>NC_044006.1:48201203-53201203 GCF_900496995.4 Aquila chrysaetos chrysaetos
GCCTTCAAACATCTCCATTATAGTTTACCTTAAGATATTGTATAACACAAAACTAAAAGCCTCACCCGTTTTTGCTGTGAGAATTACCACAAAATTATTTTTTTATGGAAGATTTAGAAAGTGACATTAAAAATAAAGTCATAAGAAAATCTATTTTGTCTTTTCTAATCCATTGATAGCAGTCTTTCATTCTGCTGTTTCCAAACCACATAGAACTGAAGATAAACACACAACAAAAAGTAGTCAGCAGTAGAAATGATAGCACAAAGCGCTCTTATGATTTGCAATGTCCTTCCAAAGCAAAATTAAGCCAGACAGCAATTTCCTCCCCTCATGTGTCTCCTTTTCCAGTAAGAACCACAAATGTAAGTATGTATGTATGTGTATAAAAACAGCTTGTGCATATTTGGTATTCCTACACCTTAAAACAATTATCACTCAAGTTATGGCTTTAGCCTTTATCACCAAGTCCTAAATCCTTCACTAACAGGATTTAATTTACCCAAACTGCTGACAAAACTAAAACAAGGAATCTACATTGCTGTGGATTTGAGTCATTACATCAGTTACTGCTGAAGTAATGATGTTCCCTTTTCTGAGTCTGAGTCCAGTGGGATTGGATTCCCTGAATTTTGAATTAATCAAAATCTAGAAACTACAACACATAGGTACAGTGGCTCAATGTATATAGATTACATTTATTTGGTTAAATAATTCAAAAAATTTCTTACAAGCTAGCTAACTTTATTATCATACATTTGGCTTTTATTTTCCTGTTCCCACTCTTCAAGGGTTTTAGTTTTAGTCCCACTTTTACTGAAATCAGACAGCCTTTTTCAGACATTTCTGTGATCTCCATAAGGCTGGAAACCATCCACCTAGGAGGCTGGAAAATAACCACCAGAACTAGGGTCTTTACATCTGTGTAGATGATATACTCAGAATAGAGTATCTATCTCAGTTGAAAGAACTGATGCATCCGATGTCTGCTAGGAAAAAAAAGGTCATTCAGAAATTATTTTCCAAATAACTTGTACAAGACAGTTTCTGTTATGAATGACAATTTTGAGTGGCTATAATTCCATTTTATCACACTGATAATGTAGTTTGGAGTCAAAAAGTCATACAAATAATACCTAAAGATAAATATTTACCATTAGCTGTTTATTGCTGCCTTGCTTAAAGTATTTCAGTTTTCCAGCTGCGGTGCATAAATTCTCCCAACAAAGACATGCCTTTTTATTCTGTACTTACACAGTTCCTACCAACAAAATCCTGCTTCAGGACTGCAGTTTTTATGCTCTACTACATCATAGGCAAAGACCTACCTCACAGTGGCAAAGAAGTAGGAAATTGAAACATTTTAAGTTACCCATCTGAAGTTACCAAGTCAGATTATTCAATCAGTGGGAACCATGTGGAGAAAAGGTATGTTTCTGATTAAAGAAGTGCTGGAAGAGTTTACTTAGGAAAAAAGTCTTGACTGAGGAAGGAGGTTTCATAGAGATACAGGAGGAACCCCCCCGGAAACACTTTCTTTTGGGGAAAGAAGAGGACTAGAGGTAAGAAATTACAATTTGTTCTTAATAGTGTGTCCTAGGAAAATTCATACTGCTGGTTCTCACTTCCCCCTCATTCCTTTGCCTATCTGGCTATTCTGCCCTTCCTTAAGTACGTTTTCCCAGAGGTGCCACCATCTTGGCTGCAGGGCTCAGCTGTGCCCTGTGGTGGGTCCGTTACAGAACTGGCTGGAACCGGCTGTATCTGGCACAGGGCAGACCTGGCCTCTGCTCACAGAGGCCACCCTGCATCCCCCTGCTGCCAGTGCCTTGCCACCAATACACAGTACAACTTTTCATATAAAAACTCACATATTTTAATGATCTTGGGCCTAAAAGTAAAATGCACCATGTAATCCAGTACACCAAAATACACCAAAAGACTTCCTTGTACCCTAGTGCTATCAAGCCATTAAACTGAACTCAAGTAGACCATTTTTTCATTAAGATAGTGGTGGAAAGTGTATGCTCTGATTCAGTTACACACTGGAAATTATCTGCCATAAATTAATCAGTACCATAAATTCAGGGTCCTGTGGTTTCTACATTTCTGTTCATAGAAGACCTCTTGAAGGATGAGAGATAAGGATTCAAGCTTCATTGCAACATTCATACACATCAAATAACACAATCAAAAATGAGTTCAAGCACAACATATGAACTGTGTGTAAAACATAATAAATGTTCTGAAAACCTGCAATTCTATGAGGGTTGTATATTAGTGAAAACTATAATGTCATTCCTGTCCCCTGAGCTAAGTAGGGGAAGCGTGGGAAATAATATCCTTAAGTACATAGGTATACAAGGGTCTAACCTCTCCTTACAGACCTTGGTTTCTTTAAACTTTATAGAAGTATGTATCTGTATCAGAGCTTTATGATTCAGGCCAACTTCTACAAATCAAGAGCAGTGCAGAACAATTTCATAATCTCATGGAAATATATCCAAGAATCATATTTCCTTTAAAAAGAAGAAACAACACACCAGAAGAAATGGGTAATCCTGTTTCTTGAATTAAATATTCATACAACTCACTGGACTGTTGCAAATTGAATGTCTAACTCTCCTCATTCAAGATGCTCTATCTCACTCTTGTGAATTACTTTTATAGCCAAGTACCTAACCTGGAGGCATTAGAGCGGTATGTAATATGGTTCCTAAACCATTATTTTGGATACATCCTGCTGACTCTTCAATATTCATAGAACATATATAATAGTATTTTCCTGCATCCACAAAGTTATACAGTTTTGATGGAGGGGTGTCTGAATACCAAGTCCTATGACAGCGACACACGATGGTGTCCTTACAGGCTGTAAACTGGGGAGAGGAAGAATGAGTTGCAAGAGAACGGAGGGAGAATGGACTGGTCCCAGAAAGCATCACAGGCATAGACATATGGTATGGAAGGAGGAACTGAGACCAGTCTTGATTAGCACTGCATTCAGACTTCTTGCAGACGGTGAATAAAATAAAACCTACTGGTCTGTCCACTGTGAATAAGTAGGGACCTAATAAATGTTCTCTGCAAATTGTCTTTTAAAGACAGTTTCAAATCATTACCTTGTCCTCATTTGCTAAATACAGATGAAAGTAATTTTCTGCAGGATGTTTTTCCTAGTAAGAAACTAATTCTTAACCAGCAGACAAAATTTACTAGAATTCTATAATTGCTTAATAAAGACAATTCTTTAATTATATAATAAGTCTTTTCCTCTTTCAATTAATTTTCCAGTAATCCCCATATTTCTCTAACAGACGAGCATAATTATATTGGCTCTGCTGAATAACCTTAAGCTATTACATTCCTTTAGCTAAGCACAGTTTTATGAAACAGCCAAATGAACACCATCTTTGTAATGAAGATCTGCAATCCTGGATGCTTTGTAGTCTAAATACAAAATTCTACCATTAGAGGCTGGATATTATTTCAATCAGCCAGGACTCTTCCAGGTAAATTGACTAATCTTTTTCTAACACACTCAATTGTAAACTGTACAGTAAGGAGTTAAAAGTTCTGAATTCCCAAGACTTTTTTTTCCATGTTTCAGAAGCAAAATCAAGTATAATTTGCATTACTACAAAGGTGCTAATAAATATACACTGCTTCCAAAGGCTTAATATCAACTCAAATAGGTTGTGTATATGCACAGCTCTAAATCACTGATTCATTTATAAATTGAAATCATTAATTCAACCACTATATTACAATAATGTGTCACATTGTAGGACTTACAATATATTCACATGAAGGTGGATGGAGGTTGCTTTCATTATTCAGTATGCTTAACCCCCAAAAATAAATGGAAAACAATAATGAGTCAGATTGATGTAGGTAGATCAGTGCATGAAGAAGCCTGGCTTTTTTTATTTAGCAATAAAATAAAGTTAAAAAGAAAATACTTATCTAACAACACTCAAATGTTCTTTTTGTTCTCTTAAATATCTCTCTGCCTTATATTCACAATCTTTTTTCTTGTGAAAAGTGTGTTTGGTGAAAGGACCCTCACGCTTACGAACTAGATTTTTGTATTGGAGTTCCCTTGTGACAGAACCATGAAAACACAGCTACTACTATCCTTTGCCAAAATAACAATTTTGACCTGTTTCTCTATTCATTCTTTATGGTTTTTTTTCCTTCTGTTTAAGTTTTAGGCCCTTGGGTTTTTCTCCTTTTACTTTGTCCTTTCCCACCACAGGGCTGGTAGGACGGTGTAGCATCTGCTGGTGGCTCTGCAGAGGTTGGGCACCTTTTTTCTTGGCTAAGCTGAATGTTGGGAAATTAGATGTACAGCTTTGTTTACTGAACTGCTCCTGAGTGCATGTCTTTATGGGCTACTGTACAGGGACTGTTGCAGATGCAGGAAGGGAAAGCAAGTTTCAGGAAGCCGTTCTTTATAACACATTTGTACTTTGCCCTATTCAATGCATTTTTTCAAAGAAAATCCCAGATTCTACAATTCTCCCAAGTGAACTTTGTTCTCTGTCTGAAACTGTTCAATTCTGATCCTTTCTTGTATCATCTCAAAGATATTGATATCACATGGAACTAGTACATCCTGCTTTGTACACAAAACTGTGCATCTACTACACCTTCATGTTGTATTTCTGTCCTCCTGACTTTGCTCTTTCAAATGTCTCACGTTAGCTGTATGGTTCTCATTGAAAGGAAGTACCACTTGTTAGAGTGATCTGTGATTTGATTATAACAGCAACACACTCAAAAAGACTTTATTATCCACTGTTTTATCTGAGGCTCATTCAGCAATTAGTCACCAATTTGAGACAGGAGATGTCAACCCCATTGCTTGGTGAAATGTAAGCATGGATTTAAGACATTCTCTGAATAAATATAAGTTTAATTAGACAGGTAAGAGCCTTAATGAATCGAGTTGCTTGCCCTAAAACATGAACCTCCGTGGTACATGATTAAAACCTAACGGTGCCCAGTGTTTGGTGTGCTAAATCTGATAACAGCATTCTGTACATGGTATCTGTGTACATGGTCTGGTTCCAAATGCAACTCTTCCAATGCAAGTGCAACAACATACATCAGGGCTTGACTCCTAGTTGTCTTGGCCAAAAAGCAGTGAAAAATTCAGAAGGAAGAGCTATCCAGTAAGCATCTTTATTTCTACAATTTTATGAAAGCTATTTAAATAAAAATAAAATAGGACATCATCTTTCACACTCACAATACTGCATATTTATAGTCCAAAAAGTAAAGTTAAAATCTTCCACTGCAAACTAAGTGGCAATACATTCTCATGCTAATAGAGATCAAATAAAAATGAGGTTTCATTTGTAGCAAGAAGGTTTAGATCTTACACAGTTCACTGACAGACAAACTCCCTTTAATAAGGGCTGATGTAGAGAGTTAGATGTTAAAAGCCAGGGCAGCGCAGCAGAGTTCAGTGAAAGCTTAGGACTGAAACCACAGACACTAAGTCCTAAATCCAGACTGGGATGTGTCATCTGACAGGCAAGGCTTATCTGGGCATATATCCCTCACTAGATTTAATTTGAGCTGCTGTTCTTTAAGCAAGAGATCAGCTACAAATATCCCTCACTTTAAAAGACAAACAATTCCTGTTCTGGGAGGCTTCAAATGATGTTCCCCAGTTTGCAAATATTCTGGTATATTTCCCCAGTGCTGCATCTTGAAAAAATAGGTGGTAAAACTAGCAAAGGATGAAGTGACTACATATCAATAGTCATCTGGAAATTCATGACAGGCTTTATGCAGAAGTATAGCAGAGAATGCTGCCCAAAGCCTCTCCTGAGTTCAAATTGCTTTGAATCAGGACAGTTGAATGTACAGATGGATAAGCTATTGTCAGAGCTTTGAAGACAAAGAGCTAGATCCTGCCTTCTTGAAATGGAGTGGAAACACTCACTATCACTGTCATAAAGTAAAAGAGAGAGTGGAGGATAGCAAAGGTTAAAGTGCTCTTTTATGGGCTTCTGTGCTGAGGTTTCTTCAACTGGATGAACTACTCTTCATCTGCACAGTATGCCTGCAGAGAGAGCTGGCTAAAAAAAGCTGTGAATATGGCCATGTGGATAAGTGTTGCCAGAATGAATATTAATACCTGAAAGCCTCATTTTTATTTTTAGTTCACTTTCCCAAGAATAATGGTGTTTAATTTCTGAGAGGAAAAATGCATTGCAAAATCAGAGGGAACTGACACTGAAGAACAGTAGACACCAGAGAGTTAGAAATTAGCAGTCTTTATGGAAGACAATACAGATGTAGGTTATGTATCACAGATCTGAAGGATGCAGAAAGGTACAGATTTCTTTCGGATGATAACTTTGGAGGGCATAGAAATATTATAAACATTCTTAAGAAACGTGCTGCCGAAATTGGCTGCCATCATGACGCCTTCCTAGAAAAATTCAGATACCCCAGAACAGCCAGGATAAAGTCACAGGAAAATCTTTTTTGCCTCTTAATCTGCATAACTTATAATGACAATAAATTCATTTGCTGATATGACTGATATTGATTTAATTTAAGGATGGTCAGATAGATTATATTTCCACCTCAGAAAATTCCTTTTACTGTTCGGTCAATGTAGTATTCCTGAGGATCTAGTTCAGACAGCCTGACTGAAAGAGACTTTCTGCATGGTATCACTCTGCCTCCAGCTGCCACCTGGAGTTAGTGCTGACATTTTCCTTACAGGGAACAACAGAGATGTTTTTCCTCATCTGTAGATACTGAAAAACAAACTACAGATGGACTGAGTGTTTAAATCAGCTTCTACCATTTCAAGAAAGGCACCAAGAAGGCCTTTTAATCACTTCCTATCTCAGCTCATTTGTCAATAGTAAAATACTTGCTTTCTGCCCAATTTCCAGCTTTGGTGTCTAGGTCTCAGAACAAAATTCTGACCTCTAACAAAACTGAAAAAGGACAACAGTTTAAAACAAATGTTACTTCACTTTGGGGTAAGAGTATTCTCTCACTTCCCCACGCCGTGTATGCTGTAGAATGCCCACATCTGGAGGCATATTTTATTGCGATGCTGAGATACATGAAGAGGATTGTAAAATTGTGCCTAAGTCTCTGGAAAGGTCAGAGCCCTTTAGCTTGTTTAATTAATTTCATTCATGCTTGGCTCTGTGCCAGGTTCAGCTCAAGACACAAGTGCAATTGCAGATGTGATGCTGACTTGCACATAGGAGCAAAAGCAGCATCTGCCAAAGAACTTGTTATGAGAAGCAGGGATCCATCTGGAGACGTGAGCCGAGTAACAACTGGACACCGATACGGTTAAGGTTGTTCTAATCTTTAATTGTACAACACTCAGTTATATATTGTTTCTACTTTTTATCACGCTTAAGCCATTTGTTGATTGGTTAGCATGTGTCGTTCACGCGCCTAAACCAATAATCTAATTGGATAAGTTCTTCTGATCACGTGAATGGTCCCTCCACTTGCATCTTGGTGCCAGTCACGTATACTCGACCTTGTTATACTTTTTATGCTTGCTTTGCAGTTTCGTTTCTTCTCCATGTTGCACTATCTTGAATAGTTTCGATTCCTCGCCTTGAACAGTTTCGGTGCAGTTTCATTTTCCCATATTCCTCTCATCACTTAGAGTCTGTTCTCTGTTATCAGCCCTGGATTGTCCAAACCCTGCAGTATTATTCCATGACCGTTTTCTGCAAGAAATTCCTCTACAGTTATGCACCCTCTTTGTTTGGAAGAGAGGGAAGAAGGACAGAGCTGAAGCCATAGTTCCCAATTCTTAGAGAAGTGGTTCATGGGAAGGCAGCAGGAGAGCTCTTTGTTACTTCTCCTAGTGAAGCTGGAGCACTGAAAAATCAGGAATGGAAGAACCAGGAATTAGAGAATGAAAAAGTAGCAGGATGACTCCATCACTCAGTGAAGGTCACTGTCCGTGGAGATGAAGTTGTGGGTCCTCTTATGGAGACCATTTCTCCATATGAGTCATTGGAGTCATCTTTTTCCTATGCCTACTACTCACCCTCACTAGAAGCCACAGCTTCCCCTGTTCTCTTCCTGTTGTGTCTGTCCCATCCAGGCACGCAAGTGCAGTAAATAGAACATTGCATAGGTATCTGAAGCTCTTTACAGACTTGTGCTTAAGCAAAATCAGTTTATTCCTGGTGCAAGGCTTAAGACTTTGTGTTACATCTAAGTCAAACATGCTTCCCACATGATTACTCAGTGACAGACAGGAATCAAACAGGATAGTCTATCAGAGCCCACAAACAGCTGTCTTGACACAACTGAATAGACAGGAACTTCTTAAGTCAACATATCATGAAATTATGGTTTACCATGTCAGGAATTAATAGCATTATTCTAAAAAACAGCACAGCTTGCTTCCTGTCACACAGGTGTCGCAGCTTCCATTCTATTGATTAATAAATCCAGAATTTCACCCAGAATGTATTTCAGTTTGTTGTGGTTTAAGCCCAGCCGCCAACAAAGCACCACGAGGCCGCTCGCTCACTACTCCCCAACCTGGTGAGGTGAGGAGGAGAAAATATAAAGAAAAGCTCATGGGTTGAGACAAGGATAGGGAGAGATCACTCACCAATTATGGTCTCAGGCAAAAGACAGGTTCAACTTGGGGAAGAAACAAAATCAATTTAATTTACTACAAATCAAATCAAAACAAGGATAATGAGAAATAAAACCTAATCTTAAAACACCTTCTCCCCACCCCTCCCTCCTTCCTGGCTCAACTCCACTCCCCATTTTCTCTGCCTCCTCCCCCCAGTGGCACAGGGGGACAGGGAATGGGGGTTGGGGTCAGTTCATCACACATTGTCTCTGCTGCTCCTTCTTCCTCAGGGGGAGGACTCCTCACACTCTTGCCCTGCTCCAGCGTGGGGTCCCTCCCACAGGAGACAGTCCTCCATGAATTTATCCAGAATGGGTCCTTCCCATGGGCTGCAGTCCTTCAGTCACAGACTGCTCCAGTGCGGGCTTTCCCACGGAGTCATGGCCATCTTTGGGGGCATCCACCTGCTCTGGCATGGGGTCCTCCATGGGCTGCAGGTGGGCATCTGCTCCCCCGCTCACCTCCATGGGCTGCAGGGGCATCGCCTCCTCCGGCACACCTCCTCCCCCTCCTTCCTCACCGACCTTGCTGTCTGCAGGGGGGTTTCTCTCACATCCCACTTCCTCTCCACTGCAGATTTCCCTTCTTAAATCTGTTCTCCCAGAGGCACTACCACTGTCGCTGATGGGCTCATCCTTGGCCAGAGGCGTGTCCAACTTGGAGCTGGGGAAGCTTCTAGCAGCTTCTCACAGGAGCCACCCCTGTAGCCCCTCCCCCTGCAACCAAAACTCCGCCACACAAACCCAAAACACAGTTGAATACTTACATGGACAAGTTACATGCATACAACTGGGTAGGGTTGTGCTCTTCAGTTCTGTGGGAAAACCCAAGTCCTGAAAGATATATTTATCAAGCTGGAAGTCACAATACAACCTTTACGTTCCTTTTAAATTCACTACAGGCTTTACACTATGTGAATTTAATTGAAAATTTTGAAATAAATCAACTATTTATTCCCCTTTCAAAGTTAGAAAGTTGTCTAGGTGTATCATGATCACTGGAATAGTCGAAGCTTACCTATGTCAAAGACCTTAAATTTAATTAATTTTGTTAAAACATTTATGGCAGGTCACTGGTTCACAACCCACTTCAGTTCACAGCTGAATAGTTCCTGTTCTTGCATATATGTGTACATAGCTGAAATCCACCTAACTAAGCCTTGTCAACATCAGAAAGCTTTTTACAGCTCCATGACAAAGGGCACTTGAAAAATTAGTTCTCAGTAACCAACGCCCCTGCCTGTTCTGACTTGGAACACCTGTGAAAATGCACTTAGTTTGTGATGGTAATGATGTATCTGTGATTTGCTTTTTCAGTGTCCTGAGGCCACTTTTTGATTTTTTAACAAAGTTGCAGATATATACTATGCCAAGAAAAAACACAGTTTAAGATATAAAATAGTAATCCTTCATTTTGTATAAAAGAATTAGTAATTTACTGAAAAATAGTCTTTGATATATCCCTAATTCTATCATAATTATGTAGTGTAACAATATACTTTGTTTTTTCTAATGGCTATTTTTCCAACTTTGTTTACAAAATTTAACCATGCATATATTTTAACACAAGGAGAAACCACTCTTCTTTGACCTGTTACATAAATAGGTCTCAAGAACTTCCTTGTTTTATTACTGCCTGTTAAAGCAAAGGGTTAAGATAATTATTTTACACTGCTTGTAATTTTCTGTTAGAGAATTCTGGTGTTTGCTATAAGGTAAGCTGCCTTAAAAAACGTAGTATCCTCCTTTATAAATGGTGTAAATAAAATACAGATCAGACTAACACAAATTCCTGCAGCAAGTCTGAGAAGGAACTGGGAATTTTAAATTTAGTTTTCAAGATGAAAGCAGCTGTTTGCTTTTAAGACTAAATGGCACATTTTAGAGGGAGCACAGGTGCTTGACTTACCAGCACAAATAACTAGATTGAGCAGAACATCACGCTAAAGCCACTGCAGGGTGTCCAGAACTACAGTCATTTGTTTTCACTTCTCTCTAATATATCAACACTTGGACATTTCTAATGCCTCAGTAAGACATCTACTACCAAATGTCACTGAGATTAAAATCTGCACTTTCTCACCAAAGCTTATCTCAAGCAAAGCCTGGACCCCTATTAGCATAAACCAATAGCAGCAGCCATATGGGGTTGCTCATTCACTCTTCGGTGTTTCCATCTGTAGTGTCTGACTGTCTTACACCTTACCATCATAAGGTGCCCCAAAGTCAGGGTATAACTGCCTACATTTTACATAAAAGCACTTGGGACACAGAATGTCTTGGTCAGGTAATGTAATTAGAATCATATGTTGAGGTTAAGTCTAAAGCAAGTTTTCAGCAAAATTAGGAATATATGCAGAAGAGTCTTGTTTCTAGCAGGAAAAATATGTTGTATTAAAAAAAAAAAGTGAAAGAATGGGATGAGTCTAAACTGGCACTTTCCTTGGTATATCCTCCTAGTTTTGGCAGTCCTAACGTTGGGTGATGCAGATGTCTTTAATAGTCCTCAGATAGCTCTTTCTTTGATGAATTTCTAAACTTCATTTTTTGAACTATTTAACCATTTGGTATGCCAAACATTCATTTTAATTATGTAGTTTGAAAAAAAGACTTTTTTTTTAAACTGGAAACTTGATTATTTGACCAAATGCTTTCTAGTCCTTGTTTTATGAGAAATATTTTTTTTTCCTATTTGTTTTCTTCATCCCACTCAAGTTTGATAAACCCCTATCATATTCCTCACCTGAGTCACTTTTCCTCCAAGCAGAAAAGTCCTACCTTCACAGGGACTCTCCCCTGACCTGGAAGCCATTCCTTACCATGGGTGTCTTCACCACCCTTCACTGTATATGAATGCACACAGACTCTGAAACATGTGAGCACCCCACAGACTCATGTAGGCTCATAGCAATGTTTCCTTTTCCCAGTAAAGCTAACCATTCTGCTTGCTGCTTTGTGATTGTAGCTAAGCTCTAAAAGTATGTTTTCAGAGAACCATCTACAATAACATGTTCTCTTTTCTGAGTGGCAGTAAGTGGTAAGAGCCCTTCATGTACAGTTAATTGCCTGGTCCCGTGTTCATTACTGCATATATCAAAGCAAAATTTCATCTGCCAGTTTACCATCCAGCCATTCCCTATACTTCTTCATGTTCCATTTCATTTTGACTACCCTGAATTATTTGGATCATCAGCAAATTGTCATCTTCCTATTCACTTTTTTTCCCAGCTCATTTATGCCTATATTGAAACCCATGCTACAGGTACAGATTCTGTTTCTTACTGATAACCTCTCTCTTTTATAATAACTACTAATTCCTGCCCAGTGTTTTTTCAAATATTTTAAACAGTTGTTATCCCATAAAAACTCCATTCCTGCAGGAACATCTGGAGCTAAGACCAGAACGTCAACCACAAGGACCCCATGCTCAGCTTCAATTGCCACATACTCCTAGGTGCCCAAGAAACTTCAAACAGCAATAAGCCTACAAATTTATGTCAGCATTTTCCCAGTCCTTTTGGAAATGAACAGCTGGGCATCCAAATCACATTATCAGAGTCCAGAAACACAGAACTATTACACCTAAGATACCAGTAGGCTTTATTTGCTGGGTACTCTCGCATGTGTCTAATAATCTTCTATGACACGGTTCCCTTTAAAATTCAGTAGCAGCTTCCACTTCCCTTAAGTGTGTGGCCAAAGGAAGAGATGAACATATTCTTGCACTTTTTTTATTTGATGAATATGTGGATTATATGTCTGTCACTGGACAAAAAATAGTGCAAGGTCCAGGGCAAGGATTAGGTGCTTTCAGGTGAGTGTTCACATAAGCATCAACAGTAAACCCAGGCTTGGACCTAACCCCTAGAATCATAAGGTTTTTCAGACAAAGTCCCATTTTCAGTGTTTTTCAGTGTCTCTAAGCTCAGTGCATTTCTCCCATGCAGAAGGGTCAACATGTCTTTTTTGCTTTTAGGGATTTCAGGCACAGCTCAACAGTCAGCACGGTAACAGTATTCAGCAGTATTCCAGGGTTACCTCTATGTTACTCCATTGATTTCCAGTAGTTTAGCCTATACCTTCTACCTGTATTCCATTAAGAAAGGGAAATGTTTTTGATGGAAGTAGAGATATTACTGGCCAAAAGTTTGCTCTCCTGCTGGCATCACACTAAATGAAACATGAAACCAATACTGAAGGGATGAGGGATAGAGATTGTCAGTTTCAAGGGGCAGTTTCTTATTAAATGTTCAAAAAAATGTTAAAAAATCACTTTTCCATTTCAAATGTTTACATTTTGCATTGGATGAGCCTGGTTCAGTGGAACAAACACTGTCTATCTAACAGGAGGTAGACTCCTCTTGTAAAGTATACTGGTAAAACAGACCTTATCTGAGAACCACGGGGTCCATCTACTTTGCTAATCCTTCATTCTTTCGTCTTTAACCAAAGAGAATGATTTTGTCCCAGCAAACACTATTCAATGAGCCTTTTCTTTGGGAGAGAGGTTATACAAAAGGAAAAAAACACCTTAATCCAAACCAAACATTCTTACTCTGTCAAATTCCTTCCTGCCATTGCTGTCAATGGCTGCTTTCACTAAATAAAGATTAGATATTACTTATATAGGGTAGGTGCAGAATTGTTTTCAATGAAGCCAGTGTACTTGGCATCTCAGAAAAGAAACTTATTCTGCATCTTATTTCAGTACAACTCTTCCAACTAAACTGTTGGAGCTGGGGAGCCAAGCTGTGCTATATACCTGAGGCACAATCAAAACTCTTCAATTTGTAGACAATATATGCAATTTGTAGATCAGCTTTTCTTAAATATGGGAGAACTTACAAATGTTGCAGAAGCGATAGAGAATTTACAGATTAGTACCAAAACAACACAGATTTAAAGATTAGGTGTTGTGAGTCTAGGAGGAAACCAGTATATCTGTTTGACCTACCAAGACCTTGGGTCCCAGTGTGAAGAAAAAATGTGTATTTTCTTTCCTCAGTGGTGACAGGGAAGGTGCTGCTACATTCTTGCTGACAAGCACACTTGAGAAGAGGCCAGTGGTATATTATTTACCTCTGGAGGGGGAAGGCTGCAAATGTCTCTTATGACTTACTACTGCTTCTGAATGACTGTGATTCCCACAGCTGCTAGAGTTGGTGACACACCTTGCTCCACAATGTAGCTCATTGTTTGTAAAGATGGTGCATAAATGACATTATAGCTTTTGGTTACAGCTTGTGATGTCATGTGATTACACTGCATTCCAGAAACTGCATATTAGCATGTATCAACTAAACATATTGCACATTAATTAACTAAGGAAAATATTGTCTGTTGGAAAAGAAAGCTGGACAATTAATGCTGTGGAAATCCAACCATAAAGAAAATTATTCTAGCTTAGGTGTTCCTGACTCAGACAAACAATTATTGAGTTAACAGGCCCTAATCAGCTGCTATTCCAGAATCAGAATGGTCCACAGGTCAGCACTGACCTGATGCAGTAATTTGGTGGGGTTTCTTTCCCATGTCTCTAGCCACCATCCTTACTACGGTACCTGTTTGTCACCTTGTCACCTACCTTTCTTTTCAACAAAATACAATGGCCTCTACCTCCCTTCCTTGCAGCAGCAACTCAGCTGCCTATTACCTCTTTGTCTACAGAGACCACCTACCTCTGAAGTCTGCGTGTCATGCAGCATGCAGAGACAAAGCTGTGGCTGACTCTCAGCTGCTCTGCCATCAGCTGTGACTGCCCAGTTGCAAGCTGCCTGGCTGAGCAGCAGTGCATTCCCTTGCTAGCCATTCCTGCCTACATTATCTGCTCAGAGTGGTAAGTGAAAGAAAATGCTCAGCAGGACATATGAGGCCCATCTGCCATATACCCTGCAGATACATTCTAAAGAAATGTGTAAAAACCATAAATTATGCATACAAACAAAAAGACTTCCCCCTAGGCACCTTTCCATAGTTCCATAGTCCATTAGATTTGGGTTTTTTTTCCCTGTCCCTTTGCAAGGCAAAACTTCTAAGAGTGTAAGGACTTTAGGAACAGACTAAAATATCCAGACAAATTTAGAAGCAATTTCTTAGTGCGAACTGCAAAGCTGAGGAGACTTCCTTATAATATTTCATATTTACACTGTAAATGAAATATTGTACCTTATGTGTTATTCTCCATATATCAACAGATGTGTTACCATAGTTTAAAAACTACAATAGGTCACTTAGATGAATTAACACTCACTTTGGAAAAACAGCAGGCCTGTAATTCAGTTTCTGTATATAAATAGTGCCAATATAGTGTTAATCTGTATTTCTTTGTTTCCACATACCGCCCTCCCATAACTGTTTTGAATTAATCTTATGATTGTATTTTCTGATTCTTTGTAAAGAGGAATAAAAGGTGCAAAGCATTGCACATATCCAACAATACAGACCCATGTTCCAACACTTTTACTTAGATTTAGTAAGATCTTATTTTGGAAGAATGTACATTAAAAATAGTAGAACTTGGTTCTTCATGACTGACTAATCACACACAAGCAACAGCTACAATTACAGTTACAAAGGAGTATGTGCAAAAGCATGAAAGAAAATGGACAATAAAGAAATACTCCAGGAAAAATTATGAAGTAAGTTCTTGAGCATCTCCAAATAAAATTTGCTCTCTATATATGTATTTATTAAAAGATGATGACATGAAACACAGGCCTTTCACAACATTACCATCCTTTAGGTTTGCAATCATAGAATCATTTAGGTTGGAAAAGACCTTCAAGATCATCGAGTCCAACCATCATCCATGCCCACTAAACCATGTTCTGGAGTGCCTTGTCTACCTGCTTTTTGAATACCTCCAGGGATGCTGACTAAACCACTTCCCTGGGCAGCCTATTCCAATGTCTGACAACCCTCTCAGTAAAGAAATTTTTCCTAATATCCAGTCTAAATCTCCCCTGCTGCAACTTGAGGCCATTTCCTCTCATCCTATCACCAGCCACCTGACAGAAGAGACAAGCACCCACCTCACTACAACCCCCCCTTCAGGTAGTTGTAGAGAGTGATAAGGTCTCCCCTCAGCCTCCTTTTCTCCAGACTAAACAACCCCAGTTCCCTCAGCCGCTCCTCATAAGACTTGTGCTCCAGGCCCCTCAGCAACTTGGTTGCCCTTCTCTGGACATGTTCCAGCAACCCAATGTCTTTCCTGTAGTGAGGGGCCCAAAACTGAACACAGTACTCGAGGTGCGGCCTCACTAGTGCTGAATACAGGGGAACAACCACCTCCTTGCTCCTGCTGGCCACACTATTTCTGATTGTCCTAGTTTCAGCTGGGATAGAGTTAACTGTCTTCCTAGTAGCTGGTACGGTGCTATGTTTTGAGTTCAGTATGTGAAGAATGTTGATAACACTGATGTTTTCAGTTGTTGCTAGTAGTGTTTAGACTAATGTCAAGGATTTTTCAGCTTCTCATGCCCAGCCAGTGAGAAAGCTGGAGGGGCACAAGAAGTTGGCACAGGACACAGCCAGGGCAGCTGACCCAAATTGGCCAACAGGGTATTCCATACCATGTGACGTCCCATCTAGTGTATAAACTGGGGGGAGTGGGGGCGGGGAATGGCCACTTGGGGGACTAGCTGGGTGCCGGTCGGCGGGTGGTGAGCAATTGCACTGCGCATCATTTGTACATTCCAATCCTTTCATTATTGCTGTTGTCATTTTATTAGTGTTATCATTATCATTATTAGTTTCTTCTTTTCTGTTCTATTAAACTGTTCTTATCTCAACCTGTGGGTTTTGCTTCTTTTTCCCGATTTTCTCCCCCATCCCACTGGGTGGGGGGGGAGTGAGTGAGCGGCTGCGTGGTGCTTAGTTGCTGGCTGGGGTTAAACCACGACACTGATACAGGCCAGGATGCCATTGGCCTTCTTGGCCACCTGGGCACACTGCTGGCTCATATTCAGCTGGCTGTCAACCAGCACCTGCAGGTCTTTTTCTGCTGGGCAGCTTTCCAGCCACTCTTCCCCAAGCCTGTAGCACTGCATGGGGTTCTTGTGACCCAAGTGCAGGACCTGGCACTTGGCCTTGTTGAACTTCATACTATTGGCCTCGGCCCATCGATCCAGCCTGTCCAGATCCCTCTGTAGAACCTTCCTACCCTCAAGCAGATCGACCCTGCCTCCCAACTTGGTGTCATCTGCAAAATTGCTGAGGGTGCACTTGATGCCCTCGTCAAAATCATTGATAAAGATATTAAACAGAACTGGCCGCAACACCGAGCCCTGAGGAACACCACTTGTGACCCGCCGCCAACTGGATTTCACCCCATTCACCACAACCCTCTGGGCTCATCCATCCAGCCAGTTTTTCACTCAGCGAAGAGTACACTTGTCCAAGTCATGAGACGCCAGCTTCTCAAGGAGTATGCCATGAGAGACAGTGTCAAAGGCCTTGCTGAAGTCAAGGTAGATAACATCCACAGCCTTTCCCTCATCCACTAGGCGGGTCACCCGGTCATAGAAGGAGATCAGGTTGGTCAAGCAGGACTTGCCTTTCATGAACCCATGCTGGCTGGGCTTGATCCCCTGGTTGTCCTGCACATGCCATGTGAGTGCTCTCAAGACAAACTGTTCCATAATCTTCCCTGGTACTGAGGTCAGGCTGACAGGCCTGTAGTTCCCTGGATCCTCCCTCCGACCCTTCTTGTAAATGGGCGTCACATTGGCAAGCCTCCAGTCCTCTGGGACTTCCCCTGTTGACTAGGATTGCTGATAGATGATGGAGAGTGGCTTGGCAAGCACCTCAGCGCCAGCTCCCTCAGTACTCTTGGATGGATCCCATCTGGTCCCATAGATTTGTGAGTGTCCAGACGGTGTAGTAGGTCACTAACTATTTCCTCCTGGATTAAGGGGGGTATATTCTGCTCTTCGTCCTTGCCTTCCAGCTCCAGGGGCAGAGTACCCTGAGGATAACTCATCTCCCTATTAAATACTGAGGCAAAGAAGGCATTAAGTACCTCAGCCTTTTCCTCATCTCTCGTGGCAACGTTCCCTTCTGTATCCATTAAAGAATAGATATTCTCCTTGGGTTTCTTTTTACTGTTAACATATTTGTAAAAACATTTTTTGTTGTCCCTTACAATAGTGGCCAGATTGAGTTCTAGCTGAGCTTTTGCCTTTCTAATTTCCTCTCTGTGTGACCTAACAAGATCCCTGTACTCCTCCCAAGTTGCCTGCCCTTTCTTCCAGAGATGATAAACTCTCATTTTTTTCCTTGAATCCCAGCAAAAGCTCCTGGTTGGTCATCTTCCTCGTCAGTTCAACTTGCAGCACATGGGAATAGCCTGGTCCTGAGCCATTAAGATTTCCTTCTTAAAGAATGTCCATCCCTCCTGGACCCCTTTGCCCTTCAGGACCATCTCCCAAGGGACTCTCTCAACCAGTGCCTCGAAGAGGCCAAAGTTTGCCCTCCAGAAGTCCACAGTGGTGGTTTTGCTGACCCCCTTCCTTGCCTCACCAAGAATTGAGAATTCTATCATTTCATGGTTGCTAAGCCCAAGACGGCCTCCGACCATCACACCTCCTATTAGTCCTTCCCTGTTCATGAACAGTAGATCTAGCAAGGCTCCTCTCCTGGTTGGCTCACCTACCAGCTGTGTCAGGAAGTTATCTTCCACACACTCCAGGAACCTCCTGGACTGTTTACTCTCTGCTGTGTTGTACTTCCAGCAGACGTCTGGAAAGTTGAAGTCCCCCACAAGAACAAGGGCACATGATTCTGAGACTACTGCCAGCCACTTGTAGAACGATTCATCCGTCTCTTCAACCTGGTTGGGCGGTCTATAACAGACTCCCAGCACAATATCTGCCTTGTTGGCCTTCCCTCTCATCCTTACCCATAAGCACTCCACCTTGTCATCACAATCATGTAGCTCTGTACGGTCAAAACACTCCCTAACATAAAGAGCCACCCCACCACCTCTTCTACCTTGCCTATCCCTTCTGAAGAGCTTATAGCTGTCCATTGCAGCATTCCAGTCATGGGAGTCATCCCACCATGTTTCCGTGATGGCAACTAAGTCATATCTATCCTGCTGCACAACAGCTTCCGGCTCCTCCTGTTTACTGCCCATGCTGCGTGCATTGGCATAGATGCATTTGAGCTGGCCTATCAAATCCACCCCTAACATTGGCACGCTGCCCCCAGGCTCATCTGTGGTGCACCTAGTTTTATCCCTTACCCCCTTCAAACCTAGTTTAAAGCCCTCTCTATGAGCCTCGCCATCTCACGAGCGAGGATTCTTTTACCCCTTTGAGACAGCTGGATACCATCTGTCGCTAGCAAGCCCGGTGCCGTGTAAACCTCCCCATGATCAAAAAACCCAAAATTCCACCAATGGCACCAGCCTCTGAGCCACGTATTAACCAGGTGTGTTTTCCTGTGTCTTTCAGTATATTTCCCTGCCACTGAAGGGATTGAGGAAAACACTACCTGTGCTCCCGATCCTTCCGCTAATCACCCCAGTGCCCTGAAGTCCCTTTTGATTGCCTTTGGATTTCTCTCTGCAATACTATCACTTCCAACCTGCACAACCAGCAATGGGTAATAATCAGAGAGAACCAGACCAGGGAGTTTCCTGGTAATGTCTTTTGCCCGGGCCCCAGGGAGGCAGCAGACTTCCCTGTGGGATGGGTCAGGTCTGCATATTGGGCCCTCCGTCCCCCTCAGAAGGGAGTCACCTATGACAATTACCCTCCTTTTTCTTTTTTCAGAGCATGGGAGAATGCATGGGGCTGCCCGACTGAGCCTAGGCACCTCCCTAGATAGGGCTTCATCTACAGCCTGATCTTCATTGACCTGGTCCTCAAGTTCCAGAGCCTCATACCTGTTGCGTAGGGGCAACTGGGAAGGTGAGGGAGACCGGGAGGGGATTCACCTGCCTCCCCAAGTAGGCACGTGTATCCATTCCCCTCCATCTCTTAGGTCCCCTCCTGCCTGGTGGCAAGCGGGCAGGGGAACATCCACTTCTTGCGGAGCCTCCATCTGCTGCCTCTGCCTCAGGGATGGCGGGGTGTGGGTCCACCAATCTATCTCCCTCTCACACTCCCTGATACTCCTCAAACTTTCGACTTCCTCCTTCAGCTCTGCCACCAGGCTGAGCAGATCATCCACCTGGTCACACCTCACACAGGAGGTGTCTCTGCTGCCCTCCAGCACCAGTGATAGACTCAGGCACTCCCTGCAGCCAGAGACATGGACAGCTGCACGTTTACATGGGAGCTCTGTCTGCATCACCACATTTTTCCTAGCAATGGCTTTCACCCAAATGGCAACCATACCTGGGTCTCCTTCTGGGCCAATGCCCACCGCTTGAGTAGCCTTCTCGAGTTGGGAAGAGGGGGGCTGCGCCCTACCTGCACTCCCTGCCTGCACAAATCCATATGATATGCAATCCAAGAGGCTTGCATGCTCCATATACTTGCTCCATATACGTGCTACGTACCACTTCACCACTGGTTAGATACTTTCTGCATACCTGCTATATAACCAACAAAAGATATAACTTTCAAGTCCACTAGGTAGGCATCAGCCTCTCATCCTACGACACAGAGCCACTCCTCCCAGCAGATCCATTCTTCGTTCCCAACCCAAATGACATCTTACTATTTTTCAATCTTTCCTCTCCACACCACAGACAGTCACCATCTTGCATAGTCCAGCACACCCCACACTTGTAAGTAATGCAAGAGCTACCATCCATTCAGACCTTTTCTCTGTTCTTTTACCTCTGAAACCTTTACTTCAGTTAACCAAGGACTTCTTCTGTCTGTTAGTAGGGATCTATTCACAAAATCTTGCAGAAAGCATGGAAATTAGGATTTTTTAAAAGCATTCAGTCGTGGCATTCAGTCCTGTCCCTACTGCAATCTATGGTAAAACTCACTTGGATTTCAATGCGCCCAAATTTATTTTGCCATAGTTTGAGAGATGTATAAGAAAAAAACAGGAGGGGCTGAAGTGATCCAGGATTTCAGAAAACTGAAAAGTCATGCAGAGTGGTAGAGATAAGGGGTACTGGAACCGATGTTCTCCCTAAATATGAGCCCATCATTGCACGCAACTGTGAATAACCACAAGTAGCAACTTCTCCCATGAATTTTAGAAAAGCCTTGTGCTGTTTTTACTATTGCTGCAAGAAATTGCCTAGCCAACAAAAGAGATTGTGACAGAAATCTTATGCTTAAAGAGATTATAGATGAGGTATTTAACATGCATAGCACCTGGGATCCAGTTAAATGAGGAATGTAGACTGCAAATGCTCGAGGGGATCTATTAGCAACAATGTCCTGCAGTGAGAGTACCCAGCAAGGTAACAAAATCATTTGTAATAAGGATATTCCCCAGAAAAAATAAATCATTAATGTGTTCCTGCTGTGCTAAGAGTATTCATGACTTATGGAGAGACAGCAGTGGTAACTGGGCCGGAAGAGGAAAACAAGGGGTCCTTTTTACAAGATTGATGGTGTTATTTTATACGAAGCAGGTATACAGGGGGAGTAAAACCAATATGTATAATGACAGCTCACTAGAGAGGTTATTTATGCTGTGCCAAAAGATTTCAGATGCTGAATTTAAACAGCCAACCACCAAGGAAAGGTGGAGTAAGAAAAATAAGTTATAAGACTTCAGACCTAGTTTTGTTTCCAGGCTAAAAAAGATGTTTCTTGATTTTGTATAAACAGTGAGATTTGATGGGTGTTTGATCTTTGAGTTTCTTTCTTAACCAGTAGCTTAAGATCATGGTGTAAAGACCAGAGTTCAGCAGAGGCTTGGCACATAACCCAGACACTGCAAAATTTTGGAAGGCTTCTACCTCACAGTCACTATTCCACTGTACATGACCAAGGGTGAGATTCCAGTTCTAGATTAAAAAAATGGCACCATTTCAGATGCTCTTATTGTATCGGTCAGACCAAATTTCAGAACTCTTTCTGAATGTGGGAGTCAAGTCCCATGAAAATGAGTGAGAGAATTCCTATCAACACTAATGAGCACTTAATCAGAACCTAAAAGGAAAGGAAACTAACTGCATACATCAGCTCTTTCTCAAGTTATACTCTTTTGACAGTAAGAGTCTGTGTAATCTGTGACTGACTTTCTTCTAACATACTCTATTTTTCACTGGCTTACTCTGGGATGCCCTTTGATAATAGAGAGTTAATGGATTTCCTGGCACTTACAGGCTTTTGAAAATTCTGACTATCTGCTTCACAGAGAATTACTTAGATTCCCTGATGTTTACTGAATGTTTTTGAATCCTCTGAAGGAAAGGATTCCTTTAGATAAGAGATGGTATTTGTTTTTTTCATCTCTGATAGTTTAACTTGGGATTTGCCTTGACGCTGAACAGAACATTCAGCATATAGCTATAAAGCTTCCGGACTTCGGAAAGATTCAATCTTACTTCTTAAGCAACAGAAGGAAAAAATGTTGGTATTCATTATTTTTAACCCCCTGATGATATATGCAGTTTAATCTTAAAGTTCTGAGAAACCAAACACTGATATTTGACAGCATCTCTCAATAGTGTCCTTTGAAAATGGTCCTGGGAGGGGGGACAAAATATTATTGATTTATCCCAGAAGCTCAGCATTTACATGAACAGGAAATATACCCCATGATGGTCTCTTATAAGCAACTACCTAGAGCCAGGAAATTGAATGCATTACTTTATGCTTTTCAACATGGGCTTTAGGAATTTAGATAAAGAGTGATTCTCTTTATGGAAGAACATGAAAATTTGTCATTTCCCATTCTTCTTGAGAATTTATTTTCCTTTTTTTCCAGTGCACTAGTGTTGTTGTTTTTCCTATTCATCCATTCTGTCATGTCAAAATATATTAGCATTCTTTTGAAAAATTATAAAAAAAATGAAAAGACAGATGCTTTTAGCATACTCATTAACTAGTTCAATAACTCATTTTATTCCTCTCTCAGGTTTTGCTTCCTGGGGTACAGTAGGTTAGCCATTGTCTTCTCCCCCCAGCCACTGCATCTGGAAAAGGGAAAATATTGAGTAAAAATGTTGATTAATTTTTTTTTTTTCAGCACCACAGCAGTATAATATAATTTCTAAACCTTTCTGTTGCAAAGATGATCCAAAATGTCCAATGCAGATTTCTGGTTTGCATTGATTTCTCTTAAAGAAAACAGTTATTTCACATTTTCTAACAGTCACTTTTGTTTAAGTTTTGCAGCCCTTGTAACCCACAGCTCTGGTACAGTAATTCAGGTGGTCACACATGATCATTTTGAAAAGTTGCTTTGGAGCTTCTGCTATATTTTCTTTCCTATCTGCCTTCTAGTTGTTAGTGATATAACAATACAGTGTCCACTTCTGACCTCCTCAATACAGGAGAGACAGGGACACACTGGAACAAACCCACTGAAGGGTCGTGAAGATGATTAAGGGGATGGAGCATCCTTGATGTGAGAAGCAGCTGAGAGCTGGGACTGTTTAGCCTGGAGAAAAAGCTCAGGCAGATCTTACCAGTGTGTAGATTATAGACTTGTTCTCCATGCAGCTTCAATGTTTCTTGCATCAGTGCTTCAGGGCTGCTTGTGGCAGTTAAAAGGTAAATGTTTAGTGTAGCTCTGATGTTTCTAAAGTAGTATCCCATCAACACCTTCTATTTTTTGACACTTCTGTGTTTAAGCGACTCTTCCATTCTGAAAAGTCCAAGACCCTGTGTCAGGATAGCCACATTGAAAAATTTAATCTAATCATTTAGCCACAAACAAAGCAAACTCTGTCTCCATGAGACAATGTGTTAAGGAATGCCTGTGAGCTGTGTGTGTAAAGTAATGTCCTGCAAATACCACAATAAGAGGCAGAGTGGAGACAAACGTAATTGAACCATATAGACTGGGGAAAAAAAGAAAGAAAGGAAGAAAGGAAGCAAGAAAAAGGAAGAAAGGAAGAAAGGAAGAAAGAAAGAGAAAGAAAGAAAGAAAGAAAGAAAAAGAAAGAAAAGAAAGAAAAGAAAGAAAGAAAGAAAGAAAGAAAAACTACTGGTTAAGCTTTCATTTTCTGTCTTACAGATTCACTTCATTTTAGAGTAAACATAACTGTCTTCCAGACAGCTATATCTTTCTTATTGTATTACAGGAACATGTGATCAGATGAAAACCTGTAGGCTAAGTGTCTTCTTTTGTATGACACTTTTAGCAACCCACTTGTTTATAGCTGTATTTGCAATCATATTTCTACAGACCATTTTTTCCCTTCTGTAATCTGAATGCATGTTCAGGGACTTAAATGGGAATTCTGTTCACAAGCAATTGCAGAATAAAGTCTCTAATGATAAAGTTGGAACACAGCTATCAAAAAAATTTCAAGTATATACAGAGCTGAGACTGAACTCTGGGCTGCCTTGTACTGTGTAAGGCATAAACCAGAGAGCAAAATAATGGATATTTCAGAACCTATCCAAGTTATCTGCTATTTGGTTTTCATCTGCTTTTGGTTTAATTTCTTAATCCTTTGGACCAGAAAGCTGTCTGATAATATGCCTAAGAGGTAAGTAACGCTCTGTATTGTAACAGTTATAAAACAAATTACAATTCTACATGGAAGGTTCTGCAAAGAATATTGTTTACTAAATTTTCAAAATTGCATCACAGGTACCACCAGAGAAACAAGAATAAGAAGGAAACGGCAAAATGTTAGGAACAAGAAAAGAGGACTGAAAACAGCTGTGGAAACAAATACCATCTCTACAAATAATATTTTTAATGTCATCTTCCAATTCTTTTATGTATAGCAATATCTGCTTGAGGCAGTGCAGAAGGGTGCAAATGAATATATCCTCAGCATGCCAGCTGTTGCTCCACAGTTAGATATGCTATTTTATGTCAGGCAATATTTAGGTTTATAAGAAACCTCCATGCGTTGTTTTGGAGTAGGTGGCTCAATGGGATTCCATTGCCAGGAGCAGCAAGATCAAATGTACTATCTTGGATTACAATTACCAACTCATATTGCAGAAGCAGGAATTAAACCCACAGTCAAGAATATTAGGATGCAAAGGCAATAATCCCACCCTATGAAGCCACCCTACTGTTCTTTTTAAGCAAAATTAAATGGGCAGATATTCATTAAACTGTTCAGAACGTGGTAACCTGCCAGGTCCACTGACCACACTTGATTTGGGTGGGTGGGCACCTCGGTGAGAAATCTGATTAGTAGGAGATAGCTCAAAAGCCTCAATGAAATGTTTTGTGAAAAGAGACAGCCCTGCTGTGCAATATTGTTATATCTCAGCCATGCCCTGCTGGGATAACAAATAAAACAGGAGTAGTTATAGCTATAAAAATTTACCATATGACTACAATGCAGCAAAAGGATTAAACTTCTTTCAGTGACGGCACTCAACTTTAATTTTACTAACATCACCAGAAGGGGGAAAGACTGCTGAACAGTGAAAAGAGCCATAGTTTTCACACAGTTTTCAACATGGCTACCAAATATGTGGCCCAACTCTGGTGTAACCAAGTTCTTGGCCATTTTGAGTTTTTATATCTGGGAAATTATTTGTTGCACATCAAGACAGTTATCCAATTGGTATGAATATGGCAGAATTCAGACTGTAAAAGAGTATAAACTTTTGAATATACACACTAACATGCTGATGTAAAAGTATGTCTTGCATACTTTCACCTGCAATGTGCTTTTTGTCCTAGGATAGGGTATATTAGGGTGCATATCAACAACTTTAACTCATCTCATCAAGTGCTTTGGCTTGATCTGTTTGAACAATGTCACTTGTAGTCCTGTACTGTCAAACCTCAGGGCTTTTGACACTCATTTTTGAAAATTTTTGAAGAAAACAATACAAAAATACCTCTGTGAAAAGCTATTTTAAAAGCTAGTGTCCCTTAGTGTCCCTCCTGCTACTGCTGATATGTCATTAAGAAAGATAAAGGCATAACCAAGAAAGAAAGTGCCTTAAGCTCCTAAAACCAATTTTACCTGTTGACACACAGCATCTGGGAGTATCAGTAACTCAGTGGGCCCTGTCCGAGTTCCGTCCTCCTTTAACTGACAATGTAGTCTGACATTTACTCTCAGATTAGATCCAGACTAGATAGGGCCAATTTTATATTCATTGCTTTGTTAGGTTCACTCTGAAGGAAATCACAGCAGTGATGAAAGCTTGAGTGAACACTACTTTATTATTGAAATCCAAACAGCTGCATCAAGGCAAAAAACACAGCAACCAGAAAATACTCTTACATATGTCTGTACTTCACTACAGACAAAAGAAAATTTTTCATGCATTGAAGTGTTGGAGCTTTAATTGCCTTAAGTTGCACAAGCAAAGCTGCTGAGAAAAATCAGGTTCTATAGAAGTACTGTTGGAATTTGACCCCCCCAAATGTCCCATTTAACAGCTTTTCTACATAATTTGTGCTATAGGATTCTAAACCTCAGCCCCTGAGGGTTAGCTTTTTTGTCTGTAATTTCTTCCTGCAGGAAATGAAAGTACAGACTTTTTTTAGCAAGGTACACAATACACTTGCAGACCTAGACACAGAGGAGAAATGTTAGAAATGTTGTCTTTAATAAGACGTGGAAAGTGACCTTAAGATCTGGGAACTCACTTTCCTCCTGAAGAGCTAGGATAAATCAGCAATGAAGAAAAAGTCCAAGACAGTAATCCCTAGGGAGACTGCTGAGTTTTCTTTATCTCTAGTTTGGCAACCTAATGAAGTATTTAAGCCACACTTTCCCTGCAGCAATTAATTAAGGGAACTCTATTCTAAAGAAAGAAGCCTACCCTATGAGCACTAAAACCTACATGTTCTAAATACTGCAAGTCTGTAAGCCATAACCACAAGGAACCCAAATGTATTTGGTTGATGCACCAGGTGAAGTAATGTCCTCATTTCATATTTAATGTCCATAAGAAATGTTTTCATGCTTCTTCAAACAACCAGAATCAATAATGTCGTATCTATTATGTATGCAGTCAAAGAAAGCATACAGAATATTGTATTAAAACCTACAGACATCCTCCTTTGGAACATGAAGACCAGCCGACCAGCCTATTAAGAACCTTGTCTGGGAGACTCCGTTTCAGGACTGACTAATTCAAACGTGTTTATGCCATTTACATGTAGATGTAATGTTAGATTGGTAGAAGCCCTAGGCATAAGTTAAAACCTGTCCCCTTTTCCTCCAAGCCACATTGCAGACGTCATACACAGTGCTATCTAGTTGTTCCTGAGAACCTTCTCTTCTTCCCTGTGTCTTGTGATTTGGTAGTTTGCTTCTAAATGCAACCTCAGCTTTTGTACATAAATAAAATAAGACTGTGGTTGCCACTGAGTTGGCAATCTGCAAAGTCAACAGGGAAACTGCTGAATCTTTCATTGACCCCTTCTCCTCAACTGTAGAGCTGGGCAACTTGCAACACCTTCTTGGGACTCTGGAAATTCAAGTATGTGCAATATGAGTTTCAGTAGAAGATTCAACTGTACCCACAGGAAATTCCTTGTAAAAGTGAGACTCTACTTTCCTCTTTCCCCCCTCTTTGATGTGTACATGAGAAGGTTAAACCCTAATGCATGGCACTTTCCACAGAAAACAGATGCGACATTAAATTACACAGTAGTGGAGGAGGTATTTCTGTGTGGTATGTTTCTTTCCTCCTCATTCAACAACATGAGCTGTATTGGCATCTATGACTAGTGCACTAGAAGGCTTAAAATACTCTTATAGAGTTATGTTTCCACTTATGAGAATCAAGAAGTAATTTTATTTTCCTTGAGGAGAGTAACTCTGATACTGTTTATAGTGATAAAATAGCTGTTCTGTTCATCCAGTACGGGAACTGAGGGATTATAATAAATGTCATTCTATGTATTATATCAGCTTATTTTTGTGATAGTACTTGTTTAAGTCTACTCCTCATGCTCTATTTTTTCTGTCAAGGTTAGCTTACATGCTACTAATTATACTTTTTAATTAAGTTAAATTTTTAACTGTGTCATCAATCAATTCTGAGAAATTTAATTTTCTGTAACAATGGCTTTAGGAAACTGGTACCATCTACAGACAGAATAGCCATTAGCATATGTAAATGGAAAAACATGGAAAAGAAGATGAGACCTGTCTGTGGGCTCTGAAATTATCAATCTCCAAGACAAGATAAAAGAACAGCTTCCCTGTGGGAGACAATGACTTACTTCTTCATGATAGTTATTTAATGTCAATGTACGTTATTCAGATAATAAATAAGAGGAGTTCCCCTGAGCCTGATTGCTTGTATAATGTGTTCTCATATATAATTATAAAAAGAATGAAAAGCCAAGCTTATGTGTGAGGAAGCAGACTAACTTCACCACCCACCAGCTCTTCCCATGTCATTGGCTGCTCACCTGGGCAATTAGCAATGTGTCTGTAGCTGATATAGAGTTTTTCATCTGCAGGCTGTATTTGTGACACATTTGTGAACTTCATTTCTCTAACAAAACAATCTTTAAAAAAAAAATCCATTAATTTGTCCTTAATAGAAGACATTATTAGTACATACCTGAAAAGCATGCAATAACCCCTAATTCAGGAAACTAAAAGAACATTTAAGGAATGACCCTATAGGACAATTAACAACAAGTTAGATAACCACTATTGCCTTCAGCAGATTTCAAGTGGGATTGATTCTGCTTTAAGATAAGAATACAATAATCTTAGCATCCCAATTCTGAAAGCCACATAGTAACAGATGTTTAAGACATACCAAAATAAATAAGATGCTAACATCCTCAAAAGCTGTTTAACTTCCAGTGAACAGCTAGGTGTTTATATTTAGCTAGAGATTCAAAATTTTAAGAGTCTGGCCCACAGTCCACAATGTGTGAAAGTCAGTACAAAGCTAGTGCATCATTTAAGTCCTATTAAACCATCCATCTGTAACTTTAATGATACACAAGCCTCATGCTGACTTCTGCAGAAATGATTCTCATGCTGCATTCCTTCCCTTTCTACACTACCAAGTTATGCAGGTACACATCAACTATACAGAAAAGGGGGTTGGAAACTCAGGCAGGGGAAAAATAGTGAATAGCATACAATAGCTAAACCTAAAAGCTGTAAATATAGGATAGTTTTCTTAACTTCTACCTTTTTGGAAAACATGCATGAGAAGGAGAAGTTACAACTAACAAACAGGTTATTTGCAAATATGAAGCTTTTACTGTTGCAAGCAATCACCATTTCCTAGTGAAAACTGGGGAAATTGGCAAAAGTGTTTTGATGTAATATCCTAGTATTTTCCTAGGGAGTTAGGGTGTTAGTACAGAACAAAAGTACTCTGTCTCCCCTAGAAAACAGTTACAACTGACACAGCACTTTTTTGTGGAATGCAGGGCCAAACACTTTTCAAAAATCTTGTTGTACAGGGGGTCATGAGGATGGAGTTAATTTTCTTCGTAGCAGCCTGTATGGTGCTGTGTTTTAGATTTGTGACCAAAACAGTGTTGTTAACACATCAGTGGTTTTTGGCTGTTGCTGAATAGTGCTTGCATAGTGTCAAGGCTCTCTTCCCAACTACCCCAGCAAAGGCCAGTAGGCTTGGGGTGGACAAGAGGTTGGGAGGGGACACAGCTGGGACAGCCAACCCCAACTGGCCAGAGGGTCCATACAACGTCATGTTCAGCAATAAAACTTCAGGATAGTTTTTCCAAAGTAGCTTTTGCTCAGAGACTGTCTGGACTTCAGTCAGCTGGTGATGAGTGATTGCTTTTGCATCACTTGGTTTTTTTCCTCTTTTTCCCCTTCACTTATTAAACTGTCTTTATCTCAACCCACAAATTTTCTCACTTTTGTTCTTCTGATTCTCTCTCCCATCCCACTGGGGGAGGACTGAGTGATCAAGTGGGTAGGGGCTTAGCTGCCAGCTGGGGTCAACCCACCACACTTAGCTAAAAGTCTTCTGTACTTCTAGCTTCCCTGTTTTATTGTTTGAGATTCTCAGCCTCAGAAGAAGTCATGATGAAGCTGTCAGGGACCACAGACTTAGGAAATCCGGTCTCCTAAGCAGCCGTGCCAGGCAAAGAACCAGATTATTGCTTCACTGAAATTTCACAGGAATTAAGGTATTTTTCATCAGGACAAACTGTTTTCTTGGAAGTTTTGCCAACCTGCTCTAATGTGGACTAGATTTTTCTTGTACCATGCATTCACAGACCTCCTGCTAGGAAAAGGAAAGAGCTGAAAATAGGCACAGTTGGGGACCTAATTACAGCATAATTGCAGACCTGTCCGTGTTGATATTTTGGGGAGCCTTAGGATGAATACAGCATAGTTATCTGTACTTCACTGGAATTTTATGTCATTCCCTCAGAATATTTCATCTGGCTTTTTGGCAAATAAAATCCTGAGCCCACTGCTATCCCACCCACACCAGATAGGAAGGAGCACACAGTGCTGTCCTGTGGTCTGATTTTTCCCCTTCCATACATTTCTGGATATGAAAGGCAGTAACAGTTCTAACAAAGGAGTCAGTACATATTATGCATCTCCTCATGAATCACATACAGCAACAATTAATGAAGCTCCTTTTCAAACAGAAATACACATGAGAATATGCATTCATTACTAATGAACAGATACAAGTTTAAGACGATTGAGTGGAATTAAAACATGTATATCCAAAGTTGAAGTCAGGGATATAACCAAAAGATTTCATAGACAAAGAAGTATCTATCTATCTACAAACAAAGGTACAAATCAGGTTTCAACAAAGATATTTTATTTTACCACACAACTCAAAATCAGAGAGAGACATTTTGACTGAGTAGAGACAAGAGAAAACTCTACAGTTGCTTCTAGCCTCAAAGCACTTCAGATGCAGTAATACTCACTGGAAGATTTGAGCTTTATTCTTAGATCTGCTAGATGTGCTATCATCTCATAAGTACAATACTTAGAGACAATAACCATGGGAGGACCATGACCATGACTTAGAGACAATGACCTCAGGGTTTGCTGGGGAGATAAATTCTTGTGATAATGTTTGTCAGTGTGGTTTACTACTAATACTTTTCAAAAGGCAAAAATATACTCTTGCTCTCATCAAAGGTAATACCAAAATTACCATTAATTTTAGCATAGATGGAAGTGTATTTAAGTAATGGAGAAGTCAGTGGTACATTCACAGTACGGCTCAACCAAGACACTACAAGAATAATCAATTACAAAAAGAAGTAACAGTTTACAAATCTTGAATCCTCTTAGACTTTTGTTGTTCAATTTAAAATAATTCCTTCATAAATAAGAATATGTCAAACTAGACATAAAAATGTATAAGACTGTAAGTTTAGGATATACTTTTCTTCATCTAGAAGAGCCCTTTAAAATCTTTTTTTCTGTCTTTCATCCAACAACTGGAGAATTGCAAATATTTTCTGTAACATCAAAGCATTTAAAAATTTTCACACTAAATTGTGAGTTTTTAAATCAATGTTTTAGACTTTCCCTGAAAGCCCAACTTAAATGCAACCCAAAACTTCAATAACGAAACTGTTTGGCGTGGCATAATACAAGTTAAAGAAAATACACCAGGTCAATCCTTTCTGGAAGATATCTATGTTAGCTAGCTGTCCATTTTATCCCAAAGGGACAGTGAGCCCTTCAGCTATTTCCAGTTTCACTGCAAAGCCAATTTTTTGCATATATAATAAATGTGAAGATGTATTTTATAAAACTTTGCAGATAAAGGATTTAACTTGCCCATTGATATTTCCAAGGTTTTATTTGCTGCAATATTCAAATTAAGCCTATCATGTCCATAAATGGCATAACAGGGGAACAGTTCTCTTCTCTTCTATGGGGACTCCATAAAAGGTACAGGCAAAGATCACTACAGTATGTAGAATCCTTTTACAGGGGCACCAGAGGCTGAACAAAGTTTTGTCCCCAGTAAATTCTGTTGCTGCTGGTGTTGTCGTAAAGGCAAGCAGTAACTAGGATATGCACTTCTTTTTGAGTAATACGAGCTGAATGCCAAGATAAGCTGTGAAGTACCGCATTGCTTCATTCAGTAAGCAGGTTTGCCCATTTGCTGAGCCACGTGTTAGAATCCTTCACAAACACACTGTTTTTCATTAGTGCTGGAAGCAAACCACCACTCAGTCTGTCTGTACTCATGGCCGAAAGAAAAGACCATCAGGAAAACGTGTGCCCTGGAGCAACATTCTGCATTTGACTTGGTCGAGAAAAGAAGCCAGTTTCAAAGCCATCATTATTGTCTAAAGAAGATCATCATTAAAGCTGTTTTTTAAATTGCATCCTTCACAAGAAGCTACTTATGCTCCAAATCCTTACAGCATTCTTCATGCCTTCTGCATTTCTACTTAGTCCTGTCCAGAAAGAGCTTTTGAGATATGTGAAAAGTTGTCATAGAATTTTGATTTTTTTTTTTTTTTAAGTATAACATCCTCAACTAGTTAAATACTGACATCTAAGTAAAAGAATGCTATAATATGTAAGGAATGGTTTTCATGTCTATCAAGTATTCAGACTTTTATTAAAACCAATTCCAGTTATAGCAATTCAGCATATTACGGTTTTGCTTTCTAGGAAAATGAAGTTACTATAGGGGGTGACCTCCACGCCCAGTCACTGCTTTCACCTAGATCTAGTTTAGAAAGTCACACAAAATTAGAGATATTGCTATACATATAATAAAAGAGGTCTTGTCTGAGTGACTTTAAAAAAACCTGTCTTTAAACTGAGTCATAATATTAAAAAAAAAAAAAAAGTGTTGTCTCACATCTCATATTTCATATGGGATTTTTATTGAACAGGATTTGTAGTCTTCCAAGATTCTTTCAAATATCCCATTCTTTAAATGATGGTAATACTTTACTCCATAAATGCTTAAAGTGAAGTAATCTAAATACCAAGGTGTGTGGGGGAAACATGTTGATACTGTTCCAGATTTGTGGCAGCTCTTTAAAGAGCCTGAGGATCCTCCAGGAGATGGTGTTTAGAAGGGAGGAAGAATTATTTCATGGCAGGATGCTGCTGGAGCTCTGTACACATGATTTGCATGAATTGGAAAGTTTGTAATCAAAATGTTTGTTCTTACATTTCTGTAGAATCTGGGCCTAAAGTGCTCTGTCTACTTGAGAAAACATGACAGAATTTGTCCTTGAGATATTTTGTTTGCAACTACTTCTAGAGACAACTAACCTTTCTGTCTGAAAGGTTCTCTTCTCTTCTACATTTTTACAGAGGAATATACATAAGAGACAAACATTTTAATAGGGGGAAAATCCTATCCTACTGATAACAAAAATGTAGCTTTTATTTCATTACCATGCTGCTATGAGTAATGGCATACATCCAGGTTTTTTTTGGTTTCTATTGTTTTGCTTTGGTTTTCTGAAGCGTATGTTTGAAAAACCCATGATAGCAGAGCTTTTAAAAAAATAAACATATGCTTTTATTTTCTAGTGCAAATGACTCTCAGTGGCTTACAGCTATCTCTTCTAGGGTTTTTAAAATGGCTTTAATGTTTATTCAGTAAGCTTTTATGGAACTATTTTTACTGAAAACTACCTGTAGAACTACCACTGAAACAACCACAAACACACATGCACACACGCACGCATGCAGCCCCCTCAGTCCTGCAGAGTTATGGTGTGGGACATCTTCAATCATGTCTACAGCACCAAAAGGTCATGCTACACAGTGTAAGGTTAATGCAGAGCCAAGGTCAGAGAGCACGTCTTTGTACTGAACTGCTGACAAAACACACCATTCTCAAGCAGCTGAGAAATGTTTCTCTAAATAGTTTTAATGATATCTATTAATCATTTGACCCCTCTAGAGCCCATGGGTTACAGTTACAAAAACTTCATGAGCAGGTAAAACAGTACATTCTTTGTGCTTATATTAGTGAAAATCTGTAAAACCTATCTACTTATTTATGATCAGTTTATTTAAAAACAAGCACTTTGCAGGTATATTCCAGTACTTTGTCTTCATTCATGGAGATATGACTAGACAGTTATTGCTATTCTGCAAGCTTTAAGAAAAATCAATCAAATTTATAAATAGTGTTAAAACTAATGAATTTGCACTTTTACATTAAACTTACAGTAAACTGTAAGCAATTTCTTGTGTTCATTTAAAGATGTGAATTTTGCCATGGAACAAGACAGAAGGTCTCATACATGAAGCTTGATTATTGTATTTACACATAGCAATGTTTTTCACCATTTTAAGTCACTACTATGCCCTATTAGACTGACAATATCTTGTTAGCTATATTTTGTTTTTACTTAGATAAATTTCCAAAGATTGGAAAAGCAGCCTTAATATTTACTGCACCAACCTGATGGCCTTGTGTAGCAAAATGACTATGGGAGAGCAGTGGATTTTGTGTATCTCACCTTTAGCAAAGCTTTCAACACTGTCTCCTTTTACCTCCTCATAGACAAGCTGACGAAGTATGAGCTAGATAAACAGACAGTGACATGGACTTAAAACTGTCTGGACTGCTGGGCTCAAAGTGTTGTGATCAGTGGCACAAAGTCCAGCTGGAGGCCAGTGATTAGTGGTGTATTCCAGGGCTCAATACTGGGGCCAATACTGTTTAATACCTTCATTCATGACCTGGATGATGGGACAGAGTGCACTGTCAGCAACTTTGCCATTGGGAAGAGTTCTTGATGAACCAGATGCTTGTGCTGTCATTCAAAGGGACCTCAGCAGGCTAAGAAAAATGGGCAAACAGGAATCTCATGTTCAACAAAGGGAAATGCAAAAGTCCTGCCCCTGGAAAGAATAATCCCATGTAGGGGGTGTAGGGTGGGGAGCACCTGGCTGAAAAGCAGCTTTGCAGAAAGGACCTGGAGGGTCCTGGTGGACAAAGTTTGGACATGAGCCAGCAATGTGCCCTGGAGGCAAAGGCAGCCAACAACCCCTGGGCTGCACTAGGCAAAGCGCCACCAGCAGGTCGAGAGAGATGATCCTTCCCTGCTACTTAGCACTGGTGAGACGTGGCTGGAGTGCTGGGTCCAGTTCTGGGCTCACTGGTGCAACAGAGACATGGACATACTGGATTGAGTCCAGTGAAAGGACAGGAAGATGACTAAGGGATTGGTGCATCTAACATATGAGGAGAGGCTGAGAGCTGGGACAGTTCAGTCTGGAGAAGGGAAGGCTCTGTGGGGATCTCCATGTGTACAGATACCCAACGGAGGGGGAGTAAAGAAGACAGAACCAGACTCTTTTCAGTGGTGCTCATTTAAAGGACAACAAGAAATGGGCACAAATTGAAATACAGGAAGTTGACAGTGTTCAAACACTGAAATAGTACTGAAGGACTTACTTCTCTCCTTTGCTTAGTGTGGCCACTTCAGAAGTCTTTCAGTCTTTGGTTTCTGTAGAGGCATTCAACTGAGTATTATCCCCTTCAAACCCCAGGATCTGGGAATCTTTCCAGAGAAGGCAACCTGCAGGACTGCAGGTAACAAGGAGAGGAAGACTGAACTGGTTCCGTGGTGCTACCACTGTTCTGTGATAAGGGCAAGGACTGAAACACTGGACAATACTTCCAGAGCTATCAATGTAACCTTTTTGTGATTCACAAAGCCTACACAAAGAAAAAGCTACAATTTTCTTACAGGGGGCTTAAAACATCTTTGCAGAGAATTGATAGTATCAGGTGATATATGTCATGAACACAACCCCCCTCCCCCCCATATATTAAAATTTGGTGTCTGTAATGTGACTTACACTCAACACAAAATTTCATGGCATCATGCAGTAAAAATTGTGCATAGATGCTCTAGGCAGATTTACAGTTTAAACCATAGGACAAAACAATAAACCTCTTACATCCACCAATATCATTATGTATCCTCTGTATGTGAAAGGCACATGTGTATATATTTACACACACACACACACACACACAGACACACACACATGTATATTCTTCATATGCATCTATAAACACATATATATACACACACACAAATATAAGTTATGACAAACTGCTTCAGACCAGCACTGGGGGGAGGCCCAAAGAAGTAAAGATGAAATTTCAGAAGAAAACAGAAAAGGAATATTTGGTGGGTTTGGTGGGTTGTTTTCTAGTTTGTACATTAAATGCTAATAAATGGTCCGGAATATTGAAAATTGCCCTGAGCTTTGCTAGGCAGACAAAATACAGGGAAGCAGTGGATAATTTATAGAGCTGGCCAGAAACCAAAATGTTTTAAAATTTCCACAAAATGTGGAGAAATGTTTTAAGGAATATTTGGCAATTCCTTCCCCTGCTTGCTTTTTTCCCTCAGCAAGCTTATTCTGGTCATTACCTTGTCTACATATTTAAGTGCCTGAGTACACACATACACACTAAGGAGATTAGATCACTTAAACAAGATGAGAAATCCCAGATGCAAGCCATGGATATTCTCCATTTATACATAAAAGACAACCCCTTGGGGAATCTAACCACTCTTCAATTGCAAATGGTGCAGAGAAGATGTGGATCTTGATCCTGCAAACACTTAAACATGTGCTGCAGTGTAAGCTGTTCAATAGTCCAAAGAAGTCAAGTGTGTAAAGCTAAGTACATAATTTAGTTGCAAATTGAAGGTCTTAAAACACTGCAGAATGTATTGCTTTTAAAACTTCCAGTATTTTTTTCCTTTAGCAATACCACACAGAGCAGGAAGAGATAATCACAGCTTCAAAATCTTTTAGCAGAATTCTTGTAAACCCAAAGATTACACTCAGAAGGGGCAACTGTCATAACCTTTATGTTCACAGATGCCGAAAAGATGCTGGTGGTCTAGGGATTATCTTCAAATACACAAAGCTAAGGCTCCAGTCAAACAGCAGGACGCTTGTTCTTAGCGTAGCAGCAAGTCTTGAAACAGAGAGGTAAAAGCATCACTAAGAGTCACAGAGCTGTAGAAGGGGAATTCCTAGTTTTACAAATCAGCAAATGCAGTATCTCTAGGTTAAATCTGCATCATCAAAGAGGAAAGATGTGAAATAAGGTCTGGCTGATTATACTGGCTTTGCAGAGGGCTTAGAGACTGAATGTTCTAACTTCAGTAAACCTGCTGTTAATGGCTTGTGGACTTTAAAATGACCCTTCATCCTCAAAATACAGATGAGCGGGCTTCTACATATGCAGGGGTACTCTGAAAAGAGAAGCCAAGGAGGTTATGAGGGACTGAGTGGGAAAGAAATGCTATAGAGGACATCTCCTGCTTAAAAATATGTTTTTAGTTCTAAGACTGTCATTACACACAAGGCAAATAATCATCTTTTTGCCTCCCCTACATTATCTTTCTTCTTCTTGATTGACAGTCCCTTTTCCTATGAAGAAGTCTATATCACTATGAGGACAAAAATGAACAGATTTTAAACAGCCTGTTCCTTTGTAACATATGTAAGCTCAGACCAGTCTAAATGCAGCAGAATGAAGCAAAGGAAATGTTTCATTGTATTGATCACTTTTAACTCTGAATATCTTCACTTCTGAGCAATAATCACTTTAGGTTAGTAACTAAGCAGATCACATTTGCTTTCCGACAGTTAAAGAACAGCATTGACCAGGATTATTAATCTTTTCACCTAAATGTAGAGGGCATCAGCTTGGAATAGTCCTGGTGGGACACAGTAGATGTGTTTGAGATACATGTTACCTGTCAATCTGTATGTGAAGCTTTAAACTGTGATATTTTACTTTTTCACAAGGGACTCATAAGCATTAATCTCCATCACATTTCAGGGCAGGTTACAAAACAAATTTCTGACAGGTGTTTGAGGACTGCTGAAGATATGAGAAGTTTTGTTATCTAGTGTTTTTCATTAGCTCCTGTTTTGATTTTATACTTGTGGACTGTATTTTGAATTCATGACAGTAGAACCTGCAGAAGTATTATATGCAATGGAAAACTAAAAACACACAGGCAGGGCTGAAAGAAAACCCACTTAAATGCAAAGTCTTCTCTCCCTAATTACTGGAACTGTATTAAAATTGTGTAAATCCTATGACCAACTTTTACCAGCACAAAGTCATGTAGTTCAGTGGGGCCCCACCAGTGTAACTGGGCCTACTACAACACCCAACCTTTTCCATTCTTTTCAAGATTTCTCCCCCAACTTGCATTCAGACATTGCTGTAGTATAACAGCATAATTTGCTTTTTACAGTTTTTTCTGGTATCTTTTGTGTTGATTTCATCTGACACTTTCAGCAATGACCTGCTGAAAGCATTCTCCAAGACCATGGGTGGTCTTTGAACCACACAGCAAAGGAGTTGAAACCTAAACAGTATTACAGACCAACAGGCCTAACAGGAGATTATTAGTAATAAGATACATTTATTTAATTTTATATTTTCATACCTCAGGCTCATAAAGAAGGACACTTAGAATACCAATAGTAGTAGGATGCTCTACTACTGACAGTAACAGAATATTTCTGTAGCTCCTTAAAGCACAGTAGCTCAAAGCTCTTCCAGCTGATGAATTTCACTTAATTGAAAAATGAGATACAGCAGGAAATAGGACTGTGTTTTACCTGCACTAGCCTTTCTACTGCTGACAGAAAAGACACAGAGATTCATGGCTTTGTTCTGTTTACCTATCAAAATTGTCAGGCATTTGTCAAAACCGTATTTCTTCATCAGAAAGAGCATGAGCTGCTGACATGTCTTCTGAATATTTTCAAGTTTGAAGGAGTGTTGTATGATACTAATTAGATGAGGACTTGACTTTAGTAATTATGTCAAGGACATCCATACTGTAAAATAAAGTATTACAATTCTAGCAATGGCGTTCAATATCTTCCTCTTTATCAGTTTTATATCCACACACGTACATTGTTTAATACATCCATTTATTTAATAATTAGTTTTATTGAACTAATACTTTGTTAATTCTAGATAGAAATCAGAGTTTTATATATCCTTATAAAATATTTGGTGCATTATAAAAATACCACCTATGACATCAGTTTAAAGATAATATCTTCTTTACTGCAAAGGAGGTAAGTTGCACCAACAGGTTGGAATAATGAGTCTTTGCTTAAGGGATGTGAAGAAGGTGTTCACCCTTAACTCACCCACTTACATGTTTTCTCAAACACAAACAATACCCTACCAAATGTAACAAGTTAATCATCATTTCCCTTTGTCCGGACCATAGATGTAAACATAGCAACTCTGAAGCCAGACAGCTACGATACAGCAAGAGTGCATTTTTAACTGGAAAATATAAGAAATTGTGTTATAATCATGGGTTTTGGGGAAGGATTAAGGCAGGGACAAATGTCTACAGATTGTGTAGGAGAGGCAACTTGGGGGAAGCTGATGCACTACAGCCTTGAGCTAGCTGGAGAAATGAAGTAGCTGGTTTCTTTGTTTTTTTCAGTAATAGTACCATCTCTGCCTAAATTGTATTGCAGAAGTTACCATTTTATTCATTCTTGACCTATGTAGTCATTGGAACAAAACTTGTATCATAAAGAAAGATGCCACAAGGATTTATTTTTTACCCACTGACCATTTGGCTTTCATTCTCAGATCTACTTACAATCTATTTCTAAAATGACAAAACTGAGATGATTAACAGTATTAAACATCAGAATACAGAAGTTACATTTTCTTTATCTTTACCCAAAGCACTGTCTCCATAAGCCGTCTCATTATCCCATACAGTTCATATCAGAACTCCTAACCACAGAGGAAGAAAGGTAATGGAACAGAAACTTCAAATTATAGTAAAACTGAAGAGAGTACTTAAATCAACATTATGCCAGAAAGACGTTCAATTAAAAAAATTACATAGCATTTTCCACAGTTCCTTATACTACCAATAAAATGTGAATTAATCTTTTAAACTACTCTAATTGAATTAGATTAGTTTCTCCCTTCCATTTCCAGCTGTCATCTGTAGGAAACTGAAGCTTATGTATCTGTACTGTTATCAATATACCTGTGCTATTTTGCATAGGTTTAGATTTGATCCATTACCTATAAAGCAGATTGCCTTCTGGCACTTAATTCATACAAATGTTGACACCTCATTACGAAAAGCTACCTTTTAAAATTTTATTTATAAAATTTTACATCACATAGGGAAACCACTTAATAAACTCTTCCTTTTTCCAGAATAAGATTTTCCTTGAAACAGATTCTTGACTGCATTTTCAGACCTCTATTTAAATGACTTAAATAAGGCTTTTGCAATTCTATGCTGAGATTTTTCTAGATTTATTTTTGCTCTCCCTTTCAGAACCTCTCTGTAGAGTTTTCCTTTCTCAACATTTCTGTTTCTTCCTACTGTTAGCTTCAAAACCTGAGGTTCTTTTGAAATGTAATGTTAAATGTAATGTTAAATGTTAAATTCAGATCTACTCACTTCAGTTGTTGAAATAGGTGTGCAAAAAATAAAGCCACTGCCTTGAACAAACTTGCTGACAGGAAGATCGGGCAACCACATAAAAGAGTTTTAGTCCAGAGGAATCCATTGAACGCTCAAGGGACTCTTTCCAATCTCCACTAACAAACTTATGATCTGTAGTGATAGCCGAAACTATAATGTTCCACAGGAAGGTACGAGGAGAGAATGAGGGACAGAGAGAAACCAAACCAAACCAAACAATAGCAGTTCATGATTCCTTGCAGTAGGGGATTGGTTGAGATCATTGCCTTCTATTTCTCTATTGTTTGAGTCATGTCTATATCCTAGGGTATCTCATTAACAATGTGACTCAAAGAAAAATCTTTCCTAACCTCAAATCTTGTGATTTGTTTAATACTGAAATTATGAGCAAAACACCCCAAGCCTGATCTTGGAGACATCAGTACCACCTTGCCTCTTTATCATCGGTTTCTACAGAGATTCTAGTAAATAAATTTTCTGTTTATGGAATCTACATCTTGTAAATTTGTTTTAATTAAGAAACACTTTGCGCTAGTAAACTTATCCAGTTTAGCCAGAAAATGTGGGAAAGTAAATAAAGTATAAATCTGACAAACTTGTAAAATGATAAACAGACCTGAGGCTGGAAGCTTTGCTGTGATTTCAGTGCCTGGCAGTTGAATGGTCCTCCTTTCCTTGGATACAGAAGTGTGAATATACACATGCATATACTTTGGAAAGATCTGGATGTTAGAATCAAATTCAGTCTCGGGTAAAGCCTATGCAAAGACTGTCACCTCTCCCAGGGGCACTGAAACAAACCATAGGAACTACTAATGTTGATCCCAACCTGCATTGGTTTGATTGGGGATTTTGTTAGTAGCTTGGCTTTGTTTTTCTTTTTCTCTCTTCAGATGCCCATGACTGATCTGATTCAGAAATACTAATTTGAAATTTTCAGGCTGACCCTCACTTTAGCTGAGGTTGGCTTGTAACTTCTCTCCTTTCCCGCCCTGTAATACTTCCTAGTATTACCTGGGCAGACTTCTCTTCCCACTCCATTTAGATCACAGTTTCTCCAGCCTCGCACTTTTATACCCTTTCCATTTTAAGACACATTTTTACAACTCCAAAGTAGTAAGTGTCCAGTAGTAAGGATCCATATGCACGTTTAATCTTAAACTCAAAGTCTGCCAGATGTCAATTAAATTATGTATCTGTCAACTAGGGAGAGAGAAAAGGTATAGATTCACAAGCCATCTAAGGTTTCCCACATAAATCTGGCAATGGTTAGGTAGCTGCTTGCCTTGTTATTTTATGTATCCCTATTTCTGTACTTCCACCCCTTGCTAAAGATTAAGAACATAAGAAAAGTCAAACCGTATAGCTCAGTACCAGTGCCTGAGAGTGACGAATACCACATTGCTAAGAGAAAACAGAACATACAAGTTAAGTAATTCCTTGTCCTGTTCTCAATTTTCTCCAGTCTGATGCTTAGCGCTTCCAGAGCCAGACACCGTAGCTGCATCATGTTTAACACCTCTTGAAATTAATAGCCCTCAAAAGAGTTCAGTGTAATTAATTTAGCACCAGGCTTTTAAATCTGGTGTACTGAAATAGTATGGTAGTGGATTTTCACATTGTTTGATTTTTTAGAAATCCAACTAGCAACACTACCTCGTACAGTTTTGTAAAATAGTTTTTGAACATTTTGTTTATTACTGCTTCAAAACAAGGTCTGTGCTTTGTTCCTGTGCCAAGAGATTTCTGTCAGATCAAGTCATGCTCTGTTCTTTTAACCATTGTAAAAACCAATGATCTTAACCTAAAAATTCAAATGGCCAAACTTCAGAGAGGAAAGTTAACAGGGCACCAGACAGAGATTGTCCTTCCAGTTTCTTCAAACTACAGATGATAAAAAACATTTTCATAATTCGTTGTGCCAAGAAAGTAGTATCTGCAGTGAGATATCTTACTCCTATCCAAGAAAAATACATAATTTTATCTGGGAAACAGACAGGAAACCTATTTTCCATTAGCGTGAGGCAGGGGGAATCTGTATTCCTCTAAATACTTGTTTAAAGCCTCAACAAAGCCCAATGAGAATTGGGAGGGGAAAAAAAAAAATCACATCTGCTTTTCTCTGTGAGAATGCTTCTCAGTTTCTTCTTAGTGTTTAAAGATATACATGAAAACAGGAATTCTGGGTGAAATCCTCAGCAAAAATCAGTGCAACTCCACCGAGCTAAAGCTAATTGATGATCGTTTTAGTCTTTAGACTAAATCCGAGAATTTGAGAAAAAAATTTAATTATTTGTTCATCATCTGAATAGGTTATATATTTTAAGAATATTTTTTCTCACCTGCTTTTTAGTAGAGCACATAATTTAGTCAAGACTTTTACCCAGTAATGTTAATTTTTATTTGACAAATAACAAAAATAGTAGTGCAAATACAAACAGGCTAAGGACAGTAAGACTATGAGTATGAAGTACATGGTTACCTACAATATCAATGCTTTGGACTTTACTCAAGTAAACTTTATTCTATATAGGCTAAAGAATTAATTCCATGGTTTTTCTACTTTTTTAAAATTACAACTTACTAAGTTGTACACACACAAAAACAAACCATGGGAGACAGAAAGAGAAGAAATAATATGTGACAGTTGTATCACATGCAAGTGATCAATGTAATTACATGTCAGTGCCACAGTTCAGTATGGGTAAACCCAAGATTACTCCATTAATATTCCACCAGCCAAGGGACATTCCAGACTTCAAAATATTCTGGCACTTTCTGAGTAAATACAGCTGATAGACCTTTGAGTTAAGTTTCAAGCCATTATGTAATAAAGGATATAAAAACACTTGAGAACCATAGAAGAGTAAGGGGCTGATCCAAAGACAACTGAAGTTAATGGAAAGCCTACCACTGATTTTATTTGGCTCTTAATAACACCTGGAGATAGACTTCCTGTGATTTATATTAAACGTCATACTGCTTATCCAAGCCAAGTTACATTAGATTTTTATACTGAAGTCATTTACTACATAAGTTGAATATAGTATATACAAGAGGTCAAATATGAAAGAGAATTAGGAGCTAAAACCTACTAAAGATGTCATTACTTCTGAAAGCTAAACAGACTGTCAAGACTGAGTACATTTACATGGCAGTTTAAAAAATACCCTCTACAAATTTTAAAAGCATTTTGAAAAACAAATGCCACTCAAAAGCCATGCAGTTTTCAGAAAAAGCTGCCAGCAGAGTAAACATGAGCAAATGTAACCTCTTGTAATGCTGTGATGTTAGCCACAGAATGACCAAAATAAATAAATGCATATGACCAATATTGATTCTCTGTTTCTATTTATTTGGTGGCAAAGATAGGGATGGGGGATGCCCCATCCCACTCAGTGGGCTCGGGGAGGTGATCCTTTAGATAGTCTGTTGCTGCACACAGGAGTCATGACAATGACTCAGGATGGACAGGGAAAATTTCAACACCCCGTTTCACTCGGTGAATCCCAGGGCAGGATTCATGACAATGGCTCCTAAATGCTCAAAATATGTTTTATTTAACATTGACTTATAACACCAGTGTGGCTAAATTTGGCATAGCAGACACTTGACACCTAACAGCTGTAGCAAAATATTCCTAACAACGAGGTAGGAGGAAGAGAAGAGAGAAGAAAGAGAAAAAAGGAGTGGTAAGTATCACCACCCTTGGATCCAGTGAGGAAAGGGTCTCGGTAGTAATTGTCCTGATTCCTCAGGTGGTGGGCCTGTGCCTCTCGGTCCCTCACAGGGGATAGAACCAAATATCTCATTCTGAACTGGAACTGGTAATGTGTCTTAGTGTGTCTTCCTGTCTTAGTGACGTTTCAGGACATTAGTTTCAGAGCTGTTAAACCATGTTTTTAAATAAATGAACCTCAGCTAAGTTAAAAGTCACACAACCCACAATTTGAAGGGAAGATTGGAATTTGACTTTATGGACAAAATTCATTAGATTAGACAAAGAATGTTAACAATTTATTGATCAGAAAGGACAAGTTCACTTACCATTCACATACGTGAACTGGCACAATCAAAAAGAAATTATTATTACAAACAGAAAAAACTAAAAACATTAAAGGGCAACTGCAAGAGAACTCACTCCTCTCTGATGCTTTTGGATCTGCCCAGAGCTGTGGGCTATCTCTCAGCCATCTGTACCTTACAGGAGGGGTGTTATCTGCTGAAGGCAACTCTTCCCAAACATTCAGCACTTGGCATTACTACAATAAACCTTTGAAGCTCTGCAGGGAAATTTCTCCCAGCTTCCAAGTTCTGCTCACAGCTTCATTCAGAGTTATCATCCATGCTCTATCTCTGCACTGATAACAAATACAGCAACATAGGTTTAAAGGGCTTTTTCAGATTTACCATGCCTACAATAGAGACAGGCTTAATGGTACAGCACAGAGGATTCATTTAAGAAAGACTTCCATTCATACTCTTAGCTACACAGTTTCAAAGAAAAGGCTTATAATAAATCAGATATAGTGGGCAATTTTAGTTTAAACTCAATCAGATTCTTCTCTAATTGTTTTCCTTAGTTTAAAAAATATCGCTAAGAATCTCTAAGTGTCAAAGCTGGGGATTCATTGTTCAGGACAGCATCTATCCACCCAGCTGCTGCCCTCAGCTCTCAACCTCTGCTTCCCCTCTCTCTGCACCCACATTCACACTAATTACTTGTTATTCCAAGTAGCCTACCACAAGCACTGCCTTTGTTCTAGGTGATCCCCTTATTTATCTTTAAGTTTAGGGCTTGGGTATGACTACAAAAAACATTTGTGGCTTTGTCTGGAGCCAAATACTTTTAAAACTCAAAGGTGATTTCTTATTTCCAGTTCACACCTGAACAGCTATGCGCACTTATTTGTGAATGTACGTATTTTGGCTAACACTGCTAATTGTTCTTCCTGACTTAGTTACCTAAAATACTAAGGCTATTACTGCTTTATCTTTAATCAGCCTGCTATCCGCTTGCCTGCTGCCCACTCTGGACTGTTTCCCCAAATGCAATTTGAGATAACGTCATCTTGTTAAATACTGTATAAGATGTGTATATCATATATATTAAGTTAATGATCTAAGGTGCACTGTTACAGAGATCACACTAGCATGTTGGCAATAGAAGTGACAGATGAAGTCAGAAGTTGCTATGTTGGCTGCATTTATGGGAAAGTTCCCTTTTTTCTCTTTCACATTTATTTTAGGATTCCTGTTATGCATAGACATACACTGGAGCTGCACAGTCACAAACTTATGCAGATAACCATTAAACCAGAACAATCTAGTAGCAGCAGCAAGGACTTAGCATCAGCAGAGCCACCTTGTTTTTCATTTGAATTTTTAAACTGCTGCAATGACTCTATTTTCAGCATTGTCCAAGTCCCTGCTCCTTGTCATCCAACACGTCTGTTTTCTCCGATTTATCACTATGCTCTTCCCTCCCTAATAAGTCAGTCCTCAGTCAGCAAAAGCACTTCTAGTCAGGCTTCGTTCAAAAAATAATTTATTTCATTCATAGACGAAACTTAAGAATCCACCTTAAATTAAATACATATTTAAAAGCTTTACTGAACAGACTGAGATTACTAAACTGGAATTTAGCCTTGGAATAATTTTCAAAACCAACCCTACATCTCTCTTTCTTTATTGTTATTCATAAAATCCACTCTGGGATATACTGCTCTGTGCTGCAATGTCTAAATGCTCCCTAGCATTGATACCATTGCTCCCTGTATTGTGTTTTCAGTTGAACTTTAAACTGTTTACAGTGGTAATGACTTGGACTAAATAATCATTTATAGTATCTTAAATTCTTCCTCCATTCGACAGTCTTGGTTTTTCCTCCCAAACACCCTGCTACTTAATAATATGTACATACAAAATTGTAATTTGACTTCATATTCCATTGTAAGTGAAAGAGGTATTTTCAGTCATGCAAACTGATTTTACATTGCCTGTGATTTACTTAACTAAAACTATGTAAATTACTGTCTAAAACTTTCTGGAATTGTAACCTGCTGGAAAGACCTAAACTCCTATTATAAGCATGAGGCTGCCCTAGAATTATTTTCATTTTTCATAAATTCACTGTCACTGACAAAACCCTGTGACCGACACAACCCTGTCACCGTGAGCGCCAAGTACTACTTTTGGCAAGTTGTCAGCTCTTTTAACCACAATATGCTCTTGCTCTGCTGTCACTGTAAGAGGCTACAAGGCTGATAGTAGCAGAGGGAGCTGGCAGAGGAAAACCAGTGCAGAAAAGATGAAAGGTATCTTTACTCCAGCAGCCCATATTGCCACCTCTTTTGGTCTCCTGCATGATCCGTGATGAAAGGTGTTAATCCTCCTGTAAATACCACTCCGTCATAACTAGCAGGGGTCAAAGAAGTAGCTCGATATTTAAATTTTGTCAAGGCTTCTCTCATCTCTCTTTCTAGGTCTTTATTTTGTAACTTGTTTTGTAAAATACACCTTTCTTTAGTTTTGTCTTCTTTACAAACATGCAGTTTGGGAAAAAAATAAAAATAAAACCCAAACTAATTTCAGTTGTATGCAGCTTTTCAGGACAAAAGTTCATCAGGTCCGGTAACAAATAACCCAGATAGTTGACTAAACAATTAAGACAACTCATTGTTAAAACTTCCCTGAATGCTTAGGAGAAAAGTAACTGCCTCAGAGAACTGACAGGAATCCAAGACTCTGAATTCAACTCTCAGGCTGTGCCAGCGATTCCTTTTAAAAACTCGCTGCTGTCATGGAGCTGAACTGCTTCTTGCAATGAAGAGGCTCAGGGTGTGTGAGCAAAAGAGGACTGAGGTTACCCACACAGCGCTGCTGTGTCTCTGCCTCGACTCCAAGCTCTGATAACGTCCTTCTGCAGGGAAACCTGCTCTGCAAAGAGCCACCCAGGTCAGTACCTCCTGGAAGCAGTCCTCACTGAACATTTTACGCTTGCAGATGTTCAGTGGATGGCAGTAAGCTGTGTTTTAGTGTCAGCAACATTTATTTGTTTGATTTAGGTCTACATATCCTACAGAGAATGTGAAACATTTCTGTGGACTGCTGTGCACCCTGGTGTGTGCGAAGTAGTTCAGTGCCTGCACAACCTCAGGCCTACAAAGAAAAATACCAGCATTACCAAATCTTAAATGCTGAGATTTGTCCTCTGCCAGCCATTTCTGAAGAGGAGCATGTCCCAGCAAGCCTTGAAACTTGGGTGCTTGAAACTGTTAAATATTTGCTAAACTCATTCTGCATTAATGGTATCAAACACAGCAGGTTGCAATTACTGCTAAAGCAGAAGTATAAAACACTCTTGGGTGATCTAAGGAAACGGCCAAAGGATTCACAGCAAACCGTTTGAAACTGGCTCTTTTTCAGCATTTTACTGCACATTAGAAAATAAATGCGACTAGGGGTCAGAGGACAGTAGGACGTTGCTCCTTCATGACGTCGACCAGCTTTGGGTCTCTCCGGGATCCAGAAAAGGATCTTCACAAAGCCCCCGACAAGAATCACTGCGTGTTTCAGTTGTTTTCTTGCTGAAAATCTCCCCCATGGAGCACCCGCCCAGAGGATGCCCAGGCGCACATAGGAACCGCTGCCGCCCAGGGCCCACGCCCCCCGCGCCGTGCCCGGGCGCAAGCCGTGGTCGCCCGCCGCCGCCCAAGCGCCGGGAGCGGACACCCCCACCGCGACCCCCGGCGGGGCCGAGCCGAAGCCGGCAGGGAGGCGGGCAGAGGGCCGGGCCCCGCCGCGCACCCCCCGAGGGAGGGGCTGCACTAAGGCGCGGGGTGGCCGCACGGAGCCGCCAGAAGAGCGCGGCGGCGGGGCGAGCGGGGCGGCGGAGGGGAGCCGAGCCGAGCCGGGCGGCCGGTCGGTCGGCGCGGCGGGGCCATGCCGGGGGCCGCCCCCGCAGCCTGCCGCCTCTGGCTCTGCGCGGCCGTGCTGGGGTGCCTGGCGGCGGCGAGGCCCCGCCGGCGAGGTAAGCGGGGCCGGGCCGGACACGGAGAACGGGCGAGCGGCTGCAGGCGGGGGCATCGCCGCCAGCAGGTGAACGGGAGGGTGCCGAGGCGGGCGGCTGCTGCGGGAGGCCTAGCGCAGGGAGGGGAGCCCTTGCCCCCGGCCCCTTGGCGGGGAGCGTTCTCCTTCTCCCGTCCCAGGGAACGGCTCGGGTCAGGCCCTTCCCCCGTGCCCGCACATCGCTTGTTTTCCAGCCGGATAGCTACATCTAACTAGTTTCGCTGGAAGAGGCTTGACTTTATGAACTGACAAAACAGGAATTGTCGCTGTCACAGCGCACCTGCAGGGAAAACCTACCCAGCGAAAATCGAGGACCCACTCTCTCTTCCTTGCTCTCTTCTCCCTGTGTGCTGGAGCACATGCGGTGCATCGGCACACTCTGCCCTGGGACCGCTGAAAAATGCTTTGCAAAACCTGTGCAAAACCCGTATCTGTATTGTTTCAAATTTCTGAGAGAAGGTCAGCATAAAGAGTAGATACAATTGCATATTACATTGAGAACTACTAGGAAATGCTCTATAAGCATGTATTTTACATTTTTTAAAGGTTATGCAGCTATTTACAACGTTTACAAAGCACCCCTTAGGGTGTGGACAGGAGGGATTGAAAAGTGTTTTAACACCCTTTCAAATAAGGTTATTTATCAAGATGTATTAATGTGTGCGTGTTGATTCTATTTTCTTCATTGTTCTGTGTAGAGGAGCATTCATATTGCTGTTCCATTGCATTGCAATACTGTCATTGCTACAGCGTTTGTGATCATGTTCTTTTATATGTCTCATCCAAACAAATGGTATCTTTTAGGTAGTTACAGTCATTTTTATATTTTGCTTTAAAAGTGTTACCCTAAATAATTAGTTTAGGATAACTTCTTCCAAAAAGTGAACTTCTTTCTATTTTAGCATTTTGGAAGAGTTTAAATCCACAAATACATCTGAGCACTTTTGTTAAATGCAGTCCTAGTTCTAATTTCTGCCTTGGGATGTTGATATGCTGCATCCTTTGCAGACAGTAGATGCAAGAAAAATCACATTGAGGATCAGAGTGGGCACTGACTAATGGCACTATTTGTTTATCTGTAGTCATTTGCCAGACCCTGGCCTTTGGACAGCAGGGACTTATAAACTGATGAGCTGTTGGTACCTGAGGAACTGAGTTGCCAGTCCCGCCACTCTGCCCTTGCCTGCCTGTATTCCGCAAGTGGCTCCTTTTCCTGTCTCTGCTCTGGTTTGCGCCCAGCAGTCCTCAGTCCCTGACTGCTCTGTATGCTGGAAACATGGACAGATGGAAAATCATCGGCCCCTATCTGCACATGGATTGGAACAGAGATGTGAACAGGGAATTGAAAAGTCCTTCCTTTGTGGAACTCCTTTTCCTCCAGAGTGTCTCAGAGGCAGTCATCAGGAGCCACTTAAATATCTCTTTGTGGAAAATGACCTCCTGTGTTGATTTCAAGAACCAGTTTGACTTTTGGTTAAAGTGTGGTGTTCAGAGTACCTATTGCCTGACCCAGTCATGGTACAAACTCCAATGTGTTGGCAGAGATTTTGTCTATATCTCTCCCAAAAGGCTCATCCACCAGCACAGTGCTATCCTTGTGTTTAAGATGTTGCAAAAGTTGAATTCTTTTCCCGCTTAGGGTCACATTTCTCAGTATCTGGCAGGACCAAGTAGCTCTGGGGTGGATCCAGGAAAAGCTCACTGTATTAACCCTGAAGACAGTCAGGAAAAAGCAAATATGGAATCAAATTCTTCCTGGCATGCAGAGACCTCAGTTAAAGAACAGTAGAGAGCCATATACAATGTATAGGGTGTTTGTGGAAACAAGCACAGAGTAAGAGAAGTAAACTCAAATTCTAGGGAAACAGTTGCATATTCTCCCGTGATGGATTGCTTTTTCAGCAGACAGTATGTAGTATCTGGACCTCCAAACAAAATGTGAGAGTTTGACTTTCTAGAAATCAGTCTCCCCTCACAGCCTATCGCATGTGTCTCCGCTAGGTTAAGTTAAACCAGTGGTGCACAATCTACAAAGGAGGCTGAACTTCATGGTCTTAATTCTCAAGTATTCATTTATGTATTTTATAATTAGAATTTCATTATTCTAAAGCAAGTATTTAAAGTTATTAAATCACTAATACATTTAAAGGTCCAAAAAGAAATAATTAAAAAGAATATTCCGATATATATGGAAAGATTTCCATCAAGAATAATCATGCTTAAATGATAAATTCTGTTAAAACTAACATGAGTTTCCATTTTGTGTTAGAGATTGTGGATGAAGTCAACAGTAGCACATACAGCTTCCCATGCTTTAATGTCCCTCCCATACTAGGCAGAGCTGGTAGGTAAACGTGGCCTGTAGGTAGCACTTTCAAGTTACCAGGCCCTGTTTTCAGTTCCTTATTTTTTTGCCAGCCTTGACTCATTGGGCTGAAAATTGCTGGATGTTAGACACAGGCAAAGCTTTTCTGGAGCATTGCAGCAAAATCGGTATTCTTCATTCTGAGAATGAATTTTGAAAGAATGCTTATATCAAAATTACTCTTTTTAATACATCCTGAATAAGGAAATCATGATTTCAGTGGAAAATTTGGCCAACTCCCCTCTTAAATGCCTGTGATTTGAGCAGATCTGGTCTGCAGGGATAACTTTTTAACAGAGAACACAACATTCATTTCTTGTGTATGTGTACATAAATATGATAGTTTTATTTGTTTCTGCGGTTGCTAGAGTTAGACAGCACCATCAGTTACACTCAGATGTGTAATAAAATATTTTAATTTGTATTATTGATGATGGCAGTTAGTTTCAGTTGTTTTGCAGAATGGGTAAGGAAAAGAAAAGAAAGAAAAAAAAATATCAACCAGTGTTACACACAATATGAGATTTCCAAGCAATAACTATGGAAATATTAGCATACTTCTAAAAAGAAAGAAAGAATACACAAAGAGCTGGGTGACATTTTAAAGTGATGTGCATAATAAGAAGAAACGTATAATTTGATCTTTAGTGGAATTTACAAGTGAGTACAGTCAGCTGTTTTAAAGATCTATCAAACGATGATCTAATTAAACTGTGGAGGAAAAGAAAATAAAGACTTGTCTCATGTCTAGCTTGATTTATTAATGGAAAAGGTAACAGATACTAATTGTTTCAGGAGTGATTCAGTTACAGGAAAGAAAACTAATGAGGGTGCTATATGAAAGGGAGAATTCCAATAAAAAATAGAAGACAGAAAGAAACTTTCACCATGGTTCATAAACTGCTTGTGCTGTAGCTTGCTTGGGAAACATTTCAATAACACACATGACTGACCTGTGATTTTTCAAGGGCTTTTCTTCAGATTCCAATGAAGGATAAATTCTCAATAAGGTCAGCTTGTATGGACACGAATAGCCTACAGGCTACTACAAGCAACTCAGAAGCACAGTGGTGGCACAGTCAATCACATTGACTTCCATCTGCCCTTAGAGGATAGAAGATAAAGCTATTGTTACCTGCCTGGGTAGCCTAAAGCCATATCAGATTAAATCTTCAGGTTTTGAAAGACTATAGGATTCTCATACTGTGCTTGAAAGAGATGAAGTCTGTTCTTTCACTGGGGCATCTTCTCCATTTAAAGGAGGGGAATTACCTGATTTTGAAACTGTTTTATAATTGTTGTTATCTGGACAATGGCATGAAAAATGTGGAAGATATTGTATTATTGCATGATTTGAACCAAAATATGTTTGTAATCAGTGACACAATTACACCATGCAAAATATGGGACAAATACAGAAAAACCTGGGAGTGAAAACCGAAAATTGGAGTATTAATATTCAAAATGTAATGTCATAGAGCTTTGCAGGTGGCTGCATTTTTTTAATTCATTAGTAGCATAGTAGAGGCAAGAATTAACTGTGTCATGCAATATAATCTGAAATTACATTCACAGTCAGCATCAGTCAGTATCCATTTTTAAAAGCAAGATAAATAGATATATTGTAAATCTTATTTATTTATAAACATTATCTGATTTTATTTTCCCCTACTTTCACTTCCCACGCACATTCTTGGGCAAGAATGGCCATTCAGTACCTTGCATGCAAATATGCCATTAGCGAGAACTTTTACTGTCACTGTCTTTGACAGGATTCAACTCAGCTGCCAGATCAGACTCAGAAATTCTGACATTCTGCTTGATTTCTGAATGAGTCTGGATTTTAAAAAAGACTGTCATAAAGCCTTCTTCAGATTCTGATCCTTCATTTTACCTATCAGCAATTTTGAGATTTTTTTTTTGAGGCCACAAGGTCACTTAGATGTCCCAAAATATGTTTGTCAGTTGTCTTTATTAAAATTTAGCATGTCAGTCATGCAAATTGACTTAAAATGTGTATCTAAGTATCTACCCATTTCCATACACACTTGCTATGATCGGCGTGTATACTTGCAAACTGTATGCAACTACCTCTCATCCATTTGAAGGAGCTCTTCCATTTCATGCATAGGAACCCTGTAAAGTGGTAGCCTATTTACAAAAGACATAATCCTTACTCCTCTTGAGGTGAGATTTTGATCCTCTCATATATCTGACACCCCATTTTTATTCAGGTTGTTAGGTTTCATAAACATCAGTGGAACTAAAAAGTCAAAATCCAGAGAGAAAGTATAAACATAGTCCTTTCCACTGTTTTTACATCTAGGGTAAATACCTAATGTGGTTATTAATTTACATTTATTGTCCACTTAAAGAAGGGAAGGTTACCACATGATGAATTCTATTAAATTTTAGAGTGCTAACATACCTATTTGTTGTTGTTACTAAGACTTCAATATGTTTTTCAGTAAAAGTAGCTTCACATCATATTGTGATATATCCATATTTTCCTGTTAAAAATACTTACCGTCTTTTCTAACATACTTATTAGGCATTCCATCTTGATACTCGAAATACTCTTGCTCCACAGTTCTTGAATGCTCTCCTGGTGGACATCAGATCCTGCAGAGCCCTTACCGAAGCATTGATTTTGATTCATCCCACCTCCAGCAATCAGCTATTCAGGATTTAATATGTGACCATTCCCTAACACCAGGATGGTATCGCTTTATGATTTTTGACAAGCCTGCTGAGATGCCGACCAAGTGCGTGGAGGTATTGTTACAACTCATTTGATTATGAGAAATACATATTTTTTCTTAAGAATTTTTCGGTAGGAAGTGTAAAAAAAGAATACGGTTATGGAGACTGATGTGGAGGAGTACAGAGTACCTATTCTCTCTAAATACTTGAGTATATTAAAATGTGTTAACTGGACAATTAGGTCTTAAGTGTTGAAAATTTTACAGTGAATGGGCAATAGCAGAGGATGATAAATTACATCCCTTTTCAAGCACTCAAAAACTGTCATTTGTAGTCACTGCTAAAGAAGATTTTCTCAGTGGCAGCATAGCAGGGATATCATGTTGTAAAGCTGCAACTGTGTGATGGTCAGTCTGTTAGGAAGGCCATGTGAAAGCCGTATAAAGACTTGGAGCCACATGAATCCAGTAATTGTGGACCTTTTAAAGTGAGCATATTAGAGAGAAGAGATTACTCCTAAAATGACTTGAACTAACAGAGCTAACTGAAGATTAGTTGCCTTGTCATCTGCAAGTCCCCTAAGACTCAAGAATTACGTGGAATATTTAATACTTTAGACTTGTAATGCTTTATTTTGGAACGTAACAACATCTCTGTAATTGTTATATTCTAAGGCGGTATATCTTTTTAGTTTCCCACTTTAACACATTTCCTTGTTTAAAAAAAAGAGAAATGTCATTAGAATATTTTAGCCGTGATTTTTCTAATGAATTGAAATTGCCTGGTCACAGTCTCTTAAAAAAAAAAAAAAAGAAAGAAAAGAAAAGCCCAACAATGAAACACTTTTAAAGGAATACAAAACAGTTAAAACATACTAATAAAATTAAATTGAGTTTATAGCAGGCCCTCTTTATTTATTTATTTATTTATTTAAGTTTAGTTTTTATTAATTTTTTACAGCAGTATAAAGCCACTGAAGTACCTTTAATGTGCAGGTGACTCAAGGACTCAGAAAGCTGTGTTGCAGAGGCTACTGTTATCCACGCTTTCATACTGCAAAAAACTAGCAAAAAGTATGATTTCTGAAGACCTTCCTCTCAGTTAGATTTAATACAAAGAAATTAATTAACTAGTATATTTTTGCAAAATGGATACTTTCTATGCAAAGAACCAGCATGATAACCAGGGGAAAAAACAATGTGTTTTTCAGAACAGAGGTTAGGCTAGCAAGATACCTGCTCAGATCATCTAGGAAAGTTTTAGAAATCTGACCGAAGTTCTCAGTGCTTAGTAAGTATTTGGTAAAAGTAGGCTACCATCCTAATACAGAGGAGTCCAGATGATTACAGTTGGAAAGAGATTGATTCAAAACCTATTCAGCAAATGAAATTTATGCATTGACATCTGCTTCTTTGCATCTGTTGACAAAAACAAGACATTTATTTTGAAATCTCAAAACATTAAAACCAAACTAAAATGGATGTCTTGTTTGGGAAGCTTTCTTCTTTCTTTCCCTTTAGGAGAACTTCTATTATAGCTATATTTAATCCTTGTCAAAGATTCAGACTCTGTTAAACAATCCATCCCATTAATTCTGTCTGTCTGATGGATTGATGGTGGGCTCGGATATTCTAGATTAAGAAAGAAAAGTGTACTTTTGAGATGAGTAATTGCTTAATGAGTCTGCAGTAGTCTTTAGACCAAGAGGTCTAAAGACAAGATGATCTGAGACCTTGTTTCACTATCAGGTCAAAGAAAGGAATACTTGATACAATGTATGAAGGAGGAGAGGTTCTCAAAATCTCACAATTTCAGATTATAGTTTTCATGTAAATATTTTCCAAATTCTGACTTTAACACGCCGTGTCCTAGGTGTTTCTCCTCAGTTTGCCTTCTGCAGCACATGAAAGGCAGGGGGTGATCTTTAACTCATTCTGGTAACCCAAGAACCAGATTCCTTCTTTGTCTCCTTTTCTCAGGATTCATTTTTCTGTATTCCCCTGGTAAACTCTGCTCTATGCTAAATCAGACTTAGGCTTCGGTTACCATGATTGGTGCTACTGTTAAGTTGTGACCTGTGTGGCGGCTTCCTTGGCCTGAAGACCTCACATAGCCACAGTGGTGAGGGGTGAAGGAGACTATTCCACAGTGCACTTCTCAATCTGTGAGGAAAAGCACTGAACAAGGCTTTTGCTTGCAAGGGAGGGAACGAGAGCCCTCTTAAATCACCTGTTGAACCAGCATCTGAACCACAGACCTTGTGAAGCCCACTGCTTTGTAAACACCAAAGGATTTAGGGTTGCTACAAACTCACTGTGGTGGTTACAGGCGGTGCTACAAGCATATCTATTTCTAAAGGTGGGGAATTGAAAGACAGACAGGGCTTATCGGGTGTCTTGCATTTTTGGCTAGGGCTGCAAGTCAGTAACCTTGCATCAGCTGGCCACATCTCTTAGAAGTCCAGGAGGTTAGCTGAGCCTTCAGTCCATGGCAAAGGGCAGATAAAATGTGTCAGCTTTAGCACCTTTAGTTGATACTCAGTGTAAGTATGTTCTGCCCTGTATTTGCTGTGCTCTGATAGTGTTCACACAGTCACTTACTGAAGGTTAATGGATGTAGTGTAACTCACTAAGCCATAACACAGCTGTTAGCTTTTTTGGGCAAAACACTCAGGTGTGGCTCCCAGTTAAGTTCTTCAGGCTTTAAATTATAGCCTGTCTTTAGAAACACAAATTCATCAGACTCAAGGACTTGAGTCTCTTTTGTGTGGATTTGTAGTCAACCTTGAGGAGGAAAATAAGCAAGCCCTCAATTATACTGTCTAAAGTTTGCTAAAAGCTCATGCAGGAAATTAATTGAATACATATGTACCTCTCATTAAAGCACAGCAACAGTTTGATATAGCATTAACCATTTTCTGATGTTTTTCTCTGGTGCTGAAGATGAATCACTGTGGTACTCAAGCCCCTGTCTGGTTGTCTCTGAGGGAGTCAGAATCCATGCCTGGACCCGGTGAGATCAAACAGTTAACGGCTTGTGCTACATGGCGGTTTTTCTTCAGCACTTCAGAAGACTGCTGTCTTTTCCGAATCCCTGTCAGTGTGAGGAACTGTGGAAATTTCTTTGTTTACTTACTGCAGCCCACCCAAGGATGCATGGGGTATTGTGCAGAAGGTGAGAAAATGCATGCTCTAACTCAGCTAAGTGTGTGTGTTTATGACTAAGTGTGTTTCTCTGATATTGGGCTGAGAGGAAATGTCTGGAAGTACTTATACATGCTAAAATGTCTTGCAATCCTTACTTTTAATATTGATACTATAGAAAAATGATTTGGTATGGTAAGGTGGGTTCACACTACCCCTTTTTAACTTACATTTAGCACTCCAGTGTTGTTGAAAGCCCAGAAACTTAAGAATTGAAATCTTCCATATAAGACACATCTAGAAATCAAAACTCAGAGTACCTGCAATGGCACTCATACTCTGCAAATACCCATTACTGAATATACGTAAAGTTATGTATCAGAGTAAATTTTGTTTAAGAACTTGACCAAACTGTATTTTTATAGATTATTGTTTAGCATCATCAGGAATATTTTTCTTACTGTAAATCTTTTATCATCTTTCTGGAGAGTATACATGTTGTTGCTAGAAGAAAATTCAACACAGAAATAAATGCTCTACTGGTAAGTACTTTATTAGTACTATGAGAAAGAGCTGAAGTGGAGTCCTTTTGCAATGCCCTGCGTTGTCTTGGACCCTTGTGCTGCAAAAGTGCGTTGGTGTTCACAGCTCAAAACTTCAGTATTTAATTATTCATGCCAGATGTTTTAGATAACTTAAGGAAAGCATGGTTAAATCCTTACAGTTATAAATACTGTGAAATAGTGACAAATTAGTGTAGTCGGAAATTCTTATTAGCTTGTATAACACACTATTGTGAAAATACTAGCAGTATTTTTATGCATCATATACTGTATTGCTCTAAATCATATCCTCTAGTACTGACTGCCTTCAAAAGTTTAATAGCAGACTATCAGTGGGTTTTCTGGTGCTTTATTGGCCCATCACTATACCTTTAGGTCCAATTGTTAAGGCATTATCCAAGGGTTTATTGACAGAAGAAAAATACCAAAAATGGGACATTTGAGCATGCAAGTGACTGAAGCAGTGAAGAACTTCTGCACTATAGAACTTTGCATTTACTTCGGATGATGGCTTATGAAGAGGAAAGAGGATATAAAAACCACAGGCAGCCAGCTAGCAAATTTTTACTGCTTCAAAACAAAGTAGGCAAGAAACATAACTCTGGTTTGGCTCCGCTGAATACTGTAAATCTGAAACACATTTTGAGTTTAAAAGCCCTCTTTTAAGATGATGTTTTCATTCGAAGTGTATTGTACTCTTGTGCTGCTTTTTGTGTCTAGGTTACCATGTGTACTGTGTTTTCTCTTTAACACTTGATAGCTGTAAACACTTGATGCAAATTTTCAAATAGTCTCTTTTCTACATGCTGAGGAAGTCAAATGTATCACTGAAATGTGGAACATCAAAATCTGCTCTTCGTTCTTCTTGCTGAATGGGATTTCCAGTGTTGCTGCTGCCCTTTTGACTTAGTTTGAGTGGGGTGACTAACCTCTTTCTACTCCTGTTACAAATGCACTGGTATTTTCATGTTTAATCAAAGTTCCACTTTTTTTTTTTTTTATAATGATATTCAAAGTACCAAACAATAGCAGTGCACAAGCACTTTTTCTTAGGCCCCTGTAGGAAAGATGATTTTTTTTCAAAGCAGGTCTGCACTGAATTTGGCTGTCCAGGGTTACAGTTAATGAATAAGCATTCAGATGTGGATTTGGGGAGACAAAATAAATATTCAAGAGAATAGTTTAATTCCTTTTTATTCACTAAGAACCCCTATAAGTATTGGCTGGGTACATCTGCAGTAAAAGATATAGAGGTGGTAGAATGTTCTGTATCCTTCCACCTAGGTATAGCCAATCTACTTGTGATTTCCAACCCAAGGCTTTGTACTGACTGGTACCATAATTGTATATGGATTGGATTACAACAGTGCTTCTGTTCTGCTAATTTACTCTTCCATTAGTGTCTTGTGATATTTGGGCATTAATTTAAAAGCATTGGTGTGCATACTCTGTATGCATGTGAATATACAATTTAAGAACAACCCGTAGTTCTTTCAGATGCAAAGCCACAGACCTGTGATCCTGAGGGAATGGAAGTTCAAGGCATCTGTAGCAGTGAGTATTTTGTTTTGATTTTCAAGTTCTTCTCTGCATCTATGACCCAATAATGTCAACATTTAGTCATATTCTGTCTTGAATAAAAACATGTTCGTGTTATCAACAATATTGCTCGGTCTGTTGCAAAATGAGCAGTTTGGAGGTGATTTCAGACCTTGGATTACAAAAGTACTTTCTCAGCATAATGTTCAGAATAAGTACCAAAATATTAAAAAGTAATTTTAATAATGCTGATTTATAGATACTTTGATTCTTTGGAAGTCAAATATAAAATGAATCTACAAATCATACTGTTGCTTATTCTGTTCCTTTTTTTTCTCCCCCCGCCCCCCCCCCCCCCCCCCCCCCCTTTCTTCATATGTAGAGAAAATATTCTTCTGTCAGGCAAATTCCCTTGCATGTTGCTCTCTCCTGTGTGGTAAAATAATTAATTGTATTTTATTCCCTTGATTTTGTTGGGGTTTTTTTTCCCCTCTTCAGCACCTTCCTATAGGCTAGAATATAACCAAAGGCTGATAAAGAATTTTTTGTCCTTTTAATAATTCATAAAAGGAACATACACATTTTCTCTGATTCTCTAAGCAATTATGTAATGTTTCCACATATGAAAAAAATAGTATTAGTGTATTAATTGGCAAAATACATGTAAATGTCATTTCATCCGATACTGGTTTTGCACAGAATAAAAAGCACAAACCACACTTCTGTTTGACTAGGTAACCTGGCTCCTTCATCATCTCCATCTGTGTCACCACCACTACCAGCCATTCCTGAAGTTGTAGCGGAGCTGATCAAAGGCAGCATTTACCTAAGGTGTACCTTTGGCATTCCTTTTGCAAACAGCTCAGTCGGATTCATTGTCACTTGGTCAATACTTTCTCCTGAAGGTATCAAAGAAGAACTGAAACATGAAACTGCAGTTCATACGTTCTCACTTCTAGAACTAGATGGGATAAACGTCAGACTTGGAGACAGAGTATGTTAAAACATAATCTCTTTGTATCTTTGTAAATATGGCTCAGTAGACATAAACAGTTGTTAGAAATGGAGTTCCAGCACGCTGCTGTATAATTTTTCTTGGCAGAAGCATACTGCCTCTCGTTGTTGTTTACACTAACAGTGCCCATATGAATGTGGAAATACCACAGAATATATCACTAATTTACTGCTGTTAAGGTTTTGAGACTGTCTCAGTACAGTATAGTGTGCCTCCAGGAGATAAATGTTTATTCAAGTTGCGTCTTCTTCACCCTCTACTGTGATTCTGTTTGATACTGTAAATGAAGAGGATTTTTGGGTGCAACTGCATCTAAGTGGGAGGCTGTAAGAGCCACAGGTTGTGAGAAGCTGTGTTGTTGATTCATTAGACAGATTTCTTTTCTCTGAATCAGTAATGAGCTGCTGCTTGATGGTTTTGTCTCTAGGATCGGATTTAAATGGTTTAATCTCTGCCATCAAAAGCAGTGGGAGTACCTGCATTACCTTCCATGGTAGCAGAATCAAGACCTAGGCTCTCATGGTAACTTTGAGAAGCTTAAGCATTGGAAAGTCAATAAGCTTTCTACCTGTATATACCAAAATACAGGTTAATTTTTCCTGGCCAAAATAAAAACCCAAAAAGCACATGGCTGGTGTGTGTGTGCATGTGTGTTCAAGCCAAAGCCAGGCTGCTTGGACAGCAATAGCAATTGCTAACCCTCAAAAATCCTGTGGGGACTTTGTGATTACTTGCCTGACAGTGTTAGCTCAGTGACAGTCAAAAGGAAAGGCACAGTCTCAAACTACCTGCTGCTGCTATGAATCTTGGGTTTTGTCAGGATCTGAAATATTGCATGTGTGGTCAACACATCTAAAAAGGGATACAGCAACATAAAAGAAAAAATGCAAAACCACAGTGTCTAGTAGCATGGAACTGGTTCAGTGGAGGGAAATCACAGTAAGTTCTTCAGCTTGAAAAAGATTGTCCAGGCCCATAACACCAGGAAAAAAGTATAGTACGAAGAGGAGGAGGAGGAGGAGGAGGAGGGGATGGTTGTTTTGCATAATCTAACATTTCATGGGCACTCAAGAAAATTAAAAGGCAAAAAATGTGAAATGGACAAAAAGAAGTAAACAACATGCAATGAAGTATAGAATGCATTTCCACAAGATGGGCTCCAGAAGGGATTTATTAAATCCGTGGAGACTTAGGTGCTTGTTAAACATGCTGGTTTGTATGTGGCCTTTAGTTCAAGAAGTCTGCACCACTGGTGGAGTATGTCAGGAAAAGGTCTTAGGATGCTCGACCTGTTTCTATGTTTTTCTTAAGCAGCACCACTGGCAATTGGTAACTTCTGGTGCAAACAGAAGACTGGGTGTGATGAATCCATCAAACCGACCCATGATGGCTGGGTTTTGTCTTCAAGTGACCACTTCATACCAAAAATGTATTTTATGATGCTGGTTTTGCCCTTCAGGTCTATTGTAGCAGTTCTGCTTTTTTCATGGAGAAGCCGGATATACAAAGCTCTTCTGTTGAGAGCAAGGAATTTTTTGCTGGCATTAAGGTAATTTTGAAAGAAAATAATGTTTTACTTTATTGTACTAGGAATCTTTCTGAGTATTGCTACAGCAGTCAGTCCTCTGAATAGAAGGCACTCAAAATGTATTAATTGTGAATTAATAGAGCCTGTTGTTGGCTGTAGTGAGCTTAAATTTGTCAAAAAGCAGAAGGGTCAAAGTTGTTTCTATGCTGCCCATGTACTCAAGGTGCAGGAAGGCTGAATCGGCAACTCACACATGTAGTGAAAGCCTTGATTTCCAGCAGCTGGAGTAGACTCTGACACTGTATTTGTAAACTAGGAGGGCCACGGCTCAGACCTGAGCTCTGGCACACTGTTGTCCATTATGTTTAACTGCTGCTGCCTTTTCTGACATGGTATTGGCCTATGCCAGTAGTCTCTCCCAGCACATGGCTCGTGGGATAGCCCAGGTCAGGGCCTCTTCCCAGCTGTCCATGGGGGTAGGGGAAGGGTGAGGCCAACCTGGTCTGGGCTTAGAGAGGGAAACTGGGACATGAGCCACTTGGTCAGAGGCCAAGCTCCAAACTCATTTTAATTCCTACTATGGCTGTAGCTAAAGGGACCCATTCGCTGGCTGGGAATGGGACCCCAGTCCCAGAAAGACATACTGCATGTCATTACATGTTGGGAATAGTCCTGTTGACTTAGGGTTCTGCACTTCATAAAGTTAAGTCTGAGCTTATGTTTCTGCAGGATCAGGGCACAGATTTATCTCATGTAAGTGCAAGTCTGTAGTGCACACTGCAAAGTGTGAATGCATTATTTTTGTTTTCCTGTGAGGCTGTGTTCGGGATTTCACCCAGTGTACAACGCTCAGTTGTAGGCCTCTGTTACTGATGTCTCGTTGCATTTTTGATTATGTATCTATGGTGAGCTGTGATGGAGGTTTACGGAGAGGAATCCCGGGAGAAATACGGGGCTTCCAAATTCTTTTGGGATATTGTTGCTTGTAGGTAGCTTCCCCCTCCCTTCTCCCCAGACAATACACCAAACTGTTTGTATTTTAGCTTCCAGAAGTTACCCAGAGAATACATTTTTGTGGTGTTAATGTGGTTTGCCAATTCCTTACCTTTCTAGCTAGCCTTTACTCTTGCCTTTACATTATCCTTGCCCCTTATTCCCACCTCTTCAAGACTCTTGCTGCTGTGTCCTCATCTGCTCCCTAGTATGCTGTTGCTCTTCAGACCATCTAAATAAGCCTGATCGAGTGCAGCAGGCCATGCACCGTGCCATTCCATCTCTTTAGTTTTTTATATTGTACTCCAAGCTGGTTAGTAAGCAGTGCTGTAGTTTACTCACAAAGCTTGCATTTTAAGTACAATTTCTTCTGTGCTAGATACATACAGAAACATATGATATATCAGAAGATGGGAAGGAATACAGACTGACAATAGAAAGTAGCATTCCTGTTCCTTGTCCTGAGTTTAGCCAGCTTGAAAGTGACTGCAAAATCTCACTAACATTAAATACTGTTGATGAAGGTAAGTAGTATCCTGATCTGTTGCATTTTGTATGTTTAATGTGTTTTTCTAAATATTCCCACTGGTATCCTTCTTGCAGAAGCTGTTACATTGCAAAATACTTTCTAAAATGTTAAAACAAAATATTCACAGGCTGTATATATGGCTGCTGAAAGTATGGAATAATGTGTCCATAATACATTACTTGTTGAAGTTAGCACGTGTTTTTGGAAGCTATGGATATTGGAGTCATATTCTTTAACTTGAATAGACAGAATACCATAATACCTACAAAGTTCGTAATTCAGTTAATTTTGTTGACTTGTTTTGTTGCAAGTATTGTATATGCAGTCATGAAGTCCTCATTTTTTACTATTCTTACTGTTTTCTGTAGTACTTTCTCAAGCACAAGTCCTGTGAACCCCAGGAGGAGCCTTGCCTATGCAGACAACCATTTTTATGTCACATTAGCAAGCCTATAATGATTTCCATTTGTCTATCAAACTGGAAAATTCAAAACCATTTTCTTGCGCGTGTGTATGAAGATGTAGAGAGGGCGTTTTGCATGACCAAACCCAAGAAAAATGCATAATTATTTTAATTTATGAAAATGTTTGTAAATCATTTATGTATCTACCTTAACAGTAGTATACAAAATGTGACTTATTTAGAGGAAAACTCACTAACGATGTGTTTTCATTAAAACAGGTAAAGAGCAGTTAGGTTTAAACTTGGCTCTTTCTTCTTGTCACGTGGATCTTCTCCAGAAACCCTGCAATAATGGAATCTGTAGTCAAGCTGTAATTTATTTCACTGCTGTGACAGACTTTATGCAGGATGGAGACAGGATTACCAGAATTGCAGTCGAACCTATATCCAGTGAGAATTTCCTGTGGAATGGCTATGTTCCAGAAAGCACACAGGTTGAAAATCTTCATGTTAAGCCCTGTAAACTGGCCAGAAATGTGGCTGATGTTAATGAAGCTTCTATTTCAGTTGTGACTTGCTGACTCACACCAAGATTTTTAAGTGGTCGATTTTCTTTTGTTTTATTTTCATTGAAATGCTGCGTTTTCATTTGAATTAATTTTTTACATTTTAATACTGATATAACTACTCAGATTGATTAAAAGTATAATATAATATATTTATTAGAATGTAAACTAGTATCATAAGATAAATAATGCACCTGAGTCTGTTTATTTCCTAATCTGACATGGCTCACTATGTGCTGCTTTGTTTTGAAGATTACAGTAAAGGATCTACCCACTGCCTACTGCTACTCATTTACTGACCCTCATATAATTACATTTGATGGAAGGTAATCACTGGATTGCTGCTCTTAATTTTAAGTGTGTTGGGATTTTCTGTGGGTGTTTTTTGCAGGGTTGTTTGTTTTATTTATTTTAAATCTGTGCTGGTGATACCCGTTAGCTGTAGTTTTCTATAACTGCACTTGGTATTTTACATTCTTTCTCAGACAATAAGGATAAATGTGCTTTAGTTAGTAAAAGCTTGCCAGTCATGATGATGTTTATAGTATTTGTATTTCTAAATGCAAGTTTTGGGGTTGTGGCAAAAGAGTGAAGCAAATGGACTATTTTCCTTTTTAGAAGAGTATGCCAAGAGAGGAGTGGTTGCTGTACATTCTGTTGACTATGAAAGATAGAAATGTTATTAAATATGAACAATGATAAAATGATTGATTAGGCAAAACTCTTTTAATGCAAAGGTGTTTCCAACCTACAGCATAGTTTCCCTGTTTCTGGATGTCAGTATCTGAATCCTTGTGAGGATCAAGTTGCTAAAAGCTATCTGCTGTCTGTGTAACATTGTGCTGAGCTCATTAATGGCATTGAAAGCGACTTATTCACTGCTGCCACTTGCACATCACTAACCTTCTTTCTAAAGTGAAGACAGCTTCCCTGGCCACAGCTGGCATGTTTTTGGTATGCCTCTGTGTTTCAAAGTGTTTCTAATTCATGGAAGGTGTCAGAACAAACACAAGTTCCACACCTGGGACTTTTATATTCTCTGCTCAGCAGAAGCACATTTCTTTAAGTGGCAGGATGAGAAGAAGAGGATAGGTTGCCTCCAAATAAGGATGTTCAGCCCACTACCCCACTTTTCTTCTGAACTTGATAACAAAAAGGAAAAGACAACTTGTAATTGCTTCTCTGATAGCACTGTGACTAGTAATAATAATAATAATAAAGTTACTGGGGTTATCCTGAGCTTGCAGTTCCTCCTTCAGTGGAAGTTATAGGGATGACTTCACTGGGCATTTTGACCATCGATACGTTGTGATCAAGCTTTCTTATGAAGCAGTGATTTACTGTGATATGGTCTGGCTGGAAGCATGATGCTGCAGGGAAAGAACTTTCTTTTTAAGGATAAAGTCTGTTGCTACTTTATTTTACAAATTGAGGAAACAAATAGAAAAGGAACTGTCCTTACTGAATCATGGGTAATCCTGTGCAGTCCCAGTAGGGTAGCCATCTGCAGTTTGTCTGCTGGCCCATTATACACAAAGCAAATCAGATTCTGCAATTAACTGTCAAATGCCATTTATAGCCAAGAGGCTGTTAAACTTCCAGCAAAAGTTTGAAGTTTTTTCTTCCTCTCCTCTCCTCTCCTCTCCTCTCCTCTCCTCTCCTCTCCTCTCCTCTCCTCTCCTCTCCTCTCCTCTCCTCTCCTCTCCTCTCCTCTCCTCTAATTTTCAAATCTCAGGGAATAAGCACTCCCCATCTTCATCTTAATAAAGCAGACCTTTTTAAAAGCATGTGACTTTCTAAATCATTTTGTCAAGGGTACTTAAGCAGTTTTCAGCAGCTGCCCCCCACATGCACACTGCTGTGCATCTTGTTGCTCTTGCTGCATAGGTGTACTACCATAGGAACACAAAGGTTGAGAAGTACTCTCCAGTTCTCTGTCATAAGCACTGTTAAAATGTCAAAGAATGGCAGTGGCTTCATGGTTTTGTTTCCATTCACAACCTTTGTCTACATATAATCCAGTCATGATCCTTCTTTTATTCCTTATTTTTCTGCTGTGAAACAGGTTTAATTTTTTCAATTCAGAGCTGCACAGAGGAAGATATGATGGTGTTTGTTCAGAACAAGGTTGTGTGTTCGTTTGTGGGCTGTAGTGTTTGGTTTTTCTGATGCAGGAAAATTAGTTGCAGTATCAAAGATCACCAAATATCAGAAATTTGTTTTAAGATAAAGTTGCTGATCTGGTGATACAGTTATTTTATAACCAAAGTGATATCACATGCTATTCTTTTGATTCCAGACTCTATGACAATTTTAAAACAGGAACATTTGTTCTCTATAAGAGTACATCTCGAGATTTTGAAGTTCATGTTCGCCAGTGGGACTGTGGAAGTCTTCGCTACCCAGCATCCTGTAACTGTGGCTTTGTTGCCAAAGAAGGAAGTGATATAATTGCATTGGACATGTGCAGTGGTCAGCTACGTGAGTCACAGCCACACTTATCTGTAATAAATAGAGACACAACAGGAAGCAATGTTAGAATCACTGAATCCTACCTGGGAAGAAAAGTAACAGTAAGTAGTAAATAATTGCTTGCAGATGTAATGGTTATCTCAGCAATTATTTTTACCAATTCACACCAATTTCAGAACTAAAACATGTTTTATTTTCTGCAGTTAAGCAATAGCATAATGTTTATTTTACAGCCGTAGTCCTTTGGCCAGTGTTTTGCTTGTAAGTGAAGGATGTTGTCCTCAAAAACAAGGATGTGTCAACATGCATACCTTTCTGGAACCATGTTGTCAATCACAGTGTACAACCCTTGTGTGGAAGGTGCAGTTTTCAGATTCAGATATGAGCTTATTTAGCAGCCCTGGTGTTCCAGAATGAGATCTCTGTGGGCTCTTTTTCACTCATGCCAGTGCAATATAGGAAGGCTGTGCATGCAGATAATTAAGTATGCCAAATGACATCCATAGAATTAGAAGTGTAGATGGTTTCCCTAGAGAATGTGGCCCTCAGATAAAACATTCATGTTTACTTTTGTAATTTCCTGTAGATTTTCTGTTGTAGATAGAGTTGCTGTAGGACTCCACTGAACTTCAAGTGAAGCAGAATGTGAAAATGAAGCCCTCATCTGCTCTTTTATCACTCTGTTGGTCTGGAAGGCAAGCCATAAAAACAGATAACGCCTTTTCAACTTGGGTTTGGCTATCAGTATAAGACTATTTTAAATATTTAACTTTTATCTGAAGCACTTAATCTGAAGACCTCATATGTGAAATATTAAGATGACTAGGCAATAGAGAAATTAAAAGGACACTGAGGAACCAGAAAAATTAAGTCACTTGCTGAGATTTGTACAGCAAGTTATAATAGAAACAGCATTTAAACTTGCAGTGGATTTTGTTCTTGAGACTTCTAGTATTTCTTTCAAGAGATTGTAAAGTTGCCTAAAATTAAATAGTAAATATTTGAGGCTATTCTGAGGTATCTAGAACAATGAGGATCAGCTTTGCAGGTAGAAAGTGACTCTATATTAAGCTACTAACACAGGGAATCCTGTAGCTGACAAAAAGTAAGTTGAGAAGGGTGCTGTCAAAGAGTCTATTCATATTAGCAGAATCATCCCTTTCCATATGCTAGCGTGTGAAGAGTGAGCAGCCTAGCTGATTTTTGATTCTCTGTGGTTTTGCCATCACTGACCTTCCACAACATACCTGCTAATGATGGATGAAGTTTATGGACCTATAGTGCACCATCTAGCTGCCTGCTAAGGTTGAGATGTATAGGGTTTTTATTTACAGGGCTTCACATGAAGAAGAAATAGTGAAATTTGTCTGATCCAGAATAGTTAGAGCAAGAGTTTAATGGGATGTCTTTATATTCCTGGCCTTTTCCAATTGTTCCTTGCCAACAAGCACACCCGGTTTTATTAGGTAAAATAAAAATCATGTTTCTCATGATGATATCATCGATCTCTTTCTAGGTTTTGTTTTCTTCTGGAGCTTTCGTTCGTGCTGATGTGAGTGAATGGGGAATGAGCATAACACTTAGGGCACCCAGTTCAGATTACAGACATACAATGGGACTCTGTGGCACCTTTGACGGAATTGCAGAGAATGACTATCACACTGCAAGTGGGGTGGAAATCCCAAACCATGCTAATGTTCCTTTTTCTTTTATTAAGGAATGGAGGTAACAAAATACTGTTTCAGTCAAATGTCATCATTTTTGGTTCAACCTTTCCTTCACTCTCTTAAAAACTTGTCAAAATGATAATAATAAAAAATCTTCCTAAGTTTTTAAGTTAATGTTAGAATGCCATCATTACATTCCATAATTAATTTCAGAGAAAATTGAAATTGAAGTGCCAAATTAATATTTAAGTGGTATGATATAAGATGAGTTTGAGTAGGTTTTGAACAAAGTATCAAGGTATACAGAAAATATCCACTCTTCTCGATTCTTCTATTGTAAGTTACCCTCATGGTTTTGTGATTTAACTGGTCTTTAAATATAGCTGTATGCTGCAGATTCTGTGATCTATGCTGTAGAAGTATGAAACGACAAAAAGCAAAAGAAATGTTAAAGCTTTACTAAAACAATGAAAATAGTTCAGATACAGTTTCATCTTTTTCTTTCTTCTCTAGAATTTCACCGGGAGATAGCTTGTTTGACAAGACACCTGCTTCTTTAACATCATCTAGAAAAATAGTCTTCTGCGACTGTGCACTTGAAAATACTAGATTATATCCATCAGTGAATAAACTAGAGACAGTTTCTCAGTCAGAACTTCCTCTGTCTTGTAAAGAAAGTGAAAATGGTAGATTTCTTTCTTTGATACCAGGACTGGATGTCACTGCTGAGTTTCTTGGTCCTGTCGATCTTGTCAGAGGGTTAGAGAAACGTTCGTCTGCGCATGAAATGGATTCATCTACACTTCTGCAGAGGGAGGATAATCAAACCGAACTTCACAAAACATCACTAGTAAATACACGTGTCTCTGCAACCTCAGTGGGAAATACTGGTGTAGGAAGAAAAGGAACTTCAAGCTCAGGCATTAGAAGAGATTCTCACCGTTACAGTAGTGATCTTCACAAAAGTCAGTCTGTTACAAGTAGGGGGAAGCGCCAAAATTATTATGAATACCATCCAGTATTTCTATTCCAAAGTCTTAGCCAAACAGACTTAGAGGGATATAGTTATTTTTTCCCAGAGGACCATGCCACTGACACAGACCAAAAGTTTCTTCCTTCTTGGCCCACACCTTCTGGCCTCACTGAGTCTAGCACTTTGTTACTATGCCAGCAGGCAATAGCTAATTCCAGTATAGGAAGATCTTGTCGTGGCCTTCTTGGCCGGCGAATAGAGGATGCGATCAATATATGTGTTAAAGATTTGCTGCTGAAAGATGACCTCAGTTGGGCAGAAGCTTCCTTAGCTCTTCTAGAGAATGAATGTGAGAAAAGAGTTTTAGAAGAAATAAATTACAACCAACAGGAACTTGAAGGGTCGGTTGAGAGCCTACTTATTGCATTAAAGTGTCCCAGTCTCTGCAGTGGTAACGGGGAATGTACAGAATGGGGCTGTGCATGTTTTCAAGGCTACAGCTCATATGACTGCAGCATACTGTCTGGTAAGTGGGGGGAGAAAAAGAGATTTACTTAAATAATGTTCTCAATGTTTGTGCAACATACATTTATTTTTCTGCCTTTCTCTCCTGCTTTTGTATGCTGACAAGGGTTCCTTACAGTGGCCCTGTTCGTTATCCAGCAATTTAGTTCCAGTTTAATGCAGCCATAATTGTTTTCTATTCAGCTTTCTTGTTTCTGAAGGGCAAAACATGGGCTTAGTTTTTGGTATGTCAGATTTAAAATATTTACCACTTGGCAACTTTGCAGTCCAGAACATTGCCCCAAGAGATTAGAAATGTTTCCATACTCTGTCTTCTTCAGGGAAGATCTGCCACATCCATCCATTCCCTAATTTTTTATAGTCTATGTGATCCTGTTTATTAACTGTAAGTGGGATGTTTTTCTCTTTGGTGATGTTACATCTCTGTAAGCTAACTGTGTCAGAAGTGGTGGGAGCAGAATTGATGGTGAAGAAAAAAGTAGTGCAGCAAATAGAGGTGGACAGGGTTGTTTGTTTGTTTTTCTTTAATAAATAAGGCATTCACTAAAAATTCAGTTAAGCAGGTACACTGGAAAAATATGAGAAGTACTACAAAAATCAAAACTCTTTCAAAACAGAACCTGTTAATATTTTGTTTTGCAATGGTGTTTTTGTTTTAGTGACCCATTTAAAAGCAAATAGAGAAAGAGGTAAGAGAATAATAAAAAGAAATATTTTATTCCTCTTGAAGTCAAATAAACTGGTTTTACTTCATAAAAACTATTTTGGAGTGTTCTAATCTTTGTCAGTTTATTTCCTGAAATAACTTCCACTTGAGATGTTTTTGTTTAGTCTCTAAACAAATATTTCCCATTATAAATTATTGCATAACTGTAACCTTTCCAGTTCCTATTACTAGGGCCTGAGTTTCATTTAGATTTTATTCTGCAAGTGTGATGTAAAGAACCATAAATGAGAAAGCAAAACACATATTCACAAGTGTTTGTTACCAGATGAATGTTTTCTCTGCTTCATAACACTCAAGTTCCAAGAGAAGACAAAAGCTTAGCTTTAAAGTTAAGGTTCATTTTAACAATAAAAAATGTTTCTGTTTATGCCTTTCTTCAGCTGGGTCCAGATTTCATTGTTTACATAGTTTTCTTAGTTGGATAGAGAAATAAACATACTGCTTAATGTCAGTGCATATGAACGAGTTAATATACTGACATTCATTGTGTAATCTCTATTTCAAAGACCAGGCTCCAGAAATTACAGAGCTGGAGAATGCTGGGCTGTGCAATATTCGACAGTATGACTGCACATCGGTAAGAGCTTTTGGACATGGCTTCAGGGAGTCATTGAATCTGAAATGTGAAATTATCAAATTACAGGTAGGTCTGCCTGAATAGTAACAATTACATTTTAAACTTCTCAGAGAACGAGGGAAAAAATGCCTAACATATTATTCATCGATGTGGGTACAACCCAATGCTTTAGTAGAAGCTAAAAGCAAAGGCACTCAGCACTTTGCAGCAGACACTCAAGTCTTTGCAAGATTGCTGTTTCCTCCATGATAAGAGAAATACAAAACATAATGGGAATGTTCAGCAGCCGAGAGGGAGATAACAGCATATGGCAGCTATCCATCAGAAAAGGGCAAGGGCAGCCCTATTAGCAGCAACCAGTACATCATTGTTCGGTTTTTTAAGTGCTTATGGAGAGGAATTGAAGTACCGGCTCTTTGAAAAAGGACAGCAAGGTTAAAGACATTGTTGCTAGATTTCTGTCTCAAATCTAATGCTTGAAGTAGCCCTTTTATAAACATAATAAATCTGTTACGAAAAGAGAAAGGCATTTTTGATGTGTTGTCCATTTCCCTGGAGTAGAATACCACGGCTATTTAGTGATGTATGTGAGCTCTATACCCCAGGTTTGAACAGGAGATTAAAAATGTTGCACTGTAAACTAAGAGGAATCTGTACAGAGAGACTGTTGTTACTCAGACCTAGAATTTGCTCAAGGCAAATTTACAGGAAGTTTACAAGTGTTAGCCTGGAATAAACAATTGGCAATTGTTTTTATGTCAGGTTAAACACGAGAATAAAAAAAGCTTCAAAGTAAAATTGGGTTTCATTGATGTGATGATGGTGGGGGGTGAGGGGGGAGGAGATGGTGAAAGGGAAACCATTCAATGGGAAAATTTTGTTCTTGAGGCAAAAGCTTTCCTTAGCTAGTTCCAGCAGATACTAAATTTATTTGACAGATTAAGCAATGCTGGCTATAGATTTTTCTTAAACACAACATGTATCCGCTTATCTGCAAGTTGGCAAAGTTGAGAGTAAGTTCACACTCCATCAGGTTAAAAGACTTTTAGACCAAGATCACAGTGAGACAATTATTGGGAGTTCACTTATCACAGTTTGAAATGTCTCAGTTTTAACTCAAGGCAAGATATTCTGATATAACACTCTTTGTGGTGGTGTATTTGGCTCCCAACTACAAAAACTTTCTATTTGATCACATTCATTGATGATCTTCTCACTGACAAGAGCCAGGTAAGAAAATGAACACTACTGCTGTTATCTGTAGTTGAGGAGGAAGCTGAGACAAAAGAAAGGATGTTTGGGTTTTGGGGTTTTTGGGGTGGGGGGTGTTTGTTTGGATGTTTTTTTGTGTGTTTAGTTTCGTTTGTTTAATTTTCAGGCTGGAGTAATAGTGACTTTATGCAGATGTCAATGGACTTGCAACAGTATAGAACTCTACGTATTTTGAGATTAAACTTAAATGATCAAAATTTCATAGAAGAGGCATTTTGGCAGAATTTAGAGCTAATACACACTGAATTTCTTATTTTTTATATTTCCACTTTTGAAAATTTAAATCAAATCCATTGTCCATGGACTGTCCTACCATGTTAGGAAGGATGTAGGTCTCATGGATGATGCTAAAAGAGGTGATTCAGAGAATTCTATATTGAAGTACCTCACAGATGCAGGACTACGGCACACCTTTTGGTAGAGGTTTGGGTAGGACATGGCCAAGGAACCTATGGTTACACAGATCCAGAATTTACTAAGATTTTTGTAAAGGATGAGAGTGTGTTTAACCTCCCCCAAACAAAAATACCATTTTAGTTCCTTATTTATGTTGAACTGCAGAAGTTTTTCTATGAACCTAATAAATGCTAGTAGATCTAGAAGGTTTTTTAATTGGTTTTTGAAAGGTTAATTTGTTTCTGAAAAAATTATCTGAACTTGCCTCCAGCTAGTAACAAAATGTTTCTGGAGAAATAGACTGCATCATATTTCAAAAGTTACGGTACTAAATGCACTCAAAATGACACATTTAGAAATATTTAGCTGTTACACTTTTACTCACCCTTGCTGTGAATTCCTTAACTGAGTGTGGGGTGAAAGAAGAACAAAATGTTTGGTTGGAACAAAAATTGCTCATATGTCTCTTCAGCAAAAGATTTTATTTTTCTGTCATTTTACTGTTTGTAAAAATAAATAAATAAATACAAGGCCTATCAGAAGATGACTCCCCATGTCAGGATTGGTATTGAATAAATGTCTTGATTGACTCCAGTAGTTGAAAAAATGTGCCACTCAGTAAAACCTAGTCAAACTCAGATTTATTTTGATTTTGCTGTTCTCTTGATTCTTAAGTCTGTCTGTATTCTTACTTCCATCTAACTTTATTTTCAGTATGCTTATGCCTGCTTCCACATCAATACTTCAGTCAAATAGTATTATCATCCCTATTCTGTTACCTTGAACTCTCAAGATAGATCCTTGGATGACTTGTCCTCACTGCAGTTTAGAAGTCTACAGGGTTAATGGTGTAATCTATTGGCTTGTGCAAGGGCTTAATGGCTGACTGCCAGTATTCCCCCAGCACCCAGAATGATACCTGAGCCCTGCCAAAAACCTCATCTGTTCCTTGGACTAAAGGTTGTCCTCTCATGGGAGCAGAGATGGAGAGGGATAGAGGCACTTATACATCAGATCAGTGCTGTTAGAGCATCACCCACTGCTTAACCCTCCTGTTACCCTCTAGCTGGAAGAACTGTTTGTCCTTGGCAATGCAGTGCCAAAGGGCCGTGCAGCAGGAAAGACTTCTCTGCCTTTTCTTCCACAGTAGCAGGCTTAGGTAGAAATCTATGTGGGCAAATAATGGCATTTAATATTTCCCACTGCGTTCTAATCCAGAGACATTAGACTTGTTCAAACACCGTGTAGTACATGTTTTTTTTCTCTGATAAAAATATTTTCATTATGTATTTCACTGAAAAACAGATTTTCTGTCTTAACTTTTAGTATAGTGATAGACAATGGATTCCTGGAGAACCTCTAACTATGCCAGCTGCCTTCCAAAATGCCAGGACTGTCGAGTGCCAGTTACCAAATGATGGCCGGCAGTCTGATGTCATGGATCTGGTTGATGATAAACCCATTGCCAAGTGGCAAATAAAGGTACTTGCAGAAATTTCAAATATTCACTTACAGGTATTCCTATTAAGATGAAAATATATTACATAGATATTATCGGTTTTTTAATCGTACTAAATGTGGAACTCAGCTTGCTTAACTTGGAGTCTCAGTTTCATCACCTATGCTTAAGTGTTGAGTGCCATTTGAGAGTGTTCTTCTGCAAGGGGACTGGTAGATACGACCTAGGACCTACAGAGACACATGTTCTTCAAGAGTAGAAGTTAAAGGCCAGGTGGTTACCCTAGAGCATTTCAAATGACATTAGACACATTTATGGGAAAAATGAGTTGAGCCCAGTCTACACGTACAAATCCCTGTGTGAGATAGATGTCTGAGCTCTCATACAGATTGAGTTAATGAAGACAATAGAGCCTACACACTCTTCAGTTTACCCTAAAGTAGACACCTACATGTGGTTGGTCAAATATCTGCCTAGACTTATTGGCAGGATTAATTAGGTTTCTGATGACTATTATGAGAGTTTAAACGGCTAAATGTAGGTTGAGTCGAAGCTCATGCTAGCAGTCGATGCGGTGATACTTTGATACCTGGATGGGTTAATCAATTTTTATTTTACATCTTTCAGATTTCTAATGATGGATTCATTTATAGCAACTCTAAAACAATGATATTATATGACGGAGCCTGTCAGGCATGTGAACCACAGGAATCTGGTTTATGTGCATTAAGGGTATGTATTTCCATCACTCTCTGTTATGAACATATGCATCTTTTCAGGCAGAAAAAAATCTAGAAAAATCAGCAGAACGTACCCTGTTCTTGTTTCCAACAGGGATTTTCCATGCACAGAAATAAGCACAGAAAGAGAAGCTGGGATGAGGCAATTTTGAATTAAAAAAATCAACCCAAAACCACTTCATATAATTACCAAATAAAAACAAACATGCTGTCAGTTGTTTAGATTTAAAAACAACCTTAGTCATTTAGTGGAAGTGCAGAATAGATTAGATTTTATCTGACACTTTAAAAATTCATCCAGATTTATTGTTTGATAACCAAAAATTAATGAATCACATTGTCATTTCTCTAAAAGGAGAAAACATGCAACATAGATGGACTCTGTTACGGTGAAGGTGACACAAATCCAACCAGCCCTTGCTTACTCTGCAGACCTGACATATCAAAGTTAACTTGGTCAGTTGTTGAAAGTAAGTTCTAAATAGTTTTTGGGTTTTTTTTTAGTAGCAAGAAGTTGAAAATCGACTAAGTTTTTAAATTTATGGAAATAGTGAAGTTTTAAGTTTAACTAGTTAAGTGTTTCATTTAAAGCTTAGTACCCGCTATTTTAGCCTGTAATTTGATTTTGGTTTTCATCTGACATTTCTCCTAATTTCTGAAAATGATATTTTGTTTTCCAGACCATACATGTAAAAGTCATGCTTTTTTTTTTTTTCTTGCCCAGCTCCCCCCAGTAGCCGTTACAAATAACTAATGAAAATTAACAGCTCTCAGCCTAATTGGCACTTTGAATTCTTTTGATATTTGGCACAGCTACATCCACAAATGTTTGTCTTCAACATTTTGGAACAAAAGATATTTTCCAACAAATGACTGATAGCAAACAAGAGGAGAACACAAACTGAATTAAATGGCATGTCATATTTATTATCCACTTAATATTTGGACATAATCCACATTGATGGCATAGATACGTGGCCTAAACAAATACTTGAAAGTATATCCAAGGCTGTCATGCTTCCATCCAGTTAGAAACCACACTATGAAAAGAAGACCCAAGTCTAGATTCTTCGTTTTCCTTCTCCATAGTACAAAGTTCTAGCCTAGAAGTTGTAGCTCTTTTGGCTCAGATCTTAGTCTTTGCATATGCAAATCATATTCGTCCCTTCACCAAATGGGACATCTTTTGGGGCTTTACTAGTAGCCATCCAGCCTGCCCCATCAACCCCAGTCTATAACATCTCAAATACAAGTGTTCCATCAGTGTTTTCATGGGTGAATGTGCTGGCAAGACTCTGCCTGGATTGGGAGGGGTCCTGTATGAGTGGGACTTCTGGTGCCTGTCTTGCTGAATCTTTTCCTAGTTCAAACTTGTACTGAAAGCCAAGGTAGCTATACCTATTCCAAAAGAATGAAACCTGAATGAAATGAAACTCATCCAGCAGTCAGGGAGTCAAGGGGTTTCCGTGTTACAGCCACAGACTGGAATTCAATATTGCCAGAGTCAGAAATGGGAGAAGAATGTAAACCAGAGGCAATTCCCCAAAACCAAGGAGCACCTCTTCTCCAGAGTGGATGACATTAGGAACGGGGTGTCAGAATCTAACTGCTGAGACACCGATTACAGCTGCTTCTCCCTTCATGGTTTCTGCCACAGTGGGTGGGTTCCTGCTTGGAGTTGTCACTTCACTGTAACCCAAAACTTAGCAATCTTAATCACCTTTCTATGTCCCACCTTCAAAACCTACACTATCCTCAGGGCTTCTGCTTCTTTCTTTCACAGAACTTGTCCTGGTGCTGGGGTTTTGTTTGTTTGTTTTCACCTGGTATCTCTAGAAATCTAGCTATTCCTGCCAAATAGGTTAGAGCTCAACAGTGCAGTCTAAATAGACTTAAGGCTTACTAGTAAGTTGTTGTGTGGTTGAAATCCTTCCTAGGAATCGTGCATGAATAACTTATTCCATCACCTCATGCTCAGTTTTGCCAAGATAGTCACAGCAGCCCATTACCAAGTATCGCTTAACAATATCTATTCATTTGTTAAAGGAAACCGCAGTCACCTCTGAGTTTTATGTCTTCCTGTACTTTAATCTGCAAACTATCTCTGCATAGGTAAAGTATAGTGGTTAAATTTGATAAATTCTGAGTTCTTTCTATGTATATAGATGCGCTGCATCTTTACAAGCTCTTGCGTAGTATAAGTAATTTCTTGGTTATGTTGTTACAGTTATCATGACAATATCTAGTGTTTTTCCTGTGCCATTCAAATGACATTAGAATTTAAGAGAAGTAATTACATGACTTCCTTAATAGAAAGATAGGCTCCTTTTAATTTTTATAAGTATATTGCAACTTTTGCTTAAAAAAGGAAAATATCTCCTTTGTTACAGACAACCAGCCTCCAGTGCTTGAAACTTTTCAGGGTATGCTACAGACTTTTTATGGAGAAGATTTTGTATATCAGTTTTTGGCTTCAGATCCAGAGGGCTCTGCTATTCAATTCACATTGGATTCTGGTCCAGAAGGTGCCAGTCTATCCCCATCAGGTCTCCTTTTGTGGAAAGCTGTGTCAATGAATCTCCAGAAAATAACATTTTCTTTGACAGATGACTGCAACGCAAAGACTAAGGTAGAAATAGAGGTAATGAATATTACAGTAAAATGACACCTACTAGTAAGATGTTTAAGATACCTGATTACAAAACTCATTGCTAGTTCATTAAAAAAAGAAAACTGTCTTATTGGGCATGTCTTGTAGGTCAGTGTAAAATCGTGTGATTGCCTAAATAATGGCTCATGTGTGACAAACATTAATTTCCCACCTGGAAGTGGAAGATATCTTTGTGTGTGTGTGGCTGGATTTGAAGGTGATCTCTGTCAAGTGAATACTGATGACTGTAAACTTAACCAGTGTGGTATTGGCAGATGTGTGGATGGAATAAACAGCTATTACTGTGAATGTCCACCTGAACTTCAAGGTAAATTACTACTTTATTTACACACATATATCACATTTAGTGATAAATAGGAGTTTCTAATTTTATGTCAACAATTTTTGTAAAAAATTTTTGACTATAAATAGCTTGCTGCTAGGGTTTGAGGAAATTTTATGGTCTTGTGATAAAATTATAAGATATACTTCAAGATTTTTCTGGCATGAATACAATGGTTGTTCATATTATGAGAGCAAATTTCGTCTGCAGAGGTAAACTCAGCAACATGGTGAAACATAGGAGTGATGAATTTCATTACAGTGTGATTCCTCCTATGCCTGCAGATAAAAATGTAGTCCCCACAGACCATCTTCTCCGTATTCCGCAATAAGCAAGATACTTGATATAAGATGTAAAAATGTGAATAGCAAACCTAGTCAGCTGTACTTATTAGATGTACTGAAATAGTTTGCACTTGATAGATGCCCTTTTTGTATTCAGCACCTGCATACATTCTACTTTTATAAACACACTGTCAAAGTCTAGTGACACGAAATTACAAAAAAACCCAAATCTGTATTTCATTGCAGGTAAAAATTGTCAAGATGATGTGGATGAATGTGTATCCAGTCCTTGCTTCCCTGGAGTATTTTGCTTCAATACTTTCAGTTCTTACTATTGTGGTCCATGCCCAAATAATCTGCAAGGAGATGGGAAGTCATGTTATGGTAAAATTATTTGTTTTTCAGAAGAATGCTATTACCTTATTGTCATTCAGATAAGGTATCTTTGGTTGTGCTTCATGTTTCTAACAGTAACTTAGAACTCTTTTCAGTAGTCAGCAAAACAGGACTGTGTCTCTGATTGTGGATGGCTGGGACAGGATCTCAGTTGATGACAACATCAGACTGCACTGAGTCACATAGTTGTAAAACACTTTTTCAGGTGACTGGAAAAAATAGATACAAAATAGCCAAATTCTTTTATATCAAAGTAGAATACAATGAAATGTTGGGGTTTTTCTGCATTATTTTCATAATATGAACAATTATTGACAAAATATTTTTCTATCAGATTGCTTAACATAGAACCCAAATCAAGGCACTTGCCAAATAAGGTGCCCAAACATTTATTTAAAATGCAATTACTGAATAACTTGTATTTTTAAAATACTCTACTGAAAACTTTTAAGAAGCAATTTTTACTCTTCATCTGCTTTCTGAATTTTGAGTTATTTTTATGTATTAAAACTTTTAACTCTGTAATTTATTTGCAGTTGAAACAAAAGTAACTACTAATGTGTTTTCACATCTTTTGTTTTTAGGAAGCTTTGAGGACACTAATGTTGAAAGAAAGGATTCCTCAGGAGAAACTGGAGGGAACAAAGGTGATTTTTTTGTGAAGAAAATGGAATTTCTGATTCACATACTGTTAAGAATATAGCTGGGAAATAAAGGTTCTAGTCAGTTTTATGTTATTCACTTTAATTTTTCAGTTTGACTCAGTTTAATTCATTATTGGCGTTGTATTCTGATGTGAAAAATGAGACTGAAATGTCAATATCAACAAATCCCTTAGGTCAGTCAAGTCATTTTATTGACAGTGTGATGTATGACGTTCTTATCGTTGCCTTTTGTTTTTGTGACTAACCACTGACATGAAATAGGTAACGTGGGGATAGGGACATCTGTTATATGAGATAAGCAAGAGTTTATGGCATTATGTTGAATGCCATTTTCCTGCTTTAACTCAAAGGAAAGGTGAAGGGTATGGCAAGTGAATGTCTTAATTCCAAAACTCCATAAACGCTGTTGCTGGCATTTCTAGCTCTGTGCCTGCTGGGGCTTTCTTTGCAGGAAATTTTTGTGTGTCTTTTCCCTTTAGCTCTGAATTGTTAGTGGGGGAGGAGGAAAACTCTCACTCTGCTGCCAGTGCTGGATAATTCTTCATCGGCTGCAAAATGGTTTGCTTTTCAGCAGTGGGAGACAGCACTCTGTGATAAGATTCAGTGAAGTTTAACCTTTTGTAGACCATTTTCTAGTACAATTCTAAATGGAGTTAGGGACAGAGGTTAAGTTAGGTTGGATAATCTCCTCCAGTTTCATTCCTCCTCTGCCCCATAATGCTAAAAGCCCATATATGGCATTCTGCTGTTCTGGGATTACAGTGCCATCCTCCTTCCCACAACCCATCAGACCACCTGCTTTTTCTGGGCAGAATATGAAGAACTTTTCATTCTCTTTGCACTCCTTTGAATGAGGAGACTGAGTCAGTCTCTGTTGTTATAAAACACATGAAATATCCCACTAATAAAACCCATGCAGAAACTTTAAGAAAGTTTGGAGAGTAAAACATGGTAATACTTTTTCTACAAGGTGGTGGATTATTCACCTAAAATACTGTCCATGGTGCATCAGTAAGTATAAGATGCACATACTTGTGATTAAATATCTGCTTCTAGACTCTAGGTTTATTACTAGCAGTTAGACATACTGGTGAACCATAAGAAGTATCTTTTCTTTAAACTCTGTTTCAGTTTTCTAGTTGGAAGCAGTATATGGAGCTGGTAATTTGCTCTGACAGTAAAGCTGTTTATTGACCCAGTATGGGAAAATCTCTGCTGTCTGCCTCATATATATGGTGCTTTCTCCTTATCTTCCAGCCAAGAAAAGGCCATGGTGAAGGGTGGGAAAGGACATACCCAGAATACCTTGATGTCTCCAATTCTGCCAGTTAGGAGTTAGGTTCTACTGCATATGTTCTGATGTAGCACACAGAGAGAATTCCTGAAGCACAGAATGAATGGGCTGTATGTTTTCTGATCAGAAGACATTCCCCACCTTCAGAAGCAAAAAAAAGTCTCATAATATTCCCATACTTTTTTCCCCTCTTTCTTTCTAACATGCTGTAGGTTTTCAACAATCATCCTTTGAGAAGGTTTTAAGCATCTCAGGCTATATTCCCAGTTCTACAGATGTCCCTGAGAGATTTATTTCTACAGAAACAGTCAGTAGCAGCAATCTGCTAGGCTCCACTGTAAAAACAATCGCCACTTGGAAGTCACTTAATTCTCAGAGAAGTGCTTCTGTACAACCTGCTGTTACTGGAAACATTGCTCATGCTCTCAGCGCCATCAGTGGTCACCTTGCTAACATTGAGGAGAGTTCTTCAGTACATGCTGTGATGACTGCATCTTCAAGGAGCCATGCTGTATCACCTGAGAAGAAAACAAGGGCACAAGTTGAGGCCTACAGCTATTTTGAGACCAGCAAGAAGACTTCTCCTAGCAGCAGAACAAATATAAGCAAAGGGCTTGCTTTGCCAAGCAAAGTGTTCAAAGGTGGAAGTGCTCAGAGAGTTCAGCACCTATTAGCCAAGCATAAAGCGAGTCCTTTACCTTTTGTCCTTGTTGAAGTCACTGTCCCACCAAAAATGCTTCCTGAAGAGCTGAGTGAAATAGTGATTCCTAAAGCAGTAACCTGTACTGATTTACCCTGTTTTCCTGGTGTACCTTGTGAGCCAAGTCAGGATGGGAGCATCAAGTGTGGTCATTGTCCTTATGGTTATTATGGAGATGGCTTCACTTGCAGAGGTATTTCAAATGACTGCACTAAATGCTTTGCAGAAAAGAATCTTGCGACATCTTTATAACTTGAGAGTACATTGTTACTGTGCGATTAGTGAAATGCATAGAGTATTGAATTTTCTCATTTTCATTATTAACGTTGCCATAGCCTACAGGCTTTTAGTTTTGTGGATGCACTTAAAATATTTTTTGGATTTGTCTCAGGATCCCCACTTATGGGCAGGGACCTAATGGATTCTATGTGATCTGTTCATTATGTTAGGCAAGACACAGTTGTGCTGAAATGCCACTTTCGTTTTCTTTATTCCTTTCTTTTTCTTCATTGCCTTTCAGCAAGATGTAGACAAACATGTGGCAAAAATATGGAGTGTGTGGCACCCAATATTTGCAAATGCAAGCCTGGTTATGCTGGTTATAACTGTCAGGCCGGTGAGTATGGCATTTTGATTTAGCCTGTGGTAACTTGTATCCACAAATTAATGATTTGAAGATCACTGTTGATTTTTTGCACAGCTCTATGCAGACCTGATTGCAAAAACCATGGGAAGTGCATTAAGCCCAATGTATGTGAATGCCTACCAGGATACAGTGGCTCCACTTGTGAGGAAGGTAAATAGAAGATTTTTCAGTTTTGAATCCATAAATACCCAAAGGATGCTGTAAATAACTTCCATGACTGTTCATTCTGACAGCGAAAAGGTGTGTTCATTTTACTTTAACAGAAACTCTGTTCTCTCAGAATCTCTGAATCTCTGAGAGATTCTCTCAGAATCTCTGAGTTACATGTTGGTATATACCCTGCTTTTTTTGATATACACTGTAAAAGTTGCTTGTGATTGGATATTTCTAAATTTAGCTTTCACAGTAAGTAGAGGAGTTGACCAGTGAATGTAGATGCTTCTAAGCTAAACACTCCCAAAGAGTGGGAAGTCCTGTCTGGAAATTGTCTCAGATTTCTTTTCTTCAGGATGACTGTTGGGCCTCTCTGTACTCTGTTGGAATTAAGTTGTTCTTGTTACTTATTCTTGTCAAAAGGCACTGCATACGTCTCATTATTTCCAGTTCTTTGCTCACTGTCAATTATTAACACTTCCCTTTTTCTAAAGCATAACCAAACCATGCATCTTTTTAGAGGTGATTTCTTGAACAACATAATTCTATATCTGCAGCACATTGTAAACCACCCTGCCAAAATGGAGGCACATGCTTGGCCAGAAATCTCTGCACCTGCCCGTATGGTTTTGTGGGACCAAGATGTGATACAAGTAAGCAAAAAAGGCATAAAGGAAGAATACAGAACATTTCTCCTGTTCTTCAGGAGCAAGAAAGCAAATTATGGCTTAAGTTTTTGATGCACTCTGTCTAATGCTAGCAAATGCCATAATACCCGTGCCACTTTGAAGGCTCCCATACTTGGGCTTTTCAAACATTAGTTAGATAGTATTTGCACGTAACTTTGAAAACATAACGTACTATAAAAATCGCAGATAGTTTATTATTTATGATTCATGAATGTGGAAACATTGAGCACATTGCATGTGTGATACTACCTTCAGAACGAACACAGTTGTTTAATATGTCCTTACAGCTTTTTAACTTCTATCATCTTAAATTGGTTACATGCTGGGGTACATTCAGAAGTTGGTATCAGTGAATGGTGGGTCAGAAAAACTGGGATACAGGAAAACTGAATTCAGAACCACATTATGGGGTCTTTTCTTTTTACTTGACATGAAAATTGGAAACTTTGCTGCGATCATAGCTGAAAAATTGGAGTTAGTCTCATGTAAATTGTCTTTTATGTATCAAATTCTACATGCTGCAATTTGGCAACTCCAGATTTTGGGTAGATGTCATACTGGTAATTTTTATCATTCAGAGAGTCCAAATTTAGACATGCTGTTTATATGTCATTCACCTGAATGTGCCACTGCATTATTGACCCCAAATTGAGAAAATCCTTTGTTCATCTCCTCCTCAAATCCCAGGACTCTTCATTCTTAGTTTTTCTTGTTCTGGTTTCACTTGTGACACACACAAAAAATTGGTGCTCTTTGTTAAGCAATACTAAAGAGAATGAGATGTTGTCTTGAAGAAGTGATTCATGGTTTTCCACAGCAAATGTCTTTGCTTGTTAGTCTTGTGTCACTCTATGCATGCAGCTGCACTTGCTGAAGTGATGGAGGACACTGGAGTGAACTTTCTTGGAGTCCATCAAATCCATCATGTAACATGGTCCATTTGTCTCTTGGTATTGAATTTCCCATTTTTTTTAGAATTTATATTTGACACTTTCTAGATTTTTAACACTGAATATAACCAGACTGTGGATAATTACATGGAAATGTAGTTACATTTTATTTACCTTTATAGTCTGGTGCTAGCTTTTTATGGCTTTGAGACTGGATTAATCTATTCAGCAATTCCTCTTCAACTAGTGGAATTGTATGTTATTTCCAGTGTTAATATTTGGGAAAGAACTGAAGGATGAATCAAGCATGATTTGTAACATAGCTCTTTCTCTCCCCCCACACCCCGCTTCCCTCCTTCTTTGTTTCTGCCCAACTTCTTGGATGGTAGTGGTTTGCAACAGACACTGTGAAAATGGTGGTGAATGTCTTACTCCAGATATCTGCCAGTGTAAACCTGGGTGGTACGGACCTACATGCAGTACAGGTAACACTCCTGCAACTTCCATGTTCCTGGGAAAGCATCCATAGGACCTCCCATAGTTTGAAATTTGGAACTGTGTGGCTCAGACAGCAGCGGTGGGCAGCTGCTTACTGCCGCAGAGCCCCCACACTCTCTCTTGTCTCTGCATGTTAGTTCTGCTGCCAGCAGCACCTCCAGAAAGTCTAATACTGATCCTAAAATTCTGGGTAAAGATTTTATGTGAATGGTGTTACCTGCAGTTATCTTAGGTGTTTAATTCCTGTCCTTGCAACAGAAGCACATATTTTGTAGAGTTTTATTTGGGTGTCATGCTTCCCACTCTTCCTGACCCTGTTTCTGCAGCAATTTGTGACCCTGTGTGTCTCAATGGTGGTTCGTGTGCTAAGCCAGATGTTTGCCTCTGTCCACATGGATTCTTTGGTGCCCAGTGTCAGAATGGTAATCTTTTTTTTTTTTTTCCCCCCTCCTCCCTGCTTAGCTGCTGTTATGAGGAAATCTGTGAGAAAACATTGTTACCTTAAGACACAAAATTCACAATCAAGTCAGGTACCTGAGAAGTGGTGCAAAACAGAGATTACATTATTTTTTAGATTTTATGGCTGATTCAGTGAATGTCCAAGGAGAAAGGAGACTCAAAATTTGCCGTGTCTTCCACTCAACTTTTGAGCAGTGTTCAGCCAGTTCCATTGTATATTCTGTAGTCTGGTTACTCATGTACACGTACAGTTGCCAGCCTTGACCACTTTTTATCCGATTTTGTCTTTACTGTTGACATAGGCACCAATCACAGTAATATGATTTTTACAAGACCTGGCCTGATAGTGCTGAACATTTGTATAAGCTATCAGAATTTTAGTGTTGCACTCTTGTTTCCTAGAAGTATATTGCTAAAAGTAAAACAAAATGCAAACTACAGCCTTTTCCTCCTGTTTGTATCTTTTAGCTGTCTGCAGCCCGCCTTGTAAGAATGGTGGTCATTGCATGAGAAATAATGTCTGTACTTGTCCTGATGGGTACACAGGCAGAAGATGTGAAAAAAGTAAGCCAGTGTTAAAATCCTTCCAGGATCCGAAAGTAACCAGTAAATTACTCTGTAATCAGTTAAATGTATTAAACAGCAGATGTTTTTTATTTTAAGGTGTCTGTGAGCCAAGATGTATGAATGGAGGAAGGTGCGTAGGGCCAAATGTTTGCTCTTGTCCTTCAGGATGGAGAGGAAAAAGATGTAACACTCGTAAGTATCTTGTAGCTAACAGCAGAACCATACCTCAGAAGTAATATATGACTAAAGGACACCTCTGTCCACACAAGTAATATGAAGTTAGTGCCAAAGAACTCAAGAATATACACACATTGAAAAAATAGTGGTCTATAACTTGGCAGCAAAATTTAGCATGGAGAACTAATACTGTGCAGTTCTTAGGCTAAATCATGAGACCAAAATATCTTTTAAATTTTTGTATAGCAAATAATACTTGTTTCTTTCTTAATTCTTGTCTAAGTAAGAAACATCTGTATTTCTGCAAAGAGCTGAGTCATACAAGTGAAAGAATCTCAATTTGTACTGGAGGATATAAAAGTAGATATAATAGAAAAAGAAGTACAGTGAAAGACTGGAAAACTGTGGAAACATAGTGGGAAATGATTGGAATAGAAGATGCAAAGGACACAAGCTCTTTAGGAAAGGTAGAATACCATCACAAGTCTGTGATGGTAGTACAGCTGTGGGTCACATTGTATCTTAATGAAGATATTGATGGTGCATAAATAAAATGTGGCAGCGTGGATAAAAGCACAGTCTGCATGAAAATCAACATGAGGATGAGTGGTAGAAATCCAATAGATAAAGTGTTAGTGTCTGTCATAGTACCCACCCGAGGCTCGGATATTGATACGGCCAATGAGCTCTCTAATGGCATGGAGGAAAAACAAATTTCCCTGTATTACTTTCTGTAATTATTGGAAAGTTTTCTTGAAAAAAATATTACCCATATTGACAGGGGTGAGATATTCTTGGACACTATGGAAGAGAGATTTGATTATGAAACAGTCGATTAACCAATGAGAAATAATAGTGGTTTCAATTATGGCTTAATAAGCAGGGATGAATGTGCAGAAAAATGTGTCATAGAAAAGAACTTTGGATCAAATGTTCATGAGCTGATTCACCATGTGTTAAGTTGCATGACAAACAAAAGATCTCTCACTAAGGTGTGGGTTTTAGAATGGTAAATTTGGAAAAAAAATGCTATTTAGTGGTGCTGACTTAATTCAGTATTTCGGGCTTTTGTAGCAATCTGTGATGCATCAGAACATCTCAATGCGTGCTTTGGCTGTAGGGCTTTTTGTTTCTAGTTGCCCTTCTTTAATATCTTGTTGATCTTAGACGGATTTTCAGTGAAGATGATGTGACTCTTGTGTATGGAAAGCACTCAACCTCTCATGGGCATCCTGAAATGTAAATAATAAGTAAAAGTAATCACTTGGGATATAAAAAAACTTTGTGATGATGTTTGTGCAGCAATCTGTCTTCAGGAATGTAAGAACGGTGGGGAGTGTATTGGACCGAGTACATGTCATTGTCTTCCGCAGTGGGAAGGAATCCAGTGTCAAACACGTAAGAATGATGTGACCTGTAAACCTTGTGCTTCAGCACAATTAAGACTGCTTCAGCAATACATAGTACCTCGAAGTCCTACACCTCAGTTATATTTTAACCCAAATCTGTGTCAAAGGCAGGATAAAGAGTAGAGACTCCTCTGCCCCTTCTGAAGCCCTCCAGAATACGATGGTAGTCTGGGACCATGGCAGTATGTGGTGGCTTGCTCCAACACCATATGCTGCTGCAACAGCCCTGAGAGGCTGTTGCAATAGCTTGAAATAGTAGGATGCCTTAAGAACCACCTTACTCATGTCCCTATTTGTGTCTCATTCATGCCCTCAGCATGTTCCCATGTCAAATCTGCATCAAAGCGTAAGGGGGATGGGATAGGCATAAGAACATCGTTGGCTCCACATGACTCTGAAGTCATCTTACACTGAGGGATGCTTCCCTGTGAAAATACCTTCCAAGTTCTCAGCTCCTATAAGCAGGCAGAATAAGTATATAGAGATAGCAGTTGCTTTTCCTTCACCAAGTTGTTTTTCTGAATAAAACCACGTATGTACCTCTCTTGCTTTAGCTGTGTGCAACCAGAAGTGTCTGTTTGGAGGCAAGTGTATATTGCCTAATGTATGCTTTTGTCGTCCTGGTTATACCGGAGTCCTCTGTGGGAAGAAAATTCAGGTAATTGTAGAGTCAAGACACCATCACAGATACAGCTATTTGGGAGTCATTATCTAGTCTACCCTTGTCCAATGAAGCAGCACGAAATACACCACATGTGGTTGTCTAATTTCTTCTTTCAGTCTCCAGTGAGGGAAAGTTCATAAAATTCCTAAGAGCTATTCCAGTAATTTATAGGCTCTAATACTTAAAGAATTGTTCTCAATACCTAAAGTAAATTCCCTTTGTTTCAAATTAAGCTGGTGAGCTCTTGTCATTCCCTAAGCAGCTGCAGCAGGAATTGATAACTATCTTCTTCCTAACAACCACTATTCTCTTTACCAGCATCTGGCCCCATTTTGGGGAAGAGCATCCCACTGCTGACTTTCTTAGCTTGCATCAAATCAAGTCCTGATCTTTGTCAACTAACTCACTACACTGTCAGTCAGTTCATCCTTGTTTTATACAAACATTCCTTATCCCCAAGTATTACGTTGGGAACAGCTTTACTTTATTGCAATATAGTGAATGATGAACATTTCTCTGTTCTGTCACATAATCTTCTGTTGTATTACTTTGCTTGAGTGCTGACAGTCATTCACTGAAGTAACTCAATTAAACATTTCATTGCAGCTAACTATTTTGTGACATGTGAAGTAGAAAGCATTCTACTCTTCTTGCGTCACCTTCTCCTATTTTCATTTCAATGTATTTAGACACTTTTCTGGTGCCAGCAGAATTCATTTGGTGGAGTTGGGACATAGCTTAGCTGATTTTAGCACTGCATGCTGGTGCTGTTCCTTTACGTTCATCTTTAATTACATACCACTGTTCACACGGGTACCATTTTCCTTTAAAAGCAATTTAGTTCTTTGGTCTCCTGCTGCAGCCAAAATAGCATATTCTATCCTTCACATCTTTCCTTTCTTTTTAGTACTTTGCCACATTATGTCTTTTAATGTAAAACCTATAATGTGACTGCTAGATGTGCAGGCATTTTTAGTGAGAAATGGGTAAAAAACAGGGAAGATGGCAATGGTTTAACTTTCATCCAGCCTCAGTTTCTCCCAGTTGAAACTACTGTGAGTTCAGATCTTTTTCCTACTTTATCAAGTCCAATATACCATGTCAATACCATTTGTGGTCAGATAGCAGATAACTTGCTAGAGGGGCAAATATGTTTAAGAAATTGAAATTATTAATAAATGCTCATACACATTCTTAAAATACAAAACTACACATCCTATAAAGATAAGACTACAATGTTTGCAATGAATTTCCAAAATGTGGCCAAAAAAAAAAAAAATTTGGTTTAAATGTTTACATAAATATATACTGCAAAGCACTAGTATATTTTTAATCTAGAAAATACATTGCTGATCAGCCAGACAGTGCTGTATCATACACTGACCAAAATGGCACATTTTCTTAAAGAAAGAAACATGCTGTATGCAGAAGTTTAATGTAATGTTGTGTTTCTGCGTATCAGGAAAGCAGAGATACATTAAAATTATTTCTTAAACTTTATCATAAAAACAGGCTGTGTTGTTAAAGTATCTTTTTACAATTATTTATTTATTTATTTTTCTCTCCAAGGTACAAAGGCATCACAGTTGAAGAAAAGAAGTGTATCAATTAAATTGCAATGCTGCATGGATGTATGAGACTTGAAAATAGCAAGAGCATTGAAGGCAATTACAGAGTTTATTTAAATGAAGGGAATATCCAGAAGCATTATTTTAAAAGATTCATATTGCTGTCATGAATTTGATGAGCTTCAAAACAACAATCTTGTAGTCATTAAAACATATGTATATTTCTATAATTTTTTGCTACCTCATGCACAAACCCCACAGCCTCTGATTCTTCACTGGGCTTCCGGGTTTGATGAATGATGCAACCCCAAAATTCTGCAGTTTGTTGATGTAGTCAACTGGACAATGAGATTTCCTTTGTGGGAACAAGATTGTAATAGCTGCTGAGTGACTCTAGGAAAGAAGGCATTTCATCACTTGTGAATGGTACCTTCTGATTTTAAACATTGTTTACATACACACTATTTGGCTGCCTACAGAAGAAAAACCAGAACTATTTTTTTCTTCTTTGTCTTGTATTTATGTCAGTCTGTTACAATGACTAGCTAGTAGTGAGGAAAGAGGGGGAAATTAAACCAAGGCTTGGTTACTAACAGTGGAGACAAAGCCACATGTCTTGTTAACAGGCAACCAGATACAGAATAATTCTGGTTTATCTACGGTAAGCCTTTGTAGCCAGGAGCCAGATGCTGACTATTCTGTTTGACTTCATTACTTATGCTGAGGAAGTACTGAAAGATTTCTGTGTCTGTAAGACTTTTATGCCCCTGTTTTGAGATAGCATTCAGTAATATGAGGAAATTTTGTCCCTGAGTGTCGTAGAGAAATTTGGCAATGCTTTTAGCCTTGCTGAATCTTAAAATAGGAACTAATAAGAGGAGGAATTTGCTGTACATCATGTCATCTGTATACATCAAATCAGGAAGTATTTGTAAAAATGTCTTAGAGGAGTTTTTTCCATTACCTATTGCTCCAATGAACTGTTAGCACCTACCAGCTGCCAGATAGTTTTTGAAAAAATAAAATTCCAGTTTTCCTGAAGTTTCCTACAGAGGACCACCATCTTCTTCCCCTAGAGCTGGGAAAGACATTTCAGTTCCTGCTGCAACCAGCTGAGCTCTGGTAATAGATACAGTCGTCCCTTTAGCTAAGCCATTGAAGTTTACTGTTTTGTTTTGGTTTTTTTAAACCAAAAATAAACATCATGACTTCCTATTCTCCTCTCAATTTACATACACTAATTCTGAATGGGAAGAAAATAGAGCTCATTTTGCCATTTACTGCCACTGTGGGATGCTGATTGCCAAATCATAGCTGTTAGCAGCTTTGTGCCTAGATTTCTCCTCACCTTTTGATAGTCCTCTTAAGTCATTTTGCAAAGTAAGCTGGCATTTTGAGAAGTCAGCGTCATTCCAGAACGATACCTGATGGATTTCCAAGTGCCTGACTGGTGTATTTTAAAACTGTTTTCCATTTCCCACTTGCATTTTAAGTTTCAGTGTTTCCATAGTTTCTTTCAATCAAGCATCCAAGTGGCTCATAGCCTGATCTTCTGGGAACTGTTCTCTTATTTAAAACCTACTCCACTTGAATTGTTTCCTTTCTCACAACTCGCAAAGATCTCTGTGAACAAAACCTGACTAGCTACGGGAACTGATGCCTCAGGATGATGCTTTGAATACACAAGGTTCTGAAAATGTTTTTAAAATGCAAACACACCAATATCGCATAATCTCATATTGTAATAACCCCAATTCCATGTGTCAGTTACAGAAGTGGTATGCTAAAGAGAGAGATAACATCTGCCAGGAATGCTGTTAATAGTAGTTTGGTTAATAGGATTTTGCAACCTTCCATTCACAAAACTGAACTGATATATATATGCCTTTCAGAGATTTCAGGCTGAATAAAGGGGGTTTTTTTAATCGTAACTATTAGTATTTCCCATTTATTTTCAGTGTTTCTAAAGGCAGAAATGATTTCTTTTACATTTTCCAAATGCAAGCTGTGCAAACAAAAGCACATCCAGAGTTTTGCTGCAGTAGTTAAAAATGCTCAGTGCTAAGCTGTGCTATTTTCCAGCAAGTGCATGAAGCAGAAAAATTACTAGTAGATGCATACACAGGCAGCTACTTCAAAACTGCCCAGTAATTACGTGATTAATTGAAACTATTGTGTTCCTAGATTGTCCGTCATACACATGAAACAGAATTCACTGTAATTAGAAAGCACATTGCAACAATGCATTAAAATTGCTCAGTTTAACAAGAGGCAGAAGCATATAGAGGGCTTGAGTACGCAGGTTAACAAAATTGTTCTAAAATTGCATAATGCAATCTGAAATTAGGCCCAAAAGAGTTAGGGGATTTGGAAGGGGTGAGAAGGGCTGCATACTGCAGGAGTTGCCACGGTCCCACTCTGATGGAAGGAAAGGCAACTTGTGCCAAACTGAAGATCTTGCAGTGATTTGTAGCACATTATACAGAATGTAGGTACTTTCACTGAATTTTCTTGCATTTCTTTAAATACTAAACAGTGCTGGAAGGTACCTAATGTACATCATCCATTTATTATGTGGTTGCACTGAAGTTGCTCTGTCAGCCAGCAGAAATTCTCCCAAGTGCAGATTGACTTTTGGCCATGACCTTGAAAAGATCTTTAAAATGCAGTATAATGAATGTTTCTGAAGGAAGGACTGGTATCACAGAAGATACCACAGATGATCTTAGCAAGGACTCAGTTTCCTGGGTTTATATCCATGTTGGCTGTGGTTAAAAAAAAAAAAAAAAAGTGGGCCCCATGTGAAAGGCTCTTTCTTTTTACAAAAGTTAGCTATATATTCTTATAGCTGAGAATAGAAAGCGAGTTAACATTTCCATCTCCCAAAAGCAAATCCTAAAGTAAATCAGTATAAAAGCTTAAGCTACTGGACAAATTGGCTATATCCACTCCATTACTTGCCCGAATGGGAAAAATCCAAAGTTTGAAGTCTCGATCAAATGTAACACCTGGTTACACATACAAAACCAAAAGGCAGAGATTAGAAACTGTTACTAATTACTAAAGACGTTTATGTAGTTTCTCTTGTATACAGGTATCACATGGCAAAGTTGGGTCATTTTTTTTACTCAACTTCCACCCACAGCTCAGTTTAGCCAATAAAGAATATTTTACAGATAAACCAAGTAACTCCATTCTTGCTGCAACCACTTTCAGTAAAAGAGAAAATATAAATGGTCAAATGTTCATGCAAGTAAATCAAAAAGAAGAAATACTTCTCAGCTTTCCACGCATGCTCTAAAAAGACAGAGTATCAAAACCACAACCAATGCACTACCCCTACAATTTTTTCAGTTTTTAGTGAAAATCAGAGCATCTGTATAAGGTGTTACAGTTAGCTCTAATAAATAAGGGAGGTAACCTGTTTTGTGTCGTTTTTCTTGACCTTTGAGCTGCATGCGTAACTAGCCTTTCACAGGAAGACACATCTAGGTCCAAAAATGACGTGCTGCAACTAGTATGTTCAATGCACCAGTGAATGGGAAACAAACACAAGACAAGGAATACTCACAGCTCTTTTAGCAAGTATAGGTGGAACTGTGGAAATAATAATTTGGGGACCTGAACTGGCATTAGTAATACATACTGAGACTGTTCTACTTTAAAATAACTACTAGAAAATTCACTTTTAAACTCACTTAAAATATTGTGGACATTTAAATATTTCTTAAAACCAAAAAACCTCAACGAAAAACCCTGTAGCCAGTAGATGGTGCTACATTCAAGCAGTATTTCTAAAATATGCTGTCAGATTCTGTGTGCCATCAAATTACTGCTTGCTTACTTCAATCACTTCTAAACAGGGAACTATTCAAATTAGCATTTGTTCTGGCCTGCCCAGAAACACCAATTACAGGTCTCTCACTGACTGCTCCTGGTCTTATGCTCCTAATGATGCTAATACCTCTTTTGGCTTCTAATCACCGTTATTGTCTCTTCTGGCTTTATTAGTAGAAGTCAGTCATTTCAGGAACAATGGTGAGATGATATGCCTCTTCACGTTTACATACTTCTGCTCATTTACTCTGAAATCTTGGGTCTGAGGCAATTTTTTCTCCAACCACTTCCCTGCAACCAGTATGTCATCTAAGGCATTCAACTTAACTCCTGAATTTCTGAATTATGGCTTGATTATTGTAGTGAACTATGACACAGACACCAAATTTCATCATCATAATAAAGCCTACTCCAGAACTGTTGATGAAATCGTCTTGTTCCGTGCGTGAAAAACCAAATTTTTCACCAGCATGTCTGAAATATCCAGTGTATCACAGCAAAAGCAGCACAAAAAACATACACTCCTCTTACTCTGTCCCCTGCCCCTGGCAACAAAACCTGCACAACCCGTGTCCATAGCAGGTTTCACCTGAACCAAATGCAACAGCCTCCAAAGGAAGGGCAGAGGCTGGCTTCTCAATTGCTCATAACAGAAAACAGGAGTCTCATGAACTATACCAGTGTCTTTCATTTGCCCTCCATATGCTTGGGTTCTCTCTTTTACAGAAGACTGGTAACTGAGAAGACCCCATTTCCTTTCCTTCTTGTCAATGCTTGGTGGCTTGTAATCCCTGGAGAAACATGTCCATGTAAATCACTCTGCCTATGAAGCTGCATGTTGTGGTAGGGGAGGTTATAGACAAATACAATGTTATTCCATCAAATGGATTAAAATAATGCATAGGCAAATGGATTAATGTAATGCATAGTTAAAATTCTCCCACTAAAAAAAAATCCAGTTTCACCTAGAAGACAATGAAGCTCAATCTATCTCTCAAGAAAAAATTGATTTGGGCATCATTCAGAAAGTTGACAGATTCAACTTGCATGCTTTGGCAAAACCTTCCTCAACTGTAGCCTTCAAGAAAGAGCACAAATGAAACGTGGAACAATGAACGTAGGAGTCTCGGTCCAATCTGCAGCCTGTTTAAAAGGCTGCAAAACCTCAATGAGGCGAAACTGGAACATGCCCCGAAGACAAGCCTCAGCATCCTCCACACAGGTGATTTGTCACAGACACAGTTTTTCCTCACCGCCAGTCTGTAGCCTCCCATTATATTGCTCCTGTAACAACACAGTCTTGAATAGGAATGAATCGTCAATGTCTATATGTCCAGAAGTGTCCTGGTTTCAGCTGGGATAGAGTTAATTGTCTTCCTAATAGCTGGTACGGTGCTATGTTTTGAGTTCAGTATGTGAAGAATGTTGGTAACACTGATGTTTTCAGTTGTTGGTAAGTAGTGTTTAGTCTAAAGTCAAGGATTTTTCAGCTTCTCATGCCCAGCCAGCGAGAAAGCTGGAGGGGCACAAGAAGTTGGCACAGGACACAGCCAGGGCACCTGACCCAAACTGGCCAACGGCGTATTCCATACTATGTGATGTCACATCTAGTATAGAAACTGGGGGGAGTGGGGGCGGGGGATTGCCGCTCGGGAACTAACTGGGTGTCGACTGGTGGGTGGGGAGCAATTGCACTGCGCATCATTTGTACATTCCAATCCTTTTATTATTGCTGTTTTCATTTTATTAGTGTTATCATTATTAGTTTCTTATTTTCTGTTCTATTAAACCATTCTTCTCTCAACCCACGAGTTTTACTTCTTTTCCCGGTTTTCTCCCCCATCCCACTGGGTGGGGGGGAGAGCGAGTGAGCGGCTGTATGGTGCTTAGTTGCTGGCTGGGGTTAAACCACGACAAGAAGGGAGATAAATGCATTTCCCTATCTTACTGGGATAAGGAAAAGAAGTAATTGTAAGTTGAGAGATGATCAGATAATATGATTGTAGAAGTAGTCAAGATAAGGACTCTTTTAGAGTATCAGTATGGACTAAGCTTTTAAAAAGTAACAGTAGAACTGTCTGAACAAGTACTGTGCTTGGGGTTTTTTAATACTGTTTAACTGATCAAGATCCAAATCTGATTGGGAGGGAGGGGCAGGAAGCATACATAAAACGATATCCAGGATTTTAATCAGATGCTTTGCAGTTTGCTGACGTTCCAGAAAGATGCAAACTCTGCAAGTTTCCTCTTGCAACTGTGTAATCTTATTGAAGGTAAATTATACTTAAACTAACATCCACTTCTGATGATCTGAATTAAGGACGTTTTGTTTCATGTGCTTTTTAAAAACACATCATTAATATAACACAATAATTCTAGTCAAAGGGGGAAAAAATCAAAAAGAAGAGCATAGATCTATTCTGAAGTACTTTATTTGAAGAGTAAATTTTATTTCAAGGTCAGCTGTATTAACCAAGACATAATACTTCTGCTTACGAAGGAAAAATGAGAACAGAAGAAAATGTGTGCCATACACTACACACACTTGGATACTTATAACAGCTTTGTTACAATCAGCAATACTTTTCTTTCATACAGAAAAGCGTTTACTTAATATACTGAAGACAGAAAGCTATCTGAAATCAATTAGTTACCGTGTTTGTTTTAAGGTCCCCCACTGCTGCAGACTTCATCTCTGTATGAAGAGTTACATGAAGAAAATGCAGCTTATCTTTGCTGAAGTTGCTTCATTCCTTCCTTTTCTTTGTACACTGTAGACCAGAGTACGGCAGTCGACATCTGCACACGTTTGGAGCTATGCATTTTCCTCCATGTTGACAAGGTAGTTTACATACAGCTGAAATGAGACACCAGATACATAGTATGTCTTCAGCCCAACACAGGATCATTTTTCTTCTTTGTCTCGCTGTGCTAGCAGAATTGTTCCCTGGTGACCGCACTGGGACAGTATAAATAAAAGCATAATGGAAGAACTGAAAAGCACAGCCTCTCAATTTATGGCATCATGGCCTTCACTGGAATACAGCCCCAGTATGTCTAGTCTTATTCGTGCTCTATTCCCCTGTTAAAATACTATAATTTCTGTTGTTCTTTAAGGCACAGGCTATTTTTGAGATGGATGCCTCCATGAAAGTGAGGGAACAATAAAAATTCCTGCTGAAACTTATTCAAGCTGGTTCTTGGATCCACATCCATGAGGGAATGCCACATACTAGCTGTTGCTCACACACTGCCCTTCGTTCCCCTACAAGAAGGGCAGAGGAGGACTGCGGGGGCACAGCTTTAGTTGTCCCCTAGCTACTACACACCCGTTCAGTTAACAAGCCAGGGGCTGCAATTTGCTCATGAACATCTGCACCAACAGAAGTCAAACTGGATGCAGATCTAGTTAGTTCAGGAACAGTGATATTTTGACATTAAGAACCTGAACACTTCTGCCATTATTGCTGGTGCAGGGAATGGAGCTAAGCATTTTGTAAGTTCTCTGCATCTCCCATACTTACCTTTTCATATCACCCTCTGTCTCGATACACTGATGAATAAAAAGGATAAGCATTTTGCTGGTCAAATGGGAATGTTAACGTATTATTTGTTAATGGCAGCTTGACTATATATATTGCAGAAGAACTAACACTACCTGATTTGGACTCCCACAGCCACACAAAAATTTCAAATGCAGAGAACTTAATCCAGAGACCTTGCACCCATGACATCCAGTTCAAAAGCAACATTTAAATGAGCTTTCTCTCAGTCTCCCAGAGAGCAAACAAAAATCTTTTTACAGTCTCAGGATTATTGCCTTTTAGCATCAGGGCAGTGCTGTTATGAGCATACAAGGCCCTGCCAGAGAAGGGTAGATTAAAGTTTTTATAATCATCTGCTTTTGTGAATCAAAATTTGGGAAAATGCAAGTGGTTATTCAGCAAGAGTGTCAGTCAGTACTGATCTTGATTAGAGCCGGCTTCCTCTTACTCTTTTAAGAGCACCTGGAGTTGATTCTGCCAACTTATCCTCAAAGTGAGAAGCAAGTTTCAATTTTCCATGTCCATAAAATTTAATGAAGCTTCTAACCCACATCAGTAGTGATAGTGTTTCTGTAATGACCATTTTCAGTTCTTTATACTGGCGTCTCGGTTTATAGAAAATATTTCAGAAATACTGACAAGACATACCGATCAATGAATTTGGTGACAACCAAAATCTGAATCTGAATTTACTTAAAGTGGAAAAGTTCTGCTTTCTGACCAAACTGAAAAGCCATCTACTCCTTATGCATACTTGTAAGATCCCCAGTATGCAGAAGCAGCTCTCATTTATTATTCTAAGATACTTTCCTAGCAGCTTTGTTCAGCACTGAAGATCTGAGCACTATATTGGTAAATCAAACAAGTAGAGAAAAGAATAAACAAAAAATGTCAGAAGTCATTTACCTAAGTGACATGCTCCACCGACCCATCCAGCTGGACAGCTACAAATCCCAGGAGCCACACAAGCTCCATTATTCCGACAACCTTGAGGACAAATTGCTAGTGGAAAAGAATGGGTAAGTCAGCAGGATTTATAAAACTGATATAAAAGAATCCTGACAGAATGAAAGATTCAGGATGATACAAATCAAAATGGCAAAACACATTTTCTTCCAGGCCAGATGATCAACTGGTATAACTCTAAAGGCATTTCCAGGACCATGGAAATGGAAAAAAATATTTATGTACTGTGTTAAGAATTTTGGTTTAAATGTTAACAGACGTACACTTTAATGCAAAATAATTTGACACTATTTTATCTGAGTATGTACCAATAATGCAGGTCCTTCATTTTTATAGTAATGCAATGACATTTCCATAGTTATTAGTTTCTTAATACTTTTAAAATGTTTTCTTTACTGCAGTTGTATTTTTAATCAATATAAATATTTTCATGAATGTAGTAGATAGCCACCTTCTTGGCATCTTGATCCTGTCCAACCAGAAGCACAAAGGCACTTCACAACTCCATTGACAGAGATGCATTCCCCACCATTTTGACAGCCTCCTTCACAGCTTACTGCGGAAGAACAGCATACACATTACATTTCAGAAGCAGCATAGGACTTCAAATAATTATCTTTAAACAGCTGGTCTACCATCAACTACTTGTTTTATCACATCTGCAAAGACTAAAATTTCAACTATTCAGAGCAAGGTACAGTTCTATGAGTGAGTGAAGATGACAGAACCACGTCTGCAAATGCCAATTCAAAATGCAGTTAAAATTTAGCATGTGCTTAAAAGCTTGCTGACCATTTAGCCTGAGAGTACCAACAAACAAACATGATTATTGCTATGGCACAGCTCCTCCCCTCCTCAACTGTGAACCAACTGTTCATCAGCTACACCACTGTTCATCAGCTACACCACAGTAACTACTAACATGCATATTCTTATCGATCTTGCCAAATCACAGCTGGTAAGCCAGTAACATGTGGTCAAGGATTCACATATTTCCTTACCAGACAGGACCTATACATAACAAGAGGAAGAAGAGAAGGGGATATTACTTTGACAAATGAACATATGACTATAGTCGAGTGGTGCTTTCCCAAAGGCCAACCATCTAAGTCAGCCTCCTCATTCCAGAATCATTCTACATGTCAAAGCCCTGAAGACCTCATTAATGAAGCATTATTTATGCCAGACGTGATTGGTGTCAACTATGGTGTGCACCACCTTTGAAATACGGCATAATCATGTTCTGTACAACCAAATGCATCCTTTCACAAGCACGAATGTAAATGTATACACCACCTTCACTGTACTGAGGAGAAACAACTATCCTTCATTATAACAATAGACAGTTGGAATGTCTGCTTGATACTTGGTGGAAAAAAGTCCAAATCTCTGTTCTACCACAAGTTTTGAGCACGATTTCAGCTAACAGATTTTTGGCACAAATGCTGAACACGCAAGGACACACAAGTCAACTCCAGCACAGCTAGAAAAGCTCTTCAAAGCTTGTTTGCATATTTCTTTGTCACACAGTATAAGTTAATGTATTTAATATTGATTGTATTTGATCGATCGTGGTGACAGGGACAAGTGCCTGAAGACTGGAGGAAAGCAAATAGCACTCCAATCTTCAAGAAGGGCAAGGAGGACCCAAGGAACTACAGGCTGTGGCTAGTCTCACCTCAATCCCTGGTAAGGTAGTGGAACAACTGATCCTGGAAACCATTTCCAGGCACATTCAAGACAAGCAAATCATCAGGAATAGTCAGCATGGCTTCACAGTGAAGGTGACCAAGCACTGGCACAGGTTGTCCTGAGAAGTTGTGGAGTCTCCTTCCTTGGAGATACTCAGAAGCCATCTGTATAAGGTCCTTGGCAACTGGCTTTAGGTGGCCCTGCTTGAGCAGGGGGGTTACATAAGATGACCGCCAGAGGTCCCTTCCAACCTCAACAATTTTGTGATTCTGTGTGATTCTGTAATAGCACATTGCACCACACTGCAAGTTTGTACATCCAGGCTCCATATGCCACAGTACTCCACCTTAAAGGTGAGCACACGCACATCCTTCACCTTACAGGGATAACATGATAACAAATGCAAGTAGGACTTTTACTCAGATACAAATCCAAGTCTAGACTGTAGTATTAGCATAAACCAAATCCTCACTCTGCTTTTTCTATTTAAGTAGTACTTCTCATGTTGCTTCTGGTTTAGGCTCTTCTGAGAACGACAAGTTCCCCTTTCTTGTGGGGTTCCTGTCAAGACCCCACAAACCTACACTTCCAGTTAGCTTTTAAGAAATTAAAAAAAAAAATTTTTAAAAAATCCTTTTGCTGGAACATGAAGCTGACCATGCTCCAGTTTACCACATAGCTCTCAACACTGTTATGTCTACTGAGAATGAATAGTTATTTCCCAATGCATTACACAACAGTACCGTGTTATACAGATCTTCATTAGAAGACACTTCATCTTTTTTATTAACATTATAGTTAACAATTTTGATATCAGATTATTATCACTGGCAGTTGAATTCCCATTCAGTATTGTTAACATCCCAGAGCTACAGTTTAAGCTGCTGCAAACTTAGATGTTACCACGTTAGGTACACTCAGGTCATGCTTTCTTCATAAAATACCAAATACAGCTTTATTAAAAAAATAAAACAAACAAACAAACCAAAAAACCCCAAACCCAGACAACCCAACAACAACAAGACTCCAGAGAGCTGCAGACGCTAGCTGAGTTCCTTCCCCAAGTACCCATTAAGTTACACTCCAAGTAAACTCTTGTAGCTATTTCACATTTGAAGGAAATAAAGAAAATGCCCTCAGAATAAACATCAAGCATAAATAGAGAATCCTGTGAGGTGTTGCCAGCTGCTGTGACCACAGTCAGACAGAATGCTTATTAAGTTCTCAACACAGTGACAACTGCCCAACTAATCTACCAGTGTCTTTCCAAAAAGAACTTATAGAAATTTTTTAAGTGCCAGGTTGAGGCTTTTCTTCTGAAAGGAAAACAATGCTTTCTTTTCCTTCACTCTCTGGGGATATCTTACATACTACATCATTTCCCCCTCAAACTATTTCAAGTTTGCTTCCCCTTTTATCCCAGAACTCAAGTCATCCTCAGTAGTCTGATCAGTTCATAACAACATAACAATATTTTCTTGGATTGCCTTTTCCAATCCATCCATATATTCAATAGGCTTCACAAACCCATAAAAATCGGTCTTTGCTACTCATGATCTCTGTCATCTCCCATCACCTATCAACCATACATTGCCATGCATATCTTTAGTGACTTGACCTCAATATTACCATCTTGCAGATACTACACAAAAGTTTCAACCACTTAATATAGAAATATGTATCTATACAAGTCATCTCATTAAATTATTTAGAAAGAGTCTGTTATAGAGCTAACCAGAATATTTATGTAACTCATAAACAAGGTATTTTCCAAGGGACAAAATTTTCTCAGACTCTCACAACACATTTCAGTACATATACTCCACCCCATTCTCCTGCAAGCATGCACATCCTCTAGGCCATGCATTTTTTGACAGTAAGGTCAGAGGTCTAAGGAATTAAGGTCATTATTTCAAAGTGCATTAGATCCTGGACTTGAGGAGTCCCAAATTAATTTTGTCTGTTTTCAAACTCCTTGTTGTGGTGGGTTGACCCTGGCTGGACGCCAGGTGCCCACCAAAGCCGTTCTATCACTCCCCCTCCTCAGCTGGACAGGGGAGAGAAAATATAACAAAGAGCTTGTGGGTCAAGATAAGGACAGGAGAGATCACTCACCACTTACCGTCACGGGCAAAACAGACTCAGATTGGGGAAAATTAACTCACTTTATTACAAATCAACCAGAGTAGGGTAATGAGAAATAAAACCAAATCTCAGAACACCTTCCCTCCACCCCTCCCTTCTTCCCGGGCACAACTTCACTCCCGGCTTCTCTACCAACCCCCCCCAGCGGCACAGGGGGATGGGGAATGGGGTTTACGGTCAGTTCATCACACGTTATTTTCTGCCGCTTCATCGTCCTCAGGGGGAGGACTCATCACATTCTTCCCCTGCTCCAGCGTGGGGTGCCTCCCACAGAAGACAGTCCTCCACGAACTTCTCCAACGTGGGCCCTTCCCACGGGCTGCAGTTCTTCACGAACTGCTCCAGCATGGGTCCCTTCCACGGCGTGCAGTCCTTCAGGCACAGACTGCTCCAGCGTGGGTCCCCCATGGGGTCACAAGTCCTGCCAGAAAACCTGCTCCGTGAGCTCCTCTCTCCACAGATCCGCAGGTCCTGCCAGGAGCCTGCTCCAGCGCAGGGTTTCCATGGGGTCACAGCCTCCTTCGGGAACCCACCTGCTCTGGCGTGGGGTCCTCCACGGGCTGCAGGTGGATATCTGCTCCACCATGGACCTCCACGGACTGCAGGGGGACAGCCTGCCTCACCAAGGTCTTCACCACTGGCCGCAGGGGAATCTCTGCTCTGGTGCCTGGAGCATCTCCTCCCCCTCCTTCTTCACTGACCTTGGTGTCTGCAGGGTTGTTTCTCTTACATGTTCTCACTCCTCTCTCCGGCTACTGCTTTTCATCTGTCCCAACTTTTTTTCCCTTCTTAAAAACGTTATCACAGAGGCGTTACCACTATTGCTGATTGGCTCGGCCTTGGCCGGCGGTGGGTCCATCTTAGAGCCGGCTGGTATTGGCTCTCTCGAACACAGGGGAAGCTTCCAGCAGCTTCTTACAGAAGCCACCCCTGTAACGCCCCCCCCCCCCCCCCCGCTACCAAAACCTTGCCACACAAAGCCAATACACTTGTATTTCCAAGCTGTCACTTGTTAGGGTCTTACTCACCTTTATGACAGTATCTACCCCCATAGCCAGGTGGACATCTGCATTTTCCAGGTCTGAGGCACTCCCCACCATTTTTGCATTTTGGATAACATGTTGCTGTAAGACAGACAACAAACAAAGCTTGGATAAATATTGGTAAAGCTTACCAAAATTACTACTTAAGTACATAAGAAATTTGCGTTGTTTTAGTCTCTGAGTACTCAGCTTGTCTTCACATTTCCTAAGATATATTTGCCCTGCCATCCTACATTGCCGATCAGGTGAAACAGTTTCCCTGCACAGAGAGCACTCCACCATTTTAAGCTTTTAAACACTCAAAACTAAGGAAGCTTTTGGACCCTAGACAGAACAGGCAGAAGAAAGAGCCATATTAAAAAGGAACAAAGGAACACAGCTGGACTGCCAAAGAAGCTTTTGATAATTGAAGTCAAGAAATGACAGGTGAGAAAAGAGCTGATAGGAAGAAATGATTTAATAAAAAATGCTGCAACTTCAGGGGCATCTTCTGATTCTTATGATGAAATATCAGACTTCACTCTTTACTGGATTCCTACACACCTCTTCAGAAAAACTACATGCTCATTTCCTCATACCTCTTCTCTAAAATGTTTCCAGAAGTCAGTATTTCCTTCTCCTCCACTCTCTTTTTTTGCCTCAGCTTGCCTCTCAGAGACCTTTCTGAAATGTACAGTGTTTGTTTAGAAATCATCTGAGATAAATGTAACTTTTGTCATAACTGTAATTATCTGTTGGGAGAAAAGCATCTATGATCATCACAGATTCTGCAACTTTTTCATTGCCAACAGGTTGGATAAGGCACAAATTAAAATCTTCATTTTGCAAAATTCTGAGTAAGTCCAGTCAGATTGAAAATAAATTACCTATTACATAGGCCTCCTTACTACTCATAAATCATTCCTCAATCAGCCCTGGTGTCTGTGAAAACATTTGTTTATTCACGCACAGATTTTAGGAACCCATGTGTTTCAGAGAGTCTCATCTGAACTAACTGCAGGTGTGAGATGAGTTCTCTACACCACATTGCTTTATCCTTTGACTGGATGGGCAAGAAGTCCGAAACAGAGGAAAGGGAAAAGATGAGCAGCAAGTAACACCACACTGATTTTTCCCTCATATCCTTACAGGACTCTCAAGCAACCCAACTGAAGAATAGAGGATTCTTCACATTAGTATCTGCAGAATGAGTATTTGCATGCAAATAAAGGACACAGACATGTATGAAAGAACCATTCAGCACTCAGCTCTGCATAACACTTCCACCAGGTGCTTTCAGTTCATTGGAAATACCATACAAGAGCTCTCAATTTAAGAAAAAACTCTATTTCTGTGTTATTTCACATAGTTTTCAGTTCAGTTTTCTTGACAGAACAAGGGATAAAGCTTCATTTATCCAATTTTTTTCTACATTGATGAGCTTATCAGAACAAGCATTCAGTGGCTCCCTTAACAATTCCAGACAGTTCACCTCTGTAGTTGAAAAACGGATCTGCATTTCCAACAATCCTTCACATCTCCCCTAAACCCAAAAATGTCTAGGATCCAACAGTTGTTTGGAACAGTGTATACAGCATAGCTATTCATCCCCACTACGCAGTGCATTAGCTATACATCATTTGTCACCACCTGCTAGCCTTAGCTTCTAAATAAAACAACGCTCCATGAATGATTACAGTGCTGAATGAAATTTTCAGCATCCCATTTAAGAGTTTAAAAAAAAAAAAAACATTTTAAATGAAGGGCATTCAGAACTAGAACAAATATTGTATAAATTATAACACCTCTTCAAATAGGACAACATGTGAAGAAAAGAATTGCTGATATTGAGTGATTTTTACCAATTAATAGCCACAATGCTCTGCAGTTAAATTTTTGATGAAAGGAATTAGAAATCAGGCGTGTTATATTAAACAGGGTTTAAACTAAAACTCTTCTCCTCAGTGTTTACTTTTGCATGTTGGGTGACATTTTCAAAAATACTGTCTCCCTTTGGAAACCAACAGGAACAGACTTCGGTTCACCCTAGCTTTACACCTCCTACCATGGAAACGGGATGTACAAATGACTCTGTGGGTCAGGTAACATCTAAGAAGTAAATTCCAGTATTTTTACAAGTCCTAATTTCTACACAATTTTTTGATCTTTCTGTTAGTACTATTATCACTAATCGCACCTAGAAATACCAGTTTAACATTGCTGAGGCTTGGAAAGCTGTCAAGCCTCTAAAAGCATCATTCCTTACTCAGGCAAGTATTTAAACAGGCACAGTGAAAATGATAAGAGGAAGTCGATGCAGAAGCCTGTCCAGTAGGTGGTCGTTTACCCAATGTTCAAGTGGTAAAACGCTATCTAGTGACAATATTGCCTTTTCCGATGGCTGGATCTGCTCACCTACGTCAGCATCTTCATAGAGGAGCGGGCTCTTGGTTGTGCTCTATCAGTTTGCTATCATTGCCTCGCCTCACCAGAAACCGGGTGTCTTTACCCCTCTTCTTCCACCGCACCTTACTTACGTCCTCCCTGGCATCTAACCACCAACCTCGCACACCAGATCCGAACCCCAGCTCTTCAGACCTTCCCGGAGGGATTACTTACAGGAAGGCTGACAGGTCAGAGAGCTAACACAGGTACCTGTGCCCAGCCCTGTTCAGGCCGAGACGCGTCCCCAGGGACCACCACCAACGAAGAGGTCCCCACAGCCCCGGGCAGGCGACGCACGGCGGGCCGCCCCGCCGCCGGGCTCTCCGGCCCGCGGCCGGCCGCCGCCCTGCCCGCGGCGCTTCTCACCTTTCCCCCACGGCGACGCGACGGGCTGAGCGGCCTCTCCCCGCCCGCCGTTCTTCCGCGGCCGCCCCACAGCGGCTCCCCGCCGGGGGGCCGCACCGCAACCCGCCGCCACCTGCCCGCCCGCCGGCACGTCCGAGCGCCCCTCCCGCGGTGCGAGGCCGGGCCGTTACCGTGCTGGCAGAGCTCGCCCTCGTAGCCCTTGGAGCAGAGGCAGGTGCCGTTACCGAGGCAGAGCCCGCCGTGCTGGCAGCGCGGGCTACAGGCCGCCGGCGGGCCCGCGCCGAAGGGCCGGGCCTCCCCGCGGGCGGGCAGGGCGCCGGCGTCGCCGCCGCGCCACAGTCCCCACAGCGCCAGCCAGAGCAGCAGGCGGGGCACCCCCCCGCCGCCGCCGCCGCCGCCGTCCCGCTGCGCCATGGCCCGGGCGCCTCGCCCGCCGGCAGCCGCTGGCTCGGGCAGCCGCTGGCTCGGGCAGCTCGCCGCCGTCCCGCTACGCTCCCGCGGCCGCCTCCTTTCCGCTCACTCCCCTTTCACCCCTCCTCGCTTTTCCCCTCTCGGTTCTTTTCTACTCCTCCTCCTCCTCACCCCCCACCGCAGCGCCGGCCTCCCCCCGCCTCGCCGCCCCCCGCGGCATGTCGCGGCGGGTGGAAGCCCCACCCGGGTGTCCGTGACAGCCAGCGGGTTACCCGTGCGCGGCCAAGGCCAGGGGTGCCCCCCGCCGCCGCAGTGGCTGCCATCAACCGGGCCCGGGGGGGTCTGCAGGCCGCAGCCCGGCCCAGAGCCTGCCGCAGGCGGAGGACCAGCCACGAGGTAGTCATTTCTCAGGACTTAACTGTAGGTAGGCCGAGGAGTCCGCCTGAGCACGAAGCCTAGCCGCAGGCCCTGCTGCCTTTTGGCCCTTCCACCCCTTTCAGGTGGCATGGCAAGACTGACCTCCCTCCGTCCCTCTTTGCAACCTTACAGACTTCGACGTTTCTATTCGCTTTCAAGTCACCATACAATGTGAATATCGTGGCACAATATTTGAAGGGTGATTGGGGAGAGAGGACTGACGTACTGAACTCACTGCCACTGTGCGGATGGGAAAACGGGAGGAATATAGGTTTCATGCTGCTGCCTCATCCAGCGTGCCTTCTCTGGGAATGGCTTGAATATAATTCTGTGACAAATGAAATGGCAATTTATTTCAGTTCAGTTGTGAAAATACCTGCAGTTGTGAGAACAGAAACACAGATGATCAGAAAACATTTCCCCCTTCATTATTTACCATCTTTCACAAGTGTTTCCTACCATTTTAGATATTTGCCAGAGAAAGAACACTTTCAATGCCAAGACTGAGCCCAAGGGAATTTTTTCAGATGAGTTTGACCAATAGTGATAAAAGGATAGTATAAGCACCTATACAAAGCATCTACCGAAAAGTGAAATAAACTTCATGCCTTTTGAAAAACTAAGGAAAAAACAAGTCTGTCTTCAACAGTGAGACTACACTTTGAATTAGTTTTGTGAGTGGCATAAAACAGCTTAATTTGTTGTCTAGATGAAGCAGTAGTATGATCTAGTAACTGCATTCACTTTCGAAATTAAAACTTGTGTAATTGCCTGATAGAATAAAAGGCAAAAGTACTTCTGCTGGAAAACTGGCTTTGAACCCTTTTCACACCTACAGAGTGGAACATACCATTCCTAGAGGGAGTAGAATACAAGGCAAATCTGTTGCTGGTAGCATGAGGTGCTGTCTGGCTTCTTGCACAGGTTAAGGCACATGTAAGGTGATCTTTGCAAGACTGTATTTAGCCTTTCAAGGAGCAAAGTAACATGTTAAATGATTAAAGAAGAGAAGCCTAGAAGTGCAATACTAAATAATTGCCTGAAACAGGCATAATTCCCGCCTTGCTTGTGCCTAGGCAACCAAAGAAACTTTTAGATGATACATACATACAATTACATTTCATCCTGTGCAAACCCATGTTGCAAATATCCTTTCATGTAGTACTGATGCTGAAAAAAAAGTAGGGATCTAATTACTCATGCATAACTTGCCATGGTCTGTTAATTTGCTATCTTGAATAAAAACATCCAAGCCCTGTTCATATTGCAGTTGTGGTGGAGAGAACAGGGTCTCCTGCTTTCGTATACAGTATTCCCTCTTGCAAGTATGAGGGTAATTGGATTGTGCAGTGAGAGCACTCGTGGTAAAATTGCTTGCCAGAAATATATTGAGGAATAAATTCTTCCCAAAAGGAATAGCTTGCTTTATGCCAACCCCACAAGAGCAAAACGAGAAAAGAAAAGAACTGAGATGGTGACTCTGGGCTGTATTGTTCTGTTTTCCCCTCTCGGTTCTTTTCTACTCCTCCTCCTCCTCACCCCCACCGCAGCGCCGGCCTCCCCCCGCCTCGCCGCCCCCCGCGGCATGTCGCGGCGGGTGGAAGCCCCACCCGGGTGTCCGTGACAGCCAGCGGGTTACCCGTGCGCGGCCAAGGCCAGGGGTGCCCCCCGCCGCCGCAGTGGCTGCCATCAACCGGCCCGGGGGCGTCTGTCATCATAATTTTCATCATAATTGGGTATTGGGTATCCTTGACTTCTGCAAATAATTTTGACTATATTGAGTTCTTCACAGTATAATTTTTTCTATTTTTGTCTTTTCTCCATAAGACAGTTTAATGTGTAAGTGTGCCTTTCTGATATTAATGCCTAGCAACAATTCATTCATACAGAATTATTTTCAGGTTTTAACAGCTATTATTCATTATTCATGTAGAGGGTCTGATTTTTAAAGTACTATTTATTTTCAGTCCCATATCCCAGCTTCCCTGTTCCAAAAAGATGACTTCTGGTGGCTCAGGTTAATTAAGAGCCCCCTTTTTTTATTTCTCTCCATGTTTCCTTTGAGGATCTTAAAATAATTAATATGAAAGAAAAGAATCCTATTTTGAAATATGGCAAGTGCCCCTTCAGCGTAGATAATTAAATGCAAAGACTATATTAAATAAGCTTGCCCAGGTGTTTCACTGAATGAAATAAATTTGTTTAAACATTATCTTCTGTAGCAAGGGTTAGGCTGCTTCACCATCTTTGTGCATCTAAATTCATCTCAGGGCTTATCAAATTTGCTGAGTGCATGTCTGCATTTTAAAGGGATTGTGTCATGTTAGCAGAGGTTCTCACTGAAAACTGAAATGCTTCAGGCATCCAACGTGCTTTAGCCTTAGAGGCACAATCTGATTTTATATATATATATAAACATATATATATATATGACAGCTGTTAATGGAGTTGCTAAGTAGAGAGTTAGACAAAGAGAATTCACATTCATTCATTCACGTCACTGGTTATATTTGGTACTTAGTTTCAAACTAAAACCAAAATAAAGCAGTTTTAGGATTAGGACATTCACAGTCTCATTTTTTGCTTATATAAACAGTATAGGAAGGAGTGTTAACATCCTTCTGCTATAGTGGCTAGCTGTATCATAGACAGCAATATGTAATAACCTCTTGAGGGGCACTGCTGTCCAGTCCAGAGAAGAAATGAAACGTGCATTATAATTGGAGCTACGGTACTCGGTGATATATTGTGGGAATAAGGTTGCTCGCCTGGAGTTTGGGATTCTGTTCCGTGTAAGGCAGAGCAGGTACAAGGACTGGGCTCTCCCACAACCCTATGGGAATACCCCACTTCTGGGAATCCCAGAGTGTGCACATGTGTCTCTTGCCTATTTCAAAGACTTTTATTTCATTACAGCATGAAAAATATTCAAGAAGCATAAGCTCAGATCTTCATGTGCCATGGGATTTCATGAGTCAGCCAGCTGTAATACAATCTGCTCTCAAAAGTAGTGACTTGTAAGAAAATGGTAAGCCTAGAAATCAGGATATGAAATTGTAGAGGGTGCTTGTGCAGTGGTGATGCACAATAATCCAATAAAATGTCAGTATCTCATTAATCAGGTAGATTTACTGGGGTGGGAGGTAATGTTAGGAGGTGTATTATACAGCTAACCTCTTTCCTAGCACTGTGCAGTATGTATGGTTCCAAGCTCTGACACAATCATAGCTGCACTGTTACAGCTGGACTGGGTGCTGTACTTAAGTACATCTCATAACGCGTCATCCAGAGCCAACATGCTATCAGTGTAGCATCACAATTAGCACCCATATTTATAAGTACTTTTCAGCATAATTTGATCTCTATTCTACCATGTGTAGATGAGCCGTCAGGTTACGATACAGTTAAATAGCATTGATCAAAGCTGTATCCCAACTCAAGTCCACGTCAACTCTTTCAGATAATAGGGACTTATGACCAACATCAGTCTTCTCTGTTGACAGTTTGAATACTGATCTGTCTTCCAGTGCAATTGGGCTACAGTGGCATTTGAGAAATATGTATGAAAGTCACTATAATTCTGCTGAAAGAAGGAAAATGATATATGGGTTTATTTTTAAACATGTCCATGTGTGAATTAGGTGAGCAGAAATATTGTATATGTACAGGCTGTGTACATACATTCATCCACAAATGCCATGCACATCTCTTGTTGGTGTCCAAAATTAAGGGCCTCTATGGATTGCACATACAGATTGTCTCCATTAGTGCCCCTAGCCCTGATTTTGTAATATAAAACCCTACTTTAATTTATCTGAAACAAATACATTAATCCAAAGGATGCCAGCCCTGTATGCAACTTTCAAAACCATTATTCTAATAAGTAATTTTCTTCACATAGCAGCAAACTCTCAATATGTGATGTTTAGTCAACATGACTGATGTGCATTGAAGTCCTTGTTCACAGATTTATCTTGCTTACTAGATAGAAACGTGAAAATGGTATATGTTAGTGAGATACTTCAGAATTAACACTTTAATCATTGCAATTAGTTATAAATCTCTCAGATTGTCACCTTTTCTAGGCAATTCTAATTAGGGCGCAGAATAAATCTGTGCCTGGGGACTCTGGGTATCCCAAAGCAATGCAAGAGTATTGCCAAAAGACCGGCCAGGCTCACTAGAAACAGTTTAGCTCTGTTTGAAGCTCTGTTTTATGCAAGCCAAGGTCACCCAGTCACTACTCCCTCCTTTGAATCCTGGATGTAAATTACCTGACAGGAAAAGAAATGATGTTTCTTTTGCCCATTAAAAGATTACTGAGCAAAAAGATCAAGGCTTGTCTTACTCCCTGGCAAACAGCTCAGCTTTCAGCTGAAACCTTAATTCCTTGTTGGATCTGATTTTGTCTTTTGGGAACATTTGGTGATGTCTAAGCTAAGACACCTTCCATTTCTACAAAGCGGGTGGGCCAGTGACCCTTAATCTGATTTCACAGACATAAAGCGATACTTCAAAATTGCAATTTTATAAAACAAGGTCCTACTCTTACACTGCAGATAACTTTGGTTAGTCGCTGCAACAAGGAGGGACCAAAAGTTTACACAATTATTGCCCAATTCAATTTTGAAAGCTGAGGCCAGTCTCGCTATAACTAAGGAATTTTCTGCTCATGATATAGGTCTTAAGGTCAGCCCCATTCTATAGATGCACCATCTGAAAGATGCTGAGCAGATACCCATCAACGGAAACCAAATCTGTGATTCATATACAAAAACTACTCTTAAGGACTAAAGTCCAGATAAAGCAAGACTGAGAGACACTTTTAAGTATCACAACCAGCTTCCTTTAGAGCCATCTGGAAACCTCCTTATTTTCATCAGCACTGTGGTATCAGGCCCTACATTCCAGCAAATAAAGCGCATGATATCATAAGGCACCAGGTACCTTGAATTTTTATTTGGCCTGGAGTTTAAAGGGCTCAGTATCTCACAATGCCACAAAGTCAAACTGAAATAGTCCTCTTCCCATACTCTTTTGTTTCTGTACTGTACTCTGCTGACTTGCTGAAGTGGGCTTGCAAGCAAATGAAAATAATTTGATTTCCTCACCACTCGTGGGCTCTCAACTATGTCCCTCATAAATAAATGATTTTTTTTTTGGTCACTGAATCTTATATTTTGCCCTCAAAGAAATTTGGCATAATATCCAATGAAAAGAATAATTGAATAGTACTTGGTATAACTGTTGACTATAACTCAGATATCACACCACTGCACACAGTATAAATACCAGGGGCCTAATGTTCTGTAAATTAATTGAAGTGAAAAGTCCATATTCACAATTCATTGAGGAAAATACCCAAGAGGGTAAATACTAATTCTAAGATAGGGTTTTTTTAGTATTGAGTAGTGAATTTTATATTGTTCCAGTAGTTAAATCTCTGCCTCACAGGATACAGCTTTATATCCATCAACTGTCCACAGTATCAAATATTACTAATCATTTGATATTTATATAGTTATTATTGTATCATAATCCCTACACAGACTTGCGCTGCTGTAAGCCAAAGCAACACTACTCAAGCTGCCCCAGAGCAAAACCAGTCTCTGTGGAAGCATTCAGGGAATCATCCTTGAGACATAAAGATATCACTTTGTCTGCCACAAAAATGTTGCCAACTTTAGGGTGAATGTAGCTACTGTTCAACAGGGCACAGCAACACAACCCAGCAATGTGGAACAGGAAGCGAATAAAAAAAGACCACATCTAATTGATATTTAGGTATGGTAGGATGTAATTACTCATGCTGGAATTCATTCAAAGCATCAGCACTCTGAATGCTCCCTTATTAAAAAAAAAAAAAAAAAAAAAAGTACAATCAGTTCTTTACTGTCCACCAACAGAAAAGACTGTAGTTTGGCAGCTGATGGTTAAAAAATTGGTTTAATACATAGTTCTATGTTTTTCATATAATTTTTATGTTTTTTAAGTTATATTACATCAAATCTACCTCTGAACAAAGAAAGTGGTAGCTCAAGTAAATAGTAAATAGTACTCAGAAGTTTAGCAGCACTTTGTGAGTTTAAAGTTCATTATAAATGTTGCTTGCTTGTGCTACTTTCACAGCATTCCTGAGGGAAAATTAAATAGCAGAACCACTTTACAAATGGTGAGGCACAGAAAGTTGTTAGGCAATTCACTTTTAGAGCTAATAGCAAAGCTGGAGTATACACGGTATTATTTGTTTGGTTCACATTTCAAATCCTGACAGCATGTCTAATGCAAATGTGTCTTCATGCGATCTGTGCAAGTCTGGCCAGGAAATGAATATGTGAAATGAAGGAAGTCAGATAATAGTTTATTTCTGAAGAACTCTGTCATTCATCTGAAAACCCCTGGTAGACATCATCTTTCCTAACTTCATAGGTATGATCATGTTGAGGGATCACACCTCTAATTTGAATAGAGCTGGAATCTGGGCCTAAGAAACTTAAGAAGTAAGAGTTGCTAACCTAAATCCTTAATGACAACAGAACAAACAGGTTGACACTGAATTAAAATCTGTAGAAAAAACCCAGCATCTTTGTCATTGTCATCTGCCTCTAAACAACCCATTAAATAGGCAATCTCCAGTGGCTCAGCTCAGCTCTCTGCCATTTATGTGCTGTGCTCCCAGTTAAACTCAACCCCTTGATGGACACTAACTCTGATAGATGCTTTTGTCTGCACTGACTGTGAAGACTTTTCATGTTGTATTTAGTAGTAACTGTCATATTTGTGTACTGACAGTATTGCCAATTGTGAAGGGTTTTCACAGTTTGTGGGTTCGGGTTTGGTTTTTTTTTTCCTCCCCTAAATCTTCAGATTCTGGAATCCTGTGAGGAGTTTTAATACTCAGTTATAATTTTAAAAGCTGTGAAAAAGAGCTAAGAATATGATCCTAGAAAAATCAAGCAGATAGATAAATGTCTTAACTTCTGCCAGCTTCTTAAAAAAATATTTTTTTTAACTAGTATTTTTTTGTGTCTATCTTTTGAGCTCCTAGGGTAGGTAATACTCTCCTTAATTTAACTTCTTATAAATGTAAAATGGCAAGTTTGTACATACACGCACACCTTGAAACACATGTTCATGAAACCAGACCCTGAGGTGCCCTGACATTCTAGCACAGTCCCAGTCCAAAAATCCTGAAAAACAGACTTTCAAGACAAGACTCTCCATCTGCTAATTTAGACATCACATCTGCAAGCATTAATAATGCAATCTCTTGCATTACCTTAGGTGATTTTAACATTTGACATTTTTCTAATCTAGTTTCTTAGGCTGTGGCTCTTCTGGAAAACTTCCTTCTCCTTGTTACAAAACAACAATTACAAGTTATATTTGAATCTCAAGTGTGGATAGAGGACATCCATGCTTTCTCATTTTATCACCCATATTATTCCAAGCTGGTTTAAATCCAGCACTGACAAAGGTGGCACTAATCAAAGTCTGGTGTCCTGACCACCACAACTGGTAATTCAATGTAAATAAAAGAGATATTTTTCTGCACCTAATTGTCAACCATTGGGATACTTAAAACTCAGACGTCCTTGGGTGAAATGTGCCCACAGGCACAAAATGATCACATCACCTTGTATATGCTGAGCCTACCTGTAGGTGTATAATGGATGTTGTACCGCATATATAGGACTTAGATGCTGAACAGTGGAGTGCAGAGCTGCTGCAAACACCACTTTGGCTTGAAACATGGTAGAAATAAGCTCAGCAAAAATGTTTCATACAATTGAAAACAAAACATTGACTGTATAAATTTAACTGAGTATACTTGATGAAGATGACCATAACAAAAGCCCAGGTGCTTAGCCCTTTAGACTTTCAGCTCACACTGCTTATGTGTAAGATGATTTTGCTTCCAAATTGAATGTTGCTGGCTGAAGATTTATAGGTAAACTGGACATATGCACTATGTTTTATTTTAGGAGAAAAGAATAACAGAAGTTAAAAAAATGAAATCTGAAAACCAGCCTCAATAATGCAAACAGATTGTAAGACAGTCTTTTCCTCTGCAATGGTTAATATTAATATTGAAGTCTTGCATTTTTACTGATTTCAGTGATGAAAAAAGTCCAGTCCTGCACTACTTAGCCTCTCCTGTGCCTTAAACAAGACAACCAGACAATGCCAGAACAGGCCTTCCCCTTTTTAACATTTTTTTTTTGTCAAACTTTCATTAAGGGTCTTAGCAATTTTTCTAAGGCAAAATGGAATGAAACAGCATAAATACGATTTAATTAATACTGTCAGATTATAATATCTCCATCCTCTCTTTAGAATTACGCCCAGTGGCAGCAGTTTCCATATATAAAAATAATTTCTAATCCATAATTTTATTTCACCACAGTGACAACTGGTAAAAAACATGGCACGGATAATATTTACCAGCAAAATCTTTCAAAAGGTATCTTATCTCCATAAACAATTGTGTGACAATCCTCTCTTATACATATTTGCTCATTCTTGGAGACATGTGGTTATGTTTTATGACCCTATATTTGTTGACTATAGAGGTTGGCAAAAAATACTTCAGTAGAGGATGTCAAATGTTGCTTTGCAAAGTTATTATAGGGGCCTACTAACACGGATTGCAGAGTTAATGTAGGTTGCAAGACCCTGTTTTAAGACAAATCATTGTTAGAAGGTGCTTGACAATTTTTCTGGGGCTGATATTTTCGTGCTTTATACTGTATTAGTTTATGGGCTAAAACAAACTGCATGGCTTATGAAGTAAAGGATGAAACTTCTGTTTTCTGCTGTCTACTAGAACTTCTAAAGTTGGTTGCTCGCTTTGATCAACTTGGTATCCTACTGCCCTGACACCTTAAAATAAGCCTGCCCTGTAAGTGCAAATCAATACGTATTTGCAAGGAAGAAGGTGACAAAACAGTCATGCTCTTTTCTACAAATCATACATCCTCCATTTCACTTCCTTTTTAATGGCACTCAGAGGAGCAGATGGGCTGAAGATCACAAATGAAGGGCCAGTGCTTCCCTCCTCAGCCAGCTCAGGGGTGGCATTCAAGTGTTCCAGGCATGATTCATACTGACCTTTACACTCAGTAATCAATATGAAACATCAGTGATGTTTGACTCACCCTTAAGAGTGTTGTTTTTGTTACACTGCTGAAAGAAGATGAGGCTGATGGGAATCTGCACCATCCCAACAGCTCCAAGGACACCTGGTCCCTGCACGCCTCCTTAGCACCCTGAGCCATCCAGCACCAACACCCTGCACAAACTAAAACTCCTAATGCGTAACATCAGCCTCTTAAGAAAAGTGTGTTGCTTCTCAGAAAGAAGGCAAAGCTTTGGCAATGTTTTTCATATCTTTTATTTGTTTAAACCTGCATGGAATTTTCTTAGTGAAAACTTAGATAAGACAAATAACCCTAAGAAGGAAACATTTCCCATCATAAAAAAAACCCCAACCCACCAGTGGCTCCCTGCCAGCCCAATCTGCGAGAAGAAAAGGAGGACACCAGCTCTTCTTAAGCAGCACAGTCAAAGCCAGGTAGCAATCGTTTTGCCTACACAAAAATCATCCCACTGGAGTCTACTCAGTGCAAAACCAGCATTACTGCCTCGGTACTGGCCAATAGCAGGCCAATGCTACTGTTCCTGGGTGTACTTATGGCTATTATTTTTGTGAGTTACTTTCATTGCTGCAAAGGCAATGAGGCTAGTCACGGAAGTAAAATAAGCGGTATATAGTCAAAGCCAAGCAAGACTGATTTTAAAGTAGTACCAAACAAGGGAAGTTGCAAAAATTACAATTGTAAAAGCTTGGGTTATATTTCTATTTTATAATAAGAATAAAAATAATCTAATAGTGGTCTGGAATAAGAAAGTTTTATTTCCTAATTTCAGTGCTAAGAACACCTAATGGAATAACACCATATTCATAGCTATTTTTCCTCCACCACTATTATCTGTAAGCTGACATGGAAGTCAATGCACAATACAGTCTAGTGCAGTGAATGGAGTTATTATGAGACTAAGAATTTGCATCTCCTTTGCAATCCTCGCATTCAGTATTGGCCATTATGGATTTGCAATAGAAGGAGATGACCCAGCAATCTGTACAGCCCATATAGTACATCACATTGTCTCACTGGGACTTGGTGAGTTTTCACATCTAAGCTGTTCACAGTTTATGTATACAACAGAGCTAAAATGGAGTGTAAATACCTTAATGTCTTCCTGCATATGTCATTCCTCAGCATTAGCTCTCCACCTGTAGAGTATTGTCCAAGCTGCTACAGATACATATATACAAATATGTCTTAATTTTCAGCTGACTGTGACTTTTTGACATGTCCCATCAAATAGCCAATAATGATGTATTTTTTGGTATTCCTAAAACTGCTTCCCATGTCTCTCAATTACTTGCCCCCAGCAGAATGGCTGCAGTTATTAGCTTGTGCTTCACTGTGTCATTTGTGTTATTCTAGTTCCATGTGAAGTATGACTTCCTCCCATTTATTTGCTAATAGCGACTAGCTGCCTTTTCCCCCCGAGTTTTTTTTTTCCTCTCCAAAATGTACTAAATTATTTGGTGGCAAGAAGTATAATTATTCTCCATTGTCAGTACATTCCCCAGTTTCTTCAGGTTCTGTTCACATCCAGCAATATAGATACTAGAATTACTTGGCAACAATTAAACTTCTAGAGTATAATTAAGAGGTATTTTCAAAGTACAAAATCCAAACAGCATATAATATACTATCTGACATGGACAAAAAATACAACCTAGAAAAATGCCTTGGGCCTTATGATTATGATTTTTTTTTGTGATCATCTTAGATGTTGTCTTTAATTCCAAAATACAATTCCATATTAACATATGCACAGTAATGAAGCAAACAGCCTTGGCAGATTATTTTAAATTTGGTTTTGTGAAGAAGAATGAATGTTTAATTTAATCTGCTTGGAATCAGCCAAAACTAAAGCCGACTGAAACTCACTCCTCTCTGTGTTATTTCCATTTGCCAGAAAAAAAAAAATCACAATTTTGTAGATTTTGTTTATTTAACCTCCACTAAATACAGGTTACCGAAAAAGTATTTTGTGCTTTTCTGGGCATCACAGATTGCTAACCTGGAGTTTGCTGATGAACTAGTGGTGGTGGATTGTAAACCTCTAACAAGGAATGAAAACAAAAAACCCCAAACAAACAGGAAAAAAAAAAAGCTGAAGTCAGGATAGAAAGCAGTCAAAGCATGGAGGCAACAGAAGAGTGTCTGTCTTATACAAACCCATGATATGGCCTACTTCATTATTCCCTTTACTGTTTTGTGTATACTGTATTTCCAAACTGTGCAATTAGAAGATGCTCTGGCACTGTTTGTTACCTGTATATATTACAGGTGGGACTTTAGTATCCTAATATTTCCTGGTCTGTTCAAACAACAAAGCGTGCCCAGATCTCTCAGTGTTCAGCCATGAATCCCCCTGACCAGCCAGCCTTCCTCTCCATACTCTATTTGGGAAAGCAACGCCTTTAATCATTCAAATCACAAATGGTGACAAGGTGAATTTGGGATGAGGTGAACAAAATCTACAACTAAACAGCAAGAACCAGTATGAAAACAGCATGAAAATCATGTTAAACATGTAATTTTGCATTAAACAGTGCCAGGGACTATTACTGGGAAATCAGTAAATTCTGTGTTGGTAAGCTGTTCGCACGATCTGCCTTGCTCTTGGCCATACCAGCCAGCACTGTCCCAGGCCACCCCTAAGGACGCTTACAGAGCCTGAACTCCTCAAGTACCTTTCCCAGCAGGCAGCTTGTGCCTAACCATGTTGTTTTGTAGGGTAAGACAGTTTACATGGGCAGGGTACCTCATGCTTGTTGGTCTCTCTACCAGTGAATGGACTTGGATGCTTTTAATATCCTAGTCTAGATGTAGCTTCACAGTCCTAGCATCTCCCTAACACACCGTAGGGGTATCTGCCCTATGACCTTTGCCAAGCAGATTCACTGTTATCCAGTATGTCACCACAGTAGGATTTGGAAACAGAAGAAGTACCCAATTCTGATCCATCTCTGACCAAAAGAGCCTTTTAATTCAGTGGAATGGCAGCCAGCAGTTTAATTATATGTCAAATGCTATTATATTTGTATCTTAAATACACAAGCACAATATTGGGTTAGATGTGTAAAGTACTAACTCCACATGTTGTCAAGAAAGAATTGCTCAGCATTCAGATGGCGAAGTGTTTTATAAAATACTCAGGTTAAAAGTTTAATATGATGAGAAGTGTGAGAGAAAGTGCTATAAACAGATTATTAGAGAATGGTTTAGAATAAGTTGTATTAAGTGTAGCATCCATATGGATATTTGCTTTAATATGACTGCAGGCAATATTCTCTCATACTTTTTTAGCTAAAAATATTCTATTTCTGCCTGGTCTGTCTATTTCAGACTAGATAGGAAAAACATTGGAAGTACATTTTCTTTATTACTATGACAACTTTGAGAGGGACTCCATGGTTTGACATGATTTGGGAAAGGGAAGACATCCACAAGGAAGCTTATGGAAGAATGAGGGACCTGTGATTTACCAGCTATTAACTTGGTAATAGATGCAGGAGGAAAAAACCACTGGACTGTCCATCACAGCTTTTTAATTTCCAGTCTGTCCTCACAGTAACACATACTCCACTTATGCTTTGCTCCTAAAATCAGGTTTACAGTCTGCAGCCTAACATATAAGCAACACAGTTATAGTTGCAATCTTTACAGAAGAACACAAATTACTACTCACAACATTAATCAATCATCCTATGTTTTACTGGGGGGAAGTCATCAGTGTAGACAATAACTGTTAAAAAAAGAAAATGAATCTGTCTCTCCAGCAGTTTCAGAATTGTTAAAAAGCACAGAAATGAGAACACAAAACCAAACATTGTAACAACTGTTTATAACAAAGATAGTTGGGAAAAACAAGCAATTTGAATACATTCTGAATGCAGTAAATGTCCCTCTAAATTGTGGGCATCTGAGGGTTCACACGTATATCCAATTCACACTGATTTCTATGTAAAGAAGTACAGTCCTGCTAAGTGTTAAGAAAGAAACCTTCGTGTCACCTCTGAAACAGCCTAAAACAACCATCATCAAGAGGAAACCTTGCATCAACAGCACTTACCTTACTCTTTCCAGGGTAAGGCCATGTAACAACTCTGAAGCAAATGCAGCAAAATTTGGCTTCACTTTTAACATGTGACAAGTAACATGCCGTAGAACTGAAGTCACCCTCCTGATCTGTAAGTGGGTGGTTTAGCCCCACTTACTTACACCCAGAGTGAGCCCCAGTGCTTCGAGCATTTCCACGTGATGGTACCAAGGGAAAAATTGTTGGTAAGCGCTTCTGAACAAGCACCTCTGATTGAAGCCCACAGAAGCTCATTACAAGCCATGCTAAATAAAGAGGATCAGATGGTGAAGTGGGGAAAGGTTAAATCATTTTAAAGCTACGATGGTAAGTTTTCCTATTTCCTAAAAAGTTCCTGTCTATAATGCTGCAAGGGATGGAAAAATCTGCTTTTCTCTTGGCAGATTATTTCAGCTGTTAATTAATATCATGAGTAAAACTTTGCACCTTACCTTTACTGTGATTTTTTGGGGTCTTAAATATTTTCTTTTGAGAAGACTCTTTTGGAATCCTTTTTGCAGCTAGAAAAAAGCCAGACAAGATCTGATTTTATATTGATATAGGCCTTGAAATTACTCCTAGGCAAAGCCCCTGCCTAGTTACACAGGCAGTATACATGTAGCCTTTAAAGTCAAGGCATCTGGCTGCAAGGATTGCTCCTGTTTCTAAAAGACACACTGTTAAGTAAACTAAAGGTTTAGGGCTGGGCATGAAATAATGCAAGAACTAGAAACTCCCTGGCACAGCTGTGTTGCAAACAGCCTTCAATACAGTGAAGTTTCAGTCAGAAAAATGCACCATTTTTGTGCACGGTACCAATGGTAAGAGGGAAGGGTAATAAGAAGGAGGCTGAGAGCTGCCCCTGACTGATGAGTGGAGCACTTCTCTGCTGTCTAGGAAGCCAGCAGAAACTGAGGTGTTAACCCTGAACATCAACGGTGTCTGTGAAATGGCTACAGCTCCTTGCCTGTGCAGGGGAGGGCTCCTGTATCCCAGTACATAATATGATGCAATCGGCAAGACAGTGCAGACCACAATGCACACCTTGTCCTTATTAATGCTCTTTGGGCACAATATAATGGAAGGACCATGCAAACATGAGATTGAGAAATGAGTTTCCCAGAGTTAACTGCAAAAGAACAGGATTTATATTGCCTGCCACTAGCATTTTAACTTACTGCCCCTGTGTCTGTGATAACGCTTTGACATGGTTACCCGTGACGCTCTCACCGGGAGGCGAGGGAAATGTGCTGGGGGAGACGAGGCTGCCGTGGAGTGAGAACAGAACTGGTTAGAAACACCCTGAGCCCTTACCAAGAGCTCTGTGGCAGAGTGGGAGGATATTTTGCAGAGGGTTCATCAGCATTACAGATCATAGGTCTGTACCTTAACCTAACCCACATAAGCAGCTGTCATAGCCTGAAGGGAATCAGCTATCCTAAAAGATGTGCAAGAAAATTATACACATGTAAATTGGTGAAACAGTGGGATTTTGTGTGTCTGGTTGAATTTCAAATAAATAAATGAATAATGTTTTTGGTTGTGTTGTGTGGTTTGGCTGATGTAGTTTATGGCTACCAGCACATCCAGCAGCTCCTGACACTGCAGAAACAGTCCTTGTAATTCTATAGCAGTGTCCAAGTGACAGTGGGTGACAGCAAGCGGAGCACATTTTAGAAGCCTGCTTATGCTCCACTTGGGACTGCTGACTGCTTCAGCCCCTAGCACAGTACAGATTTGGAAAAGCACAGCTATGCCTTAAGGCCACCTTAGCCCACGTTCCCTTGAATCTCATCCACATGTCCCAAGGAATCTAGTTGGTGCTTCCCCTCTTAATACTAAAATTAGGATGAGACCTGATTAACCTGCTCCTGGTGGATATTCCCCCTCATTTCAATGATTCAAAACAGGTCCAGCAGCTGTGGCTTGCACAGTGAGGAGGAAGCAGGCAGTATCTTTCATGTTTAAGGGAGACTGTATGTTTGTTCTTCTGAAGCAGTGGGTATTTCTGAACTTAAAAATAAAACATGGTGCCATGAAAAATGTGCATGTCCCACATTACTCGATAGCTTTTCCATCACTCTATGAATACAGGGAACACTTTCAGCCCATTTACACCTTTGTGGCTCAGTAATGAAAGTCTATGTGAAGAAAAAAAAGCCTAGAAGAGTTAAGCCTAGAAGCTAGTCATTACTCTTCTTGTCAGTGGCTGTATCTCAGTGAACTTTATAAGTAATTCATGATATTCCTTTTTTTTTTTTTTTTTCTTACTCCACAGTATAGTGGGAGTATCCATTGAGACTGTGATTCCTTGTTAGGCTTCACAAAGAATCGGTGGTTGACCAAGAAGGGACAAAGGAGGCTTGTGAATCTGTGTTGAAATGAGGGGCTATTACATTTTTTAGCTAAGTTTGAGAGGATGAAAATGTCATCTAAAAACAAAAGGAGCATACTCGATCCATATGTCAAAGCCTAATAAATCCTGTCTTTCATTTTGTGATTGTGAATAGATCAATTAAATGGATGTTACATTCCTGAATGAACCCTTGTAGTTTTTATCTGTTTGTGGCACGAACACACTTTCCTGAGTGGGAACCAGGGGTGCAGGAAACAAAGGGCTCTTGAACCTACTTTCGTTTCCTTTTCCCAAAGACCCCAATTCTGAAGTGGTCTTCAGATGAAACCAGAAATTAGGACTCCACGCTTAAACAAAATAATAAATGAAGCCCCTCCACAACAGTCACACATCTGGCTAAATAATAACAAATGTAGACAAAAGCTTTTCATTTGGAGCATTTCATGAGAGTATTTCTGAGAGGTAAGAGCACTTCAGAAGTTGAGGAACATTTGTTTCCTCCCTCTCACAAGCTATAATTCTTTTGTAGAATATGGAAAAGTGGCCGGGTACATCACTTGCCTTCCCACCCTCAGAGGGCGGTAGCCACAGAACTGGGAAGACAGGTGAAGCCAAACGCTGACAAAGTGTCTGCAGCTCTGATTCACCTTGACAGAGTTACGACATAAACTGAGGAGTCACAAAGGCCAGAGGAGATGAGCATGCCAGGACCAGCATGACTTCCACTTCACACAATCAAGATGGAAGAGGAGGCTTCAACTGCTGCAGCATTGGCCAGCGTTGACTTGTGTCTAACGGAAACTGAGCTGAGAAAAAGAACGGAAAAGCAGAGGGCATCGCAGCGAGGCTCTGCCGAGACGCCTGGCGCCGTGAGCCAGCGAGCTGGGTGCTCTGCCCCGGCGGCCACCTGCCTCAGCAGGGTGTGCGCGGCAGGTCAGGGAGCTCAGGTTTTCTGAAACTAACTGGGAGTGCAACAGTCCCCAAAGGAATATGTTGTTAAGGACAGCAACCATACTCCTGGCAGCATTGCAGTTTCTCCCTCCTCTCCATGGCTGATAACACATCTCAAAGGCAGAGATTGCAGTTCCTGCCAGTTGTCGACCCTCTGCCTTCCACCCTCCTTCCCCAGACTGGCAAAACACCAGCCACCTCCTTCTCATCTAAGAGCTAAAATTGGTACAGCACATCGATACTTGTACACTGCAGTGACAAACACAGATGAAGTCAACTTTAATTTTGCTTATTTGTGTGACTGTCTGCTCACCTACGTGATGTCATTAACAACAGCTGGGCTCTGTAGCTCCAAAAAAGTCACCAAGAGAACAGAAATTTCAGCAGTTCCCGTAAGAGTCAAGTTGATCAGGATGTTGGAGAAGAAAGATTAGTCATACATTGCATTTACATAAGGCTCTTCCCAAGCATCCAGGTACCAGAAAAGGTGGGTTCATCTTCACCCCTCCCTTTTTCAGGCGTGGGAATACTATAATATAGAGAGAGCAAAACACTTTGCTGAGGTTAGTTTTGAGTCACCAGTGGAGTAGGACACAAATCCCTGGTGCTAGGGCTTATTCATACCACCCTCTGCCACCAACACACAGTGACTCAGCAGTGAGGCCAGCTTCAGAAACCAGATCCAAATCCGGTTCATCAAAGTCACACAAACTCTAGTGAAAGATGCCTATGTATCTCATGAATAATCTTGTTCATTCATGCTCCCTTCATCACCATGTCCTGTATCTGCAGGGCACAGTGCAGAGAGATTGCCAGGTTTCACACATTCACATGGCACTCATTTATTTGACTACTGCATCATGCAGAGCCCCATCTACAAAGGAGCTTTGCAAGGCTTCTCCAAATCAAAATCATGTGAATCAAATCTGTGGGTGAAGCAGCTAGTAAGTACAGACTTAATAAAACAGGGACTATTGGCTTTTAGATGGTTCTAGAGAAACAAAGCTGAAGCATACACTTAGTCTATCTGTCTGACCCCAACCTGCCTATTACCTTTGAACCCATTAAACACCACCAATCAAATATAGAAATGAAGTCAGTTGAGATATCAGGTCCTTGCAAGTGCTGCAAAAATTGACGGTTGTGTAAAAAAGAGATCTCAAAAATACCCCTGTTGTAGGAAGGGTACACCTTTTATGGGACACTGAAGAATCCACATTGGAACGGTCCCATTGCTAAATATCTAGTCTAAAGTATCTGCTGATTTATCTGACAGGGTAATCACTCCTTAAAAAAAAAAAAAAAATTGGAAAAGAGAAAGTTCCTGACAGTGTTATAAGAGTTTTAAGGGAAGGAAAATTAGAGGTGCCTATATTTTCAAAACCAGCACCCTTCTAAGAAATAAATCCCAAATTAGCCAGTGCCATAAATAACCCCATAAGAACCTATGCTTCTGAGACTGTGGGCTCAATTATTTTTGCCACGAGAGTTAGAACAGATTAAAAGGATAGGGGCACAGCATGCTGATTAAGGAAAAAGAAAAGTGGTTTGCTCAGCAGATGTCTTGTCAAAACCACATCCTTTAATCTGAAGTACAAACACTAAGACCAGAATTGCAATGATCTGTTTTAGCCATTAGAGCATATAGTATTCTGGGGCACAGCAGTGGGGAAGAAGAAGGAAGTACGGTCATTAGGGTGCAGAGGAACTGCAAGGAACTGAAAGGATAAACATCGTTGTCTGGACAGTTTCCCATCAGGAGGAACTCAGCAGCTGGGCACAGCCCTCCCCAGTTGTTAACACTCCAGCAGAGAGGGAAGCACGGTCCCCGGGGAGGCCCCAGGGATGGGCTGGTCTCTCTGCTAGACCTTTTGCAGAGAAAGGATGCTTCGTGCAGGGCCCATGAGCCAAGCAGCAGGCTGCGAGCAGGATCAGTGGTGCGACTCCGACAGAGACCACCACGATGCCTGGGAAGCTAGAGATAGAACAAACTCATCACTCTCCGGAGAGTGTTGATAAGGGTAGCAAATTGGCTTGCATGTTGAGCTCAACTCCATGGCCAAGACTTGGTGGTCTGAAGAAATCTGTGGCTTGTGAGACTGAAGATGGGGCTAAGAAAGAGGAAATCTTCAGTTCTGTCAATGTTGTTACTTTCATGACATGTAAAATTGTTCACATCAGAAAATCTTCACCTTTCATTTTCGCTGTCAGCTGTACCAAAGTGCTTTAAAGTGTTTGTTCACACAAAATTAAAGATAGCAATTTTTCTTTTGTCCAAACACTGGATAGATTTAACATGCTCTTCCACAGTTCAACAGTTCAGAGGGGGCTTTCTGCAAACATTACCTGTACAGTCAGGAACCAGAGACTATAGACAGTCTTTTGCAATGTTAATTCACAGTTCAATCATGGTGTTGAAAACATAACAGCAAGAAAAGCGCCTTTTCCAGCAAGAGACCTGGGAAAAAAGCCCATTGACATATATATACACAAACGACTCCAAGACTTGGTTCTGGCTGCAGATGGCATGTTGCATAAAGCTAGCCCAATCAGGGGTGGAACCTATGGCTCTTTGCAAACCTTTAGCTTAAGAAATGTCTTTGTTTCTCCCCCTAATGTAATTAAATTACATTTACAATTTCTCAGAATTTGCCTGAAGGCTTGAATTTATGATGGGACACTAACTTATCCAAGCATATGTTGTTTAACAATATAAAACAGAGTGGGAATTGTATCCGCAGTGTGAGTCCCCACAACTTTGTCATTTGTCATTTATGAAAATGCAGATACATGGCAAAGAATATGTTCTCTACAGTATTTTTGTCATCATATGTAACAGTGCAGAAACCTAATTCACTTGGGGCTTTACAAAATAACCCAATTTATGACAGTTGTCTTTTTTATTTTTTTTAATCTGTTCAGTTTTCTGAACATTAGCTTGGTGGAAATCTTACTAGGGAGTTTGATTAAATATTAACAGCATATTACACATACATGTATTTTTCTAGCTAAGTGTACAATGACCTAAGGGTACAAGGATGTGAGCGTGCATATAAGAGCAAGTAAACACCATACACAAAGTCACCGCCTTGAATGCAGGCATGGAATTAAGATTAAATAAACAAATAACTTCTGTCTATGGACATCAAATCCCCAAACTGACGGGGCCTGACAAGTGGGGTTTGTCACACTGAGTATAGCAGTCTCCCGAGGAAAGGCTCGAGGGACTTTGCTGCAGGATGCGCACAAGGCATGCAAGAGAGCACGTCTCTCCTGCCACCCCACATCCGTGGACCATCTGCAGGCACATCCAGAGCACTTGCTGGGCAAAGGCAGAAGCCTGCGAAAAGCTATGGGCACTCAGGGAGAAGGCACAAAGTAGTGCAAGATGCATCTTAACACATGCCCCTGTGGGTGCTGTGTGCGCCTGAAACTGAATGGACACTCTGAAACCCTGGCAATGCTGCCCTGTCCTTCAGTCCCTGCACTTCCAACAGTGAACTTGGCTGACAAGTTCACCAGATCAGCAGGCTTGAAGGTCCTTCCAACAACCGCAAAGCTAAGGGCTATTTTCGAGTTGTCTAACAGGACTGTCACATCCAGCATGCGACCAAATGGAATGGGTCAGAGTGTCCGGACAGTACTTCACGTTACATTACAACCCTTGGGTATTATTTGGAGCATCTCCTGTTTCCCTACTCCCCAGTTCCAGCTCTATGCTGCTTCTGATCAGAAAGCAAATGTCATCATAGCTCTAGAGATGCCAGCCTTTCCAGATCACATTAAAATCATTGGCAGAATGATGATTGCCCACAACAAAAATTTAAGTAAGCATATTTATCTAATCTACAACATTCATTTTGGCTTCAAAAGAAAAAAAGCAACTTTTTTTTTTCTATTTAAATTATGTTAAAAACTTTCAGTAATTTTTTTACATAACTTTGGACCAAAGATCTCAAAAAAAAATTCATAAACCTCACAAAACTCTTTGTTTAGTAAAAGTTATCTTTAAAATTTTAACAAAATAAATGAACAAAATTTTAACCAAAAAAATTTCCTCCATTCAGGTAAAGTCTGCTCCAAAATCCCAGTTCAGTGGGATTCCTCTACTGACTATATTGAGGCTTGCACCTAGTCCTTAGCTAGTTTCTAGTAGAGCAATGAACATTTTTTTTCATCTATTCACTGTTTAACTTGGTGTTTGCAGAATGTGACACAAAAAGATGTTTCTGACTGAATACTGTAGGTTTGCCAGAGGTGCAGGAATAAGTTTTGCTAACAATTTTTTAATGAATATTATTGGCCTCATATTGTTATTCTTGTTTGTTGCTACAGAACCCTCCACAATCTTGTGTATAAGTTGTGCATTGTGAATATGTGCACAGGCATACATATTCACAAGAATAAATGGAAACAAACAATATGGGAAACAATGTTTTAAGCAATCTCCTGCCAGCAAAATGTATAATTATTTTCCCTGGAAATGACAAAAATTTAATGTAAGAAAACTAATCATGAGTCTGCTCTGTTGGAAAACGCCCCAGCACAGAGGTGAACTGGGAGGTTAGAAACCGGTAAGGAGGAACATCTCTTTTCTAATTTCACTTTTTCCTTCAAGTCTGTTCATGTGTTTTGTGGATATCAAGTAATTAATTCCCAGAACAAATAAGTTTTTAATGTTTGCTCCTTCCTCCTTCACAGTCCTGCTCCAGCTGCCTGCCTGGGCTGCCACTGCTGACCATCTGAAACTATCATCAGGTCCTTCATCTTTGTGAGTTAGGCACAGAAAGTCTGCCTACATACGACAGTGTAAGGCCTGCAATGTAGTAAGACACATTTCATACACAGATACATGGAAAGTTTTGTTCTGTTTATCCCAAGAAAATACATGGGTTACTTACATAAACGTTTACTATTCACTTTCAATGCATCTCAAATGACAGTTAAACTAGAAACTGTATTTCCAGCGTCGTCCACCTCATGTCCAGGGTTATGGCCTCCAGGCATTATTGTGTTTTTGCTTAATATGCTTTCGGATACAGCCTTCAAGCCAGACATTTCCATCACACATGTTATGAATGGCTGCTGCACCGTTTGTAGCCAGAAATAAGATCAGAGGAAAGTGGGAAAGGCTGAATAAACTATATCAGAAAATGATTTGGATAACAACACACCGAGGAGGGGTGATGTGTATCAATATACAGAACCTGCCTTTCGCTTGATATACTGTCATATGAAAACTTCAGTCTGTATGTCAATTCAGTTTAGGCCATTAGCCATTTTTTTCCCCAGTCACGCTGTTCCAGCGGGAACATCGCTCTAGAGACAACACTGGATGATACAGTCATTATTTATCATCATGACATCCCTCCTGGGACTGTTAACAAATGAGTCCCACATGCCTCCTGAAAAATCTGTCAAGACCATGAATATATTACAAAGAAGGCAGACAGTCATTATGTAATAATTCTTCTGCAAAAATATAGTTTAAACGAGGTAATATTAAAGCATAATAGCCTATTCATCAGCAAAACCCAGAATAATCTTTAGACTCATTGATACCATCAATGTTTATGTCTTCTATCATGAGCCTTCAGTGCTTAATAACTCAAATATGTGTTCATGTATGTGTATATGTACACATATACACGCTTTTTCATGTGCCGGAGGTCAAAATTACAGTGCACTTTTACTCACTGAAGAGAAACAAACTCTACGGGTGAAAGCTGTCAGAATGTCCATAGTACCGGTACTATTGCTCTTCCCATGCAGAGGTTTAATGTCTAGTCTCATAGCTTTTATTTTTATTAGTAGACAAACCAATCATAATGATTGGTCTCATATTGAAGCCTTTACTAAATTCAAATTACTCTCATCTTGATTTAACCAGCTTTAGGTCTCCAAAATCCTGGGTTCAGCTATGCCTAAGAGATTCCACAGAAACTCTGGTGTCTCTTTGTATGGCAGATCCCCCGCACACAAACCACAACAGGGACTGAAGCTGCCTATGGGACCCTGCTCCTACAGCAGAGTAAAATGCATTACCTGATAACATCCTCATAGTTTAAGTTTCCAAATTATGTTTTAATCAGAATATTGCTTACTGGAAAATTCCTAATTTTTTTCTGATTCAAAATAAAATATAAATCTTACCATGGATACCAAATTTCAGCCAGCACTAATACTTTAATGCTAAGACTTAGGCATTTGAGCAGTAATCTGTAAATGTCTATGGAAGGAAAAATAAAGGATAAATAAGCCTATAAAAGAAAAATCAAGATACTAAAGTAATAAAAAGCAGATATGTCTCTGGAAAATTGTTTTGGACTTTGAGTTTTGTACTAAACTAATAAAGCAGCACTTAATGCATTTGGAGGGACTCAGTTTAAAAAAAAATCAAGCAATTTTCAGATAAAATCGTAACAGTTTGGGAGTGCTTTAAGCTTTGAACTGTCCAAAATGCATTTTCAAGATATGTGACATTGCTTCCTTGGTATCCTGATTATTTTATATTACTTTTTAATAGAATTAGGCATGCAAGAGATAAATCATCCTTTCACCCCACCATGGAAAAGCTGTGTATCTTTCTATTCAACTACTTGAAATTCTACTAAAATTATCTTAATTACACTCTAATTCTTGCTGCATTTGAATGACTGCTTTTCTTATGCATGGAACATTTAATATTTCATTAGCAGGGCCTTCAATTTTTCAAAATGACTTAAAATAATTTGTTTTATACTTCTAATTTAATGATTAAGTTGACAAAGGAAAACAGCAAGGTATTTTTAACAGGCAAAAAATATTAAGCTACTACATGATTCTTCTTTCTATGGAAAAAAATACAGAAAAAATGAAAAGATGAGATGAGGATTAGATGAGTTGTTTTGCTAAACAATGCTGTAAAGTTGATTTTTATATCTAATTTACAATTCCTCCCTCTGACACCTACATGCTGATAGTACTGTTACACAGGAGCTCATTTTATTTTTGAGGGTTTTTTATTTTTTAGTCACTTCATTGGCAGTGATTCTTTGCACAGTATAATTTCTCCAGGTTGCACTGTTTCCTATCACCGCCTGCCAAATGGAGAAGGTGAGAATTTAAATCTGTTAAATAAGAGGTAATATTCTTGCCCAAGAATAAAGCACAGAAGCCAGAAGTTGGATCAGACATCTATTCATTCATCTTCTAAATGAATGGCTTCATTTCAGAAGGTACTACACAGATGCAAATCTCATTAGCTTTCCAGGGGATACTTAAAAACTGGTCTACTTTATCAATATATCATATATACAGTCAGCATTTCAGTGTAAAGTACTAGCATAAGTAACACGTCTGTTCTTCCTTCCTGGTAGTTTCTATTGTGATATTGAAATATATATATGTACACATATACACACACACACATATATTTTTTGTGTGTATTAATATATATTTTATATATGTATCTTATATAAAATATATATGTGTATATACATTTTTTACATATCTATATTATATTTCTTTTTTGACAACTGACATCTTGTTTTCTAAAAGGATTCACCAAAGCACTTATTACACAATGTATCACATCAACTCTGAGGGAGTTAGTTTTCTATTTGAGAGAGGGATTTATTTTTATTTATAAAAACTTAATGTTTCAGTGACATAGTATGTACTTACATATTCAGATATTTCATTAATTATGACTATACTTTGCTAGTTAGACAAAGATTCGATATTTGTCATTTTTTATGGTTTTTTTTCCAGGGATGCTCAATGTTATCCAATGAAAGTGCTCACGGATCTTGCAGCACTGCATGACCAGTGGTGATGAGTAGAAGTAAAGATCTGCTGTGATTTCTATACCATCATCAGTTGTAAAGTCAGTTCTAAACTCCCCTGATGACATCACCATTTAGCATTCATACAATTTGAATGGATTTTTTCAGAGCAGAGTTTGTTTACTTCAGCTAAAGAATAGTCAAAGGGAAAAATGAGAAGTATTGTTTTACCTTCAAACGACTGACCCCAAGCCATCATTTTTTGAATGGTTTTGAACAGCTAATGATAAATTCGATTACCATGAGTTTTCAGCATAGTATTCACAGGTTTAAAGGGGAGACTGCAAATGCAATGGATCAGTAGCCCACATGGGAGAAGTGTATGCATGTGTGAAGGCTCGTGCTCACACGCACACAGGCTGAATCACCAATCATCTCATATACCTCCATAATAAAGTAATTGCTCTTCTTGACACTTCAGATGAGATTTGGGCCAGATTCTGTACAGCCCCAACTGATGTCTCCTGGCAGTTACTTGCCCACCTCCATGCTTCGCACACCTCCCACTATCAATCAGCCATCCTAATGGAGTGACCACTGCTGCTGCAAGGCAACAGCACTATTTGCAGTGTGCTCTCCCGCAGGAAACCAAACCCCAGGAACCTGGGTACATTCATTTGTAAGTCTCTTCAGTAATTAGTTCAAATGATCAGATCAGGCTTGGGAAACAAAAACAACAAAAAAACCACTGCACTACAGCAATTCATCAGACGTCATGGCCACACTGTCTAGCAATATGACCACATCTGCTACAGTCTCAAAGTAGAGGCTGCAAACCTAGATTCCAATTTTCCTGAAGACAAAATGGCAAAGAAATTCTGGATTGCTGGAAGTAGTTAATTGCACATGCTTGGACTGTAGGTGTTGAACAATTATCCAGAAGGAGTAACGCATGAGATTCCACCCACTCACGGTTGGTTCACTATCACAATATTAGTAGCATGAAAAGGCTGCCCAGATGACTTTCCCAAAATAAAATAAAATAGGTAAGTTAGATCCAGGAATGTATTTAGTGAAGCGCATCATGAGTGCAGTACATTGTCAGATCAAGGCTATACTGATTACCCTGTAAGGTAATACTACTAACAGCAGCTATTATTCAAATAGCTCAGGAGACTAAGAAAAGAAACAAATTCAAGCAAAACACCATCCTTATTAACCTAAAATCCCAGACCAGTTTGTCTGTTGCATGGTCACTGCAAATATCTCCTGCATTGTCGGAGATGTTCTTCAATGCCTTATAGACATAAAAAGTATGGAGGAACATGGATGTGAAACACTAGCAAATCTGTTCACTGCATTTGTTGTTATATTAAACTTTTGCACCCTCCCAGTGAATTTCCCCTCCCTCAGCTATTAAGACATGACTCAGTCACCCCAGGCTATTTTTATTGACCAGATATCCATTTACCACAAAGTTAAGTGTCTACAGAGAATAGACGCAACTGCAGATACGCTGGTGCATGTAACTCTCAAACATACTCTTGTTCATACCATGAGAAAATTGCTTTTCAAAATCTGATTTGCAGTGATGATTAACATACATATCTTGAAGATATTATATCCTAATAAGTCTCTCTGTAGCGATGGGGTAAGAGTATCTGCATTTTCAAAATAAGTAAAGCAGTTTGCTCTTTAAAGGTCACAATTTGAGACCCTGGGAATGAATTCAGGAATTTTTTGTTTTTGAATGCTGGGTCCAAGCCATTAAGCAATACAACTGATTTTAAATAAATAACTAGATACAAACTTCAAGTCTATTATGTGACTGTGCTAAGAACAGGGAGGCATGTCTGAGAAATAAGATTTTTCCCAGGCATGTGTTAGAGGCTGAATTTGGGATAGGTTTCTCAGCGTACTATTAACAACTTGCTATCTAAGGATGATCATATGGTAAAACTCAAAAGTCTGAACAGGTACCTTTTGTATTTCATTCCCTAAGTAGCAGCACAAAGTACCTTTAAAAGTTTAATATTAATTTTATCTACTTTAAAATACTGATGAAGACATCTAGTGGAGAACAGGGTCAGAAATTGATACCAAGATAGGTACATTTGCACAATGCAAAACAGTTTTTTTCCATACTAGTGCTCTATAACACAATATATATTTAAAGCTATCACTCTGACATATTAAGGGAAACATGCATAGCAATGAGGTCTTGAAGCCGCCTCAGTAATAGCAGAGGTGCCCCTGGGACAGAGTCCACAGCTATTGTTTTTAATCAAGAACAACTCTTAACAATGCTTTTTTAGTCCAGAAATCTGAACAGGACATCTCACATAAGCACCTCTAAGTCTCTCACACATTTATCTGGTTCTGCCAATGTTCATGTTAATATGATGCTAGTGATATTAATTGCTGTGCTGGTACCATCCCCTCCCATGGATTTATAGTGACCTTGCGCAGAGCTAGGTTTAGGAACAATCCAAACCTACTGAATTCAGAGGCAGCCAAGAGTCACAGTTTCAGCGGGATAAGAGGTAATGATGATTTACAGGGAATTAAAATATTACATCAGTCTCTTTTAGAGTCATTTTGAAATTGATAATTGTATAATTCAAACATTTCTGCCTGAAAGCAAGTCCGTGCTTTGGCAATCAATTGTGACTATCCCAACTATTCCCACACTCAAATTTTCCCTTTTCTCAAGTGTGTACTTCTTTTATGAGCCTGAAGGAGTACTGGGACTCTTTCCCTGTCAGAGACTTGAAGAGAACATTTTTGGCAGGGAGAGGTAGAGAACACAAACGGAGAATACATTTCCATACAGACAGGTCTTACAGCTACGAGATCCAAGGTTAACTGGCGGAAGCGCACGCCGAGTCAGTATGAAGTGGTTTGTACACATCTGCACAGACATGCCCTGCTCCCCGCCGGCTCAGACTTCCCTTCCAGACTTCCCAAGGGAACTCGAGTCCCACACCTAACCCCCAGCTAGACATGAGGAAAAGGCAGAAAAGTATCACAGCAGTTACTAGAAGGTCCCAGATCCTGCCAGCCTGACCTACTGCGTCTTCTTGAAAGGGTTTGGAAACCCCTTCCTGGTGGTAGGAGAGCTTCTACAAAAGCTTTCCTTCCGCCTGGGGCCTTTCACCCAGTGCTTGCTTCCCCCCATGCTCGGTCCCTTGCTGCCATTCCAGAGCCACGGGCTCGCCTTCCACATTCCTGCATCCAGGGGTACTGGGAGAAGTGGCTGACACCCTTGCAAGGCTACTCTGCTATCTTTGAAAGATTGTGGAGATCCAGAGAGGTCCAAAACAACTGGAGAAAGGAAAACGTTGCCTCCACCTTCAGAAAAGGCCAAAAGGCAAATCCAGGAGCTACATACCAGTGCAGCCTCACTGGGAAAATCATGAAGCAAGTCCTTCTGGATGACACTCCTGGGAAGGAGGAGCGGGTGGAATGGGAGCAGTTGGAGGGGATTTATGAAGGGGATATCATGAGCACCATGACTGGATTTGGGGATGAAGGGAGAGTAGTAGATGTCATTTATCTCCACTTTAGCTTGACTTTTGAGACAATCTCTCACAATATTCTTGTACCCAGCAGGGACATTATGTTCTGGATAGGTGGACAGATAAATCAGTTTAAAAACTGGCTGGGTGATTGGGCTCAGAGGGTAGTGCTTAACAGGCACTGCTCTGACTGGGGGCAGGGACTGTCCTAGGACCTGTCCTGTTTAAAACTGTATCAGTGACCTTAAGGTGACAGAGCGTACTCTCATCAAGTTTGCAGATGACACCAGACTGGGGGGGGCCAGCTGATACACTCAAGAGGAAGGCCACCATTCGGAGTGACGTGGACAGGCTAGAGGGATGGGCCACAGGGACCTAACTAAATTTGACAAGGACAAACACAAAGCCCTGCACCTGCAAAAGAATAACCCCTGCAACGAGACAGCCTGGGTGCTGTGGGACTGGGGAGCTGCTCTGCTGAAAAGGATTAACACCCCCCCCCCCCAAAGAAATTCAGCTTGAATGTCAAAGTAGGCTATGGTTACCAGGCCATCACAAGAAGACCAAGAGAAGGGAAAACAGATTTTGAGTTTGGTAAGCGTTATATAGCTACACACATACAAACAGGTCTTGCTCAACATCTTTCATTGAATTCAACTTCTCGGCATCGACACTCTGTATTCTCACTGCTACTCAGTTAATACATACTCAGGTCTTTTACATTTCAAAATCCAAAATAGAACTCTGAATAGGAATATTTCACACATTCAGAAAGAAAGTCATATACTGGATTTATTAGATTGACACTCTATTCCACCTGAACAGTTCAACCGGGACAGCTCCGCTCTTTTCTGGAACGTTATTTTTGCTCCTGGTTGCACATAAATGCTGGGGTGGGCTAGGCGGTGAAAGGCTGGGAAGCGGAAACCCGCTTTTAACCAGGTTCCCCTCCTCAGCTCCTCAAGCATCACCTGAACGACACCCATCCCGCTACGGAGGCTGCTGCCGCCGGCCCACGCTGCAGGCTCCGGGCACCACGTGTTGAGGGAAGGCAGCCGTGCCGGCCAGCCTCGGCAGAGGGGTCTTCTACGTACACACAAAAGATGAAACAGCACCAGAATGGGAACCGGGGTGCCTCAGACCATGCTGTAAGTAGCAATCAGTTCTATCTATGAATAAATTGGCAATAACAGCGGGGGAGGTGGGGTTGGAGGGGGGTGGCTTAGGGGCTGGGGAGGGGGGCTGTCTGCTTTTTAAATAAAGGACTCTGCACGCTCCTTCCCCTGGGTTTAGCTGGTCTCATCAAGGTTACTAAGTAACCTTGAGTTGTATTCAGCATTTTTACAGCTCTTTTGAGAAGGAAATTGAATCCCTCCCATGTTTGAGAAGCCCAGCTTTCAGTTTAAATAGGATTTTTCAAGTATTAGCATATCAAACAGCATAGTTGTCAGCATGCAACATAAGATTAGCACATTTTATTTTTTTCTAAGTCTCAGTTTCCTTCCGTCCTAGCATTTTGCATTTTTAGTGAGGACAAACCAAAGACAAGCTTGGTAGCCATCTGCAGGAGCAAGACATAAAGTATGTCTACACAACCGCGTAATTTGCTTCCAGAAATCAAAAAGTGGCTTAAATCTGTTGGGTCCCTCCATGAACACTGCTGGCCCTCCTAAAGTCTACAAGGCAACACTTCGGTCCTGACCCCTGAGAATATTTACCAATACCAAAGAGCTGGATCCTGGCATGCCATACAAGGTGGCAGATATTAAAGTAGCCAGGATCATCTCCTGATTGTAAATAATTTTCCTGGTTTTGGCTGGGATAGAGTTAATTCTCTTGTCTTGTATAGTGTTGTCTTGGATTCAGTATGAGAAGAATGTTGGTAACACACTGATGTTTGCAGTTGTTGCCAAGTAGTGTTTAGTCAAGGATTTTTCAGCTTCTCATGCCCAGCCAGCAAGAAGGCTGGAGGGGCACAAGAAGTTGGCACAGGACACAGCCAGGGCACCTGACCCAAACGGGCCAAAGGGGTGGTCCATACCATGTGATGTCATGTCTACTATATATACTGGGGGGGAATGGGGCTGGGGGCTGATCACTGCTTGGGAACTAACTGGGCATCGTTTGGCGAGCTGTGAGAAATTGCACTGTGCATCACTTGTTTTGTATATTCCAATTCTTTTATTAGTATTGTCATTTTATTATTGTTATTATTATCATTATTAGTTTCTTCCTTTCTGTTCCTTTGAACTGTTCTTATCTCAACCCATGGGTTTTACCTTTTTCCTTCCGATTCTCTCCACCATCCCACTGGGTGGGGAGGGAGTGAGCGAGCAGCTGTGTGGTGCTTAGTTGCTGGCTGGGGTTAAACCACCACAATCATTCAGAAGGAAGTCAGGCATGTCAGGCCAGGTAGCACGTTAAAAGTGGCATGGAAATAGCAACTCTGCCCCATCTCTGGGCCAGGACTGGCAGCAAGCCAAAACAGTTGTAGATGATACAAGTTTTAGAATCTCTATTCTGCAGCAATATTTTGGACTTCTAAGGCTTATTTTAGTATTTCTTGGCATATATTTTATGAAAAGTTCACAAATTTAGTGTCAGCATGAAAGTGAAATAGTTGTACTGATTCTGTGTCAACATGTTTAAACACACTGAATGTAAAATTTGGTCACAAGTTTATGGTGGGTGAATTCAATCACTTAAATAGATCCCCATGCAGACAGCTGCTAATATTCCCAAAACCTAAACTATCCAGTAGGATAAAAGCCTCCAAACCTCATGAAAAACAGTCAGCAGGTCTTTACCTAGTTTTTCTAGATGTTGTCATCTATCGAGGTAACCCTTAGATCACTCCTCTGACCAGTACCAGAACAACAGTCTTGTGGTACGATCGTCAAAAGAAGTCAAAGGCAAATTACGTTCATTTCTCAACCTCAACTATATTGCTAGGGCTGCTAGAAAAATTGCCTCCTAAAAACCTCTCAGGAATGATATACATCATTACTTTTCAGATATTTGTAACTGCACTCAGTGAAATGTTACATTACAGTGATGCCGAAGCTCCTTAATCAAGTTCTAGTTTTACTGTATTAAGTCATTCACTGGTTCATGAAAAAGCAGCTCCATTAGGGAGCAGCGTCAGCTCCATAGTGCACATGACAGCTCATTAAACTGTGTGGCACCTGCTACCCATACACAGGAAACACCAGTGAGGCATCTCAGCTCTCAGGCTTAAGAGGCAGGGATTCCTGAAGAAGACAACAAAAAAAGGGAAAAAAAAAAAATCAAACCAGAAATGTAGAGGGATCTTTACCTCATCTGACATCAAGAGACTTCTAGCAAAATTAAATGTGTGATTTGGTATTCTTTAAATTGCCAGATAGACATCATCTTCACACTGGAAGGCAATTAGTGTCATTCATCACAAGTGTACCTGAAGTTCTCAGGTGAATGTATTAGCACAATAACATATCCCAAGTATGCGCTGAGTTACACAGTTACATAGAAAGCTGTATGAAATTTTGAGAAGTAAAAGGAAAGCAACCTACAGCCAGCCAGGGAAACCTCCAAAACCTTTCAGAAGTTTCTGTCATTGTTGGGTCTTTGAAACTAGGCCATTTTAGATGTCAGATCTTTCAGTAGTTAGCGCTCAAACACATCTTCTTTGGGTATCCCAGAACAGCCATTTTTAGGTCTTTAAACCTGTCCAAATTCACATTTGTTTACCTATTCCCATCTGTCAGTGTATTCCCTTTCAATCCTTTTCACACTCTCCAGAGGGACAAAGCGATGTTTGAAGTTTGCCTGGTAGGAATTCACCTTTGTACTCCCCTACCTGCTCCAGATGGAAAAAACAGGAAAGGAATCCAAATCCTGAAGCATTTGGATCAAATAAAACTGTTCACTGCTGAAGGCAAAGTTTTGCCTACCTATTCTCAGACAGGTAGAACAAGAGAGAAGCAGTTCTTCACGTCTTCAAGCTTTTATTTATATATAGTGAAATAGTGCTTAAAGGTTATTGTTCTCCAATTTACAATGTTCAATAAAGGGCTTGTCTAAATAGGAAAGTTTGGACAACAGTTGCAACAACTCTGGGAAGGAGAAAGGACTGTATGAGAAAGAAAATAGTGAGCATGACTAACTTTCCCACCTAAACTTAGCTTTTAAAAAAATAAGCATTTTTAAAGACAGCCACAAGCTGAAACAAAACAGCCTAAAAAAACTCCCACACCCTAAGCCCTCATTACTTATCCATTAGAAGTCATACCAGAAAACCAATGTAGCAGTTACAAATATACAATAGGTTTCTCCAGGAGAAACCTTAATAAACCTCACTAACGTGTTCCAAAACATCTGTAACAGACTACCTGTAACATTTGAACATTATGAATGTTTTGAATGCTTCAAATAAAGCCATGTTCTTTGTTGTCCAGCTTTTAAAGATTAAAGCTTTTAGGCAATAATGGTTCTTTAAAGTAAGTTTGTAAATAGCTGTACTGGGTCTGGCTGGGATAGAGTTAATTTTCTTCATAGCAGCGCACATAGCACTGTTTCACTGTTTTGGGTTTGCAGCTAAAACAGTGCTAGTAACACACCAGTGTCTTGGTTAATGCTGAGCAGTGCTCCTACAGCACAGAGGTTTCCTTTTTCATTGCCACGTCCTTCCCCCCCCCCCCCCCCCCCCCCCCCCCCCCCCCCCCCCCCCCCCCGCCCCAAGTCTGCAGTGACTCAGCTGGGGGTAGTCAAGAAGCTGGGAGGGGACACAGCCAGGACAGATGCTCCTAACCAACCAATGGGATATTCCATATGGGATCATGCTCCAGCAATAAAAGCTCAGGGAAAGGAGGATGAAAGAGGGACATTTGGGGTTATAGTGTTTGTCTTCCCATTGTAAACACCTGCCTGCTGACAGGAAATGAATTCCTTATATTGCTTTGCCTGTGCACACAGCTTTGCTCCCCTATTATGCTGTCTTAATCCTTATGCATGAGTTTTCTTGCTTTTGTCCTGATGCTCTCCACTATCCCACCAGGGGGAAAAGTGTCTGAGCAACTGGGTGGGGGCTCACCTGCTGGCTGGGGTCAACCCACCAAAACAGCCTAGATTTTTAACTCAGTTACTTTAATAGTCCAGTCCGACAACAGTAATACGTTCACAGACACTGCTTCGCTTTCAGATACTCCAGTTTATTACAGACTTAAAATAAAACATATTATAAAAAAAAAGTAGATTGCAAAGTTTTCACATCATGGAAAGCTAATACTTACAAAAATTGAAATCATACCATTGAAAATACATGAAAGCTTGTGGAAAAAATATGGGAGATAGGGGAAAACTTATGGGAGATAGGGAAGGAGACAAAAGTATTGTCAGTTTAAAAAAAAAAGAAAAAAAAAAGATACATGACCCAAGCTTTTTTTAATAGAAAATTTAATATCATTCTTTGAGTCAAACAATCCTGTCTAGAAACATATTCATAATGAAGATTTTGAACCTCTAAATAACAAGGTCCCTTGCCCCAGTTAACTTATATTAAGATGACTTCTGTGTCCTACAAGTCATTCCCAAATACCCCTTGACTTATAAAGCGTGTATCATGCTTAAATTGATAGATTGTTTGCTACACAGTCACAAGAACAACAGTTTACAATTCTTAAGTTACAAAAATAGTTATCACTCATTAGTATTTCTATACATATCTCAAGCTATTATATTCACACTCTGTACAGTGAATGTTAACAGTGGTTAAGTTTGCTTCCTTAAACAAAACAAAAATAACTAAATGACTGACAGTCAGACCCAAAATATTCAGGCACCATAATATACTTGCATGTCTGGCACTAAATATCCCTGCCCATGCAAAGCAAAAGCAGTTTCAGTACCCAAAAGATATGCATCCAAGTTGTAAGACCCTTATGATGGTTGATGGAAGAGGACAGCATCAGGATCAGTATATGTTACTGCCACCAAACAGTCTCACGCTGCACTGTAGGGCCTGACGCTAATTGTACAGATTCTTTGCAGCCAACTGTTCCTGTCCAACAGGCCTTCCTACAGGCAAAAAAGCAGGTTTACATGGCAAAAGCTGTAGGACAGCAAACTACCCCAAACTACCCCTCTGGTAATGACCAGAATTCCCCAGCTAAAGGTAAAATAGGAAGGTGACTTCTCAAGTAGGCAAACACTGGATGTTTTTGCCATACCCAAATTATTGTTTTCAACATGTTTTGGTCGGGTTTTGGCTTGGGTTTTATTCTCTGCCCCCCAAGCCAAAAAAACAATCTAGATTTTTTTGGCATTATCAGCGCCAACACTTAACAGGTGTTTTGCTGGTTGCAGTAGTCCATTATTGAAGTACATTGGTTGAACTTGCATTACTTATCCTTCCCTTCCAGAAGTAACAGTAAGCCTGGAAGCATTGCTAGGGTTGTGGCATTTTGTTAGACAGGCAAGTAAAAAATTTAGTTCTTAGAGGTATTAGTGCTAGTCTTACTTATCTCTTAACTCTCAAAGTCCAGTCCAGCTGATGTTAAGCTTCACATAGCTGCCCAACTGTGAAACAAGTCACTCATTTCAGAAGATGCTGTCTGGGAACAGACAGATGTCCCACTACAGATTTGGGGGGTGGGAAGAGAAGCAAAACCACAACTAATCCCCACATCATCACCACCACAGGAGAAAAAAAAAAAAAAAAAAAAGGAAGCCTTAAATGCTGAGTAAGAAATAACACTATTTTTCTTTTAACATTTCTGAATCTAGAAATCTCTCTCATACTACTCCAAGCACCATCCTTTCCATCATGACGGCACAGCACTTCAATCAGATGTTTAAAGACCCTAATGTTTCAATCCAAGCACTTCAAGATTCAGTGCTCAAATGGTTAGCTTTATACACCACATGCTAAAACACCAAGAGTCATGTTTGCAGTGTACTACTATGAAAAAATTTATTCACTTGCAGAACTTCAAGGACAATTTGGAGCAAGGTCAACTGAAGCATGTACTTAAGTTTGCCAACATAAGGCTGCAAAATATAAACACCACCATGTTAATATCAAGGTCATGCACACCTCAGAAGCACATTAAGAACTTCAAAGCTATACCACACAGGAAAAAGATAGTTATGCTTGTCTTTATAAACAGCAGCAACCATCCCCTAAATATCAAGATGAATGACGAACAAATTATAAATGAACTTCTATAGGCTTTTCCCCACACCAGGAATTCAAGAGTAAGCATCAGGTACTACATCTTTTAGTAAGAGCACTTCCGTTTAAATCTCTCCAAATGGATATTTGATGGTTAGATCTTTGAGTTAGTTTGGTGGTTTTATTCATTCATTTATTTTTAAAGCATCATATTTAAAATGTAAAATAATTTTGTTGTCCAGGTCAGAATGGCCAAAGCGCCATCATCTTTATGCATTTAAGTGTTCCACATTAATTTACCTTAAGTTGTAATTTTGAAATTTTACAGTTATTCTATACAGAATACATTAAATTTTGCTTTTCAATTGTGCCATTACAGTACAACATCTGGACCACTGTTTTAAGAGATAACTAACAGAGCTTCCACTTTAAAGTGCAACAGGTTTTGGTTCGGGAATTGCTACAAAGAACTCAAATGACAAGAATTATATAGAAATAAATCCCTTGAAGCACAACACTACAATGCCAGTATATATGTATTTGATAGTATTCCAAGATTGTGGGGAAGTTACAAGTGAAATATGAATCACTTCAGAAAAAGTCCTTCAGAAACCATCTTACATACAGGAAAACAGACCAGAAAAAAATTACAATTCTTCAAGCTGGCCTTCTGGGAGAGAATTTGTACTTATTGATTTACAGTGAACCAAAAAGACTGCCTTTTTTATTTTAAAAATCAAGATAAAAAATGTGAAATAATTACAGGTCTGTCACTTGGATCTATTCTCATACCTTGTTTACAAAGTTATACAAGTTAATACTGACTTCCCTTGCTCCCTTCGCATGTTTCCAAGCTCAGCCACAGAAATCAAGTCTAAGTTAAGTATTCAAACAGATGCTTGCCTGCTTATCTGATCAGATCTTATATTAAAAGTAGTAGTTAAATTCAAATACTTGCCTTGTTTGGTTAGTAAAATGCTGACAGTTTTGCAAGGACATACAAGCACATGCAGAATCTTAAGCCTTTGATTCTCCTGTAACTGACTTAATTTGAGGATTCATCAATCGGATCTTCACCCCACCCTTTAAGATGAGAACTCTTAGTCATTCCATAAGTCTACTACACATTGATGGTGTTAAAGTTCACATCCATTAGAAATCCCAGATGACAGACATTAAGAGCTGTATCTTCCCCCTTCTGCCACAGACATGGAAAGAATAATTCCACTTATAATTCTTTATTTTAAATTAGCCAATACCAATCATTTCATGCAACGTAAGACCAACGGATTTAGGTACGTATTTTGCTCAGCATGTCTGCCAGACTTTCAAAGGTCAGTTTGAGTCTCAACACTGTGTAACAGTGTAACCTCCCCCCGCCATGCCTGTTTAAGTGGCATTTGTTACTGTCACCAAATAATTTTATCATTGTGCCATTCAGTTACTTTAGATTAGCTTTTATCCTTTGAAGAAAAATTTGTTTTAAATTGATAAAAATATCTGCCTAGAGCCATTTTCTTCTTTTTCTACTTAAAAAAAAACAAACAAAAAAACAACCCCAAACAAACAAAACCAACACTCTAGTTGTAAATACTTAGGCCTAGCAGAAAAAATCTGTATCACTTGCTGGCTGACTTCAGATCTGGCACGATTTAAACCAGAATTCTCTCCCTAATCTCCAATACAAGCAAATCTTTCTACAACAGGTAACATAGAAGAGTTTACCCCTCTGCTTCTACCCAGCTCCCCACTATCCTGGTCTTTAGTCATCACTTGTACCTTTTCAGACTATCACACAAGTTTCTGCATGCATTTTATCAGCCACAGGACTAAACCTCATCTATACTCTAGGAAGACTAGAGTCAATTGTGAACTAGCTTCCGCCATGATTGTAAGCTGTAATAAAGAGTGTTTACTTTTAAGTGCCCAGATTCAAGAATAATTTTCAGAACGTAACTACAGTAAGTCATCAGAATTGACTATTCCAGTTCTAGAAGTTCTCCAAAGCCAAAGGCTGACATCTTCATCTTATCAACAGTTATATGAAACTGACAGTTTAGGTTCCAAAATTTTTCATAGACATTCAGAATAAGTGCTTATAGCAATTCAAAGAGAGAAGGGTTTTTTTGTATGGTTACTTAATTTCTTTTAAATCAGCCTTACATCATCAATATTCTTTTCACCACCCACCCAGTTAGGTCCACCTAAGAAAGGCTGACAAAGAAAAGTGTAATATAGACATGCACCTCCACTGAAGTACTGGAGCAAAAGAGATTGTTAGTTGAAAGAAGTTACTCAGCAGCCTTTTTCCATAGTGTTTATTGCCAATTCATTTTATATAGCTTATTTCCAGGAGATGGGCAGCATAAAAACCGCAACATCTATTTTAAAAAAATATGTTGTTCATTACAATGCAACAGTCTCAATAGTACCTTCTTACAGCTGCATCTTATCTAATTCAGAAATAAAACAATCCTGATCTAGTTAATTAAAAAAAAGTCTCGTACCTAACCCTTAGAACAGTCAGCCTTCAGAAGTCAAGCAACTCTGGAACCAAAATTTACAATCACCACATTTGATAACCCCAGAAATTCTCACTGTGCAAACTATCCTACTGAAAATATTTAATAGCTTTGTTATAAGTCAGTCATGATTACATCAGCATTTACTCTTACAGAAAGAACTGCTTTATTCTCCCTTACATAACTTTGATGTGAACTGTGAGTGCTCTGGAGATTCAGGCAACTACTGCATTGCTTACTGAGCCTGTGCACTAAATATACACACCTCAACATATTAACACTTAGAAGTAGCTTAGATACACAGTATATTAAAACAATAAAAATTATGAAAATTTACATCAAGCTGCCCAAACCCATGGCTCAAATAGTTTCCCATTTAGTTCCAACTGCACAATCTTGATTTTAATAGCTGTACTCAAAAGTTTACTAAAAAAAAAGTAGAAAAAACACTGTCAAAGTCTTTACCCATTCGTTTTCTAGAGTCTTGAATTTTTCCTTTGTCAGTAATGATTCTGGGAGTTGGTTTTTGTTTTGTTTTTAAACCCAACTTTAAATCTAACAGCATACATTCTCCTTACAACATCCCAGAGGTAGTAGGAGGCAGTATGAATGAAAAGATGCCAGATTCTAGAGTTGCACATTCAAGTATAGTGTCATCCAAGAGAGCTTTCCTAGCTTTCACAGACTGCACGTCACCTCTAATCATGTACAGCAAACAAGAAGTAGAATCCCAAAAATAAAGAACTATGGCCACTGGGTTACTAACAGAAGTTTCACACGCAGATACCTCAAAGTAATCTTGTTACTTACGTAGTAATACTGCCAGTTTCAATAGTCAAATATCAATAACTGAAGTATAAACTTAAAATTTATGAGTATCAATTTTTCTAAAATGCTCATTAGTGACACATTTCACCTAAACACAGACATACACACAGTTACTCTAAGTTGATGTACCACACTGTAAGGAAAGGTCCCATTTCAGTTCAAGAATCTGATATTCCCCCTCTCCCTCCCACCACACAACTTGACAGAAGTGCTTACAGTAATAGAAAGCAAACAGAAGGGGAAAACACAACATTTAACAAGTGCATCTATATACATTTTGCACCTTTTCCCTCCTTGCATCTAAAGTGAATGGGTCACCATGTTCGCTATGCTTTACATGCACATACTCTCCCCTTCACACAGTACCAGTCCTATTCAAAGGATCTCTGCAAGCATCAACAGCAGTCATTCCACACTAACCAACAGGTGCTTTTATTGCGGAGGCTGAAGTACATTTAAATATTCTGACTGGCCCAGCTGGTAGGTGGTGTTTCCTCCACAGTCCACATACTGGTATCTCTCCTGGGATATCTGCTCAGAGTGGCCAAAGTAAGAGGTTGTCACTGTCACTCTTAAAAAAGACAAAACATAAGAGATTTGTTTTGTGAGAGGCTTGAGTTTGCCATTCTAAAGCTCAGTGTTTTTACATTGCTAGGGTTTTTTAAGGAAAAAGTTTTGGAACAAAATAAGTTTTAAATAAGTTAAAAACAATACTAGTTTACCACTATAGATCTTCTCCATTAACCTGAGCAGACTTCTTTTTCTAAAGAAGATAGTAAAGCTGAGGTTTACTCATTAATACCTTGCTTTGTGAGGAGAAAGCAAATCATTAGAGAAGCTACAGCCATGGTTGGTCTACACCCCCCCTCTTCAAGCCCTCTTAAAAAAAAAAAAAAAAAAAAAAGACCCCACCATGCTGCTATTTATGCAATCAGTCACAAAAAGTAGACTCTGGCTACATACTACAGCCTGTAACTGTTTCAAAATCACAAAGATCTCGGCAATTTTTGAACAGTGGCTGATACACAAACTCATTTCAAAGTATTTGAGACCTTAATAACTCCATGGCTACAGCCCAACTGCAGAGCAGATACAGTAGTAACAGTTCCACCTATTCAAGTACCTTTACACAACCAGAACCTGTAAAAAGACACAGTTCTGTTTCAAGAACCATGAAGTTACTACACTAGAAAGCAAGCTGATTTCATTTTATCTGTGATGCAGACTCCAGGATTAAGTATTTCTGAGTAATATTTCAACAATAATTACATAGCTTTTAAAGTTGTTTCCAACAAATAGGAAGTTTCCATACTTACTGCATCATCACTACTATGTTATGGACTTTGATAGATACTAAAGTACAGAAGTCACTGCAAAAAAGAAAAACAACTGTTAGCATTTGCATCCAGCTTTTACAGGTAATTATCCAAAAAGCAAGAATCGTGGCTTCAACTGGAAATTCTGCTGTCTGGGTATATACAGACTATAGAGTTGCTAGCAATGGCAACTAAAACACTTGTTGAAAAACATTGCCAGCAACTGTATACTCACCTAGGTCTACTTTTATATACATAGTCTTGCTCTCACATGAACTGTATTCAAAAGTGCTTGCTTACATGTAATGCTTGCCAACAAGTGTCCTCTGAAACAGTGTTCACACCATCTTTCAGAAGCTAACCAAAGTTAACCTGAACCACTACCTTAAAGCATGTCAACATCACTTCATCACTGATGAAGACTTTTACTATGAAGGGATATAGACATGATTTGCTGCAATTTCACTTCACATGAAATTGATATATAGAAAGGAAAATTTACAACAAAAGGTCAATGTTATGCCAATCTCAGCATCTTTTCAAGTAAAAGCAGCAATTTCTATGAAAAAAAAAAAAAGAAGTCTTGAAGGCTTGCTATTCTTGCTCAAAAAGTATCAAGAACTTAGGAAAGTGTCCCCCCCCCCCCCTTTTTTTTTTTTTCACTCATCCACTTCTGTAGTATCCACGGTAGCCTTTAACCAATCTGCAGAGATCTCAAGTCGGAGTTATTGTTCTCTTGTCAGATGCCCTTTTCAGACTTACATCTTCTGACATGCACCTACATATCAGTTATACAGAGCACTATGTAAATGTATACTTCCCCCCTGCTTAAATCAATTGCTCTTGGTCACAAATTTGTCAGCTCTGGAATGAAAGGCATGTGATCAGTGCAATAAGATTGCATGGCAGCCACACGCAATATTTGCATGCCATTGTCATTCTTTTCCCCAGCACCAAACACATGATGAAGTATTAAACAGTAAATGAGCACAGGTGATCCAAATTGTATGAAAATACAAATAAAACAGTCCAGTATTAAAAGTTGGTTTATACTGATATCTGTAGTAATAACAAATATTTGGATTTTTTTCCCTGCTAGGCTTAAAACAGGATTTAGCTAAACCATAATGCCAGATAGTTACTGTAATTTTCTAATCCAAAATATAGACAACCTGTAACATAACATAAAGCCAGCTCATATCCAACAGCACATACTGGCTGACAAGCAGAAAGGTACACCACCAACATAATCTGGACTTAAAAATCCCCGGTATCTGGAAATAAATCTGTTTAAAAAAAAAACCCAAACACACAAGCCAACCAACCAAAAAAAATCCCCGTAAAAAACAGACACACACCACACAGCGGAAAACTGTCGCTAGGAAACTACATTGAAGGTGAACTCCACATTGAGCCAGCTCTCCAAAATTAATGTGTGAAAATGCCCTGTATGATGTGGATTTCATCATACAGGTCTGCTGAATCCAGATGACTGTATGCAGACACTTCAGGTCTCTAAGATCTCCTGCATTCAACCTAAGCTGATTTTACAGGACATACTCTCCAGGATCCAAACAACTAGCTAGTTAAGACTAACACAAGACCTAAATTGACTAGCTGGGGAAACACCGAAATGTGATCCACTACAAACTCCAATGCTATAACCCACAATACTATCTGTATTACAAATATCCCAGGGCCTTCACTGGAGTCAAGTTAGATATCTGTGTGTGGAGAAAAAACCCAAACACAGTAAAAAATACAAAACTCCACTAAGACCAGCTGAAGCTATGTTGGCTGGTTATTCAAACTAAGGAAGCTCACTTGCTGTCTCCAGGGTTGCTCCATACAGTGAGCTCAGGCTTCCCAGGCTTTCAAGACTCACAATACAGTGAAAGAGCAGAAACCCATCAGCGACAATAACTGTCAACAGGTCAGGAAGGTCAACTAATACTAACTGTGTAACATACAGAAAATCTGGAGAAAATGAACAACTACAGTTTTGTGTCTGGGTCAAATTCTGTTTAGTACATTCTGAACACATCACAACAAAGCTAGTGAGTGCTACTCACAAGCACTAGGACCTTGTATCAGCCTATACAAGAACTTAGATCCCTAACTGACACAAACTTCCATAGTTATGGGTCTCTTATTATCAGTTATAGCCCATGCTTAGCATCACTGTGATGAAGCAACGATTATTTTCACATGCGTACAAATCACCTATCAGTCTGCTCTTCTAGTAACATTCACAAACACTCGCTGTCCTGAAGGAGGGCAAGTGCACATTACAGACTACTGGCACTGACGCATGACCGTGTCTCTGCCTCTACTCCAAGACTGCACAATCTACCTCCGAGCTGGACCAGTGAGCACATCGTTGTTCCACACTGTTGCCAAGGCTGCAGCTATCAAGCAGAAAAGCCTGAAATCCATTCAGTTCAATCCACAGGCAGAGCAGCTTTTGCCTGTCCACATCCAAAGTCATCCAGGTTTTCTAAGGTTAGTCACCAGCTTGCAAGTGAAAGTTGCAGCAATTGTTGGGAACATTCAACAGCATTACTGAAATTAAGGCCACAATACTGACCATGAAAGAAGTATCAACGCGTTATTGCACAAAAAGCACAACCAGGTAGGCATTAGCATGAGTTCTGTGAAGGCCACATTTATTTATTCCTCATGCATCCAAAGGGTAAGCAGATCCACAGGATTCAGCATTTACATAAAGCTAACTTACATGCTTTTAAGAGGTGACAGAAGTACAACACTTTCTGCTTATTTAAAGTTAGTGCCCACCTTTGCTCTTTCATATCTATTTCAATTTATTCCAATACTTCAAAGCCGTAAGTTTCTCTTCCACCCCAAAGGTGCTAGCATCACTGAACCTGCACAGAGACCTGAAGTCTCAATAGTTAACCCTTTCTGTTCAGTCTGCATTTCAGTGTAAGAACTAATACTTGGTTTTGTTACCATGATATATTGAGCTAATAGTCTGTTGGTCAAATGAACTTTCAGAAGCTATGAATAAAACCGCTTACAGGACAGGCTGTAAACACTGCTTACCTTTGTATACACATGGTCTGAAGAAAAGTAATACAAATTAGCCTCTAATTTGTATAGAATTAAACACAAATTCCCTCTACCGTCAGAGAAATTTGTGGGAAAGTTACTAAAGAATGTGTTAGGGGAACACACCCACACCTTCACCCCCCAAAGCAGCAGGTCTTAGCTATTGCCAAAGCCTAAAACATTGGGATAGAGATACCATTCAAAGTGCTGAGAACCAGGTACAGCAAGCCAGTATATGAAACTCTTGAAACAACCGTGGTTTCAGTATTTTTCAGTACTATTAAACTCACACAAAGAAAATGCCACAACATCTCTCCAAATACATTTCTGCTGACTTTGAAAAAAATTTTTTTTAGCACCATTGTAATTTTTAATAAGATCCATGTGACATTTAGAGGTTAATACACTTACAACATGTAGCTCATTTCATCTTGTATGACTGTGGGCACCATATAGTCAATCTGGAAAAAAAAAAAAAAAAAAGCAGTGCAAACACAAATGAGTAGATTTATATATGAACATTAACAGGTATTCAACTTTGAAAGCCTATCCTATTTACCTGTTTCATATCCAGAGGACCAATGTTGGTGATGTTGTTTAGCCGTGCTTTGCCAATAACTGTTTTTGAAAATTGAACTTGGGCTGTGATATTTGCCACTTCAACAGAATAATAGTTGTTGTTCGTTATATTTAGTGTGTTCTGAAAAAAAACCAACCCCAAACATAGAACATTAACAGCTATCCATTCTGTGTATCCTGATGAGCACACATTTTGAACTTTGTGCCTGAGACAGTAATACCTGAAATTATGCAAGTATATTTTCCTGCCTTCTAGGATTGGGGGCGGGGTGGGGCATAAGGGACCATCACTTAACCCCTTGCTCAGTTTTTTGTGCCAATATATTGAGTAGCACAAACTTCTGCACAACTTCCCTGGTGCCCCCCCTCCACTGCAAATACTGCATTTCTTTCTATCCTCCATTATTCCTCCCTGGAAATTTAGCTATCACAGGACCCTTTTCTCCATAGCTGCTTTGCTTTATTTAAAAGGAGGAACACCACCACAAGTCTTTAGGCAATCCTCTATTGACTGCATTACCAAGAAATCAAGAAGCATGTGGAAAGAACCCCTTTGAGTTTTAAGGTGGATAAGAAATCATTTTTCCTCAAACCCAATTTTGACAGATGCATGATACCAGGGCATCGTTTAATAACATCCATGCATACACACACTGCATTTCACTCACATTCCAAAAATAATGCAGAGAACTCCAAAGTCACTGGTCCCATGAAAACAGAAGACTCAATAGTAGCTTGCAACTACACCTCTATTAGCTATAGCTACAGGAACCAGCCACAGCATGTCCAGTCACATTTTTCAAACTGGTCATTGTATCTGCTGGTATTTCTTAAGGCAGTAACTAAGCTTCCCAGCCAGACCACAATTTCTATGTATATTAAACTCTCACAGTAGTATCTCTTGTTGCATTTATCCATTACAAACATCCAAACAGATAGCTAGACTTACCGTAATATTTAGATATATTATACGTCTACCCTGTTCATAAGTGACATATACTGACTTCACACCAATGTATTCAACGTCAATTGAGCGAGGAAACAAGAAGAATACAGCCAGCCCAGAAAGTAGTAAACATACAATTACAGAAGCAGTCACGTAGAGCTTTCTGGAGAAAAAAAGAGCACATTTCAGAGTCAAAAGCACAGTAAACAGTAGTGGAATGTTTTTTTCTTTTACGTGATAAGGAGCATGACCAGTCAATACAACTAGTTCAGTCTATTTCTAGCTTCCATTAGCTTCCAAAGGGAAAAAAACAGCTATGCTGCACTTCACATCTATGTCTGAAACAGAGATGTTACTCTTGTTTTGAAACTTGATTTCTGATGTATATACATGTGGTTATCCCAACATTTGTAACAAAGACGAAAATGGAAGAGGTAACTACATATGTGGTTTGAAACATAAGCACTTCTTCTTAAAATTTATTTATAGCAGAACTTTTGTCATTCTGTGGGATTCTTGCACAACACACCCAGAAAGCAGAATAAAACTCTTATGTGCCTTACACGGGATTCTTCGTCATAAGAGACTTTCAGGGAAAGTGTTAGACTCCTACTAAGGAACAGGAAATTCACAATTAACTTAATATAAAAGGGGGGAAGGGTTGTATGTTAATTAAAAAATACACAAATTAAAGGCTCAACTGCAGCTCCATTTTCTCAAAATTAGAACACTAAAGGAATATGTTTCAAATTTGTACTACTATTACATCAGATGTATGATCCAGGATAGTATTACATGAAGTTACTGTATTTTTTTTTCTTGGCACTCATTTCTCTTTACTACGGAAACATCCAAACACTAAGGAAAAAGAAAAAACAAAGTGTCAGAACAAGAAGCCCTGAGCGCTGTAATTAAACCTTTAAGTAGATCCTAGAAAAAAAAAAAATTAAATATGCTGTAACAGAATGATAATATGTTGATTTTGCTAGCTGTTCAGAGCTTTACAAATGAATTTCTAGGTGACTTATTTTGTAGTAGTAACCCAAAGAAGTTATCACTTTACTCCAGACTTTAACACTGAGGATATATCTGCTTAGATCAATTAAGATGCTACAGAGATTGAGAAATACTTGCATAATTACTGTAGACATTCAGATAAATATCTACACGAAGAGATCATACAGCATTACTTAGTTTTGTATGAGATACTGTGATGGGAGTATGTACACCTGTTAATAAATAACTCTCCAAGAGTTAAAGGTTGAGGCTGATATCACTCACAAGCAGGATTCTTTCAATACTGAATGCAAGAAAACATTCCAGTGATTTTTGCTTGATTCTTCTTAACACTATCTCCTTTAAATTGCTGAATTTTAACTAGAAGAGAAGAATTAACTGTAGATTCATGTATCACAACTAACTATTAACTTACGTTCTTCTTGGCCTCAGTCTCTGATCACTGTATGGAATTAAGGCTACCAGCTGATTTTCCTGCCCTGGAAACAAAAACACCCTTTCAGAATTTAAACAAACAAAGAATACATACTTCTGCAGTTATTTCAAACAAAGAGTACCCCTTATAACTTAATGGCAACAAAGAATAAACACTAAAGTTAAACATTTAAATTCCAGATAACAACCCAAGTGGAATACTACTGTAGCTTACGTCACTTTCTGAAATAGAGCACAGCTTATACAACATGGAGAGGAAAAAAACACCAAGCCCACAAAGACCGAAACAGCAACAAATTCTGTGCTGCATACATAAACAGGAGACAGCATGCCTCTGGCACCGTTTCCTGGAGAGAAATGGAGGTACATTAACAGCTTCCAGTTCTCTATGCCAGACCATATAAAGTCATACGACAAAACATTTGGAAGTTCAGACAGGAAGAATTGATCCAGAAAGCATTCTACATGCGCTCTTCTGAAAAGCAAAAGTCAGGTTTGTTTAAAAAAAAAAAAAAAAAAAAAAAATTGGGGTGACTGGCAACATAAATTATATATACAGTGCATTCTGGAAATCACTGGTATATACAACCATTTCTCATGGGACTGAGCTGCAGCACCCTGGAAGTCAAAAAAGTATCTACTGGAATTCCTCCAAGCAACAAGTTACTTCACTAGAGAGCATTTTTAAAAGGGGGATATCTTAACAGTAGAAATAAAGAACACAAGCACAGATGAGTTGTTGAAAATACACAGACTACATCTGCCTGTATAGCTGTTGCTATTTGCTGTACAAGAAAATGGAATTGAGATTCATCCATATGAGCACAGAGAGGCCTCAAGACCAAGTCAGATTTGTATTTTTTAAGCCAAATGCAGAATTTGACCAGCACTATCACTTAGCTAATCAGCCACTTAGAAGTGATTCCACGCTGAATCACTAAGCTGAGCAAAGCATGCTGACTAAGCAGGCAGCAGTATGTAACATCAACCTTCTAAAAAACCTCTACCAATTTAAAACAGTTCTTCATCTCAGCTTCAATGAAGCATCTTCAACTTTTGAACAAAACAGCCCAGTCCTACTTTCATACTTTACCATACTGAAAAGCTAAAGCTGTCCAAGTACAACACAATTCCACGTGTTTATTACACGCTTTAGCCATCACACCACATTATGTATCTTCCCTACTAGTCATTCAGTCATTCTGTGAACACTTAATTTTTCCCCTACTCCCATCAGAAAATCCCAAACATGATTTTTTTTTCTAAAGTAATGAGGAATAATTAGACAGCCCTATTTGTTCTAACAACTCATTTAAAGTTCTAGCTTTAATCACATTATTTCATTAGAATGTACAGACAACATGCATTTTTAATAGTTATTGCAAAATGGTTAACAAATTAACCACATCTGTTTAAGTATCACTGTCCTAGTTTCAGCTGGGATAGAGTTAACTGTCTTCCTAGTAGCTGGTACAGTGCTATGTTTTGAGTTCAGTATGTGAAGAATGTTGATAACACTGATGTCTTCAGTTGCTGCTAGTAGTGTTTAGACTAATGTCAAGGATTTTTCAGCTTCTCATGCCCAGCCAGTGAGAAAGCTGGAGGGGCACAAGAAGTTGGCACAGGACACAGCCAGGGCACCTGACCCAAACTGGCCAACAGGGTATTCCATACCATGGGACGTCCCATCTAGTATAGGAACTGGGAAGTGGGGGCAGGGAATCGCCGCTCGGGGACTAGCTGGGTGCTGGTCGGTGGGTGGTGAGCAATTGCACTGCGCATCATTTGTACATTCCAATCCTTTTATTATTGCTGTTGTCATTTTATTAGTGTTATCATTATCATTATTTGTTTCTTCTTTTCTGTTCTATTAAACTGTTCTTATCTCAACCCGTGGGTTTTGCTTCTTTTTCCCGATTTTCTCCCCCATCCCACTGGGTGGGGGGGAGTGAGTGAGCGGCTGCATGGTGCTTAGTTGCTGGCTGGGGTTAAACCACGACAATCACATTCAAGAATCCTATAGTCAAAGAAATAAGCTTTTGAACATAAGAATTGCGCTATTATTAAATTTTAGCTAGCACCATTGTGAGTAAGACTTGCTATTGATATTATCAAGTATTTCAAGTTAGCAAGCTAACAGAACAAACTTCCTTCTCGTCTTTCAGTTAATTTTTAGTTGCCTAGCTTTTCCACACTTCAAGTTTACTGAATTCACAGGTACTCAAAGAACACATCATAGTATAAAGTTTAACAGCTAAACCACAAATCTCTTACGATATTTGCAACCGTTTAAATATCCTCTGCCCCCTGCCACTTATTCACAGGTGAGACAGAAGTATTTGTGAACTATACCAGAACCTAATCTGACTGAAGCCCATGTACAAGGACAATATGGCACAGACATCAGTCAATTTTCCCAAGTTGCTGGTCAAAATCAGTTCTGAGAGATTTTACACCCAATAATCTATCTTGGATAAGAGTTCTGGCAAAAGCAAAGCAGTCCCAAACATGAAACCTTCTCATCAGTTCCTCCCCTGCTCATCAAAGGGAAAATTTTACAGCTGAAGCAGAAGGCTGTGCCTTGGCACACTGCATTTGCCACTCTCTCCTTTTGCCCAGTTTCAGACACCCTGCATCTTTCTTTCAAAGGTCTATTCCTAAATAGCTATTGAGGTGGCTTATTGTATAGAAGTGTAATAACACAGAATTTTTTATTAAAAGGAAAAGCAAAGGATGAGGGCAGTAAGCAAACAAAACAGTTAGGCAGGAAGACTAATGCTGTGCAGCCTACTCCTTCTCACAGCACCCAGAGATCCTATATATTTTCAACTCCCAGCTGGGGTCCTCTGTCTAGCAGGGACAGATGGGACAAAGGGAAGGTAAAGGAAATCGAGGGGCACTGGCAGCAGTGAAGGCAAGAAAAATTCATTATAAATGATCAGGGAAAAGGTGTCATAGCACAGGTCTACTTTTCACTCTCTGTATTTGCAGCTATTTTTGCAGACATATATTGATTCAAATAGTTTAAAATAAGTAGTTAAAAAAATGCAATAAAATGTCAGGAAAACAAAGGTTTGCAAATTCAACTTGCAAGAGCTATGGTTACATGCGAATTTAAAGCTGAGAAGCAAGGAACACTGGCATTGTACAGACAAGAGAAGACCCAACAGGTAACAGCCACAGCTGACTCAATTTGTTTTGTTCATTCAGTGTAATCATAACAAAGTGTTTAGTGTGAAAAAGTCAAACACTTCATCTTGACTAGGAGAGCTATTTGTTACAGATTATTATAGTTACAACTGCACATGGTTATGAGGTAAATTTATGGGTTAAAAAAAGAAATAAAGAAAACTTACCTCGTGGAATTCTTCCTGTTCCCTGGCAAGTTGGGCAGGTGACGCTGTCTCTTCCTGTAAATTCCACATAGGGAAACTGCGACACATCTCCACATCTGCCATCTTCGTTGTGCGATTCTGAGTGAACTAACCCATTTCTCATATTATCAGACACTGTGCCTCCATCATAGCCATCTTCCTTGCATGTGTGCATAGGCAGGTGAGAAAGTGATTTTCCCATGTCTAAAATAACAATCAGAAGAAAGTTTTCAGGGACAACAATTCAAACACAGCTTGCATTTATTCCTCCACATCAGGTAACTGTTAGTCTATGGTCATTACTCTAACAAGACTCCTGTTGCCCTCTGTTCAGATCCCTTAAGACCTGCAAAGCGCTAAGGCCCTGTCGTGCTGGAGTCGATCCCAAGCTGTAAGAACATGAACTAACCGGGACTTTTGTTCAGATCCTCCAATACACACAGGTTGAAGGGAGATCGACAAGAGGCTTTTAAGTTAGAACAGTACAATTGCTGGCAAAAGGTTACAACAGTCCAGCAGCGCTTTTCAAAGGATTGCTATTGTACAGATTTTCACACAGCACATTAATCTTTGTGTAAAAAAAAAAAAAAAAAAAAAAAAAATCAAGACTGGGCTCTAGAAAGCAAGTTTGCAATTTTCAGTGGATTCTACACACACTACAGACTCAATTCTAATAAGCTTTTTAGGTTGGACTTGATTTGAGAACACGGGATCAGCTACTAGTTTCCAAGCTAGAAATATAGTTCTCCAGGTGTTTAAACTGATGATTCCCTTTAATCCAAAAGAGGACTGATTCACAGGAAAGTCAAGGAAAAAAACGGGAGTTACTTTAACATAGCTGCTGGCAATACATAGCATTTATAAAGACTTGTTTAAAAAAAAGTATTAATCACAAAAGCATTTTTGCTACCTATGCAAAATTTAAAATTTTCTCATTAGTGTAGCTTTTCAGTCATGACACTGAAACTACCTTGAAACACAGAACACCTGAAACTAAAGGCTGTAACGGAGTGATACAAGTGGAAACCTTCCTAATTTGCAACAGGTGGAAAACAAACCCAAAGTTAAAAAAATAAATCTGTACAGTAGTGGCAATCAGTTGTGCAGCTTATCCTCACACCCGTTTTAGTTACTTAACACACAGAGACATCAGCCACTCAATTCACCAGTGTCTTAGGGAACAGGATGATTTAAAAAGAGTATGCAAAACTTCATATTTTTTTTTTCCCATTGTAAGCGGCATTTTTAAAGTAGCTGCTAGTAATGATCATGCTCATTCACTGAGGAAGAAAGCCTTAAGAGGAAGATTAAGGGAGCAAAACAAGTCAGAATATTTTAAACCAACCCCTCAAGACAGAACAGAAAGATCTCAAATACGGTGATGGTAACACAAGCACAACATTAATTCATCATATTGCCACAAAGCCTAGGTGAATGTAGGAGGGGAAAAGTAATTCAACAAATGCCAACAAGTCCCAGTTACTGTTCCAGCAAATATGCAGCATTATTTTATTCATTTAAGTCATTAAACCCTTACAAGAAGGAAAACTATTTATCCTTATGCTGCTACAGCACTTTTTAAACATTCTAAGTTTGGGAGCCATTCAGGAATGGAAATTGTTGAACTGAAAATTCAAACTATTGAGCTATTGAAAAAAATTTTCTGAAAAAGCTGTTGACAATGTTGAAGATTACTCCACGTGGGGTTTTTGCTTACTGTTCTCCTTGTAGCTAACCTACAGCCTTTAAGCTACGAAATTTAAGTCTTGCAGCTTAGGCAATAGCTGTCACAGAGGCCTGAAAGCTTAGGGATCAATCCCTGGTGCTGTTGTACTACAACTGTATTCAACTTACCTGCTCTACTGATGGTAGGCTCAGGCTACGTCTACATTAACAACTAAATACAGAACAAGTAACAACTCCATAGAAATAAACAGTTATTGAGGATCCAACATCCACACTATATTATACATATGTTTTTGTGCGTTTATTTCATACTAGCTCTTGTCTAGCCTGACAACACTCACTCACAACTGGAGCGCACCTAGCTTTAGCTTCTTCCAAAAGGAAGAGTTCATGCACTCCCAGATCACAATGACATGAACCAAAGTGCAGAAAGCAAGGATGACTGGGAACTCATTTCAAGAGCACACCCTTTATTTGAATTGATACTAATGCAGATGTGTCCTCTAATGCCAGCTGTACCTGAGCTTCACTAATTAGAATTTAATTATTGTTCTACTGCCAGAGACTTAGAGACATGTCTTGGTTCACAAATGAGAGAACAGAAAACCACCTTCAAGTGAAATGTGTTCCTCCAACATGCTTCTCCCCCTGCAACCAAGCACCGAACCTTATTACAGTTGACCAAAACTCAAGAACACTTTGTTCTTTTATCCAACACTTATATGCTGAACAGTAGCAGTCCTAGGAATATATAATCTTCATAGGTGACAGCCTCTACACCACCATCAAAGTCACAAACCATCCTTCCTTAACAGCTGTGCTTTGACCAAGTCTCTCCCTCATACTGATGTATACACTCTAGTCTCCTTGGACTTTCCTGGGGTTTCCTTGAATTCACAGTCTGTTAGGAGGAGTTTGGTAAATTAAAAAACGTTGTGATAAGCAGCTTCTGTTTAAGACTGCGCCCTTCAGCTTGCTATGGCACTGCAGCATGAGAGTACGTAGACAAAACCCAAACAATGTCCCAGGCGTACAGAACCACCACATCCTGAGTTACATGCAGGACTCAGGGAAAAAATTTTTTGTTTATAAACCCAATGAAACTTTATAGTTAAACTAGATTGTTATACTTGTTCAAAGAGTTAGGCTGGCACTCTTACCCCTTATATGCAAACATATAAACTTGAGATTTATAAACCTACTTCTTTTTCAAAACAGCACAACTTTTTAAGCACGACCACCTTCTGCTCTACCAGCTGTGGCTTAATCACCAACGTTGCAAGCTCCTCCGAAACGGAGGAAGCTGCAAGATAAGGTGATGACTTGGCAGTCACAAACTCGCTCAGCACGGGCAGGCATCTCCAGTGCTGCCTTTCACGACCCCTTTAGAGACCCACCTCTCAGACACAGCCTGCTCGGTAAGACTGGCACTGCAAAAAATACAGGAGTCAAGAACCTCCCTCAGATTTACGGATTTTCTCGCCCGTCAAGACAGAGCGGCAGCTGCTCTCGCAAACATGGCGAAGTTTCCAGCCGGCGGCCGCGGACCAAGGTCCGGCAAGCTCGGCCGCTGCCGGGCTGCCCCGGGTGGGCCACTGCACCCGCCCGGCCGGCGGGGGCGAGTCACATGTGTGTGTGTGTGTGTCTCGGCGCGGAGGGGCGCGGGCGGCCGCCCGGAGGTAAGCAAGGCCCCGCCGCGGGCCTGTCCGGGCCTCGCCGAAGCCCACGAACCACCGCCGCGGCCCCCCGCCCGGCGCCCAGCTCCGCCAGGGCCTCGCAGCCACAGGCCAAGCTCGGCCCGGCTCCCGCCCCAGGCATGCCGCCGACCCCCGGCTCCCCTTCTACCGCTGGAGCGGCCCTCCCCACCTGCGGGCCGGGGGAGGGCGAGCTGCACCGGGCACGGCGAGGCAGCAGAACCGGACGCTCCAGGTACGACGCAGCTGCCCCGGTGCTAAACCCCGGATCGGGGGCGTGCGCAGGCGCGGGGCGGCGGGGGGCGGTGCCGCCGGGGTCCCGTCCCGTCCCGTCCCTGTCGGCCGCGGGCGGGGCTGGGCCCGGTTCCCCGCGGGGGCCGGGGCGCGGGGCGTCCCCGCTGTTCCCCTCGCCGCTGGGCACCGCGCCGGCGGTGGTTGCCGCGGCCCGGGCCGCTCCTGCCCTCCTGGTCGGCGGAAGGCTCGGGAATCGCACAGAAACCGCCGTCCCGAGCGTGAGGCGGTGCCCCGGCTGAGGGGTGGGGGGTGAGGGGTGCTACCGCACCTCGGGCCCCAGGGGTAGGGGTAGAAGCAAGGGTAAGAGAAGGGGAAATCGGGAGATGGCGCAGCTCCTCTCCGCAGCTAAGGGACGGAGGGCAGAGCGGGTTTCCTCCCTAAGTTTTTCTGTCAGCAGTCGTTCGTCCAGGAAATGATCACAGAAAATAACCTGCCCCCACCCAAACATGTGCTCCGAGAAGAAGGGTCTGCACGTAGATTTACCTGGTCCAATGCCAGGCCATTTATCCCCTTTGTCCTTGGACCTTCCTAGTGTTTTCTGGGAGTTTTAAGAGGCCTGGGCTAGCAGTAGCCTCTAGCCTTTGTTACTCGGTTCAAGTAATGGAGAGTCCTGCATGCTGCTTGGTGGTGGCTTGACTCTGCTTCTCTAGCCAGGCATGGTCAAGCTCCTGACAGTATTGGCAAAAGCTGGCACATCCCTTGTCCCTCTGGTAGACCTTTTTCTGAGTCTTTGGGCCATCGCTGTTCAAGGTTCCCGAGGTGCTGGTACAAAGCACTCTGTGCAGCAAGATTGACCACGGTACTTTGTGGGTTCCCAACTATAAAATGGTGTGTGTAAGATACCTTGAACAGATCCCTGGCATGCTCAGGACCTATATGAAGTTTGTATCTTGCTTTAGAACACTAGCAAATGCCAAATGATGTGATTTTGGTAGGCTCAGGCCTGGCAATTAGTTCCACTCGCTGTTGGCTTTTGGTTCTGGCTCAACTTTATATTGATCCAAGAAACACAAAGCACAGTGTAAAAAATAGTCATAGCTTTCAGGTGTCCAAACAGAAAGTGAGATCACTAAGTCTTTGCCTTTTACATTGTTTTAAATAATAGTGGCAGCCAGGCATATTGACCTGAATCATCACAGAACAGGGGACATGCCAGGAAAGGTCTAGCAAAAAGGTTTTTGGGACAGCTTTGGGAGGTCATGCTGAGTTCTGGCAGCTCAAAGTTATTCAGTCTGACAAATTCTCTGAATACAAATTTATTCAAATAGCAAATTGTAATTAGCATGGAGATTTTGATCAAATCAGAATTTTGCACCTTAGACCGCAGCAGTTTTTATCCAATACTTCCAGCCCTCACACTAATCTATAAGGCCCCATGCAAGTAAGGATATTACAAGATTACCTGAGAGAGTGTTTCCCTTGCCATGATAGAAGCAACAGTTGAAATCAACATGGGCTTCAGAGATAGTTCTTTATTACTGTAATCAGTAGAAATGTTTCCTATTAAAGACTTCTCACCACTTGCCATAGCCTTTCCTGTGTAGCTTTGACACAAACAGAATGGTTTGGGTTTTTTCTCTTTAAAGCTGTCATGATCGAAGGGAACATCTCTCTGGATATCTGTTTGCTTTGTGTCATTTTCCCTTAGAAAGTACATGTTAAAGATATCATTTTAGAAAGAGAAATTGAAACACTGGAAGGATCCGGCTCACCCATTAGTGGCCTCAAGCTCACCTTAAATATAATTTATTTGCTACAGGCTAAAGTAATGCAATGAAAACTGAGAATAAACAATAATATAAAGGTCAAGTGTCACACCCACTGTGCAGGCTTGAAAACCATAAAAAATGTGTGGTAACAAAATGTACACATTAGAAGCACATTAGAAGTGCTTAAATATGTGATGAGGTGCTTAAAAGTGTTACTAAAATGGGCCACTGAGCTTGGGCTAATCAAGACAGGGTTCTTGTGATTATGGAAAGGGTATTTTGCAGTAAAGAAGTACAGACTGCACAACATCCAATATTGGTGGTTCATAAACTGAATAGATTATGTCTAGATGAGGATTGCATACGTAGACACAGAAATTAATCTGTTCCGAAATGCATGGTAAAGGGGTGGTATGCAATACTAGTGCTAGTAGGAGGGGTATGAAATGGAAACACTCAGATGGCATAAAGAGAGAAGCTGACATCATCACCTTGGACTGAGTTATGGGACAGCTGCAGGTAATACGAGCTCATAGATCACTAAACGGGTGCAGTTTATACTTCCTATAGTATGTCAGTAAAGAAATCCAAGTGATGAATCTGGTTTCAAGTCAAGTTTTGTGGCTGGGATATGATAAGTGGGTCAGGTTCTTGAAAGAGCCGGAGTTAGCACTCCCTGTAGCAGCCCATTGTGCTACTGTGCAGCCTCCCAGGTCCTGTGAGCACCTGCAAGAGACTTAGAAGTACCAGCTAAGAATTATATTTACTTCTAGTTTCCCCCCGCCCGATGAATAACAATCCACTAGCATTGGTTATCTGAAGAAACTTCAGACTGGCCGCATTTCTTTCATCCTTCAGAAATATAAGCTACTAGTTCTGTGAACATTGAAGGTAATGAAGCCTGGTTTCCTATGGATTTGCCTCTTGGTTGGCTGACTATTTACCTGAATTATAATAATATTTTCTGTTATGACCGCATATGCCTAGCATCTTCTCCTGCAGAGCATTTTGGCAGCAACATGCAGGCTGCCACGTTCAGAAGTGGAATTTGCAGAAATTTGCTGACTGGATAGGAAGTTATTAGGTGTTAACTCCTAAGTGTTCAATCCCTAGTGTCTTCTCTGCCTGGTTATCTATTTTTATAAAATTTGTATAAATGTTATTATCTCTCAAACTCCGCTGAAACTGGGTAACACCTTCAAAGTTATCAGAACTTGGGACACAGACAGAGGGACAGGGTGATTGCATAAACCTTGTTTTCATATAGCCTACCAGGCTGAAAATGGATGGCATGCTATCTGAATGCTGAGCTAGGTACAGAACCCATTTTTATCCCCAAGCTGTCTCCAAGTCCAGAAAAAAAACCAGACAAAGAAACAAACAACAACAAAACCCCCAACAAAATCAAACAAAAAGAATGTGAAAACTATAGTCCCCATCTAATCTAGAGTACAGAGCAGCAGTTTTGGGGATTGTGTCCACTCACCTGTTGCTGATGAGAGAGAAGATATTTAAGAAATCCTGTAATTACTTTAGGTTCATCATTACATCACTGGGGTTTTTGTATACAAGGAAAAGCAGGCTTTGCAGAACTATTACAGTTGTCTGTGTGGATTATGTTCCTCTTCCACCTTAAGTAGCCTAGGGAATAGTTATGCTGCCATGTTGTAAAGATCTTGATTTTTCTAATATTCTCTCTATCAGTAGTTCATGAGGACACCCAAAAGAAAATGTTGACTCCTTATACCATGGTTTTCTTCTTGAGAAACTTCAGAAAAGAGATAAAAGGTAACCTGATAAAACCAAGAGCAATCCTAATTTTGAGTGATTTTGCCCTTGATTCAATAAAATGACAACAGTCCTGTTTTTTCACAAGTCATCCTAATGCCAGGATGAACTAGACTGAGCTATACGGTAGCTGCAATGGTAGCTTGTGCCAGGTCTCATCATTGAAGAGTAGCTAAAGTCACACTCAGGCCAAAAAGAAAAAAAAAATACAAACTATAGAAAAAGAGGCAATTCTGCAAGGCATTTCCAATTTAAGTGTACGTGGTCTGAGGCAACCTTAACTCCAGGCACAGGACAGTAAGACCCAGCCTATTATTTGACCAGGAACATACTGGTCACTTTTGATGTTGTATCCTGTGTCCTAGTGCTGTTTGAGGAGTGGCTGCACTAAATGTAAAGAATTAAAAATGTATATTAAAAAAATCCACTGTATTAATTTGGTCTGCTTGGATTTTTAAAAAAGTTCAATTTTGAAACATCCTTTATTCCCCCTGTGAAATATTCTCTGTATTTCAGCATTGCTGATCTTAATGGTATTTTATGGTAAATATTTTTAGACACATTTAATACTTGAATATAGTTTGTCACAGATACTTTCATTGCTATGTATTTTCTGATGGTAGGGCCTGTGCACTGAGTTATTTTGCATGAATAAAACATAAACAGTCTTTTAAAAACTGACATGTTTCTGATCTATTGCACAGCTACTGATAACTGTCATTCTTGCAACACTCCATGGTCTTCTCCCGTGTATACTTTATAGTTTCTCTTTGTTCATTACATGTGAACAAACCTTAAATTCTGCATTAGTTGACAAATGAATGAGATGATTATATTCTGTAAGAACATCATTTTTGCCCATTCCTCCACAATTCTGTTGCCGTATAAGAACTGTGTCTCACTTGCTGCAATACATGCTTCCAATACTTTCTCGGGAAAATAGCCCCTATTTCTCCTGTTTACATATTCTCACCTTTCTTTTGAAAAAGACATATAGCTGAATATTGATGAGGAAAAAACAAAACTGACAACAATCCACAGATCTAGACAAAGAATAATAAATCTTCTGATCGACTGGGTGAATGACCTAGTGATTATACTTTAATGCTTTTGAATAGCTTCTTTCAGAACCAGGTTTTTAGAAATCATGTGCAGAACCATTTGTCTTTACCTTAGAGGAGCAGCAGCGGGTGGCAGCTGTGGCTGACTTCAGCCATGCATATGGACATAGAATAATACTTATTGAGCAGCCCCATTGATCTTTGACTCATCTAATTTACATATGATCTGTGCTGCAGTTTCTCATGGAGGAAAACACAAGCAAGTTGATTCTAGCTTTATTATTTCTAATGCGTGGCTTGACTAGCTTTAGTCAAATGGGCTACATGCAGAATTAAACCTATTATTGAGAGGCTTTTTAACTTGTATAGCTTCACAGGGGGAGACTTGAACAACCAATGGAACATTTGGCCTTTAAGCATTCAAATTTATTTAACTTTAAAAAAGAATACATTTTTACATACATTGGGAAAAGGAATAACATATGTGTAAGTTACATAAACCTCTGAGAAGATCTAGTTTCCTGCATTTGGAAAGTTGTGTGAGTGAGGATGACTCAGTGTCTCACTGACTTCGCTAACACAACAGAATTAGTATGTCACAGTGCAATAACAAAATGGTTTTTGCTGTTGTTTTATTTTTATGTAACTTGATCAGCACCAAGAAAATCCACTTGTACCTTAAAAAGTTCCCATATTCTTTTTCTAAAACATCTTGGTAGAACTCTGGTATTAAGTCCTCTATCTTTCTTTTAGGACTCTCCCACCTGGTTTAAGGCTCAGGAGTCAATCTGTGCAACCTTCTGCACAGTTATTCCATCATTTATACATAGAAATTGATTTATGGCATCAATCCAACAGATATGTAAAGTACTTTTTTGAGCCACTATTAAAATATGAGAAATGGCACCCATAACAGATAAGTAAGAGTTAACAGAAGGTGCAGCATCAGGAGCACCAGTGTGAACAGATAACATTAAGGAAATTATTTCGCATACAGACTGAAGCCAGCTTGTTCCTGGCTTTTTAGCTTAAAAGTGTTTTTATTGTATGTATCTCAACAGTAAATATCATATTCATCAGTAGCATATGTCAAGACATCTTTGATAACCTGCCTACCGTAGCAAAATGATAGATGGTTTGGCCAACAATGAAAATAACTTTAAGTGTGTTAGCCTGCCAGATAACATACTTGCAGATATATACGTATTTTGGGAGTACTATTCAAAACATCAACAGCGTAATGATCACATCTTTCTAGTCATGTCTAGCCACACTCAGCCTCTTCTGAAAGTCTGCCAGGTGAAGGTGCCAGAAGATGCGATTTTTTTATTTCTTGGAAAATGAATAGAGGCAACCAGTTCACAGAGGTTACTTACATTTTGAGAGGTTTAGCTTTCAAGTGATTACAATTTTTGCTTATTACTGACTAGACCAGAGTCAGAAGCTTCGTAAGGGACCTAAAAATTGTTAAGTGTCCTAGAAATGAAATGCCCTGAATTCCCTCACCTTTCAACAGGGTCTTCCATGTAATGGCGATGGTTATTTTTCATTTTTGCCCGCTCAACTGACTCTTCAGCTTTAACAGTTTATTTAGGAAACAAAAGCTTTCTTTTTTTGTATGTCCATCTTTTATAGGTTTTATATTTAAAAAACCTTTTTATTATAAAAAACAGCATCAAAGTTTGTGACTACAAATAAAAATAAATGAATCTGTCTTAAGTAACTATTCAGACAAAGATAATACTTGCAAGTGCATTTTCTTTCTTCAGAAAGGTACTTTAATAGTAATTTTTAATTGGGGTATTTGCTGTGCAAAAGTGCTTCCAGAGACTGTGTTTGTGTTTCTGTTGTAATATGTTCTGCAGAATTCCAGTGGATACATATAGATGAGATGGAATTAGAAATTAATATTTTAACTTATGATCACCAGAAAAATAATTTGTCATGGAAAAGATTATCATATAATTGCAATGCAGTTATCTTAATGAGTGTAATCTGTTATGTCTGATCTTTTTGTCCACTTTTGCACTTCTTTGAAATAGGATCCTATAACATGTTTTTCATTATTGTAATGACAACTGTGTCAAAATACCTTATTGAAAATTTAATCACCCTATTACTGTCTAGTCTCTTATTGCCAAAGTGGTTTGGCCCGAATGGACTTTTTACAAAGAGTATGTTCCTAAACAATAGTGTTTCTGGTCAGTACACAATGAAAATGTATTCCTTCTTCTAATACACAACATAATTCTATTATTTTTAAAGTAAGCAGAGAATTCCATTGCAACAAAGAGCAATGCTATGTTTAGACAGGATCATATCATATGAAATTATCTTTTTATTCTTTGTTCTATAATACAGGAGAGAACTTCTGTTGTTGGGTGGCACTGTAGAGATTTGAAGAATACGGGCTTAGCTGCTTGAAGATTTAACTAACTTCTTTTTTTTCTTTTTTTTTCCCCCAATGAACCATGTTTATTTCAAAAGATACATAGAGTTCACAGATCTCTGATTCCTGATAGAAACAGTTATTCATTCATAATAGATTACTTTGCTGCTACAGCTTTAGATTTCAAAATTAACCTCTAGATTTTCCTCCCCTTCTTTGAGTGGTGGATACCAGAAATATTACTGGTAAACTATTGCTAAATAGTTTACTTTACAGAATTCCCATTTTATCTTGCATCTGCAGATGTTAGCCTCAGTGAGCTTTGGTTGACCTTACCTGTTGCCTCAGTAAGGAATCCAGTAACAGGATTATATGCTTGCAGTTAAAGGATCTATGTCTTGGATAAAGAAATTAATTTCAAAATGATCGTTAGTAATAAGTAACTCTGTGCACTTCCCTTTCTAGCGGTTTATTGTGTTATATGCATTCCTGTAATCGTTTAACACTCAGTTTCCCATGTGTATGCATATCCGAAATAGTGCCACTGAAACTGAGAAACAATCTAAAATGACCAGAAATAATTTAAAGCCAGTTGTGAATGGAAAAACATCTGTATACATTTGTATAATATCTGAAGAAGTGTTTAGCAGAGGTAAAAATGCCCCTTTGACTAATTATGAGATTATAAGTAATTCAATTGATAGCTAACTTGTTTGAAGTTAAAAACCAGAGTTGTAATACAGCTAGCCTGAACATTCAAAGGAAAACATACAACCACATTTATGCTCATGCATAAGGCAGACAGTGGAGTGGATGACATCACTTGCCCTAAGTTAGACCTTGGGAAAATAAAATTTAGAGATGACCATGTTTAAAACCATATAAAATTATTGCTTAGGTTGATTGAATAATGGCAAAAAAGAAAAGCTTGAAGGATGGATTTTTTTTAATTGGGGAGTTCACAGGTTGTTTTGAAAGTGTGAATGTTTCACTGATGAAACACCGTCATTGAAATCTGTGTTTCTGAGAATGTTTATGTGCAAAGTAGAGTATTTGGACATTTCTGTGAGTGAAGAGCAAGAATTTTTTATCTCTCAATTGGAATTAAACATATGGAAAAGACTGGGTTACATTTCCCCAGACTGCTGATTTGATTTAATTTCATTTAATTTCATGTTCTGTGAGAAGAATGCTGTTTTCTGAGGAGGATATGCTGCCAACATGAGGGTAGGTGGAATGTATTGTCTGGTTTGCAACGATATCTGGCTAACAGCTAGACAAGGACAAGAGGCAAGAGAAGTAATAAATTAAATGCTCTGATACCGCAAACACTAATAAACAGGAGATAACAAGACAGTAACAAATACAGAGGTCCTTACGGCACTGACTGCTGGGCCACTGAAGGAACCTCTGAAACATGGCCTTGAAGATGTTCAACCAGAACTTTGTTGCTGATAAGAAAGAGAGGAACAAGTTTATCATAGATCTCATGGGAAGGTGCAAACTTCTAATGGGTTATTTGAGGGGACTTGGGAGGTTCTCTGAAACTTATTAAGGCTTTTTTGGGGGGATTGTGGGAATGAACAAAATTTATTATGGCACATTTAGGAAAGTGGCCAAATGCACAGAAAGGAAGAGATGGAGATGGATCAGAGAGGAATGAGTGGGAAAATGGAGAGAAGAAAAAAGGGGCTCGTCATGTGTGAAACAAGCTGCTGACCAGTATGCTTCTCTGGCAAAGCCTTGGGCTTGATTGCCTCAGTGCAGCCCATCTTGCTATTAAACTCTATTTTCCCCAAATATTTTCCTATGTGGATGTGCCTGATCAACAGTGAGCTTCACAACAGACTAGCTCGTGGCTGGGTGAGAGATCAGGGTGCCAGCACCTGTATGCAGAGGCCACGGGTCGAAGGGGCCCGTAGGTCTAGGGGCCAGTGACTGGAGAGATGGGTGAGCTGCCAGACAGGCCCATTTGTGTGCATGTGTGACAACAGCACAGCTGAAGTAGCTGCTGAGTTGGGTGAGAGGACTGTGAGCTTGATAGTGGAGGGGCTGGGGGTCTGATAGTCAGCTACCAGAGGGACCATAGATCTGGACCAGCTGCGAGAGAGCCCCGTATGTGTGCATGGTAGCAAGCTTCGAGCCTGATTAGCTGGCAAGTAAGAACATGATCAGGCCACCGGAATTGTTCATGTTTATGTGAGTGCTTTTGGTGTGGGTGTGCAGGTGCTGGTGATGGCTCTGCCCTCTCCCTGGGTCTCTCTGTGCTGCCAGATGTGTGCATGTGCATCTTTGGGCTACCTGCCTAGCCAGACTGCTGGCTGGACCTGGGAATGGCAACAGCAGCATACACAGCAACAGGAAAAAAGTCTGGGGTCTTACAGCGCACCAGACTTAGCTTACCTTAACAGCCAGCTGCATGGCCTTATGTCTGCTTTTTAGCCTGCAGTGTATCTACACCGTGTCTATGCTGTGTACAAACATAAGAGTTGGGTGTTGACAAGCGCAGGAAACAGTTGCTGTATGTAGAAGTCTGTATGTATGTCAGTAGTTTATAGCGTTGCTTTTTAGTACATTCTCAGAGGTGGTGATATGATTTTGTAAACATACATATGCCCCAGGGTTTGAAAACTTTCTAGCGAATAACTGAAGCTAACATGCAAGTGCTGCAGAGAATTAGAAATGTCTTTCTGAAATGTAGGTGTGTTTGTAGGAGCCTTATTCATATATTATAGTAGCACATTGATTTAATATCTTATTTCAAGTCCACCTCGTGGATCTCTGGGAATGACATAGCTTTTGCCATCAATATGATCAGGCTGAAAAGTTGCTTTTCTGTCTTCATTTTTATTCCCAAATGTACACTTTTGACACTTGATTTGTGATAGCTGACACCTCAAAGCTGATATATGGCTCAAGAGTTAAGCAGCACAGGGCCAGACAGAATGAGCTAGCTATAATCTCTCAAACATACAATACTTTCTGACATCAAATGTGAAAATCATCAGCATGTGTATAGTGTCATACAGAAAAAAATACTAAAATGAAGTGGAAAATTACTTGAGTTTTGACTCAGAGGAAGTTAAGCTTTTAAACTCCCTGGTATGTATTTTTCATCTCTTTCCCTTTCTTTTCAAGGATATAGAAACCAGAATTATATTCCTGTATTTCATATCCACTCCTGTGTCCCTATTGCTGAGGAAATGGAAGGGAAGGGAAGGGAAAGGCACAGGCACAGGCACAGGGAGGAAAGGGTCAGTCTTTCCCAGCAGGCTTCTGGATTGTTAAGTACTGCACTAGGAGAAGTGGCAACTCAGCTACAAAGACAGCCTTTGTTTCCTCAATTTGCTTTGAAAATGAGAGTTGAAATGAAGGTAGAATTTACCAGGGTTTTTTAGGGGGAAGGAGTACTGAAGTTGCTACACCCTGAGTTATTATACCAAATATATGTCTGTTTAAATCAATTTGCTGTAAATCAGTAGTTTTCCTGATGACAAGAAACATGTTTTGTGTATCTTGAAAAATCCAGAAGGTGACTTTGAAGGTTTGGAAAAGCATAATGCCACTACTATGTGTGAGCATATGTAGGTGATGGTTTTAACTGCTCTAGTAGTGGTCAAACTGGAGTTTGGATGAGAATGGGCTGCCTTCCTCCAATAAAAAAAAAAGATGGAACAGAGATTGTAGGTAATGTGTAACTGATGGCCACTAAAAACGTACAGAGGAGTATGAGGCTTCATAAGACAAATTCATGATTTCAGAAAAGACAAATTCATGATTTCAGACATCAGTATGTGATCTGCTAAGTATGTTTTGAGAGTAGCCACACTCACAGTTTGGAGAGTGAAATCTGAGTGTATGGGAAAAGCTATTTCAACCTTGTTGAATTAGGAAATTTGTCATAATATGTGAAAGCAATTCCCAGCCATTGAAAGGATTTTTCATGTCAGAAAGTCAGAAGGCCTTTCAAAGAAGCCAAATTTTACAGAATCATAGAATCATAGAATAGTTTGGGTTGGAAGGGACCTTTAAAGGTCATATAGTCTAACCCCCCCTGCAATGAGCAGGGACATCTTCAACTAGATCAGGTTGCTCAGAGACCCATTCAACCTGACCTTGAATGTTTCCAGGGATGGGGCATCTACCACCTCTCTGGGCAACCTTTTCCAGTGTTTCACCACTCATCGTAAAAAGTTTCTTCCTTATATCTAGTCTAAATCTACCCGCTTTTAGTTTAAAGCCATTACTCCTTGTCCTATTGCAACAGGTCCCACTAAAAAGTTTCTCCCCATCTATCTTATAAGCCCCTTTAAAATATTGAAAGGCCACAATAATGTCTCCTCAGAACCCTCTCTTCTCCAGGCTGAACAACCCCAACTCTCTCAGCCTTTCTTCATAGGAGAGGTGCTCCAGCCCTCTGATAATTTTTGTGGCCTCCTCTGGACCCACTCCAACAGGTCCATGTCTTTCCTATACTGAGGGCTCCAGAACTGGACACAGTACTCCAGGTGGGGTCTCACCAGAATGGAGTAGAGGGGCAGAATTACCTCCCTCGACCTGCTGGCCATGATTCTTTTGATGCAGTCCAGGATATGGTTGGCCTTCTGGGCTGTGAGTGCACATTGGCAGCTCATATCCAGTTTTCATCCACCAGTACTCCCAAGTCCTTCTCTGGAGGGCTGCTCTCAATCCCTTCATCCCCCAGCCTTTATTGATACCAGGGGTTGCCCTGACCCAGGTGCAGAACTTTGCATTTGGCCTTGTTGAACTTCATAAGGTTCACATGGGCCCACTTCTTGAGCTTGTCCAGGTCCCTCTGGATGGCATCCCATCCCTCAGACATGTCAACTGCACTGCTCAGCTTGGGTGTCATCTGCAAACTTGCTGAGGGTGCACTTGATCCCGCTGTCTATGTCATTGAAGAAGATATTAAACAGTACTGGTCCTGGTATGGACCCCTGCAGGACACCACTTGACACTGATCTCCATCTGGACATTAGCCCCACTTCTGGTAATTAGCTGCCTCGTGTCAGGGATCAGAGGAAAGACCGTATGCCGTTAATCCCCAAAACAGATGAATAAGCAAGTTTCAGCAGAAAGAGATGTAAAGATATGCTAAATGGCCTGTTTCATTTAAGAATGTTTAAACAGAGATCAAAACCAACCACAGTGTCAGGAGTGAGGAGGAGGCTTGCTGCAGTTCAGTAGGACAGCTATTTTCCATTTTGACCTAGCAAAGAGAAGCAGTATTGTTTGGCTCGCTAGAGTCTAGGTCAGGAAACTGAGATGTTTTATGATCCTGTTGGAATGGTATCAATCTCACTGAAGCTTATTACCTATCCATGGGAAGAATACTGTTTTACAACCATGTTTTAAAGATAAAGCAACTATGACAGTATTTTATGAAAGGTTCAGCTCTGCAGCTGAGTGCCAGCTGTGCTCTGCACACACCTGTTGTTAGGTTTAAGTTTAAGTTATTTTGTTAAATTTCTAGGTTTCACTAAGACTTACAAAGAAGGGTGGATGCTGAACTCCCAAGAAGGGTAGTCTGGAGTTCATGTAGAACCAGTGACCAGTGTCTGGTGAGCACTAGGCATTGCTAAGAGCTGCAGCAGGTGCTGCTAGGGGGGCCCCTCATGGTTCTGGACATAAAATGCATTACAAAGCCTAAATCTTCTTTTGGATCTGGCTGATATTCCAGGCACTTTTTAAATTCAAAGTTTAACTTTGTTTTAAAGATCCAAAGAGAAGCTAAGCAAGCAGGGGGAGATTCAGATCACAATCTGAAGTTTGTTTTTAAAGTTGGAGCTATTCATGCAGGATATAAGGTTGAGTCAGCTTTTTTGTCTTTCAAGCTTGTATGTAGACTTTTAATAATAAAGAGTCTACAGGCTTATCTTTTTAAAACAATCTGGTCCTTCCCCTTTGCATTCACTCTGCCACCTGCCCTGTGTAAGTGCAGGCTAAGTGATAGCACTGTACTTTTGCTGCCTGGGGTTAGGGCTACTTCAACAGATGGAGAATCCTCAAGCAGTGCTGTGCCGGAATGTCCCATCGGTATCAGCATTTGTGAATCTTCTTCCAGCTCAGCATTTCGGTGGCTTCTACTTACTAATAACTCAGGCTGAACTTACATGGAGAATTTATCTTTCTTTTATTGTTTCTGCAAGCTTTTAAGGCTTTTAAGGCTACAATGTATTCCTTAACTATCTAGCCAGAAGTTGTTTAAACTTGATTATGTTTGCTTTTGGGTAACAAAAAGCTCCAGTAAAGTGAACTATGTAACATGTGTAAAGATAACACTTTTCCTTCACAGCCTGGTTATAGCTTTGGACAACATTTTAAAGCCTACTAGCAATTGTAAATCAATACATGTCAATTAAATGTACATGTGGCTGCCAGTTTAAATTTGTTCTGTATTTATTTACTCAGGTTTGGCTGCTACCAGTTATTTCACCTTTTATCAACTACAAGCAGTGTGAACCTAACAATGAAGAATGATGCAAATGTAATGATCCTATTGATTGAACTAGAGATTCGTTCCTTGAGAGAGATTGAATGCATCTACTGAAACAGAAGCTACTTAGGTAATGCACTTAGATGAGCTAAATATCAACTAAAACTCTCACAGAATGGACATCATGGTATTCGCCTCCTGAGGATATCTAGATAATAGTCAATTCTTGTCAGAAGTTGTACCGAAGCTATGCTTCAGGGAACATTAAGGCATATCATAACTGCCTCCACAGTTCAGAACAGTTCAGAAATACCAGTGAATGAAAACACAAGGGGTTTCACTTCAAAATACTGAAAATAGTTTACAGCTATGGTTTTTCTCAGCCTTATGGAAGATACAGCCCCTTCTTTCTTCCCCTTACCAGTTGCGTGGCTACATTTCCTGTGGCTTGATTTCAGCCCTACCTGTGATCCTACACTGCAGGACAGTGGATGTACAGAGCTGTCAAGATCAGCATTATTTCCCCTTAGGAGCAACCAGGGGATCGATACTGCCTGAACTCATTATCTGCTGGTGCATCTGCGTTGCCTGTATAAATTGTTATTCCTAATAAGTAACTAACTCAGCACCCATTTATCTACACTAATGTGATAATTTAAAGATTTTGCTTTATTTCAAACAATTCTGTAGACAATTGCATAGTTACAGGAAGGTGCCATCTCTGTGATATTATCATGGTTAAGTTAAAATGTGTGATGGGAACTTTGGCTCATACACTAGAAAAGCTCTTTCCACTTATGCTTTTAAGATGTGTGAAACAAATTTTCCTTGTTCACCCAATGGCCAGTGCACACGAAATCCATCTTCCTGATGGAAAAAAAGTCCAGTCACTAATTGCTTAAAACCTGAATCACTCAACCATCTTCAATGCTATCTTTTAAGATATATTTTTAATGTAGCCTTGTAAGTCTTCCAAGCTTAGTAGGTGACTGCCAGTTCTGGTGCCCCAGGCTGACATCCAGCTCACAGCACTGAATTGGTTAGGGTCCTTACCCTTCTCCTGCCCCTGTGCTAGGACAACAGCTTTGGCTACACCTATCTCCCATCACTTGAGACAATTGCCTTAATCCTTTAATATTCATCCTCTGTTTTTTTTCCCACTGTTACAAACCCTGGTTCTGTTTATTTGTTCAGATGAGGTAATTCCATCATGCTTGCAATAACAGTCCTTCCAGAGTAAAAAATAATTACAGATGGGAGGAGGTTTGGAGACAGTAACCAAGGTCAGCCACAGTCCCAGGATGGCCAGGCAGGCCTATGGGGATACAGATGGGCCAAGGCCAGGCTGGCATGCCAGCCAGTGGGTCAGAGGCATCCCCAAAGCCTGCCTGGAAGAGCTGTCTTCATGGTCACCAGCGGCACTGTCTCTAAGTTGGCCCTGAGCCTGGGCAGCCAAACCCCCAGGGTAAGGGATATGCTCAGAACCCTGCCACCTTGAGATGAGGTTTTTTAGAGGAGAAGAATGGGAAAATTCAGCTTGTCTGTATGTAGAGGAGGAGGTTATTTTGGGGGCTCGAGGGTTTTTTTGCTGGGAGATTAGATACATAGCTGCTGTCTTTGGTTTCAGCTGTTGGAATGTGCCTAGAGAAAGGATGGGACTGAAAAGTGACAAAACAGAAACAGACTGTCTTGCTTGTGTTTAAACCACTGTAATTTTGATTCCTGTCATTGATAAGATAATTTTTACTTCTTCAGTCAATTCTACAAAGTGCAGTTGTCATACAGGTTACTCTGCACTGTGGGGAAATGTCCTCAAAGTTATCCTTCACAAATGGGAAGTGTGCTGTGCATAACCAGGTGCTTATGCAGTGATCACACTCCCAATACAAAGTGCCTCTGGTTCATGAAGTGCTGTAGGGAATATCAGGTTTTGTAATCTCACAATTTCTGCTCTTTCCTTTACTTAGTAGCTTTGCCTAAGTTTAATATGCCCGAGTATATCAGGATGGGCAACATTTTTAACATTCTTTCTTCAAAAACTATCTTAATTCCTGGACAAGAGCTGTCAGAGCAAATAGCTCTTTCCTCTTGCTTTCTGCCTCTTCATTAACAAATACCTTTTCTGCTGTTGATATGCAATTTCATTATAAAAAGGTCAATTTAACACAGATCAGTTTCATCACAGATCAAATTAGTTTATTGATTAGGACTATGAAGAGCGTAACTAATCAGTGATGCAGAGAGTACATAGCCTAACTCTGCATGCTTAGGGATAATATTTTTACCTCCAGATAGGTATGGCTAGCAGTCAGCTTTCATTAGCTGAAGTAATAAAAGTATATAATATCCCAGAGTATGCAAAAACTTAGATGGACTGTTGGATGTAATGCTTGCACTCCAGGTACGCCTAAGACCCAGTTTATCAGAGTCCATCAGTCCCGGTAAGGCATTATCAGGGAGTTCTGCAGTGCTCTTCCCAATGCATTTGGTTCCAGTGGGTTTGTTGGTTGGGTGCAAAACCAGTTCTGGTCTGCTTTGCCACTGAACTCATGTATTCTCTTAGAAAAGGGGCTCCCAAGGAGTCCCAGCTCCCAAGGAGCCCCAGCACATCTGTAAGCAGTCCTCTCCATATCACATAGCAGGTTCATATTGTACTGTGCCTGATCTGGTAAATTCTGCTGGAATTCATCAGGATCATCAGTAGGATGGCTTTGCTCATGTCTTTGGACTAGCTAATTGCAACCCAGCTATATTGCTACAGAAATGAAGCTATTCTGTATTCCAGGTCAGGGGGCACAGTTAGCGCTCGCTCACACCCTGCTCCCCAGTCTTACACTGCCTCTCTCAAAGTTCCCTGTTGCTTAACTGTATGATTCTGACTCATACTAACCCACATATTCAGTGCTTTTACTTTACCTAAGTGCAATAAAAAAGCAATAAAAGAGATACAGCAGCAGTCAATATTCAGGTTTTTAAGGGAAAGTCCTCCTGCTAATTTTTTTTGGCTCCTCATTCTGCTTTCCTGCTAGATTAGTGCCATTTCTTACTCTGTATTTGTTTATTATTTAGAACCTTATAAAGTTACTTAATCTGCATCAATTTATCTCCAGACTGAGAGTATGAAAACATCAGGCACATAGGTTACCTTTTACTTATGGCCATGCACGATTAATGCAGAAAACACACAAAACGTGGTCTGATATTAAAGCCCTTGCTCAGCAATTCTTGAACAGTTCACTAGATCAGATATAACAAAGCTGAGCCTGAACGTAAGTGCATGGGATTATGGAAATGTTGTTTACAGTTTGTTAGAAAGGCCTTATTATAATGAAAAGTAAAACAGAGATAAAATGCTATGTAACACATCAGTTTCCATTACTTTTAAATGGCCTCATTCCGAACCTGGGGAAGATCATGTACATGCATTTTTTGAGTTCTGTATGAGTGAGGATACAATGATTAGAACAAAGGGGACCAACCTTTGGTGAAGATTTTTAGGATCTATCCTAAAAAAATAGTAAATTATTTTGTTCCTAATAAATTGATGTTGCTAGTCAAAGGTTTAAATAGAAAATGTGGTTAGCCATCAGCAAAACTGTATAGAGGTAATTTCACACCGTATTGCAAAGTGCACAAAATAGATAAACATGAAAAAGAGAAAAACTGATTTTTTGCTGTTTGGTTTCTCCTAGTAATAGGTATATTGTAGTTATATATGGTAAGAATATGTCCAAATCTTTTGATGAAAATATAGTTTCCAAGTGTAAACCTTGATAAATTATGCCGTATGTGGGAAGAATTGTATCTTAGCTGTTTAAGTTCTATTTCTGTCTAGTATTATTTGTAATTTCCCAGGACATCCAGTTGCTTGGTTTTACTACTATTTGCAGTTTCTACTAATGATCTCCCAAATTAATGCTTGGCATCAAATATTCATTTATACTGTGATTATACTACAAGCTGGCAAGTCAGTCTTCTACTGAAGAAAATACTTTAGCAGATGAAAGACAGAGAACAGAGAGATTAAACAGATTCCACGAGGCAATTGCCACCAGAAATCTTTTTAATTTTGGTTGATAGGGGATTAGACAACAAGGTATCACACTGCCAAGCCTAATTACAGCAATCAATAAAGGTGTTGGTAAAATACGGTTCAAGTTTGCTGATATTAACTTTGCAAATAATGAGAGGCTGCTCACATGAAAGAAGCCTTGTCAAAAAAGACATTTAAAAATGTGTGTTTGCATTACTAAAGGGGCATTATAAGAAAGTGTTGTATTGAAAACAAATGAACAGTGGTTGCACTTTGTATGAACCTCCTAATAAACGTGTGCCCCTTTTTATGTTCAGTAAACAGAAAATGGTTGATTTCAGGTTAGGTTTTATCCCATTTCTGGGGATTTTATTTGGTATTTTATTTAGATGAAGCTGTAACTCAAACTAAAGGCTATGAAATTTTGTACTGATGTATTTCTGAAGGTTTCTTACTGGAATAAATCACTTCGATATTGCAAATGCCATCTTAGATCACTGTAACCCATCTGTCCCTGAGGGCATAAAACCAGAACAGCTTGAAGGAGGGTAAACCCATCCTCTGAAATTCCAAAGCTGTCATGCAATGGAACGGGTACTTTATGCATTTGTCAAGTTTTTCTAAGTTTCACTGGATGAATTCCTGACCCCATGCAAACCAATGGCCAATCTCCAATAGACTACAGAGGAACCAGCGATTCTCCAATTTTTTCAGTAATTTCAAACATTCTATTTTTTCTCTTGCTAACATTGTCCTTCCCCATGCCTTGCTTTTCTTAAATGACTTCTTCCAATAAAGATGTGCATAATTAGTGATATCATTATTATTGTTGCTATTTTTATTACTTGCAATATTCATGGTGTTTTATGAATTTCTTTAAATGTGTTGCCATCACAGGGGAAAAAACCCACTTGTTTCAGCAGACATATTAGATATTTGATATATCAGAAAACTTGAAACACTGTGTCTGAGAACATGCCATGTAAATACTATGTTCTGTACTTCTATTAATGCATTACTGTATTTTGCTATTTCATGCTTCTTTAGTGGGACGCTGGACCCCGCTGGCCAGGTTCCAAGGCACAGCATGTTTAAGAGTCAGTAATGATGTTGAAGATCAGCCAGACAGCTGAGTCCTCAAAATAACAAATTATTTCTCTAAATTCAATCAAAAGGGAAGCTAAACCAAACTATTTTGTTCTTCAGTTGGTGGTTTGTGTACTGTGTCTGCCTCACAAGGGATAACAATATTTTCTGACACAATCAGGAAAATGCTGTGAAAATGTACAAAGCGTGGAAGAAGAAAACCACAAGCTTCCACTCAAAACTGAATCATAAATTATAAAATGTGATTAAGATGTGAGACTTATTTTTGCATCTAGGAAAGAAGCACATGCATCATCTGATATTTTTCATTGCAGCATGACTCATGCTACACAGTTCATCTGAGTTAATCTCTGCGAGTTTTGGTTTTTTTGCTCTTGATGTTACAAATTCTTGTGTTGTTCACTCATCCCACTCTAAATATGTAAACATAAAATGTAACATTGCTTCTCTATCTGAGAAGTAAAGAAAATTAAAAGGTGAAAATCACAGATACAGTGAGTCAGTAATTAAAATCAGTAATGTGCCACCAACTAAAAAACACGTTTAACACATTAATATATTAACTAGAAAGGGTGAAGAGAAGAGCAATGAGGGTGTTGAAAGATATATGAGAAGCAACTAAGCAGGGTAGGACTCCTTAGCCTCAGAAAGAGAAGGCAGCTGGGTGATAGAAGTATATAAATTACAAGTAACATGGTAATGATAAATAGGGAAGTAATGATTATTCAATATAACTAAGAAATAAAATTATCAGGTGACAAGTTCAAAACAAATAGAAAGAGGTGTTTCATCACAAAATAGAAATTACTCCGAGAAAATCATTGCTATAGATTTTTAGGGATGCCAAAAGTTTACACAGGTACAGAAGCAATTCAATACATTTGTAGAAGAAAAATCCATCAAGAGTTATTTACGTGGAGTAACTTTACACTGGGATTTCAGAAGGATGAGTTTGCCCACCTTTAAGCTGTTCTGATTTTATGCCCTCAGGTACAAATGTGTTGCAGTGGTCTAAGACAGCGTTTATAACCTCAAAGTGATTTATTCCAGTAAGAAACCTTTATAGAAGTACATCAGTACCAAATTTCGTAGCCTGTAGTCTGATTTACAAGCTGTTTACAAATCTACTCTTTCTGGTTGAGGAAGTCCTTTGCTGCAGGACTCTGGAAAATAGGTGGGTGTATTGGAGAATTACCACCATATGTTTTACCTTTTCATCCCTCTTCAGCCACTATCAAGGACAGGTTATAGACTAAATGAACCTTTAGTCTGACCCCATCCAGGTTTTTTTTTAATACTTGCATGGCTATATCACATACGGCTTGGATACATGCAAAGCAAGAAGTCATTGACAGACTCAGAAACTAGGAAAGAGTGTATTTGGGCTGCTCTAGAGTATGAAGTAGTCATGTTAAAACATTCAAATTGCACATCACATCACTGATTTTGCAAATTCTTCTTTCACGTACTCTTAAGATAGAGCTAAAATTTCAAGAAACAGAATTTTTTATGCTCTGCTGGACAGTCTTCAAAAAGCTGGGTTTATCTCCGTAGCAGGAGATGAGAATCTGATAAGCAATATAACAAAATTTTAATGTAAATGTGTATGACTTGTAAGAAATGTATCCATGAAAAAATTATAGCTTTACACCTTTATGAGAGCTGTGTAAGAGGTGAGGTTCTTTTTTAAAATTATTCTTTCATTTTTTGGGTACATTGTTGTAGTTTGTGTAAGAGATGTCTGTATGCAGAAGGAAAGAGCAAAAAATAAAATCTGGCATTTACGCTGTTGCTTTAGCACTAGCAAGGCACAACCATCTCTGGTTTGCCCATGGGTTGTAATAGGCATGATCTAGCTGACTTGCTATAAACTACAAAAGCAGAGCAGTTATAGTAGAATATGCTGTAGTCTCCTGAGGATCATTTACATGGACTTTTATCTGTCCATGTACCTGCAGATATAGTGAAAAAATGGTCCTTTTGTTCCTGTGGTTTGCACAGAGCAATGCAATCTGTTCCTTGCTATAATGAACATTAATCATTTTTCATACATATGTGTGGAGTTTTCAATTATTGGTCAACCTGACTTTGATAAGAGACATCATTATTACAGTCTCCATGAGTTAATGAAATGGTAAATGCTTCTGTCACATGCCTTGGAAAGGAAAGCAATAGAGTGTGGTGAGATGAAGCATTGAAACTTGCTTTGAGCAATTCACTTTTTAAAACGTAGCCTTTCAAATCATAAAATTGTTTATAGTTTTATACATTTTTCATTTATAAAAATGAGAATTTACATCATCTGGCTTTAAAGCATAAAGATGTCCTCCACATTTTATCCACAGAACAGGGACAGTGTGCTGGCAGGCTGCTGACCTGCCACCAGACACAGACTTGTCAGTGCTTCTCCGTTAAGCATTAGATGTCCCACACAAATAGGTGAATGGATAGTTTAATTTTTATCTTCCTTCCATTTCTGTCAATTCTGCCAAGGCTGTCAGCCTGTATTCTGACACTGCAAATGCTTACACATGTACTGATCTGCATGAATAAGAGATGTTCCCGTGGATACAAGGCCAAAACCAGAAGGTCTTTGAGTCAGTGATGCTGCTCCTGTGCATAAAACTGTGCAGACATCTGCGAGAGCAAGAGTCAGGGGAGCAATTACTACAGATGGTTTTGTGCGGTACATATCTGTCTGTTAGGACCTGGCCTGAGACCAACAACTCATTTTACATTGGTCAATGAGTCATGTTTCATATTAACTATAGTTTACCCCCCGGTCTGAACTGAACTGGAAATGATGAAATGGGATTTGACCTCTTAATGGGCCCATTGCTCTTTCCAAAAATTTGATATGCTAATATTTATATTTTTTATAATTTTTTTTAAAATTCCATTGAAAGTCATGCTATAAGCTACTGTTCCTTTATTATACATTATCATGAAACATATAGTAAAGATAATTGAACTAAATGAATATTTGAATATTTTCATGGTCTAATTCACTGAAGTTCTCTGGCCTGAGTTAGTGTGTCTTATTTAATGCCATAGATTCCTCACTGTTCTGAAAGAGGTTTCAGGTTCTCTTATGTTAAACAATCTTCCTCACATGTGAAGTATAACTGATGGTAGAACTAAAGGGCCATTTTTTGCATGTGTGTGGCCTTCCTGAACGCCCAATAAGTGATTTTTAGTCTCCAGATTATTCCTTTGAGAACACATAATATTTTAGAAGTATAATTTAGCTAAATTAGCAAATCTTGTTTCACTAGAACCCGCTCACTAAATGAGCAGAGAGCCTAATTAGATGTTAACCCCCTCAGGTACAACACTGCCTGCAGAAGATTACTTAGATCACAGCTGCAAGCCTGTGGGTGATTTATCTCTCCCCTCCCACCTGTCCCCTTACCAGACTGGTTATTTTACCTTTAAATGCTGCTGGATTGCCAGCACCTGAGCTGTGATGGATTCTGTGTGGTAGGGTGGGTGACAGTGAAGCAGATGTGTGAGGACAAAGACTGGTTTGTTGGCGCTTGCGTGGTTCTGCCTGTAGGGGTGCTTTTTTTTAATGGCAGCAATTTAGGCATGCAGTAATTTGGCAGTTTTGCAGTTACACCAGACTTATGCAACATATTTAGGGGGGAGTAGCAAAGTTCATCACATTCAAAATCCCAGTATCACTTTAAAATAAGAGTGGTTATAGCACAACTGTCTTGACTCACAAGAGCACTTTTCTGCTATTCTGCGTAGATCTACTAATTTTTTCCCTCTTAGTGTAGGGGAAATAGCATAAGAGGACATAGATGAGAAGAAGGGTGTGGTGGGAAGTAGGGAATACATAAATCTATTTAAAGTATTTTCAGAATTCTTTGTTGCTCAAAAAATGAAGATATTTTCTTACAAGATGCTACATTTCCTATATACAACATAGTATATTTCTCCTATCTGCTTGTAAATTTAAGCACCCACTGCAATTGGATGGATAAGTTACTTTAAAGTTGATGTTCTGGATTTAAAATAAAATGCAAGACTCCAATGTTTCCTAAGGCAAAGGAGCCCAAGGGCAAACTAGTAATTAACATGTGAAAAGGGTTGCTGGGGGGAAAAAAGGCTTGATTTATTTGCATGCTAATGTAAATTAGAAATGAATACATTTCTGGAATAATTAAGATGATTTAACATTTACAGTTTTGTTCAATATTTGAAATTGTGCTGCTAAAGTTTTTCAAAACCATTTGTGCTCTCAGCAAGGTGACACCACGTGGATTGCTTTTAGTATTTTTTCTTTAGTTTTCTTTATAGTTCTTTTAGTTTTGCTTTGTAATTGATCACAGGAAAGAACTGATTGTCCTCCTACTTTCTGTAAATGTAAACTACCCTGAGAACAATTTGCAAGAATCTATAATACCTTCTTGGCATATGGCTTTGCTAATAAAATATACACATAGACAATATGAAAGGAACTTTCTGGGGATTTTTTTTTTTTGTATAATTGAAAAAATTACTGAACTTCTAACCATGCCATCAGAAAAAAATTAATTAGCTTAACTACTATTATAGGGGAAAAAAAGGAAAATACAGAGAAAGTTATATGCTGGTATGTGCTGGTTTTGGCTGGGATAGAGTTAATTTTCTTCATAGTAGCTGGTATGGGGCTAGGCTTTGGATTTGTGCTGGAAACAATGTTGATAGGAGAGGGATGTTTTCCTTATTGCTGCACAGTGCTTAAACAGTGTCAAGGCCTTTTCTGCTTCTCACCCTGCCCCGCCAGCGAGCGGGCTGGTGGTGTGAAAGAAACTGGGAAGGGACACAGCCAGGACAGCTGACCCCAACTGGTCAAAGGTATATTCCATACCATATGATGTCATGCTTGGCAATAAAAGCTGGGGAAAGAAAGAGGATGAGGACATTCAGAGAGATGGCATTTGTCTTCCTAGGTAACCGTTATGCGTGATGGAGCCCTGCTTTCCTGGAGATGGCTGAACACCTGCCTGCTGATGGGAAGTGGTGAATGAATTCCTTGTTTTGCTTTGCTTGCGTGCAGCTTTTGCTTTACCTATTAAACTGTCTTTATCTCAGCCCACAAGTTTTCTCACTTTTACTCTTCCAGTTCTCTCCCTCACCCCACCTGGGGAGAGTGAGCGAGTGGGGTTAAACCACGACAGGAAGTAATGGAAAACTCAGTGAAAGAAATGGATTCTTCTGATACTCAGCAGCTTTATATGAAAGAAACAAGTTCTTATTATATGGGCATAGATAAGATGGAAGTATAGAAATTGCCAAGTTGCCTTCTAATTCTGAAGTTTTTTTCAGGTAAAAAAACCCAACAAGCCAACACTGAAAGAGACTTCTTAGTTTCTTCAGCCTTGGATGCCTCATAGCTTGATTTCAGAGTCTTATCACAGACTATCTGTGAAAGGATATATAAATAACCAAGGCTTCATCAGAGTCAAGTATATTTTCTTTCCTAATTTCTCCCTAGTCTGTAACACATTGACTCTTTTTTGTTTACTCTGAACTGAAATTGTTTTTTTGATTACATGTGAAGTTTATGAGCTAACAGTTTTTGAACAGAATGGAAATCAAGCTTAAAAAAAGGAAGAGAAAACTGAAGGGAGTCTGTAAAGGGAAGCTTTCCAGAGATATTCATGGTGCATGGTTTTGGCAAAAGGCCAATCAAACCACATGTTAGCAGGTGCTTTTATGGTATGAGGCTTTTTCCACCCAAGTGATTTTTACTTATACAAGATAAGAAATCTTAAGAACTTTTAAGAACTGAACACTGGTCTGGGTGAAAGGTAATCTTAGATCAGATACTGATGTCAAAACAGACAGAAAAGAACATTTTGTGTGCATCTTAAATTGGAGATTTTCACTGATGATCTCTTCAATTCTTTAGTGCACCTGAGAAACCACCTATTTTTTAACCCTGAAAGGAGGGTGAATTTTCCAGGGAATGCCTCCTACAAAGTTCCACCAATCTGTTGTTTTGTAGTGCACATACATGCATAGATGAAGGAGTAAATTTTTAAAAGTATTTCTGTGAATGTTTTATAGATATGAAGTCTTCCATTTCTTATATCCAAAGTATCGGGAACTGAAGTCTCCAACAAGCATTTCCTTCCCTGTTGCTCATTCCCACTGTGAGAAACTGGTAACGTACTTTACAGCTGTGACTATCTAGAATGTAAACAGTATCAGATATATCGGGTTCTTCAGGAAGTACACCTTCTCCTTGAGCCATTAATCTTGCTGTAGCAGAATCCTTATGTGGTGTTCCTGTCAGCAGATAGAAATTGATTGTTTATTCCAAATAATTATCTATAAGGCACTGATGCTCAGTATATTTTACATTTATAGTCACCCAGGCAAGCACAGGAGGGAAAAAAGTTTCAGGAATAATTATAGTTGCCTATATCAACAAGACCACATGGCTGGAAGTGGAATGAGAGATTCTGTCTCTTATTAGTCAGGGGCAGAAATAATTTCTTATATTCTTTGTTTTAAGTTGTGTTTAAATTTGCAAATTCTTTAAGTCAGAGCATTTGTTCCTTATGCCCTATCCATGTAGCAAATACAGTGGCCAGTGGCCTGAGTTACAATGGCTTCTGTTTTTCAATTCTCGTATTGTGATATAAGTGTACTTGACTGAATGTTAACACCTATACATATCGAATTTAAATATTTTAATTAAAACACAAGTATACTGTTTAACTGGGGAGGGAAAATGTTTTAGACCTTATTAATACAGAATTGTTATCAAATCCAAAAGTTTTAGATTTTCTTAAAGCTACACAGGTGTTCTTGACATGGTCCTTATCAGAAAGTTTACTGCATAAGGAAAAAAGTTTGATAAAGAATAACGGCATGATCAGCTCAGGATTTAAGAAAAAGTATGTATGCATTTTTATTATTTGCTTAGAAATTCAACTTTTTTGATGACAACAGTCCAGTTCAGGGAACTCAACTGCATTTAAATGAAAGATTTTTATGCTGGTTTATATAAAAACTTTGCCCACCAAGGTAAATTCATAAGATAAGAATGATATTTTTGCATTAAAATTCTTGTTACTTGCTCACATACACATATTAAATACATACAATCCAAACATTTTGCTGACCCTACTAAGTCATTAGATGTTAACATAGAAATGATTATGAAATTTGCCAGAAGCAGAGGTTGGTCTTCCTGTCGCAGCACTTGGAAGATGTGTAAAAGATAAATTGATCATATTGTATTTTGATTTATTTGTTAAGGATTTGACCAAAAATTCATGGATAATGACCTAATAACATGTCAGCCTCAGAATTTACCTAAAAGAGCAAAAAAGCAAAAGAATAAAATTAGAATATTTAAAACAGAAATTAAGATAATCTCCATTATTACCCTTTAGAGTCTCTACTGTTACAGAAAAAAAAATCTAATAATAATGGTTCTTGTGCTTTTGAGAGTCTTTTTGTACTTGGAGCACGGCTATGTAGTAGAACTACAGCACCGTAATAAAACACAACTAGTGTTTAGCCAAACGTTTATTGGGGGATCTAGAAAGTAACATTAATTAGTTGAGGTGGGTGAATGCTCTACAACATGTTCTAGGATACAATATCTGTGGCAGATCATGTACAAGGATGATGTGAGTGTAATGTCAAGTAAATTAAATGCATCTTCTTCAGTCTTCACTGTGTGAAGTGACAGAATAATGAAATTTAAATACAAATAATGGCTACATTTATCTTAATTTAGAGGCTGGTCACCCTAAATCAGGCACAGATATGAGATAAAATAGTATGAAACTGACACTTGGTTTGTAAAATACTTGATCTGTAAACTCTGGAAAGTTTTTTGTTTTGTCTGCAGTAGTACTTAAATGCCAGTTATGTATTTAATCAGAACAGAAGCTAAACATTTCTACTAAACCTAGAGCTGAATAGATAGTACACAGTTTAATATAATTTTTTTTTTTAAAAAATAGCAGTATATCAAGTCTAATAGAAACTACTTAAAAAATTGTAAAATTTTCAATATTAGGAAAGAAAAGTGAAGAAAATGCATAAGGAAATCTGCATGGAAACATTTTTAATTAAAAAATGAAAGAATTCCTAAATTAAATTAAATATTACATCCACTCTTTAAAAATTCTAAACTTACAAGATATCAAAACATCATATAAAATTAATAAAAACTTGTGACTAGCATCATTAGCAAAAAATGGAGTTCAGCTCTTTTCAGGACTTATCCCTCTGAAGTGTGTTTTGAACCTTATAATATCTGGCCTGACCATCAATGGTAGCAATAAATTCTTCAAAATTATAGTTCATGTGGACTGCTTTGCAATTCCAGTTATCAGAGTCAGGAATTTACAAAGACAGCTTAGTAGGGCAAAACCCTCTCAAAACTGACTCAGGACCAAGCTCTGAATTGTTAAGTGTTTCTGGGTTTAAAATCTGAGCTAAGAACCTGGGTGGGAATATGACAGTTCTTAATAGTTGTTTATGGATGCTTTTATAATTGCAGTCCTGCTGCTTAAATTAACTACAAGAAATTCAATTAATAAGGTAAATCGGACAAGTGGGTTACACGGAGCCACCTTCTTGATTTTTTTTCTCTCATTCTTTCATAAATACATTAAGAAAATTTCAAGCTGTTTGTGCTCAGATCTTTAAGATCATTTACAATACGAGTGACTGCATTTCAAATAGGATTGGGGGCATTTTTGCCCTGGGTTTTGAGGCCAGTATTAACATTTTCTAGTTCCCTTAATAAAGAAAGGCACAACAGGGAAAACTAGTATCTGTCTAATGAAAAAGAATATCTAGTGATTGCTATGAATAAACCAACAGATCTTCTAAAGTGTATAATGGTGAGCTGTAGAGTTAAATGAAAGCGAGTGATGCTCATTAGAGTCTGCTATGACACCTAGTCAGATTCATTAGTGCACAAACAAAGGTTTAAACCGCAGAAGACAGACATACAGTTTCATCTGCAATGGCTTGTATTTGAACAAAAGGAAAAGGGAACAATTATGAAAGAGAATGATATTGCAAAAGTGCCGTGTGGGAAACTATCTCCTGTTACTGGTTGCTTATCCTTTAAAAAAAAATCTCTTTGGTTTCCTTATATTATAAATGAGCATCTAAAAATCACAAAATCCAAAATGAAATAATCAAAGCCTCTAACTTGGGTTTTTGATCCCTAACAAGCTTTCTGCTTTAGGATTACCGGTCTCAATACTCTCCACCAAGGAATGTTCCTGCTGCTCTGCTTGCCAGCAGGAGAGCCTGCGGCAGCACTCGTGATGATATCCCATTTTAAAGGGTGCTGTTAAAATTCAGCGTGGTTTTTTTTTTAATATTCCATCTACCTACATTAATGATAACATTTTAGGTTATTAAGAAAGAATATTAGCATACTAATTTCTTGGCATTATTTATGCCACTCCTTTCCTTTTTCACTGGTCTTGGACAAATACAATGGCCTAGATGATTTCATTGCATTTTTAAGCTGCTAACGTAATGGCATTGAATTTAATACTATAGCTATGACTGCAGCTCCTTACAACAGGAAGGGAGTTCCTGGGAACTCCTTTCAAAGGGACTTCCTACATTCGCACCCACAGCAGGGAGAGGGCTGGGGCACCAGAGCAGCCTGGCTTCCCTGAGGAGGGAGAGGAAGCCCAGAGGCCATCAGCTGCTGCCAGACTTCTCCCACCCTCGGCTGGAAGGAGGTCGGAAGCCAGGAGCAGAGATGCTGGGCGAAAGAGGTTCTCTCCTCGCTTGGGGCTTTTGGTGGAACCCTAATGGAGAAGTGGTAAGGGTAGAGGAGCAGAAGCAGCTGAGCACTGTCAGAGTTCCCTTCCTCAATGCTGTGGCTGTGGCATCCCTCAGCTTCTCTAGAGGGGAACCCCTTACAAGAGGGAACATGAATTTCAGAGGATCCTCTTCCCCATTGGGCTGCCATATGACCACGAAACCCAAGACAGACCACTAGAAGCAACAGCAGCCACTAGGCAAAGAAACATGAATTTATTCTCAAAAATGCGTATAGGTTAGTACAAAGGTTAAACTGACCTCAGTGCTAAATATATTAGCAATACAATTATACTTTTGTGAGGAACTTTGCCCTGCTTCCTTTATGAGGATTTTCTGGCTAATCTATGATCACTTCTTTGCTTTTTTCTGTGGCTCTATACAAGAGGACACTGGAATTATAATCAACGTTTCTAGATTTAAGTCCAACTAAGGGCATACGTTGCAAATGAGCTGTGAATACTGCAGATAAGCTTGTAGCGTTGTACCACTCTTGTATGTTTGCAGGGCAGTTGCTCTGTCCTGGTTTTTATCAAGTGGGAGGAGCTGCTGTTTGGATCTAGCTGCTAGAGTAAGAACCTGTTTTTCAGGAGAGTGTTTTGGAAAGGGTAATTATGTGGGAACAGTCATTTTAGTGCGTTACTTCATCATAATTAATAATAACTGAACTAATGAGTCCAGGATACAGCAAATTGTAGGCCTTTCCACTAGAATATTTGAAGTCTTTCTTAGATATTATAAAACAGCACCATTGCCAAGGCCACAACTGAGTTTCTGTCACAATAAAAATTCAAATGCTTTCAGTCATTGCAGCATCTCTTTGCAATTCCCTGTCATCAGTCACATCAGTTTCACAACAGTTAGGCTAGTTCTGGGGCATCAGGTTTGAAGTAAGACAGGTAATGGGCTCATACACAGAGGTGCAGTACAAAAGTGTTGTATTTGATACCAGTCTGTAGAAAAGCAAAGGTTACCAACTGCCTTAAAATGAAGAGGGAATTTTGATTATTGGTCTTAGCAAACTAACTAATTCAAGTGATGCAATTAATCTGAGTAACATCAGCTTAACTCCCGAGACCATAAATCAAAGCTATGAGTGAGCTGTGTAACCTTGCTAACTAAGCAAGGCCTTTGCAGAGCTTAACAGGGAATTCTCCAACTCGTAGGTTGTTAAGAATGAGGCAATTTGAGCTTTTCTGCCTCTCCAGACACCTCTTGAACAAGAGAAATGCTGGATTACAAGAACTGGAGAGCAGAAATTTTCTGGGCTTCAAGCTTCTTCGCTCAATGAACTGTTTGCATAGTTCTGGAGAACACTCTTTCCTTTTCTAACCAAACCTAGTGCTGCTTTGGGAGCAGGTCTTTGTCTCTGTGCCTGCATGTCTTTTCTAGACTCACAATTGGCACAAAGGAGCTACAGTGTCTGACGAGGCCTGCTAGAACTCAAACAGCCAGATAAGAGAAGAAATTGAAAATAATGCTTTATTAACTCAAGGCAGCATGCTGATACTTTATGCAAGCGTGAAAAGACGATAGTATCTTGAAAGAGGTTTCGATGCAATCCATATGTGAATATATTGTAAGCAATGCTGTACTTCCCAATGGCAGTGAGAAGCTGCACCACACAAGGCTAAAACTGATAAATTAGAAAGTACCGTGTCATTGTGGTCAGGAGGCTGCTGACAGGGCAAGTAGCCACAAGACTACATGACTGTGGAATGACAAGTCAGAAAGCAATAGGACTGGGTTTATTCTTGGGGCAAACCCTGTGTTATATCAAAGGCCCGCTTGGCTAAGGTTTAGCTAAGAGGTGGATGGGGTTTTGCCTCTTTTTTCCTTGCATTTTTTTTCCATGACTCCCTTTAGTTTCTGCAAAGGTTATTCTAAGAGTCCAGTTACACGGGCCAACTTGCAAAGGGCTAACTTGCAAACGATCCATATCTTGGGCTGTACTCTCTGGCCAGTGCCCTGGGCTTGGGGCCTAAATCTGCCACGCGTTTAACCCTGTACACGATGCTTGGATTTTGTAACACTGCAGGAACTGTGGACCTGAGGAGAACAAAGCAGCTGGGGCAAATTTGAGCTGCCCTCTGTGTACAGGAGGTGTAAGTAAGTTAGATGCAGACAATGCTGACAAATCAGGCGACAGCTTTCAGGAGCAGAACCTCATCCTGAGTTTTCCCTTCCTATCTCTGTGCCACACTAATGCTCTTCAGCCTCTTTTCCAGGACAGGATGTTGCAGAAAAGGATAACAACAACAACAACAAAACCCCCACCAAAACCACAGATCACCATTTCAACTTGCTAACTCCAAAGAAACTTAATAAAACACGGGGCCCTGGGGATGGCATGGTGAGAAAAAGAAACTTTTTCTCTGAGCAAACAGGTCTTAGTGCAGCTGTGCTATCTAGAAGCCTCAGGTAGCACTGAACCATACTTTGCAACATTTTTTACATATTAAGATTTGTTTGGGTTTTTTTTTTTTCAGTTTTTGTGCTAATGAAGACCTAGGTTTTCTTCTTTCAGATCAAATTTGAGCATGCAAGTTGAATATACTATGGTCATATGTTGCACTCCTATCTTAACTGAAAGTATTACTAAAATTTTCCATGTTTTGCAGTCAGAAGAGCTGTCTTGTAAAAACACTGGCCTGATGTTCAGGTTAGCCTATGTTTTAGTGAGAGATACCAAAGCTACTTCATTTTATGCTTCAAACTAAAATGAATGAGAGGAAGCACTGCTAGGTGGTTCTCAGTAACACTAAGAACATCTGACCACTACGTGTATAATAGTATATAATAATGTGCACAGGCTACTCTACAACTGATTTCTCTGTAAATCTTTGGGAAAAAAAGGTTGCACCTACATGTACAGTCTAAGCAGTCATTACTTCTATGTGGGCATAAAAAGCAGTAATGAAATGATATTCTGTGTAAGGTATTGAATAATGGTATATTAATGTTGAGTTCCAACTTTATATTGTAATGGTTTTACTGAAGTAAATGATAGTGTCATTTCATTAAGTTTAATTTCATCTCAAACTCAATCATTTTACATCAAATTGCACTGTTCTCTTCACTCATTCCATCCCTTGAGCCATTTTTTACCCCATTTTTCCACTTTTATCTGGCCTTAGGTTAGGGAAGAGAATTTGAAGAAATTGAAATACTGCTGAAGAGATGCAGCGCTCTCTAGCTTTCTACGCAGCCCTAGGAAAAAAAAAAAAATGAAAGAAGTGGCTGTGCTCTGCAGGTTAACCACAAAAAGGCAACAGCACCTCTGTAGCTGTGTACGTGCAGCTTGCCCCTCACAGGAGTGCTGGTTGCATTGAGGTGGAAACAGATTTTAACTCAGAGTGCACAGGATCTTAAAGATACCAATTTTATTTTTAAGTAGCAGGAAGTCCAGAAAAGAACACATACCTCATAAAAATTGTTACGTGTTTCTTTGAGTTTGACTGGTATATGGTGTGCCAGTCACAAATACTTTCTTACTCCTTGTACGGGACAAGGAAACAGTAATGAATAAAAAAAAAATAAAAATCATACCTCTCAGCATTCACACATGTGGCCTATTTTTATATCTATGCTATGAGGGAAATAACGGGTTAAATTTCACTTGTAATAACAGTAGCAGAATCTTATAGAAAATTTTAAAATCTGAATGTGGTCGTAACTTACCTCCTTCCAGACTTGCCTTTAAGTAGTAACATTTTCTAGAAATAACTATATATAGGCAAGAATATGGAATTTTTTTTTTTTTTTTTTTTTAAAGAGTATCTCTATACAAAGGATAAGATCCAAGTTAAAACAGTGGTGTAGCACCAGGGACCAAGACTTGATCAAATGGGGAAGTACTACACTTGAAGAGTTCAGCTCTAATGTGCTTTAAGACAAAGCGAACAGACAAAATCCTACTGAAAATTCTGAAAGAAGTCATATGAGAACTCCAGTTCATTTGGAAAAGATGATGTGACATGTGAACTCTTCCTTTTGTGCTGCTAATGTGGCTTGAACATAGCCAGAATGTCCATTTTTTTTAATCACAGTTCAAATATGTGTAGTTCAAAAATAGAGACAAAGTGAACGTGTTTTATTGAGTCCAGCATGTCTTCCTCCATACCATGGCATATGGAAACTGTTTCTTTTTTATTTTTAATTTTTCTCCTTTTTTTTTTTTTTTTTTTTGCCAGCCTTCAGTTCCTCCAGGAGTCATCCCAAAAGCATTTCCTAATGTGGCATATGCTGCATCTCGAGTGCTTAAATGCCTACTAAATGATGTATCTTGCCACCTGCTGTGGCTAATGGCAGCTGCTGCAGAGAGAGAAGGATGCACCTACCTCAGCGTACGATGCTGACTGAAGCCGTGGGAGGTACTCCCCATGGCAATTCCTTTTCAGCCTGCAGCATGAGATTTGATTATCCCATCTCTTAAGAGATACAAATGTTACAACCATAAAATTATCCAGCTTAAAATGAATATGGAGATAATTTAAGGTGACACTGTTGCAGAGTAGGTAATGTGAATGAATATATAATTTAATATAGGTAAGTGCAGGAATGAGCTGTTGATTTAATGAGACACCATTACTTCTTGTTACTGGAGACTCAAAAAGGTGGAAGTTTATTTCTGTGTGACTCAATTATTCTTTTTTCCTTGCCTGCACAGTAAACAGCAGTCTAACTAATGGCCCTGACTCATTTGAGGATAAACAAGTGCTACCTTCCTGTCTAGTAATGTGTGGTATGTAATGACCTACCTTCCAATTAAATTCCTTTAAAAGCTATAGTTAAAGCCCCGTCATCAGTTTACAAATATCACTCAAGAAAACTAAAACCAGTCTTGAACAGACAATGTGTATCCAAGTCATCTTTTAGTGTAGTTCAAAAAGAAACACAAGAAGAAGAAAAATTAATTGTTGAATATCTGGACAAAAAATAAATGATGCATCTTTTAAAGATATTAAAGGCATGTGGTAACTAGGAGAAAACTTTCTGTCTTGAGGATTTTAAAACAGGCTGTTAGGCATAAATCAAAGGGACTTTTAATATTTTACAAAATAGTGTGCAGACTGACCTCAGACCTCAATGCTGCAAATGATTATAAACATACTTTATACATCTGAATAGTGTCATTGTAGTCAATCACCTGTGGAAAACCAACATTTGTAAGCATAACTGTTAATAGGATTTGACCTATTTTTATCTTGACCAGAGTTTTAGATGTTGTAACTTACTGTATTTATTCATCAGCAGCCCACCTTTCAGAACACTGGCAGAAAGTTCAGTGGTTTGGAGTGGTTTAGAGATGTGGCTAGATACAATAGTCCACAGATGGAGATGATGCTTTCTTTTGATATTATTTGGCCATTATGCATAGCTTTATAAATGGAGATTTAAACGAGGAGAGGGTCTTAACAGTTATCAGTAGATGAGTTTCTTTAAAGAAATGCAAAGTAAAATCTATTTTAATGTGTTTCCTTTGGTGCTTTATTAAAACCACTACTGTGTTCTGAAAAGATGAATTGAAAGATGAAGTAGATTGTGCAGATAGTATTTTCAGCTTTGGATACAGGAAATGACATTTAATTTTAATATTCAGAAGTAATAATTTTAATATCAGGCTGTTTCATTTTTGAATCATCATAGAAGTTTAAATTTTTTAAGGTAAAAACCTTTACTTTTGAAAGAACAAATGATAGGTGTGTCAGTTATTTGTGGGTTAATATTTGTATATTTATTCTTTATCAGCCCTGCTGAGTTTATCCTTTTTTTATTGCACTTTATATCCTTCATGCCTTGTAGCTCTGTCTCATAAAGTCCTCTGTCATCTATTCCCAGATAAATATTACCTTGTGGACCATTACACACTTTTATGATTTTTCTGCATGAAACAGTGATTCTTGATGTATTTCTGCTTTCATTTCATGCTATCTAAGCCTCTATAATTCAATTAAATCCTTTAATCACAGTGTTACCATGAGAAGATAAATTTGCTCTGGTTTATTTAAATTATATTTTAATTTTGCTGTTTTGTTACTCTCAGAGGTCTAGAAGTCCACAGCTGATACTGGAAGGAAAGGTGACCTAGCATAGGCAGAGTTTTACAGGAATCGAAATGAAAAAAAAAAAAAAACCCAAACGCTTTTTTTCTGGTTTACCAGCACTGTCTCCAGAGAACCTGCATTACCCATCATGGGAATCCCAGTGGAGGTAGCACAGGCCTACAATGTTTTTAAGACAAACTTAACTTGGAAAGAAGGAACCTGGGGGTAGAGGACTGAGGAGGGCATGGTCATAAATGATTTGAATGTTGCCTCACAGCAGGGTACGGATTCCAAGGAAACCATATATAATCCTGGCTTTTCCTGACTTCCAGGTGTTAAAGTTTCTAAATAGACTGTCATCTGTGTCATATAGTGCATGATGTAACAGCCTAAATAGTGCAGATAAGGGCATATTCTCCCTATGTTGTGGGAATAATGAGAGAGGAGCGTTCAGAAAACTGTTCTTTTTTTTTCCTGCGGAAAAAGTGAATACAAATACTTCCCTGCAGTGAATATGAATACTTCAAAAAGTAATTTAAGCCATGTATTAGCCATCTCCCAGCAACTTCACACCTTACATCAGGCACCATCCTTTGCAGCATAACTGAAGTATAGCTTTCAATGTTTTAACACAGGAGTTTTGGACTGGGTTTTGAAAAGAGGCTTTTAATGGCATTTCTTCAGGATCTTTTTCCATTGTTTTTAACAAGGAAACTAAGTGGACATTCATACAAGTATCAACAGAAAATCTTTCTCTGGTTGAAGCAGCAGAGTGGGATGAAATTATCAGAACTACAACATGGAAATAACAAATAACTGTCTTAGGGCAATTAGAGGAAATGACTGCAAACTTCAGGGACACTCAGCTGGAATCTCAAGCTTGGTGAATGAGCTTATTTTCATGCTTGTTAGTTTGATCATTGAAATGTTATATCAAAAAATTGTTATTTTTTTTCTTGTAAATTAATGAGCTCCCCAAAGTTTTACACCAGCAACAACTTTCTACTTGCTGTTTGCCAAGTAAGCTACGGTCTTATGTAACTGTGAAATGGTTGAGCTGAATAGCAGCTGGAGGGAAAGTGTAGAAAGCCAGATGAAAGTTAGTAGTGCACCAGCATACTGTCCATTAGGTGGTGACTGTTTTGCTCCCAGGACTTAAAAGAACACTGTTAAAATTCTCTGCAAAAATTAAGTGTTCAAGCCTGCCAATGACAACAGATGATGAAGGGACTGAAACTGGTTGCTAAACTATGAAAAGGTTTTTGGTAACAGGTGTACGTAAGGGGAGTGCATAAATAACAACATCTTTGATGTGCTAAAGCTACTAATTGCATTATTGGTTCTTAGCAGATGCAGTGCAGGTTGTCTTTATAAAGAATACATTTGCTTGTAGTTGAAAGGTGACTTTTAGAGAAAATGACTGTGCTTGGCACTTGCCACTCTATATCCCACTAAAGGCTGTTTCTCAAGTGTAGTACAAACCCTTTTTTTAAGGGACAGAATAGCCTTTTATGCTTGGAAGCTAATCTGAGCTGAAGATTAATGTCCAGAGGTTTCCAGATTTTTATGAAAGTCTTGTATTTTAAGAAAGAGTGTTGTTTCCAAAATATGAAATGTCATTAATATAAAAATTTCAGATTATAATGAACACCTTAAAATCTGAGTAATGAATTACAATAAGTCAATACTATCACCTCACAAACAGGTCCACACATTGTCTGGATTAAAGGGGGAAAGGGGCCATTTCAGATCACATCTCTCCTTATTAATTGCTTCTCATGCAGCCTACCTGGTTGGTTGATGGAGAGGGAAGGGTCTCACTCTGCCTGAGCACAAAACGGGTATGTCCCTTTTTTTTCCCAAGGGAAAGACGGTTGATTTGATAACATTAGAAGACCTCCATTTCATCCCTCCTGAGATAGCAACTCCATTTGATGACTAATTTACAGGTTTTCTTCAGTGTCCTCCTGGCTGGTGAGAGTACTTTTTAGGAGTTCTTGCTAACTGGTGCATAAATTGCTCTTCCTCTCCCCTAACTGGCTAAGTCTGATGGCTTTCTCCAGTTGCAAGTATCTGTATTGCTGCTTTACCCCATTCTGGGAGGCTAGTATTCGCCAAGTCACTCTGTGGCTGTAAGGCACCCACTTTGCCTGTGTTTTCTACCTGCTTTTATTTTAAATGTGAACTGGAACATGTCACCATACTCCCTGCCTCCAACTCTTATTTTCCCCATTTTTTAATTTTTGCAGCACAGTACTTTGTTTGTAGATGTTCTTTTATTTTTATTTTTTTTTAAGCAAACACACCGCATAGCACTAAATCAAAATATACCTTCAAACATCTCTATTTTACAAGCCAGTGTTTTGAGGAACTTTGTTGAAGGATAGCTACTTGGGAAACTGCTTTAAGCAACTTTTAGTTCTGTAAATCAGAAAGGAAAGCTAGAATTAAGCTTTGCGAAAAAACTATAGTTCTAGAAAGTCAGAAGGTTCCTCTGTGTAATGTTATAAACTGACTTATTTTTCTTAGTCTTATTCTGGTGAATCAAATGTAATCAGCAAATTCATCTCTGTAGAAAACAGAATTAGAATTGATCAGGTTTTTATTAGTAAAATGAGTGAGTCATAGTACTGCCTAAAGTTATGGGAAGCTCTACTTCTGTTCACACTAATTAACAGCATCTGTGCCCTTACGTCTCTTCACAAACAAAATTTACTTTAAACAACAACTTGTTCCAGAGATGTGCATATTGTGTTTATCATACTTTTAAAGTGATAGAATACAACAGATGTTTCCCACTTCTTCTGGGAGGGGAAAGTAATAAATCCATTATAATGAGGTAAGAAATCCAGTCATTGCAAAGGCTTAAGATAAGCTAAAGTGGAAAGATTTTTTAAGAGAGCTAGCACCTGATAGAAGTTCCTCAAAGATCAGGATGTTTTCTAATTACAATTCCACCTCTCCATTACAAAGGCAAAACATCTGTATTGTACCAGTTTCCATTTTTCTGTTTTTCAAAGAGTAAGATTTTGCTGATGCCTGCATCGGTGGTTGCCGCACAGCAGTGACCCCGATGGGTAAGTTCGTCTGTGCAGCACTCCTTCTGGTGATGGGGAAGCAGCGACCTGAACTGGCACCTTTCTATGTGTTTTAGCAAACTACTAGTCTGATTGTAATGTAAAGAGCAATAGAAAGCTATAGGACAAGGCTCTGGTGGTTGAAGTGCCAGAATTATGCATTGGCAGATCCTTGTCTGTGAGACAGATACTGCTCCCCAAACAGATGGCCTAGCTTTCATGTTTTGGAGAACTTCCATTCTTTACCTTAGCTTTGCATCTGTTGCATAGAGATACTTTAATATCTGAATATGTAGAGGGATCTTCCTCTGTGAAATAACTGAGGTATCTCTTTTGAAGGCAAATAATGAAATTGATCACATTAAGCTGTGGAAGCATAGTCAGCAAACTTCCTTGGTAGAATATGAATTGGTCAAAGCAAAGCAAACTAAACCCACTTCCAGAAGAAGAAACACTGAAGTTATACCTATCATAGCAGAGTAACCTACTGATTTAAATGAGCAGTCGTAAAAATATATATTGCAGGATTTAACTGTAGGATTTACTGTAATAATATTATAGAACCTAGAATTAGTTTGAGTAGATCTTGACACTTACTACTTAGTAGCTAAGTCAACTGGCCTTCCATTTAACTAAGATTGAGGTGAAGGAGAAAAGGTGAGCAACCACACTTGGTCCAGTTACACTGTGACCCTGAAGGTAATGGAGCCAGTGCTTGGGTCTGATCTAAGGGTGATTTCCAGAGAGATGTTAAGACCCCTTACACTATTTCTATGTTATCTTCAAGTATAAAATCCTAAAGGGAATACCTGACATAGTGTCATTTCCTTTCCTCCCCACATCATCTCTGGAAAAGGAGAGTAACTAGAAACTTAAGAGGTCAAAGGGAGTCATCTCTGAAAGGAACTTGCATGCCACTGCAACTGCTGTATTTGTAAGCCAGCATCTGTTCTTGCAAATTGGCTAATTGTGTGTGCAAGCAGGTATTCACTAATTAGGTGCTCAATTATCCATTTTGTTCAAACAATGGACATTTGCATGTATAAAATTAAAGGGTTTGTGGACAGCTAACTCTTCTCCTGGTAATGAGCATTAAGCAGGGACCATCTTAAAGACATCCATCAACATTTCAAGGCTTCAGGGAAGTCGAACGGGTGAAATTCTCTTATGAATAAGCACTGTATAGTGCTGCCTAACAATTAAAGTATATATGTGGCAATATTAATATCGGAAAGTGGCAGAACCCAATATAAATGATAATTAGGAGAAATGACAGCTCAGCAAAAAGGAGCGATAGCATCATTAGTGCCACTAGGGACTTTGTGAAGCATACTCTTCCCTGTACAGCTATAGAAAAGGGAAGGGGGTGGGGAACAACAGCATTTGATTAGGCCAGATAGTTCTCTGGAAATTCAAACTATTGGCTAGATAGATTGCAATAATTTTCCAATTTTCAGAAGGGTCTAAGTGTGGGTTTTCAGTTAGCCATCATAAGTGCTTTTTGAAAACAGGACTTAAGCTTGATTCCAGAGCCTTTCTTTTACCTTCTCTCCATATTGTGTTAGGACAATTACTCTAGAGTGACAAACTGATAGTTCTGAAGGCTTTTAAAAATACCTAAAATATAATGAATTATACTTTGGCGAGTAGAAGATAGGACTCCAGATAGCTCTCATTTAACATTCCTTTCTGCCTCTTGCATGAGGATTTTGTCTGCTTTGTAGGGATGATGTCAGTTTTATCCACATTCATAAAACAACTTCCTAAGCTCTGAGGCAATTATAAGAGGGGGGAAAATAAGAAAAAACCCCAATATATAACGTTGAAAATTATTGTTACTTTCTAGCCAATATCATATTCATAGCTTTTAAACCATAACTCTAGTACCTTTATTCACCACATCAAAGTTGAATAAAAGCTTTAACCTATTTTATTTAGGATATATAACTCCCAATAGCACATTCATTTTCTATTGGGGAAAAAAAAACCCAAAACATTGCATAATTCTCTGTGTACCTCAGAGCCTATAGACATGCTTCTGATCATGTTTGTCAACCTTGTCAGCAGGTGGTGTGTGTCCAGTGGAAGTAAAATAAAAGTCTGTAACTGAAATACCAAATGCCAGCAGCTCCCAGCTACTGAAACAACCTTCTGCTTTGATTCAATGTAGCCTTCAAACAGGTCTCATTTTTTTCTGGGTGGGTGATTACTGTTCAGTTTGTGGAAAGTTAGGAGCCATGGGGAAAGCAATGCTTGTCCCAGGCCCCCTCCAACCTAGGAGTCTTGCAGCCTTTTGAGTCCAGAGGATTCAGCCTTTCATGTTTAAAAAGCAGGTGAGTATCCAACTCTTTAATCCTTAACTCTGTTTTTTGTTGTTGTTGGTTTTTTGTTTGTTTTTATATCAGCTAGAAAAATCCCAAACTACAACCCCCTCCCAACACTAGCTTTTAAAATCTAGAGCCTTACGCTGAAAAAATAATTAGGTTTCTCAATGCAGAGTTTAGCTCAAAAATGAAATTTGTATTATTAGGTTATAAACATGTGTGTGACATTAATTATTTTTTTCTGGCTTTTAAATATGTAAATACATATCAGACATGGCAGCAAAGAAATAATAGCCTCATCAAGGCTACAGGAAACTTTGCTTTCAACCTCAAAGATGAGAATTGGGCTGCCTATTCTTTATTTGTTTTATAAATCCCTTTTTTGACACTTTTACTCAAGTGTAGATAATGCTACTGATTTCAGCTGTAGCACTTGTGGACAGAATTTTATATAAGAGTGCCAGATTAGTTATTCCTGTCTTTCCTCTTAGCTACACCTATCCTTTCATTAGATGCTGAGACCTTATTGCCTCATTTAAAAACAAACAAACAAACAAGTTCAACTCTGATCTGAATAAAATCTGCAAAAAAATCCCCCACCAAATGTTTCTATAGCCAGGAAAGGAAAATTCCCTAAGGTGTCAGAAGACCCAGTCATATGAGTAGATATGCACAGTTATTTTCCCCTAAGGGATTTTAGAAGATACAGACATGGCTCTGCAACCATTTCTGCTGGGCAGTTTTTATTATGATTTATCTTCTTCTAGTAATGCTTATGTGATACCAGTTTAAAGAATGACAGTATTCTGTGTGACAGTAAAATGTCTTTGAAGACTACCACAACAAATATTTTTATATTCTACATACTCTAAAAATGCACTAAATAGTCTATATCCACATTTCCAAAATAATCCTATATAGACCATTCTATACCATGCAGAGTTCATGCTGTATCACTGATCAAGTCAGCTTAGACAACATGACATCTTTTCTGAGGTATTAGAATAATGCTCTATTGAAAAATTATGAAATTAGTATTTGTGTATGCTATGCAATGTTCCAGTCTACTAGAAAATTGTCATCTTTTGTAAAAAAAAGTGTCATCACAGTAAAACTGATGATAAAGAGAAAATGGAAAACTCACTGTGGAAAATAATTCCTTTGACAGGCACACCATCTCTTGGTCCTGTCCCTTGGAACGATGATGTTTCTATTTTTCTAAGCCAAAATCACAGTAAGGTGCAGCCTGCATTTGGCCATACCTGAGCAATCCAACACAGAAAAGGACATATGAAGTTTAAAATTGAAAATGATGTTGTTTAGATTGTAGTGCATTTAAAAATGACCACTTGTAGTGGTCATGTTCAGTTCATGTGTGTTAGTCATAGGATCACCTGGTACCTGCTTTTAGTGAATGAAAAGACCCCATAAACCTCTCTGTTGCCAGACTGGATCCTATAAATCTTTTATGTAAAACATATGCTACTTACATAGTGTCTGCATAGAAGTCATGCATTTTTTCCACTTGAAAAAACTCAGTATGACTTTATGGCTAAAAATTGAAACAAATGAAAGCCTAGGAGATCTTTTCTCACCATGCTGCTTCTAGTCCCAGGGCCAAAGCTCATGATCTTACTCCGTATAGCTATGTAAGGGGGCTCCCTTGAGAGAAAGGTAGTACATCACTAGGGCTAGAATGAATGATGTTATATTTGTTCTTACTGATAAATTACTGATTTCTTGCAGCACACTTAAAGATGCTGTTGGGGATACGTTTTTAGCTCTGTACAGGCAACTCCAGGAAAGTCTCCCCAGTCTTATTCAGCCAGACTGGATTTTTACAGTTCCTGATTTAGCTATGAATTGGGTCCTTTGTACCTTTGATATATGGCCCTTTGTAGCAGATTCACACCTTGTTCATTCTGCCTAAATTTCAGCTATGCTGTATGTCTTGAAAAAGGATTATCTACATGTTTCCTAAGGGATGATGAGAGTAATGAGCAATTAGTCCACAGCAGGCCAGCTTTTCATGAAAATTCCTTCCTTCTATGTATATTCTGCTTTCATTAACAGAAACTGACCTTTATATTTTGAATTGCCAGCTCCCTGGAGTTTCTCTAGTCTCCAAACTATACTAAAAAAAAAAAAAAAGAATGTTTCAGTAAATTATCCTTTGTCAGTTTAATTCTAGTGTAAACATCATAACTGGCAAGAAATACTCCTCTATTTAGTAGTTAACTAATGTTAAGAAGGTCCATTATCATTAATAAAGGTAATATCTGACTGGGGTTTCATATAGGCATTACAAGGGTAATAATGGTGTGCAATAAAGGTTTTTGTTTCCATAAATCAGCTTTTATAATGCTAAAGCTGACATGCTTTTGTTTGGTATATATTGGATGAACAGTGAATGATAGAGTTTCAACTTTCCGGGTAAGTACTGGTGAAAGAAAAGCAGGGAGTCCAGGGCAGAGTGTGTTCCATGAGCATGAATTCCAGACTGGAATGTTCTCCTCACACTCCTTGTACCTTCATCTTAAAGCAAGGGAGAAGTGGGTTAAAATACTGATGTTAACTTGGGATGAAACAACCTATTTTCTCCCCTGCTGTGGAATACAGATGATCAGGGATATATATCCCTTTGTAAAAATACATTGAGTTTTCCATGAAATTAATAACATTTCTCTAATAGTTTTAAAAATCTGACAGTAATTCGTATTTATAAAGAACTAGGTACGTTGCCTAAAAATATGTGTACACACGAGAGCTCTCACATGTTTTGAAAGTCATTTCCATTAAAATACACTACTGAGAAAAAAAAAAAAGGTTCAGTGAGTATCCTTAAGTACACCTAGATTAGCTACAACTTGGAGAACTCAGCAGGAAGAAAGAATGGATGCTTTGCTGCATTGTAACAATACAGTCTTCTGAACAGAGATTTCTATAGTCCATATACCCTACCCCTATAAGATAGGGTAGATTTTGAACTGTCCTATCTCATGACTGACAATTGACATTCCTATGGGTCTACTGCAACAGCTGTATGCCATCCTGTCCTGTTCATAGGAAAGTACCCAAAATACTTTGTCATGAGTGACAGTATGATAGTAAGATTTCCTTCAAGAGACCACATTGTTTATTGGCATGGCAAGCACAGAGGACCATAGATATAAATTGAAGTGGATGCTTGTAACTTTATTTCCTCTTTCAATTTCTTAACTGTGAAGTGTTGGAATGGTCCTATTAACCTCATTGATCTGAAAAAAAATTTCACTGCTTATTGCACAGAGCTTTTAACAGCAAAGCTTGCAGGCCTTAGGCAAAATAAATTTACCTGAGAAGCTAAATCCCCACGTGGATTAAAAAAATAAAAAATTAGCTAGTTCTGCCCTGAAAACATTTTCTTGCTTTAGTTACATAAATGTCACTCTTAGCTTCCAGCAGCCAATTTGCGTACCCCATCACTGTTCTGCCCTTGTGCCCTTCCTTATTCTGGGCAATATGATTTCAGGCTCTTCTTTCCCCCTTTCCCTCCAGGTGCTCTCCAGTCTTTCCTCCTGTCCCTACAAAGCTTTCCAGATTTCTTACTCTTGACAGCTGGAAATATTTATTGCTCTGATCTTCATAGTATTGCTGCAGTTAGTGGTAGATATAAAATGTCATGATAACTCTCTTAAAACCTGATTCAAATTTCAGTTCTTCCAAGGTAAGCCTTTATGGCATGGCAGAACTTTCGTCAGTAAGCAATTTATATTCCAGTACTTTCAAGTGTTCAGTTTTTAGGGGATACACAGAAAAATGGATTTGTACAGGACAGGAATGTCCAACATCTGCTTCCATTCAAGTATATTTTTTATAATCTATTTCTAGTAGATCCAATGCACTGTTAACAATTCAACTGATGTTCTAGGAAAAGAAAATTCTTCAGCAGGAGCCTTTTCAAAGATGTAAATCTGTTAGGAAAGCTAACAGATGGAAGGTATTCCTGTTTGGATGTTTCAGATATGACACAAGACAGTTTTGTTTCTGAGGCAAAAACAGAGGTATCCCTAAATAGATGGAAAATTAAATACCCTTTTGTGTTTCTTCTGCTTTAGGATGTGTGGTCAAAATACCAAGGGAGTGCCTTCAAACTGCTCTATTGCTTGTTGTTTTAAGCAATAGTCCTTGAATAAAAAAAAATTAAGAGAATTTTGACTTTGCATTGGGAATAACAGTTCAAATGGAGGAAGGAAAAATACATTTATTCAATGATAACTTCTTTCTTATTTTAAAAAAAGGCTAGAAGACAATGGTTTGGAAAAGAGCAGATAAGTGCTGTGTTGCATCATAGGCATGGGCAGTGTAAGTCTGTCTGCACTTCACCATCATTTTTGCCTTAAACGTTTCCATGTAATCAGTGGTATGGTTGTGTGTGCCGTCTGTGTGCACATGGTGCTAGAAAATTAATGCTTTCTGCACACACTGTGAACAGGAATTCCAATTAGGGTCTGCTGTGCTGGTGATTTCTTGGGTAGACTTCTGCCCACTGAAATAACTAATTAATGTCACATAAGGCATAGAATATGTAAAATAGTAACAACTCAGTCAATTTCTCACAGCTTTGCTGAACTGAGGTGAAAGCTTCCTTATGCCATTCCAATTTGTTGAATTGTTTAGCTCCTTGACTATGAATACGTATTTTCTCTTGTCAAGTCCCTTAGGGAAGATTTTTTCCCTTGTATTTTTTTGCATCATTACAAAACCTCTGAAAGGTTTCACAAGTTCTTAGGAGATTTAAGAAGATATTTTTTGCTTGTTTCTTTAAAGACTGTCTCCCAGAATACGAGCCAATTTCTTTTTAGTTCTCATCCTTGATTTGCTCAAAAGGGCCTGAAAAAAAGGGCACAAAACAAATTACAAACACACCTTGCAAGGCTGCTAGATCTGTTCCGAATGTGGTGGTGATTCTGCATTATAGCAGAATATTAAGTTTCAGATATGCCTGTCTGCTTGTTCTCGGTGTGAGTTGGGGATTCTTTAGAACAAGAATGTCTGTATTGATGAGATGCTTAAGATTATATACCTTATAAGTATATGTATTTTTTGATAAGTTATATATGTATATGTATGCAGAGAAAAAGAGCACATTAATTTATGTAATGGAGAAATGGAGAATAAGTTAAAATACAAATAGTATTAATAAGAATACTGGTAAACAATTCAAAGAGCTTAAGATGAATACAAGAGCTAGAGATTCTAGTTTTCTCTTTTGCTGAGATGGCAGACAAACCAGAGCTTGTGTGAACAAAAGGGAAAACAGTTTCAAACTAGGCTACCCTTTTTGCCAGTTCTTCCCTTTCCCAACCTCCCTCTGAGCTACCGTCCTTAACAGCTTCACTTCACAACCTATCTCAGCACTAGCCACGTGGCTGTGCACAGGCGATGAGCATAAAAATGTGTACTAGCTTCCAAATATGCCCAAGAAACTGTATCTCAGGCAAATGTCATTACTGTTTGTGGAAAAACCTAACATTCAGTATTAAACATTTTTTTACATAAGGCCTGGGAAAACTCAGTCTGCTTTGTAGGTGCTGCTGATACCCTTGAAATTACTGTATGACCGGCTTTTATGGCCAAATAGGATGTAAATGCCTTTGACCTGAATCTTTGCTCTTTCTGATAGAAATAGGAACTTCCTCCTAAGTTTTACTTTGACCATGCTGTTTTGTGTAGGTTTCATCATAACTACCTCTTTTAGAAGATGGATAAGTCATTTTAGCTATCCATTTTTAATACTCTGAGAGATGAGAGAAACCCCCCACAAATAACAGTTTTACTTTATAATATTAAATTCAGTGAGATTTATTAAAAAGGAATAGGAAAGAGTAGTGAATGTGAACAGTTAGTGATATTTCTGAGAGGTCTGAAGAAAAGAAGGCTAAGGCGGAGGATCTAATCACCATCTTCAACTACTGAGAGAGTGCTTACAGGGAAGGCAGAACCACACTCTTCTCAGGTGCCCAGAGAAAGGATGAGCGGCAGCAGACACAAGCTGCAGCAAGGGAAATTCTTATTAGGAAAGAAGAAAGCACTCTCCACGATAAGCAGTAGTCAAAATTGAACAGTTTTCCCAGAAAAGTCAGAATCTCCGTGCTTGGGGATTTTTGAGACTTGGCTGGACAAGGTGCTGAGGAAGCTGATCTATCTTTGAAGTTACACTGCCTTGAGCAGGGGGTTGAACTAGATCATCTCTAAAGGTCCTCCCCAACCTAAATTATTCTGATTATATATAGCGATATTTCTAAGTCATAACAATGACCTACCTGGTTCTCCATTTGAAGTGTTAGTTTTGTCCTTTTGATTTAAAAAATAAATAACTTAAACCTGATTTTTTCCTAGATTTTGCACCAAAGTTAGGAAAGATGATACTTGTGTGTGAGAGACTGTTTCTGCATCACATACTGAAGCAATTTAAAGATGACTCAGGGTATAGTGCTCAGTAAATCCAAAAGCTGAGAGTAAGTTAAAAAAAAAAACCCAAACAACTTTTTACATTTTGCACATTGCTTTTCCTAAATCTAATAAAAATAACATGAATTTTCCTAAAATAAGTTTTTAATAATGAAAATTAAACTGGTTAACATGGTAAACAGTTTACATATCATGAGGTTAACATTTGAATTTTTTTTTAATAACTATTGTAAACTCCGTGTTTTGGTCGGTGGTCCCTTTTATGTGATAGAATGGATGCTATTATTGAATTTATAGAACAGGTTTCTGCAAAATTCTGAATGTCGCTGTAGATTGATCACATTATTGCAGGACATGCAATCAAGCTCACAATTACTCAGTCATAGATATTGGTGCTGAGCTTATATTTAGACAAGCATTTGACATATCAGTCAATGTGATACCATGAAAGATTGATTGGAGTTGATCATACCATAACTCATTTTTGCTATGTGAAAAAAAATTAGGGGAGACTAATGAAAAAAGCTCTTCTCTCCACTTGGAGTATTTAGATTCCACAGAATGTCTAATGTTCTTTTAGAAGCAGTGAATAAAAGTGGCATTGATTCACTGCTTTCCTCAAAGTGCATGAAAACAAATAAAACTTGAAAAAAAAAATTGTGCTGCAGTAGTTACTGCAAGTAAAGGTAAATCTACTGGAGGTATCAGGGCAAACCTATTAACTTACAACTTTGCCTGGTTATTTCAGAAAGGGCATTAAAGCAATGATTTGGGTGCTCGTGTAGTTTGCCTGGCTTTGCTTCTTATCCACATCTGAAAGATATCTGTGTGAAAAGTCTTGTTTCTGTTTCAGGTTTGAAGTTTCTGACATCCCGGAAGGAAAACCCAGTACTTTCATTATTTAGAAAGGGAAATGTAACAGTGATTGGAAACAGTTTTTCATAATACGAAGTGAATATTCATCTTCCTAAGAAACACTTCTCTTTAAGAAAATGTATGAGATTCTGTCATTGGCTCTTTAATAATTCCAGAAGTTGAGTGATTTACGCCAGACCTGGAGAGCGCTGTGTTTGTCTGCCATCTGTCCCGGCTAATCTCTGAATTCCATCTACAAGCGTGGTTGACTTACAACTTCCCTGATTAATGACATCTATCATTTTCTTCATAACACAGAGCAATTAATCTCTCCCTGTCCCAGGGGTCCGCCTCAGTAATGGGTTTGGGGGGAGAAGTAGCCCGCAAAAGTCCTTTTGGAAATGACACCCTTTTCGTCCTCGTCCTCCCCCCCCCCCCTTGTTCCCTCTCCCGTCTCTCCTTGTTTCACACCCCTGACGGCGCACCAGCGCCAGGAGCTCCCTGACCCCGCTCTGGCCGTGCGCCCAGGCGCGCTGTCCCCCGCGCTGTCCGTCCGTCCGTCCGCAGGGCTGGGGCCGCGCTGCACAGCGGGTAAGCTCGGATCCGAGGGGCCGGCGGGCAGGTGCCCGCTCGGGCCGGGCCGGGCCGGGCCGGGCCGGGGGGAGGAGGAAGACAGGGCGGCCGCAGCTGCATTGCGGATGGAGCCGCTGGCTCTTGGGGAGGGGCGGCCGCGTAATGGGGGGGCGGGCGAACGCCCGCGGAAGGGAGCGTGGGCGGTGCAGGGGCACCGCGGGGCGGGGGGGGGGGGCGCGCGGAGCCTCCTCCCCGCCGCAGGAGGGAGGTGCTGCCGCCGCGTCCCGGCGCGGGGAGCGGAGCGGAGTGGAGCGGAGCGGAGCGGTGAGTGCGGGCGGGCGCGGCGGGGCAACACGGGGTGCGCGGCGCTGCCCTGCCCTGCCCCGCCCCGGGCGAGCATCTGCCCTGGGCGAGCATCTGCCCCGGGCTCGCCTACTCGCGCAGCAGCGAGGGGCGCGGAGCCGCCGCAGAAGGGCGCGGGAAAGGCGCGCAGCAGCCCCGCGGCGCTGGGGTGGGAAGTTACGAGTGGCTGCGGCGGGCGGCCTCGGAGCCGGGCTCTCATCTGCGCCCCGCGCTTCGTCCTCTCCCCGCCGCTGTGGGTTCGGTGAAACCGGGACCTTGCCCGCGGTGCCCAGCAGAAGCGTGGGTCCCCCACGGTTGTGGGGGGGACTGCCCCGGCTCGGTTGTGAACGAGCCGGGAGCTGGCTGGTTCTGGAAGTCGGCGCGGACTGTTAGTGCTGCGGAGTTGGAAAGGCGGTCGGGCGTCCGTCCGGCTGGGAAAACTGCTCGCGATTTTTGTAGCTGTTATGCAGAGTTTAAGAATCTTAGAAGCGGCTGCTTAGCTGTGGTTACGCTCTTGGGGGGGGGGGGGGGGGGGGGGGGGGTGCAGAGCAAAGAGCTTGATGTTGAAGCCGTGTTTATATAAAGCAAAGAATACGCTGGGCGCAAAGAAGCCGTCAGGAGAAGGTTTGCCAGGCTTTCCAGGACCAAGCCTTCGGTTCAGGAGTGAAACTGTCAAGTTGCTTTGTGAAAGCAAGTAATTACTGTCTCTGAAAGACGTTAGAAAAAAATCTCATTTGTCAGGGTAATTTGTGCGTGCTACAGGAGTTGGGTTGTAGTTGCTTGCTTTATATACTAGCAGGAGTACAGCTCTGTGCCTGGAAGCGTTACGTGCTGTTAGTTACAGGGTTATAGGGCGTTTTGTAACAGGACTGGTGAAGCTGATGCTGCAAGAGTAGCCAAGAGGCATGTGAAAAGAGAGCAGAGGGGATGGGGACAGGCTTATATCCCATACGTTGAGAGTTTTTCTGGAGCACTCTCAAACAAACAAAAGGAAAGCAAAGATAAAGGTATAATTTAAAAAAAAATCGCTCTTATAGTAAATGCTGTTGGCATGAAGTTGAATTCAAGTTGAGGGTGTTTTCTTTTAATAACTCAAGTGAAATGTAAATCTGTGGTATTATGGAAACTGAAAAAAGTAGTTCTGGGTTATTGATGTGGTTTTGTGTGTAGTATGCACTATTTAATGTGTAACACTGAGCTTGGGATGCTTCATTCTGAGTTAAAATTCTGACATGGCTACATTTAGCAACTTATAAATCAGCACCAAGTTTGATGGAGCTGCACTAAAGAAAGTTGTTTTAACAGACTTGTACTTCATTAAAAATGTCCACTTTTAAAAAACTGATCAGGTCATCCTTTAGTTTTAATGTTTGTAGGGTAACATATTAAAATTATTTGCTGCTTATGTATACGTCACAGGGCCTATCCTGTCCTTTCCTAACTTTAGTCCTCTTTTCCAAAGATCCTACTGAGAAAGCCTGTTTTTCTGAGAGGTCTCTTGGAGGGCATCTGGAAGACAGTGGGGGATGAATGTTATCAGAGTCGCTTGAGAACAGCATGCTGTGCTTTGGGAGCAGGTGATTTTTTTAGGTACACATTGTCCATGACACATTACTGTTTTGGCCATACTATGGGCTTTATTTTGGAATGACTTGGTTTCTATTAAGGGCATTGGTATAATATTAGATAATAATTTCAGGCTTATTTTAAAACCAAGATTTATGTGACTGGTTAATTTTGTTAGACCTGTTCTGACTTGAGATTTAGCAGGACTGTAGAGATGTTTCTTCTGCTTACCTGAAGTTATCAGAAGTTTCATTGGTTTTATGGTACTACGCTGGGGTTATGCAAGTTTTCTGCTGAGATGGCACTTGCTCTACTTTGCCCAGATTTTTTGTCCTTGGAATGGATTGAGGCTTAATATTGTTGATGACTTGCCTTTGTAAACTAAGGAATTTAGGGCATCTTTAGCAACTGTCACTTTATTCCTGGTGTTTTATAATTTGTTTTACTGGGCAGTACAACATACCAGGAATTCCAGCTGTGGTTAGGCACTTGGATCTACAGTTATGTTCCCACATTGTGCCTTTTGTGACAAGAGGGAGTAGTGGGAAGCTGACAAAGTGATAATATTCTGACATAGTAATTCTATAGGCTATATATCATGTCAGTGTACCATATATTACAGCAGTCGTACGTAGTGTGTTTGTCACAGCTGGCCATAAGAGAGGGGGAAGGGAACTAGGATTGCCTCACTTAGGGCCTCCTTCAAATCCACATGAGAACAACAAGGTTTTTCATTTGGATTATATTGAAACATTAATGTGGTCAGAGGAGAAAGGGATAATTATAATGATTAGTTTGTAGTTGATATTAAAAATCTGCCTGAATTAATGAATTCAACTGAACTAGCCAAATCCCGTGCTTTCCATTCTTAGTAGTTCCTTTGGTAACTACTCGGTCAATGTGAGTGAAGTGCCTTGTCACTTATCTCTCCCTGACCACTCTAAATTCTAAAGGTGCAAGTCACTGCTTTATCTCACTTAATCAATAGTTAATCAACGTATCCTAAATATATTCAGAATGTGATCAGGAAGAGAAAGCATTTTAGTTTTTGTCTTAATAGCTGCAAAACTGTATTAAATTAATTCTTACCCATAGTGTAGTCTACCTTCTCCAGCCCTATTTCATTAGATTGAAAAGACAACGTAGATAATATAAGGGATATCCCAGTACCTGTTTCTTTAATAATACGAACAAAATTCTTGCTGCTTCATTTATTTTCTCATGTGCTTGTGACTTTTACCTGACAGGGTTTGAAGCCAGGATTAAATGTGGGGTGAAGGAGACGCAGGAAAAGATGAGCTAGAATGCTAATATGCACATACATCACAGGTTTCAGACTACTATTCTGGATTGTTCTGATGTAAAAGTTACCCTTTCTTCCAGAAGCAGAACTATTCATAAGCTAAATATATTCAATATCATCTTTGAGCTGCTAGTTTTACTTATCATAAGCATAGAGTGCCTGTCAGAACTGTGCCCTGTCCTCAACCAACCACGTACAAGGAAGATACCCAAATAACACAAGAAGTGGTTCTCAAATTTCTTTCAGTTTGCAGACCACTACCAATTTTCCAGTTGAATCAATTTTCCATTTAAATCTTGCTGTCAGTAGGCCCACTTTTCTTAATTATGTATATTAGACCTCTTGGAAGTCATTTGCATATTACAGGTTGAAAATTACCCTTATAAAAATGACTCCACCTTAACTTTTAGACAGTTGACTGGTGGTGTGTGGATGTATAGCAGCTTTCTTGAAATTTATGAATGAAAGCCAAGTCTCTCTTTCCACAGTTGTCCTTTTCTCCTCTGTTGTATATTTGGCAAAAATTATGATATCACAAGTTGATGAAGTTAAGGCCTTGGAATGATGTTGTAATTAATTAGTCCTCATATTCATATATGAGTATATAACGTATATAAGATTTGTTCTGTGATAGAAACTTAGGGGGGAAATAAAGCAAATATTCAGCTGGACTACCAATGTAATGTAGCAATGGAAAAAGCAAAATCTAACCTTGTGATGCTGAGTAGAGAGGGTTCTGAAAGATCTAATAAAAATATTAGTGTCATCTCACAATAACTTATGATGAGATGAAAAGTTCTGATCACTCATCTTCAAGAAGAAATAACTGAAATTGGACCAGGTGCTGAGAAGAGCTAACAGGATGGTCTGAATATATAGCGAGCCTGCCTTGTCATAGAGAGGTAAGGGAGATTCTGGTTTGTTTGACCAAGTGAAAAGAAAGCTATGTAGGATATGGACTCCATCTGCAAACTCAGGAGGGGATCAACAGCAGGGAAGCAGAACCTTGTGATAAAGGACATTGCTGACATGAGAACAACAGAATATCTACTACCCCTGATAAAATTTTCTTGCAGAAATTCGGAGAACATCCCCCTGTTAGAGCACGTGGGTTCTGAAACACCCAGTGGCAGCAGAGAGGAGTGGGGAAATACTGCAGAAGTTTTGAGGAGTTTGTCTAGTTTCCTGAAGGGATTATATGCTTAGCGGTGGTATGGGCCAAGGGAAATGGTTGCATTTAGCTTCTGTCAAAGCTTTAAATGTCATGCCATGCAACATGCCAATCCAGTTCCCCTTCACTCTGTTTAAAACACAGCTTCAGAAACCCTTTGTTCTTTTTTGGCGCTTGCCAATGTTTAACCCCTCTTGAGTGACTTCTCCTCTTCTATGTCAGGTTTAAGCTGCTTGTCTGCACCTTAGCAGGCTAAAGCCACATTGTGTGCAGCCTGTCTCTCTATTCTTGTTTCTTTTGCCTTTCCTTCAGCAGCCCTCTAGGCTGCCTGAAGTGGGAGATTAATCTGTCCTGCTCTCTCATTCCTCAGTCTGTGCTTAGGACTGGCTCTCCCTCTGTATGGCCTGACACACTCTTATAAATTCCCTGTGAAAACACATAATATTCAAAATGGTTTCCAATCATAGCCCTTTCATAAAAGCAATATGAAAAAATGGGCAACATAGGCATTTTTAGACATTCTTCTTTCACCCTAAACTATCAAGGGCAGCAAGGAGAGACTCTGCAGTAGTTTGTGGAGCTGAAAGTCTGCTAACAGTGACAGAGAATTTTAGAAGAACAGGAAAAATAAGTTTAGAAGAGCTTTAGTCTGGGGAATCTTGTTCTCTCTCTCTCTCTCTCATGCATAAGAAAATGTCATTTTGCTTTTGTGTGGCATGCCAGCATCTTCAGTGGAACTACTCACATTTCAGATAATAGCACAGGCTTCCATTTAGCTCTCAGTTGTTCCTTAGAGATGTCTTTTGGATTAATCCATTAGTGACCATCATAGAGGATGCGCTGTAGTCTTTCCGGTTAAACCCAGGATGACAAAGTTTGGGCAGTACTACTCTGTTGCTTGGCGGATACTTAGGTAACCCATATACTTTGGGACTACTTGTTTGTCCGTTTGGGTAGAAATAAGTTTACCTCTAATACAGTTTTATTTAGTACAAAGATACTTTACATGGGTAATTTTAAATGTCATAGATTCCAAATGGAGCAGGATAAGTGATACTAGCCCCCTTCTCTCCCCTGCCACGTTAGAAGATCAACAGTGGTTGTAGTGTTACAGAAGTGGAAATCCAAAAGGCATCAGACAGTTGAGTTTGAAGTGTGGACTTCTCTCTGGTCAGTGTGGAAAGAGCTGCGAGAGACATGTTTAAGCCATTGTTAGGAAACTTGGATGATTTTTTGAAAATATCTCACTATCTTTATGAAATTATTTGCCTCTTCTCTGGCTTTTTGTGTCCTCACTCTTGATTACTATCCACTTTTTTTGTTTTCTTTTTAATTTTTTAAGCAACTTCTCCTCCTGTTTAGTTACTATTCACTTTATTCTGCCCACTCGTATGTCTTTTAGTATCTGCATCCCCAGAACTAAGGTAATAGAAAGTTTGAAGTTGAATTTTTAAGCAAATGCTGTTGATATGTCAAACTTGTAAGTGTGTAAGATCTATTAGTATTGTATTTAAGTGTCTGTGGGTAACTTATAAAAAAAAGTGTATTATGAATGGTATTATATTGTTTTTTATTATGTTAAGACTTCTGGACAGAAATTTCATGGAGTGTTTATTATTACTTCTGCTTAATAAAATTTCAGCTAGGTTGTAAAATTATTTAATTTAGGATAAATTGCCTCAGGGAGAGAATAAACACATGATTATTGCCTCATAATTTACAATATGGGGTCTTTACTATGCAAAGAGTAAATTGTGTTATGTATCTGAAATGCAAATAGTTCTATTGAAATCTATAATGTCATAGGGAGGCAAAATTACATTTTGTAACAAGAACAAAAAAGGCATTACATGAACTTACTAATTTTAATTTTAAAAATTATGAATAATATCATATATTTATTGATCTTTCTCTTTGTGTTTTTGCTAAGCTTGAGACTTATTTTTGTTTGTTTGTTAGAGAAAAGAATAGAAAAGTGATAAGGAGCCTACCCCAGATCAGTCAGTAACAATTTTACCATAATGTTGTCACCTACTTTAATGCGTGTATAGGTTTTATAGTCCTATTTTGAAATTGGCCAATATAATAAAAAAGCTAATCAGAAATCTGTGTTTTTCAAAAATGATCTTTATATAAATACGCTTCTGGGTGCTGTGATTCTTCTTTTAAAAATGTGCTGGGCAAAGTCCTTTGATTTGAAGAAGCTTCTCTTGCTTTGCTTTCAGGGGGGATGTAAAGTCCAAACATAGTATTTTAGACTCCCCCTAGTCTTTAAGAGTTAAGTTCTGTCACTGAAGGGGACATGTATTCTCCCATTGACTTTAATATGTGCAAGACTGGATTCTACCAGTCCAATAACTGTATAATATGGTGGTGTTCCTCCAATTAGATACATACAAAAAGATTAATTTCAAAATAATAGAGGACAGGTCAAGACATTTTGAGAAATCCAGTACAGTGACTATGTAAATTATCAGTTGCATGTAAATCTTACTAAGGATGATGGATAGAAATCCCAGATAAAAATGGTTGTAACAATACACCTTTTGTGGTCTCTGAAATTAATTTAATAAATGTTTTGGAGATTGACTAATATATATATAATGACCTTTTTGTGTAGGTCAATGTAAAGTCTAATATATCTTGGAGATTAGTATTGATCAGAGTAAAGCCAAAATCAATCTTGGATTTTGAGGATCATTACACTTGGAAATAGGATGCAATACAGAAGATACTGCAAATGTTAGCTAGTGGAAGGCTTTTACAGTAATTATGGAAAATAATCTTTTACTTAGTTGTAATGTCTAAAAAAAATGGACAAACTGGTAAAAGCTTAGTTATTTAAATAAGTAATATGTTAAACTCCTTGCAACTTTCCTTAGTCTGACAGATGATAACCAACCTTCTTGAAGCTGATAGTGAAGTTCCCTTTTGCTTCAGCATGGGAAGGATTTTGTCCTCCCTGTTTGAAGCCATGATCTGGTGTTGAGGAAAAGGTTAACCTATGTTTGTTTAGAAATGTATTTTTTTAAATGGTAAATTGTTTTCCATCTTGACTCCCTTCCTTAGATGTTTTGGTCAAATTCAGTCTGCGCAGTTGGAGAAGTACACTGTAAAGAAGTGGAAGAGGTAAATTACAATACAATGTACCCTTCAAATATTGCATAGCAAGCATAATCGATTTCACCGAAGGTGAACTAGTGCTGCTTGCTAAATAAGAAATGTTTGAACAGAACATTTTGTTTTTATTTCTTTAATAGATTTGTTTGTTTGTTTTGCCCAATACAGTGTCTCTGGCCTGGGTACCTCATTTAAAAATAACCTGGTGGAAATTTTGAAGATCTTGGCTGAGAGTTTTCAACAGAAGTAAGTCTTTCTGAAAATCTGACTTGACTGAAATGTCTATTCTCTATCAAGTGAAATAGCACAAACAGTATTTTATCCAAGATTCCTCTGTAAAAGATATCTTGCTTTTCCCTCATATTTTCAGAACCTATTAAAATAAATGAAGGTTATTCTATTTATCTTCTGCACAAAAGCCGCCTTCTGATATAACTTTTTTTGCAGAGAGCACTGGATGATGTTCTTCACAATTAATTGGTATAATTCCGTTGTTGTCTGTGATTAAACTTTGGCCTGTCATCTAGACTCATATATTAACGTCTCAAAAACTGTGGTTAAACTGATAGATCATACATTTATATTTATGAATGGATACATATTTATAATCTTTATGATGTCTTTGAATGCAAATGGAAGTTTCTATATACATGCACATGTATATCAGCTTCAGGGACCCTGTAGCATTGTCCTTGAAAATTAAAGCCTTATATAAATGCAAGCTATTGATATTGGAAGTGATCTTCAAAGCTGTTCCATTTAAAGATATTTAACTATTAATAATGAGCTACATCCCAGCTATAGCATTAGTTCATATTCTGAGAGATCAAAGTGCCAAGATTATAGATAGCAGTTCTCGGGCTATGAAAGTCCTTTTACCTGAGCAGCTCTTCTTATCAGTGGACTTCTGAATTTCTCATAATAGATATCGTCAGTGAAAATCTGAAGAATTCACCTTATTTGTACCTGAAATAACACTTTGAAATGTGTTAGCAGGAATTTTTAGAGAGGACTAACATATGCCACCTCTTGCTGCACTGAAAGTAGTACAGTAGCTTTAGATTTAAGGCACACTCAGCCAAAAAAAACCCCCCAAAACCTGATAATTGTTTTTCAGAATAAATGATAATCAGAATGAAGATATTTTTACAAATGCCTCAGAAAATGTGAGTTTTAGTGTAGAAATATTTTTCTTCTTACTGAAATGTTTTGGATTAAATTTGCAAGATTATTTTCCAATTGACATTCCCATGTGGGATGGTATTTAGGTCAGTTTTACTAATTAGAAGTTTGTCTACAACCATATCCTAATGCTTCCCGTTCATCTGTTTCAAATGCTCACAAAAGAAGATACTAGAATTGAGTTAGAGTTGTCATTCTTTAGCTTCCCAAAAGAAGAAAGCAGTATAACAATAATATTATATTGTAATAGTAACATTTTATTTTCTGATTTTTGGTGTTTATTTTCTTCAATGGAACTAATGCATCATGGTCAGAAAAAGTAATGATTTTTCCATTGAGCTCGACCTTTGTATTAACACTTGCTTACTGTAGGAATTATTAAATAAAACACAGAAAGAACTGATCTACCTTGAGCTAACTAATCAGCCTCAAGATGCATGTTGAGTTCTTCACAGCAATCTGTTCTTTGGAGTATGGAATTCAAATGCTAATATATTTCATATGTGAGACCTTTAATGCAGAAAAAATGTATTATGAAAAGTGATGCAGCCACCTGATTCACTTATTTAGTTTTGAAGGGCCCCCACAAAATGGGTCAGGCTTGCACTGTGCAAGCTGACTTTGAGAAAGTTTGGAGATGGTATGAAATGACCTATATTTTTGAACTGGGACTTCAGAAACTGAAGGAAAAATCAAACTTTATAAACTTTTTTCTATGCACAGAAATGTTGATGTTTGGACACTGATTTAATCTCATTCCAACAATTCCTATATTAAACGTGCATCTGTAGGGACTGTTTTACTTCTTCATCAGAGAGTCTTAGTCACTAAGTGAAGTTAATTATGATTTGTATCTGTGTAAGAGCAGAGGAGGCTCAAATTGCATTTAGTCAGGCACGTCTAAAAAGATGATATTGTATGTCTGAAAAGCAGTTTCTTATAATTTTTAATGCTTTGTTGCTTTTCAGTAATGGAATTGAGTACTTTTGAAGTAAAACACTGTTTTACTTTTTAAAAACCTGAAGATTATTATAGCATTGATACTGCGTTGCAAAGTGCTGCTGCTTTGATTGGAATCACAAGTCTCCAATAGTGTTTTGCTTGAACTCTGCCTCCAACTATGTTAATATGCTACAGTTTCTCAGAAAACAGATCACAGTCCAGATCTTCTGCCTCTTACAGTATTAACTATTCATCATAGAATAATCAAATTGTCTGACTTTGAGTCTGAAAATTTTGCAGGAATTTCAGTCTATTCTTACTTAGAAAAAAAAAAGTGAATAGCATTAGTAAAAGCATGACATTGGGGATGCCTGTTAGTAGTGTGGCATGGTGTTTTGCTTTTTTAACTACTGTCATAACCCTGCTTTTCTAAAGTGGAAAGGTGGCTGCCAGAATACAGAAGAAGTTTGTGAAAGAAGAGCTATTTGCCCTTAGTTGCCCTTAGACACAGAAAATGATGGCATGATCTGATCAACTGATAGCAAAGACAATGCAAAGACTTTCATTAGATGGGGTCCTCTTGGAGCACTTTTATGGACTCTAGACTGTTTCTAAAGCATTAAATTGCAATGTTTTCTAGGCAAACCTCTTCCAAATAACTGATTTTTGGCTTGTAACAAGTGTAGTTTTGTGGTTTTGTGTTACAAAAGTTTAGTGGTTTTCAGATACAGTTTTGCCTGTCTCATGAAAGTTTTTAGGAACACTTGGGATTATCACTTTTTTCTTCTTATTTTGGAAAGAAGCCTGTTAAGACATGAAGAGAGCATCTTAGCTCTTTGTCATGATGGTAGCAGTTTTGGTGACCTAGCTGCTTAGTCAACTTGCAAAATCATTAGAAGCAAGCTTATCTGGGGAAAAGAGCAAGTATTTTACACAGTTCTGTTACAACCAACTTTCTACTATGAATTTGTTGTATCAGAGGAGAAGTTTTACTCATGGGAAGCAGTGGCATTACATGCCTCCCATCTGACTGCTGCAGTTCTTTGTGTATGCTCAAGGCATAACTTGTCATAAAAGTACTACTGATAAAACAAAGGCCCTTTCCTATTAGTTTTTGTCCTAATTGTTAAATAAAAAGTACAGACAATGAAGACTAACAACACTTACTGTAAACATGTAAAAGTAAAATCGAACTATTCAACTGAAGTAATTAGAATCTTTTTGTTGCTTAACTTCTTTGATTTTTTTTTTTTTTTTTTTTTTGAAGTTTGTTGTGTATAATCTTGTGGTTAGCCCTGTAAGCAGTTTCCTAGTGTAATGTCATTATATGGACCGAACCATAGCTTAAGCCTGGCAGGCAATTGGCATTCAATGCATGCGGTGTAGGAAGAATGGCTTTGGGTAAAATCGCTTTGTGAAGCATTTTAAAAATTAACTTTTGTCATTTTTGTTTGCTTGTTTCTCATGAACAAAGAGAAACATTTATATCAGAAATATAAATGGAAAAGTATGCTAATGAGTAGAAAATTCCTTCATGTACTCTAAAGAGGGATACAGTACTAACTGAGGTTCTGATTTCAGGCTTCATCAGCCAAAGGATGCTGTTTGGAAAAAATTCTGCCTGAGGTCACAACTAAAACATTTATTTAACTATTCTTGTTATAAAGCTTTATAAACTTCCAAAAGAAATCAATAATTCAAAAAGACATCTGTTTGTAAATAGTTAAAATAACCACTTTTAAGCTAATAGTCATTAGTTACCTATGTAATATTTCTGAAGATAGATCTCCAATAGAAGATAATGTGTGGTAAGACTACAATAAGTTGACAGTCTTCAATATGTGAAACACATTCTTCTACTTGCCTGCTGCAATTAGTTCTTTTAACTAAGTGTATAAGCTTACATGCTTTCAGTATTTAAGATTGGGCTTGGACACTGAAGGATGTAAATAGAAGAGACTAGGCTGCAGTTTAAGGTATACAAACATGTACAGTGTGACCAGCTGGGTAATGATGTAAGGTAAGTTTTTTTTTGTTTGATGTCATCATTACAGTTAGAAAACTTTCCTCTTAGCTGCCAACTTTGGATAGTGCTGATGCTTCTGGGAGGATTCATGTGATGACATTTGGAGACTTCAGGGTTTCCTTGGTGTATACAGACCTTTTGCATTTTCTTGTGGCATGACCTAGGCTTAACTCTAGATATATAGTCCCCAGATCTGCTGTAGAAACTCGTATGGCCCATTATGATTTTATTTTCCTGTTTGCAATTTCTTATTCACCAGAAATGCCATTCTGAGTCAATGGAAACAAAACCTTGAGTTGTGTCATCTTAGGCTTCGATAAGTCCTCAATTTATGTACAAATGCAGTTAAGTGCACTGCTGAATTCAGTATATGGTATATATTAAAATATGAAAAAAATAATATGTTACCAGTCATAACATAGGGAGACTATTTTTTTTAACTTTGACAAGTTCAATAACTATTTTAGTAACTTCTAAATAGCTTACTGGACACACTTTCTTTTTTTCTTTCAGTTCTTGATACATTACAAAGAAAATTCCTTCAGTTCTTGATATCTTGAAAAAAATAATGAAATTATTTTTTTGTCAGTATAAAAGAGAATTTAATATGTTTGCTATTCGTTGGTTAGATTATTAGCAATAAATATATATAAAGATGTTAACTTAATAAATACTATACTACAGTTACTAAAATATAAAATCTAAATATTTTTTGCACTTAGAAATGTTGGTGAATAGAAAGGAAATTTTAAGAGTCTCTCTACTGGATCAGAGTAAAGATAAACATTTTCAACACTAGCAAATAATTGTTTCTTAAAAAAGATTGTAAGAAACAGAGGTAGCATAAAGTGATCTTTTGCTTGGAAGAGACTATCAGCTTCCGCTGGTCAGCAGTTTGGTGTATTCCAAGTCTAGATCTCTGCATGATCATCATGTTTCATGATTTATGCTTTACTACCTTCTATAATCCTCCTTTTTAGCATTTGACCTTCAGAGTATGTTGTGGCAATGAATTCCACAAAACTGTTAAGCATCTGTAAAATAACTCTTCCCTGCATTTGAAAATTGCCAATAATTTTATTAAATGGCCTCTAGTTTGTCAGCCTCAATTTCTCTTACATACCCTTTGATTTTATGGACCTCTGTTCCACCCACTCTGTATGCATCTCTCTTCCATGATGGAAAATACTTTTCTTATAAAAGCCACTGTATAATCTCTGAGCATCCATGTTGCTGTGCCCTATGTCCTTTCTAGTTCTTCTGTATCTCTTTGTGATGGAGTAAAGAGAACAGCAACCAGAATTTGAGCTACCAGGGAGCTATGTGTTTTTAATACAGTCACATTATGATGATTCTTGGTTTGCTGTCTAATTCTTTCCAGTTAAGCCTCCTCCCACTCTGTCCCATTGCCGAAACTAATAGATTTTTATCTGCTGCTAGACATCAAGGTGGCATTTTCAGATAGCTGTCCTCGATGACTCTAAAACGTCATCCTTATAAGCTGGTATAGAAGCCCATCTCTGTTTATATGTGATTGGGGTTGTGTGTGTGTATTTTTTTTAACACATTACTTCACATTTATAGGCAGTGAATTTCACCTATAATTCAACTTTCCACACTTGTGGTTGTGAGATCTTTCTGCAACTTTGACCGTTCTGAATTATTAGCAGGTGTTTTCCCTTCACTATCACTTTTTGAACAGTTACCTTTTCTTCACTTATGAGTAAAAGTGTGTATATAAATATATCTGTGTACAGATAGATTATATATTTTATAGATTATATTTCCATCTTATATATTTATAGACATATTTATACTTATATGATATGTTTTAATGAATTAATATAATTCCTTTATAGTTGTAACCCATCCTCTCATTCCTGTAACGTTTATATCTTCTATTATCTTCTTTCTACTACAGTTACACATATGCAATATATATCTGTTAATAGCCTATTTATGTTACATGAATAAAATACCATTTTTCACACAAGTGTGTGTATATGGACATACACACACACATTTATCAATTCACATACTCCCATTTTTGGTTTTAGCATCAATATAAAAGCACAGACATATTTAATCTTAGCCTTATTACTAATTTTCATATATCCTGTTTAATCCTTACACTGCCAGGTTTGTAAAATTGTCAGAGACTTTCTGATCTAATTTTGTAGCCATTCTTCCTCCTGTTAAAATTATAGCAGTGTTGTATGAGAGTTCATTCTGGGGTCACTGAATCTGAGATTTATACCAAGATCCTTAAAAATAGCAGCTGGCAACAAAAGTAGTTTTTAAAGTCCCATATCCACCTGAACAAAATCTGCAGTGCAACTTCACCTGGAGACAGGGATTTTTTGGGGGCCTTGGAATGTATTTATTTTTATAAAGTTTAAACTTCATACGGTTCTGGCTCTGTGGTTTTAACCTCTGCTTCAGTGGGGTGGAGCAGTTGTCATTTATGAACAGTTCAGTGTCATTTTGCACGTTTTTGGAACTACTTGTCTGTTAGAGAAGTTCCACAACTGGGAAATGTAATGGAAACCCAGTCTGCACAATCTGGTAAAATTTGTGCACCTGGTTCTCATTGCTCTCTCTGCAATTGCTCTTATATCTTGAGAAGATTTATTCAAAGAAATACCAAATGTGTTCATACCTTCTTGAAGCGGTTCCCTGTGGTACAAGAACTGCATATGGAGAACCAGCACCTGTATGTGTGCATTCATCACAGGTGCAAATTCTGCCATCGAAACGCGTTTGTAAGTGTGTGGATTCAGTGAAGGCGCGGGTATGTTCTGCAGGATGCTATATGCACCCTTTGTGAATCCTTATCTGGGGCTAGAGGGAAGTTTCTCTGTCCTGTGTGCCCTGTTTTTACATAGTAAAGCAGCAGGGACTTGCTGGCAACAGAATGCTGTCCATGGGCTTGCAGTGAAGGTGAAAATTAGACCCTAGTCAAAACTGTTCACGTGTGTGTTCATGCTATGAAGTGTTATGATTTTAAGTATTTTGTTTGAGAGAGCTGGATTAGTATTGCATACAGACAATAATACCACTTTATGTCATACATAGAGGCTTTCAGATATTCAGAGGGCTGTATTGGTGTTTTGTAGGGTTGCTCCTTGGTAGTTGTGTGTTTGGTTGTCCTTCCACACTATGAATTTATAAGCACATTGAAAATATGGCTCTTAGTCTGTGGTGGGTACAGACATTCTCGTTTGTTGTTTTCCTCTCAGTTGAGTGCAACAAAGAGCCTCTGTTTGCTGAGTAAACTTCAGTAAAGAGTTCAGCTGTGTCTGAACAACAGTATTAAGGAATACCGGACTCGCCAAACAAACCAGAAAGGATTGAACCATTTTTTTCCAGCTGAGAGGCTATTTTAACAGAATAAACAAAATCAAAAGCGAACAATGACCTCCATATTTAAGTAAGCTAGAAGAGTTTTAAAAATGTGTTTGAAATCTGGATGTCACTTTTCTTTTATAATGTAATTAGATCTGAAAAGAGGAAAATGAGATTGAGCCAATGTTCACCCAGTCAGCCCTGCACCATAGTGCTTCCAGCAGGAAGTTGCAGATGAGAGGTAAGGTTTGGGTGGGTTTCTTTTTGTTGGTGTGGGTTTTTTTGTTTTGTTTTTTTGTTTTGTTTTGTTTTGTTTGTTTTTAAGAAGTGCTTCTTAAATACCCAGTATTTATTTGCTGTGACCTCCTGTGTGATCTTGATTATAATTAATGTTGAACTAGGGTACATCTGCATTTCATTTTAAAAAGAATGAACTGGAAAGCATTGCTTAGGCTCATAAAGTAATTGTGCTTTGTTTTCATACTGCGAAAAGTTGCTTCATATTAGGAGAAGAACCAAATGTTTGCATATTTCCTGAAATGGTCCCATTTACTGGATGTGAGTGCTTTTATCCGAGTTCTAGTTCGAACAGTGATGGCAAGACTTAGTCTGAAGATTTTTAATAACAGTAGGAATACATGTAGGTGTTATCCTTACTTGATTTAATCTTGCCTGTCAGCTATGAAGAGTTGGGCTTCTTGGTTTGGTCTCTGTTAATTGGCTTTTGTCTGGGCAGCACAGGATGAAAAATGTCTCTTGTAGGCAAACAAAGTCAAAAGCCTGAGGGGGCTGAGGCTAGTGCCATTTCTTACCACCAGGCTCAGAAGGAGCCAGGACTAAGCCAGAAATGTTGCCCGTCTTCCTCGTGGATGCCATTTTCTCCATAGCTTCAAATCTGAATGCAAAATTGCTGGGAAAAGTAGAGAAATTCCTGTGAACTTTTGTTGCTCTGATTGTCCTGGAATCTGATTTATGTGAGAGTACTTTTTGCTCGTTGGTGTTAGAAATAATCAATTAAGAGGGAGAAATGAAAGAGTCTTTGAGTGTTTATCATGTGAGAGATAATTAAAAACTAAAGCCATGATTAGTAATTTAGTATTTATTAAATTACATTGAACTGGGGCTATAAGAAGAGGAAGGATCTAGCATTTTAATTTTCAAGATAAAAAAGAAAAAAGGAATAGTTTTATTTTATGGATGGGCATTTTTCTGCAAGAGGTGGTTATTTTCCCACATTATATGCTATATCCACTGAAACAGGCTTGCTTTTCTGTGTACTCCTGCTTCTTTTAGACTTATAAAAGTGAACATATTACTTGAACATATAATGTGGCACATCCTTAAAGGTCCTTTGTGGATAAGATTAACATCTGCCTTTGGTTTTAAGCCAACCAGAAGTTGTACAGAAAGTGCTGAGCACTTGTTAAAACACTAGATGAGACCTGAACTACTTCCCCTTAGTAGCTTGTTCTTGCTACAGGTTTCCCTCTGGCTTTAACACAAAATAGGATTAAAAACTGCTGAACTTTAATCCTGTTCTATCATTTTGTTATCTCATATGATTAGCTGACTTCAAGTTAAGTATTCTGTGGCAAGTTTGCCAAATTGGTCCATGCCCGGCATCATGCAGAGGCCGGTGTTGCGCCACTGGTCTCTCTTCAGCCCCCTGCTGTGAAAAATGCTTCACTTTCTTGGCTGCTTTTTATCATAACATCCTGATTTTAGCATTTTTTTTGTCCCATTGCTTGTGGCACTACTGGAAGTTTCTAGGGGCAGCACGTACCCATGAGCTGCATTTCAGAAAGCCCTGATCTGCTCCAGTGTTGTTCCCCTGTTGCTGCAGGGCAGAGCTGGGAGCTGGGACATGGACCCTCTCCGCTGCTTCAAGAGGCCGAGCGGTGACCAGAGCTGCAGCTGTATTAAAGCTTGGGGGTCACCTGAGCAGTGCAGACACATCTCTGACAGCTTTTGCACCAGCTGTCATTCACAGGCACTTGAGAAAACCCATGAGATAAATCCGCTCGTTACGCACCCGAAGGTGAAAAGCAGTGGCGCGTGGTCTGGCCGTGCTGTCCTCCCTGCAGCTGCCTGAGGTGGGCTCAGGACCCTTCAGGGCTGCCTGCGCCCCTCTGGCTGGCGGAGATCTCGCTGCCATTTAATTGGCATGCCGTATCCCCGGGGGGCTGCGGCCGGCTCCCTCGTCGCCCCGTCCCTTGGTGCCTGCAATCCACAGCACGTCCCTCTGCAGTACCACACTGCCTGTGACTTGTCATGTTGATCTACTAGCATGGACTGTGTCCCTCCGGGGGTCCTATCAGCAACGCTGTCCTCAGGATTGTTTTGCAAGATATGGTTATCAGTTTAATTTGCTTAAAATTTGCCATAAGGAGGAATAGGCCATGAGGTCTCTATTCCTGGGAGGAATTTCCACCAGGCAAAATCTGTCACAGAGCATTAGCTGCATACTGTCACACTGTGCTGCTAAGAAAAAGAGCAAGTGAAACTCAAATAGTTTGAAAACAGTTTATCTCTGTTACAATTTCACTCCATTATTCTGTCTGCTATGTGTGCTATTAGGAAGGCAGGATCTTTTAGGAACCAGACTGCTCTGGTCAATGCTTTAAATCCTGAAATCTCAGGTCTCTGACACTTTTGCCTCTGCTGTAGATAGTTTTAATGTTGCATGAAATTATGAATTTTGATGGGGATTAAGGGGCAAATGAACTCTTAGCATTTGGAGAACCTTTCCCACAAAGTGGGAAACCACGGAGTAGGTGGATTTAATACACGAGGATGAACTCACTGACCCTGGTAGAGATACAGACTGCTGCTGAGCCCTTGAAGTCACCTATGATATGATCAGCCTTAATACTTGGTGGCGGTTATGCAAATGTAGGGATTAAAAAAATACGTTTATGAGATCTAGATCCACTGTATCTAATGCTTTTGACTAGATTTGGCATGAGATAAAGTTTGCATACTTGAACTCTCTAGACACACCTTTTTCTTTGTGCTTTTGAAACAGGCTAAGCGCTGCCAACAGCCAAGCAGTCCTTAGTTTTCCCCTGGAATCTCTTTAAGTTAGTTGTTCTTGAATCAGTTCTTTGTGTATCTGGGGGAAGAACGCTACTTCATATTCATAATAAAGAGATTGTGTATTAGTTCTCTCTTTTTGAGGGATTTTCCTCTAATACTCAATGCAAATTTAATAACTAAAATCTATTTTGTTTGAAAAGTTGTTCACACCAAAAGATTAGCATAAATAACCAGTTATTGGTGTTTGATATGAGGAAGACTAGGAAAAAGTGGATCTGTAAGGCCTGGGATTTTTTTTTTTTCCTTTTTAAATCCATGATAAAATTGATGCCGTGCAGTTTAGGCAGAGCAGGTTAAGCTGCCACCTGATCAGTCCCTATCACTGTTTACAATTAAGCTACTTCATCATTGCAAATATTATAAATGTTTAGTAACAATTACTTTATGTTTACTTCTGGATTCTGGAAGGTTGAGAATAGCAAAAGGCCAAGACCAAAAGGGTCTGTTGCTCCTTCTTAAAACAAAAGAAAACCATCACCACCACCAAAAAACCAGTCCAGCAATATTGTTTAGCAATTCCATGTTTGAAGTTCTGTTTGATTTATCATGTAATCAGTTCTTAATCTATTTTAGTATGACTGTTATGTATGAATTGCTTTCTTCAAAGAAAAAACAAATATGTTTGTTTAATGAACAAAACGTGTTAACAATCTCATATCTTATTAAAATGATCAGACAGTCTTAAAACCCCAGTTACTGGCATTAGGGTTATTGTCTTGTTTCATATAATTGCATGTGTGGTTGACCTTTCTATGACATTTGCAGAATCAGTGTCACACTAAGTATAAATCCGTGGGTCATCCCTTTTGGTTGGCTGGTTTTGTTTTAAAAGTACCATTAGCTTTCTCTTTTTGCATTGTGTTACTTTGCAATCTTTTGGACCTTTCCTTTGTTAAGGCTCAGGGAGCTCTGCTGGTGTTTTTTAATACTTTGGGATGCATGCTTTCTGCTTCTGAAGACTTAAAAATATTACTTCAAATAGTTGTTATAATAACCCATTTTTTAATAAATAGAACACCATTATCATTCTACTTCCTTAATATACAGGAGAAATAGCTTTTGAACACTTCTACCTTTTGTCTCGAAAAGAACGTCAAAAGGTACAAAGTTTTAACTCTGTACTCATTGCTTGGTAACCTAGGCATTCCTTTCCATATAACTACAAGAACATCGGTGGAGAGTGTGAATTTCTGAAAGGTGCTTTCATGACCAGACTAGCCAGGATTGTTTCAACCATAGCCTTAACAATTCCTGAGGTTTTTTTGCTTGTTTGTTTTTTTCCTAATGAAGCTTGATCATAATAGGGTTTTTTTGTTTGTTTATTTTATTAAGTGTAAATTGATTTAATTTATCTTTTTCTCAAGTCTAACTGTGTTAGTAAATTGGGTTCTGGTAGAAAGTGGAATATGGAAAGAGTATAACATTGAAGTGTTTTAGGATCTGCTCTGTGAATTGTCTTTGAGTTGATTAGAGCAGACAGCTCCTGGCCCTGAAATCAACATGATTACAGAAGTGATTCTGGTTGCTAAGAAATGTCACAGCAATACAAATGTTTTATTTAGAAAATAGATTAGTTCATCTTGGTTAAGAGGTGAATTTCTTTAAAAGATACTTTTTATTTAAAAGGGGGTGATCTGTTGTAGCTTCTATATTTTCTAGTGAAAATCCTGTGGATATTTTCATTGTTATTAACGCATTTGGGAATATTTGAGATTATTGGGAATATTTAGGAATATTTAACTACTTTTTTTAATGTCTTTTATTTAATTTCTCACTTTTATTTAATGCTTATAAATGAGCATTACAATATTTTCACTGTTTAATTAAACTACATGTTCCATGATTTGAAGTACGCTATTATGAACTTGTAAGGAAATAGTTTTACTGCTGGTGTTTCACTACGATATTAGATATTCCTTATCTCTGTCTTTCTTTCTCAGGTAGGATGGTAGTATCTTTTTATTGGGAAAACTGAACATTGATACTACAACTGAACATTGATACTACTAGTGCAAGCCCAGTCTAATTTTAAAGAAAGCATATTTTTTAGAGTTTTCTTTCTTGAGCCAAATCATAGCAAGAAAAAACAGCTGTGAAATAAATCCAGCCACTTGGTGAAAACCAACATATCTCATCAAGAGTAAATCTTATGAAATCTCTTATTTGAGGCAAGTAATATCAACATCTTTCAAAACTTTAATGTAAGAAGTAGCTAAATATTTAATAATTAGGCATCACATCAGTTGGAGATAAAATGCCATTGCCTGTGGGATTATGGAGTGGTGTGAAGACATTTATTGCTGTAAGTAAAGCACATTCGAGTTGGTCATATTGGTCCATAACAGGTTTTAATTTGCAGGGAAGCCAATGTGTAGTATATTCTTTTGTCTCTGGACTCATCAGAAGATGCTGTCGCCTTCTGGATGTCAGTTGCTTGTCCTCTGGTTTTTGGCATGCTTTTGTCACTCCTCTGTTGTAAATTGTACTCTGCTCGTACTTCTCTTGTTAGTAAAGGAGCTGTTTGCATGTGGGTAGCTTTAACTATCTAGCCTAAATTCTTTAGCTGCTCATTAGCCTATGCTGCCAGGATCTCGTTGAACCTAGTTTCTCATCTGTGCGTTGATGTCCCAGGGTCAAGATGCCAGTTTTTGCACACGGAGTGCCCCCTGATGGCTAGTGCACCTCTAGGAGCACCAAGAAGACAACCAGTTTGCAAGGGTTCATTCATGCCACTGTGGGAGCTTTTACCATTAATATTTGTATCTCTGGATTGATATGAAACTGCTGTGTAGCCTTTGCCATGAAACATTAATAATCACTTTCTCCAACACAGCTAGAGGACAATTTACATTTTATAAAGCAATCATATGTACCATAGTAAAATTGGACAGTCTGCTGCTTTGTTTTCTGGCGGAGTTGGGAGAATGAGCAAAAAGTCACAAATGTTGCTTGGTTGGTTCTCTGCAAAGTAATTAATGGTAGCAAATGGTAAAGAAGTAAGAAGCTTTGTAAATAAAGGAAACCTGATGAGGCAAAATAAAAGCTAAGTGGCAGGAGCCAGAATTTGGTTAAAGGAGTATCCAACACTGTTCATGTTCAAGATTTTAGGGTGGGTATTGGGAGCAGAGATGTTAAAATGTGTCTGTGGACCATTTTGCACTGATGTGGGGACAACCTCCTAGCTGCGTACTGGAAAATCTTTTGTGTTTGTAGTAGCTAACTTGTAGTTAACATCAGCTCAGCAATAAATATATTGTTGCCTTGCATCCCTGCCATGACTAATTTCTGTGAGTTTTTTCTTCAAGAGTGCTACTAGGTGATTAGCTGGAGAGAAAATTAGTTTTCTCACAAAATCATGAGAAGCGAGTGAGCTGTTCACATAGCAGTACCCATCGAAATTTTTCACCCAAAACGTGCCAAGTCTGAGGTGTGGCACTGTGTGTCTTACGGTAAGTTCTTCTGGAGCAGACCCTGGGAGGGGCCAGCAAAAGAAGGTGTTGGGGTCAGTGCGGGCTGGGGTGTATGGTCCTGGCTGCCCGCATGGTGCCACTGATGGGAGCCATGCAGGAGACAGTTGCTCCAGAAGTGAGGTCTCTTGCGTAAGTTGGCTTTCAGGTTATTTCCTGTTGAGATGACTCTGGATCCCTGGAGGAACCACTCAGGGGGCTTTGGGCTTTGTACTTTGAAAACAAAAGCCCTTTCTCTCCTAGGTGTAAGTGACAAGCTGGTGTTGAGGCAAAGCCTTCAAAAGCGTGTTTTGTTGATCAACTGTCAGAATGCGTGAGGCTTCTTCTCTTAACAAATGGCAACAAAACAGATAAAGGCCGTTAAACACCTTTCAAAGTCTCAGGGAGCCCTGTTAACACTCGGTTGTATGTTGAATTGTCTTCAATATAGTACTGCAAGTTACAAAAATAAATTTTATCAGTTTATGAGGAAGGAACCTGGAAATGAAGATGTGTCAGAATCTGTGAGCAGTCTTTTATAACAAATGAGTGCCAGGAAATGTGGGCTTGATTCGGGGTCTTTGCTACCACAGAGAGTTTTAAGACAAATATGATTTGATCATAAAAGGAGGAAGCCAAAAGATGTATCGGAAATCACAAGCAGTTGTGGATATTATTTGTGTTTGACTGACAATATGCAAGAGAGAGTAGGTTATGACACATCCTTGTCATTCATAGGTTTTATTTTTAGTCTCACTTTCACAGTTGTTTTCATTATCCCCAGCACCAAGTTTCATGCACTATAAATCATTCATACACCATAAACCATTTAAGCTGTGTGTATTTCTTCCTCAAATATAAATTGGCGTATAAAATTCATTTTACCATCCTACTGTTATCACTTTTAAGACTATAATACTCTGTCCTTAGACCCAAATTCTGCCTGCCTTGACTCTCAAGTTGTCTCCTAAGTAATTAACAATATAAAATGATACCTTTTTAGTGACTGAAAGCCTTTCAATTTTAGTTTAGTTTGGACTTTATTATTAAATCCTTTAATATGTTCAATTTCTCCCCTTCTGTTGCTTGACTCAAAGGTGTAGAATTCTGGATTGATATGAAATAGTACAGGAATTTCCATAGTTAATATCGTTGAGTCTTAAGGTTTCCCATGATTGCCAAAAAGCTGAATGTTGTAACTGAAATCTTTTTCATAAAACCTAAAGATAAGCAAATTAACTTATTTTGTAGTACTTACTTAAATACTGAGCAAAATGGGTCCTCGTAGATTTTGAATTCCCAGGTTGTGACCATGATATTGAACCCATTTTTTGCAGACTCACAACTGTTAAATGCACGTCATCAACAAGAACACTGCTGTTACTTGAGAAATGACACTGTCGCCTGTTTTCAATATCTTAACTCTTTCCAGATGGGACATATTTTTATATATATATATATATATATATATATTTTTTATACATAATCTCATCCAGGCTAAATTCTTTCAAAGGCTTCCAAAGAGGGATTTTACTAAACCCTCCCCTATCACTGTCAGCCAGTAAACCATACTATGGTTTCCCTGAAGGTCACAATGAGAAAAAAATTAATATTTTAAGTTCTTCCAGACTATGATATTCTACAACAGAGTACTTTGTTTGCTACAGTATATGCTCACTCCTGACGGTGGCTGGAATTCAGCCAAAAGGGAGACTTTTCAAGGAAGGATCCTGTCCTATGAGTCCTCATTTGAAATTGGGGCATTTTTCTCTATTGTCACTCAGGGGCAACACAACTTTGCAGACCTTATATAGTACTGAAATTGGGTAGTATAAGTCATATTTTAATGTTTGTCAATACAGTTTTACCGAAATTCCAGTTACTGTCTATGGAGAATTATTCTTGCATAATAAATGAATTTAGAGACTGTCATTCAACTACCGAAAAAATGTTTAATTTGAATCTTTCAAAATGGGCCACTGAAAATGAATTTAATTAGGGCATGCTGTCCCAGAAAATCTCCTGCTTGACTTTGAAGATCTGGAACAAAAGTTGTCATTAGACAACAGCCGACTACAGGAGAGAAGAGGCAGCAGGTTTTTTGGTTGTGTTTTTTTTCTTTTTAATTTAAATTGCTGTGTTTACATTTTTTTTTGCTTAGTGTATGTTGACATATAAGTTCAAAATGTAGCACAGTTCAGCATGAGTAAAACTTTGTTAAAGTGATGGAAAATTGGGCAATTGTTGAATCTAGTACTAGCAGCACTGAACTAATAAATATTAATAATATTGCATGTTAATTTTTAAATACTTTGTCCTACTCCCCTTCCCACACCCGTTTTAATTTTTAGTAACATGTGCCATCTGATAATTTTGTTTCAATTACAAGAGCTCTCCTGAATTGTATTTAATCAGAAAAAGTACTGTCTTCTTTAGTGCCCTACATGTTAGTGTAGTCATAAACTTTTCAATACATATGTACTATTTAACTATAAATACTGTTTTTTATTGTTTCTTGTTTCAGAAGATAAGCAGATCACACTGTGACTTCCATTGGGTGTAACTCACTACAGTTTATTAAAACCCACTACCCTCCATGCTGTAGCCATGAAGTATTTTTTTACAAGACAAGAATAACAAATCAGGCATGTCTAGTGGAAGCAAAGTGCTTAGACCTTGTTAGATATAATCTAATGCATACTGTTTGTCTTGGTTTACCCTCTAAATCTAATTGTTTTTGAAAAATGCACATTTCACTGTGCAAATAACTGGGTAGTTAGCCGACCAATTGCCCAGACAAATATAAGACTTCAAGCCGTATTATACAGATGATAGTAATGAAAGCATCTTGTTAGTTTATAGTTTAAGACGTTGGTTGATCAAATGTTTACTCGGCTCCTGGTGCCAATTTACATTTTTCAGAGAGTGAGACTAAATTGTATTTTTTATTTTCATTACTTCTAAAATAGAAGCAGAAGAATGTCTATATTCTACCAGAATATAGATAACAGTGTAAATTTTATTCAGTTTTTATAAATTCTCAAAATATGTGATGTAGAATAAAGTATGGTGAACAAAGTACATAAGCCTATTTTATTTCCCAGCTAGGCAAGTGTTGCTTTCTAATCTTTGTTTCTTATTGAAGCACATGTAGTGAGCTGGAAGTATTAGCCAAGTGTGCTCTAGGCTTGAGGGTTGAGTTTCTGTATCTATCTTTGCAGTATGGCGGGTATGCCCTTTGCACCACATGTGTAGTCACTGCTGTACCCCACGTGGACAGGACTAATTGCACATGGGCTCTGATAGTTTTTGTGTGTGAAGCAAGTCTGAAATAATGCTGAAGAGTATTGAAATTTCTGCAAATGCACAGGACATCTGTGCAAGTAAGCCTTGGAACTGGTTAGTGAGTGCATGGTGGACATGTCAAGATTTAGAGGTGTCCGTTACTCCCATTCAAATGTTTCCAGTCCTTTTAGGAAAAAAAAAAAAAAAAAATCTTCTGAAGAAAAAGAAAACTTTTCAGGTATGTCTTTGTTCTAGGAGAAGAGAGCTTATACTTAAGATTTTAAGATTTATTTTTACCTATTGATGACAATGTTAAAACCATGACAAAATCAATGTTATTCTGTATTTCTGCATTCTCTCTTGTAATGTGTAGTATCCCTGCAATCACCTGATGACATTGTAAGATTAATGGTTGACTTTTAGGAGAAACCGAGATTGTCACTTCTACTTCTGAGTTGCATGTCAGCCATGTCTGATTCCCAAATCAATGTGAATTAATAAATAACTGCTTGATTTTTATTTTGTGTTTTGTGGGTTGTGTGTGGTGATTTTTTTTTTTTTTTTTAATGGACCTCTCATGTTCTTGCATCTTCTCTGAAATTTTAAGTGGAGATAATCTAGTGGCTAAATAACCTTGTTCTAACTCATCCCAGAGACCAAAGACATGGCTTGCCTTTGTGATCATATGCTCAGAAGAAATAGTTGGAAGGTAAGAGATCTATGATGGGAAAAAATCAGGAGTTGAGTAAATGAGAAAGTGAAGGGAGGATAGAAACAGAAGTAGACTGTCTAGTTGCAGCCTATTCAGACCGTCACCTTGAATGCTTACCAGGAAAACCAGAATGTCAGTTTTCATCTGAAAGTCCAGAGGAGCAGGACCCACGCGTAAAATCCATAGAGTGATCCCACTTCCAGCATCTGCAGAGGGAGTGGGAGGCAGCCTGGCGGTGGGACACTGAAGGGGAAATGACACTGTGACAGAAGTTGAAAGGTGTAGGAGACATGCTAAGCACCTTTGGGGTTGTGGAGGATGTCTGTGCTATTTTTCCTGTGAGTTTCTGACAGTGTAGCACAGCAAAAGCTGTAAGGATGTGTCACAAGTTGCATGGAAACTCACATAGCTTTATCTGGGCCTGAGCTTACATATGTATTCTACATGTTTTACCACTTACCTGGCATAGCAGGTCTATAATAGATCACCAGTGGGAAAATTACATCTTGCTTTTTTCCCCCCTTAATCTGATCACTGAGGTGTTTTCTAAACCCAGAGTTTTTAGTGGGGAAAAGGGCATTAATAAGTAAGTGCTAAAATAGGTGTCCCCAAGTCAATGTTTCACACCCTACATTTCACATCCCACACTTGGAAAGGAAAGCCTTCCTGTGGTGGGGTAAATCTCTCTTTGGTCCCTTGAGGAGAGAGACAGCGTCCTGCCTCTTCCTGTGAGCTGAAGTAGAAGGAAGCATGGAGATGCTGAGCAGCGCAGGGTGATAAATCTGGAGAGTGGGACTTGCTGCTTCTCCTGCCAGCACAGAGGCATTGTGAGGGGCTCTCATTCTCTGAGGAGATGCTCTTCCTGTAGTAAAAGCTATATGAGCTAAAGAGAAGCTAAATCATTAGTGGCTCCCTCATTGCAATATCTCTTGACTAGGTAAGGCAACAAAGCTTTGGTAATTGTACTGCTGGACGTGGAAAAAATCCCTTTGTCTTGATGATCTGCTTGCTCCTAAATATAGTTTTCTGCCTTCATGGGCTATGCTCAGAGTAGTAGTATAAAACCGAGCTAGTTTTAATCTCCTTCAGCACCCTGTCAAACAGGCTTTGAGAGATTGTGTATTATGTACTGGACAGCTTTCCTCAAAAGTGATGCTTCTTTTAAATGCTAAGGGTAAGTTACTTTATGAACTGAGCCTCTGAAATGAATCACAAAAGATCGGGAGTAACCCTCAAAGGGCTCTTTTGGAGGAGACACTCCAGACGTGCAGGTGGGTAGATTATTTTATCCTTTTAGTACTACAAAATGCTTATGTTCAGTTAAAACTAAGTAGATTCCTGCTTATAGCCTGTTTTTCTCCATAAAAAGGTAATATGTCTTGATTTTTATTGCAGTCTGGCCTATTTCATAGAATTCAGCTAAACTTCAGTAGAAATAGAGAGAGCTTAACTTGGGTAGAAGCAAAGCTTGGTTTCTTGTGTTAATAAGGTAGTAGTATTTCACCAAACAGGCCTAATTCTGTGAGAGTGAGATCAAAGTGCAAAATGAATTGTCCTGTTGTAACTTAAGATTAAACATGTATTGCTTTTACACAAAGTTTGATGCTGTGGATATTTGTAATGGAAAGACTGGAGGAAGTTTGAAAATGTAAATGCATGTAGTAGACCTCTCAAAGGTCTCTCCGCAGTGGTATATAGGTACAAGGGAAGCTCGTACAGATCAACCCATGCTGCCCTTGGTTTGAATTTTGATAGGCGTGTATTTGTTACAGCCGAAAGTCAATGTGAAGTGCGGAAGATGCGTAGGTCCCTGTCTGACCTGCGCAGCCAGTGGCGCTTGTGGGGACCGCAGCTATGGAGCTGCTGGTACTGGGGGGCAGCTGCTTACTTGGGTTTGTGTTGCTGAGCTGCAGGCACAGTGTCTCTGAAAACTGCTGGGGATGGCACTCTGTACCTGACAGAAGATTTTTTTTTTTCATGCTGAAGGTATGGGGCTTGGTTTTGTGGTTTTTTTTTTCTCCCCCCACAATAACATACCTTTTATTTGGATAATGTTTCAATGGACTGAGTAGGCGTGTGTTAGTTATACAGCAGTTTTCTTTCAGTCTGTTATGAACAAATTTCCTCCAGCTTGGGACAAAATTTTAAAATTTTCTGTTATACTGAATTTGTTCTTAATTATTTGTATCTATTTGTTCTTTAAATAGTACCTTTTGTGTCATTCACATTCGTCATAACTTTAAAATGACTAAAAGCATATTCCACCAATTCACAACTAGTGTGTCACTCCGTAGGATTTGGTCCTATCAAGGCTTGACACGTGAGGTAGCTCTTGGAGAATTCTTAGATACCAAGTCTTGGATTTCCTTCACGTGGGATCCTAACTGTGACCTAAATCAGTGTCGCATAAGATTTGTTCTGTGATAGATTAATTTCTTAATTGTTATAAATGCATAAACCAGATTATCTCTTTTCCCCAGTCATTCCAACTTCTTCATGGCAGACATGAATTCTGAGCTTTTGAAAATCCCAATATAATATCCTTTTTAAAAGGAATGGAGTGTCATGTTGAAACTTTTGTATAGTTTCTTTCTTTACCAGGCTATCAAGCACAAGGCTGATGCGAAAACATTAACAGTAGTCAAGTAGTTTAATTTAGAAAATTAAACTTCCAAACTGTACCATGCGTAAAAAGCAGAAGATTCATAATTTTTTCTGTCACTGTACAGAGAAGTATTTCATAACATAGTGTGGATACTAAAAGTATTGAGATTTTTTTTGGCTATTGTGATTAAACTAAGACATAAGAATATTTTTCCAAACTGAGACTTTACTGCACAAATATCACACACAAAGCTTGGTTATGTTTTCCACTCACAGAATGTGTTCAGCTCCTGTGTTCAAGTTACTATAGATCAAATTATCCCTTGAAGTTCCCAGTGCTGCTGCCCTGAGTTTTGGCTATGGCATCTTCTGTTAGTGTTTTGATCTTTCATCTTGCCGAGTGCCTTTATGAAGAGCTGTTTGCATTGATCTAGATTCTGATCGCAGTAGTACTTTGCATTGGCATGCATGCACTGAAGTGAATCTGTGTTGTGCTTATAGATCAGAGACAAGAACAATTTTTTTTTTTCATGTGTTCCTACATGTTTCGGAATAACAAGTATAGTTTAACATTTCTGTGGGTACCTGTTCTGAGTCTGGATTGATCTATTTCTCTAAGACTCTATAGATTAAATACAGAACTAGAATGGTTAAGGTTTCCAAAGCTCAAGATAGAAATTTTTAACCAATTTCATGATGCTGACCAATAGCTGATCACTCTGTACAGAGAACTGGGTTATATCTTAGCACAGCCTGGCTCATTTTCCTGGCACCTGTATCAGTAGTATCACCAAATAATAGTAGTTACGTATATAAACAAGGCAAGTTGAAATTAAGCTTTCCAAAAGAAATTAAACACATGGTGTTCAGAACAAGACAGCAAGGCTGCTATCTTGATTTTTGGTTAATTTAGAGTGATGTTATCATTTTAAGTGTTGATTAAAGTTATTGGCTGTAGAACACTACACTCGGAGTACACTCAGCAGGGTTTTGTGTTCACTGGAACACCGAGTGACTTAATGATGGTGCACTGTTCAGTACATGTGATTTAGCAAGTTATCTAGTGCCAGCTGACAAATACAGGATTTTCAAACTGGCAAAGTTTCTTACCTTGATGAGGAGTATCATGTGCTTATTATCCAAAACCATTTTTGTAATTAAAATCTTTATTAAATCTTTTCTGAAGTGTAGTGAAAGAAAAATATTTTGATATGTTACAGAGCATTTCTTAATATATCAGTGCGATAGAATGTGTATAACACAACTTATTTTTAAGCCTTGAGTAAAGGTGTTTTCTCCTGCTAGCTATTACAGAGTAGCTAAAACCAAAATACACAAGGAGAAGCTGTTTTATGATCTTAATGCTTTTGTACAATCACCCTGAGGATGAGAAGGTGCATGTGTATTTGTGTGTGCGTATTTCCTAGCCAACTATGGTATTAAACTTTACTTGCAAATTTTAATTCCTTATTCTATGTCTGGACTTACCTTTATGAAACTCAAGTGGAGATGGAAAGCAAGTCTGTGTATGGCATCATGTTAATGCTAATTTGTGAGTTATTGCCTTAGCAGTGTAGAGTTTTTTAGTCCAATTCAGATGTTTGGTCATAGGATAAATACGCATGAGGGATGGACTATTTTGCTGCATATAACTTGGGAATAACTTCATACAGATTGCTTCTACTGGGAGCGTTTGTTCAACAAGTTTCCAATACTCTTTAAATATAGCCCAGCCTTTCCAGCTTGAAAACTGTTTATTTGTTGGCCCTGCAGCTGTGTCCATGCCCATTACCTGTGACCTCAGGTGTTGTAGCGGGAAGCCACTTGACCCCTGGGCTGGGACTTGGCATGACCCTCCAGCAAGAGGCTCCATGTAGGAGCGCTGAATAAGGGCTGAGGCTGCCAAAATCCACATCATCACCTCTCAGCTTTTCCCAGCTGTGACTGTCCTGGCAACCTTCTGAAAATACACAAAAGAAGTGCTGTGAGCCTGAGCAGCTGTGGGCTTCCTCTGGTTTTACTGTGCCTGACCCCAGCCATCTCTTCCTGGGTGTGGTCCATGCTCTGCTCCCTGGTGCCTTGTCACTCCGGGGGGTGTTCCCTGACTCCTCAATTGGAGAGCCAGAGATTTACACAGATAAATATATTTCTTAATGAAAATTTTTACAGTTATCTGTGTTGCATTGTGTTTCCTTCCCTGGAAGAGTGTCAGATAACATGGTTATGTGCATGATATATTAAGCCTTAAATAATATGAAAGAACTGAATTATGTAGCTAGCTTTGGCATTTATTCCTTCCTTGATCAAGATAGTGGGAGGATGGTGAAATTGAGTTAAATACAATGTATGTACAGAACTGTATGCCACTGGTACAGTAACTCAAAACATTTTGTTACTCAGTTGTCATTAGTTGCCCATTGGATGGTAAGAAGGTTGATTTGGAATCTTATGTTTAGCAATCAATAAACTTGTCAGTGTTCTCACTGAATAGGTTAAAATGATGTAGCATTTTGTGTAAATGGACTCTGTACGTTTGTAATTGTAGGCAATCTGTAAAAGAAAAAAAAAGTAAAGCATTTGGAATTTTTTAATGGAAATTATGGTATTGTGTAATTTTTTCTTACTATTTTAAAGATTAGTTTTAAATGCATGTGAATACTTTGTCTTCACTAATGATTCCACTTAATAGAGAAGTAATATAAGGATACAGTCATGCTCTAGGGTATTTGAAGTTTTCTAAATAGCTCAAGGCATTTTGACAAGATAGGTCTAGGGCTTTTGCAGATCCTGTGACAAATTCATGTCACATTTTATATTACACTTTGTGAGACAGAATTTACTGTTTCCCCCTTTTAGATAATCTGTGTGAATAGGAGATGCTTATCATTTAAGAGATTAATGAATGGTTATCTGTGAGTAAAATTTATTTCCTATTACCTCTCGGCTATTTGTGGTAACATGATGTGTGTCATGTTATGGAATTATAGATTACTAGGATGCCAAAACCGAATAGAAATTATAATTATTCATGTGAAATAAATTAAAAAAAAAAAGTAGATAAAATCCAAGCACTCTGTCCTGCCTTTGAAACTGATGATTTCATCTGAGGTTCGATTTCACCACAAAACTATTGAAGTCATTTTACAGGCATATCTAAGTGCAAGTTGGCTAATAATTTTTTGTTGTGGTCTTTGACTATAACCAACTTCAAATAATAGGTTTTTTTGTTGTTTGTTTTTTTTTTTTTTTTTCCCCCCACAGTGACTTTGGGAGCTATTCATATCACCTGCATCTCATATTTACTTTAGCTACTATGAAGTCAAGAACCTATTTTTTAATGGAGATACTCTTGGCTTGCACCGTAGAGGAGATTTACTTATGTTATATATCTTAGCTAGATGGTGTGAATACCTTCCATGAACTGAAATGTATGTCTATGGCTATTAAGTCAACTTCAGTGCACTCAGCAGGATCGCATGGATACAGTAGAGATCAGAATTTGTTTAGTATGCTCTATTAACATATATTCTTTCATTGAGAATAATAGTCTAATATATTATTCACTCCTTTCATGAAATCACAAGGATGTGTGTAATGAAAATGAACATTATGGTTTGGTTTTTTTCATGCGTGGTGAATTGTTTATAAAGTCCTTTGTACCCCCAACAAAAAAGCCTCTCACTGGGAGAATTGGTTTGGGTGAGTATGTTAATTCTGTAGCCAGCGTAAGACTGTATGCTCATACTAATCAGTTAATTCTTGAAAGGAATTCCAGTTAAGTAATCTAGGCTGAATATGTGAGCAATACTAGGTATCCACCATAATAGCAGCAAATTGTTATGAGCTAAATTTCGTAGAGTAAAATGGGACAAATAAGCATTTCTAAGCCTTCCCTAGGGACAGAAAAAGATGACCTTCAGCCTAAATTTACATTCTGACAAAGAGAAAATACATTTTAATTCCTTGCATTTTAAGCTAATGTTACTTTTCCAACACTTGGTTGGAACCAATGTTCTTGGAATTAGCAGTTTGTTAAGAAACTGTAAAAATGGCAGATGCACTGGATGTGGTAGCAATTTCCCAGCCAAATTTCGAAGTACTAATATGAGTCTTCCAGGCTTCTTTTTAACTAATAGTTGGACTATGTGGTTTTAGATGTAAATATCTGGTTTTATATACTTTTCTTGTGCCCTAGTGTTCCATATACCCATTCCTTTATATAGTATTTCTTGTAGAAGATCCTAACCTAAGAATGTTAAACAAACTATGACTGTTGTGTAAATAAGAACATTGTGAAAATGGAAGACGGATGTTAAAACTACTTGTACAGAAGTCTAATATGAAGACATGTTGTGTGAGATATTTGTGCAGTGGTTTCCCTGCTTTCTGAGAGGTAATTAGCATGACAGTTTGTTGTTAGGCCACTTACAATGCATATATGAAGTCATCATTGGAAGATTTAAAAAAACCTGTTAAAACAAGAGAGGTTGTGTTGAAGGAGAGAATCTGCAAGAATGATTCCAGTGTCAACAAGATCTGTTTGGTATCAGATTTATCTCTGTGCACAATGGTTGTGGAATGAAAGCCTCCACGGGTTTTGGGGGGTCCTGGCCAACAATTCAATACAAGAGAACTGAACTGTGGTGCAAGTAGTTTGATAATAGTGTCTTTGTTGTAGATAACAGTAAAACAAGACCATGTTTTGACTAAAATGGGTGATAGATGTTGAAAGCTTCTCAATACTCAGGTCTTAATTCAAAAGTGGTTTTGAAGAAATGGAATTTGTGATTTCTGTTTAAAGCTGATTAACTTCTTTTTATGGCTAATAGTGCATTTTGTTCAAGGCGATATTTTGAGGCGGCCAAAACCATTTTTAATTTCACGTTTGCTTTGTAGATTTATCCAAAGTATAAATGACATCATCTTTCAGCTTGGTGCACTTGTTGTAAATGTTAGGAAACTGAAGAGCTAGAGCTAGAGAAACGTCCATTCTTGCTTTCAAATTCACCAGGTAGACCAGTGGCTCAGACATTTTCTTTAGTGATAAGCCTAGTATTTGCCTTCTCTTTTTGTCCAGAGGACTTGGATCCATAGTTCTCATTGCATAGACTAGGGGGAAAAAATATTTTCTGTTGTTACTTGCCTTCATTGAAGCATTCTGCAGCACAAGATACCACACTTTAAGAGTTTAGCTAATTGCAACTGGGATAGTCATTCTTGCCCTTTCCTCTAGTAAATATTCAGTATTGTCTTACAAAACTGGCCAAATCTCCTTGAGCAAGCTCTCAAGCGAATCACTCTGGACTTTGATCTCTGCTGTTCCAAGGGAATACAACTCTTACAGTAGCTCATAAAACACAATCTGGCCTTTTGTACAGTTGATTCTGAATATTAATGCCAAGATCTAAATGGATTAGAAACTTCCAGGGAGGCATTAATATCTTGTGACAGGAATTTCTTTTGCAGAAGATGGCCCCACTTTAGATGTTAGGTAGCTGTTTCAGCACATCTAGAGCTTCTGTGTTGTCCTTTGTTTTACTGTGCATCATCTATGTAGTATCTAGTAAGCAGCTACATGGATTTCTGAGATGGCTTTCCTGAGAAGGAAACAGCTGAGAGCAAAAGAATATGTTGCCCTTAGAAGGCCCTAAATTGTCTTTGCCTTCCAGGCTTAGTGATAGTCTGGGGTTTGAAAATGAATTAGAAATATCTGGCGTGTTCTACATGGTACAGAAGGAAATGTGTATGTAAATGCCATGAAGCAGTATCAAATATAAAAACTTGACTGTAAGTAAGGAATGTGATGAACTGGCCATGCATAAGAATGACTTCAGGCTTTACTTACTTGAAGTAGCTAAAAGGTTTCATTATTTCCAGGGGTATTGTACATACCTAATTTATCACCACAAGCTTTCTATTTTGTTTTTGGACTCTCAAATAAATCAAGCATTTCTTTACTGAGAGGGTGGTCAAACACTGGAACAGACTTCCTAGAGAGGTGGTCGATGCCCCAAGCCTATCAGTGTTTAAGAGGCATTTGGACAATGCCCTTAATAACATACTTTTTAACTTGGTCATCCCTGAACTGGTCAGGCAGTTGGACTAGATGATCATTGTAGGGCTCTTCCAACCGGAATAGTTCATTCTATTCAAACATGAGCTGTGAGCTGGTTCAGCATTGAATGTGTAAATAATACCTTCATACTGATGTATCTGCCATACTCCAGAGGGTTTGGGTGCATGCATTCCTTTTCAAGCTTAGCTGCACGCTGCCTGCCTGACAGCACTGGAAGAAGATGCCCCCTTGGAACAGTGTCACTTTCCCTAGAAAGAGGGCAAACAAAAGACTTCAGGTTTCAAATAAAATTGAGAACAAAGGTGTTCAAAGAGGATAAAAATAGGCTCCTGAGAACCTGAGACACCCTCTGGGAGACACTTCAGTCAGTCTTATGTAGAGTTTGTGGGATGCTTGTTTCCAGATCAAGGCTGAACACCTGGCCTATTTAAATAAGCAAGGCAAAGGTAAAAATTACATACGAGTGATACATACAGTTGTTTGCATGTATGTATGTATATATCTGTATGTAACAGTTTTAGGTTTCCTGAGTATCTGTTAGCTCTGTAATGAAATTTTTGTCTGAAGTTCCTGATGTTTAGCACATTAGATGGAGAAGTAGCTTGAAAGTCTGGGTCCTGCTGCTTTTCCGAAGAAATGTATGTGTTCAGTATTTTCACCCTGTCCACTACGTGCCGATGTATGTGCTGGAATTCTCCTCGGTGAAATAGAAATCGCTGTTTATCTCTAGGAACAGTGCACTGAGGTGAATGTGTAGGGCATAAGACTTGTCACACTCTGTGGTGAGGATATATCATGTGTCCTAATCATGCTTCAGAGGGGCTTTTCCTATGAAGCTCAGATAACGCGCAATCTATTTCTACTGAAGGGTTGGTTTGGTTTTTTTCTTTTCTTTTCCTCTGTAGTAGTCAATCATAGTGACATGAGGTAGGATTTTGCCCTTATTTACACCCTGTCTAGGGTCATTCAGCTCCAGGAATCACCACAAGAGGCGATTTTAGACATTAAAAAGAAATGTGCTTGCAATGTTTTTCTATGTCATTTTGCTTTTGCCAGTGAAAACACGCACCGTTCTGTGACAGTTTTTATTTGGCCTGAGCATTTGCACAGATTATAGGGTGCTGTCACAATTTCTAGTAACTTCAACACTTTTTTCTTTTAATAGAACAATAGAACCAAATGACCCTTGATCAACAATTTTTTATAATGGTTCTATTTTGCATATCCCACACTAACCAGCTTCCAGATGTATATCAAACTGTTGTAGAGCCACACATTCAAAAAAGGTTTCATATTTTACTTACTTTTAAATAAATAGAATTAAAAATGGGAGGAAGTTAAATACAAAGGTATACAGCAGATACTTGCAGAATAATGTGATCATTTGATAGAATTCAATGTCTGAGGATTAAAAATCCTTAGATTAAAATGCTTGTCAATCAGTGGGACTGGTGGTTTGGTTTTGGTTTTTTTTTTTCCAATTTAAGAAGAGGTTCACATGTTTTGTATGCTGTTTCCCTGGAGTCTGGCTGAATGAGAGTGTGGAAATCAACTGTTTAAAATGTTTTCATCGTAATGATCTCCGCTACCATCTCCCGTATATGTTGCTTGGGATTAGGTGCAGTTGTGCTTGAAAAAAAGGTAATAAGTTTCCAGCACAATGAAGCACAAAGAATGCTTAAGTGAAGATTAAATTAATGTTCTTCAATGGTGATAGATATTTTTTTTTTTTTGAGCAATGTCAATCAATAAACAAGACACTGCAATATGCAGACCTTCAAATGAAAAAATTCACAGCATGTAGAAGGAAGTATGAAAGAATATGGGAAAAACAAAGCCAGTTTGTCACAAAAGCAATGTATATGTTTTTTGACCACTTATTTAAAAGGGTTTTTTTATAAATGTTCTATGCAGTAGTCAAGGCTTTGGGTTTTCTTTTTTTTTTTTTTTTTTCCTTTTGGCACATGGGAAGAAGAGTTGGGGAAAAGGAAGAGGGAATTGTTTTGGTTTTAAAGTATGCATCCATTCAATTACAAAACATGAAAAAGTCTGCATTGTCTGGAATTTCAAAGTAATGTTTCTGCTTTTTTTTTATTTACCTTTCTTTTTTCTTCAAGTATACATAGGAATTTGATGTATATGAAGAGAATTTCTCTGCCCAGCACTGTTCAAGACTGGACTTCAGTACTTCATATTTTAAACACAAATGCATTTAATTGGAACTGCGCTTGAAAATATTTATAGTTCATAAATTTGTCCATCTTAGCATTGGTTGATTCTTTTTTTGTCTTTTCAGTAGTACATCCCTTTTCTGCTTCTGCAGTCTTAAATGTTCCTCCAGCTCCTGCCAGACTTCTGGGCACTCAGAGCTCTTGGCCATTCTTATGTTGGTCAAATGTCTTCATGTAACATGTATTTTTACCATTTCCAGTCATAGCCCTTGGTCTTCCGCAGATTATTTCTTTTTCTACTTAATGTTGGGTTTACATGGGAAGCCTGCTATAGGATGTCTAAATGAACTTAGTTGACCTTGACATTTCCCTGCTCACTGAGATCTGCCCAGTTTTCTTTCTCTCTGCATCATTATTTATACCTCATATCACATATTGTTTTTAGCCCTATGTTATTCTCTTTACTGGCAAATTTACTTTGTTATTTCAATTTTAATGTTTTAAAATGCATTTTTCCTCTGGAGATAAGTGATTGTGTCCTGCTTCTGTAGAAAAGAAAAAGCCATATAATGGTACTGTACATCTGAAATCAGTCTTTCTCAGTAACTGCTGACAGCTTAAAAAATGTGATTTAACTTTTTTTTTTTCATCACTGTTTTTAGGCTTAATGTTCCTTTGCATCTAAATGTTCAGATTCATTGGTCTTCATTGTTATCAAATTTAGCTGGCTAGTTTAAGACCATTTTTGTTGGCTTACAAGGATATATTTAGCTTATCTTTACTAATCTTAAGTCCCATTTCTCTTCAAGTCTCCAGACATCATGATCTTTATCGCATGTTCTTGCTTTCTTATGTTAGCAGAGTTATCAGCATAACAGAAAAAGTTGCTGCAGACCCATTCTGAAGAGTCCGCAGCAATGACACTGGTTTTCTGGAACCACCGTGTGAAGCCGTAGGGATCCGGCCATAGGGAACCATGTATCTCCCTGCCTTAATCCTTTATTAGATCAAATGGGTCAAGGACTTCAGTCAGTATTAGCACTCTTACTTTTTGAACCAGAAACACTCCATTGTATTGTAATAATTTTATAAGGGGTTCCTGACTGATTGCAGACCAGACGCCATCTCATGCTATGCAATGGTTATATGCTTTCTTTAAATCCTCTATGTACTCTGATCTTATTTCTTTTATCTCTCTTTCATTATCAGCTACGTGATTTGAAATATTTTAAACACTATGGACCTATCTTCACTTATTTCCTCACTTATTTAAAAATAATTAGATAGGAAAGTTATTAACATTGTTAATAGCCTACAATTTTTAAAAGAGTGCTGTGCTGCAATGAAAATTCTTTCCCTTTTTACTTCACAAAAATTATTTTGGTAAACAGGTTGCTAACACAGTTATGCTTAAACATCACAAAAATTTTTAAGTTGGTAACTCTTTGGTTTTCAGCCTCTTCATAGGACTAAATGCTGAGTTTGGAAAATAGCAAGAAATGTAACAGTTAAGGTTTCAGCAAAACTTATCAGCTTGCAGACAATAACAAATAAACCATAAGCAAGTGAAAAAGGGACTGATGTAGGCTCTCTTCCCTGTGTGTTGCTTCTTGCAAAAATGCTATAGGCTTACACTTACCAAGTTAGCCCCAGCATAGTAGCTCTTCTTGTTTGCCTTTGGTATAGTAAGAGTGGATTGTCAGGCAAGCAACTCTGGGTGGGAACTCTACAGCACCTCTTTGGTGGGTGGCCACTGATGGTCCTTCCTCGAGTCTTGCTTTGTCTGATGGAACGATGTATCAGGATCATCGCTAGGCAAGATATTTGGGTACAAGACTGTTTATTTAAAAACCTAGATTTGTAATAATAGAGCCAAGTTACAAAAATATAGAACAAGTTGTTTTAACATTATACTGAACAGTAATGAATCTCCTTATCAGCTCCAGCATCTTACCTAGCTTTTGAGTTTGGTCAGCATGACCCAAAATCTTCTGAGAGCTATGCTTTCTCTGTTCCTATATTTAAAGGAAATTGCTAGAGCAGGCTGTTTGAGAAACTTTGTTTTCCCTAACCAGGGATAAAATGGCTTGATTGTAGCTTTCTTTTTGGATGATCCTTATTCCCAGAGATTACACCACTGGACATCATATGGTAATGCTCTTCCTCATTCTCCTCAAGTTTCTTAAAAATATTTGTAATGCCTTTCTTGATTAGATTGTTTTTGGCCTTAGGTGTTAAGGTGCTGTCTCCTACCTGCAGCCTTCTTAAGGCAGAATGCCTTTGCAAAACGTGCATCTAAATATTGCTAATTCTTTCAAAATTTATGTTTGTTACTGTCTTTCATAAGGAGAGATCTGTTTTCATTGTCTACAGTGTCAGTGTGTATAGCAGAGTTAGACAACATAAGCTCCGCTTACAGCTGGAGGAGACAAAGAAGCACTTTAAGGGTGTGTTTCATTTATTCTAGATGTCTGCTTGGAGAGTGAGTGACTTCATCCTTAAGCTTCATTGCCTAGGAGGCTAGCTTAGGTATCTACCTTATGTCTATTTTTAGATAGATTCTGTGTATGATAAAAGGTTAATCTGAAGACAGTAGTGTTCAGAGAGCACAGCCTTCACTTGACAGTTTTGAAATTTAAGGCCGCCCATTGCATGAGTGCTTGGTTAAGATTAGGTTCGGCATTATCCCAGGAAATAGGGAGATATATAAGAAAAGAATACAAAGTACTTTCTAAGATGCTGGAATATAAATTTCCTGAGAAGAATGTATGGGTGAGAGAGATTAATGTCGGGGGGGAATCTCTTCACAGAAGCTTGACATTTAAACCTGATCTGCCAGAGAACCAGTCATGAATATGAAATCCAAATGTCATATTTGTGCTTGTGTAGGTTTGTTTCTTTATATTGTGGATATCCACAGCTGTAAAATATGTAATCATATTTACTATAGCAGTAAAGTTTGGTTTTTATTAATTTTTTTTGTTGTAAAGAATGCCAAACAAAGTAAGGAAATCACTGGAGTGACCGCTTAATTGTAACTGTCAAAATCAGAAATCAAATCAACTAACCCATGTGGGAAGCACTTTCTGGAATTAATGCTGAACCTTTTCACTGCTCTTAGGTGGCCTTGCATGGTTAAGGCACAATATATACTGGTCAGTCTGGTTCATAAACTTATACAAGCCTAGGTATCTGATGTAATTTTTTTTTTTTCTTTTTGATCGTAATAAAAGCCAGTATTTTCTTTACTGTCAGTATCATTGTGGAAAGCAGTGATTACTACTCATTTCTCCTGGGTGATTTACAACTTACTTTGGCAAGAATGGCATAAATTGAAATCTTCCTTTAGGCATCTCAGTGAGCAGTCTCTTTAATTCTTCATCTCCCTGGAACTGCAGTGCAACTTCCTAAAGTCCAAGCATCCCCAATCACCTGCAATGCAAAAGCTAAAGCTGAGGCCAACAGGTTGACCAAATTATAATGCTGTCCACAGTGTCTTGCTTGCTTGCTAGCAATTCCAAAATCTGAATATCTATGAATAGTTTGTTTGAGGTAATAAGAAATATTAATCTGTAAATGAACCTCTGAGATGCAAATAGAATGTGCTGAATAAATATCAATTATTATTCATTAAAATGCAAATGTGGATAGGCACTTTAGAGACAGTTTAGGTAGTCAAAATAAATGAAATATAAGTGTCTAATTACTGATGTTCTGTCTTTTAAGATGTGTATAATATATTACCGTGATTGCTGGACACAGGCATCATAAAGCTGTGTTTTTCCTTCAGCTTTATGCTGCAGCCTCACAACAATTTTTGTCTCCGATGACTATTTGAAATATTCAGGTACCACAGCTCATACTTAAATTTTATTAGATGTGTTCTAAAGATAACTTTTTCTATGGCAGTAGATTTTAGCTGTATGAGTTGCAGTCACTTTAATGAATTCTGTAGTTAAATCCCTGTACGTTGTTTAAAAAGCCTACTCTCAGTTTACAGAGCATAGTGAATTGGAATATTTTAGTTTAGCACTTAAAGAGCATATGTTTTCCAGGTTTACACAGGTTTTAAACTTTCAGTTCAGTGCACAGGAAAACCATTAAGCCTTCTACACACAGATGTCACTCAAACAACTAAGAAAAGTGACAATAAAAATTTAGTGAATTTTTCTTCTGAATGATATGGAGGGCTCGTTGAAGTAAGCGCTCAGAAGGGTAATGCTCAATTTAAGGATAATTTGTAGTGACTGTTTTGGTTTTAAAGTGCTATCATGAAATGTGAATTGAACAAAGTGCACTGGGACTTTTGGGACATGGACACAACTGTAGCGTGTTGTTATGAACTTTTAAACATCCTTTGAGATTGTAAATTTGCAGCAATCTGCTAATGGTTCTATGATAACAGAGCTTGCACTTGGTCTGATAACAATATTGTTAGGAGACTGCTTCATTAAGCTGTATCTGTGTGTATGCATACACATACCTAATTAATGCTAAGTATAGCCACATGTCAACATTTAACCCTTCATTATCTCTTTAGTTAGATCTTAAAAAGATAAAGTAACATAAAAATAATTGTAGGTAAGTTAATTAGTGATCTGTTGAATCCCTTGAATCTAGAAGGAAATGGGATCCAAATATAAATTGAGAAATGGTACTATATGTACTAATAAACGTATCTTAATGCAAATTTGTTTTAGATATTATTGAGAACATGACTCTATATTTGAAAATTAATTAATTTTTTTTTTTTTAGTGAGTTCAAGTGACTGAGTTTCATGGTCTATAGAAGAGCTTGTTTTGATCTTTTCTTCTTGTGGGATAATATTTTGAAATTTAATCATGTAAGATTCTTTTATAAGTACTATGAAATAAAATCTAGTAAGAATGAATTGCTTGTTATTAATTTGTTTGCCATATGATAGCACCAAAATGGGAGATTATTTTAATGTCATTAGAATTAATTAACATATATTTGGCAAATACAAATTATGGTCCAAGTCCTTGGTGAATTCCAAATTACATTCAAATTGCAGTGCAATGAGTGGTATTTTACAGAGGACAATCTCCAAGACTTTTTCCATTTGTGTCAATCCCTGAATTATAATGGAAAGTATCATTAGGTAAAGTCCCATGGGAACTGTTTTGCTCTTTCCAGAAGCCAGGCATTTAGTAGCATCAAAATCAGATACAAAGCAGACTAGATAGTGATCTGGAATTGTAATGATGTGAAGAAATGAAAAGGCATGAGAATTAAATATTTCATATCTTCATTGTAGTTAAGTATAGCAAAGGCAGAGGAAAAGGAGAGTTGCAATAAAATGCTCTGTGTAAATGCTGGAGCAGAAGTTGGATGGTTGCCCTTTTCCTTTATGTATGTTGACCCTTAAAGTAATTGGGATGGTGATTGTAAATATTCACACTGGTGTCACTCACTGTTTGCCACTCTGCCAGCTATAAATGCCTCCAAATAATAAAAAAGATGGCAGATCTCATTTTCATATGGGGGAAGTATTTTACTCATTTTCTTTAAACAAGGAGGCAAAGGGCACAGTGTGCTGTAAATGATAGAAATGCAAATTCTCTGCATAGTGGCAGGAGTGAAATAGTATCACTATGAAGGTTAGAAATAAAAATCCCCATCCCCTCCCCATGTGAAGAACATGGATCACAGACAAACCTCACTTCTTCCTTTGAGTTTACTTCCAGTGGTTGCATCAGGACCTTGCAATACTTGTAACACAGCCTTCACTTTATATTACCTTTTTTAGTCATTCACCTAACACCTTCTCCCATCTGTCCTGCTGTCTGTTGTTATTTCTCTCTGTTAAGATGAACTGGTATCTCTACAAAAGAGAATATTTCATAATGGATTTTTAAAAATTTGTATTGTTTTTCATTTTAATGTCATTTAAAGATGTTTAGATATGGCAGCAGTTATGTCCATATAAAAGCCTGCTTGGGCCCAAGGAGTCACAAACTGTGTAAATAAATCTAAAGAAACCCTTCCAGTGTAAAGTGTTTATAGCTATGGTGGGAATTCTGTGATTTAAATTCACTTATTTAATGTAAGCCTCTTTGTAAAATTGGTGTCTCTGAGATTATTATTATCTGTTCTGATATATCTGTGGCTTACAAAATGTACAGTTGTAAAAATACTCCATCATCCTGTGTTACGATAAAAAGTGTTTTTGCAGATGGGACTATTAGATACATGTAAATGTCAGAAAAGACACAATAAGGAGAGAAAAGATCCAAAGTGCATTTAGACTACTAACATCTGAGACACATAATTTCAAGACAGGATTACATATGCAAAATTAGGAGTTTAAGATCTGACTTTATACTTTGGTTTGGGTTTAATTGCATAAATGTTTCTTCCAATGAGCTTGTAAGGTGTATTGTATATACCTTTTTATGTTCTATCGATTTATTTTTTTAATTATGTGGTGCGTGTTACCAATCAGGTTTCCAAAGGCTTGGAAACATCTCACATAGTACTTTCAAGTGTAATGAAAAAATTTCCAACTCTGTTACACCCAAAAGAGGAAAAGGAAAAAGTGAGCTATCAAAAATACTCTGTGTGTGTGTGCATGCTCTGCTCATATTTTACATTAGAAAATTATAATTTCTGTCAAGAGGGGCTAGTTATCTGAAAATGAATTGCATGAACTTTATGTATTCATACAGTTCAACTCTACAGAAGGTGAAAGTACTAGATATTATAATCTAGGACTATTTAATGGATCTACATAGAAATTACAGAATGCAAAAATGTGCCATTCATAGTATTATTGGTATAACAGTTGTGATTGAATGAGGTATTATGAAAATAAATCTTTTCAAAACTGAAATGTATATGGGGAAAAAAAAAATCTGTATGGAAAAGAACTACCTAGCAGTGACCATTTGTTTTGGAAATGAGCAGATATGAATCAAACAAACGTTGAAAGACTATCTTCTTATTGAAAATGAGGTTTATCAAATGATGATCAAAAAAAAAAAGAGCAAATCAAACCCAGTGAAAATAGTGGTAGTTTTACAGTCTATCAGCTGTCAGCAAAATAGCATAATGAATTATTTTTGTAGTTTACAGGGAATTTCATATGAAACGATCACAAAGGTAGCAAGCACAACTAAAACAAAAAAGACACTTCTACTTAAGCTAAGCTGTAGATTTTGCCAAGGAATGAGAAAAATGTATCCTCTGGCGAACAAGAGGTCATCTCATCAAGGCTACTTTAAAAAAGTTTGAGGAAGATTCCCCATTTCCTGGGTTTATATCTTTTAGTAACTGAAATTACTACACTGATCAGAAAATCATCTGTTGTTTATGTCTGTCTTTAAAACATTTGTTTTCACTCATGGTGTCCTATGTATTAGAATAGTAAACTGAGATAATTCTGGCATTCTAATTTTAATAGTCATGTTTCTGTTTGCAAGTCAAATAACAGGATTCATATTCTTGGTTATAAGTTTTGGGTGCTGGATTGGTGTCATTATGTTTCCTTGTGCAATCTGTGTCGGACTCTTGTGGTAAATGGCAGCAAATGACAGTCCTTCACTGCATATGTGTTTCTTATGAATGCTATTTGTGGCACCACTATTTATTAGTGGAAGGCTCAGAACTAATTTTGTTTTTTTAAAAAAACTTAAACTCAGTTACGTGGCAGGAGGATGGAGAACACCTACACCAACTGTCTGTTGCGTTAAATCATTGGAGCTGCGCTTAAGTCATAAGGGTTGGAATTGAGTCACAGGAACACGTGTCTTCCTGGTTTTGCAAAGGATACTTCTCTTATTCAAATAGTGCTGTCATGTGAGGCTTGGTAGACCTAATTGGCCTTAGGACTGAAGTCTGAAGCATTTCAACTTTGAACTTAGGAAGGGAGAAGAATCTGAACTCTGTCTTGTTGATATTTATTTCACACCTATCACACAGAAAAAGCCATAGAGAGTTACAGTTACTGAATGTGAATTGTATCTCATTCCTTAAATGTAAATTCATTTATTTTGTAATGTCAAGAATAGGCAATCCACCCTCTAGCAGAAACTATTTTGTATTGTAAGGGCTTGTCAGCATTTTATTATAATTCCATTCTTCAGGCTATAGAAATTTGCTTTAAGCTGAAAGCTGAATGTGAAATATCAGCCTCGTGATAAACTCGCTTTATCAAAATTGGCTGAAATTGGCTTAATTTTAAACAGTTCAGAGGTTCAACCAAAAAGAAATTTGTTGCTTCTGACCATTCTGCTGTGTGCATTACTCAAATTAACCTGTTTGTATATAATCAGCTGTTTTGTGGTGCTCATGTGAAATGCTTTGGGTGTGTACTTTAAATGGCTGTCATGTATGTGGACAAAAAATAAACATTGACATGTGGATGCGATTTCCCCCCTATTGCCTCATCTGAATATCTGCATATTAGAGTTCCTAACTGCGCCCACAGAGTTTGGTCTAAAATTCTCTGAATTAGAGTAAAGGTGTGTCATGGTTTAACCTGGTGGGCAGCTGCTCGCTCACTCCCCCTGGGAAGGGAGAGAATCAGAAGGGCAAAAGTTAGAAAACTTATGCATTGAGATAAGGACAGTTTAATAGGTAAAGCAAAAGCTGCACATACAAGCAAAGGAAAATAAGGAATTAATTCACTACTCCCTATCGGCAGGCAGGTGTTCAGCCATCTCCAGGAGAGCAGGGTTCCATCGTGCATAATGGTTACTTGAAAAGACAAACGCCGTCACTCCAAATGTCTTCCCTTCCTCTTCTTCTTACCCCGGCTTTTATTGCTGAGCGCGATCATTTATGGTCTGGGATATCCCTTTGGTCAGTTGGGGTCGGCTGTCCTGGCTGTGTCCCCTCCCAGTTTCTTGTGCTCCGCGAGCCTGCTTGCTGGTGGGGTGAGAAGCAGAAGAGGCCTTGATGCTGTGTGAGCACTGCTCAGCAATAGCTAAAACATCACTGTGTTATCAACATTGTTGTCATCTCGAATCCAAAACATAGCCCCATACCAGCTACTATGAAGAAAATTAGCTCTATCCCAGCCAAAACCAGTACAATGTGTTAGTTCAAAGAAGCCTAAAAGCCCAGGAAGATCAATTTCCACTTCCTTGTATTACTGAGAGAGATTTACTGCTGACTGGAGGTACCTAACTCATGTTGCCAATAAAGTAAAATAAACCAAAAAAGGGTATTTCATTCTGTTTCACAAAGGGCTTCTTGCTCCAAGTCCCCAGCTTGGGCAGTGGTGGCATACTAATATACAGACCAGCATTGCTTTCTGGTAGTACCAGACAACTCCTCGTTTTACACTTTCCTCATGAAGAAAAAAATAAAATGATTTTGGAATGTGGATTTTCAAATAAAATAGTCTTATCCAGTAAAGGTGCAAAGGACAATTGTGTCTTGTTACTGCAGTTCTTTTACAGTAGTCAATATAAAACATATAATAAAGACAATATAATGTTACAGCTTAAATGTGGAGAGAAACACTGTAGAGTAAGATCTAGATTACATGAAAACTTTGCATGACGTTTTGACTACATGTAAGTTTTCTGACCCTGATTTATCTCTTTCTTGTTTTTTTAATAGTACAAGCTAAAAAGGGTAGGAAGATCTCAGGTGAGATTAGGTATAATCCTAGAAGTTTCTCAGTGTAGGCAAACATGGATGCAACTAAAGAAAAAGTGGTCCTTATTGCGGTCCATCCTCTTACATTCAACTTGTTCTGCTCTTCTGTGTCCTTCATAAGACAGAAGGAGGAGGTTACATTAGCAATAAGGCTGAGGATTGTACTCCAAAAGGTACTCCAAACTCCAAAACTGGACTCCAAAAAAGGAATTAGGACATAGAGCAAATGGAGCAGAAGAGAATGGCTAGCAGTTATGATTTTTTTTTTCTGTTTAGCTGGCGTATTTCTCCCAGCTAAAGAAACTTGGAGGTGTGATTGTATAAATGCAGAATCATTCTGCCTGTCCTGTTCCTTACTTAGTGCCAATGTGCTCTATGTAGTATATTGGATTACGTTTATATCAATTGGTTGCCTGGGCTGATTAATTTGTCAAAAAGTTGGACTTCTTTGATTTTAATAAGCCTCTGTAAAGATTGAATCTTAATCATTTGGGGTAGTAATGGCTGACAGTTAACAGATTGTGTTTAATTTTTTTTTTTTAAATAGCTTCAGACTGAAAATAAAAATCTCTTTCAATATATTTGGAAAAGTACAGGCAAGACTAAGCCATGATTCAGAGGAATGTCCTATTAAATTAGAACTTTGAGATGGATATATGTAATGTGATCAGATGGCATAAATGGAAAAAAGAATGGGAGGAGAAAAGGTTCAAAACAGATGCCTGGCAGCAATTTTTCACGGAAACAAAAAATGTGTGGAATGACCTTCCAGACGTGATTATGCTATGGAGAATTAAATATAGGGCTATTCAGGGAAATTAGAAAACATCCAGGGGCATGTGGGGACAGTAAGCTTTGAAATGGGGGGAGCCATTAAAATATGCTTATCACCATACGTTCTTGAACATACAGAGATATTAATGCTGAACTTACTATTGGTGGTACATAGTTTAGATCATCACAACAGACTGTCCACCAGTACCCTCTCCTTAGTGAATCACTGGGGGAACTCATATGGGTGATTTGTTTAGTTTTTGCCTTCTGACTTTTTATCTACTTATTTATAGGTTTCTTCTGAATTTGCTGCACAGAAGTTGCCTGTCCCCGTGGTATTACTTTAGCATGCTGTGGAATCATGTTGGTTGTGAAGTCCCTCGCTAGCAGCGGAGAATGAAGGTGTGTTTAGTTTCTACTACTTAACGACTTTTTAGACATGGAGGAATTCCATGTGGAATATTAGTTTGTCTCTTTCCTATCAACTCTTTGATACTTATTACAGAAAATTTTAAACTTGTTTTAAATCAATAGCAATTATCTTTGCTTAACTGAGACATGGTTTACAGATAGAGCTACAATCTGCATAAAGCAGTCCTATAAGTGGACTAAGAAAGCAGACCTGATTCTTATGTGGATAACAGTAAACTGCAGTTTGTCTAAATTAAATATAGAGAATTTCAGGTTTATATTTTTGTTCCAGTTATAAATACGTCTAAGTAAAGAAAGCTGTCTCTAGGCAATAATAGCTAACATATTACTGTGCGCTTAGGTTGTCTCTCAAGTAAAAAATTGATTGTGAAACTGTATAGTTCATCATAAGTGAATCTATCTTTGAGTAACTTAGCTTTGACTAAAAAAGTAATCGTGGTAGCAGAAGAATGTTCTTTTCTTCTGCAATATATGTGTATAGATAGTTTGAGCATAAATCCTACAATGATCAAAGTTGGAAAGATTAGTTTCTGACCAGGAGAGGAACGATTCTTTTCTCTAAAATAGCATATTTTTTTGTCAATTTGTGATCTTTGGGGGCAAAGCCAGGAGTTTTTTTATGGAGCCATTATTTTATTAGAGTCAATAGTCTGACTAGGGTAAAAGTTTTGTATTAATTGTATTTCAGTGAGTGAGTGAAAACCTATTCAAGTCACTTCTACGTAGTTCTAATTGATTTGCTTTTCCACTGTATGTGACAGATCTCACCATAACTTGGACACTTCATTTTCATAATCAGAAGGGTGCAAACAATTAATTTTTTCCCAAATTATTTGGTTTAATATAACAATTATTGGATGAAATTCTATGAAAACTACAAGAATTATGGGATAAAAAGTCCCTTGGAAGGCAGGTATGGCTGGATTGTCTACAAACTACTAAAAAAAAATTTAAATCCTCTCAACCATCCTTAACACTGTTTTTATATAAACTATATAAAATATGCAGTGCATATGATGGTGTAGTTGTTGCATTATTGACAGTTAGTTGTCCTAACAGACAGATGAGCTGTCATTCAAAATTCATACCAATAAATCCTGTAAAATATTGCAAACATCAACATATTTGTTTATTGTCCTACATAAATCATATATCTTGGATGCTGTTATGAATATTCTAAAATGTCACTGTTTTTAATTTTTTTTTCTTTTAGAAATAAGAAATAAAAACTAAGTAAAATGTTAATGATAACGATTGCATGCAAGCAATTGAGGATGAAATAAAACCAGAATGTTCAGGTATTATAATGAGAAAAGGGAGGGAGTAGTAGTCTTTTTGATTGCTATATTCTATAAAAATAATTGGTTCATTATCTTAATTACATTCTTGTTCATGATATCAAGGTTGAACGAAATAATAGTAGCAGTAGAGGGATGTTATTTTCCTGATTCTGGCAGTTATTAATTGAGGAAGTGAGAGTTTGGTGGTGCTGAAAGGAGACAGGTGAATATCAGATGCAGAGGACCTTCCCTGCATTTCATATTCTTTACCATCTGTGTTGGGAATTCTAAATTCAGCCATGGGCTGGGAGAGGACAGAAGGTTGCATCTCCTTTTCCATTTTATTCCTTAAAAAATGCTGTTTTCAAGATAGTGTTCAGTGGAATGTATGTATTTTTAATTGCAACTTAAAAGTTTAGCTTTTTTAACAGAGAAACATTATGTTCTCTGTTAAGTGCTTACATTTTGAAATGCTGAACTCTGCATTAATTATTCTGGTTCTAACAATTTTTCCTTGGTTATTAATGAAAGTTATTAATGGTTTCAGCAAATAAGTGTTGGCCGTTTCTCTCCCTTACCCCAGAAATCTTTAATAACAAGAGGAACCACTTATTTTGACCTGTTCAGTGGTAAAAAAGAAATAGTTTAAAAGATTTATGCCAGTAGAACATGGAGAGTATAAAATGAGCTTGATATTGGTTCTAAACTCAATAGATGATTAACTGGACAGTATTAATGGATGTTCAAAGGCATTTTGATTAGTCTGTATTACCAGCTCAACTGACTAAGAGAGAAGACATGGTGACAAATGTGTTAAAAGAACTATGTTGAATAAGCGGTGTTGTTATTTTACACAATCCGTGGCAATGTAACAGCGTATGAAGTATAAAACCAAAAATTTACCAGCTGAATAAACATGAGAATGTTTTGTTTGGTTTTTATGCAAACCTGTTGTTGGGGTAGTTAGAAAACATTTCTTCCTAAGTTCTCCAACAACTTATTTTGCTTTATCTAATTAAATTTTCTACATGTTAAGTAAACATTCTTGGATATAGGTTCGAAATGACAGTAAGGTTACAAAATCCAGCATTCAGAGTCTCTGTCTTAAAGACAAATTACAAAAACAATGAATTTTTCCTGAACCTAATTGGCTGATCTGATTTAGCTAAAACTTCATAAAAATGTCATCTTGATGGACATACGGAGCTTGAAAACATCATCTGAACATTTGACAAATGTAAATGTGAGTTTAAAAAAATCAGAAAGGAAGAAGTTTTTGGTTAACGAGATAAAGTTCTGGATCATTCACTGATACACCTACCCTCAACTGATCTCTTACAATGAAGGGAACACAAGGAGAGAGGGCTGGTGGGCACCTGGCTGCCTCAGGTGTTGTGCACCGCTCCCAGCTCTGACTGACAGAGGCTGCATGGTGTCTGGCTCTTAGACAGTTTTGGCTTCTTGAACTAAGGCCATAACAATGTGAATAAGTGCTGTAGCCCTTAAAAGCTGAAGCAGTGTTTGCTGAAGGTGACCTTTTTTCCAAAAATGATTTGGACATATTTTTCAGTAACCATAGCACATACAGTTTTCCCATGTTATGAAAGATTTCATTTTTTCATTGTGCTGCAGAGCACAATGCCTTAAATAGAGTATGATCAGTACCAGACTTATGACACTCTTTGAATGTGGTTATGCTAAAAATTTGGTCTTTGACACTGTGAGGTTTTTTTGCTTGTTTTTATCCTGTGGGTGGGTAGTGGTGTGTAAATGAAAGGAAAAGCAATGTTTTCTCAGACCACACAAAGAAAAATTTAAAAATGACTGGAAGAGCTGGACATTTCTGTTAATACATGTGTGTCAGTGCTTGGTTAAAATTATGTCACTTAAACAGATTTACATTTTGAACTGTCAAAAAGAAAGCAGTTGGATTCCAGCTGGTAATTAACCCCTACTACCTCTTCCGTGGCCTTGGCTCCTCTGGCAGGGTATGTATTCTGGAGGGAGGACCTAATCTGCCTTTTATCCCCTCTAATTGCCCCTATAATTGAATGTATATGCCTATACCCTCTGCAGTGGTTGTGGCTCCATCTTCCACTTCAGGAAGACAGCGTTACTGAATCACATCTGCCACAGCTGGCATTAGAACTTCAAGTTTAGAGCAAAAATGGGATTTTACTTAAAGTTTGTAGGATTTCTGGGAAAGGAGAAGAAAGGGTTTTATTGTTGTATTGCTTTATTTTGCTTTTGCCTTTTTTTTTTTTAAATTTTTTTTTTTCCAGTTTCTCTTATTTATTCCCTGTGAGTCTGTAGCAGTTTGTGTTGCCCTTGCACAGATTTGAGTGGCATGACTTTTGGCAACAGGCTGCATCAATTCTCACTGCAAATATTTGTTTGCTACCTGCCCAGCAGCTAACCCTGCTCTCCGGCTTCTCAGTGAAGAAGAGTATCTCGTATCTAGCCATTAATCAGTGTAATCTGTTACTAGCCTTCTCCCATCAGTCCTGTGTCTTCACCCTGCTGACTTCTATTCCTGCTTTACCCCTGCCTGTCAGGCATCATGGGACCTGGGAGCCCTCCCAGCTTCCCACGCATCACATTATTTTTCAGTAGCTGGAAGGAAGAATTATATAGTGATCCATGGACATCTCTATGAGATGCATTTAATGGATGGCTAGGCTGTCAAATATTTGAAAGTGATGTAGGAGGAATGTTTCTTGCCAGTTTGAATAAGTATTAGAAAGCTGGGATTTGCAGTAAGTGTTGAGGTTCTCAACTTGCCTGGGCGGCAGCTGCCTGCCCGCAAGAGCTCTGGAACCAGAAATTAAACTGTGGCATGTCTGTGCTTGTAAAAATGTCAATATTTGCCTGCTGTGTTGATGACAATTTTTAGTTCTTCTTGTAAAACGTTCCCTAATTAACCACTGGCATGTGCCTCTTCATGGGAATTAACTGTTTAATATTTCAGAAAGAAAGGAAGAAATATTTCTCAGCCAACTGGGAGGAATTGACTGCTGTGCCCAAACTCTTTGATATTGCTAAATCGGTTATTGAACTGAAATGGAAAGTCAGATTTAGGCTTATAAAGTTGCATGATAATTTAATTTCCTTCTTATTGGTGTTACATGTATGTGATATGCAGTTCTGCTGAATCTTTACTCTGTATTTTATGTGGGTGTGCATAAACATGCTGCTTGAGCTGAGTCACATTTCCTTTGTCCTCACAACACTTCATGAGCAGTGCAATTAAACAGCTCATGAAAAGTGGTATACTAGTAAAATTTATTTTAGCACAGTGTTTTAAACACTTAAAAGAGTGTATCTTAGGCCTATACTGTGGCAACATAAAAAGCTCACGCAGAAAACCGTAAGCATTATGAAAGGTATACAGCTACTGTAATATGTGTGCTAATTGTATGCTACTCTTACACCCCTTAAGAACTTTTCCCCTATATACACACCTACTTTGGGTAAGAGGGGAACTTTTAGGATGTTAAGTACTGTCAACAGTGAGTTAATACCTGAATTTTGGCACCAAAACTGCTATAGACCATTAGTCCGTGCTGTGATACGCTTCTGATGCTTCTAAAACTGTGATTTTTCTATTTTTGATAGGAACCTTATCTTTGCTCCAAAGTGAAAAATAGAGATGGTTGGAAAAGATCTCAGTTGGAATAATTTTCACTAAAAGGAGGAAAGTCTTAATGGGGATGGCAAAAAGCCTGGTATAGGGTTGTTCCTGCCAGATACAAGAAAGTATTATAGTGAGATTTTCATGGGTAATACATTTACATAAATAGGACTTTTTATAAAAACTGCAAAAATCGGACTTCGGAAGTCAAGGGAATGGGCAAAATCAAAACTGATACTTTCCTTCTTTCATCTATATACATAAGATCTCAGTCTTCTAATGCATGATAGCTGATCCCATAGGGTAAGGAGCTTCCACATGCCTGGCACTAGTGATGCAGCAACCAGCAATCTAGAATTGCCTTTTCAGTAGCAATGGCTCTTAATGAATAAATTGGTACTTCTCATTACTCTGTTTCTTACTCTTTATAGTATGCATACTATTTAGAGAACATGCTGATGTAATAAGTAACAATTGTTTTTCCAATCTTTGATGGATGTATTGTAAGCTATCTGGGCTGGCTGAAAACTCGGAAGTTGTTTCTAAAAATGCATGATGACTTGCAGATTTTTTAATTAATTTATTGAGATCTTCATCTTTGTTTTCTCAGAAGTGTGTCTGGATTAGTTATGATATACAACACAGTAAAATAAATTTGTAACTTATTTCTTATGTAAAAAGTTTAGCCCAAGAATAATTTCTGATTCTTTACATTTGCACCACTTTCTATGTTTTGAATAACACTTTTGGATACAAAGTGACTCCTCAGAAATACCGTAAAATGAGAAAAGCTTAAGGGCAAGTTGTGCTGTTAGTGAGTGATGATACTTCTATCTGGCAGTTCAGTCAGCTTGAATAATACAAGATTTTTGTGATTGATTACCTTACAATGCTGAAATAGTATCTACTAATACAAATGTTTCCATTAAAAAAAGGGAACTTGCTAAACGGAAAAGATAATGTTTTATTAATTTTTTGTCTTGGTTTTATATTCTTGTGCCCTGCAGCTCTAGTGCAGCTGCTCTAAGCGCAAATGCAAATACCAACTTGCTTAATGGGGTAATTAAAGACAGTGGAGGAAAGTTATGTAACAGATACTTACTAAGTGTAAAACATATTCAAGCCATTCCTAATGATATATTAAACTGTGGAATTGTCTCCTGAGAATGGAAAGGCATTGCATACCACTTCTTCAATGGTTCTTTTTCTAAAATTGGATGTGAAATAAAATGGCCCTTCCTTAGTTCTGCAGATTCTGAATTCTTTTTGTTCATTTTACTTGAGTAGGATAATTTAACATTTTTTCCCTATTATTAACCCAGCTTCCCTATATAGTTAAAACCCAATGTATTGAAATCCTGGCTAGCAGCTGCATTATCAGGAAGACCATTATGGAAAAACAGTTTTCAGGAAAATTGCTTTGTCTTCAGGTTATGTCCTGCATTGCTCTGTACAGCTTTGTGTAGAGCGTCCTGAATGTAATTGAGGACAGAATCCAAGGACATAGTGCACTGTGTAGTTTAGCGGGCAAAGCAAAAACTGCATGTGTAACGTTCAGAAATCTGTGATTAGGTAATTGAAGACTTTCATTTTCAAGACTACAAGCTTTTGGAACTAGACTTTATTTTTCTAATTAGTATGCAACATTCTGGGACAGCTTCAATACACTAGGCTTCTCAATTTTTTCCATTCGTGTAATATTTGGGCTACTCACTAGAATTGTTTTCATCTAGTAACAAAGTGAAAAATTCAAGTGTAATTAGCAGTATAACCATAGTGATAAGGTTATAAATGTATAGAATTCAATACACATTTGAAAGGAGATTTCTTACATTTTAAAGAATGGCATAAGCTGGCTTTGCTATTAGAAGAAATGTATATGGGACTACAACCTCATGCATGTTTTAAATTAATTAAATAGAAGTTTGGAGAAAATGTATAGTAGTTTAAATGTTGTTTAAACAATGCTTAAAAAATTTCTTTTAGTGTTGAAGTGTTGGATTGTGGTACTGGAAGATTTGGAAGGTGCGCTCTGATGGCATAAGACACTTTGTCCTTTTGTAGCTCATATCAGATCATTTTAGGTAGGATCCAACTTGTTTCAGTCCTGAAGTACCAATGCCAGTATCACTCACAGTCTTTCTCCTCCCTCTTCTCCTCAAACCTATCTCTTTTCTAAGTTTTTCTTTTCTGATTCCTTACCTAACGTTCCAGTCTACAAATTTATTTCCACTGCCTGCCACCGTGTGCCCTTATGGAGACAGTGTTGGGAACACAGGGCGGCTGCTCCGGGTCCGCCTTGCAGTGAGAAAAGTAATTGCCAGCAAGGTCTGTGCTTGGCTGTTGTAGTGATGCTTAAGCTGGCAGGATCACATCTGTGTAATTAGTCTCACACACAAGGTGGAGTGTAATTGGTGTAATGAAATCTTTGATCAGTGTTCTCCAATTACTGCCTCTGATGGGAATTGTATGACTTGTGATTCTTAAACCTTTATTATAATTCTGAGTGTTCTTTTCTTGTTTTGAGTAGGTCAAGAGGTATATCTCTGGTGCCAGACAATCTTTACCTGGTAAACTTCAAACTCTTCTAGCTTGAAAGAATATGATAGTCCTTCTTAGGGAATTCATTGTCAGTTGTTGATTTTTTAAATTGTGGGTGTTGTGGGTTTTTTTTTGTTTTTTGTTTGTTTGAACTAACTTCTTGTTATTCACCGCTCCATAAAAAGAATCCAGGCAAAACAAACCCAAAATCATTAACTCAAGCATCACCCTGAGGAATATGTTTGCTTGTAGAATAGCTAGATCAAATTAGTAATAATCAACTAAAATACGGTCTTTCAGTGGAAATTATTAATATCAAGCACAAGCATTACTCCCATAAACTGAGGGAGTATAAAGCTAAAATTCTAATTGCAAAGCCTTCCTTATACGTTAGAGAAACATTCCAAAAGCCATCCTTTTATTTTTATGGAATCTCTAATCATTTTATTTTGCCACTCTAGGAAAAATAGGGTGGTGCTTTTCTCTTTCTTTTGGAGAGTGGGGTTGGTGGGAGGGTGCAAACAGTTAGTTTTTTTTCAGTACTGATGCACTTCTCACTCTGTTATGTTTCATGTGCATTTCTTCCCTATCTCATGGGAAATTTTATGTTGTTTTTGTCTGTTCTTCATGAAAACAGAAGGTAAGTCTTCATTTCTTTAAAAAAAAAAAAATCTTTTATTTTGGAAGTATTTCTTGCTTACCTAAGCTTATTTATTGAACTGATTCCTCCATTACAACATAATTACTAGTTAAGATGTTAAATGACTCTTAAATGATGCGGTTCACTGTCCCCACTTGACAATTTTGCTAGGTTTACTTGTTTACTTATTTTCTTCTGCATTTCTCTTCTGGAGTTTGGCTCAGGGGTTCTTCATGAGTGGAACTAAACTTGTTCTGAAAATCTGTTATAAAAATATTATTTCTGGTGTACAAAATCTTGTCTTGTAAAAGACTGCAAGATACCTCCAGTCTAACAGTAGTGATTCACAAAGACATGGGTGCTATTGTTAATCTAGAGTAATGAACTGCATGTACATCTCCTCTGGTATTATTTCAGCTGGACACTCTTCTTAAAACTATGACACACTGTGATGATATTAAAGTCACATTGTATGGCATGCATGTCCAAAATCTGGTTGGTACATATACTTTTGTTTAATGTATAGATTTTTAATGAGTACTTAATTGTGACCATTTTTAGTCATGCATAGTATTAGGTACTGTAGTTGAAATGTTCCACAGTGGATTTTTTTTTTCTTGTGTCCTTTTAATTATTAATTTTGTACCCTTAGGCATTTACAGAGCTGAGTTGCTCTTTGACAGCGTGGAGGCAGCGGTTACTGTGTACCTGGAGCTAGCGCTTGCCCTGGGCTGCAGCAAGGTGCACGGTTCCCCTACGGTCCGTGGGTGCTGCTCACACCACTGCCATGTATTGAACACTGGTGGGTCCTAGCAACACCTACCTCCATGCTGGCTGGCTCTTTGTAGTATGTTCTTCCTAAGACCCTTATGAATCCTACTGTAAAAAAAATTACACGAGAATATTATCAGGTTTAGTCTATCAAATTGAAGACTTAATGGTTTGAGTTAATTCTTTTTGTGTTTCTACCCCATCTCTGAAATCTGCATGCTTCTCCACAGGAATGACTGCTAAGTCTCCAAAACATAAAGCATTTTCAACTCGGTCAATTCAAATCGGTCTTCAAATTAACTCAGCATATGATGTCTCACCCCTGCCCCCTCCCCTGCCCTCCCCCCCTGCCCTCCCCCCCTTCAAAAGCTGAAGTATCTTCAATCTTTTTAATGTGTCCCCCCACCATCACAGCTGAACACATGAAAAAGCCAAGGGTTTTACAGGATAACAGTTGAATGCTTATACTAGTAGTTGTAGTAATAATAATAAATAATAATAATAATAAAGTTTTTGCTTGATAGGACATATTTTTCCATTGAAGTATATTGACTGACACTTCCTGTGTACCTCATCTTTAATTCTTTATTTTATATATGTTGTGTATACCCTCTAAAGTATCTTAAGGTTATCTGATAAAGATGAGTGTAGTAAACAGCCAAGCTTTGATAAGGCATGTGAAGAAGTCCCTGGTGAAATTCCAAATAGAAGCTTAGCATCCCACATTAGCAATAAAAATATGAAGAAAAATGCCTCAACTGGATTAAAAAACTGTTAATGGTCACAGTGCAAAAAGAAATAACTGGGATCATTATTGAATTGTGTTGTTTCTGTTGAAACACTCCTGCTTTAGGAAACACTGATATTTTATATTTTACATAGTAGCCTGGCTTTAAGTTTCAAAATCAGTGCCCATGAATCTTCTGGTTAGTAACTTGTTTCTTAGAGTGGCAAAGCAGAGTAGTCCTGCGAATAAGCTGGACTGTTTGGTAATATGGATTTATGCAGGCAAAGTATGATTTGGTCTAACCAAAGTCAAAACGATGCATGTAGAAACAAGAATGCAGGCCATATTTTCACAAAGCTCCTGGGTCCTTGACCGGGGAAAGCATGGACTCTAGAGAGGACTTAGGGAGTCAGAGCAGAAAAAGTAACTCTTCGTGACCTCCCAGTTTCACAGGGATTAGTTCAGTCTCTGGCTGTGAAATAGTTCAGGAAAGACTAAAAGTTGTCATTTAATAGAAAGGCTAAAAGACTTGTTGTTTAATCTGTGAAATTGATACTAGAAGAGTTCTTAGTGATTGGTGTTGATAGTTTAAAAGGGTGCAGAAGGGCAGGAGCAGGTGTAGGAAAATGTCACATAAATATTGCTTGAGGAAACCTGGCAAACCCCCCTGTTTATTTCATCAACAACAATCTTTTGTATTACTAAGTATAAGACGCATAAATCCCTTCAGAGGGGGAATAAATATTGGTTGCTAAAAATATTCTGTTACAGTAGGTGTTTTTCTGAAAAACACACATTAGAAAATGGGTCACATTTTGCGATTTGGAAATATTTAGGGGAGTTTAAGGTTCAGTAATAACCCAGCAAAATTTTCTGGCCCAGTGAACCCTAGGAACCTATGAAACTCTAGGGAAACATATTTTGCGTATAGTCAGAGGTGCTGTGTGAGGAGTGCAAGTATCCCATTATAGTCCACCTGTGTTGTGGTGGACACAGATAAGCAAGGTTGAGATTCCATAATGGTGGCAACTCTTCAGTGTGAGGTGTTTGATTTTTTTAGTTATTTAAATAACTATTATTTCAATATTATTACTGTCATTTGAAATAGTTGTTGGGATTTGGTTTTTGTGGGGGGGGTGTTGTATAGAAGTTATAGGCCAGTTTTTGGTGGTCAACAGGTCCATCACTGACAAATATCTTGCAGCATCCACTTAGGCTATGGCCATCAGGGAGACCTTAAGGTATCGTGATAAAGACTTCAATTAATATAGTAAAAATCACTGCCTTGCGGGATGCAAATATACATGTATGTAGCCCAGCCCCCAGCTCCTGAATCTGCGTTCCAGCCTGGCTTCAGAGCATGTTTACTTGGTTGGGGCAGCCATGTTTGTTGGGCTGCAGGGCTGCTGCATCAGAGCATCCTGCAGTTGGGGATAGGGGAGTCTGCCCCTATTTCCAGTTTGTTTCAGCCCATAGTTGAAGACAGCTGCACTACCACTGGTAGAGGGCTAGATGATAGCAAATGAGCTTTTTCATCAGTATTTTATTGTTATTAGCAGGTTGTGGAGGCTATTCTTTTCTTTGCCTACCCAGATCTCTACATTTGTGTGTCATATTGGAAGCATAGAAAAGGTTCAAGATGACCTGTGTTGGAAACTATTACATGTTTATGGTCCAAGTTTTGTAAATATTTCCCAGTCCAAAAAAGTGATTGGCTGGAAGGGAAGCTTGTGAGAAGCACAAGAACAGAGAATAGACTGGTTTATGAATGGAAGTATTAAAGAACTTTAATTGCCATATAAATATTTTCCAATTTTTGTTTTGTTGTTGTTGTTGCAGAAGGAAGGAACATACTCCAAATCTGGAAGCTGGAGAACATGGGCTTAATCTGATTTAGGTGTCTGTAGTTGAGTAGGCAATATGGCACCTCTTCTATATTCAAAGAGCATTTTGATATTTTAGGGCAGGATTCATCTGGCTGGTTTTAGAAACATACTTCCAGGCAAGATAAATTGTATCTTACTGACTAGGTCTTTATTGACTATAATGAAGTATAGCTGAAATGTAGATAACAACAATGGACACTGATGAATCCTGTTCAAGATATGTATTGGAGAACTCCCACAGGCAGTGCAATATTGCACATTTCCATCAAAATACATGTACTTTCTGAAATAGTTCTGAGAAAATTATATCCATTCTTCCCAGCATAGCAATATGAAAGTTCAAGCACTTGATTAATGGAGAAAAAAATTCAAATGCATTGTATGGCTGACTGATTTATGCTGAAAAGTGCTGTTTATCTTTGAACTCTCAGATTGCAGGTCAGACTGGATTGTGTAACTTTTCCTTTGTTTCAGAACATTCTGTGCAGATGTGATTGAACAGATATGTGCAAGAAAGATTTCTTTCAGACAAAAGCCAAGCAGATTTCTCCAGCTGTTGCCTATCCTGGATAAAATGAATACAGGCCTGGGAAGTGACCCCAGCTCTAATAAACTGCACTAAGCTTGGTGTTTTGGAGCAAGGGGAGAAAAGTTCTGATGAGTGGTTCTGACCCATTTTCTTCAACTTTCTCCCCTTCGGAATGCTAAGTACTTTACTCAAGTTTGCTTTTTGTATTTGTTCATGTACCTTTCTCACAGATTTTGAGGCTTATTTATGTACTTCAGAGAAATAACTTTATAGAAAGTATGAATATTTTTAAAGTGATTGCCAACATACCCAGAGTAAATGAGACATTGTTCTTTTCACTTTTGTTGTTAGAGTTGCTCAATAAACTAGTTAACTTCTGAAAGCAGTTTTTTGTTTCCTTTTTCACTTCTAACATAACTTGGGTAATGACACTTGGTGAATTTATATTTTTTTAATGAAAATATTGAGGTCTTTTGTATGGCTTGAAGTGTTATTGCCATGTATATGCAATATATTAAAACAACAGAGCTTTGGTGACCTAGTGAAAAAAAGCAGTGGGATTCTGGTAACTGCCAGAAACAGTGTTTTTTTATATCAACTGGGAAGTAGGCTTCTGTATCTTTTAAAAATTGTAGTTGACAAACTTATTTTGAATTTAAGAGAAACTGTAAAATTGCATGGAGAAAAGTCTTACAATGGCCTTCTCATTTAGTCTTGGAACAAGGAAAGGAATTTTTTTCTTCTTTATAGTCATATCGAAGTATTGAAGTGTCTGTGTCCTTTCTAATTTTGTGGAGTATGTAGTTGTCAATAAAGTTCAAAATGTAGGATGGAAGCAGCTGAGAGAATATTTATTCATTAAAAGTACAAGACATAACATTGATGGATGGGTTAGGGATGTGAATGTCTTAATGCGTGATGATTCCACCCATGGAGAGTCCTTTTCAGTATCTTCTGGACACTGGTAACTGTAAAATGTCCATGCTAGGTAGTGAAGAAGAGAACTTTAAAATTCAAGGAGAACAATTTCTGTTATTTTCTACTATTTTGCTGAATAGAATAAAAGAATGTAAACCCCAAGTGATCAGGCATGAATTGAATCAGTTGGGTTACCTCTGTGTCTTTGAAGTACTCATCTTAACACCCTGAGCTACTGTGTTGTCGTGTGAGATGTAATAATTGACTTAACATTTTAGATATGTTTTCAGTGTTATGTCAGAGAGTAAAGAAAAATTCTTCAGTGTTGTGTCATGTATGTATTTTAAATAGTGCCTCCTGATCCATGGAAAGTCCATGGAAATTCTGTTTTGAAAACTAGCTAGCATTGATAGCACTTCTTGTAATTGAATCAGCTCATGTTTGTGTTCAGAACAGTAATGGGGGAAAAAAAAGTAACTTTTTTTGGTAATTAAAGTGCTCAAATGCTGTAGTATAATGCAATTTCTTAGTTATTCTGGTCCCAGTTTATACAGTTTCTGTTGGAATTTGCAAAGCCAAACGCTTATTCCAGACTCTGCAAGAGTGCTGAGTTCCTGAAACTTTGCCTGCTGTACATACTGGAAACACATGTATATGCACAGAACATGATCTGGGACTAGATTTGCATGCCAAAATGTTGCACCATTGGGTTTATTTAATCTCCCATTACAAATGAATAGCCATCTTGCCATTAAAAGGAATGTGTCGTGTTATGTACTTCAGCACAAATTTCCATCCTATCTGCAGCAGGAAATTTGAAGGAGGCAAAGCATTTGGTAGTGCAACCAGAGCTGCCAAGTGCCTTGGGATTCCTGGCTCGTGACTGCACCTGGCAGCTCCAAGACACCCAGCCAAGGTGGCCTATGTTCAGCCAGGCTGAGGGAACGGCCTGCACATGAGTTCTCTCACTGCTGGGAATATTCTGTCTTGCTGTAGAGATTTGCTCCTGGTGCAGCACTGGCCTCAGGTGTTCACCAAAGCATGCTGTCTGGTGGTATCATATGCTCCATCACTCCCAGACACTGACACATGTCCTAAAAGCCATCACAAGTAGACTGCTTCCTCCCCAATGCCTCCCTCAGTGGCCAGGCCACTGCAGCTCCCACTGGGCCACCGCCCTTCCTCACGAATCATCATCTGAAAGTTGTGCTTTTAAGCACTGTATTTATGAACATACATGTAAAGTTAATAAATATGCATAAGATATCTCTCAGTTTTTGGTAAATAGCTGTAATTGGTAATGAATTGAGAAGAGCGAGTGAAGGCCCAGTAGAGGTGGAGAGTATGTTTTTGCAAGGATTTAACTCACAACTTTTAACTGAAAAACTCAAGGAAGTGTAAACAAACAAACAAAAAGATTTCTGTAGAAATTTCATTGTATAATCTGAATTGGCATCTTCACGTTACATCTATAGCATGCTCTAAATTATTTTTGTGAGCTTCATCTTTTTGTTTTGCTGTTTTTTGGAATAAGGCAGCTACATACTTGAAAGGCAAGCAAGTAGTAATTTCCAGCTTTTATCTATCTTCATACATTGCCAGTGGTTGAGAATGCCACTTCCCAGCACACTTTTTTAGAAGGATCCCATTTCAGGTAATGTTCCCTTTTATTGGTTCTTCACTCATTAGCCTTGGCTTCTACATCTGCCAACTAGCCTCTCTGAGAAGCATACATATAGCAAACATGCATTTATATATAATTTTCAGGGGAATAATCATGAAAAATAAATAAATAAATAAATGCCCTCTCAATACAAGGTGGATTAAAAAAAGCCTTTAACTATAGGGAAAACTGTTGTACAAAATCAGTCTGTAATTAATCTCTGATGTCTCTTGTACAGCAAAATATTTTTTTTGGTTTTGAAGTCTACTGTATGCATATAAACATCTATATTTAATTTAAGCATTGAGTTCTCTTATTTTTGCTTCCTTTGATAATACTTAGTGGCTGCTTCTTATGGTAGTTCATATGTTAGCTTCATCCTTTTTTTCTGTTTTCCTGCATGAAACAAGATCATGTGCACAGTATGATAACTGAATCTTGATGAGAAGTATGTCCATGGGTGCTAGTAATGAAATGAAATCTTTCTCATTTTCAGTATATAGTTTACTTGGACTGTAAATTAATTAAAGCACTATGTAATTCTGTGGGACTTCTGGTTTTTAGATAAAAAATCAATTTCAGTATCTTTTATTTGTATTCTGTGTACAGTTAATGCATGACTTGGTGCTCATCTCTATTTTTTCTGTGACAGAATTATAGAAGCCAGAACTAGAAATACACGTTACATCACTAGCAAGAAATATCTTTATGGAGTTTCATTTCTTTTTAGTGTTTTTTTCCCCAGTAGCTCTTATAATAAACTGTCTGATAATATATTCTTTTTTTACTTTATATCAGTAATTTGAAATGTCAGTCTGTCTTTCAGGATTAGGACACATGTTCCATTAACTTTCATGCCTCCCTAGCATTATTGGTAATGGAATTAGAGATACTGAAATAACAACGAGAGATAAGTGTGAGAACTCTCCAAGAACACCTTGTACTAACATAATGCGATACTTGAACAGTCTTATTTACAAAAAAAAAAAAAAAGTCTTGGTAGAATCATGGTTTATATGATTCCATTCTAATTTACATATGCTCTCATGTATTGGTGGAACTGTTTAGAGATTATAGAGGCAAGACGTAGCTTAAAGTTACAATATTACTACTTCTAAGGAGTTAATAAGAGTTGTAAGCAGTCAATAGAGTAATGTTTTTGCAGTCTTTTACAGCTTAGAACTCTCACATTTTGTGTAACAAACACTTGCCTAAAATACCTCTAGCGGCCTTGATTGTAAGATTTCACAACAGTGAATTCGGATTTATTCCCAACTCTTTATTATTACTCTGAAAATAGTAAAAGCTACTTGCATATGAATTTCTTAAACTGTAACCTATAGTTTCAGATTACTGAGGACTGAAAGATTACTAGTATTATTTATCTATGTGTCGTCAGCATTCTTGAGATGTTTTGTTAAAATAATTAGAAATCTTGGGTTTACAAACAAGGTGTCTGTAAATTATACAGCTATCCTCAGTAAAACTAAACTATAATGTAGTGCAAAATCATGGATAATGGGGAGCAACACTGACTGGCGCAAGCCATCTGTCTTTTCTGTGAAGTCCCATCTTTTAACAACTACTTAGGTTCTAGAGCAAGATGTAGAAAAATAATAATTTAAAAAAAAAAAAGAAAAGAAAAGAAAAAGCTCAAGTCTTATTTTGGGAATTCAGTTATTCCTGTAGAAACCTCAAGCCGAGTTGCCTGCTGGTGCACAAGTCTGTGCAAGCTTGTCCCACAACTGTAAACACTAGTAGTCTGCACAGTGCAGCAATGGAGTCTTTCTGGTCTTCAAAATATTCATTGAAAATATCTGAAAGTACTTTTCAAGCTTAAGAGTTGTCATTTACTCTGTACTGAGAGAACAGTTGGTGAATGAGTGCAGTCTTGTGAAAGAGATCTCAAAGGAAAGTTTCTGGTGTTAGAAATACCTATGAGAGTCATTTATGACTATTGTAAAGATGTACATCCCTGTTCAACAAGTGGTCACTGAAGAAGATCCTGAGCTAAATGGTAGAACAATCAGTGTTATGGGAAGAAAAATCTGCAGATAGAAAACACAGCATTTGAACAAGCAGGCCAGTGCTTTGTTCTAAAATTAAATAAATGCATTAAAAAGTCAAGCTTTGGACAACCCGTATTTCTTTTTCCTTACAAAAAAATGTTAAACCCCTGAACTTCCACTAGACAGTTTGGACAAGCTAGCTGTTGATTTTGCAAATATAGTTTATAGCTGCTGGTCATCAATGAACTACAGGTTTATAAGTAGGTCCAAAAGTAAATCTTCTGAGAACTGGATTTCAGAAAGAAAATATCTGATGTGTATTCAGACTAATCTTGCTAATAACTGAACATTCTTTTGATCCTCAGAGTACATTGTAATAACTCAGTAAATTTTAAAATACTGTGATGACAATTATGAAGTGGTCAACTAAAAATATCACCCTCTTTAGTCAAAATAACTAAGAATAACCAATACTGTGAGGTACTTATGAGGTGTTCCACAAAAATAAGGTTGATTCAACCATCTTTTTTCATCAGTTTTCCCTCACCGTCTTTTTTATAAGACCTATTATTCTTGGTAAAAATCAATTCTAGAGTCTTGTCAAACCAATCAACATTGAGATATGATGGTAGATCAGTACAGTTTAGTACAACACAGCTTTTCTGTTGTGGATGGCATGTGTTCATAGTTACTTGAGCTTGCTAGGTGCTAGAGCCAATATCTAAGCAGTCTAGTTAAACACACCATGTTCACCTCAGTGTTTGGAGAAAATAGGTCAAATTCTGATGTTTACTGTGACTTCTTTTAAATAAGCATTCTGTCTTCCTGCTGCAAACCGATGCATCAGCCAAATTTGGCTTGTAAGTATTTCAGGTTCATAATCTTTGCTAATGTTGGGAGAACAGCTTCAGCTTCAAGCTTATTGTAAAAGGTGAAAAATATGTTTTGTGTATTTCTCTAGTTGTGTTACATTAAATGAAAAAAGTGTTTTGCTCTGCTTTACATTAGAAAAAGTAACGTGCATATTAAGTTCTGTTGTTTATTACTCTAGGAGTTCAGGTTTGCCCATTACATGCAGAAATGACGGTGCTTATTTGGATGTGATAGGTGAATGCCTATCAACTTAATTATATGCACGTTTTTGTGCACTGTTCTGTTTTTGTAGGGTTTTGAAAATTAGGGCCAGATGGACCAGATTGCTGCTAGGGTAATATAACCTGTCACTGCCCCAATTGCATAGGTAAGGTAAAAAGTTGTCCTTAGCTGGAGAGTACTGTAAAGGTATATATTTAAGTGTTGTGAAGTACTGCTTCATAAAGCCAGGCGCAACTACTCTATATATGCAACCCTATGTTAGTGTAGTAGCAAATGGGAAGCAGAAGGTAGAAGCTAGACCAGTCCTGGAGTAACCCAGCCTGCACGTTGGTCTGAATGATCGTGGAGGTCTGATCTCGGTGTGGCCAGAACTGCTCTGCTTATGTATAAAGGGGCATACATTTGTGGCTCCACTATTGAAGAAATGTACAGTCAGGTCTAATGAAGACAGAGTGACTGAATACTACTCATGAAAGCACTTCATGTCAGAATAGAAAAATATTGTTTGTTTGTGCTGAAAATAATTGTATTCCAGATGTTTTATATACATTCCAAACATTATACTTACTTTTCTGTACTGAAAATAGCTGTTTGACAACATATTTTGTAGAAAAATACATAGTAAACCTTGCTTCTCTTTCCCCCATAGTGTATCACAGATGGAGTAAATGGTGCTGTAACTCCCCTGGGTTTTTAAAAATGCGCTGCCTTAGTTCAGATGCTGTGGCTGCATCACTGCCTCACTGCTAAAACTGACTCAGTCTGGTATACTGGATGCAAAGCCCTGCTAGATTAAACTGATAGCTTTGCTTAAAATCTTTTTATGGATTGTTAATCACCAAAACAGAGACTATAACATATTGCAAATATTTACTGGACTGCAAGTGCTATCATGCCTCGATAATCTGGTGGAGTTGAAAGGCAATGGTGAGCAGCTATTCTGAATAAAGAACCAGGTAAAATGTAGAAGTAGTAACTGTGATAAGAGTTTTGACTTACCTAATTAAAATGCTTGTCTTTCAACCTGGCAGAAATCTCTCTCCCTGGAGTTCAAGGAAAGATTTCAGGATTTACTCTTAAAACGTTCATTTTTAAATGACAGGAAAGATGATTGAAGTGAATAAAAGCTTTGTCTAGAAATACTTAGTATGTGTTGAATTTCCTTTCTTACGTAAGATGTATGTTGGAACACAGAATACAGTTGGAATTCATGAAAATCTGTCTGCTTGTACATTCAGCTGCCTGCCTTATTTTTTTCCACAAACTAGTATGTATGTGGATCTATGAAATCTGTTTTAAAGATTTTTTTTTTCCTCCCCCCTTCCCTCTCCCCCCTTTTTTTTAACAGAGTGCTTTCCCCCTGCTGTTAACTGTGGTTTGGTGTTTTGTTACTTACATAAGTTGATATAATAAAATTTAAGTAACCTCTCTTTTAATTCAGTTGAGGCGTTTGTTTCCTGCCAAAGGGTTTGTTTTGAAAACTTGGGTCTTACCCTCTCCTCACCCAATGACAGATAAGTAGAGGAAGTTAATGTGCTAATCTTCTTGGAAAGCATATTTAACAGGAAATGGGGGATATATTTAAAGCAGGAAAGGAAAGTGTTAACTGTAACAGGATGTTGATGAACATAATTACCATACAACTTATCATTGTATAAACTAAATTATATCGAGTTATCTATAGAAGAAATGCAAATTATGACATATAGTAAGATATCTGTTTTGCTAATGTAACTCATAGGTTGTATGAATGTATAGTGTTATTTTGATAGTGTCTGAATCCTAATTTTGACTGAAATGTCTTGAAACTTTTCCCTTCCTTTACATGCACAGAAGTTTAACATGCACAAACAAACCACTTCTGTTTTTAGTTTTGAATTTATTTAATTTAGCTAAAGGATTTTCTGTGTTCAAAATCCTGTAGCACAGCCACAGAAGTCCCAGTGGATAGCAATCTAATGGGCAGAGGTGAGGAAGACAGCAGTTGAGGGATGCTAGCAAGATGAAGATAGTTCTCATTTCAACCATGTGGTTAAGTGCTCTTGACTTAAAGGAATGTCAAGTGTATTCTTTAACCCCATATGAATGGAGTGTCAACAACTTAGCTCCTCTGTGTCCATTCAAAGTATGAAAGCTTCTGTCTGACTTTATGAATTTTAAAATATTTTAATTTCCTTAGTTTTCCTCACATGTTTATTAGACTTCCACTATGGCTAAGTTAGCAATTAGGAATCAAGCACAAAATAAAAAGGTATTTTATGAAGCTATCATTAATAGAAACCATTGTGTTAAAGCAGTATCTCCTCTAGAGTTAAAGATAAGGTCCAGCCTCTCCAACACACTGCATGTTCAGTTGTCATCTGACGGAGAGTTGCAGGATTGCTGAGGCACCATCCCATTGCCAGGCATCCTCCCACTGCCCCTAGATGGGGGTCCTGTGCAGCACCCCTCAGTCTTGCCTGGTGCTGAGCCCCTTCAGCTCATTCATTGTCCTACAAGCCAAGGTAGCCCAGCACCCTCAGAACTGGTCGGAGTGCCATTCTTTTGCACTGTTTAATGGACTGGTTAAAACTTACTGTTGCAAACTTATTTTTGTGGCTCTTATGTTTTGGATAGCACAAGCGTAGGCCTTGCACTCTTCCTGTGGTGATTTCCTGATTCAGAGTCTGTGCCAGCTCCCACTAACATCAGCACTGGGGCTATTCCAGTAATTGTTTTGTATGGAGAGCATAGGAGGAGTCCTCAATTAAGGTCATGTTCAGCAGATTAACCATTTATTTGCTGGTCCCTCTTCTAATTGCATTTTGTTTACATTACCTGTAGTTATGGCATCATTACAATAAAGATATGAAATTTAGATACTGCAAAATTACTTTGATCTTTGCTAAATAACTAAGAGGCAGTGTAATGGTGGCAGACAAACTAGAAATTTGAGCTTCCAGATTTCTGTGGATACCCATCTCTCCTACTTTGTACTTGTAGTTGGACAGCTATGTTTTCAATAAACTGTCAATTTGACCAGCTGCATGTATTGAAGCTCTGGAAGCAATTTCCTTTTGAAGCCTTTGTTTTTCTTTTTTTTAACCTTTATTAATGAACTATCGGTTAGGTATAATTGGGTTAATAGCGAAAGGACTTGTAAATGTAATCTTCAGTAATATCTAGTGTTGGATATTTTATTACCACTGTGGCCAGTGTGGATGAAAGCGAGAAGCTGAGAAATCTTGTGCCTGTGGAACAAGTGAGATCCTGAGGATTTATCAGTATAGAGCTCATTATTTGGTTATCTTCATGGGTGAAGATTCAGAGGCTGAGCGGAATATTACACCCAACCCTAGAAGAGTCCATCTGAAGTGGGAGGGGTTCAACAAAGAGGTTGCATTTACCTCAAAATGTGCTTCTTAACGTGGTGAAACTGCATTCTGACACTTAAATTAAAGGCACATCTGGAATGTGTATTTTATGAAACTCAAGATTTTTTTTCAATGACTTCAAAATTTTAATTTACACTTTAATTTTTATGAATTGAGTGATTTAAATATGTTTCTTTATGGTTTTAAAATTATAGAAGTATATGATAATGAGAGGATTGATAAATGTTTCTTAGGTACAAGTTATAATTCTGGTACTTTACTTCACATATTTTAGTTTGCTCCACTATGAATGTATGTGTATATTAATCTTTGAGATATTTCTTCCAAAACAGATTTGCTTTCTGTCTGTACCTGCCCTTACAATATCAGATATGTCATTTCTCATTCAACATCTGATAATATTCTACATGTTCGGGAGCTTTAATGTAGCGCTTGGCTTTTTTAAAAAGAAGAAAGCTACAATGATCACTCTCCAACTCTGTAGAAAAAAAACAGTGTGCTTTGTGAATCTCCTTTTAAACATTGTCCCAGCCATATTTTCTCAAATCTGTTGTTGCTTATTGTTATAGTAACGTAAGTTTGATGCCTGTTTAGAAGGGAGACAATAAGGGCCTCTTCTGCAGCTTTGAGAAGAAAATTTGCTCTGAAGTCTTCAGCCTGTTATTGTTACTGTCTTGAGCTAGGCGGTAATCAGCACTAATGCCAGTTCCATTACGCTAGTTCTTTTAAAGATAACGTACACGTTCATGAATTGTAAGACATGTTATCTTGTTCTCTATCAATAGTATCACTGAATCAGAAGAAATTATAATAGATCATAGTTGCAAGTATAAATGGTGTGGGCCGGGCCAAACCAAACCTCAGGACTGTTACATTTGCTTCGATGAAAAAAAAAAAAAGTATACTTTTACAAAAGTTTATCAGTCAGCAAATATCACTATTTGGAACAACGAAGACAAAAATAAGCTAACAGTGCACTGTGTCAAACACGCGATCTTAAACTTCAGTTGTTTCATTTAGCATTTCATGCCTAGAGTGGGGATTATAATAGCACCATTACTATTACAGGCTTTACCATACATCAGTCAGCCACTTGTAACATTGCCTTTTTTAGGTAACTACAAAAATAAATACCTTTCTATTTTCTTCTTCCTTTTTTTTTAGTGTTAGTTAATTGTTTTAAATATGGAAAAAACTGTGTTTTTAAGTGGGTAGGAGAGCAGTAGATTGGACCAAACCTGGGAATTAGGAAAGTGAACAATGGAGGCATGTTTTCATTAGATTAGAAATATTATTCTTTGGAACTCAAGGTGCAAATTATGCTGTGCCATAATGTTCTTTTCAAACACACAAGATAAAATTTGCATATCTAAATTGGATCAGCTTGAATGGGTTTCCCTGCTGTCTCACCCCTCAGCTGCAATCTTTCTGAAATGGCCTGCAGGTGGATCCAAATAGTAATTTTTAAGCCTATTTTTAAGAGCATCTCTAAAATAAATATTTCTTCTTTTAGTTTTATATTGATTTCTTGCAGTGAACATCAGCAAAAATTCGCCTATGCCTCATCTGAGTATAATCTACATGTTAATTGGAGATCTAAATTTAATTCTGTTTACACTGACTTTAAGAATAAAAATTTCAACTGGCTCAATAAAATCACAATTGTTTCATAGTGTTAAAATAGCATTAGGGTGGTTGTTTTTTTTTAATGAAACATCTTAGAAGTATGTGTAATTTCTTTATCACAAATGTGAAAAAAATTGCCATTGTCGTGGTTTAACCCCAGCCAGCAACTAAGCACCACGCAGCCGCTCACTCACTCCCCCCCCGCCCCAGTGGGATGGGGGAGAAAATCGGGGAAAAAAAAGCAAAACCCACAGGTTGAGATAAGAACAGTTTAATAGAACAGAAAAGAAGAAACGAATAATGATAATGATAACACTAATAAAATGACAACAGCAATAATGAAAGGATTAGAATGCGCAGTGCAATTGCTCACCACCCGCTGACCGGCACCCAGCTAGTCCCCGAGCTGCAATTCCCCGCCCCACTTCCCAGTTCCTATACTGGATGGGACGTCACATGGTATGGAATACCCTGTTGGCCAATTTGGGTCAGGTGCCCTGGCTGTGTCCTGTGCCAACTTCTTGTGCCCCTCCAGCTTTCTTGCTGGCTGGGCATGAGAAGCTGAAAAATCCTTGACATTAGTCTAAACACTACTAGCAGCAACTGAAGACATCAGTGTTATCAACATTCTTCACATACTGAACTCAAAACATAGCACCGTACCAGCTACTAGGAAGACAGTTAACTCTATCCCAGCTGAAACTAGGACAGCCATCCAAAGGGGGTCAGGGGCAGACCCTGCAAACAATCTTATTCTACATTTCTGTTTTTTTCTTCTTTTTTTAAAAAAGATAAACTTACTGATACTGTAGTGATTCATATTTTTCTTCTCCCTTTCTATAAACTTCTTTCTTATAACTTTGGTAATATTTTATTACATTGATTTTGATGGAAGGGTATAGATTATCCCCCCCTCCCCCTTAAAACCATCATATTCTTAAGAGATTTTTCTCAAGTAGGGTTTTAGTTCATTTCATCCATCTGCTCAGTTTATTTGTGTTCGTTTGGTAGTATGACTACTTCTGACTTAACAAGGAGAAACAGCAAAAGAAATACTGTAACTTCTGAGAACAACAGGACTACAGTTCAAAGCTAATGTTTTAATTCCTGTAAAGCAGAATTAAAAAGTTCTAAGGGGAGTATTTTTACACCATCTCTCCATAGATATATTTTGATGTATGTAAAAAAAGTGTAGCATGGTCTTAGGCTATAATGGTTTCTGTATGTGACTCTAAAAAAACAAGGAATGAATGACCTCAAGCTTATGTGAGTTCATCTATGTTTTACTAGCTATGCATGTATTTTAACAGTGCAATATTTTCATGCAACTGTAAGGAGTATGCTGTAAAGAAAGTCCTCACGCTCTGTCTAATGAACAAATAGAAGCAGAAAAGCGTTTGATGTCAATGGAGCCTCACAAGACCCTGTCCAAGGTCCTGACGTTTAGAATTCGTCTCAACGTTGTGAGATGGTATTGCACCTGCTGCGGAAGGCTAACTCGGGGTGTTTGAGCTGTAGTCTTCTGTAAATCATTGCGTTTATTACAAGATTATATTCTGGGTGGGTCTGGGGTTTTGGTGCTTTTTGGTTTGGGTTGGGTTGGGTTCGGGTTTTTTGGTTGTTGTTTTGGTTGGTTTAGGTTTTTTTTTGGTGGTTGGTTTCTTTGGTTAGTTTTTTTGGTTTGGTTTGGTGGTTGTGTTTTGTGGGGTTTTGTTTGTTTGTTTGTTTGTTTTCTTTTTGTTTTGTTTTGTTTGCTGCTAACTTCCCATCTGGTATATGTAGAATGTTAGAGTGTTATAGAAAAGTGAAATTTGGTTTGGTAGTTTTATGTAGGGGTGGTTAACTCAACATTAACAACTATTTATCAGTTTATCTACTGGCCTTAACTCAGGCTGGTGTTTCTGTTCCTTTATCTAGAAGATCTGAAGGCTCTATTAAGTTCTATATATAGTTCTGATTTACGTATTGATGGAGTTTGTTTCTCTTGTTCTTGCCAAAGTAATTTGAAATTTTATGGGAATAAGCCAGGATTACTGTTGCATCCCATAATGATGATATTCATATATCAGAAAACAAAATTCTTCCTAATTATTATTTCCAGATGCAATATTAACATTGCATGTTTTTTTGAGGATCACAGTAACTGTCTTCTTCCATCTGAGTGATATTCAAGGAGGTGTGATTGACCTAGAGTCCAATGACTATGTCTAACTCATGGAGCCTACACTTTTCTGTTACCACATTAAGAGATTAATGGTACTACTTCTGCAAAAACACCTTAAATATCATAGGGGGTGTGTGTGTGTAAGGAATAAGAGACATATTCCGGTGGTTGTTCTTTGACTGTGTGATTAGTTTTCTTGCTTTAGGCTTTTAGGGAATACAGTAAGGTCTAAATGTTATTTTTATTATGGAGAACATAAAGTAATGGCTTTTTGGGAGAAGATTCTGACTATGTTGTGATGGGGAGAGGGGGAGTTGAATACTATACAACGTGGTGCTGTTCTCAGTTTATTAGTAGACCAAGCAAGGAAGGATGGGCTGTGACAGGGAAGGCTTCTCACACATGCAAACACACACATACACATCTGGAAAGTTAACTGACACATGTCCCAGTTAGCACTGCAGTGGTTTGGCACAGCTGAGCTGAGGCAGGGGGAGAATGCAGACTCTGACCAGTCCCAGTGTCAGGCTTTGGGCAAAAGACGGGTGACAGCCTGCACCACCCCCACCTTGGGCACTCTGCTTCTGCAATGTATTGGACCTCTGTGTAACCAATGTGCCCACACCATCTCTATTAGTGTGTGTGTGGGTTAGCCAGACAGCCACAAACTGCCCGTCAAATCAGCCCACAATGGTATCGGGATGCACCTTTATAGACCTTTCAGGCATTCTTCCCCTGTCACTTGTTGATCATGGCCTGTACTGATGTTTGTAACATTTTAACATAAGTGCTTGTTTCTAGAGGTCACATCATGGATACTATGTTGTAATTCTGAAAATAGATGAGTAGAATAATTTTGTGTGAGAGTGTAACTGTTTGACTTTGTTTATATGATACCTACATACGTTAAGATAATATGTTTGCCAAACTATAGGTGTGGTGTTTGGCTTTTTATGGGAAGTCTTAGGCAAAAAATCATCATAGTTTAATAATTTGTAATGAAATCCCATGCTACTGCCTTTCTGATTAACCCTTAGTGTTTTAAACTGCATTTACTATTACTGACATCATAATGCCAGAGTGTTTCGGTATATAGTAGACATAACGCTTGTGCTAAGTGTCCCTTCTCATCTTCTTTTAGATCTGTTGTATTTACCATCAGATAGAATGTGGATTATTAGTTCATTAGGGAAATCAGGGTATAGAAAAGTTAATTAAAAATAAAATAGTTGCTTTTCTGTAAGACAAGAAATACCTTGAAAGTTTACCAATAATCTTTGCTAAAAAGCAGTGTGTGTGCTTTGCAAAGAAATAATTTGTTCTGCCATAGTGAAGCTAATTATTCTCAACACACACTAGCTATGTCAAATTGCAAAAGGAACATCAGACTTTGTATGTTGTAGGAATTAAAACACCATCAGCTGAGTTAATGAGCATACAATGAATATGATCTCATTTTTGCAATGCAGTTAAAGTGAAAACCATTTAAAGAACTGTTGCAAAAATCATAATTTAGGGGGAAAAACAAACAATAAAGCAAATGTTTACTATCTATTTTAATTACTTTCTGCTTAGAGGTATGCATTAGGTTTATTTATTGTTTGATTTCAAATTCTTTCTTTTAATGGTTTAAGAATACAGTGGCTAATGGTCCATTCTGAAATCAAATGAATATAATCTTCTGTATTCCCTTATACAAAGCCAAAGAAACTCATCTGGGATTGTTTCATTATGATATCATCTGAAGATGACTACTTGAAATTGTAGGTTAACATAAGGATGGGAATATGAAAGAGAATATGAAACACAGAAAGAAAATTCCTGCACTTTTTTTTAAATGGGGAAGAAAATGAGACTGGGTTTCTGAATTAGATTCTGAAGATGTGAATGCAACAAAAATGCCATTCCCTATTCTTATTTTAATTATTTTTCTTTTGTAGTATTGCTTACAAAGAAAGCACTACAAAAAATCTTCTGTGTAACAGATGATTTCCTTTAAACTTTCCTAATGTTTGGTGGCAATAAGAAGTTCTGTCCTGGCCAAAGACAATAGCAATTTTCTTTTTGCATACATATAAGAGAGACAGGAAGACTGATTTTCTTCCTTTCCTCCAAAGATCCAAGATATGTGGTTCTTCCTTTTGTCAAAGCTATGTATGCACCTAGAAAACTTAGGACACGAAGTCAGAAGTCTTGACTCTAACAGAGGCTGGGAACCCTCGATGCACTTCACCAGTCCCTTCAGAAATGAAAATTAAATCTTGGGAGCTTAGAAGAAGCCCTGCCAAACTGCCTATACCCAAATCAAGAACAATTTTTATTAGAAATTATTGTAGTCAAATAACTCAATATCACTGTAGTGAAATAACTCAATATAGTTAAGTTTTACATTAAAAAAAATCTGATTCACAAGGTTGGCAATCAAGCAAGTATTTTGTTGGCTGCCAGTCAACCAGTTATTGACAGAGAGAGGGGATTTGGTGTAGGTATATGCTTGTTTAAAGTGTTTGACATAATGAAGGAAGTTCTTTTCTGAATCTTATCAGTGTAATACTTTGCTACGGCAACCCTGTAACTTTACAGGAGGTTAATTTATTGAATTGTACCCTACTTGAGCCTAAGTGAGGTATAATGTGCCCTGCTATTCAGCAAGTTTCAGTATTTAAGATGTGTTCAAAGACCATATAATATTTAAACTCCTCCTTTAGATAAGTGCATGTGCTACAATAAGATATGGGTGAACTACTACATATGTTATGGTTATGACTGTATATCTGTAGGAAGAACTGAAATGATATGGGGAATTAACATGCAGTTATCCTCCAAGTTCTCCAAAGCAGGTTGCTTATAATGGTTTTTCTAGTCGCTTTGGGAGGAAGCAGAATATATTTTTTTTCCTTCATCTTTCTTCATGTGAAATTCTGAATTACTTGGTTTTGTACTTTTATATGTGGGTGAAAAGAAAATTAAAGCTGACATAAATTGTGTTGATTTTTTTTATAAGTGATAGATCCAATATGTATATTAAAAAAGCATTAAGATGAAAATAGAAATAATTTTTTAACCTATTGATACATCTAGGAAACAGGTTCTTATGTAAAGTTTGACTTCTGCTTTATGCATGACATGCCTTTTTTTGCACTGGTAAAACAAGTTTGTCTCTTTACCTGAACTGAGTGCCATTCAGACATTGCTGCTGTAGTTTCAAAGTTATCCTTCATTTTTTTTAGTGCTCCCCACCCCATTTTATCTGTGTAGATTGAATTTCTTTGTCCCAGGGAAATTACGCTCCACTCATCTAGCTGGATGGTAACAACTGAACTCAATGCTGATCTAGAGACAACTGCTTTGCAAGTTTCTATACTATTTCAATAATAGCACAATCAATGAGAAAACTCCTTCTTTTAATTTCCTCCATACTGTTTCTTTCTTCAGTGAGCAGTACATCGAAGTAAGTTGTCATATATTCTGCAGAGAGTATATAGATGCAACTGTCAGTTATTTAGACCAAGGTTAGTTTTGAGTCTCATGGGAAAGACTTGTGGAAGTACCAGAGCTGCCACTAACACTTAATTGGAAAGCTTTTTCTCTCATTTTCAGATACACAAGTATAATAGCGATTGGAGAAAACTGGCGGTAATGTCTTTTGTCACCATAGGGAAGAACAATGGTGTCAATTTAATGAAATTTTTTCCTGTCCTGAAAGTGTCACATCACCTTAAGCTTGGTTTGATCCCCCTAGTGAGGCTCTAATTTTAATGCTAATGCTGATAATTTAGAGAAGATTTTTCAGCAGCACACAGAATGTGTTAAGTGCATTGTGATCTGTATGCAGAAAATCAATTTATATGTGGTTGTGATGTCACCTATCTCAGTGCATAGATTTGGCTACTTGCTTTCTTTTTGCCACAAAAATATTGGTGCAATGGGGTGTAGGAGAGGATGGTGCTGCAACAGCAGAGGAGGAAGAAAAGTCAGCACTTAGGAGAATGGGAGGTTTTCTTAACACAGCTCAGTGTTTTGGAACTAGTTGTCCATGTGGTTTGAAATTATATCATGCTTTCATTAATACGGGCTTAGAATTAATTAATTTGGTTGCCTACCTCATTTAGATTTAGTTTTCACATTGTAGTTTGCTACGGAGTTGACTTCAATGAAAGTGACCTATAATTTTCAATAGGAAGATTGATGAGTAGGAACAGATTTCCCTTCCACCCCCTGGTTAAAGTACCTACCATATAATGAAAGTATGACAGATGGAACACACTTGTGAATCTTTCATGTAAAATTAGAGAGCAAAGGAGTTATTTTCAGATATTACCTTCTATGCTGTAAGTTTAATTATAACCTAAGATTCTGCAAAATATGATTATTAATGATATAATGTAGTTCTATCGTAGGGCTTGGTTAGTTAGCAAATCACAGTTGAACCTTGTTCATTAACTTAATATGGTTTAAATCTCATCTCATCTTACCCCATGTCAGAATGGTGTGAGATCCTTTAATCAGTTTCTTGAAGTTACACTCTTCTTGTTTATTGATCTGTTGAAGTCAGCACAAAACACAGAGCTGTACTTTTGGCCAGCTAAGTTAGGACTCTTAAGAAGTTAACAAATCATTAAAAGCTATTTCCAGCTATATTGCGTTTGTCACTACTACTGAGCCTATTTTTTTCTGGAAACCATTAAATGTATTGGTTAAGTTAAAAACCTCCAGTGAAACAACAACTCACTAAAGAAAGCAGCCTTGCTTAATTTTCTTATTAATTTGTATTACTTAACTAATTTGAGAATTGATAACAGAATGTTTGAGTGATTTATGGCTTGAAAAAAAGACCAACATTTCCCTCCTTGAAAATGGAAATTGGCTTGTCAGACATTTAGATGAATGGTCAATCGATAGGATTTTAATAAGGAGGAGGTTTAAAATTGACTGAAGGTGGCTTTTGTTTAAAGGTGATTTGGTATGTGCAAATTACTAAGCTCTCCCTGGAGAGGATTTTCAAAGGCAATAACAGGCACTGATTTTCTTTATTCCATTCTCTTTCTGTTCCCCTTGCCAGGGATTTCAGTACTTACCTCTCCATTGTGTCTTTGAAATCTCCCTGCCTGCTTTTCAGGTCCTGTGAATTATTCTACTTATTTGCATTTACAACTATTAGTTTTAACTGTTATTTTTCTCCACTAAGCATGTTGTCTGCATAAACTTACTTATTTTCAGCATAAGTTCATGTTAGGCATAGGGGCTTGGAAAGTCCCATTAACATCCCGCCTTTTGGTTTTCTGTTGGAAAAATCTAGTCTAATGGGCTTGGTGATAGAAAACTGGTTCTGCTGGCAATTATGGTCACCTGGGTTGGTTTTTTTTCTCTATTAGTGAAGTCTGTATTGGACTTTCTGAAGGTGAGGTAACTAAAGTTAGATTAAACAAGCTCCATTATTTGTGCAGTCTTAATTACATAGGTATATAAGTTGTAGATCCATGCCAAATGTGTTAAAAGAATGAACAGTAAATAGCACACCCACACAGATTCTGGTTGTCACTACTTCCTCACAGTATTTTCTTCTCCACTTAGGTTTCTTATCGTGATTTCAGTCTGTTTTCTTAGCTCTTCCTATCACTTACTCTTTCCCAGGCTTTCTATCCTAGTGACTTAGAGGCTAGCTTTATGTTCCAGTCTCACTTTTATACCCAATCTTAGGTTTTTTCCCCCTCAGCACTCTGTAAGCAAGTGCATACTGGTGCCACAATTCCACAAGAGGTTCTAATTGTGCGTGGACTTCTTTTCGGAAGTTATGATGAGAAGAACACACTGATCGCTCCCAAAAGAAGCAAAGTTCAAGTTTCTTCCCCAAAGTAGAGGTTACCAAAAGCTTTTAAGTGAAAAATTCACCTCTTTACTCATGCACATGTTTTTTTCCTTTTTTATTAACACAAAAAAGTAATGATTGTGTCTCTTCTTCATTGAAATGACTGGGACCAGAATGGAGATAATTTTTATGTATTTTTCTCTTTCTTGTCTTTGGCTTTATCTATAAAGTTACTATGAAACTGCAAACTTGGCAGTCTTAAGAAACTGAAAAGTGTAATTGAGAGAGTCAGAGTGGTGATGCATACCTCACTACAAACCCTAACGTTAATTAGTATTTTGCTTGTGAATTTTGTGTGTGATTAGCATTTTGCTGTACATATAGTCTCTGTAAGAGAAATTTCAAATACAAGGACTTAGACCATCTGCTTCTGAATATGTGAATATGCTCAAAATCTCTTTGAGCAAGCTGATGTATCAGTGCTGTTGGCTTTCCAATGAAAAACGCGTACTGTATTTACCTGCTATACAGCAAGTTCCACCAGAGGCTACTAAACGGATCTCTGAATTGAAGAGAAAAGACTGAGAGCTTGAATTCGCAATACAGATGACGCTTCCTGACAGGGAGCTATCACAGACACTTTTGCAGCCGATTCTGATCTTTGGAAAGGTTCTGCTTCATGCGGTCAGCTGTTGAAGCCAGTGTAATCTGGGCAGAAAGGATAATGTTCATTCACAGAGTGTAAAGGCAGAAGGTAGAATTAGCTGGTTTAATCTGACCCTCTGCAGTTCTTGGGCCACTATGTTTCACAAAGATATTGCTCTATTTAGCCCAGTAGCCTTTCCTTGGTTGAAATGTATTATCAAGTCAAAACTAACATTTTTCTGGAAGACAGACAAAAATGGCAAATACACTGTTTCACCAGGTAGCTTGATCCAAAGCTAGGTGGCTTTCTTGATGAATTTGTTGATTTCTTCTTGAGTTCCTCTAGCTTTATCTTCCAGCAAGCAGTTCTTGATACACCTCCTGGTGGTACGTCAAAGTGCCCTTCTTACAAAGAATACTTTCTTTTCGTGAATGTTCTATGCTGGGGATGTTGATTGTTACCTACCAAAAGGATCTACAAAAAATGCAACAGCCAGGTGTTAAACCAAACTGAGAGAACTACTGAAATACAGAAGTACAGATTAAAAAAAAAACCAAACAAAACACTCAATGAAAAAAACAAAAAAGGATGAATTACCTTTTTTGCAACTGAAAAAACCCCCACCCCTTACCAGTGAAAGAATGGCTAAGAGAACTTCTAGATTTAAACTAGATTAAAAACCAAAGAAACACACACCACACCCCCAATATAATTAAACAAGCAAAAAAAAAAAAACTAAAAAAAGAGAAATCTGTCCAAGAATTACTAACTTACCTTAATAAAAGCAAAGCATTTGTAAAGTCAGAACTAGATGACTAGATGTTTGGTGCTCATGCATTCATGCAAGTAGAATTTTTATTCATTTTCCAAAAAATAAATTTTTCTTGTTGCAAAGATTTTCAAAGTAATCGAGAAATGCTGAAGAGTTCAGGTATACATTATTAACATATTCTAGGGATTTTTATATGTAGTACTTTCTTACTTCTGCACAGCTCACACACATAACTCTTAAAGTTCCTGACTTGTCCTCCAAATCCATGATCCAAAAGAATGACATAAATTTAACAAACTGGCATCGTGATACTTCTAATGTTTGCAAAAACAGTTACTCTGGCAAATCAAAAAATAATTAAATAATTGTACTACTTGTATGAGAGAGGCAGAAAATTGCTGGCGTTTTTTTTTTTTTTTTTTTTTTTTTTTTTTTAAATTACAAGTTTGAAAAGAGGATGTGACATAATATAACTCCTTGAAAGGATAAAATCAAGGTCTCTTGACCTCTTCTACCTGCTATGAAAGAATAAGAGAAATCCGTAAATAGTGTATTATGACATGGTCGAGTGTGACACCTAGAGGCCATATGTTTAGGATCCCTGAAGAATAACTTTTTTCCAGCTGCAAGTTTTGCACAGCATATTTAATTTTGGACTTAAGGAATTGAGTTGCACATGTTGAGAGACAAAGTATACTGCAACACATGAATTTTTTTTCAGATTGTTGATGTTTAGGATATTTCTTGTGGCTCCCCTGACTAGGTTCCCTAGCATTGATATGAAGAAAAATAATAGACCATTACTGAGTGTGGTGAGGAGTGCTCAGTGCTCTGCAGCAAAGCCTAAAAGAGCCCTGTACAGCTTATTCCAGCCTGAAGTTCTCAAAATCTAATACAATTCTTGCAAGTCCCATCCCAACAGAATCCTTGCATCTGTAGTAAATTATATGCAGTAAAATCATGCTCGCACAAATTGCAGAGCTAAAAGTTTTGGCCCATGAGTTTATGTCAGGGAATAAACAGTACAAAAGCTTTTTTGAGCTGTTATGTGGGTTATTTAGATCATAGATCTTGCAAAACAAACGTACATGTAAGGGAACATACCACACCTTCCTAACTTCTCTAAAAGTTAGGCGTGCAACCATACCACTGCATCTCATACAGGGAATATATATCCAAGGGCATCCTAATATGGTGACTGAACCGGATCAGTATGTTACAAATTTAGAGTGCATTTCAGAAATATGTGCTACTGTATTATCCAGTGGGTATTGGCTCTAATAAACTCATTATAACTCTAGAGCTCTTTTCAGGCAGTAGTCGACTTATTTGTCTTTGGCAGCACTTGTCATTTTTGTACCTAAGTGAAGGGAAAAAGTCTTGGCAATAAATCAAAATGAGCAGCATTCAGATGAAGAGGACTTTGAATTTTCTACACAAGAAAGAAAACATTTTTCATTCTTTAGAATTTGGGTGATTTTCGTGGTATTCTAGTACTCATGCAGCACAGGTAGTTTAGTGGGGTACAGTTGTAGTTTGTAAAACATCATCTATAGATCTAGAAGAGAGGACTGAAACTTCTCTAAAGATTTCTGGCTTAACCAGACTGTGAAATTGAAGGTGGACAGAAGTCATGCTGCGCACACCTCTTCATTGAGTATTGTTGGCTGTAGAAACAAATGTGCCATATATAGGTTGTACTCTCTGCACACTCTTTGACTTTACTGTGTGTAGAAATACAACATACTCAGGATAGAAGATGATGTGATCCTGAAGCTTTTATTCATGACATTTCATAAACAGAGAAGGGTGCTACTGTGGGACTGCCTGCTAGCAAAGGAATACCAGCAGGGTGATTCGGTTTGGTAGGCAGCATTTCATACCCAGTGGCTAAGAAATTTATATATTGTTCTCATTTCTTTTTCTGCTAAACAAAAGGTATTGCATATTTGTTTTGTCATCCTCTACCTGTTTAATGCTAGGAAACATGAACAAAGTAATTCCAATATTTCATGGCCAACTCTACCTCATTTTCATAAAGGTCTTTGAGGTTAGTCATATTTTTTCTAGAAAACAAAAGGGTGCTATCTTGTCAATCACTTGTGCGAGCAGTTTACAGAGTCCACATAGCTGCTGTGCCTCAAATGAATGATTGTATCCGAATAAGTCTACAGAGACAGATATGCTGGTGCTCCAAGGTACAGCACTGACACCATTATGTTAGTGACACAGATGCTAATGTTGATGGTAGTTTATTTCTATGCTTTGTCTAGAGGTTTCTTCTCAGAATTACTTAACCATTTCTTTGGGAATGTCTAAGCCATAAGCAACTGATAAATTATGATCATTAGGTATGGATTAGGTACGTATATAGCTATGTATGGGTTGCCAGCGTGGGCTGGAAATAATAGTTGCACTGTTAACTGGGAGGGAGGTCCCATGTTCACTGTAGCAAGTAGGAAGAGGGTAAGAGCACATTGGATACACTGGGGTGGAAAAGGCTAATAGCAGCTCTCCAGGTAAGGCATGCCGATAGCAGCTGGAGCCTGCAATCAGGATATATTGCCTCTTGGGTCCGAAGTTTAACTCCTGCAGTTAGGTTGGTGTGGGTGTCTCTGTCTTCAGGCATCAGCCTACTCTTTGGCCTGTAGTTGCACTGGCCTTTCCCTGCCCTGATTAATAGAAGATGAGTGTATGTGCTGCAGAAGTGATCTAGTGTTTGCCAAAACTAGCTCTTCAGGAATCCTTATTTTTTTCCAGACACACAAATACATTTGCATAATAAATATTCCCTCCGTTCTGTCTCTTTGACATATTTCTGAACAGTTTTAAATGCATCATAACTTCTCACCAAAAAAAAAGGTGAAATTATTCTTTCACAGTTCATTGACTTTTGACAGAAAAAATGGTACAACCATAAAAAGTAGTGTGAAATTATTTTATTTTAATAATCTCTATTTTAGTGAAGTTTTAAAAGTATGTGGTCCTATAGTTGCATAAAGATAAGAAAATATTTGAGTGTTTGTGTATGTGTGCTCACTCTCTCTCATGATACTGCTTTGTTCTGCTGTCAAAAACCACTTTGATTCATTGTGCCAGCTACATGGATGATCTGTTCCCCGATGATGTTTCCGGATGATCTGAGTCACGTACAAAATATTTTCAGAGGCTTTCTTTACACGTTCATAAAATTTCTAGGTAGAAGCCATTGTATTTAATAACTCTGAAAAGGGTGCCTTTTCCCCTAGTCACTCTATAAACTTGACTTTTCCCCTGGTGCATAGGTCCAGCTAAAAAGCCAACATTTTTACTCTTAATTTTTCAAAGGAATGTGTAAGTTATATATGTTTCATTTTAACTGTGCAAGTCAATAAAGCTATTGCCACAGATTGCCTGCTGATCTTAAAACTTTTTTAAGCCCTTAAAGTCCTAGTCTTATTTTTTATAAATTATGAAGCTGACATTATTTTTATTAGGTCAAATATTCTCAAGTCCCTCTACGCAGCCTGTAAAATAATGTGCATGTGACTAACTTAACCCCAAATTTACCTGTGAAATTGCTATAGTTCTATAAACTCAGAGAGCATTTTGATTTAAAGCAGTATTCTGTCCAGTCCAACAAAGCAAAGGCTGAAGGGGTTTCCATGCTTCCTAAAGTGAATACGGCATGATGAAGCAAAGTGAATAAAATGTATTTCCAGAAGTGCTTTAGCTGAGGGTACAAGTTTTGCATCAGGATGCTATAAATTTGTTAAGATCATGGCTTTCTGTGTATCCCTTATCAACCTATAATCTCCTGATTGTTGCCTGTTTTTCAACAGCTGAGGAACAGTAATCCACACTTGCTTATCTCTCTTAATCACAGCCTCACAGTGCTAGAGCTCCCTGAGCCTTTAATTCCCTCTTAGAGGCGTAACAGAGTGGAAAGTAAACAAAGACGAATTTGCAACCTTCAACATTGCTAATTTGCTCTGATGTCAGAATATTTAAACAGGCAAGGACTTGGGAATTATTTGATCACGGCTGATTTTAATCTAATGCATGTGAAAAGGCTGAGTCTGGGAAGGTTGTGCAAAATGACAGGCGTCCCAAGAGAGGTTGACTGAAGGTTTCTTCTTTAAACAACAATAGCTCCATCATTTTCAAACTCTGGATCTTGTATTCTTACCGTGTATTTTTGTAGTTGTTTGCATTTTTAATGAATTTTTTTTAATATGATAGCAGTTTTCTTGAAAATTCCTCATTTTCTTCCCAGTTTATAGGTGTCCGAAACCCAATCTTTAGGCTTGTTATTGCATCTGTTCACTGGGTAGTGCATGGGAGAGATAAAGATCCCTATTTAAAAAGCTTTGTCTCTCTCCACGTTTTTGTATCATCATGACAGCCTAATGTATCCTGAATACTTTCATATGTAAAACTCAGTGTATGTTTTAAAAATGATTGATAACTTGATCTTCAAATTATTTTAAATTACACAGTTGACATTTATGCATGTATATATGTGTACATACTTGCTGGATAGAAAAGGATGTTATCTTGCATTATATATTACATGCACACTTCAACTACCACAGAGGTGATGTGCTTACACATACATACACGTTATCATATAGATATATTCATCTGTCCTCACAGCAGATAGCTATATGTTATTACCTGAAACAGGTTTGATAAATATGCAATGTAAGTTAGTGTTTTTTTCTTTTTTCTTGTTTTCTGCATTTTCTTCCCTTTCCCCTCCTAAAGTCTTAATTGTCTATTTAATGCATGCGTAATCACTTATTTTTTGTTGTTTACAAAATGGTTAATGCAGCATATGTATTATTATCAGGAGAAATGTCTGATGCTCTCTTAATTAATATATATCATTCTGATTATATCTGTTCTGGTTGTGTGACTTGTGTTTCTGAAGCATGTCTGATGATTTCTTTTCTTCTTAGTATGTATCATTTGGGATATTCCAGGGAGAGACGTGTCTGGGAAGCCAGCCTTTTGCAGTCACTCTCTGCGTCGAAATTACAGCACTGGGCTATTTGTGTTTCTACTCATCCCTGTTTCTCTCTGTCTCTCACTCTCTCCAGCTGGTGTAAATGACTGCTGCTGCCTCCCAGAGCAAGATAACCTGCTCAGTCAGCTGGAGCCCCCTGCGGACAGCTGTCTTGCTTTTAGCTGATGGAAAACTGCTACTAACCGCTGAATGGAAGAGCGTGGAGCAGCAACCATACTAGCAGCAGCAGCAGCCGCCGCCGCCGCCGCTGCAGCAGCAAGAGCGAGCAAGGACTCTATTGTTCCCTGGTGTTAAACAGTTTTTCCTTTTCAACTGCCATGCACAGCAGTGGAAGAGAGGTTTCCAATCCCCTTCTCCCTGTGAAGAAATTCTGAAGAGGGGAATATTATTTGAAGAAGGTTTTGTGGTCGTGCTGCGGGTTTTGGAGGTGGCAGCAGGCTGCTGGAGGCATGGGGTTGAGAGAAGGGAGCGCTGCTTTCTGCCGTGGTCCAGGGGTTTCTGCCGTGCCAGCCCAGTGCGTGGGAGTTCTCGTGCTTCTGCTGCTGGGAATCTGGGACGCTCGTGCACAAAGTGAATTTCAAACTTCGTCGGTGTATCTGTGGAAGACCGGTAAGTAAGGATGCTATGTTACCACAACAGCAGCGTTATGTATTTTTTGTTGCAAGTAATAACCTTTTTGTGTGCTTTGTGTGTGCGGAGAGAAAAAGTTAAATCTAAATTACTAATGTTTACTTGCAGGATTATAGGGGGAAAAAAAATTAGGTCATCTTCCAGGATTCCACCAGCCAAGCAAATATGGCTATTAAAACCCCACATTTGTGACTCTGTGGCACTGTTACTGGGTTCTCTTATGTATTTTTTGGTGTCTTCTGAGGTTTTTCATTTTGTTTAGTAGCTCTGTGTTGTATGTAAACAGCAAAGGTCAGGGCATTAGCACCTGTCCACAATGGGAAGGAACATTTGTTACAACTGGAGTCAGCAATGTTAACAGTGCTCTAAAAATATTGACTTTTCACAAAGAAAGATGTAATTCAGCATGTCTAATCTTTGTGCTCTGTGCTGACAGGGAATATATTCAGCGTGGTAATTGATGGGGAGTTGGGTTTGTTAAATTTAGGTTTGTTGCACAGTATATAGGACCTGTGAAAGCTAATGATGGGTTAGGTGAAATAATCCAAGGGATGCCAGATCTTATAACCAAAGAGCCAAAGGCAAACAGGCTATGTGGATTCAGCACCACACTAGATAGATAATTTCCTCTACTTTGATACTAATGAGTTACGTGTCTGTTTTAAAGATTGCATAGTCATAACAGTGTTCCGACCTTAACTTTGCATTAAAAATCAGTGGGGAATTTTCCTGTGTCTATTAATATATTACATTAATTCAGAACTTTAGCAGTGATGAATATGTGCATTTTAGTTGCCTAATACAGTTTTAGTTCTTATGTAAGTAGTGTCAGAGTCTCCTTTAGGAAACTTAAAAATTTCAAGCCAGTAAATATTTCACAGTGGCTTTGACAGTTGGCTTTCTTCCCTGTACGTTGCCAGGAATAAAACAATCCCCAAAGTAGCATTTTGTTTAAAAACTGCTTTTCCATCAAAGGATTATATAGTAGTAAGAGAGAGTGCAAATTAATCATTTGTCTGAAAAACAACTTTGAGAAGATAGTCTTTTCCCTGGATGGAGGGCCCCAGCCTTCTGCCACAGAAGCAGATCAATTTACAATTACAGTGATATCCTGAATTTTTTAAGAGGCTCCATCTATCCAGCAGCTCAGGGAGGAGATTAAAAGGAAATTCATTTAAACAAGAAGACAAGCTTTCCAATAGCACTAGAAAGAGAAATCTGAAGAAGGGAAAATCCTTTGCAACTTTCACTTCTGACTGAAAGATGGGTTGCACGATGACAGTGACCCATTTTTTTTCTTTTGAACCATTGACAAATTCAAACCATAGTTTTTAGTTCCATTACAGATTTGTAAATGTTCAGCACACACTTAAAAAGAGATAAAATACTTGCGCAGGTTTATGCAAAAGCACAGTAATAATACAGCATTTTCATAAAGCATTTTACGTTTATCCTAAGTTGCTAGGCATCAGTAGACTAAACTCTCCAGCACTTTATTATGTCTCCGTTTAACAGTTTAATGGATTGTATTTGAAAATGTTAAAATAATAACATAGGTTGAGAAGAATAATAACTCTAGTTAACTAATACTTACAAACATGCACTGTCAATTTGCTACAGACTTAACTCTGCTTACTTTGCTTATAGTACATGTGCTCTGAAGTCATGTCAGTTAAACCAGCTAGAAGGAAACTGGGTTGTTTTTTGTTTTCTCCCCCTTTTCTCCCTTCTTGCCAAAGACAGCTCTTAAGAAATTTTTGTTTAGAACAGGTATGATCTAATTACACTGCCTGATGAAGAGCTGCTGCTTCCCTTCAGCTTTTCTTCTGTGACCTCACTCCTCTGTTTTGCCTGCAATAAGGAATAGGATAAGCATGTTCACTGTACGTTTTTTTGTATAATAACATTAGTAGTTTGATGATAACATGATGAAAAACAAGTCAGAGTGGCACTTTTCAAACAATGAATGGCAAGATGCAGTGGATAAGGTGGTGCATCTGTGTTTGGCTTCTAATCAAATCTTTGCACTCTTTTTGTTAGCTGTTTATTGAGTTTTGCTGTTTTCCCCCTCCTCTTTGTGGGAGGTTCTAGAAAGTGAACTGGGAGAATTGCTGGTCAGTGATCTGAAGGGATATCTAGTATATGGTGTATAAAGTTCAGCTAAAGTATCAGAGGCAATAATAAAACTGAACAGTAGTGAGCTCATCCAACTCAGATGGTATTTTGCTTTGCTTGCCGTGAAGGAAGTGGGTCAGGGGAATGTGTGGCTAAGACTGTGTCTAGGAAATCAGCTTCATTATATGCCTTTTGGGACCTGTTACGTCCATTTGTTGAGAAACATGCTATTTTTGTATTGAATTTAGTCTGGCATCAGCTTTTGTAAGTGCTGTTCATGACTTGCATGTGTCTGGTTTTTATTTCTAAAGATTTTTGAAATAATGTCTTGGTGTATGCTACTCCATGTCTTCTATACTGGTTTACTGCATTGTGTTTTCCTAAGGACGCCCTTGACAATAATCTGCAGGGGTTGTTAGGATTGAGTTGAGGCATTCTTTCTCCTAGAAGATAACAATTGTGATATCTGGTACAGTTTCCTTATACTTTTTTTTTTTTTTGAGGGGTTGGTGTTTTGTTTTATGGGGTTTGGGGTGTTTTGGTTTTGTTTTGGGAGGGAGTGCGGGAGCATTCTTCTAATTCAAATTTCAACTGTTTACTTCCAAGCTATGAAAACCTCTCAGGGGTCATGACTTTTCCTGTCTATTACCATCCTCCTGTCTACTACCATAAAAATCTGAGGTCTTTGTAATACTCAGGTTAACCATTTTGGGGTTTAATTATCTTTGATTCAGCAAGGACAATGTTGTGAACAACCTGCTTTGGGCAGGAAGATTGAACGAAATGATCTCCAGAGGTCCCTTCTAATCTCCACCATCCTGTGATATGGATGCCATCACTAAATCATTTCTACTTCTTCAGCTGAAACTGCTTTGAAGTTTTGGCTTTCATAACTTTTTTGATCTCTTGTGAGAACGGGTATTTGCTGTTGCGTATTTATGCTGCAATTATGGTGTGTTTAAGGGACCTTCAGTGTTTTGAATGGCATTTAGATGAACATAGTTACTAGTCTTTAAACTAGGTTTCTTGCCAAACTTTCTCATTCCATACCATACAGACCTGGTATATGCATTTTTTTCAGATACAAATACACAGCTCGTTCATTTTGTGTGGTCGCTAGGAAAGCCATCTGCTTTCTTTAACATAAACTAAAGCAAAGTCTCCATCTGTGCAGAATACCTGGCTCTTCACAGCAGAGTGATGAAACAGCTAAATTCCTTGAGTTGAGTCATGGTGTCTGTCTGCTTGATGATTTGAGGTAGAGAACAGCAGTTTTTAGCAACTTGGAGAACAAAAGTGGTGGTATTAAGGGGTGGTGATTCCATTGATGTGGACACACACTGCTGAGCATTGAACTTTTGAAGTTGAAAGAATTTTTGAATGACCTTTTTTGTTCACCAGTAATTGCCCTTCTCTGAGTCCACTGATTTCATTTGCAATGAATAGTTATTTGGTTTGGTTTCTACACTACTACACTGAAGTTCTGTGAGTTCCTGAAATGTTTTAAATTTCATTCGTATTCTACCTTAACTATTATGAAGCCTTACTGAATTGTTTCTATATATGCACAAAAACCCCAGTAAATCTGTGCCACAATTCAGTAAAAACTGCTTGTGTTAACTTTTGTTAAATGTTATTGCCCGGTTTCTTTTATTTTTAAAGTGAAATTTCCATATTCAAGAACAGTTTATAATCTTGTTTATACTGTCCCTAATTGGCTAAGATTTTGATGTAAGTTTTGCAGTGAACAGTGTGAGGACCACTGATTCCTAAATAAAGACTGCCATACAGTTATCACTCTTCTAGAAACAAGAAGATGCATATTTTTCTTGGTCTGTCATTTCATGATGCAGGCCATATATATACCATTTCTATACACAACTGACTAAGCGTAGGCATTTCTTGCCACATCAGAACTCTCCTTTACTTCTTTCTACCCAGTGCTTCATTTGTTTTCGTTAAATCAACCGACACAGTGATCTGTGATGTGCTGTCAGTGTTGGGTGTAATGCCTGCCTACAGTTACTAATATAATTACTGAAGAGCTGCACAAAATCAGCAAGGTTCGATCACACTGTAAAATTGCTTCTTCTGACAGTTTGAAGTAATGCACATTACACTCTTGAAGTGGAAGATGCAGCATTGGCTTGATATCTCTGGGAAAAAAAAGTCATAGGAAAAAATCTGGGAGGCAGTGCCTTTGCCATTATCTGTTTTAAAGACTATTGATCAGATCTCAGATAGTATAGATCAGTATAGCTCTGCTGAATTATTTGACCTATCTGCAATTGTGTGATACCAAGACTTGGTCTTCTGTATAACAACTGCAGTTGGATGTTTTCCCCTTCTTTTTAACAAAGGTAGAACTTGAAATAGATTTTCTGCAGGTAACAGTGCCTTTTTAAAATTAAAGAGAAAAAGGCTTTGTTTCCTGAAGAGAACACTTAAGTATCTCTATATTTTTATGCTTATGTTGTGTCTCAGTATGTGTGAATTGGTCCTTAGGTAATAACTTGCTCAACATTTGAGGCAGGGAAGAATCAGAGGAAAGGTGATAATATGGGTACAGGAAACATACAGATGATCACATGTACTCTTGGGGTGGTGGAGGCCCCGAGTGAAATCAATGTGCCAAGTGGTTTCCAGTGGGACCAGAGCTCTGCAGCACAAGAGCTCTCCTTAACCTCTTTCTGAGCTTTTTCAGGAAGCAGCATCTCTACATGATTTTTCCTTATTCCATTGTCTAGAGAAGAGGACTGCGCAAGGGCCTCCTACTTCACCCGAAAAGCCTATGAACAAATGTTTTTGCTGTTTCAAGGTGTTACTATGGGATCTTGTAACCAAATCGTGCTTCTTCACTGCTTGATATGAACTTGGGTCTCAAACATCCACACCCCACCCTGCCCCACCCCCGATTTTTAACCTCTTGGTTTTCTGCTTACCCATGGAGTAGAACAAACACAACCTCTGTACCATTGCATCCTGGGTTTTACAATTTTTACACCTTCCAAGGCCCAAATCTAATTTAAAAAGAGTTTGGTGCCACAAATGGTATTGGAGAGAGGAGGGTTTCCAACACTTTGTCTGAAATTCCTCTTCTAATACCTTTGGTGGCTAATAAACATAAAATCAGTGAATAAAATGTCCTTATTTTATTTTCCCAGTGTATGTCCCTAGGACTGTCCTTATTTTCACAGGACTGAGTGTTCCTATCTCATATTAATGCCTGAGGAGGGCAGAAGTCCTTCCTAGGACTGGCAGTCCAGCAGGCATTTCAAAATGTGCCTAAATACACACTGACAAGAATGATCACAAGCGAAGAGGGAGAGAGAAAAATTATCTAACCAGCCCTCTGATTAAAGCACTTACCTTTCAAGGGTTGTTTCAGCTTGTTTGTTGAAGCTGTTCCATCATATAGCAGAAAACTCCTCATTTGTTTCAGTATTTTTTTTTTTTTTTCCAAAACCAGAGTAAAGAATTTTTGCAGTAATCGCAACTTGAGACTGGAGACAGATAAGCCCATGTCAGTAAATAGAAAACTCCTGATTTTAAAGAGATTATGAAGAAATGATCTGAAGAGGCGGATTAGATGTGAAGACCTAGGGAAAATGCTAAATAAGAAAAGATGTTTTAACTTGAGGCCTGACTGTCAGGAAGGAAATTCACATGTGCTGATGAAAGAGGGCAATGAGGACCTCTTAAAGGCAAAATAGAGCCCTAGTTATGGCATGGTAGGCTTGAGCTGGTACTTACACATCCTTGAGGAGGGAGAGAAAGAGGTCAAGGTTTTTAAACTGTCAATGTAAAAGATGTTTTTCAGGATTCATCTTTTTGATTCTCAGGTCTTCAGTTACAGAATAAGATAAAAGGAATGTTAGTAAAAGCTGCATTTCATCAGCTTTTCAAAGAATAAAAACTATTCAAGCAAAATGTGCTAAAGATGCTTTAGTGCTACCTCATTGATTTAAAATATAAATGATCCTCCAGGCCTGAACATGGTTAAGTGTTGGTTACATATGCCCTGCATAAATTCATATTAATTAGCGTTAAAATTTATAACTTCTATTGCATTCTGTAGTGTGCATCTAAGCAAGCACACTTTTTACTGTCTGTCTCCCAGTTAAATTTGACTTTTATGTAGTGAAATGGGGCTTGTCTATCTATGACTTGAATAAAGAAATATTCATTTTCATTAAGCATGTTCATCACTCTTGCACTTTGCCCTCATTTATAAAATATCCTTTCAGATTTTTTATTCAACAGAAATTGTGCAAGGCAAGTATTAAGTCTTTGATTAATGCAAAAGGTTTTTAGTGCAGTCTGGCAACAAAACATTTGGCAGAGATGCAGAAAATGGCTGCTTTAAGGAAAGTATTTATAAATGTTTTTTAGTAATCTGTCCTTATTTAAGAAAATCAGAGTAAATATTTAAATGTTTGGAGAAAAATTTTGTGCTGCTGAAATTCTTTTTCTTATGCAGTTACTTTGCCATATCTGAACTAGGAAAACAGAAAAAAGTATGACTGATATTGTAAGCCTCTAGTTAAGATAAGTAATATACTCTGGGCTAATGGTTGACTTCACTTGTAGGATAGCATTTTGAATCTGTCAGAAAAGTGGAACATAGTAGTTGATCATGTTGTACTGGTAGCTGAGAATGTCTGGATTGTTTTTAGCAAGTGCCCTGGAGTGCTTACGCTAACTGGATCAGCTGAATCCCTCAGCTTATAGGGATGCTGGAATAAGAGAATACCTCTGTCGTGGTTTAACCCCAGCCAGCAACTAAGCACCACGCAGCTGCTTGCTCACTCTTCCCCCTCTCCCAGTGGGATGGGGAGGAGAATTGGAAAAAAAACCCAAAATAACCCAAACCCTCATGGGTTGAGATAAGAACAGTTTAATAACTAAACTAAACTAAATAATATTATTGTTATTCTATTTTTTATTATTAATTGTAATGTAAAGGAATAGAACAAAAAGAAAGACATTAGACCCAAGAAAAGACAAGTGATGCACAATGCAATTGCTCACCACCTGCTGACCGATGCCCAAGCAGCGATCCGCCCCTCCTGGCCAACTCCCCCCAGTTCATATACTGAGCATGACGTTCTATGGTATGGAATATCCCTTTGGCTAGTTTGGGTCAGCTGTCCCGGCCGTGCTCCCTCCCACCTTCTTGTACACCTGCGTGCTGGCAGATCGTGGGAAACTGAAAAATCCTTAACATAGGATAAGCACTACTTAGCAACAACTAAAACATCAGTGTGTTACCAACGCTATTCTCCCACTAAATCCAAAATGCGCTGTACCAGTTACTAGGAAGAAAATTAACTCTATCCCAGCCGAAACCAGGACAATCTCAAAAGCTATGGGTTGTTTTGTTCTGTAGGCTGGCTGCTCCAGTGTTGGATTAATTCAGTTTATTAATATCTTATAGACCAGGGTTTAACTTTACAGTTCCCAACTCCACTTGATGTTGATGTCTTTATTGTATCATGTTCATCCAATCCATTGTTCAGATGTCAGAAGTATGTATTTTTTAACACAGTAACTCCAGATTTCATAGAAAGCCCAATTCCCATAATACAAAAGCTAGTATTCTCAAAGACAAGTAGTAATCTATATTTTGAGGTAAAATTTGCCATGGTAGAAATTAAATTGCACATTAAACTACGTATTGTAGCTGAGAAAGTAGTTTTAGGCATTTAGGACAATACATATATTTATTCTGTTTATTGAAGGTCCTTTCCTGCATGCACAACTTTCTTCATTACATATGTCTTTTTTTCTTTTCTTGTATTCCTCTGCAATCTGTTTTCTGTCCACAAAAAAGTCTTCTCCATGTAACAGGGCTGGGAGATCCTTTTCTGGATGTATGTCCAGTCAAAATCTCTGTTTCTCTTTCTTAGAGTAGTGAAGCTGAAAAAAAGTGGTGGGTTCATTAGGTGGGTAAGGATATGTTTAAATTCAGACTGTCAGAGGTTGAAGATCCAGTTGTTTCTTGTGGAGCCTCAGAGGAGGCAATGGGCTGGCAGAGGCTACAGTTACAGACAGGAGCAGCATTGGCTTGGGTTCTATATATGGATTTCTTCTTTCTTTTTATGTCTGTTTCTGTCTAGTGAGGCAGAAAAAAATATATAGAGTTACTAAAATAATGGAAGAATTAGGTGAGAGAAACATCCGGAAACCCTAAAAAAAAATCACATTATTTGGTAAAATTTTTCCTAAATGATCACAACTAAAATAATTGTATTGTATTGGATATTAAATCCCAGTCAAACAAATGTTAATGTGAGCAGTTCTACTACCACTAGAACAAATTAATCTCTCCTAGAAATCCCATTTTTTACCACTTTCACATGAATGCTGTACAGTGTTAAACATATCAGTGTCTGGGATTTCACACAAAATCCAATAGACATGTATTGTAGCAATCACCACGTTCTCAGCATTAATTAGCACTGTACGTTTTGGTGTGGCTGACATTTCTGGGTGTTGTCAGTAGACCACAGTAGCTGTCTTTTTGAATTCACTTTCTGTATTCTGTGAGCATTGCCAAGATTGTTTTGGTGTTTTTAAGTCTGTGGAATAGAGAAGGAAAATCTGGTGTATTTGCATGGATTCAGGGAAGGAGTGGCATTAGATGCAGCCCTTACTGGCTGGCCCAAGTGGAGGCTTCTTGTATGACCCCTAGTGAATGGTGTTGCTGGAAGCACGGCAAGCTTTCAAATGTCCAAATACCGGTAAGAGTTTTCCATAGGTATTTTGAGAGGGAGAGAGATAGTAAGTAACTGTTTTGTGTCAACTGTTTATATTGCAATAAAGTGAGTTTGAGGATATTAATTCGAAATGGTTTCTGATGTAATGAGACATACTTAAACATTTTAAAGATTGATGACATCTGCTAATCCAATGAGAAATTTCTTAATGAGATATGTTATTACTTTCTTCCTCCTGTATTATGCAAAATGAAATGTTTATATTAGTGAACAATAATATAACTCTCCTTATGTGTGCTAGGGAATAGCTATTTTACCACTAAGTCATTAGAGAAATAAAGAATAGAACAGTGAGCGATTGTTTTATAATGACTTGTGTTTGTACAGTGCCTAGCACAACTGAATTCTCTTCAGTTGCTGGTGTTCTTATGTACCACAGCTTTATGCAAAATGACATAATTAAGACTTGTTAAAGATGCTCTTTACAAAGATACAAAGATAAATTATTAACTTTCTAAAAGAACATTCAAATAATTTCAAGTGCCAAAAATAGTTCAAATAGCTGATATCAGGATACTGTACTAGAGGATAATAGAGGAGAAAATAATTTTCATAGGAAAGCAGTGTTATGAAAAAGCTTGGAAGCAGGATTGTCTGTGTGATAGTTCCAGAATGCATTGTTGGGAGAAAATGTCTTCAGTAGCAAGAGGAATGTTTTAAAATGTTACTTAGCATTTCCACATTCACAGATTTGGCAGTCATCCCTCCTTCTATTTGCATGATACAAAACTCTTGTTTTGAATTTGATATGAATGTGCTTGATTATCCTAAAAGATCACTTGTGTTATGTAAGATTTTGCTTGTTTTACAGTTTTCTACTGACTGGTTGAATCAAGTGTACATCGTGATGTATTTTGTCCCATTTTATTCTGTTTTACTTGACTTGTGATTTTTGGTCAAAATAATGCCTGGATTAGGGGAAGAGGTGGAGGAAGAGGATACAAGCTATTACAGTAACAGTAGGACTGCTACATCTTGCAACAGGGAACATCAAACCTTATTTAAAAAAAAAAAAAAGCAGCCATTATAAGCTAGGAAAGAGGCTGATCTTGAATCCAGTCTCAGCTCTGCAAGTGGTTTGCAGTGGTGACATTGTGAATTTGTTTCCTCTTCTGTAAAGTGACATTTATGTGAGTATAGCTTTCTGTAGGTCTCTGTCCAAACAAAAAAACAGAAGAAACTTTGAGACTTGTGATTTTTGATATAGTTATCATACAGTTCCCAAGAAACCAACACTTTAGCACACTTGCAGTACTTGCCATATGCAAGCAAAAATGGATGTAATGGAAGAGAGTAGGACATTTAGGAAACAGGAAGAAAGAAGTTAACATGAGTGGAGAATACAAACATGAAAAGCATGGGACAAGCAACCAGCAGCTATTTTCTGTTGAATACAAATATTTAAAATAGATTGTGAGTTTGAAAAACTCAGGGGGCTGAGAGAAGGTGGCAATTGCTGTATGAACATATATGGAAATTTTTTAGCTAACATGAGTTTTCTAATGAATCTGTCTGGAAGCTATTTTAATATGACATTTCTAACAATACATATACCTGTGTGTGCATGTTTGTATGTGTGATGTATATGTGATAGTGTGGAAACAGTACTGAACAACACTGTATGGATCCAATGGCACTACCTTAAAATAAATATAACCATAAGTTACCTAGGTCTTAAGTGTCTGACTAAAATAGTAGTACAGCTTGAATTTGTGGTCACATCTAATAACAGAAGCGTTTTTTTTTTTTTTATGTACCACTAACTTATTTTAACAAATTCCAGCTTCACTGCTGCTGCTTACCTTGCTATTTTTAAGAGGCATACTTTGAAGGCTGCCATTGAAACCACTTTTTTGTAACCCTAAATGAAATTCACAGTCAGCATTGCCTTTTAGACAGCTGCATTGGAAAGACCAACTCGTTCCTCTAAGACATTCTTGGTGCCACGCAGAAGTGAATGAAAGGAAGAGGAGGGAGAGTGATAAAGCGACTGAGCATGCAAGGAAGATTTTTAGTCTTTAACTTCATGTGGATGAATGACTTGTGGCTCTCCATATTTCAACTTGATATATGAATGTCAACATCTTGGGAATAGTTTGGGTACCTGAACCATAAAGCTAGGAAATTCAGGTTATTTTCTACATTGTACTTCCATGTCTTTGTAGGGAGCTGCAGGAGAAGTCTATGGGCTGTGCTGCACAATATGAGTTCTCTGAAACTCTGCAAAATGCATACCATGACAGATTTGTATAGGTGATTTACTTATTTACTAGTGATAAATATTTCTTTTTTCCCCCTCTGTGTTTAATATACTTTAAAATCTTTATGGAGTAAATCAAGATGATGAATATATGTAGTGATTATAATTGAGTCTTGGTTCTTTTGTCATGTTACACATTTAAACTACTTTATCAGATGTACTACCAATTACATGTGATGGAAGTAACCCTAAATTTATGATTTTTGTTACATGGATATGACAACTCAGTTTTTGAGATAGCATCATTTTTGCCTTTTTCTTATCCTGACTCTGCAACAAGTTCATTTTATTGCTCTGAGAATGTTATGTAGTAAATTTCTTCCCTTGAAAACACTGAATTTGCTAGGTTACATGCTTCATAGTTTCTTCTGAACAGTGTACTTATTAGTTTGTCTCTTGGCACAAAAGTAACAGTCTTTAAGGGTCAGGGTCCAGAACCAAAAGCTAAAATTGGGCAGTAAAGACTTTACCTTTTGGATGCAGAAGTAGGTTTTCCAAAATAGGTATGTTTTTCTGAAGCCTCACATATAAAGGGACATTGCTGATTAGAAATGAAGTAACAATTCATAGAATTATAGAATCATTTAGGTTGGAAAAGACCTCCAAGATCATCGAGTCTAACCATCATCCATGCCCACTAAACCTTGTCCTGAAGTACCCCGTCTACTCGCTTTTTGAATACCTCCAGGTATGGTGACTCAACCACTTCCCTGGGCAGCCTATTCCAATGTCTGACAACCCTCTCAGTAAAAAATTTTTTCCTAATATCTAACCTAAATCTCCCTTGCCTCAACTTGAGGCCATTTCCTCTCATCCTGTCTCCAGCCACCTGACAGAAGAGACCAGCACCCACCTCACTGCAACGTCCTTTCAGGTAGTTGTAGAGCACGATAAGGTCTCCCCTCAGCCTCCTCTTCTCTAGACTAAACAGCCCCAGCTCCTTCAGCCGCTCCTCATAGACTTATGCTCCAGGCCCCTCACCAACCTGGTTGCCCTTCTCTGGACATGTTCCAGCACCTCAATGTCTTTCCTGTAGTGAGGGGCCCAAAACTGAACACAGTACTCGAGGTGCAGCCTCACCAGCGCCGAGTACAGGGGAACAATCACCTCCCTGCTCCTGCTGGCCACACTAGTGAACTAAAAATTACTGCCATGCAAAAAGTCTCTCAAAATGACAAAATCTGTTGCTTACATAATGTCTTCATCACTCTCATTTAAGAAAAAGAATATAGGTGTGTTCATATAGATGAGAAATCTTTCATATTATTATTAGACTAGAAACAGATGAAACAGTGAACATGTGTCTCTGACAGTAAATTATGTGTTCTTACTGTTCATATATAGATGCTAGTTTGGCTGTAAGCTATTGTAAGAAAGATAGTAGATAATTTGCTTCTGAAGTAGCTTATGTATCTCTTACAAGGTTGTATATACATCTTCCGAACTAATAACCTTGCTGTTTTAGTAAATTAAAGGCAATCTTCAATATATGCCCATACCTTTCTAAATATAGTTTTCTCAGCAAGTAAAACACTCATATCCAGAAAGTTTATTATTATTATACTATGAACACAATCCAGTCTGTATATAATCTCCTGAGAGCAATGAGTAGCACTCCTAGAGGCAGGGATTCATTAACAAAATATGGATTTAAAGAGAACTTGAGATGAAGAAAAGGTGCAACTTAATTAAAGACAAAATATTAAAAGGAAGAGAAAAAAATGAGTTTTTAGTCTTGTGATGCCTATATTAGATGCTGATGCAATTCAGCATTGCAATTTCTTTTTAATTTAAGACAGTGATTCATCACCTTTTATGTAAATGTTACCAGAGAGAGTTATTTTGGAAAGGAAAACCAAAATGTATTAAGAAGCCATAAAACAAAGATGCCCTGCTATCTGTATAATGAATCAGATAATATGTTGCCTTTTTGTTATCTTTTCTTCATTGAAATTATTTAAAAAGAATCAAGTTATCATTAGCTAAGGCTTACTAAATCTTCAGAACATTATAATAGTTTAACCTAGATAGGGAAAACAGATTAATAAATATGACATCTGGAAAAAAACTAAAACCCACCAAACATAAAAGTTGGAGTTTAGAACATCAAAGATAGCATGGCAATTAAAAAAAAAAAAAAAAAAAAAATTTACTTTAGTGTTACGTCATTCACCTGGGTCTGGAGCTAACAGACAGGGAGTTCATCTAATTTGCTGCAGTTGGTTATAAACAAGGAGTCCATCTGAAGTAGTAGTGTTGCTTTTGGTTTTGAATTTTTAAAGTAAAGATGAAGAAGGATCCCTGAAGATAGAAACTCATTAAGAAAGCCAAGGGCTTTTTGGAGAATACGTTCTGTTCAGGGTGGTTTTTTGTTCCCCACTTTGTATGTCTTGGAGCACATTGCAGCTTCTAATGAAAAAATAATGCAGTTCATTAATCTGGAAAAACTTCTGAAAGTCGCTACATTCTCACACTATTCTGGGAATTAGTTTGAACATAATTGGTTGGATGTCAATATTAAAAAGCACTCTAATGAAAAAGGAAATGCTCAAACTATGATAGTTTGCAGCTTCTGATGAAAAATTTAATGAGGCTGAATAATTACCCCTTCTCTCCTCTTTCTTCCCAATCCGCCATGTCTTTTGCAATCTCTGCTTTATATTTTTTGTAAATATTTTAAGCAGTAGGATTTCTATCACCGTAATTGAAAGACTACACTATTGTCTGCATGTCGCACTATTTTATAGCTAGTTTGCCTTTTTCTGTAATCTTTCTTTCCCTTCATGACTAGATTACTCAAGAAGAGTATTTGTCAGTTGTCATGCCCCTCAGCTACCACTTAGCAGAACTGTGTTTAGTGAACTCTAATCTTTCTTGATAAATCAACCTATTAGTGTTGCGCCAAGCAGCACAGTATCTGCCATTTACATAACGGTTACTCTAGTTGGTTTAACATAACTTTTATCTTCTAACTTCAGGTTGAGAATTGCTTCCTTCTGAGATGTGATCACTGCCCAAATACATATACTTTCCAGTTACTGAATTGACTGTTAATCACTTTATTAAATAAATTATGAAGCACATTAAAGTTGGGATTTTTCATGGGGAAGCTATTTTAAGAAAAAAAAAAACAAAACAACAAACCCAAACAACACACACACAAACAGAAAAGCCACAAAGCCCCATTATTTGAGTGGAGGGCCTCTTCTTCTGATTACTAAGTTGCCACAGAGTGATATAGTATCAGTTTGATATGATGCGTGCTGTTTTTGTTTTGATGTTTTGAATTCTAGGTGCAGTAGATAGATGAGAAATTAAACATTCACACTAGTTCCTTAAAACACAGTATTTTTTTGTATATAAAGAGATTTTATTCAGTTTTCAAATCTATCATCTATGATTTTTTTGTTGGTTTTTTTTTTCCTTTTGTATTTTTTTTGGTAGAGGTGATAGCTTTTAGGTCCCCATCCCAGTTTCTCATATGACTTGTATTAGCTTTTCCATATCCTACCCCTTTTCTGTCTCAGTGGGCTAATGGATCCTGTATGAGATGTTTGTCCCCCTGACCTGCGTCTGTATTAGCTGCCTGTTCAATAACTGCTCAGTAGTCTGGAGAAGAAACATGTGTTCTTAATGCCATAGGCACCTACCTGCAACAAGAAATAGTGGTTCACCTTTTTGTGATGTTGTATTAATGCACTTCCAAAGAGAAAAATGAGAGACACAAAGACAGTCTTATTTATCTCATGCTGTCAACATGTAAGAATTTTTATCAGATATTATTTGAAATTAGAAGACAAAGCCTGAACCATTTTAGTGCTTTTGTTAATGATATTCTAGATTTGTAATTTACAAACCCTCAATATCAGTCACACCATGATGGCGATGCAAAACTTTATTTTAATATTCAGCTGCACTCCATGGAGGCATTTGGTGCTTCAGAAGACATTTGCTGCTGTTTCTTTAGAGCCTGTAGCCTCGAAGATGACCTGGAATGCCAGATTAGCAAATTGATAAAGCTGTCAGTGGTTTGCTATGCTCTACTTCCCAGGCTACCAGCCACCTTGTCACATACAATGCTCATGATATCCTCGATTATGTGGCATTAAGAGATCGCATCTTTTTCCTCACTTCATAAGAAGTTGAGAAACTTTTAGTGTAGGCTTAATAAGCAAAATATGACACATATCTACACCATCTCTTAACAGGAATTTTTGCTTTTTTCCTCATTCCATTTTGTTTCATAATTCTGTGAGTTTTCCCTTTTTATCATGGTCAAGAGAGGCAAATCTGAATCTTTCTAGCAGGATGTTTAGTTCAAACGTATTCTCTCACTATACAGATAGTTATAACAGTGTATTTCTGTGGGATTTTTCCATTGAGAAAATAAAATTTTGGGGTCCAACCTCATATGCATTTAGCTCCTGTGACTTTGATGTCATGACTCAAGGTAACACTTCAACAAGTGCTCAACATCAATTCTGGAACATAAGAATCATGAGGTAGAAAAGCCAGCAGTATTTTGCCCCAACATAATTTTTAGATGTTTACAGAGACGATATTGAACTAGTATTTTTTATTTTAACTAGAAAATGAAGGCTTGAGATTAAGCATCCTTAAACTTTTATTCCTTCCTTTGTCAGCAGAATTACACCTAACTGTGAGGGTGGCCTGTAGAGCAATTTTCCAGAAGCTCATGAACTTTCATTTTCTTTTCAATTTTATATAAAGTAAATTGTCTTGTTTGCCTTCATTGGTACAATATACATTCAAACATAATGCCCAGTGCTGATTGTCTTGTGTTTAACTAGCCATGTTAAAATCTACTTTAAAAAAAAAAAAAAAAAGGTATAAAAATGTGTGTCTTATTTCCTTTTCAGGAGATTCTTAGCTATTAGTTAGATTTGCCTTTATGCTTTAGTTAAGGAATAACACCTAATCCCTTGAATTAAAAGGAATGGGAAGCGGAAAATGAAACTGAGCTAGGTGGCACTTCTTTTCCTCTTGTTTTGGAAGAATTTTTAGAAAAGGTTACTCCTTTACCCTTTAGAATTGATTCTGAGCATAATGCCAATGTAGTTTTAACAAGCAGACTTGGTAAACATACAGATACATGAGTTTTGGATTAACATAGGTTGTTTTGGCATCCTTTAATTTTTCAGTTGTCATGAAGGATGTATTCTTCGGGTGACGGTTGGGGAAGTTCTAATGTAGGATTTTGTTAGCTCCAATAGTTACTATACATTTGTAGCTGATGGTTCAACATCTTATTTAGGAGTTCTGGTTTATATGTCTAAACCTGTCTCCTTTTTCATCTACGAAGACCATTGTCTTCTATGGAATTGAAGTAATTAAAAATGCTACTTACTTATGTGGTTCTTGCCATCTCCGAGGTGGAAAAAATAATTTTAAATGTCAATGCAGTACAGGCAAAAAGTCATTCTGAAATCTGGTAGATGAGTACCCTTGGCCTGGCTGTTGGCAATGATTTTGTATTTAAACAAGCTTTTCATTGCTATTCCACTTTCAAAGCAGAGAATGTCATGTGTGTTTAAAAATCACAGGTCTCAAGAAAAGTTTCAAAATGAGAATATGTTGTTTTAAAACCTAGTTAATAGAAAAGCTTTCAAACTGAAATTTACTTCATGGTAGCCACTTGTGAGAGAGACGATTCAGTATGCTTCCAAGCTTCTGCTTTTATCTGCCTTGATAATAGTGCATCAATCTTCAATGCTAGTAAAGATACAGAAATTGTTCCTAGCAGCATCAAAGCAATGCCCATTTTAATTTTAGAGGTCATGCATGTGCAATGCCTTTTGATGAATTAGTAATCAAGTATTATTTTTTGATAATTTTGGTTAGTCTTTTTTTTTGTTAAATTTTAAGGTTATGTTATTTTTCCAATTTAGTATCTTTATGTAGCTTTTCAGAACAATATGGAGAGCTAAACAGTCTTTCTACTGCAGGGGTAGAGGGTTGAGCAAAATATGAAATGAATGCATGACCATTCTTTCAGCTCTAAGACTGCCTGCAATTTCAATGCCATCCGTCTATTCACAGTAGCTAATGACATTTTTTAGTTTGTTTACAAACAAGAAATTGGGTAAAGCATTTTGGAATGCAGTATTTCTTCTTGGGCCAGTGCAATTAAGAGTTTCTTAGTTTGCAAATTATTAGAGTCTATTTTGTCATCACTGGTGTGCTTGTAAGAACACATTTCACCAGCATGGCCTGGTGCTTCTGTGTTTTAGAATATTCTTAAATACTTTGTGGTGATTAAGTATAAGTAGCCTCTTGGAAATATAGTGATGCTATAGAATTACTTAATGTAGTTTTCATCACTGAAAGATCTCTGCTGTCTGTTTCTCATGTCAGGATTTCTGACATCCTGACAGATTATTGTAATTTAGCAGATGGCCTTAAACTCAATCTTTAATCAGTAAAGTCAAACTGAAGGTTTGGAGTTCATCTGTTTCATTCTTAGCTATGGACTAATAGTGGGACAGATGGATTCACCGTGGTCAGTGAAGTTGCTGTATAGAGTGATCTTTGGAGCAGTAAATGTTGCTGTGAAATACAGCTAGCACCACTGTCATTTTGGATTGCTGTACTTCAGTTTTAATGTCATTTAAAATCCTCATTTATTAAAAAGACAATTTTATTCCAATTATTACAAAAGCTCTTTACAACTTTCAAGGGAAGCTCAACTAATTTCTAGTTAACCTTATGTAAGAAAAAGTGAGCAGCTGAGAACCAATAAGGAAACACAAATCTTCTTTATTTTGCTTTAAATGTATTAAATATGGAGATTCTTTCACGTGGGTTTTCAACTTAGTTACCTATTGGTAGTACTTTTATTGCTTGTAGATAACTATTTTTATGAATATTTGAAACAAGCTGTCTAAAAATACATTCTTGACATATGTTAACAGTATCACAAAATATATTCTAAAAAACCAATTTATTTATATATGCTAAGTTCTTAACTGCAAAAGATATTTGTTGGGTTTTGACTTTTATTTTGAGAAGTATATATGTTAAAGCTGTCAATACAATGGTGGGTTATAAGTGACACCCACAGTACTATTAATACTGCTTTATCAGCATGTTGTTTTTATACAATATGTTCTCTTTGTGTCAGAGTAAGAGCACTCTGCCATTAATTCAGTGGATTTGGTGACACGTTGTTATAACTGCATCTCAGAATATAGAGATAAAATCATGATCTCTATATATACATATCTCTGTCAACCAGAGCTATCTGCTTCTCTTAAAAGTGTAGAGTAACCTTCTTTCCTGCCAGTTTTTAAATGTTTACATTTTGTGCTTTGTTAGAAACAAAGTTTCTAGGTAACAGAGGAAAAAAAGAACATTTTCCTGATGAAACCTGTATTTTTCTGAGTGTTTCCTTTGTAACACTGTGATAATTTCAAGTATGAGCCTTAATTTCATCAGCATAGATTTTGAGTGTAAATTGGAAGGGAAAAAGAATCAGTTATGTTGTCAGTTTTTGTATGTCCTGAAGTAATCCTTCTTCAAACCTTCTGCTGCTTTTTGTTTCCCAGAGGAGAATGATGGCTGGCTGTCCCTGCTTCGAAGAGTAATTTTAAATGATACTCTTGGCTCATTCTTGGTGTTTAGAAATAACATTGTTTCATATAATGAAAAAAAAAATTAAGTGATTCTAAAAATCATCTTAAATATAAAATACAGAGTTTACATGAACCTTTCTGATTTTGGGCAACCTTCCCAAAGCAAGGATTTATTAATGGTAAATCATTTTGCTTTGCTTAAATGTGACTATCAAATGGTATAGTTAGACCTTAATATCATAGGTGAGAGCAATAAAGCTAAGTAATTTAGAGCAAAGTAGACTAATTATTGGTGATGGAATGGACTACTTATTAGTAACGGCTGGATTTCAACCTTTTTCTTCCCCCTAAGTATGGTATTTTGGATATTCATTGTTTTGAACTGCATTAGAAAAGTATGCCATATGGTATTGCTTGTCTTTCCTGATTGGATGTAACGCCAGCTGTTACTTTGCAAATTCCTGAGTAGACAGTATAGATTTCATCTGTAAGTGCTCAGGCACTCACTTTCATATTTGTTTTCAGTGTGGATTGTCTGAAAATTAGATTATGATTTATTTGAAAATACAAAAGGGTTCCAAGTGTGGATATTGCTTAAAAGTATGTGTAATTTCAGTCAGTGGTTTGAAACTTTATATGCAAAACAAAAGCACAGCATGATGTGTTTTTTTGTAATGCATAGGCCTTGCTTTTATTTTGCAAAGTTGCATGCATAGAAGTAATTAATTGTATTTCTTTAAAAAAAATTATAAATAACTCTCTATGGAATCAATTTACATGTATGGCATTTCCTTGTAATATCGATGACTACATTGCATAAACATTTCATGCTTGAACCTTCACATTTACAGGGATTTTTAGAGTTACTGAACTATCTTAATGTCATTAAAATCATGAAATAATGTTTTTTCAATAATATAGACACTTGGTTATGATAAAAGCTAAAAGGCTTTTCTTAACACTTAGGAGTTTGATAGTAACTGGATCAATATAATCATGAAATTGTTTTCTGTATCAGAGGTTGGATAGTATTTGTATTTATTTATTTAAAGTTTCCTGTAAATATTTCTTCTGTTGCATCTTGTGCGTTGTGAAAGCAGAGTCAGCAGAACTGACCTCTGAGTTTGGAGCACTGGGAAGAGGGAGGTATTCTCAGAGTGACTGTAAGAGCACCCAAAATCATGTGATGCAAAGGTTCAAGTCCAGGGTTTAAGGAAAGAATTTGTACTCTGAAGTTGTAGTGCATAGGACGGTGTTTATAGTACTGTGGAAAAGACTATACTGTATAGCATCACTTTATTAGTGTCTTTCTGCTCTCTCTCTTCCCCCCAAACTGGTGGATGAGAACATTAGTTCCCTTCAGGTGTTTATGCAGTGGCCTTTGCTATCACTGCCTTGCAGGGACTTGTGAGTTCCCCGACTGCTTTGAGCCCACCGTAGGGTGGTGGACAGTTTCTAACATTCATACTCATTCTAGTTGGATAGGTTATTGATGAAATTGCTGTTCAGACCTGACGACAATTTAATACAGTACATGATAACTGAACTGAGTGACCTTTGCTGCAATTGATGTTGGCCTTTCTCCCTGTTAAGTGACCACTCAATTTATCTAACTTACAGGAAATACTGTGATTGCTGAATAAACTGTCTTGGGCAAAGATATCTACCATTCATCCTGAAAAGGTTGAGTGGGCACTAGTAATCAGAAAAGGTCAAAGAGCCTGATTTAAGATTGTTTAAATCTAGTGCTCTTTTTCAGAGGTAAAAGTACATGATGTAACCAAGTGCCTAACTCTGGTATTGGTGAGTCTGGTGGAGGCAAACCAGCGGTGTAGAAGACTGTTTAAAGAGTGTCACCCAGACTGTCAGTTTGTAAGCGCTAGACAGAATAAAATGAAAGTTTTAGGTGTGTCTTCAATTTTCACAGAAGGCATAATTATTCAGTTTTATCGTAAAGTTGTGGGGGTCCTTTAGTATACATGTAATTAATATTTCATAGAACCAGAGATAAATGCTTGTCTTTAGGGAAATTGGTAGATACTGATCAGTTAAAACGTGATATTTGGATTAATTTATACAGGCTATTTTCCCAAGAGTTTCTGCTGTTGCAGAACTTACCACATTCAAATGGTGTTAACTAGTGCTTCTATGCTGAAGCACAAAACGATCAAAGAGAAATGAAGAGCAATTGATCTGTATGCTTTTCTTAAACATATTGATTTAATCCATGAAAATTATTTTCTGTTTGATTGTTCTGAATCTTGAAGTGTTTTAGCAGGAGATGATTAACACAGTGACTTTGTCTCTCCTCCTTTTGCTGTTGACCTGATTGTGTTGGTGCATTACTTGTGATGTGTGCACACAGAGTGCACATGAATTTACTATTTACTTAGAATATTGTACAGAATGTTGGGGTTTTTTACCACATATAGTACTTTTTGTCCTAAACCGACCTGTGTGAAGTACCCTGGAGGAAGAAATATAGCCACTTCAATTTCTCGTCCTTTTCTTGGTCTATGATGAGACATACATGAACACAGGACACTTTAGTTTGTGTTTCAGCATGTTTTACTTTTACCTTCACTCATTACATCGGACTATAGTCATCATTCCAGTGTGTATACGCACGTGTATGTGTGTGTACATGTTTATTTACCCAATGCACAGTGTGACTTGATTGAAGTTTCATTATAAGCTTGTTAACAGCTAGGTTAAAGAGACTGTGTAGACTGTCTGGTTGTTAATTAGTTCCCATCAGCAAAATTATTAGCACAGTAGGTCAGAATTACTCCTGCCAAATGAAAGCTTCAATAATCAGTACTGTATCTAGGTCATAGACCAATCCAGTCATAAATGCTGTGATTGCTTGGGCCTGGAGGGTGCAGGGCCAGAGTCAGCAGCACCACAAAACTGGTGATGTAGAATTGCTCCTCTATCGCTGATAAGACTATATGCTGAAAAATAGCAGTAGCTTTTTTTTTTTTAAAGTTTTTGCTTACACTGTGGAATATTGCGCATTGTCAATAATAATGCTCAACCATGAGGCAGCAGCTTGCATAATTAATTGTCACCACAGGAGATGTGCGAATTGGGGTGTTTTTTTCTTTCAAAATATTGCGCTCATAAGGATCCCATCACAGGAGACAGTAGTTCACAGTTAAAATGCTAGAAATAGCTCTCAGGTTAACTAATCTGTCTGAATTTGTTCACAGTTTTTTGTTTATACTCAATTCAAATGGAAATAATATATTATATTACACATGTATATACCTCTATGTTCTGAACCTGTACAGGTTGAACATCTTGAATGATGAAGTGTGTTTTGCGAAGAAAGTTAACAAGACTGAGAAACAATCCTACTGATCTGCCTTTTAAATGTCTGTTTATGCAGTTCACCTGAGAGTAAAAGGACAGGAGGAAAATGAGACTGAGGACAGTTGATATCTTAGAAGGTGGATCAAGAGCTCTCCCACTTTGTAAAAGACAGCTGTAGTATTGCTCCACCTGGGAAGAACTACTCCTGTCAACACATCCCTCAGAGCTGTGTGAGATGAGTATCTTAGCTCAGCTCCAAAGCAGAACCACTGTCATACATAATATATCATTTCCATCAAGGTTGTTTTCTTTCTGAACATTACATGTGTACTCACAGGAAAACGGTTGGGCATCTTCTGTAATAACCTGAAACATAAAGATATGATTCCCTTTCCTGTAGGGAGACAGATCATGAGCCAAGTTGCATCCTAGGAAAATATTGTTGGCAGAAGTTTTGTGGAAAGCAAAACCATATGGTAGGTGCAAGTAGGTAATTCAAGGAAATACTGCTGTGTTGAAAATATACTATTTTTTTTTAACTTTGATTCTATCTATTTATTTTAAAATATAGCAGTATTTTTCCAATATTTAAAATAATAATATGGAAGTATTTATGAAAATATGGTACCTAGGAACCTGTCTACCTGTTTATTACAGTTGACCAGAAATTTTAAACATGATGTCACTTCCAAATTTCTTCTCTTGCTGCTCCCAGCTGAGACACCCTAAAACCTGTATATCAGTGCAACATCACTGTTTTGGTTTGAAAACAGAAAATTTTTATTACATTTAATATTACTCACTTTAGAAGAACAATATTTCTGTATATTTTTTTATCTTTCTAGCACTTTATATAGAATTACACACAATTCAGATTTCTTTTAGTTTGCTTTTTATCAGTCTCTTAAAAAATAGGTGAATGAGACAAATCAATTGGTACTGTTTTCCAGGTGAGTGTCAATAAAGGTTTCTTTCTGATCTATTAATAACAGAACAACGTGGCAACTTCAAACTATTTTTGGCATATTAATAGTTTGTAAAAAGATACAGTAGAACAACTTTTTAGAAATCATAAGCCCTGTCTAAATTAACCATGGATCCAAAAACATTTGAGGTTGCTTTATAATGAGTTAAACATCACAGATGACAAACTAACATATGATGGTCTTTAAACAGAAAACTATGCTGTTACCTGTTCATTTTCCTATGCATTTTTTCTTTGTTATAAATAAAAGTTCTCCAGAAAGAACTTTCTTTGTCCGTTCTTCTGTATCAGTCAGTGGTCTCTGATGTATTTTGGGTTTCCAGTTTGCATTCATAAGCGGTATTTTTATAAGGCTTAAAAAGTCACATTAAAAATAATGGAAGAATAATGATTGTTTTGGTGCTCTTTGACTCGTTTTTGTAAGTTGAAGCCAAATGTTCCAATGACAGTGCTATGTTCTCAGGTTTTACTCCAAAACCATGTTTATGGGTTTAAAAAAAAGGAGAAAGAAACAAAGATATCTTCAGATGTTTGTGCATTATTGTTTTACCCAGTTGTCTAAATATCTTAAATTTTGTATTTTCCTATGTTTTTTTAGTTCCAGTGTATAATCCTAATGCTCTAGGGATTTTTTTCTTCCCCATTTATCACTAATTTGCCACCGTCTTGCAGCGGTAGTAACGACATTTAGGGTAACGTTAACAGCATCTAAATTAGAATGGGTTTATTTCATACTATATTTCCTCAATTGCTGTATATACATTTTCATTAACTTGTCTGGAATACATGAATGTGTTGTTTAGGAGACTTCATCTTCTAGTCCTTAGATCTTATGTTTATAAGGTCACATTCTTTTAGACTTGGCATGATCTGCTCTCTGATACAGGCTTGCGCTGCCCTGCTGCTTGACCTTGCTTTTGTTACCTCTAGCTTTTCTCTGTCCCCCTTATCACAGCGCTGAAGGTGTGCTCTGCAGTTTTCACCCTCAAGGTCCTATGGTGCTGGTGCTTCTTTCCACTCTGTAAAACTTCATTATTCTGTTAGCCAGGAGCTTAGTATTGAATGGCAAATGTGTATCATTCCTTTGTTATGTGTTGTTTTTTTTTCCCCTGTAAGCGCTAGGAATCAAGCCAAGGTCTCCTGAAGGGCAAGGTTTTGTGCCCTGTGTTGAAGGGCTTGTGTAATTATTTTTAGTAAGTGTACCTTCTTAGTCTTTATCCTCACATTCATCTTATTGCTCATTGTATGACTGAAATAACATAGTAAATGAGAAATGTCTGAATATTAGTGATATGGGATACCAGAAAACATACCAGTTTGCATCCAGCCCTTGTAAAAACCCAAATTTCAGGAATTGCTGGAATTCTTTTATTTTCTTACAGGCAGGCTTGGCCAGGAGTTTGGTAATGGATTACTCCGATAACGAATGGTATTGGGGGAAATAGCATATGCTGTAAAATTAATAGGTGCGTCGTATAGCAATAATACACAGATCTTCTTATCTCTAAATATCTCTTGCAAATGTTGCCATAATGTTGTTTTAAACTTGTCTAGCCCTTACACTGCTCCTCAAGTAACAGTATTTAGTAAGTTTAAAATTTTTTGTCATGTTGGAATTAAATATCCAAGGTCAAAGAGCTTAGAATATATATTAAATAAATTCTTAGCCAAAAATAAAAGCACAAGTCCATAGTGGGCTATGTGTTTGCACACTGGATCTGAAACCAGTATTTGGGTCCATCTCAATTTTCATGAGAATGTGCTGGGAAGCCCCTGAATGGAACAATCAAATGGGTTTGCCATGCCCTGTGTTTCCACTCTTATTTCCTTGACATTTCTCTTTCCTTCCCCAAAGCCTGTGCTTCTTGTAGCATGTGTTCCTAGGAAACTGACTCTGTTATCATCCTTTTCACTAATTTTGGACTTAATTACATTAAATAATCAAATGCACAGTTTAAATCTGAAAGAAAAGTGGAAGCTTTAGAGACTAAAATGTTCCTAAAAAATGTGTAAATGTGAGTATCTGGGGAGAAAACCCACAAATTACTGTCCCCACTGAGGGGAATCAGGTAAGTGGCTCTTACATGTACTGGCCACATTTCTACATTGTCTATCAGTTCTTCTACACCATCAATTCCATCCTATGGCTGGAATAAAAGACTTATCCTAAACTGACAGTTTGTATCTAATACTTTTTCATATTTCTTCTTGGGGTATAGCCTGGTTCAAAATTTTACCCAGTGTTTTGGGTCCCTCCCTCACCCCCAAGCTGTGATGCTGCAAACCAGCACTTCAGAAAGCAGTCTTGCTGTCCTTGCCCTGCACCCATGCTGATGAGCTGTGCTGGCTGTGGAGTGAGTATGACACAGTGGACTCTGGTTAATCTGTGCCATTTTGGCTAAGAAATTGCTCAAAAGAAATTCTGCCGATGGCTATGGTGCCTGTGCTGGCTGCATCGGCCAGAGCATCCCTCTCCCTCCCTCCCCAAGCCATTATATAATTGTCTGTGTAACACTGCCAGATTTGCAGGCTGTGTTAAGAAGCTGCTGGTACAAGGCATTAGCCAAGTTTTGAAATAGTTATAGAGGGCACTCAGCAGTCTGTGAACAGAGCAGGAGAGCCCTGTAAGGGCATATTGCATGCTTTGGTGTGATCAATAAATTGCTGCTTCTTTGGGAGAAAAGCTTCCTCTGTGCTGTAGTTGTTGCCTCCAGCTCTAGTACCTGCTTACAGAAATCACAGGATTTATTGAGATATGGCCAGTAACTGCTATGAGACTTCTGGCAGCAATGGCATGACATCTCCCTCTACCTTACCTTCCCAAAATCTAAACTCTACTTAGGGTGCCACTGGTGGTGAAGGTACCAATGACTGTAGTGGCAAGTGATCTGCTTTGTTAGACACTTAGGACGTTTGTACAAGTTATATCTTCCTGTCTGATTTTAAGGTAGAATTCAGTGATATTCAGTGACTGTAAACAGTGGATTTTGGCATCCTATGTTTCTACAAATACACAGCAATAAACAGAATGTGAGAAAAATGCTGTCAAAAACTGTTCATGCTTATGAAACATGTAGAGCTGAGAAGACATTTGGCTTTAAATTCTGAGCAACATATAAAATACTTCTTAATACTGAATGCATTATGTAATGCTATGCTTTCAGCTTTGAAATTTTTTTATGTATGTATCTGTCTAATTACAGACCTCTTTTGCTTCATCACAGGAGGACCCAAACCAGATATCCAAAATTTTGACTGTAATGTGAAGCCAGTAATATTTAATATATGCAGAACTAGGAGACAGGGGAACTATGGGTGTGCAATGAGAGAGGGTCAGAAGTGGGACAAGATAAAGCATTTGATTGCTAAAAGATAAATGTCAGATACAAAGGAAAACAGGAATTTGGAGATACAAAAAAAGAGCAGAGAGAAAATGAGGAGGGTTAAAAAAAAAAGTCTAATGAAAAATTTAATATGCAGTGTATTTACCCCTCAGGCTGCTAGAGAGTTGCTTTGCTCTGATAGGTACAGAAAAGAAGGATGAATTCTCCATCCCAATGTGTTTGGGTTTTTGAGGTAGGTACCATGGTGAGGCAAATTATTTTAAGCTCTCTTCATGGAGATACTGACTTGGATTAGGTGGGTCTTGGAAAGAAGTGATACCCGTAAGATGTGCCTTATTCTGCTGTAGTATAGAGAAGTTCTTTTTCTTCATGTTGTCATTTAATATAGAACTAACACTGTTGGCACAAAATGCCAGCTATGGCATTCTGTGGTGCAACTGCATAGATAATGCAAAAAAGGATTCTGAAATTACTATCCTGATTACAACTTGTGGCACATAATTGGAGGCCAATAACTAGTGGTATACCCCAGGTGTCAATACTGTATCCAGTCCTGTTTAATGTCTTCATTAACGATCTGTGTGATGGGGCAGAGTGCGCTCTCAGCAAGTTTGCTGATGACACCAAACTGAGAGGAGTTGCTGGTATGCCAGTCATGCTGCCATCCAGAGGGACCTCGACAGGCTGGAGAAATGACAGGAACCTTGTGAAGTTCAACAAAGAGAAGTGCAAAGTCCTGCACCTCCTGGGGAGGAACAACACCAGGCACCAATATATGCTGAGGCTACCCAGCTGGAAAGCAGCTCAGCAGAAAAGGAGCTGGGGGTCCTGGTGGACACCAAGCTGAACATGAGCCAGCAATGTGGCCTTGTGACAAAGAAGGCCGATCGTATCCTGGGCTGTATTAGCAGGAGTGCTGCCAGCAGGTCAAGGGACGTGATCCTTCCCCTTTACTCGGCACTGGTGAGGCCCCATCTGGAATGCTGGGTCCAGTTCTGGTCACAAAGATGATTAAGGGTCTGGAGCATCTCCTCTATGGGGAAAGGCTGAGAGGGCTGGGCTGTCTAGTCTAGAGAGGTCAAGGCTGAGGAGGGATCTTAATTCATATACATACCTGAAGGAAGGATTCAAAGATGATGGAGCCAGGCTCTTTTCAGTGGTGCCCTCAACCTCTGAGATAAAACTTTGCAATATTTAATTTTCCACAAAATATGAACACCGAGCAGCACAGACAGAATATCATATCTAATCTAAATACAGACGGGAAGATAAGAGAAGGCTCAGGGGGAATCTCATCCATGTGTACCAATACCTGAAGGGAGGGTGCAAAGGCAACAGAGCCAGGCTCTTTTCAGCGGTGCCCAGTGCCAGGACCAGAGGCAATGGGCACAAACTGAAACACAGGAGGTTTTGTCGGAATATCAGGAAACACTTTTTTACTGTGAGAGTGACTGAGCACTGGAACAAGTTGCCCAGAGACAACGGGGAGTCTCCATCCTTGGAGACATTCAGAAGCTGTCTGGACATGGTCTTGGGCAGCCTGCTCTAGGTGGCCCTGCTTGAGCAGGGGGGATTGAACCAGATGACCTCCAGTAGTCTCTTCCAATCGCAACTGGTCTGTGATTTTATGAATTTGTAAGCAATAGAAAAAGTATCTAATACTTTTTCATACTTCTCTAAATTACAGAAAAATATTATAAACAAATTCAGCACAACTAAAAAAATTATAAGAAATTCTCCTTCAGTCACTGCCATTTAAAAATGCAAAGATAGACTCAACAAAGCTTTTTTTTCCTGGTTGTAGGGTAACATTGACTTGAGAACATCTACCTCACTCAGCACCCTATAGAATCTTTACCCATCTAGAGTCCTCCAAACCTTGTAGCTCCCCCACCATGTACGTGTGCCCATCTGTAAATATGCCAGCAGCTTAGATGCCTCAAGTTATTCCCTCCCCTCCAACTGCACACCTTCGTTCACATACGATGACCTCTGCTTTCACTGCTGAGGCTGAATTTTTCCTTTCAAGCTGAGAAGCCTTGAGCTGGTTATGAGGAAGAGGAAGCAGCGATTACTGCCACCAACTCCTCAGAAATGCATACACAGCTAACCTGGGCTGAAATATTTATTCTGAATAAATTGTTCTACTGACATATTTTATGCATTATGTCTTGTACTCTCACCCATGGAAGAGACAAGGTTGTCTCTTTGTTTCTGTGCTCTTCTAAAGTCAGAAAATGGCATTAGCTTTGTGCAGTGTACAGTGCCACTGAGCTCTACCAAGGAAGAGGCATGCGGACTCTGCTCCAACAATAGCAGCAGGGTTTTTTTTCCACTGGGATACTCTTAGTTACTTCTACACACATGATTTCAGCCTGAAAAATTATTTGTCCAGCCAGGTAGTTACCTGAAAAATAATTGTGATAAATGAATTTAGTCTCAAACAGGATTCCAATCAAAGTTTACAATTTAATAAATGAATAAAGGCAAGCAAACAGCGCTGGGTGCATCCGGAGTCTCTGCTCTACCAAGATGCACACTGTGAAAAACAACCCAGCTTCTTTTATAGTCTAACATTAGTTACATCGTGTCCCTCCAAGAGACTCTCTTCCTCCTGGTTGTGCAGGTGTAGTAGTTCTCCTAGAAACTTCTCGAACTCTCCTCATTGGCTGAGGGGTCTTCTATACAATGTATCTCCTCACTGCTCCTCGCTGCTGGGGCATGACAGCAGACATCCTGTGCAACAGGCGACACCCTGCACAACACCAGCTGTGGCCATCAAAACCTCAGCAAGTTCCCAACAGACACCTTCCCCCAACAAATGCATATAACAAATTGCTTACACACTGCCACTTCAATACACCCTCTATTCATACGTACCGAAGATCACCCCGTTCGTAACCTCGCTTAATACTATGATAAATGCCTCAGTTCTTCCCTAGGATCTTTTGTTTAACACTGTGCAGTTAACAACAAAACCGGTTTTGGGCTGGCAAAAAAGAACTATATACATATCATCTGTTTCCTCCTGGCCTGTGGTTATACGAGGACTGACAAAATGGTTAAAGATTACATATACAGTGAGGGTCACATTTTATTATGTGGCCCTAGCATTGTTTATATTGACAGGAATCAGGTGAACACATTTCACATAATGTTTCAACATTAGTTTGGTTTTGTTTTGGTGTTTTTTGTTTTTGGTTTGGTTTTTTTTTGGTATGGGGTTTGGTTTAGGCTGTTTTGGTTTAGGGTTTTTTTGGTTTTTTTCCTAATCACTCCTTATGCTGATTCTTGCTGAAGACCATTTTGCTTTAGCATCTCACTTCCATAGTATTGCTCTGAAAATGATGTTAAAATAGAATACTTTTTTTTTTTTTCTTTCCCTGGACCTGTAACATGTACTTTCTAAAACTAAAGTAAAACAATATGAAGGTTCACAATAATCTTGTATCAATGGACCAGGATTTCTTGGACACTGATAACTGAAGAGACAGTATTCAAAGACACTAATGATTTTTACATATCTATTACAGTTCTTTGTCTAAAAAATCCACTAGAACTGTTGAAATATGAGGGGTTTTTGGCTGTTGGATTTTTTTAATTCTTGAAGAATGTGGGACTTAAAATATCCAGCAATTCATGCTGGAACTTCTGTGTTGTTCACACAAAAACTGTGGACAACTGGAAAACCTAGTACTTAGGTTTTAAACGTCAACTTTTATCAAGAGTTGATAAATGTAATTTCTTTTTTTGCATATTTCAAAGATTTTAATTAAATTAACACTTTGACAGTTACATTACTACTTTTTTTAAAAAAATGTGTTTGAGAGTTAAGGGGTTGGTTGGTTGGCTCTTTTTTTAGTTGGTTGGTTTTCAGTAGTGTGTGTGCATAATGTAATTGTCTCTATGCAAAACATTCTTATTTTGATGGAGACTAACTTAGCGGTAGCTTATTTATTTTATATTCACTGCTAAGAAAACAGTAGGTGGTGGCCTATTTAGCCTTGGTTGTGTGAGTGAATGTAATGTTATTCAGTTGCCTTTTAATTACTTTGAAATTAACATATTTGATAGGTGATACTCTCCTACGACTGCCATTCCTGCAAATGCAGAAAGACTGGTGTTGATATCATTAGCAAAGCATTGGTCTTGATCGATTGTTCTTTTGCCTGACAGTAGACTCTCATAATTTGAAGGTAAATATTTCTTACTTGGGTAAAAATTAAAGCTTAGAATCAAATATTTGTGGATCTTATTTTTTTCAATTGTAGCAACTGCTATAAAATGGTACAGAATGAAGTTAGAAGTCCAGTGGACACTGGCATCACATAAGCAGTAAGATTAGTTGGCAGTAAACCCTTATGCCAGTTTGTGACATGGCAAAACCTGGGTGTCTTTAATCACTGAGTATACTCACTATTGCCTGGCTTTTCATCTCGTGTGACTTGTTTCCAGTCAGTGCTGATATATAGCAAATAAATTGAAATGTGAACAGCATGATGGATTGTTTAACCCACCTTTGTCACTCTCTCTCTGCCTGTCTGTTTTAAGGCACATCTAACTCTCTTCATTTGTAAACTTGAGTCAAACCTTGAAGTATCTTCCTTACTGCGTATATTTCTTTTTGCACTACACACTGCATGCTGTTGTTTGTTGCAAAAAGTATGTCAGTAGGAAAATTAAAAAATGGGTATTTGCTATTTGGTAATTTGTGCTTTGGTTTCTGATGCTTTGCAATGAAAAACTGGAATGCTTGTTGAAAGGGATTTTGTGCAGCTTTTAAGGATTGCCTTGGAAAAAAATTAATATGCTTAATTTAAATTTAACCCTTTCCCTGTTTTCAGGGAGTTTCTGTTAATTTTTTTTTTTTTTCAGTATCGAAATTCAAACAATAACAAAGTAGTTGTATCTGCGGTAGCTCGTGGTTTTTTATTTATAAAGATGTTTTTTCAAAGTGGGATAAGAATTGACAAGAATTTGTTTTTAAGTGTAGTGAATAAAGCAAGGAATATAGAATCAGAGAATCATAGAATCATTTAGGTTGGAAAAGACCTTCAAGATCATCGAGTCCAACCATCAACCATGCCCACTAAATCATGTTCTGAAGTGCCTTGTCTCTATATATTAATAACTGAGAGAAAGTATGAATAGAAGAACATTGTTATTGTCAACCACAAAGTCTTCCTTAACTCCATGGTCATTTTACTTACTGCTGATTTTCAATTGAGTTTAAAGAAGAAAAATACAGTGTATGTATACTCTGTAAATAGGTGCTGTGTAGCTTTATATTTATGTGTGTGTGTGTATATATATAAAAGTAAAACTGCAAGTTGCATTTGTATTCCAGTGCAGAGGTTAAGGTTATATGCCGTTAAATTTTGTTTATATAACTGATCTAAATTTTACTTCTAATTTGCTGTAACCAACTTGCTTCCAAATTCATTGGTCTCCCAATATCTTCACGCAGCCCAAGTGCTATTTTAGCAGTTGCTCAAATTTTCATACATGATATAACATAAGTCTCCCCAGCTGCAAACTAACAAAAGGTAAGCACATTCTCTGTTTATAGGTAGTACAGCAGGCCTACCTTGAGATCCGAGTCTTAGCAATATATTCCTAAAGTAAAAAAATGGCCTAACCATAAGAGCGGACAGTCTGCCACCTGACAGAATGCAAATAAAGTTTAAGAGTATAAATATTTGAAGTACAGATGTGACCTGAGATAAGGCAAACCTAGGCTCAAGTCCCTGCTTTACCTACTGTAGCCTTGTGAGTTGTAAACAGAGGATTCATTCTCACCATGGCTGGTCAAAGCAAGTTTCATGTATTCAGTCAAATGTTTTCTTCTGCATCTGAGATCTTCCTGACCTGCATTAAAAAAATGTGTGCATACATATATATGTATGCATACTAATATTAATAATAAGTTATATATTAAGTATTATCAATATAATATAATGTAAAACACATTATTATATAACATATCAAAACAATAAATATGATGTTTTATATAAAATACATGATACTATATAAAATGTATGATATAAAATATGCATACTATGTTATACATATTATGTTTATCACATATGTACATACACAGCAGTGCTTAATACATTTTGGTTTCTTGATCAGTGTGTTAGCGTTTGCTTGTAGTTAATCAGCTGTCAGTGTTAAAATTCTTCAGTATGGTCATATGTCTTTCTCATTTCTTTGTTTTAGATAGGACTAATTTAACTGCAGGCTTTGTAGTTTGAAAGATCTTCTATATTTAGTCAAGAATTCAATCAAATTTTTCTTTTTAATGAGATGTATGTAGGTGTCAATTCTGTCTTCCACTGTGTTGTTCCTTCAATATCCTTCTGTACTGTGACAACACATCATTTATTCTGGTAGTCTGAATTTTGGCTTGTGTCAGCCATCACTCTTGTATTGTGCTGAACAGATAGGATTGCCTGTTATTGTCAAACCCTTCTCTACAATACTTAGTAACAGGGGCCGTCTTATCAGACTACAGTGGAAGCTCAGCTGGTGTGACTTTTTTGTTTCACAAAGCTCAGTATTTTAATTTCTAGCTCATTAAAAATATATTGCGATGGCAATTCTAACATTTGTCATGTATTCTTTGTTAATCTTTGAACATGTAGTTCTAGGAAACAAAGTCATAGCACTGCATAAAATTGGACTAGAAGGGAAATTTAGTTTAGCCTTGGCAAGGCTAATTTATCTTAAACCTATGTCAGAGGTTTCATGGAATTCATGGGAAATCTGATAGTGTGTTAACCATCTTGCTATTAAAATGACTTTTTTGTTTTATAGTGTTTTCACTTCCTAATATCTAAGCTAAGTTTCCAGAAAGCAAATTAAATTTATTATTTGTATGATTCTCCATGGGCACTGTTTTTTACTTTCTTCCATGAAGCAAACTTTTTCCTCTGTGAAGTCTGTTTTCCCATATTTATCTTTTTTTTTTTTTTTTTTAACCTAAGGATATTCCCTCTTTTTTTTTGTCCTAGTCTTTAGAGTAGGTTTTGTTTTCTATAGCCCTTGTTATTCTTACTCTTTTGATTCTGCCCAATAACTCTGGTAAAAAAAGTCCTAGATCAGCTTTACTTGCACAATGTAATTTGATTTATATTTCTAAAGGTAGTTGATGAAATAACTCTGTCCAGAAAGTCAAAGAAATAATTCTGAGACATTTCAGAACAAAATAATTAATGTGGTTTGTGATTTTGAATGTAGACTCAAGGAATACTCAGTCCCACCTCTAGAAAAAATTTTTTCAAGCAAAATTAAGTAGCATCTTAATTTTATTCCCTTTAATAAAAACATTTCACCAGCTTCCCTGTAGGCTTGACAAACTTGTTGCAATTAGACTATTTATGGCACTGATCATTTTCTCCCCCTCTGGGTAAAAACTCACAGCAGTTTAACAAAAGTTGTGGTTTTGGCTGCCAGATCTAAAATTTTATCTCTGTTTGCATTCTGTCTGCATTCTTTAAAAAAATAAATAAAATGTGATGTGGAGTAGAAACGATCCAAGACAATGATAGTGAGAAAACAATACCAAGCATAGCATTCCTGATTGCTTAAGATGAAACCAAAGCCAGGCCAAGTCACAGTTGTCAAAAGCTGGCTTTAGTGGCAACCCTGATGATAAACCTTGCTCCCTCCCATCCACCTCTAGCATGTTTTGACTTTATATTTCCTCTAACTGCCTCTCAAAACAAAAAAACCCAGAAAAAATGTAATGGGCAAAACCAGACTCTTGGTTTTTTGTCTTCCAGTTCATCCTGATCTTCTACTTGTCTGGTAAACAATGAAAACGAGCTAAGACAACAAAATTTTAGGAAGCTATCGGTATGCCTTTTGTCTGAACTAAACAGTCTTGTGTGTAATGCTGTGTAACAGCAAAAGATGATCTTTTGTTACTGCAGACAACTGACTCCAACAAAGCACAACTGACTGGAAAATAAAACTGAGGTGGGGAGGGAGACCAGTACGTGCTCTGGATAATACTAGTGGCAAGGGGAGGAGGGTGGCATAAGCAGAAAAGAGAAACCATTCTCCTTGCTTGCTTCTAGAAGATATGCCTTTTCAGTACCTCGTCTTTCACTTAGTAATCCACTTTCTGTGGAAATGCCCAGAAATGCTAACAGGAAAATAAACTTTATGAGGGGAAAAAGTGGAGCAAATTACAGTTAGGCGACTATGGAGAGTTTCCCCTTCGTTGGCCACCATCTGCAGACAACAAAAAAAACTTGTCAGGGGGAGTTTTGAAAATTTGATTGGTATTGAGTGGAAAACTTGGAAGATTTATGAAAAATTTTCAAGAGGAATATGATGCCACATGTGCTATACTTGGATGGATTAATTATTTCCACTTCATTAGAAAAATAGGCAACGTACTACTTCTCAATTCAGCGTTGCATTTTAAAGCTCCAAAATTTCATCTTTCAATTGCTTCATACAGTTAGCATTATGACTGATTACTAATGTATCCATCAGTGCTATAGAAATACTATTCAGCTTTCATAGTAATTATCAGAGCAGAACTAGTAAATAAATACAGCTATCCTAGTATTTTAAGTCACAGTACATGTTATAATCTCTAACAGTAATGTGAGTTATGAAATTCCGTAACACTGTACAAATTATAAAATGAAAGACATGGAATATATTTACTAGAATGAGTTGGACACTTGACTGAGGGCAAACAATCAGCCATATTAGAAAGTTGCATTCTCTGAAGAATATGTTTCGAGCAGCATGTTTTACTGTGAACATGAATGAACAGGATCATGCTACCATTATAGATAGTCATTAAGTAAGTAGAAATCACTATTTTTTTCCCAGCACCTGACCACGGAAGGAGAAATGCCACCTTGAATGAATTGTTTCCTTTCTTCAGCCTGAGCTCCTTCCACTTAGATGTGAAGGTGATAAATCACGGACTGAAACAACAGCAGGGATCCTTATTAATAACAACCTTCAGCTCTCTTTGCAGTCACTCCCAGTGCAAATCACACAGTAGAAGTGTTTTTTTAAAATCTGAAACATGCATTTTCTGCTAGCTAGGAAATTTGCCTAGATTGAAGGGAGCTTTCAGTTGCCAGATTTAAGTTGCTTGGTTTGGTTTTGGGAGGGGTGTGGGTTTTGGATACAGGCATGTCATATGCAACTGTGGATGGACATAGGAGGAAATGGGCAGTTCAGACAGTGGTTCTGTGAAGAGAATTAATTGCTGTTGAACTTTTAGTTAACTAAATTCATGAACTGGCTCTTGTCCTTCATTAGAAGGAAAAAGAAAATGTGAGTGTGTTTTTGTTTTGGTTTTGTTTTTTTTTTTTTAAGCCCTAGTTTTTGTTGGCACTGTCCAGATTCCACCCCCCCCCCCCCCCCCCCACCCCCCTTTTGAAAAAAGGCCTACATCTGCAATGAGAAGTCCAAGCAAAGGCTGGGAAATGGACAGAAAACAGAGACCTAAATAAGACAAATTTAACTTTTCTGAGACATTTATAGGCATTTTTGATCTTACCTTTGTTGTCTGGTAAAGCTTTCCTAACCTTTCAATTTTGAGGTTGCTAGTTTGAGACACCTCTATTTCTTAAGAGCAATACCTGTAAGCCAGGTACAATACTAGAGGATGTCAGAGGTACATCTGCGTTAGTGTTTTAATTTAGAACGGGAATGGTTTTTTTGCACTGAATTATGCATTGATCTCCATTTACCATGCTTGCCTTCACACTCTAAATCATTATGCACAAATTGCTTTCCTTTGGGTGAAACTAAGCTGAATGATGCTCTTTGGGAGTGCGCTTGATTTGTCTCCCACTCCTAACTGGAATTTGGTCCAAGGGACCATGACAGAACTAGTCCTTGAAAAAAGGGACTGCTGTTGCTGCTTTGACATTGCTTGTTTGGGAACCTCAGTTCCAACCTGATAGTGTACAAGTAGTGTGTATAGGACTGGAATGAGGAATTCTGTGATCGCTATAGAATTCTCCAGTTTCTGAGATGTTCCTTGCCACTTCTTGCAAAGGTTTGCGTGCCTGCTATATAGAATGCTTAAAATGTATAGTCGTACTTACTGGACAACACATTACTTCTTTCTTCAGTAGGTCTGAGTCAGCCTCTTGTCTTTTCTGTATGACTATTCAGCTGTGATTGCAAAAGGATGCCATCAAAGTTTGTAGACTTCTTATGATCGTTTTCCTCCTTTCCTATGTGGAATTCAAACGTGGCTTACTAACAACAAGCGAAGGTTATTTTTTATTACAAATTTTATTTTAGCTGCCTCTTCGGAATTCACTTGCTACAGACCAATGTAAATAAGATGGGAAAAGAACCAGTCTTTCTAATAAAACAGTTCACTCACTAGAAATATAAGTACTTTTAGTTGACCTGAAAGCATATGTAAATCAGGGGCAGCTCTGGGAAACAGGTTTTATTGGCTGAAAACTGTTAATAGAAATTACAAAGTGGTTCTGGGTTGTTAATTTTAGGTAGAGAATCTCATCTTGTGATTTCTCTAGTATTGGATAATGAAGTAAACACTACCACAGCTATTCTCCATGCACGAATGCAAACAGTATTTAATTTGTGTTAAATACTTTTTAGTAAAAAGAACCCTGCAGGTACAGAATGTTGTTATTCACCTGAGGATGCTCAGGTGAATTAGAAAGGGTGGGTGACACTGAGTGGTCATCAAGTTTCTGAAGGTGCTCGTGGGTTGAAACTGCGATTCAGTGTGTTGAGTGCCCTTCCTCATTTAGTATTATCTGCAAATACAGTGCGGTATGAACAGTATGAGCCCCAGCATCAATCCCTGGGATACTGTGCTTAATACTAACACCAACTCCAACTCTGGCTACTGTTTACCAGTCTTTGAGCTTAACAGTCCAGCCAGTTTTCTAACCATCTAACAGTCTGTCCAGTCTTCATCTTATCAGTGAGAATACTGTGGGAGTCAGCATCAAAGGCCTTCTTGAAGTCAAGTTATATTGCACTGCTTTCTCCTCACGTGGAGGAATAATCTTTCCTTAGTAAATCTATTTTGAATGTTCATGATACTGCCTTATTGTCCTGCATGTGTTTGCCAGTGATTTCCCAGAAGACATGCTTCTTGGGCTTGCCTGTGACTGTGCTGGGGCTGGCCCGGCCTGTGGGTCCCTGGGTCTGCCCAGTTGTTAGCATTTCTCCCATTGTCCTCCAGTTTTGTAGTTCCTAGACAGTGGCATTGAAGGCACAGCAGCCTGCTTTCAGCACCCACAGGGAAATCCTCTTTACTTCTATGGGTTTTCATATGTCCAATTTCTTTAAGTAGTTTCTAGCTTTTTACTCTCCACTGTTGGCTGTCATACTTCTTCCCAAACCTTGTTATTATGGTTTGTGAAGACTGAGGCAAAAAATTGTTGAACTGTATCAGGTTTTGCTATATCATCCTTCACTAACCAGCCCATTTCCAACCCACATTTTCTTTGAACTTTCTTTTGCTGCTAAGAATGTATTTAAATGAGTGTGTTTTAAAGATGTTACATACAGAACCTATAGATTTGGGGATATATTCTGTTTTGGTGATTTCTGAATGTTTTTCAGTATGTTGAGCCAATTCTACAATATTTAGCAGCTATGCCCAGCACTCAGCACTTTACCTGAACTTGAATATTATGGTAATATTTCACTTGTATACCTCCTTTGAAAGGTAGATTAATATTTTTATGCTTTACTCCTTCTCTTATCATTCCAGTCTTCTTTTTGAATGTCATGCAGATCTCATTTTGTCTCTTTACAAAAGGAGATGCTTCCTAGGTGAGCATTCACTTTTCTTATGGACAGTAATATATTAATTTCATTTAAATTGAGTTACAGCTGCAAAATTCTGTTTTCTTGTGAAGTCCATGAAAATGGATAAGCAAGGTCCATATACAGGAGAAGAATGAAGTTCCTCAAATTCTGAGCAATGATAGTAACAATCCCTTATTGGTATAATCTTTATAGCAATAGATTCAAAGGTTTTCTATGCATGTGTAAGTCAGAATAATAAGCCCATTTTTAAAGTTCCATTTAATTTAATCATTGTACTTATTTCAACATATGAAACTGGAGCAGTAAAAATCAAGCTTTCAGGGGGTTATTAGTGACTTAGAGGCTGCGCTTGACTCGTACTGCTGCTACACAAAAAAGGTTGCACTAGAATCTGAACAGAATGATTTGTGTTAACCTTTCTCCTAATAAATATGTAAATAAGCCTGGGCTGATTGAATCTGGAAATTAGGATATCTAAAAATGGTATGATACATGTGGGGATACTGAAGACTGTGTACTTCAATATAAAATGAGAAAAGGTAACTGATTAAGTCTGAAGGAGAAAGCAAGATTTAAATCACAACTATTTAAGTTCAGTGGTATTCTGTTCTATTTGTTTGCTATTTCAATTACAGTACAGAAGAATCAACTTCTGGAAAAAAATTGCAGGAGTTAGCCACTTAAGAAGATTTTTTTAGGTTTAGATGGGTAATCTCCTATCAAATCTGCCTGCCTGTATCTCATAAACATCCAGCCAGTAGATCAGGTTGCTGTAACATGAAGGAATCGCCTGCTGGCATAAGAGGAACACACGTGCTTTGCTGCTTATTCTTCCAAACACTCAGATATTCCACTTTTTATTTCAAATGCTGCAAAAGCAATACTGAAAAGGGGCCCAGCACTGCCCACCAACAGCCAAACACCTGTCTGACTTGAGGCGAAGTGCAGCAGTACTTTGCTTGAGGGAAGGCTTCACACAGGGATTATAATTTGGTCTGTGTAGATTTATGGTATCTGGGCATGGGCCACATGCTTCCCTTGATATTAATCAGTGGTTCTGTGGTGTAAACTCTTCATGACTGTTAGAAAGAATAAACTTTATTCCAGCCAGTTCTGCTTATGCACTCCCTTATAGACTTTCTGTCATGCTGATTGCTAGAGAAGTGTAATTTTTATATTGGTGATCTTTGAGTTAACATCACAAGTGGAAAAAACTCTTTCAGAAGTTAAGTGATTGTTTAAGCATTGTTGTGCTGCATGAATAAATGTTCAGACCACATGATGTTGCCTGATGTGGTTACATCATAAAAAAGAAAGGGCCCAGCCTTTTTAGGGCTCAAATTTCCTAGGCTGATGTCATTCAAAGTGAATTGTGATTGGTTTTGAAGCCAAATTGGATCCAGTGGTTATAGAAAAATCTGGATTTGCTAAAACAGTAAGTGTATCGATACTTACAAAAGGGAATGCTGTGAATGAAAGGTGATTAACCCAGTTAAACTATGCATATTTAAATAGTATCAGGATCAATTTCAGTAATCCCTTGTGGTATCAAGAATTCTGTTCTCTTGAACCTGAGATTTTATTTATAACCACCACTGGGACAATTCTCTGAAGTCTATTTTCTGAATATCATCATAGTCGATGCCAATTTAAGACGATTTGGAGCAAAAGGTTGGAAAGGGGAATCATTAACACACATACACAGAAATCAATCTATGGTATCTGTTTGCCAGCTGACCTCAGGCCAAAATAGATTGAAGATCAAAAGTAGTCAAAAGGGAAATTCTGTGTCATTATGAAATGCTTCAACATGTCTTCTATTATGTGAGTAATGAACCTTTAATTTTGGATTAGCATGTTTACAGTTGCAGCTTGATGTTTGATTCACAATTATACGTGGTTTTGATAAGCAGACATGCTTTAGACTGAGAAGCAACTGTGAAATATTCATCGTGAGTGTAAATGCTATTTCAGTTCCAGGTACAGAGAAACAGAAATAGGTTTTCAAAACTGGATGGTTAATCTTAATCAAAAACCAACAGTAAAATATTAATAGTTCCAACATTTAAAAAGTTGTTTTCAACCATCTGGTGGAAATTATTCCCTGTAATATTTGGGCTTGTAATATAAATTCTCATTTTGTTCAGTTCACCTACCTATCAAGAGATTTTAACAATATGTAGAAAGATGATATGTTCTATAATTTATTAACAAATTATCAGTGAAGATGATGATGAATGATTTTTAATCAGGCATTTACAGGAAATGTAGCTGAAGCTTTATAGTTAACCATGGACTTTGGAATATTGAAAATGATTAAATTAATGGTTTTTAAGTGCTAAGTTTTTCCCCCAGTAACTGTTTCTGGTAGTGACAACTCACCTATTTTACTTCGGTGATCTTTTCTTTGCTTGATATCTTAGCATTTTAAAATATGGTAAACTGCTAGTGATGGTGAGATGAAAAGCAAGTTCTTAGCTAGTCTTACGACTTAATAGTGCCCCAATATTTTAATTTTATTGTATTGTTTTCTGTAGTTTTATCGGCCAGTTTTAATGATTGAATAAGTTGATGAGAGGTTTTTTCAACTTCTGTAAGTAGAAAGCATGTCTTTTGAATATTTTAGTTAATACTTTAGAAGAAGGGTGTTTCTAAAGGGTAAGGCTTTATGTGTTTTGGTATACTTGCTAGAAGTCCTGCCTTGTTTTGGGGTGTGCTTCTGCTGCCCTCCTTCCCCCTCCAAAGGTTTGGCGAAAAAAAAAAAAAAAAAAAAGCAGCTTTAAATCACTTCCAAGTCATAGGTAATTATTTGTTCCTTATCTATAACACCTTCACACCTCCAATTTCAAAACCCAAAATACCAGCCTACCACTAACTCTTTTTTTTTTCTCCTGATCCAACTGAAAATAGACAAACAACGAATGGAGTTTTAAATTCAGCAAATACACAGGTCAGATGCTGATGGCGTATATCCCTTTAACTTCATGAAAGTCAGTTCTAATGTGCCAAGTTTAAGTAGCAAAGTATCTGGCCCATTAACTTGCCCTAGAGAGAACTGTCATCAGAGGGTTAGAATTAGATATCATAATGTGGATGCGCACCATTGAAAAGCCATTTTTTTGATCATGTTAAGTGAGCATCTAATTGGAATTCCAGCTGTAGATAATGTGTTGTCCTCTTGTGATGTTTATCTTCTCAGAGAGGATTTGTGCTTTCTGGTTGTGTGGACATCATGTAGAAGACTGCTAATAGTAACATTTCCTTTTGAAAAGCCATTAATATAGAATAGAAAATTCTTACCTCCCTCATTTTTATTTTTATATAGTTAATTCTATCTACATTTAGCACTTTGATCATTTTAGAATTTCCTTAGGAAAAAAAAAACCCAGACTTCACCTTTTATTTTCTCTATTCTGTTAACAATTTTGTCTTCAGAAACACCTGAACTATTGTTCATATGCCTAGCCTTACAGAAAATTGCAAATGAGATACCTGAAACACAGGAGCAAAAACGCTTTACCTTCAGATCTTGGACATATTTTAACATTAATGATAACATGAACTTTCTTTGCTGCTCTTTAAGTGCATTGCACTAAAAGGAAAAGAAAGGTAAAAAATGTGAATTACTATCTGTTGTACAGCAAAATAAAAGGAAAACATGAAGACAAGCTCTTCTTTGCAAGGTTGCACTCTCACAGAGCAAGTATCTTGACTGGAATAATTCATTCCACCATGCATTACATTTCTTGAGAGCAGAACTGTAAAGCCAGTCTTTTCTGACAGAGAAGCCCAGGAGTCTCTCTGTAGGCTTCAAGTAAATTAGTGAAATAAGAATCCAAATACTTTGCAAGAGAGAAAGCCAATTAAGCGATTTTGCTCCAAATTTGAAAGTCATTGTGCTATAATACCAGCATCTTGTTTTCACATACAGATGCTTATAAGTCCTGGCGATTTGTGATGCCAGTGTCATAAAGGACATAAGAAAACTTTGAGGTTTTATTGCAGTTCGTACAACATACAAGTCTATGCCTGCTCAGCATTCCTGTAGCATCGCTTTAGACTACCATTGGTGGATTCTGGCTTTGCGGGTTATGATTTTTGTGTAACAGCATGATATATTCCATATTGATATGTTTGTATGTTAAGCTAAAATATAACCAAAGTAGTTTAGCAATATTCTTTTCTCTAGTTTTTTTTTTTTTTTAAATAATTGTCCAACTTCACATTCAGCAGTGGTCCTACTAAAAATACTGTACTATAAAACAAAAATAAAATATCATTATAAAATACTTTGGTAACTTTTTCATGCAGGCAGGAAGATAGCTTTGTTTTGTCTAAGCTTTTCTAAATTTTGTTGCATAAACATCTAGGTCCATTGATACTCATAATACCTTGGGATTTTTTGCATTTTTTGGGAACCGTTGGTGAACACTGCATTTGTGCAGAGAGTTGAATTTTGATTGATCCCATTTTTACTGAAGTGGATTATGTTGTCCTCAATGGCTTAGAGATGGATGTTGGATTTACTGATACCCAAAGTTCAGGCTACTATTTGCCGATTTGCTTCATGAGTGCACCCCACTTTTCTATGTGTAATTGCCTGTGCATGGCTGTTTGGAAAATGAAGTCTGTATCTGGATATTGTGTGCGTAGGAAGGCTAATATGGGATGAGATTTGGGTCAGGCTGAAGTGGAAAATGGGTTGGGAGGAGTAAGGGAGTTTCTAGTTTAGATCTGGATGCTGTATTGGGACTTTGGAAAACAGGGCTGGGAAAAGCTCTGAGAAGGAAGAGGCTGGCTCAAGTGGCTCTGTGGGAGAGATGTGGATGGGTAGGCTGTGTGATGTGCAGGGCCAGGCTCTAGGCATGTGCCCAGCATGGATACAGGTAACCAAGATTCTGGGTAGGGCAGGAACGTGTACAGTTTTAATAAATGAATTAACATATTTCTTTGGTTTTATATTTTATTCTTATAAGTACTTGGACTTTAAGGCCCAAGTGCACAGATTTCATTATATATTATCTGTATTTAATAATTATTAGTTGATTTTTACGGAAAAGCAAAAAAAAAAAAAAAAAAAACCTTCCCAGTGGTTACGTCACTGTAGTTACCACACTTATCTCTCCATCCTTTTAAAAGGCTCTTTCTGTGAATAGAAATTTGTTTACAAGAATTTAAAACCATTGGAACAGCATGGCTGTATGTCCTTTACCCCTGAAGAAAAAAGGACTTGTGCATTGTCTTATTAGTCCCTCATTGAATGATCGCAGCAGTTGCTTGACCTTGAGAGAAATGGGACACTGCTGGCGTTCTCCAGAGGCTAGTGTTATTAGTATTGGCTGACCTCGGGGAACTGGGTGACCTCCATTTCACCTTCCAATCTCCCAACACCAAAACAAAGCAGTATTTTGCAGCATAATGTGAATAAAAGACAAAGGATAGTTGTTTTTATATATAGGGGAAGGGTGAAAGAGGCTGCTGTAGCTTTGATTAAAAACCACAATGCAATATAAATCCATCTTGTAACAAATAAAAAGACTAGACTTCTATACAGACTTTGACACTAAATTTCAAATTTAAGGTTTTCACTTGGAGGGTAATGGGCATAAACCTCACTGTAGATGCTATGGTTATTGCTGGTTTTTAGGGAGAGGATGGTCCATATTGTCTTGTATCAGTTACAGAATCACCTTTCCCATTCCATTCATGGTAGTACATTCTGTGCAACCACCATATGCATGCTGTTAAGTATTCACTTTTTTTAAATTGGCAGGTAACTTGTGTTTGTTTTTGAAAAAGGGGCTGCAGTTGACTTGAAATGTTAGGCCACTGTTATAAAATCCACTAATGATTCCACCAATGTTTCAGGAAAAACATGTCTATTTGACTGTTGCTATTTTCAGCTCACTGAAAAAAACCAATTGATGGTTTCTTTCCCTAGTCATTATTGATAATGTTTGGGGTAGATGCTTGAAGTCTTTCAAGTTAAAAAGAAAGAGTAAACTCAAGCATGTTCTTTTTTAGATTTAAGATTTTCATTCACAGAAGCTTCTTGTGTACTTACCTATGTGTGTGCTTGTATGTATGTATGAAGTGCAGTCCTACAAAATCACAGCATGATATGACCTAATAATGTCAACAAAAGTGAGAGTAATTATTTGGACCTACCTTGCCAGCAACAAAGTTTGCTGTTTTTCAGACTTCTTTGCTTTTTCTTTTTCTTTCTCTATAGATTCTCACTGTCTCGTTTTTGGAAAATTATTATTTCGGTCAGTGACTTAAAGTCATGCTTGGTTTGCAGCTGTGCCGATTCTGCATCTATCCCTAGTAAAGAAGATATAATAGTAATTATGGTGTTATTGAACATACCAGTCTCAGGCTCCTTTAGCTATATCTATCAGTCTGGCAGGAATCCAGAAGTTGTTCAAGGATGCGTGGATCAGATTCTTGAGAAGTGCGGTGGGCAGACAAATGCTTACAGGTCTTCCAGTGTATAACTTGGAAGTGTTGTGAAATGCCATGTGTCTGAGAGTGCCTCACAATTATATTTTCTCTAAGATGAAGAGGAAGAATATTCAGCCTTTCCCCCTCATTATTCTGACTGAAGACCACAATAGTTGGAAACTGAACTCCAGTGGTGAATTAAAGCTGTATGTGAGATGCTTTGGAACAAGCACCCAAGTTTCAGACAAACGATGGATTAACACATGCCAAATTGCTGCTATTTGATGTCAGGCCAATTAACAGTTGCTACTTATCACTTAACAGTTGCTACTTATCACTATACTTGATTTGATCCTGCTGGTGGAAAAGCTGAGTTACGTGGTTATTGTTTAGATACAAGTGTCATTTTAGGAAAGTTGGCCTTCCTTCACAATCCCAGAGGAAGAAAGGCCATGAAAGGTAAGCAAATCAATTGGGAAAGCAAGTGTGTGGTGGTGGATAATCCACTTCTGAAGGTAGCTACTTTCGTGTCCTGCTGGCTTACAGAGAGATCTGAAGCCTGTACACCTCCTTTCCAATGTGCTCTGGGAATGGTTCTAAAACTGAATTTCAATAGAGCTGTATATGTGAAAGTAATTGAAACAGATTTTTTGCTGTGAAATAAATGATGTATTGCAGCATAATGTATCACAAATATATTCCTGCTTAGAGACTTGCATTTTTGATATCTACAGTCTGAAAACTCTGGTATTTGTTCACATGCATGCCAAGATACTCTGGTAATTTTAGTTGTGTGTATATATATTTACACTACATGTCTGGTTCTGTTTACCCTTAAATCACACAAGCAACTTAAACTGCCTTTCCTTTCAGGGGTCAATGAGTGTATTGTTTAGAGTTCAGTGAGACGACAATCTTGTCAGAATATTGAAGCCAGAGGCGTTTTCAGATTGGAATGGATTCAGCTAATCAAATAACAGTGCTGACTTATCTGACACTGAAGAATTATGATATATTGTAGTATAAATTGGACCTTGGCTCAGTACTGAATAACACCCATAATTGACCTTGGATCATCTAATTTTTGTAGGAGTATGTAAGGAGGAAGAACTCCATATTTGAGAGCAACTCTATCAGAGGTATGGAAGGTTTACTAGCAGGTGGGGTGTAGGAGGGAAACAATTATATAACAAAAATACTTTTGATCCATAAAGTGTATACATTATATATTTTTCCATTAATAACCACTGTTTTCTATTGTTTCTAATAATTTAACCATTAGCTTTTATCATTTTAACCTATCATACAATTTTAAGTCAGAACAAATTCAAGTTGCATCATGGTTAAGTCATGAACAATCTATATCATAGCTGAAGCTATGATAGCAAAGTAATAATTAAAAAGGAGTTATAGAGGGTTGTGTTTCATACATACTCCTCCGGTATCAGAGCTACATGTATGTGCAGATATAAAAAGTCCTTTGTCATCAAACAGATAGTGACTTTGTAGGTGGAAATACTGTCTGATCAGGCAGTCTAGAGCTGCTAAATATGTATGGGCTATAAGTAAAGATATAAGTGAACATGTTTCTCCAATAAACTGTAATGGGTCTGCCTGTCATTTGTTCTTAGCTACATTTGTGTTTTCTGTCTCACTAATCCAAAAGTGATCATTTATGTTAGAAAACTATAGAAACAACTGCTGTCCACTGAGGACCTAAGAAGCACTGTAGTGATGTTCAGGCAAGAACTTTGTTTACTGTCAAGTGGTTTATCTCAGACTAAATAGAATTCTTAACTCCATAGTTTATCAAATTGCAGAGAGTAACAATAAGACTATTTAACCTTTTCCTTTAAGAATTACATGCATGCATAGAATGAGATCCCAAATTATAAGCCATACTTACATGTCTAAGTAACTAGCAATGTCAAGCCTGGAGTTCTCCATTCATAGTAAGAACACTGATAAAGAGTGTTCAAGTAGCAATGAAACACTGATGTATCAGTTTATATGTGCATCCACGTGATTACCATGAACTTTCAGTCTAAGGATCTTATTAGGAATAAGAACTCTGAGCAAGAGTGAACAATAATTTTGGCTCTACAGAAAGTAAATGAGAATTTCTGTGCAGCAGAGTGCTGGAAGATGGGTGTTTCACACCTTCAAGAGTGGAGGTACCCCAAGAATAGGAAGAGATAATGGGTTGCTGGGTGATTCTGGGACCTGAGAGCCCTTAGGATGATCATGCTAATGATTTCATGATCGCTTGTAAGCACGCTTTCTCCCACAGCCAAAGACTATGTTATGCAGCATCCTTGTTTAGCATAGTCTTACTTTGTGACAGCTGCACTTGAAATGCCAATAAGTGATGTGAAACTCAGAGGTCAGGTTCACTGCCCTGCAGACTTTTAAAAAAATCATATATTCTAAAACAATGAGAGAAAATATTAAAAGAGAAGCACCAATGTTGAATTAATGTTGCGTAAGGTTTTGTTTTCCAAATGCCTATTTCTTTTTGGAGAAACAGCCTCAGCACAAGCCAAATCTTTTCAAAGAGAGATCAAAGACAGTGAGTTGTGCTGAAGTAAAAGTGCTGATGTGCTGAAAGCTGCAGAAGGATCCTTGGGGTGTTTGGGCCTCTGGTACTGGTGTATATATTCTAAGTGAACCAAAAATAATTATCTCATAGCTGAAGGATCTGCTTAGTTCTGCAAGCTATTCAGACACTGTGAGGTGTACAGATACAAGAGTTTGAAAAGGAATCCAGCTGCGTTTAAAAAAAAAAAAAATTACATAATCTATTTGGGACTCTTAATAAATGACTCATTCTTTTCTGAAAGTCATACTTGATGTGATTCTTATTCTGCAAAAGAATTGTGTGCTCTATAGGGAGAATAGTCTGCCTAGGAAGATGAAGTAGAACTGAAGAAATAAATAATTCATTGATCAAAGGCTGTGATACAGATGGGATGTGTAGAGCCTATGCATGTGAGATCCCTTACAGTGCATGTGTGCACGAGTGTAGAAAGATCTTATGTGTTGGCTTAGAGTAGTAAAATTACATGTCCCATTATTGTGTTAAATCTCAAACTTCATTCTACAGAAGTACATGGTTCCAGTGAAAAAGGTGGTCCCCAGCCACCTTCGCTACAGCCAGCTGCTTGTTATTGACAGTCCCACAAGCCAGCTCTAGACCCTGTGCATTTATGTGGCAGTTGGATGATGTGAGGGCTTGTTCTGAGCTGCATCAGCCCACTGTGTAATTTGAGAAGATTTGTGGATGATCTTGAGCATTCAACCCGAACCATGTGTGGTTTTTTTGTTTGTTTGTTTTGTGGTGTTTTTTTTTTTTTTTAAATTTAATTTCTGGTCTTACATATGTCCTACAACCAAGTTGCTTTTCTAAGGGCTTGGAGCTGGCTATCCTCGCAGGGGATTTACTGATTGTTCTTTCTGTTAAAGATTAGAAGTAAATGATTTTTAATATATATAACTTTTTACTTTTGGGCTGGAATTGTTTAATGTGTAGAAAGCCTGGCATGAATCAATAAAAGTGATGTCATGTATTTGTCAGATACTAGTAGTTTATCCATTCAGGTGTCATTTCTGACACAGAACTCAGTTCCAAAGCCTACTTATCCTGACTTCTCTGCAGTGAAATGCAAGTGAATAGTCTAGCAAATGGGGTGGAGGTCTCAAAGTTCTAAAATTTCTAGAAGGAGCTGTGAGAAGAGCAAAGGCTCAGGTCTGGGAGGAGTTCTGTACGTTCTGAGAAAGATCAGACCGATGTTTTTATACAGCATGTCAGTAATGCTTCGCCTTTTGACATGGGTGGCTCGCTCCTACAGCTAACCAGAGAGAGAGTCTGGGGTTCCTGAGCTCAGTGTGGAGAGTGCTTTAGAGAAATAATGGATCAGAGACAAAGACAAGTGTTAAGGATTGACATGTTTGGATTTCTGTATCTCCTGTGTTAAGTATTAATTATAGCTGTGTGTGGGCATGTGTGTGTGCTTCAGCTGTTACCTAAACTGGAGATCTGAATCATAAGACAAGAATACCCCTGGCAGAAATGTGGCTGTGTCTGAAGTACTTGGCAGGGTGAAGGGCTCAACACTGGTTACGGCTCCTGGATAAACTGGTCTGTATGGTTCTTTTTCTGTGATGGCGTAATGTCCATTTTTTTTGTGTGGTAAATTAATATCCAAAACACAGTCTGACTTAGGTGTCACAAAGGTAATCACATTGCAAAGAAAATGTGTAGCTTATGTGGTAGATTTCACCAGCCCTGTAAGTATATGACTTGTACGTTTAGAGACTAGGACACAACCAGATCCTTAATGGAAGCTGCAGATACAAATGGGTGGAAAGCATTTAAGGGTTCATAGCATTAGCACTGTACAAAATGGTGACCAAACCCATAAAACAGACTCCAAAACTATGATCCATATCAATTAGACTCTGAAAAAGTCTGATTGCTAGAGTCTAGAAAAAAATATAGAAATGAACACTGTTCTGTGTAGTGACTCCTATTGTCCTGTGACAGCCAAAGTTGATGGGCATGGCACGAGCAAGGTCCTAAGACTCTAGCAGTGAAAATGTTAGAGGATACATATTTTGGGAGTGGGGAGGTAGAAGTCTGTAACAATGTCAGCTCTAGAGAAAGCATGAAGATGTTTTGGTTGCTTATGGAGCAGGCATACCGTCTGTGCAAAAAAAGGCGGCAAAGTCAAAGCTAACTTTGTGCCAGATGAGAGGAGGAAAAAAAAAAAAAAAAAAAGGCAGCATACAAAAGAAAAGAAAAGGTTTCTGTGATCAACAATCTCACTGGAAAAAAATGAGGGGATTGTAAAGAATAAAATAAATGAAAGTTTACAATACACACTAGAGGGTGAAAAAAGGCCTCCAAGGAATACAAAGCAACTGTAAAAATACAGAAGGAGTGAGAAGGATCTTCTCTTACTGCATGGTTTCAGGTTGATTAATCAAGAACTGTGTCTTCCTGATTTTCATAGCACTGGCAGGAAGAATCTCTGATAGCACCACGTAAATCAAAGGGCATGGTTAGGAATGGGTGTATACTGCAAGTGGTGGAAACGAAGTCTCTGTGGCAGATGGCCTCATGTTTTCAAAGGGTGCACAGGATCAAGAGGTTTAGGGACTGAATCGCTGCCTACCTCATTTGGAAAATCCTCATTGCTTCTCTCAGACAAGATGACACTGTGGAAATCTTTAGGGCAACCTCACAATATTCTTGCCCTTGGTCTGCTGTGCAAGTTTTGCTCAATCCAGAATATCAGGATTTGGTCTCAAGTCATGAGGAACAGATAGCAGTTCTTTGTTCCTAACCCAGTCCTGAAATACATCATTTTGTAACACTGTAGCCTTTGAAGTTATGCTAACAATGTGTATTTGCATCCTTACAGTGCATGTTCACTCATGCGATCCATTTTCCTTTTGACTGTTCAAGTTGGTACAGCAAAATGATTTCTGGAATTTGGGTTACTTTTCTCATAGATGCACTTAATTTGAATAAAGTCATTTGTAAGCAAAGCGAAGAGAGCTACCATCAGTCATCCCTAATATATCAGTAGACTTAAAAAGCCTGCAGCTGGAATCAGACTTGATCTGGTTGTTGATATATCTACTGTATTTGGGTCACAGTATGGCCATGATGAAGTGAAATAGTAAGACGATAGTGATAAGAGGAAGACTAATCACTTACCTAAATACAATTGAAAAGATGGCTTATGTACAAGCCATTGGTTTTCTGCCCTTTGATAAATGCATGTAACTTTTTTTTTATTTCTTTTTTATCCCAGCCTTAATCTGCTAATGGTCTTCACAGAAGGTGATTACTTTTTAGCTTGGTACAGATTTGATTGGACTTGTGTTGCAACTGCAGTGAGCATAGCCTTTGAGATAGAGTCAGGTTGTCAAATCAAAATGTAACAGTTGTCTTCTGGAGTGTCTTTTTTGGTAATAGAAGTCTCTCTAGATTACACACATTCAGCACAGCCTCTTGTGCAGATTCAGTACTGTCCTAGAGCTCTGAAGCATCTTTTAATATAAAAAAGCATAAGTGCTGATGTTGAGCTTAGATTTTAAATTTTTTTTTGTTGTTGTTAAAGAAAATGCATATGTGCTTTCTGAACATAAGGTTGATACATGCACAGTTCAAAAGTGATCATAGGACTACTGATTATGTGAAAGCTGCACAAACATTGTTATCCAATATATGACTAATTATCTTGTTTACCCTTTTATCCCCCCAAATTCAGCATTTTTAACTATGTAACAAGCATGTTTTCTCACTTTTTTTGTAGTGCTTGTAAACCATTGCAGATTCACTTTTTGATTGCCACACAAGTTACAGAATATTTTTGTCAAATATTTAAATTGGGATCTCAAAATGCCAGCAGTAGATGCAAGCAACAATGTTTAATGAGTACAGAAATGCCAAAAAGAGAATGTTATGTGTAAAGGAGCATTTTTGCAGATGGCTCTTCCTTTATTTAGCCTTCTGGGTATTATGTACTGATACCGTTTCTGGTTTTGAGCTAAGTGAGTAGGTCACTGTAAGATCTTAAAAATGATGGTATGACTAGTGATTTTAAATTTTTTGCCAGTACAAAACCAGTAACTCATGAAGCTTTTATAATAAAAACTTATGTAGCACTGCTACAGCTTTTTAAAATCTAGTTGGATATCAAATTTGATACTAAGATTGATTTCACTGTCACTCTTCTGACGTTTGGGGAAAATAAAAAAGAAGAGTTAATATAGCTAACTGTGGCACTGCAAAAGGATAATTCTTGATACTTTGTCCATTCAAGGAAGGAAAAATTTAAAATGTGGTCAAAAATTTGTATACATTGAAAAGTTTCTGAGTACGGTAGGTGGAATTCTGTCTCATTACTGCCAAATTTAGGATCACAGCTGAAGGAACATAATGTTAAGAATGTGGCTTGAAGGTTCCATGTAGCGACTGAAAATGTGACATGAAAATGGTGGCTAAAATTCTGCTATTTTTTGTGGCAATGTCATTATATTAATCAGGCCCTTTCTGCATAAAGGAAATCAAGAAGAACCATTCAATTTGTAAGGTTGGTGCATAAAACATTTACTTGTGAACGTCAAGTTGATATTCAGCCTGCCTTGCAGGAAGGGCTTAGAGGTTGCTTTATTTACTTGGAAAGTGAAACTTGAGAGTTTCACTTTATGCTCCAACACATTTAAAAAAAAAAAAAAAAATCGGAACAGTTTGTGCAAAAAGAAACAGCTAATAGTACACAGATAGATAGAAGATGGCAAGTTATATATATTTATATAAAAAATTTGGCAACAAACAGAAATGGAGAGGGAGACTTGGAAACAGGTTTCCAGGTTTCATGCCAGTAAGAGCAGTTAGGGTAAAAGGCCTAATTATTTTAAGAAAAAATCAGAAATTTAAAAAATGTTTTAGACAAATGAAAGATTTTTGTAAGAGAACACATGAAGTATTTACCTTAAGCAGCAGAGGTTTGTATTTGTTGGCATTCCTACATCCCTATTTTAGAAGGGTATTGCCAAAAAAGACCAAAGGCAGAAAGACAGAAAATTGTATCTGTTGTAGTGCTGACCAAACTGCTCTGTAAAAAAAAAAAAAAAAAAAAAAAAAAATTCTACTTGTACTACCTCCTTGGCTTGGATGTATGGACCTGTAGAGAACATATGACTGTATTTGCAAATTATACAGGAGAGACATGTTCTCTCCTTTGGACCAACCTTGTTTGGTTGGGTTTTTTTTTGTGCACTTCATGCTGCACGTGCAGCCTGCTGATCCCTAATAGTGTCAGAGCTGTGGGGTCATTGCACCCTTGTGTGTGGAACCTGTGCATTGTAGAAATAACTGTATTGATGGCAAAAAAGGAAGAAGCAAAAGATATAGTTAAAATGATGGCACAAAGAAGCTTGTTTTCAGCTCTCTTACCCCCTTACCTCGTCACAGAATGAAAAAAGAATTATTTTGGGAGTCAAGCAAATCTGCCCCTATCTTAACTAGAAGCAAGAAATTGTCATTTAAATGTTGTATAAATACATCAATTTTTATATTTTGTGGATTTGGGGGGGATTGGCAAGTGAGAGATGTTCTCTGCTTCTAACAGTGCTTTGAAACAGAAATTTTCCCCCACTACATCTTTTGTCACTGTTGTGCTGATTGCTACCATACCCACTCAGACATGACCAGAATCCAAAATGTGTCTATCAGCAGCAGTTTTTTGAAATAACTGTATTTTCCTCTGCTTACATGATCCATATAGGCTACGCTATAGCACCAGATAGAAATCACTTGACAAATAGAGCAGCACTTACTACACTCTGTTTTGTGCCTCTCTCCTTCCCCTCGTGCAAAGACTGTGGCTACTCATTTACAGCACTGCTTCTTGAAGAAATTTTGACCCTCTAGAGAGGCTCTGCACATCAGAAAATCACTGCCCAGCTTATCAAATGAGGCAGCTCTTTCTGAAAGGAAGATTACATTAGGAATTACAGAGGGTATTGAAGATGCTGATTCAGTGCAGTGGGTTTGTCACAAGGCAGTTCTCTGGCACATTCCCTCTTCTCTGTTCCTCTCTGTAATCTCATCTGCTCAAGAACTTCAGCTGTCATCCATCACAGCTGGGCTGAACACTGCCTCTCACTTCTGACCCTTCTCACTCCAGCTCTGTCCAATTGCCTTTTGTATTTCCTCACTGATTTCTCAGAACAATTTAAGCTCATCCATTCCCTGGCAAGCTAAGCCATGCCCTGTTATCTCAACTACAGGTTTCTGATCCCTTCCTTGATCCTGATCTTTCTATTGGTATTGCCTTACTTACCCACTTTCCCCATATTGCCCCCTTGCTGAGCTGTATTTAAACTCATTGAATCACATGGTGACAGGTATTACATTTTACTCAGAAATTTTATACTGCATAAACACAGAATCATGAAGCTGAGGATGACTTGGTGGTCTTATCTGCCTATGGGGACCCTGAAGGGTGTTTGCCTTCTCTTGTTTTTAAGGAATACCAGAGTTGGGAACCCTGTGACATCATGAGATGATGTATTCCAGTACTTCATTACCCTTTTCACAAGAATTTTTATCCTAAAATCTAACCTGTATGATGCTGCAGTTTAACCACACTCACTCTGCTACTCCTCATATCACATACCCCCTTGCCTTCAAAGCAGCCTGTAAGGGTACTTTTTCCCTCCTGTGCATTCTGAACAGACCCTCTAAAAACGGCAACAGTATAAGAAATACACTACTACAGTAAATCCGCAAATCATTCATTAATATCAAGAAAAGCATGGAATTCTGTAGAAAAGGATTATTTTTGATTCACACTATTTTCATCATAAGAAATGTTACCGTGACTGTTTTCTATCACGGTATTTCTTTATGTATCTCAGGATACGTTTTGCTTCAGCTGATAAATTTTAAAAATCTTGAATTTATATTTTATCTTCACGGTTGTATAATAGGCATGAAATGTCAGATAAAAAAACCCCACACCTGTTTCTCTATATTTTTATGACTTCTGCACTACAGATTATACAAACTTCTTGTGTAAATAGGCTTAAGTAATGCTGTGAACAAATCATTGGATTCACTTAGACTTATCCTTTAAATTCTTCTTGTGTAGATTAAATATCAACATTTCTTTATGGTTTGTAGAAACCACTAATTAAGTAATACACTAATAACTTCAGCAATCTGTTCTGTTGCTCCAACAGTCTATGACTGTTACCAATTACAATCCAATTAGTTCCTGTTTTACTGTCAAAACAAGTTCATGAAGTGTTTCTTCTTGAGCCTAATATTTTTTGTTAGTAGAAATTTCATTGGGGCTTGTTTGAGCTTTCTTTCTCTTTCAGAAACTAAATATAATTGTTAATAATTTCCCACATATACTTAAGTGAAGCACAGAGGACCAGTATTGTAATTCTTTGACGTTGCAAAATAATAACTGAAAAAAAAATACAAACTTGAAGGCAAAAGTGCTGTTTTACTCCAAAGAAAAAACCCTTCTTCAGACGTAATAATCTGCTAATTTATTCAGTCTATTTATTCGTTCTATTTAAAGATCAATTTAGTAACTGTTTTCTTCTCACTATTTTAAACTTTTATGTTTGCAAGTTCACTCACTCAGGAAAAAAAAGAAACATTCAGTGAATGAAATAGCCTTCTTACATACAAAAAGAAAATGGCATAGAAAAATGGCTGATCCGGGATTTACAACTATCTTTATTCATGCTTTTAAATAGAAGCTATATGCAAAAATCAGTATAAATTTGATGAGATCATAAAAGATCAAGTGCTGTGACAGGCTTGCAGGCAAGTCTGGCAAATAATCATTATTCTGAGAAGGGGAACGTGCATCAATGTAATCCATTAAAATAATCTGCAAAATAACTCTAATCCTGAAAATAACTTTTTTGATTTTGTAGAAGGATAAAAAAAAAAAGAAAGAGGTATTAGGTGAAATGCTTATAATACAAAATCAGAGTAGATAAAATACCTTAAAGCCATGGGAGTAATACAATTTTGATTCTTAAACAATTTTTTTGGGGGAAAAAATAAAGTTGTGAAATGTAAGTAACATAATAAAAGATATACATGGTGTTAAGCCATTAAGGCATTTTGCAGAAATGTAAGCACATATGCACTCCAAAGCGGGATTCTGAATGCAGGCTTTTTTTCTGCAAAAATGAAATAGAAACCTTCTTTTTCATAGAAAGCAGTGAACTACCTGGAATTCAGAAGGACAATTTTGAAAACAATATCAGGATGTCATTATGGTTTAGGAAGTAGCAGCCCTGAACTGTTACCAACTGAAGCAGGAGCTAAGGGACAGTAGTGCCTGATATCCACTGACCTAAGAATGTGTTCAGCTGCCTCATTCTCCTCTTCTTCCCAAGACTGTGGCTGATACATATATATTTATTTATATTGCTCTCCCTGCCTAAATAACATAAAGTATCAAGTTTTAAAAATCCTTCCTTGCAGAATGAAAAGGCAGTTTGAAAAACAAAACCTAAAATACTTCTATGGCTGTATCCCTTTCTAATGCCAATATTCTGACTGATGTTTGAGGATTTCTCTGAATGCTGTCCATACAAAGGCACTGTGCAAGTAATAGACAAGGTGTTCATCAGTGGCAGTCACATTTTCAATCACAGTGGGTACTAACCAATTATAAATCAAAAGATGTTATAAAAGTTTTTGTCAATGTTAAAAATATTTTTATTTTTCAGTCCAGCTATATATTTTCACTTCTTATGATCAGAGCACAAGTTTCTTTATGTGCCAGATTTCAACATTTTGGAATTTTGGAAGCCTCTGGAAGCAGGGATGGTGAGTCTGCACTTAGCGTGGCTGCTAATATTGGCTTTGTAGGGTGGTTGTTTTTTTTTTTTTAGTGTCCTGAATTGAGGAGAAGCAACAAAAATGTTTGGATTTTGTAATAGGATTAGCAGAACTGACTAAGAAAGAAAGAATATGAGATGCTAATTCAGATGTTGGGGTTTTGGTTTGGTTTGGTTTGGTTTTTTATGTGTATAGCTTTTATACTACTAGGTAGATTGCCTAGGTATTAAAAAAATTAGCATTTTGCCCCAACTATTTTTGCTTGTTTGATGGAATGGGAATGTATGTGCTTATGTTAGGCTGTGTAGCTAAAGAAACAAAGAATGCTTCAGTATTTGATAAAGGTGATTTCTACCAGATGTTTTTCAGGAAGATTTTATATAATTAATTCACATATTTGTGATTCCTGATACGAATTAAGAATCAGATGTCTCATTGCATCAGCTGGTTGGTTCAGTGCATGTAGAATTGATGCTGTTTAACTTATGCCCAGGCTTCATACATGGAGTTGGCTGGCATTTCATATACTGAGGGAATAGGGACTGCGGTTTTTAGTTCTTTTGGGGGTTTTGGGATGTGCATGTGTAATTTAGCTCTTTCTGATTAAGCTATGACAGTGAATAATCTTCAGCTTTATTATCTTTCACTGGTTGTTCTACAGTAGTTAGTAGATGGACATCACAGTTGTGTCCCTCCTGATTTTCTTCAACCAGCTTTCTTTGCATCTTTCACAATGACAGCTTGTGCAGCCTCTGTTAGCACATGAATACCTCTCAAATGCACACTTATTTCCATGTTATTACCTGTACTTAAATATGCAGGGATAAGCCTATATAAAAATTATGATCTGTGGCAGGGTTTTTTTTTCCTTCCTAAAGCTAATAAAGTATATTATAATACGAACAGATGATAACCTAAGTTGTTTTCTCTTAAAAGGTAATAACCTTTTAACATCAAAGTAGCAGCAACAGGCATTCATAAAATGGCAGTACTATCAAAACTGAAAAGTTTTGAGGATACTTTTTAAAGTGAGGTGGGAGAAGACACATTAGTGCATCACATTCGCTCGATAACATATGACAGGGACTTTGTGCTGATGCTGCAGCCAAAGTGAATCTCAGTCATTTTGCACTCACACTGTAGTTTCACACATGATATTTCACAACAGGAACTGACTAATGTGATAACCTCACACTAAGGTGCAGTTCCAGCCTTAAAATAAAAGGTAGAGTGCACTGAGCTCCCAAAGGGTGCAACCAATTAGCACTTTCTCTAATGGGGTCTTGCTGTCATAGGATGAGAGGTTTATTTCCCTCAAACTGAAAAATATTCAGGCTCCTTAAAGGTTTGGTTCTTGAGAGCTGCTTTATATTTCCTGTGTGGGGAACAATTAGGCAAAATGCCTGTCATGTTATGGAGTCTTAAGATACTGATTCTAGGTAGAGCTGAGTGTGTTTTAGTTTATATTTATTGATTAGAATGGTAAAGAATAGAAAATTACTCCAGTATTTAGATCTAAGGGAGTTTTACCTTCCTCCTATACCATTTCTGTTCTTTTATCACCCCCGCTTTTAATTAATAATGATATAAACCCACTTTGTGTTTTGTGTATGTAATACTAAAATTAAACCAAATTTTATGATATAAAAACTTGGTAGCATATCTATGTTCCCCCAACCCATCATGTAATTCTTGATTTTTTTGACAGGTGCACACACACATGTAAATGTATTAAAAAAAAAAAAAAAAAAAGGCCCGGAAATGTCACCTATTTCTACATCATACAAAGACATTTAATCTAATTCTACATAATAATGAAGAAAACTCCCCTTCTACAAGCATTTATCTTGCTTATGATTTACTGAAATATCCAGAACTAAAGGAGAAAGAAACCTACAGTAGCTCTGGCTCATGTGCTGTTTTCCCTTTGTATTAAATAACATTTTTTAGGAAGTTTTCCTTTTTTAAGCTTTCTTTGGATTCTTTATAAGCAAGCCCCTTCCCTCTAAAGTAACACCTTCTGTAGCAGTGCTACATATCAAGGTGCCGTGATTAGATCACTGGTCGGCCTGGACCAGGGAAGAGACAGATAACACACATGGTGTGAGTGCCAACTCCGTCCTTTATTGCGCAGTTAATTCCTTTTATACTAACAACGGTAGGTGGGATTACTGATATGTCATAGGGAGGCGACGACTAGCCTTCTACCTTTCCGTGACATCGCGAGATCTTCCGAACGGTGTTCCCTACATCTCCCCCTCCTCATGTCCAACTAGCTCCCATTGGTTACACCCACTATTCATGCACTGTCCACGCGTCCAGTTGCACTCAATGATTGGCTGCATCAACACTGCACACGCGCATAAACATAAAATATAATTGGTCATACTAACTAAACATATGAGACTTATCTCAGTCTAATTGGTCAAGATAAACTGCCAAATTGAGGTTGTTTGTGCCAAGTTCTCTTTATCGTGGAATATGCACCTGTGTTTTTCTAATTGGTATCTTTCTTATTTTTGTCTTCTTGTTTATTCTGTTCAAGGCCTTCTAAAGGCGTCTGGAATGCTCTTGTGACCGTTAGCTAAATATGTTCCCACAACAATTCCCCCTCCCTTTTTCTATTAGAAGAGCATTAGCAGATCTAGTCACCACCATCCGCGAACTCAGGCCAGCAATCGGTAGGTGCCAGCTTTACGTGGGCGTCCCCACAGAGGCAACGATGGCCTTGCTGTACACCAGCCCGATGCTCTTCGGAAAATCCCGGTATTTGTACATTTGCAGAGGAACAGATTTCAGCACACGTGGCCAGCGGGTGCTAAAATTTGCCTCAGTTGAAAAATAGGGAGCCTATGGCACATGCGGTCGCTGGCCAGACGTGCCGCACGAGTCATAGCCATCCTGTCTATTGGTTCACGGGCTTTGTGATGTGGTTGCAGTGCACAGAGAATCTTGACCTGTTATGTTGGCTAAGGTGACCTACAAGATATATGAACACAATTAATTAAACACAGTAAAAGCAACATTATACCTAATAAAATACACAAGAATAAAAGAAACCCCGATTTTTAACAAAGATACAAACCAACTCCTAAGTCCCCATCCCGCAGCTAAATGTTCTAAGCCGAAATGACATTTTTCTTAATTGCTATAAAGGTCTTGCAGCGCCTTCTTGCTTCTGCAGTTCTGTTATCTTGTTTATTAATTGCTCCAGCATCAGAAATTCGTAGCAGATACCCAAGACATCACAAGCCAGGAAAGGATAACAGCAATCTGTAAAGAAAAAACACTCAAAACACTATGAGGTTAGGACAGGACGAACCATGCGACTAGGGACCCATTTCAGTAGCCCTTCAGGTGTCTGTACACAGGCGTACCCCCGCCTGAGGCAACGCAGCTCAAACGGTCCGTCCCATTGGCGTGTCTGGGGATCACGCACATGGACCAACGGGTAGGGGTCTTTCTCTTCCGTAGTCGTAAAATGTCGTTGCGCCGTCGTCTGGTCCAGGTCCCCCCGAATTGTCTGATTTAATGAAGTTAACGCAGTTAACAGGAGACGCTGTGTACAGAGAACAGGTGAATTATCCCGTAAGCAGGAGGGCTCCGCCTGGTCCCCCTCCCTAAGACAATCTAGCAGGGTCTTTAAGGTTCGATGTGCTCGTTCTACAATGGTCTGGCCGGTGCTGTTATAAGGAATGCCATGTACAAGGGCTATATCCCAGATTGCACAAAATCGTTTCACCTTTTCCGCAGTATAAGCTGTACCATTATTCGTCTTGATCTGTCGTGGAATCCCCAGTTGGGCTATGCAAGCACGCCAGTGTTGTACAACCACCAAGCTATTCTGCTTCCTGTGCGCTGTAGCAAGAATATATTTACTATAGGTGTCTACGGTAACATGCAAATACTGTAGTGGCTTAAAGGGAGCGTACTCCGGTCCACTCATGTTGACTGCGGGCTACTTATGCTAACTCTAAATAATCAGGCTCAAAGAAATGTTCCCCCATTTTCTATGAAATCTCCCACAATTTGCCCTTTTTTTTTTTTTTTTTTTCCGTGCAAGATTCCCTTTATTTCACAAAAGAATCCAACTTATATATGTTTCAACAAAGATCCAGAAAGTACTAACGACTCACAGCCAATACTACTAGCACAGGAGGGCATATCTGACCCAGCTGGGATGTTTGCCAGTCCTCAGAACAGTTAAAGATAAAAACATTCCATAGACATACTCGTGACTGTCTTCAGCCACATCTTCCCAGGCCTACACAAGGCCATCCTCCAACCTGACCTTGTAAAACTAGTTCTTCAAGGCTTGGCAAACATGCAGCACAACAAATTCTAACGGTCACTCTTGAAAACAAATGCCAGGTGTTCCGAGCTGCTCCCACATCGCCCCCTTTTTTGTTTAGGAACATCAGATTCACGAGGAAGGCAGCGAGGACTCTAGCTTCGAACTGACGCAATCCTCGTACTGCTGCTCAGGTGATTCTGATTGCTGCAAACACACAAATGATTAATAATTCTCCAATAGCAATATAAATTCAGATATACAAGTTTAAACCTTCAAATCATGTTTTTGGATTTAAGCATTCAACAGTATTAGACAATTCTTTGAAAAACACCTTATTCTGCTAATTTCGTATATTTCCCATTTGATCTTGTAATATCTGTGCAAGGTCTTAGGTCTCTCCTGCAATATTAGTAGCAAATGCACCTTGCAAATGTGCCTTCACCTAATTCCAATCACATACACTTTCATTCCCTTGTAAAGGAGTTACACAGAGTCCTTGTTTTTGAAGTTCCCAATTGCAATGTAATTTCATTCTATTTTACAATGCATTTTGTCTATGTGATGGGTTGATCCTGGCTGGACACCAGTTACCTACCATAGCTATCCTATCACTCTCTCCTCCACAGCTGGACAGGGGAACGGGAAATGAGGTTTTGCGATTAGTTCATCACACATTATCTCTGTCACTTCATCCTCCTCAGTGGCAGCACTCATCGCACTCTTCCCCTGTTCCAGTGTGGGATCTCTCCCACGGGAGACAGTCCTCCACGAAGATCTTCAGCATGGGTCCCCTCCACAGCGTGCAGTCCTTCAGGAGCACACTGCTCCACCGTGGACCTCCATAGACCGCAGGGGAACGACCCGTCTCACCATGGTCTTCACCACGGGCTGCAGGGGAATCTCTGCTCCGGTGCCTGGAGCATCTCCTCCCCCTCCTTCTGCACTGACCTTGGTGTCTGCAGGGTTATTTGTCTTAGATGTTCTCACTCTTCAGCTGCCATGTCTGTGTGTTCCGCAACCGCATCTCTCTTCCCCCTCTCCAGCCGTTTGTTTTCATTAATTTAATTTTTTTTTCCTGTCTCTTCCTCTCTCTCTCTCTCTCTTTTTTTTTTTCCCAATTATTTTTATGCAAGCCAAGTTACATGAAATGCTTTTGCAATCATACGTTCAACTATTTTATGATACGTAGTACAATCATTACAACTGCTAATATTACAATTAAAATAACTAAGCCATGCATAAGCAAATCTTTTAATCATCCCGTAATTCCCAAACTTGTTAGCCATCCAGTTAAACCTGTGTCAGTTATCGTGAGCCTTTTACTGTGAATCATATTAATATCGGGTGTTAGTAACGTAAGTCGTCCGAGGCTACATGGCCTCCTGTTAAGTTTCGATGGAATTCCTCTCCCACGCTCTATTCCCACAAATTAAAAACATCCTCGTAGGTAAAGCAGCTGGAATAGAAAAAAGAGTGTGATATTCTGGAATAGATATAGTTACACCAAGCTGTAGCATTTCTATATACAGGCAAAATAGCATTTATATTCTGACCCTTTTGAGTGGTGTTATGGGTGTAATTAAACATCACACAGGGATTCATGATGACTGATCCTAAGAACTCTAACTCTTGAGGTTCTTGCATTTCTTGAGGCAGGTGTGCATACAACAGGAAAAGTAAACATGGTATCTCCTTGCTGTAGAGCTTTTCCTCGACAGCGTTGCATCAAACTATGTGTATTTTTTCCCAAATCATTAAGTGAATCGTCATGGATTAGACAGAGGTACAGAGTTAGAGGGATTAGCAGGAAAAGGAGATACAGGCAGTGCAGCAAAGCCAGGTTCCGTTGTAAGTTCTGCAGACCCTGGAGAGGGAGTACCAGGCGATTGGGGTGGGGGGGCGGGGGCCGGCGGCGGCACGGCAGCGGTCCCGGCCGCGCAGAGGCCGCGGGAGGCAGCGGCGGGACGGCCGTGGGAGGCAGCGGTGGAGGTAATGAGGGATATAAATCCGGCTCTTTTTCAGAGTCCACCCTGCCTGATACAAAAGAATTATTATCAGAATCAGAATCCTGCTCATTAGCGGCCTGCTTACAGACTGCCTCCTCAAAAGCAGTATCAGGCTGTACCCGCCTGCAAAACTTGTTGCAAGGCCGCCACTATCGGACGCGCTTCCCGGTGTTGGTCTCTCTCCAGTACATGGCGTATCATGTTACCTAGGGACGAACCCGCTGGCAAATGAGAGACAAGCGCTGCGCTCTGTGGGTTACCTTGAGCCCTAGCACATTCAAGCACAATCGCCTCTTTAGCCGCCTCCGGGAGGTTTGCCGCCTACACAGCAAGCTGAAGCCGATCTAAAAAGGCAGTAAACCTCTCGGCAATCCCCTGCGGAGCTTTCACGCAAGGGGGGTCCGCTCTATCCATGGCCGCGACACGCCCAAGTGCGGCCAAGGCAGTTGTTGCAAGTGCCGTAAAGTCACGCCCGCGTATGCCCTGTGCCTGTGCCTGAGGCGTTGCAAACCGTCCCTCCCCATGAGCTGCCGAACCACCCGCCGCAACTCCTTTCATGGATACTGGGGGGGGGGGCGCATCAGGTCCTGCTGGTGCCGCCTCTGCAGAAAAAACCTCCGTCTCCGCCGCACCCTCCGTGCCCATGTCCGCGATCAAAGACGGCCCACTCTGCGAGCCCCGCTCCACGGCCGCCCGCTCCGTCTGAGTCCGACCCGCTGTCCCCGAGGGCGCTGTCCCCGCTGTCCCCGAGGGCGCTGTCCCCGCTGCTCCCGAGGCGACGCTGCACCCGCAGACGCAGCAGCTCGTGCCGCCAGCCAGCACGCCTCAGCCTCCCGTCCCACCGCGACCACCTGCTCCACCTTCCCCCAACTCTGCGATCGTTCAGCAGCTCCGCGCTCGGATCGGAGCAAGGACTCCCGAATCTCTCCCCAATTTGGGGGGCTCAAAACTTATCTAGGAAACTCAATGTCCCCCCGGCGCAGCATCCATTGGATGCATTCGCCCGTGGGGCCCCTCCTAATCGAACCGCGGGCACCCACCTCATAAGCTAATACCTTTAATACCTTAATCGCTTGCGCAAGCCCCATCGTCGCCTGTGCGGCCGATCACGTCGGGGTCACCACTATGTAGCAGTGCTACATATCAAGGTGCCGCGATTAGATCACTGGTCGGCCTGGACCAGGGAAGAGACAGATAACACACATGGTGTGAGTGCCAACTCCGTCCTTTATTGCACAGTTAATTCCTTTTATACTAACAACGGTAGGTGGGATTACTGATATGTCATAGGGAGGCGACGACTAGCCTTCTACCTTTCCGTGACATCGCGAGATCTTCCGAACGGTGTTCCCTACAACCTTCTTGATAAGACATGTCCTTTCATGCTTTTGTACCTCAGAGTTCCATAAGAATCAATTTTTTACAGTTCCTGTGTTAAGTGTGGTGGCTTTTGGTACACACTGGGCAGCATGGATTGCTGGATCTTGTGAAAGCATACATGATAATTTGGGGATAGAAGGAAGAATTTCATCAGCATGGATTTTTATACATGCTGATTAAAAAAGAGAGCAGTCATATCAAATCAAAACAAAGGCTGATCTAACACAATATCCTTTCTGTGACCCTGTCTGTTTCTGGATGCCTGGGGAAGAGTATGTGTCCTGGTTTCAGCTGGGATAGAGTTAACTGTCTTCCTAGTAGTTGGTAGGGTGCTATGTTTTGAGTTCAGTATGTGAAGAATGTTGATAACACTGATGTTTTCAGTTGTTGCTAGTAGTGTTTAGACTAATGTCAAGGATTTTTCAGCTTCTCATGCCCAGCCAGTGAGAAAGCTGGAGGGGCACAAGAAGTTGGCACAGGACACAGCCAGGGCAGCTGACCCAAATTGGCCAACAGGGTATTCCATACCATGGGACGTCCCATCCAGTATAGGAACTGGGAAGTGGGGGTGGGGAATCGCCGCTCGGGGACTAGCTGGGTGTCGGTCAGCGGGTGGTGAGCAATTGCACTGCGCATCATTTGTACATTCCAATCCTTTTATTATTGCTGTTGTCATTTTATTAGTGTTATCATTATCATTATTAGTTTCTTCTTTTCTGTTCTATTAAACCATTCTTATCTCAACCCACGAGTTTTACTTCTTTTCCCGATTTTGTCCCCCATCCCACTGGGTGGGGGGGGGAGTGAGTGAGCGGCTGCATGGTGCTTAGCTGCTGGCTGGGGTTAAACCACAACAGTATGCAAGAAGGACAATCATGTAGTGATACCACCTCTAAATATTATCCCTGCCTCGAGCAAACTGTGTCTTTCTAAGCCAATGGTAATCCCTTTCTGTGTAATAACTATTGTTAATTTTTTCCTCCATAACCACATCCTGCTGCTTTTTGAGAAAAATCACCTACAACAAGAAGTTCCCCAGCTGTTTTTACATGTTATGTGAGGAAGTGTCCTGTTTTGATTTGGTTTTAATTTCAATTTAGTTCTACTTTTATTTGAAGCCGCTCCTTCACTTAATAAAAAAGATGGCAAATAGTCACTCTTCACTAACAAGTTCATGAAAGAGAAGGCTAGACTAAATCTTAGTATCATGGATCTCCATCATCTTATTTGTATGTGTATGTGTAAATGCTAAGTATGACCCCCAGCGTAGCTATCCAATACCTCAGATCTGTGCAGTTTTTCACAGGAAAAGGATGCAATTATGAGACCTGTAAAATAAATAAATAAATGTTTTTAAAGTTCCTTGCTTTAGGCAATATTAGCTGTTTTGAAATAGTAGATGTTTAGAGAATTATAAAGTTGTTGAGGTCAAGAGCTTAGTAGATTTCACAAAGTAGGTATTTATACAATTAAGGAGACAAGCCACAGTTAGACTGTGGTCATACAGAATAGAATAGAATCATTCAGTTGCAAGGGACCTACAACAATCATCTAGTCCAACTGCCTGACCACTTCAGGGCTGACCAAAAGTTAAAGCATATATGGTGGTAACCCATTTAGTAATCCAGCTTTTCACAGAGAGTAGACCTCAGGAACATCGCAGCACCCTGCCAGAGACGGTTTAAGCATGTAGATCATCTCTTGTACCCAAGTTGCTTTTTTTGTTTTTCCACAGCTTTAGTGTATTTATTTAGCCCACAGTTTTCAGGACAATGATACAATTTTACAGTTGTGGAGCAGATTGATTTACTAGCTGTGCTCCTACTGTCCTGTTGCAGTGGTGTTGGAGGATTTCCCTAGGTCACGTTCCTGACATTGGCATGATTGTTGGAGCAGGTCTAAAATAACAAGGGTAGAGGAGCATGCAGTCCTCCTTGTGTCTCTGAAGGAGGACATCAGCAGAACATGCAGGGAAGCCTCTACCAAGATTTGCTGCTTAGCCATGGGTTGTAACCATCCAGCCCCCTGCTGCTGCCTTTGGGGACTCAGCTTGTCTGGATCACAAGCTTGGACTTCATCTGGGACATTTTGTGCAAGTGTTTCAAAAGCTGGTGTCAGCACTAACATGATACAGCAAGTTTGGTTGATGAGCTTCCCACATGCCAACTTCCCTAGTGGGTGGGGGTTGGAGATCTGCCTGTTTTGAGCCAAACTTTTAACCTGTGATGTGAAAGTGGACCCTAAACGATCTGAAGAGTTAAGGGGAAGACTGGGAAGCATACATCCAGCCCAGCTGCCTGCTTTGATTTGCACTTGGGCTGAAGGGAACTTTTTCATTCAATCCAAGAACTGTAATGAAAGGTTGACTGTTGAAAAGGGGTTTGAAGGGATGTTAAAGTGTGAAGGGAAAAAAAACCATTGTAATGGTTCCACATGGATGAGAACAGCATGACCTAAGTCTTCTCTCAAATGGTATGTTTTGAAGTATGTTTTCTGGGTAGTGGTTTGAGGGAGGGTATGCATCTTTGAGATGCAGCTCAGTGCCCTTGACAGCCTGTTGTAACTCAAGGTCCCAAAGCTTGTACAGGTATGAGACTTTCAGTCACTGGAAAGTAGCTAACACTGACTTGTGTTTGCTGTCTCTAACATAAAGCAAGTCTCTGAGGATGAGTCCATTGAATGGCATCACGTCTCTCTGCAAAACCCTCAGCAAAACCTCCAGTTCCTCCCTTGCCGTGCATTTTATGAATGTTATACTGTCATAATATGTCTCAGTAGGAAAATTAATGGTGGACACTAAAGCAGCTGGCCTTTTGATAAGGTTAGGTGGTATAGGAACGTGTATAGAGGAGGCAAGGGCTTGTTGGATCATCATTTTTCATCTTGGACAGTCTCAAGACATGCTGTTTTGGCCACAGTGTGAATGCAGTTGGGGTGTTTAAGATAGAAGTGCACTTATTGGCTTGGGATTGACCTACGAGAACAGGATTGACCTATCCATTTTGTCCACCTCTTCCATAAACTGCTGGGAAATAAAATTCATTTTGTTAGTTGGTGCCTAGCACTTTGTAAGCATGTAATTTCAGGTCAAGATAGCATTCCCTGTGTGAATATTAATCATCCAGCATCTCAGACCTTTCAAAATATACAGACAAAAGCAAACTGGACTGTAAAATCGTTATTGGTGCTAGAAATCCTACTGGGGCGGGGGTGAGAGACCTTAGCTTGATTCTTTTATGCATCTGTCTAGCAGAGAATGGGAGTGAGAGGTCTTGCTGGCGGCAATGTATGGGTGCTCCCGTGAGGCTTTGATGGTTGCAGCCAATGATTTGCACAGTGGTCTCATGCTTCTTCTGAAACATATTAACAGAATTCTCTTTGATTGAGTAAATGAACTTTTTAACCAATTAAAAATGCCGCTACAAAAAATGAAACGTCTTTTGAAAAGTTTATTCTCAATATGTGTGTACCATGGAATCTTTTACTGTATTATCTCCACTTTGAAAGCAGTTCTGACACATATGCAGTGTCAAACAAAGTCATTATGTATTTCCCATGAACCAAAAATGCACTGAGCTGGAATGCGAGGGCCCTTGGTTTTGTCACTGGTTCTTTGAATTCTGTGTGTTGAAGCAAATTTTCAGGGACCCAGTTCTGCACTGTTGAAATGGAAGTAATGAATTTTTAGTTCACAGTATAATTGCAGCATATAGATTTGCTGGTGTAAAACTGTGCCTTTTTCCATCGCTACTACTTGCTGTTTGTGGGAGAATGGAAAAAATAATCTCATGTTCTGCAGGACCAAGAAGTTGTCTCTGGGCAAGTGCTTTGCTCCCCACCAATGCCGGTCCCAAGCTGCAACCTCAGAGTTTTCAAACACTGTCCTTCCAATCACTGTCATTCCCATTTTCTTCATAATTCCCTGTAATGTTTGCCATGTTTTTAGTTAATAACCTAGGAGGTCCATATGTACTAATAACCTCATCAAAGTTTAGAGTAATACCAGGAATTATTAAGCATCACTAGATAGAAATAGGTTGCATGTATTGAACAGGTGGGTACCACAAAGTAACAGAAATAACCTTCCTCCATTATTACTGTTATATGTATGATAGAAACCAAACCTTTAACTTCCAAAGGGGGGATATATATATTTGTCACTTACATTGAAATATTAACATAAAGCCACAGTTAAGACTGAGTTACTCTTAGTAGATTTCTTTTAAATCATGCAGTACATTTATTGGGAATGTTTTTTGCCATCTGATAAAAGAGCAAATACCAGAATAATGGAGGAAAAAAAAATCCTTATTTTTGATCTTGAAATTTCTAGGGTTTTATGAGATGATAATGGGTCAGTATTTTTATGCTACCCGAGTGTTTCCTGCAAACTAAAATCAGGCCATCAGTCTGATGGTTGTTGCAGCACAACTGAAATATGGCCATTTGCTGTTAGAGAAACTGCTTTTACTATTCTGTTGTCTTCAAACCTTTATGTTTGGAAAATTTCAGAGAAACAAAGAGAAGCTGAAGAATAATTAGAACACACCATTTTATTACAAACCATTTCAGATAATTTGTATTATATAACGAAAACATCAGGTTCTTTTACAGAAAATCTCTTGCATTTCCATTCAGACTTTTTCTTATTTCTGCTCTGTAAGTTGTGTAATACAGTTGACATATTTAGTTGCTGATAGTGAAAAGCCTGTTGGCTGTAAAGAGTATTTGAAGTGAAACATGCAATTAATATTGAAGTTGCTCAGATAAGCGTTCCATTTCTTACAGAGAAATTATGAAAGCTTCTGGTATCATTCCTAGTAACAGAGGAAGGTCTGTTAGCATCTGGATTAGTGACTGAAACCAAGGTCTTAAAGGCCACCAAGGGAGTAGTAGAATCACTGTCTGAACTAAAATCCAACAATAGAAGCTATTAGTGTTTGAACTATTGAAAAAGGAAAGCACTACAATAGCTGTTTTTTTTCAAGTCTCTCACTGTAATGTGTGCATTTTGTCTGCTTATTTAAAAACTAAAACATACTTTCAATAAAAGCTACTGCTTTAAATACATTTCATTCAAATTTATTAATCAGTATAAACACATTCAGTTACTTCATCAAATAGTGCTTTCTGCAGCTTTAAATTAATAGTGATTCGTAGACAGCACATGTTGTATTTTACCTTCCCTTAGAAGGCAAGAAAACAAACATTCCCAATAGCATCTTTCAATATTTTTTTTGTGTCATATTTTACTCTGTTAACATATATCATAACAGATTGATCAGGTAATAGTAATACAGTGCTCCAAATGAAATTATGTTGGCAAAATTCTTCCTGGTCCATTAACGGTATTTTCACTTTTACTTGGAGTTAACATCTAACTTAAATTTAATCCTGGATTTTCAACTGGTGTCTAATTTTAATGTATGGTCAGGTGCTGTGGTCCGAACAGTAATGGGGTCTGAGAACATGTTATAAAACAAAGCTTTATTGAGGCAGTAGGAAAGAAGAGCAGCATCATGCCCATACAGCGACTCACCTAATTACTGGTAGCAATCATGAGATCATAAACGATGTTATGGCCCTTGCGAACTGCCAAGGACACTTGGTGTCCAGGTCATCTGGCAGCAACAGCCAATTGTGCAAATACCTTTTGCATGCAGGTAAGAGTTGGGCTGCTCCTTGGCTCCAGTAAAGGCAATGTGATTAGAGAAAATCCTACCTTACATCAATAATGCAGGCAGCATCCTGCCTACACTGCTGATGTCGGGCAGGGGACAGGGTGTCGGCAGTCTATCTACACTACCAATACTGGTCAAGGGTAGGGTGTCTGGAGGGAGGGTGTCAGGTGTAAGAAAGCAGTTACTTGTGTGAATGTCTTTAGGTGCTCTGCAACAAAACGTTGCACTGATGTTGTGTGGATTGTGCAATTACTCTGTTTTGAAAATGATTTAAGGTTCTTGCTCAACTGAGGCAAGATAATTTAAGGTTTTGAGACAGCTGAAGACTCTCACCTGTGGTAGCAGCTGCAGAAGCAGCTAAAGTAAGGGCTTTTTGTATGTGAAATCCACTATTTTGAGCTCTTGTCCTTTTCTGATTGACTGTTTCAAGCCCTTCTTTCTGCCTTCCTCACGGTCACTGTACCTCAGCTCCACTCATAATTCTCATTGACTCTTCTCTACAGTTTTCCCTTTTTCTCTCTATTTGACATAAACCTTCACAGGAAAACCCAGTGAAGCAAACAATTGACCAAAAAAATTAATCCAACTAACATGCTTGCAGTCATCACATTGTTTATTCTGTATGTGCGTTATACATATCTCCCTGGAGCCTGATCGAGCTTGTGAACTGCTTGGGGTAGCACCTGGGCACTCTAGTTCTCTGAAGTTGCACAACGTCTAACACGGTAAGGTCAGATGTGGTTGTTCCTTGTACTCTATTACTCATGTTTATTTTATTGGTCTATCTTCCAGAAAAGCATCTAGTTTCGATCTCAAGACTTCTAGGGAAAGAATGCTATCTTGGTGATTTGTTTGAATAGTTGAAAGTGAAGAAAGACTCATTTCTGATTTGAGTTCCTTTGTCTATTTTATAATACCCAGCTCTGATAAGATTTACTTGGTCCTGTGCTATTCTAGGGAAATTCTGATCAACTGGCATGTAGTCAGTTTTCTTACTGCTATAACCTTCTACTCTGGAGTGGCTTTATTGCCTTTAAAAATCAGAACTGGAAGGAAAAATGCAGACTTTACTAATTAAGCAGAGTGCAGTGATTTGCATATAATAATGAGATACATGTGGTTGAGAGTATATTTTATTCTCTTTGCTACCCAGCTGACTTTTGTCTCTTTCAGCAGTGCCATACTGGGCTGAGCTTTCCTTTGCTTACATTAACCTGCTGTTGAACAAATAATTGTGCCCATCTTAAAGTGTGCCCATTCTCTAGATGACTGTGACTATTCTTCACTCTAGGTAAAAGAAGCATCCTAAACAGTATTATAATAAGGAAAAAAGGAATCGTTTATATTATAATTAGTTTGTTATACTTCTATATGAGGCAAATTGTTATCCAACCATAAACTTTACATTTTAAGAAGGGAGCAAGAGCTTCTCCAATTCTCCAGTAAAATTGGAATTGAGTCAAATTTTACATTATGGTGGAGGCTTAGGCCAAATGCGTGTTTGTCCCTGCTTGGACAAAATTTGTTCTTCCATAGTGCATCTGAAGAGGGTGAGAGAGATTTTATGGCTGCTAATGTAGCCTGGATGAATAATTACCTCTTACACATTCTCCAGAAAAATAAACAGTGGCCATAAGATCACTGTAAATGTCCTTTGAGACTTTGAAATTCCCATAACAGGGGTTTTTTTTTTTTTTCTTTCTTACTGAGCCCAGTGAACATTTTCATGTTGATGGGTTTTAAAAATAATTAGGAAAGACTTTTCAGTCACTCTTACCCCTTTGTAAAGAGTCTCCTTGAAACAAAATGACCTTTCTGTTTTTCAGAGGCTTTTGAAGATTTTTCAGCATAATTCAGGCTGATAAGAATCTTTGCATCACCTATTTGGCAAGAGGGCAAGTGTTTCTTTGTCCAACACTAACCTTCCTTCCCTACTCATTATCTCTTGTGAGGGCTCTTTTAATTGAAGTCATCCCTTCTGAAAGATATCTCCAACCCAGTTCATTATTGATTTTGAAAGATCTGACCTGTTAAAATTTTCCTTGCCAATGATTAGCCTTCTTACTTGAAGGTGAATTAAAACAGAGAATGACATTTCTAATTTCCTAAGTGATTTAGTCAAAGGAGCTGTGCTAAAATGGTATAATGTTAGCTCAGTCTTTTAAAAGGATAAGATTTGTTATTTAGCTTGATGAGCCTTCTTGGGCTGTGCAAAAAATAGATCTTCACTCAGGTGCAGTTGTTTTCTGGAATGGCTTTTAACTGAACATTATGATATTACAAAGAGACGCTCTCAGATTTGTCTCTCTTTCTTGAAGTTCTGTTGTAAAGTTACACCCAGGAGTTCAGGTCTAATCAATCATTAGCAAAATTGAAGAATGTGAAGTTAAGTAAACTATTTAGCTACCTAGACATTTGATTGACCTGATATCACAGCATAATTTCAGCAGTTTTGATGAACTGGGCTCTGCAGACACTTTTTTTCAAATCAATTTTTCCTAATTCCAGCTGCAGCGGCTTCTTGATAAGCACTCAGACAGTGTCCTGAAATCGCTACTACTGTGACTGACTATAAAGGATCATGCCCCTGTTTGTATATATAGATCTCTTCCAATACTTATTTTCTCCTTTAAATCAAACTTGCACATGGACTGTTCCTTCACCATGTAGAAAATGAGCTTCATGTTTATCTAATATTTTGAAGTAGTGGGAGGAAGAATTTTAAGAATCAATATATGTATCTAAGTACACATTGTTCAATGAAGCTTAAACAAGGAGATTTAACGCTTGTGGTAATCCGTAAAGAGCGCATTATAAAGGCTTCTCAATGTATACTTTTCTGCCATTCTCTATTTGTCATGTTTCTTTCTCTATTCAACTGGAGTTAATAATCATAAAAATATTTAGGAATTAATTTTTACTGTAGTTAATATTTAATGAAATGTGAATACATGTTACACATTTTAAGTTTATGGGAATTATCTATTAATTAAATTTTTAAATTCTGTAGATGGGTTTCATAATAAATTGTTCTTCCTGTCAGTTTTCTGATACAGAATCTCTGGCATGGAATTAAATAGCTATTTCTAGAAAGGTACAGACTTTATACTAAATTCTATAGTTCATGAACCCAAACCCCTAACAAATAGCATTTCCTTACTGTCTACCTGCTGGATATATCTACTCATGAATACATGATGTCTTTTAGTCTTTATATAGTGATTTAAACTTTGGCATAGTAAAGTTTGGGAAACTGAGTTTCTGGAAAATACATAATCAAATACTTCCTTTGTGGCTTTTGTATTTGATATTGATATGTGTGTATTTCACAGAATCACAGAATGGGTGAGGTTGGAAGGGACCACTGGAGGTCATCTGATTCAATCCCCCTGCTCAAGCAGGGCCACCTAGAGCCTGTTGCCCAGGATTGTGTCCAGATGGCTTTTGAATATCTCCAAGGATGGAGACTCCACGTTGTCTCTGGGCAACCAGTTGCAGCGCTCAGTCACTCTCACAGTAAAAAAGCATTTCCTAATGTTCAGACGAAACCTCCTGTGTTTCGGTTTGTGCCCATTGCCTCTGGTCCTGGCACTGGGCACCGCTGAAAAGAGCCTGGCTCTGTTGCCTTTGCACCCTCCCTTCAGGTATTGGTACACATGGATGAGATTCCCCCTGAGCCTTCTCTTATCTTCCCTTCTGTATTTAGATTAGATATGATATTCTGTCTGTGCTGCTCGGTGTTCATATTTTGTGGAAAAAAAAATGTTGCCAAGTTTTATCTCAGAGGTTGATAAAATGTTCCCTAAGTTTCTGCTGACAACGAGAATTTGGCAACAGTGAAGACCAGATTTATACCATTGTTTGTGAAGTATAATGGGTGCCTTTAAATAACCTGTAGTAATGTGAATTTTACTTTAGCATTTGCATGCCTTTCACAGAAGTATACTTGGTAGAGGAAGTACTATCTGGTTTATTATCTTTATTGGATGGGCTTTTAGAATTGTGGCTGGCTTTCTGAAAGACCAGAAATCAAAGGTTTATTTCTTTCTCTTCTTTACTTATTTTAATAGCAGTTACAAGTGACACCTTGCTCTGTCTTACCATGTTTTACTTTATGCTGAGCTCTCTGGAAGAATTTCTCTTTCCTGTAGAGTGTTGGGGTTTTTTATCTGCACAAGAATTCTGTCAGACCTACATGTTGTTGGGATTTCTTTCATAAAATTTCTAATTGCCTTTTTTCAAAAATTTAAACTAAAAGAATTTGCTTGGTAAATATCTGATTAATACTACATGATGCATATTCTGTCATATTTTCCTTTCCAGAAGCTTTCACAATGTCTGATGAAATCAAAGGCTTGAAGGCTGAGTGTGGACCTGTTTAGAGGAGAACAGAAAGGAAATCTGTCGTCTTTGAGGATAGGAAAATAGTGGTGACATAAAATCATTCTGGAGGAGTATTCAATGACATTGCCCACTGCTGAAATTTGACACTTTAGCACAGTTTCCAACAAAGCAGCAAATTAACAGAAAAGACAAAAATTCATTTCTTGTGTTTGCCTTTCTGGAGAGGAACATGCAGTTTGCCCCGATACCATATTTCTTTCTCAACCTCATAGCTTTGCACGTTTGAAGTCTTTGATGCCTTCTCCATCTCTCACCTTCTCTTAACTGAGAGGTTTGCCAACATAACAATCGAGTAAATGCTTCCAAATCTACAGAAGATCAAAGGTGATAGTAAAAAAAAAAAAAAAAGTTTTACCGACTATTTAGGGATTCTTCTGTCAAGATAAAAGAGTGAAAGAGGTGTCATTTTCTAGTAACATCTACTAAAAGATTCTGCTGTTACTTCTTATGAAATGACCTCTGAAGAAACTTTAGAAATCAAAGGTAGTACCTGCAATGGAAAGGTACGTGTTTTTTGTGCTACAACAGAAGACTAAGGCAGAGGTTGGTCACTGTGTTCCTGTCTCTGTTTCTTTGACGGGTGAGAGGAATTTTAAGAAATCTCCTGGAGATTTCTGGATGTGAGAGTATTCTTGTGATGGCCTCCTTAAAATACTTGTATACTTTTAAATTTTTGTAATAGTGATTCATTGCATTTTTAACAGGACATCTTGGGTTGTTGTAATAGATTAGTGTGATAATACTACATCAAGTTCATGTATTTTTAAGCAGAATTCACTGCTGCAATTAATGGGGAGTTCTGTTTAAAAGACAAAGTTATGATATGGTCTGAGATACTGAAATGACTGCCTACATTAATATTTCATAGAAGTTACTACTTATTTCTAAACCAGAAACTAAAAAAAAACCCTATTTACACAGAAGGGTTTGTTAGATATATTTCCAACATCACAAAAATAGACAAAAATGCTTATCTTAAGACAATTGTGCAACACATTTGCCAGATGGAAGTAAGTAATAGTGACTTTTTTTGAATTAATTATCTCAGTTGTGTCTGGAATTAAAATGATTGATTACAGAGCACTCAGATGAAGACATTACTTATCTGGCATAGATTGCAGTGACAGGTTTCATATGGTCCTGACAAGAATTCTTCAAAACTAATATAAATCTATTCTTGTCTGATACAGAGCGGCACCTGTATTTTGATTACATCCACATGGCTTAGTTGGCTTTCCTTCCCATAGTTTTAAGTACTATGTCTATATAATGAGAGCACCACAATTTTAGGGGAAAGTTGCCATTTAAAAATTGAAAATGGGTTTCACAGGAATTCAGCAAACTGTAGATGACAATGAATAATAAATGAACAGAGGATATGCTTGGGAGAATGTATCTCAGCAAGACATAAAGTCTTAGTGCACTTCAAAAGATTTATGACTGGATTGTTATTTCAGTCTAACACAATTTAAGTAATAAAATATTTAAAGGTAAATAAAAATAAATATATAAAATTGACCCTTTATGTAATGTTCTGTACTTAGAAAATGCAGTTTTATGAATCTTTCTTTGCTCCAATGAATTAGAAGAAAACCAAAAGACGACAGGTCCAGAACATTATCTAAGTGATATTCATTAAGTTCGGGTCTCCTATTTTATTTTATTCCATTAGTGGCAAAGAAAACAACTGTAAAGAATCCAGAGGTATGAGAAACCTTCCTATTTGATCCTTGAATAACTATATTGGCTCTCTTGTGTCCAAGGAGGCAGAGGGAAGACAGATGAGAAGTATGCACACTGTGCTCTATGTGTAAGATTTCTGTCAAGAGTAAGAAAAAGCAGCAGCTTATCGTTTGGGCTTCTTGCTTTTTTATTAAAAAACCTTTCAATGCAACTGGGATTTAGGGCAAAACTCAAAGGAAAGATATTGAGTAAACTCTGTGCTTCCAGGGAGGAAATGACAGAACATGTATTCCTACTGCTATTTACTTCTTGCACACCGGTTTTCATCAATACATCTAAATGGGCTTTAAAAATTCATATTGTTGTCCCTGCCTTACACAGAAGAAGCTGAAGTGCAAGGAGACAGAAATGGTGTACGTACATCATCCTGCAGGCTAGCAATAGGGCTGAGAGAACAATCTTTCTGACTTCATGCAACTAAATTGTAGTGTTTTCTTATAACCAACTTCCTGCTACATTGTCTGACATTACATCTTGCAGGAAGTCTGACCCTCTAAAAAAGTCAGTGCGCGAAGATACTACATTTAATTTCAGATGTCTGGTTTTAGTAGTGTAGTTGAAAAGCTGTAGCAGTAAATTTATTCCTACCTCACTGAAGGAGGTTTTTGACTTTTTTGCCCTTAGCTAGTGTAAGCAGAGACTGGGATTACAAACCGCTGGGCTGGCACAAGTGTGATGGCCTGTGTTGACGGATGCACCCTGTGGTTGTGGCAGCCTCGCAACTAGCACTTCTGGCCATCAGCACCACAGCAGGAGGCTACGATGAGCAAGGGAAAGAAATAAAAGGGCAGAAAATGAGACAGAAGCAAAAAAATAAAAGCATTCTCTTGGTGTTGATGCTAACTGAAACAGAAATATTTTGTCTTCTCTTTTTAATATATCAGCCTGCATGTACTAAAGAAAATCATGGTTAACAAACTGAATTGAAAAATTATTCATGATAGAAGTGAAAGTGATCTGATTTGAAGTCCCTGTGACCTGTTCAATATGGCTGATTACCACGAGACTTCACAAAAATAAACTCTCCTAATAGCACCAAGAAATTGGTGCTGCAACACATGCTGATGCCCGGGTGTCATGACAAGGCTAATGGTGTTTTTTCAATTGATCTAATTGGGGTTCACTCTGATGAAAAATGAAGGGCAAGCCTTAGCTGGGTGAATTAGTCTAAAAATCTGCATTTCCACGTGTAGTCACTGAGAATAGTACTAGCAATGAGATTTTCAGGTTAAGTGAGATGTTGTCTTAGCAGTATTTCAGTTAAAATTTGCTTTGAGATTTGTGAGTAAATTGAATATAAAATGCCAACAGGGAGAAAACAGTGAATCTTTGTTCAAAACCAAGAGGAAACCCTCATCTTAATCTATACAAATCAAATCCTACTTTTTAATAGGCAGTGGATCCTGAATTGGTTTTCTCAATAATCTATTTCTTAAAATCAGATTCTGATGCAGAGCGAGCTGTAAAAATCTACAGGGCCACAGATAAGAATAATCTGTTGCTCATATAATTATTGAGCTTTCATTGTAAAATGTTGATATTTATTCATGATTACAGTCTGTATAATTATTGGAGGTAACTGTTGATTTCACAGATTCACTCATAATTAGCTCTGCTGTTCATGGGAGTGGTTTTTGGTTTTTTTTTTTTCCTTGCCCACTGCATAAGAAAAAATAGGTTCATGCCATGTGCTTTCTATCATTACATTTCTGGTAGCCTTGCACAGAAAAAAAGAACAGCAAATTTAGGAGTTTCTAACATGATTTCTAAAACTGATCTTCTTTAGAAGGCAGTTGAAGAGCACATGGATGTTTTTTATCTGATGTCCATGTATAAGTATTAATTATACTAGAAGGGTTGTACTAATATGTCTACTATGGTGTGTGAGCTGGAAATGATGGGAAGCTGGGAGGGTACCAGGGAAGGCATCGTATATGCTTACCGTATGGATATATTCTTCAAGCCTCTGTTCTTTGTTGATGTAAGAGATGGGTCGTGGGGTAGGTAGGTCTTTGGTCTGACTCAGTATTGCTGTGTCAGGCAGGAGTTGCAGAGCAGCTTTCAACTGTTAGTAATCAGAAAAAACCAAAACAGACGTTGTAGGAGAGATACAAGCAAAGGTTAATAAAGCCTTTCATCCAACTTACAAAGCCTGCAATGGTGTTTGCTATGTATGGAAATCATCATTTTGTCAGAAGAGTGTTATCTGGTTTTTCAGACTAGAGAGAGAACATAAGGAGAGGAGAATGAGGAATACATTAGTATGGATTAACACCACCTCTAATGAAACTAAGAAATGTCCATGAACCAGCTTTATATGTAAACAGACTGTGTGCTAGAAGAAACTGTATTCAGTATCTTACAATATCAGAAGTATTTATTACAACATGACTACAGGCTCAAAGCAATGTAATTGCTTTGTAGAACATAGAAGCTCTTTTTCTCTTTAAAGCATGCTGCTTCAATTAAGTATTCCTTTCGTGTATTCATTCAATATTCATTTTGGCTGTTACTGCTATACTACATGAAGGAAAAATGAATAGTTAAAGGAACTCATGCTAAAAAAAAAAAGGTTTGGAGGAAGAACTGTTTTAAACTGAATAATGTTTTGAGAATTAGCTTAAGTTTATAATAAGCCTAAAGGAAAGGATTTCATTACAGGTTATGACAACAACACAAAGCCAGATAGTTCTGCACTGTGAGCTGTCAGCCTTTCATGTTTGTGTATGTGCTAGCATATACTTCAGATAATCATGTTGCACTACTACTGTGAGCTGGAGGCTCTCGATAGCTTTGGCATAGATAGCGATTTTCAGGGTGTTACGCTGCTGTACATTCAAATTACTTTGGGAAGAAGTGTGGTATGAAAAGTATAAGCTCTGATGCAGTTTATTTAATAATTTGAATCCACACAGCCAGAGCAACAAAATAAATATTAAACCGTGATAAATATAAGGAGGTGGCTGGCTTTTCTTCTTCTTTTTCTTCTTCTTTTTTTTTTTTTTTTTTTTTTTTTTTTTTAAGTGTTGAATTAGATTTTCAGACCTGGCTGTCTGGGGGATGAAGAACTAGCATTATATTAAATAAAGGAGAAAATTTTTGAGACCATTTTGTTTATTTGGGTTTTTTTTTTGTACTATGGAAATAGATACTTTTTACCCTTTCCATGTTTATAACAGATGAGAAAAAATTTCCATATATATTATAATTGTCACAGTGTTAAGGCAGAAAAAACACAAAGCAGACAAAAACCCCCTTTACCAAGTGAAATGTGGTATTAAAACTACAATGAATTATGGCAAAGGAGTAGGCCACTGCATCAACACTGGGAAAGCATGTTAAATTCAAAATTTTTTCTTATGGAGTACACAACCTCGTTTTAGACACACCAGTTTTCTAATAGACAAAAGGAGTACTTGGTGGAGGAAAATAAGTAAAATTTGGTTCCAGTAATTTGTGAGGTTCTAGTATGAAAATGCTCAGTTAGGGAAACACTGAATAAGCGTTATGCTTTTTGTAATGTTGATGTCAGAATTTAAACTGGTGTGGTTACTCTTAGTTTTATTTCACGTGTGTTACATTCATGATTTTAAGAGAAATTTGAAAACAGATGGATAATGTCAATTACCATGCCATTAGTAGTATCAAGAACATGTGTGAATGTATTTTCCCAATGGATATAAATAGGGGAAAAAATAAAAGAGCCCAGACTTATAAAGTGCCTTAATAATTATGTGCACAGCTAGAAAGATATCTAAGTGGCTGATTTTTGTATACTTTCAAATTTGCCTTTATCTCATTGTTTGAAAGTGTGCCCTGGAAAGTGGGGGAAACAATGTGAAATTTATAGATTAGATTAATCTACATCACTGTTTTTTATTGTTAATTCTTATATTTCCTTGTTAATTTGAGAAATGTGAACTTGTTCTTCAGATTCTGAAATGATTTGAACTGCAGTGTGGCTTACACTCTCCCTTATACTCTCAGGAATTAAAAAAATTAACCTAGGAGTCAAATAATTTGTAGGCATATTTGATACTCCATTATCTTCCTCTGAATCACAGGTGTTATGTTTTATTATGTTGAGAATCCTTTCCTTTTTTATCTCTCTTCCATATCCTGAATCCATTTTCTTTGATGCAGACACTGCCTTGCATGTTCTTTTCAACCTCTGAAAGAGGAGCTGAGAAAGACAAAAGCGTTAAATAGAAATAACAGTCAAGGTGATCCATAGCATTCCTGGAGGGGAGAGTTCACTGGCAAACAGAGCAGGCGGCAAGTCATACAGCACCCAGGGAGTCCTGCCATGGGTGGGAAAGATGCAAAAATAAAGGTTTTGTCTATCAATGATCTTCTGCTGTCTTGGCACTCCCGATAGTATAAATTACAGAATCTGTCTCTTCAGATGCACCCAGCTTGTTGTGTTGGCAGCATCTCAGATTCTATATTAAAAAAAAAAAGCTATCAATAATTTATCTAGAATTTTGGCGTTTTGCTGTACTACTTCTTCCCAGTGTAATATGCAACGTGTCTGTACCAGTGAGACTCAGTTTCCTGTTTAGACTTTCTCAGCTACTGCCTGTGATAAAAATACTTTGTTGCGGCAGGAGTTGTTTTTCCTTTGCTTTACACAATTACGGCAGCAAATATAGATAATATAGGTATACTGTACCAAGTTATAGACATGCTTATTGTATTTTAGTTTAGCCAAGCGGATCCGCAAGTGATTTGGCAGCAGCTCTGAGGCTGTTATATTCTCGGTGGCCTGCTGTTCATCCTGCTCCTTGACCGGCTCTGCTATCAGGAGCTGCAGTTTGCATTCACTGTTATCTCCTTCAAAGACTTCTTGATCTGTGTCTTTTTGACCTCTCTCCAGATTTACTGCTTAGGTTTGAACTGTACCTTGTAATACTGGTGTCCTTCTGACGCTCAGCCCTGTATCACCCAGTTAACCTTCATGGCCCTCATCACAACCATCTCATAATACAAAGAAATTTGAGGTCTCCAATATTGGGTAATGTTAGCTTGTTTCTGAACTTAGGAAAAGTAGATTTCTGCTAAACAGTCTCTCAGTATTCTCTTTAAATACAATCCTCTCAAAATAATGAAAACTAAGCTGCTCATTGTCTTGTGCAGTCCATGTCTCTCTCTCTGGCATTAAACTGTTAATGCTACTTACAATCACCAAACCAGTAACACAAAATGGGTCAAAACTAGTTCTCACTGAAAGTACAGCAAAATTCAGAAGAAATCAGTGGTGCAACTCTCATTTGTTAATAATGGGAGTAACGTCTTGCTCGATGTTTTAAGAGACGTTTTGAGTTTTATGTTTGGGGATAGAAGGAGGCTTGTTTTGTCTATTTTTTTGTATTTGCATGTGGAGAAAAGCTCGAGGGATTCTCACCTAGCCTTATTTGCCCTGGATTAAAGTTCAAAATAAGTTTTTTCTTCTTCAAATAGTGATAATTTTTATACCTGAAACAATGTTAATATATAAGATATTAAATACTGCGGTAGCTTACTTTGTTCTCAGTTAGCTGCAAAGCTATCAGTGCTTTAGTGGGGATTTTGTCTTGATTTTTTTACTCCATTGTGATCACTCCCTAAAATTTCAGAATAAACTTGCACTAATGGTTAATTCACTTACTTTCCTGCTCCCTGACAAAAATAAATGTTAATCCTCCAGAAGCTTAGAGGGAATCTTAATATTGTATTTTACAGTAATCTCTTTAGAAGACAAAGAATTACTAATGACATTTTAAACTCACTAAGACTTCAGTGACAACTCCCAACAACAAAGAAGCAAGCTTCCTATTTATTTCTGTAACTGCCATTTGTAATACGCTGATTAAACAAAGAGCAGATAAATGATGGTATTTTCATGAGACAAGTACAGCTCACTACAGGTAAACTATGACTCCCTCATCTAAATATGCTTAAAAAAAAATACTAAGAAAAAGTGCTTTGCATTCACAGCAGCAGCTTTTTTTCCCCAGTGCAAAATGGTTTGAATGCACATACATCCCATTGCCCAGGCATAACTGGATCAGTGCACAGCAGGGAGAGCAGCGTGTCTGCGTGAAGGCTGCTTCAGTGGGAAAGAGAGAACCTAAAGAATATTCATAAAGAGCAAATTAAAACATCATATGAGGCCTTGATTAGGCTTGACAGCTTTCCTAAAGACTTTCTGTTGTTCTTACTAGTGTTTAACATCAGCTGAGGATTTGTGAAAGAGCAGCCACCCCCCACCTCCTGCACCCTTTAAGTGGTGGTGGTGGGTGAGACTCTTTACATTGCATTCTGCTGATCTCTTTCATTGCCTAATTGCATATCTCTGCTACACTAGTTTCTGCAAGATTAATTTTATCCCAGAATTTCACATTTACAAACGATGTGGTAAATGTACTGCCCATAATAATGATATAATATAAAAAGCATGTTGCAGGTGATCTGTATGTGGTTTTCTCATACTTCTGAGGATCATTCAAAGCCTCTGCCTTCACTGTTTTTTCATCATGTATCTTCAGTGATGTCTTGACCAGCAAGCAAAGAAATATTGTAAGCATGTGCTGGGTGCGCTCTCTTCCATCTGTGGCAATGAGAAAAAAACCACAGTGGATTAGGACTACTTTGGGATGCATTTCTTGTTATTTGGACAAAGTCACAAAGCCCCTTTCCTCAGCTCAGAGACATTTCTTTTCCTGCTTTTCTGTGATTATTTTCAACTGAGAACCATGTCTGGCCTTGATGTTTGCAATGTGTTTGGGGCCACTTAATTTAGAAGTGAATCATTGTAGGTTCTTTTTATAATTGGTAGAGAGAGATGGGTACCTGTAAAGAGAGTTGCAGAGGAGCTTCTCTCTCTCTTTTTGTGAGGTCCATATAAAGAACGTATGGCAACAACGTTCCTCAGCAAGTGCTTGAGATTAACAACAGTGACTTTCCTACAAGAAAATGTGGATAACTTAACTGAAGATTTCAAAGCATTGTGCAGCTGAAAACTGATGAAATGTTGGTTAATGTGGATGCCAGAAATTGTTTTCAAAAGAAAAAAAAATTCTGGTATTTCTCAGAATAATTTTGGTCAAAGCAAGTTTCTGTTCATATTGCTAGAAATAAATTTTTTAAAATTTTATTTTTTAAAAGTTGAAGAAAGTAACAACATGGCAATTCCTCTTCTTCTCCCAGAATAAGACAACTTGGTTAAAGCAAGCTGTTAAGATTGCCGAGATATTCATAGGTATTTTGAAATTAATTCATTGGAAGTTAGCTTAAAACTCTTATTCTAAAGGAGCACTGAGTATGGAATTGTTAGGGGTTTTTCTTTGGTTTTTGTTTGTTTGTTTCCCCCCCATCTTCTATAACCCCAAAGAGAAATGTGGCTAGTTGTGAAGAATGGTACCGGTTACGCTTTTTTGTTCCTAATTGGTGTTACATTTTTTGAAGATGTAGTTGGTGGAGCCATCTACAAAGATGGGGGAGATTGCGTAGAAAAGAGAAAAAGTTTGAGAGAGTGGGGAGTATGGCAGGGAGTAGATGGCCAGACTGCAGGGGGAGAGGGATTTCTAGAGGTCAGAGAGCACAGGACAGTGTTTGTTGCCACTCAGAAAGTCACTGTATGGGAAGAAAGCACGGAGTCACCATGGAGGCTCAGAGGGCAAGGGAAGAATTGTGTATAACTCACTTTTTTTTTCATTTCTTGCTTTTGCTTTCACTTTGCGTTCTTTAACACATCCCCCCTCCACAAGTTTTAAGTTTCCGTGCAAATTAAATTTGGTTTGGTCAACTGTGGAAACCCTTTAGTCTTTTGAGGGAGCTCGCTGAGGAGAAAGCCTAAATAGATCCCTGCCCCAAAGCTGTGGCTCAGTTTAAGGCCCTGTCATAGTCATATAAAGAAGCGTGCAGTAAAGTGAAAATCTAAGCTTTTGGTCTACTTTTAGCCTTGTACTCTAAACAGATTATTTTGTATTTAAACTTAAAAATCAACTTCATGTAGATAAGGGAGAAGGTCAGATACATCCCGAATAGCTCTGTGTCAACAACTACATGAACCTAGAGATGCTGAGTAGTAGTTTGCTCAAAGGTTCATGTAAATGTGGTTTGTTGGTACTCACTGGCAATGCTTTTATAAAATTGCTTACTACTTCACAGCAAAAGCAAAATAATGCAGTTTAATACATGAGTCTGTGCACCTCATTGTTACTTTGGATCCAGTTCTAAAAACATTATTACAATCTATTGAAAGAACTTATTTTGGCCAATTATCACACTCATGTACAGATTTTTTTTCATATTTACATTGCCAAAGGCAGTAGTTAGTGCATTGAGACTGACATTTTTATCATTCGTATTAGTATAAACATGTCAATGAATTGGATTGTGCTTGACATCTAAGTATCTTCAATTTTTAAGTACAATGTGATTTCTTGGATAATTGACAATTGGAAATTTGGTAGAATCCCAAATGAGCAAACTCTTCATCTGGAGTACGGTAAAGACCTGATCTTTTAAAAAGAGAGATTTCTTCACTGAACACACAAAGTATACACAAGATGCAGTGATCTGATAAGACAGAAATTTGTAGTTTGCAAGATGAACAATTTAGCTTTATTTCAGTCATTATTATATCTGCTTTAGTTGGAGATTTTCTTCAGTCTATTCTTTTAAAGTTGGTGAGTGTTCCAAGTGGTGTTCTGGGGAAATGATATCTCTTAACTCAGTGTAAATACACCTAAATTAAATACAACAATGATTATGTCATTTGTGGAAGGCTGTTTAGAGATAACGTAGGGTAATCTTGATGAAATGGAAACTGAAATGTACTTGTATTTAACATACATTTATTTTTCTGGATAGCTAGCTAAAACTTGGAAACCCTAATTCAAACTTAATCTGCAAAAAATACAGATGAATTTCCATGGGCTGAATCGGGCTCTGCCAGCTGGCATTTCCTATAGAGTATTAATGCTTAGGATATTAGAACTGCAAACACATTGTTCAGCTGTGGTGTCTGCTTAAAAAAGAGGCAATGAGGAGCAGAGGCTAAGTGTATAGCCTATCATCAGCCCATTCCCAAACTGCTACTGAAGTTAATGTTGGATGAACAGCTGAAAATTGTGTTGAAGTCAATTAGAGTTTTAAAGCTCGTGGGAATCAGTAATAAGATGTGACTTCATATTCCCTCCAGTCATTGAATAAGAAAGTGTTGTAAATAATTTGTACCTGCCATAGTTCGTTTAACTTAGTCTTGTGCAGTACCAGAATTATTCTGTTAACCTGTTTTGGAAATAATGAAGGCTCAGCCCAGCATCTCCCACAACTTTACTCACACAAATAGTCTTGTTACTGGGGTCATTCAGGTGAATGAGAATTGTGTGGCCTGGCCCCTTATTTCTTCATGGAACATGAGCACTCCACAGTCAGAAGAATTGTCTTCTGTGTGACCAACTGTCTGCAGATGGACATCTTTTCTTTGGGAAATTGTTGCAGATTTTTTTCGGAACTGCTTGTTCTTTTCCTCTTTCATAGTAAGTCAGTGCACAGTGTGTATGAGGGGAGGTCTTAAAAACCTGAAAAATACAGGTTTTTTACCCTCTGATTTGTGGATTTTGTGAGTTGAACCAGGTGAATATTACAGTTTTTAACAACGGGAAAAGCAACCATATCAGCTTTCAAGGATATAGGTTTTTATTGGTTTTGTTGACACTAATTATGACAACACATCAAGTATTTACCACAGACCTTAGAGATTTAAAAAAAGGAATAACTTCTGTTCTTTGGAGAGTTACCAGCTGGTATGTCTCTGTCTTCAAGAACTTATTCCGTATAATCACTTCACAGATTGTGTGGAACAAACACTCCTTAAGTGGCTTTTAATTTTTATTTTAGTTATAATAAAGGAAAGAATAGAAGTGGCCTACCTGAAATTACTTCTGTTTTTCAAAATGTAATATGTTGTTGTTCTCATTATTTAACACAATATGGAAGGAAGAGAATACAATATTAATTGGCATCAGGGTATAAAGAGTAGTGCAGTAGAAATGGGAAGCAAAACCCAAAACAGTCCAGAAAAGCGTATTCATGCAAGTGTGAGAGAAGATTAGATCCATGTCTTGGCTGGGAGGACTTTGGCTCCTATCTTTCTAGTCGAAAATACATGATGACCTTGTGATTGCTCGGATCTTAGTCCTCTAATGTGATTAATTCCTGTGTATGTTCTTGAAATTAAATATTTAATTTGTCTAGGACAAAAAGTGAAACGTATTTGTAACCCTAAAAATAGGAGATGAAGAATAATCCCATACTTGTTTTGTGTTTTCCAAGTTTGAGTTTCTACAAGAATGAAATTCTTAGAGATGTAGGAAATACAAAACTGGTTCTGTGAGCTCAGTTTTCCTCTGCACCATGGCAGAGGAAAAATTAAGCGTGCAATGTTAGCATCTTCTCTTGTTTTCCAGGTCCATGGGGGAGATGCATGGGAGATGAATGCGGTCCAGGTGGCATCCAGACACGAGCGGTGTGGTGCGCCCATGTGGAGGGCTGGACCACGCTGCCCACGAACTGCAAGCAGCTGGAGCGTCCAGACAACCAGCAGAGCTGTTTTCGGGTCTGCGACTGGCACAAGGAGCTATATGACTGGCAGATCGGCAGCTGGAATCAGTGCCGGCCTGTCCTCTCCCGCAGCCATGAGAAGCCCCTGGAGTGCCTCAGAGGGGAGGAAGGGATCCAGACAAGGGACATCACCTGTATCCAGAAGTCCAACGGGGTTCCGGCTGAGGATGTCATCTGTGAGTACTTTGAGCCAAAGCCCCGCCAGGAGCAGGCATGCCTCATCCCATGCCGGCAGGACTGCATTGTGGCCGAATTTGCCCCCTGGTCAGAGTGCTCCAAGACCTGCGGCAATGGGCTTCAGCATCGAACTCGGCACGTTGTGGCTCCACCGCAGTTTGGTGGGTCTGCTTGTCCTAACCTCACCGAGTTTCAGATCTGTCAGTCTAGCCCGTGCACTGCTGAAGAAAGCCTGTATAGCCTAAATGTGGGACCCTGGAGTGCGTGTTCAGTGCCCCATTCGAGACAAATAAGGCAAGCAAGGAAACGAGGGAAGAGCAAAGACAAGGAAAAGGACAGGGAAAAGGCAGTTCGGGATCCTGAGGCTCGTGAGTTAATTAAGAAGAAGAGGAATCGAAACAGACAGAATAGACAGGAGAACAAATACTGGGACATACAAATTGGATACCAAACCAGGCAGGTCACATGTACTCACAGAAATGGGAAAACTGCCGCTCTGAGGTAATCACTATTTATTAATTTGCACATCTTTATTTTTCTCTGTTTAAAGTAAAGCATGCATAAGTGCACACTGGTATTATTTTACACATGCCTGAATCTCAGTATGGGGCATACACTATTTACAATATGAACATCCCTCATCAAGTTCAAGATGTTTCTATAACATGAAACATTCAAACTTTGCTAGTGACCATGCTAAGCATCACATAAATGTGCACTGTTAAACTGTGCTAACTCCCTAGCCTCTGTTTGTCTAAGTAGATTTCCCCCAAAAGCTTGAAGATATTTGTCCAATGTCTGCTCTGTTCCCGTGGGTTCAGGCAGGTTTTTGCTCTCTAACAAGCCACGCATGTTTGGAAGACACGATGTTGTTGCTTCTAAGGCTCTGGGCACAAAGACTAACAGGAAACTGGGCTGGGTCAGACTGACAATAAAAGTAGAAAACGGAGAGAAAGATGCTGCATGAGAAGGCAGTATCTATTCTTTCTAGTACCTTTTGTTTTGAAATAGAAGAGCATGAAATATTGTTTGCCCTTCTTGATTCCTATGGCAAAATTCCTGAAAGGGTGACTGTGAAACCTCTTTGTTTCTTCCATGTACTTACTCTTTTTCTTTCTCATTTGCACCTTTATGCTGTCTATCTGGTTTTGTTTGATTTGTTTTTTGGTTTTTTGTTTTTTTTTTTTTTTTTAATTATTTATTATTTTACTTGTCAAGAGTTTTGGCAGTCATAGATGTTCTCATAACTCTTACTGTAGGCTTCTGGGTACATTTCTGCAACTGTATTATCTTCCTTCTTTGTTTCACCTGGCATTCTCTTGCTAGCTCATGTTTTTTCCTTCCTGTGCCCCAGAATGTTTTTGTCCAACTCAAAAATCTTCTTTCAGTCTAGTCTACCTTTTTCTCTCTTTGATGTGATTCTTTCTATTTCCTTCCCTCTAGTTCAATGCATGATTAATCAATTTTACTTCAACTGTGAAATGACTAAGATATCTTGCTGAATGAGGCTGACACCCATTGCTGCTAGGTTAGTGTTTATGAACTTTTTTCAGGGTATTTTACTTTGGAGTTTTTGTTATGCCAGTTAAACATTCTATCACAGAACTTGTAATTGCTTCAACCTTTCCTATCAGAAACCATATATTGTAGTTTTTCAAGTGTAGTAAACATTTTTTTAGTATATTTCCTTTCAAAAGAGGATCCAGAAGTAAAACAGGAAAATGATAAGAGGTCCCTGGCTTAAGGGAAGAACTGAAAGATCTGGGTTGTTTAGTTGGAAGGAGGGACATACAAGTGAAGATGTGAAGTGTCTATGAGTGTGTAAAAACCCGTCACAAGGACAAATGGAACAAACTATTCTCCCTATATTATGAATGTATAGGAAAAGCAATAATGGTGTAATTACAGCAGTGCTGAATGAGGTTAGACTTCTCAATACTGGGAATAGTGAAGCTGTGGAAAGGATTGCCTGGGGAATGTGTGGCACCTCCATCTTTGAAGGTTTTTAAGAATAGGCTAGAAATGCATGTGTCAGTAATGACACACCTCGAGTAACTCTTGGTTAGGGAAGAAGGGCTGACTGCATAGTTTTTTGCAGTCTCTTCTAGCTCTGGTTTTCTACAGTTCTTTCATATTTTGACCCACACTTGGATGAATGTCTGCGCAAGGAATCTCAAAATGAGTTCTTTCAGGCAGTCCCACATGCTGGCTGCAGCACTGTGTCAGTGCTGGTACAGGAAGAGGGTGCCTTTACCCCTTCTTTTTCCAGCCTCACATCATGCAGCTCACACTGTGCCTAGCCCAGGAACATCATTATCCTTTAAATAGAGGGAATAATTTATTAAACATATCAGTTCCTAGCAGATAGCAGCCAGCCACTCTGTTTGAAAGTTCCCAAGTTTTCTTAAGGTTAAACAAATAATTCAGGACTACCACATTAAAAAAAGGCGGGGGGGGGGGGGGGGGGGGGATGAGACAAAGGAGGGACGACGTTCATATGCTGAGGTTCTGATAAATGGTAAAAGAGAGTAAAAGTATAATTGGAAGTCAATGGCATACTTTACTCCTCATCTTTACACTTGCTCTTGAATTCACTCAGATCAGTAATGCTGTCTTAATTTCAGATACCTCAGCATATTATACCATATACACACATTTCAGGCTGTAGCAGGGGAATGGATGAAATCCACTTGCCTGAGGCAGTGAAACAATAGATAATAAAACATAGGAGTGATTCTTCACAGAAGAGAAAATGATACAAACGATGCAGTAGACATTTTGATGTCTAATGGGTATAATCTTATGTTGTAAATGCACAAAGGATTTCTAACAGTCTTCCCATCAAGTTTAACATAGAATCTTTTTTTCCAGTTGCATAGTGAAAACAAGAAAATTTGGTTAAATGACTCGTGAGAAATTCCGGCACTGATACTTTGGCTTTTAGAGACCTATCTATATATCCATCTCTTTCATTTATGCTGCACTCTTCACTAAGTGGTCAAATGCTTCACTCTATGATTGGCATTCCAGAATCTCAAGCAATAGAATTATTTTTTCTGCCCAGGTTGTCAATTCAGGCAGCATTTTATAAGCTCTGTCATATAGTAACAGTGTTACTAAATAATATAGACAAGTAAGGTGACTGGAAAACCTGCTGTGCTCATGTGTAAATGCTCTTCAGCTTGAATAGTCCATTTTCGGGGAGTTTTGACTTTAACAATCAGAAACAATCAGCCCCCTGGCAGCATGACTGAAAGAAGGAGAAAAACCCTCAGGCGAGTAATATTTTTTGCAGAGGTAGCAAAATTGGTATAGTATAAAAAGGGTTTCGAAAAACAAGTTTCAGAAGGGTGCTCCAGAGAAAATGGTTCTGTAATGCTGTCAGCAAAACTTCAAAAAGGCAAATTCTCTTGACACATCAGCACACCAGGCATGGTAAAGAGAAATGAAACAAGAAAATCAAAGTGTAATTTATACACTTTATTGCCGAGTGAACAATACATAGTCTCCCGTGAAGAATGAAATATTGGATTTTGTATTGCTCATTCTGCAATAATGTATGTGTTACATGGCCTATATTTGCTTTATGTTTCCCTTAGTCTGAAATTATGGAGCATTGAAAATATTTTAAAAATAGAATTGTTGGAGAAGAAAGAATTCAATAATTAAAGCTGACTTACAAAATGACTGCTTTGGATAGCTAACAAAACCTGGACAGTGTTGCTGTTAGTGTAAAGGACAATACTGACCCTCTGAAGAGTTTTCTCTTTTTTTTTTTTTGGTGAAAGTGGACTTTGCCTGAGGTCCCACAGAGAGCCATTAGACAACAAACTATCAATGTAGAGAAACACAAAATGTGTAAAATTTAATTTTGAGTTACAAATCTGCTTGCAGTATTACAAATTGTGATGATTGTGCCTCATGTTAAGCATATAATTTTCTACTGTGATATATAATCTGGTTTTGCTTTCATCTGCTTTGCCAAATTTTTACCATTGGGTCTCAAACATTTCCTCATAATTGTCCTCCTGAGCAGGCTTTTGGGGGAAAGTTTACAAAAAAATGCTTAGGCCATTTTTGTACAAGTTTAAGAAAAAATATTTTGTTGTAGCAGTGTTTAATTCATACATACTTTACTAAGATGCTTTATTGAGAACTCACTGGATTGGGAAAAGAATTGGATATTTCGAAGGACTGGAGCAGGTTATAAGCACAGACATTTATAACTGTAAGAACATGGAACAGAACGAGAGTATCTTCTTGCCCTGTATGTTTCTGCACTTTAGCAAAGATTTTGAAATTCACTGACAAAGCGCATCAAGTTCCCCCATTGCCCTTGGTCCACAGGCGCGGGGACAGCCTGCAACTGCCAAGAATCATTGAGCTCAAATGGCTGCAAATGGGGCTGTCATTAAAGCAGTTCTGCAAGGATATAACTGCCCACTTAAAAAACCCCAACAAACCCAAACCAAACAAAGTCCCCGGGAATTTCTGCACTATTTCCTTTCTCTTTCTCCATCATTCGGATATGGCTTGTTTATCTTGCTTAAGCTGGGACCAAAACACCCCTGTCTGAATGGGGGGAGAAATGGAGGAGACCAAGTACGAAACTGTCCACATCAGCTCTTTGGCTGCAGTCCCCAGAACTGGTTAATATTCCCTTGGCAGCACCTTTGTGGCAGAGACCTGTTTGTGAAGCTGAACTTTATTGATGAATTGAAGTGAGAATTCAAGAAACAGTAAATTTTTAGATCTATTCAGAGCTTTTAATTCTTTGTTGGGAAATAATCTTATGCAGTAACAGCAGTGGAACATAATGGTGGGAAAGAAAAGCATCCAAAACTTAAGAAATGCTGACCAGTTTCTGGGCAGATTGGTTTAGCCCTTTTACGCATTTGATCATATGGTTGTGTTTCATTTGTCTCATCTCTGTCCTTCTCAAAAAGATGTTATTTCTTTTCATCCTCCTCACTGATTCTGTGCATTCACGAAATATCTAGCAAACTACATCCACACTTTGTAATGAATTAAACTCTCTTGGAAGTTTCCATAATGGTCTCATTGCAGCGCTTTACTAACTTTCAAGTTTGGGAGAGTTTGAGCTTTTATTTATTCCAATATTGTAGTTGAGACATGAGAGATGACAGTAGGGCCAAAATTATTCAAATGTCTTGCTAATTTTGAGCATCCACTTTGAGGTATATAATGCCTGATTTTTCAGCTTACTTCATAGACCTGTAACTGCTTAAATCACAGCCACTATATTCACTAGTGGCCACAAGTCTTAAGCTGGATACCCAGGGATGGAGCAATTAGAGAATGTCCAACTGAGAGTTTAGGCCGATGAGCAAGTGATACTCAGGATGTATTGGCAGAAAAAGAGAGAGAATGTGCTTCTCTAGGACGGCATTTTAACTTTGTTCGTCTTTCCAGGTCCTGAAACCTCCTAATCCAAGTGCTCACCTTCCAAATCATGCAACAAATGCCTCTATCCACTTTATGGACTCACTCTCCTTTTAAGTTATAGACTGTGTGGAGGAGGATAAAAAAAAAAAAAAAAATCATAAGCCTGTTGCTTTCTTTATGCCATTGATTTGGAGAAGCAGGTGAGTCATGCTGAGGTATATGCTGTCAGAGAGCAAACAGAAGAGAGATTCAGACCCATAATATAGCAGCTCAGTTTGTTGGACCCTGTAATACATTCCTTGCTTAGAAGATTCTCTGTACTTCTCTGAGCTGCTCCCTGAAGCGACAGGCAGAAAGGGTGATGGGTGTGAAGGTTGCAGTGTCTAAGGTGGAATAGCTTCAGGGAGACAGGTGTGGGAAGGAGAGGGACTAGCTATGCAGAGAGGACAGTTTGTAGAGGTGAAGGAGCATAAGCAACTTTTAGCTTGTTCATTGAGGACCAGATGGAAGCATGCACGTCTACAGGTGTTTTTTATGTTACTGGAAAGGCAGCTCTGTAGCTGTTTTTGTAGAGGAAGCCTACAAGCTCACCACACTGTAAGGGTTTAGGAGCCATAAGTGGTTTAGTAACAGAACATCTGTAAATATCACATATTTGGATAATGAGCTATAGACATCTTGATAAATTAACTTGGAATCACTTAGAGCACATGCTATTAACAAATGGGAACAGGGAAGAAGAAAGTCATCTTGGAAGAAAAACCTCCAGATAACTAAAAACTTCAGGGTAATTGTCAAATGCATCAGGATAAGAAAAATGTGAAATGCTATTAGAGAAACAGGATGCAAACATACTGCTTTCCTACCATTTTCCACTGTGCTTTTAGAATTTCCATGAATTTGAAAGTCAGAAGCATCCTGTAGATTTTTAATGTGATTTTGGTGGAGACAGTAGTTTCTGTGGATATGCATAATATTATTCACTGGGTGTTCCTTCCTATTCTAAGTACCTGCTCCATCATCTTACTGAGGCTGCTGTTTTGACAGTGGCTTGTCAGTATTAGTATACATTTGACATACCATGCCAAAATCTAGAGTTAAGATGGAAACGTACACACTGTGCTGAATAATTGAAACAATAGCAATGAACCATTTCTTTCTCCACACCATATTTTAACTCTTTTCATATAGTGAACAGTTGTTCTGTCATTTAGATATGACATTCATATATTTCTGTGCAAAGCATCAAGATTGGATGCCTTTCTAGAATATATTTTTTATTCAAATACATGTAATTGGTCTTACTTAGCAAAAATATAATAGCTTGTAATGAAATGAGGGTCGAGCTACATGTTCCGATAATCTCTAGTGGCCATAAATCCTGTGCATGAATGAATGAATTCTATGAATGAATGCTATGTTTAATTTCTAGCCTTAATTTAGTAAGACATTAAGATGCACAGTGGTAAATGGAATTAGGCCCTGAGATCTTTAACAAAGATTCTCCTACACTGTACTTTTATGCATCTTTTCTGTCGCATTGCCAGAGAATTTTTATGTTAATTGACTTTAGTATGCCGAAATAAACAAAACTCTCAGAATATGTATCAAGCAATATTTTCCTAAATTTTGGACATCTTTATATTGGTATCATATCGTAGTCTGTAAATAGTCCCGTAAGGAACAAACTAGAATGTATTATTTGTTTAGAGATATTTTGTTCTTTCTGTTATGTGACTGCTGAGCATAGTCAGGGACATAGAGTATGCCCCTGTTTTCTCAATGAGCTTTATAAAGTCATGGTACAGCATGTAAGCTGAGCATCTTCCTGGGAGATGCTGTCCCCCAAGGAGTGGAGGACTGCATGGGATGTGAAGTCACAGAGTTCTGCTTCACTTGCAGATCCCCAGAATGGCAGAGTTGGATGCCTAACTTTCAGTGATCCCACTGAAAATGAAATGTCCAGCCTACTTCCTAATACTGACCACCTTTTTTCCAAATGTTGGAGACTGAAATGAAACCAGTGATATTGTCAAAGCTAGATATCAATACAGGGAACAAATAAAAAATAATACCTGAAAGACAAATGATATTAGTAATGTAATTTTTTTAAAAATTTTAACTTTAACTTCAATATTGCATATTTTTATTCACAAAGTTTGGCATTGTGTTTATTTTTCTTTGCCGATAACTCCATGAATCTAACTGTTAGTTAGGGTCAAAGTAAATGCTGATTAATGCTATGTAACAAAAATTCCCACTGACAAAGGGACACCCCCCTGCAAAAAAGAAAAAGCTTTAGTAAGTAATCTGTGTAGATTATGGCCAAATAACCTGCTCTACCAATTTTAAATTTATCTACAGCATGGGATGTGCATACATGTCACTATCATTGGACTGTGAAAGATAGTACCTCTCCCTAAAAACTTCTGCTTTCTTGTCTCCTTAGACACTTATGGTATCTGCAACAGCCCCACAACAGCTGTTGTTGCCACTTGTTTGGGTGTAGTAGAACTTCTTGTTGCTTTGCCTGTATTAGCCAATATATTTTTCCTTGACACAGCAGTTGTAATCTCGGGGGTTTTTTCTGCCATAATGTAGAAAGCCTGAGTGGTTTTGGTTTTTTCAAAACTGTTTTGGCTGTGCATCTTTGTTGGCAGAATTAATTAAAGTTGTGAAAGGATCATGGGAAAGTAGTCTTGTGAAAAGCACTTAGGTGGACAGTACTTGAATTGTAAATGAATAAAAGTGGCATCATTGTTTGTGTGATTATAACAGCCCATTATACTGTAAGGTACTAACAGTTTCTCAGAACAATGTACAATATGACTAATACTAAACAGTGCAGCTGTAGGGAAAATGAATCAGGACTATGTCATGAGGGATAGTCATTACATTTGCCACGAGGAAAAAATACGGGCACTGTATTTTCACTAACTTTTTAAAAAAAATAAGTGTGTACCAACCATAAACTGAAACTCTCAAGGATGACTAGACTTTACAAGTTACATTTTACATCTTCAGAGTAACTCATGGGGGTTATCTAAACTCTGGATTTAAATCACCTTTCTACTATTCCTGCTGTCTAGTACCTGCTAATTAAATAGAATTATTTTTTTCATTTAATTTTATTTATGAGAAAATAAACTATTTTTTCTTTATACCGAAGAGTTTATCACAATCTCTTTCAAAATCCAGCTATACCTTTGATCCAAGAATGGTATATAGAGTTCATTTGATTGTTTTGCTTTAGAGATTAGTGCATCCAACAAAGCTGTATGAACTCTGAGGAGGGCACTACATAGAAGATAAATAGCTTGTTGCAACACATTGCAACATTGTGCTTGATTCTTGTCTCCTTATGTTAACTCAAAAATCCCTATTACTCATACAGAGCATCTTTTAAGGTTCCATGGTGGTCAGATAAAGGGCAAGAAGGAGACCCTACACATGCAATATTAAGATCTGGATTCATTCAAGGTTGCCGTAGAAAATTGCACACATGGGTACATATATTTCAAAGCTTGATTTGACCTTCTGACTCAATCAGATTATTTCTGTGAGGTAGTCCTGTTAGAGGGTGTGAGGATCTAGGCTGTGGGACTGCCCATCAGTAGTCAGATTTCCCAGCAGTGTAAGCCTGAGCTTTTCTAGGATGCAATGCTAATGAGTGGTGTGGTACATTTTACCCCTTCCCTGTGAGGTTGCAGTTACAAGAGGCAGATGTGGTCTTTGGAAAGTGATCTGTACAGTCTCACACTTCTTTTAGCAATCTACTGGGATTTAAGCAAACTTTAAGCAATCTACTGAGATCCTCTCTACTGAGAAAAGTAAAATATGCTTGTATTCAAATCCTGCTTTAATTTCTTTATGGTTTTAAGGATTCTTTGGGAGTTGGACAAATGTTCATTCATGGCTGTAGGATGTCTTGCAAGGACACTGTTTGTCCAGCTTAGTGGTTTGTTTTGGTGGGGTTTTTAATTGTTATTTTTTTGAATCACAAATTTATTTTCTGATTCTTTTCCAAAAGCTTCCTCTAGCTTTAGCTTGCCCTTCAGTCAAAACTGCAGCCTCTACGAGCCTGCTTCTGTGTATTTGTGTGTGTAATTTTTGTTTTCACGTGCTAAACTAACATCTAGTTTTGGTGTTCTCTAAGCAATTTGTCACTGTTCCAAGTCTTTCTGCAGACAAGTTTGTTTGGTCAAATGGGCTTGTATGTCAATAGTTTTCATCTTGTCACTTGGTGGGAAAGATTGAAAACCATTTTGCTAATGGTATTCAGTGATGTAATGTCTCATGAGATGAGCAAGAGTTCAAGAGACACTCTCACGGTTCCTGATGATACAGCTGGTTCTGGGAGATGCCTGATGGTGTGCAGGACATTCAAGGCCAGGAAATGGTTAAATTATTCTGCTCTGAGGGAGCCCTCTGTGTTTTCTTCTATCTGCCAGTTAGTCTTTGCTTTTCTTCCTTTAGTATTTACATGAAGCCACTTAAAAACCTGTTAAAGGATTCTGGATTTCTTTAGCTTGTTGATTATGCTTTGATCTGAAACCTTCAGAAGCAGCTCCCTTTTTCTGCTGAACTTCCTCATATCATACTCAGTATGGGTTTCTTCCAGGCAGTTAGCCTATCTTTTGGTTATGTCATCTTCACTCCTCTCAAGTTTTTAATTCATTCATTCATTCAATCCTGGGTGTTCAAAACATAATTATATTATGTTGTTGGGGTTTTGCTTTGGAATACAAGCAGAGCTTGTATTTTTTGCTGAAAATGGAGTAGCCTTCTTCAAAAAGAATTATAGTTCCTTCCCCAAAGGTGCTGGGGTTGAACTCCTCAGCAGACAGATCAGGTTCTGACCCACAGCCCTTCCTGATCACGAAGGGCATGTGATAGCTAATCCCTGTGATACTATATAGTATGAGAGAGACAAGGGGAGGAAGAACACCATTTCTTCCTAGGTTTTTTGTGTGGTGTCTGACAATGTAGATGTCTGTTGAACGTCTCTTAATAATGCCTGCTGTGCTGAGCTCTCATGAGGGTGGTAAGATATAGGGGTGTCTGCTTTCTACACCAGGGTTGAGGGTAGGTCAGCCATGCCAGGACTGGAGCAGCCTAGGCAGACCTGTAGGTGCACTTACAAGGAACTTTAGAGCCACAGCAGCAAAGAGCCTGTGGACATAATCCACTACCACATCAAATACTGATCCAGGCTTGAAAGATCACAATTTTCAATTTACAGGTAAAATTCCATTTAAGTCCTTTTCAGTCCAGCTCTAACCCATGGCTTTTGTTTCCCGTGAGTGCCAAAAGTTTATATTGGTATCAGTGTCCCTCCTGAACCATAGCCATGTTATTCATTTCAGAACAATGGAAATCTCGGTATGTAATCAAATGGGAAATCAGCTAGCGAAAAAATAAATATACCACAATTCCAGGAGAATGTATACAGTGAATGAAAATAAGGAATAATAGCTGTGAAAAATTCATTACAGAAAACCAAAGCTGAATGTTGATAATTGTGAAGGAATAGAGGAAAATATGGCAAAATAGCGCAGACAAAAATTATTGAAAAGACTATTTGGCTTGCATTAACATTGTCAGTTGGGCTCTATTACTTTGCATTATAGGTAAAACCAGTAAATAATAGTTCTTGTTAAATATCAGCACTGGGTAAATGAATTGAATTTGTTGTAAAGGACATGTTCTCCACTGTACATTTTTAGATTTAAATTGCAGATCTCACATTGGAGCTCTATTACATTTGAACATGAAGAGCAGCTGTATTGAGAAAAGCACCGAACTGATCTTCAGAATGATGTCTCTTTAATACGTTGGATATGTGGACTCATATTTCCATTAACTTATAGATTGTCCAGATATAGTAATGTGCAGATATTTTGGGAGCATCCTCAGAACGAATCTTGAACAGCCCTCAAATCCAGGCTGGTTTTACATCTCAAAGTTGCACATGCAGTAGAAGGGATCTGTAATTGCAGGATATAACTCTGTTCAAATAAAATGAGACTAAGTGAAAGAGAGCCCTTGGACCATATAACAATGTAAACAAATAACCATATAACATATAAAGAGACAGTCGAGGAAAGAGCTTATAGGGTCTCTAAGCTCACGAATGCTACAGAGAAAGTGAATAGAGTATGGTTATGCAAGGCCTGAAGCCAGAAAATGAAATTAACAGAGCAATTTTGAAGCAAAAATCCAGAGTTATTGGTGAGTAAAAAAGGTAACTCATTGTTTCCAAGATGATATAGATGCCAAAATCTTATCTGGGTTCAGAAAGCATTTACAATAATTCATGGAGGAAAACTCTATAAAGGGCTCTTCAGTGCAAAGATACAACTTGTGTTCAGGAAGCCTTTAAGCCACAGTTTGCTGGAAAACCAGAGGGTACGTTGGGAAAGTGTGACAAAATACTTGCTGTCTTTCCATTGTTGTCCTCCATTTGCTACTGCCAAGGCAGGTATCAGACTGCATGGATTATTAGTTAGAATCACTCAGCCATTTTCATGCTGCTGTTCATCTTTTCTCATTAACTCTTCTTTCTAGTTATCAGTCCAATAAGGTATGGAGGAAACACCAGCAAAAGTAGAAAATCTCTTAGTTGTACAAGTAAGTTATGTATAGCTCATGGAGTAAAATGAGTCCTACTGCCTTCCTTAAAACCTATTTATTTTTCCTATTCATTCTGCATAAATTTAGAGATCAGTCCTATGGTCATGCATTACCATGCATTTGGCTTTATGCCTGCAGTATGCATGGCTTTAACTGTTGGAAAAAATAAAAATAATTAAAAAAAAAAAAATTTCCTAGCTGAGCTGTTAGAGGAGGAAATTCCAATGGTCTTTTCCATGACTTTTCTACGCAACTTCAAAGATAAATTTGAGACTGAGATTACAGACACTCAAACAGGTCATTGGCATATAAAATGAAGTTGTCATTTATAATTAAAAAAATTATAAAAGCATGATTCACTCTCTAATAGAAATTTAGGATACCTTAGAAAGAATTGTTTTATCTCTTGACTAATCTAATTTTATCACACATTTAAAAGCTTATCTTCCAATGAAGAGTCTGCTTTCAACTGCACAGCTTGCTCATTTGTACACAGGTACTATAGTGCAATTCGCTTCAGGCTTATGCCTCAAGCTTCATCCTCTATGTTTCTGTAGCCTTAATTATCCCATAAATTACTTTGAAATCCCCAGGGGGAACCTTCCAATCCAAAGTGATGTTTAGTTTTTATTTATTGCTGTAAGAGCAAAAACAAGGCTACAGAACGTGAGTAGACACAAATTCCTGACCACACATCCCCAAAAGAGGTTGAGCAGCAATTATGTTCTCTATTTTGCCCTTTGAACCAACACTGCCTTTTTCTTTAGTTCATTTATCTAATCCAAGTCTTTGAGGTCAGGAATAGGTGTGATGTTGGCTTAATAGCAATAGGGCTCATTCAGCCCCTGTGATGTTTTGTTTTGCTTGGGATTGCCTTCTCTTTCCACTATGTCACCTACGTGCTTATATACCTTAAGCTTCAGTTCCCCAGTGTATCTATCTATTGTCTGAAATGGTACTTTCTCAAATGACAGCCTTACTTCAAATTGTATAATGCCCCTCTTCCCTGCCAAAAGAAAGACACTTAGGACACTGTCCTTTGAATGTATTCACTGAACTGGGAGCAAGTTCCTGCAGACTTTACGTTACTCCTATGCTACCGCTTCTTGTATCCAGTCTGCTCTGTTGACCTATAACAACATTTTAATGCAACTTATGTGCTTTGAGCTTCCCAAGCAATTATCTGGACGGAAGTATATGGGCTATATGGGTTGATAGTGAGGACTTATTTGTGCACTCCTTGCATTTTTTGAATGGCTGAATTTGCATATAGCGTATGCTTGGGTGTTACTGAAAGTACACAGAGCATGGAGATGTTTGATGCAGAACTTCTAGTGGTTTGGGTGGTATCATGAAATGAATGTTAACTGTCTATTTCATCTTCTGACTTATTACCTGCCCATTTGCTTTTTTTCCTGTGAGAAGATTCATCCAACTTTGGGTAACTAAATCAGATGCACAAATCCATCAGAAAGTGCAGAGTGATTTACATGAAATTAAGCTTTGCTTTAATTTTTTTGTGGAGATAAATCTGTAACATTAGGTACCAAACCCGGAAGACACTATTTTGTGTGTCTTGTTTGTAGATATGTGTGTGTCTACAGAGACATTCCCAGGTTTTGATTAAGAATCAATCTGTGCAGTTTCTTGGATCAGACATTTAAAGGAAATGTGACCAACCTTCTTAGCTAATGTATTACATATACTGAACTTTTTAAATGGCACATGTATTTTTGAGAGTTAATATTTTTATACAGTATGGTATTAGTAAGTTTAATAATTAATACCAGTCTATATATAGTCATCTGCACTGAAAGCTACGAGAAACATCTGTTTCTCTTGGTAAGATAAAGTTTGAAAATGTTCTGCAAATATTTTAAAGGTGTCAACAGTAAAAAGAGAAGGAAAAAGATCTCTGAAAAATGAAAGGGGACTTATGAAGATCAAATTAATTGTTCCCAAATTTCCTGGGAAAGGGGGATATGCAGAGATGCAACATGAAATTAAATGCAGATTAGTTTAGTTGCAGGTAATAGGTATACAGGCACTTGGGTCAGGGAAAGGTGGTAGTGAGGGAAAGGCTTTGTCATCTGCTCTGGAAGCAGATGACTCTATTATCTTCAAAGAGATTGAAGCACTTCCATAATAATTTACTTAACTAAAGAGTTTTAACTGGGTCTTCTTTAGAGAGATTTGTGATACTGAGAGTTTAAATGCGATGCTTCCCTAGTCCCTCCCTGCTTGATCTAGAATGCAACACATCATCTTCTGCTGTCTGCAACATGAAGGAAAACTCTTGATATTGGCCATTTGCAATTAGCTCTCAGTTTCTTGAACATGTTCAAAGAAAACCAAGTGTTAAAAGAAGAAACAGCAGCTAATTTGCTTGTGTGACACTTCTTTTGCTAACTGTAACTGTCTCTGCCCCCTCACAAAAATACTATGACAGTATGTATAACAGTAAAGAGATTGTTTGCTGGTGACTTACAACAAAATCAGTTACTTGTCAGTATTTACGTAATACTGCAAGTGGTGCATGGTTTTAATAAGAAAGAAAGAAAATAAATGGATAACTCGCTTTGCCTCTTGTTTGTCTCCCTAGTAATATTTATGTTCTGGTTACAAGAACTTAAGAACTTAATTGTTTTATATTTAATTTAAAATTGATTAATTATATAAGTAAATATTTGAAGTAAGGCATGCTTTAATTCTTATTGCTTTACTTCTATCAAGGATCATAAATAAACACTGGGATTAGTAGCATGGTACAATTCTGTTTGGGTCCTCTTCATACCCACATATGGAAATAATTAATAACAAACAAGATTAAATGACCATTTTAATTATATAAGCTATACCAACAACAGCTTTTTATAGAAAATAAAATGAGCTTGAAGTGGAAGGTACCAGCCTGCTGAATCTATACCACTGACCAAATAACTCTTCAGCTGAATCCTGTGAACAAATCTAGGTCTAAAACTTCAAAAACATTTTGCATCATGATCCACAGAGGGACTTCATCATCATGGTATTCAACATTACAGGGGTACTGAAAGGCAAGAAGCTTCAGGAGGTCTTTTTGCATATATAGCAATTACAGTTTAAGGATCTGTGAAATCAATATTTGTTATCTAAAGTTGCAGTAGTGCCTATGTTGAATTCTTTGTGAGTGATCTAGTCGCACTTGGAATCTGAAAAGTGCCTGGGACCTATAGTAATCTTTCAGGAAGTGACTATATCCATTAAAAATTAATAAATATCACTAGTTAGCAGGTCTGGCCTTAATGTTTAAGTGGAACTGATTGACAACTTTCTGTTAAAGTGTTTTTTTCAATTATGGTTATGGGAAAACTTTTTTTCCTCAGTACACTGGCTCAGTTTTGTCAATTTTTTTCACTTTGTTCAGAAAATCTGTGATTAAAAATTCCTTTTGAATTTAACTAGCTCAGAATATTATTTTTTAAAAACTGGTAAGTGCATTAGTTTTTTAGCTCGATTGCAGCTCAAGGTCTCATTTCTCCTACGCATCAATCATCCTAAAGAACTTGAACCCTTTGTGTTGTGGTGGAGGTTTCCCTTATCAGGGAAGCAAACAATCTCTGCATGAAGCTGTGTAGGAATCACAGCCAGGGACACCTTTAGGGTTTGTGACAGTTAGGGGATACAGGCGGGTTGAAGGTAGCTTCAGTGAAGAAAGATTATTTATTTATTTATTTAGTAAAACAACTTCTGAGAATGAATATTAGTCTTTCTCATATAACACCTCTCCCAAATAAGTTTCGAAGCAGATGCAAAGCCCATGCGGTATTAAACATCACTGATCTCTTCACTCCGCACCAAAGCTACTTTGTGGTGGCAATTTTGTGCATGTTCCCTGGCAATATGTGTCTATAATTACACTCAGCCCCAGTCACAATACGAGTGAAGAGGGTGGGTTTGCTCTCAAAGGAGTCACGTTGGAAAGGAACTTGGGATATGATGATACATCATCTGTTCTCCAGATGGATTTGCAAATACTGCCCATGTCAGAATCTAAAAGGGATAGATCTTTTCTCCAGTCATTAAGATGTGTCTTTGTGGGATAAATGAGTCTATATGTTTTGTTAAAGGTACAGAAACTGCTATATTGAATTTTACAGTACTGTAGTCCTATGCCAGATGGGACTACATGAAGGTGAAAAAAGTCCATTATTGAAGAATAATTTTCTCAAAAGCTTTGAGTGTCTTTCATCCCAAACAGGGTGTAGTTTCCATCCTTAAGCAGAATAAATGTTGTCTATCATGTGTTAGGTTTTGTCCCCCCTGCCTTTCACATAATAAGAACATAAGAAATCCCCTACTGAGTAATCCCCTTTGGTCTGTCAAGCCCAGCAGTGTCTCCAGCCTATTGTCTCCAGCAGTGGTAAAGGGAGATGCTATTTAAAGACCAAGCACATGAGGCCTGGCTGCCTTTTGCAGTCCATTCTCTTTGTATTTCTCCAGTATCCAAAGTCAATGTATTAGGGATGGTGGCTAGTATATCACTGCCTAGTCATTTTAGTATCCATATATAGACCTATCACCCACAAATTTGTCCAACCTCTTTCTGAACCTGCTGACACCATCTGTCTCCACAACCTGGATCTTCTGTTAGCAAGATGTAGAATTGCTCTGCCTCTTGTGTGTAGAAGTACTTTCATTTATTGTGTTTTTAAATCTCCTATTAGTCTCATCAAGTATCCCTAGGTCTAGTATTACAAAATTTTGTTAATGGCAGTTCAACATGATGTTGGATATATGGGTAGGGCACGATTTTGTACAACAACAAAGTTGTTGTAAATATTCATTATTCTGCATTATTTTGTATTCTATTAAAAGGAAAAAAATGAGCCTTTGTTGTGTTGTTTATAGTACTGGTACCAAACAGAGCGTTTCATTGTGCTATCTGCAGTGCCAATAAATCTTTTTCCTGCCTGTTTAACTACTTCAGAAGCCAGAATTTTATTCCAAAACAGACATGATAAATATATTTGCATTGTAATTATAATTAAGGAGTTAAAGTTATGATCACTTTAATTGTAGTTTAGCTTCTCTATTGCTCATTTTCCTATTGTAAATCAAGCTTTAAAGTAGAAATGTTGGGTTTTCGTTAGAATATAGCATTTAAAAATGCAGAGGCATTAAAAGGAGAAAATCTTGCTGACAACCTGTGTAATATGTGAATGAAGCAATCAGATGGAGAATGGAAATTATATGACGGCCTTCACGAGGAACAGGAAATTAAGGCTATGGATTCACTGTAGCAGGAAAGGCTCTATTTTAAGGGAGAGATCATTCCCCTTTTAGACCATGAGGCATCACTGTGGCAATATACCAGCTGTTAAAAAAAGCAAATTATTAGTGACCAAGTAGTCAATATATCTGACATTGCATTTTTAAGCAATTTGTAGTCTGGAAATGAGGAGAAGATGACATTGAGCACTTGGTTCTCTTCAAAAACATTGTATAGCTATCTCTGTTATTGATCCTTCACTTCCTTTTTGTTCCAAGAAAAATAATTGAGTATACATAAAAATAAAAGATAAGTGGTGAAATATTGATGTATTTCCTCTTTTGTACTTCTATACATGTATGAAGATTTATATTTTAATTTTGATCACAGATATGGCACTACTGGTCATTTCTAACTATAGCAAATCTTACATATCTGGTTTGAGTCACTTTAACCAAAAGCCCTCTTGCCTGAGCTTTTGGGATCACATACACGTGGAATGGAACTTAACAGCTTTACAAATATTTACTGACTTTGCATGTTGCAACAGACATCACTTTTCTGTAGAAGTTCATGGCTGTCTGTGTATATGGGTGCTGAAAATTGTAATGGTCTCTTATTACAGCTTCTGCAAACAAGACAAGTTGCCCATTACATTCCAGTCCTGTGTGATCACGAAGGAGTGCCAGGTGTCAGAGTGGTCAGAATGGACCCCCTGCTCCAAGACCTGCTTTGACATGACAACCCCGAAAGGGAATCGTACAAGATCACGGACCATTAAACAGCTCCCCATCGGCAGTGAAAGTGAATGCCCACAATTAGAAGAAACAGAGCAGTGTGTTTCTCAAGGAGATGGTGTGGCACCGTGCATCACGTAAGTTGGTTCATTTCAGTTCTCCATATACTAAAATGAAGAATTTCAGTTAAGCATACAGGGCTGGTGGTAGAATATCAACCAAATCATTATTAAAGAAATAATAGGTTTAATTTTTTATCCTTTGCTTATTCAGTGCTCTTCTTAAAAGCCTGAAGTCTGCAAATATCTGCTATTATAGTGAAATCACTTCCTCCTCTAAATACAGGACAAATAACAAATACATATTTTTTCATTAGTGTTAACTTTTAAAATAAAACGTTTGTGTGTATGCAGGCTCAGTCAAGACTATAATAAATTAATTGTATTAATTTGCCAGTGATCTTTTCCCTACATAACATTTCTGCCAGAATCATTGTTTTCTGAAGTACTTGTCTGTTTGCAGATGAAATGCTGAACATAGGAAAGAGGCGATAAACATCTATTTAGCAACCAGGCTTTTTTAGTGAGACTCGTATTCAGCACAACTAAAGCAGGACTGGGCCCCAGTGGAAAGTGGGAGAGGCTAACAGTGACAGTAAATAAATTAACCCTGTTTAGGAGAAATGACAGCAAGCACTTTACTATTCAAGAGATTGCTGTAATCTTTATCAACTAATCGAGATTAATATTAAAGTCCAAACTGTGCTTTTTCTTTATCAGACTGAGAAGAGAGTCTGGGGAAATGTCATTTGATGTTAAGCATCTTTGACTGTGGTACATATTTTTCATTTAAGAGTTGAAATGTCATCTTTCCCCATCTCCAGCCACATTAGGAGGCAGTTGGCTTGATTTAGCCTTAAAGTATTTGTTGGGTAGAAAATTCTGTGGCATTTCTTGTGGTTCATAATCCTGATTGGGGTTTTAACTGGGAGTCACAGATCTTTCCTGTGCTTTCACTGATTGGAAGGCTCACAGCTTCTCATCATTCATCAGTACCCTGCAGGGATGCTTCAGTATTGCAGAGTCTTCTTCCTCTTGACAGTGAAAAAGGAACTTACTGAAAGGTTTTTTCTGAAGTAATAATTAAAAAATACAATTATAGTTTTACCCTGATATTCAGGAGAAACTTCTGTCTCTTATCAAAGATGAACAAGAGGCTTTGGGGTTGTTTTGGGGGGGTTGGGTTGTTGTGGTTTTTTTCCCCTCTCTTTTTCTGGCTCTCGTGTTTCTCAGTGTGCACGTTTCTTTGATATTTTGGCTTTGGTTCATATAAATTGTCTAGCTCTAAACAAATGCCAATAGTCACAATCTTGAAAGTTAGCTTATCTGAACATAGACTATGTCTCTGTATATCAAATTTTTCTTCCCTCCAATAAACTATTTATATGTGCAGTATGTTTCAGGAATTGAACAGAAAAGATATTCCTAAAAAGTAAAGATTTCAAAAGTGAAATAATAGAGGAAAAGTGTCCACTCACATAAAATATTAGATGTAATGCATCTCTGTGTACAAGAAATTGTGGGGCTCAGGTCTTTTAGAAAACGAATAAAGCTATTAAGCTGTTTCAGCTTGTGTAACTTAATGCTGAGTAAAATGGCTTCATGATTTCTAAAGACCCAATTAACAAAATCTGATCCAGGTATGGTTGGCGGACCACAGAGTGGACAGAATGCCGTGTTGATCCTCTCCTTAGCCAACAAGACAAGAGGCGAGGAAATCAGACGGCGTTGTGTGGAGGTGGTGTTCAAACCCGGGAAATGTACTGCGTGCAAGCTAATGAAAATCTCCTCTCCTATTTAAATACCCTCAAGGAAAAAGAAGGTAAATTTGATTCACTTGCAATTGAATAAGTGTGAAATCAGAGCACTTCAGCATTCCAGAGCTCCTTGACAGCCATTGTCTTCTGTCGTGTGTGCCTTCTTACCTTGCAGGTTAGTTATTTTCTTGTTCAGGTGAAACTACTTAATTGCAGTAGCAGAGATTTCATTCTCTGTGCTGCAAATATTGGTTCCTAGCTACAAATTACTATTTCTTAATATCTACTGAAAAATATTGTCTTATGTGAAGGATGTCTTTCAATAAGAAAGAGCATGAGAAGGTGGTTCAGAAATCCTAGATTCAGTTCCGTTCTGTACTACCAATTTCCTGTGTGTCCTTCAGCTGGGTGATGAACCTGTGCAGTTTGATGTGCAGATGGTATATGTCAATTCTGGCATGTAAGCTCAATATAGAAACATGTTAATATATTACTAGATTTCATTTTCAGGGAATTGATTTTTTTTTCTTCTTCTTCTTTTTTTCTTCTTTTCTTGATTTGGTCAAGTTCTTAAGTCACTTTCAGGACTTCAAGGCAATATAATTTCATGGGTTTGTTTCCCTAACTGAAAGAGAGAAGAGATTATTCCTTGTCACTGTTACAGCTTGTACAGCTTCATAAGAAAAGAGAGAAAAGCTTAGGAGACAAAATCTTTAATTCATTTGGTAATATGCATACTTAAGAACAACACTTGAGTATTTTGTGTTATGTCTACTTCTACATACTAATGCAGCACTATAGATTTAGAAATTAGTGAATTAAGCTAAATGCATTTAGCTTGTTAATTAAATTTTATCCCCTTCTGTAGCTGTTTCATACAAACACATATTATTATTAAAAATAAATAAATAAATACAGCCACATAATTCAGGAAAAGTGACATCATTATACAAGCCATGTGCAATACAACATTTAGACCGGTGTGGACCAAACTGCAGGCTACTGAGGTTTCTGCTGTGGGTTAAAGGTACTCTCAAACTTGCCATAGAGGCAGAGTTTGTGGGGAATATTAATGCTGACATCCATTTCAGCATGACTGCTCAGATCAGTGGGGTGTGACTTGTGTGCTCCATGGGCCCCACATCTGTATTTATTAAAGAAGAAGCTTTCAAGCCTCTTCATTTAATGCAAATCAGCTTCTGCCCAAGGGCTTTTAGTAAATCGCCTCTGCTGAACAAAGTTTAGATGCCCCTGCCTTAGAGTAAAGGAGTAAAACCTCCCAGCTAAGGAGAGGTAACAATAAAATCAGTGGCAGCTTACTGTTCAGAATGATGATTAGGATTTTGGTAGGCTGTGAAGTCTCGCCGGCTTAGGCGGGTGTGAAATCTGCCCTTATCAGACTGTGACAGGAATATGCGGAGCCCATCAGGAGGTAATCTCTGCAGGCCCCAGAAAGCTGATTAAAATGTAACTAGTCTTTGGATGCATAAACATGAGAACAATTTTTCAAGAGCTCAAACTAGGGGTGAAGTGGGTCTTAGTTTAAAAAGGAGCTCTGGGGTGTTTCCGTATTAGGGGACAGATTTTCAGCAGAGCTGCTTCTCCACTCATCCTCCCTCTCTCTCCACTCCCATCTTGGATTTGATGTGGGCCAGAGCTACTCCCCGGGCCCTCCTAGGAAAAAGCAAATCAGGGCCTCTAAAAACAATACCATTTGAAAACTATGAGTAATTTGAGGATGGGAGAAAGCTGGGGAGACACCTTCCAGTTTTAGCTGTGGGGAAACGCCTTCATTTCAGTGTAGTTTGCTGTTGGTTGTAGTGAATGCTGTCTCGGTAAGGCTGCTTTGAAGACCTCCGTTCTCATATACTCATGGTGGCGTTTCCCTGTTATTTCAGAAAGTCAGTCACAGAGCAAGTCGAAGGCTAGTGCTGCACCTCTGCTATCGATCACTTTTGAAATAACAGGTAGGTAAATTAAGGCCTCCGACCTGGCCTTTCACTCCAAAGTGTGCAAAGGAGGCAATGTCCCTTTCAGGGGAACTACGTTGGCTGTATGTCTATAATTAATATGTTTATATAGCTCTGAAATAGTTTAACAAATTTGTGCATTCTCAGGAAATTTCAGATCAGTTTTAAAGTGACAGGCCTAAACTCAAACTAATGAAGTTCATGAACCAGCTAGGATGCTAGGGCAGTTCCCTGCTCTACTCCTGAACTGTTTTAGCAAGTGACTGATTTTTGTCTTGATTCTGAGCTCTGGGAATTGCTTTGTTGTGTTCATCACAGCTGGTATTTCTAGTCCCTTTTTTAGATTTAAAACACCGAGGTAGGGCTCCAGTAAGAATTTGAACTTTTAATACTTAGCTGAACCAGAATCCCTCACGACATTCAGGTCTGTATTATCTCCTATCAGAATTCATAAATTTAGACTTGAGGAAGAAGAGGGAGTATTGGGTGTAGTAATTAGGCAGTTGACAATCAAGATTCCTGGAGGCCACTGTCATTCTGCCATTTACTTGCCACTGACTTAAATCGTTTCATCTCTGTTCACCTATTTAACTGGTTTAGCCATGAAGTTTCTCCCATGGTAAGCCTATGAGATAGATTGTGTCATCTTTTTCCAAGTACCTTTAAAATCCTCGATGTAGAATGAGGATGGGAGGAAAGTTCCTTTATGGGCATAAATTTATTCTACATCTGCAAACACATGCTCATTGCCTGTTAAACACAGAGGAACTACTTACATGCATGGGGTTGTGCAGTTACTCAGAGAATCAGGCCCTGAATTACCTGCTGTCTTGTGATGACAGCATTCAGCATTGTAGAATATGGGCGAAGAATATGTATTCTTTCATTGTTGGTCATAATGTGTTTTGGGATTGGGTTTTTCTCTTTCTTTTTGAGTGAGAGCACTTTAATTGGAGAAATTTCCTTCTGTTTGCTGTAAAACCAGTGAGACAAATGACCAGAAGGAGGAATATGAAGTTATGTCTGCTTATGCTGATACAGCCACATACAAATTCACTCTCTTTGCCAGCCTGGTCGTTACTGGGCACTGGTCTGTTGCGGGTTTCTGGAGAAGAATGGGGAGGTTGAGACCTCAATAAATATAGCAAATGCTTAAGAACAGAACTGTGTTTTTTCTTTTCAGCTCTTTTTAAAATGCAGTCATTCAGGGAGGTGTTTTACAAAGGTATAAAATATATTCAGCTAAAATTTCCTAATAAAGTAGATGGTTTGAGGACAGGGTAATTGAATCTCATTTTAGTTTTTAGGTCACTACCTCAAACCTGAAATTCATTCAAAACTGAGTCTAATTTTTCAGTTAGACTGAAGAAGAAAAAGAGATCAAAATGCATTCAATTTTCTTTCCATTTTTGGCCCCAAATTTGGTCAAATTCCACACAGAGCTTCTAGTATTACACACAGTATAATCAGCATTCAGCACCACTGCCAAGGAATAAAGAACAATCTTTATTGCTGTCACAAGAGAGTATGAAAGGATAGAGATAAGACAAGGTTTTAAACTGCAAATTTCTGCATCCAGCATCATCTCTCACAGCACCTTTGCTAAACAATAAGCAGCAAAAGCTGAGCTCATTTATACTTTTTTTGATGCTGAAAGAAATCCATTTAAATTAATGGGAGCAAGATGTTCATAAGATACCCAGGCAAGGCTCAGTTTTCTTATTTTACTGTCATCTCAAAGAAAGAATTCTGAGTAATCGTGGGTGAAATACAACCTGAGTGTTCAATGATGAAAACATTTTTTAATAATCTGGAATATAAATTGTCTGTCCTACTGTTGAATTCTTTTGTTTTAAAAGCAATATACAACAGATCTGGTAGCAGAGATCTGTACATCACTTATGTTCTGAGAACAGCATTTCAAAAACATTTGGGCATATTGAGAGATTTATTGATACCACTTACCTGTCCCCAAAGCACTTCTTTCTTCCCCTACACTCCAATGAGTGATGGAAACTACAGATATTTTCAGTAGGTGTTTTCATGGTAAGTTTATTTAACAATGTTTGCTAGACCTAGAATACTTACTGCACAGATACCTCCAAAAAAAGTGTAATAATGTTCCTATTACTTAAGTCACCCTCTTTAAATCCAAACACGGTCACAATTCCTCATATTTTAGACTTTCAGGACCATCACAAATTTAGCTTGAAGCCAAACGGATTGTGACAGTAGCAGAGTAGTACCTTCCATTGGCAGAGTCTTAAAAAAATCTGGTTGAGATACGGAACATCTGTGGTATGAAAATCTATTTAAAGCTTCCTGATGAAAGGTCTTTGTTATTTTTCTGGGTAACATCCTGCAAACTAGTGTGATGGTAAGTGCTTTATCCTGATGCAGGCTGGAGATGAAGCATGGCATTCCTCAGAACACTTTCTCTGTTCCCTGAAGCAAGGCTGCATCTCAGGGGTGTAATTGACCCTTAATTTCAACTGTTTCACTTGGGCAATTCCCCGATTAAATAGAGGTTAAAAAAATACAGTTAACAGTTACTTACTGTTTTTCTTTTTTTATTAGAAACTATTCAATACAAATTCAATTACGAGCAAATTACGTTTATTTATATCCATGTTCTACACACGATATGCATATTATGTTGATTATCATGCACGTTAGGTGCGCATGTCAAACTTATTGTAAAATTCAATGTTCTGCCAAAAAATTTAATTCCAACATAGCATTATGCAAATGTTGGAATATTTGTTCATGTATTATTTTTTGTTAAGAGATTGGTGAGCCGGAGACAGTAATGTTGAATGACTATCTGCCATCTTCATGCCTTCATTATGTGGAGCAACATGGTGTAAAACTGTGCCAAAGGAGGCAACATGGGAAACCAGAACAGGGTGATGTTTTTTCATTCCCTTTTCTCCTTAAAAAGTGGGAATTGAATGCTTTTTCTGTAACTGGAAAGATCATCTACTTAGAAAGTCTGAATGGAAAGACACACACATATCTACAAATGAGACCATACATTAACAACTTGTTGTTTAACACTATACCTGTGGTTATTGATCTCATCTTTCAGAAGAAGATTTTGTCATATTCTGAACTTATTTCAGAATATGTTTCATCAGAGAGCTCTTTCCATCGAAAGAGATTATTTGTAGTGGTGGCAGAAAATTAATGAGGTAACTTTCCTGTGAAAAAAATGCTGAGGAAGTAGGATGGGAGTATTTTAAGTTAAGGAATTGCACGTTTCTTCAATCAACCAAAGTGAATGAGTATAGTAGACTTCACTTTGCCTTCTAGCAGATATTCTCTGCTTAGTGTAATATTTTGTCAAGTCCTATATTAGGAAAGAGAATTAAAATCTTGCTTGCAATGAAATGGTACATTTTGTTTTAGAGTTCTATGCCTTACTCTGGTACCTTACAGAGTTGTCCTATTATTTGTGTAACCTGGGAATTCAAAAGAGTTAAGTATGGAAGGAGCAGCGTGATTTTGGCCTCTTCCAGGGCTTATTGATCCTTAAAGGACAGAAGAATCTGCCTTCACATGTGTCTTTATAGATTAATAATACTTCAATGAAAAAAAGAATTGTCTTGTGCAGAGTTTTAATTATTTTAAATATATTATGTATATATATTATATGCAAACCATATGTGTATCTAAAACAAAGCCTTTCTTGAACTAAAGCTGCTGCTGCACAGATCTTATTGCTGAGTGTGCACTGAAGGTCTTTAGAGTAAAAGAAAAAAAAAGAAAAACATCGTCATAATTTTAACTGTGTTTCAGGTTTGAGATGGGTTGACCCTGGCTGGTTGCCAGGTGCCCACCAAAGCCGCTCTATCACTCCCCCTTCTTAGCTGGACAGGGGGGAGAAAATATAACAAAAGGCTCGTGGGTCATAGATAAGGACAGTTTAATAAAATGAAAGCAAAGGTCGCGCGCGAAAGCAAAGAAAAACAAATGATATTATTCTCTACTTCCCATCAGCAGGCGATGTCTGGCCACTTCCTGGGAAGCAGGGCTTCAGTACGCGTGGTGGTTGCTCGGGAAGACAAAAAATGCCTTCCCTTCCGCCTCCCTTTACTTAGCTTTTATATCTGGGCTGACGTCATATGGTATGGAATATCTGTTTGGTTAGTTTAGGTCAGCTGTCCTGGTTATGTCCCCTCCCAAGATCTTGCCCTGCCCCAGCCTGCCATTGAGGGAGGGGGCAAAAATGTTGGGGAGACAGCCTTGATGCTGTGCCAGTGCTGCTCAGCAGTAGCCAAAACACTGGTGTGTTATCAACACCTCTCTAGCTACTAATGTAGAGCACAGTTCTATGAGGGCTGCTATGGGGACTATTAACTCCATCTCAGCCAGACCCAATACAATCTCCACCCCTTATTCCATACCATTTGCGTCATGCTCAGGTCCCACATAATTTAATACAGATGTCTTCTAACCATGCCATTGTATTTAATTCTCATTACTGAAATCCCTTCTTACCAACACTTACAACTGTAACTACATACTTAAACCACTTTTATACCCAACATACAGATTTATACATTCTTATTAATTACTATCCCCTGTCCTTTAAGAGATAGATCTTCCACTCCTCCAGATGTTCACACACAGGTTATGACTTGGGCCCCATCCATCAAGATGAGTGGTCAGGGCAGGAGAAGCAGTATGTTCGATCGTTGGGCACCAACACCAGCTTGGTTTGGGTCACCGATGCACTTGTCTGGTTCCTTGCGAAGTTCACTCCTTTGCAGTTCAGGTCATTCCTGCTACATTACGTCCTACAACATACAACTCACATCACAGATTATTTTTCCCTCAAGGTTAAATGTCCTTGAGGCACACATTGGGTCTCCCCATCCTTCCGCATTACCCACCAAGTACACCCAGGTCCCTGAGCAAAGACAATCCCACGAATGGGTTTGCCTTTTCCCATGGGAGAAATCCACACTGCCTTCCCCAGCCACTTCCCCATGTGCACTACAGGGACCTTATCTCCTCCCACAGTATGTAGGGGTTTTGTTTGGGCAGGACCAGGACGGTTAGCAGATCCTCTGGTGTTAACTAGCCAAGTGGCTTCTGCTAAATTTGTATCCCAATGCTTCCATGTCCCATTGCCTAGCGCTCTCAACATAGTCTTCAACAGTCCATTATATCTCTCAATTTTTCCAGATGCTTGCGGGTGATAGGGGATGTGGTACACCCACTCAATGCCATGTTTCTTTGCCCAGGAGCTTATGAGGTTATTTCGGAAATGAGTCCCATTGTCTGATTCAATTCTTTCTGGGGTACCATGTCGCCATAAAATTTGCCTTTCGAGGCCTAAGATGGTGTTTCGGGCAGTGGCATGGTTTACAGGGTACGTTTCTAGCCAACCAGTAGTTGCTTCCACCATCGTGAGTATGTAGCGCTTGCCTTGGCGTGTTCGTGGCAGTGGTCCAATGTAGTCAATTTGCCAGGCCTCGCCATATCGAAAACCCAGCCAGCGCCCTCTGTTCCAGGGAGACTTTACTCTGGTGGCTCGTTTGATTGCAGCACATGTTTCACATTCATGAGTGACCTGTGTGATGGCTTCCATGGTCAGGTCCACCCCTCGATCACGAGCCCACCTATATGTTGCATCTCTCCCTAGATGTCCCGATGTCTCATGGGCCCATCGAGCTACAAATAGCTCACCCTTACGCTCCCAGTCCAGGTCCACCTGAGCTACTTCTATTTTGGCAGCCTTGTCTACCTGTTCATTATTTCGATGTTCTTCAGTGGCACGGCTTTTGGGCATGTGAGCATCTACATGACGTACCTTTAAAGTCATGTGTTCTACACGGGCAGCAATGTCCTGCCACAATGCTGCTGCCCAGATGGGTTTACCCCTGCGTTGCCAATTGGTCTTCTTCCATTGCTGTAGCCACCCCCATAGGGCATTAGCCACCATCCAAGAGTCGGTATAGAGGTAGAGTACTGGCCACTTTTCTCGTTCAGCAATGTCTAGGGCTAGTTGGATGGCTTTCACTTCTGCAAACTGACTTGACTCGCCTTCTCCTTCAGTGGCCTCAACGACTTGTCGTGTGGGACTCCACACAGCAGCTTTCCACTTTCGATGGTTCCCTACCACACGACAGGATCCATCAGTAAACAAAGCATAACGCCTTTCGTTTTCTGATAACTCATTATATGGTGGTGCCTCTTGGGCACGAGGTACCTCCTCAGGCGTTGCTCCAAAATCTCTGCCTTCTGGCCAGTCCATGATCTCTTCCAGAATTCCTGGGCGGTTAGATTTTCCCAGTCGAGCCCGTTGCGTAATCAATGCTATCCACTTACTCCATGTAGCGCTGGTTGCATGATGTGCAGAGGGGATGTTTCCTTTGAACATCCAGTGTAGCACAGGCAATCGTGGTGCCAAGAGGAGATATGCTTCTGTACCAACAACTTCGGAAGCAGCTCGAACCCCCTCGTATGCTGCTAGTATTTCTTTTTCAGTCGGGGTGTAGTGGGCTTCTGATCCTCGGTACCCCCGGCTCCAAAACCCTAATGGTCGACCTCGGGTTTCTCCTGGAGTTTTCTGCCAGAGGCTCCAGTTGAGACCATGCTCCCCAGCTGCAGTGTAGAGTACATTTTGTACATCTGGTCCTGTCCGGACAGGCCCAAGAGCTACTGCACGAGCTATTTCCTGTCTGATATGCTCAAAGGCTTGTTGTTGTTCAGGGCCCCATTCAAAATAGTTCTTTTTCCGCGTTACTCGATAGAGAGGGCTCACAAGCTGACTATAACCTGGAATATGCATTCTCCAGAACCCCACAAGGCCTAGGAAAGCTTGTGTTTCCTTCTTGTTAGCTGGTGGAGACATAGTTGCTATCTTGTTGACCACATCCATAGGGACATGACGGCGTCCATCCTGCCATTTTATTCCCAAGAACTGAATCTCCTGTGCAGGTCCCTTGACCTTGCTTTTCTTTATGGCGAAACCAGCTTTCAGAAGAATCTGAATTATTCTTTTTCCCTTCTCAAACACTTCTTCTGCCTCGTTGCCCCACACGATGATGTCATCTATGTATTGTAAATGTTCAGGGGCATCGCCTTGTTCCAGTGCCGTTTGGATTAATCCGTGACAAATGGTAGGGCTGTGCTTCCACCCCTGGGGCAGTCGATTCCAGGTGTATTGGACACCTCTCCACGTGAAAGCAAACTGTGGCCTGCACTCTGCTGCCAAAGGAATGGAGAAAAATGCATTGGCAATATCAATTGTAGCATACCACGTGGCTGCCTTTGATGCCAGTTCATATTGGAGCTCTAACATGTCTGGTACAGCAGCACTCAGTGGCGGTGTCACTTCATTCAGGCCGCGATAATCTACTGTTAACCTCCACCCTCCATCAGACTTTTGCACTGGCCATATAGGACTATTAAAAGGTGAATGAGTCTTGCTGATGACTCCTTGGCTCTCTAGTTGATGAATCAGCTCATGGATGGGAGCCAGGGAGTCTCGGTTTGTCCGATATTGCCGGCGGTGCACCGTCCTGGTAGCGATTGGCACCTGCTGTTCTTCAACTCGCAGCAATCCCACAATGAAGGGATCTTCCGAGAGGCCAGGCAGGGTAGATAGCTGTTTGATCTTCTCTGTGTTTACAGTGGCTACACCAAAAGCCCATCGGTACCCCTTTGGGTCCTTGAAGTACCCTCTCTTGAGGTAGTCTATGCCAAGGATACAAGGGGCCTCTGGGCCGGTCACAATGGGGTGCTTTTCCCACTTGTCCCCTGTCAAGCTCACTTCAGCCTCCAATACAGTCAATTCTTGGCATCCCCCTGTCACTCCAGAGATCCAGATGGGTTCTGTGCCCCTGTACCCTGATGGCACCAGCGTACACTGTGCACCAGTGTCTACCAAAGCCTTATACTTCTGTGGGTCTGATGTGCCAGGCCATCGAATCCACACAGTCCAGTATATCCGGTCATCCCTTTCCTCCTCCTGGCCGAAGGCAGGGACCCTCTATTGCTGTTCCTCATCAGAGTATTCACTGTCTGACCCTTGCGGTGCCAGACCAGAAGTCCCCTCACCAGAATCAAGGGAGGTGGTTTCAGTTCTTTTATGCCTGGAGGATCGCTGATTGCTTTCTTGGGCCTCTACAGCAACAACACTGACAGCCTTCTTCTTGGGTGACCCCTTCTTAACAGCTGTCTTCCCTCTCAGTTCACGTACGCGGGCTTCCAACTTAAAGGTGGGTTCACCATCCCACTTCCTCATGTCCTCCCCTTGGTCACGCAGGAAGAACCAGAGCATACCACGTGGCATACGCCCTGGGCTCCCTTTCCCTCTGACCGGAGCAGGAGAGGACTGATTTCTTGGAGCATCCCTAACAGCCAAAGCACTGTCCTGTAGGGATGAGGAGACACAGAGATTTTCTTCAAAGTTTTGGAGCCAAGATGACACTTTCTCCACAGTTGGTGTTTCCATATCTGGGCAATACATTGCTGCCAAGCTGTTAGAATACGACGCTGGGGCACCTTGAATCACCTTTCTCCACATGGCCCGTGTGCACAGGACATCCTCTGGATCTTTTGAGACTTCCTCATCATCTAGATCACTGTAGATGACTTCCACCACTGCTAACTCTCTCAGGTACTGGATGCCTTCATCTGCGGTAGTCCACTTTTCTGAGGAATTCACAAGATCTTCCTTGAATGGATATCTTGCCCTCACACTTGAGAGGAGCCGGCTCCAGAGACTACAAATTGCTCCTTCTTTTCCAATTCCTCTTTCAATTCCCCGGTTTCTAGCGAGGGATCCCAGCTGTTGGGCTTCCTTGCCTTCCAGTAGCTGACTGTCGGCCCCATTATCCCAGCATCGGAGCAGCCAAGCAGGGATCCGCTCACCTGGCTGGCGGCTGTAGTCTTTCCGCAAGTCCCGAAGTTCTGAGGATGTCAGGGACCGGGTAGTTTCCGCTTCCTGTTTAAGTTCCTTCACTCCTTCCTCCAATTTCTTTATTGAAGGACCAGGTTCTAAATTAAGGCTTTCCTCTTCTTCTTCTTCCCTTACTAATCGATGGTATGGACCTGTTGATCTCCTTATCCATTGTTTCCTTTTCACTACTGGGGCAATTACTGTGGTGGTTGTTGTTGTTTGGGTCCCTATCTCAAGCATGGTGTCCTCAGATGCAGTCTGGGTCCCTGCCTCAACCATGGTCCTCTGAGAGTGTTGAACTATGGCTCGGTAGGCATAGGCCAAGCCCCAGTACAGTGCGAGAAGCTGCTGGTTTTCATTGGGATAGGCAAGGCACCCTTCTATCAGGTGGCGCGCCAGTTTGCCAGGGTTACTTGCCTGTTCAGGTGTAAAGTCCCAGATTATGGGAGGTGATAACCGTCCTAGGAATCTGCCCAAATCCTTCCATATACCCTGCCACCCAGGGACCGGTCGCTTGAGGGCACATTTCAGTATTGCCTCACCCGAAACTTGTCTTCTCTTATACCAGGATAAGACCAGATTCCACAATACCCATAATACACCACCAGTATTAATTATTAGTATTGAACAACTCACATAAGGGTGAACAAGGACCTCAGGAGCCTGCATAATAAAACCATTCACATCAATGCCTGGTAGGGAGAGGGAGATGTGTTCCCTCATCTCCTCCACAAGATAGCTTCCACAATACAGCAAAGCCATCAGTGCCAGGACAAAGCACATAGATATTATTTGTATTAGCATGTTCCCGAGTTCCTTCATTCTCCCCACAAGATAGCTCCCGCAGCACAAAAAAACCATCAGTGCCAAGGCAAAGCACACAGCCATTATTTGCATTACCATGTTCCCAAACTCAGCAAGATAGAGATAAGCAAGCAGCCAACAAGCTCCGTGACCTGCACAGGAGCTTGCCACTTAATAACTAGCTAAGGCACGCTTAATGCAAAACTGCCGTTGTCTTGTCCCTGTTCGGGCGCCAAAAAGGACTGTGGTGGGTTGACCCTGGCTGGGTGCCAGGTGTCCACCAAAGCCGCTCTATCACTCCCCCTTCTTAGCTGGACAGGGGGGAGAAAATATAACAAAAGGCTCGTGGGTCAAGATAAGGACAGTTTAATAAAATGAAAGCAAAGGTCGCGCGCGAAAGCAAAGAAAAACAAATGATATTATTCTCTACTTCCCATCAGCAGGCGATGTCTGGCCACTTCCTGGGAAGCAGGGCTTCAGTACGCGTGGTGGTTGCTCGGGAAGACAAAAAATGCCTTCCCTTCCGCCTCCCTTTACTTAGCTTTTATATCTGGGCTGACGTCATATGGTATGGAATATCTGTTTGGTTAGTTTAGGTCAGCTGTCCTGGTTATGTCCCCTCCCAAGATCTTGCCCTGCCCCAGCCTGCCATTGAGGGAGGGGGCAAAAATGTTGGGGAGACAGCCTTGATGCTGTGCCAGTGCTGCTCAGCAGTAGCCAAAACACTGGTGTGTTATCAACACCTCTCTAGCTACTAATGTAGAGCACAGTTCTATGAGGGCTGCTATGGGGACTATTAACTCCATCTCAGCCAGACCCAATACAAGGTTATAGCTTAAAAATAATCTTCTAAATATTAATTAACCAGGCTTTTGAAGTTGTAGTATCATATAGGAGCAAAGGGATTTATACAGCTTTTTGTTCAATTTCTTAAGTGAAGACATACTCAATAAGACAGCAGGACATCGATTTACACACAGCGTAATGTGAACAACTGTTGTAGTAACATAATCTATCCGTTAAATGAAAGGACTAGGTCCGAGAGGGTGCTGCAATATCTACAGTCTTCCTGACTCCACATAATCGGATTTGGCTCTGTTCATGCAGAGAGTAAACTGACTTCTGTTTCATTTCTTCAAGACAGGCATTTTTCCATCACTTCATCAGATTAAAATGATGAGGTAGCAGCTTTTTTGAATGAAGGATGGTTCTGTCCACTTAGAGCTAAGGATTGTGACCAGTGACATGTGAGAAATGTGTTGACTTTGTTTTGACAGCCTCAAGACCGGTGGACCGTAAGCTGTGTACAGGACCTCTTCCCAGCACCTCCCAGCTGTGCCATATCCCCTGTCCTACAGAGTGTGAGACCTCGGCATGGTCAGCCTGGGGACCATGCACCTATGAAAGCTGTGATGACACTCAGGCCAAGAAGGGTATGTAAAAATTCAGCGAAGCCTTTTAATGGTGATTATTTCATATTCCTAAGTCACTAGGCACCTCTAGCTATGCAAGCATATTAAATTTTGTGCCAAGAACGGTATATCCAGTGCCTCTGAGCGTCAAAAAAAGGTCATTGAATTAGGGCTATATTTAGCATTACTGCTCCACCAAAGCTGGCAAAAATGTAGGCTGTTTACTAGGCTCTCAAGGTCAATTTGTGTTAGTACAGGTCAATTCCAGTTTCAAACCTTCCTCTCAAACTGAAAGGGATACAGTTTGTATATGTGTTCAAATCACAATTCTGGCACTGTCTTTGAAGGAGGACAGAAGCAGCCTTTGAGGTGCATAGTGTCTGAGTCACTCAAAGATTTACAGTTCAGTAATAGCTTCAGAATTCACCAGCAGACCGTAAAACATGCTCTGGCAAAGAGGTGGAACCATTTGCCATTGATAAGTGACCCTGTTTTACTGATAATGTGTGCTGGTTTCAATTTTCACATGTTTTACAGTTTATTCCTATGCAGAACAGATTGTAGTAACCTGACATCAAAATAGGAAAGCAAGAATACAGTGACAAAAACCTCATGTAAGAAGTCTGCAGGTTTCTGGCTCTAAATAAGAAAAAACAGGCCTAGTCATTGCTGCGATGTGATTATCTGACAAAAGTTGAGAACACAGACTTGGTTCCTTGATTGAAAACACTCATAAGAAAGGGCAGCTACATATGTCCACTTGAAGGAGCAACTGTAATTACCAAGTTAGCTTAGCCTCTTCTTCCTGGTATACTGCTGGCTCCACTTCAGTCTGGGTAGCAATAATGCAAGTTTTACAATGCTGTCTCACGGTAATGTGACCCAACCTTGATCAATTCAAGAATGAAAAAGCAATTCAGTGTGTAAGCCTATTGGATTAAGTCTCCTCTGTGTACAGCTGTCAAGTAGTCTGTTATTTCTGTTTCTGTTCCATCACTGAAAGATTTGCTATGTCTTCAGGGGTAATGTTTAGGTTTGTGAGACTGAGGACAGCTGCCCAGTGGAAACATATTAGGATGTACTTTATGCAAGTCTTTATTCCTGCACACATGAGCAGGGATCTTTTCTCAACCACCAATATTTTCCTTTTATCTGGAAATTCTTATATTTTATTTTATAATTGCATTGACCATTCTCCTGGGAGCATGATGTAAAAGTTGTACCGGCACTCCCAGTTTTAGCAGTGAGTCTGTCTGCATATTTCAGGAATTGCCCTTTACTGTGGATCACTTGCCCCTTTTGTTGCAGTGGACACTGGAATTCTTTTTTTTTTTGAAATTATATCAGCCTTTTGTAGCAGGCTTAGTAAACCATTTGGACATGATTTGGCTGACCTCTTCAATTTAGAAAAAAACAATTAAAGGTACATGGAAATGTATTTTTAAAGTAATATTTATTATAATTGAATTAAGAGGCGTGTGTTCAAACAAAGAATCAATTCTTGCACAGATGTGCTTGAAAACTCTCTCCTGTTTAGTTTGTGTCCTGGTAGAAATTAAAGAGTTATATGTAGCATTTTATAAAAAATAGCTGTGTATTACTAACCTGCCTGAATAGTGAGATAAAACAAAAGAGACTGTGAAGAGATGTGAAAAGAAACAAACCTTTGCCAAAGTTAAAATATTCTGATCAGATATATCAGAAACTGTAGAAAATTATTACATGAGAAACTATTTCCTGAATCCATTCAGTTTGGTTAGGTTGTTCTGACTATAGATTTAGTCCAGCTTTTTCCACATGCCATCCTGAAAGTGAGAGGGTTGCTCTTAGAGACTGACATTGACCTGGCAGATGACACACTGTATAAAGGCCCATCAGTTTCTCTGATCCAAAATGAGCTTAGGTAGTCTTAAGGAAATTTGTAAGTGTTTGCAAGGGAATATTGTGATGTTAATTACTGAAAATTTGTTCATAGGACTTCTTGGGTTTATTTCCATGCCTTGCTTTTTCTGGCAATGTAGTCTTTTTTTTCTCTTACTTCTTGGGAGGAGGGGAGTGTTTATAAGCTGATTTCACTTGATAATCCATCCCTGTTGGAAGATATCTGAGAAGAAAACAAGATAGAGAAATGGCAACGCAGCAATCTAGTCAAGATTTGTTAGATGAGATGAATCCGGCAAGAGTGATGCACAGAAAATGACTCCTGTCTCCCTTCTGGAGTACATATGACTAGGATAAAGAGGGGTTTAAGGCAAAACTTACTGAATAAGCTCAAAACTTTTGATGCTCTTGTGAAGTTTTACCTCTCTTCCTTCTGTAATGAGTTGTTCTACCCAGTCATCTAAAATGCAGTGTGCACTGAGTGTCTGTGGTATCTTTTACACATAAGAGAAAAAACTGTTCACTCAGGTGTAGATAGAAAGAAATCTCTTCAGTTTGCATTTTACAATTGAATTTTTCTGCCCTTTGTATTTTCGTGGACATTTCAGGCTTTAAACTAAGGAAACGGCGCATCACCAATGAGCCTACGGGAGGAACGGGAAACTGCCCTCACCTGCTGGAAGCTATCCCATGTGAAGAACCCTCCTGCTATGACTGGAGAATCATGGGGCTGGAGGAGTGCATTCCCGACAATGAGAAGCCATGTGGCCCTGGTACACAGGTTCCTGTTGTCGTCTGCGTCAACAGTGATGGTAAGATGCTTTTTCCCACACCGACTAGAGTGAAGATGCTAAAATGTAATCCAAAAGGGTGGCGGTTTTTGTTGCTCTCAGCTTTCTCAGTCCTTAAAACCAAGCGCTCTGGAATAGAGAGAAATGTCCTTTAGTATTGGTTAGGAAGGATAGGCCCTCTAGTTGCTCTAGGATCAAGCTCCTTCACCTACACACTGTAGATTTTCAAAGGTTCCCAAAGAGACTTTGAGAAAAGTAAATAGAAAACAGCTATTGCTTTTCAGTAGGTCAGACTCATGCCTGCAATGACTTGACTGAATTCCCTGATGTAATCCCACTAACAAAGCTGATCCTCTGAGTCCAGAACAAAATAGAATGTGAGTAAAGTAAGACGCATTGCAGTAACTATAGCAGGAAGAAAAATAATAATGTGTTTATTAAAAAGCATGGTTTGATGTGTGTTATAGAGTTGGTTTGACAGTCCAAGCTGCTTTGCTTCTTCAAAAGGTCAGCCCCCCCACCACCATTATTCACTTGTCCTCTCTGAGAGAAAACAGATTTTGCTTGACATAGTCATAAAAACCAATTTTGAAAGCTACTTACAAACTACTTTAATCTATGGAAGATTCATGAATTACTGTTGTGAGAATATTCCTTATTCGTTAGTAATATTATAGTCTAGAGCAGCATATAAATTAAAATAATTGTACTAACTACAGTGTAGTTATGGTAAGAAACTACTAACTCCCTATAGAGGATTAAGTAAGAGGACACCTCTGACGAGTGTTTAACAGTTGCACAAAATATTTGTAATTAAATTGGTCAGAAGTAATAAGAACTGATTATACAGAGATTTAAATCTTGAGCATTCATGCTCAAGAATTTGGGTCATAATTGAGTTTTGGGATTTAGAGTGTAAGCTTTATTTTTCTGCATACACTTAAGAGAACTGGTAACCATTTTTACAGCTCAGAGACTAGCCTAGAATTACAATATTGAATCTACTACATTTTATGTCCCTATCTCAAAAAATTTCCCTTCACAGTGTAATAATCTCATGGCAACAATACTGAAACGCTTTGAAATTTTGTTTGTATACATTTTCAGATGAAAAATGGCCTTTTCCTCACAAATGAAAATGTTTCCTAAATAATTCTGAATTTTTCTCTTTTTAATAGCAGAAAAAAAAAATCTGTAAAACAAAGTGTATTTTTTTGCTTTACTAGATTTTGGCTAGTTTGGCTTACCTTTGGTTTTGAGGAGTGGTATTTGCTCACATGTCTAACTTCTGATTAGACTAATTTCTTACTAAATTGTAATATAGACATATTGACTATAATTTATTGTAACCATAATACATTTGGAGCATGCAATCAAGCTGCTAAACTTTGAGATATCTTTTATGTATATGGTATTTTCTATTGCATGGGCTTTGGTTTTGACTTCCAAATTTGACTTGGAATACTTGTGTTTAACATTTTTACTCCAGTATTAGTCTTTGTCTTTCTGAATTATATGGCATTATATATTGCTGTAATTATATGGCATTATACATTGCCTGTATCAGCAATCTGTCCCAGAAGGAGTGAGAAGTCTGGCTTTGGCCATGTGCCTGTCAGTCTTTAAGATTAAAGAGTTGTGGGCACAGCTTCAAAGAAAGGAGAAAACAAATTGCAATTATGGTTTGTTTTGCAAAGATCCGATCACTCACAAAGATATGTGTTCAATATCTTTTGACAGAATGCAAAAGCAATGGGGAGTAATGTAGTGGATTGCTTCAGCTCTTCCTTGAAATCCCTTTCTTCTCTTAGTAAACGATCTTCTGTGATCTTCACCAGTAATACCAAGTGGCTTTTGCTTAGGTCTCTCCTGAGAAAGATTAGCATGATACAGTAGGAACAAACAAAGTACAAAGTAAGGACCCACCAACCTCTAGTTTCTCCCTCCAAGCTAAGTCTGCTCAAGCATCTCCTTTGCCTCCCACAGCACCAACCTGCTGAAAATCCTGTAAGCAACTCTTAAATGCTCCTCCAAACACTCACTGCCAACTCTTTCCAGGTAGCTCCCATTAAGTACTCTGGCCTCCTACCCTGGCACAGGATTGCCCTGGTATCCTTCACCAAACATTTGTTGCAGGCATCCAGATTCTGCTCTGCAAAATCTAAGACACCAGCACCTTGCAATCAGGCAAGGTTTGCATCAAGCCCCACAGCTGCAAGTTAGTCTGCAGTAAAATAAAGTCTGGGGAATGCTACTCTTCCATTGTCTAAACATCATGGTTTAAACTAATCATCAAATGAAACTTGTAATATTCAGTGTTCTTTGAGCACTTCTTGAAGAAGACTACATTGACTGTCAGTTAAAGACTGTGGTTCAATTAACAAGTTACATAATTTGTATAATAATTATGTGCTGCTATAATTTTGATCTAAATGGCACATAGGGAATTTCATTCAGTTTTACAGGTAAAAATGACTGTGAAGGGAAACAGTGTGTGGAAAGCATTAATTATCGACTAAGTTTGCTGTGTTACTTAAACTGAACTAATCTTTGCTTAACAATACTCTCTTCAGTCTCTTCAAGAGTGCTTTTTTTTTGTTGTTCATATGAATTAATTAGCCAATCTTAAGTCAGTGCCTGGATAGGAGAGGTTGGATCAAAGGGACTTCAATGTATTAAAACAAAAGTATTTTCCCCTTGGCTTCTGCTTTATAAAATGAAAAAGGCTGGCATTGTAATTTTCAGAATAAGCATTGTACTGTAAATGTACTGCTTTAACGTAAGATAAACCCAACACTGATGAGTATCTTCTCTTTCTGTGGACTGTTGCATTGTTCTATATGTTTAAAGGATAATTAGTTGGGATAACATGTCTTGACCTGGGTGTTTTACTTCACAATTAGAATCGAGTAGCAGTGTTTGTGAGATTGTTTTATATAATTGTAATGAGTTTCTCTCTTCAATTTGGTGTAAAGATAAGAGTCATTACAGCCTTTGAGATGCTAGCAAACAATAGATTATCCTCCCATGTTGTTGCTGGAGGCCTATGATTGTCATTCTCTTTCCACAGTGGATTACAGTAATCAGAATTTTCATTCAGGCTGAAAAAATTATGACAGTCAGTACCCCAGGTTGTCATTGCAGAGGCTATAATGAACTTTGATGTGTTTTATTATATAAATGGAACTTCAGCCTTTTAGTGTGGAAAGAACCTTTTCAGAATAAATATTCTTAGTCGGTCTTCCAGGAAATTTTACAAAGGAGCTCCTTTAGATGAAAAAACGTCCTTTTGGTTGTGGAAACTCCAAGATTGGACAGAAGCTGATCAGAATTCCTCCATCATATACATTTTTTTAATGATTAGAGATCTGTGGCTAATGTTCCATGCTACGGATTAACTTTTGCTAATGATAAAATGACTATTTTTTTTTAAAAATAAATTGTCATTCACCTATTTTTATATATATATGTAATATATATAAGGCATACTTGCATGCATGCACACACATAGATGTGTACATGTTACCTATTATTAAGTTCTTTAATGCAGTTCAGAAGAGTGATTTTACAACAGATAAATTTGCTCTGTTTCTCTAAGGCTATGGCAATCTGTGAATCCATTTCAAAAATATTTCTGTATTGCTTAAAGACTAAGTCTATAGTAGGAAAGCTAGCCACTTCTCCACTCCATAACAGATACATTAGTGCTACTCATATGTAAATAGGGCAAAATAATTTCTGACATAAAGATCTGCAAAATTAACTACTGCTGAAAATAACTACAAAATTCTGGTTCATTCATTATGGGTTTTAAGTTTTTATCTTTGTGCTGAACTCTGTAGCACAGGTGCTAGCAGCGTCTGTGGTGTCAACAGTGTGCTTCTGATCCTCAGACTGTAGCCTGAAATTACTTGCTCATTTTGTAGGAATGTGTAAATAATAAATTGGTTTAAACCTTTATAATATACTGGGCGTTGTACCACTGCATGTGTTACTCTGGATAAAACAGATCTTACTTTTGAAGGGCAAATTTCTTCCGGACCTTGTTCAGGCTCACTAATTGTTGGGTTACAGTTAGCTCCACAGGGGAAAGGAATGGACTCATTGCCATCTCTTGCCTCACAGCTGTGAGAGATAACTAGCCTTAGAAGAGGGAGCTATGGCAACAGCAAGGCTCTTTGTGTATATGCAAATTCCTGCAACTCTTTGAAGTGGCAAAATTGTTCCTGAAGTTGTCTAGGCAGAGATGTGTGCTGATGTAGCTGAGTGCCATGAGTTCTCTTCTGGCACCTGGGCGTATGCAGATGACACAGGTCTGGTCTTCCTGAGACTGGAGTGCAAATTCAAACCACTGGTGACATCAGTATATCCTGATGTAAACGGGTGGGCTGTACCCTGCTTGCAATATTGGGGGGTAAAACAGTGGTTTTGGTAGTTAATTAAAAGATACAGAAGGTAAACTAGTCCAGTTTGTTAAGACACTCAGATGTACACATTTCAAACCAATTAGTTTAGCTACTTTGTATGGAGTGGCTCAAACACTGTACTGTCCAAAATGGAACAGAGTATGTTTCCTTTATCTGTGTTTGTTCTCAGCTACTGTGACTGACCGAAGGTACAATACTTCAGCTATACAACAATCCTATAGGATTGAATTGCTTTACTGTTTTTCTCTAGATGTAGAAACAAGAAATATTTATTTCTGAAATATTTATTGTATTCCTTTTATTGAATTTTACTTTGCAGAAAAGCTTATAAAATTTCTTCATGTAGTTTAAATTTTCTTCTATAGTTTCCTGATCAACATCTGTATTGTGTTTGTTACTTTTTAGCTTGTGGCTTTATATCTTCTTACAATAAGCATCTAATTAAATAGGTAGAATAAACTTCAGGGAAAAACTGAAGATTGTCTGGTGCAACCATTTTCACTTAAAATATTTTGTCTGGCTTAAAATTTGGCTTTCTGTATATTTATGTTTTGAATCAAATACATGCTAAATGACTAGCTGCTGGTCTAGCAGCTAATTAATTTTCATAATGGGAAACAATAAGAGAATCAACAGAAGCTTTATAGGTATGCCCAGGTATAAAGAGTCTACTTCTTTTGCCCTTTCTATTGTGTGGCTATATGCATTGAATGAAGAAACCAGCAGCCTGGTTGGATTTTTTAATGATTATTTAAGAAGAAAATACCTACTTTGTTTCACTTTATGACTTAGTTTTTTTAAAAGAGTGAAGAGCCAGATTCGAATTCAAACTACATTGAATTATTGAGTTATTCCTGTAAGAGAACCCAGATCAAAATCTGCCCAGTGCTCAGCATTCAATTAGTAGAAAAACACAGTAGCTAATGGCAGTTTTTTTCAGCACATACTGCCTTATGCTTACAGGAACTTGGTTATATGGGCATTAGTCATCATTTCCCAATATTAATCTCCTAGCTAACATCATTACAGAATTGATTTGAATTGTTCTTTTCTGCCTGGCAGCTTTTTAGCTGACCATCTGAGGCGTTTAAATCAAATGTAAGATGCACACTTTGTTCTTCACTGTAAACACATAAGATATGAAATTTATAAGGCATTTGTTTTTAACAAGATTTGCTTCATTTAGTATAAAGGAATATAAGGAAAAATTAGTGCACACTACTGCTTAAACTATCCTATTTCAGTTCTCAGGAAGTTTGATAATTGATAATTCTTCTGTCAATAAAAGGTCACATTTAATATGTCATACCAATTCGTTTTTGTCTCTCATCTTGACATTAGGAAAGTGGACATATCCCCATTAAGTTCCGTATAAGAATGGGTGCTTTTAGTGTTTGTATAACATGAAGTGATTTCATTATATAGGATGACATCACTTGCTTTATCAATGTCTTTAATAGTTGGCCTGGAATGTGATGCAATGATTTCAATTAAAGAGATGAGTAAAACAAACCCAGAGTTTCATCTGCATAACACAATAAACAATTATCACTTATGACAGTGCAATAGACCCTTGTTTCCAATTTATCATATATTTTTGAAGACAGAGTTGCACTTGGTATGGACAATGCCTGCAGAGACACTGATGTTCATAAAGAATATAATTAAGTTAAAAATAGGTGGGCCAACTTAATTACCAAAATAATTTTCTTGTGTCATGGATCATAATTTGACTGTCTAGTCAGATAAGTTTGCTGGGTTTTGGCATGTTTACTTCTAAAATGTACTATAACATCTTTGCTGAGAAGCTGTACTGGTGTACTTAAAATTTATTGGACATCTAGGACTAGAAGTTGCCATAGTGGGAAGCACAAATATTTTGGAAATATACCACAGAGAGTGGAATTAGGGGTTTCATATGATGCACACTCGTAGTAACCTGTTTTTGTTTTTGATGGCACAACCAGATGGAAAAGTAGGATATTGCAAGAACTGCTTGTAATAGCAGTGGGTAAATTAGGAGGGGGAACTTTGAATCATAAATTTTGATTTACATAGCAGCCTGCAAAACAGTAACCAAATGCTGACTAGTCTCCAAGCTTCATCATAGTAAGAATACAGAGAGGGATAATTGTAGATACATTTCAAAACAATTGGTTTTTTAGGAAGGTCAGTTTAATGCTTTACAATCTTTCCATTTGTTACTTCAAATTATGCTGTTAACAAGAAAAAAAAAAAGGGTTTATGGACTTACGGATGGATTATAAAACTGGATTTATAGACCCAGTATTGAACTTCTTTGGTTTTGGATTTGTGTGTCATGTGTTAACTCCCTAGCACAGACTCAGAAAATACTTTAAATATTTTTACAAAACATACTCAGAAGACATAATGTTACATTTAATAACATTATATATAAAAATAATGTTACATAGTTATAAATTAAATACTACTATCTTGGAAGATTTTATTACACAGTATTAATCATTAATCTTTATAATAAAATGTTCTAAGATAGTATCCTCTCATTAGATTTGATGGGAGTCAATTTTCCATCTAAGAGAAAAGGCTTGCACAGGCCTATTTATATTTTCTGACAACCTGCATGCTAATGGTAAATTTTTTTAATAAATGTTATAAAACTTCAAAGCTATGAAACTAGTGTGTTGATAAATGATGATGATTAAAACATCATTAGCCAGTCACATTGATGCAGAATAAAAAGGAATTTTATTCTCAGTATTTCCAGCCTTAAGCAGGTCATTGTCTGACCTTTCTTTCAGATCATAATTTATGTTGAGTACTGACTAATGTAAAACCACTCTTATCTGCCAAGAAATATTTGATTTCACAAGATAACTGTTCCAGTGGCAACTTAAAGAGCCTTGAGATAAGCTGTGTCATTTTGCAGTTCTTGGAACTTCACTGCACAAGCACCATCTCCACTGAATACTTAAAAAACTTCAAACTAAGAGTAAAAGGTACTCAGCCACAGTGATTACTCCAAATCGGAGCAAACAGCTGAGGATCCCAGTCTCTCCAGTGTTCCTGGTGATCTGTTCCAAATTTTGGGTTGCAGGTAGCTTTTGGTAGGGTTTCAGCTATGTAGTCACAGACCCAATGCAGAGGGAAAGGAATAGATTTGTACTTGGGATCTGGTGAAAAGAGGGATGGAAGACAAGAGGGAGAAACTGGCACTGACGAAGCAATTTGGTTAAGAGCTGGGGAAAGGTAGAATTTGACCCTAGTTTCCTCCAGGACAGTTTACTGAGAGCAAGTAAGGAACTCAAAGGAAGGTATTAAATGTCTCTATGTGGCAGGGATTAGGAATGAATTTGGGGAAGGATTCAGTCTGGTGACGGTCAGCCCAAGGGAGGATTTGACAAGCAGCTGGAGAGAACTTGGCAGGGCTGGGTGAAAGGGAAAGTGAGGTGACAGACTGGGATTAGTGCCTGGAGAAAATAAGGCTGGATAATAAGTCAGAGAAGGGGAAGAAAGAAGGAAGCTCATCACTTCTAGAGCTGGAACACAGTGCACTATAGTCTGCTGCTGCTTTTGGCCCAGAGATCACCTGGCAGAGCAGTAACTGTCCAGAGTCAGTGTAATACCCATGGCAGAAGTACTATTTTTTATTTGGCTTCTGCTTTAAACTAGAAAATTGGAAAAGAATATTATGTCAAAATTAAGTATTTTAGGTTGCAAAGCCAAGCCCTCAAACAATAGGGAATTAAGGTTGTTTGTCTGGACCTTATGCGAATGTATCAGATGGAAGTCTTTAATTATTTAATTGTGCCTACATGACATTTTCCCCACAGAACCTGCTACTTATTTGTGAAATGGATATATCTCCTTTGGGGATTAAGTGGGCATTTTGTAGTAATGAATGCTTTGTCTTTGAGACAATTAGCCTTAGTTGTCTCATTCTTCAGGGTTTAATTTTGCTCTGCTTTTGTTCAGCATCAGCAAAATATAAATAATATTGACCTGTCACATCTTGAATGTTTTGCAAATAAATGTATTGGTGGGTGTTTGATAGCCATGACAGAAAGATCTTAGAAAAATTACCAATTCTGTTTTAATAACACTTTTAATTAATATGTAGTAAATAAAACATAGGCTCATGCCTTGAACAAAGAGAATAAAACTAAAAATACCAAATAGCTACTCATTAAGGAGTTTCAAATCTGTGAACTGAAGGAGGAAGGGACCCAGTGGAAAAATAATAAACATGTGATTATGCAATTTAAAAAACTGCATTATACAAAGGCAACTTTAATTCTGGCATTTACTGCTGTTTGGTTTCTTGACATAATTTTGGGGGTAATTTATGGATTAGCTATGTAATCTTGCCCTAGGAGTTATCAGATGTTTGGGTTTAATTTTACTGATTTGAGACATCCTTTACTGGTACTGATGTTATTTTATAAATAGCAAATTTCTTCATTAGTGTTTTCCAGAGAAAAAATATTAAATAGAATCTACATCAAATCTCTTATTCTGAATGTCTCAGAAGGGATTTTTTTTTTTTTTTTAAGAGGGGGAAAAAGAAGAATAATGCTAGCTAGAAGCATCTTAAATCTTGTGGGAGGCTTATAGAAAACCAGTGATGTCCTTCTAGTAGGGGAAGGATGTTTCCCGAGTACAGCTGATTTCTCTGAGTAGGAGCAAAACGGCAGCGAAATCTGTCAGATTTCTGTGACTTTAGGACGTTAGCTTGTATAATTTATTAACAAAGTAGGAAAATTATAATGTACCTATATTTGCAGATGTGTTCCTGCTACTTCTGTTTTTGTTGTGTGACAATGTTATTGTATTTCCTTAATTTAGCATAGGTTTATAAGATGTAGTGGTATTTACCTCTGTTTGTTTTCCTGAGAGCTCATTCTCTGAATCCATATACTGAGAGGCCAGGAGAAAGGAAAAGTCAAAAGGATAGGTTAGTTTTAGTCTTCTAGAGAGGAATCAGTTATGAAAATGTTTCCAAAAGACAAGATTAATTCACAGTCTGAGCTCCCTAAAGGCATACTGTGCCTTCCACTTGTAATGATGAGAAGATATTCATTGCAAGATAGATAAAAAGATGTTCTCCAAAGACTGCATTTTATCTGCCAGTAGTAGGACACGGACAGAAGCATCCATGAAATTAATTATAAAACTGTTTCTCAGAAATGTGTAAACATGACACCGGCAGTGATCTCTTTTACACCTCTTGGGTCCTGTGTTTTAACTGTGATTGAATTGAGCTGTCAGATTACATATAGAGTGACAACTCTTTACTAGCTGCAACTGGATGAATAATGCAAAGAAAATGTTTGCAATCATCTTTTACTATATGAAATAATTTTTCTTATTCCCTTAAACCCCCTTTTGAGTTACAGGTATATTTGCGTGGCAAAAGGTATCACAGATATTTATGAATGCATAGTTGTAAACTTGGTGCAAATTCACTGTCTAGTTGTGAAATATTAGATAATTGACAAACTGAAAAATTCATCTAATGTTCTGTCAGCTGCATGCCATTAGTCATTCTCTTCAGCTGTGGGTTACGCTCTTGCATTGGAGAGTGGAATAAGATTAAAATGTTGGTGGCCAAATTCTAGGAAAATACTTGGTGATGAAACTGCAGTGCTGGAGTATTTATGAATCAATTTATGATGCAACTTTGTGAACTTCTAAGCTTAAATTTATAAAGTTATCCTCCAAAACTCATACTTTTGCAGAAAATGAGAAGCCTGAAGGTTCATGAAAGTTATGGATATTTAGTGTTTCTTGAAAACCAGGCCGTTTAAGGTAGCTGTTTAAAATATGCAGATTAGTACCTCAGTGTAGGAAATTGTTGAAAAGATTGACTGTGGCAAGCATAGTCATTTTACTGACATTAGGGGAGCTGTCACATTGTTTTCATGCTACTGTTTTTGTAGTCTTGTCTATTATTTCCTTTCTATGCTTCTATTCTTAACTCGTATCCCTGAATGTTAATCTAGTTCAGATCAGCACATCAGAATTATCATTTCTAATTGAACTGGTTTGAAGTCGTTGACATTCCATTGCCCTTCCTGGACTTGTTCTCCACTTAATTTTGACCTTTTGAACAAAAAGACATATTGCAATGCTAAAATAGATACATGTTGCATTTTTATATCCAGGTATTTTAATTTGTACTATTACCAACGTTCAAAATAACACTACCAATATTTCTAAAGTCTGTCAAAGGAATTTTTTTTCACTGTTAAACACAATGGAGTTTCTGTAACATTTTGCAACAAATGGAGAAAGTATTTTTTAATTTTATTTTTGAAGTCATATTTCTATCTCTTTTTGTCACTATATGATTTGTGGCTTGATTGGGAAAAGTTTATGAGAATGTCCAGTTGATCTTGGGATCAGCTACATCTTTTTAAGGCGAGTTGGTGCTTTTGCCAAGTGTTCTTAGAAATATATTGTAGATTTTCAAGTGATCTCATCCTCCAGATTTGCACTGTGTCTTCTTGTTTCCTTATAGCTCTGTCAGCACTTTTCCCTTCCTTTCCCCGTTCTGCTTAAAATGACCTATTGGTCTGACATATTGATCCCACTTGGTCCCATGACTGATATTGATTTTATTCTCAGTGGGACCATAGCCTGTCATCAAACTTACTTTTTCTTTCATATCAAGACGACGTTTGATTGGCTTATTTGACACGAGAAGGCAACTGTGCTTGGTTATGATCAATACACTTGTATTCTCTGTTCCTTATCGTTCTCAGAAAGACTACATTAGCAAATGAACCGTGAAAATGCTTCAACTACCTGTCAAGCAGTAGGAAAATCTTACTACTGTTGTTAGGCAATGTGTAGGTACTCTTCTGGGCTCTTCATTAGAAATATTGGACTATTATCCCTGTGGTACAATCTACTATGGCATAAAGTATAGCAGATTTTCAGCTAAAGGCATACCATGTTTGAGTTTTTGTTTACTTTGTCTTGTCTGCTTGGAGACACTTAGGAAAGGTGATCCAAATTAACTGCAAAAATATTAAACTATATTAAATGTGTATGTGAATCCTCTTATTCAGAATTAAGGTGGCCTTAATTCTATTTGTTAAGAATTTTCTCTTTCATTCTGAATAAGGATAGCCATACAAAATATTAATACAGTTTAACTAATCTCCTTCAAAGTCCTATTTTAATTAATTTGGATTAATTCTTCAGTACTCCTACTTAGATCAGTCTTTTTCAGTGATACATTATCACTAATAGTTCAGATACAGCCTCTTTCATGCTGGTGGTTATTCAGTGGTATCAGAAGTAGTGAAAATTCAAAGAAGGTATCACCTGCAAGAAGAGTTTTCCATGAGTCTTTGATGCATAATACAAAGTAAGCACTCAATAACTTATAGTATTGTGTCAGAGATAAAAAGGCTCTGTTACTTTTTAAGCCATAGTTAGTGCTGTAAGACACCCTCAGTGTGTCTCTGTGTGTATAGTGAAGGAACTGACCTCATATTTGTTTGTTTATTTATTAATTGGGAGCTTCACAGCCAAGTGATTTGTGTATGCTTGGGGGAACTGATACTGTGGCTGCCACCACCACCACCACCTTACAAAATTATGTAAATGAATACAGGGAGAACTGGAAAACCTTTTTCCATATTTTTTGGGTGAAATGTATGTAATTTAGTTTTTCAACCCGAGTAAATCTAGCAAAGAATAGTGAAAAATAAAAGAGGAGATAAAGGAACAAGAGGTAAAGTTTGAAAGTGGATACCATAAAATGTTCTTGTTAAGATGACAGAGAGCAGAGTTTCTTCCACTTTTCTCATTCTCATTGAGTAAAGAATTCAAGCATAAATAAGAAGTTTGCAATTCAATGGAAAAAAAGTAAGGTTTTTTCCCCAGCCAAACACCTCAGATTATTGTATATTTCTGAGTTAACGTAGTTATGGAATATTATTTTTTCGTACTGTTGTTTAATCTGGCCAGATGACACTGCATTTTAGATTGAAACAATATTATTTGGATAAAGAAATACTATTCCTTTCCCTGATTTTATTTCCCTCTGTCAAATTTAGACTGTATCTACATGACTGTAATCCTGATAGATGACTCCAATATAAATAGAGGTACATATGTTCTTCTATTACCAGACATGAAAATGGGATTACTGGAAGCATTAATATTGCATCTGAAGGTGTGAGTTCACTATTCTTAACCAGTTACATACAAAGAACATCCAAAGATATTTCCCATCTGAAGCAATTTTAACAGAAATTATACGTCTTTAAAATATGTTCTTAATTTTTGTTTCAGAGTTGTCCCTTTATTGCTGTCATTATTTCAAAGTAAGGTGTGTTATTTTGGGTTTGATTATTCCTGTAACTGTTCTGTATATGGTGCAAAACCTTACCTTTACATGATGCAGTAAGGAATCTGAACTGGATTTCTTAGCAGTGATTCACTTTTCTTGAAATTTGTGTGTTTGAAATTTGGAGGAGCTTACAACAGGGAAGAAGTTTTGGAAATAGAACTGTCTTACCTCTGTAGCAGAATGCCTTTCACATCTTTTAGCTTTCCTGTAAACCACTTGCAGGGGGTTACCTGCTTCTGCATTCTTTCTACATAGCTGCTAATACGCAGTGTTGTGGGGAAGGTGTTTTGGGTTTGTGTGGTGTGGTTTTGGTAGCCGGAGAGGGGCTACACGGGTGGCTCCTGTGAGAAGTTGTTAGAAACTTCCCTGGCTCCAAGTCAGACCCACCGCTGGCCAAGGCCGAGCCCATCAGTGACTGTGGTAGCACCTCTGGGAGAGCAGATTTAAGAAGGGAACCTGCAGCAGAGAGGGAAGTGGGATGTGAGAGAAACCCCTCTGCAGACAGCAAGGTTAGTGAAGGAGGGGGCGGAGGTGAGCAGGGGAGCAGATGCCCACCTGCAGCCCAGGGAAGAGCCCATGCCAGAGCAGGTGGATACCCCCAAAGATGGCTGTGACTCCATGGGAAAGCCCGTGCTGGAGCAGTCTGTGACTGAGGATCGGCCTGTGGAAAGGACCATGCTGGAGCAGTTCATGAAGGACTGCAGCCCATGGGAAGGACTCACATTGGAGAAGTTTGTGAAGGACTGTCTCCTATGAGAGGGACCCCACGCTGGAGCAGGGGAAGAGTGAGGAGTCCTCCCCCTGAGGAGGAAGGTGCGGCTGAGACAACGTGTGATGAACTGACCCCAACCCCCATTTCCGCTCCTCCTGCGCTGCCAGGGGGAGGAGGTAGAGAAAATTGGGAGTGGAGTTGAGCCAGGAAGGAGGGAGGGGTGGGGGAAAGGTATTCTAAGGTTTTGCTTGTCAGTATCCTTGTTTTGATTTGATTTGTAGTAAATTAAATTGATTTTGTTTCTTCCCCAAGTTGAGCCTGTCTTTTGCCCATGACCATAAGTGGTGAGTGATCCCTCCCTGTCCTTGTCTCAACCCACAAGTTTTCTTTATATTTTCTCCTCATCCCACCGTGGCTGGTGGGGAGGAGTAAGTGAGTGGCCTCGTGGTGCTTAGTAACTGGCCGGGCTTAAAGCATGACAGAAAGTTAGCAAACACATGCTGCTCTCTAAGTTGTAGCTGAGGTGTAGTGGTAGCATTTACTGGTGTGGTTACAGAAAAGGAGCAGAAGTGCTCAGGTACTGTTGTTGGAATTAGATTTCTGCATGAATGTGGGGGTTATTGAAGCCACTTTCTTCCCACTCGTCAAAATTTCTTTTCCCATAAGGTGAATACATGATGAAAATTGCACAGTCATCAACAAGAAGTTATTGCTTGTAAAATGTGGTGTTTCATCTCGTTAAGGAATAGAAAATCTTAAAAAAGATCCTTAAGTGTGTTGATATGCTATTATCTTTGATTTGAGAAACACTGGATATGGTGGGTTTCTAAGCTCCAACTATTTTCCTTTTGTATAGTATTAGTTCCTGCCATTATCAGTCATTTTTCCTTGCACATGTTTGCCTAAAAAAAATTCAAAACCACATTTTAAAATTTAAGATTACATTTTAAAAGGTATTCAGATCTTACAGTATTTGCTTAGTGAAAGGGGAGTAGTCAGTGGCCTTTTCTATATTGCTGGTTTGTGTGTGTAGTCATGTTAAATGTGTAAGTATGATGGTATATGTGCTTGTGCTAGCAAGTTTCTCATTTAAAAAAAAAATCCCTCCACGTTTATGAGATTCATGATGTTTTTTTAAATAAGTGGCCAAAGTATCATGTTTATAATTTTTCTTTTAGGAAGGAATAGTCTGTATGATACTACTTGAAATTCTACATTGAAACCAAAACCACAGTAAAGTTTCCCACACAAATCACCAAATCAAACAGTTTACAATCCTACAATGTTTTCACATCATTAAACTATTAGACCAACTTTCTTTCATTTTTGCATAATGAACAGATGTGAGAAACTAGCGTATTTGTCTGTATTGAAATCAGTGCCATTTCTGCTTAGGCTTCTTAAAAGAAAATTACTTCACCAATATTAACCATCAACTAATTAAGACGTACTTAATTAAATGCAAATGCTACTTAGCAAAAGCAATTGAGAGAAAAGCATATGATTAGGGAATTAGCAACTGATTTAACACTTGGAGCTACCAGCTAGGCACCTAAGCAACAGCAATGAATGCAGAAACTTTGCTTGATAAGCATAATACAAAGGAAAAATACACCATCTTTTCACAATGTGTTTGTTGAAAAACTTCAGAGCCAATGAAGTAGAACATATTGAGAATATAAATTGTAGGTTAATGTTGTTTTATGTTCAGTAATTAGAGAGGTTAAAAATTTTTCAAAGTGTTGAAGATTTATCAACCTACCTCATGCAGAGAGACTTTTTGACAGCTGGTCATTCAGGAACTAGAACAGAAGATAATTACATACAAGGTAAAGTAGTGTTGCTACTGTTTTCAAGGACACTGCCATTTTACTAACATTAAAGCTTATGTTGACAGCCTTTATCTTTGGAGCAGACATGAATAAACATCACCAAGATGTTATGAAGGCTGCTGGGATTAATAAAACATTTAAAGTTTCTTAATGTCTTTCAAAGTATGTGTTATATACAAGTATTGAACTGATTCAAGAGCAAAAGTTGGTCTGTCAGTCAGATACTATTGCATGTGGTGCTTTTTTTTTCCCTCCAAATGCTCTTAAGATTGTTGGGCTAAACAAGATGGTAAATGATGAATTGCATGTAAATATTATTGTTTCCCCTTTCTGGGGCTTATTTAATTAGGTTTTTCAGAGATTAACTTCTAAATTCTTCTTACTGAAAAATCTGGGTCAGCCTTTTGCTGCTGTGTATGCATTTTAATTAGAGACATGTGCTATGAGAAAGACAGCTTTCCTCAGAGAGTTCCTCTTGTATAAGAAAAAAACCCACAATCAAACAACAAAACAAATAGAATTACCAAAAAAAATACAGTCATGGTATGAGACTGAATTTCCAATCAGCAGTTCTGATAAAGTTGAAGTAAGATAAGGAGATTTGAGGAAGATGGATCACAAGTGCCTGATTATGCAAAAGGACAGAATTTGAATGGAAGTAGTATATGGGCTTACACTTTTTCCTATGCATAGTTCACAACATAGTTGTCTACATCTTCTAATCATTGAAAAAAGAAAAATCCACACTACTGCTGCAGCACCGTGGTTTGGAAGGAAAAGTTAATTTGCTGTGACAGTTCATGCTAGGCAGGCAGGATTTTTCCTTTTGTGGTGAACTTTGGCGACTGGTGAGCACTCAGTGATTTGAAAGAAATGCAATAGTATTAGAAATGAAAATGATAATATTGGTTTATCCTGGTGATTGATTATTATCTGCTTATTAGCAGATATAAAGTTTCCTGGAATCTGAAAAATGTTTGGGTTTTGATAAATTTAATAGCTTTTCTGTAATGTGAAGAGTTTCCCATTTTGCATTAGACTAATCAGCCAATGTGTAGACAAGGTTATTACTAATGAAAGTCTAGTGTAGAATTTCAAATTTGGATACATTTGTAAGTTTTCTATTATGTCAGTGGTTCTCTTGAAGTTGTTTTTTTAATTTTCTTTAAAATAATGACAATTAAACTCAGTGCTTTTTCTATACTGTTACATTCTAGTCATTATGTTCTTGTAACTTTGAGGCAATTAGATTTTAGACTGATCTTTTCTTGCTTATTTTGTGCCCTGAGTTATAATTAAAACAGACATTTAGGCACATCAGAATTGTAGGAAAATTTAAAAAAAAAAAAAAAAAGCATTTTCCCCTCTCCTAGTCAAACTATCTTTGTATATCTACAGGAATAATGCAAAAATTGTAAAATTGTAGCATGTACAAATTTTTTAGTGGAGAAGCATATGCTTTAGTAACTTCGGGTACGGAAAGTGGTTAAAGTCAGTTCCATATGAAAAACAGGACTGAGCACATACCACAGATCTGGCTTTACTAAGTTTTGAATATAGATATGCATATTTTGTTCTTGATGGGCAGAGTCCACATACCAGCTTTGGCTCCTCAGCCAGTCTGAGGAGGTCATTCAACACATTTGAAGACTGACGTAGGAGTCAGCATGAGGACACATATAGGTCCTCATGTGGGAGGAATGCATATGGGAAACTGCATGGGAATTCAAGATAAAGAACAGTCTCGTTAGCCATTTCAGCCTTTACAACCCATACAGGAGGCAGTGCGATACTTTCCTGTTGATTATTTTTCTACACGGGGAAGGAAGGAAACAGTAAATGGCAACCAGCACAGCTCACAGCTTTTAACATCGTGTGAACTAACTATGTTTTTTCCTGCAGCCTCCATGCTTAGAGGTATAACTGAAGGCAACTGAATAATAACAAGGCCTTCTTCCCCTGCAACGACTGAGCACTTTGAAAATTGATCTCTGGGGTACCTTACCAGGTATTTCAGGTGCCCAGAAGTTTTCCAATGGATGACGCATTGTGTGCCTCTTTTCCAGCTTCACTGGCCAGATAAGAAAACTAGTAAGAGAGGCATCAACCAAGACACTGATGCCTATAACTGGTATAGTCACATACATACAACACAGTATATACCCTAGTATGTATGACCAGTTGTCCTGGTTTCAGCTGGGTTAGAGTTAATTGTCTTCCTAGCAGCTGCTATAGTGCTATGTTTTTGAGCTAGGTATGAGAAGAATGTTGATAACACACTGATGTTTTCAGTTCTTGGTGTTTAGACTAAATCAAGGATTTTTCAGCTTCTCATGCCCAGCCAGCAAGAAGGCTGGAGGGGCACAAGAAGTTGGGAGGGGACACAGCCAGGACAGCTAACCCAAACTGGCCAAAGGGGTATTCCATACCATGTGATGTCATGTCTAGTATATAAACTGGGGGGAGTGGGGGTGGAGGAATTGCCACTTGGGGACTAATTGGGTCTTGGTCGGCGGGTGGTGAGCAATTGCATTGTGCATCATTTGTATATTCCGGTGCTTTTATTACTACTGTTGTCATTTTATTAGTGTTATCATTGTCATTATTAGTTTCTTCTTTTCTATTCTATTAAACCGTTCTTATCTCAACCCACAAGTTTTACTTCTTTTCCCAATTTTCTCCCCCATTCCACTGCGTGGGGGAGGAAGTGAGTGAGCGGCTTCAAGGTGCTTAGTTGCTGGCTGGGGTTAAACCATGACACCAGTACATCCAGATCATGCAGTGCTCTGAACTAGCAGTCTTTTCCATCCTTTTGTATTTTTACATCCTCATTTTTAATGTGGAGTTTTAAAAGCACTTGAATGACATTCTGTAGTTTCCTGTGGTCTGTTGTACTTATAAGCAGACTATCATATGTTGGCTACCAGGAGCCACAAAAAGAAGATATTGGCATAACTGAGCCTTTTTTTTTCTTAGAGTTGCAGATATACTAGTGAATTTGAACACATTCGACTAAGCAATACAGGGTCCAAAGTCTGCAGTTTTAGCATTTAGGCTCAGTTGCTGTCATTACTTTTTATGACCTTCAAAATATAACTGCAAGATTTGTTTTACTACTGTGTGATATTCCTGTCCTTTGCTGACTAAACAGGTATTTAAAAAATAATGTTCAACATTAATGTTCAAAGCACTCTCTTGATTTGATCCCATTTATTGTGATTTTATTGTCAATTTTTTACTTAGTTTATATCAGGTTATAGTTCAGCCTTTCAGAGACTATAGCTGGTTTCGAGGCACAGGGCTGAGGTGAAGTTAATTGCCTTATTGCGTAGGACTCCAGGAGCATTTTTATTTTACGTTGACTTTTTTAGTTGTTCTCTATGCCTCATTGAATCTTGCAGTGATTTTACTGTTCATTTTAAGGCTTTAAAAAAATTTTGCCCTCTGTTAAGCACTTGCCTTTCCATTTACTACAGGTCAGAATTTGACAGCAATTTTTTACTGTGCACTGAAGCATGCATCATATTAAAAGATGCACAATAGGCAAGAGGGTTTCCTTACCATGTACCATGTCTCTCTAGTGATACCAGCTCTAGGAATGCTTCCCATTGGAAAGATCTTAAAGCATTTTACAGGCAACTTAAATATCAGACACATTTTACAGGTGAGTAAACAAAAACACAAAAGAGTGACATGATTCAACTACATTAAACGGAGAACATAGGTCGTCTGTGGTCTAGCCTAACCTTTAGCATCTAGACCAAATTTTCATGGATACCATATCTGCTTTGTGAATGTAATAAAACAAGAATGGTGGTATGAATACAGTCTGATACTTATGAATAGTTAGCCAGTCCTCCTGTATGCTATTCACAGGCTACCTCTCTAATCTGTAAAAAATTTCCCTATTCAGTAGGGAGGTTGGTGGTTGGTTGGTTGGTGGTTGATTTGGGGGGGGGGGGGGGGGGGGTGTTTGTTTTAAAGCAATTAAATAATTCAGTAGTTCAACAGTGGCTCTGGTGTGTGCACACATACTAGAAGGTCTTCACACCAAGGAGGTGGCCACAAGGAGGTTTTAATGTAATGACTTGCTTTGCTGATTGTCTAGCTGGATCCACCAAAACAGTTCAAGGAAGAGATGTGGATTTGAAAGGCTATGTCCTCGGCACTCTTTACTAATGATACAAATCTGTAGAATATCCCAGCAAAGGTTTAAACAGTTTTTGACATTTTAAATCCTTGAAAAAGAAAACCTCTTTTGCATCCTGCCATTTCTACATGCAGTCACTCCCTTTAGTGCAATTTGGAGACTTTAGCCCAAAATGTGCATCTATTGCATGAGAGAGAAATATCATTCAACTACGTAGGCACTGTTTCTGAATATGGCCTATTGCTAGATTCCAGATTTTAATGAACAAATCAACGGATAAATGGTGAAGAGTATTCTTGATGGAAGTGTCATATTCTGTTTTCATCTTTCTGCTTTTTACTTTTTGTTGCTCTGTTGCTTAGAGTATAAGTAACTCAGGGCAGGGGTCTCAGTCGTGGTTTTGGAGTTCTGTCTTCAACTCTTGTGCAACATAAATGTATACCTAGAAAGTTCAAATAAAATATTAGACTGCACATGACAAACTTTTTCAAATGGGACTTTTTCTAACTAGCTTTAGTCTTTACATTGACATTGTTCCCAGCCTGTGGTTGAGTGGTTCCTGGTAGTTGACTACACTATGCACTTTAAAGAGGAAGGCAACAAAGGTCAAATTGTTCATAAAATCATTAGTGAAATGTCAGAAACAATTTAGTCTAAATAAAATATTTCCCTGAAGATAAGAAGTACCCATTATAAAACATTCCTTCCAACTGCATTTCTGTGCTGTTGAATTCATCAGATAAGGATTGGACAGTTGACAAAAACTAAATGCTAATATGGAAGATACATATTTCTAGAATATTTTCTCTGTAAATGTGAAGGATGAAAGAGGGCTTTCATTTTGGGAGAGAGTGAAGGCTTTTTTTTGTTTGAAATATGAACTCAGACCAAAACTAATTTAATACAATTTCTCATTGTGACCCCAAATTTAGCTTGAGTTTCAAGGTAACACCACCTGAGTTGGCAGGCAGTAAATAAGCTCGATATAGCATTGTATGTTTACACTATGACATACTTGTAATAGTAATATTGTAATAATAGTATTTCTTGCAAAGTGTGAAAGTGTCCCAGCAGTATACCTCCTGGAGTCTTACCTGGAGATGAAACAATTTGAGAGTAAGGTTCACCCCTTTTGTAGCTTTTTTTCTATTCTTTGGAAAAAAAGTTTGCAGTTTGCTCCTCTGTCTTGTCCTTCAACCCAGACACATGCTGTTCTGATGAATCAGGCAGGAATCCCTCCTGCGTTGGTGTGAGGGTGTGATGACCTGTGATACAAGAGAAAGACCAATGGATGCAAAGGTTCAGTCCAGTGAGGGGGGCAGAACTTCATGTGGGAGATCTACAAAGCCTTTGGCAGGGCTCAAATTTGTATTTTTAATATGGGAAAATACAGCTATTGACACTGACTTGATCTCAAAGGTCTTTGTAATTCAGATGATTGTGACTACTTCAGGTTATTTTAAAAGCATGAGCTGCACGACTTCCCTGGTTTGCAGAGCCAAGGAAGATTGATGTTTGCAAAAGTTCTGTTGTTCCTCAAGATATTCTGTATAAGTAAATTATTTGACACTGGTTAAAGGGATATAATAGTGGATGGATGGCCCTCATCTTTTCCTCTTTTATAAAGAGTTTGGTTGTTAATAGTTCTGGAACTCATGATTTCTCACTAGCACTAAAGAACCTCCTTTTTTCAGGAACTCAGTTTATGAGAGATTCTTATTTGAGAGGTTTTAAGACTTTGTAAACCTTGAATGACAAAAATGTAGTTTCTGTTTAGATTAGAATTTGACTCATTTTATTATTATTCTATTAAGCAGTAAAAGCCTAATTTGAGACTTGGGTAAAGCAGTGTTTCTAGATCTTTGGCTTCATTTACAGTATACACAGTTCTCACTGAATTAGCTTTTCAGAATACAGGTGGTAGTTATTAACACTGGCTGATGTCTTTATCATTAAATTATAGAGTATTTAATGATTATTTCAAAGAAATTTTTTCCTGTATCAAAGACTTACATTCATTGCAAATCTTGATGAGACACTATTTTGTTGATATTAGCTATTAAAACAAAAGGGTTGACATAATGGATTGTAGCAAGTGCAATGCTATAAGCATTCTTGTTCAGTCTCGTTGAGATCATGTACGCTTCAATAATGTTTCAGTAGATGAATCATAATTCAACAGAAGGCTTCATGCCCTAGTGCAGCAAGGTTCACATAGCACAATAGGCATTCAGATACTTTGAAATGTTACGCGTTTCAGAAAATTAAAAAAAAAAAAAAGATTCATGTTTACGAATGAACTGGCTCTTTCCATGCATGCCTTGATTGGACGTGATTAACAGGGCCTCAGAAGTCCAGTGTGCTCTTATAAGCAACTTTTTCACAGTTCCTTGCTAACTGGCGTTATGTATCGGGCTACTGCTCAGTTCCTGGTGCTTTTTGTTCCAAGCACTTTCTGTAATTGGTTTGTATTATAACAAGGCTATAATTCTAAAATAGTGAATCAAAATCTCTCCCTCCTTAGTTCATTTTTTCCATCATCTGCTCCAAAGTGAAGATTTATCCTGAGGCTTTTGTCACTGTCAGTGGGACTTATTGACCTCAGAATATGTGGTCATTCATTCATTCCTCACTTAATGGATATTAACTAATTTGATCAGGAAATCATATGTCACCTTACAAAACTAACCCCTTTGTGATTAGGGTGCTGTTCAGACAGATCTCAGACACAGCGCTCCCATGATTTCCTTACTGAAAACAAAAGCAGCCCTGCTACTTAAACACTAGCTAGTATTTTATTGAACAATTTATACCAACCTGGATCTTTTTATTATAATGAAATGTATACATTGATGTGGCCGCATACAAACGCATAGATCTTTTTATACTTCCATAACACAAGAAGTGATGTGTTACTGGTTTGCTAACAAATGAAGATCTTTCTAACCAAACAAGACACTGACTGCAGCTTACTGCAACTCTGCGTATTTTGATGCATATCTGCAATTCAAAGGATGAATTCTGGGTTATAAAACTGGATGAGCTGGAAGTTAGGATACTTTTCCCCTTCTCCCACAAATGTGGATGAAGACTAGGTGATTACTGTACATGCATTTTCATGTATGCAGTTTTCCATAGGTGTATTGTATACTCTGTTATTCACATTAGGATTTTCTGTGGAATCAAATATGTATTAACAAAATGAAAGCCTAAAGACCACCCGGGCTGGCATTCACTTCAGCAGAATATCAAATTAAATGAGGTTTAAGCATGTTCTTCTAGAATCAAGGCAGAGGAGACAAGTAATTTTAATAAAAAATCTATTTACCTTGTTTATATAGAAGAACAGAATCTAATTTATTTGTGTGCCCATCTGGGCTAGATCACTCATTTTAAGTTAATTTAACAAATGATAGACTGCTACTGGCCTTTTCTTTCCCAGGAGAAGAGGTTGACAGGCAGCTGTGTAGAGATGCTATCTACCCAATCCCAGTTGTCTGCGAAGCTCCATGCCCAAAGGACTGTGTGCTCAGCATGTGGTCTGCATGGTCCTCCTGCTCACACACCTGCTCCGGCAAAACCACAGAAGGGAAGCAGATGCGTGCCCGCTCCATTCTGGCATATGCAGGTGAAGGTAAGGTTGCATAGTCTTGCAGACTCTTATTTGATTTGTGAATTCTCAACTGTCTTTGTAATGTCAAAGTAATTTCTTGATCGACAGAAACAAATTATTAGATGGAGTTGGTTTTTTTTACATATAGAAAAATTATTTAAATGCTTATTCTACATTTACTCATGGTACCTAAAGCTGTTTTAAAGAGGAGATTTTATTTTGCTTATTTCAGTTAATGTTGCTATTTTTTATTATTCTGCATAATATTAGTTTTGATTTTGAATATATGCTTTTCTCATTTTCTATTAAAAATAAACAAGGCAAAAAATTTATCCTATGCAGACCTCTGCCTTTATGAAAGATATTTATAGAGGATTGTTAGTAACCCTAATTTAGGTCCAATTTATAAGGATATAAGTATGAATGCTGAAAAGATGAGAGTTTTAATGGGTTCAGATGCTAACAAATGGCTTTTGTAGCTTCTTAGCTCAAATTGGTAACTAATGTTACCCTATTAATATTTTTATTCATAGTAAGACTTTGGTTTTACCCTGCAAATCCTCACTCATGTGAATGGTTTCCATTCATGCAAATGGTCCTTGTGCAGCATCTGCAGCAAATGCAAAGAGAAGACATAGGTGGAATATAAAGAAGAAGAAAAAGGTTTTAGATATAGGTTCATGGCTATTCTTTGATGATGTTCCATGCTTCCTATAACTGGTTTTGTTTTGTTCTTAAGTATTTTGGGGGGGTAATTGAGAAAATGTATTCTATACGTAACATGGTTCTAAAATGGCCACATCAGGTGTGCCAGGGTCCAACTGGTAAATGCCTTGTGCAACACTGGGAGCAAGGAGACATAGCCACCAAAGAGTTCTTGGAAAACATTTACTCACAAGTATTACTGACAGTAAAGTTAAATGCCTTCAATATACAAGGTTTACATGCATGTTTTAGTTCTTTAAAACTGTTAAGCATTTTATTACTTCAAGTTAAGATGAAATTTAGCTGAAAAGTGAGAGCTGTAAGGCATGGAAGTAGTGAAACAGGGTATCTGTTTTGAGAAATGGAAAAAGAAAGGGGCAGGCTTCATCGAATATCAAAACACTTCTCCATTTGCAAACAAAGTTAACTTCATTGCTAAAAGTCTACTGTGTATTTGCCAGAATTTGGGTAATTGTAAAAAAAAAAAATTGGCAATCAGAACTATACTGATTTTAGTAGGTGATTCAAATAATAAATTACTTTGATGGATCTATGTAACAAAGTAGAAATGCTCCTAAAATAAGAAACAAGATTGGTTTTATGTTGTCCCTTTGTTTATAATGTGTTAAATGGACTCATTTTGAGGGAAACACAGAGCCACATTTTCATATGATAATTCAAATAAACATGTATTCATGTGCTTCTTGCTTTTCCATGTATGTCAAGATAATAGATTTTTGATATGCTTATGCAGTTTTACTGGAGACACGAATTTAACATCCTGACAAGCATGCCACAGAAGTGAAAACCTAAATTACTCCAGAAAATTATTCCACTTTCTTATGCTTCTTTTTAAAAAGCACTCATTTTATTCCAACTTTGATACTTAACACAACTTAGGATAATTTACAAGGCTGCAGATGCAGCAAAGCAGTTAATCATAGCCTGGATTTTAGGTGTGTGAATTTTATTTATGTCTGTTGTGCAATGATCAGAATGAGCATTGAGTGATCACAAAGATTGACAGTTCTCAAACCACACAGGTAGTAGTGAAGAGATCCCTAAACTACTGCTGAGAAAGCTAACTCATTACCTAGATGTTGTAGTGCTTCAGCTTTGCTCGAACCTTGGCCTCTTTACCACTATCCCGAGATGAGGTCATTCTGTGCTTTTTTTCAGGATACAGGCTGTTATGTCTACCTAGCTTATAGCAGTTGACTCACATCTTGGTCAGATATCTTCAACACCATGCTCCTTTGCACTCTGTACAACTCCGGAGAATAAAAATATATAAATAAATAAAAAGAACCTTCCAAGGCTTAGCATATCATTACAACTCTAGCTGGAAGGTACTTTTCACCTTTGCTTGTATTATATTCAAAAAGTATGTTTAGCTTTTATTTTTTATGCTTCACTGAAATTAGAGTTATTGTCATCTTTCTCCTCATATGTCTCTTATGCCTTTTAGTCATTTGCTGCGTGACAAATAACTGAATGACTTTCACCTCCAGAATTGCATGACAGAGATCAGCTGTGTTCCCAAAACATAAAACATTGATTGTATACTTGGTGCTGGGAGGTCATTTAATGTTCTGGGGGCACAGAATATATTCATGTATCTGAATGTCTGTATTCTGCTGATATAAAAAGGAACCTCCACATGAACCTTTTTTGGTAAACATGCAGTTCTCAGTTCTATTTAGAGTTTATAAAAAATGCACCTTACTGTTAATTAAGACTGTAAACATCATGTATAACTAAAAATTCCAAGTCTCATAAAGGTAAGACCAATAATTCCATTTACACATTAAAACTGAGTTCTGAAAATAGCTATCAGTTCTGTTCAGGTGAATGGTCCCACCGGTTTTCCCTTTTCGATTTTTGAACCTTTCCTTGAACTGTTGGTATGAGAGACAGACCAGGTTAGGTAAGCCATTTCATAGTAATTCCTGTATAATATAGCCATGATATTTGAGAGTTTTTATTCAGAACACAGTAGGACAAATATATTGTACATAAATATATACAATTCTTATGATATCAGGATTGGACGTTAATTAATGAAAGAATGTGCAAGTCTGTTGGCAATCTATGAATAAGGCTAAACTTGGCTTCTAAGATGACAGAAGGAGTCCAGGTTTATCACTGTTGAGTCCTTGATCACACGCATCCTCTTGCTAGTCATGGAGAATTCAATCTACAAGCCTAGGAAGATGAAAGCATTGCGGGCATTACATACACAAGGAATATTGCAATCCATCAAAGAATCTGAAGTGCTTAATTCTGTTCATTGGGGTACTTAAACATGAACACCCCATTGAAATTTTTGAGGGTCTGTAAATATGTATGAAATATGTTCTTTTATCTGGATCTCAGATGGCTTCTTATCGAAGTATTGTCTGTGATTTTTCAGTTTCTCTCCTCTTTGAAATAAAAAATACTATATTCTGTCATTTTGCTTGTTAATCTTGGCAGATGACTGTCCGTGACAGAGATATGTTATTTCACACTTAAGACCTTATTTTAATTCTTACTTCCCAGCTACCTGTGCTCTTGAATTGGTTTGAGGAAACCATCAAGTTAGCATAACTGGCCACAAGGACACAGCCACAGTATAATCCATTTTCTTGGATGTCTTAGAATAGGAATAATTCAGTAGCATTGTAATAATTCCTTGGTGACAAGAATAGCTTCACAGGAAAAATTGAAGTCATATGTAAATTACAGTAGTGACAAAGTTTTCTAATGAGCTCTGAGATATGACTGCCCCTCCAGCATCACACTGACTTCTGCTCAAGCCAGGAGCTGACCTTGGCTATACGCTCTCTCATCAGCATTTCCTCATTCGGAACACCCCTCTTCCCTGTGGTCAAACCATATGCTGCAGAACCTCAAGCACAGTGTGGTTATATACATCTGGGATGGGCTTATTTACTTGCATTCAGTGGAGAGAGAAAGAGACGAGTCTCTTTCCTCAAGATGAAGACTTTCTGTGGTTTGTGAGATGACTCCTTGTAGAAACTAGTGTCACAATAACTTTTTTGATGGCTTTTCTGAGATCATTGTCCTCAGCTTGAAGGTTTGAAAGGTGAAGTGATTTATAAATTTTCCTGTCTGTGAGCCTGCCTATAGTGGTAGCTCATTTGTGTCACTGTCAAATACATCTTCATGGTACAGTAAGAAACTCAGGAAAGTCATTGTCTCAAAATATAAAATGACAGCAAAGGACATAATGATGTTACCTGATACATCATACGGTTGTTCTGTGTAAGTCTAGTAAAGGCATCGTATACAGCTCAGCCTCTCTCTTTTGAATGTAGGGTTTGTCTATTTTTGTTTTATTTTCTGTTCAATATTTCTGTTATTTTTTTATTTCTTGCTTATAATAAAGCTTATATAATTAGTAATACATACTAAGACTACTTTACATAGGCCATGACCTGAGACTGAAAAGTACTAAGTGATTTAATTTTTAGTAAATAGCAGATATGCAGATTGATTCTGTATTGATTATATACTGTCATTGATTGACACTGCCAAATCAGTGTCATACAGCATAATGCTAATGTTGTGGATACATTCCAAGTTTTATCAGTAGTAAATGACTGATACTGATTTTGGAAAAGTAAAGATTGAACACTCCCTCCCCGCCCCCCCCCCCCCCCCCCCCCCCCAGTCAAACGCAAAGAAGGAAATAATCTGATTTAAAAGCTTAATTTATTAAAATGGGAGTGAAGGATGATTTTTGTTTGAAATATTTTCTTAGGGCAGGGATGCATATGCATGGCAATGTCTTACTATGGCTATTGTATGTTCATAGATTAGCAAAGTATAATGCCAGAAGGACTATTTAGTGTGACCTCATATATCACAGACTATTAAATATCACTGAGTTAGATAGCATAGAATATCAGTTGTCCATCTCATCAGGTATTCTGTTTGACTGGGGCCAATAGCTCATACTTCTCATCTCTGCAAAATTGATTTACTGAACTTGTAAGGAATAGCTGGATCAAAGGAGTTTCTTCTCAACTCCAGGCAAATTATGGTTGATATGCTTTAAAATTTTATTCCTGTTAAAATTCCAGTGCAGTTTGACTTCATAGTTGCAAAAGAGGAGTTATACTTAGTGCTTTTTAATCTATTTACTCTTCTTACACTTGAGTTTGGTTTTAATTTTTGTATTTTCCTGGCTTGAAATAAGAGTGCTTGGTAATTAAATCTGAAAGCATAGAATTGAGTAATTGTTTTCCCAGCAAATTGCTTATTCGCCAAAGGATCAGTTTTGGAAAAGTCAGGGATTTTCATGAATTTTCACTGATTTCAGCTGAAACAGGAATAAAAACCCACTTAGTTCTGGAACTGAGGAACCTGAATTGTCAGGCTAGACTTGCAAAGTGACCTGGCACCTGCCTGTGAATGTGAGCTGGGGGAGAGGACATTGCCATGCTTCCCCTTTTGCTCAGGAGCCCCTCAGTTCAGATTCCTGCTTGTAGTGTGGGGTCTGGGATTCAAATCCTATCCAAGAAAGGACTTGACAGACTTCTCGTCTCCCATGGGTGCACCCTAACTCCTGTCCTGCTGTGTATTATAGGACAGGTCTGCTTGGTTTGTATAACTGAATTGCACCAGGTGAGGAAGCATGAAATTTTGCAAAACTGGAGCAGGAGATCCGCACCAACAGGGCAGTCTTTGTTCTTATGTTAGCAGTTTGCATGTACTGACCACATCTGTCCTCGGGAAGTGCAGCTGCCTCAAGGAATGCCTACCTCGTTCCTATGGCAAAGAAGAAATGAGTAACACCTCACTCTCTAGATTACAAAAGGCACTTCAGTCACATCTGTTTTCTCAAACTTTAAGATTATTCCAGGTGTTTTGAAATGCATGTATAAAATTACATACATTTGTAAAATGAGTGGTATCAAAATGATTAATTAAAATGATCCTAAATGCTTTAAAAAATCTTAAGTGTTTTGAAATTTGGAAATTATCAAGACAGTGTCACAAAAAAGACTTATAAAATCCAATCCTTGAATATCCTAGACCGAGATGTCTTACCCACTACCAGCTCCAAATCAGGCAGAAAAGCAGTCTAAGCCTATGACAATTCTGTTAAAGCGTCAAGGAAACTACCCTCATATCTCTGCTATTTTATGAGTAATATGCAAGTCCCTCTGTAAAGTAGCCTTTCATCTCCAAGTGTGTTTTGCTTAAGTATCCAAAACCCAAAAGAAATGCTTCAGCTCCAATTGTTTTTTGTACCTTGAAATGATTATTTTTAGTACTGACAAGCAGTTATTTACAGTCATCTAAATGTGTATTATATAAAATGTATTTAGTGTTGTATGTCCCTTTTTCACGTATTCTGATAAAATTAAATGTTTATTTTTTTTTTCTGTGATACTCATTAATTTTTATGTTTCTGTCAAACCTGTCCTCATTTGGTGAAATGCTCTTGAAGTTGAGCAGCCCTGATCTTGCTACCCCTACACAAATGTTGTGAAGGGCATCTCTAACTGCCAGTTTTCCAACCCCTTCTTCTTTTCCTGTACCTATCTTAATTTGAGGGAGCACAAGGGAATGCTGTCTTCCTGGAGAGAATGGCACACTGATTTGTAAATAAATAGTATATTTTTTATTATTACAAACATTTGGTACTAGTGATAGTAGTTTTATATTTCAGTAATATTATTTCCACCTTTTGTTCATTCTTTACATAGTATTTTTAACTAGTGGTTTAATATGAACAGAACTGGATTCCCACTGATCTGCAGACATTCATGCCCCAAATCTTTTTCATTTACTAGTCAATGTCACTCTCATTTTTTCTCTGAATATACATTCTCACATAGCTGTCAAAACTGAATCTAAGTTGTCACTTTATTCTCAAATGCCTTAGGAACTTGTGGCTATAGCATCCATTCCTGAGGAAATGTTTCTTCCCCCTTGCCCACACCCTTTAATTTATGAATTTGCTTAAGTATTTCCCTTGTGTTTCTTCTTGAGCTAATGTCAGATGGAAGTAATTAATTTAGCAACTTTCCTTATCTCTTCTAAATTCCCCCTTTTTTAAAGCCTTATACTGGGGGAACATGTTTAAATTCCTCATGTGGATAAGTTTTGTCTCCCATGCCAAATACTTTGTGAATTTACTATCTTTGGATTTTTTTTCTCTTCAAAATACACTCACTTTCCTAATTTCCTTACTTATGTTCCTGTCTGCTGGTGTTAGCTGGAAGATTTTTTATTTCCTGAAGGAAGCTGCTTGAATAACTTTTTGAAACTTATTACATGACCATACTTTTGGTTTACCATTTGGTTTTTTGCTTTCTTTTTTAGGAAAATGCATATGACATTTTGTCTTGATGCTTTGCATATTAACGTATATTTTAAACAATTCTGGTAGACTTGAGTTGCATCCATTCTGAGACAAAAAACAATTTAATTCCAGTCATTGTTTAATTACATTCACAAATTTTTAGGTTTTTCTAATCCCCTTTGCAAAATTTAAGTTTAGCTAGTCTTTGGCAGGACATCTCAGTTAATACGATGTTTACTGTTGCTTGGTTGCATCAATATTTTTAGCCCAAAGTCAGAAGTTAAAAATATCTCTCTGGAAATAATTTGTGAATTTGGATTTTGTCCTGTGGTTTCATTAGAATGGCCCTTTCCTCACATTTGCTGCAGATCTAGACACCCCACAAAAGCAACTTGGGGTATAAAGTATTTTTGCTCATGTGGCGCTGGACTTACTTGTGTTGGAGTACTTGAAGCACCCATCGTTTCTTTGATTACATTTAGTTGTTTATTTAATTTCTCTCGACGACGAGTGCTTAAAACCCGTTCCCTCCTGCATGTCTGTAGAGCAGGAGGTCAACCTAAAGTTCAGTGTTGGGATACAAAGGCTAATATGCTCTCTGACATGCGCTTGGTGTGAGCACGCATTCTTCTTGTTAGAGAAAAGTTGTATAGCTCATCTGCAGTAACTAATAAAAAGCTCCTTTTTCAGTTGTCTTTCGTACTGTTCTTGTCTTCTGGGAAGTACTAAAATATTATTTAGATTTTCCTTGGATTTCCATCACTTGGAGATAGGGGTTGTATTGCTCCTGTGTGGGCCATGAATGTTTAAATTAATTCTTAAACCTAGATTCGGTATGTCTAGTCACACCAGAGATCTAGCAGACATGCTGTCTACTCACAGGGCTAGACATCTAGCAGCCTATGATCAAGTCTGGTAGGAAAGACCTCTTCTTTACTCATGGAGGACTGGGAGGCCGGATTAGCTTTGAAGTGCCTGAATATAAGAAACTGAACATGCTATCTGAAACCGGACACAACAAAGATAGCGTTATCTGAGCTTTTTTTCCACAATTATTGACACATGAATGCGTTTTAATCTTAACCTGCAACAGCGTTTGTTATCTCAGTCTGGACCTGAAATTGCCAGCTGTGCCATCCTCTTTGGTAATTACGTAACATGGATAAATATCCACTGGGAGCTAGGACAAGAGCTCCAAAAATCTTTTTAATTGATCCATGAATTAGACATAAACAGTCATCTCTACACGTGCATAACTAGAATATTTAACTGTTTCTTCTGCCTAGAGCCTTCATACATCCTTATGTGATCTCTTGCAGTCTCTTTTAGAGAACCCCCAAATAAAAAAGCTGTAGATTACTCCAAGCACATTAGTGTGTTATAGAACTTATGATTATTTTGGCATCCTTATTGTATACATTTACATTTACTGTCCATGTACAGTCTGTTCTGTGTAGTCTGTTGACTGAAGTGTGTTAAAGTCAATAGTCGGCATATGAAGAGGAGGAAAAAGGAACAGCATTTCTTTCATGTAATCAAAGTGATAATACCTAACTACTAAGATTTCAAAGTGTTTGTTTGGGTTTTTTAATAAAACACTTTGTATCCTTCCACTGCATGAACTTTTGCCCTGTTTTATTGTTCCAGGAGGAATACAGTGCCCAAATAGTAGTGCACTACAGGAAACGCGGAGCTGTAACGAACACTCTTGCACTGTGTATCATTGGCAGACCGGCCCATGGGGACAGTGCATAGAGGATACGTCTGTCTCTGCTTTCAACTCCTCTGCCAGCTGGAACGGGGAGGCAACCTGTTCTGTGGGGATGCAGACAAGAAAGGTCATCTGTGTGAGAGTCAACGTGGGACAAGTGGGCCCCAAAAAGTAAAGATCTTAAAAAATATCTTCATGCCGTAATTATCTTTGGATTTTGCTGCTTTATATCACCAATGACTGCATGCAAAGGCAAAAAGACCCCCTTCTTTCTGTTCTCATGAGGGAATAATTCATCTTTTAAAAATACAAAACTGAAGCTACAGGAGGACTATATAATACCTTTCTCACTATTGATTTTTATGGGCAATATTTACAGTGGTGATTCTGCTGACAGCTGACTGAATGCTAAATCCAGTTGGCTCCTTGCCATCATCAGGTTGAGTTGAGATAAAAGTCTTGGGGTATGTGTGTGGTGTGCAGTGCAACACCATTTCCAAGATCCTTGTGGTACCTCCAAGCAAGCAGTGCACTATATGGATTAGTGCAGGTCCATGCTAAAATACTGTTTTGGATCTAAATACAGTACAACCTATGTAAGTGCATCTTCTCAGAAGCAGACCAAGGAGGCGAAGCATAGTGCAGCTTTGACAGGACATTAATTTGAAACATTAGTTTGAACATTAGTTTGACAACCTTTGTGAGGTTTTTTTCCCCATATACATGTTTTTTTAAAAGATCCCTTTGGCCCAATGATTTAATTTTACAGTTTAATACATGACCAGGGTTGAATACAGATTAGCTGCTAGTAAAATGCATTTGGTAATATCTTCATACAGTTTGGCAGTCTGTAAATATATCCTACTCAAGACAGATTCAAAGCTGGAAGAGGTGATAGCAAAGGTCATTTAGAAAGTTCATGAGGCAGCTATTCTCACATTAAATATTTGCACGGTGCCTGCCATTTGTTGCTTTATTCAGCAGTAGACTTATTCCTAATTTACTTTAAATGGAAATATGGGGAATAATACCAGCACATTTAGTAATCTAAATTGTTGTATATCTGCATTAAGTTGCTGTTCTATTCAGTCACAATACCATTATATCTTTTATTTGCTACTCATTTTACATATAAAAAAACCCTCTAATGATTTATCTTCCTTTTTAAATCTACTGTTAATGTCTCTGCCTTTGTTTTGACCTTAAATTTTTGGGAGGGGGACTATTTTATTGTGTCATAAATGAATCCTGTGGAATTAGAAAAAAAAGTCTTGGTTGATCCTTCAAATTGTCACATTAAAATCACTGAATCGTTTTTAAAGACCCAGACATTTAACATGAAAATATAAATAGGAACCTTGTTTTAAACTCCCCTTAATAAAAAGGATTACTGTGGTATGATACAATCAATATTATTGGCCTTATCTACCTCACAAGTTACAGACTTCAGCTTGTATCTTTTCTGTTTAATTTGACCTTGAGTAAGGACTGAAAAAAAATCAATACTTTAAGCCACATATACTAAATACAAACAATATAGAAGATAGAAATGGTGTTCTAATTGAACTAATTGCCTTGCCCAAGGATCTGATGAGGAATCGTAATGTTCAGTGCTCCTGAAAGATGAAGTTCTCAGTGAAACAATGAATATGTATAATTCAGACTTTTTTGTATGCTTATAATTACTGTTGTTCTTTAAGGAAAAAGCCATTAGTAAGCCAATGTTCAATACTTTTCAGAAGTGTTTTTAATTTTAACCTTGGAGAAAATTTCTGAAAACATAAACAAAGTATGTGATTGGTCACAGATGCTTTTTTAAAGTGCACCTGACCATATATAATACACCTATGCATATATAATCTGATTTCATGAATCGCATAGAAACAAGGCACAGTTTGACTTAAAAAATGTAGAGAGAGCTTATGGAGAGGTGATGGAGATTTATGTTGCTATAGCTGTAATATTTCATGGTCTTTCACATTGGTATTTTAGGGGAGAAAAGAGAAAGGGTGGAGCTGTCATTGTAACAGGGCACCAAGAAGTTGGTGCTGGTTCACAATAATGCATCATACTCTCAGAAGTTTATGTGAATTGACACAAAAATGTAGAGGCAACTGATAGAAATCATGAACTAGCAAGTGTTATTGCTTAAGAATATGTTCCCCTAAAGCGGCAACTCAACTTTTCTTCTCCTTTCCCATTGCTTTTCCTCCCACACTGCACAGGCATAGTTCTTCACTGACCATGGAGACGACATTTTCTTGGTAGTTCATCATTAGACTTGCTTGTGCTCCTTTCAGCATGGCAAGAAAGATGCCTCACACAAGCCAAGCTTCCCCAGCTGGTCCAATCCAAATATAAAACTGGTCTGTCATATCTCTGGTCCCAGATGCCCAGCAGCCACAGGAAGAAAAGCTAGTCATAGTAATGTTTTTCTGTAATGAGCCAAAAGCACCAAAATGTGGAAGTGGTATTGTTCTTACCTTTTTACATATTCCTCTGACAGTCCACAGTCTGCGTGCTTTTAGAGCAATAGTCATTTTGAAATTATTTTAAAGATTTGCAGTACTTCTGCAAGAGTTATTGCATTATCCTGAAAATAAAGATTGAAGCATAGAGAGTTGTTTGTCTTTGGTGAAAAAAATAGGAACACAGAATGGGGAAAATGACCTGGGTTAATGAGTCCCATATGTGGCAGTCCAATAATCCCTTTTATATGCTCATCAAGCCTCTTCCTAAAACAAGTGAGGTTTTCTGTCCCTTCTGACAGTCTTTCACAGTCTCATTGATCTGGCAGTTTCAAACCCTTTTCTGGTTTCTGTCATAGTCATGGCCAGCTTATACCTATTTGTTCCTGGGTTAGCAGTCTTACCTTGTTTAAATATGCCTCCTTCCAGAGTTTATGCTTCTGGTAAATTTATGAAGAGCTAAAAAATGTATTTTGCTAAGCTAAACTAGATGGCTTTTCTTCATAATCATTTGGAAGCTTGAAAATAACACTCAAAAGGCAGAGTCTGGAATGGTGAGTGAGGAATGATGATTTTTTTTCAAGTTAAATCCCAGGTGCAGAATGCACCAGTTTTGGCTTGCTTTCACCAGATATATTTAAATGCTAATAGTTTTTATTTCTGTGCTCCATCCTGGTGAATTCTGGGCAACTAGCACTCTGCTTGTGTGCCTGTAGGCATTAAGTACCTCTTGTGATTCACCACTTCGCTGCAGAATGATGGTTTATTTGATAATGCTTCTTTTTCTTTTTTTTTTTTTAGATGCCCTGAGAGCCTCCGACCAGAAACGGTGAGGCCTTGTCTGCTTCCTTGTAGGAAGGACTGTATTGTGACTCCATTCAGTGACTGGACATTGTGTCCTTCTTCATGTCAAGAAGGTAATTTTATCCATTGTGTGTGAGTAGACAGATTTTAAGAAAAAAAGGAGTTAGACTAGCAGTCACTTTTGGCAGAATGCTTATACGCATCTCTTTCTGACAGAAGACATGTAATAGCTGGTAGAGCAACGGCAGGGAGGACATAGCGTTTTTGCTGAAAAGAATAGTTATTTCTATACATTTTCTATATGCATCTGTTTGGATTTTTTTCTTCCATTTTGCCTACTTTTATGTTACAAACTCCCATTTGCGTCTTCCACTGATAAAGAGGTAACTAGTCATGGAGTAGACACGTATCTCTTAGTGTAACACGAAAACAGATACTTGTACAATTGTAGCACTTGAATTGTCAGATTATAAAATGGTCAGGTTTGGTCTTTGAAAATACATATGCTGCTTACTTATCAGAAAAAACTGAGGCTTTATATACTGGGTATACTAGGTAGGGAGGTAGATACATAGATAGATATGCATATGTATATAATTTTGGCTCGTTTCTTCTACTCCAAGGAAAATTGAAGGAAAGTTAATAAAAATCAGTAGACTTGAGGTTGATGTTAATGGTCTAACTTAAACATAATTCCAATAACATTTTAATACACTTGGCAAAGCTCTTAAAAACAGTGCAGGTCTCTCCTGAATTTTTATTACATTGAAATCATACATGAAGTTAAAGTGATGACTGGCTTAATATTGCCCACATTTTTTATGCCTTATCTCTTTTAAGCTTAACAGGAGGTGTTTTTCTAATATGTACTATTACCAACAGACTCTGTAATACCCCGTGTTCCACAGGGTACTAATCCTTGTATGGGACCTGGTGATTACTCACAGCTACCATATTATCAGAATGTAAGATATTGTTACATCAAATATACACACTTCGAATGTCATGGCCAATTCTTTATGCTTTATAAAGGACACAAGCATAAAAGCATTTTTGCAGTAATTCCTATTAGTGTTTAGTGCATTCTAACAAATAAAAAAGGGTTAGGAAGATTAAATTCATAACCTTTGAAAAAGACCAGAGAATTAAGACCGTTGAATCTGAATCTATGAAATAGTTATTCATTATTAAATACTGTGTTATTCTACAGCAGTATTAATTATTCTTTCTGAAATATTTTTGTTGGGGCAGATCATCTTAGACAAAAATGCCTTTTCTGTTCTCATTTCTGTGGGTTTTAAGAAAGTTCTTGATGCAATGAGCGTATTTTCACAAATATTTACTACAAACTAGCATGTAGGCTTCTATAAAACAGTACATTTGTGAACCAATACAGGCATTTTGTCTGTTCTGTGAGTCAAACTCTTTTTATACTACACAAGCAATTTTTACTTCATGGGGTTTACCCATTTGTGTCAGCAAGCTGGTCAGCAGCTTTGCTGGGCTGCATGTCTGTCTTGCCTCTTGTGCCAGCTCCTGGCATCTCCTGGAGCTGATTGACTCAGGAGCGCAGGGTTTCCTCTGTGTTGAAAAGTGGCCAGGTGGTGGAGAGCCACCACCGGGATTCTCCTACCGCTTGCTCCTAATTACAATTGCTTGGCTGTGGTCCAGCAAGCTTCTGTGTTCAGACAAGCTGCAGCTGCTGTAATAACCCACCCAAAGCTGATATCAACCCAGTCAGCCAAATGTCCATGCTACAGCTCTCTGGGGGAAAAAAAAAAGGGAAAAGAAAAAAAATTCCAAGATTTTTACCTAACAATATTTGTGTATTAGGTATTGCTGTGGAACTAATATAGACTTGTGGCTTTTCTCTTAATTTTCTGCCTGAAGAACTGATATCTGAAGATGACAGGAATCAAAATTCCTACATGAATGATTTACCATTTATCTTTAATAATGAATAACTATAACAAATATATAAATATAATATAATAGAACTGTAAACTGTAAATTAATTCCAGAGTGGAATTTCTGTTTCTGGTTTTACATGCAAATGATTAGGGCAAACTTACGCTTTGAAAGTGTAAAATGTAGCAGCAAACTGAGCTGGTATAATTTTTGTTCACTTCAACTGTGTATTCATTTCAGCTGTATATTCATTTGTTCAGCATTGTTACTATTGCTTTCTGTTTAGTTCTGCTTCCTGGCCTTTAGCTGAGATTAAAGTGTTTTATCTGTTAGGCTTAATTTTCTGCTTATGGACAAAACAGCATGTCAATAGTATAGCGATCAGTTCAAATACCTGTTATGTTAAATCTTACTTTTCCCCTGTGTCGTGGTTTAACCCCAGACGGCAGCTAAGCACCACGCAGCTGCTCACTCACCTCCCTCACAGTGGGATGGGGGAGAGAATCAGAAGGGTAAAAGTGAGAAAACTCGTGGGCTGAGGTAAAGACAGTTTAATAGGTAAAGCAAAAGCTGCATGCACAAGCAAAGCAAAACAAGGAATTCATTCACTACTTCCTATAGGCAGGCAGGTGTTAGGCCATCTCCAGGAAAGCAGGGCTCCATCACGCTTAATGGTTACTTGAGAAGACACACACCATCACTCCAAACATGCCCCCCTTCCTTCTTCTTCCCCCAGCTTTATATACTGAGCATGACATCATATGGTGTGGAATATCCCTTTGGTCAGCTGGGGTCAGCTGTCCCAGCTGTGTCCCCTCTCGACTTCTTGTGCACCCCCAGCCCACTCACTGGTGGGGTGGGGTGAGAAGCAGAAAAGGCCTTGGCTCTGTGTAAGCACTGCTTGGCAATAATGAAAACATCTCTGTGTTATCAACACTGTTTCCAGCACAAATCCAAATCATAGCTCCATACCAGCTACTATGAAGAAAATTAACTCTATCCCAGGCAAAACCAGCACACCCAAATTACTGTCATCCCTATGTAGCAGCAGGAGAAACAAGCTCTTCTACTCTTTGCAGGAGGTGTCACAGTAAAGAAGCAGTCCCGTCACCGAGTCATCATCCAGCTCCCTGCCAATGGTGGTCGAGAGTGCCCGGACTCTTTGTTTGAGGAAAAAGAATGCGAAGCTTCTCCCGTCTGCTATAGCTACAGGTAGTGTTAATCAACCAGAGACAGCTCAGACATGATTTTTCAACTTCTACTGCTTCTAAATCTAGCTGAATTCAACTTCTTAACAGCAAGTGTTTTTCTAATATGTACTATGTAGAAAAATAGGATGCATAGCTAAATCAAGGTTTCAGAACAGATATGTAGACTCAGTTGAGCCCACAGTGTCACTGGTTCTTTTGTTCCAGTTCCTTTGCAGGAATACTGCAACAACTAAGAATTACTTTCCAGGTTAAATCTTTCCTAGCAACTATTTTGACATTCTATATGATTAAAAAAAAAATCTTCCTTTCTATCCAAATTATCCAAAGCACTGAAATGCAGCCTCATCTGTTTAGGAGAGCTGAGTTCTGCTGCCACACTGTGCCATGCACTGTAGCTTCCATCCTTCCATCCCGGTCAGCCCTAAGACAGTCCACAGTTGATTGTATCCCCTAATATACAAAATTTTCTGTGTTGACCTAATCTTCACCAGAGAATGCTGAGGACTGTTCCAGCAGGTGGGGATCTCCACCGTAACTGGTTAAGAAAATTTTTGGGCGGTTTCGTAGTATCCATCTAAGTGACATGGGAAGGTCTAGATATACGACAAGATCTGGCTGTTGATACAGATGAAGTTTAGAAAATTCTGATGCCGTTGGTTGGATTTACTTGACAAAATAAAAAAAAAAAAAGAGATTTTTGGGTTTTGGATAATAAATATGAAACATAATTATTGGAAGCCAATGTTCTGTTTCTCCACCTGCTAATTCCCATGAAACTACTCTCTGTTGCAGAGGTAAAAATAGAATTTAAGCTTATTTTAGCAAAAACAAATTGAGATTAAAGAAATGTGTTGCTTTCATCATCTGGTAAGAATTATCAATGCAAATTCATTAGATCACACTGTATGTAACTGAAAGATATGAAAGGATGTAAAAGAACATTGGGAAGCTACCAAAATCAGTACTCCAAACATCAGAGAAATATAGCTCGAGAACTTTTTTTAGTCAATACCAGAGTAAGAGTTTTATCTTTTAAAATGCTGGCTGCGCCTCATCTCTTTAGTACCTTCAGTATCAAATTTTACCTGAGCTAGTGCATGATAACATGCTGAGCATAAGAAAGAAGAGTTGCTAGGGAGTGGTAGATGAGGTCATTTACATTTCATGGCACGAACTAATACTAAACACATTTTCTGTACATTTCCTTTACCATCTTTCTGATCTATACACATGCTGGAACAGATGGACTCAGGCACTCAGGAACACTAAGGCTCATGCCTTAGTTCAGATACTGGCCTGCAGAGGCAGTTTGCAATGAAACTTGAGGTGCAAAACCATTGAGATAATTTTAAACATGAGAGCAGCTGATGGTTTGAGCTGTGGACGTAGAATTTCCCCCCCGCACACTCTGAGTAATTCAGACAACTGTGGATTATTTCAGAGATGTGACAATAACCAGACTTGCCTGGATTTGTTATATTTAGGCCTAGGGTATTCTGCAGCACTAGAAGGGAACTTTGTAAAAGTTTCATAGCAGTTTATATTAATGATAGAATAATTTAAGCAGCACAATATTGCATTTGTTATCAAAGTTTTTTTGCAAGTTGTTTTTGTCTATGTTTTATTTTGATATTGTCTGGGTTCACAGGGGATCTCTTGCTTGGCTCCACGTTTGTCATGTGCTGCCATTCAGCTACCCGAGACCCCAGGTGCTTTGGGATTGCTTGAGGCACTCTCACAGTCATTTAAACCCTCTGTCCCAATACTTTGCTGTAGCTGGGGTTCCTGTTTGCTTCTGATTTCTCCTTTTGGGTTAGTATTTGGAAGATGAAGCTTAGCAAAAGAATTTGTTTGTTGTGAAAACTTTACCTTTGTAATCATATCATTTGAAATTTGAGAAAACAAAACAAAAACTCTAAGACTTTGCTTATCTGATCTCATCTTTGTAACTCCAAGTCTTGTTTGTGCTTCAGGCAAGACAGAATTACTCCATTTGTAGTTGTGTTGCAAGGCATGCCTAAGGGAGGTGGGGAAGAAAAGACCTGGGAAAGAGAAAAGAAGGAAAAGAGAAAGAAATGCACTAACACCTATATGTGACAGTATTTACTGCCAAAAGACACTCCCAATACTGCATGAACCAGAAATTAACCCTGGAGTCTTATCTCTGGAGTGCATTTGGGAAACTTCAACATATCTTTGCTTCACTAAGATAGGAGGAAAAGGAAAAGGAAGGAAGGAAAAGTGAGAAAGAGGGGAGGTTTATTAGGACATGCTAGTATTTAAAACTCATCCTTATTTAATGGGTCCATGTTGTTTTTATGAGATGTTAGTGTCACTTTGCTAAATCCACTTTTCAAATTTTAATATGTCATTTTGTTGACTGGTAAAATACTCTGAGCATGCTCAGGTATAAATCCATAGCAAAGGAGTTCTTCTGTTAAATGGGTATTCAAGTCATATAATTTTATTATTTTGTAAGGTATTCTTTTTTTGAAATTTCTTTCTCCCATCTTGTATATGTGTGTTAATGCTTTGTATTAATGTATAATCCTCATATTGTGGTTTGTATTCACTGTGTATTTGTTAGGTAGTGTTAATGTACCTTTGTATTTTGAAATCCTTGAAAATATATATGGTTTGCTTTCTCTTCCCTCCTTCACCTCCTTCCTTCCCTGTGTTCTTAATGGCCTAATCCTAAAAGGAGCAAAAAAGTTAACAGGAAGGAGGGAAAAGTCTACAGTATTGTTACTGTTTGTTGTGAATTGTCTGTGACCAGTTAGTAATAATAAGCAAGAGCTTACAGTGGTTTCTAATACTATCTAGCACTTGTGCTGCCTTGGTTTTGATGGCTACAAGTTTAGATGGATTATTTGAAGTTGATTGCTTCCCCCCTCCTTTCAGGTGGAAGACCCACAAGTGGCGCAGGTGCCAGCTAGTACCATGGTACGTGCGCCAAGACAGTCCAGGAGCGCAAGAGACTTGTGGACCTGGGCTACAAGCAAGAGGTTAGACCCTTCGTTTCTGTCATTTATTCCTCAGAAATCTATAGCTGCATTGGTGTGGAAAATAGCTAAAATTTTAGTCGTCATAACCTAACATTAATTTTATCTATCTTTATGTGCATCAGCAAAAGAAAATACTGAGTGCTAGTATGGTAGGGTGCCTCCTAACGGGTATTTGTCAAATGTTTTATTCATAAAATATCAGTGTTAATTTATTTTTAAGTATAGATACCACATTAGTCACTAATTTTATGGTATTGTTTGTTCAGTTTATTTCACCATCCTTACCCGAAGCAAGTTTGCAGACGTGTTTGTGGAAAGTAGATTTTCAAAAAGAAGAAAAAAAGAAAGGGATGGGTGACTTTGCATAACTCTTTTTGTGAAAAAGGTTGTGTAAATTCACCTGTGAAAATGTAACATTTTTCATGTGGCGAGGATGTGAAGACTGAAGACATGTTTATGGGTATATCCATTAGATCAGATAAAAGACTTTTGCTCCCTGTGTTTGAAAATTTAGGATCAGAGAACCCTACAATAATTTTGAGCTGGAAGGACGCTCTGTAGGTCCCTTGGTCCAACCCTCCACCCAGAGCAGGGCCAGTTTCAAAGTTAGATCCCACCCAGACTAGAGCAGGTTGCTCAGGGCCATGTCTCAACATGTTTGGAGTATCTCCCAGGATGGAGATCCTACAGCCTCTCTGGGCACTTGCTCCAGTGCTTGTCCAGTCTAGCACTGCATTTTTTTTTCCCTACTATCTAAGCTGAAATTTCCCTTGCTGTAATTTGTGTCTGTGGCCCCTTATCCTTTTACTATATCTCTCTGAGACATTCTGGCTCTCTCTTCTCTATACCCTCAAATTAGGTAATTGTAGAGAGCACTAGGAGCATGAGGGATGCAAGACTTTGCATTTATGCTGTTAAAGTTCAGTGCCAGCCCATTTCTCCAGGCTGCTAAGGTCCTCTGAATGGTACCCCTACCCTCCAGGTAGATATTGACTGCTCTTCTCAAACTGGTGTTGTCCCCAAACTTGCTGAGGATGCTTACCATTCAGGTTGTTAAAGATGCTAATCAGAATTGATCCTGGAATTAACCACTGAGTTGCAGCGCTCTTAACCAGCTGCTGGTTGGACTTCAAAACCACTGACACTTTGAGCCCAATGATCCAGATATTTTTCCACCATTTCCACTCAACAGCAAATAATTTTTTGCATCCAAATCCAGCTTTACTGTCACCTGAATTCATAGACAATTTTGTGGTTCTAACAGAATTGTGTATGTGTGACTCTGTTAAGTATAGTCAGGAGAAGGTTTTTTAGGTGCATTAAATAAATTCAGTATGAAAATAATTGTAGTTGCTACTTATTGTGTTACAGTAATGGAATTCCTTTGAACTACTAGTCAACCCTGATTTCCAGGAAGGTTTTTTTTCTTTTGCCTTTTCTGAGTACAAACTCCTATCTGTTAAAACAATATTGTCTCAGCAGATTGTGGAATTCTTGAGCAAGGACACTGCTAACTACAGAAGTGGAACGTTCAGGTCATTAACTTCTTTGCAGTATTAGAGGAAGTTATGGTATACTTAAAAAAGTCATAGAGTAAATCTTAAGCTAGTAACTCCTACCACTTACTCAGAAAGTGTTACAGGAGATCAATTTATGGCTTACCACAAAATGAAACCTGAAGGTATTGCCTGCTAATACAAAAGACTTCTGACTGTGGTAATTCTTTCGAAGGTCTGTCACTAATGTGATCTATTTCTAGCAGCTCTGGAGGATACATTCATATTATACACTGAGAAAGTAAGATTTCTGTCTTTGACAGTAGGAGTTCAGATAGTACAAAATGTTGTCTTCTGTACTTGCATGGTAGTACCCCAATCTGTTTGCCTCAAAGTCAGTTAATGAAGAAAGATAGCTTACTGTAGTGCATGCAAATTGGTTTTTATTATTCTTGTGTGTCATGAGGGTTTCTTTTTTTTTAACTGTAACTCCAATCGTGCAGTACACACATATATGGAGTAATACATGATTTTGGAATTACTGGGCATACAGTTTTCAAATCTGGTAAAATAGACTGGCAGAATTTCCCTCTGGTACTACACAGAGTTTGATCTTGTGAATGATGATGTATTTAAGCAGTAGTCTTGTTCCTACAAGCAGATATAATGGAAGCAGCTCTCTAGTGTAATGTGGTAGGATGAGCAATCATTAAGAACCCTGGGAGCAGATAAGCCTGAAGAAAGCAGGTGGGTTTGGTACAATTCTGTAAATGTTTCCGAGATCAGCTCTTAGAAAGGGAAGACCTTTGTTTGCTCCTGCTTTTTATTAAGTCTATCCAATGTATAAAATTTATTGTAGAATTCACAGAAGAAGTTAAGTTGAGTAACCAAAGATTATTTGTGCCTCAGTCCAAGTATCTAAATATGAATCTAAATATTGACTTGTCTGTCGCAGTGGTGAAAGTTACGTGCATTAAAGACAATGCCTTTTTTGGCCCAATATTTTTCCCATTGAAGTAAATTATATAAATTAACATAAAAATGTAAGTTTCAAACACAGGTATATTATGTATCATGTCTCAGTGTCTTAATATCTGGCAATGTGTTGAATATATCATTTGTGCTCAGTAATGCAAACTGATATTCTGTAGGAGCTAAATAAACTAGTACAGCTTTTCTTTAGATTGAGAAAAGTAAAATATTTTCTGGTTTCTTAAACGCCTTTAAAATGAATATGACTTGGAAGTAAAAGTTGAATTTTTGCACAAAAGTAACTTTCACTTTGGAAAACATACTTCTGCAATTATAGAGATTATCGGTTGAAGTTTTATGTACTTCACACCACAGAAAATAGCATTTTGAACATGGATATTGTTTTATTTGTTTTATATAGGTTATCTCCTACACAGGGCATTAGCATATTCCCTTTCCCCTCTTACACTTCAAATTCTGCCCTGAAAATATCCATGTGTGAATTTTCAATGATGCACTTTATTTTGTTTGGTCCCCTGCACAAGAGTTGATTTCATGCAAGGTGCTCACTGAAGGGAGGCTGACCTGAAAGCAGGCATCTGCCTGCCTGAGCTCTGCCCTGGACAGTATTAGAAAGATTTCACCAGTTTTGGAAGGAAGACTCTGGAAGAAGTTTTGTCGCCTCTCCCTGCTAATTCTTGCCTCCCTCCTGCATACTTGGCTTCTTGTAAATAAAATTTCTATAGGCTATGGAAAAATTTGCATGATAATATGTTATTAAAAATTCTATACTACAAATCATTTATTTAAAGATTATTTTTTGATGTAGATACAGAAAAGACTGAGCTACTACTGTGCAAGTCCTTTACGCCCCCCCCCAAATCAGGAAATGCTAAACACTGAAATATGAAATCCATTTGGTGTAACATTCTGATACTGCATTTATAATGTGTTACTGGAATACAGATATTTTGAACATTATATTTAACTGTTTGTTGGTGATTTCTGTACAAATGTTTACCATACTGTGAAAATTGTAGACATAACAGCATTTCCTTTTCAGCTGAAAAAGAGTTCTCTGTGAAATTTCTGATGCTCTTAAATGCAGAAATCATGCATTCATTTATCTGTTTGTAGTAATTTACTTTTGATGACAAAATGAAACAATAATCTTCTAGAAGTAATCTCAGCCCTTTGGTTTCATGTGGGTTGTCCTTTCATTTTGTGTCGATACTCAGTAGAGCAAGTAATTGCATTCTTGTATGTGGGAACAGTTCTCCTCTTTTTCAGTGCAAGGGGATGTTGCCAATGCTATTAGTTTGTCCTATTTCTGATCTGATTGCCTACGCACAAACACTGTGACACATAACGTATCAGCAAATGTGTTAAATAAGAAAGAATAAGAATGTACACCAGGGAAAAGGCATATCTGACTAGGCATTCATTAGCAGTTTATTCTGAACAAAATAGTCTGTTACAGTTCATATTTTAGTTAGTGTATTGGTTTTGCGTGGTAAGGTTTTGGTAGCAGGGGGGCTACAGGGGTGGCTTCTGTGAGAAGCTTCTAGAAGCTTCCCCTATGTCTAACAGAGCCAATGCCAGCCAGCTCCAAGAGGGACCCGCCGCTGGCCAAGGCCAAGCCTGTCAGCGACGGTGGTAGTGCCTCTGGGATAACAGATTTAGGAAGGGGAGAAAAACCTGCACAATTGCATCTGGAGAGAGGAGTGAGAATATGTGAGAGCAACACCTCTGCAGACACCGAGTCAGTGAAGAAGGAGGGGGAGGAGGTGCTCCAGGTGCCGGAGCAGAGATTCCCCTGCAGTCCGTGGTGAAGACCATGGTGAGGCAGGCTGTCCCCCTACAGCCTACAGCCCATGGAGGTCCATGGTGGAGCAGATATCCACCTGCAGCCCGGGGAGGACCCCACACCAGAGCAGGTGGGTGCCCGAAGGAGGCTGTGACCCCGTGGGAAGCCCGCGTTGGAGCAGGCTTCTGGTGGGACCTGTGGACCCATGGAAAGAGGACCCCATGCTGGACCAGGTTTTCTGGCAGGACTTGTGACCCTGCGGGGGACCCACACTGGAGCAGTCTGTGCCTGAAGGACTGCACCCCATGGAAGGGACCCACGCTGGAGCAGTTTGTGAAGAATGGCAGCCTGTGGGAAGGACTCACACTGGAGAAGTTCACAGAGAACTGTCTCCTGTGGGAGGGACCCCACGTTGGAGCAGGGGAAGAGTGGGAGGAGTCCTCCCCCTGAGGAGGAAGGAGCAGCAGAGGCAATGTGTGACAAACTGACTGCAGCCCCAATTCCCCATCTGCCTGCGCTGCTGAGGGGCAGGAGGTAGAGAAAATTGGGAGTGGAGTTGAGCCAGGAAGGAGGGAGGGGTGGGGGGAAGGTGTTCTAAGATTTGGGTTTATTTCCCATTATCCTTGTTTTGATTTGATTTGGAGTAAATTAAATTAATTTTGTTTTTTCCCCAAGTTGAGTCTGGTTTTTGCCCATGACCATAACTGGTGAGTGATCTCTCCCTGCCCTTGTCTTGACACACAAGCTTTTCTCCTCCACATTTTCTCCTCCACATCCCACTGCGGGGAGAAGTGAGTGAGTGGCCTTGTGGTGCTTTGTTACTGGCTGGGCTTAAACCATGACAGATTTGATTGGCAATAAATTAACTTAATTTTCCCCAAGTCGAGTCTGTTTTGCCCATGACGGTAATTGGTGAGCTATCGCTCGCTATCCTTATCTTGACCCACAACCCTTTTGTTATATTTTCTCTCCCCTGTCCAGCTGAGGAGGGGTGTGATAGAGCGGCTTTGGTGGGCACCTGGCATCCAGTCACGGTCAACCCACCACAGTTAGAAAGATAATTGAAGGAAAAACTAGAAGTTAGAAAACATTAAAAATGACTGGTTAGGTGTCTGATCTTAAGAGTCTATGAGTAACTAGAGCATATGCATGCTTTGCTTGCGTATATCACAGCTTTACAAATTATGTTTCTATCTTTCAGCTTTTTTATCACATTGGTCTTCCTTGGCAGAAGAGATACTTGGGTGAATCATAAAGTTTAGAATTGTGATTCATTGTAAAAGACAGCTGTTTCTATCTGTCTTGTATAATGAAGGTTTTGTTACAAATCATGTCAGTTTAAATGAACATGTCACAAAATTAGAACTTGGGTCAATGCAGAGGAAAGAGAATAAAAGGGTTTGGTGGGATTTGATTTTTAAGAAAAGATTTTTCTTCAGAATTTTTTAAAGAAAAATGTTTGTTAATTATTCATGCAAATGATGAACAAGTATTTATATCTAAACCTAAGCATAGTAACATAACATTTAATACCTGAGTAGCAAATTCACTGTTGTAGTCATAAGCCTTATTTGAACAAGGCAGATAGTCATGACGGATGTGTGGAATTTCTGTGATGAATGAAAATTTGCAGTCATATCACTGGTAAAATGCCTTATAACAGTGGATAAGCAGGGCAGGAATGTATTATAGAATTGCAGTAACTTAAGACTACTGTCTTTTTTTTTTCAAAACCCTCAAGAGAGGATATTATGGGTGCATCAGCAAGGAGTTTGAAACTTCCTTTTGACCCTACCCAACAAGAACAGGAACTGTAGAGAAAAGCCATATTTTACTGCAACAGCATTTATGTTGTGTTTATTTTCATAAGCTGTTTCTCAATTAACAAGTAAATTGACCAGATGTCTTGATGAGTCACCAGAAACCCAGGAGGGAAAGGCACAGAATGTTGGCAAATACAAAATACCCCCAAAATACAAAAACTAGAATGAGATTAAATGCTTGATAAAGGCAGGCTTCTAGTATTTGATGGAGATGTGGACTATAAAACTCACTGTGAGATGAACCTGCTTCAGCTGGGGCGTGCTGATATACTACTTTGTATTTTTAAGGCTGACATTTATTAGCACATAGACAACTTCAAAGTAGTGGTCTGCTAAGTGAGATAGACTAACGTATCAAGTTTGAAATTGTGAACAACTTAAGCAGGTATGTGTTAAGTTATGCTGATATCTCACAAAAATCTGTGTCATTAAACCTTAGCACCGTTGACTTCTGAAGGAAGTTAGAAATACAGTTCAAATACCTTTCGGATTGTATAGGAAAGCCTAGGAAACTTAGTAAAAAGGCTTGTCTTGCCAGTAGCTTCTGCAGATTTAAGTAAGGCTTGTTGGACTGCATCCCAGTGCTGGTGAAGAGGACATGTAGCAGATGAGAAACTCAAGTGCCCAAACTGCAATAGCCTAATCACATCATGATGTATATGGATGGATGCACATGGTAAGGGCTATCCCAGTGACTGAAAAGACATTTGCAAAAGGATGCACAGCCTGCAGTCCTTGCCACCATAAATCTTCCTCAGAGTTTTGTAGGAGGAATGGGATGAAAATTGTGAAATCTGTCAGCATATTCTGTAATAGCAAGAGGAAGGTTATTTGTAAAATTTAAGCAGAAGCTTAAGTAACCTGGCTGTCAGAGAAAATATCTGAATAGCTGTACTTGATGTCACTGGGAATTGGCCATTATTGAAGAGCTGACCCCGAGCTCTCACTAGTCCTCATTCACAGAGTGTATGCAGAGTTATTTGAAAGACAGTGGAGCAGGGGAATCAGAGGAAGCTTCCCAGGATGGCTGTGAGCACATGAGGAGGCCTTGCAGGCTTGTTTGAGCTGTGGATAGACTCAGAGGCAGAACTGGTGGTCAAAAGCCCTTTCTTCTCACTATGACTAAGCAGGGACAGCAGCCTCCCTCTCTGGGCATTGCTTATGGGGGCAGGGGGATTTGCTCTTGGGGGGGTTTCATGCACTTATTGAAAGCACAAGAAGGGAGACAAAATCATGAAGCAGTGTTGCTCCTTCATGGAGCTATAAACTACTATTTTAACATCTTCGAGACTTAACAGGTGAGAGTGCCCTATTGCCTGGTTCGTATTTTAGTCATTGCAAAGGACAATGGGCAGCTTCAGGTTTTGTACTGAAGTAAGAATTTGGACAGCAGTGCTCAAGAGCAGTATTTACATGAGAAATTAATTTTTTATTGACAAAACAAGAGCCAGAGTCTCCAGACAACTTTATTCGGCAGAAACACATTGTTATTCTCTTTGGCGTGTAAAGAACGCTCAGGCTTTTATTTTCACGATATTATTGGCACGTGCTCTTGCTTAAGATACTTTGTGATAGAAACATTTCATCATGCAGTGTCTAGTCTGCCATGTCCCACAGAAAAAGAAATAAACACGATGAAAACATAGATGAAAACATAGCCTAGGCAGTATTGATAGTAAGTGTAAGAAAAGTTAGTGTCCTGAAATAATTCTTGCCTTTCTAGAAATGAAACAGAATATTTTTATTGTTAAAAATACTTAACAGTTGAAAATAGTGGTATCATCAGTGTGTTGTAAAACAAAGGATGTAGAGCACATTCATTTATAAATTACTTCAGTTTTTAGATGTAGGGGTCACTGAATCTCACATGTCGGTGAAATCTCAGTGAAGTATACTAATGATGGTAACATTGGCAAGGTTTTTATATAAACCCACACATAACAAGACTTGTTAAAATACAGTCTTAGTGTTTCATTATGCCAACAACAAATATATTAGCTTGTAGTCCCTTGTGGCTTTCCAGAAACAATGCTATCAGATAACGTTTTAATTACATGAAAGTACCTTGTCTAGAAAATTTAGACTGTCGTTTACTTTACACCTTTCTTCTGGGAGATAATAGTTGTTAAATACTGAAACAATTTTGTAAGTGAATGCTTTCCATGTTAAATTTGATTTTTCTGTTAGCCGTACTCCTGTTTTATGTTTCCACTTAACAATTACTTGGGCTTAATTCAGTAATAGAAGAACCATGCTCCTTCCACTTACTGCTAATGTTTGTAATAAATATAATGTGGTTGTATAGGCAAAATAATTAGTCCGGCACTTCATGGCTTTATAGCAGTTGAAGACACTTCTCTGTATAGTAAGTTAATCATTGATCTCAGTGACTTTTACAGTATATAATTAAAGAGCCATGGGTTTGATCAGAGAAGCAGGGGATAAGTTTGCCCAAATGAGGTTGTGAGTAGAAAAAGTAACTCCACTAACAGTAAGAGCATTTCAGATGTCAAGTAAGACATTTACCTGTCCAAAACAATGTATTAATGGAATGCATACTGTTGTCAAAATCCCTGCTTTAAGTAATGGAAAAATACCCACTCTTCAACAGTCACAAGGAGTATAAACCTTTCAAATTGATACTTGAATCTGTAGGATAACTATAGGAAAATGGAATATAAAGCGAATCATCCAGGTCTTGTAAACTAGAAGTAACGTGAATAGTTATGGACAGGCACTATGAAAATTAAGATGCAGGAATTGATTTAGTATGCCAAGCTGTCCTCTAATTTGTGTTGTTATTAAGGTGAAATATTTAGGTCTCAAGAATAAAGTTTTCCTGCTCTGATTGCTACAGTACAGCTGACACTTAATCTGGAAAAAACCTACTGTTGATCCTCAGGGGAGCTTCTCACTTGGGTCTGCTTGATGTAAATTAGATGCACTAATATGAGTCTGAAAAAATTTATGACAGAGTGGATATCTGCCCATGGAGTAATGTATAATAACCAAGAAAGATGAGGGAATGAATATTGGCTTTAGAAAAACTCAATTTAGATAGAAAGAAAGAATGTTCTTCAATGGACAATGTTTACGGCCTATCAAAGGACTAGATGGAGAGGCAGTATCTAAAATGGGTACTAAACTTTTGAAGGTTATTAAAAGTTATTGGGTTAATCAGTAGACAGTCTTTTAGCCCTTGGCTGGGTATACTTTTCATTGCTAAAAATGGTGGCCTATATCTCCCTGAGAACTCAGTGAAGATAATGCAATTAGTTTAGCTGATGCATGCACATGCCAAGGTCAAACTCAAGACAGAGGATTTAGGTTTGACCTCTGTGAATTTCCACATCGTAGAACTAGTTTGAACTGTGTTTTTACCTCAGGGAAACCAATGTGTGCTATTAGCAGAGATGAGTATCTCACAAGAATCCAAAACCATAGCCTAGGCTTGTATTGGAAGATACTGGTTTAACTTGTGTTTTTCCAAAGTATTTGTGTAATTTTAGAAATCCTATAGTAGGTACAGTTAACACGTCCTTAAAACAGTTGTTACATGGATTTTCAACTTTTAGATATTTGATTTTGCTCATTGAATCACTATAATTATATCTGAAGAAAAAAGGGTTTCCTCATGTAAACTATACCAATAATAATAGGATTTGACAGAATAATTGTATTAGACAATGTACAGCTGGTCGGTCCCCCAATAAGCACAACTTAATGCACTACTGAGCCTATTACAAACAGTGCTGGCAGCCCTGCTCCAAAGGACAGTCAAGGATCAGGGAAGCTGTTTGCTTAGCATCTCTGGAAAAACATACCCCCCATGCCCCCTCCCCTTCACAGTGTTTCACCACAGACGTGTGGCAAAGCCAATTCACTTGGGACCTTTGGATATGTTTTAGTGGGCATACAGGCTTGAAATTGACCATGTGGGTCATCAAGTTCAGCCTCCTACAGTCATGATGAGGTAGAAATTTAGTTTAGAACTGTCAGACAAAAAAGCTTTTTTCAGAAATCATAAGTCACTAAACCTTTACAGTTACCTTACAGCAATCTAAAAAAAAAAAAATAAAAAGTTTCCTGAACTGTTCTGCCTTTTTTCTCTCCAGGAAAAAAAAGTCACTCATAGCCAGTTTTCTGTTTTATTTTGAAACTTTGCATTCAAACCCCATTTTTCTCCAGCAGTTGAACTTGATTATGCCATAATAGTTTGGTTAGTGAAATTTTTTTTTTTTTCAATTCACATACCAATAAAACAATTATTGTCAGTACAATTGAAGTGTTATCCTTAAATTATGGAGTGGAGTGTAATACAAAACATGATATTCCCTCATATGTGTACAGAATGATATATTGTGTTCAGATGCAATGTTACTGCAACAATTGGTGACACAAATTACTTTCACAGTCATTATGAGATACCGCATCTACTGTGTGCTGTCAGATGCCAAGAAGCATAAATGTAATTCTATTGTGTAAACAAAAAACTAGAAGTTTCCAGTCTTGTTACTATGTATTAAGTTTTGTGTTGTTCTGGGCAAGGAAATAAAGTTAGATTTCCTGAGGCTTAGGTTAGAATAATAGATAAGCAACCATGTTAAAAAAAAAAAAAAAAAATCCATGAGAAACAATAATAGAGCATTGTTAAAGAAGATATTAATGAATCAGCCCTGTTCTTTGTAAATCCTTATGTTCCAACTGCTTCCTTTTGTGCCACCTGAAGTTTTCTTAAAATTTTTTTTTTCTTGTAAGAAAAGTTTCTATTCAGGACATGGCAATCCTGTTATAAAGTTATACCCCTATTGGCTGATACTTCACCCCTAGCAAATATGCTTTGTCATTCAAACCTTTTTCAAGACTAAAAATTGCTGAAGAACATCAGGCAGCAATACTGTTGTGAGTGGTTAAGTGGTATCCAGAACTCAAATATGTTTCTAAATTTTGCCTATCCCTTTTTCTAAAATACATGTTGCTGATAAAACTTCATAGCTTATACACTGTACAGCTTCTTAAAATCGTATTGCAAGTTTTTTAATGTCAGAGTTATAGGCTGTATCTGTAGGAAAAATGATAATGTGAAAAGTGGTATAACAGGTGTGGATAACATGGTGCAACCTTTATAATATTTACAGTTCTCTGTAAGATTATTTTTCTTTCCTGATAAATAGTAATTTAAACAGAATTTCAAAAAAAGTCAGAAATGTTGAATGTATTCATTCAAGGTGTAACTGATTGCAAATATTAAGTTGTTGTATCACTCTTCTGGGCTTTCAACATGATTTTATGGTAGAATATTGTAGACTTACTAAATTGAATAGAGACATTAATGAAAAAAATGCTGAATTAAACTTCATCCCTTTTTGCTTCCAGCAATTACTTGTCGCAGACAAGACGGAGGACAGGCTGACATCAGTGAGTGCCTTAAATACTCTGGCCCATTACCATCCTTAACACAGACATGCCAGATTCCCTGTCAAGATGACTGTCAGTTTACGAACTGGTCAAAGTTTTCTTCCTGTAATGGGGACTGTGGAGGAGTCAGGACAAGAAAACGCACTCTTGTCGGTAAGAGTAACCAGAAAAATAATGCATCTTTTATTAATTATTGCTATTGTTTTGGTTAAAACCTGGGTTGTTCTGAGGTTCCCTTATGAAAAGCAAGTAACGTTTGTCATTGTGGCAGAAAGCAGACCCAATGTCACTGTCACGCTCTATATACTATTGGTGGAACAAAAAAATAACCCCTCAGGAGAGCAAACTCCTGCCATATGTCTAACACTCTTGATCGTGGGGAAGTGGCTAGAGAGAAGATGGGAGAACATAGGAGGCCAGTGTTTCTTCTAAATGGAGCACACATAGTAAACTGTAAAGCAGACCATTTCTTTTCCTGACAGGCAAGTCAGCATTGTCTCTAGTTCCAGGTAGGTGAAAAATGTAAAGCAGCAGAATTAACCAACAATCTGATCCAGTCTGAGGAAATAAAATAAAAAAATCTACCTGCATTTTTGTTGAGCCCTGTGTTATCTTTTCACCAAAAGAGGCACAATTGTTTGCTATTTCAAAGGTTTTCATACCGTGTTTATTCCAAACGCTGCTTCTGCACCCTGCTTCTGTGCACAAAGAGGTCAGGAAGGTTGCTGGTTTATGGTTTATCATTTGAACAGAATAATGTCCTTGAGATTATCTATTTGTGCTAAGCATTTAACAAATATGAGACAGACCTTTGAGGTTACACTCTCAGGCAATTTCTCTGAGTTAATTGAGCTTAAAATATGAAAAAATATGAAAATACATTTTTCAAAAGCGCTTTTTTTTTGCTTAAACTTTATTTTACTGATAGTTTTCAGGCAAATTTTGGACAATTTAGTGAATGTTGAAAAGCATGTAACTCAGAAACACTAACTGATTGTCTTAATGGCGTAAAAAGCCAAAGACCTTGGGGTCTTCAACACGATGTAGTGTAAGACACTCAGAGAAGTCCTGGGGTAGGAAATCTCTTCACATCACTCTCAAATCACTTTCAGTCCCAAATAAGGTTAAACAAGTTTAATTCTACTAAGACACTAGAAACTAGATTTGGAAAACTGAAAATGTAAACCAGAGTGGCCACAGACCCTATTAATTATTTACATTTTCTTGATTTATGTATGTTTTCTCAGCTAAGAGTTTAGGGAGTAGGTCTGCAATTTGTTTTGATTCCTCAGCAACACAGTTCTGTGAACAAGCCGTATCTTGCCATCACTGTCTAACCAGACTGAATTGGGTCTATTTTCTTTGGTTTTGTTTTTTTTACACTGAACTGTAATTGAGAACAAAAATTTTGTTGAAATTCTCCTGGAGCTTTCAATAGAAAACCTTTTAATAGAAAATCTAGTGAAAGTGGATTTTTTTTTTTTTTTTTTTTTAAATTGGTGACAGACCAATCAACAATCATCTGTCCTTAACAGGATCAGGTATTAACCCACTTGCATTCCTCTTCCTAATTCTGGTCTTGCCTACACCAGGACTTCCCTCTTTGATGGTGTTTTGGTGCATTTAGAATTACGATGGCAGCTAAGTGCTTTTCCACCTCTTGCCATAGATCATCATTTTCAGCCTTAAGCTTTGGTTTACCTCTTTTGAACTTCTTAGCTGCAGTCTTGAATGTCAGGTTTATGATTAAGCCAGTCCTTTCCCTGGCTGAATGTTTGCTCTCAGTTCTTTGTGCTCTCCATTCTTCCATTGCCTTTATCCAGCTGCTCAGATCACTACATAAGGCAACACGTTGCTTAATTTTCTGCCTTATTTAGAATGCTCTTAATTTCTGCCCTTGAAAACTCTTGAGGTTTAGTTAACAGAATAAAAGGTTTTCCAATGATGCCCAACTCCTTACTACAAACTTTTCTTTGTTCCACGTGACGGACACCCACTTTGAAACATTTTTTTCTTCAACTTCTTTTTAATATGTGGTGGGTGGTGGTGGTGTTGTTATTATTATTATTACTTCTTCTGCATGAAATGAAGAGGAAAATCCTGCTCTGCTTCTAAATTATAACTGAACTGAAACCTCAAGAGTGAGACTTGGCCCCTGTCACAGCACTGTTTGCTAATTAGTCTGTGTTGTCTGTGGTGGAGGAAAGCTAGCTAAGGGGGGGTGCCCATTAGCAGCCTCAGAAAGAATGTGATAGGATCCAAACCCTATCCCCTGCTCCATACCCTGTAAATCAGAAGACCTATGGACGATGAATAATCCGTGATCTTCAATAGGGCTCACTGTGACTGTCTTATAACTCCAGTGAACTTTATGCCAGGTTTAATTCTTGCAAGGGAAAAAACCCCACTTGACTAACAATTTTTTTTTTATTTATTTTAAAAACAAAGCAAGAAAGAACAGATTCTCTTACCACACTGTTAACACTGAGATACTTCCCTGTCCTGAGTTAAGTTACCTCTTCAAACTTGCTAAGGCTGTGATATGTGCTGTGGTATATTCTCTGTGGCAATGTGTTATCCAGGCTAACATGTAAAGCTGACTTGGAGTGAATTCATAATTATTTATGGTGAAAATGAGGAGAAGAAGTGTATTTTTAGTATGAAGTTGTGTTGTCAAAAGAAAGAAGAACTTTTTCTTAGGTACCTTTTTTCTATTCTAAATGAAGGCAGTAGTAAATATAAGCACTAAGGGTGCTGCAAAATTGTGTCCAGTGCTTTGTTTTGAATAGCAAGGAAAATACTACGGAATGTTAATTTACACTAGTATCTAAGTAACAAGCATTTAAAAAAATACTTTTGCAAAGACTTTGACATTAATATATATGAACTGATTAGTATGGAAAGGAAAACCAAGCAAACTTTACCAAAGAGAAGATTAAAAATAGATTTAATGGGAAGTGGAAGATGAGTGGATGGCTATGCTCCAGTTGGGGAAGGAAAACAAGAAGAGGTTTGAAAAGAAACAAACTCACAGAAGGAGCTTATTCTATTAGAGAGGAAGAACGGTAATTATTAACAAATTTACAATAACAGGTGATGACATTAAAGGATTTTGACATTTTGAAAGAAGGTACAACTGTAACAAAGATGCATGTTACTTCCTTCTGCAATTTCCTTCAACTTGAGAAAGCTTTATCCAGAGACAATTTCTTTTTTACTGGACTGCACACTGCTGATGAAATGGGAGAAAAAGGGTATATTTGCTTAATTGCTAACTTTTCCAAACTGTACTCCCCAAGCACTTTTATCCAAAGTAAATATAAGTATATGGCTTTATTTTAAAAGATGTTGCCTTTGTGCAATATGTAGGCATCCACTACTTTAGAAATTCAAGTAATTTACCTAAATGAATAAACATTAATATAACTAGTTTTAAGCATATGTATTTGATTGCAAGCACTTGTTACAGAAGCCTAAATGAAATTTTGGGGCACATGTAAACTGATACAAACTTTCTAAAATAATTATTTCTTCTTTCTAGGAAAAAGTAAGAAAAGGGATAAATGTAAAAATTCCCAGTTGTATCCTCTGATTGAGAATCAGTTTTGCCCATGTGACAAGTACAGTGCTCAGCCTGTGGGAAATTGGTCAGACTGTATTTTACCAGAGGGTAAGATGGAAGCATTGCTGGGAATGAAGGTACAAGGAGATGTTAAGGAATGTGGACAAGGCTACCGTTACCAGGCCATGGCATGCTATGACCAAAACAATCGACTTGTGGAAACATCACGATGCAACAGTCACGGTATTTAGAAACCTCTTTTCTTTCATCTGTTTACTTATCTGCTTTATTTCATTTAACATAATATGTGTACAGGTAGAATTACCAGATTAATATTTATTGCTTAGGCTGCATTTTATCCCAAGATACCTTCAAACCCAGCACATGTTTTTGCTAACTAACAAAATACTAAACTTAATTTTTACTGATTACTATAGTACAATATTTAAAAGTAAGATCATGGTAAATTACTAACTAGGTATTTTAATAGATAAAAGTAAAATCTTCTTGTTTTTCCTGATAATTGTACCTGCAAATCGGAGAATACAGCCATTTAGAACGGCCAGATGCTCAAAAAATAAACAGGGACAGCACAGGACTATTTTGGAAAGGCTGAAATTATTTCCGCAGATTCTTTAGATAGCTTTAATCTCCTTAAATAGCCTTATCTCTACCATTTCCTCTTTAGCACTTTAACAGGCGTGTGTTGACCTGAGTTTGACAGCACACAACACTTGTAAAACTAGGATGTTTAAAGACTTTATATTCTTTGTATTCACATTGCTCCTGGAGGCAACGGTGTTCCTTCCTAAAGTGGACACATCTATAGTGTTAGGATCAAAACTGGCACTTTCTGATTTTCAGTGAGCCAGAAATGTGCTAATTTACATCACTGACAAGACATAACACTATTCCAGCTACTAGGAAGAAAATTAACTCTATCCCAGCTGAAACCAGGACAGGTACAAAAAGCTGGATGTTAGTCTCAGTGCCATTAAAAGGTCACTGTAAAATTAATTTGTATATGTATTCTACTTTCTAATGTTAAATTAAGATAACAGAAATTTCATTTATTTACTTAGATAAAGCTAAAATAGCTAATCAAAGAAATTGCATGACTTAAGGGGATTTTAATTAGCACTATTAATTCCTGTTTAGAGCTATCATAAATCAGAAACTGAATGTATCAAGCCAAGCTGTAGCATATCTTTGTGATTCGATGGAAAAGTAAACATTCAGCTTAATACCTCAAAACAAAGCTGGAAGATAGTTTTGTGAAGAATTTTCTCCCATGTTTATTCTTATTCAAAATCCTCTTTTGCTGTAGTTAACTCATACTGAAAGATAAGTTTGTATAAATACATCTGAATGACAAAGTCTAAATCCTAAACTCTCATGGGACAGGAAATCTCTCTTTCTACTCTGAGAATGTTCTTTAATTCTGTTCTCAGCTGTTTGCTCTGGGTTGAGGTCTGCAAAGGTTTAGTTTTGTTCTTTTGTTTAGTCTAAAGAGGACATGCTACACTTGCTTAGCCTGACCAGGACCATTTGCCATCGTTGTAGTACCAAAAGACGCAGCTACCTCTAATGACCAGCAGTTGTGTGAGCACAGATCTGCCTGGGCTGGGTAGTTGTCCTGAGGGAATTAGAAAACTCAGAAAGCTGGTAGGGAATGCTGAAAAAAAAGTCGTGGAACAATCTGAATTGTTCAGAAGACATGGTTATAAAATACAGAACTGAAAATTTTTCCTATTTCTTTGTTGATTTTTTTAAACTTCAACTATATGTGACACTATGTTAGAAATTAGCATTCTTTCAGCACTAAGTCCAGAGTGACCTTTGAAAAGTGGAAAATTATAGAAGAACTTAAGTCCATGGGAAACTAGAGGGACTGATGGCCTACTGCCAGTCAGTTTTCGTAGACTTGAAGAATGGAGACTGTAAGGTTTTGTGTCAACATCCAAGGGAAGACACATGAGGGAAGAAGCTGTCTGTCCAAGAGCAAATTGTGGGTGGTGTATGTAGTAGGTAATGTGCTGCTTGAAGTAGCTTGCACAAACAGGTAGGAACTCTTTCTTTGTGTAGAATGAGAATGGACGTAGCTGCTTTCAAGCCCTGGCAGCGCACCTTGAGATGCAATTCCGTTGCAAGAATCAGAGAGATTTAAAAGAGGAGTAAAAAATGGGAAAAAAAGGATATTCTCAACCATCTTAGTTTATAACTCTTCATGATGGCAATTTCTAATCTAATGGGGTTTATAAGTGAATGTCGGCTACACTGACAGTGACCACAATGAATAATAAACCAGCAGAAAAGATACTAACAGTATATTGTTACTATACCTACTATAGGCAGGGCTACCAATTACGTGCTATTAGCACTAGCAGGCTCCAGAGACAACCTTCCCAAAACACAATATCGCATTGCTTTGGTTTGTTTTTTCTTTCTGCAGTTCCATTCCATTTTTCTGACCGGAGATTTGAAGTCTCTTTTAGCTCTCTTTGGAAATGTTTGTGAGTCATTACTATATTTATTGTAGGTTGGGAAGCCTGAACCTTTTGTTTTTGGGGGTTGTTTTGTTCTGAATTCTTTCTTTCTAGATCAGTTTATTAAGGTGTCTGTTTTTTTGATTCCACACACACACCCCTCCCTGCCCCCCATTTCATTACCTGGTTTTGATAGTAAAGCACAAGGCATCTGTGTGTGTTTTCTCATCAGTTCCATTTGAAGGAGAGAGTACCTTTATCTTAGTCCATGGTGTAGTGCATGGGCAGATGAAGCTTGGAATTGCTGTTGAGCTAATCCTGCATTCCTTGCACTTCCTAAAATTGTTTGACGGGAATTTTAGGTGTACAGGGAATGAAGTATCTAACCTGACTTTGATGGTAAGGAATTAAACTGATGCTAAGGAATATGTCACTAAAATTATGGTTTCCTTTCCAGTAGCTCTTCTAGAACAAAAAATCTATTTGATGGGTGTTGTACATAGACATAGTACAGATTATTTCTAATTTATTTTCTGCCTTCAGCATTTTGCCAGTTTTAGCATACTTTTGCAGATACAAGGGGGCTAGAACAAATGGTATAGATGTTTCAATCTAATTTCAGTATATGTCTGCTGCCTTTTCTGAATATCCTCTTTGTATTCACAAATTACGTTCTGATGATTTGTTTTATTTTTCTCAACATGTATAAACTGCTATTTTGCCAGTTAAATCTTATTTTATATCTTGCCAGTATTTATGATGTTTTTATTGCTATTTTCATGCCCTTGGTGTATGACAGTTCTTCAGTTTGGCATCATCTCTAGATTTCAGTGTGCTGTTTGGTTTTTTTCTTTAAGAACAAACATAAAAGCTATGTTATGCCAAACCAACAAGGTACTTCTGTGGTATCACAATAGTTACCCCACCTGCTAGCAAATAAAAGTGCCTCGTAGCTTCCCAACAATCTGTTTTTAGTTTTTCAAGCTAAACTTGACAGGACTCATAATTCAAGCCTGTTTGGGTTATTTTTGTAAATTCCAACAGAGTTGCTTATTTCCCTATGGAAATGGTAACACTGACTTTTTCACTGATTTTTGTAACTGATCCAAAGAAGAAGAGTCAGGTTTGTCTGCTATGTTATCTGCTTTATTCAGAAATCTGTTTTACTGTTAGTTCCTGTGAGTCTGTTATTTCTTTTACAAGTAGTATAGTATGTAATCACAGTTTTTATGGGATAGCATTTGGCGAATTAGCTTGGACTAGGAGAGAAATCGAGACCATTATTTAAGGAAATATGTTTCCTGTGCAGTGTCCAACTTTTACCTGAACTTTTGTTATCTCCTGACACTATGAAATCATGAGGTGGGAAATGGGGATAATTGTACTTCTTCACTTGTTACGACATCCTCTAAATCTGACAGGAGGGGCAAACTACACCCACAGTGATGTTATTAATATATCATGGGATGTGTTGTGTGATATACTAAAATGCACAAGAAAATAAAATTGTAAGACTGTCAAAAATTTTATGTAAATACTGTTGTGTAAATTTATGAGGCCACGAATGGTTCAGTGTTGCAAGTCATGCTGTTTTGAGTGGGAAGAATCAGAAGACAGACCTGCTCTGCAGTGCCAAAAAATTCATAAGCTGTTTGTTTTGTGAAAAGTTGTGTGCTTAGAATCACAATTCAGTTGACTTACTCAGAAAAGAAAAGGTAAACAGGAGCAGAAGAATAAATACTTCAGGGCTCTTTTTACTGCTTGACACATCTCATTTTCAAAAGATTTGAGAAGATTTAACTAACAGTTTCACAGACACTGAGGAGCTAAAGGAAGGGTGTGACACAAGGAAGGCCCTAAATTAGTAGACTCATAAGAGGATTCTTGTGATAATCTTTGAAATTATGGGTGCAGTTTTAAAGTCCCAAGTGCGAACAAGTTTCTCAAAAAGACAGGAGTGACCGTAACAAAAAAGGAAAGGCAAAATATGGTTAAATAAATCTGTTGTTACTTCTAAGTGAGAACACTGGAGAAGCAGAGGGCAGAGCCTTTCTGAAGAGGGTCCTTAGCTTTCTGTAGCTTAACAGGTGCTTCAAAAGAAATCCCAAACTAACAGCTGAAAATAGACCTAAGTTTCAGCTGCAGGGGGACAAGGTGGCTTTTTTCTTATTTTCTTTCAAATTTGAGCTAAATTTATTGATGAAAGAGTTAGCACCATTCAGCAGCCATTTGAAATATCCTGCCACTGGTATTTTTCAGCCATACCAGTTCTGTGGAGTGTGGGCAGGAGCTAACATCTGACAGTTGTCAGCAGATGTGGTAATGTCAGCTAAAAGCAATAGCTGAGCTGCTGTTTACCTGTTTTCCTTAATGGAATACCCATAAATTGCCCTTTCTCTGGCTCCTGCTTTGTTTCAGTACTACATAGGTAATTTTACTGGAGAAATACAAAAATGTATTGTTCGCTTGATAGTCAAGTGTGAGGTTTTTTTCCATTAGAAAAGCAGCAGTTGTTGTTCATAGCTTTATCCCTGTCATCACTAGCATACTAGAGCTCTGTGGATAATGACATGTGTCTGCCAACAATCTGTTTCAGTGTATTTGTGAAAAAAATTGAAAGAGAATCTCTTCATGGTCCCTTTAAACTGTACCTTGGTATTTTCATGACAAAAACTCAAAAGCAGGCCACTGTCATGCTTATGAACTACACTATTTACTCTTCAATATTTAGTTTTCCTTCATCATATATCAGTTAGAAATCATGACCCACATAAGCTGAGCGGTGGTTGTGTTTGTGTGCGCATAGTGAAGGCAAACATAGTAGCATGGCGGACAGATGCAGCATTTTTATATAGGTCGTATTACCATTCTTAATTCATGTCAGTTCACTGTTAAGACCTTAGGCACAGTCAAGCAGGCCAGGATAGTTTGTCTGCTGCCTTATTAGTGTGAGATTATTTCCCCCTTTAGCATTAATTAAATGAGATGCATTGATTTGTGCTGACTCTACAAAGCCCTTTGTGGCTACAAGGCTTATGCGGGGGATTAGAGAGGAATATCTGCGTATCAGTGAATACTTTTACAACAGCTGCTAGGAGTATCAATGTGAATCGAGGAATTTTGTATTTAATTGCTTATGTGTGTGATACTAAAATCTCGTATGTTATAACAGAGTCTACAGGGTCCAAGATGTCAGTTAGAACTTGCTGTATCCACTTGTATCAGGATTTTTTAAAATATTTTTTTTTTTACTTTCAACATTCTAACTTGAAGCAATGCAAATTTACCAACAAAAAAATAGCAGAGTGTTAAAATCTAATTGAGACTTTCTGTTGTGTGTTTATTCTAAAATAAATAAATTTCCCATAGAAGATTCTAATCTAGTACGGTAGTAGGCTTGGGTTCTCAAATTGTTATTAGGATACTTTGCTGTTTCATAGATTGTATCTTTTCTAAGATTTTTTTTTTTTAATATATACAAGATGCAATATTTATCCTGTTGTGTGTTCTCTAGAAATATGCTACCTATAGCCCTGCACCAGAAACACTATCTTAGGCCTCTGCAGTATGGTGCCACCATATCTGCCCCATCAACAGGACATCAGTCATGAAGCAGTCATCCATCAACCTGAAGTCCTGTAGTTAGTACACCAGAGAGAAATGCTGATGCAGAAGATAGTTAAGCATTAACAATTTCTCTCAGGTTTTGAGGTTTTGAAAGGTAATCCTGAAAAAAAAAAAGAAAAAAGTCTTATGGAGTTCAATTTATCTTTCCATGGCAAGGCAGCAATATAAATAGTCTCAAGAAATACATATATTCTGTTAGAAGTGAAATGCAAATAATTGTATATTTCTTTGTCCTGGAAGATGAGATCCAAGAACTTTATATTTCCTTGAAAAAAAATCTGTGTTGAAGAACATAAACCATTCTGACATTGCAGTTTTTTTCTTGGATACATAGCATGACATTTTAGTCATAAAAGCAGGAGCATAACTCTGTCAGTCCTAAGGACAAAAGAGTTCATGTAAACACTTTCTAAAATGTTCTTTATGTCTGCACCCTTCAACTTAAGTTGTCAGTCTGTTCTTAATGTGTTGCAGGTGCAGTCTGTGGGGAAAAATCTTATATCCGCCTACTTAACCTGCTTTGTCATTAGACAAAGTGTGAAGTCTATTAAAGTTCTCCATTATAAATTATCCATTACATCTATTAGTGACTTTGTTCTAGGAGTCCAGATTTTATAGCCAATTAGCAACGGGACAGTAAACCTTTCCCTTTCACTAATGAGTTCAGTTCATAGTCCTAGTGGTTCAAAGCCATTTGTTAAATTGTGGTTCAGTAATAAATCTTTAATGATAGAATGGCCATGTTCTCGCTCATAGTAGACAACTGCCCATTTCACAGCCTTGTGAAGTTCAGCTGACAGGAGCTGAAATAATTGAGAAACTACTGCACTGGGAAAAGGAATAGGCCTTAAGAAATGGGCATCTCTTTCCAATACCCTTCCGGACCATGCAGGGCCAATGCTCTGTACCACAGTATCCCAAGGTCTTAACTTTCCAACATGCCTCACATTGTGGGGAGCAGGAAGAGCTGCAGTAAGCATGCAGTGAAAGACTTCAGTCAGGAGGAGAAACAGCAGGCAAAACATGAACTGCTGATGTCCAGAGAACATATCTTCAACCTTTACAGTGTTGGTCTTCTATTTCACTGTCCCTCCCTCACCTTCACACTCTTTTCTTCAGGTCTTCTTCATAGCCATTTCACTGCTTTCATTCTTTCCTTCTCTCTGCATCTATTGTATTTCTACCTTGGTAATTTCTTGCTTGTTCTTTAAACCTCAAGGTTCTAGCATGACATTTGCTGCAATTATATTACACAACCTGTCCGTGTGATATAATGGTGTGATATTCCACCACACAGATACTCACATGTCCACATATTAGAGGACTGTTTCTTTAATAAGATTTTATGCTAACACAAGGGGCACCCTTTCAAGGATGATTAGATCAGAGTGGAAACAAGACTGGAAATTGAAAAATGGCTGATTCATATCCTTTTCATGTCAGAAACTATGTATCTGCATCACCAGTCCCATTTTAATGTAATATTTCTGGTTTCTGTGTTGCTATGTTTTCCATGTATTTTTTCTATATCACAATATGCTTTCCTCTCACTTGCTAAAATTTTTACAGCATGGACAAAGTTTACAAATATAAGCAACTGGAATTTAACAAAAACAACCAAAAAGAAGTGTATAAACTTTTCAACGTTCCTGAACATCTGCTTTCTTGGATTTGAGGGGCGATTGCTATGAGCTTCTGGAGATTATCATCCTTAATCACTGTAAAAGATATGTTGACATCATACACACAGAAAGGCATCTGAGGTGATGACATGCTCCAGAGAAGCTTTTTCTGAAAAGTACCATCAGATGGGTAGTAAATGGAGTGGAACAAGTAATTTGCAACAAGTAATTTTTTTTTTTTTTTTTTAATTCAGTCTTCTTTCTTGGGTAGAGAAATATCTGCAAGCAATTTGAAGTCTGCTTCTGCCTGGGTTCTAAGGGAGTCCAGTGGCACAGCTAAATGCTAAATAATCTGTTAAGTGAAATAGTGAGACACCTGAAAGGCAAAGAAGATGCCAAGGGTTGAATATGCCAAAAACTTTTTGATGTCAAATATATCAGGGTCATTTTCCATCTACACACTAATTACCTATACAACGCAAATCAGAGGCCACAGTCTTTTTATTTTTTCCCTTTGTTCTCTGTTTTTATTTGTGGGAACATTCTTCATTACATTTCACTGTCTGGTCAGGAGATACCAGTGTAGGCTCTTTAGGGCATTGCATTCTGTTTGTGCTTCACCAAGATACTAGTTTTGGCAGGATGTTAATATCTTTTCTCTTCTTTCTTTGTTTTCTATCCCTATGCAGTACGTCTTTACAATTCTTTTACAATTACTCTATGTTCTGAGCTATTTATTTTCTTCTTCCCTCCACCTGTCTTTTCTTACCCTTTCCTCTATTCCCCCTCAGTCTCTCTGTCATCTTGTGTCTCCTCTGTTGTTTTGACTTCTGACTCTGTCCTGAAAAGTAACTACACTCATTTATTTTCTTTTCCTTCTATTTGGAGAAGGCTTGGAAGCTGTGAAACTCCTTTCTGGATCCCTTTATTCTGTTCATGTCCTTGACCTATTTTTTATCCAGTGTTCTTAGTATACCAGTGGCTAGGATTTTTTTATGCTTGTCTTGCATCTTGCATAATAGTAAGTGGTTTTTCTCTCCACTCTTCAAAAATGTTCCACATTTCCAGTAGCTCCAGGCCTTCCTACCTTGTAGAGCTTCTTTTTATGCCTTCAGTGATTGACTCCATTCTTGTTCTCTTCTTCATGTGTCTTTTCCGTTGTTCTTGTTCAGCTGGTTAATTTTCACATGTAGAGTTTGGGTCTTGATGCCAGCTTTTCCAAGGAAATAGGAAGGAGGGGGAGGAGAGGAGAGCATCATAGGCCAGATATCCTAAAGATGGCATAGGAAAGAGCTGTATGGTGAGCAGAAGCTATTCCATGAAGCTTGTAGGATTAAGGACCCGGTATAAGATTGCAGTTCAGTATTTTTTCATTATAAAGTGGGTGGTAAATGTCAGCTGGCCCACTACATCCTCTCCAAAATGCATTAACATACAAGAAGCAACCTCGTAGTTTTCCATATTATAACTCTTACTAAGGCACTATACCTGTAATACAATGCTCTTCTGGCTTTATTGCATTCTACACCAAACAGTTTTAGTGGCTGACTTCAATGTAGCTGTTTCACAGATAGTGTGCAAAAAGGTTGCTGAGTGGTATGGTTTCATCTGATATTTTATGGAATCACTTGCACTATAGCTCAGTGTAATTAAAATGTTACCTGGGACTTGCTTATAGTATAATGTATTTGATACAGCATCTGTCTGCAAAATTCTAAACATCTTGTTAACCTTTTGGCTAACATTCTTATTATCTCAAAAAAATCTTTATTGTCCTTGTTTGGATGAGCTGAAGGGAAATACAGCAAAATAGTTTCTAATTTGTCAATCATTTTAGTTTAGTATGTTCCACACAGGCTCCTTTTGGTAGGCTACAATGTATTCCCATACTAGAGTTATCCAAGTCCCAAAACGTCTTGATATCCTGGAGAAGATCTTTTTCTATGATTGGGGGAGATTGGGAAGATCCCTTTGAGATTAATTAAAACAAATTTAAAATAGCTCAGAGGTTTATGGAAGTCCTTAAAATAACGTCTTCCTGAAGCAGCCTGTACTGGTTAAAGTTACCTACTTAAGGACGTACAATACATTTAAAACAACTTGAATTTGTTTCTTCCAGACATTAATTATAGAGGCAGAAATTTAAGAAATTATAAATGGCATAACTGTGTTACAGTAGAAAGGTTTCTCTAGAAAAAAAAATACTTAGAATTTATATTGAAAGTAAAGGCAGCATTTCAGAATGTCAAGAAAATTCATAGGGCAGTAAAATCTTCACTTAGTTCTATCAGACAATAAATATCACTAAATACTTATTGCTTGGAGGGAATTGTTTCTTTTAACTTTTTTGTTATTCTCCATTTTCATTCAGTAGTTCATTGATTCTGTGAGTATATGGTTTTGTATAGCACCTAAGAGGGCTCATTAAAAGCTCATTTCTGGTGAAGATTGAGAGTTTGATATTTATGCAATCAAAGTTCAGTGTAGGATGGGGCTCTGAGATAGGGTGCATCTGATTTCTGAGACTTACTCAGAGATGTCAGGTAAGGTGAAATGTAATCAATCTTGCATTTACTACTGCAGGGCAATCTATGTCACCACCTCTGATACGCATGATATGATCTTCAAAAATATATTTTGTCTAACACAGTGTACCTTTCATACGATATCACTGAGCTGATCAATCAAATGGCAAGAAACATTTAATAAATATGCTTGTAATTCAAGCTAATAATGTTCTAGCCATTTTAAGGAAGATACATTTGGTGAACAGTAGTTTTGCAGTGCTCAAATTCAGGATGTGCTCTGTATATTTATTTAACTATTTAACACTTCCAAACAGAGGAAAGCTATATAGGATAAAATCATCACCTGAATTTGACCATAAAATATTCTGAATGTTACTGTATGTTTAAAAAACCCCAAACACTTCTGTTCTTCATATCTAAAACAAATTAATTGAAGCAACTAGTAATACATATATAGAATTTAAATCTTTTAGGTGTTTTGATTCTCTACACAACTTGTGATTGTCTGGTATTGGTTGCTTTTAGAAGAGACAGAATAGCTTTACTTAGAAGTACAGTTTAAAAACATAAAACTGCTAACATCAGCTCTGATGAAAATGACAGTGGTTGCTTTCAAACTGAAACAAAATCGAGATATGTGAGAAACATTTGAAACCATGCCTAGCAAACTGTGCCAATCATTTGAGAATGATCTTACCCAAGTAAGTGTTAATTTTGCAACTGTGTTCATCAAATATTTTAATTCACTTTTAAATGCATTGACATTGCACATGCCAACAGTAAATACATTGCAGATCTGACACAGGAACGGGGAGAGGAGAGTTCATATAGGTTTAGGGTATAGTTGTAGTAAAAATGCAGTAAAGGCCAGCTTTTTATTTGAGGTTTTATAGCTTCTGCTGTAAATATTGCCATAAATGATACTTATTGTAGAGGTATGACATATGTTGCTTTTGAAAGAAAGACATTTTCACTTATTTAGTGAATTGAGGCCTCATGTTACTCCCTGCAGACCATGTCATGCCCCTTTCCAACCTCTCAGGACAGATGACTTATCCAAACCAAACATCTGTTTTTCCATTCAGTGCAATCATTCAGTGTGCTACTGGGGGCAGATGGTTGTTAATCGGCAGATCATTAATGTGGCAGGCCACTCTCTCTTTCTAGCCTTAGAAAGGTCACAAGGTGTTAAGTTCCCTTGCTCCAGGCTGGTAAGATGCATATCTTTTGATTCAGTTGGATTTTTGATGTATAACTGCAACTGAATTACTTGATACAATTATGGAGGAGCTTTTAATTAAACCTTTTTTCCTTAAAAAAAAAAAACCAACACCTGTTTTTACAGTGTAAGAATGATGCAACCAAGAGACGGTTAGTGCCAATTACACTGTAGCTGTCAGAAAGTTTGAATGCTGAAATCTGGGGAGTGTGAATCCTAATCAGATAGCAGTGAGGATGCTCAGCTGCTACTCTGACACAGTCTGCAGCTATATGTGTCAGTTTTCTGCAGAATTTAATTTAGCCCTAATGATGAAGAAATCTCTCTATTCACACAGTCCTGTCAAGTCAAACTTTGGACAATCTAAATGAAGTAGACGAGGGCTTCAGGGAGAAGTGGCAGAGTGACATGCTGAAGAGATTTCACTTTCTTTTCCATTCACACAGGTTATATTGAGGAAGCCTGTATTATTCCATGTCCCTCAGACTGCAAACTCAGTGAGTGGTCCAACTGGTCTCGCTGTAGTAAATCCTGTGGGAGTGGGGTAAAGGTTCGGTCTAAATGGCTCCGTGAAAAACCCTACAATGGTGGAAGACCCTGTCCAAAGCTAGATCACGTCAATCAGGTAATGTGATTTATATTTACATTATAGAGATAGCTTTTTCCATACCTCAGATAACCCTTTTAGCTGTATTGTTTTTTCATGTGGAAAAACTATACAACATAAAGGGCAGATGCTGGTAAGAGGAGGACTATGTGTTGGCTTAGATTTCCTCAGTCAGCAAAGGATCTACCTTCATTACTTCCTCATCTGCAAGAATTTAGCACATTATCTGAACTGCAGGTTGGAGACAATAAAACATTCTTACATGCAGATTGTGAAGACCACGTGGCTGAAAATCTTCTCTTACAATGGGTAAAATATTTCATTACAGATGCTAAAACTGGTAAGATTCTTAGTGTCATTCCCTGACCATCTCAGATCAGAAAGCAAATTAAAACTTCTCAAACGCTTACACAGTATCATCTCAGTGTCCCTTAGTAGGTTTTAGTCAAGCAGGAGCTTAACCTTCTGGGTACACTTGCCCTGACACTGCAGTTCCAGTCAGGAATGCACTTCTGAAGTCAATCTCCCAGTTGTCCCACTAACGGCACTTGATTTTCCAGTATGGAGCAGTCTGCCTGCACAGTCTGGATCCTCTTCAAGTGAAACTAAGCCAGAAATTGTGATCCAAGAGCACACTGGGAGTGCTTTGACCACTAATGAGCATTTAGTCTTTGGGACCAAGTGTAGCACTAGTCCAAGTCAAACCCCTGAAGCTTGTTTGCTCCTGTTTGCTTGGGGAGTTTTAGAAAGAAAAACCTTCCTTGTCAATTAACTTATGCTCTTCAGAGTTGATTTATATTCATATTACTGTTGAATTTAATTTAGTCTGCAGAGGCATGTTAAACAGCCACACGGTCTTCTCTGTAAATATTCAAAGATTGAAAAAAAATGTGCTGTCAATTTTCATTTGAATAAAAATGCATGTACTTGATATTATCCTATTGACATTTTGCTAGCACAGAGTGAAATGGCTTGTTGATCTAATTTTCTACTTTAGAGAACATAATTAGTTCTAATTTAGAAAATAATAAGTGTTAAACTGCAGCTAATAAACTAAGTTTGTGAGCTTCTTAAAATACAAACTAGAATGAGGGTTGCTGGATTTGGGTCAGCATGTAAATATGCTTTAAATTAGGAGGAATGTGTTTCAATAGGAGCAAATTATAGTCTATACAGAAGTCTTTTTCCTTCTTTAATATTCATGTAGTACATAATAGGCTTGTATTTTTCTGCATCAAAGGTGATTTTGCTAGAAGGCTGTTAGCCACTTGTATGCAACACTATTGCCCTCTACCGGTAGTTTGACTCGAATTTGATTTGCGATTTTACATGGTAGTTGCCAAATAATAATAGATGATTCAAAATGTAATTATTGTAAAAATAAAATTGAAATATAGTAATTTCATGAGAAGGGAGCTCTACAGATAAGATAGGAATGTCAAAGAATATAGAGGCTGTATCTTTCAATTTTAAATACATTCACTGTCAATTCAGAAACAAGCAGGGAATGCACATGCATTTTAATTTTAAGTGAATTATTTAATATAAATGTGATCCACCATTCATTCAGCTGGAAAACTACTGACTTTTCAGAATACTTATTTCAATTATTAAATGTAATTTGTTTTATTTATGTATTTATTACTTATATATATAAAACGCTTATTTGCATACATACAAAGCATAATGGTTAGACTGGGTCTTTGGTGCCCACAAGTATGTGGAAGATGATGTACAGAGGGGCTATGCTATAAGCTGAGATCTAGGAATTATGAACTCTGAGGAAAGACTGCAACATGTTGTCTAGCCAATGGAAGAGAAGATGGGAGGGAGGATGCTGGCAGTCTGCTAGCATGTGTGTACATAAAAGGCTGTTGCAAAGAAGGAGGAAATAATCCATTTTCCATGGCCACCGTGGATAAGATAAAAAGCAGTAGGCTTAGACTGCTGCAAGCAGATTTGGGTTAAGCCTTGGGAAAACTTTCTAATGGTAAGGCTAGTGAAATATGGAAATAAAGTGCTTAAGAGGTTTTTCAAGTTTTAAGAGCACGTTGTTCAGCATCTCTCAGGGCTGACATGTATGACTGTATTTTGGAGAGGGACTGAACACAGTGAATGCTAGATGTCTCATTGAGCGTCTTTCCTCCTGGGCCATGCATACCAGGGTGACTCCCAAACCACACTCCAACTGAATGAAGCTTGCTTAGTACTCACTTCACTAGGCTAAAAATCTTCATAATTGCAATAATAGTAGAGTCAGGTTTATTATAAAAGCATGTCAATGGCCTTCAGAGGATTTCAAATGAAGAGGCTAATCTGAGACTGTTAGAGAAAATAAGGACATCCCTTTCTTCATTGCCTTCAGGCATTATTTGCCCCCTTATCCAGCAGGTGGGTATGCGATCCTTACACTACCCAACTGCCATGGCCTGCAGTCATAGTTACAAAAATGCCAGTAGGGTCAGGAAAACACCACTAAACACATGAAATGCAATATAGAGTTCTCCTTTGCCTTTCTGGCAAGATATCCAATTTTTATGTTACTGGAAAGGCTGTTGAATATGCGGAGTTTATGTATTTCTTCTTATGCCAACCAAGGTGAGATATATAGAGACGTTTCCCTAAATTAAGGCTTCCCTATTCTCATTTTGGAAATCCTGGACAAGAATAAGTAAAGTGCCACTTCCCATGTGACTACAAATTGTGCACGAGTCCAGTACCTTCCTTAACATGCATTTACACCACCCATCTTTATGCTTGAGTTAATGCTAGTGTAGTTCAAAGAAAGCCCAAATATGCTGCCTATGCTTGTCTTCTTGTGCGTGGGCTGATCAGCTGCATAGTGATATATCAGACTCTATATGCATTCATTGTTCAAGGCATTATTTTTTCAGGGACTGAAGGTATTTTGTTGCAGGTTAACTGATAAACTATCAAACCATCAGCCCTCTTTTTCTACCCAAGAAGTGTTGTTGAAAAGAAATCAAGGACTTGTTTAAGGCAATGTCTTATATTGTCTAGAAATATTAGTTGTGCCGACTTGATACCCAGAATGATATGTGAAGTTAGCTGGTATAAGATAAATTTGAGGCAATGGGCTTTAAGTAACCTATGCGTAATTAAGATACTCAATGAAGGACTTAGGAACTTTGAAAGGATGAGAACTGCCAGTTCCTTTTATTCCCCTGAATCTATTGCACTTAATGCTGTCAGAACAATTTCAATTAATAGAGAAGTCCAGTATCCTCCAAAACCACTGAGGATTTTCTCTTGTCTTAGGGAAACTGGGTTCCCTACTGTGTGAAGAGTTGATGCTCATTATAGGCAAAAAGGGAAAACAGTTTTATCGTGTGTTAGGGACTGAGAAAGAGACTGGCTAATTTACAGTCTCTTCCCACCAGTTGTGATTTATAAACTTTTATTTTCTTCCAAGGGTAAACTTCTTGCAAAAATGCCTCATGACAGTAAGGGAGATCCAAGAGGAAAAATTGAATGCCTTTTGTTTGGCAGAAGTCATAGAATATTGTTTGTGATAAAAGCTAAATGAATGCCATTTAAATACCTATGCTTCACTCTAATAATTCTTTCTTTTTATCTTTGGTTTTTCTTTTGGGTTCATGAAAATACTTTCTTCAGGCTCAGGTAAGAGTTTCTAAAATAGAGAGATAACCTTAACATGTGCTTCCTGATTGTGCTCCAATGTTTACGTTTCCTGTCCTTTTTTTGTAATGTATGTTTGAGAAAATATATGGAACACTGTATAAATTACTGTATGAGATACTATTTCAAATTTGTATTCAAATTTAAATGTAATACTAATGCTGGTACACAAATATATTAGAGTGATTTTAAGTATCCACAATGAAAAATAAAGTATATATTGGGATAATTTACCTTGAGCTCACCTCTCTTTAGAAATACAAAACCCCCACAACTAATAACAGTGGGATGGAATAGTTGAGGAGAGATGTGAAAGATAGAAGTAAAGTTTTAGCAGAGTTTTAGCAGTGTTTTAGCAGTGTTTTTCTAAAAGATATACCCGTGAGCTAGCTTAGTTACAGATTTTATGTTAGCTGTGTTGATGTCATTGGTGGAAAAGGCATAGCATGGGCTTAGAGGCAGAGAAAACCAGGGAATCTGTCATTAGATGTCTTAGCTTCTGACTTTTTGTTATTTCTGTAGTTTTCTATCAAGTATTTTATCTGTATTATTACTACAGCCTCTAAATCAGCAAGCTTACATTTGTTGTTCTTACCAAAAAGAGCATTAACCCTTTTTTGCATGATCACTGTTGCATGTTTATCTTGTGTGCAACGAAACTGACACTCAGTGTGGATTCCAGGTATATGAAGTAGTTCCCTGCCACAGTGACTGCAGCCAGTACGTATGGGTTACTGAGCCCTGGAGCATCTGCAAGGTGACGAATGTGGACTTAAAAGAGAACTGTGGAGAAGGTGTTCAAACAAGGAAAGTCAGGTAAAACAGTATTGCTCCTCCTTCACTTTAGAGAACCTTCACTTTCAGTCATGGCTGTATTTAATTTGATGTAATTTTGTGTAATGTAAAGTGCTAAGTCTAGCTGTAGTATACCAGACCAGAACCCTGGCTGATGTAAATCAGAATATGTTCATTGAGTGCAATATGGCTCTGTCTACTGGTTACGGATATAGACCTTGATTCCTGGTTTATAAACTAATGTATATTGTACTTATACTGCTACAAACACTGTAACGTATGATTTTAGTCCTTTTCTGAAAGGTTAAATGGTCCTTTTTCTATATGAAACTATGATTTAAAAACCCCTTTTAAGTACATATGCACTTGGGAATAGTAGTTACACTTATTACAGGAAAAAGTGACAAAAGTGAATGAAGTGCAATAGAAAAATCCAGACATCATCTGTTGTTTATTGAACCTGATTTAGGCATCTTGTATGCTTGCTTATCATCCTAGACCTCTAATCAAAGGTTAATTAAAATTAGTCTCACATGGTGTGGTACAACAACAAGTAAAGCAGTACATGGAATTTGGGTTGGTTGGGGTTTGTTATATTATTTTTTTTTAGTGGCTAACCTCAAAGTGACATACAATTTGGGATTATAAATCTGAATAATAAAGCATAATGTGAATTCAGTTTGAAGGTCCAAAATGAGAGCTGTATACAGTGAACTGCTAAATGTTCTCTTTTCCCTGCCACAAATGCTTAGAAACTGGCACATTTACACGATTTTGTTCACAATAGCACTGTTTCCTCAGTGTAACCATTTACTTCAAGAAGGTCAAAGTCTTAGTCTTTGCTTGACCAAAGCTAGAAAGAATATCCATAACTTTTCTCACACAGTAGCATCTAAACAAATTCCTGTAAGAATACTGTTAAAAAACCTCCAATACAAAAAATCAAAATTACTCAGTGTTTATGTTGAAAAATAGACTTTAGCACTACCATCAAAGATAAAGAAAGTGTTTTCAGCCCTTTGGGACTAAAAATATCTAACTTTTCATTTATTATCACATAATGCCATTAAAGTACTAATTCTACAGAGCTAATATATGCTCATGCTGCATCTCTTGTGTTTACCTTAGAACAGAAAGTGTTTCAAAAATTAGTTTAGTCTGATAATGTAAGATATTTGTAAAAAATTAATGTGGTCAAATGGAAGAAACTCCGAATATTTCTATGTGTAAGAAAGGCTTCCTCTTGATATGGGCTTTTCTCTTGCAATTCTGGAAAACAGATGCAAGCCTCTTAATTTGAATGATCCTAGTCATGTACTAGTTGGTCTTCTGCTGACAGGTGGAAGGGATAAGCTAATAGTAGATGCCACAGCATTGGAAATAGTGTGGAATGAAGACTGTCATCTTCAGCTGTACAAAACTAAGCATATTCATTTCTCATCTTAACTGGGCTTCCATCTGCTAATTTAATATAATGGTAATTAAAAAGCATCTGTGTAAATTAGGGATTAACACTAAGAATATAAAATTTAAAAAGTTTTAATAGTTCTAGATTTAAAAGTATCAGTTGACACATGCACAAAATATGTCTAAACTACAGATGATTTGCATTATTCTGGCTCAGAGGTAAGCTAATGTCAAGTAAATAATGTACCCAGAAACTCTCAGCAGATCACTGATAAGAACTGTCTAAATTCTGTGCATTTCTTTATATGGCTGTCCTCTGTAAAAATGAGGATTATTTTTGGCTCTTCAGCTTTTCTTGGATATACATAGATCAATACTTAGTTCTGTTACTTCAATTACTTCATGACTGTTATGTGCTGACAAAATGTTAAAATGCTTCAGATTAAGGCGGAACACAGTTACTGTACAAAATCCATGGCAAATGTAGTTTATGTGCAGTTCTTTTTTCCAGGTGCATGCTAAACACTGTGGATGGTCCTTCTGACACTGTAGAGGACTACCTGTGTGATCCTGAAGAGATGCCACTTGGTGCTAGAAAATGCACATTACCATGTCCTGAGGACTGTGTTATGTCTGAATGGGGATCATGGTCTCAATGTTCTTTGGTAAGAAGTATACTGAAGTGTAATATTTATAGTTTTAGGAGGATACTTTAAAAATGTATACATGACATATTGTGCAAAGATGCTGAATTGAGCAGTGGTTACACGTGTAAATTTGTATCTCTACTGTCATATTTAGGATTTTTGATAATTGGTTACAAATAAAGTGTGCCAGTATTTTCCATTACGTGAAATTGTTCCAAAACACAAAATATAATATGTCCCCAGAGGTCGTTCTTCAGTGCTGTGTGGTTTCTGTGTGGTGGAATAGCTTTGGCAGTGGCTTGTGAGTCTCTCTGTAGCAGTTCAGTCACTGTTCTAAAAATTTCACTATTCTGTAACGAGCAAAGTCTGTAGATCAAGACTGAGCATAGAAAGATAATTTTGGGTCTCCTCTCCCCTTCTGGCCAGCAATTTCAAAAAGAAATGTCGAAAAACCCAAACCAAACATAAAAAAGTGTTTCAGGACCTCTGAGTACTCAGGCTCTTGTGCGCTACGCTATAGCATTTGGAAAATGAGTATCTCAATATCCAGTTTATGAGGGAAATAGTTCCAAAGCACTAGTACTGAAATAGGAACTAGTTAGGAAAGTACCAAGGCATTTCCAAGTTAGAAGATATTTCACTTTGGGTGGTACCAAGGTGAAAAAGCAGACTAAATTCTCTCTGAAATAACAAGGAAATGGTTTCTTTTACACAACAGCATGAGCCCATTATTTTACATTTGTGTTTTGTGAAGGGATTACTTGAAAGGTTGTTATAATGTTGCATGAAAAGGTATCAGGGTACCAAAATATCAAAGCTGTTTCCAATCTCCCTTTCAAGCCATGCAATGGAAGTAGTGTCCGTGAAAGGTCAGCTGAATCCCTGAGACAACCAGATGATGGAAAGTCTTGTCCTGCTGCCACCGAGACAGAAGTCTGCACTTTGAACAAAAACTGCTACCACTATGACTACAATGTGACAGGTATTTGTGGTGTTCTGCTCCAGTGACAGCCTGGGACTATGGCTTACTTCCATTCACCTTACAGGACAGATTTTTCAGCTTTCTGTTCTTATCCAGAGGTTGCTGTGGAACTTGTACTGAAAACTGATTCAGGCTATTTGATCCAGATAAAATATTACTGGAGGCTTTGCAACTTGGGTGAAGTGTGCATGCTGTAACTCCAGGAAATTTATTTCTCCGATCATTTTGTGATTTGCTCAAAATCCATACGGACGAAACCAAATATGAACTTTTCAGGAAGGCATCATGGCACTGACTATTTGCAGTAAAAGTCTCTGTTTCCAAAAATGTGTAGCAGCTGGGCTCCGTGAGCCTCTGCATTTTGTAAAAGTTGCTTGTGAGGATTATTTTAGGCCATCAGAATTAGAATTAGGTGGGACATTGGATCATTATGAGTTTTATCTGAAATGTCTGCTATGCTAATTAATTCCTTATTTTCAGACTGGAGCACATGTCAGCTCAGTGAGAAGGCTGTCTGTGGTAATGGTATCAAAACACGGATGCTTGACTGTGTTCGCAGTGATGGCAAATCAGTTGACCTGAAGTACTGTGAAGAGGTGAGTTGGGTACCTGTGAGTAAGCTCCCTTCTAATGGTGCTAATTAATACTGAGCCAGCTGAGCTATACGGCTTGTAACCCATCCTCGCCAGATGTTTTGCAACACCATTCATGGATTGTTAAGTACCTCTGAAATGAACTGTGCCTTCAACAGTGATTTTTATACAATTTCCTTCGGTTACTTTGAAGTGCCTCCATGAACGTATGCGAATTATTATGTCCAGAAGGAAATGACTTAGAAACAATAATTAATAAAGTAGAATAAAGGTAATAAATCTTAATCAGAACACTAATCATCATTCTAATTTGATACAATTTCTGCATGGAGCCTTGGACAGCTGCCAGTATCAATCATTTACTCAATGTGTTGGAATATTTCTCACGTGACATTCTGCAGCTGGGCTGAATGCTAACTTCTTGTATCCAGCTGTGTAATGCAAAAGATACCCAAGCTAGTGTGAAAAAATGTGCAGCATGAATGCAATATTAAATAGGAGCATATATGGAGAACTAACTAGCAAACTGGAGCCCTTAAATTTTGAAAGAGCCATTTTGCAAATGTTCAAACTACCTTCAAACTTGACAGCACTCATTTTCTGACATTTTTTGTGTTGGTCTTAATGTTTTGAATTGCATGGAGATAGTAATGTGAAGGAAAATGGGAAGACAACACCAACTGCTACATTAAGGGCAATCCTAGGTGTGTTTCTGATGGAAAGTAACTGAACTTATTTCAGCTGCCATTCCCACACCACCTTGACATCAGAAACAAAATCACTTGCAATGGGGGACAAAGGTGGAGTGGCTTCCACAGCAGCTTTGGTACCAACATCTTTTCTGTTGGACCTTCCTGGCTAGTAGCTGGTCTTCAGGATGTGCCCATAGAGAAGAGTTTCATCAGAAGTGCAGGGAGTCAGGAATGTACTCATCATGTACTTTGGACTATAGTTTTGTACTGGTGTATCTGACATACATAGGCTTCTCCAACCCCCTCCAACATCCTGGATTCCTGAATCCATAAGTTCTTAGCAAAGGCAGGAGGTTTCAGCTGAGGCTGGCACCCAACTTTTGTCCCAGGTTTCTCCTTCACACATAGTTCTTGGGTTTATAATCAAATCTAATAATTTGATCATTTATGTCCCAGGAAAAAACTCAGGATCTGGCTACCTACCAGCAAGTTCTGTGAAGTTAACAGGGGAATGCATTAATGTGTTCTGTTAATGTTTTAATGCGTTAAAAGAAAAAAAAATTGGCTCTTGGGTTATTTGTAAGAGACTACAATATTGATTAATTCATACTAAGACATGATATAAAATATCCATCCACATGAATATTTCAATAGAAAAAAATATGCTTTATTAGATTTAAGGGGAAATATATTTCTTTTACCATAAAGCCAAGAAATGATTCCTGTTGTTAGCCAAAGATTTTGAGCAACATTTAGAACAAATGATTACATTTTACACTGAAATCTCATTGCAGAAACCTCTGGAGCTTTCCTGCATTTAAAAAATGACAGTTTATTACTCAGAGAAATAATAAGGGCAAGAAGATAGTATCTCAAAAGCTACTTGCCATAAATGACTGGCCAGCAGACATCACTGCAGTTGGGTCCTGGCTTTATCAGCAACCACTGTGATACAGTCTTATTTGCCCTTTTGATTTGCTAGGCCATATAGAGATAAATCTTCCTGTAGAAAGCTCTGATCCACTCCCCAGTCACACTGTTAAGACTATTTGTTGAATTATGGATGTGTAAGCAGTGGTACGACAAGGTCAAAGGCTGATCCAATAACTGTGAGAAGTAAAACCTGTTAACCTGATTAACAAGAAAGCCAAGCTGTTCAGATCTTACCAGACCCTTCACTCTAAGGATGTGAAAGCCAACTCTGTGACCTTCTGGGTCATGAGAGGAGAGCATTCAAGAAATTACCAAATTGTGAATACATACTACGTACTTCTTATTAATCTAATCACAGATGATCCTTCAGGGTGGGTTTTTTTTGCTGTGTTTTTGCATTATAAGGGCAGTGCAGGAAGATTATGTGAAGTTCAAACTAAGGTGCATGTGGATAGAAAAGTTGATGGTAAAAGAAAGATGAAATAATTTTGTAATGACTTAGCTAATGGAATTTCCCCTGGTGTATCATAAACCTTTATACTAGATGTCGGAATAAAACAAGAGTTTTGTTTAATTTATATGTAGATACATTTACAGAATTATGATTCTAATTATTATATGCAAAGAAGAGTGATCAGAATAGCTAAACCTATCCTGATCCCTAAGAAGTGAAGCTGCCTGACTGCAATGTCTGAGTTCCTATATAATATGTGGTTCAAGAAACTAATAAAAGCCATATATAAAAAAACCTCTCATGCTGTCTTTTAACTGTCACCATCTCCAGGTGTGAGCATCAGCGTAGTTAAATACTAACATTTCTTCCGAGCCCATGTGTTCTGGTTTCCTGAAGCATCCATATGCTCTTGAGTTTGTTTCAGTCAATCAGCTAATGAAGCTAGCCAGTCATCCTCATTACTGCCAGGATAAATCAATTTCTAGAGCTTATTTCCAAGTCCTTGTTATGTTAACATAGTTCCCTTCAAACTCTCAAGGCACAGTAATACTGGATTACTTGGTCTCTAACTCTACAAAATTAGCACATCATAAGAACTCAGCTTGTCTTTTCCTTGAGTATTTGAAAATCAAATCACCTAAAGCAAGCTGGTCCTGGTCGTATTCATATTTATGGGATTATTTTTATTCATTTACCTTCAATTAAAGATCAGAAAAGCCTAGAAACCAGCAGTTTTGTCTGCATTAGAAAGCAAACTTTTCTGTTTTATTGGCAAATAGTCTGCTTGTCAGATTACATGATTAACCTCCAGCAGAGGTTAATCTGTGGTGCCAAACATTCCTATAAACAAATACAGACACTTTTTGTGGATCACAGCGTTTGTAGAGCACGCTGGTGTGGCAGCCTGCTGCTCCTGGCATGTGTGACCAGGAGTACAGGGTGCTCAGCAGTAGCTTTCAATGTAACTCCTCCAGTACTTGCCATTCTCGATTCAGAAACCACAACTCAGGCAGAACAGAGGGTCTTTCAGGTAAGGGAGCTACTGAACACTTTTCCAAATGTTTTCTAAGCTTTTCAAGGTGAACTGTGGTTCATCAATTGAAGGAAGGGGAGGGATGAGAAAAGAACATGTGATTAATATCAAATTGCAGCCTGCCAATTCTTCCCCAAATCTATTTCAGCAGCACTTCAGTATCTAAAATATGCAAGTGGCACATCACTGTGGGTAATCCAGCCTTCAGCTTTCTCCTCTCCCCTTTAATATCTCTCTTGGGCTTTTCCTTCTCTAGCTGCCAAAGTCCGGCTGAGAAGGCCAGTCTTGAAAGAGAGCAGTCATGTTTCTATAATTGGCAGGAGTCAGTTCAGCTGGCTCAGAAGATTTGACCCAAATATAAACTTTGAAGATGGTTCTCTAGTTTCCTGATTATCCAAACTCCAGATCATACAAAGGTTTCAGGTGTTGCCTGTGTGCAATAGCTGGATAATCAAGGTTATACTGCACCACAGAGAAAACCCAATAACTTGTTCTTTGATGTATAAAACACAACAGAGGTCTAAAACCTCATTTGTCTCAATAAATGGCACTGCAAATGCAAACTTAAGACTTAGTGAGTCTATCAGGGTGAGACATTTCCAGTACTTGTGGTAGCTTATTTATGGAGGACATGTTAATGTTGTGCCTAATTACTGCTCTATGCTTGCATTTAGTAGGAAATAGTGTTTTTATTTCCTTTTTAAAGTCTTAACTGCTGGTTTTATGTCATTAACCTTTCTAGTCATTAAAATAAATAGGTTTTGAAATGTTTAGTTTGCTTTTAAAAAAAACCAACTCTGTGGGGATTTTATCTACTTAAAGATATCCACAACCTCCTGGGATTCTGAAAGGCCTCAGTGATGATCAAGGTCCACTGGTGATGGCCAATGAAGAGGACAGTCTTTTATGCTGCAGATCTGTTCATATTGGCAGGACTGATTTTCTTTCATGTTTTATATCATACACAATATAATCGAGCTATCCTAACGCATTCTGAAGCTGTGCAGGCTTCCGGGATTATTATTGTCATGCTAATATTTTTGCCATCAGTTGTATTCCATCTTGCATCATATATTCTCATGTGTGTTAGTGAGAATATCTCTTTTCTTCCTTGGATGGGGAAAATCTGGAGCATGGGAGTTTATAAGAACATAGAAATGGCTTTACAGGATCAGATCAAAGGACCATGTAGCCACTGTGCCGTCTCCAAACATGGCCATAAAACTCTTCCTTCCCTGTGGGCATTCCATCGTTTGTTAGTGTTAGGCTGGCTCCTGTCTGGAGAAGAGCTCAGTACAGAATGTATTTTTGGGAAAACATGTGAGTCTGGCTATTTTCTGTGTCCTCTTCTCTCATACTCCTCCAGCATTTGCAGCTTGTACTTTAGGGATGTTAGAGGATTCTGCTTTTTGCAAAGCTGTTCAGAAAAACATGTAAAGCTGTATTTTTTTTTAAGAGCAAATAATTGTCAATGTCATGTCAGTATTTTTGCATACAGTAGAATGGATAGCATAATATATATAATAAACTTACACACCATGTTAGGGAAAAACCAAGCGAGAGGCATAAGCAGATGCCTCAGGAAGAGTAAGGAGGACAGACATACACAAGTTTCCATCTACTCCTCTCACAGCCTCCACCTGTTTTCAGCTCTTGGACAGTATTTGCCCGATGTAGTTTCTATGTTTTCAAAAATTCAGATTTCTCTTCCATTAACTTGTTCAGTCTCTCCTGAGCTTCTGTAAACTTTAAGCATCTGCAACATCCTCTGACAAATAAACTGACTACCTAGTGCAAATTCATCCTCCTCCTTTTCTTAGTTTTGTACCTGGCTCCTAGCATCACTTGAATTCAGCTGTTAATAGCTGTTGATAGTTCAGTATTTTTATATTCCTATTTCAAAATACTGTATTGATACTTCATAAATTACTTTGTCCTTCACCTATTGTATAAAGTAATACTGTAGAACCGAAGCCCTCCATTTATAGGCTCTAATTTAGAAAATAATTGATGAAAATAGGATTTAAACATGTACTTAAAAATCAGCATATGCACTAGGACTGTCTTGAAGTGAGATTTTTAAATGTCCCAATTGCTACTTTTTATTTAGTAATGTCTTCATGCCTGCTTAAAGCTTTAGTTGTCTCAGATTCACCATATCCAAATGCATACCCCGCACCAGTGACACAGACTGGGTGTTACGTGCTGATCATTGAATATTTTCTTTTAGCTTGGTTTGGAGAAGACATGGCAAATGAATACATCCTGTGTGGTGGAATGCCCTGTGAACTGTCAGCTCTCTGACTGGTCCCCTTGGTCTGAGTGCTCCCAAACATGTGGCCTTACAGGTCAGTATGTACCTTTGGCATATTTTAAAGACTGAGCTTTTTTTTTTTTTTTTTTCTTTACTAAAAGCAATAATATCTCTATTCACAGAACTAGAAAATTTAGCTAGCTAGAGAGAGCGATGGGGATCTAAATCAGCCTTATTCATGGAAATAATATGCTTCAGTGAGACTGTACTCACTGAAGATAATGAGAATTTGGCCCAGAATAGTTTCTGACTCTGAGAACAAAGTGAGATATGATGAATGATATATTGAGACAAAAATAAACACTGATGTCAATATTTATTTTTTAGACAGAGGGGGGAGGAAGAGAAAGGAGGGATTTCCTCTTGAGTTTCATTAGTGGTGAGTTTAGAACAACATAACTTGTAGAAGAGCACAATTATTAAAACCAACAAATTTACTCACCGCAGAATTCCATATTTTTAAACACAGAAACTGGGCAGGGGCACAAGTTAATTTCAATGTGATCACATTAATTTGCTTTTTCACAAAATGTTGCTAACCAGTATCTAAGCTTTTTTAAATCAAATCTATGTCAGAGAATGGTTATCAAAGGCACATTCTAGTTATGGAAGAACTCTTGTTATTTACTTGCACTGATATATCTCAGAATAAGGACCTGAAAGCACCATTGTGCCAGGCAACTAAGGTATACAGGCTACTGAAAGAGGAGGGTAGAAGCCCATCTATAATGCCTCTTCATTCTGTCATCATGTCTGGAAAATGTCACTACAGATATTGGATGGTTAGTAGTATATGGAATCCAATTTCAACTGCTAGGCTCAGAGTAAAAGGATATTGCATCTTTTTCTGTTCCTTGGGGAGTGCACCAGAGGGAAAAGGTCTAGGCAAAAACATCTGAAAGCTCTGGCCACCTCAGAATCCCAACAGGAAGACCTGTGGATTTTTTAATGATAACAGTTAATAATTTGATACTGCAGTATCTAATAATGTAATAATGTTTCAGTTCTTTGAACTTCTCTTAAAGCATGACTTCTACGTTCAAATAATCTACACTTCTATATTCAAAGTAATCCTCACAGTGAGAGCTGAACTAACATCTCTGTTGAAGGCTTAAATATGTTGCCAGATTTTCCTTTACAAGCTTCTGTTTATATAAAAGACCTGAACAATTGACCTGATATTTTTCTGAATGAGAATTATTGTTGCTTTTTCAAAATATGAAGGTGGGTCACTATCTGAAATCTCTGTGCTTTGCAAATATAGAATTTACTTGTAGAAGTGAGAAAATTTGTTTTAAATTGTAATGTAAAATACCTTTCAAATTTTCAGTGTTTTTAACAGATGATGGCAACTTCACATGTAAGCCTTGAAGCTGTAATTTTCCTATTAGGCAGGAAGTTGGAAGTAACTGCTGTTTTTCAATAAGTAATTGTCCTGGTTTCAGCTGGGATAAAGTTAATTGTCTTCCTAGTAGCTGGTACAGTGTTATGTTTTGGGTTCAGTATGCAAAGAATGTTGATAACACTGATGCTTTCAGTTGTTGCTAAATAGTGTTTAGTCTAAAGTCAAGGATTTTTCAGCTTCTCAAGCCCACCCAGCGAGAAAGCTGGAGGGGCACAAGAAGTTGGCACAGGACACAGCCAGGGCAGCTGACCCAAACTGGCCAACAGGGTATTCCATACCATGGGACGTCACATCTAGTATAGAAACTGGGGGGAGTGGGGGCCGGGGGAATCGCCGCTTGGGGATTTACTGGGCATCGATCGGTGGGTGGTGAGCAATTGCACTGCGCATCATCTGTATATTCCAATACTTTTATTATTACTGCTGTCATTTTATTAGTGTTATCATTATCATTATTAGTTTCTTCTGTTCTATTAAACTGTTCTTATCTCAACCCATGAGTTTTACTTCTTTTCCCAATTTTCTCCCCCATCCCACTGGTGCGTGGTGCTTAGTTGCTGGCTGGGGTTAAACCACGACAGTAATAACCATCTAATAAACCCAGTGACCACAAAGCTGAACTGCTTTTGTGCAGCCATGCAAATACCCATAAAGTTGAGGAAGAATTCTGTATGTAAGAATTCTGCTCGTTGCTGTTCTTTGGGTTTTTTTTTTCTCCAATACTTTTCAAGAAAATCTTTTTTCTCCTGTGACATCTCAGTTGGAGCAGCTGTGAATCCAAGAACGATGAGGCTTCACTTGGCAAACATCTTTCTAGCTAGCTGCTGTGAACACAGCTGTCTGGGAGATTGATACAGTTCTGCTGCATCATGGCTTGTGTAGCTTGCTCTCAGCAAAAGATTCATGTCATGATCATTAGGGTGTTCAATTCCAAATGCATCAGATTGAAATGTGGAATTAAAGATGAATTGTTTTGGCCAGCCAACATCAGATGTTATGTAGGTAAATCTGTGTAATGACTGAGTGTATTATAAGCCTCAGTATACAAATCTAAATATATACATCTTATTTCAGATTTGGTTCATATGTTTATCTATATATAGATTAAAATACCACAGCTGTGTTGGTTTTGTGGAAGCCTTTGTGAGGTGCCAACTCTAGAGCAACCACTTTACCACTACTTCTGGTACACAAAAAATTTTTTGGTTATATCATGCAACCTCTCTGTGATGAAGCATAATGGTCTAATATCCACTGCAAGATGAAAGAAGCAGAAATTGCTGAAAGGATAAAAATGTCTTCCTCTTTATGTTTATGTAAGTATTTGAAATAGAACCTGTATCTCAGTGATGCTGGGTAGCGTGCTACTCATGGTTGAAGAGAAGATTAATGTTGAATAAGCCTATTGTATTTTCATTTTCTTTGGGCCTGAGTGAAGAATCCTCCTCCTGCAAAATCTGCATGTCACGTTATCCAGACAGAAAGTGAGGGAAAGTTGCAAGCTGTTTCTGGTTGCTGGAATCAGACAATCATAGGACACGCGATTCTGTATTAACTCAGGGAAGAACCGAACATGTTGGTCTCTTCTAGCAGCAAACTCCAGATGAGGAGCCGGAATCTCCACTGAAGCGCCACAAACATATTGCCACATTCAGAAAGAGTATTTTTCCGCAGGCTTCTGAACTAGGGAATTACTACTGTTGTTTGCTGTTACAGGAGCAATCTGAAATCCTAATCAGACATCCTCCTGCACTTCTTGCAGTACAAACAAATGATAGAATATAAAGTGTCTGACTTGGAAAATATAAATCCATATAACAGACAAGAGCCAACAGATCAGCTTTACAATCCAATTTGTCAAAAGTGGAAAAAATTACTTCATTCAAACACAGCACTTGAACCATCTTGAGGAATAAATCAGTCTAACCACTTTGTTGTTAGTTATATTGCTGTTTCTTATTTACAGGAAAAATGATCAGAAGAAGGACCATAAATCAGCCATTTCAGGGTGATGGGAGGCCTTGCCCTTCTCAGATGGAGCAATTCAAACCCTGTCCAGTAAAACCTTGTTATCGATGGCAATACGGTCAATGGTCTGCATGCAAAGTAGAGGTAAAAGCAGTATGGGACATTGAAGTTATGGAGTTTGTATATCTAGGCATATTTGTGATATGCTCAGATACCTGCTTCATAACACAGTAAACAATTTGCTTCCACCTCTTATACAAAAACTAAAGATTTATTCTTATAGCTTATATTTGTCAACAGATACAACAATGTCCTACAGATATTCAAAGTATAAATGTAAACTTTGGTACCCGAGCAGCATCTTTGCTAATAATTGAAATCCTTCTATTGTAAAAGAATATTTGTGGAAATAGATTGGCATCCTAGAAGAGATCTCCACTTGAGATACTGCTGTGGTTGGAATGCAAAGGCATAATTGGCTCCATACTTTAAGAGACAGTAGTAGCAGCCAGCAGAATTTTGGGGTTGTTTTTTTATGTTTGTTTGTTTCAGAAGTAATGAACAATGTCTTCCCCCCCCCCCCCCCCCCCCCCCCACTGGAATGAATAAGTAGTTAAGCAAAAAATAATAGGAGACAGTGTGACATGTAGCTCAGATCTAGTTTTTTGGCACTTTCTTCTGTCCACCATCCATGTATGTCCTCCTTCCCCAGGATGCTCAATGTGGAGAGGGAACACGAGTGAGGAACATTTCCTGTGTGGTGTTTGATGGATCCACTGAAGATGTTGGCAAAGTAGTAGATGAGGAATTCTGTGGAGAAATAGAGCCTATTATAGATGGTAATAAGAAGATGATACTTGAGGAAACCTGCACTGTCCCTTGTCCAGGTAACAAAGCTATTCAAATAAATGTTGCAGTTCAAGATTGGTTGGGTATCATTACACTTATCAGTGCCTAGCATTAGCCACAGGCAATTAAATATTTTTCGCATGCTTTACTGATTGGATTCTTCCATCAGATGACCAACAGAGTTACTTTCTGGTAGTGGCTTCATGACAATAAATCAATTAGAAAAAACACCAGATTTTAAATTTTATAAAAGACATGTTTCAGTCACAGATTGTACCTAATAAGAACACATTTTTTCACAAAATCTTTTGAAATAAAACTTGTGTTTATAAGAAAGAGTGTTGTTTTACAGCTAAATATTTGCTTTAAGTGCTTAGATCACCTAACAGCTTTATTAATACTTTTAATTGGCTAAGAACTTGATGCCTTTTATGGGTGTCTAAGGAAGCTAAGCTAGGGAGTCTTATTTTTTTGCTTAAAGAGGCTATTCCAAATGAAACTAATATTTTGATCTCTGAGAAAATGTGAATGTTTCTAGCTGTTTAACTCACTGGACATGACATGCACTATCATTGCCCTTGTAGACTGAATCCAAAGGAGCTGTTATAAATGATTGGGTCCATGACCCTCATACTGAGAAGGATTAAGAGCCTATAACAGCTGTTTAATTTCCAGTAAAACTCCTCCAGTTCATTTCAAACACTTATTTGTAGAATTTGAAGTATATTGCTGTTGTTCAGTAAAGTTATTAGTGATGTATCTTCAGAAGTAGTAATTAAGTCCTTCAGTTCTAATGTAGCTATTATTCCATACCAGTACTCTGTTTTGTTCTCTTGCAACTCTCCTCTTTCCAAGAATTTTTTTCTAGTTCATTTCAGATTGGACTGATGGTAACATTGCCTCAATAAATAGAAAATAATCAAAATCAGAGAGGCTTCCATCACTGCTTTGTGCACAGCATTCCAATCGCATGATTTTCACATATTTTTACTTATTAAATGAAAATTGGAAGAATAAAAAGCTTGTAGTTATGTTTTCTTGTGAGTCAAATTTATAACAAAAAAATATAGCTGCTTACTGCTCACTTTTAAAATTTTGCTGAACAGGAACCTGTTCTTCAACAATCTCGCATTTAGCCAGCAAGAATAACTGCCCTGTGGGGATGTGCTAATGATACCCTCCAACTAATGTTTCCAAAAATCACTACTTGTTTTCCTATTATGTGTACATCAGTTCTTCAATTATTCATTTCTTTGCATGCTTTCCTAATGTTGGCAAATAAAATTCCTTCATTAATCAGGCATCTGGTCAACACAGTACTGATTATATCTGTCATCAGTATAATGCAAGGTAGCATGAATTTTTAATACCTCTTTCACTGAAATAATGAGAACTAAGAGGTTTATTTATGAGTCTGTGCACAGTCTAGTCCCATTTTCTACTGCAGTTTTAACAAAATGGTCTCTTTGTGTTGTGCCTCAGATCTTCCTTAAATGTTCTTTGGCCAATCATGCTAATTAGTGTCATTAGTATAATTTTATTTTTCAGTTTTACACTCTAAGATAAAATTCTACAAATCTCTATTATCCTAACATGAAATAGCCAGAGCAGACATTTTCATCACCTTCCCATTTCCCTTTCTTGCAGAGAATGTTCCAGCAGTTGCTTCTACTGTCTGTTTAGAGAAATTCTGCATGAGGATAAGCAACAATTAATCTTTTTAAAACGAGACAATGTTTCCTTTTTCTAAGATCAAAGAAGAATTGTGAACAAATATATAAATTTAGCACAAGGCATACGGTGCACAATACCCTAAAATTTACAAAAATCCAGACAGGGCGGAATGTTCCTCAGAAATTCAAAATGAGAGTGATCTTAGGAATGCTACAGGAAACTACCCTGCTTTAGAACAAATAGGCTTTTGTATAATCTTTTTATTACTATTTTCGATTGCACAGATATTCAGAGAGTGTCAAAAGATTTTCTTCTCTTAAGTATAAGTCATGTTAAAAAGAGGAACAAAAGGAACTATAAAGAGGGAAAATTAAGAAACCAGATTTGGACATTTTTTCCTAAGATATATTTGGTGCAAAAAACTCTTCACATATGATTATCAGTCATCTTATAAAATTGCTATTTGACAGGGGACTGTTACTTAAGAGAGTGGTCAGAATGGAGCCTTTGCCAGCTAACCTGTGTTAATGGTGAGGATCTCGGCTTTGGAGGGATACAAGTCCGATCTCGGGCAGTGATCATTCAGGAATTAGAGAATCAACATCTCTGTCCAGAACAGGCTTTGGAAACAAGACCATGCAATGGTAAGCACCAAAATACACATCAGTCCACTTCCTGTAAGAAAGAAATACAGAACAACAACAGTTTTACTTTCTTTCTGTTCATGGTATCAAATTTAGGCAAATATGGATTTGATAGACATGGAAGTGCACTTAAATTTTTGTTTTCCGGATACCAACTGTAAACAGAAAAACATTCAAATGCTGACTATAATTATGTTATCACTTTAAACACAATCTTTGGAGAATTGATGATCCTTTTTTAATAATGAAATTTCTTTTTATGATATGGGAAAAAATAGTTGCCTTATCTGCTTGATAACATTAATAAAGAGAAATCTTTAAGTTTTGATACATAACCAAATTCAGATTTCTCTCTACCCTTTGAATTGTTAATCGCATGGCAATGACATTAAAAACTCTCAGGCATGCTTACCACTGGTACTGGACAAAGTATCTAAGAAAAGTAATTTCCTGTACAGACATTTCTTGTCCATTCAGAGGCCAGACAGATCAAGCAAAAAGAAATTTTACATTTACAAGGCAGCTAAGGTGCAGAAGGACTTCATGATTTGCCCCAGGCCATATGAGAGGTGTACAGCAGAGCTGTGAAGCTAAATGCAGCCCAGGCCACTTCACCAAGCATTGGAGCATTGCCTGAAGCTTAGTGTTACCAGGAAAGGAACCTGACTCCTACATGAGTTTTGTGCAACAGATGGGCTACAACCATTATGAGGTTATTGGAAATGTCTGTTTTGCCCATTAACTACATTAGGCTTACTCCATGAACAATGTGTACAACCATTATAGTTAGTGTCTGGGACACATCTGGTCTATTCTGTATGTATCCAGCAAGGGCAGGAGACCTTCGGGCCTCCCATGTGTGCAGTGCACACTTCTAAGTTGCTGGGTGAAGGAGGAAGGGGCCTACTTAGCCATAAAAGCCGTTAAACATAATGAGTATGGTCTACTGATGAGTGTAGCTGCCACCAGTGGTAGCCTAAAATCTTGTCATCAAAATTCTTGAAAAGTGGATGTTCTCTGTGTAGATGGCCAGTGCTATGAATACAAGTGGATGGCTAGCCCATGGAAGGGATCTTCTCGAACCGTATGGTGCCAAAGGTCAGATGGTTTAAACGTCACAGGTAACTACTCTTTTTGTATACACAAAAAAGCCTGGAAAACAGGTGGATGATGACTTTTCCCAAGAGATGGAAATTTTTTTCTTAAAAGAATCTGCTAAAGACAGACACTTGTTCCTGATGTATGAATCAACGTGCTGTTGTCTTGAATCATCATGTTTTTGCATACTAAAGATGTAATTTCTTTTCCAGAATTAAGCAACATGTAATGCTAAAAACAAATATAAATATTATCTTCTGTACTGGATCTGGACTGTTTTACATTGCTTATTTCTTTTACCAGAGACATCTTTACACTTCTAAATTTAGGGTTTCAGATTTCAAGCCCTACAACAAATAGAACTTTTATGTATTAAAGTTCATTTCAGTGCCTATACAGAGGCAGAGAGATGCAAATCTTGATATAATGCATATATCTCCTTAAAATTGCAAAATACCAAATTTTAATAAATGTGCTGATATAAGTTTATTCCTTTACTTCAATGACATAAACCTATAGCAGGATACTTTAGTGGACAGCTATGGGATGTAGTTAGTTTTTGTGCAAACCAAAGCACAAAACATCATGAGTTAAGAATGACTGAGGTCTCCAAATTCAAGAAAATCTTCATATATATCTATTTATATGAATTTATTTATCAGAATTAGGGATTCATTTAAACTAAGAGTTATGCATTTGTTGTTTAAGTAATTTTTATATCAGCCCAGGGGAGAGTAAGAGGATCCCAGAGATTGTAAGCACATCCTCAATGCCAGCCACTGTCAGGTTAGTCACAGGAGGGGAGCTCTAATTCATGGACTGCCAATACAATTCTTCTTGATGATGGAAACCACCACTACTGTCTGTTGTAACAGTAGAAATAAATATCTGTATTATTTTTACAAGGTTTTGAAATAGTACTTAATACCCCAAAGTCTCTTTTGCAAGTGTCACCTTGTGCTGTAAGAATATTAAAACGCATCATCTTCACAACAAATGCAACAGGGCATTATTTATGCACCTTGATTGCTTCCTGCCTAGCTAAGATGCTTGTATGGTAAGTAAAACTCTAAGTAAGAATTCTTATTGAGATGAATATATGATATTATCTATTAAAGGTCCTACAGGATTTCAAAATAAATAGTGTCTTGGTGATTATGGCTCTGAGATGTTAAAATCAGAGTATTCATAAATCACAGTCAGTCACATCAAAATAATAGTTTGTTCTGATGTGACTGAATACCGCCACGTGATAAATTCCAAGAAAGACAAGTGTATGAATATGTGTTGTTAGCAGATTTTTCATGATAGGACCTCCTAGGCAGACTAACCTCGGACCTATATTGTATCTCTTTTTTCAGAGTTTGTTTGTACATGGTTTTAAAGCTGTAGTAACTTTCTGATTTGAAATGAAGACTAGTTCAAAATTCCAGACACTATGTAATCACCTGTTTCCATGCAATGCAAAACTGTATTTTTCATATGTTCCTGATAGTTTTCAAACAAAACACTTAAGTATAATGTTCTGCGAGAACTTCTCTGCATGAAGTATACAGTTGTGAACCAGATTGTAATTTACATTTGAACTTTTTTTTGAAAGTGGTTTGTATAAACTACGGTATTTAAGAGCTCAAACTGACAGATGCACATACAGGATTGATTTAAATGGAGATTACCTATTTTGATCTAGAATCAAACCATATCTCTGATTACTGTGTTCCTTTGCTGCCTTATTGCTGCACATTTGGCTCTAACATAGCGTATTGTAATTCAGACATTATCAAATTTTTATTATGAGTCCTGTTGGTATTTTAAGGCCTTTACTTACTTACCTGCATAATATTATTGTGCTGAATAGTTCTTTTTTACTTGAAGGTGTTGTTTCCCATGGGTGATGAGGCAACTCTTTCCTTCTGCAGCTTCCTTGGATGGCTGATATTTTATTACATAGATTCCCACAGGCATGTGATTTGTATGCTAGGATGTATGATTTTGCTTTCTGGGGGTGGGGAAAACTTATGGCAATTAGCAGGGTTTTCTTTGTTCTTCATTAACCATCCCATTAACACTTGGATCTATGTAACCACATCTAACTGCATCTGCGATGGTCGTGACCAACCTCAGCTTTCAGGATTTCATCATCATATCACACCAGTATAAAAATGTTATTAATTTGGGAGATGCAAGATAAGTTGTCCTGTAGCAGTATAAATTTTAACCTACATGATGCATATCCCTCTTCTGTAAGCTGGAAGGAAACCCAGGTAAATTCAAACTGATTCTAAAGTCATTCTGGCTGAAATGATAGTGAAAGCCTGATTGTGCGTATTGGTCCATAACAATAACTGCACTGTACATAAAGCTGAAGAAATGAGAACTAGGACTGTATAAAAAGGAAAAAGACTGAAACCCGCTATATGATCAGTATCATAGCATTCAGTACATGCTTTACCAATAATACTTGTTTCCTTACAAAAAATCTATCTTAGACTAGCATGAAGTGTGGCTTCATATAAGGCAAAGCTATAACGTGTAAAAGTGACTACTGAGGAGCAGCAGAAAACAGGTATCCATTCATAAACTGGATGAGTAGTTTGTTTTCAGTTTAACAGGCAAAGATATAAATCAAAAATATGCTTTTATTTTCTTTGTGGCCACAGTTTTAATATGTAAGTCACAAGGAGGGCCCTAGAGAACCAGAAATCTATTCCCTCAAGCACAACCAAACATTTAAACATTTTTTTGAGCAATCCACCAAAGGAACAAAGGGAAAAAACAAAAGGTTCACTTGCCAAACATTAGTTCTTTAAAATGTACATGAATGCAAATACATGTGCTGTATCCTTACTCTACCTATAAGAAAATACTTGGTACCAATTATCTTTCACCTTGGAATAAGAGAAGGACTCTTAAATTCAAATTAGCCATAAAATTATAATCCATGACATATTGTAGCAAGTAATGACATCAGTATTTTCATCAGTGGTGAGGTATTACCATGTCAAAATATGATTTTCTGTCCTACAGGGGGCTGTTTAGTGATGCGCCAACCAGATGCTGACAGGTCATGTAACCCACCGTGCAGTCAACCCCACGCTTACTGCAGTGAGGTATGTGCTACTGCATTGGAGCATAAAACACCCCCGTGAGGGCTTCCCACACATCTCTCTGCATTACAAAGACTACGCCAACAAAAAGTATTTTCAGAGATTTTGCTAATCATTAATTTGTTAAAATCAACCTCAGACCATTTTCTACCTTTCAATTAAATGTTGAATAATCTCTGTTCATTTGGTACAAACCTGCATAAAAATACATGAAGAGGTACTCTCCAGGCTAGTGCACATCAAAACAGTCTTCTCTTCCAGTTACCCATGTTGTTATGCTTTATAGCTCACAGGAAACTGTGTTTTTCTGCTACACAGTGTAAAACACTTGTTCCCTACAGACTAGAAGGTGCAGTTGTGAAGACGGATACACTGAAGTTATGTCCTCCGATGGCACACTCGAACAGTGCACTCTCATCCCAGTGGTGGTGATCCCCACTATGGAGGACAAAAAGGGAGATGTGAAAACCAGTCGAGCTGTGAACCCTACCCAGCCCTCCAGTAACCAGTCAGGACGAGGAAGGACCTGGTTTCTACAGCCTTTTGGGCCAGGTGAAGTCATGCAATGAGCAGTTCTTAATGCTAAGTACAGGGTCTGGCATTTACATTTTTGTGATGCCGAGGAAGAAAAGAAAAACCCTTAAATGTTCATTGAAGAAGACAGGCATCTGCCCTGACTGAAAACAAAGGAAGAGACATAAGCAAACCCCTAGCCTTCTCAGCTACTCCATCAATATATTTAATGAAATCTTGTATTGCAGAAGATATCCTTTTAATCCCTTCTACCTCTTAAAATTCACAGAAGCTATTTGAAATGTGACTCTAGAAGGGAGTTGGCTGCAAAGGTGCAAGCCAGGATATTAGATTATGCTGTCTCAACCAATAATGCTATTGACAGAGGAGTGAAAAGGTAGCACTGAAGACTGCAGAGGGCAAGGGCTGCTTAAAATTTGCAGCCGTAGCATAAATTGTAGAAAAATAATCAGTATAGATATGCTAATGCTTTTCTGCTATATCCATATTTAAACTAATTCATGTTAGACAAGAGTTACCCATATTACTGATATTTAGCATAGACATGCTCTAAGTCTCTATAGGCAATATTTGCTTTTATGATGGACCATGTTCTTTAGAGCTGAGCAAGGACTTATGTGCAAGAGTGGCAAGAAATATATTATAAGACAGTTATCCCATCAAAAATACTTTATAAAGTCCATCATGTAATCAGATTTCAGTAAATATTTCCTGGTAATATTAAGCATTGAGATAAATAAAGCTTTAATTAACAAAATACTTTCACAGAAAGGGATATGATGCTTGTCCAAAATGATAATTATATGAATAGAGCAATTGGTTATCTGAAGTGTCTTTTAAATCATATAGAGCTAAATATTGTAACACACTTGTGCCTTAGGGTATTCATTTATTTCTAAAGCTTTTATGAACGTTTTTAATCTGAAAACTGAAAACAGTATCTTTACATGCATAATCCATAAAATGCTCCAAATTGAGAACTACAGCAATACTTCTAATAAGTAGATTAAATCATGTTCGGGTTATATTTATGTTAGATCCCATTAGTCCTACTAGTATTTACTGTTATTTGTACTGTGATACTATATTTGATACCTGCAATAAAATGGTCTTTACTCCAATTAGTTAATACTTTAATCCACAATAAAAAAAAGAAAATTAAGCTTTTCTGGTCCTCCTTTAAAAAACAGCATGTTACCAAATATGTTATCTTTTACTCAATCTAGCTAACACCACCTGAAAATGCCAGAGGGTGGGTTGTAGCAGCCAGAGTGCCAAAAATAAGCAAATGTCAGACAGTCGCCTTCAACTGTTTAGGAATGTGGCTGTTCGTGTGAGCTCAGACAGGCTTTTTGGAGCAAGGAACAGTCAAGAGATTTCATGAAAACTCACCCATTTTCCAGTAATTCATATTAGGAAGGAAACATAGGTCAGCTCAGATTAAAAAAAAAACAGTATTCAATAGAACTAATACTTTATCCAGTGAAGGTATGAGCAAATGTGGAAGAAAGTGAACATTTTGCACTTCAGATGAGATTTATGCTTGATTGTTTTAATTCCAGGATTGGGAATCTATTGGAAAGGTTTTGATTTACTCTAGCATGATTATTCCTTTCCTCACAGTTTCTAAGTCTAGATGTAAAATAGTTCTTTCACTGTCTTCAACAAATTATACTGCAGTTCCAGACAGGAAGGTATTAAAACTATCCTCTTCAGGTGTCTGTGCTGATGTATTACCCGAAACAGATGAGTTTGAGATGCCAATTCCCTTGTATACTTAGAAATAATCTGTCCAGGGGGAATTCAGAAAGCCTGAGTTAAATGCCTGTAGCTGCATAATATGAATGACCTCATTAACAGAGTTCCCTGCTTTGACAAAAATAAATAAATCCATACACAAGGTAATGCCAGTCTTTTTTTCAAGGAGATAATACTATTTTAAAACAAGCAAACCCAAAACAATCCCAAGCACCTTACATTTACCAATGGAAATAAGCCAAGGAGAGAAGAAATTAACCTGTTTAGCAGTACTGAAGTCTGAATTCCTCTCATTCGTATTATCATATCATTGGATATGTCAGGTCAAATCTACTGTTCAGTTCATCTTTAATAGATCAGTTATTTCAGTTGTATCAGTTATTACCAGTTATAAAGTTTCATTAGGTTGATTAATGCAATGAAGCTAAAATGTTTTTATATTAATTAGTTTTGAACAAATTGTCCACATGACTGCGAGACTTTGCATTGCTAGAGAACAGAAAGCCTGAACTTAACTGCACAGCAATAGAGAGGTCAGCTGTGAATCTGAGCAAAGTCAGTCTGACTAATTTTTGTTATTATTACATTGTAGAAACATCAACTGCATTGATGATGCCTTTTTGTTCTACAGAGGTATCAAGACGCATTAAGTATTCAGTCAGAAAAATTTTAGCTGTGTTTGCTTACATTGAAAGTATACATGACTTCATGAAGTAAATATTTTGCCCCTTGTAAATGAAATAATTCAGCGTTTTAATGGAATTTTCATTGTCAAGGAGGTGCAACAAGGGTAGCTAACCTCCTGTAAAACAATGTTTTCAAAAAGCCATTTAGAAATTTGCAAAATGAGTCAGATAAATGTAGTGAGTCAAACAGCATGCACTGACCTTGGGTTGTGACATGCTCATTTGGGGTTCAGAGCAAAACCCTGCAGAGAAGGTCACACTGTTTTTCCTGGGAAAAGTGGGTGCATCTAGGATTAAGGCAAGCAGGAGAATGGGATGTATACCTCAGCCTGCAGGGGCATCATGTCCAAAATACAAACTGCCCAGACTGCACATAAATACAGTCCTTATTAACACAGACAGTTGTTCTATTTATGAGCATGGGTTGTCTTTTTTGGTTTGTTTTTGCTTGTTCTGTGAGAAGAAGTTGTTTTATAACAACAAAACTTGCATTTGGTAGGGGAAGAAATGGAAAAAATTATTACTTTATGTGGTAGCAAAAGTTGTGTATGTGCTGTTAAGATATAGATGAGGTAAAACATGCTAAAGGTATTTAAAAACATAAAATAAAATAGCAACAAGAATGAAAATAACAGGCAGATTGATTTACCAGAGCTACACTGGAAAGTGATGCTATGAGCACAAATAAGTCCCAGGCTGATAAGCTGCCCTGTGATCACGCTGAAGGATTGCCCGCTACCAGTGGGCCCAGGGGATGGGTTTCTGGGGGTCTCACTTGCTGCCCCTGCCCCACATCTCGGCTCTGTTTGGATTATCCAGACTTTGGCTGAAAAGCAGAACACAAGTGCACAGAGAAGATATTGCTCAGTTGTCTAATAGTATTTACTCTTATTAAGCTGTAATTGCTAGTGAAGGCATTTATTTTGGATTATAAAAGTATTTCTATACTATATCAGAACTAATAATTCCACAAGACTAACTCAAACACTACTGACTAACATTCATTCCTTTTAGATGGGAGGCTGAAGACCTGGGTTTATGGTGTAGCTGCTGGTGCATTTGTTTTACTCATCTTTATTGTTTCTATGATCTATCTAGCCTGGTGAGTTCTTTAATTATTTACAAACAAGCAGTCCCACACAGACTGTAATGCAAGAGTTTACATATGCCGCTGTAGAAACTGCAGGCACTTCTGTGAACTGCAGAGTTTAATTTTCCGTGTCCTTTTGTCCAAGCTCAGGTTAGTGGACTCTCACTATAGTCTAGATGATGGATAAACACATGCTCTCCTAAGGTTAGAACTTCTTACAAATATGGGATAGCTTAGTGTATAGTTTGTTTTTGCTCAGTTTATCCCTATTAAGAATGTACTGTGTCCATGATAATTTCATTGTGTCTGTATCACAAAATGCAGAGAGAAATAGCAAGAAGGAAATTTAGTAATCAGCAAGTTGGATTTGATGTTTGGCAGGATAGAGAGATACACAACCCCCAAAAGTCTGAAAACTTTCTCATGTGTTTTTCATACATGAAATAATATTTTGTTGAAAAATCTTAGTGCATGTGAAAGCAAGGATTTTTTGCAAGAGCATGTCACCTTTGAGAATGCTCTCCCTGAAGTTTTCTAGGTCCTGTTTGGAATTTCTGATCCAAATGACTCTGTAGGTGGCAGGTGAGGGAACTGTGGTTGTATGCATCAGGCTCTTGGCTGTACTTCATTAGTAGGCATTCAGGGGGCTTCTGGATTTGTTTGGTTTTTAATAAACCTTCCCCAAAATCTCACTTCTGTCTAAGTAAGGAACAAAATCTTTTATTTATTGAGGAAAAGAAAATGCATTAGTATACAACTCCACTGCAGATTCTTTGGACTGGAATCTGTGGCCACTGCAAGCCACTGTAACAACTGGGTTGGTAACAAAGACTTAGATTTGGGCAGCTTAAGTGACATAGTTGAGAGAAGATTTTGGACGAGACTGAGGATGCACAGACCTGGTTTAAAGAAATGCTTATATTACACTCTAAAAGAAGACAAATACTAAAGCATGCATAAACATGCATTTTCCTTTAGTAATTTTTTAAAACTGTATCAAATGAATTAGAAATACTGCTGGATTAAAATATAATTCAAGGCTAGACAAGGAATGGTTATGACTAACAACTATATCCCATTATGACTGGTTTGATTATAACATCTAGAATTAACTGTAGTCATTCCAGCAACTATAATGAGATAAAACTAATCAAAAGATGGAAGTTTCCTGTGGAAACCCTTGATGTGCCAAGAGAAGTTAATATTTGGGTCATATAATTTCAAAGAACCTGATTGCGGCTTTGATACATGACCAAATACTGCACTGGAGGCTCTGGGTTCTTCTGAAAACTGACTGATCTTGCAGGATTACCTGCGAAGGATTTCATCAAGTCACATCAGCGCCGTAACAGCCTGTTTCTGAACAACTGAGCTTTGAATTAGATGTTGCTTTGGGTTGATAAGGAGATAATTACTGATCCAAGTGAAGGTTGTAGGCTTACAGCTTTTACAAATGAACAACCAAATGCATTATCTTAAAACAACACACTCATCTTTCATTTAGGACTGAAATCCATCTTTGCTATGTTATTAGTTTCTTGTTCTATTTACAAATTATCTTATTGTTTCAGCAAAAAGCCAAAGAAGCCCCAGAGAAGACAGAACAACCGACTGAAACCTTTAACCTTGGCTTATGATGGAGATGCAGATATGTAAAATATAACTTCTCATGGTGACAAATGGAGTCTAAATTAATGGATTGAAATCAGAAGGTATCCAAAGCCACAGGGATTTTCTATGGAGTGGATTAAGTGTTTTGACTTTTTCTTTTTTTGTAACTGCACCATAGATAAAGAAGGATGGATTTCATAATGCCTATGGATATTCAAGGTATTATTGCTTTACTTTAGACCATCAGCACTGAGAAATCTGGCAGAATCACATTAATAGACACTGCAGTTGGAGATTTGTGGTCTTTCCTCAATCTTACAAACTATAAGCACCACGTCTGTCTCCAGAATACTGTAGCTGACATAGTATTAACAGTTGGAAGCCCCTGCAACATTAACCAAGTATAATCAGTACGCATGAAGAGTTTGTACCAAGCTGTCTATGACTCTTTATATTCAAGCATAACATATATACTCAGTTGAACCACATGTATTACTCTATCAGATTATATACTTGTTAAAGAGCATTTTAGTGCTTAGTACAATATTAACTGGGATTAACCCACTGAGCAAGTTCAACAGTTTGCCAGTTGATGATAACTTGTGTTAACCTGCATTTCAGAGGGCAATGACTCACTTGCAAAATTCTGTCCTATTATCACTCCAAAGTATAAAGGCCTCATATGTACATCCAGAAAGGAGGCATTCTCAGATTCAGTATTTTCTAGCGGTTGCTGTCTGGAAAAAGAATACCCATTGTAAATGTTACAATATGTTTCTACTTTCTCTAACTCAAACTGTTGCCTGCATCTTTTTTGCTACATGTAAGGCAAATTTTTGCACTATATTAGTGCAGCATGATATGCACTTAACTAGTATTGCCATAGAAACTGCCTCTTTTCAGAAAGGATGATGATGTATCTTGTGCAAGGAGTGTCAAGTAGACAGGTCTTGAATCCTGAAGAGAGTAGCATTCAGTTTGGACTGCGACTGGATGGAATCGGCTAACAACGTGTACTGTACACACTGTTCCTCGTCACAGCGGCCATTTGTAGTCTATATCATGGCAGTAATACAAGTGTCTAGTTTCTTGCCCCATCTACCTATACTGGTATAGATTGTCCTGCTGGTTTCTAATTGTACTTTGAAGGCTGTTTATGACTAGATTTTTTATATTTGTTAACTTTGTTAGAAAAAAAAGAAAAGAAAAAGAAAAGTGTTGCCCTGTAATCTTGAGTAACATACTTACTGTCTAAAAAGGTATTCTGATTGTTTGTTTAACTAAATAAAATGGTTTTGCTTTTTTTTCCTTCCACTAGGGAGAGCATTTTCACTGTTGCTGACAGTGCAATACTCAGAGCCCTTTTGTCTTCTCTAATTAGGATAATCGGATAGACTATTTTAAATATTCAGTTAAACTCTTGAGTGTACTGGCAAGTAAACAATAAGATCAATAGTTCTGCCATTTTAATACTCATGACTTTTTCAAAAACTCTGGCAGTATGAAAACTCACTGTTAACCTCATCCATGCTTATGGCTTTTCAGTGTTACACTTCTGACATGAAGCTCATTGACTTGCCACTGTATCTACATGCCTGTTACAGATGTGATTCATGACCTGAGAAGGGTTATTCTCATCAAATGGCTTCTATGTGTAGGCTGAACATATAAGTGACTGTGCCACTACTAAGCAATACGAAACTTTATCAGGCAACCTCTCAAAAATAATTGTTATATAAAGTTCAATATTAGGTTCTCAGGTCTTTTTTTATAACCTAAACCATTTCTGCCTACTCATCACACTATTTACCCAAGAAGCACCAGGTTTTGCACACCGAGTAAAACTGTAGCTTTGCAAACTTTGGCCCAGATCCACTGAAACTGATGACAAGATTCTCATGGACATCAATGGGTAACATCAGTCCTTAAAAATACCTACCTTTGTTCCGTGTAGAATAATTCTTGGAACCAATGTGCATTTTGTGAATGTTCAAGAAAGATTATGGTCCTACTTTAACTCTAGCTAACTTACATTACCAGTGTGGTGTTACTGCATCAAGAAAAGGACCTTCCTCCCGCTGCTTAAGTATTCCCCAAATGGGAATGATGAGCAGAGAGGAACAATAGTAACAATCTTTTGTACAGGTTTAATTTCTCATTTTATTCCTTGATCTGGCTGCAGCTGGTGAAGTGCCATGGCCCCCTGCCACAGCAGTAGTTCATTCATATATGTGTTGCAGGACTGGGGGCTTCAGTCTTAAATTGCTTTGTAAAGATCCATGTAAAGATCTTTGTAAAGATTCTTGATTATTTTAATTACTTCAGCATTCTTGAGTAGAAAACAAGAAAAACCTAGTTGATTCCTATTTTGTCAGACATACAAAAAATAATGTGGAAAAGTTATAAAGTTTTAAAGAATGATAACCATCATGTGGAGACATAAAGCTTAATCATGATTTCTGTACTTTTAAAAGTCTGATTCTGTGTTGTCAAATAGTATTGGACCAACAGGGAATTGAGGGAATGGGGTTTCTTTCGTTGGCAATGAGTCATCTTTCTTTATTACACTGGCTGGTCCTAGCAGGAGCTGTTGCCTAGTTCTTGCTTTGAAGATTTTTATGTCCTAAATCTAAGAATTTAATAACTTGAAGTTAAAGGTATGCCATCTCCTTTTCCTCACTATATAAAAAGGACAAATGAAAAAAGAGATAGGAGGCTTTTTAAGTATGTTTGGCCTTTGCAATTCATGCAAGTATTTTAGTATGTGTTACACTTTATATCTGGTCAGTGGATTTTGCTGGTGCACATGTGCATCATACTAGTGCTGCATTTAAAATCTAGAGTGCATTTTTATTATTATTTTTTTTATGAACAAAGTGCACGGAAGTTTGAAGCCAGAATGGCTTCCCTCGTTATCAAGAAAAAAATATTAGGCTATAAGGACAGCTGAAATTTTATGTAAAGCTAAAGGTTGCAGAGGTGATTAAGCCCTTTAGCATTGAAACAGAAATAAATAATAGGTGCATTATCAGTATAGAATGAAAAGCAATTTGCTTTAAAAATCAGAGTGCTTCTACAAATCCAGTGCCTAAAGCAGCCACTACCGTAGATTGTTAGTTTGTGAAAGTAATGTTTCCAGTGATCAAATAAACCATTCAGAAAATAGCAAAGTAGACATTTTCCTGTTGATGTGGTGGTTTGTATTTTCCTTTTTAAATCTGTAGTTTCTAGATTACTGTGTCTGCTTTGAGTCCTGGAGCAGTTCCTTTTTGAAGCTTTGATGCAACTGCACAAGCTTGTTCATATTTGGTATAAAGCACCAATTTTGAAACTCCCTTCCTCCTGCCAAAATGTAATAAAGTTTGGTTTCCAATATTACAATCTGAAGAGACCAATTTAAAAACTCTATGTATAAATCACTGTAAAATATACCTTGAATGAAATGGAAATCTGTCTTTTTACCTTTATGTAAATTGTGCTCACCCAAAGTTAAGAGTTTATTTTGCCTAACTTAATTTACTTGAATATTTATTTTGTAGAACAAGGAGGCAGCTGTCTGAGGAATGTTTACCTTTTTTTGTTAATGTTAATTTGTAAATTGTGTAATGCATTTTTATTTTTTAAATTATGTATATTTCTTTTTTTTAATGCACAAAATGTTTACGTACAACTACTGCAGATTTGTGTATATTGTCACTAAGCTTTATTCAGTTAATACAGATGATGTGAAAATGTAAAAAGTCTTACATTTTCATCTGGGTTATTTTTACATAACTGATGTATTGCTGACAATAAATATAAACACAAAATCATTTAATGTCTTTTTTTAATAGGTGTAGTATACTATGCTGGGATAGAGTAACAATAAAAGCCAGATCCCTAAAATATGACCACCTTTTAAATAATGTCTTTTTTTGAAAGAAATTAGTATTTCTCTTTAAAAAGAAAGAAAAATACTTTCTGATGTTATGGTAACTATCAAAGTCCATTGCTACAGTCCTTGATGACAGAGAAGTTTACAATGCATATTTAATTGATCGATAAATATCTGATAAATGCAATAAATCAATGGTATTTTAAATTTTCTTCCTTAATTGCCATTTTTAGCTCAGAAAACCCAACCCATTTGTGGAGAATAAGGGGTGGATCGAGATCTCCCTAAAAGACATCTGTTCACTTCAGTGAAGCTGAACTTGTCCCTATACAAGAAGGAGCAGAGAGCAAAATCCCCCTTCTCCAAATATACAAACATGCCCAATGCAATTGATAAAATTGTCATTTACACCCCAGTTGTTGAATAAACATTACTAAGTTCACTCTAATTTCTTCTAGAATCAAAAATTTGTTGTTGATTACCTAAGAAAAATAGTGACTCCACACTTTTTTCCATAACTGCTCGTTTTCTATCTCTGTGCTCTCCAAAACTCAATTTTTTCATGTCCGTTTCTGCAGTGTATATTTACACACCAGTTCATGGGGTTTTGTCCAATTTCAGTAGTTATTACCTCCCCGGTAACCCTTCCAGGCCAGCCCTTAAAAGGTTTAAACCCAATTTTGAGAGCACACAACTCTGATTTTAGAGGCATTTCAGGATTTTCGGAAGTACCTCCTATCTATATTTTCTCCTGCTGGAATCCACAGTAAAATAGCAGAAGCATTGGACGAGTCTTCCCACTTGCAATTTAACAGAGGAATTTTTTAGATCATTTTTTGTTTAATTCAGTACAGACAGAATTCTACAAACAGTTAAAAAAGATACTTGAGAGAAGAAAATTAAAATTCTCATTTAAACTGTGCAGACAAGAATTACCTATGGTATGCTAATGAAGATCATACGGTCTTCACATTCAGTAAAAAAAACTTACGGTAGGACTTTGGCAATTGGTTGTGAGACTCCTAGAGTAATGGCTTACAGACTGGGAAATGTATTCTTTATTTAAAAAAATATCAGGAGAATACGATTTTCCAATACAAGTATAATGAAAGGAGATAAATAGAGAGGTAAATCAAGAGGCTTAGATAAGCCTTGTAAATATTTTAGCCTTCTAGTAATGTGAAGATCTACAGTATTAGGTCTAGAAAATTATCCTGCTGAAACAGCAGTGAGCTTAAGCAATCATTCAGGATCGGCTTGGCATCACTAAGCACAATTTGGCTAAAGAAAAGATTATTTCTGAATCTTCTTGTTGTTTTCTTAGACACAATAAAGCTGAACATCTATCCAAAAGCAGCTAATGACCAGGCAGATGAACAAACGATTTGCACATTTTCGAGGGGTGGGCGGATCTGTAGCGGGGTGGGTCTTGGTATCTGCTTGTCTGTTCGTTTATTTTTCAGCAGAGGGAGCAGCTGACTCATTTTGCTTACCTTCATTTGGGCAGTGCCCCTGGGCACCGAAGGGATTGTCCTGTGGTGACATCCTGGTGAAGCATCTCCTACATCCTTTTGAAAACTGGCATCTTTGCTAAGTCCTGCTTATCTGAAAGGTTGCAAGGCTTACTGTGAGGCACACCTTCAGTGACATCTGGCAGACGCCGTTGCTCTTTCTGTTTGCTGTCAGGCAACTTTGCACCAGGAGAGGACTGAGCCTCATGAAAGCACAGTAGTCTCGGAGTGCCCCATTGTTTACACCAATCTGCTGGTACTCACATGTGGCAGTGCTTTCAGTCGACCCTTCCAGCCTGATGTATGAACCATTTCTAGTATTAACATCCTGACCTGCCTTAACAAGCTGATACTGTTGGATGCTACCTAATCCTGCTTGTCCCCTCCTGAAAAGGAGCTGGGGTGGGGGTCCTGGTGGACAACATGCTGACCATGACTCAGCTGCAGACCCTGGCAGTGACGGAGGCAGCCACACACAGGGCTGCATTGGCAAGAGCTTGAAGGAGGTGGTTAGTCCCTCCCAGCCCTCATAAGGCTCTGTTGGGAGCCCTGTGTCTGGTTTGGGGCCCTCTTTGGGTAAGGGAAGAAGTCCTTCCATTTGTCACCGTGGTGAAGCTAAAACTTAGCCACAGGATCATAATCCGTGATCATAGCTATTGCTTTCCATATTCAAAGAAATCATATTTCAAACAGTTCAAGGCTGAACCTATTTTATTATTACTATGTGTTTATGTATTTACAAATCCTTTGGTTTTTTAGAGGAAATAAGATTTGGTACTTGTCTGTTTATAGATGAGGGGTTGGTGCCTCCCACATATGTTTTAATATTGTGGGTTGTATTCAGAACCTAGTCCTGAAGTTTATTAGAATTATATTCTGAAATTGAAATTATAAAATTAATAAGTTTTTTTTTATTTTAAAAAATACACTTCATAGTGTCATTATATTTCTTTAAAAAGGCAGGAGATATTACTTGTTTGTTTCTCAGTAAATATCAGATCAGTTTTGCTTAGCTTACAAATAAAAAATGTTTTGTCACAAATTCAGTGTTGGGTTTGAAAGCAAGTCTAATTTTTTTCCTTCCCTTAACAATTATAAAAACAAAATCCCTTTCTTACCTATACGCCAACCTGTGACTTACATCTCAGCTTTTTAATTCTTCCCAGTGCTGCTCATTGAGATGCATATATGGAAATAGCAATATAATTTGAGGCCATGACCAGAATTTAGTTAACAGTTCTGTAAATGCACATTCACAGTTTGTTGGCTGTCCAGTATTGGAAGATTATTTTTAATGCACTGCCTACTGAAGTCCTATAAAAACCTCTCCCAAACTGAACCCAAACTTATTTACACAACTTGTTTCACAGAAAAAAATATGAAAACTCACAGAAAAACAAAGGAAGGGTGACATATTGTGTCTTGCTTTCATACTCTAAACCTGATTCCCTTAACAACTGTATTCCTGTGCCCCCATTGTGTCTTGGTGCTTGAAGCAAATGCCAGATTTCATCCTTACCTGGAACTTTTCTGATTTGCACTGATTGCTGTCATAGCCTTAAGTCTCTTTTGACGTGTCTTCTCACTCTTAAGATCATGGTTAGACAGCAATAGTTACCTGTTGACAACTTACAGGTATTTGAAGGCATGCTATCAAAAGCAAAAATATGCATACTTAAAATGTGAATTTTGAGGCTGAAATAATTTGTTTCCTTTCTTCATGCAACCAAAGCATCAGCTATGTATTTGGAAATCTTGAAGATATCTAATTCTACATATTTCAGGTTCAATCACACCATTCTATTGCTGTGACTTTACACTTTTCTCTACTGTTCCCTTGTTATACTCATTTTGTGTTAATTTTAATTGTAAAATCATAGTAAGGGCTGTCTCCTCTGTGTGTACAATTCTAGCAGAATGGAGAACTCCCTCTTTGGAAACCTGACTGTGATATGACAATAAACAATGCTTAACAGAGGCTGAAATCCTTAGTATCTATTATTTTTCCAAGAATTCTAGGATGAAAACTTGGTGGACTAGCTTGGAAATGCTCTCTGTTTGTGAAGTCCCTGAAGAGTTAAAACACCACAGAAATCAACCAAACCCCCTATTCCCATGAGCAGGTCCATGTCAGGAGGTTATGTATTCACATTTTCTATTTCTGAATGTTACCCTAAACACACAGGGATGTTCTGTTTTTTAGTTACTCTAGCTACAAGCTATACCAACAACTTAAAATCATGGGTTGTACAGATGATCTCAAGGTATATTTAAAACAATTTATCAGAGATGTGTAGCATCATACATGTGAAAACACAGAGCTGAGTTCAGGTCGATATTCTGTACTTAAGATCAGGAGGGGAATCTCCATACATGTGTATTTCAGCTTTGGATCTCATTTTTAGTTTTGATATTCCAAAAAATGAAAGAAATTTTCATCACTTAATTTGAGTTGAACCAACATAACAGGGACTAAAACACCCCATGTACTCAGTACTGAAGAATAATACTTCTCAGGTGCAGGTCTGCTCCTTTTCAACCAGAGGGCTGAACCGACGTAACCCGCATCTCCAGGCGGCTGAGCAGGCCACACTGGCCCTCGCTTCTTTTCCTCACTGACTACTTCTGCAAGGACCAGTTCTTGCTCGAATCACCCTCTTCAAACAGGCTCTGTTAGGAATTCATCTGGTTATTAGTCCCCAAAATATAAACTACCAGTTATTAATTCTGGCCCCATGACCTACTAACAAAGAACCAATGATGTCCCATACAAAGCTTGACTCCCAAGATAGTCTGACAAACTGGTAGGAAATAAAGTTTCAACGGCTCAGTGTTACCTGTTATTTTAAGGATTGTGTTGGTATCTTCCTCACTGCTCTATTTCTTCAGTCTCCAAGAATGAAGAATTCTGTAGCTCCATTTTATGAGTGGAAATCAGCAGCACCAGGTTTTGCTCAGCTGAGGAAAGAAAAAAATAATTAGCTGGCAGTTTTGTGACTGCCTGAAGTTGAATTTAATGAACTGCAGCAAAAGCTTTCTGCAACATTAGAACAGCTGGAGCTAAACCCTACATTTCTGCCTTAAATGGCCTCCACTTACTGGTTGATGAGCAAAACATTAGTAGCAGTCATTTGTTTGGTTTTACAGAAATAGAAAAGGTTTGCAGCACAAGCGAGAAGTCAATCTCAAACTGGCTCTCCAATCCTGTTGCAGAATTACAGAGCTAAAGAAGTCAGGGCAGAAGTCTAATGGCCTCAAAATTGTAAATGGGCCCTTTCAGAAAGGCAAAACATTATTTACATTAAAAATTGCTATACTGCATCTCTGTTAATGCATTCTCTTTGAAATGAGGTGGTACTGCAGATGACAAGACTTCCATCTGCCACCTTAGATCAATGAAATGGCAGTACAATGTGTTTTTCCAGAATACTTCATAGGTCTCATCAAAAAGCCTTACCACCATGTATTAAAAACTGTCTTTATGTTTAACAACTTCTTATAATCTATAAAGCTTTCTGCTGTTATTAAAGGCTTTATGTACCTATAATAACACCGTAGAGATTATAAGAAAAGAACATAAGTGATAATAACATTTATTATTACTTGATCTACATTGTTTACAGCTTTTAAGCCCTACTTCAGTAGTTGTCAGTTACCATACAAAGTATCCTGGGCATTCCCCACATAAACTGTATTGAACTATGCATATAAGAAGAAAACACATATGCAACAGGATTGGGAGGGTTGGGTTTTTTCCCCAGCAGAATCACAGGACAATTAAATAAATTAAATTACACTAAACTGCTTTCAAGGAGAGGAAAAATATTATTTTAAAGAATTCTCAAAATCACTGCATACAAATTTCTAGATTTTCATTCTCATTGCCTTCAAAAAAACCCTGAGATCTTCCATTTACTATACAGTTCCTAAGGACAGGGAGTTTGTTCATTGTGTTCTCAGTTTCTCTGTGGAGGGCTTGCACAATCTATTGTCTGTGCATTTCTTCATATTTCCATAGCCTTTCTGGGAAAAAAAAAAAATTAAAAAATGTTTCCCCTTCTTTCTTGTTGTCAGCATTGTACATATGTTTCATTCTCTCATGTCCTGGAAGTCTTTTGACCCATCTGAACCAGCTGCTAAGAAGAGCATCAACAGAAGAGAACAAGTTGGAATAGGAGGAAGGGTACCAGGTATCTACAGTGAATTTGGGTTTTTGTCTTCATATAGTACAACCGTAGTTTTACACAGATAGCAGTAAAAAGCAGTTATACTATGCAGAATAGTGTTTACGACTCTAACATGATGATGCAGTGCAGAGACAGACAGGCCTGGTGCGACAGCAGAGTCCTTGAGCAGTGAAGACAGGATGCACTGAAGAGGGCCACAAGCACAGGATGCTGAAAGTAAGGGCACAGGCTGGCACTGGAGACCCCCACGACTATAAACAACTTACCCATGGTCAGTTAAAGAAATGCAGACCTGGAGCTGGACAGAACTGGGTTTAGGGTAACAAAGAAAAAAAAGAAATAGTATCTAACATATGTAAAAGACACCATATATAGTAAATTTGAGTGTAATATGGAACTGCAGACCAATGAAGATGGAGTAAAGATGTAAAAGGGTGTTGGCAGACATATAAAAATGACCCCAAGTTGATCCTAGAGTGAGGAAGAAGAAACCGTCAACACGAACATCATATTCCTTGCAGTGAAGGACTCCAGATGCTGACAATTCACCGTTAACACCCCACCACCGCCACTGGCATGAAACCACCAAGCTTAGCAGCCAGAGGAGCAGTGGAGATGTGAGCCTAACACTGGAAGAAGGGGTAGGCACTAGGAGGTGTGTGTGTAACAATTTTAACTGCATTATCATTCTTTTCTGAACAATTAGATCTGGACTAATAATGGTTAGACTGCTTTGCTTTCAGTTATACTAACAATAAATTTTAACTTTACTTATGTAAAAGGTGTGCTTCCTCCGTGCCCATAAGAAAGATTTTGAGTGTAACAACTCTAAAACAGCAGAGAGAATTCTGAAGCAGATGAATGAGAAAAAAGTTTTGAGTTATATGAATACAGATACAGTAATCCTCTCTTGGTACATCAAATTTAAAAAAGAAACAGAAAAAATTGAAAGCTAGATACACTCTGGTTTCAAATGGTTAGAGGAATGTGTAGAAATGAAAGCAAAGGTTGTCATTACCTTAAGGGCACATCTTGCTATTTTTAATGGAGAAATTCAAGCTAGTTTAGTAGGATCTGAACCAAAAATCCAAAATTTACCAAATCTGCACTATGTGCAAAACAATGTGATGACAGAAAATAAATCAACAATGACATTTTATGTAGGAAATATTTAAAGTATTTATTACCGTAAGCAACACTTTTATCTGGATCATGATGGCAGATGATGGGTCACAAGGGTTACCAGTTGAACTAATTTTGTCCACCTAATATACCAATGAGCTCAAAAACTGTTCAATAAGGACACAGAACTTGCTAATGCTAAAAAAAAAAAAAAAATACTGACTGAGCAGACATGGTAAAATAGCCTATGGGCTAGTTACTGAAAGCAGTAAAATTATGAACAACTGGAATAAAAAAGTGCCTGGAGTGAACTGAAGAGTATCTAGGATTAACTGTAAAACACTGCAAGATAGCAGTGGGGGACAAAGAAGAGCAAGGGAAAATAGTCATAAAGCAATGAGCCACAGCAAAATCTGATATGATCAAAGACATAACAAAGCACGTGCTGTGAGGCTTCCCTCCCTCAAGAGAAGAGTGGAATTATTTCAAAATAACTTACATTTGTGATAGTAAGTAGCCAAATAGTGCCTTCTTTAACTATAGCTCACCAAAGAACTGATGAAGAGAGGGGACAGCATAAGCAAGGAATTACTTAGTAGTAGTACAACATCTCTTCTTACAAAACAACTTATTAGCAAAAGATATTAATGAGTGGAAAAATTGAAATTAACGTTTGAAGAAGAATAAAAAATGCAAACTTTTCATAACACCCCAGAGGGCTTTTTCTTGCATTTACACTATCAAGCCAAGTATCATTTATGTCAGGACTCCCTAGGCCAGCAGTTGTCTACCAGCCACTGCATCTAGCAGACTTAGGTGACTTTTTCTTCTGTGATGGGGACCAAGTTGCTTTTGAACCTACGCCGCCTCTTAGCGTCCACTGCCCTTCTAATGGTTCCAGGGTGCTCAAGTAAGAAGCAGATCTGAGGTATAGTCTACAGCAGGTACCATTGCGATCAGTTCATAAAAGGTAAGAAGCAGGAATGCCTGGCAGTCTTCGCTTTCCTCAGAACGTGATTCTTCCTCAGGCAGCAAGGGCAGCTTAGTTCACAGGTAAGTGCCTGAAACATGCCTCCCCCCGAATAGCATGGTTGAAAGACTCTTGAGCTGAAGACAGCTGAACAAAATTCCTTTAAAAGGAGGATTTGAAGGAATGTGAATATCTTAATGAGGTGAGGTAAGAACAGAACTAAATTCCAGCACATTCAGATATTCAGTGTACCTTGACAATAAGGCAAACAAAAACATGTAACTGAAGTGCATGCAGACAAAAGACGACTTTGATATATGGCCTTGAAAAAGTATTTGGGCAAATTGCAGCTGGAATATTCATGATTTCTAAGACTAAAGCATAGTCTCTCCGGGAAAGTAGTAGAAGTCCCATCTGGTGAAACATTCAGAATAAACTGCCTACATCAGTAGAACACTTGCTGAGCCAAACAAACCTGCTATCCAGGGGAAAGTACCCAAGTCCCCACCACTAAGGAGTGCTACGCTGCTGATATAGGCCAGGTAACCTACAATATTTCTGCAATATTTACCATTATAACAACTTGTTTTGATTACTTTTACCTTCATTAATCTTTATGCAATTTAATAATGTTTTAAAGCTTCAGCTAGAATTGGATACCATATGTTGACTTTCTCATTTAAAAAAAAAATCTGACAATCCTTTGGTTGGAAGCCTTACTTCTTCACTTTAGAGGAGAACCCGAAACAGGGCAACTGTCAGGAGGAGCTGACTGTAAAGTCAAAACCAGCCTTTCTACAATCTTTCAAATCAGAAAAAAATTACAAAGCTTTTGAAACCCTTCATTTCCCCTTTGTCCCATAGAAACTTTTTAGAAGATTGGAAACTGAACTCCCCCATGATTTCTTTGGCATGGCACGCTAAGGAGTCAGCAGAAGGTTAAGGGACTTATGGACAAGAGGAAAGATGAATTTGGGAGGTGGATGGGGATGAAAATTGAGAAGCAGATGCAGAGAAGTGAATTGTAACAGTTGACTATCTGAAGAGAATGAAGATTGGACCCTGTGAGAAACAATACCACATGATTATATAACTGATAGTATTGTAAAACATGTACACCTTCACTTCCATGCATGACTGTTTTGTTCAGACACTGGGGCAGATAACAATTTAGGATTCATATAAAACTTGATGGAATTAAGAAATAACAGTAAGGTGTTTTGTTCCATAGGTTCTAATACTTGCAGGCACAAACATGAACAATATCATTATTTCTCACACCCACAAGTAGGCCAGGCTGGGCTCCTGGGGACTGGAAAACCTTAAAAATTATGATATAAAACTAATTAATTAGTCATAGACAAGTGAAGAAAGCCCCCCTTACTACAGCTAGTAATCTCTGAGGGGAAAAATATTAAAAAGGGAAAAATAAAATAAATTTGTCATCAATTTTTCCAAATTTTAAAATCCAACAAGTGTCTCAATAAAGACTCTCTCTTTCAGCTTATCTGCATTTGGTATATCATACATATCATTAGTTGCCAGGTTCTCAATTGACCAAAAATGTCAAATTTCTTCATATGCTATTTGTCTAATACAAGCATATTTATTCACTACTTGTAAAATGGACCTAAAATGTAGTGAAAGCATGGCCCAGAGATATTAACTTATCGCCTTCCGAATTTTTGGTATCAAAATTAAATAAGCTTGTGAAATGACTACATTCCATCACTGCAGATTTTAGGCTTCACTTTTACAAGATTTGCTTCCTGAGAGTTAAATGCTATCCAAGTTGTCATCACCACATCAGTATATCAAATTAAGCTGACTTTTCAAATGAGCTTCTAATTTGTTGGCTGAAAGAAGAAAAAAAAAAAAGGCATGATCTCACCACATATGTCCCTTGTCGCCAGTCTGCATCCAAGCAATTTTACCTCATGGCATATACTGCCATATTAGATGATGTAATAGAGCTTATTTGAATTAGCTTCACTTTTCCTGGTGTTGTCTAGATTATTATAAATAGAGCAGGCTATTTCACACACTCTACACTGGGTTTACAACAAACATATGTGAGACTTCTGGGTTGGGGAAGCTGATGCAATAATAAGTATGCTAACAAATTCAGCCAACGTGTTGTTAATTTTCCAGTTGTAGGCCCTTATCTTCCTCTAAGAGGGTGATGTAAGTTTTCTGTAGACTTCAGTAAAGGAGTATGTAGCTACACCTGAATGGCTTCTCTGGCAAAACAAATATCTAGTTCATGATCTTTCAATAGCAGATGCTCAGAGGCACGTTTCTGTTTCTTCTCTGCTCCACAGAAAAGTACTACAGTGCTGCAAGATGAATGGTTAAATTACCAGGTTTGGTTTCCCCCTCGTACCACCTATAACCATGGCCTGTGTGGCTTCCCAAAACCCTCTTTAATAATCAGGATTCTCATGCATTGGACTCCCAGGTCCCAGGTAAATAGTACCTTGAGGTAAAATAAAGTCTGTAGCTATAGAATAGGTCCACTCAATTTTGATTCTCAGAGCAATTTCCCTATGGTCTGGTGAGAATAGGGCAAAGACATGGCATTTGAGCACCAAGGTCTGTATAGTTGTACAGTGGTATGGAGCATAACTGTGTGAGCCTACGGAAAATAAACTACAGTAACAATACTAGAACAATTTATAAGCTATCATATCATGCCGGCAACAAAGCACCACAAAGCTGCTCGCTCACCCCTCCCTCCACCCCGGTGGGATGAGGAAGAGAAAATATAAAGAAAAGCTTGTGGGTCGAGACAAGGACAGGGAGGGATCACTCACCAATTATGGTCACGGGCAAAAGACAGACTCAACTTGGGGAAAGAAAAACAAAATGAATTTAATTTGTTACCAATTAAATCAAAACAGGATAATGAGAAGTAGACCCAAATCTTAAAACACCTTCCCCCCATCCCTCCTTCCTTCCTGGCTCAACTCCACTCCGGAATTCTCTACCTCCTCTCCCCCCAGCAGCACAGGGGGATGGGGAATGGGGGTTGGGGTCAGTTCATCCCATGTTGTCTCTGCCGCTCCTTCTTCCTCAGGGGGAGGACTCCTCACACTCTTCCCCTTCTCCAGCATGGGGTCCCTCCCACAGGAGACAGTTCTCCACTAATTTCTCCAATGTGAGTCCTTCCCATGGGCTGCAGTTCTTCATGAACTGCTCCAGTGTGGTTCCTTTCTGTGAGCTGCAGTCCTTCAGTCACAGACTGCTCCAGCGTGGGCTTTCCCATGGAGTCACGGCCATCTTTGGGGGCATCCACCTGCTCCAGTGTGGGGTCCTCCACAGGCTGCAGGTGGGCATCTGCTCCCCGGCTCGCCTCCAATGGCTGCAGGGGGACAGCCTGCCATCTCACCATGGGCTGCAGGGACATCCCCTCCTCTGGCGCACCTCTTTCCTCTCCTTCTGCACTGACCTTGCTGTCTGCAGAGGGGTTTCTCTCACATTCCAATCTCCTCCCCCACTGCAGGTTTCCCCTTCTTAACTCTGTTCTCCCAGAGGCGCTACCACTGTCACTGACAGGCTCGGCCTTGGCCAGAGGCAGCTATGACTTGGAGCTGGGGAAGCTTCTAGCAGCTTCTCACAGGAGCCACCCCTGCAGCCCCTCCCCTGCTACCAAAACCTTGCCACACAAACCCAATACAGCAGGAAAAGCGTAAAAAAATTAGGGGAAAACTGCTTTGCTTATTTGCACAGCAGAGGGCCAGACTAGCAATACAAATATGCTGGAAGCATGTACTAGCTAATGACTCAAAGGATGAAAAAGATGCCAACTTCATTGAATTAAGGATGGAAGAGAACTTACTGTTCAGCCTGACTCCTACTAAACTAGCAGGCAAGACACTTCAGTAATCATAGAAACTTTACAAAACTTTCTAGTGCTAAACTCACTAATTATTGCAGATTTCTTCTCTTTCATAAATAAAAGTTTAAAAAAATGATAATGTCTGGTTATATAGCAAAACAACAGAAATTACCAAAGCAATGCCACGTTGGGAAGACTTTAAATGATTCAGGAGATCAGCTGATAGATTGCATGAGAAATGAAGCAACAGAAAATAGACTTGTTCACAATATCTGCTTTCATCTTACAGCTTGCACTAGAAATTGCAGTTCCAGTGAGTACTGTACTATGAAGAGTAGAGAGCTGCAACAGCATTATGAGATCATGCAGCAACAGCAAGGCAAGCCAGCCAGGCAGAAAGCCTGGCACAGACAACTCTAAAGATTGCATCTTTTTCTTGTCCAACACTAATGATTGTTCAAGAAGAAACAATAAAAAGCAGGAAGAAATGACAGTACTTACAGAACATGGACAGACTGGTGCAAAAAAACACAACTGTCTCCTCCCAGAGGCAATACCAGAGAATTTCAGATTCATCAGTTGTGATTACAACACAGAATCCACAGAGAATACCATGGTATCGTGACAACTGTTTAATTTAGAAGGCAATAAATGAAGCATTTATTTCAATTACAAAGGGAGAAATAGATAGAAAAATCAAGGTCATAGAGGATCTGCTATGTCTGATTTCATAACACCATTAAATGCAATTCTTAAAAGATTTGGGAACATACCCTCCTTAGCATATACATATGGTATCATATATTGTGAATATCCTTGTTCTCCTGCTCACTCTTATGGAAAAGTTACCCTAGCGATGTACAACATGCATTAATGTGCCACCTTGTAAGTGAAGTGGCCATGGACTGAACGTCAAGGACAGCTCACCCTGTGGCAGTCAAAACTTTCCCAGGCAATGTGTACATGGAGGCACAGCACAGCCATTACAATGCAGTATGCACAAAGCCTGTCTGGGCCCTAAGGGGTTTTTTGGTGGTGGTTAAAGGAGAGGTAATGGAGAAATGCAGCTCTGTTAATGCAATACGTGCTATGCTGCTTGTTCTCAGTCCTAAAGAAGATGCCTTAGTCATGGTCCATCATTAGCACAGATGGATCCATAACAGCTCCAGAGGATGGCATTATTGACTTAGGTACTCGGAGAAATGCGGCTACGCTTCTAGGTGTCACTGTGGTACTTAAAAGCCTGCAAAATATAGAGAGTCTGTGAATATCTTCTTAGACTTCATAAATATGTTCTACAGGACTCATTAACATTTTGACAATAACATATTTATACTTCTATGTGCTTTTTCAAGTACATAATGTATAGAATTGCTTAGTACCCTTTTAACCAGTTCAGTAAACCCAGGTACCCCAGTCTTTTTTACTGCTGTGAAGGTAATAAGCCCACTTATTAAAATCCCAGTGTGGACACTCAATGTTCTTGCCTTAGAAAAAGAACAAAGACTCAACATTTTCAAACATTTTTCCCTTTTCCATTAAAGCCCCCTGTAGTCTGAGGTAAAAGCAATTTAATAAAGCCTCCTTCTGATGTTTACAGCTCTAAAAGAAGAAAGGAGAAACTTCAGAAAAGTTTACCAGAACACTAAAACAAGTAGGGGGAATGATTTTTATGTCATTTTTGTGATGTCTTCTAGACACTTTTACATGTCATCAGACCAATTAGCCAAAAGGGTGAACAAACTGAACCAGAATGACTTCATCATTTAACAGCAATAGCACCTTTTCAAACATTACCATCCAACATTCATTTCTTTGAATCAAAGTGGGACATCAAAGACGTTAGATTAAGAGCAAAGAACCATAACTGCTGAAAAAAAGTGATGGTCCAAGAAAAAAGATTAATCAAATAGAGGTGCAAATGAAAGCAATGAATCTCTAGCAGAGATTTTAGTATAAACATTAGTCTTTGCACATCAAAATATTAATGGTGAAAATCTTTACAGAATTTTCCAAGTGCTAATTACTACAAACTTTGGACTCTTGAAAAATTTACTTATAGTTTAAAACTGATCCACTTGTATATATAAATATGTCTTAAGACACTGGAACTACTAGTGTGTTACAATGTCTTGGTACAAGACCAGGGAGGAAGAACTAAGTAAGTGTTTTATCAGAAACCTTTCTACATATATAAGCTGGTTTTAGTCTGTGTATGTCCAACATCCATGGCTAGGGGACTAGCTCTGGAAACTGTATTAATAATACCATTAATAAATGATAAATGGATATACAAGCAACTGCAAACAGGGTACTCGCTATGTGAGCACGGTGCCAGTGAGCCAAGACGTACTCCTAAGCCCAAGACATTAGACAGTTTTTGAGTATGTCAGGCCTGACCTTGGATATGTGGATGACAATACATTTTGAAAGGCATTTGCTCCCTCTTTGAAGATCTAACTGTAACAGCCACATTTTTCACTCTTGAAGAATAACAGAAAGCATACAATACCGAGGAGTCCCCAGGAGTTAGCCGGGTGTCCAGTGCTCTGCCTTGCATTTCTGGACGGCCTGCAAAAGTAGCTACACCCTCTGGACAAGCAGCTAGTCATTTGCTGAAGTGACAGAAAGATCATTATTCATTTATAAGCTTGACATTATCAGTGAAGGCCTCTGCCTGTGTTTATAGTCAGCTTTCTCTTATGTTACAAATCAAATAATATCTCTCTCAGAAATGAAAACACAATCACTACCAAGCAAAGAAACATCTCTTTTTACTATCAGTGTTAAGCACAGTACAACTCAGAGTGAAAACCCATGACAACTAAGCTGGACGCATTCAAAAGCCTGACATGTACCAGGCTAAAGTGAAGAACAAGGAGCGACATCCCTTGGAACAAGAGGTGAGATGTGAGGTGGTCACTGTGCTGTCCTGGGAGGATGGATTTTCTAATGGGTCTAGGCAGGTTAAACCTGCATTTTACCAGAGGTTAGACCTAGGGAAGTTAATGGTGGGCATGCAACAGAGAAACACATACAGGACAGTAACTTTGATATACCTTGTTTAGAAAACTAAGTCCTGCCCTATTTTTACATATGGAATCTACAATTATTAACACTATTACCAGAGGTTTTGTAACTTTCTTCATGCCAGTGTTCCTGCAATAACACAACAGCTGTTTCCAATTCCTTCCTCAGTAACAGATGGGTATGAGAGCTCCTGTACTGAACACATGCATAATGAGCAAGGCACATATTTGGATGGAAACTACACAACTGAGGCGTCTGTCCTGCCCTCTGCATCTTTCTGTTGTCCATGCTATTCCCACTTTATAATAATGCTTTCAAAGGATTTCTCTGGAGAGGGCACTGGAATTAAATTACGTCTCTACTTCCAATTGACTGCAAAGCAGCTGTCAGACAACCAAAGTGTCTCCAATTTCCCTCACAAATTGCAGTAAATAGCTGCTAAGATAAACTTTGCCAAGCTGCTTATGCCTAGCAGTGCTGATGCTGAAATATGCACTGGACTCAAACAGGAGGAGAAAAGAGTACTTGACAGTAGGCAATAAAATGAAGAGACAAAGCTCATAAGACTCCAGCCAGCGTAAGCTTATGTGTTTTGAGAAGGAAAAAAAAAAAGTGGAAAATGAGAATGGAAACAAACACAAGGATAATGCAACTATTGCACATTTGGTTATCAGAGGGCCCCCTTACCTGAAAAATATTGAGGCTTCCGTTGCAAAAACACCTTGGCTGCATCTGGAAAATCCTAACGCTACATCCGTCACCAGGTCTGGGTGATGAATATTTTGGATGGGTCAAAATGCTATCTTAATTGTTTTCCTGGCAAGAAACCCCTCCAGTCCGACCTGTCCTCCCCACCTAACCACAACACCCGAGTTTTTACAGCCCTGGGCTTTAGCACAAACGACAAGCGGGAGGTCTGGCAAGAACAGGGCAGTGCCTTCACCTGGCTCTCCAGGGAACTATCCCTTACTGACACAGGAATAGCCTCTGCTACGTTAAGACGTCAGTCCTACAGTGCTAACTATGGAAGGCAAGATGCAGAGGGAAAAAAAAAAAGAAAAAAGCCACTGGGGGGCAAGGAGGGAGGACAAATGTAACGAGGCACCAGCTAGCAACTTCATAATGAGGGCGCTACCGTTTGCAAAATCAAACCTCACCTGACATTAAGCAAATCCTCTAAGTTTTAACATACCGCCACGTCTTTGCCTGATGCGCCAGCACCTGGGGGCAAGCCGCCTCCAGGGCCGGCGACCGCTGCCCCTGAAACAGCGGCGGGGCGGCCCCGAGCGGGAACCACCGCCCCGGCCGGCCCCCGCGCGGGGGACGCCGCGGTCCTAGCGCCGGCCCCGCGGCGGAGGCGACCAGGCGGCCCTGCTGCCACCAGGTGGCACTCCTGCCAAATGCCTCACCCCGTTTCTTACCGGCAGACGTTAAAAACTCTGTCTTCTGTCCGTGCAATTCCACGGCGTAGGACCGAACACAGCAAATCAACATTTTCGACGAAAGTACACGTGCAGTTAGATTCTGGAGATGCATATCCTGTAAATTCGCCCAAGATGTTGTCTTTGTAGCGGATGCAGAAATAAAATCAAGGCGATGTGGAGGTTTAGAGACACAGATTACTGCACCGGGAAGATCCCATTGGAGACCAAAATTTCCTTTTCCTATTCCTGCTCTCATTTACATGTCTTTGAATACAGCATTGCACTATCCACTACGCTACATCTGGCAAATCCCTGCTTTGCCAGTGTTTTCTCTGGCTTTAGCTATTGCCATTGCCACTGCCCCAGCCCTTTGTGCTCCTTTTTTGCCAATTCAGCACCCCTAGAAACATTGACAGGTAAATTGGCAATATTTAAATCTCCCTTCTGAAATCAGTTTAGCACACATGGTAAAAGCCTAGTGAACACACAACTTTGAAGAAAGACTACAGTACTATGAATAAGCTTTAAAAAAAAGATGGAAATAAAGTCATAAGAGAGAAGGAAACAATACAATGCAATTTTCTGAAGACATGGTGTAAAGACAGCACAGTTCATGCTACTGATGAAGAGCAGGTACAACCATATGCACTAATGAGCACTTTCTGTAAATAAATGGAAGAAAGGAATAAGGACTCGAAGTTTAATAAGTTTATTAAACATTTGGGGAAAACTGACTTGCAAATGTGAAAGTGTATCCTGGTTAAAAAGACCAATCTTATAAAGGAAGCACCATTCTTGCAGAAACTAAAATCTGCAGAGAGATTTTGCCACTCTTATTCCCTGCAGAAGCTCAGCAAAGAAGACAAGATGTGCAGGAAAGCAACTTGGGCACAAGCATTTACTATGCACATAACAGTGAACCTTTTCAAAACGAGGGCCTTAGTTTCCATCAAATTTCACAGCTGTCTGTCGGCTGCTAGGAATGATACAAGTAAAATATAATCACTCCATTATGCCCTGCGTGTGGATACTTTTCCCTCTTTGGATGAACTGCCAATGTTGTTTTATCGGAAATTCAGGGTGGCCAGTGCCATTCTCCAGTTTATCCCAATGGTCCCCAAACCTCAGCTAAGTCAACATAGTTCTGAGAGTTAATGGATTAGAGGTATTTAGCCCAATTTGTGCAACATGAGTCAATTCTCTTCCCCATTTCTTGCCTGAAAAGCTAACAGTGTAACTACTGCATATGGAAGGCAGCATTTTTTCCACCCCCAATGAGGCAATAGAGAATATATGCTGTTGCTTTTCCCTATTCCTATTCCTTTCTGGGCAAAATTAAGTGTCACCACTTGCTAAACTAGGAGCATACTTTGCCTGATTATTTCAAAAGGTGTAAATAGTTTAATGGTAATTATGAATAGATACATAACAAAAAGAACAGTGCAGGAAGTGCCTAGACCCTTCTCCTGGGGCAGGGACAGGCAGCAGACCTGCCTGCAAAAGGTGTGCTCAGCACGTGTCTGAGCTACAGGAGGTGGTGAGAAGGCTGCGTAGCATCAGGGAGGCTGAGAAGGAGTTAGATAGCTGATTCCAAGCGCAGTCTACAGTGGACCCACAGCCCATGGCCAAACAGCCAAAAAAACTCCCCCGCTGGCACGCACAGAAGAGAGGGGGGGCCAATAGCGCAGAAGAATGGAAGCTTGCAACGGCAAGGAGCCGCAGGAGGAAGAGACTCTCCCCGAAGCCTGAGGTGCCCTTGCAGAACCGCTTCACCACTCTGTAGACTGAAGAGGAAAGACCCATCGCATCAGGAGAGATGCTGGAGCCAAGTAAGGCAGCCCGATCTGCTCCCCGTATAACAATCAGTGCAACTAAGAAAAGGCAATGGGTGATAGTAGTAGGCGACTTTCTTCTGAGAGGTGTGGAGGCACCCATTTGCCAACCTGATGCACTCTCTAGAGAGGTGTTCTGCTTACTGAGGGCTTGTATCAGGGATGTCACTGAGAGACTACCAAGCCTCATACAGTCTACTGACTACTATCTGCTGCTGTTGTTTCACGTGGGCACCAGTGATACAACCAGGAGCAGTGTGAGGAGTATCAAGAAGGATTACACAGCCCTGGGAGTGGCGGTAAGGGACTCTGGAATGCAGGTAGTTTTTTCATCAATCCTCCCAGTCAAAGGGAAGGGGTTTGAAAGGGCCAGTCAAATCTGGCAAATCAACAAATGATTATGGGACTGGTGCTACAGCCAGGGGTTCGGCTACTTAGACTGTGGGACTCTCCTTGAAAAACCTGGTCTATTGGGGGCTGATGGGGTCCCTCTGTCAGAGAAGGGGAAAAGCATCTTCAGTATAGGCTTGCCAAGCTGGTGAAGAGGACTTTAAACTATAGTTGCTGGGAAAGGGGAACCTCAATCCATCCCACTCCTACCACTTTGATGCCAGTGCCAGCAATAGATGCCCAGAGCCTGGAGAGGGATCACAGGTCAGCAGGAGAGCACCTGAAGAACAGCACAAAGGGATTCCAGCCACTCCAACCAGTAAGTCAGCTTCATCGAGGGCCCAACTCAAATGCCTCTATGCAAACGCACATGGCATGGGGAATAAATGAGGAGTTAGAGATGTGCGCACGCCTGCAGGGCTATGGTCTTATTGGCATCACAGAGACGTGGTGGGATGGCTTCTATGACTGGAGTGTTGGAATGGAAGGATACAGGCTTAGGAAGGACAGGCAGGGGAGACAAGGAGGGGGTGTCGCCCTCTATGTCAATGACCAGCTAGAGTGCATGGAGGTCCACCTGGGGATGGATGAGGAGCTGATCAAGAGCTTATGGGTCAGGATTAAAGGGAGGGCAGGGACAGGTGACGTTATAGTGGGGGTCTGCTACAGGTCACCCGACCAGGAAGACTGAGTGGATGAGGCCTTCTATAGAGAGATAGGAGCAGTCTCATGTTCACAAGCTCTAGTCCTCATGGGGCATGTCAACCACCCTGTTGTCTGTTGGAGGACAACATAGCAGGGCATAAGCAAACCAAGAGGTTCCTGGTATGTGTTGATGACAACTTCCTTCTCCTGGTGATAGAGCAGCCAATGAGAAGAGGTGCTATGCTGGACATTGTTGTCACCAACAAGGAGGGGCTGGTGGGGAATGTGAAGCTCAAGGGCAGCGTTGGCTGCAGTGACCATGAAATGGTGGACTTCAAGATCCTTAGAGCAGCAAGGAGGCTGCACAGCAAACTCGCTACCCTAGACTTCAGGAGACCAGACTTTGGCCTCTTCAGGGATCTGCTTGGTAGAGTACCATGGGATAAAGTCCTGGAGGGAAAAGGGGCCCAAGAAAGCTCATTAATATTTAAGGATCGCCTCCTCCAAGCTCAGGGGCAATGCAAAGAAGTCAGGCAAAAACGCCAGGAGGCCAGCATGGATGAACAAGAAGCTTCTGGAAAAAATCAGACACAAAAAGTGAGCCTGCAGAGAGTGGAAGCAAGGACAGGTAGCCTGGGAAGAATACAGAGAAATTGTCCGAGCATCCAGTGATCAGGTTAGGAAAGCTAAAGTCCTGATAGAATTAAATCTGGCCAGGGACTTCAAGGGCAACAAGAAAAGCTTTTGTCACGTTGGTGATAAAGGAAGACTAGGAAAATGTGGGCCGTCTCCAGAAGGAAACAGGAGACCTGGTTACCCAGGATATGGAGAAGGCTGAGGTACTCAATGACTTTCTTGCCTCAGTCTTCACCAGCAAGTGCTCCAGCCACACTACCCAAGATGCAGAAGGCAAAGGCAGGGACTGGGAGAATGAAGAACAGCCCACTGTAGGAGAAGATCAGGTTCGAGACCATCTAAGGAACCTGAAGCTGCACAAGCCCATGGGACCTGATGAGATGCATCCATGGGACCTCATAAGATACATGCATGGGTCCTGAGGGAACTGGCAGATGAAGTGGCTAAGCCACTATCCATCATATTTGAGAAACTGTGCAGTCCAGGGAAGTTCCCACTGACTGGAAAAGGGAAAACATAACCTCCATTCTTAAAAAGGGCAAAAAGCAAGACCCGGGGAATTGCAGGCCAGTCAGTCTCACCTCTGTGCCTAGCAAGATCATGGAGCAGATCCTCCTGGAAACTATGCTAAGGCACATGGAAAATAAGGAGGTTATTGGTGACAGCCAACATGGCTTCACTAAGGGCAAATCGTGCCTGACAAATTTGGTGGCCTTTTACAATGGGGTTACAGCATTGGTGGAAAAGAGAAGAGCAAGTGACGTCATCTATCTGGACTTGTGCAAAGCATTTGACACTGTCCTGCATGACATCCTTGTCTCTAAATTGGAGAGACATGGATTTGATGGATGGACCACTCAGTTAAAATTAGCTGGATGGTTGCATTCAGAGTTGTGGTCAACTGTTTGATGTCCAAGTGGAGAGCAGTGATGAGTGGCATTCCTCAGGGGTCGGTATTGCGACTGGCGCTGTTTGACATGTTTGTCGGCCATATGGACAGTGGGATTGAGTGCACCCTGAGCAAGTTTGCTGACGACACCAAGCTCTGTGGTGTCACTGTGGCTGAGCGACACACTGGAGGGAAGGGATGCCGTCCAGAGGGACCTTGATGAGCTTGAGAGGTGGGCCCATGTGAACATCATGAAGTTCAACAAGGCCAAGTACAAGGTCCTGCACATGGGTCGGGGCAATCCCAAGCACAAATACAGGCTGGGCAATGGGTGGATTGAGAACAGCCCTGAGGAGAAGGACATGGGGGTGTTGGTTGACCAGAAGCTCATCTTGACCAGACAATGTGCATTTGCAGCCCAGAAAGCTGACTGTATTCTGGGCTGCATCAGAAGAAGCATGACCAGCAGATTGAGGGAGGTGATTCTCCCCCTGTACTCCACTCTCGTGAGACCCCACCTGGAGTACTGCGTTCAGCTTTGGGGCCCCCAGCATAAGAAGGATATGGACCTGTTGGAGTGAGTCCAGAGGAGGGCCACAAATATGATTGGAGGGCTGGAGCACCTCTCCTATGAAGACAGGCTTAGAGAGTTGGAGTTGTTGATTAGATATAAGGAAGAAATTCTTCACTATGAGGGTGGGAGGCACTGGAGGAGGTTGCCCAGAGAAATTGTGGATGCCCCATCCCTGGAAGTGTTCAAGACCATGTTGGATGGGGCTTTGAGCAACCTAGTTTAGTGGAAGGTGTCCCTCTCCATGGCGGGGGAGGGGGTGGAACTAGGCAATCTTTAAGGTCCCTTCCAACTCAAACCGTTCTATGATTCTATGGAATATATCCTTACAAACAGTGCAGAGAGATTACAGAGGTGCTGAGATAGCTCACAGGCGTGTAGGTGGGTCCTGGTGGACAACATGCTGACCATGACTCAGCTACAGACCCTAGCAGTGAGGGAGGCAACTGCACAAAAGGCTGCATTAGTAACAGCTTGAAGGAGGTCATTAGTCCTGTCTGCCCAGCCCTGAACTTATATCTCTACAAACTGGCCAGAATCAGAACCATAAGTAAGTAGCAAACAATAACAACTTCTCTTTCTTTAATAGTAATAAATCAATCTATTCCTATTCTATTCTATTCTATTCTACATGGACTAAACCACATTATAATAATGAATACCAACAATGCTATTTGCTGTCTACATTAGGTAATTATATTATCTTTACCTGTCATAAAGGGCTGAGCTTTCAAATATTTTATTAAACCCAATAAACAATAAAATATTATATTAAAAAAAGTTCTTGTAAGGCTCTTGAGCATAATTTTAATACTGCTGTTTACATCCTTAAATATGCTTTCAGAACATGCATGGGATGCAATATAGCCATGTTAATCCTGCTGTTAGAAAAGCTGATTATAGCCATGATTCTGCCATGATTCTTATTTACATAGCATGAATACTGATACTACTTCTACCTCTGAGCCTTCTCCGGCTGAATGTACGTCTAGACAAGGCAAGAGAGACCTTCTCCACATCACATGTACACCCAGTCGTACCTTACCCTTGCCTTCCCACCCCCCTTTCCCTTATACACGGCTTCATTTTTTTTTCCTTTAAAAGCCCTTGAAAATATGCTGGAAAGGGCTGAAAAGCCATCTAAAAAGGAATGAACAGTCATTTTGGTAAAAACACGTAACTTCTCTACACTGTTATACCACCTGGAGCTCCAAGGACAAAGAAGCTGTTCTGATGGTCAGCTTGTCAGCTCCTATCCATCCTGTGAACAAATAGCACTTTGGGCAACTATTCCTTTGGCACTGGCTTAGCCTCTCTCTAAAGAGGAGACATAATAGAATACCGTAAAAACGCCCTCTCCCAATCTCTCCTGAAATATTGTACACTCAAAATCTACTTGCTTTTCCTTTGTAACTCTCATTCTATTTCATAGAACTCACAAAAGCACACTGATTATGACTTGATTCTTTAGACTCCCTCTTTTCATTGGAGAATATCCTGTCTACAAGCAAGAGAATATGAGGCTTGGCTACACAGAGAAGCTGGTATGCAGGGAGCTAGAGGTTGTGTTTATAGTGTGTTAGCCATTGCAGTAATTCCTCATGGAAGCATAGTTTGCACTAAAGATACCTCCTAGGACCTTACTTACTCCCCCTTGAAAATGGGCTGTAGTCCTCCAAGGGTTAGAGTGGACCAAATGTCTAATTCCTACCCCAACTTACTGAACAGGGCTTATTTAGTAAGAGTAAATTCAGCCTTCTTAAAACTGCCTGTGTGGTTTTAATCATGGTGGTGCTCTTACATAACTTATCCTCAAAATCGTTGGTGCTCACAGGGATAAGTACTCACACTAAGGAGAATTATTTTCTCAGCAGAGGTGGCAGCAGGAATTTATATCAGGGGAAAGAAGTGTTTCTCTCCACTCGAGCATTTTGCTGTGTATGTGTTATATCAGTGAACTCAAGTAGCCTTTCCAGAAACAGACTGAGTATCAAGTTTGCAGCAGAAATTCTCATGGTGAACCAGAAGGGGGAAGTTTAGTCTGTAGCCTGGATATTCCTTTAAGATCCTGCTGGATAAAATATGCTGTAAAATATGTAAGATGTAGGGCATGGTCAGGCACAAATAGAGCTTATTTACATGTTCCAGGTAAATAAGGTAATAAAATTTCTCTGCTTCTCTATCCCTCAATCATAAATAACATTTTTGACCACATCTGACAGAAGGACAACAGCCTCAAATACTTTTGTCTTGTAATGAAAATGGGTGGCAAGGTAGAGAAGTGCTCCTAATGACAGAGCAACTGCCACATAAACTTAAACGTGCATATTCTTAGGAAAGCAGAGAATCTCACCCAGAAGACATCCTCAGGAAACCAGGCATCCGAAGTTCTCCTGCTTGTGGAGCTCTTTCCTTCCCAGGGGCTCAGTGAGGATGGCTCTCTGACTGGATTACCTCCATTCTTTGACTGGACAGTGTTACATTTTGCAACATTATTCTAAAAATTTCACTCAGCAGTCATTTTCATAGTACATGAGAAAAGATTTTAGAATCCATAATTTGGACAACAACCCCCCCATACACAAACATCATGCAGACAAATACCCAACTTTTCATTCCTTTTTTCTTACTGAGGCTAATTAAAAGAGTGAACCAGAGCAAACTACAGATGTGTTTCAGTGTCACCTAAAGAGAAGAAAACGCAATTCTCCAAGGCAATTTTCCAATACTAATAAATGCATGGGTTTTTTGCAAAACAGCACAAATCTAATTCCAAAAGCAGCACACACAGCTATGTCGACAATGGATGCTGACCATCAAAGACAAAAACAATAAAGTACATTAATAGGAAAGATTGGTATTCATATCGCAGAATTCGAAAAAACTGCTACATCATATGCACTAAATCTCTCAGTAATATTCAGTGGAACAAAATAAAACAGTCAGAAAGGCAAGGACACCTTTATCCAGTGCTGGTAACTACCGTATGAGTTCCACAAGAGAGCAGTATATACTTTACTTTGAGAAAGAAATTACATGGCCCTGCTCTTTTCCCATTCTTTTCCGTCTTCCATTATTATTATTCCACTGCAGAAAGGTAATGAATGCAAACACACCCAGGCGGTTGGTACAACAGCAGTTCCTGAATGTCAGGGGGACTGCTAGGTCACGCCAAGCTGATGAAGTAGAAGGTGGTCACATGAAACACATGATAACTATTAAGACAGGATATATTAAGAATTATGAAATATGTTTCACCATGCAGCTTCTTAAGGACATATTCATTTGTAGGAAAAGGATGTATTTTTATTAATTTATCACAGATATATTATGGAACACTTAAATCCATGTTTAGGCGTATGAATATGCAAAAATATTTTTAGGTGGAATAATTCAGTAAGTATTTCAAGAGCACTGGAAAAACTAAGCATGAGTAGGAGAAACATTTTTTTTCTCTTTAGTTCATAGAGAAAGATGGTTTTGCCATTTTACTATGCTACAAGTTTAAGATTAGTAGCACACAAAAATATAAGTATTTTTATAGGCTTGTATTCCTAAAGGAAGAGGGATTTTAAACCTCTCGGACATCGGAGTTTTTTCCTGAAAATTCCAGAAAAAAAAACCCAAACGGGTTTACAGATACCTTTAGCTGCATGCTTTCCACACTTCCATAAATCCTGTAATTCAGGTGAGAACATTACTGGTCTGTACAGAAAGCAATCATGACCTCTCCAACGCCAAAGCAGAACTGCACGAGAAGTTCAGCTGAGTCACTCTGGAAAAAGCGGGAACAGAATTGTCCATGTTAATGCAGAAAAAAAAATCTACACTCTAATACCTGCAATAACATTGAGAAAATAAACCACGTGTTTTGGAGGACATCTCTCTTTCCTTAGGTTAAAAAGTCCAATTAAATCCCCCTCACTGAGTGGAGAATATTGTGTCTAACACTTTTGCTGATCATGTTGAAGGGGCCATGGCAAGCATTAGGTTGAAATTCTTTCAATTTATACTGCAGCAGCCAAAATGTCTGACTGCGGCCATTAGCAATTTTTGCTAATGAACTGCTGTGCTGAATGCTGGTTTTCACCACTATGATATTCTGTGGAAGACAAGCCACATTCAACAGAGATTTAGAAAGATGCTGGGAGGCCAAAAGAACAGAAAAAACATCAGGGAAATATTTAAATACTAGCAGTGCTTGGTGAACTGGGAGATTTGTTCCATTTTGAAAGTGATTTAGAAAAGAGTTACCTATCATGGACATCAATTAACATCAAATCAGTTGTAAAACATATGCAGATGACATACACACGGACTCTTCCTTCACTTCAGTGCATTTGGAAATCACAGTATTTATCAGTATTTGGTCATGATACTTGCACTCCCTTCCCTCCTGCCCCTGCGTCTGTGGAGACAAACCTTCTGTTATATATGTCTTTCAGATTCTCTCTTAGTAATTTCCAGAATAATGAAAAGAGCTATTAAGGGAGAATCATACAGGAAACAAAACAGGGATTTCTGATCTTTTTTTTCCCAAAAGCAGCAGAGGAATTGTGCTACAAGAGGTGGGTCATCAATAAAGAAGAAGCCATCTGGACGGCTCTAGCTGTTTGACTAGCTTTTTTGTCTTTCTGAGGCTAAGTCTCAGAGCCTCAGAGACAAGCCCATCAAAGAAACTTGTGGCAAGATTGATACTCCAGTAGAAAGTCTGTCACATACAATGTTTTTAAAGAAACCAATCATGCAAACAACTGTGATTTGCACTTTCCAGTCTAAAGATGGCATTTAACTGTGCCAGAGCAGCCTTATAAATGGACGGATAAGTACCCTTACGTATGGTACTGTTTTCTTGCTACACGGTAAATATTTTGGACTCGTGACTCCCCTGAATGCCAAAACTGCAGTCCAGGATCACTAACGTGATCTGGAGGATTTGTGTTAGTCCTCAGCTCTGTGGGTGACTAGGCCACATGAGTCTACCAAAGACAAGCGGTAGAAAAAAAACATTTATCAATGGGGTCTTTGGATACAATTCAGTCAGAAATTGAGATTTTTTTTTCCCCTTATAATTGCAGGATATTTAAAACAACAATAATAAGGATACAGCAATGATTCATGGAATCCCTCTCCCCATTCCTTAAAATCAATTTAAAGATGTAAAATCCAGGTGTTTTTCATGTGCAAAACAATAGAGTCCCAGGGATTTTTTTTCTCTTCAATTACTGTTTATAAATGTAGTTTTCTAAATACTCGATAAAGAAGTTCCATGTTTTATCAGCATCTTTTAGATGTCCCTTTGTGCTAGAATGATTTATCTGCAAATGTAATCTACTGCATTTACAGATTTTATGGTTGGTGAAGGTCTCTGCTCTTTGTAATCTTTCTTTTTACTGAAAAAAAAAGAGCTCCATTACAAATTCTAAGAAATTTTATATCATGGTTTTGCAGTCATTAGTAGTTTATTTCATTACACTATTATTTGTTACAGGCTGCAAGCATTTGCAAAAGGCAGGAGTGCAAGAGAACTTTGATACTTGGGAGGTATATTGGGCTGGTAGGTAGACACTCATTTCAGGACAATCTATGAGGTAGCCAGAGTACTGTAGGATAGTTGTTTGTGTTTGACACTTATGAAATTGCATTTTAGGTAATGATACACTTCCTACCTGCCTACTATCTATTTTCCAATCAATTCCAATCTGCTTCCCAGGACAGTAAAACCGTTTGTTTCTGCTTAACACATACCTTTCTGGTTAATGACTTCTTCCTTCCTTTGTTGCACATAATAGGCTGAATACATATTGGTAGCCATAATTCAACCATAACTGTGATCAGGTTTATTTTTTCTTCAAAAATATCTCCTCGACTCACAGATTATTATCATACTGTATGGAAAAAAAATATTATTGTGATACTGCATGGGGAAAAAAATAAGTACCAGAATTAATTATCTTCTGGACCATACACATATATTGCCATACATTCACAAAGTTTTCATGGCTGCATATTAAATTTTATTAGTTTCAACATACCATGAGATTCAAATAATAGCTTTTCAAATAATATAAATACCACTCTCTTATATAACACAGAGATACCTCATCAAACTTTTTCCAAGTGGGTCTCAGCTGACCCATTTATTTTTGTGGCACTTTTGAAAGATAAGAATTTGAGGACACTAATTTTGCTGCTTCTCTATTTTACACATTTTACCCATTTTTCCAGAGGAGACGAAAGAAATGTGCCACATTTTGTAACGAAGCACGGTACATTCCCAGGTTTGGGCAGAAATGACATGGCATATTTTATTTACTGTTCATGTATCATTTGCTTTATTTTGAGAAACTCTGTCCTTTCCCTTGGTACAGCATAGCTATGTTATATGAACTGTAAAAGGAAAATTTAGTTATCATTCAAATACGCTTGCTGTCTTACTAAATGGAGGATGTTATCTCTCTCAGATATTTTGGTTTCTGAAGGTTAAGGTCCTGGGGATTCTGCCAGAAGGCAGATGCTGGGCTGGCAGACGGCGCATCCTTTCAGTCATGGGGGTATTGTCCTTCACATCTTCTGAAAGAAAAATCTTTTTAATAGCTGTACAACAAGATCTTTGAACTTACCTTGTTCTACTGAACAACGTAGTAGACCTGCAAGAGGCCAGCGGTTCCTTTGGGATCCATTCCCACCCCACGCCCCTCAAGGATGTTCATGATCTTATGGCCATCATCTACTTTAACTTTTGATTTTCTTCTTTATGAGGAATACCAACAGCAACATGCTACGTTATTACTTCATCCTTTTGACAGAGCAAAGCATTCTCCCATTTGATCTAATATGCTACTAGTTTACATGTTTCCTTACCTCCCATACCATGTTCCTGATCCATATATATCTAACCTCTAATCCTCGCCAAGGGCAAACAAAGGTAACTCTGTCAGAAACTGGATTAGCAACAGAGCTCTGAGCTTAGTTTATGCTAAGGCTGCCTAACTCTCTTCTCAGTTTCCCTGCCCTATTTAGTTTTTCAGCTGTGGGACATGAGAACAAGAAAAGGTGTGTGATGTGCATTGGAAGAATTGGAAGGGATGATATAACACAAGAAATCATGGTGTTCCCTAAAAAGAAAACTGATATGAAGAGACTGATTTGAAAATGTTTTAAAATAGCAGGAGATCACTTTTTTCCTCTGCTGGTCAAATTTTGGTAACTTTTGTTCAATCTTACATGTCCATTAGGATCCTGGGGCAGGGTACTACTGCAAGGCAGGGAAACACAGGACCCTTTACCAGAGATTTTCTTTACCATTGTGGTGTTATATCTAAGGGAAGGAAAAGAATTTCACACCAAATAACTTGCAGCTGGAATTATTTCTACTTCCAAAAATGTGCATTTTTAAAGTGGATCTCTCTGATTTTCCCATTACATCCACCATTTGAGTCCAACAACTCCTGTCCTCTGCAACTAGACTTCTTGGTTGTGTGGCAAGTAGCCCTAGAGCAATTTCTGTCTCTTTCCCACAATCTGCTCTCACCTCACTGATTTCTGCTTAAGGCAACAGAACTATCATCTCAGCTGTTAAAGACAGATCCTCAAATAATCAAATACCTAACCAGTTACACAAACTAATTTCAGCTATAAGCAAGCATAATTTATTTCCACCTCCTTTTGCAGAAACAAGAGGAAAAACATTTTCAAAATGAAAATGAAATTGCCTAACCATGTGCGCTTTCACTTTCCAAAAGTAATTATTAAACTGCTTAACTCTGGCAATTTAAAACCTCCTGCTGTGAGAAGCAGGTATAGAAAAAAGCATAATGAGGAAGGCAACTCTGTTCTCAATTCCTATAAGGACTGGCTTGAAGCAAGGATTGCCTGCATTCCTGGCTGAACCTCGAGTCATGTTAGCTGTGAGGCTGCACCTCCATGATGCTGATTTGGCTACCACTGGTACAATTTGTATTCTCCAGAGGTGCCAATGGTGAGGGACTGACTTCTTGAGAGGAACAGCACATAGGCTCAGAAAAAGCAAAACCCTTTGCCTCCTCTTCAATAGTTGCTTAGTGAGAGGTTCAGGGGTAAAAAGATCTTATATCTAGAGTAAGAGTGGTTTCTGCAATCTTGAAAAAAATGAGGCTGGATATCAGAACTTCCTTTTTTATAAGCACAAATTCTTATAAATAATACAACTGAAAACTTAGTACATGGGTGTTGCAAATTCTAATTTAGTATCCTGCTGACTATGTTAATTTGTTGGTGAATGAGTGATTTAGATCACTTAAAGAATCACCATCAAAGGTATTAGCAAAAGTGGTTTTAATATGATGCTGTAAAAGTGCAGCTTAACAAGGTTTGATGGCAAGGTTTACTCTATTACTTACTGCTTGGAAGAAACATACAAAGGAAAATCGAGTTAGATTCAAGCTAGAATATTTTACACAGAGACCAAAGACAAAAAAGTATAAGGGAGACCCTCCTGTTGAGTCACAAGGTTCAGAGTGGGCCCCCTTGCTTTCTAAACTCCTGATGGAGCTTAGGGGCAGCTAGGACCAATCTTAGTCTCAGACTTGGACAATGGTTTATGTCTAATGGAATTATCTATACAAAGTTTATACTAATTAATATTGAGTAGCTACATGGATTAGTAATGTTTCATTAGTATTAATTCAGCATGCTATCAGTCACTTACCAAGGATCTATTGCAAGTAAGGGGTCTCTGCCCTGGGCAAGGAAGGATCCCTTAGTCTCAGGTAAGAAATCTCAAACCTTGAGAGATGTTCCTGCTCAAGGGGAGAGTCACCTGGTGTACAGTCCAGTTGCAATTTAGGGACAACTTGAATTGGGCTCACCCAAAGATCTGCTGTTGGTAAAAAGTCTCTCTGCCTTGAAGAGCAACTTTGAGAGGCATCCCAGCTCAAGGGGAGATCACCGCCATGCAGCCACGCTGCCTAGCAGGGAGAGCTCCAAGAAGGCTGTCATATTCACTTAGGCTGTCATATTTATGGGATAAAGTGGTTGGATTTAGTAAAATTGCATACAATGAGAAAGGTATGCATGAGGGTCCTTGTAGCCACAACTTTCTTTATTCCTTGATAAATGCATCTTGGAAAAGCCACCTGCTATTCATGCATTAATTGTGTGATCAGTGTTCCAAGCTCATATGCATCGATGCTCACTGTGTCATTCTGCTCCTTCCTGGGTTTCCTAGGGGAGTTCTTAGTCCAGCTACAGCTCAGGCCTTTACCTCCATTGGAGCCTGTACCAAACTGCTGCTAGTTTGGTTAAGGAGTTGAGTGCATCCATCACAATAGGCCATCTCTCAGATAGTATAATTATCATCTACCAACAGCAAAAGAGAACATTGTTCAATTGCAACATGCTCCAAGAGTTTGTAGGCACCTACTTCACAATCCCCCAAATACAGCAGCATATTATCTTTACTTAAGGATTGGAAGACTGAGGTAAGAAAGACTAAATGTCTTGCCTTGGGAGACAGAAGGTTGTCCATAAGGTCTAAGAAAAGACAGCTTTCCTACCATCTCAGAGATTTTTTCGTAAGGCCATTTTCCTCTCTTCATGTTGCATTCTTTTTTAGCAAGTCTAATTATCATCCTTTGGGAGTCATTATATTGAGCCAAATTAAAACGAAATTAGATTGGACCGAATATTTTTCTTACTTTTTTTTCCCAACTAAAAATGAAATTAGTAAGATATAAAAACTGAAAATACAGGACAGAATGAGTAGCATGCATTTCTTTATACCTCAGAAGTGAAAGAACATAAAATATCAAAGAAATGCTTCATTTTATTTTACAATATATGTTTTGGTAGGTATACTTTTGTCAGATTTAACTTTCAAACATGAAGTTTAACATGCTTGCAATATTCCCTGCTGATTATCACAGGGCAGTAAGAATTACAGCCAGAGGACCTCTTTAAAGTCAGTATTTTGGCTCATGCATTGGCCAATTTCTGTTCCAAGGTTCTTTGTGAATAATAAATCAAGTGAATAGCATAATAAAAGTCAGCCTTCCTTTGGAATTATTTGTATATTATAATTTCTTTCAGAGAAAAATTAGTTTTCCCTTTGTGAACCTGGTAAAATAAAGAAAAATAGTTAATATTTCTCCCTATCTCCACATATTTTAAGGCTATTTGTTTTAATTTTTGTATTTCATCACTGCAAATATTTTAATGAAAAACAGCTGCTTATTTTACGATAACCATTTTGAAGATAAGTAAATCAGAACATTCTGTTGTAATCACAAAGGTGAGGACTATACACAACTGGTTCTAAAATTGTTGTTAAAGTGGAATTAAAGGAATAGCAGTGATCTCCCAGATATTTTCTTGAGAAAACACCACTGTATATTGTCAACACAGTATATATCCATCCAATACACAGTGGGGTGGCAGGAAGAAGGTAAAAAGCAATCCAGATGTTATGATCAAGGTTTGAAGGAGAAGGGGCATATGTACACATACATACTTACATTAAAGATGTAGATATATAATGCATATTTATACTGTAATATATTTCTCTTATATATACTTAAAATTTTATATACATATTTTATATAACAAAACATTGTTAAGATTTTAAATTGATGCATAAGCTAAATATTTAGTTTGAGTTGAAAATTTAAAGCAAAACCTGAAACATTTAAATACTAAAAATAAAAATGTAAGCCTCATTCAACATCCAGACAAAACTATTTCTTGAATTAGATCACAACTCATCGCCAGGTACCTGATCAGAGAGGGTTTTTTTAAAAATAAAAAAGAATTAGTATTCATCCAGCATTTGTAATATTCAGAGCTGTGCTGAAGAGCCATATGACATTTATTTTTCTAAATACAGAAGCCCTGTTCTAGAGCACCACATGTAGGGATATGCACTGCGTTGTATAAAGAACTACAGAAGAACTAAAACAACTAGAAACATGGAAAAGCTCACCTAAATGCAACTGAAAACCTTGATTACTTATAACAGAAAATGAAAAAGAAGGGGTACTATCATATTGGACACCAGGAACACCAAGAGCATAAGCTCCTGTTACGTTACCATGAAAGAACACTTTGTTCCTAAAGTTGCCATCTGTATTAGTGAAGCATTACATGTGATTTCTATAGGACACTATTAAAAAAAGAAATCAAAATGGTCACAGAACTTATTTATAACTGATGTTCTATACCATATTTAAAATGAGGATGCAAGCAGCCCTACAAAATGGGCAAAAATCCAGACTGTGGGAGAAACACTTGGCTGCCTGTCTGATTAGCTGTGTGCCAAAGCTGGGAAGTCACCTATAAATACCCAGTTGATCTGGCTCCAAGACTAAGCTACCAAGCACATTCATGTCTTGAAAAGACAGTGTAGATGTGAAATGTAATTTGTCAATGCTGCCTGTTTCTTTGGATGAGAAACAGGAATCCAGGCCGGTAGGAAGCAGGGAAAGTGGACAGGGGGACAACCCCTGGGGACTTTCATGAGAAGTTAAGCAACTGGACAGCTGGAATTGTGTTTTCTGCTTGCCTCTTTGTAACCTTCTCTTTCCAAACTTATTAATTCCAAACTTTGACCTGTAGACCTACAAAATTAATTTTTGCTTCACATTTAAGTCTGCCTGGTGTTAGAGGCAGTGGGGATAAGTCTGAAACCTGCAAACTTGCAGTGTTTCATACAAATGGGGTGATTGAAGACACCGGGGAAGAAATTTGGACTCTGCAGAGTATTTCCTTCCCAAGTGTGAAGAAACAGCTTATGGACCTGGCATAACAATTAGGAACAAGTCCACTCCAGCAAGCATAAACCAACCCCTCCCCCTGTCATGATCAGAGAGCTGAGACAAATCCCATCACTCCCAGGAAACCCTGAGCCATCACAGCAACAGGGGCAGCCGAGACAATTATGAGTGGTGTAGAGAAGGGAGGATGGCAGCTCCTCATTAACAGAAGAGCAGGGGGATAGTTAACAAAAGCAAAGCATGACAAAATTCAAATCTGAAAAAGATTTTTTATTTTTTTTTTTTTTCCACACAGCATGCTGTTAGGCGGACTGTAGCTGTGGTAAACCCATGTCACTGATTTTTGGCATTAAAGGTGGAAAGGATTGACTTAGAGTAATCGTGGTAGATCATATCATAGCCACAAAAATAAGTTAATGGTAGGAAAAAAATTGGAAAAGTTATGGAGTGTCCTGCTTCATGGTTTCAACTATTTTTTCTGGTATAAATTATGATGACGTGTTTAGGGAGGGCAGGTTATCCTCTCTCTTTCCTCCAGATAATCTGTACCAATTGATTTGTCAATTACTTATCAAGTTTCCTGCTATTTCTACTAATGCCAGACTATCGCATAAGCCTGTTATTTCAGAACTTTCTGCCACTCCAGGAAATAATGTACTGTCAGTCCTCTGAAGGAACACATCCCAGGATTTGTTCCCTCGCAAATTGTAATAGGGATGAAATATGAGAGTTAAAAAATAATTAGGTTTGTGTATATATGAATCCTTCTGTTATTGAATTGCTTTGTTTGATTTTTTTGCTATTGAATTATACTCTTCAACATATATGAACATGTAGTTTCATGTAAAACTTTGTTGTCTGTTGTTAAATAGGTTGCTTTTTGTCTTCCATGTGTATTCAAACCAAGACCACAGTCTTGCAAAGACAAATGCCTTAAAAATGTCCTCTAATTTTTCACTCATTAATAGATCTACCCTACTAAAATGTAAAATAAAAGGATTAGCCTTCACATATCAACCATACTATCTACAAATAACAAACCTAGCAACAGAATCAGGAAATAACATAGATTAATAATCATAGCATTAAAAAAATGAAATTAAACTGTATTTTATTTTTTAATAGTATTATCTTATAAAGGTAAGAATTCTGATATGGAAGATGGGTTTCTTAATAATGAAGTATAAAAGTAAATACTAAACCAAAACTGCCAGGCTTCTTAATCTATATTTAAATTCCTGTTAAGAAATAGTTTGACTTTAGTAGTCAGTAGTACTCATATTTGAATAGTTTGACCAAATGAACTTTTGGTTATGTAAATAATTGGGAATTTGATATTATTGTTATTTTTTATTAAAAATGGAAATAGGTGACTTTAAATTTATGAAGATCTGTCATAACTCAGGTATAAGAGACTGAAAAGGGAAAGAAAGGACTGTGCCTCAAAATTTTCACCAGTGTTCCCAACATTGCTTGTATTTACCTGAACAATGCTATTGAAGAATACACCTTTCCAGTCTTCACAAGATAAAATTGCCTGTTAGGAAATGTCTGACAACTTCTGAAGGACTCTTATAAACAATACAATCATTTTTTTTAAAAGCAGAACACAGTGGGTATTCTGTAAACAAGGTATTTAAGATACAGAAATAGGTTTCTCAGTTGGGGACCCTAACCAGCCCTCAATAATCATGAGATGAAAACAGGAATATGGAAGCCCCAAGTGTGTAATGAGCCTAGAGAGCACTGCCACAGATGCTTTGAAAAATACATAGAAAAAACCTTATGAGATAACAATAAAACTGAGAAGCATATTTTGTTTACCTCCATTTATGGCTCCTAGGTTCTTGAAAACAGGCAGTGTGGTAGATATTGAGTTGCATTTTATGTGAAGGCTGACAAATTTGGGGGTATTTACACCTGTTGTAACATGTTGTTCTGAAAGAAAAGAACATAATTAAAACCATGTACATAGAATCAGAACTTGTATTAATAATGGTATTTTATTTAACTCATACTGATTACTTGAAATAAGAAAACAATTCTGCAAATAAGAAAGTATTAAAATAATGTGTGACACATGTATTTGTGGTTCTTTAGAGACAAAATACATAAAAAGGATGAAAGCAGTATGTCTATGAAAATACCAAAATACAGAAAGATTTGCTGAATAGTGCTTCTGTTACACAGGAAAGAAGAAAAGATAGATACACATGAAAAAGTATTTCTTTCATGACACATACCCAGTGAATTAAAATACTTTCAGTAAAGGAGTAATACACTTAAACAATTTACAGTCCTGTACAACGTGGAACAAAAAGACTCATGGAATAAATGAAGAAAAGGTACTTGGTGAACTAGAGCACCCTAAATATTAAAAGAAAGACAGAAAGACACTTCTAGACAGACACTTGTAGAAGGGTGTTATGAAAGGTGGTAAAAGTATGGAATTCAAATAAAATTATATGAAAATGCCTTAGTTCTCTAAGATTTTGAAAAATAAATTTTAGAATTAAATCTGGAACAAAAATCCAGACAGACTGGAAGATGTTTACAAAAATTAAATATTTCTTGGATATTTAGGAACCTGTAGAACTTTCTAGCAAAAACCCATATAATTGAAAGGAAGTCAGAAGCTGTCCCAAGTTTAAAAACATTAAGAAACAGGAGCTTAATTTGGAGCAGGAATGCCCAGCTACTTAGTGCAGTTGTCTACTTATGCCATTTCTCAACTAAACTACAGTAAACATTGAGAAAAAAAATTAAGTGAATAAATAAATGTGAATAATTCTTTCTCCTTTGTCTGAATTGCAAGAAATTCAGGGCTCTTCAGTTCCCTCAGGCAGCACCTACTAACTGAGTAAGAATTGCATTACATTAACACATACAATTTTCTAGTATTTAAACATTCTGTAGTGCACAGGCACAACTAGAATAGTGAAAGACGGGCTTCAAACCAGGAACTGATTTGAGGGTGGAAAATCTAATACATTTATGAGTTAGTGAGCCTTTAAAAGCAGGTACCCACTGGACACCCATCAAAGCTATTAAAAGTTGTGATTACATGAGTCTAATGCACAGGGTGAGATGAACAGCAAATACAGACAGAAATGTACAATTAGCCAAGTATCAGAAAACACTTGCAGCCACAAACTCACCAAGCTCATTTCATTTTTTCTATTTTGGAGATTTATGATTAAAATACTTAGCTGAGAGGAATGTGTCCTTTTATTAAAGGCTGGTTATACATTGTACCAGTCTCCAGTTGCAGTGAGCCCATCCATTGGGGGTAGTATCTTAAATATTTGGTATAACATCGGTTGTCTTATGCTACTTTTCACTGGCCATTCTTGCCTTGTACAATCCACTACAGTGCTCCAAGTTCAAAAAGAGTGGAAAGTGTCTGCACTTGGCCTGGCCTAATAGTTACTAAGACTCCCACTTCAGCTCTAACAAGTGTGTTCCTGTCCTGGTTTCAGCTGGGATAGAGTTAACTGTCTTCCTAGTAGCTGGTACAGTGCTATGTTTTGAGTTCAGTATGTGAAGAATGTTGATAACACACTGATGTTTTCAGTTGTTGCTAAGTAGTGTTTAGACTAAAGTCAAGGATTTTTCAGCTTCTCATGCCCAGCCAGCGAGAAAGCTGGAGGGGCACAAGAAGTTGGCACAGGACACAGCCAGGGCAGCTGACCCAAAATGGCCAACGGGGTATTCCATACCATGTGGCGTCCCATCTAGTATAGGAACTGGGAAGTGGGGGCGGGGAATCGCCGCTCGGGGACTACCTGGGTGCCGGTCAGCGGGTGGTGAGCAATTGCACTGCGCATCATTTGTACATTCCAATCCTTTCATTATTGCTGTTGTCATTTTATTAGTGTTATCATTATCATTATTAGTTTCTTCTTTTCTGTTCTATTAAACCGTTCTTATCTCAACCCACGAGTTTTACTTCTTTTCCCGATTTTGTCCCCCATCCCACTGGGTGGGGGGGGGAGTGAGTGAGCGGCTGCGTGGTGCTTAGCTGCTGGCTGGGGTTAAACCACGACAGTTCCAAACTCTGGTAGCTGTGAACGTGACATAAAAAAATCCCAAACTTTCAAAGTGGGGGGCTGCCAGATGCAAAGCCAGAGGTTGTCATCACCAGTGGCAGAACCCAACAATATTATTTCTGGTTTTCACTGTCACTAGTGACCATGGTATCAGGCAAGAAAGAACCACCTGAGTTTGACTATAAGAAGTTGAGAGCAGCAATTCCTCTTTCCGATAGATTTTTAATAAAGAGACAAGCTTATTCATGGGCGAGAGCAGGGGAAGTGTTCTCTGGTTGTTTTTTTTAAAGAACATAAGGAGGAGCCTACCTCATAAAACACTTATAGACTGAGGACCCTAAGTGGGCAGAAGCACCCCCCAAGCATTCCCGAGTTCAAGTCTAGGTTTCATAGAGATGAGCGGGAATTCAGATACCCCCTGTCCTCTTCTTGCAATATCTCTTCCTTCTTAATTGTAGGATGGCTGTTCCTAGTTCAGCTCCCATTCCTAACCCATCTCAGGCATCCAGCTTAGTCTGGATTCTGCTCCAGGGCCAGGCACCCACTCTTTATGCACCCAAGTTGTAGGTATTCATTCGCTCTACTATATCTAGTGCTTGCCTCTCCATATCTTATTTCCCTATTCCTAAAATAGGACCTCACAGATACAGAATGAGAAAGGCTATTACTGATGAAAAGGTATTAATTTGCTAATAAATTCTAAACATACAGATAGGTTCATCCGAAGCAAATTTATGGGCAAATTAATACTCTCCTCATTACTTTCCTTGATGGTGCAAAACTTTGACTGTTACACAAAAAGTTTGAAATCTAAATTAAATTTATTTATTGACACTAAAATTTAATATGTAAAGGTAAAGTAACCAGGAAGATTAAAATTGCAGCTACATCCCATCCATGTACATGAAATATCTTGTATTATTTTTCTTAAGTTAAAAGAGCTGTTATTAGAAATGCAGCTCTTTGTGGGTAAGTGTGGCAGATGGTGCATAAGAGTGAGTGGTGAGCAATTTACAGTAAACAAATTCTTTATCTCTGACGGGTCATGGGGAGAACTAACATGGTCCCTGATTCAATCAGGGAGTCGTCTGGAAAACAGTGGCATTCAAATGTACTTATCATGGTGAAACACATTTAAAAACAAAACCAAAACAAACACAAAGCCTTTAGATTATCAAACTGAGAAATACTTTTTCTACGGAAATTTTAAGGACATGCCTTCTGGGGCTGACAGCATGATGCAATTTGTAAAGATGCTCCAGTGTGCTTAGTGTCTACTATTGAGAGCACGGTTACAGGCTTAGAACCACCGAAGCAGTCAAATTTAATCCAAGTGTTTACTGACAAACCACAGCTCTTCTTAGTAGCCTTTATACATGGGCTATTATGTACAAATAAGACCTTATAACTACTTTAACCATGTGTCTTACAAGACAAAACACAGTGCCTAACTGGGATTGTTCAGCAGGTTTTCCTCATCTTTTGAGGAGATTGTAATCTGTGTCAGAAGCAGATGAATCCCTTTGAATAAAGCAACCCTAATTAAAGGTACGTGAGGGATTTTTCATACACAGTTCAGACACAACACATTCATCAGAAATTTAGTTCTGCCCATATTAGACATAGCTATGTCTATCTGCAGTAGTACTATGAACTAATAGTGGCAGAACAAGAATTACCAAATATGTTTTCTCTACTTTTTCAATTTGGACTCAAACAGTAACCTCTGCCTAGGAGGTAACTACCATCACCAGCTATAGGTGGAATATGTATTTGCCTTCTCATGTAGATGATGGGCTTGCCATGTTACAGATATTCCACTGGTGTCTGCCCCCTTAAATTAGACCTAAATTAACATTGCATGGAAAAATAAATTATTTTTAATTTAAAAAAACCAAACTGGTTAGATGTAATAACTCTGGGAATTATTTTAGTTTGAAAGAAATTGGTAATTAAGCCAGTTATCTTCACTGTAATTCCATTTATTTATATGAAACTACAAAAATCTCGTATTCTTTGCACAGACAGTAACAAACTACCAAATACTGTTTTTCTTGTCTCAGGACCAAAATCCTACCAGACTGCAGCCTGCATCTGAAGCCTCTGTCTCCCTCTGCTTCTTCAGTAATTTCCTTTGTCTCTTTCCCACACACATAACCGTAAGATGTCATGGGCATGTGGGAATGCACCTTAACATAGATGTTGCTTCCCAAAATACCTAGCAGAAGCACATTGGTCCCTGAATCTCCATATTTTCCATGCTACTGTTTACTTTTCTAAGCTTAACTGACCCATTTTCCCTAATTTATAGCTCATAAACCCTCCAACTTCTGCACATATCCTTTTTTCCTTCTTTAACTAGGGAATAGATCTCTTCTCTGAACGTTTCATATTCCTCATTGCTTAGGCATTCCTCCTGAAACCTGCCCTTTGTATCACAGTCGTGAACTACAGCAATAGCCTCTGCAGGTCTACCTTGTGAGTCTGCTGCTTATAATATGTAACTAGCATTTGCCTATGGAGACAGAGAAGAGGGAGAGGTTGGAGAAGATTTCCTGAGAACAAGGACTTGCAAAAATACATAGTAATAAGTGAGTTTAAAAAAAAAATTAAAATCAAGCTCTGAACACATTACTTGTCAGTTTCTTATCTCATACACTTTTGAAAGCCTCAAATCTTCCTTTGCCTGGCACTAAAAGAACCATTAAAGCTTTCACAGAACCTAGTTACTCATTTCCCCAGGGAAATTGCAGTGCCTATCACTGACACCAACACCCGCAAAATTACTTCTCTTCCCTCCCCACTGCCTTCAACAATGAAAAGTTGACAATAGGTTTTAAGTAAATAAATATTTCCATCCAGTACTTGAAATCTAAACATGGAAACAAATGCCATCATCACTGATTTTCACTACGTACAACAGCAACAGAAAGGAGAATTCAGCAACAGGGATGAATACATGTTTTTGGTTTTTAAATCCTTTGCTTTTTCAAATAAGATGCTATAAAAATCATTGGTAAAACAGTTCTCATTTATATCAGGGACTTCTCAGTCTGAGCTTTCCTGTACCGTTTCAGTCTGAACAATCATTTATCTGTGTTGTTTTGTTCTTTGATATAAAGAAACATAGGTTTTACATTTCTAACACTTCTTAACCATTCTGGATAATCCCACTTAAGCCATTTTTAGCAGATTACATTAAACCTATCCATCTGCATCTGTGCTCAAGACAAAGACAATCATCATCGTGATTCATGTTTGAGACAGTGGGATGACATACAGAGATGTTACTCTATGATCTTCAACACCTCCAGTGGTTGTGGAGCATTACTGTGAGAAGTACTACTGTGAAGCAGAATCTAAAAGCTGTGGAATGTTACTCATTTGACCTAGCACACCTGGCTGCTTCTTGTTCAAGTATGTGCAGTGCACTGAAAATATTGTCTTCACAGAGGTCTGGTATTCCTATCTTCATGAAAGTTTTATGTTTACTTTCCAATGCCTGATTAACACTGTAATGCCTGGAAATTATAGTACAAGTGGTTTTGTTTTGTTTTGTTTTGTTTTGTTTTAAATTAATATCTTCTGCTCAAGACAGGTTTGGAATGTTTAAGACTTTAGAAAACATCATCTGTGTTTTAAGTTAACAGAAATAAATCCAGGGCATCAGGCAGGTTTCATATAAATGGCTACAGTTTTAGGTCACCTGCATAAGATAACACAATTCTATACCCTTTTGGGGGTGTTATTCAATAGTTCTTTGTTCTTTATGAAAATTAACTTACGCTGTTTAAAGTTTTCTTGGTCTTCTGTCAGGTACTTGATTTCGTACTTCCTGATACTGCAAATTACAAAATAAACAATTTAAAAACCAAAGTGAACAATACAGCTAATATTTACTGTAATAATAAATTAACTGTTGATTACAAAATAATTATCTAGTTGCATCTGATAAAGCTAGATTCTTGGCTAGAAAGTACTAAATAACTTCAGACAATTAACTTGAAGACATATAAAATCATTGCTTATTGAGGTTAAAGATGAGAAAAAACGTTGGGCTGGGAAACAACAGTGAAGGTCATTTAGATGAACAGCCATTACTTATATATCAAATTCAGTCAATCAGTTACTGTTTGAGTCCAAGAAAATTCTAGGAAAGAGAAGAAACCTCTTCATATGACCTTTGTATCCAATAAAATCACATTTATTTTTACGATGGAAAATTGTCCCTACCAATCTACACAACAATATTTCTATCCAAAAATGATTGTGCACACACAGCTTCAAGAAGATATGTGGGCAAACATTTTATTATCAGCATTTTTTTACACAATATATAACCATCTCTAATAATGGAAGCACAGTTTGTGAAGTACAAATTATAATTTTTCTACCTCAATATATTTATTCTAAGAGCTGTTATTACTGAAACATTATTTCAAATGAGATTTCTATATACTTTAACTTCTGTAATTTGGAAAAAAAACTCTGAACTATATCGCAAGAATGAAAGCAGGTTAGTTCTACTACAGATAACAGCTCTTCAATGCGCAGGTGTTAGACAGTACCAGGCCTTTTGTACAACATTTTGTACAAGTTGTGTTATGCACATCTACACCTCTTCTTCCTTTAAGAGCAAACATGCTACAATTGCAGGTTCAAGAATACGAATTTCAAGCCTTCCTCCTCTGGATCCTTTCTATTCCTCTTTTTTTATGTTTTTTGTAAGTATGAGCAGTTAATCACATCAGTCAGATTTTTGGGTACAGCAGCCAAGAATCTCTGACTCCCCCCTTAATGAATGAGCAAGTCCTTTTGAAATATTCCAAGCTGGCTGCCACAGAAATGGAAGTATCCAGGTTGCTTCTTAAAAACCTTGATTATGACACTCTTCCATTTTATATTATGGCAAATCAATTAAATTTTTCAAATGGGTTGTTTACTGAATACCAAACAATTTTATTTAGGTTTAGGTCCTTGATTTTATTCTATTTTGGAGACGATGCTCATAACATCCCTGTAAGTAAATCTCTTAAAATGAATTCCTGATCCTCTCTTTCCAGTTATGTATTGTAGCTCAGTATGCAAATCAATTCTGCTTCTCTCTCTCTTTCACGTATACTCATACAAATATTTCTGCCTCCTTCTCAACAACCAGTGCCCCATATTACAAAAAGAAAGGAGGAATTCTGAATTGACTTGTTATTAGAAGCCATCAGATGAACATATTAGTATTATTTATAATTGCTGCATTGTTGCCTAAGGAGCCAGTTGCCAAGGGAATCGTTAAACCTACTGATTTTGACTTTTGTAGAGGATTTGAGAAAATTGCTTTTAAAAGAAACGTCTTTCATTTTATCCACAAAGTAGAAAAAAGGCTAAACTAGGCAGAACAAATAGAACTTCTTTGAGATGTCTGATAGAAAATTCCCCTGAGTGGAAGCTTCAAATGGGTACAATATATCTTGATTTTTAGAGGGTTTTTTTGTACCATATACTTCAAGGGAAGAAGGGTGATGCGTTTAAGCAACCATCTTGCAAACAATACATCAACAACAGAGTATGAACAATAAACAAGAGACAAGTAACTGGTTGCTCAGGAGGAATAATAAAAAAAATTGTCAGTATAAATGTGTTAATTCTGTACTGATATACATATGGTCAGAAATATAAAAAATAAAGCACACTATACCATCATCCTTTAATGTCCTTCTTAGACTCTTGCCTATGCATCTTCTATACACCCCCTGTGTACTACACATTTTATTCAGTTACTTTCTGGAGGCTCTCCTAAAGCACACAAAAACTGGCCTACATCAAGAGTAATTTTTCTCAGTTTACTAAGTGGCAACATAACAGAGAGTAGCTTCCAAAACCATCCTTCTGTTAAAATAGCAGTCCTATCTGATACCACTTTCAGTCACCCTTTTGTCTTCATCCTCCTTTGTATTAGATGGCATCACTGAGTCCTTTCCTCAGTTCCACTCTCAATCCCACTGTTGACCCTGAGAAGACACTACTGAGTTGGGATTAGGTAGCAAACTCTCTGGGACTGACTGAATGCCAGTTCCATTCATGTAGTGAAGGTAGTCCACTTTGAAATGCATGCCCATCAGTTCTAGACTACATGTCACAAGAAGCAAACAAATGTTTTCAACACTGTGCAACATTCAGCCTAGTATGCAGCTAAATCCTATCAGCTACTGACTCCAAAGCACTAGCTATTTTGGAAATAGTAAAAGATGAAGCAGAAAGAAAAAAAAATTGCAGACATAATCAGCAGCTTCAACATTGCTGAGGAGGCTGAACCCAAGAATCAATGCATTCAACAACAGATACAAGCAGAGGAAGGTAACCTTTTTTTCCTTGTAGTATTTCTTCTATTTTCAGCATATTTGTCTGGCTTCCCACACCCTTTTCCATGCTTTGGTTGTCCTCCACTTCAGATCACCTCTCCTGCTTCAAAATTGGAGATCCTAACATAAAGAGCTTTTTCTTATTTTGGGAGGGGTTTGTTTATAAGCAGATTCAAATTTTATTCTAAATTTTAGATTCTAACTGTTCAAGTTCTGACCATGTTGTGACCAGTAATTGCCCTTCCTGAGAGGATGTTTCACTCCACATCACCCAGATTTCCACATTCTAAAATGTAAGCACACTCTGGGTCTCTACATTGAAACATTTGGATTTTTGCCAAAAAATGATACCCATTTCCTTTATCTCATGGCTAGATGTAATGACTTGAGGCATAGTTCTAACATCAGGTGTACCAGTGAATCATTTCCATACAATAAAATGGTAAAATTTCTGTCTGGAAGCTCTTCTCTCAGTCTTAGCAGCAAATATGAAAACTGAGCCACAAATATCTTTTCTTTAAATCATGTACACTACTGAGTGACTAGTACTACTAGCAATAACTGTGCATAATTACTTAAACAGTGTTGTAAGAGTGGATTTACCAATCTGTAAGTACATCATATTTTAATCATACCAGACAATTATCATTACATTTTACCATTGAAACAGACAAAACCATTTCAGACATATTTGCAAATGTAACCCCTCTTCATCCAGTGTTTATTTTTAAAAAGTTATAAAGATATATATCAATAATTTCATTTTGGTACAACTATTGTAATAGGTAGTGGGAGCATGTGAAAATATATTACTCAAGACATCCCACATGAATGCCATGTTAATCCACAAATATCCCATGTCTTATTCTATAACAAGGATTAAAGTTCAGAAAATGTCTGCAGAAGCATTTGGAATGATGGTAGATTACAGCATATTTTGAAATGATGACAAATTAATGAATTTTTACCTAACGGATTATTTTAACTCCAAAAGGTAAAGAGGTTATGGAAGAAAAATGACATTTTGCTTGCAGAGAATAGGCAGTATCAACATAGGAGAAAAGAGGATGAGAGTATGCTTGACAGAAAACTTTAAATAATTTCTCAAAAACAGCTAGCAAAAGTCAGTGAAACAAATATTGATATCCTTTGTCCTTTTGTAAATTATCATAGTGTTAAAGATGCATTTATTTGCCTTCTTATCCTTTTCCTTATATCAGCATCTCCGAAACGTAATATAAAATCTTTGTTCCATATTATGAAGCATTAAGCAATAAAAGGATATAAAACTTCTCTGTTCTCCATTCTATAATTTACATAAAGAACATTTGCACCAAAAGATAAGTTCATATTAGTCCTAAGATGGATCATAACAGAGCAACTGTGCTGAAGCATGGACAAAAAATGTCTATAAAGACCACAGGTAAAGTGTTAGTAGAAAATTATTTCTGAAACCTTCAAGAGTCTGCGGACTTCCTGAGATCAATTTCACTATGTCCTAGTTTGGACTTATATGATGCAAAATCTTTGTTATTGCTCTGAGATGGCCTCAGCAGTTTTCAACATTTAGAAGCTTTCGAGTCTTTAGCTGTAAAAGGTTTTTTTTGCTCACAGTTTAATGGCAAGATTTGTCCTTGGTAGTTGAAGAACTTCTAAGAATATCCTTCTGTGTGTGTTGAACTTTCTTGCCTCTTATCTATTCAAACTTTCTTTTTTTTTACAAATTTTTGAAACTGAAACATCATTAAGAAAAGACAATTTAAATCCTTTGTAAGGACAAATGTTAAATAATTCTCACCGCTCTCAGAATCTTCTCTCTATTAGCACACTTAGTAGCTCTGATAGCTCAAAGCCAGATGTTTCCCAGTTGGATGGGGGTGGGCACAAAGCAGAGTTTTATGTGCTTAATTAATCTTAAGCAGAAAAATTCTAGTTCTTCCCAGATGCTGAGAGAACTATTTCAGCATTTACATTATTTTAACAATTTCATCTATTAAACAACCTCTCTTTTGTATCTGCTTCCTCTATAATATTTTACTTTTTTTTATACAACTATTTCTCCTCTTTCAGTAGCATACCACTACAGGACAAAATGCATACCTCATCAAAGCAGCACTTAAGTTACTTAGATATGAATTGTGCTACCACGTGGGTTTTTTTCTCTATGTTGGACTAGAGAGAGTTCCTGGAGATGGACATAGGTGTTGCCTGGGAAATTTTTGATTCAGAATTTCTTTGTCTGGTAGAAAATGGTCAAATCACCTAGACAAAAGTTTCAAAAGAAATACACTGTTTTTGCCCAGGACTGTGTAGGGGATACTCTCAGAGTGATCAAAGACTCTATGGTGACAAGAAGATGGCTAAGCAGGTTTGGGCTACTCACAAATTTCGTATTTTTTCTCTAAATTAGCAGAGAAGGGATTTAAATCTTTCACAATTCTGGTGTTTTTTCAGATTATTTATTTCTGCCGTTAACTGTCCTGAACAATGGGTGACTTTCCCCTACCACCACCCGAAAAGACAAGAAAAGTTTCACTCTGTTGTGGAACAGAATCAAACAATGAAGGCCATAGTAGTGACTTGAGTTTTTTGCAAGTTGAAACTCCTATTTTTAAGTTGTTCCTAGCAATAATTCCTAATATTAAGTATTGGTAATTTCCTTTTGGTCACCGGAGGAGTATGCTCGATGCTTAGTCTTTTTTTTCCATAAATGTGGACAGGACCTTCTTTGTCAGATTTCTAGAAAACAGCCCAGTGACTCTCATTCTGAGGTACATTTTGTGTAGCCAAGGCAAGTTTTTGTTTTCTACTTCCATCTGTCTAGAAAGCTTCATGAAATATTCATGTGATACAAGTTTTTTCCAAAGGAAGACTACATGCCTTATTTCTGAGTCACTAATTTTAGTAGAAGCTGGAGTGCTATAAATGAAGCCCTGTGTGCATAAAAGCTCTGCTTTAAGAGTATGCCATTTAAGAGTGCCATCTTTGTTGCTACAAAAGGAAAAGTGGTGGCACTCCTTCCAGTTATTACTTTATAAATTGGAATTTCCCTTATTGTCTATAATTTCCTTTTTTGTTTTTAGCCCACAAAGCAGAAAACTAGTATTATATGTTAGCTGAAGCAGCTCTTTGTTAGAAAAATGCATACTCTTGAATAAACAAGAACACCCTCTCTCTTTTTTCTCTCAAGCCTTTCACTGTATGCCAGCGTGAAACCCAGAGGACAAGCGATGACTTCCCTGTGTTTACTGCGTACACATACTTAAAGAGTTTCCTCTGTTACAGACCTTTTATAAAAGTTTAATTCCACCAAATTTCCTATGTTTATTTCCCATAGAGTGTAATCCAGGTTTGGAAAGAGTACAGATGTTACCTCTTCGATCACTTAATCTCAGTGGGTAAAATGCCAAAGACCAAAAAAGAAAACAGATGGGCGGAAAGCCTTTCAAATCTCAGACTGAACAGGCCTGTTTATTGGAACCAGCTAAGAGAAAAATGCCTTGACTATTTTTTATTTCATTTCAGCTATTTTAGAGAATGAGTAATGGGGAAATGAAAACACTTCTAAATATTTTAAATGATTGATTTAACAAAACATAAGTAAAAATTACAGTATCTATAATAAAGACAATCTACAGGCCCTTATATCTTCCAACATTTTTCATAAATACACTGTGTTTTTTATTCTTTCAACATTTCTGTGAATTTTTTCAGAGAAGTTCGCCAGGGAATGGGATTTTTTCTGATAAGAAGCTAGAGAAATATCCATTCAACTAAGTAAACTTTTTAGAGTGTCTTGTATCTAAGACACTCTCAACTGCAATTAAAACAAATCTGAACATACTTATTTCAGAAAAAAAAAGCCCCATCTGTCTCTTGAAATGTATTATTTACTATTTTCATCAAAGTAGCCCCAGTAGAGGCTGGTAAAGTAGAGGTCATAACTCATTAGTTATGGCCGCTCATGCAAGGCATTGTATAAACACAGACAAAATACTTTCAAAAAAAGTCTGACACATTCCAACATTACATGCCACACTACAATGTTTGATTTGAACTACCCAATGAATAATTTAAACCTACATATTCAGGCTCCACAGCATATGTTTTGCACGTGGCAAATTGAAGAGGATGAGATGTTAACAAACCAAGAAGATACTCTGCAAGCAACTCCATCTAAAATGTGTGTTTTAAACTGTGAGCACATCAAGAAACAACCGATGACTTTATGTGCATATGCTGTCCTGCATACTGGGCTCTGCAGTTGCTTAGACTCTTCTAATGCCTTCTGACAGCATGATGATCTCCCTGGTAAACATGTTCCTGGGCTGCTTATCCTGCCAGTGGCACTGAAGAGGAGACAGGTTTTCTGTTGCTCCTGTCAGCTTCCAGTTAGTTTGTTGAAAAGTGAGAAATTTGTCTGCTGATTTGTAGAAACATACCACTCAGCAGTGCTCGGGCTGTGGCAGGAATAGCTGGCAGCACAGCTTTTGCTGGTAGAGTCCCATGTCTTGCAGGGTTGAGGGGAAGTCTCTGATGGCTTGCTAAGTAAGAGAAAGAGCCTATAAATCAGTAAAATCCTTTGCAAATCTCCTTAAACACTGAAAAACTTTAATTCCATAACAGAAAAATGAGGGCCACATATGTTAGAAGACTGCCTGTGGAGATAATGGTTTCTTTTTCTCCTGGCCATCATGTAGACTTGCAACATCTCTTCAGACTGGGCACTGCAAGTCCTTCTAATATGATTGCTCTTATCTCCCCCACATAGCAGCAGCAAACTTTTTTAAAATGTATACGCAAAACTGGTCTTACACAGTGATTTCTTTGAATGTCTGACTTTTCCTGGAGTGTCACTGCCCTCAAACAAAACACACATACACAAATTCCTGTTGCTCCAGTTTGACACCATTGTGCTCCTTCTGCATCTGCTAATTCTTTGTGATGTCTCAGCACAAATGGCATAGTTCATCAAACCATAGCAGGTGTTAAAAAAACAAACATGAAGTAAAAACCCAAACCAACTCTAGAGCTCAATTACACTGACCTAAAGAGCCTCCTACCACGTAGTTCTTGCATTAAGATGTAACTTTGCAAAAATCATTCCTGCTGGGTTATAATGTGCTTATTTTTTATTATTATTTTTTAAATCTCCCACTTGTCAGGCAAAAAGCCATGATGTGGATGTTGGAACATTATGAAAATGAATTCATAAGCCAAGTCTATCTGCCAGAGTGTTCTCGCTAAATGCTGCAATGAGTGAGAGACTCAGCATGTGGCCAGCCAAAACTGCTTCATGAAAGAAAGTAAGAAAAAAAGCAAGGGAATGAGGGAGAGAAAACATTTCTGACATCTATTTAATGATCATGCGGTTACATACACATAAAATCCCCAGGGCCAAGAAAAGGTCTCTGGTTTCAAATCAGTGACCAGTCTGGTAAAGCCAAGACAGAAGAATTAACATCAGTCCCATGGCTCCCCCACCACACACATCGGATGAGGGCGGGTCTGTGAACCATGGAGCCCAGAAAGTTGTTCATCTGGTGTGCTCAGAGCCAGCATCCCTGACTGCTAGGGCCAGTGCAAAGGTAGGAAAGGTAAGATACAGCCACAGCTGTACTCACAGTGTCAGCGAGGATCCAGATGACCTTACACCAACTGTAAAATGAGAGCCAGAAAGCCTTCTCTCCTAAAATGAATCTGCACACTTTTTTTGTTTCATTTATAGCTCTGCTGATGGGGTTGTCAAGCCTCACCTCTGAATTCTCCTCTCTTGCCCAAGCTGCCTGCTGTCTGGTGGCAGAGCACTATGTGCAGCTCTCCCTCTCTCACCGCAGTTTTTGTACTTCTCTTGTAGCATACTTTGGTAATCTGTACACTCTCTGAAATTGTGTATCAAAGCAATTAGTCACTTCTTTTACACCTTCTTACAGTAAAGGCCTTGGCATTACTGCATCACCTCATGTCAGGCAAAATCCTGGTCTTAACTTACAGCGACCATAAAGAGCACTTCACTCTCCACTCTGTTCTGAAACTTTTCAAAGTGTCACTTGCTTTGGAAGTGTTATTAATTTGTCATCTCTTTACCCTCAAACAGTTAAATATCTCTGTCAAACACAACAGTACAATGATAAGTAGACTTCTAAATCAATCTTATACAATTAACAATAAATTCAGGGGTGAAACTGAGACTAGATTAAAAAATGCCCTGGAGATTGAAACTGGACCAATGAGTTGGCAAAAGTCCAACACAAATGCCCATAAGATCAATTTAGAGGACATTGGTATGTGCAAAGTAAGATTTGTAATGCCTGCAATGTACTGTGGCATAATTAATAAAGTATGCCTGGGGTAAAAATCAAAAGAACTAGTTAAAGAAGAGCCACTCCCTTCCAATTAGGTTGGAAATAAACTGTGTAATATGCTGGAAACTGCAGAGCACACGTCCAAGCGCAAATATGACAAAGATAAGGTGAGAACAAACTGCACTGTATTTGATCTCTAAACCTCAGCGAAATTTTAATTATACAAGCCCTGCTCTAAATGCTTTCATTCTGTCTCTTAAGTGCTGTTTAACATTTTAGCACAGCTTTTTGGTTCTCTTTCTCCTAATGTATATTCTTCCCTGTTCATAACCCTCCTTTTTCCATAAAAAGAAAACTGATTACTGACATTTTGACCAGCAATGTCACAGAACTGCCCATTAGCTATCTTCCTCAATGGTACACTTGTTACAAACGTTGCAATGTTACAAGCCTTACCAAATGCCACCCAGTTTTAAGTGAGTCCTTTAACAAATGACAGTCTCACTTCCATTTCCTGAAGACTTTTTGGAGCAGAAGCTGGGAGAGAAACGTAACACTGTCATTAGCCAATTTTTTTCTGTAAAACTGATGAAAACCCGCAAAGCTAACTGTTATATGAGTGTGCCATTCCCATAGGCGTTCTAAATAAAGTTAGAAAACTGGGGTCATGGTCATAGAGGGTAGTAGTGGAGATCAGTGCTTTGAACCTAACATCAGACTTTCAAATTCAAGCTGAGAACAAAGGTCCCACTGCTGCAATGAACATGGTCTGCCGTGCTTGCACTGCACAGGGTTTGTTGCAGATTAAGGCAAAGTTACTACATTTTATGGACATTCTTACTCTGGTTTGTTGCCTGCAAAGAAAAATTTTAATCTTTCCTTTCTAGACTGTTGTTTTTCTAGAAGGAACATGCAACACAGACTGCCTCAGCTAAATAAGAAAATCCAATTCTCAGGCCTGTCAACATTTATATACTGAGTTGCACTGTTAACACATTTCATAGTCTTTTTCAGCTATTAATTTGCAGTATGCTGCTACAGCCTGTACCTTTTCCTACCTCCCCAAGTGCAAGTTATAAGCATTACTGTCATCTGCCATCCATCAGCCCACTGTGTGTTAGGCAGGAACACCGGGCATCAAGTGGGAAAGAGACTTCTCTTTCACAGGATCTCATATTCAGAGACACCATGTCAAAAGACACTTAAATACAGACTTATGTTTTGTGCTTCTTCCCATCACAATACTCTGTCAGACTCCACCACATGAGCCCTCCATGTGGTCTTTCAGAATATGTGACACTGTATCTCCACTATGTTTTAAAACTCCTTTATGCTGTGTACACACTGACACAAAACACTACAAATGTCTTATTAATGTCACTGAACACTTGCCACACTCCTCTGCCAGCAATTTTCAGAGCAAGAAGACAAGCCCGGTGATCTGCCAGAGAAGAGGCACACTGAAGGAGCACCTACTCCTCTTTCCTTTCATTGCACAAGGTCAGACTCATCTCCCTGCACCACCATTGGAGAGGTGGACAGTTAACCCAGTTTGTTCAACTCACAGTCACAGGCCACCAAGCTGCTCTAATTAATTCTCTCACCAATCAGTTCAGTGGCAATTCAGAGAGTACAAGTATCTCCATCCTCCAGATAACCACCACTAGCTTCTACCAGCTCCATGCTGGGAGTCCACCAAAGGGATCGTGCCTGGACTGTCTGTCCTGGGTCTCATGAATTTGGTTTTGTGCAACTTGGTATTATAAAATGGGCCAGAATGCCCACAAATCATTTTCATTCTGCGTGAATAAAGTTAATGGTCATCTTGGACTAGGCTTTCAGGGTTCTTTTCATATTTGTCTGTTGAATATAATATGCATTTTATTGACTGGAGAGACTTTTCATTGTTATATTAATTCTTATCGTGATTTCACATATTAAGTTATTACTTTCTAAGAAGTAAATCGTCCACTTTTAATTTTTTTAACATCTGCTGACATCAATTTTTAGTATATTTCATTTATGAACAAGTATTCAGAGCTCTTTCATATAGTCTCAAGCTAAGGGCCCTAAGCAGATCTACTTATACAGAGCATTTTGCACTGAGGGCAGAGACGAGGTCATTGAAGCAGCATAAACTAATCCAAGAACTCAGAAGTGAGAGGAAAATGCTTGTGATGACCTTCCACTTTGCACAATAATTTATCTAAAACAAATGTTCCTTTAATTTGCTTTATAATGGTAATCACAGGAAATGACTGGCCAGCTCTCAGAGGTTTATCTGCAGTAATTAAACATTTTCTACTCCAGAATTTCTCTTTCCGTTGATGAGGGTAGAACTGCAATTCACTTCGGCTGGAAACACACTTCTAGAAGGTCAAAAAATAAACTTATGCCATTTCCTTCACCTTCCATTAAAGATGTATCAAACTACCCATGAACATTCATAGTGTATATCATTGAACATGAATGGGCTCAATGACCTGTACAGAACAAGGGTATTGAGCAACCCATTAGACATGCTGACAAAAATACAATATTTGGGTCATATTATACAACATAAAAATAATTACTTCAAAGTTACACTAAAAGATACAGTTTACTTAAAACTATAGAAAACTTTTATTCTTCACAAGTCATTTTGCTAACAGAAAAGGATAAATATATTTTTGTTGGGGGTTATCATTATATTTAAATGCAGTCTTGAAGTCGGTATTATAGCATTGTATAGTCACAAGCAGTATTGTAGAATCTAAAAATGAGTGCATACCACAAGTATTGTTGGATCTTGTGTTTAATTTTGCACTTCTTTCTACTCAAGAAAAACATTCTGAGTATTTAAACCCTCCAACAGAGCCTTAATTTTTTTTTCTTTCATAAAGCATTTGCAGATTAAGTAGCAATCTGCTATCAGGAAAAATCTAGTTTTCTCATCATTTATGACAGAAACTTTATTATGGAAAAAAATGACAAAAAAGAAGCCAGTAAAGGTTCTCCATTATAACCAGGCTCAGATAAGGTTTGGGGTATGAACAGTCCCCCCCTATACAAGAATTTTGCATTTAAGAAACTCTTTCATGCCAAAATATCTCAACCTTTACCAATCTGACTGCTAAAGGACATACCTGAATGAATGAAAGCAAAACAGGAAATCTCATTAAATGTTGCCAGCAGCCTCAAATCATTATGAATTTTCCAATGCAGCATCTGATAATTATATTAGTTTTCCAATAATGTAGTTAAATGTCTCTCATTACAACTAATTGAGAAAGTACAACAGATTACCCTATCTTACAGCTTTATGAAAAGAAAATCACGTTTGATCAGCTCTGCCAACAGTTGAATGCATTGACATGCACGAAAAGTCACAAAAATGTCAGCACTTACGTTTCTGTGGGTCAGAATTCCCTTATTGGATATTTCTTCCTATATGAACTTCCAAAACTGACCTACAAAAAGTTGTGTGAGACTTTATATCCACAGTAATTCTTTGATCGCAGTCATAAATATTTCTAGTTACCAAGTCTAAATAGGTTGTTAATTTTCTGTAAGTGTCAAACACAGAAGCTTTCCTGGTACTCCTGAGACTTAAACTGTCTCTGACCTTCAGGGCCACAGTTCTGGGGACAGCCCAATTAGCTTTACACAAATGTCTTTGAGATACAACCTGCAGGCAACAGGACAGGGCATAATTGGAGATGCACAGTCTTCACTACTGGCAATGAGGAGCATGCTGGAGGAAATCCAGATGAAACTTGTAGGGTTGGCAGTCAGGCTGGTTTCCCCCCAACAGAACAATAATATCCACATTACTATTGTTATTATTATTACTACAGTTATCCAGCTAAGTAGTGCTATAGCTAGTAGAGCCTTGTATAGCTAGGTGCATTAGGCACCGAGGTGGTAAGACAGACAAAGCACACAGAACCTACTGTGCCGGTTGTGGCAGAATTGCCCTTTAAGCCTGAGAAATGGGCATCTCTCAGCATCTGCATTGTGATATCACATCAGAACTATGAAGCCTATTTGGAGGCAAAAAATTAATGGCCATTCAATTCTGAACTCCCATATAGTCCTTGGCAGCTTACTTTTTACAAAATTAAAAAACAAATGAACAAACGAAAAGCTGAGGCAATAAAGGAATTTGCTTTTTTAACATGCCCATAAATGTCTTCACGTAGAGGTTCCAAACTCATAATCACTTAAAACAGGAAGACAGAGAGAACATGCAACTCTAAGTGAGATTCAATTATTCATGGTAACATTTGCAGTCACGAGCATGACACCAACAGCCTGCAAGCAGAAACAGTGTGCAATTACTCTTCTAGCTCTATTTTGATACCATCTCCTGTACATCCCCCATGTGTTTCAGAGACTTCAGGGCCGGAGGCCATGAGGAGCGTATGCTTTCTATTGCTTTACTCACTTGTGCCTACAGGCTAGAGAGCAGTGCACTCAGCTATTTGGTGCTGAAGTCCTGCCCTTCATGTCCAGGGCAGCAGAAGGTAGCCATGGTTCCACGCCACAAAAGGGCTCTTCTGCCCCTGTCCAAAGGAGAAAGTACAGCTAGTGGATAAAAAAAATGATTAGGAGGACATAGGAACATCTCTGCGCAGCTAAGTCTGAATACATCTCAGTATTTCAAATGCTTGGCAAGAAAACCTGTAGAAACTTTGCTTTCACATATGAAACAGGCTTCTGTCTAATAAGCACAAGGCTACAATAATAGGATGCCTATAGTAATATCAATAACAATAATAATTATGTTGATAAAGGAGACAGTTCTGTAATAAATATTATGGTGATTAATTTTCCAGAACTTTCAAGTGGCCATTTCAACCCACTGTCTTTATATATTATGAACACTGCATATATGTCATAATTGATTTTTTTTTTTTAACTTACAGCTTTAATCAGCAACAGACACAAAATATGCATGGAAAAGACAGTACAGGGGACACCTATGACACATTTGAGAAGTGCTGCATGGAAAGAGGTACAATTATTAAAAGACATGAAGATACCACAGAAGAGATCACTCTATGTGAGAGAAAAAAGTATTTTGCAAAAGATTTAAAATGATTAATTCTAAATCTAAGCTTTCCTTTCTTCTACATACCATTCATTTCTGCCCTGATAGCAATTTTTCTGATTAGTAAATAGGCTGCCCAAAGCAATAAATTTATTTAGAAAGATGGGCAATAGGAAAGGATAAGAGAGCACTGCAATGAGCCAATAAATTATAGTTGTGTCATGTCTCCCTATTCAGGAACCACTAGCTGCCATCCTGGCTGCTTCCATACAAGCACTACTTGGTTAATATCAAGTACAAATTTATCAGTCAGCAACAACCTATCCTCTCATAAACTTAAACCTGGGAATGGCTTTTCACTGACTGGCAGGACAGATTATTCAAAGTCCTTCTTTTCTGTCTGCATCCAACATAAATTTTTTTCAAAAAGCTTGAGAGAAAGTGGTCATTATTTAAAGGTCAGTTTTGGAGAAAGGTAATGAATACAGTTAAGAGTCCTGAAAACCATCTAAACTAAACCTGAACAGAAAAGATGGACTGTTAGAGCCAAGGTGGGAACACAGTTAAGATCCATTGCTGAATATAAAAACTTACTGGGTCCCTCAGGGGCCATTTAAAATAATTCAAGTCATTTGCAGCCCTTCAAATGACCAAAACCAGCATTTAGAGTGACAGTGTGTGTGCGTGTGTGTGTGCACGTGCATGTCTGTGTTTCTGGGGGAGGAATAAAGCTTGAAATCACAAAATTGAGATTAATTTATTTTGCTCTCATTTAATTTGGCATTTTTCTAAGTGGGGCAGACAGTGCCCCAGGGGTAGAATGGAACCTGCAACCCATAAAATTCCAGCTATTTCAAAAGAAAATCTAAATTCTCCTTATCATGAAAAACAACAGTGACTTAAATGTCAGCAAATAGAATTATTTATCAACAGTTGCACGACCTCACAGAATGAAACCCAATTCAACACTATTCTCAGAGAAACCATATCCCTTTCTTCAGTGCAAAGATGGGAATGAAAATGAGTACTGTAGTGACTGATAAAGGGGAGCTACTGCTTTCCAATAAGGTAAATGGCACAAGCCTGATCCCAGAGTAATTTGGCATAAAACTGGTTTTCCTGGTAACATGAAAAGGACATTGTGTGTGGAGTCTCTTCCCATTGATTCATTCCCTCTTTTCAGGCTCCGGCGCTGCTGGAACAGATTGTCTCCTCTAGTGCAAACCCAAGTGACATCTGATTCACGTACTGGCAGCCGTTCAAGCCTATCTGGACAAGCAGGCCTCCGTGAACTGGGGACTTCAGTTTTTTTTCCACAGCGTTTATCAGCAGTTTTCATGCTGTTGAAATGATCTTGGCAGTGCCGCTCACGGTAATCCCTCAACCCTTTGTGCCACCGCTGTTTGGAAACACAGCTCTCCTTACTTCTAGGCGTGTTATCTCTAAAGACTTCAGCCTAGGAAGGCTGTGCAAATGATCAGTTAAATTGGACTCCTCAGACAATTCAGATGATGTACAAAATCAATGCCCTGTAAAAACTAATATAATTTTTTTAAGTGCAATTAAGTTAACTAGCTGCCTATTTAACCTTAGCATTTAAATCCCCCAAGGGCTTGGAGCCTGCGAATGGTAGAGCACTGCAAACATCACCTAAATACATTTCCTCTGGGTCCTAGTCATGTCCTCAGGTGCCAGAAGCCACTTTGGGCATTCAATTATCAAACGAAAACCAATACGTTAAATTCATGTAAGTAAGACACATGCTTAAACACCCATAGTGTCTGGGGGGACAGTCTGTGGAATAATAGAACAATTTGTTGTATGTATGAGGGGAAGAACTTTATTTATCTGTACCTACAATCACACCCATGAGCTGGATAAAAGAAGATGCCAAGTGAAACAAATTCTGTTAACAGCGTGCCTCAAAGTATCTATGAGTGAATGTCTTACAACTTATTCCCTGAGGGAAGAAAAGGAACCAAATCTGTACCTACATATAACCATCAGCACATGGTACAGTGTTTTGTATCGTGAATGAGATGTTATCCAATGAAGGCTCCTAAGAATAAAGCAAATTAAGACCAAAACCAGGAACTCTGGGGAGTCCTGGAAGTAACCAAGGATGAAAGCACAGCCTATTTCAGGCATTTATTAAAGCATTTATCTATTTGGTACGTAAGCATCAGTTCTTCAAAGCCAGTCTGAAACACTGCAACAACCAAGATATAAGCAAGCTTAAACAGTACCAGACAAACCCATTCAAAATTACAAAAGCCTGGATGAAAAAAATTGCCATGGGTCACTGCAATGTCAGAAGAAGAGGAAAGATTTGATATGACTACACTGAAAGATGCCCATGCTCAACACACATCAAAAAATAACTTCACAATTCAGCAGTTTGTATACAGGATGACCAAAGCCCAAGAATGAAACCAACTTGAAAAAGATTTCTATAGCTGTTCCTGAAATTGCACATGAACCATCTTTCTGATCACATTAGTAGCGTAACAGCTGAAAGAAAAAAGGTACAGTAAGTCCAGCCTTCAAAGTAGAAAATGCTTACTTGTGAAACAAAAGATAGGAAGTACATACAAAAATTCTCCTTGAAAATAACCCTTAAACTCATTAATATTATGTGTCATTTAAAGATCAGTGAAACATGCAAAAAGGTGATGGCAATGTTCTAGTGATAGAAGGAATTAAGTAGTAAAATTCTATTTTTTTTCAATACGGAATAATTTATTGCCAAGATTAAACAATGGACAGAAGATAGTTTGTTTTACCTACGAGTACAATTCTCACAATCATTCAAACAGGCTATACCGTTATTTAATGTGGTAGTATTCCAGATGCAAAGCTCATCAGATTTCTCCTATTATCAATCATTAAGAGCAGATCAACTTGTCTTTTCAACCTTTGAGAAGATGCAGGAAAAAGACCCCAAACATTTATCTTTATACGTAAAATACACATGATAATGTAGACAACATTTTGGTGATGAATCTGAGATCTGATATAGTAACACTTTGCATTATCTACTAAATATGACAAAATGTAGACCTAAAGGTTACGTAAAGATGAATAATGTGACTGTGTGGTGTAGTTCCTTGCCATGTCAATAGCATTCTTCAGCAGTTTTAACTACATACCACTTGCATGCAGTATTTCTGTATTGAAAAGAGAGTCCTTAGATGATGGATAGATTAAGAAAGCAAGTTTACTGAATTCTTTCATTTTATGTACTGATTTACCTGTCCCTTCAGCATGGAATCAAACACTTTTTGCTGTAATAGGAACCTGTACCCTATTTTCCTCTTTGTAAAAAATTACATTCTTAATCAAAGTCTTCTTTTACTTACCATAGTGGTAATTTAAACTGTGAATTAAACCAGTCACGTCTTGTCTTGACTGTAGATATGTTGACTTAAAGAGTGCCTCCAGTCTGAAACCAGGACACACTACTATCCTTCATCTGCATATACAGCCTTTTTTTAACATGTCTGGTCTCACCTTACATAACCTCCTGATGTATTTACCACAAAAAATAAAGTGTTCTGTGATTTTTATAGTGTCCAGTATAAAAGAGCTGGGGCTGTAAGGCACAATCACAGTCCAAATATGATGTAATTTAATATAATACCCCCGTTACACAAATAATTTAATATTATATGTTAAACACATGATCTTATGTAAAAGCCTTCAGAAATTAATCATCTTCACAGCTTAAATTTATGCATGTGGGAAAATTGTTTGGACAAGTTAGATGTTACTGATAGAAAAATAGATTGCCCTGACATGCATTCAAATACAAGCATATATTTTCATCATTTGAGATTCAAGACCTGGCTAAATACTTTGCATATGTCACTAATGTGGCTCTTCATGCTATGCCACTAAACAAACATCCAACTGGTAAGTAAGAAAGACGGCATCACTAGAATGTGTAATTTCTATCGCAATTTCAGATGTAATTACAGTCTGTGTACATATTTACAGGATAACAGGCATTATGACCATGTGGACTATAATTTACCAGTTTTTAGTGGAAAATGTCCTTTATTTGAAGTTTCCTTTACAGTCAAGCTCTCTACCAGAAACTTAGACCTTAGTGAAGATAAGCTTCAGGGAAATGGTAGAGTAATTAGCAAGTACAAGAGCTAGTTCCATGGGGAATTCAGAAATAAGAGCTTTCCTGCTGGGATAAATAGCAGCAGTATGGAAATCAAAATGTTTTGTTATAACACTTGACGGCATTAAAATCAGTCTCTGCTGAATTCTCTCACGTGGGAATGAAAATTCTTTTGTGTAGTGACTGACACTATTAAGAAATATCTAATGTCAAAATAGAAGCTTCAAGTAATTTTTCAGATGAGAACTTTAAAAAAACCCAGAATCATATTAAGAAACACACACTGTTTCCCCAACATTCTAAGCAAGCAAAGTTCTCACATTTTTGTCTCTTGCACTGTGAATGAATATTCTAAATAAACTGGACATTTGTAATATGCGGCAAACAACTTGATGTCATTTGTCATTACAGTGGTCTTATTATTCTATAGAGTGCCTATGGACAGGCAGAATAAAAATATGTAAATTTGCCAGAAAGCTGTATATTCTGCCCTTAGCTGTATGCGCCTCTTTGCTTACTGTGTATAATTAGCATACAAAAATAAACTGTTGTCACGTTTCTTATTCAGTTGCTTTGCTATAAATATAAGTTCAATCAACAGGTCAAATTAGGTTTTACACAAGAAAAGAAATAAAAGCACTAGTCTTTTTAAATGCAGAAGAATCATTCTGCAGCCATTCAACAGCTATTACACTCTACTTTGCCATGATCTTGAAAAAGCTGATTTGGTAATACAAATGTGCTTTGCATATTCTATAAAGGACATATGAACCATTTCCTTCAATTAGCAAAGTTAAGTTGATAAACAGCAAGAGTTTAAAATTTCTTTTTATGCCAAATGGGAATAATTGTAATTTGATTAGAGTTGTTCTATCATAGTACAACTTCGTTTTATGACATAAATGTAATTTGACCACATTCTAGAATATTTTTCATGGGAATACTCATTGGCTAGGATGTCATGAAGCATGTTAGTTTTTCTCCCTCTTAGAAGACTACATTACCATCTCTACAAAAGCAGAACCCTAAGACTTTTCACCAGGCTCCTATGTCTCCATGAAGACACCTGTATCAATAAACTAAGAAGTTTTTCAAAGTGGAAATTAAAATTTCAGCTCCTACTATAAATTAAATCACTCTGTAATATAGTTTAACAACAAAACAGTATTTCTTGTGGCATACAGTCAAGTAAAAATAAAGCAAATGGTCACATACATACATACGTGTGTGTGTTTCTATGTGTGCAGGCCCATGCACACGCACGTTATTGTGGATCAGAGGAAATGATTCATTATTCCATCTTAATTCTGTGTAGACACTTGTCAGCATTGCAGACCACTTCCAGTTTAGCAAAAATGAAAGCAAGGTTTGTCTCTGCTTCAGAGGAGTCCAACTCAGAAAAGGATTTGCAGATTTGGGTTCAGAAGCACGGGCAGAACAGTGTCACTAACACTGTACTGATCTAAAGTAAAAGTTGTCATCAAATAAAGAATTTATGACTATACATGGCTTTTTGACTAGATCTATAGCCATAATTGATTTCCTCAAATATGTATTTAGAGAAAAAAATGAAGTCTCTGCTGAATCAGAGTCCATATGCTTCATCAAAACAGTGTTACTTATAAACACTACGTTAACTGGAGCTGAAAAGTGCTGCTCGCAAGTGTCAGCTCAGTGTTCTTCTGAGTGATGATGCAACCAGTATTTCAATTCAGAGGAACTAGTGGGCTCCATCAGGAACGGACCCAGCTGGAGCAGGGAGAGGAGGCAGAGAGGGCTGAGGGGACCCCAGTGATGCCCTATCCCATCCCCACCCACATTAGCGTGCTTAATGTGACTGTGTAGCATAAACATTATGCTGCTGACACTGCAGCAGGAGCCTGCCAGTGGTCTCAGTCATGGTTAAGGCTTCTTAGGGTAGGGAAGATATTTACATACTAAAAGAGGTGAATGGGAGAGAGGGGCAGGCAGGATGCCCTCATTTCCTAATGATGTTGTTGCCCTGCATGTTGTGATAAAGCAGCAGTTTGCTAGGTGAAGCCTACAAGAAGACATAAAACCCACAGTCCCTTAGAACCCTTCTGCCATGGTGATGTACTTACAATGTTATAGCAAATCGGTTTTTTTTTTCACAAAACATGGGTATAGAATAATTTAGTAAGGCAAAACAAAACAGCTTATATAATAATCTGTCATATGAATGGCTCTGCTGCTTGCCATACTAGCATAGGTTAACTCCAACGAGTTCTTGGCAGCTTTGATTGTTCCCCTCCTTTTTATCACAGCACCTTTCTTGACATCAGAGTGTCTGTTGTACTTTACTTTACCCACAGATCTCTTTTCCCCCAAATTCACTGCTTCCATTATCTGTGTGTCATGACCCATGCTGGACAGACCAGGGAGGGGTTGTGATGAGTTTGGAATTCCCTTGGGTGAAATTAAGGTGAAACAACACCAAACGAACAGTTAAACATTTTATTTATGGCAGAAGCAGCCTGAATTTGGAAGGTGTAACAGTAGGTGGCAGGGTTTCTCACAACAGGAATTGGCATGAGACTACCTCAGTAAACCATGCAACCTGTGCTAACCACATATACATCAATTCAGGGAATAAGGAGAGCCGTCCCATTGAGTCACAAGGTTCAGAGTGGGCCCCCTTGCTTTCTAGACTCCTCAGAGAAGAGCCTAGGGGCAGCTGGATCCGGTACTCGTCCCAGACTTGGTCAACCCTTTAAGTCTAAAGGGATGAGGTGTAAGGATTATGAAAAAGGGGAGCAAAAGAGAGAGTGAGACAGAGAGAGAAAGAGGAAAAGAAAAGAGAAAGATTTCACCAGTCCTGGGTCCAGCATTCATCCAGCCAGCCTAGAGGTCTAGTTCTGGTGGGCACACATGCATGGGGCTTCAGTTTGTGCCCTTTTATAGTCTCCTTGTCCCTCCTTTGGGTGGGCACTCGAACTCGTTATGCTAATTAGGTGCCATCTATGGTTTGTACCTTCAGAACCTTCGAGAAATGGGTCAGTAAAGAAGACTATTCAGGATGTACCCTAATATACTTTTATCAGTGTTCTCTTGCAAGCTGGTCTTAAACTCAAAAATATTAATCCCTTCCAAGGTATATGTAGGAGACTGCCACTACTTTTTAGAAATACCACGTACGTATCACCTTGCAAGTTTAAGCTTGTGTGGTTTGTGATAAAGTTCAGAGGTCAGTCAATTCCCAAAGATAGAGAACTGGTGGTCAGCAGAGCAGAACTCGTGCACAAAGGAACAGGGAAAAGTTCCTGAAGCTCCTTGTTACTGCTAGAGCTTAGTGACATTTAATTGTGTCAGCTTGAGCTCCACAAACATCACGTAAGTTTGTATATGTTTGAGTTGTTGAAATTTGAGGAGAGGAAAAATTGAAAACAATTAAAAAAAACCTCCCAAACCAACACCTCAGTTCTATTTCCATTATCACATATTTCTGAAGGCATAAACAATAAATCAATATGGCCAAGTTGCTGACACACTCTGAAAGGGAGTATTAAAATCTGCTATTCATTTTTAGAGGCTGAACAGTTGCACTATGAGTCTTATTTTAGAAGGCAGTGTTGGTCTGAGCCCCAGGAGCTCACATGGACCCCCAGAGCCCAGGCCAATGCCTGGATTCTGCTCAAAGTTGGGAAACTGGATGCAGCGTGAAGCTCAGGGTCATGCACTGGAAAGTGACATTTCCCTCACAGTCCCAGAGGGAAAACAGACACACTTGGAGTTTATAAGCAAAGTGTTTTATTACCCTTTCTATTTGCACATACAAGCTGCTAAGTATATAAATGTGAAATAATTATCACAGAATCATAGAATAATTCAGAGAGGAAAGCAAGTCAGGAGGTCTCTAGTTGAGCCTCCTGCTCAAAGCAGGGTCAGCTTGACATCAGACCAGGTTACTCAGGGCTTTATCTTCTAAGAATGGAGACTGCACAACCTATAAATCCATGTAAACATAATACAGATTTTTTTATATGTGTATATATATATATAAAATACTCTATCTAATTGATATCTAGAGTTAGAAAAGCGGCTGATCATGTTCCAAAAGGTTTGGATATCAGCTGTTAAGGCATATATACTAGACAGGGCTGTGATCTAAAATTAGAATTCATTGTAAAAGAGGAAAATAAAGGTCACGTTTGTTTACTCATGCCATAGACTAAACAGTGCTCTTAAAAGCAACTGAAATACAATTCATAAGTGAAATATAATTCACAAATGTTATATTAATTTGACTTCTGACGACACTATGCTCCTGATGAGAAAATAACTTTACTTAAAAATCAAGATCTTTGAAATGTAATGGTACAAGCTCAAAGGCACTGACACCAAACCTGCTGCTTAATTGCTGCATTTCTCTAACTCTTCACTGCCAACTTGGGCAAACATGGCAAATTGACTATTCCATTTTTAGGGACTGTGATCATGAGGTGCAGTGGTATTATTTCTACTGGTATGCGTGAATGGTTGGTCTTTCTGATTTGTTCCTGTGAGATTTCAAAAATAACAAAGCTGCAGTGGTGTTAGAGATCCATACTTCTCTCACTGCATATACTTTATGAATGGTATGTACTTTAATATTTGAAAAACACTACTCTTCTGTCCACTGAACTGAATGTCTAGACTGTAACAGATATACTGAAATACATGTAGACGCAACATGTTAATGGTGTACCTGATTTTCCTATCAATACTACAGGTAGAACCTTGATGCACGTCAACCATTATTCTTCTATTTTTACCATCTGTGGTTGTCATGGTTTAATCCCAGCTGGTAACTAAGCACCATGCAGCTGCTCACTCACTCCTCCCCCAACCAGTGAAATTGGGGAGAGAATTGAGAAAAAACAATTAAAACTTGTGGGTTGAGATAAGAACAGTTTAATAGAAAGAAAGGAAGAAACTAATAATGATAATAATAACAAATAAAATGACAATAATAAAAAGGATTGGAATATACAAAACAAGCGATGCCCAGTTAGTTCCCAAGCAGCAATCCTCCCAGGCCCACTCCCCCCAGTTTATATACTGGGCATGGCGTCACACGGTATGGAATACCCCTTTGGCCGCTTTGGGTCAGCTGCCTTGGCTGTGTCCCCTCCCAACTTCTTGTGCCCCTCCAGCCTTCTTGCTGGCTGGGCATGAGAAGCTGGAAAATCCTTGACTTAGTATAAACACTACTTAGCAACAACTGAAAACATCAGTGTCTTGTCAACATTCTTCTCATACTGAATCCAAAACATAACACTACACCAGCTACTAGAAAGAAAATTAACTCTATCCCAGCTGAAACCAGGACAGTGGTAGAAACAGGAGTCTACTTTTCCTAAATTAACTATAAAGGTTTGAAAATTAGTGCAGAAGTTTGAAAATTTTTCCACTTCTAAAACATTATGTCTGAAATACATTTGTTTTCCTTTGCAGTTCCAGATGACTCCAAAGGTAAACCATTCACACTCTACAGATCTGTTCAACATACATAACATAAATGACAGAGAGGTAGCAGTTGTATTTTTTTTTTTCCTTCCACATTTTGGCTATGTTTTAAGATTCTTAGACATCAAAATTTTAAATAACATGTCGAACATTGACATGGTTAATGGTAAGACTTGGTATTAGAATTTGATATGCCACTTGATCTTGTGCTAACAGTTAAAATACTAAAAATAAGATACTAAAACTAAAAATTACATGTCTTAGCTTGATCATTTCTCTAAGGTAAATGGTCACTGTTGTCACTGTTTTATTAAAAACCTGTAGGGTTTGTGCAGTCCTCTCAGGTTTGTATAATTGCCTTTGCACAAACCTTTTAGAGCTAATTATGAACATTTCTAATGCTTTGTAAGGTACTTCCACCAAACAATGAAATCTAACCGTACCACCAGAAAAAAACCCCATAGTCTAGAGCCAAACCCTTGCTAGGTGCATTTAAGTTTTAACTCAGCATAGAATGGAGACTGGTTTATTCTCATTCATTTTTACTGTTCCTAAAAATTTGGGCTCCAGGTCAATGATGAGGTATTACCATAATTAATTAAAAACCCCACAATAAACACAAATAGGTATAATTAAAAGGTCTCACTTGTGAATGAAGCAGTAAAGAGAATAGGCTATGAACTTGCATGCAAGTCAGCAACTAGGCACTTTGTTTGTGTGTAATAAATATTTAGTTTTAAAATAATTTAAAAACTTCTACCCAAGACTAACTGCTCAAACAAGAATACAAGGTGATCGACTACACTGGAAAAATTACTTAGTAATTAATCATTCCAATAAACTAGTTATTTTCATTGTTTTAAGGGTTATATCTTCAGCCTTCTCTCAAGCCCTAACGAAGATGCGTTTTGCCCTATTGCAAAACTCTGCTGCTCTCTGAAGGTTAACAAGCATTGGACAGTAAGAAGGTGGGAAATTAATTCAGCCTTGGTGTCCTCTCAGAAAACACGTGGAACTGCTGTCTTTTGTGGTAAAGGATCCTAAATCAAGCAAGCCTGCATGACTTCAGTGGTGACAGCATGCCCAGGCAAGAGGAAATCTGAAAAAAGGACAGTCCCAGGCTACAGGGCAGAAGCAAGGTGGTTGGTCATAAATTTGTATTTAAGTTGACACCAGAGACCAACAATTAGGCCAAGAATGAGAGCTTTGTGTATTTTTCCTTTTTTAGTGGGACACTACCTTTACTTGAGACTCCAACCAGTTTTGGGGACTAACGTTACACAGAATTCCAGCCTTGAGGAAAAGCGGAAAGCTAACAATGGGCCTGATGTCTATGTCAAACAAGCTGTAACTTCCTAACCAGGTGTGGATGGCAAAATTTGACCAGATTGAGAATGGAATGATGAGATGACTAGAAAATGTGGGTCTGAAGACCTAGTTGTAAGTTATAGTTATTAATGGAAAAACTTATTTGTTCAGTCTAAAAGACTACTTTACTTCTGCTAACTACTCAGCTGATGACCCCAAACTTTCATCATCATCTCAGTCTTGTCTTGGTATAGCCAATTCACTCTTGTTCATGCTGTGACCTTGGCCAAACTCTGGCTGAAGGACTGAGCTAATATACTGATCAGCAGGCTGCATTACAGCTGCCCCATAGCAACCATTCTGGCCCCCATATACTCACTGTTTTGGGAGAACAAAGTTGCAGACGCAACAGTCGCATCATGGCACGCTGCTCTTGGCAGATCCTTAGGAAGAGGAGTTACTGCCCACAACCAGCCAGTGAGATGCTCCTGGGGCTGCAAGCAGTAAAGTGACTGAAGACCAGCCTCCTCCACTCCTCGGAAACCACTTGCAAGACAACAGTGCCTGCATATAAGTGGTGCTGAAGTTACTTAATAGGTCTGGTTTGCCTCTGAAAGTCTCTGCATTCTGAATAACTGGGTGGCGAAAACCTACGAAAAATTACAAGAGTGTTCTAAGAATCCTTTCTTCACATCTACATGGCTTTTTAAAAGGCAATAAGTGTGCATCAATTACTGTGTGTAGTGACAAGCAGAGCAATGTCTGCAAGCTTTCTCCTGGGAGATGAGCTGGTAAGAAGAAATTGTGTAACTGTTTGGACCCAAGGATGATATTCACTGAAATTAGGCCTGCCATTTTTGCTCCAGTGTGGCCTACTCTGGGCCAGAAAGTACAGCAGACTATGTAGGGATATGCTAAAAAACGTGATCCAAGCTATACCTCTTCTTCAGTCTGGGTTTCCAGGCTGTTGGCATCTGTAATGGAAATGAAGCTCTGGGGAATGGGAGTCTTTCCTCTGTCCTCCTGTCCCACTGCTAGCAGCCGCCTCACCCTCCTGGGTCCCATTGCGCTGACATCTCTGAAAGGTGACAATTCTCTTGGCTGGTCTAAAAAGGTTTTATCCACAAGGAAGAAAAGGTAGTCTTGGTTTTGTTTCAACTCCAAATCCTAAAAATGTGAATCAACAGTGTGACTTCACAGCAAAAGAAAATTCTTAAAATACATACCAAGATTTAGATAAGCAAGCTGGTTAGCAATTAAAGACAATTCCATAATATGAACAATGCAGGTTAAAGGGTGGGTTTAGCAATGTCATGTATTATCACTATGCTTTAAATATGCCATCACTATGTATTATCACATGTATTATGCACTATGCTTGGATTTGAAATGGGGCAGGAAACTTTTAGGGAACAAGTAAGGGCCAAAAGAGGCATTATCCGCCTAAGTGCTTGGCTTGACATTTGTGATTAAGAATGAACATTGCATTTCTTTTCAGGGACAAAACATCTCATAATACTGCAGCTGATGCAATATTTGAAAGAGAAGTTGATGTCTGAAGATATAAAGACATAAAAAATTAAGCTGATTATTAAAATATTTAAGAAAAAAGGCTATTTCATAACACATCTTTCATAGCAAGATGTTAAAAATAAAATGCCCAGTGTTGAGTCAAAAAAAATTCAGATATTGGTGATTGAAACAATGATCCTTAAATTAAATACTAAGCAATTGTATTTCAACAATTAAATCAAAAACATCCCAAAGTCTTTCTTCTGGGTAACACTACTGTTATGTTCTTTTATAAATCCCATCTCCTAGCAGCTAATTAGTGTTTCTTATTCACAAGGGTTTTAAGCACTTGCTGAATATTGTCTCACATAGCCTTTAAAACCTTCACAACTTACTGATGATTAAAGATTGAAGTTGTCTCTGTATTTTTTTTTGTTTCCATATCACTGGAATTGGCTGGGTTTGACTCAATTTATGTCACAGCCCCGACCTGCAGACTATCTCTAGCCAGAACTCCTACAGGTATCACCTACCATCTATAGAAATGAAAGCTCTAATACTGATCTGGGAAAAACTTTTCAGATCACAGTAATAAGTAATTTGCCTATAAGCCATGAGTTACTAGACTTGCTTATACTGGTGCTTCTCCAACATTTTTCTTTCCATTATGAGAATGAGGATGTTTCTCCCAAACTCTATCCACCTATTCAGTCACATGGCAGAATAAAAACTGTTTTCTTTTAGTATCTCTCTCTGCAAATTTCATTTGGTACAATGGTAAGATATTCACTGTAAAATCTGGTGGCGACTCTATGCTGTAAAGCGATGTACTTTTTTTTCCCCAACAGAAATTAGCAGAAGTACGTAGCAGTGACATTAATTGCTTTCAGCTGTAATTCCTTCTTTGTGTGACTTCTAATTGCTGGAGCCTTGCTAGAACGCTACAGGCTGCCCGGCTTTACCTGGAAGACTATAGGCAATGAGGTGCTATGGGCTTGTTCTGATACAATTCTCCTCTACCATAAGATGGCAGACAGAGTACATAAACTTTCAATAATACACTAAAAATTACAATTATTAGATCAATATGTATATGATGTTCACTACTATCCTTACTGCATGATCCAGAAAAAAATGGTCTCACTGTACCATTATCTGCATTCATGGTATGCTATTAGTTCATCATTGCAGCTCTTTCAAAACAACATGACTTGGCAAGAAAAAAATTAATAAAAATTTGATCAGGCATAAAATGACTGTATTTTTGGGTAAAGTGCAGAACAATAGCACAATATAGGTATGGTATAGCTTTTGTTTTTATTCAGCTGTTTAGTATGCTGTAGGTATAAAAGAGACACTTAAACCAAGCATCAAAACCGAACCTTTCAGACGTTAATGTGATGATAGCTGTGTTATTATGAGCCTAATGATATCTAGTGCACACAAGAATACATAGGTGTCATGCTGGGAAACCAATGATCTGGCTCTCATTCTGACTGCAGGCAAAGAATATCTCATCAAAGCTATAAATTTCATGAGTCTGTTCCCAAATTTAAAACCCTTAAGGAAATGGCTTTCATGGTTCAACAGTTTTAAAGGGTTGCTCTTACTTGGCTTTGTAACAAGGAAATTAATAGTTCTTCCAAAACAAATCAGAATTATGCCATAGCTGCATGCATTTTCATGCTGTTGCCTTCAGCATTTTACTTCCTTCTCCAGATAACATCGCTGTAGAATCCACATTGAATTCACCGTGGGGAAACATTTATTACCTGCTACGATTTCGCACTATAGCCTTAGATAGGTGATAGAAGTCGTTTACTCATTGCTATGTAAAAATTGTTTTCTTTAGGTTGTGTGAAATAGAGTCAGTTTCTAATCAACCTTCACTTTTCACAGAGTAAAACCTATCCAGCCTAATGTCAGGGAGAGTTAGTTTCTGTAGCATAATGCAGAGCAACCAACCAAGAGGTAGACAGCTTATGGGAGTGCAATAACAAAGCACTGAAGGGATATACTTCTCTGTCAGTATGGTTTTTTCCCTTTAAAAATTCTGACTGTGCAAATATTGAAGCTCCTGAGAAGGAATAATCATGTTTAAACAATTTTCTTAATTTCAAAGTATACAAATGTTTTCTAATGAGCAGAAAATGAATATTGTGTTAGGATTAGCTGTTGTATGTCACATTTCATGCATATAATGCACTACAACTAGTGCTGTTCAGGAGAAAAACCATAAATGAGCACCAAATGTCCAGTGTACTAATACATATCAATGTATCATTAACAAAATAACAAAATACTATGGGTTCTCATTAACCAGTAAGAAGTTACCATTATACTGGGATTAAAATACTGAGATACATTTGCTTTTGTGCAGAATCCTTACGACTGCACAACATTTTAGATCTAGCTGTTTCAGTGCCTGTGGAGCTACAAAAAGGAGATTAGCAGCTTCTGTGTCAAAAGTAGCTTTGCTTTTTTAGCTCATGCCAATCATTTGGAGTCCTATCTCTAACGCGAGAATGTAGCATTCAGAATAAGAATCCTTGCATGACAACAACAATTAGGTAATATACTAAGGAAATTAATCTAATAGCAAACTATTGCACATATATCTATGATATATCTATGATACAACAGAAACCATACTCTCATGAATCAGAAAAGTTACTCTGTGGGTGATTGATAAGAACTTCCACACCTTAAATTGCTGACCCCCATATGAGGGAGTGGAAAGGTTAGACATTGTTTTCTAAGAACAAAAATTATAGTAATAGACAAATTTGCTCTTCTCTGAGGGTGAAGTGATTGTCTGTAATAGAAAACACAGTGTTGGAGTCCACAAAATTCTCAACAGCCCACTGTTCCACAGGGGGAAAGAGCAAACCTGAAGGACTGAACAAAACCCAACAGCAATCCATCATAAACTGCACAAAAAGCAGTAAATTTGGTTTAATATGAGGAAAATGACAGTTTCTCCGCAAGCATGGAAAACACAGTTGTCCCCTAAGCCACCCTAAAATAGCTATCACTGGTGCAAACCAGAAAACTGCAATTCCCAACTGGGGAGCACCACGATTGCCATGCATGAGAAGGATGGAGTGGGAAACAAATAGTTCTCCATCTAGACTTTCAGAGCAGCATGTGACTCTTGCTATCAAATAACTGCATAGAGGGAGAGAGAATAAAATAAAACGGACATTATAACTGGCTGCTCGGGCACATGTACATAGAGGTGTCTGTTTATATTTACATACAAGGAATATACTGCGCTGTAAAAATGTCTGTAATCAGCAGAATTAAAGCTGTCTGAACTTTTGCTCATCCCATCTCTAAGTTAGCCTTTGAGCATCTTCAGATATGGTTTCAGCTTCACCCTACAGGAGCTAGGTTGCTTTCAGTATCCAAGCTGGCTTGTGTTTGACTGCAGCATGGACATACCTTTAATAAAAGCCACAGTATTCTGCATCAGGTTTTCAACTTAGTTCTGACAAAGAGTAACACTCAGAAGCGTCATGTCATGGTCCTGTAGGACTGTTGCAGCCATCTGCTTTAACCAGTGCGTTGTACCCAAAAAACCTCCAGACACTGAGAAAAAAAAATACGATGAAAATGAAATTCATACTGGTAGTCTGAAAACTCAAGAATATATAAAAAATCAATCAAATTTTAATTAGATCAAAATCAAGATAAAGGAAATAAAGTCACCTATTTTGTATCATCTTTATTTGATCTTTATCAGTTAAAAATCCCTCTATTTAGTAAAAATGTCTACATACAAGTCATTAAATAGGTCTCCTCCATTTTTCTGGAAGGGATGAAGTTAGGACTGCATTTTGATTCAGTCACATTTGTCACACTTCATCTAAACCCCAGCTGATTATGATACAGTGCTGATTATTATTATTTTGCAGTGAAAATCTCTAAATTCCATTGTTTGAATTTTGAATTAAATAAGTTAACCAGGGGACTGGTTTCTATTTATCAACCCTGACTGTAGACTTCTGATGACATATGTTGGATTTCTGAAAAAGGAGTTACCTAAAAGTATGATTTATGTAATTGTACTCTCACATTAAATTTTTAAGAATTTAGGAAACATACAGAAATACTCCTTTTAAGCTCATCAGCATGATGCATCAAATGGAAGCTTCTGTATCTTTCAACATGGGTACCATTTTTCTCACTCAGGTGTTTGAGAGCGAAGTAATATATTTTCATACAAAACCTGAACCCCGAATAATCACCTTTCTCATCTTATGCACCCGTACAGTCCTGGGCTGTCACAGAGCTGAGACTCACATCAAAATGGAAATAGATTATTTTGCACAAATAAGACCTGATCTGCTAATTTCAGACAGGATAATTTGGGTGGATAAACCCAAACATCAAGTGCACTGGGGATAGGGGCGGGCAGAGAGGCCAAGACATAGCCATAATCCATCCCAGCCAGTAACTCCCCCTGCCACTACCCTACCTTTGTGTAAGCCCTGTGTAAAACCTCATTCTCTCACCCTTGCTTACAAGTTACTTGTTCTGTCCTTCAAAATTCGGAGGCCTTTCAGCCCTTTCCAGTGGCAACCCTGCCCCTTCTTCAGATGGTGAGTACCAAGCTTTGAGAACTGATCATGGCTTTCTGGGTTAGACTGAAAAAGAGGAAAAACATTCACTTCGTTCTCGTCTACCCTGTGATCCTACGCACCACTGCGCAGAGAATGGTCCATAAGGTCTTGTGTGGTAAATCTGTGCTTCTGGCTTTCCTAAATCTGTCTCTTCCACTGCAGTGAAATCAAAATCATATTCCCCCTTTTTTCCGAGATGGCTACAGTGGTTGATCTGCACCAAACAGACCAATGCTGAATTTATTTTATGTGCTAATTTACATGATAGCTGTATTCGTTAAAATGAGATCTAGTGTTATTAAACTCCTGTAGAGTAATTGTGATTGAAATTTGTCCACGAGCTACATACATTTGAACCTCATGAAGCAGAAAAGATTTTATAAAGGATATTGCTTAAGCACAGGCATGTTGTTTTTAAAATATCTAAACTATAATTTATACAGACAGGATAAAATTGAGGATGAATACTATTTACAATCTGATTTAACACTCAATATACAGAATAACAGTAAAAATATAGACGAGTGGGAAAAGAGGTGAACTTTCTCAATTGAAGACGATTCATTTCTCCTAGAGCAAGATGAACTTCACTCAAGGGACTTCAGTGAGTGTTGCTCTAATCCTAAAACAGAGTCCGTAAGATTTTGGGTTTCTTCATTGCAATCTGTGAAACTATGCGGCTATAAATCTACATCTGAGTTTCTTGTATTAACTTTCCCATTCACTGACCTGCATAGGCTAAAAAGCAGAGGTAATTTGATTTCCAATTTACATTGGAAATCAAAATGATGAATATAGGAAGGAAAGTTTTTTATTTTAGATTTTCACTACTCACTTAAAGGTCTAATGACACAGCAAGGAGTTATTTTATTCTATTAGAATGGAAAGAATGGTATGAAGGAATTAGACCTGGGTAAGATGGCCTAATCAAGACAAAACCTTGATATTTATTAAAAGACAATGATCACGTGAACATGGAAAAGATTTACATGGAAGAAAATGATAATGCAACATGAAACCAATTAAAAATCACATTATATACAAACATGTAAAACTAATTACTTATGAAAACATACTGTGCATACCAAAAAATCCTTGCCTCTACCCAGTCCTCAGCAACATTTCTGTTAATCACTGATCAGAAGAAATTTCAGAACTCATTTAGTAGAACATATTTATCTAACTTTTAAGAATCAAAGCTCTTGCTCATAAATACCAAAATATGTCTGAGTTACAACTATCCTTTAACATTGCTTTGCAGAGTAAAAAAAAAAAAATTCACCTGTTTGCTTAGTAAATGCAATTAGTGATGAATAACCCATCAGCTTGCTATACCATGTTAAAAAAGCTTTTAGAATTTTATTCGTATAGTGCTCAGTTCTGATAATTCAGCTTTTAATGCAATCAAGACTATCACCAGGAGCTACTTAATTAATTCCCCAGTGCAGCATGAATTTAATTTTCAATGACTTTATTGAGAACTTTTTTTTAATTTTACAATGAGAAACTATAATCACTGTTACACAACTTGCAAATATTTCAAACAAGACAGCAATCTCCTATTTTTTTGATTTTTTCTGTTCCAAATTCAGATCCTGAGATGGATTTTCTGCCTCAGCTTCATTTTCATCTTCCTGTAAAAGAAAATGAAAACCTGAACATTAATCAACTTATTGAAGAAGTACACTTTTTGTACTTGTTTGCACTTTTTGTACACTTATGCATATGTATAGAATTCTGTACAGACTTTTGCCATCTTTTGCATGACCAATAAGCATAAAAATAAGCCAAAAATGTCATTTATTCAAGCATTTGATTTTGCTCAAGTAGAAATAAAAATGATAAGAAATTTAAACAAGTCTAATCACCTGCATTTATAGTAAAGGAATAATTTAATGAGTTAATATTTCACTGACCAATTTACTGGATGGTTACGTAAAGAAATTACTAAACCATACATGGATGACAAGATATTCAAACGTCTGCAGCAGACAGCATTACACACCTTTCCTTTGTTCTTGACTAGAGGTTTCCACTAAATTACTTTTGAATGCAAGAACTTTCATCATTGTTCTAAAAATTACTTTTGAAAAGCATCTGCCATTGAAAAATATTTCATTTTTTTGAGACCAGATACGTTTACTTCACCATTTGATAAAAGACAATAAATTTAACTTCAGAGACACTTTATGTGCTGCAGCATCATATTTTTGTCCCATCTAGCATATTTTCTTGACAGGTCTGCCAATTTTCCAATTACTTGTACCACCATATGTTATCTGAAGATCAGTCAGGTCTAAAATAGGAAACATGAGCATGTCAGGCAGCAGCATGCTTACAATATTCTACAGCTTCAGCTCCAAGAGTAGGGATCATAATTCACTACGGGTTCCTCTGGATCTCACTGAAAAAATGAAGTGACATCATAATGCCCGTTTCCATAGGAATGGATACTATTTTGTGTCCAGTACAAAATCGTGACCTCCAAAGTATAAATTATGGAAGACTGAGAAAACTGTTTTATAAGGCAACTTGCAACCCATCGCATCTTGAACAGTCCTTATCACACATTCAAAGTATGGCCAGTTTTCCTGCCTGCATTTTAATTCAATATACAGTGAATACTCCTCATTCCAAAAACACTAAGGAGAAGAAATGAATAGACATTGGGGAATGAAGAAGTGTCCTGGCTGCTGTAACACCACTCATCACAAGTCAAGAGTTGAGAGAAAGGAAATGTCAGGGACGTTAGGTGGGACCCAGGAACCCAGGTGCAGTTTCCTGCTTTAAAATAGCACCTTCATTCTTCTAGGAAAATATCTTTTTGCATCCTAGTCCTCCTTTCAGCACCAAAGGGTGTTTTGTAAGAATAATTATAATAAAGATTTAGAGGTACAAAATATATAGGGAGATCACATGGGCAGCACAAAATAGAACAGCAATGGAAAATCTCATCAAAAAAATGTGGTCTTGTATTACATTACACAACACTAAAATAAAATTGAAAAGCTAGTTGTTCTATTAAAGAAACATATACTCCGAACCATTCTGCTTCTAAATCCTCCCCCCTTCTGGGGATAGGTTAGGCACTGTGAAATATTTACATGACTGACCACCAAAGGCTAAAAGCTTTTTTTTCCTTATCTTTCTGGGCTGTCATCTCTTCAATTACCTTTAAAACACACAGTGAGCCCTGTGGCTCTTCTAGTTCAGGTGAGGAAACATGTCTGTGCATGTGTGTGAAACCAAAGATTGTTGATTCTTTGAAATTACAAGTGTAGCATATATTCAAGAGAGTATAGTACACATACAAAGGTCAAACTTCTAAAGAAAATAAAGGCAAGGCAGAATGGGAAACAACAACAAAGTGGCAGTGTGTAACTAAGCTTAGATGTACTGCTTACAGGTGACAAAGAATATTGCTGAATAAAAAAGCCACCCACAGAAACTTTTGGCTGCTATAGAAAAAGAGCCAGGCTCTTTAATGAAGGACTTGTTAATAAAAGAACAGCAAATCTGCATGTTTCTGAAGGTCCTCACCTACAGAAGTTGTATCCCTACTGACCTCAGTGCCAACTAGTCCACCTCCCTAGCACAGAACGTGCCATTATTCCAACACCCTGACTTGTACTCCCTCATATGGGGAATATAAACCCTACACAATCATTCTTTTCCCAGCACACTTGACATATTGCTTAGGGCTTCCTATTCTAATAGAGGGAGCATGCAGAAATTTCAGAGACTACAGGGCCATACCTTCACTGAGGACTACAAGAAGGTGAAGGGATATTAGGCTCAATAGGGAACATCAGCTTCCTGAGTCTATTTTTTGTGGACGAAAAGATTTTATTCAGTGAAAGAGGTTTTGTAACAGAATCTTCTGGCTTTGTGTAGACATGAAATGTTTTAATTCTGTGCTTATAAGGTCATGTTTGCTCTCCGGCAGATTTCCTAGGTTACAGCAGCAGCTGCAGTGATCAGTGCTTTCTGAGATGAAGAAATGATGGCTCAGTGGCTATGGCAAGTCCAGGATTTGCTCTGTGTGAATACTCAAGATGGAAGCATCTGCTTTGGGATATTTTGCAGTACCCATACTCTTTCCTTTGTTCATCTCCTGTTGCTTCAACTAGGTAAAACATATTCAAACAGGTAAAATCTACCAGCAGAGTATAAATTGGACTTATGCAGGCAGATTCCCACATACAAGTCATCCAGGTCCCTGACTGATATTTTGTTATTTTGATATTTTTAGGCACAAAAGGTTTTTGAATAGTATTGTATTAAACCATGCTCCACAGAGGACATCTTAATTTTGTAGAGGTGCTTTTACTCCATCTGTTTTCCAAGAACAGAAACTCACATGTCATTTTGAAACAGAAATCTAAGTTTAGTATCTCTGAACATGGGTGACTGCTGTGCAAAACGCAGAGTAATGATGGTTGATCTTTCTCATAGTATGAACTACCAAGGGAAGAAAACTTCTTGTCAGATATGTCTTCAGCCAGATCAGTTCCCAGACCTGTGCACTGCCACATGAACAACAGTGCCAGCACAAAAGAGATGGCAGAAATGATTGGTGGGAGACACTGGAAAGTATGAACCACTAGTTCTGGTACTCATGCAGCTTTCTGCCAGAAAAGAAGTGACAGCAGTGGCCTGAGAATGGCAAACTTACTAATGACTGAAAATTATGAGAAAATTTTGAGATGTGAACTCTTATAAGAAGTGCAATATCACTGCCAGTACACTTGGGAAAGATTTGAACTGGCAATTTAGAGCACACATATCAACCGTACTCCAAGATGTGAAGACTCACTATTCTTTCAGTTTGCTGGCAATGCAAAATTTCTATGAAAAGTTTTATCTTTTTTTTTTTAATAGCCCAAGAGGCATCCTGATGATGGCACATAGAATACTGAACTGGTTGGAGATTCTAATGTCATTAATAATGTTTGAATTTTCAGCTAAATAGACTATATAGCCTAATTATCAAGAAATGATGCCAAACACTGTAGATTAAACATATTTATTTGTTTTACTAATTACCACCTATCATTATCATCATTATAATCCTTTTAGTTCTGATGATAGCAAAGGAAAACCTTTTATTTTCGTGTCTGTGGTAGCAGTGTGTAAAGTTGCTATTACCAGTGGCTACACAGCAGATGAAATACTGAATTCCAGTTTCTGTTTCACAAAAATTCAGTTCACATTATTCCTACTAATGACTCACATCTCTATTTTATGTTATTATTTATTTTGCTTCCAGCTGCCTATGACTCTTACTGTCTAGTGCTTTGCGTCCTAAAAATCCTGAAACAGAGAACAGGCATTTTGGCGTTAAGTTGTTCAATGATCAAAGTAGTTTTTCCTAGCAGATGTCACAAATCAAACTTCTCTCAGTATCTTTTCTGACTACAGACAACCATAGACTTGAATATCATACAGTGAATTTGAACACACTCACGTAAAGGTTGCCTCAGCACAGATCTAGTGACTTGTAAGAGTAGCAAAGGGAAGTGAATCCCTCAAGACTGTATTACTACTCTTACTGAAAAAGTGCATTTAACAGCCCAAAGATTATTTTCATGTTGAAATGAATGAATCGTCATTCTTTCAGATTTACAAACCCAGCAGTGATAAGGAAAGGCACAAAGGGCTTTATAAAGTGCTGTTAAAGCCAACAGCCTGAATTGAAATGTCAGCTCAGGAGCTCCTTAAGCCACTGATGACTGGACACCTCATCACCGTTCTGATGATGCTGATGGATTGATGGACCTTTCACATCAGCTTTTTTCCTACATCCTTTCCCCAGGCATCCCTCCTTTTCCCTGATGGAAACAAGGTATTGGATTAAAGGGTCCTTTGGATGCTCTACAGATGTCTTCAAATGCCCTATAGACATCTCTTCCTTCCAACTACTTAGTCTACACTTCGTAGATGAGCATTTATGGGTCACAGCAACAGAACAGGGCCAAGAATTTAAAACTGAGACCCTACAATCTCCCACCTCAATAAGTGTTGTGAACAATTATTAAAGTATTGAGCATTCAATAGCTTTGCTGAAGTTAATGGGAATACTTCAATATCTAGATGCCTTTAGGTGCCAAAACCTTAAGGTAAGAAGCTAACTTTTAAGATCCTATTTCTGAAAATTTTGATCTGACAGTTGAAAGAAACTGTCACACAACTTCACCCCTTTGAAAGAATGTTTAAGGTCAACTACAAATGGTGGTCCAAGCAGAGAATAACAGGTCTGACGTAGAAAGTTAATTTTGTAGAAATTATTCCACAATATTCCCCTGTAGACAAATTCTGGCATGGGGAAAAAAAAAAAAAAAGAAGCCTAGAAATAGCATTTTGGGTGTCCCTTTCTCTTTTTTTCCCCCTCCAACCAACTTCATTCAAAATCTCTGGGAATTTCTTTTTATTCCATTAGTTAATGAAAAGAAATCTGAAAGATGACAGTGAATTAGAAAAGTCTTAACTCTACAGGGAATTTGACACTACTCTGTATGTAGAACAGATTACACGTCAATTAACTGTGCTAGGAAATGCACCGATTCACAGATTTGTGCATTATACCACACCTGTAATTTCTAAAGGTGCACTACAAAGGTATACTTAATAAAATAAACTTGCTGTTGTGTGCTTTGCAAACTGTAACCCATATTCTAAACTTAATAAACAGCTATATATTACAGTATGATGTAAAATAACATCTGAATAGTAAGAAAGTATGCAAAACATAAACATATCCTAGTGTAATGGGGAATGACTAAAGGTTTCTCTATGCTATCACATAATCTAGAAATACCATCTCAAAACCACTCAGGAACAAATTCAGATACTATTACTTTTCATAGTATCTTAACCCAAAAGAGCTGTAATATAACTAATATACTAAGCTCCAGTGAGGGTGTCCAGCTGGTATTTCATCTCCTGCCTCACAGATTCTAGCCAGCAAAACACCAGTTGGAAGGAGGTAGAAATACTTTTAATACTTTTCAAAAATATATCAGGAAAAAGGGACTTTAGAAACTACGAGAGCTTTTCTTTGTGTATGTTAAAGTCTAGCTTTCCAATGTCATAGGCCAAATTTGGAGGAAAATTAGTTTCAGGCAAAAATTGGGAGTTAAATCAGTCTGTTAAATTGGCAAAAGGTGAGCAACCAGCACTAAAACTCAAAAGTTATTTTTCTTCCAAAGTCTATGCTACCTTCTTCAAATGCATTACTGACAACCATTATAATGAAGAGTGGTGCAAAAAGACAGAGTACAACTGGAACAGTTCTTTACCAGTGGATATTAGAAGCAAATATAAATTTCTTGTGATAGATGACAGTTTTCTGTCACTGTAGCTCTGCAGTGATAAGGCAGCTGTTTGTTTCCCAAGAAAAGGAGACCCTTGCTACATGGATCATTTTCACCATGACAGCCTTGACAAGTTTGACATTTGCTTCATGAAGTATTCTGAAGCAGCCATCAAGAAAATGTCCCCTCTGGGACCACTGGCAAGCTGACAGTTATACGTTTTAATGCACGTCTCCATTAATTCTTACTGTCAAAGCCCACCAAATTCCTACAACGAAATCTCTGCTGATCTGGTACATTAAAAAATGGAGGCTATGAATGAACTAACCATTATAATGTAAGTAAACATGACATCAATTAACTGGAAGCAGCTCTCCACCCCATTTTGTTCAGTAAAAAGAGCAACGTTTAAGTGTTGGGTTTCCTTCACCGATGCAGTACATGGCATCGTGCTCTAGGTGGCAATGCAAGACTAGGAGAACTAATTTTATACTAAAGCACCTCTTAAGAAGCTACAAGCAGCTGCATGTTTATCACAAACTCTTTCCTTTAACTCGCACTGGTACAAGAACTTTAAGTCTTTTTGAAATGTTTGTCAGTGTTCTGTATTTTCTATTTCCTTGTTTCTAATTCTGATTATACAGATAAATGTACCATCGCAAGAGCCCTTACAGTCAAATTTCATTTAACGCTTAGTACAAAAGTGGAACTTCATGCCAGATTTCAAATCTTCCATCTGTTTCTCTCCTTTTTAGGAGGCAACCATTCCACTGAGTGGCCCTTTTGGCTGACTGCCACTACAGTTGGGATCCTCTTCAGGGCAGGTGGTGCTTGAAACCCAACCATTGTTTTACAAGTTCAGCTGGTTCTGCTTGAAGAAAGTAGAGGAAAACGTTTCCTCTTTAACAATTTGAGCCTTTAAACGTTTAGGTTTATGAACTTTAGTCTCTATCTATAAATGCTTAGATATCACTAACCTGAAACATCAACTAATAGATGAAAAGCAACTTTAAAGGGATTGCACTGTGCCTGTCTGGGACAGGCCTCCTTAATTTCCACTCTGGTCGCAGAGTGCACACTTGCATTAGTTTTCAAGCCTTCAAGTCTGACAAATGTCCTGATTAAGATCCTTTCTAAAGTAAATTTGTCACTCAATTATAATACTCACAACTGTGTATATATAAACATATATATGGAAACCACAATAGCATTTTCTACTTATGTGGCAATATAATCATTATTTTTATGAATTATAAATTACAACAGAAAGTTCCACTTTATATATAATTGTAATACTACTACAGAATAATATTCCATAGCCTAGAAATGCATATTCTAATCAAATCAAGATGATTTTGAATATTCATGGTTATATTCCCACCATATTTACACTATACATTTACTAAATTATAAGAAGCAAAACTTCATGTTTGTATGCTTGATAGTAAGAAATAAAATGGCTTCTTCTTACAATAGCTACATGAGAACAAAAGGTGCTCAGGCCAACAATAAGGAATTAATAGCTCTTTTAAACAATTTTATTTCTAAGTACTGTTTAATAAACAAAAACAATTAAGAGACTAATTTTTAACCACTCAATTGTCAGGTTGTACATGTATCTTGGTAGTTACTAAACGATAGCTAAAGATTTTTTTTCATGCTTTGACTGTTTTCACAAATAAGTTTGGCTATAGACAGCCTTTTATCAAGAGGTCTGAACATTCTTTGTTTCCAAAATGATTAACAACATTAAATAGAAAAGTAGGCGCAACTGAGTTAAAGAAAAATGCTTCTGTAAGCTACAATCAAGACATGCTGCCTAAGTTGAAGGCAGCTGAAAGACATCACTCTAAACATCACTGAAGTACACGTTTTTAACAGAAAAAGATAGCACTACCATATGAAAGGAATAAATTTATCTCAATAACAGAGAAAATCTAGACCCTAATGAAAATGTTTTAGGAAAAATGAGTGCATTGCATGCTTCTGACCAAAATTAATTAGAGTTTTAATGTTTTACATTTCCACCATAATTCTTTAAATGGTGCATTTATTTCATAGTAATAAACATTCGGTTCATTAAGTAAAGTTCAAAATCTGTGTTACTCGCTACATTTAACAACCTTTGGCCCTGTTCTTCAGTATTTCTTGATTCAGGTTTCCAAAGCATTGAATAAGCAATTGAGGAGCACAATTAAATTTCATGACTCTGCATATTTAGGATTCTCGTTTCATCTAAGACAAGGGGCAATTAATCTACCATTCTATACTGAATTCCAACTTTAGTGAGCCATGATAGATACTGAAATGAACTTACAGGAAATGCTTAATTAAATTACTGTAAAAAGCATAACCAAAGATTTTTCCTTCCTTATGACAAAAGAAAATGCACATTTAATTAGAAAGAGTCTACTGCAGTATATTATAATTTTAATAACTTGGGAATTCATGAAAATATTGCTACAATGTGACAGCTAACAATTCAGAAGGCTTTTTCTCCTTTCTTTTATATTCCATCGGAACATTTCACCTGAGTACAGCCATGAAATTCTGCTCAGGCTCGAGGCATAAAAGATGGATCTTTCATTGTAGTTAATATGATGACATAAGTCTGAACAACACAGCAAAGGCCTTTATCTTAGTCACCTATTTTCCAAAATGTGATATAAGTAAATGCTGTAAAAATGGCTTTATATTTGTTATAATACTGAATGCCTATATTTAGTCACAATCCATGAATTTGCAAACAAAACTGATAGAAATGAACGAAGCTCTAGAAGCAGATGGAGGATAGACTATGACAGCAAATAGAACCTGTGCTACTGATGAAGAAATCAGAGATGGAAGAGACTTTTGCTTTTTTTAAAAAAACACAATTCCTTTCAGTAGGCCCCCCAAAACACATATTGACATTTAAATTCAGAATCCAACAACTCTAACTAGACAGACATTTCAATGATTTCAACATAGATTAAATAAAATCCCCCAAAGAGCATTCTAGGCTAGGACCAGATCCACATCTTCATGCTAACAACCCACGTACAATCTCTCATGGAAGACCTACACCTTCCCTACTGTTATCATTCATTTAATCTAAATTAACACTAGCACTGCAGACCTACCCAGAAGTCAAAATCATTCCTTTACAAGCTGTATAAATGTACTTTTAATTTGACAATATAACCAAAACATTTGGCTATGGACCTGAAATGAAACAAGACAAGAAACCTGTGGCTTTAGAAGTTGGAATTCTGTTGGTTTGATGGCAAAGGAAGGCTTGTAGATTTGTTTTTATATTTTGACTTTATTTCTGTATTTGAAGATAGCACTTACTGTTCTGATCCTGTCATGATGCCTGAACAGTCCTGTTTCATACAATAGATCAGCTCAGCTGTATTTGAAGGATCAAGGGTGTATTGGTAATAAACACATAGTCAATTTTGAGTCAAAATTCTAACATTTAATATACCAAGGTTTCATTAGTTTCAAGCTGATCAGCTTCTAAATTAAAAAATGAATGTATTAGGTTTAACAGTAGAATGAATTCTCTTCAACCTCCACTCATCTGCATTTCCAAGTGAGGTTCTAAAGCCAAATGTTATTTAATTCAGTGGGTATACTGAGGGATGTTTTGGTAATTTGTCATGATACTGATGTTGCTTCACTGTAATTTTTTGAAGTCAGAATCTGATGAAACCCTTTCAACTGGAAATAATGCAATGTCCAACCATTTACGGTAATATTACCATCAAAAGGAACTTTACAAAAACCTGCCCTGTAAAAGCAGCATCTGCCTCCAAACACGCTCTGATATCCTCCCAAAACTTTTTCTCTAACAATATTTATACAGTTTGTAAAAAAAAAGATTAGTTTCCTTTCAGAAACTTGGAATCAAATTAACTGACAGACCTCACCTCCGTGCAGGTAGTCACCACAAACAGGGTTCCTTACAGGTTCATGATGCATTTCCTTCTGATAAATTTAGAAGTTACTGTTTCACTGTACTACATCAAAGTCATCTTTTGGTTTGTCAACAGCTTGCTTCCCATCTCTACCCGCCCTCCAACAAATCACACATAACTTTGTTAGAAGAGTGGGAGAAAAAATACTTTGATGTGATTCAATTACTGAAAAGCTATATTCTCAAAGATTCCCAAAGCTAGGGAAATTTGGCTATAACTAATTAGTGTTTTGCATATTTGTGGTAGAAGACCTCATTACAGACCTCACATTATAAATCATTATTTATCTACTTTTTCCTTAAAACACTGAAGCCACTTAGTATCATTCGTTGAAACTCCTTTTGAAGCTCACTAAACTCCATTCCTCAGAAGACTACTCACTCAGAAGGTTTTTTGTCTTCCATTACATTATATCACAGTGCTTCCAAGACATAATGTTCTTCACAACCATTAAGGGCCACAACTTGCAAACACGTATACATACATTGTTACATTCAACTCGTCTGATCACTGAAGTGAAAAGTACTATTTCTGGGGTTATGTATGAAATACACTGTCGAGCAAGGCTTCTCCGGAATGGAATACTGAATTTAAACAGCCCCTGGATCAAGCATGGCATTTAAATTATGGGTATTTAAGAGGAAGTTGAGGCTATTTTCAGAGGGCTATTTTTTCCTGAAATCCTAGTGCTGCCAGTCAGCTGCTTCTAAAGAGTTTCTGCCCAGCACCTTATGTAGGGTCAGCAATGGCCTCACAGAGATGTTTGGTAGTTGCTGCTCTCTGCTCTTGTACAATAGCTGCTCTCGTCACTATGTTACCTAACAATATCAAGCAAAAGCTTACATATTCATTCATTTTACTTAGTCGCAATCTATTTGTCTGGTTTTATTAATTGGCTTTTCTCTTTCTGCACGTACAGGAGCTCCAGGAATTGGATGTCACGATTCTAAGAGTTAACAGCCAGTAACTATTTCATTATTTTCTGTTTACTAATGATGTAAGATAAACATCGCATGTCTCCTTTACTCACAAACCAGAACAGGTAGTAAAAAAAAAAAAAAAAAAAAAAGGTTAGGTATTAAAAACAGGCTCATGTTCTCCTGTGGAAAATACTACTTAGTGTTTGATACAACTCATTTTGCCTGCTTCCTCTCATCTAGATGTACCTTAGACAATGCAACACATCAAGAACTACAGAAGCCTGTAGCACTGCCATTTAAATCAGCTTTTAAATTTAGAAACAAAGATCTAACTATACTACTTCATCTGCCAGTGTATGATTATTAAGAATATGAGGACTATGAAGAAAATAAAACAAATGCTGTCTATTTTGATAGACAACAAATCAAGGATCTTACTCTTCCTATATTAATTAATACTTCCCTTCGTCTGTCAGTACTCTCCTTAACATCAGTGACAGTTACTGGCATTAATCATTTGTGACTTGGACTGAAGTATTTTCAATTTATTTAAATTCAAGGAAACCTTTCAGGAGGTAAGTTCTCAAAAAAGCAAAACCTGACAATTTTGTTAGCTGTTGCTTCCCCTGTCCATTCAAAACCCCCAAAATGATGCCTTTTAAGACCTAGATATAGAAAGGTCTCTAGCTCCTTTCAAGATTTTGCTGTTCAATTTGATAAATGGTAATATATTGATATAATATTTATTTAACTATAATACTAATTAACAATCTGAATCTTGGCCAAGTCATATCATGCCACATACTGTACAGACACATCTGGAGACTCTGATCTGGTAAAGTCTAAAATCAGTTACAAAAAAAAAAAAAAAGAAAGAGAAGGACAAGTAGTAAACCATCATAAAAGCTAAGTGGGTCAGGATAATGGGCATGTATCTCGATCACATTTTTGTGCCAAGTATGGCTAATTAATGAAGAATGATTAAAAAGTGATTATCATCAAAATGTATATAAAACTATTTCATATAGAAATATTTTCTATTTCTTTATAAAATAAATTGACTATATGGGACAGACATAAAAAATCAGACAGTTATTGCAGATATTTTATCAAAACAGTACTGGGCCTTGAGGAGTCAGTCTGTTGAGGTGTGCTTCTGTGGGGAAAATAGAGTTGAGGTCAAGGTGAGAACTCCCCATATGAAGCATGGTTTGTGGAGGAAGCTGAGAAAACCTCTGGATAGTGAGCTGGAAAATGTCACTGGAGAAGAGGAAGAAATAGAGGAGTGGTACGTAATAGGATTTATAATCTAGAGGAGGGTCACTAACAGAAACCAGGATAAAGCTAATGCATGTGTCCATAGTAATGCAGGGTCTGAGACTCAGATGAGGAATTTCTCAGCTAAAACCTCTGACATTTGTCACCCTACTATAATATGTATTTGGCCTGAAGGGGGTGGACATTGAACTTGCTGATACATTAAAGAACTTATCCATAAAATGTGAATATTTTCAGTGTCAGGATGGAGCTCTATGCATGTAAAGATTTATATAAGTGCTAAGTGCTGTCATGGTTATTATATTCAGAAAGTACAGAAGGCTTTAAAATCATTAACTTTGCTAGTGCAGGACATCACCTGTTCTTTCTGAAATCAGCAAAGAAATAAAATGAGTGCAGTTATTGCAAGAAATTGTCTAGTTTTAAATTCTGATGCATATTTTTTGTCTCTAGGAAAAGTAAACAACCATTAATAGGAGGAATTTTATGATACATGATATGGTATAATATGCAGCAAGCTATAAAGCACATGAAAAACAGTTCTACTTCATATAAACTTGTTTTTCATCAGGAAATTATTTAATTGGAAAGATGCTTTGAGAGCAATCAGAAGGCAATGCATAAAAAAGGTGTCTGGTTTTGAATGATGAAAAGAGAATGGAGTCAATTTTTAAAACATAATGAAATAAGGAAGTAACTACCAAGTCAGCGCAAGTACATCAGCCAGCAGAATCAAATGAAATTGATGTGTCTATTCCTCTTTTTCAGAAGGACAAGTACCTGCTCTCCAAGGAAGACCACATCCTAATAGCATTTAAGTGGTAGTAAATATCCTCTCTGTGAAAGCTACAGTGGTCAGCTTGAGATAGATCAGTTTTTTCGATGTGAATATACTTTCATATTTAGGCTGTCTTGCATCGTGTGATGATAATTGTTAAGGTTGTGGCCCAGAATTACACCTTTGGGGGCACAAACTTACGGATATTTAGTTTCTGATTTTGGATTTTTAAAATGTATTGTTTATGTCCTGTCTTTTGCTTACAATTCAAACTTTGCTGTTTACTCAATGGACAGTGGAATTTCACACAAAACATTTTCTTCATCCAAGAACAGTAATAATTCATTTGTCCTAGTAACACAACATTTTCAGATATAGTGAGCATTGCCTCTACGTATAACCAATTTTTCCACTTGAAAATCTTTATTTCATTGAGAAAAACAAAAGGCAGGATTTTCTTTCATATATTTAAAACTTTAATTACAGGAGGACAGCTATTGGTACTGCCCGACAGGTTAAAATACTTGCTCTGAACAGAGCTGTCACTAATACAGTATTTACTTACGAAGTGACTTCTGCATGAATGGGATTGTTCCAGGCTGAAAACAACATTTCTAATACCATAAACAAACAAGAGATGAATGCACAAAATGAACTGTTTAACAGGGGTTTATGTACCCCCTGTTCATTGTATTTGGAAATGCAGTCCTTAAACTCAGAGGCAGAGGGATTCTCCATGGATTAGAAGAGAGACCCGCAGTCCTTTCAGCAACATCCTTTTATACAAAATTTGGCACTAACGCTTTGTTTGCTTCGGCAAATGACTTCATGCTTTGTCCTTTTAATCCAATTTCCACCTTAATATAGACTAAAGTGTAGTGAAAATACTGAAAGAGAATGCCTGGAAATTAATTGCCTTAGAAATCTAATCCAGGTGGTAATCCAATCCCACACAGTCAGCTCCTCATTAACTGAGAAGTTTAACCCACAGATAACTTCATACAAACCAGCATTCAGCACTAGCTATGACCAGATATAATTATCACACATCAAGATATGACTCAACAAGGCAGATAAGAGGCTAAGTCTGACAAAAAGAAGAGGAACAGGCACTCTACTGAAAGCCACAATAATTGATTGTAACACTTATCCCAACTTGAATAGCTCGGATTTGTAGGTTATTACAGCATTAGGTACTTTGCTGGTGCAGCCCATTAAGTGTATAAGCTACCCTATTCAGCAAGAGCTTCCTCATTAGCAGGTATTATCTCCTCTTTTCCATAGGCCAAAGCACCCATGCGTACCTTACACAGCCACCCCACAGCAGACAGGCGCCCTTACTCATATTTTACTGCCACAGAAAAGAATGATTTCATAGTCAATGAACATTGCTATTTTTTTTTTTTTTTTTCCTTGGCCTGATTAACCACAGGAAGCAACTTGGACAACATCCTGAAAATAACAGACACTTGTGGATGCCAGTGGCTTGCCATCTATGTGTCCTGGCAAAGAAAGGCCAGAAAACCAGCATCGCTGTGTCTCCCTTGCAGAAGCTCTGGGTCCATTGATGACTCAAAGGCAACACAACATTGCTGCTCATTGCTTGTGGATATGATGTCAGACTTTCTGGCAGCACAGTGAGATTCACCAGGTATTTAAATAAAAAATAAAACCCCAACAATCTTTAAGCAACTTAAACATGATGAAAGCATACCACTAAGGTATTTCCATCAAAATATTCAGTGCCACATACCTTTTTATCCTAGCCAAACTAGTATCTATTCATAGAAATCTCTGTCTTTAACTCACGCCTTGAGCAGGAGAAAGAAAACAATACCTACCCAAATTAAAAGCAGATTTCAGTAAGCTAATGGATTACAGTCCTACAACTCAGAATCTGCAGAAAGCACAAAGAAAGTGAATCAAGTGCCAGAGCTCACTGGCAGCTCACTCTAACAATGTTCAGTACGTAACCATAGCTCTCCTACTTTCCTTCACAGTGGGAAAACATGACAAATATAAGCCAAGGGTAGGTAACTCAAGTTAATTCTGTAGTCTGGGGACCCATGCTAAATTCTCAACTGGCTACCGCTGGCAAAAAGGAAATGGTATTTTCTACCATTTGTGAAGCAAACATTTTCTTAATGTAGTTTCTTTTGCATAGCCGAACTTGTCAGTTTTACACACTTCTCCACAGAAAGGTAAATTGTTCCATAATAGTTTCTACAATTTCTCACAAGATATAAGGATTTTGTTTATACAGGAGATTTCAAAGTTAAGCTGATAGAAGCTCAAAAGTGTGCAGGAAGGAGAAAGAAGACCCAAGAAAATGGAAAATAAATTTCCTGGCAATATTCTTTCTAAGGTGATCTGAACTGCACTTTGCCTGCACTGGCTCTCAGCAATAAGCTAGTATTCCTGCTTAATGAAAAGGATTTGCATTCCTGACCTATGTAAAAATACAGGCTGTATCTGTGATTCTCTTTCTCCTGTTGTTTCTCTGAGTGATTGAGGTGAGAGCTGAGATTTTTATGTTGTCTGAATAGTTTCATTAAATGTAACAGACCCCTCCCCTACTCCTTGGGTTAAGTCCCAGATATATTTTTTCATTTTCAAGGTCTTATCCATGCCCATTTGGTTGTTTTGTTTTGAGTTGATAGCTTTAGACAAAAGCAGGTGAAAATAACATGTCTCAAGGCTGTATCACCTTCCTCATACAAACTATTTCCTTTTGCTGTCTTCTCAGCATGTGTGGAACTTCACCATTTTGTGGATGTTTCACCATCTTCAGGCTTATTTTCTTCTAGCTTTCACAGTCTACATTACAAAATTCTCATCTTTTTAACCAGGAAAGTTCCTGAAGATCCTTGGGATAACTCTTAAAATCTTCTTGGTATCCTTTCCTTTTGACACAAGCTTTTCTTTCTTTGTTGCTCTTCTCTGTCTACTTCCTTAAAAGAACATCTTCTCTTGGTACAAGGATAAGGTAGAAATAACAGCTTACCACTTATAATACGTTCAAGGTGTGGGGACTGAGGAGATTTTCCTAGAAAGGAAATATCTGGCAGTTGGTTTGCTTTTTTAAAATTCTGAATCATAATTTTTCCTCTAATCTGACATTTAAGGGAATCCAAGAGGAAAAAATGAAACAGGCCCCAGTCTCTATCTCTAAAAAATTAGAAACACATTTGAGGACTACAGCAATGTGTTCCAGCCAGAAAACCACCACCTATGGTGTCCATTTTTTCATGGTTAACATAGGCACTGAATATTTCACTGATAAATGTAATTTTCAACTCATTCATCTGTCATAAAGACCTTTTGAGCCAGGAGTCCTCTTTTCTGATAGGGAATATATGAAGCAATATTTAACCTCAGGTTTATTCTGTTGAGCAACATACTTTATCCACCTCACCAGGAATGACTGGGAGTCTAAAACCTAAACATTTCAGAGGAAAGGATACAACACAGAAATCAATTTTCCAACTGACTATGTGTTCAGCTTTTTTTGTTTGTTTGTTTGTTTGAAATGACAGTCTACCTGTCTATTCCATAGCCAGTAACAGCAGTTGCCAGACTTCAGTCCTTACTCTCTCCTTTGGGAAGAGAACTAGTCCATGACTAAATCACTAATCCTCGCTTAGCAGCATCCAGTCACTACTCATTCCAGTATTTTATTTTATTTTTCTTCTGCACCTGGAAAATCAAGCTTCCAGTCTTTTCATGCAAAAGGAACTGTCAAAAACTGAAAAATTTTAGTGGGGTTGGGATGGGGTGGAGCAGAGAACTTAAGTCACATTGTACTGGTCTATTTGCTGGTAAGCTGTTACATCAGCCGTTGCCCCTAAATCCTTTGTGGACACAGTGACAGATTTCTATCATCACCTTCATAAGCCAAACTTTCTAGTATTTTAGAACTCCCATCACATTAATGATTCATCACTCTGAAAAAAGACTTAGATTCTAACAGTGATAATAGCAGTCTTTGTCTCAAGTGTTACAGATTTTCTGAGGAATACAGCAGGTTGTGATCATATTTATATGAACTGAGATAATTTTTGTAACTATTATAGATAAAACCATCCTGCTTTCACCACACCAGATGCATATTCCCCACTAATCCAAAAATATTAAATGCATAATTGAATTTCCTTTCCTTAGGGCATATGATTTCATAACCTACAGCAGGAAAGGATAAGAAGAGTCAATTGACAACAACGTATCATGCCCGTCCAAACATGAAAGGCCAGATCTCCTCAATAGCTTGTGCATACTTCTCCTGCTTTCTACATTAACGTTTATGAACCAATGATCTATCAAGCCCTGCAAAATCAAGCAGTAGATACTCTGCAGTTAACAATTTTTTTCATACTCTCCAAGAGGCACACTCAAGCATATGTGGTCTAAGAAATTAGCACTTCAGAAAGCCCTAGGTATATTCCTCCTGAATGTCTCCGCTGAAATAACCACTTTCAAACACAAGATCAGCCGATCGGCTGAAATTTCTAAGCCACGCACTTACAGCTAGCTAGAATGCAATTATGAAAAAAGCAATATGACTTTACTTCTGACCAATGGTAGGCTTCCTTAATGAAGTTTTTTGATGCTGCAAGATGTGAAGCAAGCTCCTCACAGAGCATTGTGAAGATGTAAATTCTCATGCTGAAATTCGTAAGTCACCACCAGTCAATCGAAGTCTACCAGACTATATGATCCTGGAGTTTGCTTGCCTCAGAAGTATTGCTGTATGTTTGAAAAGTATGAAGGAAGTAGCAGTCAGTGTGCCTGCTCAATCTGCCATGAAGGCATCATACTTGTTCTGCAACGCAGGCAGGCTCCCGTGGTTCAGCAAGGGATGAAAACAACCAAGTGTTTCTCAGTACTTCCATTTCAAAGCAGAAAAAGCTGACTTGTAAGGAAGTCAATTAATCTAATGTATCCACTTTCTTGGAACAGAAGATACTGAGGATTTTCCAGAGCAAGAAAAGCCTCTGCTATATGCAACTGTACGTATTTGTAGCCTAATACAGTTTTTGTCTGATGAACTTGTCCCACAGTACACCAGAAGCCAATTCTTTGAAAGACATGCTGTGAATGCTAAGTTGCTAGCATGCCTCTTCATAGCCAAAAGCCAAAGGCATGTGCCAACCTAACATAAGTGCCTGACTTCCAACAGGTAGGACCTCATATACACATATCCTCATGTAGTATCTCTCTTATACTGAAACAGCAATAGATATTTTAAAGGAAAGAACAATGGGCTGTTGTGAACTCTTAAGTTCTTATCATGCATTTGATTGTATGCAAGCAACTGAAAGCTCTAGACATATAGTTCTGCAGAAGCAGACCCATACAGATGCAGATAGATTGATTTGTTGGAATGAAATGCCGAGTTTTACTGATTTTGAATTGTGTGTTGTCCACCTAATCAAAGTTTATTTTCAACGCCAAATTTTGAGTAGGATAACACTGAGAGAAAAGCTTTTAGCCTGAAAAAGTTTACAATCTCATTTAGAGTAGTTGGTGGAAAATGGCATGGTTCAGTTGACTTCCTGCCTTTATTACTATTAATTTACACTGATTCTTCATAAGGTAAGAGGACCCAGTGAATCTGCAGGACAAGACCAAATATAAATGGTTGTCTGCTGTCCAGAAAATAACAATCTTTCCAGTATGATGCTGCTTATAAATTGAGTGTGTAGAATTTATAGATACAAATGCAATTGATGCCATTGCTTCTCCCTAATAAGCAGTGGAACCTATCAATTAAAGGAGGTTCTCATCCTGTGTGTAGGCAGCTGTTTGGGTTGAAGTACTGTGTTATTTTGAGGCCTCTTGAGGTGGCTGACCAAAATTCAGCATAGATAAACAGCATGATCTTAAAAAAGATGCCTAAGAACCTGAATGAAATATGATCAAAGCTAATCAATTAATTTCTATGTGGTTTGATACAGAACCGCTGTTAATTTCAATGACCATGACTCAGATTCATCTTTCCTGTGTTTGAGCTTGCCGAAAGTTAGATAATTTGCTTACACAAGATGCACTCAGTGGACAGTAGAAGGAATGCCCAGAACATAACTCATCACCCTTATCTTCCACATTGATTTTAGGACGGGATAGTGCAACAGTTCCCTAATACATTTGCTAAAAACATGGCAAGGACAGATGGCAAGCAAATGGAGACACCCTTAACACTTTGTACCTACAGAGTGCCCATGCAAGAGTAAATTCCACTCTGTCTGTAAATAATCACAAAAGGTAAAGATTCAGAGTCTGTAGGAACTGGAAATATTTACAGAATGAATTAAAATTGAAATTGCAAGTTTCTTTCAACCTACTGATCATGCAGTATTAAACAAGTTTTATTGCCTTATCATAGTAATTAATTTTTATTTCACATTAATGACATTCTTATCATGCCTAAGATGTTAATGCAATTTGACAACAGCAAATACCACTTGCAAAGATCACTTGGCTTATTCATGTCACTAGTAGGGACAAATGCATAGCTTTACATTAATGACCTTCCTAACATACTAATTGCTTCCAAAATGAAGGACCACTTCTGTGTTTTCGTCATGGAAAGGAAGGATTCATTCTCACATTGTCTTTTAGTATCTGTTTTTTTTAAGAAAACAATTAACAAGTTTCTAGGCAGCAGTTCTAAACCAAAATGTTGGGTATACCCCATAAAATTATGTTTTCACACGGTTCCAATTAAATACATGACCTTACTAAGTCTTCCAACTTCTTTCAATATCATTGCGATGTGATACTAGTAAGTGATTAAAGTTAAATTTATTGCAGGAAAAAAACACTTGGAGTTCAAAGTAAAATGCTCATATACATCAGAAACACTTTGTTTCAGCTTTCTACTTATTTGCAAAAAGCTGTTGCAGCCTGTGACGGATGCTTTGGGTCTTCTGTGGATGGGACTGGCTGCAGAAAAGAAATGTCTCTTCTGACCAAGCGCCTTGGAGAGCGCCTCTCTCAGAAGATGCGCAGCTGCAGCTGGAATTACGGAGCAAGTGGCTGTAAATGTGGGAGGTGCTGCTGCAGCTTGGGGCTTGGGGAAGGAGCACTCACAAAGAAAGCACAAAACTTAACCACTCAGCCTTGAATGTGAAGCAGGTCCATTTCTCCCCTTGTTAGATAAAGACAGTATATGACCCTTTAAAGTACTTCAAATCAAATGGTTTTAAAAAATAATAGAGGGACAGCTATGAATTCTGCAAAACAGGTGCAGGGTTTCATCACATACAACTTTTCCCTTGTGCTATTATTTCATTACAAATAGCACCAACACTTTCCTGCATTTTCTTGTTAAAGAAACTGGAAGCATAGCTGAAAATGTGTTAAGATGCTGAACCAGAGTGTTTGTGTATAAAATGCTTCATTACAAACATATTTTGAATTCTTATTATATTCTTATTAACCCAATTACTTTGCTATGTATACATTTAAACATAATTATATAATGTGATATGCACCTCTTCTCTATTATGTTTACTGCTAAGGCTAATTTTAACTAAATTAAGAGTTCATTCAAATACACTCAGTATACACATAGTTTGTGGGTTTTTTTGCAAACTATATTACTATTGTACAAAATAGCAAAGTAAGCTTTCTATAACAATAAATTGTGTACCTTTACATTGATAATAAATAAGCATTATAATTTGTTCTGAACAAAATATTTGCAGAATTAGTACGAAGTTTAACACAAGCATGTTTTAACTTTCACTTGACCTTCACCTTTTTTTAGAAAAAAGGTTTTTGTATTCATACATACATTCCTGTTGAAGATGGGGTTAAACTTGTCAGAAGCATTTTAATAAAATACTGAAGACCTCCTTTAATTTATGGCAGATATATTTTCAAGAAGGAAAATGCTGATATTATCTTGGTTATAAGCTCGCTGCTGAAATGATTTAGATATTCTTTTCCTTTCACACAGTATCAGTATAAAGCTTTTCTTTGCAGGCAATGAATTATAGTTGACACTTCAAACCTATTCTATCAGTATCTTCTAGTTCAGAAAAATGAGAAAACATAAATATTTATTCTATATATACAGAAGAGACACAGGACTCTGATAAAAATGATCCATTATGGGATGATGAATAATTGTTACATGTGTCACACTTAGAACAGCAAAGGGCAAAAAAATTTGCCACTTTTTAATATGAGGATTTGAGGTTATTGTGTAAATAAAAATGCAGTCATTTTATCATATTGAGCTGATAAGTGTTTAAGCCCAGTGATTTCTGATGACATTCACTTCATGACTATATGGATGATGAAGCTGCTTGATACAGATCCTTGGTCTGATTTGATAAAGTCTATTAATGATGTGCTTTAACAGTGGAAAAAATATTTATGCAAACAGCCTTCCATTTTCCCAGTTTATATGTGCAATACTTCTCTAGCTTAAGTTTACCAATTAATAAGACTAGGAATCCATTTGTTTCATTATGCGATCTGTTCACTGCCTTTAATCTTGTTTCTATTACTAACTTAAGTTTCTACATTATGCAGAGAAGTAGAGGCTATTATAACCTACTGAATAATAAACTCTCTAGGAAAAAACCAGTGGAATTTCCAAATATTTGAAACAATATTATCAGTTTTATTATCAGTCTTTCCTTTTAAAAAAAGAAAACCTCTCCTATTAAGTGCAAACGCTAGCCAAAATGTAGTAAACAGAACTAATACAACTTGATTTTGTAAAAATGTTTTATCCACAACGTCTAGTTTTATACTAGAAATGGAAGCTCTTTGAGGTAAGGATCATTTTTTTTGATTCAGTGCTTTTAACCAAATAGCTCTTGACTGCAAAATTGAAATGTATTCACAATACAAATTATGGAGTTAAAAATAAATACTCAAAATGACAAACTCTTGGGGTAAGACTGCCATGAGAAAAGTATAATATATAATTGCACAGAATTATTGGCTCATTTGTGTTATGGGAGCTTCACAGACTGTAACATAAAGACCCCTTGCTTATTAAATTCAAATTAAAATGCATATTGATTTAAATGAAAATAAACTAGCATTAATTCAGTAAATAAAAATCAGGAAGTTGTGAAGTTATAATACTCTGGAAAAACTGGCTAAGCCATCTTCTCATTGTGCTCCATTTGTATTAAACAGTGAACTATAAAACAGAATTCATAGATGCTAACTTAGCAGGAAAAAAACCCAACTGTAACCACACCATGTATGTAATACTGCCTCTGAAAAGTTTTAGGTTTTGACACTATTTCTTGGCTTCATCACTCTACCCGGCCAATGGCAGATTACCTTTTGGCATAAAGAAATAAGGAGCTGCATTGGGTAACAACAAATGTTTACCCAGCCCAGTTTCTTGTCGCCTTCAATGGCCACAGGCAGATGCCCAGGGAAGACTGCAAGAGGAGGGCAAGAACAAATCAAATTTATCCCTAACAGTTTCCCAAATTAAATGCTATTACTAAATACAACAACCTTTGAGATAAAGAAATTTCACCTGAAATACTTAGTATCATTGGAGGAATTTAGAAAATGTAGACTTTAGGAACAGTAAGATTATTTTAAAGAACACTATAAAATTTTCCACCTGTTGATCTCAGATAAAATAACGCAAATATAAGTTTATTTTCAAATTTTCTCTAAGTGTTCAGTGTTTCTACATGAGATCCTGAGGTAGGGATGGAGGGATCAAATGTATTTCCCTCCATGGTGAAGATGGAGAGATCTTGCACAGGGTCACACTTGTGGTGAAGAAGGAAGTTTCCTCTACTCAATCTTTCTTACAGGAACAGGGGTTGGGTTTGGGGTTTTTTGTAAGTTTTTAATGTGCTTCCCCTTTTTGCATAACTTGGTGACTCTGCAGACAACATGACTTCAAAACTGGGTTATTTTTACTCTGCTGCTTATCAGGGTAAAGTATGAAAAATTGTGACTTTTGGATTATCTACAAGCTCTGAATGACACCGCACCATTTTTGCTTCTATCCCCATTTCAAATACCACCCTTGAAACTATAAAGAGGCTGTTAAAACAAGCAACATTTTGCAGAAACAAACATCTAAAATTGTGCACAGCATGCACACACATACACAAATTATATTCTATGGGTGACTCCATTTTTAAATGCTGACTTACTAACATCTTTTTACCAGAGCTAACTATATAAATAAAGACTGTCAGAAAATGAGAATAAAAATAAGCATCTAAAATGCAAAAGAAAAATCTCTGCTCCTTTCTTTATGTTCTCTTTCTTCATGCTTCCTACTTTTTCATGTCTTGTCTTCCATTTTGAGTATTATACCTCCCAGACCCAGAGCTACATTAGAACAAATATACCCTTATTCTTGACTTTGTGTTTAATTTTCTACAGTTCTCTAAGTAACTATTTTCTAAATGTATGCCTTTATCCTCCTAAACTATGAATATTTATCTTCATAATAGCCATCCTGTGTGACCAATATTGGATTAACTGAGTTTACCTATAGTGAATGCCTACATGCAAAAGGTCTGTTGAAAATTTGGAGAAAAATGGGGTCAAGTACAATCAAAGGTTCGGAGAACATATGTTAAAGTGGAAGACTAGTAGTTCACAGGCCATAAAGGCTTATACAGGGAAAAGAAAATGCAAAACAGATGAGCCCCTGATCTAGCTGACAAAGATAGAAGCTGAACTAAGACAAATCCAGACTAGAAATCAAACTAATATTTAATGCTGGAGGTCATTAGCACATGAAGCAAATTATTATTGAGGGGTTTGGGTTCACTCCATATCATTTGAAATGTTTTTCATGAAGATGGATACCTTTTTTGCAAAAGCATGTTTTTATCGACATGAAATTTAGAAGGGAAATACTATTGCATATACTACATAATAAATTAGACTATCTGATAATAACGTCTTCTGGCCTTCTAATCTATGAATCATAGAGAACAAAACCTGGCTACTGATGAATAAAACTGAAGTTATCACTAATATTTAACACATTAAAGAACCACAACAACTAACCAAGGATACAGGGAACACTTCTATTGTCATTCACTTGCACAGATTTAAGGCAAGTTTCTACACCGACTACTCATTTTGGAATTTTGGTTGTAAAACTATTCCAAATTAGAACCTACTACTTAAACTTACTCTATTTTTGGAGATAGGATGCTCAGATTAGAGTCCTAGATTTAAACATGGTTCCCTATACCCTGTTGAATCCAAACCAACAGTGACAGGTTTCCAACAAGCAAGGTGTGGATACGCCTCTGTGCACTATTACTCTGAAAAGATTTCTTCTGATAAAGATCACAAAAAAAAGTCACAAGGCTACAAGCACACATATACGACTTTCTGTGCATTCCAATGCCTGAGGTTCTTGATTCCAAATCACAGTCTAAATTTTGTGTAACTAATCACCTGTCTGAAAATCTTACAAGTAGTAATTGATCCTAATTTGCAGAAAGAAGAGCAGGATTTTCACTAGTTACAACATTAAGCAGTAGCTCTTAATTTTAGTCAATCTCCTGAACAACCCAAATATGCCAAGCCTACTCTACTGGGCTAAACTGAGAGGAGAGCTGTAAAATGAGGAAAAAGTGCTCCTTTTGAATGGATAAATACAGAAGAACTGGCCAGTACACTAAAGCCAGAAGCGCTAATGGGTATTTTGAGGGTTATTTTAATTTAATTTCTCTAGAGCACCAAAATCAAAATGCAGTCTCAACTGTCAGTTCTGGACCATTTAACTGCAGGCTGCCACTGAAGAGGGAGGTCATGGTCCACAGCTATGCATCCCCTCCGCCCCTGTGGATGTCACCCCATGGTCTGTCCGATCAGCCCACCGACCCAGCTCACTCATCTTCTGGTCCAACAAGAGCAGCAGGCGGGCTGCAGGAACAGACTGCTCGTTCCGCAGCAGCGTGGGCTTGGGCTGCTGTAAACTGGCTGAGGACTTGCTCTACTGGCCACTGAATTGCAGAGCATCTCCAGACCCCTGTCTTAGCCAGCGGTGAAACACATTCCCCTAGGTTAAACCCTACTCTGGGTGCCCTGAAAAGCCCTCCGCAAGCATCTTTTTCAGTGAACACTGGCACAATCTGTGGAGATTTAGACCAATAAGTTTAGCCAGCTAAATTGTGCAGTAGGCATATCTGCACCTCTTTTGTGCATATCGAGAATACAAAATAATACCAATGCAGTCCTTATGAGAGGACAGAAAAGTATCTTTATTGACAGAAGGTGTGTGCTAATTTCCTGTGCTGACTTCAATCAATTTAAACAAGAATCTTACCGGAGTAAAACACATCAGGACCAGATAATGGAGAAACAACTTCCCAAAGATACGACTCCTCATCACAGTCTAAGTCTCTCCGAATTTAACTGTATTTTCAGTAACATTTTCACAGTTTCTAAATAAAACAAAGCCCATAACTATAGCACAGAATATGTAGTTCTGAGTATTCCAGGTAATCTAGAGGGTTTGGAAGACTAAGATAGCTGAGCAGCCACTTTTAAAAAATAAAAAAATTAATTACAGGAGAACTGTTCACTTAAGAAGGATTTAGCAGGTCAATGAGGGCTATGAAAGAGAATGGTGTGTGTTAATCTACTTCATAGATTTCAGAAAATACATACTTGGCATTAACATAAATTTAGTTTTAATTTACTGTTAATTAGGGTAGATTAATCTATACATGACTATCACAAAAATACACATTAATAGCAAAAAGAGCTATTCTAATAAATAACAAATCACTGATCCTACTGTGCTAAAAAATTTAGGTATTGCGAACACTTCAACATCTAAATATTCTGCTTAACCATGAAAGAAATTTACAGAAACAATACTTTGATGAAGCAGGATTGCGACACTATTGGGATAGCACTGCAGTTCAGAGATAACCCTGAAACAACTGGGTAAGGAAAAATCTATATAACCTACGTTATTAATGACTACTGACCGACCTCTGCTTATCTTCACTACCTTAAAGATGACATTGAAATTTTCAACTCTGCTCAAGTTCCATTATCTGAAATCTAGACCATAATAACTTAAAAGGGTTCTGATGATATTTTCAACCTGTCATATTAAAATAAAACAGAAAATTTCTGACTTTATATATCACCTAGAAAAAGGGTCATTGCTTTGTTCACATAGTGCAATGTGAAGTCTAATATTTACACTGCATACAATGACCAGAGAATGTATTTGCTTAATTTTTCATTCAAGTATTACAGATAAGAGAGAAGATAACAAATCCCTCAGAAAAGAAAGAAAAAAGAACACTAAGAGTGTGTACATAACATATTGAAGAAAGGAGTTATGTTTACTTTCCTCCAGGAAAGAATTTCCATTGTGTATCATACGTGCCACACAGCAAAAGATGACAGTAGCTTACATGACATCGTACCATGCCACGGCATGAATACTTCAAAACAATCCAGTCATAGCTGACCAGATAGTGCAGACAGGTAGGCTGAAGTCCACTGACATCAGTACAGCTATCAAAATATACAGCAGGTGGGAAACAGCCTTCAACTTGTAAAACTTGCTGCTATTTTCCTACCCAAATCTTGCTTAATTCTAATTTTTCATTCCATTTTCCTCTAGCCAAAAAAAAAAAAAAAGTTACGATCTAAAGCATGTCGTTTAAGCTAAAATCAAAGCTGTTCTTTCTTCTTAGAATATATCCAGTTGTTTAACGCTCTCTAACACCTTAAAGTGACCAAATATAACAACGTGTTAATTTCAAATTGAATTTACAAAAGTTAAAACTGATTTTTTTTGTGGGCAAGATGTTAAAGAAAAACAATATGTCTTTTTAAATTTACACTAGCTGTAATGTAATTGTTTCTTCTGAGCCTATCCATTTTGAAGAATGTTTCAGATTTTTTTTTCAAATAAAAAAGAACCCAATATCACTCAAGGAAAGATACTGTTTTTTCTCTTTGAAGGAATGAAATTCCAACTTATCTGTATTCAGAATATGAATACAAATTTGTACACAAGTGATTCTAAATGCCAGTGGCTTCTCATTTTCAATGCTGCTATTTTTCCAGAGAATGTATCCACAGATCAATGACCCTTTCATGTGATCTGGAAATGCCAAAGAATAATACCTCAGGGAAAATAGTGTTTTCACTTGAGTTAAAATACTCATTTTTACAACAGAAGAATAGCATAAAATCCTAAAATCACTGAGGACGCTATCCAGAAAAACTATATATCTGGGGAAAAAAAAATTACTAGAGAGCTAATAATTGTTCAGACAAATTAATTTCAAACTAAAGCCATGGTAAAATTAATGAATCTCACAGATTACTAAACTGCTCATTTGGCAGCATTTATTGTGGCACATTTGTGCATGTTTCACCATTTTTCTCTTTTTATTAATTATGGCTACTTGGAATTGATGATCTCCGGGGTACACATCAGTGCATATGAAGATTGATGAACGTGCCCCAGATGTTGGAGTCACACAGAGGGTCTGTCCCTGCACAGGATCTGTGCTGTAACCCTGAATGTTTTCCTGCAGCGAACTTGCAGGCACTCCTGACAAAAGAAATGCAGCTGATGGAGGAAATTCCAGAAGCGTCTCTCCTTTCCCCTCCATCACTGCATGAGAAAGACATTCCTACACTGATGTGCGAGTATGTGCTTTTCATGGGGTACTGCTTGCTGCCCCGTGCTGTCTTTCAATCCTTTCCCCTTTTCTCTCCCCCAAGGAGAGTGTGATGTCAGATTATAACACTCAGCTAACTTTTATAGTCTGCTTTTCTCTGTAGTCCATGTGTAGCCAGTGGTGTCAATTTCTGAATAAAATTATTTGGGTATTGGGAAAAAACACCCACAACAGTTATTTTCTGAATTTCTAGCACGTGTTTTTATTTCTTTTAGAAATATGGCTGAATGTCTGGCAATAAGAGAGGATACTGCAGGGATTCTTAGCTTTTGACATTTTTAATTGCCTCTGCTTTGGTTATTACACAATAGATATTTTTGTCATCTAAATATAATGTATCTTTGTAAAATCCTTTAAAATATGATTTCAAACCAATGAATGCCATTTTCTATTTGCCTTTAATTTCCTCTCAATAGTAAGTTCATCAGAGTGTAACAATTAATTAACTTAATTAAGCTAACTTAATTATGTTCTTTCATAGGTCAATATGTAGAGCTACTCAGATTAATAGCAGAGCTTGTAAAGTTAATCTTCTTGTATAATGCAAATGATGCCAAGTCATGTATTAAATACCTTCCTGAGTAACAGATGATACAGGACTGAATGTACTTTAAAGAAGGGCAGAGACTGTGAAAAGGTTAAATAAAGAAAAATGTCTTGGATTTGTGGAAACTTTAAACAGACCTAATTCATTTTTTAAATTAATAATGTTCTTCTAACAGGAGCCCTCATTCCATAAGGCCATTTACAGCTTAAATATACATAAATAAAATTTGACTTCAAAAGCAGAACTGCATGACAGCATTTTCCAGCAATTTTACAACCTTTATGTTTTGTTATTAAGAAGATTACATAAAACAGTCATGTGAAGAGATTAGACGGAAAATACAAATTCCTAACTCCAGAGCATTTCCATGTTTACTGTATTTCCCAGTTTATTTTACAGAGGAATCACTTCAGTAGTCATAGGTATTATGTTCTCTTCTCTGTTAATTATTCATTCACTTTTAACACAGACTCTAAGGCTTTTTAGGCATGTGGTTTAGCACTTCTGTTACAAAATATTAATGGGAACGACAGTAATCATAATTACTTGTAGAAGCATAAAAAGTAAAGTCAAACAAATCTCCTGAGTGCCAGATGATCTGAATAGGTAACTCAGCTACTCCGCTTTAATAAATGAGTCTGATGGTTGGAACCCACAGTCTGACACGAGGAGTTGGATTATGGGCCAAATCACCAAATTTCAGCCAAGTAACCAAATTTCAGTCTTCTCTACAATGAACCTGACTTAGGTCCAGAAAATATTCTAAATGCATAGCAGTTCCAGATCTGTAATCTGTTGAAACTCTTTGTTGCCACTCAAAGAAAACAAAGAGGAGGGGTGCAATAAATATTCTGTAAGGTGCTTTGAACAGGAGTGTAAAGGAAAAGGCTCCGAAAATGTGAAAACCATCATTGCTCAGAAGATTTAAAACCAGAATAAAGTACTAACAAATACAGCAGAGGGATCAATCCTATGTCTGTTAGGGGATGGATGACACAGATGACCTCTCTTTGTTAAAGTATGCCATGTAGTGTTTGTGGTGTTGCACAAAGTTAACATCCCGATCTCAGTGTAGCAGCAGGTTCAGAGTACAAAACAACCTCTGTTCCAAAATCACAGTCCTACCACCTCTGATACTAAGGGGGTTTATTTATCTATGATATAGAATAACTAGTAATTATCACTTATGATTTTTCATCAGAAAACAGTCTGCTAGGTCCATACAGCATGGAAATTTCCGATGACTTTTCTGAGCAGGAAAGTTCTTCAGAAGTTATAAAAAAAATCTAGTGTTCAAGAGTAAATATGCAGTCCAACCCACTCTATGTAGGTAACTGTATTTTTTTTTTAATTAACAGTATGTCAGGACGAATAACATATTTATAGCAACAACAGTCTGACACAATTCTTCTGTTAAATGAGTTCAAGCTAGCAGCTACACAGAACAGAGGAAAAATATTGTTATGCCTATGAAGTTTAGAAAAGAACACACAGCCTTTACACAAGCACAAGTATAAAAGCTTTGCATTTATACATATAGATAGATATACAAATGTATATTTTCTCCAACATTTTCTTGTATTCTCTAAGAGTGCAAATAATCTTTCCGTTTCTTGCCAATGCTTATACTACATGATGATTGAGTTATATTCTCAAATGAATGATGTCGGTGATGGAAATCCAGCTATTTAGCAGTCTTCTAATAATAGCAGATGGAGAAAATATCACATAAGCATTATTACAAGCTTTGCCATGGAATTACTTTTTATTCAATTTTTTCAGAACATGTTACATCATCCTTTGTTTAAAAAGCAAACACCTCTGTAATAAAATAGTGTAAGGATGGATTGGACGCTCTGCTGATGAAGTTTATAGCTTTGGGTTTTAAAAAAAATCTCTTTTCCTACTAACTTGAAGAGGCAATGGGACTTGTTGCGAAAGGTTTTATCCAGAGATCAAGGAAGGTCAAGAAACAAAAGATAGTATGAACTGCCAATTATGTTCATAAAAATTAAGAAACGTTCCCTTTGCTTGTATATGAAATAATGCAGATAGCTCCCCCAGATTTTCCAAGAATAAAGCAATGAGTTTAACACTGAATTCTATAATCCTTTTAAGCTGCTTGTACCATACTTATGACTAATGGCAGATGACTTAAGTGTGGGACACATCTTTTCCTATAAAAGAAAACACTATACCTCAGCTGTGCATTACTAATGGAAAAAAATCTGTGCTCTATCCAGATAAACTGCAAGCAGTGAACGTCTAGTAGTTCAGAAACAGATTAATGGGCACTATCTTAATCTTTCTTTAGTTGAGAATCACAATGCTTTGCACAGCTTTTTAGTTTTAATACAGCACTCAGAAAGCACCACAGATATATAAGCTACTCATGTTCATATGCTACCATCACGTGATTCATATTTTACCCTAAAATGCTCCAGAACACATATACATGCTTTTTTGCAGAGGAAAGTAGGGGGTTGGTTGGTTGTTTAATTCATTGTTTTATCCCAGAGAGAGAATGGCACAGCATTTCATCTGTATCTGTGCTGCTCTGGCAACACAGCCATTCAGACAGAACAGCTCTGTTAGCCTCTAGGCTTGCACTATTACAACATGATTAATTGATTTGCCACAGGATCGGCAAAGGAAATTAATACACAGAACTCATGTATTTCTATTTTACTCCTAATTAAAGAAGAGGATATGCCTCTTATGAGACTCACATTTAAGGGAACTGTCAAAACTAGTCTCTTCTTACTCAGATAACCAACCACTGCCACCATCACTCCCTGTGGATTAAAGTGCTGCTTATGAGAAATGGTATCAAGGTACAGCCCACCTGTCTGGCTCTTTAGCTGCTACATGAAAAAGGGAAAGCAAAACTACTTTAACAACAAACCTTCACTTTCTTCAACGTCACTGTATATTCATCTAAATATCTACATAAATATATTTACTAAATATACTGCAACTGCCAGATGCACAACGAAAGTGACGACAGAAGAGTAAAGGTCATGAAATCTAACTCATCAGCCTTTCAATTTTATCAAATGACTACAGTGTTATTCAAACAAGTATATTTGTACATTTAAAACATTTTAAAAGCTCTGAATCTTAAGTAATCAACATGTCCAGAGAATTTTCTTTCATCAGTTCATGGTAAAGAATGTGTGATATCAGAGATAAAATGTAATGTATTGACTCAGGGCATACCAACAATAGTGCAGTTCTGAATTTTGAAAGTGTTGTGGGAACAAAATTCCTGTTTTAAGCATTACTATTAGAGGGAAACTGTCAAAACTATATGATTTAGCATAACAACCTACGAAAAGCAGTGTTATCCTACAGTTTCCTAAGAAAATGCAAAGAATGTCTAAAGAAATGACACTGAAATTAGGATGGCACAGATCTGTCCTGTCCCCTTTCACATGCATTGAATTTTTCTTTCAAATCCACTGTTCAGTTCCAACTCTTAAAAAAAGACAATAAATATATGTAATATTAACTCATCAATCACACAGGTAACTCTCAATTTAGTATGGATACTAATTAAAATCATTCAAGCATTCAAATCTATACAACTTAAATGTTATTGAGGTTTGCACAGCTTTTGAAAACACAGAATAAGGTATCTAACTTTAAACACAGTTTGGTTATTTTACAACCCAAAGTGTTTCTGCATCTGAAATACACTGATGAACACACACACTTTCCTGAATCCCTCACAGGTACAAAAATTTCACAGGTATCTAAATTTCAACACCCAACATGCTAATTATTTCTGCAGTGGCTTTTGTCATATGCCACATAGCTGGACACTGTCCCTATCCTACACAGAGTTAAATCTGATTTCGAGCATGAAAAGAGGCTGGGAAGAAGGGAGGCAGTAAGAGGAGCGGACGCCATCCTGCCCTCCTGTTGAGTACAACTCAAAATTGAGCTATCCTTTCTACTAGGAGGAACAACTGGACAGGCAAAACAAAGCCTCATCTGAGTGATCAAATGACATCCCACAAAGTTAAAACTGATGACCCAAGTAACTAGGTGTTAGATTCAGACTGGCCTAAGAGGAAAACAAATTGTAGGCAGGAAAAAACTACGCTTTGTACAAATTAATCTGGCGACTCATGGGATTTTCCTTACTTTCTCCTACTAGAAGTTGTTTCTCCTCACATTTGCAAGTCCGAGACTTTTTTTGAACATCACTTTCCACATCCTCCTCAATTCTCCTCCACCTTCCTGAAATCTTCAGTATGTTACACATTTTGCCTTCTTTAAACTTTTCTCCTATTTCTCTTTTTCATGGCTGCATTTGAGCTTCTCCTCAACAACTGCCTTTGCACCGATACCAATGGTTGAATTCAGAGACAAATTATTATACAAATAATGCACCAGTTAGCAGCTGTAGTTAATTCCAAATATTAACTCATTAAGCAGATACTGAAAGAATATAAGGGAGTGATGTACCAGGAGACTTCAAATAAAATGAGAAATAAAAAAGGCATTAGTGGAAGTAAAGCTCTGCAAACACTTTTTTTGACCTGTTTTTTAGAGTGTAATTCACAAATGTTTGTTTACCATGCTGACTTACCCATGTGTAACTTAGATGGGTTGTTTCATGGTGGGTTCTGAATTTGGAAATTCAGCATACTGGTGCTCCCCTCTCAAGGTTCCCTGCAAATTGAACCACAAAACTCTTTCTGACTCACCTCTCTCTTTTTTTATGTAAACTGTAGTAAATATGATTGGAGAACGTCTCATTCCCTTATAAAACACAGATAATACTTTATGACCCCACATTCAGTAAAACAGCTTCAACATAAACTATTACTGAGATATTTCGTAAAATTCAAAAGGTATATTTTCATCTTTCAGTTCTCTGAAGTTTCCTCTCCCCCCAGTTTAGCTGGTTTTTATTTCACAGAGGCAAAAACTGTATACTCATCTTCCTCTTGGTCGCCTTTTATTAACTAACCATATTTCGTTCCTCTTCCTGCAGCACTTTTCCTCTGTATTTATTTTTAAAGATCATCTGTACTCTCAATTTTAACTCCTCCAGTGGAGTGAGATAAGCTGACAAAGCTGAGACTTAAGAGGCAGAACCCATGGCCCTCCATAGACTAGAAGTCCCTCTGCTACTCAAGAATATAAACAAAAATATTACTAAAAGCTTATATTACTCTATCCTCAGGACTGCTTAGATGTGATAACCTGACTTTCTATCTTAGAATATGTGGTCATACTCCAAAATAAGTGAAGTACCTATTTGGTCTTAATGCAGAAGACACTCTTAAGAATTCTCCTGGCCCTGTACTGTGGACTTCCCTCTTCTCCAGACAAAGTGACAAGACTATTAGGAAAGGAGAAATTCAAGAAGGTATTTGATAATTAACTAAAGGCTGCACTAAAGAACTAATAAATGCCACTGTATTTCCTATGGCTAGTATTTCATACTCGACTGTGAAGATTATAGTCAAAAGAAATCTGAGAAAAAAGCAGGAAAGACTAGTCTTTATATTAGCGGGTACTTGGAATATCTTTAATAATAATAACTAAACAGTTTCAGGAAGCCAAGATTAATAATGTTAAGGCTACTCCACACGAAGGACTTCCTTCTCACAGCAAGGGTTAATTTAAGGGTAACAATGGTTCTCTGAAAGGATGATTGCCACCATAAAATGAAGTTGTGAGTTTGAATTCTGCAGACAACCTCTTCTCCAGCTATGGTGTACTGTGACAAGTATGCATTGCAGGGACAGAAAAAAACCCAAGTCGTTGGCTATTTATGGAACTACCTTACAAGCCGGCACCTCTTCTTATAACAACAGGGAGGATGGACTTATGATCATGCTACATCATTAGCATCTTGTATCATTTTTTGGAAAACAAGGGCACAAAAAGAGGCTCATACTAGTGAGGGTCTTTCCTTTGCACAACCCATCAGTTAGGTGTATTTAAATTTAGAGAAGGATGGCAAAAGCTTTACATCTACCTATATAGCTAGGTACAGATATTATTTCTGACTCCTTTAGTGTCATAAAGTTTAATTTGCCAGAATCTAATGAGACTCCTGTTTCTGTCATGGAGTGAAAGACAGGAACAAGCAAAAATATTTTCCCAATCACTGATAATAAGAAACAGTATTAAAAATATAGCAGATGGAATATACTTGGCTTACAGGTACCGTTAATCACGGTCCTGAGATTTACCTTGGTCTTGCATGTTGTTGGTATGGGAGGATAAGATTGAGCGTTAGCTTTAAAAAGTCTCTGCTATGAGTAAAACAACACTAGGCATGAAAAACAGAGGCAAACGTGTATCCCCCAACAATTAATCGTGGAAAAGAATAGACACAGAATGTCCTACCTCTTCTGGACGTTTCTGTGCCACCGATACCAGCTCTTCAGAGCTACTTCTTGAGGTAGAGGGTACCACATTACCTGGGGCCTCTGAGACCACCTCATTTGACGGCTCGGAGTCCTGAGGGCAACAGAGACAAATAGACCCCTCAGTAGCGTGTTGACGTGGCACGCCAAGAAAATGAGACTTTTCAGAGGAACTGTGCTCTAAGCACAGAGAAATGAAAAATACTTGAGGTCTAAAACTCTACTCTTTTTACTCTGGGCAACTTCTTTTACCCCAGAGGCAAAAACATCTGTCTTACATTTTCTCTTAAAATGGTAGTATCTTCTTCACAAGATCATTTTTAAGACTTACTAAATAGCTATATAGCATTTCAGAATTGCAAAGTGCTGAATAAGCATGCTTGTTTTGCCCATACCTATCCCTGCTCCTGAACTGCAAGGAAGGGAATATTACATTTCATCCCCTGATTTAAGATGGAGGTTTCTGCAAAACAGCTGGGACCATGCTAGAACAACCCCTCCCAAATGTATTTTATCAATCACTGGAAATCGATATAGCACGCAACCCGGTAAAGTTAGAAAAGTTAGTAGAGTTGGCTGTCTATTAGCAAGTTTAACAGCACAGTAAAATAAACAAAATAAAAATTCTTAAGTAGTTTACATTCTACTTTCCAAATTACCTTGACTTTGCAATGCAATGTGACTAGATCAGTCAAAACAAAAACCACTTTAATACCTTCACTGCTTTACACAGTGGTTTTGATAACTGCATAGATTGAGATATTTTACTACAGAGAAAAAAAATCCATTAATCAGTACTATCTCTACTGTGCTTATTGTAATGCTCATTACAGAAGATACTTTAGATGTCATCGCTTAGCAAGGAGAATATGTGCTTTTGATATATCACTTTCTCTCTACAGTTATTAATTGCAAGGAAATAAAGATTATACTTTTGGAAACTGCAAGCTGCAAAGCTCATTATTAAGTTTTTCAACATAACAACCTCTAAAAAGTAAATTAAAATTTTGTAATGATAATATTCAGCATTTGCAGTTTAGCCCAATGTATGTTTGGACTGTTGGAAGGTAAAAAGTGAACACTGTGGTCAAACACCCGTCACTGAATCACATGGACAATGACAGGTAAGACCAGATATTGTAAAAGAATTAATACATGGAGGGGGTTGCTGGAGGCTAGAAAGTTGGAAAAATCTCTTTGGGCCTGGAGGAGGAATACTCTAGTATCTCTATTTCACGTACCTTTTCAAGTGAATCCCTTTAAAATAGTTTCTGAGCTTAAATATTTCAAATAATGCTTTTTATGCCTTTCTCATTGCACCACCTCTCTGTGACTTATAAAAAGGATATTCTGGCCCACTCTGTGGCTTATCACCTTAAGTTTAAAGTTCAGTATGAGGAAGACATTTTAGGAAAAATCAGCTTTCAACAATGACTAAAGAATACTACCGATTAAAATGTTAACAATGAAGTCCAACTGCCATTGCACTGTACTGTTTTATATGTGTAAGCACTGGATCTGTGGAACAAAAGGAAAAATGAGGTATCTTGGTAAAGCTACCATCCCAAAAAATTCCATGACAGGAATAATAAAACACTATTTCTCAGCCTTCTCAGCTCCTCAAAAGAATATCAACACCACGGCTAAACACAGTGAACTACAAGGAGAAACATCTCTAGCATTCTGATAATAAAAGTCTGATTTTCCTCTACCGACTGTACAAAAGCCCAATGCTCTATATGCCATAAAAATAAACTTTGCATCACGTTCATCCTGACAGCTCGCTCGTTCCCTAGCAGATCTGGACTTGCACAGGCAAACGTCCTCTCTCTCAAAGGCCTCCTCAGTTTGGTTCCTAGTAAACTATGACGAAGAGACTATCTCTTCTTGTTGACCCAATTGGCCATGAACTGACTCTGAGTACTGAACAGTACTGTTTTGGTTTCTCCTTGAGAACTGGAACGTTAAATCATCGCCATGCAATTTATCAGCTCAATATGTTTCCAGAAGATCTTTTGTGCTACTTACAAAACCAAAAGTAACAACCACATCTGCTGGAAGAAAATGATGTATATGTCTGACTTCTTTGGTTCAGTGATTTCTCTCCTTGAATTCTGCCTGTCTTTTGTGTCTGAACAAACTTGTATTATGTTGCTATTACCTGTGGCCGGATAATGGTAGCAACATTTTTTTGTTGCTTATGATCTTTGAAAGTAATAAACGATGGTTTTCAAAAATGGTTGGAGCAACTGCAATGTGGTAAACATACATTCCTGTTCCATTCCTCTTGCCTCAACAGGACCAGCACGTCACAGATTCTCTTCCCCCATCAAGTCTCGAATATCTTCTTTCCAAGCAGCTTGGCCATCCTTCTCTATAGTTTTCTTAAGAATGAGCTAGCTAATATAATACTTCCATTTTTAAGGAGATGAATGGAAAACAAATTTACTTTATTATTCAGAAAACAAGCTGAAAAAATGCATCACCCTTTCCAATTACACTGGGTTTATTATATCTGTCCTGGTTTCAGCTGGGATAGAGTTAACTGTCTTCCTAGTAGCTGGTACAGTGCTATGTTTTGAGTTCAGTATGCAAAGAATGTTGATAACACTGATGTTTTCAGTTGTTGCTAAGTAGTGTTTAGACTAAGTCAAGGATTTTTCAGCTTTTCATGCCCAGCCAGCAAGAAGGCTGGAGGGACACAAGAAGTTGGGAGGGGACACAGACAGGGCACCTGACCCAAACTGGCCAAAGGGATATTCCATACCATGTGATGTCAAATCTAATATATACACTGGGGGGAGTTGGCCTCGTGGGGGGGGATCACTGCTCGGGGACTGACTGGGTGTCAGTCAGTGGGTGGTGAGCAATTGCATTGTGCACCACTTGTATATTCTAATCCTTTTATTATTATTAATGTCATTTTATTATTGTTATTATTATGATTATTAGTTTTTTCTTTTCTGTTCTATTAAACTGTTCTTATCTCAACCCACAAGTTTTACTTTTTTTCCAATTCTCTCCCCCATCCCACTGGGTGGGGGGAAGTGAGTGAGTGGCTGCATGGTGCTTAGTTGCTGGCTGGGGTTAAACCACGACAATATCTTTTCACACTGCTGTCACTTCTTAGGAAAACTGTATAGAGCCTGGACGTATGTAAGAAAGGTAATCTATGTTACTCTGAATGAGTTTGGCAACATGTGAAGTACAGCTTCCAGAAATAAACATATTCAGTAAGTGGAATGAGATCCTTTCATGTAAGGTACAACGATAAAAATGCTGTGAGGTGCAAGTGAGAACTTTCATAAAGCTTTTTTCAGTCTGTTCTGAGTATGTGGCAAAGTGAGCAACAGTTCTGGTAACAAATCCTGTTACCTTGACTTGTACTCAGCAAATAAAACAACCTGAAAAAGTATTAACATTGTTTACTTCTGTAAAGAAAAGCAAAAAATCTGTATCTCTGACTTGAAACAACATTTTTACTGAGAAGTGTTAAAAGGAAAGATGTATTTCAAAAAGAATTAAAATTAGTTTCTTGTCCTTCCTAATTGTTATTTTTATCATACTGGAGTGACTTTGCAAAAAGTCACTTCTTTCTTTTTTCAAGGCCTTGTATGATGAAAACCATGTCAATGGCATTTCTCATTGATCTGTGAGCCCCAACTGCAGCAGTGATGGACATGACTGTACATGGACATGTAACCTACACAATAAGTAATTCGGTACACATCTTTGCTAGTGCTTAGGCCCTTCTCATTTCATTAAAATATTATTATATTTTCCAACCTCCTTATAAAAAGCTCAGATATCTGCATTTTCAAGTTGGACAGATCAAGACATGGCTTTCTAATGGATCACAATATTTAATTATATTAATTAATAAATTATGGGGGAAAACGACTATTAAGTGGTACTTCCAGTTTCCTGAAAATAGAGAAATTCTTTATCAAAATGTAAGTGCATCATAAACAAATACATTCAGAATGCTCAGGAATCACATTTTTCCTGCAAAATGCTGATTTTGATCAAAGCTCCTCAGAACATGATTCTTCTTGGACTTACAAAACCTTGAAGTGGAAACATGAAATGTGTAGAGATTCTACTACTTTTATGCAAGAAAGACAGCCCTGCTTTGAACTACGTCTCTTTTCATATGACCTAAATGTTCACACGGTTTAAGGCACCACAACAACATTGGCTTGAATCAATCACAGTTGTGCAAAAAAACCAGTATTTGAATTAAATGTTGACACAAACACATAACAAATTGGATATTCTAGTCCTGGGACAGAACTTGCTTGCTAGTCTTGACACCAGTTAGAACCTTCTTGGCAGCAGACACAAAAGTGTAGCTGGTTAAATTCTGAGTCTTGGACCTTCAGCATTTTCTTTTTTTTTTAATTCAGGTCAGCAGAGATCAAAGGTGACAATGACTGGTAGGAAGTGAGAAATCAAAGGTGTATCCAACTGTAGCACCTCCCTCAAAACATTCAGTTCTTTTTTCCCCTTCATCCCATTTGGCATATTTGCTATTTGCATCTACTGTAATAGAAGCAAACAATGAGCTTTTAGTTTTGTCCTTCTCTGCACAGAAGTATCATTGATACAGTAGGCTGAAAAATCAATAGTGCATACAGAACAGATGTGGATTTCATTTGTGAGCTACATAAAAGTGATAGATTTCAGAGGAAAATATTTACATTTCATGCTACACTGATGTTGTGGCTTAATTTGAGGACTTGACTATTTTTACTTTTTGTTTGTTAAAACCCAGACCATTAAATACAAGATCAGTACACATACAAAGACAGGTACTGTACATAATTGTAAATATGATACAAATACGTATATACAGACACGCATCTTGATAGGGAATGTTCACAGTGAACACCATGGTAAGAAAATACTCTAATTATTTACCAATCACAGAATCATAGAACCCATGTTACTGTCAGCACAGATGGTGAGTCATACGAAATAGAAACTCTACACAGCTTCTGATTTTGAAGGAAATGGAGAACTGACATATATAAAAAAAAGTATGCATAAAATAATTTGTTAGAAAGCATAAGAAGTTTCATTTGAAACAAGATGATGGAAAAATACTGTCTTATAGTGGTATTTATACCAGCGAAGCATCCGCTATTTCTTCTGCCATTGCTACTTTAAAACAAAAGAAAGCTAAAAAAGAATTGAAACAAATCAGCCCAAACAAATCAGCCCACATACCCACACGCCCTTTACAGATGATTTCAACCTGACAAGTTTGAATACATTACGTTAACTCTGCATCCGTTTTCATGTATCATCCTTTACCTTAGTCCAGTTGAAAATTACACAAGTAATAAATTAGCTTTAAACAAGTTTTGAATCAGCCTGGAACTAGTTTTCAAATTAAAGAGCCGTCAGTATATTACATGGTACTGTCATTTTATTACCCCAATCAATTCTGTGTGGCCTGAGGTAGAAAGAAAATGGATGCTGTCTTCATTTGCAAAGGGTTTATCTCTCACACCAGGCTCTGAAAACATGACTGCAGTAATGAATTGGAAGCCGAAGTTACTAACAAAGACTTTTAACAGTAGCAAAGTAGAAATATTTGTCCCCCTTTAGACTTACAAAAGCAAAAAAAAAAAAAAAAGCAAAAAACCCAGTGCCCTTTCTGAAACATGAAGCCAGCTTCTTAAGGCTGAACAACTGTGGGCAGAAATTAGCACATTTCTATTGAAGTGCTAAAGTGCTTGTAGCCTCACGGAGTACCATTTGCAGTGCTGCACAGGGAAAGCCTTCCTGGGTCAGACCAAAGGTTCCTCTCCAGCCCAGACCGCAGAGCATCCCTCCATCAGTGAACCGGCCACTCCCACCCCTCCTTGTTCTCTCTCATACCCCAGGGGCATACTTTGAAAGTATTCACATCATCTTAGCTGGAATTTGGTAAAATCTAGTGAAGACCAGATATCTGTAGTTCTCCACAGTTCACAAGCGGCCAAAGTAAATCCCCAGGAGAAGTGTAGAGTTTCTCTCAATATATTTACACGTGAGATCAATCACTTTGCCATTCCTAGGATTTTACCCTGCATTAGTTAGTGAGGTAAGAACACGGGCTTTAAACTTTTAAGTCACGCTCCACAGCTGTAAAATTTCCCCTCCTCTTTCTATTCTGCCTTTGTCACTCTCCTCATGCTGATTTTATCTAACATCTGCCAATCTCCTCTCTTCCTCTGCCCTCTCCAAAGACAGGAAATTACAAATGCAACCTTTAACGCACATGTGCTAACCTCCTACACTGCCAGTCACAGAGGCAACGCCGTTGTTCTGTCCTTGGTTATTTTCTCTCTCTCTTGAGAAAGGGACAATGACTTCTATGTTTATACACTGTTAACACAACAGGGTCTCATTCTCAGCTGACTCTGAAACTACCTCAGTTCAGGCAATAAACCTAAACCTAGCTTTAAAATCTCTGCCACCTTTTAAAGACAGAAACAAAAGAAACACCTTTTATAATTCTCTGTTTTCCAGATATAGAAACTTAATGACATTCTTTAGCCTTACGCTATTTTTTTTTCTTCAAACACACTGTGCAATATGTAGGAACTAATAAAGTTTCAAGAAGTTTCCAATAAATACCCATCTGTTTCAATTTATTATCCCTCTATCTTTCAATAAACTACAGCACTGACAAAGCAAGCTTGCATCTTTGAAATGTGCTTACATTTCCAAGTGTCAAAGTGTGCGTTCCCACTTTTATAGTTGTTTTAAAATAAGGATGCTACTATTGCTAATATTTTACTAGAAGTGTTTGAACAAAGTATGAAAGGAAACAGGGTCATGTGTTTTCTCTGGATGGCTTCTTCAAATGAAAAAAAAATAATTTACATATATTTAAAGCTAGAAAGAGCACTCTCAAAATAATGTTTTTCACATTTATTCTTCCAGCTTTATCACATGCAAATAGAAACAGCAAACAGGAGAACATTTTACCATTTGAAGGTATTATCATTCACTGACCTCTGGAACCTGAATTAGTTTCCCCTTTCTAATTCACGTATTTCTACATTTCCATTACTCAGCATACTAATCCTACCTCTCTTTGGACTGAAATCTCCACTTTTCAAATCAAACTCTCCTAGATTATTGTATTTCCCTTTTACTTTCTCATCACCCATTATTTTCCAACGTTCAAAAGCTGTTCTTTTAGCTACCCTTTCAATAGCTGCTTTTTCTGACCCCGGAATTCTCTGAACTGTATTCAAAATCAACTCTTAAAACACCGTAATTAATGAAACCACATTAGAATACAAAAACTGGAATTAAACTTCAAAATACAGATTCACCACACTAATCTCATCTCATATGTATAATGCAAAGGAATACAACTTTCCTGTTACTGTCATGGATTAAAGCCACTGATCACAGGTACAATATGGCTTAAACTATTGGCAAAAATTTCTGTACAAACATGAACATCATTACCAGAAATTTTTAGAACTTCTTCAATAAAGGGCAAAAGCCAGTATCTATCCTTTTTGTGCTAAATCTCCTATGTCTTGCATAATTTGGTAATTATCTGGTGCACCAGAGCAACAGATTTTATATGAATATCCTTTTGCAGGATGTTAATATACTGGCAAGACTGCTGTACTATGCCATTATCACTGCATATAAGAGTAACTCAATACTTTTTCCTTTTTTTGTCCACACCACTTTCTTCCTATATATTGTCCTGCTATTTTTTCTTATTATGAATTAGGTTACAGGCATATATTATAGCCTAGAAAGTTATTTTTGTCTTAATTTTGTATTTTGCAAAGTTTTACAAGTTATTTTATGGAGTTCTAAAAGCTCTTTAAGACAATACACACATAATTTACTATTGCTGGATCAGGATATTTCATCTTCCCTGTGCTCGTTTTGTACAGCTCTGATCTCTCCAATCCCCTTCCCCACCCTGTCTAAAAAAAAAGAAAACAAACCCAAAGTTGCAAAACAAATTCTCAAACACATCAAAAGCATCTATGGCCACAATAAGTGTGGCACTTACTGTGTAGCTGTATGTCTGTTGCATATAACTGCAATTGTTGACTTCAATGTATTTACAGAATGATATGGGCACCTCACACCTAATATTTAAAACAAGGTTTTCTAAACAACAAATGTACAAAGACACCTGCTATTACTTGTGGAAGGCAGTGCTGCAGCTACAATTGCTCCATTAGTGAGGTGACATTTGGGTTTGCCGTTGTCTGTTTCCTTAAGCAACTTTTTTTTTCTTCAGAAATGATCAGGGGCAGACCACAGCAATCCATTCATACAGTCTCTCCAAAACATAGTTTTACTCATCCATATTTCTTTTCAAATCATGTTTAAATTGCCCCAAACTTTCCATGCTTTTGGATTGCTGAGGCAGTGACAACTTGGGAGTAAGGTACAGTGGCAAACTTACTTCCACCTCTCAGGGTCAAGCTGCGCATTTGCACAATTTATGGTCGAAGTAGTTTGCTTCACTTCAGCAGCTTGGGAGAGAGCATACACAAGATTCGCTCACAATACTTGGCTAATACTTAACTTGAACTAGAAGACTGAGCACTTTAGAAGATCTCTGCTCCAAAAAGCAGCTGCTTTATTCTAACAAAAATAGAATGTAGCTCAGAAAAGGCTTTCTTTCAAGCACACAATCTTCAGATATTATGCATCAGCATGCAGACTGTGCCTGTCAGATGTTGGAACAAAGCTTTAAATTGTACCATCTAACTTAATTCTCAAGACAGGGTCAGCACATTCATAGGGTTGGGGTTTTTTTCCCCTTTGAGAAGTCCTTTAAGTAATATTTATTTAGCTCCTTACATCTTCATCAGCAGTGATTCTTGCTCTTCAACTCCTTGAAGTTCAGATTTTTCCAATGTAATGCAAAACAGAGTGATATTAAAATGCGTGATCACCAAAAGCATCACAAAATCATCAAAGGCTATTTACTAAATCAAGATTGGTTTTCATCTCTCCCCACTTCCAGAATTTTTTTCCAGTAACAAGATGAAATAAAGGGATTGCACAGTACATAATTTTTTGCAGTCTAAGGTTATTATGCAAGTTTCATAGCTCCCTAAACTTTCCTTATATGGCACCCACTTATCTGCCTGGGCTTCAAACTTTTTCTATTAACACTCTACCCTGCTCTGAGGGAAGGCTGTCTGTGTGCCCTCCATATCCTTCTTTCCACTCTGCCATGGCCCTATTTCTTAATTCACCCCATTCTGCCCTATAAGGGTTTCTGCGTATTTCTCCAAGTGGAGTTTTCTCATTCTTACGAATGTGTGTGTGCTCACATTTCACCACCTATGCCAAGGGCACTTCTTGCAGTCCCGTTATTTTTTCCTATCCTGCTTTTCTCTCTCTCCCTCTCTTCTTCTCCCTCTGTCTCTTCTTAAAAAGCACCATCATTTATTTTCAACTGATAAAACAGAAAAATAAAACATTAAAAATATTATTATGGCCTTGAATTAAAGAATCAATCTATCTGTAGAAAAGCTTTCTATAAAAATGTTTCTTATAGCCTCCTTTTCAGATCTCTCTAACATCTGAATGTGCCAAATTAAAAAATCTCTTGGACATCCTTTAAGAAGCTTCACACAAAAGTTGGGAATGCTATTTTGTGGGTGCCCCGACTTACCATTCGTGCTAGTCACTAGAGTAATTAAAGAAAATTTCCATGTAACTTTATACTACTAAATAGAGATACATACTCTTATTAATTTAAAGTAGCCAGCTAAAACACAATGATATTTATGCTGTCAAACTGAGCTACGTTGACAACAGGCTGTTTACTAAAAAGGGAATGAACAGCCCAGTTGACACAGTTTAAGATGTGACATTTATCAGCCACCTTTTGCTGAGCCCACAGGAACTGAAAGGTCACAACTAGTGCCGCTGTTTTAAAGCATCCTCAGAAAGGCCTGGAAATTCCTCATTCTTCCCTAATTAAGAACACTGTAAATGATACATGGAATGATGAGGCTAAATTCACTCGAAATGTCAACTTTACTGCCTTGCTTTAGGAGGCATGAATATCTTCCCTGTGTGCTTTGTTTTTTTTTTTAAAGATTACATCTACCAGACAAAAATTCCTTGTGTTTCTCATCTGTAGTAGAAAACACCCACCAAGTCCCTTACTCTTAGATACAGTTGCTTAATAACATTGCAGACCAAATTTTTTTTCAGTTAAAAGCATATGCATACAGTGCTTATACAAACATACAAATGATAAAATTTAATACCCTAGCAGTAAATATCAATGTATTAATTTTTAGGCTTTTGACATTGAGACTACTGATATGTGAATTCCACAAATTCTCTTATCAAAATAGGAATGAAATAACTTTTGTAGTCAATGAAACCAAAACACAAATATACCTTTGATACAGCAAATATAAGAGTGGTTTTAATAGTCACTTCATACCAGCAACTATTGTGGTGTGGCAGGAACAGCTCTGTAGAGCAAAGCAGTTGGCGTTGAGGATCAGCCAGATGTGCTACACGTTTCAGGTACAACTGGTTTGGACACAGAGATGGCATGCCCATTAGCAGTCAGAATACATCCTCAGCTTTAGTGTCCCTTGACAGGAATCCTGTTTGCACACTCTTGAGACCACTCCTTAACGTGAACCAAAGCGTAGCAACTGGTGGCAACTGGGTGATTCCTTTCAAAAACGCATTCCTGATCTTAATCAAAATACTAAGATAAATACACACTAAGATACCTCAGATCAAGATCTATGCAAATGAGCATACTGGAATGTAGAACCATTTAAGCTAATCAATAGGAAATGTTCAAAATAACAGGGTATTTTAAATACCAGCTTTATTCAGAATTCAGTAGGTTACCCTGGATTATCAACAGTTCCCTTCCTCCTCCTGAGATTCCCTACGCTGAAAGCTCTCTGGGGTCTAACAGCCCCCCCCTCGCTGCCTTTTTTTCCTTCAAATAAAAAAAAAAAAAGAAAAAAAGAGAAACAGACATACTTAATGCCTTACTTTTAGATGATGGTTTGATTGCTGCACTGAATTAATTGGTGAACACATTCAATCATCATAGGGAAGATCCTGGTTCACTTCCGCCTTCCCTCTTCTTAAGAGGGTTCAAAATTGTATTTCCCAAGGGATTGCTTAAGCCGTCTTACTACTCTTTAGCTGAAGCAGGTCTCTTTGCATGGAAGAATGAGTCAGTGGGTAAAATGATTCATTGTATGTTAACCAGGGTACCTGAGAAAGGGTACAAATTATTTTCTGAATATTTCACTATTTTACATCAAGGAGCAGTTTCTGTCTATGCTGTACGCAGAAAGCAAATAAACAACAGGTCTATAGGTCATTCCAGTGAGACAATTAATAACAGATTAATAAATCACAGCTCCCAAATCTCAAACTTTTTGTATTTTCTCATAATTACCTTTTAAATGTAAGATTCTTGAAGCTATCCTTATATGAATACAGACATCTTGTAATTACCTTCAAAAAGTTCCTCACCACCAGCAATACAAAAAAAAAAAAAAAAATTTAGAATATCATTTTGCTCTGAAGTTCCTCTGCCTTCTGCAATACTTTCAACCTAAACAAACAGTGAAGATATTATGCACTAAAAGAAAATGGTAGGACAAACTGCATATTCATTTAAGACACAATATACTTGCAAATATTAGTAGCCGGTATGTATCCTTACTTACTGCACAGGACTGGTTACACATTTAATATTCATTATGTCAATGACTGTATCAATCTGCTGATGCCTTTCTATTGCCAAAAATAAATATGTGATGTGATTAACCCACTCTAAGTACACTTCTGTGTACCTTCCATAAATACTGAGTTATCTTGCTATTTCCTTTTTGACACTTCTTTTCTTTGGCTATTTATACCATATCTGAAAGGATACCATCTGCCCTTCAGTCTTCATGAGATTAGTACCTGGAAGAAATCTTGATATCTACAGATTCCAAGGTTTTCCACATATTGAATCTTTTCATACTGTTTGACGCAGCTGAAATACACTTAAGACTTTTCAAACGCGCCCAAAGGTGTTTCAAACCACTGAACCAGATAATAATTTAACTGTTACCAGAGACACATTTACTAAAAAAAACTAAGATAAACTTAATTGCTACCAGAATTTAACAATGCACGATACATTTTAAAGGTTTTGTGAAAATCTTTTCAAAAGCCATCTTAAAATTCCACCTAATATTTGTGCTTTTTATTGGTAGAGCTGATTGTAATGCTTTTACAGTTATATTCCCACACAAGCTATTTGCTGAGCCCATTTTAAGAAGAGGGAACTTTTCTGCTACAGAATGCTAAAATCCAAGCAATGAGACACTCCCTTGCGCAGAAAGTGGCTGACACAGCACAAATTGGCAATGCCCAGCTGTCTTCTGCAAAATGTGATTAAATGTGGCCTGGCACTAAGAGAATCTCTATTTGAGAATGGCAACTAAACCTCACTACCACTATCTAACACGACAACAAAAAGCAAGTCTTGACTCTGCTAAAATTCATTATTTGCTTAGCACTTCATAAAATGGCACTTTTTTGGTTTCTTCCCCCCTCTCCTTTCTCTCTCCTGGTTCAATATGATTAGATTTTGCCCAGGCAGCATTAGTAATTTATACTGATTAGTGACACATTACTTAAAGTGACATATATGGCTGCATTTCTCTGAAAGACTTTAAAATAAGATCAACCTTGAGAGTAAACATGAGCAGGTAATTAGGCAACTATGATAATGTGTTCAGATCTTATCCAGAGACTAACAATTAAAGATCTTATTCTTCTGCCATCATATAGAATATAATTACAGATGATGTGCTAAGTTAATTTGCAGGGTAATAAAGTCGGACTAGTGAGGAATTAAGAGAAATAATTCTTCTTTGATTACGTATCTTCTAGTTCTATACAAAACATACGGCAAGAAATATATTTCTAGGTAAAGAGATTTATCTCAGGAATTTGGTAGGAACAGAACACTACTTTGCAAAGTTAGAGTGAACCAGGATGCCACCAGACTCCAGATACACCTTTGCACCTCTCAGGATTCCCTTTGTTTATGTCACTGCAAAGCACACACCTTTTGCTATTTTCTGTTGACTCTTCAATTCTTCATGAATATTCAAATTAGAAAATATTACACACAATGGAAATGGTTTTTAATACTGCCCTCCTGGCAGATTATATCATCTAAACCAAGAACTTAATCAAGGCTCAAAAGGTTAAAAAATTCAAACTCAGTTACAAGCTTTTCATTCACACTTTTTTCAGATGCTTTCAAAATCAACATGTGTTCTACTAATTAAGTAAATAAGAATCAAAATTGCCACTAGGGTTGTTAATAGAAAGTAGTAATGGTCAGTTACAATTTATTGGTAAATTTGCTTACGGCTCCGCTGTCAGCATGAAGCCCCTAATTAACAATACTCAAAAGGCTCATTATTTCAGGAACTCGAGAAGCAGGAAGACAACTGGATTGATGAAGTAGATCTGAATGTATATCGGTGGTGTAAGCTATGATGCTTTGGCAGCTACAATTGGTGACTTCCACACTTACATCTTCCTTTTGCAACTTCACTTAAAAAGGAATGTAAAACTGAGAAAACCTGGGTTAAAACTACTATCTCCATGTCGTTTACATTTTAATATAGCATCTTCAACATGTAAAATTTACTGTCACAATACTGCTCAATATCGTAAATATCTAGAAATTGATTTTCAAAAGCAAGAAAGAGGAAGCCTCCAGTTCTTTAAGGAGCAAGCATTCCCCCTGTCCTTCCTAGACACTACTCCTCTATCAGCCTTCTCACATCCTTTGAGAGTACATGTAAAATCTTCCTGTTACAGGGTGCTGCTCAGGGCTGAAAATGTGCTCTCGTTTTTTATTCTCTCACACCGTGTTAGTACAAAACCAGGTTTAGTGGCTTTACTTCAAACACAATGCTAGCTGCTTTTTGGATTTTTCCCAATTGCAGATAGGTCCCAGCAGAGATTCCTTGCCGCTCAGCCCTACAGTAGCGGGTAACGTAGGCTGTAAATTAATTTTGTCATGGCTTAGGAAGTGTAAGTCATAATTCAGTAAAGAGCTATATCCCAGATAAACTGTAATTGTAAGCAGATGTTGTTAGAAACATAACCTAAAGAAGGTAAGGAGTAGCAGTGGCATTTCTAACAGCTGCGCACAAAGAGATTTTGCTTCCTTGACCACTACCTTAGAGTAGGTAATGGTTATTCTATCTAAACCAAACCACATCTAACTAGAGGTTTAGACATTTAAATACTAGATTGTGTATATTCAGATTAGATGCATTAAAAATGCATAATCACTATGCTGTGTTTGTGATTTAAATTTTTAAGTCTAGTACGTTACTAATCAGATACTTCTTAAATGTTCCAATGGAAATTAGACATGGGTGTGTATTTTAACCAAAGCGATAATTAATGACCAAGCTTGTTTATAATTTCGGCCATCCTTTTTGCTTTAACTTCAGTAACATATTTTTAGTCACAAAAAAGCAAAACTGTCAAGACAACTTATGAAAAGCAGGACTACCTCAGTAATAATTTGATTCATGAGACACTCACAAAACCTCTTGAAAAAATAATTTGCTTCATTTTAAAGGTAGTATAAGGTGTGTGCGTGTAAAATGACATCAGAATGAATCACTGTTTTCAGCAGTGTTCGAAACATTTTTTCCACCTACTTTTTTCACAAAATATTCAGCATTATGGAAGGCATTAAATGATACTACTGCTCTCCCATTAAGAAAAAGAACTTATAACAGTGTGCAAAGTTTCAGCTTTGGAAAAAATTCTGCATTGTTGGGTTGATTATGAGAAAGAGTGAATGAAGTTAAGCAGCAAGTGATTTCTTCAGTCTCCTGGATAAGAAAAACTACAGGGAAGAAGAAAATGCATCTTGGAAACCAAACAATTTTTGGACCAAATACCATTAAAATGGGGCTTTTTTTTGACAAAAATACTCACTTAAAACTGCTGTGCATATTTTAAATCTTGTCTAAGAATATACCACTGGCAAAACAGACTCTTACCAGGTTTATTATAACTGCTGTTTTTTGACAAAGTTTAATGCAAGAAAAAATTATGTATTTCACTGTGCACTCCCATCTGGTACTGTATTTTTAAAACATTTTAATTAATACTCTTTCATATATCTCAGTGTTATCCTTCAAAATCAGAAATCTGGTTTTGCATTTGGAACAACAATATCTCATTAAGAAAAAGATCCCTGTATTCTAATTTCTTTAAACTTCTGGCTGGTATTTGATGTACTATCATCTGTTTAACCAGTCAAAAAGAGACTTGTTCAGACAACTTTATGGGAAAGACAATGTTGTCCTGTATTGTCCATTTTTTACTATACTTTTTTGATACAGTTAAGCTGTACCTACGAAGAAGTACAAGCACTAGAAGTCCATGAAGAGGATCTGGCAGCCAGTAACACGGGGTATTGGAACTCGTAGCATTAATTTTGATGTGGAGAAGAATTAAAATATTTAAAATAAACATTCCATTCCAGAAATACTTTACAGTGCTTAACCTTATTTTTCATTAAAACCTAAGCTTCCCACCTACACTATGGGAATCTTCTTCTGCCAACTAAGTGTATCTGATTATTTGGATTAATTTGAGGATTTAATACCAACTAACTTTATGCTGAGCTTATCCACTATTCATAAATCAAGTCCCATCTTAAGTTAATTTCAAGGCTGATTATTTTTGGAACATTTTATCATATAAATTATTCATTACATAGATGTATTATACCTGTGTGCCAGAAAATAACAGAGGCTGTGCCAACTCATTTTTTTCAATATGGTACCTGGGGAGCAAATATTAAAACAAAGTTGGCAATATTTCAGCCAACTGAGAAGAATTACTGTACACTGCAATTTCACACCTTTTTTTTGACCATCTTGATAGTGAAATTTTTTTCTGTGCCAAGGTTTGGCATTATTGAAGTTCTTAAAACAGGGCATAAGCGGTGTAAGGACTTGTGTTAAATCTTCACACAGCCTTACAGATTCGGATAATTTTCTCTTGTTTAATTTTAAAGAAATCATTCCAGTGCCGATGTTTGACTGCTCATCACAAACCTAGGAAGACAACAATGATTTCAAAATAACCACATATTTTCCAGTTGCTATATAAAATACATCTTTTGTTGCACATCAGGCAAGAAACCAAAGTCCTAATCTGATTTACATAGCATAATTCAACTCTCCTTAACCAGCTTTAAAATATATGAATATACACAAAAATGTTTAACTTTATCATTCTTGATGACCATATAATAAAATAGATCATACCATCCACACCTAGTAAAAGTGAAAACAGATTCTACGTTTACAAATGCGGTCACTGAATTACACTATACCATGCTATTCTGTAAACCACTTTGAAATACTCCTAAGTTCTGGCTGAAAAATGTTGCATAAAAAAATGGAACTTTTTTGCATTATATTATGTTCTGCTTGTATCAGCAAGCAGATTTATTAGCAGTATTCTTTTACCATTTTTCAGTTGCAATGCTGTTTGCCATGGTGGCAGTACATTTGCTTGTATGTTGTGTCCTCAAAAGAGGGTTCTCTGATGCAAGTCTCTGATGTAAGCTGACTTAATTAGGGTCACAGTTTCTTTACAATTGCAGTCACCCTTTGTCAGAATATGCAACTGAAACAACTTTGAATTAATATAAAAGACCTTGAAGGATTTTTTTATTTTTTGAAAGACGTATTTTAAATGTAACTACTTAAAATCACATTGTATGGAATGATAAGAAAGTATCATATACAAAGCATATTTAAGACATGATTAAGCATGCATATATACTACCACCATGTGCCAACCTCATAGATTATATTCAAATAGGGTTTCCTTGTATATATAAAATGTTAAAGATTTTGGCTATATTGAAAATGTTTTGTTCTGAACGTTTAGTAAATGCCCAGATAAAGTCTGTCCATGCAATGCTGCTTCAATCATCTTCTGTGTGTACTCAAGCAAGGAGAATCCCACCTAAACTATAATCCTCACTAATCTAAACTAGCTGTCTCAGCTCCCTCCTATAGTCAGTGGACAGGAAAAGGCAGCTCCAGAGAACAACTCATCCAAATCTATGGAAAATGTCTAAAAAACAAGAGCAGTATGGACATTTTGCAAAATGGAAGCCAAGACATGGAAAGTAAGAATTAAAATTTCTATTAAGTTAGTTACTCAATTTGCAATAGCCCAGACGACATGATCATGGAGACTTAGTACTTTCAAAACACAGCTTACACTATCACCTGCTGCAGCTCAGAGAATTCAGCATTTTTGCATGTTGGGCCAAGGGATCCAAGCTGGGCAACAGCAAACAAGGAGAAAAAATTACTAAACATTTGAAAATTTTAACTCGTCTAGCTCTCACAGGACCTCTGGGGTAAGACAAAGGTAAAATTCAATTTTCTGGTCACAGCTCAACTACTTCAAAGGTAATGTCAAGCTTCCTTTTTTTTTTTTTTTTTTTCTGTTCCTGAAATCATAGCTTCAGTTTTCATGCCTTGCAAAACCTAAAGACAGGATCTTCTCCTAATACTCAATCCAAATTAATTCCTTTTAGTGACCCCCAACAGCTAAATCAGGGAAGGCAGGGGTCCTATAGAAAAAAACACAGTATCACAGCATGAAGTAATTAAAGGCTGCAAACTCAGGCATAGCCACAAAAGGACTTAAAGTACTGCATGCCACCTTAATTTTGATATTTCCTAAGTTTTGAGAGCTTGACGTCAGGTTTTTTTTGGTCTCATTCTTTATTTTTTTAAACACACCTGTGTGAAACTACACTTGTGAGAAAATGCTCCCTGAGTTTGAAGAAAAGGCATAATGAAAAAGATTAAATTCCATAAACCATAATGAGATCGTCACCTGCACAACTCATAAGTAGATCAGAAACTTCTACACTCCTCACAGGCCTTCTTAAGGACCAACATTATTTTTTACTAGAATAAAATTCCATGGACTACAGGAATTAAATTGAATTGCTCACTTTTTTTATCTGACCAAATTAAGAGGTTTGAAATAAATTTTACATTTTAAAAATTATTTTTAATTTAAAATATTATTTCAAACATTATACTCCATGTTTTAATATTACAGTGTCCAATTACATTTGCTTATTCACTATGTGAAAGCGAGATACACCCAAAGAAATGCTTCTACTTGGCTAATAAGCAAAATCATCCATGACTGCTTTCCAACACAAAAGGTGTACAAAAATATATTACTTGCTAGGGTTAGTGTGTCATGTATTTGTAGTTCCAGAAAATATTTCCTGAGGGGTTTAGATGAGAATTCTATGCATATACACTGACAATTTATTTCCACTGAAAAAATGCAATACAGTAAAAAGCTGAAATAAAAGCAAACTAAACAGAAGTCTAGAGACAAGGCAGCTGATCTTGCAGCACGCAAATAATGACCTGACGTGTACACTCTACAGCATTTTGCAAAATAGATTGTACGCAAAGATGAGCAGATAGAAACCTAACTAGCACGGTCATTGTAACCACCATGATGCATGTTTAAACTCTTTGCTGACTTGGTGTTTTGCAAAATTTTAAAATAGCAGGAGATACTTTAAACAGTACTTTTAAAATGGAAGGCAACAGAAAGGAATCCATATCTAATAACAACGAGACCTTATAATGAGACCCTTATCACACGTAATGAACAAGTGGTCAGGCCACATTTATTCCTACTGAGTATTGCCACATTGTAATATTGAATAATTTGGTTTATATTTTATTTATTTTATTTTTATTAAATTCAACTAAACCAAGATTCTATATTCATTCTAAGTATCATTATTTCAAACTATAAGGAAATTTATGATTTAGAGTGCTGTTTGGCAATCCTGAAAGCGCACCATAATCCTTCCGCAGGGTAGATGGATAATGTTATAGAAACGGAGAGCTTATAGGTTTACTTCAGCTTTCATGTGATGTAACAAAATCTACAATGTTTTTGAGATGAGAGAGCTTGTCAGACCTTAGTAGTGAGCATCACCCATTCTATAAAAGTGACAGTGAGTATTACCAGCAGAGAAGCTGTTGCCCTCATGCCCTACAGCAAAGTCCCTGTCTGTCTATTATTTGACAGGCAGGGTAATATGGGGATATGTTACGCTGGTGGAAAAACTGACACAATTGCTGAAGAGTCCTGTGACTAGTACAAGCAAAATGGAAGCAGCATGTCCAACATTTGTGATAGATAACAATTTAAAGCGTATGTTTATTACCGCTAAATTACATCCCTTGTACTGCTGACACCTGCAAGTGCTTAGCAAAATCTGAAAATAAAACCATATTATTTGTGTCAGCAGTATGCAACTTTTCCTGAACATCTAAAATTGAATTTCGTAATTAGAAATAAAAACTAACTGAACCACTATATGCTACGCACTATAATCTCTGTCATCACTGAAACAGTGTAATTTACCTACCAATTTTTTTGAAGGTGCAATACTGCTACAGAAGATACTGTTGGGGAATTTTAAAATGTATACCATAACAGTGATTTAAACTGGATCAAAACAGATTAACAAAGTTGAAGGAATGAAAACAAAACAATAGTCTCCTTGGCCAAAGCTGGAAATTCAATCCCATTTTGCTGCAATAATCTGTACAAGAAACTTCACTGTGACACTCCAAAAATTGGATTTAGTGAGTGACTGAGAGATTGAAATTGCTGGTAGCTCAGGCTTGTAATTCATCCACAGGTCAGGCAGAGTGCAGCAAACAACACAACTTTCTCTACGATTTTCCTCTTCTGATCTCTAAGTACACACTGGAGAGACTACTCCCTCTAGTGAGGGGTAGACAAAGCCTTATCGTACCAGTTCCTCCTGGCTGTGAAAAGCTGTGCAAAATCGCAGATATATAATACACAATCCTAAAGCCATACAAAATACTGAATTTGAAAACGATTAAGTACATAAACAAAGCCCTAATCCTTTAAAAAATACATTCACATTGAGGCTGCAGGGAGTTTAACTCAACACCATATTGTTTGAATTTGTTATGCAGTATAGAATAAAGCAAACAAAAAAAGCTACAAAAAAAGACTTTTTAAAACACAGAGAGCAATGTAGCTTTTTCAGAGAAACTTCTCTGCACAGCTCTGTGGAAAAGCTACAGGAAAGTGACTAAACAAAACCACAAGGAGTCCCCATAAGACAATTTTTCAGTATCTGTCATATTCATTACATATTCACTCAAATACAAATCAAATTGCCTGTGCTTGAAAGGGCAAAATACTTTATTTAGATTTGCTCATTAAAAATCTTTGTGAATGAAAATTAAACACAATAGCAAGCATTTTTTAAATTTGTAATAATCAGTAAGATAACAAAATATATCATCATTCTAACAATGTACTTTGTTTACTCTTCTGAACATTGTATTTTTCAACACGCACCTTAAAACTAATACACGCCCTCCACTAAGTGAAGTCACTCATACTTAATTTACATGATAAAGTGTTTTAAAAATTTTATCTGGTACATACTGTGCTAATCTCCTGGAAAACACATTTAGAAATTACATACCCTGGGTTTTTTTGTTTACTCAGAAGAAGCCAATAAAACAGGAGACGGAAGATTTTAACTAACGTTATCTCAAGAACCCCTTTTAGTTTAAGCAGGTGACAGGAATTCAATAACAATTTTAATTCACTCTTGGAACGTCCATTGAATCTAAGTAGTATTTGAGAAAGATTGCTTGATGTCCAAACTATAGTGGACAGCTAATTTCCGATGTCTGTCTTCATATCTCCTTACAGAAGAACAATTTGATTAACCCCCTGGGGTGAAACTGAATACCATATTTGTCCAGTTGGAAAGGGACACTAGAAAGCCAAAAAATTATACCTCTCTCTGAACATTTTTTATCTTCCATTCTTAAGAGTAACGTCATGAAAGAGTTTAAGTATCCAAGTATGCTAACAGGTAACTTATGACAGCATCTCTGCATAGCTGTGTCCCTGTGTGTCCAAATATTGAGTTGCTTCCTTACTAGTTAAAAAATTCTGCGAAATACAAAGAAAGTGGCAGAATAGCCTGCAAAATTTTAAAGACTTTTAGAACGCTCTTTTATTTTAACATTGAGGTATCAGATGCATTTTATAAATCCAATTTTGAAAATGAACTGGAAAGTGTCTCTTCAGAGGTTATGGTGATGATAGAAAAGAATGCCAGTATTAAAGAAGCTTCTGTGCAGACAAACAAAGAATCAAAATCTTTATTTTTTGACAAGTTGGTACTACAGAAGCATACTATTACTGTCAATATTATTAAAGAGAGTTAATCCACATCAAAAATTTAGTTCTAGTTTTACAATGTTATATTTGATCAAGGCATACCAATCAATATAAAGTGTTAACAACCTTCATATGATTTTCCAGTGAAAAAAACAGGTTTAGTAATTAAAATCATCTTCATTTATTTAGAAAAACATGCATTTTTTATCTCTGTCCTTAGAGGTTTGTATTCTCTACTACTCCTGAAATACTTTCACTTGTCAATAATATTACCAGTCCTGATAGAGTATCCATACTCATTCCTTTCTCAGAGAGAACATAATGTGAAAAGAGAGCATTTAACGGGGATAATAAAATTCTCTTTATTGATTAAGAATATTTCCATTTTGCATACATTCTGTTTTTTACCTGTTTTACAGAGAATCTGAAATCATTATTTTATTCTACTGTTTTTCAGAGCAGACCTATGTATAGCATTTCAACAAAAACTTCAGATGCCAAGTAAGACTGCTAAAACCAGAATACTTCAACTATTTCACAGGATGAATTAACTTACTTTGGAGGATGTAGAGTCACATTCCTGACAAATCCATCCATAGCCAGTCTGTTTAGGAGACTTTTTCAAGGGAGGGTCTAGACAGCCAAAATGGTAGCAAAGCCTGCATTCATCACACCTGCAACAGAAAAACAAAATATACACTTATCTATAAATGGTACTTCTATACTATTTTAGATTCAGCTTCCCCGCAATTGTCAGCACAAGATTTCCTGATTCATTATCACGATACAGAAAACCCATTTTCTATAAGGGGTATTTTCAAACACAATCACTTCAATTAGGTTCTGCCTAATTCGGAATATTCTGATGCAGACACTCGTATATCACCTTTGTCATGATCTTATATAAATGACATTATTTCAGAGACTTGCAAATTAAAGAAAAAATGTATAACCAGCTCAATTTTTTAGATACTTCAATGTCATTCATTGCCATTTAATTTCAGAAATTTGTCATTTTTTTAGACAGCAACGATATTGATCTTTCATAGTTTTAAGACACCATTTTACACATCTACCTTCTCAAGGTAAACTCTGAAATGTCTTGTCACATAACCAAGAATTCAAGTATAATTTACAGCTATTAATTATATTTTTTACACCAGGACTACGTGGTTGATAAATGAATGCACAAAATATTTTCTGATTTGCTTTGAATTTTCTGGAAAGGGGCATTTATTTAAAAGGATTTCACTGTGATCTTTCACTTGTAAAACTGCCCTGTGTACACACAGCAATTTTATGTTCTTTTTTAATAAACCTTTCATTAGTGTTTTGTACTATGTATGGTCGACACAAAAAGCTCAAAACACATAGCATAGCTATTGTTCACCTATTCTTAAAGTACCAGCATTGAAGAAACACTACAGTATAACAAGTGCTTCATGAAAGGATTTTTAAATCAGTACAATAATATGCTCAAAATGAGAAAGAGAGTTTTAAAAACAAGTAACAGAGATTTCCATATATCCTACTGAATTTCAGTTTATTTGCATATCCCCCTATATTTTTTTGTATGAAAAAGAAAGCTTTTTTCAAATTTACTTTGCAATATTGTCCTCATTAAAAGCCCTTAAACTCTGAGTTAAAGCCAATATAAATGATCTAAAAATAGGTCATTAAGAAATCTCCTACACTTTCTTTCTCCGCTTCCCTGGCCACTCATTTTCTCCTCTACAAAACATGCCAACACAAAAATCTCCAAAAATTGCAATAACAGCATGGCACAGGCATCATCAAAGACAGAGGGATATAATTTGTCAACAGAACACAGGGTGCATCACAGAAAGAGGATTCAACTAACAGAACATGCTGCTGTATTAACAGAAGAAAATGTTCGTGTGACTTGTCTCCAAGGATTAGTCTCCAAATAAAAAGAAGTAACCATTTTCTGATTATGATTCTTTAACTTAAGTAAATACTTTTGTCCTTGCTGCCAAGGCTGTGCTTGCCAGGGAAGCCTTCTGGTTTTAGCAGTTATATGTAAGACGTGAGCACTGCTACGAGTATTGCATGTACTGTCTTCCACTAAGTAGACATTAAAAGCAATAATCTACCTATCCACAGTATGCAACACTAGACTGACATGGTTTTGGTATTTTAAAAAAATGGGATATACCATATTACACTCTATATTCTTAGGATTGTTTAGTAATAACTCAATCTAATTTCAGGATAAATAAAACACTTAAAAAAGGAAACCTTCTCAGTTTTTAAAGAAAGAAGAGTTCTAATGTAGAAATATATTACTTACAATCAGGAGTATATGCAGTTTTATTTCTTGTGAAAGGCATATTAAAATAATAAAAAGGTTAAGGGTGGGAGATGAGATAGGTTACAGTCCTACATCCCAACAGTGTATGTGACCTTCAGCAAAAGATTAAGCCTCCTTTGAGCCTCAATGTTCTCATCTGTAAAGGAATACATTTTTACTAACCTATTTCTGTATCTAGAATCTTATTCACATAAGTGCTTGCATTTGAGCACTGCTTATCAGAACTCCCTTCTTGTAAACTGTTTGGGATCCTCTAAGTAACACAAAATAAAGCGTCACACTATTTCTGACTGATTTAGTGTCTTTTCAGAGCTTAATCCTAAAATCTACATCTGACTTCAAACAGTATTAATTTAGATTTTTTTCTGAAGTGATGGTCTATAAACACAAGTGCTTATACATGCAAAAGAAAATGTTTCCCCTTTAAAATTACACTTTGCCATCTCTTCTTACATCTTTTCCATTCTGAATCTAGAATGTGGTATTTCCTGACTGCACCTTCAGCCACATTTCAGAAGTACGCTGAGGGAGTTAGCAAGGCTGGGTTGAAATAACCAGAACATTATGAAATTAAATACAGATCTGGAGGCGCCATTCTAAAGCTGAATGTTTTTTAATATTTATTGTCATTAATTTTTATCACTTCAAAGCTGTTTAGTTTGGCAGAAGAAAAATTGCATTTTCCTGAAATGAGTTAAAAATATCTATATGAAAGTGTTCAGATACTAATGGCTTTTATCTGCATCTGCACAGCTGAGAAAATGCAAATAACAAAAGTGTATTTTCATGTATCAGAACATAAAAAGCTGCATGGTGATAAAAATGTAACTATACCAAGTATTTTCAAACAGTTCCATCATACTGCTTTTTATTGGAATACAAGTTCTGTATTGTGGAACACAAATTCACAGATTCTGAAGTTCCCAGAGCATGATGCTGGGAAAATGGATGAATACACACTGTACCTTGGTCAAAGATGATGCCCTAGCTGTCTGGCAGCTCTCTTGTCTGCTGAGACTGACTTGGGACAAAATGTGAAGCTTACATGTATCACAGTACAGAAAACAAAATTGGCATTCTTAATTCCTAATTCTGAAAGAAAACCTCATACCTAGGTTAAAATAGCACTAGTAAAATGAAATAAAGCCTTCAAGTATATACTATTTTGTGTTCTTTTGTCTAGCAACATAAAATGACAGAAAATCCACTGTCAGATTCAGAAAATAAGCAAGCGATACAAAATAAGGAGTACTTTCAACTTAATTAGAGAAAGAAATTGTTAGGTCACAAAAGGTGTCATGCTGACAATCTCGCAGCCTTTCAGCAAACGCACTCACAGATCAATCACAGTACAGACATTTACAGAGCAAGGAGCCACACGACACTGTCATTTACAAATATCATCCACTTCCATCCTGAAGATGGCTTAACAGCACAAGTTAAACTGTTGGGCTAGAGGGGAAAAGAGGGAAAGAAACCAATTCCTCCATTTTAAAGGTTCAGTTGAAATTTTTACCCTTGTGGCTTCAAGGTCATGCCTTCAAAACAGTCCTTAAATTAGCAAATATTTTATCTTCCTATCACTTATGTACTTAACCACAAAAAAAGTTATCCACAACTTACAAATGCAACTAAGTGCACAGCCATCTTTAGTGGCCTGGCTAGCAGTTCCACTGAAAACTTTGTGAAAATAAAAACAAAGCTCCATACAAAGACAAGCTAACCTAACCTCCTAATTTACCTCTAACTGACAGGTAATTGCTTACTATCAGTGTTTTTAACAAGCCTGAAATTACTTTATGCATCAAAATCAGAAATCACTGTGTTCCTCATTCCAGCAATTAATGAGAATAGATATATGCCCATTATATACTGAGAAAATGGGATGTGAAGAAGAAAGGTGAATTCTGAAGGAGTTAAGTTAATAAATTAAAAAGTAATAAAACAAAACATTTTCACTTATAAAAGTATAGAATGCAGGTCAGCTACATCTTCACAGCAAGAAAGCTTAATTAGGCATTTCCATACCTGAAATATGTCTGCTTTGTTCTTTAATAAAGTGATCTCCATCTGCTCATGCCCTTGGATTGTTTTTATTAGGCTTCTTAGCAGTACAGCTGGCTGTGCTCAAGCCCTACATAACTCTGCATTCTCCTGTTCATAATTAACTAATTATGCTCTAATCAATAGTGTAGATACTGATTTTACAATGTAAATGAGATAAATGAGATAATGGCTGGGGTCAATCTCATTTTATTTACAACGCCCAGCACACACATCCAATTTCATTACATTGCATCTACCTGCACAGGAGGGAGTCTTATCAGTTGGCCTGCAGAAGTCTTCCTGCGAGCACCAGGGAAAAAGACCTGTGCTTTTACAGAGGAACAGTGAATGCAAAACCTGCCCGTCACTGGCGCATTTGTAAGTCACTGGTTAATATCATCGAAAACCACAAAGAGCTGATTCAGCCAGAGTGAAGAAACTTATTTTGCATTCACAAGACGGCATCACCCATCTATAGCTGTAAAAGTAATTACCTACATGTCCCTGAAACACAACATTAATAAGCTAAGCTTTAAATACAACTTTCCAAATATGCTTCAGAGACTACAGAAAATCTCTCACTTATGTACACATCATTGCACATCGTCTGCAGCGTCATGCCAAAAGGTACCAAATTGAAGAAAATACAAAATTACAAAATATATATACTACTCCCTATTCAACACAACAGCTTATAAAGATTTACTTTAATGGAAAAAAGATATAAAACTTTGATACATATTGACAAACCATCATCACCATCAGAATTAGAGAACCTGTCATATAAGCCTTACTCTGGCAAACTTAGAATTAATTAGAATAAAATTAGAAGTAATCTAATCCAGGATTTTTAAACTCTCAGACAACTGCAGTGGGACTGGCGTACATGCACTCATCCATTAGCTGGGGGGATGCAACACAATGGCTGTTCCAGCACCTGGGTGGATTTAGCTATTCATATGCATCTTTCCTTGTTGGCTTGTTCTGGACCCCATTTCTGACTAAAGGCTTTTAACACCTGAGGAACAGTTGTTTCTTCTCAGGCACTGATCTCTCTCCCCTTTAATCCATTAGTGTCCAAATGCTGGGCCACTCTGAAACTGCAAACAGCTGGAGACATACACAGGGGTTCATTTTAAGTGGCGGCACATTCTTGGGTTCAGATGAACAACTTAAAACCAGCTATGACAGTTTAAGGCGCGGTCATCATTTTGTTTCTTGTTAGTGGCTGTACAACAGATCCAATGTAAAGGAGCATGTAAGCATTCCTAAAAAAAACCAGAATAAACTGATGTAGCTCAAGTGACTTCAAACCGTAGAACCAAGATGACTGACTTTGGACTGGAGCAGGTGAGGAGCGCTCCTATGAAACCTTAATTGCAACCAGACCACGGAGGTGATAAATTCTGGGTGATAGGAATGAATACCATAGATGGGTTATATCAGCAACTCTTACATTTAATGTCAAAGAAGGCACCTTCCTGTGCCCTTATTTAAAGAATAACATTAATTAAAGATCTAATGGTGAAATAACTGCATAATTGTATGCTGTCCAAAAAGTACATTTATTCTACTTACTGAAGGAGGAGCCCAAAACAGTAGTACTTTTTATTTACGGAATATGTGGAAAACATTCCTCTTTTTAGCTTTCTCTTCTGACAGCTCTTGAAACAAAGTGAAGATACGTCTTTGTATCTTACCCTGCCACTCTACACCAAAACTCTTCAATTCAGCCCCACAGATTCCAACAGAAATTGCTTTCATTTGTTGTGATGTCATAGGCCAAGCAGAAACCAGAAGTGATGCAGTGCTGTATTTAGACTCTAATTTAAAATATAAGCTCCAGATCCTTAGCAACTCTTTTGTTTTTAGGCAGAATATTGTCGAAAGAGAAAAACATATTAAGTATAAAATGGAAAAGCTGGTTTTCCTCTTCCTGATTTCTACACTTTTTTCCCTTGCCTATAAGTGGCACAACAACTAAAAATGGATGGTCAAGTCATCTTGCAGATTCTGTTCTACAGAACAGTTTGAAGAAACTATTAGGACCAGGATAATTTAAAAGTATTTTCACATAGGCCAGACAACCTTTAGGTGACTTCACCATTGGGAGTGTGACAGATTCCAGCACTAAAATTCTTATATGACTGCACATGCATACAATATTGAATATAAACCAGCATATTGTCCAATTATATAGCCTCTTCAAACACAGGTACTGGTTATCCTGAAAGGCTCTCTATCTCCAAAGATGCTCAAAATTCAACCGCATATAACTCTATGGAACTTGATCTAATTTCAAAGTTAGATCTAACTTTGCAGTCAGTCCTGCTCTGAGTGGGTGGCTGGAACAGATATCCTCCAGAGACTCCTAACCGACATCTTTCTGGATTCTAATATTTTCATAACTTTAAATGAAATACTCTTTCTGGGAAGGATAATGCTTATGGTATTACACAAAGTAATTAAAAGCTACATTCAAATTTCTATTATGCCAGGTACAATGCAAGCATACAAAAGGAAGTCCCTGACTTCCATAGTTTATAATGTTAGATGAGACAATAGACTATTATTCTTTTCTGTTATGCCTCGAAGACAGAGGGGCATGGCTATTGCTGAAAGGTGAGAGAATATACCAGACGCAGGATAATTATTACATTCTGGTTTTTATATCTACCTACTACTGATGAAGACGGTGTATGGGCAAGATGGACATGTGGCCTGACAGAGCAGGGTAAGCTTACTGATCTTCAGCTAACAGTAGTTTCACGATAAAGTACCTATATGGTTTTGGATGTGGGAAACTGTATAATCTCTAACTTACTCAAATTTCTGTCAAAACTCAAGGGCATTAATAAAATGACTATTTTTTCTCTTTAGTGTACAATAATCCCATGGAAAAGCCTTCATTCACCCAGAGGATCTACGCTACACTTTTCAGCATCTGCTACATGAAGTAAGTTTTTAAAAAATCCTGTATTTAGCACTAGTTATACTACATAGCAGCATGAATTTCTTATGGCTTTGACCTCTAGGAAGTTCTACTTTAAAGCAAAAAAGGTAAACAAAACATTCTACCTATAAATTCAAAAGGAAAAAAAAAAACATTTTATGTAGCTCCTACTCCCCACTGCCCCCGCTTATCATCACATAACCCAGACATTGAATACTTCATTTTAACAGAACTGACAAATAGTGCCGATCAATTATATTACAAATGAGCAAAAGAAAATAAGCATTAATCTGGCAGACATTTGTGTAACTAAACTTATTATGGTAAACCCAAAACTGCCACCTCTCCTACTTGATTTAATTCATGCTTTTTAATATGAGAGAGAGAGTGCACGCGCTAAATTAATACCTGATGTTAAAACAAAGTGCCAAGGAAGGAACAAACAAAATCCTACAAAGAAGCTGTACTGGGGAACAAACAAACAAAATGCAGCAGGAAATCACCTTAGGATATCAAGCATGGCCAGGGGAGACTCAACAATACTCAAAACAGTTTTTAACACACATTAGCCTGTCCTTAAAATCTTCCAATCGCAGAGATTATTCAACTTCCCTAGCAAACTTCTCTAGTGCAATTATTGTTAGCAAAAAAACTTTCTGTTGCCTTACCCAAATCATCTTGCTACAATTTAACTTATTTTTGGTCTGACCAGAGTTGAAGAACAACTTTTTTCCCTTCTTTGCAGCAACTTCTCTCTTCATCTTTGTATTAATTTAGGCTGTTTGAAGACATTCCCCAGTCTTCTCTAAATTAAAGAAATCTAACTATTTTAAGTCTTTTTATTCATTTATCTCTCCTGTAGTCTTCTTATCATGCAATTCGGTTTGCTTTGGACTTTCTCTACATATTTCTTGCCAAAATGGACAGAATATGGTAGCTGAGGCTTTTCCAAGGGTGAGATACCAGTCTTCTGAATATTCAGGAGGAATACTTTCATGTGTTAAATATAACATCTCTCTTTGTACATCTCAGGTATGATCAGTTTGATTAACGATCAGTTTGTGATCCAGAGTCCCCCATACCTTCTTTTTTGAAGGCTTATCTCCTAACTAGTTACTCTTTGTATCATAATCATGCACTAAACAGTAATGTGCCTTTTCCTCTTACTGCACTGCATGCTTTTTCTGGATGCTTTCTTAAAATTTCATTTTTAATTCTAACACTGTAGTCTCCCACATCATACTGGCATCACCTGCAAATGTAACCAAACACTTTATTCCAGCACCTAATACACTAAAGCAAAAAATAACAAAAATATAACAATACTGCATCCAGGAGAGTCCCTAGTGCAACCCAGTGAGTGGACAGTTGAGTCCATGGTAGCTAGTCTACTTTTCTAATCAGCTACACACTTTATTGCAGCTTAATTAACAGAATATTTCTCTAGCTTATTCAGCAGAATGTCACACACAGAACTGTTTTAAAAGTCTTACTAAAGCCAAGATATGCTACATTTATCATTCTCTCCTACTCACAATACCTAGACTGTGTTAGTTTAATAACTGATCATAAATCACAGTAAACATTACTTTTTTAAAATTTTTCTTCCTAAACTCAGCATGATGTATGGGCAAACACCTTTTTTTTCCCCCTTGTTGGCACAGCATTTGGATATAGCTTTTTACTTCCAGAATTCTGGACAAGTGGTCACTAAACTTGGTCTTTAACAGATTCATGGATTCTTAAAGATCAAATTCCTGCATTAACATCAATTTCCTAGTGCAAATTTCTTTATTTTTAAGGTGTCTTTGTGTGCCTTGCCAAAACAGAATGGTAAGCATTACTTATAGTTCAGACAAAAATCTTACTCTGATATCATCCCAACCCCTTTTTAAAACAAAACGACGTGTTAGACATCAGGTTAATTTTATTTAATATAATATCCAAACATGAAACGCCCTGGTAAGATATGACTTGTAGGTAAGTATACACAAATTTGTATATTTGTCCTATTACTTATTACAGCATTTAATTTCTTTCTTAAGTTTAAAAAATATTTTCAAATGTAAATGTGCCTTGATAGATGACAAAAACCACCATATCTCAAGAAATTCAAAGATTATATGGCATAAAGTTACAAGTGTGATTGCATTTGAGTAGAATTTTTCCGAGCAAGTTCAAGATGTAAACGATGAAGATGTCAACACACTGCTACTGTAGATTTAAGAACTGGATCGGTACCATTTGTAGATCAAAATGCTATGTCTGCATCTACCAGGATATATATATGGACGAAGACGAAGATCTCAGCTGTCATGCTGTGTGATCAGTTCTTCATTCCTTCCCCAACTTACATAACAATTTCATATTTGTATTGTGAGGAGATAAGCTTGTCCTGAACACTGCCAGAGAAGCCAAATAAAACAAATGTCTGCATATACTCAAATTTTTCTTTTTCTTAAAATTTTTTCAGAAAGCAATATAGGTATAGTTCTATTCACTTGAGTATCTCAAGTCAGAAACAATTAGTTCATACTAATAAGCATAAAATCATTTTTTCCGTGGCAAATCTATTCCTTCAGAATAGTAAGTCTCAAGTGTTTTAAGTGTTTTACAGGTCTCATTATCACTGAACATTTTTTTTTTTTTTTTTAAGGAAACAATCCTTTTTACAGTAAGGTCTATGTACAACACGGTGTTCTATATAGAAATGTTCTTATTAAACTGCATATAAGTGGAGTGGCAGGCGGATGGCAAACCATTGCTTATTTCATTCAGTATCACCATAGAGGAACGCACAATATTTAAGTCCCACAGGCTTCTTTCACTCTTCAGTGAATCCAAGCATTGTATAACATCATTTGCCAATGAAGCACAGGGGGAAAAAGACATTACTTAATAGGACAATTCTGACAAGACATTTATCCGGGATTTTTCAACAATGTACATAAGAAATGTTCCTGATTAGTGCAAAAAAATGCAGGCAAATTAACTACCTTGTCAGTCCAAATAACAAACCAATCAATTACATTCTATCCAAGCCTGACAAGCAAACTCAACTCTTTGTCATAATAAGCTTATAGTAGAGACAAGGTAGCTGTTCTCCTTTACTTTGGGTGCTCTATTGAGAGCTTTATCCACATTTAAAAATCATATTATAAAAGGTTTCCACGATTGCCTCCGAGGATGAGTTGTGGCAGAGTTGTGTCTCATGAAGGGTATCTACACAGTAAAGTGATAAGAAAAAAATATTAACATTGAAAGATCATAGCAGCTCTGCTCTGTCTTATGAAACATTTTAACATCACACTAAATTCAAGCAATGTGTATGCTCAGATCCAAATAGTTTAAGACACTCTTACCAAACTTCCAAGAGTCTCTAAGTGTCAAAACATTAAACTGAGTTAAGTATAGCATCCTTTTAACTTTTTTCTCAATACAGCTCAAAGAACAAAGGTGGTCCACCGTAAGACAGAGAAGATAATTTTCTTTTTTTTTTAATCATAAAAGCAACGATTTAATACAAGTAGGCTTGATTGTGAAGCTAGCATTTTCCTCAGATTTGAAACCCACACAAATGTAGCTATGAGATTGACTACATGACAAGCACAAACAACAGGGGTACTGTTACAACCTTAAAAAAATGCTTGTTTTGTAGAACAGCATTTGAAAGAAAATAAGTCCTAGGGTTTAGGAAGCATTAAGTAAGGGAGGGTTTCTTTCATAAAGCAATGTAATAATTCAGTACACAGAAAGCTTTAGTCACTTCTGAAACAATGTCTTTGAGGCACTAATTCAAAAGTCTTCATGGCTTTTCTTTTTCCTACTTGTACTTCCTTCCTGTCTTTTGACACTCTCATGACATACGTACTTTTCAAGGATGTGCTTTTTTTTTTAATAAATACAATTTTAAAGTGCTGATTGTCTACATTTAAAATCTTTAAAACTACTTGCAATACAGCAAATTAATGTAACAGATAGCATTATGAGATTTTTAAGTAGAAAAATATCCATGCTGTCTTTAAGCTGTGCTGGCATAACAAATACACATCAGTTTTCAAAGAAAGACCTATATAAACTGTCCACTACATTTGTTTTGTTTTCTACTTTGAAATGTATTAAAGTAGAATTGTAAATAAAAAGGAATTCTAAAGTGCTACCATACTTTCATAAAATAAAAAAAATAACAATCTGATGAACAGGACCCATAGTGTCACTGCATGTTCCTACAACAGTTCTTTGCAAACTAATTTTGAGTGTAAGGATTTTAAGTCTAAGAATTGGAGGGACAGCAAGGAAGTAGTACATGTAAATCCATTTCAATTCTCACTTCATCTCGTACTTGGGACATGATAATAATTTTAAATCAGGTGTCCTGAACTGCAATACTACAGCCCAATTTTGAACTTTTAAAGAAAACTGAAAAGATGAGCTATAAAATAGAACTACTTTTAATATTCATCTTACTACAATCCCCTCCCCTTAGCAAGTGCAACTGGTTTTGTTCTGATCACCTCAAGGTGGATGAGGTTGACATGGGTGTACATTCAAGTACTGAAACATGAAGGGTAGCATCAGCAAACAATCTGAGATAAGCCCAAGGTCTTTGTGCCACCTCTATCCTCTCAGCAACAGTATGAGTAGCTGCAACTGTAACATCGGAGTCAGGTCATCAAAATGTGATGGTCTATGCCCTATCTGGGCTAGCAAGGCTTGGACATGAATCCAGTTATCCATACTTTTAATACAAATTTTTATTTCTGTTTCTCAAAATGAGTGTGTGTGTATATACACACACACACACATATATGTATGTATATGTACTCATAGATATATGTATAGGTACTTATAATTGTACTTTATATATAAATTTATACATTATTTTTATATAAAATTATATTTATGTAAACGCATGCTTTTATATATGAAACTTCATAGTTGAACTAATAAGTTTATTTAAAAACTTATATAATTAGTTTATAAACTAATAAAATAATAAGTTTATTTAAAAATCATTTATTTTACATGATTTAGGGTTATCTTCACCCCTCTCCTTGCCAAAGTATTATTTAGTTAAGGAATCATTACTGACTTTGCTTAAACACAGTTCTAACCAGCAACAGATTGGTAAAAGACAAAGGAATATGAATGGATAAATACAACAGCTTTTTTTAAGCTTGTAACCCACAAACTCATCTGATAACTGACTACTGGTTTTGGAGAACTACTTACTAAAAATTTTTCCTGGGATCTCCCACATTGATGACATTTCTCCTGTTCTATTCTCTGCTTTTGCTTTCTTCCCACCCCCACATACCATTTCCCAACCCTCCTTCATCCAAAGAACTGCTCTCATTCCTATACATCCACTCTAATTTCTACTGACTGCAGCACCCAGAGCTGCCTGCAATATCTGAACTTGCATTTTCAGCTTTAGTTGGGAAAAGGATTTACTGAACACAAAAATCTGAAATAAGGACAGTGAGCAGAACTGAACAGCTTTCCTTTCTTACCAGTAGATGAAAAAATATCAGACAGAAGAAAGCATCACAGGTAATGCTGTAATAGATGCTTTCAACAAGGAGGTTCTCAATTGCGTAACTGGTCCTTCAGAAGAGTTTTTTTCTCTCCCAGCTCTCCTTCATTCCAGGACAAAAATAACTACGAAAGCACTTTCCTTCAAGTTTTGGTACAAAGGGAGAGAAACACATCATCCTCTCACTCTCTTCCCTAACCACACATGGTTGTAATCTGCTTCCCCAGTTAAGTAAATATTATGTAAGGGGGGGGGGTGGGGGGGGTTGGAGGGGTGTGGTGTCTATGAATATGTGCAAATTTCCTTTTCAAAGGAATTTACAGCACAAGAAACCCCACAAATTATTTCAATACTTTCTACTGCAATTGCCAAAGGCCCTCTTCATTTGTGTAACAGTTACTGAAAAGTGCAAATTGCAGACAAGTGCAATGCTTATGGTAGTTGTTTTGATCCTTGTTCTTATTTAGCCATTTTAATACTTGCTTTCATCAGATTAAATACCTCTTGTGAGAACAATGTTTTTGGCTGCTAACCAGGCACAAGTAAAATACATTTGCAACCATAATGTAAGCTCAGTTTATCTTCAAAGGTCTGAAGGTAGGAAGCTGCTTCAGCATACCTTACCAATTCTGGAACATTAGGACTCTCCCACCAGGTAAAGTCTGTCAAGCCTCAAGAGGTATTTGGGGTATTTGAGAAAAACTTTAATGGCTAAGATGGTAATGAACAAGAGGGAAAATGGAGCTATTTAATTATAGAGGAAGTGCTGACAAAGACCAATTTTAGAAGGCAAGGAACCGTATCTGCAGTAAACACCAAACCATCTGAAGGTGATAGAAGTAATACGCATTTTTAAAATTCAGGCTGCTCAAGGTACATCTCTTGATCCCAGGAATTAATGTGTACCCACAGCTCCATTCAGCAGATGAGAGTTACAGAGCTCTTCAGTGGAAAAAAACCCCAACAGACCCAAAAACAATGATGAGCAATGTGCTTTCTAGACACTGTTAATTACTTCAATTCTTGTCAGTATTGATCAAGTTATAAATATTAATAAATGCTTCCTGAATGGTTACAGATTTCTATTTGCTTATATACACACTGATTAGACTGTAAAAAAGTTATCTGCAGGACAAAACATCACAGCACCTGAGGTACCACTGGAATAGAAAAGTTCTGCTTCATTTTAATAACTGGCACACTGGAGCATACATAGTAACATTTAGAGCTGGTCACTGCACAAACATGTTGACTGAGGTAAACGTGTAAGACTAACAGTAGTCTTGATTTACAGAATTCTGTTCTCCAAGTACTACTATGCCCACTTCAAAACAAGAACACATTTTCAAACTATTTCAAAGCCTAGAAGAAATGACATATCCTATACAAAAGAATACATAAAATATTGATATCACATATGTGAAATGGTTTCATTCGTTAATAAAAGTGTCATTTTCCTTCACTCTGCACTGTCTTTGTGAATACAGGCTTCTGAGAACCCATGAAAAAAATTTCAGTCAATACACTCAATACTCTACATGAAACCCAGCTTTCTCTTTTAAGAGACTGCATTTACAGACCTTGTCACAACAAGGTCCTTGATGTTATCGAAGCAATTTCAAGATACTTTAATCATTGGCAAAACCCAGTAACTTGACAAGAGAAATTTGGGCCAGGAAGATTTCAGTAACTTGAAAGGAAGGTTATTGACTCATGTAATTTCATTTGGAAGTGGCTGAATCCAATTGATCTGTTTTTTGCAATGCATATCTTCCCTCTGCAGCTGTCTCTATCTGATTCAGCGTGCAAGTGCAAGCGCAAGGACTGACTATCCCTTTCCACTTAAAGCGAAACTCTTCCTTCCTCCTGCTATTATTTTGAATGAGCACACAAGGAGAGCATTTTCAAGTTTAATCTCTGTACTCACTGTAAGAAAAAATATACTCAACTGAATGCCAACCCATGAATTCAACCAAATCTTGTGACTGCTAGTATATTCATTATGTAGTTAGAAAAACAGGTCGTAGAATATAATTTTTTATTATTAACAGAAATGCTGAGTCAGGGCTTGTATAACACAAGGTCATGTGACAGTACAAAACTAATTCTCAATCCCAACTGCACAATATCATGTAATCTACACTGTAACAGGTTGTACTTATTTTCAGTTGAGTACTTAGATGCGTTCAAAAGAAAAAAACCTGCTTCGTACGCAATGAGCATAATAATTTATAAACATGGTCATGATATGTATGAAATCATATCTTGACATACAAGTTTGGTTTACAACAGTTTTAACAGTAAAGAGGTGTATCAGTAGGAACTTCACAATTAAAGTAAATTTTAAGCAGCATAAATCTTAAAAGAAAAAAAAAATTGTGGTATAGATGAGGAGCTAACAAAGCCTTGAGGGGAAATGAGTGGACCAGTATCCATGGATCCTGTTCATGTAGGTTGCTGCACTGCTAAACATCGGACACCTTGTTTACATTTCATCAGAATTAAGGGGAACACTGACACTGATGTGCAGCTCAGACTGCAAGTGATTTACATGTATCAGTGTATTCTTTAGCAAAGATATTTTCTCCAAAATTCAGTACAACTTTTTTAACTTGAGTCATTTTGTCTCTCATTCAGGAAGTGTTCTTTTTCAGATACTACATGCTTAGTTTTTCTCAGTTGGTATGCTGTTTTGGTTTTAAAAGCAAACAGATGGGAAGTCTTATTAAATGCCTATCTATCCTGACAGTGAAGTTACACATTATGTTCAATTATTTCACCCAACAAAATAGATTTAACATGCAAAAATGTCAAAGAAACAAAAGAAAAAGGGAAAGGCAATATAAGCACAAAATTAAAAAAGCTATTTTATCTACAGAAACACACACTAATTTCAGGACACAATGTTTTAATTTTGAATTATGTGAAAGCTGGTCTTTTAAAGCGAAACTTTGTGCTTCTTAAACAACTGAAATATCATTTTCAAAATACTTCTGATCCCCTACATAAGGATACATATGATTTGAGAAGTAAAACTTTGCCTTACAAGAAAGCCATTTGGTACTTCCTCACACAGACTGGGGTTTATTTTCCCCTTGTTTTTATTTCATGAAGGTGGAATGAAGTGAAACAAAAAATTAGGAAAACTTTGTCACTGCAGAACTAAGTTGGCCTTTACTCACCCTGACTTAGTCTTAGGCTGTCTGCGCACACAAAACATGCTTGACCAACTAAACATGACTAGCTGGCTTAAAGACAAAACTGTGAAATTTCCTCTTATAAGCTAACTAGCAATGAAAATGCAGCTAAAAATCAACTGCCAGTCCATCACTGCCTTCCCAACTTTTTGTATCACAGAAGATGACAGGAGTTCTGCTGTAATTGAGTTTTTTATGTCTGATCTATTTACTTCAAAGTTTGAGTTTTGCGGTATCTATAGCAGCAGGAACATTCAGGCTGCTCTGAAGCAGCATGCACCCCAGACATGCCCATAGAAACATTTGCGGAGAAACCACAACCCGACCCTCAGCATCAACACTTCGCCTGCCTGATCCCAAAGCAGGCTAAAAGGGCTTTGGATTCTGTTGACGGTAATAGTTACAGAGTATCTTCCCAGTAAAATTCTCTCTTGCATAAACTGTGTGTAATTAAGACTTAATCTATCAGTAAAGTAAGTCAACAGCAAAAACTCAATAAAAATATTTACATTTTATGTATTACACAATTTCTTTTTATTATAAGTGCTGTCACCCACTGTAACTGTTTTTCTGTTACACTGAGAACTGTGTACTCCTTCTTAAGTACTATATAAATATACTAAAATACCATTAATTTTTCAGATCAAATCTTTTATTGGCAACAAAAATCTAAACTGCTTTCAAATACAGAAGTGGCTTTGCTTATTATTGTTACTATTATTAGGATGTACTGAGAAATATTTTAATTAGCAGGTTATATAATACAATAAATTAGATTGTAAGATTGACTTGATATAAAAAAAAACTGAATAGAGGAGTCTTTTTTAAGCAAAAAAAGGTGGGAAGTATATTTTTTCCATTTCAGTATATTAAATAAAGTCTAAAGGTGTTTGATTTTATTATTATTACTACTATTATTATTTTGTTTATTTTTTACAGAAAAGTAGATGAAGTCATTTTTGTGGTTTGGCTCTTTATCACTGGGGATAGATGAGCTCTGACAGGAAAATCTGAATTTCACTCCAATGTCTAAGTTTTAACATTTGACAGTAACCACCAGGGTCTAAAGCAGTTGCAAAGTCACTGGACTGCATGGTTTTCATGCTGCTGTTAATGAAAATGCAGGCCTAAGCCACTAAGGCATCAGTTATTGATGGTTTATTGAGATCCATGAAGCATTTAGAACCTCCTGTGTGACTTCAATATGTTAAAATCTAAGCATGACTATCAGAGCGCCACAAAACAAGCCAAAGTAGGAATTCTGGTTTCCCGCTCAGCTGTTCTACCAAGCACATGTCTAATAATAAGTCCTGCTGTAGGTAACAGGCTTTATGTGACTGTATTAGTCTGCTCAGTCTAAAACATTGATTCAGGGCTAACAGATGGGCATTTTTTCTTCCTTTTTAAAGTAATTTCTTCTTCAAGACATTTATAGGGTTTTTTCTTCCCGTATCTCCCGCTCCCAGAAACCTTAAAACTGTAACAGTTCCACTGTGAGCCATTCAAGACTACAGCATCACGTGCAACCTCTTTACCAAGCCGCTGTGTACCATAGCCCCGGTCAAAATCTGTGATGCGTTTGCTGCTATGACTGAGAAACAAAGAAATCAATTCAGATCAGGTTTTATTTATAGTTTAGATTGAGGAGATTAATGGCAGTACTGAAACTTTATTGCTTATTGGAACATTGTGTCCAGAGAACAAAGGGAGGTGTAAGTATAGCCTCTTATCACTGTTACAGTTTAAAAATTACAGAAGAATTTACTACTTCTTCATAACAAAGACTACAAAAAGCTGTATCATGGCTTTGGAAGAGAAAACGTTGGCTTGTCAAAGGAACTGCTAAGCAGAATCCTGCAGGTGGCTGCCATGAAAGGGAAGGTTATCAAGTAAGAGAGGGATGATTTTTAAAAGAAAATTTACTCAGAGCTCAGAGAAACACATCATCCCATACTACAGGAGATGAGGAAATCCAGCAGGTGTGTTTGGTTAAGCAAGAAGCTTCTTACTGAACTAAATATGCAAAACGTGTGCTGGTAAAATTCAGAAGGCAAAACCCCAGATGGATCCAATGAGAAACATAAAGTAGTTCTTCAAGAATGTTAGCAGTGAAAGGAAGTTCGCAGAATATATGGATTGGATTTCAACTGGCTCCACAGAAGGGGCTGAGGTACTTGATGCCTTTGCCTCAATGCCTCAGTCTGCACAGTGAAAACTTGCTCTCAGACTTTCATGCCTACCAGTGTGACATGGGAAAGAGGACAGTCAACAGCAGGAAAGCAACAAGCCAGGGTCTACTCCATTTGAATATATTCCAATCCATGGGGATTATCCAATGGTTCTGAAAGGGATGCTTGTTACTTCTGTTGGGGTCCTGTGTAAGATCTAAGAAACATTATGACAACCAAGGCAGGTCACTGACAACTGAAAAATGCTAAGACAAGCCCATCTTAAAGAGTTAAGACATGCCCATTAAAAAAAGGTAGTAAGTAGGACCTAGGAAATCACAGGCTGGTCAGCCTCACCCCTGCCCTGGGAAAGATCAACAAGCATGTCCTCTCAGAATCCATTTTCAAACACATGAAGGACAAGAAAGTACCCCAGAGCACTCAGTAAAGATTTAACAAGGGTAGACAAGTTGGTCATGTTTGAAATGACCATGATGAAATGACTGGCTATGTGAAAGAGGAAAGAGCAGTGCTGGTAACATACCAAATTGTATTCAGCATAAGGCTTTTCAAACAATCCCATACAGCATTTTCCTTACCAAGTTATAGCTCGAGATCGAGATGGTGTCCAATAACAGACAAAGTACCACAGCGGGTGATTCTGGAGCTAACAGAGTTCATAAAAAAATCAGCATAATGAGACAAAATTCACCCTCTGCAACTTTCAGAACAACACTAAGTTAGGAAGGGTGGCTGCCACATTGAACAGTAAATTTCCGATCCAAAATCTGCTTGAGAAACTTGAGGACTAGATCAGCAGATAACCATGAAGTTCATCAGGAAGTAGAATGAAATCTTGCATGCATCAGTACAGCAGAGAAGCAACTGGCCGAGTTGCTCTCGGCCCTGCTAAAAGGACCTGGGGATTAAAGTGAATGTCAAGCTCTGTATGACTGAATGAAAGCAGGACCAGCAATTCACGGGAGGTTATTGTTGCTCCCTACTCAGAGCTAATAACACTGTACTTAAAATACCATAACCTGTTTCAGGCCACCCAATTCAAGAGAGATGAGAAAACAAGAGTCTACGTAACAGCTACCAAGATGGTAGGGGGCCTGCAGCATATAACCTACGAGGAGAGACTGAGGGAGCTCGCCTTATTTAGTCTGGGAAAGAGGACACTGAAGGGCAAGGTGGGGAGATCGAGCTGGAACCCACAACCACCTGAAGGGCAGTTACACAGCACAGCCAAACTCTCCTCACTCGTGACTGACGACATCACGTGGGCTCACAGCCACAACCTGCAGCTTAAGAGGTTCAGAGTGGACACTAGCAGATGCTTTTTCATTATAAGGAGTAGTGCAGCAAGCTCAGGGGGTACTCAGGACTCAGCTGCATGGGAACAGTCAAGTAAGAAGTTATGATAATTTTTTCTTGATATTCTAAAAGCTTTCATTTCAGGTGTTAGAAATCCCTACATTGGCCATAATTCTTAAGTATTGCTGATTCCTATGATCAGGATGGGAAGCAGCTATGTTGAAAAAAAAACGCACGATGTCCAGTGCCTGGGTCACTAGTGGATTTCTGTCAGCTACAAGGAGTAAGAACTTTGCTTCCCAGCCCTCTCACAGACAGCATCTGACTGTCCACATGCCTATACTAGATTTCTAAGTGGTGTCCAATACTGATTTATTGTTGTGCACAAATAGTGAAATACTGTGGCCCTGACGCCATCCTAAAATTCAACGGTATTTGTCACAATAAAGGGCCTTTTCTTTGATTGAAAGGTGATTTTTTATTCTACCGAAACGTAGATACTATAAACATTTCACCAAGTAAAAGCCAGGAAAGGTTACGTGGGTATGTTCTATAACTGTGAGCACATCTAAAGCATATTTGTAGCCATCAAAATAAAAAACCCCAGAAAACTAGCATTATTCATGTATATTTACAACTCCACAATAAAAAAACTTTACACATGAAATGGCCTAAGTAAAAAGCTCCCAGATGCATTTACAAACAAAATATAAAGTTAGCCAGAAAAGTATGGAAAATGCAATGCATTCACTTGCACAGTACATACACGTCCTTGTATTTTAAAATACACATCTTAACACTGGGCCATATTTTTTTTAAAGGCCAGTAAGTTTTTCAAACCGATAGATACAGAAAGGCTGGAAAGATTTAAGTTAAGCAAATATATTTTGAAACACAAGGCAAACATTTCATATATTCCATTATAATTTCATCATTCATTTTCAGTCTTCATTTTTAAAACTTTCTAAAACAAAAGTGACAGCTCTCTAAGTGGAAATGGACTAAGAATAGAATAAATCTGAAATACACAAAAATAGGAATTACGGTTTTCTTTCAAACTACTTCTGGAGCATGCAATACTTAGTAATAGTTTTTTCAAAGGAAGCCAGAAGCTAACCAGTATGTATAAACAACAGATACATTTACATTTATATCATAATCAAGTTATAGACAAAAAGCATCACACAGCACTTCTGAAAATAACTATTTAGAATATTTAGAACAACAGTTGTTATAACATTGTTGTTCTATGCCGACGTACGTGCAAAATGTACATGCAAATAAATTTCAGATATCATACATAAATCTTAACAGCAACGACAAAGCCTTGTTGTATTATATACAAAAATCTGTTAATTAATAGCATTTAAGACAATGCCAGAAGTTTGATAAAAGTATATTAAGAAGATGCTCTATTTGTGGAACTCTGTGCTAAGTATTATACAAATCATTTAAGAGAACTAAAAAAATAGTGAAATAATACCATGATGTACATTGTAACTTGTTTACTTAAGATTTTTCTCAAATAATATAAAAAAGGGCCCTCAACAAACTTATTTCATTATGACAATAATGGAAGTCAATAAGAGTTTTTGAAGATTTTTCAGAATGTCACTACCACATAAGTGTATTCTTGAATAGTACTTTCAGCAGGTACATCAACAACATAGTGTAGATGAAGCATGAACCGTGGTTTGTTTCAACTGAATCAAAAGATGCAGTAATTTTTTTAGATACGAAAATAATATTTTATTCGTAATATATATTCTCATTATATTACATCTTGGCAGTAAAATCTATATGAAACAAACCTAAAGCACAATAAACCAGTATAGTGAACTCATGCCTCACCCTATGCCATGCTAGGTGTAAGGTGAATCAAATTAATTTTCAATTTTACCAGTTTCCTAAACTTTTGTTACTGCTGTTGTTGGGCACAGCCAGATCTGTTCCACAGTACAGTTCCCTCTTTAACACGTCAACAAACTCAGCATTTAGTCCAGGCAGAAATTAAACTGCTTTTAAAAGCAATTAGTAACAGGCTTAAATGCATTTCAAACACTGCACCTATATAAATTTCTGTCTTCAGAACATGAATTTGGGGAGAAAAACATGAAATAAAAGATGACTGTATGTCATTCTGCATGACTTTGGAACTACAGAGAGTAGATTTGGCCTTTTGACTGATTAACGGTCATGGTCATTCTGAAATGCCCTTGTACCCCCGCTATTCCTTTACACTGGTTTTTTCCTCTCAAGAAGAAAGCAACACAGAATGTGTATTTATCAACCCATTGGAATGACAGACATACAAAAGGTAAAAAAGATGGATACAAAGAAGTTAAAGAATTTGATTTCAAGAAAATTGCAAAGTGCGTGAATCTGTGACTGTGATTAACTGATTTCTGAAATCTGTCCTTTCCTACTTACTTTTTGAGAACAAAGGAAAATGAAAATATTCCAAATAAGGCCTTGATTATTTTATCTATTTTTTAATGAATTGCTCAAGATAGGTGAAAGATAGCATGTAATATCAAAGAAAATACATAAAGTCTTACAACAAGGAATTTCAGCCAAAAAAATTTGTTTATGGAGAATTATTAATCAATATATATTTGATTAGTTAAATTATATACCCAACATTTTTCTCCATTTAGAATAAAGTTTTTCTAAGTATGCAAAATAAATACATTGTAACTGTAATAATATAAGCAATGCTAATTATGGTTTAGCACTGTTTTTTCATTAATGTTTGCTGTTCATACTGATTTTTTTTTTTAAATAAATACTTTCTTGTTCAGTTAGGAGCTTTACTAATATTTTGATTAATTGGTAAAAAAAATTCAGCAGAATCAGTCTTCATCTATTTGGTGTACTTGTATTAGAGATTTCTGTGTATCAGAGTGATGTATAATGAACATAAAGAAACACCTTAGAGGCCACTCTGTCTAGCTTGTGTTCTGTGTCTCTCAACTTGTAAGCAATTTCGACAGAAGCTGTTTTAAAGAACAGTTTATCTCCTATGACACTGCACATCCTGATGCTCAAATGTACCACCAGGAAGCTAATAGGAAGGGAAAAAAACCACACCAAAACACCTTGAGGAATGACTGAGGATGACAAAGGTCTTCTATCCATGCACCTTCAGTAGTTTCAAATAACTTATCAGCATCAAAGTGAGATTTCATGATCATAATAAATAAATATCCTCTGCCACCTATACCAATAAAGTAGCTGAAAATGTACTAAGATGTCATTTTCCGGTCACCCACTCCACATCTCAGTTTCAATGACTTACTTGTCTTGACCATAGCGAACCTCTCCTTTCCACATAGGCTTCCTATCCACAACTCCTTCTCCCCAGCTCTTTAAACAGTTTCACTCTCTCCCCTCCTCCAACTACCATCCACATGATTTTCTTGTTCCAGTGTCTTTCTCTAATTAGCCCAACTTCCTTCTTTCAAGTCCTGGAGCTTGAAAAGTCCGGATTTTGCTGCCTCTCCACACAAGTTTACCACTGTCTCTCAATTCTTTTTCTGCACATTTACCATCCAAACTCAGGTCCTTCTCCAGCCCACCAGTCTCAATCCCACCATGATCTCCATACTTGGCTGTGAGTACCAGTCTTTTTGCCCAGAGAACCACAGCTCAAGGGTTTGTCTGTCTGTAACCCAAGGCCCTGTTTCACACAGCACATGTGCATGACTTTGGCTTAACTTTACTGAGCAAACAAGTTAAGCTATAATACAGTACAAAGCCAAACTCTGCTAGATGAGTAAAAAAATTTCATTGCATCTGTTGATTTGAAATGGTATAAAGTAGTGACTCAAGAAAACAAAACAAAAAACCATGAACTTTAAAAACCCTGAGAATAGAGTGGAGAGTGAAGATGGCAATTCAGCAAGATCAGGTCCAGCCTGGTCTAAGGAACAACAGAGGCTGAAACATCTTCACCTTACCAATGACTGCCTGACTAGCAAAGATTCATCAGACATCTGCACTGGGTATGAAACTCATACTAAAGCTTAGCCTAGCAACATGATAGTCCCCACCATAAGTGAGTATATAGCTGCTGTGTATTCTTGAGTTATGTACATCCTGCATACATCTCTGTGATTGACCCAGAGGAGTTACACACCTCCCCACATTCACTGCACCCATTTTATTTTTCTCATCTAGTGTAACACTTGTTGACTCCGCATCTGAATCAGACTTCAAATCACCAGTCACTGACATCATCGTTGAGCTCTTTGTTCTCAATTCACACTTCTTTTCTTCGCAAGTCCTGTAGCAACTTAGTGCTCCAACTGCAGGGATATGCATGCTCAGCTGGCCCACAGCGCTCAAAGCACAGATGACAAAAGATCTAAAAACTGCTGTACCACAACTCTGGTAGTTACAAGGAAACTATTCCTTCCCCAATATTCTAAAAGGCTTCCAATTTTCGAAATTTCATCGAACTGACATGGATATATTTCTTCTCTGTCCTTGGGAAGGAAAGGGACGTCTTTGCCAAAATTCAATTTACTGATCAAAGACTTCAATTCACTTTTCTTCGTAAAGGCCTATGTGTGTATGTGTTGGGGGGGAACCTGGGCAAGACAATACACTTGCCCAAATCTCCGATCAAGAATTTTGCCTGAAAACACCCAGCCTAATAAAGATATACAGGAGATATGGAGAATTTTGAGTCCAAGTGATTAAAGTTTTACAAGTAATAAAAAACTGAAAATGGGGTCTGATACTGCAATTATTACCACTGCCCAGCACATCTAACTTTCATCTATACCAATGCCAGTTAAAAACATCCAGAGAGTAAGCTTTGCTAAGTTTCAGTCCCAGACATTTTGTTTGATCATTTCACCATTTCTACTTTCACTGCCTGTAAGTCAGCATTTCATAATACAATCATTGTACAGAATATGCATCATTCATGAGTCTTGATGAAATGGAGGGGTTAGCTTTCACCATTTCAGAAACAAAAATAATAGTATGAATTTGAAATAAATGAATTGAAACTAACATTCTAAAAGAAGAACCAAACTTCCATAAGAAAATTCTTCTGGGGAAAAAAAAATTAATTAATCAAACATTAGTTTTTAGCTCATTCAGCAATGACTTCCAGAAAATCTTTTTCCCTTGTTGACAATAACAGAGACACAGAAAGCCTCTAACACAATGACCAACGGAAGCTGAAGCACTATTTTTCCCAAAGCTCTGGTGCCCAAGACAGAAGGAACTCTTTTGCCTGTTTGAACAATGAAAATGTTACGTATGTCTTACAAAATAGCAAAATTAGAAATAACACTCTAAAAACATTCCCATTTCTGGGGCTGGCACAGAGAACATTAAATACACTGAAGCTACTGAAAAAGGCAACTGCAGCAGTATTTAACCAGAAACACAGTTCTTCCTTTTCTTCAAGTTAAATATACGCATTAAGCTCATTGTCTATTGATAAATTTTGCTTAAGGTGACAAGAGCTACATTTTGAACCTTATCACTTTAACTTATAAAGCCCACCAGCTTCGCATAAACATTTCTACATATATTTGTCAGAGAAAATGTACTTCAAAAATTTATAATATGGATTAATCTATACTGAAAATACTGTGCTGCTTAATTTCAGAATTTTATCAATCTTCATTACCAATAAAGTTAATTATAACCTCATACACATGGCTTAATATAAAATTTAAACGTAAAAATGAAGGGAGCATGGGAATTTTTCTGAAGCATCTTACAGAACAGTGAAACTAGTTTCGAATGAAATATTAAGGTATTTCCATAATTGGAATGAGAAGATATTTAAGTAGAACTTAGTACATACACTATTAACTGAAGTTTCAAAATAAAAGTCTCAGTCTTTTAAAAATATAATCTTATGCATTTTCTACGGTAAGCAGGACCAACTGGAAAAAGGAAAATACTTAGGTACCAAGTATTATATACTGTAAACTTAATCCATGTTTCCTTTCCCACAAGATGCAAAACATACACTGTTATAAACACCCATCAATCAAATGGTCTAGAACAGGCTAATGATTTTTTTTTTTTTTTTTTTTAAAGTGTCATTTTCTTTCAGAGAAGAATCTGGAGGAAATGACAGCAAACAGGAACATACGACATGCCTAACACTGTTTGCTATCACTTAGGTTGACCACTCCAAATGGACACACACCTGTGCATACAGATATCGTTATCAACAGTCTATACACACATATGAGCTACTACCTACAAGGTGAAAAAGCAGCCACAATGGTTTTGGTATAGCTTACAAATTAATGGCTAACTCAAACTGTTCAGATCAAGTCTTCAAGGAACTAGGATCTGTATCAGAAAAAAACCTTACCGTTAGTACTCTTCTGTCACTCCACTGAAAGCCAGCTCATGTATTCCTACTTTTGTTTGGAATGAAAGGGGAGATCTTAACTCAGCATTTGTAAAAAGTGCACCCACTACCCCACTTTGTGGGGTACCCCCACTACCCACCAGAGGGGATGAAAAGGATAACTTACAGAGTGACAATCCTCCTGCCCTCACTTTCTCTGTCCCTCAGAAAAGGGACATTATCCCTCTACTATAACACCACTAGTCCTTCTCTCCCAGCACTTCTAACTCCTTCGTCATAGCTAAGAAAAAGTGTGGAGTTTTAGCTATGATGTTGTTATTTATTATTTTCTGGGGTTGAAAGGAATTAGCAAACAGACCTTCACAGTTGAGTTTTGGGAGTTTTCATATCTCTCAGTCCACTGCTAGGTTAGATGATACAGCTCTTTTAATGCAATTTGACAGGTGCCCACTGAAAGCTATCATTAGAAGGGATGACACTCTAATACACTGAATTTGGAAATGCATTTGGAAAAGGCACTTTTCAAAGAGAGCAGAGGAAGGAGCTGGAACTGTGGATGTCTTACCTTAATTTACATAGTGGAACCCTGCACTACGAGATAAAACTTTCCATGGAAAACTGTAAGCATGAACACTGGTAGTTCTCCAGTATGTTGTTCAACGAAGTAACCTCTTAAACTACAACTACAACTATGACATGATTTTCCCGAGACATGGATTTAATAAGCAAAATAACTGAAATACTTTCTCATCCTTAAGTAGTGTCCTTAATGACTCACTATATTGACTACAGGAAGATGTTTCTTTTATAACAAACCAAATTTTGACTGTTATACACAATAGAAGAATTTTATTTTTTTTTAATGGTTTACTTTTATGGACTATAAAAATGCTTTTTCCCTCCACTCAGCACTGGTGAAACCACATCTGGAGCACCGAGTCCAATTCTGGGCTCCCCAGTACAAAAAAGACAATGGAGTTACTGGAGCAGGTCCAGCAAAGGGACCATAACGATGATTAAGGGTCTGGAGTATCCGCCATACAAGGAAAGGCTGACAGGGCTGGGATTATTTAGTCTGGAGAAGAGAAGGCTCAGTGGGAATCTTCTCAGTGTGTATAAATACCTGATGGGGGGAGAAAACAGAGCCAGATTTCTTAGTGGTGCCCAGTGAAAGGACAAGAACAGGTAAGTGGCAAAAACTGAAATAAATTTTTTTTAAACCTAAAAAGAAATTTTTTTTATTGTGAGGAGGCAGAACAAGCTGCCCAGAGAGGTTGCAAAGACTCCATCCTTGGAGATACTCAAAACCCACCTAGACACCGCTCTGAGTAACATGCTGTATCTAACCTTGTTTTGAGTAAGGGGGCTGGGGACTAGACCAGCTCTAGAGGTCTCTTCCAATCTCAACTATTCTGTGATTCTGCTTTTAATAAAAGCAGAAATGGTTTAGACAAGCCTTTCAGAATTAAAAGAAATTAAAGTCCTGCAGTTTACTTATTGTTCTTTAATGTGAAAAACGAAGATTACCACTGGAGTTTTAAAAGCCCGCTGGTTTTCTTATCTCTTTTTCACAGCAAGTGTTATTACAAGAACTGTCAGTAGGTACTAGCAGATGACAGGCTGTTTTTATGTAAATTTAAACAATTTTTGCTAAGACTGGTTACAAAGTAACACTTTTTTCCTTCTTTTCGTCTGCTCTGCATTTTAAGATATTAAGCTGCTGCTTTCCCACTTTTTACATACCAGTACATGCACAATCTTTCAAAAATGTAGAAAAACTTCAATTAAAAATTACTGGATTGATCCACATCACACAATTGGACTACTAAAAGTAGCACTATTGATTTTACTCATGCAAACCTAAAATCTTAACAGATACTACATTCAATTTCAAAAAAGGACATTTTAAGTACTTTTTCCTCAAGTGCTTTTCTTAACATTCCTCCACAGACTCATACATTGGCAGTTACAAATAGTCTTCATCAATCCAGAAAAAAAAAAATTAAAATCTAAAAGTTGCTCTCTTTTCCTGTCATTTATTACAAAATGGTCTTCAATAATGAAGCAAACAGTTTTATAAATTAGGTTATCCCTGCCACAATTTCTCATGTTGTTACTGAATCCCATTTGTTATTCTTTCTGAACATCTTCCAAATTCACCTATTCCTTTTCAGTGCTGATTTTTTGGTCACATTTTGTACCATCCTCAAATAACGTCGTCTTTCCTCTTCTCAATTTCTGCATCATCAAATGGTAATGCAAAATGTACACGGTCAGGAACTTATGTCCCCAACAGTTTCTAGATGGGACTCCTTCTAGCCTCCATGTGAAATTTCAGGTCTTTGTTCACTACTTCGAGATTTACAGAATTTGAAAGCTGATTTCTCCTCTGTTCCTTACTCGTTTACACTTCTCTCTGCTTATTACCCCCTCTTTTGTCTCATTTTCATTTCTCACTTTCCCAGAAGCTCCCTCTTGAGCAGCATTTACGTATTTTCACCTTTTTCTCAAAATATTTTAAAAAACATAATTAATTTAAATAGAAATGTAATTTAAATATCCTGTATGTCTCAAAAACAGTTGATGTTCTCAAATAAAAATTGCTCTGGACTTGCACAGATTCTTGCTGATTAAACCAGCTATGTATTCTGTTGCACCTACTTAACATCTAGTTCAATAAGCATTTATAATAAAACACACTTCACTTCCAGAAAATTCTTCCACACACCTCCTCATGTAGTCATGAGTTTCTATACACAAGTTAAAGGACAGCCAATTCAGAAATGCATAGACTCCATTACCTCAAAAATGACCCTACAAAGGAAACAACAGTCAAATTCAAAATTTCAATAGACTTCGCAATTTCATAAAGACAGAGTTTAAAGATTAATTTTTTTATTATTATTATAATTGCCTTTCACCAGGCATAAACCACAAGTCTGTGCTCCCACTTGGTTATGCTAATCAGCATGCTCTCTGTTAGATGCAAAAATGCAGGCAGCAGTCTCATCCATTCTCTTTTATGTTTTATTCGCCTGGATCGCTGAGCGGAGATGGGAATACTTAAATAAGCAGTCCATATCACAGGGTCCAAAGAGACTTCCATTTTGAGGCCTGGGAAGGCTTAATACAGGCATACTTAGAGAATAGAAGATTTAACTTCTCTCCTCTATTTCCCTAGGTAGCAACATCAGCACCAGGCATAATTTGTCTCTGACTTTTAGTAACAAGAACACTTTAGAAAGCTCTTCAAATTTATGAGATTTTTAAACCCAAGGATAAACCCTGGCTGCAGTTTACACTGAAGTGTGCACTTTTATTCATACAATATTTTCTTACCAAATTATAATCAACTTTCTGCTATGCAATTTTGGTGCTGCTATTGCTAGCTTTTATTGCTGTATTAAATTGTTAGCAAACAGCTAAACGCTGCCAAAACAATTTCATCACATCTATTTCATTTTTAATAGCCTTTTGTAAGAAACAGCTCTGAAATTATTGTTTACATATTATGGTCAAATAAATGTCAACAAATTGTATTGTTTAGATTACTGCCATTAGGATTTTTACAATTATTTTAGCCTTTATTAGAACATTATTTTTTAGAATTTACTAAGTTAGCTATCAGTGCACTACTATCACTGAATTATACTTGCATTTACTTCTATCTTCTCAAGCTAAAACTGAGCAATGAACAAGTATCAGTACCGTATACACCTTTGGCTATCACTACCATTTCAGCTTCCTCTCAAAAACACGACGAAGTCATCAAAACTGTTTTAGCATATGTGGGAGGCTGAAGCTTTCATAAAGTCCTGAAGATGCTATCAGATGCCACACAGTTTTCCTAAGACACATCCTACCCTTAAATCCAGTTGTACACATTAGCTTTCAGGAAAAGTAGGGAGTTAGTTGTCTGTGTTCAGTTTTAGCTACAAGTATTTAAATTACATATGTGATTTTGGTTTTAGATTTCAACTGAACAAGATGAAGTTCTCTGCCCAGCACTTTAAGATATTTTGAATCTGTCAAAGCCAGCATGCCTTCCTGGCCAACCGATAAATAATGTGACAGCAAACATGTTCCAACATATATATATTTTCTCTCAAGTAAGTTACTGTACAACTGGAACTCTATGTTTAATTCCAGTGACACCAAACTAAAATATTTTATTCATATTTAGATGCCCCCTCAGGGAAACAGAATGACTTATAATGACAGCAACCATCATCCAACACATTAAAACTGGATGGGAAAGGGATAAAATAAATGAGGTGCCAAGAAAACTTCAGACATCCTTAAGAAAACAAAAGCAAAAGCTGTGTTTTTCAAAGATAAAATTGTATACCGTGCGAGAAACAAGCAAGGCTTTCCATCAGTTCTGAAACAGGAAATCGAAAGCTGCCAAAGGATGCACGAACCACACTTTTAGACAAGTAATTTTTCTGTCCAAGCATTCTTACATGTATTACTTTAGATGCAGACAAGCTCCTGTACAACATCAATGGGTAGCAGCTTTCTGTTTTCTCACTCCATAAAAATTTATCCTTTCCCAAGTGACAAGTGCTGACCTTTCAGTGTACTGTGTCTGCTCATGCTATGCTCCCTTCTACAATTGTTTCTAGTAATATACATCAAAAATGACAAGCAGAAATAAGTGTACTGCATGTGCTGTGCTGTATAGCTGATGTGTAAGGTCTCTGTGATTGCTAATTAGAAAGGATGCTTTACTGAATTATCATACTTCATATGCAATTACTGCAAAGCAACAACATAAATTAACCTTACAGAACAAGGTGTTCAACATTGATGCTGGAGATATGTACATTTCCCTTCCCCCCAAACCAGTAAAATCCAGTGTCAGAAACAATGTGTATCTAGAATGGCTTTGGTATTGACTTTAAAAGAGAATAGAGATTTCTGTATTAGAATTCAAATGCTTGGCCACCTTTCCTCTACTTTCCTAACCTAACTTTTGTTTCTTTTTAATAAGAAAAGGGAAAGTCAGCAAAACAAAATGTCACCATTAAATCATTTCACAGCATTTTGTGTCAGAAATGTAATGGAAAATGTGCACATCATGGGAAAGGTTACTGTTCTTCCAGAACATCTTTTCACTTGGTTCAGGGCTCATCCCTCTACATAACTGTGCAGGCACTACTGATGGTTGTTCTCCCTGGGCTTAATTTGGCAGTTGAAGGATTGTGGCATTTTCAGGAAACCACAGTGCAGTGATTTTAGTGGTTATCCAGCTGAAAGTGATGCTATGATTTAGAATAATTACTCTGTTTATGTGCAATGGTAAAAGTCAGTTACTACACCATATTCCAATGTCAGCTTATACTTTACTGCATATTTCCCTAATATGACATCACATCAGATCTCAAAGTCAGAATTACAGGTATTTATTGTTCCTGTTCCTCAACAGTAAGCACACATGCAATACAATAGCATTACCATACTTAGCTTAACTGACAATTTGGGATGGGGGGGAATCAGTTACGCCAGTTAATCAAAGAACTGCAATTTAATTTATGCTTGACCTTTGCTTTGTTATAACCAGTGATATGAAAAAGGGAACAGACCCATATTAGTCTCTGCTAAAAGTTTTTAGATATTCTTGAAAAACATAAGCATTTTTTCTTCTTGCACATCCTCTCCACAGCCTTTCTTCTCAAAACTATGTGAAGTTACTAGGCCTTCCTCAAGATGAAGTCAGAGATAGGCTTAAAAATTTATCTGTAACCTTATTCAAGAGAGCATGGCAAAATTCTTAAATTATGTGTTTCTCATGTCCACAAGACAACAATATCCAAAGACCATTTGTTCAAATGACAAGATTTTAAAAAAAAAAAGACAACACTTTAAAGCAAAGAGCAAGTATTAAAAAATCCATTCAAAGGTAAATGTTTAGAAAAAAAAATCTGAAGAATGAGGTTGTTATAAGGTAATGAAGTGCTACCTGAAACATTCAGTGATATTGAATTCCTGCCTTAATACAGAATTTTGACTTTGGCATTTTAAATGCCCTGAAGTAAATCAGATACAAAAAATTGGATTTCATTGATATGAGAATGTAAAGGAATTACACAAAGTATAAGTAATAATAACAATCTCAACTGTTGTAAAGGACAATCCAGTTTTTTTAATTGTAAGGCAAAGCAAAATCTGAATCTAGCCTTGGATATGGTACTGATGATGAATATTTAAAAACAAAAATAAAAGTAAAATAAAAACAAACAAAAATTTTAAAATCATGTAAAAGAAAATAACAAAATTAATAAGGCAGAAAAATAAATAAAAACCATGTATTTCTAGTTATCCTAAATCCTAAGATTTGCTTACAGAAAAAAATTACTTTAGTCTAGATTATTCAATCTGTGATTTCAATGGCCACACCAATAGGGAACTGAAGTAAGACAAGTGACAGTAGACAAAATGAAAAATCTAGTGGACGTCAAAATTATGCTGAAGTACAGGAACAACAAATAAAACCTACAACTCGATTCCTTTCCGAAAACCCAAAGACATTCTATAAAAAGATTAATATTAACTTTCACCATTCTCAAATTATCTATTTAGATATTATTAAATGCAAATTATTTCAGCTACCTCAAAATAAAGTTCAATAATAAAACTGTATTTCTCCTGTAACATACACTGCAAAAAAACCAAGCAATCTTTATAAAATATATCATAACGCCAAAGAGGCATTTTGACAAGAGCTTTTTTTTCATTTTTCATTGTTTATGTTTTTAAAAGTATGTTCTCCAGTAAGTAGCTCCGAAATATCTTAGGCTATAGAACTATTAAGCTAAAAAGAACAATAATATTGCATATACACACAGATTATCCACAGCCTCTCAGGTAATAATACCATATGTAAAATTCTTGTTTTAGACCCAAATTAGCAACTAACTGCATGCAACTTTGCTCCATTGATTTATTAATGAAAACTTGTGCTATATGCCATTTTAATCATGTGAAAAATAGCACTGGTCAATGCTGAGAAAAGGGACTCAAAATCCTTAAGCTCCCTGTACCTCTAACTGCTTTTCAAGTATGGGCTTCTTTGCAATGTAAAACATACTCTCACATTACTACAAGATAAATTTCATTTTGAATTGTGTAGATGAAGTTTTGCACCCAAACCTCAGGCGTACTACTGTCAAAACCCCACACAGACTAACTACAGATCAAAGACTTGTAAAAGTATTGGGCAGCAGTAACAAAAGTGAGAAAAAAATATGTGTGTAACAGTAAAGAATCACTATTTTGCATATTGGGATTTCTTACTCAAATAGTCCATAATTTACATTATAGTTCTGTGGACAGACATTTAATTCAGAAAACTGCACAGATGCTCACTTGACACTAATTGAGAAAAGTCAAAACTGATGCTGCAACACAGCATTTAAATGGTATTGTCTCCTGCTATGGTCTTCTACCACTTTATTTTAATACCTGAATACTAACATTCTCAGGTTATAAATTTCATAAGCATAAATTTCAGTTTCATGGCTTCTGTAGCAATGGCTCAGCTTAACGATGCAAAACACCTGAACTGATAAAGAATGTGACATTTGTTTTCTGAGCATCCTATACTATGAAATGCTCTGATGTGAAAACCTTGCTGCACTGAAAGTGACTGAAGCAGTTTGGCCAGAATGACGGAGTATCTGACACATTCAAACGCCAACTGAATTGAATCATTTGATGCAATTTTGATGCTGTAAGAAAAAATTCTTAAGAATGCCCACAAAAATAAGAAGATACTGACTCCATCAAGATAGATATTTTTGCAGCCATAACCTATTACTGGTAATCAGACTGGGAAATAATTTGATATGTCATCAGCCTCCCCTCTTCCATCACAGGTAACGTGATTTCATATTCTCTGCATATTGTTTCATTAAAGTAATTTTAATCTTCTGAAGAGGCACCTCACTCAATGACTGCTTTATCTAAAGAACTCACTCATTACTTATAGCAAAGCTAATTAGGACATCCTGAGCATTATATTTTTTTATTTTATAAATTCTTCTGAATTGTAGGAGTTACAGGAGATAAAAAGGTGCAAACGTCTCTGATGCATGTATTTCCTAGGGCAACCAGAAAAATAATATATAAATCCTGAAATACATAGCTGTTCTGGGAACAGATGACAACTGCCAAATATAGTTTCAAGCTGTAATGTACAAATCCACGATTGCAGCACAGACTTGATCAAGCAGCTGTAATGGAGAGAAAAGGATAACTACACTTTTAAAAATTCACTGATCAAAAAAAAAGGTAAAATACTAATTGTTAGTAGAAAACAAAGTAACCCTGCAGAAAGAATTGCTTGAAACTCTTATTTACAAGTGGTTGTATAGTTACATACATCTAAAGTTTGACACTGGTACACAAGCTTTTCAGATCAGCAGAGTTTAAATATCAATACTAAGAACATCTGACAATTAAACACCTGAACCAAACTTGTGCCTGAAGAGTTCATAAACTTCTACTATTCACAAATGTTCTACAGATTAAAGCCCAGTCTACAAGAGCTTGGGTGTCATTGGTTTGCAACCGCAAAAAGATCTATGTTGAACTTCAAGGAGGTTTGACTGACAGATCATTAAACAGTCCAAGAAATAATGTAAAGAAAAACATTTGGGGGTTGTACACACCACATACCTGGTAAGAGGAACACTAATAAATCTTGCCAAATATCACAATAATACTCCAACAGGGTTTTAGAACTTTCATAACACTGAAGAGAGACAAACATGCATTTTTTCCTCTATTCTACATACTTTAAAAAATTACTTCTTCACTATGTTTAACAGGAAATGCCACTAAATACCAAAAAAAAAAAAAAAAAAAAAAAAATTCACAGAAGTCCTACCTTTTTCCTGGGGGGGGTGAGGGGGGGGGGGGGGGGGGCAGGAATCATCCTTTGCTGTGTCTGCACTTTGATCAGAAAGCACAGGTAGGCAGAATAACTTTTCATGCAGTTTTGCTCTCTTTTTCAAAATGAAGGCTCAATGTTAAGCTTTACATAAAAATAACATTGGATGGTCCTGTGCGTATTTCCCAACCTGGCTTTCCCAATTCTGATAATGCAGAATCGAATGGAAACAAGTCTTTTAAACATGGCAATAGCTCCAAAATTTCAGTTTTGGGTCACTCCTACGCAGACTACCTCTAAGATAGTTCCTTCAAGATCACACAGTATCAAGAATCAAACCAGAGAGGGACCACAAAATCAGTATCCAAAGACCTGAGCTCTATTCTTTAGATAGCTTAAATTTCCATAAGGATTAACGAGCAAAACAATCAGGGGGAAAAAAAAATCTGGGCTTCAATTGAGATTCTGCTGTCTCAGTTCAGGAAAATAACAAACAAATGTACTAAAGAAATCCTTTAGGTACCAGGTAAATAGACTGGTTCCTAATTAACAGAAAATTCAAGAGTCTGCCATGGACTTTTTGCAGTACAACTTCAAATGTTCCAGGCACATGCAGCTTTAAAGCAGCTGGGTAGCCCAAATGCAAATGTGCCTAGCACTCTGCTTCTAGAGAAGCCCTAAATGACAGCAGTATGACTCTTAGTACCAGACCTATGCCTGACTTTTGGGTACTTCAAAAGAGAGCTTCACAACGCCTATAGCTTTTTTTTGACTGCCCTAGCACATGAATTTACTAAAAATGAAAAATCTGTGGTATTTTACAGTAAGAGGCAATGCAGCATAGGCAATTCAGTTTGAATAAAGTCCTCTATGAACAAAAATGTGCATTTGTCATAATATATATTATCCTGCTATCTAGTATAAAAAGAAACAACTTTTAGAAGGCAATAAGATGAGGTAAATGATAGAAAAAATGATCTAACTGGTAACTTAAGCAATTAGAAAAGTTAATACACAGAATTAATCCCTGTAAATTATACAGCAGAAATAAACTACACAACTGAATATTAAGTTTCCTTTCATTCAAGTAGTTCATTCGAATAAAATAATGCATTTGTAATCCTCTGTAAAACATAAGATTGTTGCAAATTGTGGCTGAATTAACTAACATTTCCCTTGTGATTAATCTCTGCATTAGCAGCCTTAAACTTCTAAAACTACTGTAAATCATAGGCTTTCAATTACCATGATGGATTGTTAATTTTGTTGCAGTGCATTTAAAGTAATTAATAAATAATGTGCTTGTTCTGGAATAAACTTCAGCTCATGCGGAGCATCAAAACTAGCAGCCAACAGATAAGGAAGAAATCCTTAACTTGACGGCTGGCATGCCCTTCTGCATGGAAATATAAGAAATAAAAACACAAAGATGAACCTATAAAAGACAAATGCAATTAAGGAAATATGGTGAGTAACAGTTTCGGAGAAAAATTTTCCAGGGGATTCAGAAGAGCCTGTCTAGACCACACTTTCTATCAAAACCAGAATTAAAATAAATCACACTGTGCAGCTAAGGAATCAATTCTTTATACAGTATAAATTATTATCCTGAATTTGATAAATGCATTTGTAGCACCAGAATTACAAAAGTTGCATACATTTTAAAGATTTTCAGTTATAGTATGATTTGATGACTCGAAGCTATGCCAAACCTTATAGTCAATTTTACTCAAGGGTTTTTTCCTTTAGTAAATATGACATTGCCTATGTTTTCGTCTTTCTCCCTTCCTACTCCTCACCTTCCCCCTTCAGGCCTGCCTTGATACAGTGACTGCACGTGCAGAACATTACACTTGCTTGAAACGTGAGACTTATTATACTGGGAAAAATAAATACTTTCACATTTAGCTTATTTCCTAGTAAACATTTGCATTAAAAATAAATACTACATACATGCTTAATAATTTGCTTTGCAGCTTTATGGTTTTTGATTACTTTATAACCAGCACTCAAATCTATGTTTTCGAAAATTCTATACTGTATTTTTTCAAATACATGAGCTTAGCCTATTTTACCCTTTCTGTAATGCTGAAGTAATAATTTTGCCTCAGTTGCTGTAAATAAAACAAAACGGTAAATTCTTACTTAACTGACAATAAAGCATAAAAATCCAATACACAAAATGATAAAAGTATGTATTACTACATGCTTGCTCAAAATTGTGGGACGAAGAAATACAATGCTTTTTCAGCGATTTCTTTAACCTGGTCAAATATGATTTTGCTCCATACATAAATGATATTTTAATTTTACTCTGCTTTTCTCAAATCTAGCATTGAGATATCAACTTTATCTAATGCAATTAGATAATATTACCCAAACACATCTTAAAATCAACAACTGAAGCTATAATATTACATTTTTAATAGCAGCAGTTGAGAGCTGGATAATTTTTTGAAAATAAGCCACTTCTTTAGAAGTAAAGTCATTTAGAAGTCTTCCCTTGGAAGACTTTAAACTAGATAAGCCCGTGAATTCTTCTCTGAGAAACTGTTCTACATATTAAAGTAAAAATACACAATTCATCTTCATTTTTTCTTTTACCAAAACAGAATAGACAGTAATACTGTGCTAGAAGCACTTTTTGTGTACAGTGGTACAACGTCTTCCTTACTCTGGAGTGTGGTGTAAGATGGAGGGCAAGCTTTACCTATTACATATTGAGCCACCTGAAATACACTTCCTTATCCATCTTTCTGCTAAATATGGTTAAGTTGTAAAGGGATATATTAGGGAGCTATTTTTAAAGATTTGCAATACTGAGTTATGGCCTCACAAAAAAAAAAAAAGGAGATACTTATGAATCATTCCTTTGCAAGATCTATCATTCTGAGTGATTCATGCAAGACTATTGTAATAAAGTACTCGGGAAACCTATTAAATGTCTAAACTATATATAACTTTAAAAGATTCACAAAATGAAACAAAAGAAAAGCATCATTACATAAATGTTTTCTAAACCAAACAGTAGAGGTCACCTCTAAAAACAAACATATCCTTTAAAAATACTTCCTGAGTTTGTTAGAAAATTTATCTTTCATATCACGCTTTAGAAATTGCTGTATTTCAAACCGTCTTCAGTTTCAATCAAATATTTTCAATATTTGATTACTGCTTGAGATTGAGAAGTATATTGTTATAGGCACCCTCTGGTTTCACAATACTTTAGTTTCAAGTGCACACTATAACTTCTTTCACTGAGCTCTTTTTAAAAGTGCTGTGTCTCCATGCCTTACATCAAACCTATCTGTGTCAAATATGAAATATTAAAAACCCTCCATATTTTACTACTATTCCTCTAAAAACTCAATTACAGTTCATTTGAGTAAAAAGATATTAAAAATCCACACTTTTCTCTAATTACAGATATAGCTTCCTTACTGTCATTTATAACGTTACAGATCAGTTTGCCTCATTTGAGTAAATGTTTTCAATTAACTTTTTACTGTTTGACTAATTTGTAAATCTTGACTGTACCACTCACTGATCTTGTAAAAGGTAAAACTTGCAGAATTATTTAGTTCAATAAAACTTACACAGATGTATTTAAAAGAATTTATAAAATAAATTCCCTGTAAATTATGAAAAAAAAAAAAAAGTATATCACAAAAGGATCACAAGACTGATCTTTTTTGTGGACAAAACCACAAAACCTAAACTTTCAGTTCTAGTGCATAGTACTAGTAGTAGTACTGAAATTACAAAACATCTGTTGAGTGAAGAGCAAAGATGATGACAAAGATCACTAGTTTTCTGAGAAAGTTTTGGCTTTAATAACAGTGCCAAACAAAATGGGTATCAAAAAAATACTTTGTTTTCCCTCCTAAACATCTGTAGCTTACAAGGAGCTGTACCAGCTTTCATTTAAAATAACACTCTATTTCTACTACCACAAAGGAGTCCTGCATGACAGTAGAGGCAGGAGAAAGAAGCAGTGCAGGCAGAAGGTTGCAAATCTTAAATTTGTGACAATGTAAGAGCAAAAAGGATTCTGAAAACTTTCTTTGACATTGCAACGCTCTGTGGATCACACCCCCACACAGCTTTGGCTACATAGCAGAAAACCTATCTGGCAGCTAGCATCTTATTACAGTCCCTGAATTTTCTCTCATCAAAAGAAATACAGCTTTAAAAACCAAAAAATAATACTAAAAAAATTCAAATTTACTAAATACTTTACCATCATTTAGTAATCATCAAAAATGAGCCTCCACAGCACTTTAGAAGCAGTGGTCACCTAACTTGGATACAATTGCAGCTATTTATAGGAATTATTATAGGAAGAAAATCAAGTTTTAAATTCATAATGTCTTTTAAAAACTAATACAGAAAATAAAACAGAAGATTTAAGAAAATATTTTTCAGAAAATTATGAACAAAGAATTAGAACATAAGAATCTCCTTCTCTCCTCCCATGCAGGACTACTCTTCTGTTTCTACGCCTAACTATGAGGATTTTTTCTGAGAGAATTTGTTGGGTTTTGGCATGTAGTATGCTTATTTTTGGCCCATCTCAATTACTACTAAAATCTTTTCATGTAGTAAACAAGACATACCACTAATTTTCTACCGTATTTTTTAATTGCAACTTAAATATACAGTTCTTCATGGCATTTTCTCATCTTATCCTTTATGTCCTCAACACATTTAACACTTCTAGAAAAAGCCTGAAGAAGAAAACTAATTCATTGCGTTTTGCACAGTAAAGTACAGTACATGTTGTTCCCAGGATTCCTTCCCACAACAAAATGGTCTTCCTGTATCTTTTATGTCTTGCAAACAGTAGGGCTGAAGAAAGCCCTTTATCTTGTCATGGGCAGTTAAAAACTGTTGCCATTAGTTCTCATCTAACTGTATCAGCAATCACTGTAACATCCTGCCTCTCTTTCACAGTCTGGTACCAAGCAGGATCTAGGAGTACCTAGCAGTAGCATCTTGTCTATGTATGAGAGTCACACAATTACTGATGAGCTCATACAGGCACCCTGCCTCCAATTTGGAGATAAAAATATAACCTGGCACACACCCCTTGAAATTGTATCAACTTCTACAATAAATCATATGCTGTAATTGATACTAAAATCAGCTATTCTGATACATCTGTACCTGGGACACATCCTGATTCTAAAGCTATGTATTGCTTGCATGTATCATTGATTCTGACTTTTCTCATAACTCTGATTCTTTGAAATAAATTAAAAGATGTATTTTGGGATAATCCTTCCAACTAAAAACAATTATATCTGAGCTAAAGAGGAGATCTTGTCCAGAAAAATCTAGTTGAAGCATACAGAACCTAAATACAACACTATTTTTTATCTAAACTTATAAGATAATTTTAATGAAAGCTCAGTAGATTCAATTAAAATCCACTTTCTGGTTGCTAAGCTCCATTATTATTCTTTCAAGAATTGTGAGCAGTTTCTGCAGCTTCGCAAAGAGGCCACAATGCCAGCTATAAAGTCAAAATCATCAGAAGTTGTGGTCAACGGTAGCTATTCAATGGCAGCTATTCTACACTTTAATTAGATTTCTGCACCTACTAAAAAACCATTCAACAGATAATTTTTTTTCCCACTTCTGTTTCAGATAAAAACATGATTATCAAACCCTTTCATGATCTGCATTAATGGAGGTAGCATTAATACAGTTTTAAAAACATAAATTCCTCATAAATCACATTTCAGCTCATAAAATAGTTAATGATGCTAATTTAATTAATTTTAGGATGCTCCTCTAGCTTTAATATCATTAAATTGCTGGTTTGTTTATCCTTCTGACCTGCTCTAAAACACTGATTGACAATTCACCCTGACATGAGAAAATTAATTCTCTTGTGTTGGAAAAACAGATTATCTGGGTTATTTACATCTTAATCCACAGTGTAAATGTGTTTGGCAGGTCAATAAGTAAATCAATGTTTCTGATGTAATATTTTCCTAAATAAGTTTTTGTTTGTTTTCTTTTAAAAAGCACATTTTCTTTGTTATAATCATGATGACAAAGTGATGAAGATGAAACTTTAATTCCTCATAAGGTCAGAGTATCAAACCTACCTGACTAGATTTTCATTGTCTCCAGTCCCTTTGCAGGTAGCACATTCAGTCCTTAAATCCTCTGACTTGGGCTTCTTTTGTAGAACAGACTGTCGTTGTCTTCTTTCTCTGGGAATCCGTTCCTGTCACAGCAGAAAGCAAAAGAAAGGAATGGGGGGGAAAGGAGGAAAGGAAAGCAAATATTTTCAATTATAGCACTGAAAGTAACACTTCAGCCCAAAGTTTAATTTTTTTGTGAAACTGTTAAAAAAAAAAAAAACAAAAAACCAAAAACAAAACACTATATATCCAACCTCAGGTTTTTCTTCTTCAGGCACAAAGCTTCGTTTTCGTCCTCTAGTTCTCTAAAAGAAAATATATTTAAAATTCAATATTAGGTAACAGAATGTTTTTGCTATCTATCTATTATTCATAACAACAACAAAAACATATCGCAGGAAATAATTTAAAGCATTAACTACAGAACCACTGCAAGACAACTATAATAACCAATGTTAGAACAACAGCTTCAGATTCTGCATGTAAGTCTACAGAACTAGCCAAAAAGTAAATATAAATACGTTTGTTGACCTGAGCATGTGGAGTCTTATTCTAAAAAAGACTGCCGCCAGAATTACAAATCTCTTACAGACTTTGCATAAACTCCCCAATACTAAAATGCATAATTTGAAAATTGATATGAACAGTATATTACAGTAAATTCCTTGAGCACTTAGAAGTGCTCTATTTGTAAGACAAAAAATATCAAAATTAAAAAACTTCATCAAAACAGAAATACAAAATAATTCTTACAGCTTTTGAGGAGTAAGCAAGAATTAAAGCTTTCAAACTGAAGCTTAATATAATGGGTATATGGCAGATGCTCATAAAGCTGTAGCATATACCAACATATGACTGGTACACAACAGATAGAATGGGTAATACAAAAAGTGGCAATTATTTCAGCATTGCAGTTGGCCAAAAAATCTAAATACCAACAGTGTGGAGGAAAACACCATAGGTTTACAAGCAGCTCCAAGTAACTACACGCAACTCACACGAGTCCAGTTTCAGTCACTGTGTTTTTATCTCTGAAATAGCAGCATTATAACCTGTATACGTTAAATAACTGCCACAAGCTGACAATATCACACTCTCTCCTCCTTGTTTAACAAGAAAAGAAAATTAGAAGGGACGCGGAAGGAAATGAAAAACATCAGAGACTATTCCACTAACCCACAATGTCTGATACATTGACACTAATAAAACAAACAAACAAACAAACTTTAAAATGCTTGTTTTTCAGGGAGGAGATCATCACCTTCGGAAATCATTACCTTCGGAAATCATTTGTCATATGATAAAAAAATCACTTCCTACTTTATGATTTCTTAAAACTTTTTTTGAAGCAGCTAGTGTTCATCTCAGAAAAAGTAAAAGCCAGCTGATCAAAAAAATCTTAAGCCAGTTTAGAATCACAAACAGCCATAAATCCAATTCCGAACAAGCTAGTAATATGATGCTTCTCCTGTTTGGGGTCCTCCTTGAAACAGATTTATACTAGTTTTAAATTAATGTTCACTATTTTAAGCAGTTTTACACATTTAAATACAGTTATACTGTAAATAAACCTGCCACTTCAACACATCTATACTTTTCTACTTATGCAGATTTTGATCTGCGCATGTTAATAATACACTGTTTCAGAAGGTTTTTTTGGTTTTAGGCAAGAGTTAACTCTGTAGTAGAACGGAATGTAGTAGAATGGAAAACACTAGTCTATTTTGTGCCTCTTTAGAATACTTTAATTACCATTGAGAATTCTCTTTCACATTTCCCCAAAGACAATTTATAAAAAATTGTAAAACCTTATCCATTTAATACATACCAATATTTACCATACATTTAATAATACAGTCATAACTGAGGTGTTCTACCTTCCACGAGTCACACAGTAGATACCTAAGTGTCCAAATCTGGAAGAATCGATTTATTACAGGTAACTGAATTTATCAGTGTAGTATTAGAAGTATTAATGTAACATGGGCTACATGTCAACTGCATGTTACACAACTCAAGGTCACTGTAAATTAAAACTAGACAAAAAAAGGTTTGATCAGACATCAGCACATTGCTGCCAATTTTACTGCTTTCAACCTCTGGCATTAGTCCTAAGAACACTTACAAACTTTGACAATTTTAAGCCATGTAGGCTCTGCTGAACACAGCTGTGTAAAGATTAAAAAGAAGTAGGTGTAAAGGTGCATGCCAATATATGCAGTGTTATGGTCCTCATACTCCATGTTTAAGCAGCAAGAGACAATAACGGCTGCTTTGTACAGTCAGAGTAATGCCATCTTGAAAACTGATATATAATTTGGAAATATAGGGAATAATGAAATTATTTTTTATCCTAAGTGGAAAAGATTACAAATTAATAACTACATTTTAAGAAGTGATGAATCATATTTAAACTTCAGCAAAATGGAAATACAAGATTTATAAATAATTTAGTCACCTTTGTCAAAAAAATGTTGGTTTTCATCTGTCTGCTATATAATGTGTGATGTATATGACAAGGAATGTCACATTAAATTATAATCGCATTACGCTTCCATTTGATTTCTAAACCTTCAAACATACTTGAAGCTGTTTGACAATCACTAGAAAACAAACATTAAAATCAACACCTTTGACATACACATTTGTAGGATATTTTACATGCTTTTAAAGTAACAAAATTTTACATTAATGTTTTGCCAAACTGATTTCCACAGTTAAACATATTTGCAATGCTAACTTCTGGTCAGAATCGTTATACTATTTCCAGTATTCACAATGGAAAATAACATTAAATTCACAACTGATAATTAAATATTCTGTGATTTTCAACAATAGCCTTCCAGTAATTAGACATTTGTAATTTTACATACGTTTTCACTAAAGTTACTTTACAGGTTCACAGAAAAGAATCAGATAAACCTGGATTACTTTGTCCAGTGTTTTTCATTGCTATTTGTCTTGAAGTATTGTATTTGCATTTAAAATGCTTTGAATCATTTCTGTCATTAGTGGGCTCAGAATCAGAACATCAGAGATTATAAACATCAAATATTAGAGCTGCACGTACTTGCCATAAACAATTTAAAATTTAAGATTTCTTGTAAAAGAAAAGCTTAAAGTAACAGTGTTATTTTATATGTCCAATGGTAAATACTACAACTGAGATAAACTTGTTCATATTCAGAACTTACTTGGAATCAGAGACATTAATCCAGTATCAGATTCATATAAAGTCAGTGATTTTTTTAATCAAAACATTTGGCAATTCAATACCATAGAGATACCTTCAATTCAGGACTTCCTTATATCACAAAATGGAGCAAGCCAGTTTTGCGAAATTTGTTCCTGCATTTCCAAAGTGCTTAAACAATAAGTCAGGAAAACAAAAATCCATGTGATCAGCACCCAAGCAAAATTCCCATTCATGCCCATGCAATCCCAGCTGGTTTTTTGTTATACTCCAAAGGTAGATACGCTCTAAAATATCTACCATCTGGAATGGACAACTCAGTCCAGAACAAAACACAACTAGATCTGGATTAGACAGATGCAACCCATACATGGCAACTGCCACAAGATGACACTTTAGGACAGGAATAAAAAGAAGTACTGAACAATGGAATGTGGTTCAAAATAAATCTGAACAGAAATGAAAGCGAAAAATAAAATGTCTTATTTCATTAGCAATACATCCCAAAATAATCTGAGCAGACCAAGAAAGATCAATGATTTAAAATTAAGATGCAAGCATAAAATGGAAGTATTTTATTTATTTATTTAAACAAGAAAAAAAAAACAATTAAAAAGTTAAAAATAATAAAAGATTAAAATAGATTAAATTCTTCCTATGAGTCATTTTTAGCATAACAATTTGAAGGGAAAAACCCCACCTCTATATGTCAGCAAACCAGCTTCCAATTAAACTCTTTAAAATCCCATAAAGATGTTGTTCCTCAGGTAAAGAGACTGAGCCATTTGATTCAATGAAATCATCAAGGTGAAAGCAAGCCATCTTTTCCAAGAATATCTTACTAAGGTTTAGCCTTCACATCAATCTTAATGCCCTCCCTCAGAAAAGAGTAATGCTCTGGGTAAATGAAACCTAAACATTAACAACACCCCTTTCGGTCTTTTACTTCAAAGCTTATCATCTGTGGAAGTTGGAGAACCATCCCACAGTATTAAAGCATACACCATTCTTCTGAGTTATTTCATTAACTTCTGACTTCACATTCAAAATCTGGAAAAAAAACCCCTGCCTCTTGCCTCTCCCAACATTTTAAAAATTCACACAAAATATTACAAGACTACCTACAAAGAAGCGGTGACGGACACAACATGCAAACAGCTATCAAACCTGAAAAGAAAGAGAAATAGAAAAAGCCCCAACATTTGTTTCCCCTGTCTAATCTAATTTGTAATGATCTGACAGTTACTAAAATATTCCATAAAATATATAGTATTTTATAATATATAATGTAAGTAATAAAACACAGTTAAGAAAGAATGTTAGAGAATGCCTCTAAAAAATTAAAAAAAAAAAAAAAAAAAAAAAAGAAATTAGAAGAACTAGGGCATACACTTTCACAGCCACAGGAAAGATAAATAAAAAATGGGTTTCTTTCAGCTTTCATGTTTTGTGTCACAAAAGTATCCATCTGTGCTGTGCAGCATTCTACTGTTATGGTGTGGAAGCTTGTGTACCAGCTTAGGGAATTAAAAGAATCGGGACATAGATGGCTGAAAAACAGAATACTGGCATAAGAAATGAATAATGAATGATGAAGCAATAAATGATACAATGTGATGTGGATCAAATGCATGAGTGATTTGGGGTGACATTTTTAGAAGATAAACGGACAAGAAATCAGCAGAGGTGTGGGGATAACGTGATTCCAACCCATGGAAGTAGTGTGCTCAAGACACTTTAAAAAAATCAGTTAAAAAAAGCTGTCGAAATGGAATGAAAAATATTGAGGGAAAATGTGATCAACAATGGGATCAAACTGTCAACCTAAAAGTGGGCAAAGAAGAAAAACTGCAGTGGGAGTCTCCACTCTAGACTTGGAAATAAGCAACTCAGTAACAAACGGACAACAATATGAAACACACATAAAATGAAAAAGATTAGATAATGCATTGACTGTAAGATTTTTAATATTCTCAGAAAAATAAATTCCATATACGAGACACATGGAAGACATCTGTAAGGGACAAATAAAGCCTAGGATGAATTCTATACTCTTTGAAAGGAAACAGACTGCTTGCAAAACAGCAAAGGAAACAAAGCAGCAAAGCCAAGCCACATAGGAAACAGTCCGTTTGGCATCACTTCCAGATGCAACTAGTTGATATGTTAGTTTCCAAGCATGAAAGCAGAACGGTGAACATGACAAAATCGGTGCCCACATAAGCCAAAACCACCATGGCTGTCACCAAACCACATTGTTATGCCTCTGGAAGACACATGCTTTAAACCAGTTCATCCAAAGACAGCAATAGAAGACAGAACATTCTTTTGGAGCAGTTTTGCTTTGTCAGCTGGAAGAAAAGGAAAACCAACACAATCCAGAACTCATCAACTAACCGAAAGGGGGGAGGCAATTCTCAAGAGTCACAAGTATATGCTCCTGTTAAATATTGAGCATTTACTAAAGTGCTCCTGGAGGATAAAAATTTATACTGTGACTTATTTAATTTCTTCTTCTACATGAGAAGATATACAGGAGTTATCAGTATTGCAAAGAAATGGAAAAGAATATGAAATACTGAAAGCATCTGTTGTCAGTGGCAATGGTTCAAGTCCACTCCACATGAAGTGAACAAACATGGTTCTGGATTTGATCAGCTCAGTCACTGTTTTTCAGAAAATCAGTGGGGATTTCTGCATGGCCATTTCAAAAAGTTATTTGAGAAAGCGAATTTAAAACCCAAGAGGGGTTAGAGCACAATGGTATTTAACAGAACGTAACAGATTCCCAGTCATTTGAAAAAGCCATATTAATTCTGTCAACTATTTCAAATATCACAGTAGAAAGCACTGCTCCCAGTTTCTCCTTTGCTTAATATGTTAACTGGTTAGAATTTCTTTCAACTGTTTGCACACGCACACAAAGGCAGCAAAGAGGCCCAGCACACCCTGCTGATGCTGTTGTATCTGTGTAAATTTAGGGGTTTCACTCCATTAGCGTGTACTGTTTCTGCTAATAGATGGGAAAGATTATCCTCATTATGCTGGTGTTTCTATACCTCTTGGATGCCAGTGAAACAATACTGTCATATACATAGGGCTTTTCTTTTTGGCACTGAGTTTCTGATACTGCTAATAGTGCTGGCACCTTGAAGTAAGTATTACTCTTTGTAAACGTGAGCACAGGAAATTCAGTCAGTACTCCAAGTGCTCCTGAAGTTTGGGGGCACATGGTATCATTAGGAATATCACGCTATCATGCATTTTTGTTTGAGAATTTCATAGAAATAATTCAAAACTAGTCACAGATTTCACATTAAAAGATTGATTAAATTACTAATGACACACCTGACAACTATCGGTACTATGATGATTTCTTTATTGCGCAAAAAGTCTGTAGATGTTGTTTTGTGTTGTAATTATCAGAGGGTCAAACACGAAGAACTTAAGATGCTTTGATTTTTGTGGATCTGTACATATCACATTTCTTCTCTGAAATAGCACATATTTGATTTTTGTTTCCCTGACTGACCTGTAGCTACGGTGACTGCTCTACAAAGACATGTAGCTACATGAACTAAACAGCAAAGAGGGCCAGTTAAGATTACAACCATGTTTTAATTCCATTTCCCATCTAAATTCTTCAGGCATTTTAATTTTTATCTTATGTCACCTTATAGCTGACACATTAATATCAATTATATACTTCCACAGTTTAACCTTTTATCAAACTATCGTTCATTGATACCTATCACATATCAAAAACTTTCTAACCCTAACCCTCTCACTCATGCAGCCTTTAACACATACTTGTTAATGAGAATCTGAAAACAAAAAAAAATAAAAGAAATCAGTAAATATTAGGATGCTATGGAATCATTCCAAACAAAGAAGTCATGGCAAGGAGTCATTTCATAACTACAGAACAGAAGACGACTCTGATAGGAAACATAAGGAGAGCATAACACTCTCAGAAAACAGAATTGGGAAAACTTCCACTACTACCAAAAAAATAACCTAATGAAATCACTGCACCAACTATCAAGAGCATGCATAAAGCAAACCATAGATTTTCAAAAGCCTGAGGAAAAAAACCCAACCACCACACAGGTTGAAACTGCACAGATAATGTGATCTCTCTCCTGTTAAACACAGACCATGACCATTTTGCTAAGATAGCAATTTTTAATCCATGATGTCACCCAATCCTTGTTAAGAGTTCAATGTTATAAACACCCTTTTCCAATGAAAAAGTTATAAATCAAGCCAGTTGCAGAAAAATCCCTTTGACTTCTTTTGCTTTGTTAAAAGGCAGAAAAAAAAAAAATTCTATTAATGGCCCCACACAGGCATAAAAATATCTTCAGTAAAGGCAAGGAGAGCTATATAGACACCAGATGGCACACTCGCTCAATATGGATCAAAGTGAATGCCCTAAATGGTACATATCACTACTTTTCCTAATATATCTCTGAAATAATTATTAATTTTCCAGAAAGCTGGCAATAATAAAAAGGGAACTGCCAGACAAAAAGAAAGAGCAGTACATCAAAATATGATTATAAAGAGAAACAAGTTGACCATGAAGCCTAATTACACAGAATTACAATTTTACCTTATTTTTATTTAGTTTCCATTCTCTTGAGAACTTTTATTTTCTAGAAAAGCAAAAATTTTGCGACATTCCTGTTATCAAGCTATATAGTACCATTGAATCTGGCAATTATCTTGAAACTACTGCTTCTAAGACTGAAATGTATAACAGAATTTGAGAACTAGGAGGATTGCTTTCTAATCTTTTTAACACTAATTTCCTACAAAGCACGTTTGGAGAACTGAAACAGAAGTGGGACCGTGAAAAGCCCAGAAAAAGTCAGTTTGCAGATGTTGCTAAAACAAGTGATTCCCTTCTGAAAAACAAACTTAATGCACTTACTTGCAGAAGTGATACATATGCTAGTTACCTTTACTTACAGAGATATCGATATTTACACCATTGGAATACCACTTGGCATATGTCCATCTCTTCATGCCTTTACTACATCGAAAAGAAGTGATCTTTCATATATGGGGTTTTCTCCCCTGCTCTCTTCAACCAACCAACCAAGACAAACCCTATACTATCATGTATCCATCTATTTGGGAAGCTGATTGATCTAGTTTTTATGTTTGTATTGACATGTCATAGACTCAGGTGAGTTTTTACATTCAGTGATGAAGAAAAAAAAATACTTTACAATGTTCTTTATAATGAAAACCTTAAGTTTCAGAAAGCTGAATAGCTCCTGATTATTTTTTTCCAGAGCATTAATGTTCAGTTGACAGCAATTGCTCTTAAGTTGAATATGTCAAAAACACTACTGTTAGTTGCTTTAAAAGGTCTTCCAGGTACTTATTTAGAAGTGATATTTAAATGAGTTGACCAATCATTGTCAATGTTAATTAAAATGATGACTGATAAGTATAGGTGTTTTAAAATTATTTGCTGTTTTTATGAAGCACTGATACTTACACTCAAATTGGAATTAATGTTCTGTTTTCCTCCTGTAGCCATCTTTTATTCAAAACTTGTATCTATGATATCACATAATTAAGTTACACAATAGATATTTGGAAACCACTTCGGTGGAAACGCTTCAGTTAAATACAAGACAACAATCCTGTTTATCTTTTAATATACTTGGTAAGAAAAAAAATAATCACTCCTCTGCTATCTTTTCCTATTTGAAACAAAAGCAAGAAATAACATTCTATTCCAAATAACAGTATTTATTTGTAAAACAAAAGCAGTATACACAACTCCCTGTGCTAAAAACAGTTTGTAGGTGCTTTGTCAGTATTTTTTTTATTATTGTTATTATTTTTTAAAACTAATCTACTTAGACTACAGCCCCTCAGGCATAGATTTGTTTTCTTCCATGTTCCAAGGAACAAAGAGCATAGTGTTGACTAATGATTCTTTCCTCAAAACACAGACTTTTTACTGCTAAACAGAAAAAAATCACTGTCTGTTCATTTGGATTTTATACAATGTATTTATAGAAAAAAAGCTATCAGATTTTCAGGGTTTAGATAACGAAAATAAGTTTGGTATCAGAAGATCAGAAGGTTTTATTTAAATCCCTCAACAAGCTATTCAGTTCCCAAAATGCCTTTACAAAAAGTTTTTTTCACCTTTATAACAGTGGGTAGATACTTCCTTTTAAATCAAAAAGAACCAAAAATGGAATTTCCACACAAAAAAACCCCATACCACCCTCTAATATGCTCATTGGAGTACCAGGATCTGACAGCATTTGTTGGAGGATGGAATATTCAACAACACAAACAATACTTAACCTCAAAGGATACACTAGAATTACAAGAAAAAGCATCCCCTACCACCTCTTACAGCACACAGCTAGTCCCAGCTGTGCAATATTGCTTTAGAAGATGTGCATGTACGCAAGATTTCTTACAGAAACTCTGTTACACTTCCTGATGATAGCACATACAGTAGGTAAAGCACACTTCATGCAATTTTGAAGAAATTCACTGAAATGTACTTAAGAGAATTTTTTTCAAGGGACAGGAGGAGAACATTTATTTTGCAAAAATATGACACCAGACTAACAAAATTATTTTAGCAATGACATCTTAGATAAACAATAACATGCGTGTTCTTTCTTATTCGAGGATAGCAAATGAAGTTGGCAGTTTGTGAAAAGCTGTTTTTTGTAAATATGGATCATCTCATAAAGGCTCTGAGAAACTGAACATACATAGTTGAGTAGATGAAAAGCATTAATCTCAACTTACTGCTGTAAAGCACTATCCTTATCTCTTTGAAGATTTTTTCCAAATAAACAAACTACTGTACACTTTCAACCTTTATAATAAAAATATCTAATATGAAGAAATTGTAGTTCTGAAAGCAAATGTTAAAAAACATCTTTAGATTTTTAACAAATATAAAAAAAATATTTATAGACATCTGGTTTATGCAGATTAGCTACTGATATCTATTAGCTATTAGTTAATCATTAGCTGTTAATTTCTCTGAAATTAACTAGCAGCAGAAATGATTTGTGAAGCTTATACAAGTATGAGATTGGAATTATAAAGATTACAGATTTTAAACAAAGCTAGTTTAAAGAGTTATGCACTGAAATTCAGAAAATTGTTTAAAAGATCATTACGCATGGCTTGAAATGTATAAGCATAAACAATGAATTAAATTCTGTCCACAAATACAGCCCTCATAGAACAGATTAAAGTATAAAGGCCTGATACCTACTTACGTTCATTTGTAATTTGTACAGACCCTGACTAAGAGCAGAATTCTGATATGTTTAAATTTACCCTTGTGCATTTAGGTATATTCTTTTACATGGTCTTTCTCAGGAAGTTTAAAATCAGAAAGGTCTTCTTGTAAACTTTAGTTAGATTTTAATGTACAATATAATAGGTGCTCTCTCCAAAACAATGCAGTCCAAATGGCTGTACTTTCTCTCTGTACTCCCATCTTCTTTGAAACAGCTGCTCTTCTTGGTATAAACACCCTCCGAAGTATTTGAAAGCTAAGAGATGGAAATACTAGCGAGCACTCACAGGGTTGTTTTAAACAGCTTATTAGGATGCAAAATACTGCCCTGACACACAATTAACATAGAGAACTGTACAACGGAGAAGAACTGTCCTGACTCTGAATAACCTGCTTCAGTCCTACTTCTCTCACACTTCCAAATTATAGAAGAAAACTGAGTCTCCCATACCACGTAGAAGCTGTGAACACTAGTGTACTCCAGCTGCCACAGGTCTCTGGCCATCACTGTTCTGATGTAAGAGTAGATTGAATTAAGATTTGAACAATGTAGTCCCTAGGAGAAAACCTGAGTTTTCATTAAACAGTCTCACATTCCACTCAATGAGTTGGAAAATTAATATTCTTTACAGCTCTTCCCAGCCAGTAATTAGTTATGAGTCAAGCTTTTTGCACAAGCAGACTGAAGATATGAAGCAAAGGCACCTCATTCAAAATAATGCACAGCATCCCACTCTAAATCTCTGCTAAGAGTATCCTGACACAGATGTAAGGCTAAGTACTTAAGACACTTAAGAAGAGAAAAACCTGAAAAGAACTATTATGTTCATAAAGGAAAAGAAGGACTAGAAATAGCACAGGTTGCAGGAGTTAAAATTAGATGTCCTTATTATTTCTTGCAATAATGCAAAACAAAAGGAAATTGTAAGGTTACACTGAAACTGGAATCTCCCTCCCCACACTATTTTCTTTAAAAAACTATTTATCCCTGGAAAAGAAAATCCACAACATCAATGAATTCAGGTGCTTTGAAGGATAACAAAAAGAAATTTAAAAAAAACCAAATTGCAGCACTTAAGTACACATCCATAATTAGATTGGATGAGAAACAACAGTAAAATTACAAATACTTCTAAGAGGGTGTTTTACTCTTCATAGTACACCCCGAGCAGACAGAAATTAGAAAAAAAAAATTACTATGAAGGAAAAAAAACAATTTTTCATGAAAGGGGGTATCTTTATCATCTCTGAAATCAGTGTGATAAATAGGAGCTGCAGGATAAGCTGATCGCAAAATATCAATTCTGAATGTACAATTTAACATGAAATATATTTTTTTCATATATTTAGCATATAGGCTTAGTTAATCATATGCATTTGTACAAAATGTCTTACAGATACCAGCTATTGTTGTCAGTAACACCTAATGCAACTTTATCAAAATGAAATATTAGGGCTTACCCACAATTTCTGTCAACAAAGTAATGAAGAGTTAACTATGATAAACTGCTACAATGAAATCCAAACATGTAAGATGCATTCTGTTCTCTTAGGTATGTAGCAAAAAAACCTTCTTTCAGTTATATCAATTCAAGATAAATTTATGCAAAACAAATGGAAATTCCCTTAAGAGCAACAGATACACAATTCTGTTAGTCTTATAACTGCACTTGTTGATTTTAACTGTAAGCAAGGCTGATTACACACTGTTAGCTAAGCAGGCTTGCCAATTCATTCCAAAAGAAAACGAGATTGAATAAAACATGCCCAGAGATACAAAGTACATTGAGAAGTGAGGACTGTGAAGTAAGTATATTTTCCAATTGTTGATTTTTCCTTCTTTATTTTAAACTATTTTAAAGGATTTGAGCAGTGACGACACAAAGGACAGAACAAGTATCTGGTCATCATCGTCGAAATGTACCACATAGGTGTTCTCTGTGTAGTCAGACTCAACTTCCCATATGAAATTGTTCAAAGGTCAGGTTTTTTCCCCCTCAAATATAGTCACAGACCTAATGAATTAAAAAGTATTCTCTTCCTAAAAAAAAACCAAAACAAAACAAACAAGCAACAAAAACTAACACCAACTTTCCTGGGTTCATAGCAAAGCTGAGTAGGAAACCCATACTGCCAGAAGTATCTATTAAGTTTTCAGAGGTCTGTTATCTTCATTTTGCACTGAAGATACAGCCTAAGTGTACCAAGATGAAAAAGTTGAAACGAAGGAATTCAGCCTAGTTCAGAGAAAGAAATCCAGCAGCTGTCAAGGGTGTGAACCTTCTCTTCCATAGTTAAGCAGAAGACAGTAGGAAATAAAAAAACCAAACCAACAACCTGTCAGCTATGGGAAAGCTAGAAGAAGGGAGATAACTTTGACAGAGGAGCACTGTCCACAGGGCAGGAAAGATGTTATCTTGGAAATCTGTATGCTGTTGAAAAGCAGAGAACTAGAAAGAACAGAAAGACAGCCTTAAAATTCAAGCAGAGGAACAAAGTCTTTCTTAGACTGGTAGCAGTAATTTTTCCACAGTGCAATGCTGTACAATGCCAACATACTAGTCCACTCACAGTAAATTTAACCTCTGTATTACATACCACAACGTGTGTAGATATACTCTCCAACACGTGAGGTGCCAAATCACCAATGTAGCATCAGTATAGCACATCAGAGTGTCACAGTGTGAGTGCAACACTTCAGAGCAATCAGACTTCTCTCCATTTAGCACAGAAGAAGCTTGGCAGTTATTTACATGGGCCTTAGAACAAACCAATCTTGTCTTCCTATGGATTTCTCTACAATGCCTTATATCACTCTTTTGTCTATTACTACTATGAATGTCTCTCCTGCAATACTTCTAGTTCTCTTTAGTCCCACAATCATGAATCCCCACCCTCTTAATACCACTACATTAGGTATAAAAAGAGACAAGGGAAAGAAAGGAGAGAAAGAAGAAAAAGAGAAGAGGACATGCAAAGGGTTCAGTAAGCAGGAACACCAGACACATCTTCTTTCTGTGTCAACAATAGCATGACGACAGTCAGTTCAACCTACCCAGACAGCTGTAAGAACTTATGTGTTCTTACAACACAGGGAAGAAGGGAACTTTCCCTCAAGGAGAAAAAGAAAGAAAAAGAAGTTTCTCCCCTACAGAGAGGTTCTCAATTATTCACAAAATTTAATTTTGGATTACTCACACTCCTAATAGCAAGAGCTAAATTAATCAGTTTGGCTTGAGTCATTCTAAGTTTTTCATAGTTATAGACCAGGAAAAGGAAGCCATTAGGTAAATCAAAGCTGTGACCCAAACAGTCCAAATACACTGAAATGTAATCAAACCAAACATTTAAGGTTAAGTCATGAAAATACTTGCTTAATCCTATCAGTTAGTTAAACCTATCAGAAAAGTTAAGTACGGTATCTGCTGGTACAAGCATAAAAAGTCTGGAAAGCTCTGTGAAGAAAATAAAGTTGTGCTGCATGAGAGATGAAGTAGTCCAACCCTAACGTGAGAGGGTTTTAGTATTTCCTAATACAAAAAAGTGTATTGGAACATGAACCACCACTTTATCTATAATTACTACTCGTGCTCAAAGGGTCATGGGTACACTACTCATTCCCTAAACTGGACCTAAAAGCCCTTTGATACTTTTATATGCATTTTATAGGTAATGTGACACATCACACATGAAAAACCTTGTTTTACGAGCTAGTAGGAGAGCAAAATGTTCTACTTTCAAATGAAAGAAAGATGCTAAATATTTTATCAGTACAGGAAGCAAGAGCTTTTGCTTCTCTTCTCTAAAAACTATCCACCAGGAAAGTTTGAGAAAACATACAGTGACTAGTAAGACTAGGAAGCTAAACAAACTGAAATAACAGGATCTTGTGATAGTTACAAAATGTGCACTCAGTCAGTAGGTTGCCTGTACATATGGAAATGACTGATTACTTTACAGCTGTAATTGGCAATTTGATATATTTAAATCTTGGAATACAAGAACGAAACGTGCTTACTACTAAGGTGAAGAACAGATGTAAAGGCTAAGTTTAAGTGCAAACTGAATTTTCCCTTTTCCTGCCATTAACGGAGGACTTTGTGACCCAGGTAAAAGGAAAAGCTTGTACAGCTCTTCAGTTCAGTACTGTCTTTCCCAGCTTTTTACTTTAGCAAAACTATGTATTTAACACAAGTAAGAAAGCATTACACAGAAGAAAGGGAATTTATAACAAAAATAGAACATCAATCAAATTGAAATCCCACAATTCAAAACGTCCAAGAAGTAAGTAATCTTAAAGTTATTATGAATATGAGCTGCGTAACAACAACTCAACCATCATTTACCGTGTTTCTGATTGGAATTTTCTTCGGTTCTGGTGGCACATCCTGAGGAACAAATTTCACTGGTTCCTTAATCTGTCTCCTTGATCTTTTGGTCCCATCTGGTAAGGTTTCCATGGCGATATCAGCCTCCATGTCACTGCTACCTGCCTGGTCACACTCTGAGCACTGCCTGCAAAGTGGAAGATTTTCTATTTAAAACTGCAGTCACAAAAGCAGAAAAAGAAACCTATTGAAGTGTTTGGGTTTAAAATAAATTAAAAAGTCAAGAAACCCAATGGACAGCTAAAAAAGTCCCTCGAATGTATGATATTTTAAGCAACTAACCAAAAAATGAGCAAGACGTTCTTATAGCTGGGTTTTTTTCTGACAGTATTTAAACTCTGAAAACCAAGACTTCAAAAGTAGGATTTAATCTTCAAGAAAGATGCACCCTACTTCACCATTTGCATCTGTCGTGGTTTAACCCCAGCCAACTCTCCAATGAAGGAACAGGAGAAAGAAGCTTTAGAGATAACAGCATTCCCTCCAAATTTTGTGTGTCTGCTTAGGTAAAGGTTACTTTGTGTTCTTTACTTTTATATGATGTATTGTCTTCAAGTTGCCCAACTCAAAACTCTAAGGAGATTTTCTGTTTGGTAAGCATCAGAGAGCACAGCCCTCCATAATACTGCAGCATCAGTCATGTCATTAATTTATGTAATGGAAAGCACAACTGAAAGTACTTACTATGATCTGCTTATGCAGATGTAAGCAATAGCTATGAAAGTGTTCAAAAACACTGTGATGAGCAATTCTTACAAAAAGTTTATTTTCCTAATTATTATGGTAAAAATATGTACTATGTATAAATTTAAAAATAAACATTCTACAACTACAGAGCTGCATTAAAAAAATTAAAGTTTTTATAAGACAAAAAAATAGCAGTATGATTTTACAGCAATATTTGGAGTTAGGAACCGAGTCTCTTGGATCTACCACCCTGCACCTATGATTTAAATTATTCCTGTTCTTTCGCTCTGCACTGCTAAAAGGGAAACACACTGTTTTTCTGCTACATAAGTTCAGAGAGTTACAAAGAAAATAGCTATGCAGATCAGTAAAGTACTTCAGTTTCATTAGGGCCCTATTTAACTATAAATAAAGTATATTAACTTTGATGTTAGTGAGGAAGACAAGAAACAGCTCAGCCAACAGATGAGGTACTGCATGCAAGTTCCTGAAATTCCATTTTTATGACCGAGCTTGCTCTGAAACAGGTGGTCCAAGTGTCAGAGCAATCAAAATTAGAAAAAAGCTGGAACTACAACAAGAAAGCTGCAAAATCATAGTATGATGGAGGGCATGGGGTGTGTGAATCACAGAACAAAACTTCACAAATACACCAAAGGTGAGGGGAAAAAAGGAAAGTTATAAACATTAACTTACAAGCAACCTCTTGATTTACTGGAATAGCCTCTACTATTACAGGTAAGCACATCAACCCTATTATAAAGCAGTCAAGCTTCAACGATAAAGTAGTTTGGTTGTTAGCTCCCATAGGGTCCACAGAAAAGCTATTACAGACACACACTCCTCTGACTTGGAAACAATCTCCTAACTTTCAGCTCCTATTATGGTTTATTTCAACATGGTTCTTGAATTTAAAGAACTCTTCTCCCATTCTGCTGTTTAATCCCAATATATTCATAGAAAGCAGCCATATGACTCCCCTTCCTTTTGGCTACACTAAAGTCATGCTCATTTAATTTCACCTCTTCAAGGACAATCAGTGAACAGAGAACCTACCACAACAGGCCACCTTTCCAACTACTCCAACAATCTTTGACTACCTCTAAATTAGCAAGCATTGCCATGCAGCACAAGCAAATTAACAGAAGAAATAGCACCAGAGATTCAACTTCTGCACACAGGTTTTGTTTTGCTTTTAGTCTGGACTTGCCTAATCTAGATTCACAGAAAAAATCAATAGTAGGCAATAATATGCCTACTACTAAAATGCACCCATTACTAAAAATTACTCGAAATGTTTGATCCATCAAGAAATCTCAGTGATGATTTGAAGCCTTTTAATCATACAGAAAGTCTTTAATTAAGTGCTAACAACCTACAGAAGAAAAGAAGTTGCATGGTTTTGTTGTGTTTTCAATTTGACTTGGTACAAGAACCAACAGTACCAGAGATAACTTCCCATCTCACAAAGCTAATGGATCTTCTCTACTCACTAGCAAAAGACAAGAACAGCAAGTGAAAAGGAACACACATTATTAATTTTCAAAAATTATTAATGGTCCAGGCTAACACTGAAACACTGTTTTTGTGTAGCTGCATGATGCAAATGTTTCTATATTGCCTGGCAGTGAATAGATTTTTGAGCGTGGGCAGCTTCAACAAACGTGTGAACCTATAATGGGGCTTTATTTTGGGGCTTTAATAAGCACTCAAAGACCAAAGAGTGCTTTCTGTTTATGAAATTTTAGAAACTGACAGCATGAGAACTTAAACCTAGAAATTTACAAAGCGAAAAAGTGAACACCTACATCACTGAGAAAACAAGGACAGGAGGGATAGTTTGGAGATGGGGTGTTTTTTTGGCGAAGTGGCAATGAAAACAGTAGAGAGAGAACCCTGTTACTTCCCAAAAAATTTAGTGCAAACAATGACATTATGATGCTTCCTTATGCTGCAGCTTTACACATCAAAAAAATGCACTTTAACTGATGGGCCTGGCACATGGGTATTTTTGAAATGATGATGAGAAAAGCTGAAGAAACACTAACACCGTTCCTTTATAAATGAAAGGTCACAAAGTTGAAGATCTCACAAACAGGGCTCAAAGCCAACATACTGGTAAACTTAACATAAATCTGGTTTTATTTTTGAAATTTTAATAACAAAGCAAACATCTTTGCTATACGAGACAGAAAACCAGATAAAAACATAAGAAAATACTTTATTGAAAAGGTAACACTACAAAAAAATTGGGAAAAAATTGAGGGTTTGTTCAATTATCACATTATAGACAAATTAGACTGCCTTAACTGTTTTATGGTACATAATTTCAGAGTGGCTTGTGTGATGAAAATACAAAGGACTCAGTCTGAACAAGACAGTCATTCTTATAATCAGAACTGGGCATTAGGCTGGAAGAGGATTTGGAAGAAACCAGCATCCTCTGCACACAGTGCTTACTGAGGAAAGAGTAAATTTACATCTGTGCTGAGTAAACACTACTACAGTGCTTCCAGAAAACAGTTCTGCCCTCAGTGTTTAAAAAGAAAGACTCTACAGTTATTAATTAGAGTTTGGCTTGTTTTTAATTAGGAGGAAACAGGTCTTATAGACACACTCTGTGATAAATCACTTCTCGCAATGTTAGCAAAAAATTAAACCACTTAGAACTTGAGAAACATGGGCCATAGCTTTAAGATGACACCTATGCTCTGGTAATTTGAATAAATCACACATGTTGAATGATGTACTGGCAGTGGAAAAAAGGAGGACTGCTCTTATTCTGGATAAAAAGGCAGTATATATAAACCAAAAATAGTTTGTCAAAGAGCATCTTTCAGACAGTAAAGGTACTGAAAATTTGCCACTTGCAACGACCCAAACATTCCTTCAATTAGGACAAGTGACAAATACATAAAAATTTATGTTATATGCAATATTATACTGCACTCACACTTATACAAATTAATAATTTTATATCACTATCCAATGACTCAGGATGAAAAAACAATCAATATGTGCTGGATCAGTACTGAATGAGTGGGGTCAGGAATATGAATGAATGTCCAGGTACTGAATGAGTGTTCATGGAACTACTGGTCAGGAACTCCACAGCTCATTCTGTCCTGTGGCCAATACTCCTCACAGCAGTTACCACTAAAATTACTTGGCCTTCCAGAACAAAAATAAAAACTACCAAGCCTGATATGATCATTAGTCCTTGTTTGTTCATCTCAGTGCCCAGTATTTCATTTGCTACCAGAAGTTATCACTGCTTTTCAGCAATCTCATTTCAATAGAAAGAGCTAGTCCCTGTTGGTAGCTGCCAAGTATTTTCTTAATGAAAGTGTCAATATTTTACAATCAGATTTTGATTCATTGTATTGTCTGTCAACACTTGTGCATTGCTTTTGTGTCAGTTCAGATCATTCTTTACCAGGAAAATACACAGTTCCCAGGCCACCCAGAATGGGCAGGAACATAAAAGCACACAAGTTGTCAGACAGAATGACAAGACTTAACTTTATGACAACATCTGAATCAAAAGAATATTCTAGTGTTTAATCAACAGGATTTCTGAGAAACTCAAAATTTCCAAATTTTTAAATAAAAGTATGCCACAGCATTTTACTCCATGATTAGAACTGCAGGTCTACTTTGAAAGCACCACATCAAAATAGATAAAAATTAATGCTTTCATGCTTTATTATATAAAATAGTTGTTATCCTTTTCTTCTCAAAATAAATCCATTTGAAATGAGGACAGGCTTTGAACTTACTATGTTACAAACAATTTCTTACTAAAATATTCAAGATGTATATGTGTTACCTTGGAGAAAACTGTAAGGCCTCTGAATGGAGAAATTCTTTGTGTTAAGTGCTTGAAACCAGTTTCTAATAAGCCGTGAGACACTGGTGCTCACCAGGTCTAAACTCTTACTAGGATTTCACTAAGACTAAAATCATTACCTTCTTTTAATGCTTAGAAACACTGAGATAACTAATTATAATTTGTGCTTTCTTTAACAAATTAGCTCTTAAATTTAAAAAAAGATTTAATTTTTTCTTACCATTACATGTAATAGTGGATTTAGTTAAACAATTTCAAAATCCTTTTTGTATACTATAATTTAGATTTCTACTGAATGCTAAGCATGAAATAGACAAAAAGTATAACCATTAGCTGATCTACATAGCATCACACACGTAAGCTGACTCATTTGGCATCCTCAAACACAGTCTAAAATATGAAGCATATGGAATAAACTCATGCTAAACTACTCAATGTTTAAATAAATACGTACTGATAAAGAATATGACTCTAATCATCAAACCTTTTGCAAAGACTCAAGCTAGCAATTATGAATAAATGATTAGCAGTTATAATGGAATAGAAAGTAAAAATTAAGAAACAATTATTTTTAACTGTTTCCTGCTTACTATTTTACAAGAGGAATAAAGTCAACATCTTCAACCACTTCATTTAAAGTCTTTCAACCTGCCTAATGTTTCAAGGAATTTACCACTACACCAATTTTCTTACTTCATCTTTTTGCATAAGTTCCCATTATACCCTATACAAATATCTGAAAAGTACATGGCTTCCGTATTAAAAAAAAAAAAAAAAAAAAAAGATCCCTTTTCTTCATCGCTTCATCAGAAGATTAAAATTGTATTCAAAACAGCAGGGGGGGAGAAACCGGCTGAACTCAAGCTTAGATTAAGGGTCCATTCTATAAGCTCTCTACTGATCCTGGAAAGAATACATAAAGGCATGTTCAATGATGAAAAGAACGCAATCAGTATAGCTCAATTTGTCTGCTATAATCTCACACTCCAGAATATGCCTTAGCTAATTAGAAGTAAAAGCTAAGTTTGCGATGTGAGATATAATTGAAGCATGGAATTCACAACAAAGATAAGTTATAGCTTTGAAATAAAAGCATTTTACTACCTAACCTGACCTATTCTGCCTTTAACACCTACTGAGAATTGTAGTCTTACATCTTTTGGACTGATAGCTTTTAGTGAGCCTTTTCAACTTGGTTAAAAAGCAGAACAAAAATCAAGAACCTCCTGTGCAAATGTAGAAGCTACCAAAAAAATTAAAAAAAACGCTTCCATGTAACATAACTACTTGGTAAATTTGACCAAAGAGCTCAGAATGCCCTTGAAATAATGAAAAGGCCAAAATCACACACTACATTAAGTGATAGTGAAAACTTTTCTGAGATTTTCAGCTTTTTAATGGATATCTCTATTAATTTATTAACTAAATTTACTGCGGTAGATCCAAGTTTTGTCAAGTTAAAATATAAAAAACCAGAGACCTCCCATTTCACGTACCGGCCATCTTGCTCTGCACACAATCATCAAAACTACCAAAAAAATGACTGTCCTGGTTTCAGCTGGGATAGAGTTAATTGTCTTCCTAGTAGCTGGTACAGTGCTATGTTTTGAGTTCAGTATGCAACGAATGTTGATAACACTGATGTTTTCAGTTGTTGCTAAGTAGTGTTTAGTCTAAAGTCAAGGATTTTTCAGCTTCTCATGCCCAGCCAGCAAGAAAGCTGGAGGGGCACAAGAAGTTGGCACAGGACACAGCCAGGGCAGCTGACCCAAACTGGCCAACGGGGTATTCCATACCATGGGACGTCCCATCTAGTATAGGAACTGGGAAGTGGGGGTGGGGAATCACCGCTCGGGGACTAGCGGGGTGCCAGTCGGTGGGTGGTGAGCAATTGCACTGCGCATCATTTGTACATTCCAATCCTTTTATTATTGCTGCTGTCATTTTATTAGTGTTATCATTATCATTATTAGTTTCTTCTTTTCTGTTCTATTAAACCGTTCTTATCTCAACCCACGAGTTTTACTTCTTTTCCTGATTTTCTCCCCCATCCCACTGGGTGGGGGGGAGTGAGTGAGCGGCTGCGTGGTGCTTAGTTGCTGGCTGGGGTTAAACCACGACAATGACTTAAGTAAATGTTTTATGGAAGTTTTTTTAAAAAATAAAAATAAAAATTAAGAGACATATAAAGAAAAACAGAAATCAAGTTTTCTTGATTAAAATAGTTTTACTGTATTTTTAGAAGGAATCCTTATACTACTGTATTTTTAGAAGGAATTCTTATAATATTGTGATTTGGTACCTTAACGTTCAGACAAGGTGATGATGATTCCTAGAGATGCTGTACACTAACTTCTTGCCAGATAAAAATTGCTTCTGTGTAACTGCTTCTAACACATTTCAGAGCAGTTTAGAAACATGCAGAATACTAACACAACACAGCAGCACAATAATTTTATGACAGGTTGGAAATCAGCACCTTTACCACATTATCAGTTCTCCATTGTACCACTTAGCTTTTGTTCTGCTACCCTGCCACGAAAAGAATTTTAATTCACGGAAATGTAACTGCAGTAAGTATGGTTACGCACATGCTTCTGCCACTGCAGATTTGAATCGTAACACAGAAGTAAACTCAACTGATTTCCCATATCGCAATAAACTGATCTACTACTTACAAGTTTATTTTAAGTATTTACAAGTATTTTCCTAAAGATCTGGACAGAGAGTTGCATATCTGGGTCCTAAGAGAAACAGAAGACCAAGCCTTTCATCTCCTGAAGGCAGCCTATAGTTTCCTATCATTATTATATAGCAGCATTAACAATCACAAATGAACTCAAAAGCTAAGAAAATTAAAACTATAATCTATTTCTACACAGTGGCTAATAATGAGAAAATCTGTACAACTTTATCTTGAAATATCATTGCTAATAACCTGAAAGTAAAATAACTCAGTTCAGACTGCATTACAAAAATGTCCAAAACACTTCGAATTTGCAAGTCTACTCACGTTTATGTCCTAGTTAAGTACAGAGATAGCACAAGACAACACATCAAAGGCATTCTTACCAGTAACTGTTCTTGGTCTTCCTTGGCATCCTTGTAAGAGGTGGATCCAGGCAACCAAGATGATAATGGAGTTTACAAGTATCACACAGTAGCAGTAGGTGTTGATCATGGTTCTTCTTGCAAATTCCACAACTTTTAATGTAGGTAGCAGAAAAGCATTATAATTACACTTGAAATCATAAACTATACATCCCAGCACATTCCCCAGTTTCAATACAAACATGTGGCAACTTCAATTTGAATGCATCATTTAAGTGCTTTTTAAGGAGCTTCTACCTATATACAGTAAAGCATAAAAGGCACCTAATATAGTTAACAACAAAATGGCTTTCAATCTATATTTTTTGAGGACTTCTAAGCAGTAAGTAATCACTTCATACTTCAACAAAATGTACCAGTGGCAAATGGAAAAAATACTACCTGTGCCATCCAACGCTTAAATAGAAAATTATACTGCTATTATCAGTCTTAACAATCATATGCTTATTTTAATGATGCAAGCCTCCTGAAATAGGTCAGTGCTGCTATTATGTTGGGCAATGTATCAACTCATAAGAAACTACATTTCCTTTTTATTATTATTATTTTACTGGAATTGAAATTTTAGTTATTTCAAAAAGATCAGGCACTCATTGATTCTGTTATAAAATAGGAGGGACTAAATGACTGGATTTGAATGAAAAAGAACTAGCAAAGCATGACTCATATTATTTCTTTGTGTATATGTCTAAATTGCCAAATCCTCAGCCCACTGCCATGTTCTCAAGATTTCCACCTCTCACAGCGCTAGAATTAACTTTTGATTATGTGACCCATCTTCTTCATTTAGCCTGCTAGCTGGGCAAGATGCTGCCCACTTGCTGTGGCTGGAGGCCTGGCTGCTGCTCTCTAGATAAGTGACAGACTGTGCTCCTTCTCAGCTGGTGGCAAGAGAAGATGATCTAAGACGATATGTATATTTTGCACAGTCATGCTCTGGGATCCTAGTGTATGCTCTACTGTTAGGCTTAGTTAAAACCCAGTCAGTAGCTTCACAACTTACAGAAGAGGGGAAAAGGTGGAACAACGACAGAGTAAGTGAATACATTCTATTTCTATGAATTCCCCAGAAAACAGAAGTAGGGAAATTTAAAACACAAGATATCCCAAAGCATTTGACAACCCATGAGCAAAAAGTAAAAATTCTTGTATAACAAGTGTTTTATGCACCCAGCCACTGGGACTAAACAGCAGCAGAACTATTCACAAAATCATCAACAATGATGACTCCATTCAAAAGACAAGATGACGAGTTAAAAATTTTCACATCACAGAGACAAAGGACCCTTCTACTTCAGCTGTAAAGAGTTACCTTTGTCCTTAAAGCACTGCTGTCAAATTAGCAAAAAAACGCCAAACCTTACTGATGTGTGCTAAGGTGAAGAATTAACTACTATTCAACTTAGCATTCAGAAGTAAGTAAAATGTATAGACAACTCTGAAGCATTTTATTTGCTTCAGTTTTGATTAACAATTTTCTCTTAACACTTTTGTGAAACTATAACTTACTAGATATTGTATCTATTCTGTCAAGACTTCATTACTTGCCTATAAAGTACGGCCGGAAGTGTAGATGTCTTTTGTGTTCCTCCTTCCTTTTTACTTGGTTTCCTTTCCTTAGGAGCACGTAAAATTGCTGGTATGTTCAGTTTCTATTGGATTTGAACAAATGCAGTACACGTGAGTTTTGAGACTTTACCACTCCAATCTCAATGCATGAAGAACAAGACTCAAATTATGAGTGGGAAATTGCTTACCTAGCTATTTTACAGACAACAGCCACTACAGATGTTTATCCCAGTATGATTTCATAATATAAAGTAACAATATACTCATTTTTTCAATTTAATAAATAAAAAACATATTGAAATACTAGCTTTTAAATTTTTTCTCCAAGCTTCAAATAGAGGGATGGACAAGGATGCGTTTGTCTAGGCAGCTGAAACAATCAAAGGCAAATTCACGAATACTCAAGAATACTGAGGCAGTTTATTTTCCCCAACATCCCTGCTACATTGGTGCTCGATAGGTTAATTAGAAAAATTATCTTATTGGACCAAGCCCTCCACAAAGCAGACAAGATTCTCTTCGGGTTTCTACTAATCTGCAGTATGCTAGCTTCTCGGACAGCAACCATCTATCAAAGTCATTTCTCAGCGGCCCCATGGGTCTGCATCTGTTCAACCAACTGGAAAAAAAATGTCATGCAAGCTGTGTAAATGAATTCTACTCAACCTTTCTTTCTTTTTTTTTTTTTTTTTTTGTTTTTAATTTAGTAACATTTGCACCAGGAAATATATTTGTGAATATTTACTGAAAGCCATCTTAAAAAGGAAGGTAAAAAATAATCTTGATTCAAGAGATATGTTATATGAGGATCCTTCTTCACAAGTAGAAAAGATAGGCAGACAAATAGAACTAGAAAAAGCTAGCATACCTTAAGAACTGCTACTGCGTAAAGAAAAGGCAAGCTTGCATTTTCTGAACAGCAGCACAAACTCAGCAGTACCAAAGGGCATGACAAAATTGTGACCTAATTGTATGTCTGCATTTTCACAATGAACAGTTTCTTCAATCTTCCTTAAAATCATAACTGGCAATCATTTCAATCTACCTCCGATATCTAAAATGCCCATCGCCATTTAATACCTTTGACATAAAACATATATCAAAACACTGCAAGAATCTACACTTCTCTCTTTTCCCTGTATCAATGAGAACAAAGATAATTGCTGGCAACAGGAAGTAATCTAAATCTTCTCTTCTCCTAGATATTTATATTCATGTGACCAAAATATTCTGCTCTGCCCAGTTAAAAACCATCACATACATGATGCAGTTTTAAAGATTTATACCTTATAAAAGCCATAAGAGTTACCATATCATTTGAAGCCTGCAGTAACTAAAGACAACATAGAGACAAAAATGGTAGAATTAACTCATGCTTCACGTTAAGCTTCATCACAAATGACAGGTCAATCAGTTATACCAAATGAAAGAATTTTGCAAATAAGTTCGCTATTACAACAACAAAATTAAGCTACAGGTTCCCAGTAGGTGGTTTGCAGAAGTCTAGGTATTTCAATCGGGAAACGTTATCCCCCGAGTAAAGCCTGGGTCTGATCAAATTAACTTATTCGGCCATAGAAGTGACAGACAGAAACAAAAAGGCCTATTCTTGGAAAACCAGGTCTGCCTATGAACTATAAAAGAGGGGGGGGAGACAAAAATACAACCAACCTGCCCAATGATTCTACCCAGCAGAGCCCAAATGCCTTGCCCTTCATTTCGCAGTTTTCCATTCATATTTTGTAGCTCTTCCAAGGACTCACACAGCTGAAAAGTTAAAGAAAAAGAATCAACAAGAATGAAAATCCATTAAGAGTTATTTAATAAAATTTATTCAACCTCTTACCTATCAAGAGTGCATTAGTTTATTGTAGAATTAAAAAAAAAAAAAAAAAAATAGAACTCATGTCAATATAGCTGAGACCAGTGCAATCATTCAGCAATTTCACAGAACTAAGATGAAAACCTGGGCAGCCACTTGTTTTGTAAAGAAGATCTGAAACATTTCAGCATGAAAATAAGGTTTCATAAAGTCAATTAGAAAGCAAAACTAAAATACAGCAACATCTTTATGTGTTGCCCATACTACTTAAGCAGCAAGATTGTAACAAGCAAGCATATAAATGAATTAAAGCTCTGTATTGCCATACCAAAGAACACTCACTCACTCTCATAAAAAAAGATATAATTTATTAAATGATGCAAGCAGAAAAAAAGTTTTTTTTCTTCTGGAAGTAACTGTTAGCTACCACACAGCATACACAACCTATTACTTTGGTTAAAAGCCCCACATACAATCTCCTTCCCCTTTACCATCTTTGGGCAGTTCACAAGGACCTGTTGCTTCATTTCCATATGTTCTCATTTAAAACACACACCCAACAGTCTAAGAATTAATAGCAACACTATTTTTTATCATCAGTAACCATCACTTGACAGGTTGCTGAATTCAGCCAGAATCGCAGCATGTCATCTGTCACAAAAGATACAGTACTTCTATATTCCATTTAAAAATATTTAAAGATTAAAATAAAGAAATAATTATTTTGTAAAAATGCAATTAAAACACAAAATGCTTTTTTAACTGTGATGATGAGTTAATAAAAAATTACATTAGCAACATTTTGGTGGAGCAATGCCATCATTTACAGGCCCCAAATTTCCTGTACTCAAACAAAACATGCAGAGGACACAGTGTGAATACTGATTATTTCAGCCTGAAAAATTAGCTAAGTCATTAAACCTGTGATGAACACAACTGGAGTTGGAGTTGACATAAATAAATAAATAAATAACACTGCGACAATCCTGGATTCCTAAGTAACAAGCAGGGTTCCAAGCAGAGAACCAAGCAGGTTCAAAAAGAACCTAGAACAACACAGAAGCAAAACAAAACAAAACAAAAAAACACACTGAAAGAGAGAGAAGTCAAACTCTGTTGTCTCAAGGTCCCAAATGAAATGCATACAAAGAACGCAAAAAAAGAAGGACCTTAAGACACAGTTCTCTCATGACAGGGACCTGTCTGTCCATGTGCAATTTGTTACTGGAGCAATAAGTGGGGTCAGTTAAAGAACTCCTGCCCAGCCAACATAGGACATTTTAAAAGTTGATTCTACTTGTACTGGGAGGATGGACCACAGAATATTTTTAAAATAAGAAATATATTTTTAGATATTAAAGAAAGAATAGTATGCATCTTTCTTTCTAAGTCATTTTGCTTGGAAAGCGGAATGCTATCAAAGTTAACAGTAGCAATACTAAAACAGTACAACAGTTTATTATCCTTTTTTCTTCACCTTATTATACTCCACGTGAAGCTTTTCTTGCTCATTTTCTAATTTATCCTTGATATTCTTCTGTTCAGCCATATTCTCCTGGATTTGAATCATCCGCATATTTCTCTCTATTTAAAAGAAAATTGGTTTATTTCCTATACTTGGATATATTTTCAAGTTTTATACACTGAAAAAAGCGAAGCAATGGAAAGCATAAAACCATAACAATGCAAAAACACAAAACTATAGCCTATAGGTTTATTACACAGACCAAGTAGAATGAACAGTCATAACATTTACATTTTGCTGCATAAATAATATAGTTATTTAAATGGTGAGCTTTGATCAGCCATCTAGCAAATAGTCCCAAAGTCACGCTATTCCGCATAGAAATGGAGGAAAATGTCAGGAAAAAAAATTATACCAAAAGGTACCTAGGCTTCTACTCCCTTCTTAGCAAAGACAGTTTAGCCTCCTGTTTATATTTGAAAGATTTTCTTCTTTTCTGAAATGTCTTTTTTAAAAAATAACTAACTTTCTGTGTAAATAAAGATACCAAGCAATAATATACCTGACCTAAAATGAAGTCATAATTCATATTTATCTATTAATAACAATGAAATACAAGTAAAATAAAAAAGCCAATGAGTTAGCAAAGTGACAATTTTACATTAAGAAAAATATGTAATTTTCATCCTTACCAAGGTAATAATTCACAAAATCAGCAGTGAGAGCTGGTTGTTTATGTTTTCTTCTTCCATCAACACTGGAACTAGTATCTGAAGTATCCACTGGAAAAATATCTGTACTAATTCCCATTAATTCGGCTTTGCGCATAAGCTTACGTATGGCTGAAGCACTGCTAGTAAGTGGTCGTGGTAGCTTCTCCCTGGGAACCCAGGCCTGAGGCCTAGTGGTGCGGGCCAGCTCCGCCTTGGCACGATACTGTTGTAGCCTGGCATTGATTCGAGCCTGCAATAAAGAATTCCATAGATTAAAAACATAAGAGAACAATTAAAAATTGATTTTGAGTTGTACCTTTTTGGAACACATTTGCATTTTATTTTCATTTTGAAAGCCACACGGTCTAATCAATGCCATTTTCATTCTGGAACTCTGCAACTTAAGAAACAGCCACTGATACAGACATTTGGTTTTACTTCAAAACGCATACACAAACAACATTATCCTTTCACTAGGATTTGGAGCTATGCACAGGTTTCTTGATGAGACTTCCCCACCAACAAAAGTAACATAAATGATTGCTGGCTTTCAGACAATCCCATCTAATAATGATAATTTGATGGGACTGTGAAAACTCACTACTGGGAAAAGCCTTGGCTGACCTATCAAAAATACATTTAAATACACTTTAAATTGATAGCTCTGTGAGCAATAAAAGTTGATGAAGAGTATTTTTGCCGTATTTTGACATCCTTTTGTAGGAACTCCTTCCTCAATGCCATATCTCTTTATAAATTTTAAACTAGCTGATTATACTGATTATAATGTGCCAAACCCACAAATCAAACAGAAGTGAAGTAGGCAAGAGAAGCTCACAATATATATTGTTGATGACATCTGTGTATTTGTGACCATCTGGGAGATCTACCCCAGAAGATCAAGTTGTTACTGACAGTTGGAAAACACTGTCTTGCAGGAACACTATGCAGTGGCAATTCTGGCAGAAAATGACATCAACATACAAACCTTCAGAGGCAAAACTCCAGCTGACTATCAGTTAGAAGTTGTTTACTTGCCTGCAGAAAGAAGAAACTAAACTAATCCAACCGCCCCACCATATGGTATGATACTTCTGAGACAAAAGCCAAAAAGCATGTATATATATACATGCTATGGTTAAGGAACATCTCTGATTACAAATAGAATCATTAAAGGTAATATTACAGCCAGTTTAACACACGTTACCTTACTAGGTCTTGAACATCAATGACCAAGAAACATGGCAAATGTGGCTTGCAGGCCAGCTCTGACCCCAAGGGCTTTTTTCTTGGACCCACAGCAGCAAGGAACAGATCCACCTACAGCCACCGCCTCGTTTTATTCTCCACCGGAAGGACCAAGGATGGTTTATAGCTTCCTCAGCTAAGACACTTCTTTACTGATTACATGCTCAGTTCTGAAACCCTTGGGGTCATTTAAGATGTCATACAACTGTATACCCAGAGCCTTATTCCAGAAATAGATGACAGATTAAAATGGCTAATGTCTAAATGGAATCCTGAACTCAAGTTACTTTGATTTAAGCAATTTTCAAGTATACGCTTTACTCAAGGAATGTACATTTGCTTTATTGATATCAAAAGAACTATTTCAATGTAGAACATCTTCCAACAATCAATAACAGTTGTAGAGAGCTTTATATATTACATTCTTTAGAGAGATTTACTTTCTCGGGCCACATGACTTGCCAGATCATTGGCTCAGATATTCCTGCCTGGGCTACAAAGCACCAAATATCCATTTTTCCCCTTCAAAAGTATGCCTCAAAAATCCACTTTCACAATACCAGATAAATTATTTGTACAACTGCATACTTATTTATGTTAGCTCAATGTTTGTAAACCTTACTTAAGCCTACAAAATCCCTTGGAAGTGAGCTTTTATATGTACAGACCTATATACACTCTCTACATATTTACTTCTTAATCTTTTTTTCCAGACTAAGCTGTCTCAAGATTCTCATTACTCAGACAAAATCCTAATTTAACAAGGATGGCTGAATTTACTGGTGGAATTTTAACCTCCTCATGCAGACAACACATGGTAAGGTAAGGGGTGAATTTATACATACTTTGTGTCAACTCCCCGGTCAGACATTTCTAGTATGTATTAAGCACCCTTACAGTTCTGCATTTCTAAAAAGGCACAGAAACCACTCAAAGACAAACAATTACTTCATAAAATCCCAATACATACAACTGGACATGGAAATGTATTTTTCAAGCATCCAATATGTTTCCATCCATGTAAACTCAGGCACACACAATACTAATGCAAACTCATACAACACCAGAGCTGTCAATAGTGAAATCAAGTGGTTTTACAAAATGTATGCAAATTATCAAATTTGTATCAAGGTGCCTATGACACCACGTCAAGTAACTCCACCTGCAGTTTTCAGCATTCATTCTTTCAGTTTCCAAATATTTAATCCAAACAATTTAAATTAAAACATCTGCAGGGTTGTGGTTCAGGGGAAAGAGGAGGAAGAGAGGGAAATGCTGGGAATTTATCAGCATTATCAGCTCTGCATAACAAATGCCTGAAAACAGAGCTAATAAGCCCTGCTGGACCAAAACTGATTTTGCACAACCAGCACTTACCATTATGTTGCGTAGTATTCATATTGTTGTGATTTCTCCACCACATAGGTGCATTTCACATAATTGAGAGCTGAGTGTATTCAGCAAGAATTATGTAACCAGTTAAAGCAAGCTACATGAAGCTCAATACCCCAGAGAAATACTTTATTCAAAATTCTTCTACAATAGAGTTTGCTCATATTCATTCTCAACTGCACAGGTTATTTGAAATTAATATTCTCTTCTATTCAAAGACCTTTGAAGAACTAGAAAGGCATGATTTTTTTAAATAAAAAGTTTGATGATATGAAGACTTATGTTCTGATCATTACGCTACAGTCCTCCCTTCATGAAAAAAGTTATTATTTCTCTCCCATAACTGCCTTCCACTATTTACAGCATCTGCTACTTTCTACAACAAATTAGGCAGGATTCATTCAGATAACAAGCTGCTTTTCTACACAGGTATGATTTTTCCACAGAATGCAGTTCAGCCTCAGCAGTGAAAGCAAAGTATGCCATAAATTCCTCAGAATCAGAAAAAATAATAAAGTACACATATTAAAACATATCAAACTACACAGATTCCATCAGAAAGCTTGAAAGCTTTATATCAACAGGACATTTATCAGTTAGGCTTATGCAGTAACATTTTTACATGGACCTGCCACTAGATAGAGATACAGACGTTGCCTAAATTTTTCAGACAACTCTCACTCAGCAGCACACACTCAGTTTCTTTACCTACATTTTTTTTTTTTCCTAGGAAATCTTCACTATGAAAAAACCCAGCACATAGGATCCTACTTAGGCCTACAAAAAGTGAAAAGGGGTGTAACAAGAAAATACTTTAGGCAAGCTAAACTTTTCTGCCAAGTTCAAGATATTACTAAGGGAAAAAAGTGGATTTTTACTGAACTCGGATGTAGAAACATGCCTAATTTCTTGTCTAGCTGTCTTTTTTTGTTAAGAATCTTGAAGAAAATGTTAAACAAAATCTATGAATTACAATCAAAAAGTAATTACCAACTTTTTGCCACAAAACCAAACGAAGTAAGATTTTTCAATTCAGACAAGCACAATTATCCCTATTTGATAATTAGTTCATTGAGAATTGTTCTTAGAGACCAAAACCTACAAATAATTCACTGCTTTGTTAAATGATCATGCACTATCAATATATTTCACATTTCATTTCCTACTATAATAACAATTTCCCATCCTCTTCATTTCTTTCCTGTTTAACATGGATGATTAATACAGACTCATTTGTGTCATGAATACGATACCTGAGCTTCTGGCGAGAGCTGTTTTTCTCTTTCCTGCAAGGACATTTTACAGTAAGATTGTAATGCCAAGTAGTTCTTGCGCTTCCATTTTCTGTCTAACCTGTCCGCATGCTGTTTACAATAAGCAAAAAAAGGGTCAGCTATATCCTGTTTCAGAGAAAACAAAGGGGAAGGAACAAAAACAAAGTAAGACATAGAAGGCCAAAAGGCTCTGAACAGCACAAACATTCTGGCAATCAGTTCACATGTTCAAATAGATATGTTTTTAAAAACAACTAATATGTATGCTTCTAAATCAATTTTGTCATGTTGATGTGTTGTTTTTCCATTGTTTTCATTGCATGACCCTAAACGTTTTTAAATGCATTAACTACTTAACTCTCTGCTGTTCAATCTCTGTACTACTTTCTCATTTCCGGAAAAAACAGCAGAATAAATTTCTAAGTACAAATCCCTTTAACATACAACATGTATTGTTAACTTCGTGTTGTTTCACTGTGTCTTTTGCATTATATCCTACAAGGGATTAACAATTCTGAACAATACAGAGGGCAATATATTTGGCATTCTCAAACAATCTTCCAAATGTTTTTGGTGGCTATACCCCCACGTGATTTATCATCTCTCAGATGATTTTTTTTTTCCATTTTCAATTTTTCATTCCATCAGATCTGCACATCATCATGGCTGTAAGTTTATAGCAACTTCTAGCACTTGCAAACCTTGCAAGCAGACTACAAATATCCGAGCCATGAGGAGATACGGTTTGAGAAGTATATTTCATTGCCAGTATATTTTCAGAAGTGTAGAAACGTCATCATAAATCTACAGACTGACAAGAAAAACTTAAAGCAGTCTTCCTTCATAAAGCAATAAAAATATTAATAAATAATTTGTCTATCAAATTTTCCTTTACTCCACCTATAAAACACAGACCAATAGAATCTACGCAGGTTTTCCTTACAAACATATTTTACTTTGACTTAGATTTTCAGAGTGTGTGAGAACTTCCAAAAATTAGCAGCAGCCTAAAATTAGATTGTGTGAGGCCTTGATTAAAAATATTTTGGTTACAGAAAACACGTAACAATATTTTAAGGTGGAAAGGCAGGTAAATGCGTATGTCTAGAAGAAATTCACACAGAGTGTTTGAAGAATCAACATTACATATAATTTATTAGGGACAACAACAATGAGGTAACTCTGGTATCTTCCTATTTATCAATCTCACAGAAGAAAGTATTTTGTGATTCCTTCAAGAATTACTTAGTGGTCCACTGTTTTCAGAAACAAAGGTGTCAACATCAATAGTGCAAGTACTGCTTGTTTCTGTGCTACCTGTGGTACTTCCTAAGGCAGTAAGTTAAATTGTGCAGCTATGAACATGACAGGCTTAATCCAAATGATACATATCAGGATGAAATTTGGCAACCTAAAAGTATTAATACTGTAAAAATGAATTCTGAAGTAGGAGCTTCAAATCTAAATTGCTTTAATCATATTACAGGGAGAAAACTGGTAAGAACAGATATTAAAAAGTTATCAGTAGGTTAGAAACGTTTGCTTATCATTCTGACTCCTAAGATTAATGTTACCATAAGGAAAGTCATATACCTGTAGTGCAATTTGAAGAAAATACTGGAAAACAAGCATGAAAAATGGCATTAGAAATGTAGTTAATTTCTCAAGACAGTCCTATCTGGTATGAAACAGAGATTACCATACCACATAAACAGCTAGGTAAGTATGTCAAGCTAGGTGAAGTTCAAGAATTAGAGTTAGAATTCATGTCTGTATTGACTGATAGTCTATTAAGCCAACTTCTGAGTTAACCTTCTCTATCCCTTTTTCCAGGCCATTTCAAAGGGGGCTCAGAGTTGGACAATTTGGTGAACAAAGAGCCGTCCCTGGACAGTCCCTTTACTTGGCCTATGACTTGCTACCGATTTACAAAAACTTTGCTCAGTGTTAGTGAGCACAAAAAGCACAATTTCAGGTCATCTTCACAAACTTTCCATACAACTCTTTTATTCTATCCTTTCTATAGCTACCTCTTCTGCTGCTGCTTCTGAGAGGAGGCCTTCCTTCTGAGCGCAGGTCACATGGAAATAAGCTCTGCACATCCCAGCATCACAACTAATGCATACACCAGTTCTGGCAAAACGAGGATCTTCGCAAAAACTGCATTCCTTTATAAAGAAGTGTGGAAAATGCCACAGTAAATATTTCAGGTGCGTTTTGCCTAATATTTGATAATTTACATCTTACATATAAAAACCAAACAGGTAGGTTTACTCCTGTGTTGTACAGAAACCAAGCATGCTGCTGACAGTTGACGCTACTTAAAACTTCACCCCTTCCCAACCCCCACTATTGATTTCATTTTCAACAAGCAATGGAAAAGTACATTACTGCTCAGCAAATACTCAATTGTTCAACAAGTTCAGAGGACAAACAACAAAAAAAGAGCAGTGCTCTGGATGACTGAAAACCATAGATGATTACATAGATGTCCTTTGGTAAGCAACGACTGAAGAGTAAATGCGTGACAATGCAGAAAGAAATACACAAGAATCATAAATATCAGTAAAGAAGGTTGTGATGCACTTAATTACTGCACTATGACTTCATCTACACGCATTCTAGGCACAGCCGTTTGCTACAAAGCAAACTGATATCCCCTAATGTGACCTGGGAAAAAACCCCAAACTTATTTTTCAGCCAGATCAATTCCTCAGTCTGTTTCATCACAAAAATCATACCAAACAACTGTGCCAGCAAACTAGAGTGATGAGCACGTAAGCAGGAACAAGCAAATGAGAACATGGGCTGTTTAAGCAGTGCTGCTATCCAGTGCATAAAGATCATGAGAAATTATACAGGTGTGCTTTTCTTAATCTCTCACACTGAAGACAGAAGAAAGCTGTGTATCACCTACAGAAAATATCTCCATGCAGAAAGTTAAACAACAACAGAAAGGAATGGCAAAGAAAACTCAGTGATTGAAGAATCTCAAAACACCCCATACACTACACTGGAAGAGCACCCTTTAACTGTGTAACAGCAACACGTAACAAATAAGAAACGAAGTGAAAAAGAGTATTATATTAAGCTGCTGTTGTAGGAGGAAATTTAGCTAAGCAAGCTGTAACTTCCACACTTGATACAGAGAACAGCGTTTGTTTACGGCTCTGCAAGAGTAATGAGTCCTCATCTGTGCAGTTCACCTTCACCTTACAGTAACAAAATACATCCAAATTCTTAGCCCTGCTCCTATACATCACTCATGTTAATAAAATAAAAATAAAATGCATGATTCATTGCAACAACAGTTTGTAGGTTTTGGGGAGCTTGCTCCGACTTTTTTTCATACAAACGTTTCTAAACGATGCTAAATGCCTCAGCAGGCCCGTGCTGAACATGCTTCTCAGGTATTGTTGTACATGGGCAATCCAAAGTGTTTTAATTTATTTTATATATTGTGTGTATTTTTAAAAATGTACTATATATTTTCATTTAGTATTCAACTTGACAAATTGACATTCCAGAAAATGAAACTGACTACACACAAATGAAGCATTAGAGCAGCAGGAGTACAACCACCTTCCCTCACATCAGCCTGATATATATGGCTTCTCCACACTGTCTCCATCATCTATAGAAACAGCACTTAGCACATTACTGAGTGGTGTCCTCTGTCCATTGCAATGGTTTTCTGTATGGTTTGTGCATGATCACTTTTGATCTGGATTGAAAATATTTACATGTAAAACCATTTTAATTTTAAAGCCATTTTTCTGTTAAAGTTGAGGGCCCCATGTTTTTGTAGATTTTTTTAAATACTGCTTTGCAGCAACCTTTTTGTATGCATTCTAGCTTATAATTATATAGACCCTAAAGTAATTCTTACTGAATGTACATCTGTCACTTTCTCAGTCAACCTAACCTTCCATTTCTCCATTTCGCACCCCATAAATCCTCTTCACTCTCCATCCACATTTTGGCAATCTGCCACTAACTGACTTTAAAATAAACTAGTTAGCACCTGTGTAAAAAATAAGGGAAATTAGGGAGGAAAACAGGGATGGAAATTATGGAGAACAGTGGTAAGGAAAACAGAAAGAGAGAGGGAGGGAAGAGCAATGGTATAACAACCATGAACAAACTTAATCTCATTTTTAGCCCTGAACCTCACTGCAACTGCTATAAACAAGAAAAATAAAGTTGGGAAGACATATGTTATTCTATTATACGTAAAAATATAAAATAAAGCTACTTGTTGGCAGTACGTCTCTTCTAAACTTACCTTGGCACCATACTTTGAATAATTCATTTCTGTAAGCGTTACTGGCCGCAGTTTGTCAATATCTCCGAATGCCACTCCTGGCACATAGAGGGCACAAACAATATGGACCCACCTAAAACAGCACACAAAATTAGGTTATTGTTATCAACATTTTGATCCTGTATTATACTCACCATTTGCAGATTTCAAAGTGCCTTGTGAATGTTACAGACACTAGAAGAAATGTGTTTGAAGGAAAGTACAAGAGAAGCAGGGAGAAAATGCATATTTGGAATTCAGCAGCTCACGCACTGAACCATAGAGTAAGGCTTTTCAAAGCCACTGGGGTTGCTCTGCCTGTCTGGATCAAGGGCTGGGCTGCCATCACCTTTCTGTGCTGATGGCTCTCATGTGGGGCTCCACACAGCTTTTCATGTAACATGAACCGTATGTGAAGATTTTGATATTACTTATAAAGCTAAGGCAGACAGATACTTTCATGATGGGGCACAGGGTGGGAAGGGGAGGAACAAAATTGTACAGGTAGTCACAGCAACACTGAGCTTTAGGCATATAGCTATGAAGTATCTACAACACAGCATCCGTCAGACTTTGCACTGTTAGACCTGTTAGCATCACGACAACTAACTAATTTTAAGCAACACAGATAGGAGCTGCATTCAATTATAAACACACCTGAGCTGTATTACAGAAATACCTATCTGAAAGTCAGATGAACAGTTAGCTGTATTCTTCTTCACTGGCCATAAACAAACTGGAGGGTAATAGGTCTAAATCTTCAGCCCTGAGGGGCATAAAATGAGACAGCATGAATCTGGACCTCAGTGTCTAGTAATTCAATACAACACAATGGTAAAGGCTTCAGCCTCAAGTCTGCCTTTGATAGACATCTTCATAATCTCCTGAAAGTCTCAGTTACCAAAAGACAGCCTTGCAGCAGAAGACACATTTTCTTCTTCTTACGTAATGAACACTTTCTAAAAGATCCATCTCTCATTGTCACAAACCATCAGTTAGTGACAAACTCAAAATCTGTTCTACACAGCATGCACGACTCAAGTCAACTGAAAAACTACTCCAAAAAACGAATTGTTCCTCTCCAAAACAAACTTTCTGTTTTATTGAAATTCCAGACACTATTTGCTACCCCTTGCTAAGTCACTAGGTGGGAGCAAACTGTCATAGACAGGTCAAGATTGCTACTTTCTGTTATCTTAAAATATTCAAGAAAACAGCCTTACAATTGCAGAGGTGTGTAGCTACCATTTTGAACCTACAAGCTCTGAGATGATATGGGATACAACCAGAGACTTCGGACATAAGTGAGCTGAAATATCCTGTGTTTGATCCTTAGCAAGTACATTAATTCAGTTAATTCCCAGTCATTAACGTTAACAGTAAATATATCACTAGTGAAGATTAAAACTTCTGTTCTGTTCTAACAGAATCATAGAATCTACTCCCTGTATTCAAGAAGACTCATGATGATGCCAGAAACACTTCTTCCCTTAGCTCTTTCATTACTCACATAATGCAATTTTCCAATCTCCTTCAATACCAGGGGTTCAGCACAGACCTGTTACTACCTACTTAAATTTGCATCTACACTGCTGTGCTCTTTTTTTTCAATCTTCTACCACTGTTTAGTCTATCTCTTTTCCCTCCTCTTTTTTTGTGCATCAAGTGAAAAAAAAAAAATCAATTGGGGGACTGGGACCAGACCAGTAAGATCCTGGGTTTAGCTCCACTTAAACAGCATGTTTATTATCCTGTTATTAACTGGCTCTCTACAGATAAGAGAAATCCTGAAGCTGATGATTATACTAGTCAGGAGCTACATGTAACCCTCATCTCCCATGTTTCCCCAAATCAGCACATTTCTCATCAGTGGTCCTTAGACCTATACTGCTGGAATTTATCACATTCAGAATTATTAAGTTTAAAGTTAACTATACATGACTCATATGTCCAACCAGAAATTCCAAAAAAGCAAGATAGGAAAGGTTCAGTAGCAAGCTCAAAAATAGATATACGTTTAAGTCTTTACAAAAGAAAACAATGATCTTGCAATGTACGAAATTGGTGGACAGACTGTTTGTTTAGCATTCTCCCCCAAAATAGTCCATGATAGTAACTGTATAACAGAAAAATCCCAGTAACAGTAAGAAACTACTTAGAAGCCATTAACTCACTTCACTCTATAAGAAATTTCTCAGTAAATCTAACAAGCCACAACACTGACTGATACAGTGTCATATCTGACAAGACTCTCTTCATCTGTGTATTTGAAAACAAGTTTTTACCCTATTGTTCAATCACTCAGGTTTGAGATGCTAAGTCATAAATTCCCTTTAAAACACAAAAAATTAAAACAATGAGAATAATGTATACACAAATACACATTTACATGGAAAAACTGCATTGCTTTGTCTTTACAGATTTTACTAGGGTTCTCCACATCCACAAAACAGTTTGGTCACAGCACTGTAACTACTGGAATACTCAAAGAAAATTTAAAGTTTAAAGATGAGTTACAACCTTGCCTTTAAATAACATGGTACAAATATTACAGCATGCTAGCTGCCAGAGAACAAGCTGAGATACTCAAGTGTTCTGCCAAACTTCTTGTTGCTCAGATAAGGAGTAAAGCTCATCGCTGTTTTTATTACAGTATAAGCACTCCAGTATGCCAGCACAACTCCCTAACTTAATACAATGTTATATACAAAAAATAAGATTCTTTTCATTAGTATATAAAAACTGCATCTTCTGTCTGCCTCCCCACAAAAGCAATGGAGGCACAAGATACTCCTTCAGCAGAGCAATGGAGCATCTAGTACCATCTCTGCCCTTCGACACTGTGTCCAGAGCTAGCAATAGTTTGGCCTAGATCACTACAATACCTTTATGAAATATTCTTCTACAAAAAAGCATATGTGTGTGCATAAGTGTGTATTTTGGTAAATAGTATGCATTTACTAAAATAAATACCTCATTTAAATGAGCATATTCTACTCATTTTCAAAAGGAATCAAAATACCTTTTTTTTTTAAAAAGCAAAATACCACACACAGAATACCTGTAACCTTAAGATAGAGAGACTGCTTGTTTGTAAATAAAAACCGTCAGAATTCTGTAGGGCTTCTTTTCTATACTCTTCCACTGATTTAAGATGTGTTATACAGAAAAAATTTGTATAAACAGAAGTTACACATCTCCACAATTACTATTCTTCACAAAAATCCAAGGTTCTGGTTGGAGATTTTTGATAGTAAGTTTTAATACAGCCTCCTAAATGTACCCTCCAAAGTTCAATATAAAGATACACATCTTCTACAAGCAGCTGCTTCTCAATTCAATTTGCACAGTTTTTTCATGCTCCACTGGTGTATTAAATGCTGCTGCACTCTGTAGAAGTTTATCTATGATAAACCCAACAGCTGGCTGCTTGCTTCATACTGACCTTCTCGAAATGTTTTAGTACATGTCACCCAAGTATTACAGTATCACAGATTTAAACTGCCATTTCAGTGTGATTGGCACACAAATGCCTCATTTCTTTAACCACCTATATGCGAACTCAGACCTGAATCTTTATTAAAAAACATACACAAGTCAGTCAAGTTCACAGCTGAAGCAATTTCAGCTGCTTTTAATACCAGTTCTAAATATTTTCCTGCTCATTTATTTAGCTGCACATGTTTTAGAACCTTGTAATTAAGACAAATTGGGTAATCAAAGAAGAATAATCTTCCTTGTTACTTTACCATCCATTTAGCTTGAAGCAATGATGACAGATGTTGATTACGGAAGAAGAAAAACTCCATACTGAAATAAGGGCAGAATTCATATTCTCTGATAACAGCATTTTGAGAAATAAAATTCCATAAATTCACATTTATGCTTGTGAAACTGAGAGGTTAACGTGAAAAGGCTTCTGCTGAGAAACTAAGCACCTCATTATTTTAATAATTCACTTTCACGTAGGAACAGAGAAATTATTCCAACTTGATTATGAAGAGAAACTGAATAGGTTTGGTTTGTGTAATTTCCAGCACCGATGCATATGGAGAATTTATTTCAAAAAGGTGGCAAGGGGATGGACAGCAATGGTAAGTTAAAGGATTCTGTTTTTCAGCAATTCCGCTCTGCTAGTATTTCAAGAAAAGAACCGAATTGGGTTGCAGTTTACTGAATACAATGAAAACATGATGGACATTGCCTGCCACAAGACCCCACCCTTAGCCTGTAGTGCCCTATTTACCCTTGAGAATTCAAATTTGTAAATAAATGATAGAAAGAGAGCGAGCACAGAATTTTCACATGGTAGTTAGTATTTGTTTTTTCTATTACAGAGGCTCTATTCATCTGGGAGAATAAACTTCTACTTGTTCACGATAGCCATATCACATTACCCAACAGGTAAAAATACAATAATAACTATAATAAATTATTGTGCTAATGCCCACAAACACCAAAGCAGGCATGTGCTTCTGCACAGAGAACCAGTGTTACAGAGAAAACACTTCCACATCAACCAAAAGAATACCACCATTTTACAAGAAGAAATTTAAACAATTTTTTAAATGTTGACTGTAGTCTCTATTATGGTTAAATGAGAAATTACATATATAGTGCTTAAACTGCCTTAAAGAACACAGGAATAAAAAGGTTGTAATAAAATTTTCCAGGTAATATTGATTCTCACATTTCCTAACTGTTAGACAATTGACTTCAGTCTTTAAAAACATTTTTTCCATATAGCATTATTATTAAAATAGAGAACTGAAAAGTACAATTTAATTGTGTAACAGCTTTATAAGGGAGATGCACAGACACTATTGAAGCCAAGACAGACCAGAAACTGAGGATCTGAACCCCAAAAGTATTTAAAAAGAAGCACAACTGCTTCTATGGGGTCAAAATTATTCACTACAAATCCTGACTTACTTGTGTAACTTTTTTTTTTTTTAAATAGCACAGTATTTTCTTCTACTTTCAGCGTTTCCCCTTTATAAGATGCATATAGAAGACATGAAGTGAAAAAAAGATTTCTTTCACATGCTGTATGTATATCTTTAAAATGCATCTCAGCTATAAATTGAGAAGTTGAGCTCAATGTATATTGAGTGGAGAAAGGTAGATGCCTCCAAAGATTATTGCTAGCATCTGCATTGAACAGTCAAAGTTCAGTGTTATGAATACCCTAGTTATCTCTTTATTCCCAACACAAACTCAAATTGTTTTTGCTATCAGAAAAAAATACAAACTAAGGAAGAAATGCAAGAGCATGTACAATTTAATCCACAAAACCTGAATCAACTTATGACATTTTAATACCGTATTTACTTTCCTGAAGACAGACAACACAGTATGTGAAAAAAAGCATTCCAAACCATCATCCTGAGCTCTGCTGAGCTTTTAGTGATGGCAGGACCAGATCATTACAGTATTAGCAACAGTAAAGTCTGTGTAAAACCGGAAAGTAGGGAAAAAATAAAAAAGCAAACAAATACAAAAACCAAAAAACAGCAAACACCGAAGAACTGGGAAAAAGGGGGAAAAAAAACACCCCAACCAGATATGGGTATGTTTATGCATACATTACAAGACAGCTGTATACTTAAGTGATAACAGATACAAAAGCTTACTAATACAGATGGTAAGATTAAATTTTTACTTCATTTTAACTCACTTCCTAGGTTTTGTGCAAGTCTAACTATGGAACTCTTCACAATGAGTAGGAAAAACCATGAAGACCACTACAAACCAGCGGGTGAAGAAAAAGCAAGGACATGGTTATATTTTGCGATTTACTAGAACAAAAAATGGTGTTCTACAATATACAGCTAAGTGTAAATAGTAATGTGTCTATGAATTCATATTAAAAAAACACAAGAGGTTTTACAGTAACACATGTTGACATTTCTAAATTTTAAAGTACTTGAAGTATATGTACTAATACTGAATATTTAACTGGATTCTTTCCAACTTATCAATTATCATCAGTAAGACAGAAATATAAACGTCTGCAGAGATCTATCTCAAACAGATATGTTCAAACAGGACTAAGGGACTAAGAAAGCTGCTCTTTCCTCTGAACAGCCTTACCAACTAATTATTGCCTTTCCACGTTAACATGATCAATGAAAAGCTTATGACAGGACTAGCATCTGAAAGCTTTGTATATTACCACACACCTGCAATTTATATAACTGTAAAATGTATGGAAAAAGAACTTAATTGCCATGGTCTTAAAAACAACAAAAAACCCAAAACCCCACCACCCACCAAAAAACAGTAACACTAGCCATAAATTGGACCCTTAATATCTACATCTTAATTTATTTCCAAATGTGACAGGAATGGAAGACATTACATGAGAATTAATCCACTTATTCTCAAATTAGACCTGAACTCCATTCTAAAAAGCTCATCTCTGGCTGGAAATTATCAGAAGTGAAGCATACTCTCAAAAATCAAGAATATAATTTTCATCATTCCAAATAATGATAATATACTAGGTCTGTCTGCATACCTTTAGCACAACTTCAATAATTTTATTACTTTTTTCCATTTTTTCCACTGCCATTAGTGACACCCAGTCCTTAGCTATCCTAAAAAGAAGCATGGAGTTCTCCTCCCACTTCCATCATATTTGAAAGTCACCAGACTTGAGCAGAGTCTCTACAAGGTTGCAGTGGTGTTACCTTGCATGAAGCACAATACTACAGAGAGGATGAAGTCTACTCTTCCTTCCTTGAAATGGAGCACATGCTTTGATTTTCCCAATGGCCACTTACTTCTCCCAATCTAATATGACAAGAAGTCTGGAAGATGTTTTCCCCCTCTGCTGCAGCCTTCATTCTTTTTTGTGGTGTTATTAACTAAAGAAGAGCACTTCAGTGTTTTGCTACTCTTCAGGATTAACCATGAAAGAAGCACAATACTAGCAAGGCATAAAATGCAGGTTTCTGGCAGCTGATTAAATTGAACTAGCAGAACACATGCTCAGATTCTACAGCGACTGACGGCAGATACCAAACACTACAAGCTCAGTCACCATCAGAGAACCACTGTGACCAGCCACACCAGCTATCCTTGCTAGAACATAATACTACTATTCAGCAGTGAGGCTCAAGGGACTCAAACACTGCTCTTCTCACTGCAACCTCCAAGCTTGAGCAAATCCAAAACAACTACACAATTTTTCTCTAAGTTTCTGATCCCCAGTCCCTGCTGTGAATAGTTCAAGCCACTGTTTAACTGAGAAATGTCTTTCATGCCATTATCCTTGCAGATGTGTGAATACTGAATAAGAGTTTACAAGACATTAACTTCCTCTACACAGGAAACCTTTTTGTTTAAATGTAAATTGCATTCCTGATGCAAACAAACAAACAAACAAAAGTTTCTTTTTAAAGACTCCCATCACCTTCACTAATATGTTTCTGTGTTAAAAAAGATGCATCACACAAGTAGTTCAAGGGAACAAAGAAAGGTCTTCTAGTATATCCAGTAGAACATCTATATACGTATCACAATACACGGTGACTTCATACTGAAGAACAGGATTTATCAGTCCTTGAAGTAAATGGTGATCTTTGTTTCACCTAGGTACATCTTTTGCTCATAGGTCCATAAATCTTCATGTTCCAATTCACGTTAAGACAACACCTTCCTAATATTATAGTGGGCAAAAAGAATATGAGGAGCACACAAAAAATTAGGTAATTGACTATCCAAAGAGCACCCAACTCAAAAGTGAGGTGAGAGAGAAAGGATATCAACAACAAAGTTTAATTTATGACACTGTCTCCTATAGGAACAGATTAGCCCAAAACCCAACCTTTTTAACGTAAGATGACATCAAATTCAAAACATCACTTCTTCAGTCTTACCTGCCTGCATCAGTCTCCTTGAAGATCCCATCCTGGTTAGGACACAATTCACAACTAGGCGTGACACCACATTTGCATGCATCACAAAACCAAGGTTCCGTGGAATTTTCTGAAGCTGAGCTCATGATAGAGTCACTCTCTCCATCAACACCATAGCAACCTACACACATGAAAAATGGAAGACCAATATAAGATAAGACAATTGTAGTAGTAGACAGTTGTCAGTTATGATTTCAGGAAACATACATACATAAACATTCAGAGCAATGATACTGAGAGTCCCAAGAAAGCTTAAGATATTTTTGCAAATATTATCCTCAGTGCAAAATTTACATTTTAAGGAGATATTAATTCTAAGAAGTGATCTATTTTATGTGACCGTATTAGATTACAACTGAAAAAAACAAGAAAAAAATGGCTGGTTTACTTTATTCTTTTAGCAACACTTGGTATTGTTCCAGACTATCCATAAGAAGGGAAGTAAGAAAACAAGACTTAAAGCAACCAACAAGACTGAAAAGAACTCAAAGCATTTTTTCAAATGAAGAAATATTTTCAAGTTAAATGCAACAAGCTAAGGAATTTGTGAGCATCTGCAGGCTTCTGTTGGATATTCCTATCTCTCTCCTTCTCCCTACTCTGAAAATGAACATTATTTTGGGGGGTGGGGAGGGTTTAGAGGTTGATTATGCCAGTAGTATCCAGTCAACAAATATGCACTCCACTTTTCCACTTTGCATTCAGCAGCCAAATCAACTAAGAGAATATACACATGAAATAAAAAACACTATTTGCATATTTTAGGGGTTATAGGACTGATCCTAAAAGACCTTCTATAACTTCAAAACCAAAGTACAATTTGCAGAGCAGTTTTGAGACACCACATTGGTGACTGATTAAGTATATTAATTTTTTTTTAAGCATTCTCATTTTTACCTGGTTTTAAATTATGGCTAGACTCAATCATTCAGTTTCTCCGTTATTCTTTGGTATATCTACTGCATTCTTTATGACTGTTAAAGTGTCTATGCATGCTTAATCACCACAAATTTAGGAAAACAGTATTTTCAAAGTGATTTAGAAGCTTACTATTTAAATTTTGCACAAGACTAAGACTAGTAGTATTATTATTATTACAAATGACAAAAAGGAAAAGCTTAAAGCTTATCACCACAAAGCTGTATTTCTGTATATGCCACATTTTGAATATTTATGTTATTGAATAAGAGAAAAATATGATGTCATTGTCAATACAACACACAGTAGAGGCTTTAATAAAAGATTAAATTCAGCTATTTGTCAAATACAGTGATCAAGTCAGCATTTGTGCTTGCAGAACAGTTAAATTATTGAATTCTGCAATTAAATAGCAACATAATTTTTACTTTGGTTCATTACCCACCGACTGTAATAAAATAGCAACAGTGCTCTAACTCCCCTTGTGACAGAAACAGAGGTTAGCATAAAAGACTAAAACTACATTCAGGAAATAAGCAATAATACTGTAGGAACCATTTAAGAAAAATAGTCTTCTATTACAGAATGAGGTTCATCAATAAGAATTAAAATAAGAAGCCAGAATGTTTCTTTTCATTATAAAAGTATTCCAGAATCAAAGGACAAGTAAGGTGCAGAAGTCCATTCACAGACGAGTTTCATTAGGTATATATAAAAGATCATATAGTTCACACATAAGGTAACTCTATTTTCTTTATAATGTGGTATCAGGTTTAAGTAGTATTCCGGAAAGTCATTTTTTAAGTTCTAATAGCAAAGTCTTGAATACATGCCAGTAAAGCCGCTTTTAAGCAATTACATTAATGTACAAACACACAGCCCATTATCATAGAGTTGATGAATAATTAAGCTTTTTATAATTCCTTCAGACTTAGTAACATACTAACGTTTTCCTAAATATACTTATTAAAAATTACCTAACGCTATAGAAGCAGTAATACTGTCATCAATCCATATGGCAAAATAAAATCAGTTTCTTTCAAACACTGGTGCTTTTTCACCAATTGAAAGTAATTAGATTTGCTTTTCTAACCTAAGTGCTATCAGTCTGCTAAAATTAGAATGGTGACTTCCCTTCATTCTCACATAGTTGCCTTATTGTACTTATCAGTCATTTATACCCAATTTTTTTAACCTTCTTCCTAGAAAATGACACGTGCTGTAATTATTTCCATCCTTACCATATGTGTTGACATTAGACATTGTTTCTATAACAATACAAATCTAGGTCCTTTTTTCAAGTAGATTAAAAAAATTGTCTGGATTTTTAACCAAAATTTTTTGTCCCAGTTTGTACATAAGTCTTCGTGACAGCTTTAAAGAGTTTAAGACCTTTAACAGATAAGGAGGCATTTACTCTTTTCCCTAACTGCCATTTAGCAAAAGCTAAACACCATACTGTTACAACTAGGAAAAGAGGAGGTCATTACCTGGAGAAAATAGACTAGATTACCATGAATCATTGCTTATAAATACATTGAAACAATCTTGTCCACTACAGAGCTGAAGAAAAGGAAATCCAGCCCATAAGACTGTCATTGACTTGCTATACACTGCCAAATAAAGCTACAGAATCAAAACTGCAATACCAAACCTTGTTTGCTATGAAAGCACATAAGCAACAAAAACGCTGCACTCAGTGGTAGCTTTTTTTATCCACATACATCAGATCATTACCTTTAACCACGAAGGAAAAAAACTTCAGTCCAAGGTTTCAGAGAAGGTATTTTGTAATTGTTCCTGACTGAGTAGTGGCATGGACCAATTCCAGTATGCTCCAAAGTCTGAACTCTACACAACATGTCTAGAGAGTTTACTTTCTAGGAGGAGTTAAGACTAATGTATACAAATACTGAAACAAAACTCAGCGTTATTGGCAATACTTAAACAGGTAATTAGGTAATGCATCATAAATAATTTGTACTCAAGTCTTAGGACCCAACAGCTTAAGTTTAAATTTTATCTAATAGTACTTAACAAAATGAAGAGCCAGTCCCAAAATTAATTGGAAACCACTTGTTAAGCTGTATTTTTTGTTAAGGGTAAGCAAGTATTTTAACCCAAAATTTTTCTTATGTTTGCTATAAAGGGTCATTTGCTGCTTTGGGGCTGTTAAGCGCTAACAAAAACCAAAGGAGAGATCATATTTCATCAATGTAATATCCATATGGATAATACAAATCTGTTGAACAGCTGTATTCATGAAATGTCTGTAAAGCTACAAACTGTAAGTAAGATTACAAATCTTGCATGTGGTTCTGACACCAAAAATCAATATGTATACGAAGAGAATTAAATGCCTTTAAAAAACTAGTAGTGAAAGTTCCTTGCAGGCCAAAAATACATAGTGAAGCAAAAAATTACTAGTAGCTCGATTTTTAAATAATAAAACTTTCATGATTCAAAAACAGCAAAATAACTCAGAACAAAAAATAATAAATAACAAAATACATTTGTCCTGATTTAAAGAACAACAGATGATGATGTCGTTTGACATTAAGATGCCAGATGTGTACAGAAGCAGATGTTATGTTTGTTTTTCAAATGTACAAGGAAAAAAAACCCACTTTATTTCACTTCAATTGAGATATGAAGGCAAAAGCAGTTTCAGAACAAAACTCTATTGTAGAAATATATCGATTTTGCTAAAACTTTGAATTTCAGCCCAAGTAAGTATTTCCAGAACAACAAAAAGCTAAGATCATTATAGCATTCACCTGGGATGTGAAAGAGTCTGAAGTCTCTGCCCACTCCAAACCAGAACAAGGATATTAATCTATTCTCCCCAAACCAGTGCTCTGATCACATGTGGTAGTTATTCCAGAATAAATACCTCAGTCTCTTCTGTGAGTTGCTCCACTTTTTATATATAAACATTACTGTATTTATTGTACAAGATGTTTACTAATTCTGCAGCCTAACTGCAGCAGGTCAAAATTGTTCCAACATACTGAGAAACAAAAAAACTTCAATTCCTTACAGTTTTTCAATAAATGGAAATCTACTTTCTGATTATTAACTAGCAACCATAATGAAAACCCTGGCAAAGCTGAGGAACGCTGCTCACCTAGTAAGCTTCTATAGTGTCAAAATTAAAAAAAAAATAAATTTTCAAAATTTCTCAATATACTGACTCTATTTCATCTCTTGTTATCAGAAGTTGCAATACTAACTGCCAACAGAAAAATTAATTTGGTCAGATTCACATCAAGTTTTTAAACAACAGAATGCTATACATACCTTGTCAAAATTTAGAATCGTGTATAAACAGATAACCAAAGATATTCAAGCAAGCAGATGTAATTAATTTACACTAATGAAAAAGATGAACTTGCAGTTCTAGACCACACTTTCAGCAGCTTTCACTTTCCAATGTCAAGTAACTTTGTAAGAGTCATGCTAAGGGATTTATATTTCCCTTACTAAGTTGAAACTAGGGGGCGGGGGGGAAGTGTTTTCTACTGCATGGCTGTAATTGAGTTTTTGTGTATTAAATCAGACCTACAGTACAAAATGCACTTGATAAAAAAAATCTAAATGCACTTTTGTCCAAAGCTGTCTGAAAAGTTACCATATATAGATCAAGAGTTCAAAGTTTTTAAGAACAGCTGTATTTTTATATTTTTATCACAGTAATATTCTTTTATCTGTAACAGACAATTACCTCTTTAAATATATCATTTTAGGATCCTTAAAACTGCCAAGTACAACAAGGGTTCAACTTATTACTGTCTGCCGCCTTTTCCTGTGCTGAAAGAATTATTTTTGTCCTATTAACAAAAATTTTAAAAAGCATTATTTTTATGACTCCTTAAAATGCATAGACATGCAGATATGAAGCTGCTGCTTGATAAATTATTCCATTCTAGTATTAAACAGTTAAGCTGATCATCAAGAAAAAGTTGTCCAATCCAACTTTCCTGTATGAATTGTTGGGAATTGCTGGTGTTGGAACAGAAAGCAATGTAAGGGCTCGCTGCAAGTAAATCTCCCAAGCAACATTAGGAGGCAATCTTTAGGTTCTTTCTAAAAGCATTGCAGTTGTGTGAATGTGTGACTACTTAAGGATTGAAAGGACAACAGCGGAAAGGATACACATCTTGTAAACAACATGTTTGGTTTCAGTTATTATCACTATACCTGTGACCTATCCAGCATTAAGTCAACCACCCACCCCTTTCACTGGAAAACATATAAAGAAAACAAAACAACTTTTAAACACTTTGCTTAAAATGCATGTTGCCTTCCCTTAATGTTCACAAAAATTCCAAATTTTGGATCTTTAGAATTCGCCCAAGAGCCCATTTTCAACTAAATTTCATTAAATCCTCATGTTCGTATGTTCTTAGATTACTGTATCACAACTCCATGTCTGCCACCTCCTTGAATACCTCTTACACTAAACAATAAAACTGGTTTAGTATAATATTAACATATGAATTTAAACACATGAAAGTCAAGAAGTTTAAACTCTCACAACATTTACTGTTCCATAAATGGCATCTATGTATTATGATTACAGCCAAGCTGTCTATTGAATGTATGTCATTTTATACAGAAAACAAACTTTTTTTATTCCCTGATTTTAAAAGTCATTGTACTCTGTCAATAGTTTATTTTTTATGTGATTGTCATTAAAATGAAATTGCAAACACTTTAAAATGCTACCACTAAAACAATTGTTCTGAAATTTATACCACTGAGTGAAATGGGAAGAGACACCTAATTCTTGCCTTGGCTGCATCTGTTCCTCCATTTCTCTAGCAGGGTAATTTTTTGCCAGTCAGACAGAACATATGCATATGCTGACTACACCTACATATACTCTGAAACATGATCTTATTATAAAGATCATGAAAACATGAACTTTAAGGTAAACTGTAAGTTCGCAAAATTAAATGCTGTGAGATCACAGTATTCAGAATACGTTACATTCAATCCTTAATTGGACCAACAGTTTAGAATAAAGACATTAATCAGTTCATGTATCATAAATTCAGAACAGTATTTTTATTTAGTAAATGGAGAGTACTAAAGTACATCACTTTGCAAAATGAATTTTTATACCAGACAGCAGCAGACCAGGGTAAGCAGCAAAATTAAAATGCAAAAACGTTTTACTACACTGTAAAGCATATGGTGACTACACTATTGCTTTTAGCAAGAGAAATTTTATTTCCTGCCATACAAATCACAGTAAAGTAAGAAACAAATAGAGGGGATGGAAAAGAAACAGCTGGAAAAATGTAGAACTTCTCCCGTTTCATTCACAGCAACTAACCCAAGGGCAATAGCTGGCAAGTGTACTACCTACAGTTATGGCACATGCTATGCTAGGCACCAGACATTTTCTTCAGACATGCTGCTATCAATATGTCAAAAAAACTGACACCACAGTTGGTGGTGTCCTGCTATTACAAGATCTTACCACAAAAGCGTTTATCCAAAATGACAGATTAGTGCCTAAAGAAGATTTTTAGAAAAAGAAATGAGAATTATCTCCACACAGAAGTAAACACTCCAAAAAGCAACTGTACTACTACACATTCTCTACGGAAGATTTTTTTGCCTAGCAACGTAAACATTTTTCTTTTTTTTTGGGGGGGGGGGACGTGGGGGGGGGAGGGGAAATTGGTTGGTATGTGAAATGAGAACAAATTTTTAAATGATGGACTTATAAATTAATTACAGGCTATTTGGACATATAAGATGAATGCAAAGTATAAAAGTGGGTATTAAATTAGCATTATATGTATGCTACTTACACAGTTTTAGAGGCAGTTAAAGATTTCTGTCATTTCGAACCAGTTACTTGTTCCACAAAGTTTATAGATTTTTTGGACATATGTCTGCAGCACAAAGATAGCTTTTGGACAATTGATGCAGGCCATGCAGGTGATGTGAACATCACACAGCAAATAGTTGCATTGGAAAAGAAACTGAATTTCTAACAATCTCAAAACTTGTCAGTAAGGCAAGCAGAAGTGTTTATTAAGGGTCCATGACTCCAGGTCTGAAACAGAATCCCCCTCTAACTCTTGGCTATGTTGCTGTGTTCCACATGAGCACTGGCAGAGTTGCTCCCACGTGAGTTATCGCTCCTCTTTTCCCACGGAAGACCTCATGTAATAGTTGATTAACACAAGCGAGCAAACCAAACTGAACACAAATCATGACGAAACAGGCAGCTGCTGTACCAGGTACTCAAAAGGAAAAGATGCTAGTACCAAGTACCCAGGTACACAAGTAATGGAGCAGTATGCACAGCGATAAGCTACCTTGTGCTAGAAAAGCCAAAACTTACCGGAGCAAGGGAGAATGGAGTTCTAGATCCTGCCTGACTTAAAATGCAAGACAGCATTAGCATACCCTCTGAAAGAGGGTAAGAGATTCTTGCCAACAACTATGCTAGCATGCAGCCACTTAGGGATTGCAACTGGAAGGCTCACCTTCAGGTTAAGGGGCCACACTATCACACGGAACCTGCCCATTGACCAGTAGCTACAAGTAGAGCAAGAGCTTCCCCCAGGGAAGGAAAGGAGCCCTAGCATCCAGAAGAAGTAGGCTCGACTCAAGGGCAGCATTTTTATGGCTAGTGAATAACTTCATATTAAATACAGAGGCAGCCACCATAGAAAAACCTTTTCCAGTCACCTGAAAGGTTCTGTGGTAGACAAACTTCCACTTCAGCAGAGCACAAAGGCACAAGCCAAGGGTATAAGACCCCTCCCTGTGAAGTTAAAACAGTTTCTGTAATAGTCAACAAGGAGAGAGAAAATAAGGTCTTCAGGAAAAGAACAATCAAATCACCAGTATCATCATTATGTGGGTCCCTGGGTAGGACACCAGTAAAGTGTGAAAGGAGTGCACTTCCATCCAAATAAATATCTACAGTGCTATAGAAAAGTAGAGAAAACATATCAATTTATAATACAACTTGAAATTGCATACAAAAACTATGAAGAAAAACCCTGAGCTATTCCAGCAGCTTTGTTTGGGCATTTCAGGATAACAGGCATCTTGGGTTTGAGACTCTAGGGAAAAGACAAGTGCTAAGTATCAAAATTAGTTCACAAGAAATGGATGTATTATTCTTCCCAACTGCAGGCAAACGCAGGTAAACATCACTGTATCGATTTCTATCCAATTCATAAATAGGAGCCTCTTCGTTCAATACTGTGCTAGAAACTGCATTTTCTGAAAAACTCAAAAGCTCATTAGAACAAATTTCAGGACACAGCATGGTGTCTGCAGCCACAGCAATCTACCTACAAAAGGAAACCTGCAAAAATAAAACAAATTATTGGATTCCTATGTGTTTACAAAACAGACTCACTTATTACACAGACTACAAAGCAGCTGTGTATAAGAGTACAAAGGATTTCTTATAATACAGCCTATGTCAGTGATCTGGGCACACAGTTATGAGATACAGATCCAAGCCAATGATATTGAGAGTAAACCTTGCCTCTATTAACATTTACAAAAATAATTCTCAAGGTTGCAAGCAACGTTTATATGATTAGACAGTAATTATTTCTTCAACTACTTCTCAATTTATTTTTGGAAATCACGTGAGTTGAATGATTGAGACAACAGGAACAAAAAGTAATTGCTGCATTGCATTTTGGTTTTCACTGCAACTCCTTTAAGTCTGTGTCTTCATTTATTACTCATGCATTCAGAAGTAATACAATGAATCAATGACCACTGGGCAGGAGTGCAGAAATATCCAAGTTATTGAACATATGTATACATAAGATCACTGAATCAAACTAAAGCTTCAAAGGTTCCAAATTTTTTTACAGAATTTTGATGTGCTGCAATTATTTAAACAAATTATTGAATAAAGCTCCAATTTAAAATAGTACCTGCTCTTACTTACCATTATAAAATATCAAAGTACAAAAAAATACACTGAAATAAATGTTCATTTCTACTTAAAACTATATTCATGTATTTAAAAATTGATATACATATCTAGCGATGAAACATACACATAAAACGTCAAGTAAATTTCCAAATTGCATTTACCATAGCTTTGAAGTTCAGCTTGCTGCTGGGGAAATTTACATTTTTACCACAGTCAACAATTACTTTCACCTATACAGCTTTATTTTTTTTCCTTAAGACTTCACCTATTCAAACAGAACTTCACAACTGCTTTACATATGCTTTTAAGTATTTATTATTAAAATAAATTATAAAGAACTAAACATTTAGCCATAAGTGTGAAAAATTAACTAACATCCATACTCAGTTGGCTTGTACAGACTGTAGAACTTACCAGAACAAACTAGCAATTTAAATCTTCTGAATTAATCTTTTACTTTGTTCTAATAACAACAAAAGAAACATATACACATTGTACTCTTTATATCAGTGGGACTATAGGGAATCTTTGCCTATAACACTTTAAAAAGAAGAATGGCAGCAATTACTTCTAGGCTGATTTTGAACTACTAAAATTCAAGTGACTTTTGAACTATGGAACTATTTTCCTGTGGAGGAAAGGCAGCTATAATCTTACCTTTTGTAGGGACAAAGGTTTAGTAAACTAAAGAAAATGAGGAAGTGATCTTTTGGAGATTTTTAAGGCACTCCTCTGGAATAAAAAAGAAATTTGCCATCATTTTATTCTAAAAAGGCAGGAGATCATTTTTCTATCACAATCATTCTCCACTTTAACATGACTAAATGTACAATCCTCAAATAAATTTTACAGAATAATTTTCAAGGAGCTCCACAGCTTTAGGGTTTAGATGTATTGACTGTATGTAATGTTTGGGGAATTCTGAAACAGGCATTCATAACTATCAGCAAAAGACACTTTCATTCCATTTTTCTTTTCTCATGAATTAATAGTAGGCTGTGCTAGGGGGAAAAAAAAAAAGAAAAAATCTATCAAGATTCTATAAAACTAACTTTTATTACCTTACTACATCTCAAATCAAATATATTCTCCACATTACTTTCCAAAAACTTGATGGACACAGAGGAAGGAATTCTGCAAGCATACCAAGACACTTAAATTTAGGAGTCTTAACACTTGTTATAGTCAACGAAGACCCAACTAATGCCCTCAAAGGCACCTAGAGCATGATTCAGCTCATCATAAATTAGGTCAACTAAATCACTCTCTAAGCTCCATTGACGGTACTGATTAGCTTTTCAAAGGACCACAACAGAGTTCAGGAGTTAGAGTACATGTTAACACTTAACATAAGGCATCTGAACCTGAGGACAGAGATTCCATCCTCAGTTTCCTAATTAATGTTAAGCAAAGAACTGAACTACAGTTTGATGCATGAAAAATACTGTTTTGAAAAAATTTTCAATCCAGTATGAGAAAACAAAAGGGGAGCAGGGGATTCATAAAAGCACTTCCTACCTGAAAAGGCATGCTAAGCAGCTCCAAAAAATTTTAAACCGAAAGGGAGTCACATAAATTAAATAAATGCCTTTTACGCTTTTGAATAATGAAAGTCTACCTTCTTTTCATTTCAAGGATTGAAGTAGCCTATCTCATTTTCCTGGGAAACCTTAAAAAAAAAAAAAAAAGTGAAGCCCTAAAAAGGTACAGGATATCAGAAATGCTAAAAAAAAAACCCAACCAAACAAACAAAAAAACCCCAAACCACAAACCTGACTAATGAAGAAAAAACAGGTTTTGTTTTTCAACAAAATAGGTATGCCTCTCTGTGTCAGCATCTACCCTACCTTCCATACTCAAGAGCAGTAACACACAATACAGCCTCACCTTCCATGTAAGGCTGTTAAAATTCCATACGCTCACCTCAGAATTATTGCAGAAGTGTTTCTTTAAAACCAGACCTCCTACATTTATAACACACACACAGACTAGATTCTGAAGGTATTAGCAAAACAATTATTTGAGTATGTTTTAACTTTAAAATTTCCCCATCTCAAATTGTCAGTGAAAATTATGAGAAAGTTCAAGGCTAGCTGTTTTCACTTATAACTAAATGCCATGGACAATTCCTTTCTCTCCTCCTCGCCATCTCTCTGCCTTTTTGGTACAGCAAAAATACATGTAGAAACCCTTTCCTTTTAGAGGACCTCCTATGCTCATGATCTCGTATCTCAGTTATGCAATCAAATTCACATACTGAAATAGGTTAAGACAAAAATACATTTAATATAATATCCTAAAGCCCTGAAAATACAAGTTATAGTTCCAATATTTGCAGACTATGATTCATTATATATAGGTATCTGTAAACCATGTCCTGTCCCGTAGTTGCTTATATTTGCTTTGCTAAAGTTAGACAGATGTGTCACCACTAAAAAGGATCCATGTAGCATTACAAAAAATTATCTGCCAGAGGTTAAAGGCGTCTTTTTTTTTTTTTGAAAGCAAGTCAAAATTTTATTAAAAGCAAAGCATGTGCTTTTCTCCTGCAATGAGAATGAAGGGTTGTATTACCTTCATGCACTGTTATTCCACAGTTGTCACACTGGATTATTTCATCAGCATCTTCACTGTTATCTCCAAGACAAACGCAACAAATCAAAATATGGTCCATTTTCTGGGAACTCCAATTCTGAGACTTCTCAAGGATCAATGAGTCCTAATATTGAAAAATGAAGACACATGGATTATGGCAGGAATTCAAATTTTATTTAAAACAAACAAAAGATCTGCTATTTGCTCAATTTTTGAACTACAAACAAAAAAAAAGATGGAAAATTATTTTCACGAGACTAAAAGCTTCTTTGTTGTCAAAACATACAAACACTTCATCCACACATACAGGAGCTGGGAGAAAGGATGGATACAATCCGATCTCAATATACCTACAGATCTGTTAAGAACCAAAGGCCAGGGAAGGATCTTGTTTCCTCACACAGAAACATGTATGTCTTTAAAACATTTATGTTCTACAAAAGGAACAAATACACACACCTAAGAAACCATTTAAAAGCAAAAAAAAAAAAAAACAAACAACCTAACCCAAACCCAAAACAAATCCCCACCAAGGCCAAAGGTGACCTTCAAATGTCCCAATATTCAGAAAAGTTGCTTCATTTTGTTGTAACTTGCACCTTCCAAAAAAAGTCACATGGATCTGAAAAATCTGAAAACAAACAGCTAATACAAGCCTGCCAAGTTTTCACATATGTAAAATATAACTAATTATCAACTCAGTTCTATTTTGTTGTAATGCAAATTTATATGTCTCTATGCAAAACCATATGATTTTTTAAAACTAACAACTTATTTTCTTCTTATTATATACAGGAGTAAGGATTTGCAGAACAAGTACATTGCTCTGTTTTGGCAACCTTCAATGTGAACTACAGATAAAAAGAACGTGGCTTTTACAAGGGAATTTCTCTAAGGACAGAGAGACAAACCAAATAAAAGCTGTATGTAAATTTAATTTTTTTCATAAACACCATCTAGGCTTTTTAGTATTTTCATTGTGAGATACAGCTACTGTCTCTTCTGCAAGGTTTCATGGCTTCCATACATTTTCTTTTTTTTTTAATACTAAAAGCAAACACTGAGCTTGAACTACCTTCATTGGTGATATGAAGGCATATAGGGAGGTGTGAAATTAGGCACACTAGTAAAAAACAATCACTGCAGTATAAAGAAATAGTAATAGTTTCAGAGCAGAGGCTGACAGTTCAAGCCTAAATGGCATCCATTCAAAATATCAGAGATCTGAGAATATTCCAAAACTGCTGTGGTATCCTACCAGGAGGAAAAAAAAAAAAAAAAAAAAAAAAATTAAGGTGGAAGATGCCCTCTGAAACATCTTTTTCTCATTCTAACCTCCCATTTATGACATAAAACACAGCACCAATACTATGCCAGTAGCCTAAGCAGATAAAAAGTACCATGAATGCTACCTGAAGTAGGTATTCTTCCTCAAGGATGTTAAATTCTCACACTAATCTATGGAATTATTTCATGATAGCCTCTCGATCTGATACAGTAAGTATCCACACAAAATCTTCAGTGAATCATTAATAAAGTGTCTTCGTACTTTAGGTTTATCTGGACAGGTATTTGGAGGGTAAGGGGTGGGGGGGGACTTTGCTTGATTTTAAAGCAAGATAAAGGGATAGAATAACCTTACCACCTAAAGCTGGACTCAAATAGTTTACCTCAAGTAATAGAGGTGGCTTGTTACAATGTTTTTGAGCTAGGAAAAGTCAAACACATACTTCTAGCAGTTAGGAAAGGCTTCTGGATCTCCCATCCATTTTCTCTGAACAATGAAAGGAAACATGACCTATAATAAAAAAAAACCCCAACCCTCATCTAGAAGTAAAAATGAAAGATTATACAACCATTCACACAGTCATGCTTGCTTACAGGAAGGCAACTAATCGTGAAAAATACAAGATTCTCTGCTACAGAGTTCAGACTTAACAGAGCATTTCTTCCAACATCCTACTTTTAGGTCAAAGTTGCAAGGCATTTTGAGGAAAGCAAGAAACTTACACTTTTTTTTCAAAAATACTGTGGCCCATCATTACCCAAAATACCCACATTTAGCTCACCATTCACACTACAGATAGGAAAATAGCAGTAGATACTCCCTAACTTTGGCAGATTAATTGTGCAATGGCACAGGCTTCTCAGATGCATCTCGCAACTCTACAGAAATCACCTTTTTCTGACAGTACCTTCGACTGTTATTTGGCTTCACTAACAGAAGTTTAAAAGAAATTTGCAATCTCTACTGCTACAGAAGCCCAAGGTCTGGTAATTAAAAAAAAGAAGAAAAAAACCCCAAACTATTACTTTAAATTAAATAAACAGAATTGCACTGTAGAAACAACATTGAAGTAACACTATAGGCAGTGATAAAATATGTAAACATGGGCAAAAAAAAAAGAAACAAGCAATGATGGAAGGGCATCAAATTTGGATCTAGTCTTAGTATCCCCATTCATTATGGTTTACCTTATGTGAAGACAGCCAACAGGTCAAACAGAGCAGCAGAATAACTTAATTTTCTATGCACGGAGAGGGAGGAGTGGTCTGGAACGTATGCTGCTCTCCTCTGCTTAGTCCATGTAAGTACCTGAAAGGCCCCATCCCAGAAGCTGACCCTACTTGCCTAAAGCATGGGAACTTTTACGTAGGGATGGTAACTGCTGCCAACTCCTGAACAAGTCCTGTTCCCTACCCTAGTGACAGAAAGTATTTCAGCTGAATCACTATGTAATTCCCATTTCTGTGGTGTTAATGAAGAAAGTGAGCATTTCAAGCTATATGCCTATGTACTTCTCACTTTAAAGGAATAAAAAAAAAATTAAGAAATAAAATAACCACCTCACTGAGAATAGAAGAATCCCATAAAGTGGTAGCAATTATAAAAACAGAAAAGCACCATTTATCTACTAATGATGCTTGAGCCTAAAAAAGAAAGCTAAGTTTGTATTCTGTGCTTAATACAGTAGAAAAGCACATAGTATTTCATTACAGCACAGGTTAAAATACTGTATATGCAGACCTCAAAATATTTTTGTAAAATGTAGAAAAATAAAATAAAAATCACAGAGAAACAAAAAACCAAACAACCCCCCTCCCAACACTCCCCCCCCCAACATCAACCCCCAAAAAGTCAGTAAAGGAAAGACAGAATGCATATTAAGGACACTACAACATGTTGAGAGTTAATTACCTGAACATTCTTTCATAAATTAATTATGCGTCCAGACATCTGGTTTTCTAAGAACTTGGCTTCTGCAGTGTAATGGGACTTGTCTGCTAGAGAGGATTTTTTACTTTTTTTTTTTTTTTTTAAATATTGTAGTAGTGGAGAGTATACTGTTATAAAGCAGTTGAGTATGAATCTAAAAATTACAGTCCATAATCCAGTCTACAGATACTCACTGTTGCAAGACTTCTGTTAAAAGACCTATTCTTAAATAGTACTTTGCTCTACATGAAGTAAAGATAAATTATCAGTTACAAAATTATAATTTGAACTTCAAATTTTCAAATTTTGATTTTATCTTTTGATCAATGTCCTAAATCCAAGGCAAGAACACAATCTGAGGTCCATGCATATTCAGAAGCTTCACAAAAGATACTTCAGAGACAGCTCTGCGTTTCTGAAACAGGCCTAATTTTTCAAGTCAATGGAAATTATGGACATATTCAAGAATATATCCCTAAGAATGTAGACTCACATCTCCATTCTGATATGGGATACACCTCCGAAAGAAAATTGCCTATCTCTATTTGAAGTTCTGATCATCAGTATTGGTGGAGCACTTTCAGCTCCTGAGCCAAGAGAATACGGGTAACAGCACTAGAATTACAGAGCTAGACAATGGAAGAAGATGCCTATACAAAAAGTAAAAAAAAAAAAACAGAATTATGCTTTTTTTTTTTTCCCCCAATCACAATTATTACTAGTAATTAAAACAGCACAGCTCACTTGCAATCATCTATATATATAATACATAACAAAGTATCTGAAAAGGAGACAACTGATTCTTCCAAATACTGTTTAGTTCCCTGTCATTTTACACATTAAAATAAAGATTAAATGGAACAGCAGAACTTTAAATAGTGTCATACCACTACCATTTATCAAACGTTATGTTGACATTGCAATTATTTCCTGAAAATTGAATGTAGATTTTACAGCAATGCTTTTTACTTTGTTCAGAATTTTGCTACTGCAGGACATGAAGTCAACCACCCTGACAGCCTAATATTTTAATTTTTCCACAAGCACAACCTTCAAGGCAACTGTAATTGTGCATAGGAAAAAAAGTTGCATTATTAAACACTTACATCATTTTCACATTCTGCAGTCAAAAGATATTTAATATAATAATAGTTCCCAAATGCTTTTTAGTACTGTAAGAAATTAGTTCATTTGTGAGCATTATAAGAAAACCCAACATAAATTATCATGATTATCTTATTTGATTTTAAACCCAGTGTGCATATTTCTTTACTTAGACTTCTTCTATCTCTGAACTTAGTGTTCAGACTTCGATGTTTGTCACAAAGAAGGGCTAGCATAAACAATAACCTATCATTTAGCTATTTTATGAATATGTCACAGATTCTTTTAACTTTTAGAACATTACAACATTTAGGTTAAAACAGAACTAGAAGTCTCGCTAATACATACTGATTTGCATACTGGACCTCCTACTTGCTATCCTACCCCCCCTAAAGTCAAGAGAAGTCTCTCTATTGACTTTAGTGGCATTAGATTGGCCAAATTGTCCAAGCAAGGCTATTTAATATGCAGTGCCTATTTAGCACAATTTTGCTGCTTCGCTTATTCCTGTTAACCCAATTCCAGCCAATCAGTTTAACGTTTCAAATTAACAGAATAGCTACTGGGGAGTAGTTTCCATCTGTCAACAGATATATTATAGAAAGTTGGTTGCACTACCTCATTACTCTTGCTTTGTGAAAGAGCCAGGCTATCATTTGTCAATTCCTCATCATCTGCATTACTCCTGTTAAGAACTTTACTCTTCTTCTTCTTGGATCCTCCATCACTAGCCGTGCTGCTATTATCTTCTTCATTACCTTCCTCATCATTGTCATCCTCATCACTTCCACTCCCATCATCTTCATCATCCTCATTATCTCCATCACTCCCCTCTTTTCGCAGGGCATTTTTTCCTTTCCTTTTCTCAGCAGTAGGCCGCCAGTCATTGTCATCTTCACTATCATAGTCATCCATATCATTTAGTTCTTCCATCGATACAAAATCCAACAAAGGTCGGTTCCTGCGTAAATTCCATTTTTTTGGTTCATTTGTTTGCTCATCAGCCACAGGATCAGGTTCAGCTGCTTTCTCCTTCTCTTTCTTCTTTTTTGGCTTTTCTTCTTCTTCATCTTGCTCTTTCTTTTCTGTTTTCATTACCTCTTTGTCTGCTGTTGGCACCTCTTCTTCAGTGGAGGTTTTTGGCTGTTGGTCTTCTACTTTCTTTTCTGTCGGTTCCTCCTCCAAGATATTTTCTTCTGATTCAGTACAGGAACCTTCACCACTGTCCTTTGATGCATCTTCACTCCCATGACCACTTCCTTCAGAATCTGTTGAGCATATGAAAATTTAAAAAAAGTTCCGACACAAATGTACCCCCAAAAATAAAATCTGTTGAAGCAAGTTGTTAAACAAAAGAATGATGCATGTTCCTCCCTCATAAGGTATTCCACCTATTTTTTCAGCTGGTGTCCAAATACTGCTATTTCAAGTGGTATGTTGAGAATCTGTTAAACATGAGTGCATTTTAAGATGACAAAAAAAAGATGGCAGAATTTATTAAATGAACGTTAAATGTTCCTTTGAACTGCAGGTTATATTAACAATAAGCAGTAGCACAGAATAATTTCCATGTGAAGTCACATCTTAAAGAAAGAGCATTCCAGTTTTTAATTGCTGGAGGTATTTTCTAAATCTTCAAAATAAAATAGCTATCCAATAGAAGAGGTTTAAAATTACAAAATGAAGAGTTTACGTAACAAGTACTAACAATAGTATGGATAATCCCACACCTTCATTTTTAGTACACATTTGTTTTTCTGGGTTTGGGGGCTCTTAATTTCCAATGTTATTTCACTTATTAATCCTACATAAGCTATGCCTCATTCAGTGTTGCAGCTGCACAACAATACATAAAGTCTAACCTTATACCACTCATATGGTATTGTTCTGTGTGTTGTCACTATTTCCATTAATTAACACAGGCCAATCTGTGCAACAGAAAAGAACAGAAGAGGATTTGTATGGGAAAAAAAGAAAAAAAAAACCACAAAAATAAGCCACCTGTATTATAAAGTATACGTAAAAAAATACTGAAAAAGATGACAAGTGAACTTGTTTAAATTTTATAAACATCATCCACCTTGACTATCTCTCATCTTACATTCACCTACTACTTTTCATTTACATTTTTAGTTTTATTGAATAAAAACTCAGAAAATATTTCTTAAAATTAACAAGAAAATACAAAGTTGCTTGATCCAACATGGGGATCAATTAGGCAATGGCTACATTTTTCAGTTTTTTCAGAGCCATCACCAAGTTCTTGATGCACTGTCACACAGATGCAAAGAAGAAACATATTGATGCTTGCAAATTAAAATAACTTAATCGCTTCAGTTACCACACAAAAACACACCTCTCAGTATCACCTTACAGAGAATTTTTGTGCACATCCATCTCTGTATAAAGCCAAATAAACAAAAATAAATTCACGTGGCATTTATTTCCACCCCACAGAACACTGTCTATGACTAGCCAGTAACTCAGTTGTTACTTCAATATAATAGTCAGTTTTGTCTTTTTCTGCATATACCTGTATGTGCATGTATTTGATGAGGAGATTCTGTAATTACCAGCAAAAAAATCCATCAGTGCTACTACTACTACTGATCAGGACAGTAATGTTATCAGTCCTCTTAGAAGCTAATAGAAAGTAAAAGTTTCCTGCAAACATTCTAACCTTTTAGAGGGCCAGAAAAACAATGAGAATGCAGTAACACAAGTTATTGTACAGTCTTTTGAGAAAAGAGTAATTCAGTCATTTCCCTACGTCTACCAGCCTTAACGGTAGTAATGGAAGTACAACATAATTAACAGAAGTTTTGAAATAGTAGAACACTCTTCAGGCATGCCTAAGGAATAAAAAACAGTATTAACTAATATGCAATCTAAAAAACTATTTTTAAATTACAATAGCTTTGTTTGGATACGTATTCATGGACCTGTTAGAGTGGGTCCAGAGAAGGGCCACAAAAACAGCCAGAGGGCTGAAACACTTCTCCTATCAAGAAAGGCTGAGAGAGTTGGGGTTGTTTAGCCTGGAGAAGAGAAAGCTCTGGGGAGACCCTATTGCAGCCTTTTGATATATAAAGGGGGCTTATAAGAGAGACTTTTTACCAAGGCCTGTAGCAACAGGAAAAGGGGGGCTGGTTTTAAACTGAAAGAGGCTAGGGTTTAGATTGGACATCGAGGAAGAAACTTTTTATGAGGGTGGTGAGACCCTGGAACAGGTTGCCCAGAGAAGCTGTGGATGCCCCATCACTGGAAATGTTCAAGGTCAGGTTGGATGGGGCTTTGAACAACCTGATCTAGTGAAAGCTGTTCCTGCCCACGGCAGGGAGTTCGCCTAGATGATCTTTAAAGGTCCCTTCCAACCCAACCCGTTCTATGATATTTACCAGCTCTCACAAACACTTTACAAGTAACTCCTAAAGCTAGACTCTCATACTAGATATTGATATTATAGATTAAATGCCATAAGTATGTTTAAAAGCAAAATGTATTTTTTTATCTCATTTCACAGGCTCTGAGTGCTAGTGTGCACTACTTGTCTCGCTGTAAATAAGGTAGAAGAGGGTTTTGCCATGTTAAAATTAATTCAACTGCATTTTTAAGTTACCTTATATTATTTTCTTTTGTTTTACTTCCCCACCATAACTTCATGACAGTAATTTGTTTGGATGCTTTAATCGTGCTGTTCCATTTCTAAATATGCTTAGACTCCTTGCAAATTTAAGCTTTGACTTCATTTTTGGGGAGAATCTTAGTCTGGATATAGTTTGATCTTTAGCAGCACTCTAAATTACCAACAGTAATTCTTGTATATCAATACTACAGCACTGAGAATACCCTCTAGCTGCTTTATGCTATGCAAACAACATAAAGCAGAGAACAAATAAATGTTAGTTTCATTCACTTCCCTCCTTCAAATTCTCTTTGCCTTCTGCCTGCACATTATGCTTTGTACTCTCCTTTCTGCATGCATGTAGACACCAGAGATACCTATAGTAAGGGACATCCTTCTTCTGTCTGAACGCATCCACCATGATAGGAGCTTTTTTAGAAAGAGCCATTCTGTGATAACAGCTATTTTTGCAGGTGTTCTTCTGTCAGATGCACCTTCAGTTAGGAAGAGGCTGTAGCATACAGTTTTCTCCTTGAAAGAAATTCTTAAAGAATGGCTCTTTCAAACTGGCAATCATATCATGTCATTCCCTACGGGACAGAAGTCAAGCTACTCTTAGTGAAAGACGGGGCCAGATACACCATCAAATAGTGAAAAATACAGAGTTCCACTGAGAATAAATACAAGAGATAACAGTTGTGAGAAAGGTGTCATGTATTTCTGTACACCTTCTATCTTTAGCTCTACTGAGCACAACAGCAGGTGGCAGTCAAATCCAAAGAGGATAATTCTGAGAGGAATTCACTGGGACAGAACATTATGCTCCAGAATTAACATATGAAAAATTGTAATAAAGATAAAAAAAGTAACTACTAATATCCACATTAGCTGTTGAGTCTTGTACAATACGTACTATGCACAAGACTTCAGAGGAAAGCTACTGAAATCACTACACCAGTGAAAAAAAACCTCCCAGGGTTTTGCAGGACCATTTTAGCAGCAACTTTAAGCATGGTACCCTGTGATTCTTTTTTTTTTACATTCTAAGAAAATCCATTTATACAGACAGTTAAGTGCTACACTACGTAATACATGGCCACCCACTCACAGAAGACAGGCTGATTCTTCAATGCAGTATTTCGCTTAACAAGCAGCTCTGTAAAAAGCAGCTTTATTGCTTGTGTTTAACTGAAGTCTGAAGGATAAGCTAGTTAAAGGAAATCACAGACTCAATTTTGGGCTTGCCTTTTCCACTAACAAAGCCTAACCAACTCCAGATAGCAGAAGAGAAACATCTGGAATCATTTTGGAAAGTTCTTTTTTTCCACTGAGTCCTGTCTGGTTGTCTTACCCAGGTGCCCAAAGCTGCATACAAATAATACAATCCAGGATCCTGGAACACTGAAAAGGAGTGAAAAACCTGAAAAACTGAGCATGCAATACAGAAAACAACTCCTATGTCTGAAGTTATTCCTACTAAATAATATTGTTCAATAATGATCTACAGGCATCATGTGAGAAGTTATCCACCCCACAGTGTGCTTCACAATACCCACTTTTTGAGGGCAGAAACAAAAAAAAAAAAAGCTACAAGTGAACCTAATTCTTTTGGAGGTTAAAGCCACTCGATCACCATCGCCCTGTCTAGCTGTCCCTTAGCCTCTTTCTCCCAATCACAAGGCAGACAACAAATCTTTGACATGATGACGTGAAATTACCTGGGTAGCTCTGCTAAAACACCGTATTACACACCATGAACAATCCCTCACCCAGGCTGCCTGCATCCTGACAGATGGGGAAAGTGGAAAGCACTGAAAAAAGTGTTTGTGGACAACTGCCTCTGCCCATAAACTTCCTTACAAAAACCGCTCAAGAGTCACAAAAACTCTTTTGCACATGTGCCATACCAAACGTGTAAAAGCAGCTGTACTTCCTATATATCTAATCTAGAAACTGCAAATAATTTTAAGACTCAAAAAACTTAAGGAAATGCTTAAACTAACTAGAAAGTTCTGATATTAATAACTGGATGTAAAAATAAGGCAGGGAACCTAGATCATACATGGAAAATATGAGCTGTTAAATTGCCAAAGGCAAAGTTGTGGAATGGCTAAAATCCTGATCACATTTGTCTATTAGACTAAAGCTGCACAGGTCCATTATGCTAAGACCAATATAACTATACTGAAAGCAAGAACCGAAAAGCCTTAATACTTCACTTTCAACATAAATTCAAAAAAGAGAGTCTAGTATCAGTTAGATATACGCCACCGGTTTTCTATGCTATTTTGCCGAGTATGATGATTAAACATTGGTAGACTATTGGCAATTCAGCACTAGTAATGCTGGCAGTTAAAAATATGGAACTGTCCAAAGTAACATGTTTAAGAACATACAAAACAAAACCAACACAGATTAAGATATTACTGCCCTAAGGAGAGAAATTCACTTCTCAAATAATGTTTTGAAAAAAGTATCTAATCTGTATTAACTGCAGATGTAGACTGGGAAGAATAGGAAATGAAACTCATCACTGATCCATGATCACACTTTTTTCAGAAGACAAGTATTTAGTTTAATAGAAAAGAGGATGGAAGAGAAAAATAAATGGAAGTCATTTAGTAAGCAGTTTCCTCACTTCTACACTAGCAGTAATTATATCACACAGCATTTCAGTAGATGTCTATTCAAGTCATAAAAGCACTCAAAACTAAAGGCTGCCAACTTTGACTTGAGTCATTGTGAACTGCCTGATTTACAATGTTCTAACACAGATGGAATTCGTTACCCTACCTCCTGAATTTGCTTGACATTTCCCAGTTTCTCTGTTTTTACCATTATCAAACTTTACTTGTTTGGGATAAAGTACTGCATACCCTGTGACTTCCCTGCAAAGTTGCAGTCCTAAACAATCCATAAAGTTGGATTCCAATACAAATTATTGAATAGTGAGCTAGAATATGTATTTTTCCAAGAAACGCCTAAGAGTTTCACATCTTGTACAAGGGAAGTGACATCTGGGAGACAGCTGAACATGTGTCTGGGACATGCTAAGTCTAAGTCTCTGAGGCACTGTAACAAGTATATGCTCAAGAAACACTTCAAACGTCCCATCCTCACAGGGCACGTCTAGACTCTCAAGCGTGGCCAGGCTGCAAACAGACCATCCCACCAAGCTGGAGTTAATAAAGCACAGAAGAACCTTCTCCATATGGCAGGAAATACACAAGAGATGGACATACATACAAAGAAGAGGCGATGCAAGAGAAAGTAAAGTAGTAGTACAGCAGGAGACCATGAAAAACCTGTTCAAGACTGACTGAACAAGCAGAATCATGCTGAACCAATGAGCAAGGATTCCATAAGGGACAGACAGACTGGAAAGACGAGGCACAAATAGTCACAGTAGGGGGAAAACAAAGAAAAATAATGTCATCCCATCGCTAAATCCACCCTGCCCAGTCACTGGAATGAAAGCCTAGATTTCTGTTACATTACTTCTCTCCTGTCAGTAAACACATAGAACAACAGAAATCTCAGTGTTTCCAAAGAGAATGCAAGTTCAAAATGTTCATCAGTCACTATTTTAAGTGGCAGACATCTGTACGGATTAAAGATCTCACCTGCAATGGAGATAACCCAAGAGAACCTAATATCCGTATTTTCCATTTTCTCAATGGGAAAAAGCCCTTGGGAACTCCACTCTGAGGGACTACACATTACAGTTGCAAAGGCAAGCCTTGAAATGATCGTAACAATTAAAATTGTGCAATTACATGACAATTAACTAATGATTAGCTATTCAATATTTTCTCTTACCTTCACTGTCTACTGAAACACCCTACAACTTTTCTTTTGCATATCATTTAAGTTTATTCTCAAAAACAAACATATTAGTTTCTTCATCAATATTTCAGTAGTGTTTATCACTACAGTATTTTGGTGTTTCGCAAACATTTCTTTATATTACAATATACTGTACAGGAAAGCAGAAGTGGAATCTCTGTTGTGCTAAGAGGAAATGAATTACAGAAAGATAAAGATATTTGCAACTTTTTATTTCTAGATCAAGTCACAGGTTTTTCCGAATACCTAATATAGCATTTATATAGATCATTACATGTTTTAAACAGACCTCCTACTGACCTCAATTGCAGTAATAGTACATAATATTTATGCAAGTCAGGCTCCACACTCAACACCAAAAACCCAAACATTTACGAATGTGTCTTAAAAATTTGAGTCTATGAGACTTGTAGCAGAAGTAGTGACAGAATCCAGTTCTTCAAGGCAGCATTCAAGGCAGCTATGCTCTTCTTGGCTACACTGAGATAGAGAGCCAGTCCTTAAATTCACACATCATTCTTGTTCAGGGACCACACTACATTTCTCTGCATCATTTCAATTTCAGTATATGACCTGCTAAAACTGACCAACTTCACCAATGACAGACAAAAAGTGGTAAATCCTTGCTTTGGAATTCTGCTGCGAATTACTCTACAACTATACACTGATTTCTGACATCAGTATATCTTCAGCTGCTCTCACTAAAGCAAAAAAACAAAACAACAAAAAAACCAAAGTATGCTCTAATTAACTTAAAAGCAAAACTTCAAATAACTGATCTGTATTGTGAAGCATATTAAAAAATTTCAGTTGAGTATATTACTGTACCATCATTTCAAGTCACATATTTGTATGCTCTGCCTACAAAGGGACAGGTTTTTTGATCCCACACTAAGATTACATATGACATTCTTACTTAAGGAACAAATTTTTCAAGATGTTTATAAAAACCAGAAAAATGCAGTACTTTATAATATGGCATTACAAATTTCTATTACATAAAAACAGAGAAGCCATTAAAAAATTACTTCATTCAATATTAACATAATGAAAAGCCCACAGGCCTGAAAAGTATTTACATTAAGTAAATTTACAAGACTATAACAATTCTAAAATCAGTTTCCCAAAAGAGATGTCAGAATGATGAGACCTTTAAAGTGGAAAAGGTAGTGATTGCCTGTTGGTGTGACCTAAATCCAAAAGAAAAGAAATTAAATACACTGTAAGTAAAGGCCATATCTCCTATGGATTTTTTTTGGTGGAAATGGAGGTTCGGTGTTTAGAAATATTTTCTGTAATGAAAAAAATTTACCAAAACATCAGGACTCTGAATACAAAAATTCAGAAATGCCGATTAATTCCTAAAAGTAACTAATACCAACTTCTCAAATCCTTACGGCACCTCGTATTCCCAGAAATCTGATAGAACAATGACCATGTGTAAAAGCTTAAATGTTCAGGGCTCAGTCCTTTTAGACTTGCGTAATATCTTCTACTAGCAGATAACACTTAACATCCTAAAGCTCATACATATGGATACAACATAATCAACAGGGACTAAACAACTTCAGAATTCTTTTAAATCAGTATTTAAATAGTCCTTTAACTTTCAAATTTGGGTTTTTTTAAATACCTATACATGCATTTGTGAATCAAATAAACATACATTGCAGACCCATGGAATTACCATACTTACGAGATTTTTCTGAGTGCAGGAGTAGAATTTATGGTCATTTTCAATGTATAAAGATTGCTTCTTCCTTCTGTCATTTATTGCCCTTTGTAAGCAAACTATGCAATGAAATTCTGATTCAAACAAATAATAAATACTGATTTGCAATGGGCTGCACATGGAGAGACCTCTACGGTCATTGAAAGAAGAAAAAGAGCAACAGCCCTGACTGTATTGGAGAAGTAAACATTATGCTTTGAAGGCTGAAGCTACAGTCAAAAAAAGGAAAACCTGTTTTCTATTATCAACAATCCAGAATTTGTCTACAAGTGTTGCTTGTGTGTGTACACACATATACTTTATACATACATAACTTTGAAATTATTGATTTTATTTATATATGTCTGTGTCTGTAAGAAAGTTCCTTTATTTCAGCACTTCTTCCATCCGAATCTAAATGGACTAGGTACAACCAAATCTAAGGCTATACCAGCTTCATTTTAAATCAGCACAGATGTTCTGTTTCAAATATGCTGCAACTATTTACTTAACTTGTATTACACATAAGAAATGTTTATTTTTTCTTTCAACTTAAGAGGTTATATGTTTAGTAACTTTTTACTCCGCAACTTCTCCAAACGCTCACAACTTTCTCCTTTCACATTCAAAATCTTTAAATAAAGTGTAAAAAGTCAAACTCTGCTGCTGTTTCAAAGTGTTTTCACTAAACTTTAAATTTCATTAAACAGAACACATTTCTACTACAAGTGATAGATACAGGTTCTGAAATGTTAAAACAACACTATACGAGATATATGAACACACAACAGTAATCAGAAAAACATTTTATAAGTAGAACTTGAGTTTTTCTCATATGCTTGTTTCAATTCAGTGTTGCTTTTTTAAGGGAAAACCCATCCAACTTTCTGAAAATGAAATTGAGATTGAAATACTCTCAAGGCTAGACACGGACACCACCACTACCACCCCCTCCCACCATGTGTACATACGATATCCTAAAAGTGAAAGAGGATATCAATTACAAATGGATCCTCTGCATTTAGACATAGTTGAGTTAGGAAGCTTTATTCATTATTTTTAATTAATTAATGATTGTCTTTTAATCAGATAATATATTGCTGTGAATTATGTGTCCATCTCCCACACTCCAATTCTGCTTTTCCCTTGAATCCTGCCTACACTACTGTTCCAGAAAAGGGAGATTTTCTTTGGGAACTAAAAATCATTTCCTTTTATGGAAAACTGTCTTTACAAAAGGCAGTGCACTTATTCAAAAGAAAGGATCAAAAGTCCCCAAAACAAGATTTTAAAAGTAAATGAAACAAGCCCCCCAAAATCTTAGCATTAAATTGGTAAGATGACATCAGTTTTACTCTCTTAAGTCATTACAGCCTGCTTCTTCTACCAGACCAACCAAGGGAAGTATGTCTAAGCTTGGGGGAAAAAAAAAAAAAACAAACAAACAAGGAGCATTAGGGCATACCTTAAAACTGGCATTGGAGAAATTATTATTAAGCATTTTTAAGTTCATTAATAAAGAGGAGCTTGCCAGATGTAAAAAAATAAGCCTTTAAATGGAGATGGGGAATATTTTTGCACGATACATGCACATGAAAACATAGATCAGCGTGCCCAGTGCAGAAATAACAAAGTGAAGTTATTTGACAAGCTGTCATAATGCTTTCCTTACACATCCTGCAACTCTTTCCTTATTTCCGAGCATATGCCACAGATCATCCAATGTGAAGTTTATTCACAAATGTGGTCCTGCCCCTTCTTTCCCTTCCCTCCAATATACTTGAATTTATTCATTTTATTTTGGCATCTTGTTTACTTTCAGTTTCTGTGGATTTTCACTGCAGATACAGGACTCTGCACACAGAGAAAAGACTGCAGAACAAAAACACTCTGAGGCAAGAACTTCCTTCTGGTATGAAATGCATATACCCTTCTGCATAGCTATCTGAATGGACACCTTAAGTTTTTGTAAAAAAAAACCAAAAAGAACCTGAACAGATTATCCTTCTGCTTAAAGTTTTCACTCACCGAGTGGAATTAACCTTGAGAAATAGGCAAGTTCTTAAGTCCACAAAAAACTATTATCCATACTAATTAAAAACAAAATGGTTTTAGAACATTCTTATTTCAATACTAAATGCAGTGAGTGTTCCAAAAATTATCTCTACATTGAAGAAATAAAAAGCAATAGATCTAGCTAAGGCAGTCAGCACAGAAGCTACTCAAATGCTTCTGCCAAAACTTGCTTGATAATCATGAGTTTTCTGCTGAGGAAAAATTAACTGCAACTGAAGTACTGGACGGATGTTTTGTTTAATCAGTTGTTTCTTATCTGCAGCATAAGAATTTCCAGTTATCCAACTGAGTGACTGAACTTCAAGTGGCTCCAACAGTTCACTAATAGCATTCTGTCTCCCAGGTGATATTAAGTGAGCAACCATAAACCAAAAATGAGATAATTCTGAATTGAGGAGATGAGGAAGCATATTTACCTGAAGCATCTCCAACTTTAAAATCACTGTCATCAGAGCTATCATAATCTAAAGCTTCCAGCAGCGAAGCTGCCAAAGGCTTCACTTGTCTCCTCTTCGAACTGCGGTCCACTGCAGGAAAAAAAAAAGCATAGTATTGTTACTAGGTGGCATAATGAAAACTCAGCCTCGTTAAAGATGTTTAAATTAAAAGGAAAGGCAGAATAGCAGCGACAGGCAGCGGCAGTCTCTGCCACAGCGCCCGAAAACCAGCCGCAAGATGCACACGGTCCCGGGGTCCCGGAGACATCCGTTCCCACTGGTGAGGGAGGGGAGCGGCGGCACGCACACCGCCAAGGGTCTACCCACAACCAACCGGACAGGAGCTGCCTGCCCAGCGGAGCAGCGGTGCTCCCTTCAGGCGCCGGGAAACAACGCGGCACCGACCGGCTGCGGCTCGCGGGCTACCGACAGGAACCCCGGTGGGGTGGGGGGGCGCGCACTGGGGTCGCCCGAGGCCCCCGGAGCCACCAGCACCTCCAGACGTAGTGCCTGGGCGTGATCCAACAGCGCCAGCGACAAGAGGCACGGGGAAAGGGCAGCCGGGGCCGCGGGGCGCCTGAGGGACGGCGACGCGCCCTCCCGGGGCAGGGGACGGGGGCGCTCCGCGGGCACCCCGGCATCTCCCTGGGACAGGGGCGGGAGGAGCCGCTAGGATCACTTACTAAAGCCTGCGCAGGTGAGCGGCGGACGGGCAGGGGCCCTCGAGTGCAGCGCCGCGGAGCCGCCGAGCCCCGGGCCCCTTCCCCAGACAATGGGCACGACGGCGACCCGGATGCAGACCCGCGCCCGCCCGCCCGCGGCGGCCGGTCCCGCTGCTGCGCCTGCGCAGCTGTCCGCCGCCGGCCCCGCGGCGCATGCGCGGTGCAATCGCCCCTGCGCGGCGGGAGGTGAAGCCGAGGAGGAGGCAGTGCCCGTCCTCCGCCCGGTGCTTCCTGCCTGTCCCGGGGCCGCGGCGGGGGCAGACGGCACGGAGCGTCCCGGCCAGCGCTGGGATCTCCCGTGGGGACAGATACGGGTAGTCCCAGGAGTGAGGAGCACTTAACACAAAGTCTCAGTGCGGAACCATTCATTCTCGGGGAAGGGGGGGAAGTTCAGGATCTCGTTTATTAGGAAAACCAGCTCACAAAACAGTTTGGCGTTTCCTGTGTTCCCCCGTGTGGAAACGAAGCGTTATAAAACTTTTTTTGCTTAACCCCTGTTCTAAGAGCTGAGTGCCTTGTGGACTTTGTTGCATTGTTAAGCTCATTCTTGCACTCTTGACAAATAGTAAGTCGTTGCATTTGGAAAAAACAACAACAACAAAAAAACACCCAGGGATTTTTGTTTGACCACATCACGCGAGTCCAGGAGCGAAGCACAAAACCTAACGGTGAGAGAGGGATGGCAAAGGTGAGCAATGCAGGGCCGTTGCCTTTTGCAAAAGTCCCAATGCCTTCCCAGTCGCCAGAGCCAGCCCAGCCCCTCTGCACACGCAGTATTCAGTCCCGTACCCCTGTCTCTGCACACACAGTATTGCCAGGCCCCCACATTAATTGAGCCAGCTGCACAAAACCTTTATGAGGTGTTTAAACAAATTGAGGGAAGAATCTGTTTCTTGGCTTTTTCCTCAAACTTGTTTTTGTAATTAGAACAGGGACATCTTAAAGAATTGATGCTCTGGCATACTGGTATGGCTCTGCGAGCTCTCCAAGAGGATCAAGAATAGTGCTAAACGTGAAAACTTATGACAGAATTGTAAGAGCCGTATTGGAAGATGTGTGTTTAACGATGGATAAACGCAAGTAGGGTCGAACTAGTTCTATGATGAAGCATGGAGGGAACATGAAGTTTGGCAAGTATACGGCCCATGACAAGAGTCTGCGCTACATTTAGCACAGCTCTACATGTATCACCCACGCAAGCCTTTCCAGAGCCAAAACTTATCCGTGTATTGCAAAGACAGGTAGTGTGTTATGGGTATGTTATTATTCTTTTTTTAAATAGAGCATGGAAATGGCCAGTTGGTCTATGATGTAATTATGCATCTGAAATACTTTCAATAATAATTTTCCGTGTTTCAGACTTCGAGTATTTTGGAAGGGCAGAAAATTCCAAAGAAAAATGTGAATGCTATGTTCATTCTGTGCTTGAATTTCCTAGTTTTTTTGTAGCACATTATCACATCCATAGTTGATGTGTTCACACTGGCATGTCCTGTTTCCTCCACCAATTCTTTAGCTTGACTGCACAGTGAACTCCTTTCCTGAATCTGGTTTTGCCAGCCCTGGCCAAATATGCTGTCAGTCCATGCAGTCTAGTCTTTCCTTCAAAACTCTGATCAGCTTCCCTGTTCCAGTAGGACTTGCATAGGTCTTAGCTTTTTACTCCTTAAGGTTTTTTTTTCCCTTTAACTGGCATCTCTATCCTACTTTCTCTTCACACACAATTTCAGTCTTAATAGCACAAGTAGCAGGGCTCAGATCCCTTTGTTTAGTCTCTGCAGATCCATGCTGACGTGCAGCAACAAGTTCTGCAGAACCCCCTGCCTGCCAATGGACAAGCCCCTGATCTTGTCCGATACATGACAATTGACAGGACAACTCAAATCACATGTAAAAGGAAGGAAAAGTAAACAGAACTGACCCTAAATTTGGCTTTATGTAGAAGAGCTGATTGAGGGACACGGACAGCTTCGAAGAATAAGGGCTTTCAGCACATAACCCAGAGAAGGGGAGGGGAGCACCCTGTAGAGCAGTCGAGGAATTTATGATTCCTTTAAACGTGAAAGTCCAAGCAGATGTATGGACTGTCTGGCTTTCAGTTCAGCCCTCTGGGGCAGCCTGCAATGCTAGGATTATTATAGTTTCTACCTACACAGTTATGGCAAGAATAGGTGATCAAGCAGAAGTTAATTAATGGCTGCCTGCCTCTATCTGCTCCTCATCAGCACCTCACATTGCCCAACTGCTCCTTCCTCCTTCCCTCTTTGTACTCTGTCCCATGACTCAAGCCCTCTCAGCCCTTCTGTCCTAGTCTTTTGTGTCCCAGATCTTTCTTTTTATAATTCCTCTCCTTTTTTCCCTCTCCAGAGGAATATTCACACTTAACTTTTATTTCTGAAAGTAGCATGCACACATTCTTTATCTTCTGTAGTCAGCTTGCATACTTTGCCCTCATTCCTGAAGAGAAAAAAAACATATCAATGAAATGAAAAGAACTGTGAAGTACCAAAAATTTATTCACTATTTCGCTAAACTTCTGGGCACTACAAACATAGGGCTTACCAGCAAATACTCCAAATTTACTAATTAGAAGTAAATAAAATGTACAGCATAGAAATTAACTAGAACTATTAGTTTATCTTTTGATCATCATTCTTTGGAAGATTCTGGCTATTAAAACATCTAATAAAAGATAAGTCCCTCTTAGTAGATGCTAACCTCCTTTAGCAGAGTCAGACTATTTCAAATAAGGGGAAAAGAAGGGAGAATTCATGCTCCAAATGAAAGAAGCCTTCAGCGAGAATGTCTGATCCCCTTATTTCTGCAAGGCCTTTGCCAATCTCAGCAGATAATCAAGGATGTTGAAATGTTCAGTTGCCTTTTTGGTTGAAAAAATGAGGTATTACTGGCACACTGCTGGGAGCTGGGCACGGTACTGATGTTGCTATCTCCATTAAATAGACTGTAAGTGTTGTTAGTTTAGCACCTTTAAGTACTACCCTCATACACAAAATTATCTTAAAAGGTCATTTTTAGAGCAAAATTATGAAGAGCTGAAATAGTACATCTAGTATGAAAATGTCATCGCAGCTCCATCACTAACATAATACCTAAAAGAATGCCTAGAAATATTTCAGGATATCAGGTCATGTCAAGCACGTCAGGTCTTCCAATTATCTCAGCATTCCAGTGGTTCTCTTCAGGTCGAGCCTTCAGTACACAGCCTGTTGCAAGAGTAGGTGTCTGAATCTCCATTTCAGTGCTGCGCTTCAACTGCTGGAGAAAGAGAGAAAATAATATCTTCTGACTGTACTTTTGCCCTAAGAAAAAAAGAATCTTTGTTGTAGTTCTGTAAAGACCATTTTAGAAGGAGTTACACAATAGCAAGTCAGCAGAGAATACAGTCACACTCACATAAATTACCTTAAAAATATCATTCTTAGTTTAATGAAAGTGTCGCGTTTTCAAAGAAAGAGCTACAATAATACAACATTTCCTCACCTAGGGAATAAACTCAAGAGTAAGTATGTTTTTAACTTATCCATCAACTGTGAATGAAGAAATAATAGTATGAAATCTTGTATCTGGGGTTTTTTTTTCCTGTCAGTGAGCAGACAGTTAAAGCCATGACCTACCTGTCTGAATCCAAACAGCAAACTTTTTCTGTCCATCAAAACATCGCCATCTCTAGTAGGGAGACTGACCTCTTCAAATGTCTTTCCAAAGAGAATTGTTCCAGCTTTCACTCTTTAACTGTGCCATTACAGCAAGCACATCTCTCAGTGATCTCTGCTCTTTTGTCTAGAATTATATGGTAAAATATAAAGAGAAAAAGAGTGAATCAGATGTCCTTGCTGTTTTAAATTACAAAGGGAGGGAATTCAGTATCTATAGTCTCTGAACAAGAAGACTTTGAAATAATAAACTACAGACTGCCACAAGGTCTACTGCAGTCAAATGCTGCCAGGGAATGTTCCCATCAGATATTAAGATATTTCTTGCACTCCTTAGGCTACGCTCAGCCTCAGTCCATTAATTATGGTGGGTTTTTGATTACGTGGTACACGTGTTGTAAAAGAGGCCAGGAAAAGTAAAAACCAACAGTATATATCTTCAATAGAAGAGCTTTCTGAATTAAAGAAAAATATATGTATTAAGATTGCAAAGGTTAAGAAATATTAGAATTAGGGCTACCTATATCTTTAGTTCTGTGTGAATTGTCATGCTAAGTAATGTGTGTCTTTTTTTAGGATTAGGTAGAGATGGGCCGTACTCCCTCTTTTACTTGCTGATACAGGATGCAGGTGTTAAACCCAAGGATTAGGAAAGATGGATCTATGTATTTCTGTTGCAGTCAGGTCCCATGTAAGGTACCTGTGCTCATATAGATACTCATAGGCGGCAGACTCCTGCCTTCCATACCCTCTCTTCCCCACTGTCTGTTGAGTTCCAGCCCTGCAACCCCTTAATCAAACAGCTATTTTAACTTAAGAAAATGTAGGGTACAGCATTCGGAAGATCTCGCGATGTCACGGAAAGGTAGAAGGCTAGTCGTCGCCTCCCTATGACGTATCAGTGATCCCACCTACTGTTGTTAGTATAAAAGGAATTAACTGCGCAATAAAGGGTGGAGTTTGGCACTCACACCATGTGTGCTATCTGTCTCTTCCCTGGTCCGGGCCGACCAGTGATCTAATCGCGGCACCTTGATATGTAGCACTGCTACAAGAAAAAAATGTCATTTTTTAGCTTTTTGTCAGCTCAAGCTTGACATAGCTAAAAGAGAGATCTTCCCACCTTTACCCTGGCTCTATATGCCTACCTCCTTTTCAGCCACTATGAGACCACTCCCTGTCACTCATGCCCATACAAAGGACATCATCCTCAACTCAGACCTTGCTGCAGATCCTGCCACTGAAGTTACATCTGAAAGATACAATGCAAAACATACATCACATGCAGCTTTCTTATCTGCCCATTCAGCTAAAATTCTTGTCTAGGCTCATCTCCCTTCTCATTTACATCAATATGCCTTTCTCTGGTTTTCAAAAATGCAGTTCTGATGTTGCCGTATCTATTGTAAAGATTCTTCTCAGCTTCTACCATGTTTCTTTTCCATTTTTACCCCTCCAGTGAATTCACATCTGCTGCATCAGTCATAAATTTATTGGGTTTGATTTCAGTACACTTCACAGATTACTCTTTCATCTGCCATTTCTTTATGGCAGATGACATTTGCCATACAAATTTGTTTAACACTATGTATTGGCCTTCTGTTCTCTGTTAATTTTTCAGACAAGTTTCTGGTGGTTTTTTTTTTCAGGCATCCTTCATACTTAAAATATGTTCCATGTAAATACCTGCAAACTCAATTCATTTTTCCTTTCAAAATACACTTCTACCACCATGCTCCCCCAAAAAGTTTTAAGGTGCAATGGATACTGTCTCTCACATTGTCTCACAATTCACTTGTGCTTCCCTGCTATAGCTGTCTGTTTCTGTTTCTTGTTCTATGCTTATATTTCCAATCCATTTGGGACAGACTTAGTATTTCCATTTTTGTATTGGTTTTTGGTCTATGATTTATTTCAGGTGTAGCAGTATTTTGAGTCATGATTAAAGCTCCTAGACATGAAAGCTATAGAAAGAATATTAATAATTTTTATCATGTGACTTTCAGATAGCAAGCTCATCAAGTAAGCTTTTTGTTCATGTCCATGTTCTTTTTGCTTGTAAAGTACATATAATTTGGGCCACTGTATACAAAAATAAGAATACTTAATAATAATACAGAATTATGAAATTATTAGACTACAGAGGTGTTGTACTGGTTCATATTCAGGGTCTATCTAGACTAAGTGGACAGCCAGAGAAAAGCAGGAACAGAGCAAGTATTCATGATACTATCTACTAATTTCCAAACTTCCAATTATTTTCAGCTTTGGAAATTACTTGATCCTGATGTCGTTTGTCCATTTAGTGGCCTGTAATGACTCTTTCTTCTAAGAATCTTTCTTCTAAGAACTTGTCCATTCTCCCTTGTAACCCATGCAGAGTTATTTATTACTGCAACATTATTTGGCACAGAATTCCACAGATCTGCTACCTTAGGTACGAAAACAACCTTGTTTTGTTTGTTTTGAACCTGGCTCCTGTCATCTTCTGCTATACCTCCCAAGTCATCTCTTTCCCAGGCTGAAGGATTCCAGCCGACACAGTCACTTCTGATAGTGTGACTGAGATAGACTTCCATTTCTCCAATGACCCTTGTTTTCCTTCTATGAATCTTTTCCAATCTTTATATATAGCCTTTCTGTAATGAGAGGACAGCACTGAAATTCAGGCAAATAGTGCATTTATTCAGTTGAATAATAATAATGTGTTCTGGTTTGTTCTCTATTCCTTTCCCAGTAATTTTTAAGATTTTTTTTTTTCTTGGGACATGGAGCGAACATTGACTGCACTGAACTGACACTTCCATAAAACAATCGTAATCCTCAGGTCTTGTTCCTAAGTGGAAAGAGTCAACTCAGAGTCCATCATTTTATTTGTGAAGCTAGGATTGCTTTTCCTCAGAAGCACTGATTTCTTTACATTTATCTACACTGCATTTCACTTCCTTTGCATTTATCTAGACTGAATTTCATCTGCTGTTTTATTTACTGCCCAGCTGAATAAGAGTTTACACCATTAGTAGTTGAACTGTTTCATACATGAGTTCTTTCAGAGTTTTTGTGATAGTGGTGGTTTCCTAGTATTTTATCAGAGCATTTTATCTTTTTTTTTTTAATATTTTATCTATGGCTGCTTCCACAATAACTTCAAATTCAGACAGGTTGTCTGCTGAGACCTTTTTCCCCAGAGAACAGCACTCCAGCATGGGAGTATCTTCATTTTTCACAGAAAATACTGATGGAAAGAATTAATCTCCTAAGTACATGTTTCATACAAATCATCCGCTAGCCCAATAGACGCTGACATGATTGTTGCTGTGTTTGAAATATGACTTAGTACTAACTTCGATTCTTTTATCTTGTTGATTCTCAAATTCTTTTTCCATTCTGCATAATTGATCATATGTTTACATTTAATCTATTAGAGTTTATGATACTTTTTATTTTCTTGTTTTAAATACAATATGAAGGATTCCTTCCTGATTATAGTAGTCTCCTTGACTTTGCTGGAAAGTGATTTCAGCTTCCTTTTATATTTCCTCTGCCATTTCCATAGGTGATAAACAGTAATGCTGTGATTCCAGTATAGTGTTCTCCAGTAGCTTACAAGCCTATGAGAATTTAATTCCATGGACTATCCCTTTCAGATACCTTGTTAAGAAGCTTCCTCATTTTCTAGATGTCCCTTTTGAGGTAGAGCGCAAGAAGTGTAGGGTTTTTGAGATTTGCCGCCTTTGTAGGAATGCTGAGTAAGTGCATAGTCACTGTTAGAGAAGAGCGATTCAGCAGTTAGATTTTTATTAGATCCTGCTAGTTATTCAGTACAAAGTCAAGGTTTGTATTTTTGGATGTGGGCTCACTAACCACTTATTCCATGAAAAAGTCATTCATAACATCTAACATTTTCATTTCTGCCTATATCTCAGTATCATGTTCATCCAGTCTGAAGGGGGGATAAATGAATTCCCTCAGTACAACTGCTACCTTCCCAATTTTTCTCAGAATATTGCAGTCTGTGTTGCCATCCTTTATGGGTGATTATTAAGAGAGACCCAGTACTACCTCTGTCCAATTCACGTCTGGAATGTCAATCCATACAAATTCAGTGGGGTGGTTTATTAGTTGATTTCATTTGATTCTTAGCCCTGGGCTTTATTCTATCATCTCCTGTATATTTTCTGTCTTGATATTACAGTGTACCACTGATTGTCTTCTTCCCACCAAGTTTCCAATGTCTGCTATGTCACTTTTTTAAGTAAGGGAGGACATTCCTGTTCCTCCATCTTATTTCTTAAACTTCTAGCATTTGCCTACGAGTACCTCTGTTTTGTTCCTGTCTTGGGAACTCATTTAAATAACACTCAGTTTCCCATTTCCTGCCTGAGATTTACATCCTTTGGCCAATCCTTTACTGGAAGATACAGAACTTCCAAGTTTTTATTTTCAGCAGCATCACCATTTCAGAGCCATGTGTTCTTGTGCATTTGTAAGCTCTTCCACAGTCTCCAGTTTAAATGCTCAGTTACGACTTTCTAGATTTTAAGTCTCAAACTTAAAATCACACAATGTCACTCTTTGTTAGGGACCTGCACCTACAGGCTCTTCACCCTCCTAGGGCAGTTTGGCTGCCAGTGCTCGAGAGGAGCAGTGATGTGATGCAGCCTTGTGACCTTGGATCACACTCTGGAGAAAGAGCTCTGTGAGAAAGAGCCAGGAGAAGCCTTGCTGGGGGAGCTCTGCAGCTACATTTAAGCTCAGTTCTTACCTGTGGTTCCTGCCTGAACAACATTGTATTGCCTTGCCTGATCTTACCAGGATCTTGCCTGATCCTGCCTTGACCGTAGACTTGCCTCATTGCTATGTACCTGGCTAGCAGTCATCAAACCACTGGCTGACCCTGGTTACCGTCACCAGACCTGCTCTGCTCTTTTTTCTTTGGGCCCTGTGCCCTCTCTGCTTTGCTGTCAGCACCAGCTCCTTGTTCACCTTCCCTTACAGAGCAACTCCCACTTGCAGCTCCCTGGCACCTCATTCAGATGAATTTCAGATAAAGTACTCCCTTTATTGTGAAACTGTGCTCGATTCATGATGAATGTGCATTCTTCCTACTTACTTTATCCAATCAAGGTAGTAAAAAATCTGCCTTTCCACCTCTTCCCATGGTCCCAAGGAGGGCAGGAAGCATTTTACAAAACACTATCATAGAAACCGTAGTCTTTAGCTTCCATGTTTGCTTAAATGTTCTTCCCTTTGTCAATAGTACTGGTACATCACAACCAGTTACCCCTTCCTGGCATTTCTTAGGAGCCTATCCAGACTCCCCAAGGGGGTTTGCCACCTGGTATTCACTGTGCAAGCCTGCAAGCCTCATGGGATCACAAACCCAGCCATCTATATGTGCAAGGACAGATTCTTCCACCAATACAACCTTTCTCTTCCCCATTGTTGGAGAAAGAAATTATGTGCAAGACAAGTAAAGAATATCATTCCAATCTTCTTTAATAATCAAGACATACTTCCCCCTTAACAAGATATGAAAAATGTGAACATAACCCAGTGATTCCCACTGATTTCAGTGGGCTCTGGCTCAGGCTTTTAATGACACTGACTGATAACACTTTTTCCAGATGCAATCTTTCATCCATCAAACCATTCTGTTGTTCTGAAAAAATCTGGGATGTAAAGAACATCTGCCACAACGAACATAAAAAGCACAGACCTGCTGTTACTAATGGGAAGTATTCTAAGGGCTCGGATTTAAAAAAAAAGTTAATTAATTTTACAAGAATAATTACTTTGAATGTGAGTGCCAATGACCCTTCTCACATAAAGCTTTTCCAATACAATCTTGTTTTGGTCTCACTGAGGACAAAAAATGCTTCAGCTATACTGACAAAAAACATTGTGAATTGCTATAAAATAAATTCTACTGAAGGGGTTTCTATAGCTTCCTTTTAAATTCTATTTAGTTATTATCTGTAAACAAAAGAAGCTGAGCTGGCCTGGTTTGGATTTGTATGAAAAATTATAATGAAATAATAAAACCAGTAAGCAATAAAGGAAATAACTGCTTTTAATGTTCTCTGTTAAATGTAATTGTGACATTTAGGAATCAATTTGCTTTCTTTTTCTAATATCCATTATTTCACTGATTACCACAATGTGTAGCAAAGACACAGAAGATGTCTTTTATCATCACAGATTTTATAGAAACTAATCTGTTTTTAATATGGTTTTGCCAAATTATGCAGGTTTTTCTTGAAAAAATTTATTTTACGAATTTGCGCTGATTTAAGATCCAATTTATTGCAAACCAAAAGCCATTCAGTTATGTTAGAGCTCCACTTCATCAAGACATATATACACAGTTTTCTTTCTTTTTTAAAAAACAATCACCAAGACACGTCTTTGTTAAGATACCCTGCTGGCGGCATATGGCAGAGACGCTGGCACCTTGCCTGGAAAGTGCAGCAAGAACTGATAGATCTGATCTCATTCTGTGGCTGGGGAGAAAACAGACAACAGCGAAGGCCAGTCTTATGGCCTGCAACCATCAATAGCTTGGCAAGAAGCACAAGTTCCTGAAAACAGATGAGGGAAGGTGAACTGATTTTGCAAGTCAGGGAAAGAGATTTTTACCTTCCTAAGTGATGGTAGAGCCCTCAGAACAATCCCTGTTAGAGCTTGACCTTCAGAAGTCTCTGTGTAATTGTGTTTTATATGCTACTGTGAAATAAATATTTCAAGGTATAAATGTTTCAGAAATAATAGTGCTAATTTAATAATTAACAGGTCAGTCTCGATTTCAAGTATTTCTTGAGAACTGGGATGAAATCCTGGAAGCTGAGGGACTTCTGAAAAAGAAGCAGATTTTCTTCCATACTGTCGTATTGCTGAGCCAGACATTCAGAGTGATGACCTATTCCATGTGAAAAAGAGAAACACTGACTTTTTTTTTTTATTTATTTATACATTATTTGAAACCTAGCTTGGCAGTACTCAAGTTTTGGAGGGTTTAGTGGTAGTGAGTGGAGAGGGAATCTACTCTAATTGTGACAGTTCATAAACCAGAGATCCTCAAGAGACTTGAACATCTTCAGTCCCAAACATGGGCAAGACTTCTCGGTAGAAGATTCCATTCCATCTTCCATGGAGACATTTGTATGCTAAATATCATCCCATAGCGGTGATAATTTTTATGCTTATACGGATTAAGTACGTGTATTACACTGTGACAATTATAGGGCAAAATAGCAGAAACCCCCTATTTAAAATATTTAACAGAAAACAGCCTAGTTTTAGAAAATAATAGAGGAGTTTTCAGAAGCTGGTTTGTTACAGTCTCTGAAATTTAGCAGGAACAACATTCTGATGTTGAAGATGGACATTTCTTTGTCCTCTTAAATGTTGCCAAAGCTTTATCTTTTTTTTTTCTTTAATTAATTGTAAAAGTATTGCTTTCCGCTTCCTCACTCCCTTCCTCTCCCATTCCCAGATGAGAAGGGGACAAATAAGAGACCTTGGATTAAACTCTGTCCCTTCAATACTTCTACTGGAAAGGGAAAGAAAACACAAACAAAAAACATGGGGCCATTGGGATTTTTCTCATCAAATACAGAATGGAATCAATTTCCAGATTGCTTTAAATGTTTGTCAAATGCGGGAAATGCTGTAAAAATTAAAATAGAAAAGTTCTTTTCAATTACACTGACGTAACTACTTTTTTTTTTTTTTTTTAAATGAGAATGTCCAACCATAATGATGTCTCCCTAGTCACAATGATGGTAGGGTGCAGTTTCAGATGAAATCTTCCGTTCTCAATACCTGCATCATATTTTGCAATTATCCAACCATGCAGTGAGCCAGATTCTGATCTGACAGAAATCTACCCTAGCAAGAAGCCCTGTGGCTCCAAGACCAATTGATCCAGTGCAAGCCAGGGGCAGGGACACAGGGACAGGAACACATGGGAAGAGAGGAAAGCAGGCACGACTCCCCAGCTCACCAGCAGTCCATGTTAGATCAGCTGTGACATACACAGCCCGTGGTGGCTACATGATCAGATCAGTCAGGCCTGTAGTGAGAGGGTACAATCCCATCACCCCTCTCCCATTTGCTTCTCCCAGGTGCTTTTTGCAATCACATCCTTTATGCTAGCACTAGCAATGAGCTGGAATTGATCCAGATAAAAACTTTTTATTTCATCTCTTTTGCACAGCCTTATGTGAACCGGTGCTAGTGCATGAGTAGCCAAGGGCAAAGGACGGATAAAACTGTCTTGAGTAACACTTTGGACTTACCATGAATTAAAATGACTGTGTAACCTTGGCCTTAGTGATTCACTACATCCTTTACTGGTCCATGTAATAAAACCATACCTGTCTGTGTTCTCACTACTATTTATTTGTATTCTATGACTCAAGGTGCCTCTAAAGAAAGAAGATTCGGGGAATCCACAGTACACAGTCCTTTCTGTTCCCTCAAATGACTCTTCTCTCTCTTCCAGACTCCACGGTCATGAAACAGGATACCAGCAAGTTGATTTAAAAGAACTATGACCTTGAAAATCATGCTTCATTCCTTCCCAGATCAAATGGGGGAGCGGACAGGGAGAAACAGGGAGCAAAAATTCCCACTGTCCTGATTTGTTTCTTTAGAAGATGCAGTATGGATTACTTCTTTTAAAACACTGGAATTTTCTGATTTTAAATCACATGAGTCATTTCACTTTGACCAAGTTTTAATCAAAGCTCATGTTACCCTACAAACAAATACAATGAATCCAAGTTTGACAAGACAGATTGTTCTCTTAAAGACTTACTTGTTTTACTTTTAAAAAAATTAGTTCATCTCTAGACTGGCCTCCTTTTTTTTTTTTTTTTTTTTAAAATTAGCAATGATTCTGCTGTGGAGAGGCTGTGTAAAATGTATCTCCTATGAGACATATTTTTGTCATGGGTATTGCTTTTCAGAACTCCAGCAGTTTATATTATGCTTGCAGAAGATATCAATTTTAAAATTTACTCATTTCATCCACAGCTGTTCTGCATTCCATGGAGAAAAGACAAGAGTATTGGGTGCCTGAACACTTTAGGAGTACTACATGTATTTGTTAAGACAGCTCTTTCACACAAGTGTTAGTGTTCTGCTTATGTCTTCGTAAATAGGGATGGCAGCCTGAAGGAGGTGTTTCTTAAGGGCAAGTCCCAAAGAGGAAAAACAGATGGGCAGAGACAGCATCAATGGAGTAACATCTCAAAGTATACAAGCTTGTAAGTTAGGCAAATAGGTTAGTGAAAGACAGGAGTCAACTTTTTTGGACCAAGGATGTTCTGAAACAAGCAAGTAAACAAACAACATTCTGTTGTCTTTAATCTGATTTCTTGTGTGATGTGAGATGAAAACAGCATTTCATAGAAAAAAAATGAAAGTACTTTATGAAACTCCTTTTTAATTAAATTTGCTTTTATGTTCTGCTTGTTCTGAAAGAAAATTTTTGATGTCTTAGTACATATAAGAAAAAACATCAAGATATGCTGTAGTTTTCCCCTTCGCATCATTTTCACTTCAGTCTAGACTCTGCTGTTCAAATAAAATAAGAAAATCCTGCACAGAAGTCTTATTATAGCTATGTATTTCATGAAATCAGACAATGTGAATCTTACAGATATGCTGTATATATCCTTCAAAGGAAGAGGATGGGCTCAGTCACACATCAAAACATGTTATTATCCTTCTCCCATAAATATAATAATACAATTCCCTATATTTAAATGAAACCGTATTTAAAGAAAGGATAATATGGGAATACTACTTCTTGGTAAGTAGCACATCACACAATTTTTAACAGAGTAGAAGTTTCCAAAAAAACACAAGTAAAACTCAGGAGCAAGCCAAAGCAATTACTTTCATGCCCTTTCTGATAGAGATTTTGTGATTTATTAAAGAGAGAGCATGGGATACTTTGTATTCTTAGAAACAACGCCGAGCTTTGTACTAATCTAGATAAATGCATATACAGACAAAAAACGTCACTTCTGAAAATTTGTGGCAGATGAGTTAGAGTACAATGCAGCACTTCAATCTGCATCCAGGCTGAAACATGGCCTACCTCCTTTCTCCCAAGTACAGTGAGTATAGTATATTTATTTAGTGGCTAATACCCAGAAAGGAGGCAACCTGGGACTGGATTTCATATTCCACTACGCTAGAAATTATGTGCACAAATTACTATGGTTCAAGTGAATGTGATAATTGCAGATACTGTAATTGTAAAAGGGCGATGGCTTGGAGATGCACTACTTGCTTCTTTACAAGAACCTGGCACTATGCCATTCCATGCAGATTTTGTTTATGTCTAAATTGTACTTCAGGTGGCAAAGCCAGGAAAAGGTTTAAACCACTGCCAAGATATCAATAGTTTATCCTCAGTTATAAATGCCTCTGTCTGCAAAACCAAGCTGCTTACAAAACTCATCAGTCCTTGCAGTGTGCAACATCATATCCCTTGTAGGAGGAACCCCAAGACTAATGTTTTTGCACGGTGAACCATGTGAGAATACCAAGAAACAGATATTAGCTGTTCTGCAGAAGCTGTCCAGGTCTTACCAGGTTCATACCAGGATACTGCAGGTACCTTGGTTTTGCTCTGGAGGGTAATGAAAGCATGAGGTTTGTCCAGTAACATCTTCTAAAATGCAGCTGAAGTCTATCCCTGTGCATCAGCTTGCATCTCCAGTGATTTTGGCAAGGGCCAAGGATGACATCCTGAAAGAGTGATTTATTCTAGCTCTACTTTAGATTGCCTCTGGGAGCCGCCTGTATCTTTCTACTGATTTCAGAAGGGAGACTTGCTTAAACTAAACCCCTAACTTTTGCATTTCTAAATTTTTGTGAAATGTATTGCCCCCACAGCACTGTCATTCACTGAAACACAAGCAAAACACGCTCCACATTCATGCTTTTCAGATGGCTCTGTATTACCCAACAGTGTCAGGATCTGCAACATAATTCAAAGACTCCCCAAGTAATCAATAATAGTTCTGTCATCTGGTATTAGCAGCTGGATTGACGTGTCTCTTCTTGCTGCAATGCATAAAACATATGGGATTTCTAAACTACCTGCAAAACATTCTTTTGCAATTTCTATTCAGTAAACCTTTCTACTTTGCAAACATTAACCTTCCTCTAAAAACTACAGCAGAAAAAAGAGGCAAATAACATTTTCTCTGCAAAGTACATGAATAACATTCTTACTTCCAAAATAGCAGTATCATAAATCGCAAGAATCCCTCTTTACCCTTTCCATAAAGGAAACAAAAGCATACGACTCATGTTAGTGGAAGACAGATGAGATTTTCTCCAGCCTAGGTTTGTGGAAAATAGCTTGATCAGAATTATGTCTCATCCTGTCCTCTAAAGGCTCTATCACTGTCTTAAAGGAGAACAAGTTTTGGCTTATTGAAAGTGTTAGATTTGGGAACCTTATTCTTTCCATAAATTGTGTTTCCATTAAAATACTGACATTATCAATTAAAGAAAAAAATACAGAAAAATAAATTAGAATACAAAATCTATTTATACTTTTCTAACTGTGTAATCCTTTGTTGGCACAACTTGGGCAGATAATGCCACAGCAATAAGACTATACTTTGTAAACATGCTGGTTTCATGTTTCTTTGTTCTCAATACATAGTGAACATGAGGTCTCATATATCATTCCTTACAGCTGCTTCACAATCAATTATGCTTTTTTTTTATATATATATTTTTACATTGCAGAAGCTGCTTATAAGCAGCTTGCTCTGTTCCCAGACTGTCTGCTGCTTGAGTCACTCCTGTCGCAGCTGCATTAGTTTCTCCTAAGCAGCAATATGTCCTGGAAAGGGCTGTCAATACCAAATTATTCTTTTCTGGTAAAGAAGAACAGCTTTATTCAGAAAGCAGACTCTAACCAGATTTTTATAAATAATTAGCCAATAGCTGATGAAATATAATAGTTCTTGGTAGTGTGAACCTGACTGTCAGGCCAGCCTTGGAAATCCATAACTTGTCTCAGTCAGTGTAGATTCCCAGCGTAAAAAAAATAATCAGCTAAGATTTGAGTAAACTTTGGTAAAACTATAAGCAAACAAAAGATTAATTAAAGGCTAACTTAAATTTTGAACATCAGAGCAGAGGACTTGTAAGGACTACCTATTTCTTTCCCAGTGTATGTAAAAGAAACAGCACAGAATGGTCCTGGAAGCATTATTCAAGTGTGCATCTCCTTACTCCACAGCAGAAACTAAAAAGCATCCTTTAACCTCCTGTATTAGGAGGAAAGATCAAAAACCTTATGACAATTATAGGCATTAGAAACAGAAGCAGTTTTGCCTCTAACAAGTTGTTAAATAGTTGAGGCAGCACCTAGTTAAAAACAGTTCCAGGTACCAGTCTTGTTTACATTTTCTACATTTCTGCATTTTCTTTGACTTTCTATTGAGCCATTAAACTTATCTTTTATTTATAGAGTTCAGATGGTTTTTCAAATCGAACACAAGAGCAGCTTACAGGGAAATACCATCTATGGATGCAACTGCAGGAAAGAGATTATCTGTAAAAGGGCACTGAATCAGCATCGTTTTTAGGGGGGGTCATTCCAATAATTTCTTGTGGTCTTCCAGTCAGGTTCAAGCCTTCCAGTTGGGTGCAAGCTGCGTGGGGTCTGTACTTCTCCATCCCAACTTTTGGCAAATTATATAATTTAAAACAAAATCTATTTTAAATATAAAGACCAGCTGTTTCATTTGCTCTCTTGAACCTAGAGAGTAAGCAGTGACCACAATTTAGTTCCTTTTAAGTATTTGATTCTCAGCTGTTCTGCTTTTGCCATGTCATTCTCCTTCTTGCTTTCTGTTCCTAATAGTCACAGAATTATACTGCATTTAAAAAAACCCAAAACATACATTTTATAAATGTTGGTATTTAAAACCTGAATATTTTAATCCATTTTGGAATGTCTTATTACTCTTACACATCTCTATTTCTGTTTTTCTCCCATAACTACTGAAGTCTTTCAACTGAAATGTTTTATTTTCAGTAGGCTAAGAAGTCTTGCTGGTGACAGGTGCTTTAACCTGTTTGCTCCTGCGGGATCTGTTACCTGAGGTGCTTCCCACTGTCTCAGCCCCTGCTGCTCCAAACTCTCTAGAGAGATTGAATTGAGACAGATTTCAATCTGTTGACCGACAGGTAAAAAAACTCAATATTCCATTATGAACAACCCATATAGCCACGTGGTTCCCTGTGAAATATACATTTTAATAGGTTTTCTATGCAAGGAATGGATAAGAGCATTTTTATGATGAGAAATGTCCCGCCCAGTGATTTTTTTTATACTCTGCATGGACAAACAACAAACTTCCCTCTAGAATTTTTTTCACCACTAACAATTTATGAAAACTAAGGAACTGGGATTTTATAAAAATTATGTTCAAGGACAAAATTTTAAATACATGTAAATACATCCACATTTTGCCAGAAGACGCTTAAGTTCAGGAAAGAAAGATTAAGGAAATCCTTTCTTCATTTTATTACTGGTAATTTCACTTTTGCTCAATAGCACATATGTACATATTCACTCTCTTTGTGTAAAGAGTGTATTTATTTTCATTTTAAAATAAAAGCCTTTATTTTAAAGTAAGGATTTACTTGCTTTAAAGTAATTATAACTACTTTAATGCTACAGCAGTCTATATAGCTGTACACTAAAAGTGTAATACTACAGAAGTTCTGTCCATTAGGGGTAATATCTTTAAGTTTACAAATAGCACTGTAAAAATCCAGGACACAATTTGTATTTGTAATATAAATTAATAAGCATAAGTTATATACATAAATGCAAGTGAGCTAAAAAAATGTTTTTCTGTCTTAATAGAATATTATTCGACTTGCTGAGCAGATTATAAACTCTAGAAAACTGTTCTTCCCTTAATAATAGAACATACAACCACTGTCCCCAAGTTTTTTCTTTTCCAGATCTCTAGCACGCCTATTTTACAGAATTTTTGCTTATATGGTTGCTAGCAGGTTATGCTGTATAACATGTCTTTATATAAACTCATTCCAACTGAAGCTGGGTTTTTTTAATAAAATAATAATCTATTTATAATGCTAAGATTATTGTTTACTTTTAATGGATGAATGGAGACAAGAAGCTTTATCAACCCATACTTTTGACAGATATAAATGAGAGAAGTAGTAGAATATTTCTGTACCATATATTTCAGTACCATTTGTTATTCATTTCTTCTTCATTATAGCCCTTGTGTTATTTTGTTAGTATTCAAGACTTCAGTCACTGTTTTCCTTTCACCATAGTTCTCTTAAATGCTACACATACTTTTGTGGAAGTTTTAAAAAAAATCAGGTCTATATCAGTAATTTTTTCTTTCAATTTTTTTTCTTTGTAAACATAACATTTGACTTAACTAACTGTAACATATTGAAATTCTTCAACTTTTTTTTTGCGGAACTGTTATGATATTTACAATGTTTACACTTAATGGAATATTTTATCACAAGATGGAAGGTTTTATCACAAGATGCTATATTGCAATGTTACTGCCCCTATGCATCCACCTCAGTCCCCTAAATTCCCTTACTGCCCTTAGACGAGGGATGCAAAAATAGAATATGCAGCCACTCCATTTCACAGTGTTAAAACCAAATGTAAGTCAGACTTTAAGGAAGATGTAAACAGACTACTCCAAATGGGTTTGGCAGAGGTGTGCATACATATATCCTGTTCTGCTGTTGCCCCCCACTAAATGCAGAGAAAGGAATAGAAGGACTTGCAACAGAGGGAACAGACATACAGATGGGAACAAGAAGACATTAAAAAAAAAAATCACAAACCACAAAAAAATCACAAAAATCCCTGTGTATTTGTTGCATGTACGCCAGGGTTTACATTTCCATTTTTACTTTTTTTTCCCCCAAAGTTTCTAAATACATTTTGCTCTCCTAGAATTCCTTTTCTCTGCTAAGCATTATTTTTAAAAGTCTATGCCTTTTTACCAAAACTGCTACGTCCTATAGAAAACCCTCAGTTTATACATTGTTCTGATTAACCGAGAAGTGTCCTGATGATATAGGACAATTCACAATGAATTGAGTTTCTTGATCTGTGACCAACTGGAACATCTCCAAATTTAGCACTCTTTCCTTCCTGTTTTCCTCCAATTAAAATATGTCACTTCAAAGTGACTATAATTATGTCTCTCGTTTTGTTTTGGTTTTTTTTTTTTAATCAACTGACTCTGTCAAACCTTAAGAGTGCAATTCTTCAAATAACTTGTGATTGTATTCTGACTTCATGTTCCTATTCTTCAGGAGATCAGACACAATTATACCTGTGGCTAAACCTGATTGCTTTCTGTATAAAAAAAATGAAGCACACCGTAACTGATGTTAAATAGAGTAGAAATCTGTCAGATTTAGATACAGAAATCTGTATCAGATATATGATTCATAATAACAAGTAAGGTTTAGGGAAGAAAGGCTTTAGAAACAGGAAGGCCACCAAATATGAAAACAAAGCATCTGGAATAGAAGAAAAGTTTCTGAAACCAAAAGCTCAAATGAGCCTAAGGATAGGAACAACATCTGATAGCAATCAAAGAAGGACAAGTGAGAGACAGAAGGCATGAGGTGAGGCTGTACAGGAGAAAAAAAGAAAAGAGGAAAAAATAAATGATAAAGCACTGGAATAACCCGAGGACTTGATTTTCAGCAGCGCTGAGCACTACTGCAAATCTAGCCCTTTAGTTCTTAATGGACCGGTTCATCACAAAACCTTGCCAAAATACCTGAAGGATTTATGGATTCACTTATTTAAAAAGCAGAAACCTACACAAAAATAACTTTACTCAGAATAAAAGAAGTGACTAGTCTAACTAAAGCATCATAAATTTAATTGTCAGGTCTGAACACAAAGACACCAAACTTTAAGAGGAAATAAATGTGTTTACTTTCAGCTTGGGGAGCTAAGCGACAGATAAAAGAGTGGTAAAATTCTTTATCTAGTGTTCACTCTCTTTAAGGGAATGGATAGATTCTTGATGAGTAATAGAAAATTGTTAGTCTTCAAGTATGGCCAATATATTGACAGCATTACTATAAATTAACACATACAATTTATAGAACTATAGCATAGTTCAAGCACACAAACATGGCCGCTAAGTAGGTATTTCTAGGAACCACAGATCCACCATCAAGATGCCATGAGGTGGCTTGAGTTTATACTCAGAATTTCACCAAGCCAAGCAACTGAGAGACTGCATTTTTAGCGATGCCTGCACTGGGTGTACTTTAAGAATATTAACTCACAATTTCTGAAATTACAGTGAAAGAATCTGTTTTCTGCTTGTTTTCACACTTCAATTTTTTTGTCTGTAAAATTCATTAACATACATAAAAGTCCCAGTAACATTAATAATAAGACATGTATATGAACAATGAACCAGCTGAGCCATACAGGCCCAGGCAATAAAAGCTGATGTACACAATAGTTAAAATTTATGAAAGCCCATAAAATGCATGACAAATTTTGCAAACTGATCAGTACTATGCCTCTGTTTAAATTCATAAAAGCACAAGAAGCTAGCAAAAGTATAAATCATTTGCAAAAAAAAAAATATACTGAGAAGCATATAAAATCCAGGATGTATTTCCTAAATATAGGTGCCCGAGAGATGCCTAGTGGAAATAATGTATCCCTGATGGGTCTTCCTGTAGTAGCGTAGAAACAGGCTACTCAAAGTCTCTGAATTTCTGCCACTTAGCCTTATGTCAGCTGTGCAGAAGAAAGCAGACTCTTTCAGTCTGAGGTCAGTTTTGCTGAGCAGCCCCATATGGCTACTGGCTACCCTTTGGTCTCTCCCTGGTTACCCTGCAGCTGCTTTGGCAACTGCTATTTCCTGTGATCCAAATATATTGTGAAAAGCTCAACTACTGTAGTAGAGGGTGAGCAGTGTAACCTTCCAAGTTACTCTTGGAGTATTCAGGTATTTCTCTCTCATAGAAGAAATAGTAGTGATACAATTATTTTCAATACTTTTAACTGCATGGGCAAATTGCTCTTTTCATTTGGAAAAAATGGAAAAATACTGTCCCCACCACATAATCTATACTGAAACAGTTAACAGACTCTTGGAGCACACTAACTATGCTCCTTTTCTGTTTATCAACTCTGCAACAAATGAGGGAGGCAAGTAATAGGATTGCATTGCTCTATTGTTATAATTTTTCTGGTCTCATCCAATGACTTGTCAAATGTATCTGTACAAGTTACTGAATATGGCCAACTCCCAGCATTCTTGTCTTGTGCATGGCTATCCATTAGCCGGATTAAACTGGCTCTGGCAAACTGAAAAAGGTTGGATTTTGGAATGGTAAGCAAGGAATATGATATTTTTTTTTTTAGAATTTATTGTGACAGGGACAATTTGAGACAATTCTTGAAAATAAGCAGAAGCCAGTCTGTGGAACCAGTAAGTGAAATAAAAGACATCCATCTGCTTAAATACATTTATTCTCTGCCATTTGTTTTTTACTTCAAAATTTTATTTTTATACACATCCACACAAACCATTAGCATTCATGTAAAGTTATTTTACTTCTAACCTAGAAAAGGGACTCTTTTTGTCTTAGATTAGTAGCATGCTGATATCCCCTCTACCTAAAGATGAATTTCTTAATGACTGGGTGCAAACTTACCTTTTGGGTTACCTTTTGTGAAAGAAATCACATATCAAAGTGGCTAATGATCCTACCCAAAGATAGGCATTAGGTTCCCAATTCTGTATAAAATTATGATATACAGCAATGGAGGCCAAACCAGGGCAGCACTTGGACACACTAGGTATTATACAGTAAATAGCCCTGTTGCTCATTTAGAATTATCTAACAATAATGAAATCCAACCCAACCTTGGCCAAAATAGGAAACATTTCACGATAAGCCTGCAGAAGATAATCTTTTGAGTATCATGTGTACACTAAACTTGAAAATCGAAGGTCTCCCTCAACACTGTGTATGCACCCACCTTTTGCCACCCTGCCTGCAGCAGAATAATTAACTTGCCAGTTTTACGATGAATTTCACTCTTTTTCAAGTCAATGAAACCCTAACTCTCTTGTCTCACCTTCAAACCACCCCCTCAACCCGGGTGATGGTAAAGACAGACCTCCACGCTGAGGTTTGCCTCGCAGCGGAGAAGGCGAACGCGGGTGTCCGCCTGCGCACCCGCACGCCGCCGCACACTTTCAAAGCGGTCCCGTCACCACAGAGGAGAGAGAGGGCAGGCGGCTATCGGGCAGGCTGCGGCGGCTTCTGCCCCCGTCTACGTGGCAGAGGCTCGAAGGCCGTGTGAGGGGAAAGCGCCCAGGAAGGGGAGGCGGGCGGCCCTGAGGAGCCGGCCGTCGGAGGCTCCTCGCGCCCTGCCAGCGCCCGCCCGCTGCTCGCCGCGCCACCCGCTGCCCCGGGCGCAGGCGCTTCCCACAGCGCTCTCAGCAGCGGGCGGGGCTGGGCGAGGCGAGGAGAGGCGGCGTTGGCGCCTGCTCGGCTCCCCGCCGCGGAGCGGGCCCGGGGTGCCCCGGCAGGTGCCTGCTCCCCGAGCGGCGCGGCCGGCCGGGCGGACGGGGGCTGCGCTTACGCAGGAGTTGCGAAGCCCGGGGCGCTCGGCGGTGTCGGCGCGGGGCGCCGGCCGGGGGGGGGGCGGGCCGCGGCGGAGGGCGAACAGGCGAACGCCGGAGCTGCTACATCCGGGATGCGGCGGCGGGCACCTGCCGCGCCGGGGGCCTCGGGTGACATTGGGCCTCGGCAGCTGAAGGGGGAGGACGGGCTCCGCAGCCTGGTAGAGAGCGAGACCTTCGCCTGCTGCCGCCATGTTTCGCGTTATGGTTAGCCACGCCAGGAAGCACCCCAGCGTGAGTACCCGGCGGCAGTGCCCCGGCGGCGCGGGGGCTGCGGCGCCTCGGCCCCGGCGGGCCGCCGCCCCCTCTCTCCGCCCTCCCCTGCTGGCGGTCGGTGGCCCCGGCCCCGCCGCTCGCCCCCCTCCTCGCTCCTCTGTCTCCTTTCCCCCGGGATGCCTGGCCTCTCGGGTGGGCCGCGGCTGATCGGCGAGACTCGGCCAGGTCCCCTTTTCCCTCTGGTATGTGTCGGCCATTCTGCTGCTGCAGCGGCAAGGCTCAAGGTGGTTCATCCATTCTTCCTGCCCATCTTTTTTCCTCCATCCCCCGCCCCCGTTTTCTTACTTTATCATCCGGGGTGCAGACGGTAGGGGCTGTTTGGGGCAGTGGAGGGACTAATGTTGGTTTTTCAGAAACGTGCTGTTATGGGACGTCTGGTTGTTGTGCATGTAGCAGTATTTTTTTTTCACGTCTGCCTCTTCATAGCTGCTAGTTCCTCTCTGCCCCCAGGAATGCCCTGCACACAGGGAGCTTATGTCAGGGTTTTAGAGGGCCGTGCGTTATCGCTCAAAGTGTGTGAACTTGTTCTTTCATTTGTCATCGCTGTAGTCAGAAATGATATGTAATAATGTTATTTTGTTATATTATGGTGTGACATTTATTTTTTTCTTTGTTTGTTCTAGTTGATCCCTCTGTTTTTGATCATTGGATCTGGAGGTGTTGGTGCAGCCCTGTATCTCATGCGTTTGGCAGTGTTCAACCCTGATGTCTGGTATGTGTAAAATAATTCACAGTGCCCAGTCCTCTTGCTGTATGTACCAAAGTCAGCATCACTGCCTTGGTATTTATGTTGCTGGAGGCCTTAATGTCTTTCTGCATTATCACTGGCACTAAGGGTGTGTAGATTTCCTTGATTTGGAGGTTTGTTTATATACCATATGATATTTAGAGACTGCTGACAAAGGACTGTGTCTCTTTCTGTGGAAACTTATTTGGATGGGTGACTCTCCATGGCCTAATAGCTACAGTACACCTACAGATTTTATTTATTTTGAAGGTAGTGTGATTCTCTTAGTGTGTTCTCATATCTTGCATTTCTGTCAATAGCTGGGACAAGAAAAATAATCCAGAACCTTGGAACAAACTGTCTCCCAGTGACCAGTACAAGGTAAAATGAAAAATACAGATTTTTAAGAAACATGATATCAAAGGTGTAGCCTATTGCTTTAGGATGTTTGAGTGTATTGGAGAGTAGCTGAATGAGTGTTGTATTTTCTCTGCTGTGCAACATTTGTTTGTCTCTAGAACTCAGAGCAGAGAGAGACAAGTTTGAGGTCTAAAGCTTTCCTAGAGTTGGTTGATAATGGGGTGAAAGGAATCTATACAGCAGCAGTCATATATATTGCACTGTAAGAAAAAGAGGAATTCTATGCGAAAGGAAGAGTATTCTAGCTCATAATACTCAGAAATAAACTACAGGGAGAAGGACAAAACCTCGTAAGTTCTGAACTAAAGCTTTCTAAGCTCTAAACTATTGGCCTTTATTCATGAGAAGCAAAGCAGGAAAATGGCAGTGTTTAACATAAACACTATCTCAGTTCTACAGTTGGTTGTTTGAAAACAAAAACAATTGTTTGTAAGTAAGTGGATACAATAGAAATGTTCTTTAAGTAATATTCAAGTTACTTCATTGAATTAATGAGGAAGCATGCAAAGATGTGTAAAAGATTTGGCAGTTTACAGAAATAATGTTTTTATCACATTGTACTGAAGTGGTATTTTAGTAGATTCCTGTTAAGAATATTTTAAGATTATTCTCAAGCTACTAAACAAGCAAACCTACTATGTTTTAAAAGCTGGTGTCTGTTCAGTACCAGACCTTACTATTCCAGTCATTGAAATAAGCAAGAAACCCCACACACTCCAAAATAAAATATGTTGCAGTTCCCTTAAAAGTCCAGGAAGAGCATAATACTTTTTTTTCATTGCTGCTTCTGGAATGTTGCTGTTTCTTAAATATCTAAAAGAGGCAAATTCAACACAGTGCGTAGCACAAATTCTTTTGAAGAGTGCATGCCTTGTGTAGCATTCCCCTTCTGTCTTAGCATGCAAACACAATCTCAGGGTTTACCATATTTGGGTGTGTGTATCATTGGGGATTTTTTTTCCAAATCTGCACTGTGGGAAATGGCAAGGCTGATACTCTAAATTGAGGATGACTGTTTAGTAAAAACCTCTGATATAACAAGTTTTAGCTTTTGATGAAACCATTTTTCTTTTGTATAACTTCTCTTTGTCATGTCAACTTTCTCAGTCTTCCTAAAGAAAAGAGTTGAAGACCAGATTGTTACTGTAGGAGTTGCACAGGAAGCTGTAATTTGAATGTGCTGTAGGCTGTTTTGTTTTCTCTGAGGAAGTTAAAACAAAAAAAAAATTGAATTTGGGCATAACTAAAAATAATCAAGCTAATAGATAAGTATTTCTTACTTTTTTTTTTTTTTTTTTTTTTTTAAGAAAAACTATAGCATCACATGCTTGATGTCAAGTCAGGCTGGAATGCCAAAATATGCTTTTAGTCTGTAAATTCATTGTCCTCAGTGACTGGGCTGTTTTGAATTGCTTGTAATGGGATCCAGCTTTATTAATACAAACTGGGAGTGTGAAAGGGTCTGGTCTTACTTTCCTTCCTCCTTGTCATACCATGCAGTTCTAGGTGCAGCTACATAAACCAAATTTGGCTTTTGCAGCACCACTCTAAATGTTCCCTCGTGACACTATCTGTTCACATACTCCGTGCTTTATGCCACTTTGCAAGCTAGGTATTGCCTTCGGTATACAGGAGCACATAGATTTTGGGGAAAAAAGGATAAACTCGGCAGTACCATAAGAACTTTGTGTGAATGGACTTTTAATTCTGGGGATTAAAGAAGAGAGATTGTGGGATTTTCTCCAGTTGTAGACACGAGCATTGTCTCATTTTAAATGCAGAGCTTCTAATACTGTATGCAGAATGAAGATAATATCAAAAAGTTACTGCTGTTCAAAGTATTTATTTATTTATTTTTGTCTAGTGTACAGACTCGAGCTATGATTTCAGTTTCCTGACATGAGTTCAAATGATGCCTGTTTTTTAGTAAATACTATGGCAAATGGATAGTTGAGCTTCTTACTCATTTTTTTCCCCCCTCTCTTTCCTAGTTCTACTCGGTTAATGTAGACTACAGTAGACTGAAAAAGGACCGTCCTGACTTCTGAACAACACACTCATCTCCGTAAGCTGCACAGAAAGGTCTTCCGGAAGCCGTCCGCACAATTGTCATGCTTAATCATCCAGGAAATAATCAAACGTGCCTCACGCTGCACTTGGTCGTGTGTTTGAAAGTGTTTTGATGAGGCTTAATAAATGTCTGAAACTTGACGTGTCTACTCTTTACTCCGATTTTGCAAAATGAGAATATCCTCCTATTAACAGTTTGTTTTATGATCCGTCAAATAGTAAGCAAAAACCAATTCATGTTTCCTCAACAAGAAAGCAAAGTTGACTTGATGGGCTTTACACTCAGTCCATTGACTTCAGAGAAATAATTGCATGTTCATGCAGTATAACAAATGGCAAGAACTTGAAAGCCAGTATTTATATGTGTGTGTATATATATTATTTTTTTTAATTGCACCTAAATTTTTCTGCTTGCCACTTTAAGAAGTTTTGGTAGCAGACAAGTCAATGCTAACAAGTCATTGTCCAGCAGAGAGGCAACAGATGTTGCCATATGTTGCTGGAGGGAAGGGAAAAAAAAAGGCCAAGCTGTCTGCAAAAGGTTTCGTTTCTTTCTTTTTTTTCTTTTTAAGTCATAAGCAGTTTGTTAATAAACAAGAAGACGATCTTAAATATTTAAAAAATAAAATTCTAGGAGTATATTCAAGATTTCCTGTGGATCACACTTTTAAGGAAGGAAAGCATACAGTAAGCAGAACAGGGTACAGGATTTGAGAAATAATTAGATTTCCGTGTAAGAACAAAAATATCTTTCAGGAAGGGCAATTTCTCATACTTCAGTACTTGGCTGAGTCTTGCTATGGGAAGACAAAAATGTCTTTGCAAGTCTGTAACTTACGGTAGGTTCTTCTTTGTGCTTTTCTGTGAACATCTGGTATTTCCTTGGGTAAGGGATTTAATACTGGACTATCTGACAGAGTACAGCTGTTCCTGTCTTGATAGATTTCAGTCCACTTAAAGTGGACTCAGGATGTAGATAACCATAGCTGCTGTTATAAATAATAAGGATAGATTCAAAGAAACTGAGTAGCAAGAACTTCTATTGGAGAAGAAAAACTATTCTGTGGTCATTGACTGCAAAATAACATATTTGCAAAGACTTCATATTTTATATGGAAAATTCTTACAGGTCAATTGGATGGGGTTTATTTGGTAGTTCAGACTACCTTCCTTTTTGTTATATACCAAAATGGTGGATTTACTTCCAGTTTTCACTTGCTGGTTTGAGAGGCTCTCATGGAGTCTGAAGAAGAAAATGAGTGTTATGACAGAGATGATGTTTACAGTGGTGGGCAAAGTCTGTAAGTGTCCTTGGGGACTATGGTTGCTATCTGAATCCAAATATTTTTAGGAAGTAGAACATTCTGTTGCAACACTTTTCATTTTCAAAAGTAGGTCGTGTAAAAATGGAAAGTGTTATAACTTGCTAGTTGGTAGTCCTTTTGGATTTTACTGATGTTCTCGTGATCTTCAAATGCATATCATTTCTCCGGACATTAAGTAAGACCAATATCCAGGACATAAATCTGATTCTTGGTAAGGTGAGACAAGGTTGTTGCTTTTGGTCACAGCTGAAGAGAGTATAGGCTTATGTCTTCCTTAATAAAGGCACTTAAGATAAAATAAATAGTGTGCCCTTGATGTATTTCAAAATATATTTAGCAAGTACTTAAGCTATTTAAAGCTTTAACTATGGCTTGACTAGAAAACAAAAAGGCAATTCATTCAATGCTACTTCCTCTTTCCTCATAGCAGCATACTTGCTGAAAATACACAAAACTTTTAAGTCTTTTAAGTTAAAACCATCATATTTCATTCTAAAGGCCATTATCTTGAGGGGAGACTTGCTCCTTTTTCTTCTGGCGGTATGTTTCTGTCCTATTTTAAATGGTAACAGACTGTAGTCACTGTTACCTGACAAAGTTAAAACTAATAAATGTCATAAGAATTTTGTTTCTTTTTCAATCTTTAATGCTTGAAATATTCAGTAATTGAAAAATATTACATGATTTCCAAAAAGAAACAAGTCAAATTAAGAATGCAGTGTATTTTGTGTGAACTAGCAGCTCAACCAATAACATATTATTTTCATACAAACATAGTATGCTATTTTCTGGTTCCATGGGACTAATTTCTCACTGCAGCTGTTTTTCTTACTGTTGAACCCTCACACCTATAGAGACCTTAGGCCACACTACTTACTATAAGTGCTGTCTTAAATTATAGTGTGGGCAGAAGTTAAGCACTTGCTTAAATCTTCAGCTTTGGGACAGAGAAACATTGAAATTCATCAACTCTATTGGTAGTATGACAGTGTGTGTTCTTAAAATCCCTGAAAGAAAAGTTCGACAATTTTTGATATTTTATAATTAATTTATGGGTTGATAGATCTATCCTAGTAACTCAGTTCTGTGATCTGTTACTATTTCCTCAGTAGTTTGGAGGTTTTTTTATGTTGGTTGGTTGTTTTTTTTTTTTTCTTAAAACATACAAATGCACTTTGTTAGTCCCCGGTTCCTTTTTTTGTTATTTCATACATTGTTTTTACTCCTAAAATTCCAGTCCTGCAAGGCCTTAAATTCTGCTTACCTTTTTCCACTATGAGTTTTCATTAGGGACAGAGGAACCATTTTATTCCATGTAAAACCAAAGCATGTGCTCGGCCCTAGTTTATAACTGCTTGGTAGTGGTCTATCAGTATCCAGTACATTTCTTTGCATTTTTGTAGTGTACTGTTTCTGAAAGAGAGCTGTTTTTACAGCTTGGCAATATCGTATCTGTATTAAAATATTCAGCCATAATCTTTATAGCTTCTCCTTTAAAGCCATCTTCTACCTCTTTCTTCTTCGTGAAGTCAAAGACAGTATTCCCTGAAGACCGCATGAAGAAATGATTGCAGTTTGGATTTTCAGGATTCTAGCTTCTAATGTTCATCTTTGGCTATTAACTTTTATGAAACAACTAAATCCCATCATTAATAGGAAAACTAAGGTCCTTCATTAACACCATGGCATGTAATTTTGCTTGAGCAGATGTCGTGTTATCTGAAAGAGACTGATATTTTGCTGTCTTACGTTTTGACTAAGATGGATACAGCTGCTACGTTCCAGTTTGTGGCAGATTTTTTTGGAATGATCAGCGTAGGCCTGGCCTGCATGTTTTGTTAATGAGCCACGTACAGAAGATTTGTCTGTTATTTTTACAATACAGCATTGTGCCTGCCACTGTCAGATTTCTGTTAACGCAGTTATTCTGTGCCTCCTTATCAGTGATCCTGATACGCAGCAGAGTGATCAAATCTGAAATTAATTCTGCCCAGCTAGGATAGAAAGAATTACAGGTTTCCATGACACATGAACATGTACTCCGTGCAGCATGTTGTAATGTATTTTCTTTGGTTGTATTTTTAGTATAACCAGTAAGTAGGATTTATGTTATTTGCCTGCAGTAAGGAAAATTCCTTCTAAGTATAAAGTATCTGAATGCCTCTAAGAAATTAGAAGGCTGTGCCTGATATTAAAAGAATAATTTAAATTTTGCATAGGATTTCTAGCCAAATCTCATCTGAGGAAATATATTTCAGATCTGTTTTCAAGCTCTGCTTTACCTTTAAAGATAGTTTGGTGTGTGACTATTGAATGACCTTTAAAACTAAGCACATGTGTGTTTCATGCTAATTGGACGGTAATACTTTGTCAGAAAGAAAGGTTGAAAAGTTATTACAGGAATTTTTAAAAGGTATTTAGAACAGAAAATGAGTTATTGAAAAAAATTAGATAGGTTCAAGTGCACACAGTTACTGTTTCTACTCATTGGCCAGCCTTACTATGAAAGCAACTGTATAAGCTAGAAACCCCTTTGTCTAGGACCAAGTGAAGCGCAGCAGGTCTGTGAGAACTCAAAAAAATAGATGTTCACTTGCATCATTGCCACAGTAGGTTTTTTTATATTACTTCATAGAAAAGCTTACTCTTCAGTCCCCTCTTTTGAAATCTGGAAGTTGGTTGACTTCATGATTTCATGATCCATCCACTTTTCCTTAGAAGTGGTCTTGGCATCAGTATTTAGTCATAAGAAGTCTCTATGAAGCTCAAATCATTTCATCTCCTCCTCTGATGGGTAAGCTTCTTAAGAGTGTCTCTGGATACCACTGTGATGGTGTGTTTCCCAAATATGTGTTAATTCTGGTACCATCCGGCTTGGATGAACTTTTGGGTTCTTTTAATAATTTCAAAATATTATTATCTATGGTTGGTAAGGCTTAACGCTTTCTTGGTAAGAATGACATGAGCCACTACAATGCAAGAAAATACATACCCCTTCCGTTCTTGAGAAGCAAATCTATTTCTAGCATCCAGAGTAACATTTATCTAAACCGGAAAAGTATTCTACGTTTTTTTCTTTTTCTTTTTTTAAAGTTTCATGTAAATGAAACTAAAAAGTAATTTTTAGACTTTCTAAGATAATGTTATTCTCACAGTTACAAGCTGAAGAATCTATGAGATCACCACACTTGGACTTGCTCTTTTTTTTTCTATTTCCTTTTTAGTCAGAATCAGTATTACTTTAGGTAATGTGAAGTAAGAACTTAAGTATGCAAGTCAAGACAAGAACAATGCGTTCAAAGTTCTGATAGGTTGCTATCAGCATTTACCTGACACTCATTTGCTACTAGAACTGATACAAGACTGGCATGTGGAACTCCTGCAAAAGACAGCAAGTTCTGAAGATGATCAGAAAATAATTTATTAACACATGGCAATGCATACATTACAAAAGAGAATAGAAATTCTGCTGGTAATATTCATGACTATTGGCAATGCTTTGTAACTTAGACACCTCAAATAATATTTCTAGGGTCATTAATTTGAATTACTTTGGACAAAATAATGCACTATGCCATTTACAGTTCATCACTATAATGTAAAGACAACTTTTTTAGTAGAACTGCACAAGGCATAATCCAATAAACAAATTTATAGACTTGTTTTTTCACATTGGAAGCAAACTAACTATGAACATGAAATGTTTTCTAATTTTAGTTTCCCTACTGCAGGGAAATGAAACAAACTGCTGAGAAGGTAATGAAAACAGATTACTTAATGGTGAAAAATCTGAGTGCCATTCTTTCTCTACCAGCGGTGCCACTGCTGGAATTTAATGGGGTGGCACCAGTGTGTCTGAATGAAGATTTTGGTCCGAACTGTTTAAAAATAGGGTTGAATCTAATAAGATTTCCTCAGTACTGATAACATTTTTTCTTTTTTTCTTTTTGCTAGACTGAGAGCAGGAAAATAGCATAACTCATTATCAACATGAAGAAAACAGAATTTCATCCCAATTTCAGAATTCCTACTCTAGTACCACTTACATCTCATGATAGTCTATGGGATTTTGATAGAGTGTTAAGGGGATAATTTGCTTCAGATGTTGTTCTTATCTTCATGATGTGTCAAACATTTAAATTCCTCGTATTTTCGAAGCTTAGGGGAAGAAATTCATCCCTGCAACAGAGACAATGTGCTTAAAATGACCAGGGATCATTGAAGCAGTTTTCTGCATGTGGAAATCATATCTCTCCCTCCCCTTTATAAAAGCCCAGGTAAGTTCAGGAATTATTCCAGAAAAAAAGGAGTAATATACATGTGACAGAATAGGCAGATGGAGCTGCATCAGTTTTTACATCAATGACAGCAAGTTCTTGGTTTTAGTGCAGGAGCTTTCTCTGTTTATGTCCATCAATTTCTACATGTATTTGCAAATGCAGAAGTTGCTCATTACACATACCGTGACTGCTTGGCCTATTAGGATGCAGTGAGAATTAGAATGCTGAGAGTAAAAACAACAGCATGACATTCCAATGGGTTTAATTTATTACTCAAAATAAAAAAGCAGTAGCAGAATAACTGCAGAACAAGGTCTGGTGCACCCTGTTCCGAATTTAGACTACTAATGACAAGTTTGTATTAGTGCAATAGTGTTAAATAAAAACAAAAGCAAGTTTATGATTAATTTTTAAAATAGCACTCTTTCTTTCTACATAGCCTCATAATGGCATCCTTTAAAGATTAACTTACTTTGAAAACATTCAAATAATGTAAAATGTATATATGAATCATGTCTGAACTGTATGTATTTTAATTTGATATGCTTTCTCTTAATGATTTCAGTGTCAGAAACTGTTTATATTGGTTTAAGATCGTAGTATTTTATATCTCACCCTACATTATTGTACCTGAACAAAACTTGCCTCACCTTCAAACAGGAAAAGGGTTTCAAAAGATCTTCCATCTTAAATCTATTTTTATTTTTATGTATGAAAATTAAATGCCTGCATCACTGGAAGCAGTTGTTCAGCAAATTGTTATTCAGCATAGGAGAAGGGACCCCGTCCCTTTTCCTGTAATGCAGCATAACAAAGTGGTTGAATATATCTCTCCCTAAAACAAGGGGAGACAAAATTTCCAGAAACTGTTTTATGCTGGTGGCACAACATCTAAATATGAAAGAACTTTTTTGTATGGATGGATGGACAGGTAGTGAAGAACCGCCACCCGAGCTGCCCTTTTTCCACGGCCCTGGCAATTGTTTGCTTTCATCAATCCCTGGCAGAGGGGAATAAGGTCAGGAGTTGACTAATGGCCCAGGCTACAACAGCTGTGTGTTTAAAGGTGATCTAGACTGCCATGCAGTATTTACATGGTGAGGATAAAGAAGATGACTCAAACCTTACCTGTTCCCCATATCAAATCAAATCTTTCACAGCTGGCCTGGTAGCTGGAGTAAAGATTAGTCAAACTTTTAGAAAGTCTACAATTTAATAACGTGAGCTTGAGCTGATAATGAATAGAGGACAATGCACAAAATTAAAATGGGATCCTCAAATTCAGAGAATCTTGCCAAAGAAATATTTCCACCACGGAGCATAGCATGCAGTGGTCAGGCAGGTAGATATGATTTATATTGTACATTGCAATAGACCTCCTAATCCTGAAGCCTAGGTGCTTGCCCCAGCAGTCAAATGAGTCATGTAGCTGCATTCACCGGCTCATGGAGCTTAAACAGCATGCTTCAGAAACAGTGGAGCTCTTCCGGATGAAGCTTAATATTCCATTATCTACCTGTGTGCACATCAAACGCAAAATAAACAGTCCAGTAGTGTATATGAAATTCTATTTGGATGTATTTTGCTGTGTTTCTCAGTCATTGCAGAGAGCTTTTATGGGAAAGAATAATGAGCTTTTTGAGACCCCAGAAAGAGAGATTTGTTACATCCAAAGCAAGGAGAATGGAGAGACAGAAACAAGTGGCCTACTCACTCAGGCATAGGAAAGCAGAGGATGTAAAATGTGCAGTGGACGTGTAATTAATTCCTCCATTACAAATTGTTGTCACAGGGAAATGTTTTTGTACATGAATTTTGACATAGAAAAGTGGATGGAGTTTCTGTTTGTTTGTATGTTGCATTTATTGAAAATGAAAAAGCTCAGTGACAGCAGTATATAAATGTGTATAGATATGTTGCCTAAGGTCTCCATTTTTCTTGTCTTCAGTCTTTATTCTCTCATCCTTTCCTCAGCTAGATAGCCAGGGTTTCTGCTTACTAGCCTGAGAAATCCTCTTCACTCATATATCTTCTACTTGTCAGGCGCTTTCCTTCTGTTAGGCTATGCTATTTCCTGACATGCTAGAATCACTGGCTACTTTTGTGTTAAAAAGAAACAGCACCTTTTCCCATCAACATCTCATTACAGCTGTGACACCAGCTTTCTGAGTAAGCGGGAAAGTTAAGTGATCCAAGTAAAACTTTGCAGAATTTGCAATAGGAAACTGCCTTGATACAAAAATGTCTACCAACAAACTGAGCATCGTTGGTGGAAGCCTGACCTCTCTGAAAAAGAAGTGGTATCACATCCTGGCCACAGCAATATCTGAAAATGGGAATTCACTGTACTTTAAATAGCTAGAAGATTATTAGCTGTTTGAAGATTGTGTGAGTATGTGATTTGGTACCTTAGAGCCAAAAACAGTTAGTGCCACATTCACAAAGAATATACTAAAATATATATTTGACTTAAAAGTGCATCTGTGAAGGACTCAAAGGTAGTTGTATTTTGTATTGTTTCGTTTTTTACTGAAAGACTGCTAATAGCAAGAAGAGATCTTTGTAGATTCAGAAATGAGGTTGTCCTGGTTTCAGCTGGGATAGAGTTAACTGTCTTCCTAGTAGCTGGTACAGTGCTATGTTTTGAGTTCAGTATGCGAAGAATGTTGATAACACTGATGTTTTCAGTTGTTGCTAAGTAGTGTTTAGTCTAAAGTCAAGGGTTTTTCAGCTTTTCATGCCCAGCCAGCAAGAAGGCTGGAGGGGCACAAGAAGTTGGCACAGGACACAGCCAGGGCACCTGACCCAAAGTGTCCAACAGGGTATTCCATACCATGGGACGTCCCATCTAGTATAGGAACTGGGGGGAGTGGGGGGTGGGGAATCGCCGCTCGGGGACTAGCTGGGTGTCGGTCAGCGGGTGGTGAGCAATTGCACTGCGCATCATTTGTACATTCCAATCCTTTTATTATTGCTGTTGTCATTTTATTAGTGTTATCATTATCATTATTAGTTTCTTCTTTTCTGTTCTATTAAACTGTTCTTATCTCAACCCGTGGGTTTTGCTTCTTTTTCCCAATTTTGTCCCCCATCCCACTGGGTGGGGGGGGAGTGAGTGAGCGGCTGCATGGTGCTTAGTTGCTGGCTGGGGTTAAACCACAACAGAGGTATACGTTACTGGCTTCTAACCAGTCTTGTGCAATATTCTACAAGAACTGATACAAAACCTGTTGAAATTAAAAGAGAGTTCCCCATCAGCTACAGCAGGCTTTGTACTAAGAGCCTATTGACTATTTTAGGGTCAAGGAGGAAGGTAGGAGCATCCAGGGTGATATTTTCATGTCACTGTAGTCAAATGGAGTTTTGTGATTGCTTTGAATGAGACCAACATTTCCCTTTAGGATTGGATATTCAGTTGGGTAGACATAGTTCACAAAAGTTGCTTTACCAATCCAAGGTGCCAGAGATGACTTTTAGAGCTACTTTGTATATTTAATATTTTGTATATGCATACAAACACATTTAACTTCAGCAAGGTCAGTTTTCACATGATTTTTTGACTTAATGACATTAATTCTGTAGAATGCATACTATTTTGGATTTTATCTCTGTTTCTTAAGCCAAATAAACTGCTTTTTTTTTAAGCAATCTTGACTATATTAATTTTCTTAGGACCAATTAGCACATACAACTTCCAACAGAGAAGAAAAATTAACTTCTGATTTCTGGTGAGAGGTGTGCTTGGATGTTCTGGCTAACACCACCAGCTAAGGGACCATACGGTTTGCTTTCAAGTATGCCCTAAGCCTTAAGGAAACCTATCCAGCAAAATGCTGTACTCTGCAGCAGTACGACTTTGGGCAAACAAGCCTGTTTTTGCACACTAGTAGCAGTCTAGCCACATGAGCATAGCACACTGCATCCGCTCAGGCTAACAGAGCTACCTAACGCTACCGTAAGGCCATGGCTGCCCGTCTCCAGGCCAGCTTGTTAAGAGCTCTCTCGATTATTGCTGTGCAGCACTGCCCTCTGCCTTGTGAATTTATGCAGTCTAGAACATACTTAATGATTTTAAAGGGTGAGACTGAAGGGTTTAGACTGTTTCTATGATGGTTTTTTGATTGGAAGAAAAAAGAGCCATGGGAATTGTTTTTGCTTTTTGCATTTGCACAGTACAAAATACAAAGAGAATGAAGAATGTACATTATAAATTACAAGTGATTTTTGTACAGCTGTGAGTATAAAATACTTTCTATTAAAGTGGGCACATATGCACACATAATACATGCCTTATATAGATACAATATACAAACATGAAATGTTTTTAATATTTGCACTTCAGGTGATATGTTACATATTAATATGGTGACATGCATGCAGCCACTACAGAGCACTCATCTCCCATGGCATTTAAATGGCATATGCTCTTCTCTCCTTCATGAACATGATGTGTCCTTTTACAGCTGAATCTGTATGGGGACATCAGTTCTTAAAAGAGAGGCAGTCACGCTGGGCAAGCAGCAGGCAGGATTTCTAGGGCTGAGCTCTGTGTCGCCAGGGTTGGAAGCGGGCCACTGAATGGTGCGCTGTGCCAGCCGTCCCAGCCCTTCCAGCTGCACGTACATCTGTGCATCATTAGAGCAGCCGAGGCTACTGCAGTCACCCAGAGGCTGTCTGTGAACAGCTCTCTTACTATTTTACTGCCTGGAAAGGAAATTTTCTCTTTATCTTCTCTCCACTGGGTTCCCAGGTGTGTGAGGTGCTATGGTAGCTCATAATGCATATCAGGCCATAAGCCTATCTCTTAGCATGTTTTAATATGCCATGTTGGTATCCCAGCATGCTTGCAAAGCAAATCTTGCTGGCGTTCATATTTATTTCTCTGTCATTCCATAAAGATTATGATTTTCTAAGTAAAGGAGGACTCTTTATCAACACTCTTTTAAACACAGCATCGCTGTTCTGTGGAAGTATCTTTCGCCTTGCTATGAAAGGTCCTTCCTTGAGGACTGATGTATTTCACACAAAATTTTGGTGTGTAGTGATGTTATGTTACAAATGGCAGAGCTTTATTATGAAATCTTGGCTTCTTGCAGTTAATATTTACTATGAACACCTAATGAAGGCATAAGCTTGATTTAATCTATCCAAATTTTAAGTAGATTTTACTTTATAGCAAAAAAGCATCTATTTTGGTATTTAAAAGTTTAACAAGTGTAATAAAAATAGGCATCATCATATTCAGTGCACTTGTATGAGTTATTGTTGCCCTCATTTAAAATTGAAAGGGTTTGTACTGTGGCTAAAAATTAGAGGTAAAATCTTGGACATACTGAATGCAATGAGAATTTACTGTTGATTTAAATAGAGCCAAGATTTCTTCTGGAGTTATTTAAAAATCATTAGTGGAAGCTTTTGCAAACTGAACTAGTGTTTGCTTAATCCTTCTGTTTTCAGTGGAGAAACATATTTATGAAACATGCATGAGATGTCTGTTTCTTGGCAGGCAGCGTCCTGGCTGCTTTTTCTGCAAAGCATCTTAGCCTTGGCAAAATAGGAGTAACAAGCTTTAAACAGATTAATAGTTTATCTGATTCATTGATCATCTTGCTTTAGGATAGAGTTAAAACCATCAGAATCCTTTTCTTGATCTTACTTGGAAAGAATTCTCTGAGAAGTGAGAAAGCTGCATTTAGTGCAGATGTGCTATCACTGAAATTAATGCTTTTGGGTGTTACTGTGATTTACTTTTTGTGTGTTATTCTAGGGTAGGTAGCTAGCCCTATTTTTGCTGATAAGTTTATGTAGAATATATACATGATGATTTGTCTTGTGATATCTTTTGAATATAATAAAATATTCCAAAGAAGGATTTTGAAATATTGCTTATCATTATCTGGGTTTTTTTGGTTGATTGGTTGGTTTCTTGTTTTTATATTCAGGGATATTGCCTATTTAAGAAACAGTAACACATGCAGTCTAGAGGGAAATGACCAGTTGTGAGAATTTTTATTTTTTATATATTTTTTTTTATTTGGTAAGTATTCTCTGAATACTCTTGAGGTCCCTGAGATCAAAGAGTTAGAGGATACATCTCTTTTGTCAGCTGCTAAATTCTCCTGGAGTTCCCTCCTTATTATGTAGTGTACTATGCAGTTTTAGAAATTCCACACTCCACCAGCAGCTATAAATCTTCATCCCTGTGTTTATTCTAATCTGATTATTCAAAGACTTGATTTTAAACATTTGCACTATGATAGCTCCAGGATCCAGTGCATACTCCTAATACTAGACTGGCCTTTCCCAAAGAATATGCAGTCTGAATAAATAAGATAGATAGAAAGGAATTCGAGAAAGGGTACATGTTAATCTATAAATACAAAAATAAAACTAACTATTTTGTACAACAGTACATAACCGTGCTTTTATTGAATGGATTGCTTCACTTTCATTTACTTTCATTTATTAGGCCTGCCATATGGCCACACTTTTTCTTCACAGCCGGTGATATTATCTGCTTTTCTGTGCCAGTGTCCTAGCCCTTGAGGTTGTTTATCCCTGAAAAAAAGAGAAGATCAAACTTGTAATCCACTGCAGCAATAGTCTTCCAGACTCAATCAGATTTCTCGTTAATCTCCTCGACAAGCATGAGTGTAGCTTCCTCTGCCCGAAGAAAAGCTTAGAGTTCACCAAATCTCTGGTTCCCAGCACAGCTGGTTATAATTCTCACTTTTGAACCCTGAGAGCTGAAAACACCAAGTTGGTCCAATTTATTTTTAACACTGGAACTGATAAACATTTGTAAAATTACCTCAACCCTAAACTCAGCAATGTGGCCACACTGGGGATAAAAAGAGAGGAAAGGTACATTCAATCAATTTATATACAGACCAGCGTGGTGAAGGGAAGAAAAAAAAAGGGAAGAAACCAGTAAGTATTTTATTGTTTTGTACTTGATTTTAAGCAGTTTCAGAATTACCAGACAACCAAAATCCAACAGACAGCACAGAGGTTGAACAAGGTTTCTAAACCATTGGAGGAAAAAAAAGGGATGCTATTTAAGAAACTGGGACAGTGCAGACCACTTTCACGTGAAGGCTAGGCTCACCACAAACCCTATCCAGTGCTAAGTCCTGTCTGATGTGTGTCATATACACCATGCCCTGTACACAAGTATCTCCATAAGACCCACATGTCCTATAGGTTAGTCCTGATGCAAAGTAAGTGCAGATGTGCCTAGAATCATTCAGACATGACCCCTATTCCTGTTTTTTTTCTGATTCTGTGGAGCATAATAAAGTTTGAGGCAAGGATGGCTCATTTCATTTCTTTATGAACCCACTAACACTCAAAATGGCCGGTCCTCTGAGAGTACTGAAGAGAATGGAAGAAAACATGGACATCTCTGTCAAGATGTCACTGTCTGTCAAACCGAAACGTAACCACATAATTCAAGAGAAAGGTTTGCATGTAGCTAGAATTCTTGTCTCCCTGTCTCATTAAGTGGGATTAACTACTGGTAGTGGAACTAATGAGGGAACCCAAAGTTGTATACTTTGTAAAATAAATCTAAAGAATTGACCTAATAAAATGGAAGGTCAAATGAGAGCAAACATTTTGTTAGCCAGAGATATGTGACCATACAGCCATCACCCCATATCAGGGACTACATTAATATATACCCCAAAAATTCTTACAGACTCACTTCTCCTGTGTTGCATTATTTCCTATCCTAAGCAAGTCCTTCTGTGAGGAAAAAAAAACCTATTATAAGTAGTTCAGCACAAAATGTTCAGTCACTAACAGGAACTTCATTTTCCTTCTGAGCATTGCTACATTATAGAGCAATGTGGTTACTATTGCAGAAAAATTAAAAAACATGGTCCTTGAATATGAAGTTGTATACAAGTCCTCTGGCTAAGAAAAAGATTCAAAACATTTCTTGTAGCATCTGTACCATCTACTGGGTATAAACTGGAGTAGCTAATAAATTGTGGGAAAAGCTGAGAATCATTTGTCAAGGGTCCAACAGAAATAGGAAGTTGATTATTTTTCCATTAGCCTTATGTACCTTAACCAAGGTACATAAAAACAAAGTCACTGTAAGAAATCCCAAAACTTGGTAATTGCATGCAGATAGTCTTTGCCCTCACCCACTGTTAGAAGGGGGAACTAAGAAGAAAACAGCAGGATAAGAAGTGCTTTTGGATACCTGGCCAGGCTCAAGGGCTTGCTTTCCATCTCCTGTGGCTGCTAAGGTGGGGAAGAAAAAAATGCGATAATTTTTTTTTTTAATGACTCTTTCTCTTTGTGAGAGAAATGGAAAAACTGAAAGCTGCTTGGTGAGTTTTTAGTCCTTTAAGTGAAACCCCAAGGAATCATATACTGAATTTTAATTAAGCAGTGCTTTTAGGTATACTTCTTCCTGATAAACTTAAGAACACTGGTTTAAAGGAATATAAAACTTAAACATTTGAGAATTTCTTTTGGTATTTTAAAGCATTCCTTTTTATGTCATGCACAAGACAAAACAGGAACTAAGATAACCTTAGCACACAAGCTTATAAAATTGTCAGCAATGTGTTGTTTTAAATGTGATTCAACACAAAATAGTTAGATACTAAAAATAATTGTGTTTTTTTTTAAATAGTAGCTGCACTAAAATGTAACCAATGATTATAAGTCACTTTATTAACACAATGATTTTGGTTCTTTTTAGTTTCCAGCACTTATTGATAATTATTACTTGACTATGAGTATACTGTGACCATTATCTGCCTGGGTCAGTTTTTGTGTGCATACATTAGCACCGTTCAGTTCACTATAAGCTCATGTAGTTCTGCGTGGCTCAACAAGATATTACTTGGCTTAAAATACTGAAACTTGCTGATCTACTAAATACCTCCAAGGTCAGTGGAATCAGTGAAAGGAATTATCTTTATTAATTTCTGTTTTGATATTAGGAATAGCATTTATGAAAATGGCAAAGGTATTCTGTTAACTTTCAATTTAGAATGCTATCATGATAGAAAATGTATATAGATATATTGCTATTAATGAATATAGTGTGTATACAACATTTGAGATCCTGGTCACATGCAGGTAGCTGAGGTTCAGATGAGCCTCTGTTCTAGAAATGGATGGAGCTAGTAGCATATTGTCTAAAGGGGGAGCACGTCCTTAAATGAAACAGGTTGTTACCTATTTAATATGAAAAGTTATTTTCCTTTTCTAACTTAGGTACTTGGATTAACACATTAAGACATTGGTTCTGCCTTGGTACAATTTCTTTTCGCTGCCAACTACAGCAAATGCTTATGCTGCCCAGATACTCTCAGAGCTTCCTTTTGTTAAGCCTAACACAGATCCAGAGGGAGGAAACAGTGTTCTGTTAAGGGTCAGCGTAAAAGGTTCAGAGATGCTGTTTAAAGCCCTAAAAGGCTCCTGTAACGCAGCTTATAACCAAGCAGGAGGAGGCACGTCCTTCCAGCATGAAGTGTGGCAGAGAAGGACTGAGAATGTGCAGCCTAAAAATGGGGTGATGAGTGACCTAAGGAGCCCAGTGATCTCCAGCAACTTAGGTGCACTTACACTATCAAAAGGATTGTAATCTTTATTCATTTAAAAGGATTTGATTAACTTAAATTAGCTAACTTGCACTGAAACATTGGGAATTTTTACTTAGAGATCAGAGCATGCATTAAAATCTATAGTGAAGCTACTGTTTCCACTTACATTTCTGACCAAATTAAAGCACAGTTGCTTTGTCTTCAGTGCAATTTCACCAGTGCTACTAGTGTAGGTTTGAATTGTCCTCAGAATATTTTGAATAACCACCTAATTAGGCCAAGATGGCCAACTTTGAACTTAAAAATATAAACTTATTTTTTATAAAAAAAATAATTTCTCTTACTGTGAGCTAAATGCTTAGAAATTACTTTAAGAACTGACCAGGGCAGACTAGAAATAGAGCAAATTTAGCTGCCTATCAAGAAAAAAAAGAAACATTTCACAGTATTTGAACCCACTTTAACACAGAAAATTACATGTTTTCAGGTTGTCACATTCTGAGGCATGTAATTCTGTGGTAACACATTTTACTGCATTTAATATGTAAACTGAGCAAAACCACTTTGGTAGTAGTGCTGAACTATAAGGAATGATGGAAAAAACAAGGTGATTTGGGAAATAATTTAATCAGTGAGAAACAAAATGAGTACAAATGGAAATAAGTGTCAGAATGAAACTAACTCAGAAGGAAACACTATAGTTCATATATAAACTCCTCTTTTTAGTGACTGCTGTGGAGCTAAACTGAGTTTTGTAGCTATCCATCTGCACCAATTAGAGCATCCTCCTACCAAAGCTCTTACCAAATTACAGCAGCACTTTTGATAGAAGACCGTTGAGGACCTTTTAACTAATTTGTAAAAAATTTGTCTCAAGATGAAAAATTGCAGAAAATTTAAGTCCAAAAGCAATACTTTCTGTTTGTTAGGGTTTTTATTTATTTAAATGACTAATACAGAAGAGGAGGAGGGAAGTCAGCTACTTTAAAATTAGGTGAATTACAAAAATATATGTGGAGAGCTTTATTGCCTAAAGTGACATTTTTTCTCCTTCTATAACCAGGAGGATTATTTAAGAATTATAAATATATTGCATGAAGAGAGAAATAACTGAGATAACAATGTGAACCAACTTAAGATATGTAAAACTGCATGCACAGCTTCACTTATATGACTAGCCTCTCTGAAACCAAAACGTTCACCCTTATATCAATGGGCAAGTCTTTTGCTTTGGTATGTTTTCACAGGATCAAACCCTCTAAGTCTAGCTACTGTGTAGCTAGTTCCAGCTACAAATTTAATGTGACTTTGACAAAAAATGTCTTTTACCATGAAGCATGATGTAGCCCATGAATCCTATCATTCACTCTATAAATCCCAGCGGCAAATCAGCAGCACCCCAAGTATTTGCAGAAGTTTGTGGTGAATTACAGGTTAGGGAACATGATTATTGAGTATGGAAACATTGAAATGGTGTGGAACTCACTCTTGCTATTTACCTAAATTTGTCTTCTCTAACTGCCTATCATTCTACCCTCCAGAAGACATGGACTTTAAACATTTTGTGTCACATGCTATGGCTATTTTAAAAGCTGGTGTTAATAAGATGCCTTCCTAGGAAAGCTCAGAAAACAAAGGATACAGGATTTATTTGGGTGATAATGCATTGTGCATTTTTTTCGGCTTCTAGATGCCTGGGCAGTTGACCAAGAAAAGTTACTTCGACTGCACTCTCTCCCAGCTACTTCACAAGTGAAATTCACAGTTCTGTCATTCAGTGGTACATGAAGCTGCGCTTGCTCGGCGTCCCAGACAAGTCAGTCCTGTTCTGTGCAAAGCTTTCTGGAGTAGCAACACTTTGGAGCTTGTGATACTTTCAGCAGAGAGCAGAGACCTGAGCAAACACCAGCACAGCAGTCATGGTCTTCTTCCATAGTTGGGGTTTCCTCAATGCCATACGCATCCCTCTTCCACTGAGAAATCACAGCAGCCTTCCTGTTCTCCGCTTCTGAAGGCTTCCAGCAGATAGCTACAGGTTTCTTGGGAAGTATCTGCAGTTGGGCTATTAGAGAGAGATGTTAGGGACAAGAGCAGGCAGAGATGAGGAGAAAAGAACATGGACACTTGCTAGCTCTGTGTGTTGGGGTCCACATTACTCCCTTCCACGATGCAGTCAAATGTGTGCATCTTGCTGCAGAATTCACATTCCCCTGCATACAAAATTTCTGATTCCAGACTTCCTAGGGGCTATGGTCCTTTCTTCCCTTAGTTAGCATAGTAAAGGCTGCTGTTTATTTGTTAATTTTTGTATACTGTGCAAATCACCCCTGATTTGTTCTTTTTGTTATTATTTCCTTTTTTCAAGCCACACTGAAAATTAGTACTTTTTCTCCACCACATTTTCCATTCCCATCACTAAAATGCATTGGAACATTAAGATAAATACTGTATTTTCAGAACTAGTTCGCCAATTTTCATTTTTGCTTTGTTATTTTTCTATCATCTCCTCAAAGTTCAAGGTGTATGTGTGTGTGTTTGTGTATATATATATATAAATTCAAGAACTGACTATAATACCACAATGGCAAATACTTAAGCAATAGCTTATAAGAGCTCTAAAATACTTGTAATTATCTATAAACAACAGAAAACAAAAAAGAGCTTAACTAGTTCTACAGCACCAATACAGTAAACAGCACTACTGTGGGAATTATTTGTCATGGCTGACAGGAGACATCAAAGGAATATTTGAAAGAAGGACAAAATAAAATTCCTTGATGAATTATTCTTTATTTTATGAGAAACTATCATAAAATTCTGGGGAGGCACGATGGTATTATTAGTTCAATTCTTTTAATTTATTTGAGTCTAACCATTGTAGTCATTAATGTTTAATGGTTCCACCTAAATTTTCAAAGCTTAGCATGCAGCAGAGTCTCACTAATCTTGTTAAAGTCAATGAGAGCAGTGTTTCTAAATCCCAAGCAACTACTTGGAAGTTAGCAGTTATGTCAGAAATCCTCAGTTTTTGGTAATGAGGATGATTGTACTGGAGCACATTAGGGAGACAGTGGTAGCTTCATAGCAAATTTCAGCACTTTGGAAGGAGGAAAGGAAATAAGTCAGAGTTGCAACATACAGAAGAAATCCAGGGTTCTATATAAGTAGATAGACATTCCATATGTATTGACATTAAAGCCACATAAGAAATGGTATAATAATTTGGAAAAAACATTTAATATGCAATGCTGTATATTTTCTCAGTCCTTCTCCAGCTATTCCATCTCCTTAGAAATTATTATACTATTTATTTAGCTCTTAAATAGCATGAAGCAGCTATAAGAGTAATAATAGTAGTAATAATAATAATAATCAAACAAACTTGCTACACAAAAGATTTCTCCTTTTTCTCTCAAATGTAGTATTTTTCTCAAAAGATTTGCATGTCAAACAATAGGATCAGCCAGACTCTCTCTCTGTTAAGACTGTTGCAAGGAACTAGGGAAAAGGAGGTGTGGGAAAGATTGCAGTTGGAAGCTCTGCAGTGAGGCAAGGAGATGGAGAATTAGTTTCTGCGAAAATAACATCTTCCTTTCTCTAATACAATTCTCTGGTCACTGTTAGAAATTACTTTTTCTGTGATTCTGAAAGTAGCCCATTAAAGTCCACTTATTCCAGGAGCAATTTGTTTGTTTGCTATATGTTAGTAATAAATATTCATATTTAAATAAAAAACTCCCTAACATTTTTGTACTATCAAGTACATGAATGAACAAAATAAAAGGAAGTTATTTTGTGAGTAGTATAATTATTAATGCCTCATTGCCTACAGATTTTAATGTTGTCCCCTAACTCTTCCAAGAGAAGTAAGCCCAAGTTTTCCATCATCTCATGACATCCACCAGAAGCACGTGCTGTGGCTAGCCAGGGTGCTAGACACATGCTTGCATGGCCATTTGGCTGATTCCAACCACAGTCAATAACTTCTGAGTTTCTGTCTCCCTTTACATCAGAGATGCATATTTGGGTCTTCTCCTTCCAGTTGCCAGTTTTCATAAAGCTTGTAGTAACCTAATCAATGTAGAAACTTAAACCACTGTCTTCTGTCGTGCAAAAGTGGATCAACAGATTTACATGTTGATAGGGAAGAAGAGATGGGCAGATATAGAAACAGGGTCTTAATTTGTTTTGCATAAGAGACCTTAATTTCCTTTCAAAAGCTGATTAGAAAAGAAAGCACAATCAATTACCAGATAGATTTTATTTATTTTGGCATAGTTTTAAGTTTCATCAATCATGATGGTACTTCTTAGGCATTGTAAACATATCAAAATATTTCTTAGCAGTGGGGAGAGACTACTAGATATGGATTATAAAGCGGGAATAGTATTAGAAGCCTATTGCTGTGTGAAATTGGCTTTACTGGAGGATAACTCAATGTTTCACAGAGTTCTCCGCCCCAATGAACATTTACCTGGAACTGTGTGTGTCATTCATTCAGCTTTCAGGATTAGGTATAGCATTATACTGCTCATATTCTATTAGCTATTTTCCTGGAAACCCCTGATTCTAATTGCTGCCATATATGAAGCATCAGACCAATGAATTTGGAAGAGTTATGTCAGAGAAAAATAGTTCCTACATGAGCAAAATGCTCTTTATTGGTTTCTGATGGCTCAGTACTACTGAGTGCTCTATTGCATGTCAAAGTAGTACTGACATAATTATTCTTTTAATAATTTTAATTCCTTTACCAAAATATCAATGTTTAGGCTGTGCCCAAACTACAAATAGAGTTTTGTTGTTGTTGTTTTTCAGGGAATTTCTTTATTAATTTTTTGTATAAAGGTCTCCCCTTTCAATACAAGGTAAAAAATACCCGTTGTGTAGTCTTGCAGGATGAAGAATTGCAAAATCTCATTCTCATGGCAGCACAGAGCTTTTAATCCTCCTAAGCTCCTCCTTCTTTCAAGAAATACTAAAAAACATTGGGAAAAACTGTAATTTAGATCTGTAGTATTTTGGATTTATTATATGGATCATGTGAAAATTTCTTCCTAGCCACTAAATTAGGATAAAATAAAACAAAGATGCCTCTATCAGTACTTCTACTACAACCAGGCTTCCAGATAGAGCACTGGGAACTCAGCACACAGAATAAGAAGAAAATAATGTAGACTCAGGAAGCTTGGCAAAATCAAGTCAAAGAACTTGATAATGTTATGGTCTGAATAGACTAATTAATCTAGATTAATTTATTAACATTCACTGTCTTTAGTTCTTTATATTATAGTTTTGTTTTTTGCTGGTTTTCCACCAGTGCATTGCAGCCTTTGCCGTCTTTGACCTCCATATCCTGAGAACAACAGATGCTTCCTCTTCTCTGTAAAAGAATGTTGACAAAACCTGTCCAAAGGTGGACCAAAAACCAATGAAGACTTTCTTTTCATTTCATTATCACCTAGATAAACCCTTGCACTGAAGGTAAGGACTCCATATGGAACATCTAAGGAAATAGGCTGAAAAAGAAGCAGCTTTGGTTGGCTGAGTTGCTCTGAGTTGCAAACGATAAGCCTCAAGTATTGCTGTTTGTCAAACAAATCAGACACTGTTTATTTGCTTTTTCTGTAGCAATTGTTGTTGAGTATGAAAGTAATAAGAAGTATGGAAATTACAGAAACAAAAGCATTAAGTGCTAAATGAAATAAACGTTTTCCATCAAGCCTGAGAGTCTCTAGATAAAGGTCTGATGAGCTTCTAATAAGTCCATTTTCAGATGTAGGAGCCCTCAGCTAAAGGAGTAGTTGAAGTCAGCCAGGGAATGCTAAAATTTCATAGAATCATAGAATCATTTAGGTTGGAAAAGACCTTTAAGGTCATTGAGTCCAACTGTAAACCTAATACTGCCAAGTCCCACTAAACCATGTCCCTAAGTGCCACATTGATATGTCTTTTAAATACCTCCAGGGATGGTGACTCAACCACTTCCCTGGGCAGCCTATTCCAACGCTTGACAACCCTTTCAGTGAAGAAATTTTTCCTAATATGCAATCTAAACCTCCCCTGGTGCAACTTGAGGCCACTTCCTCTTGTCCTATCGCTTGTTACTTGGGAGAAGAGACCAGCACCCACCTCACTACAACCTCCTTTCAGGTAGTTGTAGAGAGCAATAAGGTCTCCCCTCAGCCTCCTTTTCTCCAAACTAAACAACCCCAAACAGATAGCTGTTGTGTAGATGTATTACAAATTAATGTCACTTAAGTGATGGTCATATCAGTGCTGCTTGACATAGGCCTACACATCGAATTTCAAAATACCCTGCTCATTCCAGTGAGAAGTTTCTGCACGACCGAGGTGTAGGTGGTCACTGTGAGGTATTCACTGGACAGACATCATCTCCGAGGTAGCCACACACCATGTAAGTATTGATGGTGTGAATCCAGGTTTTGCAATAGGTCTAATGGAGTTGAACTACAATAATTGTGATATCCTCAGGGTATAGCACATATTTTTTGTAATAATTTGTATTTCTGTGTTTTGTTAAAATTCTTATAGCTGTTTTAATCTAGTTTCTTCACTTTGTAAGGCACTTGGAAAGGTTTCTGAGAGCTGTATCTAGGATTCATCTTTGTACTGAAGGAGAAAGATGAGAAGATGGACTCGTACAGGGTATAGCATACACAAACCCAGATGAAGAAAAGCAGTTCCACAATATTAACCTCAGGGCCTTTTGGAGAGTGATGAATGAACTCATTAATCAGCCTTTCTATTTTCTTCTGTAAGGTCTTGCAGTGGATTGATTGTGGTCAACAGTACAGCTTGAATAGATTTTCATAGATAACACTTATTTGAGACTAATAAATTATTAGTCATAAATATCTGTAATCATTGGAGTCTTTTATGAAGTTACAAACTTAGATTAAGAGAAACAACAGAAATGTGTGTAATAAAAATATAGCTGAAGGGGGACCTTGTGACTGCCTTTCTATGCTCCTGCCAAGTTCAAGAAGGAATAACAGCTGGTGAGATTGTTAATATCTGAGAAAGGCTTATTTAGCAAAAATTTCTCCTTGTTTATGTGGGACTGGCAGCTTATCTTCTTGAGAAATATAAGTATCAATCTCATCAATAAGAAGCTCATGTTTCTCCACTAGTTTTAGTCAGTCATGAAGGATAGGGCTTTACAAACTTGTGTCATGATACCACAATCAGATTGTTTTTAACTCCCTAAGCACACTCATCAACTTAGTGACACTGGGTGAAATCCAAAGCCAAATTGAAGTTCAAATGGTGTACTTCTTACCTTCTGCTCCAACACCGTAAGCGAGAACATCACCTACAGTTAATCATCATAGATCTGATAAATTCACCAGGTGAAGATCTTCCTTTTATTTTTTCTGAACCTGGAACACAGTTCATAAATTTCTTTGCACTTCATTGTCTAGGGAAGTCAAATTGTATTAATGATCGTTTGAAACAGAATCATTGTACTCTTTTATGCTTTTCGTCAAGTATAGAGATACTGCCTGTGCAATATAAATGTGAAGTCTACTTAAAAATAAATAATAGAGAAACACTTGTTTGTATTGAAGCTTGTAGGAAGAAATAGTATTTTTTATTAGACTGTAATAAGTTGGAAAGAAACAGATATTTTCAAGCAAGTGCAAAGTTCAATAGCAGCTAAATATGCTGAAATACCTCAAGGCCATCATCTTTCAATAAACAATTTTCAGCACAGAATCTGGCAACCTATGTTGATAACACTGTGTGTACATGAGGCCTCCAGACTAACATACATACCATCACAAAACCAGCAGCCATCAAGGTATACTCAAAAACTGTGATGTGCAGGCCACATCCACAACACCATTTTTACTGTTACCCTTTCCCTACCCTTATCCAAAACATGCAGCTACAACTATTCATCCTTTTTCAGACAGAGGAAGGGTTCATGCCCAGAAGATTTATAATCTATATAAAATCCATATGAGGGACAAGAAATGTCATTTAATGAGGACACTAACTCATCTTATTGCTCACCTGTTTATAGATAGCTAATATGAATGTTATTGCTTTTTGATACTCATATGATAGGTAGGCTGGTGTTCATTGGTCTTCTAGAAGGAATAAGTCCACATATGGTGGCAAGGATGGTATTTCACAAACTTAGAGAAACACAGGGCAGCTGTGAGACAAATTAACTTGGGAAGCATATAAGTGTTAAAGGCAGGAAAACTTCATATAAAATAAAAACAAAGATGAAAGTAAGAATGCAAAGTTTTACACAGAGACTCTCACAGATCTTGTAAGTGTTAATTAGTGTGAATAGATGTATGAATTGTTTCCCTTATTCTGAATTCTTGTCCATATGATATTAAACATTTGGGCTTTAGTAGAAAATTATGGCTGCAATCACAATCATCAAAAGTAACTCTGGCAGGGGCAAACCTTGGGGCTGCATCCAGCCTGTGTTTGGAGTATTAAAGGAACAAATATCTTCAATTAATGTTTATGGTCCTTTCACCAAAATTCCATGCCCAACCACTAGCCAGTGTCTTGATGCGGTATAAACTCCTTTCTTTGGCAGGCTGAATGCAACATCCTTACTTTTTTTTAAAACTCACAAAGATCCTCCATGCTGACTCAAAAGAACCAACAGACTTAAGTCTTTAATATGTCAATGAATCAATGCTAAATGGCTGTAGCATAGTCAAAATTTTCTATTTGTAGTGTATCCCTTTCTTCTTCTCCAAGGTTATGATAGTAGGGCAAATCCTGTAAGCCATAAGGATATGCAAGATAAGTAATAAGTTGTATGGGCCAACAAAGGCAAGACTTGGCCTTGCCTTTGACAGAGGTTGTAAATTTGACAACATTGACCTAGACACAGGGGCACAGCTATTATTTAATTTAAGTACATCTCCTGAAAGCTCTACAGGAGACCACTGGCTAAAGCTGTTCTTTTCTGGCAAAGTCTTTGAAACAGGGCAGCACTGCAATTACTCTTTTAAAGGTAGTGTAAGGTGCAGCCAGACTGAAATTCACACTGAAGCTTGCAGTTTTGCAGAAACAAACCCAGAGACTTCATTTTAACATTATGATTGAGTTTATTCTGCACCAGTGAATACCATTACTCTAAGTATGCTTCCAAAATCCTGTTTATAGGCAAAACCATGGGGTGTTTTCAGCTGAAAAGCTCTAACAGAGGAAAAGGAGCTGCAGCAGTCAAATAATGAAAAACCCAAATAGATATCTTGTTTATTCTTGTTATAATTGGTCCCCTGTAGTGTTGCTAATAAAATAAATGACAGCCAGAAAGCAAGTGAAATAACAGAACATCCACTCTTTTCTTTGCAGCTGCTTTCAGGAGGCCCTAGGCTTGAATGATGAATTGTTGCTAAGTGAGAAAAGAGTTTTCCTTTAAAACACCAAGCCTTCCTTTAAGCTTTTATCTGATATTCAGGCAGAAACATTATATGCAAGTTGTAAACTAAAACACTCATGTAAAGTACTAATATGTTTGTAGATCAGCAGAAAAACTGGACAAATATGTAAATACCCTACCACTTATAACATGGAACAATTTACTTCCCTGTCATGTTTCAGGGCTGCTACTATGTGACTAGACTTAATTTAATTAATACAATGAATCAAATAGTGGGGATACCAGTAGAATTTCCTTCTACATGAGAAATATAACGTGCTTTTATCAAGGCTTCTTCTATATATATTTATATAAAGCTATTGAATAAAGAAATAAATAGAAATAAATCTGAATAAGGTGCAGATTTTCACCTTACACTCCTGGAGGAAACATAAGAATGGTTAGGAGTCTTGGATTACTTCTGATGTCTTAGAAATCTGGTGGTTACCTTGTTACTCTCTTTAAAAAACTTGCTGAAATAAGGCTTCATGCAAAAAGGTGTTTTTTAGAAAACTTGTTATGAGCTTAAAGAATTGTTTGGCAAAATAAAAAATTAGTTGCTCAGACCATACATCCAGCAGACATTGACAAGTTTAATCTTTCTGATTATCTCTTCAATAAATCTTAATTTTAAAAGAAAACTGCCATTTCAAACTCTTCTTTTTAGCTAGCAGAACAATAAAGAAGATGATGGAATTCCTGTTTCATAAATCACATTGCTGAACATATATCCAGCTCAAAAAGAATGTCTTCTGTAATATTTTTCCAATCCTGTTTCAAATGGATGAATCCTTTAGAGATATTTTTGTATCTTGTAATAATCTAATGGTTTGCCTATCTGTTCAATATTTCCTATCAATAATGATAACTCTCAGACCAAGCCTTTTTCACTTGAACCTTTATGAAATATTGTATTTACTATTCCTAAAAAAACCCAGTGCTCTTAATAAGCTGATACATACCATAAGGCATGCCTGGAAACCAGTAGGTGAGACTCTTGCTGTGCCTTAAATGCCTTTATTACTGCTTTCCTGAAACTTTCAGCCTAAGATCCAAGTCCAGTGTAACCACACTGCCAGAGTGATACCACCCTTACTTGCCTCATTTTCAGGGCATCTGCCAATGTCATTCCTTTGGCTTCTCACATACCACAGTAATGGGACAGCCTCTTATTTTCTTTCTGTGTTAAAAACCACTGAAAAAAACAACCAAAAAAATCCCCAACATGACAAATTCATGGAAAAGTTTACACAAAAATACAAGCCTTGCAGTACTAGGAATTTTTCACTGTGAATAGGTTCTGATTGTTTCCCCAGTCTGAGTCCTTATCTTAGTTGCATCATGTATTTGGGCATTAGCAGGTAGAAATGTATGACCTGACTTGAATATCTTTGAAGGAGTTGTATCTTGTGAGCATTTGGTGAATAAAAAATGAAGAGAATCAAGGCATCTTCATGGCACTTAAAGTGGCACCATTACCAGATCTGGCTACCAAAATGTCAGCTGATGACTCGGCTCAGAATAATACATTTTCTTTCTTCTGTTCCCTGCAATTCTTTTAATGCGAATATTCTGCTATACATTAAACTAACTTACTGATAAATATTGCCTTGATATCAAGATTGCTTATATTCTTCCCTTGGTTTTGTGATATCTAACGGACATTAATCTTACATGGGATTTTATGAATACGCTGGGGGAACTGACCCTTTGATATGGGATTAATGATCTAAAAAGTATGTTTGTAGCTGAACTGTACTTTTAGGTTACTCTTATTTTTGCCTGAAACTGCTATCTATGAGCTATTCTATTATAAGGTTTGAGACTAGAAAAGAAAATTTCTTAGTTATTAGTAGAAATATGGAAATTAGCTTTGGATTACATCCAACATTAAAAGCTAAAGAGAAAAATAAGAATTCTTGACTCAGTTAATGCTAAATGATATAGCACCTTTTACACCCTGGTTTTATACTGTGCCTTGGGAGATATTAATATGAAATATTATGTAGGGTTATTTTGTACTGTCATCTTTAAAATACACTGGTTTATGACATATTACGTCCATGGAAAACTATAATAGGCATGAGTCAGAGAATTATTTAAGGATATAGTTCACTTCTGATGGCACACAATTTCGATGTCACTATTTTGGATGTAAAATTATTTTTTTTATTTAAAATTAGGCATTTGCATTTTATAACAAATAAATGCAAGAAGCATTTATATTTAGGTTCAATTGTAAACTGAAGAGTCAAAGGTAGTCTTTTTTTTATAAGCAATAGAATACTGCATTCATCCCAGTAGCTGATGTATAACGTAAGAAACCCTTAATAATGGAAATGAAAATAAATAAATGTCCAGCTCGCATGCTTAGGTTGATAAATCTCAATGCAAATGCACCGAACTTGGTACAGAGCTATACTTTTGAGACCGTACCATTGAGAAGATATATGCAATATTTCATAGTGTTTGTATTGCAGTTTTTTAAAAGTGCAAATCAGAAGAGAATTTTTAAGTCTTCTGATAGTTTGAAAGTTCAATTTCTTTTAATTGAGCTTATCTTCATTTCACATTAGGTTTCCTGAATATTTTTTTCTCTGTAACATTTGATTATATGCTGTTTGTTTAATCTATTTATTTGCTTTATAAACGTAAGAAAAGAAATCACCCTTCTCATTTCCTCTTTTTATCTTCTCTAATACTCAGCTCGCTCTATATTTTTCTGCAGTATGGTACCTATGCATACAATCTGTAACTGGCTTTTTTCTATACAAACAACTCATGATTAATATAAACGAGCTCAGATTGCTTCAGATACAATAGGGGCTGAAGAGTGATGGCTGATACAAACAGGAAAGGTGATTAGTATTGTTCTTGCTGCATGATGAATTACACTACATCATGCATTAAAACAATGAATTGTCCTTCAGGATATCAAAGACATTAGCAAACAACATGATGGCAAATATATAGTCTTTTATCTGATGGGGACAGTATACCTCACAGAGGATGGTAAGGCTGGAGCAGCATCAGCACAATCGTCAACAGTATTTTTGGAAGCTGGCTGTGCAGAGCAGAGCGGCTGCTTGGTCTATGAAACATACTGCTCAAAGCAAACCTTTTACAGTGAGCTGTCTTGCTGCCTCTTTTTGAACAGTTGCATTTTAATCATCATCATCAGCAGCAGCAACAGCAGCAGCAGCTTCACCACCTTTCTTACATGAGTGAAGGTCCAATCGAGTCAATCAAAGGTGGAGGCTGGAAAAAAGCAGTAATTGTCTGGTTGCAGTCTCACAGATGAAGCAGCAGAGATCTTTCAGAGCAGTGACCCACACCTTAAAGTCAGTCTCTAAAAAGCCAGAATCTCCCATTTGACAATCCTGATGCTCCTGTTCTCCATCCTCCAAGCCTGATGTGCTTCAGAGTTAAACATTTCTGAAGACACAGCATGCACCCCCTCTTTCTTACAGTAATACTTATGGGAGAACTTGCTTCGGAGGCCACTGTATCACTAACCATTGAATTTTTCAGCAGTACATTCATGATAGATAGCAAAACATGCCTGTAAATGAAACAGACCATGAACACCTCTCTGACTTCAGGCCAGCTATCAGGTTATGGGTCACATCTTTATAGCTAAACTTAACATTTCAGAATAGGCTGGCTGCATCTACACTACCTGGTGGGACTGTTCCCTGAGTTAAATCCAGTACCATATCTAGACATGGCCTGGGAGGGTGCTGTACCAAAGCTGCCCCTTGGACCTCACTGGCAATGTGACAGCACTAATGTACTAGTCTGTAAGCTCTCACCCTGTTTGGTTTGTAGACGTAGTTTTCTACTGCTATGTCTGTTGTCTTGTCTTTAATAATAATTTCTTCATATGCAAGACTGCTTTTTTTTCAGCATTAAGCAAAATGGGCTATGCTACTACTGCAGCTAATAATTATTTTTATATTAGCCTGTAATGCAAATATTTCTTTGGCATTATTTTAGTAAAATTCCTTTATATGAATATATCACACTGCTTGAATATCGCAAATTACATTTGTATTTATGAATAGCTTGTGGGCCAATTTAATTGGCAAAACCCACCTCTAGCACAAATACAAGCAAAGAATAGAATAAACAAAGTCTTTCACCTTTAACTACTGTTTCCAGTGATCTGGTGGGCTGATGACTGAAAAAATACTTGTGTTGTTACCACAAAGACAATCAGACACCTCCTGGGTGTTAATCAGCAGCTCTAATTGTTTCTTTCTTGGCTTTATGAAGAGTTCAAGCACCTTCACTTTTATTTATACATGCTATGATGGACCTGTTCACCGGTAGGTGTTCAGAACCATGCCACAAATTTAAGTTCACATGCAAATGTAGGGAAGTAAGACTTCAGATAATGAGGAACATAAAACATGGTTATAAGTGCACAATTTTCACTTTGCATAAAAATGATGCCCAACACCCGACAACAATTTTCAAGCTCTCTCCATTATTCCATCTGAACAGATAATTTACTTTGGTGTTAGGCTATTTTTTGCCCAATCAAAACTAATCATCCCGATCAACTCTAATGACATAATGTTTGAAATAGGATTATTTTGCTTGATCTGCTGCAGGGCCTTAAAAATTATATTTCCTTCCAGCCTAGACTACATTAGTTCTTGTTCACTTGCTTAATTTCAAGGGAAATTTTAAGGAAACAGGCACTAATTCTCATTTAATTGGAATGCCAATGCTTTCGACTCTGAAGTACTTCAACATTTCAGCTTTCAGCAGTAATTTTGAACTTTTCATAAGGACTTTTTGTGTTTAAGACAGATAATTAATTTTTTTTCATGTAATTGTTGTGTCTTTAACAGAGGTTTTTTTGTGGAAAAAAATACTGTCTGAAATTTCTGGAATGTCACTGAGTGATACTTTCAAAAATTTCTAAATTGTCTCTAAAAAATCTGATTTGTCATATGCATACCAAGAACACAAAGAATGACAAAAATTACAGTATTGAATCCCAGCAATGCACCATCTACTCCAATCCTTGTCCAGCAGCTGCCAGATGTGGAGAAGTGTTTAAAAGCTTACATTTAGTATTCAACCCCCTTTCTACATTATGGACACCCATTAAGACTGAGAAATTCAGGGTTGGTCCTGACTTTCCTCCTCTGCTTTGAAGTCATTTACTTTTATCTGTCTTGCCTGAGACAGCTGTTTCATTTCACTGATAGATGTTATGTCACCTTACAGCTATCTTGGGCTTCTTTCACTTTATGAGGGCTGTTTTCCTCTACACATTTTCATTTCAACTCTTGTCTTCTTATATAAATGATGAGCTCTTTAAAAACATACTACTGTAATCTATTGGCACAGATCAAGAAGTGTCTGCAGTCCACAAATGAAACTGGTGTGTGGGTTGTGGTTATCTCAACTCTATTCTGTTCTAGACACCAGAATCATAAACTTCGACATTTCACAGAGGAAATGAAACGGTCTTATATTTTATCTGGCATAACTATACCCTCATTTGTTTCAATTGCCTCAAATTACATTGGCAATATATACTGTTAGTAACAAGACCAGTTATATCAAAGATAATAATAAAAATATGTTTGTTTCAGACTGAACTGAATTTTCAATTTGGTTGCTTTCCAAAACAGAGCAGTAGTAGAGGAAGTATATTAATCTGCACAATTTAAGCTTTAATGGGCTAGGAAACATGCTTTTACATTAATATGATTTAAACCTAAAGTACTGCAGTTCTATTAAAAATAAATCAGCTTCTGCATGCACGTCTGAATAACCAGGGTTTTTACAACTTGTACTGCTTTTTCTTTTCTCTAAAAGGAGGAGGCAATCCTGAAGGGATTGACATGGGGACTGCAAGCTGCAGCAAATAATGAAAAACATACCTAAAAGGAAAGGTGTAAAGCAAGTGATCTGAGTATCTTTAACATGCTTCTGCTCTCAAAAAATATACAAGCGAACTACATTAACTTGTGGGATTTGTTATTTTTTCCACCCATTGTGGTGGTGGCTAATGCCTGATTCAAGCACGGCATCCAGGATCAGTGTAGGAGTCAGCACACCTCGGCCACGCTCAGTGTACACACATTTCCTGGGCTGTTTCTCTGTGAGTGCTTTGATACACGGCCTTACTTGTCTTGTAGGTTGCTCTTTCCTTGCTCAAGATCCCGTATGAACCAGCTGGTTTGCTCTGCCTGCTGTAGTTAGAGGCCCTTTCCTTTAAGCAGGAGGATGAAAGCTTTTCCAAGGGCTGTGGCACAAAACCGGATAGGGGAGATCATATTGGCCAGGTTGCCAAAGTCTTTGGTGATAGGGAAGAGTGTAAAGGAGAACAGCAGGAGGGAGGAGAGCAAATATGAACTTGGACAGTGGAGTCTCATTTTGGAAACATTGTAAATTTCCATGATGTTTTTTTCTGATACGGCTTTTGTGAAGATACAAATAGGAAAATAGTATGGTGAATAGTGCAAAGCAGTAAAAGAAAACAGTGAGACTTGGCTTCCAGGAATCCATGAAAAAAAACGGCTGGAAGCTTATCTTAATTTGGCACTGATTGTTAACTGCACGTATCAGAGAAACTAAAAAAATGTTGAACTTCACTGTCTGAACACAAATCCGGTCTTTATTAACTCCACTGTGTAGGAGATTGCACCCATGGATTTTACAACAGTAAAATCTGATGCTGGTGGTATAGTAGTATATTTCTGACTTCTTATTTGAGGGTTATTTTTCTACTTGAGTATTAAATAATTTTATGATATAATTTATCTTATGTATTAATATGAAGCTCGTAAGTATAGATACATGTTTTATTAAAACAGCTTTTATTAAGTTATAAATTATATATATTTTTTTTAATTTCACACGGACTTCACAAAAGTTGCAGTTTTATAATGCTTTGCCTTTACTGAATCTTTAGTACTTGTCTTCCACTTCTAGAGTGTGATGAATATAGCTTCATTGTTGCCTGAAGTATACTTAAGTAGACTCTAAGTGGATATGACAAGCTCTAAATATTCAGTAAGTATCTTCATTATAAAACTCTACAGAAAAAAAGATGTTAAGACAACAATGCTAAGGTTATAAAGCCAAGTGTTTGAAAGCAGAGACACTCCAGTGTGCAGCAGAATTTATCACCCCTTCTGCTGTTAGTCATATATTAAGCAATTGAGTAGTCCCCTTTTCTAACAAGATCTGTGCTTCTGAGAGCAGTGATGTTGTGACCTATTGCTTGAGAGGTATCTGGAAATAAAAATAATTAGTATTTAGTAATTAGTAATAAACTGAACACAATTCACTGTTAATATTCATTCCTGAAGTTTAGCTGATCCTTCAGCTAATGTGATAGTGCTTTTGCACTTGGATTAGGTACTATTTTAAACAGGAGAAGAAAGAAAACAGGTTCAGGTAATGAGTATTCAGTAATTAAGAGACTACCCTAGTTCATGAATGACGAGGCTTTGTACCAAGAGCAGGCAAACACTCTGGAGAATAAATTGTTCACTACTGGTGACTAGTGAAAGATAAATGTTATGTTCAGGACATTTAAAATCTTAAAAAATTCTTATTAACATTGTTTTTGTAATATTTAATCTCCAAGTCTAACTGTTAGATAACCTTTTCATCTTCAGGAACACTAAATCAGTAGGAGCTCCATTGCCCAGGACCTGGCACCAAAATTGTTCAGAAACAGCAAATACTGCAGTAATTGTAACTGTAAGTACATGACTAAAACACCTTAGGTGAATGAGAAGATAGGATTTCTGAGTCACCTTCTGGCCACTCAAATACTCTGAGCACCTTGAGGAGATAAAAGCACACATAAACCCAGCCGTTTGGTCTCCAGCACAGTTGGGCTAAACACTGGGGAAGGAGTCTAGCTGGGTCATATTTCTTATTAGGTCATTTAATAGGAAATGTTAGAGGTGGCCTGAAATTGTGTTTATCATCCTCAAAATCCTGTATCTTCACTTCTTGCATGGATTACATCTTGACCATACTGGAAGAGTTGAGACTTCTTTTTTCTGCTAGTTTGCCAATACATTTATCATGTTTTATTTATATGACTTATGTCCCTACCCTGGAAACTCTTGCTTCTAAGACAAAGAAGATATGGCCTAGTAACCAATTTCTTCTTAATGACTCTGTATGGTAAATGCCATCTATTTTAAGTATTACATGTAAGCTAATGTGGAGAAATAAGTAAGCAGATTTAGGACTTTCGTAGGTAAAAACATGGAAAGGGCTTACTCAGAAAACTAAACCAGCCTGTATTTTATTTTGTAATAAATGTGAATACAGAAATTATTTAGACTGAGAGGGTGGTTTCTAATGAAGCCTCATTAACAATGTATTATATAGCCATATTTAGGATCCAGTCCTACAAGAGACTGAGCACTTTGACAGTGATAATTATTCTCCATTTTCTCTGGCTTGGGCCAACTGTTTTCTTAGGCAGGAATTAATGAAAGGTCTATTTAGGAATCATGAGCTTTTAATATAACAATGAGTAAGTATTCCACCTTAGGGTGTAGCACAGATGCCTAAAAGTAATTTGCTTTAACAGATAGCACCTAGTCTGAATTAAGAACATTTCAAACAGAGTTACATTTTAGCCTATGCTTCTAGAGTATTGGTTACACTTCAATAGACTGCCAAACAAGTACAATGTCTCCTACTGACACCAATGAGTTTTGGATTAGGAGTATTTGATTAGCAGTTATTCACTTTATCTCAGTTTGGAGCATGAAATGATGGTTCAACATAGCACAGCAATTTAATTTCTTAAAAGCTCAGCACATAGTTAGCATTAGTCATGTAAAATTTACATGGAAAGATTTTTTTGTTTGTTTGTGGCAGGGAAATTTCCCACAGCCTAGATTTCTTTGTCTCTTGGAATATACTAATGTTATCCAGTTAATTTTTGTCATTAAACCCTGAAGCATTTACTAAAAGGAAAAAATTATAATTCTATTCCTTACACAGAATTGAAAATTTGCTAACCTAAGATTAGGTAGAACACATTAGCCTGTGCACAAGTCCTTAATTACATTAGTGATGCAAATGTTTTGCAAGATTATGGTTTTGTAAACAAAATGATCTTGTTATTATAGAGAATTTGTGATAACTGCAACATGAACGAGGCTCAGAGGCTGTGAGAAATGAGGCACACTACCATGTTTAGTGCCTAAAACAAGGGTTTCTTTAAAATTCATTGAATCCCCAAAACAGTCTTAAAAAAACCCCACTGTTTAATTTTACATGGTAGATTCTGTAAAAAATCCATTCTGATTTTATTCTTGTTCTGTATGGATTACTTTAACTTTAGTATAATATAACTGGAGCAATTTTTTCCTATCTAAGCTTCTGGATGTTCTAAATCCCCAGCAATTGAAAACACGTGTGAGTACAGAACTAATTTCACACCTCCAATGCTAAAACTTGGGATATCTATTCATACATTTAATTTACAAAATATTAGAAAATATATTATGTGGCATGAAATATGCTGCAATGAATAGCTAGGATTCTTAGGAAACAGGGGATCATTTCACATTTACACCTGGCAGATGGTAGTCTGCATCTTGAAAATTGGTGCTTATGTATCTAAAATATTAATATTAATATTATTTTCTATCCATGTGAAGCTGTTTACTAAGTTTCTTACATTTGTATTTTAACATTGAAATGTTGATTATCATTTGCTATTGATAACACTTCTTTTTGCTTTCTTTTTTGGGGGCCATATTTCTTGAACATCATATTTTTGCTGAATTCTGTGGAATCTTAGGTGAACAAAGATAACAGATTTGACTGTAAAATACTTTTATTGCTTAAATACAAGGTATTCTTGCTTGATTAACAAATAAGAGAATCTGAACATAATTCTTCTTTGATGACCTTCATAACTCAGCATGGTTTTTGCCAGGGGCAGCCATCCCAGTCTTACAGCAATCAATACCTTTCTGTCAGGGCACAGCAAGGGCTAGATGCTCCCTAAGGGACAGGGAGCTAGGAGCAAGTCATGATGCAAGAGGCATTTATGTTGTGGAACACGTAAGAGTAGGAGAGGAAAAAAAAAGAATATTATTTAGGTCGCAAAATTATGGAAATTAGCATGCACTGAGATGCATAGTTGCTTGTGTAAGCCTTTTTCTCCTTCCCTGTGTGAGCAGGTTGTGTGCTGAAGAAAAAGTATTATGTAAAAATGGTGTATAATCGGTTAAGCCATCAGAAGATTTTTACATAAAGAAGCGGAAAGTGCATATTTATAGAATCATAGAATACCAGGTTGGAAGGGACCTCAAGGCTCATCTAATCCAGCCTTTCTTGGCAAAAGCACGGTCTAGACAAGATGGCCCAGCACCCTGTCCAGCTGAACCTTAAAAGTGTCCAATGTTGGGGAAAACATTGTTAGCACTTCTTAAACATGAAACTGTGCTTTTGAAAACTAACCCCCATTGTTTACAGCAGAACTCAATGTGTTGTTTCTTAGTTTTCTAAAAGGAAAGACTTCATAGAACTCCACAATCCTATTTTTCCTCATTTGGCTTTGAGCTTCAAATCTGTGACCCATTTGTGCTGAGTTTCAGCATTTTAACCACATACTAAGGGAAAGTTGGTATTTCATTGTATTTTGTAAGGAATATGTTAGGGTAGCCATAACCTTAATAGGTGCCTTTTATCACTTTAAATCTAAATACAATTATTTTTTTCTGAAAGGATAACAAGCCTGGGCTTGTGTCCCAGTGCACAGAAACACTGTACAACCTCCAGCGGTTTCTGGTATCTCTGGTATAGCATAATCATGAGGGGACCAGTTCTGGAACATTTGTTGGGAAGATGGCCAAAACTTTTCTAAGGAATCCAGACACTGCAGAACAAACCATGATTTTAACCATGTTTAATAAATAAATAAATAAAACCCCAGGTAAACATCAATGTAATTTCAAAGCCATTTCTTTTATTCCATGGATTTTCTCTCTGCTTTCTTGATTTTTGCCTGTTACATCAATGAAGGTAGAAGACATAAAAAGGGCATAGAAGTTTTTACAATGGAAAAAGAAAACCTTAAACTGTTCTCACTCCAAGTTTCCTTATGATATATGTTGGCACATGTAGATATAGATGCATACATCTACATATGTACACACATACATACATACGTACACACATGCACGCATGCAGTGCCAGATCCTCAGCTGATGGAAACAACAGTTATTATTTATACCAACTTGATTTGTCACAGGATGAATATGTGTCTGGTAAGGACATATACTATGTCACAAGAATAAATTATAGAAGTGAAATAATACTATCCTATTTCTGTATTAAAATCTAAATATAAATACGTGTATATATATACATGCAGACATATATAAATATATATACATACAAATATGCAAGAGACTGGTTTGCAGCTGTCTGTCTATCTGTCCATTTATCTATGTAATTTCAAACAATTTCTGTAATACCATGATGCTTTACTGCCATGAAACTCATTTCATATTCCATCAGTCCCTTTGAAAATGATGAAGTGAGATCATTTACCCTGTTCTTGTTAATGGGCTGGGCTTTTTATTCTTACTACAACAAAATGAGAGAATAGCTTGGCAAATTCATATCCATTACTACAACAGATGTACTGCAGTGATAGTCAGATCATGTTTAATATTTGTGCTAATAAAGAAAAATATTCTGTCATTTGACAAAGTCTGAAATGAGAAAAGTTGGTGTATTTTCTTTCTGTTCTGCAAAAGCTCATGTTCTGACTGAAAGTATGCTTGACCTCCAAATTTCACATCTTTTTGTGAAAACTCCTGCAAAGTTCAAGAATGCTTAGGCGCATACGCCTTTGTTTGGGACTTGTGTAAGTCTGAAGATATCTACTTTTAGCATGAGGTTGTAATTAATAATACTTTGCAGGCATCCAAATGTCTCTAAGCCTTCTGCAAAATTTAATTAATACTTATAACAACCTGGAGAGGTAGTCATGGGAGATATAGGAATTCTTTCACATGAATTGAAATGCAGCTGTCCTTGGACTGGCATGTAGCAGCTGTTTAACAGGAGGTGGAAGCACAGTTTAAGGCTGGAGATGAGCTAAAAGGGAGAAGAAATTTCAGTTGTAAAGGTATAGCATCCAAGGTGGTTGAAGGGTCGACATTATGGCGAATGCTCTGTTGACTATATCATGATTCTATATGCCTGGCTTATGATAACTGCAATTTGTTGTAGATTGATTAGAGAAATAGACACTTTACTAATGGATGACTTCTATGTACTTAGATGGACAGATAATTAATTAAATGAATCAGATGCAAACAAAATTACATTTTGATAAAAATGATGCACCAGACAGTACTTCTGATTTCCCTGATGTGAGCAAAGCACCACAAATCAGAGCAAATTTACTCTGTTAGTGTTGGAACAGTCTCTTGAGGATGTGTGGAGGAGCAGAAGTAATATTTATTTAAAATAAAGCTGTCATTTTAGTTCTTAAATATTAAGATTTCAATATAAAATCAAATAAGGCAATTTCTTATTATAAGATCACTATTGATAGAGGTATCTTTAGCGTTTTGGAGGCCTTGTTTGCAGAAGTGACTGGAGATCTTTGGGCAGGTAAATGTGTTCACAGAGCAATTTTCCATCATATGCACTTTGGAAGTGATGAACATGTATGTTGGAGTTAGCAGAGTCATTTCTGTATATAGAATAGTCCCTTTCCAGAGTTTCTGGCATTGAAAGGTTTCAAGAAAAGTGGCTTGTCATTATGAAGAGACAGTCAACAACCACATAGTTTTATCATGATTAGAGAATCTGTCTGTACAGTGTGGGGGACTATCCTCCCATAGTGCTTGCTGGGGAACCTTTGGAGATTTATGACAAGCCCAGGCCCATAGCCTTCACCTTTGGATGTCTCTGGCTGTTGATGTGGCTTTATTAAAGCATCCATTGTAGTTCACTTTCATTAGTGCCATATTAAAGTCTTAGTAGCTAATACAACTCTCTATTTTCTGCTGTTGCAGTTCATACAATATTAATATATTAAATATCATTACTTTCAAATGACTTGTGATAAAGGGAGTCAGCAATATTCCCCTGGGTTAGTTCCTTCATTTAAAGAGACATGCTTCTACTGGAGAGCGGTACTGGCAATAGTATTTTGACAAACAGCTATAAAACAAGAAAAAGTCCTACTTTCCAGTATTAATCCATCAGGAAGCTTTTAGGGATTCATCTTGTCTGAAATATTCATAGGCAGCAAAATGTCCTGAATGCCCTACAGAATTTGTGCAGAGTCAGGCAGGTGATTGATAGTGAAGTTCTGTTCTGAGTCACCCACAGTATGTAATTCTATTTGTCTTGCCAAACACTAAAGAGCAAGCAACTCATAAAATGTAAAGGTAACGGGGCTCATATTTTCCCCCATTTAAGAAAGAACCTGGTGTCTCCACTTCACTGTACTTCACTGAATGTAACAAATTTCCATTAAATCAAAGGAGAAAGGCACAGTGTTCCTAGTGGAGCACTTAGAAGCTGTATTAGGCAGGTGTCATTTATTGTATCATATATATTTGTGTATATGATTTCAAAAAACTTCTCTGCAATTTTACATTGTAAACATCTGAGATAAATCAATAGATAGCTCTCTCACTTCATTTATAATGACATTGACGATATATTGAAAATCCTACTATTCAGTCCTTAAGCAAAAAATCCAGCAATCCCAATGCTTCACTAAAATACCGTTAAGTCAGTAAATACTATCTTAATTTACCTGGTTATACTATGACAAAGGAGGTAATAAAATACACACATCAGGTTTGGTTACCTACTTTTGTTAAAATGCCACGCAGTTTTTGGGTTTTTTTTTCAAGAAAATGCTGCTCCTATTTGCATGCCCCATCATTAATTTATTTCCATTCCTCTACTGTTCTGCAGACTTCTAGGGAGACACACGTTGACTGGTACAAAAATATAATTTAAAGATGAAGTGACAGCTTAAACTCTGCCTTTCATTGTTTTCTCATTTTAAGCTAAGCTATCAAAACAGTTGGACATTTTATATAGAGTTTATTCTTTGTTTTGGCCAGTGTCTATGTTGCTGCTTTCCCAGTGGGCCTCAACTGATAATATGCAACCATCTTTCTTTCTGCCGAGTCCTGTGAAAACCTGTTTCAACAGAACTTGTACAATGTCCTACCGCCAGGATGCTGCTGGGAATAAAACCCGGCCGTACCCAAAGTTGATGTATGTGTTCTCTAGTTTCAGAGCTGGACACACTCAGCACCACGCTGATTTGGAAGAAACCTATTAATGAAATAATGTAAGTGTCCCATGTGGCATCCTTTGCAGCCACCAAAGGTATTAAAGCTGAATTGTCTGCCTTTTGCCACATTTCTCCAAATCGGGAAAGTAATTAAATACTAGTAGAGGTCCTAGGCTTCCCCAGGAATTCACAGCATTCCTCAAGAAAGTGGACTAGGTAACTTGTTGCTTTCCCTACCACTTCAGCACTAATAAGGTACCCAGTGACAGACAGCTGGTTTGTGCTGGATATTACTATGTACAACCTGAACACCAGCTGAGGAAAACTGAAAACCCTACTCCAGACCTCAGCAGGGAAAAAATATTTCCTGATCCTGGCTGGCAATCTGCATGTCATGGATGCAATCTGGGAGACCCAGAGCTCAACCTGATGGAAACATATTGACGTTGTTGGTGGCGACATTACGTATCACTGCATTAGAAATGTGTCCTGTGTTTTCTAAGCATGGGTGCTGTAGGATTTGGGAAGGGAAATATGCATGCTCAGAGACCTCGTTTTTATACTAACTCAGTAAATTCAGCTGCTTCACCTCTTCTGAGGGCAACTGACTCCGTGAAAGACTGGGATTTCCTAACTTGCTCTTAGGACTTCTCATGTTTGGTTTCCTTCTACTTCACACAGTGGCCAGGTAGTGCAACTGGAACCACATTTGTTCGAGACTGAAAATACCTCTATATTGATACAAAGTAGGCATTTAAAAATGTACTTACAGTTGAGACCTGACCATGTAATAAAGATAAATCCAGCTGTAGTTGGAACAAAAGGAAAAGTAGAGAAAAAGGGAAGAAGAAAGAAAAAGCAGAGGGGCTTATCCACCCCATATAGAGGGAAAGTCAGATTAGAGGAAGGAAGGAAAAAGGGGGAAAATTAGAACAGAGGAGTGCAGAACAACACAGAAGACAACTCTGTCTCTGTAAAACAATTATTTTCTATTCAGCAGCATCCTTCTGTTGCCCTACAATATTTGTGCTTGGACAATGTTAATCTGTTAGCTTGTTTATTGAATAATACCCTGTTTTTTCAAAAAACATTGTTTCACTTGCATTTTTTTCCACTGTTTGACTACTTTTGTCTGTTAAATCAGATGAGTGGAGGAGAGCATGAGGTTCTCTACTTTTATATAGAGCAATTTTATCTGCTGGTAAAATTATGCATTGCACAAAAAGGCTCATATAATTGCCCCAAATTATGCACCAATCCACCCTCCCAAATGTGGTCTAGATGAACCAACAAATATACTATAAATTCAGAAGTGTCTCCACATGCAAGCCTGGTTTTTTTCATTCTTATTCCTCTAAGCCTCATTGAAATCAGTAATGCAAGCATCCTCTTTCAATCAGCAGCAAAGACAATTGAAAAAATTACAAGAAACAATAAGCTGTAAAAGTAGGATTAGTGCCTTCCAGCAAGATATTAATGGTACTGATTATGCTCATCTCTCAATAAAGAATCAATGGGCCAGATCGTCAGCTGATATAAAGTGATGTCAGCAGAACTGTGTTGCTTTAATATTCCAGGTAAAGATCACGTTCTATTTAGGGAAGGCCATGTTGCATCCTTGCTTCCAGAATCTAATTACCTGGAAATGCTGGGGAAGACCAGAAAAGTGTGTTACTTCATAGGTCTATGTCTGAGCAGATGAAGGGCTTATTGCCTGCCATTAGTACTCTAGAGTGCACTGTAGTTAAACAGAAGGATACCTGTGAAAGGTATAGTCGGCCAAAAATAAGTCAGCTGCTTCTCTGTTTAAAATGTGAAAATAGAAAGAGGGATAAAACTCAGACTCAGTATTGCCTGGATTCTGGGTCCCATCAGGAAGCCCATGTAACTTCTACTCTGTGATCAGGCTGATGGTTGAAACTCTGGCTGACTCCCATGTGGCTGGTACCACTGTCAACAGAAAGACTCAGGCTGTGACTTCCATGCTCTGGGCAAGTGTAAAGGAAGGTAGACTAAATGCCTTTTGAAGCCACTTTTTGTGGGCAAGACTGAATGGTAAAAAGGTTAATTATTTACACTGTCTGCCAGCAGTGTAAGAACAGCATGTGTTCAGAATGGGACTCAGACTCCTGCTGAGGAATAAGATCAAGATAAAACAAATGCCAAGAGACTGATAAAACAATGCAAGTGACAATACTTGCCGAACTTGGTAGAGCAGATGGAACAGGATAGAACCACTAGTAAGGTGAGGTCATTCTATGAGGATGTCACTGTATGGAGGCAAGAATATTAACAACAAAGCTCAATAAAGGACAAAAATGGAATTATCACATGAATAGAATACACATTTACACAGAATGCAGTTATAGATATATGGTGAGATATTTTGATGAGTGCTTTAATGAAGAGCTCAGTAAGGGTGATCAACCATTTGTTGTGCTCACTCTTGAGGAACCGAATTTTGGCAAGTTCCAAGAGGCATCAGGAATGTTCAAATAACAAAGCTTCTGGTATCAACCCACTGAAGTATTAAACACATGAAGGGAGAAGTCAAACAAACTTTCTACATATTCATTTCATTTGTTTGGAAGTTCAAAAAGAAAACCAGAGGACTTTTCAAAAAGAAGTGGCTATATACCCAGTTCTGAAAAAGGAAGATAAAATGGAAGAAGTGTGAAGGTGTTCTGTTCCTGTTCATGCCCTATAACAGCCTATCTCTGAGGTCTTTTTACATTGACTAATTCATCCTAGAAAGGCAATATAAGTCAGATCATTGTAGAATCAATATGAATTCCAGCAGAACATGTTCAACTTTAGCTACTACTTAAGGAAATTAAGAAATATAAACAGAATATACACATATTATTATATTATTTTCAAAAACAGGTAATAAAGTCCCATGCAATGACTTGTGAGATACAGAAAAATAATTTAGAAGCTCTTAATAAAGTGACTACATTGCCTTGGTTGTGTATCTTTGGCTCAAAAAATCTGCAAAAGCAAGGAATAGCATTTCTGTTTTATGTGATGGCTGGTTGTCAGATTTTGGACAAGCCTAAATAGACAGTCATAACCCCCAATTTCAGTACTGAGACAGTTTCTATCTAGGACCATTAATTACTAATGAAAATTGGTGAGGGAGGAACTTTAGTCATGGACAAAAAGCTCAAATTGCCTTCTCTGCCTATGGAGAATTATAGCTCTATTTAGCTACTAAGAAAGACCCTATTTTAGTTGTACCAGGCCAGGTGTTCCATATGAACATGAACTTGGTCACTTTGCTAAGGAAGAAAAATACAGACAAATATGTGAAAAAAAGGGACTTGATTTTTTGCATCCACTAAGGCAATATGGGGAGACAAAGTTCTAGTAAGAAGTGATAGGAAGTCTATGCAAATCTACACATAGCCAAAAAAAGCAGAACCCAGCTCTGCTGGAATAATGAAGAGACATGAGATAAGTGCTTTTAGGAAGGCTTTTATGATGGTATTTGATCACCTGTCCATTGAAGAGAAGGATGGAGGGCAGGGCAATATCTAAAAGCAGCAAATATGAATGACCAACAATAAGAAAAATACCCCAATATATTCCAGAAGAAGATAGGGTCAGTCTGTGAGAGAGATCATGTAGGGCCTACAGAGCCAGGTCCCCAGTGAGATGTGAATTTCAGCAGGCCTCAGGAATGGTAAATAAATTTTCTCTATGTGTGCCTCAATCACTAGGAACTGAAGGTCAGGCTGATGAGGGGGCTGCAACAAATGCCCTGACGCATATGGGAAGTCTTCTCTGGTAAGGGAACTTCCTTGAGACAGAAAATAAATGTGAGTGCAGCAGCTAAACACAGAAGAGCTGATCTTAGCAAAAATCTAGCTATTGACTTAAATTTTGCTAACTGCTTAGTGAAATATCCATGATTTTTTTGTCCTCAGAATTTGTTTGGAAGTATGTTTCAGTACTGCCTAACCAACTGACACTTACATGCATATCCTTGTGCAATATTTCTGCCTTTGTTCTATTACCATAACCATCATCACCCGCATCTCCTACCTCTGTTACAATACTTTTTCAATGGAGATCTACATATTGCACATATACTTTTGTAGGATTTATTATCCCTTATATTTAAAAAGAAAACATAGTCTCTCATTTCTCTTTTTGAACAGCCGCTTTTCTTCTCTGACAATGGCCGATACAGAACAAAGATCCCCTTCTCACAGAGCTTTTTTTGCTTACCACAGTATCCACAGCTTCCCTGTTTTTCACTTTCGGTATTTTAAAAGGCAGAAACTGAACTTGGTTTGATGCATTTTATTTCATCTGAGAAATAAAGGAAATACAGAGTTGAAAGCATAGAGATGGACAAAGGGCTATTGGAATCTATGAATCCTCTTGCAGCTTTGTCTTCTGTAAGGCTTTCCTCTTAATATTAAAAGCTGATCACTCAGTAAAAAGTATAGCAGAGAAAAAAATACTCAGAAGTCACTTTTGCTATATTCAATAAATATTATAACTCTACGATGTGCTATCATTTTATAAACCTATGTGGAGGACTACTTTGACTGCTTTGATATATACAATTTGACAAATAGATATGTTTATGTCTCTGTGTATACAAATGGATTACAAAGTACAATTTATAAAAAAGAAATACACTCACTTGCCAGATACAGGGGCTTTTTCTCTTACTTAAAAGTTACTGCTTTTTTTTAACCCTGTGGATCTATTTACTTTGAAATTGTAACAAATAGAAATACAACTTTTTCTGATCCTGATAACTTGCACTTTGTGTTTGGTATCTGACAAGTCCCTTTCTGATAGTTTTTCTTGATGTTATTCTGCCTCCAAATACAGAGAATGCTACAATTTTGTCTGACTTACAAGAGTTTAGAAATGTGGTTTCACTTCCTTCCCAGGAGGCATTGTTATCCTTTAGCAACTCTATTGTCTGGTGTAGCAGAAGAAATCTTACCCCTTTGATGTGGACTCCTTTCAAAGTAGCGCAGAGCATTAAGCTAGTGATCCAGAGTTGCAGAGAGTCAAAACCAAATAGTACCGTTTCAGAGAGCATTCATGAATTCAGCTTCAGGAAAAAAAAATTATATGGCCAAAGGATAGAATAATAACATTAAATTTTATCTTTTGATGGGTTGCTTAAAAATTAGTGATATGAATGGCAGCATAACTGAGAGCATATTATCCTTATAATTAAACCATGATTCACCTGGTAAAAAAAAAGAAAAATTTTTAAAATTCACACAAATTATCTACTTCAGTTTAAATTTGAAAGAGAAAGATGACAAGTTAATGAGAGCTACAGTAACACTTTGGTTGAGACTTAATTAGTGGGAGCCATCAGACCTTTCATTTTGCATGTTATTAATCTTTTTCTACTGAAAATGTTTTAGCAAATCAGATTTCACAATTTTCTGCTTGTGTTTGGCAGCTAAATCCAAATTATCTGGGAAGAAATTGGTTGCTCTGGTTTACTCTCATATGTGGATGAAAAGTTAAATCATATCCAGTTACTACCTACTCTGGCACAATTGTATATGAACAGAAATACCAGAATTAGCATAACTACTAAGAATGAAATGAATTATTTCTAGAAGGATACATCTTGGCACCATCATGTCGTTCTGCAATGCTTGGACTCAGTAGTAAATCTTAACTTCTGGGGATGCATACACTGCAGCGAGAAAAAAAAGAACTATGTAGATCTATGTGTAGTGTAGAAACCTGCTTCTGAAGACCATCATTGGAAATACACAAGCGTTAGACATGAAACCTGGCTGAATGGTCAAGCCCAGGGAGGCCAGTCACTAGTGGCGTAGCACAGGGATTGATACTGGGACCAATGCCGTCTGACATCATTAATGATCTGGAGGATGGGACAGAGTGCACCCTCAGGAAGTTAGCAGATGATACAAAACTGGGAGGAGTGGCTGATGCAGCAGAGGGTTGTGCTGCCATCCAGAGGGACCTGAGCAGGTTGGAGAACGGGGCTGACAGGAACCTCTTAAAGTTCAACAAAGAGAAATGCAAATGCCTGCATCTGGGGACGAATGTGTACCACTGTCTGCTGGGGCCACCCAGCCGGAAAGCCGCTCTGCAGAGAAGGACCTTGGGGTCGTGGTGGACAAGCAGCTGTCCGTGAGCCAGCAGCGCACCCTCATGGCAAAGAAGACCAACAGCATCCGGGGCTGCATTAGCAGGAGCGTTGCCAGCAGGTCGAGGGAGGTGATCTTTCTCCTCTCCTCAGGACTGGTGAGGCCACACCTGCAGTGCTGTATACAGTTCTGGGCTATGTCCAGTGCAAGAGGGACGTGAACATACTGGAGAGAGACTGGTGAAGGGCCACAAAGATGATGAAGGGACTGGAGCACCTCTCCCATGAGAAAAGGCTGAGAGAGCTGGGACTATTAGCCTAGAGAAGAGAAGGCTCAAGGGGGATCTTATCAATGTGCAAAATAACTGATGGGGACAATGAAGAAGAGGGAGCCAGACTCCTCAGTAGTGCTCAGTGATAGGACAAGAAGCAACAGACACAAACTGAGAAACATGAAATTCCAGCTGAACACAAGAAAGACTTTTTACTGTGAGAGAGGTCAAACACTGGAACAGTTTGCCCGGACACACAAGCTGGAGAATCCATCTGTGGAAATAGTCAACAGCTATCTGGACGTGGTGCTGGGCTACCTTCTCTAGCTGACCCTGCTTAAGCAGGGGTGTTGGACTAGATGATCTCAAGAGGTCCCTTCCAACCTAAATGGTTTTGTGTGTTCTCTGCAATCTGATGGTATATTAAGGATTTTGCATTGCACGATTCGGTCGGTGCTATTGGTCAGTAATAACACTTGCTTCAAAACTTAATTTTATCTTGTTAATACTTCCAGACACCTTCCTCACCCTCTCAGTTGACATACTGTGGGTTTTACCAGCCAATTCAATGGAAGACATTGGTAGAGAGTCAAAGACAAAGACTCCTCTGTAGACAGCTAATCCTAAATCTCTGAAACCATGTCTCATGCCAGGGACAACAGACATTAGTTTTCTAAATGAATATACCTCAGAGCTGAACTAGTGATGGTGTATCCCCTTAGCCATAGGCATAAGCACCAGGAACAAGCTGCAGCTGTGACATTCCTGGCTGGGAAAGCAATGACTGAAATGCACATCAGATGTTGCATTCCATCTCTTGGCTCCTTAAACTCATGCCCATCTGTCAGTATGGCAGTATGCTGGTTAACAGTGCTATATGCCAGTTTTTCAGGTCTTGGGATAAACTGCAGATACACTTAGGGGGGCAGCTTGAGCATGACACTAAATACAATCTCTTCTTCAGGAGTCACTGCTTGGATGATGGTATGAAGATGTCAACGCCTGCCTCTTTCTGTGATTTTTTGCTTACTGACATAAATGCTAAAGATGTGATAGACAAGGAGAGAAAACTAAGAAAGACTTTGGGAGCAGTAGCTGCCAGAAGGACAGTTTTCATTTTGTGGCCAGTGTGAAAGATCCTTTAAGATTGCAAGCAATGTAAAACACAAGCATGAGGTCCAGGAGCATACAGAATATTTTCTTCAGAAGCTGAATGCAGAGGATATATTTTTATGAAAGGAATTCAGGACATGATTTCAGCTACAAATATTCCAGACTAGCTCTCAATGCCATTTTGTGCAGCTGAGAACTTAAGCTGCACTGCAATGAGTAGTATCAAGCTGCGATTGTTAAAAAATTATTTTTTTAGTCAGCTTTTTTGTTATCTATTTATACAGATAAATTTCAGCCTGCTCATGAACTGTTTGCTTGCTATCAATAGCTTTTCAGTAGTGTGAAGTGCCCTTTAACAGGGAGAGTTTTGCTTTTGCTTCTTGGTATTAGCTCTGTTACAGTAAAGAAATTACGTTCCTAACATGTTTTACTAGAGAAGAATTTAAAGTTTGGCATGAGCTTAAGTTCTTTGTTGAACTGAACACTGTAAGTATAATCTTCATAAATTGCTTGCATTAATCAAAATGTGCTAATTAGTAAAGAAGCTTCATTTTGGAAAAGGTTGCATTCATTTGTTAAGTTAAATAAAAAACCTCTTCCCTCTGAGTGGCCCATATAAAGAGGATCACCGATCACAGCCCAAATATTGAGGGGAGCTAAGAGCTCCTTATTAAATGTTTCCAACAAGTAGATCTCACCGGGAGGAGGTGGAGTTGCCTAATGCTCCATTACGTGTTGGGTGCTGGATATCTGTGGAGAAGTAGGGCAAAACAGGCTTTCAGCCAGCATCATAACGGTTGAAGTTCATGGAACATTGTTTCTTCTGTAGTTTTTCTTTTTCACACTATGGGCCTATAGCTGAAAGCCTCAGACCTTGTCCATCATGACTAAATGCATCATGTCCATTTGAGCCCATGGTCAAAACCTGTTGTCTGGGACCACTGAAAAGAACAGACTTTATTTTGCTTGAGTCTGCAGGCATGCGAGCTCCATGGAAGCAGCTATTGTTATGTACTGCAAGGCTGAGACAATAGTCTATGTGTCCACTGATCCTCCATATGTAAACCAGCCCTGCTTATGTGGAGCTTGAGAAAATGTAAGGAGGAAGCACCAGAGGTGCTTCCAGTGTTTGAATGGTTTTGCATCAAAAGGCTGAAGGTACAAGACTGACAGTGAACTGTAACCATGGAGATGCCTACCAGTTTTTAAGTTTGTAAAAATAAAAGAAGAAAAGAAAAAAACCTATTTCCCTTTCAGGAAAATTGCTGCAGTGACAATATCAGTCTGCTGGAGTTAATCCACCTTTCACCCGTGTGTGTGTGTGTGTGTGTGTGTGTGTGTTCTCCAGACAGAGCACAGGAGCAGCTTGCATATACAGTCTCTGAGCCATTGTATAGTTGAGCCGCTGCCAGTGTGGCCAACTTCCAGGTGTGTTCCTGAAGAACAGGAGCAGAGATGGCTCTATATGTGAATGGTGACATGGTATAGTTGTGCCAGCAACGTGGGATTTCAGCTGGGGAGTGAGTGGGTTTAGCCCTACTTCTTCATTAATCCCAGACTCCCCATCCCCTGTTTACATAGAGCCAACAGATTGCAGCTTCGGTCTGATTGATTAAATTTGGCAGGTGGGTTCTTGGAATTGGAGAGGAGTTGCAGTACAGTAGTAAGGATTTAGGTATTGTCAAGACTGCAGTAGGAGTGACAGACAGGAGTTAATGAGCAGGACAGACACCTTCAGCCCACCCCAGGAAAACTGTGTCTGAAGAAGAATGAAATATTATGTTAATTTTCATTGCAATAGGAGGTGCCTGTCTGCTTGTCCATATGCTCTTATGTTGCTCTGGTGAACCGTGAGAGGTATGCTTCCTACGTTCAATACATGAATTCTCACATCCATCCTCCCTATCGCCCAGTGCAGAAATACTCGTGTTCCCATTTTATAGATACGATAGCTGTGCTTTACACTGAAAAGTGAGACACTTGCAAAATTTGCAGCAAGAAATTTATTTTTGAACAAATTAAGCTCTGCGGGGAATCCAGTATTTATGATGTAAGCTGAGAAGTCCACTCAAATAAGTAGTGATTTCCCAGAAATACTTGCAATGAAATGAGTGGAGAGAGAAACAGAATTTCTGTCTGAATTGTTCATGATATTGCCACTCAAACTATTATTGAACTGTTCAACTTGAGACTTACCAACATATTTGTCAGGAAATACTCTCCCGGAAATTTTATGAGATCTTCATTCTTCCTGCCAGAATGTGAATATTAAGTACATAAAAGTAAGCTTCAGCCAGTAGTTTTAAATAACTTTTACATTTATTTTTTGTCTTTTATAACTCTTTGAGATGCAAATTTACTTCCTATGATCAAACTTCTATTGTCTTTGACAGTAGTTTTCCCCCCAAAACCCTGTATTTCCCTGCTGACCTTGACCAACACAAATTTTCATTAGAAGCATTTGATCATTTGTTTTAATATAAAAAAAATCTAAGCTGGATTTCTCCCTCAGTGTTTGAAAGTATGACATTTGAAACAGTTTTATAAATAGTAAACAGAATCACTTGAAAAGAAAAAAAAATGGTATTTCAAAAACAATCATGTTGATAACAGAGATACAGTTTTAGTCATGAGATCAGAAGTTTTTTGCTTTATTTATGCTGTTTTAGGATCATATAGTTCAGTTAAAACATTCTAAACAGTGATGTAGCAATAACTTAAGAATGCAAATGTGTTAATTGTTTTCATTTTTTTTTTATGTTGAAAAGAAAAGACGATTTTTCTTTTACAGCAGGGACTGATCATTTTATGTTTTATTTAGTGCAGTTTTCTGCTTAGTGTTTTTAGAAGCTGGGTTTAAAAATAATGTAAAATATAAGTGAGACTAGGTAAACCTTCAACTGTTGTATATGTCACCCCCCCCCCCCCCAAAAAAAAAAAAATCAAACCACATTTCCAAAGGAACACCAGAGAGCTTTCTGTGGCAGTTGGCAGATACATAAAGGCATTATTTTGCAGATATTATTGTTGATAGGTTTGATATACAGCATGGTTTGTCTGAGCCAATGGGATATTGTCCTCTTAACAAATCTCATCATGCCAGCAGTGTTGCTTCTATAGGATGGCTTATCAGCTCCAACCAGAGTCTGCTACACTTGCACTTGCCTTCATAGCCTGAGAGGAAAATAAATTGTTCCCAAGCAGTTAATAAGAAAGAATTATTGTGAGTGAGATGCATGACATTATGAGAAAGCATGGTGTTTTACTGACTAAATGTTTCTTTGCAACCATCCCCATCTTTGCTCACTTGGCAACATTCCCTCTTCTCTCCCCCTCACTCCTGCAAAAAAAAACCCACCTCAGGTTCAGTGTAAATGAAATGAACATTTCATTTCTGGAACAGAGTCTCCTTAAACACTGTTACTGATGTGCTATTCTATTTCAAGAACTGTACTTATGACATTTCTCCTCTGCATTTTAATATAGACATTGGAGCAGCCTGGAGAAGCATTCCAATACTGTCTGTGTTATGACAACATGCATCTTCATTTTTGCTATCTATGCAGTTATAAATGAGCATATACAAATATATTACATGGTATGTGAATATTAGATCTGAATACAACTCTCCTTTTTCTGTGGGTTAGTGGAGCCACTCCTGGAAAATTAGGGAGTTATAGTACTGAAGGTATGCAGTTTATGGGCCAAATGCTTCTCACCTTACATATGTGAGTGGGTCCATTTAAATTAATGGAGCCACACAGGTAATAACTGTGAGTGGCTTTTGGTCTTTTAGTCAATTCCTCACAACCATTGTTTGGGAATCAAAAACAATGGGGTCTTTGATAAACTGTAAGCTCATACGATGGCTAATAAATACAAAGGGAAATGTAGGCGTGTTGTCATACAGGTTGTCATGGTTTAACCCCAGCCAGCAACTAGCACGACAGAGTTGCTCACTCAGTCATCCCCCTGCCCCATGGTGAGATGGGGAGGAGAATTGAAAACAAGTCAGTTTAATAATTGAAATAAAAAAAAAATATAATAATAATAGTAATAGTAATAGTAATAGTAATAGTAATAGTAATAGTAATAATAGTAATGAAAAGGAAGATAACAAAAAGAAAGTGAAATAAAACCCAAGAAAGACAAATGATGCACAATGCAACTGCTCACCACTCACTGACCAATGCTCAGCCAGTCCTTGAGCAGTGACCCGCCCCTCCCGGCCAACTCCCCCCAGTTTATATACTGAGCATGACATTCTATGGTATGGAATACCCCTTTGGCTAGTTTGGGTCAGCTGTCCTGGCCGTGCTCCCTCCCAGCTTCTTGTACACCTCTGTGCTGGCAGAGCATGGGAAACTGAAAAATCCTTAACTCAGGATAAGCGCTACTTAGCAACAACTAAAACATCAGTGTGTTATCAACACTAGTCTCGCACTAAATCCAAACCACTACTAGGAAGAAAATTGACTCTGTCCCAGTGGAAAGCAGGACACAGCTTTACTGTCTTTTATGGTGGTATGTAGATAGGGTCTTGATTAGCCAAGAAATTAAGCATACTTTTAGCTTTACACCCTGGTCAAATCACATTTTGGGTAAGGAGAAATGCAGACTGTTTGCTTAACTGTGATGTTATGTGGAGCAAATAGGGAAATCGGATATCATATTTTTAATTGTATTTATACAACTGATTCTTCGTAATTCAGACATATGCCCATTTGTTATCCCAGTGCTGTCATGCAGGGTGTCTCAGAAAGAACTGAGAATTCTTATGCAGAAACCACATCTGAGGGAATTGTTCAGTATTTTATTGCTTTGAAATGGAAAGTGACTGTGAAGATCAAAGTACAAGAGAAAAACATTGATAAATACAACACTATTACAACTCCTAAATGTTCTGGACTTCCTTAGTATCTGTAATCTGTGAATCTCAAAAAATTTTCAAATATTATTTAAACCTTTTAACATCTTTGTAGACATAGTTATTCAGGTTTATACGTAAATATTACAAGCAGAAATGATCACCTAGTCTATGAGAGGCACTAAATGACACAGCTGCCTGTGGTAGCAGGGGACTGACTGAGAAAGTACCATATAGTTCTGCATATTTTTGAGACCACACAGTTTCTAATATACCTGGAAACTGAACTTGTACCTTTCTTGTCAGTATTCCACTTCCTTTACCCTGTCTTTTGTCATGGTTAGATTTAGAACTTGTCAAACTCATGATGGAAATTTCAAAGTTCGTGAATTCAAATTGATTTCATTGTTTTAAAGCAATTTTATTTTTTTAAATCAATATTGGGTTTGTTAAGCCAATATGAAAAATTGCAATCTTCTTAGAACATGTATCATTTCACTACAATATTTTGATAACCCATAGGTAAGTTTTGACATCTCTCTCAAATTCACCTCAACCAAAACTTTCCCGGACATCAATTTAACGGTACAAGAAGTTTCAGGTCCCTTTTCCAGTGAAGCAGCTCACTGTATGTATACAGATGTGTATGTATGATATTGAAGCATTGCACCAAATGTGCTTAAGTTCACATACTTTTTCTTAGGAGTCTAGCTGAATCTTACCTGTTCTCACTATATTTAAGAAAAGAAATGACTAGGTGTCTGAGATTTGCAGAAACATTAATAACACAGTGCATCAAATCTGCATGTGTTGGCAAAAGTAGTCACAACAAAATGTATTATGCAGAACAACAAGTCAATTTGATTAATTCCTATTCAAAATAGAAAAAGAGTAGGAAGATTTATTTCTTTTTATTATTCTGCACTACTAAAGCAAGTAAGAAGAGAAGGGGATAAGGGATAAATTGAATTCAAATAAAGATTGAGACAAGAAACATTCATAAATTCATATCCATGCTGTTCTCCCAGAGCTTCACAACTAATTGCTTTGAATTTTTCTCTTGTTCTTATCTAGGCCATCCTCCATATGGCTCCACATGCCTGAGTTTTTTTCACCTTGAATTAGTTCTTTGTGTTTTCTCTCCACCTACCCATAGCCTTTCTTAAAAGTCATATCTGAGAACCTCAGACTTCTCTCCCTTGTGCTATTAATAAAATGTTAAAAATTGTCTCCATTAAAACACTTTCTAAATAAATTTGTGGTTAAAATGCATGCTCGGTCGTTTTGCAGCAATTTGCAGTCCAAGTCAGTAGACATCAACATATCTCTAATGAATTCTGCTCCATGCTGATTCTTGAGTATTACCATGTCCAGTTCAGAACTTTGAAACAAAATGCACAGAGTAACTAGGAAATCAGCGACCTCCTGAGACTATTTTCATGCAGAGAAATATCTGGTGCCCTAAAATAGCATCACAGGCTTAAAACCAGGTAGAAAACAATATATACTTGTTAGCCATGTTAGGGCAGAGGACCATTAAAAAAATGGATAAAACCTAAGTCCCTGTAGGAAGTTTTGAAAAAGAAAAAAAAGTAATTTCCTAAAATGGCTGAGAAGCAACCAACCTCTCAAACAGATAGAGATTTGCAAGTGGGAAAGAAGGAAGATAAGAGGAAAGATAGTGTTGTAAGAGCGTTTCAGCTCCAGCCAGCAAAAGGAGGTGAGGAAGCGCTGTGGAGTAGCATGGTGTCTCTCCATTCCTACATTCTTGTTGGTATTATGAAGGGTGTGTGTATGTGTGCCTCTGCATGTGTGTGTGTGTGTGTGTTTGTGTGTGTGCGGATACTCATGGGAATGCTGTCCTTCTGCTCACTGATCAAACTGTGATAGTTGTACATAAGGAAAATGGAAGGGAAAACACCTTACAAAGTGATGGATATAGTTCAATTAGACATTTTTTAAGGCAAAGGGCTAGCTCCTGGCTAAGCTAAATGACAATCCCCTGTCCTGGACAAATAATTGCCTTTAGCAGACCCTACTAACAGTATAGCTGGTAGAACCAGCAGTACTAGTAGGCAGGCTTTTTCTTTATATGTCACTCTTAGGAGTGGAACAATGTGACAATGTTACTTTGATGTTCATAAAAATATAGTTTTCATCTAATTGAGGTAATCTGAACTTCTCTGCGGAGGAAAGATGCAGTGTACCAAGCACAGGACATGGCATTCAAATCTTCATTTGAATGCTGAAGAGCCAAATCCAGATGAAAAGAAAACACTGTTTAAGTCCCTTGCAGGTTTAGAGTTGTTAGGTTGTAGTCTTAGCCCAATTGTCTTACCTGTATTTAGTGCCAGTGAAACTTAAGTTTAAAATTAAATGTGTCCAAAATTATTTGGACACATTAAACAGGGGACACATTATACAGGTGCAGCTGATGAAAGTATATTCCAGTGGAGTGAATCTGCATTGCAAGGCTGTACAGCCTTCCAGCAAGAGGCTGAACTGCAGGATGTATCCGAAATAGAATAAGGACATGTCTGGCTTCCATTCCCTAGTGGAAGAGGGGATACTGTGAGAGTAAGTCTCAGAACTGATTGTAGCTCCTTGGAGATCATCAGTCTCCACCAGCACATAGACCGATGCATTAATGCATACAATTAGGTAAATACCAAGAACAGTTTCACATTAAAAGCTGTTTAAGAAAAAAATGTTTACCTGGGTCTGTCCTGAATAAAGGTGCTAGCCTAGATAAGGGCTTAGATCTACTATATATTTAACAGTACACAACCCTAAGGTGATAGTTGATATCCTCCATTAATAAGAAACTCTGGTTATGAAAATATCCACACTATGATTTAGAGCTTCAGGTCCCAAATCAACTTATTTAAAAAAAAAAAAAAAAAGTCTACCTTTTTAATATAGAGTTTTAAGAACAAAAGCAATGCTATGAATATTGCAAAAAAGTATACAAAATTTAGTATATCTTTTCTATTAAAGCAACATTAAAACCAAATTAAAAGATGTTTCAGAAACTTTCTTCCAAGTTCTTGCAAGTGGGGAGAGCAGTATAAACTATTATTGCCACTCAGCAGGTGATTAGCACCTCCCTGCAAAGCCACAGGAATGAAACACAGGGAATTTACCATGTATCCTTTAGTGCAAAGTTGGCCTAACCCACTGATGAAGGTGGCTCAGGTTAACCTTGCTGATTCTAGCATGATAGCAGGTTCTGCCCTGTTTAACTCATACATAACATCTTCAAAATGTATCAGAAGGAATCTTGTCGGCAGCCAGCTCTGGCATTCACTTTGTCAGTGTAAAGTAGGTATTGAACTATTGTGAATTTGTAGTTGCACAACTACTATTACTCTCTTTGCTTGTTCTGTACCTTTAAATCTCAAAGCACCAGCTGATCTGCTGGGTTTGGCACAAGGTTTAGCTTACATTTTCTTCTTCCTACTGCACACCTCTAGTTCATGTCCAGGTAAGTGCCCATCTTATGTGCTGAATAAGGCTTATGTCCCATGGAAAAATAGTATGTAGTTACCTAATTTAAGACTATGTGTAACAGCACATGTTCTCTGCTACCTCTATAGGAAAATGAAGTCCTTTTGCCTTGGAGAAACACTGGGGAAAGTATAGCTGTCAAGGAAAAGCTTTATTTAGTGGTGAAGAGGCATCTGGCAAGACTAAATACTTGTTACCTAAATGGTTATTAGATGGATGATCAGGGATCTCTTGCCATGGTCCAAGCAAATACTAGCCTCTTAGATTGTATGTGGATTTTTTATTACTTCCCCTTCACATCACTCCATTAGGTCCCCAAAGTTTTTAATTAGCTCAGTCTTCCAAGCTTTCTTTCCAGTTATTCTTATCTATCTGCTGAACTTTGTTAAATGCACTAATATGTGACAAATGTGCCAGTTACAAGCTGCAGCAATCAAAACCTGAAACCAAACAGAAGAAAAAAAGTTTATTATTATTTCCTTATTTTCTCTCTGCCAGATGTAAAATACCATCTATGCTACTTTTCAAATTAAGGCACATATAATTTTCCTGCACACCTTTTCAGCCTGCTAAGTGTCCTCCAACTGAGGTAGGCACTGACACAGATCAGGCTAAGATTTAGGCTCACAGCACATGTGGGCTGAATTAACAGGGAAACTTAGTTTTGGCATGTCTTGATTTCTGAATTTTCATTCAGAATATTCTCTTATGTTTCTTTTTTTTGGGGGGATGGGGAGACTTAACATTTTTTTAATAATTTCCTTTCACCTGAATGGCCTAATCTACAGCAGTTATTGCATCTATTTAGTTGCCCTTGATAACAATACCTGGTACCCATGTGTGTAGTTGCACAGCGGTCTGATCACCTTACTGATGCTAGTTTACACCAGCTGAGAGTCTGGCATACTACTGCCAACTAGGAATGGAGTAATTTATTTGCTCTGGCCTGCATTCTTTGCTTAATAGTACCCCTGGTTCATAATACTAATGTACCATCTCAAAACCTGCTGAAGCAAAAAAGTTTAATCAAAACCACTTTTGCTCACTGGTGACATGTATCTGTAACCTTCTCCACAGGTTGTTCAATGTGATGCCTATAGTATGTGAATAAAATTATTTTAAACTTTTCTCTGCAGAAAATAATTATATACTGTATTTGCTTAGAAACCTTGCTTATCTTAAGGGATGCTAATCAAAAACAAGTCGTAAAATAGTAAAGGATGAAGAAAATAATAATAAAGATGGAAGACAAAATAAATGGTAAAGAAAAGAAGAGGACTTAGAGGAGCTTGGTCTTACCAAGAGCAAGGTGAAAAAAGACAAAAAGAAGAGAGGAATGAAGAAAAAAAATTATTCATTGTGCTATTGAGTTTCTTGCATGAAGGAACAATATTTAAAGCTCAAGAGTGAATATGTTTTAAAGATTATGAAATTAATGTCAGAATGGAGATTTACGTATTTAGTACAATGTTCTCCTACCCTGGGATTTGGAAATGTAGAGTGATTATTAGCTAGGTTTCTGTTTTTGTTGAGCAGGTATCTTTTCTATTATTACTCTGTTCCACTATATGATCCTATTTCTTTGCATAATTTAGATCTGATATATGCAAGTGCCTCCATTTTGAAGAGACCATATGGAGAGCTCCATGAGTGCCCAGGGAACCAGAAGTATGCAATGATTAACCATGGTTTCTGTTATTTGTTGAGCAGATGAAAAGAGCTGTGAAATAAAAGGCATTTCATGATGGATTCTATGTCCTTGTACTGTCCTTTGTTTGGTTGTACTGCACTAAGAGGAAAAAAAAGGCTAGTTTTAATATAGCAAAGCAAATTGCATAGCCATTCACAACATCCAAAGTCAGAACAAAGGAAAAGGCGGGACTGGAAGAAAAGGCACTGATCTATATAATAGGTCAGTGATGATGAACTAAAGGAGAAAATTATAGATATACATGTGTATGTATTTTCTGGATCTACATTTTACTGGATCTAAATTATGAATAAACAGGTAAAGGGAGAAAAAAGAGACAGAGAGGAGGAGAGATTCAGAAGACATGTAACTGTTTCAGAATCTAAAGAGAAAAAACTATTAAACTATTTCTAAGACTATCTCTAATACCTCTGAAATTTGTTAACCTCTGTTTAGTTAAGGCCTTAAATAAAATACTTTATTTTGTCTTTCAAAAGAGAGAAATACAGCATGGTAAGGTTTTTACTTCACATAATATCATTTAATTTAACATAAGCTAATAAGTCTAAGTTGAAATATTAATGTGGCAACAGAAAGTCTAGCATCAGATCATTTCCAGAGAATTTATGGGTCATTTTTGGCTTTCATAATGCAGCACAAAGGATGAACAGCATAGGCCCTACTTTGGGAGTAGCTTGGGACCAAAAACTGGCTAGCGTCACAGCTACAGGCATGTTATGTAGCTCTTTGACATGATGGGCAGATACCAAGCACTGTTGACCCAAACTATTGGAGCCATAGTCAGTGTCCCTGTCAGTGATGCATTGTGTCCAAACCACTTACTGCAGCAGTCCAGATGCAGAGCTAATACCATGATGATACATCCTTATGCATTAAGAACTCAGACAAATATATCTGATGCAGAATAGACTAATTTTCTCTCTTGGATGTAGTTAGTGCATTGTATTATGTCATCTACATAAGACCTATGCAGCTTGTTGCTGTTACTCCTATACAGATGGAGGCTTTGGTTGATGGTCTCAAAATGGGAGATATTAATCTCTTGTAAAGAGTAGAAAATATAGAAATTAGTAGAAAATATAATCAGATGGTCAAAGAAAGTGAGTGAGGTAAATTAATTATTCAGGTTACTTTAGAAATTGGAGAGAAAAGACTGAGAAAATAAAACTGAAAAGACCCTGTGTAGACATTCATTATGTTTGATGACATGAGATAAAAGGAGAATTTATTCTGATTTTGTTGACAGACAGGAAAGAACAAGAATAAGGATAAATGGTCATTCTTAGCAGAATGAGAAATTAAGTGTCTGTTGTCTTAGAGGTTAGTCCTTGGACTGAGGTTCAATACGATTTTTTAATAATATTCAATAGAGTTGAATACTGCAATAGTGGAGAAAATAGTATTTAGGTTCATTAAGACTTCAAAGTCTTGAAGGAAAGAATTGGGCCTGATGCAATTCATGAGGGCTAACCTGAAATAAACTTGTATTTCAGATTTCATAGGGAAAAAATTTTCCGACAAAGCAGTAGGGTATGAAAGAGTTGCTGCTGTCAGCCACTGTCCTCCCTAGAAGGGGTGGGTTTGTTGGTTTGTTTGTTTATTATATGTCGTTGTCAAACTCTTGTTGTGTTCACTGTTTTCTGAGTAATTTATGAATCTGCTGAACAGCACAGGGCCCTTCTTAACTCCATTGATAATGCCTGCTAATACAAAAACTGTCCATTTATTCTTACTCTTGTTTTTGTGTGTATTTTAACGAGAAGCTTAACTACTAGTATATTTTGGCATTGGTCTTACCCACTATACTCTAGGTGTCCCTTGAATATTTCTAAGGGCTTGAAATCTCTAAGTACTTTGCTGCCATTCTGTGCAACTTCCAGCTTTGGCTTTTTGAAAGGATCTAGATGCCCACCCTAGAACAATTTGAAGCAAGTGCAAAAGCAGAATCACACTCTCCAGAGATCTTTCTATTCTAACCAGTTGCTTAGTGAGTTTTGGGGACCATTTTAGATGGAAAGGTGTTAAACAAAGGTTTTAGAAACATAATTTTGGGACATGGTGCAAGAAGCGCCTCTTATGGCTGTTTTCAGTGTCAAAGTCTTCTTTTTAGATCAGTCATTTCATCAGTTATCACAATTTCATCTAGCGTCTCTGCTACTCTGGACCTCATAGACTTGGTTGCCCAGCTTTAGATATTTAAGCATGATGATGAAATGAAGAATGAAACAGCAAGAGGAAAGAGATTTTATGTTTGACAACTATACTAGACTTGTTTGGTATAGTTTCTGCAGAAATCTTTATGATTGCTTTTTCTTTCTGTATGTGAGATCACTGTGCATCATGTTCTAGTTGGCCTAAATAAATGGCATGTATCAAAAAGAATGGAAAATGCTCCTCTCAAAAACTGATTACAGATCTTGAGAATTTTAATTGGAAAAGAGACAACAGAAGAAAGAAGAGATCCATAAATGCTGACAGAGAAAGGAACAATGGTGCAATTCATCTCATTTGACATAAATGCTAGCCTTAATTTCTCAGTCCTAGTACAGAGATCTAAATTTCCTCCCTAAGCCCAACACTTACATTCTATAAAGACAATACTATATGTAGAACCTGTGACATTTTGGCAACTGCTCAACAGTCCGTTCTGAAAACTTGTTTTTTGAGAGATTTTATGTTAAGAATCATATGTTAAGGAGTGAATCTGTCAATGAAGTGGTGTAATACCACTTATAATCATGTGGCTTAGAATAGGTATTACTTATGTGGATTTTTGACTGAAACCATGTTTTGTTTGGCCATTCAGAATAGTCAATGGAAATGAAATTTATTTCCCAGCCAAAATCTTTGTAGCTGCCTTAAGTAAAAATGATGGAAGCATGTCTATGGTACCTATACAGATAAGAATTTTGTGGTACCATTATTTTCCTGCTTATCCAAATCTGCAGTTTTCAGACTTAATATATGGACAGATGATCACAACTAATTCTTCTGGGTTTTTTTTTAGATAGCTACTTTAGGAGTCTTTTAAATAGAAAAGCCTACATTTGGTGTGTTGAACCCTGCCTATACTCTAAAAAACAAGTGGCTAAGAGACGATAAAAGACATGGTTATTTTTTCTAAGAACAGATCATTTTCCCTAACTGAAAGACCTGCCTAGTATCCAGATCCTGAGACCATAAGAAAAATTACTTTTCCATATAGTCACATTTTAGAAAGGAAGAGGGAAGAATTGTTTGAAAGAGTATAAAGATAGTCCTTACCATTAAACCACGACACCTGAGATGTTCTTCATACTATGAAATGCAACAATGCTTAAAGTATGTTATTAAAGCTTTATGTAGTTGTACTAACGAGCTTCCTTTTTCTCCTCCTCCTTGAGAAAAAAAACCCTTTTTAAACATTAATAAAACATTTGAATATATTCTTTAAAAATATTTGACAAAGAATCTCAGGCCTTCATTCTTCCAATGTCTGATGAACATGCATGTTACTTCTGAAGTAGAAACTTGCTTTCAGGAGAGAGAAAACATACAAATCTAACCTTAAATTCTAAGGAGTATGCACCACAGAGTATAAAGCTCCATCAAAGAGTATTAGGGGGGCATATTCACAACATTTTGTGTTTAAATGGAAGTCTCATAATAATTTAAAAAATTAAAATCTTAACTTTAAATGGATTGTGAGCCTTTCCCCTGAGAGAGTCCAAGGCAATAATAATACTGCTGTATATGCAGAAACTGACCACCAATTCAAGCACCAAAAGTGCTGGTTCTGAGACCATCTCATAAAAGTATTGAGGCACTAAAAGGTGATATTTGTTAGCAAGTTAATCCTGTCAAGCCTCTGAATGAGTCTTGTTTCTTCAATTCTATCAAGAATACTACAAAGAGATACTTATGTTTTCTCTGAACTGAAATTCACCTGTTATTACTCCTGTTATTGCTGCATTCTCACTCTTACTCTCATTAACTGTCACTCTTGTGCATTTTATTCATTTCAGCTCCACAGGAAACAGGAAAACAATACCTGCAACAAGACAACGAAGAAGAGAGAAAAAAATCACAACACAATTTCAAGAAGCAGAAAAATGCCTACCATGACGTGATGGTAACAGCAAATTTCGCGTTTTTTTTTTTTCCAAAAGGGTCACCAAGACATTTATTATTTTTTTCTGCAGCAATTTTAAGAACATGTTGAAGTACTAGTTTCATTGCAGGCGCTAACTGCTTTTTCTCTTGAACTCTTTTAAACGAGGATTCATGGAGAGATGTTAGCTGACTACGGTAAGCAGAGTGAAAACGTGCAAACTGGTATCTGGGACTCTCCATTCCATGGAGCATCTCACAGATACTGGACTATAAGGCCACATTTGTATACTTTCTTCCTCAAAGTCCCTAAAGAAAGAAGCATGCATCTCTTTTAAAACTTAATTTTCCATTCTTAAGTATGCAGCATTTGATGTTGTTCCTTTGTGCAAATAATATGATAATGTCTCTACCTTTGGGACACAAGACTCTAATAGCTGAAGGGAAATACAGTCTCTCAAAGGAACTGATCCAAAATCAGTTCGGGTGTAAATAGATGCAACCAATTGTTTTCAATGGAGTTGTATCAATTTGGAGCTAAATTAGGTCTATGATTTGTCCAATACTATAATCTTCAGTAAAAATTCCCATTATTATAATCAGTTCGTAGGATGTAACTAAAAAAAAGATAACTCAGAGTCCCATTTGTCTTTCAAAGGGAAATTGCCAGTATTTTTCCCTTTGATCACAAGGTCAAAAGTATTTTTGCCACTTGAGACAATATGTAAATACAAATAATGAGCCAAATCTGTAACTGGTATAAGTAAGTACTTACACCACATTTGAGTTTAGCCTCCTCATCTTTTGACTGGAATTATATTATTAATGATGACATAATTCATTTTTTCTACCCCTAGCAATAATGTGGAAAGAAAACACATATAAAACAAAATAACCAGTCCTGTTAGATATAGCTTCAGGGTTTGTATATATCATATTTTATCCATGTTATTTAACTATTGAGGGCAGCAATATATATGGTCTTTTTGCCTATGGAAGGAATTGTATTGTTCTGTTCTAATAGACTGCTCTGTCTTTTCAAGTTAAGAACCTTTCTGTATCAGTGTTGTTAATTCTCATTTTATTCCAGCTCTCATGATTTTTCTTATCTTTTTTTTCTGAAAGCTCTAGCTTCCAGAGAAGTGTGACTATGTAAAAATCACATTTTTTTTTTTTTTACTTTCAAAGTAAAATTATTTTTCTCGTGGTTATAATAAAATATGACCTGAGTGAACTTCAAAATAAATAAAAAGAGCTAAAATTTAAAATCTATTTTAAATTACATTTTCTAAAGGCAATTTTATTTGTTATTAAAATCGGACCTGAGATTTTTTGAAGACTTATAATTGGTAAACTTCTATCTCCCTACAGCTGCCAGCTTGGAAATCTTTTCTTACCCATGACTGGCAGATATTGAGAGAACAGAAAATGAGTATGCAGTCTCCCAGTTGGCTTTCTGTGAATTATTTATAGATGACAGAAGCATTAGAGAAGTCCAGGCAGCTGGACTATGTGTAAGACTTTCAGTGAATGATTTCATTTAGAATGTTGTTTCAGGGAGATAATGTAATTAATGTAGTTGGGAGATGAGAAATCTCACACACTGCATCTGGAAGTTTCTCCTCAGGAAATTGTTGTAGCTTGCTGTTCCTGTCAAGCAGGGTAATGTGCCTCTAAACTGCCTTTGACAGAAAACATATCACTGTATCAGCAGAACCAGAAAATGACAAAACATACACAATGTGGAAGAGTGAATGCCAATGTCTTTGCACGAAGAAAACACACTCGTATAAGAAAAAGAAACCTAAATCAGCTGGAAGCTTGTGAAGTGCATCAAAGAAACAGCCTGAGCCAAGAAGATGTTCCACTGGTTCTTTTAATAGGTAAATAAACCACTTTGAATAAGTGAGAAATATCAGTATTAGGCACAGTAAACACCTGCTTTGCACAGAAAACAGCACAAAAAGCCACTACGGCAGGTAATACGTTTTAGGTTGGTTTGTGTTTTTTTTTTCTTTCCATTGTAGCTGTCAGTCTACAGTGAAAAAGCAAAGAAATCTGACAACAAATATATACATTTCCAGATTGATTATAATCTTAAATTTATAAACCTGAATATTCAAAAGTCTCCAGAGAAAATAATCTGGTTTTAACTCTTATTTGGCTGTTGACTTTCCTGCCTTTCAAGTCACATTTTCAAGCTTTTATTATTAGCCATGAATCCAGAAACTTAAATAAACTTAATTGTAAAGAAACATTAAAGATTTGAAAAAAAATCGAAATAAGAATACTCTGCTCAAGGGTCAATGGCTCACTTCCTTCAGAAAGAAACAACCCCATCCAGTTCTAAGCTCTACTAAAGCTAAACAAATGCTCTATGCATACAGTTTTTCATCTGTGGAAATTATATTAAAGAAGAGTAACTATATGATAGTCACTTGTGCAGACATGTCTCTGAGAGGATGGAACTTGGGTATACCATTAATTCAAATTAATTATGCACAGAAAGAAAAATATTTTGCATCTTTATATGGAAAGAAAAAGGTAGAAACAACCTACTGGAAATCTCCCTCAAAAGGATGTTATTTCTTTATTAATTACTATTAACAAATGTAATCAGTATTGGTTACCACAAAAATAGCTGGAAATGGCTGCCTACTGCTCTGCTATGGGACTATGGAAACATAGTATCTCTAAAACATAACATCAAAACATATGTCATATCTTAAAGAGAGATTCTTGTTTTTAAAGTCTTGAAAACAATTGCAAATCATTACCTAAGTAAAATTAGTCCTACTTATGATACAGTTACTACAACAGTATCTTTCAATCTGCTGGTTTTAATAGAGGGACTTGCAGAAATCATTAACTAATGTAATTTCTTATGTTCTTTAAATGCTGTTTTAACTTCCTCTGCAACAAGAGGACAAGAAATCATTGCTCTGTTTACCCAGATCTTTGAAAGAGCAAAAGGTTTAAAAAAATAAATAAAATTAGTCTAAAGGAAATGACATTATTTTAAGTAGCAATCTTACATTTCAGAGTGAGTCTTTAATAAAAAATTTAGTCATTTTAGTAACAATGGTAATTGTATTTAATAATACTTAGCTTACATATTATGATTTCAGACTGTATTCATCTTGCTTAAACATATTCAGAGCTCTCTTGTAACAATCCTCATTTGTTATAACCAAAAGATGGCAGCACTCCATGCAGTATACATAGCTTTCCACTGTTATTTCTATTCACAGATCTCTTTGCAAATTCCATTTTATAGTGCTGTATTTTAAGTTATCCTAGGTAGAGAACTATTTAGGAAGCTTTTAAATGAGAACATATACTTATTAATTTGGGAATGTTAACATGGTTTTGGAAAGCTTAAAAATAAATTCCTTTAAGTTTAATTTCTTTAGTATAGTTCCAGACTATTAACCATTGGTATTAGATAAACAGAACTGACAAGCTCCAACCCGAAGTGTATTTTAGAGAAACTCATTGTCCTTTTCTGGGGACTTAAACACCAGATAGTTTGTCTCATATAGGTTTCCTGACTCTTTTCACCATTTTTTTTCTTCTTTTTTTTCATATCTTATTTTTGCTGTTCTCCTTTTCCTCCTTGCCCTGTCTCATTCTTTACTGTTCCCTGGTCTCCTGTTGGGCAGATCTCAGCATTTGTGCCCAATACCAGCTTCCTGATGTAAACACCTCCTTTATTGTATATCACTATCCCTCCTGTGGCCAGAGTTGCTATGTGTTATCTAATGTCTACACACTGTTGTACCCACAGTGGTCTGAATCCACTTTCCTCTGTAAGACTGAACATAGAACGAGGTAGCTCTTACCCAGTGATAACAGGGTTTGATGGAGGCAGATGTTCAGTGACTGTGTGGGTGTGGCTGTGACTGTGTCATGTAATACAGAAGCATTAATGAGGAGGCTGACGACTTCAAAACATACTCTTTGCTATTTGGAATTAAGTCAAGAGAAGTCAAAGGGACATATAGAATGGTCACTAAGAAAGCAGGATTTGTAGTTTGGTTTAAAAGGTGAAATTAAGAACTGAACTGTTATGCAGAACAAATCAAGAGGGAAAAAGGGATGTAGGAAAAGAAACCAAGACTTTAATGTTCAAAAGGAGGAAAAAAGTGAAAGGGCTAAGAAATGAACAGCACAAATTCTGCACAGTCACCATAAAAAGTGCCAAAGACTTCATGATTGCTGTGATCCTAAACAAGAGGATAAAACAATGAAATACTTCCTTATAGGAAGCCTTTGGCGGAAAAATAGAACCATTAGGCAGATGGATGTGAGAGCCATGGCCCATATGCAAAATTTTGAAAATATACAAAAACTTAGTAATAAATGATTACCTATGTCCTACCTTATTCCCATGCAGATACCTCCAAATAAATGAGAGAAATCCTTCCAAATGGCACAGGCTGCTAAGCTGTAAAAGGAACAGGTGAAAGTGACTGAGAAGCCTAAACATGGTGCAGAACAAGCTTGTCCAAGAGAATCCCAGAGGCAAGGCAAAGATAGGTCGATCCAAAACATAATTCATTGTACATACACTGCAAAGCTGCATGGAGGAGTAAGAAAAATGTATGGAAAATGATCTTCAGTGCAAAGAGTATGAGAAGTAGAGTGGCTTCAAAACTGAATTTGCAGCTGTATAATGTATGAAAAAGAATCAAAATAATGTTGATGTGAGAGACGCCAGTATGTGTAAGGAGCCACATTGTTGGGTTTGGGGTTTTTTTTGCTTGTTGTTTTGTCATCTACATTTTCCCACTGACTCTAATTAGAGTCAAGCCTAATTCTATTATTTTCTGATACTTACACTTACCTTTACTTGTGGTTGCTGATGATTTTCAGAACTGTGTTACCATGTGCATTAAGTTAGGATACTGGGATCTGTCACATGTAATTCTTCTTTTCTGTCTTCTCTTCCACTCTGGAGTTCTGACTTTACAAGTTCTGACTTTATAAGGAATTTTTTTAACAGAAGCCATGCTGAAGAAGGGTGATTTGCAGGCATTTCCACTTTGAAGCTGGTTCCATTTAATAAGCTAACAAGTTTTTTGACCTTAAAAACTGTTGCACGGCTGACCTGAAATCCAAGGCCTTGGGAAAGGGGAAGTAGAAAGAGGGGTAACCATGAATATTCTGGGACCTTAGGGTATTTTAATGTAATCTATTTTGAGTAGTTCCTTTGCTATCTGGAAACTGCTGTGTTTCATGACATGATTTCTAGTGATAAAGAGCCTCACAGGAAAGCAATAAAAGGACCTAATAGTATCTTTTCTTTTTATATAGAAATAAATATTAACAACTAATCAATATCAATTAAGAGCTTCATTTTCCATAGAATATATAAAAAGCTAGCAACAATGTGAAGTAGAAAACTCAAAATGGTGACATGCTAATTATGTTTAGTAAGAGGATTCTGTAGCTAGGAAGGAGATACCACACTATGAAAAAAAGTAGTGATCCAAAAATCAAAGGTACATGAAATTTCTCACTGGCTGGAAGCTGCTTTATGTAACAAGACGGTACAGGCAGTAGATCTGATGATAATGTTTAAGAATAGTTTAGGAAAATTGGGACAAGGAAAAAACTTAAGCCATATTCAAGATGATGCAGTCACTTTTCCAGAACAGAAGGATGTAATAGAGCAAGATGCCTCTGGAGTTAGATCCTTGCATGTGTCATGGGTGAAAATGCTAACTGAGTGCTATACTTACCTATAATGAATAGGGCTATTAAAGAACTTGAATGTAAGGGTAGGACAGAAAAAAATCAGCTGGACTTTTGAGAAGTTTACATCTGAGAAATTACACTGGTTACCTAATCCTGTGAGAAAGTATTCTTAATTGTCATTCTTACTTATCTATGACTTGCTGTATCTTGTGTAACTGTGATCACACTCTGAAATGCTAAGAATTAATCTGAGGACAAAAAAATTGAGGTCTTCCTAAGTAGCAAATAAAATTATTGCTAGCATTAAGGATGAATTCATGTGAAGTCCAAAACTGGAAATTTTCATGTGCTGAGATGCAATGCATTTCTATGCAATACAAATATATTTCTATTGTATATTTCTATGAAATTTATGGAATAAGATATACTTTCTGTATTTCTATACCATATGAGTATAGCAGGTGACCTCCTGACTGTACAGGAAGGGAATATCAGAGAACCAAATGAAGCAGAAGAATGTTGCAGTCATGCTCCATGTAATAGTGGCCATTAGCCCTGGGAGCAATTAGATCTTCTAATCCTTAACATTTAAATTCTCAGAAAATGCCCGGCATTTAAGAATATCAGCATGTGAAAAGAAACCGGAGAGCAGACTGTGATGAGAGAAATAGGAAAGTCAGTTCAATTTATGCAGCATCGCTTTACCATTATGTTGAATAAAGTGCATTTTAATTTTTAATCAACTTTGAGTCCACTCTCTATTGTAACTCAGCACAAGATAAATGAAACAACTATTGTATTGCAAAGTGACCCTTTCTTGAAAAGACAATTGTGCTATAAATCCTGAAGTACATGCTGTGTAAACCTACTTTTATTCCTGAATTTTATTCCTGAAGCCCTTTCAATACTTGCTGTATGTAATATAACTTTCACCAATTTACCCACATCAGTAGTTGTGGTAGTAGTAATCAGTAAAGACAATTCCTTGTGAAGATATTTAAATAGAAGATAATAAAAGAGGGTTTAGCAAACATTCATTAACATAGGGACTTTCAATACCTTTACATAATCTCTGTAAGATTGTCCACCTTCTGCTACACTTCCTTTTGGTTTCCATACATAGTATTACAAAATAAATCTGTGTGCCATGGTCTGTACACTGATTTTCCCCAAACTGCCCTCACATGTTTCAAATGTAGATGTCAGCCGTGCAAAGCTCATTCACTGAAATTTTTAGTCTCAACAAAAATAAAGCTCTCTGTTAATATGTTCTCTTTCTTTCCTATCTGCCTTCTGTAATAGAGAAACAAAAAAATGGAAAGCACTTTGTTTTAGTTTTGGGGTGAATGAGGATAAATACTTCAGATTTTAAAATTAAATAAAATCTTGGGAAATGTTACTGAGCTTTCCTCTACAAGCTTTTCTAAATTTCCCTTTTTAAGCTTGGGGATCAATAGTTTATTATTGACTATTTATTTCACTGCATAGCTATCTGTAAGTATTTTTTATGTAAAATAGCTATCCCCAGAAATTTTAATTTCAACAGACAGTTATTAGTTTATTTTTTTCAAGTGAAAATTACCCAAACTGTAAAGGTTGCCTAATGAATAAGTTGTTGGTTTGTGATTTAGGAGATTCAGATTTAGGGTCAGACTATGGCTTTCTGTGAAGTTCTGTGAAAACCTGAACAAGTCCATTGAACTGTCAATAGGAAACTTAGGAACAATAGGAACTGAATAAGAAACTTCTGTTTCCTGTTTGTACCTTTTGGGTAGTAATTGCAGTTTTTGCTGTGCTGACACATTAACAACATAGCCAAATCCCAAGCTTTAAAAAAAAATCACAGGAATATGTAAAAAACATTATTAAAATCCATACTTTTTTTTAGGACTTGTGGTCTGTTTTTTGAATCTTTAGGTTGTGAAGTTCTCCCCCATAGACACAAAGAGTGGAAAAGTCATTTTAGATTATTTGTTTCTGAAAGAAAATAAAATCTAGAACCTTCACACAACTTCAGACACTAGGGCTATAAAAACCCACTATCTGTGACTACACTTATAATGAAGTCTTTGCACTTGATGACAGCGTTATCTGTTCATAGTGTGGCACACATAGTCTGGCCTGTATCGTCCCTGGCACCTGTGAGAACAATTACCACAGGGAAAATGTGGTGGTGAAAGTATGCTGTGCCGAACTGGATGTGGCCACAGAGCCACTGAGTTTAGTCTTCGAGTGACTAAGCAAGCCCTGAGTATGTTTGTAATTTCTTCCTTTTGGCTTAGTTAGCAAAAACAGCAATTTGTTTTTTGTGGGGGAAAAGCCCCCAAACCACCAAAAGCCTCAACATTGTTTAGAAACAGACTCCTCTCATGGAAAACAATGTATCAGTTCTAGTAGAAAAAATAGTATTTTACCCCAACTGGCCAGTTTTAAAAAACCCACCTTGACTTTTTTTTCTGTTGTGCTTAACCTCACAACAGCAATATGTGCCCTTGTGATCAAAAGGCATGTTTACTGTAATTGTCTAATAGCTTATGCAAGCTCTTCTGCTCCCTGCAGCTTCTTGGAATGCAGAAATGTGTTTGTTTATTTGTCTGAGCAACTCTGATACCATGACCCCCTGCCAGTGTTCTCTAAGTTGGCTGCCCATAACAGTAGAATAATTTCAAGATGGCACTGTTAGTTTTTAAAGACTTAAAAAAATCGTTATAAGGTAGGTCTATTTAAGGTTTCCCTCCTCTAGCTATGCTCATCTTCTTAGGCATTTTGGTGTTACCTCTTAAGTTAGGCAAGTGAGAGTATACTTTAGGTTTAGTAAGCATGGAATTGAAAACATATTTCTCTCTGGCACTTTTCAGGTCCTGCTTGCCCTTTCTAAACATCTGGTCAATTTGTCACTTGGAGGGTGTTAAGAAACAACTACTTTAGCTGGGTTGTTTTTTATAAACAGACTCTTAAAATCTCATGTGTTGCCCTTTCTATCATGAGCCATGATTGATATTCTTCTCACTATACACATAAAATTTACTGACCACATTTAGTTTTTTTCCCTGGTTCTGCTTTGCATGAAGATATTGAAATGACAAGGTTTGTTTCCAGATCAAATGACTGGAGTAATGCAGTGCAACTTTTCATATGGAGTATCCTCAGACAGTTTCAATGTTGTAATTCCAGAGTTGAACAATCTCAAGATCATAGAATCATAGAATTGTTTAGGTTGGAAAAGACCTTTAAGATCATTGAGTTCAATTGTCAACCCAACACCACCAGAAGGAAAAAGAGAACAAATAGTAATGAAAAAAACATGAGGTAGAGAATTCCTATTAAAGAGGGCAGCTTTTTGCCCAGCTGCCATCAAGTAGGTATGCAGTGTGTAAGAAATATAAGCAGAAGTGTTACACCAGAGGCAGCTCTAATCCAGCTTGTTTAAGCATAGAAAATGAATCCATGGCAGCTCAGCTTCACTGCAAGTTTTGCAATGCAGAATTGGGACTCTGAGTACTCAGGACGTCCAGCTTCAATCCCAGGATATCCATAGGCAAGATTACAGCTAAATCACTTACACTGACCTGTACTGGAATCAAAACTCCTTTTGCTGAGTAGCTAAACCAGAGGTGCTGGAAGGAAAGTAAATGCACCAGGCCACGGAGCTACTTGATGAATACGAGGAGCAGGCCAATGCTAGGTGGGCAGAGAAAGTGGAAAATAAAACTAGAACAAACTGAATTTTAAACTCTGGTCCACCAAGGTAGTGGCAGAAAGGGCAATACTTCACCTGAATTCTGCGACATAGGTACATAGCATTATGGATGTCAGCAGAAATCTCGCACAAGTTGGTCATTGTAACACACAGCCTTACAGCATGAAGAAATAGTTTTACAGGCAATTCATTTTTACTTGCTAATATCTTTTTAGGCATAACCACTTCCATCTCTGCTACTACAGGATTCATGCGTTATACTCTGATCTTAGTGTTTTGCTCTATTTATGGAAGTTAATCATAAACACCAAAATAAAGAATTATGCCTTTGTTGGAATGCATCATTACTTTCCATTCCATTATGAAAGCAGAAAAACTGTATCCCCTCTGCATAAAGAAACTGGGATTGGTTGTGTTTTTTAAAAATATTAAACTAAGTACTAGATAGTATTTTTGCCTAATGTGAATTTACACTTAAAGTATAGAAATATCTTGTTTATTACTGAAAACCTACCCTAACTGATATTATATACATCTTACACTACATATGTATTATATATACCTTACTAATATTTGTCAAGAAAGGTTTGATATCTGTATATCCAATAATTGAAGTTCATTTTAATTATTAGCAGCGATATGAGCATGTAAACATCTAATCAACAGTCTCTGAAATGACATTCATCTGAAAGCCTGAAATATCCTTCATGCTACCCTCATAAACATCAGCCTTAGCAATTATTAATGTGTGGGACATGAGACAATTTAATCCCCAGTTGAACCCAGCACTTGATGCAAAAGAACAACAGTAATATCTATTACGCATCTTTGCATCAATTGTTAATGATCCATTTTACTAAATGAAGAGCACACTTACTGCATGTACTTGTCCTGAAAATGGAAAATCTACCACCACATATAGGCTTAACAACTGAATTCAATCAGCAAGTATAAAATGAATGAAACAGACCAAATTTTTTCCTTCACTTGGCAGAAGCCATTGAGTTGTGCCTGTGTAAAGAAAAGCAACATCTTCTCTGTTATTGGTGCTTATACTTCTGCCCTCTCAAAAGTGAGGATTTAGTCAGCAAGCTGCATTTAAGGTTAACCCTGCTGAAAACATTGACAGCTGATACTTACAATATATTTTCTCTTATTATTATATCAAAATGAAAGTAAGTAGAAAGATTGAAACACTTGAGAGCTAAAGAAGGAATAAAAGTATTTTTATAAGGCTGGGGGATTAAATATACAAATTCTACCTTGTATACAGCAGTACATGGAATAAATATGCTGTGCCCCTTCAGATCTCAAGGTAGCTGACCCTTATGTATTAAAGTGTTGAAAGAAAACACTTGTGCCATTCTGTCAGACTGAGGTCTGGCCTAGCCTCTGCTACAGCCACAAAAAGGCACACTTACTCAATGATTTTTTGTAGGAAATTGCTGCCTATAAGACTAATGCTAAGACTGACATAAAACTATAGCTAAGGAAAATCAACATCTGAAAGAACATGTCAGTCAAAATCCCAAAGGCAAGGCTTCTGCTGGACTAATTAAATTGGAGGCTATTTGACACAGCCTTTAGGGAAACCACCCTTAGTGGGATCATTTGGAAGCTTTAAGAGGCAAGGTAAGAGAGGAAATCTGGTTCTTTAAAATAAGAAGTGGCTACAGTAGCAGAGCATGCTGGAAAGAAATTAAGTGGAGCAGAATAAATGTGAAAAAGTGAAGAATAAAACATATAAGAATGTAGTTCTGAGGGAAAAGACGTAAGGGAGAAACATGAGTAAAGGACTTAACTAGTGTGAATTTGCACAATCATGGGAGAAGAAAGTTTTGAAAAGCGCTGGCGAGTCATTTTGCAGACTCACCGGCACATTAGGATTTCGGGGTTCAATGAAGCTTGGTGATGTGCACTGTGGCTGTGACAAAGTGAAAGTGGCTCTGCACACGTGCACTGGAGTACATTACAACTAGTCTGTGTGTTTGTGCTTTTAAGTACATCAGAAAACCTCTTGTACCTTTATTTTGTGCTGTGATTAGTTCAAGGCTTATTGCAAACCCATCTGATCTCAATTTTTGTTTACTCTTGTATTTTGTCTTTATGACACTTCTAATTATATGCTCTTGAGTTCTTTGCTTGTTTTCTGTTCTGCAAAACACAATATTAGCCCTTCAAAAATCCATTTATTTCTACTAGCTAGCTTTAAACCACTTATTGGTTGTGTCACAAATAAGTAGTCTCTAATTTGCCCATCCTTTAATTGTTCAGATTCCTGAAACTTATTTAGACTACTGTTGCATTGTCAATAGTCAGTGACCCCACCTGAGAGCAGACTTTGTGTGAGAAAATCAGCCTTGCCCAAGTGGTGTAGAAGTCTTATATAGGGTGAGTAGTCAGACAAGACTACTACCTTGCACTCCCACAGTTTCCATATCTCACTTCCTCCATCTGCCAAATGCTACCAGAACAGCTGAGTCTGGCACAAGCAGTTACAGGGTGACAGAGGCCGTGGTGCCATGCAGAGTGTGTTCAAAGTAACCGGAAAGCATGTTCTGTGGCCAAGGCCTCAAGACCTTATAACTGTCACTGGTGATCCAAGGCACAGGACATTTCCATGGTGAGAAGAAAAGTGGTTGAAAAGTATGCCTTTTCCAGAATCCTGATTTTTTTAAGTAATAGAAATGGCTGAAAGTTTGCAATCTGCATCATGTTTCTGCTGAAAAATTGTCAATTGCAAAAAAAAAAATATTGTTTCCTTCTATTGTGGAGAACAGGACTTAACACCCTCTTATTTTTCACCAATAGTACTTCTACCAGAACAAGTATGGAATTACCATGACCGTTTCCTTCAGTTTCCTTTCAGAGCAAAGGAGTGAATGTCTTCAATTTATCCACTTTTGACAGATAACTTGACTATAACTATTCAACATGATCAGGCATATAAATGGTTAGTTAGTGGATTGCCATATGAAGCTATTCTAAAATGTGATGAGGTTATGTGAAGTAAGTCATGAAAATAAATATGCTACAGATGGGCTGACCATGGTTTAACTGGTGCAAGCTCTCCAGAATTTATATTGTTGTTTAGCACTGATAGCTACACTGTTTCCCTTTAGCTTCTCCAGGTATATACTTTATAATATATACAAAAGATGGTTTACCTGTCTTAAAATATCTGAGTATTTATGCTACGTATAACGGCATTAGGTTTACAGTCTATCTTTTTGTTGTTCAGCCTGGTCTTTTCTCACTTGCTATGGATCTCATGTTAGGTCTTCAATTACAGGTTTCAGGGAATTGGGGTTTATCTTTGAATGTGACTCAGCAATTCATGAATACATAACCTTGTCAGAACAGCTGGAGCGTGTCTCTTACCTGCTCTGTGGGATGTGCTAAAGACTTTTTTCATAAAATGAGAATTTGTTAAAGTGTGACTCCAATACAGTAAAAACCACCATATAGAACTGACCTTGGAAGTGGTATTGTTTTACAACTTGTTAAGTGGTTAATGCTATATTTTGTTTTGTATGCCTTTAGAAAAGACCTGGTCATCTGAAGTCAACCAGAACTTTGTCTTTAACTTAATTCTTTTCAATTTTGTAACATTTTATTTAATACAAAGTTAAGAACAGCTGAATTGAGAACATTTCACAAGGAAATGTCCTAATTTTTCATGAGTTGTTTTGACACTGTTTGACAGTATTTTTCCCTTCACCAATGAAACTTCAGCAGAGTTGACACAAGAGGCTGCTTGTACTTACCCAGCAGCTGAATCCTGAATTGCCATGGCTTAAAGCTAAGCTTGAATGGCTTCACTGCCACTCATACCTGAGCTTGCTGCAGTTAAGTCCACACTTTTTCATTTGTACAAGAGATTTAATGGTGTTGCTGGCAACTAAGAGAAAGATCTCTTAATAAGACATTTCTAGCGTTTCCTATAACCTACTATAGGTTTCAAAAATGAACTTGTACTGAATTGTGAATCTCTTCCAGTCATACTCTCATAGTGCCACAGAAATGTCTCTGAGTGTAGATGAAGGCAGATCAAGAATTTACTAGCAGAAACTCTGTCCTGCTGAAAACTTGTCTTTTGCATATTTTTGTAGCTTTTCTTTTCCCTCCTGCGAGAACTTTTGTTCTCACGGGTGGTGGTTTACTACCAATAATGAATGCCACAGAAAGGTTGCACATGTCATATTTCAATTTGGTCAAGATAACTTACATAACTGGTACTATCATCTCTCTGCAAAAAGGAGACAAAGTAACTTCTGCCTTCCATCGTTACCAATGTCACTAATATTGGTATTAGCATTATCATCACTGTAGCTTTTCGCAAGGTCAGGATCAAATCTAAGTTCTTTCCTAAAGCAATAATGCAAATTGGACCAATCTCTCCGGCAAAACCTGGGAATGCAGGATATCTAGCCTTAGTAGGCTGTGCCTCTCCTTTTGTGGCTTCAGAGTCTGTATATAAGCCAAGAACACTTTCTCTGGTGGGAGACGGCATGGTAAGCACAGTAAAGACAAACTGACAATATAGAAATAATTTAAAGAAAGTTGTACTAATTCTCAAAACCCAATAATGAATGAAAAAAAATCAGTCCACACATTATACTTTTTAAACCTAGCAATTTTTAAGCCAAGTCTTATATGATTTGTGAAGGTTTGGGCTAGCAATGCTATTAGTATTTTCAGCAGCCCAAGCTAACTTTCTAGTTAGGGGTAGAAATGCACCTAAGTAAATTGTTTTAGGTGAATTAACAGCTTACAATACATATGAGGGGAGACAAAGATATGGCTGCTAGACGTTGACTCCAGGAAACTTTTCCATCCATATCTCAATTGGAAAACCCAAACACAGTTTAAGGTTTGTGTTCCTAATTTTTACCAGCAATTCTTTCTACCTCATTCTCTGCTGTGTTTTATTTTTTATTATGTGATTGTGAATCTGTGAGTGCAAATAAGGAGTAATAAAGTAGAAAGTTGAGCTTTATATCAGCTCTTAATTGGAAGCAATGGAGTCATCTGCAAAAGTCTCCACCAGGCTGGGACAGAGATAATACAGTAAAAAAATATTGTCCACTTTGGTGCTAAGGGTGAATATACAAAGATATAGTTGGGAGTAATTTCACTGAGCAAATTTTAAAAATTCTGTACATTTTACCAGGTATTGATCTGATACCTAGATCTCATTTGTTTGGATCTTCAGCAGAGAAATGCTATGTTATTAACTATTTTTTTAACATGCTATATTATAAACTATTTTTTTTTTATATTTCAGAATGGAAAACCTGTTCAAGTACTTTTTATTTATATGCTTTTTTTTAATAGAACAAAGGCTTAATTCTGACATCAGAGTACATCAAGTAGTGTCTCTGATGCCACTAAATCACATATTTTAATGTAATTGCAAGGTAGACTAAGAGAAGCAGAGGGCATACATTAGTAGAAGTAGCTATTGGAAGCAACCAAAATGATAGAACACCTTAAAGGTAATTGCAAGGGAAATGAATCCATGTTAGAAATAAAATACTTAAAACATTCCCTGGTGTGAAAGTCCTGTTTAATTCTAATGGTGCTAGTAAGTGCTCCTATAGTACTTTCTTATATTGTATATTTTCTAACATCAGATAAGATAAATGGAAATGCCTTTTTGTTCATTGACAATATTGTCCCTTCTGACTGAAACATTTTATTCAAGCCTGAAATTTTAACCCTGCTGACATGAAATCATAGTTTTCTGTCATCATGTCAGTGACCCACGTTAATGTTGTAAAAGTGTTCTAGAACAGCAGCACCTGAGTTCTAGTTTTTGTAAAATAATCCTTTGTGGAAATTGGGCCAATAACATAAATTTAGTACAGACCTTACTGATAATGTTACATCTGAAAAATGCTTATCTTGAAAGCATACTGCATGCCACAGTCAAGCCATGCAATACCTGGAAGGATTCATTCTTTTGGCAACCCACTTCCAGTATAGCAGTATGATGCAAAAGGATGCTCTGGGAAAATTTATTTATATTTTAAAATAATTAATCTTTAACAATTTAAATGACACTCTTTATGGAGTTGTATTATATTTAGTCATAAAGAAAATTATCCAGGGCCTCATGTACTTGGCAAATTATGGTTTTGCTTCCTTTGGTCATGTGTAGTAGATCTTATACAAGTAAACATTTTAATGAAGCCCAGAGTTGTTACTCAGAGTCAGATACTTTGAATGTAGGCAAGATTGGAAAGATCATAAAGACCTAATTTTATATTTTTCTTCAAGCACAGACTGTTAAGGTTCAAATTCCAAATTTCTGTTCCCTGTTCCTCTGTGTCTTGTAGCAAACAGTACTTTAGCTTCTGCACACTGAAGTGCATTTTTGTAGCAATTAACAACAGTAGTGATATTTTTAAAATCCCACATGAAGAAAGAGCTTATTATGTGTTCCTTATTCATGTATGTATTATTATGAACCAGTTCCCTTGCACAGAAATGTGTTTTGTATTTGGTTTCCTCCTTTACTGTTTGTCAAAAAGTCTTCTCTACTGCTAAAACAATTACCTTATTGTAGGTTCATTTGCAATTCAGGTGACATTCTTGCAGAATGCTGCATTTCTACAGTGCCTGGTATATGTATTTAACAGATTATTGATAGTGAAGTTCTGACAAGAATGAAATAAGTATGAAAAACAAATATCCTGTTTTTATAATGTTCTCAGTTTGCCCTCTTACTCCAAGTATAATGTTTCCTCATGACAAGAGTCAGCAATAGACATACGTGGAATGAATCTACTGGTAATTACAAATGTATTCACATTCACAGCAACAGAGGAATGGCAAAATGATAACTCTCCTATATATTTTCTGTTTTAAATTCTGAATTTTGTTAGCCTGTGTCCTGAGTGACCCTAAGCTCCTACTGGATTGGAGACCTTTACTACTTTACCTGTTGCTGCTGCTTGGAGAATCATCCCAAAGCTGGAATTTGGCCTGTGAGTTGCTCCTGATGGAGCAAACCACATGCATCCCTCTCCATTTTTCTGCACCAGTCATTATTCTATCAGCAGCTAACTTTATTCAGTCTTTAAAGGGCTGGGCAAAATTTGCCTAAATAGTCTATACCCTGAGAGAAAAATAATGAGAATCTTAGGGTGAAAGGGGTGGGAGAACCAGACCAATCTTTGGCTGGTGTAAATTTGTGGAGCTCTACTTCTGGCCAGGTAAAATAAATGGAATAGTTCCTCTGCTTTGCCCACCCGAACATCTGGTCCAAGATTTTGTTTTATAAGAGAAGTAACTGGATAATGATGCTTCTTTTATTACCATTTATGTTTTCTTGGTCATTTTTGAAACAAGGTTAGGCTGAAATAATGACAGTAACTGCTTTTAGAAGTCACTCAGTACAAATAAGTACACTTTGCATTAGAATTATTTAAATTACAAACAAATAACAAACAAGCAAACAAACAAAAATTCTACATAGTTCTACCCTCTCTGTGTATGTAATTTTACAAATTTGTTTCTCTCTGTATGCAGGGTGGGATAACCAAGAATGAGTTAACAGCAGCCCTGTGAGGGACTGAGCCAACAAGCAAAGGACCTGGAGTGAGATGAACACAAAATCAATGAGATGGAGCTTAAGCGGGGTCACCTCTTGCATTTCTGTGTAAACAAGGAAGTGCCTTTTTTGGGGCACCTCCCCCCCCCCCCCCCGGGAAATCAGCATGCTGGGGTGCTTTACTGAAGTGTCTGTACACTAATACACACAGCACAGGGAATAAACATGAGGAGATCTGTGTGCCTTTGTAGGGCTACAATCTTGTTGGGATCATGGAGGTTTAGAGAGATGGCTCCCATGACTGGAGTGTTGCAATGGAGGGATACAGGCTTTTCAGGAGGAACAGGCCAGGAAGATGAGGGGAATCTGGCCTTTAAGTGAGAGAACTGGTGGAATGCATGGAGCTCTGCCCCAGGAACGATGATGAAATGACTGAAAACTTATGGGTAAGGATTAAAGAGCAGATCAATATGGGTGACACTGTAGTGTCTGCTAAAGGCCACCTGATCAGGAAGAGTAAGTGGACGAGGCCTTCTACAGACACCTATAAGTAGGCTCATATTCAGTGGCCCTGGTCCTCATGGGGGACTTCAGCTACCCTGGTATCTGCTGGACGAACAACACGTAAGCAATCAACGAAGTTCCTGGACAGAATCGATGACAACTTCCTAACCCAGGTGATAGAGAAGCCAATGAGGAGAGGTGCTGTGCTGGATGTCATACTCACAAACAAGGAAGGGCTCATTGGAGATGCAAATGTTGAAGGCAGCCTTGGCTGCAGTGACCATGAGATGGTGGAGTTCAGGATTCTGAGAGAAGGCAGTAGGGCAAAAAGCAAGATCACTACGCTAGACTTCAGAGAGCCGACGACGTTAGCCTCTTTTAAGTAACTGCTTGGAAGAGTCCCATGGGATAAGGCCCTGGAGGGAACAGGGGCCCAAGAAAATTGGTTAATATTCAAAGCTAACCTCCTCCATGTACTGTCAGGGTGACTGAGCACTGGAACAGGTTGCCCTGAGAGACTGAATATCTCCATTCTTGGAAATATTCAAAAGACATCTAGATGCGGTCTAGGTGCCACTACTTAAGCAGTGGGGTTACATAAGATGACCTGCAGAGGTCCCTTCCAACCTCAGCCATATTGTGATTCTGCAATTCTGAGATTCTGTGAACTGATACATAAAGATTAAGAAACAGTTTACTTGACCTACATTTTAAAATATATTTAAAATGGTGTACAGGATAATAAATTTACTAGGACAAATATTAGTCTTTAAAGTGACCGCATTATTCCCTTCCAACCTATCTTATAATCCTGTATTTAATATTTGGGTAGTTTTAGGCTAAGAATTAGTAGCTATTTCAAAACCCAAAAATGTATCCATAATGTGTAGCATCTAGACTAAGCGATCTATTCTGTTATTAACATAAGTTACCCTCCAAATGAAATTGAAGCAAGGAGATAATCAGAAGGTAGAACTACAGCTGTGTTTGGTATATGGCTAATCAAAGAAAGAAACTGTTTGCTTTGATTCTCATCCTATTGTCCTGCAAAGAATTAACCCGAGCAGCTGACAGTCTAAGCATTTACCTTGTGAATATGGAAATCAAAGGAAAAGAAAAATGCAAAAATCACCATAGCACAATTACAACAGCCCCTGAAAAAGGGAGTAACCTAAATAACTATTTCCTCAATGTAGGTTTCAAGGTTAAAAAAAAAAAGATTTACAGCTTGGCATATTTATCAGTGCCCTTTGTTATCAGCTCATGGTCAAGATTTATCACGTGTGTAAAAATTCACCTTTAAATTATATAAAGCTTCTCTTCCTGGTGAAATTAATTCCAGAAACTTGACACTAGTAGCAATGAATACCTGTGTCCCACTTCTACACAGTGGACGTATGAAGAGATACTGATAAAACCAGTCTGAACTCTTCTGCTAATCCTTCCTGAGGCATTATGTTTTTATTATTCATACTGGAACTGGGCAGTCTCCTAGCTACAAGGCTGTATTATTCTGTGCATATGTAAGTGTTTGTATACGTATATAAATATATAAGTAAACCATAGAAGAAACTAAGACTAACTGTTCCAAGAACTAAATGTTCCAAAACTCCTTGGCAGTCAGTGGACAAGAATCTATGTGCAGTTTTTTTATTTATTCTTTTTTTAAAAGAAATGAGATGTTTAAAATGAAACAATTTCACTGACCAGAGAATATGATCCCATTTCAAAGGTGTGGCAGAGAAATGCATAGATGTCTGTAAAACCTATTTTTGGGCACTCAGGCACTGATGTACAATCTCTATATACCAGTCATGCTCTGAAAGGTATAGAACTATACATCCAGAAGGAAATTAGGGCCCTGATGGAGACAGACTAGCAAGATTTTGAGCGGATGCAGCTCCGTTATGTCTTGCATTCTGTTCTATAAACTATGTTGGTTTTGCATTTTTCTCATCAAATACATATCTGAATTTTTTCCGGTAGGGCAATAGATGATTAAGCCAGTATCTGCCAAGAAAGAAGACAATATCTAACAAAATACTCACTGTTAAGAGTTGTAATAGAGGTATTCATCCAGCCTGAACTCCTGGCCACAATACCTGTCAGAGTCCTGACAGCACTACTAGGCCTTACTGGCCCTGACGAGTACACACTACTGCAAACAAAATTTGCAGGTTTTTGGGTGACTACAAAGAAAGTTCTGGCTCCTTAACTGTTCCATAACTGTTCTGGTGAGCCAGAGACCATCCATAACAGGGAGAGAAGAAACTGGGGTCTGACAGGGGAGGGAATGACTGCAGATTTGCGCTCTGTCTGTGGTCTGAGATTGAAAAGAAGGTAAGAGCAAGGCCTAAGGATGTCATCGATGTGCTCTCTGCTCACAGTGCAGACTGTGCCCATGGCTGGGCTCAAAGTATTGTACATATCATCAGTATAGGCTCCTGATTTATGTGACATTAAAATGTTACACTCCCACAACCCCAAAGGCCTCAGTTTCTGCACCTGAGCGGTCAGCTCCTCGTGCTGGGGCAGTCACTCCCAGCTCAGCTGCCGCTCCCCCAGTAGCTGGGGCAGCTGGGGCCCAGCTGCAACGTGACCAGGGCAGCTCCTCTAGCTGCTGGCTGCTGCTCTGGGGCAGGGCCTTAGAGCAAGCACCGGCCCATCTCTTCCCAATTACCTTCCCATATAGGAATAGCCCTTGTGGGTCCCCTTGGACTCTATTTCCCACGTTTGTGCAGAGTGGCACGAGGTACTCCTCAACTGGCGGAGGTTTTGGCGGGCAATGGGGCACTCACACTGGTGAGCCAGAGCCAGCTGGGCAGTTCATGGCCCTCCCCTGCCTGGGGTACCCCACAGCCCCCCACTACTGCAGCCCAGTGGGTGTGCCCAGCGGTGTGAGAGGACAGTCTGCATCGGGGTGGTTCAGGAGCAGCTCATGAAGGCCCAGCTGCAAGTTGCCCTGGACAGGAGCCACTCGCTATCCACCGGTGATGTGTGTGAGGTGAGTTTAATTTAGGCACCCAAGCTGAGCTGATGCTGTATGTAAGCCATATGGACAGGTAGGCCAGGACTAAACAGTGGGTTTCGACCCATGTTTCGAATATGTATGTAAAAACCAGCAGCCTGCGGAAGGTCTGTGGAGCAGGATGGGCTCTGGTCAGGATGACTGTGGCACACTGCCCTAGACCTCAGCATTTTCATACTCACGTGCAATTTGAGCTGCTTTAGGAGGTAAATGGGGAATTGCTCTTTCCTTCATTTATGGGCAGAAGAATTAATGACCAATGGAACTGTACTTTTATTTTTGCTAGAAGACCTACTGAACTTTCTGCAGTAGGCCAAGAGGAGTTCCGGAGGGCAGCTTCTAAGAATGTTTCCTGAAGGGCCCAAACCATTTCTCTTTTGGCAGTGTGATTAGAAGTTGCTCATCATGCTATGAAACCTTTAAGGGGCTTAATACACAATAGACAGAGAAAAGTCCTGCTATAATATCAGTTTTCATGCTTTTCACAAGAATGCAGAGAACTGCTAAACATTGCAGATATCTCTGAGCTAACTATCTGTTCGTCAGGGATGAAATTGCAACTTTTCAGTACCTCCACCTCCATTAACATGCTTCCAAGAGAAGCAGAGCTTGAAAAATGTGTTAAACATTTTTTGCTGCACCATAAAATGTCTTAGCTCCCATTTAATTTTACCCATGATTATTTACAATAAAATGACTTTCATCTGCCTATAAATCCTTACCTGGTACATTCTTTTTCCAAATTGCTTTATTAATCCTTAGTTATTATTAATTAGAAATAGCACAAACAGCACAATCATTTCCTTAACTCTGGCCGACAGCTGGGCTTTAATAGACTACAAAGCATGACTTTGGTTTCTGGAATTTATTTTCCTCCTGCATTAACAATGTCACATGGTTGAAGAAGGCGAAAAAAGAGGAGAAATATTTCTGAGTGTCATTTTTAACTGTATAGAGACAATGTTTTATTATAACTATAATGGATTGAAACTCGTGGTACATTCTTAAATAATGCAGACAGGCAAAGCAGCTAGCAGCTTTGTATTCAGAATTATTCATATTTTTAAAAATTTGTCATAAACCCTCCCTTAGGTATCAGTTTACTCATCTGTTTCCAGTAACATTGGTCCCTCTCTGCCATGTTTGTGGGACCCACAGATTGTACCACGTGTGAAACAAATCACATAACTTCCCTGCAGTGACAATTGATCAGGCAGAATGTTTACATTTAACAGTGCAAGATCTTGGTAATTGCTTGGCCCAGGAAAAGCATGATTTTTCTGTGGATTGGTTCATCCTCTTCATGCACTTTCTGACCATGCTTCTTGGACTTCTTTTAGCCAACTGCAGGAAGTCTGGATGATATAAAAGGCATGTGAATAACATTGAGTATGAGGGATGGAGGAACTTTCAGCTTCTACATCTAAATAGTAAGCAGAAGAGTGGAGAGATTCTGATAACACTGAAAATGTTTGAAATCTTTTCATTTTACGCATATCACACAATGAATTTTTTTTCTGAACAAGTTTGTTATTACTTTTAATGATATGCTCCATCTAATCTGTTAGCCCAAGGGGTAAAAGTGCAACTGGTTTCCTAGCTGATATTTCCCTACTCTCATGTGTGCCATAGATTCTGCTCCAAATCACAGAAGAATGAAAGAATTCCAATCTTCTCTGTCCAAGCTTTTACAGAGACTGCTTTGGAAATTTGAGAACACTACCTATTTCTGAATTAAAGAAATGCTTTATAGTTGGATCTGGGGTTTTGTTAATATAATTAGGACAAAGGATATACAATTGTACAGAATGGAAAACCTGTCATTTACAGAGATATGAATTTACAATGCAAATGTAAGAAATATGGCCCAAGGACTATGAAGATGTTCTGATGAAAGAATTATCATGGAATCTTTTATAAAGGGGTTTGTGTTATTGACATCTTCTTAAACATTTACATAAATGTCCAAGGAAAGGAAAATGAGGACCAGGCCAGAAGTTAATAGTAGAAAAGATCCGATACATAGCATTCAGAAAAACTGAGAAAACACAGTAGAAAAAGAAACATGATTGAAATGAAGTCTGATGAATGACCAAGACATAGGAACTTGCTATCAAAAATTGTATTTCCTTTAGACAAAGAAACTTAGTTTTTTAGAATAGTTATTAATAACTTTCCTATTTCATTAATTCTTAACTAAGCTAATAATTTCTATAATATATGTTCAAGAAGCAGGGCTTCATATCTAAGGCTAGGAAAAAAAGTCTATCTTTGTCCCCAACTTCTTGTGTGACCTTGAACAATTTGCTTTTCTCTGGATTTAAGCTTTTGATTTGTGACGTGTAAAGAGGCACATCCTTATCTCAGTGAAACGGTAAAGATGTTATTGTTGGTGATTTGTTGAAATGCTATAATCATGGGATACCTGTGCCAATACAGCTCACTCTGTGGATGGATAAATACTATTTATATATTTATAAATACTGAAAGTTAACTTATGTGGTATTCTTTTTCTTCTTACTCTTTGATCATCTTTGGTTTTAGTCTTGGAAAATTAATCCCTATTAAAAAAACCCAGCTTCTCTGTTCTACCTACAAGTCCTTATGCAGACTACCATTTGCAGAAGTCAATGGTATAGTTGGAGTACCCAAATATTTAATCCTCCCAACACTCCTCATTCTATTTTGTATGTTTCGAATTGTATTTTTGTATGTTTTGAAATGAATGCTGCAGATTGAGAGTTCTTGAGAACAGAGACTAGCTTCCTTGCTTCAAAACCTACTATAAGGACCTAGTCTTTGAGCAAGGCATAGACACTTGTGTGCTTAAGATTAGTTAGTTAATATAACAGTATTTCATCATAACACATATTTATGTGTATTCTGTACTTTTTGGCTCCATTTTTGGCTCTTTAAAATGGGTCTAAAAAGATTTACTTGCACCTTGGATTAGGTTCTTGAGATTAAATTGGTCATGATAGTTTTTGAATCTGGAAAGCACCAAGTGTTATGAGAAGAAGGTAGAATCAGGGGGACTACAGCTACACATAAAATTCCTTCTCAGTACATGCAATTCCTATTTTTGCAAACTAGGAATGAGCTTGGCACTTTCAACCAATTACTGCTGAGACAAAAAATGGGAAAAGTTTTTCTTCCAGTTTTATTAAATCAACCCAAGCTATATAGAAGAAAGAATCTTCTTTCTACATACAGCATTATGCTGCACACTGTAAACTGTCAGAAACACTTAACTTCATGCTGAAAATGTTTTATATCTACTCTGTCTCTCTCTTGATATTTGCTATTGTGAAAAAGAAAGGACAAGTAAGGCAGTTGAAGGTTACCCTCACACCACACAAAAAAAAAGGAAAGAAAAGAAAAGAAGAATCTTTTCAATTATAAATAGTGAATTCTATGAAACAGCTGCAACACTTTTCCGAATTCTTTGTTTCTGACTGCTTTCCCTTCATGCCTTGAGCAACCAAAAGGATTAATTCTGGGTAGTTATTTAAATATAGTTACTTGCTAAAAATCCGCTGCCAAGATCAGAGAAAAGGGATTAGGATTAAACTGTTCTAATCAAAATAGTGTGGGTTCATTTTTTTTTTTTTTTCTCTGATAGGAGCTCTTCTGCTTCAAGAAACAAGTATTAACACTGTAGGGACTGCAGCATTGTATAGTGCATGTGTCTCAGTGCCAATAAATATCTTCCTTACTAAATACAGAGAAAGGTTTTTATTTGTCACCTTTGTCAATAGATGTCCAGTGGATATATTAAGGGATATTAAGGATAATATTAAAATATCATGTTTTAAAATAACATCAACACTATTTGTGTTTCTTTTTTTGCCAGTTTGTAGAATGGCTTTGGCTTGTATAAGTTCCCTACAGAAGTCACACACAGAAAGTGTATGACTCTAGTTTCAATCAGAGCTCATCCTTGGTGTGACTGTAATTGTAATAATAATAACTGAAATGTTTTCCTGTCATATTTACTTCCCTTCTGTAGCAGATGAGGTACAATAAAATAGTATATACAAAAGATGTCAATGTACAGGTGGCTTCTTAAGATCACACTGTCCCTTTGGGTCTTCATTTCCATTATTTTATACTGTATTTTCTTTTTTTGGAAAATGATTGCTAGTGAATCTTTGCTGACATAATGATTCTTATTGTATTTAAACTACAGCTAGGTATTTATCTAATGTGTGCATGGGTGTGAATACACATTTTTTAATGAGGCATAATGGATATTTTAATGAAAAATAATGTGGACATATTGGTCTAAGCCAAACTTTAGAAGGATACACAACGAGTTACAGGGGTTGTGGTAGGTTGATAGCTTTTTTTCAGCTGGACTAGTTGAACTGGTACAACGTATCAGGTATTTCCTATCCCTCTGTAACATAGAAATAGGGAACAAACCAGTATTTCTGGAACAAATAGAGATTTTTATTGCCTGGCTACCAAAAGGCCATCTCCATCTAGTGCTTCCTGAAAGAGGTTTTACTGCCTTTAATTCTTTTTATGGTATTGCACCCACAGGGTTAGAAGTTAAGGATGTTTCAGGCAGCACTTCTACACTTGGAGAGGAGAGAAAGGGACCTCTGCTGCAGATAACTTTAAATTATTCTATTGCCCATTTACAATCACTAGAATGAACAAGTCAGTGGAAGAAAGGATACTGTACTGGTTTGGGGAACTGAGGTGTTCTCAACTGAGTCCATGGAGTGAGGAAGGTCCTGACTGATCTGGTACTAGGATGTAGTCACTGCTGATGTGGTTTAGGAGAGAAGTGTTTTGTCCAATGGTAGAAGATTGGCTGAAAGGGCAGAACTGATGGAAGCTAACTGTAAGTATTTGTGTTGAGCATTATCTACAGGAATGAGAGAAATTGTCCAAAATGCAGCTCTGTGTTGTTCTTCCTTAATTTAATAATTTGTGTGACTGTAAGCCTGGGTGAGTACACTATTAAATGTATCCTTCCTTTCAGAAATTAATTGTAATCTAATTGAAGGTAAATAAGAAATGCGTTCCATCAGGTTGCTAAAACATCTAGTAGTAGATGAAGGCTGGCTCAGCTGGTGTGGGAACATTGATTGTTGGGATCATTGTTGATGAGCAAACAGATTGGAAATGAGGTTTGGAAAATATTTCTACAGTCCCATTCAACAGTGAGCACTCAGTAGGTTGGAGATAATTTAGATGTTAATCTCTTGGGGACAGAATTTGTCTCTTTCACAGTGTATGTCTACAATTCACAGCACATATGAATCAGAATCATGACTGGACAATATTAGCAGTAGTACAAGCAGCAATAATAATAATGTTGTTTAGCTGTCCATTTCATCCTGTGATGGTTGCTTAAAGTCCAGGGCCTTTTGATAGTTTCAGTTAGGTGGAGAAATTGATAGTGGAGTTTTTTAGCCAGTCTTATTTACTTACAGAAAAATGCACAAGTTTTCTTTCCCTGAAATGGAAAGGTTCAAACAAGAAACTATTTACATTTTGCTTTAAAGTTTCGTTCTAGTGATTTTCTAGTGTGTTTTCTTGGGCCTTTTTTTTTTTTTTCCTACCATTCTACTGTTTCTCTCTCAGAGACTTGTGCAAGTCCAGCACTTACCTGTGATGCCTGGGGGATTGCCTGGATCCCTGGGATGTCTCATTACTGACTTAGTTTTCAGGAGGGGCCCTAGTTAATGTTGCTTTAAAGATCCCCTTTCTAAAAAATGGTGTCCTGACCTCATATTTTCCCCCTCTCAGCTTGATAGGAAAGAGAATCCAGCTTCTGGTTTTCAGATATATGCTGCTGTGTCCTGTTCTGTTGGAGTCTGAACACATTGTTTTATTTGCGCCAACTCTGTGAACTTAGTACACCTTCAGCTTGAATGATTTCACAGTGATTTTCTTGCCCCAAAACCATCTAGGTTTAGCACTGAAACAAAATAAAGATTTATGTAACAACACTGAAGGTAGAAACCTGAAAAGACAAGTTTAGAAACAGGAGAAATTAAAATACTTAGTAGCTGAATATCTCTCCGGTTGCTTAACCTCTTGTCTAAAACCCCATACTTCCGTCCTTTAAACCCGTGTTTGTAAAACACCTTCTTACCATTGCCCTCTGCTCTGATTAACCTTTCCAAGCATTTCTTAGGTAGGCTCTTTTGGAGATAGGTTTTGCGATACAAATGCAATTGCCTTTAGTTATTCTTTGGGAAGCCATGTGCTCTGTTTTTGGGCTTCCTGTCAGTCCTACTGGGCTAACTGCTTACAAACAATATAGAGACTTCTGTTTATACTTAGTTGTAGTTTACTTATGCATAAGTAGTCACTTGATATTTTTATATGTTCTGATTCTCAAAATCTCTGGAACAGCACTGCCACATGCCGTATTATTAACATAATTGGCTGGCCTAGTTAGTGGTGTGTTGTCTGGTCAGGGTATGAAAAGAAAATCTGCCATTCCCAGCTTTTACTGCAGGTTCATGTCATGTAAACAGACTTTGTGTTTGCTATATTATGCTTCATGTCAGATAATGGCTTGTGATTGTCTGAAATGAAGGATAATACCCTAATCTGCCACTACAACCAATACTATACTTCCTTCTCCTTTATATATAGTACAGTTCTAACTAAATGAAGTAGGTAAGGTGTCAAAAGCTGTTATGCTCTCACATTGTAACCCGGTTGGTGAAGGAGAGTTCACACAGACCAGCTTTTGCTGAACCTTTACTTCCTGTTGTGCTCCATGCTTTTCCTCCTCTGTCAAAAGGCCAAAAAAGAGTCCAGCATTTCTCTAAAGAAATGTTTCATCTGCCTCACACTGCCTGCCACAGACTCCCATTTTTGGAATAGTTCGGGTGGTGCTCTGCAAGTGTCAATATTCTCCTTGAGAAATACCTAGGATATGGTGTACCTGCTTTGGACTTTCTTTGGCAAAATAACTGATCTCATAGCGCATAGAAGATGATGTCTCAGGCTGACTTTTAATGGGAAGAAAGAGATCTATGAAAGGCTTTTCCTTTGGTCAAGCTGTTGGACTTTGGTATGCATTATTAAGAGGAAGGTACATAAATCTCTAGTCTTCTGGCTTATCCATACACTTTCACTGACTTGTTTAGAAAATAATTAAATCATTTTTTTATACTGGACATATTCTGGGTATTGCCAAATGCTTTGTTTCATTTCCATACATACAGATGTTTGAGTCTTAGTGCCTTTTTGCTTGGAGCCAGATGGAACCTATCCAAGATACGACTAGTCCTGTGAAGCCTTGGCACCTGACTGCTCTTAAATTGTCAAAAACCTTGGTAGCTCAAGGTCCTTCGAGAGCATACACTGCTGGATTTTCTGACTTCCTGGTGGTCTGTTTTCTTCGTGTCGTCTGTGCCTAAAGAAAATGTTGCTTTTTCTTGTCTACGAATGGAAACATGTGGGTTCTTACTATCAATTGTAGTTGTGTGACTTTCTGATATATAATTGTGGGTTGAGATGGTGGACTTTTATAGATTAGACACGATGGGAAACTTCCCTATTGTGCAGCACTCCCCAGTTACTGAATAGGTCCAATGTGGATGTGAATAACTTGAGAATATTTATATCAAGGAGCTCTGAAAACCTTCAGTTCAGTGCAGGTCAGACTAACAGATTGTCTTTTTCATAACTCAGCAAGGATTTGGGATTTTAAAACAGGTGCATAAAAATATTGAGTAGCCTAGCTGACTTCTTCAGGTTTGCTTTTCTTCTCTTTTAGCCATACCAAAGACGTATCAGGAATTCTCAAGAGGGTACCCAGTGTGTTCAGGTCTCACTGAAACTGAACAGATGCTTTTCAGCTTTGTTGAAGCTGGGTTCCTAGCAAATTCATTAGCATTTTACATGAAAATCCCTTGCCTTTAGAGTTGTATCCAGGTGACAGTGGCAAACAATGGGGAATGTAGTCTTTGTTTTGCATGACATATTTCCTTGTCTATTTAAAGCTATATTTTCCATTTCAGGTTTTCTGTGCATTGATGGCTACAGTCCTGTGAGCTTCTCCCATGGTGGATTGCAGGTAAATTGTATGTGAGCTGGTTGTGAGAAAATGTGGTGTGAGAGCTTAAACCTGGGTCTCAGACATTTGCAAACTTTATGTTGCAGAGATTTTTAACTGCCCAGCATGGGATGCCTGTTGAATGCTAAAAGGAACTTACTAGCTTCTACATCCATTTCCTTGTTTGCCCACAACATGATCTTAAATGTTCTTCAGATACATATGGCAGTACAGGTCAGGCCCAAAGGGACTTACCATTGTTGAGAGGAGTAAATCATGAGCTGGTCAATTTTCTGGAGAAAGTGGCAGTGCTCTGGCAATAGGGAATACTTTGAAGCTGTGAAAGCTTGTTCTGAAGTGACAGAATCAATGTCCATGACATAGGTTTGAATGCTTTCCTATTAGGCAGCCAGACCTGTTGCTAGAGTACCAAGGGATCATCTTAGCTAATCACTGACATTATCGTGACAGGAGTCTGTGAGGCCATAAATAACTTAAGCTATTTATGTGGGAAATGTTGTCAGATGGAGTTGTTCTTTTAACGCTTTATGCAGATTCAGAGTACTCCTTACCAGAGTCTGGGAAACCATTCTCACTGTTGAGAAAAGTGTTAGTCCCTTTGCCAAATGCTTCTCTCAGTAACACGGTAAATACCAGAATGAACTGGTGAGAACAGGCTGGACCTCTCCTGTACGGTTTAAAAATACCATAATGTGTTAAATGGTGTTTGAATGGTGTCTGACCTGCAGTATAACCCAAAAGGAATGCTACATCTCCAACTCATCATGATGAGTATACATTGCAGCTCATCTACACAGGTGTATCAGGTCCAGTGGTTACTGGCATTGTTGGATTTACTGTACCTGCCCAAATCAGCTACTCCACTGTATGTGTACATATATAAAGCGCATTCCACTCCCCAGCTTGTGCCTGAAGGCCTGATGGGATGCCTGGGAAATGGAATGAGGGACCCATAGGCTGCCTCATGTGACCAAACTAATCCATAGAACCTGCCAAACTCTTCTCTGAAAGGTGGGGAGAAGGTGCGTGCTAGATGAATTGTTCTGGTGGTTGTAGCTTGCTGCCATGCAGTATCTTTCCTGAAAGCCCTGTGGAGCTTCACCTGCTATGGAGAAAGATGGCCTCATAGACTACCAGATGGGTGCACAAACATGCTATGGAAAATAAACACACACTAATCTGTATTCATATTAAGTGTGCAAACTTAAAAAATAATACAAAACCCAGCATCTTACTCCCACAGAAACAGGATTTTGTAAAACTAACATTTTGAATTTTTATGATTTACAACAGAATGATAATGTTACACTAATACAAAAAAGGAAAAAGAGGTTGCATACTATTTAACTAAAACAAGTTAAAATGACTCTAGGAACCCCATTGGATAGATTCCCGGCTGGGTTATACTGTTTAGTTCTATTGATTTGAGTGGAATTATTCCATTATAAACTGAGTGAATAATTCACTAGGATTTAATTTGTGCACTAAAGTCAACACACAAAGAAATTATCAGAGTTATGCTCAACCTTTTGCTGCAGTCATCCATAAGCCTGTGTAGAAATAGGAAGGTAGGACTAGGTAAGAAGCTTTCTTTTGACATCATTAAAGCTACATCTATGCAGCACAGAATTTAGTCCATGTATTCACTCCACATTTAAAACTACATCTGGGTCATGCAAATCTTGTTATCTTCTTATTTACAGAGATTTTGCAATCGATTCCTGAAGTGCTACAATCCTATCTTTATCAAGTCACATTTAAAACCTCCCAAAAGGCACAATAAGTATTTATATTTATATCCAATCCATATAATTGTAATTACAGTTATAAAACAATTATAATTATATACTTTATACAATTAGTATTCATATAGTCAGTATTTATATTTGATGAATGCCTTAAATATTTAATTAAAAGTTTTTTTAAGTTTTTTTATTTTTTTTTAAAATAAACATATTTCCTGGCATACATGAAGTTTTTGATCCTTCTTTTTCTTCAAAGGCAAGAAGACTGTCAAAATGCAGTATTGACAAAAATATATTCAGTTTCTTTATTCTCACTACTTCCAAACTGACATAAGCAACTATAGGCTAGATCTTTCTCTATCTCTGATAAACTTTGGACTTCTTGGATTCTACCCTGAAGCCATAAATATGGTTTCCATTCAAACTCTCTGCTCAGATATATGAAAACTTCTTAACTCATGGCAAAATCTTATTCTGAAGAGTCTAATTAAACTGGTGTACAACACTCCCATGCCTTCTTCAGTGACTGGTTTTGTAGAGTATGTATCTTGTTCAGGAAAAATATTCCTCTACTGGCTTCTCATGGCTAATTTATGGCCCACTCTGTGTCCTGAACAACATATATGATTCAGCATTAGGTGGTTTTGTGCTTAGGATACTCAGCAGTTTTTAGCTGTAAACTTCTGAAGGAAATCAACAGGAACACTAGCAATAGGAGCTGTGAAGTTTGGCTTTTGCAAACTGACTGTTCTATCTATCATCTGCTGTATTTGCACTTGAATTTCTTGCAGTAAATTTAATTGTCTATTAAAACCATTGATAGAAAAGATACAAACAAATCATATTTTTAATAGTGCCATTTTTCAAAGGAGTGTTCAACATCTTTCAGGACAGATGACTGCTCAGCTCACCTTTGAGTCTGTGAGCAGCACTGTATTGTAGTGTAACTGGTACAGAAACTGTCAAGAGAGAAGCGAAACTCAATGACTTAGCAAACTGCTTGCAGTAAACTGAGGACATGTACAACTTACTGTTCTGTTCAAACTCAAGGGCAAAATGGTTTGCTTCCAGTCCCTAATATTTATGGAAGAAATATGGATTTAGGTGTAGCACCAGTTAAGCTGCAATGTACTTTTAAACTAATACATAAGTGTATAGTTTTATAACAGATGTGTTTAAGTAATAATTGATGCTGGAGCAATACCACCTTACAATATGACCTTAAAACCATGACTGATGAAATGTTAAGCCCAATTCTGGACAGTGTTTAACACCTCGACACAACAGAGTACCAGTGGAGCCACCCAGAGTACACACTCTTAATATGCTAGACCTGTAAATAAGTTTCGAAGTGTTAAAGTCAGAAGAATTTACACATACAGCTTCTCCTTTCAGCCCAATGGAAAAGAATTCCAGTCTTTTTTTGTGACTTACATGATGATAGATTTATTATTTTCAAGTACTGATTGGGACTTGAGGTAGTTTTTATTAGCTTGGAGAAACTGTCTATTGCTTCTAATTTCCTTGTCCAAATACACTTTTTTTGGTGCCAACTTCTCTTTGTTTGGCCATTGGGAGTGTTTTTTCCTCTACTTTTTGACTTTTGCTTGACGTGTTGTGTTTGCAAGGTCTGTCACTCTCCTCACATGATGAAGCTGTCCCAGCAGCTGTCTTTTTTTTGCAATTGCTTGCACAGACTCATGGGATGCAGTTATTGCAGAAATATTCATTCTAAAATAGAGTTGTTAGTCCTATACAGTGTACGTTATTCATATATTTATTTGGAAGCATTTGAATGTAAAGGCCTGAATGTGTCCTTTAACCCATACCACTGGAGTCCATGTTTCACTTATGTTTAGGCCTATGGCATACTCAGTTATTTTGAGTTTTACCTTTGATGCACTTGACATATTCTTGTCTTGTCAGGTTCTGTTGAATTTTACAAGTGCTGCTATCACAAAAGCAATTCTACTTTTGATTTTTGCTTCAGACTTTCTCTCCTTTGTGATGGTAATTCTGAGATACCTGAATGAATCCACTCATCTCAACTTTGATGTAAATTTCTTGTTGCGTATGCGAATATTTTATTGTCCTCTATCTGTTTTTTCCCTCCTGTTTGATCACCAGTCCATGGGTAGTAGCTTTGTTGTTAGATCTGCTAGCTATGGTCCTGTTTCTTCCAATCAAGTTGATACAATCTACAAAGTAAAGATTATAGAACATTTACCACTAGCTGATAACTTTGTCCTACCAGAATTTTCAAGCACTTTGGACTTACTATGTTCAAGGAAAATATGGGCAAAGATGCTGCCAGGAGAAGTCTGTCTTTCAGTCAATTCTTGTACAGAATAATTTACTTAATATATATCCTGTGAAGATTATACTTTTCAAATTGCTTCTAAAGCTTTTAATTCAAGTTCTAATGCAACCTGAACTTGCAGTTTTTAGGAGGGAAACCTTGTGCATTTGCCTGTGAGGTTGAAGGAACTGTCTTTCTACCTTTTGGAATACTACTTTACATAAAAGTTTCTAATTTTACCTTTGCTATTAATTTATTTTTGAGGCCTGAAGTATTTTATGGAACTATACTCCTATGTTTACTACAAGGAATTTAGTGACTTGGGATATGCTGTGTGTCAATGCTGCTTTCTGACCTGAATTGCTGTTTGGTGGAATCTATGTTCTTATCTAATATATGGAGCAGGTTCTGAGATCCATGTCTGCTCTGGGAGCAGGACAATACTCTAATGAACAGGTTATACAAACACTTGCAGCCTATTCTGTGCCAAGGGATATATTGGTAATCAATCTACCTCACTAATCAAAGTTTTCACAGGAGAGAAAGAGTTGTCACCTCAAAATATTCCATAATTCTGTGGTTAGGGCAAATTTGTGATGGTAGGCAAGGGATGTGATTTCTAGTAACTTGAGACAAAAAATGGTTTAAAACTGGATCTCCCACATCCCAAAAGACTGCTCTAACTTGGGGCTATTTATTGAGTAAATAAAGGAGGCAAGAAAAGGGGGCAGTGATGCTATTTACTTTTTCTTCTTTCTTGCAAGGACTGACCTGATTTCATCTCATAATCTCAGAAGATGGTTCACAGCTGTGGTTCTTGGAAAGTGATGGACATCTAGTTTTATCCAGATGCTGACTGTATAAAGTTTGTAAACGTGTTATGTAGTGGAGTTTAAGCAGAGCTGGTACACGGAGTGATTCAGAGATACTTGGATGTTCAAAATGAGATATTTGCTTTAATATAGGACGGCAACCAAACTAGTAAGCCTTGACTGTCAGCCAGCTATCCTGCCTAGTGAGGTGTATACACACCTACACTGCATACTAACATGGCCTAAAATATGCGCCTTAGCCTGGTCTTCTTCATGCTTAAAATTCTGAGTCTGGATCTGAGTGCCCTGTTGCCCAGATCCTAGTATTTGCCATGTCCTTTAAGGACCATACAGCAAGGCAAGTTCTGTCCTGGCTTTGGAAATCATGTAAATATACTTGAATTGATTAGTCTAATACTAGTCCAAAACCTCCCATTGTCAGTTTGATATAGGCTTATTTAAAATTTCCTCAGATTTTATGCAGCTGCTACCCAGATTAAACATTGGACAACAGTCTTTCTCAGAATCAGTCATGCTTAGCTCCCACTTCACAAGTTGTCATATGCCTGATCATGCAGTGAAAACCCCACAGCTTTTAAAATGATTTATTATTAGCAAATAGCTGAGAATTAGTGTACCTGTGGTTTGAAAAAAAAAAGGAATTGAGAATTAACAATTTATTTGGCTGTCAACACTCAGGAGGGAGTTGTTAGTAATCATTAAAAAATCAGTGTACTGAAGTTCAGTGCAGTACCCCAAATCCCACTCCAAATTCTTACCTCAGTTTTTTCTCTAAAATTTGCTTATTGCCTATCAGTCTTATTGCATGTTTAATAATCACTAACTTCCTGAATTTAGTCAGTGATCTGTTAGTTGACATACCTAGAGCAGATGATGGGAAAAAAAGAAAGGATGAGATTCATCAAGGGTAGTGTTTGTGCCCTGGGCTCCATTCATAGTCAGCAGAGATGTAGTCAATATAGCGAGTAGTCTAAAGTGCAATTTGTCTCATCCTAAAGCAGCTAAGAGAAGTGAAATGAATCAAACCTTGAAAGTGCCCATCACTCTCCACTGACTTGAAAGGGAACCAGGGGGGACTAGCTTCCATGTAAGCAGCTAGACATCAAATATTAGATCATTTGAGACCCGTACCACACAACTAGCAGTTTTTAACATGTGTGTAAAAGTACCTGTGAATTTGTTGCATACATACCTATTCTGTTTGAAGGCTGGGTACCCAGGTTTATAATCCCAATTTGGACAGAAATTGTTTATTCCAGCAGACTTGGTATCACATATGCAATGTAAACTGCTCAAGTTAGGGCACACAATTACATTCCTTTCTGTTCTAGATCCAGATGGTCAACACCAGTTTGGGGAGAAGAGGTAAAGAACGGGACAATGTAGAAAAGAGGAGGATTATTTCATGTAGTTAAACATATCTGAATTGTAGCTATGAGATTTCAGTAATACCTTATAACTAAGCTTGCTTAGCTAACGTTGATTCACATTATGGCTGCTGTGAGTCTAGTGCCAGAATTCTTGGGCATCTAGTGCTTCTCTTGCCATGCAAAGGGGTTTAAAGCTAGAAAATTATGATTTTCTCTTTGTGACTGCATTCCTAAAACTTGAGTTTAGTTTAGTATTGAACTTTGTGTACCTACTTCAAGTTCCTCATGTCAAACTACAAAACTTATAAAACATGCTTTCTGAATGGAAAACATTTTCCTCACTTCATTTGAAGAAAAGGAAAGAAAAGAAAGAAAGATTAATGTAGAAATGTAATTTATATTAAAACCTTTGCCCCTTGTGGTGGTCTTCTGTAATCTGAAATTTACATCCTTATCCTCCTTGTATTTAATAAGAGAGAGAAAGGGAAAAAAAACCCCAAGCCCCTTGATTTTATGAAGCAAGGAAATAACAACAGGAAATAGGGATTTTTGTTTGTTCTTTAGTGTGAATTGGCACAGGCATTATGATGAAGTTAAAATACAGAGGTTAATTGAAAAATGTGATAAACAAAGCCCCTTGAAGGTCTCAGAATAATTTTGCCTGGCAGCACTGACAGCCTACTACCATCGGGCACTAAACCTACTCCGAACCGTAGTAGATAAAAAAAAAAAAAAAAAACCAAAAAAGAAAAGAAAAGAAAAAGAAGAAAAGAAAGAAAAAAAACCCCTGAAGTTAATTGTCTTTCTGTTCCTTCCACCTCATTTCAGCCCAATTATAACTGGGAAAAGTCATTCTGTCTAATTTGCATTAATGCACCTCTATGGAAAAATAGCTTAGAGAGTGAATTTGATCTTTTTTTCCCCAGTTTATTATGGACATATTTAAAATAAAAAGAAACCCAGCAGAGCAATTTGCTGTGGAAAACTCATGGATAAGGATCTTGATTTTTTCTTCAGTTGTTTTGCTGTCAGATAAATTCTAAATATTTAATGTTAGACAGGAGTATTTTTCAGTAGACATTCTTTAATCACAGGACAGAAAATGTTGAAATACCTGCTGGAACTCCATCATCTCTGGCTAACCCCCTATTATTAAGGAAGAAAATGTTCTGTGGGTTGTGATAAACTTAGCTCTTTGCCTGCACTTGTATGTTTTTCATAATAGCCTTCAGAAAACCTGAATAAGTCCTCACTTATGCTGTATTTTGAAAATAAGTCCAATGCATGATCCTATTGTATGTACAGTTTAATGGTGTAAAAGAACTCAAAAGAGTGTCTGTCATATTCATATGTAGTACCATGTTTCCATTCAGCATTTCAATTTGCATTTTAATAAACACATTAAGGGGGCTCACTTGTTGTTGGACCCATGTTACATCTAATTTCTTATTGAGATGGTGAAGAAGAACAGTGTGTTTTGCTCTAAATTGTCAGTCAGTATATGAGGTCAGTCTGCCTCTTCTCAGTGCCATTTATATTAATAGGTATGATTATCCATGCAGGCCTTATTTTTAATGTACTGTGTTTATAGTCCCCATTTGTACATCTTGCTGGATCTAACGTGTTCATAACGATGTAGAACAGCTGGCCACAAACTGTTGTTTCTCATTAAAAAGACATGTTTCCCGAGCTTTTGGGGATTCTTTATACTAAACAATACATACTATTGACATTTTGCCCTTTCCATTTTGTTTTAGCTCTTCACTGCAGTGGGATATCTAGGGTTCAGGATTCTAAAAGAAGACCTGAAGGGCTTTTTGAGAGACAGAACCAAGGAGAAAGCCACTTTGGGTCATTAAAGATCCCAGGGCACCTTTTGCAGAAAAGTGTGGGAGTTATTATTGTCCTGGACAGATTCCAGCTTGTATAGCTGCATTGTAGGCTATTTAATCATGTATTTTCAACGAGGTAATCTCCCCTTGAAAGGCTGCTGTACTCTGCTATTGAACTTCTAACGGCGACTGTATTCTGCTCCAAGAATGGCTTCACCCCACAGGTGGATGGAGTGGTTCCTTCATGGTGATTTCAACTAGGACAAGATAAATAATAAATACTGTACTAATTATACCAGAAGCTTGGTTTCCATTTATATTGCTCAGCAATCACAGGAGGTCCACCTGAAGAATCACTAGTTTTGTTTTTATTGGTTCAAAGTTTTTGTGCTGTGATGTAATAGTTTTTATGCTTGTCTACTTAGTCTAAAATTGCTTTTAGTATTTTCTCACTTTAAAAAGAAGCAGATCTAAACTTTAAAGCATCTTCTCTGATTTGAAGGGGTAAACATCATGCCACTAATGGGAAGGAGGGCTTGTGAAGTTTCAGTTCAGCAGCTGATTGGAATCAATGGCCAATTAGCAGAGCTTATGGTGCTGTACCAAAAGACCAACTGAAGTCTGCTACAAATTCAGAAGTCTGCAGCCAGCTTCTCCTGTGCTGTGAACTGTGTGCCTGCTATAAATTTTGATGGTGATTGTTTAATATTGGTTTATTTAATGGGAATGGGAAGAAACAATCCAATGTATACAGAATGATGCTATTCTAATTTAGGAGCGAGGACTTTAATATTAAGCTAAAAATGGGAAAGAAAGGAAGACAATACTTTAGCATGAAGTCCCAAACATGGTGATGGTGAAATCCAATGTGTTGTGGTGAAATCTATAATGTGTGTTCCCTTTATTCCACACTTAGACACAGAGAAAAGCTGTCTCAGGCTTTCCGCAAACTTGTGACCATTTGCATAGTTATAAGTCTCTGTGAAAGGAACTAAGGTTCTACGTGGAGAGTCAATGATCATATAGCACGGGATGCACTGTATAGAAACACATACTTCTGTGACTAAGTTGTAGTGAAAGTGTTTTGTAGTAGCATTTTGTGTAGGAAAATACATATTTCCCAAGTACAAATTTTAGAGATTGAATAAACAAAAGATATGCTTGAAATATATTTCCATCTGTATTAAACTAGGCATTTTGTGTAAATTGTAGCTACGCATGGGATCAAACCATGCAGTGTGCTGAATGTATTTTAAAATAGGTAAAGATTAACCAGCATACATGTACAAAAGAGAGAATATTTCCATATCTGTGCATAACTTAAGCAGGACTCGGTCACAGTGCCTGCGGACTGAAGTCACTGCCCGATGCAAGTATTACGAATGGCAACATCTACTCCAAAGGAAAATCATAGACATGAAAGAGAAAGCAAAAAAGGGATAGGAAAATCCTACTTGCAGCCTATGCTGTTCAAAGCTGCAAGAACTGCAGATTTAGACAGAATTCTTCCTGATACTCCCTCTGCAATCGTCACTTTCTTTCAGACTCTTCAGTCAGGGCTATGACTTACACCCGTTGCAATATGCAAAAGCACATTCTAGTTTATTACCAACTTCTCGTTTGTGTCAATACTGAACAATGTATTCAACCAGATGCCTAAAAAATGTGGTATATATATATTTCCATGCAATTAAATATACAAGGTTTTTGTATTGTGTTTAAGGAGGAGTAAGTTTTAGCAAGTAACAAAAAATTCCGTAAGGATTTGCGCTCTTGTTATATGGGTGACTTTTGTATTCAACTCATTTTGCTTTCATTTTGCTTTCAATTTGAATTTGGCCAACCCTGAAGTTCAGAACTATGGCACTATTTTTGCTACTTTTCTGAAAAAAACCCCAACCAAACCCGAACAGATATTTGGGTTGACGTGCCATCATCTGAATAAATCTTTAGAATGCCATCAATAGAACACACTTGATATATATGAAGAAAAGTTTGTGAATTTTCTTTCTGAGAAGCAGTGTCTGATATTTTCTGATTTCAGAGAAATTTATTTCCCACAGTGATAACAGAGTGGGATTAACAGAGCAACGGGCACATATAGAGCCTGTCTGTCAGAGCCAGTATTAGTTCCTTCCTTCCAGGGGTTCCAGAATGGTTGAGGAACTTCTACATGAAGGTTTTCTATCATTGTGCATGGAGATATTTGATGGAAGGGATATTTGGTGTGCCTTCCTAGAAAAGATGGGTTTAAGGTCCTGTACATTAGCATAACTCTCAACTTTATTTTGGTCCCTCACGCTGTGTACTTTGTAATGGGAGGTGGTTCTGCCATGCCAAAGTGCAACTTCTTGTAATTCTTGTGCCATTCCCTTTGAAGTTATTCAGTTTGTATTTACAAAAGGTTATGAATTGTAAAAAAGAATATTGAGCATCAGTGCTTTCTTATGTGATATTTACAGTTTATGCAGGGTTGGCCCCAACAAGCAGCCGACCAACCGTCCACACAGCTACTCATCGCTCCCTGGCCCCCCCCATCAGGACAGGGGAGAAAAAAGGAACAGCAAGGGCATAGCAGTAGGAGGTGCTCCATGCTGGCAGGGGTACATCACAGAAGGGACTGTGGTCTGTGGATAACCAATGCAGAAGCAGCTGCATCCCTGAAGTGACTGTGGCTTGTGGATCGCCCATGTCAGAGCAGCAGAGCAGAGCAAACTAGTGTGAAGGAAGGAACAGTGGAAGAAAAGAGTGAGAAACAAGGACAGGCTGAAAGAAACTGCTACACCCTCACCCCAACATCCTGCACTGCTTGTTGCCTCACCAAAGGGACTGAGTGTAGCCTGTGGCAATAACATGGAAGACATGAGCAAGGGGGGAGAAAAGGAGGTGTCTGTAGTGAAGCTGAGCCTGGGAAAGGGGGAGGAAAGGTGTTTTCTCCAAGTGTTTAAATGTTTGTTGTCTTTGTTTCCCAATACCCAAATCACTAATTAAATCGATTAAATTCTCCAAGTCTGTTTTGCCCATGATGGTACTTGGTGAGTGATTTCCCTGTCTTTTCTTCAACCCATGAGTTTTCTCTCCCTTGTTATTCTTATTTTCTCCCCTGCCCTTCTGGGGGAGAGGACTGAGTGAGCAGCTGTGTGGGTGCTTGGCTTCCAGCGGGGACCAACTCACCACAGCAGTTCCGGAATCCAAAATTAGATTATGGCTTACTATATTCTGTTGTAATTGTATGTGTTCGAGACAGTATGGCAAATCATTGCTTTTCATTTTCACTTGTTTGAAGTAACTAGGAAGGTTCATTTTTGTCATTAAAATGTTGCAAGTTCTCTGTACATACTTGGATCTTAATACATTGCAGCTATAACAGCAAAGGGAGGCATTTTTTTCAGGTAGACTAATTCAGCTACATTAGTTCTGTTGCCAAGGGAGGACTGTAGTCATTCAGGAGAGATAAGATTTAGGTCTAAAACTCTAAAATCTATATCACATAATCCTGAAATAGAATTCAGCTCCTAAAATATGCATATATTATGTATTATACTTTTGGAATCTTGACTATATTTTTTGCTGTGTTGCCTTCTCTTGCAAATGATTTATTTGCAGATTCAGTAACACAGAACACCCAATTCTGCTATTTTTCTCTGCAGACTGAAGAGTTTTGCCCTTTTTATACGGATCTGCAGGGAACCTTAAGAAACACTGTGCTTTATTTCTGTGTGTATTGTTTTTAATAATGGCAGACTGAAGGCTCAGGAAGAGGAGATTTTTATGGAATCAGAATGTGATTTGCATGTCTTACAGGAAGTAGCTCTGCATTAAAATGTTTCAGTCATCTTTGTTTCCCTGACTTCCCTATTAATTTGGATTATCTGAATACAGATGGCTCAGACTTGCTCACAAGAATTCTAAACAATTAATTCCACAAGATCACAGAAAAGTTTTGCTCTGTATTCAACTTCTTTAAATGTCTCTATTTCTTCTATTTCTTATATTGTCCTTTTCCTTATGTTCTCACCATTCAAATCCCCCCTCATGACAGTGTAGCATTGTTGACATAATGATCATTGAATAGAAAGGCAAGCCAAGAAAAACTGCCAAAGAATCAATGAGTGTTAATACTATATACTCATTGTTAATTGCTATACATTCATTGTATACTCTTTTTGCTCATCTGTTTTCCTCCTTTCAGGCCATTAACTCTTTAAAAAACTCCCACAACTTTGGCATAGATATACGGTGACTGGATACAGACTTAATTTCCTCCATAGGCTAGCCTCTAGCGCTAGCCAAGATGGAACCAACTGGTATGGAAATAACATGTGACCAACTTTGCACAGCAGTTGGCCCTGTATCTCAAGTATTCAAATGTTTTTGGTGTTTTTCCCCACTGTGAGCAGTAATGTGAAACAGTCATAATAATGTTATTTGTTGTAGGCCAAACTAATAGTAAGACAAAATTTCCTCCTGGTGAAAGGAGTGAACTTTTTGGTGGTGAGCATTATATGGCAAACCAGACATAATCAGTTACAATAAAATAACAATATTTTAGCAGTTTATGATCCTATTTGCAAGACAAGCACTTTCTTAATATACAATGATAGGAAAATAAGGAGAACACTAAGAAGAGTTCTCCTCTTAGTGTATAACACAGAGAAGTTAGAAATGTCAGCTTACAATGAAATTCCAGTTATGTACGCAGAGAGGAATAAATGGCATGTACCATGGGCTTATATTTTTCTCATATTTGACCATGCCTCTTTCATCAATAATACCTGGTCTTACACATTCGCTTAATTTTAAGCATGGGAGTCCCTTTGTCACTGTTAGAATTACTCCTGGACTCATTAAGCAAGCATGTACAGTTGATTATGTAGATGTGCACTTAAGATTTGGCGTGAGATAGCTGAATCTTAAGAGGTTAATTCAGGAAATAAAACATTTACATCTGGTCTGATTGTGTCATAAATATATGCACCTTAAGAATGGATAGAGGACTGCCTGTACATCTCCATTTTAGTTTCTTGACTAATGAATGTTTCTATTATACCATAAATTTATATGTGTCAGAGAGATCTGAATTCTTGCTGGGGTACTGGGAGATGGCAAGAAGGTTTCTGTATTAGTAAGTTGGTCAAAGTGGAGGGGAGGGTGTCAGGACTGAACAGAGGGCAGTTACGATAGCTATGCTTGGCAAACTCAGTCCAGGGATTGAGACAATTTCTGTTACCATCAGCCAGGATGACAGTCAGTTTGGCTATTTCAGCTAAAATGTCAGAATGATTTTTCCATCCAGGTCACTGTCCTCAGAAAGCTATCTAATTGAACTGACAAGTTTTCAACATGTATTTTGGTAATTGCAGCACAGGTTTGGGATTATTTTATAAATTTCCAGTTGAAGTCCTATAAAAACAACAGCTAAAGAATGTTAATTCTTGGCTGCTCTATTTGGGGAAACTATATGTAATTTGGGAGCTACATAAAATTTTTAGATTGTTCATCAATTTGGCATTCAAATTCCTGTAATCACCTTTTACCATAAAACTTTTTGTGGTGATTCTAATTTGCTTGCAGTCACTTGAGATCTCAAGTATTCTTAAAACAAATACATTAAGCAGCTTGGAAGAGGCATTATTGTCATGAGCAAGTCAAGTCATTAAATCAACATCAGGTTAGCAAGGAAGGTGCGATGTTTGTGATGACATTAAGGTGAAAAGGAAAGTAATGATAATCTGAACAGTGACTGCGTAAACAATTCATATTGTATACACTGTACTTAGGAAACCAATACAAATTTAATGAAATCAGTGATAAAAATGCAAGCACAAGCAAATAATAAAAAAAAGTCAGATGTACTTCAGCAGAAATAGAAAATGAATGCTGAAGCAGAGATGTGTGAACAGTAAGACTTTAGTGCCCTATTCAGTCAAGATTAATATTCTTTTCTTTCAACAGAGCTCTCTAGAATAACTCTAGATATTTTATATAGTAACTCTGTTGACAGACGACTTCTTTAAAAATTTCCATGCAACAAGGAATTTGACAATTTTAAGGTGAAAGCGTGTAGATGAATGATTAGAAGAGTGGCCCCAGGAGACGGAATTTTTGAGTTTAATCTTTCTCTGCTACTGGTTTGCTCTTTTCTTGGGCAAATCATGACAGAATATAATCCAGAGCATCAAGATATTGAGTTTTTAAGCAGCACAAGCTATAAGCTCCTATTGATTTTAGTGAGCATTGGGTGCTCACATGGGTGGGTCTGAGGGTATCTAGTAAACCACACGATTGGAAAAGGCAGGTTCTTAGAATATTGCTGGAAATATTAAACATACGTTGGATGGCAATGCTGGATGATTATCCTCCCTCTACCTCTATTCACCCAACTGTAAAAACATTTACATGGACTCAGAACTCCACATTGTTTGAAATGGCAATTTATTGAAAGTGATTGTTTGGGGATTTTGGGGGGTATTTTTTGGTATATTAACCTAACAGTTTTAAAGCAACTTAGGAGGTATTCAGGCCAAAATGTATTTTCTAGTCAAAACTGCATATATGCTGAGCATAAATATTTAAATGATACAATTAAATGTTGACAGCCTAAATTCTACTCCTCCTTTTGTTGTATTTGGAACAGGTAAAATTTGTAATTGGGTCTCCCACAGAATGAGTCATTGCCCTAATCATTTACATATACAGTCTGTAACTCCTGTTGGAATTTTTCTTTTTTTTGTACATAATAAATAGTATAGTTCAGGTGTCTATTTTAACAGAATACAGTAACAACTGGGTTGAGATTCTCTTTCTCTTGAGTGTTTAATAGTGTACATAAAGTAGATAAGGGACAAGATGTAAGGCAATCTGCAGCATAGTTGGGTCTTTGGGCAACTCAAGCTCTGCTCTGCTCTAATGTGTTGGAAAAAATTCTATCATATCCCAAATGAATGCCTTAACAACTATCAAGACAATATGATCTCGTCTCCTGAAAGTGTTCATGCATTACAGTTCATGTGACAAAATATAATTACCCAAAATGCATCAGAAGCTAGGAGAAATATTTAGCTCAAATGGTAAAATCATCATATTTACCTCCTTTATTTTGAAACTTACCAGTAAAGAGATTACATTCTTCACTGCAATCCTGCTCAGTTTTTCTCACAACTAATTTAGGCTGTTGATGCTTTTTTAGAAGTCTTTCACTCTGATAGCCTCTTTTCCATCTTTGACAGTTTGGAGGTGAAGAAAAAAAATCTTGAGGTGACCTACTCTGTAGCAGCATACTTGTACAGGTGAAATTTTCACCAGTGTAATTAGTAACATCACTGCAATCTCCCAGTGTAGATGTTCTGTGCAGTTGTAATGTGGGACTTCAGTTGCTGACTTAATTTTAAGTGACATTGATATAATTATGCTATTGTAAATTCTCCTAATGCAGACATGCCTTAAATTTGTCAAATCAGTCAGCGGTTTCTGCAGGTTGAAAAGACATCCTTGGGAAATGATGGCTTTAAAAAGGAAAAGCAATCACTTGCCAAGCCTTAATGACTATTCTGGTGGCCCAGATCAAAGTGACAAAACAAATGTTCTGAGAACAAGCCTTTACCTAAAGTTGAAGGTAAAAGTAAATGTTCTGAAGCAATAATTTTGCAGTTAAAAGCCAGCTCATTCCATAGTCTTTCATGCTAAGATGGAGTGCTGGCTTTTTTTTTTTTTTTTAAATAAAATCTGAATATTAGGTCCACACTATTTGGAGTACAAGGACTTGTCATTTGAAGTAGATTTGATTGATCTGTCCAAAACAAATACACTTTTCTGACAAAGTGCTAATAAACCCCTTCTGGCAGTCACAGAGTGCTTCTTTCAAGATCTTACTGTTTGTTTTTTGAAGTGATGAAATTTATAGAGAACTGTTATAAGGTTCTAATTGAATTTCACAGAAGTAGCCCTGGTGTGACCCAAAATGGGGAAAAAAAAAAAAAAAATCCTCAAAGCTAGTCTCTGTGGAACCAATGATTAAAAATGCTAAATAGGAAAGAGAAGTCCAAGCTAGAAATAATCGTGAGACTTAATGAAGATTTTTGAGATAAGTTAAGGTTGATAATGTCTACAAGATATAAGGTGGATGAAAAGATTCACAACAACAAAAAAAGTGTTTATTAAAACACCTTTTAAGAAACCTTGGGAACTAACAAAAGCTGCCTTTAAGATTTCCTATTAAAGTAAAGACTGGGTGAATTAGATAATTTTGCCACCTGCAGCTTTAATAAAACTTTTTGCTTAGCTCTTATTGCAAGGTTTAGAAGACTTTGAAGAACTTTAACAATCATTTTCAAGGAATTTTATGAAGTTGGTGACTAAAGAGCTACATAAATCCTATTTTCAATAACTTTAAACAGACCTGAAGTGAGGAAACAAACTCTCCGGATTGTGCCAGAGCAATTTATAAGTCTCAGACTAGCTTTCTGATCAAGCTAGATAAAAGGTATGAAAGCTAATTTTGAAATTTCTTAGGTTATATGTAGACTTTTCCTAGTTTTTTGAGATCTGTCATTTCAGTTCCTGGTCCATGATATGGCCCTTTTTATATTGTAAGTCCGTGCTGGGGTAAGATCTGAACATAGGATACTTTTGCCCTCCTTCCTCTTGCCTTTCTTGGGCACATGAAGAATCAACACAACTGACTATACTAGCTCAAAGAATAGGTGAGAGACAGTTGTTCTTTGCCACACCTAGTAAAAATTTTAATTTTATATTGGAACATGAAAGCATTTGAAAATAAGACAAAGTCAGTGCTGAAATCTGGAATGATTATTAGTTATTGGAACAGTGATGGTGCCTGAGAGTCACAGCCTCTAGTCAGGTGTCTACTATACCAGCTGCTTGACAATGGGCAAACAGTCTAAACTATGCATTTCCTTGTGACTGGTACAAAAGTCTTTAACTCCTGTGATGTAATGTCAATATACAAAATGTTTTATTCCCACTCTTAATTTTTGGTTATCAAAGAGGGCACCCTGGAACGTATTTCTTTGTGCCTAGCACTAACTAAAAATATGAGATATTACAAAGAATTAGCTGTCTGCAGAGTTGAGTAACATGATTAACATAGCCTGGGAAACCAGGTAAACAACAAGGTGAGAGGTTATGTGCATTGGTTGCCACTTTGCACTAAGCTGACAGGAGGTGAGCTAGATTTGAGGCTGAGTGGCAGGAACTAGAGTAGGTACAATTCTCACCAGTGTACTTAAACATTGTACAGGCATGAGCTCGTTTGTGTCGCATCAGTTCAGGGTATGGCTAAAGCTGGTAACACTGTGTGCCACTAAGTATGCCTAACAAAGTCATTGCTTATTAGTTGTCTTGTTATACATCAACTGTGTAAGACAATTATATTAAACAATTATCATCATAACCTTTCTATCAGCCTCTGGTCAACCGTACATCTTTGGTGCAGTCTTTAGAACTGTCATTCAGTCCTTGACTTAAGGGTTCAGCAGCTGCAGTACTCTGTTTATGTCTGCCTCTTAAATTAGCTGGAAATTCATACTGGTGTAGAGATAGTGTCTGACTTTCTGAGCTACAAAGAGAGACATATGTTCTTTTAAGTCTGCAGGTTTTGCCTGGTGGTTTCTGACAGTAGATTGAGGAATTCAGTTTTCATCTGCAACATCCTCACATTTCTTGGGCCATAAAATAGGGCTTGCTGATTTGAAAAACTGATTCTGGATTTTGGTCTCAAGATTGGCAAAGGAAATAGCTTATGTATGCTAACCTTTATGACAGCCTGCAAAGCCTCTGCATTTGAGCTGGTGCCTGAGAAAAGTTAAGGTGAAGAGATGGCACAGGAATGGATTTTCACTCTGGGAAAATAAGCTTTGTGTGTGAGAAAGTGGAAAATGTATGTCTTTGAGCAGAGAATGCCTGTTCATTTGCTTTTTGTGCTTCTGTTAGGCTTCAGTCTAATTACTTTGTCAAGGGCAGCTAGACCTAGGACCTTCATCCTAATGTTTGATAGGCTGACATAAATAAAACAAATAACTACACCATTTTGTTGATGCTGTATTCTCCAGTATTCTCTTAAGCTTTGTCATGTCTCAAAGTTTTCTACTTCAGCAGCCAGACTAATCGCCACTTATCATCTCAATTTGCATCACGCCTACTGAAGCTAGGCAATTGGGGAAGGCTAGAGGGGTAAGCTTACTGTACTTTCAGCATCCCTCACCTTCATTTTACTACTTTGTGGAGCTCTCCTCCACTCTTCCCCTGACAGTGGAGCATCAGTGAAGCTAAATATCTGACTGGATAAACATTATTGGTGATTTAAATGTTTAACTATTTCACTACATTTAGTGGCAGTTTTATGGAAATCCTATAGTTTTTTGAAGGCAAATGTAGTATGTTGTTTGTGTGTGTGTTTTAGCAGATGGCAATATAAATCACAATCCAATGCTGCCGAATTGAGATGCATAAATACTGTGGGTATAGCTATGCTTCCATTACTCACACTGTAAAACTAAAAGCCTTCTTTAGCAATTTTGTTGTCTTATAAACCAAGAAAGTAAATCTGATTTGAATTAATTAATGAAAGACTAAACTAATTGAAATACTTTTTGACATTAAGGAAGTATGCTAATTGATGGCTAATTTTCTCTATGTATCTTGTTTCATGTCAGTTAGATACCCGCATTTCGTTGCTAATAATATATTAATTTTATATGTATTGTTGATGCAATTTTGAGGATATTATGATAGCAACTGAATTTTCTTATGAATGGATTGAATCATAAAAAGGGTTCTTGTAGCAGTCAATTGATTCTTACTGTACAATAAATGCCTGTTAACTGAAGTGCAAATTAAATACTTATTTGCAACACATAATACAAAACATTAAGTATAAAAAAAATGGGCTACATTATAGACTCACAATGTAGAAGCAAAACCAGGCAGCTTCAGAGCCTGTTAAATATCCTTAGCAATCTGCTAAAATATGACATGGGAAACAGTTTACACTTGAGCAATTATCTGATAAGAACCAGTGCACACAGTGAACCTATTGCAGTTTGTGTACACAGATAGTGTATATATACTCGAGCACATGTACAGACCCACAGAAGGGCACAGTATATGTCTGCTTCTATATGTACATAATAAAAAAAAAGTTCATAATATGTATGAAAATTCAGTAGGCATGTAAAAAATAGAGATGGCAGATAATAAAGGATTTGAATAAAGAATGTTTAGTCTATCTTTACAGTGATGTAGATATTCTGTAAAGTTAATGGAAATATACTGAAATGCAGCTGAAGTAATACAGTGGTGAATTAAGTCAAAGCATTATTGATGATTGGGATTTATTGCTTCCCACTCATTTAATGCAAATAAAATAAATATAAAATAAACAGACTTTTTATATATAATAATTTATTCAGCTTGTTTTGTCTGGCTTTTCAGACTCAAAGAATATTTTCTGTTCCTTTGGCACATTGGGAGAAAGGGTGTATGCTTTCTTTTTAGGATGTGTTGAAAATGAAGTGAAAAGCATATCTGCAGCGATTATTTGTCAGGTAGTAAGAGACCAGACAAATAAGGGAGTTGAATGAAAGCTCTTCTAAGTCCCCCTAGATTACATGAGCTGCCATTTAAGGAAGATTTCCAAAGTAGACTGACAACTTTGATTATCCAGCTTTTTGAGCCAGGCCAAGTTCTCAGCTGGCATAAATCAGCATAGCCACTCTGAAACACGGTGCAGTGCTGACTTTTATCAGCGGAAGACCTGGACCTGCAAGATCCACGGGTTTCTGCTTTTTGTTGTTGTTGTTGTTGTTGTTGTTTTGGGGTTTTTTTTGTGTGTGTGTTTTTTTGTTTTGTTCCAGCTGTTAAAGGGGGAAAAAAAATGCACCTTTTGTTGCCCTGTGTGTCTGTCTGATTCTTTGTCTCTCAATAGATGAAAATAAGTTCTTGTAACAGAAAGTAGGTAATCATAACTAGAGGTGGTGCTACCCCCTTTGCTGCTACAATATTCAATATACTTCATTGAAAAGGTAGAAATGATAGCCACTGATTATTTGTTAAGAAATAATCAGAGGAATTCGGAATAGGTGATTATATTTAGGAAGAGATAACAGCCTTTTATAAAAAATTAGAGCAGCCGTTAGGTGATCTGATTATGTTAGCTGCCAAATACCCACAGGGAAGTCCTTTCAATCCATCTGTGCAGCCAGAAAGATGAGAATTGGCATGGGAGCTGTTACTCTGGCTCAACAACACTTTATACTTAGACAAACCTCTTGTGATTACTCATGAACATTTGAGAATAAGCTGGATGGGAAAGAGTTTTCTCTTCCCAGTTATAATTTAAAGACATAGAGAAATGTTGTCACACTTGGATGGGAATCTTAAAACCTGGAAATATTAAACTGGAATAAAATTCTAGCAGTCTACTGAGCAAAGCTAAAACAATGGCCCTAATTTATTTCTGTGTGAGTATAAACATATTAATCTACAACTGAGAGTAGTGGTAGGCATTAATGACCAACACTTTTCTCTTCCAAATTACATATCCCATTTTCATTAAATGTCCAAAGCTTATAAAAGCAAAGTCAGATGAAGAAATCTTTCATTATCATTGTTAAATTCAAGATTTCCTCTATCTCCATTTAGTACTGAGCTGTAGGGACATGAGTTTGAAACAGGCAGGATGCAGGCCAATGAGCAAGGCTATATTGCCATGTATTTAGAAGTTCCTGGGTACTCCAGGTACTTGAGATGAGGAATACCCCAGTTTGTTTTCAGGAAAATCTAGATATTTCATGTTTATTAAGGCCTGACACAATACAGAAAAGCTGTGGGAGTGGCTATTAAAATATAATATAATGAGAATAATAATTATTTTGCTTTCTAGAAAGAAAAGAAAAATTAACCAGAAAATACTGCTTTAAAACATAAAAGTTGCTTGTTGTGTTAACAGCTCTCTAATGCATGATGTTTGTTTGAAATTTCTATATTCTGTCTTTGGAATGCATCAAGGAATTTGCATTGACTTTATCTTCAGACACAAACAAATAGACTGTCTGCAGGTTGAACCTGATCTCACAGATCATATCTGTCCTTCCTACACTGTTGTTCTTTCCTGACCTAAATAAAGTCACTATTTTATTTTCTAGGAAAATTTTCATTAAAAATAACATTTATTTTTCCTATTTTAGGCACATGCATTAGCATCAACCTTTGGAATTCTCTAATTCAATGACATGCACTATTTTCTGTGTGAATGCTGCAATAATTATGTCTTTTTATTTGCATTTGCATAAACATCCTTTCACCTTGTGAAAAAGTTATCTGGCAAGAAAAGAATATGACAGTATGTTTCTTTTGCCATTTCTGATTTAGGAAAAATAAAATGAACGATTTTCATTCTAAGGGTGTAAAAAGAAAGTGCAGTTTGGGTACCAGTTGTGGGTTTAACAGCAGGTAATCTCACCCATGAGGTTATCAGCTTCTGGATGATCCTATTTAAATCACCTTTGATACCACAAAGGCCTTATGAAGAATACGCTGTGTCTAGTGTTGCCAGTGAGAATTAATATTATTCACAACTATCAAATAAATACTAAAACAATACACCTCTGTTCAGGCAAGTATATTTCCTTATTTCTGAGAAGAATTTATCTTTATGTTTCAAAAGTGCAAAGACCTAGGACCAGAAATGTGCTAATTTGTAAAGGTTGAATGTTGTAATCCTTGCTCATGGGAGTAATCCATACTTGAATGCTTCAACAGCTTTATTCTGAGCACAATTACCTTAGTTAAATCAGGAGATTCAGTACTTCAGTAAACTAATAAGTAACTGAAACTTATTCAAGCAATAATGACTGTAAAGTTTGAAGTACATTTTGTTCGCAGTTGTAATTTTCGACTGAAAAAACAGAATTTAGAAACCTTCTGGTTAAGTTTAGATCTCTTTGTAAAAAACACCCATTGCAAGAGGATTTATACAGCTAGTTAAAATACGGTGCTACCTGTCCTGATCTTACCTTGCGTAACTAATAAATGCAACAAGTGCATGTGAATGTTGTGCACGTGATGTCAGCTCTTCCCATGGAAACTATGATAAGGAGTAAGCAGAGCTACTATCCCTGCAGCAGCAGACACCAGCAGGATAAAACGAATGCTGCCAGAGGGCTGCTACAAAAAAGAACAGTAAGGGTGCAGCTCTCTACTACCACAATGAAAACTTGGTACAGAAATTTGTCCTTTGGAAAGTAAATAATATTTTGTTTTCATAGTTTCAAAATGAATTAATCACTCTCTTGTTTTTGCATTTATTATTCACTTATTGGTAACATTTTATCTATACAGGTCATGTTTGATGAAAAAGATTACAATGTAACATACCATCCTTGAAAAGCCATTGAAAGTTGGAGCTCTGGCCTCATGCTAAATAATAATTTTGGTGAAAAAATACAAAATAATATTAAGAAAAGACTTTAAATTTCTTTTTCTTGAAATGGAATTTCAAGAAGCATTTAACTTCAAACACAAATGATACCTTTAATTTTTCCTTTTAAATTTTAATTTTATGTTAAAATTCAAATAAAAGTATTTAAGTAAAAAATTTAATTTCAGTTGAAAAAATGCTTTTAGAAGAAACAAGCTATTTCAATTTGAGAGTGCTGACCATGTCAGAAGGCCTTATTCCAATCATTGTAAAGATAGAAAATTGTTAGAGTTGTAACTTCTCATGAATGTTTTTATTTCATGAACATCTCCCACCAACAAAACAGACAAATCTATGAGAAGGTTTTGGCCAGTCCTGTTTCAGTTACATATGAGTTTATATTGCCCTGGAGGAAGAAGGAAACATGGTATAAATCAACAGAGTTCAGAAATTTGGTGCTTCTAAATATCATCTCTACACTAAATTATCAGTCAGTCATAGTGAGAAGTTTAAACAAATTTGAATGATAAGTGCTCAAGATGTGCAAAAGAGAAGACAAGCTGCCCAGCTTGGTTACTGAAACTATTGAAAAGCAATATGACCTTGCCCACACTGTCAAAATACGACTTCATTGAATCTCATCCTCTAGCTAGGGATTGTTTCACCAAGAGAGATGATGGATAATTTTTCAAGTCCCATATTTCTGGAACATTTGCTTCTCTGACAACTATAGAAAATGAATGTATTGCCTAAAAATCCCTGTGCTCAGAAGCAGTCACATCTCATTTCACTCTTCTTTCCTCTTTTTCATTTATAGATGTAGACAAACATTTATTTTGTTGTTGTTGTTGTTGTTGTTGTTTTTGTTTCAGGATGCTTACTTTCCAGTTGTAGGAATTTAGGGAGTGTTTGTGTTATGTTGTGTTAGGAAAATGCTTGATTTTATTTTTTCTGTGCAGAAAAAAAGAAATCATTCCCTCTCTCACGTCATACCCCACTCCCCCATCAAACATTTTCATAAAAACATGAAAAATCATTGGTATTTAAACTTTGTTTTTTATCTACCCTCTAGCCAGACATTTTACAATGTATATGCCTGCATTGGGTATGCGTGGCAAGGTTTTGGTAGCGGGGGGAGCTACAGGGGTGGATTCTGTGAGAAGGTGCTAGAAACTTCCCCTATGTCTGATGGAGCCAGAGCCAGCCGGCTCCAAGACGGACCCGCTGCTGGCCAAGGCCGAGCCCATCAACGACGGTGGTAGTGTCTCTGGGATAACAGATTTAAGAAGGGGAAAAAAATTGCAGCTGGAGAGAGGAGTGAGAATATGTGAGAGAAACCACCCTGCAGACACCCAGGTCAGTGAAGAAGGAGGGGGAGGAGGTGCTCCAGGCGCCAGAGCAGAGATTCCCCTGCAGCCAGTGGTGAAGACCATGGTGAGGCAGGCTGTCCCCCTGCAGTCCATGGAGGTCCACGGTGGAGCAGATATCCACCTGCAGCCCATGGAGGGCTGCACGCTGGAGCAGGTGGATGCCTGAAGGAGACTGCATCCCCATGGGAAGCCCGTGCTGGAGCAGGCTCCTGGCAGGACCTGTGGACCCATGGAGAGAGGACCCCATTGTAGGGAACACCATTCGGAAGATCTCGCGATGTCACGGAAAGGTAGAAGGCTAGTCGTCGCCTCCCTATGACATATCAGTAATCCCACCTACCGTTGTTAGTATAAAAGGAATTAACTGCGCAATAAAGGACGGAGTTGGCACTCACACCATGTGTGTTATCTGTCTCTTCCCTGGTCCAGGCCGACCAGTGATCTAATCGCGGCACCTTGATATGTAGCACTGCTACATAGTGGTGACCCCGACGTGATCGGCCGCACAGGCGACGATGGGGCTTGCGCAAGCGATTTAAGGTATTAAAGGTGTTAGCTTATGAGGTGGGTGCCCGCGGTTCGATTAGGAGGGGCCCCACGGGCGAATGCATCCAATGGATGCTGCGCCGGGGGGACATTGAGTTTCCTAGATAAGTTTTGAGCCCCCCAAATTGGGGAGAGATTCGGGAGTCCTTGCTCCGATCCGAGCGCGGAGCTGCTGAACGATCGCAGAGTTGGGGGAAGGTGGAGCAGGTGGTCGCGGCGGGACGGGAGGCTGAGGCGTGCTGGCTGGCGGCGCGAGCTGCTGCGTCTGCGGGTGCAGCGCCGCCTCGGGAGCAGCGGGGACGGCGCCCTCGGGGACAGCGGGTCGGACTCAGACGGAGCGGGCGGCCGTGGAGCGGGGCTCGCAGAGTGGTCCGTCTTTGATCGCGGACATGGGCACGGAGGGTGCGGCGGAGACGGAGGTTTTTTCTGCAGAGGCGGCACCAGCGGGACCTGATGCGCCCCCCCCCCCCCCCCCCCCCAGTATCCATGAGAGGAGTTGCGGCGGGTGGTTCGGCAGCTCATGGGGAGGGACGGTTTGCAACGCCTCAGGCACAGGCACAGGGCATACGCGGGCGTGACTTTACGGCACTTGCAACAACTGCCTTGGCCGCACTTGGGCGTGTCGCGGCCATGGATAGAGCGGACCCCCCTTGCGTGAAAGTTCCGCAGGGGATTGCCGAGAGGTTTACTGCCTTTTTAGATCGGCTTCAGCTTGCTGTGTAGGCGGCAAACCTCCCGGAGGCGGCTAAAGAGGCGATTGTGCTTGAATGTGCTAGGGCTCAAGGTAACCCACAGAGCGCAGCGCTTGTCTCTCCTTTGCCAGCGGGTTCGTCCCTAGGTAACATGATACGCCATGTACTGGAGAGAGACCAACACCGGGAAGCGCGTCCGATAGTGGCGGCCTTGCAACAAGTCTTGCAGGCGGGTACAGCCTGATACTGCTTTTGAGGAGGCAGTCTGTAAGCAGGCCGCTAATGAGCAGGATTCTGATTCTGATAATAATTCTTTTGTATCAGGCAGGGTGGACTCTGAAAAAGAGCCGGATTTATATCCCTCATTACCTCCACCGCTGCCTCCCACGGCCGTCCCGCCGCTGCCTCCCGCGGCCTCTGCGCGGCCGGGACCGCTGCCGTGCCGCCGCCGGCCCCCGCCCCCCCACCCCAATCGCCTGGTACTCCCTCTCCAGGGTCTGCAGAACTTACAACGGAACCTGGCTTTGCTGCACTGCCTGTATCTCCTTTTCCTGCTAATCCCTCTAACTCTGTGCCTCTGTCTAATCCATGACGATTCACTTAATGATTTGGGAAAAAATACACATAGTTTGATGCAACGCTGTCGAGGAAAAGCTCTACAGCAAGGAGATACCATGTTTACTTTTCCTGTTGTATGCACACCTGCCTCAAGAAATGCAAGAACCTCAAGAGTTAGAGTTCTTAGGATCAGTCATCATGAATCCCTGTGTGATGTTTAATTACACCCATAACACCACTGGAAAGGGTCAGAATATAAATGCTATTTTGCCTGTATATAGAAATGCTACAGCTTGGTGTAACTATATCTATTCCAGAATATCACACTCTTTTTTCTATTCCAGCTGCTTTACCTACGAGGATGTTTTTAATTGTGGGAATAGAGCGTGGGAGAGGAATTCCATCGAAACTTAACAGGAGGCCATGTAGCCTCGGACAACTTACGTTACTAACACCCGATATTAATATGATTCACAGTAAAAGGCTCACGATAACTGACACAGGTTTAACTGGATGGCTAACAAGTTTGGGAATTATGGGATGGTTGAAAGATTTGCTTATGCATGGCTTAGTTATTTTAATTGTAATATTAGCAGTTGTAATGATTGTACCACGTATCTTAAAATAGTTGAACGTATGATTGCAAAAGCATTTCATGTAACTTGGCTTGCATAAAAATAATTTAAAAAAAAAAAAAAAGAGAGAGAGAGAGGAAGAGACAGAAAGAAAAAAAAATTAATGAAAACAAACAGCTGGAGAGGGGGAAGAGAGATGCGGTTGCAGAACACACAGACATGGCAGCTGAAGAGTGAGAACATCTAAGACAAATAACCCTGCAGGCACCAAGGTCAGTGCAGAAGGAGGGGGAGGAGATGCTCCAGGCGCCGGAGCAGAGATTCCCCTGCAGCCCGTGGTGAAGACCATGGTGAGACGGGTCGTTCCCCTGCGGTCTATGGAGGTCCACGGTGGAGCAGTGTGCTCCTGAAGGACTGCACGCCGTGGAGGGGACCCATGCTGAAGATCTTCGTGGAGGACTGTCTCCTGTGGGAGAGATCCCACACTGGAACAGGGGAAGAGTGTGATGAGTGCTGCCACTGAGGAGGATGAAGTGACAGAGATAATGTGTGATGAACTAATCGCAAAACCTCATTTCCCGTTCCCCTGTCCAGCTGTGGAGGAGAGAGTGATAGGATAGCTATGGTAGGTAACTGGTGTTCAGCCAGGATCAACCCATCACATAGACAAAATGCATTATAAAATAGAATGAAATTACATTGCAATTGGGAATTTCAAAAACAAGGACTCTGTGTAACTCCTTTACAAGTGAATGAAAGTGTATGTGATTGGAATTAGGTGAAGGCACATTTGCAAGGTGCATTTGCTACTAATATTGCAGGAGAGACCTAAGACCTTGCACAGATATTACAAGATCAAATGGGAAATATACGAAATTAGCAGAATAAGGTGTTTTTCAAAGAATTGTCTAATACTGTTGAATGCTTAAATCCAAAAACATGATTTGAAGGTTTAAATTTGTATATCTGAATTTATATTGCTATTGGAGAATTATTAATCATTTGTGTGTTTGCAGCAATCAGAATCACCTGAGCAGCAGTACGAGGATTGCGTCAGTTCGAAGCTAGAGTCCTCGCTGCCTTCCTCGTGAATCTGATGTTCCTAAACAAAAAAGGGGGCGATGTGGGAGCAGCTCGGAACACCTGGCATTTGTTTTCAAGACTGACCGTTAGAATTTGTTGTGCTGCATGTTTGCCAAGCCTTGAAGAACTAGTTTTACAAGGTCAGGTTGGAGGATGGCTTTGTGTAAGCCTGGGAAGATGTGGCTGAAGACAGTCACGAGTATGTCTATGGAATGTTTTTATCTTTAACTGTTCTGAGGACTGGCAAACATCCCAGCTGGGTCAGATATGCCCTCCTGTGCTAGTAGTATTGGCTGTGAGTCGTTAGTACTTTCTGGATCTTTGTTGAAACATATATAAGTTGGATTCTTTTGTGAAATAAAGGGAATCTTGCACGGAAAAAAAAAAAAAAAAAGGGCAAATTGTGGGAGATTTCATAGAAAATGGGGGAACATTTCTTTGAGCCTGATTATTTAGAGTTAGCATAAGTAGCCCGCAGTCAACATGAGTGGACCGGAGTACGCTCCCTTTAAGCCACTACAGTATTTGCATGTTACTGTAGACACCTATAGTAAATATATTCTCGCTACAGCGCACAGGAAGCAGAATAGCTTGGTGGTTGTACAACACTGGCGTGCTTGCATAGCCCAACTGGGGATTCCACGACAGATCAAGACGGATAATGGTACAGCTTATACTGCGGAAAAGGTGAAACGATTTTGTGCAGTCTGGGGTATAGCCCTTGTACATGGCACACCTTATAACAGCACCGGCCAGGCCATTCTAGAACGAGCACATCGAACCTTAAAGACCCTGCTAGATCGGCTTAGGGAGGGGGACCAGGCGGAGCCCTCCTGCTTACGGGATAATTCACCTGTTCTCCGTGCACAGCGTCTCCTGTTAACTGCGTTAACTTCATTAAATCAGACAATTCGGGGGGACCTGGACCAGATGACGGCGCAACGACATTTTACGAGTACGGAAGAGAAAGGCCCCTACCCGTTGGTCCGTGTGCGTGATCCCCAGACACGCCAATAGGACGGACCATTTGAGCTGCGTTGCCTCAGGCGGGGGTACGCCTGTGTACAGATACCTGAAGGGCTACTGAAATGGGTCCCTAGTCGCATGGTTCGTCCTGTCCTAACCTCATAGTGTTTTGAGTGTTTTTTCTTTACAGATTGCTGTTATCCTTTCCTGGCTTGTGATGTCTTGGGTATCTGCTACAAATTTCTGATGCTGGAGCAATTAATAAACAAGATAACAGAACTGCAGAAGCAAGAAGGCACTGCAAGACCTTTATAGCAATTAAGAAAAATGTCATTTTGGCTTGGAGCATTTAGCTGTGGGATGGGGACTTAGGAGTTGGTTTGTATCTTTGTTAAAAATTGGGGTTTCTTTTATTCTTGTGTATTTTATTAGGTATAATGTTGCTTTTACTGTGTTTAATTAATTGTGTTCATATATCTTGTAGGTCACCTTAGCCAACATAACAGGTCAAGATTCTCTGTGCACTGCAACCACATCACAAAGCCCGTGAACCAATAGACAGGACGGCTATGACTCGTGCGGCACGTCTGGCCAGCGACCGCATGTGCCATAGGCTCCCTATGTTTCAACTGAGGCGAATTTTAGCACCCGCTGGCCACGTGTGCTGAAATCTGTTCCTCTGCAAATGGACAAATACCGGGATTTTCCGAAGAGCATCGGGCTGGTGTACAGCAAGGCCATCGTTGCCTCTGTGGGGACGCCCACGTAAAGCTGGCACCTACCGATTGCTGTCCTGAGTTCGCGGATGGTGGTGACTAGATCTGCTAATGCTCTTCTAATAGAAAAAGGGAGGGGGAATTGTTGTGGGAACATATTTAGCTAACGGTCGCAAGAGCATTCCAGACGCCTTTAGAAGGCCTTGAACAGAATAAACAAGAAGACAAAAATAAGAAAGATACCAATTAGAAAAACACAGGTGCATATTCCACAATAAAGAGAACTTGGCACAACCAACCTCAATTCAGCAGTTTATCTTGACCAATTAGACTGAGATAAGTCTCGTATGTTTAGTTAGTATGACCAATTATATTTTATGTTTATGCGCGTGTGCAGTGTTGATGCAGCCAATCATTGAGTGCAACTGGACGCGTGGACAGTGCATGAATAGTGTGTGTAACCAATGGGAGCTAGTTGGACATGAGGAGGGGGAGATGTAGGGAACACCGTTCGGAAGATCTCGCGATGTCACGGAAAGGTAGAAGGCTAGTCGTCGCCTCCCTATGACATATCAGTAATCCCACCTACCGTTGTTAGTATAAAAGGAATTAACTGCGCAATAAAGGACGGAGTTGGCACTCACACCATGTGTGTTATCTGTCTCTTCCCTGCTCCAGGCCGACCAGTGATCTAATCGCGGCACCTTGATATGTAGCACTGCTACACCCCATGTTGGAGCAGGTTTTCTGGCAGGACTTGTGACCCTGTGAGGGACCCACGATGGAGTAGTCGGCTCCTGAAGGACTGCACCCTGTGGAAAGGACCCATGCTGGAGCAGTTCGTGAAGAACTGCAGCCCATGGGAAGGACTCACATTGGAGAAGTTTATGGAGAACTGTCTCTGGTGGGAGGGACCCCACGCTGGAGAAGGGGAAAAGTGTGAGGAGTCCTCCCTCTGAGGAGGAAGGAGCGGCAGAGACAAAGTGTGATGAACTGACGACAACGCCCATGCCCTGACAGTGGCACAGGGGGATGGGGAATGGGGGTTGTGGTCAGTTTGTCACACATTGTCTCTGCCACTCCTTCCCCCTCAGGGGGAGGAGGTAGAGAATTCAGGGGTGAAGCTGTGCCTGGGAGGGTTGGGGGGAAGGTGTTTTAAGATTTGGGTTTATTTCTCATTACCCTACCCTAGTCGATTGGTAATAAATTAAGTTAATTTTCCCCAAGTCAAGTCTGTTTTGCCTGTGGTGGTAATTAGTGAGTGATCTCTCCGTGTCCTTATTTTGACTCATGAGCCTTTTTTTCTATTTTCTCTCCCCTGACCAGTTGAGGAGGTGAGTGATAGAGCAGCTTTGGTGGACACCTGGCATCCAGCCAGAGTCAACCCACCACGTTGCCTTTATATGCCTAAACGAAAACTAAAATTTATTCCCATCTTTGGTTTGTTATAGCTAATAACACAGTGAATTTTTATGAATGCCATATAAGAAACAGTAATTAAGAATGCCAAGTTAGACATTCAAGAGTTTAGAAATAACAGATTTAAGGTAACTTTAACAGGTGCAGCTTTTTAATATATAGTTATGAGATTTTACAGGCTTTGTCCCCAAATGTCCCCTGATTTATTCAGTAATTCTCACCCATGGGGAGGGACTGTTATTACCCTTTACAATCCCTTGCAACTGTAGCATTGCAAGCTGCAGCCTTTAGATGCATTGGTTCAGTACAGCTCCTAAGTCCATGCTATGTACTTACAAGTCATCAAAACCACTTTTATAACTTGAAAAGAAACTCCAGGCTCAGTTTGATAGGAATACTGCAGCAGCAGCTTTCAGAATTACATTGAACTGCTCGTGCATACAGCAAGATGCTTGTGTCCCATGTTACATCACCCCTACTCTGTGCTGTTTATTCTCTGACACTGTATATAATACATCTGCAGACCCCAACCCTAGCTCCCTCCACAGTGTTACTCCATACCCTCCTACTTTTCTTAGCCCAGTTTCCATCTGCCACCTTACAGTTTTTCCTCTTTCCCCTGTCCCAACTAGATTCTCCGCATCCTTCAGTGTGTAGAACTGAGGCTCACTGAAAGTGTAGCTATTGTTTTTCTTCTGTATTGTCAACAGTCAGTGTGAGGTTTCTAGCCTTTTTTATTACATAGCAGATCAGCACTGAACACAGAATTAATTTCTTCAGGGGCACTTTTGTGATGCTTACTAACATAACCCAGAATTGCTGCACAAATAGCAATGGATTTATTTTCATACACCCCTCCTAAGAAAAGGAAATGGCACTGTGCAGAATAATTACTGATGCCTAAACTGAGATTGCTGGTCCTACTTTTCATAGTACAGCTGAATAATGCATCTACAGCAGCCCTTGGGAAAGTGGGGCAGGAGTGAGGGAAGAGGTGAGGTGAATAAGGATGTGGGACTCAGACGCCTCACCAGGAAGTGGTAGCAAGGTGGTATGGCAAGGGCTCAGAGCTGAATCTCTCCTGCAAGCTACCCTTCATGTTACCTTGCAATGCAGCATTTTTAGATGCTAATGATATATGTTGATGATACTTACAGTTGCAAATGCTTAGTACTTCTTTTCTTATGTGTTCTCTTCACAGAGATTCTTATCTTTGGGGGAGGGTAAAGAGGATACCATCTGCCTCCTATAACTTTTGGAAAGGCAAGGTATATTGCGTGATTATTGTCTATGCTGACTATTGTTCAAAGACATGATACATCCAGTAAATATCATAATATTGTAATAATAATAACTTTAGAGACTACAAATGCTTAATATGAAAGAACGGTCTGAGAGATTGCAGGAAGGAAGTTCTGAGTCTAGTATTACCTTAAAATATTGCATGATTAAACTGTTTGAGTTTCCTATTATGTTAAATTCCTTTCCTTCTAGTAAGACATTGAAATAAAGACAAATATCAGCTGAGGTTTTTATTTTAGTCTTTCTACCTGTAACAACTGTCCAATTGCTAAGCACTGAAACCAAAGACATTCCTTTGCTGAGGTCATACTGATGTTAAAAAAAAAAGACAAGACTAGAAAAATGTTCTAAATAGTCTTTAAATATATATGTGCATAGGTATACTTATTCATACACAAATATATATACATATATTCAAAAGTTGTGTTATGGTCTTCACCAGATTTGTGTACAATCACAATAAAGAAAAAGAGCACACTAGTTGTGTAGCTGTACACAACATCTTGAGTGAACTATTGCACCCATAGCTTAGTTTGGAGTCAGGACTACCATTTGATTTTAGTATTTCTAAACATAATTCATGTCAGGCCTATGTGTAATGTATAAATGAACATGTAGGCCATTAAAGAACACACACAACTGTTTTCTTACAGTGTTTCCCTTCCTTTCTAACTTTTTGCACTTTGGGACTACTTTTTCACTTGGGTAGTACCCTCTGGGATTCTAAGGGATATGGTAACAGATATGTAAGTAAAACATGCAAATCAAGTAATAAACACCAGTCTGAGATGTATCTGGGAGCCTCAAAAAAGTGTCGTTAGCATAAGGAGTTGTAAGCAGGCATTTTGTTCCCTTACTTATCAAACTCAAAATGTTGTGATACAATAGAAACAAGAAGAGCCATAAAATGATAAATTGTTAGAAATAATATATTTGGTGATAGTAATCTCACATTTTTTGTGTTCTTTTAGTGCTTTTATCTTAGGTAGGCTTCTGTTATTGAGCTTGCTGTCAACATCTGCTTCCATCTAATGAAAAAGGTATTGCTTGATGTAAAATTCTGACACATTTGCATTCAGAGTATAAATTCACTTTGATTTACTTTTAATTGTGAGACAGTGATAAATTACTGTGCAATTATCATGTTTAAAATGGCAAGCTGAAGTAATGACAAGTCTTTTTAGATATTTCTTTCCACTTCTACTAATAAGTGAACATGCAATGGTTCAAAAATACTGCTTCATTTTGTCACTGTCACAACACTATTTGTACACCTGCTTTTTTTCTGGTTGCTGAATAGCTGCCTCATTCTTTTGCCCCTGAACTGGAATTTTTTAGTCCTTTCATTTTTGGGCTTTGTTTCTGGTTGCTGAATAGCTGCCTCATTCTTTTGCCCCTGAACTGGAATTTTTTAGTCCTTTCATTTTTGGGCTTTGTCTGCATAGTTAACACTTAAGAAAACTGATCTGAACTACTGCAACCAGATTAAGCCCTTCTGTGGACTTGTTCAGAAAGATTATCACTGTTTAACTTGTTGCTCAACTAAATAATTTCAAATTTTTAGCTTTAGTTACTGTAGCTGTGCTGAGTGTCCTCATATTTACAAGCTCTTAGACTGGGCCTTGAGCTGCATTGCATTTTACTATATAAAATAGCTGCACTGCTCAAACCATCTGGCCCAGGATCTGTGCATAACTGGATGAAAGAGATGCCTAAAAAAGCTTAAATGTAAAACTTTCCGCTTCTACAACTTCCTGGGGTGAGGATGTCTACAACCTAACAGTGCTGAGTGAAGATTTTTCTTTTTGTTCAATCCTAAGCTCCTGCTGCCTCTTTCCTGTTTACGCTTAATTGAGAACTGTATTTAGGAATTTTAGAAAAAGGCAAAAAATAGGCCTAAACAGAACATGTTTAACATACATGAAAAGACCAACATGTGCATGAAATTTTTTTCTAGGCTTTTTTAAAACACGTCTGTTAGCTGAGGCCATAATGGACATACTTCCCTCTTTCCCCCTTCAAACAAGGCTTCTTCTGGGAAGAAGCACCCTGACTTCTGGTTGCAGGACTTTTCATCCACACTACCTTATGACTGTTACTGGAAAATATGTGAACAGAACTGAGTGTTTTAAATAAAAAGAAAACTAGGCATAAATCTGTTTTATTTAAAGACACAACATTCTTTCAGATTTAAGTTCTTCCGGTTTAGACTTAACTGTTTTCCCAAGCAATTGATCACTGGTCCTGAGAATGCTCCTTTAAAATGGGCCACAGTACTTTCAGTTTATCTTGGGGACATCTTTTCTTGATCTGCCATTCCTTAACAACAGTGATGTTTTCAGCTAGATAATTCTTATCTTGGTTTATATCTAGAAAACTTTATTAAATGTACAATTATCACAATCTTGTTAAGCATATGCAGTACTTATTTACATATTTATAAATTATAGGAGTATGCATAAATGTACGGTATTTAGAACATATTTATAAGTCCTCTTGCAAATCCAGCATGCTTCTCTAAAACAGAAACAAAGGGCCAAACCCAACATTAAGAGCGCCCTGCCAAGTCATGGGAACGCTTACTCTTCCAGCTGCTAAGTGCTTGTTTCAAGCACTAAAAGCTTCTGAAGAGAAAAGTTGTGAAGTCGTGGGAAAGAGTCCCATTAATGGCAATCAACTTTTGTTGCAGATCTTGAAAGTCCATTGGTGGGAAATGTGATCTGCACTTGGAAAGTGTCCAGCTTCTAGGATTAAGCCTGTAGTATAACCAATAGGACATGAAATAGTAGACACTAGTAGACACAGTCAAGTCCAAATATGTTATTGAAAAGCATTTCCAGCACTTACTCCCTCACACAAACTTTACTTCTGTTATTCCAGTCCTGACACCCACAGAGAATGAGAAACACCTGCTCATGCTGATTATCTAAGCATAAATAAGAAGAGATTGCTGTGCCTATGGGAGATGGGATAAACTTTCCTGAACAGTTTCCCTTTCCCACAGGAAATGTCATAAATTCTCTAATATAGTCTAAAGAAATCAGCAGCCTCTAAGTTTCATATTCAAGGTTACGCCTCATTTACTCAGCAATGTGGAAGGCTGTCAAATTATTTTTATGCTGATTGCACTCAGTCTGTATTATAAGACTTTTACATTAAGAATTCTCTGTTTAAATGTTTGAAGTAACTGAATTGATGTTAAAATATATGGATATATATCTTAATAAAAGAGCTCATGATTTGTGTAAAAATTTCAAGACATGTTGGACGCTTCTTTTAAAAGCTTTCATTTAATGCTAAGGGAACATAAACTGCTGTTTGTATCAATTAACAGTTCTGTGAAACAGTTGATTAACCAAGACTTTTTCCACTGGTCAAAGAGAAAAGAACATTACAAATCTGAGTTACTATTAGCAAGTAACTGTTGAAATGTCTACATTTTTCTGAATCAAACAAAAATGCTCTTTAGTAAAATGATTTAATAAATTTTTTTAATTGGGTATGTACAGACAAATAATTAATTTAAACATCTGAAACCATTTCCTGTCTAGCAAAAGCCTAGGACTATTTTTTCTCTCACTTTTGTTATGTCTGTAATGATTTTACTGAAGTCAATAGAGTTACACTAGTATAAAATCAGTCTGAGAAGAATGTCAGGCCTCTAGATCAGAAGAAATTTAAATCCAATTCAAGCACTAGTTCTGGTTTTCTGAATGTTTAAGATCAGTTGTAAGGATTTAATTCATATCATATAAAATTCTGAACAAATAATCATATTAAATCAGTGACTAAATAGACAAAGACCATTAATTTATTTCTATTATAGAGGCCTGAAAAGTGAGGCTTCAGACATCTCAAAAGTGAAAAGAAAATCTTAAGAAAGAATAACAGCTGGATGAAGCATAGTAATTTTATAATGTGCTCTGGCTGTTATCACTGAGGCATCTGTTTTGGAAGGTGAAATATAGACAGGTTACAATGAACTTGCTATGAGTGAATATTTTTAATGAGAAAATGAGTGAAAATTAAAGGCAGTAAGTGCTTGGGAAGAAACTGACAACCCAAAATAGAAATTAAAAAGAGCAAATGAGGAATACTTAGAGATGAGTTCTTGGGTATTTTATGAATCTGAAAACAACATGAGTGATTTAGTGTGGAAACTGAACCTTACCACCACAGTGAGTAGGATATATCTCTTCTAAATTACAGGTCTGAAAGTCAGAAAACTACAACTGAACTGCTTGCCCTAGGCTCCCTTTATAGTCAATAGAGAAATCTAGGCATCTCTGGAGGATGACTTATCTCTGACTAAAATAGACATCTGAGATAGGTCAAATGAATTGCCCTCTAGAGGTGCTTATTTCTCTCCAGTTCAGACTTAGATGTCTAACTTTTAAATGTCTAAAGCTAGGTGAGATGAATCCCACTTCAAATCATCCCGATCTTACATTGTTCCTCCATTGAACAGTTGAACAGGTGTTAGTAACAGAAAATCCCTCTGGCATGTCACAATGTAGATACCCAATGCTGACCAGGAAGTGAAGAATAATGTGGTCGATTGACTCTGCAATTAATGTTTTTAGCCAAAGTTTTTAGAACAGAACTTGGCCAAGTCTCTGTGACTTGTAAAGCCTCTTACATATCACTCACAAGAGGGCATCTGGATGAAATGTGCCCTTCTTGATGCCCATTAAAGTGGTGTGAAGTCCTGGGTTAACGCTAAATAGGCTGGGCTCCTTCTGCTTGATATTTGAGATTTGACTATGTTGCTGTGTGCAGTGTTATGTCAGTAATTAAACCAGACAAATTCAGTCAGCATTTCCTTCTTTGAATATTTCTAATTCTTCATTTTATATCCAGAGAGGCTGTAGAAATCATACTTCCAGGCTGTTCCCTTGTAATTTTTGTCTCCTTTTCTGGAAATGGGAAAGTAGGATCTTGTAGGTGAAGTGTTAGACTGCAACCCAGTTGAGGGCTTAATCTTCTCTTTCACTATAGTCAGAGCGTGAGACATGATTTGTTTGTTCCTTCCTCTGGTCTTTGTATCTATTAAAAGAGTAAGTTCTGTAGTAGAGACTGTCTAGTATAAGGTGCATGCACAACACTGGAGTCATGAATTTGGGAAGACCCTTTATTTTAACAGACTGTATTTCATGGTAGTTAAGATTACACTCCTAGGACATTACAAATACCCTTTACCCATAAACCCAGCCCCTCTCTGATTCTTTTGTTACTTTTATAACTTCATGTGGTTTTGTTTTCTGGCATACAGATTGGCATGGAATTTCCTTCTGTTATTCACTATTTTACTTGTGGTTAATCCAATACAAAAACATCCCTCTTCCTTCATTGTGCTGGAGCGTAGAACCAAAGCTCTTCATGAGAGTGTAATACATAACAGTTATCCTTGGAATGCCTTATCTGCCTGATATAATGAACACACAGATTGCTTTCTGTTGGTTTTCCAGCATCCTGATGATTTTTTTTCATGACCACAACATGTCTTATTTTAACCCACAGTCAAAATAAAAAAGGAGGTTTAAAAAGTTATTATCTTTTGCAATTTTTCTTAGAAATGATAGTATATTCATGTAGGTCTTCTGGGAAACACAGTATAATGGATGAAATTACAAAATTAATTAAAAAAAATAGTTGGTAGAATACTTCCATAGAAGAAAAATATGTTTTTAGTAATTTTTAGTAACTTATTCAGGATTTTATTTAGAAATGGATAAGTACACTATATCTTGAATGTGCATATCAAATTAAATATCATTAAATTGTATACATAAATTAATTAAAGAGTTGGGAAATTGAATTTAGCAATGGATCACTGGCTCTAAACTACAGCATTCTACCTTGGGCTAAATTAAAAAGTAACCACTTGGTGTTTTGACATCTCATTAGCAAAATTGCCTTTACCACACACTAGTCTATTTAAATGATAGAAAAGAGTGAATGCTAAACGTGTGTGTAAAGGATTTGCTGCAAATAGAATAGACCTAATCTGAAAGGAAAATATAACTGGAAATGATTGCTGGATTTGTAATTACTGGAACGAAAAATAAAGAAAAGCTTGGGTTTTCATATTCTTTCTGAGAAATGCTGATGGGTCATTTATTCAGGGAATGAATATACTGTTGGCAGTTTTCAATATTGCAATGCAGAAAAAGAAATGGAAGAGGAAGGAAAATTAGAATGAAGAAGAAAATGTAGGTGCTTTGTTCAGTTTGCTTCTTTGTGCCATTAGACAAAAATATTAGAGATAAAGAATAAAATCAATTATTGTTATTTGCTGGCTTATTGGTTTAATATGAGCCAGGCACACATTCAGATCCTGTTTGCCTTGTGGCAAATCCACATGACCAAGATGCGCAGAGAGGGATTTTGGAAGGAAGTGCATACCTGATACAAAAATAAGAAGTGCATGAGAACAATGCAATAAAAAATATTTGCACAAGCTGCAGCTGCAGATTCTTGATTTTTCTAAGAATCAGTCCTTAATTTCCACACTCTTTTGTACTGTTTGTCCCTATAATCTGTCTTCCTTGAAAAGCATCTAGAGTTACTTGTAATGATGTTTTACATCAAATTTAATTTACCTTTGTTGCCAAGTCTGATAGACTGCTCCATCTATGCCCTCAATTACTACTCAGTTTATTCTAACCCAGTTGATCACATTGTCCTTTTTGACTTTGCTTTTTCTAACTCTGACCATTTGGACGGCATCTTACGTTCTGGATCTCTGCCCTGACCTGAAGTAGTGAGTGGAATCTTCATAGACCTATATTGTAGGACTTCTTCTCCTCTCCCTGAGGTGTCTTTGTACAAACTTGTCTGCCTAAAATGAACCCATTTCTATTGTTATGTTGCTGATGTTCCTCTTTGCTTTTTATTTATTTATTTTTTTTTTAAGTCCATTTCTGCCCTCTAGACCATTGGAAATCTCCTGAATGTATTAAATCAGGGACATTCCATACAGATGCCCATTTCACCTAGAGTTTTGAGGGCATGTGTAAACAATGCAATCAATATTGATGTTAAAATCTTCTCTCTACCACTTCAAGAAAATGAAAATCTCCCCCAAATGGAAATATTCCAAGCCTAATGTTCTCTGTGGGCAATCACCACTAAAACAATTTTTCCTCACATTAGATGCACTTCCCAGTGTTTTCCAGCTATATTTTTAAATTTGCCAAATGACATGCCAACATGTATTTTGAGATTCATACAAGTACAATTTTGTAGTTAATCTCCTTTCTCAGAAAATGATAAATGCTACGTTGGTTGTTCCAAATTCTAACATGTATTGTTTATCAGCACAGTTGGACCCATTTGTTATAGTGACTAATGCTAACACCAGTCCAATTACACTAGATCTCTATGGCCTTTTTATATTGAGAAGTCACAATGAGGAGAAAAAACACTAGTATGATCCTTGAAGACTCTAGTAATGAAGACCCGTAATCAGTTGTGATCATGTTAGACTGGGTAAATATTCAAAATATATTGTGGAATTCTTTCATCTGGGGTTCAGCTTCGTAAGTATTGACCATTCCAAGTGGTTTTAGTGGTTCTAGTCCTCAATTTTCCTTGACTAATAGAAAAATAAGTAACACTTTGGGTATTGACACATAACAAACTACAAAGATAAGAGTATTTAGGTTATGATTCAGTCAGCCAAATTTCAGTTGTTTACATGATAAATTTATAATTGAGAATTTTTCTTAGTGGTGAAAGAAAAGATGAATCATACCATAAACCTACTATAAGATACATATCTCAGTGAGCACATATCAGTGGAGATGCTTCTTTCTTGCCATTGACTGTCACATAAGTCTATATATGTAGCTTAGGAGATGCCTGGCATTATTGAAATGAATTTCATGTGTAATGCTTAGCAACACAGGACAATTTTTCAAGATTATACTGTACATGCAAAAAATAGGAATTTCCACATAAAGGGAACTCATGTAAATTACTGTTGAATATGGACATTTATGTAGGTCCTTATTTTAACTTCTACAAAAATCTAGAAATCTGGGAAAACCTACCTAGTACACCTATCCATAATAGTCACTGGACTATCTAATAAAAAACATTTCACAAACCCTGACTGCCGTTTACACAGGGAAGGGGTAAAATACGAGTAATTGCTAACACTGATGTTTTGCTGTTGACACTTTGAAGCATGTGTGATGAGCCAGTTACTGCATTCTGCTAGATGGTAATAGTAATATACCCACTTCAACTGAATATCTGGCTCTATATTTTTGGCTGCAACATAATAAAAACCTGGCAAATTAAGGCATCTGCTGAATCAGTAACTCTGTGAGCATCTGGTAAAGATTGAAGTGAGAAAATTCTGAAGATCAAGATCTTTCCATCTCTTGCAGCTTTGCCCTGTTTGTTATTTGCCCTGAGTTAAATATCCATACATTCAAGAGATATATTGACTAACATTATATAAAATTTCAGAGAGGAAGAATACTTTTTGAAATGAAAGCAATTTAAACTCTGCTTTAAGAATATTATGTATTGTGACATTTACAATATAATTGCAAAAACTGTCTTCAGAGTAGGAAGTTTGCTGTGCTTTACTGGTCAGATGTGTTGGTCAATTTTCATTTTATGCTCTCTGTTGATAGTTGTATGCACCATTTTTTTTATACCTCAGCTTTACTATTTTTCATATTTACTTGTACATGAAAGATGAACTTTTAAATTTGAACTTCTTTTCTACTCCTTAAGAAAAGGTCTGTATTTAACTGTACATTTAACTGTCACCCTTCTGTCTTTCATGTACCGCATATCTCTGAATACAAGCTTTACCGGGCAAGAGTTGGACTTTCCTACATGAATGGATAGTAGCTAGCACATTGCAAATTTTTGCAGTGGTAAAAATTAAGTAGTAATAAAAATAATAATGACATTGATGATTACAATAATAAAAGGACAAACCTTTTATTATAGAATGGTTATGTTGGCATTTATATTTACATGCAATCTTACTACTGCTTTGAAGGCTAAAATCAGCATCAAGTGACAGCTACTCATTATCCTGACACTAACATAAAATTGTACTGACATAATGTAAGAATAAAAGGTATCTTGGGGCATACTGAAGCTGGATGGGAAGAAGAAGGGCAGTGCTAAATTAGCCTGTGTTTCATTGATCATAAATAGCCCTTGGTTGTTAAAATCTGGCAGAATTCAGAGCAAGAATGAAGATTGCCTTGCCATGCAATTTTCTACATCAGATCAGAATATTCAGAATTATGTGCATAAGATGTACAGATCCTTTTGAAAGTTAGCTGTATTTTCAAGGGCCTAATCAAAATAGAATAGCAACTGAGCATGTATTTAAAAGATTGTCATGATTAACATACTGCTGAACATCAAAAGAGTTAATGAGCTTTAACTACAGGTTAGATTAATTTAGTATGAATTTGGCTGCCTTAAATTCAGGAGACTTGTTAGTGAAGACAGAGGTCAGTGAAATGACCTAAAAGGTTATTTATTACCTTTCTGTGGTCCTGTTTTAGTCATCAAGCTTAGGCTGGAATGAGTGGCTGTAAAGGAGATATCTACCACTCTGCAAATAGGAAAAAGTCAGATTAATCCACCTAACAATATTAAAAGAATTTTTTTTCCAAATAATCTTAGAACTATTTTTAGGTGGTCAGATTTGACCAAACAAATATCACAAATTGTCTTGTCCACAAAGCATCCAGTCATTTCAAACCAATTAAATTATGGAAGAAAAAATTTTATATGGGTTATACTGTCATGTTTTCTTACAGTGATTATTGACTGGGCAAAGGGAGGATCATGCTGTTAACTCATTAACGTTGTTAGGTAGAATAAAAGGCAGTCTTAACTAAGTAGATTGCGAACTGCTAAGAAGCCAGTAACACTTCTTATACTTCATATTATGCCTGAAGCTTTTAAGGTGGATTTGGGAACATTTGTTAATTAAATCATTCACTTATGAACTGGTAAAACTGGTGAAATCTAAGGTAAACTTTTAATTGTGCTGAGTAAGAGCAATTACTAGTGGTGTATCAAGGAAAATTCTAAATCAGTGGTAATTGGAATGACAGGCAGGACTTTGCTCCAACACTTCATTAAACTTCTATTTTTATGGGGATTTCTTCATTTCCACTGGAATGAACAACTCAGTATGCATGACTTATTCTGCAATGAACTTTGATGAATTTTTCTAAGTATGTTAAAATGAACTGCATCTTCTGTTAATCCAAAGGCCTCCCCCCCCCATACATATGGTGATAAACCCTCTGATGCACATGCAAGAACGCAGGATAATGGGCATGAAGGACAATCATATATGTACGTATATAAATATATATATTTGCTTGTCAGTAATAACTCTGAACTGCCTACAGCATTCATAGTGCCTCTTAAAAGTCAGGTATTGTATTGAATTTAAAATTCTCTTATGCTGAGCAGGAAAGGGAAAAAAATCAAACACTTTCTGAATTGGGCCCAAATATCCAAGGTTAATTTTCTGAGAAAGCTGCAGCAGCTAGATAAGGCCATCCCCTGCAAATTCGTTTTGCCTGCCTGGATTACAGCTAAATTTATGCAGCTTGCCTTATCCTTTCAGAAGCGCCTCTGAAGTGTCGTAATTAACTGGCATACATAAAGTGAGCAAATTTTCTGCTTGGTGGCAGCCATTCCTCATTTCATCTCAGTTCTAACCCAAATGGAAAGGTAGTTTCTTATTTTTACTGTCAAAAAAATGCACAAGCCACCAATATTTTACAAGAAGTCTTTGAAAACAAACATGAAACAGCTTCAGAACAGAGTTAAGGTTTTAAAGAGCACAAATAGTGCTGAGGGAGCAAAGTGGTGGTTTTGCATAATAGTAAATAAAAAATAGAAGACAGAGATTGTGTATACATATATATGTGTGTGTGTGTATATATAGGTATACACACAGACACACTTAGCTTCCAAAATTTTACAGTTCACTAGAGAGCTTCTGTCTCTTTTCTTTCTGTTAAGATCCACATCAAGACTATAGGTTAGGAAAAAGTAGATGTGATGTATGCATGTTTCTATTTTAACATAATAGTAGATATTTCCTGGTTGTCTCTGAATCATGTGTGAATTCCTGTGTGTTTTGTTAAGAAAAGTCAAGAGCATATTTAATATTTTCATGTAATTTTCCTTCTTGCTGATTAAAATGTTTTAATACTGTAAAAATAAAATAATATAATTGAAATAAACCCCCATTGTCTATATTTGAAGTAAAACTGGCACACATATGTAAACTTGGTGAAAACATTGTAGACTGGAGAAAATTTAATCCCAGACTATGCTAATTTCTTTCCTTTTCTGTATAGATTTTCACCAATCTTCTTGTTGTTATTGTTGTGGTCACCAAGATTTTCTGCTGTTATAATAATATTTTATACTATCTTGCTCTATTTTTCGTATATGTTTCCCATTTTTCCCATTATTTACTTATTCATAAAGTCTGTCAAATCATTTGACAACTTTTAATACATTTTTGTAATAAATATTAGGTAAGTACTTTCTCCTCTCATCCCCTCTCAAATTCTTGCATTATGAAAACCTGTGGAAGTCAGTGAGGATGGCTGTTTGCTAAGAATTCTGATGATGAATTGCTGCCGTGCAGTATCCAACAGTGTTTGGATTTTCCCCGCCCGTTTTTCCATTTAGCAAAAGTAATTTTTTAGGTTTGCTATCAAATCTTCATGTTATCCATTTAAAGTGTTGCAGGCAGAGTATTCAGTATATTACAAACCGTTGTGCACTAAACTACCTCCATTTCAACTAGTCTAGCTTGGTTGAAAGCTGTATTTTTGCTTCCTGAAAATTGATATTAGAGCTCAGCTGGGAATTTTCTACAATCTATTTTTAGTCAGAAGTTTCAGCTATGTCAAATATAAAGCTCTTACTCTGCTGGTAAGTAGATCAACAAGTATGCTGCAGCGTGTTAGTTGTACAGAGCATACCCCATAAAGTAAATCTCCCAACAATTGAGTAATGGCAGCAGGAATCAAAGGGCCAAATTCTGCTTTCAGCTAGACTGGATTAAATCCAGAGCAAATCCACTGACTTCAGAGGAATTACTTGGGTTTTAAGCTAGTGTAACAGTTAAGCAGAATGAGTCCCTTCCTATTTAAACCATAGTTCTAACAGCTACTTAATAGCAGAGATTCCTGGGCAGCAAAATGACTGTCAATGGACTTGCACAAGAAGAGAACATGACAAGAGCTCATGGAATTTTTATTTGCTTAATCTTCAAGTGATAAAGATGAACATTATCACTGTCTTGACCATAGTAAAATATCTTGCCTGCAAGGGCTGCCCTGTGGAGAAGACTGTCATGTAAAAACAGGGGAAGCTAAAGAAATGTAAACCCATATGCAATTGGAAATCGCTTTAAAAAAGCTGAGTGAAGCTGAAGACAGCTGGGTTTGAGCAGAATCTAAGACTTCATCAGCAAAAGCCTAGTGAATAGGAGCCTAATTATTCATAAGAATTTTACAGGGATTAATTGGTCTTTAACCAGGAAGTCCATCAGAAAACACTGAGAATTAATTTCTGTGTACTTCAGGATTAGAAACAATTGACTAAAGGACAAGTTATAGGAACTTAAGAAAAAGGAGATGGAAAATTGGAGGTTTACTCATGCTGGCATTTATCCCATACCCTTGATAACCCAGTAAATTGACTGGATAGGTGTCTAAAAGATCTCTCACTGCTATTAAAAAGTATTTCAAAACTTTTTGAGTCACAGGTAACATATAGCCAAAATCATTGTGCAAAGACACGAGCTAAAGGAAGGTACAGCTAACGGCAGTCAAACACCTGTTTCCCTTCCCACCAGTGCACTTGCAGGAGACATCTGTAGTGGAGAACAGATGATTGAACGTTAAAATTTAGACAACTGTCAGATGAAAACTGCATTCATTTTTAGGACACCAGTGAAAATTGTCTATATATTCACTAAAATTGTTGGATGGGTTTGAGAAAATGTAGTCTTCAGGGTTTTTTGAGTGTTTCTTTTTTTCTGTGGTTTTTTTCATTGTTTCTAACTTTATTTATAACAACTTCCCTTCTTTACAAGTGTTTTATCTCTCCTATCTTTACTCTTGCCACTTTATGCCAACTTTTTATTTTCCAAGTGTACATTTTTCTTCTTTATTTTTTCATAATTTTCATGTGTCTCTTTGTATTTTGCAATTAACAGCATCGCTATCGTCACTGCTATGAGGTTTCTTTTCGTCACACATATATATATATATGGTAGACTGGCATCAGTATCTTCTCTTAACATGTTCACCCACAGACAGATTTATTGGAAAGGGAATATTTCTTTGTACTGTTTCATTTCAAGAAAATGATGAGTTGGAATGGTTGGACAATTTATGTTGCTGATAATCCATTATAGCAAAACATCTGTTCTGCTAATGCATGTGCACTTTAACAAAAAGCACATGGAGGGGTACAATCAGAACATCTGTGATTACAGCCAGATTCTTGCTAAAATAAATAGGAGGGCCTTAGACTGTATAGAAGGGAGTGTGCCACCTATGCTTTCATAGTGTCTTTCATTTTCCGCTGCCCCTGGTTATAAATACAGTAAAGACAAACCTGAAAAGCCTTCTAAAATAATACGAAAATGGTGTTGCATTGTCTGTGGGTTTTATGGAGATTTGTGGGCTCAGTTCATGGTTCAATATCCCATATTTCTAACAGCAATACTTCTGTTGTAAGAAATTAACTGATGCTTTGTGAATGATCATTTATTCATAGTCATAATTATTCTTTTAAGTTGCTGTAGTATTTAAAACACTCTTCCATTTTTTTTGTAAAACCATGGGACTAGTTTATAGCAATACAATTATTTGTTTCTTACACTTTCATTTTTTTAATATAAACATTATTTTTTTAATTGGTATGTTTCTTTTCTCAGATTTGTATGGACTGTATGTAAGACTTGATAAACATCAAATTAAAGGGATCTTGTATTTCTTTCCATGTTGATACCAAAATCCATAGGATGATCTCTAAGAAATGTGTATTTTAGATAATATGATTATATATGTATATTAAAGTAATCAGATTTAATAATAGTCATCTTTAAAAATACCAAAGTGAAGAAATTGTTGTGATTCGTCAAGGTTTTTCACTGATTTTTTTTTTTTTTTTTAACAAATCTCAGCCATCCAGTGGCTTATATTGAATTTAAATTAAACCTTAAATGAGGAACTGATACATGTATAAAATTAATGAATAAAAATCCTGTTTACCAATTAGTTAAATCCAATTAAAGCTTAAGCTGATAATTGTATAAACCTCTGGTATGAAAAAGAAAAAATGTGCTTAGAGCTGTTGTCTACAGTATGTGTTGGAAGATATTTTTATTGGGAACTTTTTACTTGTTACTGTACTGAGACATTGAGTAAAATGCTGATTTAACTGTGGTAAATCAGTCATATTTAAGTCAGGACAAGAAGTTGCCTATTGTTGATACTGTGTTTTCCAACAAAAGAACATCCACAAATCTAAGGGGACAACTGGTGTTCAAAAGTCAGCATGGGTACATCTGTTACTCATTAACAGGTCTTACTATGAAAAATATGTTATTTTCAGAAGCTGCAATTCTATGCTAGTTATCCAGAAGATATCTCTCTGTCATGGTTTAACCTCAGCCAGCAACTAAGCACCACGCAGCTGCTTGCTCACTTCCTCCCCACCCAGTGGGATGGGGGAAAGAATCAGGAAAAAAAAAGTAAAACTCGTGGGTTGAGACAAGAACAGTTTAATAAGACAGAAAGGAAGAAACTAATAATGATAATAATAACAATAACAAAATGACATTAATAATAATAAAAGAATTGGAATATACAAATCAAGTGATGCACAATGCAATTGCTCACCACTCGCTGACTGATGCCCAGTTAGTTCCCCAGCAGCGATCCACCCCCCAGCCCCACTGCCCCTAATTTATACACTAGGCATGACATCCCATGGTATGGAATACCCCTTTGGCCACTTTGGGTCAGCTGTCCTGGCTGTGTCCCCTCCCAACTTCTCGTGCCCCTCCAGCCTTCTTGCTGGCTGGGCATGAGAAGCTGAAAAATCCTTGACTTAGTCTAAACACTATGGAATATTGTTGACATTCTTCTCATACTGAATCCAAAACATAACACTATACCAGCTACTAGAAAGAAAATTAACTCTATCCCAACCCACACCACGACACTCTCCTGAAAAGCATATCAGATCTGGATAGTTTGATGTGTTATAATACAGTGCAAAATCCGTATTTCCTCAGTTGTGATTAGATCCTTTCACAATTTCAGAATTTGTTTTGACAAAAGAAATGTTCTCTTCTATTTTCACAAGGCACAGACCCCAGGCAGGTAGTGGGCTTTTCACAGATAAGTGGTAGTTTACAGATGCAGGGTATAAACTCTCAGTTGCTGAATTTTTGAGTAGTTTTGAAGGCTTTTCTGAATTATACAAAATTAACTCACAAAGGTATATCATAGTTCTGTTGCTCCACAATATCTTTCACTCACCAATAAATAGTCTCTATGCTTGCATATCACCAGCGTATTTGATATTTTTTAAAGTTAAAAAAAAAAACCAGTAATAAAATTATTACAATGGCATTAATGTAAAACAGAGAAGCAAAGTAGTAAGTGCAATTATTCCCTATCATCTGCTGCATCCTCTGCTAATTGAAGGGTGATTGAGACTAAAATGAAATGCATTTTGTTACATCTGCACCATAATCACAGAGCTTCTCCTTTAATTTAAATACTGAATGAAATAACTGCCTGAGAAATGTTACTCAGAATTATTGCTATTCCTATATAAGAGAGTTCACACAGTCATGGCTTCATTAGTGAAGCGGAATGATGTCACTTTATTGAATGCATAATATTAGTACTGATAAAAAGAAAAGCTGGGTGAATGAATATAGTACCTCACGCCACTGTTGCCATTAGTTCTTTTTCCTTTGTGATTGCTCTCATTTTCATGGCCTAAACTCCTGTGGACTAGGCTACAGGACCATGAATCAGGTGTCGTAGGATAATTTTTGCCCAATTTGGCAGAAAGGTAAGGACAACAGAGCGCTGCTGGTGCATTTTGCAGGTACGAAGATGACAGTTCTTAGAATTCATGGTAGATCTTCAGAATTCATAGCAGGAAAAGGAGTCCCTTGGAGCTACAATGGCTTTTCCTTTCCTTTCCTTATTTCCCCTGGCCATGGAGTGAAGAATTTGCTTTACCCCACTAATTGACTAGTCGACACAGATGATCCAAAGCAGGAATTGCTGGAAGTTGCTAACTTGCCATAGCTACATTTGGTGTATAGCAAATGAAAAAAAGCAGTCCTCTTTCTCCACTGAAGGGGAAGGGGGACTCACTGTGGGTAAGCTGTGGAGTTGAACAGGCAGCAGGTCTGCAGAGGGGCCAGGGGTGTCAATAGTAGAGCAACTCCTCTTTTTGTTCCCATGCTTGTAAGGAGTATAGCTTACTTTCTTACCTTACTCCTATCTCCTTTGTCTTTCCACCACATATAGGCTTTTTGCATGTTAGATTTACACTTTGCTATCTGCTAAAACCAGTCCTATTCAGCTCTCAGTGCTCCATTGCTTTAGTAACCTGTACTTGACCATTTTGCATCTGTGCTTATAACACAGGCATTGTCTTCTTCTTTTACTTTCACGGCCCTGCTATGATCTTGCTCTTTATTTTGGGGGTCCCTGCTACTAAGGGAAACTGATGATGGCATGGCTGCCTAATAAAAGATTGCTGGTCTTGAGGAAATTCTATACCCTAACTCATGCTCAGGACTGTCCACCTAAGGCCTCATTTTATTAGTATTTAGGCACTACAATTTGGACCAAAATGTCACTGTTAAAAAAATGGACAGTTGTCAAACAGTGGTTATCTCTTTTGCTTATTATGAGCCCATGCTATATCTATTAGGTGATCAGATATCATGTAAATGTGGTTGTTTGTTTTTTGTTTTTTTTTAAAGAAAGGAGGTTAAAACCATATAATAGGACTTAGGAGATTTGTGTTTGGCTCCTCAGTCCTGGGCAAGTTGTTTGAAACTAAGATATTCCACAGCTGCCTGTTTATATATACCCTGTATTGTCATGTATATTTTTAGTGTTATATTCCAAGCTTTTTGATACAGTCAGTCGTGCACTATGATAGTACAACAGGGCACCTAGATATTATAAGATAACAGTAACAATAAATATTCACCAATTAAATAAATAATTCTTTGACTTAGATACAGACTAAGAATCTTTTTTTTTTTTTACTAATATCTATGAAATACCAAAGTAGGTCTTCCTCCAAAACCATTTTATTTCAACAAAGTCTCAGATATTTTTCTTAAATGCTCATAAGAGACTAATATTAAGGTATATGTTCCTCACACATTATGACAGAAAAGATTATCAGATAAAGAAAGTGGAAATAAATAGTTCCATAACTTTTAAGTATTTCTTTTCTTAAGTGGGAAGGATACAAGCAAATGACATGAAAAAAAAAAAGAAAAAAGCCCAGGCCCAATGGCACTTCCTTTTTATATTAGCAAAAGACATATATGCTTGGTATGCTATTGAAATGAAGATATGTTAAACAAAATGCTATTGCCATAGATATCAATGGCAAAACACTCATTTCTCTCCTGCAGTCAAGCTTTTGCCCACTATTTGTGAATACTGAATGAAAACAGTAGGGACAGAGAAACTTTCACTGGAGTTTTCTTTGGAGTTATGTTTTTGAAAGTAAGATGACTGGTTTGACAATTCAGAGAAGCCTTAGCAATATTCTGATGTGTGCGGTTCAGTCTGATAAATAACTTGAGCTTGCAATGTTAATATAGATAGTTTTGATTGTGTCATGTTGTTTCAAGATTAGCTATCAAAATGTTTGATTATATGACAGAAATATTTAATAAACCAAAAGGCTTGAGAATGTTCCATTTGAATATTACACATGAATGTATGTTATCAGTGGAGAATATATAAATATCGTGGGTGACTGCTGTGCAGAGAAGCTCTTTATTCCATTCTACCTGTTTTTCTAAGAAGACAGCTTGTGGTGTTGTCTAAGAAGACAGCAATGCATTCATAAGTACAAAAACTTAAGCCATTCTGAAGTTATTCCAAATCTTTAGCCTCTGAGGTGAAAGGACAGAGAAGGCTTAGTTCTTAGATAGAAAGACTGCTGTTAAGTAGCTGCAGGAAAACATCCCCAAACAAAAACAGTATTCCAAGGGAACAGGGGTCCTATTGCTGCATAACAGCTCCCAAAATTGCTCCTACAATGGTCAGGAGCTTAGAACAGCTCCCTGACGTTCCCTCCCTCCTTGAGAAAGAACTTGGAAAAGCCTAAAATACCTGGCTGGTCAAGAGTCCTTCTTTTAGATTTCATCTGAGGCTAACAGGTAAGATCCTTCTTTCAGATCCCTAAGTATTTGTAAGAAGACACTTATATGTGAGCTAGTAGCTAAACTACTGTTATGGTTAGCCAAGAGAAACAGGCACTTGCAAAGCATGGTTCATTTGACCTGTTTTAGATGCCCACGAGAGTACAAGATGAATTACACTGAGAACTGACTATTTATCTACAGAGACTATAAAGTAATTCAGATGCAGACATCTATATGGCAAATGTCTAAAGTCTGGTGAGATGAATCCTACTAAAGATTAAGCACCTAAATCCTACTAGAGATAGTCTTTAAGTTTTGTACTTGTTATTCCATTATCATCTCTAGAATCAATGTCCAATGGCCAACACTATTGCTTCATAAGCATTACACTACTACTGAATCATTTCTGGCTATCTAAATCCACTGGAACTTCCAACATTTATAAAAATAATTACAAATACAGACCAACAGCCAAATATCTGGATTTTTTAAACAAGTACATTTCTCCAACAAACAGAAAATTAGTAGGAGATCACTATGAGGCCACAGAATAATTATATTTGATCTGGTGGATTTTTTCTCTAAGCATGTAATTGAAGAACAAAAATGTGTGGTAGCTCACTTTCTGCAGATTACTAATTGTGCAGTTCAAAATGAAGGTCCTTGATGGCACAATGAATACGCATGTTTCGTTTATAACAAATATTTGGGCAAAGGCAAGATGAAGCAGTAAACATAATTAAACAAACTGAGATTATCCACTATTCTTTTACTTTAGAGAAGACAAATGACCTTCCAAGCCAAAGACCTGGACCTTTAGCTATTAAGCAAAAAAGGAGCTTGCCTTTTATAATTAAGCTACAGTGTCACAATCCATTGAGGTAAAAGATACATTCGTACACTTACTATAAAGCCAAACAGTAATTAGAGGTGTGGAAACCATCAAAAAAGGGAGAAAGTGCTTTTACAATAATTAGAAATATTTCTTTTCCACTCTCTTAATAACTCAGTATACTCAGTCTATACTTAAATAAAACCATTGCACATTTGGAGGGAGCCTGCTATGAAAAGACAGTATGCAACTACATTATATTGGTTTGGTAGCTTTTTAAAAAAATGTTTCTCTCACATATTTTTTGCTTTATCTCTGATTTTTCTTTTCTACAGAAGCCATTAAATGAAAGTCTGAGTTCCAGCTAGCTTAAATGGGACAGTAGAAATTTTCAAAGTACTTTTACAACAACTTCAGGTCAAGATAAAAAACAAGCCAGCAATTCTGTATGTCCAGGGATGTAACACCTTTTTTACATTTCCCTGATCTATATTTTTATGTCACATTGGGAAAGAAGTATTAGGAGAGGTTTTCAAGGTAATGAATAGGAATTAGGACTTATACATCTCGCTATCCTTTGTGCTTCAGAAAATATCCCCCCCAGTGCATTTGAGGCTTAATCTAGATTCCACTGAGATCAGTGAGTCTCATATTGATTTTTAGGGAGAGCTGGATCAGGTCCCTGTTACATTAGCTAAATCCTGACTAGACCAGTATGTGTATGAACTGACAGTGATCACCTGAAGATGAAATGCTAGCTTTAAAAACCACTACCTCTTCCGTGTCAGAAAGGAAAAACAAAAAATGTGCATGTGTAGGGGAGAAATAAGGTGCTGCTGGCAGTTCTGAGCCTGTACAATTAGAGTTTTGATCATCACTCCACCAGTCAAGTGAAGATATAAAATTATAGTTAGTGTGTTTCTGCATGTAATGAGATAAGTAGAAGTTTTTAGTTAGCCATTTGCAGCAGACATTTCTACTGACCTCCTGCAGGAAATAGGTTCTTGATGCAATCATCTCATATTGATTGAGCTGCCAGACATTAACTGATGGCCAGCCTTTGAAGGATACTGTTTTAAGAAACCTTGAAATGCTGTTTCACAATTCCTTGTCATGTGCTTAGACCTGAGATACCATGAAGGAAAAAAAATGATGAAAATTGAAGTAGTATTATACACATTTCAGTTTCTCATCAGGGCCAAAATGAAACAAGTGGGATCAAGACGCTAACACAGGGCTTTGGTTTCTGAAGAGGGAGGGCACTGACTATGTATTAGGACAAGGAGACATTTATTGTACATTGATCTGCATCTAATCTATGCTGTTTGCAGACCAGGTTGGCCAGATGCCAGCTCTTATCTCTGGCTATTGACATTTTACATCTTAAGGACATAGCGAAGTTTTGAAATTGGTCTAAACGTCCTGTATTGAAAACATAAGACATCTTAGTGAATATTCTTCATAGGAGTTCAAAAACATTAGGGACTGGAAGAAATAAAAAGTGTGATAGCAAAATATGACATCAGACAGAATATATCTGTCCCAAATTTTTATATGTATGCACCTGCACTCCTACTGACATTAATCAAAACACATCAGTAGAAATTATGTTGGATCTTGATTGGAAACTATATATACAGATACATCACAGTACCCAATGCTTCTTAGGATAAAAAGAGAAAAAACTCTGCCCAGTTTTTAATAGAATAGGGACTAGATTAGAAGTCAGAGACATTAAGTGATGCTTTCAAAGGCAAGTTTTCAGAAATGGAGTTTTACCAGAGGAAGAGTGCATGAGAAATCAAATATCATTCAAATTCCACTATGATTTCATGAAGGATTTGTAGTAATTCTCTAAATGTGTTTAAATTTCCCAAACGCTTTTATTTTATTAAAATGGTTTAATTTCTGAGACAGAAATCCTGGTATATGCCAAAATCTAAGTGCAATTAGCATGTCAGTGATGGATACAAAAAATAAAAGCAGACCACAAACCTTAATGTTAAATTGAAATAGACTCCTTATAAGCATTTCAAATTGGTCAAAAGCTAAAAGAAAAACCCCTACTGTGTTTAAAAAAAGAATGTGGCTTTTTTTACTTCACTCTGATTATCAGAGTGATGTTTTTCATTACTTAAAAAATATTTAGAAAGTCCAATTAATTTAATAGTAATTTCTCTCAATCTTTGTTATTCTTGAAAAAAATCATAAATTGCAGCTTATCTTAGCTATATTAATTAATTAAAAAAAAAAAAAAGAATTCCCATATATCCATTGCATTACCAGTGATTCATTACCCTTCTGCATATCTTCCAAGGAAAGAAAAGTAGGAAGTGGACACTGACCAATCCATTAACAATTATTTTGACAAATAGGATCTAGGAACTACTGTATTTGAAGGAAGAAATTTGTGGTAAAAATAAATGATGAATACATTGGAAGAATGTATTAAATGGTTTGTAGCTGATTTCTAACCCAGAAAGAGTCCTGATCCTACAGCCTGTTCAGTACAGATAGATATTATGTCCATACGGAACAGCTTGCAGTATCAGGTTAAATTTGTAAGACATATGATATAGTTACCAGATTGAGCAGGCAGCTTTAATTTAGGTATAGGCCAGAATGAGCAGCAAAGCATGGTATCATTTTTTGCAAGGTGGTGATATTAAGGAACACCATGTTGTGGTTTGATTAAATGGCTAAAAATGAGGACATGGGTAGAAACACTAGCAGTTCAGAAGTATCAAGAAAAGGCAATTTGTCCCATCCTGTGACATGCAGTTTCATTTTAAGCAAGCAGTAGTTTTGCATTCTGTATTTTGCAAGGAGCTATATAGTGATTGTGCACCATTAGTTAGTATCATCATGCAAGAAAGGGAAAACTAATTTTTAGCTGTTTCTAGCTAATTTCTAGCTTGTTCTGTTTCACACTTTTGCTTTTAAAGCAAGCATGTAGTTCTATTGATAAGTTTGGTATCTGGATAGAGGTAGCTGCAACTGGGAATTCTGCACCCTTTGTGTAATGTGGAGTAGTGTTTGATGGTGAAACACAAATGATTGCTGAAGTTCTCCTGAAGACAGGGCAGGACACAAGCAAGACCACTGGAGCGTGACTTTGTTGATGGCCAGGCTATTCCACATCTTTACATAACAGGTGGTATTAATGGAAGTCACTGTTAGAAAACAGGACAATGTAGCATGTTTGGTATCCAGATTTCTGAAATAATTCAGGTTTGGAATGAAGATGTCCATTTGACTCAGATGATGACTGACCCAGTGGAACTTGTTGCTGATCCCAAAAGCCAGTGACCTGATTAATTTCTGCTGTGAATTTGTTCATTATTCATAATTTGGTTTAAATGCCATTCTCTGCCTACAATCTCAGACAGTGCCATAAAATATAATCCCTTGGACTAAATCTGAAAGCCATCTACTGCCCTCTGTGGCATGCAAATTCTAAAGCCATTTACTTCCTACTATGCAAACACTGAAAATATGACAAAGCCATCTGGAATGCCGAATCTCTTAAGAAAAGATGAACAATGGAATCTTTCTTTGTTTAAAAAAAAACCCCAAACCACCACCAACATGAAATAAGAACTTTAGTATCAGCTTTTACCCATTAGCTCAAAACAAAGTGTCAATTGAGAGGCACGAAATGGATTAACAGATTCAGAAGAAGACCACCCACTGGCATTCTTATATTCCTCATCTGCCGTGAAAGTAACTCAGTATTAACTTCATTTCTTAACAGTTAAGGGGCATTTGTCACTGTTAGATGTGACAGTCATCTGTTCTGCTCTTCTGCCTTTTTGAACTGTGAATTCATTTGCTAGTAGATGTCAGTGAATCAATTATTTTATGACTTCATTTTATATTTCCTTTTTATATTACATTACAAACAGTGGGAAAGGAAAAGGAAAGCTGCTTCGTAAATCAGCTTGGCTAACCAACAGTTAGAGTGCTACAATATACCTGCAGCAATCATATCCTTGAACCAGAGGCAGAACAGGTATGTGCTGTGAATTAAAAATAAATAAACCAAAATGAAAAGAAGCACTGCCCAGAAGGAGTGGAATTTAGTTAAAGATGTAGCAAGCATTGCTGTTTACAGCCAGTTGTTTAATTACTGACCCATGTACAGGACAGAACCCACTCCGCTCCTGCCTCTTCATGCTGAATATGACTCACAGAAACTTCTAATGTGCTGTATTTCTGTGAATTCAAGTGGTTTTTTTCTCTCCTTTTTCCTCCAGTTGGTAAACAGAACAGAAGAATTATTAGAATCTCTGTATTTTCTCTTCTCAACATTTCAGAAATGACACAATTGGCTGGGGGAAATATGTTTATATTCAGGTGAGAGAATCTTAGGGTACAGAAATGGGCAGGATACTTTCTCTAACATGTTCTGTTTTCAAGTGTTATGAAAAATCCTGGGGAATGCTAAGTGAGTCACTGTAGCAGGTGTCGTGAAGGATCTGGAGAGTAGGAATATGTGTCGCCTGCAATGTAGAATTCTTAACAGGAAACCCAACAGGCTGCCAAGGATGAGGAAAAGCCTTGGCTGTTGCATTCTGTTCAGCTTCTTTGCTGCTAGGCTTCAGTCTGGACCTACAGATTTTATTTGGAGAAGTCTTGCATGATGATACTTTGTAGGGAAAGCAAAATGCCCTTAACATGCTACAATCATATAATATGCCTTACTTGCTGTTATGAAGACCATTGACTTCAGGTAGGTCAGGACAAGAAATCAAATTCTCTTCATAATTTTGAGGATGCAAATTCCCATCAGATTAAAAAAAAAAAAAAAAAAAAAAAAGTCAGCTGATTTAGTCCAGCCTTATACCAATATAATAATAACAACTATTTTTTTAGGTAGGGTATTGATCTTTATTCTAATAATTTCCATAGGGACACATTATCTTATAATATTTCTGGTGTACAATTTTTTGCAAATATATCTGTAGAAATATACATTAACAGAATATGTGATGATGAAGAATATGCTCACTGAATCAAGAAAACAGCCATCAGGAAATAATTTTTATTTTTAATTTGAGAATACGTACTAGTATATCTGCATAGGTTGAGCTGTGCTGTGTCATTCGGCTATTCTGCCTAGGCTAAAGTAACTCTCCTGTTTCTGAGACTGGATTTAGAAACCACTTGTCATGCTGTGCTTCATTGTACTGTACTATGTACATAAGCTGTATGCAGTCTCTCTTGTTGTAAACTCTACCCTTTCTCAAAATGTGCAACTGTTTGCTGGCATCTTCTATGCAGTTCTACTACTAACTACTCGAAGTAAGAACTTTACTCTTCAATGATTTTTCTTGGAAGCATAGGTGAAGTGTGAGAAAATACATTTGCGTGTGAAGATAAACTACAGCAACAATTCTTCTTGATAACAGGAAACTGAAGCTAAATTCTTATCTGTTTTTTCACCACTCATTGATGAAGTAAAGTGACCACAGAGACTTCGTGATTATTAGTTCTCCCTGGCTAAGAATGTTGCAGGATGAGAGTTTCCCTGAGCTTCTGCTTTTTTCTGCACAGCAGCAATAGTCCACCTTTCATTGTCTCCTCATGAGGCTAAACAAACCCCAGCTGCCTTGGCCCTATATGCCTGTGTGCTCCAGCCCTCCCACCATAGTAATGACCCTCCATTGACTCTCTCCTAGTTGTTGATATTGCATTTCCACTGACGAGGCCCAAACCCAGATACAAGACTCCAGATGTGACCTTCTGAGGGCTGAATAGAGGGAAATAATCACTTCCTTCAACCTGCTGATTATGCCCTTACTAATTAATGCAGGCCAATATGCAGTTAGCCTTCAGTGTCACAACAGTATACTGTGACTGTGACTTGTGATTTTGTGAGGATGACCAGGACAATGTGGATTTCCCACTGGCTACTCTAGCGCTACCTGGAGCAGGAGTGAGGCATTGTGATTACCCTAAGTAATTAAGAGGAGCTTGAAAAACAGCTCATTCAGAGGTACCTAGAAGCAATAAGATACCTCCTGCCCTTGCCATGACCTGTGCAAGCTCTAGGCAGAACTACAGTACTTGCAAGAAGGAGGAAGTGATAGGAGCCATTTTAATGAGAAACTGTTTAAAAGGCTGAGGCAGTAAACACTTTTGCTTGAAAAGATCAGATAGTACCAATGTCTTGCACAGAATAAAAGTGAGGCATCAGAGGAAACTTGCAGGAGGAACCGCAGTGTTAACATCCTACTCTTATAAAAAAGATTACAGTACAAAACCCATGACATATTATGAATCTTTTTAATTGAATTCATAAAATTAAATTAATTTTAATTTCTTCTGGACGGGTGCAATATATTTTCAGAAAACACAGGAAATCAGCAAAACATCCATAGCTGATGAGTTGTTTTTCTCTTATATTTTAATAGAGGAAATTGGTCTAACGTGTTAAAAGCAGCTCTTGGTGAGACTTTGCTGTCAGGACTAGAGACTCATCAGCACGGTGATCTCATGATAGTGTGCATAATAGGTAGATTGCTAACTAGTCAATTTTTAAGATAAAAAGATTAACATTCACAAGTTGGAAGTGGGTAGACTGATACCTAATACAAACTTAACCAAAAGCCATTCATTCAAGTAACTCTGGCTTTAAAGTATTCAAAACTGATAGTTAAAGACCTTCTGTCCTTAAAGGTATGCATCCAGGAGCAGCAAGGGCCAGTTGCCCCCCAAGAGAAGCGGAGCTGGGAGCCAAGGGTGACACCAAGGCAGGCAAGGGCAGAGACCTGACTGGCAAGGGCACAGTCCCATCGCACCCAAGTGAGGGGAGCAGGGCAGGCCTGAGTACGGTGTGAGAGACTGAAAGAGTTAATGTCTCAAACTTTGTGGTGGGGCAAGTTCTGCATAACAAGGAACTCTGCCTAGCAAGGAACCACAGGTGAAAAGAAGCTGATCAGCACCTTTCAGCAACAGGAGGGAGAGGGGGTGCCTGAGGGTGCACAGCTCCCTGTTCTGATAATGCTGTTCTGATATGCTGAGCAGGGAAATTCACCATGCAGGGAAGGGGAAGTTACTCCCCAAATGACCCCCAAGTCCCAAAGGCTCACAAATCGCTCATGACACCTAATTAGCCTAATGCCCACCCGAAGGAGGGGCAAGGATGATAAAAGGACACAAACTGAAGCCCCACGTACACAAGCCCACCAGACCTGGACCCCTTGGCTGACTGAACCAACGCTGGACCCAGGACCAGTGAAACCTTTCTCTCTTCCTTTTTCTCTCTCTGTCTTGTTCTCTCTTTCCTTTTCCTTTTCCATAATCCCTACACCTCATCCCTTTAGACATAAACCATGACCAAGTCTGGGACTAAGAGCTGATCCAGCCGCCGCCCCTAGGCTCCTCTCTCAGAAGGAGTCTAGAAAACAAAGGGGTCTGCTCTGAACCTCGTGACTCAATGGGAGGGCTCTCCATATTGTCTTCCCTGAACTGATTCCCAAATAAGCGAGGCCTGTAATATGTTTGGTGATGTATGGTTAGCATGTGTTACACAGTTTACTGACATAGTTTCATGGCAATGTTTGTTGTGAGCATACCAATTTTTGCAGTGAGCATGCCAATTCTTGTTGTGAGCAAATAAAAGTTGAGTTTTGTGAGTTAAAGGATCCCTGGTGTCACTTCACCTTAATCCTGACCTAGGAATCAGAAAACCTGAGTCATTGTCCTAAGAAATTGGAACATGACATATGGGAGCCACAGGAAAGGCAGTCAAACCCCCACGTTGGGTGTAGTGCACGCAGGATCCTGACAGCATGTGCCTAATGCCACAGAAGAAAATCTGGAGCCACATAGTCTCCAAGAGTTTTTAGAAGACATTTCTATGTCAAAGAACTTAGAACACGAAAAAAATTAGCTTTGTGTTGAAGGACAGAAAGAGCTAAGATGTTGATGGAGCTGGAATTCTGGAAGAAGAATAGGAGAGTTGAGGTAAATCACAGAAATTATTGTTTTTACTGGAAAGTCAGATAATTCTCATGTGTAAAATGCAGGAGAAAGAGAAGCTTTAAATATATTTGTATATATGAAATTTTATTTTAAATATATGCTTGTACTGAATGTTTCAGGATGTTGGTGGGTTATGGTCTTAGTCCTGTAAGGTACTGAATATCCTTAACTTCTGGCACCATGGCATGAAGCTGTTTGCTACAACATAGTCCAGCCTCCTCAGCACTGTATCCCAACAGTCTTTGCTCAATTATTACCAATTAAAAAGAGGTGAATCCTCTTCCTGGTTCCAATTTGGGAAATAAATTGAGCTCACGAACTGCAGAACAAGCACCTTGTTTTCTCCTTGCAATCTGGTTTATTCAGATACTTAAAAATGAAAGCTATTCCACACACAATCAAACCACAAGCTGCATTTCACCCGTGTCACTTTGTCGATTCTTCCATTGTAATCTCAGCCAAATGAACTCAGAGATTTATACAGTATATGGACACACAGAAGTAAACAAACATAACGCTGATAAGGTGTGCTCCCTGACTTGCATTGTCTGTCAGGCAATTGAGTGAGATAAGAACCTGTTCTGCTGTTACACAGGAATGGAAATGTTGTATACCCCTTACTACAGAACTAGATTCCACTATGTGAGGAGGAAGAACCTACCCTCATACAAATTGTGTATATCCATGATCTGCCAGTCTGGGAAGATTACACTGTCAGAGGAAAAGTGTCTCCAGCATAGGTAGTAGGACAGTTTTAGAGAAAGCAGACATAAACAGGAATATCATTTTGCTTGTAACTTTGCCTCTTATCAGGTTCAACTCTCCCTAATCTATAAATCCATGTACTTTGCAGCCTGGTACAAAGCCAGGGGATATTGCTATTGAACATGGTACTTGGTACTGCAGCTGCTGGAACTTGGCAGAAGAGTTTGCCAAGAAACTTTGGCTGTCAGCAATACAACAGTCTGTGTTGCAAGTAGTCAGAGGGATGCAAACACACAAGGATATGGAATTTGCAAGTACAGCTGCAAAAAAATATGTGGTGAAGGTGTTCGGTGTTATAGAAACTCATCAAGATCTACATCCAGTCTCATTAGGTGTCTCCAGATCTGTTAGAGAACCTGAATGTCACTAACACAAACAATTTGCATAAGAAATGTCCAAGCTATGAATTGGAAACAAGATTAAAAGAAGAAACAGCTGTGTGTAATTGTCCATCCCCTGTGGAGATTAATATCACACATTACATGAAAAATCAGATTTGGAAATGAGGTTAACAGAAGAATTAACCAGAAGAGGGAGTGAGCAATACCTCCTACATAGTACCTTGTTCATAGCCATGTCTTTACTGCCTTTCAGAGGCTACTCTGTCTTGAAAAATCATCCTTTAGAGGGCTGCAGGATTTGTTACCTTGCAACATTTAACACATTTACTAACGACAACAAATTGATTTTTATTTATCTGGCAAAGCAAATCTTGGTCTTTCCCTCTAATATTTAATCCTCTTCAGCAATGTAAATAATGAGAAAGACACTTGCAGATCTGATTAACCTGCAAGTTCCTTTTTAAGCAATGAGCAATCAATAACAGTACCAACTCCATTAAACAACCCTTATCACTGCTTGAGTCTGTGCATGCAAGAACACAAGTATATGCTTATTTTTATTATAATGACTCAACAGTAGTCTAGTTCCCCCCAAAAAGTTAAAAAAAAGACACAAAAGAATAAAAATCAAGATTCTATAGACTTTAAGAATTCTGTATTAGTCCAGCCATGCATTAGGTGAGAACTTTTCCCCTCCTGACAACCCAAGGGACTTGTTTTGTTGTTACTATTGCACTCATAATGTAAATTACCTTTTTAGAAGTACACCTGTAGAACATTGTGTTCTTACAAAGTGCAGAAATGTCAGCTTCCATCAGATGAAAGTCTTCTAATTATCTGTAGAACAGGGGCTCAAAGCATGCCATGCTGAGCTATCAATGTTTTAAACCCAATCTGAAAAGCAGTATTTCTAGATGATAGATTAGCTCAGTTTCCAAGCTAGTGGTTCCTTAACCGGAACTACTGGTGAGGAGCTACAGATCACTGTCAGCCCTTGAAGCTGTTGTGAATTCTCAGTTATCAAAATTTTAATTGTAAATATTATAGTAGCAGCACATGAATGGACTACTTGTGGGCTTCTTAGCATAACATTTCAAGCCACAGTCTAACAACCATTCCTAACATTATTTTAGACATTGGTTTCTGTAATGAATTTGGAAAATGAAGTAGGTAAGTTGTGATGATATTTACTTTCAGATTGATAAAAGGCCACAAAGCCTACAATTTTGGGCTATTCTGGAGGATACTGTATTCTTCCATTCTCATCTGAAATTAGATATCCAAGAGTTGAAGATTATGTTCCTATAACAACTCCAGTACCTTCCTATGGAAGCATTGTTCAGATGACATCCCTTAGAAGCTTTGGTAAACACAGTCACCTTCTTGTGATACAGACCAGTGATGGCTTGGGCATACTGTCTATATGCCTTTTGATCTGCTTGCATTTACTAAACACAATGTATCAGCTATTTAGCACAAATTCACAGTATAATTAGTTGGACATATTTGGATAGAACCTCACTGTATTTACTTGCTTGAGATTTCCAGCATCATGGAAGCCTGGGCTGCAGGACATCTGGAAATTGATAGATTAATGCTTTGTGTGAAAAGGTTGGTAAATTTGTGTCACATGTCATAGCAGATGATACCAAACTAGGAAACGGGCCCTTGAGCTCCTTAAGAAAGTTACCATTAAACTGAACAACTGTGCAGAAGTTGTTAGAGTATCTCCTAGCTTGCAAGGACGGCAGCTGCCTTGTGTCCCTGATGACTCAATTCAAGGGTGAGAGGTTCTGTGCTATTCATAGCACAAGGATGAGATCCTTTGTTCTCTTAAAGGTACTATAACCTGTCTTAGAAAACAGAACTGTAAATGGGTCATATAGTGCAGCTAGATGACAGGTACTCAAAACTGATGAAACAAAACACTTCCCTGCTCATCCCCGTGAAGCATATTTAACTTATGCTACTCGCAGGAGCATGGTAGCATTCTAGTAGGTGTGATTGAGATTGACAGACTAGGGTGATTTTTAGGAACTTTATATTAAAGCCCTAATATCCACATTTCTTTTGGTTATAATCAGGAGACCATGTTATGCTTTGTACATACAGAATAGTTTAATTCTGTAGAATAAATATAATCTTATTCCTATAGTGTGCAAACAAATAAGAGGCCAAATATGCGAAGTTTGGCCTGATTCTTCTACGTCATATGTGCTCATCTGTGTTCAGTTGTCTGCCCACTTCCAATGTATCTGAGTACAAGCCTGAAAGCCTTCTAACTGTAGAACTCTTTAGGTCTAGGCTGAGAAGTGAATTGCAAAGGTGAAGACAGCAGGTAGGCAAACATCCTCTGTTAGCCCTCTCTCTCTTAAATTTGACTTGGTTCTTATTACTCCTACTCCTTTCAACTGCATTGTATTGATTCCTATCCCTTATAAATCTTCATGCTTTAGGCTCTGAATCAGTCATTGACTATTTGCAGTTTGATAGAACTGTCTTTGATTGCTGTACAAAGAACACTGAGCCTTATCCAGCTTTTCTGAAGAAATGTTTTAAAAATGACATAAAAAATCTGCTCTTTGGCTCAATGAACAGTCCATTGGTCTTTAGCAGTATAACACCTTGGAAGATAGAGAGAACATACTAGGAGTTAAGTAGCAAGATGTAGTAATGATATTAATCCACAGATGATCAAACTGGGATTTATAGAATTTGACTTTTTAACCAGTCCTTCAAAAGATAAAAAAGGGTTTGAATTTTTTTTTGAATAATTTTAACTTCATCGCTTCCAAGAATAACGTGAGTGCTTGGCTACTTATTATAACCTCTGTAAAAGATTGTGCAGTAAAGGGGCACTTTCATAATCAGGTTGTACTGAAAGAAGAAAAACATTCTCAGCTTCATATAAACCATGTAAATCTAGGTGATTATAAAAACCAGTTATTTAGGCCTCTCAATATTCAGTGACTCTGTCTTTGGTAGAGAGTTACTATTGCTTGCAACAATCTTCATCCCTGACCCCAGACAGAAAGCCCTGAAGCAATATATATTGATTTAAATGAAATCCTTTCAGCAATTTGAATCAGAACTGTTCTGCTTCTCTGGTAATGAATACAAGGAGATTTCAGAAAAGGAGTTTCAGCTGGTGCTTGGCTGAATATTCAGAGGAACAACAAAAATGACTTTACATGAGGGACAAACTCGTCTTCAGGTTAGTCCCCGTAAACTGAAGTTAAATTGAAAGTTTAAAATTAGCCCTGCATAGCTTGAGGCTTTTGACCACTGTCAGATGCTCAGAGAAAGCAAACAGAAAAATAAAGAAAACTTTCCCTCACTGTGATCCTTTGAATTGTCTGCACAGACATAGATTATGTCCACCTTGTTGAACATGCTAAAAATCTTTAGACTTACATTCATGAAAGGCACAGGCAGAGAGGCTTCTCTTGTATGTTGTTGACCATTACCTGCTAACAGTAATTGTTCTCCCAGAAGAAAGAAGCATATTTACTGTTCATTGTAGCATACAACATTTCGTGTTGCTATAAAGGGGAGAGGAAGCAGAATTGTTTTAAACTTGAAAGAAGACATTACAAATAATGAAGCATGCAATATACCTGTGTGCAATGTCTGTGCAAAAGTGAGGCCTTGATATATCTCTGTCCCTGGGTTTCATTTGCTCCTATTCAAATATCTATCTATTGTTGATACGAGAGTGACCCCGTGGCCATTTTCAGCTAAAACTAAAGTCTGCAGCTCTGATTGAGCAATGATATTGAGGAACCTTGGAGCCCCAGGAACCCCAGTATTTCCAGACTCCATGCCATGAAGCTGTGAAAGTCTTAGTCAAATCCAAAATTATCAAGTCTTTAGTCTTGCATGGAGCTGGCAATCTAGAAGTCTTGAGATGAATTCAATATAATCCACTTAGGTGGGTTCACGCTCAGTTCAGCTCACCTAGAAGGTACATTTTCATGTTTCCAGCATCCTACTTTTGCTCCACTTGAACGAGTGGTTAGTTTGGAGATGAAGCAAAAAAATGAGAAGAAAAAGCTACTTTTTTCATCGCTGGGCATGTTTGGAAATGAGAAACAAATCTGTATTAATTTCTATACAAGTAAAATATTAGTTGCCCCCTGAAAAATTCTTTAGCTCACGTGCACATAAAGAATACTTACCTATATAAGTGTTTTTTCAGCTTCCACCAAACTTTTTTCTCTCCTCCCTTTTAATCAGAAAGATGCTTTGAAACACTTGCATGAGTTAGATCAGGCTTGAGATAATAATTGTATAGGTCTGCAGCACCAACTGGGACTTCCCCTGGCTTTGGGGAAGTTGCTAGGCTACTATCTTAAAGAGACAACTCACTTGATTAATTGCAAATACGGATTGCTTTATGAAAAAGTTAATACATTTATAACAACAAAGTCTGAGTGAAATAGCAGGCTGATTATCAGAACTTGCAGTATTCCCTGAATACAGGATTAAGGAACAGAAGTACAGCTTTTAAAAACAGTTGTGGTCTGCACTGACTCCAGTCCTGCTTTCAGGGGTGAGGTATTACCACGCTATTGGTAAATCGCCGTTCAATGAAAATCACAATACATTTGGTTTTAGAGTGTGATATTCAAAGGAAATATTACATCACTCACTTTTTATTAATATAACTGGCAAAGAACTGCTGTAATATTCTAGGGTCCCTCTAACCCAAATCTGCCTTGGAGGAAAGTATATGTCTGGCATGTGTTTGCACTGGATGTCAGACTGCTGATACCTTGCTTTTTCATTAAATATCTTATTACTTGAAATTCTTCAAAGGGCTAAGCAGCTTTCATTCCTCAGATCATGTAGTGATTTTATGAATAAATGTAATATGGTAATACCTATCATAATTACAAATATATATTAAAAAAAAAAGAAAAGATGTAAGCACCTGGTTTCTTATGAGTAGACCTTTTGGGAAATTATTTTAATTTCCATGAAATTTGTTGACAAAAACTGGAGAAAAGAAGTCTTTGAAATTTTCTTGGCCATTTTTTAAGCATTTTTTTTTCCTTTGGGAAAAAAAACAAACCAACAAACCCCAAACAACAAAAAAACCAAACCTTCTTGATGTTTCACTTTTGCTTAGAAATCCAAGAACATTTAAAAAATACTTTCTGGATTTTTTTTAAAAGCTACTTAAGGCAAATCAAACATTTTCAAGCAGCTTTACATGTTAATCTTTACATAAGCAGCAGGCATCTGCTCAACCTGCTTCTGATTGTTCTGAAAGCTTGATTAATAACTTGTGTTTCCCTTTAAAACCCCCAATAAAGTGTCTCTGTATGATTTGGAAGCAGTTTGGATTGTCTTTTGTGGTCACAACAATGGCAATGCATTAGGCTCTCATTGGTAGACCCCTGTTTAGCCAGGAGATGTTAAAAAATGAGCAACCTGCAATGAACTGAAAGAGCAGGTGAGGGAGTAACAGCACAGCACAAAGCTTCAGTGGGCAAGCTACAGAGTAGAAAACATTGAAAAAAACTCTGGAAAGAATACGACTATTAAAAATCAAACCCAAGGAGCTTGAAATCACAATGACGATACAGAGATTGAAAAAAGGAGAGTATGATTAATCAGTAATGTAAGACTGACATCAGGATTTCTGTAAGTTGTGTATGTTTATATGTGTTGGGAGTAGATGACGGGGCACTTACAAGCTCCAGTTTATTAATATTCTGTGTGTGAAAGCCAAGGAAATAAGACGTACGTCATCTTCTGGGGCTGAAAGGCAGTGGGGAGAATGCAATGCCCTTTGCTGCTGTCTCACATTAGATCAAGTTTGTGAGGGACACACAAATTTATTGTAATTTGTAATTTATTCATGAAATGAGATAACCCCACATCTTAGTGTTCCACATCTGTTTCACTTTCAAAGATAAAACTGGGGAAGTTTGTTCATACTCTGTAAAAACTGGGGAATATAGTATAGTTTGGGGACTATCTAGCTTAGCATTATACTGAAAATTTCCTTTGAGTGAAATATATTGTCAATGTCCTAAGAAAGAGGTGAGGAAAGCACTCTATACAGGATGTTATGACACTCTAACAGGGTGTAATGACATAATGTGACAGGGAAAAGGATGCCAAAGGTGAAAGAGAAGGACTCTACTCCTATTTCATACCCCATGGAGGTAAGGAGCTTCTTAGTAGTCTTCTTGGCCTTATGACTGTGAAGACATTTGGGAGTCACAGCACTTAGGGTCTGTTTTAGTGGAACTAAAATTGCACAGAGATGTGACCAGAGCCTGTGGATTCTAGTGATAAATAGCAAAGGGAAGTTTTGTTGAAAGATTAAGATCAGTTTTAAGTATCAACAAGAATATATTTTGGCAAAGTCCTAAAACAGGTTTTAAATGCTGTGACAGACCTAGCATTTTGTATAACAATCAAGAATATATTCTAGGTGAACTTTGTTCAAAAATATACTTTATTTTATTTAAAAAGTTAGGATTCACTGATATGGAAAAAAACATTTGGATTGGTTATGAGTAGTACTGTGGGTAGGTGAAGGGAGAAATTAGTTCCATTTTTTTCAGATATGTTATCTTTTTATGCTATACTGGGTTAACATGTTTTTTTTAATGGGACAGTAAAATCCATCTTCTGCTATTCATGTAATAAAAGACTCAGCAAACTTACAGGGCCGTGAACACTTGGTTTCTGCGTATACAAAACTGGTGTTTGCGTGTAACTAACAGGATAAACCTGTTGTATGGAGCTATCAGATGTAACTGTAGCACTTCTACTTACAGGTTGAATAGTCAGTAGCACAAAATTTTTCTTCAGGCTGCTAAAAATAATGCTATAAAGTAAAAATCCCCTTGCTGTTGATACTCTGTTTTCAGTTTTCATATATTTTTCCTGTAAATTTTAAGAATTTCACAATTCTTATTTTAATTTTTTTTTTAAAATTATTTATGGTGGGTTTTTTAATGGCTCCCCTATTCTAGTTTAGTCTCTAAAAAAGGGGTTTTGATTCAGGGCTGGAAGCCATTTACTGGTCTCAATTTCAGCCCTTTTTATGTTCTAAGATATGAACTGGTCATTCTTTCAACTGATCTCAGTCTTTTACAAACAGTTCTAAGCAAACAAAGAATCATAGAGGAAAAACTAATTTTTAACCCTTCTTCCAGTCTTTCAGCTGTTCTGTTTGGAATTCTTGCATCAATGGTCAACTGTCAGCTTTGTTGACTATTACAAGTTGTAATGAAAATGTGGATGACTTACGCAAAAGTCTGCAAAATCAATTCCTGCATTCACCAAATAGCGTTATTTCTGGTATTTCTGAAGCTGGATTTTCCAGTTACTGTTGTTTTAATATATTTGGCTACAATTGTAAATAGCCTGAAGGAGGTAGGTTTTGGATTCCTACTGAAAATAGTATGTATGACTTTAAGATCTATTTAAAAATGAAAGCGTGAATTTCTTATTCTTGAATACTATGGGAGAAGGACAAGAATAATTGACAAGAAGGGCAAGCTCTATAATCTTAATTTTGAGTAATAGGATTTTTTTCCATTCTAAGTGTATGGACAGTCAAGTATTGAAAGAAGGTGGGCAAGCAGTAGAAATCTTTCTATGGGTGTTCTCCAAACGCATGTTAGAGAAGCATGGATCATAAGTGGTAGAGCTAACACTGCCTCAGCACAAGAGGATAGAGTAGGTGACTTTTTAAGTTTCCTATATTCATTTTTTTATTTCAATACATGATGTTAAGAGGGGGTAACTTGGACCAATGTCACCTAACTTTGAAGCTCCATCTAACTTCCAAGCTTTGAGTGGAAGAGCTGGACCAGATGACCTTGTGAAGTTTATTCCAACTGAATGATTCTATGGGTTTTTGTGGATTTGTGATTATGGATCCAGATATGTAATGCAACATGAATTTTCCTCCTGTTTGCTTTCCACTGTTTTGGTGTCTTATTTACCATCATTTTCATATCAGAGCTAGTCAGATGTTTTCTATGTGTACATATATATATATACACACACATACATGCACACAGATACATACTACACTCACATACACATATATTACGAAGTGGCTTTATGTCTTGATTCAAATAGGGAACAAAGAAATTATTTCTGTAGAAATTTTCAGCTGTGTCATAAGGTTTGGGGATTTCATATTCTGAAAACTGAAAATAATTGAGTTGGGGGAAGTCACATTTTATAATGGAAACACAAGAAAGTATAAACATTTTCAAGAAACTCCAAAATACTAATCTTGCAGTGTTTAGGTCACAGTGAGGTAGATGAAAGGATGAAATAGCAGTTTCCTAATCATCTCCAGTCTGTAGAGAGATATAGAAAAAAAACCTGCTTCTGTCATACTGTGTCACAGGATAGCCACTGCTCACTTTGTCCTTTTCCCATCTTTGTTTACTGAGCTGCAATCAGTATAGCAGCATTAAACAAGCCCTAAGAAAAACATCAGTCTACCTTTATTTAAAGAAAAAAATAAAGGACTCACCAAAAATCCATGATGTGTTAAGAAATGCAGGCCACCAATCCATGTCCAGCCAACCAGTACTGGCAGTTTCTAGCTTGCAAATGTACATCTATAACAATTGTTAAAGTCTAAAGGACTTTATCGTCAGTTGGAATAAATCAGTGTAACCCCACCAAAGTCAAATTTTAATGGAAATAGAAGGGACTAGCCATTCTACTGAATACTGAGATATATTGCCAATATCCTGCTTATTTTTCTGCATACTGCTTGTCACACAGAAAAAAGCCACAGCAAAAATTGTAGCATGTCGGATTACTCGCTTCTGTCTGAACCTCAAATGAATAACTGTTACAATCTTCCTGACCTGATGCTTATATTCTTTGTACACTCTGCCAGTATTTCACCCTTGTTCAAGTAGTCAGAATTTCCCACAAAAGCATTTGTAGTCACTGCGGAAAAGCCACTGTAAGTGAGAGATTTAAATAATATCTCCACCAAATAAATATAAAAAAAACATATTATTGAGTTGAATAGAATGAATGCTTACTGTGCTGCTTCGCTGCTGCTAATAAACCATATTGAGTCAATTTACTCTGTCCGTTCAGTAGTCTCAAGTTATCAAACCTGCTGGTTTCACTGTTAGGCTGAAAAGGTGGCAGCTGCTGCAGTAAGGGAAAAGTGCTTTCCCTTTCTGAGCAGTTGCAGTGAATACTTCCTTCTGATTCTCTCTGAAGACAAGGGAGAAAACCTTAATTGTCATCAGATCAACAAAATGAAAATAATTTTTTTACATTCCTTTGCATTACGGGTATTTGTCTCTCATTAGATAAAACCTACAAATGAAAAAGAAGGCCCTTCCTTTTTTTCATATTGCACAAAAAAATTGGAAAATATGTATTTTATCTGGAAGACAAATAGCAAAACTGAGACCTGCAACTAAAATAGTGGGGTGTTAGTGTTCATGACATTTTCAGTTATAACTTTTTCATAGGCATATCTTATCTGCAGTATAATTATTCTGTAACTAGAATATGAGTCTAATCTTTTTGTATCTGTAATGATATCACCATGTGATGCAACTTGAAGTTTAAAGTAACATATGAATTATTCCAGCTACCCCACTGTCTTGTCACAGGATGGTTTTAAGGATTTTGTTACATAAACTATATATTTGCTGAAATTCAGCTGGAATTGTTCTCCTTCATACTGAAAAACTTACTACCAGTCGTTTAAAAATATTTTGAACTACCTTTCTTTACTCTTACTCCATTCTAACAACAACTATATTATAATTAATGCATTTTATTATGAAATATATATTTATATAGTATTTTCAGCTTTTGTGCAATTTTTTACTATCAAATCTAAGCAGAATATGGAAGAAGCCACTAGCTTCAACTGCACTGGTGAGGATGGAGTGTGGTAAAGTCATTCGATGTGATTTGCACTGAGAAAACAAATCTTTCTTGTTCAACAATTCAGCATTAAGGAACAGGAGAAGAAATAGCAAAAAGTGTCTGCAGACTCCAGCTCATTAATTCAAGGATTACCTAAGTTATTAATGATCTTTTTGAAGTTTAAACCATTAATGCATATTGGCTTTGTTTCCTAGTATGGCTTTATAATTTCACTTACATTGAATTACCAATGAAGGTGAAATCTGCCAAGAAGAAAACACCAGCTTCTCTTTACTGTAGGAAACAACAGCAACAACAACAAAATATGTTAAAGCAGCCCCCAAACTGATAGCAATCTTTACTATTTTACCTCACGGCTTCCTTCAGCTTCTTGCCATATGCTAAAAGTTCATTCTTTGATGAGCCTTTGAGCTGTCAGTCTGTCTCCCTAGCTTTTCTCTCATTTTCTCATCAGTATAAATGGCTATTTGCTGGAAATTGTTTTATATCTTGCCTGACCATTTGACTACAGGGCATAGTTACTTCTCATGTCTTCTATTAGAGGGACAGTGGACACAGCAGGCAAACTAGGCCAATTAAGTGGCCACTACCATTAACATTAACCTTTTCAAAAGTGTGAGCATTATGTCTTAGAACATATTTGATACTAAATCAGTACCTCAGGGCAAGAAAAGTGCAAGTGAATCACCAATTTTTCACTTTTTTTGCCTCTCTATAAGGGTGAGGCCAGAGCCTGTTTTGAAGGGCACAGTCATCGGCTTGTGGGTCAGTCACTACTCTATGTCAAATGTATAGAAGAAAGTTAAAAAAAACCTCCTGATTTGACTGCCACCAGTGCAGCTTATTAACTGTAATATTCTTCTGAAAAATCTGATGATACTTTATGTTGACATTAGTCTTCTAAATGTTCAGAGCTTTGGGATAAATTTCCACAATTTTAAATATGTGTCTGACTATCCAATCCCTTCCTCTATTAATTCATCTTCCCAATAGTCCTACTTTGGGAATAATATGTTCATTTTTCATTTTCTGCTCTTGTCACGTGCCACTTCATTTGGAGGAGAAAGCATGGCAGGGCTAGTATTCCTATCTCTGTATTTCTTCAGATGGTGCCCTGTGCCATATTGTTTAATTCTAATTATCCTTACCTCATAATCTGATTTCGTGCAGAAGGAACAAGTTACCTCTCTGGTGAGTTCCCACTGGTACCTTACTGCTTCCACAGTCAATGAATTTCTGTTCATCCCTACATGTTTAGCAAGAAATGTTGGAAGGAGAGAATCACTTGTAGTCTTATTTGCAGGAAGAGAGCAAACAGCCGTAGAACTAGTAGGATGGGTCTCCTCTGGGTTGTGCCTGTGATGGGGTTCCCTGGGTGCACTGTAGGATCAGGAGCTTCTGAAGCTCATCTCACGTTATCCCCATTTACCGTGCTTTGGTTTGCATTGTAGTTTGTGAACTTGATTCCTTTCAGGTGAAACAAAACCAAAATAGCTTCTAATAGGCATTCCATTCACAAGACCAAATTAGAGCTGGTTCAAAATTCTGTCACATCCCAATACACTTTATGTATAATGTGGCTATCTGGTCACCAGCACAAATTCTTTCCTCCTGTTGAGCTATACTACCTACTATCACAGATGTAGTCTTTGATGCTTAACAAGATGTAGCTCTTCATTGAGGCTTCTTTTTTTACTGGGACTTTATGAAGTGTGTTTCATGTCTACCTGAGTACCTATTTTTTATAAAACTGGTCATTAAAACTTTCATTTGGTGACTTTTTTTGACAAATTTGAAGTTAATCAATGGGTTCAGAAGGTATTAGGGAGTGACAGCCGAATACCCTGGCAATCTCATATGCAATGAAATACTGCACTGATACACTCTCTCTTCAGGAGACCAGGTTGAACACCATGCATGTAATTCTAATAAGAATTGTACTGACAACTGTGACAAGATCAGTGGGGGACACCCTGAAGCTGGGAATGGGGAAATGACGGGGTATTTGCCCACTGAAGATAGTAAGGTTCAAATTTAAATTAAAATCTTATTCTACCTCAATAACTTATTCTGCCAGAGACTTACATCTTTGTCTAATTAGACTGTGTTGAACATGACACTTTTTTTGAAGAGTAATGACTTCCTGGGGGAAAAAAAGAGCTTTTTTTCACAAAAATATGGTTTTTGTGGCTCGCTCACAACATTACCTTTCAAAAGCTAAAATCTCCTATTTTATGCTGTTTTAGATGGCAAAACTCTTCACCATCCTCAGCATTTCCTTTAAAGTGTTCAAAAAAAATCTCAAGAAGTCTGATGCAAAAAATAGAGTGACTGTTTTTGTTTTACTTTTTTTTCCCAAGGGATGAAGAAGAAAGTAAACTTTGTTTCTCAAGATTTATCTGTGCAGACCACCATTACATAATTTCAATGTCAGTAGCTTTAGTTCCACGGATTTCTCCTTGTATCTTCACCAGCCCCAAATGCTCAGCTCCCCCCGAATTTGAAAACAATGTTGGTGAGGGAAATGTTTAACTGTTTTCTGCCCTCCCATCTTCCCCCTACCAACAGCACCTTTATTCACTGTTTTTTCAGATCTTGTATTACCAATGTTAGTAATTCTTCTTTAATGAAGCAAGGTTCTAGCCACATTTTTGAATGTAGCATTAAAAACTTTGGAGATTTGGATCAGTTTTAACAGTCTTTTAAGCACCTAAGTGACTTTGCTAGTGATGATATAAATAACCTTTAATTTTGCATATCTCTTCTCCTTGTTAAGCTGTTTTCTTAACTCTGAATCAAGTGTTCATGCAGCAAATGTCAAGTTGAGAATTAATACGTTATGAAAAGAGAAGAAGTGAAATAGAAGAAAATAATGTCCAATGAATTTACAGGCAAAACGATAGTGTTGAACTACTTCCTCTGAAACTCATGCTTTTTTAAGAAGATCCGTAACAACTCTTTACTTCTGTTTGTTTCAAACACATCACTGTGCAGGTGAACACAATGCTTGTGTGTCTCTTGTTCACTGAATCTATTCCAGAAATTAATGGTATAACAAGAGCAATGTATGAGGGGGTTCAACACACTCTAGCCTCCAGCTGGGCTCCAATCTGTCAGAAGAGTTCCTATCTCCTTATATCTGTTATCCCCACTTGGATGTCTCTGGTATCTTAGGACATGTCAGATGGCACAGTGCACTTGGCAACTGAATTGAGAGCTTGCTGAGTACATTAGAGTGAACTGACTTGTTATCTAGAATTTGGTGAATGTATTTTCTAGCTCTCTCTTCTCTTTTATGAAGATAAGACTACTGAATCACAGGTAGAAACATACTTTTAAACATCTAAATGTAGACATTTTCATTTGTAGCTTTATCCCATTCAAAATATTTTTTCTGTCAGTCATTAAACAAGAACCACTGCCCTCTGCAGTATTAACCTCGGTGAATGCCTGGAGTTATGCTGCTGCCACTGAGTAAAGCCTAACTGTACATCAGCAGCACCAGAATAATTTTGAACTCTTCTCACTTCTTTCTGTCTTCTTACATGCAGAAGGTATGGTCTGCTGTGTTTCAGCTAAGGTGCCTCCTTGTGGTCTGCACCAGGGGAGGGGGGTAAGAGAAAGGGAGAGAGAGGGTTCTTTCTGGATCTCAATAAGAAAGACCCGGTAACAAAAGGCTTAATAAAACACCTGTTTTAATAAGAGAGAATAAGAAGAGGGTCATAGAGAATGAGTGAATTTTACACTGTTTCAGATGCTGGGCACCCCACATTCACGCAGCTTTGGGTGGACCCCGTGTGGATTTTTCCATGGCCCGATGCGCAGATCTCATCCATAAAGACATTTCTCCCTTTTTGGTCATTTGAGCTAGTATGTGATTTTCTTACAAGAAAACAACTCTATTCATAATTTCTATTATCAATCAGAAGGGATGGTGTCATGAGAACTTCCTGCTGCACTGCTTGATAAAGGCAAGACCTCTGGGGTAGCGTAGCTGCAGATGCTGAGTGGGAGCTCAGGTTCCTCTGTTGTGAATAGCTGGGCAAGGTTGTCCTGCAGCCAAGAGATTTGAGCAGCACAGCACAGCCTGATGCTGGAGGTGCAGCAGAGTGCAGCGCAGCACAGGTCTGCACTTGCTCAGGTTACCTGTGATGTGGATCACTGCCTCCTTGAGGTATGATGGTCTCCTGCCAGGATCACTACACTTTGTTACGAAAAATAGCTGTGACATGGGTAAAGAAGGTATCCTCTGAACACAACGACCAGTGGTAACAGTGTCGCATGTTGGCTGAAGCTTTCTGCTGGGGATGATGGAGAACACATTGTGGAACAACTCACAGGAGATGGCCTTTTTAGCAGCTTTTTTTCTGTGAAAAGCCTTCACAGAAGATGATGTCTGTCTGGCTCTATTATTTATGTTTCAATAATATACCCTATGTAAAGTCTGATGTATGCAAGATGATTTTCAGTTGCTAGTTAGCAATGTATGCAAACAAAAAGCCCCAGATGATAGCTATTTATAAGTGTTCCTGTTATAGTAAGTAAACCAAATGAAAAGATGTTCTCTATACAGCTTACTTCAAGTCTTTAAACAATTTTGCATGAAAGATTTGCGGCAGCCATAGGCACACAAAATATTTTCTGTTACCTGTGGGTAATAAATGTGCCTGATACATGTTTTCCTGACACCATTGCACAGTTGTTTGCACAGCAGTGATACCATGGAGAAGGAATTGGTCTTTTGAGTACTGCCCAGTTTCATAGCAGGTTTAGAAAATGTGGTACTAGAAATGCCAGTGTGATGATTTTGGTGGGAGTGAAGCAGTGATAAATTCCAAAACTAAGTCCAGCTTGTGGAGGTCCTAACAAAAAGAATAACTGTGCGAGTCAGTATTGTGAAAGCAGTGGATCTGTATTTACTTCCTTTTTGTCTACAGAAGGAAGATGCTAGAAAAAGCCATTTATTAGTAAGCAGATCATTCTGATCTGTAGTTACTTCCTTCTCTTCTACAGGAGAAAGCTACTAGAAAAAGCCATTTATTAGTGAGCATGTCATTCTGCTTATGTAAGCTTAGCAAGGGAAAGAATGTATTGAGACTTGGCCGGGAAGGGGTGAAGAAAAGAATAGTGTCAGAGGTAAAAGTGGGAGTTGAGCATTCAATTGTGCTTGTTACAAGTACCTTTTCTAAGATATAAATCAGGTCAAGGAAGCTTCAGTTGAAACATGTTTGCTGAATGAACAGATAACTGAAGTGAAAGGATGCAAAGTGGGAGAAGTAAAGAGCAACCCACACTGCTATAAATGTGAACTACAAACCATGTAAATAGCATAACTCCCACTGGGAATGTGACAAGTCTTTCAGGTACTTACTTTTATTTCTAAACCTTGCCCAGCCCAGGCTATCAGTGTTACAGATTCTTGCCAGTCCTTAGCAGACATGTTATGAAAATTCTCACACATATTTCAAAAGCTAATAAATTGGCATTTCAGTATTATTCCTCTTTTAAATGTACCACTAACTGTTTTGAATCCATTGTAATTTGTATCCCATGCACTAAACATTACAGCAGCGGGGTTTGAAATTAGTGCCATTAGGTGGCTCGCCTTGATATCTCTGTGATAAGAAGCAGCCTTTCATCAAGGGTAAAAAAGTGTATTATTTAGTAAACTAAGTGCTTTTTTATTGTTGCTTTTTAAAGCTGTATTACTGCTGTTAAGCAGCTCAAACTGGTTGGCACCAACTATTTACAGACTTGGAAAATACCCTTTTCTGTGTAATTTGCTCACTTCAGAAACTGTAATTTTTATTTTTTTTTTCAGTTTTTATTTTTATACCTGTCGGCTCCTCTCTCAACCTTTCTGTCTAGCTGCTTTTGGGTACTGTAAATGACCAGGGAAAAAGTTTTCACAAAGTTTTTTGTCTTTTCTACATGGTGCAGAGGTCATGATGGCAGATCAGAGACAGGAAGAAGCTTGTCATTTTGTTAACAGGTACAGGGACTCAGAGCTTTGTTACACTCCACCAGAAGCCATTAGAGACCTGTAATAAGCTAGGAGCATCAGCATGGTGCTTGATGTTAGGCTGGCAACGAGGTGTAGTTTTGTTCAGGAGTGGACTGGAAGAAGGCATTGGAACCTGTTTGGAATATATGCATGTGTGTTTTCATACATATATCTGGGTCCACATGGATCTTCCTTTTGGCATTTGATTCAACACAGGATAAACAACTGTCATGGTTTCAGCCCAGTCGGTAACAAAGGACCACGACCGCGCAGCTGCTCACTCCTCCCACCCCCCTCCGGCAGGATGGGGAGGAGAATCAGAAAGGAGAAAATAAAAAAAACCAACCAGAACCTCGAGGGGTGAGATAAGGACAATTTACTGGGACAACACAAAAAGAGATGTTACAACAACAACAACGGTACTAATAAAAGAATATGCAAAACTAGTGATGCACAGTGCAACTGCTCACCACCCAGAACCCGACACTCCGCCGCTTCCCCCACCGAAAGATGAAAGAACCCCCCAGCCCGCTCCCCATTTATATACTGAGCATGATGTCACACAGTATGGAATAGCTCCTTGGCTAGTTCAGGTCAGCTCTCCTGGCTGTGCCTTCTCCCAGGTTCCTGTGAAAATTAACTCTATCCCAGCTGAACCCAGGACAGCAACATAAAAGTTTTGTTGGTCCTCACCTGCCCATAAAAGACATCAGAATATAAAAGATCTCTCTTTCTTTTTTCCTCATACTGCCAGCTGCATTGTGCCCCATATGAGGTGCAGCGCTGACCTGGCCTCCGGTTCTTAAAATTATGGGGGTAGCATCACTTTAAGCTTGCTCTTCATTAAAAGATGAATATTTCCTTTTACATTTTCTTGAACTCTCTCAGGAATGAGATTCTTGTGAATTATAAAAGAATACTTCAAAAAGCAAATATTTTTTCTAATAAATTCTATAGGATTTTATGGTAATTGCTACTGAAACTTATTATATGTCTATGGTAGCCTATTATTTTCCTGTTTAATTCATTCCATTGGATTTTTTTCTTAAGAGTGTGTGGTGGTTTGACCCTGACTGGATGCCAGGTGCCCACCAAAGCCACTCTATCACTCCCTGCCTTAGCTGGACAGGGGAGAGAAAATACAATGAAAGGCTTGTGGGTCGAGACAAGGACGGGGAGGGATCACTCACCACTTATGGTCACGGGCAAAAGAGACTCAACTTGGGGAAAATTAATTTCTTGCCAATCAAACCAGAGTAGGGTAATGACAAATAAAACAAAATCTTAAAACACCTTTCCCCCACCTTTCCCTTCATCCCAGGCTTAACTTTGCTCCTGATTTTCTCTACCTCCTCCCTGCAGCGGCGCAGGGGGATGGGGAATGGGGGTTGTGGTCAGTTCGTCACATGTCGTCTCTGCCGCTCCTTCCTCCTCAGGGGCAGGACTCCTCACTCTTCCCGTGCTCCAGCTTGGGGTCCCTCCCATGGGAGGCAGTCCTCCATGGACTTCTCCAACATGAGTCCTTCCCACAGGCTGCCATTCTTCACGAACTTCTCCAGTGTGGGTCCCTTCCACGGGGTGCAGTCTCTCAGGAGCAGACTACTCCAGTGTGGTTCCCTTGCGGGGCCACAAGTCCTGCCAGCAAACCTGCTCCAGCATGGGCTCCTCTCTCCATGGGTCCACAGGTCCCACCAGAAGCCTGCTCCAGCGCGGGCTTCTCATGGGGTCACAGCCTCCTTCAGCCGTCCACCTGCTCTGGCGTGGGGTCCTCCATGGGCTGCAGGTAGATATCTGCTCCACCGTGGACCTCCATGGGCTGCTGGGGGCAGCCTGCCTCACCATGGTCTTCACCACTGGCCGCAGGGGAATCTCTGCTCCGGCACCTGGAGCACCTCCTCCCCCTCCTTCTGCACTGACCTTGGTGTCTGCAGGGTTGTTTCTTTTACCTGTTCTCACTCCTTTCTCTGGCTGCAGTTGTCATTGTGCAGTAACTTTTTTCCCTTCTTAAATACGTTATCCCAGAGACGCTACCACCGTCACTGATGGGCTCGGCCTTGGCCAGCGGCGGGTCCCTCTTGGAGCTGGCTGGCATTGGCTCTGTCAGACATAGGGGAAGCTTCTAGCAGCTTCTCACAGAAGCCACCACTGTAACCCCCCTGCTACCAAAACCTTGCCATGCAAACCCAATACAGAGTGAAATCCTCTGAAAATATTACTCCTCTGTGGTGGATCCTTTTTTGGAAATTGTTATTCAAATCCAAATCCTGCAGCCTTCAGAGGGAATCTGTAACAAAAGTGAGAAAGGCACAGCTACCTCCAGTCAGGCAATTCTTTTGATTAAGGTTCTCTGGTTTAAAACAGAGTTTAATCAAGGATAGCAAAACCAGAGGAAAACTGCTTTCCAGGTGTGCCTTCTTGCGCAGATGGTGCGCTGCCAAAAAGAATCAAAAGAGACTTAATTACAAGAATGATCAGCAGAGTCAGGATGAGAAATTGTGTGTTCTGATGGAAGCTGTTCATTACAAAACAACGGCACTGCTTGGCACGTGGGGAAGGACAAAGCCACTTCTGATGGATGACAAAGGCTTTTTGAAGTCTGCTGAGGCTGAGTAATCCAAGCTATAATGTTTCAAGCATTTAGAGGAGGTGATGATCACTTGTCCTTTCTCCAGACAAGTCTAAACCTGCAGGGTAACCCATACCACTCACTTTCCTGGGCAAATGGGCAGGCAGCAGTCCTTTCCAGTCTGCTTCCTGACAGCTTTTGACACACTTCAAGGAGTGCCAGCAGTTTAATGCAGTGTTAGTTTGTGTTTTGCAGAGCGAGGCAATGTTAGCTCTGTACAAATGAAGTCTATTGGCTAAGATAGATCTGGGGCCCTGCTGTGCTGCCTGCTGATGCCACAAGTATGTGGGCATGGTCTCTGAAATTTTGCAGTCTCAGTAGCCTTTTGAAATTGTTTTTTTGAGGTAGTTGAACACACCTTACTAAGTACCTGTACCCCAAAGTGTTGAATGTCTAGGGTTTAGGCAAAAGTTAGCACAGCAATATACTCTTGTATTTATAGATTAAGTGGGATGTGAAATCCTTCCTCATCAGCAAAGCTATGTATCATTTACCTTTGATACTCATTCCTGGCTTTCTCCAGCAAAGGTGATAGTTAAACTGTGATTTTGCAACTGACTGTTTGTGACTGCACCCATAAAGAATTCCAGTGGGACTCCATCCAAGTACAGCATCTGGCCACAGGGAGCTGCAGGCAGAACAGCCTCATTAGTATGTGCTGAGGAAAAAGCCCTGTCTTACTACCTGTCTTGTCTACTGTGGGACATGTAATCAGTGGTCCATAAACAGTAATGCATTTGTCAAGGTACTTTTGATGAAAACTCTGTTAAGTGAAATAAGAACACGACTTCTCCTCTGCTGCCCTGGGACTGGCACAGTGCCCTGCACTGGCATTGAAGTTACGTGTCTAGTTTGGTGACAAAAAACCAAATCTGCAATCAGCTTTCCAGGAAATAGTAATACCAGTTTCTCCTTGTAGGGCAATTTATTTCCTTTTTTTTTTTTTTTTTTTTTTTTTTCCCCAGAGAGTTCTACAGACACTATTGAATTAATTTTAGCAACACCACAGAGTGTACAGATGCCTAATCCTCTGTAATCAAAGGATAGACTGTCAATGACTTCAATGAACTTTGGATTTGGCCTAGGTGAATACAGACTAGGAAAGAGAAAGAGCACCTCCAGCAAGCAAGTGGCAAAATTGGTATTTAAACACCAGTGGCTCTAATAGCATCCTACTCAACTCCCCCAAAGGGCCTCTGACAGCATTCTGAGGCAGAAGGTGGAAGGAAAGGGTTTAAAGGGTCCCAAAAAATCTCATAGACAAAGGGCAAGCAAGAGGAGAAAGGTGGTAAAGAAAAAGTCCATCTGTCGGGGGAAAGAGGACAGAGGATGGGCTTAGCTCCTCCCTCGTCCTCACTTTTGTCTTTGTTCCCTTCCTGTCCTTCGCTCTGGACTATTTACTTCAATAAGTTTCCTTGTTCAAGCTTTCCTGGTACAGGTTCTGCATCTGCCACTGCTCTTTTGGCTGCCTGCCTGTTGGTAATCGGCAGGAGATACAGCTTCTGGCAATACTGAGTCGCTAAGAGAAGTGGACTAGCAGGATGCTTAATAATACAGGGATCTCAAAGTACTTTACAAACATTAATTAATTAAGTCTTACAATACCTTTGTGAGAGAGGCAAGACTTATTAGACATACTTCACTTCTGGGAAAAGAGAATGACTAAAGACAGCTTTTTCTAAAGTGTTAGTATCTTTTTATCATTTGTATTATACATGTGTGGAATATATAGTTATAGAATTACAGGAACGCTGAATTTTGTGCATGTGCTTGCAGACCCTTATACAAATAACATGAAATCAAGGCATGCAAAGTTAAAATCCGCTTTTGAAACCGCTTATAATGCATAACCTTGGAAAAATCATTAAGTCAGAAATAGAGTCAAGAATGTGAATGCTTCGGCCTACTTCTACCGCGAATGGTGACAGCGAGTGAAATTAAACCCACTGGGGTAAACTCAGTATTGATATCAGGCAAGTAAGTTGGAAGGCATCAGGCAAAATTAGGAAGGTCTCAAAACACCACTGCTTTAGTCTAGTCTCACTTCGGATACTTAGGAAACCAGACATATAATCTCTGTCTCAGTAGGAGATCTAAATGCTCACAGTCTTTTCTTTCTGCTGCTGTCTGCCTTTTTTTGCCCAAAGACATAATAACTATTTTAGGTAACTTCACACTGTGACAAGGCCTGTGTTATGTAAATGAAATGAAGACATTCAAGACTGAATTAACAGATGATTATGAGGCAGGACACTTTTGGAAAAAAAGGTGAGGTGATTTTTAGCACCATCTAAAACTTGTTTGGCAATGTTGACTCAAGCATATAGTATTTTCTGGTGACTTCTCTGGACCTAAAACTTGTTTCTTTGTTTATATCTGTCTAAATAAACAACAATACCTGATTGGACAGCTCAGTTTATCCCATAATGCTTGTCCTTGTGCCCCAGTAAGTTTGTTCACAGTTTACTTAGGAACGTACTTTGCTGTAATTTTGAACCAGAAAATACTTCGATGAAAGCACATACCAAGCAGACCTATATTGCTATGCAAGATCAGTGTCATACATGTGATTCTGAATACAGATAAATAGCAACACAACTATAAGCTAATTGGCAAAAAGTCAGAATTAATAAATGAGTTTGCAACCAGTAACTAAGTAACACATTGCATAATTTGTTTTAGTAGATTTTTACTCTTATTTTGTTAATATTTCATTTTTGCAAATTGGCCTGGAGACTAATCCTCTGTATCAACCTGGTAACTTTCAGCTTTTAAAGCTCAGATGCTTTCTGCATACATAAACCACCTAACTTCTTTATAGAGAACATTTTTTAACCCTTGCATAGGTAAAGGAAATGAGCTGATTTTGCTCACATTTACCCAAAAAGAAAATAAATTAAAAATAGTCACCTTTGGGCTGAGACCCAGTGGAGAAAATTTGAGTTAAAAAGCAGAACTTTCCAGCTAGTTATATATATGTGAAAAAACAGAATTTTAATAAGAATGTTAAAATAATTTACTGTTACAGCCCAATTGTAAAATTGAAATGTAAACTTTTCTATTAGCTTGCAGCATGACGGAACACACTCAAACTGGAACCCATTTGCTATTAACAAGGTTTCTGCTTGACAAACAAGTAACCATCCTCAAGTCTCTGCCCAGGAATACTGAACACCTACCTTAGACGTTTGCCTGATTTGTCCAATCACAATTTCTGAATCTTCACATGAAGTAAGGAAATAATTATATAAGGAGAGAAGGAGCTTAGTAACACATCTCAGAAATGTATCTCTAGGAATGATATTAAAACATTCCCCTGACAGTGACTTTGCCAACAGTCTGCTAACTTCATTCTCAGCCCACTGGTGTTACCCAGCGCATGCAGGTTCATTTACCACATCACTTTCTCTTTCCATATTTTCCTAGCTGTGACAGAGAGTTGTGTTGGTGGGCAGGCCTGTGTGCCATCTCTTGGAAAGTGCCTTTTGGTCCAGTTCAGAGACTCCATTATTTAACACAGCTAGAGTGATTTGAACTTTATTTAATGGGTTGGTACATTCAACCTTGCTCCTCTTTTTTTGCTGCTGCTGTCAACTTCAGCTTCAACAAGGACCTTCCTGCGTTGTCTTGAATAAAAAAAATACCATGTAACATTTTTATTTTTATTTTTTTTTGTTAAAGGCAAAATGGTAGCATGCAGTTCCTATATCCTACCCATACTTAACATCTTACCTAAAAGTAAGGACGCTTTTCAATCCTTTGTTCTTACAACCTGCTTGTTTCAGATCACTGCCGTTCTGGGTGTTCTGGGTAGAGACTGCATGCAGGTGTAATGAGATATTCTGCTTTTTATCCACGGAGATGGACCTGTCTTTTCCTTTGGAAGCTCTGTCCTTCGGGGCTTCTGGAGAACTGTCTTAAGCAAATGAAGCACTACTGTTTCTTTTCATTCGTCTTGGAACAAGTTTATTATCTTTTAGTGATTAGATGGCAGGTTTACAAAGGGTTTGATCTGAACATACAGAAAATGATGTCTGACAGCCCACTCTTAAAAGAAAGTTAAATAAAGAAGCTTTTTCATGAAATGGATCCTAATTCTTTACTCTCATGTGTTTTATACAAATACTGATACTTCCAGCTCTCAGAATATTGTAAACAACCCCAGGCACTACACAAGGTATCCAAGCCTTTCCAAAGGTTTATAATGAAAACAGGGACTGTTCATAAGCAGAGGTGATGTGAACGTTGGTGCACCCAGATTTAACTGCCAATCCAAACACATGTGCAATTTATTTGGGCTGAAGAAATGCACCATCTATATGAAGTCATGATTTAGATTAAAGCTTTAATGGTTTAATTAAAGATTCATTATTAATCTAAGTGCAATGGTATACACATACAATCCGAATAATCCCATTACTATGGTCATTAATGTAGTAATACAGGTAAAACTGATATACACAAACTTCCTAATAAGTACCTCTTTCTCTGGTCTTGTGCTTCCTGTGCTCCTCAACAAGAAGAAAGGAAGGTTTCATGGTGAGTAATCAATATTCAAAGTTCTTCAGTAGGAGAACCAGGTTAATTGTTTAATTAAAAGGGTTTCTTCCTCCCCTTTGCCAGGAGGAGAATGATGTTACTGTTGATGACTTCTTTCTACTCACTCTGGGGTTTGCTTGTGTCTATTTTTATACATATTCCAACACGCGCTACTCCTTATTCTGCAATTCCACATAACATCCATATAATTAATAATGATTAATTAATCATTAACATAATTAATCATAACAATCATTAATAGCTCACTTCACAAATACAGCAATGTTCTAGAAGACACACATATGTACAGACCAATAGAGACACGATGTTCTAGTAACAAATTTCTACAAATATCTGCAAGTTATAACATTATTGTTGGTGCATTATGAAAATTTCACCAACATGTCATGTTCATGCCTGGTTTTGGCAGTGTACTTTTAAGTAATGGGGTGATGGTTACTGAAGAAATATGAAAATTGAAGCAATTTAAGAAACCAACTTGCTAATGTTTTTGATTTTGTTTTGTTTTTTTAATTGATTAATTTAATATACTTTCTGGTGTGGTTTTTTTTTTTTTCTTTTTCAGTCTTTTTACTTTGCTTTTGAAGTTGGGTTTTATTTTCAGGGTTTTCTTTGCAACTGGGAAGATTAACTCTGGATCTACAAAAGCATTTAGATACATAACTCCTTGCTTTCAATAGGATTTAAGCACTTTATAAGAAATTAAAGGAAGAACTGCAATTCTTTGCCTATACAAGCTATGACATTAAATGGAGTACCAGATAACCTGAGATGATTGAATTTTTAGTTGGTAACACCAAATATTTAGCTTGTCATAAGTCTAGATTTTAGAGGATATGTCCTCTCTTTGCACCTAAAAGTACAGCCTGAGCGCATTAACCATACTTTGGTCATTTGTCTGAGAATCTAGAGGTTTTGCAGGAGTAGTAACAGTAGCAAACAGCTCCTTTTTAAATTGTCATGTATTATTCACACCTTGCCTTAGGAAAGAACAGTGCTTTCTCAACAAATTAAAATGACAGATTTTTGCCCTAAAGTACTTACAATCAAAATTTATAGGTCTGACTAGGCTATTGGGTGTCCAAAAATCCAGGACAAATGGCCCCTTCACATGACTCATCAGTTCTATGGGACATGCTTTCAGGATACATGAGAGCTTTTGAGCATGAACTGTACACATGGTCTCTGCAACAAATCTAGTGCTTTTTGAATGGAAATATGGGAACTTTGTCTTGTCATGCTTTAAGAAAATAGTTGTCTGGTGAAGTATAGTCAGAAGAATGGGAAGAAAGTCTGAATCATGTTAATGTTGATGCAGTGCTGAGTAAACATATTTTAGCAGATTGTTTTGAACATAGGTTTGATAAACAAATACTTGAGGAGTGTTTAATACCCACCACATTAACTGTGTAACCATTTCTCCTAGCAAAAGTAAGCAAAAACATTTGGTACCGTTCTATTGTTTTTTTCTGTTTTCTTTCCACTCCTGCAGTTTAAATATGACTACATTTTAGTTTTAGATACTAGTCTGAAGGATGCACTTGCTGGCCTAATTAGCCTAGTTGTGCTCTACACAACTTTCATAAAGCTCAGTGTAAGCTCAGATGGTGCAGCCACCCTCCCCGTCTTTGGAGGAAGTACTTTGCCAAGGGACAGCATTCTTATACTGAATATTTACAAGCAAAAACTGTATCATCTTGGCTGCTAAGACCAGTTTGGCTTAAAGGAGGAAGGTCTTTTTAACATTGCTTTCTTTTTAATTCACTGGCTTGCTGTCAAGCCCTCTGACTTGCAAATACTTTCTTTATAAATTATCATATATTAGTCATTCAATGCCTTAGGAAAGAATGGTACTTTATAGACAAATTAAACTGACTTATTTGTACCCCAAGGAGCTTACAATTTTTATAAGGCATAAAACTACAAGGGATAGCAATTGAAGGTGGGGAACTAGGTGATTGGAGATGAAACTATGGAAATAAGTATCTTTTTCATGGCTGGTTGAAAGATTTTCCATAAAAAAATCTGGGAAGAACTTTTGATTCCTCTGTAAACTCTCACACACTGAATCATGGATATTCATAATGTTTTACTCACATAATTAGCAAATTCTTTCTCTTTTTTTCATTACATCCTTTAAATTAGAAAAATAAATGCTTATATAACTTTCTCTCTTGTATTCCAACACTCTCAAAAATTATCTCAGCTGGGGCAGAAGGCAGTGAATAAAAGCCTTGGTAGAGGTCATTGGTGGGGAAACAATAGTAGGAGGAACTGTGCCTAGAGTTTGGAGTTTAGTGCAGTGAGAACTTCCTTCTGTTCCACAGGTCCACAGAAAGACTGCTGCCTAACTGGGCCTTGGAAAGGAAGGTCTTATTCTAGTACTTTTGGTTCAAGTATGTTACTGACTTTTTCAACTTGACACTCTTAAACACCTAATGGGAGTTCAAAAAGACATCAATTAACTCATTGCTCAATGGAGCTGCTTAAATGAAGCCATTGCTTCATGTTACACCAAAGTCTTTTTGTGAAATTGTTTCTATTATTATGTAAAATGTTTCTTTTACTACATAAAATGCTTTTCTTAACAAGTGGCAAGTCATCTCAGGATGTCTCTGATATTCCCACCAAAGTTTATATCTAAGTCCAGTCAGTGTTAATAAAATGCTAAGACTAGCTGTCACAAAAACTTGAAACTACAACCCCTATGTCAAAACACCTTAAGGCTTCCATACTCCATTGTAATGCCATCCAAGAATGAAATTCTCCAAATGGAACTGTAATTGTTTCTCAGTCCCAATGCAGAATAATTAAAAAACTCTGTACTATTAAATTTAAATACAGGCACTATAATGTTCCTACATCCTGTAGTCTCAGATTGGGGATAATATTTACAGAACATTCATTTGAGAAGCATTTGAACAGTCACATCTTATAGCTGTATTGCTTTAAGTGTGTTTCTTAGTGGGATTCTTCAGTTTTCTAAATTCAGGGATGGTATATGGAGGTTTTCTTACTCTGTATTATACATATTTCACCCTATGTTCCACACTGCTATGACATGCCCACAGATCAGATATTCTGGTGAAGTTCTGAATTTGCTGTGTCCTACCTATCTCCGACTTTTTTGTAACCTCAAAGTAGTACCTGTCGAAGCCAGGATGGATGTGGCAGGCAGGAATTGAATAACAGTAGCAAATGGCAAGAATAAATTAGGATGGTTGTGGGCCTAGAGGTTATCAGTCATATTCTAGTACTAAGTTATGCACACGGAGTCAGAATATTGTAATATAGTTACTATAAAGTATTATCCACATGTAATTTTATGTAATGTCATGAAGACATCAAGTTATGATTTAAGTATTTTAGCACTTTTGCATTTTAGGCAAGACTTTCTCCAGTGATCTGCAATCCTCGAATTTAGTAAGTGAGACCAGTATTTAGACAGATGTCATAGAGGAGAGATTTATATATCAGCTCTAGCCAAAGTGAATATTTATTCAGAAGCATGTGGTGATTCTTGAACTCTTATCTTGAACAAAGAAAGGACAATGTTCACAAGCAGAAATCATGAAATGCAATGGAATATATTATTACTATTGTCTTCAGCATCTGCTGAATGAGGAAAATTTCCATTCATTTTACCAAAAAAAGCAGCAAATCAAAGACAATAGGATATTTATAGATGTTTGAATTGTCATATCATAGTTATACTAGTGGTGGACTGCTTTGAAATCACTGATTGTTCCTAAGAGAAGACACTTACACTGAATTTAAGCTATCATTACTGTGTGATTTCCAATTTAGAAGGAAAACAAAAGTACCCTGGTGTAATGGAAATAATCTGAGGGGCTCAGACTAGATTTCAGCTGCATACAGATGAAGATCAAGATTGGTAATTTATCCATGTGAGTAAACTGCAGGCTTTTTATGGAAATATCCGATCAAGGCTTCTGAACTCTGGTAGAATATTTTTGTGCCATAAAAGGTATGGCCTGCAATTAAGCACTGGATTTCTTTTTGATATTCAGAAAATTTCAGTTTGGGAACTCAAGTAAGAGTTATATTAGATTCAGGCAGAGGAAGATGCCAGTCTCTGATGAAGAAGGAAAGAGAACTTACTCCAGGCCTACTGGGACCTGAAAGTTTCAAAACCCCAGAGGAAGCTGGCACCATGAGAAGTTCTTTCTTGGACTTGGAGGAAAGTCTGCATATGAAGGAAATGGATGAAAAAGAGAAAAGTTTCTTCTTGTCTCTACACCTTTTCTCCCATCACTGATAATTACTCCCAGCTGGGAAGACACATGACTGGTCCTACAAAGTGATTGTCACTTCCCTTCATTACACCAAATATCTTTGGCTAACTTGAGAGCATATATTTATATCTATATAACCTGTATGTATCCTCTCAAGAAATTATAGTTCAGAAGGAAGGATATTAAACAGAAAAGTGTGGAAATTTATAGAGAAAAGTAATGGGTGAAGGTGTATGGGGTTTGTGTGGCGGGGTTTTGGTAGCAGGGGAGGGGCTAAGGGGTGGCTCCTCTGCGAAGGTGCTAGAACATTCCCCGGCTCCAAGTCAGACCTGCCTCTGGCCAAGGATGAGCCCATCAGTGACGGTGGTAGTGCTTCTGGGATAACAGATTTAAGAAGGGGAACCGGCAGCGGAGAGGAAAGTGGGATGTAAGAGAAAAGCCCTCTGCAGACAGCGAGGTCAGTGAGGAAGGAGGGGGAGGAGGTGTGCCGGAGGAGGGGATGGCCCTGCAGCCCATGGTGAGACGGCAGGCTGTCCCCCCCAGCCCATGGAGGGGAGCGGGGGAGCAGATGCCCACCTGCAGCCCGTGGAGGACCCCACACTGGAGCAGGGGAAGAGTGAGGTGTCCTCCTCCTGAGGAGGAAGGAGCAGCAGAGACAATGTGTGATGAACTGACCCCAACCCCCATTCCCTGTCCTCCTGTGCTGGTGGCAGGGAGGAGTTAGAAAAAACCGGGAGTGGAGTTGTGCCAGGAAGGGGGGAGCGGTGGGGGGAAGGTGTTCTAAGATTCGGTTTTATTTCTCATTATCCTACTCTGATTTGATTGGTAATAAATTAAATTATTTTTTCCCAAGTTGAGTCTGTTTTGCCTGTGACCATAAGTGGTGAGTGATCCCTCCCTGTTCTTGTCTCAATCCATGACCTTTTCGTTATATTTTCTCCTCCCCATCCCACTGAGGGGGAGCAATGAGCGAGCAGCCTCATGGTGCTTTGTTGCTGGCTGGGCTTAAACCACAACAGAAGTTAAGACGCTGAAGAAGTAGCTTTCTTTTGTGAAATCACAGTCAAAGTTTAAAATATATATAGGAACACAGGAAACCACAGGAAATAGTAGGAAAGCAAAGAAATTATTCAAGAGGAAGAAACAAACATGTATCTTATTCTTAAGAGGAAATGACAAAACTATTAGTAGGGAGACAGAGAAGACATAAGTATTCAACAAATACGAGCGTTTGTTTGCAAAGAAACAAGTATAATGTAGCAGAATGAGGTATTTTCTGGCTCATTAGTTGCAAAGGAATACTTTAAAGATGTCTGCACTTCCAAGGATGTCTCTGGACTGACAGTACTAATATTTATTAAATATAGGAGTCCTTGGAAGATCCCAAATATCTGAGATTGTTGATACTGTGTGAATGTAAAAATAATGTGTCAGCAGGTGCAGTAGAATAATGGAAAAGAAGAGGCAGGATTCAGTTCCTAAAGTATTTGAAGCTAAGGACATAACTAATGGTAGTCAACATTGGTTTTTTTACATAAAAGGTCTCATGAAAGTAAACTCATTTGTGTCATAACATTATAACTGTGTTTGAAAACGGTAAATATAGATCTTTAGACTGATTATGTGGATAAGTGAATAACTAAAGAACTCTGCAGCAGTATAGTGTCAATAACATATGGATTTAAACTAGATGACTAACAGGTATGAAAAAAACAATTGTCAGTGAGAAATAGTTCTTTGGAAGTGGTGTACTACTATATTAGTGTTAATGGTACAGGGAAGAGCAGGATGAGAAATAATGGTAAGAGCAGGTCACTCTAGCTTGGCTGGTAAACTGGGCACATTGTTACTATTATATTGAACCTGACAAATGTAGAAATTTGTTTTTGAAATTAAAACTTGGAGGACCAAAAGGTGAGGTGAGTCTTGGGAAGTGATGATCTTGGAGTAGAATATGATTTCCCAATTCCCAAGGGCAGTGCCATGGTAAAGAACTCTGATATTATTCCAAGATGTATAAGCAGATAACTAACAGATAGCTTGCATGAACTGAGGAAGCTAATACTCGATGCTTCTAGACAGCTTGAAAAACTGGCAAGGGCTTAGGCAGAGCCATAGAATTGAATTGAAAACTGGAAAACTCCCCACCATTTAGACTTAAAGAGCTTTCACTTACTGACTTACCAAAGAAAAGATAGAGGATGCACTTAACTGCAGTGGATAATGCTCTTCCAAGGAGGAAAATACAACGTTCAGCAAGGAGATGCATAACGAGAACCAGGGGCTGGTAACTGGCACCAGGCAGAGGCTAAAAAGAAGTAAAGCACAGAGAAAGTGATTAATCACAGGAAGAAACTGCCAAGCAGATTCCCCATCTGTAGGTGTCATTAAATTAAGACTGAGTGTACATTTTTTAGAAGATAGGTTTTAGACAGAAGTTACATTTTAGCCAAATGCAAATTATTACAGTCAATGTAAGAATACTGTATATCCGATGGACTTTGATATGCTGCAGTTGACTAGATGATCTTATTTTTCCTTTTGGTTTTAAATTCTTCAGCTGGATTTGAAAAAGGAGTGTACAGAATGAAGGCTGGTCCAGGGCTAGACATTTGGTCTTTAAGCACTATAGTGACTATGTGAGCTACCTAAAGAAGATAGTTTGAATATAGCCAGTAAGTCTCTCTATGAGACAGTCTCTAGAGTTCTTACTAGCATTTTAGCTCTGTGGTTATAGTTTATGCATTCTTCACTCAAGTAAAATCTTGATTTCTGAATGTAATATTTTTGAAAACAAATGATTTCTGGAACTTTAAATCTTTTGAGGTTCACTCAGAAGCTGTAAATATTAACTTGGGCTGATTTCAAACCAAAACTAATTTTTTATCCTTGAGATGAAATTTCTATTTCTCATTATTAAACCCATGAAGCACTCACTCTTTACAGAACTTACTTTAATCTGTGTTGTCTGGCTCTGAAAAACAAACAAACAAACAAACAAAAATCTTTCAAGGCCTCGTAAATCTTTGTACAGAAGTTATGTTTTCCAGGCTAACTGGGCTTATAGGAGTACAGGAAGAAAAGTGTAGCATATGTTGAAGAAGATGCTTTCCTCAAAGATTCTTCAGACTTCAATAGCCTTCAGACATGATTTAATAGAATACATAAAAAAGATGAAATATTCAAGCATAAAGACCAGTTGGTTTTATTGTAAGTGAACTGGAAAGCTAAATCTAAAAGGTTTTTCTGGATTTCCATACCTTGAAGGGTGCCTTCAGGTGGCCACTGGTGAAATGATAAAGCAGTTATTGCCCTCAGATATACCCTCTGGTTTTTTTGCCAGAGGCTACTGTGCCCATAGAAGAGGTAACAATGGCAAACAGACACCGCTTCCTAAGCCAATCCAAGTTATAGTTGTGCATATTAGCTTTAACTGCCATTAACAAAGGTGGTAACCTCTACTAAAAGACCAGGGAAGAGCAGGGCTCTTAAATCTTCTGGACACGGATTGTACAGCTATCTGGAGGCATTCCAAGAGTCAATATGAGTTTATTCTTTTATCAGTCATGTCACTTAGAATAGTTCAGGGGATTGGCAGTATATTCAACCATTCCTGCTTCATACAAAAGTGAATGGGGGTACAAATTTGGGGGCAAAAACTGTAATTATTGACAAAAAGATTTCTTCCTGGTTAGGCAAAGGTCAGAAAAGAAAAATAATAAGCCAGTTTTTTAATACCTTTCTAATTCACTGACTAAATAATTTTTGCAAAACTTCAAAAATTGGCTACTGGACGTGCTAGCTGTTGGTCAGAGTGGGAACTATTGTAATATTTCACTTATGGGTGTACACATGTGTAGATATTGCCTAAAATAAATTGTGTTTTGAAGAAGTACATTTTCAGCCTAAAACATTACCTATCACTTTCTTATACCTCAGTAAAGATTTAGTAACAGAGATTTATCGAGACGTAATATTATTAATATGACATGACTTTACATGCCATTTTCCAAAGCACTTATTAGTGTGTTTGACATCTGAACAGCATACTTTTGAACATTCATTTTCCTAATGGCTTTGTAAAAATGACCTGTGCACTAGAAAGTATTCCTTCACTAATTATTCCTTGTCTATTTCTAGGCACCAATACTAGAATACTGGTTTGGGTTTTTTTTTTTAAGAACTGACTTTTACTGAGGTAGCAACAGTACTAATATAAATTACAATAACAGTATAATGATGCATTACCACAAATAGCTGAAAACAAATGACAATTAGAAAATAATAAAATTCAGGTATGCAAAGTGTTCATTTACTCTGTCATTTACAGTGAGTCTTCCCGTGCAATGGTATAAATTAGTGAGGATCTATTGTACACATAAATAAAACCAGGAAAACATCTGTTTATTTCATTCCAGCTGCTAAGATGCTTCAGGGTTTTGCATTAGAAGAACCCATAGAAGGATCAAGGTAATGCCCTACTGTATATAGAATGTACACAAAAATACATTTTCTCCTTGCCTTGCCTCTCCTTTCCTATATTTTTTATCTTATTTCACAGAGGAAGAAAAGTCAGATAAGCATGTGATAAGCAGTGTGAAATGATGCACAGGAAACCATATCCACAATGGTGTTAACTAGAGTGGTCACAGTAACCCATCAAACTGTCAGGAAGATCCTTTCTTTCTGCAAAAGTCTCTTACAGCTGAGCCCGCTGAAGCTCTTTGCCTGTGGAGAGCCTTGGACAGCTGTAGTGTTATAACACAAAGTGCCACAACTGTAAAAAAATAGTGGTTGATGTTGTTAATGACATTGGATTTATTTATTTTGTCACATTGTTATCTAGCTCTACTGTTTGAAAATGAAACAAGGACACTTTCACTTTCTGTCAGTCCTCAGATGGTGAAGCTGAGATGATTTGTATGGAGATGGTTTTGGTCATAAATGGAGGGAAATCTGGCTTCATTCTCTTCCTTTTGCAACTTTTCCCTTTGTTTCTTACAAATCTACTTATGTTTCTCCATCCTTGCCATGATCTCATTTGAATCTTTTATAATATTAGGATACTGAACACCCTTACTGATAAGTACTGCTGTGGTGTGACTTTTAGCTTGCCTGATTTTGACTCTTCTCAAGTGCCTAATGCCCGAGTGTCTTGACTGGATGGCAGTGGGGTCTTGGCAGTGTGTACAGGGAGTAGATAGAACTGTTAAGTTCAGGTAGAAGTTCCCAGGCCTTGACAGTCCTCTAGCTCATCAGAGAGACTTACCTCTTGGGGTAAAAGTATTCACACGAGATTTTATGGCTATTCCTGCATTGTTTCTGGTACTGAGAATGGCCTGAACCTTTGAGTTCTCCTAAAGACCTGCTATCTGTAATCTTTATTGTCATTGCAGGGAATCAGATGCCTTCATACCCTGTCTTGCAGCAAGAGTTATCAGGTTCTAGGAAAGAAGACTGGACTTTTGTGTTTGCTGACACTGGCTATGTAAAATTACCACATAGCAGGAGGGTTAGACAGAGGCATGACACGTGATTAGCACAGCCTTTCCTTGGCCAAGAACCAAGTGGAATGGAGACAGGATCTGAGTGTGATAAGCCATAGCAAACAGGACCACATAACAGCTGGCACAATGAGCCTGGGTGCAGGCCGTGGATCAACAACTAAGAGCAAATGATACCTGGAATTGCTGGAAAGGTATACTCTGATATTGTCAAATAAATTCGTGGGTGGCCTGTGGTGACATCTGGCTATAAACCCCACTTTTAAAAGTGATTGGAAGGAAAGGCATTATGCAGATGTCCAACATCATGTAGAAGCAGAGAGCCCAAAGTGAAACCATGACACCTTGGAGCAGAGCTGCCTCCCAAGAACCCAACACTCAGGGGAAGTGTTGTTTTCCTCTGGGCTCATATGGGTAATTTATCTATGCAGCATGTAAGCAGGCCATGAATTTATGTTAAAAACCAAGCTCTTTCTGTTCAGGGAGTACTACCTACAAGTGCCTAAGAGCTGATTCTGAGGACAAACAGTGCAGATAAGATGCAGATTTAGTCCTGAGTTAACCCTTCAAGCTGGTCTTGCACACCAGAACAACCACAAACAATTAGGGCCACTGCTCTATTTCTCTTTTACATCCGGGATGCAGATATTGCAAATAAATATTGGGCATTCTGCAGTTCAGTGGTGAGCTACTGAATGGGCTGGCCATAGAATTGCAGTGATGTTCCCAGGCTGCTAACTTTGGGAACGGGCAAGCAGGTACGGCAGCTGGCTGGAAAAGGACCTCATTTCAGTTCTTGCACCAGGGCCCCAGCACCAGTGTGCTCCTCTCTGTTGCTGCTTTTAATAAATCTGAGAGATTTTATTTTTAATAAAGGCAAATATTTCTTGCCATAATGTAATTACTTTTCTAAAAATAAGGTTAGCAAAACCAAGGGAAAATAAGATTAGTTTCTTAGCCAAGAAGGTCTGAAGCTCTCCATTTCTATGTCTAGCTAAGATTGTGTGATAGCAGGAGTTGGGAAGGAATTTTAAATTATGTTAATAATATGCTTTGAATATACATCAAGCTTTTGGTACAGCTTTCTAAAGTTAAATGAAGCCAATGGATATCTTCCCATTGACTTTTCTTGGTTTTCGATCACACTGTAAAGACTTGTCACTCCATTTTCAATTAAACAGTCTGAACTCTCTGACTCAGCATTAGAAGGGAAAGATGGGTAGAAAAACTGCTGAAAAAAAATGATCATTTTAAATCATGCAGTCAGACACTGTAAAAAAAAAATCCATTAAATTTTAAACTGCAAATCTAGCTATATACCCTTGGTTGGTCTGAGATATCTACCAACATAAACTGTACTGGGGAAAAATTTAGATTCACTGTCACTTATTTGGAGATTACATTTGGATTGCTTGGGGATCCTCAGAGAACTAAGCAACACAGGAAAAATAAAATTAGAAAATCAGAGTGTTCTGAAGAGTCCTAGATTCAGGGTTCTAAAATGCATGGACCACATTATAGTACACGAAAGCAAATATTTGCATTCAGCTTCTTACGTAAGAAGCAAAGAGTGACTGAAATAGTACAGAGGAAGAAAGCATTTTTTCTCTTTTGATTTTATACTAACAAAGATCAAAATGAATTTGAGAAAAATCTCAGTATCACTTCTATTGTTTTAAAATTAATTAAGATTTGGATGGCTTTGTCATATTACTCAGCTATTTGACAGGGTTTTTCCAGTATGTAATACTTTACAAGGGATTTTCAAAGTAGGCTGCAATGTGGGGTAACTGACGAGAGCACATGAGCACCTTTTAAAGTTTTAGAAGGTATATCTGAAAAAAATAATCCTACCACTTATCCAGAGGATCTCCTATATATACTTTTACTATTGTGTTGCAATTACTATTTTAATTGCCTGACTTGCCCCAGACATTCATACAAAAAATGGACATTACCCTTAAATTACTTCTGAAAGACTATGTCATAACCTGAAACATTGTCATAAAGTTAATTAATCTGTAACTAGTAGGGACCTTATAAAATGCCAACAAAGGCTTTCAGGCATCCTCTTTTCCTCTTTCAGCAGCTGGAGAAAAAACTTGTTAGAGGTGAAGAAATTTGCATTTTTCAAGACACAGAACAGAACTTTTGCAGCCAGGGATCACCCAAGGAGGTTATTCTGCAAAAGGCCCTCTGTCTCACTGAGGTGTCCTTGAATGGGAGAGGAGAACTCCACTGGAGACTCATTCACCTCTTCCCAAAATTGCAGCAGAAAACTGGCACAAAAAGACAGGGAAAGTAAGAATCTCTCAAATACAGAGATGTCCTTTTTCCTCTCTGAAGAGGGTCCTTACCTGAGTCCCAAGTTTATTAACTGGTTTCCAAACATCTTCTTAGCACTTGAAGAAACACTTACCATGTCTCCTCATTTTCTGAATTTGTAAAATTTTTTGGTTATGGTAGATATAACAAGTTATAAACAGTTGTACCACTTACAATAATTGCCAATTAATAAATAGGAGAAATACTTTTTTCATATGGTTATGAATGTAAAAATCAGGTTTTCCGTAAATATCCATGCATTTAACAATATACTTACTGAAGTGTTTAAAAAAATTGAAATCTGTTCTTCACAATAATGAATCATAAAGGCAATCTTAGAGGTTTCATGCATTTATATCCCTACTACAAGAGGAACAAGGCTGGGAAATTGTTTTCCTAATACTGCACTTTTTTCTTACCAGAAATTTACTTTCAGCTTTGATCTATGTGTGTGTGTGTGTGTTTGTACATCTGTCTGTATGCCAGCTGTGCACCAGGAATAGACTACACAGTTCTGTTCTATACGCAGCAATTACTTATGTGGAATATTCAGAGATTACTGTTCACATTTTAAGCGACAATTTTATTCCCATATTATCAGGCATGATGGGCGGCTCTTCATAACTCACTCAATTTTTGGAACACTCCTTTGGCGTACCAGTATGCCATTACATTGCCATTTTGCACTGCAGTCACATGAATTCCAAGCTTCATCACAGTGTCCTGCAAGACATAAGTAATGCGACTTTCTAAATAATTTTCACATTATCTATGAGGCAAGGGAATATGATATTGTCTCAGCAATGAGATTTCTTTAGGGGCGTAGCCTTGGGAGAGAATGTGGCAGTAGTTGCCTTGAAAGCCTCCCAGAGGACTCTGATGCTAACTGCTTCATTATTTGGGCCTAATTTATGAAAATGCTTTGACAGAAAATCAGATTTTAAATGATAAAGTTGCTAATGCACATAAGAGTCAAATTTCCTCTGTGGCTGAGCTTGGTGGCAGTGGATGGCTGGAAGAGGGTCTTTGGCTGCTGCTGTAAGTACCTTCAAACTCCTCCTTGTGACACAGTGAAGGAGGGTATAGGTATTCTGACCCCAAGAGAGGCACTGAAGCAGCGTATGTGCGTTTGATGCCAATACAGGTGTACTAGCAGCCCAAGTCCTGAAGGCAATATACCCTTGTTTGTAGGTCCTGTGTTTCAGTTAGAAAGCTCTATCTCTGAGCAGAATTTACCAGCTTTCTTATGGCATTATGAGAACCTGCCTTATTTGTTTCCAGCTTCAAAGATGATTTTCTTCACTTTGTGCTGTGGACATAAGTTGAAGTGTGGAAATAACAATGAAGGGTAGCGTACAGCTTCCCCACAGCTTCCCTACCTTTCCTTCCTTTCTTTAACTAGAGCTTTTGATCAAGTCTAAAATGCAAAAGCATTTAAAAGGACATGTAAATTTATGTCAGTGCATAAATATTAAATGCAATAATAAATGTTCTACTGGTATTATCTATTTATACTTAAAAGTTGCCATATGCAGGGCAATAAATACTTTGACATTGTATATGTGTAAAAATAACCTAGCACGTCTTTTTCACCCTAACTCATTTTGTGTAAAACACCATTAGGAACAATCATAATGATAGTTGTATATATCCTGAGGGACTGACGAGCACTAGCAGATGCTCACCTTTTGGTTACTGACTGATGGAAGTTGAAATTAGAGGAATTTTGCCATCCATCATGCAGGTGCTGAGAGACTAAGGTGATAAGTTCAAAGAGCTGATGGTTAATAATTAAATATAATAAGCATCTGCTATTGTTATTACCCAGGGGCTGAAATGTGCTGTTTAGACACAGTAGCATTACGAACAGCGTAACTCTGCATTGCCTCTGGAAGGATCAGGCAAGAATTGCCACTGACCTGTACAAAATCAGAGCTTTCCCAAGAACTCCTCTGCAATAATTTTTAAACACTTCAGCCCAAATTCCAATCTCCTCACTCATTCTGACCAGTACCAATATAATGTCACTGTAATTACTGTTGGAGTAAAGGGCTAATGGGACAAAGATGACCCTCAGCCCTTGCCTGTACCTGGAGTAGGTCTCATCTCCCCTAACTTTAAAATTTGCCAAGCTGGGCTTTTAGTTTAAGCCAGCTGTTCAGGCTTCCTCTATAGTCAATGGAAAGAGACAGGCATCTTCACAGGGAGCTGAACCTGTCCTAAGATAATTTGGCTGAACTGTGCTTTGAAGATCCCCTCTTTCTCCACTGCCTGCGAAGGGAGTAGAGCTAAAATTTAGACTTTTAGATTAAATGAATTCTAATCTAATACCTAAGCCAAATTAAAGCTGATAGTTAAGGCAAGTCTGTACCTACTGACAATGCTATATGCTTCTGGGCGTAGGCCTTGAGGATCTTTTTTTATCTTTCTTTGAAATACAGCTGAAAGATGTCAAATAATACGTTTCAGTATTATTGCACAAGCAAAATAGATTTCTCAGTGACCCCTAATAATGTGAATCTAGACATCCCTAGTAGGATCGTACTTCTATTTTCATTACCTCTGAGGTAGATGCTTTTTTTTTTTAATCACAGATATCTTATTGATTGAGAAACCTAAGTAGAAATACATGCTAAATTGAGCAATTATTCCACTTACACTATTGACTCTGCCATTATTCAGGTCATTTCAGTTAGCCAGTGTTTTTAGAATTATTTGTGCTTAAAAATGTGTAGCTACAATACACAGAAGCAGCAGAGGCAATGCAAAGTGCTAATGACTTTTATCAACTCTAGCAAACTGGCTTCATATAATTTACCTACGTGAGTTGTGAAAAAAACAATAGCTATATTTCTACCACCAACAAAGTTAGCATTAATTCTAGAAGAGTTTATCCGTGTGGGTAGAATTACTTAGGCAAATATGTGTAAATCTGTATTTTTTTAATAAAGTAGGCATATGCAGAGTTTGATAGCTTTTCACAAGTATAGTTGATTGTTTTGATGAATTAATTTTCTGGTTTTCCTGTTTTATGGGAGGGGAGAACAAACCCAGTTATACTCAGGAAAAATACTTCCCCAGAATGCTTTGAAACATGTTCATTACTTTGCTAGGCTCTGACATATAGTTTTATATAAAAGATGGCCTTTCCTAGAGATGGTTATCTGGCTTTTTATGACTCTTTCTTCTCTGACTGCTTAATGGGCAACTTCAACAGTGTGAGAAAATATTGTGACTTCTCCTTCCTCCAGCTGCCACCCTCTGATCTTCTGCCTCCTCAAGACTTTGACATCCCTCTGAGAAGGGCCTGTACCTAAGACCAGAATCATGGCAGCAGATACAAACCCTGGGCTGTTAGGCAAAAAGTAGTTACTGCCTTCTCTACTGTCTAAACTCTGGATGGCAATGGAGTAAGTTAGGAGATACGTACCCAATTCTCCAGCAGGGTGTTAATGAGCATGTAGCATGCCTAAGTTTGGGCATGTGGAGAGCTTTATGGTTAACTAAGGAGTTTTGATACTAAGGGATTTAGGTTAACTAAGCTTTAGGTATGTTCAGTTAAGTGTGCTGAACCAGCTTTCTAGGCTACTGACTTAAATGTTTGCACCTAAGAGTCACCAAGGTCCCAGGCTAGGGAAAATCAGTCATTGCCACATTCTCCAACACTTACACTTATTTTGCTATTGAAAATAGTTTTCTATTTCTGGCTTCTGCCAATGTGAAGGACTGATATCTGGAATTGAAAAAATTTGCACGTCAGATATCTAAGACAAAACTGATTCCTGGTAAATATTGCCTAGTTCTGATATATTATTTAAGTTAGTAAAGGGAATGAGAATACGAGATTTCATATACTGGTTTCTGAAGAAGTTGTACCATGACCGTGTTAACTCTAACTTTGCAAAGCTTAAAATACATGAAAGAAGTGAACTGACATAGAGCTGCTGAGATAGTGACTATAATGGCAGAAACGCCACTGTCAGTTTATGTAAAGAGCTGCATGCCTTGCTAATAGATAAAGACTTGAGCTTTGGCTAAACTGATAAGGATTTTCCAATTTAGTGAACTGTGCTTGTTTGCTTCATGGGAGCCCTTCTATATGGATAACAAAAAAAGAAATTAAAAAAGGAAACTTTGCCTAAATTATATCTGGATGTAATTTAGTGCCATAAAACCCGAAGACGAACCATAGTGCTGATGCCTTTGTATCTGAAATAAATTAGCACAATATAAGACAGTGAATGTCAGTGAGTTACAGTGGACAACTACTAATTTTAGTGTTAAACATCTTAAAAGTACATGAAAGATTGCAACGCCTGAAATTTTTATCATGCAGAGGGACTGTTCTTTAGGATTTGTTTCTCTTTTGTTGTGTTTGAAGATACTAATGATAATGCATTTACTGACCAAGGACCAAAAGTTCTCCCAAGCGTCCAGCCTGGGAAATGAGTAAGAAGTCTTCCTCCAACCTTAGGAACTGCTCATTGCTTACTGATGTAGTGTTATCACTGTAGTGAAGTTTTAGCTGTTTCACATACCCTGGGAAACTGGCAAAATGTATGGAGATCATAGGCAGGACTATACACTTTAAAATCCCCTGCTGAGCTATGTGGAAGGAACAGTGAGCATCAACAGTCTATGAAGTTCGGTGCTGTGGCGCATGTGGGGTAAATACATCTTTGTTCTGCAGAACAACATTCATTTGGTGCATGCTACCACAGCTAATAGTGGAGCATTGGCAGAGTGGAGAGCACATCACCTATTCCAAAATCAATTCTTTTCTTGTCAAGGCATAATGGCTGCAATCTGACAGCCAGCAACATGCATAAAGTAATGTCCTCGGGACTAACAATCAAAAAACAAGGACCCTTTAAAAAACTTTTCAGGTTGCTTGGCAAATCACTTGGATCAGAACTTCAGATTCAAAGTGAACTTGGATATTGTGGCAGGAGTAGGGGCAAGTTAAGTAAAGTATATTTAAGACAGGGAGTTCTTTATCACAGTATGTCGTAGATACTTGAAGTTTATATTGCTTCAAGGGAAACTGTACAAGTGCATGGAACAGGTATACACAGAGGATTAATAAAAGCCTATCGGCTACCCCTAGCTTAGGAAGTAGCTGTATTGCAAGTGATTGGTGATGGAGAAAGTACTTAAGAGGAAATGCCATATATTGTTAGCCAATTCTTATACTCTTTCTTGAGCAGCCACGTTTGTCCACTGTCAGACAGTGACTGCTGGGCTAGTGGGACATTTGGCTTAACTGGTGCAATCACTATTCAGCAAGATACATAAATTAAAACCTTATTTTTAAGGTAGACAATTTCACCAAAATTTTCTGAACTTGTTGTTGGCTGTCCTGTATAATGTCAGGTATTCCCTGTCCCAAGTTGAGCCTCTGTTTCTCTATTTTTGGCTTCACAGGCCACTTTTAAAAGAAATATAAATGTGTTAAGTGAAAAAACTTCTGTTACTCACCAAGATGTCACCTGCTTTCAGGATAGGATACAAATCTTCATAATATGATCACATTACTGCTTCTTCATGGAATTTAGAAGCACCTTATGATGTATTTTGTAACACATTATGATGTCCCATAACAGTTTTTTTCCTGCCTGATAGAGATTTGTAGCAAGCAAATGCTTAACTCACAGTGAGAAGAGAGCTTGTGAGAAGTCAAAAAAAAAAAAGTTGATCAACATAGAAAACTACAGTTAAAAAGTAGAGGGATAATATAAAACTAACCAAAAGTAAAATTTTAATATGCCTACGGCAAATAAAACAGAGACCAAAAGCTTTTTCAGTGTAAATGAATAGAAATATAAGAAATATATAAAAAGAAATTTAAGAACTGAAGGCATTGCACAAATGATGAGATCAAGACTGAAGACAACTTAGGTATAGCAATAAATGAAGAAATGCTTTTCTTTCACATAGGATGATGATGTTGAAGAGAGAAGAAAAAGGTTGAATGGCTTAGAGAAAGGAAATTATGGAAATGATAAAGCATATGCTGAGGGGAGGATTTAATTATTTTCATTAGAAGGAAGAAAGCTTGTAGTATAAAAGCTTAGTGTTGACACAAGAATAAGTGGGAAAACTTTCATGAAAGTATTTAAAATGGCATTTATGTTTATAAATATCAGCGTGAGGCTCTGTGACATATTTCTTACAGGTGAGGAAATGAAACAAAGACTAATGGTATTAGAGTGGTCTTGACCGTATTCTGAAAAAAATTAGCGTGGGATTGGTTTTGATGCACCAGTGCTGGGTTGTGTATTTTCCCCAAATGAGGTTTTCCTTCCAAAAGTTGTATTATGAACTTGAGATCTAAGGCTGAAATTACTACACCAATTAAGGTAAATTCCTGTATGCGAGACTCTATCTCAGCAACATTTATGACTGGAGATTTCCCTCCCTTTAAGAAAATGGAAATTTGTGTTCTGTGGGATAACAAAGAATCTTCAGAATGAGGTATCACCTTGCAAAGCCACTTTGAATTAGTTCAATTCAGGCTTTAATCAAAAAGGGGAAAGTTATTTGTATGGCATACCTACTGGCATACAACTTAGCTGACTTTCTTAGGAAACCTATCTTATATTCAGTTGTCTAGGGGATACTCTAGACAGCAATTCAGCACATCAGAGTTGAACTCCTGAGTTAGCCCTTTGAGGACCCTTTCTTTTGCAGTCGCTATGGATGGAGTTGAGCTTCTTACTTCGGGGCCTACATCAGGTCTGTAAAAATCTGAAGTCTGAATTGCTCTGCCAGGCTATAGTTTAAAAATGACACAACAATGTGAGGACTAGACCACAAAGCCTCTAAACTGTATGAATGATGTTACATTTCATTTCTTTATGTTTTGTCACATCAGAGCTGATCTATGCAATTCTCTGTGGTCTGATAACATTGAGAATTCAACTAGATTCTATTTATACTTGAAACTGTTAGTTCTGCAGTGACATTATGGAAAAAACAAAGGCTTTTAACTTCTTTAGCTATCCTGTGAGTAACAGAGTTTGCATTTCTTCTGTATCAAAAGGTATAGCTGGAGTACTTCAGTGAATTCTTAGCAATTCTCCCATTACTGTGGTCAGCTTCTGCATTGCTTTTGAATCTTTAACTCTTCTTTTTCTCAAATCTCTGGTGGATTGTTAACCCAGTTATTATTAACAAACTTTTTGTATTATGATATATTTTGTTCCTTTTATATTTCTTTCAATTATTCATATGCATCAAGTACTTGCTTATATTTCTTTTTTTTTTTTTTTTTGTGCTGCCCATTATATTTTGCTGGGTAGCCAATTTTTTAATAGTGCATTCCTCAGGGTTAATTAGATATTGATCTCTATTGTCATCAGGTGCTTTAAGACATTTTTCATGCTCTGAACTTATTTTTGAGCCATTCATTTGTCTAGGTAGGTATTCTAAAGGACTGGTGATTGTTTTGATTGATGTGTATTGAAGAATTTCTAATTTCTACCTTTCTGTTGTAAACTACAGTGTTACTAATCAGTAACAGTTGCTAATCAGTAATCTCTGCAATTCAAGTTATAAACTCTGTTATAAATTCGTTGAACAAACACCAACACTGTCTTTGAAACAGTGATAAAAATATCAGAAAGCTTGAAAATCCAGAGATGTGACTTGCAAAATTATAAATTAAACAAGTTAATGTTCTCAAAATGTTAGCAAAAAAAGCAGCAGATAAGCACCTTCAATCTTGTTTTCTATCCCCAGCTTCTGTTAAAAAACTTGGTACGGTCAACAGTCAGTTATGCTGAAACAAGCCAATGCCATATATATTTTGAGATGCTCAAAGAGAACAGTGAGGGACTTCTGATGATATAACCACACAGGGTTAAATAATTCTTTTTCAGAGGAAAGCAGAGCTAAAATATTCCTAAAGGTCACATGCCATCTCTTCAGACCATTTAAGGCTTCTGAAATGCCACTCTGAAGTAAAATAACCTCTCCAGTAGAGTCATTCTGTTAGAGAGCCAGCTAACATCAGTACTGAGATAAATGGGAGTGCAGAAAATTGATTTTACACTTGTACTGTAAGTGTGGTCAAATGTTGGAGGCCAGTACCTCAAACATGATTCTATAGTACTGCTGTGCTTTAAAAATAATAGCACAGGAAAATATGTTAAATATCTTAATATATCCTTTTTTGCTAGCTTTATATTAAAATGTTCACTTACAAGTTTAATTTGCAATGTGGCACAAGCTTCATTTTCTTCGTACTTGCTTCTCTCTGTTGATAATACTTATAAAGAAACTGACCTCTTTTTTCCTTCATCAATCACTTCCTCTCATTAAGCAGTTTCTCGTATTGCAAACCAGCTCTTGCAGTTTGACAGGTAAATAAATGCATACTTTCCTTCAAGCAAGACTGACGAAACCTTAATAGAGTAGGAAGTGAAGCTTTATGATATTTCATCTTAATTATTTTTCAGCAGGATTGTTTTAGCATGGAGAGATTGTTGAGATTAAATAAAAGTAGCATTTGCACAGATCTAATTTGATTGTACCAGATCTGTTAGCAGTTCTGCGCAAGCTTCTGGCTGCCAGCCTTCTTTTTTTCTCCTCTTTTATTTCTATTTTAGATGTTTCTGGTTTGAGAAAGCTCATGTCTTTTTTGGCTCCTTGCCTTAGCTCTTACTGGTTAAGCTACAGTACTATCCAACTGGGACCAGCGATCTCTTTTCAGGTGTTTCAGACCTCATCATGGTTGAGTAACAGCAAGAACAATTAATGCAATATTCTATTACTTTCTCCTCCCTGCAGTGTTAAATAGTCTCCAGGGTATGTAGGCAGCAGGATGATGACATTTTGAGAAGCCCCAGTGCATTGTTGGCAGCTTAAAAAGAAATCAGTTGGCCTTATTTTTTTCCTACTTAGAAATTAAGAGGATTTGTAGCAACCCAGCATAGTTCAACATACATCTTAGTATGTAGCGCTAGTGACAGTAGTCAAAGAAATCCTGATAAACCAAAACTGTAAGTTAAGGTAAGCAGGCTAAACTGAGTACATAGTAATGAGTGTCTATGTGAGGTGTCTTGCCTAACTTGATTCTTGGTGAATGTTTTCTTCCAAAGATGAGCAGGAGGTGGAAAGGAAATGTGATATTTCTCATCTCCTGTTCTCTAGCAATGCTGGAAATCTTGTTTTGGACTTTTCTTGTTGAGTATAAACCAAAAATCCACTAAAGCAAAAACTCTGGAAAAACTAGAAAGTTAAAACCGAGTACACCGTTCAGGCCAAAAGGTGCCAGTGGCTTTCCACTCCCCCCCGTCACCGCTGCCCTGTTTTCTTCAATAAGACTGCATGTAAGTAAATGCAAGAAGATGTTGCTCAACAGATCAAAGTCATTTTAAATATGTCTAAACACAGACTTAGTCTCACCTTTAGGTATATTAATTCTCATCCTAGTAGTGATCAAAATGATTCCTTTCAATTGTTCTTTTGGGATATTAATAAAATTGAAGAAAAAGATTATGTTAATTCTAGTTGGGCAATTCTTCAGACAATTTGTACTCTTCTGGAACAGAGCTATCATTGCTGTAATATTGTTTGCAAAATGAAACTAACAGATGATCCGTAATTTAAAAAGACACTGTGGTTGGTGAAAGTATCTACTACCTTGGAAATAAATTGATATAGGATATGGGGGATGTGCCTAAATAAAAATCTTAATAATGTCCAAAGTCTTTGGGTGTAATTTGACAGTGGAATTTGGCAAAAATGTGGTACACTTACTTACAACGCACCTTGCAATTAAACAAAGAAAAAGAAAATTATGGAATCTCTAGTTTACCATAATGAGCAAAATATACTTTCTCTTTTAGAAGTCTATTTGTTACTTTTGCTTCCTGAAGACATTATTCTTGTCACTTTTGTAGACATTACTTTTGTACTTTTTGTACTTGCCATTACTTTTTATACTTGTTAAAATTCATAGATCATTATTGTAAAAGCAACAAATGATTTTACATAAAAAATGTATAAATTCTTTATTTCACATGAAAGTACATCTGGGTACAGTTTCAAATGCATAAAAGCAATCACAATTTCAAAGAAAGATACTAGGTACCCAAAGAGAATTAATGAGAGTCAAGGTTCCTTTCCAAAAATGTCTCAGCAAGTGTCCTAAAATTGTTCATCTTCAGTGAAGAATGATTTCATGCACTACTATGAACAGTTAACTCAGTAGTTCACATCAGCCAAACCCAAACTATTACTAAGAAATGAGGATATTTATTTCTTTCTTTTTTCTCTGCTTTTCATAGTTTTAACAGGAGTGGACATTGTAATGCAAACTTTAAGATAAATCAAGCTCAGAGGTTTATATCCTCTCTTCATTGCATGTGGTAGGAAGGTTTCTTCATAAATACAAATAGACTGCAGAATACTTTTCCATGATCTTACATTGAGAAGGATGGTTATAAACAACAAAAACCCAAGGAAGCAAAAACCCCACCCTAATCTTTGAAAAGTAAAATAAAGCAGGGTAAAATAAAATGCAAAGTAAACTCTTGCTTGAGACACAGAAAAATAACTATTTTTCACATTAATTCTTAACTTCCACTGTGCTAACATGCAAGGTGAATGTAAGTGGGTGGGTTAATGCATAGCACTGTTTTTTGATGAAGTGTGCCACACAGAGTCAGAAACAACTCTCTAGTACTTGAAATTCACAGTTATAAAGGGCACAGGAAAAGTAATGCAACCCTGTGATTAATTAAAACCTAACCCATGGTGTTTTGAGTGGAAGGACTCACCTTTAGGCTCAGCTAGCTGTAAATGAGTCCAAAAAATCCAAGAGTATCCATGGTCTTTCACCCAGTTTGTAATAGGGCTGTTTTAATCAACAATGGATAGAAGCCGTGTTGAAAAAACCCCAACAGAACTACAACCAACCCCCCCTGCCCCACCTCAGTTCAGCCAGGGATAGTATTAATGATTACTTGTAAGAAGTATTAAATCAATATAAATACCAAGATTTAACACTTCCTTCAGTGAATGTAGTTCTTTCAATGTGGAGCTGGTACATGTGTAAACCTGCATGAAGGGATTATTGGAAAACTTATGGATACTGAATAAAATATTCTCATTTTAGCTAACTGACCTACTGCCATCCCCCCATCTCAATTTTCAGCTTTCCTCAACTTGTTGTCATTCCTAAAAAAGGCTTATAGCTTCCTCCTTTTACATCAAAAATACATAGTCCTTCCAGTTCTGCAGTAGAAATAGTAACAATAGTTGAGATGTTATTGTCCTAAAGCTGCTCTTCATATCTGTCTCCCAGACAGTGTTGTCCCTGCTCCCGCAAAAAAAAAAAAAAGGAAAAAAAAAAAAAAAGGAAAAAAAAAAAAGAGAAAAAAAAGAAACAAAAAGGGCTGGCATGTTTCTAGCTTCTCCATAAACATCTTGCTGGTTTATTGAGCAGAAACTATAATGGAAGAAAATCCTGCTGAATCCTGAGTCCTGCTGAAGCTTTCAGGGTTGTATCTGATATGAATGGTTCTGTTTTACTTAGCACTACTCACACTTCCAGTTTGAGGTCAAAGATTACGTTGATTCTGGTTTCATCCTGCACAATTTGTTCACTCTTAATTTTAAAGGAGATTTCCTGATTCAACATTCATAATCATGAAATGATTGTCTTTAGTGATAATTACTAATTTTGGTTTATTGATGAGCAGGACATCTTAACACAAATAATTAGATTTAGATACAGAATTAAAATTAATTAACATACATATTGCCCTTAGGGCTCAATATTCTCATGCTTTCTCAGTCTTGTTTATTTTGTTCTGATTTGTGTTCTTTACAAGAATTCCTGACAAATTGCTACTGTTTAGATGAAATTCATGTATCATTGATAAATGTGAAAGGTAAGTAGAAGCCTTACTGATTGGTGTCTACTGAAGCCTCAGTTGTTAAACTTAGAGTGTATTCCGATGGAACAATGAACAATGGTTACTTTTCAGTAAAGGAATCTTCCATTCTTTTTGAAGTCTGCATCACCCATATTAGTTCATTTGTCAGTAATGGCTCTGCACTTTTATTTATAGTAATATTACACTAATGATACATCGCAGTCAAGTCTGTTTCTCTCTGAAAACACCCAAAAAAAAGCCTTAAAGTGTACATGTTGGCCTGTGCAATTATTGTATTGTACCATCAGCCTGAAAAAAAAAAAAAAGAAATAATGACCTGTTAATTCAGGTCTAGAGCACATAAAAAGGAAAAGCTCAGAGAAAAGAGATAATCTATTAACATCCAGCTGAGAAAAAGAATAGCTATAAAAGGTGGCACCAGCTCAGCTGTTTATTTATTCATAGATGCTAACCAAATAAGCTAGAACTGTCACAGCAGGGTTTTCTTACACATTTACCATATCCTTTTTAGTAAGTTTCCTATAACATAAAAATAAATCAGAATCATATTAGCTTGCTTGTAGAATAAGAAAGTTAGCAGCAATGAGACTACACCCACATCCTGGTGTTGACCCTAAGAGACCTTATTTTAGGATTGTGGCCAAATGTCCTACATAATTAATTTAGAAACAGGTCCACAATAAAATGCAGACCCGAAAGAGCTGCAGCCTTTGAGAAAGTTCAAATGAAGCTATTGATCTAAGGTAAATTAAATTCTATAGCAATGTGTTCAGTGCAAGACTGATCCAGTAAAGACAATATTCTTTTTTTTTTTTTTTTTGGTACTGAATAATGAGCTCACTCTCTGCATCTTCTGTTTCAAAATCATGTGAACATAAAGATACAGGTCTTGATCACTTGGAAGCTGTTATTGAGATAGAAATGTTTTGTTGTTGCTGTTTTTTTGAAAACTAGACAAACACAGACTTTAAATAGACTTTTTCAGACTGAAATCTGAAATTTTGCAGCCTGCTATTTCTTTAATATATTCTCCACTGTGTGGAAGAGATTCCCTAGTTATTTTGTTATATGCTGAACCATGATAAGGATTTTTGAAAGGGGTGAAGGGAAAGTAATCTCCGCTTCTGGGAAAGCCCATTCTTTTAACTCAAGGTTGATACAGTGTGCATCTAATGATAACTTTTATCTCTGACTCATAGAGATACTTCCTAAGAGCTATTTTTTTCAGAGGTGTATTAGATTACAGCAAGTGGCATTTAATTCTCATTCAAGGCATAATAAATGCCCATAGATTCCTTGTAAGACAGCAGTTGTGTCATTTTCTACAAATTTATTACTATGACTGCTAAGACATGATATGTCCAAGGTTTGTGAATTTGGGATAGTGTGCCATTTCTTTTTTTTTCTCTTTGTGATGAATCAGACAGCATCAGCAATTGACACAATGAAAGAATATTTCAAATGCCTACATCAGCCTTCCCTGATCATTGCTGCTGTGACATAAAGTATAGGTATGTACTTGGGCTTTTGCTATTACGAACATTTACACTGTTACCTACAAATGCATGCCCCTCAATCTATTTTAAATATTCTGCTTGCCAATAAGCAGAGCACAGTCTGTGAATCACAAACCCATGTGAGAATTCATGCAATGTACACACAAATTCACATCAAAACTGCAAAATGGTGTTTTCAATCGTATTTCCCAAGATACCTTTTCAGTTCTTAGACAAATGAAAATGTTAAGATTTTGAATGTCTTTGCTTTCTTGCTCATGTAGAAGACTTAGAAGTGTAGCTATAGATTTCTGAAAAACTGGAAGATGTGGCTGTTCATTATAAGAGAAAGAAACTGCAAGAAACAGAATTGTTTCCTGAACTGAGGACAGCTATAGGGAAAAAAAGTAAAACGTAAATACTTCCCATGATCTCATTTCAGTACAGGCTATATATTGGATCAATTTTATCTCCATATGTTCTCAGAATATTTTTCTCGTTTACACATAGATTACTTGAATTTTCTTTATCTACTTCTTAAAGGAAGTTCACCTACAAATCCTTTAGAATTCAACAGCTTAACCTCATATGTGAAAAGGGCTGCTTATGTCATTCAAAACTGATAAGAGACACATTCTTCTCTTACTTCAGCTCTTCTATTTTAATAGTCAAAGATAAATTAGTATTAGTAAGTAACAGATTTAAGGAGTCACTGTCCAAAAGCTCTTGTAATCCAATGGTAAACTGAGATCACTGCAAAGAATTCTAGATTGGCTTAATCAGATATCTGAGAGTGCATTACGTCAGAGCTTATTACTAATATATTTGCAAACATTAGTTTCAATACTTCATGAATTATTTAACATTTTTATTCAGAAACTGCGGAACATTAAAAACCTTTCTCTTTAAAAAGAAAAAAGAATATGTTAACTTTTTTTATTTTATCAGATCATCTTTATTAACCGATTATTTAAGAAATATTTCATGAAGTTAGTGTAGAAGAGAATACCAAGCAAAGCATATAGATAAAGAGAAGGATAGCCTTTTTAAAAAGCATTTCATGAATAATCTGTTAAGTAATCAGATTCTTCTATAAACACTCATGATAAGTTTAATATCTTTTGGGGACATCTTTATTCTTAGAAATATGATCTGTTGAATCTGAAATTTTGAAAACATTATCCAAAATCTGCATATTTTTACTTGAAACATCTGATTTTTGCACATATTCAGAATCAGTTTGCATATTTTTCCTTCATTCATCTTTTGCGTTCTGTCTTATACAGTCAAGATAGTTAAAAGAGGATGAGTGGCATTCTGTTTATAAATCAGAACTGTGGAAATGAAGTGTTGAATGGGGAAACTTATCACTGTGTTAATGGTCTGAAGATACTAATTGTTGCTTCCTGTTGGTCGGCATAATAATAAAAAGAAATTTTAGGGATGGATTATATAGGGCTAGAACATAAGAAAGTACATACTGGTTCAGATCCAGGATCTGTTCAGCCCAGTATCCCAGCAGTAGTCATAAGTAGAAGTTGGGGATAAATAAGAAGAGATCAAACATACATGACAGTTTCTCTCTAACTGTTCTCAGCACACAGGATTTCCTGAGCCTACAGTGATTAGAGTGTTTCTTAACCTTCAGAATGCCAGTCTTCCAAATACTGGTCCAGTTGTCCCCTTGAACCATAACATCACTTGCAAGGATTTCTGCGGGTTTACTCTCTGTTGCATCTCTGGCTAACCTACCTCTATGCCATCCTGAAGAGTCCCATCCTACTTAAATAGTCTTTGCAGGTAAGAAAATAATTAGTTGTGACCATTTTTATGGCCCTTTTCTGAACATTTCCTAGCATTAGAAATTGAACACGATTTGGTAGAATTAGGAAAAAACCACTGCATAGCTGGAGTTGAAACTGGAGTGTGGGCTGTGAAGGGTAGCTAGAAGCACTTCTACACCTACAGTGCACCAGGAGAAAGATCAAATAAAATGTGGACCTGCTCCTGAATGGGTTGGGTGACCTAGTGGCAAAGAAAAGTTGGAAATACCTAGTGCCTTCTTTATCTTGGTCTTTACTGGCAAGGTTTCTGTGCAGACCTCCCAAGTCTCTGCATCTAGTTGCAGAGTTTGAGGGAGACGTACTACTTGCAGTGGGAGAGGAAGGAGTCAGGAGCTTATAGTTGCAAGTATTCAAGTCCATGGGATCAAACAGGATGCACCTGAGTGGGCTGGTAGAGCTGGCTGATGGCATTGTGAGGCTACTTTAATACCTTTGAAGCGTCATGGAGATTCAGAGGGGTCCCAAATAATTGGAAAAAGGCAAGTTTCATGTCATTCTTCAAGAAAGGCAAGGAGGAAGATCTAGGGGACTACAGACTGGTCAGCCTAACCCCAGCCATGTAAAAGGTTGCTGAATTGTGTAGCCTGACAGATGTGAGGCTGCTGCAGTTCTATGTTGCCAGGTCCAGCTAGTAGCAAGGCTGAGCACGTGTCCTCCAAAAGCATTTACATACACATAGACACACACAAACACATTATGCACACAGCAGCCATACAGAATAACACGGACTGAAAACAGTACCTTGATCAGCACACACGTAAGTGCACACAGCACTCATGCAAACACGAACACCATGGAAGGCCTGATCCTGCTCCTCCACTCTGACTGATTAGCACTGAAGTCAGTAGTGGAATACATACACATACACTGTGTATTACTTCAGCAGATGGTCTTAAACACTTAAGGTTTACTGACTCCTGTGTCTCTTGGTTTCCTCTGGCTGCTGGCTCTGGGACCTATGAGCCCCTGAAGTTTGTAGTCCCACCCTAAGTGCTGGTTCTCAGATGTCAGATTGTTTCACACAAATTTACACAATTTGGATCTCTCCACTAGCTGATCTGAGATACCCAGTTTATCCAGTGGGTGGCTCCTAGATCCCTGGTCTGCCCTAGTTGCTGCCAGTTGGGTCTACGAGCCCCTGAGGTTCATGATCCAAAATCAATTGTCGGTAGTCAGGCTACTTATCTTTTTTCCTGCCCATCCAGCTAGAAGTTTGGTAGCATTCATACATACTCTTTCAGAATAGGGACTACAGTCAGACAAAATAGAGTTAGAAACAGGATTTAATGGGAACATAGGACAGACTGCAGTGATGAAGTGCGGGGTTTAGACAGAAAAGCATACTGACCAGCAGCCCGTTCATACTTGACTGGCCCCTTTATCCCCTTTTCCCTTGCTTGTTCCTCCTCAATCCACTTGATTCCTCCCTTTCCCCAGCTTTGGGAAACTTCACATAATGAGTCTTGCACATCACCAGAGTCCCCTTAAAACATGCCACAATAAGTTTTACACAATCTCAGAATACTCTTCTCCCTGCATGTCACAGAAGGTCCTATACCCCTTTAGACAATTACCCCTTTGACAAGGGTTTTGATGTAGTCTGCTGTAGCACCATGGATCTGGTAAGTGCCTAAAACACTTCTGGCATTATTTGACTTGGAAAACAGTGATCAGTGATTCAAAGTCTGACTGACAGCTGATTATGAGTGGTGTTCCTCAGGGGATGGTACCAGACCATTAATGTTTAACATCTTCAGTAATGATCTGGATCATGGGAGAGGATTCAGTGTGTCCTTAGATACACCACACTGCGGGGAGCCATTGATTCTCTGAGGGAAGGGCTGCTATCCAGATGGCCATTGACAAGATGGAGGAATGGGCTGGCAGGAACCTTATAAGATTCAATAAGGGCAAACACAAAAGGGTCCAGCTCCTGGGATAAAATAAATCCCTTATAGTAATACAGGGGTGCAAATGCCTTAGTAGAATATACCTCTGCAGAAAAAGTCTTGAGGGTCATGTTGGACGATAAATTGAAAATGAGTCACTAGTTTGACCTTATGTTGATGAAGGCTAACCACATATTGGGCTGCATTAGCAAGAAAATGGAATTAAATAAAGTAAACCAATTATTCCCTTCTACTTGGCATTTAAAAGACTTCATCTGGAGTATTGTGTTCAGTTTGGAGGCTCTAGTGCAAAAGAGAAATATGCAAACTGGAATGAGTCCAGTGGAGAGCCACTAAGATAGCTAGGACATCTGAGGACAGGCTGAGTGAATTGGATGGAGAAATGAGGGCCAAGGAAGGATCTAATTGCAGTCTTCCAGTATCTAAGGGTGGTTCACAGAGAAGACTCATTTCTAACGTACACTGCAAAAAGGCAGAGGCTACAGTTACATGTTGCAACAAGAAAAGTTCCATCTATATATAAGGAAAAAAAAAAGCCACAGTGAGAGTGGTTAAGCACTGGAGAGAACCTGTCTATCTCTATCCTTGGAGATTTGTAAAACTGGACTGGACAAAGCTTTGAACAGCCTAATCCAACACTGAAGCTGGCTTTCCTTTGAAATGGACGTTGAACTAGATGATCTTCAGAGATTCCTTCTAATTTCTTTTTCTTTTTTTTTTTTAATTTTTGTACTTTATCTCCTCTGAGATGAAGGGTTGGAAAATGAACATGGCATTGTGCACTGCCAACATTTACACAGCAGCACAGATACTAGTTATGTTATGTTTTCTATACTCTCCTAATAGTTCCAAGCATTTGATTTGCCTCTTAGCTATTGCCTAGCACACTAATGGTGGAAGAAGTGCAGATGAATACCTAACTATTCTTAGGTACAGACAAATATTTATGCACAAACTTGTAAATAATGAACGCACAAAAATATATGGGGTTAGTTCACTGCTCCCTGTGTGTCCCAAGACACACGTTACCTGAATTTTCCCTCTTTCCATCTCTGTTCATGCCATGTAGTTCAGACATTTCATCTAAAAAACATCTTCCTAAAAGAAAAGGAATAGGTATGGCAAAAGAAGGAAATGAGATTAAGGCATTTGAAGTATTTATTGATAACATCAACAATTCATCACAAATTGAACGAGATCAAGCTGTCCAGAGATGATTCAAAAGGATGGCAGGAAACTATTGCTATAGAGCCATGGGACTTGACTGTACCTTAGACCTCAAGACTATATGTGTATGACTTATGATGACTGCAGGAGAAGATACATATGTTGTACATATGAAAAGAGATGTTCCCTTTACATTTGCAGGGAAACACATATTTTAGGACTTTCTCTTCATTGGTGGGCCCAAAGCAGGCATGAATAATGCTCTGCAGCTCAAATACACATGAAAAAAATCAAGAGAAGTATCATAAAATACATGGTCTTTATTTCTATCAGAACATAGGAATAGTCTTGGATTCTTATCAAGATGTCATCTGAGTAACAGCACGTGTATTCTCAGGAGTATGTTTTTTATTTGATTCTAGACAATCAGTTTGATCTGCAACAAAGAAAAGGAATAAATGTAAACAAGATAAGACCATAATTAGCTATCTTCACCAGAAAATAATATGAGCCAGGACAGATGAAATACTGAAGTGCTAAAAAAGACTGTCTCACAATAAATGCTTAATTTTAGCAACTTGCCAGAAATTTTACCAATTGAACAGGTCATGACCTCATCTGTTGCCAGTTACACTCATTAATATTTTGTATCATGTTTTATTTTGCAACAAAGTCACAGTTACATCACTGTCATAACACTAATGCATAACAGGTGAATTACATTTTGTGTTATTTTCCTTAATTCTTTTTGTGTTGATTATGCATGTGCCCTTTTTGTCTGGACATACTTAATCCTAAAATGTCTCTATTAAAGGCTTTACAGAAAAGAAACATGGCAATAAATATTAAACCAAAGAAGTTCATAGGAAAGAAAATAATATTGGAATTGAGTTAAGATTTTGGGAAATTACCTTACTTTTAAAGATCCATCTATCTGGCAGTGGTTTTGTTATGCATGAATTAACTCTGAGTTGTAATCTTTCCAAGCTGACTTTGGAAAACTCTAATACAACCAACCTTTATTAGCCCTACTAATTCTCTTGGCTTATCTGTGCAGCAACACATGGTTGTCATGGGAAGTACAGAACAACATGGTTATTACATGTACTTTTGCCCTTTTTCTGGTGCTTTAAGATATCCTGTTGACTTTGGAACAGCTCATGCCTTACTCTCTCTTGACATCAGCTACAGACACTCAAACCAGCTGGGAACTCAGCAGAGAAAAGGGTAGCAACAACTGATGACAGCAAGGACAAAGTCTGTCAGCAAACCTGCCCCTTCCTTCTGAAGGACTAAATATTTTTTCACTAGAGAAATATGGATCAGTTTTCAAAGACGACATCACTTATCTCGTTAGTAGGAATGCTGTTTTTCAATGAGAGATGTATTAGACTTCCTGTGTCCTTGTTCATTCTGTGAAGGAAAAGGTTTCTCAAACCATAAACTATCCTTCTGGAAGGAAATATAGAGCTGTGCCATAGCATGAATGACTGAATGAGTTGATGTGGTCGTCCTGTGATTTAAAGATGCTCATAAAAGAACAGCTGGTTTAGAAACTTATGATGACATGTTTTATTCTGACATTTAATTTATTGATATTAAAGTTTTGCTTGAGTATTTGATTTGATAAATCGGTTTTAACAAAATATTAATTGCAAAAAGATTTCTTACACTCAAGATGGAATTTCTGGTCAAAAATCAAAACCCATGTAGATCTTGGTGAAAGCAGTCAGTAAGATGATGTATGTGAAAGATACAGATCTGGGCTTCTGCTGATGTTGATGTAAGTCACTGCACTAAGTAGTGGGACAGCTTCTAAGCTAAATCCTTGCTCTGCCTCCTTTAGTTTGGCAACTTCAACCTTTCTTCACAACATCTTTTGTAGAGTATAATGCTGAGGTTTACTATAGGTCTCCTTTAGTCTTGCTTGCTGTGAAGCTTCTTCTTTTTATGAATAAGAAGAAAAATTAGACTTTTGAAGGCAGGGAGATAGATAGAAAAAACAGTTAAGACTAAATTATGATTATGAGATGAAATAAAATAAAATCCAGTACAAGTTGCAGGGTACTGAGACAATTCTTTACAAAAAGATAGTGTTCTAATAATCCCACCAAAAAAAAAAAACCCAAACAAAACCCCCAAAACTAAACTACAGCTGCATTGCTGCTTTAAGCATTTAGTATGATTCCCCAATTTTTTTTCTAGTTGTACATCAGTGTATGTCTATCGCCACTTGTGTCACATCAATTCAGTGATAAAATACTGGTGCAGCCCAGGTTAATTTGGAGTGATTTGGTGTATTTTCTCAACTACTGCTGAGGGATAGAGTATTATGTTGTACTGCAGAGAGATAGAAGGTTTAAGACTGACAAGATTGTCAGCATTTTCTATTAGAAATGGCATGTTGATATAGTGCAAAGAGCATGTATTAACGAGGCACTTGCAACTTGAAGTCCCATAAAAAAGGAACAACCTGGTATGCAAAGGTTAGTAAGGAAGAGGAGTTGTGAAAAAATGTGATGAGTTTTATCTTAAAAATAAGAAAAGATACATGCTTTTCAGTTCAAAACTGTGGTAAAGTTTTGTAAAGCATTATAGGGCACTTAAAAGTATTAATGATAACTTGCCCAGACTGTGTATGAACATGGATGGATGCACAGGAAAGTTGGAGAGGGAAAGAGAATACAAATTTCTTGGGTCATGAGGATTCAGAGTACTTACTGGTAGCAGCACTACTGCATTCCTCTAGGGTGTGAACATGGTTAAATGAACAACTGGAAAACAGTACCCTTAGTCCTGCTCACATTGGTCAGCGGACCTGAGTCAACAGGGAAAGCTGAACTTAGTGCATCTCATTAAAGAGTATAGTGCAGACACTTCCAAAGTGATACCATAGAATTGGGGAATGTTCTTGGCTTTCCCCTCTCTAGCATGCAATTATATAGCCAAATAGCCTCAATAAAACCATTTATTTTAAGTCTTTAAGGTTATTTATAACTCAGGAAATGATATAGGCAAACATGGCTTTAGTAACTACTCTAGGGATGAGGAAAAATTGGTAATTTAGTAGATCTGGTCTTTAACTAAATGTCAAATAAAATTGTAAGGCAACCGCTGGGAATATTTTAAAGTGGCTGCTTAAGACAAAAAACTGCTTGTCTGAAAAATACCCTTTACTTGTGCAGTGTGCATTTTAGTCTTATTATTTGTATTACGACAGAGCTGTGAAGCTACACTGAATTTGTGCTAAGATACTGTTCTAGCATGGAGTAAAGATAATGAATGCCATGAAGAGACCTTTGAGGAATGGAGTTCTGAGTGACAGATACCCCGCGAAGCTAACTGTCATGGGGTTTTGACTAACATATTCTGTTCATGTTGTGTCATTTTATTCTTTATATATTTCTAAGACAAAAACTTCCTATAAAGCTTCTTTGAGAAGAAATTGTTCATTGGAAGTCTGTTAATAATTTTACTTGGGAGTTACAGGCTGATTTTCACCTACCACAGACAGACACAACTCCACTGAAATCAGCTGATGATTTTGCCCTTTAAGTCTATAGTGGTTCTTTAGTGGTACGAAAGTGATCAGAAGATCAGCTTAATTGATTTTGGTGAGCACACTTCACACATTCAAGCAATATGTGATTTTAATGAATGAGAGCTGAATGCACAAAGGGAGTTAGGTGTCACACTGCTAAGTGTTGTAGCATTTTTAAGCATCACTACAAAGTGCCTAGAGTAGCAATCCAATATATAAGAAAAGCATAAAAAACCTAACATACTGAATAGGCAGCTACCTATGCTTTCCAGCAGCAAGTTCTAAAGAAAGACATGTCTGTAACATAAACAAATCCACCACCAAATAATCACTAAAGCAAGAAGATGTAGCAACTTCAGACCTCCAGATTTAGCAAATAGCATGAAACAATTGAAAAAAGATAAATTAAAGTAAATGGAAAGATAAACAGAAAATGACCAGTAGCTGATTTGCTTTTTACTCAGCAAGGCACATTTTGGCAAAAAAACCTCCTACCTTACTTTTTCTTTTATTAAGCCAATTGAAATGAGAGTGACTGAATATAGAGGAATGCTGAAGCTTCCTCGGGTCAACAATATAAAAAATTGTCTAGAACTGTATCTTAATAAAAGGAAAAAAAACCCTTTTATAGATGACTTTCAGTATAATAAACTTCTTAAAGAGACCATTAGGAGCAAGTCAAGAGTCTACAAAATGGAAAAAAAAGTAATAATCATCAAGAAAATTACATCTTGGAGGTCAAAACTTGCAGAATTGCCAAAACTGAGAGACAGCTAAGCATTGCAAGAGAGAGTAAAGAAATATTAAGAGATGTAAAGTAATTTTTAAATTAATTTAAAAGTCATATAAATAGAATTAGTACAAAGAAAGATAGAAATGCCATAATAATGATGCTGTTGAGATAAAAGGGAGTCTAAGTGTGATTCTCAACTAGGTAGATATTTGTCTCAATATTGGTAAAAAGGCGATGCTGATCAAAACAATATCTTATTTTTAGTAGCAAAGGGAAATGATTGCATGGAAATTGCACCTTTCAAAATCAAAACAATTCAAACTGTTTAGCTTGCTTTAGTTAGGATAAATAAAACAAATCTCTATTGTACATTTCTGAAACAACTAGCAGATTATATTATGTGTCTATTAGGAAGGAAGTATTCAAAAGTGAAGTTGTTATATGACTGGGAAACAGTGACATTGGTATTTATTTTTAAAAGAAGGGTTGAAACAATCTGGAAATTAAATGCTCTTTACTTTGTTCTCAGATTTTGATATTTTTTGCAACATTTTGTGTTAAGATGGAAGGGGAAATGAAAACCGGAATAAAATGTAATATTCTTTACATAAAGTTCACAGATCATACTAAATATATACAATTTATTAGAGAGCTGGTTTTCTAGATAAAGGAAACTAGCCAATCACATTTTTTTTTTACTTCAGCAACTAAAAAAGTATTTATAATGACTTTCATATAAGAAATAGAAGTGTGATAATCCAATTTGATTTAAGCATGATGATGGAAGGAATTGCTTAAGGTCAGGGGGTTGTCCTCTGGAAACACAAGGTAGCAAATCTTGAGTACTAGTTAGGCACACGGTGACAGTCACCAGTACAAGAATGATGTGAAAAAGGCAGATGCAATCTTGCAAAATTATCAGGCACGGTGCTCCTACTAGAGAGGAGAAGTATTATTTGTAACATGGTGAAACAACCCTGGAATACTATGTAAAATTCTAACTGTACATGCTAAGCAAGATTAATTCAAACTGGAGCACGTTTACAGAATGACAGATGTCAGAGGGAAAGGCATGTTTACCCAAAGAAAGGAGGCAAAGACAGCTTATTTAACTTAGCAAACTAGGGCTGAAGGGAAAATAGTTGCTTTAGGTTAATGCTTCAAGGGAGCATCAGGCAGGGAGAAAATTATGTAAACTAAAGTATAAAGTTCATATAGGAACAAATAATTATAATTAATCTAAAATTCATTTAGGATTGCTATTAGAAAAAAGATTCTAAGAATTAAAGATGTAGTGGAAGAACGAAACCCATGAGTTCAAGATGAAAGTAGATACAGTTATATAGGATTATAAGATGTGTTTGATACAACTTCTTGATAACTCAGAAGGTTTCTTAAAGTCCCACGTTAGTGAACTAAAACTCCTAAACTCATGACAGAAGCAGATGACTACATTGTTATGAAATGGTTATGGTCAGAAATCAGAAGAAAATGATGTTGACTTACTAACTACGTAAATATAGAGTTGTGATGGGTGGACCTTGGCTGGACACCAGGTGCCCACCAAGCTGTTCTATCACTCCCCTCCTCAGCAGGACAGGGAGGAAGAAAACAAGATGGAAAAAAAACCCCTTTATTCCTGTTCCTTGTCAGAGTATTCCCTGCCTGACACTTACAGTGCCAGACCAGAAGTGTCCTCACCAAGATCAAGGAAAGTGATTTTAGTTCTTCTGTGTCCAGGAGATCACTGATTACCTTCTTGTGTCTCTACAACTACGCTGACAGCCTTCTCGGGTGATCTCTTCTTAACAGCTGCCTTCCCTCTCAGTTTGTGTACATGGGCTTCCAGCTTAAGGGTGGGTTCACCATCCCACTTCCTCATGTCCTCCCCCTGGTCACACAGGAAGAACCAGAGTGTACCATGCGGCATGTACCTGGGGCTCCCTTTCCTTCTGACTGGGGCAGGAGAGGACTGATTTCTTGGGGCATCCCTGACAGCCAAGGCACTGGGCCATAGGGATGAGGAGGTACAGAGATTTTCTTCAATGTTTTGGAGCCAAGAAGACACACTCTCCACAGTTGGTGAATCCATATCTGGGCAATACATCACTGCCAAGTTGTTAGAATGTGACCTGGGGCACTTTGAATCACCTTTCTCCACATGGACCGTGTACACAGGACAACCACTGGATCTTTGGAGACCTCATCATCATCATCTAGATCACTGCAGATGACTTCCAGCACCACTAATTCTCTCAGGTACTGGATACCTTCGTCTCCTGTAGTCCACTGTCCTGGGAAGCTCACAAGATCTTCCTTGAATTGGTATCTTGCCCTCACACTTGAGAGGAGCTGTCTCCAAAGACTGCAGATTGCTGCCTTTTTTCCAATTCCTCTCTCAATTCCCTAGTTACTAACAAGGGATCCCAGATCTTGGGCTTCCTTACCTTCCAATTGCTGACTGTCGGCCCTGTTATCCCAGCATCAGAGCAGCCAGGCAGCAATCCACTCACCTGGCTGGTGGCTGTAATCTTTCTGCACGTCTTGAAGTTCTGATGAGGTCAGGGACCAGGTGGTTTCCACTTCCTGTCTGAATTCTCTCACTCCTTCCTCCAATTTCTTTGTCGAAGGACCAGCTTCTTGATCAAACTTTTCCTCCTCTTCCTCCTCCCTTACTAATTGATGATATGGACCCATTGTTTTCCTTGTCCACTGTTTCTTTTTCACTGCTGGGGCAATTACTGTAGCTGTTGTTTGGGCTCCTATCTCAACTATGGTGTCCTCAGATGCAGTTTGGGTCCCTGCCTCAACCACAGTCCTCTGAGAGTGCTGAACTGTGTCTTGACAGGCACAGGTTAGGCCCCAGTACAGTGCGAGAAGCTGCTGGTTTTCAGTGGGGTAGGCAAGGCACCCTTCTGTCAGGTGGTGCATCAGTTTGCCAGGGTTGCTTGCCTGTTCAGGTGTAAAGTCCCAGGTTATGGGAGGTGACAACTGTCCTAGGAATCTGCCCAAATCCTTCCACACACCCTGCCACCCAGGGACCAGCCGCCCCAGGGCACATTTCAGTATCACCTCACCCAAAAGTTGTCTTCTCTTACACAAGGATGAGACCAGATTCCACAAAACCCGTAATATGCTAACAGTATTAATTAGTAGTATCAAACAGCTCACATAAGGGTGAACAAGGACTTCAGAAGCCTGCATAATAAAACCATCCACACCAATCCTGGGTGGGGAGAGGGAGATGTATTCCCTCATCTTCTCCACAACACAGCTCCCCCCAGCGCAGCAATGCCATCAATATCAGGGCAAAGCACATATAGCCATTGTTTGTACTAGCATGTTCCCAAGTTCCTTCATCTTCCCCACAAAATAGCTCTCCCAGCACAGTAAGGCCATCAAAGCCAGGGCAAAGCACATAGCCATTATTTGCATTAACATGTTCCCAAGCTTAGCAAAATAGAGATAAGCAGTGCAGCCAACAAACTCGGTGACCTGCACAGGAGCTTGCCATTTAATAACTACCATGGCTATAGCACACTTAATACAAAACTGCTGTTCTCTTGTGCCCTATGTTGGGTGCCAAAAAGGACTGTGGTTGGTTGACCTTGGCTGGGTGCCAGGTGCCCACCAAGCCGCTCTGTTACTCCCCTTCTCAGAAGGTGTCCCGATCCAATGTTGGGGAAGGTTTCGATATGATACCAATAGAGAGATTAAGAAACAAATGAGGTCAAATGCCGTATACCCAAAAGAGCTTTTATTATCAAAATTAGAAAATAGTAGCGATAGGATGGAATGGAAGAAAAGACAGAAATCAAGCAAGCAGTCAGGATAGAGTTGCAAGGATAGTCACCACCATGGATCCAGCAGCGTCCCATTGGTCCTCAGTCTTAAATTCTTCAGTGATAGTTGCACACCATGGCTTGTCTCCACGTTTTTTTTATAGGGCATAGTCTGATGCATGCATATATGTACTGTTCATGCACTGTTCACGTGCTGCAGGTTTCGTCTATCACACAACCTTCTTGTGATCAACACCAGAAACCAGTACCTTATCATCTCAAAGACTAGTTTCCATGAGAATGGTAGTCTCCACATTCTTCGCTGGCTCCAGCCTGTCTCCTCCCCTGGATGCCTCGGTGGTCTGATAATCAGCCTTTTGGACAGAGGAGTGCTCTGCTTAAACAAGCCATCTCTGGGATAAGTGGCTGGTCACAGCCAACAATCCTTGAGACGAACAGCTTGAGATGATAGTCCAGTCTCTCACAACAAACAATCTTTGAGACAAACAGCTCAAGATAACAATTCAGTCTTTCACAGCAGGACAGGGGGAGAGAAAATAAGATGGAAAAAAACCCCTCTTGCATCAAGGTAAAGGCAGTTTAATAAAGCAAAAGCAAAGGCCACATGCAGAAGCAAAGGAAAATGAAAGATTTATTTTTTATTTCCCATCAGCAGGCAATGTCCAGCCACTTCCTGGGAAGCAGGGCTTCAGTACACGTTGCAGTTGCTTTGGAAGACAAACATCATAAATAATGAAAGCCCCCCCTCCTTCTCCTTTCTCTTAGCTTTTATTGCTGAGCCGATGTCATATGGTATGGAATATCCTTTTGGTCAGTTTGGGTCAGCTGTCCTGACTATGTTTCCTCCCAGGATCTTCCCACCCCCAGCCTACTGGTAAGGGAGGGAATGTTGGAGAGACAGCCTTGATGCTGTGCCAGCACCGCTCAGCAGTAGCCAAAACACTGGTGTGTTACCAACACCTTTCTAGCTACCAATGCAGAGCACAGCACTATGAGGGCTGCTACGGGGAAAATTAACTCCATCTCAACCAGACCCTATGCAGGAGTGAAGCATTTTAAATACCAGATACCCCAACAAAATTTGTTCTTGATAAAAAACCTGAAGTCTTTTTCTGATACATTCAAACTGCTGTGAAGTTGTGCACCCTTCCTCAAATGGTATCTCTAGGGTTATATGGGGGGTGCAAAGGGAATTGTGTTCAATTAAAGCAATTCTTCATGGAGTAATAAATGAAGTCTACAATACCTTATTCTGTTATGTTTTTTTCCTGTTCTGTATATGCAGAGTCCCTGCACAAGAGGGGAGATATTGCTCATTATAACCATATACAGAAGATAATCTCAAATTTCTGATATGTGGAAGAGGGGAGACTAATTTAACTAATTTAGTGGTTTTTCTTAATTTTGAAATGACATTTGACTCTGTCTCTGTAGTTCTTTTAGCCATCAAAGAAGCATGGGGTGACTGCATTAGATAACATCTCTTCTCAAGATATCTCATCATTATTGTTTCAACAGGGAATATAATAAGTAGGTGGTAAAAAAATAACAAGTATCTTGTTTATCTTTACTCGGATAAACATTGAATTACATATTGCATTGCAACTGAGTCTTATCTTGATTTGGTTCACAGATGCTACCATGATGCAAATTGCAGAACTGGTTGTCCTTCAAATCATGGAAACACAGGGAGGACTTTCCACCATTAGTCTCTATGGATTTTTCTCTAGCATGTGATTAATAAACCTTCCATATTTTGAGAAAAATAGGGTGGGCAACTTCTACCCTGATTTGAAAAGCATGGCCAGTTCACAGGCAAACCTGTGTATGAGGCTTTGTTCACCAAAGGACAAGCCAAACAAATTTAATTAAAATTCATACAGCTGGTCTTGTGTAGTAATAGACAACCAGAAGACTTACCAAGTCTTCACACACTCTTGTCTTTAGATGGAGGCTATTTCATCAACAAGAAAAAACTGCATACTTCACCTGTTGTTTTAGAAAGAAGCTTAGGTAATTTTCATTGATCCTCTCCATTTATAGCAAAACTGAAGACAGGAAAGAAGTCTGAGGCTCTTCCTTGTCTGTCGAGGAAATACAAATCTTGACATCCTAAATCATTCTTGCTTTTGAGTTCAACAGGAGATTATCTCAGTAAAAACTGACAAAATGGTGCTATGTATTTGAAGTGATCTCCTGTGCACAAAGTGGAGTCTGAAATCATAGAAGGAGTGTATATGCATTCATCTTTTCAGCTAGTCTAAGTTACTCTTTGTCTTTTCAAGTATCACAGAATATGGAGAGTTCAGCAGAGAGCTGGAATGACAGGAGAGCTGTGAGGATGTCTTAGGATTTCACCAGCAGAGGTTAAGTAGTTTTCAGGGCACTTCTGGAGCAACTGCTGAAAATATGGCCTTCAATCTTCAGCTGCTTTGCCAGGGGACAGATGGCCTGAGGATTCTGTTAAGTATTTTTGCTAATGAAGTAAATCACTTACACAGTGTTTCTGGGTGCTCATCTTCTTTCTGTGGGAAGCAGTTATTTTAGAGACTGGATTTTGGGTGAGAATTTGTCCATGGAAAGATAGAAGATCAATAGTCTACATTTAGAATGATGAGAGTTTTAAGTGAATGAGTTACTCTGTTACTTTTGACCCCACACTGAAGTTTGCTGATAAAAATGAGTCTCCTATTCTTGGGTGTTCACCAGGGCCAGCAGAGCTGAGTCCCGCACTTAACCTCTACTTTCTCACTGTCAGTTTCACCTTCAAAAATCTCTTCTGATTACATCTGAGCTGACTCTGGCATTGCTTTTTCATCACTGCAATGTACTTGTGAGATTAAAAAAAAGTTTTTTAAACTCTTCTTATCTCACTCATATATACAAGGAAGTCAGTGAAAGCCACAAGTACTGGATGCATTCACCTGAAAGAACCTCATCGAAAGAAAAGCTGCTATAAATATACCTGGCTGTCATATTCTGCCTTTTATACAAAATTGCACCCATATGTTTTCAAAATGGAATACACTTTGGCCATTCCTCTGTTACATGGTGTCGTGGTTTAACCCCAGCTAGCCACTAAGCAGCACGCAGCTGCTTGCTCACCCCTCCCATTGGGATGGGGAGGAGAATCGGGGAAAAAAAGTAAAACTTGTGGGTTGAGATAAGAACAGTTTAATAACTAAAATAAGATACAATGTAATAAAAACAATAATAATACTACAAAAATAATAACAATAATAATAATTGTAATGAAAAGGAACATAACAAAAAGAGAGAAATTAGACCCAAGAAAAGACAAGTGATGCACAATGCAATTGCTCACCACCCGCTGACAAATGTCTGAGCAGCAATCTGCCCCTCCCGGCCAACTCCCCCCAAGTTTATATACTGAGCATGACGTTCTATGGTATGGAATATCCCTTTGGCTACTTTGGGTCAGCTGTCCCGGCCGTGCTCCCTCCCAGCTTCTTGTACACCTGCGTGCTGGCAGATCATGGGAAACTGAAAAATCCTTAACTTAGGATAAGCGCTACTTAGCAACAAAAAAACCCATCAGTGTGTTATCAACATTATTCTCACACTAAATCCAAACCACACTGTACCAGCTACTAGGAAGAAAATTAACTCTATCCCAGCTGAAACCAGTTTTGTGATGTGATTAGAAATATACTGATACTCAGCTTTGTTGCTCTTCAGAGTAGAAGGTGGGCAGTATGAAAAGCAGATGGACACATGATCTTATACAGTGGAATTCAAGTACTAATGATTATTGGAGAAACACAATATAAAATTATCAGTCTGACTTTATTACTGATTTACTTTGAAAACACCTAGTGAATGTACTCTAATCCTTCCCTGTCTTTAAATAATTGCAAAGATATTGCTGGGTTGTTTTCTTTTTCTTTTGCATCTGGACAACAACATGTTGCAAAAAATTTTCCTTACAACCATATTTTGCTCCTATGCATACCTGCAGTTTTGTGATATTCACACTCAAAACAATTATGCAGAGGAAAAGACAGAATGAAAAAAAATCTTATGCTGACATTAACCATCTGCACACTAGCTAAGGTTAGATGTGGGTCAGGATGAATATGTTTCACAAGTGCAGCAAATGCAAGATTTTATCTTATACTATCTTCACATATATAATCATCAGCCCAACTAACGTATGTACTCTTAAAAGTACTGCTCTTTAAAAATGTAGGGTTTGGATAATCTGCATCCTTAGATAAGGAGAAGGGAAAGGGGACTACATAAGAGTATTCTATATGTCTAAGTATTCTATATGTCTGAGACTAGATATGTTCTGCAGTTATTAGTAGTAGTTCTGTAGTTAGTTCAGTTTGCCAACTCTTATCTGTGGTTTTCACTACATTTTCTGTGAACTTGATTATACAACTGCACTTTTGAATATGCATTTTGCTGCTTTCTTTTTTTATTTGTATCCTGGAAAGGTGGAAAGGGAAAGCTGAAGATGAAGTAATGTAATGTTTATATACCCTGGTCATTAGGAGGCCCTTCTAAAATTGTGTTTGTACAGATCTGGCTGATACTCCTTAGTTCACAGGGATAGTAGAGAAACCTTTCCTTTGAACATGGTATTAGGGCAAAGAGGACACAAATTTGCCACTACATTATTGATCTTTTTTTTATTTGATTACAAAAAAAATATTAGCATCCAGGTTATACTAAAATACTTTCTTGATTTAGAATAACGTGTGTTTATGGGACAGGCAGCATTTGAACAATACCTTTTGGAAATTGTCCAGAACTATCACCTCACTTTTGCTTATTGTATCTTGGATTTGATTAATGCCTACAATGTTTCTATCTCTTCCCTTTTTACTCTTGAAAGTGTATTAAAATCAGAATGGGGAGCAGTATCTAATGTTAGAGCTGTATGATTTCCTCCTAAAAAGATCTTTTCAGATGTAATTTTTCATCAGACTTTAATAATTTAAATTAAATTTTCCCTGTTGATTGGTCCCAACAATTTGGATATTTGATAAGACCATTCATTTTTATAAGCCAGGACTCTGTTTTGCAAACTGGTAAACAGCCCACAAATAAATAGGATAATTTAAGCTGCAAAGTCTAAGAAGATCCTGTTCCTAATGAGTTTAGTCCAGCCCCTCAGAACATCTGATAATCACAGCAAAAATGATCATTTTCCAGTCCAAGGCTGAAGGGATGAAGCCAGACTTTGTAGTGAAAGCTGGCAGCTTCTCTAAGGAAGCCTGAGCTAAGTTTGACCACAGAGCTGAAGTCTGCCTCTTGTGTGGTCTTCAGGACTCTCCTGTTAGGCCCAACACAAAGAAAGAAGTAACTGATTCAATGCAAAGACAATTCAATAAAGTTATGAGGGTATGTGGTCACTTCATTGTTATTGGGATGGATAAAGCAGTAAGATGGGCAGACATTAGGTCTGAGACAAGGAGGGTAAGTGTGATTCAGTCCCCTAATGCTGTGTTCTTCAATATCCTACTATTGCTAGCACATATATCATGAGCGGAAGTCGCCAAAGACCGTGCAAATCTCCTAGACCTTCCAAAGGAGAATGCGATAGCATCACATAAAAGAAGTTCTGTTTGTTTCCTTTTTAAATTTAAAAGTACAAGAAATAACATAGAAACAGCCACATGCCCTACTTTACAAAGCATTGCTGTAGTTGCAAAACCAAGCATTATAAAGTCACAGAATGACATATGACCTTGTAACTTCAGTTCCAAATTCTCTTGCATATGCATAGTCACTTTGATTCAATGGCCACGTACTGCATCTTCTATGGGAGCCCATGCTTTATTCAAAGCATTAGCTGGACCTGCTGGGGATGTGAATCTGGGGTGCTTTTCATATGACCTATCTTTTTACTGCTGAGGTTGAGATGTGAATGAAACAGAAATTAGGATTTTGTCTCTGCTGCAGAGGTCCGGTTTGGTGTTATAGTAGAAGCAGCTCATCACTGCTCTACCTTCTCTGATTTCTGTTGGTCTGAGTTGTTCTGGCTATTCTCAGATACAACTGAAGTCTATGAGAATATTGTCTTGAACATGTTAAGTGCTACTTTATGTAATTTGAGAAATCAGTTGCTAAGTCCTAAATTGCATACTGTAAACAAGCAAGTACTTTTACTCCCATTGTTTCGCTGGTTCAGCTTACTATCTGTAATGTGGGGATAACAGTAACCCCTCACATCACATTGCACTTTGTGAAGATAAATTAATGCTTGTGGAGCATCACAGTGCTGAATGCCAGAGAAAAGCCCATGAGGAAATTAATAATTCTGTCTTCATTGCAGCCTCTGAATAGTGTGCAGTAGATAAGGCTTAAGTCCACAAAATGAACAATGAGGGTAAAACAAAACATTGAATAGCTGTTCTTTTTTAATTGATCACCACCCATTCTGTTGACTCAATGGGGTAGGGGTCCTGTGCAGAAAAAATACAGTGTGCGATTATGTATTAAAAGCCTGTGTCATAATGCATATCCTCAAGGGAGGAGAACTAGGGCTGCAAAGACTGTTGAGTTCTCTCATTTTGTACTTGTAAGTATATTATTTGCCACTGTAATATCTATCACATGTTTTTATGTATAAATCTCTCCATTACTGTCATCTACCCCTTCTTACCTGCACACCGTCCCTTGAACTCTACTTCAAACAATATCCTAATAGATGTAAAATGTTTTTCCATGGATGCTTTTTTCCCACAGATGTTTTCCCTAGTCATTCCTTCACTACTTCTCCCCTCAAGTCTCCTTCATTCTTTTGTGCTATTCACACAAATAATTTCTCTAGAAGGGGAAATGTCTTGGCTTCTTTAGAAGCTGAAATAATTGTAGTGCTTTTTGAAGCTTAATGACTTTGTGCTTTTAGCATTCTAAATCCAAGTATGATACTCATGACATTGTAGTCGTCTTTTTGGGGGGGGAGAATCAAAAGTCAGGATCAATCAGGTACTTTACATAACTTAATACCTTTCAAACTTATTCTTTGCTTAGTTGGATTGTTTCTTTTCATTTTTTTTCTCTTCCAGAGCTATATCGTCTTTTTTTTTTTCCCTTTGTTGATAGACCTTTCATTACAGTGAACCTTAGGATGCAGTCTTTTTGTCCAATAACACTGAATATATGTTTATTATCTTTTATTAAATGATCTGAGGAAGGACTCAGGTCTATGCTGAGATGACAAAAAGAAACAAAGGTCAAGTCGTGTTAATTATTTCAATATGTACTGGTTCATATTCTTGGAGAGGAAATAGGGTAAAATCCAGTATTACTTTTTAAAATGAATCACTACAGGAAAATTAAAATTTTCAGTTCCTACCTAGCACAGTTCTTAGTGGAAGCAAGTAAAATCTGATTGATACTGTTTCAGGTTTGGTTTAGTGGGGGTTTTTTATTATTTATTTATTTTATTTTATTTTATCTCTGCACTATCTTGCAGACCTTCAGAACAAATAGCTATCTACATTTGATAGGAGCTATGAACCTTGTGACTCGTTTGCAAGCACCCAAATTTTGGCAATCGCCAATAACATCTGCTGCAAAGGAAGACGCAAGAAGCCTTTCCAAGAACAGTTCTGGAATAACCAGGAGTCTAGTCTGAAGCCCATCAACTGCACACTGAAGGGCTGGTCCTTGAGCATTTGTAGAGTTCACAATTTGGGGAAGACTGAGCTCATGTGAACTTCAGCCATGAGGCAAGGAGTCTTTTCTGTGGTCATTTGCAATTACAATAAATGTTGGAAAAAACCCTGGTGGCTCAAGTAATTTTACAAAATTAACCCTCACATGTACCTGTATCAGGAAGCTTTGTAGTGTGAATATATAAAAATCACTGCTTTCTTCATGCCAAAATAACCCTTAGGTTGTTGTAAAAACAGGACACCAATTGGCAGAGATGTGCTGCAAAGGCCATTCAGGTATCTGTTCCCAAAGTCATAGTAAACTCCAATTTTCAACAAGATGCAGCTTATTCAGAGAGTATGAATGTCCTGGCTTGGAACATTGCTGTGGCTTGGATGTTTTTTAATAATTGAGTTGTTTGTCCTCAACCATTAAAGACTTCCCCAATGAAGTTTTAAATGCTTTAGGATTATTGCATGTTTCAGGCTTAGAAATTAAGCACATAGCCTCACATGGCCCCACATAGCCTTCTCTGCAGCAAGATGATGCATTTGTATAATTCACAAATTGGTATTTGAATTATCTAAGTTTTACCAATTAAAAAACAAGCCCTTTTCTTCCCAAATTTGTTTTCACACTTTTAAGTTTTATATCCTTCTTGGCAACTTTTAGCAGTTATTAAATATCTCAGATATATATAGGCAAATATGAAAATGGGATTCCAATGGAGTAAAAACTATCAGGTTTGCTTAAGGGGGTAAATGGATATTTTTGCCATAAAAATTCCCCTTACCGGTGTTCAGTTTTCATGCTGTATTTCAAGCCTCTGGACACTCATACTGAAATTAGGATTCTCATTTGACAGTTAGCAAGGTATAGGCCATGCATAATAAACACAACGTAGGCTGCAGACAATTGAGCTCTAAGAAAGTAGGTGCTGATACCGTTGCTATTTGGGGACAGGAGGCGAGGAAAGGTCAGCATCAGGAAGATGCGAATAAATGAATACACAAGCTTTGATATTGTGCAAACTGGCTGCATTGATCAAAATCCAGCACCTAATGCAGAGCACATCATTAAATTTTAAATAAGCAGCTGATTTCTGGACTAGGACTTGGAAACCCTGCCCAACAATGTAGGGCCTCCACACATTTGCTGCGGCTACAAGGGTCTGCTTGTCTAGCTATTTGTAGAGCAGGGGCCAGTTGAGATAATATGTCCTTAACAGACTTTCTTTGACAAGAAAGTTGTGGATGGGAAAAATACTCTATTATAAAGAAAGAGATATTTTTAGTCTTCAAGATTCAATTATGAAGAACTTTAATTACAAAAGACATTCTTAAGCATATAAAGTCTGAATACAGTAATGGAAACTCAGATTTTTAAATAAACTGCTGAACAGAAAAAAAAATTATAGCCATTGAGCTAGCATTGTAACTATCAGAGCAGAAGTTATAGTCTGATACATATAGTCCAATGTCTAAAAATCTTATCTGTACACATACATTACCAAGAGATTTCAAGGGGCAATGTTGGCCCTGTGGTCAAATGTAATTGTGCAGATTTTTACATGATATATTATATTTCCAGAACATAACTGGAAAGAACAGAAGTTTGAAAAAAAAAAAAAAAAAAAGAAACTATGGTGTCTTTTGGGGAAATCACAGAATAGATTTCCAAGCCTGAAAGAAAAGTTGTGTTTGTGCTTTTCCTTGCCTTATCACGTTGGTTGGAATGGCTACAAAAGAAAACCAAAAGAATACCTGGAACTTTCAGGAATGCCTGACATTCCCAACTATTTAATATGCCATAGGGAAGTATGTGATGCAAAAGGAAGTCTTCAGTTTTTATTAGTAGAAAGTCATTCTGTACTTATTTTGGCACCAATGTGATGAGATGCATGCCTAATATCATTCATATTGTCTTCAAGGCTAGTCACCAAAGCATTCTGAATGATATCACTCACCCATGAAATGCTAGTTTAGGCATTGTAGAAAGCCAGGAAGTGACACTGATTGCTTCCAAGATTTTTTCCTAGTAAGCCCTGAAATATGAACTGGGCAAAAGGAAAAGAATACTTCCTCTCCACATTTTCTGTGTGTAGGATGTGAAATAATCACGTAAGAGATTTGGACAACTTCTGAGTATAAGATTAGTTAAGTATAAGACTAGATTAGAATAGACTGGAAGTCCACTGGCATTTTCAGAATTTGGGTCAACTTAGACATGTCTGGAATTGTTTGTGTATTCTTAATCTTGCCTCAAGGAAGGAAGATTGGCCTACAAGGTCTTTTTCAAGCTATTGGTCAAGTTTCATCTGACATTTCTACTTATAAGCAAATCTAGCTTTGGTCAATATGATATTTCTTTAGATTACGTGATTTAGTTTGTTGATCCTGAACTAAGCAACTGGTGTTGAACTTGTGCTGTTACCTCATGTCTCTCTTTGGTCTTTTCAGAAAATACTCAGTTGTCATTCAGCAGTATTTTTCTGTGGCCAGAAATGCTTGAACATCTTGAAGGCAAAGATAATTACAAACTTCACTTCTATTCAAGTCTATATAAAGGCAGTCTTCATTATTTCCCATGATAGGAGGACTTGGAACCCAGCTCATATGTAATACAACAGACATGCAAAGAAAAGGAGAAATCCCTATCACTCTAGGGATTCTGTGCAGTTCATTGGATAATCATTTGAAATGTAGAGTATGTCTCCATTGCATAGTGAATGTCAGGCTCTGAGCTGTGAGGTTAACTTAGCTGAGAAGTTTCATTTGTGTCTGTGTCTTTTGGCAGATGTTAAGATTGGTGATATTGTGGTAAGGTGAAGGTTCTATGATAATGTATAATCGTGGAACTAAAACGTTTCTTTTACCCACTAATTCACTAATTGTACCCACTGATTTTAAGTCAAGAAAAAATGCTGTTTTCTCATTTAAAAAAAAAAAAAGATTGAACTGAAGAATTTGCTCTTCTAGATCCCTAATGGGTATCACAAAATGGGCAGTGGACCAGCCCACTTACAAACCTCATTGTGTTTTAACCCAGAGCTAAGATTCAGGAGAAAGGGAAAAGACCTTGCTAAGCTCATATGAAAAGTCTTTGATATACATGTGAGGGATGTGAGACTATGGAGATTTTGCCAAAACAATGCCTAGCAGCAAGTAGGAATACAGATTCAGTGTTTATATCTCAGGTCCGATTAAAAAGTAGTATTCATTCATACAAATACTAAGATTAATGATTAGAAGATATTTTCCTTGCTAAGAGTATGAATAGAATCAGGGAATCAAGTATGTTGGAAGGAGCCTTGGAGGTCATCCACTCCAACTCCTCCACTCCAACCAGGTCCAAGGACCTCCACGGATGGAGACTCACCACCTTCCTGGCACCTGTTCCAATACTTAAGAACCTTTATCATTAAAAATTTGTCCTTACACCTAGCTGTAGTTTTCCTTGTTGCAGCTTGCATCTGTTACCTCTTTTCCTGTCACTGTGCACCTCTAGGAAAGTCTGGTTCTGTCTTTATACTCTCCCATACGTAATTATAGATGGCAACAAGATCTTCCTTTAGCCTTCTCTTCTTAAGGTTTCTAAGTATACCCTGTATGTACAAGGTATAAACCCTGTAATATGAAGAACTAGTTGGTGAAATGATTTTCACAGGATAGATTAATGGAAATATGGGAAAAAAGTCAGTCCCAATTTTAGCAGTTTAACTGTGGAGGAAGGTGGAATCTGTACTGCAGGCCACTTACCACCCATAACTCAAACCTGCATTGTGCTGAGCAAGCTTCATCTTAGCTGTCTAACTGCTTATACAGAGAATGAATACAATTTCAAATTAAAATTTCCTATTTACCTATAATTATCCTGTATAGTATACACACTTGTTAAGTCTCATTTAATAAATTACAATTTCATCATCCTGTTTAGCGAGCCTCATTTCCCACTTCCACTCAGTGATAAATAAAATCATGGAAAACCTGAAAAATATTTTATATATAATAGTAAAATAAGACTCTTAGTTCAACTGAACTTCTGAAGTTATATTGAGTAATCTGATTGATATAAAAATTATTTATATACCCTGTTTATCACATTGAATTTATAGGAAGATTAAATTCTACTTTGAAGGTGTACACAGATTTGCATCAGATATTGAGGTAGTGTGTTAGGCAATCTGAATAGTAAGGAAATAGGTTTCATAGATCACAGAGAAAAGAAATTAAAAATTGATATATTTTTCAATAAATTTGTTTTTGCAGGAATATAATTACAATACAAGTAGGATGCTTGTTTGCAGTTTGTCAGCTGCTACATAGTGAAATAGTCTTAATGTGCATTTTGTTGAAAAAAGATTCTAAGAAAGTATGTGTCTTGCTGCCAGTGACTGTACCAATCAGAAGTTTTCTAAGACTATACAAAATACAGCTTAACTGTATAAAAAGGTAAGTTAACTCAAGGACTTTTAATACATTGCTCTAATGGTGTGGATGGGAGAAACATAGAAACATTAAAAATCTTATCTGATTTAATTTCCAGGCTCTCAGTATATGAGTTTTAATATTTAACACATAAAAGGTACCAAGAAAGAATACTGCACATTGATATAATGAACACAAGGGAAACCATTTTCATTTGCATAGATAACATTCATATTGCAAGGGTCAAGCAGATGTAATACAAATGTGATTTTTAATGAAATATATAGCATAGCATTTTACATTCTTGTTTATTCTAAGATTAGTGAGATTCCCAATGGTGCTGTGTATCTCAGTACTTCAGTTTTTGTATTTTCTGTGGCAGAGTCTGTTTGTAGGCCAACTTTTCTAGTCAAATCATATCATAAACAAGAATTTGACTTCATGAATATCTGATGTTACCAGTCCTATCATCCAACTTTTTTTCATATAAAGTATCTAGTTGATAGTTGACAAATGGAGACTTTGGATGGACCACTCAGTGTGGTCTCCTGGTGATTCAGGATTAACTTCACTGGATTTAAGGGACTGGACTCCAAATTTACTGAGATGTAATCAAACGGAATTAGAAACACTGTGTTTGTGAAGAAAATATATATTTATATGGTGCAGAAAAACATAATCATAACAAAGCAAAAATATTTGCACCTGTGGATAGGGACCACATGAAAAAACTTTGTCTCATTTTCCACCTGCGTGTTTGCAGAGGAGCTATGCTGTCAATGGTAGAGTAACGACCTGTATCCATCAGCTAGTTATATGGCAGCATATAATTGTGTTTTGCAATAGTAATTGATATAGCCTCAAACACCACATATGCATGGTGCTTTATAAACAGAGAGGAAAAGCAAGTCTGTTCTTCCAAGGGGTATGTAATCTAGCAGCTTTTTCACTGAAGGCAATTCAGTGAATGCAGCTAAGCAGTGGTGAAGTTGATGACTGGCACCTAGACAAAGTTGAAAGAATCTGTATGTAAGAATGAGAGTTACATTTTAAAAAGGCTCAAAACCCAAGGATCATGTTTAATCTCTGAAAGGGATCAAATTGTTTATGTGGGACATTCAATACAACAGGATTCGGACTGACCTGTCTGGAAGCAACTGCAACTCAGATTAATAACAATAAACATCAAACAGGTCTTTCAGATTTGGAGTAGTCCTTCAGAGCAACGAAAGTAGTGGGGAGGAAAGAAGGCCTGTCATTTATTGTATATGTCACAAGCAATATAAATTGCATAAGTAGTGTCATCTGGCTTCTTGCTGCCAAAGAGGTAAAACATTCAGCACATGAAGCAGCAGCTGTGGCAGCACTGAAAGCTGGTGAAACCATTTTGAGAGCATTAGTAATGGAAGTAGCAGGTGTGGAGATATCCTTGCCACTGACTTGCTTTCTGGAGTGACTTGATGGATCTACCTGTTACTACGCCTGCCAAAATAAGAGATGCTGTTGATCTAACTTGCCACCATCTTTGTCAAATAGGTCAATAATTTTTGTTCAGAATGACAGAATTTAAGTGATCTGAGACTTAGTTTCAAAAGTTATATTTAAGGAGTAAAAGGTTACATTTTATTTTGCTTTTTGTCTGCTCAGCTCTCTGAGTGCTATTGACAGCAGCAGTACATTCTTGCAGTGCTGCATCTTCTTCCTTCATTATCTTGCTTGACCAACAAGCAATGTAACTGTGATTGTCAGAGAGAATATCCACTGGAATGAGATGGATTCCAGGAAGGTTATCTGAGGGGGTTATTTTGAGAGGTGTGAGAAATGGGTCAGCCTTTTAAAGACAACTGCATGTCAAAAAGATTTTAAATATGTGAACAATATCAGCAAAAGATGAGTGATTCCTTGATGAAATGCACAGAAAGAAGAGAAGATAAATTTGCCCTCTTTTTGGTATGACACCTTGGTTCTACGCAAATGGCTAAATGGCTTTGACTGTCTTTTTCTTTTAAAATGGAGAGACTCCAAAAGAAACAAAATCACGTCAGAGCATACCACCGTGAGTCCACCAAATCAGTGAAGCTGGATTTTGTGAGGAAAGATTAACTATCAGGAAGACTTTAAAAAATTATTACCTGAGACAGAGCAAGTGCTTAAGGTCAGAGTGTGATTTCATTTACACCAGCATCAATCTGCATTACTTCCACTGGTTTCAGGACAGTTGTCTTCAGTAGAGATACTCTGGATTTACAATCAAGTAAGTAAGACTTAGCGCACTGGATACTGTGGAGTGATATGCAGGTAGAAGCAGTCGGAGCCAAACTCTGCCCCGGGTTATATCCATGCAACTCCTCCGAAGTCACTAAGTGCTTTCTTTGTCTCCCTAATGCTTTGCAGTATTTCTTGTCTCCTGTATAATACTTTTCTTTCCCTGACACAACCTTCTGCAGTTCTCTCCAAAAAACAGTGATGAACTAGCAGAGCCGTGACCTGTCGTAATGAGAAATACCACAACACTGTCTGCCTCACCATATTTTAACCGTTTCCCTTGCTGTGCAGCTGGCAACAAGGGGCTGCTTTTCACCTCCTTCTCAGTTCGACAATGGCAGTCTACAGGCTTTTCAGTCCATTTGGATTGGATTCATATTTACATCTGAATGAGAATCTGCCTGATACTTGTTTTCTCAAACCTACAGGAAAAAAATGTGCCTCCTGTGTTAGGTGCATAATGCTGAGTGAACTTAATGGAGGCTGCACACATAATTCTACAGAGAGATGGATTCTACGCCTGGTGAAATTGCAGTGGGATGGTAGGTTACTAGTGTTGCTGAAAGCGAAATTAAAAAAAAAAAAGAAAAAAAGGAGCTGTCCTATATCTGTCTTTTTCTGAGAGGTACAGCGTTAAAGAAAATCTGCAATACTGTGCAGCAGCACATCTCCTGTGTGCTACTTCTCCTAGTTCTGTGGCTCTGAGTGCAGAAGGGAAGAGCATAAAGGGCTGTGTGGATAATACAGCCATTTCCTAGCACTTGCCTAAATACCAGGGGCACTAATGAATTGCTTTAGGTAGGGTGACATGTCCCTGTATAACTACATTTTCAGATTTCATCCTGGCAGCTCTGCTTTTTTGTAACCCATAGTGCAGAGTGCTACCTCTAGGGCAGCTAAGACGACTGCTTGAGAGACCATCCTTAGTACATCTTTCATATATTCCTCCAGCTTTTTTTCTCCATCTTCACCTAAGAATGTAATCAAAGGCTCAAGGATTTGGCCATTGGGACACACTAGGTTTTAAAAACATTCAACCTTTACGATCTGATTTATTAAATAAGCAAACATATCTATTATCTATATTACCCCCCCCCCCCTTTAAAATAAAATTTAGCTGAAGATTCTTACTGTATTCCTGTAGTGCCTATGAAGGAGACTGAAAAAGTAAAAGTATAATTTTATCTTTCCAGAAACATTTGGAACATTTCTATGGTACCTGCTCTTTCACCTCATCAAAGTCTAAACTTACTTTTTACTCCTCTAACATGAACATCCGCAATTTACTTCAAAAACTAAGTCAGTCCATCCCTAGATACTGGGGTATGTTCGAAAATGGAAAGGCTAGAAGGAAAGAAGGCTGGGATGGCTGAGGGCAGGGTTGCTCAAGAGGAATGAAGATAAAAATGGTTAAGGGTGCAAAGAGCATACAGGGAGGCAGGAACAGAAGAAGGCAGGATTTTGTAATGGCAAAGAAAAATGAATCTTTGGCATTTCAGAGGAAAGACTCAAAGCATAGGACAAAGATGGGACAATCAAAATATGGAGACATATGTTAAGTGTGAGGAAAAGGGAAGAATTCAAAGGAAATGAGAAGGGGGAAAAGGGGCAAGAGCTGGGACACTGAAGTAGTTGAAGTAGGGGAAAGGAGGGTGAAAAAATATTTTGAAGTAACACAGACTGTAACAGAAATAAAGAGACAGGAAGAAAGAACAAGCAGAGGCAAAGATAAAATGGGCAGGAAAGTCCTCTGAAATTGGGCTTTTCTAGACAGATGAGCCATGAAGCAAAACAGAAAAGCTTTATGCTTTATTGTCAAACCAGATTTGCAATACATACACAGATTACTTATATAGCATGCCTGGATTTTACTTCTCATTTACTCCAAATTTGTCTCAAATGCTGGTTTGCTAACATTAGAATGGTATGTACATGCTTTTCCTGTTTGCTTTCTCTCCACCGGTTATCTCAGATTTGTAATCCAAAGCAGTTTTACCTTTGTGGCCTCTCACAGGCAATCTTTGAGACTGCGTGGGTCATTGTCATGTCTGTTACATGGAGTTTCTTGTGGGGAACAATTGCCACTGATGCGAGAATTGCACTTTCTTCCCCAACACGTCTCCACTTTTCATCCTTCTCTTTGTAGATCTTAGTTTATAACTTTATGCTAGGGAAAACCAGAATTTAGTAGACAATATTTGTCAACAAAAGTAATTTAATAACTGGTAAGCTTTACCTAATAATATACATTTGCAAACCTTAATAGCTAATTATCATGTGTATCATCTGCACCTGATCAAAGTGTGCTCCAGTCAGTGATATTCATGTAATGAGCACGAGTAACCCATAGGGCAACTCTGAGAAGGTCCTGATGAAACATTATGTTTATTGTTAAGAAGTATTCAGGGAGCCACCTGCTACACTGGAGAGGATGTCCAGAAGTGCACCCTGTGGAAATACCCCCATTCCTTCTTTTCCCACCTGGCCACAGCACAGAGTTCTCCAATTACTTCTTTTTTTTCCCTTCCTCTCCTTATTTTTCTTTCTTTTTTCTTTACCTTTAGAGTTGACACATGTCATCAGATATGGACCCACATATAACTCTTTGTGCACATAAGTCAGTATCAGTATCTTTTGCACAACATTTAAGTCCTTCTTGGTGATCTTATCCAAAGCAGTAGAGATTGACAACCCAGATTTGGTCCTATTCTAATCCATCTTCTATGTTAGATCTCATTTTAGGGGTTGTGTTTGTAGGGGAATCTATTTGTAGTACAATGACCACCTTTAATTCTTTCCAGATTTGTTTTTCTGAAATATTCATGTAAATATTATCCATGTTTATTATAGAATATGTGTATAAACCTGGATATTGTGCTTACAATACAAAATTAGTAAGTATATAGAAATGTCCGATCTAAACAAGATATTAGAGGTGCTTATAAAATCCTCAAGGGCAACAGCAATTAAAGGGACAAGGGGCAATGAAAGAACCTTAGTTCCAGACCTGTGTATAAAAGGTGTTCCTGAAAATCAAGGATCAAAATGTCTTCACAAAGCAGAAGAGTATCAGTAGGTCATTTCCTAAGTAAGAATGGAGAGGTGGTAATTGTACATTCAAAGCATATTTTAGAAAAATATTCTTAAAATAGTATTGGGTTAATTTCTGCCCTCTGCTAAAGCTATACAGCCACATTTGCTGCAGAAAGACTTATTTTAGTAGGACAGAAATGGTTGTTAATAAATGAAGAAATTAGTTTAATTAATATATAATTTATTGGACTATTGAAGGAAGTTACTGGAGAGCAGGCAAATATGTCTGAAGAAAATATTAGATTCTTCTGGTTTTATATCTGTATATTTCTTAGATTTTCAGTAGATACATTACTACAGGGTGACAGAGTAAGGTCATACACCTGCTATGACATTTGTAGATATTCAAAAGTAGACTTGAATAAGAATGTAGCTTTACAAATGAGTGTAATCAGTGGAAGTGAACTGTTTCTATTCCTTTCATAGTCAAGACCATGAATCCCAAAATCCTAAAGCTTTTTACCTCAGTCCCATCTTTATTTCTTCCTCTTCCATTTATCTATCATGTAATTCTGACCCTGTATTTTTTCAGACGCTCATTTATAATACAGAACTTTTGTAAATGTGGATTATATCCTTGAAAAGAAAGTCTGCTTTTATGCTGTCAACCTGCATGTACACTATTAAAAAGCTATGTCTCTTTACGTCTCTACAGTCCTCTTACTCTCTGCAAATGGAACCTATAAATTCAAGAAAATGTATTCCAATTAGTATTTCATGCAAGTAAATCCTTTTGGTAGATCTTTCTTTACTGCAGTTGGTTCAACAGAGTCAACAGTTATTTAAATAACTTGTATAATCTCTTAATCTGTGATAATGAATGAATGAATATATAAACAGAAATCATTGTATACAATTCAATTAGGAGGCAGAGCAGCTTTCTCTGTTGCATTTGTAATCTACTTCTGTTAACATCTCCTTAGTTTCCTTTGTGCCACCTCTATTATTCAGAATAAACAAATAGAAACATGAATTGAAGATTTCTGAGCTTGTTCTTTCTTACTGTACTGTGGTATAAATTATTTATTGAAGAGTTGTTTGTCTGATATTAATTGCTTGTGTTTCAACTTGAGTTTTGTAATAGATTGCATACTTTTTTGTCTTTGGCCACAGTTCTCAAATTAAATCAACTTGTCCCTTCAGGGTTACTAGAGTGGACAAAATTCCCATCCACTTTGAACTTCTGAGCTGACAGAAGCACTGTACACTAGTAAAACTACTAAAGAACTGGGTATCTTTAAGCAATCAGTCCCCACTACCAATCAAAAATGACATAAAGTAGATTAGAAGCTTGAAAAAGAAGTGCTGACCTTTTAGTAGGTAAAACACCAATGCAGTTCTGCCTATTATATAGCTCTGTAGAGGTGCATTTCAAAAAATGTTTTTGGGAATGCCAAGCACCCAATCATTGCTGTTTAAGGATTTTTCAGGAAAGTCAATAGAATTGGTAGAAAAATAACCAGAGAAATTAACTTGCTTAATATGTGTATCTAATTCTTTTTCTTCTTTGAATATTAATTTCTGTAGCTCCCCACCTCCTTTTCCAGTTATAGCTTCTTAATACATTTCCTTTGCTGTAGACAGTATTTTATAAAATGAAACATCTCTCTGCCACATGAGCTATGACAGTTGACTTTCCCTTTTGATCTCACCATAGACATTTCTTCACACGGATTTCCCACAATACTGCAAAAATAAGATGAAGGATTTTGTTTTTCACCCACTTCTGCTTTATAACCTTCTCAACTAACACAAAAACATGCATATTGGATCATTTTTTCAGCATACCATGTCAGCACCTAGCTATTTCTGATCCAGAACTTCACCTATCAGTAAAGACACTTTGACTGCTTTCATTTGACTTTATACATTCTCCTCATTTTTGCTCTCTTCCAAAGATGAATGACTAAGATTATAAAGGTAGCAATCCTACAAGATGAAGTAGTATATTCTTTTCTTTTTTGAGCTTGTTTGTATTTGCAACTTTATTGTTGTTCCAGAAAATTTCAGATGTGGTTGTGGACTTGTATTTCAGTTTCTGAGCAAAATTACAGGAGCAAAAAGGACTGACTGTATTAAAATTGTTATGATCAGAGCTTTGGGCTCCAGGGATGGCTTAATAACTGAAAAGTTACAAGGGGATGTAAATTGGCCAGGGATATCACACAAATAGCAGGAACAGTAATGAATAAATGTACTTAGTAAAGCCTACTCATTTATCCTTCAAACCTCTAGAGCACAATGTTTTTCTATAACTTCCATTGCTGGTAGGATCATAACAAATGTTGTATTACTCCACAATATTTTTTCCTGTTTTGGAAGTATGACAACAAAACCCATATTTTGTGAAGGTGTGTGTCCAAAAATCTGAACTGGACAGGGAAAGGAAGAAAACTAGAACTGGTTGGTAATTTCTTAAACTGTTTTATTGAGAATGATGTTAGAATGTCAGCAAAAACCAAATCAAACAAAACAGCCCTCCCCACCAATCTCTTCCTGCAAAGTGACAGCTTAGGGAAAAGAAAAAAACAAAAAGTATTTTACTGGAAATGTGCTGATTTTGACTAAAAGTCATTAAGTTTTTTTGGAATGATTCTTTTCGAGTGCTCTTTATTTGGAGCTGTTTCACTTCATATAAACAAGGATTTAGTGGACTACTGAGTGCCTCTGAAGTCTGGTGAGTTATGCTATTCACCCAGAATTAGAAATTCAATCAACTGAAATGTTTCTTTTTCATGGTAGGTATATAGCATTTACATCTAATTCCCTTTTATCTTATGTTTTATCATGAAGAAATTTCAGGGGGAGAGAAATAGAATCTAAAGAACATTCATGGGGTGGGAAATGTGTTTCTGCCCATTATAAATATAGTTTAAAACCAAAGTGTAACCCTATTCCTTTCAAATGTGAGAGAAGGGGGATCAATCACCTCGTGAAATGATTACTCTTATTGGTTTTAGCTATACCCTTCACCACAAAATATATCTAATGTACACGAAGCAGTGAAATTGGCATTTATGCAGCAATATTGTTGGCTTGGTACAAATATTTCTTTTTGATAACTGTGTATCCTTCTCCTGCTTTTTAGTGAAATAACATAAATCTTGGAGCAGATGCCTTAAATTCACAGGACTTTGTCCTAAAATTTAAGACATCATGATGACACACATTGCAGTCTGTCATTGACCTACTTGAGATAAATTTTTTTGTCACAGTCTTTTCTTATCATGAGGCATTAGTAATTTTAACACTGATCAAGAAAATAGGAGCTTATAAATGTGTGTATCCAAATTATTAATATAGTCTCAGATACCAATAGTTTTCTAAATATTCCTGAAATGCATTTCAAAGATCAGATGAGACTGTAGTTGGGAAACCTGATAGATTTTCTATCTTCCATTACCAGTAGGGTAAAAACATACTTATATGTACTCTGAATGATGGGAAAGTGAGATGGATTATTATGAAAAAGGACTTTTCCTGTAATTTTTTACATTAAAGAATAGATTACAGTTTTTTTGTAATATGTGACATGGACCTTTCATCACTGAAATATTATGCAATTTTATTATGTGCTGTTTGCCCAAAGTTTTGAAGTAATCCATACTATCCACTATTAAAAGTAATACAAAAGATTCTGACATTATTTCCAGTAGGAATATATGTTTACAAATAAGTATTTGGTGGCTGCTACTATTTTTCAAGTTTCTTTCAACTCTTTGATATTGTGAGAGCCTATTCCAGTTTATGAGATACACCTGCCCTCCCTATGGACTCCGTGGTGAATGCCTCCAGCACTCTGTTTATGAGAAGAACTTTACAAGGATCAATGTCTACATGGGTACAGTATGATGCCAATTTGCCCCTGAGATATAGAAGGAGCATGAAGCACAGCCATATTATTTTCTTATTATGTAAGAACATTATGAAAAGATAGACCTTGGTTCAGTCAAAAAACTGCCAGTAATTTTCCTTGCTCAGTCAGATGCAAGGTTGTTCCTCAAGAAGGAGCACACTGGAAAATTGTGCTCTTTGCTTTTGTTTTAAGTGCCTCTTAGAATCACCACCAGCCCCCCCCCCCCCCCCCCCCTTAAGTCCTAACTGAGTCCTTTGGGACTTCCTCAATGCAGAATCCCACTCTCTTAATAACTATTGATGGAGTAAAAAAATGGGTATTTAATCTTTCTTCCTTTGTTCAGTCCCATTTTTTTTTAATTTTTAGAATTAGTTTTTTTCTTTTTAGTTCCTGTCAATTTATTCACTCATTCACATACAAATATATACTGACTTTAAAAAATGAGATTATTAAATAATAACTTAGATCTCTATGTTAGCATTCAAATTTACTGCCTGCCATATCTTCAGGACACATTAAATAGTCTGTTTCATATCTTTGAATGGTCTTTGTAACATCTACTTAAAACTCATGCATTACAGTGAGTCTATGAAATCACAGATTGTGAATAATAATTTTTATGGTTTTCAGGATAGTCTTCTTTCCAAATATTTTAGGAAACTATTATTTCTGTCTTTTGCTCTGAAGAAAGCATGGTTTGGTTTTAAACATGCAAGGAAAATAAATAATGTATATATAATTAGGTAAAAAGAAAGGAAATATTTAAAATAGTGTGTGGCCTCAATAAAATTGCATAGCATAGAACATGATTATTCCGTTACTTAGACTCTATTTTTTCCTCCCTTCGGTATTTGTTTCATTCACAGCAATGCTGAGTTTTGGGGGAACTTAATGATGTAAGGAAAAGCATATATTGCTGCTTGGAAAACTGTAAGGAGATTTCAAATTTTTTGAAAGGAATAGTAGAAAATCAAGACTAGGGAAACATAAACATAAAATAGATCCTGTTTAGATACTAAGACAGAACAAGGTGTATACAGCCTTGAAAATACAAGACATGTGAGTGTTGTATGAAGTGAAACGAGATCACACAAAAGATAACAGAACTTTGGAAGAGCTAGAAAGAGCAAAAGTGAATATTGAAAGAAATGAGAAAGGGAAGTTATAGTAAATCAAGTGGAAGATAAAAGGGAGTGGTCAAGTGGTTAGATTGAATCCAGTCTAATCAAGTGGTCTGATCTTGAATCTAATCATATTGCCCACTATATTTCAGAAAGGGGATGGGTGGGCAAAGAACTGCACACAGTTTTGCATTCTTAAGACTGTTCATACTTTGCTGAGTGAAGTTACTGTAATATACTTGCCATAGTATTTCAAGGAGCTACTAGGTTTCCTGAATTCCTACAGCTTTCCTGATTTCAGTGGAACTTCACTGTGATCACTTATCCAAAGGCATGTCTCTTTTTTAACATCAGTGAATAATGAATTTACAGACCAACTTCTGATGAGCTTAGTTTCTCTTATAAAATCATATTCTTACTGAATTGATAAACTCTGAAACTACATGAAGTGAGGGGAAAGAAAAAAGTTAGGCTACTTAATACAGCTTTACATGTCCCCATCCCCGTCCCCCCCATTTGATCAGAGCCCGCTTCTGACGGTCACCTGATTTTGTACTGCAGGTGGTCAATACCTGCTTTCATTATTTATTCCTTCCTTCCGTCTGGGATCCCATTCAGTCTTGTTGAAGTTACTGGTATTTCATACAGGAGAATTCAGCTGTATATAAGGTACAGGGAGCTAATATTTTCATTCTACAAAAGCACCATCAGATTTTGCATTCAGGGCTAAAAACCACTATTTGCTCTTTCTTCAAATCATAAAATGTTTTCTTGCCACTGGTATATCAGTCAATATATTTTAGGTTAGCCTTTAAAAAAGTTATCAATATACTGATGAGGTTTAATAATTAAAGAATTTCCTTCTTACTTACTAAATACTTCTTAAAGAATGTCCATCTGAACCTGAAGTATGTAGCAGGACTGAAGATGAAAATGTAGTCATATGGTGTTACTATGCTTTAACAAGAATAAAGAATTACTAGACTCTGATAGGATCTCAATACCTTTAGTTTTATTTTATTTTATTTTAATTAGCTGACTGCAGGAAGCTTACTCCTGAATAACTTTGAAATCAAAGGCTGTTGAGTTGGTTGAAAGATATGAATTATGAATTATCCAAGTAACTTTTTTCTACAGAGAGGTATTTGACAAAACACATTAAAAAAAAATTCATTTGTATTCACTATATCTGAAGCATTTAACAAGTATTTTTTTCGATCAAAAATAAGACTTAAATTTTTCCCTCAAAATAATAAAGTGATTAACAAAGGGCACTGGTAAAACATAATAAATATGTTTGCTTTTGCTCTGGTTTTGCAGAATGACTATTATTTCACCTGTTGTTTATTTGGTGATTTTCCTCAACCTGATAGACTGAGAGTAAGAAGTTGTTTAACAAAGCACTGTAACAAAAGCTGAGGAATTCATAGAAGACCTCTGGATCAAACATGGATGAAATGGGTTAGATTGATAATTCAGGCAGCAGCAACTACCTACAGAAGATGTGGGGGTGGGGGCCACAGATAATTAATTTGTGAGGGGTGTTGAATGAAGACCCACTGTAATAGTCACTGCTGACTACTTCCTGGGGACGTATGTGGGCTGCTGGTTTCTCTTTGACACTGACTGGAACAATGTTCCAAGTTGGAGTGTGGTCCAACAGAAGAAAACCCTTCATAGGAGAAACGATCAACTCTTTCTCATATCAAAAATTAAAGAAAAACTCCGTCACACTTTACTCAGTTAAAAGGGTATCCAGATTTTATTCAGTAGTTATTACTGATTTTTTTTTCATTAGTTACTTTTTAGTTTAATCCCTTCCTACACTAAGTAAAAATGATGATTTTTTTTTTTTTTTTTTTTTTTTTTAATCCCTGGGAATAACTCTAAAACAAGGTTTCTGCAGGTATAGATTACAATTAATATATAATTTTTTTTTCCATCATAAAACTGTATTTACAAGGGAAGTTTTAGAAATAGTTCTATATAGTGGGACCTATATAGTTTTCAATCTGGAGAAAAATCAGTTTGTCATTGAAAGAATACTGATTTTTGTTCAAATATCTGCTTCAGTGGCTGAGACTACACCACACTTACCTGATAATATATCATAGAAAGGAGAAAAATTACTTTAAAATATGCATGGCTCTGAGGTGCATATTGCTGAAAAGCTTGAAAGAAAGCCTGATAAATTTACTGGAGAAGATGACTCTGCAGAAGTCATAATTTTTCTTGTGGTTGTTTCAGGTGTGACACCTTGCCAGTTCATAGTCAAAGATCTGAGTTTTTTTTTGTCTATGTGATGGTCTGTGGATGCTGTAGAAATCCTTCCATCATTTGATTTTGGTCATAGCTGTACACTACTTCATACCACTGTTGTAGCTAACTGAATTCTGTATTGGCTTTGGTGGAGACATTCAGAGCACACGATGTGCATATGTTGCAACATTCATGGCAAAGAAACTGCAGAGCTGCAAATTGGCAGGAGCAGAAAAGTTTCCAGAGGAAGAGTAGAGTTATGAAGAAGTGAAAAACAAAGCACAGGAAAAAGATCAGGAGAAAACAGGGAAATATGTGAAGATCTGTCAGTGAAATGTGTGTAAGAGTAAGGAGACTGTCCACTAAACATGTGAAATAAGGCACAAAGAATTGTCCCTAACAAGCTTTTTGATCTCCTCGGGCAGAGAGGAGTCTCTCTGGTGAGATTTAGTGAGTTAGATGACTCCATTAACCTGCTATTTTTCTCTTGTTGTGCCAAAGTAGACAAGAAATGGCAGCATCATAGAGCTGGTCAGTTAGACCTTCTAGTTCAGGTGACCCATGTAATTTGGACAGGTAGTTGGGAGCTGAAGGCTCCTTTTCTGCTATACCTCTGCTCAGGTAGATGATTAAACACATGAGCTTCAAAAAGGAATTTTAAAAGTATCTTCAACGAAGGCTCCCAAACGGACAGCTCTCCCCCAGCTCTGAAAAGACAGAGCTTGAGTGGGATACACCAGAAGTCATGCAAAGGCCTTAAATGTATGAACAAGCAACTGGTGGTGATTTATGTCCATATGCATTGTTGGTGAGAATTAACAGTGGAAAACTGCAGTGTCCTGTGCCATTGTACTGGGTTTGTGTGGCAAGGTTTTGGTAGTGGGGGGGGGGGGGGGGGGGGCGGTACATGGGTGGCTTCTGTGAGAAGCTGCTAGAAGCTTCCCCTATGTCCAACAGAGCCAATGCCAGCCAGCTCCAAGACAGACCTGCTGCCGGCCAAGGCCAAGCCCATCAGCGATGGTGATAGAGTCTCTGTGATAACAGATTTAAGAAGGGGAAAAAAAGTTGCAGCGGGCACAGAAACTGCAGCTGGAGAGATGAGTGAGAACATATAAGAGAAACAACCCCACAGACACCAAGGTCAGTGAAGAAGGAGGGGGAGGAGGTGCTCCAGGCACCAGAGCAGAGATTCCAGTCCATGCTGAAGACCATGGTGAGGCAGGCTGTGCCCCTGCAGCCCATGGAGGTCCACAGTGGAGCAGATATCCACCTGCAGCCCATGAAGGACCCCATGCTGGAGCAGGTGGATGCCCAAAGGAGGCTGTGACCCCATGGGAAGCCCACACTCGAGCAGGCTCCTGGCATGAATTGTGGCCCCATGGGGGACCCACACTGGATCAGTCTGCACCTGAAGGACTGCACCCCGTGGAAGGGACCCACGCTGGAGCAGTTTGTGAAGAATTGCAGTCCATGGGAAGGACTCACATTGGAGAACTTGGTGAAAGACTGTCTCCCGTGGGAGGGACCCTACGCTGAGGCAGGGGAAGAGTGTGAGGAGTCCTGCCCCTGAGGAGGAAGGAGCGGCAGAGACAACGTGTGACGAACTGACCACAACCCCCATTCCCAGTCCTCCTGTGCCACTGCAGGGGGTAGGTAGAGAATTCAGGAGTCAAGCTGTGCCCAGGAAGAAAGGAGGGGTGGGGGGAAGGTGTTTTAAGATTTGGGTTTATTTCTCATTACCCTATTCTGGTTTGATTGGCAAGGAATTAAATTAATTTTCCCCAAGTCGAGTCTGTTTTGCCTGTGATGGTAATTGGTTGAGTGATCTCTCCCTGTACTTATCTCAACCCATGAGCCTTTTGTTATATTTTCTCTCCTCTGTCCAGCTGAGGAAGGGGAGTGAGTGAGTGGCTGCGTTGTGCTTAGCTGCTGGCTGGGGTTAAAGCATGACTGCCATTTGAGTTGGAAAATTTGGGTGAAAAAGTGAATACAATTATAATAATATCTTGGAAAATGTCTTTCAGTGGTAGACTAAGTAAGTGCTGAATTTATCTATCTTAAAGAAACAGTAATTGCCTATTTCTTGAAGTTTTAGTAGTGGGCAGAGCATTCCAAAGGGCTCCTTAATCCTAACATGGAAACTTCAGTGTACAGAGAACCACTGGGTATTCATTTAACCCTGGCAACTGAAGGAAATCAGGCAATCATTTAGCTGTAAGACTAAGTGCCAAGTCATGGACTCTTCATCCCATGTTGTCTTAATTTCTAGTTTAGGTATCTTTGTAGATAAGATTTAGTTAAATACAAGTTACTAGCTCAATGCAGACAAAGAGCACACAAATAATATCGGAGGTGATTCTCTTGACTTTTACACTCTTTGAAGTCTACTGTTTCCTAATGAACAGAAAACAACCTAATAGAGATGAGTTGCTATCCTTAAAATGAGATTCATATCACATGTAGGCATGTGAAATTCAGCTTTCTAAGTCTTATTTCTGTTGTCTTCTTTGTTATTTCACATGGAGGAATAAGCTTTTCTAGCACTAGATTAATTTCTAGCAATTTAAGCTGGGTCTGGAATTAACTCCTTTGTATTCTGGTCTCCCAAATATATATGATGGGAATGAGGTGGGATATGCAGTGGTTCCCAGGTGGGGATTATAACTAGTTTCCTTTTCCTCGGCCAATGGGGTGAGCTGATATATGTATTTTACAATTGTATCGAGTGTCTGTGTAGCCCATATGCACTTTTAAGTTTGGGAACTGGGATGACCAGCTAGATGCAAAGCTGTCACATCAGTATCTAAGGTTGTCCAAACTGGTTTAGGATGAGTAGCTGTCTGCCTTGATGACTTTTTGACTGCATTGAGAGTATAAGCTCTATAACACCTAACTTTTAGATATCTACAGCTACAAGAGTTGAATCTCAATCACAAGTTGTTTCTTCTGCCAGGAGGAAAGTAATAAGTGATTTTCATCAGTCAGCAGCAGCACAGTGTTTATTCCATTGTAGTTCAACTAAATTGACCTATGTTCTGATTTTGACTGGGGTAGAGGTAATTTCTTCATAGTAGCTAGTACAGGGCTATGTTTTAGATTTGTGCGAAAACAGTGTTGATAACACAGAGATGTTTTTGTTATTGCTGAGCAGTACTTACATTGAGTCAAGGCCTTTGCTTCCTCTCACCCCACCCCACCAATGAGTGGGCTGGGGGTGCACAAGATGTTGGGAGGGGACACAGCCGGGACAGCTGACCCCAACTGACCAAAGGGATATTTCAGACCATGCATCATCATGCTCAGCAACAAAATCTGGGGTACAAAGGAGGAAGGGGAGATGTTCAGAGTGATGGCATTTGTCTCCCCAAGTAACCATTAGGTGTGATGGAACCCTGCTTTCCTGGAGATGGCTGAAGACCTGCCTGCTTATGGGAAGCAGTGAATGAATTCCTTGTTTTGCTTTGCTTGTGCATGCAGCTTTTGCTTTACCTATTAAACTGTCTTTATCTCAATGAGTTTTCTTACTTTTTCTCTTCCAGTTCTCTCCGCCACGCCATCTGGGGGAAGCGAGCGAGCAGCTGTGTGGGGCTTAGTTGCTGGCTTGGGTTAAACCACGATAACCTAGCATTTTGGGAATGAGAGAGTTAAGGCTCTGCATGTTACCCTCCCATTGGATGCAAGATAGAAAAGAAGCAAGAGAGTTTCTTTTCCAAGCCTTGTGGTCTTCGTACATTGCATGAGAAATAAAGTAACATTTAAACAATATTTAACAGAGCTCATCAAACAAAAATGCAGTTCTTAAAGAAATAGCGTACATTGTTTGTTTTGCTCATAATTTTCTATGAATATGTTTGATTTTATTTACAAAAAATGTTTCAAAGAAAGCTTTTTCTTCATTTCAGTCAACCCTTTTCCACACAGTCCTAGGAAAACCATTAGCATGTAGTACAGATATATAGTACTGAATGACCAGTGCGGAATTCTCTTTGAAGACATACAAGAAGATACTTGGATATTATGCAGCTAATCTTTTTTCATTGCCTTCCAGAAAAGACACTAATTTGGCTAAGAAGTTAAGATGTTACAAAGCTTCTGTAATAATTTCAAGAAAATAGTTCATCTTAAAAGAAACAGAAGGCAAGGGCTGCAAGAAGCAACAATTCATGTTTGTAATCTCCTAAACATTCAGTAAGTGATTTGTATATTCCTCATTGTTTATGTATCTTCTGTGTAGTGGGATAAAATATTTAGCTTGCTTAGAGTAAACCATCCATCACATTCTAAGAAACAAACTCTCACAAAGTTCAAAAGCACAGGAACCCAATTTGCAGATGGTCATTATCTGTTAAAGTGAACCAAAGTAAACACTAGAGCTAAGTGTTGCTGGAGTTTTTTTTTAATACTGCAAAAGATCTAAGAGTTGTGTGGATTGATTTCTTGTTATTTAGTGCTAAAAAAAACCCACAAGATGAAATTTTATCACTTCGGGTAAAAAAACACTTATCATCTGTGATGGACTGAAATGCTAAAACATGTTTAATTCACATAGCTTTCAAAAATCATGACTTCCAATTTTTAATTTGTGTTAGTCAGAGATGTTATGTTATTCAATTATTTCTTTTTTCTTGTAAGGAGAGAGACAACAGGAAAAAGGAAGTATTCTAAGAGAGATCAGGAAATTGAGAACTAATAACGGGAAACTTAAAAGCTGATCCATTTGGTTTGATGGTAGCACAAAAGAAATCTGAAAAGCTTTATAGTCTAAATATTTGTCATGTTATAGAACTGAAAAACTTTTATAAAGCCCCAGTCTTGAAAATGTATGTATGAAAAATTCTCAAGTATGAAAGTGTTATAAGCAGCTTATATACAAAGAAATTACTAAGGAAAAAACAGATAATAAGGAGAATAATCCAGATATAAGTATTTCTTTTTGACAGGAAAATTAGGGGAAAGATTTTTCAAAAAATACCTAAGCCATCATAAAACTGTATGGAGTCAGAACTATCGCTAGGATGGTGGTCTCTCTGTACAGCTGAAACCCTCTAGTTCCCTGTATTACAAAAGTATGCCAGATAAGATTGGTCCACCTCTAGCTATATTTTTAGGAATAAAAAGTGAAAAGACATGTCCCTTCTAGGAATCATATTATTCTTCATAAATGCCAAAGTTCAAAATTTCTTGACAAATGTGTACATTTCTGAAACTGTCCTCTAATGGCCTGACATTGCTATGTGGAAGTGAGAGATTCCCATCTGGGAACACACACACACACACACACACACATACACACACACACACACTGCCTATTCCAAAACGGCTTTCTGGTGATGTGTCTCAGCTCATTAAAATTTTTGACCAATGAGTTAACTTCACAATTTAGCAATAATACATTAGCTCTCTCAGTTTGACTTTTTCTTGGGGAAAAAAATAATTCTGCTTCATTGCTAATAATTCCTTGTTATTTTTATAAACATTTTCTCCAGAGGGTTAATTAGTGTCTGCTGAAGTTCCTGATGGGAGAGGCAAAATGAGTGTTTTATAGCACCATAGGGGAAAATGTTCACATTTTACAGGAATACAGAAAAGCAGCCCAAAATAAAACTGACCCTGTGAATGGATAGTAGCAACAGTATTAAGCTGTCTTAATAAGGGAATTTTATCTTTGAAATAAAAATTTTTTGATTTATGAATATTTTTCCTCTGTTCTGTTGTCAATGGACCAACGTCTACACTGCTCTTCTTTGATATTTCCTGAGTATTTGAAATACTGGACATAGGGACTGGAGATAGACCCTTTTCTTTGTATTTCAGGCAATGATGTAATTTTTCACATTAATAGAGAGCTCTCTAGGTGTACCAAATCTGAGACTGCATGTATAGAGAAGACCCCAAATATACATACTTAATAAAAAGATACTGTTAAATATGTTTTCGGAGTGGAAAGATTTGAATAAATACCGGCATCTCTCCTCAAATGAATCTCAAAGGACCCACCAGGCAGTTAATTCTTTACCTTGATCTTACTTACCTGTAGAGTCCTATGTGTATTAAATTTGGGAAGATTATAAAATTAACATGGACTCCAGTTTCAGCTCTGTGAAGATAACAACAGGCTTTATTTTTCACTATCTGCAGACAGCATCCTCATCCAGCTCTGTGGGCTCTTCAGCAGGTTTAATACCTAAATGAAAAGGATCTGTCTAAAACTTAATCCAGGCAAGCTGGAAGGAGCTGTGGTGTGCCTAGACAACCTTTTTGAAGGCCGTAACTCAGTGCTGTAGTCATCAGGGAAAGATGAACTGAGTTTCACCAGAAAATTCAGGAAGAGTGTAATAACGAAAAAAATCCATGACGTAACAGTCAATAGCTGTCATGGTTTAACCCCAGCCAGCAACTAAGCACCACGCAGCCGCTCACTCACTCCCCCCCACCCAGTGGGATGGGGGAGAAAATCAGGAAAAGAAGTAAAACTCGTGGATTGAGATAAGAACGGTTTAATAGAACAGAAAAGAAGAAACTAATAATGATAATGATAATACTAATAAAATGACAACAGCAATAATAAAAGGATTGGAATGTACAAATGATGCGCAGTGCAATTGCTCACCACCCACCGACCGGCACCCAGCTAGTCCCCAAGCCGCGATTCCCCACCCCCCACTTCCCAGTTCCTATACTAGATGGGACGTCCCATGGTATGGAATACCGCGTTGGCCAGTTTGGGTCAGCTGCCCTGGTTGTGTCCTGTGCCAACTTCTTGTGCCCCTCCAGCTTTCTCGCTGGCTGGGCATGAGAAGCTGAAAAACCCTTGACTTTAGACTAAACACTATTTAGCAACAACTGAAAACATCAGTGTTATCAACATTCTTTGCATACTGAACTCAAAACATAGCACTGTACCAGCTACTAGGAAGGCAGTTAACTCTATCCCAGCTGAAACCAGGACAATAGCTAAATGATCAGACACTGAAGCAGGATACTGCTTCACACGCTATTCATGTTCAGTCTAAATTAAAACTGGGGCTTAGTGTGGCTCTGTCATATTTCAGATGAGTTGTATAGCAACCAGATTTTTCTGCCATTTAGAATTAGGAGCATCCTAAGGCTTCTTTTCCTGCAATTAGCTGTCATCTAGGACCTGAGAAAACCCTTCTGGTCTACCAGAGCTAGTAATGTTTAAAGGAAATTTTCTTTCTATGTGTACTGTGTGTGTGTGTTTAAACTGTTGCCCCCTCCTGCGGTCTGAGCTCTCAGGGTATGCATGAAAATTTGCTTAGAAGAAAGAACTATCCTCTCCCCATGTTGTTAACAGATAGGCCTGAATTAAAAGCAAGAACCTGAACCCAGAAACTGCCACGCAGTTGAGGGTATAGCACAGGCTCAAGCCTGCGCCTGAGCAGGCCGGCAGCTACAAACGCGGTTCATCTGCCAGTGAACGTCCTGGCTGCCATGGCACAGGCACAGGCACAGGCACGCACAGTCGTCATGTACAATGGGTTATCTTTTATGCCTGTGTTCAGTTGTTCCCAAGCACTAGCAAAATTAGGCACATGTTAAATTGCTAGTTTTAACTCCTGAAATCAAATCCCAAGTCTCTCCCTGTCTCAGGGAGGCTCTGGTAGCTTTATGACAAGCAAAGCTGGTGGTGTTACAGGTAAAATCCATGGGTTGAGAGGCAGGTGTACAACATTTCCCAATATTATAGAGGGACTACAAATCACATTTTTAGAGAAGGACAAGGCTCTTCTTTTTTTATGAGCTTTTTTGCAGTGCCTTCTGAAAGGTTTAAACAATATGTCATTCATGCATTTCCATGGCATGCCACAAGGTGGATTTTGGATGAGTGTTTGCTTCTGCATTTCTACTGTATCACAGTGGCAGGGAATGATATAAATACATAGCCTAATATTGCCATTACTATGAACATATGGATAAGAAAATATTTGCAATAGCAGCCACAGAAGTAATCTTTTAATTTCTATTATTATTTCATGAATGGTTAATGTGTTTTTCAATTAATATTTAATGTCCTTAATGGGTGGGATTTTATTTAATATCTAGATCAGTTTTCTCCTGCCCAAAAGATGCCTAAAGATAAGAGGTTGTAGCCAAATTCAATGCAAGCTCTCTCACAAGAATAGCTCTAAAATATATCAGACTTCAGCATTTTCAGGCAATTCATGTATCCAATTTGAAGCTTATTCTTCCATTTCGTTATGTATTCAGAACTTCCATTGACATGAATATGAGTCCTAGAAGTTTTACATAAAGTTAATATAAATGTTTTCATAGCTTAAAAAGAAAATATAAAACACTGTAATCAGTATTTACTTAATTCAGCTTTCTTCTAGAAGTGTTTGCTAACCATATACAGCAGACTTAGGCCAAAAGAACCCAAAAAGTTACATATCTTTGTGGTGAGTATGTCTACAAGCTGTGTACAAGGCACATAATTATGTTAGAAAAAAGATGAAATAGTCAAAAACAAATTAGACTGTTTTTTGCATTTTTCTTATCTTATTAATTTAGTGAGTACAGTAGTTTTTAGCCTACATGAGAGTCCTTTTAAATCTGCTTGCCCTAGAGATGTTTTCCTTCATATCTAATTTTATCAAGGATGATAGAGCTGTGGTAAATAAGCCATCTAAGAAAACAGCCAAAAAAAGTGACCCTTTTCTCTTTAGGTGAGAATGTACCCCCATTCAGTTTATCTTTCCTTTACAGATTCTGAACTGCCCGTACAAAACAAATTGTTAGATAGGGTTTGGTTTGTTGGGTGTCCAAAGTGACCAAAACATGGAGAAAGGTTATCTGAGTAGAAACATTTGCTCCAGTGTATCCTTTGCAAGGACTCTACACCCAAGAGTACTCAAAAGATGAGTATGCGTGCACATATATACATGAGGCCTACATATACTTTCTCACTGCTTAAAAGCGACTTAAGTAATTTTCCCAGCAGTTGCTGTAAGTTACTTTTTAAAAATTTTTATTCTTTGCATCTGTAATTTTCATGTGTGAAGTCTGGCAAACTTTCTGTTCCCCAAATGTTTCAGTGTAAAAATCCATCCTTCAAATGCTTTCAAAAAGAGTAATTAAGAATAAGGGTTTTAAAGTGATCGTTTTTTATGTAAAGATTTTAGTGGGCTATTATATCTCTAATAACATATAGGTATTCAGGCTTGCTAATTCTTTTAAGATTGTACAGACCATGAAGGGAATAGAAATTCTAGTTTAGCTGTATGTGTGTGTGTTTATATAAATCTTGCATTTCTAGCTATTTCAGTTATTGTTTAGAGTTCTGCATGCTTTATTAGCATTATAGGTGATTATGTTCTCAAAGAACCTGAATAAAATGTTTGGCTTTTACCAGTTTCTTAGGGGTCAAAGGCTCCAGATCTAGATCCTGAAAGGTATCTAAGTGCCCAGCTCTCATTGATTTATTTGGATGTTAGGCATCTGAATACGATTAAGGCCATGGATTTCAGGGAGCAATTAGTTTCATTCTAAAATATGTGTCTGAGATAGTGAGGGTGATTCACCATCTGGAGATGTCTGATTCTCCACTGACCATAAATAAAATGCAAACATCTAGCAGACCAAATGTTTAATTATAGTTTGTCAATAGTAAGCAAGCTGCCTTCACTTAATATTTCACACATAAGATTGCATGAAATAAGTTACTTGAAAATAAAGGGGTTGTCTCAAGTTTTTTGAAAAACAGACTGGCACACAGATACCCAAGCCCCTAAAAGTTATGGAAGTTCTTTCTGACTACAGGCCTATAGGCAGTTAGTTTCTGAATTCATAGAAATAACAGAAGTGGTAGGTTTCAACATCCATAGAAAAACTTGGGTTTTAATGGTATATATCAGAATAATTTTAAAAGAAAGCAGTCAATGTTCAGTAGTCATATGAAATACTGGGGCAATCTAAGATTGTGTAGCAGAAAGGAACACATAGGTCATCTTTGATACAAAAGGGGTATAAAAAGCTATCTTATCCATACTGTCATTATCACTTGAAATCTACATGCTGTTATTTCAGTGCTTAAGATACATTATTTAAATAACATCATCTTAAAGCCTGGATCATCTGAATTTCTCCAAAGTACTGTGACCATAAGGAGTATTCACTCCATTTTCTTATTATATTTTAATGATATACACTATTACAAAAGATGTTAAACTTTAAATCTTGTCTTCCTATTCTAGTGTGCATGCCCAGAAGCCACAAGCCAGAATAATTAAAAAAAAAATAATTAATATATTTTATCTATAGTTTTGTGCATAAATAAGTTGTAAGTGGAAAGGGTCAGTGTAATTAATTATGAATGAAAATGACAACTTCTGTATTTCTCACCACTTGCTTTACAGCAGTAATTAAATGTATGTATACAAACTTTGGGGTCCACAGTCAATTGCAGGTATGGAATTGGACACTGTTTCCCACATATCAACCCTTAGTCCAGTGCAATGCTCAGTGCCTGGTCATCTACTAAACACCACTAAGTCTGAAGCACTCAGCAATCTGCAGATCAAGTAAAAGATATATTAGGCTGCAAGGCAAAATTCTGGCTCCAGAAAAGGCAACAGGAAGTAGAAGTTAATGGAATATCTGCCTTTTTTTATCATCACTTCAACAGGTTTTTCTTTTCAAGCAAGAATCCCAGAATTCAGCCCACATGGCTTATTAAGTCTGATATTCTACAAATATGGATTCATGAGTTGTGCCTACACAAATAATTTTATTTTCAACAAAGATCATTCTATGACCTTTCTACTTCCTACAACTAAATTACAGCGGGCTCGTTAGATTATGGAGATTAGTAACATGTAGGCAAAAATAGAAGCAGAAGCAGGAAGTAGTATCCAAATGAGTAAAGGGGAGCATAAATTCTAATTTTTTATATGCCTTTCATGAAGAACATTCACTAACGTAGCAGTTTCTCTAAGGGCAACATAGTGGATGCCATTAAAAGCTTTATTTAGAGATGTTGGACTCACTCAATTTTGCACACCTTGTGTACACCTCAGGGGGTTAATTGTACCAGTGGAAATTCAGGACAGAAGAAATGGGTGCTATGTTGGACTGCAGTCAGGAAAGAAAATCTATTTATTATCTACTGAATGAACAACTTGGGACTTTACATCTTCTCTGAGATAAAGCATGGTATGAAAATGATGTATGAGGAATTTAGTGGCTCTAGAGAAAGTGATAAATATTCATTGAAAATAATCTATGAGGATAAGGAAATACCTTTTTGGCAAGTAAGATGCAATTTCAATATTTTATGGGGGATTATTTCAGTTACATGTTTTGAATTAATTAAAAAAAGACCTTAGACGTGAACAAAAAAACAAATGCTATTGTGAATAGATATAGCAAGAAAATAAAATTTCCATTTTGTGGGAGTTTTTGATGTTTTGGAATGAAACTGTTACATTTAGAGTGATACAGTAAATCATCCACATTATGGGAAATACACATTCAGGATCCTGCTGATACTTGTTCAGAGATGACACCTGAACCTCTGTGACTTTACCTTTTGTCTTTATATATTATGATTATTAATTTTATTCTGGAGAAAATTTCTCTATGAATGAGCACATCCACTTGAAAAAGCAGTTCACTTTAAAAATTCCCAAAGCAGTCACATCTGTGAAACACTGATTTCTCTCATTACATCTGCCTGTCTATTTCTGAGGTAAATTATTCTTACTTTGGGACTCTTTGGTGAGAGAGGAACCCATGGAATTTTAAATCCTTGTTTTGGGGTGTGTTGCAATCAGTAATACTGGTCACATGCTCCCAGGTGCTCACAGAGACTGGCACACTGACTTTTTGGGAAAATTGGAGCTGCTGTTAAAATGAGTCTGAAACCTGACCTACCACCAAGGAGAAAGGAGGAATAATTGTTAACCAAAATCTCACATGGTCTGTAGCCAATGAAGTTTGTTTTGAAAACAATCTGCTTAAGAGCTACAGTGTCAAGCTTTTGTTTTACAAAGATCTAGAGCCTTTTCACTTTTTCCCTATGGTGGCACATTTGTTCTCTGATCGTGCTGTCCAGGTATTACCATGCCCGATGCCTTCACTCTTAGGGATTTCCAACCCTGACTGGCTTTCCATCAGCCTCACTGACATAACAGCAGTGACACAGGCAAATGCCTTTAAACCCCAGGAACTGTTTCCTATAGGAAGCAATATCTTCTCTCTTGGTGCTGATAGTTCTGCATGAGGCTGTGCCCTGTCAGTAATACTTAATTTTTCCATTGATGGATTATGTTACTAATCGCTGTAAGTGTAGAAAGCTCTCAATACTATTGCTAAACACAGGGAAGTGTATGTGGTTGCACAGCCTTATCTTACCTTTCCCTCCTCAATTCTTTCGTTCGGCAGAAGAATTGATACAACACTGGGGACAGTGCGACACAACTGTGAGCTACCCTCCCTCTGAATACAGCTGATTGCTGACTTTCCAAAGAAGCAGTTTCTTTGCATCATTTGCCTTAAATGGATGTGCCTGAACATGTTCCCCGCCACCCCACCCCCCCAAATCACAAGAAACACATGCACTGAAAATAAAACATGGACTTGAAAAAGAAATGTCTTTTTTGTGCTTATCCATATTCCCTCCAGCTAACTCCTATTATACCTCAAAATTCTGCTAAAGTTCTCATCACAGTAGTGCTTAAGTGTCATAAATCTAGCTCTTTCCCATCGATGGAGCTATGACAGTACCTTTCATAGTTTTCTATCAATGAATCAAAGTACAGCAATTATCAGACTGTATTCAGAATATGATAGCACAGCATATATACATAATAAGTAGCTGGTAGTATTTTTCCAAGGTGTTTATTTCAACTAGTTTAATTTTGCAACTTATCCCAATGCTTTATGAAAATAACATATACTTTTTCCAGGCAAACATTCAAAAACTGGACTTGAAGTTACAAAGATGGGAGATTTGCTTCAACTGTATTTGAGTACAACCTAATGCTACTGCTAATGGTCTGAAAGAAGATTTACCATTCCTGTAACTATAAAGACAGCACTGCTGAGACTGCAAGAATAAGGAATACTCATTTCATCAAAGCACCAATTTTATTCACTAAGTAAGAAGAAATTACTGCCAGATCTATGGGGAAGAGATAGAAAGATTATCTCAGCTGTAAAAAAAAGAAGCTCAAATTAAAGTCAATAAAGCCAACAGAGTTGATGCTGCCTTCTGATAGGTACAAGACACATTGCTACAAAATTTATCTTGGAAAATCAGGCTCTGAGCTTCACTCTGCCCTGGTTTCAGCTGGGATAGAGTTAACCGTCTTCCTAGTAGCTGGTACAGTGCTATGTTTTGAGTTCAGTATGCAAAGAATGTTGATAACACTGATGTTTTCAGTTGTTGCTAAGTAGTGTTTAGACTAAAGTCAAGGATTTTTCAGCCTCTCATGCCCAGCCAGCGAGAAAGCTGGAGGGGCACAAGAAGTTGGCACAGGACACAACCAGGGCAGCTGACCCAAACTGGCCAACGCGGTATTCCATACCATGGGACGTCCCATCTAGTATAGGAACTGGGAAGTGGGGGGTGGGGAATCGCCGCTCAGGGACTAGCTGGGTGTCGGTCGGTGGGTGGTGAGCAATTGCACTGCGCATCATTTGTACATTCCAATCCTTTTATTATTGCTGTTGTCATTTTATTAGTATTATCATTATCATTATTAGTTTCTTCTTTTCTGTTCTATTAAACCGTTCTTATCTCAATCCACAAGTTTTGCTTCTTTTCCCGATTTTGTCCCCCATCCCACTGGGTGGGGGGGAGTGAGTGAGCAGCTGCGTGGTGTTTAGTTGCTGGCTGGGGCTAAACCACGACACCCTCTAACAGAATTTTTAAAAAATTAAAAATCATGCCCACTCTGCTTCTGTATTTACAAGTTGAAGGATTCTGTGGCCTCAATTTTTATCTTCTTTTCCTGTTTTATATATATATACCCTTAGAAAAGGAAAAAAAAAATCAAGACAAAAAAAAATCTGAGATGTTTGTGTTGGCTTGTGATTACTGGAGATTCTTCTGCTTTCACTTTTCAGCCTTCTTCCTTTGTGAATATTCTTCAAGAAAATGAAATTTTAAAATTTTTTATTGACACTGGTCAATCATTTAAGGCCTACATAACAGTAAATTCCTAGGTACTCCAGCAGTTTGTGTGATGCTCACTAGTTCTCATGCTAGATGCCTATACGATAAACTGGCACAGCTGGGATCTTTAGAAATGAGATCAGGAAAAGTTAAGTGAAGGACTGAATGAAAGGTAATTGGATTTATGCATCAGTGCCTGGCTAGAGAAAGAGAGAGAAAGACTTCTGTTCATGGCCATGCGCCAGGAGTTTTTTTACTAACATACATGTATATTTGGCAGCAAAAAAACATGGAGAGAATTCAACCCACCACAGAACTTTGAATGCCTTAACAGTGAGAAGAAGGGTATGTGCTAGAAAGACCTGGGTCCTTCTCCTTGCAGGCGTGGACACAGAATTCAGATCCCACTATGCACTGAAGAGGATGATGCAATTGCTCAGGATAGGAGACCCCTCTTTTATGGTTCAGAAGAAAAGGCTCAGAGTAACTTATGCATAGTGGATTGTGCGTGACTACAGGCAGAAACTGAGGTGATTAAAAACCTCAACAATCTCTGAGAGTGCATCTGAGGATCGCACTTGAATAGCAATGGAGATTTTCCACTTATATTATAGGCACTGAACCTTATGCTTGAGTGTTGCCTCCTGTATTTAAAAAGCAATACCTGAGATTCCAGAAACCAAGTGGATTAAAGGAAAAGGGCAACAGTCCCTTCTTCGGTCCTGAAGGAAAGTGTGAAGTGGAACAGCTCCCTGATATACAGGCAAACTTACTTTCTATCTAAAAGACGGTGGCTGCCTATTTGGAAAAGTCTTTAGTCTGTGCTGTCCTTCAAATGTGTCCAAATACTCTCTGCAGAGTGCAAGTTAGCAAGACCGACATGTAGCTTGGTAGTCTGTTCACAATTAAGCAGTATTAATAACCACATAGTAAAGCTCAAGCTCATACTCTAGCCCTCTATATATTACAACATAGATGTAACAGAAAAAATGTCCTGGGAACTGTGCTACAACAGTTTATTTTACCTAGAAAGCACCTAGGCACTACCCTGATGTGCAGTAATATAAAACCACAGAAAAGTAAATGCAGAGTGTGGTAAGCTCACACACATATCTGACACCGCAAGATGCGGTGGGATGGGTCAGAGACACCTTAATTCCTCATCATTAGCAACCACGTAGTTTTCTTTCTGATATCCTCGTTGATCTCAATGGATTGCCACGTTGCAGGAAGACTTGTATTTAAAATCCCTGCCAAGGATCATGCCATGAAGGACAAAAAATTCACACCACCATCAAATGGGTGTCCTGGGCAATACTGACAGCCGTAACTAACCCACCAGCAAAAAAAGTAATTATACAAGAGACACTTCAGACTCATAGGAGTATGAATATTGTGTCCTGAGAAAACTGAGCAATGGTGGCTCTTACTACCTTGCTTTGTCCAATATGGGCAGGAGTGGGGCCTGAGGATAAGTAGCTGCATGCAACTCATGCCTGATGTCACAAGAGGGGAGAAAAATCACACCACTGTGCCACAGCCTGGTCCTCATCCTGGAAGGGTGAGGTCCCTTCACACTTGGAGTCTAAGGTGACTAGTCTAAATCCACCTCTCTCCGATGTGACCAGAGGAAGAAAGGGAGGCAGGCGACTGGAAGAGTAGGTGCAAACCTTCAGGCAGTTTTTTATTGCTGTTATCTGGTAAAGACATCCATACTTAATGCTACATTAATACTGATGAGTTTTTTGTGAAAATAGCCCAGAAGGAATCTAGAATGCTTGAAGGCATCCTTTTATGACTCAAATGTTCCCATCAAAACTGCTGTTGCATTTGTCAACTGTGATGAATGAGGTTATTGACTGAAGACATCTCTGTCCTTGTCAGATCCAGAGAAAATGGACATCTGAGGAGGTAAGCATAAAAAAAAACCTGTGACATTAGCCTTCACAGCTTTTTCAGAAGCATTATGTTTGTGTGTATATATGTATTTATACATATTTTTATATGTATATACACATGCACATACCTGTATATATATATAGCCCCCAAAAAAGTTTGGTTTCCTTCAAGCTGTAGATGAAAGTTGGAGTTAATTTTTATTTAACGAGCTGATTCATTGTAATGGATAGTACAGTGCTTGCTTTGCCTTTCTCTGCATTCTGGCTGCAGAAAATACCCCATGCCTGTTGCTTAACATAATGCTGGGCTAGTTGGGGAGGACACCCATTAGACAGAAAGACAGAGAGATCACAGAGCTCAGTTTAGAAGTCTGGCTTCCTTTGCAATCCTCCTTTCATCTCATCTCCTTATGCTTCTGTGTTTTTCCTCCATCCTGCTTCTGCAATGAATGATGATGAAAGAACATGCTGTGTGACCCTTGGCGATCATTTTTTTCCCCAGGTAATTTCCTTGTGTACCAAACAAAAAACCAACACTTTAAGTAGATGGTGGGTCAGATTTCCCAATTACCAGTGAACATTTTGGTATACACATAATTACCCCAAAGAGACAGATATTTCATTATATATATGCTAAAAGTACCTGGCTCTCTTGAGTAATCATCTGTATAGATGCTCTCAGATGCCTTTTATGTGTCTCAGATGCTTTTTATAAGAAAGAAAAAGAAGCTTTCATAAAAATTAATTTGTCCCAAATGTGTTGTTAGACTTGAAGGGGCCAGTTGGTAGAATTTGGATTCAAGAAAATCTTACAAGTTTGAATGACGACTGTTTGGGGAAGTGAAATCTACAGATACAGCAGTAACCTATCAGTTGCCTTCTATTTCTGATTGTTTGTTTGGATTTGATTTCTTTCAATAAATGTGGTAATAAGATTTAAAGATTGAAGACCACACATGCAATCGAAAAAGCCATAAAGGGAGTCTTTTAAAAAGAGGCAATAAAGGAGTGACATCAAACAGTCACAGAAGAAATACAGAAAATCATCATGAAGTACAAACTTGAATCATAGTATAATACTCTGTGCTTTCGAATATGTGTTTTCTGGGAAGTGGCATGTGAATATTCACAAGCTATTGTACAGTATTCTTCTGTTTGACAGTAAGGTATTGCGAATTCTGCAAGGGGTCATTAAAATAAGCTAATCTAAACTCCTACATGATACAAGCCATAGAATCTCCTAGAGCAACACTGGCTTCAAAAATCTTTTCATCCAATACAGTGCACAGAACATTTTGGGCTGTACAATAACTTTGATGTGGTGATTATATTATTGAATTAAGTTAAGCTTACAGTGGATGTGGCATTTTGATCATGAACCACTTATTTTTAGTAGCTTACAGTGGAAATGAAGCTGTTCATGCTTCATATCAGTTTCAAGTTTCATAATTTTTCCTTAAAGTGAAAGTGAGATATCTATAGGTTTTTTTCTAAAAAAATAAGGATAAGATATATTTCATAGTAATTTTTTAGAGCTACAGTGACTGTAAAAGTTTTGAAATTCTAATTTTGATGTGTGTTTGTTCCGCAGTGAGGATTGAATTCCTTTACCTTTAAGAAAAAAAAAAAAGTTAGAAAAAAAGATTAAGATTAAGATTAAGTGTCTAGCACAGCATCATGAATGGTTTATATGCTGCAACTTTCAAGGGAGAGAGTTTAAACTGTATATGCCTGGTATTTGAACACTGACCTCAGTCCGCTGGTGGACACTGTAGGCCATGGCTGCAGAGATGTCAAGAGGAGCCAAAACAGAAGAAGAATTCTTTCAAAATATCCCTAGAAAATGAGGTCCTGCTATTTGCTTCATAGTTACATTGAAGTGTATTGAGTCTAGTTCTGCGATTCACTGACTTATTTTCTGTCAACATGACTAGGACTTTCTACATTTGATTTTTCTTTCCCAGTTCTTTCTGATTGTGAATGAAACTTAACTCTTGGATAATAGAAAATGCAAGACTGCCTGTGTAAGCTTTCCTGCTCATCTCTCCACCAAACTCCTTTCACTTCCAGAGGTGGAAAATGAAGGATAGCAATATTTGAACAACCAGACCAACAGCGAAGAAAACATTCATCACAGAAAGGACAAATACTTTTTCATTACCCAGTTCCATCTTCCTTCTCTTTTGGATTTGAATGTGAGGCACTGGAAGTTCATATATTTAGATTAGGATTTTTCTCTTAAAGTTTTCCTTATAAGTTAAAGATAGCTGGTTTCTAAATAGCTATAATAAGGTAGACATACTCATTCTTAAATTGAACTGATCATTGCATGTAATCATTTCCTTTCTTCCTTAGATGCAAGTCTTGCTTTTCTGGACAGTGCACTGAGCACTCCTTTTTGCCTTGTTTGTCTTGTTTCTTTGAGATACAAGGTTGCAAAAGGATTTCCATACTTTTAGAATATATACCTTTGTAAATTCTTAGTTAGAAATAGAGCACCAAGTACACCAAAGATATGATAAATGGAGTTGCAATGACCTTCACTGCAGCTTTGCAAACAGCTTAATTGTTAAAAGAGAGAATTGTGGAAAAAACAGACACCTACAGTACATTTATGCATTTTTCACACACTATCTGCATTGTATTGCACAAAAGCATGCTTTTTTTAAGACCACTAATAATTTACCAAGAACCCATAGAAAAGTGCAAGTATTAGTGCTATATGCTAGTAATTCAAAATCATTGGTGAAAAGGGGAAAGCAAAAGCACGTAATATGGCAAACTGAGTTTTATTGTGAGTGAAGTCATTGTTTGTCAGTTATTCAGGGTTTCTGCTTAAGTATCAGACTATTTTCTTCATCATTGTAGTATGTGGATTTTGCAGCTGGTAAAACAATGTATTTGTTATATATCTGCTGTCAATTTTACTTCTCTTAAGCATTAGCTTATGCTGGGAAAAATATCTACTCTACAACATCAGTCTCATACCAAATAGAAATGAATAAATTCAAGATGCTGATCAGAAAAGCATGGTACTCCCAGTTGTGGGACCCTTTATAATGGCTTACATGAATATTTCAATCATCTAAAATATCACACCGAAAACAGCATGTTAGATCAATGTCCTTTGGAAGGCTGCAGCAAGCCTTTTGAGTAAAGTCATCATTTTGTACACATATTTTAAGATACCTGTGCCATAGGAACTTGTCTTTTGAGATAGTATTTGGCAAGTTCCTATCAGTATAGATTTTATGTCAGTTGAGAGTAGCAATTATACTGCAGGAGCTTAATAGAACTATATCCTGGTGAAAGAACCTATAGAAAAGGAAAAAAAAAAAAACCACCTCTACAGTGTATGCTTAACTGTTTCTCCTATGATTCTAATGTTAACTTTATCACTTTCTTTCATATCAGTTTGATATTTATATATGGCTCAAATGACATACAGAAACAGTTATTTTCCCTGTTGCCAAGACTAAAGGAAGACATGAGATACATCAGAATGGTCTTGTACTTAAAAGTAGAAGATCCACAATAACAAAGTCATATGTTAAACCGCTAACAACAAATAGATTGAGACAGAGACAGATTTAAGGGAAAAAAGGTCATTGTCAGTGTTACTGGGATACAACATAAGCTATCATCCTTTTTTCTATATCTCTTTACAAATTCTACAAACCCATGTAGTTCTCCTACTACATGTATATTTAAATTAATTTCAAGAGAAAAAGAAATTATAAAGGTAGATAATGGGGAACAGTTCACTCACTGTTACTCAAGCCAACAAGAATAAAATGGTAAGGGTAAATGTGCAGTTCATGTTGCAAAATGACACTCATTTGTTTATCTATTACACCCTTAAATTTCAGAGCTTCCCTTCCAGATAGAGTTCTCAGGCTATTTTGATTGGGAAAGATTGCTATCACCGCTATAGAAAAGGCACTCAGGGCATTGTCTCATTGAAGTTTTCTCTTTGTCTTTTTTTTTTCTTTTCCTTGTTGTTTTCCGTAATCTAAATTAATCCAGTGCTGTGTGCTTTACTTGATGGATGGGGGAATGAAACAATTTATTTCACAAAATAAGATAATATTGAAGTGGATTTCAGTTTCAAATTCCCAGAGCAAAACCATAATAAACAGAAGACATCAAAACAACTTGATGTTCATTGGCAAGGGAGAGTAAAAACACCAGGGGTTTTTTTCTCACATACAGAAGCTTTCTCCCAGAAAAACAATGAATGCAGTATTTCCTGACATCCTGTTTGAAGACTTTCTTTCCAAATACAAAGGAAGACTAACACTGTTTTTTGCATTTAAGGCATAACAAATCTTATCTAATTCAATTTTCCTAGGCAGGATAGGTGCATATACTGTAAAATTATTTAGAATATCCCACTCCATCAATTGTAACCTATCCAGAGATACCCTGTGAGGAATCTTGGCATAGGTGTATACTATCAGTTAGGTTTGGGTGTCGCTTTGGACCTGTGATCGCACCCACTGCCTGGACTCTATTGAGCTGGGCTACCTTCTCCAAGACCTGAGTCATAGAACTGAAGACTGCTGAGTGTCTGAATTCTATCTTTTACTATGGTCTGGTAAATAGTGACTTGGAGTCCTCATATTTAACAGAAGTGCAAGTTTAACTTGCAGCAGGATTCACAGTTGCTGCCCACAGCTCGTTTGTAAGACTATCCTATAAAAGAATAGTCTTTAATTAAAGAAGCTTAGTAAAGTTTATTTCTGCAATTCTAATTATTACATAAATCTTTAGCACATGACTTTAGTCTACATGTTAATATAATATACAGTCTCTCGTCAGCCACAGTTATACCCTTGCTAAAATATGGCGACAGAACTATATACACCATTCTAAGTAATGTTCAATTTATAGCTTACATGGATACAATATCAACTACTTTGATTTATACTGTATGCCCTCTAGCAATACAATCCAATGTTCTCCTTGCCTTTTTTTATTGCAGCAACAGTACTCGGTGCATTGAGGTTGCTCAGATTTTCCTATACTAACTACCTGATCTTTCCAGCAAGTTCAAAACTTTAAAGATATTGTATGACGGCTACTCTGTCCTCTCCTTTCTGCTGTTACATTAATATCCCTCAAAGTCATTCCTGGAAAAGCAGTAATCTATGACCCATTTTTCTTCAGGCTAAATTGGATGTTCTCAAGTAAGCCAATATATTTAATCCTTTAAAATGGGACCTATGGCAAATCACTGCCTGGAAACTTTAAAAGTACAATCACTACATTAAATTGTGTGCATTTTTCTTCTGCTTTTTCTTCTCCATGTCCTACCTACACTTTTCTCCACAGTGCATTCATAAGTTCACATATCATTTCTTCTCTCATATCTTCAGAATACAGTATTTTAGCACTGTTTTTTTATTCTAAGTATCTTAATTATATCCTTGGTCAACAAACTGCATCTTTTACCTGATTTCAGGCAAAAGAAGAATGTCCAATCACACTGTTTGTCTGTGTGTCAGTCAGTCTGCTGGTCTGTCTGTTCTCTTGTCTTTAATCCACTGGACAACTTCCTCAGCTGAGCAAGAGATGTAAAAAACCCCAAGATTATCTCACTACAAGTTTTATGAAAATAGCAGACTGCATACAGGGGAGAGATATGTCAATGTCCCCTTGGAGAGACAGAATATTTTGAAGTTGCAAGTGATTTTAGGGAAGTTTGACAGGCTTATAGTGTGGTGCACAAAAGCATGACACATCCAAAAGCTGGCTAACATATTCTGATCTTCAGGACTATGCAAGTCTTAGACACATTTATTCAAGTACATAAGTAAATGCATTTTTAACTTTCTATTGAAGTTATTGAATGTTTCCCCCAGAATTTCTTTCTTTTTTTTTTTTTTTTTTTTAAAATAAAATGTTCTCTTAAGGTCTAACTAGAAGGTGAGTAAAGAGCAATCCTGCTTTTCAAGCAATCTGTATCATTCTATTCTATAACACTCCATATGGGAGTTCCACAGTAGGGACAGCTTGAACTGAGATCACTGTAGACTTTAAGCTAGTCTAGGACATATTAAGCATCCAATCTATTCAATTCTTTAAAATGAGATACTCAATAACATAAGTGCATTTTTTACCTGAGAAAATATCGCATTCTGAGAAAGGGAAAAAAACCAAAATGCCTCTTTAAAAAGTAGAATATTTACATATGTTCTTCCAAGGAATGTCATTATCATTGTTCAGTCCATTTTTATTTTAACCTGGCACATTTTCTAAAGAAAAGGAAGAAGACAAAATAAATGTTGAGATTCACAACTGATTTTTCTTCCTTCCTAAAATCTGATGCAATGCAATTGTTCATGCAGTTTGTGTTGAAGGAAGATTCTACACTCATGCCAAAATAAATGGTTATATCCATTGAAAACACAGATTATAGAATGAGGGGTGGAACAGCTTTTCTGGTTAATTTAAAGGCAAAATCTAATTTCTACAGATATGTAGTGCATGCCAACATGTTTTAAACAAGCACAGCTGTATACACACAGCAATCAAATGCAGCTATGGGGACAACGCCTTATTGACAGCTAAAAACTGACCATAGAAAGAACAAATGAAGCGTAGATAGATCAATATTGAAATAAATAGTAAAAGGTCATGATTTTCCTTTACCGCTACCTAGAAACAGTGCAGCAATGTCTTGAACAAGAACAGCCAAATGCAATTTCTCTCCTTTTTATTTTTCCAATATTGATTTCAGTCAAAAAGAAGGCAGGGGAAGAAGAATAATCTATTTTTCTATAAGACATCAAAAGCTGCCTGTAAGTAAATATTGACACTTGGCAGATGTGTCAGTTTATTGTAAAACACTTTCCTTTTTAATCACTGTAATTCTATAAATCTTCATCTGACATATTGGTGTGAGCTTTTTAGACCAGATGTTCTGCATGTCAGTGAAAGAAAACAAAACAAAGCAGAAGCGAACCCAAATCTCACAAAGACAGCTGTAGAAATCCCATTATTTTTAAAATGAAATATCACCGTGTTATGCTGTGTAACTTAATAGGTGACAATTATCATTGCCCTTGAGCTGTAGTAACACACAGACCCTCCTTTCCACCTTGATCACTGTTGCCTATTAATTGAATCTGAATATTTTATGAGAAAGGGATAGTAGGAGCGTAGCTTTCTGGCCTTGTTAGATCTTCTTGCAGAAAACATTTTATACGATGCTAGCAGGTGCATAATTTAAAACTAAGGGATAATTTCATAGCTCTTAGGAAAACAGCGGTTACTAAAAACTCCAAATGCACATTGTAAGAGCATGGCATAACACAGTGGAAATGAGCAAGCCATCTCCCAAATGAGATTCAAAATGCCACTCCAACAGATGCAAAACCAGTCAGTCCCAACACAATTCATAGGTAAGGAACTACCTAACAATGTGAAAATCATGTACGAATAGGAAATCAATCACATATGAAATGAAGCACATACTTTCTAACCTGCAAACCAGTTTCTTTCTTCTGTTATCTACAGTTCAGAATGGACTAAAAGACACAACCACAAAAATAAGAAATCAATAGGAAATCATGTCACTCAGTGTCCAAATTCTCCTGTTGCATCAGACTTAATGTATCACTGTCAAGAAAGCAACTCTAAGTGGCCTAAGTGGCATATTCTCTAATTATTTCAACAGGGGGTAACCATTTCTTTTATATAGTATGTGTTGGTTTTCTAGAAATTAGTAACTTCAGAAAACTACAAAGTATATATTTTTGTGCATATAAGCTTGACATTTTATACCAAATCTAAATGTTCCTGAACAGCAAGGGAATATCACTCTTTAAATATAACTTCATAATCTATTTGACATTTTTGAGAAGGAAGTTATATATCAGGCTATGGACTGGGTAGAGCAAAGTAATACGGAGGCAGATTAATAGCCTCTAGAAGAGAGATAGGAATTAGCGTTCAGTGAGGCAACAGATATCATTCAGAATAAGATTAAAAGATGAAAAAGACTGAAGATAATCTTTTGACGTTCAGATGACAACCTGATTCTTAGTTTACAAGTAGGAGGAAGGTAATTGCTAGATGATGAACAGGCCAATATCTGTTCTCTAGGGTGTCTGAAGGGTATTCTAATTAATGGTTGTGTAACATCACCTCTAAATTGCTTTCTAAACAGAAACGTCTGTCTCTTCAGCTTCAGGGAAACAGCTTCAGGATTTCGGAGAGCTCATCTTCCTGCCAGCTCCTGCAGTTCTCAAATGGCACAGCAATCTGTGGGAGGTGACAGCTAGCTGAGCGGGTACAGTGCCAAAGACACCTCAGAACCACAAGAAGTCATGTTTGTTTCCCTTAATCGTTGTATGTGAAGGGTTTGTGGTTATAAGGCATTAACAATGAAACCTAAAGTGCATAAAACCTCACAGACGTAGCTCCATATTTCTGATATTTATTTTTCCTGTCTGAACTCCAAAAGATAATTTTCTCTTAATCAAGCAGCAGAAATCTGAACTTACAAATTAAGCATAAGCTGTGTTCCCAGTAAACCACTGTTCCTAAGAATGGTTGAACAAACTTTGATTAAAACTTACTTATTTGTTCTGTTTTTACATTGTTAGATCAAGTAACTTGCTATATCAGTGTAATCTGGAGATGAAATAAAATCTGTGACAGAACTGAAGTGCCATTAACAAACTTTAAAATAACTTTTTAAAAATTTTGCATTTACTTTTCTACCTTCAGGATAGGGGCTGACTGGTTGGAATGGATGCAGGAGATTTAAAACATTGCACATGAAAAAAATGAGAAATCCTGCCTTGATTCCACCATGCACAGCAAGCATGGTTGCTATTCTATTTGTGGCTTTATGTACACACACATTGCTGAAATCAGACCCAGCTAGAACACTCAGAATATTTTCTGATTGCATCCAAAATATGTATTGACATTCACTGTCCACTGACCTTCTTGCTGTCTTCTTCCAAATAATGTTTTAAATAACCTGTGGGAGGCTCTGCTTCCTTGCTGCTCCATTTCAAATCACAAGATATTTCACAAGAAAAATAGAAATGAGGAAAAAATGAGGAAAAAGTAAAGAGAAAAGCAAGCCTTCACTTTTCAGCATCAATAAGGAATGATTCCTTTTGTGAGAAAATAAATTATGTATCTTTTGGGGGGTTGTTTTCCCTGTTCTGTTCCCTCAAAAAGGATCAGCTAATAGAATTAAAAACAAAGATGGAGAAGACTTATGTGAACATCTTCTTGATGCATGATTCATGTCAAAGTATTTAAACATCTTAGGTGATACAGATTTTACCTATTCCCAGGACCAGATCAGAAAGAGAACTTCAATAGAATATTTTTCATCAGATAATACTGATTTGTCAGAACTTCATTGCCACTTTTCCTACACATTTACACTTCAGGGTCGAATTTCTGGTCAAAAATAGTGTGGGATGCCTGCTGCAGAACAGATCATTGATTATTAATGGTTATACTTTGTTGTTCATAGTCATACTGGGGCTGGGACAGGTTTTTTCTGTTGCAACTGTAGTGCCCTTTGTAAGTAATGGCATGTTGTTTTAGTGAAAGAACAAGCCAACTCTATTGACTTCATGAGATAGTCTTGCTCTAAATTAGTCTTGCTCTAAATAAAGCAGTATGATAACATGACCCAGTGTAGGTCATGTCTGTTAGAAAATGTATAAATACTACACTCCTGCCGTTCCTGGAAAATGAAGTTGTACTGTTTTCCCTCATTCCTTTCCTTCAGTAGTCTGAAACCCAAGATCAGCTTCGGAATTTTTCATGAAATTGAAAAATGCATTTGAGATTGAAAGCCCTGTGAGTTTCACTGCCAAATACTCTACAGGAGCACTACATGATTTGCCATATATTTTCAATTGGTTACATAGGTGGCAAAATTGCCAAACACAATAAAAGAGCAAGAAATCACAGATCTGTTTGCATCAAGTGAATTACCTTTGCATAGGCTACATGTACTGTTTGGTTGCTCAAAAATGAGCTCATTTTCTACTCCTCCCATAACCATTTAAAAACTATTTGCTTAACTTATTTATAAATGGATTGTTGTAACGACCTCATTGTCTACCAGAGACAAGTGTATTTGTCCTTGATATCAGGGAAGTCAATGGAAGTGAAGGTGTCTTCGTACCTTATTAGCTACTGGGTCATGTCTGACCATTTAATATATATCTTCACCAAAAAAATGTCTTGGCACAGATAAAATGTCTCATAAATTCTGTGCAACCCTGTGCCAAGTTATCAAACTCAATGTAAAAAATGCCATGTGTACTAATAAGTTTACCAGTAAGCCATACTTATTGTCAGAGAAGCCTGTGTTTTGCCACTGGAAACTAAACTTGAAAACCAGAATCTTTTGCTTTTTAAAACTTGCTATTTTTCTTACATAGAATACTGAATTAAGTGCATTTGTATGCTTGTCAAGAAAAGAAGAAATAGCACATTATCAAGAAAAATCAACAGTAACATAGCTACTTTTGCAAAACTGGCATGGGGTAAGAAGTGTTGAAGGTTTTTCTAAAAGCTGAATTTAACAACAATGTTTTAAGTAGATTGGTACATGGATTTCCAGAGTCCCATGGTACATAATAATGATGTTTTCTGCAGTAGGATTTTTACCTAATCTGTATAAACCCTTAATGTTTGAATGAAACACAGCAGCAGTGGGGAAACACAACAGGAGGCATATGAAGCCTTGCAAATAGACCTCGCCTTTGCAGATATGAAGTTAAACTACACTTTTTTCCCAGTCTAGCACTGAAGGCGAGCAGCTCTGACACAGGCTATGTGAAAGTGTTCTTCCCAGTCAGCCAAGTTAGCTTCTCTCTGCTCCACAGTTCCTCTCGTACACAAGTGCCACTCTCTTTGCCACTTCTTCCAGATTAATCAGGATAGTTTTAGCTGGTTTTGTGTGTTTGCTGTTCTTTCTCAGTATTCTTCCTAGCTTTGTCTTTGTTTTTATCCAGAGCTTCTTAATTATTTAACCATTCTGCATCACTCCTGTCATAGTCTCTGAATATCTCTACTGTTGCTACATTTGTCCTTTCAACATAGTAGACTTACTCCCCCAAACACATAAGCAAATAGGCTGTTGCCTGCACCTTTTCAAACATTCATGCAATTAAAGCACTTAGCAAACTGGCATGTAAAATGCCAGTAAAGATACATCAAGGTGACTCTTGCCCAGGTTTCTCCTTCTGTTTTGCCAAAAAAACATCTGGCCTTAAATTTCCATGTTAAGTGTCCGAGTCAGCTGAATTCATGTAGTAAGTTTTGTTTTCTTTTGTCCTTGCTGGTATAAACAATGATTAACTAATATGACAACAAAACTTTAAGGCCTTTAAACTGAAACATTTCAAGTGCATGGGAGTTTTGAGTCCTGAAAAGGCACTTAGGCGAAAAGCTGGCTGTCTAGGGCTGTCACTCAGATGCCTCCCTCCTTTCTTGCAAGTCTCTATATGGAGAAATGCCTCTGGGTCCCTGTTGCAGGGCTGTTTGGATTGATTCCTGTAATTGTAGATGGTGGGCTGTTAGCACGAGGAAAGCGCATCATACTGATCCTGGATAATAGTAAATTACTCTGGGTAATTTATTCCATTCTCCCTGTATTTCTTGTCTCTTATCCAGCTGTGCTTTTAAAGGACATCCTCTGTGACCCTCAAACTGGGAGGCTGCAGAGGTACAAACTGATTTGCTTAGAAGTAATATTTGATGGTTTCTTACACACCTGCACTGGCACAAACCATGTCCCCCGTTAATTACCTTAACTTCTGAGAACTGTTCATCAGAGAACCCAGGCTTGAACAGAGCTGGGTGGACACAGCTGGACTAGCTCTTACTGAGCTGGGTGGAGAACTAGAAATAACACAGCTTGGTACAGCGCTACGCTATGCTTCTCAGTTACTGCAGCCATATTGCCACTTGAACTGGAATTGCTGTTCCTCGGTGCTGTGTCATGTAGCCACACCAGCTTACCTAGCTTTTCTACTAACTTTGTAAAATTAGGGTTCTGTTCATAAATTCAGGAAGAAAATCTAGCTCTACCTTCCCTGATCTTTTGAATTTTCTTTTCTTATTTTTATAAATGGCTGTTTTATGATGTGAGCAGATGCACAGTTTCAAGGCAAAAGTAACCACCTTGTTTAAGACTCATTTTACCAGCCTTTGCCTATCTGGGTTCTAAATCTGACCTATAAAGGCTCTTGTAAACTGTACTGTAAACCATTACAATAAAGGCTATCCATAAAATATTTACAAGACAATTATTAAAAAAGCTCTTGAGAGCTTAGGATTCCATTCTCCCTTGATTTTTTTGATTTCCAAGTAAATTGTAGTTCTGAATTTTAAAAGGGTGGTAACAGAAAGGGTCAAAAAATTGGACATTTGAACCTTCTTTTTGATATTTGTTCATGCCTAAAAGAAGAGATTACTTGCCTTTATGTATGTGCTAAATATTCATATTTTTTTTGGATAACATTAGAGGAATAATATGAGTAAACACAAATTTCTAGTAAGTGAATGTAAAGAATGAACATCAGGAGACAAATACATACAGATATCTGTGAATAAAGCACTGGATGACATTATTTTTTTCTTCACCCTCCCATTGTACAGTGTATCACCTTGCACAACTTATTTTTCATCAGCTTTGCCACTGTTTTTTGTGCTATGTCCTTCCTGCAAAGCTCTTCAGGAAAGAGAAGCAAAATATAGGTCTACTGTGGCTTCTGAAGTTCAGTGAGAGTTTTACTATTGACAAAGTCCAGCCCGTACTAGATAACTTATAAGTCACAAGAAAATACCCAAAAAACAAAAGCGAGAAGATAATTTGAACAATTTTGTTTTTTATGGCTTTCACATTAAGCCATTTTATGGCTTCACATTAGCAAAATAAATTCTGTTCCTTTGAAATTATGTAAAACTGATTCAGCATTTTCTCTTAAATTTGAAAGACCAAACATTAACAGATTAATTGGACCAGATGCCAGAAATGAGCAGTAATGTAACTGTAAAAGGTTTTTCAGATTACTATCTTTGATTTTATCATGCTTTGTAGGTTGTTGGTTTTACAACTGCATATGAGCTGGAAGTACTTATTAAAATAAATTATTGCATTCTATTTTTGACAACTGAGCTGTTAGTAAAATTGCATGAACACACATTTTTCATACTTGCTAGTTGTTTCTTACTTTTGAAGATGCCTTTCTGCATTAAAAAAAAAAATTAATAATTTGGCTGCTGTGCCTCAATTATAGGTTTTTTTAAGAGGAAGAGTGGTCATGGATGCTCCTGAATGAGTTTCTGATCATTAGGTTACTGAGATTTCATCAGTTGAAGGATCTTCTCTAGCAAGGAAAAAGAACTATGGCTGGAGTATAAAACATTTTCCAGGCATATAGACAATTTATTTTCAGTGACTAATTATAGCTAGAGGTACCTAGGAGAAAACATCAGTGTAAAAAAAAATCCATGAGTGAAGTTAATTTGGAGCTGATGGAAGTACAGTTTGAAAAGTGTTTGGTGAATTATCAAACTTATTCATTCCTCAAAATAATCTCAGTGTAACTATCTGTAATAACAGTGGCTGGATTACAGGTAAGATAAAAGGCACATTTTGTAAGGGTACTTTGTGTGTAGGTTTGTATCAAAGATGAGTGAGCAAAATTCGTTCTGGGATGCTACAAGAAACTATTAACTATCAGAACTGATAGGCTTGATGTTCAAAACATAATGTTGTAAACATATTCCTCCTAAGAAGAGTTTGTTTTTCACTCTCTTCAAGTTTTCAAAATGAAGTTTGGCAAGGCAGGAGAACAAAATAAATTCTGTGGGAAAATATTTGGCTAGATCAATAGTTTTAGATAATGGGGACCCCAGTTCAATTTCTTACTCCAAAGTTAGTGCAGTCATATCACTCTCTTGGATTCACAATGGAATACAAGCATTCTGACAACTATTTTTTTGTCTTCTGAGACTACATTAATGAAGAGATTTAGTAGTTGCAGTGTGTTTTCCAACACATCTTTAAGGTCTGCAGCTCAGAGAGTAGAATGAACATCCTGCACCCCACTGTAATGCTATGGGCAAATTAATCACTCCAAAATGAGAGTCGTGGATGCACATGGATCAGCTGAAGGACACAACAGGGAAGAAAAGGGTTGATTTCAAATGCCACATCTTCTAGGCAAAAAAGTGCCCAGTTTACCTGGAAAGTGGCCTTGATCTATGCTTGGGATGTGCTGTCCTCATCTTTTTCTTGAACATTTCTATCAAAGAATGAAAAGTTTTCTCATTTCTGTTAGCAGATTGCTTCCTCCACCCTTTCCACTTTGCACTTTGTACAAAGAAGGGGAGATTCTAGTTCAGTGTCTTCATCTCCTTAAGGCACTCCTACCCATATAGCCCATTCTTGTGAAAGAGTTATCTCATTCAGCTAAGAGTGGGTAAGAAAGGAAAGAAAGCTTTTAACTTCTCTTGATGCTGTTGCATCAAAAAAAAGGAAAAAGAAAAAAATATTTCTTAGCCCTCTGCTAAGTAAGAACATGGTCTACAAATCAGAGCCTTCATTAAGGAACAGGGACAGCTGTTTCCCATCTCTGCCTTTCAAATGGGAGAGCTAACCAATTGGCTGGAGAGTTAATATTTAATTCTTTGTGAAAATCAATTATTTAAATATGTGGAGATGGGCATATCAGGCTGCATCCAGAGAATTGTGTCCAGTTCTAGTCCCCACAATTCAAAAAAGACACAGACAGACTGGAAAGGGTCCAAAGGAGGGTCACGAAGATGATCAAAGGGCACAGAACCTGACCTATGAGGAAAGACTGAAGGAGTTATGTCATTTTACCCTGAAGAGAAAGCCCAAGGGGTACCTCATCACAGTTTTCCAGTACTTACAGTCCAGCTACAAAAAGGATAGACAGTCTCTCTTCACAAGGAGCCACATGGAGAGGACAAGGGGCAACAGGTACAAGTTGTACCAGTAGAGGTTTCATCTTGATACAAGAAAGAAATTTTTTTGCAGTGAGAACAATCAATCAGTGGAACAACCTTCCCCAGGGACCTGATGGAATCCCTGTCACTGGAGGTTTTCAAGATGTGGCTGGACATGGTGCTAGATAATCTCATCTAGGTTCCCTTTCGCACAAAAAGTTGGACCAGATCATCTTCTGAGGTCCCTTCCAACCTGGGCTGTTCTATGCTATGCCTTTAAACTCCAAAATAAGTTATAATGATGCCTGATGAGGACTGACTTCTGGGATGAAAAGCAGTATGTTTGAAATATCCCAAAGAAAATGAAGTTAGCTGAGGACTCTTCTATCTTGAGTGAATACCTGAACAGCAAGATTATTGTGCAAAACATGCTCTGCTTCCTTCTCCTCTCTTCAGCATTGCCTATCAGAACAGGGTTTGTTACTCAGCAAGTGGCTGCCAGCATGAAACTTCATGTCAGATACATGTTCAAACACACTACCCAGTGGCATATTGAAGACAGAGAGCAAGGCATCTCTAGAGGACTTTGAGTCTTCCTGCAGGTACAGAGATGTAAATTTTTCTCTGTTGTCTGTAAGGCAACTAGACATTTCACTTACAATCTGTAAATGTAGACTCAGAATTTTTAGGTCTTACAGTGTTAACTACTCTGAATATGGCTCAATCCCTTTCCCGGGTCAGGACCTTCATTTCTCTGCAGTTGAATATCCCTGATAGTGAAAGATGGTATCACTTCTCTATCCCACAAATTCTTCCTTTAAAGACAAATACAGTAAAGATGATAAGGTTTTCAAAAGGCTTATTTGCGATGGGCCAAACAAGGACCACCAACAGATACATGAGTTATGCCTTGATACACTGCAGGGAGAATGTCTTTTCTCCAGTGTTCACAACCCTGTGGGTGGAATATGGTCACATAAGAAGTTTTCATAGGTAAAGCAATCTTCCTTCAAGAATATTGCTCCTACAGTAGCACTAAGATTATTAAATTGCTGGTCCACAAACTTTGTTAAAGAAAAGAGGAATAACTGGGATAAACTCTCCATTTTTATACTCATTCAGAATTAAGTACAGCAAGTTTTAATAACTGGATATTTGAGAAGCATTTCAAAGCTCGGTGCAAAATTTAAAATTACATTTGTATGTATCATACATTTTATACAGAAAGGAGGTTATATATTTTACACTCTGTCCTGTAATTCCTATTAATGGTAACAGAAGTTACAAAAAAAGTATGCATTATAAAGACCATGTACCCCAGAAATCTGACTTTTTAAACCTGTGTTCTCTTACATTTTTAAATAAAATTCATAAATCATCAGACTACAAACGAAATGAAGCAGTACAAACACAGCGAACAGACTAAGAAGTTAAATAAGGGTGCTACAGAAATATTAGTCTGTTTTTATTCTCATACTGTGAGTGTAATGCACTGGAATTATGACTGTATGACTATCTTCTCTACTTGCTTTTCTCATTTTCTATGGTCAACATTATATTGAAATTATTGTAAGGGCAAACACCATTGTACAGTTACAAGTACTTTCAATAGGTAAAGCACACAGTATAAAGTCTCTACTGTTGCTAAGTAAATGTCATCTTTCCCAAAACCCACCAGCAAATATTGATCAAGAATCTCAAGCTTTACAATGAGCTCCTAAGTCAGAGTGAATTAGTTTATGCAGTTTCAGAACATTATAGCTCTAGTTACAACATCACTATATGTTGTTAGCATGCAGAGTGATTTTTAAAATTTTCAAAAGTGTAGAAGATGGCTACCTGACAGGCTGCATGAACAAGTTACTGTGAGGTAAGGTGGTTTGCATCTCCTTCATGGAAAAGCATGAGCAAAGGTAATGCATGAGTACTGAGGGAGTTGGCTGAGGTAATTTTGTGGCCACTCCCAATAATCTTTGAACAATCATGGTGACTGGGATAGGTGCCTCAGGACTGGAAGAAAGCAAATGTCACTCCTATCTTTAAAAAGGGCAAAAAGGAAGACCCAGAGACTTATGAGCTGGTCAGCCCCACCTCAATCCCTGGGAAGATGATGGAACAACTAATCCTGGAAACTACTTCCAGGCACACGAAAGACAAGAATGTGAACGGGAGTAGTCAGCATGAATTCACCAAGGGGAACTCATGCTTGAACAACCTGATAACCTTCTATGATTGTATTATTCTCTGAATATCCTAGGTTCACATATCAGGAGGCATTGTTAATAACTGTGAAACTTCACCCTGCAGTAAATGCAGTTACATGGCTTGCATGATTTCTTTCTTGATTATTTCTCCACCTTTTCACTCCTTCCCTTTGCTTTCTAGTTATTTTTAGTCCTGATGAACAGATATGGCCAAGAATGTCCCAGCTTCCATTGTTGCAATCACAGTTTTTCAAGAAGGTGTTTCATTTGTGGGTCAATAGATGATTGGCCTACGTATCATTTTGTGCAGTGAGCCAAACTGTTGGAGATTCCTCCACCAATTTTCTATAATCAAAATGATTGCACTGCAAAAAAAAAGACTCTGAGGAAATAATCTAGTATTCCTCTCTTCACTTTACTGATCTATCTGACAATCTGTGATAACAGAGGGCGAATATCAGGACCATAGTGGAGGGGTTATAGGATGTATTAGCACTCCAGTCCTGAGTCATTACTTTTCCACCTGATCTGTCACAAACCATAATGTACTTTGCGATAATGGCAAAAATGGAGATCTTGCTCTGCAGGTGCTGAGTGACGGAAGGTCAGCTTTGTGAGGTTCCTAAAAGCTATCATTCTCTACCTAGAAGTGGATACGCTCCTGTACATCAAAGGTCTATCTAGTTAGAAATTATGTCTCCAAGAGGGACCCAGAAAGAACATTTTTAAAAAGGTGTACAAACAGGGTAAGCATGCTTTACCATGAAACTCTCCCAGCCTCCACAACTTTGCTGAATTGTTGGGGTTTTTTTCACAATTTTTTTAGTGACCCTTGGTAGATTTTTATTGCATGAATTTGGTTGTTTTCTGAACACTTTTTGTTCACTTTAACATTCATATTGTTCTGTAGCAAGAGATTTCAAAGCCTAATTATGAAGCTGTGAAAAGCTTTTCTTCTGTGAAAAGCTTCCTTCTTTTTGTTTTGAACTTGCCACCTGCCATTTTATGCTGTCTACTTCTTGAAACATTGAACAATCATTCCTTGTTTCCCGTTCCTGTAACTGCTGTGATTTTATAGACTTCTTTTATAACATTCCCCATTCATTTTTTTCCTTTCAGGAAGATGCTAGTCTGCTTTATCGTTCTGTGTCATGCTGTCCCAGCCCAGGGACAAACTCAAAGCCAGAATGCCTCAGCTCAGCAAGACATCTGCTTGTCTAACCTTTTTTCTCTGGTACCAGCTAAGCTTTGGACTTTGGACTAGGGTATGCCCTGATACACCAGGCATAGCTGCATCATCACAACTGGTAGATTATGATCCATATCAAGTTGTAAGATGAAGTTCTGATGTATCCTTTCCTCTTTAGAAAAGAAGTAGCTAATGGTATCTCAAAGATCAGACCTCTGTGGAAATTATAGTGCAGAGGGTTTGTCTTAAGACATTGAAACCATCAGAGTCCATTGGGGGTGGTAGGTGTCTCAACTGCTTTAGCTAATGATTGCAGTGATTGCCATTAAAGTTGTTGAAATAACTATGAGAGCAAAAGCTCAGACTGATAGAGAAGGCATGCACAGCAATGTCATCAAGCACTGCTCCTGGGATAACAGCCAGGATGGAGGTAATAATTCCTGACAGAAACCAGTGGCTGAATTCTGTCCAAAGGGCATTCATTCATAATGGAAAAGACTTTTGAGCAGAAAAAAAAAAGTTCCAGAAGTAATGAGCAAGGTGATACTTTATGAATTCTCATATCAGGTGCAATTTTGGAATGTGGACAGAGCCAGCGAATAGAAAAATCATATTTTCTGTAATGAAGAAAATGTATGCATGGAACTGTGCCTATATTTAATCCTTCAAAGGTGTCAAGACTTTTTGCTGACTGTCATGAGCTTCAGAAGCTGTGAAAGAACTTGGTTTGGTTAAACATTGGGATTTTAGAGACATATTTATCTGACAAAAAATGTTGAGCTTCTCTTAGTCTTCTTGGATACATTAGACTATCTGATACAGTGCCTACAGATATGAAGGCCTCACTGTGCAAGGAAATATGCAAAATGTATTGTGGAAGAAAGCTATGAATTGCTTATAGTTTAAGTAGAAATCATGGACAGAGAATAGAATAAGAAAGAGAAAAATCAAGCAATAACACTAACTTCATACAACTGTCAGGTTCAATAGGCAGCGTACTTAGTGCTAGAATATACATTGCCTTATTCTAAGGTTAATAACTTGTCTCTTGGATCACTTTACACTGCATTTGACTTTGTGTCCTGGTTTCAGCTGGGATAGAATTAATTTTCTTTCTAGTAGCTGGTATAGTGTTATGTTGGATTTAGTATGAGAAGGCTGTTGATAACACACTGATGTTTTCAGTTACTGCTAAGTAGTGTTTATACTAAGTAAGTCAAGCATTTTTCAGCTTCTTGTGCCCAGCCAGCAAGAAGGCTGGAGGGGCACAAGAAGTTGGGAGGGGACACAGCCAGGACAGCTGACCCAAACTGGCCAAAGGGGTATTCCATACCATGTGACATCATGTCTAGTATATAAACTGGGGGGACTTGCCCTCGGGGGCAAATCGCTGCTTGGAAACTAACTGGACATTGGTCGGCAAGTGGTGAGCAATTGCATTGTTCATCACTTGTTTTGTATATTCCAATCCTTTTATTATTTTGTCATTTTATTATTGTTACTATTATCATTATTAGTTTCTTCCTTTCTGTTCTATTAAACTGTTCTTATCTCAACCCATGAGTTTTACCTTTTTTTTCCAACTCTCTTCCCCATCCCACCAGGTGTGGGCGAAGCGAGTGAGCGGCTGTGTGGTGCTTAGTTGCTGGCTCGGGTTAAACCATGACACTTTGGCTTTCTACATAAACTGGATGTTGCCATATCAATACCTTTTTTTGCTCATTTTACATGAATTTTCACAGATAGGCTTATAGCAGTAGAATTTCATTGTGTGCAAATATTTCTAGAAATTTGATTGTAAGTTGCCGTGGGTGTTCATTGAAAGCTTTTATATTTTCAGCATCTCAGGGAAGCTCAGCTCTATAATATTTGTCTTCTCCAAATAATTGCAAGTAACATGGTAGTACCTAGGCAAATGTACAAGTCAAACTACTGAACTAAAATATTTATACATATTATAAAATATCCCAAATAACAAGCAAAACCACCAGAGAATTACCGTTTCCAATAATTTGGATAATATGGCAGCCTACTTACAGATATTTCACAATCAGTGAAAGGATCTAAATTCACTGAATAAAAGTTGCTTTTTGGGTAATATTGAGCTGTAGGAAGGTGGTTGTTCTGAGTATATTCCAAGGAGCACCTGAAAGGTTGAAAAATTCAATGCTTAAATGTACTTGTTCTGTGTGATGTAACTCTTGGCGAATGAAAGCAAAGCCACTGATTTCATACCTGTCTGGGAGCCAAAATTGTTCTCACGCTCAAACTGAGTATTTGCACCTGATACTTGAAACATGATTGTTTCTGGGAAGATATTTCTGCATATATCTGGGACACTCAGGTCGGAAACTTCTGGTACTAAATCTTATCAAAAGTAGGAGACAGTATTGTACGTATGAATTAAGAGTGAAAAAAAGGTTGAAAAAAGCTTTATTGTAACTACCAGACCAGTGACAGCTGTGCCTTATCAGCCTTTGGCTCTTTTTTTGGCAGCAGTGAAGAAACTAGTGATTGATATCTTGTCGAAATTGCATCTATTCTAGGATAGTTTGGGTGAGAGACAATACTGAGACAAGTATGGTCAAAATGGGTTGTATTTTGCTTGAAAATAAGGTTCTATGATGTTGAAACTGAATGAGAAGTTCTGGTGAAGGGTCTAGAGAACAAGTCTTATGAGGAGCAGCTCAGGGAACTGGAGTTGTTTAGTCTGGAGAAAAGGAGGCTGAAGGGAGACCTTATCACTCTCTACAGCTACCTAAAAGGAGGTTGTAGCGAGGTGGGTGTTGGTCTCTTCTCCCAAGTAAGAAGCAATAGGACAAGAGGAAATGGCCTCAAGTTGTGCCAGGGGAGGTTTAGATTGTATATTAGGAAAAATTGCTTCACCAAAAGGGTTGTCAAGCATTGGAACAGACTGCCCAGGGAAGTGGTTGAGTCAGCATCCCTGGAGGTATTTAAGAGACTTGTAGATGTGGCACTTAGGGACATGGTTTAGTGGTGGACTTGGCAGTGTTTATGTAAGCTTTGTGTTTATGAGAAGACAGATAAAATCTGTAGTGACTGGATCATATCTGATACAAAGTAGAGTGTGCTAGGACCTCCATACATTTTGTTTCCCTGGGTGACTGTGAAATGGCAGACAGAGTTGAACTATGTCAGTGCTGTATGTCATATACTCATGACACACAGCATTTAGGTACCCTAAATCCAGATTGACTGTCTCATGGAGGTGCGGTATTAACTGAATTGCCTTAAAAGGTTAGTATCTAAGGGCACTCTGAGATGCTTTAAGGTATCTAAAACAGCTGCATGCGCCTAGTAGATATGTACAATCAGACATGGTATGTGACTGGCCTTCTGAATGGAAGCTGGAAACTAAGAAAGATATGTCAGGGAGTCTGAAGTTTCACCAGGCACCTGCATATCAGCAGCTGGATTCAGCCCTTAGACCTGGAGAGAGCACTTGTAAATTCTGTGATACTGAACCCAGACAAAGTGCTGGTGAGAGCATGACTGGAGCTGAGCTGAGCTGAGCTGAGCTGAGCTAGGAGTCAGCACTATCATCTGTCCTGCGGTATACTGTTCAATATTCTAGTGTAAAGCTTTCAGTAATAATACTACATTGATTGCAAAAACATTTTTATATTGTACTTGTAAAAATGATAGTGATAACGAAAGCATATGAATGTATGGCGTCAATCAAATTATCCCAAATAAGTGCACTACAATAGCTATGCATTAGAAGCAAATTAGTATACCGGTGGCTGTCCAGACCCCTACATTACATGCAGTTTGGGAAAAAACAGTTAATTTGTACTAAATTTTTGCCTGATTTACTGGACCACACTCCTGGTTTGAAGCTATTCAAATGGCCAATCACTTTTTCCACCTACGCATCTCTTCTATGGTTTGGGCAGCATTTGGTGTGCAATTGGTAGAAATCTAGACTTGACCTTCCAGTTAAGTCTCACCAACAGAAACCTCATTTATGCTCATTAACACCACTCATCAAACAAAAGACTAAATGGGAGGCATGCTGAGGGAATTTACTTCCAAACTGCACCACCGCTTTCAAATAAGATTCCAGTGTAGGTGTATCAATGTCAAAAGCCCACCATCCAATGAATCCACAAAGACATAAAAATACAGGGTTGTTGTCTTTAGTAATTTTCTTCTGTTACAGTATAAGCAAAATTGTTAATTAGCAGAAGTTAGAATAAATCAGCTCCCATTAATATTTTTTTGTGTGTATTTCTAAAGCATTTGGTATTGTTGTGGACAGGATGCAGGACTAACCTTGGCACTGCTCTTCTTGTGATTCTTTGGATACTGTAGACAGGTAAATGAATTCTGGTTTTCTTTGTATGAACTTACCAGGATGGATGCTGTATGGTGAATGCATACAACAATGGCAATTACTGTAATGACTGTTTCCCTAGATAAAGTAATTTTACCTTATCTGCCACTGTTTTAATGCCAGGTGCATAACAATTATTATTATTATCATCATACTAAGCTTTCTACTGCAGAAATAAGAATCCTGGAAGTCCTGAGAACAGTGCAGGTGGAGAAAGGTAGGAGGTGGGGAGTCCAAAAGCCATAAAACTGGAACTCAAGTTTCTATAATAGTACTTTTGCCATAGCTGGAGTGTCTCTGGAAAATACCACTATGTAATGTCATTGGTCCAAAGACTATCTATAGTGAAATAGAAAAAACTGTCTGGAAATATATTTTTACTGCATCACAGCTGGAAACTATTTCTAGTTTCTGTTTTATAGGTCAAGCAAATATTATGTAAGCATTTTTTAATCAGGAGGGGAACACACATTGGATTAATTTTGAAAACTGGCTCTGCTGCTACAGGTGCAGAACTATACTGAAACAAAGGAGTGCTCAGAGCAGCAGTTCTGGCAATACCCTAAAGAACAAATAGATTTTTATCATTACATATCACTTATTTTTAAGAACTGCCAGAATGAGTTACATCAAAAGCCTCTCTCCGAGAATCTCATCTTTAGTGGTGGCCAATAGGGGATGCTAAAGAAGCAGGGTAGGGGGAGAGAAGGATCCTTTCCACAGAATGTTATTCAATCTGTATGTAGTTTAAAGATTTCCTGGGCCATTAGTTGCATCCAGGTCATTGTGTTTAATAGGTATTGATACCACCCATCCTGCATGAATTTATCTAATTCATCTTTAAACCTTTGGCCTCTAAAACAGCCTGTAGCAATAAGTTCCACAATTCCATTAGGTGTCATGTTTATATTTGTTCTTTACAAATTGCTCCTAGTTCCACTGTGTGCTCGTTGTTCCTGTATTACAATAGCGAATAAACATTGTTTATTCGCTTCAGTTATGTCATTTATGTGCTCATAGATCTCTGTACAGTTGCCTACTTCATTTTTTCCTAAATCATTTACAGATCTGCATGAGGTAAGTTTTTACTTCTGGTAAAGCAGGTAGACAGACTTTTCCTTTGCTGTGTGTGTGAACATGGATTTGTCACCAGGAAAAGCCATAGTCTGTGAAAACCTGAGCCCCACATTCTCTCAAAAGTGGGAGAAACAGCAAGGTTCAGGGCTTTTGCCATTGTTTCCATTTGTAACATGCGGTACAGAAGCAGCTGCTTTTGAAGATTACACACAAAGGAATCAGGCAAGCAGACCCTGGGAATGACAAAATCATCTCAATTTGCAATGTACAGTCTGTCTGTAGAACCACCCAGTTTCATGATGTAGTTTAACTGCTAGTCTAGACTACTGCTAGTCTAAAAAATTAACATAAAGTAGCAATATCACATTAGCAGCACAATAACAACACAGTCAAGCAAGTTCTATAATGTGCTATGCCTTTAACTGAAACTTTTTCCAAGAGCAAAAAACGGCTTCAGATATTTATTGGACTGAATCGTTAAAATAAATATAGCAAAGGATTCTTAAAACCTATGTAAAGTCTCCATCCAATCCTGAAATACACTATTTTTTCCCCTATTTTCTTTTACCTATCATGTAGGAAATATAGTTGACTGGTTCTAAGAAATCTCCCTCTCTCTGTGTCTTTTTTTTTTTAATTTAGTTATTTTTATTGTCCTATTCCACTGACTTCCTCTGTGATGTTGAGTACCCCACATAACATTATGTCCTTTCATCTTGGTTTTTCCCAGATGGCTAACACTTCAAAGGTATCCAGTTTGGAAACGCTTTACTATCTACATATGAAGTACAATTTACAACTGAAAATATAAAATGTGTTTTGTTCTGAAACGTAGAAGATATGAGGTTTCTCTTGTTTTGGCCCAATAGGATAGCGTTACCTAGTTTTTTGCTAGTATGGTAGCTTCCTAAAACACTATGGTTAGACTGATAAAGGATGAAATTTGGGACTAGTAGTCCCGCCCCCCCCCCCCCCAGTTTAGATGTCTAGTTTGTCTGGAGCTGGTCCTCTGGGCAGGCCTAGCCTTGTGCTCCTTGCTAGAGTTACTGTGCATTTCACATTCAAATCTCACCTCAGAAAACAGAAAACAGGCCTGGTGAGAAGGACTGTAAATGTAGGCCTCCTGCTATCAACCTACTAATGGTCTGCTCCAAGCAGCAGAATGGAGCAACGGTCCCTCCTGCCCACAGCCCGCCTGGCCCGGCTGGCCTGGAGCTCCTGGCTGCTTTGTGGCTCAGGTGAAAGGGTGTGGGGCATGAATTCCCTCACTCTGCATTCACTGTTGTTTGGGACCATGCCTCTTGGGGATGTTGCATTACGGCAGCATGGAGTGTATTCAGCTCTATGGCCATTACAAAAACGTTGTTTACCATGTCAGATGAGACCTGTTTTCCAGTGACAATGACTAACTCTTTCAAGGCCTTTAGGCAGATTTTTCCATAAATACAGGAAGCTTTGGGCAGGAGGCATAAGTATAGCTGCCCAAACTCAATGTTTTCAGAGCATGCACAAGAAAACATATTTAAAGGAGCAAGAGAATTTTCAAGACATGACTGAAGCCCAATGAATTTACAACTCAGAACTGAACAGGTCTGGAAAGGAGACAGACTGCAAAAACCATCTGTGACACCACTAAGTTTTGGTGCCCACCTTGTAGCTGAAGGGGGACTTAGGTAGACTAAATCTCATAGGGAAGTTCATTTATACAATGTCACACTCTTCCAACAAAGACAGCCACAAAACAGAGCTATGGAATAATTCAATGTTAAATCAGTTAAGTAGCACTATAAATTTAACAAGGCAACTGCAATGCTGTTGACAACTGCAAGCCTCTATCTAGATAATTAATGGTTATACCACCAATGCAATTAAAGATACAAATAATTTGCATTAAAATTGAGTATCAAGACAGGTTTTTAACAATTGTTTAAATAATTGCTACTCTTGGATCATTATTGGTATTAGATATACTAAAACACTTAATGTAAGTAAAATATTAAGAGATCAGTTGTTCTACTAGAAAACATAGGTAGTGCTTGGAGAATGTCCTATCCTGTCTCAGATACTTTGCTTCAGAAATAGAGGTAATGTGTCTTTCAAAGAGGTTTTAAACTTCTGCAGTGGTGGGTTATCATGTGTGCTTGGGCCAACACAGTAACATTCATCTTTGAAACATAAGGCTTTGGAGACCTGGTAAAATGGATACAAGACATTTTAATAATGGACATATAACAGAAGTAGAAGATGATTTTCTTCTTCCCTTTGGATAAAACCTGTGTCATTGAAGTAATGTAAGTAAATTTTTGAGAATAAAAAATAGTGAAAGATAGTATTAATAAATGTATCTCTTCATGCATTAAATTCTTTAATATATAGAAAAAGTTATTATTTTTTCTGTATTTTGAACACTTCCAGTTAAAAAGGAACTTATTATAGAAAAATCAAATTCATTCCTCAGTCTGTTTTTCCATATTTAATAAACACTGATAAAGGCACAATAAAGAAGAGCTTTATCAAAAGCTTGCAATGAGGAAGACACATTCTCCTAAAACATAAAAGCACACTATAACCTAAAAGTAGCTGCAGTTAATCAAGTGTGCAATATGAGGCCAATATTCTGTACTCAGGCAGCAACATATATTTACAGTGTTTACTTCTTGATAATGTTGTAGAATAAGTAAAAAAAGGCCAGACATTCAATGCTATATCTGAATTTTAACTGAACCCAGATTTATTTCTGCTTTAACTTTGAAGGCCTGAAACTCATTTTAATCTAAGTGATATTTGTTGTTATCACTAAACAAATCAGATTTTATTTTCTTGTTACAAATACAAACTTATCTCTCTCACAGGGTTGTCTGTAAATTAAAGAACAAAGATATGTTTAAAGCTGTTGGGCCAAACTGAAGGAATTTTAAACAGGCAAACACAAACTACCTTGTGAATCTTCCAGGTTGCTTCTTTATGCTTTCACCATTTTAAAATAAGAATTTGAACTTGTCACTGTTCATTCTGTAAATAACAAAATAATATTCCTTACAGTTTTTTAGAGAGAAAACATAATTCATATGCAATCAGTTAAGAGAGATTTCACTAACTTATTCAAGATGCCATGTATAATGTTCTTAAAATGAATTGCCAACGCAAACTTTTTCTATTAAAATAAACCTCTGGGATCTTAGGTTGTTGAAACTTTCTGTATTATGATCAGTAAAGCCTTGTCTAGAAAGCATACACAATTTAACTTTGAGTTCATTTAATTTCCAAAGTGTCTCTAGGAAAGAGTTTCTTCCCATTATCTAAAAGACAAAAATGGCAAATAAAGTACTGAGGGAGATGTTTCACTGAGAAGGGGTTGGCTTTGAATCATCTCTGCACTTCATTATCCTCCAATCAAGCAATCAAATTTCTTCACCTCTGGAATTCACATTCTGCTGATTATCACTTATGTACTTTAATTGGTTACACTGTAATTTCTGGCTAGACTCTTATGAACAAAAGGACTGTTACTGATGGCTTATTCACAGTTTTAGTCCCCTTTTTGTAGTTGGCTAACAGATTCCCTCCAGATTTCTCTATCATCACCTACACAGCTCTCCCACTGGCTATAAAATACTGCAGCAGCTTGTAGGTAATTGATCAGACAAGTGAACTGTAAAATATTCATTTTCTACTTCAACAGCTAGATAAATCTCTTGGGAAGTGGATGAAAATATTGCTTATGCACATCAGGGTCGGTGTAGTAATAGCAAGGTTGCTGATAAGCAGGGGTCTGCTACAGAGTTAATGCTTAATTCTGTTCCACACCAGAGATGGGAAAGTATGCAGTCTCCCTTTGCCTGCAGCTAGGAGTCTCATTACATACTGAACCTGAGGCATCAACACCAATGCACCAGTCATGGTGCTTCAGGGATGGTGCTTCCTGTTTTAATTAATCAGGTTCATCTCGGTGTAACATGCCAAAGAACAAATTAACACTTAGTTACTGTAACCAACATGCTAAATACCAAAATATTAATGAACAGGAAAGCAGGAATGAAAAGGGACTGACAGAAGAGGGAAAGGAGACTTAAAACCTGCTTTTTTTTCTTTTCATCAACAGTAATCTTTACAATCTCACTTTCTAAGGTTTTTGCACTAAGTTTTCAAATACCAGTCCACGTGTTTTAATTGAAAATATTTAAAAGCAAACTGCATACAGACTTGTAGAGCAACAGCAGAAGATAGTGAGTTCTTTTCATCTTTATCTTGCTGGGTTGCCATAGTAAGAGAATCTGAAGGGAATTAGCAATAGCTTTGTTTCTGACTCATGTTAAATGTGTATTAGGCAACCTTACTCAAGCCCAAACTATACTAATCAGAAAATACATACAATCCCTCCACCTGCTTTCTTGTTGCACAAGAAGGAAAAAGCTGAGCTTTAAGTAAGTACTGGAATATTAACAGCGGTTTTTTTCCCAGCGGTTTGTTTTTGAAGCATCAGAGAACATACGTTTGTTTCCCATGTCCTTGGGAGTGTGGTGTCAGTCAGCTTAAGTGTGGTGTCAGTCAGCTTAAGACGAGGCATTTGAAATAAAAAATAGTCGATACTATGTATGCCACAGTAGTTGTGACCACCTGGGGAAGACAAATGGAACACTACAATTTTACAGTGGAAAAGCAAGGTGCCACAGCACCTGCTGTAGAGATGCTGACAAGTAAATCAGCCTTCCTTGGATCAGAATAGTCATTTGCTTTAAGAACAGAAGAGAGGTCCATGTTTCTTTCCATATCGGCTAACTTCTGATGATTTAAATGTAGTGCCAGAGAAAACGATGGTAATAAATTGGTCAATCAGAAAATTTGGACAGCTTGCTAACACCAGAGGCATTAGCCAAATTTACTTTTTTTTCCCATTATAGTAGTAAACAGACTTGTTCACACATAATCATGGTTTTGAGGTGAAACCCCCAGGCTGGAATCAGCTCCATTAGAAATGCATGCCATGGTATTCAAGGACTCTCTCAGGTATTGTCTAGTCACTTGACAACCCAAATATGCTGAAATGTATTCCATCACCCCCACAGACAAGGCAGGCTGTGGGTCTTCTGCAGACAGTGAGATTCAGATTTTTTGTATGCTTTCTGTATTTTTTGATGCAACTGAAGCAAATCACTTCTTTAATAAGCATTCTGAAAACCATATTCTGAGTTTCTAGTATCCCAGGTGCAGAGTGTTATATCTCATATTTTTTCTGAAAAAGACTGATGAAGATGGAAGTATCTATTTTTAACGAGAAAACTATTCAAAACAAAGAGACATTAGAAAGCAATACAAAGCAAAGAAACACAAATGAAAACAAATACTGGAAATAGTATACAGTTCCCCTTTGTGGTCCTCCATACAATAAGTCCTGCTATTTTAGCACTTCCTAAATTCTCACTCAGTTAAATAGATAATTAAAAACAAAAATAAAGTTCTGTTAGTAATGAGGTCATAATGAAGTGCACCATGAAAATCAGGTGTCTGTTTAATAACTGTGTGTAACCTTTGCTCTTTGAATGCCATTTGTGATGATGGTAATGCGTTGAAAGGGAAATAGATGGATTGGAAACTGTCTTTTCTATCTAGGATTTAAACTATATTATTTCCTGACATATATGTAATAAATATAAAACTCCTCCTTCCCTTCCCTTCCCTTCCCTTCCCTTCCCTTCCCTTCCCTTCCCTTCCCTTCCCTTCCCTTCCCTTCCCTTCCCTTCCCTTCCCTTCCCTTCCCTTCCCTTCCCTTCCCTTCCCTTCCCTTCCCTTCCCTTCCCTTCCCTCCCCTTCCCTTCCCTGATAATAGCTTTTGTCTTTATTTGAATAAGAAAATATTTTGTTATCCATTTCTGTCCTTGCTTTCCCCTCCAAGTTTCTATTCACACTTCAGTAAGCTGTACAAATTTTGTTTTGGTAGGTTCCTATACAACTTTTTATTATGAGCCACTCATCTCTGAAAATAGGAATATCTTTGTTTTCAGTGTCTATCTTTACATGATTTTATCATTTCCTTTTTAAATCCAGCTAGCTATTGAAATCAGTAGCAGCCTAGATAAGCATGTACTGTATTTTACAGTTTTCACCCAGTATTAAAGTCATCTGCTTTCCATGAAGTTTTGTGAACGACCAACTCTCCTTTATGGGTCAGAGCTGCTTGGAAACATTCAAGCACTACTGAGCCTTAATCACCCTGGGTACTTTTCAATCACCTTTATGTTGAGCTCATCTCTCTTTTTCTATGTATATGACACAGAAAATGTATTTAGTCTTCAAGTTGAAATTTTTTTTTAATAAATTCTGTATTGCTGAGAAGCATGAAGAGGACACTGAGCTATGCTCCTATGGAGAAGCTACCAGAAGGAAGATGTCCAAAAGTTTGTTGCTGTCCCTCAAGCTTAGGGCGTTTAGCAGAGCACTGTTGGTGGGTTGGAAAAGACTTGAATGTTAAGAAAAGGACAAAGGTTGTAGAGGCTCTAACACAAAAAGAAATACCGGCAGAAAAAAAACAGGAGTGAGATCAGGGCTAGAGTTAAAGAGGAGAGAAGAAAGGGGAGAAAGTGTGAAAGAAGAAGGGGAAACAAACACAGGGAAAGGCATAGGCAAGGCAACACAGTTCTCTTTCCTCTTTCTTTGCCCTTTAATTGCAGGTTTCATTGATTGTTTTCTTCCACTTAACTAGGATGAGTTCCTTACTGTAAGTAAGGGTTATATTAAAAAGAAATTTTTTTTTAACAGAAATTCACCAGACTACAATCACACTGTCATTGCCTGCTTTGAAGTCGCTGTACTATCCTAGCTGCTTCTTCCTTTTTTATTAAAAAAATTCTTCATGCATCTGTGAATCTGCTCCAAAACACTATTGTCCCAGTCCAAGCACCTTGGTACTTACAGCAGCCTAAGTTCAAGAATGTTCTATAAAGTAGGCATAGTCCTTAGACTAGTTATTTTAACGATGTATTTGGTTTACGTTGCAAGCTTTTGATAGCAGGGGGAGCTGCAGGGGTGGCTTCTGTGAGGAGATACCAGAAGTTGCCCCCATGTCAGACAGAGCCAGTTCCAGCTGGCTCCAAGACAAACCCACCCCTGGCCAAAGCTGACACGATGAGCAATGTTGGTAGTACCTCTGGGATAACATATTTAAGAAAGGGTAAAAAACTGTGCAGCACCTGTGAGAGAGGAGTGAGAATATGTGAGAGAAAGAACTCTGCAGACACCAAGGTCAGTGAAGAAGGAGGGGGAGGAGGTGCTCCAGGCACCGGAGCAGAGATTCCCCTGCAGCCCGTGGTGGGGAAGACCATGGTGAGGCAGGCTGTCCCCCAGCAGCCCATGGAGGTGACAGTGGAGCAGATATCCACCTGCAGCCCATGGAGGACCCCACACCGGAGCAGGTGGGTGCCCAAAGAAGGCTGTGATCCTGTGGGAAGCCTGCACTGGAGCAGGCTCCTGGCATGACTTGTGGCCCCACGGGGGACCCACGCTGGAGCAGTCTGCACCTGAAGGACTGCACCCCATGGAAGGGACCCACGCTAGAGCAGTTCGTAAAGAACTGTAGCCCATGGGAAGGACCCATGTTGAAGAAGTTCATGAAGGACTGTATCCTGGGGGTGGGATCGCACGCTGGAGCAGGGGAAGAGCACGAGGAGGAAGGAGCAGCAGAGTCAAAGCGTTATGAACTGATCACAATTACCATTTCCTGTCCCCCTGCACTGCTCAGGGGGAGGAGGTAGAGAAACTGGGAGTGAAGTTGAACCTGGGAAGAAGGGAGGGGTGAGGGGAAGGAGTTTTAAGTTTTTGTTCTTATTTCTCACTATCCTACTCTATTACAATTAATGGGTAATAAATGAAATTATTTTCCCCAAGTCAAGTCTGTTTTGCCCATGATGGTAATTTGTAAGTGATCTCTCTGTCCTTACTTTGACCCATGAGCTTTTCATCATATTTTCTCCCCCCGACCTGCTGAGAAGGGAGAATGATAGGAGTGGCTTGTTGGGAACCTGGTGGCCGGCCAAGGTCAACCCATCACAAACAGGCAGCCATCGATGATGCTTGTTCCACAGTTTGAGGTGTAAGAAATTATGGATGGATTTATTTTCTTTTTAAAGAAGTAAGATAAAACGGTGATAATTCTACATAAAAGCAATTTTGTTTCCATACAACCCTTCCATTCTGGGGAATAGAGATGCAGACCTGTCACTTCCCAGGAAATGTCCTAGTTCACTAGACATATACTGTACTGGCTGGAGTGAGAGGAACAGCCCTGATGGAAGGCTGCACTGCAGTGCTTAGGGCTTTGCAAATGGGAGGGTTGGGTATTCTGATCCTTGTCTCAAAGAATGTGTTTTGTATTTTACATTTAATAGTGGCTGGAGAGAAGAATGTAATCTCATGAACAGACAACTTTGTGTGCAATACAGATATTGTCCCAGAGGAAGAAAAGCTGTATTTCCTGCTTAACAGGTAAGTGCTCTAAGCTGTAGGCCATTATAGAAGATGACCTGCAAGTCCCGGATCCCATGTCTTAAAGGAAACAGAGAAATAGAAGTTACATTCCCTTTCTCCGAGTAAGTATCATGCTTTTCTGTGTGTAACTAATGGTGAGTTTAACACCATCTTCTGTAGGGTATTACAGTCTAAATATTTGCAGCAATATTTCAATTGGAAATAATACTAAACCCTCACAAATAGTACATATAAATCTTAGTATACCTTGTAAGCAGAAGAAAGAGAGCTGTCTTATTGTTTGAACATCCTTCTACTGCTTTTCATTTTCTCTGAATGCTTTATCTGGCTGAACTTGGCCATTTTTAGGCTCTTTATGTCATGATTATTTTTCCTTTAACCACTGTAGTTTTTTCAAGCATTAACAATAGTTGTTATATAATTCATTCAAATGCTGATAAACCTTTCCCTTTTGTTGTACAAATTTGATGTGTCAGTTTTCCCCTCAGTGCTGAAATACAGGGCTCTATGCAAGATAGTTCTTTTGTTCAGTTAATCATCTACCTGCCTTTCCATAAAGGACTCTACCCCACTTTCAACATCAATATTTCAAAAGTCCTTTTCACCATTTTATTTTTTTTCCAATTCTGGTTGGTTATCAGAGGTTTTACTGAATAGCTATAGTCAATGCTTTTGCAGTCAAAAAGTTCAATTACTCTAGTCACTGCCATGAATCTGGAAAATTTACAAAGATCCCACTTCCCAGTTCATTCACTTCCTTTTCAGCAGAACTCTCCCAAGTACTGTGTACATATGTCAGGTATGATTTGCATGAATACCACATCTCCAGCAGGTTTTGGGAAAAAGAAGCAAGACAAAGGGCAGTATATATGGCCCTGATTGAAATACTTACAGTATTTCTGATTTATTACATATACCTTATTTGGATTTTATTACCTCTGTGCCAACTCAACTCAAACAAAGTTGAAATAATGCTTTTTGTTTATTTTCACAATATCATTTTTCTTACTCCAGCATTTGCAGAGTTATATAGAAAGTAAGAACTGGACTGCAGTCCCTTATTCAGAGATTTTTTCAAGCAGTTGGGACAATTAATTTCATAATTTCCAGTGCAAAGGGTGTAGTTGGACACCAGAAGGAGACATGGCTTGACATGAAGTAATTTGGAGTACAAGGGAGCAAAAAGAAAAACATTCTACGGAATATGGGAAATAAGTTACTCCTTCCTGTGGACAAGAAAAAACAATTTAAAAAAAATGCAAACAACCGTGATTCGTAAGAACACTGGAATCATACTTTCTCCTAGAGCTATTCCTCAGTGGTACACTTAACTTTAAGACTATTCCTGACTTTGCAAACTTGCCAGAGGGAAATGTTATAAAGGAGAGTGCTTCCTGCACTGATCATGGTAATTTTATTCAGTTAAGTATTTCAATGCAACACTTATTTAGTCCACTCTCACTTTCAGATGTTCCCCCCTATCTCCTAACTCTTTCTTTCCTTTTGAAAACAGTTATGGACTTTGCTCTGGAGGCTGGCAGAAACATCTACCAATAAATCAGAATTAATTTACTGGTTTGCATGCAGATACTTAGGAATCGTATGGCCAACTGTTCGTGTTTAGAATGCATCACATACCATCCAATGTCTAATTGCACAACTGAATGCCTTGAATCCATGCCCAAAGCTGTGTTTTCACATTCATAAAATAACAACTGTGATATAGCATCACTCAGCTGGTGTTTTGGAAAAGTATATCTACACTAACAAATATTAGGAATCCGGATTTAATATAAGGTTGTTAAACAGTAATTCAAAAGTGACCTAGAAGTAGCTTAAGGGGCATATGAAATCCAGTGTATCTGAGACTGAAGCATAATCCACAGAAACCTGTAGAAAACACAGCAAACATTTTACATGCGTACATAAATTAACACTTTCATTGTTGTTCTACCCTGTACTTTTATAACGTATATTTTTAAACAGAACTCCCACATTTGAAAACCTGGAATAACGAGACTAGAACATGAAATAAATGCTTTTATTACCGATAAAAATTTAAACCCCAAGAATGGCAAAACGGATTAAGATAAAATGCATAACTCTTTAGCCTGTAATAACAGGCTAAAGAAGCAAGAATCTAATTTTCAGTGGCCATTTGATAATAGTCCAAAGTGTAAACAGATATTTCAAATGAATGTTTTTCTATTGGTCCATCATATATTTCTTCTTTAGAATTATTATTACAGTTATCATACTACTATTTAAATATTTTTATTCATTCCTGTTTGCTTGTGTTACAGTAAAAACTAAGGTTTTTCATATATAAAAAGGGCAGAGACTGTCTAGACATATACTTACCCAGTAAACATCTTGCAAAGCCATTTATTTAAAGTGCAAGACTTACCACATCTTTTGCTATTCAGTCAGAATTAATTGATCTGTTCAGGGCACAATTAACTGTCTTTCCAGATCTGTTGTTCCCTTTTGTACCAACTGTTCTGCAGAAGGCAGCTTATGCACAATATGAGGATAAGGAGAAGAGTATGTGAAAAGAGCCAACAGCAACTTATAATACAATGAAGCATTGAGAAAAGGCTTGTTGTTTACTCAGAGAAGGAGAATAGAGTCATGTGAAGTAAAAGATTTCAGACAGCCTAGAGAAAATAATAAGAATGATCTTATATGTATTTTAAAGAGCTCCTCTTAAATGGAAACTGATATAAATTATTCCCCTTTTCTTGTTTCCATTGCAGGAAGAGGGTGGAAAATTTTAGCTGTTGGTGAATTTTGAAAAATGTTCATATCTGGGGCTTGATAAACATAGAGACATTGTTAAGAATAAGCATGCACCTTCCTTCCAAATGAGATTAACAACTTTCTTTAGAAATTTTTTTATGGAATTTATACTGATAAAATTTTGCAGCAGTCCCAATACACTCACAAGGTGTTATGGATTTATACTGCTAGAAAAAGAGCATTTTAGGTCTTGTTGCCCTGAGAGGGGATGAGTGCAAACAAAAGAACAGACCTTTCACCCATTAAAAAAAATTGCCCTTGTATGTAAGCATTGTGAAAAACTACCTGGAATGTCTGTTTCTAATAATAATTCAATTTACTCAGCCCTGAGAATAAATGTTAATGATGGATGATGAATGTTTTTTAATTTAACCAGTCCATCTGTCTAGCTAAATTTCTCTTTTACTTCAGTGTAGGAATGAAGTATGACAAAATATCCACAGTAGGTAAATTGAAAGCGATGCCTGATAGGAGTTAAAAGCCCCCAAAACTCTGGTAAGAAAATACCGTCTTGTCCATAAAGAAAAGGGAAAAGAGCATGTTTGTAGAGGAATTACCAGACTATCCAGAATAAAATATTCTTTATTATTAAATAATAACAGTCTTATGTTAGGTTTTGGTTTTATTAGTAAATGTACTCTTCCTAGCACATGCTACTGGCAGCAAAAGCATGCATTTGAATTGGCTGTTGATACTGTGAAGAAAACATATTTACCAGCACCTCTCATCCCGGTCTTCTGTAGGCTTGCTAGAGCACATACAGAAATTATGGTGTGAGGTAGAGTAGGATGATCCAAACCCTTCAAAAATTCCACTCATGGGATCATGCATAGAAAGGGAAGGTTTTGCCTCAGGGAAAATCCTACAAGATAATACCTGGAATGGCCTCCTGACCTCACTTTGGCAGTTATAAATCTAGTTCTTACCTTGTAAACTCAAGACAATCCACTTCCTGAAGGATACTTTTTTTGTTGTTTTTGCTTTTTTGGGGGGGTGGTAGGGTGGTTGGTGTTTGGGTGGGAGTGGCTTTTTTGGTTGGCTTTGTTGCTTTCCTTTAATAGGTATGGTCACTATACTATTTACTAATACATTCAGAAAGTAGACAGACCATAGCTAAGACGATGTGGAAATACGGATAGGCAACATAATAATTCACTGAGACTTGTTACAGTTGATTCCTCCTTGTACCCCCTTATGGAGGGAACAGAATTCTCTGATACTGATCCTTTTAATGCCAGCGTTTACATAAGTACCATTAATAGCGGCCTTTTAATCTTTTTCATTTTGTCTGCTTCTGATTTTTTGGTGCAGAGGTTCCCCTGTTTCTGTCCTTGTTTTCCTTAGTTTCTGAGAAACACTCTCTGGATGCTCATGACCTCGCCTCGGTAAAAATGTTCTTCCTCTCTGTTCAGGACTCCAGTGCTTGCCTCAGCTCTTGATTGCTGCACCTTCATGCAGGTACTTTGAAACTGCAGCCCTATCAGCATGTGCTGTGAAGTGCCAAGAGGCCTTAAATAAATGAGGATCCCAGTGTGCTGGACACTTCCCATAGCGAATGACAGCTCCAGTCTCAAAGATGCTGTTCCTCTGAGAAACAGGAGAAAAAGCGAGTGATAAACCAAATGAACTAGAATGAGAGGGAAGGTCAAATAATACACAGGCAATGAAGACTCATATTCCTTCTGTCCTGCTGCAGTAACTGTTCTTGGTAATAGGAATTGCATTTTATTTTTCACAATTGAACTAAACAGATTCTTTGGTGTAATGGAAGGAAATGAAGACTCCTGACTAAGATGATCTAATTAAAAACATCACATGGGAGACATTAAAAAATCTCTCTGGAAGACTTGTGGTTTCTGGGATAGACAAGATAGTACCATTAGTCCAGTACCTCCTAGAATGCTAATATTTTCTAGCAAGCACCAAAAATAAGACTTGGAGAAAATTAACATGCCACTTCTCTTTAAATAGATGTTCTGAAGATATTATATTACTCTGCAATCAATACAGCAGGAGTTCCTGTTATTATAATGAATATTTAGACTACGCGGCAAGTTATGTTTAAATTAGACAAAATAAGTGAAATCAGATTCAGGCTTCAGGCATCCAAGTAGAAATCTAAGACTGGCAATCGTGGAAGACATTGCATTGTTTCTTAACCTCATACAACACCACTAGTGCCAGGGAAGTCAGTGGTCGGATTCAAGGTTTTTGAAGTTACACACATGCATAACAGTGCATAAAATTAAGCATTTGCAAACATAATTTAACCTTTTTGATTGATAATCATTTTATCTCTGGTCTGAAAAGTTCTTAGTTTAGTAACATTATGGAAAGTAAATATGTTTTTGTATGTTCCCACTAACTCTTTCAAAGGAAAACTACTATTAGCTCTTAATTTGCAATTAGTAGGTAATAAATTATGAGTTTTCTTTCCTGACAACATTCATTTTTCAGTGAAATACATACCTTTTGGGATTCAGACATTTTTCTGGTAATGAGCAGCTTTCTCCCTGCAACATTTCAACCTTCTCATTGTAAAATCTGACTCCTATTATAAACAGCTTTTTTAGCTCTGCAGATTCTTCTTCTCCAATTAAAGCTTCCTGTCGAGTAGACCAGACTCCTTCAGGAGGGAAATGTTAAAAGTCACTGAATTATGGAACATTATAAAGCACACAAAAGCCTAAAAATTCTTCCTAAAGGCTAATAAATTAAAATACTTTCTTGTATAATAATTGGTTGTGATTTTAGTTGAATACTCTGTAAGGCAATACCACAATATAGTCCCCCTGATCATTGTGAAAGGTTCTGAGCAGCAATGAAGGAAGAGAAATGCCAAGAAGGATTTAGAGTAGGGAAAAAAAGGAAAATAAAACTTAGCTTGGACAAATTCAGTATAATACATCTGTGGGAAGATAGTTTAGATATGAGATTATAATGTAGTATGAAAAAGAAAAAATATATTAATCAATTTTTGTCTGCAAAGGCATTGGGCTGTGGAGCAGCAAAATAATATGCTTGTTGGCTTGACCCTGTCGCACATCAGTCTTGCTGATGATTTCTGTGAGAGGAGGATCAACTTCTGTAAGGGCCTAATCCACATAAAATTCTCTGAAATCAATGAGTCCATACAATGACTTCTGAGATCTGTGAATGACTTTTTACACTGTTATGGACCACTTGTTAGCAGAACGATAGGATATGCTGCACATAAGGTGAGGAAAAACTCCCATGCAGAATTACAGAGGCACTAAGTATGCATGTATATAGTATGATTACATAAATATAGCTGTTTAATAACAAAGATGACAATCAAGAGAAAAGAATAAATTTCTGATTATAAAGAGGACAAATGGGATGAAATTCTGACTGCAAAGTACATTCAGTGGTGGAATAATCTTCTTACAAGGAGAGTTTGAGGCCCATGCACACTGAAACCTGGAATTAACAAAACAGAAAACTCATTAGGGGAAATGAGTAAGCTGGCAGGAAGGTGGTCTTGTCACAGTTTCACCATCAGTACATACAGTGTTCTGAAGTTCCTTCTTCCTTGTGCCAGCAATGCTTTTAAGTGTTGTCCTGATGGCAAGCAGGGATTCACGTGTGGCTATCGAGTGCAAATACATTTTCATGTGACTACCAAAACTGCACCTGTCACAATCTGCTGAAGCTGCAAATCACAGCTCCTGCTGCAAATTTGCAATGGCCATGAGTGCAGCCAGAGCAGGAAATCATTAGGGACCTGTTGCTTCTAAACAAGAGAGTGAAATACCTGAAGGAAAAGCTTTTAGCATTATTTATTTTCACCCTTTAAAGCGAGATGTGTGCTAACTGGAGATACCTCCATGATAGCCTTAGGAAGGGCCCTACACAGTGAGGAAGGTAGACAGTGAAAAACACAGCTTCACTAAGACAACTATATTTTGTCAATATTTACCTCCTCAAAACAGCTGTGAATATTTGAACTCCTTTTCCTTTTTGCTGACATATCTAAATGAGTTAGTGTTAACTTTGATAGTACTTTTAACCAATCACTGCAAAGTAAGCTCAGTTTAGTATATTTTGGAAATGGCAGCTCATCCAATTTTCCTTTAATTTACTCTGCTGAGAAACTAAAGTTATATTTGAATAGAACTGACCCACTCAGAGTCAGAGTTAGTAACTTCAGAGTATTAGTCGCTTGGACTAGGATCAAACTTTTAACCTGAAGGAATAAACTGCTGTAGACACCTTATTAACAGAAGTTTTTCTGGTTTTTAGGATAGGACACCAGACTCTGCATCAGGAGACATGGGAGCTATTTCTATCTGAGCAACTGATTTGCTGTGTGACTTTGGGAGTTGCAGAGTAATGGTGAGAAATGCACACACTTAACAACAAGCTTGTTCCTTTCTGCAGTTCAAATGATAAACATCTTTTAGCAAGAGAAGGAACTCCAGTCTTTATAGCATTTTTCTTATACTCTTAAAACATACATCTACTTGAAATGGCTTAAGCTATAACTTAAATTCAAACCCTTAACACATCTATTCAAACTTAACATTTTTAAAGTATTTTGACTTTGTTTTGAAGGTTTCAGTATGCTTTAAAAACAAATTTGGTCTCCTGATTATTGTTTTGCAACTAAGTGGTCTATACAACCTGTCCATAGTTGGGCTGACAACCTACACTCCCACCTTGATCTGAAAGCAACTACCTCAGCCCAATAGTGCTCAGATGAGGTCAGCCTGTTGTGTGTAGGAAGGCAAATTAAGTCTCTCAGGAGGCCAAGGCAGCAGTGAGGTTGGCACCATCATTTGATAAGTGCAAGTCCTCCTTGCTGGAGGATGCCAGTTGATTTGGTCCTTTCTGTTCTTCCATTAAGCAGACTTTTACCAGAAAACCTTTTACAGCAGAGTCAGTCCAACCTTTGAAATGGAAACAGAAGCCTTGTTTTCTAGTGAACAGCAAGGAACAACTTGTTTGTTTTTTTTAAACCACCTGTGCAATTGCTCTCACCAATTGGTAGTCTTATTATGAAGTCAAACTACAGGTTTAGTCAGGCTATATAAAGGTTTCAGGAAGGCACAGGAATACCAAATCTTTTAAAGACAGTTGTACAGCCTCCTTTCCGGAAGTTTCTTTCTTTTTACATTGAGGATAATAAAAGTGCTAATGATTTCTCACTTTATACACAAAATTAAATGCTTAATAAGCTGAAAAAGTTTCAGCTAAATTTCTCTAATTGCCAACTTCAGTTTATTTTTTATTTGCTAGCCTCCCTGTGGAAAACAGTACACAACATTTCTAAAATCACAATAAAACACTGGAAAATCTGTTTCCCTGTACTGTTTTTCATGGACTTATTAGTAATGTCTTCTCATTTTGTAGTGATTACAAAATGTATATTCCAGAAAAGTAACAACAAAAATACAGAGCTTATTTTTCAGGTATATGATCCCCAATATGCTGGCACTCTTCATACAGAGTTTAACATCATCACCATCAAGCACCTTTTGAACAGTGATTTTTGTTAAGTAAATATCAACTGCTCAGCATAACAAATCAATATGCTTGCCCTCATTTTGCAGCTAGGGTGCAGAGGACATGAATTCAGAAAGCCGCTTTCAGAAAGCTGCTATCAGAGCTAGGAACCATGGTCAGAGTCATGGTCTATTTGAATCTTACTCATTAACACACACACACACACACACACACACACACACACACTTTTGTTTCCATACTGAAGTTTCTTACTCATTGGTGTCCTGTGCCAAGAAGATAATAACAAAAACAAACAAACAAAAAAGCAAAATGAATAAAAGCACCTTCTGGGAAAGTAAGGGCTTTGATGTGCAGTACAGTATTTGCAAAAGCATCGTGAAATTCACAGCACAAAACATGGGAATCTGGCTCATGTTTCCCAGGACAAATAGAAAGATATTCCAGACTGTCAGAAAAATGTGCAGTATCTACAGGACTAGGCCCATCAAATATGGATTTTTATAAATATCAAGAAGTTAACTTGAGCAGAGTCTGCATCAGAAAGATCAGGATCTTATGTTTTCTGGTAAAAAGGTTTTATTCTAATCTCAAAAGAAATGCAACAAGCTATAGAAAAAAATGCAGGGAGGAAGTTAAAACCATTCTTTCCAAAATAGCTATTTTGGAAGAAAAATTCAAGGAATAACTAAAAGGAGAAGGAATAGACTGTCTTGCAATGGGCATTTCAGGTATACATTGAATAGAGACAAGACCTCTGTACTAGCATCTTTACACATGGTTATAACTGAGAAAATATTTCACTCCATGACTGACTGACCTAGCTATTAACAAGAACTGGATGATTCTTGGTTATTTTGATTCCGGTTATTTTGGCAATAAAATGGGTTAACCAAAATCTAAAATAAGACAGTACTATGTAAATTATTTTAAAGAAATAACATGACAGAGACACAATAGAAAATCATGACTGAGAAATACTGAATGATTACTGTAAAATCTAGAAAGTAAGGGAAAAATTCATTATACTAATTAAAGTTCTCATTAGATTTCCATTATAGGAAATAAGAGAAAAAGCCTCTTTATTTCTCCAGAGACAGCTTTAGCAATATGAAATGAAGAAAAAAGGCTTAGTACAGTCATTTGTGTCTCTTTCCCTTACAAGCACATACACAATGAATTGGATTGCATTTTATATGGTAAAAGGACATTAGCTAAATCACAGCAAATACTTAACTATTCATAGTTCCCTCTTAACAACAACAAAATAGAGGGCTGATAAGTGTGAGCACATGCATTTCTCTGCCAGTGGAGAAGACTCGAAAAATCTTCTGTACACTAAATAGAATATTTATATTGAAAACTTGGAAGTAAGAATTAGAGATAAACCTTCAGATTATACTTTTAATTTCTCCTAAGTCCAGTTCTTTATGTGAGAGACCATAGACCCACTTCACACCACTATATGTGATTTACAGACCCTGATAAAAAAATCTTATTTTTTGCCCTCCATGCTTGAGGAATTCCTTAAGTGATGAGAACAGCATATTTGCTTCAGTATTTAGAAAAATGTGTTGTGCAGGCAGAGCAATGGTGCTTTTTTACCCAAAATAAAATGTCTGCAATAAGGTCTTGACCAGACTTCTATTTCCTATTTCATGACACATACTTTGTTTGTACACTTACACTGTATATACTATAGGTGTACAAACTGTAAGTAGCTCCTCACTACTTACCTCAATAGGACTGACCTGATTTATTATCAAAACTTAGATTAATAATTAGTGAAAGAGAAAAAAAAATCATTTAAATGAATTCAGCTTAGCATTTTTGAAGAAAAAACTATGACATACTTACAGTTAAACCTTACAACTCTCAGATCTGCAGAGGGTTTTTTCAGGTGTGTGGACTTTTTAGCAATCCATGCAGATGTGACTGAATTGATCTTAAAGAAGACATGAGGCTCTTCAGTACAGTGCAAAACTAGTTGCAAAACTGGTACAGTTCAGAATCTAGGAGTGCCTTACAGGCCTAATTTTCAGAAAGGCTTGGATCTCAGATTGGCTTTTCAGATATTAACTAAACAAAAAGTCTCAGGGTGTGGAAGCAAGAATTTGTACTTTCAAAGCTCTTACCTGGAGACTAAAGTTCCTGTTGGTGGATATGGTCACATGCTCTTGGATGAAAAGACTATTTTGCTTATACAGTGGCAGTGAAGGTTAGGTAGGTTTGGATTAGGACTTCACACATGAATGTTTATTTTTGAATATGTGTGGGTTTGAATACAATGAAAAATAGCATTAACACACAGAAATGTATCATAAAAAGTGTACCACAATTAAATATCAACTAAATAAAATTCAATTTTTTCCTTATGAATGTGATAAACTTCAACTCTGTTCTCATACTTAATTTGTCACACTTCAAGTCCTCTGTTCTTCATGATGAAAGACACAAACTTTCATGGTGCTCTGTAAAATAGGAACTAGCTTTCCTTCAGTAAAATGAAAGATACTACTGTTCAATATAAATATATTTCTGCTGTATTTTCTATCTCCTCTTTCTGATTTTCCTGTCCATCAGTTTTTATTTATATGCTACAATGAAACGCCAGAGCATAGGAATGACCATGAAAGGTCATATACATCTTCGAATGTGGCTGGCTCAAGGTACTTGAAATTTAAAATACCTGTGAGGCAGACTAATCTAAGAATCCTCCTATTCTCATTGATCTGTAAGAATTACAGTCTGAGTTAAAACATGAAGGAAACAATAAATATCCATTTAAAAATTGCTAACAACTTTAAGTAGTCTTGATTAGCACAGATTTCGTATATTTTAAAATTTTTTGTTGAGTTGTTTTTCATTGGCAAAGCATTTTATGGTTTTGCTCATAGTATATGAAGAATTGTTTACTTTTTCAAATTCAGATTCTTTCACTTAGAAACTGAGTCCCTCTATTCTTGGATTATATCAGAAAAAACAGGTTTTCGATTTAACATTGCTATTTATGACATAGGAATATAAACCTATTTGTTATTTTATGTTGACTCTTTTTGTTATTCATCTTGTTTTGAATTCAACTCTTCCAGTCTCTAGAACTGCTTTTTTACTTTGCTTTCATCATGCTTGTCACATCCTCTTTTAAAATATACTTTTGTTGTGGATAGTATCCTGGGAAAGGCTATTGATTTAAATAAAGGTGTTATATTGTCCATTCCATCATCATTCAAGTTATTGTAACATATTGCAATGTAACATATTACTTTTTATGATTGCAGTAGCACATTAATGATGACCTCTGCTATGAAACCTGTAGGAGGGTTAGTGTTCCATTGGTTAATTTAGATATGGTTAATTTAGAAAGCTGCATTGTACAGTGCATTTTTCAGGTAGTACCCTCCAGCATGATCAGCATTGATAAATTTTGCTGTCATGCTGTATATTCATCTAGTTCGTCTTCTCCCTTTGAAATTCTTCATGGTCCTCCTTACACCCAAGTAACAGAATTTTTTCTTGCACTTTTCAGATTTCAGTTTCATTGCCCTCCCTTCCAGTTCACTAGTAAGAATAAGTGAAGCCATAATGAGAATGTTCAGTCAATCATTTTATACATTGTTCCATAATGAAGGTAGCCTGTATTATCCTAAACTTCTTTTTTTTTTTCCTTTCTGTTAGGTGCTTTTTGATCCTGAGTTGTCCCATACCTGTAGGAAACTATTTAGTTTCCTTTCCTGAGGAATGAATACTTCTAAAAGTCTAAAGAAATTATGTTGGTTTACTTTTTTTATTTTATTAAACATTTTAGCATGTGACTGACTTATGAAGGTTTTTTTTTTCCTTTTAAAATATGGCAATCTGGGAACTTCTTTTATATTGTGAAATTTCTCACTTCTTGTTAGAGAACAAGAAGTGAGACTTCTTGTCTCACTTCAGACAAACTTCTAAAACTAGACAAAAAACTTAATATTCCTCAGTTCCATTTCTTTAAATATAAGAGGCACTGCTTTTTCTCTCATCCATTTCTATGGAATAGTGAATACTTATAGGGAAAAAATTAGGGATTTGCAGTTTTGAGGTTTCATACATTCTGTTTGTTATGCATGAAGTTACAGGAAACTTTTTGTAGCATGTAGGGCTTTAGCAGCATCACATTGTTATATATCAGAAAACAGCAGGTTTCAAAGTAATCTTCCAAAAATTCTTGAGTGAAAATTAATGCAAAAAGTCATTTAACTTCTCAGCAGCATTCTTATCTTCCCTCACTGCTTTGTGGGGATTTAGAAGATCTCTTGGTTCTATTGCAGTCATCTTCTTCCAAATGTATTTTCATGGCTTCTGGGTATTGGTTTTAAAACTCTTTCATTTTTTTCTTCAAAATGCATTTTTACTCTTCTAATTTCCCTCTCACTTAGTTGCCATTATGTCCTAGATTATCGGCTTTGCTAAGGTCAGTCTTCTTAAATTCAGAGGATTTGCATGGCTGAACCAACCTCTTTCTAACTAGTCTCCTTCTGTAGACTTCAATGTATCCCTTTTTGGTTTGCCACCTGCCCCTGTGGTGTTAAGTGACAAAAGTCTCAGAAGACCCCCCACATTGAGAGTCAGTCAAAGACTGACAAAGTTTGAAGTACTTGTACCAGTATGGAGGAGCTTTGTCTTGACCAAACCCAGCTTAATTTCATACTATGCTGCCTAATGTTCTGCTATTTTTATGCCCATCAGATTCAATGTGACTTTTACTATCCGCAGCAACTTAATGTTGCAAGCAAAGTTTGGCCAACTAAATGATGAATTCCTTCAAATAGCTAATATGTTTGAAAGTATTTAGCCAGTGTTTGTAAGTATTTACCCAGATGCTAACTCTAAAAGATTGCCAGCATTTCAGGAAAATTTGTCTACAGCATTGCTTCTTTTAGGTTAAACAACATTTTGTTTCTTATGAGATATTTCCCTATACAACATGATTATCTATTGCTGTTAATAATCTTAAATGTCAGTCCAACTTAATTTTTTTAAAAGCAGAAGAGAAACTTCATTTTTTAAGATTGTATTGCATTCAACACCATCTAGCACTGCTAAGCTCACAACTAATAAATGTGAGCAGCAAAAATTAGCATGAAAGGTTTTTGTGGTTTTTCAGCTACAGACAATTCAGAAAATTTGTAGCCTAACTGAAAGAGGTAGAAATGAGCTTCACAAAGAAGGATCTCCATGATATAGAGCTCTTCTTTTCCTAATGTCCCAAAACTATTATAATAGAAGAAAATTATTCTATACACATAATTTTCTAAAAAAATCACCAAAATAATAATAAAAACATCTTTTTCATCGGTTAAAGCTCACACTTCCATTGTCAATTAACAGAGCTATTTGGTTTCATTCACTATTCCTCTCTAGCATTCACATTAGTAGTAGTAGTAGTAGTAGTAGTAGTAGTAGTAGTAAAATCCCTGCTTTTAAAACAGCTGTCTTAAGGGATAGTCTGAGACCAGTAAGTTATTGAGATTTTTAGGCTGAGAAATGGCCATTTTATAAACTTATTTTCTCTCAACATTTCAGAATAATTTTTTGTGCTCAAGTTGGCATGTACTGTGAACTTACTGTAGAAGACCTTGAAAGAAATGTTTAGATACTGCAAGAATGAGTCAAGCATATTCCTTGAGAATAATCACAGATGACCATACTTCTCAGTTTTATGAGGTTTTGAAATCACACTTAATCTGATTTTTTTTGTGTTATCCAATATCAAAGGAACAAAGTAGATCAGATAAAGCTGTATCAAGGACTGAGCCAAAATCACATGGTCCCAAACTAGCAAACTGTATATGCCTTCTGAAACTGTTCAAGTTAGAAACCATACTTTTAATACCCTTGGTTTAACAAGATGGCTACATTTACATTTATTAAAAGTTCTGCAGCACTTTTGGCAACCATTTTGGATCATAAGTTGTTTGCGCTGTTTACAACATTGGTCTCGTTTTCAGTTTTTTCTTCATCTTCTTCTCTGCTATTGCATTCTGTGTAAACCCTTAATTTAATTCTTGATGCCCCCATTTCAGCACCTAGAAAAGTAGCCTTTTGATATGAAGCACTACTTAACTATATAAGCTTCTCTGACACTAGCTATAACCTGTTAATTTGCATCCAGTGAAGGGCTGCCTATTTACAGAGACCTCAGACAGCCTGCCTTGGAAAGTAGGGAGAGAATTAAAGATAACTAGCTTTTTGAAAGGTGCAGCTGTGAACTGCAACAATCCTGGACAAGCCATTTTATAATGGATTCCCTAATGAGCACTTTCTTTTTGGTTTTGATGGTTCTTAACTCTTTTGTTTGTTTATGTCTTGGTTTTTAAGTGTCAGCAATCATTACCATAAGAGCTTGTTCATCATACTGAGTTCTCTAGAAATTCCTATATAAATATCAGCCTTATTTCTCCCTTTTGGTGTTACGAGGGCTGGAAACTGCAAAGGAGTATTCTTTACCTTAGTATTTTGCTTGTTGTTATCCAAAACCAGCAGGTGAAGGAATAAATTATAGGGAAAATGTATTTTAAAATCATTTAAGCAGTGATGACTGAAAAAACAGATGCAGATTAAGTTTAAAATTAATATTGGAATTGTTTCTTTATCCAAATTAGTTGCTATGTACTCAAGTGTTCTAGATCTGAGCACTCTTAAAAGAGATTATTTACTACCTGATAAAGTAATAAACAAAAGCACCTAAGAAATAATAAGTATCAACTCTTGGAATTCTAGCCTGGGCAGAGCCAGTCGCTCTCTACTCAATAACTGCCTGCTGTTTACAAGATTCTTATGTGTTGTGGTTTAACTCCAGCCAGCAACTAAACACCACGCAGCCGCTCACTCACTCCCCCCCACCCAGTGGGATGGGGGACAAAATCGGCAAAAGAAGCAAAACCCACGGGTTGAAATAAGAACGGTTTAATAGAACAGAAAAGAAGAAACTAATAATGATAATGATAACACTAATAAAATGACAACAGCAATAATGAAAGGATTGGAATGTACAAATGATGCGCAGTGCAATTGCTCACCACCCGCTGACCGGCACCCAGCTAGTCCCCGAGCGGCGATTCCCCACCCCCCACTTCCCAGTTCCTATACTAGATGGGACGTCCCATGGTATGGAATACCCCATTGGCCACTTTGGGTCAGGTGCCCTGGCTGTGTCCTGTGCCAGCTTCTTGTGCCCCTCCAGCTTTCTCGCTGGCTGGGCATGAGAAGCTGAAAAATCCTTGACTTTAGTCTAAACACTACTTAGCAACAACTGAAAACATCAGTGTTATCAACATTCTTTGCATACTGAACTCAAAACATAGCACTGTACCAGCTACTAGGAAGACAGTTAACTCTATCCCAGCTGAAACCAGGACATTATGATAGGCTCCCATACATGTTGTTATTTAATCAGAGACTTTTTTAATGTCCACTGCTCCCTTCCTCTGAAGGAAATCTGTGTGGCTACCACTTTTCCCATGACTTTACCTGCCAGCTGCCCAATACTTTTAGGACAACTTATATCTTCTAGTGCAAGTGTATGCAGTCTGTGTGCGTGTGTGGCAGGTGCACCCATGCTGATTGCCACGGTTTAACCCCAGCCAGCAACTAAGCACCACGCAGCCGCTCACTCACTTCCCCCACCACCCAGTGGGATGGGGGATTGAATCGGAAGGAAAAAGGTAAAACTCGTGGGTTGAGATAAGAAAGTTTAATAGAACAGAAAGGAAGAAGCTAATAATAATGACGATAATAAAATAACAATACTAATAAAAGGATTGGAATATAAAAAACAAGTGATGCACAATGCAATTGCTCACCACTTGCCGACTGATGCCTGAAGATTGAAACTTCTTGATCAATTGGGAGACTAGAAGCTGTGGTTTGGGGGTTGGGCCACTCCATCTGCAGGGTGAAGTTGCATGGTGACTACTGTCACATATGCACTTAGGTCGATGACTACCTTCACGTACACACTTCAGTTGAAGGTTTAAGTCGTCAACCAATGAGGACTAACATGACCATATTCGACCACAGATCAAATTCGACTAGAGTATAAATGGAGCCCTGTCGGAGGGCCAGTCAAGTCAGTCCTCCTCAGAGCAGCGGGTCTGCAGTTGGGGACTCTCCCCATGGGTTGGGATGCCACCCATGGTAATTCCCCCAGCCTGAGAGCCCTCGCCTTACTAGGTGAGTGATTGTGCATTTTGGATCATCATTTCTAAAGCTTAAGAATTCTTAAGCCAGCTGTGTAGTATTGATTCTGTTTGGCATCTTGAATCTGTAGTTCACTAATGTGTTAAGCGATTTTGATAAGAACAAATTTCATTCCTAGTTTATCACCTGTTAACAATTTTGGTTAGGATAAAGTTTATTTTATCATCTGTCTATTTTACTTCCTTGTAAGCCTCTGTGACAGTATGTCATTGAAGTTAACTTGTCAAATTATCAGAATACTTTAATTTTGGGAAGAAAAGGAACCTGCTTTCATTGAGATGATTGAACTTTTTTTTTCCTATCAACTGTTTTCATCCAGGTTGGTATTTAGTCTTGTTCAAGCAGCTACATTTCATTCTGTCATTTCAATAATAAGTATACTGATACAGTTAGAACAGAGTTAAATGTCATTAAGTGAGAGGCTGTAAAATGTGGTTGAATGTGACACTGTTTACCATGTCCAGGGACTCTTTGTTCAGACCTACCAAATGGTAATTCACGTCTTCTCATATATTAATGTAACCTGAAATTCATATTTGTATTGGGATTCCGTGGCAATGTTTTGGTAGTGGGTTGGCTACAGGGCTGGCTTCTGTGAGAAGCTGCTAGAACTTCCCCTATGTCCAACAAAGCCAATGCCAGCCGGCTCCAAAATGGACCCACTGCTGGCCAAGGCTGAGCCTCAAGGATAACATATTTAAGAATGGAAAAAAGTTGCTGCAGTACAGAAACTGCAGCCAGAGAAGAGGAGAACATGTAAGAGAAACAACTCTGCAGACACTGAGGTCAGTGAAGAAGGAGGGGGAGGAGGTGCTCCAGGCACCGGAGCAGAGATTCCCCTGCAGCCCGTGGTGGGGAAGACCATGGTGAGGCAGGCTGTCCCCTGGCAGCCCATGGAAGTCCACGGCAGAGCAGATATCCACCTGCAGCTCGTGGAGGACACCATGCCAGAGCAGGTGGGTGCCCAAAGGAGGCTGTGACTCCGTGGGAAGCCCACGCTGGAGCAAGCTCCTGGCAGGACCTACGGAGAGAGGAGCCCACGCTGGAGCAGGTATTCTGGCAGGACTTGTGACCCCGCAGGGGACCCACATTGGGGCAGTTTTCTCCTGAAGGACTGCACCCCATGGAATGGACACATGCTGGAGCAGTTCGTGAAGAACTGCAGCCCATGGGAAGGACCCATGCCAGAGAAGTTCCTGGAGGACTGTCTCCCGTGGGAGGGACCCCACGCTGGAGCAGGGGAAGAGTGCGAGGAGTCCTGCCCCTGAGGAGGAAGGAGCAGCAGAGACAACGTGATGAACAGACCGCAACCCCCATTCCCCATCCCCCTGTGCCACTGGGGGGAGGAGGTAGAGAATTCGGGAGTGAAGCTGTGCCTGGGAAGAAGGGAGGGGTGGGGGGAAGGTGTTTTAAGATTTGGTTTTATTTCTCATTGCCCTACTCTAGTCTGATTGGTAATAAATAAAGTTAATTTTCCTCAAGTCAAGTCTGTTTTGCCCATGATGATAACTGGTGAGTGATCTCTATCTTTCCTTATCTCGACCCATGACCCTTTTGTTATATTTTCTCTCCCCTGTCCAGCTGAGAAGGGGATTGATAGAGCAGCTTTTGTGGGCACCTGGCATCCAGCCAGGGTCAACCCACCACAATATTGTATATTGATATTATTTAGCAGAGGTGACTTAAAGTGAAAAAGTGGAAAAGAGGTAATGGAAGGAGAGGAATTAAGAAAAAACATGATAGTCACTGCCGACCAGAGAGACAACACTGAAAAGACAATTTTTAAAGTTTTTTTCTCTTTAGTTGCTTTTCTGAATTTGTCATCTAACAGCTAACTGTAACCCTCCTCCTACAATCTTTCTGTGGCCAAATTTGATGCTTTGACTGAAGTCTGAGCCAAAATTTTAGAGTTTCAACTTAGTATCATGTAGAAAATGTGTGTGATGCTTCATAGTAATTTTATGTCTTTTCCAGGTGTCTTTCACAGAAATGTCCCAAAAGGGTTTTGCAAATGCAGTGAGTTACATTTTAGTGACTAACTCCTGTGACCAGTTATGGAGCTGAAACAAAGATACAGAAAGCTGTGTGTGTAGCCACAGAATGATTCAACATCAGAATTAGGAAGAGAACAAGAAACCCTGGCCTTAAAATGCAGATTTAATATGAACCCTGGCTGCCTTACTTTAGAAAACCATAGCCAGACTGTTTTAACAGCAGGCATGCCTGGCTTTATTTTCTTTTATGTTCCTGTCACATATACAACTATCCAGGTTGCCAATTCAGCATCAAGAAGTGGCCATTACCTAGAAAGAAAAATCTCATTTTCACCTTGTACTCATAAATATAAATACTTCTATAAAAGGGCTAAAGTATTAAGCTGTGACTGGTTTTGATGTTGAAAATGTTGAGCAGCAAGCTATGATGGTGAGTCTGAAGGGTACTTGAACTGCTGCACTTTGCAAGGGAAGGTTTTATAAATCAGTTTTAAATCGCTTCGTTGTTAGTACGTGGGAATAATAACTGTGATAGCCATAACTGACTCCTTATAATCTTCCAAGTGCCTACAACATTAATTAATCTGTGTAATATTCACATGAGGTAGACCGTATCCTGCTTTTACCCAAAGAAACTGTTGCAGGAGCTTAGAAAGGTTAATAGCTGAATGTCCACTGACTTCAGAAATGTTGCTCACAGTGCGCATTTCTAAATGCCTGGTTCCTGATTTTCTGTGGTACTAATGGCCTGTAACTCAGATCAAAGTCAGTGGGAAGTCAGTTACAATGTGTGAAAATGAGGTCGCAGGAATATAAAGCCGAGCACAGAAAGGCTCCTGGATGGCAGGAAGCTAGGCAATCATGCCTTAAAATGACATAACCAAAACCAAAAGGGAGATTCAGAGGCATATAAAAGATTCAGGAATTGAGGTTCTCCAGTTCATAGCCTTTAGCTATTAGTGTACACTGCTCTATTACTAATTCTAAAACTAGACAACATTATACAATGAATCTTTGGCAGTCCTGTATGGTGTCTTCTAGTTGTGGGGCCTTTTCATTATCCAGAGCCTGGGCTTGCAGAAAAGTGAAATCAATGGAAGTGTGAAAATGCTCAGAGCCATTTGCCAGAGATATCTGCATGCTTATATGACAGAACTGTGTAAATTCAGTTCCCTACCTACTAGTTTGCAAAACATAATAGCAAATGTTGGTGGAGAAAGATGTAAATACATATAAAAGACTACGTGAATCTGGTAATGTCCTTCATTTTATTTTATTTATTTTTTAGTCATACAAGGGCAATTTTCACAAATAGTATGTTAAATGGCAAAGGAAACCCAAATGGCTCCTCTAAAATGATCTTCTGAGCATTATACTTCCAGTTAAGGAAGTTATATCTGTCTGAAATGCAAATGCAAAGAAATGCAGTGGTTAATATAATGGGCATGCTAATAACGGCAGGCAGTTAGTGTTCACAGGAACTATACCATACCTGCTGGGGAATTCACTTGGTTTAATTTATAGTGAAAAAAAACATCCTCTGGGTTTCAAGCAGAGAAATACCAAATGAACTGCCTGACACTAAGAATGGCAGTGAACATGGATGCTCGCTGATTTGGGAAAGGACTGCCTGCTGCATAGAAAATTTTAAACCATGAGGCATTGGTAGTAGGACTGGAAGAGAGAATTAGAAATCTGTGACAGATTTGCAAAGAATAAAGAATGAAACTAGGACACATTTTTGATCGTAGATGTCTGAATTGGGTACAGAAATCTTTCACTGAAGTACAGGACCCAAAACTAAGTGAAAATTTAGTTTGTTACTTTTATAGAAAGTCCTGGCTCCTGAGGCCATGGAACAACAGGACGTGTGCACTGTGGCACTGATGAAAGCTCAAGCACAAGCCAGAGCTCAGGACAACTTCAGATGACAGGAGTAGAGGTATTTGTTTAACGTTCTTATGCTTGGAAAATACAAGTATTTCCGACAGGATTATCTCCTGTTAATTTTCCCTCATTGTCTGGCATGAAGAACAATGGAATCCCATTACATCTATTGGCTGACTTATCTCCAATTATCATTTTGTTTGAATACTCTCAAAACTAGGATACAAAAATAAAAGATTTGCAAAATCAGAGCCAACATATAAGCAAAGGATCTGATTTCCTTTCCTGCCTTACATCATATTTATGAGTGTAACTCGGCTGGCTTCAGTGCAGTGTCTCCTGATTTATAACAGTGTCACCGGGATCAGGATTGTGCCCCCAGTCTCCACGTTGCAAAGAAAGAATAAACTCTGCTAAGTGTTTTAGTGGCAAGACAGGTCACTGAGGTTGTAATTATCTTTAATTGACACTTACACAAGCTGTAACATTCTTTATGTGCTGCTGAGTGGCAGCTCAGAAGGGTGTGAATGTCTTTTCTATGAAGCAGCACAGTGGAAAAAACCAAAAGAACATATTTTAATTCTTGTCCTTTGAACTGATCATTCACACTGTTCAGTATGAATGGGAACAAGTGTACAAACACCTATGGGAAATGACTCTTGGAAAGTAATTTTTTGTCCGTATAAGTGATCACTCTATTATATTTCACTCCAACATAAAAAGCTCTTTAGCTACCAGCACACCCCAACATACTCTCTTAACAAATAAATTCACGTTCCATTTTCTTTTTGCAATGAACTATCAAGTGACAAATGATGCAGCATCTCCCTGACAGTACAAGAATGGCTATGTCAACATTTACATAAAAGAGGTGTTTCTCTATAAACATGTAATCCTTTTCAGATGCTTCTTCCAAAGTTGTTAAAAGGATTATACTGCCCCATTGGCACCTGAGCATTCCAGGCTCTTCATATCATGTTCTATTGCCTCTTCTGAGAAATCAGAACATTTTATTTTCATTTCATAAATCATAGCTTTGACGTATCTCTAGCTACAAAATATTTGCTTTTGTGTTTACTCTAAATATGCTGTAGAGTAGAAAAAGCATTCTGTAAGTAGTTTCAAGTGAAGAAAAATCTGTTATGTGTAGAACATGAATTGTTGACTCAACATGACTTTAATAAAGGCTCTTTTCTCAAAAGTTTATAATAAACATTCAGAATACTAAGGCTCAGTTCTTCAAAAGGAGATACTTGCCTCCCATTTAATGGAAGGAGACCTCCATTTCAAGAGGGCGACATATATCACAGCTCAGAAGACAAGCCCTATCAGCCATTATTTTGGAAATAGGCATTTTACTGTTTAAATAATATTGTTATCAATTAATATGTATAATATGATGGAAATAACCAGGGAGCTGCTAAAGTCCTGTGTACAGCCCTCATCAGTTAATATTTAAAATAGGAAAACAATAACTAGACATGATTTAGGCTTTAAGAACTAACTACTAAACAATGGGGCTTTATGCTTATGTCAGAAAAGGTAATGGATTGTGGTCTGGTCAATAAACCTTGAAGAACCGCTTGGAACTGCCAAGATGAGAGAAGAAGTAGGGAAAACGTAATTCCTACAGGGGGAGATCATGACAACCAACTCATTGACCACCTTCTCAAATGATACCACCTACTCAAAAGAAGACAATGAAGGAAAAAGACAGAGTCTGCTCACTAATTTACATGAGGGGTGAAGAAGAAAGAACCAATCATTAAGGAAAATAGCAATGAATATGTATTAGTTAAGTGTATAAACACGAGGATTTTTGAGACAAAGGTGTGCTGTCTTGAGACAGGCACCCATTCATACACATCAATGAAATTAGTTTGAAAATACCTCAACTCTGTGTTTTTGGCTTGCACATCAGGTAAATGAACCCTGTTGGTGGGACAACAATATCACTGCAGGCTTGTCCAGCTTCTGATTTTGAAAATAAACCATCTTTCTAATTTTCTGAATAACAGATAGTTTAAATAAAGTATTTGCTGTCTTTATATAGGCAGCAAAGAATCAATTCATACAAATAAATAAATGTAGAAGATGTCATGGAACTTTTTCCAGTACACTTAAGCTCTGATTTGGGGAAGAAAAATGTTCAATATATATAAACATACTTACCTCTTTCAAAGATAGTTTAATAGAGACTCACTGAAACGGTGGGTTGTCTATTGTACAGGTAAACTGGATTTTTTTCCAGGTTCTAGGCTTTAGTGTTTATTTTTGCTAACAAATATCTCTTATTAATTTGGACTGTTTTTCAAAAGGATCCTAATGATTTTGGCTCTCACTGAGTTTTATCTTCTGACTGGCAAATTCTCAAGTCATTTTAACTGTTGGTTAGATATCTTTGAAATATTTAATATGAAGCTTTTAATTTCTTGGAAAAAAATACAATTCTCTATAAAATTATTTTAGTTTTGACTGTGGTGCTTAAAGCAGAAGGCAATAGCACCAGCTTACAATGAAAATCAACCTTCCTAGATGACATAATGACGAGGCATTTCACCATTGCAGGACAAACAGACAGTAACATGTACTGTTCAGAAGCTTTCATCAACATTTCTTATGGTGCTGCTAGTACTGGCAAGGAAGTGAAGCCATAAGCAAGGGGATGTTAAGCAGGAAGAGGACTGTGTGCTAGTGTGTGGAGCCTTACGCATTTGTGGCTTATTTCATATGTTGTCTTGAATGAATTGGAAGTATCACTCTATAATACCCCTTCTTTGGTATCATTCTGAAGAACTTCATGTATTCATAATGTTAGTATTCTACATATTTTCTGACATTTGTTATTGAAAATTGTTTCATAATTTGGGCTAACTTTTTTTAACCTCAACATATCAACATTTAAAATGTGTTAACACCAAGATTTACTTCATTAAAAAATTCATTAAAAGAAACATTCAGTTAAAACAGTAGGACAATGGTCACTTTTTCTTAAACACAAAAGGAGGATTTATGAGAATTTTCTCAGTTTTAAAAATATTATTGAAATTATTTTCTTCTTGAAAATACTTTATGAATTTTTGTGCAATTTAATTGTTTACATCACACAAAATAATAATAAAAGAAGGATTATATTACAGGCCTGAAATTACGTTCTCAAGGTTTGGATTTTCTGTATACTTCATTGTTCCTTCACCTTGTATTTTTGTCAGATAATGCAATTACATGTGATTCCTGGCAGTTTAAGACTGGGGTGCTGTACAATATGTATAAACTCATTCTCATTCAGTATAATATAAATGGCAGAATTCTCAATCTGCCTAGACTTCGTTCTAAATCTCAGGCCACACAGCAAGTGGTCCCTGCCTTGTCTTTGACGACCTGAATGCATGCTGGATGCAAGTGTATCAGAAGAAGAACGGCACATTACTACTGACAGTTTTGATTATGCTTCAGCCAGAAAATCAGCATGAAGAAAACAGAGATTGCATTTCACCTTTCCCCTGTGGAAAACGTGTTGAGTTGGTATGCAGTAATGATGATACATTTAAATCTATAGGCAAATTCTACTACTTCAGCAGCCTGCTGTCTCACAACAATGTGGCTGGAAATGAAGTCACACAGACAATAAGGAAAGTTACTTCAGATTTAGAAAGACTGAAATAATGTGTCTGAAAAGAAAAAGCCAGTAGACCTGAAGTCTCAGCTATATCAGTTCAGGTATTTGATATGCATATAGGGCCACAGATTGCCTCAAAATAATTTTATTTCTAGTTAACATATAGTTACTGGGAAATGTTAGAAAAACAAGCTGAAGGGAAATCTGCTCTTATGTGCCATTGATTTCAGTCAGCCATTACAGGCAAAACTGTTTGCAGTGGCAATAAAATCTAGTAATGCCTTCAAAGCAATGGATAAGACTAGACTGACAAAACACAAAATAAAAGATGGTCAGAGCACAGTAAGAATAATGAAATTAGAAAGTTACACCTCAGATTTCCACATTAAAAAAAAAAAAAAACTAATCAACTGATCATTTCAATGCCAATGATATCAGAGGCAGTAATAGGCCAAAAGAAGAAAGATCTCTGGAAAGAGTAGAAACCAAGTTCTGATTTGTTGTTGCTACATGACTTGAGAGACTGAACTAAAACTGGTCATATAAAAAAAATTGGACTAATTTCTCACTAAGAAGGTTCTCCTTCATAGGTTGTAGCAATGAAAAATTATGATAGAGAAGATATTTCTTAATTAAAAAGAAACCGTATGTGTCTGTCACATCTATCCATATACACGAAATATACATACACACACAGAGTATAAAGAATACATATCTGTATTTCTTACATAGTCAGTTAAGTAAGAATTAGCCTTAATTCCAGAGACCTATGCCAAAAATTCAGATCACTGCATGAAAGAAACAATATTTTTAAAAAATGTAGTGCCTACTGGTACCCTGGAACAAGTTTAAATAGATCCTTAGAAAGCAAGACATAATTGTTTCAGAGAAGCTATTTGTCTGCCAAGTTATTTTAAATTTCTGTAAATATTTATAAAAATAAAAATCAACATAAATATGCAGCAGATCGTTAACTGTTCCAAACTTTATGTCATGCTCTAGTGGATCATTTTCCGTGTACTTCTGTGAGGGATACATTCTCAGTATTGTAAAGTCACTGTATAAGCCTAACAGCTCATTAACTTGCTATTATTTTAAATGACATTAAAAGTGTTACAGAAACCAACAATACTTGGGGAAATGGAAATTCAAAGTGCTACCTTTCAGTCTATCTTTAAAGACACAGTAACATCACTCAGCCCAGTGGTACCAGTGTCCATCACTTACCACCCAATACACTCAAATTTAATTATCCAGGATAATGGAGCAATGGAACAAAACACAGCAATACAACACAGAACTTTTTTAAAGAGGACACTTGATTATAGGGGTCTGTTAGTCTGGGCTAGTGATGGAGTAGGTGCCCCATAAATGCAGGTTTACTGTATCCAAAAGCAGGCTGGATTGCATAGGAACGGCTTGGGAAGTGTGTGTGTGACCAATTACAGTGAGTGGAAGAGAAGGAACTGCATGGGCCATGGGGAGGACGTACAAGTCCCACAGATGTCCTGGAGATCTCTCAGAGAGAAAGCTGTTAACTTTCACTTTAGAAGATAATATGGAGATGTCATGTTGCTGTAGTCTGGCGAAGTAAGGGCAAAGGGAGACCTGAATTCCAGTCTCGGCTTCAAAACATTAATTATATGAAATACTTCTATACTCTTTGAAGCAAGGTTTGAAACCTAAGTTTTCTTACATCCCAGCTGAGTGTGCTGTTAGCCTATATATTCTTTCTTTTGTTCAGTGGATAGTGAGTTATTCTCTGCAAAACATTCAAAAGTTTAGAAATTCCCTTTCTAGAACAGCGTTACTCAATAATTAAGACTTTTTTCTAGGAACTGAGAAATTATGGTTCAAATTATTGCAGGTAGAAGAGGAGTATTTTAGTTGTGGTCTTTCACATTGTGCGTAAGCATTGTATGTAACCAGGGAATTAATGAACAAATAGAGGAGGCCAGCAGTTATTCCTCTTCTGCTGTTTTGTGTGGATGGACATAGCCTTATCAGTGTGCTGACTGGGTTGTGGTGTGTACATGGTCTCGAAGCTTTGATGGTCTGGCAGCACCTCTCTAGGTTTATAGCAGAGGCTGTCAGTTAATCACATGCTGGACAGCCAGGGCCAGCCAGCAAAATGTATAAGCTCACACATTGCTGGCTCGAGGAGTGGAGAATAGGGTGCAGATTGTATGGTTATTCTGCAGGACCCAAACAAGTTTCTGCTGCCTGCTGTCTCCTGGATATGGGCATATGGGAGGATAGATATATCTGTGGGTCAGATCACAGGGTAGATTGCTGGGGTGTGAAATCTGTATCTGACTATAGGATTAGTGCACATCTGGGCACATGTGAGAGCCTACACATCTGCCAGCCTGAGCTCTGCACCCAATACTCCTCTACCTTGCATGTAACTGTGAACTGGAAAAGGTGTATGGCCATGTAGCAGGTAAGAAACTGAGATCCAAAGCATGAGGCATTCCAATACCGGTTGTTGTTATGGACACTTTAAAAACATCAGTAAGGAAGAGCATCAGGGAAAGGAAAGAAAAAGGTTTCTACTTTTTAAGTTAAAAGCACATCTGAAATACTTGATCCTAATGGCTGAAAAGTAGCTGTGGATAATTTTATGCTAGGAATTAGAAGGTTTTGGACCATTAAAGGTGCTTTTTTTGAAAATTTATGAGTAGATTTAGTGGGGACAAGAAGACTTCCTAAGGCTCTTTCCATTCCTGCATTCCTGTAAATACTTTACTGGTGTATTGAAATGAATACAAAAGGAGCAGTTTGCTTTTAAAATATTTAGCTAGGCCTTTATATATTGAAATGATCACTCAGAAGAAAATGTACAATTCTATATGATCTAGCACTTACAAGATCTAGTCAAAAAAAGAATGAAGAATAAATCACTTTCATTACTCTTGATTGATAGTCTATTATGTCATCAGATGTTACAGCCTCACTGCTACTGCTGTGTAGGCATCATGTATGGTTCTGTGAACATATTTGGGCTTTAGTTATTGCCTAAAAATGGTGAGTTTGACATGAATATTTTTAATAAACAATAGAGCCAAACTTGCACTTTCTATACTTAATTACAAATAGGTTCTATATTCAGGAAGCTAAACCAGCTGCAGAAATACAGAGCTCCTATAAACTCTCACTGAACTCAAAAACAGCTAAGAAGTTAGTTCTGGCAGAATTGAAGGGGATAATACTGAATTATTCAGACTATACCCTGGAGAAGTTCTGGGAACTTACTTTGAATTTGTGTACCCAAGAGAATGGGACCACCATCTCAGTGAAAACTCCAGAGTGAAAATGGTGTTACAGAAAACTTATAAAGTCAACTGGCTAGGGTTTCTTTCTTTGTAGTACTGAGGTCATCACTGGGGGAAAATACATGTACATATATTTGTTCCAGAGTAATAATAAAGAGTAAACTAAATGGTTTGCAAATGAAGTGAAAAGCTAGTGAAGAACAGTATCTATTATAAAGCTGAGACTTCTGATTTTGTAAAGCATGGGAGGACATAAAAGAATACCTGGAGTACTATGTTCAGCTCTGGGGCCCCCAACAAAAGAAAAACATGGACCTGCTCAAGCAGGTCCAGAAGAGGGCCACAAAGATGATCACGGGGCTGGAGCACCTTTCCTGTGAAGACAGGCTGAGAGAGCTGGGTTTTTTTAGCCTGGAGCGGAGCAGGCTCCAGGGAGACCTCATAGCAGCCTTTCAGTGCTTAAAGGAGGCCTACAGGAAAGATGGGGAGGGACTCTTTATCAGGGAGTGTAGTGCTAGGACGAGGGGTAATGGTTTTCAACTGAAAGAGGGTAGATTTAGATTAGATACTAGGAAGAAATTCTCTCCTGTGAGGGTGGTGAGACACTGGAATAGGTTGCCCAGAGAGGTTGTGGATGCCCCATCCCTGGAAGTGTTCAAGGCCAGGTTGGATGGGGCTTTGAGCAACTTGGTCTAGTGGAAGGTGTCCCTGCCCATGGCAGGGGGGTAGGAACTAGATGATCTTTAAGGTCCCTTCCAACCCAAACCATTCTACGATTCTATATGATCAGAATACACATTGTAAACAGTGGTGTACCATATATGAATACAGCTACATGTTACAGCATTACTGATGATTAGGTATTCAGTGCCAGTAACCACTCAAATGCATATTTTGTACTAGGTAATTCTGAAATTTAGCTGGAAGTCTGAGTCCTTTCCCTGGTTGGCAGTCACAGGAGTTTTCTTCTCTTTTGCTGGAGCACATGAGACAGCAATTTTCATCTCTAGTAATATCCTTTCTTAATCTTCTTTCAGACGCACTACGTGCCTCAAATTGAGGCCAGAGTGATTCAGAGTTAAAAGAATGTGTATAATAGAGATGTGACATGTTTAAATCCACTCCTTAGAAACATAAAACTTGATTAGAAGTGGCAGACAGTGTAGGAAAGGCCTGTGAGGGAATTCAGTTCTAGTAAATTACCCAGAACTTCATTAAAATGGAAAGTGTATTTTAACTGTAAATATGGTGTAAAAAACTGGTGAAGAGGAAAGTTTATTAGGGGTAGAAGTTCTTTGTCTGGACACGGGAAGCTGATATACTGTACAGAAGAGATAAAGCAGAAGTGTAAGTAAGATTTAAAATATCACTTGGTGAAAAATATCAGATATGTTACATGGCTTTTTCTCCCCCCAAATTTTAAAGTATCGAGAAAAAAAGAAAAAAAAAAAAAAAGCAAAACTGATTTAAGAAAAACATTTTTGGAAGCCACAGCCTATTTATTATTAAATAAAACTGATTTTTTTTATTGAACAACTTTTAATGTTAAAATATTCTATTACAAACTAAAAGATATCTATAAAGATTAAAAAAATAGCTTCCAGTGAAGAATGTGTCGTCAAAAGAGGTGTAGGTCTGGTTCATGAAATGTGTTACAGTACTTTATTCCACTACTTTATTCTTTTGTGAGGTAATCCTCAAATCTTCCCTAACCTTTAGAAGCTAACAACAGCTTTAAAACATTACTGTGCTTGTCAAGAGTCAGAAAGACATGGTGATGCCAAGAGCGTAGTTTCCTTCCACCACCTTCTTGCCTGGCTGTCTGGTCCTGCTTAGGCTGACTACACCACGCCTAACTTCAGGACAAGCAGTCTGTCTCTGCTGTCTATACCTTCATCTATAGTGAAGTGATTCTCCTGCAGTTCGTTTCAATATCTCTTAGTTTTGATATTGTAGCACACCACGGGCCCAGTGGAGGTTCACAGCGCTTTCACTAAGAGCAGAATGGGGCAGCTGGAGCAGGGTCTTGCTCTCTGCATGGGCCTAAGAGCAGAGAAGGGAGAAGGCAGGAGGTAGGACAGGGGCTTGAACTGTAGCTGAATGAAGTGTGGCTCCATGGAGACTTTTTCCACTGTCTACACCTCATGTTTACAATCTCCAACATTCTCATGAATATTTTTTCGATGATTATTTAGACAAACCACGTTAATTAGTTATTGGTATGTCTTCAAAGGAGTTAAATATGAGGCAAAAAAGATTCTGAAGTAGTGGTGATTTCAGAAAGCTTTTTCTCAAGTATAAGAAAATAAGAACTGCACCATGATTTGCTGAAGAAAGCTGCAAAAGTAAGTCCAGTAGGCTGACGGAAAATTAAAAAAGAGGAGCCTTTTCTATGTTTGCCAATAGAAATTAAACTGCTGCCACACTGAAGATCTTTCTTGGTGAGCGTATTTTTTTTCTGCTCCTATTTTTTTCTTCATCTGCACTTTATCATGTAAAGAATTTGCCCTGATACTGTATGAATAGACAAAATGGCAAATAGTCAAAAGTCATACGTACAGGGCTATATGAGACAACTATCATTTTAGACAGCTGAGATGAACCCCATTTTTGGTAAAATAACAATTGCACCAAAATACATTTATTTAGGCTGGGGCAAACCATTGGTTAGCTGTACCAAATCCCAGTTCAATTTCTTTGCACCAAAATCCTCAATATGCTGCTGGAAACAGGGCAATCCCTGCTATTCCAAATATATGAGGCTGGGGATGAGGGTGCATGAGACATCCTGTGATGAGTGTTTTAATTTAGGACAGTTTAAAGGTGTCTTAAAGTAAAAAGTGAAAACAGAGATACAGATTATTATTTTCACAGAAATGCAAAGGCTACTTTTCTTAAGGCACAGTGGCTATGATTTAGAGTAGATTCTGTCTGCTGCCTGTCTTCTTCATAACTTTTGCATCTTGAACTTCACAACTGAATGAAGCATTTATGACTGCCCAAAGTATAACCCTGTCGTGGTTTAACCCCAGCCAGCAACTAAGCACCACGCAGCTGCTCACTCACTCCGCGCCCCCCCCCCCCCCCCCCACCCCCGCGGTGGGATAGGGGAGAGAATCAGGGGAAAAAAAAAGTAAAACTCATGCTTTGAGATAAGAACAGTTTAACAGAACAGAAAGGAAGAAACTAATAAAGATAATAATATCAATAATAAGATGACAATAATAATAATAAAATAATTGGAACGTACAAAACAAGTGATGCACAATGCAATTGCTCACCACTTGCCAACCGATGCCCAGTTAGTTCCTGAGCAGCGATCCTCCCCCAGGCCAACTCCTCCCAGTTTATATACTAGGCATGACATCACATTGTATGGAATACCCCTTTGGCCACTTTGAGTCAGCTGTCCTGGCTATGTCCCCTCCCAACTTCTTGTGCCCCTCCAGCCTTGTTGCTGGCTGGGCATGAGAAGCTGAAAAATCCTTGACTTAGTCTAAACACTCCTTAGCAACAACTGAAAACATCAGTGTGTTATCAACATTCTTCTCATACTAAATCCAAAACATAACACTGTACCAGCTACTAGAAAGGAAATTAGCTCTATCCAAGCTGAAACCAGGACAAACCCTTACCTCAATCACAGGTTTTGGCAGTTGATATTGTACTAATTGCATTAAATTTTATAGTTTGTGGGCAAGCAGAAAAGCACATTATTTGAGCAGATTATTCTTCTCTTAAATCTGCAGTTCTGCTACATAGCCAGTGGCTGAAAAGGATCCTAGTGGATCAAAACAAGACACATACATATATATCTATAGATGTTTGTTTAATTACCGATATCTATTAGTTGTTTAGTGATCAAATGAAGGCACACAGGGAGGGAGGAAGGATACCTTTTATCAGAGAAGTCCATGTGGTAGGGAGGTCTGCACCTGCATTTCTGTAGGCACACAATCATAAACTTTCAGTGTGCCCTGAAGCTTTAAATCTGGCTTGGTTATGTAAAACTTTTCTCACAAGATTTCTGACCATTAGGAATTTAAAACTATAAATTCACTCTGGTAGCATTGTGCTCTGTTCCTAATTATCCTTGATTTTGGGGAGACTTTTGAAATCCTATTAAACATCAGTCTTCATTTTTCAACATTAAAATACTCCTTAAGAGCTTAAGGACTTACTAGAGTTGCAGTACTGAATGAAGGAATACATATTTGCATTAAAAAAATTAACTTGCGGTTCTTAATTTCATGTTTCTAAAATGGAATATTCTCTTATTCAGTGAAGTGTTGAAAACATAAATTCATGTTTATGAGACACAGAGTTTTGTCATTATCAGTAGTTTTGCATAAGGAATTAAACACGAAACAACAGGTTGACTTCCTGAGAAAATAACCTGAAGTGAGAACTTCAAAGTCCCCAGACTATTTGATTACGCTAGTGTGTATGCAAAGAAACAAGAATTGCTAGCATAAACATGACAGGACTCTAGAAAAGAACTGTAAAATTTCCATGCAATATACTAGTTCAGTACTCAGAGGAATTACTGTTCTTTAATCAAGTAGAAATTAGAACACAATTTTCACACTTTTTATTAAAATACCTATACCTGCTATGATTTAGACAAGATTTTTCTTCTATGAATAAACTGATTTTTCCTTCTGTTAGGACCCTTATCAGAGCATCCCCAGAAGAGGATCCACCCCACTGCTCCCAAGCAGGGTAGGGTGCATGAAAGGCAAATGTGAACCTGTGCCTGTGGTACCACTACTTGGCTGTTTGGCATTGCAGGAGCGTTCCAAAAAGGAGCAAGGCAATTTCAGATGAGGCAGCAGACATAACTGATGCAGCTTTTTCTCTCTCCACCTAGCATGTAGGTGTTCAGGACATGTGCAGCACTAGGAGGCAACAGTTTATTAAAAGTGAACAGGAAAATGAAATGGTCTTAGAATTGTAATACTGGAAATTAAAATAATGCATTCTTTGAAAGATTAGACACTGATAGTGTGAAACAAATGTGCTCTGTGATAGGGGAAAATAAATATCTTAATTTTTTTAGTAATAATACATTTTTTACCTATCTTTGGCTTCTTTTCAACCAACACAGAGCCTTCTAGTTATAACTGAGCATATCTGCCTGCATCACTGGCTTAGCCACTCTGTGGCACTCACACAATTTCCAGTACGGTCTCTGCAAAGGTATGCAGTTGATGGCTATCGGCTTATATGGCTATGTTTTGGCTGGTGTGTTGGTCTGTACATTGAGGATATTTGCTCTCTAATAATCTGAATTTAGAACTTGTGTTGCCAAGTGCAGTTTTCTATCCACAGCAGGGGATAATATGGTGGAGCAAATGCTTGGTGGATCTCATGCTGCCATGGAGTCTGACTACTGTTCACACACTGCAAGGATTTAAATTCTTCCCACAGGTCAGTTAGAAACAGTCATAGGGACCTGTTTCCATGCATTATATGCACCTTTCAAGGGACATTTATATACCATAAACTGTACATGTGATTTGAAGAGCAGTGATTTGCACCTTCCTCCCATGTAGGTTTAGCCCATGTTATTAACTACTTATACAATAAGCATGCATCACAAGGTAATGGGCTTATGGCTGACACAAGGCTTTCAATAACCTCGGCAAAACAGTGAGTATTGCAAGCTGTACATACACATTCTTCAGCAAGAACTCAATACTGCAGTTTCCAATGAAGTAACTCTTGTGGTTAATAGTGGCAATAGACTACTTTAGAGCACTCTGTGCCCTGCAATGTGTGAAACAACTCTTTGCTGATATCGCTGCTGCTTGAACATTTTGCTAACTTACTGATAGTTGACTCCCAATACTTGTAGTCTGAGCTACCCAGTCCAGTCCTTTCCAGAATCAAGCCCAGCTGCCACATCTCCTGGACCAGTCCAGCCATTCTTCTAGTGCTCAGACAACAGACTACAACAATATCTTCTCTAGCTTTGCCATCTTGAGGACACTATACTGAAATCATCCAATGTCAACTCATCTTCCTTTCTTGGTTTCACTTTCTTGAAGTGCTGACAGCCCTCTGCAGTGAAACATCATCAAAAGCCCCGCAACCCTTCGTCTTTGAAATAACAGGTCTCTTCCCAGTGAAAAAATGTCAGTCCACCCAATCTTCTGGTTGTTTTTTTTCCCCAGAAATGTGAAATGAGGGAGGGACAGGGAAGGTCCCAGCAGAAGCTTCAAACAGCGGTTCCAGGGAGCGCATAAGGTGGTGTTGAAAAACTGGTTGCAGAGCTGATTAGAGCTTTTCTGTGGGGACAAACAAGGAGATGGGGAGAAAAAGAAAGGGATCTCTACTATCTTAGAGTGTTTTGTTATTTATTGTAAGCATAAATAATAATTCAGATATTCTATGCAGTTCTTTCTCAATCAACTGATTGTTAGTATTCAAAATGCTTGGATTAGTAGTGGCAGGTTGGAACTGCCATATTTTCTCCAACAGTTCAAGTTTCCACTGAGATTTAGTTTTTCGAAAGAGTAAAATGAAACTAGATTGTGCTTCCAAATGTTACTTTCCCTTTATTACAAACCAGACCTTTAAAGCAAGTGGTATTTATTAATGGTTTTCTTGAAAATGAAAGTGGGTGTCAACCTTATTTTTGTGGATATGTTTTGAAAATGAAAAAGAACTACACACTAAGGAGCTATCAATGGCAAAAATTGAAGTTTTGTAAAAATAAAGGGAAAATAAATAGTGTTGATTCTTGCTTCTCATGGAAGCATTCCAAACATTTAATCCTGCTAGCTCTCAGGTCACATTTTCTGGTGTCAGATGACAGCTAATGAAGTCCATGTTTTCTGAGGGAAAAAATGTTGAAGAAAAAAGCACGTTTCTTTTTCATTGATAAAGCTTTATTTTAATTTTGAGTTTACAAAACTTTTCTCTTTTCCATAGATAGCTGTATTTCCTAGTGTGTTTCCCATTTTATGCACTATGGGAGAGAGAACATTTACATTTAATAGAGATTGTCAAGTTTATTTTTCCATTGAAAATGTAAACTTTCAGAGAAAGAAAAAAAGAAACTTATGGAGTTTTCAACAAAGCCCAAAGCATTTTCATTGAGATCCTACATGTTTTATATTGAATTTCCTCCAAAAGAGACTTTTTTTTTGTATCAAGGTTGAATTAGTCAAAGTTAAAATTTTGTCCTGAAAAGATTTTTAACAATGTATTTTTATTTCATCTGTACTATTATTTGCCTGCTCCACTTAGATATTTTAGCTAATTGTCTCAAAACTAGATGGTACTTATATTTCTTAGTTAATTTTGTATTCTCAAATCATAACTGATTTTGATTCCACACAGATATTCTTATACCTAATTCAAAGCCATACATCCAAGACACGTGAAAAATATCTTTGACAAGAAGCCCAATAAAATGCATTTTAAATTGTAAAGACAGCAGTAATTACTACTTTTTTTTCATTGGGAACATCTGCTAGAAGCCAAATTTATAGCTTATTCCCACAGTGCACATCAAAGAAGTACAGTGGTCAAGCAGCAAGTGTTTGAGTTTTCCAAAGGCTTTTGATGGATAGTATCTTTTGTTATACCCTCAGATATGTTGCTGGATATCTATAGATACCTTGACAGAATCAGGGAAATTTATGCCAATATTTTCAACGTGAAAATGGATAAAAACCACAACAGAATTGTCAGAAGAGCAGAACTGCAGGTTTTGTTATAAGAAGACAGAAAGTTTAACACAGTAAACACAGGGATTCATTTGAATAGAAGCAATGGAATTACTAGGTCAAGTTAATTTCTTTTGTCTCCCTGTATTGGGGTTGTGTGGCAAGGTTTTGGTAGCGGGGGAGCTACAGGGGTGGCTTCTGAGAGAAGCTGCTAGAAGCTTCCCCTATGTCCGACAGAGCCAATGCCAGCCAGCTCCATGACAGACCCGCCGCCGGCCAAGGCCAAGCCCATCAGCAACGGTGGTAGTTGCCTCTGGGATAACAGACTTAAGAAGGGGAGAAAAAACCTGTGCAATTGCAGCCAGAGAGACGAGTGAGAATATGTGAGAGAAACAACTCTGCAGACACCAAGGTCAGTGAAGAAGGAGGGGGAGGAGGTGCTCCAGGCGCAGGAGCAGAGATTCCCCTGCAGCCCGTGGGGAAGACCATGGTGAGGCAGGCTGTCCCCCTGCAGCCCATGGAGGACCCCATGCCGGAGCAGGTGGATGTGCCCGAAGGAGGCTGTGATCCTGTGGGAAGCCCGTGCTGGAGCAGGCTCCTGGCAGGGCCTGTGGCCCCATGGAAAGAGAAGCCCATGCTGGAGCAGGTTTTCTGGCAGGACTTGTGACCCTGCGGGGGACCCACGCTGGAGCAGTCTGTGCCTGAAGGACTGCACACCGTGGAAAGGACCCACGCTGGAGCATTTCGTGAAGAACTGCAGCCCGTGGGAAGGACCCATGCCAGAGAAGTTCTTGGAGGACTGCTCCCGTGGGAGAGACCCCACGCTGGAGCAGGGGAAGAGTGAGGAATCCTCCCCTTGAGGAGGAAGGAGCAGCAGAGACAACGTGTGATGAACTGACCGCAACCCCCATTCCCCATCCCCCTGTGCCACTGCGGGGAGGAGGTAGAGAATTCGGGAGCGAAACTGTGCCCAGGAAGAAGGCAGGGGTGAGGGAAGGTGTTTTAAGATTTGGTTTTATTTCTCATTGCCCTACTCTAGTTTGATTGGTAATAAATTAAATTAATTTTCTTCAAGTCAAGTCTGTTTTGCCCATGACAGTAACTGGTTGAATGATCTTTCCCTGTCCTTATCTCGACCCATGACCCTTTTGTTATATTTTCTCTCCCCTGTCCAGCTGAGGAGGGGAGTGACAGAGTGGCTTTGGTGGGCACCTGGTGTCTAGCCAGGGTCAACCCACCGCACTCCTCTAAATAAAATTGCAAGTAAGAGCATGTGAAGTCTTTTTGTCTTCTCCTAGGAACATGGTGTGAGCACAAACTTTTAATATTTGTGTGGTTTTCCTTACAAAAATCCATGAACAAAGGACTTCACCACTCTAAAGGTTACATAGAATTTCAGCAATAGGTTTAGTTGATTTGAATAGCCTTTTGGCATGTTGATTTATGCTATAAGAGTGGCCAAGGTTTTAACAGTTTAAACAGGATAATGGGGTAGAGAAAGCATGCTGAGCAAAATGCATTCCAAGATTTAAGGACTTAAAATGTCTGAATGAAACTAAACTGACATGTATTCATTCTTAGCAAATTCGCTGTAATTATATCTGGAAATTCTGAAACAAGGCTGAGATCACCCGCCAGTTGATCTGAGGGGATACTGGTTCCCATTATAGGAACTACATTTCAAGCTGTTGGCCACATGCCTAGACATTAAGTAAATGGTGCAGTACCTCAGTTAGTACAAAAGTATTTCAGAACTGAGGTCATTTCAGTTTTGACCAATCTTTGCTGAAGATACAGATGGAGATATATAAAAAATAATTTAAAAAAAACCCCACCCTAAGTAACATTAAAATATGTTAATTAATCTATAATCAGTAAAATAAGATGATGCAATCATGTACTAATTGTGCTTGTTGGTATATGTTTCTGTAATGAAGTCAATCACTTAAATATCTGAGAAGGTCTTAGGATTCTGAGAGACGAATTATTTGTTTAATGGATAAATAGAAACAGCTATAAAATCAATTCATTTGTATTTTAACAAGCATTTTATTGCCTTCTGACTTAAACAATCTGTGAAGTTCAGTAAAGCTCAATTAAATCTGGGTCATCCAGAGAGCTATTTCTCTTCATAGTCTCATCCCAGGTCTTCTATTAACATTTTTCATCATCTCTGTTGATTTCCTTTTCAGACAAATTTGTTGATTTCCAAAATTCTTTTTTCCTGCAGCATCTTTCAGCAAACACCCCATAAGGATTTCAGATCTGGTGTAACAAGATGTTTCACTACTCTGTTCTGGTGCACTGGGACCCGCTAACATTAATAATCCAGGGGCTAACCCAAGATACTGTGAGCGAAAACTCTTCAGGAAATGAGATGGAATTTCTGAGATTTCTCAATATGACCCATGTTTACATTTTTTTCTTGTATATGACTCACAGGTGAGTCAAAGCTGTATGAGCTATATGATAATCTGTAACATGCTACTTAGGTATGGATGGTTTCTCTTGCCTCTACTCCTCTTCCTATGATCCCTGGCTGTTTCAGTGGAAGCAGAGATCCCTTAGCATTTAACAGGCTTGATTTATTCTTCTGTAATGCTTACAGTTCTACAGCTAAATTGCTCCAGTTTTTGAGGATGGGAGCTGTAAATTGCTGAGAGTTTGCATATGATGCAGGATTTAGCAGCAAGTGCACAGAAAAAGATTCTTATGTTTGACATTTCCAATATTAGACACCTAAATCCTCAGTTAGACTTTGAAGTATATGGCCTGTTTGTTGAGCAGCTGCTGTTCTAGCTGATATCAATTGACACTAAGGGTGAAAAAGAGCTTGAGATATCGGAATCTCTAAAAATAGAGGTACAAAAATAAAAGAGTAAATGAAGGTGCATTTTTAGCTATTATAAAACATTGTGGTTAGGACTAGTAAAAAGAAAAGTCAACTTTTTTTTTTTTAATAAGAAGTTGGATTTTCAATTTAACAGAGATTTTTATGAGGATGCATCTCCCCTGACTTTATTCACTAGGCAAGCCTGCCTGACAGGCCACATATATTAGGCTGACCTGCTATATGAAGGAAGACTTCAGTACTGTGCCTCCAATAGGTGAGATAAAGTTTTATTATTGGGTAGCAAGATATGAACAAAATCCAAATCCCCACCATTTAGTCCATGAGTCTTGACAAGACTGAAAACAGATGAACCTCCAAATTTTAAAATATCACTATGGAATCTCCTAGCAATTTAATTTTTCTTCTCTCACAGCCCTTTTTTTTCTTTTTCTTTTTGGTGAGTGTGCGTCTAGGTATGACATCCCTCACAGTGTCCATAGCCTTGCATTTAATATAATTAATGGTGTCCTCTTAACCAGCAAGGAAACCATAAGGGCTCCACTTGGAGCCTGTTGTGGAGTCCAAGTGCTGCCCGGTCAGGGATGCCAGCCCTCCTTTCCAGAAATGTATTCCAACTAGTACTCAACATGAGTCAGTATCCTACAGACTTGGAAGCCTTTTTCTGTGGATGAAGTATTTTATTTTTATTTATTTATGCATGCAAACTGACATTTTGGTTCAAGATGAACCTGAGTCCCATATCTCTGCTTGCTGATAAAGCATCAAAACTGTTCTAACCAACTTTCCTAGGCACCTGCTGTTGGCCAGTGTGAGAGACCAGGTAGGTGGGCACATGGGAATAGATGGGATCAGTGTGGCTACCCTTGTCCTCTTGTCTGGCGAAGTGACTAAGGAGGAAAGTTTGCACAAATCCATTAGGGCATGCATGACCACCTCTGCCAGAAAGAACAAATCCAATGAGGCTTTCCTGCAATCTCTGTTACAAGCTCATTTACACGGATAAGAAGCAGCAGTTTATATCATTGCCTCTTTGTCAGAGATTTAGGCACCTAACCTGATGGATTCAAGTTAGATTATAACAGCTCCCTTTAGAGATTTCAGAGTACTGCAAGTGCTGCACCAGAGAAATCCAGCAGAGCTGAACAGCCAATATATTGCTATTCAGACTTGGAATGTAGCCCTAACCATGCATTTTTTTACTTCTAGTTCCTCTAGTATTAAATATATCTTCTAGCTCCATTGTTAAAATATCTTCTAATACCCTTAAAGTTAAGAATTATATCTATGTGTGTATTTGCACACCTAGTATTTTTTTTCCTTTTGCCACAACTGCGTATGTCTTATTTAGAGAAATACTTTTTCTTGTTTTGTGCTTTACCAGTTGTCACAAAAACATACCATTTTTCCGCTTTATGTTTCTGAATAGCAAGCAGAGCTGGAAAGAACTTCACACTGTGATGCACTTTCAAAACAATTTTGCTACTTTGAATGTAAATATGGTAAGTGCAAGGAGCACTGACAAGGCTGCTGTACAGCTTGCAAAGCCTTAAGCAGGTGCAAATGAATTCACTTTGTCCTGAGAACTTGCGCCTGGTGGAGAGCTCTGCTTACAGCCAGCCTGCATGAGATGGAGCAGCTTCCTTCCAAACTGAGACAAATGCTTGTGCTGAATTATTAAGACAAAGTTCTACTGCAGGACCCACTTAACTCTGATGAGCCTGTTAGCTTGACCTCGGTACCAGGGAAGATTACGGAACAGTTCGTCTTGAGTGCACTCACATGGCATGGGCAGGACAACCAGGGGATCAGGCCCAGTCAGCATGGGTTCATGAAAGGCAGGTCCTGCTTGACCAACCTGATCTCCTTCTGTGACCAGGTGACCCGCCTAGTGGATAAGGGAAAGGCTGTGAATGTTGTCTACCTGGACTTCAGTAAGGCCTTTGACACTGTCTCTCATGGCATACTCCTTGAGAAGATGGCGGCTCATGGCTTGGACAAGTGTACTCTTCACTGGGTAAAAAACTGGCTGGATGGACGAGCCCAGAGGGTTGTGGTGAATGGGGCTAAATCCAGCTGGCGGCGGGTCACAACTGGTGTTCCCCAGGGCTCGGTGTTGGGGCCAGTTCTGTTTAATATCTTTATCAATGATCTGGATGAGTGGATCGAGTACACCCTCAGTAAGTTTGCAGATGACACCAAGTTGGGAGGGAGGGTTGATCTGCTTGAGGGTAGGAATTCTCTACAGAGGGATCTGGACAGGCTGGATTGATGGGCCGAGGCCAATTGTATGAAGTTCAACAAGGCCAAGTGCCGGGTCCTGCACTTGGGTCACAAGAACCCCATGCAGCACTACAGGTTTGGGGAAGAGTGGCTGGAAAGCTGCCCAGCAGAAAAAGACCTGGGGGTGCTGGTTGACAGCCAGCTGAATATGAGCCAGCAGTGTGCCCAGGTGGCCAAGAAGGCCAATGGCATCCTGGCCTGTATCAGAAATAGTGTGGCCAGCAGGAGCAGGGAAGTGAGTGTTCCCCTGTACTCGGCGCTGGTGAGGCTGCATCTCGAGTACTGTGTTCAGTTTTGGGCCCCTCACTACAGGAAAGACATTGAGGTGCTGGAGTGTGTCCAGAGAAGGGCAACCAGGTTGGTGAGGGGCCTGGAGCATAAGTCTTATGAGGAGCGGCTGAGGGAACTGGGGCTGTTTAGTCAGGAGAAAAGGAGGCTGAGGGGAGACCTTACCGTGCTCTACAACTACCTGAAGGGGGGTTGTAGTGAGGTGGGTGCTGGTCTCTTCTGTCAGGTTGCTGGAGAGAGGACAAGAGGAAATGGCCTCAAGTTGCACCAGGGGAGGTTTAGGTTGGATATTAGGAAAAATTTCTTTACTGAAGGGGTTGTCAGGTATTGGAACAGGCTGCCCAGGGAAGTGGTGGAGTCACCATCCCTGGAGGTGTTCAAAAAGCATGTAGACAAGGCACTTCAGGACATGGTTTAGTGGGCATGGTTGATGGTTGGACTTGATGATCTTGAAGGTCTTTTCCAACCTAAATGATTCTATGATTCTATGAGCAAATGCAGAAGCACTAACTGATGGGTTTAGGGAATTTAATTCTGCTAAAGACAAGTCCTGCAACTCTTGAAAAAAACTGTTTTCAGATCTCTTTTTTCTGGATTATAGAAATAAAATGTATGTGTAGATCAGGAAAAAAGTTACTAATGTGAGAAAATCCTGAAACTGGAAGTTATTTACAGTGAACTTTTTTTTAATTAAAAACCGACGGTATGTCTCTGATATAAGTGTTAGAAATATGTCTATTTTCATAATGTTGCTTGATTTGCTACTACTGAGAAATGCAAAAAAATGCTGTACTTCATCCCAAATGGGGTAAATAAATAGCCTCAATTTTAAAAGTCCTTACTTCTAGATACATTTGCCAACTAGCCCTAACTTAGTTTTAACCTTTTTTTTTTTTTTAAACGTGTTATTTCTTTTCTACTGACAGGTTCCAAACTCCCTTCCTATTTCTCCTCCTTTATTCCATTTTCTTCTTTCCTCTGCTATTTGCCAGTCAAAGTTTACTGTTTATTTCCCTCTATCTCCTTTATTATTCTTTTGGTGCCTGTCTCATTCTTCCTCTCCTCTAGATGTGGGTTTATTTATGCTTTCAAAGGAAAGCCAATGAATAGCTGCTCTTCCCTTAACACACACTTGTGCACACACTCAAATCCACCGGGTGCTAAGCTTGCTGCAGCTCCTCCACCGCTGCTCTTCTTTGTCTAATAGAATATTGGCTTTTTTTTATCCTACTCAGCTCCCTGTACCAAAATCAATGTTCTGCTACACTGACTGGAGTGACAGTAATGCAGGAGATACCAGCCCAACAACTTGATGCACAATGAACTGTTCTCCAAAAATTCCTCTCTGCTGAAAAACAAGGAGGAGGAAGTCACACTTTGTTTCCTCCATGGACAGAGTTGCAATTCCTTTTTTTTTCCTAGCTCCTCTGCACCCCCCCCCCCCCCCCCCCCCAAATCCAGAAGTGAACAGCTCAGGCTTACAGGATACTAGTTCAAAGAAAGGGCTTAAAAACTGTTCCTTCTTTACTATATCATTATCTGATACAAGAGCCCAAAACATAAATGCTGTTGCTCTCTTAAAGGCAAAGAGAGGCTATTACTGGGGCCAGCGAAATCTTTTGGGGGATTAGTGGTTTCTTCCTCAGATTAGGAGCCATTAAAAAAAAATTTCTTGAATCCTTGACAGTATTTCCCTGAGTTAATCTCCTCTGGTGGCTGTTGGGATTTGCAGTGTCTACCAACGTCAGTCACTGCTGGTTATGCCATGCAATAGGATATGTTGCGAAACAACCCACACACTGATCATTCAGGAGAGTAAAATTATGCTCCAGTGCTAGAAAAGTTGGATGACAATGGACTTCATTTTCAGCTGATCAGAGCTGAGAGATGACATACAGAGGTTCAGTCTGCTTCCAGTGAATTCAACACATTTCATAAATTATCCATCAGAAGCCCCTGATTTTTTTTCTCTTTATTTTCTTTTTTTCTGTCTTTATTCAATTGCTGATTCCCCCCCCCCCCCCTCGTGAAACAAACAAAAAGTAAAATCACTGTTTTCTGGACTATTTGTATAGGCATTGTTGATACCGAAAATCTGAGGTTGTTTTGATTAATTTTTCACACTGAAATATCATTGGTTTTGTTTCCTGATGGGGTGAATGTAACTAGTGGGCTCAGACTCACTGCTGGGGTGAGTAGTTGAAATTCCATTGAGGAGACCAGTCAGGAGCCTGTTTAAACAATCACAGGATTTGACCTGCAAAATCAGGTTAATCAGAGCCTACTGGATTTCCAAATGGGTTTTGTTAGAAAATTGGCTGAATATAACGTGAAGATGGGTAAGGGGAGGTTTTGCTTTGCCTACTGAAGTGGTTCAACTAACCCTATGCAAGACTAGTGCTTCACACTTGGCTTTTCTCTCCCAGCTTTTCCACAAATATATTTGATTTGAGAAAATGAAAGATAGAGGAAAAAGTAGACACTGTTAGAGGCTTACTAGCAACTCATTTAAGGCACAGGAAAGTTAAACAGCTACCTGTGCCGCATTTTTGCAAATGTGACCCACTGAGCTATGTAAAAGTGATCTGTTCCATTGAAATTTGATCTGAAAATATTTACCAGTGTTTGTTTCACTTTTTTCTTGGAATTATACTTTCTATAATAGTACTTCACTCGTACAAGGAAAAGTATAGAAATTAACGATGATTTAGTCGCCTTCAGCATTATTCTATATTGCTTCTGAATGAAAACATAAGCTTGACTATTTTGGGGATTTTTTTCTTTCCTCAATCTTATTTTTCTTGTGTTTGAAAAACACGGATTGTAACAATGGTGAGCAATAGAAGTGCTTTTCATTTTCAAAGCATTAAACAAGGAATGACTAATTACATTAGCTGTTTGGCACAGGCATGATACAGCCTTGATCCTTCATTCAATTAGAGCTTACTTTGAATTTGGTGAGGTCAGATTGCATCCCGGTTAGGTGTTATGACTCAAATCATGTCCTACCCATATTTTTGCAATTACTGAAGTAACACTAAGAACTTTTGACAAATGAGATACATTTCATTAGGTCTGTTTAGCAGACAGAGAAAGCAAGTCATGACAAAATGAAATAACTTAAAAGCAAGTGGCAAAATCGGTTGTTAGTCCCTGTGAAGCTTGAATTTGTAAGCCTTTTGGTATGGGAGGAGCAAAAATGGAAAGAAAGGATTTCAGCTCCCTCCTCCTTCAAGTATGTTTCTAGTCTGGCTTGAAGGGAGGAGGTACCATGAACTGACATACCCTAATTTGGCATAGGTGACATAAGTATGAGCCTGGACATTCCCATGGGAGCCCTTTCTTATTCTCTGCTCACAGATGCACACACGGATGTACATACTTTCCATATCTATGGAAAAACTCCAGTGGCTAACACAAGGAACAGACATCCACATCTTAGCAGAGGACTAACAAATTATTTAGTAATCGCCACTAAAACAACCACTGCCTTCTCGTGAAGACCACTTCCTATGGTTCATTTATAATGACAGTCCCACTTCAACACCTTACCTTACCCAATTCTCCCAGTCAGCCCAGCTACTTATTCCTGTATCTCATGCACTAAGCCTACACGAGTCTGCCCTCTGGCATAAGAACTTTCAGGTTCCAGTCAGAAATGACCCTACCTAAAATCAAGATCCAAACCTTCTTTTCCTGCTCAGATTCAGAACCTGTTTCTCTCTGAACGCACAGTTGCTAACAGGCCCAGATGCAGGTGGCCCCGTGCTTAGTTTTTCTGTCGGCTGCCCCAGAGGGTAAAGTAGCATGGAGTATTTGGAAATTCGCACAGATAAAATGAACAATATCAGATTGTAGCAACCTTGTATGCTAAGGGTTATTAATCTGTAAATGGGACCTCGTTTTTATGCTTGGAGCGCATGCCTGGTTTTAATGCCTAAGGACCTATACCGTCTGTGTCAACACCGATTGTTTGTAAGTCGCGACAGGGAGGGAGATGGGTGCAGAAGTCGCTGCAGGACGCGGCCAGCGAGACGCCGCGGGGCCGCCCGCTGCGCCCAGCCCCGGCGCCGCTGCCTGACCCCACAGGAGCCGGCAGGGAGGAGCAGATGGCCGCCGGCCGCTTTCCCCTTCTCCCCTTCGTTATGTCCCCGTTCTCCCGCGCGATGGCAGCATTTCTGAGCAATCCGCCGGCGCCGGCCAAGGGAAGGAGGGCGGTGGGCCGGGGCCGGGGCCGGGGCGGCATCGGGGCGCGGCTCTGCGCGGAGCCCCGGGGCGGCCTCGGGGCGCCGCGGCCTGCCCCGCTGCCCCGGCGGCGCCTTGCCGCGGGCCAGTGGGTCTGAGGGGAAGAGGAAAGGGTGAAGAGCAGCGGTAACGTGGGTCCTCGCTCAAGGACAAGATGGTTGACTCTTCCCAGCTCCACAGCCTGACCCCTGGCAGCCCGCCGGGGAGGGTGGTTACCTTCTGGAGCGTTATGTAAACCGAATGTACCCCGGGATCTCCCGAGCCATCGCCGTGCACAGTTTCACTGCTGCAGTCCCCGTCTGAAGCGTCTGCTGCCAGTGGAAAGGGCGGAGGGAGGGTTCAGCTGTCCTGAAATCGGCCTGTTCCCAAACAGAATTTGTCTATCTCTTCAGAAGATGGGAAATGGGGAGGGAAAGCCAGAGTGCAGCACGTTGCAGGGTGACCTTCCCAGAATTGCTTCCCAGGACCTGCAAATGCAAGTTAGACTTGAGAGATACACATGGTTTTTCTGACCTATTCAGCATCTCTGGGCTTATCTGAGGACACTTTCAGAGCTCCAGTTATGAATTGAGCAGCCTGAAGTATGTCTGTCAATGATCACTTCCCCATTAGTCTGCAGCTTCTTTTGAAATCAGAAATGTACAGATATTTTTTTAAAAAGTGATCTATCATTTTTCAACCTTTTTCTCCCCAATTTTGCAAGACCAAATGTATTTTTACCGGGTTGATGTACAGGGCTTTCATGATACTGAAGTAATTTATGAAGATGGAACTGGGCTAAAGTCTTTTATACCTATCTTGAAGAGTGGGGTAACTGTCTTTTGCTGGAATACAGTTTTATGATGTGCTGTAAAATACTCTATAACCTATTTGATAGAGTGGAAAAATAAATTTTCTTCAGCATCACCTTTATGTTGCCACAATGTACCTTTTTGTATATTATCTGACTCCTTATGCTTCACATTCAGGGAGGGACTACTTTTGCATAGCTCTACTATACTCATACACTGGTATTTCCAACATGGTTGGGGCGACAGGTTGCAAATAGTAAACCATTGTTGTTAATTATAAAGACTAAGCTTAGAAACCATCAGGCAAGCTAGATATCCTATACAAAGTCCCCATATTTGTCTAAAAGTAGTCTCCATGAAGAAAATTGGATATCTGAAAAAAAAAAGTTGATTTAGGGATGTGCAAACAAGCTTTTGCCTAGAGTTTTGAAGTGGACACTCAAATTTTACAATAAAGTTCAAAGCAGTAGAAACAAAGGTTTCACACAGGCAACAGTTACACAATGGATTCAGATAACCCAAATCTTGTTTTTCACTGAAGCCCTGAAGTTAGGGTATTCAACTTATCCTTAATGAGACCGAATAGTGTGGAAGCATGTTAGGGGTAAGTAGTGGGTTGTTCTGCCTTTTGTCTCAGACCACGTCTGTTTTTTATATACATATTCACTAATACAAACATTGGAACCAGGGCATGAGTACCAGAACCACCAATCTGTTGTCATTCTTTTCTTTTTATTTTAATAGACCCAATGAATAATGAAGACGCTTCTTCTAAATTAATAGCACTAAGAAATGAAGAAACCTTCTTTCTACAGCCTCTTGATTTGGATATTCCATTCAGAAGTATGCAGTCCACATTCAGATCTATTTGGGAGGAGATCTGAATTTAGTTTCTTGACATCCCAAGAGAGACTCTAAGACATCAGACCATTGTTTAGAAGGCAGTCAGGACCCTTAACTGTTCTCTGACTTTTGGCCAAAACACAAACTTTTGCTTCTTCAGCTATTTCACAGATTCAAAGTTATTTTGCAAAATTTTAAGGCAATCACAAGGGAGACGCAATATTCAATATTCTACAGAAAATCACTGGCAGATTCAAGACTTTGGCCTACAGTTCCTCAGTCTTAGTACACAGAACTTGCATGGCTAGTAGATAAAATCTGAAGCTTGACATTTACTCCCAGCTGTGCCACTGGCCTTGAATAGTTGTTTTATCTTCACTGTGCCTCAATTCTTCCCTTGGAAAAGTGAATCTAATGCTTCTGACCCACTTTTTCATGACTTCGTCTTTTAATAAATGAAGAGCGTATTTATTATTATAAATCATCACTGATGCGTTATTTTAGCAGTTTCCATACTAGGGTTAGCTTCCACCAGAAGGAAGGCAAATTTCTACTATTTCCCACAATGAATAGAAATATTCAGTCTGACAGTGGCAGGAGATACAGAAATTAGACTTTCCTTTTTTGCCCTACTGTTATAAATCCAAAGACATTAATGACCTTGGCCCAGCATGTCTTGTTGAGAATTAGTGACTAGATGAAAACACTTTCCCCAAAGGGACAGTGATTACTTCTCAGTAAAATTCACTAGATATCAATCAAGCTAGCAAAATCATTCAGTAGTGTTGTGGAAGAATTTGAAAAGACATCATTTATGAATCTGAAAGGTTTTTAAAAATTAACAGACTTGTAAAAAGAATCTGTTGAGTAACATATACTACTTAATTAGAAACTATGTAAATATGTACCTCAAGGGACATTTTGATTATCAGCTTTCCTATGTGTAATAAGAAAGTAATATAGTAGTATTGCATCCAAGCTGCATGGAACATGGGACAAGTGCATCCATGGCTGCATAGTAAACAATGGAGAAAAGCAGTGAGCTTTGTGGTATTGCCTGGAGTGCAATCATGGAAAGATAGAAATCATGTTTTACCTTTTTATGAGTAAAAAGGTTACACTCTCCTAAGCAGTTTTCTTTTCTGAATTGGCCTGGCCTGAATATCCCGAAGTTGACCTTCTGCTTAAATGACAACAAAATGTTCTCTGTGGAGAAAACTTCATGCCACTAATAATCTTTGCAATCTGCTTGGGCTTCTGAAGGTTCAAAATTCACTGAAGAGTATATGGGTAGAATTAACCAATATGCTGGTGAGGTCTATGTGCTGATTCCAGTTCAATATGTTATATATGGACAGATATGCAGGCATATATTACATGTGGGTTGTTCAGTTAGTGATACAGCACTCCCTGTGCAATAAAATCAGCCTAGATTATACTGGAAGAATAACACTAGGTTTCAGCTATTATACCCTGTGGAAGGATGTTGCATAAAACTAGCAACATGACCAATACCGGGTCAAAAGCTCTTAGTAATAAATATGTTTAAATTCACCAATATTCAATCTTTGCAGCCTTGAAGTATTTTGGACCATCACAGCAAATAATTTACTTTGTAGTCCTTTATCTCTCCAAAAGAGAGACAATTAAAAAGAGAAGGTGAAGCATTTGAGTGTGTGGGTGGAGCATCAGATGCTTTTGTAAAGTAAGCTATAAAAATGATGTCCCTCTAGTCTAAACACCTATTTGTCTTAAGGTTGGTTATAATCCCAGGTTTCATATATCACTTACAAGGTCTTTGTTACAGGAAAACCTTTCCATTCTCCACTCTTCAAAGCAATCTATTAAAGCCTAGCTTTTTAGCCTACCAAGCACTGCAAGGGGTTATATGGATGTATGAATTGTACTTCGTAGCAGCAGGACTGAGCTTTTAAAGGCAACAGGGTTCGACAAGCTGCAAAGGTGGCCTTAACAGTAACTGTGCAAAGAGCTACTGTGTGCTAGATTATTTAGAATTTATTATTTTGAATGTGTCCCGGGTATACATGTCCTGCTTCAGAGCGGAGCTGCAAGCTGTGGCTAAGTTCAGTGACATTAGCTATTGCTCATGAGCTAAGGAGGATTCTGAGCTAGGAAATTCTAGTCTTAAGGTGTAGTGTGCTGTCAAGGCCATCCAAAGTTTGAACTTGTTCGATGTCACTTTGGTGTGCTGTGGAGTTGAAAGGCAGAACAGCATCTGCTGTTACATGAAGGAGCTTTAGTTTGCCAGTAAATCTTAAACGAATACCAATTTTAGTCCTTTGAGCAGCAGAATTCTTTTGAACTCCTGTTGAAGACAGGGATCGCAGGGATCAATCTGACTACTGCAAGGCAGGACGTGTTCATTCAGTAGCAGCAGCTTTGGCACCAAAAGAGGATTGTTAGAGCCTATTTTCCTTTTAGCAGCAGGAGTAAGAACTGTAAAGAAACAGGACTCAGTGAGATTGCATGATGCATAAACAGTGTGTAATCCTCTGAATGTGCAGGGAATTATATACGAATGAGGAACAAGAACAAAAATCCAGTTGTCACTGTTGTACATGCCTGGTGCTGAATATCCGAGTTTCAATTGTCGGTCAGGGATGCCATTGTCTTCAGAGGGGAACTCTGAAACTGTATAGCACTTTCTAGTTCCTCCTTTGGGATTTAATCAGAGAAGTCCAGAAGGTAAATGGATCTGTATTCAGTGGTTTCAGCTCCACAGGTTTCTATTTTGTAAATCAGATAAAATGCATTCCTTTTTACATTAACAGAATAATCTGAGGGAAAAAGTATTTATTGGATAGGTTTCTATAAACAATTATGGAATAAAACCTAGGGCTTTAGTAACTAGAAGCCAGAAGGGAAAGAGAATGAAAAAAAAAAAAAATCTGATATGCACTTTCCTGGAAGTTACACTACAGAATACCAAATAGCATGCAATCAGAAAATGGTAAGAAATGAGATCTATTGCAGAGACCAGGTTATAACAATATTAACTTTTTTTCCTCCTTCCTTAGGAATGCTTGTATATACACAAAGGAAACAGAAACATGTTTAAAAAATATCAAGGATCATATGCATATTTTTTTTTAGATTTTTATTCTTATTTTCATGGAGACACTTTTGGCAAAATAGTCAAAGGCTATAATAAAGGGATTAAAAGATGCCTGCACGCAGGCATGCTTGCATACACATACATGCATACATCCATACTATATCTTGGGTTGCAAATTTCTGTTAATTATTTTGAGAAAATAAATTAAACATAGAAACAGAAACTGAAAGATCAGTAGCAGAAGGGTTTTGACAAACATAATACCTGCAGCTGCATTTCTGTTTCTATGAGAGATTTGATTTGACATCCTCTCATGTTAGCATTTGGAAAAGAATAAGGCTTGGCATATGCTACTATGTATTTTCCTCCTACAGAGGACAGAAGTGGCAGGCACCCTGCTATACGTTTTAAATTGTTCCCTTATTGCACAAATTAAAAGAGAAATATTTAAACATACTTCAGAGGTTAATTTATAACAATTACTTTCTCTCTTTAAAGGCACATTTGTTTCCTATTGTTTGAAATCTATAAAAATACAAACCACAAGAGACCAGTAAACCTTTCTAATTTCCTTAAAAAAAAAAAAAGACAAGCTTTCTTAAGGAACTGACTGTACCCAGTGCCTGAAAAAGTACATCTATGACTTTTTCTTCTTGGGAAAAGAGATGGAACTACCTCAGCTACATGTTAAGAGATGAACCTCAGCATGCAGGAATTGTTGAAAATAGAAGTTTTATTACAATTAGTACCCCCAAATGTATAAGATGCTGATGGCCTTGACTGCAGAGGCTGTTGAGGTTACACAGACATAGTATTTATTAAGATTATGTCAATGACATTGTCTTGCAGCAAGCAGCAGAGCAAGACTCAGCAACTGAAGCTGGACAGACTCAAACAGAAAATAGGGTGTGCTTTTTTAACAGCAAGGGGCAGCTATTTGTCAGCTATGGATAACTATGCAGAGGTCCCCGTCACTGAGCTCCAAACCAAGCCTTCTTATCTCTTGAAATAATGCTTTCTAGCTCAGCAAGAGATTTTAGGGCTTAGTACAGGATTGATGTAGGGATTCCCATGGTCTTTGTTACAGGTCAGATGAGCTTATATAACTATCTCATCTGGTCCTTGGCCCTGTGAATCTTTTCACCAGCTAAACAGAGGGCTTAGTATATACATCCAACAAAGATCCCTCTCATTCTCCTTTCTGCAATGCAAAGTTGTATGCCAGTGTATCGATATTTGGTCATGTGAAACAGGCATGTATGTCACTTGGCTTTTAGGCACTGTAATGCTGCATGTGAGAAGACAGCATGCTTTCAATTTTGTGGTTAAACTTAGTTGTGATAAGCTGTGTCAATCCTCCACACCTCCAGCAACATAAAGCAAGCTACTGTAATACAGAGTCTAATTAGTCTGAACCCCTATATCAGAGTACAGCCAAAGTTCATTAGTACTCATCTGGCTAGGTGACTCTAGATTTGCTGCAGACCTATTCTGCCTACAGAATACTTAGACAAAAAGTCACACTCTGGGTGCAGGAACCAATTCATTTGTTTCAGGGAAAGAAGAGGAATCATATTGTTTTGTAATAAAAGTCTGAGGTCTTACCTACAAAAGAGTATATTGAGTTTGAATTACGTAATATGTTATTATTTTTATTATTTAAAAAACACGCTTTCTTCAGTGCAACAATGACACTATACAGAACAATGAGCTTAATCTAAATAAAATTCAGGAACCTTATTTAAAGCTGGTTGAAAATTCCCATGTTGACTTCAAGGAATTTTGGATCTGCATAATTTGATTTGTCAGCATTTAGTCTAATTTGTCCTGTAGGAGAATTCCTGTACGGAATATGCAAGGAAAGAATGTAAGAAATTTCAGAGAGGTGGTCACCCAAATCTCCTTAGATAATGACTAGGGGAATGTAACAGACCCAGCAAGAAGTAGGTAAATGCTCATGGAAATGTGCAGAATATTTTTCAAAGGGCTGTGTGCCTCCACGGAGGAGGAGAAGAAATAGGCAACAGTGGTTGACTGTATGTTAGGCATTTAAACATGTGGAATCATGGACAATTAAGCTTTTCTGTGATGAGTTCAGCTATCACTACAGTGATGGAAAACTCTCTTTGGGCAGACAGAGAGAGGAAAAATTTTGAGAGATGTAAATGTCCTGCTAACATACTAAGTAGTCAAGGTTACTTATGCTCAGGCTTGAAGACTCAGTTATCAGAATTTATTTTTCTACACAGATTTATTCTGTTTTCACTGAGGCCAGGCATTTATTGTTATTGTTATTTGACCTAGGAGATTATCTGCACTCTCGAGTTTCTGTCTCTGGTTGGACATTAGTTTTGCCATTTTTATTTCATTCAGAATCACCAGTGACTTGTGTTTGCCAGCTCTTAATGTGACAGATAACAAGGACAATGGAAAGCGCTCTGTGACAGATGCAACCTTGTTGGCATCTGCAGGTGCAAACATATTTTCAGTTTAGCATGCTAAAGGGCATCAGTTCAGAGCCTTAGGTGGTTTGGAGCATATGCTGCTGATGAAAATAATAAGAAATAAAAGTATTTTGAAGACAGTTGTGCAGGCAAAATTGTACGGAGCATTTAACTCTCTGAACACTGAGAAGAAATGTCTAGACTGTGTCAAACTGATGAAATGCCTGTGATGATAAAAATAAGCCTGCTAGAAGTCCTGTGCTCTTGTACACTGCTACAGCACTTAATGTTTTCTGTTGCAGCTTCCTTAGAAGACAATTGCCCTTGGTATCACGGTGATATTTCAACATTTCTTTATGGCCTCTACCCAGACCCCTATTATTAAGCATTTTTTATTCATTAATAATTGATGCCTGTGTTTAAGGCTTCAATTTGAAAATATCTCTCAAATCTACTTTATTAGATTTTGAGTAAATGTTCCCCAAATCTCCTCAGCATTTTGTTAAAAATGAATGTCATATATCTTTTGATAAAACCTACAGAGTTAAGTGCCTAATAAAATACTACATGACTAAAATGACTATTAATATTTTAGCATTATGCTGAAGTATGAATGTTCTCCCGGCAAAGGTATGAATCACTGGTTTTTCATTTCTTTAATTCTTTATTAATTGGTACTTGAGGCAATAAACCATAACATATAACTTTGGCTTCAGATAAGGTTTAATGAGTGCCTGACCTTTGCTTGGATAATTCTCTGTCAGTGAACCAATCCAAGATAACCCTTTGAAGCTTGAATTCCTGTTTTGAATGCTACTTGCTTTTCACTGTCCTTGACTTGAATGGACAGTACTGAAACTTGGCTTTTTATCTTAAAAAGGCTTCCATAAGAAAGCTTTCTTTTAAATTACTAATTTAGTGGAAATTTAATTTTTTTTAGTGTCTCTGTTTCATTAATTATTCTGCAATAGAACAGAAGTCTAATTATAGCTGGAACTGAGGACCACCTATCCTAACATAACTGAGTTATATAGCCTACTAAGCTGTCATAATCTGCGTGATGGCCCTTCCACCTAAATGTACATCATGCATATGGATGTGCAGTAAAAAATACAGCAAAGTAAGTTCTAATTCTCTTAGTCCCACAGAGTATAGCTGGAGAAATCAGGAAGTCATTACCTTAATGAAATTGTATATTAGATAGAGGACCTGAATAGGTTTGATACCTTTCAGGTAATTCTAAAAAAAAATGCAGATACCCAGCTGGTAAGGCTCAAAACTTGACTGAAGTCTCCTGAGAACAGGCTTCTCCAAGGGGCTCTCCAGTACTTTCTAGTTCTGGCTGGATTTGAAGTACTATGAGAGCAATCACTCATGCTTTAAATTGGGATTTATGTTTTCTATTCCTCTCCGAATCCCAATGTGCAGCTAGGCGTGAGGAAATGTGAAAATGACCCAACTTATTCTGACTCTAAAAATATTTTATGATTTTAGACACTACTGAAAGATTAGGCAATGTATTCTGTACCTTAAAATATCTTATTTCCACTACTGAAAGATTAGGCAATGTATTCTGTACCTTAAAATATCTTATTTCTGGGGGAATTTCTGACTACCATGCCTAGTGGTAGTATCACTTCTAACATTTGTTTCCAGAAAAAAGTAGAACCTGATAAAAAAAAATAAAAATTAAAAGCAGCCAAATCCTTTAGCAGAAGTAGCCCAGTTATTTGGCACTAAGCATACATGAGGAATACTAAATTAAATACTTTCTCTGATCTTTGACAAGTATATAAGTTAAGGCCAGACACGTTTTACAAGAGTGTCCTACACACTGGCTAGTGTGACCAGTGTGTACATTATATTCTTTATTGAAAAACTGTTTCTGTGTATATAAAATAAATAATATTCACTGGAGCAGGGTTTGGAATTTGAGTCTTATGCTTTTAAGCCATTGTAACGCTCAACAACAAATATGTAATGATTGAATGCAAAATATAACAGCTTCACTTCAAAATGCCTTATATTCGCAGTGTTTTAAATATATTCAGGGGTTCGATTCGTTTTCAATCAGAAAGCTGACACTAACTGTCAAGGATATACAGACAAGGGAGAGTTTATCCCTGTCTTTTTATGAAGGCAGATAATTAACACCTATTAAAACAACATAAATGTATCTGTGTGGTATGAGATTATATCAGTAAATCTAGCTTGAATATCATAGTATTTCTATTTGTCAGATTCCAAACAACTTTTGAGTTTTGTTTTGGGGTTTTTTTTTTTTTTTTTTTTTTTAATTCTATACTTAGCTAATACTATTTGTTGCAAATAATTCATGGTTTTGGGCATTCACAAGTAATGTAATGAATGACAATTGCATTCTTCAGTAAAACACTCTGAAAAGAAAATAGCTAGTCCTAATTACATTCTTAAATAAACATGTGCTTCAGTGCTTTGCTAAAACTTGTGCACGAGGTCCTGATCTTATCATTTGCATACATTGATTCAAAAGATTTGAGAATTTTTACCTGCAAAATCTGCCCATTTCCTTGTGGAGTCACACTCATTCTGTATGAATATTTGGACTCATTCTTCACACTGAACATGCCTTTTGCAAAGACAAGATATCAGGGCTAACAGGAGCAACCTAGAAAGGAAAAATAGGTCTAGCTGCTTACAGCTAACTGCATAAATGTATGGAAACAAGCTGCCTCACGATGGTTAAGAGACTCCACTCCAGTGAACAGAATTAATTAAGTTCATTTCCACGCAGGACTGCCCTTGGTCCACAGAGAGTCAAAGGGCAGTTGAAGAGTATAATTACTTGTGTTAAAGAGAAAATGGCAATGGGAGTTACCCCAGCCTCACAACGTGATTTAAAAGAACAGCATGCCTTTATTGTATTTTCAGTTTGATGTGGGTGAATTACAAAGCGGGGGGGGGGGGGAAGCTCTATGTGAAACAGTACTTACCAGGTATAAATGGAAACACTCATTCAAATTCTTCATTCAAAGTAGTGAAGAAAGAGAAAAAGAAAAAAAAAAAATCAACCATTCTGATAATATGTCCAGCAGTAGGAGCGAATGCCATCAATTATGGTTTGCTTGAGATTGTCATGAGAATAAAAAACAACTGCCAAGTAAGGACTAGTAATTTTTGACCTTATTAGAAAATATTAGAAGTTGGGTCCAGTCATTCCCTTTGATCCAGTATGCACTAAGATTTTTTCCATTTTCATCTGCTCTGTACGGTACCATTCACCACAGTGTTACAGGTATTTTAACAGCCAAACTTTGACTGCAGAATCTGTATCCTTCCAGGCCTTTTTCAAAGCTTGTGTAGCAACATACAATTTTTGTTGCCATCTTCCAGATGATTGCCATGTTTCTGTGGTACCTATTTTTATTTTTTTTTCCCTTACTCACGGTGGTATTTAGAATCATTTAGTACAATTTGGGATTACATTTTTACCTTAACTAAATGTTATAAATGTAGTGAGAGTGAGTTATTCTCCTTTTCTTTCACTAGTACCAGTCAATTAAACCAGGCACGTGGGAAGGAAGGTGCTGTAGCTGTGGTATCCATCCCATTTCAACAACCTGTAACTCCCTCTTTCCCCCCCGTGCAGTATTGGGAGAATTCAAATAGGTGGGAGTTTATCAGACAGGCATAATGCCACTGTTCCCTTTATTGATATATCCATTATACCATTACAGCCTAACAGTATTTCAGTGCTACAGGCAGCTCTAAGAAGCATTATCTCTCAATGTAAACTTTTGTTCTGGCTTGAGCAGATCTCGCTGTGTTGGAGAGTGCCAGAAACTGATGCTGGATGAAAGGGAAGTGTAGGGGAGGCTGCACCTCTGTATTACAGGACTAGTAAAGCTGCAATATCCTACCAAGCTTAGAGAAAAGAACATGGTGTACTTCATCTCATATCAACAAAGGAACAACTATACAGGGATTTTTCTAGGTGCTGGAAGAACTTTCTCTAATTCACATTTCTAAGATGTAATTGAGAATAATCATAAAAGATTATGCAGAATATACAGAAGAAAGCTCTGAAAATTTTCCAATATATGGACAGTAAATGAGAGGCATATTATTTTCCCCTGGACACCCAGGTTTCTCTGTTACTTTCACCATTTTTCTATAGTATATCTGAATATTTTTTAACCTAATAATATCCAGCTGCAATTCGAATCTCCTCAAAGGATATTGTCCACCTTGAAAATACAGGCAAAGGTGCTGAAGGAATCATGTATTCTTGTAGTTGTGGTGTTTCCAGTGTGTCTGCCTCTGCTAACATCAGCAAGTCCTCCCTGAGAAACAGGCATTTTAACAGCTGTCCAAAATGTTTATCTGGATCTCTGTTAGCTTGTTACTGTTGTTTCCTTTGTTTTTCACTTCCAAAGTGGTGTTCTTTCCATAAAATGAAAATGAAAAAAACCCTGAAACATAAGCTGTATCAACATATGGCCTCTTGTGGTCCTGCTGTTGCAGTAGAGGGACAGCTACCATGGATAAGGGTTATGGTTATGTCCTGTTGGTGTAGTGTAAATACAGTGCTGTGAAAGGACTAAAATTCATCTGTTTGGTTCAAGGTCAAGCAGTTATAGGCTGAAGTAGCGCTGTCTCCAGCCTATTGCCTAATGCAGACATTTAAAGGTAGAGCTGTGTCCTAACTCAAAATTCAAATTCAGGACCTTTTGTTTCAGAATAAGTCTTACCTAAATTAGCTCCTCTATTAATTTTATAAAAGACTGTGTAATTATATCAAGAACTCCCTAAAGTGCCTTCCTTCTTTCCCTGCTCTTTCATGAGTTATATTTCTGTTAGATGTTGCTCAGTGAAAATGTATTGGCAAAGCTGATTGATAGTATAAAATGAGAAATGGGATAAAAGAGCAATTCTACATCAGGATTATATGCAAAACTGAATTCCAGTTTGTTGAGCTACAAACGTTAAAAGAAAAAAAACCAGCACATTGACCCACAAAAAAAAAAAAAAAAAAACCAAAGAGTGTCAAGATGTAATTTCAAGACTAAGTAAAAAAAAAAAAAAAGAAAGAAAAGAAAAGCAGTACTACTTTGAGTAGAAGTCGCTGTGCTAGCTGACTTGGACTGAACTTGTGCTATTTCAGTTTTATATGGTTCAACATGAAAGCTAAAACAGTGTGGAAGCAACGTTAATTACTGAATCAGCTGTGTAGTAAAAAATCAGAGAGCTCAGAGCAGCCTTCAAAAAACTCACAGTGATTTTAAAAATACTGAAAGGAGGAGATAGAGAAATAAATGAAACATGAAACTTGCACTTCAAAATGCACAGATGCATAAGAAAAAGGGTAGCAACAACATAATGATATGTAATTATGTGACAATATTCATAGACTAGAGCAGTATAAAACAAAATTGATGAGACAATTCACAAACATAAAACACAGCTATTCTGTTTATTTGGATCAGGTCCTCTTTGTAGAGAGGAAGGAAGGAAGGAATTTGAAAGGATATTCATGACTGGAAAAAGACAGGGTTGTTTGTCCGATTGCTTATATAGTACTATATAAAGGCTAAAGTGCTTGTGTGATTTAGCATATTTGGATAGCAGATGCTAAGAAACATGATTAGGAGAACACAGAGCTGCCATGTGTAGGAAAGAGTTACAGACTTCAATGACCGCGTTGCAGTTTAATAGGCTTGGGCATTCAATCTCATTTCACCTGGAGTGGCAATGGGCAGTTCAACAATATTGCAAATAAGCAGAGGAAAACTTCCTGTACTTCAGCCCAGTTTCTAGTTCTCTGCAGTGAACGTGGGTTTGTTTATTATGATAGCAGTGAAGAGGAAACTACTATATACTCCTGGTTTTGTTATACCTACCGGATTTGTCGTTTAGTAACACAGTTAACATTGGTGCCTAATAACATCAACAGAGAAGGCCCTGGAGGAATCTCCAGACAACTAAGATATATTTTATGGGCCAGATAATCCTCTGCAGGGGCTTCCCTTTTCATTGTCTATCCAGGGAAGCCATGGACAGCTGGAGTTCTCACTCTGATGGCTCAAGACAGATGGTGGTAGTCTCACTCATACTGGGTAAATAATATAACATAGAGCTTTCTACAGTATAGGAAAGCTACAAATTAATGAAAAAACCCTCTCCATTTAGAAATGTTAGGTAACCCATAACAGATATTTTCCTTGTGTGACATTCCATATACAGTTCAACCATTGTATTTCAGCTCCTCAGTTTAGGACATGTTCTGGCAGCATCTGCCCACGTGAAAAATCCTTTTGCTCTGACTTGCTGCTGGGAGCATCCATTATGCAAGTCCTAGTTGGGAGAAGTTGGGCTGAGCCCTTGCCAACCTCAGGACTGGATATTCCTGTCTGTAAGCAGGAATTGGCTTTCAGCATGGTTATGTGAACTATGTTCTTCTCACATGTCTCCACTGCCCTTTCCCTACCAGTGAGAGTGATGACTGCCCAGCACCAGGATGACCTTCTGAGGAGAGCTCACATTGCCTGCCTGACATGCCTAGGGAGCTACTTTCCCTAGGCTCTGTATAGATAATGGAAAAAGCCTTCAGAAAGATACTCAGAGCAGGATGCAGCTTAAAGGCTCAAGTTTCCTCCTAGAGGCTATAGAGAAACTATGGAGAGAGTAGCTCTCTAGTTTAGGCCCAAAAGTTTGCCTCTTCAAGGAGAGACAATGCTGTCATATTCTAACTTGGTAACTACACTATGTGAATGCTCCCACAGAACCATCTCTATTTATTTGATATTTTGATGTCTGTAGAAATGTCAGCAGGTAGTTTATGATTGAACACTAGCAATATAACTAACTTGAATTTAGTAAATTACAAAGCCAAACAAAGAACTGAAATTAATTTCCAGTAGTTAGCAAGATCATGCATTTCAGTCCACTCGGGTGAGTTCACTGTTCCCACCTCAGTACAATATATTACTGGGTAAATATTGAGAGCATAGCTCCAGGACTGAGGAATATCAACATAAACGGATACCAAAAGTGGCTGAACTGCATCTTGCAGTTTAGTTTCATCTGGAAGGAATCTAGTTCCCAAAGAATCGAATAAGTTATTTGGAATCCTTTAAAAGCCCATACTAGGTTCAAATACCAAAGGTGTAGGGTAGCTCTGTGTTAAAAAGCATCTCCTGCCTTTCAAGCCTCCAGACATCCTCTCTGTATTAGCCCCAGTTTTTTCCCTCAGCAACCTATCTGTATCTGACGTGACATTCATTCTGTCCCACAGAAGTAGGGTATTATTATGAATTGTTGCTCTCCAGAAGATGCAGGACTTTTAATCCATGTGACAGCCATTTTGTAGAATGAGTAGATGTATTTATTAATCACTTGCTATGAGTTTATAAGTTTTGTCCTGTTACCTCCACTGTGGGATCAATGTTCTTCACTGTTCCTTGCTGTGGCTGCAGCGTGTTCTCAAAGATGTCTTTCAGTCACTGCCATTATCTATGAAAATTTCTGCCTGTCTTCTTTCACCCTGATATCTGCTACTCCTGGTTATTAGCTGCTGTTGGGAAGTGGAAATATGTTTTTTCAAATGTTCATAATTTTCATAAAATACAAAGATACCTGAGCAGTACATTTAAACTGTCAAAATTTCTTTTTCTTTTGGAATTGGTCTCTAGAAAAGAAAAGAAAAAAAAGAAAAGAGTATAAACATTAGGTAATATAATAGTAGCTCTTAAGATTAGAAAAGAAATACTGATGTAAAATCTGAGATTTCTTATATTACGAATGATTTAATTTTTTAGGGTTGGAATCCTGGAGAGAAATAGATACCCAAAGAAAGGGTTTATGTTCATCTTTTCAGTTTGTTTATCTAACTATATCAAGATGAGCTTTGCTATAGATTTCTAGTTTCTCCTTTGACAGTAGCAGTATCACCTATTTCCATCTGAGAGTTTCTTCAGGATCAAGTCTGTAGTGGGAAATAGTACAATATGTCTGTATTATCACTATCTGAACAAGATGTCTTTTCAACCTGTTTCCTAATCTTAAAGATGCCAGGAACCTCAGATCCATTTTACATCTCAAACCCCCTAAACTCTTACATCAAGTATATGAAGTTCAGAATTGAAACTTTACAGTTAGCAATAAGAGACATTTTGCCTGGAAGGTATGTCAGCTCAGTGCAAGTTTTCACATACCTGATTTGTCTTTGTCTCAGAAAATGTTTCACATTCATCCTCCTGGAGGCTGATGAGCTATTCATTGTTATTTCCATCAGGATTTCAGACTATATCCTGAAATGTCTCTAAAAAAAACCCCCACATCCCTAGTGATTACAACTCATTTTTTGAAATTGGGTCATTCTGTCTTCCCATGCCATGGGATTACCAATTAAAGACAGGAAAGCTAAAGAACCAGAAGAAATCCCCAAAACTCTGAGATCACCAGCCTGTCATCAGTCTTCAACAGCATCAATTTAATTTTTCATGGTGAAAACTTAGTATCTTGGGACCCTTCATAATAGACTTGACATAGTTTTTAAAATCAACAGCTCTAGCTGCTCACTGTATATTTAACAATATGGTGATTGTCACCAGAAGACCATAGGACAGCTGTAAAAAGAGACATTACAATGGAAAAAGGTGCACCTTTTTATAACAAAAAGTGTGGCAGGATGTAACTGAATTTCATAATTTAGTCCTGCATTTCTTAAAGAATTATAATTATGATGGAAGTATGTCTGAATCTGATGAAACCATTTTGCAAGAAGGATGCTCTTGTGTTGAAGTTCATTCACACATAGATTGGAAATTACTTTTCAAAACTTAATTTTGGTAAAAAATAATATTATTTTGCACACAATGTAACAATGTACTATTTTAACTATTTCCTCCCGAAATAATAATGTAGTATTTCAAAATGATGGCATCCTATCTTGGATTTAATAATACATTATTTTTGTTGTTTCAATATAGTAGTATAAAAAGGCAGATGTGAACTGTAATGTTTTGCTTTGATGAAATGGAAAGTTTGTATCAAAAACTATGGTATTCACCCAAGAGTGGTAAAATATTTAGTTTGAAAGATGTTGTATATTAATTATCTTGAAAATCATCTATATTAATTTCCAGTAGATCTTGGAACAGCAAAAGAACTCCAGAAGGCTGAGAGAAGTTTGAGACTGTGCCAGTGTATAAAGGAATGAACAGGATCATTTGAATAACCACAGAGCAGTTGGTCTGACGTGAGTTGTGGGCAAAATAATGGACAAGGTGACATGGGATTCAGTTTTTAAAGGACTAAAAGATAGATATATAATTAATGTTAGTCAACACGATCTCCAGCACTCAAATTTAGAAGCTATAATGGGGATGGATGCATGTGTTCTAGGGAGGTATTAGGAAGAAGCATGAATGTTGGAAGTGATGTACATGCAAATATTAAGTGTACCTGGGTTGTCAAACTGGCCTTTAATGGGCAAGCAGTTTGCAAGTGCAATTAACTTCAGGCTCAATTCAGCTAATTTAAACGCCTAAGTAGCAATTGTGTATTTGTGTCAGATCTCTTGAAATCTACATGACTTAAATTGGGGTGCAAATAATTATAGAAGAAAAAAAATTGTGCCTGTGATTTACAAAAATTAAAGCTGTAAGAAAATCAATACCCTCAAGCAAACTGTAATGTATGTCTTTTATCTTTAGATAATGATAGCAAAACTTTCCTCACAGATGTCTTGCTGTATCTATATACCTTTTCCTATGTCTTGCACTGTTGATCTGAAAGTAATTCTCCTGCTCCCTCTGAAAGGTGAGCTAGCTTTCAAATGTGCATCATCAACAAAATACAAGCACCTTCACCTGTATCACTTTGTCAAAAATTAAGGCTGTTTAACTGGAATGCAGATATCATTGGCTAGGCGTAGAAAATACTAACCACTATCAGTGTTTTTTTAACTAATTGCAAGATGAAATGCAGATAAAAAGAAAACAGAGACAAAAGCCTCAACCCTCTCTGAGTTTTTGCCACTAGCCCATAACCTTATATTCTTTTTGCATAATAATCTTAGGATTGTGTTTGCTGATTATTTGATAGAGGGTCGGTCCATGTGACAGAAAACTGCAGTGTAGAAAAATAATTCCCTCTGTTTTTTGATATTTAAAAATACTTACGAGTTGTGTTTGCCATGCAGGACACTATTTAATCCTTTTTTTCGTCTTTCTCAACTCCTTGAGAATTCTCACAGCAAACATTGACCAAAGAATACCTCAGCTCATTTATCTGAGTAACTCACAAAAAAATAAGAATGATGATTAATACGGTCTTTGAATGAGTTTCTTTACAGTAGCATGTAGTAAAGGTGTAATTGTATTTATTGTATTCATATTTAGGTAGGCTGGGAATAACATATTTGTCAAGCTTTATGTGAGTGACCTTTCATGGGTGTGCAGTATTTCTCTCCCCCTCCCCCAAATTAATAGGAAATTATGCAGTTATAGGAAACTGCTAGATGAATTAAGAAATACCTAACAAAAATAAATATCTATAGTAATGCCTATATAATGGAAATCTTCCCCCACACTTTCTATCCTTTGTTCCTTTCACCAATATTTTCTATGACTTTTTTCCTTGTCCATCTTACTCATTTCGTAACTTCATATCTGGCCGCAATTTTCAGCAACAAGAACTTTTTTCAGTAGTTTTTGTTTAATTGCTGTTGGGGATTTGGGGGATTTGGGTTTTTTTTGAATGGCATTTAACAGGCATTTGGCAATCAGTGACTAGATGATGCAAAAAAATCCTCTCTTTAGTTCTGGTAACTTGCTTCTGTGCAAATCATTAACAAAATTATTTCTTTTGGAGCTTTTTGCAGGCTAAGTTCACATAGGTTAGAGCAAATCAAGATAAAAGTGATTTGATTTGTTAGCAACATGCAATTAACCAGCAATTAGTGATCTATGCATTCAGGATCAATACGAGCAACTCCACAGATAAATCACAATACTAGACACTTACTCAATGTTAGTACACATCTGCACATTTCTGAACAGCTTTCTACGGCTGATCCTAGAAAATTGTAATTGCATCCACATCCCCTTGCTCCCCCGCTCCGAGTTAAATGCACCGCCACCCCAGAGGAAATGTGAGTCACAGGCACCACCCTTCCAAGCTGCAGACCCCTTCTGCGGGAAGTTTGGAAGTTTTAAGTGCATCTCTGCCGCTCCCCTCAACTGCTAACATGCAGCTAGGTTCATACCTGCACATCCATGGCAGGTCCCTGGGCACTGCACCTCCTATTGTCACCCATCCCACAGGCTCCTCATGGCATCAACAGGGAGGCTGCTCTGCCTGGCCTTGGCAGTAGTTGTGATACCCCAGGGCAGTTTCTGGCAATGGTAAGCCTGGCATTGACTGCTGCTGTTTCCAGTGCAAGGTTTCGCCGCACTGCTATGAATATTTGTGCTGCTTTTATACTTCTGTCAAGCTGACTCCTTCTCTGTTAAAAAACTTCTTTGCAATTCCCAGGTTTAACCTGGCTGGTGGCCATCTTCCTCTTCAACACGATCAGTTTTGGGCAAGCACCCTCTTGGTCAGTTTTGAGTGTCCCGTTGAGATGTACAGCGCACACTCAGGTTCCTGTCTCAGCAGCTGTGGCTGTCCAGGCCCTTTTGCCAAGGATGCTGTGAGCACTTCACAGATCCCAGAGGGACACTGGCTGTCAGAACAGGGACAGGCACAGAGCCAGGACCTTGAAAGAAGCAGGAAGGAAAAGAAGCTGACTGAGAAAGTGTCCGGAGAAGAGCAACAAAGGTGGTGAAGGGTCTAGAGCACAAGTCTTAGGAGGAGCGGCTGAGGGAACTGGGGTTGTTTAGCCTGGAGAAAAGGAAGCTGAGGGGAGACCTTATCGCTTTCTACAACTACCTGAAAGGAGGTTGTAGTGAGGTGGGTGTTGGTCTCTTCTCCCAAGTAACAAGTGATAGGACGAGAGGAAACAGCCTCAAGTTGCACCAGGGGAGGTTTAGATTGGATATTGGGAAAAATTTCTTCACTGAAAAGGTTATCAAGCTGTATTGGGCCTGGCTGAGAAGGAGTTAATTCTCCCCATAGCAGCCCTTGTAGTGCTGTGCTCTGTATTGGTAGCTAGAAAGGTGTTGATAACACACCAGTGTTTTGGCTACTGCTGAGCAGTGCTGGCACAGCATCAAGGCTGTCTCTCCAACATTCCCCCCCTCACTAGTAGGCTGGGGGTGGGCAAGATCTTGGGAGGGAACATAGCCAGGACAGCTGACCCAAACTGACCAAAGGGATATTCCATACCATATGACATCGGCTCAGCAATAAAAGCTAAGAGAAAGGAGGAGGAGGGGGGGCATTCATTATTTATGACATTTGTCTTCTGGAGCAACCACTACGTGTACAGAAGCCCTGCTTCCTAGGAAGTTGCTGGTCATTGCCTGCTGATGGGAAGTAGAGAATAATTTAACAGTAATAATAGTAATAATAGTAATAACAGTAATAACAATAGTAATAATAGTAATAGTAGTAGTAGTTGTTGTTGTTGTTGTTATTATTATTATTTTGTTTTCCTTTGTTTCCACACATGGCTGTTGCTTTTGCATTATTAAACTGTCTTTATCTTGACCCACAAATTTTATTCCATCTTAGTTTCTCCCTCCTGTCCTGCTGAGGATGGGAGTGATACAGCGGCTTGGTGGGCACCTGGTGTCCAGCCAAGGTCAACCCACCACACGAGCACTGGAAGAGGCTGCCCAGGGAAGTGGTTGAGTCAGCATCCCTGTTGGTATTTAAAAGATGTGTAGACGTGATGCTTAGGGACATGGTTTAGTGGTGGACTTGGCAGTGTTAGGTTTATGGTTGGACTTGATGATCTTAACAGTCTTTTCCAACCTAAATGACTCTGAAATATATGAGAAATTCTTCCCAAAAGTGCTAAGGTGCTATTGCAGGACTTGCTGCTTTCCATAGACACTAACTGCTTTTCAGTGCCATTTCTCCAAAATAGACCTTGAAATCTCATTGCCAACCATTGCTTTGAATCTATCATTTTTTTTCCATTGACAATTCTATGACTGAGTTGTTCTTGTAATTACCCCTCACCAGAACCTCCTGGTGTGTCAAATCAGTTGATCGCTTTTGAATAAACAATAATCTCACTGAGTCTGTTCATTCCTAATGCTAACTCTAATCCTCTATACAATGATATTTCTCTCAGAAACCTTTATTTAAATTTATTTAAATTCAATGTTCATTAGAGTTAATGTTCATTAGAGTTAATAACGAAGATAATAAGCAATAAATCTGCCCAAATGTAAATATTAGGATCCTAGTTTTGATCATTTATTTTCTTTGGTTTCCTAATTTGCTGAAAGTCCAGTAAACCAAGGCATCTCTTGGCAAATTGGTGTCACTGTGAACAGCAGCTGTCCTAGCAAATTTTATCACAAAAAGATATTCCCTGTTACTGTCCCCTGGCTTTGAAGGAAAATGTGGAAAGATGTGTTACTATTATCATTATTTGGTTATCACAGTAAGTAGGTGGGTTAGGAATCTAAAGGAAAAATGGCTGAGGAATTAAATGAAAGGAAGATGTTATAGGCCTTAATTAAAAGTTTAAGAGTTCACTGTGTACCTGAAACCAGACTGAATTCTAACTCTGTGCACATTCCCTTAGAATAGATGGAGATAATGATCTTTTTCTCACTTTGTTGGAGGTGGAACTAAAGCTTTGAGGAAACAAGACTAGGTTGTGGATGGCTAGGCTCAATGATTAAAGCAAGGATGGAGTCAAGTGTGGGGAACAGAGATAGTTACTATGGTCAGGGAAAGCCAAAAACCAAGAATTAGAGTTACACCTGGTGCAGAATGAAGGATTAAAAAAAAAAACAGGGCAGAAGGATGAAAAAAACTGATGGGGTGAAGAGAAGTATTGTCAGATGTTGTCCAAAACTTCTATGAAAACTAAGGAGTTTATGTTGGAAAGAATGATTCAAAATAAGGAAAAGGTTTTGGTCAATCCTAAATAAATATAGTTTGATTTGGACTACTTAAATTGAAAATAAAATTCAAAGAAATACAAATTTAAAAGTAAAAAGTATCCTACAGCAATAAAATATTTTCAGGGCACTTGACACATAAGCAAAACAAAGGTAGGGGTAAATATATAAAAACTTGGTGGAGGTAATATTCTTCTTTTATCTAGGAAAAGCCCAAGGTTGAGTATATCCACCTGAAAGTAAGGGATCTATACTCAGTTCTTTTTCCCATCTGAAAGCATTTGAACCTACATAGCCAGAGTACTGTATGGTACTATATATTCTGAGGGAACGGAAATGGCTTCTTGCTGATGGAGGTATTACCATTTTGTCTAAGTAAACATGAAAACACTGGAAGCTAGGCAAGCTCAGAAAACAACTATGTTTTCCCATTTGATACAAAAGCTTTGCTCACCTCAAACACTGTTCCAGTTTCTCGAACTATTTATGCATAGAGTTAGAAGGAAACTGAGAGAAAGCCACACACCAGAGACCAATTTTCTAGCCAGGTATATAGGACATGCATGTGGAACAAGCCTTCCACTGAATATTTAATTATTTATGCAAATTGGCACGGCATTGGTAGGACAGACTGAGAGCACCACAACTGAGATTATCCTAGGATGTGATAATTAGTGTTGTGCAGTGTGGAAAGGGTTCATCCTCTCTCAAGTGAAGGCTTGACCCTGGCTGCTGCCTCCTGCGAGGCATGGTAACCATATCATTGCTAGACAGAAGGCAATGACTCTTTCTCCTGCAGTCTGAAGGGAGTGCCTAACCCTGAAAAACTGCTTGAGATTGTCTGGTGTCTTCAGCCAAAACTCACAAATCGTTTTGCAATTATTAAAATAATGTCTTTAGTAAATAAAATATTTGTGAAAAATTTGTTTGGCTTGAGTTACAGTATCTGTTGTGGAGCAGACAATGTTATGCATGAGACCGCATATTTTCCTGGAAAGCACATGTAGAATGAGGATTCTGTCTATAACCTTTAACAACATCAGTGTGAAAATTTTCTTAGCTAAGGAGATGCTGCTTTATATATTATCAATTAAATACATCAACTGTTCCTTGTTAAAGCATAAGGTATATTACAAAGAAATTCTATAGAAAAGTTTCAGGACTTTACTAATTAGAACAATGACAGCTCTAGCACCATAGAAAGTTATGTCTTTGGAAACACCAGACAAAGAACAATTTAACTTTTTTTTTTTTTTTTAAATTAGCACTTAAAACAATAAAAGAAAACATATTAAGTATCACAATATCTTAAAAATCTTATCAAATGCTGACAATGCACAATGTATGTTCAGTCAACAATCTTGTAGGGTATTAAATTAGAAACATGAAAGTGTTAGTAAATAAATAGATTGAGTCTGTCAGATTTATTACATTGTTCTCACAAATGGAAAGAACATAATTTTTTTTACATTATAAAAGTAGATGCTTGAAAAACTCTCTCTGTAAGAAATCAACCTTGAGCTTCAGTTTTTTCCTCTGTAGTTGGCCAAAACCAGTGCAGTTTGTGCATATATCAGGTATATGATCTCAATCTGCCAAAGGGCATAGTTTAAAGAAAAGGGGTATAGAGCTGGCTAACAAGGATGAGACACAGAAGGCAACTGTGTTGAGAAGTTGATTGTTTGTCTGATTGTGAGTGGTGACTGACAAGTTTAGCACACGGGTCATGCCAATACGTGACCTAGAAAAAGGCTGCAAGCCAGAAACATTGTTCTTTGGTGCTTGCTTGTTGCTAAATTGGCCATTAACGAGGATGACAGGAGTGGCAAATAGTGAACTTCATTTAGAACAGCTATTTATCTGATTCTTTGGAAACAAACCCATTCCTTTTTTAAAATGTAAGTTGATTTTAAATTAAAAATATTCTTTGAAGTGGAAAAGCTGGGATTTCTGGAATGGAACATGTCATGTAAGAATACTGGACTTTTTTTTTTTTTATGATTTTCAGTGATGATCCTGTCTAGACAGCTCTTTTTTTGGTTTTTTTTTCTTTTCTCAAAAATCCACAAGCAGCTTCCCCTACAGTGGCTACAGTAACAAAAGAAAGGACTGGACTTCCTGCAACTGTTGCTGGAGAAGGATGGATGTAGAGGCAAGGGATGCTTGCCTCAGGAAACTAAGTGTTTGGGAATGAGTGGGAACTGGAAGGGTGTAGGTGGGTTCTTGAACACATGGAGGAAAAGGTACATGCCACGTATAAAGAAAATATTCTGGGTAGATAGAGCAAGGAGGTAAAAAAAGTGATGAGATATTCAACAGACAGAGGTGAAATCTGTATCAAGTTCTTTCCTCTCCATCAATGATATCTGGGCTAGCTGTTCACAGGAGACCTTTTTTATATTTACATTTAACATGGATCAAGCAGGAGCTTGTTTTGTCTATAGAACAAAGGAGCAATTCCGTTAATTGACTTCAGTGAGTTAAATATAATTGCATCTAATCTAATATATGATGCAAAATGCAGAAAAATCACAAAAAGTATTCTAAGAATATGGGAGCTTCAGAGAGGAAAGAATATTTCATTGTCTTGCTTTATCTCAGTCTCTTATAGAAGTAACAACCCTGATTCCATCCCTAAATACAAAAATTTGAGAATATTGTAAGACAGGGTTTTGTTCATGGGCATCTTTACTAAGAAAGATTTTTAAAAAATATTTTATTTTATTGAAGACTTTTTATGACATTTTTAGATTTAGATTTTAGATATTTAGATATTATAGGAATCATAGAAGATTAATTGTCCATTGCTTGTAACCCCAGTAACTGCTGCTTAAAGGATTTTGGAACAGCCCCAATTCATGTGCAGTAGCTGAAATTTGCACATGCAAATAAGCTGCATTCTAAATTTTTTAATTAGTTGTTGATTTAGAAGCTGCTGACTGAGATATTCCCTGATTCTGTCTACTCTGACATTTACTAACTCATTACACTTTAAGGAAGACACTGAGACAAAAGGACAAAGAAGTTTCTTAAGGCCTAGATGAAACATAACTTTGTTTTTTAGGACAGCTTTAACACTAAACTAATACCTTGTTTATAACAACACCAAATGCAGTTTAAACTATTTAAAACAAGCATTCAAATGAGGATTATCACCTGAATTTGTAATTATTTCTGTTCTCCATTTATCTGTTTGGTTTGTAAACATTTTGAGGCCATTGGGTTGACATCTCCAGAAGCTGTTGTAACACACAAAGAACATAAAACAGTGGTTTAAAAAATTGTTTTAAAATAATACTATGATAATTTATAAGGGCTAGAGAAAAAAGAAGCGGCATTACAGGGGATGACTGAGCTAAGTGGCTTAAAGGGCAACATGGAAGTTTAAACCTTTGGCAAAAAAAAGAGTTGTCTTGGACTAGAAAAATGTGAGGCAGACAGCCTTCTGCATGGACACCGCACCTGTAAACTGTGTCTTTAAAAGAAAAATTTATTGGGTTAGAGTCCAATCTTTCATCCAAATTTTGAGTCAAAATGCTGTTCTGAGTTGAGTCACTGTGTAGTAAACCATAAAGAAGAAGCGATAAGCATCTGCTGGTGGAACATGAACAGCTGAACCGTAAGAAGCTGTTTCCCTGTGTGCGTGTCTCACTAAATGTGCAGCTGGACTTTGTTGTGTGACTTTCAACTTCTCACTGGATTTTCTTCTATTATATTTTAGCTAGTTCTGAGCTGTAACTTTTGTAAGGCAGCTAAGATCTGTTGATTGATCTGTGACTTATAAGCTTCTAATCTGAAAATTACTAAAAGGGGATAGACTCCATTTGCCTACGGTACACCTCAGCAAATCCCAATGATGCCAGTTTATCACTGAATAGGGGCTCACCAAACTGCTGCACCTGTAGGAAGAAGCAGCTAGTAGTCATCTAGCTTTGTCAGGATGTGCCAGCTAACCTTTCCAACAACATACCAGTTTCTTAAAGCTAAATAGAAATTCACTGTTTATGTCTTGCTTTTTACTCCTCAGATTATTTTAAAGATGATAGAACGGTACCCTATGTCCTGCTACTATTTTTGCAGTCCAATATATTACTGAGTTTGAGTGCTTGCATGTGTAAAACCTATTGAATTTATTTCCAAAAGGTGCCAAGGAAACAGTTTCTCAAGTATCTCCACCAGCCCTAGCAAAAATAGCTTTGCTGTCTAAAAGATCACACATGCATATAGCTTTCATGTTTTCGACCACTTCAGTATTCCTGTGTAACTCAGATACTGTTATCATCAGCTCCGTTTTTTCAGCATCTCAGCAGCAACAGCAGCTGAAAAAGCTGCCAAAGGAGTGTCTCTATTGCTGTCCTTTATGGCTGCTTTTCTTTGCTGAGCAATGGCAGCGAGTCAGCAGTGCTGCACACCCTTCTTTTAAAACAACGTTGCTGGCGCTTCATTTTCTCCCCAAGAATAGACAAATCTGGTATTGCGTAGTAACCTCTTCCTTTTGCTCTTCTGATTAGCTCTATACATAAAAATTGGGGTCTCTCTTAAGCTCTCATGTATGCACCATGGCAGTGCTTAAGGCTCCCTGGGAAAGCAAGGCAGCTGGAGTTTTGCTGTGAAATGGCACCCAGGCACTGTCTCCTTATCTCTCCTCTCCACCACAAATTCAGCATCTGTGAAATCTGTATTGTTTGAAAATAAACAGAACTGCAGTGGCACAGCAGACTGGAGGCTTTGTTTATGGTGAAGAATCACATCTTGGGAGGGTCCTAGAACACAGGTTTTCGCATCAAGAAAGGCAGAAAACCTTTGGAAGATGTTTTGTGCTGTGGTTTTATTGAGACATAGTGCCCAATAGCGTAACACAGAATTTTTCCCCTCCTCGGCAGCAATGCGGGTGGGTCAGGCAATACACAAATGGTTTGTCATTTTGGTCGAGCCCTTTGAAATGTTGACACAGAAATCCCTCCTTGAATGAAGAACAAGGGAACAGGCACTAATCAGACCCTGATGTAAGCCATTGGTAGTCTTCTTGGTAACTCATTGAAATAACTCCTCAGTGAGTGATCGTGATGCTATAAAGCACATAAAAGGATATCAGATCTTTCCTCACTGTATACAAAGTTGAAGGCCTCAAGACAACAAACCTGTATGTGTTCAACTGCAGACTTGTTAGCTTTCTGCTGACCTCTGAACTATTCCTATATTTCTCTCCATGAAAATCAATACAGCATTTCTTATGCAGAAAGATAATGCATTTACACACAGGGTTTTGTCACTCTCCATTCCCACCTGGATCTTTTGATTTGGACCCTTGAATGCTAAGGAAGTACCAGGAAGGGGGGGGGGGGGGTGGGGGGGGGGGGGGGGGGGGGGGGGGGGGGGGGAGGGGGGAAGAATGACTCTAAATGGCTGCAGGTGTCCTTGTATAGGTTCAAGGCCTAATTTAAGAGGAGACAAGTCTCAAAGGAGGGGAAAACAGAGAGAAACAGACGAATGCATCAGCAATAAGAATATCTTTGAATTAACTAGCTGTTTCTATAACCTGCTTGCTTCAACTATGTCTATAAACTTACAAATACAAATATATTATATAAATATAAATAAATATATACTTGTAACAGTCCTCTGGGATCCTTTATCAAACCTTAGCTATTATCAACACTCTCTAAGGAAAATGAATATAGATTAGGGATAGAAATTATATTTTTATAAAGGAAGAATTAAATAAACTGCTGTGATTTCATTTCTCTCCTCCTGCATCTGATTTAACTCCTGGGTTTCTTGAGAAATTGTCACTCTCTCTAGGTCAAGTTTTTGCTAGGCTCTCATTAGCAGCTTTGCCAAAGTAGAGATTTCAGGATTTGATTATTTGAGAACATAGTTACTTCTCCTCAGATAGAAATTCCTCCTTCCCTTCCCTTCCCTTCCCTTCCCTTCCCTTCCCTTCCCTTCCCTTCCCTTCCCTTCCCTTCCCTTCCCTTCCTTTTACAGTTTACCCTTTACCCTCCTTTTATTTTTCATTATTATATTATTATAAAATTGTCATCCTACAAAGGCACAATTCATCTTTCCCTTTTTGGTCATTTACACTGATGCAACATGTGAAACACTATTATTTTGATTTGGTCACAGTTCATATCTGTGAGACACAGGTGTGATCAGCTGCAGCACTGTGAGACAATGATGGATGGAACCTTTAAAGCTTAGCTTTACATTTCAGGAAACAGCAAAAGAGATTAAAGGAGAGAGAAACTAAATATGTAGCATAGCACTTGTCTCTCAGAAAGCAAGAACACTAAATCCATGTATGGGCACTTGGTTTAGCAACCATGAGAAAAGAATTCTAGAGAATACAAAGCAGCTCACAGTTTAGCAGAAGTCAGTACGGTGAATTTGAGATTCAGGATGGGTGAACATATGGTTTGTGCTGTAAAACATATCACAGGTGTCCCAGTAATCTCATTTTACTATTTACATTCGTGTTCAAGGGCTTGATTTCCTCTTCAGTGAAGAACAATTTTCTCTAAAGATTTACAAATAAAGAAAATAGGTTCTTAAAGGACAAATGATTGGAAGTTAGTTACAGTATAGCACCTCAATCACACTTATGCAGACATGTCCTGGGTGGACTTATGTCCAGAGTTCCCCATCCTAAACCTCTGGTCCAACTCTTCTTGATCCACTTAGTACTTACACATAATTTTTTTCACAAAAGTAGATTTTGCAGAAAATTTGAATCTCCCCTCCCCCAACTCAATATCAAAGACTACAAAAGTATGTTTAATATGAAAAGATTATGCTTTAAGTATAGAAATTGCAATGTACAAACTGTGTTGCTGTGTTGTAATCCAAAATTTCAATCAAAAATCAGTCTTCATACAATATTGTTAAGGCTGGTATTAAAAAAGGATTTGCTAAATACTGAATAGAGAATCAATCAAATGTTTTATTGCAGAATGACATCTTAAGTAGAGCTTTTTCTAAAACACTAGATATTTTATATTGTGTAGTTTTTATTTTCTGTTTCCTCTTATGTGCTACAGACATCATTTAAATATCATTGTGCTAAACAGAGAAAAATACCTTAACTTTGAAGCTTCATCTGGAAGTTAAATTGTATTTGTAAATGCTTCACTGAACAAAATTTTTCAAATATAATTCAAGTATAGTAATCACGTTTAAAATACAGTTTTTCATAGTTATGTCCCATCTGCTCAATACTGATAAGGGGTTCAAAAACCAAGCTATAAAAATCAATGCCACTAAATGTTTATTAATTATATAGAAACTTGCTTAGCTTACTGAGCACATTTAATAACATGAATGTATATTCCAAGGTATAGATGCAAATTTTAGAAGATACATTTTAAATATAGTCACACTGCTCAAAGTTTATAAGCATCATACATACTATTTTATTTTATCTGATTCTACACTGAGAGGATGGTTTCACTGCAGGTAAAGCACATATTTCTGCCTGGGGAAAAAAAAAATCATTGCATATTAAAAGTCAGTGGAGCATAGTAGGTAAAGCTGCAGACAACCTATCTTCCATCATTTTTGAAAAAAAATCAGTAAATTTAAGACTTATTTCTAATTTTCTCAGACATTATTTTTAACTCCAGTAGCATCATGAACTGATTTAACCAGCTGGTGGTGCATGAGGCATTCAGTTCAGTTAGATTGGCACAAGAACATTTCATGGTTTTTCACAGACCCAGCTTCAAAAAAGACTGGAGAGAGAGAAACTGCATTAATGATAATTTTTTTTATATGCATACGCATGGCTGCAGGAAGAGTCATCAACAAAAACAAAGCTTACAGTATCAAAACAGCAAGCCATAGACCAGTGAAAGTGGCAGAGTAGGAATGACTTAATTAGAGGCTTTGTGAGCACCTTACTGGGAGGTGTGGGTATAGTTTTTATTACTGCAAATCTTGTTCTGGCAGAAACAGGCACACTTGAGAATCAAAGCAGTCAGTACCACAGATAATTCAAAATGATAGACCATGAATTAATTTCTACCTTCAGCAGCACAGCCAGAACTTGATCCTGCCACCATAGGCTCGTCACAAATTTTTGGATATGTCTGTACCACAAAGGAGTGTAACCTTCCAGAGCAGTTCTGTGAGAGGTACACTCCATCTTCTGCCTCCTTCCTTTTTCCTTTGCCATTTCCAAATGAGCAAATGTGTGGAAGATGTGTTTTGGCACATGGAGATTGAAAGCATGCACATGCATTTGCCTGCAATACAGAAGGAAGATAAGTGAACTGTATCCTCAGGACTCTCTTCAAACATGGTGGGCATAGGCCATGTATCCTACTGTTCTATGCAGCTTGAGACCAAGCAAAATTTCAGCACAAGTATAAATTGAAAGGTTTCACTTTGTTCAAAGCTATTCAAGGGGGTTTTTTATGAACCTTTGAAAAGAAATATTGAGAAAATACCCTGTCCAAAATAGCCAGATTGATTCCTCCTTACAGTAGGTTCCATTCATACCCATTTAAAAACCCCACTGAGTTTCTTTTAATTTATGCCATTTTTTATCCAAAAACATGCTTTTTAATAATATTTTTTTTTGTGAAACATTTTCTATTACATTGTTATTTGTATGGATTAAAGTCTTCTACCACCCATATAGGAATGAAAAACATTAGCCTTGTTTTAGAGCAACACACTGTAACCACTATATTCCACTACCTACACAACAGTAATACAGATTAGCACTGTTTAATCAATGACAAAAAAAGCCTTTACGGAAGAGAGAAATTTGAAAAAAATCAAAATAAGGTAGGCTTAGAAGCCACATTATGTCATTTATATTGTACATCTATGAATAATCAGTGACCTACTGAGATTTGCTGACTGTAAGAGGCAAAATATTATTTAAAGCTATAAAGCTACATGACACTAGGATAATAGTGCCTGCCCAGTTGAATACATGGTTTTCCATTTAAGCATTTATGGGAAGTACCATAGTATAGCCAAACTTCCTTTATATGCAAATGAACAATGTCTTTGCTGTTGTACTTGCTTAAATATAAAAATCCATCTTGATTTGAAAATGTCAGTATAACCTTTGATAAAGGATTTGTCTGGCTTAGTTAAGACTGCAATTACATCTAACCTAAATTCCAAGCAACTTCCAAATTCCAGTCTTTGAATCTTAAAGCTTTTTCTTCCAGGTTCACATATTCCCCAAATTCAAACATTTTGTTTCTTTTATAGATGTTTGTGAAAATGGCCATGCAATCATGATAAGTTGGTACTGATTCTCAAAAGCTCTGTGAAGGGAAAATAGAGTGCAGGTTATGTAGCAAAAGAGAAGAATGGAAGAACAATGTTCACATATATAATTTTTGCTATGTAAGCTTGTACTATATTACAGTGTTCTCAGTAGCATATCCTTCAGTGTCAATTCTGATTGCTTTTGATCTTAAAAAGTGTTTTGTGGCTACTACTTCCTGTTCTGTAGCAAAAAAGGGATTAGACTCCTTACTTCTGTCACCAAGGCAAGAACAGTGCTGCTTTAGCCATAATGAATTCAAACTAGGTAGTTTAAAATAACAAACACATAAAAGACACAAAAAATTGATATGTCTTATTGTTATCCCTAGAAGCAAAATTTTAAGATGCTTGTTTGGTGATCCACAGGCAAATTATACTGCAACCTGAATAGCAGGGAAACTGAAAGTAAATGCAAAATATCAGACCCGGTGCCTCAGGTAAACTATGGCAGACATAGATTTTTGAGTATTTTATACTCTATTCTTAGAAAGGCTTTCAATGCATTGATACAGTAACGTTCTAGAGAAGTCATATTGCTAGTGTTATTTCCTCAGACTCAAATCCTAGATGCTAGAAAGCCAAGAATTTGGAACACAATACGTTTAATTGAGTTGATGGTAAGCAGAGCAGATTGTGATACCCCTGCTAGTTGAAGAGCAGACTACTGGAGCCACAGATGAAAGCCCCAACAGCCTAGAGATATTTGGGTTCCAGGGTAAAGTGCTGTTTTCAAGAGCCAATTTGACCCTCATCACTTAAAAAAGCCTTCTGAAATTAATACTTCACTTTCTAGTCCCAAATCTAACTTGTTAATTGGAAGACAAGTAGAAGATGGATCCTGGGCTTAGTCTGTTTAATCAGATTTAGTCTGTTCATAATTTCAGATTAATGCTTAATTAAGATTTACCAGCATAAAATAGTGTAGGTCCCCCCAAGCCATCTCTTCTCCAGGCTGAAAAAGCCCAGCTCCCTCAGCCTCTTCTCACAGGGCAAGTGCTCTAGCTCCTGACCATCTTGGTGGCCCTCCCCTGAACTTGTTCCAGTTTATTGATGTCTTTCTTGTATTGGGGGCTGAAAGCTGGATACAGCATCCAGTTGTGGCCTAATAAGTGTTGAGTAGAAGGGGATAGTCTCTCCTCTCAAGATGCTGGCTGTGCTCCTGTCCACAGAACAAGGGGTCACTGTGGGCTCATGCTCAGCTCACTCTCTGCCAGCCCCACCAGGCCCTTTCAGCAGGGCCACTCCCCAGCCAGGCAGTCCCCAGCCTGTATCGTTGCAAGGGGGGGGGGGGGGGGGGGTGTCTTCTGTCCCAGGTGCAGGGCTTTGCATTTCTCCTTGTCCATTTTCATTAGGCCCTTGTTGACCCATTCCTCCAGCCTGTGTAGGTCTGTCTGGATGGCAGCCCTGTGCTCTAGTACATTGACTGTTCTTCCCAATTTGGTGTCATCAGTTTTGGGTCCCTCACTACAGGAAAGACATTGAGGTGCTGGAGCATGTCCAGAGAAAGGCAACAAAGCTGGTGAAGGGCCTGGAGCACAAGCCTTATGAGGAGCGGCTGAGGGAACTGGGGCTGTTTAGTCTGGAGAAAAGGAGGCTGAACGGAGACCTTATCGCTCTCTACAACTACCTGAAGGGGGGTTGTAGTGAGGTGGGTGCTGGTCTCTTCTGTCAGGTGGCTGGAGATAGTACAAGAGGAAATAGCCTCAAGTTGTGGCAGGGGAGGTTTAGATTGGACATGAGGAAAAATTTCTTTACTGAAAGGGTTGTCAGGCTGCCCAGGGAAGTGGTTGAGTCACCATCCCTGGAGGTATTCAAAAAGCAGGTAGACAAGGCACTTCAGGACATGGTTTAGTGGGCATGGTTGATGGTTGGACTCGATGATCTTGAAGGTCTTTTCCAACCTAAATGATTCTATGATTCTATGATCTGCAAACTTGATGACTCCATCACCTATTCTGCAGTTGCAGCTCTGCAGGTGGAGAAGGGGTCATTCACCTCCTGCCAGAAGTCACATGCCTTCAGCCTTGCCCATCTTGTGAGTCTCCATTTGCCACTTGAACAAGCATAGTCTAACTCAAGGCCTGTGGTGTGGCAGGATAGTTGCTCCAGTCTTTCTCATTCTTCTTCTCATCCTCCTTGTTTCCCCCTGTGACTACATTAACAACAGTGGGGACACAACATGGATGATTTGGGGTCCGTCTGTTCTGAACATATCCAAGACTTGTAGCTATAGGACAAGGGGTAATGGTTTTAAACTAAAAGAGGGTAGATTCAGACTAGATATAAGGAAGAATTATTTTATGATGAGGGTGGTGAAATACTGGAACAGATTGCCCAGAGAGGCTGTAGATGCCCCAGGTTAAGATGCTGCTAGTCAAGCTGATACAGTGTGCCTCTGGCAATAAAGGCAGTTTTCAAGCTCATAATGTTGTGAACTGAAAAGCAGATAAAGTCAGAAAGCTAAATGAGATGAGACTTGTGCAGAAGAAGGTGTTGCAGGTCAAAAGTGAAAAAATAGGACACCAGTATGTTTTTCCAAAGCCATATAAATTTTTCTGCTGTTCACATGCTGTATGTAGTAAAACCCTCCTGCATTTCTTAGCAAACCTTCCTCTTTCAATGGTGGTGGCATGCGTTTTGTTAGCATGAGCGCTAAGCATTAAAAAAGAAGGTCTGCTGAAAAAAAAAAGGGAAAAAGTTCCAAGCAGCACTTGTGTTATGACTAACATTTTGGAGGCATCACGAGTAAATTGCTGATGGGGTATTTGAAGCTCAAAAATAAACTTTTCTTGATGCATCTTTCCAGTTAATTTTTTTTTTTGACATGCATTTTATTCTTCCTTTTTGTCTTCACAGCTTCTCAGTTAACCACCTTTATGGTTATGCATTTTTTTCTTGGTCTCACATTTTAGTGATTTTGGAAGTTTGTTGGTCATGGTTCCCACAGGTATCCAGAAAATTCTGAACTTGCATTTCTAAAAGTAGTATTCTTAAAATATCTTCCAATTTTCTTTAATGTTGTCATTCAGATTGAGTTCCCTCATCACTCATGATACAGGCTTTATGGAATCAGCTGAGATTCACAGCAAGATTTTCTCTTGAAAGGAAAACTGATATATGGTCTGTTGTGATTTAAGTTCATATTCCTGAGAACTCTCTCTTGCTCCTTGATTGTTGTCCTTCCTCTCTCTTTATTTTATTATTTCAAAATGATATTATGCTTAAAAATAATAAAATAAAATATCTTAAAATTTAAAAATGACACTTGTGATTTTTTTGTAAATTGTATTGGTTTTCTATTAACCCCTAAACTTAAAATAGATTTTGAAATTCTCAAATTTCCTGGTTTCCAGCCACATTTACTGAACATGTTAGTTATGCTAATTTTTTTTAAGCATGCTTCTTCTCTTCATGGGGAAAACCTCTCTTTTTAGCAAGGCTTGGAGACATGCATATGTAGAAGAGGGTACTTACTTAGTACAGACCTTGAATCTTTGGGGCAGTTGGCAGAATCACAACTTGTTTCTAGCTTCTTGGCTATGAGAAGAGGATTGGAAACACAAACTGCGTGGAAACAATGAACTGATGTTGCCCATGACTTTGGAAATTACTAAGTTACTTGAATATCAAAAATATTATATAGTCTATTTTTTTGCAGCTGTAACTATTTCCTATTAACTGGAACTCCTACAACTGCATAAATTAATAATTAATGAATATAATAGTATGTTCCTGTTTATAAACAATAGGATTTAAAAATCCTGTCTACATTACTTATCAGTTACTGCATGTTTCAATGATAAAAATATATGTTTCTTATAAACAAGTTATGTATTCTTTTTCCATGCTTTTGACATGATTAGATAGAAAAATTAGACACGAAAAAATACCATTGCAATATTTATGCATATGCAGAGTTTTATGGAGAAAGCACTAAGATCCAGGTTAAGTTTTTTAAAGGTCAGGGCAATACATAAACTCAGAAAACTTTTTGGGACTCACTTTTTCCTTTTCCTTTAAAGAACAATTGCCTCATTTAGGAATAATTGGTATTCACAAAGGAAATGCACATGTTCTGAAACCTAGTAATTTCCAATTGCCAAGATACCTAATGAGTTGTCTTAACAAGATTACCAAACATATAAAAGGAACTAATTGCATTGCATTTAATTCTGAAATCACAACTAGATGCAAAATAGGTTTTGCAGCTGGCATTTTGCTGGCAGTGCAAGACGAAAATGAGGAGGTAGCTAGAGATCAAGGGATCATCCTGCTCAGTTTTCAGGAAGAGTCACTCCTTCCTCCCCAAATAGACACCAAAATTATATGCCATTATTGTTTGAAGAGAGAAACATTTTAACAATCTGTGACATAACAAAGGATTAGCCAAACGCATCTATTCTCCAGAAATGTCTTTAATTAACTGTTTTTCATTTATTTATTCACATTGTGATCTACTATTCAAATAGCAACACACAGGTATTTTTTCATAACGAAATTTGGGGGGTATATTTTCCATCCACCTTTTTATCTATGACTTATCATAATGTCTGCATAGTCACAGATACAAATTGTTGCTTATACTCCCCAATATTCAGTTTCAAACTCTTCCTCAATTACTGATAAAAATAACAATTTCATTGTTCCTTTTAAATATGAATACACTATATTGTTATTCTGCAAAACAGGTAAGAAAGTTTATTAACCTTACTGATACATTCACAGTGCTCTCACATGATTTCTAGAATTAGATTCCTGTTGTATTTTCAGAGAAAACTATCCACCCTGACATGAAATAATGTATCATTTTTCTTTTCTTACCTCTTAATTACAATAGTTACTATCATTCTTTCTATTTTCAATGTGTTGCATAGTTTTATTCAATAAATCAAAACACAAGAAATACAAATACTCTATTTTTTTTCTTTGATTTTCAAATCATTGTAAATTCCACTCATGATTTTGGAGTTATCAGGTTTGCTTTAAAGGCCTCAGAAATCTCTGAATGGTCTGGTTAGTTTTAAATGTTCCTGAAAAATTATTTGCTTAGAATTATTTTCAGTTCGAGGAAAATGCCTGTACTAAAACTCCGTTGATGTTTTTAACTGGTTGTATTTTCTTATTATTTAATCAACATTTGAACCTTGGCGTTTTTTAAGTTCTAGATGGTTATAAAGGACCATTTTAATTGACACCAGCTAGTGATAGGGTCATGCAACAATAAGACAGAAGTTCAAGATTAAGGAATAAGAAGGGATGTGACTAAATCCCTTTCCTGTGTCTCACTTTTTTTCCATTGAGGCTGGTAGGAAGTTCATGTAAGGGTTCATCACGCTTTTTTGCTGAACTTGGTCTGTAACATTTGAAATATCCTTTAGAGATGTTTGCCATAGTGTAGTCATCTTCTTCCACAAGCTATGTATGAAACAGCTGTATTCTTCTTCAAAAATATTAATTGATCAAAATCACCTACAAGAAATTAAGTAAATTATTTGGAGGCACTTAGATCTTTTTAGCACATTTCTCTGGTCACTGTTTATTAGTGTTGCATGATTATCTACCTGGATCACAATGCACTCCTTTGGTTTCTTATTATTTGACAAATAACTGGCACATGTCCAGCTTGGGAAAAATAATCATCACATCTGGTTATTGTAGCTTCCACTAAAAGACCTAGAAACATCAAACAAAGCTAGTAGGACTCAAGTTCCAAGAAAAACAGAAGAATGACGTTCTTTTACCTTCATAGGCGGACCTGTGAAATTCCCTGTGAAAGGAAGTGTTGCATGCTAGAAGTTCAAGGAGAGACAAGGCAAGGTCCTGGAATCCTCCAGGATCTTGAAATGTGTAGAAGAAACAAGTCACAAAATATCTGACCCAAAAATAGTTAGAGTTCAAAGAGTAATAGACAAAAGTATCATATATGTTTGGTTCATTTTTATGCTTCCCCAGATAAATGCTTATTCTTATCGTTAAAGAAAGGTTACTGGGATAGACTGACCTTGGTATCACCCAGCATGGCCCTTCTGTTTTTCCAGTGATGCCAGTGAAATCTTTGAGGTCCAAGAACATTTTCACCACTGTAGTGTATGTACATCTCCAATCTTTCAAATCATTCAGGGCATGACCATAGGAGTTACAGGAAATCTAACTCAGCCCTTTTACTCACAAATGAGATTTCTGCTATTCAGCCAGCTCTAAGTGCTTCTATTGTTAGGGGCATATATCAATTTCACTTTCAATTTCTGTTCCAAATAGGTACCAGGAGAAAATAATGTTGCAGAGGAATAACCAACAGCATAATTTAACCTGATAATATCTTTCTTTATCTCATATTCTTATTTGTCATGGTTTAACCCCAGCCAGCAACTAAGCACCACACAGCTGCTCACTCACTACCCCCCTGGTTGGGATGGGGGAGAGAATAGGAAGAGTAAAAGTGAGAAAAATTGTGGGTTGACATAAAGACAGTTTAATAGGTAAAGCAAAAGCCGCATGCACAAGCAAAGCAAAACAAGGAATTCATTCACTGCTTCCCATTGGCAGGCAGGTGTTCAGCCATCTCCAGGAAAGCAGGGCTCCATCACACCTAATGCTGACTTGGGAAGACAAATGCCATCATTCCAAACTTCCTTCTTCCCCCAGCTTTATATGCTGAGCATGATGTCATATGGTCTGGAATACCCCTTGGGTCAGTTGGGTTCAGCTGTCCTGGCTGTGTCCCCTCCCAGCTTCTTGTGCCCCCCCCCCCCCCAGCCCACTCGCTGGTGGGGTGGGGTGAGAAGCAGAAAAGGCCTTGTCTCTGTGTAAGCACTGCTCAGCAATAACGAAAACATCCCTGTGTTATCAACACTGTTTTCAGCACAAATCCAAAACATAGCCTCCTACTAGCTACTATGAAGAAAATTAGCTCTATCCCAGTCAAAACCAGCACATTCTTAAAAGGTATTCCATAAGAATGACCTTAAATACTGTAGCTGTTGTGAACTGAGATGGGAAAATTTTGAAGTCCATGCATAATCCTTCTTCAAGCAAAACAGAATGCATTTTTATACCTCTTGACGTGTGCCTTATTTTCTGTAAATACACAAGACTTTTCTTCATCTAAAAATTGCAAACCTAAAATGAATCATGCTTGTAAAATTTTACTATCATATTATTGCTCTGCACATCTGTTTGAGAGACTGCTATGATTGACTGAAAGACTTGAGTAAAAATAGGAAAACAGACACAGCTGCAAGTAAAAGAAAAAAAGAAGCAAACAGTAAAAGACAAATGATGTAATGTACAAACTGCTGTTTCCTCCTCTATCTCACCTTTACATACTCTAATTCCTGTGTTGGATGTTTCTATTTCAACAATATTTCCCCTGATCACTAGTCATTGTGATTCCTTCCTTCTCTGTTGGACTGGCTGATTTTAGTGTGTGACAAAGGGGGAATGTTGCAGAGGCCCTGAACCGAACAGAATTCCCTTTGCCTTGAAAGAGGTTCTGAAGACGGAATATTTCTTTCCTGTTCCTGTTGAGGTAGTTAGCAGACCTACTCTATACTCTTTTCCTTATGTTGCCATTTATATCTCTGCTTCTTTAAATGTGACTTGTCCATTTTAGACAGTGCTAGTGATCATGCCTAGACATTGTCTTAGCAATATAGTACTACTTAACAAAGGAGAGACGGAAGAAGCAGTGCTTCCATATATCCCTTTGAGGAGTCTTTCAGTACAACAATAGTCTTGGGAAAGGAAGGCACACAAGTACATCCATTCACTTCACGTTGATACCCAGGGGATCTCAGGGATGCTGTTCTGCACGATTGGAACAGAGGCGGCAAAAAAAAAGCATTTTTTAAGCCTTGTACAGAGAGTTTTATGTCTTGGTCCCCTTATCTTCAAACTTGTGTGCATTGATTCTGAGGAAGCATAACTTGATCCCTTTTCCAGAATGGTGAAGCAACCATGTGCTCTCTGCTATCTCTAAAGCACCTGAGTGCCTGACTACTGACAAATGAGGCTGTGAGGCTCACCTGCACAGCGTAACTAAGAGTATCAAAACTTTAATTTTATGAGCTGGTATCTACGTTTATGATTATAGAAATTGAAGAGATATAAGAATATATGCTGGAACACTATTACAATTAAAAACTATCTCCAAGCAACACATTTATATGAATGATACCTTGGCACTGTCTCAATCACAACAAAACTGTTGAGCTATAATTCATTTTTTTTAGTAAGTGATGTTCTCAAAATAGTTGTTCTTAGCCTTTGCAGAACCCCAATAAAAGACTGTCATAAAACTGTAAAAATAAAGATACTGCAGAATTTCTGGAAGGCAGAAAGCATTTGACTTGTCAGTCAACCTCCAGCACATAGAAGTACCATAAGCAAAAAGCCCTGTGCATAATAAAATGAAATCTCTTCCTACAGTCCAAATGCAGGAGAAAAGGAGATAACATATACTACAAATTCCTAAACTAACAACTAGGAAACATCCAACAAAAATTATTTTAACACACCCCCGAGCTCCCACTAGTGTATAGCTAGCTATAACACTGGAATAAGAAAATTAAAAAATGTATCACCTCTTTTCTGTACTGGGAAAGAAAGTAAGTGTAAACATTGTTAGCCTAATGCAAGCATGCAAAGGAGCCACTGCATACTTTTCATATTAGCACTCCCACAGTGAACACTGTCAGATGGTAAGTGGGAGGATGGTGAGACAATGAGAGGAGCAAACCAAAGCATATTTCTCTTTTCTCTTTTCAGACTGGATAGAAAGAACATTTTCTGCAAGGCCACAAGACTGTAATTACCACACCATAGTATTAACAATGCTGTAAAAAGTCAGATTCTTCTCTCTAAGTCACTTGATAAGAACAAGTCTGGAACCACTATCTCCAGGGGAAAAAAAAGACAAAAATAAAAAATAAAAAAAAAGGAGGAAAAAATATCCAAATAAATAGAACAATTTTTTCTAAGCGTATATATATATATGATAATTTTAAGTCATATATAACATTTGTGAGAAGACAAAACAAAACATGAGCATGAGTTACTTGCAGTGTTAAAATAAATGGTCAAAGAAAAAATCTGTCCTCTTGCATATTGTTGTGGTTTAACCCCAGCCAGCAACTAAGCAGCACACAGCCGCTCACTCACACCTCCCAGTGGGAAAGGGAGGAGAATTGGGGCAAAAAAGTAAAACTCACAGGTTGAGATAAGAGCAGTTTAATAACTAAAATAAAATAAAATATAATAATAACAGTAATAATAATTGTAATGAAAAGGAATATAACAAAACCAGAGAAATTAGACCCTAAAAAAGACAAGTGATGCACAGTGTAATTGCTCACCACCTGCTGACGGATGCCTGAGCAGTGATCCGCCCCTCCTGGCCAACTCCCCCCAGCTTATATACTGAGCATGACATTCTATGGTATGGAATATCCCTTTGGCTAGTTCAGGTCAGCTGTCCTGGCCGTGCTCCCTCCCAGCTTCTTGTACACCTGCTTGCTGGCAGATCATGGGAAACTGAAAAATCCTTAACTTAAGATAAGCGCTACTTAGCAACAACTAAAACAACAGTGTGTTATCAACATTATTCTCACACTAAATCCGAACCACACTGTATCAGCTACTAGGAAGAAAATTAACTCTATCCCAGCCAAAACCAGGACATGTATGAAGTTTCTAATTGTTGTCCTATCTTTCTGTGGTTAAAGGTGCAATGATGTCTTGCTAACATTTTCTGCAAAGCTCTTTTAACTGTAATTAGTATGAATGTTAATGAACTAAGCTTTTTCTGATAAATATGGTCATCTTTTTTTAGATGTTTTTTTGGTATTAAGTCAATTCTTTAGTTCTAGCAGCTTTTCCCAGTAACTGTGTCTGCTTTGAATAGAGTAAAAATTCAGTTAATTTTCCAATTCATGCTACAGTCTGGAGAGTGAAGTGATGTGATTAGAAATGGGTTGAATGCTGCAACAAAGTATTTGTGAACATTTGTTTGAATACAATCATGATTTTGTCTTGGAGCAGGCTAGTCTTGAGGTACCCCAAATGATTTTTTTTCCCCCTAAGAAGCTGTTGAAATGAAAATATTCATGCTTCTTGTGTGATATCTATGAGCTTGGCTAGAAAACCAAGAGTGACTTCTAGTCCCTAGTCTGCTAACCTGCACTGAACTTCAAGTTCTGTATCTCAGGACTGTAATAAAATAATGTGTTTTGTGAATCATCTATCGAGTAAAACACCAAAGACTAAAAAAACCCAGCACTTTATTTCTCATTTTAGAAGAGAAATTAGTCTTGAACATGTGAACTTATAATGCTTTTATATAGCTATCTTTGCTGGTATACCAGTAACATTTATGTACATAAACATGAATGGACACAGGCAGGCTGTGGTAGAGTGAACAAGTTTATGCTGCATGACATTTAACAAAAACAACGATAAGTCATATAGCTAAGGGATTTTAAACTTGAGTACAGGTTCATACTATCCATGTCACCTCTGAGTAAATTTTATTTCCCTCTTTCTCAGACATTTGGGGTTTGCTATAACTTCTACAGTTTACTGCAGTGTTATGAATATCTCTACCTGGGTTTGCATCAGTGTGCAACTTAAACCTGTTCATTTGCTAAAGTTGCTGCCACTCTGCTTATGATCTGCAACACTTTCCCCTGGGAGTGGTCACAGAAGCACTTCTGTTGGATGAGGATTCCAAATTAGGGTCAAGACATAGCAATTGTGGAGACCCGTATCTTTAAAAATGAAAGTCTGTATGTAGAAAAGTTGCACAGAGAAAAAGCAAGATAAAACCTAAACGCAATATTTTTCCTGAATAGGAAAGGGGAACCTGTAATTTGCTTTATATTCAAGGTGTGGGCCCAAACCATTGATCACACAGTCATCCAGCAAAGTGATATAAAAATGTGACAGCTGCTGGACTGTTTTATGCCATTAGAAATGGTAATTAGTAACACAGTCTTTGTCTATTCTTTGTAACAACATCTGGCTGAACAGCCATTGTACTATATAATGTAAATTATGCTTAAAAATATACAGCACCTGTAATGCTTACATGGAGAAAGTGATTCTCTCAAGACTTCTTGACATGTTTAGATATCAGTTCTGAAGTCTTCTGGACAAGTTTCTAATTTAGCTCTTTTTACCTAATGTATTGGGTTGGAAACCAATCTGATATGATTATAAATGTGTATAAATGCTACTTTTTGCAAGACACTGGGGCAAACTAAAACCAAGGTGTTTACCTTATGAATTGCTTGTATGTGTGCAAGATGAAGTTATGGTTCATAAAGACTAATGTTTGTAGAATATATATGTATAGATGTGTACATATCTCTATAGGTATCTCTATATATGGATATATAGATATATTCTACATACATATACATGTCTTCTACATATGCATCTACATGCATTGATGTATATGTGGAATATATGTAGAATATATATTCTGGTTTTTTGTTTCAGTGGAAATGATGCCAAGATTAAATCCCTCTGTTAAGTTTTAAAGTAATGCACAGCAGAATTTACTTTAATTGTTCCAACAGATACAAGAGAAAAACTTGTTTGGTGTGATTATTTATTGTCAACACTTTTGTAGAAGCCATGGGCTCATGCTATTATTCTACTAAAGTTCATCCAGAAGCAATTATTTTACTACTGTTTTACTTCGGTGAATAATACCTTCCTTAAGAACTAAACTAGAAGGAGATTATTAGATGAAGTGCAAAAGCACAAAGAAAAATAAAAACAGTCCAAACCAGACATTTTTGATTGTCTTCGTAGATACCATAAGTAATATTCTGGTTCTGAATTTTAACTTGCAAGCTGGCAACAACTGGAATCCAAATTTGCATCAGGAAATTACATCCCAATCTTGTGCACAGAACTGCTTTCTTTCATTTATGTCAAACAGAGGTGCAGTGCGTCAGTGTTATATTTTTTGCTTTACAGTTATTTGAAAGAAGGAGAAAGATGTGTTGAAGGGGAGAAGAAGGTATAGTCTTGTGTGTGAGCAATGCTGTTTCATCACCTGACAGCACTTCTCCTTTCAGTCTTGACAGCTTCATACTATTACCTTCGATATTATTCATAAAGTTATGATCAAATAATGCAGCTATCATGAATTGTGTCAAACAAGTCTTCTCAGAGATTCTAGTAGTAGCATTTGATTTACTATATTAAAAGCTTTCCCCTTAGTTTCCTTTAACTAAGTGATGCATACAGAAATAAGACTCCTTTGAGAAGTTTCCTTGGCAGACAATAGAATCAGGTGCATATGTATGCTTATGTCACATTACTCTGAGACTTTGTGAAAATAAATGAAAAAGAAAAAAAAAGTTGGACACCCAGAACAATATTCCCATCATATTTTATCTTGTTTGTTTTAGTTTCTTTTGTAGTTTCTAAAAATTGGAGTTGGTCAACATTTTCAGGGAAAAAAAAATGTTTCTGTAGCCACTTACATTGGAGTGGAGCTTGCACAAAGAATGAATCTAAAAAGAAAAAGATCAGGCTCACCCTTTTTTCCAGTCAGAGGACATTCTGAATGGACCAGAATTCCTAATGTAGTAATAATAATAATAATAATAATAATAATAATAGTAGTAGTAATAATAATAGTAATAATAATAATAATAGTAATAATTCCTCTTGCTTTCAGAGACAGTTTTTACTTTGGGAACACCTTGCCACACAAGCATAGCTATCATGTTCAGATGTGGACAGATGCTGTATTCAGAAGAGAGAACATCTTTCCAATTAGCAGTTTTCAGTTAAATTAACTCCAGTTTTCTTCCCAGCAAGGGAGACTGATACTGTTGACCTTTGATGCAAAAGAGATGTAAAGCTCTCAGTGTTAGTGCATTACAGAAAACAAAGCCAAAAGCACTACAATACTTATTAAATGGACTGCTATATAGATTAAAAGGAGCAGGACTGAGCACCTTGCCAAAAGGCAAAGGAAGGGAAACTGTCGATCATCATGTTGTTTAAGACCTGTTGAATTACATGGGTAAAATTAGTATGCTATGACTTGATCTCTTTGGCAGATGAATGAGAAAAAATCTTCAGCATACAACTGATATGAATGAACCATTTGTGAATCCTTACTTGGAGAACGTAACCATACGAAAGGATAACAAAGCATATTCTGCTCTTCTGTTGGAAGTCTGTATCTATTTGGCAGAGTGTGTTGCTTGTCAGGAATTGACATTTTCATCAAATACAAGTTTTCTAACTGGTGTAATTTAGTAGATCTTGGTTGCTCAAGCAGATCTGTAGAGACATCTCTGAAACTGGGGACTCCTATTTGATTTCAGAAATAGTACATTCTTAGAGTTGCTAGAGTTCTTACAAAAGGTTTGGGTTTTTTTTAAACTGAACTGCTCTTATTTGAGACAGCAAATTTCTGAAGTGATTCTGTTTGAGGGGCAAGCAGTCTTTTGAAGAGAAACAAGAGTATCTTCAGTTCAATAAACCTGAAACCCAACAAGAATAAGTGTTCTTTTTGTGTAGGATTCCTCTTCATTTTCACAGTAATGTCACCCAAGAGCTTCCTTTGCAGCTCTGAGATGCCTGAAGAAGTCTTTAAGATTTTGCCTTAAAGTTCTGGTCATTCCAAAAGTGAGGGGAACTTTTAATTTTTATTATTTTTTTTAATTACTGTTGTCTCCTCAAAACTAGTAGACAGAAAAGCTGTTTCTGTATCAGTCAAAATCTATTCACGGTCCTTTCTCTCTTGCATTCGTGAAGCTTTGGAGGAATATTCCTTAATTGCTGAAGACTGAACAACACTAGAGGATCTACTTTTTTTCTGTGGATTTTCCAGTTGTCTTCTAGAAATGCCATGTAAACTAGAGATTAATTCCTCCACATTGTGGAAATTCACATGTAAAAATCCAGAAACCTAAACCCCCAAATTAAGATGGAAATATAAATCCCCAAACAGGCACATTCTTATTTCTAGTTATCAAAGAACAGTTATTTGCCCAAGTTGAATAATAAAAAGTACATCTCTCTAGCTATTTTTCCTTAATCACTGGCTGTACCATTTTTCTTGATTTAAAATTTCACTTTTTAGTTTTCCTTTCCATTTAGCTTTAATGCATTTTTATAGCTAACCAATCTTGCTCTACTAATTCCTATGCCACTGAAATCAATGGGACATTTATGTGCATAAAGAATTTGGCCCTATTAAAAAAATGCTGAATTATACCTTTTGCAGTAAATAGTAGAGTTGCAGAGAACATGCGTCATTAGTGCATTCATTCAGCATATAGTATTACACCTTTAAAATGCACATTATGTGAATACGTTAGATTTGTAGCTTCACTCAAGCAATATTATTTTTTTGCAGCTCTGTGTATTTATCTTCCATTCTGAATTATTGGAAACCTTACAGCTGATCCCTGTTTTCATATATGTGTATATTTCTTCTCATTCACTTCCATAGAGTATGCCTGAAAACATAATCCAACGGAGGTTCTCCCCAGGAGTTGAAAGCAAATAAGCAGGACTAAACCAGCAAATGAGTGAAGTCCATTGACTTAATCTCTTTCAGAATACAGGTCTATCTTTTTGCCTTCAGTCTCACTGAAGTCAATAAAGTGCTGTGTATTGTAATTATCCACAGTGGTTACTTTAAAAATTCATCAACTTACATTTTTAGAAAGTAGCAAATTTCAAACATTAAGTGAGAAGACTTCTTTGAAAATTAAGTGACCTTTTTAATGATTTCCAAACTGCTATTAGTGTTGCTCTAAGATCAGCTAGGCTCACTTGTTTGGAGACATGGTCTTTCATTTGCATCCATTTTTTAAAAAATGAAGAGCAGTAGGAGAGAAAGTCCATGATTTTGGGTTTGGGTAAGCTTTTACTAGAAATCATGCAACACGCTGAAAAAGTATGTCAACATAATAAAGCCTAAGGACTGGAACTGATATCAATGCCCCAAAGACAGAGACCGTAGACCTGTTTCTTAGAGCTTGCTGCTGTCATCTAGTGAATTAATTCAGCAGATTGCAGGACACTGCAGTCTTGTCTTTTCCTCATCTCACCATGGACTTCAGCAAGTGCTGATAGATTATAGCTTATTTTCTCAGTCTCAGGCAAACAACAGGGAAAATGCTGCTGTTCTCTTGGCTACTGTCTTTAAAATAATTCTGGCTGTAAATTTATTGTAATCCTATTCTAGTTACTTCTCTGCAGAAGGTTGTGCATGGGCTGGAAGTACCCTACCTTTCCTGTCAGTAACTTCTCCAAAATGGGCACGTTTTTTGGTTTTGTGTTCGCTGTTTCAGTCCTGCTCAGCCCTTCCATCCCCAAGTAATGGCAAAATGTTGATGATCAACATTAAAAAAACCTAAACTTGTAAATGGTTCCGTGATTTTCGCAAGACAAAATGTTTTTTCCTCCCTACTGGTTGAACCACCACACTTATTAACAGTGTCAAGCAGCCCAGACTACTACAAATTGCACTGTGCCTGGTGAGCCATGCAAACTAATGCTTAGAAACCCCTATCTTTGTTTTATTCTCTTATAAAATACAGAATTATAAAAACAAACAAGTTGGCACACGGAACTGCCAGCCTCAGCCTACATTTCCAGCAGACTATATAATTAAAATAACTAGTACAAAAATATGTGTCTGCAGAACAGTATTTGCTTAGTTGAAGCAGTTAATATGAAAAGGCCCCATACTGATGAAAATAATATTGAAGTATTTAATGCTCTGGGCTTTATTAAGCCAACCTTTCCCTTCTTTTTCCAAAAATCTCTCTCAGTGTGCCAAATCCTTTCTTTCCCTGTAAAAGCTTTTACTGTATGTAATAACAATTTCTTTTCAGACAGTGCCGTCCTCAGGGACAGGGCTGTTTCTTCCCTTTTCAGAGGGTGCCACACTGCTTTCTATTACTATAGTAATACAAACAATTCATAAGAAGCTTTCAGTGTTAATAGAAAAAAGTGCACATGCATCTTCAGAGACTGTTCTTGCAAATGCAGTTTGCCTTACCTTGCCTTACAGCATGGAAACCCATAAAATATTTGGAGATTAAAAGATATAAGCCTTTTTCTTCAAATTTTTCATGCTATTATTATCTAATGTTGCTATTGGGCCAAGGGAAATTGTATAACATGCATGTGTTTTAAAACTAAAATATTGGGTTTTCTACTGGTTCTAGGATTTGAAGGGTTTGTTCATTGAGGATAGGATAAATAAAGGGTACAGAAGAATAGTAGGAAATACTACAGGGTATTCTATATCTGCCACGCTTCATGCCTCTGGATATTATCTGTTGGTTACAGGCAGAAGAGAGGTCCAAGATCATATCATCATTGCTATCTAAAAAGTACCATGACGTGATTGAGAATATGATGAGATGCAAGATGTGCTCTGTTCCTCTGATTAAAAGTCATTGATCAAAAGGAATGGTCAGGTTTATTATCTTTGTGCAAGGCTTAACAACTGGGTATTCCTAGTTGCTCAGTAAAAGGGCATACCAAGTCATCCATTTCATTTCTGTATGGGCAGGATGAAACCCTCACTACAACCTGTCATCTCCCTCTGGCTGGCTTGCCACAAATAAGCTGGTGGCTGACATACCCTATATATACTTATCTGACCTGAAGCTGTTCTTACCCGTACGAGTGTAAGGCACAGGTGATGCCACAGAAATTAAGCTAGCAAAAAGCAGCAGAGGGAAAGGTAGCTGTGAGGCCTCTGAAGCTGAGGAAGAATAATTACAATAGTAGAAGGTGGGGAGTCTGTGTCCCACTTTGCCCGTTCCTAACCTAGGTGGTTAGTTCTCCATGAGCTTTATTTTAATTCACTAGAAATCTGAAGCAGAAAAGTTTTAATCACCCTACCAAAAAAAAAAAAAAGAAAAAGATTATTTAAATAATAAGAGGAATATAAATGTCATGGAACTTTGCATTTCATTGCCAGACATTATGTTAGAAAAGAAAGCCAGCATTGCTTATATCAAAAATTCATTTTGCCAATGTAACTGAATACACTCACCTTCAGCTGAAGACTCACATACAGTCCTTACTGAAATCTGAATATCTTTGTGCGCACAGCAGAAAGGGAAATTACTCTGTTTTGCTTCCTTTTCCCCAGCATACTGTTGTGTGCAATACAGTATGTAACAGGCTTGTCTTAATCAGTTACCATGCCAGTTAGCACTATGACCTTTACAACATTCTCTTGGCTTTTTTTTTTTTTTGTGAGTGCCAGATGTCAGTATCCTCGGTTAACTATGCTATATGATTTTTCCTTGGAAGATAGCCAAACCATATAAACTGCTCTTCAGAGAGAATATATCTGTTATTTAAGATCTCATCATTTTACTCGTCAAAGCCCGCAGCATATGTCAATAATGGTTAGGTTACCTTAGGTGCTGAAGACCATTCTGACTTAGGATTTATTAGAAGGTAAAAAACAATATCTACCTCTAAGCTGTGTAACTTTTTGAAAAAGTGAAAAATTACTTTGAATATATATATAAAAAGTATGGCACTCATAAGCATACTTATTTCAAATAAAACACTACCATCCTGTTTCTACAAAACATTTAATTTTGCAAAGCATATTTAATTGTAAGTGCTGGGGTGTAGTTGCCATGAACCATATGCCTAAATAAAATTATTTAAAATGTAATTAAGGAAAAATAATTAAGGCAACAATAAAATACCACTTTTTAATTATTGTTTTGCTACATGACTATAATATAGATTTTAGCATCTTCAGTAACATAAACTGAATTATCAGTGACTACATTACATCAGGAGTACAATTTTCTGCAGTGTAAGTGTGACATGGTAGAAAGTTACCATAAAAGAGCTATTTCACTGCTACATGAAAGGTGTGGAATTACCAATTATAATACACAGAGATGCGATTTCCTGAGTTTTCAGGAATAGCCTCTTTTTCTTCAGGAGGAAAATAGGAGCTTTTAATTAAAACAGTTAAAACCAATAGATTTTAATGACTAGTTAATAAAGTGTGTAATAAAGTTATTTCTTAGATGTGTCTAAATCGGAAAGCCTACACATGGAACAACCCTCTTCCTAGTGAAATTAAAATCCTAAAGCTTTATGGAACTTGTCAAAATAAAATTCCACACTGACCGTCTTATAGAGTTTAAAAATCACATGGCTATAGTGGGTGGCAGGGAGAATGGTTTTCTGCACATACAGTGATACAGTTTATGTTGCAGGGCTCCTAGGGCCCATGGGAAGTCAGGCTCTTTTGCATCTCTGTGCAAAAGCTCTGTAATAGGAGCTCTCAGGTTCCCCCCAGATCAGGTCTTCAGATCTGTGCCTGTCCGGTGGCACAGTCCAAAGGCACCGTTTGGGTTTTTGAGGAGCCAAACGACTTGCCAGCAATCAGTACCCGTGCTTCAAGCAAATAGATAGCTGTTATCGTAATGTAGGATCAAAGTAATCAGTTTTTCATTTTTCCAACATAGACATAATGAGTCACAGTTGCAGTGATTCTAAATCACTGTCTCACTGGATGCCTCTTAAGTACAAGGGTCTAATTTCCAGTTTACTCCCAAGCGCTTCATCTCCTTGGGGTTTCCGGGGTATGTGCCTACCCAGCCATTTCACTATGTGTGTGTGCATGTTGGGAAGCTGGCCAGGCAGGACTTTACCAGAACTGGGAAAAGTGTGTTTCTAAGGCAATTACAGTGTACAATGTCTAGGAAGTTGGATGGTGTAGTGGTAGTGTGCAACCTCCAGGCTGGTCTACAAGTTTTCCTGACCCAAATGATTAGTTTTTTCTTGACATATTTTTCACACCTATTCCCCCTAAAAGAAGCTACTGAAGACCCCTGGCCAGCTGGAGCATGCTGCTAGAAGTCCTTTTTGTCATAGAGGGAGAGATGCACTTCACTTGCAAGAGAGAAGCAACAACATATTTTATTAATATTAGACAGTGAGTTAACAAAGTTCAATGGTAAATGTGACAGTGGTTTAACAAGATTTGATGGCAAGGTACACTTGAGTATTTACTGCATAGATGACAGGATCAGACAAAACTGTCAGGGAGACCGTCCTGTTGAGTCATGAGGTTCAGAAAGGACCCCCTTGCATTCTAAACTCCTTCTCAGTGGGGTGTTTAGGTGTGGCTGGATCCAGACTTAGTCCCAGACTTGGTTAATGGTTTATGTCTAAAGGATTATATATGCACAATCATCCTTTATATCACTTAGCTAAGATTTCAAAGTTTCAGTGTGCTTATTCCCAATTCACTTACTGAATATCTGATGCAATAAGGATTCTCTCAACCTTGAGGAGTAACCTTGAGAGGAGTCCCCACTCAAGGGGAGATCCTGGCATGTAGCCTGCTGCTGTGCAGGAGAGCTCAACAGGCCCTGGGCTCTCCACTGTTTATGGAGTAAGTTGATGGACTTATAGCCATATTGGCATACCAGCCATATTTCAGTTGGCACATGCTCAACTAGCCCTCAGCTATTGTGTTGTTATCTGTCTTCCCCGAATCCACTTTGAGCCGGATGCACCCATCATGACTAGACCCATCCATTACGACTGCCACTGGTGGTTATCTCTTGAGCAGGGTTACGGGAAATAAAGCTCAGGTTGGGGCGTTGAAGCACACCGTCACAGGCATAAGATGTAGACCAAAAAGAGGTCATACTGGTTCAGGGTGCCACTTCTAATACTTAGAATCCTTTTGAGATAAAATAATGTCAGTTCTCAGTGTCATGTCTCAGTCTGGTGCATACCTGTATCCCTTTCACAGCCAGAGAGCCATGGGGAGTTCAGTGTGGAAACTGGCTGCTTGAAAATGTCCCTAAATGGGGACAAGCCCTCTATTTTATTTCCTGTGCTCCTCTTCAGAATTTTCATGCCTGATGTTTAAAGCAGTTACTAGTAAGACTTTTTTTATTGTGTTGTTAGAGTGGACTACTCTGACTTCAAAAATGCTCTGTCATGCTATCTAGTGGCTAAATCAAACCATGACTGTCCTACCAATGTTGTATTGTGGATGGAGTACTTAAGAACTTATATGTTCTGTTTTTCAAAGATAAAACACCAAATAAAAGTTGTCATTTTATCATTTTATCCTCTTGTACATAGGTTTTTTTTAGAGGGATTTTCTTAAACCTAATTTGGATTGAGGTAATGATTAGTGTTCTTCAGTATTGCTGATTAAATATAGTAAACTCACTGTTTTAGACAAGAAGATCAGTGTATTATTTGTCGACAGCAAAGACAATCCATCACCATAATGATTCAATAGCCTTCAGTGTTTTAAATTCAACTACTTTACCCTTTGTGAATAGCTGTTTTACATAATGCTCTTCCACTTTCTTTTAACCTTTCTAAGTAACCATTTGTCTTCCAAGTGCCCTGTCAGGTACACTGAAGATATTTCTTTGTAAGCAGTGTTATAATCATTATAGACAGATATAAATGGAACTTCAGGTAAATAACATTAATGCTGTGACACAAAGTGACACAAGATCTAAAACTCAAAGCTGACGCTTGGAGCCAATCACAGAGCCATACCAACATGAAGGAAAAAAGTGCAGTGACTGAAGGAATCTGTGTCAACCTAAAGGCTGGCTACCTGTCTTTTGCTAGCTGGCAACAACACATACAGTATTTTAAGCTTAGATTTTTTAATTAATTTTTTTACTGGGGAAATTTTCTTTGTCACATTAAAGGCAGAGAGAGAAAGGAAAAATCTTTTTCAGTCACATCAATAAATATGGATCACATGAAAGTTTGATGTGAACCTTTGCATTGACTCAGCTGCACGCAATTGAATGCAATTCTGTTTTAGGAAAGGAGTCCGAGTGTTCTCTAGAAGCTATTCAGGATTCCTGGTAATGAAGCTCCAACTCACCTATTTTTATGCTAAAATATCATGGAGGCACAAGTTGGAACAAAAATACATCTGCAAGGAGACCTCTACAATTGACATATAATGGATATGTTTATTTTCATATTTTTCATTGTGCTTCAGGTGAGTTTCCAGCACATTCCAGTGAGCCACATATCCAGTAAAATGAATCACGAATACAATCTTAGGGGGAAATGAACAAGATCATTTCTGAAGAGAATCGGTACTCTTCAGTGGCTTTGGATCCCTGGCAGTGAGGTCATATTTTGTGAGAGACTCATAATGGTTTTGACTGTCTTGGGAACCTGATAATATGAATTCCTGTTGTTGATGTAGCTCCACATAGAGGTACCACATTAGGAGGCAATATGGGAACTGGCAAAGGATAATGCTTGCCAGTAAAGTAGACAGAGACTACTTTCACATGTAGTTCATGGACAAATGATCTTGTCTCATGTAATTGAACAGAACCACGCTGTTCAAAAATTGCATGGAGATCTGCTGCATTCATTGCTTGAGTTGTACCTGATTACATGTCACAGTATGAAGCTCAGCAAAAAGAATCAGTTTCAGCAGTACTTTTAAAGTCTCAGTTCCCCACAAAAATAAGATAAATATTAATCCAAAATATATTTCATTTTATAAAATACTTCATACGGAAACACATGCACATATGCTTTCAGTAGTATTTCAATGGTCAGTAATTCTGTCTATACAGGACATGGTGAACAAAACATACACCGGTAGACAAATCATGAAACAATTGAAGGAAAATATAGTTCAGAGAATTTGTCAAATATCATTCAACTATTTACTGCTATCCGATTTCCAGAGAAGGGGGAAATTCAGTGGGATTATATTGAAGAAAAATGTCAAAATTAGGCAAATAAATTATTTTAATGAATAATGTAGCCAGGTCTGCTATAAACACAGGGCAGATCATTTAAAAGAGGTATGTCTATTCATGTGCTTGTGTTTATTCATTTATATTTGTGTCTATTTGTGTTTATGCTTTTCAGAAGGTTTTGTAATGCTTCATGGAACACTGAAGAGAATGAAACAATGAAAGATCTTGTCTTCTCTTGAATAGATCAGTTCCTCAATGTTGCAAATATAGTTAGAAGATCAAATATTACATTGGTTTTGCCTGTAAATGTCTCCAGATGGTAAAAAGTAGGGAAAAAAAAAATTAAACAGAAAGACAAGTACTGAAAGATTCAGTCCTGAAATGCATACTTCTGAGCAATGGGTAATCTGGAAATATGTTTTTTGTAGTGAAAGTTGTGGTAAAACTTTATAGTGCAATATCTGGCCATTACTGTAGATGAACTTAACTCTTGATATACTTGTACTTCAGGTTGTTGCCACAAAAAAATCATTACAGCATTACAGTCAAAAGCATAAGAAAAAAAGTGGTTTTTTTCATGCAAAACTCTTTATTCACATTGAACAATGTTGATAATTATACGTACATGATAGCTTTTTACTTTTTTCATTGCCTTCAGTAGGCACTGAATCTGGCCTATCACAACCTAAGTGCAAATTACACATGTACACTTGAGAACACTTCACATCCAAACTTGCAGCTGAGGGTGATTTTTTTGGTTGTTTAGTAGTAAATCTTTGGAAAATAACGTTTATAATTAAAGTGCTGATGCAGCTATAACTGTAGAGGCATAAACAGTGCAGCTATACATAGTGCAGTAACTGCAGTGGCAGTCTTTGTCAAGTGGTTTGTATAGGACAGCTAGGCTGTGGCAACTGATGTGAAGGGAGAAATTATGTTGAGGTCTGCTGATCAATTCCTTTTTGATGTTATTGTTAAAACTTTTTCTTCTTCAGCAAGAGCTGACATTAGCTTTCTGTCCTATCATGAGGGCATTGCTTGAAATGGACAATCTCAATTTAACTAAAACACAGATCTAAGTATCAGTAATAGAACAAATTATACCTGACAGACCTTGGCCTTAACATTTAAAATTACACCATAGCTCATTATACTCAATGGTATTTAGAGACATACAGGACTTCAAAAGGGGAGAGAGTTCATTAGAGTATTCACAAAATTCAACATAAGTGGTAAGAAACAATGGAGGCATTAGCCAAAGTTAATGTTACTAGAAGTTAATCAGGGACAAGAAGCGTGCTGTGTAAGCTTTTAGTATTTAAAGCTCTCATGAAGAAACCAAAAAGAACATGTTAATAAATTAAAACCAGCATTTAGCACATGCTCTGATGTCAAGCTGTGCTGTTTGACATCAGTTAATATGTTATACAAGAAGATGTATAAGTATTATTTTTCTTTTTAGAACTATTTTTTCCCCCTTAGTTGTCAAATCATTCCTGTGATCCTCTATCATGGAACATTTTGTGAGAGAAATCCAATCACCTTCTCTGTTTCCAGCCAAAGTTTATTAAGGGTTAAGTGATATAATGGTGGTCTATGATAGCATATTTCCTCTTACCTAGACAATGCAGCACTAAATGCACTTTAGGACCAAATTTACCCTGCATTTCTGTCTGTCTTTCCTTTCATCCTACTGACCATCTTCCTTTGCCTTACAGAGGACAGAAGGTGGGGCTTGGTTGTCTGGGTCTGCGCTAGCAAACTAGGCAAGGACAATGTGCAGGCTTGAGCACCAGTGTAGGATCATCTGTACTGTTTAACTGTTAAAACACATCTTGGTCTCATTGTGGCCAGCTGTCAGTGCCTGGGTGTAGTTTGAGACATAGTGCAGGCCAGGGGCTAATCCCCATCATCAATATGTAAAAAGCCATCCTGTCTCATGTGAAAGGGAATTAAGCCATGACGCTCTGCCATGTCACTGGCCTTAGGTTGCAGGAGCAGACCCTGCCTATTTTACTTAAAGGAGAGACAGTTGTCTCTAGGGGAAAAAACATCAGGATTCAAACATAGGTACAGAAGTCAGTTAAACATCTGTTTCTAGGGCAGTTCATTACACTAATTTCATCATTCATTAAGCTGTTGCACATATATAGATGATCCCATCTACACAGGAAGAAGCAAGAAACTTAAGATTCAGTTCTACATGCTCCTAAATAAACTTCAGACAGTTTCCCTTACAAACAATATTTTAAGTAATTTGATATCTGGGTTACTTGATGGACAGTATTAAAATTGGAATAAAATAAAATCTGCTGCATTGGACCAAAGTGAATTCAGTTGTGTAGATCTCTGTATTGGCCTAAGATTCATTTGCACTGAAGGTACTATTCTGGCCACTGATTGCATGTACATGACATGAATTACCTCAGCACAGTGATTAATCTCTTACTAGATACAGAAACTGATATATTAGTGCCAAGCACCCACATAATTATGTATTGAAAAGAGAGAGACACTGGAGGGAATAACAGGATTTTTCAAGGCAGTGAATTTGTTTGTTGTAAAAAAAAAAAAAAGGCAGAAAAATTATAGCACTTGGACTTCAACCCAAAAGAGTTTTAAATGCAGAATGGACTGTTCTTGCAGTTTCAAGTAATGGTTGCTATGGGTGACCCAGAAATGAAACCAATCATGGCATTGTAATTTAAAACTAAAACAGCTGGCAAAATATTTCCTCTCAAGCCTGTTGTCTCACAAGCAAATGAAAAGGTCGGGAGACTTTCTATTTACTTCTGAGACAACATGGACTGCTTGAACTAGGGAACATATTAATGTTTTCACCACAGCTTTCTATTACGTGTCAGGAACTCCATTCCAGGATATCACACTGTAGGTGATGAAAAAAGACAGATGATAGAATGAAATGGTTGGACCTAACACAAAATAATCAACCATCTTTATATTTCCACTTTACATTATATCAAGAGTCCTGATTGCATTCTATAGGTGGTGGTATTTCACCTAAAAATAACAGCTGCTGCAAAGTACATGGCTGTCCACACAGTTGCAGTTCAAAATGCTAAGAATTTGACTGTGATAGTATAAGCCAGTCATAGCAAAGCGCCATTTTTTCTATTTAAATAAACAATGATAACTTTGGCCAGACACATACAATTTGTGACTAAGATTTACCAATAGCTACCGATTTAGAGAGCAGGAGAAGGTGAGGTCATTTTAAATTTTTTTCCTGTTTTAGCAGGAATTCCTGTGAGAAACAATATGGTCACAGCAGCAACATTGTGAACAAGTAAACATTCAACAAACGTCGGTGTCCTGTATAGTCATCCCTGACACAGGCCACATTTTTGGAGGAACTGGGAGGGAGAATTATATTTGCATTGCGTGCCTTAATTAAACAAATATAAATCTTAATGCTATCTTTGGATGATACTTAGAATTACAAACATCCTTTGTAGACTTTGCTTAATGATACATATATTATTATTGTATCTTTACTTAATTAATTATTTTTTGTAAGCTTGTTGCACTTTTCCTAGTAGTTAACTCGTAACAACAAATATTGTAAGTGTCAAAGAAAAGCAACTTGAAAAGTCCCCCAGTTTTAATATCAAGAATCCCAGTACAGTCAGTTAGAAATAAAAAAACCCTCAAGGTACAATGGAAAACACTCTCAGAAACAGATTTTGGCCACCTTTCCTTGCTGAAGTAGTGTTGCTCCCAGAGTGCTCCCAGTAACACGGATGATTGTGGTAAACCAGCACAATGCATAAAGTCCACAGTCAACACATTTCTACTTTATTTTCAATCGACACTAACCAACCCCTCTTTTTATTTTTATTAAAAGAAAGAAAAAATCTCAGGAATGCACTGGCTCCTTCACAATGCATCTTCATTAAGACTTGGATTTTGCCAAGTCCCTGACAAAGGGAGCTTGACGTGTTGAGGGATTTTGAAAACATGCAAGAGACACATAAAATAGCCTGAACTAAGCCAACTAAAGTTTTACATAGGGAAGAACCTGAAGTCATTGCAACTGTGGAACTTGGCAATCAAACAGCAGGGAGACCCTTTACCAGTAATTATTTTAACATTAGCCACAATCAGTGAGAAAATAGCAGAAAGTGCTTTTCTTCACAGCTATGACTTCCAAGATGCACTGCTGTGTGCTCTTTCTTCCAAGCTTTAATAAGAAATATGATGATGAATGGCATCCTTTGCTAATGTTTTTAAGACAGCCGAGATTATAAGATAGTGTTTGTTTCTCGTTAATATTTTTGTAGCATGCTATATAAGATGTGAGAAATCAGAACATGTGGAATGAAAAAAAAAAAAAAAGTAAAGGAACCATTGTCTTTGGGAGATGCTTTCTAAGCCACAAATACCAATTTTTCTTACCTTTGATTCTTTATAGTCCCACAGCTATAAAACAGGTGCCAAAGCTAATTCTCTGTCTCTGTTATTTCCTCTCTTCCTAAACAAACTGCTATGCATTTGTTGATTTTAGATGCCCAGTGTAGTAAACAAAGGATTTAGGGCCTCCTCCTCATTCCCTTACAGATATTACATGTATTAGGTGTATTCTTAATTAAAAATTTGTGGAAAAATCTAAATATGAAAACAATGTATGTAAATTGCACTGCTCTTCAGATGACCAGATGATGTATTTAACTGATTTCATAACAGATTACATTAGCCATAAGCAATTATTTTCAACAACAGCAGGATCTCTTGGGAAGCTGTGCCTGATCTTCCAGGTATGACAAGATTTAACTTACCACAATACAAGTTGAGATGACATCTTTCTGTAGTAGTTTCCTACTTTGAACAGTTACAGTGGAGGAAGCTTAAGGAGGAAAGTGGAAATAGCAAGTAGGAAAATCACATACCTACATCTGAAGGCTGCTCACATACCTTCTATTTTATTTTACATGGAATTCAGTGTATTTCCACAGTTAGAAACTTGATTTCTCAAGAGCTTATCTGGTCATGTTGCTTGTTTTCTGTGTGATGTTATAGTTTTCTGTTTAAGGCTTCATAAAAGTTTCAGAAGCAAGAAATAAAGTTCCAAGCCATATAGGCACTGGAATATAGCCACTGAATTTTTGTTTCTATATAAATGCTAACAACAATGATTGACAGCAAAATGAAAAGCAGAGAGCACAAAATGCAGATTAAGAATCCTTATTCATAATTTAAAGAGTTGTCAATAGGTACTTAAGTGAAAACCAAAATATACATGGACATATTCTAAAATGCTGAATGACACTAGTGTGAACATTTTGGTGGTATAGATATGAGCTCCACTGTGCTGCCTGGGGCTTTTTTTGTGAAAGGTTGAAACTATACCATGGGAAATTTTTCTGAGTGAAAGGTGCCTGTTTTAATATTGTTATGAACCTACAGAGCCCCATATGCTACCGCAAAGGAGCTGACATTTCACTAATACAGATTTTCACGGAGATGAATAATATGAGTCAAGCAACATAAAGCAGTTTCAAATAGCTCAGAAAGTGAATCAGAAATTCAAAGCGTGCTGAATAGCACCCTTCTGGGCTAGCTTCATTTCTAAGCCAAAAGTTCATCTCTGCTTTAACGGTCAGAATTGAGCCTAATGCTCTGAAAAAAAAGCAGTTTCAGTAGACTCAATTGTTCTAACTACATTGCCAAACAGGATTTGAGGGTTTTTTAAAGATCTGGAAAACTCTGATGCCTCCTGTGGTTTGCAAAAACAGAGATTCCATTCCAGTCCCTTGAACAACAATAAAATCAATTAAATCTAATACCTCCCTGTTTATAACCAATCTCTACAGCTAAAATGAAATATTTCTACAAGAGAAGCTGTGACCTATCTTTTGTGGCTTTCTGTAACATTGTATGTTCCTGAAGTAGAGCAGGGATCCAGACTTCCTCTTCCATTTTTTTCCATAAAATATCTTCAATGTCATCAGGAACCCAGGTGTTAAATACAGTAGGTGCTGCCCAGCAATACCTCAAGTCACTTCTTTCAACAGGAATCGCGCTTCTGAATAAGGCCCCATCATTTTCAGGTCCATTTTTAAAACTCAAGTGAATTCTATCTTATTTGGACTTCATAGAATGGTTTGGGTTGGAAGGGACCTTTAAAGGTCATCTAATCCAGCCCCCCCTGCAATGAGCCCTGTCCAACCTGACCTTGAATGTTTCCAGGGATGGGGCATCTACTACCTCTCTGGGCAACCTGTTCCTGTGTTTCATCACCCTCGTTGTAAAAAAATTTCTTTCTTATATCCAGTCTGAATCTACCCCTTGTGCTATCGCTAAAGGCCTTATTAAAAAGTCTGTCCACATCTTTCTCATAAGCTCCCTTTAAGTATTGAAAGGCCACAATAAGGTCTCCTTGGAGCCTTCTCATCTCCAGGCTGAACAACCCCAACTCTCTCAGCCTTTCCTCATAGGAGAGGTGTTCCAGTCCTCTGATCATTTTTGTGGCCCTCCTCTGGACCTGCTCCAACAGGTCCATGTCTTTCCTGTGCTGAGGACTCCAGAGCTGGACGCAGTACTCCAGGTGGGGTCTCACCAGAATGGAGTAGACGGACAGAATCACCTCCCTCGACCTGCTGGCCACGCTTTTTTTGATGCAGCCCAGGATACAGTTGGATTTCTGGGGTGTGAGTGCACATTGGCGGCTCATGTCCAGCTTTTCAGCCACCAGTACCCCCAAGTCTTTCTCCGCAGGGTTGCTCTCAATCCTTTCATCCCCCTGCCTGTATTGATACCAGGGGTTGCCCCGACCCTGGTGTAGGACCTTGTACTTGGCCTTGTTGAACCTTATGAGGTTCACACAGGCCCAATTCTTGAGCTTGTCCAGGTCCCTCTGAACGGCATCACGAATGACTTGGTGGTGTAGAAATTCAGACAGTTCATTTGGAACCTAAGAAATCTTGACATCATCATTTATGAAAACTTCAGTCTGTTGTTTGCTTTTGAAAATCTTTTAAGTTCTCACTGTTGCAAATATATTTTGTTCACAGAACACTCATGCATGCAAGATCCCTTGATATATCTACTGGTTTACTGGACCTTATCAGTCAAAGAGGGGCCCAAAGAGGGGTCCAGCATGATTATGGGAAGGATCAAGCACTCTGTCAGTTGAGCAAGGTGCACCCCTGTGCTGTTCTCCACTAACCTGATGCAGCTGTCTTTCATGTGCCCATGTAGCTTCCAAAATCCTTCAGCTCCCCACAGCTCCCATGTGCCTTACACGTTCATCTGGCCTTGCTTCTTCACAGTTCTGCACTGCCACAGGCCACCTCCTGAAGAGGAAGGGCACAGGTAGTGAGAAACATCTGAGGCTACTTTTATGGGGAAAAAGCCTGTATGATGAGACTCCTGATATTCATCTTCTGCCTTCTGGTTTTAATTTTGATAAAAGTAGAGACACTGTGTTTTCCTTATGTTTCCTGAGCAGTGCAATAATAAGCCTCAGGTGTAAAAAACCCACTTTGTTAGGCCCAGGTGCACAACCAGGCAATTTTAGGAGCATGTTGATTTCCTCAGAATCATGAAAATCACAAAAATGTTGGAAAATAAGACTTTGACTAGGGAAGGTAAATGACTCAAGAAGTTTCCTTTCTAATCTAACCAGTATGAGTGGAGGCTGGAAAGCCCTAGGCATAATTTTGTTATGTTCCTAAGGATTACTAGTGTAACTTCACATAGGACTTTGTATTAGTTAAAGATTAGAGTGGGACAATGCGTATCACACCAACACTGGTAAATGGCATTATTGTGTCTGCAGCAGAAGAGATTTCTTTCAAGACAAAGAATGTGAGAACTAATTTGAAGAATATGAAGGCAATTAGGAGAAATGAGTTCTATCATTCACGGCTACATAAGGTGTCTCATCCACTGAGTTCAGCTTTTACAACAAAATTTTCAGGCGCAAAAAATGGACTTCTAAAGCCCAGAAAAAAAATCACATCTGAAAAGAGAAAGGAGGTGGTATGTTATGTAGGTTTGCTTACCATGAGGTTAGACCAGATATGCCACCTCAGTCTTCTGCCCTGTATTTTAAGGTGCACCTTACCATGTCATTTTTATTTCATCAAGTGAGAGCTTCTCTTTTGTTCTTTGAAGTGAGAGACAGGTCAGTTAATCTTCTTTGCAGTGCACTGGGGGAGAGGCAAAGTGTACTTTTTTCCACATATCTTGATACTACATTACTGCCAGTCTGTCCTATTCCTTTGGGAAACCCTACTGTTCAGGAGATCAGCCCCCTGAATGCAAGCTAGTGTCAAATATTAATAGTGAATTAAAACTGCAGGTAAAAATGGTGACAGTGGCATATTCCTGTCACTGGGCTTGACAGGAAATTTATTTTGCTGTAGCTGAAAAGTAATTAACCTCCACTGTGCGAAATTCTATTACTAGTAGCTATTCTGCCATGCAAAGTACGCTACATGGAAATGTTACAGGCCATCAAGCAGAAAAGGCAGATTTGTCTGCATTTTAAACGAAAGCTGCCCCAACCCCCACTTTTCGTTCTTATTCTCTCTCTCCCCTCACTCTATCTTCACTGAAGCTAGAAATTGAGATGCACATGTGGTAGAAAGAAAATGGTATAAGGCATAAGGATTTTCATAAGGTATTTACAGGAGTTAATTTCTCTGTGTGTGCGCCCATGGGTGCATGTGTGTGTGCATGAGTGTGCGTGTGTGTGTGTGTGATAGCAGAAGTGTGCTCCTTTTAACAAACCCAAGCTCTTTATGGGAGGAATTTAGCAATGATCTAGATTGCCTTTCAAATCAGAATAACTTTGTTGCAGACATGAAAAGTAAAATGTCAACATATCAGCTAACATGCCTCCTCTCATCTTGCTCTCCCTTACACTCTGCTGCTGCTGGTGAAAAGTACAATCATCCTCTTTTGAAAAGGGACAAAAACCCCTCTGACACTCAGAACTAGGACTGTATTCTGATGGGGGAAGTTAAGCTTTTTCAAGTATGTTGGATGATTGTACTTTACAAAATATAATTGCAAAGCAGAAGGGGCCCGCCAGCTTCTCTGTGAACTTTTGCCTGCCTGAGAAAACTAGCATTTTTGGAGAGAGGAAAACTGTTATCAAGCTCTTCCCTCTGAGATCAGTGGCTGTCAAAAGTCATTAAGTATGAGAGAGAATCCACCAGTCTCTGTGTGTGATTGAGGGAAAGTTGAGATGAAAAATAAAATTGCTTTTCTGCCTCAGAAAGAGAATTGTCTGGTTTTCTCTTCATGCCATGGTTATACCATGAACTGGTTGTGGTGGGTTACTGTATTTTGGAAGCCAAAAAAGGCAAATCTACTGAAAATTACAGGGGAAGAAAATTTTGAGTATTACAGGCTAATGGTTTTGTCCAATTGCTTTGCGGGCAGGTTTGTGAGTGACAGCTGTGCATTAACAGCATGCTGTCCTCCTCCCTCTCAGGAAGAGGTGGTGGCTACAACATTGCAGCTATAAAATGACTTCAGCTTAATGATGGACTGTGAGGAAAAAAATTACATCTTTAGATCTACATTTTAAAGTGACAGTGCACTCTGGGATTCCAGATTACTGTTATTAATGAAAGAATGTTTAATACCTTTCTAGTAGGGGTTTCTGAATCATGTTCCATTTAAAAGAGATTTCACTTCTCTATTAAAAAAAGAAAAGTTTCTGGGAACAAATAATTGAAGTTTACAATGTACCACCAAGGAACCTATTCAAAGGTCTTTTATTCTCTTTTTACAAACCCTCTGTGATCAAAAATCAGAAAATGTATGTACTAAAAATGAGTAATGGACCATAATTGGGCTTTCTAATGATTTCTATATTAACAATGACTCCCAAACCACCTCCAACCAAAACCTGAAGTCAACAGTTTACCTTAGAGATTTATAAACAAAACAAAGCAAGAAGTTGAGGAAGTCAGTCTAAGACAACAAATTACAAAAACAGGAATACTAGGAGTCTGGCATTTAATATGATACAATTTTGAATGCTACAGAAATGACTGTAACAAGGAGGTTTCTACCATGGGAAAATACATTCCAAAATGTGGCTATGTATAGACACAAATATATATAATATGCAAGTATATATTTGCACGAAAATATTTTGTGCAAGGAACATCACTTAAGTCTTTGAACTTAAATAGTGGAGCTTTTATCTAAATTGTTTTCGTATTCAGTCTTTGTGCTGATTCAGACTTACGAGTCAAAATTATTCTTGTGGCAGGCTACTGATGCTGAAATCTATCCAGGATGTATTATTGCTCAAACAATTTTCATTAAATATTCTGAGGCTAGACAGGCTACTTTGTGTAGATAAAACTAGTGCATATCATCTCCCATGGCATTTTGCAAAGGAAGCAGAGCTTTGCCGAGATTCTGAAAACCCAATGGGCTGCCTGTGCATTGTCAAAGGGTGTTTCCTGTGGCTCCTCTCTCCTACTTTTGTCATGAAGCCGGTAAGCTGGGGCCTTGGGTAAGATCAAAAGATGGCAATGTTCAACCCTACCCTCAGATGTACAGAAAACACCTCAGCTGACGTTCTGATACATTGTATGTGGTGGGATAGTTCTTCAGTTTTCTCCATCAGTAGCAACAAGCCAGACCAAATATAGCTCCCTTACTCATTTGCCTTTTGTCATCTAGACTTCAGTCCTGAATCCCTGTCTTGTGCCTTTGATACCTAAAATTTCCTGGTGGTCTCCCATCCAACTCCCCCAAAGGCAATGCTTAGCTCCCAGGAATAGACCCAAGTGAGAACATGCAGTTTAGTACAACTAGGACAGGGACAGTTTTACTGGTACAAGGAATCTTATTCACAAACAATTTGCCGTTGTTTGCCATACTCTGTGGCAAAAGCATGGAGGTTGTCCCTATTTCAGAAGTCAGCCATTACATGATTTATTATTGTTTAATCAAAATGGCAGCAGCAGTGTCAATGTGGCAGTAGCTCAGACTTCACCGACACTGGAATATTTGCTTTTTTCATCATTTGCTTGTTGTAGATCCAAGCCTCCCACTTGGGAGCATCTTTTATCTCACTTTCAGATAGGTCTGTTATCTTTCAGTAAAATATCTTTACAGATGCTTTCTGGGTACTTTTCCATAATTTAACATACATAAATCTAGATTACAGTCTAGATTAGTCCCATCGTTCCTTGCTTTGACATCTTCAACCAACCTTTTGGACAGGAGGTGAGAGAGCTAACAGTGATATGCTTGAACTGCATTTCATTGCAAAAGGTTCAAACTCTTGCCCACTAACTGTAGCTCATTGTCAAACATTACTATAATAGATTTGAAAAAAAAGAGTCTGAAATAAATGGATTTGATAAGTGCATTTATGCATTTAAGCTTCTTCAGGAAATAAGGATAACAGTTTAGGCCATTCTTTTCCCCAGCTGTGGTAAACAGCCTGCTTACCTCTGGAAACAAGATGTTTGGAGTAGCCTGTTATCTCCCTAACAACTCACTATTACGGTTTGAACGAAATACACTTCATTCTGTATCTGAATCCTAATTACTCAGCACTGGTGCCAGCAGCTCTTGCACTAGTCTCCTGAAGGTACAGCTCCCCACTGCTGGCAAAACTTTCACAATTTTATATGGCACAATCTGAAATTTAGTAAGGGAAAGCTGGTACCCATTTTTCTTCACCAACACTTCATTTTCACTTGGAAAAATCTTCTTTACTTGTGTTTAGTTTTTTTGTTCATTTATAAGAAGCAGTAATATTCCTTCAAAGTTTTCATTGGTTTAGGTTAAATGTGCATGTATTTGTGTAGCTGTATGTATTTGTGTAGCTGTATATTAGCATGAATGTGTGTAGGTGCACATGCTGGGGATACGTAGAACAATTTGGAGTCCTGAAAGAACAAGGAAAAGATGAATTTTTAGAGAGTTGTGAAGCATCAAATAAAATGTCACAAAACTTTCAACTTGATATTAAAAAAAAAACCAAACTGAGGTGAAGCCTGTTATTGACTGTGCAGTTTTACCATGGAAGCACTATGATTCAGAAGTTTAAAACTCAATCACTTTGCATTAAATAACGTCACAAATTACATAAAAAGGAGGAAATCCCTGTGTACTACCACTAAGCTAGTTCCACATATGTTTATTTTCTTCAATACAACAGAGAGAAAATATACCTGAGATTTTTGTGCATCCAGAATTCATTCTCAGATACTGGAATGAGAAGGTCAGTAGTGGTCTCTTTTGTAGTTTTATGAAGTAATTGAACACTTTAGACATAACATTTTCTATCCAGGAAGAGCTAGGATGAAAAAAAAAAATTACGTATGCAGTGGAAAAATGATAGTTTATCACATACCTTGCCACTTTCCCAGAGAAGTTTCTGTTGTGTTTGTTAGGAAAGATTCTATAACTAAAAATTTTTATATTTTTTTATAACTAATAATTTTTCCTACTAAAAATAGTAGGAAAAATGCTTTTGTATTCATAAGACATACATGAGGAAATGTCACATGTTGAAGCATTATTTTCTACACAGTTGGCTTAATTGTCTCTCACCGTTCTGCAGACCCTTTTCTAATCCTGAGATGAAGTAAGATGAAAGAATCTGTTCTTAGCCAGCCAGAGGAGGATCGCTAATTTGAGGAAAGACCGTAAGCAATAGAAAGTGGTACCATAAGTATATATGACAAAAGCCTTCCACTGGAAGTAGTAGTCTTCCAGCAGAAGATTGTGCAATGGGATGTCCTAGAAACCACAACCAATAGGTGAAACTTGGAACACTCGCTGCTGTGCTTTAGGCTTACAGGCAGCTCCTACCAACAGTGCTTCAGGAAGATTTAAATCCAGATGTAAGCACACACTAAAATCCGAGTATCAGTCTAGGAATAAACAAATCAGGAAGCAATGAAAAAAGTAGGGGGGGAGTCTGCCAATCCTGCCTCAAAAGAACTCTTTCTGGAGGTACCTCACATGAAATTCATCTTCTCTATATGAGATGAATGTAAAAAAACAAGGAGTTAAGTAATCAAAACTGCTTCTCAGACCCACCAACGCAATCCCACAAGCAGCTCCTGACCTCCTTTCCACTCTGTTTATATTCAGTTTATTTTCTATTCCGTGGCCCAAGTGCACAACTCTTTGGACTGGTTGATAGTTTACTCATCTACAGCACCTGCCACAAGGATTCCTGGTGTATGGGAAAAGCTGCTCGATGGTGCTGGTAGTGTCACACCAGCACCCTTGGACCCTTCCTAGGTCACAGCTTATCAGTTTGACTTTTTCCCTACCTTGTGATAAAAATGCTAGGAGCTTCCATTGTCCCAAGGGATTGGCAAGCTCTGCATCAATTTTTTGAGGATGGAATGATCTATTTTGCACTTTGTTGATTATCTACTCATACAGTTGGAAAGTAGTTACCTAAAAACATCTGTTTAAAACCATAACCCACCTCTTATCCTAAGCTTCATAGCCCATTTTGAAATGCATGAGCAGTTAGGATATTTTGTGCATCATACTGAAACTGTATGCATTCAGTTAGCAGTGCTTGAGCTAAGAAGTTGAAAGCATTTTGCCAGCAGAGATTAGGAAAAATAAACAGGAATTACCATGGAAGTCTTAAACATGGTTTTATCTATATGGGTTACTGCCCATATTGCCATGACAGTTTGCAGTCCTGTGTATCCAGTTCTAGCATATGACGTGGGTCAAGAGGAACAAAACACCAGTATTTTTAAAAAGGTCAGTTTCAGTGGTGGTGTATGATGTATTTCAGTTATTTAGTTGTATCACTTACAAACGCTCATCCTTTTCTTTCTACCAGGTTTAAACTAATGATGACACTGAGTGAACCAAACATAAGTTAACAAAGTAAAAAAATAGCACATGGTAAGCATAGATAGTCAATGAGATCCATTTACTAGAACAAGTTCGGGCAGTCTGGGAGGCGAAATGGGTACTGAGGTGCTTAAAATTAGTGGATCGTATCACTGCAGAAGTAAGTAAACTTCCTGAAAGGCTATCAGAAGAATGCAATAAATAAAATGTTACTATTTATAGCTAGGTAGGGATACTGCCAGCAAAGTGAGCAAATCAATTTATTTCTAGTTCTCCTTCAAGAATAGCATTGATTAAAAGTGGTTTTGATTCTTGTTTTTTCTTTACTCTTCTATTCTGAACATTGGGATGAGAGGTCACACGTCCCCACATACACACAAAGGAAAAATAATGGATCTTATAAATGAAAGCTTTAATTTGCAGTTTACATGCAGAAAATGGTATTGTTACTAAAAGCTCTTAATGTTTAGCTGTTATTCTGTAAGCAAATTGATGGTCCCATTCCTAATGGAAAGAGATTTACTTATAGAAGGATAAAAAATGATAAATATTGCAAACTAACTAGAAATCAAATATAGGGTAAAGTAGCTTCTCTGATTCTGAATTGTCTGCATCAGGTTGGAGTGGAGCTACAGTAATTCAAATAAGATGATTGTTTGTGAGAAACTCTGTCTTCAGAGATGACAAATACCATAAGCATCAATTTGATTGTATATATATACAAATCTGCATTCATACATATATGTACATGAGCATATTAATTTTCTTCTTTATGCCTAATCTTTTTTATAATTTATAAATTCTGTCAGAATGCATACATACACACACACAGAGTCAAACACGCACTCACAATTTATATATTGGAGAAGATTCTGCATGAGAGAAAGGATGAGTGTTAGGAAACTTATGCCTGCCTTGTTTACAGCACAGGAACTTAGAAGAAAATATCTTAGGGAATTTTTAAGGCAGCTATATAGAAATAGATGCCATGCCATTGACCTACACGATTAGCACTCTTGTACCAAGGGAGCATGCAATTTCAGCTGAGGTCTTACATTAGGCTGTGTTAACACTGAATTGTTTCCTTGGCGGGGGGGGCGGGGAATTAAAAAAATCTCAAGAAAGCAGTGATGGACATGTTGGATGGTCTTGGATCTTCCTGGAGTGAAGTGCACTACTTTTCACTCTATAAATGGATCTGAAGAGCAAAAAAGATCAAATCAAATCAAATCAAAACCTTTGGAAGAAATGCCTGTAACTGTTCACAGATCAAATTCTGCATTGTAGTCAAAAGAAAGTAAGGCTGCAGTAAAGCTGATCATCCTGGAGAAAGGTAGCACTGAATTACCAGGTAAACTCAGAGGACAGTAATATGTATATAATGTTTAAAGAGAAGAAAGCATAATAATAAAAAGTGGTGAGTGTGTGTTGTGGTTTAAACCCAGCCAGCAACTAAGTGCCACGCAGCCACTCATTCACTTCTCCCCCTGCCCCAGTGGGATGGGGAGGAGAATCGAAAACAAGTAAAACTCATGGGTTGAGATAAGAACAGTTTAATAATTGAAATAAAAATTAATAATAATAATAATGAAAATTAAGATAACAAAAAGAGAGTGAAATATAACCCAAGAAAAACAAGTGATGTACAATGCAATTGCTCACCACCCTCTCACCAGTGCTCAGTCAGTCCCTGAGCAGTGATCCATTTACACTAGAGTTAGTAAAAACCTTTCAAATAGAAAAGATGTGTAAGATGCACCTGTGTTTAGAGTCTCCCTGCTTCTTTCCCTTCTTCACAGTATCACCTCTTTCTCTTTTCATGGTGTCTTTCTGAATAAGCTGGAGATGAATTTAATAATAAGACTTGGCTTGCAAACCAATTCCTTATCTTCACTCGTTCTAAAAATAAATAGTGAAAAAATAGGTAGGTTTAAATCGTTAGGTTTTTGCTCTGCTGAAATGGAAAATGTTTCACAGAAAAAGCTTGACAGGAACACCTGGTCTTCTTGTCAGTGTAGGTTTCTTTTTTATGCTTTTCAGTGTAGCTTATTCCAAAGGAGATAAAATAGCGGTGTCTTTTTAAGCTGGTACTGAGGTAATTGGAAGAGAATGTAATCACTATCAGGAGGGAAGAAATATAGAGGGAGCAGAAGGCAACTACCCCTGTAACAGGAGGCAGGATGTAGCTTCTTGAAATTAGGATCATCCTGAAAAGGAGCCAGGCAACTGAACTGCAAAGCATAAGCAGGTTATTAATGAAAGACCTCTCTTAACAGCATTTTCATGCATCACCTTGAGGACTACATTTATTTGTAATATGGGGTTAATGCCTTTGATAATAGAAGAACACAGATATTTCAGTAAATGGACGTCGCTGTGTAAAGGAAAATGGAATCTGAAGCAACAGTGACAAGAGGGACACCAGAACTGATGAATACTGTATAGTCTGTGTGTATAAACAGACCAAGGTTATGTCTACACTGCAGACTACCATACAGTATAGAGAGATCACTCATTTAAAGCTCCACCATGCTGAGGCCTGCAGTGTCATTATATGCTGAGAGGCTTTTTTGAAGTATTAATTCTATCTGCACTCTCATAGATAATATTCGTAGCACTTGACTGCAGTATAGAAACTCTTCTTTCATTATTCTACAACAAAAAATATCATGCACGTAGGCTTTGTTGTGAATATTTTTTGTTTCATTTATCTTCCTGTATCTTTAAATACATCATTCATTTTTATTTCTGTCTCTTATTGTAGAGATACAATAAGATACACTATAATATTGTAGTGTTATAGTTGCCCTTCTGTTCCCACAGTTATACATCCTAGCTGGCAACTTTAGAGGGTGCTTGACAAGGTATCAAGATATCATGTGTTAGCAGTGGTGTTCCTGATGGACAGTCCCAAAGCATTGCAGTCCATAGTGAAAGGACTTAAACTCTGCTCCCTGACTGGAGTCTGGGAACTGGAGAACTTTCTTGCTCTAATCCCATCAAAGGATGTAGGTTTTGGGTGGCAGTTTGTCTTCTCTACTTCAGTAGGTTATCATTTCAGAAAAAAGAAAGTGAAAGGCAAGTAACCAAATAGGTCACTTTAAATTTGTTCCTATAAAAGTAAGTGGCCTGTGGTTCTCATAATGGTTTAAGGGGTTCTAAAATCCCAGATTTACCTGACAAGGTAAATACTCTGACAAGGGCTGAACACAGCAATTTGTAATTCACTTTTGATATGATTCGGTGACTTGTATCTGATCATCGGTGGGACATTCTATTGATCTTTTAGCAAATAAGTCCTTCACATGTGTCCTGAGGTTGCTGACTGCAGGGTTTTGTTTTGATGTGCACATCTCTGGGCAGCACCAGTCTCTTCTAGTCTGACTATTTATTCTGGAACTGTGATGCCTCCCTCATTTTTTATTAGTACAGCTGGTTGTTGGACCATGTGGTGAACCAGAATGAAGAATTGCTCTTTAACATACTGGAATCTTAGATGACTCCACATTGTCATATATCCACTTATAGGACAAAATAATTCCTCAAGCCTACCAGGAGTCATCTGGATTATACAGATATAAATGGGAAGGCAACTGTAATAACAAATACAAGTAACAAAACAAACAAAAATGCAAAGATACTAGAAAATTGGTAAGCCTGGATTGTCTACCTAAAAGCACATTTTTTTTTGTTGTTGCTGTTGTTAAATAATTGTTAAAATACAAACACAATCATAGGAGTCCCTACAATCTTGAACTACAATTTGCAGAGATCCCTTGTTTCCATAAAGGGAACTGAGGGTAATTATCAGTGAAGAGCAGGGGGAAGAGTTAATTAAGCTAAAATCTGGAGGAGCAGAAGTGTGTGTTTACACAATTTGGTCCTAATAGGATTGTTTTCCAAAGACAGAAGGAGTTTGTTTGTATTAATAAAAATGACTTGTTTCTGCTTCCAGACATTCAACTTTGATGGTCTAGTTGGTTCAGAATTCATGGAGCTAGAATTATTCATATGTGAAGATGCTGTTGTCCATTACACAGATGTCTGTCCATTTTTAGCATTCACTTCTTGACAGTCTAAATGTATGATAACATTACCTTTTAAAATAAATATCTTTTAATGAGAATATATTAGGTCAACATTCATATTAACCAAAAAGTAAAAAGTGAAGGCACTGAAGGCACTGAACTATGCTGATAACCAACCCATAGAAATACTTCAAGTTCAGCTTTTAGATATTGTCCTCTAATACATGATTTTTTTTTTAGCATAAATATTAACTTATTAAGAGTTACTTTATGAAAAAATCTTGGAAAGTATGTTGCTGTGCTATGGCTTGGGTGTTTTGAAGGCAGAAAAAAAGTTCTATAAAAAGGAATAAAGAAAATACCCTGGGATCATCTACCCTCTTGCCTCCATTTCCACTGTCACTGCCTGATGTACACAGTGTCTCGGTGTACTTACACTTAATAAATGGATAACTGCTCTCTTTCTTTTTTTTCCCTTTTAAAAAAATATAGTACACTGTTTTGTTCTAGAAAATGAGCTGAATTCAAAGGCAGTGTATGAATCACAGATATATAATTTCTGTGTTTCTCAGCCATTGGAAGTACAGTATTGAAAGCTTGTCACAAAAGCAACGTATATGCAAAATAAAAAAGTGATATAACTGCTGCTCATGTTGTTGTTATGTGAAAGAGTAGAAGAATAGGCGTTTCCATTTTATAAACTTTTAGTTTAGTGATTAAATTCTTATAGCTTAATCCTAGTCATATATTTAACTAAATTAGCAAGCAAGATCGGTAATTAGTTAGCTAACAGGCATTAACATATATAATGGAAGTTATGAATAAAGAAATAATAACTGAAGTCTTCGATTTTCCTGAACTGAAGTAAATAGAAGGCTACCAAAAAGGAACCTAGTCATCTGAAGTCACTCAAGGACACAGGAGCTATTTGACTAAGGCAATTGCTGTTTGGTAATCATATGACTGTAGTTATCTGGATCTTACATATGCAGTGTTAAATAAACCTCTGCCTAAACAGATGGGCTGTTGTGTGATCTCTCTTGAAAAGCATCAAAACTTCTAATTAAGGGCAGTGGTATTAACAGAAGGAAGATATGCTCCTTTAATTGGCAGGGTGCACATTTCCAAATAGAGAAAGAATAATATTACCTAGGATAATTAGACAGAGGGCACTGTGAGTTTGGTAACTTCACCTGACTGAAGAGCCAGTGTAAGATTTTGTTTTGGAAATGGATCCTGAGTTTGTTCAATATTTAGTGTAATGACTGAGATTATCCTTCCTTTGTAAATGCTACAGTAAAAACAAATAGGACAAACTTTTACTAAAGATTGTATCTCCTTTGTATCTTGTTGAAGTAAAGGTAACTGAAAATGAAAACTGAAAGACCTACAGTAATATTTAATAGCGTTATTCTTCTAATTAATTTGGCTTTGGATTAAGATGGCACTTTACCAGTGTTGGTGCTGGAGTGTTCCTCATTGTTATTGACTAAACCAGTACAGTTTGGAAGGATCAGTTTATTCCTTCAGACATAATGGAATATCACTTAGTCAAAGTACCATAGTATCATTTAGTTGGTGTGGATGAATGAGGCAGAAGTAAAGAAAGGAAGAGTTGTAGTGACTATGGTCTTTCACATGCTCTGTTAAAATATCCCTGGCTTTTAATAATATAAATTTTTATTGTGACTCAGCCAAAAGGTACTTCCAGAATGAGGTGTTCTTTTACACAGTATGATCAAAGAGTAGATAAGACAGACACCATCACAGCTACCTTTTTCCTGCAACTTCTCCTTTTGCATTAAGATTCTTTTCTCTTTGTTACGTTTCACACTTAATTTGAAAAAATACCTCTCAGCCAGTCACATATGGCAGCACACATGCACATTAACTTACAGAACAGAGAGAAAAACCAAGCAAAAACAGTAGTGGAGGGCTTTTTTTGCAAATAGCTTGCAATACAGTGAAATGAAGTACATACATAGAATTGATGATGGCCTTATATTCTAATACAGCCAAGTGCCATATTGAACACACAGCTGTACTAAGCCCACCAAGAGCCTGAACTAAAAAGCCTGTGGTTTTGTTATTTGTATGCTGATGATGTTCAGAGTCATATTTCCTTCCATATATTTTTGGATGGTGTTTGACACCAGCTCTTTGAAGCTTGACATATCTCTTGCTAGCTGTATAAACAACTTTTGATCTTGAATATGGACAAACATGAATTTTTATTTATTGGTTGACCCTGTTTGACAGTTTGTGATCTCTGCTGCTGCTTTTTTTTTTTTTTTTTTTTTTTTTCCTTTTAAGAGATTATGTCTTCCCTCTCAAGCACTGTTTCTACTTACTGCCATTACTGGTTGCTTTACACATTGATAACCCAATCACATATGTAGGTGTTCTACTGAAATTAAAGGAGAACGTGCACATCTCTAATGATAGAAATGGAACTATCTAGCTCAGCTACCATAACAGGTAGACATCTTCCCTTTAAACTTTTCACGGAAAGTAAATTATGGTTTAAACTGTACTTACTGCTAAAATGTTCTATCACACTCCAGTTAACTTCAAGATGAATTACAACCTGGTGATGTGTGCTTGCAGCCCAGAAAGCCAACCATATCCTGGGCTGCATCAAAAGAAGCATGACCAGCAGGTCAAGGGAGCTGATTCTCCCCTTCTACTCCACTCTCATGAGACCCACCTGGAGTACTGCATCCAGCTCTGGGGCCCCTAACACAAGAAGGACATGGACCTCTTGGAGTGAGACCAGAGGAGGGCTGCAAAGACAGGCTGAGAGTTGAGGTTGTTCAGCTTGGAGAAGAGAATGCTCTGGGGAGACCTTATAGTGGCCTTTCAGTACCTAAAGGGGGCCTACAAGAAAGCCAGAGAGCGACTTTTTACAAGGGCATGTAGCGATAGGATGCGGGTTAATAACTTTAAACTGAAAGAGGGTAGATTTAGATTAGATGTAAGGAATAAATTCTTTACTGTGAGGGTGGTGAGGCACTGGAACAGGTTGCCCAGAGAGGCTGTGGATGCCCCATCCCTGGAAGTGTTCAACGCCAGGTTGGATGGGGCTTTGAGCAACCTGGTCTAGTGGAAGGTGTCCCTGCCCATGGCAGGGGGGGTTGGAACTAGATGATCTTTAAGGTCACTTCAAACCCAAACCATTCTATGATTCTATATAATTATAAAATATTGTGAGTCCTCCTGTGTGTTCCTGTTAGGTTGCAGCCCATAAAAAATTCTCTAACCTGTGCAATTTTTTATTTGTTTCCATATCTAATTAAGCTTTTCAGGACACTAGATCCTCAGCTAGAAACAGTGTTTAAAATGCAGTCATATATGTTAATTATTTGAAGGCTTAGTTGCAGATATAGAGGAAAGGAACTGAACATGAAATATATACACGCAGTATATATATTGCTGTCACTGTAAGTGAATGCCTTTGGTCCTGAGGCCAAGATTAATTAGTAAAAGCAGAGAAATGGTAAAAGCTCAAGAAATGTTGCTAGCGAGGGGAAGATTCTCTTGTGAAAAATTTTGTGATAATTAAAAAATTTACTTTTCATTGAGACTGTGCTTCAGAAGTTTTCCACAATTTCTGTCTGAAAACAAGTAGCTTGTTAGCTGTTGTTTTAATTTTTTTCTATAAGAACTTGAAGTTTGCATTTTACATAATCGTCAAATACTTGCGACTGGAAGGGACCTCTAGTTCAAACCCCCTGATCAGAGGAGGGTTAACCAGAGCAGGTTGCTCAGGACCGTGTCCAGTTGTGTTTTGAATATCTCCAAAGATGGATAACTTGCCACATCTCTGAGCAAGCTGTTCCTGTGTTTTTTTCCAATCAATGTGTTTATTTTGAAGAAAGGGCCATCTTTCACTGCAAAAGATTTCACACATATCAATTTGTGTTAAAAACAAGTACTGTTATGTCAGATTTACAAATGTGTGAAAAGAGATTTGGGATCTTGACCCCAAGAAGGAAAATCTACATTAGAGCCAAAAAGAGAAACCAGCTTTTTTTTGTTGTTTTAATATAATATACAAAATGAAAAAACAAATTCTCCCTTTCTCCCCCACATCCCATTTTAAAAGGAAGGCTTCCTATATTAACATTTTTTTTGAATAAGCTTTTGACAAACTTCCACACTTTGGGGGGCAGCAGAAGAAGCTTTCTTATATTTAGCATTTTCCACTGCATAAGAATAATCATCAATGTCATCGTTTGTTAAACCTCTCCATCATGGATGATCCTTCCAAGAAACACATCAGAAAAAAATTAAATTATAAAAGACATAAAAGTACAATAAACCATGAAGATATTCTGTTCAAAGGTCTTCTGTACTGAAACCCTTATAAAATCAGATACAAAATGGGGTAATTCTATGTTCCTCATACTACCTAATGGACAGTAGTATTTGGAGACACTAATTTGTAAGAGATACAAAGAAACTCTCAAACTTTAAAGAACATTCATGGTCTTAAGGATGCTGAGCAGGTGAAATTCATATCTAACAAGTTCTGTCCTTGACATATAGTGTATAAGGAATGAAACAGACCAAAATTTGTTCATAACACTTAAAGTGAAGGACTTAATCAAATGTAGAATATGCATCTGAATCTGACCATATTTTGACCACACCAGAGACTAGTCTGAAGATTTGTTGACAGTTAAAAAATCAGTGAATTCAGAATTTCATATGCTGTTGGGAAATACATGAGATTTAGTGTTTCTAAGTTGAAGAAGAAAGCAGGTATTAACCCTTCCTCTTTCAAATGTTTCGCTCCAAGACTGGCGGTGGTTAGCTGTGGTTACTGTTGTACTACATTGCCATTTAACTTAGAAATTAAAAAAGATCCACTTGTAGGAGTGATAGTTCAACAAAAGACTGTAATCACAATAGAATAACTGCATGTTTTTTATCACAATGAGCTCAGGTATTTTTCATATAGACACATCTTTTCATTTTATATTCAGATTTCTACACTTATGAGATGATGTCCTGTTCTTTACAGAATAGTCCATGTTAAGTTGCAATTTCAGGAATTCAGAAGGTATTTTGCTATGTCCTCCAGAAAGACAAATTTTGAACATTGAATACCTAGACCTTTTTTGTTAATGATTCAGAAAAAGAGTAAAGGCATCTCTCTCATGCTTTCGAAATATGTTTGCTTTGCAATGGAGCCAGGCATAGAAACATTCAGCCAAGAAGACACACATTTTAGAAAGTCACAAATAACTAAAATGTTGCAGTTGCTTTTGTCGGTTACCTGTTGCAGTAGATATGACAATTCTAGACATTTTTATGCATCTTCAATTATATCTTGAAGCCTGTTTTCACCGCAATTTTTTAGGTTTATTATGTCTTATTAATTATGTTTAGTTGTTTATTTCTTTCAAATGTTTTCTTGTTATGTGGAAACATCTTGGAGAACATTTGAATATTCTAATTTTCAGCAAAATAAGAATTGAATTCTTTTAGTTAAAACTCTTACTGCTATTGCATCCAGTAAATCTGCTGGGTGAAGAATAAGTAGTTTTCAAATAAGCATAACTAGGTAGCAAATACTAACATGTGAAATTTATCTTGACCATGGAGAATAAATTTAAATTCACTCCATGAATTTTTAAAGCCAACTATCATATTTACATAGACATCTTCTGTTAATGTTTCAAGGAATTAAGTAACTACATGTTTCATAGAGAGTGTGAAGCTGTGTGATTCAGGCCAGAAGAATACCATACTGAAAAACAGATTCTTAAAAAATAGTTTTTTTCTCAGAGGCCATGTGACTATTCCCTTTGGTATGAGATATTATTTGTAATATTAGGAAGGATGTCCTCTTTTACATTATATAATTCAGCTATCAAGAATGACTCTGCACTGAAGAACTGAAATTTGTCTGGATTTTGACACATAGTGAGAGAGATTTGGAAAGCTTAAGCCATTTCTTGCTTCTAATTCTATCTATAGCCATTCAATATTCAATAAAAACAAATGATTACAGACCCAAGATAATCAAGATATCTGAAGCCAGCACTTTAAAATTTCAGCTGTCTGTTCCTGACATTTTCAGGTGTTGGTCTATTGAGATTTGCACCTCATTTCCAGGGGGCACTAATAATTCTTCTTGTGCTCACCAAGCATCATGTAATGAAGTTGTTACATTCTATCTATCTGACATATATGGACCCTTATAGAGAAGGTAGAGTTTTTGCTATGCACTCTCTACAGTCCAAAATTCTAATTGATATTCTGTAGCAACACAAATAATCTTTTCAGCTGCTAGGGAATTCAACAACAAAGGCTACTAAAAGTTAATTACTGCTATAATGCAGGGCTTTCACCCATCTTTACCTCCACTTAAAACAAAAGGAAAAACTAATTGAGGAAATCAAGTAGTGGTGTAATAAAAAGGATAAAATTATGCCACTTATTAGGATGTGACTGTTATGATTTAACCAGGCAGGCAGGTAAACACCACACAGCCACTCACTTACTGCCCACACACACAGTGGGATGGGAGAGACAATTGGGAAAAAAAAAAAGTTAAATTCATGGGTTGAGATAAAGACAGTTTAATAGGAGAGAAAATAATAATAATAATAATAATAATAATAATAATAATAATAATAATAATAATAATAATAATAATAGAATTAGAACATACAAAACAAGTAATGCATAATGCAATTGCTCACCACCCACTGACAGATGCCCAGCCAGTTCCTGAGCAGTGGCCCCCGGCCACAGCTTTCCCCCTTGTTTATATACTGAGCATGATGTCATACGGTATGGAATATCCCTTTGGCCAGACTGGGTCAGCTGTTTTGGCTGTGTCTCCTCCCAGCTTCTTGTGCCCCCCAGCCTACTCGCTGGTGGGTGATGTGAGAAGCTGAAAAGTCCTTGACTCTGTGTAAGCACTGCTCAGCCGTAATGAAAACATCAGTGTGTTATCAACAATCTTCTCATCCTAAATCCAAAACACAGCATTATACTGGCTAGTAGGAAGAAAATTATCTCTATCCCAGACAAAACCAGGACAATGACTGAATGGGGAAGAATTCAGGAAGCCTTCAATTTTATGTCCTGGTACTTATATATAAGTGAGACATACCCAGCTTGTAAAAATTGGGAAATGTAAATGGTTGGTGCAAAGAGATGGCAAAGTGACAATATTTGATACTTTGCTGTATGGCAGATATCTACCTAACAATTATACAAACACAGAGCACTTTCATCTGCCTTGCCCTTCATTCCTCCCTTTTTTCAATTTTTTTCAACATTTCTAGGTGCAGGTAATTCACTTTTTATCTTTGTAGAGAAAGAATCAGAAAAATCACTCCTCAGTTGTAGAACTTTTTGGAGATAGATTAACTGATAGATGGCCCTTATTTCTCACACACAGTGGTGCATAGATGCAACATCCCTATAAAGCAATGCAATCCTATTAGTCCTGTGGTACCTTTATGTGAATGGTTTCCAAGTGCTGCCAATGTATTAGTCTCACACTACTCCTTTGAAGCAGTAACGTGAGAGAGAAAAATTTTGGTAAATAAGTTTACCAAGAACAATTTGTGGTAAACTGAGCTCATATGACTTGCCCAAGGGTACACAGAAAATCAGTGGCAAAGACGGAAAAAGCATTTGAATCTCCTTAACTCTCGGTCTTGCACTATTGGCACAAGATCATTTTTCTCCACTGTAATTAGCATTAATACAATTCATGCTATAATTTGACTGATTATAGCACCAGTCAATCAGTGTTAAGAGATGCTGCATTGTCCTCCTCCAAAATAATTTTGTTCAGAAAGATAGGGCCCTGATTCCCCTGGGAATCTATGTGCCAAAGTAGTGAAGCAAGCTAGTGAGAAGCCAGTCTTTAGTTAAAGTACTTGACCTTCTCATACAGATTCTTTTGCCTTGCTTTTATACTGTCTATATAAAAAGCCAGGTTAACAGCTGGTAAATCAGTGTAGTAACAAAGGATTTGGTAAAGCTCCATCAATTTATCTCAGCTGGAAATTTCTTTTTTACTCTCGTGGTGGTGGTGTTTGTAATAATACACTTCAGACATCAGTAAAATAACAAAACTACCTCAGATATCTGGTTTTGTGAAAATAAAGAAACACAAAGCCATTTAAGTTTGCCTACGAGTTTAATGTCATAAATGCTTTGATTGACAAGTTGAACAAAAATGTTTTCCCTGATAAGGCATGTAAAGAGTTTTAGCAAAGAAAAAAATTCTCCTTGTTTGCTGACAGCTGAGGCTGCCTTCATTATTAGTTAACAGAAATTTGATTTATTGAACAATGGGAGTTTCCTTATCCCACTGTATAGCAGATGGCAGAATGTCCAAATCAGAACTTCTCGGAGCTGAGAACTGTACTTGTTTTTCCTACATATGAGTTCTTATTTTTGCCACTGAATCTTTTTTCTTTTTTTCCCCCCACCACATCTGGTGACATGGTACTGCATGTGTCTCTCATGCACATTGGAATCATCACACAGTTTATCTCACCAGTTGAAACAAATTCCTACACATCTGACCATAATTGACTGCAGTGTTCTCTCTTCTGTACACTTGCAAATGAAATGAATGTACTGTTCTGAAATCAAATTACAGGAATTCAAATTCTCAGCGTGATGTTCTGCTTCACTCAAGTCTTAAGTTCAAAGTGTAAGTATCTTGTTATTTCAGAGGGAGAGACATGTTATGTAGCTCCACTATTTAGGTGAAACCAAATTACTTTGCAGCTTTCATGTAATTGTCTGAGCCTTATGCAACTGTGAATCTTTCAAATTGTGTTGAAGTGGAGGAGAAGGAGAAAATAAAGAATCTCTCTTAAGCAAAAATATCAAAGATAAAAATTTTATTAAGTTTATCCAGTCCTGGTCCACATCTCCCACATGCTCTAAGTTTCTCTTGAGTTCATTAATTGCCTGACAAGCATAGGCCAACATTGATATCAGGGTTAACATCGGGATACCTAAAAGTTAACACAAGTTCATGAAAAGTCCAATGATTTTTATCCTTCACAGCTCTGTCTTATTGACCCTACTGTCCTAACCAAAGAGATAGAGAAGAAATCTAGGTGCATAAAAACTGTAAGACACAGCTGAATGAATATCTACTTCCTTTTGATACTTAAGTGATTCAGGTGGAATGAGGATAAAATTAGAAAAAGGGGAGATGAAGCAAGGGTTGGAAGAATAAGGCTTCAAAATCCCAAGGTTAGGACAAGTACAGACCCAAAACCTTCTGGAAGAAAATGCTTTCATTCACCTCTCCACATATCATGGGGTTTAACTTATCTACAAATGTGTGCTTATACCAAACTTCTCAAAGAAAAAAACCCAAATCCAGTTCAGCTTTAATGTAGACAGCTATACTATCAGAGCAAATGCATTCAGAGAAGAGCAGGCTGGTGGTGCCACTGATGGGCTGGAGCTACAACTGTGTCATCACATTGTTATTTTAATTCCTAAGTATTTCTAGGAGTAATGAAGGCTCTAGGCCCTGTGATGTTGTGAAATTAATAACTGTGGTTCCAGTACATTTACATTTAGTTTAAAACTAAACACGACGAATGTAATGAGTTTAAAAAAGCATAGCAAGAGGACAGGGGAAAGTGACATTTGAGAAAGATAGTTTCGTAGGCAATGTAGTGGGTCCTCTTGACTAAATCACCTGTGAGTTTTAAGATTTTTGTGTCGTTGTTAGCTAAATAAAAGCAAAACAGTATATAAGTAACCACTTGTCCCTGGCTTCTGCACTCAATGTTTAAGCGCTAGGTGTTACAGCAGAAGTGGTTCTCGGAGAGGGAAATCATCCAACAAAGAAGTGACTGTTGTGTTTTTGTTGTTTACTTTTAAGAAGTTCTGGTTTTATCTGTAGACCTGCACTCAGGAAACTTTGTTTGATAAAATTGTTTGAGCTCTGTCTCTAAGGAAATCGTCACCACAGTCATTTACTAAAGGGTTAATGGAGGAAATGATTCCTACACCCAGAACCTACAGAATACTCCAAGTAGTTGTGATCTTATTTTCTGTTCATGTAACCTTCTGCAATCTGTAACATTTGGATATTTGAAGCTGTTAGACTTTTTTGCAGGTGGGCTTGGAAGAGTGCTAATTGGAGTCCAGTATTAGCTGGAAGTCATAGAAGGAACAATTCTCTAGATTACTAATTCTGATGGTAATGGCCCAGATGTTAGTGGTAGCTGCCAGCTGGGAACACAATGGCCAAAAGCTTTGCATATGAAGTCTAATGCTGAGTAAATCATTTGACCACAGCTAGCATTCTTGGCCTGTATGACTTTTATGCCTTGTAACCTCATTACTTCAGTCTATATCTTAGTGGAGAAATTATGTGAACAGATTAAAAAAAATTGATGCATTTTAGCTTTTCTACTATTCTGTGATTTTCACAAATCACCATTTTACAGCATGTCACTCAGGATCTTAGATTAAAAAAAAAATCACTGTACATAGATACCAGCATACCTGTGCAATCCTACTGTCTTGTATGCAAAAGAAAGATTTCCCAAGTTTGTGTATTTTTTGTCACTGTGTCTAATAAAATTATGTATTTATCACCTGAAAACCCCAGGAAAACTACTTTTTAATTTTCAGGCAGTATTCTGTGAGGCTGATATTTCCAGGTTACATAGAAGGAATTATAGCTGATATATTCTGTCATTTCATTATATATGTGAAGCTTAGCACCTTCTGCAATGTTTTTGAATACACAGAACTCCTTGTAAAAGTAACGGGGGACAAGAGTGCTTGACACTTTCTAGATATTCCTTGGCTCACATAAATGCACGCTTATACATGGCAATGGGTTTCACATTGGGTCCTTAAGAATTGTTTTCAGTATATTCTATTTAGGCTTTTTCACATATATTAGATTTTTTTCAAATAATATAATTCATGAAGTAAAATGCACACATGGAGAATCAGTTATAGAAATGATGACAAAATAGGAAGACAATCTTATACTTCAGAGAGCCTCCATTTTAATTTAGATAGTATTATTAGATACAGATAGTCATGTGACCAAAAGCAAAACATATGATTATAGACAATAAAAGAAAGGCCAAAACCAATAATCGAGAGGAAGAGGTGTAATGTAGACAAGCTACCATAAACTTCTAAGAACTTTGAAAGGGCAATATTTCTTTCCTAACAACAGTTTCAGTAGAACCTGTGGCAGCATGCAGATATTGAATTAAACTGCAGATTATACTTACAAGTGTTAAGATTAACGTTATGCTTCAGACTTAGATGTACCATGTAGATGGTACATCATAATCACTATTTCTTTGTACAATGCGGTACACTGTAACTCATCAGATGAAGCATAATATGGATTCTGATTTATGATTATTTAAAAGTCTAAAAACAAAACAAAAAAAGGAACAAACACTGTCTTAAACTTTGGTAGCAAACCAAAATAAAGGTAACTCAAATTAAAAAATATGACATGACTAATGCTATGATTCTCTGTATTTAGAAGAATAACCAATGAAGATACTGCATATCATCATATAATTACTCACATTCTTCTTGAGAAGTTGTCATGTTTTAACCCAGGTGGGCAGCTCAGCTCCACACAGCTGCTTGCTCACTCCTCCGCAGCAGTTTGGGTCAGCTGTCCTGGCTGTGTCCCCTCCCAACTTCTTGTGCCCCTCCAGCCTTCTTGCTGGCTGGGCATAAGAAGCTGAGAAATCCTTGACTTAGTCTAAACACTCCTTAGCAACAACTGAAAACATCAGTGTGTTATCAACATTCTTCTCATACTGAATCCAAAACATAACACTATACCAGCTACTAGAAAGAAAATTAACTCTCTCTCAGCTGAAACCAGGACAGTACCTTTGGTCAGTTGGGGTCAGCTGTCCCAGCTGTGTCCCCTCCCAGTTTCTTGTGCACCCCCAGCCTCCTCACTGGTGGGGCAGGGTGAGAAGCAGAAAAGGCCTTGATGCTCTGTGAGCGCTGCTCAGCAATAATGAAAACATCCCTCTGTTATCAACACTGGTTTTATCTCAAATCCAAAACATAGCCCCATATAAGCTACTATGAATAAAATTATTCCTATCCCAGCCAAAACCAGCACAGAATTCTATACCCAATAGTCTACAACTATTTTAATATACTTGCATTTCAACTTTGCCTGTAAGTAGCCAGTGTTGAATCCAGATCTATATTGGCATTATGCAGGATACTGAATAAATAAACCCATTCTATGTATAAGAGAAATAATAAGCACAAAACTCCAATTTCAGGTCTGCTTTCCACATTGTATTCTGTGGTAACAACTTCTCTGTGACACCTAGCTTAGATATATAGGAAAGAGATACTATGTACTGTGGCTCATCTTGAGAGACTCATGTTAGCTAGATGGGCTGTCTGTCTATGGTGCTTAGCCAGCTAGCTCTTTCCAAATAGATTTTACAACCTACAAATACTCAGAAGCAAAGATCTACCTGCTTTCTCTACAAAAAATTAGTTCTCTTGTCTGCTTGGCAATTTCTGTTTTTCATGCTACTTCTAAGAACTTTTCAGACCACTTTGCCTTTTTTTAAGATTTGATCAAAGCTGACCAATAGCTTAGTTAAAACATAGAAGAGGAAGCAAGAAGGGACTAGACAGACACAAAGCTTGTCTTCTTATGAAATCAAACTGAAAATATGTGAAAAATTGTTTCTATTGTTGTTCTCATACTCCTTTAAAGATTGTCTAAAAATGGTCATTCTGCCAGCTTGAATGTTGCATATCTCAACAGAATAATGATGCTTTGCATGGAGTTTACCTCATTCAATAGAATTTGAGCCACATGTACTATGGCATGATGCAATGGACCTTTCTATTTGCCACTTTATCTTGGTACTAAGGCTGCAGTGCATAACTTCACATAAGAGAAACCACACCTGAAGTCACAGTGGTCAAAACTAAGAGTTTGGGATTTAGGATCATCTGTAGCTGGAACCAGTAGACTTGAAGCCTATGAAACACCCCTGCTCACTCCAGAAGAATATTTAGTATATTGTAATGAGCTATAGCATGCTGAGTGAACAGGAAAATCTGAATATATGAGTAATATGTTGAACAGATGTTGAAAGAGAGGGTTGTCGTATAACCAATGTGTTTCTGGGGGAAAAAAAAAAAAAAGAAAAATAAGAATTGCAATCACATTTAAATAGCTGGTCTCAGCTTATAAAAGGAAGAAATAAGTAACAAAATACCGTGTTGCAGCTCTTCAACTTAGCACCCTGCAGGAACCAAAGTTAGCCTTTGAGATCTCTCCATGTCTAGGAAGTAAACCTCTTCAGATTGAGAACATCATACACTAAGAGGACAGAAGGAATCATCATAAGCTACCTCATAAGAAATGCTTATGAGGAAAGAGGAATGAGGAGAAATGAGGAAAGATTAAGCTTTAACTGCATTCCACAAAAGCATTACCAGCATTTGGTTAAAAGATAGCTGAAATTCCACCTCTACATTTCTTCCATCATAGCTGTAGATGCTGTCTGCACGTCAACCTTTCTTTAGAAAGTGAATTTCTGAAAGAGAAGTTTCTGCTTTTCTTTCTCCCTTTAATCAAGTGCTCATAGAAAATGCTCCTGGGATAGATGTGACTTCAACTCAGGCTTTTTCCCAATCTTAGACATTTGGGTTTATGAGGATTTGACAAAAGTCATGAAATTACAGTAGTCAACAAATTGGCATTTACTAGAGCTGATCTGTGGTCTGCTCAGTCATTAAAAACAGAAAACCAAGTCATCTAATCTCCCAGAAAACCATTCTAAATAGTCAGCTATTGAATCACACTCTGCTCCCGCATGGCTTTTCTTCAAACGCAGATGTTATTGCCATTTTCTTTCCATACCTTACTTCCTGGCAACATTATACTACTGAACGCCTTAATGGTTGAAAGATTGCCAACATTGCAAGTAGTAAAGAATTCTACAGGATATGTCAACACACATTAGACCTATCTTCTGCAAAGCCTAAACAAAGCAACTGCTTTCTGCTTATTCTTTCTCTGATTAAATCTTTTACGCACATTGACTCTGAAAAGACCAGAAAAGAAGGGGAACACACTAGAAAAAGAACTTCACTCAGAACTATTGAGATCCATTTGTAGTGTGATCTAACCTTGCATATCATCAGTTTTGTCCCTCACTGTCTTTGGTGTAGTGTCAATTTTGTATCTGTCTTAGCAAGGCTGAGATATGTATGCCATTCAAAAATGAAATGATATAAAACACAGCCTATACCAGCTTAGGCTGAAATTGACCTACCAGATAACTCAGCCTGTGAAATAAAATGGAGGGCAGAATGAGAACTCACATCCTTCTAAGAAACAGAACAGTGATTTGACATTCCACTTATGGACAAAACCTTTATTTTACCAACTGTATTGTGAACTGTGCGTGGAGGTCAGAGGGCAGCACTAAGCTCTAACTGTAAAAGGATAAGGGACAGATTCTAACCTTAACTTTTAAAGTCCATTCTTTTGTCAGTTTATATCACAACCTTAACATTGCATCAGCTTAGTTTAAAAATAAATACGAGTTAGTTTGAAATGAGGAATGACTGTCTAGCCTAATAGTTTGCCTGAGTCACAGTCTTGTCAGTTCCTTTCAGCACTACTGGGTCCATGAAGAAGGGGCATGTATGGCAAAACACAGCACTTTTTTTATTCCTTTTCCACGCACCCCTGATTTCCCATCAAATATTCTTTGCCTCTCCATAATCTAGCTGTATATTTCATTGAAAAAGAAAACCTTTGAGGTAGAACATTTTCAGATTTAAACTAAGAGGAAAGAGTTATTTCAAATTCAAATCCACTTACATTTATGCAGTAATTTTCTTTGTCTTTAGTTTCTGTTATCACAACCACTTTTCATTTGTCTACTGCTGAGTATTATTCCTGAATTAAAGAGATTTAAATAAAAGGAACTCTTAAGAAAATATTTGCTCTTTCCCTCTCCTAGGGAGTGACTTCTAACAAACATATAATTTTGTTGGTGGTAGTTAGTAAAGCAGACGTGGATAAGAATAATTTTTCTAATCACATTTTTTTTTTAAGTCAATACATTAAAAAAGAATCTCCGTATCAGTTTGAACTATGTCACTTTTACAAGGTTTGGGAAAGTGTTGGGAATTCAGTTTGCTTTTCATGATGTATATTCCCTTATGTGTCTTAACTTACACCATTAAGCAAATTGCTTCAGCCTGTAATGTTTCAACTGTAGACTTAGCTTCAGCTTTCTTATGCATGCAGAAAAATTGTTGCCCTGGAATTGAAACCTTACCCTGAAGACACCTTGCAGTTGAAACTGGAGAATTCTGTGGAAAGGTTAAGTAACGGGTAACAGTAACTTCAATAACAAGGGTCACAAGCAGTAGTGAAACACTACAGGCACTGAAGCAGCCTGGATTTCTATAGATGTGAGTCTTTTACCACTTAGCCTTCCTCTTCCTCTTTATTTTTAAGGGCAATATAGAAGGCATTTGTTCTGAGAATAGTTTATAACTACTGACCAACTCATGGCTGCCAAGGTGAATATTTTCTAGAGAAGTTTTTCTGCCTGTACTTCAGTAAGAAAACAAGTTTTAATTCTTGCATCAGCTCAGCTGATAGAGCTTTTGAAACGATTTAATTAGCTTTGTCATTTCTTTTCCATTTTCAAATTTCACTGAAATTGGTTACTATTCTCAGAGGTGGATAGAGAGGAAAGGGCTCACGTAGACAATGAATAGAGAGTTTTCTTAAGAAACTGGACTTCTAATGTTCAACAACTCTTGCTCAGCCCATGTTCAGCTGCTTTTTTTGCAACAGATGTTATTATGTTATGTGCATATCAATTTACCACTTTAGAAAGTCTTGCATTTTAAGTACTGGAGAAAAGCTTTGACCTAAAAGCAAACTCCCTGTTCTTCCATGAGATTTAATGAAGTACCTATCCAGAATAAAAGTTGTATTACAATTATAAGCTGTAAGGCAGTATGGTGCAGAAGAGGGGTCAGCCATCTATCTACCATAGTGCATTTGTTGTTTCTCAGGTTTGAGAAACAAAAAGACAGTGAAGGAGATCAGGGCTGGACTAGCAACATAAGTTTTCAATTTTGTGTCAGGACAGCCCTGGTCAAGATCTGAAAACTGTGCTGAGAGATCACTTCTCTTTGTGTTACACTTTTCAAAGACAAATGTAATCCCACTTTTCTAGAGTAATGTCTGATAAAGGTTATTGCTGAGGTTTACAAGTGCTTTTGAGTTGATGATTGTGTCATGACTTCATAACCTTTTTGTGTGTCTAGAATAAAGTAAAACTGGAAAAGCATTAAGTTATTTTTCTGTGTAATATTCTATAATATTTAAGAGCATTTCATTGTGTCCAGACCTGAGCAGAAGCACAAAAGGTTGATAGAGATTATGTTCCCCTGGGAGAATACTTGTAAGCAGTATCTCTGGACAATCCATCCATTCTGGTGAGCCAAAAACTGCTTTGGGATGTTCAGCAACTTTCATAATTCAGAGTGAAAGTAGCCATTTGCTCAGTAGGAACTCTCTGAGTGTTCATGTATATGTGTATGAAATATACGTGTACTTATATATACACACATACACACATATTTATACACAATGTTTTCAGACATACACATTCACATAGATGCTATGCACTAATTTATTTTAGAATGACAGAAAATTATCAGTGTGCATTAAATGTGCAATTTACCCACAGTTGTGAAACACTGAACAATTTGCCTACATATAATTTACTTTGTTTATAGACTCTTTTTGTGATGATTAAGAAAGTGTTCCTTTGCTTTCTTAATAAGCATTTCACAAGCACATTTGGTTTAAACTGTGGTTCACACAAACAAAACTATGCTGAAAACATTCATGATTATTCAGGTAAATCCAAATGAAGTAGAAGAAAATTCTGCAGGGTTTACTACAGATCATGAGGTGACTGCATGGGTGGGGTAGTCAAGACTAGGATTTTCTTAAAACATAATTTTGATTTAGCTATTTCCTTATGGTAAACAAGGAAGGAAAGACCTAAGGCAGAGATCTGAGAACAAGAAAGTGGTCAGGCTAGAAAGCAAATATTGACAAAGAAAGTAAGAGATTACTTTCCAGGTAGCTGCATGTAGCAAATCTTAGTTATTTTGAGGAAAATATGAAAAACATGAGTGTCATTTAGTTGCACTAACCACATAGGTAGCCACAGATACTTCTTTTGGAGAGCATTCTTAAGAGATTCCCTCTCTATCTGGATGAAAAGATCTGGGGAAAAAAAGTAATCCCTCACTCTCCTTAACAGCCAGAGAATAGCAGCATTTAGTAGGATCTCTGAGAGGAGAAATGACCTTGGGGTATTTCCTTGCATGATATTCCTAATACCTATTTAAGACTTAACATTTAAAAGAGATTTGCTTTTTTTTAGCCATCAAATGTTTTTTATTTGTAAACATTTCCCTGGTTCCTTTTCAAATCAATTTCAGTTAATTCTTGCACATTTACATCATTAGTATAATTACATCTAATTGCCTGTTTTAGTATAAATACTTCTTCTTGCATAATTAGAATGTAATTATGACTCTAGTATATGATGTATAATCACATCATTACAATTTGTGGTGATGTCACAAAAATTCCAAGAAACTCAAAATTTGTTACACTTTAGTTATGTGTTTTGAGTGACACTGCAGTCAGGGCTGTCCTGAGTCCTCTTAAATAACCAAGTTATCAGCATAATTTCTATGCAGGATACTATGCAGATGATTTATGTCTTCTGACATAAAAGGTGAGGTGTTAAAGCATAATTAAAGTTTGCAGACAAATGTATACAGAAAAAATCAACATAATTTTGACTACAAGCAATGATGGAAAACCAGATGATATGCACAGAAGCATCTAATTGCAAGTTTCAAAATATAGTATGTTAGTACATTCCAATGAAATTTTTGTTTATATCACACATTACAGTTCTACATTCAGCCTTGAACAAGAAATGGAGAAAAATGTTAAATAAGATAATAGTGTGGTGACTTAGATTTTACCCAATTCCTTAATCCTTTGCAAAAGAGAGCTGAATATATCCCTAAGTGTTATATAATAGTGATATATTATAGAAAAAAAATCCTGTACATCAGACAACCTCTGAATAGATATAGTCATGAATGAGCTGGCAAGTGGCAAATACATACCACAGGTCAGGCTAACTCTGTGGAGGGAAGTCCATTTCTCTAGCCCACCAATCTCTCCAGGTAATTAAAGAGAAGATATATACAGGAGTCTATCGATGACAGAGTTTTGAGATCTGTACCACTGGACTGTTGAGTAGCTTACACCTTCCTTATTTGTGAAAGATGTTGTTTCACAGTAGTGGATGTAGTTGCTTTGGTTTAAAACTATCCATTCAGGAATAGGAGGTGTGGATGAAGGAAGAAACATGGGTTAGTATACTTGCCACACACCTCTAGAAACCCTATTTCAGGCCCTAATTCTGAAGTAAAATGAAACAATGGCTGTAAAACCAGATGGTCAGTGCACATGTTCATGTAGTAGGGATGCAGAATTTCTCCTCAGCAGCCTGTTTAAGATGGATCCCTAAGTATTCTTTGTGCTCCTGAAAATCTCTCATCTTAACATTTAACAGTATTAAATCCAGCTGGTAACTACTTACCAGTGCCTTCCCTCAGAAGGCAATACTGAAGCCAATACTCTTTAACATCCCTATTAACAATCTGGATGACCAGATAGAATTCACCTCTGGGAAATTCACAGGTGATACCAGACTGGGAGGGAGGCTGACACCCCAGAGGGTAGGGCTGGCATTCTGGAGAGATGAGGGAACAGAAACCTCATGAAGTTCAAAAAAGGCAATCACAAAGTCCTGCACCTGTCCTAAATGCAACATTCAGATACCTAGCTGAAATTTATGACTCTTGTTTTTTGATTAGTTGGACTAGGTAACATACAGCAGCTCCTGTCTCAGGTAATATGTACACCTAGGGTGCTATTTCACGCCCTCAAGGAAAGTTCAGAAAAGTATCTTTATTCCTCCACAATCCTTTCTAAATTGTTAAAGGTTGTATACATTTCAGACCAGTCCTAAGGGTCAAATGAGAACTGATAAAACCAGTAGAGACTGCTGACCAGTATTCATTGCATGTCAAAATTAGGTCTTTCAGTTTGGGGAAATACAGAGACATCTGCCCTCATACATCAACCCTCTGCTTTGAGAATGTTGATCTATGTTTCTTCCTATGTGACTCATTCTAGATAAATGTGGAAAAAGAATATGCAGGTGAACAACAAAGTGGAATACTGTTAATTATAGGTGAAGCTGATAGCAAAACATATAATTAAAACTGACTTCCCATTACGAAGTCTTGTATTAGGTTGCTTGTATCTTTGTCAAGTTTTGATCATATGTGTTGAAATTTATTGTGGCAGGTGTTTGCCTCAGGCTTATTTTTTTCCTCTTTTTTTAAAGTTCTATGATGGGCCAATTGTTTCCAAATACAGGACTAGGGAGATTATGTCAGAATAAGTCTCACAAGTCTATAGTTAGGAAACTCTACCACCTTTTTTGTGGAATGTACTTGATAGAACTGTAAAGGATGAACCATCCAGTTATTTTAAAGCTCTGCCTAAATTTGGATAACTCTTAGGTCCCTAAAATTTTCAGTCTGCATGTTCATATATGCCCTAGTTTCAGCTGGGATAGAGTTAACTGTCTTCCTAGTAGCTGGTACAGTGCTATGTTTTGAGTTCAGTATGTGAAGAATGTTGATAACACTGATGTTTTCAGTTGTTGCTAAGTAGTGTTTAGAGTAATGTCAAGGATTTTTCAGTTTCTCATGCCCAGCCAGCGAGAAAGCTGGAGGGGCACAAAAAGTTGGCACAGGACCCAGTCAGGGCAGCTGACCCAAAGTGGCCAACAGGGTATTCCATACCATGTGGCGTCCCATCTAGTATAGGAACTGGGAAGTGGGGTGGGGAATCGCCGCTCGGGGACTAGCTGGGTGTCGGTCAGCGGGTGGTGAGCAATTGCACTGCGCATCATTTGTACATTCCAATCCTTTTATTATTGCTGTTGTCATTTTATTAGTGTTATCATTATCATTATTAGTTTCTTCTTTTCTGTTCTATTAAAACGTTCTTATCTCAACCCATGGATTTTGCTTCTTTTCCCGATTTTCTCCCCCATCCCACTGGGTGGGGGGGAGTGAGTGAGTGGCTGCGTGGTGCTTAGTTGCTGGCTGGGGTTAAACCACCACAATATAAATGACTGCTATAGCTAGTCAGCCAAAGTCTCCGAGAGCTCTTTCTGGGCTGAATCTGCAACATCTTTTTACAATTCCCATGAGCCAACATCCCAAGCAGTCTCTACATATTACATGTTCTTATCTGTGCCAAGCTGATGGAACATTCAGGTGTGTTCAACTGGTATTAGACAACTTAGAGGTTTATGTCAAAATCAGACTCAAAGTTTCAGCTCTTGAAATCAATACGATCAAAATATATGAAGTTCTACAAGTTTCATTCAACTGCTCCGGAAAGATGTTTTGGTTTGGCCCCAGGTGTACCCATCTCTGCTTAATTTCTTTTAATTGTGTTTTGAAATCAAGCATTTCTGGAGATCTGAAATGCAGAGAGGAATCTATAATTTCAGTGCAAATGTGCCCTAGTCCTTAAAGATCTAAATATACCTGGCATTTCTGGCATCTTAACAGCTCTGAATTTCCTGATAGATGGAGCATTGCACAAGATACCAAACTTGAAAAATTATGTGATTTCCAGGGAAATGTTTCTCCAGGAATGTTTTATGCAGACTTCTGAACAATGGACCCATTGTAAGGTCTAGGAACTCTCTTGGATTTTGTATTTTATATAGTGAGTCACAAAGTTGCCTCTCTTTTCAGCTGGACCTTTTCCAGAGCTAAAGTATCTCAAAGTACTTTTTCCTGTGCCCTCTAAGTCTATTTATATGGTGTCTTGCTGCATTCTCACAGCTTGTAGCTTTTCATTGCTCGTTTCAAATGACACCTCAAGTTTTACCATTTGAGTGGGGGGACGGAAAAACTTGACCTTTGGCTTTAGTGTATAGAGTACAGCTGGAAAAGTATTCAAAAGAACTTCCTCTACCTTTTTGGGGTCTACATGTTTCTTTTGATTTATTGAACTGTTGTGACAATGTAATGAATTTCAGTCCAAGAAATGCCACAGCCATCAGCACGGTCATCTGGGACTCCTACAATGGATGAGCAGTGTTTTTGGGTCTCCCATTATTGTTTGAGCTTCTCAGGCAGAAAATGATGAAAATTATGAGACTGTTGCTTCCAGAGTCATGGTAAGTTATGGTGAAAGCTGAAATTATTTCTTTTAATAAGAGAAAAAAGAAATTGAAACTTAAAAAAACCCAACCACCTTGGTTGTGAAAAGCATCTGATAGTAGTTTAAATTTTACCATTTGATGCCACCTAGCTAATCATTATGAGCACATTCACTTTAAGATTTTCTTTCAACTCTTCATGAAGTCCTTTTACCCTTCCTAATTGACCTGTAACTATGGAATATTTAATCTTTATTCTAAACATTTTTTTAAATACTGAATACAAATTTTTTTTTTAACCCTCCTCTCCAATCTTCTGAAAGGCATGCAAACTCCTTTTTTTCCTGGCAGTGTAGTCTGAAGGATGGTACAGATGCAATAGCAACTGGATACAAAGAAATCCTGAATAAACTTTATGCAAAGAGTAAGAGAAGGTTTATAATAAACAGAGCAATGGTTTTCTAATTCTGCCAGAACCTGAAACAATGGAAATAAACAGTCTGTCTAGTTTTAGTGGGGAGCTTTCTACATTTATGATTAAGTGGCTACTACTTTTGAGGTCCTTTCAAGTCCTATGTTCCTATGAAACAAACTAAAAGTAAATACTTAAAAATATCCTCAAAATGAGTTTTCAAGCAATTTTGGATGTGTAAGAAATGTTAATATATTTTAATAGTATGTTGGGTTTTTTTCTTTGAACAAAATGTTTTGATCCTAAATTTAAAATTTGAAAATACTAAATTTAATATGCTGTAACACAATATTTTACTTCTGAATAATCAGTGTTTTCTGAGTGTAGAGGCTTTCATCACCATTGTTTCCACTCAGCCGTGAATGGGATTGGTCAGTACTGAGATATTAACACTTTTCACTGAAGGAAGATCTAATTGGGATAGTGTAAAGTTGGTGTAGTGACATGAAAGAAGGGTTTAATGGCTTATTTTGGGGGATTTTCCATTGTGTGTGGTTGTGCAAGCTTGTACCAGAATTAATGCAATTTTTATGTCTTTTTTCTGGGGAGCAGATTTTTCTTTTGTCTTAAGTATTTAGTATGAGTCTAGTCTGTTCTGTCTCTTCAGGAGTGTGCCTATCACAACTGCTTGTTACTTTGCTTATTCAGGAAATTCATTACCACAGACTGACAGATCTGAATGGTTGGCCTAAATGTTTTGTTATAGTCTCATTTTAAAGGGGAGTCCTGCTTTTTAATCCTGACAGCAGTACTGAAGGACGAAATGGAATTCTTCATCTCCATCAGCCAGTCTGAACAAACACAACTATAGAGCTCCTTAATGTGTAAACTTGCTGGATTGCCAGTGTTAAACTCTGACCTTTGAGAGACAGGTCGCAGATGTTTTACTTATATTTAATCTTCACTAAAACCAAGACTCACAGATTATTCGATACTTCTTCATATATTGTCATCAAAAGGGATCAGTTGCTCCCTTTCTTCCCCTTCTCACTTTTGGTAAAGAAAAGCTAACCTCTTCTGTTGTTTATGTATCAAGTAATTCCAAAGACTCTTCTCTTCCTTTTGTTATACCTAGCACTGCCTCTTAAGGAATTACCAATGCATTTTGTCTGCTTAGCCTGCTTGTCCTTTGCATTTGATTTGCATTTTGAGTAAAATCTCTACAAGACTTTACTTGGATATTTCCCTATGGATTACTTTTAATGTAAGAGATCCTCAATTCCAAATTCATTAGCTATTCATTCACTGACCATAATGAATTAATTTGGTAAAAATCTGACTGTCATTTTGACTTACATAAGAGAGTCACTATAACTCATCTTGGTTAAACATTCATTAATTTGCAGACATGGTATGCTGCTAGATTTTACACATAGTGAATCTGTAATGCTTTTCTGATCTTCAGTTCACAGCACAGGTATATTATCTTTCAGACTAATTTTGAAGACACTAGTTATTAACCTTTAATCTGTTTTTTTTAGAATGCAATTGGCTATCAATATATTTCTATTCTTTCTCATCAGAATCACAAAGGGTTAACTTAACGTATTCCAGTCAAAAGCTGGCACAGCCTGAACTCCTACCTCTGAGATTCAGTTTTACTTTTGTAATTCTGTTAAACCTCTGGAAGAGTAGTGAATAAGCTTTGGGGAGTGTTAATATGTAGCATTATGAATGAAGGAATTACTATAAAAGGGAAGAAAATCTCACCACCTAAATAAACTAACCAAAAGAAGTTAAATCCAGGAGTATGACAGAATATTTCTTTGTGACATGGATGAAGAACTTACGTTTTGCAGTGGACTTTCTAGTTCTTTAATATCTTTTATCTTTTTCTTTCTTTTTTTTTAATTGCAAGTTCTCTGTTTCCAGGTTTTCATTGGTGGCAGACATGATAATAGATCTGAATGACACACGATCACAGTATCCTGCTGTCAAAAGTGTTATATTTTTCATATAAGTTCTCCTGAGAGTCCAGGATTTGTGCTGCAAGTGCCATACTCCTTAGTGCTCTTTAGTACCTTATATGAATTACAGGTTGTCTTTGTAATCAAGTTTCTCCTTGCCAGTCACACTCCGTCCTGAAAGAAGAAATACTACAAGCTGATTAAATGCACATTTCCCTGTACATTGGGGTTCTTTCTAGGTCAGTTCGAATAAAGAAAGAGCTTTTCCAACTTGGTTATCTTGTTGAAAAGTGATGTCTGAACATTACCAAGGCTAAGGGGATAAAAGGTCTTGTAGAGAAGCTCCTTTCTAACTCCATAGAGAAAACCTCTCACAGTGGTATATAAAACAGTCTCTGTTTTCTAAACAGAGCTTAAGTTGCCACAGACACCTGGAAGCACTTCTGTAATTAATAGCAACTCAGGCTTCATGAGAAATACTGTTTGTGAGAGAAAACAATGGAAACTATTCAATGAGGCAACAATTACTTAACCAAAAGATCAAGTAAATAACTTTTCTCTGGCAGAGACAGTAATTTATCAGGAGATTTACATGAGCAGATGGGAATGGGAAAAGTGTGCCATAATATGGGACTGTAAAATGAAAACTCTCGCTCTTCAGTGGTAATGAGCCTTTTGTGGCACATTACTAAAAAAGCAATCTATGCTTGAATGAAAGAAGCATGTCAGAGAGAAAGAAACAGTATTCAGTAAGGTATGAGAGGGAATGCATTTTCAGAAACAAAGTCAGATAACCTGTGAGAGTAGCCTTTCTCTTAGAGAAACACAATTCCTCTGCTGAGTGAAGTTTATTTCAAGTAAAGAGCATAACAATGGGTTTTTAAACTCATATATGATTGCATATCCCAAGACATGCACGGATAGGTCCAAAAATGTTGGAAATACATACATACAAATTATTCATCCCTCTCCACAGACCCCAAAGCAACAGTTAGGGAGATAACAGTGATATCTTTCTATCCTCTCTGTTGCCCATATTAGGAAAACTATTATGACATCTAACACCAAAAAAAGATAGGAAAAAATGTTGCCCAAGATGGCAAGTCCTTGGAACAGCTAGAAATTAAGACCATGTCCCTCTTGACCACAGAATCATCCTTATTTATTAAGACCATGGAACTTATATGGTTGAACTACCAAAGCAGACCAGAGAGAATAATTTTCTTCTGCAAAGAACCTCCATGCTCCCTACCATGGTGATAACATTTCAGTGGAATGGGTCATTGGAGCCTAATCTTTTTCAAGAAAGGTGTGCAGTAGAATGCTACTGATTCATATTTAGACAACTGAGACAAAGGTGGGATTAAAGGAAGCATAAGCTCAGGCTTTATTTATACGTAAAACTGCCTATTAGTAGAAAAAGTTCATATGTTCAGTGTAAGGGAATATGAACCCGTTTAATCATACACTGGGTGGCGTAGCAGTGTGCCTTGGAACTACACATGACAAAAAAGGACAGCTGGTCAGTGCAGGACTGGAAGTATTTTCCAGCTTCCCCAAAACTCAGTCTACCAATCTCTCCTGCAACATTTACCTCTTCAGTGCTGGTATTTGATGTTAGTTTCAGGTTCATGAACCTGTTCCCTTATTTTTGTCCTTTGAGGTATAGACCTTTGCCCATCCAAACATTTTTCTGTCTAACCATCTACAGCATCATTTAGACCAGGACCTGAGTTTGTTCAGCTCTTTATTATTACGAATAGTTATGCTTTCATTAACATCAAGGGTATTCATGGGATCTTACAGACAAATTAAATAGATCTCTAGAAGTTACTCATGACTAAAACTTACAGTTTGTCATAATATAATAAAAATCATACTGAGGTTATGGGAAAAAAGCAAAAGCCAAGTAATAATCTGACAGAAATTGTGTCAAAGTGACAAGGTACATTAAAACATTCTTAATTCTGAAGAAGAATCTTTTCAAAATAGTGTGTTAATACTTACTATCAATTATTGAAGAACTGAAAAGGATTTCCTACCTGCATTATAGTTCATGTCTGTAATGTCAATAATCCTTACTCTTAGCTCACAATAATTTCTATGATAAACAACTAGCCCTAATTTATGAAAATTCTCACTGTCTCAGTCAACACCCCTGAAGGCAGCCTTCCCTCTAACCTGCATGTTCTCTCATGTTTCAGTGAAGCTGTTTATTCTTTTTATTATTTCATCTATCTATCCGCAATATCCTATGTTAATACCTGGAAAAGATCAGAAGCAAATATGAAGTTTCATAACATGATTCTAAAACTTTTGGGTATTTAATATAGGGTTTCATATAACAGAACTTTTCACCTTTCCTTCTTAAAAATTGTTATGTCCATCCCAAATACATGATTCAAGCAGAGAGTCAAACTAATGTTCAGGAAAAGAGTAGGTAGTATAATTATATCTTATTTATTCTCCCTTATATTCTATTTGTTGAGTTTTTGCTGGGTACTAATGGAAGCCTTTTTGCCTTCTTGCATTTAAAAAGATTGCCAAGTTTAAAATAAAATCTTCACATTAAAAAAAAAAAAATTGAAACATTAGAAAATTCCTTCCCTACCTCGTTTCTCCCTTGTTAGATAAATTCTATCAGAATTCTTCCTAAGCTCCTGTAAAGTTTCAAAGCATCTTCTAAAAAGAAGGTTCATCAAATTCATCCTCAAGCCCTGATCTCTAGATGTGAACTTTTGAAAGGAAGAATCACTAGGCAGTGCAAAACACAAAAAATGATACAAAACACTTATATATGGTGAAATCGTGATATTGTTGAAGTTTGTGGCAAAAATTCCTCTTCTTTTTAAATCAAAAAATCTGAATGTATAGACAAAAAAAATCTTCTGTTCAAATATATCTTAACAAAGCCATAAGTGCACACAAAATGCTTTTCAAAGAGGAGTCTCTAGAGAAGAGTATCTTAAACCAAAGGGAATACACAGTTAATGTTATAAACATAGTTTTAATGCATACTACTTTGTATTTCATTTTACAAGACATGTTGTTCTTATTGTACAAGATATCTTCTGTCTTCTATACAGACACAGTTTGAATGATTGAGCCATTTTCTCATCTCTTTCAGAAATTCTGAATGAATATGTTTTTAAAGATTTCATTTTTAAAAAGGAGAGCGGGAGGACTGTCAGGAAGTAGAAAAGTAAGGATGAAGATTCCTGTGATCCTCTTTACTAACATGAGGCATACATGAATTATTTACATTGACAAAAATGATACTTTTTTAAAAGGCTATTCTTAAAAGTGTTTTTGTATTTCTTTTAGCAGTTCTTTGGTTTCATGCATTAGCAATACAAGATATCATACCTGGTTTCATCAGCACATTAGGAAATGTACTGAAAATGGGATAAACTCAGGAAATTATGAAGGATGCAGTTCACTAAAGCTCTTGACTGATGCTTTAGGTAGAATTGGTCTTTTTAAAGGTGCAGAAAGGTAATACACCCTGCACAGTAACAGCTAACAGAGAACAACGGCAAATCAGTGCTCCAACCATATGCACTTCCCTGTGCATTTTGATATATTTCATTTGTGGACAAGAAGAAAAAATCCACATATTGCAAAAGTCCCTTTCTTTACACTTTACAGACCATAGGAAGTAATAATATGATTTCATTTTTTACTTGTGCTGAAATGAATCTAAAGGTTTGTACAGATAACCTGTGGAAGAACTTTTGATTTTTCCTGCTCTAGATGCTGTGTTACTCTTTATCCTTTTTTTTGCCTTACTTTATACTTTTTTACCAATGTATTTAAATTTTATGATAAGTCTTGCAGTGAAAAAAGGATAAATAAGGCCAGGAGCAGGATGGAATTTTAGGAATGATGGTATGGCAGACATAAAATGTGCAATGTACATATTGTGGGGTGTAGAGAGAAGCACAGCCTCATAGAAAATATGAGATGGGACCTGGAGAGACCATTTTATCTGTTAACTTGCCGCAGGGTAGGATCAACTATATTTAAATTATTCCCAATAATTATTTGGTTAATGATAGAGATTCTAAAACCTCCCTAGGCGACCTATTTTACTGCTTATCTGTCTTTCCCATTAGGATTTCTTTTTTTTAATGTATAACTTAAATCTCCCTTGATAACGTTTAAGCCCATTAAGTCTTGTTCTATGCATAGTAGACAACTTATTTGCAAAAATCTTTCACTTATTTGAAAGCTGCTCTCTCCCACCAGTATTGTCCTCTCTAGACTAAACTCTAAGTCCTTAACATTTTCCTTTTACGCAATGCTTTCTGAGATTCTGAATATTGCTGTTCCTCCACTAATTCTTTTGTTTCTCTTCAATTGATTACGAGACTTACTGCCAAAATTTCAATGTAAGTACTCCAGCTGAGCCCTTACAATTGAAGGATTACTTTCTGTGTCTTACAGAATAGGCTGCCGTCAGAATTCAGACGACCATGGATACAGCTTGCACTTGACAGCTACTGAGATACACAGTACTCACTACATTGTTTATCTGCAGATCAGCTGTATGTTATAATTGCTGTAAGTGTGATATGTTTGTCAAAATATACTGTATGCTGGCAAATATCCATTAGCTCTTGCTTTCAGTCTAGGGGCTTAGGAACCTGGACTCCTATACCCAAACCTGAAAATAGTGTTTTAAAGAGTTACAAATACCTTTATGTATCTCAGTGTAATGTCTACCTGGGACAGGGTAATCCTGATTATACATACAAATTGGCGGACAAGAGGCTGCAGAGCAGCCCCATGGAAAGAGATCTGGGGGTTTGGGTTGATGGCAAGTTGAATATGAGTCAACAGTGTGCCCTGGCAGCCAAAAGGACTAACCGTGTCCTGGGGTGCATTAAGCACGGTATCGCTAGCCAGTTGAGGGAGGTGATTGTCCCACCCTGCACTGGTGTGGCCCCACCTCGAGTACTGTGTGCAGTTTTGGGTGCCTCAATATAAGAAGGATATCAAACTGTTAGAGTGTGTTCAGAGGAGGGTGACCAAGATGGTGAAAGGTCTCGAGGACAAGACTTACAAGGAACTGCTGAGGTCACTTGGCTTTTTCAGCTTGGAGAAGAGAAGGCTGAGGGTTGACCTCATCACAGTCTACACCTTCCCCAAGGGGGGAAGTGGAGGGGAAGGTGCTGATCTCCTCTCTCCGATGACCAGCATAGGACACAAGGAAATGGAATGAAGCTGCATCAGGGGAAGTTCAGATTGGACAGTAGGAAAAGGTTCTTCACTGAGAGGATGGTTGGTCACTGGAACAGGCTCCCCAGGGAACTGGGCATGGCATCAAGCCTGTCAGAGTTCAAGGAGTGTCTCGATGGTGGTCTTAGTCATACGATTTAGTTTTAGGAAGTCCTGTGAGGAGTAGGGAGGTAGACTTGATGATCTTTATGGGTCCCTTCCAACTTAAGATATTCTATGAATCTGTGATTCTATGATTCTATGGTTCTATGATTCTATGAAATAATTGTTCAAGGACCTGAGAGACCTTCAGACAGCCTTGTAAGCATCTCAGCACAAATTTCTTAGAGTCTGAGAAATCTGAAACCATCAAACTTACTGTGATTTATTCGAGGCTGTTTCCAGGTCTCTGTTGTTGTTAGTAACCAATGATCTCTTTGCATTTCAGGGAACTGTGAAGCAGGAAAACATTACACATTTCAGTTCCCCTGGTTCAGTAGAAGATAAACTCTTCCTGTAGTTTTCCTCCAGCCATTAAACATCTTATAAAGTTATTCTTTCATGCAACTTGTGCCATTTACTAAATACAACTCCTTTTCTTCCTTGTATTTTATGATTTTGACTCCACTTTTCTTTCATATTCATTCCCACTACTTTTTTTTTTTCTGATTTCCACCTTCTACATTCTTGCCTCTTAAGCTTCAGTGGATCAGAGTTCCTGTGCACCAGTATAGTATATTGTTGCTATAAAAAAGTTAAACTAAAGAAAACAATTAAAAATATACTGATATTTTCAGAATCCTCTTTAAAATTTTACATAAGCAATATGAAGTCATCTTCTCTATCTCTGGTTATCTACAGAAGACAGAAAAACTCTGAAGGTAGAAATACAATACTTTTATTTCCATTAGGTCTGTCAAAGATATATGAACAAGATAGATGTTGAGATTAGAGTTCTAAATTATCTTCTTTCAGGTTAAAGAATAACTTATATTTAAAGACATGTATATGCCCAGGTTTTTCAAAGAGCCTCGGTATTTATAAGGAGCCAGGTTTTGTAACTCAGAATGTGAGCAGCTCCAGAAAAACCCAATTATTTCAAATTCTAGGTCTGGGACCAATATAGTTTAAGGCATTGTTAGTTATACAACGACACACCATCAATGTAATGGTGCTGAAAGGTGCTGCTATTGCAAAGAAAATAAAACTGTTAGATTTTCAGAAAACCAGGTGATTCCTGCTGTCCTGTGAATAGAAGAATCAAATTATTTTGATCCAATAAACTCAAACAAAATAGGAAAATTATGGATTGATATTAGGTTATATCTTTATTTCACTTTTCTTTCTAAACCAGAATAGGACTCTTAATAGAGTTTTTCATGTTCAGAAGGTAAAATAGATACTTACTCTTCAGTTATTTCCTATAAGATTTCTCTGTTTCCATATGTCACATATGTAATGAATACAAGGTTCAATAGAAAACTACACTTTTTTCTTACAATAATTAGCTCTAATAGTTAAATATGGGCCACATTTCCATACAGTAACATATTTGAAATCAATACATCAGTCATACTAATGGGTACTTAAAAAGCTTTGGATGTTATCTCACAAAATTAAATTAATGGTATTTTGAATTAGCTGGGAGTTTTGGGGGGAGAAAAGAAATATCACAAGAAGAAACTAGAGTAGTTTCAGAAAAAAGGTCTGATAAGAAAATATTTTTTTCCTAAAAGAAACCTTGAATGTCAACAAATGCTAAATATCTGGCTTGGAGAAATCAGATGCCTGGCACAGCTAAGCTTTGGATGGGAAGTTTCTGTTACCTTGGAAGATGCCCACATTCACTATTTGCTCAGGTGGTACATAATGTGCTTGAAACCTGTATTATCCAGCTCTTTTTCTACTCCTTTGCCCTTCCAGTCTGAGAACTCACCTGCAAAACCTCATATTATAGCTATGGCTTTAACCTACTAAATACAATTGGTAAGACTCCTGTATTTCCAAGATTTCCTGGATAGAAATGCATATTCATGTACTATGCAGCAGATGCTCAAAGATTCTGGTGTGTTGAAGACATATCTAGGCCTCTTTTACATAAAATGCACATACTTGGACAAGCAAATTTGTTGAAACAGAGACATACAATGTCACTGATTAATGGATTCAGAAAGGTAACATCAGAGAGAGGAAAAAAATGAAACTAAACTGAGATCCTATTGAAGATCAATTTGGTGTACTTTTTAATGCTTGCAAATACATCTTTACTCCACTGGAAAAGCATTTTTTACCATGGGCTATGTAAATGGTGCCTGCTGGTGTCTGTACATCTGCCTCAATAGCTATTTTCAAAGGTTCTTTCTTTAAGACTCTGTGCCCAGGTGCACCTTCTTGCACTCAACATCTTATGGGCAGAAAGGACTGTACCTTTTAGATACAGATCCAATAAAATACTGTAAGTTCAACTAATATTTGAACATTCTAATAAAAATGCAAAAAAGTTATTGTTAGTCCAGTTACAATGATGCTAACATTTATACTCTGTATCACCTAATTATTACAGAAAATCCTGTTAATAATGCAGTTAAGATTATTGTACATAAATTTCCTAATACCTAAAAATTTTTCTCAGTTCTTATGTTCCACCTCCACAAATATTCCCTGGATCTAAAGGTCAGCATCTGAAATCTTCCTCAAGAAGAGTGAGGAAGGGGGCTTAAGAAAAAAAGGGTTGGACTTACTTAGATAAAAGATCATCCCAGAAAATTCAACTGTTTCCCGAATATAAGCAAAACTAGAAAGGCAGCTTCTCTTGCCAGAACCTTAACATCTAAGAAAAAAACTATTGGTTTTCTTTTGGTATGCTTGTGTGTTACAAATGTGGAGTCCTGCCGCTGGATGTCTCAAAGAAAGTAGGTTTTGTGATTATCTTTTATGAACTAGAAATTTCCCTTCTATAAAATTTTGGACCTTACCCTATTGGTGTTTTTTGACATTGCAAACATTTGAACTTTATCCTTTTTGCTGTAATTATTGTTTCTACTGCAGAAATATTGCACAGAGCCTCATCATGAAGTTTCAGATACAGGTGCATGAAGAGTTTGCTTGCTATTATCTACTACATTTATACAATGCAGGACTATTGTTAGAGCTGCAACAAGCTACTTGAAAGCAAATTTCAAGACCCCCAGGCGATCTGAAATAAAAGTTGTAGGATTAGGAAGGAAATAGACACACTTACATCATAAATATAGATTTCCACAGAATATAGTTAGTGTATTTTATTTAGAGAAGCTATGAAACACCTAATAGGGCATTGCTGTGTAAACAGAAACTGCTACCTTCAAGTGTAACTAAAATGTCAGTGTTAGTCATACCAAGGTTCCTCATTTTTCTTTCCTTGACAGCATTTTTTGTAAAAGAACTAGATCTGTATTGTCTGCCTGTTGTAGGGTAGGAAGTAATTTACAATAGCAAGAAATAAAAGGCTATAAAATGTGTTATTACAGTTACTTCTAGTTTTCCTAGCTACTATCAAGTTCTTATGGCCAAATTTTTTTTCAGAAACTCTTATATTGTGCTATGTACTGAAAGGCTTTGGCCTGTTCATGTAACCACCAACAGGGATGAGAAAATTTTTAGTGTGCTGATTCTGCAGCAGTTTAAATGAATGACCCAGAACTAGGTTCTACATCAACAGAAACCAGCTCATTATTACTCTTTTCACACACTCCTACCCACCCACACCTGTGCAAACACACAAACAGGTTCCCTCTTTCCTCTGTTGCAGGTAGGTATTAAAGATGTGTAAGTCCACATCTCCCTGCACAAATTTTAGTAAGGGTAGGTGCCAGGATCCCATTGCCCATTATTCCACTTAGGAGTCTTCTCATGTGTACCTGTCTTATTTAGAAGTATTACCTGTACAGATCGTCATTAGCCAGTGGTGTTCAGATTGAGTCATGAGAAAAGAGGAGCAGTAGTCTATATCATTGCTGAAGTTCATTTGGAATTAACATTCTTTTGCAAGCTCAGGGCAGCTGCCTTCTGCATGGTGTGAATTTTTTTGTGCTTTATGGTTTGTTCTGTTATTCTGTTGACTATGCTTTTAAAACCTTCTTACCCATATGGCACTATCTTTGAATAATACATCATCAGTGTGCCTCACTCTAGTGATTTACTAGGCTTATAAATCATTTGAAACACTGTTCAAGCTGATGATGTATTTGAGTAATACATCATCACAAGATGCTGCTGAGATGATATATTACTCTAAAGATGGCGCTGTATAGAAAGGAAACCTGGAGTATATTCAGTTACATGCTATACTCATTTTTAAAAGGACCTGCCACTAAAGGAGCTACTCTTACTTCCTGACTGCATGTCATAGCCTTTCTTAGAGGAGTTTTATAAAACCTCCTTTACATTTTCCAGGACAGACAATCTGTAAGATTCCCAGACTCTATTATAGTTTGGTTGATTAAAAATTCTAGTGGTTTTTTTGTTTTGGTTTGGCTTGGTTTTTTTAATAATCTGGTTTGGATTTTTTTTTTTCAAATTTATGAAGTAATTCTAATTAGGATTAGAGAAAAACAATATAAATATATATCAAAAGCAAAGCAACGAGGATAATAGAAAGTTGGAGAATCTTTAGTGTCTATGCTAATGTGAAAGTTAATCAAAACCAAAAAAGTGGTCTATGATGAAATCTAGCATGAATACTCAGCAAGTGAAGGATCATCATCTAAGCTACAAAATATTGTAAGCTCTTTATGTCAGAACTTTAAGTTTTATTCCAGATAATAACCACCTAAATTTAGGTAAAGAAGATAAAGGAACTGATAGTAGAGCTGTTCAAATAATTGTGTTTTTAGTTCCATAACAATTGAAAAACTAAAACAAAACCAAGCAATATTATTTTCTCTAATTGGGGAAAAAAAAAAAAATCAAGATATTTTAAGTTAAAGAAAACCCAACAGTTTGAATGAAATTTAATATTTGGTTTTCATCCAAGCTAGCATAGTTCATTCAGCTTTTGTAGAGGTTTTTTATCCTGTTTGAACTTTGATCTAGATAAATATGGGATTCAAATTAATATTAGCAACAAAATATTTCAACTTAAACAGCAAAAATATAAAAAACTTTGTTGGAAATCATTCCATGAGTTCAACATATGTCTTTTTTCAAATTAAGGTAGACTCTTCTTTTGACTAACACAAGGAACATTTTGTTCAGAAATGCAGCCAGATTTGTACATCTTATTCTCCAGAGAAAACTAGATGGCCTATTGCAAACTTGGTGAAATAGCACTGGTTAGGAAAGTGCTGCTTCCTGTACTTCCATAGGGCAGGCTACTATGTGTCACAGAGTAGCAAAGAGAAAACTTACAAGAAAAATCACAAATGCCTACACTTATGATACATTGGACTAGATACTTGACTTTGCTGAAGCCCTTCTCAAAAGCCATGCCTTTGAATGATGAGCCCTGCAGTTTGGGTGAATAACACCATTTATCAAATGAGAAATGAACAAAAGTAAAAACAACTATATTGAATTAATACAAAGGAAATTATAGAAAGTGATGCAGGGATAATAGCATCCCTGACACTCTAAACTCTACAAATACAAAATTGTATAAATGTTATAGTGAGAGAAACTGAGTAATTTTGGGGAAGAAAGCGAGTCAGAAGACGCAGTAATGTAAAGAAACCTACAAGATACCATAAATTAATAAAGTACTACATTACTGTTTATTGTGACAAAAAATGAGTCTTCGTTAGACTGCAGAACTTGTCTGAACAGGTTTTTACTGATTTTGAATCTGTCTTACCATTGAGAAAGACCTCCAAATGTAATTTATTTAGAAAACAGATGTGAAAACTAAACATTTATAGTTCAAATTGCTTTCTATGTATGTTCCTAAATCTTTTTACTCTTTTTTTTTTTTTTTCCCCAGAAAAAGAATCAAGAAGATCAAAGAGGGGAATACTATCACCATTTTATTCCATTATGAGCCAAATGGGCTGAACAATTCTTTGTGACACAAAGATGGTGAAAATGAAAGTGTTTTTTCGATGTAGACTGATCTCAAAGGTCAAAAAATTGATATGTGTATGTTCTAACACAGTAAAAAAGTGAAGTTTACTGAAACAGATACAACCCCAGCATAACAGGATATTAGTGAGGAGTTTCTTTGTTGTAGATCAATAAGGGGGTTTGATATATGGAAGCTAGCATAAGCTGTAAACAGTTCAATTGCTTCAAGAAATAAAAAATAAATTAATAATAACCATTATTTTGATGATAGCTTGATCACAAAAAGGCAAATGGGATTATTTGTCAAGCTTCTGAAATGTTTGCAAAACCAAGGCTTAGTAAAAGCAAATAAGTCTTTTCTAATATAAAAATTCTTATATGGGCATGAAAAATACAGCAGCAGTGTAGAAGGAAATAACTGAGCTTATGGGTGGTCTCCAAAATTCTGAGTAGTTGGTATATATATATTTTTGTTAGTAGTAAGCCAAAGAAGAATGAGTTCAAGGTATTAATATTAATCACTCTGATGTTAAAAAACCCCATATATATATATATAGTTGACTGATTACAAAGTAAGAGTTAGTCCTGTTGCTAGAGCAGATGATGATTAAATACCTGCTAGATGAATGGGCAGTAATCATAATTCTACATGTAACATGTTCCAAGTTCTTTCTGCTCACTGTGCCATTGTACTTTTGTCATTCTTTCTGTTCAGGACAGTGATATGGTTGGGGCTTCTTAAATACAGCCGTAATATAAACAAATAATAATAAATGACTGATTCTTCCAAATTTTATCCATAGTTTCCCTCACCATTAATATGTTCTGTCTCTTGAGAAGAAATAAATAAATATACATAGAAAAACATAGGACATTTCATTTATGACATAATGAGAAATCAGAGAAGCCCTCTGAAAGGGTGAGAGAGTATTAAGACATTATCAGGAAGCAAATAAATTACTGATATCCTGTTGGATCTTGATTGATCTCTGTGCAAAAGCCAGTAATAATGATATTGAATCCATCTTTAACTGCTGCCAACTTACTGTATTTCAATCAGAAATAACAGACCTGAACCAATATCTAACATTAGTTCAGTGGAGTGAGGTTCTGTGGGAGAGCTACAAATGCAAACAAGCAAGAGAATTTATGAACTGAATGAAGCAATTATCTCTACTGAGAACAGTGGCATTAGGGAACCAATGATTTCACATACTTGATTTTATGTACCTTCTACTGCATTGCTTAGGGAAAAGTAATCTTGTTTCACATTGAAGACAATGAGGCAATTTTTTTCGTAGCATCCTACATAAAACTATAAAATCTGTGATTATGGTATTTGTGGTTCCTTAAGCAATCAATTTAGCTTACGCAATCTGAGCATCAAGATGACTAATAAGAAGTAGAACTTCTGGTTTAAGCACTAATTACTCAATAACATGTTGTACAGAGCTGATTTTATTGGATGCATTAGATGTACTTTGCAGGACTTTACAAGTACTAGTATTTAACAAGTTCCCTTAAAGAGGCAATGACTTTAAATTCACCTACTTCCTTTACTCATTGGTAAAATTTCTAGCAGAATATTTTTATATAAGAGTATATGAAAGGTAAAAACTCTTTTAGGAGAATGAAGGCATACTTTCTTAATAGAGCAAAATTATTAGATTAGTTTATTAAATATACAGATTTGAGAGAGGGAAAATATATATGCGTCTGTCCTGGTTTCAGCTGGGATAGAGTTAACTGTCTTCCTAGTAGCTGGTACGGTGCTATGTTTTGAGTTCAGTATGCGAAGAATGTTGATAACACCGATGTTTTCAGTTGCTGCTAGTAGTGTTTAGTCTAACGTCAAGGATTTTTCAGCTACTCATGCCCAGCCAGCAAGAAAGCTGGAGGGACACAAGAAGTTGGCACAGGACCCAGTCAGGGCAGCTCACCCAAACTGGCCAACGGGGTATTCCATACCATGTGACGCCACATCTAGTATAGGAACTGGGAAGTGGGGCGGGGAATCGCCGCTCGGGGACTAGCTGGGTGTTGATCGGTGGGTGGTGAGCAATTGCACTGAGCATCATTTGTACATTCCAATCCTTTCATTATTACTGTTGTCATTTTATTAGTGTTATCATTATCATTATTAGTTTCTTCTTTTCTGTTCTATTAAACCGTTCATATCTCAACCCGTGGGTTTTGCTTCTTTTCCCGATTTTCTCCCCCATCCCACTGGCTGGGGGGGTAGTGAGTGAGCGGCTGCGTGGTGTTTAGTTGCTGGCTGGGGTTAAACCATGACAGCATCCCATTCTGTATTGCTGAAGCAAAACTTGCATTTTGAAAGGTGCCCACTCATACTGAATAATAACATCATTACAAAAAGTAATGCTGTTACACCTACGATGGACTAAGGAAATAAAAGAGAAAATGGTTTGTAGGGGGAGAGATACTGTTCTTTAGACCATCTGATTTTGCTAAGAAAACCAAATAAGCTCTCAGGTGAAGAATCAGATGTGTGGGAGGACGTCTGTAGCTGACAGCTCTCTAAGCCGCACACACCAGTGGCAGGTCTAGTCATATTTACAGGACTCCAGAACCTGTTGGTACATAGCCTAATTTTCACAGCTACTGAAAACATTGATGGGTGTTGTTCAGAGATGGCCAGGAAGTCTACCAAGTCCTTTATAGCAACATATTTGCTTATCTGTATTGAGTTATTTCTATTAAACAAAATCCCCCTATTGTTTAGCTCTCTTCAAGAGCAATAATGAACATTGTGAAGATTTGATTTGGTCTCAAATTTTATGGAGAAACTATGGGCTAATCATCATGTCATAAATTACCAAAGTGCTTTTGATTGAGTGTGGGATCTACAAAGGTTGTCAGAGGCAGGATGATTTTTCCTGACACTTGACCTTGGTCTTAGAAAACATAAATCAGAATTATATACTGGTAATATGATTGCTCTGTTGTAGGTTTAACATTTATATTTTGTACAATCAGAAAATCTTTTAATTTAGACAAGTCAATAAAAAAGAAGAGGCTAGAAGGTGGTCACATGATTCTTAGAACTGTACTCCTTTGCAGTAATTAAGTAATTTGAGTGTTTAATGTTTGGATATGTGCACACATGCATGTGCACATATTGTGAAAATACATATTTTCCAAGGAATTTCATTGTTCTTAGTTTGGTTCATCATTTAACTTTCTTCCTGAGTGCACTAATTTTACCATATCCCAGAGGGGCATTTCACTTAATTTCCTTTTGGATTAGCTGGTGCTCTGAGTTTGAATTTAAAGTTTAAAGGAACCATTTGATTTTAATAACTTTTATGTGTAGTGCTCCATTGAGTTTGGATTTTACCACATAGAACTACTTTTCCATAAGGTGATTTTTAGTAAATCCCTGTGTGTAAAAGAAAGATAAACACACATCAGTGAGTTTGTTATTTCAATTAAATTATTGGATTTTTACATTTGAATATGTTTTGAACATTGAAAAGCATGAAGAGACTGTTTTCTCATGTTGGTCATAGACACTTTTCTAACACTCCAAAACTTGAAATAAGGCTGTCTGTTTTCTTCAGTCTCAGAGAATATTAAAATGCCATGGCTTTCTAAATACATACAGTCAGTTCAGGAAAGCAATGCTTCTTCAAACACACTGTTAAACCAAACTCTTAAACAGTAACCATTTCCTTAGATACCACACACTCAGATAAATATTTATTTATTTAATTAGTTACTTAAATAAAATTCCACACTCGCTCAATCTTCCTGTCCTCACTAACTTTGCCTCTCTTAGTTCCACTCATTTTAACTAACTGTAAGGCTCAGTGTTTCTTTAAAGCAGAGTCTAGGCGATGCTAAGCACTGATCCCATGCCCATTCCAGGCTTTGCAAATCTTTTCTTTACTCATACTGTAGTGGTTTTGTTTTTTTTTTTTTTTTTTCCTTTTTCCCCTTCCAAGTATGAATTAAATATGTTCATAGAATCATAAAATGGTTTGGGTTGGAAGGGACCTTAAAGATCTTCTGGATCCAACCCCCATGCCATGGGCAGGGACACCTTCCACTAGACTAGGTTGCTCAAAGCCCCATCCAACTTGGCCTGGGGATCTATAAATCTCTATAAACTGCACGATGGCCACACGCTTTTTGAAATACCAGTCTATTAGAAAGGCCTCAGTGTCCACCAAAACTGAGGAACATTCCCCTCCTATTCATAAGATAAAACCAAGAAGCCACAAGAAACCTAGACTTAGTGCTGTTTCCAGACAGGATGAAGGCTGACAAAATATACCATATATTGAATATTCCTCCTTTGGTGCCTATAATTTTATTTAGCAACAGGAATTAGTATATTAAGTAGGTTAGAGCATGAAGAAGGGCAGTATAGTATACATTATATTTGGGAAGGTAATACTCAGATTACCTTGTCTTGGTATTTGGAATGGTTGTGCAGGCAACATTTTTATTCCCACAGTTTTCTAAATGTTTGGCAATACAATTGACAATACATGTATATCCATATCCAAAATGTGGTCAAAAGTGTTTTCCACACCTTACCCATTCATTCCCTGACACTGTCAGCAGAATCATTATGGGTACAGCAAATGCTGTTCTGAGCTATAATTTTCACGGGAATCACAAAATCAAGATAAATTACGCTAAGCTAACTTTTAAAGTCATGGAACTCCTGTGTTTTAAAAGAAAAAATGGACGAAAAATTATGATTTCACTTGAAATTCCAAAGTGTGATCAATCTGTTTGCTACAGCTATCATGTCAGCATTTCCTCCCCTTTACAGGGCAGAATGTCTGATCCTGAAGACACTCACAAGAAATAAACTATTACTTTCCCCTTTCCTACTGTCATATTTCGGAAGAAGTTTGCCACTCTGCCATGATGTCTTCTCTTCAATCTGCCAAAAGTCTTTCACAACATCAGAACAGAAACCCAGAAATCTTTATTATTCCTCCTTTCTTCCAAAGGAAAGATAATTCCACATCTTTATCAGACCATTTCTTTTTCCTGTTATTTGTTGTGTCAGTGGCTAATTGTGAGGAAAAGAGATACCACTGTTCTGTTCTTGATCATTTCCCGTTTCTATTCAGAGAAGTTGCAACTTGTGACATGGGCAAACAGTATCACAGTGGCTCTTCATAGGTCCTGACTTCTGTGTGGATGCTTAGGGAGCCTCTTGCCTGAACTGTTTGATTTAGAAATTTTTGGAAGAAACATAAAGTGTTATCCTTTTGGAATTACATCACTTTATTGGAAGACAGTCTCTCAGAGAGTAAAATCTCCTTTTCAGGTGCATAAAGTCGCATACATAACATATCCCAGAGTTGTAAAATCTAAAAATTCAACCAATGTACCATTTTCTGTTCTCTCAATGCTCTCTAGGTGAAACTGGAATCAAAACGAGCTCTGTTGTCCACAGATGTACAGTATTTTGAGACACCATGAGACATGGTATGAATCAGCGTAGACACATTACTGACTTACTGGCTCCCTTACCTCCAGGCTTGCAGTATGGGTTTGCAGTCACATTCTGCTTTTCTCATTGATCTAAAGGAGAGATTTTAGTAGTGCCAGCACTGGTTTAACAGTATTGGTAAGTTAAACTAAAATGTATGGTCAGAGCTTGGTTTTGCACTATTGCAGAATTGTGCCATTCAGGAAAATAATGTCAAATCATACAATTCCTTTCAAGTTAAAGAGAATGGAATGAGGAAGCAAAAGCTGCCAATATCATGAAGAGAGTTAAATTGTAACTGGCTGATGTTCAACTGTAACTGAACATATTTTGTGCAAGTCATTACTCTCAGTGGGATGTGCTACAGTTTTCTGTAGCAGTTTTTCTTGCTACCTATAAACTCAGTTTCCGGATTCATACCTCCCTACTGAAATTGATGTCAGCATTATTAAATTTCAGTTGTTTTAGATGACAGAAAAACTGGAAAATTACTATGAAACAGTAGGATTTACCTTCTTACCTTATGAGGGATGAGGTTTTGCTTCCTCCCCCGGATTTTCTTGTCTCTGAAGCTAACACTTTAAAACCATAAGGATTCAAAGCCTATGGATGCTCATGATAATGAAATTACCATTTTAGTTTCTGAGATGTTTAAGATACTGTTCCCTGGAGAAAAACAATGAATGTATTGAGAATAAATAAACATTCCAGAATATTTCCTATCTATCAGAGAATTTATATCATTATAAAATGCAGCATTACTTAAGATGTGATTTTACTGTAATAAACCCCATTAAGTAAGTAAGTCTTGTATGGGTAGGGGAGATATGAGGGAAATCTTTGTTGAAAAATGTCTCTTTCCTTCAAAACATCACTGCTTCTTTCAATGACTTACACTTTGGTAGTTGGAAATCTGGTCTGCCCTCTAACCTTGGTGGTCAGAGTAATCTGGTAGTTATTAGGAAGAAGACTTTGCTAAAAGAGAATATTTGGCTTTGGAAATGTGTTTTTGTGCCACATAACAAGAGCGGACAATATTTGGCTTCTCATTCCCTGCTTCCACTTCTAGTCAATTCAGTTCATTATCATCCAAAACTCAAAGAACTTCTCTGTGTTTAAAGAATGAATATTACACAGAAATTAGTAAAAGCCTATTAAAAGTATCTTTGTATTTCTCAAATAATGTAGTCAAATGAAAATGAGCTATCATAATAATAATCTTCATGCAAAACCAATGGAAAAATTCCATTAGCCCCCTCAAGAGGAAAGACGACACTAGGAGGCATAGTGTTGTAAGATATTTTAAAATAAAATGGGATAGTGGGTCCTGGAGACTCAGAAACGCACTTTTTTTATCTGAACTGGTTCATACCTCCCAAGTGTTCTTTCAACATATTGTCAATAACCTCAGATATTTATCATAATTGCCTATATGTTATATTCTTCTATTCCACTCTTTGCCCAGGCAAGTGCAATAAATTTAAAGGACTTTTAAAAACACCTCTGTGGTAATTTCTGCTAATACTTCTGAACAAAATTCACCTCTAAAATACAATGCATGAGCTCTTTAAGAGTACATTGATATTAATTTTAAGAAAATAAGTATCTAGAGAAAAAGCCCAGGAAATTTATCTACTATAGTTATTACTGCAATTGAATAACAAGCAGGACACATGTATTACTCCAATCAATCCTTAAAATAAAGGAAGAAGAAAATTTGAAGAAACAGATGAATAACCTAAATCAAGATCAATCATCAATCTTTAATTAAAAGAATATCTATTCTTTGTTTTATCTCTCAGTGCTAAATAAAAGGTAAATAAAATCGATTAGATTTGTTTTTCTTTGCAGGACCCTTTGCTAAGTAATTCTCTGCATTTAAAATTATCTGGTTCACACAGCAGCAAGCTGATTCAAAAATTAATATTGGAGGCCAGATCTAATGAAATTCTGCTTTTAGCATAGCTCATTCCCCACCCCAGGATCCTGAGCTACACCTGAATTTCTCTGATTCCCAAATTTAATATAAAAAGGAAGATGAATTGGAGAACTGCTTTTATTTTTCACATCCTTTTCATTTATTACCAGATATGATTCTTTGGGTTTTTTTGACACAACCACTCTTCAGCATGAAATTGTCCTCAACAACAGTAGAGGCGTTTGAGGCCTAGCATATTGTTCTATAACATATACTGGATTTTTTTGTCTTTCAATGGCACCCATGAGACCCCAAAATGCCAAACAGCAGAGGATATTTTTTTTTGGTAGCATCTGGCTTCTTGGCTGACTCCCCAAATAATATTGGCAGCTTTGCATTTGCTTTCAGAGCTGTCATGTAGTTAAGGTTCTGATAGGCTGCTAGCATTACTGTGCCCTTTTAGATATGATCCTTTGACTCACGCTTGTTTCAAACACATTTTATCAGTAGCTTAAAAAATTTCAACACAAATGCATTCAAGACCACATGAAGGAGCAGTCCAAGTTGCTATTTGGACAAATAAATCATCCCAGTTTCTTAAAATAAAAATGTGAATGTGAAATGAACCTGTCTTTTCCTGCTACGTGGCTTCATTTTGACATTAGAAATTGAGTTTCAAAATTTATCTGCAAAATCACAGATTGAGGCTGGCCCTATGTTGTTTACATCAAAGATTTAGGAAGTGACATGAAGGAGAATCCCATGGTGGATCACAGGAAACCCACTGAGTCAATCACATGTCCAATTTCTTCCAAATTCATGCAGAAATTGAATCAAAATCACACTTCACTATCCTTTGGGCAAAGGCCTGGCACTTAGCTGCAGCCCTTCTCAGGGCCCCTGTAGGGTCTGCTTCTCTGCTGAAACCACTGAATCTGGAATGAATCCAGGCAGTGCCACTTTGAAGGAAGCATATTCACTGAGAGTCTGTGATCACATCATAAACAAAATAGTCTGTGAATGCCAGCATACCAGAATGTTGCTGGAAAGAAACATATGGGTGGAAATATTAATTCACTAATGTCAAAGTTTACTGTTCTGACATTTTCAGAATAAGCTAATTCTCTTTTTAATGGTTGGTCATTCCATTTTTTATTTGGTTTATAGTATAGATACTCTTTCCCCACTCCCAGACCCCAGGAATTGTTAGAGGAATTGTTAGAGGAACAATTGTTAGAGGAAATTGTTAGAGGAATTGTTTCCTTACCAAAAATGTGTTGGAGGAAACTAACAGAGTAAAATATTTGCAGTGAATTCCCCAGGTTCCACCAATTTAACAAAAAATAAATAAATCTAAAAATGTTTCATGTCAATATATTTAAATGAAATGTTTTCTGTTTTCCCTTTTATTGTTTTGAAATTGGATCACAGTTTAACTCTTTATGAAGTACAATGAAATAATTAAAACTGCAAAACCTTAAACTGAAAATATCTTGAAAAAGAAGTAAAACATTAATTAGAATGTCCAATATATTCACTGTTCTAATCAAAAGTAATTTGTTTCAGTGAGGTGGAGATGCTACTAGGTAGTCTCCAAGAAGGAAGAGGCTTCCAAATTTTGTGTTTTTAAGAACAAAACACATTATCATTAACTGGCAGCTCAGTTCCACTGTTTTGCACAAATATGATTGAAGGTTTGACACTGCTTAATTTTCTTTCTTTCGTTCTTAGCCATCTTTGAAAAATATGCTTAAGAAACACTAGCAACTGTGTAAGAGTCTCTGTTCTCATTTCAGCACCTGGCCTAAAATTGGGAGAATTCATTCAACAGAAGGAAGCAATTTCTCCTCCTCTGACTCTGCAGCAGTCTACTAACCCTATATAAAAACATTTGGGGTTATCAAAAAATAAATTTGAAATTTTTTCTTAATAATTCTCTATCCCAGTCTATTTATCTTAAATTGATTGATTGATACCTTGTAAATTTGAGAATTGCCTTGCTGCATTTGGATTTTCATTGACTGTGTGCTCACTTAAGATCAGGTCATACTTCATTTATATCCCAGAAAAATATTATGTGCTTTTAAAAACATTTTTTTTCTGTAGCTCTTTTGAAACCTGTCAGTAATTTACTTTACTAAACTTTTCTTTCTTTTATGGTCTAATGTTTAACAAATGTGAAGTGAAACTAACATTGACATAACCCAGCAGGCTGTGCCTCTAGAATTAGTCTTATAGCTAAAATTTGTAAAATACAGCTCCACACTTCACGTGTCAACAATTTTGCTCTTGAATGAAAATGACACAAAAGCTGCTCCTTCATGCAAGCTGGACCTGAGGCTCTGGAACACCTTAGCTTTTACTGTAATGCATTTTGGGACTGACTTGTTTTCTGAAAGAAGACTTGCAGAGAATTGAGTTGGTTCTCAGTGTAACTGCCTGCTATGAATTGAACTGACTTAGCTAAAATACAAAAGCAGTTTGTGATATTCTAAAAAAACCCAACATTAAGACCAAGTATTTATTCATATAAATTTTGTAATCATCTGCTGGTTAAAGTTGCTGAGATTATTTTGAGTAATTACTGAAGTAATCACCATGAAATAAATATAACCCTGGAGAGAATGTGTTGATGAGATCATTAGCCAATTTTTATCAAAGGTAACTTTACTGAAGTCCAGTCAAACCATCACTGTTTGACCCTTGAGAATAAAGAATATGAAAAACATGAGGTGAAGTTGGCAACAATTGAAGTTTGAAGACTTTATCTTTAGTTTCTGTTTGGAAGAGACACCTGTGTCTTTGATTGTCTTTCATGAGATCCTTAAAAATAAACACCAAAAGCCACCAAATTCATTAATAAATTCTCTTGGGGCTGAAAACAGTGTTATTCACTGTTTTTTTCACTTGTCTGCTCAGTGTCAGGTCTTCACTTAACAATTTAAAATGACAGTGAAATTATTGAGCACTAAAATGAAGTCTCTTGGAGCACTCATTTTGATTCATGTCCTAAAGTGAGCCTGGAAACTTAATTTCTTGGATGACCTGCAAAAAGGCTAACCTCAAAACACCTTATGGACAAAGAAGGGAAAGCATAGATGGAAAGAAGTTATCTCATTGCCTTCTAGTATTCAAGATTAATATAAAGTAACATCATTTATTTATCTGTCTTTCCATTTAGTTCAAAGCCTATTACCTATCCATCTGGAGTTTGATTAGTGTTTGCATGCCTATTTTATTTAAAGCATTAAATTATAAAGCATTATTTATTCTCACAAATTGCAAAAGCTGATGCAAACCTAAATGTATATTCAGAGGTAAGAAAAAGGGGGAATACATTTCTCAGTGTCTCCCTGAAACTCCCACTCCTCAACTAATAATTCAGGCTGGATAAACTACAAAAAGTTCAGATCTCCTTTTGTTTCTATCTATCTTGTTTATTTTTGTTTCCCCCCACCAGATTGTTTGCAATATCACAAGAGTTCACCAGTGAAAAGGCAGTGTTTGATAAATGTTATCCCCATGAATTCTGTGATGCCACAGTCTTTTCATCTATTTAAAAAATTTTATTTATATTACTAAGACACTGTGACACAGCTACCTTTGATAAATGCTAACTTTCTAATGGAGACCACCATCTTTGCATGTATATGTGTGTTATATACAAGCAGAACACCTAATTCTAAGATTTAATTGATATATAAAGCTGTCAAGGTTAATATTCTAAATGATGTATTTATCATTAGCATGACTGATCATTTTTCATTCCACTTAGGAAACAAAATATATGCATAATGTCTTTTAGCAACATTAAATATAATTTAGAAGTTCTGTACAATGAAAAAAAAAGGGTCTTCAGTACTCATAAAGCTCAAAGGACAATTTGGATGTAAACTTTCCCAGATGCACTTAAGCAAATAGGACATTCAGAAAACTAATATAAATCAACCTGTAGAGTGGCACTGGATGTAATGTATTTTCAGAGAAACCATCAACCTTTTCTTCCTTGTCGACTCATCTTCAATGCCAGCTTTCAACACTGAGATTTCTGCAGCTGTGTTGTTAAATACTAAGTATAGGAGTTTAATATGGAAATATTAACAGATACTAGCTACAGTGTTGCTGGTGGGTGATGCTCTATTATACATGAAAAAGATATCTGAGACAAGGAAAGTTGTGTTATCAACCACCATTTACAGTACAACCTAACTACATAAAATGAAATGAAATGAAAAACCGTTGAAGACAGAATAAAAAGGCACAATATTGAATACTAAAAAGTTCTTCTCGTGGGCTACAGAAGTAATTCAGGTTGAACATTGATAGCAAACAGCAGGAGACTGCCAAGACTAAGGTGCCTAAGGGGCAGGAAAGCTGTTATAACTCTATCCAGATTAGCTCTACAAGATTTGTGTAAGTGACATCCATAAAATGTATTGCAAAAACTATTGGAAAACAATGAAGATCATCAGTTTAAGAAGTGAGGAAAAGCTGCACATTGTTTCTTCTGTTTCATATTTATTTATTTCAGGATTATGTATCCACTGGCTTGCTTGCTTTTGTTTTGCTCTTTATTCTGTTAAAATATGTATACATACATCTACAGGAGTGTTTGTGCTGCCTGGAGACCACACCGGAACCAAATCTACCTTGGCTGGGAATGGTAGAGATCTGGCTTTCAGCCACAGTCTGGGAATGTACATTATTTGGTTCTAGAAATTCTGAGATACAGGTAGATATGGAAATGTTTTGCAAGTTACCGAGTTCTCTATTCCTCCAAAATGCCTTCTTCTTAGTCTTTAACTTTGAACATAATCATTCTATTGAAACCCAAGGTAAATGATTCTCAGAATTCACATATAATAGAACTTTATAATATTCAGCTAAGCCAAGGCATGTTTTTCAGTATTTCTCTGTTGGGTCCCAATAAAACTTCCAACACACGTCAGCACTCTAACTAAATATTGCTTTAGTCGAAAGTAAATATTTTGATTGTTTCAAACTAATAATTTGAATGTATCAGACAGCACAAATGCAGCTACTGGTTCACTGAAGTGCTGCAATACAACTTTCTTAATGCAGTCTATTGGTTAAGCTCTTGGTTTGATTTTTTTTTTTTCACAGCTATGACAGTCAGGTACAGTTCTAGTAAAATATAAAGCTTCCATGGGAAAAGAATAGGACCCTTAGGTATTCATAATTATTTGAGATTATCCCCCAGTTTTTGTATTCCTATTTTTCTAGTTGACATTAATAATTTTGGTAAAAAAATCTGGACAGATGATTTTACAAATTACTTGTGCATTCTTCTAGCAACTAAGTTTTTGCATGCAAATTTTTCAGTTTGGCATGATAGTTCAGAATGAATACTTCTTGGTATGTCTGGTCTGCAAATGCAGGAGACACATTTGCAACCAAAACGTTCTGCAGAAGAATACATATGGTCACTGTAGAAACACAGGCAATGTCTTCTGTGGGTTTTGCCTTTATAATAGTAACTCTTTGAGGAATTATTTATAGTGAAATAACAAACATGAGAAAAAAATCTCTGAATTGCCCATGTAAAAGTTTGCATTTCTTCTATTATTCATAGATGTTTAATACTAACTTTGGCCTGAACTAGAAAGTAATATTCTGTGAGATATTTTTTACCTTAATGATCACTAAAATTTCCTTTTTTAAATGAAGTAAGATTTGTGGGAGAGGTAAAATTTTATAGACTAAATAACAAGAAAACAAGCCATTTTCAAGTCTTCAAGCTAAATAGATGTGGAATTTAATTTCATTATGTTAATCTAATAAATGAAGGGAAATTTGAATGAATTATTATTTTAATGATGCCTCTGCTATTACTACTTTTTGTTATGCACATCCTTATTGAGACAGTTTTCAAGGTCTGTTGATAGGAGCAGCACCAATTACGTTCTTCCAATGTACATAACGAACTATGAACCGTGTACAACATTAATGTGTAAGAAGACACTAACAAACCTTTCTGTTGGCTCCCAGTTATGCTCGAGATTTCCTTCATGGACACTCTGAATTTATATTAACATTAGAACTGAACAAACACTACAATAAATAAACAAAAATTCAGGCAATGATTATATTTTTTCTATGAATTTATCAAAACATCTTATTATTTCTTTCATGCTGTCCCTCTCTCTGTATTCAAAAGGGCAATTCATGATCTTCTCTCCAATCTCTAACAATTGAATTTATAATGCTGCCTACAAAACATTGATAATAGTTAAACCATCAAGTATTTTATGGGCTACTACCTCTTCAGTATTCCCCTGTGTTAGCTTTTGTGCCTTAGCTCATCTCATAGGTTGCTTTAGAAAGCAGGAAGAGTCTTTTTTTTTTCTGTACTGGTGACTATCTGGCATGCTACTGCTCCCAGCTCATAAACTGAACTCTGAGATACTGTGCAAAAATAACCACAATAACAGGAAGAAGAGTGAATGTACATGTTAAGGCTATCAGATAACAGTGCTAAGCTAAGCATGATCCAGAAAGAGTTAAAGTGATAAAAATCTGTCTAGGCTAGGTTTGTGAATCACAATTCTTTCCTAGTGTTCTTCCCCAGTCAGTATTCTTCAATGCTATCGCATCCTCTTGGCTGAGCTGTAGGTTCAATTAGCCACAAATGGGAGTTTAACTATTCACACATTCACTTTCTGTAAATAATTTTAATAGCCAAGGAAGGAAGCAGTAAAATTTTCATTTAGTTTATGAGTGAAGATTTTTTTTCACAAATAGGAGATTTAAAATTACATATTGGAGAGGTTTACCAAGAAATTTAACCAATCAGATTTGACCAAGGAATTGGACTGTAGAAGTCAAATTCATTCAGTTTCAGAGCTGAGAACCAACTGTGCATCCCACATGTTCATTTGCACTGCTGATTACACTTTAATTTTAAGCAGGGAATATTGTCAGATGTGAGACTATTGTTGCATTTCCCTTAATTGGTAAGAAATACAAAGACTGTCTTCACCACATAATAAAGGGATGAGCAAAGAGCAGTGATGTTGCATCCCAGAATCCTATTTCTGGTTAGCCAGAGGTCTGAAGAACCTGTACGCTCTTAGAACCTAATTGCCTTACTCCAGCCTTTGGCCTAGCAGGGGAAATGTATTCATGCAATACAAATATGAAGCAAGTGCTTATCAGTCTGTAAGATCCAGACTGTGTTACATCTTGCAGACTTTCATTTTTACAAAACCATAAATATACCAGAAGTCAGAAGGTGAAAGGAGGAAGCTTTACTCAGTTCTGATACTGAAATAGCTCTAAACTATCATACTTACTCTAATGTTAATTAAGCAACACACATTGAGGCACTGCCAGGAGATTAATGAATGCCTGGGTGGAGCTGAGAACTCAAAGCTATGCTCTGGGCTATAAACCCCAGTCAATGATTAATCCCCAGGAAATGCTGTAGGCTGAGGTTAATATCAGTTTTAGAGAAATTAACTGAGAATTGAAGAAAAGTCTGAACCATATGTGATCTTCTACCTTAATAGAAGCAATTGCAGTTCTTCCATCCATGCTTTTTGTAAGCCTTAATATCCTTCTTTCAGTCAATAAGACCCTAATACCCAGCAGTATAACTTCTTACATAAACATTCTTTATATACATATACACAGAAGTGATATATAATACCTCCCTCAGCACCCAAAGCCTCTCAGGTTTACAAAGAAATTAGTATTTCATCTCCAAACTACCTGATCATTCATTCCGTGCACAGTTGAAGACCCGTTCCTGGTGTACACTATTGCATTGAGCTCAACCACTAAGAGCTCAGGGTTGAGGTCCTACATGGTAACCTCTTGTTTCCATTTTACACTTCAAGTCAATTTCTATCAATTTGTGCATGGTCATTTTTTTGGAGTTTGTTGAGATAACTGAGAGAACATCAAGCTTTGTAGCCCCTGTTCACACTAGGTAGCAACAGTTTTCCATGAAGTCTTATTGGGAATCTGCATACAATAACACTGTTGAAAGAAGAAAACATTACCCTGTGGGAGTCAGAATATGAAAAACCACTCCCTCCATTGTTTACAGTGTGCCTCAACAAATTAACATGAAAGCAGCTTTTGTATGAATATTGAAAAGTGCAATTAAAAAAATATATGTATTGACCCCATTAAAAGATTTTCCTCTGGACAGCTTTAGACTAATTTTCTGTGAACTTGTATGGTCATAAACAGGAATGCCAAACTGGTAATTTAGAGCAATGCAAAAAAAGAAGAGGAATGTGGAAAGCCAATACAAATTCAAATCTAAGGAAAAGACTCTCAGAAATTGCTCTTGTGGGATTCACCAAGGGAAGTTTTCAAAAGTCTTTATCAAAGAGATTAAAAGAAAAGTAAGGAAAGAAAATTCTGGGGCATGTTAGGCTCTACTGCATATTCCTTTTTTTTCCCATACATGGCAAATCTGCCTCCAGCTCAGGCACCTGTGTAATCAAAACACTGTTAAATTTCTTTGAACTCTTCTAATTTGGGTTTCATGCATCACATTTGTTTAAAATGTTTAATAACTTATTCACTAATTGCTTGTTTAAACCCACTCTGGCTGCCAAGCATTCTGTTATAACTGATAAAATATAGATCACTCTGAATATTTATATGTGATTTGTGTGCAAGTGACATTTATGATTAACGCAAACTTAATTTGGTAGTGGAATCAAATAAGAAATGTCTCTGTGTATTCTACTGGAATGATTAGCAGAGGTCATTAATCAAGAAGTCCCTTTTGTTCTTAATTTTATGCCACATGAATGAGTAAAGATACAAAAGAACTAAGTATTTCATCAAGCTCTGGCTTTCTTTATGTGAAATATTCAATTCTGTCATAAGAAACTTCCACATCTTTAATGTTTTTAATCACTGCTTTTTTGTGTGTGGCCCTCTTTGTGAGTGAGGCCTGCATATCATTTAGGAAAAAACATTTCTCGAGTACATAGTCATGAATTTGACTCCAAATGGCTTTTTCAAATTGGTGTTAAAGTGTCACATATGAATGCTGAAGAAAGCCCAAGTCGGATCAGGCTCAAATGTCTTCTTTTTTTTAATTCTGCAAAGGTGACAGCTTAACTGAAGAAATAATTTTATTTTGGGGTAGGTTTATTTTCTTTTTCCCCCTTAATTTGTTAGCTACTTAGTCCATATTTAGTGATCCAACAACATACACAGGTAAAGCAACAGGTGAAGAGTAAGGTCTACTTTAAAAATCAATCCTTAGTTGAATTAAAAGAGAATATGATGGTACTGTTAAATAACCTCCTAATAATATCAAGCAATATCTCCAGACATAAGAAAAATAAAGATAATTAACTTCTTCTTACAATGTATTAAAATATATTATGTCTGAGATAAAGAAATGGAGATAAAAAAGGCTTTTAACTCCGGGACACTATCACTAACAAGACAGAGACGGGTAATGAATGGATGGGTAATGAATTTCTGCTCATCACTGTTTTGCATGAGGTTCAGGTTAGCTGGTAATAAAAATTATGTCCCAGTGGGAGTATATCAATGTAGCAAAACACACCACTGCAACTGACAGATACACACCAGCTTTAAGTATGCCCAACAGAGTGCTATAAAAGAGAAGAGACACCGCTTTTTCTCCAGGCCTACAACAGCCACTCTGAAAGCCATAGATATTTTTCGTTTCTTAAATGAGGTTCATCAGGGCATATCAAAGCAACAGGAATATTTTTACAATCTTATCTACAAGCACAACCCCCAACTCCTACCCTCCCAGGTGATTTTGTGTGGAAGCCACTGATGTAACGCAGGTTCTGCTGAGGGTAGAATTCACAAAAGCAAATGGTGCAGAATTATTTAAGCTGTTACAAACTGAACTGCAATGCTAGAAATCTGTACATTTACTAACTTACAAATAAACAGTTGTCAAAAACTGAGAGGGTTTCATGTTTGCAAATTTATACATTCACAATTAGAAAATAACAAAACATCTGCAGTTGTCAGAAAAAGCGAATACAAGGCAAACAAACTAATGAGCCACACCATTCACATTTGAAGAATGCATTGAAAGTTTGTATAGATAAATAAATATACCACTACATCTAATCATTATTGTTCAACTGTTAAAAAAAAAATCTATCAGTTAAGATTGTAATTCTTTTTTTTTATGTCACTCAGAGCGAAAGGGGTTCTTTTGCCCTACAATCTACAAAAAACTTGGTGAAGAATACAGAGAAAATCAGTCATAAATCTTTGTCTACTATATATGTTGCTTGACTCAATATATACAGTGTGGTGAAGTGCAGTAAACTAAGTAGTGTAAAGCTCTCTGTAGACTATTTTACAAAACCAAGAGTTTAACGGAAGCATATATAAGCCAGCTAGCTTGAGTAACACACTGTTATAGTGCAAAGTTCAGTGTAGACAAAGGAGAGGCACTCCTTACTAGCCAGTTCTCCTCTTTGGCTAGTTTAAGCAAAAATATATATTTTCCTGATATCGCAAAAGATAAAATCAGAAGCAACTTATATAAATCTATCTTGCATTCTTTAAATTGGGTAACTGTACACATTAAATTGTGTTGACATAAGCAGTTGTCTTCTTGCTGAGAATATAGATGCATGTAAAGTTTTTAACTTTAATGTTTCTTAATATGGTTTTACAGATGTGGTTCATACAGCAGTTTCAGAAATCCTCTGATTTCAGATCCTCCTGTTTCTGCAGAGCCCATTAAAAAATCAGTGAATGTTCAATTGCAAGTTCTGCACCTTAGAAAACACAAAAAGAAACCACTAATATTTGCTATTTAGTTCACTTTCTAATGAACTTACCGGTTACATTTTCTAGCACCTATCTTTTAAAAGGCCTTTTTGTTTTAAGGATTTTTTTCTTCTTTTTTTTTTTTTTTTGTCTGCTCATATTTCTAGCATTCTTTTGAGGGACTAATGGAGAACTTCATTGTTAACTCTTGTACTTCCCATCTTTACTGATGTAACAGAGGCTTGCGATAAAATCTCACAACTCTAGTTAAGACTGATGTCCATTATTTGCCAAAAGCTTCATCTCTCTAGTAGCCTTTAAAAAGAAAAAAGGGAAGCACAAAACATATTCTTCTTCACAGCAGTATTGTCTGATTCTCAGTTATGGCTTCTCTGCTTGTTTCCCAAGGCAATAGGCACCCAAAGTATTTTCCACTAAAAGAAATGTACTGCCCATTACTTAAATGACAGTGCTTTTACCCAGTTTGAACATGAGAACCTTGTACAAGATTTCCTGTGGAGAAAAATAGGGTTTTGGAACTGATGTCAATTCTTCTCTGAGTTCACAGTTTTAACCGCACACAAAAAGCAGATGTCAAATGACCAAGATAAGAAATTGCAGAGATTGTTAACCAAGGTCATTTTCTTAGTGGGTGCAAAATAGTAAGCCACCTTGAACAGGAATGTATTGAGCATAAGATCTGCATAAACTTAACTTGCAGGAATTCTACTAAGTTTGGTGTTCACCTTGAAAATCACTTACATGATACTAGCTTTTTATCCTGACATCATCACCTGCTGATTTCAATAAAAACCAACAGCAACAACAAAAACAAACAAACAAACAAACAGTTGAGATTCTGCTAAGAATGAAGGCAAATATCCATGACTGAACTAAAATAAATCACTACAAATATATGCCAGTTCTGCCTGAAAAAGTCACTGAATGTTTCTGGTCAATACTCCATGATGTTTTCTACAATTAGTTTACTCTAGATGAAAGTCATCTCCAAACTATGAGCATGAAAGCTTTTTCTGTGGATGTTGAAATACTGGGATGCAGCCTTAAAGCAGCAGGACATACAGGTAGAAACCCTACAGTCAGGTTCCACAGAAAAGAAGCATAGATGATCCGAGGAAGAAGTACAATCCCAAGCCTGGGAGTGAGCCACAAGCCCACACGTCCATTCAAATCAGGAGGTGTATTTATTAATCATACAGGGCCTCAGCCATTTTCAAGGATTCTCATTTGCTTTTTTCATAAGTATTACAGGGTAAGAGTGGAGACACATACCTTTCTCTGGGTATCCTCAGCAACCTCACTGCAGAGCAGCTGCTCAGCTCTGTAATACTGCTCTTCACCACAGTTGTACAGTAAAGGAGCTTTGACAATTTGCTTTGATGGAGTAAATATATAAGAACCACAAGTGAGTAAAATAGGTTATATTGCTTTCTAGGTAACAGTCACTTACTTGCAGATGATTGCCTGGGCACTTACACTGTTGAAGCATTTTTTATTGGGTTCACTTTGTTAAGCTCATTGTTTATGTTTTCTGTACAAGGACTGTCCTTTTTTTTGTATGTATAGTCTCAAGCCTAATCAGACATTATGCCAGAATAGAGTCCCCAGATAGGGCTAAAAAAAGTTGCTCTTTCAAAAATAAGAAAAGCTGCTAATAGTAAAAATCTCTCTTAATGAGACAGCACAGGAATGAACTCCAGAATGCATATGCAGTTAAGTTTCTTCTTTAGCACTTACTAACTTGTCCGTGGGCTCTCATATCTAATACTCCCTATTCAGCAACAGTCAAGGCCAAGACTCAGTTCCTTTAAGAATTTTAAGCTAATACGCAGTAACAGTATGAGTATTTCCTTCCCTAAGTCCCCTCTTTTCTTCATTAGTACAAATGCTTCTCTTGCTGATAGTGTCACTTTGTAAGCATTCATTACCTATCGATCGTGCAGTGTAGAGTGCATGGATGGACTGCTAAGCCTACACAGACACTTGTTCATTTCAGTGAGTTTCTGACATGCCATGCTACAGGATTTCTTAACTGAGTATTGACGAGCTCTGGCAGATTCTCCTTTTTATGGACCAAATATTGTACTCTGTGTCTGTTTTGCCTGCTTTTCTGTCATTTTATTGTCTCTCCTTATTTTTTATTTAGCGTGTGTGTATCCTACCGCATCAATATAAATCAGATTAAAATTAGATAAAAATTAGATAACATAATTAATATATTTTTATAGACATCTATCTATATCTATTGCATAAGAAGAGCGTGTGTCTACATATGTGTATATATATGTGATATATGTGCACATACATGTGCATATACATATCTGTGATTGGCATGCATTACCAGTGGGTCAGCTCCAAGGCTTCCAGGCACCTTTTTGCTGTGGACAGAGACCCTGTCTCTGGTACAGGAAGCCGTGAGTATGATTGGCCCACCACGACATGTTGGAGTTTGTGGCAAAGGAGGTGAGGCGAAGCCATTGCTACAGAAGATTTCTAGTCCCTAGTTACTGTCAGGGCTCAGTGGGGACTGGCTGCTCCCTGGGGGCCAGGAACGGGGACTGGGGGGGTCCTCCCAGGGGTATTGGGGCAGCACCTGGCAGCCTGTCCCATCCCACCCCCCCAGCCAGGGAGCAGGACAGTCGTGGGGGCACTGGGGACAGCCGAAGCCCTGGGCACCGGGCACCTCCCTGGGGATGGGGCGCTAGTCCAGGCTGGGCCATGGTCGCAAGGGTGGGCCTGGCTCTGCAGGGCTCAGGGCTGGGCAGGGCTCTGGGGAGGTGGAGACCAGCCCTGCTGAGGAGTTGTTGGGGCATGGGAGAGACAGCCCTGGAGGGCTGACATGGCGTCCTGGGCCGTGGGCAGGGGGCTGGGAGAGGCACCAGGGGAGACCAGGGACAGTCAGGTCTGGCAGTGCCCTCAGGGCCCTGGCAGTTACCTCAACAGAACAGACTTTATCCAGTTAGTTCCCATTTTAATGAAAAGACCAGTAGAATGTGAATAGGCTGAAACAGTTTCTGTCCACTCTAGAGTGGACATATGGAACAGACTGTGTCCGTAGGTACCCAGAAAAAGAAAGGTCCTTCTCTCATCGTGCCACTCTCCAAATAAGATCTCTTGCTCTCGAGTGAACTGTTGAGTCATGGAATGTATCTTGATACTATGGAAATGGTGAAAAAAGCCCATTATGAGTCTGTGAGGAGATGTCAGAACTACAGAGAGGCTCACATCCTCAAAGTGCAAAAGGGAAATGGAAGAATTACAAGAAACCATGGAAATATATATCTATATATATTGGAGTCAGTACGTCTGGACTGGTTAGACAACATAAACTTGAGCCACAGAAGACATACTTGAGGACTGTATCAGTAGAGCTGAAGAAGCGTGAAGGAAACAAAGAAGAAGAAAAACCTTAAGAGGAAGGGAGAAAAGTTGTAATACAGCCAAGGAGGTTGCCTGTGCAACTTTGGTTAAAGATCATGCTATGCTATCAAGAAGATAATTCTCATAACCATAAAAAAAAAGCTGGTTTAATAAATACATACAATCAAAATAAGAAGTAATTCCCTCTGGCACTATAAAAATAATAAAAGTGATGTTGTTATTTTGAAAAAGAGATGTAGGAATGGCTGAAAATACATTCACAATTGTCCTGAGGGAGAAAAACTATTAAGGTGGAAGTCTTTTGGCACTGAATAAGTTTTTGCCCTACCTAACATGTAAACTATTACACAAGCTGCGTTCATAAGACAAATCATTTTTCTTTTGGCAGTAATTTGTCTCTTAACAGTATCAATACTTTATTAACCATAAGCCATTACATTATTAATTTCAGTGGCCCGCAGTAAGCAGTATAGATGGTTGGGTACCCAGCAGTAAATTTTTGTCACTACTCAAATATTCCAGTGATTTCAAGCTATATTTTCCAACCACAATTATTTTTATAGGTGTACATAAAAATGAGCTAACAAAATAAAAACAAAACAAAACCTGAAAGTGGCAGTCTTTTAAAGGTATTAAAGAACATTGTAATAATTTTGTTGTTATTATGTAGTGCATACAAAATAGAATGTATGAATGTTGGTTTATTCTAAATTATAGTTATTTTCATTTAATCATATAATATCATATATATATGATAAATATAATATCATATAAACTACTATAGATGTAATGCTGAGGCTTCTTAAAGTGCATGTAATTCTCTCAATCTCCTGTGTGAATCTGTTTGAACACCTGCCACCATCAGTGATAAAATTGTCATTCACTGTAAAACAGAATATCAGACAGACATGCTCTCAAAGACTGATCTAGTGTATCTGTACCTGTCTACACAATGGTTTTCTAAAGGACAAGAGAGACTTTATTAAAGATCATATAATTTCTGTTTACAGTTTCTATAGCAGTTGTTGCCAGATATACAAAACCATAAATAATCTGGAGCTATTTGGTGAATTTTGTTTGAAACCCTCTACTTTTCAGATGAGGTCCCTGCATTCTTTCTATAACAGTATATTTGGAGTACCAGAGTATCCCCTGGTTTGTGATTTTTAAAATCATATAAATGTGAAAGCTTCCAAAGTCCAAAAGCAATTATTCCCAGGAATATTAGGTTTAGGTTGGGTTTGGGTTTTTTTTGCGGGGGGCGTGGGGAGGTGGGTGTCTTTTTGGTCTGAAAAAGGCTTAGATGGGCTTTTAACATGACTCAGGATGGGTATTTTAATTTTGCAAAATGCTTTTCTAAACAAAGTTTAGAGATTGAAGACTATATTGGCAGTCTTCAGTTGACTGTATTGAGATCATTCTTCAGGCAAATACCTAGGTTTCTACATCATCTACACATTAGCTATCATGTTGGGTCTAAACTGATGCAAGCCATCTGTCTCTCCAGGTCAGGAAACCTACGCACAGGACTCAATGGTTCACTCTGATTTCTACTCCAAAGGATAGCAGGGATGCAGTCTGCTGGAGTCACTCAGTGTGAGAACTTGAGCCTGATCATGAGTAGTTCTCAGGCTATAACCATATTTACCCACTTAGACACAGTGAAGCTTAGAGCAAATAATCTGAGTAGCTTTGCCTAGTTTCTTCTTCCTTATTCTTTTGTATTTCACTTTGAAATCAGTGGGTGTAAAGCAAAAATGCTATTTATTATTGCTAATCCTCATTGGCACCTTATCCTTGTAGTCAATGGACCGATGGGGGTTAGGGATGTAAAGAATCATTTGTATTCACATTGAAGTTTACTGCCTGGATACTGTGTGGTAAATGTGTGAGGTCAAACAACTATAGCTGAATCAAAGTTTGATGGAAGTCTTGTGGAGGACAATGAATATGAAGATATATCCAGAAATAAAAAATTGTTTATGCCTTATATATACATATAGTGTTGTCCTCTGTATCTACATCACAGACTTATGAAGGTTGCTTCTGCCTCTGTTCACTTAATGAATTGCATTGATTGAGTAGATACTATTCATACATTTTGGCCTTTTCATGTTTAATAACATCTCCTTTTGACCCAAACTATATAAAAAGAAAAAAAAAAAAATGCACACGATCAGAATAGAGAATGTGTGACTGTCAAAATGCAAATATTGTATTAGAAATCCTGCATATTTGCCATCATTTGGTTTCTTTCCAGCAGAATACTTTTCTGATTAGCCCCAGAAAATGAAATTGGAAACATTTCATTAATTTTATAAAAAAGGAGGTGTCTGAGTGGCATCATAGTTCCTTTGTATTTTTCGCCTGTTCATTTGTGCAGCTATAATTACAGATTCTTTGTGAAATGTTCATGTCAATCCTTATTAATCTCTAATTTCTAATCACAGGCATAAGTAGGTTTAAACTTCATTGCAAACCTTTTGAGACATCTTTGAGGTTTGAGGGAGAAATGACATGTTGCTCATCTTCATAATGTTTTCTGGAAATTCTTGTCAGTAATTTTTCCAAAGGAAGAGAAGTTAGCAGAAAGAGGAGGGGGGAGAAGAAAAAACAAAAAGGGAAGGACAAGAATCTTCCTAGGCAAGAAGTTATGTTCCTTTTTTTTAAACATAATTATGGCTAGATTTATTGGTGGGTGTGACAGTTCCTGGTTGCACTGCTTCAGTGAAAAGGAAGATAAATAAGGCTGCAACACCTAGGAGACATGTAGGCAAGATTAGCTGAGAATTAAGAAACTCTTCTGAGATTCAGAAACCTGTGGAAAGATCTGGCAGGGCTGCAGTGTAGAAGTTTGAGCAGCAAGGAACAAATTGCTTGGAAAGAAAATGAAAGAATGGTATTTTTAGGTTGTTGCTTTATTTGAAATCAATCCATGGCAGTGAAACTAGAAAAAAGGCACCAATCAGAATTTAACTTTAAAAAATGAGTGCCAATCATATGTTCCTTAATACAGTAACTTTCTCAATATCGTTGGGTTGCAGCCATTTTTGGCAGTTGTGCTTGAATTAAGACATTAGTTAGATATGCTTATAATGAAATAGGATTGAATTAATGAATCTTGGAATATTAACAAGTAAAAAATGATTTTTTTTGAGATACTAGAAATGACATATCCAGTTGATGCTATATCTGTTGTCAGTGATTAGGCTTAATACCAGACAGCAGCCTTGATCCTGGTCAAAAGACACATGCTAAAGTGAAAAGTCCTCCCAACTAACCATGAGAGAGTTTTGCTAACCTTGTCTTAGTGGGAAGTCACTGTTTGCATATCTTAAGCAGATCGCTTTACTCGGTGTCTTTGTTTATTTTATAAGGATCAGATATTTCTATTCACTCTAGTGAGGAGGATAAAAAGGCTGAAATACAGAAGTGATTTGTAAAGTACTTTCAAAAGTACTGTCAAAACTTGACATGAAGAGCTTTTAAACTGAAAACAGCAAGCAAATGAGTTACTAATCTCAAATGTCTGTGTGTATAAACTGACAGCTTCTGTCTGCCCCTTGCCTTTGCTTCCAAAATGCTTGCCTGATGTAGATGGCAAAAACCTTTCCAATCATGCTCTTTGGCTGTTCCTTCTGAAGCTGTCAGGCCCATCGCATTTCAGTGTCTTTCCTCTGTTTTCTATACACTGTGCAAGTGTCAGCTTGCTATGGGAAATCAGAGCAGAGGCAGCTGTGCAGCAGAATATGCCAGCTACATCAAGAATAAGAGAGAGAAGGTCAGGAAAGAAACTCTGGAGGATCTTACAGTCCAGATTATATCACAGGGATAGAGGGACAAAACCAAATACTGTGAAGCCCAGCCAACTATACGGTGGCTCTGAGAACGTTCTTTAGGGCTACCTTCAAATTTTGCAACCAGAGCTTACATGTTTTCTTTCCTTCAGATAACTTTATTACCAAAAAGTACCTAAATCTGAACTGTCTTACATCATCCATGACACACAAAACTAAAGGCTACATGAATTTTGCAGGGGTAAAGACATGAGAAAAATAAGTTTTACTGGGACTCCTCAGTCGCACTGTGTTGAAGACCATAGCTTCCTTTGCTGTGTGCTTCCAGCATGAAACAGACTTCTAGTTTGAAAAAAGTCCTTCCAACAGCTACATGTATTCAACATAATTCTTTAAATAAAAATAATCCTACTAATATGTAAGTTATTCCAAACAAAATTGTTAGCTTCCATATTGCTATAGTTCTGGTCTGCATCCCCTAAGTAAGTGCTTGTCCAGTGGCACAAGTGAAGATAAACCTGTACTCTGAGACAGATACATTAGAATTCTAAATCCCTGCACACCAGTTTGAAAAATCACCTTTTGAAGCATAACTGCTATGAAAGCTGTAACACATGCCCTGCAAATTTGATATTGATTCATTGAGTTCTATGCAAATGTGGATGCAGGATTCTTTTTGTTCTTATGAATGAGGTAGCCGATCTCTACCACAAATCGAAATTGTTTTTATTACCTCTGACTGTAATTACCACAAACAAAAAATGTTGTCAGCCCAGGAGAAATTAACTTTCTCACACAGAATATCTGACATCTTTGCTGGAATTAATCTCATTTGTTCTTACAGCTTTTATTTGCTTCTGCTATCATTTCACAGTTTAGGAAGCCTGCATTTTCAACATTGAGAAGTTCTGCAGATTAGTTTTATAGGTATATGGAATAACATTTTCCCTTTTGTCTTGTAGTTGTGCACTTAGCTTTATATGGCAGTTATATTTACATATAAAAGCATCTGCAAAGATTTAATCCAATATTAATGTAAATTTGTTGTGCATTTCAGTACTTTGTAGAGAGACTGTTCTTATGTATGCAAATCCATTATATATATTAAATACTCCAATTCCACAGATTTTCTTAAATGAGCCACTGGATGAGGCTTATAATGAATGTCCTGGAAATGCAGCAGAGATGCAAAGGCACATTATGAAGTGAATAATTCAGAAAATGCATTCTTGCTTAAATTGGCATTTTAAATGTCATTTCAATCATCTTATATGTAATTTTAAAAGCCGCCTCCTTCTTGAATTCTCTATTTACAAGGGCCCTGTCAATCATGACCTGTATTGCGGGGTGGGAGACTGCACCAGTGTCAGGCTGTTCTAATTTCCTCTAAGCCACCTTCTTCATCCCCACAGAGAGCACAAGTTTTCATAAATGCCAATGTGCATATGTATTCAGTACTGCAAGGACATTTCTCCCATTGATTTCCTTCTGTGTGTGAGTGTGAGCAAGAGAGGCGGGGGTGGTGGGGCAGTTCTTCAGCTGTTCATATGCTACCTAAGATTCCCAGTTCCAGAATTAAATTACAGAGAGAGATCCATAATATACGTTCAGTCACTACAATGGCTCCCTTAGGGCTCTTGTTACTAATGGCATAGGCTCATTTGTGAAGATTTTCATGCAGCTTTCTTGAAAGGGCCTCGGCAATCCACCACTTTTGAACAAATTATAGGCCAACAATATGCTCACCAAAGGGGTTGCTTGGCATGGAACAGGTTGTTTAGCCCTATTTGGCTAGGAAAGAGTGCATCGCGAGAGGAGAGGAGAGTAGGAAGAAGGGAAAGGCAGTGATCTGTGAACAATGGGGTCGGGGCAGGGGGAGAGTAAGCAATAACTTCAATGAGCTATTTACACTTTTTAACTAGGAAAATAAAGCCTTAGCAATTAACAGAAGGCTTTCTTCTGGAACAAACCTCTTTATGTTAATTGTATGTGGCTTTAAAACACTTTTGGAGGAAAGAGACTTGTAAAATATTATTTCATTTGTAACAGGAAGGAAGATTCCCTTCTGTCAAGGTCTTCATTCTGTCCATGTGGTTTGTGGATTATAAATCATGGTGTGTTCCTCCCCCAGGCAACTGACAGGGGATTAGAGAGGATGCATTGGGTGTTTCTTTATGATTGCCTCACCAAAAGGCAATAAAGCTCCCACAGTATGTTGAATCACAAAAAGACAATAGATATTCCAACATCTTAGCAACAATCCTAATTACTCCTTCCTGGCAAGATTCATCCTCCCATGATCACTTCTTTATCTCAGGCTCTCTACAAGGATAGTCATTAGGGCCTGTACTGTCCAACTTCAGTAAGGGTCTTGTGATCTCTCTCCTTTTTCTTCTGTACACTGTTTTAGGAACATTTGGCTTCATGCAGTTTCTCTGTTGCATCCTGTGGTGTCAAAGGTTTAGAGACAGAGGACTGAAACTATTTTCCTCCACCTATTGACTGCAGGCTATAATGGGAAGGCTGTTTTGTCTTTCACAGGTCATGATGGCGAGAAGAAAGGGCAAAAGAAAGCTTTGGTCATTCCACCAGAAAAGGTGTCAGCTGACATTTCATCTTGCTGTTAAGACTCCCTCTTGGCTGCTAAACAAAAATTATACTTACTTTTGGATATTAGATTTAATAACTGCTCTTCTATGTCTGTGTTTACATCTTTTTTTTTCCAGATATTAACAGACAGAAAGATTAAAAGTTTATTTATTCATCAGGCTTAACAGTCACAGACACTTAAAATCCTTTATTTGTCTTCTCACATTGTATCCAGCAAGAGCTCAGCATGCCACAGAGGTGAACAGTGTGTGTGTGGATAGTTAATTCTTGTGTTACTGGCATATCAGAAGCTCAGTCAGAGTTCCTTTAAATTTTTTTAGCTACAAGGTTGTTGTATAAACAGATGGTGAATATACAGGAGTGAGAAGACACGTCAGGGTTGAAGTGTAGACTCTATCTATAGGTACATGTTTAGTCCATGTACACTGATGGGCATGACCATGTTAATTTTCTGAAAATTCAGGTAATCATTCCTTCTTTCACTCACATACAGAATTTAAACATGTTTAAAGTCTTTTACCTGTATACCTAGACTTTGGACCTTGACCTGATAAAGCACTTAAGCATCTGTTTAACCAGGAGGGCAGTCCCATTAGTGTAGAGAGTGCCTGTACGGATATTTGCCTGCATAAGGCAGAGCAGAGAAAAATGTAGGCCACCTCTGAAATCAAGCCCTTTATGTTAAAATAGATTTTATTAAAGCAATTATCAGTGAAATCTGACTTACAGAACCACTCAAGGGAGCTACAAAAAATTGGCTGCCAACATATGTTCTCTATTAATGAAGATAGAGCAGTACTGTACTCAGGTCTTTGGAGATAGTTTTGGGCAGTGCATTAAAACAGTAGGTTGCCTATTAAAGGTGGCTTCTTTTAAAACTGATTGGGACAGTTTAAACCAATTAATTTCATTAAGTCTGCTATGAATTTCACTGCTATTTAACATTTCAAGAACTCCTTAATAAAATTTGGGGTTTTAGAGGGAAATGGCAAATCCTACAAACTGCTGTCTGGTTAGCATATTGGGTTGAAGTGTAGAAGTGTCAAGTTCAAGAAATGTCTTTGCCTAATCAGCAAGGCTGCTCTCCATAGAGGAGAATAGGGAACTTTGACATCCACATTCCTGATTTAACTCACTCAAATAATCTGTATCATTCAGATCTTTCATCTCCTCTTCTCAAACTGAAAACAGATGTTTAAACAAATTCAATTTTAATGCAGAACAACAAATACATTTAAACCTTCTACAGTTGCTGTAAAATTGAATCATCATCCTCCAGGCAACATTAAACTCTAGCAAAATTTTCATTCAGTAATGCAATAAACATAATTGTACCATATGAAGGACAAATGCGTATTTAGGTAATGTGTATACGGTACTTTGTAGGCAGAGGCAAGTGACCTCTGCCTGCACTTTGTGCTGGCCAGAAGCCAGATGAATGTGATTAGCATAGTGTTGAGCCAGAACCTGCACTAATAAAGCTTCCTGATTGCAGAGGCTGTTACTTGGACTTAGTTCCATACTAAAGATGCTTGCATAGCTTCTGGTTACATCTATGTTAGTGTTTTATTTCAGAGTATGAATGTACTTCTGAAATGAATGTCCTGGTCATCTCTGCTCATTGTGCTTTGTATCACATCCATGAGCAGTCTCTAAGCACGTGAAACTGGGTTTCTTTTTGGATGAAATGAAATGGGAAGGTCTGATCTCAGACTGCACTGAAAGCAGCAAAACTGTTAATAAGCATTCAGTTTACAGGGTCAGACTAGAGGTAGTTTAGAAGCAGAATCCCCTAAAATGTGTATAGCATGGACATGGAGTCCTCAGCACCAAGTATTTTGCGCTGTAAATCTGCTTATGTTCAGCCTCTCTATTTGTCAATAGTCGGAGTGGCTCAGTCCTCACAATCAGGTATATTTAGTCAGTTGTGGTCCATGGAAAGGGAAGAAAATTAATGTAAATCATCATTACATTATAATAGAGAAATATGAGTTAACGATGCAAAGCAGAATATATTTATAGCCCACCAGTGTGGTCTTGGCCAGAGGAAGAAAACTTTACATGCAATTTGATGTTCAGTTTCTCCTGTTTCTTTGCTGGTTTTCTGCTATCTCTATTCTTTCTCAGATTGTCCCCAACCACTTGGGTCACCAAGTGAGATGGCTTTGTATTCCAGTGGAACAGACACTGAAATCTACTTCCAGTGGCACAGTACTTACCTTCTTGGCTCTCTTTGGTCAAAGCAGAGAACAAAATTATGTCACTGTTACATGATGTCAAGCAGCTCTAGTAATGATACTTTTCATAATTATGAATTAATTGTGAAGTCAAAAGTGTAGAAATATGGCTTTATCTTCAAGACCTAAAAAAGCATCAATCAAAAGGACACTTTAGGTGTCTAATAAAGATGTTTAAAGGTTTATCTTCACTACTTAGGCATAGTTAGAAATAGTGACTGGATACAAGTTGCTTGCTAGGGAAAAATCTGTCTCACAGATCATAGAAAGAATAATACAGTTAATTTTGCTCACTCTCTGGCTTAAAGCAGAACTAACATGGTTTATGTTGCTCAGCCTTGGTCAGTCAAGTTTTGAATATAATCGAGATTGGAGCTCTCTATGAAAGCTCTGCTTCAATTATAATTTTTAATTTTTATGGGTAGTATCAGGTTTTTTTCTTATTTTGTTACAAATTTTAAACTTTCTCTGAATATAAAGATCGCTGTAATGAAGGCCAAGCTTTATTTCTTTTTATTGTCTAGGATTTTTTACTGTCTTGTGATTCTAACACTTAGATAATGCAATGTTAATGAAATATTTCCAGAGATTCTAGAGCTGCTAAGTATTGTATAGAAAACCACAAATTTTGTTAAAAGATCATTATGAACTTTGAAAATTAAAAAATCCAGAACTCCAGAAATGCCAAAATTAAGGCTGCTCTACAACTTTAATTCAGACTCCTTAAATATTTACTTGAAACCTCATGCATCACTAATAGCCATCCTGTAAGACTTGTTTACTTCACAAACATTGTACCAGCCCAGCACTGGACCTTTATGAGCTTATTAATATTGTTTAACAATAATTAATAATTATTTTTATTACATTCATAACTCATAATTCAGCTAATGCTTCACAAGCAGTATAGATTTTAACTTCAGAAATCTTTTTTCTCTGTTGGATATGCATATAAGAAGGGAAAGAAGACTGTTTCACAAATGAGAAAAATGAGGCACAAAAGAATTTGGGCTTTTTTTTTGTTTGATTTTGTTTTGCTTTGCTCCATTACTGTACTCCTCATTTTCTGTTCATTTACTCAATCCACCCCTGCCCTGCTATGCCTAGCTACCCTGGACCTGGTACTTGGTACCTCACAACTAGCAGTAAGCTTCCCCCTCCTCCTGTCTGCTTAGGCTGTAGAGTAAAGGTGCTTTGGGAAGACAAGAGAAAAGCAAAGGGATGGAGGGAAGGAAAACACTGAATCTTGTGTCTTTGGATATGGTGCCCAATGTCTTTACTTGGTGCTGCAGTGGTTCCTTCTAGCTAGAGTGAACACTTACAGATGCAGTAGCATCTGGGGCTCTCGAGTCACGAGATAGAGTCCGGTTACTCTATATATGGGATTGTTGTTTTTTACTGATACTGTTTTGGGGTTTTGGGGGGGGGGGGTTGGGTTTGGGGTTTTTTGGTTGTTGTGTTGTTTGTTTGTTTGTTTGTTTTTCTATAGAGAGATTGAATATACTTAGGCAAATTTAAATGAGAAAAAATAATCTGGAAGATTTTTTTTTTCCTAAAAAGTAAAGCATCAAACAACAGCTAGTTTAAAAAAAGAAGTTAACTGTCTAACAGCTGTACAGCCACAAGAACCCATGAGAAAGGAGAATTAAAAATAGCTAGCTTTTAAAGAGTATTTCATTGCATTGCAAAAACACAAACATGATAAAATTTCCATTTTATCAAGTACAAATTACATGAAAGTTCTTTCCTCTAGACAGCTGGTACAATCATTTGTTAACAACTGTTTTAAAACAGTTTAAAGCACATCAAAATATGAAAGCTTTCAGGGAAACAAAGCCAAATCCTGTTGCAAAAGAGAACAAGTAGACAAACTTAATTTTTATATCCTTATTAAAGAGGTACAACCATTTTTGACAAGCCATTTTACTGAACTCACTAGATTGCTTGCAGGCTAATGTAAAGCATAGTCTGAGTGAGAACAGACAAATTTATCCCCAGCTTTCTACTCTTTTTTTAAGTACCATAATGACATACCAGACATTCTCAAATCTTGTGAATGGCAGCTATCTCAGAAATTACGTGGTTAGTCCTTGTTTTATATGAAGAAGTTATTTGTTCTTTTTACTTAAATCAAGAAGTAATTGTCCATCAGATATAAGTAGAAATTGTATAACTTATTCTACCATTCATTAACAAAATAATCTATACCTGTGTTGTGTAGCTTGGGAAATATTGAGAAAATACCAGTAAACCTGAAGTAGAGCTCTTGATCTCATGTTTGAGTCAATTTCATTGAAATAATTTAGACAACCATTTTAAGAGCATACAGAAATGCCAACTTGACAGGATGCTTTCCTTAATAAGTGAGTGCATAATTATGTTGTGTATTTGTAAAGAACAAAATTGAAATATTAACTTCCTTTTTCCAAACAGCACCATAGCCTCAATGAGTTGTCACCATCTACTCAAAATTTGAGATTTTTTTGAATTGTCTTAACTAAGGTAAGATTCGGGATTCTGCCACTGGATTGATAAATTAGAAATAGATTTTATTAAAGGGAATCTATAGCAATTCAAAACCACAGAACTTGCTGCCATAATGTGTATGTGCTGCCTGCATCAACAACCAAGTGACAAGGCAGATTGATTACTTTAGCTTTAGCTGTCCTATGGGTCTCTTCCTTCCTGTCCAATTAGAAGCTTTTCTCTACATGGAGTTCTAAATATTTGTCCTGGGTTCAGCTGGGATAGGGTTAATTTTCGCAAGAAGCTGGGAGGGGGCACAGCCAGGATAGCTGACCAGAACTAGCCACGGGGATATTTGATACCATACTGACATCATGCTCAGTATATAAACTGGGGGATCTGGCCAGGGGTGGAGAGATCAGCTTGGGAATGGATTGAACATCGGTTTCCAGGTGGTGAGCAATTGCATTGTGCATCAGTTGCTTTATATATTCTTTTATTAGTATTATAGATATTATTACTTCTTCTCTCTTTGTGTTGTCCTATTAAACTGTTCTTAGCTCAACCCACGAGGTTTTACCTTTTTCTTCCAATTCTCCTCCCTATCCCACTGAAGCGGGGAGGAGTGAGTAAGCAGCCATGTGGTGCTTTTTTACGGGCTGGTCATAAACCATGACAGGCCTTTTTTGGTGCCCAACATGGAGCTTAAAGGGTTGAGATAATGACAGATTTGACAAGAGTGTGTTAAATCAAAATTTGTTATACGCATTTCTTATATTAGTTAAATAGTTGCTGGTCACAATGTTGGTTTATTTGTTAACATGGTGGTGTTATGTAAATTCTTATATGCACTATGTATTCCCTGCAGTGATGTTTTTCACCTCTGGGAGAGGGATCACGACTATCATTTTGCTGTACTGGGTGACATCGACTTATGATATGATTACATCACTGGTCATGAGGTTAAGCTGGTATTTGTATGTGGCATTGTTTTCATGCCCGTACCTGGGGTGCTTTCTCTCAGAATTTATTAGTAATCGCACCCAATTCTATGGGGAAGACAGGGAGGTACACTTTTCCCGACTCCTTCGCCTTCCCCTTCTCCTTCAGGCTAATTACAACAGCTTTTAAGAATTTTGAATATCCTTGGGATGTTCAAGCCAGCATGCTTTTATGGCTATGTGTCCTGAATATGTTTCAGGTCTTGTTTAGGATTACGAAAAAAATTTTAAAGAGTACCACCCAGAGATCTGCCCCAAGGCTGGATAGTCATGGGTAGCATGGAATGTGGGAGAATATGGGCAGTTATCTAGAGAAATTCTCACCTCCAATGGTCTGGAACTTAATTCCTGAACAACTACAGGACCCTGATGAAGTGACAGATTATTTGAAAGGAAGATGCTGTGGCTATTTCAAAGAGGCACAACTTACCACACTGTGCTGGGCCCTGGTCAGTATCTACCAAGCACTGCTCGATATTATGCATCACCCTCAGGGGGAAGGGAGGCAAAACAAGGTGACTAGCATTGCAGCTACCCCAACCCCAGGAACAGGCATTGCAGCAGAAACAGAGAACCAACCTGTGCCGGTATCAGTCGCCCCTATACAGAAGAAGAAAGACAGAAAAAAAATCAAATTGCTTAGTAAGGGATGAAGGTGAACCAGGGTCATGACAAGAACAGGACGAAGAGGCAGAACCAGAGGTAATCACCCGATCCCTAACCCTGAGTGAGCTATGAGATATGTAAAGTTATTTCAGCCACCATGCAGGCGAGCACAATTTTACCTAGCTGCTCCGATGCTGGGATAACAGGGCGAGTAGCTTGGAATTAGAGCATGGGGAAGCCAAGCAGTTGGGATCCCTGTCTAGGGAAAGGGGTATTGACAAGGCAATTGGAAAAAAGACACAAACCCTCAGCCTCTGGATGCAACTTCTGTCAGGCATGAAAGAAAGGTAGCCCTTTCAAGGAATATGTTACATGTCACCCAGGCAAGTGGACCACCATGGAGAGAGGTATCCGGTACCTGAGGGAATTAGCCATGCTGGAGGTGACTTATAATGATCTGGATAATGAGCAGTTAGTTACCCACAGATCCAGACAAAGTCCAATGCACACAACCTGTGTGGCAGAAGTTTCTACAAAGTGCACCACCGTCATATGCCAACTGATTGGCAGCAATGTCCTGGAAAGAAGGCAAGGGACAAACAGTGGATGAAGTGGCTGTCCACCTCCAGCAATATGAAGGAAGTCTCTTTTCGTCTCTACGGGCCTGTATCTCCGGTGTGGAGATCCTGGGAGTTCCAACAATTCAAAGAGGATATGTCCTTCTCCCCACCCTTACAGGCCCATATCTCAGCTATTAGGAGTAAGTGTTCCTCTGCTCAAGAGCAAGGATATAGAAGGTACATACCACGGGGTACCCTGTGGTTTTACTTGTGTGACCATGGAGAGGACACGAGGAAGTGGGATGGAAAACCTACCTCGACCCTAGAGGCACGGGTATGTGAGTTGCAAGGAAAAACAACCACAAAAGGGGATTCTTCCTAGAAAAATACCACTCCAGTTTCCAGTGGGCAGTTCCCCAGACAGAGCTGAATGGCTGATCTCACATCTGACCGTCTTGAAGGGACTTATGATTCATGTTTACAAAAAGTGAATAATGAATATTATGACCAGGATTAGAGGGGCCCTACCTCCAGCCAGGTGAAGGAAAGGGACAACTGGGTTTACTGGACTGTGTGGATTTGATGGCCTGGCATGTCAGACCCACAGGAGTATGAGGCTCTAGTGGATGCCGGTGTACAATGTACCCCAGTGCCATAAAGCTATAAAGGGGTAGAACCCATCTGTATTTCTGGATTGACAGGGGGATGCCAACAGCTAATTGTATTGGAAGCTGAAGTGAGTCTAACTGGGAATGAGTGGCATAAACACCCCATTGTGACTGGCCCAGAGGTTCCATACATCCTTGGCATAGACTGCCTCAGGACAGGATATTTCAAGGACCCAAGAGGGTACCAGTGGGCCTTTGGTATACCTGTCTTGGAGATGGAGGAAATTGAACAGCTGTCTACCTTGCCTGGTCTCTTGGAGGACCCTCCTGTTGTGGGGTTGCTGAGGGTTGAAGAACAACAAGTGCCAGTTGCTACCACAATGGGGCACCGGCAGCAATACTGCACCAGTTGAGACTCTCTGATTCCCATCCGTAAGCTGATTCGACTGGAGAGCCAAGGGGTGATCAGCAAAACTCAATCACCCTTTAATAGTCCCATATGGCCAGTGCAAAAATCTAATGAAGAGTGGAAACACAGCCCTACCATTTGCCATGGACTGATCCAGACTGCACTGGAACAGGGTGAAGCTCCTGAACACCTGCAATACATTGATGATATTGTATGGGGCAACACAGCACAAGTTTTTAAGAAAGGGAAGAAAATAATTGAAATCCTTCTGAAGGCCAGTTTTGCTATGAAATGAACTAAGGTCAAGAGACCTGCACAGGAGATCCAGTTTTTAGGAATGAAACAGCAACATGGACATCATCAGATCCCAGTGGATGTGATCAACAAGACAGCAGCTATTTCTCCTCCAACTACTAAAAAGGAAACACAAGCTTTCTTAGGCATTTTGGGGTTTTGGAGAATACATATGCCAAATTATAGTCTGATTGTAAACCCTCTCTTATCAAGTGACCTGGAAGAAGAATGATTTCAATGGGGCCCTGAACAACGACAAGCCTTTGAACAAATTAAATGGTAGATCATTCATGCAGTAGTCCTCTGGCCAGTCTGGGCAGGACAATATGTTAAAAATGTGCTCTATACCACAGCCAGGGAGAATTGTTCTATCTGGAGTCTCTGGCAGAAAGCACCAGGGGAGACCCGAGGCCGACCACTGGGGTTCTGTAGCTGGGGATATCGAGGATCCGAGGCCGCTATACTCCAACCGAAAAAGAGATACTGGCAGCATGTGAAGGAGTTCGAGCTGCCTCAGAAGTGGTTGGTACTGAAACACAGCTCCTCTTAGCACCTCGACTGCCAGTGCTGGGCTGGATGTTCAAAGGGAGGGTCTCCTCTACACATCATGCAACTGATGCCACGTGGAGTAAGTGGGTTGCACTGATCACACGACAGGCTTAAACAGGAAACCCCAGTTGCCCAGGAATTTTAGAAGTGATCACAGACTCGCCAGAAGGCAAAGATTTCAGAATATTGCCAGAGCAGGAGGTGACACATGCTGAAGAGGCCCCACTGTATAATAAACTGCCAGAAAATGAGAGGCAATATGCCCTGCTCACTGACGGATTCTGTTGCATTGTGGGAAAACATCCGAGGTGCAAGGCTGCTGTATGGAGTCCTATACGACAAGTCACAGAAACTGCTGAAGGAGAAGGTGAATTGAGTCAGTTTGCAGAGGTGAAAGCCATCCAGCTAGTGCTAGACATTGCTGGAAGAGAAAAGTGGCCAGCGCTCTATCTCTATACCGACTCATGGATGGTGGCAAATGCCCTGTGGGGGTGGCTACAGCAATGGAAGAAGAGCAACTGGCAGTGCAGAGGTAAACGCATTTGGGCTGCTGCACTGTGGCAAGATATTGCGTCCCGGCTAGAGAATTTGGTTGTAAACGTACGTCATGTAGATGCCCATGTACCTAAGCATAGGGCCACTGAAGAACATGAAAACAACCAGCAGGTGGATCAGGCTGGTAAGATTGAAGTGGGTCAGGTAGATTTCGACTGGTAACATAAGGGTGAATTATTTATAGCTCAGTGGGCCCATGACACCTCGGGCCATCACAGAAGAGATGCAACATATAGATGGGCTCGTGATTGAGGGGTGGACTTGACCATGGACACTATCGCACAGGTTATCCACGAATGTGAAATGTGCTGCAGTCAAGCAAGACAAGCAGTGAAAGCCTCTGTGGAATGGAGGACGGTGGCTGAAATATAAATATGGGGAGGCCTGACAGATTGACTGTATCACACAAACCTGCCAAGGCAAGCACCATGTCCTTACAGTGGTGGAAGCAGCCACCGGATGGCTGGAAACATATCCCGTGCCCCATGCCACTGACTGAGGCACTATCCTGGGTCTTGAAAAACAAGTCTTATGGTGACATGGCACCTCAGAAAGAATTGAGTCAGACAATGGGACTCATTTCTGAAACAACCTCATAGACACCTGGGCCAAAGAGCATGGCATTGAGCAGGTATATCACATCCCCTATCATGCACCAGCCTCTGGGAAAATTGAACGATACAGTGGACTGCTAAAAACTACACTGAGAGCAATGAGGTGTGGGACTTTCAAACATTGGGATACACATTTAGCAAAATCCACTTCATTAGTTAGTACTAGAGGATCTACCAATCGAGCTGGTCCTGCCCAAACAAGACTTCTACATACTGTAGAAGGGGATAAAGTCCCCATAGTGCACATGAAGAATATGTTAGGGAAGGCAGTCTGGGTTAGTCCTGCCTTGGGCAAAGGCTGGGCTTAAACCACATCAATATTCCATGAAAGCTGTTACTTTTTTCACAATTTTTTAGCTTTAGCTATTAGTGGAATTCACTTTCAGTCCTCTGCGTGGCTTAGGTTCTGATTTCTTACTATATGATGAACGGTGTTCTTCTAGAAAGTCAGCAAGGTTTTTATTCCTGGGCATCTTCTTATGGTGACACCTTTGTTGAAGATCATACTTATGACACAGGTACATTTGATCAGAAACCTAGAGAAATTCCTGAGTCTTTGGAATGGTTCCTACTGAAGACAATTATGCCACAGCCCAAGAACAATTGATAGAGCAGCAGAAGGTGAAGCAGATGCAATGGAAGAAAAATGAACAGGTGTCTGGCACTAAGAGAAGCAGGAGTTGGTTTTCCCCTCTGTCTGGTGTCTAGAAGAGATAATGGCAATACACAGCCTTGCCAAGAATGTGTTGTTTACACAGTGTATGTACACCCACCTGCTCCATTTGAAAATGAGCTTGTGAACTCACCTGACTGAAAAGAACAGAAAAAAGATTGATGTGTTTTTGTATTGTGCCTGTTGAACTGACAAAAAGCATTATAGAAAATTAATAAAATCCACATGAGGGAATATCAATGTCCTTACAGTTTAAATGAGATTTTTGAATTGCTAGCTATGTCTCTTGCATTCCTTAGTTTGAATGTGGATGTGAATATACATATCTGATACAACTATTACACAGATTACCTTTATTTTCATGCTTTCCATTTTCTGTGAAGAAGGTGTTAAAAGCAGCAATGACAGAAGTAAGAAACATGCATTTGATGTATTTCATGTCATGAGATATGAAGTACAGAAACCCATTTATGCTACAGTGAGATATGTCCAGACAACTACTTAAGCATCTAATTAAAATCAGCTGCTAAAGGTAGAGAAGTTGTACTAAAGACTGGGTGGAAAGTTAGCCAACACTTTGGATGTAGGGTAACTCAGTGAGAGATGGTTTCTTTAATTCAAGAAAATTTGGATGGTTCAAAAATTGTACCTGCTCAGAAATGTGACCATAAAATTACTCTTTCTGATTGCTAATATTGATCTCTTTCTTTTCTTAGCAACTTCACATTTTTAAACAAGCTGTTTTGAAAGGAAAAACGAAGCTTTAAAAAACTGTTAAAAGAAATTTTGCAGCATGTATAAATACTGAAAACTTAGCAGACAAACTTGAAAAAAATGGTCATTTCCCTGATTAGTTTTGGTTTAAAAGAAAATACCAAAATGTTAAAAAATGTTTGTCAAAAAAATTACTGAGATCATCTTTTAGGATGAGAAGTTGCATCTTTGGTAAATTTCTTTCTTGATTTAGATGTACAGTAGATATTACTAGCTAATAGCTATATAGCTCTATATAAATCTATACACTGAATATCTGGCAGGGCAATTGAAATTTCAGGATAAGGTAAATGCTCTAAAACTGGACTGATCTCCAGAGCTGTGGCTGCTGACCTCATTATTTCACAGTGACAGTATCCACCTCTTTTGGCTCTAACCTAAGATCCCTCAAAGCACTCGTTAGCAGTTTGTTCTCCATCATTAAATTGGTGGAAGGTATATAAATAAAGTTGGTAGAAAAAGGTGGAGATCTGAATTTAAAACATGTTATATTCTGGCAGGGTGACACTCAAATTTCTGAATTCTGACTAACAGGCAATACCAACTGTCGTGGTTTAACCCCAGCCAGCAACTAAGCACCACGCAGCCACTCACTCACTCCCCCCCAGCCAGTGGGATGGGGGAGAAAATCGGGAAAAGAAGCAAAACCCGTGGGTTGAGATAAGAACGGTTTAATAGAACAGAAAGGAAGAAACTAATAATGATAATGATAACACTAATAAAATGACAACAGCAATAATAAAAGGATTGGAATGTACAAATGATGCTCAGTGCAATTGCTCACCACCCACCGACCGACACCCAGCTAGTCCCCGAGCGGCGATTCCCCGCCCCCCACTTCCCAGTTCCTATACTAGATGGGACGTCCCATGGTATGGAATACCCTGTTGGCCACTTTGGGTGAGCTGTCCTGGCTGTGTCCTGTGCCAACTTCTTGTGCCCCTCCAGCTTTCTCGCTGGCTGGGCATGAGAAGCTGAAAAATCCTTGACTTTAGTCTAAACACTACTTAGCAACAACTGAAAACATCAGTGTTATCAACATTCTTCACATACTGAACTCAAAACATAGCACCGTACCAGCTACTAGGAAGACAGTTAACTCTATCCCAGCTGAAACCAGGACACCAACATAGGTATTGCAATATATGAATTGGGGATGAAGGGAGTAAGAGAGGACTTCCACAACTCACATCCAGAGCAGATGAACAGTGTTCCTTCCCACTTCATAAGTCTGGGGTGAAGTTTCAATAGCTGGAGGTGTGCACGTACTTTGGATTTTGTGTTGATGGCCTGTCCTGCCACAGCTCCAGCCTTTTATAGATATCATCTTCTTCATGTAACCAGCAGTCATCAAAATCTCCCTGCTCTGCTGATTAGCATGTGAACTGCATCTCCCCTTTCTGTATTACCCAAATTTTCCTGTCATTAAGCTTAGTTTAAATTTAAATTCACTAGCAGTGGCTATGGATTTATAATAGCTTAAATGAGGCTATAATTTGGTCTATTAACTTTGTACAGCTGACTACCAAGATATTTTTCTTTTCTGAGTCAAAAACTCATGCTACTCTTCTGAATGAAATTTCAGCATCTGCCAACCTTTTTCAAAGTACATACTGAAATATATTTAACACATCACACGCTAGTGAATATTTTGATAAACTGTTCTTTTTCGGAAGTAGCAAGTCAGACTTGTGCCTCCAGAAAGGAAGTACTGAGAAATGATAATGTCTAATCTTTCATGTTTTTCCTTATCAGAAAAAGATACAAACCAACACAATATTCTGAGCTACTGGTGTGGAGCTGAAATTGTTCAATGAACTACTTTTAAGAGGGAACACACATGGTAGAACAAATTTATTGTAAAAAAAAAATCAATACAGAAAGGCAGTACACAAATTGACCAAAGGCAAGATTTTACTTTGAAGTACATATGGTACAGCAGTATATTTTCCTTTAGCATTTTAATAGCCTAGTGTACATACATTGAACCAGTGCACAATACTAGCAGATTGAACACATTACCTTTTTGGTGGCTTAAACTATTGTTTCACTAATGTTTCTAGGGGTTTGGGAGTGAGGGAATGGGAAAAACAAATCCTGTTGATAAAGCTCAGCGGATCTTTTTGTTCCTTTCCCTTTTTTTTCTGTGGAAGAGTCTGGACATTCAATCTATTTTTATCCTTTAAAAAATAAAAAGCAGCCACAGCAGAGGATGCATTTTCACATTTCACATCATCACCAAGAAATACAGAGCCCTGACAACCAAGATAAATGAACAACAAACCAAAAAGCAGTGGAGAAGGGTCAAATCCATTTGACTTATGGGCCATTGTAGAGAACAGTGGGTCACACAATCTTTTCTTTTGTTTCTGAAGCTACCAAGTGGAAACTATATACGGTAAATGTTTCCCTGATTTCAAAATAAAGAAAGAGGAAGATAACTTAGAAACTAAGGGCCGGCTGTGCCAGGGACTTGCATCTGTTACTGACACTTGTTAGTTACCTAGCAAGCTTGATTCATTTGTTTAATCTCATAGGTTCAGGAGGAGTGGCAGATAGTCAGTACTTCTTATTTTTTGATGTCAAATCTTTTCTTCGTTTACAATCATGTCCTGATTTCCTTAGTTTAGTTCCACCAAATTTTATTTAACCTAGAGACTCGCTACTAGAAGTAAGACTGGGAATAGGGGTCCTGGGATTTGGTCTTCTGTGTTCTCAGCTGTGTTGAAGATAAGAATATTCATGTTCAAGACTGTTGCTCTTTTCTTCTCCTATCTCACTTATCTCTCCTCTCTCTCTCGCGCTTCGCAGAATGTAGTAACAGTGCAAACAGTTTCATTTTGACATTGTTACCACATTTAGGAAAAATACTCACTCCTCTTTCCCCTTCCCAAATGAGTATGTGTATTTTCCTGATTATGCAGAAAGTTGACAGTTGTCATATAATGGGAAACAGGAAGCTGTAGTCTAAATGATAATACCAATTTGCTGCATCAGCTAGTCAGGAATACGATCATGAAGTCTTGGTCTCAGAATAGGAAAGATCAGAGAAAGAAAGAGCTGCTGTTAGACAAGTGGGATAAATTAGTATGGAAGATTAGTCAGTGATTAATATGTTTCAAGAGTTGTTTTTATACTGTTACAATTATAGATATATACTTATCTCCCCTTCCTGGCTTGTCTCTATTTATGGACAGTAATAAGATGAAAGGGAATGGAGAGAGAAACTGGGATTTGTCAGAATGCTGATTGTGCAATCAAGCTTAATACATGGAGAAGTTTCAAACATCAAAAAAAGGAGGAAAGGAGGAAGTGAGCAATGTACAAAACTCAGATTCTTTATCAGAAGTTAATGCTTCCACCATGTTCCTTATGGGCTATTATAACTCCAGCTGTTCTTCCGTCTGAAGCAAGAAATACAATTACAGCAGTAATAGAGTTTTCTCCTGACTAGCCATCATGCTAGGTTCTGGCATTACTAATGTATGTTATCATCATTGTTTACATCTTCAGTGTTAACATATATTAGTGGGACAGCCTCTATTTACGTTGATGGAACTAAACTGTCATTGCTTTAATATGACATGAAGAGGTCCCACTTTTTCTCCCCAAAAAGTGTTCCTGTGCAGTGATCCAGTTCATGGAAATCATCTGGCTGCAAACTGATGGTTAGTTTTTCTCTTGATTTGTCTTCAGCTTCTTTGATTTGGCTCATTAGACAACCACACATGCATTGTTATGACACACCTGAGCAGGTGAGACTGAGCCATTGAGAGAAGGTGGGAATGTTACATGGCAGTACGGGCTTACATTAGACTAAAGTTACAATGTAACCATGGCTTAAACATGAATGAGTACACCACTGCCAAGAACTCAATGCTGATCCAAAACTCTTTAGTGATCTAGGAAAGATATACTGGCAAAATAATAGCTGGTTACACTGATGACAGATAACTGCCATATAATAAACGTTAGTAATTGCAACTGGACATGTAAATAATTTAACTCTCTCATTGAAATTCCCCAAGACCAAAGACAAAGCAACAAAGAAGGACTGTTCAGTGAAGTTACCACATCATTGTAAAATGACTGTCAAATTGAGGAAAGCAAGCTATTAGACTGGATTAAAAAAAAAAAAAAAAAGAATAGCAATATTATGGAAAACACCAACTTTTCCTGTAAGTGTGTTGAACTACATGCTGCCTCCAGTACAGATTATTTCATTTCAGAAATACCGCAACAGAAGTAAATCATTTTCACGTATTGAACAATACCTGTAATCAACTAATTAGAGGAAAACTAACCTTTTCTTTACCTCTCCCTGTATTTTCCCTTTAGCAGAGTGAATGCATTGTTAATTCAGTTTTGGACATTGTTATAAAGGTGATCCTATCTCTGTTTCATTGAAATTCATCCTTCAGACAAACAAAGTTGTGAATGTTCTCCTAGCATTGCAGAATAGCTATACACAGTATTACTCTTACCTGAATCATAGACTTACAAAATAATTTTGGTTGGAAGGGATACATGAGTTATTTAGTCCACTCACCTGCTCAAAGCAGGACCAATCAGATGACTTTTCTCCGTGCTGTGTTCAGTCATGTTTGGAATATATTTCCAAGGGTGGAGATTATACAACCTCTCTGGGCAACCTATTCCAGTAATTCCAAATTTTTTCCTAACAGTTGCCTGGAATTTCCTCTGGTAGAAATTGTGTCCATAGCCTCTTGTCATATCACCATGAACCCTCAAGAAGAGTCTGTCTCCATCTTCTCAATATTCTCACATCAAACAGCTGTAGACTCTAACCAGATCATCCTCTCTTCTTAAGGCTGAATAAACCAAATTTTCTCAATGTCTTCTTATATGCCATGTGCTTCAATGCCTTAGTCATCTTGGTGGTCCTTTGCTGGACTCACTTTGCAGTATGTCAATATGTTCTGCTGAGGAGGCCTAAACTGGACTAAGTAGGCCAGATAAAGAGTAATGATCTCCAGATTACTATGTATATTTGGTGTTCTTCTCCAAATGAGTTATTTCCGTGTAAGTGATTTTAGCATCACTGTGGGAATTCTCTGAAATACATTCAAACAGGGTTAAATTTTGGAAAAAAAACCCAAACCAAAAACCCAAACCCAACAACTAAACCAGAAAACATTATTGTGCCATGGCATTACTAATTACAGTGCACCCATATACTGAATCTTCCACTCGGGTCTCATCACTCCCGTTTCAAGAGGGTCATGATGAAAATTGAAAAAGCATAGAAGAGGACAGCAAGGATTGTTAGATGTATAACAAAAATGTGTTTCAGTTCTAGAAATCCATGGCATCTGGGACTTCTATAAATAGAATTTTTAATTCTTGTTATTATATAAATTCTGTATGTTTTGTGGGCAAGAATGTGTGTTTGCATCCAGCTCATTTCCTGGACATGCAAGGTGTCCTGCAGTCACATATGGATTTTTTTTTGCTCTAGATGCTGCTTTTGCAACATCTTATCAGGAACCTGTACTTTAACACTGTTTCCTAATGTTTCCTCTTCTGAGACTGCTGGGCTACTTTGACCTGGATGCACAGTAATTGCATCAATTCATTGATGTGGCCAGGCTTTTGAGCATTGTTTCCATCTGTATTTTTTGTTTTCATGTTGCATGATAATGAATAGCAGTACAAACGAGTGAGACAGGACATAGTTATGCCCACTTGCTGTCACCAGGTGCTGTAACTCATTCTTAAACCACTGCTTTGAGTTCTGCAGGCATGCACCTTCTTTCTGGCAGTTTAATTTCCCTTCTGCTTTTTATAAATAGCCTGTGAATGGAGCCTAATATTTGTCATGGATTCTGGAGTTAAATTTATATAGAGAAATACTAAAATGAGTATCTCCTCTTCCATCCAGTTTGACTTTTCTACAGCTGGTGAAAAGCTGGTTGGGTCTGGAATAAATAATTTTCATGTGTTTCAAAGCTTCAGAAGATTTTGACATCTGTGGTGAAAGAAGTATCAAAATTAAGCAAACCAAAACAAACTTAAACCCCAGCTGCAAATTTTCAGATAGTTCTTTTTCTGTAGAGTGTCAAATTTGCTACCTCAAAGTCCAATTAGACTTCATTTTCTATCCAGTCCTGCAGCTGGGAGAAGCTGAGTGAATTTGCCAAACAGCTAATGAAGATTTTCACTGAAATAAATGTTGTTTAAACAGACACAGTTCAATGACTTTATATGCTTTTGTAAAGAAAGGTTTGGATTCCAGCTTTTTAGAGGTTCAGTAGTCACTTATTCTAGGGGCCTCTTCTAGGTGTCTGAAAAGGTTGGTCGGCTCAGGAAGGAGTGACACTTTTGAGAGGCTGCACAGTTTTTCTGATGGAATTTAAACTCCTACAGAAAGTCACTATGAGACAGATGAAAGTGAGAAATTATGGGATTGGTGGTATGTGAAATGGGTACTGGAAAAAGGATGAAAGCACACAAGGAACAATATCACCTGAAGAGGCATTTTCCTTTAATTTTAGACAGACTGAAAAGTACCAACCACCAAGGTGCTGTAAGTTTTCATTGAGTCACTGTAAGTTAAATTACATAAAACACCCAGATGTGTATGTAATAAGGAGAGAAGTGGGAGTAGCTGTAAGGCACAGAGGGTCTATCTTGTCTGCACTTCATGTATTTCTTGCATAAGAGCAGAGGAAGATTTTTCTTTGCCTTCACATGTGATAAAATGTTCTGGTTTGATTCATAGGTATAAATATACAACCAAGCAAATGTGTAGCCAATAATTGTAGATATTTTCCTGATATATTTGCACTTCTATGGATATAGAAACTACTAACTTGTCATATAAAAAGCAAGATATGTTTAGTGAGAACACATCTATATTCCAGCTACTTTCCCACCATTTTAATATAGGATCACTTTATCTGATGATTTTTTATGGCTGAAATCAGTGATGGTGAGACCAGACACCAACTAAAATTAAGTTGGTCATTTCTGAGATGACATGAAATCTAAAATACTCTGACAGAAATTATCAGTTTAGAAAGTCTGGTCAGGAATGAGTTTCTAGTGACAGAGTTGGGGAAACAGAGAATCACACCTTCAAAAGGAGTTAATACCCTTAAGAAAATAACAGGATACATACTCTAATAAGAAAGCTCCTATATACATAAGTTATAGGAATTGTTAGATTTTTGACGTCGTCATTCCTCTCTCCAGTTCTTTTCTTTATGTTTATGATGAATTTTACTTTTGAAAGTAATGCCTCATATTCTGTTTATTGCAACATGTCATGAGGCCAGGAATAAAGAAAAGAAAAGGAGAAGCATTATCTGAACTCATTGATGGTAATATTTATCTTCTGTTGATATTTTTGTACATTTAAAGTTCTTGTGTCCCTGTTCAAAGACTTGTATTTGTCTGATCTTGGAGTCCAAACTGCTCTAAGCCTGCATTAGATAGGAAACCCATTTAGAAATCCTGTTTTCTGTAAGCACAAGCCAAGGAGCTGAATGTCTGATGAATTTTAATCACAGAAATAAGTCCTGAGAGACTCAGTGTGACTTCTGAACTTGCGAATAGGAAAAAAAAAAATGTGCTTAGTTGAAATTAGTGTTGTTGATTCTACAGTTTCCCTTGCACAAAATTCACCTGCTCTTTTTCAAAGTAAAAACATAATGCATTATTGATTTAGTGTCTGACTTTTTTAGAGAGTCCACTTTGTGAAATCCCATGTCTTCCTACAATCATCCTGTGGCATCCTACCATGTAAATACTCTTCATGTAGTTCTGTTCCCATTCTAAGGCTTTCTGTGAATATTCACTAACTTCATTAATTGCTCATGATAGTAGCACATTCTTCACTAGCACACTGAACATTTGTAAAACAGCAGCTACTCTAAAAGGAAAAAAGAATATCATGGCAATGAGTAACGTACATGAAGTAGTATACCCACTTAAAAAAAATCATCTAAATGTTCATAAACTGAGAGCAAAAACTATTGGAAGTAAAAAATAAGATTGCAAAAAATATTATAAAACTGTAAGTGACTTCCCAAAAATGCATTAATCTCACCTTGTTACTCCAGAATCTTTCCCTGTCTGCTGCAGGCTGCAGTACAAAGTGGTTGATAGCTACAGTTTGAGATATAGACTGACACTTTCTTCTGCAGCAGTCATGAGTGAGTTATTCCAATCTGTGCTAGCACAGCTGGAAAATTTACCTTCACACGGCTGGAATTCCATTTCAGTCTGTCATGATACACTACACTGCGTCTGTTTCTTCATGAGCTACAGCATTGGTGCAATGTGTTCTCTAAGGTTTCTGCCATCACAAATACAGTCACTAAAGCCATCTATTAAAAGTAAGTTGAGATTGAAATGCTTTGATATCAAAAAATAAATTATTTTGTAAAGACCCAGCTCTCTCATGGTTAGAAAATCTTACATAATAGCTATGATTTTATTTCATTTTTCTTTTAAGTTTTTAAAACTGCCTTTTTGCAGGTAATTTATATTGTTCCTGGGCCAGATGTATTTTAAGATTCTCTTTCTTAGTACTTATCAATGGGTGGACTCCCCTAGCTTTTATTTACTTCAGTTCAAGGAAACTAAAAGGGACTAAAACTTAGTCATAACTCCTTCTCCAGAGATCGTTCACCCTGATAAGTTGTTGACATGAAGAGTATAAACAGAAATTAGTTAATATGCATTATTCCTTCAAGAAATCAGCAATGAAGCAACAGTGAGGCCTGGAGATTGGGCCAAGCTCAAGTTCAGTATGCAAGTTAAACTTCCAATAATTACCTCAGCTTCTGAATATGAAACATAATTTCATTTAGATACTGCCATTTCTGAAGTCCATACAGAATTGCTATCAAGAATCTGAATTCAAGTGGTAGTTTTCCTCTATTTCCTCAGTGCAAAAGTTTAAAATGATGGAGTTAGAACTAAAGCTCTCCTCAGTATTGGTATTGATACTTAAGCATCACAAAACAATTCTTTCATTTTACCCCTCTGCCTTTTAAATGCTAAGCAGCAGAGGTGGTTGCTTTGACTGATCCTGTAACTGCCATCTCACTGCCTTTCCGAATTCACTTTCGATTTTCTGTTCTAGAGTTACCTGTGACTTGGTGCTGTGAAACATATGTTCTATAGGAAATCATACATGTTCACAGCAGAGCTAAGAGAAAGGCACAGCTTGCATCTTGTGTGCCTTGAGCTCAGGTCTTCTGTGGTCAAAATCAGTATGTTGCTCACAGTGCTGTCTTTGTAATATAGGTAGATGCTGGAAGCATAGAAAAGAGCAGAAGTAAGAACAGGGCCATTTGTTTACAGTTAGTAGAACTAGCATGACACAAGCAATAATGTGACTAAAGTAAGACCTGTAATACTAGCTCTTTTACTTCACCTTTTTAATGGTGATTCTTGTTGCTGTATGTGGCAGATTACAGACATGACTAACATTTCCTATGTATTTATTGACTTTTTCCTCTTTAAATGGGCTAGCCATACATTGTGTCTGTTCAATATGAACTGGGCTGTGGGTGTTAAAATGTTATTTACAATGTCCTTCCATGTGCATCAAGGAATGAGCCACACCATGGTGAGCACAAAGAAATAAGCTTTCACTTGTGTAGGCAGGTTATGGTAACTACTGTAGAACTGCTTGAGTTTATAAATAGGAAAATGTATTATCCTGCTGTGGAAAATGCAAACACATTCAGTAGCAGAACTATCCTTTACATTTTTCAGAGGTTAGAAAGCCAAGGATGGTGACCACCTCTACAGTAGGAAGTCTATTTTTCACAGTTTCCATCAAAGGTATTTAAAAAGAAGATTTTTAAAGTATAGAGTCCACACAACATGAACATTCAAAACAATTTAGCAGTGACTCACTGGGTTTTGCTGTAATAAAACAATATCCTTTTAAAAAAACAGTTTTATAATTAAAGTGATAGGTCCAATGCTGTGGAATATTGACTTCAAATGCTTCAGTATTAATCAACAGAGTGATATTTTCAGTGGATATTTTGGGGTAGTATTAGAGGAGACATTTCAAAATCATGAGACACTGAAGGTGGGATTTACTTTACGTAAGTATAGGCACCTAAAAGATAGACTTGTAATCTGTGCAATCGTCCCCATTAACCCCATGGCTACAGAGAGCATCTCCAGAGAACAATCCACAATCCACCCTGCCTCCATTTTTAGTGATTTTTTTCCCATTCAAAAATCTATGGAGGTATCTCTCCTTCTTAGTTGTTTCTACATTGTCTCTACAGATATCCTAGGCCTCAAGCTTAGTCTAGACAATTAAACTGTAGATAGCTGCAGCTTAAAGATGTTTCAAATCATATGTTCTTTGTAAGTCAGTATAATTAAACTGTGATCTGCCCTTCTAGGAATCGGTCCACAAAGCCTCTCTTATGGGACGTTTATTTTCTGAGGGTCTGTATCATAATGCCTTCCTAGACAACAGGCTGCTGTTTGTTTAGCATCATATCTAGTTTTTGTCCAGAGCTAATATTGATGGACAAATATCTATCTATCTCCTTTAGATATGTGTGATTGATTGTCAATTTATAAGTCTGTACATCTTTCAGTGTATAAAGAGTACTGAGGTTTAAAACCACTTTGCTGTTTTGCAAGGAATATTTCACACAAAGTGGCAAATTGATTTGTCTACAGTTAAGTATCACATTAATTGCTAGAGACTGTATAGTGAGGAAATGAGTTCACATCAGGGACATCTGCACCCAGGTGGGGCCAATTTATGCATTTTGAAAGAAGTATTTTAAAAATTATCTACTAATTATCAAAATTCTGAATGACAGGAAGGCTTATGCACAGTTTTGATGATTATGAGTAGAACCCCTGAAAAAAATATATAGAAATAAGGGCATGGTGGAAGAAAAAAAACTTTAAGGACTTTAAGATGTGTGGATGAAAAGCACTGTAGAAGAGATAGGTACTATATTATTGTAACAAATTGTTCAGTCTGGGTTTACTCTATGAAAAATTCACTATGAAGAAAGAAAACTATAAAGAAAATACAGATGTAGTTCTGTTCATAGGTACATGTGCAGATGGCTGTCTTTTATTTCAAAGAAAGTCGTGTACACATACATAGGGGCAAAATATTGCCCTAAATTATTAATTTCTATAAAAGCTTTTACTGTACTGTGCACAAACAATGTGTTATCTACTATGGCAAGTGCCATCCAGTACTGACATGTTCATCCCCTTCTCTCAGTGAAAGCTGTAAAAACTATGGCCAGCAAGTGTCTCTGAGAACAAGGCCATGCCATCCAAATATTTGAGGGAGAGCTCACAAAGCAGAAAAAAGAAAGAGGCATCCTCTTTCACATGGGTCTCGGCACCAAAAAATGGTGAGCTGCCTACCAGTGTTGATCTTTCTCCATTGAATGTGTAGGCAGCTTCTGTCCTCTAAATGAAGTCCCTCTTTACACCTGTTAAACTTTCAGAGGAAGATTTCAAAGTGTATGGACACCATTTATAAGTGCAATGCATCTTTGAATATGGTGGTATATGCAATTTGTCACTGAACTCAGGCCTCTGGATCACTCAGCAGCAGAGGTGGGGGTGATGAAATTTCTTCTGTATGAGTTCTCCAAGTCTTCTCCTTGACCTGTTTTCATTATTGCTGAAAGGAGTGTCTGGCCTGAGTCACACTGTTCTGTTCAGAATATGCTTATAGAACAGTCAGTTCAGTAGCAAGGAGGCTGCTTCCAACTTGGAAAATCAGAGAAGGCACTGCAAATGTTTCCATGCTCTTCACTCCTGTCTCCATGTTTCTGTACCACAGTGAAAGCAAGTCTTCATCTTTGCCTAGATATGTGACCTTATTAATTGGCATTTTCCTTGTTTTTTAGAAATGTGCATGGTTATCTGTATTATGGGGTCTAGATAGTATATAATGTGTACTGTGAAGCTCAGCAATGGTTTTCTGAATATTTAAGTTTTGAGAAGTGGGGAAGGAAGGAGGCAGACACTATATATTACATGTATACATGCAATGAGAAAAGTTAAAATGATCAGTTTTGGAGCTTCATCCCACCTAATCGTAATTTATACAACTGCTGTTTCATTCAAAGCACAGCTTTAAATTACATTGCCTCAAAGCTTAAGGAGATAATACTCTTAAAAGAGGATAAATTCCTAATTGCTTGCTAAGATGCATTTAGATGGCAGAGTGCAGACAGTTAAGTTTCACTGCCCACAGTCTTCATGTAACATATAAGAGGGTCTGGTCTACATTATGTATGTAATTGTATAGGCATTTAAGCATTAAATTGTGGTGTGATCTTCTTAAGTGGAATAAAGTGGGATCATATCAGTGCTTATTAGAAGATCCACAAGAGTTGTTGGTGGCTGTGTGGGGTTATTAGGAGCTGACATGTTTGTGCTGAGTCAGTATGCAGATCTTACAATCTACAGTTCCATTGGACATGGCAGTGTTCAGCAGACATCAAAAGTAGAGTTCTTGTCATGCTGGGGATATTAAGGCTCTCTTGGCCCTTTCTCTAAGGACAGGATGTTACCATTTAAAAAAAAATTCCAATGCACATAATTGCAGTCTGTTTACTTTTACCTTCTTTCTTTGGATACACCATCTCACTTGCCCTAAGCAGTAGGTTACTAAAGATAGGCTGTGAACTGCAGAAAGTAAAGGTACAGAGGTGTGGTGAACTCACCTCGAATGTTCCTTCCGTCCATGCTAGAAGAAATCTGAAGCCTCCTTCTTGGTAAAATGCTTTGCTGATCTCCATCAAAAAATTATGATAGGACTTGAATGTCTTATTCTGTCAACATATGTGTGTGCTATCTCAGTTTGGGAACACATACACTTTTCAAGATGCCATCCTTTTATCTTTAGATTGAGCCATATCAATCAGTTGAGTTGAAATAGTAGGTCTTGCTCTGCAAACCAAAAAGTACTGCTCATCACAGCATTCCATTCAGAGTTCAAAAAAGTCTTCAGAAAAGTTTTTCTTTTAACAAAGGTTTATTCAAACATTTTCTTTCATTAAAGAACAAGGAAATTAAATAATATTATCATCTTTCATTTCAAATAACAAAAATTCTGTAAGAATTCAGAGTACTGTATTCAGTTTACATTTCTAGGCAGAATTACTTTTCCATACCACACGTTTGATACTGATACTGAATGATGCAGTGATTTATTTCCAAAGACTCTCTGAATACAAAAACTTAACAGTTCATAGTAATTATAGAGCAATGTGATTTACAATAAAGACTTGGCATTCGGATCTTGGCTAGCACATAGTAACACACAATTGTAACATACACTTATTATTCAATTTAGTATCTTTGTCATTTTTTATTTCATACTCTGGAGAGATTTCAAAATTAAATAAAAGATGACACCAAACATGAGGTGCTTCAGCATACAATGTCATTTTGAAACTATCTAAGCAGATGAACCAAAACCAAAAAGAATTGTCTTTACAACATGAAGTCATTATCATTTCCTTTTTTGAGCTCTACAGTGAAAAGTCATGTAAGTAGCAGTAAATTCTACATGTTTGACTACACTACCTAATTAGCAAATAATTACGCCATGGCATTTTGTCAAACTTGCTGGTGCTCTATTAATGTGCATTTCAGATTTAGTACATAGAACATTAAATTATTTCTTATAATTTGTTGCTTTTGACATGTGATTTGGGTATTTTCTATAATAAATAAATAAATAAAATCCAGTCGATATATGAGATAGAAAGTTTCTGTGTTTAATTAGTTTTGAGAAGTGTAGACAAATGAATTACCACAAAACTCTTTACAATGCTTATATCCTTTTTCTTTTTCAAAAAACTCACAAGCAGTTCAAGCTGAGAGAATTTCCTGATACTTATCAGCTACCCAGAGTTTCTACTGGCCGTATGAGAAACTGCAAGCTACTTTTAAGTGTAAAAGAAATGAGTGAATCCTTCTCTCTGGCTATTGATTCAGATTAAGCTTACTCCAGCATCTGTAATCCTCCCTCCAGTGTTGATATTATAGTGATTTATTTAATTTGGAATTGTCAGAAACTATTTGTCTGACACTCCTTTACACAAACAAATTCAGGGACAAATGGACAGTAGAAATAAATAAACGAAGCTGTGGTTTGGTGCATCAGAGTACCTAGTCCATCTGATTTGACATTGCCTTATCAGAGCCTTTTCTAACATTCTGTCTGCGCTTCAGATGCGCCATCTTTATCTAATCAGTTACACACAGCAGATTGTAAAGTTATAAACTTATCTTTGCTCATTTTCTAGTAGGCAAATTCTCAACTTATAATGAAAGCAGGGGGAGCCTAGAGTAATTCTACTAAAACTGAGCTCAAAAAGTGATCACGCTCACATTATCTCTAAGTGCTATGGACTTGGACAATAGTTTAGGAAATATGTTATTTATGTCAGCAAACTTCATTTTACCATTCTGACCTGCAAGTCAGAATATACTTTAATGGACAGAATGTGGTCTTAATTACAACTGCTGCAGTTGCAAACTATGCATACCATACTATGCTCCATTTTACATACACTGGGGCATTCTTACCTTCTTGTGCTCCTTCAGAGGAGAAGGTCTTTGAGTAAGAATACATACCTTTCATTTGCAAGAGGACCAGTGTCTGCTCTTTGAAAACTGAACCAGGAAAGTTCAGTAGCATTGAAGAGATTACTGGAAGAAGTCAGGACTGTATACCATGCCTATCATTTACCCTGTGTACAGTTCATTTCCCCGTAAATATATGTGGCTTTCTTCTCCCACAGTGGTTTTTATTATTACTGGTTTTATACTGACACTCTTTCTCTTTCTTTTTCTCTTCGTCCTCCTCTTCCTCCTTCTTTTTTCTTTTTAATAACCAGTTTTAATATATGCTTTTTTGAGATCTATGAAAAATGTTCCGATATCTACCAAGGCTAATATTCTTAAACAACACCAAAGAAAATTAAAAGTAAAAGAAACCCAAACTTGGAAGGAAATGTAAGAAAGCACAGCTTTTATAAGTGAGTATTTTTTTAGGTGGGATCATTATTTTAATTTTTTTTCTACCTGCTATTACATTAATAGAATGTAAGACAGATAACATTAATAAAAATGAAGGAATCTTATAATGAGTGGGATTGACAATATCTAATCACCTTTATTTCAAATTGTAGATAGTCAATGCCATTCTGAGCAGAATTGCTAGAATTTCAGACACAGACACATAGTGACTTTTTTCTCAGTTAACTTTGAACAGCTGTATTCCATTAGTTTTCTGTTTTAAACATTCTGCCAAAATAGTTCACATATTTAAGCAGAAGCCAATTTATTTTAAAATTGTAAAGCACTGGAGGAACTGTTTTAATAACTTTCTTTCTTTAAATACTACCACAACATGTTACATGAGGTTTTAAATGAAATATTATTATGCATTAAGCAGCAGTAACATTTTATAAGGCAATTTCTAATTTAACATTTTAAAAAATCACTATAGGCTGTTATTTGAAATTACATTCCAAGAACTTGAAGTTTTTGTGAGCAGCTTTCCAATAAAATTTTATCAAAGGTGTAGCCATAGCGTTTGAATAAGTTCTTATTATGTGTAGTTAGTATGGTGCTTGCAGTTTAACACTTTAAAATTATGTAATACTTAATCTAAACTAAGTACATAGAACATTAAATTATTTCTTATAATTTGTTGCTTTTGACATGTGATTTGGGTATTTTCTATAATAAATAAATAAAATCCAGTCGATATATGAGATAGAAAGTTTCTGTGTTTAATTAGTTTTGAGAAGTGTAGACAAATGAATTACCACAAAACTCTTTACAATGCTTATATCCTTTTTCTTTTTCAAAAAACTCACAAGCAGTTCAAGCTGAGAGAATTTCCTGATACTTATCAGCTACCCAGAGTTTCTACTGGCCGTATGAGAAACTGCAAGCTACTTTTAAGTGTAAAAGAAATGAGTGAATCCTTCTCTCTGGCTATTGATTCAGATTAAGCTTACTCCAGCATCTGTAATCCTCCCTCCAGTGTTGATATTATAGTGATTTATTTAATTTGGAATTGTCAGAAACTATTTGTCTGACACTCCTTTACACAAACAAATTCAGGGACAAATGGACAGTAGAAATAAATAAATAAATAAATACATTCTTTAAGTAGAGAATGCTATATATAAAACATATAATTATACATACTTCAGATGTCTTATTATCTATCTTGTTTAGAGTACAGATGTGTTTGTTTCTAACCTGATTTTCTAACAGACTTTCCCATGTGTGCTGGTTTTGGTTGGAATAGAGTTAATTTTCTTCACAGTAGCTGGTATGGGGCTATGTTTTGGATTTGTGCTGAAAACAGTGTTGATAACACAGGGATGTTTTCGTTATTGCTCAGCAGTGCTTACACAGAGCCAAGCCTTTTCGGCTCCTCACCCCACCCCACCAGCGAGTGGGCTGGGAGTGCACAAGAAGTTGGGAGGGGACACAGATGGGACAGCTGACCCCAACTGACCAAAGGGATATTCCACACCATATGACGTCATGCTCAGCTGACGAAGCTGGGGGAAGAAGAAGGAAGAGGGGATGTTTTAAGTGATGGTGTTTGTCTTCCCAAATAACTGTTATGTGTAATGGTGATAGCATATTTTCATGCGTTCTGTATGGTATGTCTAAATATTTTGATGGTTTTCATGTTTTGTACCAGCCGTGGAAACTGGTTTGCTGCTAGGTGACTGTAAAAGTGAAATTTGATAAATAATTATTAGAAATCTTATACTAACACTATGATTGACACAATAGACAAAAGTATAGCCAAGCAATTAACTAGTAGAGGTAGTTACTCATAAGTTTTGCAGTTCTTTGCTCTTATGACTAGATGTTCGTGTATGCTAGATGAGAACAATGTTGAAACTGACGACATGATTGAAACTGCGTTAAGCTTCAAGATCAAAGAACAAGGACAAGAACAAAGACTTCAAGGACAGCCAACAAGAACTTCAAATGGGTCGGTGGTCATAAAAGCAGCCCTTCAACTCAAATGGATCCTTCATTGCGCATGATCGGACGTAGGCGGTACTATGATAATCAGTTAAAATCATTTTTATGTATATGTATACTAATCTGATTAATACACAATTAGTTATTCTGTATAACCTGTTTGTGCTAAAGCTGTGGTATGCACGCTAGGTGGAATTATCCTCTGTGCATCCAGTGCTGCAATAAAGAATGCCTGCTTTCTAAAACTCCAAAACGAGTCTTACAGAGTTTCTTCGACCAGCTTTTCGGTATCAATGGAGCCCTGTTTTCCTGGAGATGGCTGAACACCTGCCTGCCAATGGGAAGCAGTGAATGAATTCCTTGTTTTGCTTTGCTTGTGCACATGGCTTTTGCTTTACCTATTAAACGGTCTTTATCTCAGCCCAGGAGTTTTCTCATTTTTACCCTTCTGATTCTCTCCCCCATCCCACCAGGGGGGAGTGAGCGAGTGGCTGTATGGTGCTTAGTTGCCATCTGGGGTTAAACCATGACACTGTGTATATTAAATTTTTTGCCAAATTTACCCAAAAAATTACAATTAATCATGCTATTTGGTAATGCCAGAATTTTGGAAATATATTCTTTAATCTGCTCTTTTTCCTTTTATTATGCTGTTATGTGGATTTCCAGGAAGTGAAGTAATTTATATAAAAAAAAGCGTAAGCACGCACAGCAGCGAAATATTTCTGTCTTCAAATCATGCTTCAGACAGTTTTCATTTGCAAATGCTGATTTGCGTCAACTGTGAGACTACACATGCAAAGGAATTCAAAAGCTACAGCCTTGTTTTTACATGTAACTCCAAGCATCTGACATAAATCTGAAAATGCAGTTATTCAGCTCTGGCTGCGGAGTTTCGGAGAACAGGTAAATATACACATTTGTCACTCAACAGTCCTAGGAACCATTTTGCTGCACTAAGAAAAAAATCCTTCTCACCTAATTTTATAGCTGTCGAGTTTAAAATAGCTAGTTGGATTAATTCTATATGCAGCTGGAGAACGAAGAAACATCATAAAACAAGGATGTGCAGCTGTGTGTGTAGGTGAGTGAGAAAAGGGAATACTCTTTCTGTTGAAGGTATCTGTAGTGAAGACTGGCAAATTAGTTGTATCAAACTGGGAATATTCAAGAGAACTAGTTTGTAGTTAGACTGTCAGCTGGAAGATGATCAGATGAAAAGCTGGCCTCAATGTGGCAATCACTGTTTGGAGGTTTTGTAGCTGAAAGAGTTAAGGTAGCAAAATACATGATACAGGCACAGTTATTGAACACCCCCCACCCCCCCCCCCCCTTTGATCATATGGCTTAATATCAAGAAGAATCCAGGGGAGTTATAAAGGTTGACATCTCTTTGCTGATACTGTAATTCTAGAAGGATTGTTTGTTGGTCTAACTCTGTTGGCAAGAGTAGACCATGGCTATTCTACCAACAACTACTTTATTGGTGATGTATTAAGAAAGGGGCCAGACAAATTCTAGCAGAAAAATCTATGGATGGCTATTAATCACTGGATGACAGGGAGAATAACCTCAGGAACTATCATTGTATTTAAACTCTTTCTATACCTAAACGCTGTCCTGGTTTCAGCTGGGATGGAGTTAATTTTCTTTCTAGTAGCTGGTACAGTGCTATGTTTTTGAGTTAGGTGTGAGAAGAATGTTGATAACACATTGATGTTTTCAGTTGTTGCTAAGTAATGTTTGGTCTTAAGTCAAGGATTTTTTCAGCTTCTCATGCCCAGCCAGCGAGAAAGCTGGAGGGACACAAGAAGTTGGGACGGGACGCAGCCAGGGCAGCTGACCCAAAGTGGCCAACGGGGTATTCCATACCATGTGACATCACATCTAGTATATAAACTGGTGGGAGTGGGGGTGGGGGGATTGCCACTCGGGGACTAACTGGGCGTTGATCAGTGGGTGGTGAGCAATGGCACTGCGCATCATTTGTATATTCCAATCCTTTGATTATTACTGTTGTCATTTTATTAGTGTTATCATTATTAGTTTCTTCTTTTCTGTTATATTAAACCATTCTTATCTCAACTCACAAGTTTTACTTCTTTTTCCGATTTTGTCCCCCATCCCACTGTGTCGCAGGGAAGTGAGGGAAGCAGCTGCGTGGTGCTTAGTTGCCAGCTGGGGTTAAACCACGACAACACCTATTACAGCTATTATCAAAGATAGGTTAGAACGTTAGATGAACCTTGGAAGAATTCTTCCAGCTACAGATTCAGACTCCTAACTTTGCATATCTCCAACGTAGCTGTCTGCATTTCAGATATGTGTTTAAGCTCTCATTATAGTGAGTGGACATCTAGTCAAAGAGTCTAGAGTATCATTTTGCTGACCTGCATCTGCTTTCAGTTGTAACAGCAGTTTGATTTTTGCCCATACTTACCGACAGATCGTTTCCTGACCTTCCCGAAGCCATTACCTGTTTCTCTGTATTCTCAGTTTTTATTTGAAAGAAAGTAAATCTCTAAACATTGTGTTTGTGAAGTTTAGACATGAACTGAATACAAACAACACAAAGATATGTGAAGGAACAATGAAAAAACTCTGAGAGACATGATAGACCCTTCCCTGCTACATAAACAGTGGACAGAGACAGTTTCTTGCAGAAGAAAATTCAGAGAATAATTCAAATTTAGCAGAAGTCATCACTCTCAAATCTATTTATTCCAGAAAGCTTTCTTAACTTCTGCACCTTAATTAGGTGTTTTACGTAGATGATGTGAAAAAACTTTCCTTCTCTACTGTTCAGGCTTTCAGGATTACAGCCTTCTTACTAATTTTCTGGAAAGAAATAATGTGTAATGGTGCCAAAAATGAGTGCAGTTTTAACAGTATAGTCAGTTAATTTTCATCGAAGCCTGCAATAGCCAAAGGTATGGATCTTTGCAGGCCTCTAGTCATAACTAGGGAAAATCAAGTTTGTGGAGCCAGCTAAAGCCAAAAGGCAATGCAGTCATATTTTGAATGGACTTAGAGATAGTGATGGATCCTGGATATATTCCATCCAATTCCTCATCTTGCTTTCTTCTTTTAACTGCTGTCCTTTTTGCTGTACTGTGCACTTATGTTGTTTTTCTATGAGATGCTTGATGTTCAATGACTAATGAAAAAGCTGGTGTGATTATAGTATATGTGATAATAGCAAAATAATAGAATAATAATATATGCATGATAATAACATTAATAATACCTGAGAGAAAGGTGAAATAATAGGCAAGAAACAACCCAAACTGTGAAATTTTTCTTTCACCATGTCTACAGTAACAAGGAATGTTTAGATGCTTGTGTCAGCAAACATATTCATCCCTACAGAGAGAGTTACTACTTTCACAGTGAGACAGCATTTCAGTTACAGCAAAATAAAAGTTTATCTTCTGTAGAAGTGCCTTTTGTTTTTCAGAGACAGAATTTCCTGGAATAAATGCTGCTGCCCTTCTGTTAAAGTCCATAACCACTAAATCTGTGTAACTGAGGATTCAGTGTCCTATCTCATCTCTTATCATTGGCCAGTTTTAATATCCTTTATCTCCCCGGAATATTTGTTAAGGGCTAAGAAATCATCTCCAAGGTGCAAAGCAATACATTGCTGAGGATTTTAAATGGGTGAATTTCTCTCTGCATAAATAACATTGGAAGAAACTTACTTTTTTTTTAATAGCATTTGGTTAACAAGTACGTTTGGTTAATGAGTAACAGTGGTTATCTACAATGACTAGGAGATTCACTCCTTGTATTTGGTTTAGTGGAACACAGAATATGGTGGCACTGATCCAATAAAAAGTAGGAGCTCATTAAAACTTCACATATTGTGATTATTTCACCAGAATAACAGATATCATTGTTTACTTGTGGCCATTTAACATGGCCAAATTATCAACTCCTAATGACCTTCTGACTCTAAGATATCAATAGGTATGCCCTCCTACAAAAACATCTCTTTGGTTGAACTCTTCAGATTTGGACAAAGAATGATCTATGGTCATTGAGAATAACTAGATACAGGGTCAGGTCTTGAAAAGTGCACTCAATTTTTGCTAGTGTCATCTATTATTTCAGAGACCCCCAAATGCATTTAAAATGTTATTCAAAATACTACTGTGGGCTTGTAATGTTTACCATATAAGGGGAAAAAAAAAAGTTTTTTTGTTGATTGCAGAAAAAAAAATATTTTGTGGTCTGTGCTTGAGTGTGAGTAGATAAAGTATCTCATTGTGTTAGATCTTTTGTTGAGAGCTTTGCCACTTTTAGATGACAAAAAACATTATGTGCATGAAAGAATTTCAACATTGAAAGTAGGTTAGATGGCAGGGTTAGTTGGTGTCTCAAACAGAATAAAATCATTCATGAGACCTGACTGGTGTCTAGATTCATCTGATAAAGTGTAGACAACTACATACAAGTTTGCCATCTAGATCATCTAGATTTGTTTTATCATGAAAGGGGAGAAAGAAAAGCTTCTATTCATCTCATCCTAAAGAAAATATCTAAAATATATAAAAGTGATTAACTGAGCTTTGAGCCTGATTTTATCTTTTGACTATACAGAAGCATAGGGTGACCCATACAGATATAGAAGTTACCCAAAAAAAGCTTAAGTAGGTAAGATCAGTCTCACTCAGCCTTTCTGTTAAATCATAAACAAAGAACTTTTAAATGTTTCAGTCTTTTCATCTGACAATGTAGTTGATAATATTAAACCACTCATAAGTCCTGCCTGTTAGTGTGCTACCCAAGCACTAGTGCCAACTTGATAGCTGGATCTGGTATTGGACTTGAAAGTGAATTCTTGAATTGGACTTGAAAGACAGGGACTTGATTCACTCTTTTGAGTGAATTTTACAGCACACAGGAATTGGAGAAACACCATAGAGATTCAGGTGCAGCACTAATGTTTTAATGCTCATTGACACATTTATTGGAATCATATACAGTAATAATAAGCTCTTCTACTGGTTTCAGCTGGTATAGAGTTAATTTTAATCACAGTAGCTTGTAAGGTGTTGTTCTGGATTTGTGACCAAAACAGTGTTGATAGCACACCCATGTTTTAGCTATTGCTGAACACTGCTTGCACAGCATCAAGGCCTTTTCTGCTTCTCACACTGCCCCACCAGTGAGGACACTGGAGGTGCACAAGAAGCTGAGAGGGGACACAGCTGGGACAGCTGATCCCAAATGACCAAAGGAATATCCCACACCATATGACATTGTGCCCAGCAATAGAACTTGGAGGAAGAAATAGGAAGGGGGGATGTTTGGAGTTTGTCTTACCAAGTAACCATTACGCATGATGATGCCCTGCTTTCCTGGAAACAGCTCCACACACAGCTTTTGCTTCACCTGTTAAATTGCCTTTATCACAACCCACAAATTTTCTCACTTTTACTTTTTACATGAGCGAGCAGATGTGTGGGGCTTAGATCTCTACTGGGTTTAGCTCACAATAGCTCTTAAAAAGCAGAAGGAAAAATTGGGAAAAGCTAGCCATACAAAATTCTGTTAAGGATTTAGTTTTACTGTTTTAAAAGGAAAAGAATATGCCCAGCTAAAATAATGCAATACAAATGACATTTTTAAAGTTCTTAATAACCTATCACACCTGTTACTGATTCTTTTAAAAATATTTTCTTATGTCTGTGATTTATCTAACTTCTGTCTTGAAAGTTTCAGCACATCTGCAAGTGTAAAATGCAACCGAAGTGCATAATTCCTTAGCAAAAATGAATGTTCCACTTCTCACATTAAATATCTATTAAGAAAATATGCACACCTAACAAAATGAAGTCAAGCTACCACCCAATACACAAATACCCCAATCCATACTCATTTCTCTCAGAAAAGCTTCAGAATATGTATTAATTTTATCATATGTTCTAGGAAAGCTAACAAAGCTAGACTAAGATGGAAAGTTCACTGCCACAGTGCTTACAGACAGAAATGACAAGGAAGACTGTGCTGAATTTAGGACTTAAAGAATGTTGAGTGTGACTATCTCCTCTATAGTCTGCTGGGTCTTCTTGTCTGAAATCTGTTCAACTCCAATAAATTGTTTTCCCACCAAGAATTACTATGGTGGCACAGATATGTCCCATTCCCTGTCCAGAATAGCTTTGCATGGCAGGGTAGCCAGAGTTACAATTTTTGTGCTAATTGCATCTTAACACTGGTCTAGAAGATGAACAACGAGCAGTGTCTGAGTCGGTGCAAAGGATTTGTATTGCTAGAGGGGATTTTCAGTGCTTCTTAAAGGATTAACAATATGATTAAATCTTGGAATAAACCATTTGGTAAAACAGTTGTCTTCATTTCAACCTAGAAGCAACCTAAAGTCATTATAGCCTACTAGAATGATGATGATGGGATGAATTAACATTTATTTAATGGACAACCACACTCTAGAACAGGTCACAGGGTAACCTTATTGCTTAGCACAATGACAAGGGCATTGTAGAGGGTACAGGGACAACTGAACTGAAGGCCTCACCTGGTAGCAAAAGTCCTGCACTCTGAAGAAGCACATAGTCCAGGATTTATTAATTGAAATATTCTGTATAATACTCACAGACATTTTTGTATCAATGAAACCACAGAACCTGGTAAGTCATTACTCTGACCTTGCTACTTTGAAAAGTTTCCAAAGTTACTGATAATAAAAGCACGTCATCAAAGTCTTTTTATAGATAAATAAGGGTTATATACTGTAGACTAAATAGCAAAAGTGTGGAATGTGACTTCGGAATACTTTTTAAAAAAAATTTTACCTACATTAAATTTGTGATCTAGTTAATATAATTAAAAATGTAGAGTACAACGTGTGAGGAGCATAAAAAAAAAAGAAATCATACCAAGGAGACCTTGTAAACAGTATAAGTAATATTGCAATGATGTTGGAGATATTTTAATCACAAACTAATAACACCACTTTATGATACTATCGTCAGTAGGAGAGTGGGGGGAATAAGCCCAATATTTGTGTGTGTCTGTACACACACAGAGACATGGGCACACAGTCTTATCTGCTGCCTGGTTGATAGGGCCTTCACCTGTGAGATAAGAAATACGGGCTTGAATCTTCTTCCTCTGAGGAGAGAATTTTTCTCTGTAGTTGGCTACTGTGGAAAACTGGGTGGCAGTTGCAGACATTGATTAAAAAGAAAGCCATTAAGTCTTCATTTTGGACATTCATGCCACTGGAACAGGTCAGTGACTTTAAGTAGCATCGGTATCCCTCCATCTTACTTATAAATCTCAAAAAGAGATATAGCAAAGTTACGACTCTGCCTGCTAAGATCTGAGCATCAACATAATGCAAAACACCAATTCTTAGGAAACCCAGGCAGCCACTGAACTGGAGGTTTTAGATTCCATTTTCTGATTTAGGCAGTTCAATCTTCCTCAGTCTTGCCTTTGACACCTGATTTTTCCTTTTAATCTCAGCCATCATCTTTTAACTGGTCTCTGTTTCTTTCTTCTTGGAGTGGAGAGACATAAAATTCTGAGTAAAAACTGATTACATGATACTGGCTTTGACTGGGTGCGAAGACAATCAACTTGCAGAGCACAGAGAAGATCATTTATAGCTCTTTTTTTTTTAACGAGGTACATTTCTTTCTGCCGTCCCTCTTTTTTCACAATATCGCTTTTCATGGAGGCATAATATGGTACTTAATTCACCATGGGCAAATTGTTCCTAAAATGAAACAACATGATCTCCACTCAACCAGGAAAAGAAAATATGATTGATGTACTTTAACTGAATTACATCAATGAAGGTCAGAGTGTAGCTTTCATGCTTTTGTGTCATATTGGTATGAAAGGTAAATCTTAATATGGATGCTGGGAAATCTGACAATCTTTCATTAATTGTTCAAGCTCTTGGAATCTCAGCTCCCAAGGATAAATGCATACAGTGAGTGTTCCCAAACTGCTTCCTGTTACTAGGGGTCAGATATTAGATACATGGACTAATACAGCTGTAAAAAAACAGGGACTACTTTTGCATATCTCATAGTCATTCCTGGATGTCTTTAAATTCCTACATATTGCAGAAGGAATAAAAGTATAAAGGCGTGCTTTTAGATCAGACAACACTAGGAAACTCTACTACTTTTCCTGATTGTTTATTTTTTTAATGTCATCAAAAATTTTAAGTCTTATCAAGTTTCTGTGTACTATTTGGATTAACAGCTGTATGATAAAAAAGATGTTGCAGTGAGGCTGTGAGGGAAACAGGACAGTAGACTCAGGAATTACCTGAAATCATGGAGGACTTGGGCACAGTGGTAATGGCTAATGCCTATGTTCTCAAATTTTATTTTGCACTTTTCTGACTCTGCTGCCATTGTAAGCAAGATGACCATGCCAGTGGTGAGTTAAAATGACCTGAAGGCATCTCTAATTTACATCAGCTGATAACATATGTTAAAAAATGAAACTACAGATAGAAGATGGTAATCATGCCCTGTTTCCCCTACTGTGGTGGCAGTAGTGAGAAAAATGCTGTAATTTATGAGCCTTGATATTGGTGTTTTAAGACACAAAAACATATCCATGTGCTCTAGGAAGCATACTTCTTTGCTATGAAGCAGTGCTAATCAGAGGAATCTGAGTGATTAATTTGGAAATATGTGGTTCAATGATACAGGTGGTTCATCTATGGTCTAGATTGTTTAAAAAATAAGGTTGATTTTGTCAGATTTTCTTTAGTTGAGGGAATTCTGGCAAGATCAAAACATGTTTGGTTAGTAGTTACTTTTTTTTTTTTTTTGTATCCTACAAAAGAAATCATGAAAATGGTTATACTGAAATGAAATGTTTCCTTCAGTCCAAAATTAATAGTTACTGAGTTTCAGATTTTTTTTCTTTTTCTAAAACTTCTGTTCCTAGAAAAAATGAAACTAAATTTCAGGCTCTTGAAATCCCTCATGAAATGATACTTCTGGCCTTTGCCCAGCTCAAGTAGTGATACTGATTTTGGTCTCTGGCTCATCATGCCCTAGAAGCCCTACTAATAGTGGTAGAACAGTACAGGTGGTTGTACAGAAGAGTATGCTTTCCCATAGAGAAATACAGCAGAGTAAGAAGCAGTACTGAACAGGAAAGCCAGACCTTTTTGTTTTCTTTCTGTCTCCGAAGGTATTTTTTGTTATTCAGACCCTGATGATGTGGAACTTCTGAGGAAGAAAAAGTACTAGTGCTAGTGAGCTCTGTTGCATTAAAGGGTAAAGAAGTTTGGCAGAAAATAAACCCCCTTGCATTCCAGCTTGTCCTCTATAGAGATTTCTAAGTTTCCCAAGGAAGCAGTCAGTATAACCAAGTGTTCGAATCTTACCCAATAGGAGTCCCTAGGGCGGCAAAGAGAGGTTCAGCCCATTGACTGATCTCAGAAGTCAGCGATGTCCTCCTGACTTGTCTATGATGGTATCTTCCCTAACATTCCTCCTCTCTTAATCCCTTTTATATTTTCTTATTTTGTAGGTGGAGCTTGAGTGGCTTTCATCATACATAACTTTACTTTGATTGGTATAAAGTTCTCTCGCTTTGCTTTTAAAAGTACATGCTAGAAAAAATTCAGAGCGCATGCTCAGTGAGGGGTGGTCGCACCTTGAATGCAGGTAGCTTTTGGGAGGGAGGTATGTTTTGGTATTATAATGAGCAAAGTTCACCCAGAGAACATGATTTAGTGTGTCGCTACTCCAGAACTGGGCACTTATGCTATAAATCAGAAGTAAGACAATACTGTTGACAGGACCCCCATTATTTCACCTCCTTGCTTCAGTAGATTCAATGCAGTGACCTTCCATTCTTGTTCCAGTAGTTCCAGTTCCCTATCCCTGAGTGATATCACAGAGCCTGGCCGTGGCGTCTCCACTCCCACTCCGCTCCACCCTCTGTGTCGTTTCTCTTAGAGTCAGCATACCAAGCTCCCCTGGTGTTGCTAACATCTAAGGTTGCAGGTTATGTTGCTTAGGGAGTTATTATGGAACATATTTCCTGTATATTCATTGCATTCCACCCTGGAGCTTTACCTTCCCTTAAGAGGGGGACATAGCAATAAGTCACCTCTAGCATCATTCCACTACCTCCTTTGTTCTTTCACTGTGTCTTTGCCCATCATGTCAGCTTTTGCCTACATCCACCCATGTAATGTGAAGGAACATTAAATCTGAGTTCTGTGACACTTTGTCAAGTGAATTGTTTGATTTTCCCTTCCTATCTTATAATTTAGGTAAGATTAACCCACCACCATATGACAAATGAAAGAATTAATCTTTTTATTTCTAGCATAAGGTGTTCTCTGTCTTATTGCATTATGTTGTAAAATACATATTCTTATGTAAATATATAATCCAATGTGAATAATTCCTTGAAGTTTACTTGAAATCTAGCTGGCAAATAACCAAGAATTACACAGTATTATTTTTTTTAAATCAATAATGGCATTAATGAAATGAAATGACCCTAAACTTTTCCTTCCTTCCTCCTTTTTTATTTTTCCTATCATTGTAAGGAAAACCATTTTTAAATGACAATAAGAATGTACTCATACTTCAGTTATAATTTCATAAAATTCACAATCTCTACTCTCATATATTATTTGATAACTGTTTTACACATCCATTTTCTCCATATATATTTGAAATAACATCTGTATGTATGTTAATGTACTATACTGCATTTTTTTCCCTAGTTGATATTTATATTCCAAATTTGAAAGGCTTGCATCATTTATTCAGTCACCAGTATTTGAATATCAAATGAAGTTGAACCCATCATCTGTGATGATAAAAAACCTAAAGATAAACATTGAAAATATTTTCATTCTCTGTGTGTGTTATTTTGAAAGCTTCAGAAGACATTATTTCAGGGTATTAGAAAATATTTCATACAGCTTTTCAGCATTTACTTGTATTTTGATATTCCAAAAGATGCTTTTGGCACTAGAGCTTTCCGAATAACACTAATACTTCTTCCTCTTCACTGTTTGTATTTAAAAAGGATACACACAATGGTATTTATCAGGTTTGCTGTGAATTAAGATGATTTTGCACTCATCACTAATCACCAAACCTACAGCTCTCTGGAAAATGGAACTTTAGAGACTGGATTTCTCATGCAACTTCCATTGGTATTTTTTGTATTTTAATATGACACTCCATTATAGTTAGTTCCTCATGTTGAAGTTATTAGTTATTTATGTGAAGTAACATATCATTATTGCTGTTGCTGAACAGCAATTATTTCGAACAGTTTGAGTTGCTATAAAGTGAAGACAATTTTTTAACTGTTTTAATTTTGTATGTGCTAAAGTCTATATGCCTGTTCAGCTTTTTTCTGCCTTCCTACTCTTTGATCTTTTCCCACACCACCCCACTTCATTTTGTTAAAGTAGCTGACAAGAAGTAGAGCTGGCTTTTCAATGCAGGTGCTCATGAACACAGTTAATTCAAAGTTTTATTGTCTTGGGAAACAGGCAAAGGTTGACATTCCAAGTACCTTTTATGTAAGAAGTCTGTAATTCCAGCCACATGCCTCCCCTCCCTCCCTTACCTTGTGCTGCATTGAGTTTAGCACCAGGAATCTAATTGTAGAAACCAGGGTTTGGACAGTACAGGACTAGTAAGACCTGGAATATTTAGTGGTCTGCAAACAATGCCAAATCTGTAACTTCAGGCTCACTCAAGAGTTTATAAAAGGTTGCTGTACTTGTAGCAATCAACCATTGCTTAGCTACATTGCATTGCAGGTTTTATGTGTGCAACCTGCAAGTTCCCCTAAAGTAAACTGCAAATTCATAGGGCATTAAATGGGCTTTTTTATACCACTGATTTAATAGATGAAAATAAGTTTTCACTTGCTTTGCTTGTTTTGTTGATCAGAGACTGGTCTATGAAGACTGAAATTATTTTGGTGGCCTCCAGGAAGTCACATCTGTCCTACGTTTTCAGATATACTATAAGGCACAAATATAATTTCTCTTCTGTAGGGACTCAGGACTGGTCCCCCAATCTGAATTTTATTCCTGTTGCAAAAGGAGCAGGGTAATTATAAAGTGCCATGAAAAAAGAGAATGTTAGGTAATGGTATCCCACAAAGCTGTGATGTTTGGCCTCATAGACCATCCTAAGCAGAATGCCTTGACTGCATGACTCAGTTGTAAACAACAGATACACCAATCAGCTTCATGACCGGTTTAAGTTCTAACTTTGTCACTTTGTCTGCCCCTGGCCGCAACTTCTCTGGAGCACGCTGGGGCACATAAACATTTCTCGCAGACAAGTAGTATGTGTAACTGATTCACTTGAGTAGTAGCCACTGTTATGTGTAAAGAAGATGGTATTTAAATAGTCTTTGTTAACTGGATGGGAACCTTTGAGAAGATGCTGAATTTCACTATTTTTCCCGTCCCAATGCCTTCTGCGCTTTTAAAGAGAAAAATGAAGAGACTATTTTTATGGCAAAATAGCCTCACTATTGATATCAATATATCAAAATGCCTCCTGATTTAAAAACCAAACAAACAGAGAACCCCAAACCAACAAACTCTTCAATTTTAATTTGGAAGAGTGATCGAAGTAAACATTTTTATTTAATTGCATTGCAATCCTTTACATTGTAATCCTCTGGGTATGTACACATATGTGCTTTTTCTGAAAACTGAAACTCTTGGGTTTTCACTGCTCTTACAGAAGATTGAAATATGCCAGCTTGCTTAGCACAATCATAGTTTGGGGTTTTTTTTGTCTCTGACATTTGTAGCTTGAACCACATTTTGTTATGTAAAGTGTAAATAACTTAGGAACCCTTTTTATTCTTATTTGTTGTGTTTCTTATTTTTGTAAGAAAGCCCTAAGCTTTCTAATGTCTTATATTATTTTTGTTACATCAATCTCTTTCCTTCAATTCCCTAACTACAAGCAACTTCTTTCCCATCTCTGTGTTGTGTCTCTGAGGACAGACTTTGAGGCCGGTGGTTTCTCTCCTGGAATGCAATGTTCGCTAGCAGAAAATTGCATTATCTGTTTCAGTCTCCATTTCTGCTCTGTTTCTCCATTTGTGTTGATTGTACACACTTTTTTTCTATTTCTGCCTGTTTTCCTTCTTTTCTCCCTGTCTATTTGCACAGCTCAGATTCTTCAGTGGACTTGATGACCTTTTAATCATTGTGTAATCAGGTTGGTTAGGCACAGCATTTCTGAGAGAGAGTGGGTAACCATGACTGGAGTGCAAAAACAGCTGTTTGCTGAGTTTGTAGTGTCTCAAGCATGACTGAATCAGCAGTATCATCTGATTCATTGTGGTCCAGGTATTATTGAAAAACACCTCATGAACAGTCATTCCCTTAACTATGCTCTTGGCCCCATTTCTTTGCTGCTTTGTTCCTGCTTACATGATCAGTGGCCTTTCAAGTTCCCCTTACTGTGTTGAAATAGTGCTGCCTTCAGGAAGTGCTATACTGTGAGACAACCTGAGATATCTTTGATCAGGCTGAGGTCCTCCAAACCAAATTTTGGAATTGATTGACCCACTGTGTGGAGCACAAAGTTATATTACATCTTCCTCCAAAGCATGATTCATGCAGTCTGTCCAGCTGAGGTGTTTATGGACCATCATGTATAAACAGAAGTGTTACTTTATCATTATCCATCACTGCCATCTGTCTGTCTGAGCTAGTTATCCATTGTCAGTCAATGTAATACCTGTGACATCCTGAACATCAGGTCCCCAATGGTTCTGGAGAGAGTAATACCATATGCATGAGGAATCTACAAGATGCCTTTGCATCTGCACTGATCTACAGCCAGTTTTCAAATTCCTGACCTAATTTTCTAGTTCTTGATGACACTGATGTTGACAGAATATTGACACCTGACAGTAACAATAGCACAATCTCTTAAGTATCAGCTTTCAAAAAGAATGTATCTGTTCTTTGTACTAAAAATAATGGATAAATTGGTGTAAGCTTTAGTAGGAGAAAGATCACGCCCGAGAAGGAGTTAAATATCCTTATGAATGCCACTGGGCAAACAGATCTAAAACTGGGAAACAATATGATCTGCAAATTCATTATATCCTTTCAAACTATTTAATGCCTAGTGGCAGCATTTTCTTGTATAAGATGAAGGATTCAGTTATTCCATGGTCCACAAAATAATGACCTTCTCTGCACGGTTCTGTTCATTGAGTTCTTGCAATATAACATCCACTGTTCCCCACATATACCTGCTACTTTAAGAAACACAACTAGCAAAGGTAAAATATGCTACCAAAAGCTTTGTCAAAAACTTCTGCCTATGTGAACTGAGTACAGTGTTACACCAACAGTCTTCAAGCCCCATACTAGTTTCATGTGTGTCCCCATTCCCCAAACTACAGAGAAAAAAACAGCAGAATTGTAAACATTCCAACACACATGTAACCATTTTTCTAAATGCTACTTCTCGCAGAGAAGGGAAAAATTGAAAGGTCTAGTATATTTTTATGTGGCAAATAATGATATAAATGGCATTCCCACACTATCACTAGATCATAAATTGAGAGTCCCAGATATTTTGCCTGGATTTTATCAATACTGTGTCACTGAAGTACTGTGATTTTTTTGCTGTTTCATGATAATGCAGCAGTGTTTGAGTTTTGTTTGAAATTCTTTAAGCCACAAATGAGAATCATTGGCTATTTGATTTTCAGGGCTCAGAAGAAAAAGAGGAAAGCAAAAGAAAATCGACATTTCCAGTCTGTAGTGCACTGAACAGAGGGGGAAAAAAAAAGAGTAAAAGAGAAAAAAGATTATGTGTCAAATTATAAGTTTCCTGGTTGTTCTGAGTTTTCATACTGTTAATTAAAATAAATAAAAGGCTTTATATGTCTATATAAACACTTTGCATTAAGTAGCAGAAATATTTTGTGTCAAAACATAAAAAAGAATAGTGCTTTTTTTAAATTTTTAGAATTTATTTTTAAAAAACAGCTCTGAGCTTAAGGAATTTCATGCACAAAACATGGTAAAAATACAATTATCTGTCTGAAAAATATTCTTTAGAACACATTACAAAGCATGAAAAAGCCATAGTTATGGCAAAAATTATTTTCTAGTTTCAAATTCTTATTGAACTTTGAGCAAAATATTAATTTCATACTAAAGGGGAAAAAATTAAGCACCAGGTAATATTAAGAGGAGCAGGACTTATGTATCATGTTACATTTTTCTACCCTTATAATTTTATGTAAACATTTTGGAATACTGCTTAAATACAGTCTTTGAAAGAATTTAAACAAATTGTATAGAAACATGTGATAGATACTCTCTTCTACTGTACAAACAAGTTTCATCTCCTGAAGTATGTTCTTTGACATGCCTTCTGAATCAGGTATTCATCACATTGAAAATTTCTAGATTATTGAAAAGAACAATTCTCTGAGGGTCATTACAACCTGGTCTCAGTTTAAGCACATCTTTGGTCTGAAAAAGATGAATTAGTGTCTTCAAATATAATTTAAAGCAAACTGGACATTCAGTGTCAAACACCCACTGGATATTCAAAGTATCGGTTGTGACAGTTTGTGGGACAGATTCTTAGCTCATGTAGATTGATGAGAATACATTAACATCAGCAGACTGACATTGATTTATGTTGCCTTTAAAATATGAACTGCACATCTTTGATTTCTTCTTTTGCATAGTCTGACTCCGTTACAAATGTATTGAGGTGTCTGTCCATCACAACAGTAAATTAAGTAAAGGGAAACATGTTTGCATGTGTCTTTTCTGTGACAATTATAATGCTTTCACTTCACAGAAGTGTCCAGTAAATTACAAAAATGTTTCCCCTGAGCACAATAAGCAATAAATTTTACTAAGGGAGACCTTATATTCTAGCTACACACTACGTATCAATTAAACCCCAAATGCCAATCTGTAAGTAGCTACTGAAATGAAGAATTAGGCATATGAAACGACAAGGTGAACAGAAGAGTGCCTTTGATTCGGTATTGGCAGGATTTATATACTACCAAAAGTCCACTGGCTGCTTTAATATAGCTCATGGTATTACCATCGGTTTAAAGTATGATCAGCACTTTCCCACAGTGCAACAAAACCCTTTGCTCTGCTTTCTGCCCCCTGAACAATGCAGCCTTTGTTTGCCAAAGTAGCAGATCCCAACACTTCTGAGCTTTTTAACCTTTCTTTGTGCTGGTGATTACATTTGCAATTCATGCCATGTGGATTGTGGATGCTATTTATAAACCCCTGTGGGGGGAAGAAAAAAAAATGGGGAGGAAAGGTTAAAAAAAAAAAAAAAAATTAATCTGTTTAATTTCTCCTGAAAAAGCCAAACTGTCCAGTTTTTAATGCACATGAAAGTTTTCAAAACATGCTGAGCGGTTAGAGCAACAATGTCTCACATGTCTGCTTATGGATATACCTGCTGTGAGCATGAGAGAGGCGAGCTGTTCTGTAGTGCAGAGGTTGATACAGTTCCTGGAGCCCATTCTACCATTTGCATCTAGAACAGGACACCCACAGTTATGATCTGCATATCAGGGATAACGTTTTTTGCAGATGTTTAGTGAATAAGAACAGGAACCACCTAATCTTCACTGAACAGGAGTAACTTCTTTGTGACATCAAAATAAGTTGTTCCCATTCTTTGTAAAAGACAGGCTTGAAGACAAAACAGAAGGAAAGAAAAGAAAAGGAAAATTTCTTTTTTCAGAGAACTAGTTAAATGTCTCGACCAGTTCTCCCACTTCTTGACTTCTGCAGTCCTTGTAATCTGACAAGGATGAGGGCATACCGGTCCTTTGTAACCTGTAAATCTTGAAAGCAGGTGGTTTTAAGAGATGTAACATTTTGTTGGCAAAGCAGCATGTCACAGAGGAATGGTGAGGGCCATATGCCTCTCACCAGGTTCTATTCTTTAGTCATAATTCACTTTTTTTCTCCTGTGATGCATGCAAATCTCTGTCAAGTAGTGTGATAGAGCTATCATACCCATGAGAAAGAACAGAAAAGCAAGTTGGGCAGATCAAGCAGGATGAAGGTGCTTTTCAAACTGTTAGCTGAGTTTGTCCATTTTCAATTCCATTTTTAAAGACAGAATGTCAGATTCTATGAAAAGAAAAATAACGGAATTTAGCATAGAGGTGATGGCAAGGAGACTGAGATGTTTATCAACTTCTTTCTGTGCACAATTTCAAGTGATCTGTGAGCCAAATGAGGAGATCTGTGTTTCCTGAATTGTAACTAAGACTTCTGCAGAAATCCTAGAGGTACTTCAAACTGAGAGACTCCTGGTAGGGACATATAGCTGTTGAGCTGTATCAGTCCCAGAGCCATGCCCCTGAGGAACAGTGTAGCTCCATTGTGTAACGCATACAAAACCCATGGATGTTTGCATCTGAGCCAGGAACATTAAATATAACACAAGACTTGCAGCAGTAGTCTAGCCTTCTACAGCAACAAAATAGACAGACATATATATTAATCTAATTTTATCGTTCTTCAACTGACAAAGACTGAAACAGGAACACAAAATAACCTCTCTTCTTCTTGGAAGAACTCCCAGCTGACTATAGCTCTAAAGGAGAGAGGCTGGCTTAAACCAAATCCACTGAGAGGTAGGGATTTCTTACATTTCTCTTGCATTTAACTGAAGCCTAGACCAAAGAAAGTAATATTAAAGGTTATGTTTCATTCTGCTACAGTGGCATTTCTCAACTTAGGAGAACATGAGTAAAGGTGGCCTGTTGAGATTTGACATGACAACCATTGTCATTTTGCTGAGGTACAGCTTATAGAACAGATGTCCATTTATAGCACAGTACAAAATCTTTAATGCCTTTTAAAAGCAGAGCTTTTTAAAAGTGCATTTCTCAAGGGATCCTTTTCTTTTTTTTCAGAGACAAAAAGCTTCCATACTTTATGTCTGCAGCTACTGCTGCACAATGCCCTCTTTCCCACCCCTGGTGTGTTTATTCTCTGGGAAGTCACAAATGAATAATAATATAATTTTCTTTCAAGTTAATGGAACAACAAACAAATCCCAGACCTCTTGCTTTTTAATAATGATTTTGGATTTCACAAAAGGTAATAATTAGCTTCAAGAAGGACAAAAAGTTTCTTGCAAGATCACCAAGTCAGTTCTTCACAATCTCAATGCTTTCGTGATTTTTAAAACAGTAATATATAATTAAATAAATATTAAGTTAACATAAGTACAAAAGCTTAACTTACACAGAGTGACAGAATAGTCTTAAATGCTACTTACAGATACTTCCAAAGTTTTCATTTCTTCTATGCAGTCTATTATATAAAGGTACAAATATGGACAGATTTCATCATTACTCATTGTGAATAACTGTCTCTTTTTTCCCAGGTTTATCCAAGATGAGTAGTTCAAAACTTCCAGGCTTTCCAAGTATTCAATAGTTCTGAAGTCTGGCAAATTTCTTTCTTTCTTCTATTTTTGAAAGAGTAATTAAAAATGCAAATTCTCATATGTTAACCTCTCTTCAACCTTATTTAAGGATTTGCTTATGCTTCATTGACTTTAATATGATAGAAATGTGCATAAATGCTAGCATGTTCTTATATACCTTTCTGAATCATGGCCAAGATGGCAGAACAACCAAAGGTAAAATCTGTTATTTCATATACATAGTCCTATATTTGATTCTCATATTGCAAGGACAATATGTCCTTTACTCCATACTGTTGGGGTCTACCACACCCTTCCTGGTTAATTGATCATCATGGGATTAAATAGAAAAGGGTGTGAGTTAATAATGCCAAACATATACATTAGCAGAAGATTTTAAAGGAATAAATGAAAGCCTTCAAATTCCAATTGACTCTAAATGGGATATAACTGGGGGTTTTATGCCTTAGAAAATATGCTTCATTATAATATTTCAGCTTACAAGCTAGAAGTGTCTGTGGTTTCAGGTGATTAGGAAAGCTGAAGCTTGTATTTTTTGAAGTGGAAAGGTATGGACAGTACTTATTCTGTTAAATAGTAATAGAGCTATCTCCCATTAAACTGTGGGAAACAGAAGCAACTAGGGCAAAACAATCAGATACAACTGGAATAGATATTGCCCTTTTTATAAAACACTGGATAGTAAATCTTAGTTTGAAAAGCACATAATGAAATTTAAAACTATCTTGTTTCAATTCTTTTAAAATGGGACACTCCCATTACATTAAACATCTAAAAATCTCAATACAGAACTTTGGGTTATCATTAGCTGTTTGTTGCTGCAGCATTCAGGTACTTTCTAAAAATACTTGTTTGTTAAATATTACGTATTGCATCTTCAGAAATATTATTGGTACCACTGCTTTCCAGAAAGAGCGCAAATTACGTCATAGATTTGGTTTAGGTAATATCATTCATAAAATCCACAGGATGACATACATGCTGTCTAGAAACCGATCCTCTTACTAACATTAATTCCTAGAACATGTTATTTATTAAAATGCATATACTCAATGGTGTCATGATCTCATGTTTTATAGCAAGGCCTACACCATAAGCCTGCAAAAAGCTCTGCAAACCTGAAAAACTAATAAAAAAGACCTTGAGAGTACCATTAATCTCATTTAACAAATGGAGAAATTAGAAAATAAAAGAAGATATTAAGTACCCACAGTCCATCTTTGCAGTCTAGGAAGATGTCCCTGTTCTGTTAAATGGAAGAAAAATAACACTAAAAATGGGGGCGTGACTGGCACAGCCAGGCAACAACTCATACTGGAGTCATCTCTATACTCTTAACAATGCCTCACTTTGACTGTATACTCAGATTTCCTTTTCTTACGTTTTTCATTGCAGGTAAAATATTTCTAATTTTTTTCCTTATTTAGGAAGATGCTTTCTAGCTTACAGGTGCTGTAAGCATCAGGAGCAGTAGCAGTTGCTAAACAAACTTTTTTTTCATGAACAACAGAGTAAACAGCCTCATAAAATCCGCATGAGCTGTCAGTGCATGACTTTATAGTTACCTTGGGGCTGTAGCAATTAAAATATGGTATTTACTTAAAAAGAAAAATGTCAGGCTCTTTCAATTCTCAGATCTGTGAGTTGGTTTTGTGTTTTAACTACTCCTTTTTGCCATGGAACCATCTAGGATGTGAATATTATTAAATTGAATATAATAAAAAAAAATTATATTACTTAATTTATTGGGAAAGCTTTCCAAAGACTTCAGCAAGACGATGAGGATGTCTTTAGAAAGCCGGCGTGAACAAGTCAGAATGATATGGTCAACATGCTTGGAAAGGTGTCTTATTCAAAACTGAGATTCTTTTAAAGACTTGGCTTTTCCTCTATATTAACTGGTTACAACTTCCTCAGCTGTTGAAAAATCTGGACTTGCAGTGTGGAGGGGAGTGCTCTGTGCTTGTGTCTTCTTGTTATTTTACCCCCTTCTCTTTCCAAGAATGAAAGCTCTGAATGAAGATGGAAGATGTTTAATTGACCATCAAGTAGAAAAAATAGGAGACCTTTTTTAATATTTAGCTAATCAATATTTAGCTCATCTTGCCCTGAAAGCATTTTGTTTGGATTTCATTTTAGAGACACATAAAGACAATGGAAGTACTGCTTACCTCTCTTCTTCCCCCAAGACTACTATTTAGCGTTATGACGTTTATTCAGGAAACAGACTTGAGTTTCAACCTCTCTCAGACCAGCATTTAAAGACATTAAGTGAGAAGAATCAAAAGGAAGTCTGTACACAATACTTTCCCAAATTTTCTAGCTTAGGAAATTGTTAGAAATGTAAAGACACTATCTATTTTGCAAAAGATGTTATCAAGCTCGTGAAAAAAGAAAGCAGCAAATTAAGATCGCAACTTAATCTAGCCATCATCCCAGCAGTTTAGAATTCATCTGGGACACCGAACCTAGAAGCTCTAGAACCTGATCTGGATAAGGGGAACATGGATCTGGCATATCCCTGCTAATGCTGGCTCTTCTGGGATGATGAATGCTTCTCGAGGTCTGGTCAGAAATTCTCTTCTTGAGAAGGTATTTCCTTACAAAATCATCACTGGATGAGCATGATCCAGCCAGAACTTCAGCTGCATTTAAAATTATTCCATTAAAAACATTCCAGACAGCTTTAAATTTGAGTTCATGCACACACACATGTGCAGTGCACATGAACAAAAAAATAATGAACCATCTGCTGAGGCAGGTTGCTTGCCCTGACATATTTTCACTGTGCTTTTAAGAGATAATGGCATGTATCTGCAATGTAATTTCTCATGGCAGTATTTACTTATATCTGTGAAATACTGTGCCATAGTTGGTTTTAGTAAGTCTTCCTGTTTATTTCAAGTTCTCAGGTAAATAGCTGCATAGGCTAAAAACTTAAAGACATGCTTCATTACACAAAAATGGGTATTCAACACAGTAAAAAAATACGGATTATTAAAATCTGCCAATAATAGATATAGCTATAGATGAAAAAAAGATATAAGCAGAGATATAAACAGATATATAGACCCAAGATTCATTCAATGAAATTTAATTTTTGAGCCTGGACAGTTAGATAATAGATCAGGAAAAGCCTACATGAAAAAGAAGGACTGATAATCAATAATTCAGGTGTAAAAGTGATTGTGTAATTCCAGATCATGACATTAACAACAAAAACTGGATTTATTGATTAATTAATAATTAATAACAACTTGTTACTAATATATTAATGCAAATTAAATGCACAAAATGTATGTTCTGACATTCTGCAGACTGAGATACTGATGTCTGAATGACAGTCCGTGATAACCTCTGTATCCTAGACTTTCTGGATACAGAGCTTTCTGACTCCTCTGCAATTTATCTCTGCATGTTTACACACATTCAAGCAAAATCACAGTGAGACTCTCAATGATTGGGTGATATCTACAAAGCTGCAAAATGAGTCAGGTAAAGCAAGGACCAGAATCTAGCTTTCTCTCAGGTGAATGTTGGACTACATTGGGATACCAGCTATCCTAAGTATCTCATGCCTTCATAGGAAAATATGATTTTAAATGAAATTCTTCCATTAAAAAGCTTTTGCCTAATAAAACATGTCTGGCTCTAGTAATTACTACTAACATAACAATTTAATGATGAACAGAGAATTTTCTGAGAAAAAACAGAATAGTAGAAAGGAACAAAATATCTTGTTCTACTCATTATAGTCAGAGAAACAACAAAATGTTTTAAACACAATTCAAATTTTGTTTTTAAGGAAAAAAAAATATCTCTTACAAGTTAGATTGTCTTTTTTACTTGCTTAAAGAAATAGCTCTTGTTCATCTGCTACCTACATCCTATTTACATCATTTCTCCTGGTTAATAACATTTAAGGTCCTTTCCATACTACAATTTTGCCTTCCTGTGTGGCAACAAAATTTCTCAATTTTTTTACACAATATAGAGATGACTGCTTTGTAGCCTGAACATATGTATTGGGTTTGTGTGGCAAGATTTGGGTAGCAGGGGGATTACAGGGGTGGCTTCTGTGAGAAGCTTCTAGAAGCTTCCCCTATGCCCGACAGAGCCAATGCCAGCCAGCTCCAAGACAGACCCGCTGATGGCCAAGGCCAAGACCATCAGTGACGGTGGTAGCACCTCTGGGATAACAGACTTAAGAATGGAAAAAAGTTGCAGGAGGCACAGAAACTGCAGCTGGAGAGAGGAGTGAGAATACATGAGAGAAACAACCCTGCAGACACCAAGGTCAGTGAAGAAGGAGGGGGAGGAGGTGCTCCAGGCGCCAGAGCAGAGATTCCCCTGCAGCCCGTGGAGAAGACCATGGTGAGTCAGGCTGTCCCCCGGCAGCCCATAGAGGTCCACGGTGGAGCAGATATCCACCTGCAGCATGTGGAGGACCCACACCGGTGCAGGTGGATGCCCGAAGGAGATTGTGACCCCATGGGAAGCCCGCGCTGGAGCAGGCTCCTGGCAGGACCTGCGGCCCCACGGAGAGAGGAGCCCACGCTGGAGCAGGTTTGCTGGCAGGACTTGTGACCCCACGGGGGACCCACGCTGGAGCAGTCTGTGCCTGAAGGACTGCCTGCTGTGGAAGGGACTCACACTGGAGCAATTTGTGAAGAACTGCAGCCTGCGGGAAGGACTCATGTTGGAGAAGTTTGCGGAGGACTGTCTGCCTTGGGAGGGACTCCACGCTGGAGCAGGGGGAGAGCGTGAGGAGTCCTGCCCCTCAGGGGGAAGGAGCGGCAGAGACAACGTGTGATGAACTGACCACAACCCCCATTCCCTGTCCCTCTGCTCTACTGGGGGGAGGAGGTAGAGAAAATGGGGAGTGGAGGTGAGCCAGGAAGGAGGGAGGGGTGGGGGAAAGGTGTTTTGAGGTTTGACTTTGTTTCTTATTACCCTACTCTGGTTGATTGGCAATAAATTAAGTTAATTTCCCCCAAGTGGAGTCTGTTCTGCCTGTGACAGTAATTGGTGAGTGATCTCTCCTGTACTTATCTCGACCCACAAGCCCTTTGTTATATTTTTGTCTCCCCTGTCTAGCTGAGGTGGGGGGTAGGGAGTGATAGAGCAGCTTTGGTGGGCACCTGCATCCAGCCAGGGTCAACCCACCACAACATACACGGAAGAGGAACGATTTCAGTCTGCTGTTTGGGGACACCTGAAAAAGTCATCATGTGTGATGGGCCTAGAAGCTGAACTTAGTACCTAGCTTTGAGGGTTTTTTTCTGAAGAAGAGAAAACAGCTGCCAATTTCTCCAATTCCTGCAACTATAAGAGTCAGGAGCTCTGTTCAAAAGAAAAATCATGGGAGAAGCCAAAAGTCCAAGCCAGTGTAGAACTACATTCCTCATGAGGATGGCCTCAGGTCTTTGAAACTTCTTGGATTATTATAGATCTAGGAGAATCCAGCATGTACAGAAAGCAGATTCATATCTTACATGGGGAGGAAGGAAGTATATCAGACTAGCATAGCAGGGCAGGACCTCATCACAGAATTTTTTCATAGGTTTCCATTTTACACAGTATTTCTGTCTAAGTAATTTCGGATAATTCAACCCTCAGTGTACACTGTAGTATACAATGCTTGTGACAAAGTATTTTCAAACATCCTCAGAAGACTTTTGATGTAATTTATGTAAGATTTTTCTTTTTCTTTCTTTCCTTTTTATTTTCCTTTTGTGATATCAGAAGTAAGTGCTCTTTACTTCTCACATTTTTTCATTAATTAGCTGGCTGATGGGCTATGGCCAGTTCCACAGCTCACTGAGCAGCCTAATATTAATATCATGTACCTTTGTCACTTTACCCAAATGCTATATAGCTTCTACTGTATAAATAAACAGCAGCTCAGTAATAAGAAAGCCGCCTCTAGGTCTTTTTGCTGGTGGGCTTTTTGGGAAGGGAGGGCATTACGGATGTTTTATGTGTGCTAAAGACAGAGGAATAAAAAAAAAAAGAAGGTGGACTGGTGAGTCCTGTATGTGAAAGCAGTTTTGCAATCAAGCAAATAGAATCAAATGGCTGGATTAGAAACACTTGTAGTTTACATGAACAGAAAAATACTAATGAAAAGACAAAGAAAGATTTTTTTTATTATGGAACATATTTCTGGAGAAAATGTGAACAAAGCTGTAGCTAATGCTGAGTTTCAAGCCACCCTTTGCAAGACAGATACTGACAAACTGGAGCAAGTATAATGAAAAGAGCAACCAAGATGACTGGGGGCTGGGCCACATAACATATGGGCAGAGACTAAGGGAGCTCCATTTGTTTAGGTGGAAGAAGAAAAGGCTGAAGAGGGGGATCTAATTGCAGTCTTCAAGTAGTTAATGGGATGTTACAAGAAAAAAAATGGAGCCAGACTCTTTGCAGGTACTCAGTGAAAGAATTAGAGGCAATGGGCACAAGTTTTAGTAAGGTAAATTCTGATTGCATAGAAGGAAAAAAAAAAAAATCATAATGACACCTGCCTGGACAGGCTGCGGAGCCTTTGTATTTGGAAATATTCAAAACTTAACTGGAAATGGTCCTGAGCAACCCGATATAACTTTGAAGCTAGTCTTGCTTTGAATAGGTCACCTGGGGTCTAGATGATTTCCAGAGGTCTCTCTTCTAGCATAAATTATTCTATGATTCTATAAAATAAGAGAGATGTAGTTCTTTGGATTGGGGTATTCTTTTTTCTTTTTTTTTTTTTTTCTTAAAAATAGCTAATCACATACACTCTGACAAAATCCTCATTTTAAGTTTGAGAAAGAAAGGAAAAAAGTAAGTATCAATTTCCACCCACATGACCGGTTGGGTGGGGATGTGTTTGTAGGAGGTCATTACTTGCATTTGAGCTTGGTATGGCTTTGAACTTCCTGATCCTGTGGGAAAAGGGCACTTGGTGAGCAGCCTGTGTCTGAGTAGCTATGACTGAGCCCACAGGGACCACCTATATTTCCTGACTAAAGTTTAATGAAACAAGACTTTGCCACTAACAGGACCATTGAGTTTGAAAGGCTCTGTTCAGGATCTGGGGTTGTTGGAGCTGTAGAACAGAAATTCCCCCATGGAAAAGTGGAAGTGGGAAGAGACTCCATTATCTGTTTGGAAAGCTCAAAAGAACATAATACCATAGTCAGTGCAGACACCTAGAAGTGTTGTCTGGTCCAAAGTAGCAAGCACAGAGACCTGAGACCAGTGTTCATACGGGTGATGAGAACACTGAGACTGTAATCACCAGCTTTTCCCCAGTTTGTAACTTATTTCAGGAATAAAGTGTAATTCTGTGTTTCTTTATTTCACAGTCAATTTCTTCCTTTCTTGCCTGAAGGGAACATGTTAAGCCACTGGAACTTTGGAAATATTATAGATCTTGACAGTCCACTGCTCTAAAGAGTGTAGATACATTACACACACACACACATATATGTAGTGTATATATAGTGAGTATATATATGTATACTAAGTATATATATACATCTATATGGTGCACTGCTGAAAAGACTGAGGTGTAAGAGCAATCCTCAGCACATTACTAGACACAGATATCATAAAAGCACACTGTCCCATTCTCTGACAGCCTAATTGCAGGATAATTTTTGTCCAGAAATCATGGCTAGACTGAGACATGCTTCCCAGACAACAGAGAGCTCTCACCTGCTGTAATTTGTTATTATTAGGAGAGAGAAAGTCCATAGTGAATAGCAAGGCAGGGAAACTACTTTACCAGTAATAAACTGATACACTAATTAGCTAAAGTTTTGTTGTACTATTTTTGTATTTGTGACTAGACAGATCACCTTGATCAAGTTTTCTTCAATTCACCCACTGTTTTGCATATTTCTTTTCTTATTTCTGAATTTTGGCCAGTACAATTCATCATGTTTCTATATTTGATTTACAAATCAGGAGTTTGCAAATCACAACCAGGGGATTACAGCCATATGTAAACCCCATGGCGAGGACTTAGAAAGCCAGAACTTTCTGTTGCATCTATAGGGAAGAAAAGGCACATTCTTAATCACTCTGAAGGATATACACACACAGAAGTCAAGATTTCAATAAAAAGGGGAGTTTCTGTGAACCAAGGACATCGGTGAATATCAGAATTAGTGAAGACTTATTCCCTGTGGATCAAGAAAATATTGATATGCACAATTTCAGTCACATGAAGAGAACTCAGAAACTACTTGAAGAGACAGGGCCCATTATTTAAAGACATTTTATCTTGAAATAGTTCCAGACTGCACAGTAGCCTACAAAGATCACTTCACTAATAGTTCAGGATTTGTTTACAGGGTCTTCTGCAAACAGATGTTTTCTGAAAATATACTGTGAAGGTCAGTGTAAGCTCTTTGACACAAATTTGGTGAATATTTTACTCACGTGTACAGTTTCTCATTCAAAATGAGCTAACGCACAAGTTAAAACAGAAGATAATGACAGAGACTATGTCATTTCTAAACTGATTTCGGAATGTGGCCCACTCTGGGGTTCATTGTTATAACCTAGACAGGGGCATGGTCATTGTTCACCAGGAGCACCACCCAGGACTGCATTTCTTTTCTATTAAAGCAAGGGAGACCAGTGTGCAACAGCATGCCCAGATCACAGCACAATCTGAAATTCTTTTGCAACCCAGTACAGAGATTAAGTTAGAACATGTTCCTTATATAGACCTGTATAAACCTGGAATTAGAAAAGGAATCCCTATCTCCTATTTTCTTGTCAAGGTGCAAGGAACTGGCTATTTCTCTGAGTTGTAGCTTGCGAGAAAGTTCCGTGATTCGCTGAATATTTGGGACAAAAAAAAGCATTTAGAAGATTTTTTGAGTGGGATATTGAGACAATCCTTGGTAATCTGAGATTTTCTGGCCAAAATGGACACCTGATTACTTTCTACCAGATTTTTCTAGCCCCAGACATCATATTGCAGCAATGAACTTGCTTAACAGCTTGTTTCATGATAGCAAGCGTAACTTCCTAATGATATATAGAATGTCCCTTCCTCCCACCCTCTTCAGCAAAAGAACAGTCTGAATAATATCACCACTACTTAGAATAGTCTAACAGTGGTGAGCAGAAGGGGAAGAAGCTCTCCTCATTAGGCAATATACACCAGGCAGTCTGGCCTTGAACTACCATGCTGTCTTTTTCAGTTGTACTCTGATGTGTGTATCATAAACTTCTTGGTCATACACCAACACAAAGAGCTCTCTATGTCTATAGCAAATCTGAGGATGCTACGTTAGCTAGTCTATTGATATAGACTCCACACTGATGACTCTGAAGAGACTGCATGGTAAAATCTGCCTTTAAAATAGTCTTTCAGTATCTTTTAACTTGTGTTATCTTTCCTGTGACCTCTTTTCCTCACTGTCAGGATTTGGTGTATTTTGCCCTATCAATACCTTTATATTGGTTTTTGCTTACTCATGTTTACATTTATTGAGTGTTGCAGAGATTTTCTTTTGGTTTTGGTGGTATAAATGATAATATGTTATTATTCTTCCCATGCTCATGAAATGGCACAAGAGATGTGAACTATAGCTGTAGCTGATGATTAAGAAAAGCCAAGCAAAGTGGGGAAAGGACAGGAAGGTTATGCCGGAATTAGCCAACTCTGATGTTTCATTCTGGGTTCCTTCATCTGAAGAGTTTATGCAATGACTCTGCAGAAGTGGACCTGATTGGATTTGTGATACAGTAAAGTAAGCAGTGAAACTTAACTGAAGAAATGCTATCACAAAGATGATTTTATGACACCCTATTAGGCAGAGCAAGATGGTGTAGAACTCATATCACAGTTTCTTAACCCAGTGTATGATGTCATTAACTTAGATGGAAAAGCTGTTCTTCTGATTTTAAAGAGTTTTGAATGCATGAAGCTATAGCTATAAAGTAACCTGAGAATAAAGAAGGAAACAAATTATTACTAGGTATGTCTGTTACATGTGAGAAATAGTAGAGAAAGCAGTAAAAAATGCCCACAGTGTCTAGTCACAGAGATAGGCTTGGAGTAGTAGAAACAGGAATAGGTTTGGAGTATGACTGCCCATGTAGGGAAGAATGTGCCTGAGCTGCCATTTGGCTGTCAGCCTCTCTGGAGTACTGGTACCAAAGCAGACTTCGAGTCCACCATTAGTTCTGACAGGAAGTCTGAAGGAGAAAACTGATGGGCAGCCATGTGAGAAGTCCAGTGGAACAGCAGAGAGCACAGGCTGAGAAATCAGCATTAATTCTCAAAGTTCTTTTAGACTGAAGCTGAAGTTAAAAAGAATATGCAGAGCTCTGGCTCACTTTTTGAGAAGAGCTGACCTTGTGCCCAGAGAAGGAGCCAGGCAAAGTTTTGGTAGATAAGGGGCAGCTCTTCCCACTCTTCCTCCCTTTTACTTTTAAGCTTAGTAAAAAATGTGACTTCCTGGGTTTAGGGTGTATAATACCACTTAGCAAAAGACATTGATGTCTTAGCAAAAGTACTGATGCTTGTTGGAATCCCACTTCACCACAACAACAGCACTTTTGGGAGTGTCTTGAGATGTCTGCTCTCAGAATCAAGACATCCAGAAACACCATAAATAAAATGCACCTATCTCAAATTATTACCAGGAGAGCATTTTTAACTCGACAGATTTTATAGGGTTGAGTTTGTTCATTGGTGGCTACTGTGTCATTTATTTTCAGGGTAGGTGCCATTTCTTCCATATATCTTGTTGTCAAATACCCTAGCAAAGCAAACATAGAGTATTTAGCAATGCAATGTTACAATTAACTTGCAATTATTAAAACAACTGATTCGTCTCTGATGTGAATCTTCCTAGGGAAGAAATTGTAATCAAGCAGCACCATATGGACAACAGAGATTTGGATCAAACAGAAAAGAGAGACTGAGTAACGAGAAGTGATGAGTATAAGTTATTGTTATGCTGGAAAGTGGATACAAATTTACTCATGTGTCTAAAGACGCTGAAGCTGGGGAACCTTCAGTACAAAAAATTTAATTAATAACACAGAAAGAATAACAGGACTCACATTTCTCTAAACTTTTGCAAACACAGACCAAAAGCAGTAACTTTTCTACCTTTTACATCTCAGGGGAGTTCTAATTTTTGCTGTATAAAGGGTCAGTACTGTTTTTAGAACTTATTACAAAACACTAGACATTGAAAATGTAGTGGTGAAATCAGCAGCAAGAAAAAAAGGTAGCTTGTTGCTTAGTACTAATAAACAAATTACATTTTGGTTATGTTATAGGCATCGATGCAGCCATAGGGCAGCTGCCAATCAAGTCATGTTTTATGTCTCTTAGTTCCTTCCTATTAAAAACAATCAAGGTTACCATGGAAACTGCAATTTTATCACATGGTACTTTTGCAGTCTTTCAGCTACAGAACATGTTATTAAAGAAATATTTCCAAATGCTGTGTACTTCTGTATTTCTTAATATTTTGAACAAAAATATTCTTGACTCACAGTCAAACTGTGCCTATTAGGCATATTTTATTCTTGCTTTTAGGAATATCCAATAAAGACTGTATTAATGAACACATAAGAACTTATTCACTCCTGAAATCTTCCACTGTACACAATAAAATGGAAAAAAACCCTCACTCTTTATAGTTGTGATAAAAATATAACTATTTTAGTTCACAACATGTAAAATTGCATTTTAAATATACTTCTACTTTGTCTTCCATTTCATTCACCTCAAACTAGATGGATAATAGTTTAAATTATTATGATTTTTATGATTATATTTTTAAAAAGAATGCTAAATGTTTTATTCAAATTCATTATTACTATACATTTAATTTGTGTTCATGGTTATCCTCTTTTCAGTCATATAAAAGCAAAAAGAGTTTTGCTCTTTGGATTCATGTTTGGGAAAATCATTGCTGTTCTTGATCATCAGAATGTATATTTACAAATACATGAAGCGTAGTTACAGTTTGATTCTTTCAGGTGTATGAAGTATATGTAAAGGTATATAAACCTCATTAATGCCAGGGTTTTACAGGTATTTGGTGGAATGAGTAACCCAGCCAAAATCTAAAGTGCTACTCCAGCTTGGAAGAACACTCCTGAGAAGAAGACACCCAGCACAACAAATTAATAACCTGTCCCACAAAGGCAACAGCAGGATTTCTCCTAAGTCAGCTGATACTTATGTTTTGTCATGAGAGTCTATCAAGTTCATAAGCACAGGTTTATAAATCTGGATGTGGTATCTGTTTCAGAATAGATTGCTCATCTAGAAGTATGTTTATGAAAGTAAGAGAACATAATGAAATTTCTTACTTTAGAAGCAGTAGGTTTGCTAATTTGTTGAAGCAGTGAGCAGGCTTTTTTGTGAAATTAACTCTCAGGTTTTTCCAACCACAAGAAACAAAAGAAACAAAAATAGCATGATTAAGCAGGTGGGTTGAACATACAGAGGTAAGCTATGAAAGGAAAGAACATTTAAAGAAGCACTAGCACAATAAATGTATTAATAGCAAATTCTGGCCAAATCTTGCAATTCCACACTTTTTAAATTTGCAGGCATCCTGCCACTTTTTGCCCCATGGAGCTTGCATTCTTATTCTCCAGCCTACTGTATATAATAATTTGTCCATAGGACAGCATAGTCTTCTCAGAAACACATCATTTATATTTCAGTGGGAATGACATTTACCTCAATTACAGTTCTACTTTTATTATTAGCCATAGTTATTTATTGGATGCCAGTGTTAAAGGGCAGTAAAAAATGCATAGCATTAGTGATTCGATTTGAGACAATGTTTTAAGTGCTTGCCTTTATTTGTATACATTGCAGTTGTGGTGACTGAATAGTGATAAATAGCGATAAACTATAAACTCAAATTAAAACCAACAGTGTCATGGAGTAAATGACCCTTTTACACAGCTGAGAAATGCTGAGATGGACTAAACGGTCTGCCTTGTTCATTTCAAAGATGTTAGCACCTTAATATGCAAGGGAAACCATACTGCATCACATCCTTCTTTCCTGTTCAAGTCAGAATTGCTGGATAATGATCAGATGAGGCAGGTTCAGAGCAAGTCCCCATTACTAAATTGGTCAAAGTTAATTACAAGGCAGGCAGGGCCTATGTAAGTTAGGGAAACCATTTTTTTGCACAGATATGCTTAAGCTGGTTCACTGCATCATTCTCTATCACACTGCAAGCTTACGTATCCAACTTTGAATAGCTTCTGCTATCAGGACTAAAGAAGACAGAAACCCACACAGACTTCTTAATCCATATTTTCGTTATGGGGAGCCCAGGACTGGTGCTGACTTTCCCCATCCTCGCTTGCTCTGGAGGCCCAGAGCATTGCAAACAGGCAGTTCTAACAGAGCCCGACAGAAATATTTCTCATGGCACTCTAACTGCTGATTATTTTTATAACTTAGGCTGGTCGGCTCTTGACAGTTCCTCATTTACTGTGTAGACTGTAATCTGGTCCCTAGTATGAGCTGGGTACCCCTCCTGAGGTCTGTTTCTCGCTGGCTTGCAGTACCTGCAGAACGGCACCTGGCACAGCTCCCTGCAACTGCACTGCTCTAGCTGCAGTTGTGGGCAATGCAATCAGACAAGAAAATTTAGCTGAGGTGTTTTCTTTTCCAAAGCACTGCTTTACTCTCTCTCTCATGCCTCACCTCCACGCTTGCTTAATGTAGTCTTCCTCCATCTTTATGCTGTGCAGCTTTTTTACTAACATTGCATGGATATTGTTTAAATGGGTTCAGCAAGTAGTTGTTTTCATGGGGCTACCTTTGTTCCCTTTGCTGATACCTTTTCTACAAGAGCAGCAGACTGTATTGCTGCTGCCACTGCTTGAATCTGAGAAACAATTTCACAGTGAGGATTTGCTTCTTTTTCTCTACAAGCTGCTTGACAGTGATGCATGAGGAGACTACTGTGAGCAAGTGTTGGCCTCCTCCCTCTCTCTACTGACACAGCTATTACTCCTAGCTTTGTCACAGCTTATAGAAGATCACACCAGAGCTGAGGATTTTGCTTTGGTGACTGCTGTTTCTCCCTGATACTCTGCTTTAAGTGGAATCATTGAACCCCACTTTCCTGTGGTAGCATCGTTCCTTTCTTTCCATTTTCTCATAAATAACCATTCCATCTTCTGCTTGGATGGTTACGTACATGAGGTCTCCTTATGGTTATATACATAAGCAGAAGTGGAAGAAAGGCAGAAACACAAGCATTTTACCCTGACAACAAGGGAACGGCCTGTTCTTCACATGTTTTGCCTGTCTTATGACAAGTAACATTCCGCTTTAACTTGTAGCTAAGCAGGAAATGGGTTTTTAGTCTGATGAAGACAGTAATCGTGAAGTCTTTGTGGGAGTGTGAGCCCAGATACCTGAGGTTACAATTGCTCTTCATTTAAAGGTAACACTGAGCCAGGAGAAGACTGACAATTGAAATGCTGTCAATAAAAAGAGGGAGAAGAAAATAAAGTTACCAAACTTGGGACTGGGAAAATGCCTTCTTCTGCTGGCTCTGCCTCACATTTCCTGTCTGACGCTGGGCAAGTCACTCACTGAGAAATCAGCTGCAACAGTGACAAGCTGATATTTCACCAGATGAGAATAAAGTTGGAGCAGAAAGGGACAAGTAGAGGATACAGTGTATTTATGATTTGTTACTGATAGAATATTTTATATCAAAATTCTTTGCACTGTAGAAGTTGGTTTCAACTGAAATTCCTTCTTCTAGATATCAAATTATGCATCCCAGAGAAAATTATCTGTATTTTTTAGTAGAAAAGTAGAAAGCTCTATTTTTACAACAAAAACTTTTTTCCTCAATAAAACAATGTAAAAATAAATATTCTCACAGAAATATACTCCATTTTTGGTCAGGATCTCATGACTTTCCCCTCTCTCTTCCCTCATTTTTATCTCTTCCTCCTCCTTTCCTACCTTTGATCTCTAGGCTGAGGGCCTCCTGACCACCCCTGGACAGGGAAGAAGTCTTCCTGTCTTTCACATGGCAGTGAGAAAAAGAACGGATAATGAATATGAGGGTGACATTTTTATAGAGAAAGAGATGAGAGAGCACTTACTGGCTCTAGCACATGGGAATTTTTCTTTGATTTGTAGTTTCCCACAGGTCTTTGTACCCCATAGCTATGCATATCAAGTGAGACTTAACTTCAGACAGAAAATCTACATTATAGTTATGGAGAATCTGTGCAAAAAAGATGGTGGAAAATGGCAGATGAATAACAACTAAGGTAAGGTATCTAACTCCCTTAACCTCCTCTAAAATCTGGCTATGTGTTAAATACACATTTGGAGGTTAGGCAGACAGATAGATACTGCTATTTTGCTGTTACTGCTTATTTAGCCTTTGACCTTTGATAATGGACATGACTGTTTGAGATAATGGAGTACATCAGACAAAAAAAGTGGTTCTATATTTGAGTACATCCAGGATCAAGATAAAATATATTGAACAGCATAATATAGTCCAGCCAGTTTTTTCATTGTTGGAGTAATATCATTTTATTTTTCTCCAAGCATCTGCTGCATCAGCAAGAAAACTGTAGTAGATCTATGGTTTGGCTGGGAGTAAATCCCAATGAATTTCTTTATGCTGGGGAAATGAATATTAATATCACGATATAAACCAAAAAACAGCAAGCAAGAAGCAGAGTCCAGAGTAGAGCCAAATTTTTGACAGCCCTTGGGCAATGATACTTAGTCCAGTGCGCTCAGTCACATGCCTGAGTTTTAACTCTTTTATTCCTCTGTCAAGGTGAGTCACACCTTGGTGTCTCAAATAGAGTGGGGTTTTTTTTACTATAACTATGGGCCAGAAAGCACTGACCTGAAGCAAACACAGAATAGATCAGAGGCTATAAGGGCTTAGCAATCCACAGAAAAGACATTTCTCAAAATATTTGAAACATTAGCTGAGGAATGGTGCAAGGAATCATCTGGAAATATTTCCTGTTGGAACAGAAAAAATTCACACGTGGAAATATTTCCTTACACAAGCACAAACAGGTTTTGTGGTGCGGAAGTCTGAGGCAATCTTTACTCAGACCTCTGTACCCAAATCGCCCCACACAACAGAGGATAAAATATCACAAAATCTCTTCTGCTTTCTCCCTCTCTTTAAAACAAACAAGCAAACAGGCCCATCTGCTGCCTTTTGTTGATGGTGAAGAACCCTTAAGGCAGCTGAGAGTAGAATATTTGCCTTCATCATTGGGTAGGATTCTATTCACATATTTACAGTGCAGTCAAAATTAAATACAAGAATGCAAAAGGAGTACTAGCCAGCTTGAATTTCATCTACATAAGAGGGTGTAAAAGTGGTGCTTGAAAGAGCAGTACTCTAGGGAGGCTGAAACTGGAAAGTTATCCACAAATATAAGTGAATAGGTTTACTGTACCAATCAAGCATGCTGGCAACGAGGACCACCTGCCAGAATAATCTGTCTCTGAGACTCACTTAAGGAACTAAATCACCTGCTTAAAGTTTTATTTAAGTGAAATGGCCTAGAAAAGCAAACACAGTGTAGCTTGTCAGCAGGTCCTCAAGGGAGGGGCCATTTGTTGCTTGCCCAACTCGCCAGACTATATGAGCACTACATTTTCACTTAGTCTGAACAACTGAATTTTGTGTTGGGTAGTAATCTTCCCCTCCTACACAGAGTACCCACACAGAGTGGCTTATGAGGCATGCAAAAAGAATTATGATTTTAGTCATAGGTATATTTACTGTGGAAAAACAGGCACTGTTGTGATAGCTATCCATGCACCTCAAGGTACCTCTAACCCATAGAAGTAAGTGAAGCAGAAGTATTCTGATGTTTTTGTGGTTTAGTTTTGGGCTCTCTTGAATGACCTTTATACCAAAACAGTGTTTTAAGATTACCATACTTATTACAGTAGTGTTTACACACTCCAGGTAGGAGTTCACTCAGTCAGGTACAGGTGCATAACATGGAATAGTTCCTGTTCTTGAAAATTCAGACAGGGAATGAGGTATTATTAAAAAAGTATGTTTAGTTTCATTTTATAGATAGAAAACTGAAGACAGAAACTTCAGTGTCTTACCTAAATCAACATAACAAGTTGTAGCCCTTCTAGGACATAGTCATTTTTAGTTTCACTCTAATACCTTACAGAAAGATTGCTCTTTCTCTAATTTATGACTGTTGTAGAAAAATAGCTGACTTTAGGCATTAATCTGAGACCATGTGAAAAAGTCAGCAGTCACTCAGAAATTATTAAAAAATGTGACTGATTTCTTTTTATTCTAGTGTATGCATTTACATCATAAGACATTTGGGATGCAGAATCCCTGTACTGTCATGTGCCCTAAAATTTCACAGTCCTCATTCCAGGTTCTCTCACTGAAAACTTTTTGTATCACTTGGCACCTGTATTAAGAGCTCACTGAAGAAAGGCTTCAAGCAGTGCTTTATGTCTTGTACAGCCCTGCTTATAACTATTCACTTTGTTCTGAGAGCCAGATTCTGTCATTCTCACTCACAGTGAATTTTCACTTTACTCCATGAATTGCTCCATTGGTTCTAATGTGGGTTTGCATGTTTTGAGGTAAATGATTGAAAGTAACAGAATTAAGCTCAGTATCTTTTGGGCTTCACTAATTCCGGGAATGATGAAGGTACCATTTCTGTCTTCTTCCATCACTCTCTGGGTCAAAGCAGACAGCCATAAGAGACAAGCCATTCTTTTTTTTTCCCAAATTTATTTATCAACACAGTGCTATTTGAGGCATGCATAGGTCTTGATTTAATTTTTCTGTATATCTAAGCCCTGTGTTTTGGGGCATTGATTGGTCAGGAAAGGAAGGACTTGAAGTCAAGATAAGTCTTTTGCTTAAAATATATTGTCTTCTATGTCACAGAGGTGGGTAGAATAGAAGATGCTTATTTTTTAATGAGGTCTTTAAAAAGCCATCACTGTTTGCTTTTTTTCCACTTAATTTTCCCTCAAAATGAAATAAAATAAATAAGCAGCCCCCATTAAAATTGCATTTACTGACTGAAATGAGAACAACATTGTGATGTAACATGTTATTTAAAAAGATCTCTGGGTGGCCACAGAAGAATTGCAATGTAACAACCAATTAAAATTAAATCCTGTATACCATCCAAAAAAACAAACAAACAAAAAAAGGTCAGACAATTAGATCTAACAGGGCTTTCAGCATTGTACGGCTAGATGGTTTATATAAAAATAATGGTACCGTGTCAAACACATTTAGAGTCTCTGAATGCACACAAAAGGCTATTCTGACATTTTTAAGTTCCCATTTTTAAAGTGTAACTTCCATCATTTGTTGCTAACTTGAAGTTCATAGTTCATGACAGATAGACAGTCCTTTCCCTAAGAGAAAGAAAACTACATGCAGGATACATAAGTATGCGAGCGGACATGTATATATCACACAGAAGACAAAAAATAAAACAATTCCTCTGGCCTTGACTAAAACTGACAGCACTGTACAGCCTCTTTAATGTCTAGGGAAATTATTCCTGGAGTAACTCAGTGAGCTGTGGTAGTTTGTACGCAATGATCTTCAGAAAACAAGTGGCAATGTTGCTTGTTTTCCAGAAGAGTCCAGGATGTTCTCAAAAAATGTTTGGTGTCATTAATGTGAAAAGTGTAAAATGATAACCAAGCCTATTCTTTTTTGGACGAGTGAGTGCTGTGGTGTGTAAAAGCCCAGTGAATGACAACTACACCAAAAGAACAAAACATGAGACATGATTATCTGAAGTAGAAATTACCCAGAAATTGTGGCCAAGTCAGAGGCAGCTGAGAGTGTTCAGAGCTCAGGAAAAACCATCCTTTTCTTTGACTGTTAATGCCTCAGTACTACAAATTTACTGTATAAAGTCATGGGTGATACTAATCACACCTATTTTATAGTTTTACTTTGTAGGCAGATTGCAAAGCAAGAGAAAACTCTAAATAAGTGTTCCAGTTTCTTTTTTTTTTATTTATTATCCAGGGTTACCTTTACAATTACAAGGCTTCTGCCTTAGATATCTGCTGGAACAATGACTATTAAGGTGACGAAAAAGGAAAATTTCCTGTCTATATTCCCTACACACAAAGTAATGCAGCTGATGGCACAAAAGATACGCACTATAAAATTCTTAGGGCCCCTAGATGGCAGTCAATAGAGGGAATAGAAATGACTTGTCCCTTCAGCTTCAGAAAATGAGTAGCAGGGTTACCTCTGTGAATCTCTCTTGGGACACCATGCTAGTGATTCCTTAATTCCATGTCTTCAGAGTAGCTTATTTCCTTCACTTTGTTGTGTATTTTTGTGAATACCTGCCTAGTGCTACCACTATCGTCTTTTCTATAAGTCTGCATGATAACATACATGTTTACTGTTATACCAGAATGTACATTTGTAAATGAAGTAATTGCAGCCGATGAAATTGGGGGATTCAAAGGAATTGTTGTTGCACAGGACTGTCCATGTTCACCATGGTCTGCAAAATGCATCTCACACAGATGTGCACTGGAGTGCAGACAGTGGATTTATGTGAATTTACTGGCAATATCCTTCTGGGAAGGACGGGGTCCCTGGGCCTGCCGAGACACCCAAGATGCAGGGACTCAGACAGAGCCGCACAAACTGCCAGCACTTAGAGAAGGGCCTTTCTCTCCATCACACCCCTCAGACCTAGCTAATTCTTAGTCCCTTTACTCTAAATCTGTGCTGGGGTCAGACCTCCCTCTTTCTGAATACATGTGGAAATAATTTCAAGTCCTGTACATTCTTATCAGTCAGAGATGTGAATTCCACCTTAAGTACACATAACCAGAAAGCATGTTTATAGCCCTGACATGGATTTTTAGGGCCCCTGTAGAAAGAAATGCAGAGTTCAGTGATCTTTACTCACTCCTATTCACATGCATAAAGAAATTTCTTTGTCCCATAAAACTTAATCTTTAGCTAAAGTACTGAATCTGAATTATTTAAATTGGACTGTGTTATAAAACATTTTGGAGTATAGGAGCTAATGCCTCTTTCTCATGTCTTTTATATTAAATGAGCTGTTGTGATCAAGTTCTAACTTCTGCTAAGCATAAAATGTGATTTGATATTTAAACTGAGTAATAGCAATTTAATTTTCAGTCTCTGGGAAAGCAAAGATTCCAACAAGTTCAGTGTGTTCTGTGAGTTATCAGAAAAACATGCTTTTTAAATTAGTATCTTTGCTTGGGATCTGAAAAGAATCCCTTTCATTTGTTAGTTTGCATGAAAATTAGTTTGACTCTTTTGTTTGACTTCTGGCCTGTTGGGCTGAATGCCTTGCATTAAGCTTGAATATCCTTGAGCCAGATTCCAAGGTCCTTATCAAAGATCCAGTTCAAAAATATTTTAATCAATTGGGTGCTTCCAAATTGCAACAGTGGAAATTCATGAGAGTTAAGATCAAGTGAAAATGGGAGGAATTTAAACAGCTGGGTTCAGTCCTGCTCCCATGCTGAAATAATTGATTCAACTGGGAACAGGACTGAATAACTGTTAAAAGCTTACACTACAACAAGGCTGCTACAGTTAAAGGCAGGAATGATGGATTCTCTTTAACAAGTGCAAGAAATTAACAACATTTGGTTCTCTTATTTAATCAATTATATTTGGTTTATTTGCTGTAAGGAAAATATTATAGTTTGGTGTATCTAATATTTTCCTAGGTAAATTTTTTTTTGAGTAAATCTTTTGTGCACTGTTTTTAATATCTTATACAGAAGTACAGCCCATTATTAGGGCTAATTCAAGTGGATCTCACTGTGGTCCATACTCAGGAAAAACCACAGATTTTCATGTACATACCCTCAAATGTCATGACTATATTCAGACAATTTTCTGGAGAAAAGTCTAGCTTTTGATACAGTCTTTCAAAAGATCTCTTTCCCAATCAGATGAAAAAATAATTGCTATACTGTAACTCTTTTTCCCCATATAGATATGTATGATTTCTATTACAAAACCTAGAGAGAAAAAGGTGCAGCTATTGGATTGCCAGTTCTGGCCTGAAGAGGTCCATTTTAATTTCCCTAATGACTCTTATATTTTCACTGCTGTTCTAAGCAGGACTCTGTCCAGAAACTATCATAGATTCTTTCATCTTATTGTCATCTATTGATTTTACTGGGAATTAAATACCTTACAAGCTCTTGGCTTTGGTTTTTCTGGGAGAGTTTCATCTACTGTCAGCCATCTTGTCAGGCATCTAATCCGAATTGACTAATTTAGATTTGGGCTTCTTCTAGTCTACTGAGAGAGGAAAGCACTTCCTCATTATCCCAAAATAGGTATATGGAATATAAACTGCTCTCTGGAAGGAATATCTTTCTATCTTGATGTGTTACAGAGGAAGGCTAAATGATTAACTTAGACTCAGTGGTTAACTATTTGACAATTAGCTACGTGTGGTGAAACAAACCAGCTCTATCCCAATACCCATTTATTGAATAGGAACAGTACCTAAAAATCTCACTAAGCATTTAAGATTCATCTCTCATTAATGAACACATTTCTCGTTAAGACCTCATGGAGCAGATTAAATTTTTGAAACATACCAGCAGAAGAAAAAGCATTTTTTTTAAGGGTCAAAGCCTGATCCCCTGGTCACTTTATAGAATACTTCATTCTTCTTTCCTGGCAGGCATAATCACATTGAAATAACATAAGGATATTGACATTTAGTGACCTGTTTGGCTGTCTTTTCTGGCTTAATAAAAAAGCTTTCTTTTTTTTTTTTTATTTTTTATCTGAAAGACTGTTTACCCCATGCTAAAATACATAATGGTTTTCCATGTCATGCTGAAAGCTACATATTAATAAAATGTCATTAGTAGCTTAAGTAACAAAATGAGTTATAAAAGATTCTGATGGCAGAATTATTATCTATCCACTTCTTTACTTAAACCTTTACTTAAACCATAGAAAAAATAAAAACTGTCTCCAGTACTTCAAAATTATTCCTCAGACCCAGTGGAATGAAGTCCTCACTCTAAAAAGATAGTATTAACTGTGAGTGAAAATGTACATTTACTACTACACATTCCAGTGTTGTAAATAGTAATACAGCTTTTAAGCACTGAGCAGAGTACTAATACAGATAATGAAAGCAAGATGGACACTCCTTAAACAGTCTGCTGAAGACTTATATAGCAACTGTTATTCTTAATGACCAAGGAATTTTTTTGCATTTTTTTTTACAATTTTTAAGGGGTAGGAAAAGGCCAGATTCTATTATTCTCACTTGTATTGCTTCACATTGCAGTACATTGCATTTATTGGATTTTTTCTAAAAACAACAAAACTGAACAAAAACTATTAAACTTACATAAGTTTATCAGCCATTACAAAGAAAAAGCAAAAAATTATTTAATGTTTCAAAATTCAAATGTTGACGTTATTTAATTCAATTTAATGAAATAAAACTTGGAGTTGAATAAAAAGATGTAGCTTCAACAAAGTATTCTATGTTTTTAACTAATTATAAAATTTGCTTATAAACTAAACAAGAAGAAATTAAATGTAAGATTTTCTTTCATATGCCAATTAAGATAGCTTCCCTTTTAACAAAGCATTAAAAAATAGGGCTAGAAGACTTGGGCATCTAGTCCCTCTTACAGTAAGCATATCATAATCATAGTTATTTTCATGAAATTACCCAGCCCTTCTTAAAAATCAGTTAAGTAACCTGCACTCCTTTCTCAGCAATCCTGTTTTATCTGTATTCCTCCTTCCTAATTCTGAGCTGCCTGCAACAGCATGAATGGTCATATCCAATTTTCTTACAAATTTCAATATAATTCTTTCAAAAATTATACTACCTTTAGTATTGTTCTAATCAATATTTTTACCTTCTAGCTGCTATTTTCCCTCCTCGATGGTATTGCTTTTAGCTGCTTCTATATTCATATTTATCTAATTTTTCTTTTCTTGCTAAAACTCAAAGTAGCTAGCACACTAAGCATTTATAACTCTTTTCTCTCCATTCCTTAAAGTTATTCTTATCTCAGTTTCCTAAATGCTAGCTCAGAAACCTTGACTTCACAAATGCTCAGAGGGACAGCAGTAAGAGTCCTCGTTCCATGAATGGGAGGATCAGACATGCTCCAGCTTTCTCATTGTAGCAGTTCTACATCCTCAAAGCACCCTTCCCACCACCACCCCCAGCAGTCCCATTACAATGGAAATCTATATTCTCCCTCAAAAAATGTATTAATGATATGGGCTATGGCTTCTGTATGTTGAAAGTAGGTGTGAGATCAAATTCCTCTGTGAAACCATCTCCAATCTAGGGTAGGGAAAATAACAACTGAGTGTTAGGGATGCTGCAGCAGTTTAGGTTGCTCCAGAAGTGGAGGATGGAAGCCCACAGGCGGTCACTGTAAGAATCCTTATAGACTTGTACAAATAAAGAGAGCAGCTGTCAGAGAGTGAGAATTAAACGATTTAATGGTTTGAACTGACATTTTGTTTCTCCAAGCTTGTTCTCTCTTGTGTTGGAAGTAAGCTAGATTTGCTGAGCTGATGAGGGTCTTTGAATTCTCACTGGTCCACCTGAATTTGGGGTTTTGTCTCTCAAAGTCAGTACAAGGCTTCTTTTCATGTCAAAAAAACTGAATCAAGACTGTAGAGACAATATTATTTATCAATCCAGAAATAGTTATAAAGACCTGAAATAGATTCAACAGTCCAGTGGAACACAGAGTAGAAAGTAATGCAGATGAAAAAGCAAGGAAGCCATGACTGGAGGAGCAGATTGTGCTGGCAAGAAAATCACTGATACAAAACCAAAGGGCAGTCAGTGGAGGAGAGAGTTTTGACTGAATATCTGCTTGGCAATTTTAAGTTGATACTTAGATTTTGAGATAGATAGCAATATGCTGAAGGTGGGTCAGAACAGTACTGCTATCCTCCTGCCTTCTAGAGCAGACAGTAATCTGAATTAATTAACACCAATCCACTTCTAATAGAGTGTTTCTGAGCCATATTTCAGTAACAAATGTTATACACCAGAAGATAAAACATAGCCCTATCTGATATATGTGGAGCCTCAGCTGTACATATTTGACCCCTATTTTACACAGTTGCGGCTCATTGATTCTCTCTTTTAAACTCCTGGAGTGAGCACTCAGCAATCGTTGGACCACCCATACATCTTCTGAGCTGATTTAGTCTATGAACTGTAACCCTGCTACAGGGCTGTAATGTTTCTGGCACCTACAATGCTGGCTGCTTGTCATTATGACATATAACCTAGAAGATGTACTTAAGAACAAATAACCTCAGAAGTGTTAACATGCCATCAGTCTTCAGCTAAAGCAAAGACAGGGCTCAGGACTATCAAAAAATGAATAAATGAGCAAATTCACATACTATCCCAGTAGCCACCAAAGTTCAGGTTTGGAACCAAAAGTGTCAGAGAAAGAAAGAAACCTAGACAAGGTCTTAATGGCTCAAAAAACCTATTCATTTTACCTCATGAAAGGCTGTAAAGTTACACCAGCCATTTTTCTTGCTTTACTTGAAAGATATATATTCTATTCCATAAAATGTCTGCAATTTCTGCATGAATCTGGTGATGGACAAGCTTAAATTATAAATATTTTCCTTTTCCAAGGTTTATTAGAAATGCCAATATGAACATAGACCAATTGAAATAGAGCATCCTAATTTAATGTAATAGAGCTTTCTAAAAGGTCAGGCAGAACATTTTACACTGAAAATTAAAATATAGATAGCACTAGAACTGGAGTTACTGTTTATCCTACTTCAGCCCTGTTCTTAATGAAATTGTATTGAATTTTTTATAATACATCAAAGAGTCAACACGAAACAGTTCACAGAGTATTAAATATATCAACAATATAAAGCTGGGTCACATAATGGCAGAATTAAACAAAGACAAAAGGTAACAATACTGCCTTCAATTAATGTAGTGAATTAATGAATGATCTCTATTACTCTACTCATGTTCATTAAACAAGTATAATGGGCTTCTGAATTGTCCATGTGAACCTAGAGAGTCTATTCAATCAAAATTACCTATGCTTACTGTCAATCCCTTGCTGATTATTCATTGTCAGAGGCATATATAACTACCCTTTGGCATTTTCAGTTACTTAGGGCTCAAGCATGCAGTATTACCAGGGCTGTGCCTATGAACACAGATGCCTCAAAGTGAATAAACACCCATTTCATGTAGTTGTGTGTGTGTATTTGCATACATTAATAATATACTGGTCCTTATTAGTTACCTGTAGGGCTAACCAAATTTTCCAGCTATGTACCTTTCCCATCTTTTAGAATAATAGTGTGATTTGGACTGTGGACTCCCCTAGGGAGTAACAGTTATGGGCTGAAAGATCACGTGGGCTTCTTTCAGCCGAAGTAGGCTCTTCCTAGAGAAAGCTGGAAGATGGAAGGACTATGTGGACAAAACTGTGCCTTTAGGAGTTGGCAGCATCAAAATATGGGTGTGCCAGCAGTTGCCAATGGCTGCTAGAACTACAGGAAACTCCTTGTAAAGGAAGGGGCTGTGGCCCTTGGCAGCAATTCTTTTCCTCCTGGTTTGTGGTAAGTACAGTTACTGTTTGTAGTTTGCTGTGTCTTGGAGTTAGCGTAGGACTTTAAATTTCCCGTCCGCCCACACTGATTTGTGTTTGAATAACAAATTCCGGTGTTCGTGATGGTGAATCTCCCAAGCTAGACAATAAAAACCTACAGGACTTCATGTGTGCATTTTCAGAGAACTTTAAGAACAAGATATTATAATCTGGTCCTTTGTTTGTACCAAGGCCAATGACTGCTGCTTATTTAATATATATCGCTTTAAAGGAAGCATCACTGCCTTGCTCATGTTTACCCACCCAGTTTCTCACAAGCTGTAGAAGCAGGATCATTTTGCCTGCTTTGTTTTCATTTGCTTGAGTTAGGTGATCACAGTTCAGCCCTTAACCTTCTTATGTTTTTCTTGCTGTTTTCAAGCTGGAAACAATAAATCTTTCTCAATAGCCTATACAAGATGGCTCTGTGGTTTTCTGTTAAGATGCTACATTATTTTTGTGCTATTTTATGACAGGAGTATTAGAATGAGGTAAAAGCACTAAACTCATGTTAAATGTTTCTGTAGGAAAGATGGTTGCATTTATTAGGATTAATAGACTACTTATACTGGAATCTAAAATCCTCTTTTTATTCACATGCAATATAGTGTGCAGGTAACCAAAATCCAATCTTCTTAATCCTCAGCGAAGCACCTTTTTCCCTGACTTCAGCGACAGTTCAATTTCTGTTATGCTAACCATATGCTTCTGATTGATTATCAGTTGTATTTAATTATTCAGAGTTACAGATGGCAGTTTTGTGAGGCAAACTGCTGATCTCTGGAGGCCCTGTGTGCTGATGCCACTATCTCTGCAGTTACAACTCTTGAGTCCACGAGGTTGAGAAAAACAGGTAATTTAACCACTTCTGTAAGCTGTACTGGCCTATCCAGCCAGAAGAGAAAGAAAAGATTCTGGTACTAAGGTAGTAGACTAAATCCATAGAGATGCAAAAGAGGATAGTAAGATGAATGTTCTGAAACAACCTGTGTTGCCTGTAATTAATGCCACTCTTTCTCCTTACCCATTGAAAGAAACCTTTCAGTTGTGCTACATTTTTTTGCTCCACCAAGTTTTTCCCATTTTCCACATTTGAAGGGTGTTTGTACCATAGTAGAGAACCAAGTCCTTGCTTCCCTACCAGTAGGATCTTAGGCGTAGACTCTCTGAGGCCCTGCTGTCATTCGTTGGAACCCCAGTGTGAAGCACAGAGCCATACTTGGTGAGCAAAGCAGGATGGGTCAGATGCAGTGGTGTCAGAGTGGAAAATACGTAGACAGCAGAAAACCAAAGAGAACAAAATATTCCATCTCCCCTTCTCCAGATGTTAGTAGTTGAAAATAAACAACCAAATAAACCAAAAACCCCACAAAACCAAGAAAAGAAGTTACTCAGTATTTTTCCCCCCTGTGCATTTTTTTTGTGATGATTACCACAGGGACAATGGGAGAGAATCCACTGTTTGGTTCTTTTTTTTTCATGCTTCTTTCTTGAGAGAGGTTTTTTGTTTTCAATTCATCTGGTAGTGCAGTCCCAGCAGAATGCACCTAACAAATCATAGCGAGTGTCTACACCTTGCTATGTATCAAAGTCCCTTAATGTGCCAACAAAGTTCTCCAAGGTCAGAAAAGCAGTTTATCAACCTCTTATATCTCTTATAGGAGACAATAAATTTATTCTACTGTTGGAATCTATGAATAATTCAGATGCTCTGTGAGATAAACACTATTGCTTAGGATGCTCTGCATGTCATTGTCAACTAGTACCAAACACTGTCATTGCTCCACGCACTTTGTACTTTTAGTTTCCTCTCAGCTCAGGAAAATGCAATGCTGTATGGCTTGCATTTTTCTATGTCCTTAGCTCTTTAAAGTTTGTTTTTTCCTAATGTAACTTTCCATTGACAAATAGATTGAGAGAATTAATGTTTTGAATAATTGCTCATTCCTGTCTGTCTTAATTTCTAAGCAGTCTAAAAATTTATTTTAGAAATAGAAAAAAATTGTCTTTTATAGAACTGAGTTCCTTATTCCTATTAACAAAGCAAACAAAATATCTTCCTTGACTATTTTTATAGTGATCAGTGAAATCTGGGATACTTCTTATTTCTGTTTAGCTTAAGCAAATGTGTATGATTTAATATATACATGTCTAACTAATCTTAGAATAGTTTTATGGAACCCTTTAAAATACCTAATTAAATATTTAATTCACTTATTACAAAATCATTCTGAGTTTTATCACATTTTAGAACAAGTACTGCCCTAGTGAACCAAATTGAAGTTCATTTGTATGATCTATGAGACAAAGAATAAGAAAAAAAGTAGGAATTTTTTAACTATCAGCTTTCTGGAGGGAATTACAAAGCCAAATATGGCATTGGACTCCTTTTGTACTTTCTTCTTGATCATAACCTTCATATAGAAGTAAAAGTAATATAAGAGTAGTTAACTTTTTGTGACCTATGCTGAAATTTTAAATTCTTCTGAGAGGTCCTAGTGTCTACATCTATGACTAGCCAAGAGACCTTAAACATAATTTTGAAAATTTAATTGATAGAGACATTTGGCTTTTAAACATGAGAAAGTGATGGAGAGTAATGCATTTATATACAAGACATTTATATACCTGAGTCCATATTTACAGAGAATAACAACTACTAAAATTCAATGTATGACCTACCAGGTATTCTGCCATATTTCTAAATAAACTTAGCCCCATTTCACCTGAAAGGATATTTTTCCACAGTAATTTAACATAATACTAACACCTGCTTCAAAAGGTTGAGACTCATAATTTTGGTAGTGAGTTTTGTATTAGAAAATATGAATATGCCCAGTTTTATGTGATGTGAAGTAAATGTGGTTACACTGGTGATGAGCTCCTAAATTAATACATATATATTTAAAATAAAACAAATAGATATGTATAAGGACCTCTACAAACAGAAATAAGATTATTTCTCCTGACTTTTATTTTTTTTAAACAGCAATTATAGCAATGGCAGCTTTCCAGCAAAAATAAGCAATTCAAAAAAAACCCCCAAATTTAAAGAATAACAGTAATGATTTGGCCTCAAAGAGGAAAGTTAAAAGCAAAGAGAATTCTCTTATCTTTTCCTAAATGCCTTCACCAATGACCCACTGCTTTGTGTAGCAATCCTCAATAGATCATTGCCATTTTAGTAGATTTTTCTTTTTGAACAGTGACAAAGCTATAAAAGGCAGAGGAATTGTTTTAAGATGGTAGATTTTCTAGTCATTCTGATGTTGATAGAATGTAAAGGCTTCTTTAAAGGAGTTTATGTATTTGCTTCTTCACTTGCTTAGCATCATCATATTCATAAAAAAGTAACTGGTCCCTACTGTATGGCTAAATTGAATCAAGTCTTTGAAGAGACTGTTTCCCTAGACTGAACATATGGATGTAAGATAAACATTTTGTCAAGCCTGTAGAATTAATTTCAAATGCTGCTTATAAACAGTTATAAGAAAAAAAATACATATATTCTCTGTGGTTTACAATATAATCCCTGCATTAAGCATTACATAACAACTGAAAGGTAGTTACCTAGAAAATTATATTTTCTTCTTTGCTTCTAGAGCAAAACTTAAAAGCCTGATTAACTAAGTAACATTCAACCTATGTGAATAACAGGTTTTCTTATTTTAGTTTAAATCTCTTTTCTACCTCAAAGTCCCCTTAAAAACTAATCCTAGCTTTTTTGAGTTGATTGAAAAGAATTTAATTTTTCTAACCAAAATGGTTCAAATTAAACAAAAGGTTTTATTTGATCTGAACTAAATAATTTCACTTACAATGTTTGTTTGGTGGTTTTTTTTTTTTCAAATAGACACAGAGCATATCCAGATTTTTTTAATTAATATTATTTTGTGTACATTTGAAGGATTTGGGTCTCAAAATGAAAAAATTAATGTTAGTTGAAATATTCTACTACAAAATATTGACTTTTCCTTAAAAAATCCCCCAAGTGGTTTAAATTATGCTTTTTACACACATAGTATATGTACTGTGCTAGTAATTTGAAGACTCATCACTAAGCCTCACAAATTTGGATTAATTTCTGAGTAATATTGATTTAAACAAATAGTGTGTTTTCATAAATATTCAACTAGAATGAAAAAAAATTACAAAATGTTTAGTGAAAGAGTCTGAGGAAATGAAATCCAGCCTCAGATTTCTGGGAAAGTGACTGCAAGCCACATAAACTCATCTCTAATTTATAGGTTTAACAGCCCAGCCACTGCTCACTGGCTGTTGAGACATTGCAATTCATGTAAAAGCAAGGCTGCTTCCTTTCACCATCCCCTCTTAGGCTTTCCATAAGTTACGAGGACCAAAAGACCATATTCAGAGGTAGCTGAGAAACCCTTGGAGTAGTAGCTCCCAGTCAGCCCATGTGGAGTCTAGCATATACACCCTAAGTGAGGTGGGACATACGTCAAGAACTGGAGTAAAACCTTTTGCTGATTCTTACTTTATAAGGAAAGATATCTTTTTTTCCCTTTTTTCCTTTTTTTTTCCTCCCTAGTAAAAATGCCTTTTTAGTTACTCTACTGAAAGAATAATTATGCATGCCCTGGATCTAACAGGTCTGAAAGATTCTCAGGCAACCTTTCCTACAGTGCATTTTAGATGGTAACCTCAGTATGTTTGTGGATGGATTTTTTGCCTTCCTCAGATTGGTATAGTCACTGAGCTCCACAAAATTCATGCACAATACCTTGTTGCCTGTACTTTGGTGATGGACCTGGGACAGATTTCAAACCTGCTGTAATTTGGCTCCATTTTATTCAGGTCAGTCTAGTAGAACACAGTTAAATATGCTGCACATTGTTACATGAGTGTATGCAGTATTTATTAACTGCTGTAAAAGTGATAGTAAAATGAGTAAAAACTTTGAAAGTCTATACAGAAAGGTATTTTTTATATAATTAGGCCTCTTTCAGAATTATTTGACAAAATAATGTCACAAGAAACCAGTGACTATTTACAGAATGGATTTCCTAGAGCATAAAGGGTTTCCCTGTAAACTATCACCTGCCTCAACTGTGCAATGTAAACAGTATCTACATATTTTCATCTTTAGTACGGTTATAAAGTAATGTTTCTTTTATATGAGTCTTACCTTCCAGCTGTAAATTTAATAGTTACTGCAGACTATACCACTGACATTAGTTTTAATGATGTGAGACTCCAATAACTCCTAAAGAGTTTAAGATTAATGCAAAAGAACTTAACTTTGTGAGTCATGACTTATTTTTATTAGTAACTCTGCAGTTTGATTTAGATTGAGAATGGGAGAGAGTATTATTTGCCCATAGAAATGAGAGGCTGTTCATTTTATTATATCATTCATAAGTAATATGTGTTTGATTCTAATTTCTGTATGCAATGGGGATTCAAATATTTGGGGGCAGGTAGGGCAAAATTCTTGCAGGCTGCATAGCACCAGTATGGGGCCCATTCAAACTCTGCAAAAGGGCCTTTGTGGGAGGACCGGATCATCAGCTTCAGACCCAGACCTGCGCTTTGAAAAGGAAAAGCAAGTCTCAAGTACCAGAGACAGAAACCCACAAAAAATTATTTGCTTTGTTGGTCCAACAGCAGAGAATAGAGTGTGCTGTTACATCAGATAAGGACATTGTCAAGTTGAAGCCTGATAATTCCTTTATACCCGTCTAACCAGACCATTGGAAAAGTACCTTCCTACTTCATCTTTTCAGGTAATAAGAATGAGGCTGTCAGGAATTGAAGTAAGGAGAGAAAAGAATAAATAGTTTTCATATTGGAGTTGTCTGACAATGAAGTGGCTGAGATACTGACAAAAGTATGTAATTTAATGTGAATAAACTGTTTTACTGCATGGCAGCAGATACATTAACTCTCTTTAAAAGACATGTTCATCATGATGCCAGGGATTTCAGACAAGTGAAATTGACCTCAGCACCAGGACAATCCATACAGTCCTAGAAGCAAAATTGTAACCATTATGATTTTATAGACAGAGGAAGAACAGAAAACAAGAGTATTTTTTCCTGTAAAATAAAACACCAAAACACACTGAAACATACCTATCTGATCTATTTGATGAACATGAATAGTGTCAAATAATTCTGCGAAAGGCCAAATTATATAAAAAATATCTTTCTGTATAGACTTCCAATGTTTTTATTCATTTTATTATCACTTATTGCAGCAATTAATAAATACTTTTATGATGTCAAAACAGTGGCCTGTACCACTGATGATTTATCAGCCATTCTCACTATCAGAGAAGAGTGATTAAAATAATATTAAAACATTTCCATGTAAAGGAATGGGATTAATAATCTAGGACTCTAAAATGTTTAAAAGAGACATATAAGCAAAACAACATTAGAACCACCCCAAATGATTGGCACAGAGAAGATAAAACCTTGTTCTTGTTTCTTCGTACTCAGGAAATGAAGATGAGAGACTTTCTGATAACATTAAAATGAAAAAAAAAAAACCCAAAACCCAAACCACTAAAATAGGGTAAAATGGACACTACTTCCAATGCCATTTTGATTATTTAATTTTGTGTTTGGAGTTTTCAAACTGAACTGATTCTTCCAGCTCTTTCAATTCCCATTGTCTCATGAACACCAGCCTTGACTTTTGGTTTATGCCAAGTGGATCTCACCCAGTCAGAAAGCAAAACAGAGTATTAACTCTCCGACCTGAATTAGAAAAGCTAACAGCTGCATAACATCAGGATAGGGATTTTTGTGACCTGACTATGATAGAAACATGTAGTTTTACCAGGCATCATCAAAAACGTGTCCCAAGTTGTTGGCGTTTTTTCTCAAGATATTAAATAAAGAAGATATTAAGGAATTGAGACCTGTGCTATGAAATAAGCAACGTTACCCACAAAAAGGAAAGTTATTTCAGAGCTGGGTTCATTAGAAATACCAAGCAAAGCCACAAACATTTTAAATCCCTTGCAGTTTCAGAAAAAAGCAAGCTCTATAGCACATACAAAAGGTTTCAGAGAAAAGCAGGCATTTTTTAATGGTTTATGTGCATGGAGACTGCAAGTGGAACCACTCACTGAATAAAACAATGACTGAAGAATGAGGATAGTATCATTTTTAGGGCATGCCTAGAGAAGTGCTTGCATTCCCATTTCACAGCTGGGAACCTGAGGTGTGGAGAAATCACTGGTCTAAAGTTACTAATGTTTCAGAGATGAAAGCCATGTAAAACCTCTCATGGATTTCAGTTTTGCTGCTGTCTAGAGCTGAAAACCAGAGTCACCTCCACCCCTCATTCTTTTTGCTCTTTTCTGTTTCTTGCAGCTGCAGCCCAGTCTCCTTTATGTTCTGTTACTTGTTTTCAAAGGCAAAGAATTTCACTGGTAGCTGACACCTTGCCAGAAGTACCTGTCCTTTTGATACAGATTTTCTTCATCATTTGGGAATTGGATTGGGAGATGGACAATTGTATTTTCAGAAGTTATCTGAGATTAACCACTGCCAAGATTTTTGCCTTTAGCTTAGTTAGTATGTCTTTCAGCTCCAAGAGGGAACAATAAAAATGAAACAGTGACCTGTGTATCATATCCATAATTGCCAATTTACTACTAGGTTAAAAAAGTATTTTTCTTGTTTATCTAATATTCTGCTTTGCTTCTTTTCTCTTCATTTGTTAGCTGTGTTTAAATACTTGTGCGAATAAATCTTGTTTGTTTATGTCACCCAGTCACAGCATTACTTGTAAATAAAAGTTATTAAAGGGAATAAAGATCTCAATTTGCTGCTTTGGAAACATACTTCATTAAAAACAAAGAAATCAAGGCCTAGCTATGAATTCTACTTTTTTTCTTGACAGTTTCTAATGTAACTTGAATTCTAGCTGGTTTAAAAGACTGCAGATTGCACATAATGTAAAAGAACTCAAGGGAAAAGTGCTTCTTAGTGAGTTTTTTTACAATCTGACTTTCATTAAAAGCTGAACGGGGGCGGGGGGGGGGGGGGGGGTTAAGTCATCATTATGACCAGAAAAATTTGACTCTTCTATTTGTTTATGAAATAGATTAGAAACTATCATTGGATGCATTCTCAGGGTTTTCATTTACTGAAGATCCCTATTGACTTTGTTAACTGACTTAGCAATTCCTATTTTCTTTCCTGTCAACCATACGTCACACACATATATTTGAATGGGTGCACTGTTATATCTGCTTTATAATAAATTCCATGTGGTCTTCCTATTCTATATATTGTGTCTTTATAGCTGCATCTAAAGTTCACAAAGCAGACTCTGGTGCTTGCAGTAGGTAATAACTGAAATAAAAATAACTAAATAAAAGTTGTTAGTGCAAGCAAGTGCAATGCTTCTTATGAGTTATGAAACCACATACAGAATTCCTTTGGGCTGCCTCTGGGAAAGCAGGCAAAGACATTTTTAACCTTTTAAGATCTGGCTTAAAAAATCTGCAAATTAGAAAATTCCTAGAAAGAACAAGAAATTCTTGTTTAATACGAATTTGTTGTTCACCTGATCTGAGAGGTATGAAAAAACACCATCAAAATATAGTTCCGCTTCAAACCCCATAACATTTGGCAGGCACTGTAGAATATTTTACTATATTTACGTTTAAAATTTATTTTTGTAACATACATCAGGATTCCTGAATGTAGAACTCTGAGCCAGAACCTAGCCCTCCTTGACAAAGGAGAGAATGCCTCCCTCTATAGGAGCCACATTTTATCATATACTTCTATGCAGAACAAACCATATGGAGAGCTCACCATATGGAGAGCTTGCTAAAAGTCTCCTGCTTTTTAAAAGTTATCAAATATCTATCTCACCTAAACAACACAGAAGGGAATAGAAAGTTCAGTGACCAAGTTAATTAAAACACAGCATGGCACCAAAGGAAAGTTGGAGCAAAATATGTTGGGGTTCAAACGCTGTGAAGCAAGTCAGAGTAAATTTGGCTTGGGAAATTTGCTACCTATAATATTTACAGGTCAACATAATATAATGTATAAATAAACAGCTCAAATATTGTTACACTGTTCATCTAACACAGGCACAGTTTCCCAACTTTCCCATGCTGGTAAATGGTTATTTCACATTGTTAGTACAGGTAAAGCTAGTAAGAGTAACTAAGGGGAAATGCTGGCTTTTATAATGACAAGTACAATGTTTGATCTTATGAATGGACATTGTGGTCCCAAAGAAAAAAAGATCTTTCTGTTCACTAGCTCACTGGAATTCCTTTCCTCTTTATTTCAATTTCTGCATTGCAGGTATCCAAGAGTCTGAAAATTGTTGCTTTTCTTTAAGAAGTGAAAGGGTATAGTTCTGCAGGTATGTATGAAAGAGACAGGACCTGGCGTAGGACACAATTGTGTAAGTTCTCTTTCAAAGGTTAACCTCTGAAACGCACTAGAATACAGCACAGAAACTCAGTAAAGTGAATTTCTTCAAGAGGACAAAAGGAGAAGTCGAAGCTGTTCTTTCCTAAATCAGACAGAAGTTATTATTGAGATGGTGGTATTGCAAGCACTAGTGCTGTGTCCTCTACTATTTTTATTCATATAAATGAATTGGATAATGCTTTTGAAAGCAAGATTTCCATGTGATTCTAAATTAGGAAGAACAGTAAATAATGAGGAACAATGCAGACAGTAACAGGACTAATAGATGACAAATGTAGTTCAATGCAGCTTAACGCAGAATAATGAATCTGGTAGTGAAGAAAAAAAAAGAGAGAGAAAACACTTACCACCTGCAAGCTCAAACACACACAAACACAAAAGAACAAAACAAATGAAACAAACAAAAAAGGAAAATTATTTTGCCGGCACATCCTTTCCTAAAAGGAATCCGTTGCAATGCTCCAGCCTCAAGATCACCTGAGGATAAGAAAACAGGTTAAAGTTTGGACGAACTATAGGGAAGATATGGAAAAAGAGATGATGATTATCACACTTAAAGAGTTTTTGCAGGTCTGTTCTTGACTTCTCAGTTCATTTTGGTCCCTAAACAGCCTGTCACGGACTAAGCACATGCATTGATAGTTCAGTTGATGCACAGGCAGTGACTGTTGCAGAAGTTTGCACTTTATTTTGCAGTTAGAGAGACTGCATTTTCAAACATTTTCAATCCATCTTCTGTTGTTTGTCTTTATTAGCCTGGTAGCCACGGTTTCCAAATGTTCCGTGTCAATACTGCACTACTGGAAGTTATTTTCATGAGTATATGCAGTGTTTACACACACCACTGCATGTCTGCCTTCCAGAAGGCAATTCACAAAGTAGCAACAGTTTTGCTTTTTATTGTTTAAGTTTATTCATATGCCTGTTTAAAAACATTTCTAGGAATAGCTTTTTATAATTAATCTTCTCAAGTTACTACTATCATATTAATGAGACCAGTATTCTCTAGTACTCAAAAATTGCTGTTAAAGCTGGTTATTTAATCTTGCCAGTTTTCAGTTGTAAGTGGCTGAGATCATTTCATCTGAAAGCTGCCTGATGTGTTGATATAACATTCAGATTCACAGTTTTGGTCTGAATCATAAAGCAATTTGGAAAGCACCACTGCATTGTAAAACACGTTCTTTATCACAAGCAACTGTGATGTAGCTTCTCTGTGTTATGATATCGTTATGGTATGGACATTCAAAGCTCTAATGCAGCGCATCACTTTAGTACATGCTTAACATTAAGCATCTGAGTATTTCTTTTGATGTGGATATCATTGTGCAGTTTCTTAAAGAATTAGTCTTCCTCAAGAGATTTCAATTCTTTTGATGTGTCCTTTTAGAGAGTTACCCACTTTATTAGGTAAATACTTTGTTTCCTCAAACTTTCTTTTTCATTGTTGTTCCTTCCTGATAGGAGATTATGGATAGGATTGTATTTCTTATTCTTCTTTTCTTAAAATTATTGGTTTAGTTTTTGCCCTAGGGCTTCTATTTTGTACACTAATAATAACTGAATTGCATTAGATTTTTTCCAAAACCAAAGTAAGTTTATTCACTGCTCTGAAAGACTAAACTGTTGCTTTTCTGAAAACATATTTATTATTGAAATATTTGCACGTAGTTTTTCTTCTAAAGAAAACACTTTTGTTTATTATAAAAATGATTTTTCACTTTCCATTCCCTGTTTCACTTCTTTTTTGTGTGTGTGAATTTAAGATCAAATGGCTCAAAGTACCATGTTTGACACACCTTGCAAGGTTCTTCTGTTGAGCTCTTTGACTGACAGAATGTTTCTTTCAAACACTGGATCCTGAAGATCAAGGCCGATGAATGTTATTTTGGTCAGATGGGAAGGGAAATTGCCTTGATTTTATTCCAAGCAGGCAATTAAGAAATGATAAATTGGAATCCCTGTAAAGCTGGAAACCATAACTCTCAGATGTGTCATGCACTCTGAAGTGTAAAACACCTGATAATAATAATAAATACTATTAGTAATTGTAAAACAATACAAATGAACATAAGCATATAAGAATGAGGTGATTTAAAAGCTGCCATTTGTTTGGAAATTTCCACTTAATCTTGTGAAGTTAATAATTTTCCCACCTTTTCTATGTAATGTTTGAGTCATCTGTCCTTTGTAATGTAGAAGTAATCTTTTAATGCCTTAACATATGTCACTTCTACAATTTCCATGTGTAGTGTTTCAACAGAAATCCAGGACCTCCTCCGGATTTGTAGCAAGCAGTGGCACTGAACAGGTTGCAGGGGGCCACTGAATCAGCCATCTAGCATAGCAGAAAGCCATGTTACATACTACCTTCTCTCAGTTGTTTTGGCTACATCTTGAAATTAAAATCTGAATCCTAACTTATACTACAGAAGTCTTAGAAAACATGTTGAATGAACAGCAGTATTTTCTGAGTCAATTTGTAGGTTTTAAGGCATTGCAAAAGGAAAGAAAGGCTGCCTTTATGATCATGCAGTGCTCAGACTTGGGAAATCTGTTCTCAGTTCTTGACTTGTTTTACATTTACAGACTGTTTTATTTTAGTCTTCTCATGTGGAATACATTGGGAATCTTTGTAAGTTCCAGTATGTAAGTGCATTGCTAGCACCACTAGTGCTGTGGATGTTCTTTGTCTTTGTCAAACAGTAGGAACAAAATGATTGCTCATGGAAATTGTGTTTTCCTGATAAGCTCTTCTTCCAGGTTATTTTGGATTAAAACCGACATGCAGAGCAGAATGGCACAGTTCAGGAAAGCACTGTAACTGTGCGCAGGGAGCACAGCTAGGAGGCTGCTACCTTTCACGCATACTAAATTTCATTTAAGAGAATCTACCTGTTGCACTCATTTCTGGGCCCTGTCTGTTGCTAAGTGAATATCCATCACCTTGTAGGTATGAAAGTTTTCACAGCCATTGCAATTTGTAACCAATGGATGTCTTTTTTTGATTAAAAAAAAAAAGATACTTCCGGAGATGTACTCAGTGATATTCATGCAGATAATATGACCTAAGTGAATACTGTTGAACATGGTCTAGTACAGGGACTTCTGGGGAGGTAATTTAATTATTCTGATTACCTACTTAAGTGACCTTCTTCAATAGCTGAATAATGAAAATTACTTGTCCACAAAATTATCTGAAATTGAATATTAACTTTGACATTTTTCTGCTCAGAGTTTGAAAAAGAAACAAGCATTATGTTTGGAAGGCCTGGGATTTCCTTGCAACCAAGAGGGTTTTGGTTTTGTCTATTTTTTATCATCTATGTTGCACTCTGGACTAATACCTTGGTACACGGTAACTAACAAGTTCAGTGAAAGTAAATATTAAAAATGAAGGTCTTTGTCTTTTCATCTGCTTATCAACTAATAAGTGTTTTAGAATTAATTCCCACTTAGTTTTTTAAATGTTTCGCTACTTACTTTTGTGCACAGGTTTGTGAATCAATTAGAATTGAGTCTTTTTAAGATTTCTGTTCCAATTAGTTGACAACTTAAAGGGACAGAAAACACACAGTCAGAGACTATTATCGTATTTTTTGTGAGGTATGATTTCATTCATTTCATCTGAAGTTCATCTTCATTAACCTGCTGAAAGAAAAATGGGCAGTGTTTTAATTGGGTTCACTTGAAACAGAGCACAAGGAAAAGCAACAGCAGAGAAGCACTTACAAACAGAAGCTATCTGTTTGTTAATCACAATTAGAACAAAAGATTTAGCTTAAAGGTCATTCAAAGAACAGGTACTAATGACTTGTTTTATTTTCTCAACTGAGAATCAGAGTGAACGTGCTGTATCAGAGGCAAAGCTCTTCAGATAAGTCTGAGAAGCACTTTAACCCTTTGTTTTAAATTATTGCATAAGAACAGCTTAAAAATTGATTATTTGGCACATGCCTGAATTATAGGTTTTCTCACCTAGAGAGACAGAGGCCTCTTCAGTGGGGAAATCCTTCCTTTCTGCAGGGAGGTGTCTGAGGTCAAAAGACACATTGGCAGAGTGCCTACCTTTCTCTGCCATGACAGCTGGAACCCCATGGCCAGCTTAAGCTTTGCTCCTGATTTTTAAGCAGCTGGAGTTACATGAAACAAATACTTTATGTCTGTAATTTGACTGAGTGCCATGAACAAACAATATAATATTGGAGAAGTTTGTATGTTAGAGTAGATGAAGTCCAACACCAAATTACCTGTTGGATCCACTGAAATGCTTCTGTACTTAAGTGCGTTTAAGAGCTGAAATCCTGAGAGCTGGCAAAAGCCTCTATGCCAGTGTTTGTCCACCTGTGTGATAAAACTTGAAGTGTCACTATTATGTCCAGAAGTGAAAGGGAAAGATTGCCTACTTGTTAGCAGATATAGCTTTTTCAAAAGAAACTTTCAAAATAGAACTCATGTGTATGAAAGTAAATATGCATATACATTTTTGAGGGCTGAGGTCTTATACTGCAAGATTTAGCAAAGAATTAACATTCATTTGAGCTCTTTTCCTGAGTCTGTACTGAGTTTAGTTTACAAATGCAGTGATGTGCCCTCTACATCAACTTTAATTTTCTATAAAATTATGCAGGGATTTTGAGGGGAAAAAGTGATTTCATTTCAAGCTAGGCAATATTCCAGTGGCCTTGTACATGTTGCTTTTTAGACTTTGTAACCCTCAGTATGAGCTTTCTAGGTTAGAGAGAGAAGTTTCACCTCAACATCAGACTGTTGTAGGTAGTAGGCAGGCCCTTCTGCAGCAATTAAAATTAAAACAATTAATGAGCATGGTTTATTGATTTTTGTAATTGGGATAATATTTATCTGCATTTTCATCATTTAAAGACTCATTTGAAGGACTGTGAATTCAAACCTGTATCCTGGAAATGTGGACATTTAAAAGAGGTATAAACATTGCTTTTATCAGATTTCTTGTGAGATATTTATACTTTTATTATGGTTTATTGATGCATCTCCTAAGCAATACTTATTGCATCGAAAAACCTGCAAAAAAACCTCCAAAAGAACAAAAACATCCCTTGTGCTGTGTTGGGTTTTTTATTGTACTGAAAATGAAAATAACTAGCTTTATGTTAACTTCCTGTAAGAAAAGTTATTAGCAAGGGATAAGATCCACAGTTCAAATTCTGCCATCCCAGAAACCTGGTGAAGGTTTAAAACCCAGACTAAAATTTACCTGTAATATTTGAAGCTCTACTTTTACACTGATCACCAGGAGCTCGTATTCCTAGGACAGCTGAGCTGGAATAGCTGTCTCAGAATTAGTGAAGGTATGGCAGTGCACTGGGAAAGCAGCAGAATTTCCAATGCATGTTTCTTGTCAAAATAAGATATAGAAGCCAAATTCTAAGCTAATCTATTATGGCAATCCTGTGACTTTTCCCCAGGGCATGCCCCATAAGACCAAAGCCATTTCAGTAAGTCTGTAATTGGACAATTACCTTTTACCAGCCTGTAAATGCTGACTTGGGGACTTGTCTCCCATTAATCTTTTGTCTACCAAATGGCACGTGCATATTTATTTCATAATGGTCACTATACATGTAGAAAAAAACTTCTGTCTACTATTTCTTATGGTTAAAATTGTGTAACAGCAGTAATTTGTTTCAGTCTCTCAGTGACCCAGTGGATTAGTGCACTTAAAGCCTTTTACTTCTGGAGACCTGGGTTCAAATTGTTTGAGCTGACAAGGGAAAAGTGTTGGCCTCAACATATTTCTTACCAGATGTTTGTACACAATGACAATCATCCACATAATTCAGCATGATTGATAATCTCTGTTCAGAAAAGCATTTTTATGTCTAAAGCAACAAGATACAATTCAGATTCCAGTTCAAGCACAGTAGCTACTCACAGGGACGAAGGTGGAAGAAAAAAATAATAGAAAGACATTTTCTAATGCACATATACTTTGCTTCAATTAAATTTTATTAGAAGCCCTCAGCTTTGCAGTCCTTTTTCTGGTAAAATTCCCATAGAGAAAAGAAAGAATTTTACCTGGAGATGATTTGCTTGACTGGCCCTGTAGTTTTTGTGACTTGTGGTCAAAATGAAGGAAGCAATATCATCCTATTTGTTCAGCCATTAAAATCTCAGTCACTCTGTATTACTAAATGTCCGTGAGGCACAATTACCAGAAAGCCACACCAAATATGCATTTTGTGATAATAGCCAAAAAAAACCCCAAACCCCACAACAGACATTTGTGATGTGGAGGCATGAGTATAAACATAAGAAATACCGGTTTGTTTATTTTAAATAGCACCTTGATTTTCTGGGTCAAACACGTAAAGGGGACTTCAACCAAACCACTCATTTTGCGGTCACAATCAATAGTGTTTAGAGTTTAACTACATGATTTGTGCCTGCAATCAGGTATTTGGACATCTAAATACTCCAATTACTTGCACTTGTAATTGATTGCCAGTGCAAAATTAGAGGTTGCATTTAAAAGTGTGGCCCACAATGAAAAATGGAAGGATGCCAAATAAAGAAAGATGTTCTATGCTAAAGTGCCAAAGTAGTCTAAAATGATTATTGTTCGACTGTGACAGCAGGCAAACAACGTCTGCCAATCTCATAGTACAAGCAGATACAATCCATTAAGTGGAAATGGAAATGGTAACTGAAGAATATGAAAAAAATGAGATTCGCCAAAATAATCTTTTGTAAATAATAATCAAAACAGCTTATTTTCATTCTTTGCATACTTTGCGGACTACTGCTTTATGGATGTGAAATAGTAGTGAGAGTTATGCTGTGCTAGGCACTATGTAATTAAAAAACAAAAATACTGGGAAAGTTTAAAAAATTTAGACATTTAAAAGTGTAGAAAAGTAATTCACGTGACTTCATAAGTCTATTATGTAACTATCTCCCATTTAGAGTTTAAAAAACCTGGCCTATAATTCCCACTTCCCTGGATTTTACAATCGCATTCTTACTTTATTGATTTTTTATTGTCAGTTATGCAGGGATTGGGGTTTTTTTTTATGTTTTGACATTTGATTGGAAGTATTTTGAGAATAACTTCAGCAAAAAATGAAGTATTTCAACATATATGAAAAAAAATCTCAATTTTCAGTATCAATATTTAATCAATATCTGGTTGGGATTTCTTTTTTCATAGTTACTTACTTTTCCTTGCCCACACTAAAATTTCATAGTGAAAAACTCTATTGCTCTGTCAGTTTGTTTTTAGCAAATAGGGGTTTTTTATTTGTTTGTTTTTAAATGTATACCAAGCTTACAAAAAAATACATATATTTAGCTGTACAAGCCCCATAAATAGTCTATACAGACATATCAAATAAGGGTATCTATAGACAAGGTCAAATAAAAAACCCAGATATATGTGTGAAGTTTCATTGGGGTGGATTTAGTGAAAGAACTAACAGAAAACAGAAAAATTAAGAAACTCCTTTCTATGTAATGGATTTTTTAATAACAAGTTAAGACTGTTATGAAGTATTTAATTATGAAAAATTATGTGGTGTTTTCGTCTTTTATATTCTAAGCCCTTCTTGTCATAGGGTAAATATGGTAAGAATTGGACAGCTAGACTAACTGAAGATGACAACAGGGGAAAGGACAAAGAAAAAAGTCTGTTGTAATTTAATTTTAAAAGGTACCATCATTTATTTTCAGTTGGCATTCAATTTTCAATACACTCATTTTAAAATGCATTACTGTTTAGTTTTGAATGTTATGGTAATTTGGGAATTGACTTAGCATTTCTCAGAGTTACAGATATGAGGCATATTAATGAACATGAGTTTCAGATGACAAATGGTGCTTGAAGTTTCCATGTCTTTTAATTCATTTTTTATTAGAACATGGATGTTTTCTGAAATATAGATGGCATTTGCCAGCCAAAACGGTCATCTGATTTCAACATACAATGCGATGCTTCAGTGAAGTTTGAACTTTGGAGTGATTTAAAATTCATTGGTAATAGTGTTATAAAGGCCGTGTTCCCTGGCTCAGAATGCAATAAACTGCAGGATACTATCTCCTTTGCACAGTATCTCAGCCACACTGAACCTTCAGTCTATTTCATTTATGGCTTTTTTTTTGAATGAATGAATGCTATGCTAACCTGTGAATTCCAGCGGTGCTTCATTGTCCTTACATTGTCAGAAGCAGGTGCTGGTGCGTAAGGGTTTTACTGAGGGAAGGAAAGTGAGTGGCATAAACTGAATAGTGTTTGTTTAGAACACAATAGAAATATATTTATGCCTACCTATTAAAAAACTAACACATGCAGATCAAAATGAATTCTGGGGAACATAAATTCATTTTCTCATATATTTGCAAACCCAAGATTACATCTATAATAGCCAATGTGGATCAGTTAATGTGAAATGATTGAAAACAAAACATTAAAACCTGGATTTTTCATGTTCAATTTTTCTTCCTATTCATCTCAGAAAAGATTAAATTAAAAATATTTTCAAGATTCCCAATGTTTCTAGAATGCATAAATAAACCAGATGATAGAGGGCCTTAATTGATCCCCCCCTTTTTGTTTTCAAGGAGTACAAAAGCCAAGTTCTAGTCATGTGCACAAAGTGAAATTCGCTGATTATCTTATCTTTAAAGAAGTTTTTTTATACTGTTGTTTACCAGTTGTCATTAAATATAGCTGCTCCGTTTTTCCACTCTGGATACACAAATTATCTTTTTATTTGGAGTGCCACATGATGCTCTGTGAATGCTCTGTGCTTAAATCTTCACATGAATCCTGTGCTTGCCTGTGCCTAACAATAAAAATACTCATCACTCTTCACTAAAGCTCTAACCCTTCCAGGAAGATGCAACTTCAAATGTATGCATCAAGGAGAGCAGAGCTGCTCCTCAAGAGCGGACAAGGCAGGAACTGAGGTCACACCTGGGGCTGTGACCTCACCAACAGGACCCAGTCCCACATGGGCTGAAGACAGCAGGCAGAGCCAGGTGCTGGTAATGGGGTCCATCAACAGGCATAGACAAGCAATTGATGGACCGGGTCCAGGGTCCTTCCATGGAATCCAGCCTGGAGCAAAAGCAGACAGGGCCAGAGACCAGGCTGAAGACAAGGCTACAGCACAAGGCCAAAGTCCATCCAGGAGACAGGGCCAGAGACAAGGCTGCATACAGCATATATCCAATGGGTCCAGGAAACAACCTACTTTTACAACACAGGGCTAAGGTCTATCCATAATGCAGGCCCAGAGACAGGGCTGGAGATGCACACCCAAAACAAGACTCAGGCAGTGACTCACCTTGCTCTTCCTTGCACTCTCAAAGTATTGTATGCAGCTGATAGACCACCAGATTCTATCTCACTTATTATGGGAAATTTGCTCCACACATTTTTAATACTTTAAGTCTCTGTTACATCTATATTAATATTTGAAGATATCTTTATTTTCACATCTTTCTATGAAATTATTCAATACATATTATCACTTGGGAACATTCTTGAAGTCGTAAATGCAAGATGACTCATAAACTCAAATCATTCACTGACAATTGGATAGGAAATTTTAGCATCTTCCAGTATTTCCTCATCAGTTATTTTACCCAATGACATCCGTGTACCATTTGGAAATTATTAGGCCTCTTTTATTCCTTAAGAAAATATTTTAGAACATTGATGTTTTCTGAACATTTCTTGATGGGCAGGAATTAATGGAACCCTGAGATAAAAAACCCACAAAGTACGGACATGCTGATTCCCAAGAAAAGTGTGGATTCTGGCAGTGATATGCTACTACCTTTGCTGTGTATTTCATGTTTTCACTTGATTCTGCGGTGGTATCACATGACTAATAATGTCTACAGCGGGTTTTTTTTAACTTTTTAATCCTACTGATAGCCATAAAATGAAAGCTGAAAACAGACTGGTGGTGGTTTAGTTTGTACTGAATCACTGAATACTTGCCCAAAGACCACTGAAAACCATGAAAGGTCTCACATCAACTTCCTGGGGTGCTGGACAGTGCCTCTTGATATTCAAGGCTGTTAGTTGATGGCAGATGCAAGACAGCAAAGTCACTTACAGGAAAGAAAATATTTCCACCCATCAATGTTTATGGAAAATTTCTCATTAACTGAAGTTGATAGTTTCATATGCACACTGAACAGAAATAGGAAACTATATATTGTCTGTTCAAATAAAGTACTTAGTATTATTGATTTGCTGTGAAACAAACTCAGGTGAGTATGAAATTTGTTTAGGACTGCAGCATACAATGAAATTTAATTCACCTTAATCACTTGTAAATGCTCTGTTGACTCTGATTATTCTGAAGGAATTATTTATGTGAGTTTCCCATAAGTGATACCACGAGAAGCAAATAAGCAAACTAAAACTTCTCCTCAATATGATGTACTATACTGAGAGACTAAGAAAAAGATGTTGAATAATTACACTGAAAGTGTTTTAGTAGATGTCATCAATTTTACTTTGCTTCTACTGAAGTCAACATATAGAATGTTTTATAGCATGGCAGACTATAAAATTTTATATGGTTGACATCTTTCTCTATGTCAAAGCATCAGAGAACTACAGATTTGTGTGATAAAGAGGAGTAGTGGAAGTGGTGAGGTGCCAGCAACACCTGTACTCAGCTGAGGTTTCTGCTGTGGAAGACTAAGTTCAAGATCCTAAAGTTAAATGCCTGATAATGCAGAAGGCATGAAGTCCATCCAAGTCCACAGAAGGGCTTAGTCTGCTAGACGTCATCATTTATGCATGACACAGAGGATCCTCTCTGTGCCAAGCACAGACCACAGCAGCTGTAGATGCTTCCATTTGCAACGACAGGTTGTGATGCCAACTTTACCCGAATGAATCTAACCTCTGTCAATTCTTTCCTAGGGTTGGGACACCAAAAACTGTCTCTCAGACACGTATCTCAATTCATAGGAGAATGCCTCAGCAATCAAGATACAGGCTTTACTGTGGACAGAGGTGAGAGGCTGTCCTCCAGCTTTCAAATTATTGCTGAGCAGAATCAAGATTCACTCTATCACGAGAAAACAACTTAGCAAAGTTAAAACTTTAGTCTTGCAACAGAGACAAACATTGTTACACATAAAATCTTGCCATCTGCAAAAAGGGGACACTGTGTTTATATGCAGGTCTAAGAATTTATCGTTAGTTCAATTAACAGCTTAACAATCTAATCAACAAAGAACAAACCTCTCTTCTTATCAGTCCAACTTCAAGAACAATAATGCTTCTAGTCTAAATTATGTAATCAGTACAGAAAAGTCTCATCCACAGCTAAAACTGTTACACTTCCTAATATCATTTTCTCTGATATTGCATGCCCACCTCCAAAGACTTTCTGGGCCCTAAAATTGACAATCAAGCTTCACTATTGCTGAACAGGAAGTGTGTGTGTGCACGTGCGTGCATGCGGGCACGCATGCGTGTGAGAGTGCATGTGAGTGCATGTGGGCATGTTTTAGCGAGTCGTCAGTGTCCTGAGTTCTTTGCTAGGAGGAGTACCATCTACCTGGTGAAGGTTTCTGCCTCACGCAGCCTGCTTACTTGCTGTTCCTTCATTGGTTCCCAGAAAGGTTTTAACTATCTAGTTAGCCAAATTAGTTGTCAGCTCGAGTTGCAAGTCCTCTAGTGGACTTCAATTTGGGACCTGAAACTTCTAGAAAGGGAGTACCAGCATATGTATCATCTGAGTTAGTTTCAAGTTTGAAAATCCCTGAGTTTTTATTCAGGGATTATTTAGCCAATTTTGTATGTGAAAACTCTTTATATTACAGCTGTAGAAAATCCAAACAAAATCTGTTCTGGCAACCTTGTATGTCCTTTCCCTTCAAACTAGACACTCAAGAACATATTTAAACTGTATATCAAGCAGTATATGGGCTTAATTACAATCTAATGGTAGAATTCATCTAAAAATAAGCCAAGCATTACAGTGAAAGGGGTATGAAATACCCACATAAACACTTCTAATGCTCATTCATTTTTCACATAAACAAAGGCATTGTTTGCCAAAGTGTAAAATTTGAACAAACAAACAAACAGAAAGCAAAATGATTAAAAATTGAAGGAATTCAGATTTCTGTTCACAGATACATATATTTTTAAAAATGTCCTACAGCAAGATTCTCAAGACTTAGTGATTAAAATTAATGAACAAGTAAATTTAGAAGCCTTGGTGTATAGGAGGGAGTGCATGCTCTTGAAAATCCTGTTGCGGCACTCACTTCGGTTATAAAACTAAAATTTCACAGTTGCTCTTGAAAATGCTGTTATATGAATTCAAGTACTTTAGAAACCCTTAGATATCTGCCTTATGATAATAAACTCAGTAGACTATATTTTTCCCTTAGAACAGTACAGCAGGAATGCAAAAAGGCATTATCTGAAGATAGCCTGTGCTGCTTTGCACTTAGCACACTCTTGAATTACCAATGGTATGATTCAAGACGAGAGGGGTTTTTGTAATGGGTATTTATTACAAATACTTACATGGAATGGTCATATGAAGAAGTCCCCATAAGAACAGCACTACTGGGTGAAACCAAATATCTGTTTGATCTAGTATTCTTCAGAGGTGTTCAGAGTAGTTGTACAGAGAAGAATATGAGGCAAATATAGGGATATTTATTCTTCCTGTCATATAATAATTTCATTTGATGCCTGTTTCTTGTATTGTGAATAATTACTCCCTGTGCCACTCACAACTACAGACTACTATTATACTCCCCCCGAGCCGTCTCTTTTCCAGGTTAAACAGTCTCTGTCTATCCCACAGTTAAAACAATTTCTGTGATCATTGTCATTATTCCTATCTGTATCTTTTCTAACTCTACCACATCATTGCTGGCATTGAACAACCAGGATTTTACTGTATTAAAATACAGGTGTACCATGGAGTCTTAAATTGCAAATATTTGTCTCTTATTCCTTTCCTACCAACCCGGAGGGTTCAGATTGTTGGTTGTTGGGGTTTTTTATCACTATTGAGATTTTATGTTTCCATAAAATTATCTATTATAACTCCAGATGCTATCTCCTGAATTGTAATAGTTTGTTCTGAATGAGCTTCTAAATAACGACCCATAATATTTTCAGGTACAAGTATTTGTATATGTAAATCTTGCATGTTCAGTTATACATTTGTTATATTTATAAATTACCTAATTTTGTTGCAGTGTGGGTTTGTGAATACAGCAGATGTGATTAACTATATTGTGATCACATTTTTAAGGGCCCTAGATCTGATTCTCATTGGCCTCAAAATCCCTTTTGACCAAACTGGTACCCACTCTAAAACTACCATCAGCATGATTACAATGTTTTAGACAATATTCACATTCAGATTGAAACTCCTGCTAGAACAATCCAAAGGGCTTTCATTTGCCCAGGGTAGCTGTAGCTAGAATATGGAGAGGTGAGACATGTAAAAATGTACCCACTCATATGCCAAATGACCCATACCCAGGTTTGCATGACTAGATCACAGTCTCATGTTGGCTGTGGAGTATTTAATACTTGTTGCATACTTGCCCTGCTATCCTGTATTTATTTCCCCATTACAATTAACAGGAGTTATAATTTAGAATCAAATTAAAATGAGCTGTAATTTAGGATGAAATTGGTGGGACCATCATGCCAATGAGAAACTACATCATAAAAGTCTACACAGTGACTAGCTATATATCACAAAGCCTCCACATATTAAAAAAATAGATTAATTAAATACTTTTTTGTTGCTTCAAGTAAGCAAAATGCTTCTAGAACATTATGTCCCTGCAGGATGCAAAAGACTGGCAATACAAGGGAAACAAAATATTTCCATTAATTTCATTTAAGTGTCCACAGTCCACAAAAAAGTCTCTACAGCAGCGTAGCTGCAATGCAATAAGGAAACAAAATCTTTACCCTCCAATCTGATACATTGTCCCATTCTCTCTAAATATTTGTTGAGAAGAGACACGTCACAGCTCATTGTTTCTTGATCTTGTAATGCCTTACTCACAAACAAAGGCTTTTTTCAATGTCCTCATTTCTGAAAATCAGATCGTATCATTGTCCAGTGCATCCATGGGTCATGATATATATATATGTAAATGTGTTTTTCATTATTTTTCAATAGTAACTACAGACACACTTCTACAATACCCCTAAGTTTCAAGATCTTTTTCCTTCCCTTTTCCTTCCTCTATTCCCTTCCCTTTCTATAGCTGCCCCTAAACCTATCTCCTGAGCTACCAGCAGAACACAAGTGCAATAGCAAAGCATTGCATTCAATGTTCACACCTCATAGAAAAAGGAACTTACGAAAGAATACAAACCATCGCTAGTATCAAAGCAAATGCTTTCTTAATACAATAGCTGTGTAGTATAGAAAGAAGGATCTAGAAAAGAAATACATAGTCAGTTCAACCTTTTCATAATGCTTAATAATAAAAGGTACATTTTAATTTATTCTAACTCAAAAAATTGGCACATTACATATGGAATTACTGTGAAAAGCATGTTTAAATTGTACGCTGAATGAAATTCAGCCTCACAGTTTTATAGAAGTACAGATTGGCTTTTGATTTGCCCCAAGGCACTTCTGTTCTATCTCCTATGTAAAATCAGTTGCTACTAATTCCTTGATTTGTACTACAGAGCCACCACTTTGGATGATTAAAAATCTTTTATGTTGGAGTACTTACTATTTTTCATTAGGCAGTGTGTTAAAGGAAATAGGAGGCTGTCTTTGTTGGGGATAGAAGACCTGGGGGCAATGATCTGAATTTCTGAGAAACCTTTAGATCTTTGGGGATGGCAAGAAGGGGAAGTTTCCATTTCTTTTGTTGTTGCGATGTGAAATTCTCTGAAGTTTTTCTTCCTGAAAACATATTTTCTAATGAAGCTTTTTTGAATTTGTCAAATGCAGTTCTTTAATCAAACAAATACAATAACAAAGCAAACTTATTCAAAATTCAGAAAGAATGATCAGTCACAGGCTTGCAAAGCAGGAAAACAGAAGTTAAGGTTCTGAGTTACGCCGAAGGATTCAGGTTCAGCAATTAGAAGTGAGATTCTGTACAGCACCTCTTAGAGCAAGTTATGTTTGATGGTCAGTCCAGCTCAGCTGTTCATCTGCAGGATTTTATGGCATCTTGGCTGCTCCTCAGACAACACATAGAACAGGCAGTGCAGACGTCAGGAGAAGATGCTATAATTTCAAAGTTCTTTGGTGCACTGTGTTTGAGCCCACTAACTGAGGCTGTACCTACACAGTGGGCTGGTTGCTCTGTCAGTTGTAATGCCAGTCATCCCAATCAGAGCTCTGAATGTAACAAGCTGCAGCTCCCACAGGACCTGTACTCCCCAGTTTCCTTCCCACGGAAACCATGGTATGAGGAAGAAGAGGAGCAGAAGAAACTATCCGTGTCTTGTCCCACAGTGAGTTAATATACATCTAGGATATGCACTTCGCTAAAGACCGGGAGAGACATCCCAGACTGAGTAGTTTGGACACAGCCTTAGAGAGCCCTGGATGACAGCCTGAGTGACAGCACACTCCTGTGGTCACCGACAAGGTCCAGCACTTCATAAATGTTCACATTGTTTCATGTTGCACCCAAAATCAGCTCTGCCCCTTCTACCTGAGTCCTACCACATATGTTGTGAAATAGCCCTTGGAAGCAGTTTTATAGCTATCTTCCTCAATTCCTTCTCCAGAGGATCCTGTAACCAGGAGCTTGGGGACAAGCACTAAAGACACTGGAAGCACAAGGCAATAAAATATTTCACTTCAGTGTTTCCTGCAAACATAGCCACTTGTTTCAACAGTAGATTATAGTGCTCTGCCTCTAAACAATGCAGGTATCCTAACTACAATGTCTGTCCACAGAGTGGAAGAACAACTAAGCTAATTTTTGTGCAATAATATATAAGGAAAAATGAACCCAGTGATGTCCTTTTACAAATATCTCTGCTGACATAAATTCAAACACCTTCTAGTGTCACTTCCTTTCCCTCCTCACTATGAACAAGCAGTTCTCCAGCATGATGGTGGTAAACAGGATAGTACCCTATATTTGGCTGATAACAACATTAGGTTAATTCTATTTCAGAGTATACAATTTTTCCATGTAGAACAAACGTAAACATTCTGTCAATGATCATACCTTTTTAGTTACTAGACCTGTGCCCAGTGTTCTTGCCACAAGGTTGGAGAGGCTAACAAGGACCACTCAGCAAAAAGAATTGCTTAGAAAAATTTGTGAGAAACCTAAGAAGATTTTTGGTATCCTGTATTCTTTAGACTGCACTCTTATCCTCCGGCTGCCTGCTGAGACTTGCTTGCAATGTTATCTGTCCCCTACCCTTGGACAACAACAAAGACATATAAAAAAAGTGCCCTTTGGAAAGGGAAAAGACTTCCTGAGTATGCATCATCAGAAAAAAGGTAGTTATGAACACTGTGACAGTTGCTCCCTGCACGCACTCTACATGTTCTTCATGGGCTCCTATGTTCTGCTTAGCATTAATATAGTGCTTCATTCACCCACTCTGCTGGAATATAAATAAGATCGCTAGGGTTGAAAGAAAAGGTTAATATGCAATGCATAAACAATACCAGAATCTCAGTTTACAGAAAATAAACAGTTATGCTAGCTGGGTGGAACACGAATTGAATTTCTGAGAAAATGCCTGTTGTTTCAGGACAGAGAAGCTGATTTGTCAAGAACAGAAAGGGTTAAATCACAGTGCAAGGACTGAAAGCACTGCTCATGGCAACAAATATTATGAGCAAAAGATGCCAAAATACAGTACCTAAAAGGAAGATGAAAGTGAAAGAAACTACTTAAAAGATTGATAATTAAATATATTTAAGATTTTCTTTTAATGTTGTATTACACTAATTTGCTTTGAGCATGTAAAGAAAATTTTAGTGAGATTTAAAGAAAAAAGCTTTTCCCAATTGCTTTTTTCTTATTCAAATACTGGTCAGACTAAGGTTTTAAACTTTTGTTGTTGTTATTGCTAAAAATGGGATAACTTTATAATTCTTCCAGCTCTTACACATTTTTGGGAATGGAAGCTGAAGTTTCAAGACTAAAGCTATAATGATAGTCTGCTATAAACACAGTGAGTGAAACAGAATAAGAGAAGTTTGCTGCAAGGAAGCCCTGTTACGAAGTAAAACTCTGAAATTACATGTTGTTTTCTCTAAATAAAACACTGGTTCCTTCATCATTGTAGTTCTTGAAATCAAAGATCTAGAAGAATCCCAGAAGACCTTCAGACTTTAGTAGTCTGGTAAAATTCATTATTGAGTCTTGACCACCTGTTAGACTTACAGACACTCAGCTTTCTTATGGCACATCATGTTCTTCCATTCATATCTCCAGATATTTGGTAAATAAAGTAGCTTATGAAGAAAATGTCACTTGTTTCCTACTGCACACCAGAAAACAAACCCAACCACTCCAATCTAAAAGTTGGACTGAATAAAATACTTGAGCATCTATTTATTCATTGCTTCGACATTTTTGGTGCCTTCATTTTCACCTTATAGCACCCTGAGAAGAATCCCATGCATATAGCTGAGCATGAAGGATCACCGTGCCATATGGAAAGAGTTATGGATTTCAGAAGAATTATCCAGAAGAATGGACTAGCGCTGTGTGGCAAGAAGCACAGAAATATAACTGAAATCACTCCCATTTCTGAAGGTCATGCACCTGGAGCATAGTTGAAAAAACCCTTTCACAATCTAAAATCTGAATCTTTTACAGAGGATCTATATACCTACAGGCATTTGCTGTAAGACCTGACAAGACCTGAGGAGGATGTCCTGAAGGAGATCCTGGTTTTAACTCATGTACTAATAGAATGATTAGACTTTTTGCTCAAGATGTAGGAGGTACTGAAGCTTGGTGTTTGCTTGATGCTTTAGAGAATGTGAGTCATAGTGTGAAAGGGAGAACAAGGAAGCATAATCATACCTATGTTGCCTGGTGATCACAGTCAGTACTCTAACTTTTGCACCAGTTCTTGCAGGTAGATAAATGGGTAAGTGGAGTTTTATGACTAATTAAATTAGACAGTTAGTGGATGATTGAATGTAGAGACCAGAGTTGCCAAGCCACCATGTTAGGAAGGTGTGAACCCATGAAATGTCTTATTTTGTCTATTCGCTGAGGAATGAGTCTTCTACACTTTGTGGAACAGTGACCCAGTTTTTATAAATAGTGGAGAGGTACCTCATGGGAAAAGGGCCATTATAGCCCAGGATCCCTTGAGCTGGCAAAGTCCCTTATACTGCAAATTTCAGAGATTCTTAGAGCATTCTTTATATCATCAGAGAAGTTCCTTACACAGCTATATTTTTATATTGTTTGAGAAAATATTTGCAGTGGTAGCATTAACAGTACTGAAAATCAGAATGCTATTGTTTTCCAGAAATGTTTTTCAAAAGGTCCTGCCCAAATCAAAGTAACAAAGCATAGTACACCTGGAAATGCATTTTAGACTGCTGATTTGCCATTTGTTTCTAAAAATTGTCTTTAAGTTTTCTTTATTGTTCAGTATGTGTTCATGGTTTGCAGTAAAGGAACAATAGCAACATTTTTCTCAATGTTGCATATTGGTTTTCCCCAAGATCTGCAGCTTTTCCTTACAGAGACATGACACATTCATTTGAAAGAAAACATATGTGAATGGTTAGTAAGGTGAACACCACAGTCATAGAATAGAATTTACTCATAGAATAAAATAATTAACTCAGTTTTGTGGATAACATTTTTCCTTTCCTACCAGTATTCCTGACATTTTTGTCTTTTTTATCTTGTCCTGTCTGGTGCAAAACTGGGAAGTATGAGTGTAAATTCTTCCTTTGCAAAATTTAGACAAACAACTTGAGCCTTGAACTTGCATGCATGTGCATTAAACACCAGGCTAATGGCTATTCTGGATGGAGTAATCGGTCTGCTGGAGCTGTTCCAATTGCATAAGATCAGTTACGCTAGAAAGAGACTTACACTGTAGTCCAAGATTATCGGCAAACATTTTGATAATGAGTCATGGGAACAGCAGAGGTGTGAACAAGCCTTTCTTATATCCTCATGATAGCTTCAACATTTTTTCACAGCCTGTAATCCAAAGAAAACGTGTTTATTTACGGAAAGTCATTTACCTCAAACAGGAGGAATCAACAGAGTTTTATACCAGAATACTTGCTGTACTCATACGGAAGTCAACAGCTTTGGGCTTAAAATGAGTGATTTGAGAAAAACTTTTTTTTTTTTTTAAAGACTAGTCTCTTTCTCTATGATTTTCACAGAAAATTCTATATTGTGGCTAAAAGCTGTGGATAAATTAAAGCACTGGCTAAACTGGTGTCACGACCCAGACTGGACAGACCAGGGACTTGTGTTTAATTCGAAATTCCCTTGGGCTAAATTAAGGTGAAACAACACCAAACGATCAGTTAAAGATTTTAGTCATGATAAAAGCAAACTGAACTGGGGAGGCATGGTAGTAGGTGGCAGGGTTTCTCACAACAGGAATTGGCATAAGACTACTTCTGTAAACCGTGTAACCATATACATCAATTCAGGGAATAAGGAGATCCCTCCCGTTGAGTCACGAGGTTCAGAGCAGACCCCCCTTGCCTTCCAGACTCCTCCTCAGAGAAGGGTCTAGGGGCAGCTGGATCCACTCTTAGTCTCAGACTTGGTCAACAGTTTATGTCTTGAAACGGATGAGGTGTAGGGATGGTGGAAAAGGAAAAGGAAAGAGAGAAGAAGACAGAGAGAGAGAAAGGAAGAGAGAAAGATTTCACCGGTCCTGGGTCCAGCATTGGTTCAGTCAGCCAAGGGGTCCAGGCCCAGTGGGCTTGTGCACCTGGGGCTTCAGTTGGTGTCCTTTTATCATCCTTGCCCCTCCTTCAGGCGGACACCCAAACTTGTCAGGTTAATGAGCGGTTTGGGAGCCTTTGGGCTTGGGGGTCCTTTGTGGAGTAACTTCTCCTTCCCTGCAGACATGGCCATTGTTTGATCTTTGTATCAGAACAGCTTATCAGAACAGGGAGCTTCGCACCCTCCAGCACGCCCTCCCCCTCCTGTTGCTGATGTCTGAGCTGAAGGGCTTTTCACCTTGGTTCCTTGCTGTGCAGGGTTTGTCTTTAAGCAGAACTTGCCCCACCACAATGTTTGAGACATTAACTCTTTCAGTTTCTCACAACTGGTAGTTTATTTTAAAAGTTTCTGTTTCGCTAAATTAGTATTTTCCAATGGTTTTAAAAGCAAAAATTTCCAGTCAGTTCTACACTAGAGTTACTGCCCTTAATAGCAATATGTTTTCTCACTTACCTTCCTGACGCTCAACTTATTTCACAGCTTGGTTTCACTTGTGTAGTTTTAGAATAACATTATCTGGTTCTTTTACAGTAGATGTGCGGTTGTGCCTGCTATATAAAAGGCAGAGTTATTCCAACAGAAGCAAATATGCATGACCTCAGTCCACTGTGATCAGAGCTGATAGAAACCAGTTCTGGTCCAGGAATCTTATAGTTGCATTGTAGTGGCACAGTGCCTAAGTTAATATACCTTGCCATGCAGATCAGCTTGGGAACAGGATTATGTCTCTGGCTAATGGCTAATACCTGGCTAATACAAATCATCAGCAGAGAGTTTGCACCAGTCTTAGACAGCTACTTAGTCATATTCTGAGACTACAAACAAGTTTCTATTATAACTCCCAATTTTTAAGTTCATGGAGGGAAATGCTCTGCTTTTAGGATATTTTCTAGTTTTCTCTCTTCAAAAAGATATTTTTCTACAATTATTAAGCAAAATCCCTTTGACCTATTTTAATTCACCTATAATCTTTAAAATAAAGTAAAACACTGTAAATTTTACAGCTATTACCTATTTTTAAACTAATTCTAACCAAAGTAACTGAACGCAAAGCTTGCAAAAGGAGATAGACATAATTTTCTTTGAGTGATGAGATCCTGGGATGAAATTTACCATGCTTGGTGTCTACCCAACAGCTAATTTATTTTTTTTTTTTAGAGCAAAATCCATTTATCTGTTCAAGGGTACCCTCAGTGATTGTGCTGTGAAGTAATTTAACCTTCTTTTTACATAGGGCTATAGCAATAAGTACTGTAAAGTTTCCACTGAGTAACAATACTTCTGCTTCATTAAAAAAAAATAAAATTGAAAATTGCAAGAGTTTGAAAAGGGCTTTTTGAGCGTACATAATAGAAAACCACTATTTTGTTGTCACTGTAATGGTGTTTAACATGCAGTACAGACTAACTTGTAGAGAAAGAGCATGAACAGAATAGTCCTCTTTCCATGTTCCAGTTGCAGTTTCAGATGCTTCTTTGGAGTTCTTCCCTGGCCATTACATTTCCATCCATCACCTCAGCCTTTGAGCACCAGAATTCCTACAGCTGCTGGTGTGTTGCTAGGGTTGTCTCCAATATCAGCCACAGCTGAAGCTACCTCATACCAAGAATAGGATTGGCAACAAGAGGGAAACCAGACCAGATGTTTTGATTCAGCAGTTGTACCAAATTATATTATGGAAGTAAGGCTCCAAGCCTTGTAAAATTATGGGCTCTCTTCCACCAGCCAATTCCACAGAGCTGTGATTCTGAAGTCACAGAAGTGTTACCGTGAGAGTGCACTCAAAATTATGTTTCAGATAGATACACTTTGATAGCTCTTATGTGAGGACTCTGCAAGCAGGCTAATAAAGGAGAGACACACTCTGTCCAGATAAATCCTGGGGGTGATCCTGCTGTAATTATGAATATCTCTGTTAACAGATGTTCATGTTCAGAATCTGTCTGACTGTGGGTAACAGAAGAGATTAACATTTGCCAACCAGTGACCTTGTGTTTTATATGGCTTTCCACAATTTACCAGCTTCAGAACAATCAATATCAGTACTAAATAGGCAAAAAAATGAAAACTGGAAGAGCATTTCCAGAGATGCAAGCTACATCCATTAGATTTTAAGTAATTGAAGAGCTGTGTTAAAAGCTAGAGGCTTTTTGTCTCCTCTTTTTGGTTTTTGGGGGTTTTTTTTGCACAGGTGACTTAGAAATGGACAATTTCTTTTCCATTTTTGAAAATATTCCTGATATCATAACAAAGTTTTTCTGAGTTCATTTAACAAAGTTGCTGACCTGATTGGCACGGCACATAGTCTGAGACAAGTTAACAGAAGAATTTAAGTAAATTCTCTTTTTTTCCTTACACTGAAGCTTATTTCAGGTTTGATTGGTAGTGACAGTTTGCTTTTAAAAGAGAAATAAGAGAAGTTAAGATGATAATCCTCTGGGTTTTTTTCAGAAAAAATGTAGTGATTTTTTTTTTCGTCTGTTAACAATCTAGGTATTTTTTAAGGTGCACTTGATCACAGCTTATAACCTTAAAAAGTAAGTGTGGCTAATAGGTGATAGGGAACAGAGCACCGTTAGAATGATTAAAGATCAAGCTTGGTGAAAGGGAATAAGAAAAGGCACATGGACTATTTGGAAGATGATAAAACTTGGGGGAAACATTGCTTTTTTGTGGTTACTCAGAACTAAGTAGGTAGGAAAAATCGTTTTAACTGGCTTTTCATTAGTTACTAAAAAATATGTTGGAATTCTGTGCAGATTGTCAAGAAAGGTAGTGGCTGCTATGTAACATCTTGTCCATCTTTGGATGCTTTCCAGTACACACAATTATAACAGCAGTTTCTATACATTATTTGATCAAAGGAGTGTTCTTAAGGGAAGTAAAGAGTCCCCTTAAGAGAAGTCCACTTTAGGCTGAAATTAAAAAGGAAAAAAGACCAATTCAAAATTGAATTGATATTTTAGTAAGTATCCAGTTTAATCTCACAAATAACTTACATGAACCTTAGGATCTTCACTCCATTGCAAACTCAGCTCATGGCACTATGCATCCTTCAGATGGTTTGTAATGCATGCAGGATGACCAACTGGCCTTTATAGAAAAGTCCACAACCTGAATATAAACGTGGTGGCAAAACATAAGCCTCACACTTGCTGGTTTCAGTCAAACCCCAGTGATTCCATTTTGGATACTGAATATACATTGATCCTTTCTTAGAAACAAGAAGTTCTCTAACACTAGAAATATGCCAGCAGACTGGCACATGTAATCCTCTTTATCTACAAGAAAATTCTTTCCTGTATGCTTTAGTGGATAAAATGTTTAGTAGTGTTGACCCAAAGCAAATTATAGTTGTTACTAACATGCAGGCAAGATATACTCACTCAAACTTCATTAAAGTTTCCAATTCTATCCTGAAGGAAAATATTAAACCTGACTTAAGTCAATTAAATAGATCACTGGTATGACATGATTTTAATATTTAACAGTATCTCAGATGTCTCAAGAAGAAAGAGACTCAATGCACATGTAGAAAAGTTTCAGGATCAAGTCTCAGATTTATTAGTCATCCTTCAATACCTTGAGACCAATTCAATTTGTCAGAGCTGGATATCATTGCTATTTTCCACAGAATCCTGGGTTTTAAATCAAGGCCAACGTAGCATCTAACCTTGGAGCAAAAAAGAATTTATAGTATTGCTGGAAGGGCCATGTCTCAAAGGGATTTAAATCTTTTGAATAATCCATTCTGATTTTTTTTTCCCCTAGAGGTGTAAAAGAGGACAGCTGCTACTATGTTTAACAGAGTAAGTAATAAAATCACATGCGCAGCAAGAGTGATCCACACAGCAGAAATAACATGTGTATCTTCAGAATTTATGTTAAATTAGGATTTTACACTAGGAGAATCCTGTGTGGTCTTCTAATCTCTTTTATGTGGCTTTGAGAGATTTGTTCTCTGCCACGTTTTAGCTTGCTTTTCTGGTGGATGGATGGATGCTTTCGGAAGAATACTATTAATTTTATATGAAACTTGTTAGGGCAGAAATTACACCATGCCATATTATACCATACCAGATGTATATGGAGTACACATATATGGGTGTATGTGTGCATACATTTCATACACACATACACATCTTTCAGGATTGTACAAGTTCCCACTGTAAGCGTTGTGTTTCAGCTGCTTGTAGTTCTGCCAAAATTTAACCAACCAAGCTGAAATTTGTCATGCTGAGAAAAGAAGAGAAGAGAATCATTTAGGTTGGAAAAGACCTTTAAGATCATCAAGTCCAACCATTAACTTAGCACTGCCAAGTCCACCACTAAACCATGTCCCTAAATGCCACATCTACAAGTCTCAAATACCTCCAGGGATGGTGACTCAACCACTTCCCTGGGCAGCCTGTTCCAATGCCTGACAACCCCTTCAGTAAAGAAATTTTTCCTGATATCCAACCTAAACCTCCCCTGCTGCAACTTGAGGCCATTTCCTCTCATCCTACCTCTAGCCACCTGTCGTGGTTTAATCCCAGCCAGCAACTAAGCACCATGCAGCCACTCACTCACTCCCCCCCCCACCCAGTGGGATGGGGGAGAAAATCGGGAAAAGAAGTAAAACTCGTGGGTTGAGATAAGAACGGTTTAATAGAACAGAAAAGAAGAAACTAATAATGATAATCATAACACTAATAAAATGACAACAGCAATAATGAAAGGATTGGAATGTACAAATGATGCGCAGTGCAATTGCTCACCACCCGCCGACCGGCACCCAGCTAGTCCCCGAGCGGCGATTCCCCGCCCCCACTTCCCAGTTCCTATACTAGATGGGACGTCCCATGGTATGGAATACCCCATTGGCCAGTTTGGGTGAGCTGCCCTGGCTGTGTCCCGTGCCAACTTCTTGTGCCCCTCCAGCTTTCTCGCTGGCTGGGCTTGAGAAGCTGAAAAATCCTTGACTTTAGTCTAAACACTACTTAGCAACAACTGAAAACATCAGTGTTATCAACATTCTTCATATACTGAACTCAAAACATAGCACCGTACCAGCTACTAGGAAGACAGTTAACTCTATCCCAGCTGAAACTAGGACACCACCTGACAGAAGAGACCAGCACCCACCTCACTACAACCTCCTTTGAGGTAGTTGTAGAGAGTGATAAGGTCTCCCCTCAGCCTCCTTTTCTCCAGACTAAACAACCCCAGTTCCCTCAGCCGCTCCTCATAAGACTTGTGCTCTAGACCCTTCACCAGCTTCGTTGCCCTTCTCTGGACACACCTCTATGTCTTTCTTGTAGGGAAGGGCCCAAAACTGAACACAGGATTCGAGGTGCAGCGTCGCCAGTGCCAAGTACAGGGTGATAATCACTTCCCTGGTCCTGCTGGCCACATTATTTCTGATACAATAAGTGTGCGCCTTATGCTAATATGTTTAATTTTAGTAAAAAATTTTTAAACCCTATCTGACAACTAAGTAAAAGGACTAGTGTACAGTCTTCCTTATATTGCACAATTCTGGCACCCCTGTCTTTTACAAGCTCCAGCTCTGCGAATCCCTGAAGCCAAATTTTGAAGTTCACTGGAGATGTACGTTTTGCCACCTTTGTGAATATCTGCCTGAATTTGGCTAAAATTGCAAATCTTCAAAACAGCATAGTTAGTAAATGCTCAGTGAAAATGTTTTACTATCTGGAATTCTTGAATTTTCTGTGTGGTGAACATGTCACACCCTAAGGCTGCATGGGACTTCCGCTTCCTTCCAGCTCCGAGCTCCTGCAGCTAGTGTCAGATACTGGTACCTGATCTAAAAAGCACAGCCAGTAAGATTGTGCTCAAATGCGCTTGGTGCCCTTCCTGTCTCATCCAACGCATGCATAGCATCTGGAAAAAGCCACCTAATTTGAACAGAAAAGTGATCTGATGAAGTGGATCCATGGGGAGTTGCTGGGGAAGCAAATTATTATAAGCCCCAGGGGAAGGTATTGAAAGCGGAAACTGGGGTTGAGAAACAAGCTGTGCCAGGACCAACAGGGGCTGCTCTCCAGGCAGGGAAACCAGGCAAGGGAGTAGACGGACTGGTGGCCTTTCAAGGAAGAGGAGCGTGAGAGTGAAGGTTGAGAATGGAGGTTTGAAGTGTCTGAAGAATTAGGTGAGCAGAAGGGGGTGAGACATGTGGGAAGGGGGTTGTTCAGGAGTTGCAGCGAGAAGCCAAGGAGGAGACTTGGACAAGAGTCATGGTGAGACACGTAAATCAGATGAGCTCAGGAAGAGGGAAGATGGATAGCAGGTTGAGGTCTTTGTCAGAGGCCACGATTTGGATGACAGAGATGTACCAGAAACTTAAGAGACATCTAAAAAGAGAATAGGCCTACATAGGTGAGATATGTAGAGCTAGCAGTAGATTGGAGAAAGAAAAATGTGGCTGAAACTGAATTTTTTTATAGTTCTGTATGCTGTACAATGTAATACACAGAACCATCTGAAGATATTTTCGTGGTTTAACCCCAGCCAGCAACTAAGCACCACGCAGCCGCTCACTCAGTTCCCCCTCCACCCAGTGAGATGGGGGAGAGAATCAGGAAAAGAAGTAAAACTCGTGGGTTGAGATAAGAATGGTTTAATAGAACAGAAAGGAAGAAACTAATAATGATAATGATAACACTAATAAAATGACAACAGTAAAAATAAAAGGATTGGAGTATACAAGTGATGCATAATGCAATTGCTCATCACCCGCTGACCTACGCCCAGTTAGTCACCAAGTGGCGATCCCCCTGCCCCAACTCCCCCCAGTTTATACACTAGATGTGACGTCCCATGGTATGGAATACCCCGTTGGCCAGTTTGGGTCAGCTGCCCTGGCTGTGCCCCATCCCAACTTCTTGTGCCCCTCCAGACTTCTTGTTGGCTGGGCATCAGAAGCTGAAAAATCCTTGACTTTAGACCAAACATTACTTACCAACAACTGAAACCGGCAGCGTGTTATTAACATTCTCCTCATACCAAACTCAAAAACATAGCGCTATACCAGCTACTAGGAAGACAATTAACTCCATCCCAGCTGAAACCAGGACAGATATCTATATTAGTTATCACTGCTATACGAAAGATATAAGTTAAAAAAGAGTAGCTGTAGGCTTTGTATTCCGTGTTTCTCTGTTTTCACAAGAAAAACAATGCATTCCTACGTAGGCTGTGGACATCTCCTTAACATTTTACATGCAAAATAGTAATCCTGCCCCTTCAAGAGTCACTGATAGTTAAGTACAAAAACTAATTCATTAAACTTTTCTTTTAATCTTTGATAAAAGAATTCCAGAATGAAAGCACTACCCTCTTAGCTGAACTACAAAACAAAACACCGAAGATGATACTTTAGATGGAGAATATACACACTAACCAGACTGACTTTAGAGAATTGGTTAGGATTTAGCTTGAAATACTGACATTTTTTATCCACTTCACTATTTGTTCATTCAATGAAGTTATCCAAAGTGTTCCATTCTGTGGTATTAATAACTCTGCTATTAAACCTTGCCATGACATTTGTGGAATATTAGCAATAAAGCAAAGGACTACATAATAAGAAAAAAGAACTTAAAACAAAAATAGTTTGGTTATTGGGTTGGGGTTTTTTGCTGCTCATACGGGCAGTTGGGCAGTTGGAATAGATGCATGTGCTTAATTAATCTCTTTTTTTTTCTTTTCAAAAATTAAAGTTTCTGAAGACTAGATAGAACAAAATTTCATTTAAGCAAATTGCATTAGTAATGTTAGTGATCTAAAATAAGTAATGTTAATATTTATTTAAAGGTATACCTACCTTGAGCTTGAGAAAATACAGTACTGTTAGCATACAGACTTATTTTTTCACGAGTTTATAGGGTTCCCCAAATCAATTAGATTTCTAATAATAATGAAATATTATTTTGCAGAAAAAAAGCAAAAATCAACAATAAAAAAAATCTGAAAAATCCAATAGAAGCACTAGAGTTTCTTAAGAATGTACTCAAGTAAAAAAAGAGAAACAAAAATGCTACTAATGTCAGAAGAGAGAGATGGTTAGGTTGGGGGGGGGGGAGGGTCATTATCTTACAGGAAGAGGAAAGGATTAAGTCCATCTTGGGTCACACAAAACAATTGAAACAAAACCTGTCCGGATCCTCCAAGGTTCATAAACTGGAAGGCAGGAGTGATTCTGAAGCTTGCAGAATTCATTCCTGCTGTTTCTGTGCTTACTCTGGAATAGAAAAAGCAGGCCATATCCATTCCCTGGCTTTCTAGTCAGTGCAGTGATGATCGTGCTATTGAAATCTAAATCGACTTAAAACTATCCTGAAGTCCATAATTTCCTTGGAGTCAAACAGACACTAAATAGAGTTCCCACATTTCAAAATGTATTCATTCATAATTTATTTCTCTATAATGTGTAGTTGAATCTACATTTGTTGAATTGAAAAGGACTACTGCATAGATAGCAACAGCTGAAATGCCATACCAAATTGAACAGAATAGTGGTGAAGTCTCAGACATTAAACACAGAATAGAGGCAGGCACCAAAGGCAGTCAATGTTCTCAATTTCCAAAAGTGTTAAAAGCAGCATGAGATAACACTTAGAGCAAAATAAGAGTGCTTCACAACATCGGGGGTGCTGATTGGCTGGTGATTTGTAAGGTTGAATTGCATGGTAATCTAAATGCATTTTGATTGTAACACAACTTCAAAATTGCTAAGATTTTAAACACTTCTAATTATTCTAAATTATTAAACGAGCTGGAAGCAAATTACCTATGAAGCCAAAATAAGCCTTGATGATTTATATTAGTGGTAACAGAAACATGTTGATATTAGTAAGACTGACAAATGAATGAGCACTTTGCTTCCGGGACTGAAATTCACAAGAATGTGCAGTAGATGTAGAAGCACTACTCATGGTTCTTGGAATATATATATATATAAGTGTATATTACATATATATACATATGTATGTATTATTTTCCTCTGTGGAAGGAAGATTAGGAGTCCTCACATCCTGAAGTTTTCTAACCTTGAGTAGCTTTTCTGTTAGAATATATAATTCAAAATAAAATAATATAATACAGTAAAGGTAGGTGGAGACTGGAAAAAAAATATGTTTCCTCTTCTAGAAAAACACCTTTCCTCAAAAATATTTCTGGGCAGGGATGGGAGGTATTTTATGTAGTTTAAATTTCTTTGCTGCTATCTAAGTGTCTGAAGTACCGTGTAGAAGTTCTCATATTTTTCCAACAAAGATTGCAGTAGGTGTCTACCACAGATAAATTAAAGAACAACTCAAGTTGCATTTTCTGAGATATTGGAAAAATTATATAGAATACAATAGCTCTATTACTGAAGTGGCATTGCATATTAAGAACCTTCATTAGCTATAAAGTTACTAAGGAAAAATCCTGCATTTCACAATATAGAACATGCCATTCAAATTTTATTTCAAGTCCTCCAAAACTTCCCATGATATAAACTGGTTCAAGAAGAAGTTTTGTTGGTACTGATAGTGCTTTAGCAAAGCACTTCAATTACATGTTTAAATCTCTTTGAAGTCCCATTAACTCAACAAGACTAAAGTTTTAAAATTAAATACATGCTGAAGAACTCTAAGTCAGCTCCTTTTACTTCTTTGCAAGGCTGTATAGTTACATAATTCAGGGCTCAGTCACAGATTCTGGCTTCAGCAGGCCCACCTGTCTGTCTTCTGGCCTTTTCCTCAGAAAGTCTCTTTTTGAAAGAAAATGCTCTCAGTCTTTGGCTCATATGCAAGACAGAAAAAATATGACAGATAGATCTAGTGTGGATGGAGCCAGTACGGATGACTGTCTTAACAGGAATAGGATGGAACTGAGGTGTTTGCATGCAAAACCATGGTTCACAAGAAGCCTTCTAAGACAGCCTTACCCAAACAATCCTGATTTGGTTGTAAGGCTGTCTAAGTGCTTAGAGTTTTGTTTCTCTGTGTCCAGAACTGCTCCGACTGAGCGGTCCAGTGGTCTTCACTGCCATCCCTTCTCTCTGGTCAGAAGTCAGAAACCAAACATTCATCAGTGCCCCCATGAGTGCTGAACCTGGTAGGTCTCTTGGAACTTGGAACCAGTACACATTCAGATAACCATCTATTACAACATGCACCAGGGGCTCTTTCAGTTTTAAAAGCAGGCCTTTTTTCTGTAGTAGCCTCAGGTTTTTGTGGCATTTCAGTTTTTCCTTCTTTCCTGGAGAGTGTACCAGAGTATGAGCCTTGTTGCATGTGGAAAGTTCTCTGCTGAAGGAGATGTGAAAGAGAGTGCAAGATTATGTCAGAAAAAACAAACAGAAAATGCCATACCCATGGACTGTTGATCTGGATCCTTACCAAGAATGAGGGAGACCTCATCCTTTATTTTATTCCAGGACCCTTCAGCAGACTTAGAACAAACTGCAGGCTGTTACTCAGAAGACAGTTGATGGTGTTAGTGGAGGGACCTATTACCTCCTCTGCAAACTATTGTCAAGTTTTCAGCCTCTCTTTCTTTGGCTCCAGGTTGCTTTGAACTGCAGCTATAATTTGTCAGCTCTCCCCCTTCACCGAAAGGAAAAGCCCAGTCAAATTTTAATCCAAGTATTCTAAGTTCCTAAATGTAGGTAATACGGTACTTAGCCTTAAGAATTTTATGTCATCTCTTGGTTTAACCCTGAAATAATAATGCCTATTATTAGTCTTCCAGAACATTAAAAAAAGTAAGGTTTTATGAACTCTGAGTAGTCACTCTAGAGTCAGTAGTACTTGCATATGCAAGCATATGAATTATTTTGCAAAATACAAATTCTTTTCTATGCCATTTCATTGATAGAAACACAGTGGGTAACTCATTATTCACTTTAATATTGTTTACCATAGCTTCTATTGAATCAACATTAGACAACTTTATACATGGAAATATTTTCCTTTGTTTTCTTCAGAAAAAGAGGATGGTAATAACTTGGACAATATCAAAGGAAAAAATGGATATACATACATATCTATGTATAAAATACTTTATCTTCCAAACTAAATGTGGCACAAATGATGCAAAACTAAAAAAATGCATGAATGTATGCATAGTGTTTGTACCATATAGCACTTCAAAATGAATTTGTGCTAGGCAGAACTCTTCAAGTTTAGCTACTTAATGCTTGAATGATAACATTTAAACTGGGAATCTTTCCAACTTTAGTGAGCATTTCTTCCAGCAGACTTTTCTTGGGTGTGCTTTAAAATGACGGGAATCTTTCCATTCTTCACTGAGCTATGTTATCAAATATATTTTATTAAAGACACAAGATGTATGGAACCACCTAATTTCAAAGGATCTGGAACACAATTTGCCTAATAACATGAAGTAACATACACACAGTAACTTGCATGGTGCTTTTAACTGTACAATAAAGATGTTAAAAGTATTAGCAATTGCTCCTATAAACACAGGTGGAGACTTAACTTTGTGAATTGTCTTTCTTGTATGTTAAAAACCTACAGATTGGAGCTTCATGTCAAAATTATACAACACTTTTAGATTTTTGGGTTGCAGGGTATGATTTATTGATTTTGCAACTGAATTATTCAAGTCACTCATTGGTAGTGGAATTATGCAGCCTCAAAAAAGCTGAAACCAATACAATATTCTAAAAGAAAAGTGTCAGGTATTCAAAACTGAGTTGTTTAGTGAAACGATAATCTTGCATGCATCTGGAAAAATCAGTAGTGTCTCAAATGTGAAATAACAAATTATTGATAAACATAAGACCTGATTCACAGCTTGGAACAAAGCTTACATTTAATCGATAGCAGCATTTAATTTTCAAAACTTACATAAATTTGTAAATCCAAAAGAGCTTATGCAACATGGAAAATGATACCTAGAGAGAATGTAATCCATATCACCTATATTTTAAAAAAAGATGGTTTATATGCTCTTCGAAATACTTAGGTTAATGCTCCTTTCAAATACTGAGGATGCAGTTGTATCCTGATGCTCAAGAATTTTCATGCATATGATAACTTCCCTGACAGTATTCAAAGCAGATAGGCACCTAAGTCCCAGTCCACTGAAATGAGAATTTAGCCTTTGGCTTGAAGCACTCAGTTTCCATCACAAATCTTCCTATCTACCCATATCAAATTGAACAGTGCTATAGTTGAAAGTCTTATGCAGTGTGAAATAGGGAATTTGCAGACATGGATGTTCTGAGTTCAAAACTACTTAAACTATTTAGTAATAAAAAAAGGGTCCCGGACATATCTTCCAGTAACTAGACATGTGATGAAGTTCAATTTTATATTGAAACTTGATGATTTAAACTCATCTCTCATTGTTTTGATCTGTAGTATAAGCTATCACTAAAGGAGTTTAAGACTACTGCCAAAGCACAGATAAACAGAATCTCAGCTTCCCACAGTTTTGAGCAGACTTTCCGTGTTTTGTTCAGATTAGCTATTTGCTACAATTTCTCCTTTCTTTTTCCCCAAGTACCACTTGCTTTATTTCTCCCCTTGTCCCTTGTACTGTGTTTTTTTTTCCCTACGTCCTTCCTCTCCCATTTGTTTGCAAACTTCTCTTCCTTCCCATTAACATAACACCAAAATGTAATGAACAGATCTCATACAGTCCATTCTTTCAACATTATTCTCAAGGTTTCAACTTGTGTGTGCTTGAATTCACTTTATTATTATTATTTTAAAAGTAATGATCTCAATCATCTCAATTATTTTAGAATTCTGTTGCAGTCTCTTCTCCAAGTGAGATCCCACAAACACCCCTCTGTGGTTGAGGAAGGCTTCTGGATTACAGCGATGGCTGAGGAGAACTGAAACCTTGCACGCTTTTCCATTAGGTTCCCATATTGTTGCTGTGTTACAGTAACTGTCTCTAATAAACTAGGAGGTGCTGTTGACTCTTTTGAGAGACAGGATGTCTTACAGAAGGATCTAGATAGATTGGAGCCTTGGACTATGATTAATGGGATGAAATTGTGGTGGGTTGACCCTTGCTAGACACCAGGTGCCTACCAAAGCCACTCTATCACTACCCGCCCTTGCCTCAGCTAGACAGGGGAGAGAAAATATAACAAAAGGCTCATGGGTTGAGATAAGGACAGGGAGAGATCACTCACCAATTACCATCATGAGCAAAACAGATTCACCTTAGGGAAAATTAACTTAATTTATTGCCAATCAACCAGAGTAGGGTAATGAGAAAAAAACCCAAATCTTATAAACACCTTCCCCCCATCCCTCCCTTCTTCCTAGGCACAGCTTCACTCTCGAATTCTCTACCTACCCTCCCTGCCAGCTGCACAGGGGGATGGGGAATGGGAGTTCCAATCATTTCATCACACGTTGTCTCTGCCGCTCCTTCCTCCTGAGGGGGAGGACTCCTCACACTCTTCCCCTGCTCCAGCATGGGGTGCCTCCCAAGGCAGACAGTTGTCCATGAACTTCTCCAGCGTGAGTCCTTCCCATGGGCTACAGTTCTTCATGAACTGCTCTAATGTGGGACCCTTCCACGGAGTGCAGTCCTTCAGGCACACACTGCTCCAGTGTGGGTCCCCCGCAGCATCACAAGTCCTGCCAGCAAACCTGCTCCAGCATGGGCTCCTCTCTCCACAGGTCCACAAGTCCTGCCAGGAGCCTGCTCCAGCATGGGCTTCCCACAGGATCACAGCCTCCTTCGGGCACATCCACCTGCTCTGGCATGGGGTCCTCCACGGGCTACAGGGGGACAGCCTGCCTCACCATGGTCTTCCCCACGGGCTGCAGGGGAATGTCTGCTCCGGCACCTGGAGCACCTCCTCCCCCTCCTTCTTCACTGACCTTGGTGTCTGCAGGGTGGTTTCTCTCACATGTTCTCACTCCTCTCTCCAGCTGCTGTTGCGCAGCAGTTCTTTCCCCTTCTTAAATCTGTTACCCCAGAGGCACTACCACCATCACTGATGGGCTCGGCCTTGGCTGGCGGCGGGTCCGTCTTGGAGCCGGCTGGCACTGGCTCTGTCAGACACAGGGGAAGCCTCCAGCAGCTTCTCACAGAAGCCACCCCTGTAGCTCCCCCCTACCAAAACCTTGCCACGCGGACCCAATATAGAAATTTAACAAGTCCAAATGCCAGATTCTGCACCTAGAGTGGAGTAATTCTAGGCATAAGTATAAATGGGGAGAGGAGTGGCTGGAGAGCAGCCCTGCAGAAAGGGATCCGGGGGTGCTGGCTGACAGCAGGCTCAATACAAGTCAGCACTGTGCCCTGGCAGCCAAGAGGGCAAACAGCATCTTGGGGGGGCCTCAAACACAGCACAACCAGCCGGTCAAAAGCGGCAATTATCTCGCTCTAGTCAGTCCTCACCTTGAGTACTGTGTGTGGTTCTGGGCCCCACAATTTAAGAAGGACGTGAAGATTCTCAAATGCATCCAGAGGAGTGCAACAAAGCTGGTGAAAGGGCTGGAAGGAATGTCCTATGAAGAGCGACTAAGGACTTTGGGTTTGTCTAGTTTGGAGAAAAGGAGGCTGAGGGGTGACCTCACTGCTCTCTGCGGCTTCCTGGGGAGGGGGAGAGGGGGGTGCTGATGTCTTCTCCCTGCGATCCAGTGACAGGACCCGTCGGAATGGTTCAACGCTGTGTCAGGGGAGGTTTAGACTGGACATTAGGAAGCATTTCTTTAAGGAGAGGGTGGTCAAACACTGGAACAGGCTTCCTAGAGAGGTAGTCAATGCCCCAAGCCTGTCAGTGTTTAAGATGCATTTGGACAATGCCCTTAATAACATGCTTTAGGTTTAGGTCAGCCCTGAAGTGGTCAGGCAGTTGGACCAGGTGATCATTGTAAGTCCCTTCCAACTAAAAAGATTCGATTCGATTTGATTTTATTCGATTCGATTAATTTCTGAATTCAGTGGATGCTGAGATCTCCAGAATCTGGCAGGCAAGGCCTTATCTCCTAGACCAAAAGAAGTAATTTCTTGTTTATAGACTCTCAGCTCACCAGAGACTGCAAGAGCTGTCAGAAAGGCAAAATTCAGTAGGGATTGCTTTGATCCAGCAATGACCATTTCTCTCATCTGCTAGGTAAAGCCTTGCCACAGAAGAGGACTCTTAAATCTCTTGCAGGTAGAGAGGTGCCATTCACGGGTCCTGCTGAATGCTGTGCCCAGAAAGAGCTATGAGATTCTGCTACTGAGAGAAAAGATCTTAACTCTGAACATTGTAGATTTTTAAGGTTTGGAAGACCTGTAAGAGTCCTGTAAGAGTAGCTGTACCCCTGTAGAGCAGTAGTTACTCAACAAGGCAAGGTGTTTCTTGCCAGACTGGTAAGATCAAACACCTCCCCTCTGCTCTGCCTTCAGCAGATCCCCTGCCTCTCCCAGAGGTAGTATTACCCACTTTTAGAATACTTGCTCCCTCTCGCTACAAACAGGCCTACAGAATGGTGCCTAAAACTGTGATTTTTTTGTCCCCTGAACCACCTGAAGAAACAGTATTGTTTCCTCTTCCCCCCCCAGATTTTGGTTAAATTAAAAAAAAAGATAATCATTCAGAGAAAGAAAGGGATTTCTAAATGCTCACTTATTATTTATTAGACAGAATTTTTTATGATAGAAAAAATGTTTTGTGAATGGCATCTCATTTCAAGGAGTATGTGTCTGTTCAAACAGATCTGTTTGCCTGTGAGGAGAGAAAAAGAACCTAAAATTTGCCATACAAGATAAGAAAGCATCTTGCCTTTGGCAGTAACTAATAGTTGATGTTTAAGAGAAAGGCAAAAGTCCCAGTGAATGCCTCCAGCTAAGCATTAAATGCTGCAGACTGGGGTGAAAGGTGGAAGGAAACGTGTCTCCTGACCTTTGTAGAAATCAGCAAACACCTCAACGCATGGAAACATGAGAAATGCAGTGTTTAGTCACAACTACTAATAACGTGAATGCTTCATTTTTCAATCTGATGGCTAAAATGAAACTTCAAAAAATAAATAATTATTTTTTTCCAAATTAATTTTTCTCCAGTATTGTTATACTAACTTTGAAAAAGAAAAAATTCCCAAAGGAAATGTCACTGGAGGAATAAATAAATATATATATATATATTCTAAAAATAGCTGAAATGAAAAGCTTCAATTTTTATGAAAATATCCTCTCCCTTTTTAACTATTCAAAATCACAAATATGTGTGACTTCTTGGAATCTACAGCAATTTTGACATTTCTCCAAATGAATTTGTCCAGTGTAGTTTATGAAATAGACTCATATAAATACTTTGTTGTCTATTGAAAAATTAATTCAAGGTAGTATGACATGTTTGAAAAGAAACAACTAGATAAAATAAGAGATTTCCTAGAGCTTGGCTTTATTCATTGAAAGAAACTCTTCTTTTCTTCTTTTTCTTTTTAAAGCGCTTCATGTTTCTCCCATAGTCTCTATCCAATCAGAGAAATAAAGTTACTGTAAATTTCAGGAGTGAAAAGTCCATTCAATGTTGAAAAAACAGCACTTTATTCCTTTAGAATCCAATTCAAAGTGAACAAATGATGTTACTGTTAAATTCTTCTATTCCTTTCAATTGCAGCAAAGGCTCATAAAATATTTTTAAGCGATGTTAAGTGTATTCCGAAAGTGAAAAGGTAATAAATGGCAAAAGTAAAGGAATTGGGACGGGGGCGGGGGGGAAGAATGTATGGCTTATCAGTTAGTAGAAACAAACTCATAAAGCTGACCTTGGAAATAAAACAGATAGATTCTCTCAATGTGTGTGTGTGGGGGGGGGGTCCAGATATATGCTACTATGATATATTTTTTTCCTTTTTCTGAGATTTTGAGAGAATGGTTTAATAATGTTTAAGTAAAAACCTGAAAGCCACTTAAAAATGGCTTTATTGTAGAAGTCTGAAAAAGCTTTTATAACTTTTTTCAACACAACCATAGATTGAAAAATGACTTTCATTCAGCACATCAAACACACATTCGTTGTGATACCTTGAAAACTAAGTTGTTCAGACTATGCAAATACCTATTTGCTTCATATTTCAACAGCACCATTCTGAAGCTAAAGACAAGAAAGTTTTCTGCATGTAGAATTGTCTGAGAGAAGACACTACCTCACTATGTTTGAATAAGAAATAATTGCATATAATAAATCTCAGGTCTTTCTTGACTGATTAATAAAAAATGTTTGTGGTTTGAGTTAAACAATAGTGGTAACTTGTAATTGATTCTTTTTATCCCCACTTCACAGCTGCAAGCAGGGGACCCTGCAGAAGATGACCTGGGGTTTCAGATGCTGAAGGTGGCTGAATATTCATGTTTCTCTTTAAACACTAGTTAACTTTTTTCCTCTCTAAATTTGCAGGACAGAGGAAAAGAAGACAGAAAAAGAAAAGTATTCTTAGTGGTTTGATGATATTTAGGTATTTAGTACAAAATTCTCATTAATTGCCAATGAACTACAAGGAGTACAAGCACATTTTAAAAAAAGTATAACCTTTAACAATGATAGGGTGCAATAATGCATCATCAGCAACTGGAAGGAAAACAACCTCATTAGAATTTCTGTTAAGACAGAAATGTAAATAATATTCTAGGACAAATTGTGATATTTCTCTCAAACAAGAAATAAAAAAAAAAATCCCCATACTCAACAACTTTAAAACAATATAATAAATATCGCTGGTATTCAGAACTGTTACCTGGACACAGTCTTGATATGAATCACCAGAATCTGCCCATACAGATACTATCTACTACTTAGAAGTTCTTTCTCTGTAAAACTGTGTTTTTTGGAAGAAACTCTTTCTGAATTTCCATAATGGTTTTTGGTAGCTTCCCTCAACATCTCTACTAAATCTTTCTCTTTCTACGAAATCAATGAAAAACTCGATAATAGATGATTCTTGGTACTCTACTATGCATGCTAATTTTGCAACATATATAGTGGCATTGTATTCTTGCAAATTTTTTTGTGTCTCTCTGTTATCTCAATTTAAACTTAGAATTTAAGTGCTATGGATCAGGGACTTCTTTGGTGGCAGTATGACTGTTAATATAATACGGTTAAGCTTTGTGACCACAGTTCCTATGCAGGATGTAAAATACTAATAAAGCCATTACTTATGTGCACAGTGTATAGACTTTGTCTTTTAACTAAAGGCTTTTGTCAGAAAAAAATTTATCTGTTCTGAAAATAAGATTCCCTCTGCAAAAACCCTTCAGCTGTTCTGAAACTTTTTCTTTCAAATTCTTTGGTTTGTGAGGCAAAAAAGATCTTCACTCCAATTTAAAATTTTTCACAAAAACCTGTGATTTGTTTACATTTCGTTAAATAATTTAAAATCAGCTTTCCACAAAGCTTTGAGACAATTCTACAAATAAACTTACTAAGTGAGGTTTATGAACAAAACTCTTCAAGATTTCTTCAATTAGTTCCTTTTGTCCTTGAGATAGAAACCTAAATTACCTAAAGATTGTTTTCCAGATAGCACAATGAGGAAGTTATCTACCTGAGATTTCAATGGGTAGTTACACTAACACAGGAAGATGTGGAAATTTTGTTCTCCAGTATTCAGACTGTGGGATTTAGGGAACTTAAAAAATTCTGTGGCAGTTTAAGTTACAGCAGCCACCCGCTAAATTTTACCACTTCCACAGAAGAATTAGCCAAAGAGAACGTGTGCCCATAGTGCATGTGCTTCCGTGCAGGGTCTGGCATCTTAATGCAAACCCAGTTTAATCGGATTTTTAAGCCAACACACCAAATTCAAGCCAAGACACCTACTGATGTGTAGGCAGGTGTTACCTTCTGATAGCTTTGCTGTGGAAATAAAAACCTCAAGCAGAGAAACAAGGCAAGCAGCTGGGGTGATACTGTCTTTACTTCAACAGGGCTCACCAGAGTTCATCTGTCAGTGTTGTTAGCTCCCCAAGTAGAGATCAAAAGAAGCAATTAGAATTATTTCCATCAGATTTCTCTTTTCAGATACTATTTCTAATGGGAATTCTGAAACCTCACTTTAAATACCTTTCATCTTCTTTTCACATTTAAAAGATTAAGTGTTGTGCAACTTATCTGAAAATCAGGATCTTTTCTGTCTGCAGTGAAATTCCTGGAGCCAAATTAAGACATATATTCTAGGAAGCATGCCATATATACTGTTAAATAGGAAAAGATACAATGTGACTATGTTTCTATGTGTCCCTATGGGGGCACCTAAAAGAAAACATGTTCACAGCATATCTATTTTATGACCAATTAATTCATCAAAATAAATCCAGGCCCATATATTTTTTTTTAATCTGACCTAACTCTTAATAAAGTGAAGAAACATTTTATTTTTCCTGTATTTTTAGTGTTTTTTTTTCTTGAATATACTTTTTGCTAACAATATCATCAAAGATTTCTTGGATGACACACCGTCATTTTGATGTTCCACACATCAGATTGCTTCAGCCTACAGCATCTGATGTTACAAGAGATACGAAACATGACATGACCAATGAAACTTGATAAAATGTGTCACAATCTAAAGCATTGCTCTGAAACCTGAAAAGACCTTTTCTTCATTATTTTGCAATATTTTGTTGTTTGTACATTCTCAGTGCAACACAGTTTTTTAATTTGAAAAGATGGCATTAAAGCAGTGTGAAAAAGTTTACATTGAGGAGAACACTGGTGCATTTTAAGGGGGAAAAGTCCCAAATACTGCTAACAATGACACTGATATGATTCTAAGAAAACAGGACTTTATGTGCAAAATGTGGGAGAGAAACTAAGAAACACAGAATGAACAATGAAGTAATGTGTAAAAGCCATCCACCACAGTTTAAAAATAATTGATAGACAAAAATACTACTTGAGCAGCTGTAAATCTGACTGTAAAACCAACTAATAAATGTTAATGGCCTCTGTGAAAACTGGACAGCACCCATACCTGTGTGTGCGCATGCATATTTATATATATACACTACAAGTAAAATTTCGAAATGCATGGATCTATATGGTCAAATAAAAAGATTAAATCAAACCAGGAGAAAAGGAAGAAAGGAAGAGAAACCTGTAGGAAGAAGAGTAGAACAAGCAAGAGTATCAGGATTCAGTAGAGACATAGAATCATAGAATCATTTAGGTTGGAAAAGACCTTTAAGATCATCAAGTCCAACCATCAACCATGCCCACTAAACCATGTCCTGAAGTGCCTTGTCTATGCACTTTTTGAATACCTCCAGGGATGGTGACTCAACCACTTCCCTGGGCAGCCTGTTCCAATACCTGACAACCCCTTCAGTAAAGAATTTTTTCCTGATATCCAACCTAAATCTCCCCTGGTGCAACTTGAGGCCATTTCCTCTCATCTTACCACAAGCCACCTGACAGAAGAGACCAGCACCCACCTCACTACAACCCCACTTCAGGTAGTTGTAGAGAGCGATAAGGTCTCCCCTCAGCCTCCTTTTCTCCTGACTAAACAGCCCCAGTTCCCTCAGCTGCTCCTCATAAGACTTATGCTCCAGGCCCCTCAGCAGCTTCATTGCCCTTCTCTGGACATGCTCCAGCACCTCAATGTCTTTCCTGTAGTGAGGGGCCCAAAACTGAACACAGTACTCAAGGCGCAGCCTCACCAGTGCCAAATACGGGGGAACAATCACTTCCCTAGTCCTGCTGGCCACACTATTTCTGATACAGGCCAGGATGTTATTGCTGGCTGTCAACCAGCACCCCCAGGTCTTTTTCTGCCGGGCAGCTTTCCAGCCACTCTTCCCCAAGCCTGTAGCGCTGCATGGGGTTCTTGTGACCCAAGTGCAGGACCCAGCACTTGGCCTTGTTGAACTTCATACAGTTAACCTCGGCCCATCAATCCAGCCTGTCCAGATCTCTCTGTAGAGCCTTCCTACCCTCGAGCAGATCAACCCTCCCTCCCAGCTTGGTGTCATCTGCAAACTTACTGAGGGTGCACTCGATCCCCTCGTCCAAATCATTGATAAAGATATTAAACAGAACTGGCCCCAATACTGAGCCCTGGGGAACACCACTTGTGACCCACCACCAACTGGATTTAACTCCATTCACCACAACCCTTTGGGCTCGTCCATCCAGCCAGTTTTTTACCCAGTGAAGAGTACACTTGTCCAAGCCATGAGCCGCCATCTTCTCAAGGAGTATGCCATGAGAGACAGTGTCAAAGGCCTTACTGAAGTCCAGGTAGACAACATTCACAGCCTTTCCCTCATCCACTAGGCGGGTCACCTGGTCACAGAAGGAGATCAGGTTGGTCAAGCAGGACCTGCCTTTCATGAACCCATGCTGACTGGCCTGATCCCCTGGTTGTCCTGCCCATGCCATGTGAGTGCACTCAAGACAAACTGTTCCATAATCTTTCCTGGTACCGAGGTCAAGCTGACAGGCCTGTAGTTCCCCAGATCCTCTCTCCGACCCTTCTTGTAAATGGGCACCACATTGGCAAGCCTCCAGTCCTCTGGGACCTCCCCTGTTGACCAGGATCACTGATAGATGATGGAGAGTGGCTTGACAAGCACCTTAACGCCAGCTCCCTCAGTACTCTTGGATGGATCCCAGCGGGTCCCCCATAGATTTGTGAGTGTCCAGATGGTGTAGTAGGTCACTAACTATTTCCTCCTGGATTATGGGGGTATATTCTGCTCTTCATCCTTGCCTTCCAGCTCAGGGGGCATAGTACCCTGAGGATAACTGGTCTCCCTATTAAAGACTGAGGCAAAGAAGGCATTAAGTACCTCAGCCTTTTCCCCATCTCTGGTGGCAATGTCCCCTTCTGTATCCATTAAAGGATAGATATTCTCCTTGGCTCTCTTTAGTGTGAACATATTTGTAAAAACATTTTTTGTTGTCTTTTACAATAGTGGCCAGATTTAGTTCTAGCTGAGCTTTTGCCTTTCTAATTTCCTCTCTGCATGACCTAACAAGATCCCTGTACTCCTCCCAAGTTGCCCGCCCTTTCTTCCAGAGATGATAAACTCTCCTTTTTTTCTTGACTCCTAGCAAAAGCTCCCTGTTCAGCCAGGCCAGTCGTTTTCCTCGGCAGTTCGACTTGCAGCACATGGGAATAGCCTGGTCCTGAGCCATTAAGATTTCCTTCTTAAAGAATGTCCAGCCTTCCTGGACCCCTTTGCCCTTCAGGACTGTCTCCCAAGGGACTCTCTCAACCAGTGTCCTGAAAAGGCCAAAGTTTGCCCTCCAGAAGTCCATAGCAGTGGTTTTGCTGACCACCTTCCTTGCCTCACCAAAAATTAAGAATTCTACCATTTCATGATCACTAAGCCCAAGACGGCCTCTGACCATCACACCTCCCACCAGTCCTTCCCTGTTAGTAAACAGTAGATCTAGCAAGGCTCCTCCCCTGGTAGGCTCACCTACCAGCTGTGTCAGGAAGTTATCTTCCACACACTGCAGGGACCTCCTAGATTGTTTACTCTCTGCTGTGTTGTATTTCCAGCAGACATCTGGAAAGTTGAATTCCCCCACGAGAAGAAGGGCACACAATTCTGAGACTATCGCTAGCCGCTTGTAGAATGATTCATCTGTCTCTTCAACCTGGTTGGGCGGTCTATAACAGATTCCCAGCACAATATCTGCCTTGTTGGCCTTCCCTCTCATCCTTACCCATAAGCACTCCACCTTGTCATCACAATCATGTAGCTTTGTACAATCAAAACACTCCCTAACATAAAAAGCCATCCCACGACCTCTCTTTCCTTGCCTATCCCTTCTGAAGAGCTTATAGCCATCCATTGCAGCACTCCAGTCATGGGAGTCATCCCACCATGTTTCCATGATGGCAACTAAGTCATACCTATCCTGCTGCACAATGGCTTCCAGCTCCTCCTGTTTATTGGCCGTGCTGCATGCATTGGCACAGATGCACTTCAGCTGGCCTATCGAATCCACCCCCAACATTGGCATGCTTCCCCCAGGCTCACCTCTGGCATGCCTGGGTTTCTCCCCTTCCCCCTTCAAACCTAGTTTAAAGCCCTCTCTATGAGCCTTGCCATCTCATGAGCGAGGATCCTTTTCCCCCTTTGAGACAGCTGGACTCCATCTGTCGCTAGCAAGCCCAGTGCCGTGTAAACCTCTCCATGATCAAAAAATCCAAAATTCCACTGATGGCACCAGCCTCTGAGCCGCATATTAATCAGGTGTGTTTTCCTGTTCCTTTCAGTATATTTCCCTGCCACTGAAGGGATTGAGCAAAACACTACCTGTGCTCCGGATCCTTCCACTAATTGCCCCAGTGCCCTGAAGTCCCTTTTGATTGCCTTTGGATTTCTCCCTGCAATCTCATCACTGCCAATCTGCACAGCTAATAGCAGGTAATAATCACATATGTTATTGTGACCCAAGAACCACAAGTCTTGCTTCCGTTTGGAGGTAATTAGCAGGGATTGCACATGTAAATGGCTAACAGTTCAATGGTGATTGTACCTCAAAACACTTACAAAGGAACTTAAAAATGTACATTAAAAGGATTGTATCTCTATATACTAGATCGTCTTTATATTTTGTTATAGAAAATGTCATGATGTCTAAGAACTGCTTCCTGAGGTTCTTGATATTTTGCTTCAAATATATGAATATTTATACATAAATTCAATCACAATAATTATTTCTACATATAACTGTACAATGTATTTAAAACATTACAATATTGAATAGAATTTAGCAGAAACAAGCTGTTTAAAGAACTCACATACAGTGTTCAGAATGGAGAGAACAGTCAAATCAGTGTAGAAGCCATTCAAGCTGTCTTCAGCCTAAGGCAAACCCTAAAATATTTTTTTTTCCATTTAATTATATTTATTGTGTTACAGGGAAAAAAAATTGTATGTACTAGGAAATAGGTCTTTCTGAACTATTGTTAGTTCAGAAGTCATGCAATCAGTATTCATCTTTAAATAGTAAGATGGACATTCCAAAACAGAAACAACATGGCTTTTATTAGAAGTAACTATGTCATCTAGGAAAATGAGCTAAATTTCACGGATTTCTTTCGTCCTTCCTTCTGTCTTTCACTGCCTGTCTCTGATATCTAACTAACGGAAGATTTTGTACTTAAAAGATGTATGACAATGTAATTAACTTACAATGCAAACTGATGAATTCTTAACTTCAGAAATAGAGTCACTGAGTATTTCACCTGGTTTTTGAAGCCAGATCATTCACTGACATACCAGTGTAAAATCAATAAATTCTATCAGTATTTTCAGTAGGCCTGCAAGTGCTGGGCTGTTGATGGATAACCAGGCAAACAACTTATTTTTTCATGCAGTTTTTGTCTCAATATTCTTAAGAGTACATAATTCACATTTTAGTTATACACTGGGTGGCTGAGGTTATAAACAGAAACTCATGCATAGTCACTAGAAATATTAGTCCGACAAAAATAACTTCAAAACATGCTCCCAAATTCAGGACAAAAAAGACAACAAGGACAGAGAATATGAAAGAAAAGACAAAAAGCATTACACAGAGAGAGAAAACCAGTTATGCTGAGAAAAGACTAAACAAAGTATTTGAGGGCTGATGAGCATCAGGAAGGACCACTGAGTTGCAAGAATTTAAATTATCTCCACTAGTTGATGTCTGGTGCTTTAACACTTTGTATATTCTTTGTAATTAAAGAATATTTCAGTCCATGTTAGAATTTTTCTGCTGTGTGGGAAACTGAACATTTGGACTGTATTTTTGAGTCAAAGAGGATACAGAAATGAAATGGTGACTGAAATGAATAAGCAGATTATACTGAGTTTTGTGTATTCAAAAGATGGCTAGTGTTTATTTCGCATCAGTACAAAACTATGGGGATGAACTGAATTACAAAAAAAAGCAGTAACGATGACAAATGAAAGATATGATTCTGAACAGTAGTCTTTGTGGGATGAAAGTGCATACTCACAATTCAGTGCATAATTTAAAAATAGTCTTGGATTTCTTGCACCTATTAGTTAAAAAATTATATTTCTTTTTCTCCAGTAGAATCCTTCCAATCTTAGTAGATGAGGACCTGGCATAAAATATCATTATCTGCAGCAATATTATGTATTCTCTCTTATTTACAACACAACATCTATTGCTTCCATTGAAACACAGCAGAAAAAATACCATACACACAAAACTCAAAAAAATCTATGATAATAATTTCAACTGCTATAAGCTGCTGCTTCTAGAGAGAGAATGAGGAAAATGGTAGATTTCAGTCATGTTTCTCAGTGAACAGTTCAAGTAGAGTCAGATAACACCTTAACTGGTGTGTCATAACGTACTGAGCAGAAAAAAAAAACCCAGAATAAAATAAAAATATTCAGATGTCAGGAACACATAGGTTTCTATTCATTTGTATTTATGTAAATATTAAGTTGGCTGACAGTTACAACCATTATTAAGTTGTGGGTGAAAAACTGAACTTAAATAATCATTCTAAAATCAACTATGCTTAACTTGTAATATAGTTTCTCTGTAATTTCTTACCCAGAGTTATATTAAATGTTTTATGCTTCATCATCAATCTACTTTTCAACATCTACAAAATTATAATGCATCTAATTATATTAATTTTATTGGAAAACTGTTGAAATGAAAGAGGCATTTTAATAATGCTTTGCATATTATTTTCAGAACTGTAATCATGAATGTTAAAATAATGAGAAATCCAATATTACTCATTCATACTTTGTTGTTTTGCTGTTGTTTTTAAGTCATTTAAAGTATTAAAATTTTACTTAGGAATTTAATTACAATGTAATTTTATGCTCATGGTAATAGTATACTGTACGTAACTTGATTTCCTTAACACTTCAAAAATAGAATGGTTCATGCTTCTATTAACCAGTGCTTTTGTCACAGAATCTATGCATATTTATTTTGTAAGTTTTTTTGATGTTGCTCAGACGTCTTTTCTCAAATTACATCTGTTCACACTAGTAGGAATTATATTAAGAGAGAATTAGATCTTTATTGCATCAATGCCTGATCTTGCTACCTCTGAGTTTTGGTACCGAATTAATTGGAACATGAATGAGACCTTTACAATAAATTCTGAAAAGCACTTTTTGATCTCTAGTAGCAAAATTTTATTCTGCTTTACAAAAACTGTGAAGATCTCATGCGATACCAAACTGACATAATGTCCTTGCTGATGATGGACACAGATCTAGGTTGGATTCATGTTCAGTAACCCGACTTTTTGCATTCCTATTTTACCAAGAAAAAGTTATACAGTAGAGAAGCCCTTTGTAGGCAAGAAAAATTAGCTTTCAGACTCAAATGGGAAAAGGCAGAAAGCTGTGCGACTTGAGTTTTCCACCAGATATTCAGACTGGGATGTAGATGAGATAATAGTGAGATAAATGGAAAGTAGTATAGACTTCATTGTGTTTTCAAGACCCTGTTAGAGTGTATAGGTGAAGGGCATCCTTGAACAGCTAAATAAAAGAGGGCCAAGAAACAAGCCTCAGACCCAAGGTCAAGTGGTACAGATTAATTTAAGCATACTGCTTAGGACAAGTTCCCTCTAAAACAGGCTGGCCTTATTTGCACTACATTATTCTCAGTTCTAAGTCTCCTTTGGCCCTGGCACAGAAGATATCACTACTATTTTTTATCAATTTAAAGGGCTTAAGATAACACTATATGTTACCAGAATGGTGACTTTGCTCCTGTAAGGTGGAAATGTATGTGTTATGTCCAGGGAGATTGCATACGATTGTGTATCGGTGTTAGGGGTGAAAAGTCTGCTGGGTTGGTGCTGGTAAACAGGAAGCTTCAGGGGAAGGGATAAACCTTAGGTAGTCCCACTCCTGTTGCCTTTTGGTGGGAGAATCTGGAATGAACTGTTCCCATGACACTGTCCTGGCTTTGTCTTGGAAAGAGCTAGTTGTAAGGGTCCAAAGCAAATTAGTATGGGCTAATAATTGAGCTGTGTGCCAAGGGCACAGTATTCCTTCCTAACCCCCCACAGGCTGCTGGAGATCTTCCTGCTCTCACTCTTCCTCATGTGGCTACAGTGTGTAACTTTTTCCAATAGAATAGGCAAAGTCCTTGGAGTGACTGCATGCGACTGTTTTTTCCTACGTTAGGACATTTCCACAATGTGACCCACCTGCTGGCCAGCTGTGTGCAGATCATTGCATAGCTGAGTTTTACACTCCTTACTGCTCTGGTTCCAGTGACTGGATTTGAAAGGTATTATTACATACCACCAAAGCACTTTCATTTTCTGTGATTTCTGAGATGTTTAATTTTATGTTTTGTTCCGTTTCAGATGTGTTTCTCAAATTTGTTTTTTTGCCATTCCACTTTTTCATTTGTTGTTATTATGAAGCTAGTTTTAAAAAATAATAATAAAATCTACAACCATTTGTTTCTGTGAAGACTGATCATGACACTTGCTACCTGCTATAAACAAGCTTCTGTGAGAATCGCAGAAGTACTGTCACAAGTTTGCTGTCATGTTTATTGGCTAATCAGCAAAGAATTGAAGTCTTGATTGGTTTATTTGTTGGTTGATTGAAACGGTGAGATAGGAAGTACTGGACAGATTAATTAATTTGTACTGGAGAATCCAAACTTAATCTAAGGGATGCTGTCACTTTGATTGATGGCTGTGTAAAAGAAGAGGTGCTTTGAAAAAAAAACTCATGAATTGTCACTTTTGTGGCACATTAATACTAAGTTCTTCCTTTTAACTGCTTCCATTCTGGTTTCTAATATAAATATCAATGTCAGCATCCAGCAACAACTACCTGAATGTTTATGAAGCAAGGGTTAATCAGCATCTGAAGGGTATTTAGAATAAGCAAGTCAAATGGTTATTAACAAGATGCGTATATATATATTTATACTGCTTCACGTGAATGATAAAGGCTTTTTAACCCTTGTGATTGAGACTATCTTTGGAAATTATGAGCACCTAAATTGTGATAATTTACAATGTACAGAAGACAAAGTAAAAAGAATAGTTCCAGTCAGTCATAGCTAATATTTGTTATAAAATATGACATCAAGAACAGTGGAAGAATGAACACTATTTTCACATTCTCATCAAGTTTGTCAAGTCAGGGTTACAGCTCAACTATGTTCAAAACTCACTATTAATTTAACTGAATTGTTGCTATTATGCTATGATTTTATAATTTAAGCTACATGTCTGTTGTTTTACATGACAAAGCTCCAAGTTGGAGCCTTTCAGACAGATTGACATATTAAGCTCTTTCATTACTCCAGCATTTAAATATTTCCTCTGTAGTTGAGAGAGGACAAAAAATAAACCAGGAATGGTAAAAGAGATTTCTTGAATTATTCTTCTATAAATAATCAAACATTTTTCCTTATGTGACAAGAAATAAAATGAAGAGTTGCAAATTCACAAATTTGTGGAAGCAACTGTTATACTCTTTTCTCAGAGGCACTGATTTAAAAAAAAAGTCTATTGTAAAGCACTACAAAATAATTTCTTTATCCAAAAGCTCTGAAGCAGTTATTAAACCAGCTGTTTTCAAAAGTACACAAATCTGCTAAGTTGCAGTTGGGTAACTGTTAAATGTTAAAGCAGTGAATGATCAGCATGTAGCAGATGGCCTGGGAATGGGTTAGAAAATGGCAATGTTAATACCACCAGACTGAGATGTTCATTTGTGCTGTGGTATGTGCAGGCTGGGTGAATAATGAAGGTTCTGTAATAATTGTGTAAATCCCAACATTATTAAATCGATTCAGCTGGGGTTTCTTAATATATGTGAAGCACTTGATGTACTTTGAGAAACACCTCCTCTTTTTGCTAAAGCTGTTCTCATTAACTCATACTGCTTTATTTGCTGTGACCTCAGTGTTCCTGTTTAGTAATGAGTGGAATAAAAATTAGAAATCTGCTTTAACTCTCAATACGAGAGCTGGGAAAATATTCCAGAAACTAAGTACCTATCCCACTGTTTTTGCAGGTTGGCCATTGTTTGAATTGTACACCTTCTCTTTTAGGATTTTAAAATTAAAATTTCTCATGAGAGGAATGGGGGAAGGAAAATCACAACCTAGTCAACTGCTAAAAGTTGTTTTAAGCAGGTCAAATAAAAGAGTACACAAAACCAATAACCCCAATAGGTATCTTGCTCCAACAGCTTATCAAAGCTTGCTGCTCCCTGTGTAATGCTAAAAGGCAGAATAATTTTATATAGTTAGCGGGGACATAGATCGGGAGTAATGCACTTACACGCTTCAAAGAAGTGAGCAAAAAAATCCCCTGTGTGACAGCCTCCAGAGGATGATCACCTGTGATATCGAGGTAAAACATGAACCAAAACAAAGCAGAAAGTCAACACACTGTAAACGTACTTCAGGCAGATGCACAGCTTGCAGATTGTCCCTGGAGCACCATACCTGGATATGTGCAGGTGTTAGAACATTTAAAACCTGTTACCCACCTACAGGTGTTTGTGCACATGAAGTGGAAATTCTCTTTACCCCTCAGCTTTTACCATGGATTAGGTGGAAGCTGAAGGTTATTAATACAGTATTACTTTTCACCACCATGGGCAATATGCTGCTTTAGCTGCACCTGATGAGACTTACACTGACATCTGTGCCAGGACTGATAGCAGAAACATGGCCCTCTGGATCAATATGAAGCACCATACGTGATTAACAGCCAAGGCAGCTGGAAACTTCAATTCTGCCAATTCCTGTCACTGGCTACTACAGATACGTTAGGAAAAAACAATAAGGCAGACTAAGAATATGTTAGTATTGTTTCCCTTTTGTAATAGCCCATACTAAAGTCCTCAGATAAATAAAGCCTTTAAGTGACATCTATTAATACTTCTGTTTGAGAATATTGGATAAAGGAAAGCACACATCTAGAGAAGATGCGTGTTCTACTTATCTGTCAATCAACAATATGAACCAAAAGTATCTTGCTATACATAGAAGATGCAATATCCAAGATGGCAGTAAATTTCAATACTATTTTACTGCTAAAATTCAAAATGTCTGCAAGAAAGAGGCAGACTAATATATCCCCTTCCTTAGGTGTGGATCTTTTTTGGAGAAGTGAAAGCTGCCACTGAAATCAAGGAAGACTTCCTACTGATTTTCTACAAAGTCACCCCAGTCCCTGCATTTGTGTGAAACAGAGTTTTCTATCATATGCTGGTGAAAAAATTGAGGATGGGTAGAATTAATGTTAAAAAAGTCAGATTTTGCTCTCAGTTGCATCTCTATAACCCTGCAAAGGTTGTAAATGTCACCTGAAGTGTCACAAGCTTGACTAAGGACAGAATTTGCCACTCAGCTTGCAGGATAAATAGGGACTACAGAGCTCTTTAGGATGTCTGCATTTTGCTTAGCTCTACAGTGTAGTACAGCCTATAGGAAGTATAATCTGTTTCTAAAGCTGTTTTAGCCAGCCATGGTTAACTAGATTTAAGCATGAGCCTAATTTTACAGGGGTAATAAAGGGATCCTTTCAACAGTCCTCTTCCCAACTCCACCTGCTACTGTGGCAAAAAGAGAGTGAATGTCATAAAAAAGAAATTCTGCCAGAACATCATTATTCTATGCCAATCCTCAAGTGTGTTTTCAGATTCCTGTGAAAAGCTAGGGCCAGCACAAGCCTGAGTACCCCTCAGACTCTCTTATCAGAGTGTAGATAACTGGCCCTGGATAAAGCTGCAGCAAGAAGTCCTCACAGTTTGTGTCTGTAAAACTTGCAGAGAGTGTGAGCCATCCTCTCAGTCATGCCTATCACAGGAGAAACAGACTAAATGGCAACACATAGCAAGTTTGAACACTGGGGTTTATTTAAGAACCAACAAGACTAATACTTCTGCCTTATTTGATTATTTCATGCACTCAGTTCCACCCCAGCATTACTCAGCTTTGCCTTCCCTTCCCTTCCCATCAAGGAGATCGCTGCTGGTCTGGGAAAGCTGGACTGAAAGTCCTGTTGGTTTCATGTGGTCCAGCTGTTTGCAGTTACAGCTGTGTCCCTAGGCCTCCTCCAGCAATGGCTGGTGCATTTCAAAGCATATCTCCCATAGGACAAGGCTTCCCCAATCTCAACAGTCTATATGCAGTAGCACAATGCATCATCAGCTTCCCAGCTGTTCTTTTGACTAATGTATAGTGTGTATCTCTACATTTTAGAGTCCCATGTGTGTAACTCCTGTTCAGTCAGGCTGTTATCATAGTTTACAACCAGCCCATACTGGCTGTAGCTCACTACAGTAGACTTGTGCTTGAGAATTCAAAGGTTTAGTTTGAGACATTCATGCACAAACATACACACAATTTATCTGCAACCCACAAGCGTTCACAATGTAAGGCATTCCTCTTCCACCAGAATGCCTGAACTTCTAAAAGAAAACTCAGGATTCACAAAATAATGGAAGTCTGAGGGTGAATCAATGTGTATCTGTATACCATGTACACTCATAGTGTGTATGCAACTGGGAAGCAAGGGTCCTGGTGCAAAACAGGCAACAGACAAACTGACAGTAGATGCCTCAGGGGTCAACACATAGTGACTCATTAAGTAGCTTCAGTTCTTCTAAACCAATTTCTATTTTCAGTGTGTGGATAAAAACTTGCTTAGAAGAAGGAACAATAGAATTGGACCTGCTATGAAACACAGTTATTCAGATGTGTAGCTTTTATGATCGTCTCTTGAAATTGAAGCACAAAAAAATGGCTAACGTATTGATCAAACTTAAAAAAAACCCAGAGAGTATTACCGGTTGAAAAAGCACCCAGCATTTAGTTCCGTTTGCTTCATTCATTTTCCCTATTCATCCAGTTTCCAGATCATTAATGAAGACTAAAAACGGTCCTAAATTGCACCATTTAGCAAACTCTGTATTTTATATTTCCATGTTTAGAAAACACTGTTTATTTTGTCAGTATCCAATCCATAACAGTAGTTTGCCTCTTATCCCAAAATATCTGTATTTCCACACAGCTTTTTATGAGGAGTTTGATTGCGGCATTTCTGAATAAAAATAAATTATAACTGTCAGTTCCTGTTTACCTACTGTTTTGCTGACCAGCTTGACAATATCTTTCTAATAGGTTGGAGCCGTATTACTTTCCTTTCCAGAATCTATCTAGGTTCAGTCACATCATATCTAACTATGTTCCCGAATTTCAAAGAATTTTCAAAGGAATACAAAGTCTTTATATGAAGCTTGTATTTTACTCAAATATGTTAAATAATAGGGTTAACATAATGGAGGACCTGCACTACCTGTGTTAGGCACACAATTGAGCTGAATAATGATGCTTTAAACTTTTGAAGTGAATGAAATCTATATTCACACAGATATTTTACAGTTTCAGGATTCATTATTTGTTTCAAACAATTTTTTGAATGCTGTCATAATGCTCACAGTTAGATAACATGAGTCATTTTGAGATTAAGGTAAAAAGTTACCTCCCAGAATTCTGCATGCCAAGCATTTTTAAAAAAATCAACTTATTTTTGTAAGCACAGACATGCAATTCTTCAATTCCTTCAGATATTTGGGTGGACCTAGTTTTTGTGCCTTTTTCCTAGGAAAACTGAAAAAACATCTGAAACATCTGAAACAGCTTCATAATCAAATTTTTTTTTTTTTTGAGAAAGATGAGGTGGTGGAGCATTGGAGAATGTCATAGCACAGCTGCTGAAAAGAGAGGAAAAAAGGAATTGAGGCCAGTCAACTTCAATTCTGAAAAGAGTCTGGAAAAGATAATCAAAGGAATTATTTGCAAGTGCACGGATGATAGCAAGATGAACAGCAGTCAAGACAAATTGAGTCAAACCAACCTGCATGATAAAGGAACAGGTGTTATAGATAGGGGCGAAGTAACAGAAATTCTGTGACTTTAATCTATTAACTCACGTCTCACAAAACATTCCCATAAGAAAGCTGTGGGAAAAGATTCTTGATGAAACTTCTATTCTGTTGCAGGAAAACTGGTTGGACAGCTCAATCCAGAAAATAATTTTTCAACAATTCACTGTCACATAGAAAGATGTGTCAAGCAGCATTCTGAAGATTATGTGTCAAGCAGCATTCTGAAGATTATGATACTCTTTGATATTTTCATTAGCAATCTTGCTGATGGAATACAAAATGGCCTTATTACATTTACAAATGACACCAAGCTGAATGAGGATATGCTGGGGACAGGGTTAGAATTAAAAAAGCCTGAACATATTTGAGAGATGATCTGGAAAGATCATTTTAATTTCTATGAAGGTAAATGCAAGACGATCAACTGCACGAATACAGTCTAGTAGCATTTCTTCAGAAAAGGCTCTGGGCTTTTGTGGATCACAAACTGAACACAAGACAGTAATACCACACCATTGTAGAGAAGGCAAACTGCATAGTGGAATGAATAAATATGAGGATAGTCTACTGAATAAGAGAGGAAATCTTTCCACTCCACTCAGCTCAGCTAAACTCAGTTCTGAGTTCTCTTCTGAGACCTGTGTTTCAAGGAAGATATGAACCAGTCCATGCAGTCTATGCCTACAACAGAGCAAAGGGAATGAGCAAGTTCTACAAAACATGACCTACCTACTGAAAAAAATGAAGCTATTAAACCTAAATAAAAGAAGAAGGCTGAGAGGGTATACAATAACATATTCAAAGTTACATAAAATCAGAATGGAAAAGAATAAATCATCTCAAAGGTCCACCTTGCTTATTATCATGTTTCTAGTAATGGCCAGAAACAGAAGCTCAAAGAAAGTTAAGTGCAAGAAAAGATGATACATCCAAAACCTTCTCAACCTTTAACTATTTTCAGCTGATGGACTTCCTGAACTGGAGGTATCTTTCATGTATTTAATAACTCTCAGAAAATGTGCCTAACAGGATTTTGAATGATTGGTACAGAGATAAAGGAAAAAAAATCTGTTCTCCATGCATGGGTGGATAGGACTGTGAGCAATGGACTTCAATTACAGCAACAACAATTTAGGGTAGATACTAAAAATATATATATATATCTAGTGGTAATGGATAATGAAGTACAAGGGCAGTTTGCCTGAAAAGCTTGTGGAGTCTTCAACATTACAGATCAATAAGAACAGACCAATACTTTTTGGGATTGATATAAGTATCTGTAACACATAGCACATTCTGTGTGGTGGCAAGTGGAAGGAGAATAAAACTGCTTATGATCCTCTCAGTTCCTGTCTTTCGGTAATTCTCCTGCTTACTGATAAATTTTCATTCTTTTTTGACATTCTTTCAGTGATATTGACTGCTCTTTCTTTCCTAACAAACTAATTCCAAACTAGGTAGTTTCCCAAACAACTAACTAGACAATGAATCAGTAATTTTATTTCTTTCTTATGGCTTTATCACAAGAAATTCTGGTATGAATACTTTGATCATTCATATTTTTAGATTTTCTTATTTTCCAGGTTACGTTTTTTTTATTTCCCCCCCTCATGGGTTTTCATCTATCTGTTTTCCATTATATCTGAAATAGGAAATCTGTGCATATGCCATTTGCTTTCTGCATTTTAGAGTAAGCATCAGAAAAAGATTCTTCTAATTAGTGTGTTTCTATACACAATGAAAATACCACACTGAAAGCAAGTGTAGCCCTCTTACTGGCTGGCAAGCAATTCTGGCAGAAAATAATTTCCGTGCAGAGAGCAGTATTAAGTCTATGCACTACTTAGTGATATGGTCACATGCTATCTCTTTATTCCGACTGAATTTTATATTAATTCAGTTAAAGCTGTCTCTCATTTAAATCTTCTTTCCAAATGATCAGAGAGAGCAGTGTGTGGACAATTTATGACCCTTGAAAGGCAACAGAAGAGTGGTAGGTAACATTTTAAGAAAACTTGTCCCCTTTCACTGTTCTGTACTCAAAGTAAAAAGCATCACTGAGTGTGTCTGAAAACATAGATCTGTGTTGTCAATTCATTTCAGATAAAAAAGCAGTTTCACACTTACTAGCAAACACTAGCAACCTAGATCAAAATTAAAGCTTTTAATTTATAGGTGAAAGTATATTGAATGAATGCTAATAAAAACATCTCACTCTGCTTTTCATGACAAAATGTGAATTTGTTTAAACTGCCATAAACAGCAGAGAAAGAGAGATATGTGTATAAAGACAAAAAACTGCAGATCATTGATGGAAATCATTACTAAACTAATATAGTGTGTTGCTCAGAAGAGATGTCCATGAAATAAATCAATGTCATATCTACAGGCTTACCCTTGTTACCAATATATCCAATAAGTTTTCAAAATGAAGAAGAATACCTACTTTTGAGAAGTCAAGGCTGTGACACTAATCTTGAAGATTTGAGCTAGAAACAATGCTAACTTAATAAAATACATTTAATTACAAGTCTTTTCACCCTACTTTAAAATTAATCAGTACTTCCTTTACGTTTCTCCTCTTCTGTGTAACATTTGGGTCCAGATGGTTCTCAAAGACTGTAATTTCTAGGGATTTTGAACAACACATTTGTATTCTGTAATAGAAGGCATTTGATCCTTTATTTGATGTTGCTTCTCAGAAAATCCCTACCTTTAAAAATTCATGAGAGGATTGGAGTGGTAATCTAAGCAGCTGGTCATTTTCCTGTTCAGTTCTTTTAAAACTAGCCCCCCCCACCCCCCACCCCAAAAAAAAAAAAAAAAAAGAGAGAAAAGATTTTTAAACAGGTTCGTGGTTTCCAGGTCCTAATAAAGATAATAGACTGTGAAATTTCATCTGTAGAACTTAAAATGTCAAGAATCTCAGCTAATGAAAACAACAAAAACTGACTACAGGGATAGTTATATTACCTGACCTGTTGACAGCAAAAATACATATTTTACTGGAGATTTTTTCCTCCACTAGTTAAAAACACATTGTTTATGAGTAAATGGATGAGTCAAGGGTTTGTTAGAAAGATATGTGACCTTTTCTCCTTTCAGCTAAGATGAATATGACCCAAGTCCATACAGAGTGACAGCCAGTACTATCTGATGCATATTCTGTGGCATATACAAAATTAGCTCAATGTCTAATTCTAGTCCACCAAGATCAATTGTTCATTTTAGAAGAATGATCAATTTTTCAATTGCTAGCAGATGAGGATAAAAAATACAATCTGAGCTGATTAAAAGAACAAATAACATTTTATACTTAGGCATACATTAGTCCAGAAGGGAAGTATTTTGATGGTATACTTGCATTTCCATTACTTATGTCATGTATGGAAGTAGAAGTGAAAACAGCAGTTGTATTATAAGGATATTTGCAAGTGCAAACATTAAATCCTGGAAAAGGATTTGTTTATTTTGTGGCACCAATACACTACACAATATATAATGTGAACATATATATGTATTTGTGTGTCTTAATTTTATATATTATATAGGATATCTATTATTATAACTAATGAAATTGAAATGTGCTAGATACCCATATAAAACACATGGTAAATGTGGAAACTCTTAATCCAATTCAATAATATTACGTGATATTTGAAACCTCTTTGAGATAAGATTTTTATTAAGTGAATGTGAGGTTTTCCCGAAGGAGAACTTAAGTTGGGAGTGACGTCATCAGCGTATTTAGATATAAGGGTGAGGGAAGGAGGAAAAACATACATTATCATTCATGATGAAATATTATGAACTCTGGAAAAGATCTAAATATACTAACTTGTTTTACATTTATGCTATGCAAATGTGGAAAGAATTTAAGTTGAGTTTCTGCAGATTCAGTCCCAAGGCTATGCTATATTTTAATAACTTTTCTGTCACTAATGAAAATAAAGATGCGAAGCACTTAAATATATAAAGGACTATCTACACTTTTCCTTTATACTCCACTATCTCATACATCTGTACATTTCTTTCCTAAAAAGTCCATTTCATTAAATCTTACAGCCTAACACCTTATTTTTATTTTTTTCAGCTTTTAAAAAATTAGCTTTTGTTTCAAAATTCCCATGAAAATTTTATTTGTATGTTTTTCTCTCTCTCATCTTAATTCATTGTTTTCTCTCCTTCCTTTTCTTCTCCAAATTTCAACTATGATTTCCTTTTGTCTTTGCAATCAGGAAAATACAGGGAATTTTCCTTCTGTTAGGTGGCAGACTTGGGTATTTTGGGTTATTTATTTATTTATCGGCAGGTGCTGTGGCAGTATGCAGCAAATTCAAGTGGGAACAGAGAGAGAGGAGGGAGAAAGGAAAAAGATCGCCATTTGGGTTAATAGTGATTACCATAAACATGCACGTGGTACTGCTCTCTCCAAATCTAATTACTGAAATGAATAGCAGGAGTAGAATTCTCCGATATGTTGGTCCAAATGCACCCAGGGAATTTGTATGAAAGGACAGCATTTGTCAAATCATCATCTGTGTCCCTTGTTCCAGAGTGCTCTGTGGGAAATATCTAAAGTGTAAACATGAATGGATTATCAGCTTTCATGATATCATTGCATTGCACCTTTCCTCCAGCAAAGAGAATAAATGATTGTCTGTCTTTATAATGATCCTCCAGTGAAAGATGGTAGTGCTCATGGATTAGATGGAATTTAACATGTCAGAGAGAATATTTCCTCAGTAAAAATAAAAACTGACTTTCAAGGGGGATGTGCATTAAGTTACAGTATTTCAATTTTAGTGAATTAAAGTGATTAAGATAGCAATTTATATTGGATAAGAAAATCTACTTAAAAATTGCAAAGCAGAATTTGAGAACTGGGGTGCAAAGGGTTAAAATTCAGGGACATTTGCAATTTCAGCTTCTTTTTCAAATTGTTGTTCTAGTCTCTGACTAGATGATGCTCAGATAGGTTTGATTCCAAGAAGCCTAACACATATCTAATTTAGATTGTCACAACTGAAAAAATAGTGGAAAATCAAATCCATTTGTTTGTGTTGCTTAGGAGACAGGAAAAGGAAGAAGAATTTCAGCTGGGCTATAAAGAGTCAAATACAAAATTATTATTAGCAATAATAAAAATATCTATGGAAATTTGCTGATGTGACCGAGTTCTGGTGCTTTGCCTGTTGTGCTCAGAATGATATGAATAGGTGAAGTGTGTGAATATGCAGTGCCCTTTGAAAATCAGAGCCCTCCAATAAAGCATTCAGGACGTGTTATCTTTCTTTTTTTTTTTAAATCAGCCTCCCATAAATTCACATTACAGTGCCACTTAGTGACCAATAGAACAGGGGTCAACACAATCAATCACAGGGTCAAAGATTTGAAAAGATACACAATATGGACTGCATGAGCCCAAGAGCTGCAGCACCTCGAGGAAGACATCTAGGAAAGAGAGAAGGCAGATCCCAGCCTCTCTGTCTGGAGAAGCCCCTTGCAGGGGGACAAGACATTGCTGTTAGCAGTATTTGGAACATCAACTTTTGAAATACAGGATTTCCTTGTTTCTGTTGATATTCCAATGCACACTTAACCTCTAATTTGAGCAAGAAAAGTGCAGCCTGGCACACCTCTCACTGCCCTTAGATCAGAGGATTTCTAGCACAATGAATACTTCCTTAAAGACATAGAGACCTGCATGAGGGGAAGGACATGCCTCTGTGTTCTCTTTCTAGTAAATTCACTAAATAATCTTCACATTCTGTAATGATGTCGCCAATGTGAAAGGAGCTGGCAGAGAAAGCTGAAGAGAGGAATAAAGGAAGAGGAGAAAAAGGGAAGGGAAGGGGAAGGGGAAGATGAAGGTATTTCTTGTTGCTTTTGTTTTCAGGGATTGTGAAATTTATAAGTTGAATTTGAATATATACGCTTTACTTGTTTCTTGATAAGAAAGAACATAAAATCCTTTTTCCTTTTATAGATAAAATGTAAACAGATCTTGTCAATCGCTTCCCTTTCAAAACAGACTCTTCTTAAATTTCCTTGGCTGAAATATCATGTTGTGACATAGCACATCTGGCTACACCCGTCAAGCTGTGTAACACTGCCTTCTGTAACGTGATAGTGCATGGCTGATGTGACAGGAAATTAAACAGGACAACACAGAGTTTCAGAACAGGAATTTTATCATGAGACCATTGTCTTTGCTGAAAACCATTTAAGAAAATGCAGATCTAATGCCTTGTGCAATTTGCTCCACCTTCATTTCCAAATGCAAAATGGCTGTACTTAGCTGCAGCTATCTGAAGGTGTTTAATAGACTGTGCTTTTCTTTGTAAATAATCGTGTTCCGGCAAAAATTAACTAGGTTTATAGCAACTGAATTAGCCAGGAAGTTTTCTGTAACAAGTTGGTTTTAGGCCAAATACATTTCACACTAAGAGCTCACTAACACTGAGACAGTTTGAGAAGCCAATCTCCCCACACTACTCTGTTTTAATAGTTTAGTTTATCCAGCTTCATAAAGGTTGTTTCTCATCCTTATGCTCAGGAAAGCATGATACCTATAAAGAACTGGATTTATACACACATGAAAATAAGTAGCAGAGTGTTGAGTACCACAGAGGCATCTTCAGATACAGGGGGATTTACATTTTAACAGTAACTCTTCACAATATATGATATTTTTGTCATCACCTCCTATTTCATCCACACAGCTCATGTGGCCACACAGAGATTGAGCCTGTCTTTAAATCGAAATTAAACAAAGAAGATTTTTCCTGCTTTATAGACAGATGGCAGCTTATTACAGCTATTCTCAAATGGTTCCTCTGTGCTTATGTGGACATATGTCAATGAAAAGTGAGTTGCTGTCAGGCTGGACTCAATTTCTTGCTGTGGAGAAGTTATATCCCAGTCTCTTTACTGATATATGAAAAGATTAATAAATGAATTTTCTTATAGTACAGGGAGCTTTCCGTTATGATGAACTACTAGATTAAATTAAGTAATTATATACCATTAGACTAAATATTATGAGATCGATTCAATAATAACTCATCTTTGACACATTTATAATAAAACTCTTTGGAACTACCCTCTAGCTCTTAGAATCCCAGTACAAAAAGCTTGGAACAGAGGAAAATAATTCAAATCTAATTCCATTCTCAGGTAAATAGTGGTCTCCTCATCTGAACTGCAAACAATTTGAAAAACTCTTGGTAATGAAGCATAAGGTGGTATAAGTTGAATTGCAAATGCTCCAGACAAGTGCTTCTGTTCTCTATAGAGATAGTGATTGCAAGCTTTGAGGAAATGCATTGCTCAGTTGCTCAGCCACAACTTGGTATTTTAAAGAGAAGCTCAAGTAAATCTCCTCAACTCTCCTCTGAGAGAGAACAGGGAAATGGAGCAGTAGAAAATAAACACTTAGGCTCCAGAAACTAATCTGTCCAGCTTTCACTGATGAATTAATTTATCTGGAATTACCCATTAGAGCTGCAGTCCTACCAACTACTGAGCATTCTTTCTCTTCTACAGCAAAGCACTTAAGCATGTGCTTAAACTTAAACATAACCATTCTTTGGGATTTGCTTGACTGGGCCAGACTACTCACTGCTTCACAGAATCAAGCACTAAACTATCGTCTATGAATTTAGCTCCTTGCCATTTTCCCTTAAAACCCCTTAAAATTACCTGCTCATTAAGTTTATGCTCTGTGAAGCTAAAGTGCAAATATTTATTGGACAAAGTAATCTCTTTGCTGCTTGCTGAAGGACACCAATAAAATGATACAATTTCTTCTAAGTTATTTAACATCTGACCTAATAAAATTATATTCTATGATAAAAAAACCCCAACAACACCCCAAATCACTCAATACACTCTGTCAATTTTTCCATGAATATCTTATATTTCTTACTCCAATACGGAGATGTTGAACACCTGTGACCGTTCATATGAAATTATTCTGCTCCTAGACAAGACAAGTATAAGTAACACAGTTTGCAGGAAACACACAACCATGAATCTCTTGGAGTGAAAACTGGTAGAATTAAAAATTCTTAATTATATCAAGAATATTAAGAATATTTCTAGTAAGTGCAATCTGTTCTTGTTAGAACTATGAAGTTTTTATAAGCCACAACTACTAGAAAAACCAGGTTAAAATGAGGTCTGCAGATGGATGATATTCAAAAAGATATCACTTTTGCTCAGTAATAATTTGCTGTCTCCTAGAATCATGTAAAAAATCTTGTAATTAACAATGCAGAAGGACTTTAAAGTGAGTATTTTGTGTACAAGGTTTAAATTCAGTTTATCATGCATTTACTTGAACATTCATCTCTAAGGAACACAATATAAATAAATTACCTCATGGTTCATTGTAAACACTTTAATCAAATGTAAGGTGTAAAATATTTATGGAAGGTTTGTAATACAGAACAAAGGAAATATTCCCTCCCTATAACAATCAACCATTTACTTCTCAGTCAGTAACTCTCCTAAAACCTATCGAAGTTGCAAGCTACAAAAATCACACCAAATGCTGACTTGAGTCTCAGCAGACATAGGAGTGCCCAGTGGGATCTGAAAGGTATCTTCACAATTGCTGCTGTCATGATACCAAATACCCATTTCACAGATGCTTAAAATATCTTTAAATAAATCAAAAGTATCTATTGGGAGGTTATCAGTAGAATTTCTTTCCAGTTCTATCTCAGATTACAGATCTAGAGTTTGGTAATGTCACCTTGCTTACCTTTCTCATATTAACAAAAAAATGACAAAAATAAAATTTAATATAGTTGAGAAATAAAACAATAAAAATATAACCAATTGATTTGGAAACAAAATGTGAAAAGATACTTGCAAAGGGAGGAGCAAGAATCAAACTGATTACACTTCTGAAAGCTTTCGATATTGATTGATTCTGATTCTTTCCTCAGAAAATTATGGTCTAGAATTATCACTGAATTGAACGCTCAAGCAGGAATAATTTGTTGTCAAATTAATTTCTAAGCCTAAACCCGAGATATTCTCATATAAACCTAAATCCTAAGGGGTCTCTTGAAACTCTGATCAAACCAGAACTGGAAGTCATCCCTCCTTCATGATGATTAAACACTTCTTCCTTGCCCACTGAAAATCAGGAAGCTGTTGTATGCCTAATTCAGCCTGAGAAAATGGGTCATTAACTGCAGGAGTTACACTTGGTATTTTGGACTGTGCTGTGACATAAAGTTCTTCTCATCTTTGCTATAGGAAATGGTTGAAAACATTCATGCGGTCTCTTTATCAAGCAGGTAAATATCCATGGTGTTAGTTTTAATGTAGATTTTGCATCTTCTGAAGACTAGACAACTTTATTCTAATATAGATATGATTACTCAAGAATTAACAGTTTTATGTTGTGTTAAGTATACATAAGTGAGGAAGAACACATACATACCTAGCAATTTCAGGCCAGGATAAATACTGTATTTATCTATTTTGAAGATAGTTACACATATAAGGAAACTCTCATTTTTATTTTCCAAATAATTCTAAAGGACTGCTAATCCTTGGAAAAGAAATGAGGTTGGCAGTCAAAGTTTATTATTATTCAAATTGTCTTATTGTTAAGAACACATTAATCTTTTTTAATTACAGCCAAATATCTGTGCTTCATTCAATACAGTGCAAGATGCTATCCAAATATTAGGTGGATGTGGAAAAACAATGGCTTTAGTTTTCTCCAGTGTTTAAATATCAGCAATTCCAATTATCCTTTCCTTGTGGGTTTTTTTTTTCATTTTACTTATAGCTCTCTTTCGAAGTAGAAGAGCACACTAGCAAAATTGTATTACCTTTGGAGTTCAGTAGAGATGTCCTGAACTTTATCATCTGGTGATATTCATTGAGCAGAATGTATTATCTTGATGACTCTCTTTTCTTCTCAATTTGTCTTGGAAATACTAAACTTTGTTGTGGGCAGAGGAATATGCTGTACTCCAAAGTTCCCTTGCATCGCAGTCACTTGCTTAAAATTCTAAAATGTCTTACCTGGAGTTCAAATGTTCATTGGGACTTTGATGAAAGTTTTTGTGAGGCTAAAACATTGAAGTTTTTATGACATGCTATTTCTTTCTTTGCTCTATGGTACCACATGGTTATAGAATGACCTATTAAAAAGACTATGACTGGGTATCACAGAGGGCAGTGGATTTTCATCATTTTGGCTTTTATATACAGAGACAGGTAGAATCTGTTGTTCTTAGGGAATGCTTCTTCCCTGGAGCTACTGAGCCCCTGGAGCTACACACCTGGGAGAATGTAATGGAGAGCTGTAGTAAAAACAGCAGAGAGTAGGACAGAGATGTACAAACTGAGGAATCTGTGGCAAGAGTAGAGACTGAGTCTATTATGAGACTAGGGACTAGATATGTAGCCACATCTCACACTTAAGATGATCCTGCCAGGGTTCAGAGGGCATCATGCAGAGCTTGGCCTAACAGAAAATCTATGAAGACTGATGGACTGAAAAAGCAAAGTCCTGCCAAACTATTTGCTGGCAAATATACAGTGAGGTGACCCCCTCCTGGAAGAAACAATGGAAGGAAGACAGACAACTCTTTAGAAGAGACCTATGCCAATATTTAGGTTATCATCATTGCCAACCAAAGTTTTTCAAGCACCTTTCCCAGGTTGGTCGCATAAACATTTGGCAAGTCAAAATTAAGCTCCAACCTCAACCCACCTCTTCCCAAATTCACTTCCATTTTTTTAAAAGTGGTAGCTCCTCTTCCTTCATAGACCAGGTTTCTTAAACATTATCCCTCTTTTCCCGTGTACACTCTCCAGTGCTCTGTGGATGAGGTGGGCTTGTGTTATATACATTCAAGAGTCCTCAAATTCCTCTCCTCCATGAAATCTCAGAAAACTGGTGCATAAAAGGTTTGGGTCTTCCTCCTGTGTGAAAAGTTAATCTGTCTGCTTCTGGTGTGAAAAGGGAACTTGAGTATACAGAATCCACCTACTTTGATTTTAATTTTAAAATGAAAATGCAGTATATTTCTACAGAAACTAACAGAAAAATTGTAAATAGTAATTGATTTAAAAGTTCTTGTCTACAACAGTTAGAACCTTCTTAATAGGACAGTGCTAGATGGGCAACAAAGTGTCATTGTTAGGGTATTTTAACAAAAAGCTTCTTGAGCATGACATGATCTGTATATATCAGCTTATACTGCAGAAGTGGACACATTACACAAATTTTGTTTTAAAAAGGTAGAGTGAAGTAGGTGATGTATTGTTGGAATTTTAATATTGAGGTTGGTAAATAAATGTAAAATTCTATTTGCACTATCTGGTATTTTTGTGCAGTATATTTGTCAAGAACCTGCCTCAGGAAAGAGCAGATAAAAATAAAGTAAGGGTCTATGAATGTCCTTCCTTTACTTGCATTTCTGAGAAGTTCAAGAATAGGACACAATAGCTGCTTCCCAAACCAAAGGGAAAAAACACAGTAATTTCCAATGAGTTATTGAACCTTTACACTGGAAGTAAAGTTTAAAGCAAAAATACAAACTGCTGCTTTCAGAATGCCTGTTTTGGTCTAAATGGCTGAATAATCTCTATTGCAGTCATCAGTAAAAAAGGGTCTGACTGTATTGCTTTGGCATTCTTGGGCAGCAAGCTTTTAGATAAAATGACCTCTATTTTATAGGACAAACATTACAGCATTCTGAGTTGTCTGATTCTCTGACACCAGCAGTGACAGGAGAATAGTAAAATAAGCCATATAAATATTCAAGAAGAGAGCATTTGCCTTAATACTTAATTTAGCTTTTTTCCCTACTAAGTCTACTTACAGACCTGCTATCAGAGAAGCAATTTACTTGAAAGCTATGCTTCCTAATGTTCTCATTTTGATTTTGTGTTTGCAGATCAAAGAGGAAATCTACCCATACGAAACTTTCTTATTTTATCACCTTGGTGGATTTCACATTTATTAAATTCTTATCCATATGAGCCTATGTAAAACTCAGCATATAATTACCACCATTATGTGTCATGCAGAAGCTATGGCTTGACTTTTTTTTTATGTATGATGGTGCAACAGGTACAACAGATCTCAAGAGCAACTCATCTCTTCTCATCTTAACGTTCTCAATATAAATTTTGTATATAGAGCACATATGTGCGTCCTGCTTAATTTCATCTTATCATTCAGATGTCAAAGCAAATGAATATACATATAAAGAAAAAAGCAGAAGTGATTGTCACAACTGCTTTGTAACTTCTTCCATGATATATTGTCAGCTGGGTCATGATGACCTTTTCCTAATGGGAAAAAATAAAAGACATGAAGGAAAATGGAAAGGCAGAAGGAATCACAAAAGAAAAAAGGGCAAGACATTAAAAATGACTGGTTTTGGTTGCCTCCATTTCTAGACAGCTAACCTTTTGGTTTCCAGGAGGAGCAAACACTTACTTTTAGAAGCATTTAAAATGTCTAATCTTAGTCACCTAAAAACATGACTCATCCACTTCTTCATGCTCTTAGCTTTCTGGATCTCTGTGAGGTTTTCCTTCCATACTTTTTTTTTTTTTTCCTTGGATTCCTCCATAAGGCAGACCGTTTTTTTTCCTTATTGAGAAGAATCAGAAGTTTTAAACCCTGGATTACAGGAAAGTGGCTTGTGGGAAGATGGTAAATAGCAGCAATAAATCATTTCCTTGACAGGAAAGGAATGTGCTCTTCCACATTTTTGAAGATACGTTACTAACTAGATTGGCCTGACCTAGTAGGGTAAGTCCTAGTTTATTTAAATTGGTTACTTTATTTGACAGTGAGAAAAAGGAACAGCAATTTCTTCATAGTTTGGATTACTAAGTACTGGTTCATTTCATTAGTGTATTTTTTGGAATAGATAGACTGCAGGACAGAACAAATGCTGCAGTGAACATGGGCATTCCTTAAATGGCCAGGAATTGCAAGTTTTTACCTTGATAGGAACTCTTAAGGAAAATACATTGATAGTTTTCATTAATCAGATTGTCTAGGGGATGTGCAATATTTATTTTGGAAATGTAACATACACCAAGTAAAAAAACAGGAAGAAGATTGTTAAGAAATAGCAAGAAACTTTTATATGTGTACTGACTTTGTCTTTAAAGAATGGCCTCACACCAGCAATGGCATATCTTATTTGATAAAACTTTTTGGATTAATCTGCATGCAACAGAAGAATCATCTTGACTTGAAAGATAAAATGCCCAGTAAAACACTTACTGTCTTACCTGCTTCCCTGTCCTACTATGAAGTTTGCTCCTGCAAGATGATTGACCACACTGTCTCAGCTGATGGTGATTGCTTTCACCCTAATGTTTGCAGTAGCTGTGCACCCCTTTGGGACATGAAGAACATTATAGGGACCAAGGTAGTGGTATTTCATTTTAGTGAAGTGCAATGCAATGGAAATCTCAAAATATATTAGTATTTTAAAATACACAAATTACCATGCCAGTGGTAATGAACTACTAACTACTGCAAAGACATTCTATGAGGAAAAAAAGGTCCAATGGTGGTTTCTAATCCCACTGAAACTAAGGAAGGTTTTCAGAAAGAAGTTCATTATTGAAGTTCTAATGAAGGGGAATTTTCCACTGGCCAAACTAAAGGGACGTGTATCTTTAGCCCTTGTTACTCTCAGGGAGCCTCACCGTTCACTTGCACTCTATCTGATAAAAGAAAGACAGCCATGAAAAATAACAGTGAAATATTTGGATTTACTATATTAGTAATGCATGCAACTTCCAGAATACTATAGATAAGGGCTAGAAATATCAAACAAGAATAAAGATAAGGAGGAAAGAAAAACAAGTGTGACTCAAAAAATAAATGATGACTATTCCTTATCACCTCAGTACATTTTTACGCAAAATGCATAAGATGAGGGTCCTCTGGATAAATATTACATTTAAAATACAAATTTTCAAATGGATCTACCTGAATTACAGTGCAAAATAATAATAAAAAGGTAAGATTCAAGGAGAATATAACTGAATCTGAACTCATACGCTTGCAAACAAAATGCACAAGTAGGAATAAAACCAGAAAGTCTGAGACACAAACTGAGTTTTAATTAGTAAGGAACACAAAAGGCAACAAGAAAACGTTCTATAAATACACTATAAATAAGAGGAAAACAAAGGCAAGAATAATTCCATTACCAAATGGGAAAGAGAGCAAATAATAGATGACACAGAAAAGCTGAAATATTCAGTGCCTTCCAATTTCTTTATGCTTTACCGAAACATTAAATTGTGACTACTTGCTTGAGTTTATCCAGAAGATAGGAACACAGTCCAAATAAGAATAGACTGAAAAATATGCAGTTAGAACAGTTTGAATTGTTAGGGCCTTATGAAATTCACATTTGAATGCTTTTCTGAAGAACTCTCTAAGTCTTTACTGTCATCCCCAAGGAGTAAAGGAAAGCAAATGTAGTAACTATCTTTAGTAGAAGGGAAAAGGAGAATGAAAATCTCAGAAACTATCTTCCTTTTCATCTCTTGAAAGAGTCTGGGTGAAATTACTAAATAATCAAATAAATACCTGAAAATATTAATTTAAGAGAAAAGAATTAACATTGATTTGACAAGAGCAAATTCTTTGACAGAATATAGTGAGTATGGGAGGAATTGTTGTTTGGATATTTGGATTTTGCAACATTTTTGGTATTATTCAAATGGCTTGGCTCATAAGCAAGCTAAAGAAATAGTGGTCTAGATGTAAGTTACATACATTGCATATTTACAACAAATTGACTGGTTTATGTACAATTTCAAACAGTAGCTCTCAAAAAGAACTATCAATATGTCTGTGTTAAAATGGGAAGGGATCTTTTTCAGATAGGGTTTATCATAGGCCAAGTTCCAGTTGACAGCTTCAACAATTTGGATGACAGAGTGACACTTTTGCAAGAAACTGCAAAAAACAAGGTTTGCAAGCTCTTTGGAGAATACGACCATAAATCAAAATGATCTTGGCTAATTGGAGAGAAAGCAAGAAATTGACATGAGCAAATTAAATGAAAGCATGAGCAAAGATCTACAGTTCAAAGAGAGTATTTGAATGCACTCATACAAAATGAGAACTGTACAGGAGTACAGAAAAGAATCTAAGGGTTATAACGTCTTTGAAATTAAATATGAGTCAGCTACATGTTTCCATTACAAAAACATTACATTAGGCAATGCAGATCAGAGCTTCAGCAACAGAAGTAACCTGTGTAGGACATGGAAAATAATTATTCCATTCTATCAGTTCTGATGAAACAGGAGATAAGTTGATGTAGATTCATTTTTAGGAAAAAACAAAAAAACACTTTTTAATTGTTTAGATGATAAAACACTGGAACACCCTAACTTAGACTGTTACGAAATCTCCCTCATTTTTGCTATTTATTGCATTTGAATTGAGGAAAGATTAAAATAATAGGTTTATTCTACTGTTTGGCTGATCCAACACATGTTAGATCTACTCCTTTTAAACAATTAGTTTCTCATTGAACTTGGGGTCTAAGCTTTGAATGGATAATAAAATACATGGATATTATAATCTATTATTATCTACTATGAGCTTAACTGAAATGCTTTTCAGTCATGTCTTTTTCTTTAGGCTACTCAGGCCTTCCAGATAACCATATGGCCTTCATCTGCCACAAAGCTTTCTTACTGTCCCTATGCCACTTGATAGTTTCAATTGTTTTAGAATTGTACTTCCTTAGGAAACACATATTAAAAAAATACATATATCCTTATATAAACCTATGTAACATTCTCTATACAGTTCTTTGTGTTTTCATGGCTTCACAGAAGTGAAAATTTTATTAGCATTTGTAATTAAGTTAACTGATTAAATGTAGAAACCTAGGTGTAATAAAAAATTATTTTGTTGGCCTAATTAATAGAGTAGCTGCCTAAAACTTTGGATGGTGTTGTATAATAGAGCTTTGTAATCCTCCTACATGTCCACCTTAGATCCAATTCATCAGGGTTCTATATAACAATATTAAATTAAAGAAGATGAAATGCTGTACCAATGTACCTTGCATGGCAGAAGTAAGTATCTTACTCTTCCACAGATTTCATCAGGAATTCAGCTATCTGCATAATGGCTGCTAGTAAAAAGAGGTTTGACCTCCTCTCCACCCCCACTTTCTTTTGATTTCTCGAAGTTAGTGAATGCTTGCAATATTGGAGAGTTCTGCTAGAAGGGGTCCTCAACTAGCACTTAATTGTAGTGCAAATTACAGAGTAAGCAACTGTTATTCAAACATTACATTGATAAATGTATTACTGGGAGCTCACAGGTGCAGTAACATTTGTAACTCTTCAGTTATAGTCTGTATTTACAGTGGTGTAGAACTCTGAAGGCCAGAGAAGTGTTAATTTTGCTCTGAAATATGTAACGTGAGTTGTATATTTTATTAGGTATATTTGGGGATATTTGTAATTAATTTATTTTTTTTAAATAAAAAGTAAAAGCTCGATTTGGAATTTCATCTTGAAATACAAAGTTTTACTTCATAGTCAAGTAAGGTTTTTAATGATTTTAAATTAAAACGTAAGCTAAAGAAAAGTATTAAGTGAACAGGATTTTTAATACCAAGGTACACTTTTCATTTAAAAATTGTGACAATAAAACACTTTGACTTTTTAATTAAGACCAGTTTGTTTATTTTCATACCACAATTTCACAAACCAGAGACGAATATGACAGGGGTATTACATCCTGAATGTCATGGGTAAATAAAGAGATTGAGGTAACTAATTTTCAGGGGATAAAAGGTGGTATCCAGATGATGAAACCCAGGCATTGACATAGATTTTTCTCTATACTCCAAAAACAATCTCTACTAGAGTCTGCATTTGGAGGCAAAGTAATAGGCCTCGCCACACTACTTCTCTGTGTGGCTGATAGTGTGCTATTAGGAAAGATGTTTTACATAAAAGTTATATGTTATTAATTACTCATTGAAATATACCGATACTTTCAACTGCAATATCCCAAGTTATTTAATTATTAGCTAGTTGTGAAATCTCAATGCATCCATTTAAATTTGAACTGTTATTTATCTAGCATGCAATCATAGCTGTATCCAGTCTAAATTAAAAATGCATTGAAATGCAATGAAGACACTTTATTTAAAGTGTTACCAAATATGTTACAGGACGTAAAGCTGTGTAATTACTTAAGGGATCATATTTATAGCATTGGAGTATCCCAAGCATTAAATGGGTTTTGTAGTTGATTAAATGTTGAAGTGATGCTGAGGTAGTACTGCCAACACTGCCAATGTGCAACCCATACATTTTCTCTGTCTCTCAAGTGTTCTGCTGGCTTCCTTTAGGGCTGTCCAATACTATCACTTGACACAGCAATGAATGATAGAGATTGGGTTTTACTTGTAATGTGTGCAGGATTCAGAGAGGAGTATGAAAGATTAAGAAGCACATAATGGAAGGTTAGAAATCAGGAAGAAATAGCATCATGGAGGTGAAGGACTGATGTACAATGCTAGAAAGACATAGCAAAGGATCAAAGAAGGCAGAGGTGAAAAGGGCAGGGAGTGCAAAACAAAATAGACTTTATTTTATCTTGAAAATATTGTCTAGGTACCTGACAACAGGGTAGGTAAGTGCAACACCTGGAACACTTAAAAAATATTTTTTAAAAGAAACTTTACAAGATCTGTAAAGATGGCAAATCAGTGGAGGTGATTATGTGTGTGTATAGCCATTAGCCAAATAATGGGGTTTTTGCATGAACACAATGCAGTCTGGGTAGCATCCTCAGTGGGAACATGATACTGCCTCCCACACACAATGCAGCTGAATAAAATGCTAGCTATATGTGCAGACTTGGCAACAGGGGTATGTATAGTCAAGGGAAACTCACCAGAGAACATACGAAATCTCAGAACAAGTTATCAGTGGTCGCCAGTGACCACTGACTGGATGACACTACCAGGACTGCTCTGCATGATCCTTGCCACCTACCCTAAAGTTGTGAGTGAATGGTGTTATCCTTACTCCCATGCATTAGTCCAATTAGTCCATATACAGCCTGTTTATTCAGATTTTGTACACAGAAAAAAAGAGAGCAAAGGAAAGGTAACTTCAGACAAAATAAAGAACTCTGGTTTTTTAACATCTGCTTCTTATTAAGAACTCCCTTCTGACTCTTCTAATACTGCATTTGGAAACAACTGATCTATATATAGGATTATAATACTTTCAAATGTCCTTTGGAGGAAAAGTAATTTTATTTGGTAAATAGAATGCATGAATAACGAAGAATACAAGAATACTATAAAATAATTAGGAAGTGGTTCAAAGGTGCTCATTTACAATGAAGGAAATTAAATATGCAAATACATTATTATCACAGAGGTAGTTAACAAACAAATGAGTAGGAAAAAAAGATTGTACGTTCTAATTCATCATTGTTTAAAAGACACCTGTGAGTTCTATCTGAAAAATGACAATGCTGAGAAATGCAGATGGTTGCATTTTGCCTTCTATCAGTAATTTCTTTTACACGTTAATTACATGGGGGGAGGGGGCAAGAATGTTTCCTGTAAGAAGACAACATGATTTTATATGTATTTATATAACACAATTTACATATAATTTAAATATGTAAGTAAAATGGCTAAATAAAGGAGTGAAAGACATCTTTCCCTCTCACACATCTCTCATGCTTTGTCTATTTTCTCAAAGCAATAGGAAGTGCTAGAAACCCCACCTATAAGATTTGTCATGGAAATTTTGACCAGTTAAACATCTTCCTACACTTCTGCTGTGCTGCTTCTTTAACACTTCATAACATGGTGGCACCTGAGAATCATGCTATGTACTCAGAAAAATTTCACTGCATCTTCATAAATGATTTTCAGAAGAACACTATTTGCTTTTATTTTTTAAGCCAACTGTTAACATTTCACAGTTCAGCCAAAATAGTTTCATTGTCGTCTAAGATCTCAATATGAAGATTAATTTTTTACATAGCCTACTCAGAGTTAACAGCAAAATTCCCTGAGTTTTCCTAGTAAAGTCGTTCCTCAAGCCTGAGCAGGGTCAGCATATCCCTCCTAGGCCCATGAAGAGTCTATAGGAATGTTAAGACAGCCAAGATCCATCCATTCTCACAAAAAACTTAATCTTTGAGAATAACTTGAAAGTATGATTTTGTTACTACCTGTCCTGTTCTTAAAGAAAATTTTTTAATACAAAACGGTTGAGCTTATTGCCCTGTAAACTTCAAGGAGTCACTCAAAACTGGAAAGAGAATGGCAGAAAAGAAATCTGTGCTGTTAACATGTAATATATAAAGCCCATTTCATGCATATTTAGCAAGTAATAAACTTTGTCCATGTGAGGATAGTGTTTTGATCTAAACTGTGAGTATAAAGGGTATAAGCAGAAGAAAATTAATGAAGGTTCTACAACAAATATTTGCAGCAAGTAGCTATTATCAGTGTTGGCTTTTTAATGTATTTTAGGGGAAACTTTCTGCATTAATACATTAGGTTGGTTTAGCAGTAGGCTGTTAAAAACCAAGAGAAAATGGGATAGTAGTTAAAGACAAATTACTACATGAGAATACTTAAGATAGTAGGGCCATAAACTTTTGAGGACAGACTGTCTTTTGAGCTCACTGAAGCAACTGGTTGAAAGAACAAGGACAGTGTCAAGATAATTCAGTCTTCACAAAAAAAAAAATCATGGCCAACTCAAATAGTCAACAGAGGGGTTTCAGAACCACAGGTAGGCATGGCAGACCTTGCCAGATGTTAAACTGGAAGGCAGAAAGGAAAAGCTATCTACAACATTTTTGCGTCATTCAGAAAGGAGCAGCTATACACCTCTTACACTTGCCAGGTCTTTAGGTTGGTTTCTAATTTCAGAAAACACTCAAAGTGCAAAGTTCTTTCAAAACACCTGTATGTAATACAAACACATTGGTCTGAGAGGGGTTAACATACGCATTGCTGTTTCAAAGCTACGTTATGTTTCCTTATTGTAAGCATTTTACACCCTCCATATTTTATATCAATACAAGAGAGACCAAAGACTAAAATAAGAATTGGGGTTCTATGTCTTTACATGAGACAATCTCCATTTTATTTTCTATTTAATAAAAATATCTTTAATATATCTCCTTATATTGTCATTAAACATCATTTGAATATATGCCTTTTCTATGGTAGGGGTACTAATGAGGATGCTGGTAATTTGTTTTTAGAAGCCATAAGAACGAATTGACAGACCTAACATCAGGTGAGCAGCCAGCCTTTTGTGCCCCTGGAGAGCCTATATATCTTTCAAAATCAGATATTATTAAATGAGATTGGCTAAGTGTGAAGTGATGAAACAGGAACCAAGCAATGAAACAGGATTGGAGCAGAATATTTGAAACAAATTTAAAGAACTGTAAATTTCAGCTTTGTGATTTCCATGAGTATGGAGGAGATATGGGAAAGCAAGATAGGAGGTTTAGCAACTTCTGGAAATTCAATGTTCCAATAAAATCTCACAAAGTAGAATTAGTTTGATAGCCTATCCTATTTCTTGCTTTCTACTTCAACAAAATATCACAGACCTTGCTTGGGTAGGCAGGATGGAGGGTAATATCTGCTGAGAACCATGGGTACTAAACTCATCTCAGTGTGATATTTGTGATTTGTTTCCCCAAGTATTCAATATATCCACAGTTTTTTGGTTTGGGTTGTTTGGGGTTTTTTTTAAGAGAAGAAAGGAAAGAAAGAAAAACATTTGCAAGAAAAACAGTCCCCTATTTCAGAAATAATGTTTGCTGGCAAACAAGTACAGTATGTGCTCTAAAACAGTTTACTCTAATACAATATATACTGAATTACTTCTTGAATTGCCACCTTCCAAAAGAAACAAGTAATAGTTCAGAGGATGAAAATTACTGACCGATTCTGCTGATTATATATATTTATTGTAGGTTGTGCTATAAATGTACCAGACATGGAATAAGCCAACTCTTTCATTCTATAAAAAAAAAAAACAAAACAACAACAAAAAACTACACACAACAGATCAATTTTTCCTAGTACACTGGAAACATATTTTTCATAGAAATAAACACATTTTGCAACCTTTTCTTTTTTTCCTGTACTTTGATAAAATAAAAGGTACATAGCAGGGTGTCTTGTAACAAACTGTCTCTTGAAATTGCAACAGGACATTCTATATGCCTAGTGGCCATTTAATTTAATGGGATTTTTATTAGTGTACACTGACTGGGTTATTTAAACCACAGGGGTCTTTGCAAGTAAAAGTACAATTTGAACATGGAAGAAAACTAAACCCAGTTATTCTATTTTAAAAATTAAACATACTGCATTTTGATTCATCTTTTAGAATGGTGTTTTTCCTAACAATTTGATTAAATTTCACTTCTGCTGAAGTATAAAAAATAATTCAGTTCTTTAATTGTCATTGCATAACAGTACAATTGCTTCAAGAGTCTCAACAGACTTTACTGCAAAAGGGCATTATCTTCACACCTGAAGCACTGAAATGAGGTTTACATCCCCCAAATTCTCTTTGTTACCCTACTTGAAGGAACATTTCTATTTACTTCATATCTTCACATTCTAATCTTTACACACATGGGGGCAGGAAAGTGGATGTACATGGGTGTCCACAATAATCTGAAATACCTATCAATCATGGCAGTCTTTAGACTTCTGCATCGACTTATTTGACTGCTGTTCCAGTTAGCTTAATTTGTGATAGTTATATTTTAGAATGGCTCTATGTTATTATTAACACCAACAAGATTGACTCGCATTCTAATGATCAGTTTTACATTGAAGTTCATTAATAATTTCATATTTTTTCTTTAACTACTTCATTAAGTTTTTCTTAAATGAAACATCAAAAACTATAATGTAAAATTTCAGTTTTGCAGTATGGAGATTACAAAGGGAAAAAACTCTCACAAGAAAAGTAATGTTTTATTGAGAAATGCTTCTTCTAGCTAAGGATCATTTAAAGTTCAAAACAATCTTTCTGTACTTCTCTGAACTGAAAGTACTAGGCATAGTACATACTGTAAAGCACAGTTTTTGTTTCAAAGAGCTTGTAATTTAAACAAACGCTGCCATTTGTAAGAAATAGCCAATGAGAATTAAGAAAAAATAGTACCAGCATCTATAGGATGGATAAAAAGGTTCCAGACAAGAACATGGAACAAATGGGTGTCAACAGGATGCTACTTAGCAGTACAGAGATTTTTCAGCTCCCTTAAGAGAAAACTGGCTAAGAAGCTACACAGCAACAATCTACATTAAGAGAACATTATCAGGGTTACAAAGACAAGCATTCAGATTGCCAGAATTTCATGATGCTACAGATGAAGTGTTACTGTATTTTGGAAAAGTAGTATCAAATACCTAGCCTGCATTAGCAAAGATAGGAAGCTTTCAGTGCTAATCATTACTTGACCTAGGTCAGATGTATTACTTTTACAAACGAAAGGAATGAAGAAAAACAACAATTCCCTTAGTAATGGACGATGAATATATCAGACACTACTAGCGACCAAATATGAAAAACAATTATTATTGAATCACATAGTTCAATATAAAAAAGGGATGACCATTCTTTTGTCGACTGTCTGCATCTATGAATCTGTATAGTGTTTCTAACATGCATGCATATAATATATTCTATTCTCTATAATTCTATTCTGTACAATTAGGAGAGATACTTGCTCTTCATATTGAATATGTAAATTCAAACACTTACAAAGGTATTTATACATGAGCTAAAGTTTTTGCTTTGTCATTTCCCTGTTTCAAAAATAGAAGTAATCTAGCAAAACAAGGCCCAGTTGTATCTTTCAGAGGCAGGTTACCACTCCTCCCTGCAAACAATGAATAATCAGCTAGAAATATTCAAAATGAATGATTTATTAACAGATGAATTTCAAAGTGTTGGCTGACATTGCAAGAACTCACAGATAGCAACTAATAATTGTATTAAAGATTGAACCAGAAATCTTTATTTGTGAAAAGATTTATGAGGAAAAGGGCTAAATTGACAGAGTAGTGGGCATGCCTCTGAGCTCACTCTTACAGGATTAATTCTACTGACTTTGATTAAGTCACTAGGTTTGTTTGTCAGTTGGTTCTAACTCACGACAGTCTAAGTAGAAAAGCAGAATAATTTTTATAAGCAAGGAAGTAATTTACTGTATAAAATTCAAGAAGAATCTGTGTAAGTAAGGGCGAGATGTCACACAAGCAAGCAAAGTAATGCCAATGGGCAAAACTATGACTCAAATGTACATTAAATCATTAGTTAGATGAGATAACTTTAAAAGGAAGATATACTGTTCCAAGCTAAAATATGTAATTCAAACAAACTTATTTCAAGTTCTCTGGCTTAGTCTATGAAAGTGATGGACTGATGAAGGCTGGATTTGATTTTAGATTGTGTGACACTAGAGACTGAATGCAGTGTTGCTGCTAAACCTTAAGCGGGGAAAATGGTGTCCTGCTTCACACTCTGTTTTACTTCCCCATATTGCTTAAAAACACAGAAAACATATTTATTCTGTACATTTATTCTGAACAATGTATTCTGTATTGTAACAACAAAGCAAACACCATTCTGGGGTCATCCTGGATTAGTTGGACATTTGGATCTTGAAAAATGATTCCTACAGCATGGTTTTCTTTTAAAGATATGGGTGTATGTCACGACCCAGACTGGACAGACCAGGGACTCATGTTTAATTCGAAATTCCCTTGGGCTAAATTAAGGTGAAACAACACCAAACGATCAGTTAAAGATTTTAGTCATGACAAAAGCAAACTGAACTGGGGAGGCATGGTAGTAGGTGGCAGGGTTTCTCACAACAGGAATTAGCATAAGACTACTTCTGTAAACCGTGTAACCATATACATCAATTCAGGGAATAAGGAGATCCCTCCCGTTGAGTCACGAGGTTCAGAGCAGACCCCCCTTGCTTTCCAGACTCCTCCTCAGAGAAGGGTCTAGGGGCAGCTGGATCCACTCTTAGTCTCAGACTTGGTCAACAGTTTATGTCTTGAAACGGATGAGGTGTAGGGATTGTGGAAAAGGAAAAGGAAAGAGAGAAGAAGACAGAGAGAGAGAAAGGAAGAGAGAAAGATTTCACTGGTCCTGGGTCCAGCATTGGTTCAGTCAGCCAAGGGGTCCAGGCCCGGTGGGCTTGTGCACCTGGGGCTTCAGTTGGTGTCCTTTTATCATCCTTGCCCCTCCTTCAGGCGGACACCCAAACTTGTCAGGTTAATGAGCGGTTTGGGAGCCTTTGGGCTTGGGGGTCCTTTGTGGAGTAACTTCTCCTTCCCTGCAGACACTGCCATTGTTTGATCTTTGTATCAGAACAGCTTATCAGAACAGGGAGCTTCGCACCCTCCAGCACGCCCTCCCCCTCCTGTTGCTGATGTCTGAGCTGATGGGCTTTTCACCTTGGTTCCTTGCTGTGCAGGGTTTGTCTTTAAGCAGAACTTGCCCTACCACAATGTTTGAGACATTAACTCTTTCAGTCTTTCACAGTGTATAAGAACTATGTGACTGTTTTCTGTGCCTTTTTGAGAAAAAGCCAGGTCTCTGGCTGATTCCAGAATCTGAAAGCTAACAACGTTTCTTAGAGCCACATTGCCCCTTCTTACCAATCTATGCTTCATTCAGTGCAAATGTAATCGAGTATTTTGTCATGATGTTCAAGTTTAAATGTCTCCAACTAATGTAAATAACAGGAAATCATCAGTAGGAAATAAAAAACTACGGCGCAGATTGAAAAAGGAATTTACAACAGCAATTGAACATCCAATGACAAGCCACGGGGAGAAAATGGAACACATTACTGTCAGTAAATTTGAGAGGCTTATAACTCGTGATAATAATCGGGCATTTTAAAGCATGTAACAAGAAAAATAATTGTAATTATACATCTTGATACGGACTACAGGTATCAGGCTATTGGCTATTAGACGTAGAGACACCAGATACTACAGATTACATTACCTTATTTTCCACAAGTACCACTTTGAATGTGTCAAAAGCCAGCTCTCTAATGCTGCCAACCTTACCCAATCACAAATCATGACTTATTTTTCCCTCAAATTCATGAGTTTGATTTTAAAATTGGGAGACTTTTTTTGACATATGGTCTCTTCCCTGGTGAGATTTTAAGACTTGAAAATACATGAAGAAATTCTGTCCTTTCCCAGAGGAACCATAGTAAGTTACCTCTGTGAAAGGCTTTTATACACCAAAGGAGGAGTTGAGAGGGAATTTGGTGTCAGCGGAAATAGAATTGCCAAAGCAGAAAATCTGCTTTTAGCCAGCAATATTCTTGTTTTATCCAAGGGCTACAGCTTACAAACTGTAAAATGCTCAGTCACTTCATTTTTATCTTGTGATAAAAACAAAGACAAGCTTCAGTATTCCATCATTCCTCTTCAAAAGGCATATGTCAGGCAGGGTAATGTCAGTTCCAAGATAGCTAGAAATTTCTTTTCATTGCACATCCATAGGAAAGGAATGCTATTAAAGACATAATCATACTATAAGAACTCCAGCATGCTAGCAGGTAAAGGATATAGGAAGCATAGTCCGATCATCTCTTCAGAACAGAAAATCCTGATTGGGACTATTGCACCTAGCCAAACTTAATTTAGTGTAAAAAAAATCAGTGAGATTTAAAAGCTTCATACAGAGGAGCTAATTGAATTTAGGTGAAGCAAAACTAATGCACTGTTTGGCATATCTGAATCATCTCTGCCTAAAAGAAGCATTTTGCTTCTTCCTATGGTTTATGAGCAAGGATGCTGGTCACAGACCATACCCCATGCTGACCAAGTGCGCTAATGGGTATACATGTGAATTAGGGAAGCACTGTCCCACTAAAAAAACAGCCACTTACTCACCACTGGTACACACCCATGGCCAGCCCTTAAGATACAGAGCTGTAACAACAATTTTAACGTGATGCTGTGTAGAGGGCCACGTATTCTGAGCCCTGTACTGATCACATCTTATCTTTCCCTCTCCCCACCTAGCCATGAGCAATCACATAATCTTTAGGCTCCAGAGTACAAATATGAACCATGTAAAGTGGGAGTGACCACGTGCACAGCCTCCTGTATTCTGTGGAGTATGCAAACTAAGATGTAGGTTTTTAAAAGATACTTATATGCAGTACTGAGAAAATACTCCCATTCTCAGAATATAATTCAATGCAAGCTCAAACTGTGCAACGACTTGCACATGTCTATGTACTAAATTTTAGGGCAAATGAAGTACTTATCAATCATATCCATTTAAAAGAATTCATTTTCTTTATTTTGTTAGTAATATAGGTAGCACATCAGTACACCAAACAGACAGATAGACAGCAAGGGTACAAACACTTCCTAAGCATACCCACTTTTGAACATGAAGCTGATCAGTGCTGTTTTCAGTCTTCACTGTTTGTAAGTATAGATCACTGCCAGACAGTTGGATAATATTGGTTTTAGTTTTTCTTTTTCTGTTGCTTGAGCCTCTACAAAAGGTTGCTTGTCTGTGGAAGTGCTATTAGTTGCCATGACAGTATTTATGATATGAATAAAGCAGCAGCAAGTTTGAAATGTCCTGCTCCTGCAAGGTGCTCAGTGCCCACTGCAAAACATGCAGAGACAGAGCCTATCTTTCATGGTTCAGAGCTCTAGAAAAAAATTAGATACAGAGCCACAAATTATTTTTAACAAGCCTGGCTACTGTCTTCAATCCTGTAAGCCAAAGCCTTTCTGGAGCAGTAGCTAGTTCAGTAGAACTGGCTATTAAGATTTGCTGGCTATGCAAATCAACTGTTCACATTTTCATTCATCAAGTTTCCTCCGCCGCCCTTTCAATTTCTGGGAAGCCACCCACCCATGCCTCGTCCTGTAGCTCAAAACAGAAGAAACTCACCTTCCATGCAGAAGACCACTACTCTCTGCCTTTTTGTTTTCTATCTGTTTCATGGTTTCATCTGTTACGCGATGACCATGTGAAACAGGCTTGCAATGCTAATAGCAGACGCATAACATATGATGCTATGAGGAAGGAGTGTGAGAGAGGAGTCAAATGAGTAAGTCTCACTTGCAATGTATGACACTTAGACAGGTCCACCTCCCTATTTACTCTTACAAACCCTACCTTTCAAAAATTATATTAAATCTCATAACTGTTGACCACTCCCCACCAACTACATACAGCCTTCCAAAAACAATACCACATAAATCTCTCAGCTACCCAACACCTGCCTCCCCATCCAGTTCTCCTCTACCCCATTCACAAGGTCAGGTGTTGGCACAGGATCAACTACAATGCAGAGCAGATAGCAGAGTAAGTTCTGGATCCTGGGACAGTGCTTCAAATGCTGCTAGATCCAAAGAAGGCTTCATGTCAGAGTAACTATCCAGCATAACTTACATTAGAGCAGTGCAAGATAGTTAAAGGTTACTTCCTGCCCTCACTTTGAAGTAGAGGGAAGCTACTTTGCATATGCAGTGGTGAGAAACCTGACTTCTTGATGGGGAAGGGAGACAGGGAAAGACAGGAAGACTGAACTCTTGGACCAGTGGGCCTTACCATCTAAGGAACTCAGTGGCTCTGGTTTTAAAGTCAGCCCTGCTTTGAGCAGGAGGTCAGCATAGACAATCTCTAGATGTCTCCTCCAACTTAAAATATTCTGTGGTTCAATGACTCGGTGGAGGGCTTTCTTAAAAAATGACTTAGGGTCTCCTTCTTATGGCCTGATTTAGAGGGTGTTTTTAGAGGTTAGGGGGATTTACCTGCTCAGTATGACCAAATTCAGAGGGTGATCTCTGCTGTTATGTATATGCCAGTTTGTAACAATAATGAAGGGGAAAATACAGCCCAAAGGTCCATCTTGAAGAGTGGAGTCTATTACTTTCAGTATCATTCAAAAACAACCAGAGCAGACTACTGCAGGACTCATGGAAAGGCTTCCCATGGAAATGAACACAGGTGGACAAAAGCTTTGTTAAGAATGCAAACAGCAAGGACAGGAAAAATCATCACCTGACTGTACAGGTCATGATATAGTTCATAAAATGATTTCTCATTAAAGCAGACATGATGAACCTTTAAGAAGCTGAAACACTCAAAATTCTTTTAGTGTTTAACTCTGTCAGCAGGAATTGTACAAATACAAAGAGAATCTTTAGGCAGGACTGAAAAAAGCAACATAAGGTCAACCAGATACTTCTATTTTCCTAAATCAATTATAAATATTATACTATGGAAGAAGGGTAGCTATGTAATCACTAAAATAAACCAGAAGATAAATAAGTAGTATATGAACTATGAGGCTATTATAACTGAAATAATTCAGTATCTACATGTTGCGGGCTTTTCTGTTGTTTTTTAATATGGGGAAAAAACTTGCAGGATAAATGACTGAACCAGCAAAGAAACTAGTAACATCCATTTCTATAAAAGGTATATATAATTTAGACCGCAACTAATTTTGATAAAAAAATGCATTTACAGGTCTCTTTTTAAATATATGTTTTCTGCTTCTTTGTATAAGCCATGGGAGACACAGAATTCAAGATAATTAAAGCTATAAATAGAAAGACCTGCTTCTTAAAACTACTGAACATTTTAATTCAAGGGCTTAGACTTTTAGATGCTATTTTCTTCAATTTTCACTCGTTTGTTGGACTAGGCAGTGACTAAAGAACCTTTAACATTTATCTTGCTTTTAGATCTTATATCATTATTGTAAAAATGCCTGTAGAAAGAAAGAACCAAGAACTGGTAGGACTAGTCCCCAAAGGATCTGTTAGTGAGCATCCTTTTTTTGGCCTTTTTGCCTATTGACATTTACTGTTCCCTTTTAAAGCCATTAGGAAACTGCAAAACATAGCTTCTGATATAGTGAAAGACCCCAGTAACAGAGGACCAGGACAAATCTGAAAAGGCATTCTTTGGTGTAAATCAGCAGATCTTGGAATCCACAGACTTAAAATACAGGCAGTGATAAATGGGACCTTTCTGGATCAGCAGCTTCCCACTTATGCCAGAAGAATAGCACATTAACATCCTGAAGATGTGTTTATTTATACAAATGAGGCAAGATGGAGAAAACTGAATTCTCATATAATGCAAATTAATGTGAATAAAATGTAAAACAGAAGTAGCTTTTATTTATTTGTCTAACTTGTACTAAAATTAATTGGAATTAGATGTGTAAAAACCGCTGTGACCTGAATTTAACTACACAGAACCAAAATCCCTATGTCTCCAGATCACCAGGAGCTGGTAAGAACTGCACTTCTAAGAACTCAGAGACTTCAGTGGAGACCCTGTCCTGGAGTTAGTCTTTAAGTCAAACAGCAAAGTTATCCTCACTCTGGATCTGAAGCTTGATGCAAGCTCTGCCTCTCTTTCAGCTCCATAGAAGGTATCTGAAGAATAAACAATAAAATCTTTCAGAATGAAGAATGGTTTTGTGATTAAGGAAGTATGCTGGGACTAGTTCCCAGACCTGCCACAGCCTCCCTGTCTGACCTTAATCTCTCTATTATTCAGTTCCTTATCTGTAAAATAAGATAGTAATACTTCTGTTCTCCCATTCTTTGCCTGACTCTGTTCTCTGAACTGTCTGATCTTCAGAACAGCAACTGATTTAATCTGAGTATATTTTCTGGTCCTTCCGCAACTACATTTTAATCCCAGCTAAGGTCACAGAGGTTCTTTTAATACAAATAATTAAAAAAAAATCACTGAGTTTTTTTTGGAAATAGAATCATATCTGAACCCTGACAAAGTAATTCTGAAAAGCTTTCATGTTAAAACCACTGCATAGAATGTCTACACTGGGACAAAAAGAAGTGGTGGGGGAAGGTGTAAGTGATGGATAAAATGATGGCAAAATATTTTTCTGAAGCTCTAGGCCAACAACCTAATTCCCAGAAATAATTTATATCAAAGTACCACATTTTACTGTGTAGATGGACATGTGAGGACCTGCATGCATGCTTTTCCTACATAGCAAGTTAGGCAGATTACCCCACTTCCACTGACACAATAAACTGTCTCAAACTAATTCACATTAACTGCAACACTAACATGTATGTAAATGTAGATTAATCGATGCACAAAAAAAAAAGTTATTTAATACATAAAAAGTTAGTGAAGTACTTTGATCAAGAGTATCAGAAAAGGAGTACGGAGGTGAACTTCACTGAACATCTGCAAGACTGCATCAAGACTGGATGAAACAGAAGAAGATTCCTGGACCATCTCCCAAGATGCACAAAACCATACCTGTCATGGGGGACATTAAGTACTAAGACAGCTGTTGGATAAAACCACAGCTAATCAAGCATGCGTCATCACAGAGGGCAATTTTATGATCCAGAAAGGAGAGGATTTAACTAGCCTGCTCAAGGATTAGTAGAAATTTTGAGAAAGTGACATTCAATACATTTTGCCCACGAGCTGCTTCAATTTAACAAACTAAGAAATGTTCTCCCTGAACGAAGCAGTATAAAAATATTGTATTTTGTAAGAGCAAAATGAAGTAATTGGTAAGTTGAGATGGTAAGTTGTAACTCTTTCCAATGTTCAAAGGCCACAGTAGTAGTACATTGATCAGGACACTTCAGAAGCTTAAATCCAAAAAATATTTGTTGGAATATATGTTTTTGGAAGTAAGTTACATAAAAAGTAAGGCAATTGTATTGGGTCTGGCTGAGATGGAGTTAATAGTCCCCACAGCAGCCCTCATAGAACTGTGCTCTGCATTAGTAGCTAGAGAGGTGTTGATAACACACCAGTGTTTTGGCTACTGCTGAGCAGCACTGGCACAGCATCAAGGCTGTCTCCCCAACATTTTTGCCCCCTCCCTCAATGGCAGGCTGGGGCAGGGCAAGATCTTGGGAGGGGACATAACCAGGACAGCTGACCTAAACTAACCAAACAGATATTCCATACCATATGACGTCAGCCCAGATATAAAAGCTAAGTAAAGGGAGGCGGATGGGAAGGCATTTTTTGTCTTCCGGAGCAACCACCACGCGTACCGAAGCCCTGCTTCCCAGGAAGTGGCCAGACATCGCCTGCTGATGGGAAGTAGAGAATAATATCATTTGTTTTTCTTTGCTTTCGCGCGCGACCTTTGCTTTCATTTTATTAAACTGTCCTTATCTTGACCCACGAGCCTTTTGTTCTATTTTCTCCCCCCTGTCCAGCTAAGAAGGGGGAGTGATAGAGCGGCTTTGGTGGACACCTGGCACCCAGCCAGGGTCAACCCACCACAGCAATTACTACAAAAAATAAAAATATGTGGTCAGAATGTAAGGAAAAAAGTAAATCCTTGAAGGGCTAACAAGACCTCTTTGTTAGAAGTGAAAAGTGCATATCCTACAACGGGAAACAATTAGGTAATAAAAACAACAGAATAGATGCTAGCAAAATAGGGTCAAGGGAGTAAGAAAGATGGCTGCAGATCTAATAAATGGACAAATTAAAACAAGTGAGATTTAGCTCATTAATAAATAAGGAGTGGGATAAAATACATAATACAAACATGTTCTCCTAAGGCTCAACTTTCAAAAAAGAGAAAGAGTGCTATACAAAATGAGCAAAACAGCTTTGGACAATTAAGAGGTAATAATGACTTTGAACACTCATTCTAGTGTATTCAGGGACTTAGCTAACAAACTTACTGAACCACTTAGCATTAAACCATAGAGAATTAGAAAGTACCAGAAAAAAGCAAACCTACCAGTGATCATAAAAAAGGAAGAGAGAGAAGATTAATCTTTAGGAACCATATATTTAACTCCATTGCTTAGGGAAACATATATAATGTAAGAAATGTAGGAAAAGCGTATGAAGAAGCCTAGAATTTTATCGTATGGTTTGAAGAAAGAGAGACACAAATAATTACATACCCTCTCCAGCCTCTTCACACAGGCAGCAGATCTGAAAACAAATTACAAAAGATAGTTACAGTTTATCTCTTGAGGAGATAACATAATGTCTCTCCTCTTTTCTTGCGGATCTGCACACTGCCCTCTGTTCATTCATTTACATTCTCTGGCTATAGAGTAGGGAAGGAGGGACCTGGGGATATGCCTTCTTCCCAGATCTTTCCACCTAACAGTTTGCTGTCAGAATAGAGTATCAGCAAATATCCACCTTTCCCCGCACTGGGTAGACTCATAATGTAAATATAATCTTATAAGCCTGTCACATGCATGCTCCTCTGTGGCACCAACACATCCGTGACAATTTACCCATAATTGAACATTTAGGAGATTACAGTAATGAGACTTGCTTAACAGGAGGGTCATATCCAATGAACGAAGAGATCATTTTATACTTCTCATAAAATGAGTGGATGAAACAAACACAAGTCCCATACACACACATGTTGTTTTTATGCAGCATCATGCAAAATTAATGGCAATGCTCTTGGCTGTGAGCAAATGGGAAATGAAAACGTAGTGAGGACAACAGAAAGGAGAATGAAGATCAAAACTGTAGCAGCATATAGTCTACAGAAGCGTGCAATGGTGTGTTACACAGATCACTGTTACACCTGCTCTTATTTAAACATGCTACTGAATGATATAAGGCTGGGGCAAACCACCGTGGTAATTAAATTTGAAGATGACACTAAATTCATAGATTGCAAGAGTGTTAAAAGAGCTCAAAGATTCAGAACTATAAAAAGCACACAAAGTATCTACAGAAAATATCAGGATGGATATGCAGCTGGCATTCTCATGTGAACTATTTATCTGGGGAAAAAATAATATGAAATAAAGACATTCTATGAGAGAGTAATCTAGAAATGAACACTGATTAAAGGACTTGCAAGTGATAATGGACAGTAAATTAGGTATGTGTTTATAAAGCAAACTTTCAACAAGAAAAGGTCAATATGATTTGAGAACTGTTTGAAGGGAGGGATCATATAATAACAAAGGTGCAAAAAGTCCCTCTTTGGGGTATGGATAGCAAATTGTACTTAAAATACTGTAGGCAGACCTTGGTACTCCATTCTTAGGAGTGTATAGATAAGTTGAAAGGAATTCAGAAAGGAGAAGCAAAAATGATGATGATGCTGTAGCAATTCTAATGTTATTAAAGAGGAAAAATGCCTGGATATAAAAGCAACAGCTTTTAAATAATTAAAGAGTACAACCATCGGACAAGAACAGACACTATCAGGATGAAAGGCTTTATAGATGGGTCAGCAAAATGAACTTAAGAAATTGACTTCTGAACAGGAGACCTTTTTGGTTATGTCAAGAAAAGTGACAGAAGTCCATCTAAACAGACAACCTGAACTATAGTGCGAAAACAAAACACAAATACTACAAAAAAAAGTGCTTTGAAGCACTCTATGATTTGGCAAAAGGAAAACCAAGATGGAGTAACAGGTATTTGCTGTGTCAGTGTTCATTTTTCTTTATCAGAAGAGTAATATTAAGGGCAATATAAAACACAGTATGCAACATAGTAATAAAGTAGAATAATGAATCCAAGAGAACTTTCCCTCATTTCCATAATATAATTTTTTTCATTAGGACACTACTGAAAAACAAAACCTCTTTTTTGCCTTTACCAAAGCTTACGAGGACCAAAGTCCTGTTCTGTTATCTTTAACAAATACACATATTAAAATTTAAGGCCATCATTTTGTTGTTTTTTATAATCTATAGTGAAGGCAGCACTTAGGAACTTACAGCAAGGACTCGTAGCAGCAAGAGCCACTGTGTACTTTTGTAAACGTATTAAGAAGAGAGAAAAAAACAGAATAAATAAGAAGGAGAATGGATAGTAAATTTACTTAAGATTTCTTGGAATAAGAAAAGCAAACAAATGAGGAAAAGTGGAAACAAATGTCTAAGGTTTCAAATTATCTGTGAAAAAGTTACAACACAAATATTCACAAAATGAAAAAAATGAGTATAAGGAAGAGAGTCATAGAAATATCAACAAAGGTGGAAGGAGGGTAGGAGGGTGAGAAACAAGTCAAGACCAAGTAGAATGTAATAAAAAGGGAAGAATGCATTAAGGAGAGATAGCAAAAGATAATGTCAAAAGAGAGTTGGAGAACAGAGAAAAGGCAGAGATAACTGTCCAGACAGAATGCAGCTGCACTGTTGCTGTGTCATCTGAGACTGTGCACTGTATGAAGGAAAACGTTTTTGAAAAGATGGCATACAAAAATGCCAGTATGAAACTTGAGCAAAGTTATTGAGAACCCATTCATAAAGGTCTTCTTGATCAGTAATTTTTGCTCTGAGAAAAGCTAAAATTTGCGTATCACATATAAAGCATGTTATGTAGATGCTTTGCTGAAAGAAAAAAAAAAATATATTTTGAGAGAGAAAATGGAAGGCAACTATAATAAATGCTCCCAGAAGCTAGGATAAAAGAAAGCTCTTACTAAATATACTTTTTTTTTTTCCCTGAAATACAACGTTTTGTCCAATACTTAATACAAATATATCTTATAGTTGGAGAGCCCTGTTGAAACAATGCTTTTGCTCCTTCTCATAAACCTAGTGGATTTTGATTTGGTTGGTTTCAGGTCAAACTGGACATGTGTCATTGATAAATTAGAGCTAATGAATTCCTGGGTTGAATGCACCACCTCTGAATTTTTAGCACATTTTAAGAAAAGATCGACAGGCATTAATCAGGCAACAAAGCAGTAATTCTTTACTCCAATATTTCTTCCTCAACGGACCAGCAAATTCAAATAAAAATCCGAAGACTCAGAAATACCTCACCTATTAGCAATGCCTGCTTTTCGAAAACTGAAGATAAAACCGAATGCTTGGCTCTCTTTTCGTTGATATTAGACTTGTTCACAAAGTGATCTGACTTCAAGTTTCTAACACATGTGGCTTGATTTCATGGAGGTATATATTTCTCCAAAGCACTTCCAGTTCTGTAATTAATGCCGTATTTTGTACAAGGGTCCACTAACTTTTATCAGCATTACTGCATGCTACAGATACCTGTTGCAGATACTTTTGCTGTAGGATCAGCAAAATTTGGAAATACGGATTAGGGCTCACTTCCTTCTCATCAAGGATGTGTAATTCAAATTTACCTTTGGACAAAAGAGACAAAAGCAATACTAGACGTTCATAGCCAGAGAACAACCTCCTTATGCAGCAGGAATGTACCTGTCACAGGAGGCTGCAGTCAAGAAATAAATAATTTTGCAACTGTCTTCCCTTCTCCCATCTTTCTTGCAGCAACTATTGACCAAGAGTCCCCCATTCTCAGCAGTAACAGCAGCTGACACAACAAGGTAGAGTTAGCCAATTTCACATTGTACTACCGCTGTCCTTGCTAAAGGTGTAGGTTCCAGCACCACTTTTTCTCCTGGACCATTAGGCATTTTTCAGTACAGGTGAGTAGGGAATGCTTTCCTACTGCATAAGATTTCATTTTCCTTTTTTCCAAATAAAGATGAAAAATAAAATTATCCAAACTTTCATGAATTGTTCATGCAGAATATATTTCTACTACATAGACTGTTAAGTTTCATTTTGATCCATCATGAGCCATTATGTTATTTAAATAACATCCAGTTTTCAAACAAAAAAGGTATTTTTGAACCAAGAATTGACTTTATGATAAACTTATTGCAAGTTCTTCTCAATGGCCCATATGTCCCACAAACTGTTTTATTTGGTATGACAATGTTTCCCCTACAATGAAGAACAAGAACATTTTCTGGCTCCCTGTTTCTTAGACCACTGCCCATTTACTTTTGCCTGCACTGGGGTAAATACTTTCTTGGTGTCAGTCTGTAAAATCATTTCTGAAAGATTTGTTGAGTTTAGTGTGGTTCATTACTGTTAAATTTAGTGTGCCTAGTATCTGCAAAGATTATGTGCAAATGAGAGCATCTATAACTCTAATGCTCATAATTTAGCTCTGGTTTATGCTGTTAACCAGACTTACTGGCTTAGAAAATTTTAACTTGTAACTTAGAAAATTATTTGTTGAATAGAAAGCATTGCAATTGATGATCACTGTTGGGTATAATAAAAAACTCCCAAACTGATGGAATTAGTTGAATAACTATGTTCAACTTCCTTGAGTGCAGATCTGGGTAAGAAATTACCAGAGAATGGAGCAATACTCTGCTCCATCAATACATATCCAGCGAATGTTAGAGTTTCCGAGTATATGTCTCCATATCATAGAGCCTTCCAAAACAAATAACTTAGGGAAAAATTTAAGTGCTTGGCTACATAATCACTGGCACTGTTTCAGAGTTCCTGTGTCTAAATACTGACCTAAGAAAATGAATAGTATGTTTTAAATGCACTTGAAGTCCTAGAATTTTTTGTGGGACAAGGGGAGAAAGAGGCACCATGAGAGGATAGAAAACTTTGGCTTTATAATCTGCTTTCTTAAAAGTCAGCAAGATATTTTGTCTTTTTTAAATTTATTTTTATGGCTGTTGAATTGAAAAAATAGGAGAGAGAGATGCTTGATAAAACGTTGAAATTCAGATTTTTTAAGAAATGTTCTTGTCAGACTGATGTATTTATGGTTATTTACCGAAATAACCCAGCAGTACCTGTATGTATGTTTAAAACTGACTAGTGAATTTTTGAAACTACCAAAAGAGGTGAGGAATTCCCATGTATGCCTGTAGGCTTGTTAAGGTTTCATCCTGAAATACTGGTTATAGATATTCTTTTTCCCATGTGGACTGAAACACAGCAATTGAGTCCTTGTGAGTATAGCAGTTAGAAAACCAATGCTAATTTTGAGCATAATCCAGACCCAATTCTCCTTGTACTATTATATGAAATGGAAACATTTCAATTTTCCATATTAATGTTCAAAATCAAGTCACTACAATAGATAGCTACAGATCATGCAAGTGTAAATTGCAAGCTAATCCTATATCTTGATAATAATTGCTACTTAGCTCTGTTGTTTGATTTTAAAATTTTTTTTAGAATTGGGATATTTATTCAGACAATAAATTTGCACTCACAATCAGTTTACATATTTAAAATTCCCAGGTTACTTCTGAACAGTTCCTATGATTTTTTTCATACATTATAGTAAATCAATTTTTGATAAGTTGTGCAAAAAGGGACTCAAGGATTTTGTCAGGGAGCAGCGCAAACTGACTGCTCCCTAAAGGACGTGGAACCAGGACTGACAGCAGAGCTGGCAGGCCAGGGGCCTCGCCAGCCAGGGACCATGGAACTGCCTCCTGCAAAGGAGCAGGGCAGGCTGGGGGCCGTTGAGGCAGCCTCAGGCATCAAGTAGCTCTGCAGAGACAGGCCAAGGCCATGCCAGGATGTCAGCCTGCAGGTAGGGGTCAAGCTCAGACTCGGTGAGGGTAACCAGGGTCAGACTAAGCCCCCGGATGGCTGGGAAGGGCCGCAGGGATGGGAACAGGATGAGGCCAGGCTGAGACGACAGCCTGTGGATCGGGACTGGCTCAGACCATAGCTGGGCAGGGCATGGCTGTGGTGGATCTAGAGACCCACACTGCTGCAGCGTTACTGGGGCAGGGACTCACAGCCCTAGGCTGGGCTGAAATGGGGCCCTGAGCTGCAGGCAAGGTGGTGGGGCAGACCCAGAGGACTCTGGTCAGGACCAGTAAGGCATGTTAGTGCCCTCATGGCCCTGACAGGATGCAGGTCTTGGGTTCTTATGAAATTATTCCACAACACTAGCAATAATACATAACACTGTATCAAAGGACATTGAAAATACCACATAATGCCACACCAAATTATACTTTTTTGTAGATCAAACAATCCAAAATAGTCAGAGATAGCTGGAATGAAGAATTAACTATAGTCAAATGAAAACTAAGTGTATAGTCTAAGATAGTTACATAGGCTCGCTCTCTCTAGTCTATGGAGAGACTCTCAGATGATCCTAAGAAAGTAAATAAGGCTACATCTCCATGAGTATGGCTAAGCTGATCTAATTACAACTGCCTGGCTTCACATTCCTTCCTATCCTTGGCAACAAGCTGCTGCTGTTTGCTTTGCATAGCACCAAGGATGGTGAGCTGGTTTAGGATCCAAACAAGCAGAATTGTAACTAAAAGTCAATGAATAGTTGTGTCTGCAAAAGCCAATGCTGGTCCCATGAAGATGGGGAGGGAGAAACTTAACTAAACCTTCGTTGCTAGCTAGCTGCTAGACTTCACTCCAGGATGGAGGTGAGTCATCTGATGGATGTTACCTCCTTTTGTGGACTCTGGATGCAATGCTGATGACTAGCTAAGACTAGGTATCAAACCTTTGGATGGAAACTGTCAGGTAAAATTAATCCTATTTGAAATGTTTATCTTGAATCTTTTTCCTCTTAAAGACACTGATCTTTTTTACTAAGTTTCTCACTAGAACAATTTTTGAAGAACACTAAACTTTACACTGAATTTGCATTGCAGGCAAAGGAACAAATAAGAACATTTCACCTTAGTTCAGTTTGACCTAAAGCCACGTCTTCTTGAACGGTGATTGTTCCAATACTATTTTCTTCCTGCATTAATTCTTTTGTATAGATTTGACTGTGTATTTCCTCTAGTGCAACACAACCTTCCTACCAGAGAAATGCCCAGATACTATCCCAGCTGAGATAGATGCTGAGATATTTTCAGTAGACATAGTTCAGAAATGTTCCCATTGTCCACAGATTGTGTGTCAATGCAAAACTTTCTGTGGGAATTTTCATTTATTAAAAATGTTATTTCCATGTTCCTGATTCAGGCAAAAATAGTTTTAAAAAACCCCACTGAACTAGAATTTTGGGCCCATTTGAGCGACCAGGTTTGTAAACTGCTCTGAGCATATTTTACTTCATCTATATACAGTGCCTTCAGCAAAGACCTTACCTGGCACCTCTACTTGTTGCAAATAAAAGCCTGATCTAATGGAAAGCCTCATCTACTTCAACTGGTAAGTGTCACATGGTCATAGGCAGCTTTAAAAAGCCTGTAGCAGCTCTGTTCCTGAAAGAGTCTACATATATTTGGAAATTAACAAATGAGTGATGGGATTACACTTCATTAGAAAATTGTATCACAGTACAGTAGCGTTGTTTGTTAGAACTAATTATTTGCAGACTCCAGTAGAAAAATGACTTTCTAGAATGTTGAAATTTCAAATATTTTTGCCCATATTAAAAGAAAGATCTGAAAATTCAAAGTTGCCATTAAAAGGACATTCTAGAGTGAATAAGAAAATTTCAGAACCATTTTCTTACAACAAAAAAATCTTATTTAGACTTCTTTCACTTATCCTAGACATTTTTAGTATTTTTACACAAAAATAAATATTTCGAAGTAGAAAATCAATTTAGAAAAAACTGTAAACATGGTTACATTTTCATTTCCTCCTTTCAAAATACAATCTTATAAAAAATGAAATATTTTATGAAATATGTTTTGATTAAACAGAATGTTCAAGCACATCTTTTGAGCAGGCCCAAATTTTTTACTCATGTTTTACACGTTGTGGTTTCATACATAAAATGCTGGTTTATCAGAATTTAAATGGATATCATATAGTTTAGTTTGTTATATTAAATATATTGATTTAAAGAAAAAATTGAAAGATTTACACAGTTCTGGCCTACTCAGCATAGAGGCCAGAACCCAAAATGTAGAAAACAATAGAGTATATTGACAGTCTGAATTACATTCTGATAAGCTTAGTAGATCTGTGTAAGTTTTCATTCTGATTAGAAATATTTTTTTTTAGGGATTATATAAATAATACCTCAGAATTGGAACTGGAATGAATTTCTCATTATAAGAGAAACACACAGTATTTTACAAGGTAAATATAACTGTCCTGCTTTTCTTCTGAGTAAGGAAGGATTAGGTGTATTTGAGTTGATTTATTCTTTAACATGCATTGAAATCTGCTATTGCTTTTTCAAAAATGCAAAATACTTCTATTTCATGTTCATCTGTTGTAGCTTGCCAGTCATGCAGGTAAACAGGGATACAGTTTTGTGACTGCAGACACAACGCAATATTTCCTCAGGAACTACACAGGCACTATCCAGATCCCGAACAGAAAAAGAAAGCTCCTTAATGTACACTTTGTGGAATTTGCATATTGTCTTCTAAGATTAAATTATTTAAGCTTACTTCATTTAAGATTCACTTGATTTGTTGAGCTGAAAAATACTGACTTGTATATTGACTCTGTATTCATTCACCAACCCTCAGCTCTGTTGAGACAATGTGCCTGACTCAGGTGAGCACTTATCAAGTCTTAAGCATGTTGCATTCTTATCTACTATTTTTCATCAAGATTTTTTTCTTCAGGCTTTAATTCATTCTCTCTCTTTCTCATTATATCTTTCACATTTCCACCCAGTTTTTTTTTTTTTTTAAAGCAGTCTGTAACTTTCACATCAATATTAATAAAGAGACTATTGCAAAACAGAATTAATCATCTTTTAATCAAGATAGCTGAACCAGTACAATTAACCACCCCAACTTCACTCTTCTTACAAAAAAAAGCTTCCACCCAAAAGCCTGCTAAAAAGAGGGTGCTTTGCAGAACATGCATGGGAAGTCAATCCCTAAGCAATGTCTGGCTGGAGAGCTAAAAGGTATATTACAAAGCCAAGTACTTTGCCGGTATCTCTGTCATAGTTATACAAACAGGCTCCATCTTGAGTACATCTCCTTATACCAGGATACAGCATGGCAACAGAGTCTATATAGAACCTGGTAAGCAACACACTGGATGATGTTAACCTCCACTTAACCGTATTAAGAAATTAAGAGTAGGAAGCCACACAAATCCTTTTGCTCTGTGAGTTATCACCTTGCTTAGTACATGCAGACCTCTCTCCAGCCTTTCTCAACTATAATCTAGTAACACTTAATCATCCCTTTCTTCTGCATCTTTTTTACTTCATTCACTTATAATCAATCATCTGAGCTATAATTTTAATTTAAATAGTCAAGTAATTCCTTCTTTTGTATATCTTTGCAGAAATTAATCCATTTTCTCAAGTAACTTTCAAAGAAACAACTGTTAAGTCTTCAGTAGTGTGTTAAGTGGCATGGATATGAACGAGAAAGGGTTATTGTCTCTTCAGGAGTGCAGACATTTTGAGGCTTATTCACTTGGCACACCCATATTACCCACTTTTGACTAAGTCAAAATAGCTCAGCCCACATCACTGCATCTGTTATTTTTTAAGATTACAATATCAATGAGTCAAGGAATACTTTGTACTTGACAACAGGCCAGGTTGGCAATAGCAAATGTGAAGGACATTTTATCATGAGAAATCAGCAGGCCACTTACAGATTAAGGTAGGTCCTGAGTAAATCTGAGGAGTAAGTGTTTTGAAAATACCACCCTTTGATTCTGTAAGGAATACTAGAACCTGAGGCATCAACTCCATTTGTAGTGAGTATATCAGTTTTATTCTGCCTAATGACTGCTGCTTATTTAATACAGAAGTTACTGGCTAGCCATAAAAACATATCTTGAGATTATTTTTTTTTTTGTAGGACATCAAGCCCTATTCTTCCCAGTTTGATTTAATGCAATGCCATTTCACTGTAATAGAGTCAAAGAAAAAAATAGATGTTTTTCCTGGAAAGAAGCAGACTATCTTATGCCACTGATAGTTCACAGAGCTGCAGATACAATAGAACACATGCATTGCTAATGTGTGTTCTTCTGGTGCCAACAGGGAAGCTGGACTTAGTAGGACTTAACCAAATTCAGGCAGAGGGATTTGGCCAAGGCAGCTAAGTACTGAAGATGTGTAAGTTAATTAATTGAACAGCATTTGAAAAACGTTCATTTATTCCTATGGAAACCAAATTCACAATATACAACTCCTTGTGTCACCTATTCTCCTCAGTTGAGCCAAGACAATGAAAAATCACCTTAAGTGTGTAGCTTTATGTACTCTCACTGTACACAGAACTGAATGAGATACAGCCTCTGTTCTTCCCTATACAGCCCTTTTTTGATTCTTTAGCTATAAACACAGCTCATTCAGTCATTTTCCTAACCCAGGAATGATTTTTCAGACTTACAAAGTTTCCAGATCAAGAGCCAAGATTTCAAAATCAAGCCCTTTCTGTTTCTGTTTAAAATATCAACTCTAAGAGGAAAGACTCTTGAGTGAGAACTAATCTGGAAATTCTGCTGATGATGGACGAGATAAAATAGAACACAGCTTGCCCATCTGCAACTATATTGGCTCAGCAGTACTGACAAGAAGATAAATGTGTTTCTGTCACTGAGCTAGACATGGAATTTAGAAGATACATAAGAAACACACTTCTGCAGGACATAAATACAAGTATATAAAGTTGATTTTTCGGACTACATTCACAGGAAAAGCTTTCTCCTCAATAGTTATCATTAGCAGGTGAGTGTATACTATTTCTAAGGTAGGCCTATGAGAGTATTTCATATTCACATTTTGGTAACACTTCTATCAATTCACCTCAACACAACAGGGAAAACACAGTTCTGCTAAATAGAAGCAAGTCTTTGTCACAAACTAGATTCATTTTCAGTAAAATAAAAATTAAAAAAAAAGTTGCCAAAATATCAGGGATAAAAAGTGAGTTAAATCAGTTTCAAAATACCTATTAAAATTGCGAGAATTACATCCCTCTCCTGAACTTAAAAGAGCTAGCCTATTATTTCATAAAATAAATATTTCCTCATAGAAAGGCATATTTCATTTCAAAAGCAAATTTTCAGATTTTTTGAAAAGGTCTCATTTTTTATTGGGAAAATCATAGTGATGACTATTGACTACCTGCCTGGAATACTGTTGTGAATTTATTGTTTTACCTGCAGGGAGACAGAAAAATTGACAAGAGTGTTTTAGACACCTTTAGGAAAGCAGGGAAGAAGAGGGAAGACAGTTTGTCCTTACTCTTTGCTTGTGCCAGCGTTGCAGTTAACACAGTCTTGACTCAAGGAAGTTCACTTAATTTTGATCTACTGCCAATTAGTATAAGGTTTTAAATCCTGATTGTCTTAGTTTTTTCCCCTCAATACTCACACAGTTAAACTCTAAGGGAACACTTCTCCCACTGACCCTTCCCCAGGCTCAACTTAGCCCCACATCTCTCTTTCCCCCTAGCCTTGGCATTCCTTTTTTTAGCAGCACACAGTGGAGGAGGTTGTGACTGCTGTGTAATGATTTCCTTTTGCCAGTACTTGCTTCCTCCTATTTTCCCCCATGGCTCCCTGTTTCTGACAGCTCCTCTGTTTCAGCAGGGGCTGTCTGCGGGCCACAGTCTTGTGGCACTGCCTGTGTTCGTGCCCCGGTGTGGGCAACCCACCCACAGGCCACAGTCCCTCAGAGCCGTACCTCCCCAGGCAGGGAGCACCTCTCCAGCTACGTCTCCAACCATGATGCTTTCCACGTCTCCTATGCTTTCTCCTCCATTTTCTCTTGAAACATGCCTCTTCACATTCCTTTATAAACTGTACTTTTAGCATGACTACAACTTTAATATACATTAATTGTAAACCCAATCTTTCCCCTCAGACAACAGGGATTAATTTTGTACAACGTGCTCACACGCTCAGTAAATCTCCACCCCTCACTCCTGGGAACGACACCGTTGGGGTTAATATTACCACCGTTTGAGTAAGTACTGCTCGCTTCCCTTGACTCTGCAAAACACAAAGCCCAGAAGCTCACAAAACTTTGAATAGCTCCGTTGTGATCAGACCTTAGTTTCCGCGCCCGAGGGGTCGGCTTTCCCCGCCGGGGCCGTCACTCCCAGCTCGCCGGCTCCTCCCCCGCCAGCCGGGGCCCGGCTACACGGCGGCCAAGGCAGCGCCTCCGGCTGCTCGCTGATGCGCAGGGACCCCGCCCGCGCTGAGCACCTGCTAACGCCTCCGTTAGCAGCCCATCGCTCTGAGGAAGACGCGACCCGGCGCTGCTGAGCGGCCCTAGGCCCTAGCGGAATCCGGTCGGGAGCGCGTGGTGAGCCCCGGGCACCCCCCGGCAGCGCGTCCCCGACCCTCCCCAGGGTCTCGCAGCCCTCGGGCTGGTGCTGCTGAGTTTCAGAGTCAGTCCCATCCCCCGACGGGCATCGCCCGCGTTCTCCACCGGTTACTGCCGCGGGCAAACTTCCTCGAGTCCACACCTTCCACCGCTTTAACTTACTGCCGATTAACATAAACTTAATTCCCGACTCCCGTATTGAGGAAAATGAACAGTGGGAAACACCTTTCCTCCCCTCTTCCCAGGCTTCACTTGAAACACCTCTCCTCATCTCATCTCATCTCCCCTCGCTCCCGCCCCGGGTTACGTTCCCTTCCTTCCAATCCCGTCGGTCAGGCGAGGACGGGTAGGGCAGGGGTCGGGGTCGGTGTGCGGTGCCTGTCCGCCGCTCGCTCCTCGTCCTCCGCTGCTCACTGCTTCTCACTGCTCCTCTGCCTCGGCCGACCCGCGGCCGCAGCCCCCCAGGGCCGCCCCTCCTCCAGCACGGCGCGCCTCCTTGCGGGCGTGCAGCTCCAGCCGTGTCCCCCTCCAGCAGGGGCCGCGTGTGCGTCCGCTCCGCGCTCCCCAAAGGCGCTCCTGTTCCAGCGCTCCTCACTTGCTCCCTGCTGCGTACACCCTCTCGCCGGCACAGCCACCTGCGTGATCGGGGGAGCCCCTGACTGGTGGAGGTTTTGGCGGGCGATGGGGAGCTCACACCAGTGCTGGAACCAGCTGGAACCGGTCCAGGGTGGTTCACGGCCTCTCCCCTCACAGGGCACCGGCTGTGCGCAGTACAGCCCTCTGCTTGGGGGGGGCAGAGGAGGGTCACGTGCAGCGTTGGTGACCCTGGGCATTTGGTCAGAGGTTGCTTCTTTTAACGGCACTTAATGCTCTTTCCTGCAGGAAGAAAGTGGCACAGACGGGACCTTTGCAGGTATGCAGGCAGTACTTTGAAAAGTAGTGTTTTCATTCTTTTGAGAGTAGATTTTGGGGTGGGAGCTTTGTTCTTTTTTCTTCCTACAGGCAGATACATTTTTTGTTTCCTGTTGAAAAAAAAAAGGAAAATCACTTTGGTTTTAAATTTTTTTAAGTTTTTTTAACATACTTTGAGATGGATATGAATTCTAGTTAAAATATAATTGCAAACACCACCACCCCCCCCCAAACTCCAGTTTCTAACTGTGGTTTCTGCTCTTAATACAGGAAAACACTAAAAGACTGTGCAGCTTTAATGCTGTGTATTTGTCATCAATTTAGAAGTCTGTTAATGTGTGTAAGGGGTGTGCTTGAGCACTGTGCCAGAGCCAGCTTTGAGCAGGGGGAGCTCAGCTGAGCTTCTGCAAGAGGGCTTTGCAGGGACATCCTCACCCAGCTCCTGCACCACCCGGGAAAGCTGTGAATGTTTTGGCAGAGTAAGGATTTCCAGTACCAGGCCACACACAGGGTTTTCACAGCAGGGAAGACTCAGAAAAAAAAAAATAAAAGACTGACGGACAAGGATCATTGCAGAAATCAGTATGGAGAAACCAGAAGCGTGGATTTTTACTGTGTACAAGCAGGAAGCTGAAGGCAAAGGAGTCAAAGTGGAGAAACCAGAATACATCTTAATTGTCTCTACCCCATCAGATAAAGGAAAGGCTATTTGGTGCTGTCTTCATTAAGTAGTAGTGGTATCTGTTAGGGATAGCTACAGCTTGTGCTGGGGTACCAATGGCTATAGCATGCATGATTTTTACTTTGAACTAGCTGTAGTTTGTTCCCCTGAGATAAGTGCCCATTAGCAGCTGGAGAACACTAAATGCACTCTGAGTGCACCTTCTGGTTTAGCTTCTGCATCGAGTTCATGTACTCTAAGACTACTTTGCAATGTGAAAGAAAGTGTAGTTCAGAGATCTGCTTCAAAAGGGTTCCCTGATCTGCCCTGAAACAGTAATGCAGGTGCTCCCTTTCTAGGCCAAAAGTGAAGTATAAATACAATGTCTTGACTCTTTTTTTTTTTTTTTTTTTTTTTTTTTTTTTTACTAAAGAAAATAAATACTAACTTTCTATTGACTTCAGTGTTTTAGCATTAGGACCATAGTAAATGCATGTTAAATAGCATTTAATATGTTAAGATTTTTACCATTGCATGCAAATAGAAGGAAGCAACACTTCTGAAATACAAAATTGTTTAGGAACCTTGCTATTTGGAAAAAGAAAATGAAGAGTGGGGATAATGCTGCATGCAATTATTTAGTTCTGATCCAAAAGAGACTTGTTTTTTAGTGTGCTAGAGGAAGATCTTGTGACTCCATTTAGCTGGTTTAACTGGTTTGTATGGTGTATCATAGTTTGTTACACTGGACTTTACATAAATTTGGTACCAAGATTATTTTCACACCAAGCACTTTCATAAGGTTCCTGCAGGGCTGCACCGTAATAAAAATCATAGAATCATTTAGGTGGGAAAAGACCCTTAAGATCATCAAGTCCAACCATTAACTTAGCACTGCCAAGTCCACCACTAAACCATGTCCCTAAGTGCCACATCTACAAGTCTGTTAAATACCTCCAGGGATGCTGACTCAACCACTTCCCTGGGCAGCCTGTTCCAATGCTTGATAACCCTTTCGGTGAAGAAATTTTTCCTAATATCCAATCTAAACCTCCCCTGGTGCAACTTGAGGCTGTTTCCTCTCGTCCTATCACTTGGTATTTGGGAGAAGAGACCAATACCCACCTCGCTAAAACCTCCTTTCAGGTAGTTGTAGAGAGCAATAAGGTCTCTCCTCAGCCTCCTTTTCTCCAGGCTAAACAACCCCAGTTCCCTCAGCCGCTCCTCATAAGACTTGTGCTCTAGACCCTTCACCAGCTCCGTTGCTCTCCTCTCTGCTCCAGCACCTCAATGTCTTTCTTGTAGGGAGGGGCCCAAAACTGAACACAGGATTCAAGGTGCAGCCTCACCGGTGCCGACTACAGGGGGATTATCACTTCCCTAGTCCTGCTGGCCACACTATTTCTGATGCAAGCCAGGATGCTATTGGCCACCTTGGCCACCTGGGCACACTGCCGGCACATATTCAGCAGGCTGTTGACCATGTAATGGTGGAAACAATGCTAATATAGGAATGATATAAGTTTAAACGAGTAAGTGTGTAGCCAACAGAATCAAACTCCCCCATATTGAGTCATATGCTTTTTTATATGTTGAGACATACACGATTTTAGTAGTTCAGTATGTTAAATAGATGAATAAGGTACAAAAGGGTGTGTTTAAAAGGTGATTTTCTGAGTGGTTTTTTTCTGAGGTGGAACCTACACATCTGTCAGGTCATCTTGTCTCTGAGGAGGCTGTGAGTCTAAATAATGCTAGCAGGCTCTGCTTTTGAGAGAACTTACATTGATTTTAGAGTGCTAACATGTCTTGCATGGTTTCTGCAGTGCAAACATGCAACTTTGCTGTAAGGTCTTGAATGTGATCGTTCAGAGGTTGGAACTAATACAGACTAGATCTCTGATTGTCCCTAATTTTGCCTGATAACACAGCAATACTGGCATATTAAAATTCAGCAATGTGTTAGACACTGTTGATATACACACCATCAGTAATAAAGGCATAGTGATGTATGGAAATTAGTACTATAAAACTAAATGTGAGATCTTATCGAAGGGGAAGGTGATACTTATTTACAAAACCCTTATGCAAGTTAATTTTATGCACTCACATTCTCAAGCACCAAGATGTGTGTATCTAGCTGGTCTCACCAGGATCACTTCTGTGTTTGGCAGTCAAGTCCTCACGACAGCTCTGGGTCCTCTTGACTGGCAATAACAAACCAGTCTTTGGGCAGATCTTCTATAACCTTTAGTAGTTATCAGCTGTTAGGGTTGTAATTTGGCTCAGAATCTTGCTTACTTCAGTCTCCATAGATCTTAGGCCACATTGCTTGCCTGCTGTCCAGGTGGTTTTTTTTAACTTTTTTGGCATATATGCTTGAAATATATGTTTGCAGTTTGTTTTTCTGAACAGCTAACAGGAAAACAACTAGTATATGTGATAAACTGCAATCTTGCTGCCATCTTCATGGTATTAGGACACAGGGTCTGTGCTGACAGTCATCTGTGCTTTGATGTTTCCGAGTGCAAGCCTTTTAGTCTTGACATAATACATTTCTTAATTTTACTGCTGGCAGTGGTGTTCTGGAAACAATGTCCTATGTTGTCAATACAGGGGGTTTAACCCTGTAACCCTTTTGACCCTTGTTTTATATTTCAGTTTTAGTGCTTGCACAAATATTTCCAGTCATAATAATTCCAGACTTAGAAATTTTGTTGCAAACTTCTTCATTCTCAAACAGAGAATGATATGGCCATTCCCTATCTTCCTGCTGCTGAAGTGCATCCTTAAGTGCAGCAGATGACATTAAAACTTAGCCAGTTTAGGCAGCTCTCCAGACTGTTGGCATGGCACATTGGTGTTACCAGGTCCTGTGCCTTTTTCCTGTAGTGCCTGATGAAATGCAAAAAGATGGATCAAATGAAGGGAGATAACAGTTTGTGTTCCTGTAATCTTCTGCCATGTTTTACAGCAGTGCTTACCCCTTTAATTTCAGCCTTGCTCATTCTACTTTAAAATGATGTAGAAAAGTCAAGTCTGTAGGGGCTCTTTTGAATGGTGTAAATTATGTATAAGCCTAATGCTCACCAGCTATAGACCAGATCATCAGCTGGTGTATTCGATACAAATTTACTGGCGTGAACTAAGTTTCTTTGAAACTACTGAGGATCTAGCTCAGAAAAGTAGCATCTCTTGGCTTTGAGCTCCTATTTATCAGCAGGTAAGTGTGAGATGTCTAAAAGATGCAAGAGCCATAGAATAAAGAGGCACATTTTTATGTGCTTTAGGAATTAGGAGGCTGGGGTTGGGAGGAAACAAGATGCACTATGGAGCTTTCTGCTCTATTTTAAATTAAAAGAGTGTCATGCAACAAAATACACGTTGTAAGATAAACTTTCATGAGGCTGAAAATACCAAATAAACAAATACTACAAAATATCAAGGCTAGCATCACTTTCCAGTAAATATAACTGAAACACATGAAAAAATTTAGATAATATACTTTACTACTTATTTTGGAGATTTAAATTACTCCAGTAAAGCAAACATTTTCCTATCTTCTCTGAACTAACTTGGTCTTTTTCTAAGAATCTCTCAGCCAGATTTCCTGGTATATAGCCTGACTGCACTATGAAGTTTTGGTAACACAATTCTTTTTGTACTTAAGTATCCAGATAGACCAGAGTTATGAACCTCTTTGGCTCTGTTGGAGGAAGATTAGGTACCCAGTGTATGCCAGGGAACATCAACATACCTAGGAATTAGTTTATGATCTTTTTCCTTGGATCATATTTGGAAGTAAAATTGTAAGCTTGGCTGTCTGAAGTGGATAGGGTCATATGCTGGGATCAAGACCCTGCCTACAATTAAGATAATCCAAAGAATGCCTTTCTAGAAAAAGGATGGTCTTCTCCATCAGAACATCCTTCATCCATTAGAAAGAATTATATTCATGTCTAAATAAAAGGATGCTGTTTTCTTTCTAGATCTTTCCTCATACTAAAAACTGCATTTTCACTTTCTCTTTTACTTTCTCCACATGTACACCTACTCCCAGAACAAATTCTTATTGCATTTAATGTGGGAGTAGGGTATCTCTTTATCTAGTTATTTCTTTTGAAACAGCAGAATTATTTCTGTAATCTTCTGTTCTGATGGAACAAAGAAAAAAACCATCTCTTTGTACTTTAACAAATACAGGAGTTGAAATTATGGAGCACTCACCCAAGTACTTAGGTTTCCTCAGGACTTACCACTGAAACAGATTACTTGCCTAATTTTAAACCATGCTAATAACAGTTTATTTTTATTAATGTCCATTGCTTAATCAATCTAATCTTCCCACTGAAATCAAATTGCGAAACTCCTGCTGGTATCAGTGGTATCAGGATCAGACCTACATATAGCACACTCAATAGTTTTGTCATTCTTAAGAGGTTTTGTTTGGTTTAGAAGTAAAATGCTGTTTTGTCTGTGGATGTTCAAGAGCAGTACAAGAAGAGAAGATGTAAATTTAAGACTGCATTTCAGTGTGCCAATCTGCACTGAAAGGATTCACCTGTGAACCTAATCTTAAGAGTTTAAACAGAAGTTGCTTCAGTGTGCTGATGATTACTTCAGCCACTGGTATGAGATGTTTGCTCTAGAGCCAGTCTGAAATGCCTCATATGGACGGAAAGAGAGAGCAGCATGATTGCTTCCTAACTGCTCCTTACTTAATAACCATCCTTCTCTCTGACTCCTCAGGGTGCTTGGCCTCATCATGTCTTAATTTGCTGTTTCCACAGATGTTATTCCATTAAATGAAATAAAATAAATCAGTGATCTCATACACACCATAGATTTATATCACAAAGTGACTCTTTCAAAGTAGATTTTTCTGTTAACAGCAACTAAAAAACTACACATTTTCCTGTCAAATTTTCTGTGACCTCAAAAGAGGGGATGATTGAAACTGTCTCATCATCATGGCAAGGTTATATAAATTACAAAAGGGATTATAACATACTGAAAATCAACATTGAAAAAGAATTGAAATGACTGAAATGATCTTAATCAGTGTTGTTTGCATGTTATTTACTGAAGCACGTACAGCATCTGCAGCACTTCAGATCATATCAGAATCACTTCAGATCGGTCCCACACTTCACATAAAATGAAGCTTCTCTTCGAAAATGGCAACTCTAGAACCAACTTTTTTGATAGCATCTTAGTTTTAGGAAATTGTTACAGAAACATTTCTTGTTAAATTCTGTCCTGAATCTGATTTTCTTTCTGCTAAAGCTAATAAGAAGAGAGAAAGATTTAAAATATTAAAAGTAAGGGTTGAGCCTTTTAAATATTTATGCATGTAGTTGAAAGAAGCTAACACAAATAGTGTTTAATTCTTCAAAAGAGTAATCATTTCTCCAACTTCTTGTTTTCAAACTTAATGTTATCATTAAGTTTGGGTTAGACTGAACTGAAAGGGTTTATTGGATTAGATAATTCATGTAGTTATATATACCTATATACTGTGCCTTGAAAAAACATCTACTTTGTATTTTGTAAAGTAGTATCACGCTTTACAAATACAAGTTGTGGAATTCAGAAATATATAAGACATGGACCCTCTGCTGTCAGGCAAACAGAACTAATTCTGTTTCATGTAGTTAGTCACAAATAGCAGGTTAAATTTGAAACCTGCAGCCAACTTTCTTTGCCAGAAATGATGTGTTATCTTCACCTTTCACTCAGATTTGTTGCTAAAAACAAATGAAAGGAACCCCCATAGTACGGGACTTGAGTAGCATGTGAGTCTCAATCTTGAGGTGAGAGTTGCTCTGTAAACCTTATCCTCTAATGATAAAACAAACCGAACTTGACTACCACTCAGCATAGGAAATCTAAGAATTTCCAATTCTTTACGGAGAGTGGTTTTGTTATTTAACCTCCTTCCAAAAGAATTGTATCCAGAGGTGTTCTGAGTGCCCACACAGGGTATGAGCCCCTGAACCATCTGTTTCAGTATAAGGTACACTGAATGGCCTGCTTTCCTTCATTTCCAGCTGTGCTGCCTACCTCTCACTCTATTTATCTCTGTGGAAGTGCTACCAGTACATTTAACTATCTGGGAATCATCTATCCCCAGAGAGTTACCTTTTTCACATCAGTTGAATGGTCATTGAAGGACTCACCTAGTCACTACAGGCTTGCAGTCAATATTTCTACCTTTATCATAATAATCTAGAGGTATTCTTGCCATCAGGGAAGAATGATAAACTAACTTATACTTACTGACTTAACCCGTTACCTGTTGACTTCTACATTTAATCTCTGAATGAATAAAAGGGACAAGATGTTGACAGTATTTTTTCTGTCAGTAACATTTAAGCAAATTAACAACAACAAAAAAAACCCACAAGAAAATAATCTTCCAAACTAGTCTATTGCACAAGGGCAGACTTTTTCTAGGTTCAGCCTGCAGAAGAGAAGGCTTGGGGAGACCTTATTGTGGCCTTTTAGTACTTAAAAGGGGCCTTATAAGAAAGACAGAGAAAGACTTTATACCAGGGCTTGTAGTGACAGGACAAGGGGTGACAGTTTTAAACTGAAAGAGGGTAGATTTAGATTGGATATAAGGAAGAAATTCTTTACAATGAGGGTGGTGAGACCCTGGAAGAGGTTGCCCAGAGAAGTTGTGGATGCCCCATCCTTGGATGTGTTCAAGGTCAGGCTGGATGGGACTTAGAGCAAACTTGTCTAGTGAAAGATGTCCCTGCCCATGGCAGGGCATTGGACTAGATGATCTTTAAAAAGTCCCTTCCAACTCAAACCATTCTTACCATTGGGGGTATACAGAATTGGATTTTTTTTTTGTCATTGTCCTGGTTTTGGCTGGAATAAAGTTAATTTTCTTCTTAGTAGCTGGTATAGTGCTGTGTTTTGGATTTAGGATGAGAATAATGTTGATAACACACTCAGGTTTTAGTGGTTGCTAAGCAGTGTTTATGCTAAGTCAAGGACTTTTCAGCTATTTATACTGCCCTGCCAGTGGAGGTTGGGGGTACACAAGAATCTGGGAGGGTACACAGACAGGACAGCTGACCCAAATGAGCCAAAGGGGTATTCCATATCATATTATGTCATGCCCAGTATATAAACTGGGGGGAGTTGGCTGGAGGGCACTGTGGCTTGGGGATTGGCTGGGCATCGGTTGGTGAGTGGTGAGCAACTGTATTGTGCATCACTTGCTTTGTATATTCTATTATTATTATTATTTTCCCTTCCTTTTCTGTCCTATTAAGCTGTCTTTATTTCAACCCACAAGTTTTACTTTTTTTTTTTTTTTTTTTTTTTTTGATTGTCTCCCCCATACCACTGGGGCAGGGGGAGTGAGCCAAGTGGCTGCCTGGTGCTTAATTGCTGGCTGAGATTAAACCATGACAGTCATAAAGAAACAGACAATTTTTGTAACAGTATCCCAATTTAAGGTTATGCTACATTTAGTCTCCTGATATTTTAGTACAAAATAGTGAAAAATTCTTAAAGAGAGAAATGAGAGCATATTTAAGTCATATCCCATGTTAAGAAAAGTAATAGACTGATACTGGCTATTCATTAAGAGATTCTCAGCTAATGTTCCAAGGTTTTGAGCATTTCCAAACAGTAAAAAATCTCGTGCCTGGTCAGGACTTCCTGATCCTCCCTTTTAACTTTGGAGGGTTTGGTCAGTGGTGTTTTAGGAGTCATCAGTCATCCCTGAGAAAGTAGTAATTGATAAGACTATATGGGCAAAATTGTGATACTAGAAGTTCCCAGTATGATTTTACTCTTATGTAATTTTTATCCAACAGTAAATTATGCATTTCTTTCTTCATGTGGTTGTCTAATCAGACTCTGCATTTTGAAAGAGAAAGAATTTTGGTTACTAAATGCCCTTAAATATTTGGTTTGTTTGTTTTAATCAGTATTGAGGGAATCTGCGCTGTCCTGACCTCCTTTATAGTCAATGATTATTTCCTTGCCATTGTCCTGTCAACTTGCTGTAACTTCTATATTAGATTATTACGGAAGCTGAGGTCTCAACCTACTGAGGTATCAATCTGAGAAAGATCTGTAGTGTAGGAAGTAGTATAACATAATGGAATCTAAAAGTGGTTATATCGCAGCAAGGGTCAAAGTGACTGCTATATTTTCAGTACTTGAATGATTTAGTGTACTTGGATAGAAAAGTCTATGTGGCTTATCAGTTACTCATTAATAATAATATTTAAAATCAGCCTTTTCCTTCTTTTTCATACCTTACACTCAATTTCCAAAGAAGTGTCCAGTTTAAATTTCCAATTTGCAGTTAAGGGTTTAAATACAGTGCTGGCATTATGTGATGCTTTGTACAATACACTTTGATACTTGAGAAACAAGACATACTACCAAGTTTATATCAACTGTAAAAATGTAGAACAATGGCAACATAATATAAACAAAAATAATGAGGAGCAAGCAGTCCTGAACAATTACTATGGCTATCAGGGCTATAAGTTTCACATGAGTATATCTTTATATTTAAAAATAGCTGTACATCAGGCCTCTTCCAGTGAAAGAATAATGGTAATAATTAAGCTGATAATGCAGTTTTATTCCCTCCTTCTGATGAATCTCATCACTTGAATGACAGTGAAACTCCTATAAAAATGTAATAAATTATGGATGTGTTTGTAAGAGACAAGCCCCAAGTTATTGTACCAAAAGCCTGGACAATGCTCCCACAGAAGGTTCCAGAAATTCAGGAACTAGTCATGGGGAGGGGCCTGGTGTCACTCCTTTTGACTGACTGGTGTCTCAACCACTCCCAGAACTGGGGTGAGAGAAGGTTCCAGAAGTCCAGGAACTGGGGCCAATAAATAGGGGCACAGTCCAGGACGTTTCATGGCCTCGCCCCAAACAGGCCACCCTGCAGCCCCCTGCTATCCCCACCCTGCCAGGTGTGCCCAGTGTAGTATGCCAAGCTAAACATAGTCGGCTGGCTTTGGAAGCAATTGTAAATAAGTCATTTTACCTGACTGATGTATGCCTTGAGTGTGCAGCTATGCATTACCAGGGAAAGTGCCTTTCTGCTAAAAGGTTTAATTGGTGTGAAAGGAGTGATGAAAACCAGGCTGTCTACTTACAGACATGCGTGCAAACGGTGACAGGCAAGAACCAGGTCTGCCCTCGTACGTGCTGCAGAGAGTTGTATCCCTACTATGTGTATAGTTCTGTAATTTCTGAGGTAATTTTAAGTAGGATTCTTACAGTTGTACTTTCTGCTAAATGAATGCCATGATCTCCAGCTGTGGAGTGAACGTTACAGAGCTTAGAAAACCCTTTCTCTCTTGATAGGAAATGTTGATTTTATCTTCAGGTTAACAGAGGCATTCCTCCACTTGGCATACCTCGGGTGTAGAATTGGGGATTCAGTGGATGGTCAAGTCAAGTCTCTTCCTACTGTTGATACTCATCAGTAGTGCATGCTACTGTTAATATAAGGTCTGTTTCAGAAAGGCCTGCTGCAGAAACACCTCTTTTCAGCATTTTCTTTCTCGCCATCTGAATGAAAGGCTCATTCATGCTTTTAAATATGTATATTTAGGTCTTTCCCCCGTTCATCTTACATATAAAAGATTGAAAATGTAACTTTAATTTGGAGGACACATGCAGTAATTTTTATGCTGTTTACTAGCATGCAATTTATCTCACTAGTCAGGAATCTTTTCTTATTATTTGTCTTGTAATTGAAAGGATACTACTTGTAATACAAATGAGGAGTAACTGGTAAATCAAAGTGAATTCCTTTTGGTCATTAATGATCATACCATATATTGCTAGCATCACTATCTCCACTTTTTTTGTGATCAGCAACATTTATAACCCTGATTTCCTTTGCTTACCCTTTAATTTCTAGGGAAAAACACAGCAGCAATTCTGCATTTTTATAAGTTGACCCCCTTCTAGCTTCCAAGTATTTTAGGAAGGGTTTCATTGAAATTCAGTTCAAAAATGAATGTAATTTACTGCTAGTTGATAATAAGAGATCATCTGGCTTCAGCAAGGCTCGCGTGACTGAGTTTAATAAAACATTTGATGAAATTTTGATTAGATCACATAAAGCTTAGTATTTGGGAAACATCAAGTGTGATTTGTGCTTTTGTATCATTCTAACCCTAATGTCCCTTGCGCTGAATGAAATAATCAGCTTAAATGTATGTACACTAATGATGTGTTTGTCATGAAAACATAGCACACAATTCTTTCATCAGTGCCACAGGAAAGTACAATGGATTTAATTCAGTGCTAGCTGCAAAATATTTTTGTGGTGGGATGTTCTTAAAAGGCAAGATAAATTTGAAAAGCTCTTCTGTGTGTAATTTATACAGACAATAGAGTGAGAAGCATGGTCTTTTCCTAGGTGTCCTAATTGTTCTCTGTTTTACATTTTGGAGTTGGGAAAAATATATAATTGGCTGTAATAGGATATGGTCTGAAGTAGGAGTAAATTCACCATCACTCTGCTATGACACTGCTCGATACAAGTCTCTTGATGCAGTAGTCATGTATGTAACTTGTGAAATGTCTGGTAACTTACTCTCCCCACCTCCTTTCCTTCCATGGAAGCAAAGTTGGGCCAATATGGAACACTCTTGTGTGTCCCATTTTGAGTTGTTAATGACAAATGCACATTTGCATCAGAGATGTGACACCCCCCCCCCCCAAAATCTTATAAATTATTCTGAGATAATATTGTTTTCATTGAGGAACAACACCTCATTAAAATTCAGCAGCTAGATTTCAATAACATTTCTTTAAAGAACACTGAAATAATTTCAATAAAGTACTAATGTTCTAGCTGACCTTCTTTGACAGAACATTGTGACTTTTCATTTCAGAATATTTATTCATTTCAAGATATTTGCTATGACATTTTATGTTATTCAGTTTTAAGATAAATTGTCAAAATCAAAATTTTACCTTTCAGTGCCATCAAGCCAACTGATTTTCATTTCCTTATTTTTTTTCAATTCAAAGTCATAAGAGTTTGGAAAAATGCTGAGGTTCTAATAGTACAAATATAAGTACACATACATTTTTAATATGCACACCTCTGTAGAATGGATATTCTGATTTTGTCATCTGTTAACTGCACTGTTAGAAAAGTTTACATTTTCTTTGTGATCCAATTAAATTACATTGGAATATCTATTTTACAGTATAGTCTCTGTATTTTAAATAATTTTTTACTTTTTAATATTGGATAGAGATGTTTGTTTACTGGCAGATCCTATGTCCTGTTTGTTCATTGTATCCTGTAAGAAATATTTTATGATACCAACTTTTATTGCTGCAAAAACAGCTAACTACAAAGTAAAGTAGAATTGGTAACAGTCTCAAAAAACATTTTCACATAATTTTAAATTCATATGAATCTAGGGAGGAAATGCCAATCCTCTTAGTTGTCCATGTTCCTAATTTTGTGCTAACCTTGTTCAAGCTTCGCTTACTGTTTCTTTTATTCTGTAGACCTTTAAAATTATAAATAAATTCTTGTTGGGTTAAACAGAGGGTATGTTGGCAACAGATAGTTCTGGCTAGAAGTTGCTTCTGCCCTTATTTTATGACAATGTTTTTCAAACTAAGTCTGAACCAGTCAAAGCCTGGTTTCTCCATAGTTCCTTTTTCATGAAGGTTATTAGGAAGCAAGAGTAGGGTGAAGTAAAAGTTTCTTTTTTTTCTGTTTATGGAGGAGACATTCTGAACTGGAATTCTTAAGGGAAGAGGGGCCAGCATTGTGTCTCATGTGAACTGTAAAGCATTTAGTGCTTACAAAGCCTTGGATAGATTTCTTAGAATTGGAATAACATCTAGTTGACAGTTCTGATTTCCAATCTCCTTCATATGTCAGTGGTATCAAAAAACTAATATGTGGCAGGCTGTTAGAGGGAATTAGTTGGTAGCTTACATTAGTGAACCGCAATTAAATCTGGATGAAGAACACCCAGAATTTCTTATATTCATAAATTCTCATATTCCTAAATTCTGAGTTTGAATGTACAGAAGATGTAATATTTGGATCCACGTTTCAAATAAACAATGTTTGAATGAACTCTGGATCTAGTGTCTGATCTAGTATTATAAATATTTGGTATTTCTAAAATCCATATTTGGGTATAATTTCCAGTTATTATATCTGCTGTCACTGTCATGTAGGAGCTCTAGCCAGGGATCAGAATTGTATTGTCCTAAGTGTTATACAAGCCAAAAAGGTGTCACACTGGGATAGTTCACTTTTCCCATAAAATACTCCTAATGCTTTTAGCAACTGAAATCGTTGAGAGCTTGGTATAGAAACTAATAACCACTAAAGTTAATGAGAGTCTGTCTTGTGGAGAAGTGGTTCAACCTCAGTGTTAAACTGTACATCTTCAAGTAAATGTAGTATTAAAATTTGCAGTCTCTTTCATCACGTAACTTGATACTCACTCAGATCCTCATTTGAATGATTCAGTCAATAGTCATACAAACGCACAGATGAAAAGGAAATGTCAACAGTACAGAAAAGACACTGTATCTGTCACCAGTAGGATTTATAGTGAATATAGTAGTCTCTGGAAAGCCTCCAGCATGCGACCTGCAATACTGGCATGCATCTCCGGTATTGTTAGGGTTCATATTTCATATTCTAAGTTTCTGTTGTTATTTGACACTACCAATATTTTCCTGCTGTGAAATACCATAAAGTGCCAAATGATTAAGTTTTGCTGTATTCATAGAGTTAAAAAATTGTTTAGAGGAAAAAGATTTTTAGGGTGTTTTTGTTGCCGTCATTGTTCACTGATTGTAGGAATTCAACCTTCTTACTCTCTGGCAATTATGTAGAAAAATAATGAATATTTTAACATGAGAAATAACACCATATTCAAGTGCTGGTAAAAGATGTATGATGGGAAGCGTTAGAAACACAATGAAAAAAACTTTGGCATGTGATTCTGGAAGGATTCAGCATTTCTCTAGCTTGTATTCTATTGATATTCTTAGGAGATATCCTATGGACTTCAATAGTAGCACTTAGATCAGCACTGACCACTTGTGAAAATCGTACTTTTTTAAAATCTCTTTAATTCATTGGCAAAACTTGTAAGATACAGAAAGCTTAGTCTGACACCGAATGATGTCAGTGGGATTTAGGTGTCTAAACCCTGAATGTACAAGATTAAGTAACCACCTAGAGCTGGAGACACATGAATGTACTTAGCATCGGTTTTTTGAACTGCAGAGCTGCCCCGGCATTCCCTTATGCTCAGTGTTCCTGGGAGCCAGGCACCTCATTCTCATACAAGCTCCATTTTGATCACCAGATATGCAGAGCATTGCCTGAACTCTGCCTGTGTTCCAGAAGGTGCATACTGAAGCATTCAGGTGGCATCTGAGCCTAGCATGAAATGCAACTCAGAAATACAATCACCAGTGATGCTTTTTGCATGTACACAAAATAGCTTTGCAGCTGAAGCACTTCTCTCCATTCAGTGACCTCCTCAGGCAAAAGGAATTAAAACCACCTCTTCAACTTCTCTGAAAAACTGTTGTAAAGCAGGGGCAAGAGGAAAATCTTTCCTCTTTCCATCAGAAGTGGATTAGTATGCAGCCAAGAATGCAATTTGTAGGGCCAGAGGAAAAGAAATTTGAACAACTTGATTGTTTTGCATTGTGGTAATGTCACTTCCCTCATAGCTGGAAACAGTTTTGCAGGGAACAATGGGTGGAAGATGAAGGTTTACCCAAGCCCAACTTCATATTTCAATTCATAAATGTTTACATTTGCAACACTTGTGAACACTAAAAAAGCAGCAGTTGAAGCTGTTCCTGAAAGTTCACAATCCCTCTTCATCCATTTCTATTTTTTATACCAATTTACAGTGACTTCTACAAATGAATAACAGTATATTTGTAACCTGGCTATTACTAATGTGGCTCTCTGGCTATTAATTAGATTTATATTCAGAGTGTGATGGTTTTGAAATGTTAGCATAGAGAGGGTGTTATAGCAAGACCTGCAATATAAATATAATTGTTAGGTTTATTAAAGAAACCAAAGGACAGCATATCTTTTAACCTCCTCTTGATCCCATCAGTAATATAACTGTTACTTAACTGGGTAAGAATATCTGTCGTGTCCTATATGGATCAAGATCCTGCCAAATGCTGTAATGCTTCATAATCATGTATGACAAGCCAGGAAGACAGTAGCGTTAGCACAACTAGGAAAGCAGTTAGAGGCAACCTCTTATGCTTCTGTTATGTGTTTCACCTCCTAAATGTTATCTGAAAATCTCCCTATGGAACAGGAAATTCTGTTATGCTTTAAAGTAGTTGCAGTATTTTTAGAAAAAACACTTTTTTTGTGTGTGTGACATGGAGGGTGGGATTACCTTTTGCTAAAAGTAGATAATAATAAATATAGATCTATAATCTAAGCTAGTTTTTGAGGTTCTGTCCACAGTGAAAGCCATTTCCAGACAGATGTCTGACATGTACTGCCCATTTAAATTGGGCACGTTCCCTTTATTTATCAGCCATGACTGTCAGTGATACTGGCTACCACATGCTTCTCCATATTTAACATGCATCTACCAACAGTCTTTGGTAATAAGTCAACATAGCAAGAAGTGCATTCCAACCTGTATGGAATAAAGAGCCGTTTGCTGCTAGTAATGATGTAACCCAAACCTGGATCTTTTGTATGCTGATGTAAAAGGTTCTAAGTCTGATAAAATGTAAAAAGACAGTGAAAACATTGTAGAGAAGAAAAACGAGTACCTAGGGATTCCATAGATCTATGCACAAGTAGCACCACACCCAGGAGGAGAAGATAGCTCAGCCTCTGACAGTGAACTGACAGTTAATTTTCTTACTCTTTTAAGAGATAATGTAATTGACTTTCTATTTACTGCCCCTAACTTTTAAACTCCCTAAAAAAAAGTATTGTAAAGAACTTTATTTATCTCAGAAGGAAATAGTGAGTGATCCCACAGTCTAAAATTTCCTATGAGTCTTTAGTCTCACTCTCCCTCAATTATAAGATAAATTTGGTTCATCTATAACTTGACTGTAAAGCTACACTTTTAAAAAAATTCCATTTAAAAAGTAACAAATTTAACTTATTTTTTCTTAGGCTGTACAGAAACAGCCAGCTACAAAGATAAAATGGCTGATCTTTAGGATGTAAAACATCATTATGAGCTGCATAATGTACACTATATAAACAAATACAAGTTGCTACATTCGGACACTAAGTTTTTTTGAAACATATTTCAAGATGTTTTCTTTTTGTCCTAGTTATGTCTTTTTGTTTCAGCTTCTTCAGATCTATTGTTGATTTTATACCTACACAACTGATTAGAAAGAATGATAAAAAAACCCAAACATATGTGAACTACTCCTCTGGAAAATACCAAATACTGCAAGATAACCTCTAGCACTGTACGTGAACCTGAAAACATGAACAGGAGCTGAAAGCTAAGAGCTTTCTCAAATGACAGGTATCTCACCAAAGCTAGAGTATTGCCTAGTCAAAAGGGAGTCTGGAGAAAAAACTAAAATTTTTTATCTGGACAGCACTAATAATTTAGAAAATAGCAGCATTTGATTTCTAAAATAACCTGGGATTCAGAGACCTTTTCTATATGCCTGGCATTGTTCAAGTACATTTTCCTAACCTTAATCTTTCCATTATTTTAAACTTCCCTCTTCTGGGGACAGAATTTGGCACTTGCAAGAGAACCTGTGATTTCATAGGTGCATCAAACAGCTGTAATTTTCATTTAGAATTTGATGTAAAAAGGCATGACTGTGTATGAGTTTTTAGTTTGCTAAGCATCAGACTGGTTAAAATTATGACCTGGTTTCATTCTCTCTTTGTAAAATCATTTTTATCATAACTTCTGGAACTAAGAAATCAAAACTTGATCTACAGAGAGCAGGAACATGAGGGAGAAACTGCAGGACTGAGCAACAGCAGTGCAGAAATAGTATCACATAAAAGCCAACCTTGGAATGCAGTAACAACTGTTGATTTTATAAATGAACTTTACTCCATCCTTGGTGAAAATATTCTCCTCAGTTTATTCCTTGATTTATTTCCTAATGACTTAATAGGCATTACCACTGTAACATGTTTCTGTCCACAGAAACTCTTGTACAGTATGTCTTATATGTCTGTGTAAGTATGAACCCGAATACAGAGTTGGGGTTATGTAAAGTTATGGGGCAAGTGTACTATCGATACACTTGCTATTATTCTTGTGTTATATATTCACCTGTGGTAAGCAAAAGTCATTGGCTATCGTAAGGAAAACCTAATAGGTATAGGGATAGAAGTAAGGCACTGCTGTATACATCAGGATTGAGAAAGTAAAATTAGATGGAGAAGTTAAAATTTGTTGGCCTCATGAAAAGGGAAGAACAGCGCAAGGTTGCTCAAACATGATATGACTATGCTATTCCTAATAGCATGTCAGGAACCATTTCTCTGAACCACAGCAAATGGAATGGAATGCAACCTAGCTAAAATATACGTAATTCTTTACCTGACCAAGACTTACAGCAGTACTGAAGACTTCGTCTGCTAAGGCATGTAGATACTGCCAAAAATTCAAAATAATGGCTATAAAGGCACAGAAAAGGAATACAGAACATTAACAGTATAACAAAGTGTAGAGTTAGATGTGCCAGCCTGCACTGAAGGATCGCAAGTACTGAAAAAAAAGAGGATTTCCTCTGCCTACCAGATATGCTTATTCTTGGTTAGGGGAAGCAAAAAAATAACATAAAGAAGAATCGCATATTCTACTTCATTTCTATATCTCTTGTACTGTACTCAGAGATTTTTGTGATGGCCTCAAAACAATAACTGTAAAAGTGGAGGTGAGCTAAAGCTGAGGTCCCCAGCACCATGGATGGCCCAGATGAGAAATGTGTGGAGGGAGCAATGTTGGTGCAGTGCTGTGCTCCCCTCAGCATGCATGCCTTTTCCAGCCCCAGTGTCCCTGGAGCTGTAGGCTTTGTGGCTCTCTGAACCTTAACCCTAACCCTAACTCTAATCCTCACTCTTCAGTCTTATATTAATGGTTACCACTCTCAATCTTTCCACTGAGTATTTCCAATGAAATGGAACAAGTAAATTAGTTGTGAAATCAGATCTGCTGGCTTCTTGGTGGTCTTTGATTTTTGCCTCATTTTTTTTTTTTTTTACAGGTAAAAAAATGAAGAAAGAAGCATTGAATAAAACCATCGCAGTTTCTTAATCCAGGTAGGTCTTAGAATAAGAAGTGACCATAAAACTAGTAGGGTAGGCACTGATACTCATCAACCATATCTACTTAAAGAAAGGTGAAAGGTTTTTCCGTCTTTTGTTACCATCTCTCCCGCACTGTTTGGGAAGTTTGAGGGTTTAGGACAGAGCTTCAAATCTTTTCTTTGACATGGAGAAGAAATAGGGGTATAAGGAGGTAACAGAAAAGTAAATATCAGGACTGTGTGCAACAGATTGTGGGAATAGAGGAAAACTTAAAAAAAACAACCAAATGATGAAAGAACCTAATCTAGGTATCTTCGGTTTTTTCAGCCTTAGCATTCAAGGTAGCAAGGTGAGTTTTTACAGGAAAATACAGCAAGATATTTTAGGCAATTGCTTAAAGATTTGATGTTTTACCACACCCTAATGAAGATTAATGGGCACAAGGTGCCATGGGGCAGTTAAAAGTGCAAGAACAACATAATTTGTTGTATCAGTCATCAGTTTATCTCAGTAAATATGTGTGGCATATGGTGTAGATCTATAAATTTGTCACATGCTTTAATACTGTTGCTCATTCTTTTGACTAATCAGTAGTCATATTTCACTTACTTCTTGTTGATGCCAGCAACTACTTCTAAAAACAATTTCCAAGCAGGGATAACAACCTCACGTACTGACGTTCCTTTAAACTAAAAGGATTTGATTCAGATGCTTATTACAGCTTTATGTCAGTGACTTCATCTTTCAGGTGCTCTTGCAAACATCTCTTGAATATCCTGGTTCTATATGCTCTGAAAGTGAGAAACTGTCAGGAATCAACTTCATAGAAGAATTTAAAAGTAGTAGTGATTATTTTTATAGACTCAAAAGTATGAGCTTTAGGAAGAAACATAGAAAGTCATTCTTTCATTTAATGCATCTTTTCTGTTACCATTTTAAATGTCAGCTTTTGAATGAAACCGGGGTATAGTACTCATATGTTGTCAGCAGTCTATCTATCACCACAGTGATCTAGTCAGGGAACATGGAGGATAAAGGCAGTTAAAAGAACTGGCTTTACAAGCAATAGAGAAAGGCAGGGATATACCCTTTTCTTAACATGAATCTACATATCCTCTCAAGATTTGTGTTCAAATATCTGGGGACTCACTGGATGGTATTATTCATTGTATTATTTCACCATTAATATAGTTGTTTGTTTCTAAGTATAAACTCTACGCTTGCATAAAATGTAAAAGTGACCACAAGGAGGTTAAAAAGCTCTTTTTCTCTATCATGTGAATTGTTCTTTGGCCATTAAATGAGAATGCTGGCATTTAAATTCCAGTATTTAGTTTCTAGCATCTACTATATTTTCCTTTTTCTTTTTTTTCTCTCTGCTATAGAGTCAAATTATAACTAAGGATATGGATCTTAAGGTTGTCAACACAGCGATGAGCTGCTTCTACAAGGTAGGTGGGAAAGCTCCTGCTTTTGGTAAAACAGCAGGAGACTTAAGTGGTTACAGAAAATCCTGGCGTACTTTGCCTGGTGGCTGTTATGCTTGATTTAGACCATCCAGAGTGGACGACTGTAAAGCAAATCAGTTTTAAATTCTAACATTTATTCCTTTGTGTGCCCTTTGCCAGGTTCATAGCATGTTAATTGAACTTGGAATTGAGCTCCTTTTCACTAACTCCTTTAAAAAGCTGCAAATTGTCAAGTCATTTAGAAATATTTATTGATATGAGCATAGCAACAGTACAATAAAACTGTAAGAGAATGCTATTGAAATGAATGACTGTGCAGATTTGGACTGTCTAAATGTCTTGGATGAAAGCTACAGCCTGGCTGAGAAGGGTTCAGAGCCGATATAGTAGTCTCCTCCAATCACCAAAACACCTGGAGCAATAAAGCCTCCTCCCCAGTTTGATCTGATAACTGTAAACATGTATTCATCAAGTTAACCAAAAAAGAAAGGAAGTTCCAATTAAAAAAACCCAACATTTTAATAGAAGTTCATTAGGGTTTTTTGCCCCAAAATATTCTAAAAACATTCCTTCAGTGCACTGCTTTTCACATGGTTACTTGAGTTATTATTTCAAAGGAGGTGGAGGAGTTTGATGTCTCCCTGTTGCAGACATGGATTAAGGCTGTATCAGCTTTTGAGTGAGCATTTGCTTGTTAACTCTTTTTGCATTTGTCTGTGTATGGCCAACAATGTATCTGGAAATGGCAAGGATATTGTTTCCTATTTTGTTTTCTCAACTGTGGAAGAACGAGTCAGGATTTATAGGAAGAATAGTGTAAATACATGAACTTTCAGGTGATAACTTCACCTCCATACTTATTAAGAGAGAAAGCACAGGTCAGCATTTGACCATATCCCCAAACGTACAAGTAACCCCTGATTTCATGTACAAATAGTTGCATATTTGAGGAAAGATCCTTCCAGTGTAAGAGGCTGAGCATGGACAAAGGCTGTGATTCATATGCCCTCAGTATAAAGGCTACTTTTAAAGCAAGATACTTCCCACCACTAAGTCGTCTCGAGTTTTCTCCTTCTTTCCTTTTCACGTGTCTGTTGTCTCCTGTGTATGTCATGTCCTTGCACATGCCAGGCAAGTCACTCTTTCATTCCAACTCTAACTTGACATATCATCTTGGCATGTGTTGAAAAAAATCAGAGTTTCCCACCCATGCTTTTTCTGAGTTTCTTTGTCTTCCAGTCTTTCCACAGCCCTCTCCAGCACACACAAATTGGAACTGCAGTTGTAGTTTGGTTTAGAGTATTGGGAATTTTTTTAGGCTTGTAATGCATAAACATAAGGAATGGACATTTTTCTGGACCACTCTACAGGTAGCATCAGATCAAAAAAGATAGTAAGGCCAGATTTCACTACCAGTTATATCACTGGGGGTGTGGGCATAAATATATCTGAAAAAAATTGTTTGGAATTCCTGCACACTGAATTCAGTGGTTCAGGTTGCTATCTTCATTCTCTGATCCTCTTAGTTCTTCATGACTAATACAAGTTCTTTGCTGCTACTGGTAGACTTTAAAACTATCTCTGTAATGGCAGAAGTAAGAAAAATGCCTGGGAGTCTGCACTAATCTTTTAATTTTCCATGCTGTATGATCTGAGAGATGGTCTGCATGTGCATGAACATGTGCATGTGGGGAGAAAAAAGAGGAAGAACCACTTCTGCCCAGGATGGTCATATGCAGGACAACTCTAATCTGGGAAGTATCTGTCTACCTTAATATAGTTCTGATCCAATATGTTCTGTCTAGTTTTGAAGAATAGATCTAAGAGTTGAGATGAGGACTACTGCATGATCCATGACTGACTCAGGACTTCAGGCATCCATGGTATTGAGAGGGTTTTCAGATGCAGAACTGTATTCAGAACCCCTCTGAGAGCACCCATTACCAGACAAGCTGTCATTGGTGAGACATTATACAATGGTCAGATTGCTGCTGTAACTTACTCAGACACTCTTATATTGACTCACTATATTTCCAGGGATCCTTTTGATCTTTTTAGCACAAACCACATATTCATATTCAGTTGTGCTTCCATTGTAAAAGCTCTTTCTGTGTCGATTTTCTTTGCTCAAATGTTAACTCAATAAAAAGATTTTTTTTCCCTGAAAAAAATGTATTTTAAAATGACTTGTGGGAAGTTTTAATGGAGTAAGCAAAAATGCACTTGAAATTTATGATTAGCTCATAGCTAAAAATTCACAGCTCATTTCCATCTTTTTGGGTTTTTTTGGTTTTTTTGTTTTTTTTTGCGGTAGATAGAACAGCCAATTAGTATGCTTCTGTTTTTCCTTTCATTTATTTAAAGTTTATTATGAGTGTAGATGTGTAGATATGAAAAATACTTAATACTTACAATAATCAGTTTTAATGTATATTTGGGTTTGGGGATCCTACAGGCCATTCACAGCAGCAAAAAATACAAATCTTCAACCTTCTACCAAACAGAAGATTTCTGTATTTAAAAAGAAAAGGCATAATTCACTTACATCACATTTTTGTGTCCTAAACAGCTTTCTAATCTAAATATTTCCTTCTGTCTTTCTATCTTCTTCTATCTTCTGTCTTCTTCTTCTAAATGTCTATCTATAAACAAGTCTGAAATGTTCAAGACCTGTCCTTTTCACTTTTTCACTGTTAGAGTTAACCACAGAATTACAACCATTCAGAATCACATACATCTTACCTTGTGGTAATATTTGGCTTCTCCACTTCTTTTTCATCACATATTTTCACTCTAAAGATATGTTTTGCATTTTCACTTTTAGTAACTACTTTCACTGAAACTGTAGTCTCTTCGTTGGTCATGTCACACTCATTACCCATTAGTCAAGCTTTCTACCCTCCAGCTTTGCCTTTGCTGGTAAATTAAACAGTACCGGGGGACATTCCTAGGCATGAGGACATTCTTGAGCACTGAAACTCTCTTTTGGTTATACATACATTTTTAGGATATTTCTTGACCAGACTCCATCCAGCCCAAATAGGACTGTATTAGGAAACTTCAGGGCACTGCTCTCATGTTAAGCTGAGCCATGAACATAACATTAAGTCCACTGATTAGTTTGGAGGCCACCCTGGTGTAGAAGGTAAGAAAATTTAATGGTATGGACACAGTCTGTTGGTCTCATTGCAATAGCTCAGTCCCAGACACATTTAATTTACCAGTGTATGTAGTCTCACATCTCTCCTCACTGCAGTTCATTCTGAAAACTGCTTATATAGTTCCTACCCATATAGTTCATCCTATCAAACCTACTGATTTTTCTATGTATTTGTCCCCCCAGTATTTACATAAGCACTTAGTTTTTCTTTTTCAGCCACATAAATCTCTCTTACACATAGATTTCCCTTTCCTCTTTTTATTCCTTTTCACACATTGACAGGCTCCCCAGATTCTTTTCCCAACTGCTCTATTTTAGCCTATTATAGAAGGGTATACTATCTGCTGGTGTGAATAACCACTTCCCCTATGAGGGGAAACAGGAATGCACTTTGCCAAAATGCTTTTGTCACTTCACACATTGCTTCCTCATGGCCCATAATACCATTGATTTGAATTTTAGTGTCCTGTTTGGCTTTTTTTTTTTTTTTTCTTGCCATGAACCTGTCAGCTCTTTGGTTGTAATTATTCAGGTGACATAGAGCAGATAACTGTATGCTATAGGCATACTTCTGGTGTTTGCAGAGTGTCTATACTTAAAGTGATACAGTACAGATTTGAGTGTTATGCTGATATGCCTGAAATGTGCTTTTTTTCCTGATGGAATAGGTTTGGTATAAATCAAGGCACCCGCTAGAGCACCCCTCTTGCAATGTGGACACGACCATCAAACAGCTACTGCTCTGTGAACACATGCATGATGTGTGTGCCTAGAACAGGCAACTTTAGCCAGTCAAATTCATCGCTGGTAAAGACATCATAAGTATGGTTCTGGAACACAGCAAGTCAAACCTTGCTCCCTCCTCTTGTGCATTGCACCTGTTTGTAATGTATTCAACTCATGGGTATCAGCTCAGTAGCAGGAATCAGCTTAGAAGGTTTTGCATTCCAAGTAGAAAATGTAATTATAATATCAATTATGAATCAATTAAAATCTATATGAGCCTATGCACACACAGTTTTGCTTCATTATACATGACATAACATGAGAACTGCATTTTTGGATGAAAAAAATGTCCATTCTTACCTTGTTTCCAGCAGTGGATACCAAGGCAAGAATATGTGAATATCATAAATCAAGATCTGCCGGTTTCCAAAGTTTTGTGACTCAGGGTCTTCCTGAATCAGAGATGGTCTCTGTGACAGCAGCCTGTGATAGATTTTTTTCTCTCATAGATGCTTTCAGCCTCTTTTCAACTCATACTTCCACAGCATTCTGTGGACAAAGCCCTTGCTAACTACCCAAAGGTGACCAGGGACTGTTCTAGACCTCCAGCCAAAGAGAGTCAAGTTATTATGAGTTTGAAAGAAACTCTGATGAAACACAAGACTTAGAACCTGTAGTTTGTTTTTATTCAGCAGCATACCAAAACCCCATCTTCTGGTGCAGACACAGTACAGAAGAAACACACATTGCAACCTGAAGCCTGAAGCAAAAGCAGTCTGCCCTCACAGCCAAAAAGATTTCAGGGGGACTGAGGGCCCAAAGATGGAGAAATAATGTGTTAACATAAGGTAGAGAAGGGGAGAAAAATGAAAAGGATGAGTGTGCAAGCCTAGGTATTTTTTTATCATTATTATTTTACATATATTTATAGATGTTTTACTATGTCAGTGAGCCATTTCTGATTTTAAAAAAAATGAGGCAAATGGAGAAAAAAATTCTGAATTTACTAGTGCATAGAAGTCTGGAGCAGGTAATTATGCCTAAAGGTACAGCACATAACATCAACATGAAAAATGTACAGCCTAGAAAGGAAAAGCAAAAATAGAAAATACTGTTTAAAAGTCTCTTGCTAGCTGTAAAGTGACACCAGCAAGTTAAGAGTCACCTGTGTAAGTGTGTGGCGCACTGCCACACTCTGTTGGTCCTCAGTGATATCCAGGCCCTTGCCAGGAGCTGAAATAAGAGAAAGTGTTAGCAAATGCAGTGGTTGGCCAGAGTAGAGTGCCTCCTGGCAAGAAGTAGAACGAAGACCTGTGGAAGAGCTTGTGGCTCAAGCAGTGGAAAGAGTATCAGATGGTAGTGACTAGCAGGAGCAGCTAATGAAACAAGGCGCACCAAGGAGTAGCTCAAAGAATAAGAAGCCATGGAGAGAAGTTAGTGGTAGTTGCAGAGCAGAGCAAGGAGCAGTCAGAAGAAGGAGAGGCTATGAGAGGGGAAACAGGTCACACCACAGGAAGACCCGATAGTCCTGAACTAATGAGTGGCAGAGAAAGCAACTAGCTATCCTACCAATGTGAGGCACTTATAGTTACACTGAAGAAATTAATGTAACAGGGCAAACATTCTATACTGGTTTTTACTTTTCCTCATTTAATAAAATATTTTTGTTAAACATATTGATGAATGTTTATAGGTGGGAAGAAATGGTGTCTGAAACTCCAGCTAAATGTTGCCAAGTGTTAGGATAATAGCTCAAACCACTGTTTTAGCAGTGGCCTCTTAACATTTCAGCCTAGCCCTTGCCGCACCCAGTGACTTCTTCACAGAAGAGTTAGAGCAGACCTAAAAGTACCATGGATATCTCTCCGGAGTGGAATATCCCCAAGTCCCATCACTGTAATTGCACCATAGAGGTCTTCCTTTTGAAAATCATTCATTTCTGTAACACTAACTGTAATAAGCTTGAAGGATTCACCATCATCTCTCCATTAGAAATAACCGATGTCAAAGCATTCATGCACATAGTCGATCATTACCCAGTGATAAAAACAGTCTCTGTTAACACCCAGGACTTGTGCGTCATACAAATTGAATTATTTCTAAGGGTTAAACAGAACAAAGCAATGAAGCTCTGACCTGTGGATCGATAAGGAACTTACATCTCCAGCAATGTGTGGCTCTTAATCAAAACTGTAGCTGCTCATTTATACTAAAATAAAAGGTCATTGATGTGCTTTCAGAGAAAAGATTGACAACCTTCCAAAGCACCAACATTCCCTGATCCTTAAAATCTTTTAATGAGCAAGAAATGTACAAGAGGAAGTTCTTCAGACTGAAAAATACAATAACAACTTAAATGAAACAGAGCAGATATGAAACTGGAAATAAACCTTTCAGTCCTTTGACTGACAAAGCTGACACTAACAGAAACTTTTGTATCCAAGTTCCCTTTAAGAGCAGTGACAGTCTGAACTTGTCTTGTGACTCTACTAGGAGCTAAATTTTAATACAACAGACATCCATCTTTAGGTAAAAACAGTTAACACTTGACGTTTAAAGTAATACGCCTCTGAACAAATGTTGTTGCTCTAGACAGTTTTAATCTGGTTCTGTATGAAACTATGTTTCATTTTTCATGCTATCAGTAAATGTCTGAATAATAGCCACAATATTTGTATGGTCTTGACATAATGGCAATATCTGTAAGATAAGTTTTTATGCAACAGTTATGCCAGCAATGTCAGTAATGAGTTTCAGATTTGTTCTGTTAGGAAATTCGTAAAAAAATAACCTGCCTTCATATAAACAGAGGAACACATCTAAAAGATCTTGTTCTTATAGTTACTCAGTTTTACTGTGGAAACTTTGTCAAACTAAGAGTTAAATGAAACTTCGTTATTTGTGCTGTAGAATTTAAAAATGGATACTAGGTCATTCCAACTCCCTAAGAACTAAGCATGCAAAATATCACCATTAAAAGTAGTGTATCATATTTTGGTCATAGTCATACTGTATTGTATATTAGTATCAACAGGAAAGTTTGAAAGTGGTGGAAAGTTCTGGCCATTACTTGGACTTACAGACCAAAAAAAAAAAAAAAAAAGGAAAAAAGAGAATTACAGGCATTTGGATACAAGACTGCTAGTCTGTGCCATATGCATACCACTTCTGATATGTGTAGAGTTTGTTTTAACAATAAGAAAACATGGATTAACATATGACAGAAGATAACAGACCCAGTAACATATAAAACTTAATCTTTAGGTTTTTTTGTCTTCTGAGAAATAAGAGCATAGATTCTAAATAAGCACAGATTTCAGTGGCTCTGGAGGGGATAGGTTAAACAATAGCAACAAATCAAAACATTTAAAAAACTGATAATGATGAAAAGGGAACATATAAAATACAATTTAAAAAGGAGTAGAAAAATAATATCTTGCAGGTCACTCAGGGATAGGGATCGGGTGGTTACCGCCTCATTTATGAGTTCTGCCTCCTCCTCTTCTCGTGATAGCCCTGCTTCAGAGTAGCCTGCCTCGTCCACTTCTTCCTCCTTCCCCGTCTTAGTAGGAGTTTCTTCCCTTACTAAACAAGCTGACTTTTGCATCCAATACTTCTTTTTGTGTATATGGGTGACTGATACAGCATGGGTTCATTCCCTGGTTCAGCTGCAGTGCTGTCACGGGGGTTGGAGTAGCCATAGTGCTTGTCGCCTGGGTTGGAGTAGCTTCAGTGCCTGTTGTTTTGTTGTCAGATCCAGAGACCTTCTCCTCCCCTTTAGGGTACTGAATAGTGTTGAACAGGGCTCGATAGGCATGGGCCAGGACACAGCATGTTGCAGTTATTTGTGTCTCTCTGGAATTGCCAGGGTGACGGCAAACTTTTTTGAAATATTTTACTAGTTTTTCAGGATTCTGCACTTGTTCAGGGGTGAAGTTCCAAAACACTGGAGGTGCCCACTGTCCTAGGTACTTGCACATACTATCCCACACCCCCTGCCACTCATAATTATCCAGCCTCAGGGCACATCTCTGGGTGGTATTGTTAAATAGTTGTTTAACCTTAAATAAGACTTGAAACACATTCAGGAGACATAGCAATAGCAATAGGAACATGCTGGTTGAACATCTCAAGGATATTAAAAATTCTCAAGAGCTATTGTAACTAGCCTGGAGGCAAAGGAGAAGGTGAAGGAGCAGGGGAAAAGTGTCCCCCCTTGTCTCCCCCATAGATTGGCTCTCCAAAGAGAAAAGGTAAAGGGTGTAATTATTAATAGTTTCCAAGAGATGGTTCCTGATGTACGGAGATGACGGCAGTGCTGAGTACAAATACCAGATTAGTCTCACGACCAGTAATTTTATCATATCATAAGCCAGTGTTACACAGTATATCAAAATGATAACCTTAATCCAGCCCCCAGAGGTGATAAACAGCACAACAGGGAACATATACAGCAAGTAAGGTGTTACATAACAAAATTCTGAGAACAAGCAGAACAACTCTGAGAGCAAATAAATCACCATTGTGACCAGCAACTATTCAAGTAATATAATGAATGCTTATAACAAATTTGTTTTAACATGCTCGGATCAGATTTGTCATTATCTCAACCCTTTGAGCCCCACATTGGGCACCAAAAAGGACTGTCATGGTTTAACCCCAGCTGGTAACCAAGCCCTATGCAGCTGCTCGCTTACAACCCCCCCTGGTGGGATGAGGGAGAGAATTGGAAGGGTGAAAGTAAGAAAACTTGTGGATTGAGATAAGAACGCTTTAATAATTTAAATAAAATAATAATAACAATAATAGTAGTAGTAATAATAATAATAATAGTAATGAAAAGGAAAATAACAAAAAGAGAGAGAATTAAAACCCAAGAAAAACAAGTGATGCAAATGAACAATTGCTCACCACCAACCGACCGATGCCCAGCCTGTTCCCAAGCAGTGGCACCCCCAGCCAGCTTTCCCCCTAGTTGATATGCTAAGCGTGATGTCACATGGTATGGAATACCCCTTTGGCCAGTTTGGGTCAGCTGTCCTGACTGTGTCCCCTCCCAGTTTCTTGTGTATCCCCAGCCTCCTCACTGGCAGGGCAGCATGAAAAGCTGAAAAGTCCTTGACTTAGTGTAAGCGCTGCTCAGCAACAACTAAAACATCAGTGTGTTATCAACATTATTCTCATCCTAAATCCAAAACACAGTACCATACCAGCTATTAGGCAGAAAATTAACTCTATCCCAGCCAAAATCAGGTCAATGTGAAAGGAACATAATAGAAATGCCATATGCTGATGCATTTAACATGAGGAACAGACAAGAGGAACTGTGAGTCTGTGTGCAGTTACAGGACTATGACCTCATCAGGATGACAGAGGAATGGTGGGATAGGTCACAGGACTGGAGTGCTGCAATGGATGGATAAAGGCTCTTTAGGAAGGACAGGGCGGGAAGGCAAGGAGGGGGTGTTGCACTTTATGTGACAGAGCAGCTGGAATGCATGGAACTCTGCCTTGGTGGTGTAGTTTAACCCTGGTGGGCAGCTCCACCCCACACAGCCACTCACTCACTCCCCCCCAGTGGCATGGGCGAGAGAATCAGAAGGCCAACAGTGTGAAAACCCGTGTGTTGAGATAAAGACAGTATAATAGGTAAAGCAAAAGCTGCACGCACAAGCAAACCAAAACAAGGAATTCATTCACTACTTCCCATCGGCAGGCAGGTGTTCAGCCATCTCCAGGAAAGCAGGGCTCCATCACACGTAACGGTTACTTGGGAAGACAAATGCCATCTCTCTGAATGTCCTCATCCTCTTTCTTTCCCCAGCTTTTATTGCCAAGCATGACATCATATGGTATGGAATATACCTTTGACCAGTTGGGGTCAGCTGTCCTGGCTGTGTCCCTTCCCAGTTTCTTTCACACCACCAGCCCACTCGCTGGCGGGGCAGGGTGAGAAGCAGAAAAGGCCTTGACTCTGTGTAAGCACTGTTCAGCAGTAACGAAAACTTCCCGTGTTATCAACACTATTTCCAGCACACATCCAAAGCATAGCACCATACGAGCTACTATGAAGAAAATTAACTCTGTTCTGGCAAAAACCAAGTACCCTTGGAAAAGGTCAGAAGCCAGTTGAGAGCCTATGGGTGTTCTACTGGGTATCTCCTATAAACCTCCTGATCAGGAAGAACAGGTTGATGAGGCCTTCTTCAAACAACTAGAAGAAATCTCACATTCACAGGCCTAGGCCCACATGGGGGACTTGATGTCTTCTGGAAGTACAACAGCGCAGGACACAAAGAATCTAGGAGGTTTCTGGAGTTCATTGTCAACAACTTCCTGACATAGGTGATCAAGGAGCCAACAAAGGGAAATGCTAAGTGCTGGATCTGGGGAGGTATAATCCCAGGCATCAGAATATGCAGGGGGTGAACCTGCTGGCAAGCAGATCTGCAGAGGACCATTGGGGTCTTGGTGGACAGCAAGCTGACCATGAGCCAGCAGTGCACCCCCGTGGCAAAGATGACCAACAGCATCCAGGGCTATATTAGGAAGAGCACTGCCAGCAGGTCGAGGAAGGTGATCCTTCCTTTCTACTTAGCACTGGTGAGGACACACCTGGAGTGCTGGTTCAGGTTCTGGGCTCCCCAGTACAAGAAAAATAATGGCCTTATCAGACTGAGTTCAGTGAAGTATGCAGCAGATGTTATGAAAAAGTTCCTCTTACTGAAAATGCATTGCATACACAGAATTTGATGCATCATCAGAAGGGACAGGAACACTGCAACAGGTATAGAAAAGGGTATCAGTGCGGAATCATTTTGTGAATATTCACTTATGACAGACAGTACGTCAGGTGGGGAACAGGGAAATACTGTGGCATGGGGGATTCAAAGAAGACAAGAGGAAAAGCTTCTTCTGTAGGTGAGTAGCAAAGCACTGAAGCAGGTTATATAGATGGGTAGTAGAAGTTTTAGGATGTTTTCAAAACTGAGCCAGACACAGCTATGGCTGACCTGATCTGGTGTTGATGTCAGCCCAGCTTAGAGTGGAAGGTTAGACTAGATGACCTACAAATATCCCTTCTAGCCAGTATTTCTATGATTCTATGAATGCTCCATGATGAAGACAATAATTTTCAAACCAATAGGTCTATAAACTTCCTTTTCTCCTTACTGCTAATTTGAAATACCAAAAACAATCCCTTAGGTCATATTCATGAGTCAGATAGCAATGCCTAGACATGACATGTCATTTCATCTTTAGAGAATATAAAATAAACTCTTTTGCTAAGCTGATAAGAAATAAACTACAAGTAACATTACAGCTCAGGAAAACATCCAGCTAAAACATCCTTTTTTTTGCTAAAAAAAAAAAAAAAAAAACAACCCCAAAACCAAATAAACTGAAGCTTACAGCAACATGTTAAAAAATCATGTAGCTTTTGTAAAATTGTTTCAGTGAGGTATAGCATTTCTAAGGGATTAAAAATCAAAATGAAAAATGTCACTGACATTTTCAAGCCACCACTTTTGACTTTGTATTTATTCAAGATACATATTTCTTGTGGAAATTGCATTCTGATTCCTGTTAATTGTACATGTTACTCACAATATTTTTATGTTTGAAAATGAAAATTATGTTTAAATGAACATTATATTGCATTACATTTCATGTTAGATAAAAAGTTTTGCTCAGTCTGGAACTCCTTCTTTTAAAAAATATTTTCCAGAATTTTAAAGAAATAGAGTGGTTTCAGATAGACTCCTTTTTTTCAGGTTCTAGTTTATAAATTTTTAAATTTTTTGCAAACTGGTAATTAATATAACTTCTTTCCTACAGTCTAATACAAAAACAAGCCAAAAGGAGTTATCAAATTTACATGACCTCTTGTAGATAGCATAGGTATCAAGGTAATCTAGTGTGTGTACTCTAGTTTACAAGCTGCAGTGATTTAAAAAAAAAGATAACAATTATCATTTCCGTGATCTGATTTGTCTACACATGATCATTCTCATCACAAACTAATCTGTACAGTGGTACACTCTCATTTTCTTATTGTTGTAAGGGTCACTAACCTTGCTGAACTGCTTTGGGTCTTTGCCTCCAAAGGCTGCAATACTTCATCGATGACAACTTAGAGTAGGTCTTAATAACTAGACACAAGAGAACATAAATCCATTCCCAGGGTGACCCTGACCCAAGTCCAGGGTTAGACCTGAACAATGCCCACTCAGAGAAGAAGTAGTACTTGCTCCTTGTCTTCAGTCAGAGTAGAAAAGATTGTTGCTGCCATTTTTTAAAAATTCTTTTTAGCACTATTGAAATCAACTCTTTCAGGCTCTCTGTCCATCTGCAGCTGGACCAATATATAATGAAAATCATACAGTGGTAATGGGGAACAGTAGCAAACCATCTGTGAAAGAGAATGAATCTCTAGCCCAAGCAGCTGGGTCATTCATGTGGGGTCTAGGCCTTGGGCACAGAATCATGTTCCAATCTCTGCACTGGTCAGTCAAAGAAGGAAAAGAAATCAGAGTATCTAGGGACTGATTTTTATTTTTATTGTTGGAAAACCCAGAACAAGAAACAGCTGTGTTATCAGTTTCATTAGCTGAGCATCACTGTTAAATATAATGCAGAAATATTACTATTTAATTGGTGTACTAGGTCTGGCTGGGATGGATTTAACCTTGATAGCAACCTATATAGTGCTATGCTTTGGATTTGTAACTAAACCTGAATTGATAACACACCAGTGTTTTGGCTGTGGCTGAAGAGTGCTTGCAGTGTCAAAACTTCCACTTTTTCTCTCTGCCCCCACCCCTGCAGCGAGTAGGCTGAGGGTAGACAAGAATTTGGGAGAGGACATAGCTGGGACAGCTGACCCAAAACGGCCAAAGGGATATTCAGTTGCATATGACGTTATGCTCGGCAATAAAAAGTTGGCTGGGGTGTGTGGTATGTCCAAGGTAGCCATTGCTCAGAGACTGGCTGGGCATCAGTGTGCTTGTGGGAGGGTGGTGAGTGATTATCTTTGCATCATTTGCAGGGTTTTTTACCTCTTTCCTTCATTTATTAAACTGTCTTCATCTCAACTCATGGCTTTTTTTATCTTTTGCTCTTCCCCATCACACTAGGGAGAGGAGTGAGCAAGCGGCTGAGGGGGTGCTTAGCTGCTGGCCAGAATCAACCCTCGGCAGTTAGACAGGTAAGCAGTTCCATAGCAACCTCAAATCCCTTGTAATAAAAATAATGACAAAACGCCGTCATTTTCATCCCGTCTTGGTGTCTCATGTACTTCCAAAATTATTAGATTTTTGTTGTAGAATATGCATTTTAAAGAGAGAGAAATAAAATACACACAATGTTAACAGAAGATGGTTGGTCCTCTTTGAAGATCTTAGGTCTATGAATTGGTTGGTAAAATAGAAGCACATTAATTAAAATACCACAGGCAACCACATTAAGTAACACACATGCAAGAATGTTATTTCCTTAGTAACTTAATGTAATTTTCTCTGGAGAAAAGGAATCCTATTTACATGCTATGAAGGAAATTCATTAAGATCACAATGTTTGGACACTTATGAGGGTGGCAAAGACCACACCAGCATCATTAGATAAACCATGTTTTATACATACGTATATCAGTTTTCTGCTCAGCAGGACGCAAGTCTTATATGAAGAGTTTTATTGTTTTATACTCTAGAAGAAACACTGAAGAAAGCTCATGCAAGATGAGCAAGATGCCAGCAGAATCACATCTTAAAGGAGGTATCACAAATACTGAATTTTGGCTTGATATGCCATACTTTGTCCAGACAGAATGCACCCCACATAAACATTTTAGCTGTTAAAAAAAACAGGAGTGAATTTTAGTGGAAGTTGAATCCAGTAATTTTCAGGAAAACTGGAATGTAGCCCCATGTGTTCACAATATGTATTTTTAAGAAAGACACGTAGTTTATTCTCTTGGGACCAGTATATTCAATGATAGGTCCTATGAAATTTTTGTGGATAATTATTAGAAGTGCATCTCTGGTTTGAGTTTTACAACAAGACATTCCATAAAACTCATTAAAAATTCACTAGTTCATCTATTTTTTTTCCACTGATCAGCTCACAAGAGCTTTCTCAAAAAGATCATACCAATAAATCAGAAATATAGGAAATGAAATCAATCATTTACTTTCCTAAATGCTCTAACTTTCCACATGCAAAACAAGATGTCCAGTTAAAAAGAGAAGAAATATTTGGTCTTCTAAAATAAAAATAGAATTAAAGCCAAGAATCATTCCACTGAAATCAGTCATAGCATCCCATGTAGCAGGACTGGCAGACCTTCTTGTGAGTTTCAGTCCCCTTGTTGCCACTTTAGTAATTCTTCTCCTTCACTGCACCAACAAACTAGCCAACTGTATTTGTAGACATTTTCTTCATCGTTTTATTTTGGTTTTCTACTTTCACACTTACCTCACGACATTTAAAACTGAACAGTAATAGGAATGTAAAATCCATCTCATAGGCCCACTGCAATTTTTCTGAGTTATGTAAAATCCAGATAGTTTAGATACTAATAAATAAGTTATCAGTTGCTAATTTCATACCATTTCTGCAAAATACATATAGCACTCAATTTGGTTCCCTGCATGCAGTTCAGTCATTGCTGTGTAATACTCCATATTCCTTTGATGCTCTCATAAAATGAGAATATAAGCTCAAAGGAAGCCTTGATGCACAATTAATTAGTAGAGTAAGGTATTTTGCTTTCAATTTGGCCTTTTTAGTAAATTGTGATATGACACCTATTCTTCATTTACCTTACCAAAACTCTGCATAGCTGGTTTTCCTGAAAGGAGAGTTTTATCCCAAATTAATTTTACAAATGGCACTAGTGCAAGGAAAAAAATACCCTACAATAAAGACCAAGGGCTTAAAATTTGTGTTCCTATTCAAGTAATGTGTTCGGAGAGGAATATTCAGTAAGTTTGTGTTCCATGGCTTCATCACTGAAGAAAACAGAGACACCACATAAAAGGCTACTGTCATAGCCTGTATTTATGCCTGCAAAGGGAACTGGTCTCTCACTGCTTCCTCTTGTCAGGGAGTAACTCCAGCTCTGAAGGAGAGAAGAAAGGCAGTTTTCAGGACAGATTCCAGCTGTATTTGTGTAAAGCAGAAGAAAGGAAGAAACACGGCTCCACTCTTTTCTCATCAGGACGGTAAATGGGAAGGCAGCACACACTGGGTGGAAATTTTCTGTCATACCTGATCCTTGAGCAGTGCAGGTACATACCAGTGTCATGCAGACTCATTTTCAGAATACAAAGTAGCTCCTAATATGATCTAATTCAATAGAGTAACCAAATCATTGAGGTAAGAACTAGCTATATGCGCAATTCTTTATCCATTTTAATTAGTCCTAATAAACTCAGAAATTTACTTTTAATAGAAAAAGGTAAAACTGGAGACCTTTGATGTAGTCAGTAAAGCTCAGTTCTTTGACCCCACCAATTCATGCAAAACCAAAGTCTGAGCTGCCATATATAAGGAGTTGGTGTTGGGGCTCAGTCTGGTTTTGAAAAGGAACAGTCTGTAGATACTTCATCTGATACGGACAAGCCTCTCGCACCTCTTGTACCTGATAGTCCTTTATGGTAGATGCTAAGACAGTAGCATGATACAGACTACCATTAAGCTCTAATTCTGGCATAAATCTGAGTTCACTATATTACAGCCAAACCCTCACAGTCCAGAAAAAAAAATAAAGTTCCTTTAACATTGTCTCGCCCTCTTGTATCAGATCACCTTCTAGTTCTCTATCATTGGCTGTTTTAGCCTTAGTAAGCCAGACTTTATGTGACAGTAAACAATCTGGCAGTGTCTTAAATGACAATGTTCATACATCTGTCAGTCTCTCTGTTCACTGCTGACATTCTGAGCATGTCTGCTATCCTCCAAGAAATCCAGGTCTGTTAGTTTCATATACTAATTTTCTGTAATACTTCACTATGTGGTACAACTGCCTGCAAAGCAGCAATAACTACCCACAGCAATCCCTTTTGATTATTCTCTTGGTATGTATTTATGATTGCTTCTTTCAGCTGACAGAAAAGGATGGGCTTTCATTTAACATAGTTTAAATTAACTTATAGATCAATCATGTCACCAAAACCTACTGACAAACAAATTGTTTACATTGCAATACCATTCTTTTCTGTACAAAGAAATTTGTTAAGGGCAGTTAATCAAGCAAAAAAAAAAGTAAAATATTAACAGAATGGGGAAGGCTACAATTCTTTTATTTGTTCTTAACCATGTATGAAGAGGTCATAAAACAAAGCAAGGCTATTAACGTCTCATACAATCATTTGGCAGGAAACTCTATGAGCTCCTTAAAATATCATCCTTGTGAATTATTTGTGGCATTTTTCAAAATGGTCCTTTTCTGTTCTCATTTTCTACACCTATCAATTGACCGCTACAAGGAAAAGCATTTTTTATTACTATACTCATCCAAGAAAAAGGGAAAAAATATTAGTGACAGACCTTCAGAGAAACAGAAAGCAGCAATAGTTTGTGTCAGTCCATTTGAGAGCAGATGAATAAAAAGACACTAAAACCAAGCTGGTAATATTGCCCAACAAATACATTATGCCAACCACACCTTTATTCAGGATTAGTTAATGTAGCTTTCACATAGCTTCTAGGAGTTTTAATGTACCCAGTTGTCCTTCCTGCTGTAGAAGATGAATCAGCAAAATCTCTCTTAAGCTCCCACCATGAGTATGGTAAATTTTGGTTCAGTTTTGCTTTTAACCGTGAATCTAAATTCTAGACTAATAACAACATTTTTTAGACTGTTATATTTTTTTAATAATACTGCTGGTACAATATGTCCAGAATATCGGAGCTCCTCTTTTCCCCACTTTTTTTCAATACTGCTTTAAAATGCCGGCCCTTGTTTTCTCAGAGGTACTGCCAGCTTGGCTGACGGGCTGAGCTGTGAGCACTGCAGTGGGTCCGTTGGAGTCAACCAGAACCAGCTGTGTCTCACACAGGACAGCCCCAGCCTCTCCTCACAGAGGCCACCCCTGCAGTCCCCCCCTGCTACCAACCCCTTGCCACCTACACCCAATACACCAGGATATGAAGAAAATTCAGCTAATCATTCTGGCTGTGAGTTGTGGACTCAACAAAAGATTACTTTCATGTAGGATATTTAAGTTAATGTTAAAGAGGAGTTTAAATACAAATTAAAACAACTCTTACAATAAAGAGGTGAAAAAGACAATAAATCAAAGGAAAGGAAAATTAATCCTGTTGCCTCAAGGCAAATTCATTTCTTAGTGAAAAAATTCTCAAATGCATTCAAGCCTATAGGAAGTCAGGCCTAGCCAATTCTTAAAAGTTAGGAAAGTGCTGATTATTTTGCTGACAAGGGGCAAGTCTGACTCATCAGACTTGATGGACTTGTACAGAGGACTTATCTAGGCCTGGCATGTTGGACTTACTGCTCATTTACAGATCAGCAAGGTAGTACGTGAGTCGGAGGTCTGACATCCTTGAGTCTTGAGTCTACTGTGCACTGACAGCTTGTGGCCAGGTTGTAAATCAAGTTAAATAAAACTAAACTAATACAGCATCAAGAAAAGCATTGATTAAGCTGGTAAGTAGTGTAGTCTTTCTGTTCTCTTTTGCTTACTGAGTTTGGATAAAACCTGAGTCAGAACTTAGGCTACCTTCATCTAGAAGATATGCCATAAATCTTTAAAGAATTTAAGGTAAGCCTTTCATAGGATTGTGTAGCAAGGATGGAAGTGCACAGAAAGGGCTATTTGTTAATGGCTGTGACAACGAGACCTATAATGGCTATTGACAACTCTCTGGAAGTACTTAATGTTGCACAGAATGACAAAGTAAAACTGTGTTGATAAAGTAGTTGTACTCAACAAAACAAGGGGAGGACAGACAAAGACAAGGTATTAATTACCTCTTAAGCCAGAGACAAGTGTGGAAAAAATCTCTCTAAAAGTAATGGTTGTTATTTAACAAGGTAAATTCATGTCCAAAGTTTATTTTGTGGCTTTTTAAACAATGGCCTGAGTGTTTTGGTTCTATATAAGCTGTATCATCCTTCAAAAGTTATAGAATATTGTTTTCCACTGGGGACTAAATGTGGTGATTTTTTGTCAGAGGTGGTCATGGATAAACTTGATTCATCATAGCATCATATCATCAGCAAGTTTATACCTAAAAAATAATTATTTTAAGACCAAACCTTCAAGAAGCTCTTCTTTCTTATACATTCAGTGCACTGCTAAACAATACTGAGAATGGAAATTGTAAGTGAAACATATTGCTCCCTCCTGAAAATAAGTGTTTCTTCTTAAAAATGAAATCCAGTATCTTTCCTCCTTACAGGGGAAACATTGTACTGAAGAGAAAAGGAGAGCAGAATACAGTACCTTATGTTATTCTCTTATACCTATGCAAATTCCCATTAGTGTCAATGGAAGAATTGCAAGTATAATGAATAGAGAATAAATCCTATCATGAACAATTTAAAAATATTATTTTGAGCTAATATACTCTGGAAAGAAAATCCTGGCAGCCTTTCAAAACTCCAAGAAATTGTAGTTATACCACTCCTGCTATGTTTCAGTTGCTTGACATGCCTTTTTACTACGCTGAACTAATGTTCATAGGGAAAGTGGCAGGAACTCCACTAGAGTGCAACTCCCATCTCCAGGGCAGAAAGAACATGAACACTGTCAGTGCAAGTGCTAATTTCTTTGCCAGTTTGATGTGAAATTTAGGTAGGCCACATCTCCTTAGGAGGCAGAAGGTAACAATGACAATGTGAACAGCACTAGAGAGCAGATGAGAACCACTATAATTTCATTTACAGTCAAAACAGACATCACTTACTACCAATGAATGTGGTAAGGACCCAGGTCTTCTCTGCCTGCTCAGTGCACAGACTGAGGCCAAAGCTAGTTGGAAACAAGGGTGTGACTAGTGTAGGTACCACAAATATATGAGATAGGAAGTGACACATGCCCTGTCCTCAGCTTCCAGCAGAAGTCCTGTCCCCCTCCCAGCAGCCTCAGGGGCTATTTGCCCTGGAAGTCACTCCCCTTTTCCGGTCACGTGGTCTGTTGTGATTGGCTGGCAGGACCAGACACCCTCTACAAGTTTAGCAGGAAGTACATCAGACCCAGAAGGCCCTTCCCCTATATACACAGAGGGTTGCCATTTTGGTTTGGCCATCATTTTAGGTCAAGGTGTCACCATTTTATGGAAAGCAGCTGTCATTTTGTTAAACATAGCACTGTGCTGTGATTGATGACCATTTCTTGACACCGTCATACCCATGTGTTCTCGGGCAGACCTGTGATTGGCTGCCCACTTCTTTTGGACCAGGAAACACTCAGGTATATAAATATATACATCTATATACAATATATACATATATAGTGTACATTAGGAATGTACAAATATGTATAAATACATATTGTATTTAATTATACATAGAAACACTATTTACATGTATATACACACACCTATATATGTACAAATATATGGTTTTTATATATATATACACACACACATTTATCAAACTATAGAAATTAAATATACATAGCCATAAAAACATGGGTACAAAATGGCTACAACAGTCTTAATAAGAGCTAATGGAATGAATAATTAAAATTTAAATATGAATAGAAAGTAATTAGACAAAAGTAAAAGACTGGTTCAGGGTCCCCACTTTACCAGGCTGCAGAACAAGCCATGGCATGTCTGAGGTGTGGGAACTTCAAGAGGGCAGATGGGTGCCAAAGGGGGATGGGGGACAGGGCACATGCAAGTTGGAACATGCCCAGGACCTGCAGACCCCTTCTAGGAGGCCACCAAGGGGGCCCTGGTGCAAACTTACAAAGAAGAGCCCAGTCCAATGAGCTGGAGTGAGAGGCCCCTGCATCCTGGTCCAGCCCAACAGGATGAACATGCATAACAATGCATAAATAATCAAATGGACATTGCATTTGGATCAAAACTGTCTGAATAAAACCTCAGTTTTCTGGGTTTTTACAGTGGTGATAAAATTTTCCAGAACGACTAGAGTTACAAGCTGTTGAAGGGCTCTAGCTAATGTATGTCTGGTTCAAAAAACAGAACAACATGATCTGAAGCAAATTTAGGGAGCCACTCAAGAATCCATGTGCCAAGATGTCAGCATAACCATATGAATACAATACCAGTAAGTTCTTTCATTTCACAGCATAACATCTTAGAACTGAGTGGGATCTTTCTTGATTAGATTTATACTACCTAGAGTCTACCAGTGAAGACTCTTCATGATTGGAGAAGTCTTTTGTAAACTGAGACTCCTACTCCTACTTGATTTGCAATGGAGAGCATCTGGCTTATATCTGAAATAATAATTATCTTCTTCTGACACATTTATGAGTTTTCCCTTCATTAATTTTTATCTGGGAAATATTCACTGCTATGGTAGGGTAGTTTTAGAACAAACACCTGGTTTTTACAACTCTTATCAGAAATTTGCAAGGTTTCAGGCAGGGAACAGCTTAAACTTAATGAAGTGAAAAGCTTAACCCTTTGGGCCTTCTTTTGAAGTGTCTCAGTGATACCCTTTCCAGTAGCTTTGAAGGGTAGCTTTTTCCTTTACTTCGTATATGTTGTTCTACCTCAGTGACTCATAGCTCACAAGATGCCATTATATTCTGCAAACCAAAAGTAGCAGAAAGTGAAGTATAAAGCGGAAGTCATTGAAAGACCTGAAGGATCTGAAACCTTTGCCAGGATTCCAAATTTATTCGTGATTCATTGTCTTTCTGAGTGCAAACAGAGAATGAATTTACTGCCTTTGCATCCCCGTGTGGCCAAACCTCTATACATTTCCCTGTATCCTTCTTAATAACCTCTTTCAATGAAACCTTGAAATGTGCTGGTATTTATTTCTTTTTCAGATGGTTCGCAACATCTGGCAGCAACCATTAAAGGTATCTAGGCTACCTCCCTTAAGTCAGTACTGTGTGAAAATGCAAAATAATTATTCTGTGAGCAGACCAGAATTTGACAAAATTATTTATCAGGTCATAAAATATACAAAATAGCAGACAAATTTCTTTTGAAAGTGTAGTAGGAACAATCTGAAGCTGATTAGATAAAGTATTTTTTTACTTCAACCACCTTGTAAAATATACTGAGACTGCAGTCTCTCCTAATGAGAGAATCCTTGACCAATAAAACTACAGAACTTATTAAACTGATGTAATGTCTAATGCATACAGCCTCATAACACAGCCAAATCGCAATAGTATTCAGCATACAAGTTACTTCCCATATTTACTACACACATAAATATATATTGTTTCATGAAAACAAAACAAAACAAACCAAACAAACAAAACTACAGAAGACGACTGTTGAGTTTGTTAAGTCAAACACTCATTGTCAGAGTTAACGTATAAACCAGAAAAAAACTTGCTATTTGAGGAAGGACTAAAACTCAGTTTAACTGTCTTAGTGACAAAACTTAGGCTTTCATCTTCCCTGAGTCATGGTGCAGAGATCCCTCTGAGAGCTGGGAGAGATTTTGTGTATTCAGTTTTGATCAACTCAACCTATTTTTTGCTTCGAGGTATGTTTGGTTAATATTTCTTAATGTATGTAGCTGGAAGTTTTTGTTTTGACATTTTCAAATTACAAGCTTCAACTTCTGATTTCAAAATATTTCTTTCCAAAATTTAACTATGAAAGTCTCATGAAAAAAATAATGGCTGTCTTGGCACATATGCACACTGCTAATGAATTTAGCTTGCATGAATAACTGCAGCTCTGGCATTTGCTGACTTTTCTGTACTTAATTTTGATCTTACCTGAACATTTTAATTTTTAGAACACAATTTTCTATGCTTCCTATTAAAAAAACAAACAAACAAAAAAAACAACAGAAGGAAAAAGATAAGAAAAGAACCTCCTTAATCTGTTGACATGTCTCATGCACTACCAGCACGATAAAAAAAACCACTCCTCTATTCAGAAAGGATTCATGTAGTCCCATCCGAAGGTGCTCTGTCCCCTCCACAAAAAAATTTCGTTTGAGCTTTTAGATAATAAAGTTTTTCTCTTAGCTTTAAAACAATCTGCTGTTTCTTTCTGTGACCTACTTGACTTTGTTTGCAAAAGAAAAAAACACACCTATTACCTATTATGCCTGAAATATACTATGCAAGCACATAACTTTTAGGAATTAAAAATATGAAAAATCTTAATGTTTTATTAGTTCCTAAATTTATACACAGGGCATGGAAAATAGTTCATTTTTTAAAGCATACTACAATGAGAACATAATTAGAACAGATTGATGTCATAAATGTAAATTCCTAGCTTCAACTGTGAACAGAAAAATTTCCTCTTAAGAGATCAGATCTTTACACCAAAAATTGTAGAGCTGCATACTTAAAAAATCCACTTTTATCTGTCTCCATTGCTGCCACTGGACTTGCTTTTAATTGTCATCTTGCTTCACCTAAGTAAGTACTCTAAACAGAAACACAAAATCCTGCACAAGGTAACATCAGATAGCATTTATTAAGTTGCTTTTCTTAGGAAAAAAAGGGCTTGTGTGATACTTGGTTTATCCCCAGCTAATGATTTTCAAAGATGCTATCTAATTTAACTAAATAATGCAGACATCTTGAATACTTCAGGAACTATATAGCATCTTACGGAAATTTGACTGTGCCATTTTAGTTTATTTATGTACATTTTATTAAATCTTTGAACTAATCATTTGGCCACTTTGAATTGAAACATAACTTGATGATTTCATGCTACAACTCCACCTGCTTATTTTTTAATACCAGGAATTTACAAAAAAAACTCTGTTATGTTTGGACTCACTGTGAACTAGCTACTTTGTATATTTGTTCGTAATTTAAAATGATATAAAATAAATTTTTAAAGAATTTCCACTTACAGACTTCATTGTTTTGATCATATAGTTTTATGTTTTGTAAGAAGCTCATGGATAATTATGGAAATAACCATAATCAAATTTACTCAAAAATTCCATTTTACTCTGTTAGATTGTCTCATTTGGAGAAGCAAAGACAAAGATACATTTGTGACAATCAAAAAATCTAAACATCAGAAAACACTGATTTCTACCTGAAATAGCAGTGTTCACAGTTTGATTAACTGAATGAGTTAGTATTATTCCATCATTTCATTGCGTTTTGCAAATCTTTGTTTGTACATAAAACAATAACCTTCTCAAGAAGATGGTCAAGCTCCATAAAGTAGTTTTAATAAAAATCAAACCATAAATGCTTGATTACTTCGCTTGCTCTCTTTTATCTTTCTCTTTTCATGATAATAGGTTGGAGACAGTCCTGTGTATGTCTTCTCTGCTAAAATGGGTGAAAAGGTTGGAGAAGATTATGCAATTATCAGTTAACTATACCCTGAAACACAATACTGTTGTGGAGGTTCAGACACCACACTCAGTACCTGAGCTTATACAAAGTGGTACCAACAGTAGTAAGTCAACACTGAGACAGGTTTCAACCAAAGAACCTGTTCCCAGGATGCAAGTTAGACTTACAAAGCCCTCACCAAAGCTCATCGTGCTCAGTCTATCAGTAGTTGACCTAACTAGATTAAGTCCAGCTCAGCTAAGTTTATGAACAAGCTGATGTTGCAGGCTGTACTGTAGTACAGGGAGACTCAAACTACTCTTAGAAAAGAAAGCTTTGCAAGAGTTGTACTTCTTACAAATTAAGATATGTAACACAGTAGGCCACAACCAAACATACAGACACTAGATCTCTATATGATACTTTGTTTAGGGAGGGATCAGAGGAGGATGCAAACAGAGTAAATATGTTGGAGCCACCAATATTTACCAAGAAGGACTACAGTAGCAATTGCAAAGGGAGACTGTGGGGTGTTGACCCTGGCTGGACACCAGGTGCCCACCAAAGCCACTCTATCAATCCCTGTCTCAGCTGCACAGGGGAGAGAAAACATAATGAAAGGCTCATGAGTCGACAGGGAGAGATCACTCACTAGTTACCACCATGGGCAAAACAGACTCAACTTGGGGAAAATTAACTTGGGGAAAATTAATCGACCAGGGTAGGGTAATGAGAAATAAAACCAAATCTTAAAACACCCTCCCCCCACCCCTCCCTTCTTCCCGGGCACAGCTTCACTCCCAATTTTCTCTACCTCCTCCCCCTCAGTGGCACAGGAGGATGGGGAATGGGGGTTGTGGTCAGTTCATCACATGGTGTCTCTGCCGCTCCTTCCTCCTCAGGGGCAGGACTCCTCACACTCTTCCCGTGCTCCAGTGTGGGGTCCCTCCCATGGGAGACAGTCCTCCACGGTCTTCTCCAATGTGAGTCCTTCACATGGGCTACAGTTCTTCATGAGCCGCTCCAGCGTGGGTCCCTTCCACGGAGTGCAGTCCTTGAGGCATAGAGTGCTCCAGTGTGGGTCCTCCGCAGGGTCACAAGTCCTGCCAGAAATCTTGCTCCAGCACTGGCTTCCCATGGGGTCACAGCCTCCTTTGGGCACCCACCTGCTCTGGCGTGGGCTCCTCCATGGGCTGCAGGTGGATATCTGCTCCACCATGGACCTCCATGGGCTGCCGGGGGACAGCCTGCCTCACCATGGTCTTCCCCACGGGCTGCAGGGGAATCTCTGCTCCAGCGCCTGGAGCATCTCCTCCCCCTCTTTCTTCACTGACCTTGGGGTCTGCAGGGTTGTTTCTCTCACATGTTCTCATTCCTCTCTCCGGCTGAAGTTTCTGTGCCACAGCAACTTCTATTGCCTTCTTAAATCTGTTATCCCAGAGGTGCTAGCACCATCGCAGATGGGCTTGGCCTTGGCCAGCAGCGGGTCCGTCTTGGAGCCAGCTGGCATTGGCTTTGTTGGACATAGGGGAAACTTCCAGAAGCTTCTCACAGAAGCCACCCCTGTTGTCCTCCTGCTACCAAAACCTTGCCACACAAACCCAACACAGAGACAAAGCGGCTAGAAAGTGCAGGGTGCAAGTTACAGGTTCAGAGATTTTTCCTGCCCAGGTGTATTGGTAAACTCTATTTATGTTAAATTTTTACAGACTACCAAGAACATACAGACCACTAGAAACACATTTTTACACTTCTATTGTTGTCATTATGTTGTCATTAAGACAGAGATAAGTATTACAAATCAAAATCTCTCTAAGATAATTAGGGATGTGGGGTGTCATGACAACTGCATTTTAGTCTTCTTTGAAGCAGTATACAATTTAGGAACTTTTGTGAATGTTAACCATTGCACTCCTGACAACACAGTAATGTTTTTCTGTTGATATATTGAATCTACCTCATCTTAGTCAATGACAACTGAACAGTAGGTCTCCATTTCCACTTTAGTTACTGCATTTGAAAACTTCAGAGCTTTTCCTGTTGGAGTTTTATAGGAAGGATGGATAACAAAAGCCTCAAGTGTTTTTTATCAAATGCTTCCTTACAATCCTCTCAACATAGGTCAGCACAGACACTCAGCTGCACATAACTGAAGCCGCATATCAACAGAAATAAAAACATGTTCCAGAGCACAATTACTGAAATTATAAACTTTGTCTTAAACAGATCCACTCAATTTTGTTCATAAAGTGCTTTTTGGTTTTGATTACAAAACCAATCTTTTTTCTTTCATTTTTATTGTGATTCACTACTTAACAGTTTAGAAACAGAATTCTCCTTGGTTCACACACCATCTGAAAAGTGGGATGTTTCAAAAGAGCTGAGTGTTGACCCAATTGTGTCTATTCATGACAATATGAACCTTACCCTGACTCTGGTGGGGTGGAATTTTTTCTATATATTGTTTGCTTTTCCTTGTAATTGAAGTTCTTTCAAAAAGGCAAAAGTTTCAGTGTTGTGAACGAGGTTAGGAAGAATTAATTCAACCATGTCTGAGCGCTTCAGCACTGGCAAAAGTAAAGAATTAGCAGTTACGACCAGTGCTAGTGCACATTCTCTGTGCCAAGAAATAGCATTACAAATAGTAAAGTGTATTCTATCGAATATTACACTGATTTCCTGACCTGATTTCTCTACCCTCTACTGCCAGAGACTCTGCAGGTGATTAGCGAGTCTTCTGTGCCTACTTTACTGACCGTCTTTTGCCTTTGCCTTATAAAGAGTAACTTTCCAAATGCAGTATTCTTTTGTACAGCGGTAAAGTGTCCAATACAATGCAAGTCCAGTTTCACTTTGAAACTTTTAGACACCACTGTAATACAAATAAATAATATTAGGTGGCAAAAAAAATATAGACGTGTTCAAAGGTCAGCATAGGAAGTCATGGAAAAAAAGAGTTTGAGAAATTATAACAATTAAGTTGTTAATAATTTCCTTATTGATTTCAATGGAAAAAAATACCTTAGTAGGTAATTTGTGTTAAAGATGATGAGGAAAACACCACATGAATGAGTTTCTGAGAGAAAATGAATTTTTCTCAAAATTTTCTGTAAGATTTCATTTTGGGGAAAAAGTTACTTTCCATATGAAAATGAAATTAAATATTACATTTTCAATAAGTTCAAGCTATAACTGGAATATATTTCATTGCTGAAATCACCCAAAGGGTTCAATTTGAACTGGTTCAAAACCAATAAATTATATCTCCCTAGCACATTGCTTTACAAGTATTAGGCCTTGGCTATGTATAGACTCCTTGCGTTGAAGATTTACATGTCCCAGAGTACACCGGGATATACACACTTATAAGAAAAACAGGCACTTGCATACCTTATAACAATTCTGTTTAATATGTTGTGTGCATACCTTTGCCTGGAGTTAAGAAAGCTTAGATTCAAGTCTCTCCTCAGTCTGATTTGGAGAAACCTGGCATGAAAAATTGTAATGGGAATGAGGCTGAGCACAAGCTTGTCCTGCATCTAGCATGTTCTTGCTCAGTGTCTCTTCCATTACGCTAACTATGAGTGTGGTTTTGCTTTAAGACAATTCTGTTTTCTCACTTCTTTAAGCATCTGGTTTTATTCTAAGGAAGAATAAAACATTTTTGGTGCCTTAAAATTTGCTTTGGAATAGAACTGTCATATTCCTTTCAATACTAATGACAATATGTTTTGAGCTAAGAAGAAAACTGTGTAACATTAGGAAATCCCTTAGCAATATTTACAAATGGGATAAAACTCCAGTTGTATAAATCTTGCACATTGGATATTAATTTCAGTTGCAAATATTTAAAGCCCTTTTCACTGTTTTGAAAGGTTATATACTAAACAGATTATGCTTCTCAGACTTATTCTAATCAGAGTTATTGCATTATAACTCTTGGTACTTACTTTAAACCCTAAAGAACTTGTATATCCTTTAAATTCCATGAGAGTGTTCTCATCCCTTATGAATGGAAAATATATCATTAGCAAAGAAAGCTGTTTTATAAAGTCCATGGGGTGTAGATTTACTAAAAAAAATCTGAGATACAGCTTATAAAGTATATTAAACCAAACAAAACTGTTAGACACATGAATGATGGGGAATGAGGCTGAAGAAGTGAGGCATACAAAGATAATATTGCATTGATATTAAATTTAATTTAGTTATCTTTTTTTTTTTTAATGAGGACATCATGAGATGGCTAATAGGAATGAGTTTAAAAGAAACAGAAATTCTTATCATCAGGTGAAAGAAAATTCAAAGTCCTTAATACACTTGAGCATGGGCACAAGGTGATGACCATACTAGATTTCTGAAGTAACTATTACATGAAATCAAAGATTCAGTAACAAGGATTTAAAATGTTTGTCAGGTCAGCAACACTGTTGTATGACAATGGAATGACAATATAGTACCTGTATTTAAGAAACAGAATATGAGCCATCTGATTTCTCTACCATACAAGATATTAGAATGTATTGTACAGCAAAGGTCCACATAGAATTAAGATAAATAGAAAAATACCATAAAAGATAATACTGATTTACTAGAGAGAGATCATGACAGACAGACTTGGTAGTTTTCTCTGGGCAAGTTACTAGCTTTCTACAGAGAGAAAATATGTGATGGCCACAGATAACTTGGGTCTATCATTTGATACTGGCCATATGGGAAACAATTAGGAAGGCAAAAATGCTGATTAATGCAACAACAATAAGCTGAACAAGCAACCAGCTAAATGAAGAAGAGCTGTGGGGCTAATAGAAGGTATTAATTAAACTATTAAAATTGTTAATGGCAAATAGTTTAGATGTATTTTCAGTACAGAATGATGAAATACAGGAAAACCTGAGTAACCTTCATGAACAAAGTAACAGGAAGAAGTTTTGAGTTTTTCTGCTATAAAATTCTGCTGCTCTGAATGCTTAAAGATTGATAGTTCCAAGCAAGCAAGTGCCATATGTCATGTCTAGATCCCATCAAGATTGTCAGAATAACTATTGCCCTAACTGTTTTTCCTGCATTTTCAAATGCAGCACAATTTTTTAGAACTGATGTACAAAATGAGGCCTCGCACAATAATGGAGAGTTTACTTTTCCCCTTTCACTCCATACCCAGTGGCTAAAACAATTAACAAGTGTATGAGTAGCCAGGTCTGTTGAAGGAGATTTGAACTTGAATTCTTCATCTCCTATGCAAGCATCCTTCTTTCCCATTTAAGGTTATTTTAGGATATCACTTTTGATCTTTCTTAAATGATTACACCAGAGAGATTAGGACAAAAACTTTGGTCCACGCCACTGATATGGAGAAGACTTCTGTCATGCTTTCTTCTCTAGTTTTAGATTGTATGTATATTTTTTATTTAAATATTGTAATTTAAATAGAAATTAGAGAGCATTAATTAGAACTCAGGATTGATCTTTCCTAGCTAAGTATCTTGAACAATGGACTATAGAGTCATGTTTAGTCTTAGAATCACAGAACAACTTGGGTTGGAAGGGACCTCTGGAGATCATGTAGTCTACTCCTTCCACCCCAAATCACACCCCTAATCCTACCCCATTTGGACTGGGTCCAGTTAGAGCAGGTTGCACAGGGCCATGTCCAGTTGAGTGCTGAATATCTCCAAAGATGGAGATTTCATTAACTCTCTGGGAAATGTGTTTTAGTGCTTGACCACCCACACAGTAAAAAAAGCTTTTCTTTATAAAACTACCTTGTACTCACTTTCTGATCCAGTCCACTTTTTGCATTTCTTTCTCCTTGTTAGGTAACTTCGAGTAGAAAGTGTTATACTCCAATACATTCTCCTGTACTCTGGAGGAGCATCATCCTGAGGAGAGAGATGTGGCCTAAATCTCATCAGGCTTAACAGCACTCGAGTTTTGAATGAATGTGTTCAATATCAGATTATTCTATACAAATTGATACAATTATTCTATACAAAGTTGATACATGCGGCTCAAAAATATATTCTGTTTTCTTTCAGAAGCATGGTTTTATGTGCCTTTGAACGTTTTTTTTTGGCACCCGACTTTCAGAAAAGTTCAAGAAGGTTGATAAGGGGATCAAATACACTTACAGGCAGTCTTAAGAGAGTGGTTGCCATTAAAAATACAGTCCCATTCTCCTTGTTTGCTAGTTTTAGGCAACTACAAGCTAAGCTGATGTGAGCTGGCCCTTTCTACAGTGTGCTCCCATTTGGACATGTGAAAATTTCCCCACATGCTGTTATTGGAGCCAACATATCACACTCAGATTCCCGGTTCCCTTTCTGATGTGTCTTACCTATTACTGTACTGAATCTAGATGACAATTCTTTTGGGACTGTAGCCTTAAGAGTGACTGAGACTCATCCTGAACTGGGGAGGGGATAAGCAAGAAAACCGATATGAACTTTCTACCAGGGGACCACAAGGCATGTGCCAGGCATATAGTGCTTTTAAAATAAATAAATAAAGTCCCTCAATCCAGTCAAATGCCTTTTCTATATCTGTTGAAAGAATTATATGAATTCTAGCAAAAAGTACCAAACTTTACTGGTACTTTGTGCCTTTTACAGTCATCATAACAAATGACTACTGTCCCAGTATAAACCCAATTAAATATTTCTGAAGTAGGATAGGAGACTGCCTTTCCTAGGGTAAGGGTGATAATGTCTCCATACTTAGTGGGTGGAAGGGAATAAATCTATGGCTCGGACATTTGCCTCTTAAATGACCTTGTAGGCATATTGTGATATCCAGCTCCTCTGTGGAAGAAAACTAAACCAGTCATAACAAGAATTGGGGCAGGGGACATGGCTTATAATGTACTGCTGAGAACCCATTCAAATTAGCAGCTTTATCTGATTTTTTTCCCTTCATTTTATTAACTACTTCTACTGTTATGTGCCTATTTAAAGAGATAAATTGTTCTGAGGATAATTTGGGTAATTTGATATTTTTCAGATTTTTCAGAGTGGACTATTATTAGGATGCTGGAAGCTATGTAATCAGCTGTAATGGAAACAAAGTCTTAGTTAACATCCTCATTACTCCGTAGCATAATTAACTCACAGCTTTTTTAACAGTAGAAGACTAACACCTGTGTCACAATAAAAACCTGTAGTGTATATCCTTTTGAATGATTCTGTTTACATCAGTGTATTCAGTTTAACTTTCAGCCCTGGCTTTACTTTCATTTTCATGTTTCTTCCTTATATTGTGTGGGTAAGCTACAGAGGAACCTCAGTTTGAGGAAGAAATTTTTTTCTCACCTTACTTTTGGCAAATTACTTTGCTCCTCAGCTTTGTTCTTAGATAAACAAGGAAAACACTGCACTGTAATGGCATGCCATGTTTCTTTCCAGAAGAACCATAGATATTCAGTTTTTTCCCAGCTGTGAACACAAAATATTTTGAATATTAAAATATAGTATGATGACCATAGCCTCTCCGTGGTTTACTGGAGAACTCCTGCCTAGTACCTTGCTCACTGTCCCTTTTAACTTCAAGAAAGTCTCCATAAAGATAAATTTTTATAATTTTTACATATGACCTGTAAAACTCTCTTCCCCTGAAACTGCCTGAGCAGGGTTGATGCTGATGATTCCCTGCTACAGTATACAATAGCAGCTTCACTCAGAGTAGTTTTTGCAATGAATGTGTTTATTTTACAAATGGACCCATGCATGCTGTGTTATGACAGGCAAGTGGTGAAAATCTCCTACTGAGGAATGCCCCTAAGCCAGAAGGTCTCCAGGATATCTGATGAGTGATCTCCTGTTGCTTTATTTGGCTCTTGCTGGTACCCATTTCACTGCTGACTGGACAAATGCCATTCAACAATAAAATATCCTTGCCTGGAGGATTTGACACAGATGGCTCTGGTCAGATTGGTCTGTTCAGGGTAAGGAATCAAGCCCATGACCTTTTTTACTGATAATGGTATTGTAGTCACACTTTTCACAGAACAGCTGCTCGCTGTTTGAGTTTCCATTGTACTTCTATTTAATTTTTATTTCTTTGGTTTTTTTACCTGAGACTCCATATCATCATAGATAAATAGAAAATGATCTATCAGTGTGCTCAAGCCAAAGATAATACATTATTCTGCTATGTATAGTTATAAAAATAAAATATTTGTTTCCCTTTTTTTTGTGCACAAATACCACTTTTTATTAACAATTGGTTAATCAGTGTGAAGATTATGATATCCAATCCTTCATAATATTTTGGTGATTAGATACAAAATAATTACTAAACCTACCAGACTGTTACAAAATGTTATACAGTTACAATTAATAAATTGCCATGCAATGAGATGGTAAAAACTGATACACCAAGCCAGTTCTCCTTTCACAGTGGTATAAGCCAAGGAATACTCCATTGAAGTCAGTAATGTGATTCAAGTGAAAGGAGAATAAATTCATAACTACACTACCATAGACCTCATCTATGTAGTAATGTGGTGAATGACTAAACTCAGAAAGTTATAGAAATTCTCAGAAAGTAGTTGTTATTGATTGTATTTACCATTTAATTTTTCATTCCTCAAATAATCTTTTTTCTTTTTTTTTTGAGTCATCTTTCAAAAACAACTTTTATCATCATAATAAGTAAAACTGAATACATTCCTGCCTATGGTATCTAAAGATATACTTTTTTAAAATCAGGCAAGACAATAAATGTGACTTTAAGGTGTCTTTCATAGTGAAAGTATCTTTTTAAAATAACGTATTGAATCTGAACATTACAGAATACTATGGTTCGTTGCCATGTTCATATATGTTACATCCCTCTGTTTAGCAACCAGAAATTGATTAAATGAACCCAGATTTAACATTTTAACTGAATGTATCAGGACAGCTAAGCTGCAACTGTTGGATTGTAAAACTGTCCCATCACCTCCCATCTTAGGACTCTGGTGGTCTGAATACCTGACTGCAGAAGGCAGTGATCCAGCAGCAGTAATTGAGGCAAGTATCATCAAGTTATTCCCTGGTCCCAACCATAAGCCTAGGCTAATCTCATCATAGAGTAGAATGCTAGAATCACTGGGAATTTTTGGTGAATACCTCTTTGGATTGCTCCCAGAGTATTGGCAAGTGCCTGGGGTATGCAGTAAGGATCTTGTGTCTCTTGGCTAAACAGAATAATTTAGCTCTTGGGCATGTGGCACATAAGTCAGGAAAATAAGTCACCCCTGTAGGCAATTCTAAACATTTACCTCGCAGAGCACCATACCAGAGTTTTGGTATGGCCACACAGATTTACTTGTAAAGTAAGGTGAAATTTAACATTTGGCTATCAGGATCTAGTTTAAGAAATTTTAAACATGCATGTGTGTAGCTCGCTAAAAAGGCAGAGTTTTTCAAATTACTTGCTCATTATGAAATGTTTACCCAACTCTGATGATTAGTCATTGGTTGGCAGAATTTAATCTTCAGAAATACTAGAAATATTTTTATAAAGAAGCAGTACAAATAACTGGAATGTAAGTTGCCTCACTTTAATGTCTGTACATTCTCAGGTCTCAATTGTTACTATAAAGTTGTTTTGAATTAAAACTTGGAAGTTTAAATTGAAAACTGTCTTGTATGTTGTAATCAGTTTTTGAAAAATGTAATCGTAGCACAGGATTCCATTTAAATAGTTATTTCCCATGGTGTAATTACCAGTGAAGAAGAATAGAGTGGCTAAACTACAGTGAGATTGAATTTACAGCTGCTAATGCAGCTCTACTTCAGAGTACACTGTTAGCTGAAAGGCAGACGTGGGATCTCCCAAGGTTATGGGCTTTAAGTCTCAAAGCCTCCAGCAGATTAATTCCTGCATAACCACATATTTCAAAGAGCTCAGAGGCTTGACTTTAAAACAGAAATAAGTATCCCTCAGAGAAGGCACCAGTACATGATATTAAAAAAATTTCAACATTAAAACTGTGATATAAGAATCAACATCTGTTCATAGAAAAATTTTCCTAACTTTTTTCTTCTCAAACATTTCCCATGTGAAAGGTATATGAGTCTCCTGGTTCTTACAACTTCTCATAAAATTCCAAACTCAGATATGTAGAGAGAAGGCTGGAGATACAGAGATATCAGACATTTGTAGACGTGATGAGAGATATGTAGAGATGTCTACGCATCTCTGATTACGTCTGTATCTTCAGACTTCTCTTATCCATTAATAGTAGTATGTTTTAATGCTATTTCAACAGTTAATTTTGACATAACAGCTTTATTGTTCCCTTAAGATCACATAGGCAACTTCTACAGTGGTTTGTAAGATGATAAAGGGAACACTGTCTGCATTATGTTACACAGTTCTCTGCTCTGTTGGCCATGATCAGAGTAGCTTCAAGGAACTATCAAGCAGACAGATGTCCTTTCACCTGTGGTTACATTTTGCTTATAAAGGAACATATACACCTTCCTAAAAAATGAGTTTCCATAAGCTTAAGAGAAAATGCCTGTCAGATAAAAGCACTGCAGCTGCTGAATATGTTTTTATATATTAAAGCATTTTAAGATTGTGGGTGTATTGCAAGTAAATGATTTAACTACATTCAGCTGTCCTGTAAGTTGTTTGTAATTACTGATTTTGCTTTTCAGATGTGCATAATAAAGTTCTCAATGTAGCTCTTTCAAATGCAGCAGCAATGCTGACTCTTCAGTACTTGATAGTTCAATCACACAGGATATCTTCATATTCAAGTGAGGCAAAAAATAAAAAAGAAAGATAGAGGCAGCACAAGGTAATGCCTGGTATTATTAGTGGCTCAAATTTGTTTGCTTTGCAATGATAGCTCCAGTCCTTGAAAAATTTTGATATTTTTAATCATATCTCTGGCAGTATTCACAGCTTCAATATTTCAGTAAGTCCATAAAACGTTTCTTTCATACATTGATAAATTTTCCCACATAGTCTAGAATAAATGGTTCTTTGCAGTCAAAAATGATATCAAAATATCTTGTCCCAAACAAGCAAGATGCTCATGCTACACAAAACCAAAGCAAATCTTAAAAGTATCAAAGAAAGTTGCTTTGACACATACTCTGATCTCCAGTAATCAGCCATTTGTACCACAGCCTATCACAGTGATATTCAAGCACCTGGTTTTTCCCATTGTCCCCCATAAGGCAATTTTTTTTTCTTTGTTTCCTATAGAATCAAAGCATGTGTATTCATGCCCTATATATGTCTAGCTGTTGATAACATAGCAAAACATATAAAAATTTGTGGAGCCTTCCAATTATAATTAGTAACTAACACTTTATTTCATAAGAAGTATAAGCAGGTAGGCTAACACAAAACAAATTGAGATTCTGCCAATAACTTCCTCACGAAATACAGACATGGAAAACGTGGTTTTATGAAGTACCAAGAAATTTTATAGACCAAAAAATGGGAATTAGTGTGGGTCTGAGGCCCACATAAGAAATCACAGCATTTCAGCTCAAGCTAAGAAGAGATCAAGAAGAGTTCATCCTGAATAGTATGTTTAGCTTTGAAGAATTATTTAACCTTTTCTTTTTTGGAACTTTAATTTAAATGAAGTTTCTGGCAGATTATTTGACTTTCAAACTGTTTCCACTTCTTGTTTTGAAGATGAGGGTCTTCTGGTGGAACAACCTTATCACTACCTCTTTCTCACTCCCCTTCCACCTCTAGCTGTTCTACTCTTAAGATGTCAGTACAAATGTTCCTCTTACAGTGATTGGGAAACACAAACTTTTGCACTGTTTGTAATGAAAATAAACGGTTTCAAACTCGAGTTAGCATTTTACTTCAATCACCTCAGAATTTGGTCAAGCCACTTTTCAATCTGCATTAGTTTGATGCCAGAATGTACACATAATCGGAATTAATAAGCATTTTTTGTGCTTATGAAAAGGGCCAGATAAACAGACAAATGTCTTGCATTTACCTACGGACCATGCAGCATTAAATGAGTTGGAGGAGTTAATTTGATGAGGATAGGAATTAAAATGGAAAGTAAGGCTAATAAATGCTTTTAAAAGTACTTTATTTTCACAGACTCTTAAAATTCTCTGCAAATACAAAGTAGCAATTATGAAGACTGTTTTGTACATAAAAGGCAAAGCTTTGGCTATTTTCCCCAAACCAGTTCTGTGATCAGGTTTTAGGACAACTTACCCTTTCCTTAAAAGAAAACTGTTCTTTCAGCTCTCCGCACTGTACAAAGAACTTGAAACCCCACTGTAGTGAAGTATGAACAGATGAATACAGGAGTATTTCAGCAGGTATCTTCTCTTCAGTGCGCTGTATGATTTAATCCATTGGTAAATATATTTTAGAGATATAAAATACAATGCCAAACTAGGGTGGGGATCAATAAATTGAACTCTAGTTGTTCAAGTTTTTAGCCTGCAAGAGTGTACCCCTGAGACAGAGAGTATTGATGTTTATGTTCTGATTCAAAGTCTTTGTGTAGTATCTGGCAAGCAGTGAGGGAGTTTCCTTTCTGTCTTAATCTTCTCTGGCTAGAGTTACTGCCTGAAAACTTGTTGTTAGGACAGATCACTGTGCTATTTATGACTACTTCTGTTCAAGGGCTTGTTTATATATTACACAATAACTATTTATGTAGGGGATAAAGCCAGACTGTGCATCCTCAATACGCAAACTACGGTCCATCATAAGCTACAGCTCATCAGAGAAGCAGAAGTCAGTTGAATCAAGCTGTTCCTTAGAAACTGGCAGTGAGACTAACCATCTAAAATGACTATTAATGCTGACTACACTGAAGTTTCTGTTCAGTTCAGTATTGCCAGAACTTCATTCATATTCAGTGAACCAGTATAACCACAACGTAGAAGATGGACCTAATCTAAGATGTGGCCTTAGACAACACTAGTCACTCTAACTGCTCTTTTCTCATGGAAGGCCTCCAGGTTCACACAACTGCATTAAAAGGTAGGGTTTGCCTCACATAAATTCACTTATTCAAAAGTTAAATGTCCAGGTGTTCTCTGTAGTGAGAGATGCCTCTGGAGAGCAACCATCCCATTCTAAGAAGACAGGTATTTGAAATGGTTAGGCTACATCACACTTCTGAGATTCTTCTGTGGTTTGCTTTGTTTTGTTTTGTTAATGTCCAAAGACTATTAAGAGAGCCAAAATGTTTAGCTTCAACTGCGTATCAACCCTCTAAATGATTATGTTGACTGAAATGAAACCTCTCCAAATCTATATGGTTTTCCCTTATTTTCATAGTTGTATATCTCTAGTCCTCTCTTCTTACTCAGATGAGCATTTTGATCTCACTGTGCTGTTCTATTCATTCTCCTAGTGGTTCTAGGCTTGACAGCACTGGTCTGCTACTGAAAAAATCCTGGTAGTGCCCTAGTGGGACTGAGTGAATACTGGAGTTCTCATTTAACTGTTTTTTCTGATAAATCATGAAATATTTTTTTCTTTGGAAAAAAATCTGCCTTTTTCTGCTTTTTATTCCTACCCAAAATATGTATTAATTGCCAACTTCACATGCAATATTGAATTATATTCCAAATTATTCAAACCTTTTAAGTCCATTTTTATTTGTGGATGAAAATAACAACTTTTACTACAAAATTAAATACTAAAATGGTCACGTTTTCAAAAACATTGTTAAAATCAACACAAAATATGTCAACATTTGTAGAAATTGTGTCATATGGACAAGGGAGTAATCAACGGAGCTCAAATTTAGGACTAGTTTCACTATGACTGCATTTACTATTTGCTACACAAAGATCAGCATTCAAACCCGTGGCTGAGTTAGCACATCCTGAAACATTACCATGGATCAGCTGAACTGTCATAGCTCCATGTAAGCACTTGATCTGTGATGAACTACACCAAGGTAATTATAATGACCTTAAACTTAGTAAAATTACTTCAAATGTGACAAGCCTGAAACTATTAGTGGTTAACACTGTAACTTTGTGTGGAATGGTTACATGCTATTATAACTAAGTCCTCAGGTTAGTTATTCCTGTGAATTGTAATACTAACATTTTTTTAAACTCTGTTCCACTGCCTTTTTCCTATTCCATTTTATTTAGAAGAGAGAAGGAAATTCTCAAAATGAAAGCTAATGTACAAGAATAATTTCTAAAAAACCAAGAAACAGCAGCTATTTAAAACAAATGAACATGTAACAAGCTTACAGCACTGTAACAGCAGGATACAGGAGAAAAAAAGTAAAAATAGCCACTTAAAAAAAATTGTTTATTAAAGCCCTCGTCTCCACAGCAGGAAATAAAAAGAAAAATACTGAAACAGCCACCTTAAAAATGATTTATTAAAAAATGCATCACCAGAGATGTACAGAAAGAAAACAGTTTACCAACCATCTTAAAATAAATTTATTCAACTATGGCCCAGCAGGAAACACTATAAAAAGTAAAATTTCTACTGTGTGAAAATAAATAAATAAAAATATTTTAAAACAAGGAAAAATAAAGTCCTTTTAAAATAGTTTTATATAGTTTTTATATTTATATAGATTGTATTGTATCTATTCACCAATGGCTTCATTCTTCATAAAGTCGCATTCCCTGGCCCCATTCAACAACCATGTCCAATATACATTTAAACAGAAGCATGTGAGAGGTCCCTGCTACCTCAAGTTTAAACATCAGTGAGCTCACCATCTTTCATAGCTGATCTTTTTAAATTATATTTTAAATTATATCTTGCAAGTCTGTTTTCAAGAGGATGATAGAGCTGTTCTAAAAGTTTCTTTTCCAGCCCAGTCATAATTTTCACTGGGAATCTGTCATCTTGTGCAGTACATTTCAGTTGTATTCGTGTATGAGAGCGGTACACCCAAAGTTGCATGGAAGCACAGTATCCTTAAAGAAGCCAAGGACTTCTTATGACCAGGTAGGAGCACACCAGGGCCTCATTCTGCTATGACATACTATGTCATTCCACTGCCCTCAGTGAGGTTGGTTCTGATACACGGTGTTGGAAGTGACAACAGAGTCAGTCCTTTCACTATCAACTTGGCTTTGCCATTGACTTTGTAAGCTTGGATATATTTGTTAGCCCCATAGCTCATGGTTTCCTTATTTTTACAAATAAACAACAACCAACTACTTTTGCCACACTAAGATGGAGCATTTGGGATCTTTGTTCCAGGCCATTGCTTCATATGCAAGTAAAATGAACCTCATCCTTATAAATACTCAAGCTCTGAGTCTCTCACCAGGATTTTTGTCCCACCAGTGTGATCTAGGTTTGTCAACCTGGAGAACTCCTTTACTATCTAGATTGCCTGAAGCCTCTTCTGTGTTTAGGAACAGGCTTGGGGCAGCAAAGGGTGCAGTGATTCTGTTGTGTTCCAGTAGACGTAGATCTGTTACCTGCTTTATCCATGCCAAGCCTTGGAAAGCCACCATGCCTACTGATGCAGTACAAAGAGAAAAGTCAGACTCCATGACTTCTCCCAGCAGTACTCCTTTCTATTCCCACATGTCAGCCTTTCTGTGGTAATAAGAACAGGAAAGCCTTACTGTCAGACATGTTCCTCTAATATTTATTCTAGGTATCCCTGTCTTTCCGTACTGGGGCCAGGAGCACTCAGGCCCTGGACTCTCATTCTTGATGTGGCTCAGACAATTTTGACCACACTGATAAAAAGCTCTCTTCTGTTTGTGTGCAGAAAAACAGACTGTGGAAAAAAATGACATGAAATATGTTTATGGTCTTGGCAATAATGACGAGCCTTCTAAGTAGCATTACTGCAAAACCAGGGAAGATAAACTCACATTATACACAGTAAATACCTCTGTGAATATAAATAGATATTTGTGTGTATATATATAATCATAGAGAGCAAAGGAACTAAGAGAAAGATGAATCTCAACTGAAGCCTACCGTGTGACAATGTGGTTATTATAACATATATGTCCATGAAATTAAAACATTTCACTACTTTAGAGAAAGCTAAAATAAATATAGTGAACCTCTTAGGGATTGATTCTGCATATAAAATTCGAGCAAAGTTCCTATTTGCATGAATAAAAGCTTCAGGATCAGGCCCAATGCTTATTTATTTCTTCCTCCTGCTGTATAATTCAATAACTAGAACTGCAAGGTAAAAAATGTGTATAAAATGGAACCTATTGTGATGTGGCTGTTCACTTTGTCAAAAGAAGAAAATTGTGCAGTTGGGATATGTGAAATCAGACTTCAATATCTCTTTATGATCTCAAAAAAACGTAACACCAGAAATAAAGTTCATTTGCAGTAAAGTTGGTGTTGCTGCTTCAGTAAATTCCTTGTGTGAGTGGCAGTGATGATTACAGCCAAGGAAATAATTCCTAGCAAATTATTTGTTCAATGAATTTCACCATTTCTTCTGCCCATGATTTGTCTGTGATCAGATGGTGATTCTCCCAGTGTTATTCTTCATTCAGAATTGTTAAGAGATGTCATCACTCAGCACACCTTGATCCAAGAGACATTCACAAACAGCTATTCAAAGGCCACACCTAGCCTGGAGCCTGTGTTTGTCTCCAAGACTTTGTCAGGTAGCAGGTGTCTCAATAGTGTCTTTTTTCACTGGCTTCTCACTAACCTTTGTAGAACATCTTGGAGAAAATGTATGTGACATCCTTTCAATAAAGGCTGCCTTGCTGAAAATACAGTTCTTTATGCTAACTCCGGGAAACAGAGGCTTAACATAAGTTATGGGGAGAAAGCTTAAAATATTAACAAAGCAGTTTTCTTCACCAATTTCTACTTGAAATCAGGTCACTTTGAGGAAGTGGAGAAAGCAAGCAACAGAGTTGATAGCTCCTCCTTAAAAATACTATACAGTACTTTCCCCCTGGTATTTCCTAATTCACCTGTAGGGTGGTAAGGGAGGGAAGCTGGGATCTTGAGAGCATCAGGTGGTCTCAATTACCATGGAATCCTGGGAAGAAAGAAACAATCTTTAAAGTGTAAATTGTCTTTAATGTCCTCTTCCCCCCTCCCCCCCTTCTTTCTTCTTGGTCAACCTGCAGTGCACACAGGCTTCAATAGATAGCAATTCCAAGCCAATGGGCATCAGCTATGACTGAAAACTTTTGCATGTTTTCTCTTTTCAAATACTTTGTATCTACATGAAAATGTCGGTAGTGACACAGAACACTAGGACTTAAAATGTTAGCCATGTATCTTTTTTTTGCTGTAGATTCATGTTAATACCCATATTCAGTACAGTAATGTTTACTAAGGATACCAAGGATAGGTGGATTGAGCCAAAAAAGGCATCTTCATTTCTTCAGCAACTTCCTACTCACCGATCTAATATATATCTGTCTATTGTACTATTGCAAGAGATAGCTAGCTGGCTAGTAAAGGAAAATTCTTATGGGATTTCATCTGCATAAAGTAGTAGGATCAGAGCCCTCAACACAAGGAAAATTTCAGTGTTTCAGGTATTTAAACCTTCATTAAGAATACTTCATATCTCACTGAGAATATTGGACATATACTTTAGTTGTGTTGTGTATTTCCCCTACTGTGCACTACCAAATACTCTTTTTCCCATAGTGATTTTGGAAAAGGAAAATATAATGTTTCATAATAGGTTTCTTATTATTTTTGAGGTTTTTAATAACAACATTCATGAGGTATTATTGTTCTCCTTTTATAGGAAAATTCTTTTTTGGTTGTATTAAAAATCATTCATCTAAGGAGTTTAATAAAATTCCTATATAAAGAAGTTCTTATATTAATGTGTATTTTATGCCACTTCAGCTGTAGTTCTATCTTTAATTTCATATAAGCTATTTGGAGTTGATTAACTAGCATATAATCTCTGCCAGCCAAATACATGAAAAGTTGGTGGTGTATTTTTAATCATCTATATTCAGAGCTGGAAATTAATTTTACTTTGATTTTTTTTAAACATCTCCTGATTAAAACTTAAGCAGTCAAACATCTCAAGCATTTAACTTCAATGTTGTGTCCTCCTCTATCAGAACAAAATTGGGCATTTTCCTATACACAATAGAGGAAAAAAAGCAATTACTATCAATCAGTGACTAAGCAACAGATTGGAGTATTTAGAAAGACTCATTCATACACAGATTTGCAGCAGTGTTCAGCTCTTCTGATTAGATTCCATAGATTTTAAATTGTAGCTAATTAGGCTGTCATAGGTTCATTAATGGCTCTACTGATTCAGCACTCCCTCACCTGCATGCATATTAAAGCTCATTAGCTCCCTTGTCTAAAATACCACCTGCATTAATTGCTGCTGATGCACTAGGACTCTTCAGAAGGCTCTTCTGACAACTAGTCTACCTGCTTGTAATACCCATTGCCCCCAGAGCTCTTCAGGAGAGCTAGCACATAAAGTTCATAGTGTTTCAAACATTGTAATACTGCAGCTGTTGTGAGGGCAGTCAAGCCTGTTTTCTGCTTAACAGCAGGAAATAAATAATTAGCGATGCCTATACTGTAATGCTTACCACAGGACCAGTTTATTTGCTCTGGAGTCTCACTACTGTAAGCTACCTAACAATATCATGTACTAACAAAGTGCTAGGGGAGATCCAAAGACATACATAATCTATTATGACCAAGAAGAATAGATGACTTAAAGTTAGAATAGAACTGTTGTTCTGTGACGTCTTTAGATTAAATGTTTGGTGGGTTATCTATCATAAGGACAGTGGGCCAAGCCTGTGACACAGTTCGTTCCTGCTAATCCTTTAGTCCTTTGTTTTATGTAGGTGTCCTCACAGATATCAGGGTGCTAGATTATGTACCACAGGGGTTATAGTTTACAGCTTGAGTGATAAAGCAAAGCTGTAACTAGCTGGAAGCTACTGAGGAAGATTGCTCTAAGAAACAGTTCTTCCTGGCTCCTGATTTCCAAGCAGTTACAATCAAAGATGGACCGGTAAGATAACATGTGGCATAAACTCAAAATACATCTGATAACATTACTGACAGTAATTTGCATTGCTGAAAGGCTGTTAAATGCAGACAATGTCTTGCCTTCTCATGGAGAGTTTTGGGGTAAGCAATGGTAACCTCTCATAGAAGGTGTAACCAAGTATAAATTTATCTTCAAATTAATTGTGCTGAGGAAGCTTCATTGTTTTCTCCTAGCAGTTAAATATATCTCATTTCAAAGAACTATTTCATATTTATAGTCATATTTTCATACATATTTCTATTATCAATCTCCCAAAGTTTCTTTTTTTTCACTTCTTGATATCAAACTAAATACATACCATTACTTTGAAATGAAATAATTTCATTTTTTAAAATGCTGAAATGGTAATAATTGCATTTTTACATTTTCTTTCTTAGTTTATGCATACATATATGTCTGTGTAAACAGACAAGCATCTATATCCCCCCAAACTTTTGTGTATATTACAGCAAACAGAGAATTCACAAAGTTTTGCTTGACTTTTGTTCACTGTAAGGAATATTTTGGGGGCGATGAACTGTCCTTGTATTTGCTTTCCCTGGGAAATATTCAAAATCTCTCCTGAAATTTGTTATCTTTTACAAAATTTTGAATAAGATATTTGGAAGATGGAGTACTACAACTGAAGAAAACTCTATTTCATTCTCATAATTGTAAATTTACCATACAAACTGACATTCCAGATTTACTTCTTCAATACTGAAAATACTTGATGGAATGGAGAATCCCTGTGCAGTAAAAGCTAAATCCTGTTTCCATAAAAATCACTGTCAAAACTTACACTTAAGTGATGAGTGATGCCTCAAATAAATACAAAAATACAGAAAATATTAGAAATTTACAATTACTGTTTGAAGCTCTTCCTCTGACACTGAGTTCTTACCTATCCTTTTAAAAACACCAAAAACTGAATTATCAGTGAAAAAAACCTATTTGAGTAAACTCTCACTTTGTGCAACAACAGGCGCTGCCATAGTTGGAAGACACAGAACAGTTAGAGCTTCCACAGTTCTATTCCTCTCCTCTGTTTACTGGAAACACTCAAGTGTTTGATGACACATATCACAATTCCTGTTGTGAATGCAGTAATATCCTGTTACAATTGATTTTTCTTTACTAGTGTAAAAGAAAGAAGGAACAAAGTGTTGTTTAGTTCAACCTTCCTTAGTCCACCTCGGTCCAAGTCTTGAGTGAGTACAGAAAAAAAACCCAAAACATATTGTTAGTATAATTTTGTTATGATCAAAGGCAGCATCCATAGTTATAATAGTAGTGTCACTATGGTGAAAAATGAATACTTCAGAAAATGTTCCAGCCCATCACAGGTTAGTGTAATGGGAATCTAGAGAGGCAAGCTAAGGTTTAGGGATAATACTAAGCCTTCCACTGAATTCTGATCAATACTTTGATCTTGCAATGCTGAATGCCACTCAGACAAAAAAGAAACCACTGTATCAACAGCAGGTGGCTTAAAAATACCTTGTATGTGCACTGAGGCACAGACAGATAGAACCAGCAAAGCAAACCCACCAATGATGTTTTAGAGCCATTTTGGCAAGGTCCAAAATATATTCCCTTCTTCCCACCTGTGTAACTGCTGACAGATGTCAGCAGACCAGGGGTAAGAAAATGAGAGCTCAGTTCCCCACCTCTTCCCACCTTATTTATCCTCTCGGGTTCTGCAGAGCTCCAGAGTGTGGCAGGAGGGGCTTATACTAAAGGACTCCATGTGGAGCTGACTTTTATTCTTGTCAAGGCAGTAGTGAGTGAGAAAATGAATTTTTAATGCTGTATTTTCCTGTAAGTTTTATTCTTTCCCTCTTCTTTTAATTAAATGCACTTGTGGACTGAAAACAAAAATATTGGCTCTTTATCTTTCAACTTTTCTTTGGAGCCTAGTTGTATGCCAGGGGTAGTCAGACTTACTAATGTCTTTGGATGACATTCTTCACTTCAGCCTGTCACAGATACAGCTTTTATTCAAATGTGGTTATGATCATGAATCAGTTTCAGTGTATGTGGACAGGTCACTGATTCTCAGGTATTTTTCCATTTAGACCTAGGTTATAACACTGTGGCAGTACACCCCACCCCCCGACAGGAAACAAAACTTCTCCGGGCAGGGAGGAGAGGAAAAAAAAACCAAACCCTAGAGGCTGCATGTTGAAAATTGAACTGACCAATGTAGATGTGCCAGGTACACGGAAGCAACCTTTTGGCCAACAGGGATTAAAATGACCACAGATCAGATTCGACAAGGGTATAAACAGGGCCCCGCTGGAGGACATTTTGAGCCAGTCCTCCTTGGAGCAGCGGGTCTGCAGTCGGGGACTCTCCCCTTGGGTCGGGACGCTGCCCTAGGTAACTCCTGCAGGTTGAGAGCCCTCATCTGTTAGGTGAGTGGTATGCGCATTTTGAGTCATCATTTTAAATCTTAAGAATTCTTAAGTCGTCTGTGTAGTACTAATTCCCCTTCCATCATTGAACCCATGGTTCACAAATGTTATCGGACTTCTAACTAACTTTTTACTGAAGAATAAATCAGTTTTAACACCTGTTGGATTTGATTGTGCATGCCTCCGTAACAAACACATACCAAGTAATGACAGCTGACAACAATTTGAACCTTTACTGGCAGTCTCAGCTGAGTGACTACAGCAGAGACCAATGCATGCACTTATCCTTAGATGTGAGAGTTGTGACACAGCAATTAGCAATGTGAGGATGGCACACTCTTGCTGCTGCTTTTTTACTAGTCAGTGAAGGGAATTCTTTTGGCAATCTAGTGTTTTCACAATATATTTCTGTAAGAGTTTTTGAAGTGTAAAAACACTCAAACTTCTCTATTTCTTCTAGCTTTAGTGCTGTGTAGAGTTTCTGATATTTCCCAGAAGTGCTGTCTCAGAAGATCTGTTGCATCACAATAGACTTCCCATAAGGGAAACACTCAGGTGCTTCCAGCACTGCAGAGAGAATAACAAAACATATATTTTGTAAGCATATACAGGATCAAATTGTCACCCAGTACTATACCAGGAAGACAGGTTATTGGAAAGAATATATTTCTTAGCCCATAAACAGATTACCATGCACCATTCCATACAAATATTTTTATGTACAAATCACAGAAGTATTTATCCATGCTGAATAGGATTATTTTCCTCCTCTCACACGCACATACACACAATCATCCTTGTGTTTTGGAAGAGAATGGAAGGACAGTTGGAAGGATCAAAATGTTTGTTTCTTTTCCAAACATCTGCCTTTGAGTACTACAAAATAAGTGTTGGCTGAAAGAAAAGTCAGAGGCACTCTTTGAAGGGAGCATGTAGCTCTTCCCGACACTTTTTCCCGTAGAGTGCATACTAAAACCTCTCCCTAAACCCAGGATTAGTTATTACAGTCTGCTCACCGGGGCACAGAGACGAGCCACTGGCTGCCAGCCAGTAAGCAACGTGGCTTCCTGCCAGCTGCCCTGCCACTGCTGGAGAGCCACTCTGCAGTGACAGCGTGGGGATACACATGATCTGCCCCAATGGTTTTGACATGTCCCTGGTCATGCAACTTTCTGTGGGCCCCAACTGTAGTCTCATTTGCACCGGGCAGTTCAGTCCAAAATATCGACATTAGGAAATACTGTCATTGTTCATTAGTGTCAATGGGAACTGGCTTTGGATTAGACCTGCAGATTTTGCACTCTATTGGAAATGTACATTTTTCTCTTTCGTTTTTCTTGGCAAAGGAAGAGAATATAAGGGCCCCTCATTTTTGTCTCTCTTTTGGTAACCTCTTCAGCCAGCATAACTAAAACAAAGCAAGGTTTATACGGACAGGTATGAAGCACAAACTAGTTTCGATGCACATTATACTTCTATATTTACTTTAAATAAACTAGAAATGCCCCTGCTTTTCATTTCTTAAAATGTTTTGTCCGTTTATCTTTGAAATTGCAATGTTAGCAGGAAAAGATCCTCTCAAGTTCTTGCTGCAGTGTCTTTTATTATTCTTACACAAAAGGAAGTGCAGAGAGCCTTTGAGACCTTAAAGAAACCCAACCGAAAGGACAGGCCTTTGAAGTCTAAAAAACATGTATAATCTACTTTTACTTAGTCTAGCAGAAGAACCATATTTACCATGCTCATGTCATTATGGATTTTAGGTTTTTGTTCTGAGTACAAGGTGTATGATAGTCTGGAGATTATCAATTTGGGATACATTTGAAAGTTGACTTTGATCTCCTTAAAGCTATCAATCTCAGCTTTGGAGGGAACAAAGAGATAAGAGAAACTAGAAACCTAATTTGCATCTGATACCTCTGGAAAAAAGAGAAAACAGGGAACTAAATAACTAGAAAGCCAGAAGTCTTGCTCTATTCACCACAGGGTCTTTGTAAAATTGCTTGTTTTATAGCTAGAGAGACATCCAACAGACTGTAGTGAGATAAAACCCAGTAACTCAATTATAGCCATGGGCAGCCTTATTCTTTATATGGCTCGTAAAACTAGGATTTGTTTTTAATGATGAACTAGAACCTGTATCGTCTGCAAGATATAAGCCAGAAGCCACACAATAGGGGCATTTATTTAGACTTCAGAAAGAAGTCTGATAAAAACTGGATGTTAATTATAAAAGGGAATACAAGAATAACACTCTGTTAAGAACTCTGTTCGAAAGTGTGTTTTGATGATTTTTCTTTTGAATCAATTTCGTCCACTCTCTTATCACATCACACCACATCTTCACCAATGATTCAATACCAACACACAAATACTGCATGGCTTTCTTCCCATTATCAATATGAATGAAGTACCCTACCAGAACGGGTCAGAAAAGCCATTGCCCTTTCCTTGTGTAATTGTTTCCTGAAAAAAACACTTCTCTTGTGTTGTCTGCAAGGAAGTGACCAGGTCAACATGCACTTCTTCAACCTTGCCGACTATAACATAAAAAAATAACAGTGTGTACATTGGAAAACAATGCCAAATGCCTAGCACAGCTGAATGCTTTACTGCACACAATTCTCCCCTGAAGAATAACTACAAGGCATTTGAAGGAGATGCTAGTAGTGGCATTTAATACAAAGGGACAGGCAACTTTCCTTGTATGGCACTCAAAGTCTTCAAATGGCTGAGTGACTACAAGACACCCCACACAGTCAAGAGGATAGAGAGCTCTGGGGATAGGTCATGGGTGGGTACACAGCACCAGTTCACCAGCCAGCTTACAAACTCACAGTGAGAGACGGCTGCAGCAGAGCTAAGCTCTGGGGTGATCTGGTGTAGCCAGCCTTACCATCCGCGCCAGCCACTTCCTTCTGCACCTAAAGACCCGGACTGCCATGTAGTCTGCAGCTTGAAAATACACTGTCAAGCCCTCCAGACAAGCAGTAAAAGTCTTCATTTCACCATGTATGAATATACCTGTGGCCAGGAGTGATAGCTGTCTGTGTCTGTATTACTGCCAGGTGGTCTTACACTCTGATGATTTCAGCCTGAGAACCAATGAATAGAACAGAATAGTGTCTCATCAGCCTCATTTAATTATCTCACAAGGGAATTGCTCATGTGGTTCAGAGGACATGAATTGGGGGGCATACAGACACTAACTGAAATCCTGTTTTTTCACTTACTACTAACTGCAGAACTCTCACTGATAGAAATGGGGGCAAAATTTCATCCATTTAAACTAAAAGTGGAAATCCCTCTAGGAAAATGAGAAAGGGTTACATAAAGTTGAAGGAAGGACATTTGACAGTCAAGGTAAGCCAAATAACTTGTAATGTATAACATGATGCCTTCACTTAGCTGAGGCAATATATCTCACTTCGTTCCTAAACAACTGCTGGGGAAGGTGGGGGTGGGGTTTTAGGGGTTTGGCGGGAGGCAATTTGGGGGGGGGGGGGTGTAAATGATGGGCTGTAGGTTATTCGAATCAGATAAGGGACTTTCACATTTATTGTATGATATTCATACCCTGAGATCCGGATTAGAGCCTACAGTAACTTCAGTGACATTTGGGATGTATCAGATGATACAAATAACATGCTGGTATTAGTGCACATTCTTTTTTTGTGTGTTTCAACCTTTCTTTATTTATCCTCCTGTGTGGTGGGTTGACACTGGCTGGACACCAGGTGCCCACCAAAGCCACTCTATCAATCCCTGTCTCAGCTGGACAGGGGAGAGAAAACATAATGAAAGGCTCATGAGTTGAGATAAGGACAAAGATCACTCACCAATTACCATCATGGGCAAAACAGACTTGAATTGGGAGAAATTAAGTTAATTAATGACCAACAAATCAGAGTAGGATAATGAGAAATAAAACCAAATCTTAAAGCACATTCCCCCCACATTTCCCTTCTTCCTGGGCTTAAGTTTACTCCCAATTTCCTCTACATCCTCCCTGCAGCAGCACAGGGGGATGGGGAATGGGGGTTGTGGTCAGTTCATCACATGGTGTCTCTGCCGCTCCTTCCTCCTCAGGGGCAGGACTGCTCACACTCTTCCCCTGCTCCAGCATGGGGTCCCTCCCATGGGAGACAGTCTTCCACGGACTTCTCCAACGTGGGTCCTTCCAGCAGGCTGCAGTTCTTCATGAGCTGCTCCAGCGTGGGTCCCCCGCAGGGTCACAAGTCCTGCCAGAAAACCTGCTCCAGTGTGGGCTCCTCTCTCCATGGGTCCACAGGTCCTGCCAGGAGCCTGCTGCAGCGCGGACTTTCCACAGCGTAACAGGACACATGCACCTGCCCTGGCGTTGGGTCCTCCACATGCTGCAGGTGGATATCTGCTCCACCGTGGACCTCCATGGACTGCAGGGGGACAGCCTGCCTCACCATGGTCTTCCCCACGGGCTGCAGGGGAATCTCTGCTCCGGCGCCTGGAGCACCTCCTCCCCCTCCTTCTTCACTGACCGTGGGGTCTGCAGGGTTGTTTCTCTCACGTCTTCTCACTCCTCTCTCTGGCTGCAGTTTCTGTGCCACAGCAACTTTTTTTCCCTTCTTAAATCTGTTATCCCAGGGGCACTACCACTATCGCTGATGGGCTCGGCCTTGGCCTGCAGCAGGTCCATCCCGGAGCCAGCTGCCACTGGCTCTGTTGGACATGGGGGAATTTTCCAGAAGCTTCTCACAGAAGCCACCCCTGTAGCTCCCCCCGCTACAAAAACCTTGCCATGCAAACCCAATACATCCTGTCTCATAGCAGAAGATGTTCTCTTACCTTTCTCCTCCATTCTGTGAAATATTTAGGGTAAAAAGTTCTTGTTGTTTCAAATGATTCTACAGCAGCAAGACCTAAAAACTCACTGATGTATTTGAAAGCTGTGTAAATTGCTGTCTGAAACAGAGATATCTAAAGTGTAATATACTGAAGTGTGAGATGTCTCTATGGATGTAGAATTCTGTTCCTTTATTTTTATATACATGTTTTCTAAATTTAAAATTCACTCCATCTGACAGTCTTTTGTTAAACTTTTGTGTATTGTCTGAAGATCTCCATTTATGGAAATAATCTTTTCCAGTACTATGAATCAAGAGCAATTCTGAAAAAGTCTGCAACATCTTTGCACCTCATGAACTCAACTGCTTTTTAACTCATCTTGTCACTTATAGTGCCATTCAAAACTGGGTGCAAAATAACACCATATTGTCAAAATTTTGTTAGACTAGTATGAATAACAACAAGGTTAACTACAGGAAATTTAGGCCCAGTGTGGTTCCAGCAATGTAAGTGACCTGAGAAGAGAAATTATGGCCAGTTTCTTGTGGTCGGTTTGTAACGGTGAGGATCATGTTCTTACATTTCTGAATAATGCTGAGGATCATTTCAGTAGTATATTTCACTTGTTGACATAAGCTATGATGCTTTAATTCTTTGCTACAAATTTCCTCACTTTTGGTGTGATGAACTTCAACAGATCCGTACTCTAGTTTCACCCTAGTAGATTTTCCTTGCTGAATTGTTTCTAATGAAACGTATAGAACTAGTTCAATAAACAAATCCATGGATCAGTTCCACTACAATCAATGAAACATTTCTGTCAACTGTGTATTCTAATTCCAGTGCTGGATTTCAGTGGACCAGAAAGCATGCTGATGAAATACAATGAGAAGATTATTTTAAAGAAAATAGGGACAGAAGATGGGAAAGAGTAGAGGAAAAAGACTGAGAAAATTGTTCCTTAAGAAAGAAGTCATTCATCAGGGGCCTGATTCAAAGCCCATAAAAGCCAATGGAATGCCCTGCAGTAACATATAGATTGGCTTCAGTTTAATATTTGGTTCAGTCTCAAAAATGCAAGAGTTGGAGCCCAGTGAATGTCCCTCTATTTCTGGTTCACAGACAAAATGTTTATTTCTTTACTTGGTGTTTTGGGTTTGTATAGCGGGGTTTTGGTAGTGGGTGAGTGGGTTGCAGGGGTGGCTCCTGTGAGAAGCTGCTAGAAGCTTCCCCGGCTCCAAGTCGGACCCGCCTCTGGCCCAGGCCAAGCTCATCAGTGACAGTGGTAGCGCCTCTGGGAGAACAGATTTAAGAAGGGGAACTGGTAGTGAGTAGGGGGATTGGAATGTGGGAGGAACACCTATGCAGATACTGAGGTCGGTGAGGAAGGAGGGGGGGAGGTGCACCAGAGGAGGGGATGCCCCTGCAGCCTGTGGTGAGACGGCAGGCTGTCCCCCCCAGCCCATGGAGGGGAGCGGGGGAGCAGATGCCCACCTGCAGCCAGGGGGGGACCCCACACCGGAGCAGGTGGATGCCCCCGAAGATGGCCGTGACTCTGTGGGAAAGCCCGTGCTGGAGCAGCCTGTGCCTGAATATTGGCCCGTGGAAAGGACCCATGCTGGAGCAGTTCATGAAGGACTGTCTCCTGTGGGAGGGACCCCACGCTGGAGCAGGGGAAGAGTGAGGAGTCCTCCCCCTGAGGAGGAAGGAGCGGCAGAGACAACGTGTGACGAACTGACCACAACCCCCATTCCCTGTCCCCCTGTGCCACCAGGGGGGAGGAGGTAGAGAAAATTTGGAATGGAGTTGAGCCGGGAAGGAGGTAGGGGTGGGGGGAAACTGTTTTAAGATTTGGGGTTTACTTCTTATTGTTCTTGTTTTGATTTGATTTGTAGTAAATTAAATTGATGGGTTTTTTTCCCCAAGTTGAGTCTGTCTATTGCCCGTGACCATAATTGGTGGGTGATCCCTCCCTGTCCTTGTCTTGGCCCATGAGTGTGTCTTTATATTTTCTCCTCCTCATCCCACTGTGGCTGGAGGGGGCGGGGAGTGAGCGAGCAGCTTCATGGTGCTTTGTCACTGTCTGGGCTTAAACCACGACACTTGGTATTGAAGATTTATCTGAGATCTACAGTATTATGGGTTATAAGATAATAAGACCTCATAATTGTTGACAGACAAAAACAATGAGGTACCGATCTCCTTCCTGAGTAGAGTAAATAAAGGTTTGCTTCCTTTGGTGACTAAAGTACTTGGTTCTGATTAGTTTATTCATCTTTCCTGACCCTTTTTTATCCTTATGTCTTGTTTTCCAGCACACTTCTCTCCTCAAGCTTCAATACACCAGAGCTGAATTAGTCTAGCAGGCAGCCTTCTAGTTTCAACAGATATAGAAACAAGAAGGATGCACTGCAGCAGAAAATTAGGTGAGCTTTATTCACACCCCCTGTAATAAAGTAGATTACCCACCACAAGGACTAAAATGTGTGGACCAGACCTCCCAGAATGAAAACACATGCATCTCCAATAGGTACTAAATATTCTTTTCAAGGGACACTCCCACTGTCCCGGTTCTTGTGTCAAGGATGATAAAATATATCACACAGATTTATTGAGACTAGCTCTATGCTTGTGCACAAGGAAAGGAAAAGGACACAAAAAGTCATGGCTCTGCACTTGCCTTGCAGCAGCATTACCATACTTACAGTTGTTAAGATTGCAAAGACTGCTGGGAAGCTAATGCTGGCATTAATTAGCCTTATCAAACTGGGTCAGGAAAAGAAGAATGTTATGACCACTTAACCTGACATCTTCTGATAAGAGATTTAGGGCCAAACAAGGCTTTTGTAATCTTTGCAGTTGCCTGGAAGGCAGTGAAAATATTGTTTAGTTCTTACTAAAGATTTAACTTGAGTCTGACATGGGGTGCTATTATGGTACTACTTGTCTAGAAATACTGTATGGATTCAATAAGAGAAAACCCTGGAAACTTAGTAAGTGCAGTGAAGCTTCTGAAATAGTGTCAATGGTTTGGTTCAGTTTAATTTTCTGTTTGTACATAAGGCATATGAAGACGTTATACATGTATAGGGAGCTATTTTGGAAACCTGAAATAGTATATCAAATAACACACATTGAAAATGGATCCTAAAAAATGAGTTTCCATTGTACTGTGGTATCCTATTCTTACAAAACTAATTCTCAACATTCCCCAAAGTTAATTAAACTTAAATGTTTACAGTTAAATTTAATAAACAAAGTACCTTCATGCTTCATAACTTTTTTGAAAACGCTGGCCAACAAATTTGTCTCCCCAAACATAGGTTGGAGATTTTGTAATAGGAGGACCTTTGTTATAGATCAAATTAAGAAATATTTTTCTAGTGGAACTACAGGCTCAGAAAATATCTCTACTTTCATATGGAAAATACCATATAAAAGTAAGAATAATGATGACAGTGAAGAAGAGGAGGAAGAAAAGTTGAAGTGCAATCTCAAAAGCTAGGTAGATTGCAGTCAAAGTTTAGCAATGCCATTTGAAATCATTTTTCCTCCTTTGAAGTCAGCAGTTTTGAGATGTTATCATCTGCTGATTGTGAAATCTTATGTGATCATATTCTGATTAGTTCTTCCATTCCCTGTGGATCATTGCTCACATAACATTGTAACCTTTTCTGGGTTGATTCAGCAAACTATATATAGAATTACATGGTAATGAAGAATGATTTGTACTCTCTGTCTTTCATGATAATCCCCTGTGGGGCTGATGAATCTTATGAAAAAAGTTGCTTTTGTCTTAGGTGAAGTGGTTCTGTAGTTAAACAGAGGAATTCAATCAACAGAGTATTTATACAGCAGCTTTTACCAGTGCTGAAACCACTCTCGCTATTTCTTTGAAAAGACAAGGAAAAAAAGTGCAATATTGTATTATTTCATCTCTATACAATCTCTCCCTGTCCTGAGATGGCATGTCCATGTCTGCTCTAGCACTTGTGGTCTGAGTACTGCAATGTTTTGTTGTAAAAGAAGCCATATTAGGATATTAGGAGAAAAATTCACTTTCATATTCATAAAAAATCACTATTATATTCATTATGAATTCTTAAGTTGTAAAAGTAACTTAAGGCCACAGTGATGATGAGTCCTTTATGCTGGATACTGTATGAATGTCTAATAAAGTTCATAAAACTTCTACCATCTTCCAAATTTTAATGCAGTCAGCATATGAGATCAAACCTCCATCACTAGACATTTCAGACAACTTGTAAGAGACAAGTTGCCTCAGAAAGTTTGGGCACTATGAGACTGTGGAGCATGCAAAGTGGCAGTTGTTTCTTCTAAGGTTCTCAGCTTATGATTTTCAAAAGAAGCTATAGGAATATATTGCTAACGAAGATGCAGCATTTCAATGAGCATGCGAGCTGAACCACTACATCTTTGTGGTTCATCCATCACCACATGACATCTGACACCTTGATAAATCATCATTTATTTCTAACTTAGTTTATGCATGATATTTCTGCAATGTAGGTGATTATACTTTGTTACGGATGCTAATTTTCAAAAGCTTGCAAAAAGTGGATCATTTTCTGGACACCACGCCAAAGATAGTAGTAATGTGACATTTGTAGCATTTCATCTCAAAGCTAGCAATTCAACTTGGGGTCAAATCAGAAGAAACTGAAGGTATGGCTATCCAAAGTTTTTCGATCATCTACACAGAGTGAATTTATTGTCTCCATTCAGTTCCCAGTGTCTCATGTAACCAAGAAATGTATGCAACTTTCTCACCCAATTTCTGGCATAATTTCAGGGAAAGGGTATTCCTTTCATAGGCATAAAGATTTCTGTAAGTCAGAACAAGTGAGAGAAAAACGGAAGGCATTTTATTTTTCCCAAAATTCACAGACAACATATTCTATACATCTAGTTTATATTGCAGTCCATGCTTTATTTGTGGGTATCTTCATAATCATAGCACTAACTGTATCTAAACCCCTAGGTGTGTATGACCCCTGATCTCAAAGAGCTGTAATATTTAGAATTTTTATGTAAGAGTGAAGTAATTAAAAATAAGACATCAGTGATGGAAGATCTACAAGGAAAAAAACTGATGTCATACTCATGTAGAAACCATGTGTTGGTGGGTTCAAAACATTGGTATATTGCATAGGAATAAGTTCTAAGGCCTCATAAAACCTGACATGCTGCTTGATTCCGCCAACGCTATTTGGCTCATTTTCTGGTGGCAATCAGAAGAAAAATAAAACCTGAAGACAAGAAAATAGGAGTGTCCCTTTTGTCAGGGAAGGCATGCCATGATTATCTGTGCAAAAGAAAATTCCACCAGCATAAAACCAGGCAGATGACTAGATTAGATGCTATGCTGCATCTTGAAACTAAAAGTGGAGGAAATCCATTACATGCTCAAGGCTACAGGGAAAAAGCTGATCTGAGCAGTTAGGTTTTGTGCGTGGCAGTAAAATGTGTTTCAAGGAACACAAAGAGGAGGATGCAATAATGAAAGCAGGAACAGATTAGTAAGAGAGAGTGCTGGTGGGTTGGATGGACATTTTTCATGATGCCACAGAAGAAAAAGTAACACAGAAGTAGGAAAAGTATGGGTATTAACTAAAATAACCGAGGGCCTGTCATTCTGTCCCTCCTAAAGAACTTACACATGTGAAAACAACTTATACACAAAGTATGCTTTGCTAGAATTTCCAAGCATGTGCCATATAATCTTTTCATAAGACTGCTCTGGTTTACCAGCGTGGAGAGGCTAACGGAAAGATCTTGCAGTGCTCACAGAGAATGAGGTTTGTTTCACGATGGAGAGTATACTCAAACAACAGTAAATACGTATTTAGTCATTCGGATGCACTTTAAAATACACTGAACAGTTCCCACACATACTGTGACTTGTTTTGAAACCTCGCTTTCATAAAAATCAATACATTTCAGGAATTGCCTGTAGGTTCACACCAGCCTAGTAGCAACATATGTTTTCATTACACCAGTCTAACATAATCACTGCTATAATACCTATTCCCAAAATAATTCTCCTTCCCCATCTCCCTTTTCCCCTACAGGTTAAAACTAGTAGCAAATCTCAGTCTCTACCTACAGAGAAGGAAGTGTTTCAAAGGATGATGGCTCTCTTAGGCGAAGGGAAAAGAATAAAAAGGAAGCTGCAAGTGAGCTGACAGAATCAAGCGAGTACATGATGCTTGATCAATGCTTGCCATTGTGAGAGACATTCTTTAGGGAAATTTTCCATTGCAAATGTCATACACTAAATGAAGTGGAACAGAATTAATACAGAACCTGCAAGACTAACAATGAAATTTTCAGGGCTGCAGTTCTTTGTTGTTCTTCCCCTTCTACAACTGTTCTTTAAGTTGACTACATTTAGGGATGAATTGATACACCCTAGCTTTAAGCCTTTGATATTTAAACTGCTTATGATCTCAAACACACATCACAACATTGATTTGTTTTTAATCAAAAAACAACTTGCAACGTATTCATATAGAACATCAATATCAATGTATAATAAAAAGTGTTGAAATTTCTTTGTAACCAACCAGTATGGCAGGAAGACAAACTTATTTTAGTCCTTCTCTGTAGTCTTTTTTTGACTACAGGTGGGGGAGGTGGGAGAGAACAATGATGATGTAGAAACACTGCAAATTTTGTGTGAATGAAAGGTAATTGTATAGGTTTTTTTACAGGCACCCTTCTGGCCAAAAACAGAAATAAGAAATCCCTCAGATAAAATGCCAATATTATTCCACAAGGAATAATTCCATCAGCAGTACATGTAAGAAAAGTGATGATGGGATTTTTCTTGCATTAGAGTATTGTGTCAAATGTATCATGTTGGTCATGATCCCTTGCTGTTGTTGTGTTGCCCCCCTTGTTGCGTGTGATGACAAAAGAGATTATGATAAAATACCGGAGAATAAAAGGGTGTTTGTTATGTACTCCTTCACACAAGGAGATGGGCATTGTCTTTTGTGTGTGGAATTAAAATACTTGCCAATCACTTCCACACTCATGCTGCACTAAGCCCTTTTTTTTTTTTTCTTTTTTTCCTTCCCTTTTTTTAACAGGATATTTTATTCGTTTCTAATTCCGCTTAGGACCCACTTTAGTAATACTTTCTGCCTTAGATTAATTACCCTGATCTAATTCATTTAGTGGAGGACAGCTGTGGTACGTGGGTTGCCCACTGATGTATTGTGTTAAATGACGCCCATCTGTCATTGCAGCATATCAGCATGGATTCAGTGTCATCCACTTCATTGGCTCTGCTGAGATGCAAAGTACAGCTACAATGTTTACCACTGTTGTTAATTTAATATCTACACCTTTAATAACCTGACTGCTGTCATTCGCTGAACAATGATACATGATGGCCAGTGAACAGCCAGATAGAAGGCATTAACTTGACAGCATAGCAGACCATTTGGTACAGTTAATTAGAACACTTCTGGGCAAACTTACTGTTGAGGGTCTTGTAGGGCATTCCCATGAAAAAATGCCTTATTGAAAAGAAAGGTAAAAAAAAAAAAATCCCTGTTAACAGTGATTCTGACATGTATGATCATTAACCCATTCTGTTGACTCAGAAGGGGTAATTTTTTATAACAGCCATTTTATCTTAACACTGATCAGTCTCCTGCTCTTTCCTTGTCGTGGTTTAACCCCAGCCAGCAACTAAGCACCATGCAGCCACTCACTCACTCCCCCCCCACCCAGTGGGATGGGGGAGAAAATCGGGAAAAGAAGTAAAACTCGTGGGTTGAGATAAGAACGGTTTAATAGAACAGAAAGGAAGAAACTAATAATGATAATGATAACACTAATAAAATGACAACAGCAATAATAAAAGGATTGGAATGTACAAATGATGCGCAGTGCAATTGCTCACCACCCACCGATCAACACCCAGCTAGTCCCCGAGCGGTGATTCCCTGCCCCCACTCCCCCCAGTTTATACACTAGATGGGACGTCACATGGTATGGAATACCCCGTTGGCCAGTTTGGGTCAGGTGCCCTGGCTGTGTCCTGTGCCAACTTCTTGTGCCCCTCCAGCCTTCTTGCTGGCTGGGCATGAGAAGCTGAAAAATCCTTGACTTTAGTCTAAACACTGCTTAGCAACAACCGAAAACATCGGTGTTATCAGCATTCTTCACATACTGAACTCAAAACATAGCACCGTACCAGCTACTAGGAAGACAGGTAACTCTATGCCAGCTGAAACCAGGACAGTATCCACCCCTTATTCTATACCATTGATGTCATGCTCAGTTCCCATACCTTTAGTTACATCCTGGTCAATCATCAACACCTTATCTATCACTTTGAGACATATGAACAATGAACAATGATATATATAGATATGTATATATGTATACACACACAGAGATATCATTCCTTTAGTTTATGGGTTATGTTCATAAAATGTTCGTTGAGTTCATTTAGTTCCCGACTCTGGGCTCCATCTGTCATACCAGTCTTTCTGGGCAGGAGGGATGGTGCAAAGTCCTCTCAGTCGGTAGAGCAGAATTGGGCTTCAGTGCGGTGTGACGAACAGGTGACATTTGACACAGCAGGAGGATGGTGTGCACCGTTGGATTGTTGCATGCTGGAGTCAGTTCTGATTCCATCACTACTGCGCTTCGCTCAGTTTTATCATAGTTCATTCTTGCTTGATCTAAGTGATTCTTACTATAGTACTATGGATATAGCATATAACAATTATAGTAATGATAACATACAGTAGCAGGGTTATATAGCAACTAATATCATACAGTTTACTTCTGACTATTCTCACTTAAAATCAAATCCTCTTGAGGCACACATCGGACTTTCCCATCTTTTCGCATCACCCACCAAGTGCGCCCAGGCCCTTGAGCAAAAGCAATCCCATGAATGGGTTTACCTTTGCCTGAGGCAGGAGTAACCCAGACTGTCTTCCCTAACATATTTTTTGTGTGCACTACAGGGACTTTATCCCCTTCTACAGTACGTAAAAATTCTGACTGGGCAGGGCCACCCCGATTGGCAGATCCTCTGGTGTTGACTAACTAGGTGGCTTTTGCTAAATGTGTATCCAAATGTTAGAAAGTTCCACCCCCCATTGCTTTCAATGTAGTCTTTAACAGTCCATTGTATCGCTCAATTTTCCCAGAGGCTGGTGCATGATAGGGGATATGATACACCCTCTCAATGCCATGCTCTTTGGCCCAGGTGTCTATGAGGTTGTTTCGGAAATGAGTCCCGTTGTCTGACTCAATTCTCTCTGGGGTGCCATGTCGCCACAAGACCTGCTTTTCAAGGCCCAGGATAGTGTTCTGGGCAGTGGCATGGGGTACAGAATATGTTTCCAGCCATCTGGTGGTTGCTTCCACCATTGTAAGCACATAGCGCTTGCCTTGGCGAATTTGTGGGAGTGTGATATAGTCAATCTGCCAGGCTTCCCCAAATTTATATTTCAGCCATTGCCCTCCATACCACAGGGGCTTTAACTGCTTGGCTTGCTTAATTGCAGCACATGTTTCACATTCATGGATAACCTGTGCAATAGTGTCCATGGTTAAGTCCACCCCTCGGTCACGAGCCCATCTATATGTTGCATCTCTTCCCTGATGGCCTGAAGTATCATGGGCCCACCAAGCCATAAATAGCTCACCCTTATGTTGCCAGTCCAGGTCCACCTGAGCCACTTCAATCTTGGCAGCCTGATCCACCTGTTGGTTATTTTGATGTTCTTCAGTGGCCTGACTCTTGGGTACGTGAGCATCTACATGACGTACGTTTACAACCAGATTCTCTAGCCAGGACGCAATATCTTGCCACAGTGCGGCAGCCCAAATGGGTTTACCTCTGCGCTGCCAGTTGCTCTGCTTCCATTGCTGTAACCACCCCCACAGGGCATTTGCCACCAGTCAGTATAGAGATAAAGCATGGGCCACTTTTCTCTTCCAGCAATGTCTAGCGCTAGCTGGATGGCTGTCACCTCTGCAAACTGGCTCGATTCACCTTCTCCTTCAGCAGTTTCTGCAACTTGTCGTGTAGGACTCCATATAGCAGCCTTCCACCTCCGATGCTTTCCCACAATGTGACAGGATCCGTCAGTGAACAGGGCATATTGCCTCTCATTTTCTGGCAGTTTATTATACAGAGGGGCTTCTTCAGCACGTGTCACCTCCTCCTCTGGCGACATTCCAAAATCTTTGCCTTCTGGCCAGTCCGTGATCACTTCTAAAATTCCTGGGCGACTGGGGTTTCCTATGCGAGCCCGTTGTGTGATCAGTGCAATCCACTTACTCCACGTGGTGTCAGTCACATGATGTGTAGAGGAGACCCTCCCTTTGAACATCCAGCACTGGCAGTCGGGGTGCTAAGAGGAGCTGTGTTTCAGTACCAACCACTTCTGAGGCAGCTCGAACTCCTTCATATGCTGCCAATATCTCTTTCTCAGTTGGAGTGTAGTGAGCCTCGGATCCTCGATATCCTCGACTCCAAAACCCTAGGGGTCGGCCTCGGGTCTCCCCAGGTGCTTTCTGCCAGAGGCTCCAGGTAGGGCCATTCTCCCCAGCTGCAGTGTAGAGCACATTTATAACATCTTGTCCTGCCCGGACTGGTCCAAGGGCTACTGCATGAACAATCTCCTGTTTAGTTTGTTCAAAGGCTTGTTGTTGCTCAGGCCCCCATTTAAAATCATTCTTCTTCCGAGTCACTTGATAGAGAGGGCTTGCAATCAGACTAATTTGGAATATGCATTCTCCAAAAATCTACGACACCTAAGAAAGCCTGTGTTTCCTTTCTATTAGTCCGTGGAGACATAGCTGCTATTTTGTTGATCACATCCATTGGGATCTGATGACGTCCATCTTGCCATTTTATTCCTAAAACCTGGATCTCCTGTGCAGTTCTCTTGACCTTACTTTCTTTTATGGCAAAACTGGCTTTCAGAAGGATTTTGATTATTTTCTTCCCTTTCTCAAAGACTTCTTCTGCTGTGTGCTCCGTACAATGATGTCATCAATGTATTGCAGGTGTTCCGGAGCTTCACCTTTTTCCAGTGAAGTCTGGATTAGTCCATGGCAAATGGTGGGGCTGTGTTTCCACCCCTGGGGCAATCAATTCCAAGTGTACTGGACGTCCCTCCAAGTAAAGGCAAAGTGGATGACACTCCGCTGCCAGAGGGATTGAGAAAAACACATTAGCAATGTCAATTGTGGCATACCACTTGGCTGCCTTTGACTCTAGTTCGTCTTGAAGTTCTAGCATATCTGGAACGGCAGCACTCAGCGATGGCATAACTTCATTCAGGCCACGATGGTCAACTGTTAGTCTCCACTCTCCATTAGAATTTCGCACTGGCCATATGGGACTACTAAAGGGTGAGCGAGTTTTGCTGATCACCCCTTGGCTCTCCAGTTGGTGAATCAACTTGTGGATGGGAATCAGAGAGTCTCGGTTGGTGCGATATTGCCGCCGCTGCACCGTCGTGGTAGCAATTGGCAGTTCTTGTTCTTCAACCCTCAGCAACCCCACAATCGAAGGGTCTTGAGAGAGACCAGGCAGGGTAGGCAGCTGTTCAGTGCCCTCTGTCTCCAAGGCAGCTATACCAAAAGCCCATCGATACCCCTTCGGGTCCTTAAAATACCCTCTCCTGAGATAGTCTGTGCCAAGGATACACGGAGCCTCTAGACCAGTCACAATGGGGTGTTTCTGCCATTCATTCCCAGTTAGGCTTACTTCAGCTTCCAATACAGTTAACTTTTGGGATCCCCCTATCACACCTGAAATACAGATGGGTTCTGCCCCTTTATAACTTGATGGCATTAGAGTGCACTGTGCGCCAGTGTCTACTAGAGCCTTATACTCCTGTGGGTCTAACGTGCCAGGCCATTGAATCCACACAGTCCAATAGACTCAGTTATCCCTTTCCTCCACCTGCCTGGAGGCAGGGCCCCTCTAATTCTGGCCAGAGTATCCAGTATTCACTTCTCGTAAAAATTGGCTCAGAAGTCCCTTCAAGAGGATCAGAAATAAGATCAGCCCTTCTACTCTGTTTGGAAACTGGAGCTGCATTTTTCCTGGTAGAATCCCCTTTTGTGGTGGTTTTTCCTTGCAGCTCACGTACCCGTGCATTTAGGACCAAGGTAGGTTTTCCATCCCATTTCCTCCTGTCCTCTCCATGATCACATAAGTAAAACCACAGGGCACATCGTGGTGTGTACCTTCTATATTCTCTCTCTTAGGCAGAGGAGCGCTCACTCCTAATAGCTGAGACATTGGTCCTTACAAGTGGGGAATAGGACATAACCTCTTTGAATTGCTGGAAATCCTCGGACAGCTTCTCCACAGCTGAAATGCAGGCTTGTAGGGAGGAGGAGAGATTTTATTTGTATTGATGGAGTTGGCGAGCCACTTCATCCACTGTCGGTGCCTCTTTGTCTTTCCGGGTCATTATTGCCAGTGAGTTGGCATAGGACGATGGTGCGCTCCGTACGAACTTCCGCCACATGGGTCATGTGCATTGGACTTCGTCTGGACCTTTGGGTAATTGTGAGTTGTCTGGGTCATAATGAATCGTCTCTAGCACAGCTAATTCCCTCAGATATTGGATACCTTTTTCCATGGTGGTCCACTTGCTTGATTGGCATATAACATCTTCCTTAAAGGGGTACCTTTCCTTCACACTTGACAGGAGTCGCCTCCAGAGGCCGATGGCTTGTGTCCCTTCTCCAATTGCCTTGTCAATGCCACCTTCCCTGGCAAGCGATCCCAGCTTGCTTGGATAACCGCAGTGTCTGTCGCCAAGGTTTGGGTAGCAGCAGTGCTCGTCACCGGGGCTGGAGGGACCGCAGTGCCCATTGCTGAGGTTTGGGTAGCTGCTGTGGTCATTGCCGGGGCTGGAGGGGCTGCAGTGCCTGTTGCTGAGGTTTGGGTAGCCACAGTGCTTGTCACCGGGGCTGGAGGGGTCGCAGTGCCTGTTGCCAAGGTCTGGGTGGCCGCGATGCACGTCGCCAGGGCTGGAGGGGCCGCAGCACCCATTACCGAGGTTTGGGTGACCACAGTGCTCATCGTTTTGTTCTTAGGTCCGGAGACCTTCTCTTCCCCTTGAGGGTACTGAGTGGTGTTGAACAGGGCTCGATAGGCATGGGCCAGGCCCCAGCACATTGCAGTGATTTGTATCTCTCTGGAGCTGCCAGAGTGACAACATACCTTTTCCAAATATTTCACTAGTTCTTCCGGATTCTGCGCTTGTTCAGGGGTGAATTTCCAAAACACTGGAGGTGCCCACTTTTCTAGGTAATTGCCCATACTACCCCACGCACCCTGCCACTCATAATTATCCAGCCTTGGGGCAGATCTCTGGGTGATCTTCTTAAATAGTTGTTTAACCTTAAACAAGAGCTGAACCACATTCAGAAGCATGCTAATTCCTAGCAGTAGGGCTAGGAGTGTGATGGTGTCAACATGCCAAGAGTATTCAAATTTTTCAAACTGGACTGAAGGAGAAAGGAGAGGGGAAGAGAGGTATCCCACCCATAGACTGGTTTTCCAAGGAGGAAAGGTAAATGATGTAATTATTAATAGTTTCCCACAGATGGCTCCAGGAGTATAAAAGTGACAATGCTGAGTGCAAATACCAGATTAATCCCACAACCGATGACTTTATCATACCATAAACCAGTGTTATACAATACATCAAAACGAAAACCTTAATCCACCTCCCACGGATGATAAGCAGCAGAAGAGGGACTACATACAGCAAGCCAGGTGATACATAACAGAACTTTAAAAACCAGAGCAACATTTCTAAGAACACATAAATCAACATAATGACCAGCGACTATTAGACCAATATAATGAATGCTTATACCATATTTGTTTTAACAAGCTCTGGTCAGGTTTGTCATTATCTCAACCCTTCGTGCCCCAAGTTGGGCGCCAAAATGGACTGTCGTGGTTTAACCCCAGCCAGCAACTAAGCACCATGCAGCCACTCACTCACTCCCCCCCCCACCCAGGGGGATGGGGGAGAAAATCGGGAAAAGAAGTAAAACTCGTGGGTTGAGATAAGAACGGTTTAATAGAACAGAAAGGAAGAAACTAATAATGATAATGATAACACTAATAAAATGACAACAGCAATAATAAAAGGATTGGAATGTACAAATGATGCGCAGTGCAATTGCTCACCACCCACCGATCAACACCCAGCTAGTCCCCGAGCGGTGATTCCCTGCCCCCACTCCCCCCAGTTTATACACTAGATGGGACGTCACATGGTATGGAATACCCCGTTGGCCAGTTTGGGTCAGGTGCCCTGGCTGTGTCCTGTGCCAACTTCTTGTGCCCCTCCAGCCTTCTTGCTGGCTGGGCATGAGAAGCTGAAAAATCCTTGACTTTAGTCTAAACACTGCTTAGCAACAATTGAAAACATCAGTGTTATCAACATTCTTCGCATACTGAACTCAAAACATAGCACCATACCAGCTGCTAGGAAGACAGTTAACTCTATCCCAGCTGAAACCAGGACATTTCTCTAGCTTGCTTCCTTGTTTCCCCTCATTTCTTTTCCCCTTTTAGCCTCTGAAAAAGAAAAAGGTTGGAGGTAGCACACCCAAACAGACACTGTCATTTCAGTCCAGTGGTTTATAGGCATGTATCCAAAACCAGTGTGGGTTTCTCATTGTACAAATGCCAGGTCCAGTCATTGACCGTTTAATGAATGTGAAGAAGTAACCCATTCAAAGGGTTCTATCTGTTGTTTTCTTTGTGAACGGAAAACATAACAACAGGAAAACATTGTATCACAAAAATTCTCTTACACGGTAGACAAAAATATGAAAATTGATGTTCATATATTTTGTAGAGTGATTTTTTAAAAAACCCAATATTTTATCTGTAGGCTTACATGAAAACTTCACTGAACAGAAAAACAAATACATATGGAAAGAAGCACTGTGTGCTCTTAACCCACTTTCACATATCTCTGCAGACAGAAATAGACACACATACACCACCACACTGTGGTTATAATTTTCAGGGAGCTGGGGAAACCCGTATGATTGCCTGCAGCTGGTAGCATGTGATTAGTGTTTTAAGACTCTTGGCTGTGTGCCTCAAGCAGATATTCAGCTTTGGAGCAAGACTACCACCTGTTACACAAGCTTGAAAAACCTCAAGACTCACAGAAAACAATTTTGGATATTAGTCTGAGAAGAACCTTGCTGAGTTCTTTGCTTTGCTTCTTTCTTTCAGGAGGGCCTAAATGGGAAGGGTGCCTCAGTGGTCACAGGATGGAAGAAATAGTTCTTCCACAGATTTTCTATTCAGTTTTGGATTGCCCAAGAGTAGAAGGATTTGCTAGGGTTTTTAGGGGTCTAAATGCCATTGAAGATCTGGGACTTCATGTTTGTTTGCCTTAGTTTTCTAGTTGTAAAATGGGGACTTTCCTATTGCAACTAGCATGGCAGTAAATGCCTTCAAGACCTTCATGTACAACACTGATGGACAACACACTGATTTATGCCTGAGAGCTGGTTGCTAAAGGTCCATGTCAGATGAGATGATCCCCCTGCCCCCAGGCTGGTTTGGTTAAGACAAGGCTGGAAATTTCTGTAGACAAATATTAAGAGTAATTCATTGTAGTCAACACTGCAGAAGAAGCAATATGACTACAATAAAATTAAGCTACTTTTGACTGCTTAGGCTGAATGACCCATTTACAGCTGGATTAGGATGGTCTTAGGAATGAATCAGAAACAAAGATAAAAATCGCACCTGCAGTATGAAGACCTGCAGCAAGAAGCCTGAAAGTATAGCAACAATAGAGGCTTAGAAAGCTCTGTTAAAGAATAGCTTCATACCATTCATGAAAGAAAGATATGGCTCCCTATTTCCCCATACTTAAACAAACTAAGCTCAATATTTCCCTGTGGAGATTGCTTTCCCAGAACTTGTAAGAATTTCTTTAACATGTTTCTGAAAAATAGTGATTTAATATTAGCAATAGTCTAGGATTCACGATACTGATAACAGGAGATGTGATTTATTTTGAAAAGTGTATACATTACCACCCTTTTTACAGAACACCCCACACCATAGTTCAAGCTTCAGAGCAAAGGGTTAATTAACAGCAAAACTCTCATTTTGATTACCCCAAATACCATCCAGCTATCTACTCTTCTACTGAAAAATATTCTTTAAGAAATCGTCAACAAGAATTTTAGTATGTCAAGTTTTAGAAGAGTTTTTTTGGATTTTTAATTAAAGATCTCAGATTAACAGAAATATTATAGAGAATGAGTTCCAACTGATAATATCCAACTGTTATTTTAATACATTATCTACCTTTTTCCATCATACAAAGAAATATTAGCAGCATCCAAACTATGAATAAGGGGTCTGCAAAGAACCTGAATGTGAAGCCATGTAGGTGTTCCACATATAAATACCTTTGCTGACTGCTGTCAAATGCACATAGTCAGCTCTGAACACAGATAAACAGCTCCTTGGGAACAATACAGTTAGCACAAAGCTGCTGAATCTCATTCTACTCCCAATCTATTTACATGTTGACAATGACAAATTTGCATGGTTTTGAGAAGAAACATGGGACCAAATATTTCAGTTTTTAAAGCCTTATAAAATGGCTCCATCCTTAAGACAGCAAGCAGGTAACTTCACAAAAAAAATTTCCTTTGTGTGTGTGTGTGTGTGTGTGTGCGCGCGCGCGCGCGTGTCCTTCTACCTTTCCCTGAAAGAATAAAATGAGACTAATAGATTTCTTTAAAGGACTGGATGTTCATTAGGTTCAACTGAAAACAAGATTTTCCTTTAAACCATTCTTCCTGAGATCGCACACACAAGCAAATTGGGGACAGGCATATAGGACCGGGAGAAAGACAAAGAGGCAACTATATTTTAATAGGTTCAGTTTTTAACTTTTTTCTTTTCCTTTTAGAGTGAGAACATGTCTTGCCTGACAAAACTACAAGCCAGCTGAGTCAAAAGACACAGATTTGACTAAATCCAGACATGTAGTCATTCTTGACTCCCTTTAAAGATGATAGAGATCTAGTCAAGATAGTTAAAAGCGTCTTGGATAGGATTAATCTAATTTTAGAAAATATGCCTAAAACAGGCCAAATGAATGATTCTGTAAAGAAAACTTAGCACAAGAGAAATTCTACCCTGTAGTTCCTATGGAGAAGTACACTTTCTGCTTGGATAGTGACTTCTGCATTTAGTAGGTAGAAGGTTTCTACAATTTAAGGCCAAGACATCTCTGTGGGGCACTGTGGAAGTTACCTTAAGAATATGTTTGCATCTGTACCACTGTCCGTGTGGCACATTGCTTCTGCTATTCTTCCCATTTAGAGGTATTTGTCTTTTGCATAGAAATGTTATCTTTTTTCACCACCTTAATCTCATCCAGGTAGAGCTTTGGGAAGACCTTTATGTGACTGTTTGCTTTTCTGCTTCGTTTACCTGACAAAATTAGGAACTGACAGGAATAACAGTGTCTGGCAACTTGGTCTTTTTGGAGTCACTTTGGGATGGGACACAAGGTTCAGTAGCACAACAACGCAGAGGGTTTATAACATTCAAGGCAACTGCTCGTTAAGAAGCAGAAACAGGAAACGGTGCTATGCAATGCAAAAGCAGACTTTTTCCTGACTAGTCCAAAGAAGGAAACAAAAGCATATAGGAATGACACATGCACGCATGCATGGGGTGCACCAGGAAAGATACATAAATGGTAAGTAGCAGCCATTTCCGAAAGACACAGCTATGTGTTACAGTCATCATACAAGACGACCCTGGCAAAAACACAGATCCAATCATCTTTCTTCAAAAAATGGTTCATTCAGGCTGCAACCAGCACAGAAATGGTACACCAAAGTAATAAATGGAACAAAGCACTTGTGTTGTAAACTGAGGCAAGAAGACTCTGGGTAGAAAGTATCCATAGTAGAAAAAATAAATGTAAGAAAAGATGCATTAAGGAGGAAAGGGCAAAAAACTTTAGGGGTGAAAATTATCTATTTAATTAGAAGTTAACATTGGTGCATGAGCAAAAGTGCATAAACCAGTACAAGTAAATTAAGGCTGGAAGTTATAAAATGGCTCCTAACCATTAGGGTCTCTGCCACTGCATTCCAAGAGGAGTGTCTAAAGTTAATGACCTACTTGATTTTAGGATGGAATTTTATAAATTTATGACTTGAATTGTTGGACAAGAGACCTATCTATCTAGGCTGTGGAATGGGTTAAGAAAACCCTGAACAAACCTAGAAAAAAATTGTACGTTCCCATGGCCTAGAAGTGTTAGCTCAGATTCCCTAAAACAGTCATTACACTGTAACCCTACTCTTGAGCTATCAAACTGTCTCTTGCCATTTTGCAGGGTTAAATGAATATTTGCTGTGATAAAGACTGAAATTAAGGAGCCTCATCTCTGATTACCCAACCAGTGAATTAAAGGATTGTTCTGAGATTCTCCTTCTTGCTAATCCTCTAAATATTAAACTATTTTCTACAAGAAAGGATATCTTGTGCAGCATGGAGTGAGGTATCTTTCTATGACCACAATGCAGAACATTTGACTAAGCCTCTACTGAGGAGTGAGCTCTTTGTTCAGAGCATTGAATCAAACAGAGAGTAGTGCCATTGTAGTGCTCACATTTTGGAAACATTTTTGTTTAAAAAAAGTTATTATGTTCCTTTGAAATGCAGTGTTCGAAGTGGGTTTTAGCAATGAAATGGTTAAATGCAATTATGCATATAGACTCAGTGGAAAATAGATCTAGAGCCTGTTTTACCAAGCAAGATAATTGCACACCTCTTGTATGTAATTTGAATGATATTTTGTGGTATCAATGAACTGCAAAACTTTGGAATTAGAGTAATATTGCTATTCTTTCCAGTTCAAAGATAAAGAAAATGTGTAAGGAAAGAACTATATGGAAAAGGCTTTTTGTGACTTCAGTGAATTTTCGCTTTTGGCAGTTTCTGAAAAATGCTTCCCCTCCAAAAAGAAAGTCAACCTTGCTCATACATCTTAGCTACTTTCAATTTAAGTCCGTACATCATAAAAGCAAGGACAATCTAAGGTTAAGAAAAGAAAGTTCTTTCTTTTCTGAAAGAGATCTGTGAACAGGGCAATATCCTTTGAAAGGGCCAACTTCCTAATCAGAAGCAGTTGCATCAGAACTGTTGAGGGAGGGGGAGAAACAACTTGGAAAATCAATGAAACTCTTTAAATACTATGTATGGTGAAAAGTCCCTTCCAGACTCAGCTGATCCATACAAGTTTAAGGTCAAGTTTGCAGAGAGCTTGCTGGCTTTTAGAATTTAACATTTTCAAAGTATTTTTCAGCCATTCACTCAGCCCCTAGGAATTCCTACTTGTATTTTCTACAAAACAAAACAGAAAATAAAAAACCCAACAGCAAAACTGCCAACATCGCTATGCTATAGACATCTAGGCAGGCTTACTGGTGGCCACGGGCCTGACTTGATGTGCAGTCAGTTCCTTGATCACTACGCTAAGTCTTAGGAGAATAAACACATGCAGCTACGTAGAGTGGTATCTCTTTTGCTTCTTAGGGCAACATGGGGCATCAAAACTGCTTTTGCAGCAGAGTAGGAGCAGCTAAGTATCCAAGACATAGTAAAGCAAGCCATAAGCTTCAGCTTTTCTCCAGGCAGGAGACTGGAAATGGGTCCTTGGCCAGCACTGTGGCTGGATCTGCGCCAGAGACCTTGCACACCTCTCGCTGCCAGGTCTGCATACATTGACTCTCTGCTTCCCTCCAGGCTTCACTAAGGTTTTCTGAGTCCCGCTGCTGGACTGAGTTAAAAACAGTAGAAGGTACTAGTGATATCAGTCTCAGCACTGTAATAAACACAGTTATCTGCCCATGCAAATAAGCTGAGCACGGCAGAGAAAGTCATATGTAAATGTTTTGAGTTCACACAGGTTTTGCTATGTGTTTCTAATGCTAAGTTCTTCGCTTCCTCTTTTAGGCAGTGGTTAGTGGCAGCAGGTGTTGTGTCCTACCTAAAATGACCCTTCAAGATGGTTCCCTTAAACTGACAAAGGAAAACAAAATAAAAACTATGCAGACAAGGAAAAGTTCTGCATTGAGTTGTTGTTTGCATAGAAGTTTTGTAAATTAGTAGCAATACTATTGAAATTATTAACATTATTTTATTTGTGAAACTATTGATTTTGTTCACCTTACTTGCTTGGAATATCCTAGTTCAAAGGCATCTTTGACTCAATGTAAGTTTATTTTTACAAGGAAGAACAGAGGGAAATAGTGAATTTCTTTCTTACACTTACTTCTTCTAAAACAAGACAAGAAAAACCCTCAAAAAAAAAAAAGAGCAAAAAATCTTTTTCTTTAGCCAAAACCATTTAAACTGCACTTAAATGAATATTTCCTCGCTCTCTTGTCTGTGTAACATGAACAAGAATCACATCCACCCTGAAGTTAAACCCTAACTTTAAATCCCAATTCAGACAGTAGCGCAGCATAATATAAAGAAAAAGGCAAGCAAGTTAGTATTATGAGCTCCCCAATAATTTTGGTGGATTTTACAGAAAATGTCGTCCTGTGCAGCCAGTGGTTGTAACCACAGTTAATCTAATTCTGCACAATCACAAAAGCAAGAACATTTCATAAATTCTTATCCTTTGTGTCAATCCATCCTTAGTATAAAAACTTGATCCTTTTAAAGACAAGAAAACTTCTGTTGCTTTCCATGAGTCAAGTCAAAAAACAACTAAAGATCAATTTCCCTTCACCCCTGCTCATCTACATTTGATAGATAAAGTCCTTGGCTGATTCAGCTGGGCATAATTCAATTCATATCAATGAAACTATGCAGATGCTGTCTTAAATTTTTTAACTTTTTTATTAGCTGTAAGTAAAACTTTTTTTTTAATTGCACTTTGTGGTATGTGACAGGCTCAAGTGACACAATACTTCCTGGGGAAGTATTTTCTGCCCAGTGTCATGCTGGCAACTTAGTTCTTGTATTTACAAAACCAATGGGTATATGCTACATTAAGCAAGTGAAGTTATAACGAATATTTTTAAAGTCTGTTTGATAGATGTACTGTAAAATAAAATATATGTAATGTCATGTGAGCTGTATATTTTTCCCTAGAATATACTTCAGATGCATATCTGAAGAACCTTCTGGCTCTGTGGGATTATGTATATTGAAAACAGGAAAATTATTAAAGGTTAAGTACTGTATTTTTCATTATAAATTTCCACTGCACAGTAATGAAAACTGAATAAGCAGATTAAAAACTGATTTAAAAATTAATCCTCAAATCTCTTCTTCAAGAGAGTTTGGTGTTCAATTAGTAACTCAAGATTTAAAAAATTTACATTGTGGGAACCAAGATTTGTGTTATTGTCATGGCTGTTGTTGCAAATAACCTGGGTATAGCTGACATGAAATGCAAATATTCCCTCAATCCTATTTTAATATCAGACTTAATGAGTAAAGGAAAAAGAAATTATGTATTAACTTGCCTATACTAATATTGATTAGGAAGAAATTGTGGTCACAGTAGTTTATCTCAAAAAAATGATATAACCAAAAATCGTTTCTAGAAAAAATAAAGTTCTGACTGCTTTCACATGAAAGAAAATTTGGAAGTAGGTGTTTATTGACTGAATTTGAAATACTGAGTAAAATCCTGATCCCAGAGAAGACTATGGTTAAACATTCAACGATTACAGTAGTATCTTTTCACCTGTTTTGAAGAAAAGATTTTTATGTTTGCTGCTTTTGAGACTCTTACATTTTTCTTTGGTGTGAAAAGTCTATCTAGCAAATTTGCTTTAACTGGGAAATAATGCTAGACTTTTTACTATTTACTTTTTTTTTTTTTTTGGTAAATCTGACATAAATTTCTCCCCCAAAACCTTGACTACTTTGGTGAATCAAATCCATTAAAACTAATTTGGTGAAAATTTTGTAACCACAGAGAATTTAGAACCAAAACTCATTTATTACTTTTTAACAAGTGAATGTAAACGTGCATGTCTTAGCAAGATGTTTGCTATGTAGTTTTTTGCTTCATAGTTCAAGTTTTACAATAGTAGGGTTTTTTTAAGAAGATTTTTATTTTACTTCCCTTATTTATATTTAGGTTTAATCTCAGAAAAAAATACAACCTAAAACAAAAACAAGAAAAAAACCAAATATGCAGAGATTGATTTCCTTCTTCAGGGCTATTAGCAAATCAGTAGTCACTGAATCCTATATGTTTTACTATAGAACAGTCATTTGGTTCTTCAATAGCTATGTAAATGTGTTTTAGATTTATTAAAGCACAGCCACCTTAAAGTACATCAGATTTCCTTCCATTTTCCCACCTGCCTCTAGCAATGTTTTACAATATGCAGAATATGCCTGCTTGTATATTTTACCCCAGGATAGAGAAAATAATTAGAAAGTGTACTGTATAGGTAATCTCCTCCTTCTTAATCAGAATCAGCCATTTAATTTTCATGCTGACAAACTGCACTGGAATATAAAGAACATTCTTTCTTCCTCTCTGGACCCTTTGTTCATCTAGCTACAGACCTGGTCCATTCAGGAATCACAGCAAAGCAATGCGAAGTTGCAGGTTACAACTAAGTGTCCTTAGGTCAATGAGACTTATAGGGGCTAGGCTCATCATTTCCAATCATGATGTCAAGAATGCATCACACATTTCCTCTGAAATAGTCTCCACAGAAAAAAAGAGGGACTAACTTGCCCCAAAGGACTACCTCTGAAGCTCTGCAAACTCCAGCTGTGGTACTGGGGATAGGCTAAGAAGAAATTGCTTTGCAATTCTGATCCATCTCGCTCCTGCAGCAAAAAAAATCAGGCATCTCGCTTCTTTTGCTTGCACTCCAGCCTTTGCAGCTCAGAGGCAGACCTGTCCAGAAGGCAGGTAGCCTTGTTAGTATGTAGTGATGTGCCTAAATGCATATACTGGGTCAGAAACTATCATCAGGCTAAGTAATTGAATGCTAAGAGATAGGGCATAACATCTTGGACATGGTAACATAGCTATATGCCTTACAAACAAGCAATCTGGTTTATGCTTAGTTACTCAACTCCTGGACAGAGAATTCAGATCATTTGTAGACACCCTCCACAAAACTCCCAAGTTAACAAGAATTGTGATTCTTTTCCCCCAGAGTTTAGAGGAAAAAAAACCCCACCATTGCATAATGTAGTCTAACCTCCAATATTGTCATAATATTCCTTTAATTTCAACCATACTGAGTCCATTAACACGTCCTTGATGGAAGGACATCCTCCAAAAAAGGCTAATTTCAAGATGTCAAGAGAGGGACAACCCCCCCATTTCATTTGATTCTTTATTCCAACAATTAAGCACCATTTCTGTAAAAAACCTGTCTTATTTTGGAAAACCAAAATACAATCAGCCTTTTTCCCTTTTGGGGGAATAAGACTGTGTTTACTTGCTACATTTACTTCAAATATATTTTTAGAAGATTAGTTTAAGTTTGTACAAAGGTATGGATTGAAGGAAAAGTAAAAATAAAAAATCATTCTTTTATAATATTTTAACTCTTTCTTGGAGGTAGAAGATCTGATTTATTGAAACAATTATTTAAAAAAATATTTACATTTCCTAGCACACTTTTTCTTTGATATTTGATAAGGACTCCCCTTGGCTTCGGGATGGAGTCATAAGAAATGTTTCTGTGAAGCAAGGATTCTGGCCTGCTCTGGTTTAACCTGAGTGTTTGAAGCCCTACAGCATTATTTTGATAGCCAGAATGGCTGAAGAATAGTCTTTCTTCAGCCACTTAATTTTTCTCTAAACCATGTCTCCTGAACACCCCAGTTATGTCTTTTGATGAGAAGGGCAGTAAGAGCCCAGTTGTCCCTTTATCTTTTGTATGTACAGGTGACATATTTTTGCAAAAGATGGGAAAAAACAAATAGTGATATTTGAAATGTACTATGGATGATTAAAAGGAATCTGTAGCACTCAATTGCCTCTATCACAAAGACGTAAGAGCTGGCTGTCTAAATCAGCACGGTGTTAGGGACAGAAAAACACTGACTGAATGCAGGATTCAGAGAAGAAAACATTGCACCATTTGCCAAGGAATTATGAAGCACACAACTTATTGCAAAGTATTGATTGTTTTAAGGCTTTTTGCTCCCCTCTCTTCATATTATCAGGAAAAGCAACTATCTTGAAATGATAACCTCAAAGTGGTTGTGAAAACAAAGGATATAACCTTTTGTTGTTGACAACATGGAAGGAGGTCAGTTAGTCATTAAACTATTTTGGCCCTTTAATGTCTTCTCCTTAAAACATTAGTCCAACTGCAATTCCATGTCTCTTCATGCATAAACTGTAAGTCTGATTTTTGAGGAGAGAAGGTGAATGGCAAAGAGCACAGTGTGTTTGTGCATTTGCTGATAGTGCATATAATAGCCAAATTAAAAATACTTGTGCAAATGTATTAGTGTGCCTGTGTGTCTCCCAGAACTTGAGCATTTCTAAAACGTAACAAGCAACAAAGTACAATTGTAGGAATGACATGTCTAGTCTAAATTATGGGTGTAGAAAGTGGATCCACAAATGCATAGCTGAGATACATGGGGAAGAATGACTCCTGAGGTGGCTTTGTGTTCCACACACTACACTCAATGCCTGGATGATTAATTCAGAATAATTACTGAAATTCTAGATATCTAATTTGATGAGATGACTCTTACCTTGAGTGACTAGATTTACAATTTAATGCTGTAATCTTTTTGTTAGATCCATCACTGTTCTAATTACCTATAACATAATTTGATGCAGAGAAGTGTTTCACCATGTGCCACTGATTTTGGATGGCTGACCACAGCTCTGAACTAGGCATCATTACAGTGTCTGATGGTCTGAACCTAAACCAATTGGACCTGTGAGTAGTTAGCTTGGAGAAAGAGCAAGAACTTTTGAAATAAGTTCCTTGATCTCAATTTCATATGTGGCAGAACAGTTAAATAAATACACCTTTTTCGTCTATATCAAAAATTTAAAAGATCTTCTCTGTCATTTTATATTGTTTACCCTCTATGAATCTGCACCTGTTTTTTCTGTATGTTGGGGATATTTTCTTCCAAATATATGAGTGTTACTGGAGTTTGTGTTACTATGTGTATGAATCAAAATGGAAATTCTGTCTTTGTTTTTTTCAGTAATGGCAGAGGTGATCCTTTCTTTTCCCAATCCGCTAAATTATTTTTTTTTCTTATGGCCCTTCCACATTCTGCCAATACAGTCCACAAATCTAACACACCCTATCTGTCTGTTCTGGTTATCATATTTAATCTTGCTACTGTAAAAATGTCTGGACAGTCTTTATTGTCATGATCTCTCTCTCTCTTAGCTCAAAGGGTTATGAAAGTGAATTTGTTCTTTCCACAAAGACAATTCAAACTCTAAAGGACAACTGGAAATAAAAAGACTGAAGTCAGTGATGACACGGCCATGATTTATGGTGCCAAAAGCCTTTAAAGAGTTCTAAGAAATACCATTTTTAAAGACCACTAAAGCATTTTGTCTTTCCTTGTAAATTCAAAGCGCACAAGCTTTTCTGTTCCCTTGACCTAGCACTTGTGCATTTCATCTTACCCAGGATTTCTAGTAGATCAAGAACACTTGATTGAAGTCCTGTAATCTGTTGCTGGTTCAGTAGCTCATTCTACATTCTGTCAGAAAAAAAACACTTCATTTTCTATTGTGCAGTTTCTGTGTGCACAAATGATAAAAGAAATTAAGATTTGTAAATGTTATTTATTCTATGAACTTGGGAAGATGCAATAGAAATGAATACAAATAAGACACCTCTCAGCAAGATCTGCACTGTGAGTGTGGAAAACACAGGGTACCTCATTATCACAGAAATAGACAGCAATATCTGCCTAAGGTGGTAATGGCTCTTCCTAAGCTCTCTTAAAATTCAAACACAAATGTCAAATTGCAATGTCTTTCAAGAAAGCTGTGTCTTACTTGAAATTTATTCATATAAGTGTTAAGAAATATCCCTCAGGGAAACAGAGCCTCAATTTTTCATTGCTACAGATAAAACAGAAAGCTATCTATGGGGCTAGAAGCATGACACAAGAAAACAAAAAGAAGGCCTTGCAAATGTCACTGCATCCAGAAGCAGGCACTTCTAAAAGGGGTAATTCACTCAGTTCTGACTGTTTTAACCTTCTAATTTTCTCTTATTTCCCAGTCTGAAATCCAACCTCTCTGCTTTTCAGATCAGGCAGTAAAGGTTTTATGTTTTATAGTAATAAGACTCAAAAAGCAATTCAGATATGAGTGAACAGAGTAGCTTATGTTTTCTGAATAATTTCTGGCCATCCTTTAAAAGTAATTCACATAACCTGCATATTTCTGCAGATTGCTTACCATCAGAGAAAGCGGTAAAACCCCACAGTGCATAACCCCAAACCAAAATGACAATAATGGTGAGACAGTAATAGCTAATTTTATCTGGTATAAATGGGTAGGCACTATAGAGGATTAAGTATTGTGAAAGTTGCCCAGTTGTTTTCAACCTGAATTGCGTTTTGAACATATCCTCTCAACTGCTTATAGGGATCAGGTTTCCAGAAAACATTACTGACCAACATTTCTTAATGGCAGAAACATAACTTTTAGACATGTTAAGGGTGAAACCTTCAAAATGCCTAGTCTTCTGCAGTATCCTTCTACACAGAGAGATGGGATTTACACAAGCAGCATGTGCATTTTCTAAATGAAGAGAAACAGGAAGAAATAGTAGTAATAAAAAATCTGTTTTAAAAGGAAAAGAAAGACAAAGCCTGTAAGTAGGTACTGTTTGTCATATTTTAATCAATGCTCAAGGAAGGTGTATTCACTTTAAGGAGGGAAGACTCTAGTCCAGTGTGGAATTAATACTGTAGCATGACAATTATTTTTAAACATTAGGTCCAGCTGAATCATGTACAGTTGTTTAAATTAAGAGGCTTAATGACAGAATTTTCATTAACCACAAATCTCAAAGGCAAATGAATTTTAAATTATTTCAGAGGTTTATTTTTTCTGTAAAACCTCATAACCTGCTTTTATGTCATTCGCTCTTACTGAAAAGCTATGGAATGAATTCTAAAAAAATAGAAAAACAGTTAATGCTGTAAACAAAATGGAAATTGATCAACAATTTGCATGCAATCAAATGAAGAAGTGGTGCAGTGCTAAATTTAAGAGATGATGTCGTAAACTTGCAGAATCCCTTTGAATTATAATTCATTTTTGATCTTCTTACTACCATACCTTTAAACCAATAATCATCATTTGCTTTCATCAAATAGTTTTTGGCATAGGCTAGTGCTGTTCTTAAATAAAGAGCTAGGAAGGTATTTTCAGTAAGATGCAAACAAGTAATAAAGGGAAAGTTCATTGTGCAATACTTAGAAGTTACTGACTCTACACAGAGAAAATTACCCTTGTTCAACAACTCTTTTCACAGGTGAATGCCTGATTATGTAAACATCAGCTTATGAGAACATCAGGGTAATTTTAAGTCTGTAAACAGGGCTACAGGAGAAAGTTACAAAGACATGTAATTTATCTGGTTGGAGCCTAGAAGTTGGCCAGAAGACAGTAATAAATCAAGTGGAAAAGACCATGTTAGATACCTTACAGTACTACAATCAAGTCTCATATTTTGAATATAAGATGAATCTTATTTAACTTTACCTATCTAAAAGTTAGGGTCCTATTTAAAGCTAGTCATCAAGGCTCCTATTACAGTCATAGAAAGAGGCAGGCATCTCAAAAGGTTATTCATAATATCTTCATGTAGATGTATAACATGGTGATACCTTAGTTTCAGACAAGGGAAGATGGATCCCCGGCCAGATTTGTATAACATACAATGGGAACTGTGAAAAATAAATAAATAAATAACAGTATACCAACAAGACAGAAAACATTTAGAAGTAAAGAAGCAATTTTGAAATATAATCATGTTTCAGACTGCTTAGCAAATGACAATTACATTCTGTCATCATAGAATGCCTAGTGAAATTACCACCATCACCACCATTTCAGAGCTAAAGACAAGGCAATGTAAACTCAAACTCCCTTTTGCTATAACACAGGCTGGTGTGATTACTTCGCCAAAAGGCCTAAAGAATTGCACTTGCATAAGCATTTCCCAACAACATTTCTCATGTTTTTACCGCTACTGGAAAAAAAAGAGGAGCTCACTGCTTGCAGTTTAAGACTAAAATATGCTTGTCTGAGTGATGGACTGTACTGATTGAAGCCAACTCAGTAAAAAATGTATTAAGTAGTAGCTTCTACCTCTGTTTTGGAGCTTGATGACTGATCCTTTGAAAAGGGGATTAGTGGGGAGTTAAAAATGTTAAAATAATGACGTCTCAATGTTTTACTCCTTGGATATCATTGAATCACAGGGATGAGGATCACAAGATTTTAGAGAAGGTTAAGCCTGGTAAGAAAAGTACTTTTGATTTGAATGGGATTACAGAACTTGAGGTCAATTAATTTTTTCTGAATTTACCAGCTGGGAATTCTATACTCTTGAAGGTAAATGGGTGTCTTTTCATTGATTTCTGGTAATTACAGTGGGCTTAATGGAGGCCCTGACAGATAGGGGTAACAAGGCATTGTTTATCTTATTTCACTTTCTTTATCTTGAATACTTTGAAGCATTAAAAAGATGAGGGGTTTTTTTTTAAGCCTAATGTGCTTTGAACAATTCCAGTTTGTGTACATCCAGAAAGCCCTACATTTCTCTCTTTGCCACAACTCAAAGTATTGGAAATTAAAAAGAAGTTAGTTTTAAAAGAACAGCAAGAGTTAGTGGACAAGTCCCCTCTTGATGAACAACAGCCTAAAATATATGGTAGCTGAGTAAAGGATTTATTTATATCTGCATTGAATTGTAGGAGTTACTTAGATTTGTCATAAACGTATGAGACTGTATGGCAGTTGTGTATATTAAAGCTAGGTTGCTGAATGGAAGAAAAAAGATCTGTAATGGTTCCCTCCACAGACATGGACAGCATAAATACATTGTATTAAACTTGGGAGGAGCAATGTATGTGACAGAAAATAATATTTTCCAATATCTGTCCTAGCTGATGAGACAAGACTTTCATAAAGGCTCTGAAGTTCTGTAAAACTATTTATTTGACATTTGATAATATAGCTTAATGACAGTGACATTTTAGCCTAATTTGTTCTTTTAATAGTTTTCATTAAAAATGCTTCATTTACTTTAATTTTCCATCTACCTCTCCTTTTCTTTCATTCATTCATTTGCTACTGGAGAGTAGCCTAATCTAAACTTTTTAGATTTTGAAGAGTCTAACTTAAAATCTCAAACAGTGTAAATTTGCCCAGATATGGGGGTAACAAACTCTAAGAATTTTGCAGGGTTATTTTTTCATTTGTTACAATGACAGTAAGTCATTATGTCCAAGATCACTGTTTCTATTAATCCATATGTATATGCCAAGGGTTATCCTTAGGAACAGATTCATATGAAGCTGCAATTTATAACACATATTCTTTCTTAAGAAAAATCTTTAATAATGATCTCCTGTAACGAACATGATGAATTCAAGATTCAGAGTAGAAGTTTTTCTCTCAAGATCTTCCTACAAAAGCAATTAGAACTCATGGAATGCAATAAGGAGGTTGGTACATTAAAATGCTATGGGCTGAATATAACTTAACTTGGGGGAAGGAAAAGATTGAATGTTGATGTGAAGCTAAAACTCTGAGCAGGAACTCAATAAGCTCATATTCTATATCCCAATATTACCATCCATATTCCTGTGTCCTTGAACTTACTATCTAACTTTTCTGTGCCCGTGTGGCAGTATATGTAGTTTTTGGAAACTTACTGGCTCAAATTCATTCTTCAGCTAGATTAAGGATTTTAGTCCCTATCATTTCTGCTGGAAATAGTGGAAGTTATTCAAGAAGCTAATAAGTTCTCTGACTGTAATTAACATTCAGATTTTCAGTCTACATAAAATGTGGCCCAATTCACATTTCTTTATAGTTCTTCAGCTTAAAATGCAGTTCATTCCCTTGGTGTTAATCACCCATCACATTCTTCCCACCCTGTTATATACCTTTGGATAGCCTCTCCCAATAGATGCTCTCTACGTACATTTTACTAGGATAAACAAATCAAAATTTCTTAGTCTATTCCAGTGTGGTTTCATGTATCCAAATAGACTTTCTTTGCATCTGTTCTGCTACTAACTCACCTTTCTTGAATCCGTATGTCTCACCAGGCTGTTCAACGTCTTTAGTCTTTCTCTTTCTTTAATACTCAGCTTTTTGCCTTCAGTAAAACACACCACTAGGCAACATGTAATATTCTGATTATTGACAATAGAAGACCCTGTAGATAAGTCAGTCTGAGTTTTGTAGGCACAATTTCCCACTTACAGCACATACAGTGCTTATCATTACCCTTTTACTGACTAATACACAAAGTCTTTTTTCTTCATTTCTGACTGATAAATTTCGAGGTAATACTAAACTGTTAAGTTACTAGCACCTATAAAATCCTATTTTACTACTTCAGTTCTCAAGGTCTGCTTATTTTTTTTGTGAGATAACCTGCTTCTTATCTATATAGATCATGTCTTCCAGGTTTGTTAGTGCATGAGCATAGTTCCCTAGTATGATTTACTTTATGATAAGGTCACTAATGAAAACATTAAATAAGGTTGCATGTAAAAGTGTTTGTTGCAGGACCCTGGTAATCATTTCTAGCTCCCGAATTCTCCCTTGAACACAACTTATTGTCATCTTCCATGTAGACAATTTCTTATCCACCTCACACTTCTTGTACAAATCCCAGTCTTCTCCTGATTTTAGGTAAGGAACGGGAATGCATGCATTTATATTGCTACTTCAGCGACCTCTGTTGCTACTTCAGGTTCCAAAATCCAATTGTTTCAGGGAAATTATTCAAGCACTGGAATTTCCACTGACCCCAGTCCTAAACCAGGTTCCTCTGTTTCTGTTGACCATGTTTTCTAGTGCTTCAGCATAATTTCACACACTTTCTCTCTACCCCGGAGAGTCTGCTGGATTATTCACATTCTTCACTGGTACACACCTTTTATCCTACCAAGCATAAATATGGGCAGAATACAGTTCTCTTGAGTATGGAGGTGAGTATCATAATTATAAAAACCAGAAGTAGCTCAAAAGTCTGAGCACTTTTAGCAGGTAAACTTGGAGAATAGATCTTTGCATGTTTAAGTTCAAATTCAGGTCACCATGAAGCTTAATCTATTAATGTGTGTGAAGCACCAAGGTGCTACAATGATGACCTCCACAGAAAAGCTTGCTGACCTCTGAGAAATAAGTGTCCACATCTCTGGTCAACAGATGAAAAAGCTCTAGTGTCTTTGATGTTAACCCATAGCAGTAGCTCCATAATATTCAGCAGACAGACCACAATTTTCCAAAGCCCTGGCTTTTAAGAAAGGCATAGTTAAGCTGGATAGAGAAGTAGAAGAACATGACTCATTCTACCAGAGTCTAGACAGAACAATGATTTTTCTAAGAACTCTCAACAATAGATGGAAAAATTTAACTGACACTTTCACTTTTTACAAAATAGAGACCCACTTTTCCATTAGCAGTCTAGCAACTGCAAGATATAGGACAAAATGAGATGTCAGCAAAAGAGTTTTAGTCATGTTGACCACCCTGAAAAAATTGCAGGCTACAGTTTCAAATCGTGTATGTAAAGGGCTTACATACAGCGATACAAGCTGCATATGTACAAAGCTAATGAGATGGGTTTCATGATTAATTGACAGTGATGAACTAAACCCCAATTCAGTATTGCATCTAATGGCTTCATAAAATTATTCCTTTCCCATTAAATGGGGGGGAGAAAGCATCCATTAAAATATTTTGATTTATACTTTTATTTATTGATAGCAAGCCACTAATTTCCTTAGTTTACAAGCATACAAATAAACTCTCCATTAGAACAGCATGAACTACCACCACACGTCACTAGCAATATCTCCATCTGCCTTTTTTCTGTGGTATGTCTGCCACAATCAAGGTGGTTTTTCATTCTTACCAATTTAAAATTTTCTTGTTGACTATATTGTAACAACTTGTTTATGTTGTGCAATTTTTCAATGAGTTACCTGAAACCTGTTCTACCAATTCATAACTAAGTTCTACACTTACCTTTCTTTATGGCAATGCTAGCTTAAGGAGTTGCCACAGCTTTTAGTAAATAAAATATCTAAGGTATTTTTAACTATGTCAATTCACTGATTTATATACAAGACAGTCTAAAATCAGGTGCATAGAGTCAACTGGTGGCAGGAAGGCTAGAGTGAATGGCCAGATGGAGGAAGTCCCTTAGTGGGTGCTGCTACCATCAAAGAGGTATGCGCATCCATATCCTTAGCAAGATTTTCGCCTTTGCCAAATCACTAGTAAGTCTGCACTGTTGTTGACAAGAGAGGCAATTCTCTAGCCTGGTGATTCAGAGTTGCAAAAGTTAGTTAGGTAACTTAACTACTGAACTAAACACTTCATGTCCCTTTACTGGGCCTAGAGGGATGCGGGAAACCTAAAGGCAGCATATATGGTTATAGTACATAATACTATACAGACTACATAAGATAACATAGTGCATCAGACGCAATCAATATGCATAACTTAATGCAACATTTATATTCACTTCTAGTTTTAATATAGTTTGCATACAAGAAAAGTCTGTATCACTACTGGGTTTTTTTGTCAGGTTCTTCAAAGTTTTATTGGTTTATTCTTAGCCTCTGCAGAGAAAATTTTAAATTTCAGGAAGTGGTTATCACCATAAATTGTAAGATAAATATTTTAAAAACAGGTATAAACAAGAGCAGCATACAACAAACTACAGTATTTACACAAAAGATACATATATACAGCAGTTACTAGAAAGATACAATGACTTCGGTGTACAGTTACATAAGTACTTATTTTTAAAAGGAGTATATGTTTTGTCGACTAAAGGAAGTCAGAGGTTCATCAAGCCTTGGTGACTAGTGAAAAAGATAGGGCTACCAATGTTAGGCAACAGTCAATGCATTGTTTTACAAGAATTTTAGGGGCAAGCTAACCTAGATGCCCTGGTAATAAAAATGACAGTTCCTTCTTTCTGTGTATGGAGCCAGAAGCATTGAATTAACCAGTTAAGCTAGTGCATGATCAATCACTTCTTGGATTCTCTCCAAGCTCCATTCACTACTCATTGTACTGTAGAAGTCCCCAAATAGCTGTTATCACCACATCAGCCCAGATGTGTCTTTCAGAATTCCATCCTTTTAATATATAATTTCTAAAACACTTGTGTCTATTACAAAACAAAACTGTAAGTAAGTGAGCTGCTGTATGACAACACAAAATATTCATAATCCCCAGCAAGCAGTTATTCCTATCTATTGTTCATTGCAGATAATATTCTTCATCACTGTTTCACCTGCTGTGCTATGCACAGTCTGGACAACTATTGGCTTCTGGATAGGCTGTTAGGACTTGTCTCAAATGACGCAACTGTGACTGCTACAGGTTAAAGGTATCATTAGATTATTATCAATAATTTAAGAATACGATTGAGCTGATTTCTAACCTTTTTTTGGCAGTGTCTATTGCTTCTTACCATCTGCAGAATGAATTGATAATCATAACTTAAATACAGTACGTACCTTAGGAATATGTATTGTATATGTATACTATAACTCAGGTAAGCTTGGAAACACTGTTCTGATGGTTAGAGTAAACCAAAAATTATTAAAAATGTTTATGATAAATATCGATACATTCACAAATTCTATACTCTTGAAAAGAGAAAAAATCTTTTCTTTTACAAGTTCTGTAAAATCACCAAGTGTAAGAGGAAAAAGCACAACGCAAAGCTTACTGAAATCAAAATCCTATTATCCTAATCAGGGGGTTGTCAGTACAGCCCAAACAGTAAAGCATACCTCATAAGATAGAAGTGGACCCATGTCTGAAAATGTCTGTTCTTTTAGTAAGAATGATACTATAAAGTGGTGGACCAATCACCTGAATCACTGGAGAAAAGTGGCAGATGGAGGAGGTAAGCAAGAGGAAGGATGAGGAGGCAGCTCTGCAGTGATCTACTCCTTTTGCAGCACCAGGCAAATCAGAAGGAAAGGAGAAAGCCATGCTCATTGTGGTCTAACATGAGTCAGTTTGTGACTGTATCCCCCTGAGCGAAGCAGCTAATCAATTTTATGACATTTTTTAAGCCTAAACATCTTAATGATAAAAAAAATGACATTTATTCTTTTTTTTTCTACTGAAATTATAAGTGCCATTGAAGAAAAGAAAAAAAAAACCCAAGAACTTTTTGTTCTTGAAACTTACCTTATTAGATCAATTGTTTAAATATTTTTAAGTCAATGATCCTGTGGAAAATAACCAATTGCCATTGTTCATTCAAACTTGCAGTAGCACTTCACTCCTGAATTCTTTCTAATTTTCTAAAAAACTGATCAAATGAATCCCTCTTGCTGAACAAATTGAAAATATTATCAGTCATGACTAGAAAAAATTAATTAAGAAGTGCAGAGAATGTAGGAACAAAGATTAAAAATGCATCTTCCTTAATTTTGAGTCATTATTTTGCATAATCATCAGCACTCTTGTGATTGAAGGCACTCCTGAAAAACCATGCACATCATTTAACAAGTAGCCTGATCTAGACATCAGAAATTATTTAAGATTGAAAAAACGGAAGTGCCTCTATCATAAGAACAGCTGTAAGGGAGATTTGCACCTAGAAATAGTAAGATATTTTGAGTTCAGTAATAACAGAAGATGACTGAGGAACTTTGAAGATTTCCAATTTTTTCTGAGTGGGAAGAGGGATAAATTTCTGCAGTTAAGCAAGGGTGTGAGGATTTTCATGCTTCCTCCTCCTTCCTTTTCCATACACTTAGGCTCTTTGCAAACCATGATATGGTGATACAAGCTATAGTGAATGCAGACCAAAAAGTGGGTTGGAAGACCACTAGAGGATAATCACACAACTCAGTGACATTTACTCACAAATGTATTAACTGGACTGGATGGGTGTTGGGAGTAGTATAGCAATTCTTATTCCACAAAACACAAAATATACACGAAAATCAAAGCTTAATCCCCTAAATCCAATTTAGACCAGTATGTCGTAGACCCAGGGAAAGAGGACACTGACCAGTTGTCATCAGGTCAGGTCCTGCCTGGCAGCTTGGATTCAACTCGTGGCAGCAGTTCCTCAGGCTTTGCCTTCCACGTGGTGTCAGACATCCATGTGCTCTCGTCCCACTCCATTGGCTGTTGTTCACACTCTTTATGGTTTTCTGCATCAGTTTGTCAGCATAAGCAGCCAATGACCTTGCCAGATCTGCTATAGTTTTGACAAGTGACTAGGACTGCTGTCAGTGAGAGCATTAAGTGGTGCAGAAGAGCAGTGATAAAACATGGATATACCGTAAGATCATTCAGCTGCATAAGTTGATACTTTTATCACTTTATTGGGCCTAAAGACATGTCAGGATCCTCCTGTTCTCTTGAATATGTCTGCATAATATATTGTGGACAGAAACAAACCCCCTTCATCTTGATCTTAACGGGCAAAAAGCTGCTTAATCAAGCTCTATTCCAACTTTCAGTTCAAGGCTTGAGCATACCCTGCCAGCAAAAAGCATGGACAGAACAAGGTCTCATCTTCCAACAGCAGATATTGTGGACAGCTTCTGAGAGCACCATCATGGAAGCCCAAACCCATCTCTCAATCCAGGTATGGAATCACTTGCTTTTTCCTCTCTCTGCTCAGACCCTAGTTTTATTCCACTGTTTGCTATCTGAGGATAATTCCATCAGTCTAATTTCTCTCCTGTACCTGAGGTGCTGTTTTCCCTGTGAGCAATATCCATGGTAGCCGTGGTATCCAAACAGTCATACTGAATATTTACAGAAAGCAAAAGCCTTGGGCATATCAAAATGATAAACCAGACTATGTGAGTGATAGATATGTATGAAGCCTGTCCATATGGTGCCACAATTCTGATTGTTCTAAGCCTCTGCTGGGACTGGTAGGGTCTTGGTGTCAGCCTCTTCCCAGAATCTACTGCTACTTTTCCTTCCCTTGTCTTCAGTGAGAAGGAAGTTCAGGTACTAAGTGACTTTTGAGGTATTAACTGCCAACAGTCAGAGGAAAGAAGTGACAAGGCCAAATATCCCCCAAAAGTTAATTTGCATTCTGCCAGGCTCAAAACTTTTGTGCTCAAAACCTTCGTACTTGAAAAACTAGGGGATTGTTTGTTTGGTTTTTTCCTTGTGTTCCTAGTATGTTCAGTGTGTGCAAAGTGAAAAGGACATTCAGGCCACCAGCATGCAGCTATTCAGAGATGACCAATATGAAATATTTGCCCAAAAAAGTCTCATATTTCACGTCTCCATGACACAGAAGTTGCCACTACTGTTTCTTTCAAAGACCTAAGATGGCACTTTCCTATGAACTAGGATGTCAGGGCCTGGAAAGCATTCATCCCTTTAGTTGGCTGAGTTTAGTTGCCTGAGTTAGATGGCTGAGTTAAGGAGTTTAGCTGGCTGAGCCCTCTTCTTTCACTTGGTTCCTGGATTGAAGATCTCATACACCTGTTCTGGCGTCTTGACCCTCCATCCTTTTGACGTCAACAACCCTTCAACCACCAGAAGAGGCATCTAGTGTTGGTCACTTGTTCTTAAGGTCACCGTCCTCCTTCTCTTCCCTGTCTTCTTCAGAAGGTGGGGGAGAGGGGTTCTCTGATGATCAGGAAGGATGCTGAGTGACAAATTAGCATCAGGATCAGGTCCAGATGCTGCCATCAGTCAGACACAGTGCAATGATCTCCCGGCAAGTTCACAGTGACAAGGAAGGTCCAGGGAAGGCCAGGAAGCCCAGCCAGCAGGTATGGGTCAAGGGCAGGATGGATGGAAAAGGTTATAAGATTGAGCACAGAATTCACTGCTACCCATCTGCAAAGTCGCACAGGCTGGGGCTGGCAGTAAAACCTCTTCTTAAAAGCAGTTCCCAAGAGAAAGAAGAGGCAGGTCCTCAATTCTAGCTTTCTTCACAACAGCTTTTATCAGTGAAGTATCTGACCTTGGGCTCAACCAGCTAAACCCCTTGAGTCAGCCACATGAACTCCCAGAAATGGGGAAGTTTGCTCAGGACCCTGACACAGGTTGTGAAATATATATGAGCATTTCTTTTAGTTTAGAAACATTCAAACCAGGGCATGTGCCCCGACACTAGGCTGAAATCAGCTCTGATTAGGGAAATTCTGTACTTGTTTGCTTGTGTCACTTCGTGGACACATTAAGTCCCTGTATTTTGAGGTGCAACTGAGTTGATTTCTACTGAGGAAGTTGATTGATATACAGTTTTGAAAATGTAAGTTAAATTCAAACAAATGCCTCACTGCATAGTCGTTTGCATCTCCTTAGTATTTCTAAAATAGACTAAGATTTTCAGATATAAAATGCCTTGGAAGTGAAAAGCATTTTTGCTTTGCAGGAATTAGGTACTAAGGGAGAATTTGAAGAGAAATTATGATGAATTTAAGGGCATTCCAGAACATAATGTAGCAAGTATAAAACAGATCTCATGAGCAGCGATTAATGGGCTTTCTCATATTGGTAGCTTGAAAAAGAATGAAAATAAATGTGACCATTTTTGGAAGCTGAGAATGGGAAGAAATGAGAAGACTATCCAGCAAAGCTACTTACCCCTGCAAATACCCATTATGGAACAGAAACAGAAGATTAGGCGGACCAGGGCAGCAGTATAAATCCAGAGTAACTACCAAAGACAGTGAAGTTCCTCCACATTTATACCGGTTTAACGGAGAGAAGAAAAAGGTCCATTGAGTATAATTGAATCAAGGAGTTTTCCATTAAGTCCAAATGACTTTCACAGCAGGAGGCTCCTGAAAGCTCAGAGGAGAGCAGTCCTTTCAGAACAATAACATTTCACTTCAGCATTTTAATCTTTACTGTTTGGACACAGTGTTTTAAAATTCACTCAGGTTATGCTATGGTCTTTACATTAGCTATATTTGATGCCAAACACTCTTGAATTCCAGTAAAAAAATCCATATTTTCTATAGGCATTTACTTATACTTTCTGAATTTTATGTCTTTGTGTTTTTGTTTTTTTTTAATCTTTTATGCTATTGTACAATTTATATAAAATTGAGTATTGTGTGGTTTACATACTTTCTTTTGGAAGTTCTGGTCAAGTGTGAGTGAGACACTTCAGGAATCATAAAGATTAAAAATTTTCTATAGCATTACTGAAAAGTTAGACGTATGACCAAAAAGAAAGGTTCATATGAAGAAAAAAAATATGTTTTTCAAAATCACAGTTGTTTTTGCATAGTGTAGAGATGAAGCATATTAATAAAACATGTTAAGGATTTTGTTTATTTCCAACTATTCCAAAGGTTTATTGTTTCTGAGGGTTGCAGAGTTGGTTTTTTGTGCCTTTTTTTTTTTTTTTTTTGAGCTCCAGTATTTCTTATACCTTCCACCCATCAGAAAATACCTGGGAAAAAATTAAAGTTCCAAAGGTACACATACATAATGACTTAATGAATAATACCTATACCTACAGCTATTAAATAAAAGAGTGAAAAAAATCAGATATATAACTCTGTAAAACTTTGAAGTATACCTATATGTCCTCATATTAACAAGCCAATTTCTAGCAACATATTGATGGGATTTTTGCCCTGGGGACCAGTCCCTCTTGAAAATAATAAGGCTACTTACCTAAAAAAGAGCTACTCATTTTTTATCGTAGCAACAGGTCTCTGAATTCTTACAATATTTGCGTATGTGTATGTAACCATATATGTGCATGCAACATGATATATATACACTAATATCTTTAATACAGTAATGCCTGTACAATGTTATAAACAAATAGAACCATATGGAAACACTAAACCTAGCATTTATTTATTTATTTGAATGTTCTTTATACAAATATTACTTGACCAATTATTGGAAGATAGATTACACAAAAATGGAGACTGCTGATAACCAGGGTTATTACAGCTGTTACTTGTTAAAAGTAGTGACTAAAAAGTGAAGACTGTTGAAACCAAAGTTACAAAGTAATTAACAGTGTGTTTTCCTTTTAATTGAGAGTGAAAATGTAGTTCTGGCTCAACATTTGTGACTCACTGTTTCAGGTTTTTACCCTTTTTATTAGGTAAAGCCTTTTCATTTAGCTGGTAGAGACAGCAGGTAATGCAATCTTGAGTTAAGATTAAAAGTTTAAGTAAAAGAGCATATTATCAGAGGCACTGAATTTCTAGGATCAGTCTGTGTTTCAGCACCTTTCCTTTTCCATGATGAAAGCCTAGTTAAAACATGCATACCTCTTTCAGGGTATGATTAATTTCTCCTCCCAACTTTAGCCACTCAACCTGACTTACATGAATCTGATTATTTGTTGCACTATTTTATAATTATCTAATTCTATGGAGGGATCAATTGGGGGAAAAAAATGTTTTTCACTTTGCACATATTTGTTAACATTTTTAATAGCGTCTTCTTTTTTTTTTTCCTTATCACTCTCTTATCCCCCAAAAGAGAGAAGAGATGCATGAAGGTCACTACTGAAGATCCATAAACCATTGTGAATAATGTCAGAACTATAATTTAATTAGTGGCCCATCTGTCACTTTCTGTTTGATGAGCACTAAATGTCCAATTATCATTTAATATCTGCTCTAATCAGCTCTGGCAAATTTTGCAGGCACACTAGAGATGACATTAATAGATGGAAGTGAGGCTACCTTTGCAACATTATCAGAGAGAGAAAGCTTGTGCAGTTTTGACTTACAATGGGGAAGGCATGAATTCATTCCAATTAGTAGCAAAGACATTTTATGCAGAGTGTTACTGCATATTGCTAACTAAAGCTTTTAGTTGATTTTTTTCAAGAGTTTGGAAAAACACTTTTAGTTTTTATGGAATTTGTTATTCTTGTTGTTGTCCAAAAATAACATTAAATATTATATTCTCAGTGCCTCTGTCTTCAATCATTCTTTCTTCATTGTCCCCATGAAATAGTTTGCACCTTTTGTTTCTTCATTCTCTTTCTGACATTAGCCCTCACAAACAAAAGACCCACAGGGTTCTTCATAAAGGAAAAAAGACATGTTGAATAAATATGAGTAATTCTTTTTTAAAAAACTGAAATACACAATATAGGCATACAAAAAATACTGGGCCAAAAATTTTAGTCTGTTGCTGGGACAGAGGACTAATCACTGCTATGACCTTCTGGTAAAGGAAGAGCAACAGAAAAATATAATCCTTTAATGAGAACATAAAGTACATGTGTCTTTTCAGACAAGACACAGAAAATGACTACACATTAAAAGCATAGAATAACTTGCTGGTAAGATTGATGACCTATGAAACATATATTGACAGCATCATGAAGTGCACTTTTCCACTTGTAATGAGAGATTAAAAATCCTACTTATCCACACCTTGGGTCAAGGTCAGGCAGCCTATACCTTCTCAGATTTGAAATCAATAACATAACAGTCTCTGAAAAAGGCTTTTGGCTTGACAAGAAGCTTCCTCTAATAAGCAAGTGCTGTTCATGTGACACTTTAGATTTAGTCCTCAACTCTGATTCTAAGTAAAATCCTTCAGCACTTGGAAAGAAAATATGGCAAAAAATGCTGTTTATAATGTGACTGCATAGGTTTGCTGCTTAGTAGCTAATAAGATTGGGATTGCTGCCTGGCAGATCCACTGCGGTGATAAAATAGCCAGCTAAAAGTATATATAAAATAAAGCCCCTTTTCCCTCCTGCTATACGTTTTGGCAGCAACTCAATAGCTAGAATGTCATTTCTGATACTTCCATATTTCTACTAATAAGATTGAATCTGAGATTCTACTGACTACAGCTTGAATTTGTAAGACCTTGTCAGGATGTTATGATCTGCTTGACCATTATTCTACGCAACCCAACACACGTCATAGCATTGAGTAATTAGAAAACAGAAATCTGCTGCTTGATGATATGCAGGTTCAACTAATGTACATGAAGAGGAATTCTCATTATGTGTGTCTCCGCAGGTTTCCTATGGTTTATAACTTTTTAAACCTGCTGTGCATATGAGGCACTGATTTAATACTCAGCTTCTAAAAATGGTCACAAGAAGCCTCTGAATCAAGGCATAATAAAGGGATTTCTGCATAAGGAAAAAATCAAAAAGAACATACACAAAACAAACTAGTTATCATCCCAGGGAAATGGAAATGAAGAAGGACATTATGAGTGCCCAGACACGATTGATCCTAATTCCTTCTCCTGCTTTGGCTCAGAAATTTGGCTCCAGACTGAAGAAGTTGTAACCAAAATACTGGACTTTGCTCTTGAGAAACCCTGCAAAGAAGCAGTCCACTAGAGCTAAAGGGAGTGCAAAAAATGGTTATCAAGGACCTTTTTCAGGGGAACAGAGAAGTGCCTTGATTCTGAAGACAGTTTTAAATGCCCTTGGGAACTGAAAGAAAGAATTCAAGAAGAGAGGAGGTTATTTGTATGTAGGGTTGATATCAATAAGCACTAATATTAAGGCCTTGATCAGATCTTTTCCTGTGGATGCAGTATAGCAGAAATTTTCAAATAGCTCTGAAAGGTAGGCAATATTGTAATACAAAGTGAGTCTTAAGGATAATACACTGGCTGTTCATATATACGTAAATGTTTGATCACCACTGTGCAATCTTTTATTTCTGATTATGCAATGGACAGCTAGAGAAATCGATCATATGGAAAAATAGTATCAGATATGCAATATTTTAAACAATTCTGAGACATTATTTTGGCTCCTATTCTCTCATGTAACAATAGGGACTAGTAGACATACCTCAAGCATCTTCTCATTATTCCATCTGTTTTCATAGGCATTCAGATGGTACTTTTCCATTATAACTTTGCACATCTGTAGAAAGAACTGGAATAAAGAGATATGAATACCATGGAACCTGCACACCTTGACAAACCTTTTGTGCAGCATTGCCTTGACTATCTGTTTTGGGCGAAAAGAAGCACCCAGTCACATGGCTTAGTGAATAAATAAATATTTTACACAAATGGTGACATTCCACAAGAAACTTTCAGCATCAGCACATCCTATAGCTCCACAGCCTTGTTGAAGTCCTTCAGCAGTTGTGGCAGAGAGGAGTTATATCTTGTCATGACCTCTCTAAGGCTGGTACACATAGATACTTAAATCCTGATGTGAGTAGGCTTGTTAGTTTTGCCTTGTAAGCACAATGGTAATCCATTTAGAAAATTCCAAATGTTTTACCTATCATTAAAAGAAGTTGTTTCATTCAGCTAAAATGTATTACTAATTTAGATCCATATCCAGAATTAGTTCTGGGATACTTAAAATACATATTCAGGGAAAAGTTAATTTGCTTTAAAAAATTCAGCTCATTCATACCTATGTTTATTCTTTCCATTTAAAGTATATATACTTTTAAATCAGTACAGTGAATGACAGAAAGTCAATTAACACCTATTAATAGCTTAGGATTGCTCACACAATGAGAGATTGCTTTAATATGATAAAGTATAGGTGTAGACCAACTCTTGTGAAAAGAAAAAATTAAACGTAATGGGGAACACAAGACTTAAACCCAGGTTTTCTGAAATATGAAAGAAACCTATAAAAAAACCAAAGCATTAAGTGTAGATCAGGTGGAACACCTCTAGGATGTTCCTTAAAGAATGGCAACCAGTTAGGAAAAACAGTGCTGGGGAAAGCAGCTTTCCCTGGTCAGATAAATATTTTTCATTAGCATTAGATCCTGCCCTGAGGGTCAGTAATTAGACACAGTGTTAGATGGGTATGATATGCCACCAGCCTGAAGGTTAGGGTTTTGGAGAGTTTTTAACTTTGGTTTAGCTGGTAGATCTTAACCCAGAAGACCACACTTGACTAAAAAAACTAATGATACGCATCTAAATTATAGAAAAGGTCTAGGTTGTTTCATGACTTAGTACATTAGCAGAACAGGTCCAAATGTTATTCTCATTTCTTTTTTTTAATCACATCTTAAGTTTTACCATCCTCCATTGTTGCATTGTATTTCTGTAATATTTTTTCAGTATTAGACACCTCTATGAATGAATTAGTAAGTATAAAACTACTACTGGAGATCAGCTCTTCAGCTAATGTAAACTGTAATAATAAATCTAAAATTTTTTTTAAAGAAAAAATGAACAAGCCCCCCCCCAACTTCCAGGGCATTGTTCAGTCATTTTCCTGGCATGAGTGGCAAGTATTTCAGTATAACTCTTTCACTGTAAGCAAGTTATGAAGGTCAGTCAGGAACCATAAATTAAATTTGAATGGTGCTTTTCAGTAGCATGCTAGGAGGTAAATAGACACAATAAAGACAACAACAGAAATGGAGCATGACTCTACTAAAAATGGATGAAATTGATAGTGTTTGGACAAGAAATACCAGGCAGTAGATAGTGAGCTGGAGACTATACACCAGTAAAACACTGGACTGGCACACTTTCACTGATCCTGTGGGTAACCCTGGGGAGTCCTACTATTCCTCTCTGTCCTCCTGTGCACCTGCTGCCTATTTAGGAAATTTTGTGCATTCTGTTTATGAAGGACATGGTCTTGTTACCTTTGAAGTCAATGGTCAAACTGTCATTACTTCCTTGGAAGCAGATGGGGCCCATATGGCCTGCTTGCATGATCATTGCTCATGTACAACACCCACAGAGCTAACAGGTTTCTAACTGGGATGAATTGCTATGTGAACAACAGTAAAATGAATGAAAGAAGCTAAAACAATGTGAAAACTTTGTGGGAAGCAGTGAATTTTATAATAATCTTCTTGGCACATCTTGGCGGCTAACTTACACCTTCTGAAAAACTCACTGGAGGGATGAGTTGTGAAGGGCTATAATGGGGCAGTGAATAATAGCAGGATGATATGGAAAAGGTCTGTAACTGTGGAAGGTGAAGCAGTAAGACTTAATCAGAGGACTATTACTGTCTTGGGTTGTTAGTGTATGACCCTGCTGATGTCATTCGCTGCTTAGGAGATTCCTGCTTCTACTGGATTGTGAAGTGCAATGCCCACAACATCTGAACCTCAGTATTGTTCTCACCAAAGCACAGAGGTGAGTAGTAAATGCTGTTAAAGAGCATGAGACTAAAATCAGTTTTCCTTGGCTATAACACTGAGTGTATTAATCTTGAAAAGTATCAAGTGGAGTGCTGAATGAAGCACCTAGGAGTAGCAAAAGGGTGTATTTCAGGGCAGGGAGACAGAATTGCTGTCTGTACAGTTCAGTATCAACAGCACTTAAAGGATATGGCAGCAGAATACACGGTAAAAGCACAGAAATTCCAAAGCGAACATGGACCAGGCATGTTTGAGAAGGGGTATAGCTGCACCATCAACATGTAGCAGCCAAGCCCTGCTGAAAGGCAGGGTTAATTAGCTGAAGTGAGACAAGCTGTGAAGCTAAAGACCTCTCAGATGATAAACACTGTATATAATGTTGGCGGAGATGCACGGTGTCATCTAGATAGAGTTTGCTCACGGCTAACTTGGAGAATCTGAGGATGAACTGCAAATAGTGCAGTGCAGATGTGCTGTTCAGGTGTGCTTTTGTTTCACTAACAGCACGCCAATGGCTAACCAAGGCAACCGATCTCGTGGTCCTAACTGGGAAGAAGACACATGCACAAACAGCTTTGTAAAGTTAAAAAGGCAGGCAAGCAAATGAGATAAAACAATAACTTTCAAATATGCACACCAACTCATTGCTTCAATGACATACCATTCCCAGCTTTCTGGAGTTTCACCCTTTCTCAGTATGTATTTCTCTTGATGAAAACAAATAGCTTCAGTTATAAAATGAATGTGTATCATGCACAGCACTGCAACCTGGGTGTGAAAAGTCTCTGATGTGATTGAGCAGTTAGTCCCAGTACCCGAGCCCTGGCACCAGCAGTAGGATTTCACTCTTAGCAAGGAAAATAATACCAGGTTCCTCACCGTGGGCCCAGACCATCAGACTTTGGAGAGATACTTCCATGTTGGGCAATAAAATGTTAGTTTAGGAAATCAAGCTTTGAGTTTTATTCATGAAAACAAGTAACATCTTTAAACTTGATGCAATGCTCACCTATAATCAACATAACCATTACCACCAGCTGTCCATCACAAATTTTGTGGGGAGGAAAGAGACCAAATCAAAACAGAAAGGAGAGTCACAACACCTACATCTTCAAAGGAGAACTATTTGTATTTTGCCAACCTAAAATTTGCCTAGGAATGTTGTAATGTGCACTTGATGTTATTTATTTACTTATTTGCATAATCATCATTCTGCTTAAAAAAATTTAAATATATGTATTTCATATGTAGAATATGGGCACACTGGTAAAAAGGATAAGAAAAAAAAACTTCCAAATTAAAACCCAACTTGATTAACCATGCAAAATTTTCTTATTTATGTACCTAGCTTGCTTGGGGGATCAGTGAGGAATCTTTCTCTTTGAACAGTAAATGTTTGCTGTTCTCATTTAATAAGAATCATGAAGGTGGTGACAATGATATAACATTGCAATAGGCCCTGGAAAACTCAGTAATTCCCAGTATGCTGCTGTCACAGGGCTATAGAAGAAGGAAATACAAACATACTTTTCTTAAGGCTCTTTCTATGCTGAGCTGTAGATGGTGACTCAATGGTGATGACAATGACATCACAATGATGTTGCAGAGAGGGCTGTATATCTCAGAGAGTTTATAAATGGATTAAGGAAAGTTGTAACTTGTGTATACACAAGTTGTATACAAGATGTTGTGTAGGCCTTTGATGTTCCCCTTTCATAAACTTTGATAAGAGTTTTTGACACTGTTTGACAATAGAAACTGGCCAGCATGAGAGGCCCATAAGTACACATCTTTATTCTCTCTCCATTGTCATCTTGAAAAGCTGAGGGCAGGGCATCTCTCACAGGGCTCACCTGCTCATGCTCAGCAACTCTGTCACAGCTCATGAAGCTTCCTGAAGAAATTTCAGAAATGACTGATACTATCTGAACACAGAAATTGTCAGGACACTGACAAGCAGAGGCTTCTTAACTAGCTGTCAAATCATCATCATTACAGAGGCATGGGTGCTTAACTTTTAAAGGGAAACTCAAACAACCTTTCATTTTTCTAATGGACTGAGAAGTGCTACACACTTCTTAAAAAAAATCCCTTGTTCATGCCAATCTAATTTTTCATGTAACTGATGGCTTAAAGGGAATTCCTTTGTCTCTGTTGAGGTATCGTAACATTTGAATCTGCCTTAAGTAAAGCTTCAATTTGGATCCTTTCCTTTACCATTTTTAAGGGTCCATAACCAACACATCTCCTTTCTAGTCTTCCTAAATTTTGCTTATGTTGTCCTTCTGCCCATTTTCGTACATGCCCTCTTTTTTGTCCTTCTAGACATAGAGTAGAAGAGAATAGAATAGAACAGAACAGAACAGAACAGTTGGAAGGGACCTACAATATCATCTAGCCCAACTGCCTGACCACTTCAGGGCTGACCAAAACCTAAACCATATTATTAAAGGCATTGTCCAAATGCGTCTTAAACACTGACAGGCTTGGGGCATCTACCACCTCTCTAGAAAGCTGGTTCCAGTATTTGACCACCCTCTCTGTAAAGAAATGCTTCATAATGTCCAGTCTAAACCTCCCCTGACACAGCGTTGAACCATTCCGACGCGTCCTGTCACTGGATCTCAGGGAGAAGACATCAGCACCCCCCTCTCCACTTCCCCTCCCCAGGAAGCCACAGAGAGCAGTGAGGTCACCCCTCAGCCTCCTTTTCTCCAAACTAGACAAACCCAAAGTCCTTAGCTGCTCCTCATAGGACATATAGGTCTGTTACTTCAAACCAAAATATTCAATATGTGTATGCCATTAAAAGTAACATATGTGCCTTGTCAGTCTGTTGGGGTTTTTTTGGTTTGGTTTGGTTTTGGGGTGTGTGTGGTTGTGGTACAGATGGTTAGGTATATGGTGGTATAGATGGTTAGGTATGGTGAAGGGGGAACCTGAAGTTAGGCAGATATCCAGCAAACCAGATCATCAAGACCATTCAACAACAAAATGCAGTCCTTGACAAGGAAGGTAGGCTTGGAATTTAAGATGGAAAAAGAAACCTTAAGATGCACAGCAATACCTGAAGAGAGGAAATATTACTTCCTTAAATATTAAGGAGATGGCTAGAATACTACATGGGCTCAAAGAATCTGCAGTGACTTCTGTTTTCTTCCCTCCCAAGCCCCAGTTTCTGAGATGGCAGGTAATCACAGTTATTTCTATACCTCTCTACAGCCCTCTATTTTTTCGTAATTCTTACTGTCTTGTTCCTATAATGCTAGAAATACACTTAGGTTTTTTAGGGAAAATCCCATGGCTTGCTTAGAATGGGGAAATTCTTTCCCTACCTCCATTAAAGGTTTGTCATATGTCATAGCACCAGTCAAACTTTTTACAGTTCACTGGAGATTAGAGGCAATTAAATCTTCTGTTTTTCTCATTTCTGCTGAAAAGAAAGTTGACTTTATCTGAAAAGATATTTGTGGTGGGCAGTTGAAAATTCCGACCCTCACTTGTTTTAAAGTTGAGGTCAGGATGAAAGAGATAGTGTAAGACTCTAATACAAGTGTGAGACTCTAATAACAAGACCTTGAACACACAACTTGAATAATAGGCAGACAGTTGAGTTTGCATGAGTCCTGCAGAAAAAAGGTCCTTGAGCAGTCATGCTGCTGCATTCAACATGAGTTGCAATCTGTAAGTGGTTTTCAAGGGTAACTCCAAATAAAGCACATTACGGTAATACAGCCTGAAGGCAAAGATCAAAGCTGAGAGATGGGAAGATATAAATACTCTTCCTTTATAAATGACCAGATGATTCTTGAGCTGTCTGCTTAAATACTTCCCATAATGAAGTAATACTAGTGTAGCAGTGACAACAGCAGAAAACAGAACAGGCACTTTCAGCTTATTTCTACCATTTATCCTGAGCTCAGTGCCTCCAGATTCTGGTGTTGAACTTCCATATTTCTTGTGGAGAAATCCTTAATTTAGGAAGCATAATTGCCTTTTGCTTAAGCAAAACTGCCCATCAGTCTATAGCCCTTGGAGCATCCCATCTGGGAAAAGAAGTTCAAGTATGCTTAATTCTGTGGAATACTATGAAATACCATTTTCTTTTATAAATTCACTTTAAAGCCTCCATGCAGAGATATCACAAACATTTTATGTCTAAAGTGTCTTTTGAGAACAAATACTTTTCTTATCCATGTTCATTTTCTTTTTGTCTTTCAGATGTTTGTGAGTTTGTTACCCTTATGTGATCTACTCTTTCTCAGATTTTTGTTGTCTTTAAACTAACTTTCTGTTGCTATGTAAGATGCACTGAAAAATTTGAAAACCTTTATAATATTTATACACAGAGTCACAGAAAAAATAGAGAATTACATAGGGGTTAAGAGTTAGCACTGTGCTTAAAATAAGTACAAAACATACCTTATCCACTGTTCATCACCTACATATGATCAGAAAGCTAAGTCTAGTCTAGGCTTCCATTTGGGCTTAGTTCTATGGAAGCCCTCAAATAATTTTAGGAAAGCAAGCCTCAACATTTCTCTGCCTTGAAGAGAACCTGAAAGTGAAAGTTGAGGTTTCTGAGTTCTTTGAAGTATCTTCAATATCATTCTTAAAATCTTTTCAGGCTTTTCTTTTGTTACATTGTGGAATTTCACTCATTTTAAGATTTTTAGTCACATTTTTGAAACCAGTTCATTTCTGTCATTCAGAGAAGATACACTATCAAATCAAAGAAATGGAAGTCTCAATAGATGTCATTATTTTTACATTTGTACAAGTAATACAGTACATTTACTAGCAAATTTTGAAGAATTGTCATAAATTAGGACTAACCTAATTGCAATAAATGGACTAGTTCTTGGAGTTGATAGTCTCTATTGATATGTTTGGTCATTCAAAAAATGCATTAATTAGCAGGGTCTCTCATTATCAGTGTGAATTAGCAAGATTATACTATGATCTTGCTATTTAAATGTACAAGTACCAAAGAATAAAAAATAAAACAATGATGAGGCTACACAGTGAATTTTGTAAATAAAAAATGTTAGAGTGGAAACAATAATGAAATTGAAAACAATTTAGAGACAAGAAGTAATACCTCACAAGACATTTGTCCAGAACTCAGACTTGTTTAAAGTATCATTTTTACCAATCATGGAGTCAATTATGTCTGCTTGACTCCCACATTCAAACCTAAATTCAAATTTTATTTAATTAAAAATTGCTTTAATCTAGTAACTTGGTGTCACATTGTCACATTTAAGGTTTGTTCTTTATTTTCTGCTTTAGCTTGCAGCCCCAGTGTCTTCAACAGATGTGATGAGGACTTTTCTAAGTATTACTAGTGTTTTGCTTGTTATGGCAAATAATGCCAAGATAATTTTCCTCATTTTTGGAGTAGTCTAACTTTGCTTTTTCGTAGAATTATAGAATGGTTTGGGTTGGAAGGGACCTTAGACACCATTTAGTTCCAACCCCTCTGCTATGGGCAGGGACACCTTCCACTAGACCACATTGCTCAAAGCCCCATCCAACCTGGCCTTGAACACTTCCAGGGATGGGGCATCCACAACCTCTCTGGGCAACCTGTTCCAGTGTCTCACCACCCTCACAGTAGAGAATTTCTTCCTAATATCTAATCTAAATCTACCCTCTTTCAGTTTAAAACCATTCCCCCTTGTCCTATCACTACACTCCCTGATAAAGAGTCCCTCCCCATCTTTCCTATAGGTCTCCTTTAAGTACTGGAAGGCTGCTATAAGGTCTCCCTGGAGCTTTCTCTGCTCCAGGCTAAACAACCTCAACTCTCTCAGCCTATCCTCATAGGGGAGGTGCTCCAGCCCCCTGATCATCTTCATGGCCCTCCTATGGACCCGCTCAAGCAGGTTCACATCCTTCTTATGTTGGGGGCCCCAGAGCTGGACACAGTACTCCAGGTGGGGTCTTATGAGAGTGGAGTAGAGGGGCAGAATCACCTCCCTCGACCTGCTAACCACACTTCTTTTGATCCAACCCTTATCCACCAATGCTGTAACCCCATCATAGAAGGCCACCAAATTTGTCAGGCACAATTTGCCCTTAGTGAACCCAGGTTGGCTGTCACCAATCACCTCCTTATTTTCCATGTTCCTTAGCATAGTTTCCAGGAACAGCTGCTCCATGATCTTGCTAGGCACAGAGGTGAGACTGACTGGCTTGTAGTTCCCTGGGTCTTCCTTTTTTCCCTTTTAAAAAAAGGGAGTTACATTTCCCCTTTTCCAGTCAGTGGGAACTTCCCTGAACTGCCATGACTTCTCAAATATGAAGGATAGTGTCTTAGCCACTTCATCTGCCAGTTCCCTCAGGACCCACAGGTGCATCTCATCAGGTCCCATTTTGTTCCGTTCTCCATGATTTTCTTTCCACAGCTTTTTGATAACAGTAGCCATTGAATTGCAAAGTGCGCTACCAAGCTATCTGCCTTGGATGCCAGATGAACATGCAGAATACACACAAAATAAATGTCATTAATATGTGTTCATATTTTCCAACTGCCTCAAACTTTATTCATCAAGATCTACATTTTTATGCTGCCTTAGTTCGTTATCATGAGCAGAAGCACTTTTTCACCAGAAAAATCCTTTCCCAAAAGACACAGTTTGAAATGGATTTCATCTCCTCGTCCACTTTCAAATATCTCTGTTAGCTCCATCTTGCTCTAATGTCTTAATAAGCTTGGTTTTCTTCAGCTTCATGATACATCATGTGTGCTTCTCTTGTTCTTTCTGATATGATGCTTATTTACTCTATTTGCTGTTTGTTTCTTTCTTTTACTTTATAAATCCTAACTGATTATAATCTGTTGCTACCATTTTTTCCTTTTTCCCATTTCATAAGCAGTTTTTATAACTTTAGGTCTTTCAGCAGTCCCTCTTTAAATCATATTACCCACTCTTTCTTTTTGCCTTTCTTACACAAGAAGAAATTAAGTTCACATTATTCTTACAGGCAACCTATTCGTCATCAAAATCATTGCCTTCCTCATCCATCCTCATCTTTTCAAGATTCAAGGCTCAAAAGGTTTCTGTGATTTTCCACTCATTAGATTTCCGATTTTGTGTGAAATGTACTGCTGGGGACTTTTTCAAAGGTATGTTTGACAAGCAGGTATGCTTCTTTCAAGTCCATTTTCTATTTTAATGTCAATTTTTTCTCCTTCCCATTCAAATGTTCCTTATTCAGATATGTATATCTATATGGTGGTTTGTGGTTTGTTTTTTTTTTTTAAGACTTTTGAAAAATTAATGTGGAATTGGAATCAGTTGACTCGAAGTTATTAAATCATTACACTTGGCACTGTATGAGAAGGAAAGACTCCTTGAAAGTATAGATGGTATTTCTTAGACTACTCTAAAAGGGATTCAGGAAACTCAGTCCACACGCTCCATCCAAAGTCCATGCTTCTGTATGGGCAGAAGAACAGGCAACCATATCCGGGCCTCCCTTAATACTCTCAACTCTTCAGCTCGTGGACTTTCTGAGCTAGATGGACTTTTTTTGTATTTACTAACCTCAGTGTAATTCTCTTCTCTCCATTTCTCCAATCTCTCCTTGAATCTGTGTATGTCAAACTACTCTTTTACAGGTGACTGGCAAGGTAGTTATCACTATCATCTGTCTCTTATGGAACTTTTGGTTTTTAAGGGGTGTAAGATATATCTACTGAACATCGCTTTCTGCCTGCTGGGAGAAAATACCTGGGTCATTTTTCTGTAAGAATAAACAGATTCTCACTGCACTGATCTTTACATAGTGAAGGGAAAAAGAAAGTTCCTAGTTGCAATCAGCTTGACGTAATAGATACATAATGTATCCACAGAGGCATAGAGCAACCTTGCTTGTTCCCAGGACTTTCTATTTACTATACTCACTCCTGTAAATTGCTAGGTAGACTAATGCGTTTTTGTAGCAGATCTACTGCTTACTCAGTACTTATTTTGAATGATGCTTGTGTATGTGGAGAGGACCAGATGTGTCCTTTCCAAATGTTAATGAGGAATTGCCATGGATGGTAATTCATGGATGTATTTCATAAAGGCAGCCTCAGTCCCTTTAAAAAATTATTTGTCATCCTTGCAGTAACTGGTGAGAAAAGTATGCACATGGGGCATTTATTTTCTTCCCAATACTGTAAGTTAAGGTCAGAGGTTCAGACTTTACTTTGCACTGTCTTTGTTAGCTTAACACAGGACAACACAGAGACTAAAGGGGGAGAAATGCTCATTTTTGTCACTCGCAATTGTATCAGTGGTGGTCAGAGTGATAGAGGCCAGAACACTTGATAATTTGCCTGCAGTGATGCTTGTACTCCTTGGGAGTTGTTTGAATTAAACACTGCCAACCAGGGAAAAATCAATAAAGTTGTTTAAATGGTTTCACAGGGGCCTTTTCGATGATTGAATATTACTCCTCTTACAAGACCAATAGCTGCTTTTCTCTTTTTTTTTTCAGTGCATGACCAGTAACTAAAGTTATTCAGGCTGAGAGTTCAAATGAAGGCTGAGGGTCTTCTCTTCTTACTGTCGTCTTCTACTGACAAATAGTTTTCATTTCCTTTTTTTTTTTTTTTTAACTAAAGTAGAACAAATCAATAAACCTCCCAGAAGCAGCAACATTAACATTCCAAATCATCCCTATTTCCAGCTAAATCTGCAGAAAAGAAAGAGCAAGAGCAACACTGATTTACACCAGCTGAGGATCTACTCCAACATTTCTTTGGGTTAGATGACATTCAATCAATTTGCCCATGGAATGATTTACTGTACAAAAAGAATTGCAAACAGTACAGATTTTCAGTGTATGCAATAGCTTAAGATTTTATTTCTATAAATGCTTTTGACTCTTTTTAATAATAAATAACAGGTTAGAATTTAATAGCCAAGAATTTAGCATCCAAAGCTGTGCTTTTTAAAGGACATGGCAAAAACTTAGATTATGAATAGTTTAACTACTAGCTTGGAGAAAGTAATAAATCTGAGAAAATCTGCAGCATGTCTGTATATAGAATCTATTCATTCTGCCAAAGATGCAGGATGTGGTAAGTAAGAAATGTTAAAAGTAGTTTGTTTACACTGAAATAAAACTCAGTCTTGCTCTAACACTATGTCAGCTAAACTAGTACCAGTTTCTGGTATTACTAGTATGGACTGACTGTGTAGTCCTTGTAGCACTCAAACTGGTGGCAGTTGTCTACATTATTTGTGTACATCATTGCTATTGTTATAAAAGCAGAAAGCAACAGCATGAATCACCACCATATCAATGGAAATGGTCCTTTCACTCTTTGGAAATATACGCTGTCATGTAAGAGTTTCCTTTCACACCTGATGAAATGCTTTAATTCTCCTATGCGTCTTTTTCTGAAGCCAACTTTGTTATTTTCCTGCTAGAAATCACACATGGCATAGAAAAAGAGTAGATGAAATGGGGTCAAGGGAGGCAGGACTCCTGGCTTTTTATCTCTGCTTTGCCACTGTTCAACCTTTAGCATATGCCTTGATTTCCTTGCTAAAACAGTGACAGTAACAACAGCTAACTATCAAAATGCTTTGAGATTTAAATAATGACATTTTTAAACCTTCATTAAAAATTCTCTGGTGTGAATGAATTACACATTTTGGAGTAACAATGGAGGAAAATATGCCAACACAGGACAAAAAAAAACCTCAAAGAAAAACACAGATCGTTCCAAGAAAGTCTTTACAGTTTTTTTCACAGTTCTGGGAGATGACACTTTACAGCAATTTTTGTGATGTTCCACTCCCCACAATGTACTCTTTTAGACTAACTGATACATATTTCTCCTGGAGCACATAACTTCATACAATAATAAATATTTATATGCAAACACCATCACCATAATCTCTCTTAGGGTCTTCCTCTTCATCTTCTCTAAAGAAATGTGGAACTTAGGATATATATTTTATAGTCAGTAAACGTAACAGCAGCTCTGTGGCAGCTTATGCTCCCCATCCCAACTTCTGGCATAGGAAAACCCACTGAATTAAACAGCAGCAATCATCTTGATTGAAAAAAACCCCACCCTTTGAACCTAGCATATATACCTAAATCCCTGCCTATGCCTCTGTGGGAAGGAAGATTTGGGATTTCTTTCTTTTCCTTTCTGCTTCTAAATTGTTACCTCTTTCACTAAAAATGAGAACCAGGAGTAACTGTGTTGACACAAATTAAAATACACCAGTATATGTTGGATTTGTATAAAAGGGTTCATAATATTCAAATAAGAAGTAGGGTACAAGCCCTCTCTTAAAGTTTCCAATATTTCATACACCTGGCATGATTAAATATACATCTGCAAATCTTCATTTCTTATCAGAGTTTGCCATTTTATTTCCAGATTCCATAAACAAAAAGAAAGTACAGATGAGGCAGAAATACAAAACAATTGAGGGAAAAAAAATCCAAGTTGTCTTTTAAATATCAGTAAAGTTCTAGCAATGGGGAAACATTGAGAACGGTCCAAATCCAAACTAGCTTATCCATCTTTCTTTGTAAAGTACTTCGTATGTGTGTGTCATAGGCCCTCTGCTGGAAAAGTGATAGTCCAGCTATACTGAGGCTTGTCTACTGCACCACCTGGTCCTTCAGCTGGGCTGTAGTGATGAGATCCTTAGTTCAGCTTTGTGGTTGTCTTCTTGGAGTCAAACAAACATGTTAGTATTTGTGGACATGGACTATTCCAGCCATTAAAAAAAAAAAAAACAACCAACTTTGTCATCTAGAGATTATTAGCTTTTTAAGAGCTAATAGGACTCCATCTGATGAAAATCTTAATTAAAAATGTTTATGTTAGTTGATTTTTTTTAATTCCAGTGTTGATAATAAATTTTAATATCTGGATTGTCTTATACGTGACATTTGCTTTCATAAGCCATGCAGTTATCAGAAGCTAATCCTGTAGAGAAACTAATCAAGGAAGGTGTTACACAAATGCAAAACATATGATTAAAGAGAGGGAAGGCAAAGCTCATGCAAAGAACTGAATATTATAATGAAATTGCCACTGAATGGAGATGTGAGGACTTCAAGCTCAGTTTAATTAGGCCACTGAGTGGAATCCCCTAAGACTGACAAGAATTGAACAGCTAATAATCAGTTTGTTCTTTACTGATTACCAGCTAATCATGTCCCAAACACAACCCCTTTCCCCTTTCTCATTATGAATACATTTGCAAGCCTTTTTTCTAATCTCTGCACTTTTATGGGCACACAGGCCCTAATGAGCTAACTTCAAGAGCTTCAACTAGTATCTTTAAAGGCCGACCTATTGTTTGTGGAGCAAATATTTGCATCCTTCAGCATCACATTGGTAAACATTGCCTGTGCTTGTATGAAGTGATGAGAAACCCAATTATGCAAGAGCAGCATATTTTGTTACCTCATTTTCAAAAGTTAATTTCCATTTTCCATCAGCTGAGTGTGCCTCTGCTGAGTGCTGTAATTCTATGTACAAAGTAGAAAATGCACTTGCATTCAGAATTTCTTGCATATCATGGCATTGACTTCTGAGACATATTACTGTGAAGCTTTTTCCATAAAATGGAAGAATAAACTTACTTTTTTTGTGTCATCCTTCATATGAACTGAACTGTAAGCTTAAAGAGTTTTATCTCTACCCCATTTAAGTAATTTCAGAGATGCCTATTGACTTCAGTAGACCTTAGATCTGACCTGTCATGTTATAGACAATAAAGTGATATGGTTAAAGATTTAGCTGATGAGAGAAGTAGAAAGCAAAAACCAGTAGAAATGTATCCATGAACTGCAATGGGGTAAACAGGTTATCTGGAATATTTTTAGATGAGATTTGTCATGAAAAGAGATAAAGTGTCAATTGTCTTTTGAAAAACAGTAAGCTAAGAAAGTGTTATATAAATGCAGAACATGTAATTCAGGGCAGTAAGCAAAGATTATGCACAGTAATGAACCTTTCGATAAAATTGCCTTACATAGTGTATATAAGAACTGTGAGCTAGTTTTATTAAGAATCTAACTGTAATCTCCTTAAACTCATGCTCAGACGTTTTCTTACGTAGGAGATGGGTGCCTAAATTCTATACCTATCTCAGTTTTCATCAATAGTTTCCTAAATTGCCTATAAATCTTCTTTACTTTTATAAATACTAAGGATTTCTGACATCTGAGCAGTTCAGCACCAAGGTCATGAATATGCCTCATCAGGATCCTCAGAACGTGATAGGACCAATCCCATGTCAGGAGTAATCTCTGCAGAAACCACAGAGGGCACAAATGCTTTTATTCAAGACAACAGTGAAACAAGACAGAGGTGACCGTGCATTTCCACCTTTTCTATATGATAGTTCAGAGAGTTTAGAAGACCTATGTAAAATGTCCTCCTTAGCATGAAAGGACTCAAGCCTATATTTCTGCCCCACAAGGCACCACACTTTTTCAAGCAGTCACACATTTCCACTCTCCTGCTGTAGCTTTGAAAAGTTTCAAAAAAGGATTCAGTATTTTCATTTGGTCCAGAAGAAAGGAGCAATGGGGAATATAATTCCTTCCCACCCAATAAAGGAGGACACCTGCAGAGGAGACCCATGTCTGATCTCTTTCCATAGACATCTTCTGAGTCTTATATGATGAATGCTTAATGCTGTTTATGTGTAGTTACATGTAGATGAGAGAGGGGACTGGGAGAGAGAGAAAATACCTTAGTAAGTTCTATACTTCTTTAGGACACCAGCCATCATAGTCTATAGTGATAAAATAGCCAATAAAGTCAGCTGAACAACTCCCAGTGATGTTATGGATATGGAAATGGCAAATAGCAGGGCAATGGGTCACAGTACACAGTGAGTGATGAATGAAGCCATCAAGTATCTTGTTAATGCTACAAGTATGTCTAAGTTCTTTTAACACTACTTTTAACTTTCCTTGTCTATTTTTAACATTGCTTTGACTGTTCTTACCATTAATTAGTACTACAACAGTACACATATAACCCCTGATAGCCCTGATAGCCTTATAAACACATTCAACATGAAAGGAACACTGAAAGAAATAAGTATGCACAGCTATAAAACTCTACTGGTAGAATAAAGCTTATTACTAATGATTTTTCTTGGTATGTATATAAGCCTGAAACAAATTAATATTTCAAGGGAGTCTTCCAACATTAATCATGATTCATGAACTGTCAATCAGAGAAAATCTTTCTGTACTGCAAAAAGAAAAACATAGATAATAGTAGTACCTGAGTAGATTGTTAAAACATTATTAATCCCAACATACACAAGGTAGCATATTGATAATGTAACTTCTATAAGTAGGTAAAAGTGTTGCTATCCTGTTTGGGTAAATATATCTGTTAAAATAAACAGCAAATTTATCCCTAACTGGAGCCTGATGCTCCCTTTTCTTCCCACATTCATCCTCAGCCCACTGCATTTAAATCTTGCAAGGATATTATTTTTTAAAGAATTTATTTATTAGCTGAGCATATAAATTTCAGTTGCATTGTAATTTTACTACATGTTGCCATTAGGTGACATGTCCACAGTTCAGAAAGAGTCTAGATAGGGCAAACATATTGAGAAACCAAGACATAACAAGAACTATTTGAATTGCGTTTTCATTTTTGCAAACTCAAAACCACATCAGCTGCAGAGACAAGTCCAAACCTTTAATTGCAGATCCAGCTTCTAATTTTGAAGGCTCATTTAAAAAAAAACCAAAACCAAAACAAACCAACAACTAATTCAAAGTCCAAATGTGGACTTTTGTGCTTCTGCTATTATTTATTTTTTGCCTCGTGCTTTGGGATCTTTCATATTATTGCTACATTCCTCTTTTCAGAGGACTTAGCAGGATGGATTACCTAGCAGGGTGTCACTTACAATTCAGGACTAGCAGAGCCAACAATCTATTGGCTCATATCCTGCAAGACATTGTCATTTATACCTGTGTTCCCAGGCATACACAATACCAATTTATACCTAGTCTGCACTAAGTGGATTAAACCTTCACCTGATATATATATATATATATATGTATATATATTTGAAGTGCCAGATTTACTTCAACTGAGGATCTAACACAATTTGTGTATGTAATTAAATGTATAGCAGAGACTCAGGCTGCATAGATGGCTATGCATAGGACAGTAGAATTCAAACGAGTAAACATAATAAATCTCAGTTCATGTGGTTAATCAAGGAATTTTGTGACTAAAGGAGCACCAAAACAGAGAAATTGGGAACTAAAATTTGCCTTTCAGTTGTCTGTTCATACACAGGAGATGTCAAAAACATGACAGATTCATACCTATGGCCTACCAAATGTGTTTTGTAAAGGCGAGGAAATGAGGAAAAGTTGGAAAAAATCTATCAGATAGTATGTAGACTCTCAAATTGTATTATTTGACAACACAAAAATAGAAAGGGTCCCACATTCAAAATAAGAGAGAAAATAGAGGAGACAGTATCAATGTCTGGCAATATTCCATTAGACTTTGAATCTCTTTGTTTTTTCCATTCTATACAATGCACTATTTTCAGAATTTGTTTATCTGTGTCATGAACCAGTTTGAACATACCATCAATATTTTGCCCAATTTCTTGTGAGTAATTTGGTGTTGTTTATTATGTGCCTATTTAGTAATTAACACTCCTAGTACCAAATATTTCCACAAAAATTTGAAACAATATCCCTGAAATAATAGTGACATTGATAAAAAATTTTCAAACATCCCAGAAGTTATATTACCTAGCCTCTCTGTCTACTTCATTTCTGAGAGATGTCCTAATAAAACAAATGTCTGTGGAGCCACGTAGCAATTGCTGTGGAATACTGCTACGTTTTAGTGTCCATGATCTGTACAGATCTGAATGTAAATCCTAGTACTGTCATTTTGAAAGCTCTAGCAGTCCACCCCACTCTGTCAAGTGCTTTCTTTCAGATATGGCTTTATTTGTCCAACAAGTCCTTAGTTTACCAATGGCGTCTAAGATCACACAGAATCAGGAATATGAAGGGCATGAAGAACACTTTCTGGAAGAATGAAAGGAAAAGAAAACCAGGGTTTTCAGGTTACTATAATTCTATACAAATATAGTTAATATACAGATGCCGTTCTGATGAGTCTTGTCTAATTCTTTCTGGAATGGACATTTTTCTCTGACCCATTGCTGCCAGAATGGGTAAGGACATTTTTACAGTTTTGTGTGATACTTAACAAGCAGCATTTTCCCAGACTGTCCAGATCACCAATTATATCAATGGCCACATACAATTCTTTCACTAACAGTATCTTCCATTTCCAGCTACCAGCAAGCATTGACTTCTGTTCTGTCCTGTTCTGTAAAGATGAGAATACCCTGAATCTGCAAACACTTTTTCTCTAACATTAAGTACATGATTTTAAAGTCATGCCACTCTTTTCACAAGAATGTATCATATATTTAAAGCTAAACAAGTACATTACTAAGGTCAGGTTTTAAAGCTGACTGAAAAAAATGGAGTACCAAACCCATATTCTTTAGGTCCTGATCTCATCTGATGAGCTCTGGTAAAACCTTTGCAAAAATACACACTGAGAGCTCTATTATTATAAATATTTTCACCTCTACTTACCTTAGAGCTGAGGCATATCTTTAATTTGCACAGGCATAAAATGTGGTTTCAAGTGATGTTGCTATTAGTGACTTTTTTTAAAAAAATAAAAATTAATTTTTTGAGATCCTATTTTTTTTACAAAAAAATTGATTTTTGTCTGAAGAAATGCTTTCTTGAAGATCTTAATATGTCCTCGCCCTCCCTGTAGAGAAAAACAGTTCTATTTTGAATAATAAAATATAAATAAAGTATAAAGAGGTGAATGCAAAGGGGTCATCTAAAAAGTTAAGGCTTTACAGAAATAATTACTTTCTCTGGCCTGATTCTTTAAATAAATAAATAAAAGGAAGGGAAAGAAGGAAGCAGTAAAGTGACTACATTAAGAAATTGATTGATGTGTTGCTCCTGTGCGATGTTCAGCAAGCCTTTCTCTGGAGAGGCTTTATTGGTTTGCTGGTACTAAATTTTCCAAACATATATATATCTTCTGATGCACAGCAAGTTTGTCACTGTTGAGAAACTACGTCAGCCAAGTTAGAAAAGTTAAGAGCCTGTAAAACTTAAGTCATCCAGAACTGCCACTAATGGAAAAAAATATAGAGAGATATTAAAGAAATTCAAAGTTATATGAAGGTTGGGGTTTTAGATGGATGAGGGTAAAAGGTGGGAAGAACAGGCATTACATTTGCATATTGTTTAAAATACGTAGAAAATAATAATTTAAAATACAATAGTATGTCAGATCACCTTCTTAAAATTGTAAGGAAAAAAGAAGAGTTAAAATACCTTGAATCCCTTATAAATATCCTAAGTCTGTCATCTGAGCTCTTTCTATGTTAATTTTAGCAGTAGAAGAAAGTTTAAACTGGCAATGGAAAACAATATTAAATAAAATCAGAATAATGAAAGAACTAGATTTTGCTGTCTCTAGAGCCTTAAACCTACATAATTTAATTGTACAAGTTTTTAGAAAACCTTGATTGTCTTCCTTACCACAGTATAACAGCAGTTGTTTTCCATAGCATTTTCTATACTTAAGATTTTCTTAATATATCTCATCTTCGACATTCAAAAGTTGATGGACTTAATCGTTGGTTACTGAAGAAAAATTCAGACATTTTGTCACTTTAAGGAAGTTTTTTTCTGTTTTACACCACTATAAGTGCGAGCAGAAACAGTTCTTTGGTCTCTAATCATTCAAATTTACAGGAAGTCACTGAACTAAATTTATTTGTGTGTATGCAATTTCTTTATTTTCAGAAAGGAATAGTGCTGGGAAATATCAGCTTGGTGATTGACCCTCAGCTCTGAAGTGATCTGAGGATAAACAGTTTATTTTTTGAATATAAGTGTTTGGAGTGTCCTGTTTATTCCCTGGAATTCAGAAGATAAACTTTTGATTTTGAACTCGAGCATGATTCAGCCACACTTTGAAACCTTTCATCTTCACCTACTGTAAACATTCAAGTTTCTTGGCAGAAACCTTCCTGGAAAATTATATTTGTGTATGGAATGCTTGAACATAGTCCCTGAACAAGATTTTCAATTGTGTAAATGACCAGTAACAAAATTGGATATCTGCTGGAATATATGCTGTATAACAACAGACTTTCTGTTCTATCATCTAATATTGAAGGAAACGAAATATTATTAAACTTGAGCAACTAACAATGCAATTTAGATTTAAATCTTTCAGAATTCACTCATGTTCTACCTATAAATACTCATAGGCACATAGGCCTCTCAAAGAAGGGTGATAAATTCAGATTTTTGTACATCAAATATCTATTGATCATATCTTTGTATTCCTTCTAAAGTTCCTCATCAAGTATGTCCAGGAGAACCTATTTCTGAATCAGAATACAGTGTTAGGAGTTGGGAATTGCCATTCAATAATCCACTCACCCTTGGGATCACTGCCCTTTCTAAATCATTTGAAACTCATAGGGTCGAAAAAAAGGTACAGCCATGACACAGCACATTTGTAAAAACAGACTATAATCAGCCAGACAACTGAATAATATGTTTTAAAATCATATTTAAGTATGTGTTCTGCTGTTACAGGAATATTGTGATACTAATTTACCGCTAATCAGGCACCATCATCCACCAAGAGCAGTCTCTGCCAGTGAATTGTTGCACTGTTAAAAAACTGACAGATTACTTTCTACTATAGCATGCAGAACTAAGAGATCCTTACAAACGACATGCCACAGCCATGAAAGCCAATGACACAGGGAGCACTTACAGCTGATAAGAAGCATTTACTCTCTGCCACTTCAAAGGCGAATTCTCCCTGGGATGCCTTTAATCCTACCTGGCACCTTAAACCCAGTGCTCTGCACTGCAGCAAGAAGAGATGAAAGCGAAAGGGCATAGGCAACAGAGAGACAAGCAGATTTAACAAGACAGGCGATACATATGACTGATCATTTGTTGACACAAAATATATGAAGAGACAATGGAATAATGAGGGAGAAATAATAATAATAAATAATAATAATAATTATTAATAATAGTAGCAATAGCAATACTAATAATAACAACAACAACAATACTAATAACAACAATAATAATAATAATAGTTGTTAAACAAATCTATTTGGGGGACTGTTGTTTTAATCAGTCACAGCAACTGCCCGCATAGCTGGCAAAGTGCTCTTGTATTAGGATGAAAACTAAGTGATTAAAAAATTAAATGCAAAGCTGTTCTCTTTTGCACCGAAAAAAACTGTATGTCCCCTAGGTTATAACCAGATCATCAAAGAAAGCAGGGATTTGGACCTCTCAGACAGAGGAAATGTTTTGCTCTAGAAAACAGTCCAAAGCCTGCTTTCTTTCCAGACTTCTCCCTTCTGCTATCTCTACTCGGCTCTGAAATATCACAACATTGACATAGTACAAACAATTCCAGCTTTGGCTAAGACACAGAAGAACCACAAAGTGCAAACCCCACTAAACTATGCCTAATAATGTGAACTGATTTATTATTATTATTATTTCAAATTATCAAAATGCAATGCAATTTCTAAATAAAGATTCATATCAGTTCCTTTCTAATCTGAGGGCATGCACCCAGGCTTGGCTAGGAGACATATTTGCCTTTATAAGTCTTTGCCAATGTCATAGCTTTGTACTTTTTAAGGATAACAAGTAGAAACTTTTTCCATAGCTTAATAGACCTCAAAGTTTTCTAAAGTTTATCAGCCTTGGCAATGTTGTAATGCAGATGCTATTTGAGTATATAAAACAACGTATTAAACTGGGATTTCCATCACTGCCTCAGTATTGTGGATAGGCACAACCCAAGGACACAGGTTAACACACAAAGCAGAATGTGAGCAATATCATTAGATTGCACTGATCATTTTAAACACCGTGCACAATTGCTGAATGTAGATTCTTTTGCCTGTGGATCAGTCTCAGGAAAGAAACCTTATAATTTTGGGGGGTAAAACAGCTAAGGACTTATAGAGAAGACGGCTTGATGGTTCTAGTAAATACTTTTCCTTATCCAGAAACAGGTCGTCACACATGGTCTTTGCATGTTCTCTTACGGTCTTTTTAAGAAATTTGTCTAACTTGAGTCTTCGAGCTTACTATAGACCAGCTGATTATAACTTCTGTGTCTCATTTTTTCTTATTCATCTGAAGATAATTGAGAAGGAAGATACTTGTCTACATTAGAGTTTTATTATTATATAATTAAAATTATATAAACAAATAAGCCTGGTTTGGCACTTATAACAACTGTGGAAAAATTATCATAGTTAATATTGCTCATGTTTGCTATGTTTTAGAATGGGATTTCTTCTTAGTCTCAGTGAATCCTGAGGCAATACAACGGCCAAAGTAATTGCAGGACTAACTACTATCTGGGCAGCCATAGGATATAGCTATGATAAAAATAAACAAGCCAAAATACATACCACTTATGGTAAGCTGCATGTGAAATCCTAATATAATGTTTAATATATTCATCATCCCAAAGTATTAGAAGAGAACTCTGGCACATCCAGCTTTATTGGAGGAAACAAAGCTGTGACATAGATGTCCAAATTCTGCCAATCTTCCTCTGCTGAACCATTCTTTCCATAAGAAATACCTTGGAGGCAATGTTCTCAAAATAACACACTACTTAATGGAAGAAGGTTGACAGAATCTTGATCAAAGTAAATATATGACTGAAAGTGACACCTTGTACAGATAAAGCTTAAGTTAAAGATGGAAAGAATGAAATTATTACAAAATAATGCTAGTTAACTAAAAAATTGCATCCAAGCCTGAATCCTGGTCCTTCATGGTGAGGAACTTTCTGTTAAATCTGTAGTTAAGGTCTGTGCATAGATAAATATATTCATAGTCTTTGTAAGTTTTTCAAATGTAAACACTCCAAAAGACAAAATGTAAAAACTTTTTAAAAGGTTTTATTACATATCAAACATAATTATATAATTGTATTTATTTGGGGAAAATGCTATTTGCTTTGTGCTTCCATATCCAACAGCTATGGGGGCTTTAGACTATCTGGTAATTATATGCTGCAGTTAAGACAAAGCTGCTTGTACTTCAAATCTAATCCTGTTTGATGTATTTCACCCATTTCTGCAACATTAAAGAGCTTGCCTAAAACAGTTACACTTCATCACTTTGAAATTTCAGGACAATGACAACTTAGAGAAACTAGCATCACTTAATACTATGATCCCCTGTGTTTAAGAATATGGTGACCATTTTCAGTAGTTTCTGTTCACCATCCTCATTATTTTGACAAGTTTTAATACTATTCATCAAAGAACACATACTAAGTGTACACTTTGTGGCTATCATGGGAATTTTCAAACTCATAAAATTGTATCATTATTCTTTAGCTGAAGTGAGTGATTGGTGTTCTATACCATGAATCTTCCTTTTAATAGTCTGTATTAGGCATTGAATGAAATTTGAAAACTTTTCATGTTGCCTAAAATGTGGCATTCTTAAAGACAAATCTTTTTATACCTTTAATTGACTTAAGTTGAATCCCTTGCACTACTGCAAATGGCCTGACTTAGTTATATATAAAATTTCACCAGCTGGTGCAATGACTAATTTCAGCTTTTTCAAAATAATGGCAACAAAGTAGTTATTAAAATGTTGCAGGCAGTACAGTGTGGCATTGAAGAGTTTTGGTTTGTTGTGTTTTTTTCCATAAAAAAGCAACATTTTAGCTTTTGCCAATACTAGTAAACAAACAGTTCTTTATCTATAACATCTTGCTTAGTTGAAAAAGAGCTCTATGAGCATAAAGAAAGGATAGTAAGCAGAATAATCCTGGAGGTTAGGAGGTGCAGGATCTCCTACCATCAAGCCAAAACAGTTACCTCCCATCAACTAAAACAGGACTGGCCTCTGAAAGACTCGTCTGAGGTACGCTGTGTTACTAAGAATATCAGCACCTCATCAACGGCACTGATGCAGGATATCTCCCACAGAACTGTGATCTGTTGCATTGGGAGAGGAGTGACTGGTTGTGGATTGTGACTGGCACCCAGGTGCCCACCAAAGCCACTCTATCACTCCCCTTCCTCAGCTGGACAGGAGACAGAAAATATGATGAAAGGCTCATGGGTCGAGATAAGGACAGGGAGAGATCACTCACCAATTACTGTCACAGGAAAAACCAACTTGACTTGGGGAAAATTAATTTAATTTATTACCAATCTAAATCAGAGCGGGATAATGAGAAATAAGAACAATCTTTAAACACCTTCCCCCCACCCCTCCTTCCTGGGCCGAGCTTCACTCCTGCTTTCTCTACCTCCTCCCCCTAAGCAGTGCAGGGAGATAGGGAATGGGGTTTGCAGTCAGTTCATCACATGTTGTCTCTGTTGCTCCTTCCTCCTCATGCTCTTCCCCTGCTCCAGTGTAAGGTCCCATCCCCAGGATACAGTCCTTTGTGAACTTCTCCAACGTGGGTGTATTGGGTCTGGCTGAGATGGAGTTAATAGTCCCCATAGCAGCCCTCATAGAACTGTGCTCTGCATTAGTAGCTAGAGAGGTGTTGATAACACACCAGTGTTTTGGCTACTGCTGAGCAGTGCTGGCACAGCATCAAGGCTGTCTCCCCAACATTTTTGCCCCCTCCCTCAATGGCAGGCTGGGGCAGGGCAAGATCTTGGGAGGGGACATAACCAGGACAGCTGACCTAAACTAACCAAACAGATATTCCATACCATATGACGTCAGCCCAGATATAAAAGCTAAGTAAAGGGAGGCGGATGGGAAGGCATTTTTTGTCTTCCGGAGCAACCACCATGCGTACTGAAGCCCTGCTTCCCAGGAAGTGGCCAGACATCGCCTGCTGATGGGAAGTAGAGAATAATATCATTTGTTTTTCTTTGCTTTCGCGCGCGACCTTTGCTTTCATTTTATTAAACTGTCCTTATCTTGACCCACGAGCCTTTTGTTATATTTTCTTCCCCCTGTCCAGCTTTAAGAAGGGGGAGTGATAGAGCGGCTTTGGTGGGCACCTGGCACCCAGCCAGGGTCAACCCACCACAGTGGGTCCTTCCCACAGGCTGTTGCTCTTCACGAACTGCTCCAGCATGGGTCCCTTCCACGGCGTGCAGTCCTTCAGGAGCAGAGTGCTCCAGCATGGGTCCCCTGTGGGGTCACAAGTCCGGCCAGAAAACCTGCTCCAGCGTGGGCTCCTCTCCATGGGTACATAGGTCCTGCCAGGAGCCTGCTCCAGCCTAGGCTCTCCAAGAGGTCACAGTCTCCTTCAGGTCCCATGCACCTGCTCCAGCTTGGGGTCCTCCATGGTCTGCAGTGTGGATATCTGCTCCATGTGGACCTCCATGGGCTGCAGGGGGTTAACCTGCCTTATCATCATCTTCACCATGGGCTGTGGGGGAATTTCTTCTCTGGCACTTGGAGCACCTCCTCCCCCTCCTTCTTCATTGACTTGGGTGTCTTCAGGATTGTTTCTCTCACATATTCTCACTCCATTCTCATCTGGCTGCAGTTGCTGTTGCACAGCAACTTTTTTTCCCCTTCTTAAATATGTTATCACAGAGGTACTACCAACATTGCTCATTGGCTCAGCTTTGGCCAATGGAGGGTCTGTCTTGAAGCCAGCTGGAACTGGCTCTGTCCAACATAGGTGCAGCTTCTGGCATCTTCTCACAGAAGCCACTCCTGTAGCCCCCCCTCCTGCCAAAAACCTTGCCACGCAAACCCAATACACTGGTGCTGCATGTTTTGAGGCAAACTAGATTGTTTGGCATCTGCCTAGCCAAAGATTCAGCACCTTCCTTCCCTGACCAGAGGGATTTCCAAAAGCAGTAATGGATGATTCTGGCACTACTTCCAAAACCTCCTGGAAGCGTGAAGACCAGTGTGAGCAATAGCCCCTCCCAGAGCCTCCTGAAGAGAACCTGGTTCCACGCCACTGTCAGTAGTCCCTAGCAGGCAGCCTGTAGCTGGATTGTGGTGTGTCCAGCTAGCTATGCCAAGTCACAGTTCATCAGTGACTTGGCATAGCTATCTTTACCCAGTCAAGGTTCTCTGGAACTTTTTTCTGTAGGCAAGATGACTAAGTGCCAAAGCACAGCTTAAAAGCCTATGGGACAAATCTTCATCGCTCCCATTCTCTTCCCCAATCCTTTCCTTTCTCTGCTTTCTTTCCCATTTCTGGACTCCCTTCTCCCTCATGCACTAAATTAAATCAATTTCAGACCTATATTCCTTTCTGTCTCAGTAGAGAGCACAAGAGGAATACAGAGGGAAAACAGTGCTTTGAATGGGAGGAACTAAGTCCTTTTTCTTTATTTGCTTTTTGGTATTGACTCTCTCTGACATGCTTGGTATATTCCAAGCCCATTTGATCATGGACATATGTACCAATTGATCTAGGTCACCTACCAGTATATATTTTTCTTCTGGGTGTGTTGATTTTGGATGTATGAAGTGATTTAGCATTATTTAGAAGCTAGTGGCATTTCAATTGGAAAATAGGCAGTATTATAAAGTTTTTCTTAACAGCTACCCTGACCAGGTACCTCCCTTGTCTTGGTAAGTCTGCTTATGTCAAGTGAGTAGTGTAATGATGAAACATTGTGAAATACTGTATTCTTAATGACTTCGTAAGGTTAGAAAAAGCATTAAATACTAATATAGTGTTATGTCCTACTGAAGGGAAACATGTCAGACTTCAAACAGATCTTGTTTCAGAAACCTACCTATTTATAGTGGTAGTCGCTATAAAAATATTCACTTATTATTTTTCTTTAGATAACTCCAGCAACGAATTCTGTTCTTCATGACACCAGGAAAACTAGAGATATGCACAAAATGATTCACTTAACTTCCAGATGATTAATTTTCAAATGTACCATTTTCCTAAAATTTCTGTTTGAACCATGGATAGACATGTGCACAGACTGGTAAAGTAATAGCTCATTTCCTTTGGGGAATAGCTATTTGTAAGCTAACACTACCTTCACATAGGAAAGAATGGAGAGGATGACAAGCGGAAGCTAAAAGCAACTGACAAAGGAGTCTGAACAAAACTGTAGTTTTCCTGACAGTGCAAACCTGTCCTGAACAAAGTGCTGTACCTTCCTGGTTAGGAAATTGGGGATAAAAGTAACAGTGACACCTGATAGTGTGATGAACTCTCACAGTCCCTTTGGAGCAACCATTGTATATTCTCCATCCCTTTTTAATCATGCCAGTCACCTACAGGCAATTCCCTCTACTATTGTAATAGTAAAAAGTGAAGATATTTTTAACTGGTGAATGTTCGTTTGACATTTTGAATGCTTTCATCATATTATTTAGGGTAGAAACACTGTTTCTCACTAAATAAAAAGATTTCAAGTACAGTAGATTCAACACAAGGTGGCAAAGAGCTTTGATTATGATATTTCAACAGCATGAGAATTGACTATAAAGGCTAAAAGAAAATTCTGTTACTCTGTGGGAGAACAATCTTCAGAAAAAAGGCTTTTGACTACCTAGGACTTTACTAAGTTTTAGATGCCGATTTCCCTCACTTTTCTTTTCAACATTGGAACATCACTATTAATGCCTTTTAGACTGGAACATCATGCAGGGAATTAAAAGGGCACTACAACCTGGAAATTGAGGTCTATTACCACAGTTTACTTAATTATAAACTTATGCTTATATAGATATCACCTAATAAAAATATGAAAGTGAAATAGCAAAGGTGGTGTATTCTGAGAAGTGTTGTCCAGACTGACCAAAAAAATACATTTTTCCACCTACCTAGACACATACACTTTAATGCATTTAAATCCTGATGCAGAAAAACATAATAACACATGCTTTCAGGTGGTGATCCCTGAAATTGGTGCATCCTGAGTAACAATTCAATCTGTCCCCTAACTGTGTAGGCAAATGTGGTGGATAGCAGGATCTTAAAACTTTCAAACGACACATTGCCAGACAGATAGACAGGGGAGCACTCCTTCTGCCTCTAGTTTTGTGCATATAGCACAGAGATGAACATGTGTAGAGACAGAGGTGCCCTGGCCCTGACCTCAGTGATGTTAACATCCTGTCCCTTGCTCTGGCCCCGTGCTGGGACCAAGCACACTAGCTGAGTGCTTCTTGGTGAGCCTGCACACACCTTAGTTGTGGGTCCTTATTGCTGAAAATTGTCTCACTGTGTATAAGGGAAGAGGGATGGCACCACGTGGTCCTGATTGTCCTAGAGTCCTGTGGGTATCTGGCAGTGACACCAAGACATCAAGTAATATAAAGGATGTTGGGGTCTCCTTCAAAGATCTCTCCTTCAAAGGTCCCCTTTGAACTTTTCAGGCATTATTTGGTAACTTCAACAGCATCAGCAGATATAAGGCTCAATTCTGTTTCTGCCCTGAAAATTCCCTTTTGCGCAGGATTCTTATTAGAAGGTAATTTGTTCCAGTTATTTATTTAACTACCCTTCATTTTACATTTCATTCATTTTTGCCTTGATGACTGTGCCTTGAATGATCTATATTGATATTTGTTCAGTGGCTTGTGCAGAGTCCCAAACTGTCACCCCTACCCATTAAAAACACTAAAACAACTGCAAGTTAATTCATCCATCTTCATGCTCTTTTAATAGAAATTCAGCCCACATTACTGTTAAGCAAATGTCACTCTCCCCTCATCATCTGCTTTATAGGGATGTTTATCTGCATTCTAAAGTCATGGAACTTTATTAAACTATATTCAATCAGTGTGCAAAGATCATAGTAAACACCTCAGGTATGTCCATATAAGTCAATCCTTACGTTACCTAAAACTAAAGGCAGAGGCAGAAGGATAAATGATAGAGTGGAAACCCCAGCTTAAACATCCCTTTATGTTTTTTAAGCTGTCACAGAATCACTATTGAATTTTGGGGGACGAGAGAAACAGAAAAATGCAGAATAGGAGTAGGGTTTTCTAAACACATGGATTACATTCATGATAATATGCTGTCTTCATCTCTCACAACATATAACCTACTACAGTCGGTTCAAGTACTCTTCTTAGTTGTGAGCAGATTGATGGAAAGCAAAGAATTCCTCTACAGAAAGATTTCATTAGAAGTTCTGGTCATGTACTGCAATTCACCCTGGTCACAAATATTCTCTGAGTGCTGAAGTTACCAAGATTGTACTGGTGGATGAAAAATCAGTTTAGAGCACTGATATTTTACAATATCTCCAGCAAAAATCAAAATTTTGGCTCTTCATTGAGAATGATAAACTTCAACTGAAATGTAGTGTGGCCAAAACTGTGGTTTTGTTAACATAGATTGTCCTATATACTTCAAACATGGATCAACAGGTCTAATTTTAGGACTCAGGTTACACAGGTTACAAATATTTTTTTGACATTTGGAATTCAAAGTGGTGATAATATGATCTCCAATTTTACAAGTACTCCTTACTGAAAGTATAGAAAACCATTGTAATAGCTTTCAGCTGAACCATTTGGAATAACTGTATCTCTTTTAAAGATATATGCTACACTGTGTACAATAAGATGTGCGGCAATCTGCCTTAAAATGCATATCATCCTGTATAATACATTTGCAGAAAAGATCCTATTGCAGTTAAGATGACGTGTGTGTATGTGGATTTTAGTCAATCTTATGGTATCAAAGGTCAACGTTGTAAAAAGAGCTATTAAAGCACAGTACACATCCTGCAGTATTAATATTCTTTCTAGAGTCACTCCAGTCATGTTGGGAAAGAAATATCTCTGCCGCAATGTTGAAACTACTCCTATAATGTTTTTCTTTTACTAATAGATTTGTGTATCAGTGCCTACTTACTTGTATTTTCAAGGCAAGCCATCAGCTCTTAGCAGTTCACCTGGCTATTCTTTGGAATTTCTGGATCCTAGAACATTACAAATCAACATCCAGAAGCTTCAGATGGTCTCTTTAAGTGATCTGAGTAAGTTCCATGAAACGGGACTAAATAATTTGTGGAAGCAGATTCAATATAGATGCAATGGTATGCATTGCTTTCAGTCTAAGTGGAAGCATCATGGAAATAAGCACTCAATTTTTATCCTGACTTGTCCAGATTCTTTCAAGTCCCAGAAACAGAGAGGTAAGCAGGCCGTTCACACTTTCTGTTTACACATTACTGTTAAAGACTGCCCATTGGGAAGCACTCCAGCCAGATGCAACAAAATTAGTTGACTGAGCTCCTAAATTATTAAGTCTTCAGTGTTCCTACACATCTGCAGAAACTATGAACACAGACTCATGAAATACCTATGCGCAGGGAAGGGGATCTAAGGCATGAGGATAACACTCTTATCCTACTCAAAGTATTGACTAAAATGTATAATTCTGAGATAATGTTGGCTAGTGCTCAGTAATATAGTTGTAATAAGTGTCTTACAGTTTCCTTATGTAGTTACTTTAATTTTTGCCAACTTAAGATACTGAATAAAATTCATACTGTTTTCTGCTTTTTGCTCAACATTAGTTATAAGGAACTGCAGTCAGAGCTTTAATACTTAAAGTATGCTGTGAAATATTTAGCAATAATGTTAGTACTTTGACCTTTACAATATCCTACATCTTCACTGGCTACCCACTTCATCTACTTCCCCATAGGTTAGAGAGGCAGTAAAATAATAGGATACATGGAAGAGATAGACAACACAGCCAATCAAACCAAGAAATATTAAAAAGGTCAAAATAGTCAAGTCTACTACCATGATTTATAAAACATATGAAGAATTGTAATTTTAGTACCTAATTCTACTGAGAATAATCATAATGAGAACTGAAAATGGCACAATGAATAGATTTTGGTGACAGTAATTTCATTTTGAATGAAACATAGCAGTCTGTATTCTTCACTAAAGGTAGGTTCATTACTTTTATGATTTCACTTCTCAAAGCTACCTTTGGGTCTGGGACCTATTCTTCCTTTTCCTCACAAGTCAATTTAAATATTATAGCTATCTATATCACACTGCCACTCTGGGAAATGCTGTGGAATCTATTTCTTGCTGTGGGAGTAAGAGGCTAAATCTAAGCTCACATCTTTTTTATATATTTACATGAGTGTGTGTAAATATCTATATATATTTATGTGTATGTATGTATAAACACCCATACACGGCTCTTCTGAGTATTATGAAAACATACCAAATAAAACTTGAAGATAAACTGATAAAATAATGTCTTCCTGAATCTGTGTACAGATCACAGCTCTACAAAATGTAAACCATCTGTCTATTCTTGCACAATGACAAGTAGCTGTGTTACTTCAATGTAACAAGATAGTGCTACTGGTTGAGCCATTTTAGCTGACTGTACATACAATTCTGTGTTCTTCACTTCCCCTAGGTTTGTTACTTCTAGGTTCTTACTCTTAAAGCTTCCTTTGAGTTTGTTGTCCCTTTACAGTACACATAGAATTAACAGAGTCAATATATAACATGCATTAGCATATGCTGCCACATTTCAAACAGTTAAATTTTATACTGTACTTGCAACAAGCTAGGAGAGCTAATAGCATTACCATGGCTCAGGGAAGTTTTAGCTCATTAAATATTGTTGACTTAATTGCTTGTGGTCATGTGAACATACTGGTACTGATGTCTGTGAGAATTTCCATTTCAGTGCAGCTAAGTTAATGCTGACCAATTTAGCAAAATATGAACCTCATGTGCTTACCTAGATTCCTGCAAAGAGGTATTTGCAGGCAGATCTTCATGTCTCTGATTGTTCAGATCTCCTTGTAAGAAAAGGGCTAACAAGCCATAAAACCCAAGTGTCAAAAATGGCAGCTTCAATCTAGCAATTTTTAATTTGGCAATTCTGAAAAGATAAAGAAAGCAAAGGAAACTAAGAGTATTGTAAAAATAAAGTGCATATTGCCGATTACATGGCTTATTTTCTACTTTAAATGAAATTGCAGCATAATTTTCAAGCTGCTACATCGTACTACCACTGAATTAAGGGACCTTGCTATAAAAATTAATCCAGCTTACTAGAGAACACTGTGTGTAGGTCTTATATTATAGCTTGAAAGTATTAGCAGAAGCATTTTATCATGTTTATGAAGCATGTAAATCTAATAAATATTGTATTTTTAGTTACACACAAACTGTTCATTGTCTTAAACATATTCCTGCAAGTATGTTATAGTGGATTGCCTACTGCATTCTCAAATTATTTTGACTGCCTCTTGAAAAAGTTCTCTTACTATATGCCATTATGTCACCCACTGAAAAAGTTTGCTGCAGGAAGTGCTACATTAGTCTTGTTCTGCAGCCATGGTAGAGTTCATTAGCTAAAATAAAGTCCTTCTGGGAACTGTTACAGATGCAGAATTTGCAAGCTGCAGATTTATAAACTTCAAAGATGTATTATATTTTGGAAAGAGAATTACAAAAAGGCAATCTTTCTTTATGCTTTTTCTCTAGTCGACATAGCACACTTCCGAAAAATACTTCACAAATCCATCTTTGGATCCATTTGGAGGATGTCCATTCATCCTAGCCTCACTTTTCTTCATCGCCAGCTGTTCAGTTGCTGTTGAAATTATAGTATTTCCTTGCAGTCCCACTGCTGGCTGAGCTGAGACTCCTCTTAACTTCAGATACGTTGTAATTCTGAATCTCCTTTAATTAGGTAAATTCTGCTGAAAGGTCACAAAACAGTGGTGGACTCTATAATTTCAGCATAGCAGGTGGCTGCTGAGTTCAGAAATACTTCAGCTCAGCACTGATAGATTGTGTTCCAGCCATGTTTCAGGGAGAATCATGGAACAGTTCAGGCTGGAACGGACTTCAGAAGGTCTCTAGTCCAACCACCTGCTCCAAACAGAGTCAGCCTAAGATCAGACCAGGTTGCTCAGACCTTTATCCAGTCAGATTTTGAAAACATCCAGGGATGCAGAGTACATGAATTCTCTGGGCAACCTGCTCCACTGCTGGCCTGTTCTCAGAGTGGAAATCCTTTTTCCTTATATCCAGTCTGAATCTTCCCTGTTTCAGTCAAATTCCACTGCCTCTTTTCCTCTCATATGCACTGCTGTAAAGAGGCTGACTCCACTTTGTCAATAATCACCCCAAAGACCCTGACAGGCTGCTGTTATGTCCCTTCACCAGGCTGAAGATGCCAGCTCCCTCAGGCTCTCCTCCCAGGACAAATTCTCTGGGCCCTGACCATCTCCGTGGCCCTCCCCTGAACTCACTCCAGTTTACTGATCTCTTTCTTGTACAGGGGAAGAGGTAAAACTGCATGCATTATTTGAATGTTGTCTAATGAGTCTCGAGTAGGATAGGATAATGAATCCCATCAATCTACTGGCTGTGCTCCTGTCCTTACAACCCAGAAATCTACTGGTCACCTTTGCTGCCGGGGCTCACTGCTGGTTCACGCTTAGCTTACCATATACAAAGATTCACAGGTGCTTTTCAGCCATTCAGACCCCACTCTGTATCATTACTGGAGTTATTCCTTCTCCAGTACAGGGCTTTGCATTTGTCCTTGTTGCATCCTGTTGGTTTCCGTTGGCTTATTCTTCCAACCTGTCTAGGTCCCTGTAAACGGCAGTCCTGCCCTTGAGGATGTTGAGCAACCCTCCCAATTCATAAGTGTCATTTACAAACCTGAGGAGAGAGTACTCCATTGCCTCCTCCAGGTCATGGATAAAAATGTTGAACAGGGCAGGTGTGATGGGTTGACCCTGGCTGGACGCCAGGTGCCCACCAAAGCCGCTCTGTCACTCCCCCTCCTCAACCGGACAGGGGAGAGAAAATATAACAAAGAGCTTGTGGGTCGAGATAAGGGCAGGAGAGAGATCACTCACCACTTACCGTCACGGGCAAAACAGACTCAGCTTGGGGAAAATTAACTCACTTTATTACAAATCAACCAGAGCAGAGTAATGAGAAATAAAACCAAATCTCAGAACACCTTCCCTCCACCCCTCCCTTCTTCCCGGGCACAACTTCACTCCCGGCTTCTCTACCAACCCCCCCAGCAGCACAGGGGGACAGGGAATGGGGTTTACGGTCGGTTCATCACATGTTTTCTGCCGCTTCATCCTCCTCAGGGGGAAGGACTCATCACACTCTTCCCTGCTCCAGCGTGGGGTCCCACCCACAGGAGACAGTCCTCCACGAACTTCTCCAACGTGGGCCCTTCCCACGGGCTGCAGTTCTTCACGAACTGCTCCAGCATGGGTCCTTTCCACGGTGTGCAGTCCTTCAGGAGCACACTGCTCCAGCGTGGGTCCCCCACGGGGTCACAAGTCCTGCCAGAAAACCTGCTCTGTGGGCTCCTCTCTCCATAGATCTGCAGGTCCTGCCAGGAGCCTGCTCCAGCACAGGGTTCCCACGGGGTCACAGCCTCCTTCAGGAACCCACCTGCTCCGGCGTGGGGTCCTCCACAGGCTACAGGTGGATATCTGCTCCACTGTGGACCTCCATGGACTGCAGGGGGACAGCCTGCCTCACCATGGTCTTCCCCACGGGCTGCAGGGGAATCTCTGCTCCGGCGCCTGGAGCATCTCCTCCCCCTCCTTCTTCACTGACCTTGGTGTCCGCAGGGTTGTTTCTCTTACATGTTCTCACTCCTCTCTCCGGCTGCTGAATCCCGCCTGTCCCAACTTTTTTTCCTTCTTAAAAATGTTATCACAGAGGCGTTACCACTATCACTGATTGGCTCGGCCTTGGCTGGCGGCGGGTCCGTCTTAGAGCCGGCTGGTATTGGCTCTCTCTCTCGAACGCAGGGGAAGCTTCCAGCAACTTCTTACAGAAGCCACCCCTGTAACCCCCCCCGCTACCAAAACCTTGCCACACAAAACCAATACAGCAGGTCCCAAGGTAGATGCAAACTTCATTTGTGACAGGCTTCCAGTTATTGTACAACACATTGCCCTCTACCCTCTAAAGGTGACCATTTGACCACTTTTTTTACCCTATCCAGCTGTCTACCTATACAAGAATATTGTTAAAGACAATGTTAAAAGCCTTGCTCAAGGTAAGTCAAGGTAAAAAGTCAAGGTAAAAAATCAAAGTAAAAAGCCAAGGTAAAAAGTCAAGGTAAATGAAATTCTTTGCTCTCCCTTCACCCACAAACACCACCATTTCATCATAGTAGGCAGTCAGGTTGGTCAGGTCTGATTTACCCTTGGTAAATCCATGCTTGGTCTTTCCAGCCATCGTCTCTCTCTTGTGGCCAGAAACATATTCCAAGAGGACTTAGTTCATAATTTTCCAAGGTACTGAAGTGAGACTGATCAGCCTGTAGTTCCCCAGATTGTCCTTTTTAAAACATGGATGCAAAATTCGTCTTTCTCTAGTCTTAAAGGACCTTCCCTGCTCTCCACAAAAATTCAAGAGGGTGGGGGATAGCCTCACTGTGACACTGGCAAGCTCTCAGCACCTTCATATGGAGCCCATCAGGTCCCATGATCTTACATGGGTCATGTTCACTCAAGTAGTCCCTGACTGAATCCTCATCCACTGCTGGTAGTTCTTCTCCTTGAAAACTTCCACTAAGCACAGAGGGCTGGAAGGCTTTGTTTGTGAAGGATGAGGCAGAGAAGGCATTGAGCACCTCAGATTAAATCACTTGCACCATTCAGCAAGGGGCCAAACATTTTCATTTTTCAGCCTTTTGCTACTAAGGCAGCAGTACAGGCTCTACTCCTATGTAGCCCACTCCCCCTTCCGCTCTTGTAAACTGCCTTTCTCCATTGCAGCTCTATAATGAGCTCCCTGTTTAGCCAGCCTGGTCTCCTGTTACATCTACTTGTTTTCCTTGGCACCAGCATGGGCCATTCTTGCACTTGGAAGTCTTTAAAGACCTAGTTATTTTCCTGAACTTCCTTAGAGGTGACTCCCGTAGTATCTCAGCTACCAGTTCCCTGACTAAGGCCAGAGTGAGTAAAATGGCAAAATAAATACTAGCACAACTATGTTGCCTCAGAAATCTTGGATTTACTTTCCAACTCAGTTCTACCTCTAGGTTTTCCTATAACCTGTATTGTACTTTCTGGACTTCTGACTTTTAAGCATTGTCACATTTTCAAAAGAAACTCCAGGTTTGGGAAGGCCAAATGAAGACAGCTGCCTAGAGTCAGAAGTGATATAGTTGTAATGACAGGAACATTTAAGCAGTCTCTCAGAAAGACCACTCAAAAGCCAGGGAATCTAAAACCCAGCCGACACTTTTGAATGCACTGGCCTCTTAGCTTCCCATCTAAGTAGACACTACAGTTCAGCCCTGTTTAGATTAACCAGAAAATATCACAGACTGAAGTGACATGGCTACAGGTGGCTGGACCAGACTTTGCACTTCGCAAGGCTGCTTTAATTCCAGATCAACTTTGTTACAGTAAGAATAGTTTTTATTATGTTCCATGATAATACCTTGCATTTATACCGGCTTAACAAAGGTCTTTGCAGTGTTCCTCTGTGTTTACATTATGCATCAGAGCTCATAACCGTGCACATGCTGAACGTTTCTGTGCAAATTTAACTGTCTACTCCAAGCCTATTGAACTTGATTTGAAGTGGTGTCATCCTTGCATGTTATTTTTGGTTTTCTTTCTGACAGAACCCTCTCACAATCACTATTTGCTGCTTTATTTTTTGTCTTTCCCCAGTTTGAAATAATCTTTCCAAATTCCATTGACAGCCTGTCACATATCTTTATGATTTATATTTGTTAAAAAGATAACTTGAATCCTTTCAGAATCATTTTTTATCACTATCAATGACTTTATGTTTTTGTAACCATCTCCATTAATGCATGACAAACTGTGAAATTTGCCATTTTTGCCATGACCAATCCATAAAATCTGTCATCTTCCTGCATGATGGTGTTCATGATTTACATGGGGTCTTACTTATAAAGTCACTTATTTAAATGGCTCATGAAAATTACCATTAAGTGGGTACATACTGTAAGTGGGAAGTCACATGAGCACAATTTATAGCTCTTCCCCTTTTGTAAAAAGAATACTTTTTCAGCAATTGTGTAATCAGTATTATGCCTATTCCTATTTTTTTAACTCCTGGGAGTTAAAAAAAAAATCCATTACTTTCCTTCTGCTGAGTATATATTCTCTAGGTGAATACCAGGCAAGGCACAAGGAGCTGCAGAATGTCTTACTGTGGGTAGTCTGCAGATGCCTCTCCATGATACAGATTCGCAACCTTTATAAGAAGCAACAGGAGGGGAGCAAGCAAAAATGCAGAGTGCAAAAATGAAACTGATTGGGGAAAATTGTTTTAAATGGTGCCTACACATTTGTGAACTCTAAGGTTGAGGGCTGCAAGCACACAGGCTATGGTCCAAATTCCCAATGAGAAACACACAGAGACCACAATATTCATAAATTCAGAGTCTTATTTGGCAGAAAATAAAACACAGGAACATGAATGTTCAAGCATACATCTTTCGTTATAGGATTCCTTAAAAATAGTTGTTGGTTTAGCAGGATTTCTACTATGAAAAAAAGAATCATATCTTCAGCCAGTCTTTGTTAATTTAGCAACTCTCATTTTCATCAAATAGGGACTATATCCCCAGGGTATTCTTCTGAAAGAGGAATCCCCCAGAATTTGGAAGATTATAATTTAAAGAAACTCACAGCAAGGCTGGTTGACTAAAAAGAGAAGTTTCTGAGAGCATTAGGAAAAGAAAGAAAGAGTGCAACGGTGTGTGAGAGAGAGAGGTTTGCTTTCTCATGTGAGTAAAGTGAGAATTATACCTGTCCTTACATTTTGTGGTGAGTGGAGTCAGGGTCCCTGATGTCAGGTTTGGACCTGCTTACTTTCCCTCTCCTTTTCTTCTGCTTTTTTCTTCCTCTACCTTTTGCTAAGAGCAAACCCCATATTTATTGAAAAAATTGCATTGACTATTATGAAGTCTTTTTATATTTGTTAATCAAAAAGAGGCTTTTAACTGCCCTGCTTGGGGCAGTGCCAGCACAGAATTAACATCATTAATTAACAGATTAACAGAATTAACAGATTGCTGTTAATCCTGGGCTGAGTCAGGGGAGTGGTAGATACATTCTTCTCCTGGGAAAAAAAAAGAAGGTTCCAGAGAGCCACACCCTGAGCAGGATCATCAGGAGCTAACAGCTCTTCCTAGCTCTTTCTAGGTACTGGGAGTTGTCCACAGAAGGAGACTGCGTTATCATGCCTGGAAAGAGAATTGCATGACCATGCATGCCCATCCTATGTCTATACCAGTCACATTGGATCCCAGAGCTGGCACAGGATAGTGTGCAATTGATTCAGAAGCATTTGAGATTGACTGCTGCTTATTGCTGGCAGCTGCTGCTCAACTTACCTCCAGGCACAGCTGGGCAAACCTCATTGTTTAACCCCTGCAGCTTCAGCTCTGACCTGCTGCTGCAGCCAGTATGCCTGTGAGTCAGGGATTGCCTGGGCATAAGCTGGAAGCTCTGCATTACACTGGACCTACTTCCTTTTGAAAGGGCTAACGTACTCTCACAAACATTCAGGTTTCCAGTTCTAAGTTTAATGCTGGGTGAAGTAGTCTCTACTACCAGGAAATCAAGTTTATATAATACTTCAATTTAAATTCTTCTAAAGTCATATTCATTACTCTTTTTAAGGACTATAAACATACATACAAGCATGCATAAATGCACACACATACATATAGATAGGTGTATGCCCCAATAATTTTAGAAGTCTCTTTTGACAGGGAACATGAAAGAGAGATAATATCCCATCAATCAGGCAACAGATATCGTCTGTTAGAAAAAATGAGCAAATTATATAATAACGAAGGCTTGGATTCCATCCAAGATTAAACACAATATCTCTTTCCAACAAAATCCTCTGAGGTAACCTTAATCAGAGCGATACTTATCTGTAGTTTCAGAAATGTTGAGAAATACCACAACGTAATCGAAAGTAGTGGGTAACTGCCTGAAGGGAGTGGATATTCTGTCACTGGTAGATAGTAGGTTATTCTCTACCAACAGGAAATCTTTAGGCAGAAACTAAATTGCCCCTTGTCAGGGATGCTCATTTATACAAAGTGACACTGCTACTCCCACCCACCAATACTGACTTCCAGTAATCATTCATGTGTCACACGTACACCCATGCAGAGTTATACCAAGTCATGTGAGCTAATATTCACTTCCACACTCCCAGGCTGTGACCACTTACTCACGTCAAGATATGTTCTGTCCTGTTCATTAATACTAATGCCAATTCAAGCATATCGGTGTAGTCATCTTCAATCTTACTCAGTTATGCTGGCACCTTACTCAATCACGATCAGTCAGACCCACCCATTTGCACTATAGCTGTGACTGATGCACACACTCAGAGCCTCAGGGTGTGTTTGACAAATAGAAATTGTGTCGCCTAGATTTGGAGACTATCTTACTTCCATACTTTAGTGGTAGAAAAGCAGCAACAGCTTCAGACATTTCCTTTGAATAACTATTCAAGAGGATGAACATTTACTGAAGGCCAAGTCAACATTATCTGACCAGAACTATAAAGACATCTACATTTTATCACAAGAAGTATAGACACAAGTATAAATAGGTAACTGGCAGAGAAGCTTCAAAATGAGTGATTGCACTTGCAAACGAGTGCTGGTGCATGTATTATATTTCACATATTTTACATATTCTTCAACCTTTTTTGGTAGATACATGGGATTGGTAGGCACTGAACCTCAGAAATCATTTTCAGAGGCTGACACTTCTCTGTGAGCCTTTGCCAGTTCTCTGGGTCACTCTGCGTAGTGTTACTTAACAGTAAACTTCTATTTCTTCTCTGAATTCTGCCTCTTGGCAAAGCAGGTAGGAGAAACATTTGAAAAAGAAGTAACAAGCATGATTTAAAATTTTATTTAATCTTCACTGGGATTAAAACCAAGCAAACAACCTCTTTAATTGTACTGTCATTGTAAGATGTCATTTTAAAGAATAATTTGCCTTAATTCTGTTATATTATAACACAAATATTTCCCTATTTTGACACATTTTGGGTTATTTGACATTTAACAGTGGCATTCCTGAGTTTATAGTGTTGTATTAGTACGTAACTGCAGCATTCTTTAAACACAATAAGCAGAAAACTTTATTTCACTAATACTTGCCCTCAGACTAAGCTGCCTCATAACTTCTTGGCTTTGCCTGGGAATAGGAGAAAGCATGAAGCGGAGCAACTGTTGGCAGATAATAGGACAAAAGTGAATTAGCATGTTTCACAACTGTTAGAAATGTATTTAAAGCCACAGAAAAATGTTTGCTGACATTGCTATATATTTGAAGTGGAGGAGGTAAAGACTTCTTTGTGGGTGTATATGTGAGAAGAGGCAGGGCAGAGCTATTCTTTTATTTACCTTTATGTTCCTATTGCACACATTATAAATTACACAGATTTAATCCAACTGCTCTTTTCTTAAGGAAGATTATCATTTAAATTAGAGACCAAACAACGAAGCAAACTAATAATTAAATTATGCCTAGGAAGTGCCATTAAGCTTCATTATTATAGATCAAGAGCACAAAAAGTGACCATGATACTAATGAAGCAAGCATTTATACTATGATATTTCAACCTTTATATTTCACATTAAATATGAGGGACTGAGGTTTTGAGGGATTCACTAATAGAAATCTGTGGATCAGTTTAAGATTATAAAGAAAATAAATAAAATCTTTAGCTGATAGTGCTTCAATGCCACTTAATAAAGATGTGTTTGCAAGTGACAAGGACATCTCATTTCTGTCAATCAGAGAGGTAACATTGGAGCCCAGGGATACAATATTGATGTAGGTAGTCACAGAACACAGGCTTTTACTGAGTTTGCAAGGCCTCAAGACTGAGTATTGTCAGGCTTACCCTGTCTGAACTTAACCTGCCTGCTGCTACTGTTTTCACATGGTTTAGCTGCAACAGCAATTTTTCTAATGACCAGGTGGCTATGCCTAAGTTGTTTACTTTTGCTTATCTTTGTATGGACAGTAATGATTTTTCTATAGGTAGTAGTAACAAGTAGTTATTCTGTGTAGAATGAGGTATCAGGACTAATGGTAATACTTTGATTGGACTGTTGAGATTTCAATTATGCTAATAAAAAATTATTAGCTTTATGTATAATGTGTGTTTTCGATTTACCCATAACCAGAGTTCGAGTGTACTACAGTACAGGGCCCAAAAATTGTCAGATGTTGAGGGATTATTACCCTAATCAATTATTTTACTTTAAATTTGGGGAAAAACAGAAAAGCACTATGAAAATTAATTCAATATTTTTTTATAAAGAGTGAAGGAAGAGCAGGTAGAATAAAAAAAAGTGCCTTTCTTTCTTGTTTTTTTCACACTTTGTTTTCTTCCTCTTGCAAGTTCTTTGTTTAAGAAAAATTCACTCAGATTTTCATATTTTTTCATGGTGGAACACATTTCAGGAATTTATGCAGGATAATTCATGAATTTTCATATTTTAGCAATAAGGGGACACATTAAAATATGAGTATTTTTTAATACCTTGCATTTTAAGAAGTCAAATAGTCCAGGTCCAGTTGTCTTTACTTATTTTATAAGTAAGAATAAAAGGTAAATAATTTGCTCAACTCTTCTCTTGTTCATTTTTGCTGTCATGAATTCATGGCAGGAGTCTTTCAATCATATAGTTGTTCATTCGTATGATCATTATAAACGTTGACCAGGTTTAGCAGATTTGAGCAGACTCCTGATACAGTTGTCATGCTATAAGAAAGCTGCAATGTGTTCAAAGTCATACCTAGCAAGTATTAGCTACAGAACACTGGAGTAATTCAGGGGTTCCCCACCTGTACTCTGTGGAACAACTAATTCTCATGTGGCAATGCATCTCCAGCTCTTATTAAGCTGCCAAACAATATTAAACCAAAATTACATTGAACAGTTTTCTGATACTAGTTTTTTTAGGTTAAGAAATGTGTGCAATCTGTCAAGGACATATTACCTATACATAGTTAAGATAGAAAGTATTGTTTATGGTCTTTTCTGTAAACGGATGACAGAAAATCTCAGATTATATAGATGGCAAATCTTTCAATATTCTTTTATTTGGAACTCAGTGCATCTGAGAAATGTTTCAGTTCAGAGCAGCTCAGCATCATTTCTTCAAAACAGCAAAATATTCGACAATGAATACTTTTTTTAAAAAAAATTAATAAACTTGGAAAGGAACATCTGGATTTTGTAAAGAAGATGACTTTTACCTGAAAAAGATTTCTAATGGTGAATACCCAACCAGCTCTCAATTAAGTTTGTTTACTAGATTGGGTCATATCTCTATGTCAGCAAGGAATAAAGAAAAATCTGTCTTTTACCCATCACCAGCTTCATCAATAGCATTTTGTCTTCTTGGAGGAATGCAAAGGCTTTTATGGAGATGTTTCTTGTAAAAAATAAAGCAGGATAGGGAGCTGGCTAAGTACCCATGGGAGCATCTTCTAAAAGAAGTTTCTTTGTCATGTAGGTAATCGTGAAGGAAACACCACTTTATGCTGCCCCTTCTGATTATGCAATGGGCACACTGTGTCCTCCAAGACACACGTTAGCAGCATTCTTATTGGTTTTTTCCTGTTTTATTGTCTTCTGCTAAGCACATTGGAAAGCAACGTTATAAGAAATGACTTAAAGTGTAATTTGGTTTTATACATGACAAATTGGAAAGAAATCATCTAATTGTGCAAATGGTTCTATATGACAATATGTAGAAGCTATCAAGGCACACACAATGCAGAATACTCTTGTAACGGTTTATTTTAAATGCTGCAGAGGCTTCCATGTGAAGTAGCAACATTCCTACTTTCCTTATTCAATAAAAAAAGCATTCAAATGTGCAAAATTATTTTGGTTGCTTAGTAATATTTGTACATGAAGTTTAGTGCCTACCACAAGGACTGCCTAAGTGTGGCCCACTCTGTATGATAAACAGCTCTAGGGAAAGATTCACATAGAAGAGTGTCCTTGTTCAGTCTTACTCAAAACCTCCTGTTGAATTTGTGTGAACAAAAGGAGATCACAAACCTCTCCATAGACTCCCTAATATGCCTAACAATATACACTTCATTTGTTTCTGGACCCTATAACATTGAGGCCATCTACCTCCTTTTCTTTTCTTGCTCAGTAAGTCTGTTTAGTCTATAAATCCTGCCACTTCTTCTTCCATAGCATTTTAAAACTCAGGTCTTTCTAACAGACTTCAGCAGGCCTGAAACATAACCTAAGGAATGACCTAAGTATTGATACCCTATTTTAAAAACCAGATTCCTTTCCATAATCCCCCTATTGTCTGGGTACTTGGCTATTACCCAGCTATTTACCTGTAAAACCAGTTTTGTGTTCTCTTAACACAGGTCAAACCTTTATCTGTGCCTTAATCTCCTTTCATCGTGGTTACTGGTGCTGCATATCCTATAGTTTCCCTATGACCCTCAGTGATAGATTGGAGACCACAAAAAATATAATTGCTGAGATGATCTTATCTTATTGTATTCTCCACTGAGTTCCTCCATTCTGTTCTGCATTGCCCTCTGTACCACACAGTCTTCTTCATGATGTCTTCAAGGTCCTTCACAACAGTAAACCTTCCTACACTTTTTGCTGTCATCATGATAACCATCCCTCTACATTATTACAGTATAAATCTAATTCCTTAAGCATAGGCTGTCTTAGGTTCATTTCTGTGGCTCTCTTAGGAAACAGGCTGTAGACTGTTTATTTCTGGTTCCAGGTCTGTGATTACTTGCAAAAAAGAATGACCGCAGTGGATAAAAAATACTCCAGTGGATAGAAGCAGCAGAAAAAAGAAGCAGGGCTCACCTCATCCTCAGAAATTTAGAAGAACTTTCAGGATGAATGGCCAAGGGATTGAACTATGGAGATTTACAGAGCAAGGTCTTAGAGCAGTGTGAAAATTGACTATCAATGTAGGCATAGTTTTATGATTTTTCAGGTCTTCCCTTTTGAATTTTCCTTCATTTATTTTAAATTCAGCTAGTCTGGAATCACCAAGCCAGTCACCGGCTGCCACAACCTGTGTGGCTTGATAATCAGCCCCTACATTCTCCAATTCTTTTCCACTGTTCAGCACCCTTCAGTATTGTGCCTTAATTTAAAATAAATCTAAGTCTACAGCAGTGGTGCTTCATCTGGTCATTTTTCTTTTGAATGCTAATGGTATTAATATATAATAACAGCTATTCCCTGAGAAAAATAGTGATGTATTATTATATCCCTTTCTGATGATAGGAAATTTAAAGAAACTTACAGGAGGTTGCATTTCAGCTGGACTGCTCATAAACACTAAAGTTTCTGAGGTTATTCTTTGTTAGAAACAGCCTGAATTAATTGTTTTCCACAATGTATGCCAAGCAGTCAAACTAAGAAAATTAAAGCCAATGTGGCTTTTTCTTTAATCCTTATTTGATTGCTTGATGCAGTCTACTGATGCATCTGTTGGCACAGTAGATTAAGTTACCCTTAACCACTGCAACCCCTGTTGCTCACAGAGCCAAATCCTAGAGGCATTTTTTTTTCTCTGCCATTTATTAGCAGCAAAAGTAATTAGAATGTTTAGTAGATAAAACATGAGAACACTCACTGGCTGAATATTCAGACCTTTCTGAAACTGCTGCAGTGACAGACAATCCAGGTGGCATTTGCAGGTGCACAGCTGCAGTAAATGATGAAGCTGGCATCTTTGGCAGTTCTCCTCAGTGCTGATGGCAGTGGAGGTTTTTTTATCCAGTTTGTAATCTCCATTCCTCTTTTGCACACACAGAAACACCCACATATTCAGTTTGTCTTCACATCTTTTCCTCACATACATGCTATTAATTGCAGTCATTACATGAAATATTCTTTTATTTTCCCCAATTCTGGTTTTACAAAGCACCACTTTACACATATACACAGACTTTATTTTAGTTTAGTTTCAAATTTTTCATTATAGGTGCCCGCACATGCAGATTTTTTTTAGTATGAAGTTGCTAAAATGTTGTAAGACAGAAGCACTCAAACCAATGAAGCATTGTTGATATTTCTGAGTTTCAGGTTGGAATCCAGGAAATATTAATGATTTCTGTCTGATCTTGTCTCACTCTGCTGCAACAGATGTCATTATGGCACATAATAACAAAATATAAATTGCTTTAAAAATGTAATAAAAATATTTTACAAGCAACAAAAATACCCCCCTCAAAACACATTGCATGCACTCAAAGATTAGACACAGGGATTTTAATAGATGTTTAAATAGAACCCCCACTCACTTTTTTCTGAACCTGGAAACACAACCGAGCTTTACAAAAATATTTCAAAATTGGAAACGGTAACAAATCAGATTCACTCCAAAATAGTGCTGCTTAGCAGTAAATACAAGACGTCTCAATGCATTTTTAAAAATACTGTGATATCCATTAAAAAAAAAAAAAATATGGCTGGTGAGAAGTGACTTGCTTGGGATGCTTTGACATAGGTAATATTTCTCACTTGTAAATATTTCTCAGAAAAACAGAGATTTTGGTACATGTTGACATAGTAAAATATGTTTGAATTACTTCACATCCTATCCAAATCCAGTTTTGCATTGTGGATCAGATAATTGCTATGAAGGACTACTTGGCCTTTAAAGACACTGCCGCGGCATTGATACACAGACAATTGTCCTCCTGCTTCCACTGCCACCTGCCTGCCTGGCACAGTCTTCCACTGGCGACAGAGCTCTTCAGTCATCAGGAAAAAAGACCCTTTTGAGCTGAGCTCATGCTTGTTTTCTTTGGCTTTGCAGCCCCTTCTGCAGGCATTTCCTTCTACAGGCATTTCTATTTCATGCTTTATCTCCAACAGTGCTTTTAGAAGGGCCTTTCCCACATGACAGCAGGAATATGAGAAGTGACAGCATGAGTTTTGCAAGTAGTTCAGCACATGTGGCTTGGGAGGAATTGCATTACTTCCTTTACTAGTTGGGACTGTCTCTAGGGCAAACTGAAACAGGAGGAAGGCTGAGTTTACCACTGTAAGCCTACTGACCTGAAGAGTTAGGTCGGACTGGACCCTGCTGAGCACCAAAGATTAACAAAAAGGAACTGTGCATCATGTGTAAAGGAGTTTTCTTCATTACATTTTCACCCAAGATTTCAGAAAAGCAAAGGAAAGGAGCAACTAGTGGTCCTCTGGATGAACTTACCAGGACAAAAGACAAAGCATGAGAAACTACTGCACATGTGGTCTTTTGATCTCATAGAGCTCTCTCTTGCATTCTGGAGAAAGTCCAACCAAATCACCATCTCTATATAAAAACTGTTCCTTATCAAAATCATTGTATTTGCAAAATGAATTTCAAATCTACTTTGTTTTCAAATTTTCTTTTGAGTGAAACCAGTTGTTTAAATCGCCTAGCTACATTAACAGCCTCCAAAGAGCTTCATGCATCCTGTCAAATTATGAAATGTAGTAAGAACCAGCTAGGAGATGAAACAGTTGAGAGGATGAAAAGTAAAGAACTCAGGACAGTCTGAAGGAAGGAGCTGAGTTTTCCCGCAGGCATCATTCAAACACAGCTTCCAAAATTGTTGGAATTGGTCAGGGCAGTCTCATGCCATATTCTGCCACCCAGCACTGAATTTCCTGACATTCTTTACAGCAAAGTGAGTGACACAACAAATGTGTAACTCTGTATGTGCACATGTATGAAGCTTGAGAGAATAAGTATAGAAAAGAGAAATGGTGAATCTGATTATGTACTCTTTTGACTTTTTCCAGTAGCAAATTCTGCTGCTTTTGAATAGTGGACAAATAATGAAAGACAGAAGACAGATTTTTCGTGAATGTAATCTGTAATGCATGTATCATAAGACAAGACAAAAAAAAAACTAAGTTAAAACAATTATCAAATTGTTGTCTTCAAGATTTTATTTACAGCTGTGTATCAATTTCTAATAAGAGAAATTTTCTTTTTAAGTTTTTTGTAGCATTTCAAGTCTGAGACAGATAATATGATGATACTGTATTTTTCTGTGCTCTCATTTCACAATGAACTATATTAGCTGGAATACCCAGGAGAAAGAGAAAACTTCAAAGCATGGCCCCATATAATGTAGAGAATAGGTATGGTCTGAATACCAACAGAGCCTGAGCTTTAAGTTCAAACAACCTTTTAAGACACTTCCCAAGAAATAACTTTTTTAATGAATTGAGGTCATCTCAGGGGTAACAGTGATGTAAAAGTAGGTTCCAAATCTGACTAGTTCTCTTCTCCTGCATATCTTTTATATCCTGTATAGCAGCTTGGGCACTGGGGATGACTCAGAAGCACCCTCACTACCCTATCACCTCCTGTAGTGAAAAACTTCCAAAGCTAACATCAAAAACAGAACTTTCAAAACCTCCTAATTAGGAGTTTATTGTTCAGTTTAATCAGCAGGGAAAAGAAGGACGATTTTAAGAAATGGTCTCCATATGTGAAGTAGAGAGGAAGTTCCCCAGTCAGAAAACAAGCAGCAGACCTTCATAAAATTATTTATTTTCAAAATGTCATGAGACTAGATAATAAGAGTGAGTTGCTGTAGAGTACTACTGCATTAGCAGACTCTGGTAGAGGCAAAAGTGTTTCTTAAAATGAGAATGTCCCATGCAGCATCACCAATTTTCATGAAGCTTTATTCACCCAAGCAAGAATGCCTAGATGGCATAGTTTTGCCAAAGCTCTTTTTGAGAATATTGTCATCCCAAAGTGGGATGGCTGAAGCAATCCAAAATTCTGTACGAGATGGATGTGTGTATGGCACCTTTTGGGTAGCACCTCCTACCCAAAGAAAAGTATGCTAAGACAAGCTCAAAGATAATTGACTATGGTATGAATAGAATGCACACAATTTCAAGTGTCATGCTCCTGTGTTTATTCAAGAAGAAAATGACCATAGTTTCTCATATTATTCATTTCAGGGGCTCTACATCTTTATTGATTGGGATGTCACTTCTTGAATGGATTTGTCATAGTGTCCATAAGTAGACTGCCTTCCAGAAGGAGAAGTCTTTAAGGAGAGTTTCTAAGTCTCTTAGTCATGGCATATGAAAGAGTTGCCCAAATAGTCAAATTTGTCACAAATTACTCCCAGTAAAATTTGGCATGTGACTTGTGAGAGGGATAGGTGCAGGTGTGAGTATGACCTGTTCTTAAGTGGCCACCAGCAGTCTGCAGCCTTATTTAACTGTTAGCTTCCACGGAAAATTTCCCTTAAACCTTTCAGCTCTCTTCACCGGGACAGTTTAACCCTTAGTAACTATGTCATTCTGTGATATTTTTGACAAGTGACTCATCAGACCATTTAGGACTTTCAAGGGTATAGATCCCTTTCAGCCCACAAGCTTCTTACTGCTTCTTTCACCTGGTGTTGAAGAGTGGAATCCACAATGATGGTTCCAGCCTGTACCAGCTAGAATAGTTCACAGAAGATTGTGCTCTTTTCCCTCCTTCTCTCCACCCTCATCGTGTCCTTCTGAGTTGAGTGATACAAGGGGAAGTCACTGCTGTATCCAAACTGACTAGGGTCACCTAACCTTGATAGTAATTCAGTGCCTAATGCCTTAGATGTAACAAGTTGCCGCAGCTTAACTTGAGGGAAATCTGTGCACAGCCTTTATATAGGACTAATGCAAGGTTCATTGGCAGTGAAAGAAGGTATGAATATGCATAAGGGTACAGATTGTTCATCTGGCATGTGAATGCCACTTTTCCCCCTTCAAAATCTTGCATGTCTAAGCCCTCAGTCAATTTCTAAAATAGACACCAGTCCAAAATCAGGGGAATAACACTTAAAGTTTTAACTTGGATGCTTAATCTTTCCCAAAGGACCATTTTAAGAACCTATTTAAGACTGTATATTGCCATATATAACTCAATCTGAACAAGCTGAATTTCTACTCTTTTAAATTTCAGAAGTGCTTCAGCTTCTTCATACTTCACACTCCATACTTCAAGGATTTTCTTTATTTTGACTCTTTATTAGCTGTTCAAATTCTTGTTAATGATGTGCATTTGTTTGAATGAATTCTTTTGATATTTTCACTGTGTAACAACTTTCATATACTACATGTATATCATTATCTCAGATTTTATATTATTCCAAGCAGGAAGAAAATGTGTAAAATATAAAATTAGAATTTCTGCAGTATATTCAGTTGATGCAAATAACTTTTCTTTTTTTTTAAACCATGTTACTTTCAAGAAGCTACTAGATATTTCAATCCAAAAGGCTTTCACATTTTTATTGTTTTTTTTGGTTGGTATTTTTTTTTACTTTTTAATGTATTGATAGCTCACGAATTGGCTTTTCCATTACAGTTAGCTGTTTCCATGTTGAAGCCTTATTCAGTGAAAATTCTACATGGAATTTTGCAACATACAACAGGGGTTACAAAACACAACAGTATTTAAGTTGTCCAGTCTAAAGCATACTGAGAACATGGGACTCATTATACTTAAGGAACTGAAATCATTAGGTGGTAACAGCTTGTTGTCATATTAACTACCAACGTGGTCTGAATTAGAAGAGGCACCCTGCTGAGATCTTTACCAGGACTCATTCATTAAATCCCTCTCCTTGTTCTCATCTGTTTTGCAGCTGTAGCCAGGTGAGAATTAACGGGGCAGTTTACATCAGGCAGATGGTAGGTTCCCCAGGACAACTCTATTTAAAGAATAACGAGGAGGAATCTGTAACTGGATAATAAGCATGGGGCAAATAGGGAATGTAAAGATTTAGGGTTATTTTGCAGTATGCTTTTGACTTACAGTTGCTCCTGGGTGGGAGAAAAAAAAAAAAAAAGAAAAGACTGATTTCTTACAGTATAGCACCTCCCTGGAAAATTTAATTTCCCTACATGTGTTACTGTTGACAATAGTTCTTGAAGTAACATATCTTTACTCTGGTAACACAGAATTCCTTCAAGTAAAAGGAAGACCCTGCTCTCTACTCCTGAAATGCAGAATTAGTTTATGTCTGTTACTGAGCTCATCAAAGATAATTTGTGTATTAAAATTGAAATTAAGAAAACAGGCAAGTGTTTTCCAAAGTAGCAGGATCAGAGGTAATCAGAGTTGTTTATCAGACAACACAGGTACTTTGAAAAATCTTGCCCTCATCCCCTTGCTTCCTACAAAATGATAGGGTTTGCTTTAGAGACAATCCTGAAGAAAGAACTCCTGAGACAAACTCTGAAGTAGAATTGCTCTCTGACTGCTCGTTGTCTGTTCAGTGTGAAGTGACCTTCAGGTGCACATATCTTGTATTTGCTTTTCTGTTTTAGCTTACAGTCACAGGAGGTGAAGTAACAAATTGCTCAGGCCTCCACAGTACTTGCACCCTTGAGCCACACCAGCTTCTTGCCAGGTTCTCCAGGCAACCCATGGGGAAGTCCCTGCAGGGAGGATCTCTGCCAGAATATAATGTTGACCCAAATAAATGTCAAGCACAGAACATGTTGTGACAAAATAATCAGTAATACTTGTCTCTTATTTTATTATTAACCATGGAAGGGCAGATCTAACCCATACCCTACCTGTGACTGTCCAACCAGTTCCTAAGAGTACTACCTTTACAGACCACATAACCTCCCTGAACAGTTTCCTTTCGTGCTTCCTGTCCTTTTTACAGTCACTATGCTTAGTAAGAGTTCCACATAACTTGATATGGCTTGCTTTTTCATAAATTCTAGTGGTTTTACTCAAATGTTTTTATTTAGCAGAATGTATGTGATGTATAACCTTTCATAACACTTGAGCATTGCATTTTTCTTGGTAATGGACTTCATCTTGTACCTGACAGTCTACACTTGAAACTTATAAGCATAAAATTAAAATAGCAAACAAATTTCTGAAACAGTTCTTTGAATTAGCAAATTGCACAGTATCTCAGAAGGCTTTAGTAAGCATTTTCTCCCCCCCACAGCTTTCCAGACACCTGACTAAGATGATGTTCATCCCTCTTATCCTGCATACCCTGTACTTTCTGATTCTCTAGGCTCTTTACCACACACTTATAAGAATTCAGAAGGGCACAAGGGAAATTATTTTTAAAATTGTTCTAGTTCTGTTAAGGAGAAAATCTCAACAACACTGTGGGGGTTTTCTTTTCCCTGATATGGTCAGAAAAGTTTTGCAAAGACATTGGCAATGGCCCAGGAGACAAGTACAATATTTTGGTTTCCATTAAGCTGATATGATTTTGACATTATTCCTCTTGGTATTCCCTCAAGATACATATTTCTTGAAACAAAGTAGCTGCCATGTTTCTCATGTTCTCATTGGCCAGATCCTACCCTTCTCCCAGTTTCATGGTACCTCATTTCCCAAGTAACTGTATTAAATGCATAAGTATTTACAGATATAAATATAATTGTAAGTTCTCAGAAAGGGCTTCTTTTTGGTGAAGTTCTTTCTAGAACTACTGTTTGGCTTTTCAAAAGTACTTGCGTTAAATGCTAGTTTCAAAGAATTAAGCATTTACTATGACACAGTTTAGGGGATTGAGGTGCACACATTCTGCATTTCAATATTCTATTATAGTTTTTTTGTTGGACTTGGTTTGCACAGTTCAAACTCCAGATTAAAAAAAAAAAGGTAAAAAGAAAAAGTTATATCAGTTATTGTGTTAGTGAATCTGTCCATACACATTTGATCAGGAAGCCTCTTTTCCTACTACAGTCTTTCCCTGCAATACATTTCCCTAGTATTCCAGATACTCTAATGTTACAGTACAACTTAACCTTTCCTCTAATGTTATCCTTTCACTCTCTGTTTAGGAGATCTTTAGATGACAATACAGTGCCACAGATCAAAACTTCTCTCCTTTAAGTAAGTGAGAAATGGAAACATGCTAGCTTGATGTGTTTGTAACTTGGTGTTCTACAGCAACTGAAGTTCAAAGGAGTGGTGTGTTGTTTTTTTCCTTCTACAACTTCTACAAAGAATGGTCTAAGTAAAATGTTCTTCTTTTGCACATCGTCCATTCACAGGTTTTGTTTCAGAGGAATAAAGCTGATAACAGCAAGGTTGTGTGAGTAACCAGTATTCTTCAGTTTCAGAACTAAAACAAACAAAAAAATCGAAATAAAAAACTTCACCTTAGATTTAATGAAGTTTAAATTTTATCGGTATTCTTTCCTGAAATATCCATCTTGTTCACCCAGAACATTTGATTCAACACAAATTTCTTTCAGTACAAAAAACTCTTTTTTAGCTACAATAAAAAAGAACTGAATAGATGCATCACTACAATGATATCCTGATGGTACCCTGAGGGATTAGAGAACTCATGAAGGAAGACTAGTTTCTCTTCTCCTGTGTGACTAGGAAACTTTCCATCAGTACATAAAAAACCCTTGCGACCAGTAATAGTAATTCCTGGTGACATGCAGATTAACCCAAAAAACCTGAATGCAAACATCATACCTAGGAAAAACAAATTTTGAGCCAGATCTTCAGCATAAAACACTCTATATAACACCATTAACAGCACTGACCAAGTGTTTGGAGGAATATGTTTTGGTAGTTTGGTAGCATAGGATATAGCCTAGACTGTATTTATTTAATACTTTTATGTACTTACAAAGAAAATGCATAGATCTCTTCTCTAAATAAAGACTATTTGATTGAAAAACTAATCTTGACTTCTCTCCTGTTTGAAAATGGCGCATTCTCTTTGGCTGGCATGACATCTTTCTAATATCATAAAACTTCAATGTTTTGAAAGTAAAGGTCATCCTAGAAATTTAATACCTGACTAGAAAAGATCTCTTCATCAGTTTTTTCTCCTTTGATCATTTAATTGTCTATATTCTTATAAATATGTCTAAAGAAGAACGGAATACATCAGTCAAGCTCAATTTAGGTCTTTGGCCAAGATCTGAGCAATTAAAAAGATCTGTGCTATTTATAACACCTTCTGATACTAACATTTGCCAGGTTAGAATGTCTGTTTCTCTTCATTTCAGATAATGAAAAAGCCCCTGTGCAGTTCTGTGCATCTGCTTGAATTAGATGACTTAGTTATTTCTACCTGCATGCACATTTATTATTATGTTATTATACACACTGGAAGGATCACAGACTAAAGCTTGATCTGTAGACTGTAGTTAAGGAAATTAAGCATACGTACTCCTATATTAACAGTAATCTGCTTAAACGTCTCTCTGGCTGCCTCATGCTATACTATAGATAAGCCAAATAAAAGCAGGATCTGTTCTTATTCATTCCCATCTTCAGCCATCATCTAAATGGCTACTCATTCTATATTGTGTTAGCTATAAAGTGGAAAAGGTATTTTATATTAAAAATCTGTGTCCATATTGCTTTCATAACTACTTTCAAGTAAGGAAAGAAAACATGAGTCTCATCAACAGCTTTTTATGACCTTTTAATATACACTGTGAGAACATAGCCTTTAGTTACAACGATAAGCAGAATTTCCATCTTGATAGAGTTCAGAGGATAGAGTTATACCTTCTTTATTTTGTTTTATTACTGATATGGAAGATGCACAGCATCAAAGATGCTTGGGTTCCACTTGAGGTATTTCATTTCTACAGCCAGCGCTATAAAATACCTCTTTTGAGAAAAAAAATTAGTAACAGTAATATGTAGTATTAATAGTCATCTTAAGCATTTCCCAAGCTGTAGCACCACATCAGCACTATATCAGCCTTTGCTCTTTCCCCTTTTTCCAGATCCCATATTGTCTCTGAATATTACTTTTGAATCTTGTAAACATTTAAACACCTAAAATACCTCTACTTCAGAACAGTCCATGGGTTAGCAGTTCCCCTTGTTCAAAGATCAAGCAGCTCAGAGGTATTCATATGCATCCATTTTTGCTGAATCAAGGTCATAACTTGACACGTTACATAGGGGGCACCTGTCTTCTAATACTGCCATCTATTGCAACCATTTCTATAAGCTATGAAAGAACAAACTTTGTTGTCATCCTGCATGTGTTTCCTCTTGAAAAGGGTTGACTGTTGTTTATTGATCTCCAAGTAAAAAAATTATCTATTATTTGATTACTATATTGTATCTATTTTTTCACACCTGAAGGATGGCTACTGTGCCTGAAAGTTTTGTCTGTTTTTCCAGGTACCACATTTGTTCAAATGGAAGCATTTGCTTCTTTCTATAAAAGTTATCATCTTGTTTGTTATTCTGCTCATCAGAATCATGTGCTGCTAGAAGGTAATGTGGAGACTTTTTAATATTGAGCTGTCCAGAAAAAAAAAATAAATTCATACTGTAATTGTATATATATGTTTTTCACAAATATTTATTGAATTACTCATTTATTTGACAATTCTATGCATGGGAAGTATATAAATTACTCATATACTGTTGAACCTAGTTCTTCATGTGCAACTTTGGAATTGAATGCGGATTTGAAGACAGTTCCGTGAACTCCTGGAGAGGAAACTTTTAACTCCACATTGGTAGCATAAGAACCATGTTAAGTTTTGAATTCCAATAGGCACCAATGTGTCCCTATGTCAGGATTTGTCTGTTTGTGGACAAGAGAGACTGCTTTTTGCCGAGCTGTGTATTTCCCACAAAAATTTGAGTACCTTCGTGCTTTCGTCTCACTACTACAGGACCACAGTAAAAATGTAAGCATCAGGGAGCCACTTTAATATATAAATCACTTGAAAATACAGGTTGCAGGTGTGTGATGGGAAAGGGGGAGTAGGTAACATTAATCACAGTCATCTTCCTCTCGATTTGGATTTTGGGAAAATCATTGTCTGTTCCTAAGCATCCTTCCTGCATTTATGAGGTGGGGTTAAAGTAGTTAGTCAATTAGAGATATCCAAGGGCAAGAGAAAATTACTAAAAGGTTCTTTACCACTTTTTCTATTTTTAAAGCATGCCTCCTATACCAAATGAGGAATTACTTCCTGAGAAAATGCAGGGGACATCTCAAGACATATAACACAGTCTTTCCAAAAGAGTAATCTTTGCTCTTCCTAAGACTATGGATATAATTTGTAATAAGATTAGTTTCTTTTTTATTGGTCTGCATTTGAATTAAGGTAATTTCATTACTTATTTTTCTATAGTTGGAAATGTTTCCAATAAAACCAAATAATATTAATTAATAAATATGTTTTGTGTTAGTTATATCTGAAATACTTAGAAAACAAAAAGCAAAACAGCAATACGATTACAAAACTGACTAAATCCCTTTATTATATACCATCAGAACAAACTGTCCTGGCACTGATTAATAAAAAATTAACTTAATAGCATCAATAAGAAGGGAGACATCCTCTGTATGGGACCAGCCTGTAATGTGTCTTAAGCAACAGCCAATCTGAGCAGGTAACATTGATACGATTCAGTTGCAGATAGAAGAGTTCAAAACAAGACTCATAAACATTAAGTCTTATCACTAAATAAAAAAAAAAAAAAAAAAAGGCAAACACAAGAGAACTCCCCTCCCTGTGATGCTTCAGAAACCACAGACCAAATCCAATTTGTTTTGCTCAGGTGAGTAGTTTCTCACTTGAGTGGTAGGTCAGTCTAGGACAAGTAGACTTGTAATTCAAAGGAATTGCATCTAAAATGGATGTAATAGGATAGTAAGGGTAGTAAATGACTCAGGATAACAAATGACTTATTTTGCTAATGAAATTCCAATGGCTGACATTATGGCAGCTGTGTTAGTCTGTCCATTTATTTGATGAAGCCTGCAAATCATTACACAGAAGAGAGTTGGTTGAAAATAAACACCTGAGTGATTTAAGCATTACCAGGGGAAAAAAAAAAAAAAAAAACAAAAAAACAAAAAACAAACCACTTTTGAAAACTTTTGGGTTTGTTTTACCCTATCTAAAGCAGAATATTAGGATTCAACTGTGTATACCCGCTTTATTCCTCTTCTAGTACAGAGTTTAGAGGATGTCATGTAGGAAGACAAACAAAACATTTTTGCAGGCCCTCTATTCCTAAAGTATAGTACAAGTCCTAGACCAAAACATCTGAAACACCAGACAAGGATCTGGGTTTTCCTCACTAGTTCCTCTTTTATTAGTGACCAAGCCAAAACTAAAAATGTGATCATTCCAGATTTATGTCTGTTCATAATCTGGATTCAGGGTTAGAATTTTGGTTTCTTAAGAGGTAGACTAAACCCTTAGACTTTAATACTGAAGCCAGGACGTCCATTTCTGGGTGAATGCTCCAATGAGTAAGTTATTATTGAAAAGGTGGGCAACAGCACCAGCCCAGGAGTGGTGGTAGTGTCAAGGTTCCTAAACTATAATTCCCCTTGGAAATCATATCATCATGCAAAAAGAAAAGAGCATGTTGAGACACTGGAACGTTCTGAGATTAAGGGCTTCACCCAGCTCCTATGCTCATAGTGTGGAGCACCCTTTAACTGGCAATGACCACTTTGGATTCAACAAACAGCTGGTAGCAAGCTGGTGTGGCAAGAGCTCTGGAATTAATGTTATAATTGTGGAGGACACTATAGTTATATAGTTTGACTGAATTCCTAGTCGACTTCACAACAAAGCATTTGACCAATTTTTACAGTACTTCAGGTGAGAATTTCAGACAGACCCAGAGCTTCCCACAGGCAGCTTCTGAAGCATATAGTCCTACTGCTGAGCCAATTTAAATATTTTCATGTTTAAATATAATTATTAATGTCCTGGGTGGAGACCCTGGTCATTCCAGAAACTCCTCTAGACAGTTCCAGCCATAAGATTGACTAAACTGTACATGGATAACGCACTTGTAATTAGTAGAAACTGCTCCTGCAAGTGAAGAATTGATCACATAGGACAATCATTTGCACATAGCTAAGATAGTTTGGAGGTGTTTTGTACATAGTTTATGATAATTAATAGCAACAGATTGTGCATGTGCTGGAGTGATCACATAGGACCATGTGCCAGATGGGTGTAAGAATTCAGAAAAAAATGCTTCAGGGAGTCTTGGTGAATCCAACTGGAGTCACTGTCACACTGAAGACAGTGATTGTCACCGTCAGGACAGCAGTTAACCATCATGTTGAAAAGATTCACTTCTCCACAGTGAGCCTTATCCTATGCAAAAGATGCCAATAACTTCATGTTTTAGCAAACACTCTCTGTCAATGGTAATTCAAACATTTTTAATTACAGTAATGAGAAAAAGTAGAGAGTTAAGGTTCTAAGTATTTAGCGAGTAGAGGCACATATTATATTCATCATACATAAGACAGAGTTTTTTCATTTCATATGCGTTCACAGCTGCTTCAATGAGTAATTTTGAATAGTCATGTGAATGCATGCAGATATTAGACTTAACAAAGACTTAGAGGCTTTTTTTGTTTGAGGATTTTATTTCAGGAACAGTATTTATGGCTTCTTATTTAAAATTGGATGCAACAAAGAAAGCAGAAATGAAGCAAAGAGACTAAATTTTTATGCTTTTCTGGTTTAGTCTCCTGAAGTAAAAAATGGCTCTTGAGTCATACAATATTCCAGGCTTTCGGTACTTTTTACATTATTGGTAAGTGGGAAAAAATTAATTTAACTATAGGTATACACCTATAAAACAAATTTGATTTTGCAGTTGTTTCTTTCAGTGGTTTCTATCATTCTAAACTGCTGTAATCAATTGACTAAGGAGACATGAAAATACAACTATATAATTATGGAGAGGGGCCTGCTCCAGTGACCTCTATAATTTTAGTAACAGCCCAGGGAACTTTGAGCTTGAAGTGTAGTGTTCACCTCAAAATAATTCAGTAGTAGCCCATGAAGAATGGTGTGGATTTGGCCTGGTTTGGCCTCAAATTCCTAAATACTTCTCCCTCAATGGCTGTCCTACACCACTCCTAACTGTCCCCTACTGATGCTCTAAAAGCAGCATTTCACTGCAACAAATACAGGATGTGTTGGTTTAGATGTCTCTACTTGCTTAAGACTCTCTGGAAGGCTTTCTTGTCTAGTAGTCTTTCTTTCCATAACCTTGCTAGCTTTCAACTTTCTTATATATCTTAATTAATCTTTCTTGTGTTTGTTAATGTATCTCATTTGATTTTTGTCACCAATGTGATTAATTATGTTGCATGATCTGTTTGGTGCCTGCTTCTGTATACACTAAGATGCCACATAACAGAACACCACACAGCCACTTGTGCTGCTGGCCATCTTTGGTCCAAACCAGCAAAATCCAACTAGTTCTTTCCAGTCCTAGAAATGGGCCTAGAGATGGTGCTTTTGTGCATAGAGGGATGAGTGTCTTGTTATTACTGAAGGGCAAGTACAAAGTTTCCAAGACAATTTGGATATTGACTAATCAGAGCCACTTTACTGGCATTAGTTTTAAAAAGGGTAACAAAAGTGATTTATAAACATTCAGGAGTTCATAGCTGAATTTCAAGAAGCATAAAACATTTTTAGTTTGAAAGGTAGGCCACAGCTGCTGACAAGTTTGATTTGATACAAAACCAATCATTCCTACAACTCCTTTCAGATTAGAAGCATAAATAACTTTACTTTCTTCACCATTCAAATTCATGTTAGCTTTGTTACATAGACCTCTCCTGTATAATCGAACGGTCTTCTTTTAATATTGATTCTTCATTTTCAACACTTAATTTACCAAGTAATGCTGTTGCATGGATCAGAATATTATGGGATTTATAACAGTTTTGTATTAATTTATTCATCCATTACAACGTATTGTAGATCTTGAAAATCTACAGGCAGTCCCACAAAAAATCACAAAAGATTTCATCCTCTAGTCTTGCAATACTGTTTTTCACTAGGAATAATATAATTTTTCTATGAGATTTCCTTGCAAATGGAGAACTTTATTTACAGTTCAATCTGTCAAGATTACTCAGAGCCAAAAGAGTCTTGTACTAGGGTATTAACAAGTACTTTCTGCTTACCAATGAGGGCAATACCCATTGCTTTCACTGGCCACTCTTCCTGGACCCCTCCTGGGAGAAGGATTTTCATAGGCTTTCTTAAAGTGGTAAAGGGACCAAGAATCCAGACAGTGTATATAGTTTGGTTTTCATTCTGGCAACAAAAACATGAACACTAAACAAACAAACAAATCTTTAGATCTTCTAATTGTGACACTCATCTTAAATACCCTACCCAATCTGCTGCTGATCTTATATCACTAGTCACGTGATTATTAGTGCTGATTTCTCTTTCTTTGAATCTCAGAATAACCAGGAGCTTTTACACTGCCATATGACTTTCTCCAGAGTGAATAGTAATGCAGATAGTTATTAGCCTGAGAGATTACTATATCACCATAAACACAGATTTGCTTGCATGAATGTTTGCAGTGTGTGAATAATATATGTTGTGAATCAAAGCGAATGTGATGTTTTTCTTCAAAGTAACATTTGCAAACACTTTCAGTATTATTTATTCAACTTTGCCTATAACAGTTGGTAAATGTTGACTTGTTAAGATGCAACTGCTGTAAATATTGAATTTGTCTCAGGTTCTTTAATAGTTTAAATTTGCAAGGCAATGAGTCAAGTTACATGGTTAACCTGATGATCTGGTCTTGTTTTTAATTTCTTTTCTACCTTTTCCCTTGAAGATGCTATTGTTGAGAATGAAGATGTTCTAAAACAGTGGTGCCTTTTGCCTCGGTCTTTGCTGCCATGTTTTATTCTCTCTGTCTCTCTAAAGGAAAAAACAAATAAAAAGGTATTTTGTAAAAGTAATCAATTCATCACTTTTCTTTTTGGTACATTCTTGTCCTATATTCCTGATACTTTAGAATATAAGCTCTTTGTGGAAGGGGTTTTATGCTAGTATTTGTCTGCAAAGTGTCAAATATATTCTTTTTTAAAGAGACCCTAGCTTCTTCTCTATAACAAAAAGTTGGTGAAGTGTGATCCGGTCTTCTTTCCTGGTAGCTTCATCTGACAAATAAGGTCTCCTTCCATTCTCCTCTATTCCTTCACACACACAAACAGGCCAGTATGTCTGAATTTGTTACTGAGATATTACTGACTACATGGGCTACAGAAAAGAATTCTTGTGCTCTTTCTTACTGTTAGTTATGTTTTTTCTTAAAATCTCCTTTGAGAATAAGTGATTTAACCCCCAAGCTACCTAGCACCTCGTAAATTATGCTCACGCCTCACTTTTTGATTATGGTAATGCCACTGATAGCATCAGCACAATAATTAATAGCAGTTTTTGTCAATTTTCTGCTTGACAAAATCCTCCCCGAGCCTTACCTACATCTTACCACATCACACAGGATTACATTTCTTTCCTTCTCTTTTTAATCTCCTTTCACTTTTCTTGTCTGTATGTGCATATCTTGAGCTTGATTTTCAATGGTGCTTACTTCCTTCATCTCCAAGTGAAATAAAAAGAGTTTTCAGGGCTCCAAGGTTTCTGCTTTCTCATTTTTAGTGTTTAGTAATGCCTCACCAGAAAATCCTTCCCAAAACAGAATAAGGATACCTTGAAAGAGTTTGGTTTTCAGCTGCACCTTGAAGAAGCCAGTGCACAATAAGTTAAACAAAGCTATTGACAATTTCAATTTACAGCTAGCAATAGAGAAATTATTAATAGAGAAAAACAGGAAATATCCACAGCAAGACCCCCATTATCTAACAAATTATTTGCTTTCAAAATATATTAAAATCATGCAGATCTTAGCAGGACTGTCTGTAGCACAACACTTACCTGCCTCCTGGCAACACAGTTACAAAGGCGAAGTGTGTCTTATTCCACTTGTGATTTTATAATGAGATGTGAGCCTACATTAAAGAGTAACATGTTTGTTTTCTGAGTGAAATTCCCCAGGTATTCCAGGATGCCAGGCAGCCTTTCTACGTGTCTGCTCTATTGTTAGCATGTTTCATAAATCTAACACAAATGCAGCTGAATCTTTTCCATTGCAAAGCATCAGGGTTTGAAGCTAGGCAGACACCACATGCATAAAATGGTTAATTATGTTGTGGCTTTCAAAGGCAATCTTAGTCTAAATCATTTGCTGCTCTGTGAGAGAAGGGTCACCTATGCACCATAACTACAAAGGGAAGAAGGCATTTCTGCTGTCTGTTCTGTCTCCATTTTGAGTGCAGGCTGCCTGCTGATTATTCTGCATTCACTTCTCTAAAAAGCTTATTAATGTGGTCTAGAGGGAGACTGTCAGAAATGGCAGACTGAATCAAGGGATTTTCCTTCAACATCCAAATGACATGCTGCAGCAAGAGAATTAAACAGATGACTAACCAGTGCCCTTTTGTCTGCAGATGAAGATGGGATTGCCAACTTGTAAACCAGCGACTGACATTTGGGTGGATTAAATTGTCCTGTTATTGTACTGCTAGTTTCTAATCACTGGTGCTTTCTTGATCTCAAGTGCCTCGGCTGAAAGCCTTCTCAGTTCTCCGAGACTTGTTTGCTGAAACCCTCAGCAGAGCTTTTGCTGTAAACATTTATCCATAGAGAAGTACTGCTCTGACACTGACTGAGGAGAAGAGTTGGCTTCTAGGTATTTAATTAAAACATTAAGCAGAAAAAGCTTTAGTGTCAACATTCACAAGTGCTTTACTATAGCTGTGGGTTGTTATAATTGAGTTTTCCTGCAAATGCTTTTTTTCTCCCCTCTTCCTTCTCTAAGAGCTGGAGTAGCTTGAGGCTCGCTTTGCCTCATGCTGTTAGTTGTGGCTTTGAGACTGTGCCCCATGCTGTCATTCTCCGAATTCTTTCAATCTGGTTGTTAGCTTTAATTTCTAAAATCAAGATTGGATGGCAACAACGGGCTCTAATGAAAAGTGTTAAAAAAAGACATTTGTTAAACAACATTAAGAATTCTTATGTGCAACAGCGTATAATGTGGTCAAGCTGATTGTGTTCCAATTTTGTAAACTGTCAGATGCTTTTTACCTTGTAAATTAATATTAAAAGGGAGAATGCACTGTTCAGGAATCAAAGGTACCATGACACCTATAGAAGTTCTGTCCAGGTTTCTATTTGTCATCATTCTGATGTTTGTAATTTAAAAAAAAAACATAGACTGCACTATCCCATGAACATCGTCATTAGAATTTGCATTTAGAAAGTAGGGGGCTCACACAATTATTTGTTGCCAGTCAGTTCATCAGGTTAGTACTTACAAGAGTACTGCTTTATTTAAAATAAAAGAAACCTGTATCTGCTGGCTTGGAACTGATAGAAAAGTACAAAATAATGACCTTTCACAACACTTTACTGAATGAGATCTGTAAAGAACAGGCTTTTCTTCCCACACTCTGGGAAATCTCACTTCTACTACCTCAAATGGTCCATGCATGTTACATCTTCAACATAATACGTCAAATAAGAAGTTGTTGTCCCCTGAAGAAGGGAGGAAGTTAAAGATTTCATGTAACATCTTAAGTCATGGAAACAACTTTTCAAAGGAAAAAAAAAACTGTAAGCTGCCATTTCCAGATTGCCTCTGGCATTCTGGACACAGAAGTACAGAAGCTGGTAATTACCTAAGTGACAGAAGATTTCTAATGACACATTCTGAGCTCTCTACATCTGTAGTTATTCTTGATTTATATTTTAAACCTCACGTCCCTGCCTTTGATAAACAGAAGTCAAAGGGGGCAGTTCTGGTAGGGTATACTTTAACACAGTCAGCTACCTGTTCACAGACATCTTAAAAATAATGTATTAATATAGTATTTCTCCCCACTTTTCATGCCCTGCTTAGAAAGAAAATTCTGGTGTCTCAAACCTTAGCCTTGCCTTCCCATCCATCAGCCTGCGATGGACAGCTGCACTCAAACAACTTGGGCATTGCAGTCGGTAACAGGTCCTCCTTGCTGCTGCCAGGTGGTTTCCCCTTCCTGTTCTTGACATAGGGAGGCAAAGGGTTTGTGCTTCTTTCCAAAGTACTTACAAAATGCCCTGGAGCACAGAGCATTGCTCTACTCAGCAACACAGAAGTGTTTTATAGACATGACGTGAATGAGCGTGACACAACTAGAGCCCAAACTCAATTCCGTGTGAACCTGTGCACTTTGCCATTTCACTGCAGTGGTAGAGGTAGACAAATACAAGAAGAGCAACAACTGTGCTACTCCCTCCTGAGTCAGGAGGTTTTCCCTATTCTGCTGTACAGTGACAATATCTACCATTCAAAATCAATAGAAGTTAATTTTTTCTTGCTACTCTATTTACAGTGGGAATAATCATGTTATTTCCCCAGCATCCCAAGCCTTTAGTAGTCTTATTTGCATACCTGTGCAAACAGCATTGCAGATATTTTTGAACCTGTTAAAGAAGCTTTTGAAGTATTATTAGGAGATGAAACAGTCACATGAAAAGCTTAAACAACAAGAGCTAGTATTACTGTTTCATTCTGTAAAAAAAAAAAAAAAAAAGACTAGATGCCAATACTGGAATAGCTTGAGAGAAAAATCTCTGAAACCTTTGAAAAGGTTTCTTTAGAAGGTGAAAAAAAAAATCTCAGTGGAACAAGTTTAATTGCAAAAGGTATATTAATTCTATTTAACTCTATTTTTCTCCTCTATCTACACACACACACACAGAGTTTATGCATATGTTGTATTTTCAGCAAAACACATATCCTTTTGTGTATTAAGTCATGACCTAGCTTATTAAGATTGCAATAGCTGAATACACATTTATTTCTTTCTTCCCCCACTTTCCAAGAAGCACTGGAATTTTTTTTTTTGTCAAAAATTTAAGAGGAAAAGAACAGAACATTTCAGCTGAAGTCTGCTTTTTGACTTTCTTATCTTTGTTGTTACTGACTACATGTTTATATATTTTTTTAGTAAAAGCAAAAGTATCCCACCTAAATGCTATTCATACTTACAAATTTCTCCTCAAAAAAAATGAAGAGAAAATTCTGAACAAAACTAATTAATACTATAATTTTTTTTCTGCTACTTATTTTGTTACTTAGGTGTTGAAATAATTAGGAGTGATAATACATCAGGCATTCTTACCATTATTTTTTAAAAAATTATAATAAGTTAAGAAGTTTGAGAAGGTGAATTATTGTTTAATGAAGTTACGGACTTACACACCAATGACTAGTTTAATTAGGAAAGATACTTTAATTAGGAAGGATATTGTTCTGATGTCATGTTCTCACAATTGTCGTTACAAGGTCCTGCCTAAACTGTGGAAAAGCTTTATAAAATCTGTTTAATAGAAATGGATGATATCTCTTTAAAATTTGCATTAGCAAGCTGGGGAAGTCATTAGTATACAGCTGTAACCCTAAGAGTGTTGACTTGAAAGAACTGTTTATTTTCTGCCTTGCAGCTGTGTGTAAAACCCACTGAGAGAAACTTGTTACCAATTACTGGTTTAGAGGCTTCAAGTAAAGACAGCAGGTACCAAGAGAGTAAAACAGTCTAGCTCACAAATAACTACACAACACTGAAATTCCTTAAGAGCAGCTGTTAAAGGAAAGGAAAGGAAATATAACTGCTGAGAAGAAAAAAGAGTAAATGAGTTAGTAAGTGAGGAAGTAAGTAAAGCAAAACAAAGCACGATGTAGAGAAAAAAAAATATTAGTTAACTGAGACAGAGAAGGAAGGTTTTGCACCGTAAGCTTCCAGTGACAAAGATCAGATCAATAGTTGCAGTCCAAGAAACCAATATTTTTCAAATGGTGTCTGAGTACTTGTAATATGCAATTGGAAAGTCACTTCTACACAACACCATGTACATTGAAGAATATATTGCAAAAGGAAAGGACATTTTATAAGTGTAAGAGAAACCATTAACATGAACTGTTGCAAACAAGAAATCTACCTCTAACTTGAAAGAAACTTTATCAATCAGTGAAAATAATTTGGCTGCATTAAATGGAAAAAAATGGAATTATTTAGGACACACCAAGAAGATGAGTTGGTAGATGAGAAATAACAGACAATCCTCAGATGAAAAAGATAGGTTACCAAGGTAAGAAAACCTAAATTCAGAAAAGTCATGTGTAGGTTATCTGATGTACGCTGGAAGAAGGGCTTGAATACTGAGGACTTCATCTCTCACCCATAACCCCTTTTCATACCATAGCTCCTGAGGCATGAACACCTTGCTTAGCACATTTCCCTCTCATTCTCCTCTCAAGGAGCTTGTGACCTAGTTGGAGGTGAGAGAAGGAGGACTCTTCCCTCCCCCAAGCCCATCTCTCCCACGCAATGGAAAGGCATCCTGAGAAAGGGAGAGAGGCAACACAAGGCCAGGTGCTGCATCGCCAGGCAGGAGGGAATTGCATCACAGACCAATTGTAGCATCTGAAAACTTGACCACTCTCAGCTATGCTGAACTTGTGTGAGGGCTTCTCATTTGTTTCCCTGCAAAATAAGCCAGTTTAGCTGGAATAGCTACAGGAGACTATGAGCTGAATTTTCTGCTAAAGCTGATCAGGAGATTTTCACAAAATCCATGACCTTGATTAGCTGTGTGTATAGTACTCCCAGCAACATGAGCTAAAGACCAGTAACTTCTCTAACCATTCGTGCTAGATTCACAGATGAACCTTGGATTTATTTCTTAATATTTTGGTCTACTTCTTCCTTTGTTCCTCCCGTCTTGGTTATGGATGGCTGCCAGTTTAATATAATCCTTGCATTCAGAGTAAGCAGAAGATTGATATTGCACTCAGAACTGGTACAAAAGGGAACATGGTGGACATTCTCATGTTTCTTTTACAGCCTTGTGCTGGCAGGATGAAGTCCAGCTCATTGTGCATTATGTTTCTACAGCATTTTTCATCAGAAGAGCTCAAAGTGCCAAACAAATATAAACCTTATTAATACCCCATGGAAAAACTGATTTTGTGGTATTTCTGCCTGGTCTGAAGTTAGAAAAGGAAAGTTTATAAGATAAAGTCTGATTCAGAGAGATAGTAAGCAGAAAGCATGAAGAACGAGAACAAATAAAGACCTTAAGCTTCTATGTTAGGTACTAGAATGCCAATTCTTCGGTTTTGAATCTCTGAATTCCTTAAAGTAGAATCTACAAAGGACAGTTATACATTTTATTCTCCCTTACATTGTATAAGAAAATTACTTATATCAAAAGAATGATCCCCAAAACCTGTACATTGACCAGTAAGCTTCCTAGAGGAAACAGTAAGTACATCATTCAAAAGGACAGCTGACCATGACTTGCTTATAACTTGGCCATTGTAGGACTATCTTACATGTATGTCCATGGGCTAAGGAAAGAATAGACCCTGGGGTTTCCTAATCCTAATTTCCTAATGCCTGTGCATCTATGCTATCCATTGGGCTGGTATATAGAGAAAAGTCTCAGAAATGTGTTCATCACAGTCAAGACAAAGGAGACAACTATGAGAAGAGTGTTAGATACACTCACAACACAGAATGGGATTAAATCAGAATCAGGTCAGACTCTTCAAAAGAGAGAGGCACACAGGGGGTGTAGCATAATGCTACAATAACAGTCCTGGACAAGGCAAAGGGATTCGAACCACAAACAGTTTCTAAAATTTTGTGTCTACTGAAGTCAGCAGCTAGGTATTCTCAGTCAAAACTGGCTCAAACAAACAGAAAAGAAAAAAAAAAAAAATCACCTCCTTTTGGCATTGGTGGCCTTGCATCAAGCCCATGAAACGAAAATGGGACAGACTACAAATCATTTGTGTTCCTACTACTACAGCACAGTATTAAATATCTGTTCTTATAGAGTCTTTCTTTGCATTTTATAACTCATAAGAAAAAATTGAAAGTTATTTTTATGTATAATCCATTCATAGCAAAAATTAGGCAATTATAGATTAGAAAATGAAAGTTCTCATTGCATGTGCTATTTAAATATGGGTCACTGGTTACAGTATATCATAAGCACACATACACTGTCTTAACATGAGCTAGTATAATCTGACAGAAGGATATTACACCTTATTATGCATTGTAATGATTGTGACGGTAATTGAATTATTTCCAATTTTAAAGCTGTTTTGTTAGGACGGCTGTTGCTTACTCTAAATGCGCTTTATGTGTTTTTCTTTAAAGTGACAATTGTGACTGCATTGGTTTTAAATGCACGCTAAAAAGATATTCTAGTGAAAATTCCTTGTTTACTTGAGAGAGGCTGCTTAAATGTTTAATGACATTAGCTCCTTGCAAACGGCATTAATTTCCTGTATATGCAAATTTTCTTAATGTGAAACCCCCATAACAGGTAGAATGTAGAAAGTTAATGAAGCCATGTAATTACAATCACTATAGTGACTGCAGTCCCCAGAGAACAATAATGTGATAATATACATGGGTTTTGACTTTCTTTGGAAACAACAGCTTATAATTTGAAAATAGATAGTAAAATATTTTCATTATCTTCTGCTGTCTCCTAAGGCAAATGGCAGGTACAAATAGATTATGCTTTTATTAACTTCAAAAATGGGAGATAATGCAATTAGGGAACATTTAATTGTTTTCCATTTTCCACGGCTGGCACTGGACTAGGTTTAAACCCTTCTTTCAACCATAGGGTAAAGCCAGGGTCAGTCTGACTTCAGCCTGGAAATCTTATTTTTGTTCTAACACTGGAAAGATACATATTGAAGATGAGTAAGTATATGTCATTGTTCACTTTAAAGTACAGAACAGAGAAATCAAAAGCTAATTAGAAGGTTTGAATGCCATTTAAAGACAAGATTTCAAAGGACCTGTTCTGAATTTCAAAGATTTCAGTGCAATTTTTTAAGTCTTTTGGCAAATAATAGAAAAAAAAGTTGATAAAGAAGTATTTAATGGCTCTTCTTATAAGGTTGGGGGTTTTTTTGCTTATTACTGTGAGCGCTATGGAGAGAAGATGACACAGAGAAGCTCCCTCCTCCAGCAGCACTCTGTCGTGGTGCAGCAGTTTGGGACAAAGTCCTGCAGCATCAGGAAATCAGCGCTCTGGCAGCTCTGGGCAAATAGGAGCTGCCTCACAGGGAGGCTTTCCACCTTCTCGCCTCTTACCCAAGAGAAGCACCTAACTGAGGAACCTGGTCAACCTGAGATCTCTGTAGGGTAAGCAAAAAGAAATAAATGACATGAACTGTCTGCTGGCAATATGCAAAATTTCTCTTAAAGGTGCCTGTTTCTTTCCAATGAGTGGACCTTTAACTTAGGCACCTCAGATGGATGACCAAGGTTTGCTAATATCTTTATTTATTTACTTTCCTTTTGCAACTAATTCACCTCAATGCTGTGGAGAAAGCACCACATTTACCTGTCTGCATTCATTTTCTGCTATCAAGCATGCTTGTTTCTCAGCATGGAGATTTTATGATATTTGGCTATTTACAGAAGATGCACTTTTAAAGGGAGAGGATACTTTTCTCCATCACAGAGTGGAGAACTCTTCCTTAAGTGATGAAATATTTTCTTTAACAAAATCATACAGCGTTACAGTATTACTACAGGTTCCACCACAATATTCCCATTTCCCACAATATAATTTTGTGGCAAGTAGCACAGAAGTTCTCATGCCAAATTTATAAGCTGGCATGTACCCTTCCTACTTTACTCCGTTTATAGCTCACCTGCTGTTTTAAGTGCTCTAATAAAATAATTTCTTTTATTATATCAGCAATCAGTTATCTCTTTGGTTTTTTCTGACATTAACATTTAAAATAGTAGTTCCAAGCAAGCTGGAATAGGTTGACTCAAAGTAGAGCAAGCAGCTGTATATTATGTAGGTCACTATCAGCTGGGGCTCTCATGCAGTGTGTAAGAGTCAGTAGCAGCAGTTCACATTGTATTACCAGCAGCAGTAGCAGGAACTGCAGGCTGATGTAACATGGTCAGCTCATCTTAATGATGAGGTTACAAATATTAAATAACAGCTAGAGCAACCAGATATTTTCCATGAACGTTAAATCTGAGAGCTGTTAAACCAGGTGCTGCTCATTGTATCTTGACTGAAAGTGGGCTACGCACCAATGACATGTTCTGGGTGCAAGTTCCCCAGACCCACACATCCAAGACCAATGGGAAGTTTGTCAACCCAGTTGACAAGCCCAGGTTTCCTCCCCAAAACCACCCTTGAAAGACGCTGGTACATAGCCTGGTCTGTGTCCATTTAGGGGGACAGGATATGTACAGGTTATCTGTGAGGAGCCTGGAAGTGTTGCTGGTTCAACAGCAACGCAGATTGGACAGCTAATTTCTTGAGGCTTCTACATCAAACCCAGCCACATTTAACATTTTGCAAGAAATCCATTGATTGAATTACATTTGCATAAAGTGTTAATACAATTGTTGTGAAGTCCAAATAAGCCAGTAAAACTCCTTGTCTGTTCTTGAACACTTCACATTCAGGAAAATAACTCTATTTCCTAGATAAATTAATTGTTGTGAATTCTTCATCCACCTTAATTTATCACCTACCTCATTGCGAGGATTAATTAATGTCAGCAAAGCAATTATGAAGATGCAAAGTGCTATAAATATTTAGAAAATATACATATCTGTTCTGAATATAATATGAATCCCATGAAAATATTTCTCATGCTATCTCAGAAATACTCTGGTTTTATATGTATTCCAGCTCTTTGTAAAGCATGGCTAGTTTTTTCCACTAGAGCTGTTCTCCATATATCTTAGATAGTTAAAGCAGAGATTCCTAATGGTACTATTGTGACAGGATTTCAGTGGGATTTGGATTCCTAAATTTCTTTAGGGACTCAAGCTTAGGTTTGCAGGCATTAAGAGGCATCAGACTGTCTCTGACTTTGACACACAGATGTAGCCAGTGACTGTGAACTAAAGGAAGCAAAGACTCCAATGTGCAGCACCAAATCACACTTTTATGAGGAAGAACTTTCGAGAGAAGCCCCAGGTTTAAAAGGAGTGCCTATATCCTATTTCATAAACACAATTCTTGACAGCAATTTCCTTCAGACTACTACTAATATTCTGACATAAATTAATTTGGAAAATAGAAGGATGCATTCTGAACAAAGGTGTGATGTGTTAAGTAATTCTTTTGAGAGAACTTCCCACACTGCAATACTTTCCAGGTGCTTTCAACATTTAGAGAGAATGTTGTGCTGCTTTGTTTGTTCTTTTGTTGAGGGGAGAGAACAAAAATAGACAAATTGTTTCTAGCAGTGAGACTGAAAACCTGAAACTGTTTATCTTAACCTGTTCAGAATGTTGATTTTGCATAGAGATAGTTTCAAATTATATTGCAGTTGTTGTTTCTAAAAAGTGGGTGGTTCCATATGTCAAAGTTGTATCTCAGAGGAAAGCACACTTACAAGACAATTCATGACTTCTAATGTGATTGTGATCAAATTATATTTATGACCATTCCAAAGTATATAAAACCATATCCTGCACCCAGCTATGACAGCTGAATCCAACATCCCCTGAAGGTATCAGAGGCATTCCCATGAATTTCAGTGGGGTTTGGATTTGGATTTTTGTGCACATATTTTTTGTTGTCTTTCATGGATATTCATGTAGGTTACACCTCTGTATCTGGAAAACATGTTGGGATTTGTTGATGCATAGTAATATAAGTATCATGTCATTATTTTAAAATGGGAAAGCAAGGTCTCTATGTTTGGATAGTTAGGAGAAGGGAAATGTGTCATTTCAGATTTGCAGTGATACACCCATGCATCTCCACAGCAACAGATAATACAAATTTAGCTTGACATATGAAACACATTTTAATTGCATGTGAAGATAATATATGTTATGCTAACTTCTCCAAGCCCTGTAGGGAGATCCACATGGATTTTACTTTGGAGACTGGCACCAAAAAGTGAGGTAGCACCAGACTTTTGTGACCGCACTTCTTGGATCTGGCTATTAATCTGAAACCTGTAAGGGAGTTTCAGAATAGCACTGTGAAAAGCAGAAAAAGAGTCAAGAGCAATAAAGACAAAATGGTTTCTGTCTAAATGCTAAACCATCTGGGAAAACTTTCTTCTAACTCTATGAACACTTATTGTAGAACATATTTGTAATTATATGAGGCTGATATGTCCCATGTTAAGAACCTTACAAAAAAAAAGAAATATAACAAAATTTAACATTCATGGCAGGGCACTATTTGATCAATACAGTCAGAAATACATGTTTTATTTCAGCAGTTTCTTATTTTAAAATATGTTCTGCAGAATCCAGGTGATTGTCTACATCATTACGCTCCAATTTCATGCTGGCATAGGACAGAATGGAAGGTGAAGGCTGTTTGCAGTGCCTTGACACAACAGTAACACAACAGACTCTTACCTGTGAGTAATGCTGTCAGGTAGGAATGACATCGCTGACTGCCCCAATAAAGGCAGTTATTAATAAATACCTCTAAGTCTTTTACTACTTCCATGGAACTGGTCCTGTTTGACATGTAGAGTAAGCAAGAGAAGAATGCCCAGTGAAAACTAACACACTGTTTACTAAAAGAGGGTTAACATTCAGTGACTTTCCACATGTTATTAAAGCTTCATTATCTGCATTTTTTAAACTTGTTTTTTTAACCAGTTTGTTATCTTTCTTTTAAGTGAACAAAACCTGGAGAACTTCATACTGGAAAAGGATGGAGAATAATCCTGAGATTGATTCTGTCTTAAGGGAGAGAGAATTATTTTGTGTCAATCTATATACAACGCATGACAAATCACATGGTAGATATTCAGATAATTTGGTAATATGCTCCTAGAACTGCAGTACAGGCAGTAAGCGCAACATTCTTCATTTTCTGTTAAAATAGATTGTGCTAGGCTTAAATGGAGTTCAGTGGCCAGAAAAGGGTTTATTGTTACCAGAAGCTCTTTTTGTTACTGCCTGCTGTGTCCTTGGGCAGCTCACTTAACCTTTTTGCTCTTCAGGCTTTTATTCTGTACACTGTTCCAAGTAATTCTTCCTTCTTAGGAGAAGTCTGATGTTTTGTAACTAGTGTTTGAACAATGTTTTAAGAAGTGAGAGCTGCCAGTATTGATGGAGCAACAAGTTTAATAAAAAAGAAAATGCAAGCTGTTTATGTAACAAAAGAGTTCTAGGAGATTTTGATCATGCAAAGCTGTATTATCCAATAGTTTAGATTACATGTGATTGGTAATCAGAATTTTACAGTTGTGTGAGGCAGGTGAAAGGATTCTAGTCACCAGATTTTTTTATTTCTTAATTGCACCTGAAAACATTCAATTTGATCACATACAGTAAAAGCCAATACTCCAGCTGACAAATAACTTGGGGTTTTTTCTGGAACAGTAAATTTACACTAAGTGTCCATAACAATAAAGAATATTTTAATAAAATTATATGTGCTGAGCTGGCTCTGTTTTGTAGATTTTGATAAAATGCATAAGAATGCTACAACCCTGCCTGTACAAGTACCCCTATACATCAGATATACCCTGGTGTGAACAAATTAGGAAAAGCAAAGGATAGCAAAACATACTATGCTGATAATCTGCTAGAAGATTGCATTTATATATTAAGTATAACATGAAGCTTCAGGAATGTTTAGAGCAGCCAGTGTGAACTTTCACAGCATGATTTAATAAAATTGCAATATATGAATATACAAACTACTGGAAGAGTCATTACTTTCATTAAGAATATTACAGTGCATAAATTAACCTAAAACAATAAAACCTGAGCAGCAGATATATGTAAGTCATTTACATCTTGTAGTACACTCATTTGGTGTAAAAAAGAATGAACGTGCTATGGTAGAGGTTTCATTAGCACTTGAATTTCAATTGACTTAGAAGCACACCAGAAGAATACAATGGCAATAAATATCATCTATAAACAAGAATACTGTAAAAGGCTTTTTTTTTTTAAACAAGATGTTCTGTGCCATTACACTTTAATAGTCGTCTTGCATTTTCTGTATGAAAAAAGCTAAAGAAGCCTATAATGGTGTCGTCAACAGAACCAGCGTTCATACTTTATATGACTGTATTACATAACTCTGCATTAACCCTATGAATGTCTTGTGATGTGATGACACAAGCTGAAGATTTTAGAAAGTAGATTTTACCATATTCTGTTAAAGTCACAGTAAACTGTACCTCTTCTAGAGAAATTTTACCCATGTTTGATAAGCATTTTATACAGTCTAACTGAAATAGCACAGGGAGTCAATTTGTTTATGAACACTGTTATTCACTGACACCAAGAGACATTTCAGCGTGTTTTCATGATCATTTTGTTAGTACCTGTGTAAAAAAGAGTATGAGAAGTCTCTTGATCTCATCCTCTACAGGACAAGAAGACTAAAAGGATTTCCTGACACCTGACCAGGTGGCTGAACTGTTTTACACGCTGTCATTTCTAGGAATAAAATTCAATATAGACTGAGCTATCAGTTTGAATGACTTGTATCTTATTCTGCATCAAAGATGATTGAGGGACCAGGATTACACTGTGCCTGTGGCTGATGCTTATCACCTGTGATCTATTGCTCTTCCTGTGAGTATGTCTGGCATCCTATGCACCACAGCAATACATGATGAACTGTTTCTAAATCAGAAATATGCAAGGTACTATACCATACAAACACAAAACCCCAACCTGTTTCTGCCATGATATCTGTATGCCTGTATATCTGCATCTCAAGTAGAAAATTATTTCTATGACGCTTTCATAAAAACGGCTAACCAGTTCAATGACTATGCAAATATTTATACTTTTTCATACTCAAAAAAGGCATGCAAACAGCCATTGCAAGTCAAAACAGTCATCTTTTTAGCCCGAAATTACACTTGAAAAGGGGACAGTAACACTTGCTGTAGAGAAATTGTGTAAAGAAAGGGTAAGAACTTCAGTATGATAATTCCTTTGATATACCCACACACTTTCCAGACTTCATAAGTAAGAGCATCTTCATCGCTATATGTAATAGTCCATGATTGGTCCTTATTTCCCTTTAATACAATTATTCTTTTGGCATCCAAACATCCTTTGGTAAAGTATTCAAAATGAAATTAAGTATTTCATGACAAGTATTCTATCAAATACCCCACCCTGTCATGTCTCTTTTTCAAGCTGATTTCTAATCTATTTCATCACTCCTTATGACCAAGGTAATTCAATAACTCTAAATATACAGGTTACACTTCCCTGTAACATATCAAATCCAATTATATTGCTTTTGAGGGGGGATTGACTGAAATGGCGTGTAATATTCATGATAGTAGTTCATTGCTAATTTGCTTGGGTATAAAGATTTCTGTTCCATTCTTTGTAATTTTCTTTATAAACTCTATTATATAATTATCTGTTAGAATGAACAATTCAGACACACTCTAAGATTTCTTTAGCAACAAAGAAGAGAGTCCACCATCATTCATGCATGTTTAGGGTTCTGTTTCCTCAGGGTGATTGTTCTGCATTTATTGAAAAAAAAAAATTTCATCTCCCGTAATGCTACTCAGACATTCACAAGATCTTCATCTTTTAAATGTTAGTGTTTTACACCTGAAGTAACTGCATTCTCAGCAAATTTGTCATTATCCTTTTCTTTTTTTTCAGATCACTTATGAATGTAGTTAATACAACTTGATCCAGAACCTCTCCCTTTGGGATTCCTCTAATATCCTCCTTTCTCCAAAGCAAATGAAAATCCCCTTTCCTATATTTTGTTTAATAACTTGCAGCACTCCTTTTACTCATGGCTGGTTAAGATTCCTTGCTAAGGAACATGTTGAAAGATTCCTGAATACGAGTAAACCCAAATATTCTATCATCACGTGTTTTTTGATTCCTCAAAGAACTCTAGTAAATTAATAAATGTGTTTTCTCTCTAGAAAAGCCATCTGATTCTTTATCACTCTATGAGGTGTCTACTGAACCTACTATTTACTGTAGTTTCAACCAATTTGTCCATTACAAACTTCAGGCTTACTAGCCTGGAGTTTTCCAAATTTTCCCTTGAAACCTTTTAGTGTGTTACTGTGTTTACAACCTTGCTTCGTATCTAGTGCAAAGGCTGATTCATAGATAAATTACAAAGCACGACTCATATTTTGGCAGTTTTCATACAGTGATTTCTTTAGAACTTTTGGGAAAAAAATATCTAGTCATGGACATATTAATACTCATTTCGTCAGTTCTTTCTAAAACTTTAAATGATGGCACCACGAGCTGAGATAGTTCATCTGTCCTATCCCCCTTGGAGAATAGGTTGAGATTGTCATAAACTCCTCTAAACTGAGCACTGAGTCAAATAATTCATTTTGGTTTTCTGTGGTGTCCTCATCCTCCTTGAGAACTCATTTTAGATCTTGATCTGTATATAAGTTCTACAGATTCCCTGGCAGGCTGCCAGCTTTTTTTACTGTGTTTGAAAAATATTTAAGGAAGCTGGTTTTCAAAATCTTTTTCCTTTGCCTTGTTATTGTTTACATCTATCTTTTCTATTTAATTTGATTTTTGCTAGCCACAACTTCTGCTTTTACATTTTATAATCTGCACTTTTCTATAATCTGTTGTCACTTTCAACCTGTTTTTTACATATATATATATACATACACACACACTCTTGAATGAAAGAGAATATCTATCATGACCTTAAAACAAGATTCATGGTCCCCATGTTTGTTTTAACCTTTTAGCTATTTTTTTTTTTCTAAACTGTGTGACATGTTGTCACAAAGTCATCTGAATTCCAGGATAAAGGGACTGAAACCATATAAAAATCACTTCAAAGACTTGTCATATTATCTCAATTTTGAAATGTTGAGATTTTATTTAGCACTGTACATGATTTTGCAAGAATCTTTCTCACAACATTAAGCAACTGCAAATTAGGGCATTTGAGTATAGCACCAGAAATTTTATTGGAGTGCATCATACCTTACTTACATTTTTGTAAACTGATGCTACTATTCCTAAGGGATTATCTTTAGCTGTTTATAACAAAAAGTCACTCCTTTCAAGCAAAAGCTAGGTATGGTTGACCATTGTCTTTCAGGCAATCATTTGCCACTTTTAAGAGTGGGTGAGGAAAAATACCCACTTTTCCTATTAAAGAAAAGATAGACACACTGAATTTGTCATGGAGATACAGCTTTCACTTTTACTAGTCTGCTGCAAATTGTTCTAATATATCAAAGTTACCAGGCTTTTAAAGCATGTAACCTACAGAGTGAATTTGCAGTTAGCAGCCTGCCAGTGCTCTACTGATAACACACATGTATGCCTGAAAGATGTAAGTACAGAATATGATATGTTTTCCATGAAAAAGAGAATGGGATATATTGTCTGTGCTGAATGAAAAAGATAAGCCTGGTAAGGAAATTTCCTTCCCTGAGTTTAATAAAGGAAATTTTCAGAGTGTGTAGAGTCTCAGAAATAAGCACTGTCATAAAGACACCAAAAGATTTTAGTCTGTCTTTCACAGCCGGGCCCAAAGAACTTCTTACCACAGATGTTCACCATGGCCTCATGCATTTCACTGCAGCATTCCACACTCCAGTCCCCTTCAAAATATAATCTTTTCCTGCAATAAAACTGTCTGCTGCTCAGCCTGGGCAGAACTGGTTATACCCACACCATCTAAGGAAGGTTTGTGTGCTCAGTTTAAAAGCAGGATGAAAGGTCCAGTATCGCTACTATTCATGGGTGCCAGTTAATAGAAAAATATAAGGGTTACAACAAATGTAGTCATGTATATTATTCATAGATAACATGAACATAGTTCCTATTTCTTTCTACTTACTGATAGGGAAATATTATTTAGCAGTCCCAGATGGTAAACTGCCAAAATCAGATAGCTCTCTTAAGCTCGCATTCCATTATACCATTATACCTACCATCCTTGACACCACAAAATGCAATTTGAGTGCAGATCTACAGCTGTGTCATCTGGAAAATCTTCAGATGTTTGTGTGTTTGGGTTTTTTGGAGTTGGGTTTTTTTTGGTGGGGGGGGGGGGCAGGGTTGACATTGGACTGTTAGAACAGATTATCAAGCTAGTAACATTTAGGGAGAATTTTGGGTAGTTCTCTGTTTCACCTCGCATACCCAGTACCTGCATTGTTATATCTCCAGATGTCCACATTTTTGTCTATTTCAATCCCTTTCAAGCAGAGGTTAAAGAAATTCATTCAAAAAGGTAAGTTTTTTGTAAAAATATTATTTTCTAGGACTAGGATTTTATAGTTCCAGTCTTTTAAAATTTTAAGTATATCCAGGCAAATCTCCTTCCACTATAATGTATAATATACGGATATATAGATTGAGAGAATAATAACCACAGTGTACCAATGGCTTTGAGAAGGACCTGATGGTCTGATGTCAGTCCCAGATACCACATAACTATCCAGTCATACTTTGTCAGCCCGAGTGTGTGTACTGAAAATGCTTCAATTAAAAAGAAAGTACAGAAAATAGATAACATGTTCTGGTAGGGATACAGATAATCAGTCTACAAATCATTTGTCCTGAAACTAAGAACCAGCCCAGGGATAAGAGGGAAAGGTCATTAAACTGTGAATGTGTAAGTGGAGTCAACTCAAGAGCGTTTGGCAATTTAAACTACTGCATTCATGGAAAAGTCTTTTTGCTTTGTCATAGAAGACACAGGTAAGAATCCTAACCAGTGAATCCATGGATGTGAAGGATATGAATTGCACTCCATACATCCCATCAGTCATTATATGCTTATGAATGTTGTCTTGGTTTACCTCTGCTAGAATTAAAAAGTGTGACATCATGAAATGAGATATCAAGCTTTTCAGAAAGTAAAAAGAAATGGTAAAGCTCTAACCCAGCTTCAAATCAGTTAATGAGACCCCTTCTAAATCCAATAAATGGCCTCATATAAAGTACAGATTGAAACTAAATTGAGGCATTTAGAAAACTTTTTTTCATGATTTCTCCTCCTCATACAAAATAGAAGAGTCCACATAGTGTAATAACAGTTAAAATCCCAAAACTCTCATCTATTTTAATTGCATGGGCAGTCTGAGGCAGACGCTTTCCAGAATGAGAATGTGGAACGATCATCTAGTCTGGGACTCGTCATCTGGGGTGACTCGTTAGTGTCTTACGAGTTCTGCAGAAGAAGATGGATACAAAGCCAGATCCACAGTCTAGAGAGACTCCAATTCTTCATAGTTTGGCACTGCGCCATATGAATCTAATTTATCAGCCATTTTTTACATCATTTTACTGTGTTGTTACATTACACCATGGCCCCCTTTCTGTTGACCAGGATAGCTAAAGCCTATATAGTTCTGATGTTTCAGGGGGTTTAGTAAATAAAATAATTTCTTCATCTGCCTTACAAATTTATTCTCTTTTTGTGCATTCAAGAGTTAATTTCAAAAGCTTTTGCAGGTACTATATCTAGTAGTCAGGGGTTTATGATTGTCATCAAACAATTTCATAACTAAGATGCAGGGAAGACATGCCATGAATTTTGAATCAAATAACATAGATGAATTAAATGGTAAAAAATGTCAGCTGAAAATCTTTCAGTGTGGGAGTCTTGGTGGGGTTTGTATTAGAGCTGCGTATGCTTTTGTCACAGTATTAGAGCTTTTTTTAATAACAAGGCAAGTATACACATTCTATTTCAAAATTTGAGCTATATTTAACCACTGAATCTTTTTTTTTAATTACAAGCTAAGAAGTTTGGACAATGTTCATCAAAAAATATGTAATTTTAAAGGAGACTTGGTTTCTCCCTGAAATAAATTCATCTTCATTTACGGATTCACTATTTGTGTTATGTACTATGCTGCAATTTTGACTGTTTCACTTTCCATGCTTCAACTGATTCAAAATGCAAATTAAAAGCAGCAAAAAGTTTATATACTTCCAAAAAGAAGATTTTAATAAATTTTGATTGAACTGAAACATTCTGGAGCTCCTATTAGTGGTAAAAATTTTGCCTTGGATTTGATTTCTATTGGCTTCTTTAGACAACGAATTTGCTTTTGCCAAAGTTTTATCTAATCTTGTCAGTAGTATTCCTATTTATAGTGAATATTAATGCAATGTTATCTCATGAGAAAGATTACATTATAAATATTTATATATTTCTTATAGCCTAGCATAATTTTACTGACCAAAACTCATGGTAGAAAACAGATTTGTAACTCAATGATACAGAATGTTTTAAGCCAAAACCCATTGAAAGACTCCCATTAACTTTAGGGGAGCCCTTTAACAGATTCAGTAGATATTTTTGACCTCCATGTCTGCTGCCAGTAAATATGTGCCAAGCATGAAAAGACATCTAAAAAGCAGCCAGATATACTGCCTGGATCAAAGGAGCATGTTTCACTCTGCGACCAGTTCCTCAGCACCCTTCTGTTTTCCTGTGGGCTGTTAGGGCATCAATCCTTTTTGCCTTGTACTACTCCTCTTCCTTCTTTGTGCCTTTGCCCATCAAGTAGAAGCCTTTTAAAGTGTCCAGAGCAGAGGTCTCAAGTCACTTATCTCCCAGGACTGAAGAAGGCACACACACAGGACAAATACCTGGTGCTTCTAGTCTTCTGGTAGTCTCTTACCTGAAGCCCAGGTGGCTTGATGGGGAAGGAATAAAAACATCAGCATGAACCTGGGAAATATGCTTTGACCAGGGACCGTCCCAGGTGACACAGCTGTTGGTGCACCCTCATGAGCTTTCTTCCCCTGTCTGATCCTGCAACCCATGCCGGCCGGTGGGAGCTGATGAGGCAGTTTTACCCATTCTAAGAGTCTTACAGTCAGTGCATGAGATTTAACCGGGCTGCATTGGACTGAGTTAGATACCAAGGGTTATTTTGAAATGTTTTTTATTGCTTTGACTTTGGAGACTGAAAAACAAGACCTTTTTTTAAGATTCTGTTGTTTCCCTGCTTACAGAAATACTGCAAATCTTCTGCTACTGCTATAGTTTCAATGGCCTGCTGTAATTCGCCATTTGTGACAAAGTTCAATAAATAGAAAGTGTAAAGTGCATCAAAATTATATTTAAGGATCCTCTTCTTCTGCAAAAGACCTGCTTATTAGCTATATTGCACATTTAGCTTCAAGGGTTCTGATTATAATCAATAACTAATCAGAAAGTAACTTACACAAATGAAGTCCTGAATAATATACAACTGAGTCATAACTTCCCCAAGTACATAAATACTAACCCTTTTATTGCAAATATATGCAGTTAGCACTTTTTCTCTTTTTATTGTGGCATCTGTTTCAGAAACAAATTTTAAAAGAGAATTTGCAGCAGCAGCCTCTGCTTTCAAGAGCTCTGTATCTACAGTAGTGAATCCACTTTAATCAGAAAAGTTGGATAACTGCCCTATCAAATGCATGGTGCAAGGGAGAACATGCAGATGGAGCTGAGTGGAATGGAGGGTCCAGGGGTAGAAAGCCCTTCTTAATAGGCAACCTCTCTGAAGTGGACAAAAATGAAGCAGAAAGCCATCTGCAGAACATGCAAACTAACACTTGTCTCAGCTCTGAAACATAACTCAAATGCTGTGGGAGAAAGTGTGGTGAATAGAGTTATTTATGGATGTCCAGGGATGAAAGCTTTGCCTATAAAGAAAACCCACAGACACTCCAGTGAGGTAAGTACCAACAGTGTAATAAGATTTAATGTGACCATCAAAAGAGAAAGAAAATGGAAAACTTTTTGATCACACTTTCTATAGCGAGGGCAAACTGCAGGGATGACCTTTACTGCTAATGCCAAAACATTGAGCCAAATTCACTCCTGGTGTGACAGTGCTGAATTCCAGTAAATTACACCAGGGATGACCTTGGTCCATTTTGTTTACGAATTTTAGCTATAAGCACCCAACAGTAGCCAGAGAGTATTGCATTTGAAGCAATAACATTTAACAGTCCAGAGGTGAATTAAAAAAAAACCAACAGCCAATTTTACTGACAACTCAATTCAACTTAGGTTTAATTGAAATGACAACAATAAACTGGAAGTAATTCCTGCTCGGGAAATGGCTTCACTACCCACCCAATACACAATAGCACGAATCAAACATTTCACTACCAGAAAACAAAGCAAAACAGAACCTTTCTCATTTCTTATGAGTATCCTGAAGGTAAAACTCTAGTACCTAAAGCTTCTGAAAGCTGCCTGCTTTATGTTTTTAACTCTTCCATGGACAGCCGTTATGCCATCTATTGGATGTGTGGTAGCTTTAGGTAATACTATTTATAAAAAGATACATGGGTAGTATTAGGATCATTTTAACAGTCCCAGGATATTCCCAGCTAGCTCTAGGAAGTAAATAATGTAGAAGACTACTTTATATGAGCAGAGGCTTAAAGATATATGCATGGTACGTCACCCTGCAGAGTCAGAAGAGTCTGCATTGCACGTGCAGTGAGTCTGGACTGTTAATCCACTATGTCAGAGCTGCCAAGCACATTCATCTTACTCTGTACTAGGTTTGAGATATCCAGACCTACATTACAGTCAGATTCAGGTCTCCTTTTCAATCTGGAGTCATGTGAACCAAGGTCTAATAAGTGCCCAGAACAAAAAGCAACTAATCATCAGCCAATAAAAAAAAAACAAAACACACACACGCACACACACACACACACACACAACCCCCACAAAAAAAAAACAACCAAAAAACAATACAACAAATTCTTCAAAGTGCCTTTTTTTTCCTTAAAATAAGAAAAACATTAACCCTAAAGTCGTGGAAGAACCCTCCTTTTAATTGCTACTTCTTGTCTTTTTTTCAATGCACTTTTAGTTGGATATATTTTTTTGCTCCCAGTTCTGATCTTACAGAGCTTCTGTAAGATTTTATGTGGTTATGTTTCACCTACATACAGAGCAGGAACCACTCTTTGTATGAGGTTGGGGAGCCATCAGGAAAGGAAGTCATGTCAGTCCCTTGAGATAATATAAAATCTTACTTGTTGTCATCAGTATGTGCCTCTTACATGGCACAGAACTCTTACTTGACTTTTATCAATGGCTCTCATGATAAAAGAGATGAAAAGCTGTATTAATGCACCAAAATATCAAGAAGGCAGAACAGGCTTAGGTCATGTGGTTGAAACTAACAGTAAAGTGATGGTAGCAGTGCACCTGTGGTAACTACTCATCCATTCTTCCCCTGCATTGACCCAAAAAAATCAAAGGGCACCTACAAGAGGGAGTAGGGAAACAGACTGTAGTTCACATAAGTATACCATATTGCTTTACGGGGTTATTCCCAGGCTGAGTTTCTTCACCAAGGACAGATAATTGCTTCAGTAATAACAGTGTATGACTTGGGGCAGTGCCAAATTAAAAACAAAATAGCTACAGTCATGGACAGAGTTGATCAGAATATTACATTTTCATTTTAAAAAAGGTTCCAACTTTTCAAACAAATCTTTCACTTCAACTGAGAATGAAAATTTAGTTTGATGGTTTTCTGTTCAGAGTGAACAGATTTTTTTTTTATTTTTTTTATTCAGAGAAACTGATTCTGCTTTATTTTTTCCTCAAAACAAAAAGCCTGAATGGGCCATGGTCTCTGGCTCCTCAGGAGTTAAAATAGTCTCCCAGTGTTGTGGGAATCCTCCACTGGGGAGTCATGGGACCTAGCAGCAGCTCACTCACTCAGCAGTACTCTCACTCAGAAGGACCTGCAAAGCCCTCAATATTAAGACAAGGTGCTGGGCAGCAACTGAAATCAGAGCTCTCTGGGACTCAGTGACTACAAAGCAGAAGGCAGGGAACCTAGAAGCCCCAACCATCCCTGCCTCAAACTGCCCAAACTTTACAATCCGTCTTTCAGCAGGTCCCAGGTTCTTGTTCTGTAGGCACTCAGACACCAAAGGCAGTCCACAGACAGAGTATGGCCACTACAGCCCTTCGTGCTGGATGCCACAGGGACCAGGAAAATCATAGAAAAAAACCATGCAGGGTACTGCAAAGATTGGCCTATGGCTTACTGAGAGTTCACCAAAATGTTTCCATAAGGTACTTTGGTTTCATTAAATATATGCCTCCCAAATAGATCTTTTTTAATGTTTCATTAGAAAAAAGTCCAGTAAGCATGACATAATCACTAATGGCAAAGGAAGGCATTCACTAGAAATCTATCTTGATCCAATTTGTTTACAAGAAACCCCAAATAGGACCTTTTTTTAGCAAAGTTCAAGTGTAGTAGTGTTCATTACTCTTACAGTAGTGGATCCTTAGGTCCCAATATCTTATGCGGGAAGCCTCCTCTTCATCTAAGAAACGCTTCAGAGTAGAATATGAGTTCTGTATTTATCCTAACCTTGTTACACTGTTATATTATCATTCTTAAAGGATTAATAAGGATATAGGATTTCCAGAATTTCTACAATCAGAAGAGAGGGAGTCGGAGCTCCTAAACACCTTTGTTCTATATTTTTTACTTAAGAGTTTATTTTTTAGCTGACTATCTCCAGTGCTCTGTTTTTGATCCACCACCCACCAGTCTCAGCCTGTGATCCTACTTCTCCTTACACATTATGATGTGAAGGCTTGTCACCTACTGAAGAGCACACACATCAAAAGAATCCTTAAGAAAGAGCACGTGTGAGGTAGATGTATGTAATAGGACAGAATGGAAAACTGATATTTCTGAAAGTGATTTTCTGATACTGAGTTTACTGAGATGTAAAACACAGAGGCCTGGGAAAGGACAACACAAACTCTGCTCCCTACTGTTTTATCTCATTTCACAAAGACATGTCTATGAAAACCCTCAGTAGTTTATTAGACTTTCTAGTGAGAATGTAACAAAGATGCATTAGAGTTCATTATGATAGCAATTTCTGTGATAAAAGCAAACATCCACCAATAAAACAGGTCAAAACTACTTATAAAGGAAAAATTCAAATCACTTCTTTTAGGTGAATGATAAAAAGTAAAAGTAAAGGGTAAAGGAAAAATAGACTTTTCATCTTGTGAGCACCATAAAGTTCATAATAAAGCTAATCTAGGATTATGACCTCATAAACCAAAACTCATTTGGGGGCTCGCTCTTTGTTTTTATTTCTGTTTAAAATTATTTAAGTCCTTTAGAACTGGAAAGGTATCTTTTCAAACAAGAACAGAGTGTAAAAAGTTACCAAGTAGAGAGCAAAACAAGGCTGAGTAATATGAAATGTCCCGTTCACTTCAGGAAGGAGTTAACACTGAAAACTGGAGGTGATGTTATAAAAACCAGCAGTATTAATTGTTCCATTGTTAACTGCTTCACACTAACCTCACTGGTAATGTTATTATTTCATAAATATATATCCTCTGCCACTTCTCTTTGTTGTCAAATACCCCAACTGTTGCCCCACAAAAGGAGATGTCTATTGGAACCTGGAGTCAGCTCTGGCCTTCACAGTTTCTAGGCTAAGCTTATCTAGCACTGATACAAAAATCTCTGAAATGTGGAGAACTGAAAATGTAGTCACAGAGTCAAGTTAATTGATTGCTATAAAATAAATGCAGCAGGGCTACTCTATTGTATATTTTCATATTTAATTCTGCAGAACCATCCAATATGAAGTTAAAAGAAGTTATCAACAAATGTTAAGGTGCTGGCAAAGATTAACACAGAATCCAGGAATCATGTTGGAGGCCATAAGGCTTTCTTCATACTCTATTCCCAGGGTAGTTTCTGAAACATTTCTAACCATGATTTGAATTAAAGCTTCTCTTGCCTTGAAAAACACATGATTAATATTTATATCTGAATTTTTCAGTGCAGCAATTTCAGGCAATTGCATGGGAACAGAAAGTTACACATAAAATCAAAGAGATCTCCCATAAAAGGAAGTATAATAAAGGATGGTTCCGTGAAGACTTTCTTACATAAAGGACTACGAATATCCTGTCCACATTTGTGAATTGGTAAAGGAGGAAAAGTCACCTTCGGAAGAGTGATTAGCACAGAATTAGAGAGACACAGGATAAGAAAATAGAAAGGATGTTAAACAATTACTTAAGCACAGCCTGTACAAATGAAATCAATGAACATTTACCTACATCAGAAATTAGATTTACCAGGACAAAAGAGAAGAAATTAGAAAGTATCTTGATAACAGAGTTAATGATTATTAAAAGGTTTGAAACTTGCACAATGCTAACACTCTAAGATCAGAGTGTATACATTCAAGTCCAAGATCACTAAAAAGAGTTAGAAAACAAATTAGAGTAATTTAGTGGATATTTTTATGAGTTTATTAAGCCCAAGAGAAAACATTAAAGTATGGAACATGGCCAACATCATTACAGAAGAGCAGCAATACACTAGGAATTTTCACATGCCTTAGCCCTAGCGAAATTTGTTGTAATAGATCACACAAAATAATTTCAGTTTAAGTAATTTCATTTCATATGGAAATCTAAGTATTCAGTATGGCTAAAACCAGGAGAATGCGCCTTCCTCAGGGAGGCAGTGCTTGCTGATATGCATCAAATCATTCTTACTACTAGCAAGTCAGGCTCAGTTTTCACTGGCTTCCACGCATTCTTCAAGGAAGGGCTTGGGAAGAGCTGTTAGGGAGAAAATGACAGCTGCTGACTCCTGCTGAACTAAAACTGGTTCTGGTGTTGATGTAAATTAGCTAGTTGAGCTAACATTACTTATATTACTACATCAGTAGTAATCAAGTAACCAAGGAGTTAGATTCTACTGTGTTAGCAGTATAGGAAACAGAAGTGCATAAATTCATCAGCTTAACTATGCTTTCCCACACTCCTTCCTCCTTCACATCTATGGCATAGTTTGGGTGAAGACAGAGAAAGCAGAGCAGGACACTGTCTTGTAGGAGTTTTACATCAAAAGGAAATGTACCTGTACAGGAGTAATTCTTAACTTCTCATTTACTAGTAGAATCTGTTCCTTTCAAACTACCTGATATCATCTGGTCCACAGATTTTTGAAGTTAATCAACATGAGATGCAAAAAAAGATCAACAAGGGCAGATGCAAATTATAAGATGTTTAACACTAACTTTGGGGTGGTATTTGCTTTTGTTCATTTCTTTATCCAAATTTTCAGAATAAAACTTGCATGGGGCTACAAACAACTTGTTCTTTCAAAGACCAAGAGCTAGTCAGTGCATCTTTACATTGCAAACTACAGAAATCTGAACTAGATTTTCACAGGCTTACTAAGACATGCAGGAGCAGAGTAGCTTCAACAGCACAGAGTTCAGCTGAAGTGAAGCCTAATCTACTGAAAAACTGCTTGGGAAGAAGGGTAATTTAGCCTCTGTGGTGCTCCCTGCTACCATGCCTAGACAGCTCCCAGTGCCATACTAATTAACTTAGAAATGGCTCACTAGAGGTATCTCTGTATTCAGGAGCAGCATACCAGTAGCAATATGCAAATACACTTTGCTGAATAAAAATGGACATACATAGTCACTTGAGATAGTCTTCTACTTATACTAAATGAGTATCCTAAAAAAGAACAAATCATACATCTTTCCTCATGTGAATTCTAATTAGACATTAAAGCAAGTTGAAGAAAAGACTGTAGGTAAAACCTTGCCATGTTTAAAATTCACATGTATGCTGAAAGATTGATTTGATATGAGTTATCTAACTATACATACACAGAAACACACCACTTTTTCCTATACATTCTGCTTTCTTCACTAAAAGCCTGGATTGTGAGAGCAAAGAGAAATCTGCAGACAAATTTTCTATAGCAATGTTTGTTATATATGTAGACGTTTTGCCCTAGCAAAATACAGTCTGTTATCACAGCTTAGGAATAGAAACCAGGAATCATACAAAATGCACTAGAAACCTATGGAAGACTGACTCTACAATTGATGCGACAGCGTAGAGATCAAAACTGAAAGCCATTTTCTACTCCAATGCCCAAAATACAAAAAGCAGAAGAAAGATACTTCCTCAAAATATCAGAAGTAATAAGAGCTCTCATACAAAGAAGAAAACAGGTGTAGGACAATTAAGCTTAGTTTTAAGAAAATTACAGATGGCAGGAAAAGAACTCAAATGCATTGCAAGCAGCTCTGGGTTTGGAAAGAAATAGCAATGCCAAATATACATGCCAAAGAGTAGTACACCTTTTCTTGAAAGTCATCTTATTCATATGTTGATTTGTTTGCTTGTTTGCTGATGGTTCTGTTTAGCCATGTCAAGTATCCAAGCATGGAAGTATAATTAGTTTTAATAATGGTGATAAGACTGCAAATAAATTACCTGAAATACATAAAAAATGAATCTTTAATTAAAGCAAAATACCCGAGCACATGTAATGCTAATGGTTTCTGCATCTACACATGTACTTGAGTGACTTTCTGAGAACTGTTTTTCTTCTGTAGACTTAGGTACCATAATTCAGTTTTGCCTTTGAGATTCATTGTAAGTGATTGTCAGGTGTTCGTTGAAGTTTGCAGCTTCTTAACCCTTGTTCTTGAATTTTGCTGTTAAATTTCACACATATATATAGTATTACAGAAAACTGTTTTAGAAAACTTTATTTACAAATAATTGATATCCACTATAGAAAGATGTCTATTCTGTCAAGGTGAGATTATAATATTAATATTATATTTAGGTTTTGATTACAGAATACTTACTTACATTTTGTGGAATGCATTGTGTAAAAAATATTTGGTTGGGCAGCTAGATTAAGTAGACAAGAACACATCTTACTTTCTGAACATGTATTGTAACTGAACTATTTTATGCAAACAAAATGTAATTTAACATATTCTGGCATATATGAACACACAGGAAATTAAATATGAAGTCTCTGATAATTTGAAAAAGGTGGTATTAATTGGAAGAAGGGACAAGAAACCACGTTGAAGGTTCTAAAGGAACAAAGCTAGGTTATTTTTTAGCCTGTGTAGGGTCTAGTATAGTTGATTGTTCAAGATAGTCTGCCCATAAAGAAGAACAATAGCTAATGAGGATGGATGTATCACCTAAGTGTATCAGAAATGGCCGCAGCAAGAAAAGAATAGTGATGCATGTGGAAGGCTCTTTTTGGTTCAGCTCTCTCTTATATTTCTGGCTTTGAGAATGGAGGAAAGTGCCTTGTGTCTACATTCTACATTTGCTAAAATGGCATTACAGAAAAAAAATGTTAACTAGATTTAGTTACTTAGATTTTATAGCTTCTTTGTTTTCCAGAGGAAATATTTCAAAGGGCATTCCCTTAATACTGGCAGAAAATAAATCCTTTAGAAGGGAGTGAATTAGGTTTAGTTATAATGAAGATGAGCTAACAAAGATAAGAAAACTATTTTATAAAGGGATAGAGATTTACTTACAAAGAGATTTAGGCAGTGGTATTAGTGACATTGATGGTCAAAGGGTACATGTTGTTATAAGTAAGAGATGGGGAAAAGTAATCCATATAAGAAAAGCATGTCTTTGTCCTTTGGAGAAAGCAAAATATACTGTTTTAATGTTGAAAGAGTTTTCCCAGTGCTGTTTCTATGCACTCAACAGCATAAAAGCATAGACAATTTGGCACTTGTTACAGGTGTTTAGTTTGGTATTCACTAAAAATAAACATCCTGAACAGGCTTGCATTTTCATCTGGGAACAGCAAATTTGAAAAGGAGTGCGAGGCTAACCATTTCAATGTGTTTCAGGACAGAAGAAGGAGGCTTCTCAGTTAGAGTATTTGTTTATTTGCTTTGATGATGTAAAGAAACCTTCCTGTTAAAAAGAATACAAGAAAAGAGTAAATACAGGAAATAAGAGCTATATAGATTGTTATACTCAAATGCTTGAAGAATAGGATTTTTTTAAAGGAGCTTAGAATCTGAAAGTGTTTCTCTCCTGGAAATATGCAGTCAAACTGCTAGTCTGTCATTTGCTTCTGGAGCGAACAAGATGACATTCTTCCTTGGATACAGGTGCAGCTGATCCCCACACATGAGAAACGAATGAACAAGGGTTGGTCTGTACCTCTAGGAACAGCCTTGAGTAGTGACAATGCATACAGCTGTCGTGGTTTAACCCCAGCCAGCAACTAAGCACCACGCAGCCGCTCACTCACTCCCCCCCCACCCAGTGGGATGGGGGAGAAAATCGGGAAAAAGAAGCAAAACCCACGGGTTGAGATAAGAACAGTTTAATAGAACAGAAAAGAAGAAACGGATAATGATAATGATAACACTAATAAAATGACAACAGCAATAATGAAAGGATTGGAATGTACAAATGATGCGCAGTGCAATTGCTCACCACCCGCCGACCGGCACCCAGCTAGTCCCCCGAGCGGCGATTCCCCGCCCCCACTTCCCAGTTCCTATACTAGATGGGACGTCATATGGTATGGAATACCCTGTTGGCCAGTTTGGGTCAGGTGCCCTGGCTGTGTCCTGTGCCAACTTCTTGTGCCCCTCCAGCTTTCTCGCTGGCTGGGCATGAGAAGCTGAAAAATCCTTGACATTAGTCTAAACACTACTAGCAGCAACTGAAAACATCAGTGTTATCAACATTCTTCTCATACTGAACTCAAAACATAGCACCGTACCAGCTACTAGGAAGACAGTTAACTCTATCCCAGCTGAAACTAGGACAACAGCTAAGAAAATTACAATAAAGTCATCACCTCAGGAGAAACACTGGGCGTCACTGTGGCACAAACACATCTGTGTGCCATAAGTCATTCCCTGTCAATCCCTTTCCTTCAGGGAGTTAGCTGTACTTTGCTGGTGGCCAGCGTTAGCAGTAAGTGGGCTACGGCATAAATGCCAGCTCAGCTGTTCATGCTGTCATGTGCAGAGGGTCAAAGAAAGCTTTTTTTATATATATTTTGTCTTTCATCGCCCACTCAGTGATGAGATTGTGCATCTACTCACTGCTGAACCTAGGCCAAAAGTTCAGATAGTCTGTACCAAGGCCAAAGGCACAGAAGAGAAGTATGAAACTTAGTGCATGAGAATGTCACCCAAACAATTCTGTGGCACTCAGGGTAACTTTCAAAGGATTCGGAGGAGCAATCCAGTTCACAGGTAACTGATAGTTCCTGATTTTTACCTCAGTGGTTCTTTTTTGTCAGTGAGCTTCAAAACTGAGGAAGAAAATATCTTAATAGGTATGGTTTTAATATAGGCTATGCTAGGTGAACAGGTAACTTTTCAGATCAAAGAGTGATAAGGATTTTTTGTCACAAGGCGTCCCTCACATTGCTGTCTGTTTGCAGATTAAAGATTTTAAAATTTTGCAAATAATTCACAGTCTTAGGATGTCTTTGATAAACTGTCAGGGACAACCAGGCTTTTTCTACATTGTAGTTCAGCATATAGCTTGAAGACTCAAGCATTGTCCATTTGAGCCATGTGTCCCAAACCTCTGCATTGCTAGATGATAAGCATACTCAATGGACTTTGTCATTGCTAGTTAGTGCATTCAAAAACAGGGATAGTTGTGATCAGTTCTCCCTCTGTAACCATTGAAGCTCATATCTATAGGTGAGATCAAAACTGGATCAAACCCCGTTGAAAATATAAAAACGAACCATGCTTGCTGTTACCAGACTGGAAGGCCACCAATCTAGCCTTTGTCTATGTGCTTTTAAGTGTAAAAAGTTTAAACGACTTTCCTACAGTCCAAAAGTAAGTTCTGAATCATTCTCTAGCAGTTAATTACACAGATTGCCTTGTGTAATTATAAATACCACGCACTCTAGACAATTATAATGATGGTTTCCAGGGCACAGCCCCAACTTTTCTTTCCTTACTCTTTAAATTTGTTTAAATCTGTTTTTCTAAAGGAAAATAAGCAGCTTAATTAGATTGGAAGTCCATAATCATCAGCGGAATATCTCAAACACCTTAGAATGGCAGTCATGGCTGATCCATGCAATCACTTAATAACTTATGAAGCTGCACTTACCCATGGGTCAACACTCACCTGCATCCTCAGTTACTGTCTGTCTATAAGTCTCTGCAGTATTTTCACTGCTAAAGGCTTCAGTGACAAAGTTAGCTTTATATAAAAATATCATCTGCAGCAAATTCTGTTTAGCCAAAGGCAGTGTTTAAGCAGAGCCTGACATAACCAACACTGTCAAAACCAGTGTTAAGAACCACATAAATGAATTAGGTGTAAACTTTCAACTAGAAATATCCTTTTAGGCTAAAGCCTTAAAGTTCAGCTGTTCTAAGGACTGGTATTCACTACCCCTTCTACTCTTGTATGTAAACAATATTATTAATATAAAAATTGTTCTTGATATAATCAAAATTACCAATATGTTTAATACTGTTTATTAAAACAGTGACAAAACTAATGGGACAGTGAAGGGAGTAATACAACTTTATAAACTTCAGAGGTCATCAGGATGGAAGTGATTAAAAAAATGCAAACTTTCAGCTCCTGGATTTTGTCATTCAACACTGTCAAAAAAGCTAAGAGAAGTTGCAGTAGTTCAGTCTATGACCCACAGCAATATTTTTTGAATTCAGAATATTCTTGGTGCTGAGTCAATGTATTTAATATAAAGAAGTCTACTTGTTCATTTTTAAGTGCTGTAGAAAAAGAAAATATGTTACTATATTTAGAAAGAAAACTTTTTTTAGTACCTAACAAAAATAGAAGGGAAGGCTCAAATGCACAACTGCTCATGTTCTGGAGATTTAAATCTGGAGTTTCATGACAAAGCTATTCCAGCAAGCTCATCTACTGCTTTCGTGTGCCTATCCTAAATGCATCAGTGTATTTTTATTCCAAAGAATTTTCATGAAACAAGAACAGATCAGCATCTTTACTAAAGGTCAAAGTATTCATAACACCTGTGGGAAAATCAGAGGTACAAGAAAAGCGTCAATTTCCACCCATGCTTTATAACAGATTACTCTTTACATCATCTGTTATGTGTTGGCATTACATTGTTTGTTTACCAGTGATAGAGAGAACAGTGAACACAGGTTTTATATCTCATTAGCAAAATAAGGCACTGTCTTTAGACTGCATGTATCCAAATGGAATGATCACGTCTTGTACTGTTCAGAGAGGCCATATCTTTTGTATTTTTAGATTTTGTGCTGTCCTTAGACATCAAAGCAATAGTTGATTTGTAACAGACTGAAATTAGTAGCTAATCTTAATCATATTCATTTTTGTTACCATTACTTTTAGTGCAAGAGCTCCCTTCAGGGCCCTTGTATTTGCAATTAATTCCTGATATGATCACATATTCAAGAATACTTTACTGTATGTACATTTAATACTTTAAACTAACACATATCATAAGCTGTTGGCAGTTTAAGAGATGCCTTCATAAAAACATCTGCATAAAAATTAAAAGGTCAAAGTTTTAGTCTGTTTAAACTCGAGATTTTTTAGTTCTCTGTCCCTTTTCTCAATTTCTTTTTCCTTGTCCAGCTTCTCTTCCTTCAAACTTGATCAACACTTTTCTCAACTATTTCCTCTCTTACATCACCCTCCTTTACAACATGTACTTAAGCTTTACATGAGGACAAGAGGATGAGAGACTGAAGTCTGCCCAGAATCAAAGCCTGAGATATTGGGAATCATAAGAGTTTTCCATATACGATGCAGTGACTGACTGCGCCTGCTTCTTTCACCACTGAATTAAATTCCTTCTTTCCTTTCTGACTCAACACCCTGAAACAACTTTTCTTGTTGTGTCTTTGTCAAAACTCTATCACATCGTCCCAACAGCATGGGCCTGGAGAACAAAACACCTATTCTCAAATCTTAAGGTACCTGAAGAAAACACATGGCCCAGAACACATCACCTTTGGCTCCAAGGAAGCCACAGGAACCATGATCTTCAAAATTAGTCTGGACTATGGAATATTTTTAGTCCACTCCTTCAATTAAACATAATGACAGAAAGGAAGAAAGGAAGGGAGAAAAAACTGGTGACATCAGTTTCCATAAATTATAATACATAAGACATATACACTTCTTTCTCTATTTTCTGTTAAGATCCTGTTACTATTGTGTTTTGGACAGAGACTATTCATTCTGTGTATTCTTTAAAGTACTTAGCACAATGAAGCTTCATCCCTTTTTGGTCCAGGCCATCACTGCTATAAACAGAATTAATGAAAATAGTAAGTGAATATTGCTCAAGAACTTCAAATATGGGTTCATTCTCACGAGTCCGTTCTTTACAGCCATTATCTGCAAGTAATTCTTCTCACAAAGGAAAGGTCTTGGTTGAAAACAGTTCAGATGCCAATAGTGAAAAATTAATTCATAGCCTGTAATTATGGTGATAATGACACCATCAGTAATCATAAATCATCATTATGAATGCATGATCACTGATTATTGTAGCACTGGGCTTTTGCTTAGTACCCAGTAATATTTTAGGAGCTACATGGCAAACTGAAAACATTGGCAAAGTAAACTTTACTGCAATGAGGCTGCTAATTTACAATGTAATATTTCTTAAAATATTATGTTTTCTTGTTTATCTGTTTTCCTATTAAAGTATAGTCAAACGGGCTGATTGCAAATAATTCACTCTAAATTATTCAAATGTGATAGCATCATATATTTTAAGATGGAACTAATTACAAGAATGGACTGGAGTCTTCTATAATCTGGAATATTGTTTTTTAATCTAATTCTGCTTCTGAGATAATTACTCAGAATCAATCACTGTCAGGATTATAGGAATAATCAGATTGGAGTAAGAAGCTGTTGATAATATCTCAGAGTCCAATTTCTCCCCATGATAAGGAGATCAAATCAATCCAGCAACTGAGAATTACATTAGGATTATTCTAAATATAGTTTGTATGCATCATTTTACATTTTTTGATCTTGGGTTTATGTTCGCTTTATTTGGAATAGATATGTCCACACCAAACGTCAGACAGTATTTTAAAAATAAAACCAACGATCTCAATTCATCTGAACAGTGGCGTTCATTGCAAGAACTACAGCTTTCTTTCCGTTTCCAGTACTGATTTATGATTCAAAAGGAAGACAACCGAATGGGTCCTAAATGTTTCTCTTTGAGTCCTGAAAGAACACTAAAAAGAAATTTTTCTGTTAAACCAATGATTTACTAAGTATGTCCATATATTTGATAATTCCCTGTTACTAAAACTATAACACCTATGTATTTAGTGATTTTCATTAAAAAATTGCACTGACTATTCTGTCTTAAAATTATATAAAAACCATTCCATTTGGCTTTGAATTTACACAAAAGGGAAGATTTGGACTGTGTTTTCCAATGAAAATAAAAATTTACGTATGTATTTGGAAGTAGTCCAAGCTTTTCAGAGGAAAAAAATAATTAAACTTAGTAAATAGCATTGTATTAATGACATCACCTTACTGAAATCAGGCTTCAAAATCAGTTTCACATTTTTTTCTCCACTTTATTGGTAACTACTTGCATTTTTTTACTGGATTCAGAAGTTATTTCTTCAGCCCCTTTGTGTATTCTTTCAATGATTTTGTATCTTCCATTGCTCTATTCTTATACAAGAAAATAGTTAGCAATTCACTGCTGCATTATATACGGTGTTGAAAAGTCAAAGATACGTGGCCAATTGCAAATCTGCCTGAATATTGCTGGTTTATTTTTTTGACCGGGGACATTATTATTGGCAATTTTGCTGACCTTTACCTAAGTTAATCATTTCACTATATGTTGACTCCTCAGCAGACATAGCATGACGTTTTCATTCCACATAGAAAGAGGAGATAAGAAAGGGCTGGGAAGAAAAAAAGAAAACAAACAAAATAAATACATAGATGTTCCAAGAAAGAGAACAGAGGTGACATATGTGGTAACAGAGAAGAAGCTGATACATGTGAGACAGAAAGATTAATTCCAGTAAAATGCAAAAAGATATCTATCTGTCAAGTATATAAGCACAAAAGATACTTCATGTTGTGCCAATATTCACAACCCTCTATACAGTTGCTAGTAGGTGTGGTAGCCCCATTATGCACTTTGAAATCTTGTCAGACATCTGCCTCCCTTTTATGAATATAAACACTTTGAAAATCCTGTCTAATATCTTAATATACCTCTGAAAATTTTATCATCAGGAAGTCATGGAAAATTGCAAAATTATTTGCACCGTATGCCAGCCCTACATTCTATAAAATTCTGCTGACTGATTTCCATCCACTTAGTATATTTTAAATCTGAATTTTAACATTTTTACATAAAGCATTTTATCAACCTAATTAAAAATATAAATTAAAATCACTTAATCAAAAGAAAGCATCATATTTCTGTCAAACAAAATATCTGATTCATCCTAAAGTGACCCTTTCCATTTTTATTGTCCAGAAAAAATGTTGCACACTTGATAGTACCTACAATTCACTTCCCCCAGACATGCCAGCAAAAAATACATATAAAGGCATGTGTAAATGAATATATAAATATTACTATTATTATTAACCTAACTTTAATTTATATATAGTAAGATTCTGGAGTAATACCCATACCATTGTATGCCATTCTTATACTGTTAAGGAACATTAAAGAGGAAATAAATTGCATTACATTCACCTCATTTTGATGCTACATTATATGGGCAGAGACACATAAAGGTAGAAATAGGGTTTCAATATAAAGAGATCTGGACTTTTAATATCTACCTAGTTATAAACCCTAGACCTATTTGAAAGTCTGAGATGATGGAAAGTGAGAAGATAGAATAACTTAGACAAAAGTTGTTAGAATTTAAGCTTTCTAGCTTGTCTTCTGGCATTCATTAATTATTAGATCATATCACATTTATGAGAGAAATTTCATATCCGTATAAAACCATTACACATCTTTTCTCAAGGCAAGAAGACTTTCACAGACAGAAGGCTCAATGAATACACAAACGGCAGATGAATTCTTAGGGTTCTTTTAAAATTATGTTTCTAAAAATGGCTAATGTAAAACCTCCAGAATTAGAGTGGGAAAATATTATGAGGCTGAAGGCCAGTATTTACATTATGGACAATACTCAAACTGCCTGAGAGGAAGTGTCTTTGACTTCATAATTTCTTTGATGGCTAGCACAAGCCATATGCAAACAAAATTCCCAGCTGAAATCAATGAGAGTTTTGTAGTAGACCTCATGAGAGCAACAAGAAGCTGCGATGTTTCTCTCATCTTTTTTTCAAAATTGGAAGTACTCGTTTTTCTTCTCTACTTCGTAAACAAGGATTACTGGTAAAGGTCCCCTAATACATGCAATTTACTTCTCAGGCAGACTATAACCAGAACTTTTCCCCTGCACCCCGTGTCAGATCTGGCTGGCATGAGCCACACTCAGCAAAGACACAAGCAGAACCATGGGACCCAGGCACTTGTCCTGCTGCAATCACAACGTCGGTGATTCTGAGTGCCACAGCTCTGGCAGCTATTCAAACAATTATTTCAAAAGACTTGTGGTTTTTTTCAATAAAAGTTCATGTTGTGATCTTCTGGACCCAGAAATCAGACTTCAGGAAGATTACTCGTATACATGAAGTAGTCGGACAGGAGTTTAAGGTCTCCAAAATTGAGCAGATGATTGAACAAAAATCAACAACACACAATGTGCGTGAGTCGTTAGTAATACTGAGGTAGCACGTGAAAGAGAAATATATTCCTTTCACTCTGTAGTACTAACACCCTGTTATACTACTATACCCACTCAAGGTGTAGGCCACCTGAAGTCATTGGAACATAGAACTTTTTGATGACACCATAACAATGAATTGTGGCACCTAGTTTCACATGCTTTCTGCAAGTGTAAACTGATACCTTAACTCATCATCATGTCATCTTGACCTGCCTACCTTCCCCCATCAACAGCACCAGGGAGTCTTCAGCAGGACGTATGCAGCCTAGTTGTGTCTGCATCTGTCGTGGCTGTATACCAAGGTCTGAGCCCTGATCCAACCAGCATTTTTCACCTCGAGTGGAACCACATTCCCTGAAAATACAACTCCCTAGGTAGCTGGGAATCACCTCGACGGTGACTGCAGTCTCCCTGAGTCTGCTATAAAGCAGCAAGCTATCAGGAGACTGTGTGTGCTGCCTTATACTGCCTCCTCACTGGCCTCTTACAAACCAGAAAATGGAAGGAGGGCAAAGAATGATCAGAGCCTGGTTTAACCCAGTTTCCTGTCCCAGGAGGTTCACTGAAGCATACCTGGGGAGGCAGAGAGGCCACAGTACTGCTTGGCTCAGTGGGTCTAATTGCCTGTTCCAGGGAGTAAGGCTGAAATGGTAAGACGAAAGTTACTCAATTCCCACATGCAAACTTTAAGTGCCATCATCTTGTGCCTTAATTCTCAGAAAATCACCATTGCTACTGAGCACAACCAGAAATTCATCACATATTTAAAGCAACACTATCCAAAATGCTAGTTTCTAAGTTAAAAGATGTTTCTGTGTTGGTTTTTTTAACATGGCACTCTAGCCATTTTTTATATCTCAGATGACACTGGAGAGGTTTTATATCAGTTCAAGTGAAATAAACAACTCTCTGATGACACTGTAGGTATGAAATATAGCTTTACCCTATTAAGCCAGAGTGAAGTTGGAGCTATATCCAAACTAGGTGCATTTTGAAGATAACAGGATGAGATATATCAAATATGTATATGGATATATATTCTGAGAATTTACCAAGTAGATATTAATGAGACATATATTCCTCCTCTCCTTGCTTTTAAAAATGTTATGTATGCCCTCCAAGTTACAGTAAACACTGTAGTTATCTAACTATGATGACTATTGCCCCACAAATCATAGCCCAGGGCCCAGTTTCTGCAGTAGGTAGCACTTAATCAGGCAGCTGCTTTTGCTGACATCACATGTTGCCCATAATGTGCAGGGTTACACATGGCTAAGTACAAATTACAAAGACAGGAGGGAAAGAACTGGCTCCACAGTCACTGTTCCCTTAGAGCATTCATTTATTCCTTGAGTAGCAGAGCAGGTCAAACAGAGTTTCTCACAAACAATTTGGTGTAGTTGTCTCCCCAAATTGGGATAAACTAAATAAAAATGGCAAATTGCTCCCCCTACAAATACTCAAAAACACATTCACTTCAAACAAATGCTGCTTCAGTAAGGCTCCAACATTGTCTTTGAGTTCACCTTTTCATTTTCTGTTATACTGTAGCTGACATTAGAAAAGAATTCACAGTAGAAGTGTCATGTAATAAGCAAATATAATTGCCCCAGCCACATCAAAAAACATTTTAATTATTCTCTGGAAAAAGAGCAATGAAATTGATGCAGAGGTGTTGATTTTATTGAATGCATGAACCTTTTCCCAATGTAAAATTGTTCCAGTAGAGGACTTTCTGCAAGTTGTTAAAAAACAATTCCCTGGAAACAAAAGTACAACTAGCTGTGTAGCTACTCCTAATCCAGGGTGAGGATTGTATTTCAAATCCTGGTGACATGTCCTAACTTACTGCAGGTTAAAATGGGAATAATTCCTCAGAACTGACAATTTTAAAATGTCAGCAGCTCTGCCATTTATATATATTTTCATTTGCTTTTTTGTATCGATAACAATAAACACAGATAACTCTCTGAACACCAGGAGCACTGGGTAGCTGGAGTGAATAAAAGAACTTTGCAAGAGGTCAACACTGCACATGCAGCACAGTGCGCAAGGTGCTGCACCCCTAAGGCAGTATTCAGAAGAACCAATAAGTTTATACAACCAAGATGTGTTTTCACACTGTCACATCTCAGGGACAAAAACCCTCTGAGATGATTATTAACTTGAGCACAGGATTGCTGCTTGTGGGCCCAGGCTGGCTGGCACGTCGTTTCCAAAGCAAGGGTGCCTCTGCTCTTCACTCATCAGAATTCTTTTTCTGGGGTCTGCATGGTCATGGTATCCTCGGCCAATTAGTTTTTCTTTGATTTTGGATACCTGAGTGGTTGCTACCCAGGAACCCAAAAGCCAGTCAGACTTGGCAGTGTGCACATCTGTGATTGACACTTTCTTACTTTAATCTTCTGCATGTAGGAATGAAACCAACTTTTAAAAGACGCACTAGACTCTGAACGCAGTAGACCATCTGTGTAAGCCACAAGAGCTGCCAACAACAGAGTACCCCTCCTGTGCTCTGTCTTTTAAATAGGCTCCTTGGGGAATAGCAGCTGAGATTCACAGTGTCTCAAAGCAATCTAAGAGTCAAGGAAATGGGATGCCCAATGGTGTGATGACAAATCCCTCAGGCTTTGGTGTTAGGTAGGATGGAGATGATGATGATGGTGACAGTACACTAATGAGGACAATGATGCTGTAGGCTGGGTAAGTTACCTAAAATTCCTTAATTAGAGATGTCCAAAGCATATAACTAGCTTGTCTTGTCTAATTTACTTTCTGATAGTTCATATGTGGGTATTTACTTTATCCTTCTAAGACTTTTTGTCCCTAACCTTACCTAGACTCTTGAAAATCCATGTTAACTTTAATCTTCACTCAAAATCATTTCATGTCCATGTTTTCTACCAGCTTGGGCTTTCCTTCTCACAACAAAAATTTACATAACATTTGCAAGTTAAACTAAAATGATTTTCAGCTTTTAGTCAGTTTGTGAAGTGCAAAACTCTTCTTTTTAAAGAAAACATTCTTTGGAGCTCATGAATCTCTGAGCCTGAGAAAACACGTGTTGCATTTGTAACATACCAAGTTTGTAGTTTTTTATGGATGGCATGTAAAACTGAAAGAAGTCCAGGAGTTCTGACAGAATTTTACTGAGACAACAGAAAACTCAAATTTAAATTAGCAGATGTTATTCTAAATGTATCAAAGCCAAATAAAATGTTTGCATGGACCCCTGCAAAGCAAAACTGCCAAGCTTCACATTATTTCAAGGCAATACAGTTTGCTGTAAAGACAACCACAGTTAATACTTCTAGATTTCCAAAACCTATATTACCATATGTTCAAAGATATATTCATTCTCTCAAAATAGCTTTACAGTTTCAAAGGACGTGGAAACATATTTTCCACTAAGTAATGGCAAAATTATACTGTTTCTGCCAGATGAAAGAAAACATTGTATTCTGAGGCGGAGAAGAAGAAAACACAAAGGCCCAGCAAAGAAGCCTACATGAACCTGTTTGTGTTTCCATATTTTTTTTGTCAATGATACTCCAGATCTCAGTGTCACTGTGGTACCATTAGCAAAACTCCCATTTGCATCAGTGAAAACAAGAAAAGGCTCCTTCTGTTAGAAAACACTGAACTGATTCTCAGTGCAAGTATGATAGGCAATATTGTGGCTATTTACCACTTTCTACTCAGAGGTTGTTTTCTTTATTGACAGGATATAGCCTTGCATATTATTGCAAGGGGTTTTGTCATGATTAAGATTTGTGTAAAAGCCTTTTATTTAACACTGTCAGCTCTAATAGGGGAAATGACTGATCAGCACATCTGACAGAAGTCTCTTGTTTGAAATTGCATTGTACCAAAGTGTCAGGTTCAAACACTGTGACAACCCTTTTCCTTATGCACTGAATTGCAAATAAGGACTCACCATGATTATGCAAGTGTAGTCTAACTTGTATGTTTAAACAGAAGTATTAAGCTTATATTGTTTTCACATTCCAAGTACATGCACAGCAAGACACCATGATACAAATTAAGGTCCCAGTCCTGGAACGAGTTCAGTAAAGGTGAACCTCTCTGATTTGAATTACATCCTCATGAATCCCCTGATCAGAATTCATTGTTCAATCAGTAGTTTAACAGACCCTTATTGTTTCTTCCTCTTTGCTCTTGGGGACAATTTTATTCTTAGGTTAAGCACTATGTCTGCTCCCTTCCTTCTTTGTTATTCCTCAAGAAAACATTCACCATAGCTGAATATCTAAAAATATTGACTTTGTATTTATGCAGTCTTTTATTTGTATGTTGTCAAAGTATACCTATCGTTCAAAAGTGCAAACTTTGCCAAACAATCAAGATACAAATCAACTAATGTCTGATTTTCAGCAGCAGGACTTAGATGACCTTAGATGCTAATATTCAAAATACAGATACACAAAACCTCCAGTTACCTCTGAATGTTACTCCTGTATTACTTATGTTTCTCCTGATGGTTATATGTCAAAGTGCTTTGGAACTGTCAAGGTGCAGGACTCAAAAATGATTCCTCAATGGTACCCACAACCTAGGCATTCCTAACCTAGCTCCTCTAATGTATATGTATACCTAGGTATCTTGTTCATTGCATGATCATCTCAACTTTGTCCTATATAGCTTACTTACCATGCTACCTTTTTAATCTCTTTTCGGTTTGCGAATCTAAAAATTCTCCTTTGGATCTCCGGCACTTATAAATTGCCAGTACTCTGGCAATTACAAATGCAATTCACTACCGGAATGGATACCGCTACTTTTTTGTAGTTGCCTCCCATGGTGTTCCTTTGGGTTGTTTGACTTTCTCTGTCTTCCCCTATCAAAAGCAATTGTGCAAAAGGATGATATGACATCACTGAAACAGTTCCCCAAATCCTTCAATTTCTTCTTCCAAGTAAGTACCAGACCGTGCTACTTAATTTTTTTTTTTTTGTCACTATAGTCAATACTCTCTTTTTTGAAGCTTTATTAACCTGTGTATCTGATTCCCAGTGAAGAATATTATCCTTGTAACAGATGACGACCAAGGGCAGGCAGCAACACAGAAAAGTATATAAGCAACAAAGGCATTAAAAAAAAAAAACAAAAAACAACAAAAAAAACCCAATGCATGCAGGTATTCAGACACATCCATATCTTAATGGAATTGTTAATTAGAATTGTAATTTTTTCTTATATCTACTATTCAGAGATGACATGATGGAACAACTTTTAAGGACAAGAAAAGAGGAACAAGAAATAGCTTCACATTATTTTATCGGGGGGGGGGGTTGTTAAAACAAGTAGTATATTGGGCAGAATAAAAGCATTTTCACTGAAGCAAGACAAATGGAAAAAAGCCACACAAAAAAATCTTTGCTTTTTACATCAAAATCATTCCGGTCATATTACAAACAACTTCCATGAACTCACCAGCTTCATCAAGTTTGGAAGCAATTTAGATTCCTCCATTGCTATGTAAGCCTTTCCAAATCTTCCTCTGTGATTAGAAAATGATTTCTAAATTCTAGTTTAAATTTATACATTTGTATCCATTTAATTTTCTGTAACTACTATCCTTCAGTATTTATGCCTTTACATTTATTTCCTGAATGTATTTATGAAAAATAATCATACCCTTCTCAAATTCTATTTTCCTAGGCTGAACAAACCAATTCCCTTTAATCTCTTTATATATGGTAAGTCCTCCATTTCCGCTAGTTATACAAGTAGTCCTCCTTTTCTCCTGTTCCAGTCTCAGAGGATTTTGTTAGTTTGTTTTAAACACAGATTGCTTAACACAGTATTACTGTATTCTAACTGCGCTCCCACTAATAGCCTTGTAAAGCAACTATACAGTGCCTGGAGTAACATTTCTCCTGAAAATATCTCACATTATATACTGCAAAACTGCCACCTTTTTCCATGGTTGATGTTTAACCATCATCTTGCTCATTTAGGTTTGTTCTTCTTCTATCACATTAAATTGATGAACCATTTTTGCTTAAAACAAATGTCATGCTATCCATTCCAACATACATGATCTTGTAATTGATCTGATCTATCTCATTGCTATCACTCCATCCCTTGAAGTTATATCATATGATAGTCTTGTCTTTCGCCAAACTGGTAGTGAGGCTTGGATTGGTATCACCTCTACTTTTCTACATCACCAAGCTCATTAATGAAAGTATTAAACAGAGGTTATAAAAATCCCAGCACCGAAATATAGCTTTGAATATCCTAAATCCAAATCCCTACTACTAAATTAACTGAAATAGTTACTATTGGATTTGCAAATTCATTTTCCAATTCTTTAGTATTTTCAAAAGGTGGTTAAACTTTAACCAATTAGTAGTCCAAATGCTGTTTTCATCACAAATTTGGCAGCTTTCATTACTCAGTGTGCAGTTTCATGTGTACCTACAACTATCCATATACACATTACTGTCCAGATCAAAACTGTAAATAAACTATTAATTTACTCTCTGCCTCACAGACTTTCTTTAGCATTATATGCATCTTTGGTATTTGGAATGTGTTGTATAGGCCTCACTTTTTAACTTTTTATTCATGTGTCTGAAAGCTGTCTTATTATTATTATTAATTTTCTTTAGAAGGTGAAGAACTCCTCAGCTTTTATCTATTTCCACTCTATTCCTTAATTCCCTTAATTTTGAGAATGAGCTTTATTGTTCATCATTCTTTTTCCCACTACTTGGCTGTACTTTTCTTCTGAATACCTGTATGAGTTGTTTATTCTTTACTCATTATTTATCCTTTGTCAGTTTATTGTCTTCTGTCTGAGATACAAATTCTAGAAAATATTTACATTCACTTAAGTAAAATAAAATAAAGTAAGTAAATTCTGGGCATCCTGCATGTTCAAATTCTTTGCGTCTTCTTCTTCTCAGTAAATCCCATTAACAAGTTTCTTCCACTTCTCAGGCGTTGCTTTTTCCCACAGATCTACTTTTCTATAATTTACATTTTAAGAAGTACTGAAGCAGCTCAGGATTGTTCACTCCCAGCCTTTTTTCCATTATCAGTTCTCAGTAAGCTCTGTGCCTCCATTAATTCTAAAAAGCTAATTAATTAATTACTTAAAATTTGGATCCTCAGTAATGATTTTGTAGAAGAATTTTGTACCTGTCTCCACCAAAGATATGACCCTATGACAGGAAGAAAGAACTGAAAAGGACAAGATGGTAGGAAAAAAAAGTGTAAAAGATTTAGAAATGTGGACAGGACACAATGAAAAAAAAAAGCGGGGGGGAAGAAGAAGAATTCGGTCTAATACAATTAGATGGGGACAAAATAACATAAAACATAAATTTTCCAGGCAGAAGGAAACCTAGACAGTCAAGACAGGAGTGATAGTGGAAAGCAATTTAGACAGCAGTATGAAATACAGCAGCAAAAGCAAGCCAATGCAATTTCAGTCTGTCTATGTATTGATACCATGACATAGTGCAGCACTCTATCATCTGGAAAAAGGAAAAGTAACTCGAGAATTTAAGGATGTTTCTATTGTGCACCTTATAGGAGGAAAAGTGATTGTATCTTATACTACAACCACCATAGCATCTCCTTCCTAACTATATCTGGGAAATGGCTGGCTTGGACTACATTCAGTTGTCTAAATGCTGGCTTTGTTGAAATATTCTTTTTAGATGCACAGTGTGGATTCCATGCTGGCTGCAATATTGCTTGCTGTGGTACTCACAACTAGGGAAACTGAAGAAAAATATAGTGCCTAGGTTCAGTCCTTACTAAACTTTCTGTTTGCATTGTTAAAACAAGTCATGAGGACTGCTCCCCCTGGGCCTCTGAATTCAGCCCAGGAGGACATCGTCTACCTCAGACCTACAGACAGTGTAAATACTTTAGCATTAGATCAATCCATTCCAGCCCTGCCATACAAAAGTCAGCCTAATTTCAGTATATTTTGATTAGTCCTCCTTCCTATTTCCTAGTATTCCACAGTGTTATCACCTGTACTGACCTTTGAAAAACAGGTTTTCTCCAGTACCTCACCACTAGTCAGCCCTCCTTAACAACAAGTTGTCACCTTGACTGATCAGGTTTTGAAAAGTAAGCGCAGTTTCTGTAGAGTTTTAAAAAATTTATTGTTATCATGTAGCAGAAAGCTAGTCTTTTTGGTATGCATAAGGCAATGAGGTTTAACACTTTACTGATTACTAAAAAGAGCTGACAGTGCTGAACACAGAATCATTAGTATTCCCTAAGAAAGCAATGTAATGTTGTGTAACCCCAAAATCCTCATCACAGCCTCTCATCTATTTCCGTCTTCCTCTGAATGACTATTCCTTCTTTGCTGACTGCAGAATCTCTGTCATGGTTTAACCCCAGCCAGCAACTAGGCATCACGCAGCTGCTTGTTCACCCCTCCCCCCCACAGTGGGATGGGGAGGAGAATTGGAAAAAAAAGTAAAACTCATGGGTTGAGAAAAGAACAATCTAATAACCAAAGTAAACTAAAATGCAATACTAACGATAATAATAAAAAAAATAATAATAATTGTAATGAGAAGGAATATAACAAAAAAAAAACCAAACCCAAAACAAAACAAAACAAAAAATTAAAACCCAAGAAAAGACAAGTGATGCACAATGCAACTGCTCACCACCCTCTGATGGATGCCCGAGCAGTGATCCACCCCTCCTGGCCAACTCCCCCCAGTTTATATACTGAGCATGACGTTCTATGGTATGGAATATCCCTTTGGCTAGTTCAGGTCAGCTGTCCTGGCCGTGCTCCTTCCCAGCTTCTTGTACACCTGCGTGCTGGCAGAGTGTGGGAAACTGAAAAGTCCTTAACTTAGGATAAGTGCTACTTAGCAGCAACTAAAACATCAGTGCGTTATCAACATTATTCTCACACTAAATCCAAAACACACTGTACCAGATACTAAGAAGAAAATTAACTTTATCCCAGCTGAAACCAGGACAATCTCTCAGCATTTTGTTAGCTGAACCACCTAAGACAGCAAATATGGCAAACACAGAGTGACTTTGTAGCAGAGCACTAATACCATTTAACAGGTATTTGTAAATCATTCTGTAAATACCTGCCACTGGTTTCCTCTCTGCGTTCTCTGTTTCAAGGAGACCTGTGCTTGCAAGGCCATTTCAGTAGGGAAAAGCCTAGGGCTCTGATCCAAGTTACATAGGCAATTTAAATATATTCCAGAGTAGCAAACAGTGAGATACCACGCTGCCCCAACCACTGCAGTGCTGAACCCTTCTCCGTAAGATTTCACTGTGTACTGTACGAGACATGAAATCTTTTATGAAATAGACATGCAAATTGTCATTTGGCTGGGAAACTTTTATGATAGAGCTAGTATACACAGAATCTAGGAAAAAATGTATCTAGCATCAACATAGAGTTAGAACTGCTTTGGGTTTCATCATTTAATGGATTCAACTGGCCTTTCTTGAGATCTGAAGAATGTATTTTGAATTTGGTTTGAATCCTGGGTGAGAATGTGAATGGAGCTTTTATTTTAGATAATAGGGATCATAGGATATATCTATTTGTTGGTTCCTATGTGCAAATCCTAAAATAATTCCTGGACCCATATATTTTTACTTTTGGAATGGAGGGCTTTTGTATCAGTCATCTGCCTATGAATTTAGTGTAGCTAAGGCACTATATTTCTCTGTTCTGTATCTCCCTCCCCTATCATTTGTGTCATCAGCAAATTTTAGTCATTTTACAAAATGTATTTTATTTCAATAACTATCTTCCTCCAACTATGGCCTACATGTTCAGTTTCCAGATCAGTCTTGAGTGGGATGTCCTGTGAATTCTAATCACTGAAATCATATTCATACCTACACACAAACTCTGCTTCTAAATTTATATCAAAGTCAATCTTAGGCCCACCTGTTTTAAGGATTAATTTTCAACTGCTGTACTAGAATCTATAGATGTTTGAGTTCACATATTACTGAAGGATTTGATAGACAGAGAGATACAAAGGTTTAGTAACTTAAATTGTCATCTGACCTATACTTGGGTTTTGATTCCCATATCAACTATGTCTATAATCTTTAAAGCAAACATGGATTACAGCAAGCTTGAATGAAAATTGATATTACAGTGTATATTGTCAGTGGAACTATTTCACCAGCTCATTGGATTTTCAAGAAGTCTGACAGCATTAAAGACATCTCTTGTTTGTCTTGATCTAAAGTCAACAGAACTTTACTTTAGAAATGAATATTTATAGCCATTTGTCTAAGTGAAATCATAAACTGAGTAAGATCGTTTTATTGTCCTGTGCTTTGAATCAACTCAGTTTATTATACAAGTAGTTTTCATGGAGGTGGTTGCTTTACATTAGTCTCTAGAAAAAGTAGTGTTTATCGTGCTAGGAAAATGAAGTATTACTGGACAACACATTTCTTGTATTCCTTATAATCCTACACACTGTCATGTGAATTTGGGTAGAGATTGTATTTTACCTTCTGTATCTACAAGATACAGATCTCTACAAGATGGAAACAACAAACATTTTCCTGCCTGATAATGAACTTTGCAAAACTGAATCAATTAAGGTTTCAGCAAACTCTGAGATCTTAATATAAAGCATAGCTTTAAGGGGCAAATGAAAGTGTAAGTATTTTAAGGTACATTTCCTATAGTGAGTGTGATGAAAGAGTGATTATACACTCCTCAATGATACAGGGGCAGGAGTCAGAGCCTTGTTCTGTTTTCACTGCCAAATCTGAATGCTAAATGAATACCTAATCATTTAGAGTGGCCTGCAAGTATTACACTTGTCCCTCTCCTTCCCACTGCTGTGGAACTTGATGTGTCTTAACACAACCTCTCTGAAGCTTTGCACGTTAAAATGTATTGGTCTGTGTTTTTTTATTTACAAAGAATATTTCAAGCCAACCCAAAGAAGCTGAGTAGAGACAAAAACTGTGCTACTGTTTTTAGGATAGATTCTGCTACCAAAGAAGTGATGTCATTGATTCTGGTTGGTAGAAATGGAGAAATAATGTGTATAGTAGATGATTCTGTATCTGATTCTTTGGTTCCTAGACTCTTCAGCACCAAAAGAGATTATTCTGGAGAGAACATAGCTATTCACATAAACTACATTCAACTGTTAGCAATGTAGTAATATGAGTAAAAAGAACAGAAGTCATTACTTTTTAAATATATTTTTTAGTAAAGCTTGTCAAGTCATTAAATTCTCCTCTGTGATTTTTTCAATTTTATTTCTAAAGGCTTAAAAGTATTTGGAGATTAAAAAAAAATATTAATTTCAGATCTACTTTCTCTCTCCTGTAACTATTAGATGATGATTTGTACTCAGTCTTTAAATCAGAGATTATATCTGTAGAAGTCACCCATGATTAAAGCTCTGTCATTTTACCATCCTTTTAAGACATATTTACTGTTTCCAGGGTCTGTGTATTTTTAATATTCCTGTAGTGAAGCAACATATTGCCTTAATTAATATAAGTCACATTAATTTATGAATCTCTGATTGGAATTTGTCAAATAGTGATTAAGGTGTAATAGAAAGATGCAATCATAGCTACCAGGAATTCAGGAGTTGTCTCACAGTGAGAATCTCTTGACCTTACAACTCATTTACTCTTCGGCTTGGCCTGGTAATCTCCAGAAGGAAGTGATGTGGAACACATGAGGATTCAGGTCAGAACCTTGTTAGAATCAGTGTGAAAGAGCAAAAGATTATTAGGACTCTCAATAAATTATGACTGAAAATTATTTCAAGGGGAAATTGTGCTAGGATGCAAAAGAAGCAAGCAAAAAAATCATTAAATAATATGTATGCCTTCATTCCACTAAAACCATAACAAGCCTGATGTATATTGACACTACACAAAATGCCTGCTTAGGAAAAGACTGATTTTCTATGTTGTATTGTAAATATTTCTGTTTTCAAAAGCTTCTTCCTATTTGTGGTAATGGATGTCAAGAAACACATAGACAGTTCAATGTGTATGTCGTTTTTTCCTATTTACTCCACTTCTTACACTGATAAAGTCTTGTAGTAACGATATGCAAAAATATTTGGACAATATACAGAGTCAAGGTTGTTTATTTACAAACAACCAAATCTATCTCAAAACACCATAAAACTCCCCTCATTCTCACATTCTGATACTGTGCTCATTCACAGTCCTCTTTACTGCATAAGAGTATCAATACTTGGAAGTTTGTACACAAATCGGAGGCAGAACAGTATGTCTAAAAAGCTTTTTTCAGTCTAAAATCATAACCAGCAATATCTGAAGAAACTATGTTTGCATCGATATTTATTGCACTTGGTGCAATCCTTAAAAATAATCTCATGACATCACAACTTTCCCAAATTACTTGCCGTTGTACAGGAAACCACCAGATGGCGACCAGAAATGCAGCTCTTCATCATTTCCTGAGACTGTATAATGTTCTGTTCATCTGTCTTCAGACCTAGCTTCCTGGTGGCCTCAAAGGGCAGACAACTTAGAGTCGGTGAAAGGAAAGCATTTATCACCTTCTGCAGTTTACACCCGCTTGCTAGCCAAAATTGTAAAACAGCTGCAAGCAAACTAAACGTGCATAGATGTGTTCATAATGTCATACTCTGCTCTGAAATTTATTCTGGAAGTTCTCCTTTGCCCCCAGCCTAGCAACACGTGCAGTTTCTGAATGTTGCAAAGAGGTAAATCTCCTATTTTACTCTTGAAATTCTAGGGCACCTATCAGCACAGTGTCTGGGAGCAATTCGTAGTATAGCAGGGAACAGGAGCCAAACTGATATGAGAGATAAAGTACATTAGCAGCAGAAGAAAATCAAAGTAACAAAGGGAAAAATGCTGGTGACAGAAGTGAGAGAGTTTTCTACTAGTATAATAAGGTACATATTTATTACTCTGTCTCAGTCTTGCTTTAGTCACAAAGCAATAGTAGTGTATCAAATGAGAGTCTTCTTGTTGCCAGTGTGTCAACTTAACCAGGTTTATGATTTTCTTTGTTACATCTGCTTCATTAATTTGTTTTAAATTAACTGAGAAACTACTTGGAACATATTTTACTGCTAAATAAGTTATTTGGACAGTAATTATAAGTGGATATTCAGTCTGCAGTTGCCTTCCTGTGTACATGTTATAGTCCACTCTTCCAGATACCAAAGCTAATTACAAAACATCCACAGTTCTTGAATCCTCTAGTTTGACTAGCTTTGCAGCTTCCATGGCTAGCGGCACTTACATTTGCTTATGTTGCATTGAGTTCCCTGGGCCTTGCTCAAAAGAACATGCTTGCCATACTTGCCTTGTGTACACTGAGTATTTGGACATGCAAACTAATGGCTAGCAGACTAAATCAGAGGGATCTGGACAGGCTGGATCAATGGGCCGAGGCCAGTTGTATGAGGTTCAACAAAGCCAAGTGCCGGGACCTGCACTTTTGGTCACAACAACCCCATGCAGGTTTGGGGAAAAGTGGCTGGAAAGCTACCTGGCAGAGAACGACCTGGGGGTGCTGGTTGACAGCCAGCTGAATATGAGCCAGCAGTGTGCCCAGGTGGCCAAGAAGGCCAACGGCATCCTGGCCTGTATCAGAAACAGTGTGGCCAGCAGGAGCCTGGAAGCGATTGTTCCCCTGTACTCGGCGCTGGTGAGGCCGCACCTTGAGTACTGTGTCCAGTTTTGGGCCTGTCCTGGTTTCAGCTGGGATAGAGTTAACTGTCTTCCTAGTAGCTGGTACGGTGCTATGTTTTGAGTTCAGTATGCGAAGAATGTTGATAACACTGATGTTTTCAGCTGTTGCTAAGTAGTGTTTAGTCTAAAGTCAAGGATTTTTCAGCTTCTCAAGCCCAGCCAGCAAGAAAGCTGGAGGGGCACAAGAAATTGGCACAGGACACAGCCAGGGCAGCTGACCCAAACTGGCCAACGGGGTATTCCATACCATGGGACGTCCCATCTAGTATAGGAACTGGGAAGTGGGGGCGGGGAATTGCCACTCGGGGACTAGCTGGGTGCCGGTTGGCAGGTGGTGAGCAATTGCACTGTGCATCATTTGTACATTCCAATCCTTTTATTATTGCTGTTGTCATTTTATTAGTGTTATTATCATTATTAGTTTCTTCATTTCTGTTCTATTAAACTGTTCTTATCTCAACCCGTGGGTTTTGCTTCTTTTCCCGATTTTCTCCCCCATCCCACTGGGTGGGGGGGAGTGAGTGAGTGGCTGCATGGTGCTTAGTTGCTGGCTGGGGTTAAACCATGACAGGGCCCCTCACTACAAGAAAGATATTGAGGTGCTGGAACGTGTCCAGAGAAGGGCAACCAAGTTGGTGAGGGGCCTGGGGCATAAGTCTTATGAGGAGCGGCTGAGGGAACTGGGGCTGTTTAGTCTGGAGAAGAGGAGGCTGAGGGGAGACCTTATCGCTCTCTACAACTACCTGAAGTGGGGTTGTAGTGAGGTGGGTGCTGGTCTCTTCTGTCAGGTTGCTGGAGAGAGGACAAGAGGAAATGGCCTCAAGTTGCACCAGGGGAGGTTTAGGTTGGATATTAGGAAAAATTTCTTTACTGAAAGGGTTGTCAGGTATTGGAACAGGCTGCCCAGGGAAGTAGTTGAGTCACCATCCCTGGAGGTATTCAAAAAGCACGTAGACAAGGTACGCCAGAACGTGGTTTAGTGGGCATGGATGATGGTTGGACTCAATGATCTTGAAGGTCTTTTCCAACCTAAATGATTCTATGATTCTATGAAATGAACCTATATGCTCAGCCTCTTCAGTTTAGATGAGGAAAAGTAAAACAAATGTGTGTTCCAGAGTCTTTTGATGTATTCAGGAGCTAATCTTTCTTGCTTCACCCTGTGACACTTATCTCCTTAGAGTGCTCTCAGCTTTGAGAAAGACATTTTCTAGGAACTCAAATGGGAAGCTAAGGTATGTGAAGGAAAAATTATTTTTGTTTGTCAGATTATATCCCTGTACTAAATCCCAGAGCAAATATATGAATTTCAAGAAGGACTTTCCATCCCCTTTGGTACATAACCAGGATGAACTATTCTTGGAGGACAGAGTAGTTCAAAAGATTAGGCCATTCAGAGAGAATTTTGAAAAACAATTAACCTCTATCAGCCCCACATGCCCAAGTAGACTGCCAAATTTCATTGTCAGTTCCATGTGGACAACTGTATATATACCATTTGTTTAAAAAAGCTACATGGAATTAGTGCATCAAGGTACCTATAGATATGCTTGCAAATCCTGCAATCATAAATGAATTCTTTCATCAATGTAATCCATAAATGGAGAGGAGCAAGGGATTTTAAGTTATCAAAGCTTCTAAGCTTCTCCATGCTTTCAACCACTTGCAAGTATTGAAGGAATAAGAAGTGTGATTATAAAAAAATTTTACTCACAGTAATTACACATGTTTAGAATTGAGTGTTCACTCTCCTCTATGTAGTAGCAGCTCATTGCATGTAGGATCCATACTGCTATAAATTTTGTGCAGAACAAAACTGATAGTGTAGAAGTATAAAAGGTATATTAAATGGAAATAATGACAGAATGTTTTCTTCTGACATCAGTAATTCCTGAAAGGCAAACGATCTACTTCTGACGAATGCTCAGTACTAGTGTGACTCAAGAAGCTTAAGAAGGTTACAGTAAAACAGTTTCAGGCATGATTTTGTATAGAATGGTATTGTCTATATCTACTATGGATTTAGCTCTTCTTTCATCTGATTGTTGGATAAACATGAGTACTTTTCATTCATAGGAATATTTTTCTTTGTTTTGTAGAGTAATGGAACAACTATAGTGATTTACATGACGGCTGGGATTCAACTCTCCTGATTGCAGTTATCTGAACTTTTGGTATCTAATTTAAACCACTTGTCCAGACACTGTGTAGTCACTGAAGAGGCAAGTACCTCCAAATAACAATCCATCCAGTTATTTGATGGAGGAATTGTCCTCTGGAGATGTGTGCTCCTTGCCGTTGACTAGAGAAGGAGCTGAGATTACATATACCCTTACCTTTTAGACAGCTGAATTTCAGTGGGAAAAGCCCCATTCGAGGGGTGTAACACTAGCATACAGCTTTCCTACTGCAAACTTCTGATATTTCTCTTTCATCTTAATGTGCTGTTCAGTGCATGGTCAGCTTTTCCTTATCCTGCTCCTTTTTACAATTTCCCTCTCTTGGCTTGGTGCTCTGTGGACCATCTCCCCTGTGCTACGAACCTTGAGGAATCTTCCATTGATACTTTCCCCTTGAGGAATATTTTGGGTTTATGTGGTGGGGTTTTGGTAGTGGGGGAGGGGGCTGCAGGGGTGGCTCCTGTGAGAAGCTGCTAGAAGCTTCCACGGCTCCAAGTCAGATCTGCCTTTGGCCAAGGCCGAGCCCATCAGCGACAGTGGTAACGCCTCTGGGAGAACAGATTTAAGAAGGGGAACCTGCACTGAGGAGGGGGATTGGAATGAGAGAGGAACCCCTCTGCAGATACCGAGGTCAGTGAGGAAGGAGGGGGGGAGGTGCACCAGAGGAGTGGATGTCCCTGCAGCCCATGGTGAGACGGCAGGCTGTCCCCCTGCAGCCCATGGAGGTGAGCAGGGGAGCAGATGCCCACCTGCAGCCCATGGAGGACCCCACGCCAGAGATGGTGGGAAAGCCCGCACTGGAGCAACCTGTGCCTGAAGGACTGCAGCCCATGGGAAGTACCTATGTTGGAGCAGTGCATGATGGACTGCAGCCCGTGGGAAGGACTCACGATGGAGAAGTTCATGGAGAACTGTCTCCCGTGGGAGGGACCCCATGCTGGAGCAGGGGAAGAGTGTAAGGAGTCCTGCCGCTGAGGAAGAAGGAGCGGCAGAGGCAATGTGTGATGAACTGACCCCAACCCCCATTCCCCATCCCCCTGTGCTGCTGGGGGGGGAGAAGGTAGAGAATTCGGGAGTGAAGTTGAGCCGGGAAAGACGGAGGGTTAGGGGGAAGGTGTTTTAAGGTTTGGTTTTACTTCTCAGTATCCTCGTTTTGATTTGATTTGATTTGTAGTAAATTAAACTGATTTTCTTTCTTCCCCAAGTTGAATCTGGTTTTTGCCTGTGACCATAAGTGGTGGGTGATCCCTCCCTGTCCTTGTCTCAACCCATGAGCTTTTCTTTATATTTTCTCCTCATCCCACCGGGGCCGGGAGGGAGGAGTGAGCGAGCTGCTTCATGGTGCTTTGATACCGGCTAGGCTTAAACCAAAACAAGGAAAAACTGCCATGCATTTTAAAATAAAGTGTTAAAGTGGGTTTGGAGGTTGTTCTTGGTGTTTGTGGGTTTGCTTTGGGGCGGGGGGGGCAGTTGGTTGGTTTTTTGTTGGGTTTGTTTTTTGTTTTTTTAATGAGAAATTTCCTTATATTCTGAACCTATTTATCAAGGAACAAAGTAGGAATTTTCCCCAACCAGCTCTTGATTGAAATGACAATGACTACTTAAAGCTTAGTGAAAGAAACCAATTGTTTTTCATTAATGTATTTTTTCAGTTCCAATCTGATTAATTGGATATGACCAAGAATGTGCCTTATTTATCATCTTAAGAATTCTGCTGTAAAAATAAAGCCATCAAAAAAGTAAATCCACATGTTCAAAGAGCTTGGAGAAGTTGAAGAATCACCACACGTTGAACAGAATCTTTCATCAAGAATAGTTTTGTTTTGCAAAAGTTGCCTTGTAATGAATAGGAGGGAGACTACCACTTTACCAAGGAACTAGAGTCACTTACTATATCAAACAGCAACTATTTAACATTAGAGGATTTAAACAAGGAATTAACTGCGGGTGTGTCTTTGCAAGGGATACAGTATGTTTCTCATAACTTCAAGTCTTGACATCTGGTTTATAATTTCAGTTATGCCATATCTTACATAGCTGTATGCCATATCTTGCATAGCTGATGTAGCTGTAAATTGTCATTTACATTTAACCACTATTGGTTTAATTTCTTGGCCCCTTGTGTGCAGAGATCAGATTTTTTAAAAAATAAAAAATTTTTTCTGACCTCACATCTGATAAATCATGCAAGCATATATTCTTTATGAGTTGGGTGTGACCATAGTTTTCAAAAAGAGTCCATGTACAGTATATTAAGTATCTACTTGATAGTTACACCCAATTAGAGTGCATTTTGATGTTGCTTTTTTTATTTAACCTAGTAGATGCACTGTGTCCAAAAATAATTAAAATCTTAAAGGAAAGAGAGAAAAGATTAATATTTTATCCAAAGTGTTGGAAGCAACCCACTAGCATATTATGCTACATCCCAAAGCAATTTGCTCCATTTGCAGACTAGCTCTGACAAATCTTCCTTTCAAAGTAAAATGTAAAAACCAAATATATAGTATTCTGAAATATAGCTGCAATGTGTTCCTATCTTCCAGCCAACTTTATTTACCCATCATAGAGAAGATTGTTCAGATTGGTTTAAATTTGAGTTTGTTTTGGTAAGCCTAGAACCTGAGGATGTGTTTCTTGATGGTGAGTGGAATTTGAGTTGGTGGTTGGTTTTCAGTCACTTTTCCAAAAAATGTTTGGAATCGGGGTTGGCCCTGATTGCTACCTAAAGCTTAAGGTGTTGTCCCACATTAGAAGGTGTGCTAAACAGGTACATCATCTCAGGGACAGCACTGGAATTAAAGTGCTTCCAGGAACTACCATGTTATTGCTATTAGTTCTCAGTACGCCTCCAGGTACTCCAGCACACCTTCCCCACTCTTCCAGCCAGCTCCATGTGAGGTATGTAGAGATGCAAGGGAGCTAAGTAATTTCCCATTTTCTTCAAGCATCCTTGAACAGTAGCACCATGGTTCCCCTCAGATCCATACAGTAGTCGGTCAGTTGCCTTATAGCTACCATAGGAAGAGGAGAGATGATGATAGATAAAAATGTAATGCTTCATACTCTTAAGACCAGTCTAGCTCTCAGTGCTCTGCAGGTGTTTACTACTATGTGTCTGAGTATATTCGGTTGTCTGGATTTCTTGCTGAACATTCTGTATTCCATAATATATGAAAATTCTATTATACTACAGTACATATGAGTATGTAGTATATGTGTACATGATATATTATATTACATATAATATATTCTATCATACATTAATATTCTGAGCTCTGTCTTATCCCAAAATGTTCATTTATTTGTCCCTGATGACAAAAATGTACCTTGAGTGCAAATTTTTACTGCTAATTTTTATAGGCTACATGCAATGAACATGCCCATTACAGTTTAATTGGATTTGAGCTCTTTAACTTTAAGCACTGGTTCAAGACTATGTATGCCACAGTCTGTGATATAAGCTATTGCTTCATAAATGCAGTAGAAATGTACAAAGAAATGCAAAGGAAAGAAAGAAATATGAGTATCTGTATTCTTCAGGGCTCTTGTTCTGCCAATTAGATTTCACTTACCGTAGGTTTCATTTCAAAAATAAAGTAGAAAGCATGGGTGAAAATAATTTTTCTACATCACCTATTTCCTTCAAAACCAGAGCATATTACAACTTTAATTTTTATATGTCTAATAAATGTGAATTATGAGTAAAAAGTAAAATAAGAAGCATTAGAAATAAAGTTTGGGCATGTTTTTCTTAGACTGTTCACCAATAAAACCAAAAACCTATCAAAAATTCCACTTGAGCATGGTCCTCTACAGGTCTATTAGCCAGTCACCCAGCTTTCAGCTGAACTACTAACTCTGAAAAGCTGGTTTCTTTTTTGTTGATGTATGAGACATACAAACAGCAGTGAGAACAAACATAAACTTCCGAGAACAGCCCTCTTCCGCTAACCCATTATGCTGGGGAAAAAGCTGTCATCTTCTCCAATATACAATGCTGTATAGACTAGGCAATCTGCCAAGACCTTCTTTCTTTATAATGTTAGATCAGATAGAAAACAATAAATTTAAAAGAAAACACCTCCATTAATGATGGAATCAAGCTACTTAACCAAAATACTGAACTATTTTTAAATTAGGAACATACCCCAAAGCTGACTTTAGAGACTGGAAAAAGAAAAGGAGGAGGTGGTAAGAAGGGAGTGTATCACTTCAGCACTGTTCTTTCTAGTCTGACTTTCCTCTGAGCAGGGCAACTGGAAAGATGGTAATTTCAAAGCCACACACTCTCCCACTTAAATTCTTGTCCTTCAAAAGAAGCAAAGTGACATCAATCACCATATGTCATAAATTCCAGGATCTAATAATCTTTAAGAGGCATCAATGCTTGGTGTGATGTAAGCAAAATATTTCAGTAAGTATCTCAGGTATGCTTACCCCAAAATCAAAGAAGACACGTTATGAAATTAGTATAAAGAAACAAAAAGTTCATTTAAAAAATAGTTACAGAGAAAGAGGATTTTGCTGATTGGGCCTACTTTTTCAACTACCTTTTAACCATAGGATAACTGTGAGGACAGTTTTGCACCTCAAATTGTTTGGGATTTTTTTATTGTTAATTTCCATGTTTACTTACACAATTTATAGGAACTGGTTTTGTGCGAGAGAAGCTGCAGTGTCACATTACAGTGAGGCAAAGACACAGAGTTTCTTTCTATAAACTGACATGTTTCCATCAGAAAGTCTTGTGTCTACATTTTCTCTGTGTCTACATTTTCTCTGTAGTGTGTCAGGCAGTTCTTCATAAAACATGATTGTATCATCACAGACAAGAGGATTTCACACAACTTTCAGTGAGGCAGGTTTCCTTTTATGTTCTGTTTATGAGCTTCATCGTACTTCGACACCAAGAATAGTTACAGTCAATATATCCACTTGGTAAATCTGAAATCTCTGGATGTGCTAGTGAACAGTCCAAAATCCAGACTGTACAGGGCAAGTCTACTAATGCCCACTGCTGTGGCTTCCGAAGTATTTTGACATAAGGACATTTTCTTTTTTTTTTTTTAATTACAGCAATAGTAAAACAGTAGATGGGATGCCCAGAGAGGTTATGAAATCTCCATCTTTGTAGATTCTGCAAGCTTGGCAGTACAAGTTATCCCCGCTTTGTGCAGGGGTCACTAAGTTACCGTCCTCTGAAGGTCACTAAGTGGATTGTCCAACATAGGTGTCTCTATGATTCAACAGCAGAAAGCCAGGAGATTGAGTAGTCTCTGTTACTTCTCCCATTGTTAAAATAGCAGCTGAGGGTTGCTCTGGACACTCAGCTCCAGAGGGACTATGAGAGGTTATGTTGTCTTGTCTTTCTATTAGACAACACCACAAACCTGTCAGGCCCTCATTTCCTGGCTCATTCACTCTCAGAACTTCTGATTCCTCAGATCTCAGAGCATGATCCTTTCTTACCTGCTTTGCACCTTCTGTCTTCCTCCTCTGTTGCCCTTTTGCCTCTTCTGTGTTGGCCTATGGATTCACCAAGAAAATGAGGCATAGTAACCCAATAAGGTCTTCTGCCTTGATATTACATTAAAAGAAACAAAAAAAAAAAAGGTGCATTGAAAGGGCAGTAACTTCTGTGCTCAACAGGTGGCCCAAAGTATGGCAATTCAACTTTCAACTCAAAGGTAAGTTGAAAGATCTAGAGGAGTGTTCTGGTTTCAGCTGGGATAGAGGTTTTTTTTTTTTTCCTAGTAGCTGGTACAGTGTTTTTTTGGATTTAGCGTGAGAATAATGTTGATAACGCACTGATGTTTTAGTTGCTGCTAAGTAGCACTTATCCTAAGTTAAGGACTTTTCAGTTTCCCACACTCTGCCAGCAAGCAGGTGTACAAGAAGCTGGGAGGGAGCACGGCCAGGACAGCTGACCTGAATTAGCCAAAGGGATATTCCATACCATAGAACATCATGCTCAGTATATAAACTGGGGGGAGTTGGCCAGGAGGGGTGGATCGCTGCTCAGGCATCGGTCATCAGGTGGTGAGCAATTGCATCGTACATCACTTGTCTTTTCTTGGGTCTAATTTCTCTCTTTTTGTTATATACCTTTTCATTACTACTACTATTATTATTATTATTATTATTATTATTATTATTATTATTATTGCAATTATTATTATTGTTTGGTTTTAGTTTTGGTTTTGAGATAAGAACAGTTTAATAACTAAAATTAAAAAAAAAAAAAACAAAAACCCAAACAGGACAGGGAGACAGCTAACAAATCTCCATGTTGGCAACTATCCTTTGTCTATGAACATCCCAGTAGGTAGAGTGTACCCATTGCTGTGCCTGGTAGCCCTGGGACACCCCAGAACTACGTGCTAAAGTGCGGCAACACTTTGACCTCCTTGGTGTGTAGCATACTGAGGTTGCAGATTCCTTTTGTAGGGTCGTTGCCTCCCTAAAACACAAAGTCAGGATACAATTAAATCTTCTTAATATATTTCTTAATATTCCTATCCCTCTATAAGATCATTCATTTTGAGTGGAAAATGAACAGAACAATGCAAAGTGAAAAATTTTGAAGGAAACATATTATAACTAACACAAGCTCCAATTACAACTCCCACTGACTATAAGCTTAAGTAAAACTCCCACTGACTTCAGTAGGAGTTTTGATTGAGTAAATACTTAATTGGCCCAGTGTCAGTAAACTCAAATATAATAAGATTAACAAGAAGTAGCAAACGTCTAAAGAAATGGTTGTTAGGATGCTCAGTTCCAAAATGTCAGTTCCAAAACATCTGTGTGTCTGTGCATGCCAGCCCTGAAAAATATCAATACAGGCCTGACTTCCAGGTTAACTCCTAGTTCAAAATGAAACAAAGGCTGTACTGAGGTTTATATCATAGAATCATAGAATACCAGGTTGGAAGCGACATGAGGGATCATCTGGTCCAAACTTTCTTGGCAAAAGCACGGTGTAGACAAGATAGCCCAGCACCCTGTCCCACTGAATCTTAAAAGTGTCCAATGTTGGGGAATCCACCACTTCCCTGGGGAGATTATTCCGATGGTTGATTGTTCTCATTGTGAAAAATTTTCCTCTTGTGTCCAGTTGGAATGTCCCCAGGAGTAACTTGTACCCATTACGCTTTGTCTTTTCCATGTGACTCCTTGTAAAAAGGGAGTCTCCATCTTCTTTGTAGCCACCCTTTAAATACTGGAACATGGTGACGAGGTCTCCCCTAAGCCTTCTTTTCTCAAGGCTGAGCAAACCCAGTTCTCTCAGCCCTTTCTCATATAGCAGCCTTCCCCGTCCTTTGATCATCTTTGTGGCCCTTCTCTGGACCCTCTCCAGCCTGTCCACATCTTTTTTGCATAACAGGGACCAAAACTGAACACAATATTCCAGGTATGGCCTGACAAGCACTGAGTAGAGTGGGATAATGACTTCTTTATCTCTGCTGTTGATGCCCTTGTTGGTGCAATCCAGCATCCTGTTGGCTTTCTGTGCCACAACAGCACACTGTTCACTCATATTAAGCTTGTTGTCCACCGGAACCCCCAGGTCCCTTTCCAGAGAGCTGCTCCACACCTGCATTATATTTTCCCAGTGCAAGACCTTACACTTGTCCTTGTTGAACTTCATAAAGTTCTTGTTAGCCCACTCTTCCAGTCCATCCAGGTCTTCTGCAGGGTGGTTGTCCCTTCCGAGTCCCCACTTCCCCACGCGGTTTGGTATCATCAGCAAATGTCATCAGGGTATGCTTGACCCCATCATCCACTTACGAAGACATTAAACAGTGTTGGGCCCAATACCAATCCCTGGGAGACCCCACTTTTGACAGGTTGCCAGTTTGAAAAAGAGCTATTTACCACCACCCTCTGGGTGCAGCCTGTCAGCCAGTTCCCCCACGCACCAACCACACCACTTGTCTACACCGTAACACATCAGTTTCTTTAGGAGGAGGCTGTGGGAAACCACATCAAAAGCCTTGAAGAAACCCAGGTAGACAATGTCCACTGCTCATCCCACATCAACTGTGCAGCTTACTTTGTCATAGAAGGTGATTGGGTTTGTCAAGCACAATTAGCCCTTGGTGAATCCATGCTGGCTTTTCCCAATCATATGCTTCACTTGACTTATGATAGAATCATAGAATCATTTAGGTTGGAAAAGACCTTCAAGATCATTGAGTCCAACCATCATCCATGCCCACTAAACCACGTTCTGGCGTACCTTGTCTACGTGCTTTTTGAATACCTCCAGGGATGGTGACTCAACTACTTCCCTGGGCAGCCTGTTCCAATACCTGACAACCCTTTCAGTAAAGAAATTTTTCCTAATATCCAACCTAAACCTCCCCTGGTGCAACTTGAGGCCATTTCCTCTTGTCCTCTCTCCAGCAACCTGACAGAAGAGACCAGCACCCACCTCACTACAACCCCACTTCAGGTAGTTGTAGAGAGCGATAAGGTCTCCCCTCAGCCTCCTCTTCTCCAGACTAAACAGCCCCAGTTCCCTCAGCCGCTCCTCATAAGACTTATGCCCCAGGCCCCTCACCAACTTGGTTGCCCTTCTCTGGACACGTTCCAGCACCTCAATATCTTTCTTGTAGTGAGGGGCCCAAAACTGAACACAGTACTCGAGGTGCAGCCTCACCAGCACCGAGTACAGGGAAACAATCACTTCCCTAGTCCTGCTGGCCACACTATTTCTGATACAGGCCGGGATGCCATTGGCCTTCTTGGCCACCTGGGCACACTGCTGGCTCATATTCAGCCAGCTGTCAACCAGCACCCCCAGGTGTTTTCCAGCCAGGCAGCTTTCCAACCACTCTTCCCCAAGCCTGTAGCACTGCATGGGGTTCTTGTGACCAAAGTGCAGGACCCAGCACTTGGCCTTGTTGAACCTCATACAACTGGCCTCGGTCCATGATCCAGCCTGTCCAGATCCCTCTGTAGAACCTTCCTACCCTCAAGCAGACCGACCCTGCCTCCCAACTTGGTGTCTTCCGCAAACTTGCTGAGGGTGCACTCAATCCCCTCGTCCAAATCATTGATAAAGATATTAAACAGAACTGGGCCCAACACCAAGCCCTGGGGAACACCACTTGTGACCTGCTGCCAACTGGATTTAACCCCATTCACCACAACCCTCTGGGCTTGTCCATCCAGCCAGTTTTTCACCCAGTGAAGAGTACACTTGTCCAAGCCATGAGACACCAGCTTCTCAAGGAGTATGCCATGAGAGACAGTGTCAAAGGCCTTACTGAAGTCCAGGTAGACAACATTCACAGCCTTTCTCTCATCCACTAGGCAGGTCACCTGGTCATAGAAGGAGATAAGGTTGGTCAAGCAGGACCTGCCTTTCATAAACCAATGCTGACTGGGCCTGATCCCCTGCTTGTGCTGGACTTGCCATGTGAGTGCTCTCAAGACAAACTGTTCCATAATCTTTCCCTGTACCAAGGTCAGACTGACAGGCCTGTAGTTCCCCGGATCCTCCCTCCGACCCTTCGTGTAAATGGGCATCACACTGGCAAGCCTCCAGTCCTCTGGGACCTCCCCTGTTGACCAGGATCACTGATAGATGATGGAGAGTGGCTTGACAAGCACCTTAACGCCAGCTCCCTCAGTACTCTTGGATGGATCCCAGCGGGTCCCCCATAGATTTGTGAGTGTCCAGATGGTGTAGTAGGTCACTAACTATTTCCTCCTGGATTAAGGGGTTATATTCTGCTCTTCATCCTTGCCTTCCAGCTCAGGGGGCAGAGTACCCTAAGGATAACTGGTCTCCCTATTAAAAACTGAGGCAAAGAAGGCATTAAGTACCTCAGCCTTTTCCTCATCTCTGGTGGCAACATTCCCTTCTGTATCCATTAAAGGATAGATATTCTCCTTGGGTTTCTTTTTATTGTGAACATATTTGTTAAAACATTTTTTATTGTCCCTTACAATAGTGGCCAGATTGAGCTCTAGCTGAGCTTTTGCCTTTCTAATTTCCTCTCTGCATGACCTAACAAGATCCCTGTACTCCTCCCATGTTGCCCACCCTTTCTTCCAGGGATGATAAACTCTCCTTTTTTTCTTGACTCCTAGCAAAAGCTCCCTGTTCAGTCAGGCCGGTTGTTTTCCTTGGCAGTTCAACTTGCGGCACATGGGAATAGCCTGGTCCTGAGCCATTAAGATTTCCTTCTTAAAGAATGTCCATCCCTCCTGGACCCCTTTGCCCTTCAGGACTGTCTCCCAAGGGACTCTCTCAACCAGTGTCCTGAAAAGGCCAAAGTTTGCCCTCCAGAAGTCCATAGCAGTGGTTTTGCTAACCCTCTTCCTTGCCTCACCAAGAATTGAGAATTCTATCATTTCATGGTCTCTAAGCCCAAGACGGCCTCCGACCATCACACCTCCCACCAGTCCTTCCCTGTTTGTAAACAGTAGATCTAGTAAGGCTCCTCCCCTGGCAGGCTCACCTACCAGCTGTGTCAGGAAGTTATCTTCCACACACTGCAGGGACCTCCTAGATTGTTTACTCTCTGCTGTGTTGTATTTCCAGCAGGTGTCTGGAAAGTTGAAGTACCCCATGAGAACAAGGGCACACGATTCTTGCCAGCTGCTGTAGAATGATTCATCTGTCTCTTCAACCTGGTTGGGTGGTCTATAACAGACTCCCAGCACAATATCATCTGCCTTATTGCCCTTCCCTCTCATCCTTACCCATAAGCACTGCACCTGGTCGTCACAATCGTGTAGCTCTGTACAGTCAAAACACTCCCTAACATAGAGAGCCACCCCACTACCTCTTCTACCTTGCCTATCCCTTCTGAAGAGCTTATAGCCATCCATTGCAGCACTCCAGTCATGGGAGTCATCCCACCATGTTTCTGTGATGGCGACTAAGTCATACCTATCCTGCTGCACAATGGCTTCCAGCTCCTCCTGTTTATTGGCCGTGCTGCATGCATTGGCACAGATGCACTTCAGCTGGCCTATCGAATCCACCCCCAACATTGGCATGCTTCCCCCAGGCTCACCTCTGGCATGCCTGGGTTTCTCCCCTTCCCCCTTCAAACCTAGTTTAAAGCCCTCTCTATGAGCCTCGCCATCTCATGAGCGAGGATCCTTTTCCCCCTTTGAGACAGCTGGACTCCATCTGTCGCTAGCAAGCCCAGTGCCGTGTAAACCTCCCTGTGATCAAAAACCCCAAAATACCACCGATGGCACCAGCCTCTGTGCCACATATTAACCAGGTGTGTTTTCCTGTTCCTTTCTGTATATCTCCCTGCCACTGAAGGGATTGAGGAAAACACTACCTGTGCTCCCGATCCTTCCACTGATTGCCCCAGTGCCCTGAAGTCCCTTTTGATTGCTTTTGGATTTCTCTCTGCAGTCTCATCACTGCCAACCTGCACAACCAGCAATGGGTAATAATCAGAGGTCCGAACCAGACCAGGGAGTTTCCTGGTAATGTCTTTTACCCAGGCCCCAGGGAGGCAGCAGACTTCCCTGTGGGATGGGTCAGGTCTGCATATTGGGCCCTCCGTCCCCCTCAGAAGGGAGTTGCCTCTGACAATTAACCTCCTTTTTCTTTTTTCAGAGCATGGGAGAATGCGTGGCGCTGCCTGACTGAGCCTAGGCACCTCCCTAGATAGGGCTTCACCTACACCCTGATCTTCAGTGACCTGGTCCTCAAGTTCCAGAGCCCCATACCTGTTGTGTAGGGGCAACTGAGAAGGTGAAGGAGACCAGGAGGGGATTCGCCTGCCTCCCCAAGTAGGGACCTGTATCCATTCCCCTCCATCTCTTAGGTCCCCTCCCGCCTGGTGGCAAGAGGGCAGGGGAACCTCTGCTTCTTGTGGAGCCTCCATGTGCTGCTTCTGCCGCCTCTGCCTGAGGGATGGTAGTGTGGTGGTCCACCAGTCTATCTCCCTCTCACACTCCCTGATACTCCTCAACCTTTCCACTTCCTCCTTCAGCTCTGCCACCAGGCTGAGCAGATCATCCACCTGGTCACACCTCAAACAAGAGGTGTCCCTGCTGCCCTCTGGCATCAGTGATAGACTCAGGCACTCCCTGCAGCCAGAGACCTGGATAGCTGCACATTTACATGGGAGCTCTGCCTGCATCGCCACATTTTTCCTAACAATGGCTTTCACATGAGTGGCAACCATACCTGGGCCTCCTTCTGGGCCAATGCCCACCGCTTGAGCAGCCTTCTCGAGCTGGGAAGAGGGGGGCTGTGCCCTACCTGCACTACCTACCTGCCTGCATGAACTGCTGTGCCACGCCCTTCCTGATGCACCACGCCCTGTTTGCCCGCCCTGTTTGCCGTGCTCCTGGAGGATTTGTTCCATAACTTTTCCAGGGACTGAAGTAAGACTGATGTGCCTATAATTTCCTGGATCCTCTTTTAAGCCTTTCTTGTAGATGGGGATGACATTAACCTTCTTCCTGTCTTCTGGGATGTCCCCCAGTCTCCACGCCACGAATTCTCAAAGATTATGGAGAGCAGACTCGCAATGATGTCAGCCATCTCTCTTAACACCCTCGGGTAGAAAATGTCAGGGCCCAGTGTCAGTAATTTGTAGGGGTCAAGCTCCTGTAATAGTTCACATACCACCTCTTCCTCCACTGATGGTGGTCTGTGTTTGCATCAACCTGAATTTTTGCTCCGAAGGCCTGGGGCCCAACAGGGCTGGTAAAGACAGATGTGAAGAAAATGTTGACAACCTCTGCCTTTTCAGCATTGTTGATGACTGATTAATCTCTCCTGTTTAACAGCAGACCATTATTTTCCTTCTGTTTCTGCTTGTTGTTTATGTACCTGAAGAACCCTTTCTTGTAGTTTTTGACATCTCTGGCCAATTTCAATTCGAGCTGAGCTTTTGCTTTTCTAACTGTATCTCTGCACACCCTGGCAATGCCCTTGTAGTCCTTAATGGGTATTTGCTCACATTTCCATCTCTGGTATGCTTCTCTTCCAGTTTTGAGCAGACTCAGAAGTTTGCAGTTAAGCCAAAGGGGTCTCTTGCTCCACCTATTTCCCTTACCTTTAAAGGGAATGAACTGGTTTTGTGCTTCCAGGAGAGCATTCTTGAAAAACTCCCTGCACTTGCTAGCTCCTTTATCGTCCATGGAAGCTTCCCGCAGAATCCCTCCCAACTGAGCTCTGAGCGAGCTGGTTTCCTTTTCTAAAATCTAAAACCTTTGTCTTAGTAATAAACTTCAGTGTGCTCAGCAGGTTCCCAAACTCCACAATATCGTGGTCACTGCAGCCAAGGCTATCACTAACCGAGATATTACAAAGCAGGTTTTCTTGGTTTGAGAGTAGCAAGTCCAGCAGTGCTTCATTCCTGGTTGGCAAATCTAACATTTGTATGAGAAAGCAGTCCTCTATACATTCCAGGAACTTGATGGATGACATGTTAGCTGCTGTATTGTTCTTCCAACAAATGTCTGGGTAGTTGAAGTCACCCATAAGAACCAGGTTCTGTTGACCTGAAGCTTGCTTAAGTGACCCAAATGTTGCTTTGTTGGCCTTATCACCTTGGTTTGGAGGTCAGTAGCAGATGGCTACTGTAAGATCCCCCTTGGAGACAATCACTCTGACCTTGACCCAGAGGTATTTGACAGGGCTTCCACAATTGCTATAGTTGACATCTATACATTCAAGGTTATCCTTAACATAGAGTGAGATTCCTCCTCCTCTTCTTCCCTGCCTGTCTTTACAAAACAGCCTATAGCCATCCATAATGATCCTCCAGTCATGTGAGTTGTTCCACCATGTTTCAGTTATTCTTATGATATCATAACTTTCTGACTGGGCACAGAGCTCCAGTTCCTCCTGTTTGTTCCTCAGGCTGCATGCATTGGTATACATACACTTGAGGTGGTTGGTCTTCTGGTTCTTATCTTGGGAGGCAGCTAAGGAATATTTGTCACCGCTCTGGTTGGCCTGGCTTATTCTCCAGTTGGTTGCAATGGCATGAGCATTACCACTTTGGACCCCACCACCCGAGTCCTTCAGTTTAAAGCCCACCTCACCGAGTTAGTCAGCCTGCTGCCAAAGATTGCCTTGCCTCTTCTATACAGGTGGATCCAATCCCTCCCTAGCAGGCTATGGTCATCGAAGAACTGCCTGTTGTCATAAAAGCCAAAACCCTCACGACGGCACCAGCCATGAAGCCAGAAGTTGATTTGCATTAAATGTCTATTTCTGGCTGCACCTTTTCCTCTAACTGGTAAAATGGAAGCAAAGATAACTTGGACACCAATACTTTCTACTTGCACCCTCAGGGCCTTGTAGTCTTCCTTGATTCTGCCCAGGTTCTGCCCTGCGGTGTCATTCGTGTCCCTGTACCAATGGATGGTAGTCTGTGCTCTTGACAAATTGTGGCACCCTCTTGCAACATCTCTGACCTTAGCTCCCAGAAGGCAGCATACCTCTTGTGACTGCCTGTCAGGCCAGCAGATGGGCACCTTAGTGCCTCTTAACAGAGAGTCACCCACTACAAGCACTCGTCATTTCTTTTTGCGGTATCCACTGTGTGCTGCTAGTACAGTTTCTCTTTGCAGGCCTTGCTTGTGGGTGTCTACAGCTGTTAAAGCTTCATATCTGGTTTTGGTTGTAATGCTGGAGGGTGGGGACTGAAGTAGAGTCTTGCTTTTGTGGGTCACCAGGGTCCAAGGCGCCTCATTGTCTGTGGTATCCACCACAGGACCATGGTTCTCAAACCACTTCTCTGTCTCCATCTTGGTCCCTCTAGTACTGTGCAGCCTTTTAACTGCTTCCTGCAACTCAGCCACCTGACACAACAGATCATCAGCCTGTGCACATCGTTTGTAGGTACTTTCCTTTTCTCCAGGAGAAGGGTCTGGGCACTTGTTGCAATACCATCTGTCCTGAAGTCTCCTTCCTTACTGGTTCCATCTGGGTGGAAGCATCAGACATCTCAGGGGCTTTCTCTCTAGAAACACTGCTTTTAACTCTGAGGCAAGTGCCCACCATTATGGCAGAGACCTAGAGCACTTCCTTGGGCTGTGGGCCTACAAGCAGGGTGCACAGCCCTTCTCACGCACCCTTCTGCGCAGATGCTGTGCCCTCTCGATCCCTGTTTGCAGGCCCTGGTCACAGCGCTCCTGGTCCATAGTGCTCTCTCGGGCTGTTTAAATCTCCTATGGTTGCTCCTGGCAATGCCCAAGCCATGTCAGCATCTCTCGCAAGAGCTGCCAGCTCCTGGAAGAGCTCTCTGCTCTTCCTCAGGATTCTCTGGCTCCGGGAAGCCCCCTGTACACCTCCATCTAATGCTCAGCCACAGAACTTAACATTGCTGCAGCTACGTGCCTTGCCAACTGAGTGCTGCTTTCAGTTTTGCCACATTTGTATATGAACAAATATTTAAAACAGAAGAAATAAAAATAATGATAATAAACAAGAATAATAAAAAAGGTTCTTTCAATCCAGTAATTTGAGGGTCCCCAAATAAGACTTTGGTATGTCCGCTGTATTACCTAAAAGACCAAACCATGGGGCATGTGAAGAAAAGAGGAGAGAAATTTATTAGGGTTTAGACACAAAATATACTGCAATCCATTCAAAAGACACCACTGACAAAAATTCTCACTGACGTAAATGTAGAAGTCTTTCCTACTGCTAAATGGGCTATGTAAGCTTTAAGAGATTTTTAATTCTTCTCTCTAATGACAGATGAATAAAAAAGAATGGTATGGTTTTGGCAACAATGTGCTATTTGATCCTCATTTGTCTAAGAACCCCTGTCCAGGATGTCTTAGCTGTAGTCTTGAGAGAAACCTTATTTTGCGCTTCATCTTTCAGCAATCAAGAAGGTGAAAACACTACTAATGCAGGGTGGTAAGGTGTTCCTAAGAGTCTGACTTCAAGTAAGACAATGAAGTTACTGAAGGCTGATAGGTTTGTGGGAATGTCTTTGTGATAATAGATGGTGTTCTGGAGCTGAGTGTAACACTTTACACCTAGCGCAGGAATCAGACCAAGTGACCGGAGTCAGCTAGAAGCTGCACTCTGTTCTCTACCTAATGTTGCTCTGCGGTGCAACATGGGGCTGTGGTGTGTAAGTGCATGTGTATGCAAAAAGACAGAGAAGACCAGAAATCATTTACACAGATCTTTTAACAGCAACTTAGAAAATGTTATATGAACAAGCTAAAAGCTAGAAGATGAATGCCTAAACATAGGTGAACTCTTTATTCTATGTATTTCTTGGGGGGGGGGGGGGGACTGGAGCCCAGTTGATGTATCCTCCTGAAATACCTGTAAGGTAAGAAACATTATTGTCCCCATTTCTGAGCAGGGAATTGAAGCACTGGGAGATTAAGTGAATTGCCCAAAGTGATACAGGTAGTAAGGAATAAATCCTAGTCTTCTGACACCAACTCAGTGCTTTAGTAATCCTCTCAGTTACAGTTGCTACAAGAAAATAAGTCTGATCCCTTGTAAATATTACCTAGACCTTCAGATGTGTAATCCCGCTTGAATGCATAATGTCTGCTTCATTGGCTGGAGAACTGAAAGCCAGCTAACCATATGAAGACATCGTTATAACACTTTAGCACTGCCCGTGACCATACTGGATAGTACTGACATTCTGCTATTGCTGCTCTGTATGGCCACAGGAATGTCATGTCAAAATCTGCAGAGGTGTAAAGTTACAGGTTCTTCTTCTATCAAAATGTCTAATAATGTTTTTGAAATTTAGTGCATGTACAAAAGATTATGTTTGTACATATACCAAACTTAGTACTTAACTTTTAAATATCATGAAATAACTACTTATTACACCTTAAAATACTGGCTTCATAAGCCAATGGTGAAGGCCTGCACATTGATCAGAAGTTCTAGCAGGTCATAGATAAGACAATGAAAAGCAAAACATATTTAATTTTAGATAACTTAAATGTGCTTATTAGCATTACCAGTTTCAGGGGACTGGTTAGTTATTGCTAAAATATGCTAATGTGAAACTCTGTATTCAAGTTTGAGGTATATAAATGACTAAGCAAAGAATGCCCCAAATTTGGTCAGTTATGACAGCAGAGACCACAAAAATACTAATGAAGGTAAAATCAACAGAAGTAGAATTTGTAAAGCATACCCAGAAAAGAAATACTGACTAGATAAGATTCACCTAATACAAATGGATATGTTCACACATTTTGAAAGTAGTGACAAAAGGGCAAAATGTCACAAATATGGAAAGACTTTAAAGTCCTCTCCAGTTTGATGTTTACAAATGGTATTCAGTGGTAATGTTAGTTATTTGATCTCTAAGCTTTGCTAAATGGTTCAAATTTAACTAACTAGAAGAGATCTCCAGTTGTTCAGAAAGGTTAACTGTATAGTCTACTGTGACAGGATATTTCACCACGTATTAACAATCTCTTACTGTTTGCCTTCTCTTTTACCAAGTATTTTCATTTTAATTCACAAAAGCTTCTGCTGTTTCTCTGTTGTTCCTTTATCCTGTCTCCAGTTTGCTCTGGAACTCTTCCCCAGTCTTAGGCAGGATTATATAGCTCCCCATTTTGTCTCCTAGCACAGGAATGGGGAACATCATGTCGGAGCATCTTGTCATGTCCTTCCTCCAAAATTTATTAATTCGGATAAAATATTGGAAAGTCATGCAGCACAAAAGCTCTTCTCATGATTGATACGGGTTGCAAGGGTCTAGGTGTTTTTCATTCTGTACTGTTTTTTCTGCTGTTAGACTCAATCTCAACACCCATTCTGTCCCAGAGCTCACCACCGCCACTGAAAGCTGAGCCCTTTATGTGTCCTTCTGACCAATGTTCTCTTCACACACCGGCAGGCAGGCTTTAGCTAGGCAGCATGGGGCAAAAGCTGGCAGGGAGATAAATTGTAGCTACCGTTTTCCAAGGTATTCCCCATAAAGCAATCTGAAAAGCTACTACCATTTATTCCCTCAAATCCCAACATGATACCTAATTCTATGGCACTGGTAGTATTACATTTTTTTAAAAGGCAATGCAAAGTGATGCCTGGAGGTTGAAGCAGTGTTGTGATTTAACCCAGCCAGCAACTAGGCACCACACAGCCGCTCACTCCCTTCCCCCCACCCAGTGGGATGGGGGAGAGAATCGGGGAAAAAAAAAAAGTAAAACTCATGGGTTGAGATAAGAATAGTTTAATAGAACAGAAAGGAAGAAAATAATAATGATAATAATAACAATAATAAAATGACAATAGTAATAAAAGGATTGGAATATACAAAGCAAGCGATGCACAATGCAATTGCTCAGCACTTGCCGACCAATGTCCAGTTAGTCCCCGAGCAGCGTTCTCCCGCAAGCCAACTCCATCCAGTTTATATACTAGGCATGACATCACATGGTATGGAATACCCCTTTGGCCAGTTTGGGTCAGCTGTCCTGGCTGTGTCCCCTCCCAACTTCTTGTGCCCCTCCAGCCTTGTTGCTGGCTGGGCATGAGAAGCTGAAAAATCCTTGACTTAATATAAACACTACTTAGCAACAACTGAAAACATCAGTGTGTTATCAACATTCTTCTCATACTGAATCCAAAACATAACACTATATCAGCTACTAGAAAGAAAATTAACTCTATCCCAGCTGAAACCAGAAGAAGCAGTTATGTGTATTTATACAAAGTAAAATGTGGCATAGAAATATGGCATATATTTGCACATAATTACACATACTTTAGCATACTGTTTTCCATGGTTTGTTTCTCTTGTTTGCCCAAACTGGAAGTGTTTTGAGGCAAAGGGTGGCTCCATATCTTTATACTGTGCCTGCACCAGCATCAGCATTTAACTGTACAAATATTTCCAAGGAAAAATAATAGCAGTTTTGAATATTAAGCTTTTCCCCAAAAGGGAAAATATCAATATGCATTGAAAAACTTGGGACGGGAAATCATTATCTGAAAATCATGTAAGTTGGCATTACGCTTTTAATCACAAAATTCTCATCTTATATTCTGCTGAGAAGTAATTCTCTTGAAATCAGTTTAAAGGAAGAGTAGAATTGTTTTGCCATTGGAAATAGAAAATTTTCAGAGACAAGGAATTACGACTTTAGAGGGAAGGCATTACATTCCTGTGAGAAATGACTGGAAAATAACAAACAAATACTCTGCCCTGATCTGCCTTCTTGCACCCCTTCTGAGGAGAAACAAGACCAACAAGGTAAAAGAAGAACAACTGGCATTTTTTTCTGTGTGAAGAGGGGATTGTTATCAACAGCAATAGCTTGAAAGCAACAAAATTTTTCAACAGCCATTCTTCTGGGAGAAAATGTTATTTCTCTTAAATCAAAACTTTTAAAATGAACACAACAGGAATTAAATTTATATCGGAAAGAGTCTTTAGGTACATGCTGGAGTTTTATCACAACAAAAGAAAGGACACCTCACCCAGAGCAGTCATAGCTCAGTAGTTGCGCAGTTACATGCATACAAGGGTCCTTAGTTTAAGGTGCTCCTTTGCCCGACTCAGACAAGGACATTTTTCACATCCCAGCTGAGCATCCTGGCTATGGAAGGAGGATCTATCATACGCTTTCTTTAGCACTGTGACATTCTGTATAAATAATCCATTGGGCCAGCTACTTAAAGGCTGACCCAGTGTTCATTGTATTCCCTTGCGAAGCAAGAAACAGAGGCTCAAGCCCCCGCTGTGGTAAATGTTTAATCAGTTATCTGATGTGAAACAGCTCCAATAAGACAGCTTGGAAAAAGACACTACATTCTGGCAGCTACTGCACATATCTAGTCAGCAGGAAAACCCTTGCTTAACTTGCTCCACCTATAACTATATGCCGACGGAAGAAAAACATGATAATAGAGAGCTTTCAATTCTAGCACACTACTGCAATCACTATAAAGGTTAGAAAAGTTCATATGGGGAAATAAGGGGGTAAGTTTTAGCTGGAACTATTTACTGATGACAGTGACGGATTTTTCACCAAGTTGTCACATCTTTCACCAAAAGATGTAGTCCAGGTTCAAGCAGTTATTTTTCAGGGAAATCTCATGGCCAAGCCTGTCAGGAGGGCTGATTACGTGATTACAGTAATTTCTCTGGGCTCTTTAAGTTCAGAATTTATGAAAAGACAATAGGAACAGGCAAGTTAGCAGCAAAGGACAATGAAGTATTTGTCTTTAGTTTTGTGTGAGTGACCTACTGAGCTTATTGCGTTGTTATGCTATTTGGTCTGAACAAGACACAGGGAAAACTTTCAGACAGTAGACAAAGTTCCTTTAAGTTTGAGAATAAATATGCTAGCCTGAACAACCATGTAAGGTTATGGACAGAAAAGGATCTTGTGGGCCTCTCCATGGATCCAAAAGCAAGCAGAAATCAGTTCTTTTCTGCCAGTGCTGTTTGCTATTTAGGTAGCCAGAGCTGAAATGATAAAGTACTACTCCTCTATGAAGTTTTTTGTAACCTGAATATTCTTCTTGTATTGAATTGCCTTTCAGTCACCAGAGTCACCAGTATTTAAACCAGATTTCATAGTAGTGAAGAACAGCAGAAGGCATGAAATTCTTACTCTAGATGTCTACTATCTAGCCTGTCTACAGCAGACTTACTGTCTGGACTCCATTATAGTCTTGGAGAGCTAATCAATACAGTCAATGGACTTTAAAAAACAATTCACCTGACCAAATTTAGGACAAGATGAACTGATCTCTAGATGTCATTGACTGTATTGGCTATATCTCCATTGACTATAATGGGACTTACACAATTAATTCAAATATGGACAGATGCATTACATATAACCAAGGCAAGATGAATATTAACCAGAGCCTTTCCATTATGTGGGTAATGAGAACACCCACAGCTACATTAGACAATGTACATGATATACCTGCACAACATCTTTTTGTTTAAGTCTCTTTGTTTCACCTGAAATTGAACTGAAGACTGCCCTCAGCTTTCAACATGGCTAAGAATTTGAGAGCAATCAGACATGTTGCTAATATTACTGTTCCTTGTGTGACATGACATAAAAGAACTCCTATATCTTAGCAATGCTATACTGGCAGGCCATCTAAGTTTGAGCAGATTACTGACTTTGATGTGTGTGTGAATATGCATATATATGCATCCCTGGAAATCAAACTGTGCCCTTGTCTGCTTATAATAATTTACCCAATTCAGTAATACAAGGGATGGCTGGACTTCAGAGTTCAAATTTTCAAACATTTGACTGTCCTAACTTAAACTGATTGGAAAGGAGAATGTTGGATCTTCAGTACTCCACTATTACTTGCCTTAGATCTTAAAATGTGTTTAGTTATGTGTGAAATACTGTAATTATTTTAACATAAATTTGAAAACCCAGTGGATGAGTAGAAAAATCTAAATATAGGGAAAAAAAAACCCAGAAATAAAAATACTATGGATATTTCAGAAATATCTCACAATATTTTAAAGAATGCTAGAAGGTGAAAAGTTTCTTATAAGAACTGTTCTCATAAAGTACATGCAAATGTTCATTATGATGAATGAAATATTATTAAACTCTTTTGTACCCTGAATCCATGTTTGGCTCAACCTTATCTCATTAAGAACTTGGTTCTGAAATCATATCTGCCAAATGGCATTACAATTTTGGGTCCAAGGAGCATGGACTAATTCCTTCAAGTGACATGTTTTCAGCCAGGACATATCAGTAGTGGTGTCCTGTTACTTTTAAAGTTTGTTTAACGGAGACCAATAGTCTAAAAATACAGTTATACAGTTCAGTCTAATTCCAATACATTAACTGATAAGAATACAATTTCTAATGACTAGCTGGGAGATTCCATTTTATGCTTCCTATCAGAACTAATGACAAGGAATAATCAGTGACTTTTTTCTCAAAAGTTCAGTAATACAGAATAATTGTTTTCTAGATAATTATAGGTTTCATGGACGTTTTAGATTGGGTATTGCAATTAAATTATTTTGGTTTCGTTACTGAGAATATTTCTCTGAGTTCCTAACTTTAAAAAATTCTATTCCCCTCTGGGCATACATTATTTACTGGTAAAAGTAAGCAGCAGGACATTGTTTCTCCAAATCCATAGGACAACCTTCAGTTCATGTCTGAGATGGCAGCAAGGGGATTCTTCGTAGTTTTACAGCTGAGTACATGAAACTTGCATATGCAGACCATTAGCTATGTCATTTTGAAAAGGTATTCACGTCATTCTGAGCATGGAGTTATCAAGAAGAACAACTGCCTTCAGTCAGTATGCAAACAAGAAGCAAAAAGATAAAGAAACCCCATCTGAGCTTTCAAAACAATAGGGAGGTAAAAAAGGCATATCAACCTATTAAAAAAAAGCATGATACATAAATACAGACCTCATCAATTTCTTCTCCTTTGAGTCATGATACATAACCACGGTGGGGCCAAGTGGTTTACACAAACTATCCTGAGCAGTGAAATTATGGGAAAAAAATAAATAAAATAAATTAAAATAAAATTAAAATAAAAAAGGGCAGAAATGGGAGTTTGATAGTCAGGGAGGACATAAAAGCTCCAAAAAGCCCCGTGTGATCCACAACAACAGTCCTGTTCTCCCAGACATACTCTCTTCCACCTAAGAGTCTGCCCAAGGACATGAACACTGAAAACAGCTCCATGCAAATGTAAGGAAAGACTGAAGACCTTTTTCTGGATGTCATCTTGGAGCCAGGCCAATGGGCCAGGTATGCTAGGCTATAACCTGAAGTTACCAAACCCTTGTTTGTACAGAGTATGTGTTTCAGTATGACAATAGGGCAGTAGAATATTTATTAAAAGTATGGCCACCCTGAGTGTCTCGCTCAGGATTTGGGCTTTTAAACAGTATTTGGAAAAAGCTGTTTACCAGGAAGCATCCATTTTGACTCATCAAAATTACATTTTTTGTCAGTTAGCAGGTTCTCAGAATGATAATGCTCAGAGAGTAGCTTCACAGATTCCCTCCCTTTAATCCCAAACAGAGAGACCCTGTAACTTGACCTGGACTGAAAATACCACAAATGAAATTTAACTGCTAAGAGAGTATACAAACACGGCTACGCAAATGATTCTGAATATCAGTGGACCTCCACAGGATAAAAAGGCTAACCACAATAACTCCATTCAGATCTTCTAAAGAATTATAGCTGATGTTCAGGAATTATGATCTACCTGACCATAATCATTTACTTATAAAGGCATATCAGTGTCTTAAGTATCACAGCTCCTCCACTAGATAATACTGTGCTGCTACCCACTTACATATTCATGTAAAATACATATAACCTCAATATCTCCATAATAGTAAAAGAGACTTGGAGAAATGCTTCATTTTCTTGTTTTTTTTTTTTTTAGTTGTCTGTCTGTGTGTGTTTAACAGCACTGTGCTGATCTTCAGTTTCATTCCTCAGGCTGTAGGACTAACACAAAGTAACCAGAACATATAGTCAGCAAACAGCAGGGTAATGTTTTCAAAGCAGGAAGAACAGAGAAGATATTTTTGATCATGTTTTTGACCTGTCCCAGTCACCCTGTGGAGCACAGCGCAAAACTTCATGAAAGGAAATATTTGTTTAAAAAGGTCTCTGATTCCCGGGATGCCGTAGCAGAAATTGTAGGCTGGTTTTTCTACAACAAGTTGTTAACTGTATTCAGGGTGTAGAGTCTATTCTTGGTCTGCACCAGTGCTTTGTACTGATCTTAAGCAGTATACTCATTTTAGTGCCTCACAGATCCTACCTAGCAAAATTTAGTTTTCAGCATGGTCACACAGCTTTGGGTCAGTTTAGCATACGGGCATACACTTACTTTGATGATGTTTCTTTAGCACTAACTACCTTAGCAAGAAGTGATGTGCATGTCTAAATGTTAACTTTCCATAGTTGTAAACACAAAAATAATCAATTCCATTTGCAGAATTGCAGATTAGAATAGTGATATTAAATCACAGTAATCCTTTTGCTTTGATGTACACCTTCGTTATCCAGCAATAACAATCACCCTAGTAGGGAAGACAGTAACATTAGATCTTCTGATGCTCACAGAGTTCATCCACAATCTCTGAGTTTGAACAAAGAGATCAACCCTTAATTCTCTGAAGCCAAATTAGAACATAAGACAAACCAGTTTTGTTTCAACTCCCAGCTTCCTGAGATTTTTCTCAGTTTCCTTTACAGCATTTATAAACTCAGCCTGTCTGTGCCTAAGACCTTTCAATTCCATAATCCTCCCTCTTTCTGTATGCTCTGTAACCTCTGAATGCAAATCAAGGGACCTCAGCTGGTGATTCTGGCTGGCTGCTAAACAGTTTTCTCACGCTCCTGTAAAGTCCCCTTGCGTTACACAGAAAATGCTCCCTAATTCACTTATAGCTATCTTAAACTTTAGAAAAGAGCATGGTGCAAAGAATTTGAACCAAACCCCTTCAGATTTGTATATTTCTGCAACGAAGTTTAGGTTTGAATACATCCATAACAATTTTATATGTGGAGAAGAGCCTGGCTCCAAGCCAAGAGGAAACCCACAGGACTTTGGATCTGATTCATACCAGTTTTTCTAATGGGTCAGAGAACACCTTCCTGTCTGTTCCTATACTCGTGACCATGAATATGAGGCTATTTCTTTATTTTACCTGAAAAAAATTTAGATTTGTTTCATTTTCACCAAGCAAGCATAAATCCTCAGCAGTATCAGTTCATAATGAGAGAGACCCAACTAGAAACAACATTCAACAGCTCTGAAAACAGTTAATGGAATTTGTCTACACTGCAGGCCAAACTTTTTCTGTAAGAAAATTCTGCATTCAGTTAACCTTGTTTCCATCTTTTCTCCCCTTTGTTGCATTTACTCATAAGTGCCATCCCAAGGGCAACAAAAAAGACTGATGACCATCAGCAACCTGAGGACCCACAGGCCATTTGGGAATAACTCTCAGAAGACTAGCAACAAGCAACATCTATATCACATTGTAGGATTGACCATGGTCAGGGGAGTTGACACAGAGCCCTACATGCCAGAGGTGATCTGTCCCAGTCTGAATGCTTTGCTCAGCTGTTTATTAGTGTTAAGACTTAGCAAATTCTTTGCAGACCCCGCAATGTATTTTGAGTTTATCTGGATGGTGTTCTAAGATCTCTGCAGAATGGATCTCCTGAAATTACTGATCACTGGTCACATGTCCTGCTAGAATATAAGTGAAAAAATTACAGATATCATGGTTTTTTCTTCCAGATTCTGTAAGAGCTGAGAATTTGGTTTTCTGGCTGAGGAAGGGGATGGTTGAGTCCTTTTTGCTCCCAGTATGAACAATGAAGCAGATGGAGATTCCTCCCTGGAAGGAGGAAAAATCATCATTTGCTTGAAAGCTAGAAGAGGCCAAAATTATACCTTCACCGTGTAAAATGCAACTTTTTTGATGTATATTTGAGTACCTAATAAATTTTTACCAAAAAATCCATATTCCTTAGAAACAAGTTGATTTTGAAAATGATGACAGACTGTCTGTCAGGAAATCTAGCTTGCAGGCTTCTGTCCTCCACTCCTGGGGAAAGGAGATGATGCTAAACAGGGTTCCCTTGGTCTGTTGTCCCTGATTAATAGTGTCCACATGAAGCCCCAACATGTAGAATAGGAACATAAATCAACAGAGTTCTTATAAGACATCAGGAGCATTTCAAGTTTGGGAGTGATATTCTGAACTCTTCCTGTGAGGGAAAGAAAAAAGTCCCTGCCTTGTTGATTTTTATCAAAGAAAGTTCACCAAGTTTCTTATCCTCAGCCTGTTCTGCAGTGATTGACTGCCTCTCTAGCTCTCTTGGGCGGCAGAATAGTTAGTTCCCATGAACATAATTGTCTTCAGAACTGCCCCAAACCTGCTGAGAGTAGTCAAAGTACTCAAAAGTTATATAAGAGAAGCAATAGGCAAAAGTATCACAGACACACATTTACACACTTCACATACAGATGTAGAGTATGGACACCTGGATTGCATTCTCTGACAAGACCAGACTGAAATACATTCATAGAAAATGTGTGGAGACATTTATTTAGTGACTGGTGAGCAGAGTATTTTGATCTGGCTCATGCAGTCATTAGGGCACACTAATTACATAGGCTGACATTCCCCACAGGCAACGAGAAATGAGCTGCCATTGTCAACAGTTTATATACATGTAAGATGCCTTTTTGTGTAGAAGCATTACTTTGTCTGGGGCAGGACTAAAAGGATGTGGAAGTAAAAGGGTGCATTTATTTTGCAAGATTAAAGCAAGGTATCCAAATTCAACCACTATCTGCTTATGATTTTAAAAATACCAAAAAAGACTATCTTGATATTTTCCTATGTCATCAAACAGCTCTTTATCCTTGCTTTTCTTCCACTACTTACAAGGCAAAAAATCTCATTTCTTACAGAGTAAAAGAATCAAGAATCGCACTGGTTTTAACCAGGAGAAAGGATGGGGAAGTTATGGTACATTAAAAATTCCCTGTGTAAAAGCGGCAGGCGTAGAAACAAGGAGAGGGTTAATTTCTCTATGCTGTCAGCAGGCTTCCTTCACCCCACAGTGAAAATTCCAGAACAGAACAGTAAGACCCAAATAACAAGGCAAATCATAATAATAACAAATAAATAACAATGTTGAGACATATTCCAGTCATCTTTTTTGCCTTTTATTTTGCCAGAGGCATTCTACTTTTTCCTATTAAAATAAAACAAATAAAAAGCAGCAACATTCTTTATCTGCTTTGAAAATATTATTTTAAAAAAATGGATCCCTCAACAATTTTATTAAAATAAAGTTGAATATATTCTTCTTTTGAAAGTGGAAATGATTTTGTGCTTTTAATTTCTTTCTGAAGTAACAAATTGCACAGCACCAGAATGCTGCTTACCATTACTGGTCCTGGCCTTAGGGAATGTTACTTTATTACCTTTCCAAACCATACTTCAGAGGAATTAATTAATTGATGCTCTTAGCAGCCTCATCCTGACAAAAACATATGATACTCAAATGTTAAACATGGAAGCTAAGATGAAACTGTCAGGAGAAGGCTGAAAGTGGTTATTAATATGGGTTTTGATAAATATCTTCTCAGGCTCACACTGTGCCTCGTCTACTTTCATCTTGGAAAGTAGTTAATCTGATTGATGAAGATCCTGTTTCAGATTGTCTCCATGCTGAGTTTAATAACTGCACTTTTTTTTTCTTTTTTTTTTTTCCAAAATAAAAAGTCCCTTATTGCAAGGCAAAAAAGCTTTGCACTGGTGTGTTCTGCGATCATGTAAGAAGCCTAACAGTGAAACCCCTGGTTTTTGCCCTCTCCATGCTTGAACAGTGTTGCTTAATTACCACACCATCCCGCATATGACAGCATCCAGTCCACTTCCTCCTCCCTATGTGCTTTGCAAAACAGATTCTAGTAAGAAAATTGTCATCTGCTGCTAATGTTAAGCCCTTAGGCTTAAAAGAGCAAGCTCATCATGGCATCCTATCAGGCCTCCAGCACAAAGGGGCAACACAAGCCAGTTTTGTGTAATTACTAACGTTCCAGTGTTAAAAATGAACAAGTTTACTTTTTTGTTATTACTTAAATTCTTCTATTATTGTTTTAAACATATAGTCACAGTTATGGTTGTTGAGTTGAATAAAAAGGTGTATCTCTGTCACAGAGTAACATCTGTAGATGTATTACCATGCAGTAAACAATTATTCATGTTAGAGCAAAACTTCAAAATACAGTATATATAAATTAGATAGAACTTCAAATACACAGTGTTACTGTGCAGACAGATTAAAAACAGTCAATGGGATTGTTACTAATTAGTAAATCAGCTTTGGTTATAAATGTCACTGTAATGTGGCTACAGAAAATTCTTCTGTTAATTTGAACCTTAAATTTTTTCTCCATGAATGTCTTGAAGTACAGCAAAATGGTATACCGCTATAGCTATTTCTGTAATCATGGCAATGCAGTTCCCCCTGCAATATGCTCTCTATCCACTCTGCTACATTAAGATGACTTTCTCGGGCCATCGCTTCTCCATAATATTTAAAGAAAATTATTTCCTTTGTGTCCACACCTTACAAAACAGACTGCAAATTCAATGCCAGCCTCCTGACTAGCTCACCCTTCATTACCTTCCTAGTTTCACAGAATCACAGAGTCACAGAATGGCTAAGGTTAGAAGGGACCGCTGGAGGTCATCTTGTCCAACCCCTCTGTTCAAGCAGGGCCACCTAGAGTCAAGCTTTCGAATATCTCCAAGAATGGAGACTCCACAGCCTCCTTGGACAACCTGTGTCTGATGCTTAGGGCACTGTCCCATCTCAAACATCTCTACTGAAATGACTGAAAAAGCTTGACAACCATTAGACTGCTGCAGCATGGAGACCGCTATCTGACACACCAACCTGTATCATCCCACTGTCACTCTGAAGTCCCCTGACTGATTTGCATCTGTATAGACCTGAGTGGTGACAGTTTTATTTTTAAGGAAACAAGGTCCCACAACCAGAGTGCTGAAAATAGGATATATTCAAAACCTGCAAGGAAACTCTCATTAAAATATCTTCTAAGTTACTAATTCTACAGCTAAACCTGGATAACACTGAGAGCTAATATGTGGGTTGAAACTGAAAGGCAGTGCAATACTGAGGAACAGGTATTTCATTGCATCCACAGTCTAGCCAAGACTACAGCCCTTTAGGAAATTGTCTGGGAAATGTTATTTTGTGTAAAAATACTGACTCATCAGAAAATAAATTTAGAAAGTTCCATTTTAACTGCCTTTCTATTCCAAAAGCTATATTACAAAAAGTTCTTTTTTGTGTGTTTTTATCTGAAAGAGCTCTTTATTTCAGATTTTAGTTGCTTTTTCTGATTAAAAAACAAAGGGAAAATATTTCTAAGTAATTGTAAAAAATTGTTCCAATTCACTGAAACTTTATTTATATACTGATATCATGTAAATATTTTTGAGAGGGCAGTAAAAATGTTTTCAGACTAAAAAATTAAAGTACATTATGGCAGAGCCCCCTGAAGTCTTATCTCAGCAGTATAGACAAACTCAATTTTGTTCCTGCAAGACCAAGAGGTCTACTGGGGCCAGACTGCTCCTTGTTCCAGCAGCTAGGGCCTTAGCAGACAACTGAGAGAATAGAGAAGATGTGAATCTGTGTACCCTGGAGGGAAAGCACATGAAGAGCCAGGTTTGGTGTTCTTTGTAGTGGTAAGGAACAGGCAAGGTGAGAATTGAGACTAGACATCTCGAAGAGGCAGGTGCTACCTTTCCCCACATACCCAAACCCCTTACTGGTGGTACTGCAGAAGCTGATATGGCTTTCCAGGGCTGAAACAGGAGACAGCAAAGGCACACAGCATTTTGTTGTTCCCAGTTCTCAGTTGCCCTCTGCAACTGCTTCCCCGGTCTGTGCCTATAGCCAGCTCAGCAGCTCTGCTGAGAGGATCCCAGTGGCTCTGCTGCCCTCTTCTGCAGGCAGCAGTGTGCCCTTTGCACTTGCCAACCTTGTTCTTCTGGCTAGCAGGAAGGGCTAGAAAATTAATTTATTGGTTAGGTGACTTGATTAGGACCTGGGAGACATGTAAATTCACCCTTCATCTTTGACTTTGGTTAAACCACTTAATTTCCCCTGTTCATCAGTTCCCACATGTAAACTAGGACTATTCCTTCCTTCCCTCCCCAGAGCTGGTATCTACTAGCAGTTATTTATTGTGAGGGAAGTTGCACCACTGCCTGCAAATGCCACATACTCTGTGGCATACCAGTGGGAATCTGAGTTTGCTGCCAGTGGAAAGACTGATGATATCTCTGCCTCTTTTGAAATGGAGGAAAATCTTCTCACATCCCTCCATCTCCAGCAGAGCACTAACTAAAATCTAGCACTATGTGTATGTTTTCTCAAAAAAAAAGGAAGGGAAGGGAAGGGAAAGGGAAGGGAAGGGAAGGGAAGGGAAGGGAAGGGAAAAGAAAAGAAAAGAAAAGAAAAGAAAAGAAAAGAAAAGAAAAGAAAAGAAAAGAAAAGAAAAGAAAAGAAAAGAAAAGAAAAGAAAAGAAAAGAAAAGAAAAGAAAAGAAAAGAAAAGAAAAGAAAAGAAAAGAAGCAGTCACTCTTTCCTGAAAGTTAATATCTTGATAAACACATCATAATGCAACATGTTTAAATGGCACTATTAGATTATGCTGCTCATAGCAATTCTACACGTCACACAAGTGCCTTGGGTGCTGCATCATTTTATGTATAATTTCCTGGAGGAACAGCACACTGAGCCAACTGCCAGCAAATCTAGAACACAAAAGTTGCAGGGAAGGGCTGGAAATACTCAGGCTGCCTATCTACATAGGAGCAGCTGGTGGATTTTCACTCCACATTGGCGTTGGTTTGGTTTGGTTTGGTTTGGTTTGGTTGAGATGAGTTACAGAGACTGCAGGAAGGAGAAATCAGCTGATCCCATGGGGGAAAGAGAGACTATTTAATACTAAAATGAAAACAAAAGCATACTCTACTTGCTTAGAAAAAAAAAAGAAAAAAAAAGGTGTTTTTTCTAGTGACGTTGAGTCAGATTTTCTCTTGTGCTCTGGCTTTTTATGGTTTCACAGTGGGACGGAGGACAATAAGGAGCTGTTATCTGCCACTGGGAATTATCTTTGCATGAATGTCCCAGTAGGAGCAAAGCAGATGTGGATTTTGACATAATGGGCAGTGTCACTCATTCCTGTAGCAGGACTGATAGACCATGTATCAAGAAAGCAGCATTAGGACTGCAATGAGATGGACTCATTCATTCATGATTGTAAAGATGACTTGCTGAATAGCAACCATTCAGCCCCAAAAGGACACCCCCAAAAAACCACTACTGATTACATTATCAGAACTTTGTTCCCCAAATTCTTCATGGTCAGCACATTTTTGTCAACTACCAAAACCAAATTTGTTTTGGTTAGTATAATCCCTCTCTTTCTCTCCATTAGCTACTGGCTGCCTCCTGTCTCCTTCCTATAGCACTGAATGGCATGTGGCGGAAGAAAGTTTAGTGGAGCATCCATATCAACAGTGACTATCACCAGGCAACTAGTTCTTCCCACTCCATCCTCTTATCTCCTGATTTGTTTTTTGGTTTATGTATAGTATTCTTACTTCCTCGTTTTCCTCCCATACCAAGGCTGGTTGGTCTTACTGAACCTGAGAAAATCATACAATGTGACCGTGGTAGGTTGACCCTGGCTGGGCGCCAGGTGCCCACCAAAGCTGCTTTATCACTCCCCCTCCTCAGCTGAACAGGGGATAGAAAATGTAACAAAAGGCTCGTGGGTCAAGATAAGGACAGTTTAATGAAGTGAAAGCAAAGGTCACATGCGTGAAAGCAAAGGAAAACAAAGTATGTTATTCTCTCCTTCCCATCGGCAGGCAATGTCTAGCCACTTCCTGGGAAGCAGGGCTTCAGTACGCATAGTGGTTGCTCCGGAAGACGAAAATGCCCCCCCCTTCCATCTCCCTTTACTTAGCTTTTATTGCTGAGCTGATGTCATATGGTATGGAATATCCCTTTGGTCAGTTTGGGTCAGCTGTCCTGGTTACGTCCCCTCCCAAGATCTTGCCCAGCCCCAGCTTGCCATTGAGTGGGGTGAAAATGTTGGAGAGACAGCCTTGATGCTGTGTCAGCACTGCTCAGCAGTAACCAAAACACTGGTGTGCTATCAACACCTTTCTAGCTACCAATGCAGAGCACAGTACTAGGAAGGCTGCTATGGGGAGAATTAAATCCATCTCAGCCAGACCCAGTACAGTGACTCAACTCCTCATCTTGGGATATAATCTTATAATCTCTCAGGCCAGTGCTGAAGGCACAGAATTCTTTTGTAAACAAGCACATTCCATTAACATGGTTAAACTTTGTCTGCTCACGGGAAAAGTCAGTTGGTTCATCAATTTGAGTACTGGGGAGTACTGAACCCTGTTGTTTTGTTTCTTTGCTATTCCTCCATTTAATACATAGAAAACAATCAGTCTTCTGGAAAAATGACAGCTGAGGTTTAACTTATTTGGGAGGAGAGACATGAAAGTTCCACACCACCAAATAGTAGCTTTACAAAAAAATACAGTATCCTGTTGGCAAATTACTATTAAGAAATGCAGTTTTAAGAATACAAATTGGTATCAAATTAGTGCCAGCTCTGAGAAGCTGTGAGGATACACATTAGTTGCTTTAACAGCTATGGAAGAAATTGTAGGCCTAAGTGTCTTGCTTTTGTTTGTATCAATCTGTGTGACTGTTAAAGAGATAAGTATGTCTGACAAGTTTCATTTCAAAGAAACCTCTTTGTGACTAACAATGAGTTGATCTCATTACCTGCTTCTTGTATCAGTCTGGTGAAAGAGTAAATCTGAAGTTCAATTTGTCAGTCTTTCTTCTTAATCAGTCTTAGAAAAAAAGTCTTTAAACTAAAGTAACTAATTCAGGAAAAAAAAAAAAAAAAAGCAAACTAGATGTTCTTATCTTTTGAAATCTGGGCTCTAGCCGGAAGCTACATTTTTTTATTAAAATAGCTTTTATCAGCCTAAGAAATTAACTAGTCTAGAAAGAACATTTATCAAAACTGCAGTTAGTCTCTGAAAAGCAGTTAGGTCTGAGCAAAATGAAATTAAATAAGAAAATTCAGTGCCACTGTGGAACATTCCCAAAAGCAGTGCATGGGAAAGAGAATATAAAAGTGCTAGTATACATTAAGTAGTTTAACACAGACCACACAGAACAAGTCATCACATAGTTATAATTAAAGTTGCTTAAGTGTATCCCTACGGTATTATTGCCAAAGGCCAAGAGCCAAGAAACTTTCACTTCTATACATGAGTCTTGTTCACTGAGACTCATCACCTTCAGGTTTACAGGCATCCACAACAGAGTGAATCAAAACACCAGATACTCTTCTGGTTTGCCGCTATGTCTCCTATATCACCCCACTTTGTACAATATGACCATTCAAAGAATGTATTGGCTGGCATTAAGTCTTCTTGTATGAGCCTAATTTTGAGGCAACTGAAATTCGTTGTAAAGAATTTCATTTGTCTCAAAGTTTGAGAGCAAATAAGAGGGTAAGACTCTCAAGAGTAGGTTACTATACTCAAGTAGTAGAAAATACAGAGTGATTAGCAAAATAATAGTATCCCAAAGGAGTCAGAGAATGAGGAACAGGGCAAGACAGAGTGACTGTGGAGAATGTAACAGCAAAGGATAGTGCACAAATCAGAAAGAAATGGGTAATTTATAACATTGCCTGAAAGAACAGTGAAGCCCAAGAATCAGCAAGGTGAGCTCAAAGACACTCAGAGTCAAGAAAGCACCTGAAATGGGAAGAGACTTAAAGTGTCTAACTGCAAGAAGTCTCTCAAGGACTATCAAAGAGTTCAAGGTGAGATTAACCAAAAAACCTAAGATAGAAATAGAAAATGCAATATTTAATATAAAAGTACTGGGTTTAGTGTTAAAAAATGATTATTCAGGCTTTCAAAGTTCAGGTCACTGGTTAAAATAAACAAATATATGTTTTCCCTACTTACTTTATTGTATATAGTATATATTTGAGTCAAATATTTCAGCTTTATTTCACAACCTTGATGCACAGGAGAGGCTTTTCAGAAATGAAAGTTGAAACGCTCATATTTTTACAGGAATTCAAAGGAACATGCTAGCTTCTTCAATTTTCACAAAAATTGTTAAAAAAAATTGCCTTTGCGTTAGTAATGATCTAAAAAAGCATGGGGAAGAAGTAGATGTGGAAATGAGTTATGAGTAAAAATTCTATACAACAGAAAGAAAGCCTGTGTTGGTGGGGAAGGTTTGCTAAATATGGCACTGAGCAGTACCTGTCTGCCCCTTGGCATTGTCATTGTCCTAGGTGGGACTGTAGCACAGGGTTTAATTTGGTACATTTGCCCAGTACAGCCGGCTCTATCTCACTTGCCTTCAGCAAACCCTTCTTTCAGTTCCTGCTGCCCCATCACTTCACTGTCTGTGCTTGATTTAGCAAGCAAATTCATCCCCTGGCCCTGGCATATACGAGTGGAGAACTCCTGCTGGATCTCTTCTTTCCTGCTCTCTCTTTAGCACTTCCCCCACCTTTTTTTATGTCACATCCTGAGACCTGCTTGACAAAACCTTACTACGCATTTTCATTTGGTTGCCCAATGATATTTTCTTCTATGAGCTTGGCTTTTTTTCTGAACTACACCTCTCATAATATACCAAGTTTATAGAGTTTCCAGTACATTCCTGGAAAAGAGGCAAGGATGAGGCTGGGACACATTAAGAGAAATGTGGCCCATACAAAGAACTTAAACCACCAGGGAGAATAGAAATAGGAAGCTCCAAGACTCTAATTGCAATAATGTAGTGATTGTTGTCCCAAAATACAATTTCTTTATTGCATTTAAAAATGAAGATATTTCAGTTAAGGATAACTTTTCTTCTGATGTTCCTAAACTGGAAAAAATGCTCAACCTGTCCCCTGTCTTCACACTGACAATATCTTTCCTTGTAGCAACCATATGCCAGAAAGTATTTTGACAGAAAACTGCCAATATGTCCTTCCTGTGGGGATGGAAATAACAAAGTCTGTAAAAAAAACAGAAGAATAATATAGATGGAAAACAGGTTTAAATGTCTCTTTTCACAATTTTAACAAAAATTTTTTTGAGTCAAAGACGTGTTGGTTGAGAGAGACCAGTGGAGGTCATTAGTCCAGCCTCTCACTCAAAGCAAAGCAAGCAGTGTTGGTGATAAGAGTTTCTTCCTCCTTGCCAGGAGGAGCATGATGTTGATGCTTTTTTCTCCTCCACTTGGGACTGTGTCTCAACATTTTCCAACATGCTTTCACGTTGTGCGTTTTCTCCATTGATCTTCAGCTCCATATTACAGGCAAACTTATGATATCTAGAGTGCCAGAGATATGCTGAATATCTGTTCTTTGTTCTCTTTTTATCCCTAATACTGTTTTTTCTCTGCTCCCAAGGTTGCAGTCCATTAAATGACCATGGTTTATAGAGTGGGATCTTCAGTATCTTCTCCTGCCACATCAGGCAGTGTCTGTATTGCTCTCTGCTGCATCCTGTGTTTATCTTAGCTGATGTTTATCTTCAGATCCTAGACTTGCTATTTAATGATAACTGCTGCTTTTATTTTTATTATTATTAAGGTAAAATTATTTTCCTAAGAATTGTAAACAATACATGTTACTACCTAGGTCTCCTCCACAACTTAAAAGGATAAATGCATGTATTTATTTTCCTAGGAAACAAATGAAAAATAAAAAAGGGGTTTTTTTCAGTATTAGATCAGTATCCTGATCCGAGAGAAAAGGGAGGCTGACTCATGATTTCTGAATGCTGAAGTCCTGAGATTGGCCATAATGATGATTAGGAGAAATGTTCCTCAGAGGCAATAGCAAAAAAGAAAAGAAATTATTGTATGTGGTTAATTTACAAGTATGAGAATGAAACAAAGATGCAGATGGTGAAGAAATATAAGGGCAGGAGAAACTGGATGAACATTAATGTTTACGGGAATGGTGATGAGGGAGAAAGAAACAAGGGCGATAATGGTAAGTGAGGAACATTGTCTGTGGCAGTCAATACTCAATGCGAGCAGTGTTCAATCAATATGCAAAGAAGCAGCTAAAGTGGCTACAGCACAATGCTCAGTGAAGAAGTTAAAATGGCTGCAGCACACACAGTGTGCATTTGTTAATCAACAAACAGCTGAAGTTGTGCCATCTACTGTGACATGAAGAAGCATGAGGCAGGGGGCAGGCAAACAAAGGTTAAGTGAATAAAATGTGATTGATTATTAACAAGGCCAGCAAGCAGGTGAGAAGCAAAGGCAGTTAAGACTGAAGGATGAAAAGCACCGTTCTTTGTAATGACAATGGAAAATACCGAACGCACACCTGCAGCCCTGCTCTGCTGAGGGCACTTCCAGCCTCGTGGGCACTGGAGGAGCTGCAGAGCTGCTCAGGCAGGCTGTAAATCTCCCACAGCAATGCTCCATCCTTCTGTCCATGTCTCTCTAACTGCTGAGGAGAATTCCCTCATGTAACTTCTGTCTTCTTCCAGACATATCCTCAATGATCATACGACCCCCCCCCCTTATTAATCCTATATTAGAGCAGTAAGTAGAAACTATGATTATCTGCCACCACCATGTAAATTCTGTACTGCTAGCAATAATGCCCACTCTGCTCTTTCAGATCCTTTCACTGTACAGTGCTTTGCTATTTCTTTGGCCTGTTCCCTGTCCAGATCTTTACTTTCCTTTGTTACTGCCATTCGTGGAGCTTATTTTTGTTGTAACACATGAACAAATAAATGCAACTTCCCAATGAAACAGAGAAGGGCACCGTACAGACAGCACATTGCCTAGAAATGTGGAGAAGAGTGGAAACATTTAGTTAGAGTCTTTAGAGAAAAAAAGGACAGCCACTACTAGAGTTCCTCCAGTGATGCCCTGACAGTTTTCTCTTCTGGTTTGTATTTGTTTATTTGGGGATTTTTGGAGGGGGGTAGGGGTTTTTTTCCTTCATGTTATGAGTAAATTGAAATGATTCCCAAAGGAGATATATTATAAAAGGAAGGTGAACAAGTACAATTAATTATATCATTCCACAATAGGATCTATCAAGAGGTTTGTGACCCATAAGTCATACACCTTGTTTGTTTAACAAGACTGGCCAGGGTGGCTGATCAGTGGTGGTTTCTCAACATCATCAGGAATCTGGATATTACCCTCCAAGTAACTGAAGGGCCATGAAGTGATCCACTCTGAGAAAAAGGATAGTTCTATTTAGTCATTGATGGACATAGCACTTATGAAATTACAGTACCATTTTCTGCTTGGATGCTGAAATTCTACAGCACATTACACATAAGTACAATATATTCAAAACCAAAATAAAGCCCTGAGCTTCCAAGCAAGCCTGACTTAGTTTGTCCATAGTAATTTCAAGTGGAAAACATTAAGCATAGGAAAAATACTGTACATAAGGCTAAGAAGGAATCACGCAGAACCTGCTGTCTCCGGCTAGAGATATTTTACACCATGATATTATAGAGTTACATACTATAGATTATGCATCACTCCTATTACACACCTGCAGTAGTCAAACAGCAGAGTGCACAATAGAGAAACACATATTTTTATAGGTATGCTATCCTTGCAAAGATGCTTTAGGCAGAAATAATACCGGAAAATTACTTCCCAACTTAATTATTTTTGTTAAAAAAAGAAAAATGAGCACACTTGTACAGTCCCTCAAAATTCATTGTTTTCTTAAAAACCTATAACTTGAAAAAATCTTTTTGTTAAGTCTACATGCAATCATGTTGTTCTCTAGCAACTTTTATGAAATTGGCATTTTCCTAGGGAAATCTCCATGAAAGTATATAAACTATGTATTACTCGCAAAAAAATCTTTCTTGCAAAGAAAGGAAAAATGAGCTGTTTCTGTATGCTATTTTGGTACAGTTATTCTCTGATATCGTTATGAACTAAAATGGTTATTCCATTCAATAGGTAGATTTCTCTATAGACATATAGAGTTCTGCATACAACTCCATAACTACAAAAACATATAGGCATCTATATTCACGTAGATAGATACTACTCTGTCCCCTATCACCTGTAAGTGAAGAAAAAAACACAGAATGTATAATTTAGAAGAATGGATATTAGTAATAATTTTCAGAATATCACAAGCTTACTATTGAATTTTGTGTTTTCTATAACATAAACAACAAGAGTAGAAACATGTAAATAAATGAAGGGCAAAACAGTCCTTTATGACAATAAGTGCACATTTTGTTACGTTAAGGGGAAAAAAACTAAATGAATGCATTTAGAACAACTGATTTTGAAAGGTGTTAACATTCATCTATACCCAAACAAGGAAATTCATACATCCTAAGGAGCTATTTAGCAGAGCTCCATACAGGTGTGTTTACATTTACAGATGTTTTGGACTCCTCAGTAATGATTTTCAAATCTATTTGCTAATCTCACCCACACTGGAGAGAAGGTAAGAGCCTCCAAGATATCTGGCAGAAGAGAACAGCAGCACTGGTGAATAGTGATGGGAACATAAGGGCTGCTTTGGTGTTCAGCTGTTGCTGGTCAGTGGGGTTTTTTGTTCAGCTGAGAGCCATTACAAGCTCTACAGCTGTAGGAAGGCTACAGTTGCCATTTTCACCTTACTAAACATCACAGAATCCAACTGCAAAACCCAAACTCAAACAAAATCCAATTTGATTATTCCCACTTACAGAGCAAGTTTTCAGAGAAGATCACTGCTCTTTGTTCATTAACATGATTATGGATTTTTGCAACCAGAGCAGAAGTAACTTCTTGACTGTTATGGTACTAGCAGTAGTGACTTTACAATGCCATGTGGAGGTGAAAAGGCAGGGTTTAGCCAGTTGATACGAGTCCAGGGTTTTGTGGGACACTGTGCTGCAAAGGGGAGCCTTCCCTAAGGGAAATGCTCGTGGAAAAGGACTTGGAGAAGGACAGATTGGCTAGTCATTGTAACTTCCATTAGGTAAAGCTCACAAGTGGAGGAGGAATATAACATAGTTCAGCCTCAGTGATAAACCTTTATTTGAAAACACATGGAATGCACTGATTACTGGGGGAGCATTTACTTCTGCTTCTGCATGCCCACAAATTAATAATTGTAAACTTTAGCTTACATTTCTATTACCCAGCTGCTGTGGCATGGATTAAGATACTGGAGTGTAAGGATCTAGACTTTATTCAGTGTTAGTCCATTGTATTTCAATAGGACAGAAGCTGTACTTTGAAAGGGGAGATGGAAAAGGTGGTTTCACATCACCTGATAGGGTACAGACGGGGCTGAGAGGGAGTTTCCCATGCTCATCTCCATGGGACTGCACTCTTTATACAGTGTGAGAAGGTGACAGATTAAAAGACATTTGTGTGAGCTGGCAAGGAAGAAAATGATGAAACCAGACAGGGGTCTTGGGATATAATGCATTGATAGTTAAACAATAAGCAGCTATGGTACTCTCAGTTCATTACAGAAGACATAAATCAGAAAGACGTGATTCAGTCAGAACATATGGAAATGCCATGTAGCACAGGAAAAATACTAATACTGTGACCTGTCATAACGTCAGAATTATTGTAAAGTAGAAAACGTGGGGCTGACCATGAAGAGTACTTGGACACTATGGGACGTGCAGGCAGGTTTTGCAAATTCTCTCCAGTACTGGGGTGTACAGAAGCAAGTCCTGCCAAAACACTCCTCAGGAAAATGCACTGATTATTGAGCCTAGGTGAAAGCTACCTCTGCATCTCTGTATCAGTTTTGCAAACTTAACCTTGTCTCCCCTTCCCCACCTTCATCTTTCCCAAGATGAAAATGCTCTGTAAATTCAATTCCAATTCAAAACCAGCTTTTGAACAGCTAAAATCCCAATTTTCCATTTCCTGAACGTTTTTCCTAACCTTGTTCACTTGCAAGCATATAGTATATACATGTCGACAAATGCTATAAAGATCGGACAATATAATTTCTTCAGACTCTAAAGGGAATTATCAATTATCCCCAAAGCAGTAATACCGGGCTCGGGAAGATATGTTTCCTTGCCATTTTTAATTGTCTTGGGCAAGACCTCAGCATGTTCCAGGTAGGATTTTCTATGAGGGACATATTTATATGGGTATGTTGGCACCTAAGGAAGAGTAAGATTCATAGTGAGGTTTATAAAAGCATCCCATTTAATGGTGGATTAAAATAATAAAACCTAAGCTGAAAAGCATAAAATGTGAAAATAAAACTCGCAAGGTATTTAAAAACTCTAAAAAGTCTGAACTAAAGTGAATTTAGAAGCACACACCGCACGAAAAATCAGTGGGCCTTCTGTTCTTATGTTATTTATGAGCTTAAGAAAATTCCATCTTTAGCAACTGTCACTTTTCAATTTTGACAAAAAATATAGATGCCCCAGTTCTAGAAATAATTGCAACCTCATCTCAGGCTTTAAACAGTCTTAAGATGAAAAGATCACACAGACATTTTTGCTTGTTTCCACTTTATTTTGCTGTATTAAAAAAGAAATTAATTAGGCATATAACACCATTCTTCTGGTCACCCAGAGCAGTGGCTGCCAAATAACGTTTTATAAAGCCAGTGAGTTGACTGGACTGTTTTAGTGTTCATTGATTGCTGCTACCCGTATCAGTGTCTATAGTTGCTGCAATGAATTATTAGTCTAAAACAAAAATAATGTTAATGTCCCAGAGTTCTGTTGCAAAGTAAAATGGGTGAAGAGCCATCTTTATGTTTGGATCCTATTTGAAATGTAATTCATGACATTTTCCAACAAAAGTTGCAATTAGTGTCGTGGACGTTGCTGTCATTGCATTGCAAACACTTCATTTCTTGTCTGTCAAAATCAGAGCAGCTGTCACAATTCAACTAAATTGAAAAGAATTGTAATTAGAAATCCCTACTTTATAAAATTTCCAGTACACTTTAGCTAAAGTCAAAGTAGTAATTATACAGATTTCAGCCAGGAATGCAATTTAAACTTTTTTAATAGAAAATATTGCCTTTTCTGCTTTTCTGAATGCCAGGTGTGATTATGAAAAATGGAGGTTAGCCAAGATTAAAATATTATTGTACATCCCCAGTATTAGAAAGTAATACTGTGTATTTTTTTTAAATCATGTTTTTATTACATATAATCCTATATCCCTTAAGTCTTTTCTATGTAGAAAGTTGAGGCATTTACCATAGAACCAATAAAATGTAGCTGGCACGTTAAAGAGGCATTCAGAACCAGAGAATGAGTTTGCATCAGAGTTTTTCAGGTCCTCAGAGAGACAGATTCCACCAGAGAGTTCTTGTTATTAAAAAACAGTGAATGATCCAGAAAACTACCTGATGCAGATACAGCCCCTACAAAGCTGCTGGTTTGGGCAGAATAAGGAGGGAGAATTCATTTTAAACCTTTCATCCAACCAACAGATCTCTACAGGGGTTGCTGTTATAGTGAGGGCAGTGCAGCTTCATGCGATATTACACAATTTATGAAAAGGTTTGCAGCTGCGACTGGCTTCATTCATTTATTAAGAAGTATTTTTAATTAGCTTAAATGTCATGTAACCTGGACAACCATGAGACTTAATACTTCAAAAGAAAATATTTTTCAAGAAATTCCTTGACATTTTTTTGCACAAACTTTGCAAATATTTCTGCTTCTTAAACTTCATTCTTTAGCAGAGACATTGTTCAGACAACTGCTTATTGCAATTTGCTTATCCCCAGCAAATTCACCAACATATTTCTCACAGAGTAACTAATAGATACAGCAAATTATTAACAGTCAGACCTCTGCCCCAAAATTTCTATAGAAAGATAACAAGGCAGTTGAATAACGAGGGGGTTAAACTTATTCATGAGCAGACATAAATGTTTAAGTTTGTTGAATAAATTATTCACTGTTAATCATTCTTCTATTTCCAGGTATCTGTGATTTGTTTCCCATTTGAATGTCTATTTCATCTTTTTCAATACATTTACTGTCTTCTTTTATACAAAAGCCCATATTTTCAGAGCTAGACGTCTGAAGTATAAGCGCACTGAGGCATCCAAATAAGTGACCTGATTTTTAGAAATGTTGAGACTCAGCTCCTGTGTGATCAATATATATTGATTCCACATACTACATTCTCTTTATGCAGTTGAAAACATACCAATATTGCCATCCAGTATTTCATCAGGAAGCTATAAAAAAATTCTTAGATATCTGTGTTATTGACAAACTAAAAGTAAGTGTCAAACTATAATTCCAGTGGTGTATAGTGTTAGTAATACTCAACATTGATTTGTAGAGTTTGAATTAGAGAACTTATTTATGTATTCTCTGAAATGCAACAAATGTTTTCAAACTGAATGCTACACATAAGGGCTTAAAGACTGTCTCTGACCTCTCAGATAGTTCATTTGAAATTTTCTTTCTCAGAGAAGTAGTTTTTAACAGTAGATATTTATATCCTACATTTTGCGTAAGAACAGTTTCCCTGCGAAGCCAAGCCACTGATCCTGAAAGGTTTGTTATGTTTTGTTCATATCATTCTTACCATCCTGAAAATGCCATAACTCCCCTCACCTTAAAGCTCTTACTGGATTATAAACTGGAAAAATCGACATCCTATCTCTGTTAACCTTTGGCAAAGCTTGAGGAACTATTCCTTGCTCATGAAAAAGCCATCTAATTGCTAATCTATAATCCTTTTAATATGCTCTACGTTTTGGATTGATCTATTGCCAGCTGACCCAGCAGTGCCCATGGCTATATTAATCCTATTATTCACATGTTCCAATGGAACTCTTTAATGAAGTCTGAAAGGCTTGCATACTACTGATATTAAGGATGGTTACACTTGTATTGCACCTAATTATGGAACATTTTATTGTATTGCCTAATTGTGCAATTTACGTTTTTTCCCAAGGCATAATTTATTTTGATTACAACCTTTATCATATTGTTTTCATCTGTGTTCTTTTTTTTTGGGGGGGGGGGGTTGACTTATTTACAGCTTCACTGCTATTGTTTTAATATACTAATAAGCATTGCATCGCTTGACCAAACTGAATATAAAATTAGCAAGGTAAACAATGATGTTTTGAAAAATAGAGTAATAAATAATAATAGTATCTTGTACATTTAGAATTTAACCTGAGGATTTAAAAACACTCTAAAAACAAGGACAAATTGCTAGACCTTAAAATACTCTTTTAGGAAAGCATATTTAGCAATATTATAATTTTGTTCAGAAAGAAATTAATGAAGCATGTTAATAGTAAAGACACTTTAATATCATCTGCCACAGTTCTTCAATCTTGACTCTGTCATTCTTTCTTGCAGAAAATACAGGAACAGTAAGCTTTGCATTGACTTCTTTAGGAGTTTGAAGCAATTCACAACTGTTGAGACTGATGTAATCACTTTTAGTGTCCCACTCTAAAAAACAAATCTATCTTTTCACTCCATGCACTGCACAGCAACTAAAGCACACCATCTGTAAGTACTGCATCAGAAAAAAGTTTCTAATCCATCCATCTGTAATCCAGTGCAACTTGGAAAATAAAGGCCCCTGCTCCCTACACTGTTGCCCTTCACTGAGTCTTATTATGGTTTGGGTCATGTATCTCCACAAAACCTGCCCTGCAGTTACAAGAGAAATCACTTACCCTTCATGATTCCATAAGAAAAATAATAGCCTGCCCTCTCAAAAAATCACTCAAACTGATTGTCACATGTTATTCTGTCAACTATGCCAAGAAATAAGAGCATCAAGAGCAGAATCTGTGTTTTCTAAACTGTATCTCTGCTATGTTAACATCTTATCCCAACTTGGCAGTAGCCTCCATTTGCTTTGTATTGGAAATTAACATTTTATTATTAACCCTTAAAAATTAAAGAAGATTAAGAATGTTGTAATGTCTCAGCTGCTGAGTGATCAGCAGAATACATATGGTCCTCATTGGCAGAAAAATAAATATCAAAGCCTCAGCTGAATAGTAACCTTCAGCTACCTGAGCTTTCTGTCTTAGATCTGTTTCAAAATACTAAATCTATTCCATAAAGCATAACCTTAGATAAGTAATGTGACAATGGAGTATTGATTACTTTTTTAGCCTTCCTAAGTCTTATGTATTTAAATACAAATATAGATTCACAACAACATATATTTACAAAAGCCAGCTTCTATTACACAATATTGCGCAACTGGCTATTTGCTTGTGCCTCTTAAACACCAGAGAAAATGAGGATGTATACATGTTGTCTCTGAAATACTTCATTAAGGTTGTCTAATTGGAATGCTATTTAATTATTCAATATAATGGCTAGAGGTATTCTACTCATAAGCAAGAGTCATATATCTAATTTAGGATAATATTTTAAAATCTACTACACTGGTGGCTTTGGGGGTCATAATTGTAGATAAACCATTGCAGCAGCAGTTGTGCTTAACATTTACGTGCTCTCTTGACAAAATACTGGTCTCACAAAAATCTCTAGGAAAAATAATCCCCTTTGGCAAGCAGTGGCGCTCACTTTGGGTTTGGCTTTTTTACAAGGCAATTGCTTTCCCTGGACACTCTGCTCAATCCCTCCATGGGGCTTTCCATAGAGCATCCTTCTTTCCTCTGTGCACACGTATCTGAATTTCCTTACAAAACAAATCAGAGATACTGAAGAATTCGGTCTGTCTATTCATGGCATCAGGAATTCGGGACCTACTTCAAAGGACCTGTGTCCTGCAGCATAGACCCAGGCAGCATTTCCCACAACTAAGAGGCCAGGAGCAACTAACTCTAAGGTAATTTCTCACACTATTTTGCCTCCCTTCCCTATGCAGTAGGAGGTAACTACGCAACCCCCCCGAAACACTTCCCACACTACAGTAAACACCTAGAAATGAGATGTACGGTGCTTAAAGAGATTTGATAAGACAGAATTGGAGACTGAAAATTCACCTGGGGTTGCACTGCAACCCAGATACCCACTCTGAGCAATCCTCGCCTTACCAGTAACCTCATTGTCATTCCAAGGAACCTCTGTATTAGGTTCGATTCAGCATGGACAACAGCATAACAAACTAGGACACAGAGCTGGTAAGAGATGTAAGTGGAAAAATAAGTAGTTCAACTAAGGGAAATCAATAGATTATTCAACCCTTGGCAATACATGCTATTAACATAAATGTGTTCATTAGTCTGCTAATAGATTTACCAGGCAAAAGCATTTTTCCCTTTAGGAGCATGAACACCACAGAATGTAAGAGAGTCTCTGACTCATTGTATCATCTTAAAAGAACGAACTGTGTCAATGTTGGATACTTTTCCTTTAACCAGTATTAGCAAACACTCACCAAACTGGAAAAAAAACCCAAACCCAAACCCAAAACAAAACCCAAAACAAAACAAAAACAAACAACCAACAACAACAACAAAAAAAACACAACAAAAAAACAACTGGCTAAGCATTGCTCAGTTGATACCTTAGTTGAAATTTGCTTGACTAACTGCAAACAGGAAACCATTACAGCAGCCATTAAGAGGGTTGAGAACCAAGTTAGGACAATGTTACAAATCATGTAGGCTGAGGGGTGGGGTATGAAAGGCCCATAAAATTCATGGAGTGAATGCAAAAATGAAAACCATCTGGGGAAATATATGTAGAAGTGGGTTTATTTTTTACTATTTCAGATTCCTGAGATCCTGACCAAATCCTTTATGTTCTCCATTATTAGCATTTCAATTTCTTATCAGCTCATTTGCTTAATGTATTATCTTTGAAAGAAACAAAAAAAAAAAGGTGGCTAAGATTTAGTTTTGGAGGGAAGGAGAAGAGGGAAGAAATGATTCATGTCATCTTAGATTTTGACTTAATGATACCGATTATCACTATCAGTCTATTTCCACATTATTTCTAAGGTATTTGTGATAGTTTATAGTTAGCAGCTGTATTTGTGTAGAACTGATCTCCTTTTTTCTCTGGGACTTGCTGAAGTAAATTGGCACAGATTTACTTGTGTCTTAATGTCATCTTTTTTTTTTGTCAAACACTTTTAAACCATTTTTAATTGCTCTCAAGAAATCATTGTTTACTTCCATAAGGAGTAGTAATAGTGGCCCCATTTTTTAAAGTTAAAAATGAGATGATCTTTTCTTTCTGGGAGTTAATGAATTTTTAACTCTGCATGTTGTCAATTTGTAGTTTGGATGCTGCTGAACTAGGCTTTGAACATCTCAGCAAGAAGGCTTTATAGCATTTGTGTTGTTTTATGATACAGTTAGAGAATCTGAAAAGAGTGAAAACGATTTCGCTACTCCTGCTAATATATTGATGAGCTCTCTTAAAATTAGCAGATTCACAAGTATGTTAGACATACTGTGTTATTAGCCTAACTTTACTCTGGGAGTTGGCTAGTAGAGCTCACTGCAGCCATTAGCTCCTGACCTCCTGCCTTGCAGTCACTTTGAAATTTTGAACAAAGTTTCCATTACATGTAAGATTAGTAAATCATTTCTCTGTTGTTTGCTGGATTACATCTATTATTTACTTTCCCCAGAAATATGTATTAGAATTTGCATATCACCAGTTCATCACAAAGATTAATTATTAATTCATCATAATAATTTGCAAGTGCAATATGTGGTACTTCTCCGCACAAAGTACAGCACAAACTTTAATTAAGTTTCCTAAAATTAAACTGACTGGTCATTGTATCATTTTCCTGGTACCATACTGTATGCCTAATATCTACCAAAATAACATGAGCAAGTCAATATTTAGAAAATAAGTGACAGTAAATTCACAGATTAAGTACCTGTTGTAAAGAACACATCAACTATATTTAAAAGTCAAAAATAAAAGTTAATTGTAAATTGTCATAACTATCTGATTTGGGAGTTGATCGATCAAACAAACTTAAGCAGCAACATATTTCATAAAATAGTGAGGACCTTGCGGCAAAGCCATCAAACAGACATAGCAACATTAATCAAAAATGGCTCACTGCAATAAGTGAAGGTTTAATAAGTATAAATGTACTGAAGCAAAACATTTAGTTAACCCTACATGCTCTGCTGAATCAGCAGACTATACTGTAGGTTGTTCTAGTAAACCATATCTGCATCATAAAGTAATTGAAAAAATCAGTTCATGTGGTGCCAACAATTTATTTATTTCCATTGTAAAGAAAATTTTAGTATGGAAGAAGAGAGATAAAGAGGGAGATTTATAGTTCATTTGCAGCAGATAAAAATAAATATTTTGTTTATGCTAAGTCCGACAGAAAATAATATTACCCAAGGGATAAATTCAGATTGTGTCAGGAAAATCTTATCTTTTTTTCTTAAAATCTGACTAAAAAGCAGGTTCTAGGTAAATGTTGCCAAAAAGGGTGAAAAACATTCAACTAATTTTTTTTTGGCCATATTTTCTTGTGTTTGTTTTACACTGATGCAGACTTATCAATGCTTTTTTTTCCAGGAGAATTCTAGAAACCATTTCTAAACAGTCTAGTTATTTTGAAACACAGTTAATGCTCTCAGTGGGGTGTGTCTGAGTTCCACTGCGCAAAGTTTAACCAGGAAGACAAAATTTCACACAGGGAAGAAAAAAAAAACATCTTCCATAAAATAAGTGAGTTTGAAATGTATTTTACTTCAGAATATACTTCATTAATTGAGGGGGGGGGGGGGGGGTCCCCTCCCTTTTGGTTACATTTAAACTCAATTTCAATATAAATCATCAAGAAAAAATACGGTATGATGGGAAAAAAAATGTTGATTTTTTTCCCCCTTGTGAGAGAAATGGATAATATATACTGAACCTTAAGAATAACGCCTTCAATACATTAAGATAAACTTGTTAAAGTTTGTATGCACTACGAACCAGTTAGGAGCCATCGCCTAAAGCAAATCCAGGCCCTGAAATGTGTGAAAGTTTTCTTAAAAAACTATGGTTGAATAAATATAAGGGTTAAGATTAATAAAGTATCTGGAAGGACACAGAAATATGGATAATAAATAAAACTACCTGCTGAGGCTGGACATTGCGTCTGGAGGGTTACTATTCTGTCCAGGGAAAATTGAGGAATCAAGGAGCTCTGCAGAGAATGTGTGCTGTGGAGGAAAGGGACATAGTTTCTCCATCTTCTAGACTTCTGAACTAGCAACTGGAAGAACTTTTAAGCATGCATCATCCCAAAACAGTGTTTTGCAGTGAAGTGAGAATAGCTAATCCTCGGCTGAATCCTCAGTCACCTCCCACTTGCAACTATCCATCCATCCCACCAGTTGCAGGGTATCATTGTGGAGGCTGCTGTTGCTTTGAAATGAAACTTCTGGCACAGGGAATATTCACATCTCATATCTACCTATGCACTTTGAACTGCTGGAAAAGGGACTTTGCCTCTCCCAGTGGCAACAACTGTGTGGAGAAAAAGGTATATTGACTCAGGTAGTAATAACACAAAGAAAGAATTTGTTTCTTTCTCTTCTCCCTTACTCTTCCACACTAGGCTTATATTAAAATCTTCAAAATGTTTCAAAGACAAATGATGTAAATAAAGTCAAAAGTTTACTTATTGGAACAAACATTTGAATGCTGGGAGACTTAAGTTCAAGACATTTCTGAATTCAGACCAGGAACTTGGATATCTTTCTTCATGTTACAAAACAGTACTCTGACAAGTTGCCTGCTGACTAGTCTCTGACAGATGTTTCTTGATATCTCTTTCTTAGTTTTGAATTGTTAGTGGTACAAAATAACTTCCGGTACTGTAAAAACTCTACATAATAAGTACATGGCAGCTAAGAATTTTAGAAGAAAGTAGTATCATCTAGTGCGTCAGATGAAGTAGCTGGAAGTAGCAAACAGACTTTAAAATTTAATTATTCCCCAATGTTTAACAAAATAGCAGCAAACTAAAAATAAATCACAGTTTGAAACAACAGATTTAAGTCAAACCATTATACTGAATGATCTGCAAGGACAAGCTAGTTAACAGGTAAAAAATAATGAAGTATGAAGCAGAAAAGACAAGAAATAGACTGGAATGTGTCTGAGAACCAGTATCACAATTAAGTCCATAAATTGCAGTATATGTCAGAGTTATAATTTTAATTTAAAGACATTGCTTTGCTTTGCTTTGCCTTTTTTTTTTTTTTTTGCAGTTCTCTGTTAAGCATCAGAACTAATAGATCAAGAAATAGCTATTTTGTTAAAAATTTTCTCCCACTGAGTGTTAGTTGACCAAGTGAATCCATTTTGACACAAAGTGATTTCTTTGCTTCACCTGCACAGTTTCACTGTGGAATTGGGCACAGAAGTACCACTGGAAGGGAGCACATATTGTATTCATGAATTCTGATGTTCCTTCTGGGATAGTGGGGGAAAGGATTGACTGTGCTGGCTTCAACGGACAGATTTGCCAATTGTTACTTTGATAAGGTCTGATTCCATATGATATTAGCTTGGTGGATGTTTGACTGTTGTGATGAGTTTGGCAAGCTCAAGGCAGTGTGAAAATTAACAGAATTTTCTTTTTCAGAGGGAGAAATGGAGGAAGTATTTTAAGATCCTGTGTTCCAGTATCAATTGCTATGATTCAATGATTTTCGTATAGATTAGTTTATGTTATACCATATGAAAAGTAGAACTATAGAGTTTGCGGTGTTTGGAGCGTGTTTGGCTTCTATTTTCTGCTTTAAATTTGTACATTGTACATTTGTAGCTAGCGCGATGCTTTGTGTTTTATGATGAAGTCCTTAATTGCTTGATTTCATACTACTTTGAAAACATATGGTAATTTGGGATCTTTTTCACCACGTGCACACAAACACATGTATTCACAGAAGTCTGGAGGGAGATACCAAAATCAAAACTTTTGGCTTGCATGATAGTTAGAATGAGAATTCATTGAAAGTTTTAGTTGGGAGATGCTAGACTGGCCTATAAACACTCACTGTCCCAATGCCAGAACAAGGATTGTCTGTATATACTTGAATTATAATAATCATTTAGCTTATAGAAGACCTGGAATCAAGTTCCCAAGTCGTCTTCTTCCATTTTTCTATGTTATTTGTTATTGTGGCTTGAATCTCTATTTTTGATTGAATATCGTATTTAGAGCCAAAGAGTCTTTCTGCATATTTCTGAAGATATCTCCCATACTGGTACAGTCCCACCAAGCAGTTCATTTCTAAGGGAAATTTTTCTTACCATCTCTGATCAGGGATATAGTAAACAATCATCACGAGGAAAAATTTTCTCATTTGCTGAGGTTGGGTGGGTATCTTAAAATGGAGATTTTTTAAGATTCTAATTAAAAAAAATGTATCTTCTAGTGATATTTGCCTTCTTCAGTAGACTCAGAGAGAGGAAGATGAAAGTTCAGGGAACAGTCAATATTAAGAATTCTTATAAGAACTGTTGCTTGATCTTTACTGAATAGGGCTGTACTGATCAAGACAGAAAGTTGTATGTGTTTCTAACTGCAGATTAATTTATCACTATTTCTAAACACTGCTTTATACTTTAAAGACAGTCACCTGATTTATCATAAGACTGACTCATACCTGGAAAATAAAGCATTATGTTTCTGCCAGTTACTAGACTAATCCTTTGCAGACACCTAAAAAAAAAAAAAATTAAAAAAAACCAAGACTTACATTTTCCTGTATTTCGTTTGGTCTGTATTACAGTGGGATTTTTTCCAAAGCTGGTACAATAAAAATAAACATTAAAAAAACAAACAAACAAACAAAAAAAAAACCACCAAAACCTCAGAAGGCTTGAAACATGTAAACATTTCAAAATACCGTAAATACTTTCCTTCCTGCATTTTCCTATCTCTAAAACAGCATCAACATTATGACAGCACTTGCTAAGCCACAATTATATGTCTGAACTTTGAGAGAGAAAAATGCTTAATGGCAAGATACAAAATTTGTCTTGGCATGGAAAGCAACATTAAATATAGACAGAATATTGATTCCTCATAAGGTAACATATTTTGGCAACTGAAATCAGTGTAAGACCTAGTCCACTGAAGTGAGCAAAAAGACCATTGATTTCCTTGTGCTTTGTATATTTAAAGTAAATAAATAAACACATTCTTTTGTAATTGTACCATGCTTTTAAAGAAAGCTTTAGGATTAAATTTGGAACCTCTGTTTAGAAAAAGCCAATTATTCACCTGGGTATTTTCCAACATAAAAACTATTGAAAATAATGAAAACAAGCAGAAAATATCATTTGAGCATGAAAACAATCTTAAATAAAAAAAAAAAATGAAGCTTTTGTATTTTGGAATATTTCTAACATTTCTCACATCCTATTTAACATTATCCACCTTCTCTAACGCAGAATTTAATTTCCAGCACAAAAGAGATAAAACATTGATAATGGTAATGGATATTAATCTGAAATGGAATGAAGAAAAAATAGAAGCATGCATTAAAAAATGTTAATGTTAGTGTTTGCATAATATCATAATATGTTTTTAATGTATTTAGGCAAACGGGAAACAACTGACATTAACAGCAGATAATAAATCCCTTTATTTTGTATGTCCAGATATAATTTACATGCTGAGATCATTGTGTTCCTTGTCACACGTTCGCAGTGAAGATAGCAATGAAACAAATTAATCTGGCACTACTGAAGTGAGCACTGCAGTAAAATCTACCAGTGGTTTTGAGCCTAAAAAATACCCCAAACATCCAGACAGCAACAAACAGGACACACAGTATCATATATACTAGCTTACACCAGAGAGTTCTTTTAACACACGGAGAAACTGCCAATACGCCCTTGGAAAATATATTGCATTAAACATGTCGATAACAAACGCTATCAGCTTAATGAAACAGATGTTCAGGATTCCAAGTGGATTGAATGACACTGATAACTTCATTCACAAGTAATAGTCAATATAAAATATGATTTTCTTAATAGAGTAGAGCACAGTATTGATAATTAAATAAACTTTTAATAATGAATCTGTCACAGAGCAAAAAGTGCTATGAATCATTCATAGTTACATGCTTGAGGCAAAAAGTGAAAAATGGCTGATTTTTTTTTCAGGTTTTTTTCTGCCAGATTTGCTCTTCCAAATTAGCTAGTCAAACCAGCTGAATAATGAGGTCAAATTTTTGACAGGGTTAAAACATCATGGGTTAGGAGTAATAAAAAATAAATGATTTAAATAAGAAGGCAGTGTGGCCTTAATGCTCAGTAAATTATTTGAGATTTTTTAAAACAAGAAACTATGACAGAGTCTGCAGAAGTTTTCCATTGCAAAGCTAGAGTAAATACTATCTGTGCTTAATATTTCACTGTACCTAGTTCCTCAGAATATACACTCTTTCCTCAGTCCAGTCTCACAGTGGCTAGTGTCACCACTTGGGCTAAGAACTGACACACAGCACAACTCTCCCATAATCTGTCCACAAAGTTTTCAGCCAGGGATTTAAGCATATAAGTGGGTGATAGGTGCTCTGACAAATACAGTCATTCTTGATATAACAGGAAAACCCTGAGGTTTCTGAGATGGCCCTGGAAGATCCCTCAGCCAGGCACCTCACACCGTGCCGTGCAAGAGGCAGCCCTTCCCTAAATGAATTTACTTAAAAGAAAGACTGGAGGAAGAGAAAAAATGATGCCCAGTTTGAAGATGACACCAAATTGGAGGAGACAGTCAACAGGTTCGAGGGCAGGGCTGCCGTCCAAAGGGACCTGTACAGGCTGGAGGAATGGGCCACAGGGACCTAATGAAATTCAGCAAGGAAAAATGCTGAGTCCCACACATGGGAAGGGAGACCACCTTGTAATGATACGGACTGGGGAGCAGCTCTGCTGAAGAGCCTGAAGGGGATGGCAGACAGTGAGCTGAGCATGAGCCCACAGTGAGCCCTTGCAGCAAAGCGGGTCAGCGGTGTCCTGCACCCTATGGACAGGAGCACAGCTGGTAGCTCAAAGGGAATGATTATTCCCCTCTGCTCAGCATTTGTTACACCCTATCTGGATGCTGTGTCCAGTTTCGTTCCTCCAGTACAAGACATTGATAAACTGGAGCAAGTTTACAGGACAGCCACCAAGATGGTCAAGGGCTGGAGCACTTTCCTTGTGAGGAGAAACTGAGGAAGCTGCACATTTTCATCCTGGAGAAGAGACAGCTTGAGAGGACCTAACAGCAGCCTGGCAGGGCCTACGAAGCAATAACCAAGAAGGCAGAAACATGCTTTTCACAGTAATGCATGATGGCTGAAACAAAACCAGACATAATTTGAAACACATAAAGTTCAACCAGGGTGCACTAGTAAGCTTTCTCACCATAAGGTCAGTCCAGTAGTGGAGCAGGTTTTTCAGAGAGGCTGTGCAGTCACCTTCCCTGGAGGTTTTCAAGACCTGACCTGACCCTGAGCAACCAGGTCTGACCTCATAGGTGACTCCACTTTGAGCTGGAGGTTGGACTATAGAGATGTTCTGAAGTCCCTTCCAAGCTGAATTTTTCTATGAGGAATCAGTTAAAAAATTAAATTGAGATGTTAATCCATTTCTTGGGTACACAACTAGATCTTCGCTCTCGCTTGAGTCTTATTCACTGAATTCACTGTCTTTACCCTGCCTGGACTGACTACCTCCATAGCTCAGCAACAGATGAGAACTGTCTGTGCTATTGGTAAGAGCACAACAGTTACACTGGCTGAATGAACAGACTACCAAATTAATTCTTGATGCTTTGAATAGCTGGGCTATTGTACTGTACTGTATTGTATTGTATTGTATAGTATTGTGACTACATTACACAGACTAGTTTACATCTTAATTTGGAGAATTTTCAGTCCATCAAAGATCATGGCTATTATGTTAGTTACTGGTACTGCAAGGTTATAAATTTTCCTGTCTGACTCTCATGAGTTTTGTGTAAATGAAAACAGACAGGGTGGAATAGAGACTACCCAGTCAAATAGCCAATGAAGACTAGAAACAGTGCTAGAGACCTTCTTGGAGAAGGCACTATTGCAAAGGAGCTTCAGTGCTCCAGACTCTACTCTTCTATGTTATTCTGTTCCCATCTTCATCCTCCTGATGGTCAAGCAACAGCAGAAAACATTTCTATGCTGCGCTTTGTGTAGTATAGATTTATATAACATATATTATTTTAAAACAATTTAGCTTAAATTACAAAACCACATAAATTAGCTTGCATCATGTTCCATTTTGCTGTGACTAGTCTTCTTCCACGTAACTCACCACCTGCGAACTTTACCATAGTGACACAGTGCTGCAAACTGCAGGAGAGAAACAACTCAGTAGATAATGGGCAACCACTAGTATTGGTTCATCAGTCATGTGTCAAGCATCATTGCTGTACAGCACAACTTTCTGCATGTTCCTTTCTGCATGTTCCTGGAACTTGTACACTGTTTTCCCTAGAACTGCAAGGCAGGGTTAAGAGTTTGGCACAGACATATTCTAGTCCGTCTCATATCCTCTCTCTGCTGTGCCATATTTCTTCAGTTTCTTTATTCCACAGGATTTACTTTCTTACAATCAGATACATATGGTGAGTAATGCAAGTAGCTCTGTATTATACTCACGTTCTCAATTAGTTCCCCCCTATTGAAGAAGTAGATCCAGGACAGTTTCTCCTCTGGATGGATTTTCTACTTTCTGGATCATAAAGCTGTCTTCTCTGTATTCTAGGAACTACTTTCATGTTTTACTGTCTTCATTACCTAATGGGTTTCAAAATGGTTATTGTTAAGTCCCTCATGAATATAGTAGCTTCTGGTTTTTAACACTTCAAGAGTTGATGTAGGAATTTTCCATTCCAAGTCAGATGACCTATAACAAATATACACAATCATTTCTTTATTGTACCCGTTTATTTTTCCAAGGCATACAGTACCACTAGCTGGTACTGTTTTGTCTTCCTATTTTTCTATATAATGATTCAAATAGTTTATTTCAGGCTTTATTATCACTTTTTTAATTCTTTTTTTTTTATATTTTAATTCTCACCTAGCAATATATGGATTTATGTTTTCTGCTCTATTGCTGTTTTAGCAGTTTTCTTGCCCTTTTCTTTCTTTTCTTGACACACATTACATCTTTCTTTTCTACTTTTTCATCCAAATAGTCTAGAGCAGCTAAAAGATCTCTTTTTTCTTTCAACTGAAAATTAACCATTTTACCTTGTGGGCTTTGCCAAAAAAGATAAAGATCTTTGTCATCCTTTTGTATACATTATTTTAAGAAAGCATGTTCTGTATATTAACTAACAGATACAGTAAGGCACAGTAGTTGCTAGGAGAATTTTTCACTACAATAACAGAACAAATAGTGATTTGTCTGAATATAATTTATAGCTACCCTGAGGCTGCAGTAAATTATGCATCTTCTTTTATTCACAGAATGTCTTACAAATGTCTACTGAAGATACCTCTTTTTCCACCTGTGTTTTTTTCCTGTAATGCTCCATATTTTTAATACAGAGTAGCAATGTGTTCATAAGAAAAAATAACATACTTCACTTTTTTTCTATAAGCTAACATCCACAATATGTATGATTTCCTTATAAGCACACTCTGTAAAATAGCCAGCTTCTAATCACATATAATGATTGTTAATGTCTAATCATTGCTTATGGACATGGTAGAAGTTGTAGAACATCCATTCCTTCTTCTTTCTCACCAAGGGCATTAAGGACATTTTGTAAGCAACTGAAGTATTTAGGATAATGAGTGCTAAGTTTTCAGAATTTGTACTTCTATCTTCCTTGAGTATTTTTAAAATCTGCACTGTGAGACGCTGAAAATCAAACCGGGGTAAATTTTCTTTTTTTTAAATTGGATTCTTTTCACAGAGAATAATTCTAGTAAAATCCCTGGAAAGAGAACTCTAACTAATTTTATGTTGTTCATCTTGGTCACAGAGTAGAGCACCAGAGACTGTCACTTGCTCAATCACCTGTCACTTGTGATTGTCAGAACTGACTTACCGATATCACAGACCTCTACAATATCTAGGAAGCTTCACATCCTTAAGTTTACAGAAGCAAAATTATTTACAGAGTAGTGTTATCATGTACACATGGAATCAATTTAAGCAGGTTCCAAAGGAACTGTAAATTATCAGAATTTAAAATAAAAGTCTTGCATGAATCACAGATATGGCTTCCAGTAAGTCTGGTGTTCTCAAACTAAGAAAGCATTGGAAAAACAAACTCACAAAAAAGAAATGAGTTTGATGTCTCTAGAGTATCATTTGTGCAGTGCCCAGGAGTTAAGAACAGTCAAGTTCTTTAGCAGGATTAATTTCAATATTTGTAATTATAGTTTACTTTCATGGTATTAATTGTAAAGATTCAGGTAGTTGCATCCAATGAAAATATAACTGCACTTTATACACTGAGACAATGAGAAGACTGAAGACAGTGGTATTTTTGGTGGATGTAGACTGTGATGACTAAGGCAATGAGTGTCCAGACTGACACTCTAAAAACTGTGATAAAAACTTATAGTAAGACAATGCCCTTCTTACTTAAAAGATCAAAGAATTTATCATTTATGGAAAAATGCACTTTTGACCTCATACTCACAAGCCTATATTGTCCTCAAACTCATGGCAAGGCATAAAAGGCTGGACATAAAGCTTATCTGAACCAAATGATTTATTTCAGTCATAGAGCAAGTCCAGTAAATTATACTAAATGCAGAACAAGAGGGCAGAAGACAAAGGAGATAGCTTAGGAAACTAACTTCTATTTTACAAGGCAAAATGGTCTTAAACTTGTTCAGCAAACCTTGGAGAAAATCCATAACCATACTGTGTAGGTTGGCTAGATGATTCCAGTGTAGGATTGTGGTGGCTTGACCCTAGCCAGATGCCAGGTGCCCACCAAAGCTGCTCTATCACTCCCCTCCTCAGCTGGACGGGGGAGAGAAAATATAACAAAATGTTCATGGGTCAAGATAAGGACAGGGACATTACTCAGCAATTACCATCACAGGCAAAACAGACTCAACTTGGGGAAATTAATTTATTGCCAATCAAAACCAGAGTAGGGTAATGAGAAAATAAAAACCAAATCTTAAAACACATTCCCCCCACCCCTCCCTTCTTCCCAGGCTCAACTTTACTCCTGAATTCTCTATCTCCTCCCCACCAGTGGTGCAGGAGGATGGGGAATGGGGGTTACGGTCAGTTCATCACACATTGTCTCTGCCGCTTCTTCCTCCTCAGGGGGAGGACTCCCCACTCATCCCCTGCTCCAGCGTGGGGACCCTCCTAAAGGTTACAGTTCTTCACGAACTGCTCCAGCGTGGGTCCCTTCCATGGGGTGCAGTCCTTCAGGAGCACACTGCTCTAGCCTGGGTCCCCTGCAGGGTCACAAGTCCTGCCAGCAAACCTGCTCCAGCATGGGCTCCTCTCTCCACTGGTCCACAGGTCCTGCCAGGAGCCTGCTCCGGCATGCTCTCTCCATGGGGCCACAGCTTCTTCGGGCATCCACCTGCTCTGGCGTGGGGTCCTCCACGGGCTGCAGGTGGATATCTGCTCCACCATGGACCTCCATGGGCTGCCGGGGGACAGCCTGCCTCACCATGGTCTTCCCCACGGGCTGCAGGGGAATCTCTGCTCCAGCGCCTGGAGCACCTCCTCCCCCTCCTTCTTCACTGACCTTGGTGTCTGCAGGGTGGTTTCTCTCACATGTTCTCATTCCTCTCTCCAGCTGCAGTTTCTGTGCCACAGCAACTTTTTTTCCCTTCTTAAATCTGTTATCCCAGAGGCACTACCACCATCAATGATAGGCTCAGCCTTGCTCAGCAGCAGGTCCATCTTGGAGCTGGCTGGCATTGGCTCTGTCAGACATAGGGGAAGCTTCTAGAAGCTTCTCACAGAAGCCACCCCTGTAGCTCCACCACTACCAAAAACTTGCCATGCAAACCCAATACAAGGATTTCCACTTAAATATTTTTATTTAAAGAAAGGAGACAGTTACATCTAAACAACTCTTTTTTTTTTTCCACTGTTGGTTTTATTTTCTTAACTGACCTTGTTTAGATTCTTCAGCAGGATCATATGAGCATCAGACCCAACACAAACATGGCTGCAGTGGACATGGGCAAGGAGGACAGAAATATGGAGCATTGTGACAAAATGACTTAAACTCTCTTAGAGAAAACCACTTCATCTGCCTGTATATGGAAAAACAAATCCTCATCTACGTTTTCAGGACTTGCTTCACTTCTTAGGCCTGTGGTATTGGGTCTTAAATCCAGGAATGCTTCAACTGACTCTGGGAGTTTAGACTTGCTATGGAAGGAGTTTGTAAATATTTGTTAGTTTTTAAGGAAAAGTGCTGCTAAATATCACTCAAACGCATGAGCACTGAAGAACTGGGTAGGAAATTATTATCTTAGCCTGTGGTTACTCCACATCAAGCCAAAACTGAGAATTCTGAAGGGGTTTTATGGAAAAAATAGAGAACCTCCCCTCAGAAGAGACAGCAGCTAAGTGCCGCTCCCCTGGGATATAAAAATTGCAAGTTCAAGTCCTTCTTTCCAGATGAATCAGAGCAAAGATCTGAGGTCTGTTTATTAATACTGTTGGTGCATGGCAATGGCAGGATTGCTTTCTTCTAGTTTTGACAGAAATTAAATGCTGAATAAGAGAAATCTTTCCTGATTAAAAAAAAAAAAAAACAAAAAAACCCCAGGTACATTCATGTGGAAAGTTCCCTTCCAATGCCTCAGCATTTTCTACCAAAAACCTGTCATTTTTCTAGTATAATTTTTATAAGCTCTGTTACTTAGTTCCTGGGGTTTTGGACCAATAAAATTTCTCATAGTACATTATAAAGGTCTTCCTTAATAAGGATATCCTTAACACAATAAAAGCCTAGAGTTAGTGATAAAAGATATTTCAACTATAGCTTATTACATAAAAGTAAAATCAGTCATGACTCCAGTTTTTCTACACCTGCAACCTAAACCATTACATGGGCTCAATGTTACAATTAACTTTTAGCTTTTACTAAGCAAATCTGTCTCGTTTCTAGTTCTTTCTGCATTTCTAGGTTATAGCCAATCTTTGATTCCTGAATTTTGTGACAGTGTTGTACTGTGTGTTGTTCGTCCTCTATTGTATCTAGAAATTAATTTTCTGCAATGTAAATTTTCTCCTGTTTCACACACCCAAGAAACTAGTAGCAATTGTTTTAGAATATGTTTTTCCTGCAGTTTTTGCGAATTTGAAATTTAGGACCTTATGGTACAAGGTACAAGGTGATTCAAGAGAAAAATTTTCAGGCAGTCTCAAGTGTTTTCCAAGTTAGTGGCTGATGTGCCCCAGTATATGGGAAAGTTTTAAGCATAGGCTGAGACATTCTTCACCTTGATCTCTGACGCAAGAAGAAAACAGGAAAGGGTTTGGCTGTCAGCTGCTGAGGAATGTAAATTAAGTTTGTTGTTTCATTATTAACTTGATTGATATATCCTAGGTAAAAGTACTCTGGAGGACTCCTGTTAGGTAGTGATATTGGGTGAAATAGCTGTTTTGCATCTCCCCAGTTATCATTATGTTAATTGGGTTAATAAAGTTACAGCCTCTAGCTGTAATCATATTCTTATGTGTGTATCTTATTTGCCTGAGGTGTTTGAATCAACACACTGGTCTTACCAAGTTTGATGCAACACAGATTTTGTTACATAATTACCAGTTTAAAAGGAAGTTTTTGGGGTTTGGGATGTATTCAGTTACTGGTACATTAAAACTTATTCATTTTTAGGAAATATACCAAAGGGATACGTACATAACTTTCAAAGTACAACTGCATTCCCCACATACAAACTCATGTTACATCAATGAGGACTTTTTACTGAGCCCAGGGCAGTGTAGACAGTCATATTTCTTTTTAAACAGTCTTTTATAGGTCATTACATGAAATGGATTCACCTCTACCTATTTAAATTATTAGATTTTCTTTTCTCTAAACTGGTGAGAGTTTGCCAAATATCCTAAAATTTCTCATCTCCACACAGTTTTCAGAACAATTTTTGACTGTATAATTGAGGGTTTTTTTTCTGACCTTGCTCTGAATAATGGTAGTGATATTGGATTTGAAATTAAAATGCAAGTGAGAGGAGAAAATTCACTTAAAACTGAGTCAGAGAAACACTTCTTATAATTCCTATCATTTATCAGTTCTGAGTTAGCCTATGGAATCCAAAGGCATTATTGAAGCCTTAAGAATAAACCAGTTTCATCACAGTTTGAGCTGTTACAGTTTGAAAAAATTGACATTGACATAGAAAAATATGTATAAAAGAAACAGAAGCGTCTTTGTTTAGACAAAAAAAAAAACTTGAGGACATCTGAAAAAAAAGACTTGATGAGCAGGTTAATCCAGATTATTTCTACAGTATTCCTTGCCCATCCCTCTGAGGCATCCAATTCCAGCCACGATCTGAGACAGGCTCTAAAGTAAATGTCCCTTTCCTTCTACCAGGGCATATCATTATATGGGACCAACAGGATTAAAAGCATATTAACCCTTCTAGGGATTACTTCCATATTTGTTTCTTCACCTCACTGCAGACATTCAATCCATATGTGAATTAGAAGATGGCAACCAGCAGACTGGCGAGAGACACTCAATGCAACATTAATCTCTAGGCTTGCACTCCGCTGTGGAAGGCCACACAGGCCTTTTAGTGTGGAAGAGTTAATGGAGAAATCAAAGTGGAGGTTTGGGGCAGAATAAGGGACTGGATGCTGATTTGAGGGTATGGGCAGATATGGGGGTTGAATTCAGACTTACTGTGGGCGCTTTGGGTCCAGGACTGATTTGGCAGTTTCGGGAAAGACTATGGAAAGGGGATTATCGGTGAAGGGGAAATCACTTAAATAAGTTGTGGAGAGTAAACAATGTTAAGTATTTCATACTATGAATGGAAAATTAAAATTCAGAAACCAAAAGGCAAACGCACAAAAAATGCATTCATTAAAAAACAAATAATCTCATTATTTTGGAACTAAACTCAAAAGGTAACTGACTCATGAATCTCTGGTTTGGAAATGTAGTCTGTTTTGGGGGTTTTTTTCCAAAATATCCAGTAGAATTTTCATGGTGATATTCAGCGAATCTCTTCCATGTTCTTATGTGAACTACTGAATGTAACGGAACAATCAGTTGATAGACTTTCAGTTGCAATGAGACCATGACTATGTTATCCACACTGTTATAAATAAAAACCTTTCTTACTATGGAAACCAGTAAAGTAAGCAGAAAGCTTACTTCCTCTGTTTAAAATACTTTGGATTCTAATAATAAATTTCAGACCTGATCTGAGATCTACTAAGGTCAATGGAAAAGCTCCCAACAGTTAGGGTGGACTTTTGATCAGGTTTATATGCATTTTTTTTCTGAAAGAGAAATTACATCATATTTTCCTCTGAAATGAGTTCATTGAAGATAATAGGTACACTAGACTTCATAATTACTGAAAACTTTGGCAATGTGTTTTCCAAGCTAGTGTCTTTTTTCTCCATTCTACAACTGCAGCCAGTTGTGGTTTAACTATATTCTAAAATTTAAAGATTTAGTTAAACTCCTATATCATCCAAATTTTGCCAATTTCATTCTCAAAACAAATCTATCATACTCTAATGTATGATTACTTGATCAAACTGGGTCAGTTTAATTTCAACCAGCAATACTAACATGTCAGGAAAGACTGACTCAGTCCAACCCATTTTCAAAACTGTCACTGACTCGTAAGTCCTTTGCTGGGTTGACAACAAAGTGCATGAAGTCAATGGGCATTTTCATTTGAATGGCAGCTGGGGCAGACACCATGTTCATAGTGATGGTATCAGCAGTTCCATAGTGTGCGGTGTGTTCCAATTTTACTCTAAATGCCTATTCCTGCATCTGATTTGCCTAAAAGCCACAGATATCAGTAAACAACACAAATGTTTATGATAACCTATTTGTATAGTCATAATTTTAACAAACTCATCAAGGATACCAATTTACAGATGTTCTCATCCTCCTTAGATTTAGAGAACATAATTATGGTATGACTGTGATGTTTTGGTTTAGTTTTCACTTTCTTTTTCTTTGGGTTTGAGCATTTTGAGGGGAGTTCTTTTTCCAGTTCCCTCTAGTTCAGCCAAATTAGCAATGCTAGTTCTAGTACAAATCACAAAGTTTTGGTATTGATTTCACAGACACCTCAAACAGGATTTTGAAAAGGAAAACCTATTAGGAAACTTAATCACTTGTAGTAAAATTATGTTAGCTACTACTTGGCAAGATTGCTTTAGAACTAGGGCTTTGAAGCCTGTCACAGGTCTTAAAAATAAAATTGCTTGAGTAGTTGAGGAGAACTGTATTAAAATGCAAATTTCCAGCTGTTAATATTTCTTCAAAAACCAATAATCCCTCAAGGCCACCAATATGTCAAATACTTAATGGAAAAATATCCCTTAGGCAGAATGGCCTTTCTAAGTTGACTTTTGATTAAACTTAAAATACTGTATAGCAAAAAAACTTAAAATCAAAAAGAGGATATAAATATAGTACTAGACTAAAATGTCATAGAGAATGCAATTGGAGGGGCAAATTTAAGGTCACTAATTTTTAAGTAATTTTCTACCCTTTTTGAGGATTAGCCAAGGAAATAATTGCTAATATAAGGTATACCCTATAGCGCACACCTACAAATGGGCCTTGGAGGAACAGAAACTAATACTTTTTCAAAGTAATACAGATGTAAACATAAAGTTGGGATATAGTTGGCATGTACAGCATGAAGTCAAAGTCTCCACTCCCAAACACTTCTGCTTCTGTTCTGTTGTACAAGATCTAGAACTTGAGACTCAAAATTGTCAAGTGAGAATACAACTGATCTTCATTCCCCTGGCTACTAAAATTCCAGGACTCTATGTGTCTCTGTCGAACACAGGAGTTAGATTTCCTTTGAAAAAGAATGACTGAATCAAAAGTGTAACCCTGTTCCCATGGAAAGCAGTAACAAAACATTAATGTAAGGAGGACTGAGATCTGTTTGCTTAAGTTGCAGTACACTGTGAGCGAGTACATCAAAATTTTGAGGAAACAAAATTGTTATTTAAACATCAAATCAATTCCAGAACCAATAGCTGCCAGCATCTTAAATTACATAATTCTTAAGTCTTGCCCTATAAAACACACTTATGGAAAAGAAATCACAAAATGGCTCTTTACTGATTAGCATACTCTGTGACATCTGTGCTGCTGCAATATCACCTTTTACAATGAAAACTTTGTGGCAGCAAGGTAAAAATCATGACAGATCCACAGTTTGTAATGTCCATGAGTAAAGAGAATTTTTAGTAGCAAAAAAAGGCAACTCCAGGTGCCTGAAGTACAATCCAGTCTTAGTTCATCTTTAATGTACTGCACATTTGGTTTTGAATAGGAATTAGACAAGTGTTTTGGTCAGATAAGAAAATCTTATGTGATCATGAGGAAACAGCAGCTGGATTCTCAGCCGGTGGGAAGCCGAATAGTACTACTGATATATCTTGAAGATATGAAGATCTACATCAGTTAAGGACATGATATTGCATTTGATCTTCAGAAGATGTGGTATGATGTTCTTAATCTGTAATATAATTCCAAAGAACATGTTTTCAGTATTAAAGCTATCTTATAGTCCTTCAAAATATAATAATCTGTATAGCTTCATTTTAAGTTTTGAGGCTTCAGTCACCAACACATTACTCTAGTGAATGTGAACTATCTAACAGCAAAGAAATTACCCTGGGAAAAAAAGTATGAGGCAGGAGCAATATCAGGCCCCAGTTTTTAAACAGGAGTGGTAAAATCTGTAGTTTGTACAGATAGAGAAAAATGTCAAGGAGACATTTCTTTTCTTCTGCAAGGAAATCTGAAGAGAAAATTAAAGTTACTGGTGAGGTCTTACCTGAAATTTTAAAAAGAATGGGTTTGTTTCAGCTCTAAAACATTCTAGATTCTATCAATGTACTCCAGAACCACAGGACTCGGGCACGGATACCACCTGGGTGAAATGTGGGTTTCATGGAAATTTAGGATGAGTTTTCTCTGACATCTTTAGTTTCTGGATTTCAGCTGTTGCTTATTAAGGAACTTTGGCAGATTCCACGTTCAAAAAGGAGATGTTAACACCTAAGCAGGACATATGGCAATTTACATATCCAACTCCAGTCTCTATGTGCATCTGCATATTCAAAACTAGAGCTCCCTGAAATGGTTGAGGGAGAGAAGGAGGAAGGGGATGAAGGAGTTATAACAGGAAGTGTGAAAAAAGGGCAAGAGATAAGCACCTATCTTTAGGAGAGGGCTCCAGGTATGTATATCAAAACAGTAGGGACTCTAGTTCTTAGCAGCCCTGACCCATAACTTCCCTGAAGAGTTACAGAGGCACCCTGAATTCTGTATTCCTCCCAACCAGTTCTTGGCAGCTAAGAAAGCTAACTGCCCTAGATATCATCTGAAGGTATCTCATCATCTTCCCATATAACCTAAGCTTCTGATACAGGATTCTGGATTTTAAACTCTGATTTTAAAGAATACAATGCATTTTCTCAATAGCTAATAATCTAATCTAGTTACCTTGAAAGACACTTCAAAACCAGCACCCATCCTTTTGAAACCCCAAGGATTTAGTTTCTGGTGAGCACCTAGAGCAGATAAAGTAGAATAAGACAAGGACATTTCATGTGATCAGCAGGTTTCCAGTTCACTGAGTGCCAAGTTCTTTTCTGTAAAAAGAAATTGAAGTCTAAAGAAACAAGAAATTACATTTCAATTTTCCGATGTTCTTTTAAAAATGACTGTTTTTTCAGTCATAAAGAGGTCACTTACCAAGTGTTGAGGACACCACATTAAAGACAATGACCAGTCTTGATTATGACCAATGATCACATTCAAATCTTGGCTATGACCAATGATCAAAATGTACTTGCTGACATAGTGTGTCACAGAAGCATTTCTCAGAGCATCCAAATAGCCATACGAACAGTTTAATTTATACTAGCTGGAGGATGAATAGCAGCACTTCTACATTTTCAGTTTGACAAGTCTATGCTTAAGAAATGGTACAAAATTAAAACAAAGTATAGTTAGAATGATAATACACAAAGATCACTTCACTTAGAGTATTTAGCATGAACAATTTTAAATGAAAAATATTTCAAGTGCATTTCAAACTAATTCCCTGAACTTGTCTTTCAAATTAATTTTACCAATTCATGCTGAAGTCTTAGCTGTATTTCCAGCCAAAGTACATGTCATCACAACCTTTTAAGTACAGTCATATTGTTATCCCAGCTTTTCGTGGTATTTAGCAATGCTTTGTTATAAACTCATTTTTAGTTGTTTGTGAGTCAGACTTAGCAGCAATAAGTAGTTGTGATGAGCATTGTGAAGCTAAAGAAGGAACCAGACTGTGTTCTGTATTCAGTTCAGGGACCTTTATATCCCTTTCTCTCCATAACTTCAGGGAAGAAGGAAAGAAAGGCTCTTCCAGTCTTCCCCAGATTCAGAATTAAGTGTTGTCATACTTTCATTCATTTAACACTTTTTTGGGTTGCCTTGTTAGCAGTTTAAGCTCATGAACTGGTGATCTATGTAGTAGGGTTATAATTTTGTTTCACCGTCTCTGTCATTTTGCCTTTGCTTATCTGTCAGGAAGTTCTGACAATCTTTTTAAAGTTGGAGGTCTTGCCCTTTAACTTAGTCTATTTTCTGCTATTTCCCTTTATTTTCCCCAGGGCCCATTAGGAGTTGAATTTCTGTTTCAAATAAATCCAAACACCCTTATTTCTCTGTTCTCGAAATAGTGTGGGGGGTTTAAATTTAATTATTCCTAAGGGGCCTTTTTACATTTAAATGGACAATTGAGAAGGCATTCTTTTTTCTCATTTACCTTTCATCTTTGAAAGATGGATTTTGTCTTTTTTTAGTTTGGTAAGGAAGTTGCTTGAGCATTGCCAGGTTCCTAATTAATTCCCCAAATGACAGTGTTGTTTGGGGTTCATTGGGGGGGGGGGGGGGGGGGGGGGGGTTACAGTTAAATGGCTTTATACTTTGTTATCCAGTTATAACATCAGATGGCCTTGTTATATTGTAGGCACTTTCTTTTAGTATTCACACAGCAATAGAATCAGAAAGGGATTATGCAATGGTTTACATTTAGACATACGATATTTTTAACTACAAATTTCAAAAGAGCCTTATCTTAAATAGTTGAGAAACAATTAAAGTTTCCATCAGAGAAAGAACATGAATAAGTTAAAAGTAATGAGTTTCTGTAAAACATGCCCCAACAATCAGTGTTGTCTAAAATATAAATCCTTTGGCATTCTTATAAAAATTGCTTAAACTAAGAATTTTATTATGTTGTAAAATGAGGTTTTATCATCAAAGAGAGACAAAAGTAAGAAACAAAAAGCCTGGTAACTGATTTGGATTTAGTACCCAGTAATAATACTTATTCTGGATGTCCCCCTTGAATTACTGTAAGTAATGAAATTTTTCTTGTTTGGTCTGTTGAGTCACTTTTATTTTGTTGGGTGGGTAAGACTATACTTATCTGTGAGATCAACTGGTACCTTAAAAGATGAATTATTTTCTTTGGTATGAGCTTATGATTTGCTTCTTTTGATCAAAGTGGTAAATAGATGTATAACCTGTCATTTCCAGCTATGGTGGTTAGACCTTGGCCAGATGCCAGATACCCACCCAGCCTCTCTCATTCCCCCTGCTCTCACATGCCCTCTGCTGGGGGAGAAAAAAAGATTAAAAAAACTTGCAGGTTGAGATAAAGATAGTGACATTACTTACCAATTACCATCAGGGGCAAAACAGACTTGACTTTGGGGAAATTAATTTAAATATTGACAACTGAAACAGGCTTGGGTGGCGGGAAATGAAGACAAAATTAAAACAACACCTTCCTTCTATCCCTCCTTTTTCCCAGGCTCAACTTCACTCCTTCATTCCCGACTTCTCTACTTCCTCCCTCCCCAAGCAGCGCAGGGGGATGAGGAATGAGGGAGTTACAGTCAGTTCATAACAGTTCCTCTCTGCTGCTCCTTCCTTTTCCCCTGCTCTTGTGTGGGGCCTCTCCATGGGCTGCAGTCCTTTTGGGTAAATCTGCTCCAGCATGGGCTCGCCAGGGACCATACTTCCTTTAGGAAATATCCACATGCTCCAGTGTGGAGTCCTCCATGCAGTGTGGATATCTGCTTCAGCATGGTCCTGTCATGGGCTGCAGGAGAATACCTGCTTGACCATAGTCTCTTCCACAGGCTGCAGAGGAATCTCTGCTCTGGCCCTGGAGAATCTCCTCCTCCTCCTTCTCTGACCCTTGTGTTCATACTGCTGCTTCTCACTGGTTTTCCTCACTCCTATTTGTCTGGCATTTTTACCCTTCCTTTAAATATGTTTTCACAGAGGCTCCACCAGCTTTGCCAATGGGCTCAACTGTGTCCTGTGGTAGATCCATGAAGGAGATGGCCGGAACTGGTTACGTCCAGCATGGGGCAATCCCTGGCCTCCTCCCACAGAGGCCACCCCTGCAACCACACCACTCACCATCAGGTACTTCTGCTAAGTATTTTATGCAAAGTAAAAATCATAATGATCAAAGTTCATATACATGTTCCTAAAACGGAGCTAAGTTATATAGAAAAGTAAATCAGGAAAGGATTTCTAACATGTGTTTAAAATCTGTAGAAATATATGCACATTCAGTAAAAACTTTCTTGAACAACAAAGTACTATCTCCTCTAGCATTTTCTTTTTTTCATGGATGACAGGAAGTATGAGTCTCTTAGCATTCCTTTATTTAGGCTGCAGATCTCAATAAACTGGTAGTCAAAGACTGCCCAATCATATTTACATACCATGATATTAATGTTCTTTAGGTATCATATGTAAAACTGAGTGTCTCTTCAAGTCAGTAAGTACACAACAAAGAGTTTAATAACACAAATTCCACAAGAATAAATTAGAATTATTTTATTGATAAGTATTTTTGCATCTCTATTAAGATTTACTTCCTATAATGGTTTTGCACAACCATGCAATAGAAAGCAGCAGCTTCTTGCTGTTAATGAAAATTTTATTGGATGGATGAGGTGACAAAGGGTCATACCAACCATAAACAGAAGTGTCAGAAGAAATCTGATTCATTTTCAACTTGTTGGTAAATGACTAAGGCCCCTTCATTCGATATGCAGCCAAAACAGTGGCTGTAAGGCTGCAATGTCACAGGCAGACACTCTGTACATGCATTTTACATAAGTATATGAGCAATGTGACAGCAAAGGGGCAAAGATGTGTGCGGCTGAATGTAGGAGGGATCCAGGCAACAAGAAATTGTAAGTAAAGAACAAGATAAGCACAAGAGACTGTAAATAGGCAGGACATAATGCCAAATATGCAAGAAGGTTACTCAGCTAATTTATGAAGCAATTGTTAAAGACTAGCAGTTCTGTAGATGCAGTGATAATAGCTAGTAATTTGTAAGAACTAACCGTTGGCATAAAATGTGGGGGTTTAGTGGATTAATTTGGTAATGTTTTGTTTCAAAGCCCAGAACTGATCTCTTTTGTCAGTATCTTAAGTATTCCCATCATATCAATCTCCAATTCCCTAAATTATATCTATATCTACATGTAGGTGTCTTCACTTGTAATAAACTTCATGGAATTTCTCCACCAGAAATTTTTAACATGAAAATTTTAAAAATTTAACATTCAACCGTGTCCAAATGCCAAATGGGAGAAGCAATGTAGCTTGGAAAGGAGAAAAGAAAATTCAGACATACAGAATTGTACATAAAACCACCACGTATGAAAAGTCTGAGGCATGAGGCAAGAAATATGAAATCTCTTTTAGGAAGGATGCTATGATAAAGGCGTGGTCATGAGCATTAGTCCATTCAGGTCTCTCTGCTGCTAACTGAAGGACTCCTTTTCAGAGGGCTCCCTGACAAGTGTCTTCAAGAGCTGGTTGTAACAGAAAATTCCTCAGTCCCATCAATCCATCTTCAATTTCCATGATCACTTTGGCAGTTTCTGATGATGATTGAGATTGTGTGCATCCTATGTTCACAGTCCGGGGCAGGGAGTCAGGGTGCAGTCTCTGGTGATCAAAAAGTCTCTGCATTTGGACTCCATAGAAAACATTCCATAGAAAACACATACAATGCACTCCCAATGTCTTCTTGGTATAGTCAGCCCTCTCTGGGGAAAAACAAAACAAAACAAAACAAAGCAAAACCACCACCAAATAACAGAATAAGCATTTAACTAATGCAGTGAGTTTTGGTGTATGGGCAAGACAGGAACCTTGATACATCCTGGATCTTGGGATTTATCTGTAGGAGGTGTATCAGCTGTACGTCACTTCATAAAGCAATTACAATAGGGAGACACTGTGTCTCTTCTTTACTATTATCCCAAAATCTGATGCATAGGCAGTTTTGTTGATCTTATGTGTTGTTTAGCATTTGGGAAGAAATAAATTGTAGAAAGTATTTCTACAGTACATAACATGTTATGTAGAGAAATTTTTATGTAAGAAAATACTGTGACATTAATTTTCCTTTTAAAATACTTTACATTTTGATTTGCTGTTCATTCAAGTGACTGAAAGCTTCTTCTGAGAGCAGTTTTTAATAGGAAAAAAAAAGTGTGAAAAAAGAAGAAAAAGAAAGCTAATGAATATGATGTTTAGTATGCTGTCAGCCATTTAAGGCTTATGCTGCCACAACTCCAGTTAGCTGAGCACAGCAGTAGTTATGAGGAGTAATGAGTTTGCCAGACATTTTGAAATTCTCTCCTGCTGTGTGCTGTCAATTGAAAAACAGGGAGACAGTGATCGCCAACAATTTAAACACAATAGATTGACCATAACTGGCACCTAAAGAACAATAAAGCAAAGACCAAATGTCAGGATCTGGCCAACTAGCTTGTAAGTTCCCTGAATATGACAAGGATTGTTGCATTTTAAGTTTTGCTTGAAAAGCAAAGTGCAGCTATAGACTCAGTAGCTAGCAAATATTTAATTTGAAATAACCATATTCTATTGGAAAAGCAAGATAATTTATGACAGAATGATGAATACTAAAGATGCTTACACATGTTTTCATTCTTTTTTTCTGCCTAATTTAAAGTAGAGCGGTATTTCTTGATAATTTTGAGTAGCAGTAATAGGTAAGAAAAAGACACAGGCCAAATATATTTCTCCAGTTTAATGACTCTCCTGTGAGAGACCAGAGATTACTCTCCTTCTGCATTTATCCCCTCAGAAAGATTGAAATCTGGATTTTTAAAAAACAAAGCAGATCTTCATAGCTGCCACCATGCTGCACAGTTAGAGTATTCATTATTTTCTAGTAAAAGAAGGATTGGACATCAGATTTTCCACTCCAGAAGAATAAGCCCCTGCCATTTGAAGTTAATTAGATCAGCTCTATATTAAAAAGTTATCCTGCTATAACCTTATTTTCAAAGCAATATTTGTGTTGCCAAAAAAGAAAAAAAAAAAAAGAGAAAAGAAAAACCAAACTCACAATAAATGGGTTTTTTCTTCCTTTCCAGTGAGTAAGATTAAATATAATGCTTCAGCATTATAGAACTGAACCAAATCAACTTCACTTAAGTTCAGTTCTACTACTTAGCAGGAGCAAGTGAGCCTGGAGAGGGCTATGAAGCTGTTCCTTATTCAGGGTATCAGCTAGAGGACTCATCAATGGGGAGGACTTATCTCCCCCTACTAAGAAACCCAAACCTTAGTTTCTGATGCTGAGCTAGTCACCCCAGGATCCTGCTATAGCCAATGGAGATAAAAAAGACACTGCTAGACAATCATTTATCTCCCTAAAATGGCATAGATGGATCAGATTAATTGTGAGTAGCTATTTTTGTTTATATTTGCTATAAAGGGAGTCTCAAATGTTCAATTCTGACTTAAACATCCAGTTTTCAGACATCTAAACTTTGTCCAAATATTTTTTTGCCATTAATGTAGCTTATTTGAGCATTTTTCCATAAATACTCTATTTCACCTCCTTTGAGATAAAAAGGCAAGGATTTTTTCCCTAAAATCCAATTCTGCACTATTTCAACAGCCCGCATTTTCAAACAGCAGAGCCAGGACTAAACACATAAAATTTCTATCACATGATATCAGTTAAGTTATGCAATACAAATAAATGTAATACTGATCACGCTTGACAATGCACCTCTTTTAATCTGTGATATGAGAAATAACAGCTTTCTAGTTTCTTTGGAGACTACAGCAGTGAGTTGCTACAAGACATATTTGGAGAAGTGGAAGTCCACAGTATTGTGAGCTGATCCTCTGGTAGTCCCCTGGGAGCCACTGGAATTCATCAGAGCAATACTGCTAGGAGAATTTTTTGGTTCACAGATCACTAGTTTGATTGAATAAGTATCTTAAATGCCTAACTATTTTCTTTTTATTTTTAAATATTAAAAAATGATGAGGCAGATTTATTTCAAACTAAGAAAACAAGAATTGGGTGTGCCAAGCTCAGAGCTTCATCTGCTCTGTCTTCATCAGGCTTCCTGTCTGTAGGAAAACCATGCAAAGAAGCCTCTGGACTACATGGATAATGTACAAAGGTGTGCTTAAGGAAGGTAGTGCTGGATCACAGGGTTCAAATGTCTATGTCCAACAGAAACACAAAGAGACAGAGTCAATGTAAGGGCTAAAACCTTCCTTTCCGCATCCACCGGATGTAACTGTATTCCCACTTTGGTCATACAACGGGAAAACATGGTTTTGTCACATCACTTGGCAGACATACAACTGAGTGTCACATCACATAACAGGGTGAGCTTGTATCACACAAGCAGCAGGGCACATTGTGCTTCTGCGTACAGGAAGAAGGGAACTGGAGCTGTCTATTGGCCACACGTAAGCTCCCAGTGTTACAGCACTGAAGTAAATGCTGGCATCTGACTTTCCCAAGCAATTCCCTGCCTGCTTAACACACTGTCTAAGCACCACAGAAGGACTGCAACTTTTACTACTAGATAAGGAGGGCAGCTTACAGCAAGAATTGCAATAGGCTTAGGTAACATAATCCACAGCCATGGCTGTAGCCTAGACAGAGTTTTGTGAACTGCATATAAACCTATTCTGGTCTCACAGAGTATTCTTGCTATTCAAAACCATTTCAAAAAATGCTTTTACATGTAGCACTGTCACCCACTGTAATGTCTGAACTATATCATCTTTTCTGCTACATGATTATTTTTCATCCAGGATTCCTGGTATAGTTCCTGCTCCTTGAATGGACAACAGAGGAATTTAAGCAGGGGACTTACAAGTGAAAACCAGAAAAGACTAATGCTCCTTAGATATAAAAGGGAATAATCCTGTTGAAATTCATCCCTAGCTTTTAGATTTAACAATATTTTCATGGGAAAACAATGACTTTTTAAATACTAATACATAACAAAGACAATAAGGGGAAACAGATTTACCACAATCATTCACAAAAATATTCCAACCATTTTTTCATACAAAGGGAATGCTCTATTTCACAGCTTTATTTCATCACTCAGAGAATAGTATCTCTTATTAAACAAGGGAATCCAGGGTATTTCCAGCAGTTGTAAGCAACCTGTATACTTTGTATTTAAGCACAACTGAGACTGTGAAGAAATAATTTTTAGAACAATATGAAAGCAACACTGGGTGTTAGAAGGAGGCATGACCTTAATGATACAGTTTTTGAAAGCAAACATTTAAAAGGTTAATCAAATTTGCAACTAGTTAAGAATTCTGTAGCTAAGTAAATTTAATGTCCTTACCCACATCGATGTCCATGCTATGATAAACTCATACAGGGTGACTAGAGCTGCCAGGAGCTGGTTTATTCTAGGCTGGGGACTCAGCCACTGTTCTGACTTTGATTTTAATTGTATTTTGAAGACTGTAAAGCTTTGGGTATCTCTCATTTTCCACAACTACCAGCGTAGGTCAGATGTTTTACTCTTAAGACTGAGTAGGAAAGCAGCATGATCTTTGTGCTTAGGGTCTTCAAAGGGGCCTGACTTTTACCCTGGTCTTGCCCTTATTCTGATATGTAACAGGATGCAACTCACTTGTTGTCTGTGTTGCCATGGTCTGTCCAGAGTCTAACTTCTTCAGGGAAATTCTTCTAACTCCTTATAAATGCAGAAATGAATTCCAAATTGCTACACTTTTGGTGAGTGGCTAAATCTTAGACCGTATTGACTGCATACTTAGAGGTCTAATTTCATATTTCTAATCTGAATCCTTATTCAGTTTCATCCATGAGATTTTTTTGCTGTGGTACTTGAAATGTCTCCACACAATAAAAAGTATTTATTTAAAATCTGTCTAAAATTCAATAGCAATAATTTTATTGTCTGGACCAGGTTATCATCTTCCACGCTAAAGCAGACATAAATGCAGATTTCTGAAAGATATACATCACTGTCACAAGATACAAGACAGAAAATCCAGAAAAAGAGAATGATCCATGTCTGGAGAAGCAAGCGGGAGACTTAGGATTCAATTCCTTGCTCTGCCACTGGCTGTGTTTATGTCCTTAGACATACCAATTAGCTTCTCTTTTTCCTCTGTTGGTCTTCCCTGAAGGGTTAATAATGTTATTTCCCTATCTCACAATATTTGACAGATAATCCATATGAGACTCTGAAGCATTTGGATACAAGGCTACACATACTAGTCTGAAAGAGCATTCAACAGAAGCTCAACACTGTACTCCTGTTACGGGGTCCTCTCCTAAATGCCTTTACTCATAGCTTTTCATTTACATCAGCCCAATCCCTGCACCACACAGCTGCACGAAGTGCAGCCACCCAATGATCAAGATCTTTAGAACCCGCTTCCACACTTCAGTTCATTCTACCAGCTAGACCAGTGTTGAAAGCTTTTTAGACTTTTTTTTTTGGTCTCAAATTCCTCTTATATATTTTTGCTGCTTTTCTTTCTTGTTCTGCCTCCCACCATTCTTTCCCATTTCTGATCCTGAGCCATACTGAGTTACCTCTTGTAACACAGGCTTCTCAGTCCTCTCCTAATTGGCAAAACCCTCCTGGGAGGATGACTTTTTAGCATTTCAACATCTCATGTTATTGCTGTGATCTTTTCTGCATAAGAGCTGCCAGACACAAATGATTCATGTTCAGTTTGCCAAATGAGATGACTAATGGGAGTGGACAATGGATCTGCAGATGGACCTTTTTGTCTCAATCTACCCCATGCATGTGCAGATATATCACCGTTTAGCTGACTGTCATTTTGTGGGGGTGGCAGGAGGTATTTATAACATTTTTACACATTCAAACTAGAAAATAATCCTCCTATTTTCAAAACTGTTATCTCTCAGAGATTATATATCCTCAAAGTCACATTAAATCCGAGTGTAGGGTATAAAGGCTTTTTCTAATTAATTCAATTTGGTTATGCAGATTTGGTTCTGTCTACATAATTTTTTCACATAGCATTTTTAATATTACCTCTTTTACAAAGAGATTAGACTTCAAAAATTAAAATAAAAATCTATGTGAAAAATAGGATGACGTTGGTCTGGCTTTAACCCTAGCATCTACTTCTTCTGTAAGTTACTGGCTGCTGAGTAGACTAAAGTTCTTAACTTGAAATGTGACTGCATAAATCATGCAAAAGAATTCAAAGTTTCTAGACATCAAGAGGCCTGCAGACTTGAGGTGTGATTGAAGAGTAATAATGTACTTTTGTCAGTGAGCTAGCCTGGGTCTGAAAAATAGACTAGCTGATTGAAGGACTTGACCTAATGATCTCATTCTTTTATCTCTACTCTGTCCTTGTTTCCAGTCCACTCTAGATCTTTGTTCTCCGTTTCTTAGTAGACGAAAATTTCCCCTCAATTCCACTTATGTAAATGAATTTCACTGAGCCTGTCAGTTTTGGTGAGATCACTTTTTACGGTACCCTTATTAGTTTCAGCTGATGTGACAGACCTAGCTATAGGTAATACAAATACCTTTGGCATAGAGATGACAGGAAGTATTTTCCTAGAAAATTCCAAATTACTTAGATACAAATCTATTTGACTAGAATAATAACACTTTAGGCAAGCATAGGCAAGATTCTAGAAAAAAAAAAAGAAAATTGTTTGTACAAACAAAAACTAGTCTCAAATACCAAGAAGCATGAAAACATATACCTACTTAAATATGACCATTTAGATTTATCTTGATTGCATCATGTGATAGAAATGTTAGTGTCCTTCATATGTCTTAAACCATCCTCCATCTAGACATGATTATTATGGGTTTACTAGGACTTTTCCAGGACCCTATCAGTTATTTTACAAATAATCACTGTTATTATCTAAAATATGTGCTAAAGGAGTACCTGAGATTTCTGTTCATGACCTAGACCATGTTGTACTCATCTTGTTCCAACACAGAAAAAAAAATCTGAGCCTGACACCTGAAATAAACTGTTTTCTTCATTTCACCCAGCATTCTGTATATTTCCAATGCAGGTAAAGAACATTTAACATCCTAATAAACACTGGGAATAAAAAGCAATTTTAAGGAACCAAAAATGCAATATACATTTCTTACACCTTTTATGAGTTACCTTATCCATAGTTGTCATCTTTGTCATCAGAACAGAAAGCTATTCTGATTTTAATAAAATTTATGTGAATGGCATTATAATAATTCACAGGTGATTTCAGATTTTGGTGTTCTTGCAGAAAATAGAGGTTTAATTTTGAATGGTTAACAGGGAAATTAATGAAGATATATGATTTAATTTAGATATAACTGAAAACGGCTGCTAACTATTAGATACCTTCCAAAAGTGCATTTCTTCTAAGTTGCTCCATCACAGAAAATAAAGACATCGGTTTACAATATCTTTCCATTATCCGCATTATCAATCATTTACCATGTGCTTTGGCTGTTTAAAAATAAGAACAAAATCATTGAACTACTGTTGCTAAAGATAATGCTGCTTGAAATTAAAGGAATAGTTTTTCTTTATGTTGTCATTTTCAGAGTGTAACAAACAACTGATTTATTTTAATATGCATTCATAAAGTACTGCTGTAATTTTGTAAATGTTATTCGTCTGTCTTACACTAATATTATATCTGTGTTACTTCCCACACAAGAGGGCATCCATAAGGAAAAAAAAAAAAAAAAAAAAAAACAACTGTCTTACTTTGCTTATTTTTATAGCTGATTTATTGTTTCTAGGGATTTAATCAAAGTTTCCCCTCAGAAGCCTAATTTTTGAAACCAATTTACATCTTACTAGCTATTCTAAAATACAATTAATCAGCAGAAGACCCATTTTTATGTTTAAATTTTTAGCTGAGAAGGGGATTTTGTAAGGGGAAATTCATCCAGTACCAAAAGGTTTGCAAAAGTTCTGCACTCATTATTTATGCCCTCTGTTCAGGCTATAAGTGAAACTCTCAGTACTGCTTGCTCAGGAGACTTTAACCCAATTAAAAAGCCCTTGATAAAATAGGCTACTGCATTTCAGGCTCAGTTAGCCTCAGGAGAAAACATCAGGGGTAGGGGCATGACAACATAGTCAATTAACATGACTTCAGATATGTTAGCCCAGCTCTGCAATGACATTAACTAAAATCAAGTGGACTAACACAATTAAACAGAAGAGCCTCTTTTTCCATCCAACTGTCCAACAAAGACTAAGAAAGATGACCCAAGGCCTGGAAGATCTTTTCAGGGAAGACACAGTAAAAGTTCTGTCTGGAGTACCATTGCATCCTTAGGTATAGCCATGCATTCAAGTCAAACCTGAAATCAGTCCTAAATGTTTCACTAATCCTATGTGTTTTCTGTTTCTCTTGCATAGCTGCTTACCATTCAAATGACTTACAGGTGCAGTGAAATATAATCCCTGCCCTGATCTCCTCTGTGATCTATCTACACTGCATACTCAATAGGCTAGCACTGGTATAGAAACCATACAGCTCTGTTAGTGTTGCCTGCCACCTGTTATAATGACCCCTTCCAGGAAGGGCTTATTTGGAGGGAGTTTTGCAAAAGTCTTCTTTTCGTTTAAACCATTTTAATCCTTCTCTGGTTTTTAGTCCCTCAAAATAATTATAGAAGATATTTATGTGCCTCTCAGGCTTCATCTTCTATACCAAACAAGCCAGCCTCTGATAATCTGCAGTAAGGTAGACTTCTGATTCATTTGCCCACCCGAATAGCCTTCTCTGTACATTTTCCAGTACAATTTTACCTTTCATGAACACGAAAATTTAAATGGTATTCTCTGATTTAGAGATTCTGATTCTTCCATGAGGTTTTCTGCCTTTAATGACTTCACTAACTAGTATTCTTAACTGCTCAAAGTTCAGCCTATAGAAGTCAACACTTCTCAAGTTTATCCAGCCTTCCTCTGCATTCACAAACTGACTCATCTTCAAAGATCTTTTCAATATATTATCCCTTTTTTCTGCTTTCCTTCATGTCTTTAATTTTTTATTTCTTTAAAATATTACCCAAATCTTTTATACAACATACTACTGAGATCATATCACCAAGTCAGTAGTTTTTTCCACAACTATGGTGCTACGTGTGGTAAAATATTTGTAATTCTCCAGTTGATTTTTATGGATTTATTTTATGCTTGCAGCTGACATTTTTCTTTTGTACAGTACACATTTACTCCATTTTGGAGATGATATTCCTGAATTCAGTCTTTTCCTATAGCTTTTTTCCTTATTTAAGCTATAGATACAAGACAATTTTTGCATCTTTGACCTGCAGATGCTAAGGCTCCTCTAAGATTTTTCTGTCCAGATTGCTTCCAGTCTTCAATGTTCTCCTTTAAAATTATAAATCATAAACCTGCTTTTGTTTATCTTTCTATTATTATTGAGTCATCTTCTTTGACTGACTCTCATGAAAGATCTTTATTACTTATCAAGAGGAAATAGCATGCCCTTTTGTTGTTTTTATGATTACTCAGTTAAGGAATCTGTTAGTATCACATGCAAAAAAATACAGGTCCTACTATCTTTAGCAGTACTTATTCTCCAGTCTATAACTGGGAAGCTAAAGTTGCCTAATGTTCCCTTTGAAGGCTCTACCTTCAGCCCAATCTGACCCCACAGAAACCTTGAATGTTATTGTCTTCCCCCCACCTTTTGTATTGTTTGTCCGCTAGAGATTTTGGCAAGCATGTTTTAATAGGACTTTTATGTTACTTTTTTGAGTTAAACTGTAGACATAACAACTGCCATTAGGAGTTTGGAGTGTCCATTGTAGGGTCTTTCATCTTCACTAATCTAATGTACACTTTCAGCTTTCTCATAAAGAGTGAGATTAACATGCAAAACAAAAATGTCATCACTCACTTTGAAAGTTTCTTTGACCACAAGCAGACATTCTACAAACAGTTCATTGAAATGCAAAAGCAAGAGTGGAATATTCTTTTTAAATGTATTGACAGACCAAAGATACAAAACTGATTTAATATACCTTGAATGGAAAAGCCTCATTCATTGTATAGATATTAAAGAATAAACCATAGCAAATTTTAGATATGAGAACAGAGACACACACAAGAACTGCATTGAGCTGTGGTTTGTACAGTGTGATATTGACAACGTTAAAAACAAAGTTGTCTAATGTAACAAATAACTAGAATAATGCAGATGGAAAGAGAGAAAAATGCAAGTACTTTTACAGCATTAAGTAAATTCTATTATTTGTACAGGATGTTAACACTCAGAACCTTTGCAGTGCTTCATGTAGTCAGATGCTTAATCAACCTAGTAAATGGAAAAACAACTGTAGCCATACAGTGCATGTGAGGAAACACCTTTCTCACAGCTAAACTTCAGAACCTCTGGACTGACATGTAGCACTTTCACCTGTGTCACCTTCTTTACATACTGACAGGAAATGAACCTTCTAGCCAGGCACATAAACCAAAGCAAAACTTCTACATGATTTGTAACTACCAAGCTCTGTGTGTGTGTGTGGCAAGCTATGAAACTATTAAACTTTTTCACCCCTATCCTTTCAATTTTTTCTTCTCCCTGCCTTGTTGTTTACTGCATTCATTGTGACCCATCTTAGATTTGATTCTGACCTCTTCAAGGCAGAGGTTGTTTTCTCTGTGTATTTTGTATAGAGTGAAAATTGTTTTGGACATCAAGTAATTTGTTTCAAATAATATTTGAAAGAACTATGAATTGATTTGGATAATCAGTGTTAGCGTGTCTGTTAGTGAACCAGAAAGGAATAACTACATTTGCTGAATAATCATTTTAGATTAGAATCTGAAAAGATTTGAAAAGGAATGACCAGCTCAAGTAGTTTGCAATTTGTCTCGAAATTCTGCTGGAGGAGCCTCATAGAGGAACTGTGGCAAATGGCGTCTTTTGCATCTAAGAGAGTTTTTCCATCATGGAGACTGTAGGACTTTATAGACCTGTAATGGCTGTCAGCCATTCAGGTATGGATTTCACGTCTTTCCTATGACTCAGAATAATTTATAAAGATCCCTTTGCTGTTTCTGGATGGTAATCATAGCTGTCAGCTATGCTACTCTCTGTAATTTCATGGTTTTCATAACAATAAGAAGCAAAAAACCAAAGAACTCTCCATTCTCACCATTCTAAACTTCTCCCTCAACTCTCTTTTTACTGCCAAAAAAAAAAAAAAAAACTAAGACAAATATTTATTTTAGCCGTATTTGACCTTTCAGCACATTGCATTCAATGTGAGCATGAACCTTGGTCAAATAATATAAAAAAATATATTTTCTAAAGGTTTCTGTACAAGAATGTCATGACTGCGCAAAAATTCAGCTTACTGTCACAGCAGGAACTGGGCTTGTTCAGCCTGGAGAAGAGATGGCTTCAGGGGGAACCTGAATGCCAGAACCTACAAGGAGGGCATCAAAAAGGGCTCTTCAGGGAGGTATATGGTGGAAGAATGACATAGACATAAGTTGAAATAACAGACGTTCAGCCTAGCTGTAAGGAAAAAAAAAATTCACCATGAGGGTAGCTCAACAATGGAACAATTTGCCCAGAGAGGTTGGGCATTCTCTGTCCTTGGAGATTTTCAAGAACCGACTGGATAAAGCCCTGAGTATCCCGGGCTGAGCTCACAGTTAACCATGAGCAGAAGGCTCCTTCCATCCTGAATTTTTCTATGATTCTTTAATCCTGTATCTCACAGAAATATGGAATCTGATATTGAGCTATTTGTGTGGTTGTGTTGCACTTGTAATTGTATGTAGATACATTGAACACAATATTCCTTTTTTTATCCACGGAGAAACATCACTGATAGTATGTGGGCAAAAGAAGAAAGTTCTTATTCAGCTGATTTAATGGTTTGCACAGTACCTAATACATTACGGGACCAGGGCCTGGGGAGTTTAAGTGCTTAAGTAGCAGAGATCATGAATAATTATATTAAGCATACCACACCAAGTATTTAAGCATTTTGACTTACTTGCAGTAGGACAGGACATTTAATCATTGTAAATGTACTACTAATCAAAGAGATTTTCACCATGTATTTACACATTTTACCTTATGCTCTTATATACATACATGTACACCAACACACAGCATATGACAAAGACATAAAATAATTGAAGCAACCATTTCATAACCTACAAAATAGTGACTTACTAAGATGCACTCACAGGAATATCAACATAAACATACAGCTAGAAGTACTTATAAATATATATTTAAACCTGTCAGTGACTTCACTGGAGAGATTTAGCATAAACAGCATCTGCAGAAGGTGTCAATACTGTTGAAAGTTATTTCATAAACCTGGTTATCACTTCTTGGCAGGCTGCAGAGGAAAACCTCTTCATCATATTCCTCATATGCACTTACACAAGTAGTCAAATTTTAGTGAAGAAAAATTATCACTCTTTCTCTATGAGTGTGTGTGAATAATTTCTGTAGGTATCTATGGGTACAGATGAAGAAATAATAACTGGAAAACAGCAGGCTGAAGAGATTAAAAGGGCATGCTGAGACACAGCATATGACAGTCTCCCAAGAACTGGTATGCTCCATGGACCAAAGGTCCTGTTGAATCTGTAAGAAATTATGAACTGAGAATGCCAAGAGTTGGCCAAACCTGTGCAAGGCCACCAGCACACGCTGGGATCAATAAGGGGCTGTGTATCTGTCATGGTTTAACCCCAGCCAGCAACTAAACACCACGCAGCCGCTCACTCACTCCCCCGTCACCCAGTGGGATGGGGGAGAAAATCGGGAAAAGAAGCAAAAACCATGGGTTGAGATAAGAACGGTTTAATAGAACAAAAAAGAAGAAACTAATAATGATAATGATAACACTAATAAAATGACAACAGCAATAATAAAAGGATTGGAATGTACAAATGATGCGCAGTGCAATTGCTCACCACCCGCTGACCGACACCCAGCTAGTCCCTGAGCGGCGATTCCCCGCCCCCACTTCCCAGTTCCTATACTAGATGGGACGTCCCATGGTATGGAATACCCCGTTGGCCACTTTGGGTCAGGTGCCCTGGCTGTGTCCTGTGCCAACTTCTTGTGCCCCTCCAGCTTTCTCACTGAAGCTGAAAAATCCTTGACTTAGTCTAAACACTACTTAGCAACAGCTGAAAACATCAGTGTTATCAACATTCTTCGCATACTGAACTCAAAACATAGCACCGTACCAGCTACTAGGAAGACAGTTAACTCTATCCCAGCTGAAACCAGGACAGTATCTTGAACCACATCCAGAAAGATGGTGACTGCAAAGACTACAGGACTGCGCACATACCTCATAAAAGAAGGGACCTTGAGGGACTTTCCAAACACCTACCTATAAGCCACTGGTCTAACTTATTTCAAACTTTTTAAATAGCTGGAGCCTGGGGCTCCAGCCTACTGCCTTGCAGAAAATGCAGCAGGAAGCTAAAGTTAGAGTACTGGAATGATCTCAAATAAAGGCAGCAATGAAATTTAAATATCTTGAATGCAATGTGACTGGTAATGCCTAAGACAACATTTATGGAAATGTTACTTTTGTTCCAGATTTTCTTCATAGGTTTATTAAGCCTAACCACAACCACAAAGAAGGAAAACATTTTTTAACATCTTGACATTGAATATGTCATTTTGTCTTGTCCTAGATGTCTCACCTTACTTACTGTTTCCACAAACAGGACATGACCTCTCCTGTCAGTTAGAGACGAGTTACAACTTTTAAGGTCCAAGATAGGCACAAATTGCCATTTTGTTTTACTCTCTGATTTTATATTATTGCTTTGATTTGTAATGTACTGCAATTTCATTTGCAGTCTGTACTATCTTTCTAGGGAGATCAATTAAAGATAACTGGACAAATTCTTGATTATATTCAGAGAGTCAATTTTAATATTACTTACAAGAGGGGATTGTAATCTTATCAAAGGTGTAATCTCTCCAGTTTTGCTTTCGCTTACTGGGAGGTTTGAGTGTTGTAATTCAAACCAATGTGATATGGAATATGAGCAAAGTCCAATTTATCCGTGTTCCATCATACAAGCTAAATAAATAACAGTGTAATGAAGAAAAATCAAAGCTAAAAAAAATATTTCCATTAAGCTGCCCAGAAATGCAGTGACATTTCTGATACCATACTCTAAGAGGCAGTGAATCTCAAAGCCAATGCAGAGAGTGAGAGAGGAATCAAAATAACACAAATTTCAGAGGAAAATACGATATTGTACTGGATTTAGAATGGCTTTATATTGTCTTCATATCCAAAGGGTAGCATAGTAGCCTTGAAAGAGAACAATGAGGTAGCTCGATTCCACTAACTGCTGCCTTCAATGAATGTGGAAATGTCAGGTACTTTCTTTTTGTACAGCATGTCGTGAATGGTTAATATCAGTAACCTCCAACACTGGTTATGAGGTGGGTGTGAGACCCTTGCCTTACTGAAAATCAGCCCTGATATCAGAATGTATAATTTTAGAGACTTTTGTAAATAAACTGTTGAGATACATAGATTATATTTCTATCAATTTTTCATTTTGCATACACATCTTGGGGCACTAAAAATCCAAGGTGTTTGCTATTGAACAAATGTAGGCATTTTAGGTCTGCTGAAATGAGTCAAATTCTGCCGTGAACACTAACATATTGGGGTTTAAATAGGATTCAGATAATCACTTAGCAACTTTCAAAATGCCTTGCTAGTCATTATTTGCATATAGGTCTAGATAAAGAGGGCTGAGAGAGGATGGAGTAATTTCTTGTACTTTGGAGGCCTTATTCATACAGGGCTGGTCTCACTGAAGCAAATGGAAGTACCCTGACATGTAAAGGTGCATCAGAGTGTAGTACTGTCTGAGGTTCAACACAGCTTTTGATTTCTGCTTGTTCTTCTCTGAGTTCAAGACCTAGTTCAGCTGGTTTGAAATTAAAAAATAAAATTATGCACAACAATATTTAATTATTTGGGTTTGGAAGATTAGGCAAGGAGTGAAAAAACATAGCATTTTGTGTACCTTTAGTTACAGTTTTGAAAGAATGAGTGACTTTGACCTTTGTCCTGGGTCCAGCTGGGATGGAGTTAATTTTCACAGGAAGCTGGGAGGGGTCACAGCCAGGACAGCTGACCGAACTAGCCAAGGGGATATTCTATACCATGTGACACCATGCTCAGTATATATCTGGGGAGCAGGCTGGGGGGTTGGAGTGGTATCACAGCAGGGCAAGTGGTGAAGCATCAGGTTCCGGGTGGTGAGCAATTGCATTGTGCATCACTAATTTTGTATATTCTTTTATTAGTATTATTGTTCTTATTGTAACTTCTCTGCTTGTGTTGTCCCAGTAAACTGTCCTTATCTCAACCCATGAGGTTCTACTTCCTTTTTTTCTCCTTTCTGATTCTCCTCCTCATCCCAATGGTGGGGGCAGGGAGAGGGGGAGGAGTGAGCGAGCAGCGTCGTAGTGCTTTGCTGCCAGCTGGGCTTAAACCACAACAACTTCGCAGCAAAGAAGGCTAAGTGTCCTGGGCTTCATTAGGACGAGTGTTGCAAGCAGGTCAAGAGATGTGATCCTTCCCCTCTGTTCAGCACTGGTGAGGCCACGTCTGGAGTACTGGGTCCAGTTCTGGGTTGCCCAGTACCAGAGACATATGGATATGCTGGAGACAGTCCACTGAAGGGCCACAGAGATGATTAAGGGACTGGAGCATCCTTCATATGAGTAGAACTGGGACTATTGAGCCTGAAGAAGAATCAGGGGGAATCTCATCAAAGTGCATAAATATCTGAATGGAGACTGTAGAGAAGATGGAGCCAGGCTCTTTTCAGTGGTGCCCAGTGACAGAACAAGACGCAGTGGGCACAGACTGAAACACAGAAGGTTCCATATGAACGTCAGGAAACACTTTTACTGTGAGGGTGATGGAGCACTGGCACAGGCTGCCCAGAGAGGTTGTGTATTCTACATCCTTGGAGATATTCAAAAGCCATCTGGACCTGGTCCTGGACAACCTGCCCTAGGTGACCCTGCTTGAGCAGGGTTGAACAAGATGATTTCCAGAGGTCCCTTTATCATCAACTGTTTGGTGATTCTGATTCTGTGACTCAGGTATCTCACATTCATTTCGGAAAATAATGGAAGTATACAAGGGCTTTCAAGACCAGTTTTGGCAAATATGGGCTTGTGAAACCAGGGGAGTGGGAGGAATGGCAAAACAGGGGTCACAAGGAACTGGGCTCACAGTTCAGCAGTACCATCCTTTGTGGGCCTGCAATGCCCAAGTTCAGCTACATCCCACCTCACACATGTAACTTGGCCTCTTGGGACTTAATGATGCTACAAGGTCTGCATCTGCTGAGCCCCACTTCCATAAGCTGTGCTGACCTGAAAGGCTAGTATGCGCTGCAGGCCACAGGCAGCCTCACACTTATCCCAAAAGACATCCACAGGGCCACCTAAAGGCATGTTCATCTGTGGCAGCACAGACTTTTATAGACGTCTTTGGACACCATTTTTAGAAGGATTTGGGCATCTTTTAGCTGATCAAACAGGGTCCCAGTGGTCCTAGGCAGATTTGACTAAGCTGCTATGTAGGCGTTCAGGATGCATCACCTAGAGGTCATGGGAAGAGTGGGAGCAGGGAGTGGAAGGACTAAGGAGCTGGATTTGATAACACCAAGACAGATAACTTGTCCCACTGTGGATCTCACATGAAATTAGGCTTCTCAGTCTCTCTTCCCATTTATGGTACCTCTTTCAGACACAGCTGGTGCCACTTGGCTGTTGTTTTTGCAGATGTTCCAGCTGTTAGGGTCTTTAATCTGGCCCTACTGCTACAGAGTTTACAGGATAGAAAGTGTTAGGCACTTTATGTGAATTATATATCATTCACAAACTAGATGTTCCCAGCTTCTGTAATAGTCCATCTTCAAGGCTTCAAGGCTGGAGCTAGTGCTCTGAGCAGCTGATCAGTAGGGAAAGTTGCAGCAGTGTTTTGGTTGCTTTGAAGCTGCCAGTTGCAAGAGACTATACATATAACTGAATTGGACACCTGGGAGGTTAGGCTGTAGTTATAGCTGTGAAAACAGCAGCAGTGCCAATACGATGAATCTAAGCAACAATCTGTTATTTTAGGAGTTTGAACTATTTTGAAAGCCCTAGCAAATTACTGTCAAGGAGACTTAGGGCTACAACTACAGCTTGTGATGGGAATTTTCACAGAGGTACTCACCCTCTCAGGTCCTGAAGTAGAGTAGTCACATAGTTCAGGTCCACTCCAATAAGTGTATTTACCCTCTTAGAATGGGATGGTTGCTTGGACTAAGAACCCTGCTGAAACTGGTATAGCTGCTGAATGGGAGAAACTTCAATTAGGAAAGAGAGCTAGCTTTTCTGCGCACAGCAGTGCAGGGTAGACCTCCCAAAATTCCTATGTCTCTTCCTAGTGACTTATGAAAACTAGACTTCAGGTTCCCAAGTCATTTTAGAGTGGCATTTCACTTCTCTTTCTCAATTTCTAGAACAAAAATAATGACTATTCCACCAGTAAAGAGTAGGTGGCAATGGCAGGGCTTATGTTCCCATGAGACCTTTGTCTTACAACAAGACTGTAAGTCTCTCACTTCCCCAAGCAACAAAACCAGGAACATCTTATTCAAAGCAACACTGTTGAAAAAACAGTTTTCTCATTAGACAGTGTTGAACATCACTTTTTGATACATGAATGTGTTCCTCCTGTTTGTAGTAAAACTCTGAGATGATGACCCCCAGTATCAAATTTTAAAGTTGTAGCAGTATTTAATGAAAAAGTAGTCCAAAATTTTTCTAACCTACAATAAAAACAGATTTGCCTACCTGCTTTCCATTTAGAAAATCTGTCATATTTTAAACTAGCCTTGAGGTAACACTAAATGCCTCATATTTATTTAGTAATGTTAGACAAAAGTTGCCACTCAGCAGGGCTAGCAACAAAACATAAGGCTTACTGACACTTTTTTTCTTCCTAAAATGAGACTTGTAATTCAATTATGTACTCATAGGGGGAGAAAATGGTGCATGTTCCAGCCAGCAGCCCCCATTGTCCACATGTGCATTCTCAGATCAAACAGATCTAATAATTTCTTGTTAAAGTCATAATTTCCCATTAGATGAGCAACTGTGGCTGGTAAAAGGTAATGGTTACAGTGTGTTACACAATTAACACAGTGTGAAATGAACTGAAATATGTTTTCTAAAGATGATTTTCAATGGAAATGCAGTATTTAGACTCTGTGTATCAAAAATACAGATCCAAATGTGGGCTGTGCTGAATGTTTTTACAAAACTGACAGTGTGCTCACTCACAACAGCTCTTCTATTACACATTAAAATTAGTATGCTGTCAAAAACATATCAAACATTCTTTAGGGCTATGAAAGAGAAAACTTGCATTAGAAGAAAATCACTTGAAGTTGTCCGGATATACATAAATGATGGAAATGTTTTCAGGCTTTATAATGGTTTCTGCCACAAAATGTACTAAAAATTCAGATAATCACAAGGACTGCAATGGATAATAGACAGCAAGTTTAGTGTAAGTAGAATGAGTTCAGAAAAGAAAATTACATTGCTCTGGAAAAAAAAAATAGCAAAACCATAAGTGAGCAGTTTACTGTGTTTTCTACATGATATGTGCCAAATTACCCCAGTATAACTCAAGTAGTCAGTGAACCACAATATCCAGCAGTTCACAGATACAGAAGTTGCTTATCAATTCATGCAGCTTCTGTCTGTCAATAAAGAAAGCAGGTCTGGTAACAGGTATCTGATTTGAAAAAAAAAAAAAAAATCCATAAGTCCTTTCATGTAGTAGAGCATTTTTTACTACCTATAGGCTAAATGCAACCCCATGGAATTTAAGGCAATGAGACCATTTAATATCTCACCTGGGTAATGACACATTGCTGGAAGTTGATAGAAGGTGCTCCGGAAGATAATGTTGCAAGTTCTGTTCTTCAAGTGCTTAAATCCTTAGGGCCAACTTTTTAGGATTTATGGCCAGTCTCCATTGGCAGGCAGTGACTGTTACACGCCAGCTCCAAGCCGGAGTCATCAAAGCTAGCTGAAACTCTAGAGCCATTTAGACAGGTCTGTATGTGACTGTGTCCCTTCTAACAAATCTTGCTGGATTTATTGGTATGAGCCAGTCTGACCAGCTCAGAGCACTGGGAAGGGTAATGTACAAGTGTCAGACTGTGACCATTTAGACAATTCCTGAGGTACTGTTGTGCTCAACAGAGCAAATATCTAACCTTGAGGTGGCCTTTAGGAGTCTTTAGTGGCAAGAAGCCTCATGTTAGCCAGGTGCAAAGATAATGGTTAAGCATCTCAGAAAAGGATTTCAGAAGACTGCCATATACTGTGGTAGAGAGAATCAGGCTGAATCTGGAATATGGGCAGTAGTGTTCTGCAGGGTCCCTTACTGCAGCAAAACTAAGTTTAGCTTCCAGTCAGGATGAGATCAGGCCATTTAGTAATTAAGTTACACAGAGTGAGACACTTAGATGTGTCTTCCTTTTGGGACAGGAAGACCTGTCAGGTGAATGGGTGCAGAAAATAGATGTAGAAACCAAACTAGGCTCAAAACCAAGGGTATATCTACACTATATAATGGAGCACAGTACAGAAATCCCCCCTGTAGCTGCCGGAATAGGATGGCAAGTCATATTTTCTATTTTTCTATGTTGCTCTCATGCTGGATTTCTTTTTTCACAATTATTCTATTGCCCTTTTCTTGAGCGTTGCTTTACTGTATACCCCTGTGCTTATCTTTGAGGCTTTCATTTTACAAGCCCACAAGGTATCAGGTGTTTGATGAGACCAGTTTAGAGCATACTTACAAGATACACATTTTGTCCTAGCAATAGGGTGCAGCAGCACTTAGATAGTTTTGAGATACTAGGCAGTACCTCCATATTTCCTTTTACTCCTCTTCCTCCCTAACCTTCCTTTTTATCATCCATAATACACACCTTCAAGCTCCCATCTCAGTTTAGCTAGTTTTTGGGACAGAGGTTCTCTGTGTTTGTGGCTGCACAATGGCTGAGATCACAAATCCTATTATGCAAATATTAAGTAATAAATAGTAAGCATTAAATAAATAACCGTATGACAAATGTCAAAAAGCAATTATTTCCATTCTTCTTTTTGCAATGGTCTGAAGGGAGACAGAACCTTTTGTAGAACTGTTCCTGTTGCAGTATCAAGACCACACTCTTTATGTTCCCTGGGAGTAGGATGAAGAGGTGTTTATTTTTGAAGATAAGGAAGACAAGCCATGAAATAATATATCCACTCACTAGACCTTGCTTCATAAAAGCAGAGGAAGAACAGACTGATTTGGCTATCTTGTCCATCTCATTGAGAGGATTCAGTAATGTTAGTCTACAAGACAGCTACACCTTCACATAGCCTGTGATGTCTTTGGATTGTGGTAGTATTCACTAAAATCCTGACAGAAAATCCAGTGACACCAGTGTGAATCTTGTCACAGGTTTCAGTGGGCTTGAAGTTAGGCATCACATGAACAGTCAGATATGCATTTGAGACTGCTCCAAAACCAAGTACTTCGAATTATGTCAGTGTTTTTATTTAAGCAAAGAATGACAGGAAATACAGACCAAAACCTGACCCAATGTGAATACTTATAAGACCTGAATCCCTCAGAGTGCAAATTTGACTTTGTAACTATGACCTCTGTGAAAATGATGCAATGTGACTTGCCTGAACAGTGAAATGCTAGCACATGATATCTCATTCCATAGTTGAAAATACACACAAAAGAAGATGCCACCTCTTAAATCAAACACACCGTACCCATTTGCACATGATGCCCAGCTAGGTTACTTCAAATGACTAGCAGACAGACAGAGTTTACAGTCAATTCTCTTATAACCAGCAATTTATTTTCAGTCCACAGACCTTCCAAACTACTCTTCACGATTCAGATTGTCCGTACATGATTTTTTCAATACACTAAGGGCATTTGGTAGTTCAAACGTACAAGGAAAAGATTGGCAATAATGATGCTCTTCAATAGCTCTTTTCAGAAACTTCAAAACAATGACCTGTAATTGTAGATGAAGAAATGTTGTCACCTCTCAGCAGAATGGCTTTTCTTCAAGTGGAATATGTACAATAAAGGCCCTTACATAATTGTCTAGAGTAGTGGTGAAGGGGACAGAGAGAAGTGTGAGGATCTTCACACAGGGCATACAGAAACAGCCATGGGTAGGAAAAGGTGGAAGATCTATCTTCTCTCCTCAAACAGCAGGAAGCAGCACAAGTGAGAAGAGACTGTATGGATGCAAGAGATAATGCAGGGCTACACAGAAGAGCTGCTCAGCAGTCATTGTCTCCTCCCAGCAGCATAGTCCTTGGAAAGGCAGGGTTCCACACTGTCTCCTACTTAGGCTGATGGTTAAGAATACTAATAACAACAGAAATATAAATAATTGAAGAGTGGAAGGACCCACCTCTGACAGAATTTCTGCAGGAAATGAGCCAATTTATGCTTGTCAGGCTGTGAGGAAACTGAGAATAATTGGTATTTTAGTTCTAATAGTGAACAAAACTGTAAATAAATTCTGAGTATATTGACTAATCAGTGAACAAGTAAATAGAGAGACACTGTCCTCCATTGCAAAGTAAATGGTCTTTCCTCTGTTTAATTAAGCTGTAGAGGTTAGGTTCACAGAAGGCCAGATGCACCTTGAAGCCCATCAAGCTTGTCCTTATGACACTGAACCCAAAATTTCACAAAATTCTTGTTTCGCTGATGACTGGCCAGTGACCTCAAATAGCCAGACCCCCTTCCCTAAAAGACTTCAGGCCAAAATTGCCCTTGTTCAGCTGTTGTCTATAAGGAGAGGAAGTAAAATCTACACTTCTCACAGTTTTTAACCATAAAACTACAGGACACTTGAAGGCTCCTGATCTGCTTAAGTAGTGACCACAATGAACGTCTGAATACCTAACATATGCCTAAGCCTGAGACATTTCTCTTCTTGAATCCTTGGAGGCATTCGATCTGGTAGGCTTTTCCAGAGCACATAGAACAGAAGAGAAGAGGAATCGTAGCTTTAGAAAATACAGCTAGAGTGGAGAAGTTGACAGCGTAGAGAACTGAATTCATGTCTTCCACTTTCTAGGCAAGTGTTGTAACCTGATGGTTTTCATAGGAATGGTGAGGTTGAACCCTGTATATTTTAAAAGGGAAACCTTTGTTCAGTTCTTTGAAGGAAAGAAAGGACTGAGGGCTGATTCAACTTATACTGCAGCTGTCATGAGATCTGATTCAGAGAAAAAGATAAGACTGAGTGTTTGGACACAACAGGCCAGGAGAAGAAGAAACAGAAAACTTCTGTTACCAGCAATCTGCAGAAATGAGACCGGTGTTAAATGAAATCACTTCCTCGGTTCCAGACCAGTCTCCACAAATTTGTTCATGTATTTTTTACAGACAGGCTTGAACTGACTTCACTTACCCGGTGAACTTACCTCCCTCCAGCCCAAAAGCAGTGCAACTGTATCACCTAGGTGATGGTCTCATATGTAAACTCATCACAGAGGTTTATTAGCACAGGAGAGTGCGTTAATGCAGTCATATGGCTTCCTCCTCACAACCTTTCCAATCAGAACACTGCCACAGTCTGTCTTTGCCTGCAGGTAACTAAACAGACCTGCACCTTTGTTTTCACATGAAGCTACTCCACATGTTATGATAGCCACATTAGAACCAGACGTAAACAGAGAGCTGACAGTTAATAGTAAAACAGTGTAAAGAGTAGCTGTAGGTGAGCTTTGTCTTCCAAATATTTGTAGTTAAAATTTTATAAGGAAGGATGAAATTCAGTTGAAAACTAAATGACAAAATTTAATGATGAACAAAATGAAATAATATTTATAAAGATTAAAATCCTTGTTTTGATGAGATGGTAGTATTAACATATAATGCAACCTTGCGTAGTTTCTCTTAAGCATGTGGTACCCATTAAAATGTAGGAGTTTGTCTTAGAGTTATACAAAAGACATTTACCCAAACTGGAACCTCTGATCCAGGCAAAGATTGTGTTTGTGACACATACATACTAATAGGCCAGAGCTAACAGCTATTTCTAATCCATTAGGAACTGTCAGCATAAATCCCAAAGAAACTACAAATATCCTCCTCTGGAGAATTATTTCACTCATTAATATGAGAAAGAATTAGGCCTTTATTAATTGTTGCTATTTCCAAGAGAAACACTTTTCTGCCTTGACTTTACACACAAAAATCTACTTAAGTTTTAAAGTTTATGACCTTCCTTCCTCCCAAAAGCAGATAAATGATAAAAGTATCTCATTCTCTCAACACATGAAAGTTATCTCTTCTGTTGAATAATCTGGTGAGTCTTCTGTTTAGTCCCCAATTAATCATTTCTTTAAACTTGTGTGATTGTAGTCTAAAAATGGTAACTGTAAAAATGCCATCTTGGTTATTCTGGCAACATTAAGACCCCACCTATGTCATCTTGCAGTGATTTAGAATATCATTAAAGACTATGAAATGCTGATGTTGTAACTTTGAAAGGGAAAACGGGAGGAGAGAGATACATTATTGAATACCAAAATCATCTTGATAAATGGGGGGAATGGTCTGAAATCAATAACAGGAAATTCAATAGAGACAAGTGCAGTGTACTACACTTTGGGCTTGTCTACACAAGCAGGTTAGTACAGCAAACTAAAGCATGCATTTACTTGCTACTGCATACTAACTTTTCATGCTGACACTCTTGCTAAGCAGTAAGTATAGCTCTGTGTGATGTTGTCTACTCCACATGTTGCACAGAGCCGACATTAGCACAGGCTACAAGTATCCACAGGGGAAGCTGGCATAGAAAAGCTAGTGTGCTGTAAATTTGTACCCTATCTTACTGCAGTTTACCAGTTTAAATGCTCCCTTAGGCAGAAAAAATCAAATGCACAAACAGAAAATGTAGAATTACAGGTTAGACAGCATTACTGCATAAGCAAGCTGTAGTCAGCATACCCAGCATAGTCAGTGATAAATGATGAAAAATAACTATGATATTGGTATTATATACAACACTGTTACTAGTGTATAGAAAGAAACAGAAAAGAATTATTCATATTCTGCTTTGCTCACTGTTGGTAAGACATCAACCAGAATACTCTGTTTTCTTTGGAGTTCCCCACTTGAAAGGGTAGGCAAGTTTTAGAGTAGTCATAGGAATGCAGTCAAACATACTATAAGAACCAAGACTGCTTAGTCTAAAAAAACTATGGGTGATGGCTGAGTCTGGCAACAGCCTTCAAAGATGTAAAAGAATGCTATAAAAGAAACTCCTTTTCATTTTTTCAGTCCAAGGGGATTTGGAAGGAAATAATTGCTTTATTTGGAATGCTGATTTTCAATACTAGCAGTTTGGAAACATTGAAGTATACCATCCTGAGGGGTGCAAGAGCAGGTCAACAATGGGAGCAAGGAGAAATGGGTTTATTACTTTCATTTCTAACATCAAGACATGCCTGTTCTAGGGGCGGGGGAGGGGGAGAAGAGAGAGAGAGTTCAAGAGTAGCTTCCCTTGGGGAAAGGGCACAAGAATACATGGCTTGAGAAATATTGGCTGAGTTTTGGGGCAGATTACCTTGAGAGAACAAGAAATCAAGCACACTGGAGAGTGCTACAAACAATTCATAGTTTAGACAAACATCTTTAAGTGTGGCCTAAGCATTCTTGAAGCTTTTTCTGGGCAGGAGATCAGAATTAGACAGCTTTGCAGCTCCCTTTCCTTTATCTCTTTATAGCAGTCACGCTAAAATGTAGACCTTCTAGTGGCCTCTACTTGGCTCAAACACATTCTTTGCAATTAGCTGCAGGGCAGCAACATCTATTGATTAAAACCTGAGAGTAAGTTACTGGGACTCTAATTTTATGTCTGATCACTTACCACCCAGTTTTCAGTGCCTCATCTAACTTATCTTCCTTGCCTTCTCTATATGTAAAAAGAGATTATAATATCATACTTATCATTGAAAAGAGAAATAAATAAACATGATGTTTACAATTATACATAAAATTATGCTTATATTTATATGTGTTGTTTTATTATTCATTTGACTATTTAATTGGCATTCTATGTGCCTCCTGGTTATCCATATATAATTTGCATCATTGAACAGGTTCTATACTGAATTTACAGCTTGCATGTTATAATGGGTTCAACACATCTTATATTAAGATCCAGCGAACCTAAATAAAGAAGTCTTTGAGTTGGCTACATTTCTCTTCCACAGAGGCAGCAGATGGAAAAGATCTAAAACTGGGAGATGAAAAATCAGTACCTACTAGGAAAAGGGTGGAGAGTAAATTTAAAGTATGCCAACTGGATAAACTGAAAGTTCTGGAAATTTGCAAATTCAAACGTGAAAGGGGAAATTATGATAAAAGAAATTTAATTGCCTTCTTTTGGCAACTAGCCATCAGATGTTCTAAGCCATATAAGAGTAGTAAAGGGAACATGATGTAAATACTTTTTTAAAATAATGCTAATATCTGGGGGAGAATGAGAGGAGGTGGAACAAATAGAATAGGCTGGCAGTTACAATTGTATATTAGCCTGCTACCTAGAAACATACAAGAAATAGCAGGAAACTAAATGGAAATAGTGTGTATTTACTAACAATGGTGTGAAATGCTGTTAGTGATTTGTTCTACCTCCAAGCAATTCATTTTGCCTTTTAGTGATATTTAGACATTTACTGGCAACAACTTTCTTTACATCAGTTCCCAGCCCTATGAATAAAGTACCTACTTTTTTTTTTTTATGGCATACTTTAATCTTTACCTGAAGATTAATTATAAGTACCACTACCACTTGTTACTTAGTATTTCTAAATGAGTTAATGCAATCATCTCATTAGCTCAATTTCAGTAAAATACATAATTATATATCATCTCATCCACTCCTATGTGTAAAACACATTAGTGTGAAGCACTACTCACATGTGATCTGAAACAGGCAAAATGACTTCAAACAAAAAGTAGGGTAAGAAAAATCCCATCAAACAGGGAAGAAGGCACACCAGAAATCAGTCAGAAAAGAACAATAAACTATTTCTTATATATGACATCACATCAGTGATCTAGAAGTAGGTCTAAGTAATTTGCTAATGAAGTTCACAGATGATTCTTACATCTGTGAGGTTAGAAGTGTATTAAAAATGAGCCTAAAGAGGTAGAGCAGCAGAAAATAGTGGTGTGGAAAAGCAGCTACTAAGATATCTGAAGACTGCTACTTCAAAACTCAAATGGTAAATGAGAAAGAACACCAGAAAGCAGTATAATTAAGGCTTGCCATTTCTATAAGTAGTAGTAGTGGAGAGCTCATTAGAAGTAAATTTTTTGCCGTTTAAGACCTGAGAGAGACCATTGTAACTATGAACATGGAGGAATGTCATTAGAGAAAGGTGATGAGAACCTTTATCATTGGGATTCAATCTAAAATATTGCATTCATTTGTAGTGTTTAACTGTAATAGAGACTGAGGAAATGGGAGTTTTTCTGAAAAAAACCAACACAGTTCTTCTGGAGTGGTTAATGAAAGGCAACTTTACAGGTAATACTTGTGCAATTAGCAAAATTATCTAAATGGAGAAAATGTGTAAGATTGCCAGGAATAAATGAAAGGGATGCTTTTACCTCAGTAGGAGGAAAAACCTTCTCCCAGGGTCTAAATACAGTATAGTCTGCAGGGAAAAAAAGTAGAAACTTGCTCCACACTTGTAGAACAATGGTAGAAAAAGCTTGAGAAAATAATACTTCATTGGAAAATGGATAGATTACTTAATAAAATCTTTTTCACTGTAATAGTTTTGATTAAAGAAATGGTGGCCAACAAGTAAGTCTCCGATGTGCATAGGAGATATTATTATCCCATAATATGGGATGGTACTGGAAAATACTGGTGACCTTATGAGAAAAACACAGTCCAAAGTTTGCATCAAATATCCAAGAGATTATTACTCCTGTTTTCTGTAGGGGTACAGCAGATCATCTTACTGAAGCTCATCAGCTAAAAGTTTTCATTAATTGTTCTTAAGTCATGGAAGATTCATTGGAGAATCTCCTTGCTAAAGTCTCATTGACACACAAGCTGTGTTGCTACTGACTGTCCACATTATTAACTGGGCATGACATACAGGTGATTAGCAAAATAGAGATTAATGCACTTAATGTCACACGCTTATATATCAGTTTGTTTCATACAGTTTATGAGTGAATTCCACACTTGGAGGGTTAAAATGAATGATTGCTAGGTAAATGCCTTTCCTATACCTCTAGATTTAAATTTAAAAAATAAATAAAAAAAAGGAAACAATCAGAAACTAAAACAAAACTAAAAAAAACCCAACCAAATAAAACTGTCATGAATGCAAGAACACCACGGTCCCTGCCAGTCAAGCTCTATTTTTTCTGTTTTGTTCACCATCAGCAATAAGAGTTCTGGATTCTAAATGTAGCCAGTTAAATGGATTCCAGAGTATTTGCCACTGGAGGGAGTATGTTGCAATCATTGAAACATCCTTGCAAAAAATTCCATCTTTATTCTCAAGACCTCCCCACTCTATGACTAATCAAAATACTCTACTTCCACCCAAGAAATTCAAAGATGTTTCATAAATATGGCATAATAAATTTCATCGCAACTATAGCTATTGGATATTGTAAGAATTAATACGACTTTTTATTCACGGTCCATAAGTGACCCCATTTTTCCTCAGGTTACCTGTTTCTAAGTAGGCTTTTACATCTCATTTTAGATTCACTGTGACCTAGATGAGGAACTGAAAGTCTCATGTTATTTATGCCTCTGCCAGCTCTGGCTTTACTTATTTTCTATGATGAACAGATCTATAATTACACTGGGCTTCTCCCAAGAACTCAGTAGCCCTTCCATAAAATATTGGACAAAGTATCTGATTTACTTTTTGAAATGGCTAATTTCCACATGTTCACTGACATATATGAACCGTTTCAACTTTATAAAATTTTTTTAGTCCCTCTAATTTCCCGTTAACAACAGGCAGAAGTTCATTTCACAGACCACTAAAGCCTTCCCTCATGGTAATATCTCTACTTGCTACATGGCTGAGGTACACATTGAACTAGGAATAAATCTCACACATCCATCTTCTCAAATCCTATCTTTGACAATGGCACTATAGCCCTCTTAGAATTAAAGTTCAAGTTATTGCTTTGCTCCCAGTCTAAAGCACCTACAAAAGTCTACACTTTGTTTCTTTATCCCAAAGGCAAACTGAGATAAAGGATTTAAAATTATGTATACCATGCACAGGCCATCAGTCCAAGTTGAAGCAGACATCCACCAGCTGTGCCCTTCAAATAGAATAAAAAAATTGTATAGACATATTATAATGAGAAAATAAACTTCTGTACAAAATAAAGCGATCTCCTTGTTAGTTTGGGTAATGATAGTATTTTAACTAATTAGCAGGGAATATAGAAAACAATAAAAAGATTTTATTTTTAGCCATAGGATGCATCAACCATTTTGGAGGGATCATACTGTATTAGATCATACTGTCAGGTGTGTACTACCCAAGGAAACACAATATTCCCACAGTCCTGCAATTTATTGTATCATTGTAAATGACAGTTTAATTTTAATGAGTGCTCCTTTCACAAACAGCACAAAGTGTTAACCTTATCCATAGATACTGACTTTCTCAAATTTATTGAGAAAATTAATTAACCAGTGGATTTTACCATAATTTCAGTAAGATACTGACCATTCTTTTTTTAAAAAAAAAAAAAAAAAGAAAAAAGAAAGAAAAGACTTTTTATTAGACAATAGTCTGTGCTTCCACTGTCAAAATGTTTTGGGAAATAGTATTCATACATAAAGTGGTAACAGGGTAAGTCATCAAAGGACTTTAGTATAAATTATAATCAAGGCTTCCATGTTTTAAAACATGTGCAAAATGAATCAGTTGCTTCACTTCTCATGAATTCCAGATTGATACAGTGGAATCAGAAGTTTTGCAAAGGGTCAGGAGTGCTTGTATTTCATTGATGTATATATGACTATTTAAAAACAGTACATTTTTGAGAACTGTGCATATTTTTTACAAAAACTAATTCCATAAACAATATACCTCAAATTTATAAATACATGATTTACAAGAAATCTGCAGTACACTGTTGTGAAAATTGGGAGTTCTTTGCATCAAAACTATTTCTGAATAGGTATTATATACGCTTCTGTATTATGCAGCTCCTAGAACAACAGATCCTTGATGCAGCCATTTGAGGTCTCTGGAAATGTTAGACACACAGTTAAGTACAGATCACTAGAGACAAGATTATCTTCCATTGCTAGATACAGTCGGATACAGTTTCACCACCTCTGTCACAGAAGGACAAGGAGGACCCATAGGATGCTAAGACTGTGGTTCAGTGTCTTCTGGTGAAGAATAATTCTTCAGATCAGATGCCTAAACTTTAGGTTAGTTTTGCTGTAAAAGTAGCAGATATTTTGTAATCCCAGTTTTCCTCCACAATTCTCTAACACATTGTTTTCAGAGTAGTTTATTATATTCCTACAGGATTCCAAGTTACAGCATAGGATTCAGAACACATGAGGATGTAATGATTTAATCACAGTAAAACTGCCCTCTGACTAAACCCCTAGAGTAGTATTACTTAAATCTCTAGGATAACATGCACCAGAACACTACAAGACTTCTATTCTGCTCTCCTATAAATGGAGTTTGAATATTTCTTAGTTCATTGTAAATTAGTACAGTAAATTTCAACAGTTTCTGACATCATACTTTTTAAGTAAGGGAAACTTTGAAAGACAAGGTCATTGTAAAGATGAATGTATTAGTTTGCTTATTATCCATGCAAACTTGGGAAAAGGGGAGAAAGGGATAAAACTTTACAAGTGACTTCATAAGGAGGGAAGAAAGCATATTTTCCATCCCATGCTGAAGTATTTTGATAAAATTAACAAGAGAAAGTCTCCCAGCTTTCCATCACTGGTTAGAACTTTGATCAGTGATTTTTGCAATGTAAAACCACGTTTGCTATATCCTGGATTCCTTTTCTCAAAAGCACAGAAGCTGACAAATAAATTCTATCACTGATCCATCCAAGGCAAGTTTAATATACTAATCTCTGCTCAGGTGCATGATCCATGTACTTTTGCAACAGCAGTAATTGGTTTCATTAAAATATCCCTATTTGTGACTTCTCTATGTAGTGAAAATAAGACACAAAGCAGTCTTTAAATGTTTAAAAAAAAAAAAAAGTGAACAAAACCAGTCTCTTCATTTCTTAAAAATAAATAACTCAACCTTCTTTAATCCTAAAAATATACTTTTGGAGATATACATCCTTATTACGTCTAGAATTAGTGAGTTATAGTGACGCACCTTTTGCCTGGCCTAGCACTCCATTAAGGCATTGTTCATGTGTAAGACCCAGATACCCATACACACATTGTTTAACTGAATTAACACATTCATGTTCACTAAATTCCTTTTTCAAATGGCAAAACCCAAAACATTCTTTAACAAAGTAGCAAACACAAAATATTTCCAAAAGAGACTGATTGAAATGCAATGAACTAGCACCTAAGTAACACATTATGTATTTTGATATTAGATCACTGTTTCACAACCAGATCACCAAAAGAACTCTTCCAAGTTCAAACTCAAGAATGCTTATGAAGAATAGCAAGTTCTTCAAAGGCTTAAGACTAAAAAATAATATGACTGACTGTGACAGAGGCAGATAAAGTACCAAATACCACAATTAAAAGGATCAGAACCATTGCACGATGAATAATTCCTTTTTGTATTGATGTTACTTGAAAAGTGGATAAATATATATATAAACAGAATGTATATACTTCATATGTTTATGGGAAGTTTTAAAAAAGAAAGAAAATAATGAAACTGTACCAGTAATAGTATTTCACATCCATTTTTCAGGAAGATGAATGATAATACAAAGCATGTAATGCTCAATCATAATACAGATTGCTAAGATTGCTAATCATATTTAACACTGGAATTCTACATACTATGAAATGGAAATTTGTATTGAACTCAATGGCAAAATTCCCACTGACTTTAATAGAGCCATGATTTTACTCTTCGCCGTAGCACAAATTACTTTATGGTTTATATTCAGAACAGTTACTTTCCATAGAGCACAAATGAGGAAACACTACCTGTAAAATTACAATTCCTGTCAAAGAAAAAAAAAAAAAGAATTGTATCTCAGCATATTCCTGAATGAGATCAGAATCTGGACTGCATGGCTTGGACAATTTCTTTCTCCAAATCTACACCACAAGTTTGTCCCAGGAAATGTCATATATAATGAAGAAATTCCCACAAGCATATCTGTTTGAAGAAGCCAAAGCAATAATAATATGGAAGTCTCCTTTCCTACTTGTACATCAATGGGAAAATGTTTACTTGTCAATAATGGTATCCATTTGCTTTGTTTCATTGTCATTTAGGTTCTGCACATTTCAGCAAGAGAGGTCCACAAATGGAAGTTGCTTCAAACTTCTCACTTCTTGAAACATTAGTGGAGTGTTTATTGGGACTTTGGAGAAGCTGTTCATGACACTGTGCATATTTGGAAGCTGACCCATATCTGCATTCACAGCTTTGACACAAGAGCACAGAACCTGGGGGGAAGGGTGGAAGGGGGAAGAAAGCATTGCTAGGAATGATAATTCTGAAAGATATGAGATGAAATACTGAGTTCTTCTTTGGGCAGCCTTCTTTTAGGCATGGACTTGTTATAGTTGCTGGTTATCTAGATGCTGGGGGTAAGTATGCCACTATACACAAAACAACAACAACAACAACAAAAAGCTATGAGCTTTTTGTTTATAGGAAGAAAATTCCCTTGTACCATAAAAAGGGATCTCTTCATTCCATAAAGAGAGATCAGTGCCTCAGAGGAGGCTAAAATTAAGTTAAGGCAAAGACAAGGCCTGTGTACATAGAGATTGGCTCCATGTTTCCCCACTTCTAAATGATAATAAATCATTTTAAACAAAGCCCTGCTCCTGTAATTTCTTTTCCAAGTGGGGGCTTCCACTCAAGTTAGCCAGACCCTTCAGTAATAAGATCTGCTTGCTAAGAATAGGGCCCAAGAAATTTTTATATATTCTACACATATGTCTATATGTATTTGCACACACACGCACACACATGTACATATACACGCACAAACACGCACACACACAAATTTATAAATATATGTATATATATGTACATATGCAAAGAGACAAGATTGAAAAGCATGTCAGACTTGGAGTGTTATCCACCATTTAAACTACTATCTACACAGTACATATTGAAACTCAACTTTAAGATTTTTTATTTTTATGTACAGTTCATTTTCTTCTCTGGAAATAAAATATCTAAATACAGACAGACTGTAATGTTGTATATGTATAGCTTTCAACAATACTTTAGCTGAATAAATGCTTTGTACATAGTTCTGTCTTTTAATGGAGTTTACAGCTACATTGATAAAATGGATTCCTCATTTCCTTGATTGTTTTTAACCAATAACAAGCAGAGAGACAATTACAAGTTAATATTAATAAGCAGCTCAAATAACACCGGTTAAATTATGTACAATACAAACCATTCATACAAATGAAGACTAGGATATTGAATTTGTTACAATATTTTGTAATAAAGATAAGACAGCCACTTATAACTTACATGTTCTCCGCCAGGCATTTTCCTTCTTAGAGATCAGTTGGAGAGTTTTTAAGTAGCTTAGCTGGCCTAAACTCAACCAGGTTTAAAGAATCAGAGCTTAAAGAGTCAGAGAAACATGAAACCAGAATGTCTGCCCACATGTAAATTCCAAATGTTTGCCCATCTTTACTAGTAACAGGCTCGCTCCATGGAAAAAGAGCCACCTAACACCACCTCGAATGTGCCTACTGTATGCTGGAAAAAAGTCACGATGCTTTGCTGTGTTCATATAATAAGGAATACTGAAATCTAGACACACATTTTTCCCATTTTAACAAGTATTTACTCCTACAGTATTATTTACCAGCACAGCTACTCCAAGCAGTAGAATGCATGAGTGGGGATTATTGATTGGCGTGTACTCAAAGGACTTTCAAAGAGATTTCCATAACAGTCTGTGTTAGAAACCATTCTCTGTCTAGTTAATCCATTTTGCTTGATGATAGGTTATCCTGAAACCTTAGATATCAGACAATGAAAGCTCTCTTAACAGGAATCTCAATAGATGTGAGCTGAAAAGAGTGTGTGTCTTTGTGTACGTGTATGGTTTTATTTCAAATCCATAGTGATTTACAACTAGATTGATACATGGAGCTGACGGGGCAAAAATTACATTAGATTGTTTTCCACTAACATATTTGCAGCCATTTGACATCAGCAGCAGCAGGTAGACACATTCCAGGCAATAGATGTGGCCTTCCTCCTTGAGGTTACAGCCCTGTCATATGACCTCTTTTATTCCCCAGGCTTCAGTCTCAGACACATGTTGGTCCTCACCCTGATGGGAAGTAGGGTGTGTCACTGTGGTAGTTGTAATCAGGACACACCTTCTGTACTAGTTTATAATCTGTACTATAAAAGGAAATGTAAATACAGATTACTTTAAAGGGCTTGGAGCAGAGCCATGACACGTGGCTCTGGGTCTGCTCCTGATAACAGGTTTTTGAAGGGTCATAGTTGCAGAGTGTGTTCTTGGTAGCCTTGTCAACCTTTTCATACTCGATTCGACAGTTAAAGGACTTGGAATCTTTGGCATCAATCACCGTCTGTTGTGCCAAGTCAAATTCCACTATTTTTGTAGGGGGCACTAGGCTCACAGATACATTCCCTTGACCAGTGGAGTTATGCCTGAAGTAAACACTAAACGTCCCATTGCCATGGTCAACGATTTTCCCTGTTATTAACAGATTTAGCTTCACAGTCTTGATGTTGGAATGAAAATCGCCCCAACCAAACATTTTCTTAAATTTCCCAGTTTTGACAATGGGCCGTCTCTTTGCTCTGGGCCGAGGCTCTTGCAGGTCTGTGGAGTTCCTCAGCCAGTCCCAGAGATCTTGCTCAGAATAAGTTTCTGGGGCATCGTATCGCAGGTCCAAATCTGTATCATTTTCCTTTCCACGAAAAGTCTGTGACAGCAGTCGGCTGATGGACAAGTCTTTGCTACTTTCTGTCCATATGTGCTTTAGTGTGGATTTAGAGCTTCCTGATTTTAGAAGTTCTGTTTTTCCTCCATTTGTTAAATTTGCACAGGTAACCTGAAAAAGAAAGAAGGGAAGAAGAAAGAAAGGATATATTGAGAAACTTAATACAAAATCCATCATTCCCACCCAAGACCAAAATGATCAGATTTCAAAATCATAGGGATTTTTTTTTTTTTGAGAAATTAAATTATATCTTTGTACTCAGTAAAACAAAACAGAAACATCTATTTTCCTCTTCTTTCCAAGTAGTTATTACTTAATTCTCCTTTGTCAGTCTTTTACACTGGCCTTCAGATTTAATCCCAGCTATTCGCATTATTCTTCAGCCTGAAATCTACTTCCGTTATGATGCCTGTAAGTGATGAGTATGTAATGAAGTACTGCAAAAACTAAGGTACACAGCCATGTCATCCTCCAGTCTCTATGTGGCTTTCATTGGCCATTTCTCATCTCAGAGTGAAATACTCTTGCTTGAATGTTGTCTCTCCAAAGTGACTGTGTCTTCCACCATCAGAGTTACATTCATTTATTTTTGCTGCCCCTGGAGTCCACTGTCAGGGTGCTGTCTTCGTGGTGCCAGCCTGACCATGCTCAGAGTCCATGTCATTATAAATCTAATAATAGTAATATTATTTCCCTACTCCTTTTATGAGAACACATTGGTCTGTGTTCTTGACTGGGACCTTCAGTCACAACTACAATATAAATAATGAAAATTTTAATGCGTTTTGCGTCAACAGCTGTACGTAGTGTGTGCTGTACCTCAGTTAATGCAAGAGGAGTCACAGTCTTCTCTTATAGTCCCTTACAGATTAGCTACTGATTTGCCTTGTCTGTATCTAGTATGACATGCATTTCTCCTCCCTCACTTCACTTCTTTTTTTCACACCTTCGTCCCCAAACCAAAACATGATCTGTGCAAGACAGAAAGCCATTTGTGTATTTACAAAAAAAAAAAATAGGGCCACCAATTTAATAGTAAAAAAAATCCTGCAAACTCACATTTTAAAAAAATACAAAATCTTGCACCAAGTTCCTACAAAATCATAAACTTCAGACATAGTTTTTCACAGAATTTAGTGTCAGAGCAATTTGTTTTATTTATATTTTTTCTCTTTGCCTTACTTGTGTGGAAAACAGAGAACAGATGCAGCCTTGCAGCTGTCTGACATGCAGCACTGGTAGAGAGCTCTGACGGAGCATAGCAGGAAGGGCTGGAATTGGCAGGGGGCAGTGGGTGGATGGAAAGGGACCGACAACACCCTTAGTCCCATTCCCCCTAAAAATTCGCACTGGATGCACTGCCACATTTTTTAACATTTGTCCTCTGAAGAGGACATCAAGTTTCTTATTTCCCTTTTCATGGCTACATAGGAGATTCTGAATATGCCTGTTTTATTCCTCTGTGTTCTGACACTGATTTACATGCTTCTATCATACTTGCAGTCACATCTTTCTCTTCACTTAAAAATGAATTGAGTGTATTCCCAACCCAGGAAACCCACTGGAAACCAGCTAGTATTTAAATCATGTCCCCTCCCTACTGGTACAACTGGAGGTATATGTCACGGAGGATATCTATCACAGCCTGGCCTTTTCATTTCCTAACAATCATGGAATTGAAGCATGCTTTCATTAACTTCAGTACTTTTTCAAGGGCAGTTGAAGGCACATACATAAAATCAGTCTAAATTGTCTTAATACCTTGATCAGATAGGAGGTATGCCCCCAGCCTTTTACAGTAAACAAATAGGTAAATAAATCTGTCACATCCCACACTATACCTTCCCGGTGCATTTCAGGTTGGTGGGCCAGTAAGGCTAATAGAAAAAATATGGCTTTTATTTAGAATTTTGCCAAAGAGATGACTTCCTCCTCTTTTGAATAGAAGGAAGGATTAAAACACAGACTAGCATTTTGATAGCCAGTTTGTAGCTGCATCTTAGCATCAACACAGTGAGCCAGGAGAGAAGCTGTAATGAAATGCACTGATGGTGCACTGGTTAATGAAGCAGCAATGAAGATGTCACAGGGAGAGAGAAAGAGACTCAGAATATAATTTTGCTGTGGCATATGGGGAAGGAGTGCAAAATAAGAAAAGAAATGTGGTTAAAAGGAAAAATATGCCTGTCTAGCATGAATCTGTCAACCTGCTATGAATCTAAGCAGTTAGCTAGCAGAGCTAGCATACCTGCAATCTGTAGGTAAGGTACAGATTGCTTACCACTATATTTTTCTTTGCTCACAGCTTGTTTTTCTTTTGTTTTCCTTTCTGCATCCAATGATTTACATTTCATAGGATTACACTACAAGTTCCATGTAACAAGATGTAATGGTATAAAAACCTTCTAAAGAGCAGGTCTCTTTTTTTCAGATGTATAAAACTGAATACCCAGGAAAGGAAGGAGGTATTTTCTGAAATGGTTGCTGATTGATCCAATACATGTGGTTTTTTGAAAGCCAGTATATTTCATGGAAATGGATGATTCAGATTCCATGCATGCTATGCTGCTTCATACCTGACCTAACAAATACAATTGATTGTTACTGTCATCAATTTTGTAATACCTAAAAGACTTCTCATCATGCAGTTAGCCCCGAGACCTCTGTTTGTGATTTTCATGTGGGTAACTGGCTGCATTCATGATTAAAGGCCTGAACCTGCCCTCCCTAGTCAAGTGTCTGTGTAAGCACTAGAAAAAACAGCCCACAAGGGTTAATAAAAAAGCTTTAGAATTCATTGTTCTTCACTAACATTTTCCAGCCAACTGCTTTTTCATATACTGTTAGTATACTATGTGCTGTAGAAAGTAGCTATATGTATCCTCAGAGACTTGCATACCAAATAATACAGAGCATTGCTGTGTAATAGAATTTCTGCAAATGCAGCACTTATTTTCACATGAACTAATCCACAATTTTCTTCCATCTCTCTTCTTTCCAACCACAAGGCTGCAATAATACAGGAAAGATCATGCAAATCCATGAGATTTTGCACTTAGTAGTGTGAAAACTAGCTTACTGAAACATAGACCTATTTTAGCGGTGCATTAAAAAGAGCTAATTTAAAATGGCTAATGGAGAGCTAAAACACTGAGCAGCGCAAACTCTGCGGTGGCTTTTTTGTCCTCTTCCTTGAGTATATTTGCATATAATTCAGAAACTTGCGTAGTCTACCTTATCAATTCGTTCACTATAACCAGAGTTGCCTTCTTTTCCACGGCCAAGCGCCACTCCTAGACGAAACATTGAAAAGTTTGGCCTACTTGTGCTGGGCCTGGCTAGGGTAGAGTTAATTTTCTTCATAGCAGCTCATATGGTGCTGTGGTTTGTATTTTTGACCCAAACACTGGTAACACGGTAATGTTCTAGCTCTTGCTGAACAGTGTTCACACAGCATCAAGGCCTTCTCTGTTTCTCTCTTGGCCCCTCAAGTGAATACATTATGGGGGGTGCACAATAGGTTGGGAGGGGACACAACTGAGCAGATGACCTGAACTAACTAAAGATGTATTCCATACCATATAACATCATGCTTAGCAATTAAAAGGAAAAGAGGGGGGCTTGGGGGGGGTAGCCATCTTTTGCTCAGGAACTGGCTGGGCATCATTCTACCCATGGGAAGTGGTGAGTGTTGCCTTTACATCACTTGTTTTGTTTTGTTTTCTTCTCTCTTCTTCCACTTATCCTTCAATTATTAAACTTTTTTTTATCTTGACCCCCAAGTTTCCTCGCTTTTATTCTTCCTTTCCTCTTCCCTTGTCCCACTGGGGAAGGGGCGGAAGTGAGCAAGCAGCTGTGTGGTGCTTAGCTGCCCACCAGGGTTAACCCACAACACCACTACAGTGCAATATATCAATGTTGGAAAAGGGCTGAGGAGGGCGATTTCCTCCATGACTGTATAGCTAGAAGTGGTTTTGAATTATTATGATGTCAAAAGTGTCCATATAGAACAATAGTAAGGAGCAAAAAGATTTAGAAATGCTTATCCAACACTACAAATGTCAGTGCAAAAGCAATCAGTAAGCCTGGCAGACTAACCTTTGGTTCCAGTCTTGTACATTTAATGGAAAGTACGAATTTCTACCACCTAGTAAAGTTTACCGATATCAAAAAGGTACAAGGACCTGACTGCCTGGTAACTCTTTTCCAAAGAATAATGACAAATTGTTATTCCATTTCTTTTTCTGCTTCTAGGAAGGAGCAAAGACAGTGGTGTCACTGGGCACAATATCCCAAAACATCATTAAAAAAGACACAGGAATTGAGCTGTAATTCAGTTTTTACTCCATTAAAATAGAATACTCCATTCTGTATCCTCCTTTTTAAGGGGGAAGAATTTTTTATGATGATGTTTAAGATCATTAAATGTATTTTAATGACTATGTGTAGTTTTTTTAGGACTTCCTAAGGGATACGCAGTTTATTTGTCTCAGAAATTTTGGAGTTCTCTTTTAAGACACTGAGCCCTGAATGCTTCGTCAGGTCAAACCTGAACATTGGGAGCAGAGAAAATTAAGTTGGAGAGAGATCTCGGGAAACCATGAAAGCCTCAAGTGGTGACTTAGGCCCTCTTCTCAGTGTAAAATCAACCCCAGGTTTATTAACATTAATTTAAGATTGATCAATTTGAGATTTAAAAAAATAGTCATTCAAAGAGGTACAGAATGCCTCTTGATTTCTCACTCTTTTCCTTTTATTCTAGCTCTATTACAGTTCATTACCTATAATTACAGTATTGCTTTAGAAATTATGTATTTATTCCTCTGAATGTATGACTACTTGAGGGCAAATGAAAATGTAAACAAACAATCTAATACTCAAGGTAGAAAATCTCTCTCTTCAGGTAAATAACTAATCAAAACCAAGATCGTTTTTGCTGGCATAACACTGTAAGAATTTGGCAGCACTGTGTTTGCGTATGCTCTGTATAAAAGAATTCAGAATTTTCTTTCCTCGGTCAGATATCTCAGATACAGCATGGGTAGGAGATTACTGAGGGACATAACTATAAGCTGGACCATTATCAAGGCAGGACATCACTCAGGAAATTTTAGCTGGATCCAGTTTCCTCATATTAATCCTGTTTATGCAATGGGTGGAGGAAAATCTGGACCTAGTTTACCGTTCTACTTTGATCAATTTTTCTTCCTATACTTGTCTACACACTGTACAAAGTTACTAGTGGCATGGAAATATTTTATTCAGTGAATAATTTCTAGACAAGTCAAAGCCAGTATTCTACAGAAATTTGGCTGTAAAAAAAGAAACTGAGAATGAAAGTTAATGGAGCTATAACAGGGGGAAGTAAAACACAGTGAAGGACTTGTACCTGTTTCAAACTGACACTTTGGAAAGGGAGGACAAACACAGAAGGCCACACATATTAATATTACACAGAAACAGACCTCTCTGTTTTTAACTTACAAGCCTTTTTCCTACATGACATGAAAAGAATAAGGATGTGGATTGATTGATCAAAAAATGCAAACTCAGATGAATCTGACAAATGAAATAGTAAATCCCAATCTACTGTGTCAAATGAGAACACAAAAATGGCTATGCAGGATCAACCAAAGACTCATTTAGAAAAATGTCCTGTCTCCAATAGCAGCTATAAGAGATGTGTGGAGAAGAGCAAGAATATGGCAAGCATATGATAGTCCCCTAATTTCTTCCCAGCTGTCAAATATTTCTAATTTCCTCTGCTAGATATTGTTTCTGTATATGTTTTCCATTTCAGTAACTCTCAGTAGACTGCTCTTCTCTGCATTTGTCCACTCTGACATTTTGTAAACTTCTACGCTCCATAACATCCTTCAGCAATGAGTTCCACAGCATTATTCCCTCTTACTGGTTTTTTTGAACCTGGCTTCTGCTACCTTCTTTGGAGAACCCTTCATTCTCCAGATGGAAAATCCAGTCTCTATCCAAATTTCCCATGCTCCTCTTTACTTTTCTTTGCTGCTACACTTTACATACTTTTTCTACAAATATCAGTGAGTGGAAAATTTGATGATTTCTAGCTACCTAAAGAAGCCTACTTCTAGCCCACCAGCATATGCCTCAGCTGTATCTATTCATAGTAGTAAACAAATATTGATCGCTTTTCCAGCCTTGAGTACCAGCCTCCTGTGTCACATGGATAATCCCTTGTATGGAAGCCATTCTATAAATATACCTTTGAATTTCCTTTTTGTCCTTCTCTGAAGCCTTCTCAGTTCTACTCCCAGATCCATCTTTAAGATGAGGAGACCAGAATGGCACACAGTATTCAAGATGTGGCAGAACCATGGCCTTGTATGGTGGCAAATGGCCTTCTATTATTTGTTCACTTTTTTTTTCTCTACTAATTCATAATATTTTATTTGGTTTTGATCACTAATGAGCACTGAACTGATGCTTGCATGAAACTGTCGTAACCCTAAAATCTCAATCCTATTTATATATGAAGCTGGGATTTCTTTTTTCCCCTACGTGTTTCCCATTGCATTTACTACCACAGAATTTCATTCCTTAATTTACTGCCTATTTATTAATTCTGATAAGATCTTTCTGCCATTCCTCACTGTTGGCTCTTATCTTTCCTACTCTGAAATATTTTGTCATCAACAGACTTTATCACTCACCTTTCCCAGGTCATTTACAAATATATTGAACAGCAGAGGTCCTTGCACAGATCCCTGCAGAATTCACATGGTGACCTCCTTCCATTACTGACCATACAAAAAGAAGCATCTGAAGTTTTCAACAATATTTTGTAAAGTAATCACTTGGGATCATTCACTTAAGCATAAAAACTTTTATTTTTGGTCACACAAAAAACAGAGGGAAGGTTAAATTTTTGTATTGTCTTTAACTTAGGAAACTGAACTTAATATACACTGTTACTGGAATTTTTGTGTAGATCTACCTTAGGATTCATAAAAATCAGCTTAATATTATCAACTGTGTTCAGCTCAGCTTTAAATTCGGTTTTTCTTGTTTTAATTGATGAGCTACCATGCTTGTTCTGAATGGCCTTTGTTGGAAAGAAAATGTGGCTACCTGAGCTTTTTTCATCATTCACACAACAGAGGTTATGCAAGACCAGAAGCTGATAAAATTTCAGCTGACGACAGCTGATATAAATTCAGTGAAATTTAACATCACTGAAATTAGAGCGCCTATACCAGTTGATATCTGTTCAAGATCTGACTAAGAATAAAAGACTAATGAGAAAATTTGTACCCACAGAAAGATGAGGGCACTAATAGAACAGTAAAGACACTGCTTTGTTTAGAGACATTATAATTCTTAACAGTTTTTGATCATAAAATATTAAGACATTGCAGTGGGCTGTTCTGCAAAAGAAAAATAACTAGCACAAGTTACAGTTTTACAGTGCTCTTCTACACAATGCAAGTTGCCTGTTCTAAATAAGTCTGAAAACAAGCAAGTCTCAAAAAATTTTCAGGAAATGCAAAGGCAATAAAGCACCTTCAATGGTTGGTTTCCAAAGAGAATATTAAGAATTACTATGTCAAATTTTGCTTTAAAGTCTCATTTCCTCTCCCTTGCATTCATGTTGACTGTGGGCTAAGCTGTGACACTGCTATGAGTCCTGTGAATGGTAACAGACTGATGAAAGAAAATGGCCACCTACTACCACATGCTAGGAAAGAGTCAGAACATGTTCTGTGCCAGCCCAGTCCATGATCTAGGGTGGGAATCACCTCACTGATCACATCATTCACCTGGAATTCAGGTCTTAGGTCTAAACTATTCATCTAGGCTTATTCCATAATTGAGAGAGAGAGAAGCAGGATGAACTACCTCCTCTGTCTCCATGAGGTATTGATGAACCTTCAAGGGTTGAATAAATGCTCCTAATCTAGATGCCTAAGGGTAAGGAAGAAAAATCTGACCTATGGTGCATAGTTTGCCCTGGAGAGAACACCATGGAGAGAACACAAAGGCTGCAGGCTGGAAGCAGGACAATGATTGCCCTATCTAAATGCTTTCTGAAATGCTGTAGTCATGTTCAAGTCCACTGCTCCCTATACATCTGTAAGCACGGTCAAGCTAGTGCTGTGCTACTCAGACAGCAAGGTATGCAGACTTGCAAGTATTTCTCCTCATTTTAGATATAGGAAATTTCCCAGCTGGTGGTTTCCTCTTAGAAACAGTGTAGCTTTGTACTATTCCGTTATCTTTTGGGGTTGATTTAATCATGGAAATAATTTTCACAGGTATTTAGAATCTGAAAAACTAGTCTTCCTGAGCCTGTTTTGTTCACTACTGACTACAAGAAACTGTTTAGTAAGCAGGCTTTTAAAAAGTGTTTAGTCTGTGAAAGATAGATAGGCACTTGAAATCAATCAGACTTAGACTGTAATTATGGAGACATTTCTTCTCGTAGCAGTGCCCTAACTGATATTTTTCTCTTTCTCGTTATTTTCTCTGCCTCGCTCTGCCAGTGCTGCCCTCTCAGCTGTGGCAGTACAGCTCTTTGTAAGAACCCATGACTTTCTTTTTCCTTTCACAATCTTCCAGAGTGGAAATCAAACTCAGACTTAAACATCTAGGCTCCTTTAAGTGCCTGGAAAAGACTGAGAACTTTGAACCAAGAACCAAAACCAGAGATCCAAGGCGGGAAGCAATGAAAAGCCAGCCCTAAGAAATGTTCCACCCTTTTTCTGAAAAGCAGGGTTGAAGACAGGCATTGCTGTCAATCTTGCCTTTCAAAGAAGGAATCTCATTGTTTTTCCTTCAAAGATGTAGCTCCTAGAGAAAAAGGAAGTGATTGCCATTATCTATTTAATTTAAGAGGTTAAGAACATTAGCAAGTCAAACCAAAAGTCTTGTACCATGTATCCAACAATGGCTAAAAGTTGGTTTTTGTCGAGGAATCCAAAATCAGGGAAAGAATATACTACTTCTACCAGAAAACCTTTCCCATCTTCAAGCCTTTGTAGATCAAGGACTTCTTAAGCTGGATTTGTGGCTACAAATTTAATAACTTTCAACAAATATCACTTACACTTGCCTGTTTCTGTCTGAAACTTCCAGCATCTGAAACACCCTCCAACCAGTAGTTCCACCTCTTAACTTCAGACTATCTGAGGAACGTCCTGGTTTTTTTGAACAAGTCACCTCCTAGCTTCATTTGATGCCACATAAATTCTTGTCCCACAGGCCACAACAAAATATAGAAAGGCAGCAGCATTTTTCCTGTAGCATTCCAGCAGAAGCAGCTTGGTGCCTGGATGCTCAGGCCAGGCAAAGCTGTAAAAGTTTATGGCTGGCACTAGAGGAGCTTCCTGGTCAAAAAAACGAGGTAGTGTCTGAGTTACAGGTACTTCCAGAACTAGGCAGCTCCAAAGGTGGTAGTCAAGAGGCAGCATAAAACTGTGGGTTTAGAATACATAGGAAATGTATGGACTCTCTCGGTTCAATTTACGGACCAAATCCTGACCCACCACCAAAGCCATTTGTAAAAATCCTAGAGGAGCAGAAGGATGAACATAGTGTGGTATTATGTAGCTTGATTTCATTTTCTTGCCTAGTTAAGGCAGAACGGAAGGTGTTTGGTTTGTAAAACATCATTTCTCTTTCAATTTGGAAAACATTATACTATCCCTTATAATAGTCTGTGAACTGAAGGACCAAATGAGTTACAATACGCTGTGAAAATCTTCACATTACAATTTTACAGCTTTCTGCTTTTTGCCTTAGAAGTGCAGGAATTCAGCCCAAATATTTCTAATGGTGGAGAAGCAAGTGAATTTATAAAGATTTGGAAAAGGATTGAAATATAACTGTGTGAAATATCCTATTAACTCTTGCCCTACGTTTTACATTTTTAGAAAGAATTTAAACTAAACTCTTGAAGCCTGCTGCCTATGTTGTCATTAAAGATTTTTTACTTCAGTGGATTATGACTTTTGAAAATTCATCCCATCTCTGTTCAGCGGGGGATTAAACTTCCATGGAATAAATTAAAGTGGGTTAAAAATCTCTAACAGAGTTTTAAGACCCCTGTATTATGCTAGTATCAAAAAGTGCTGCTAACTTTGAAATTAAAGTCTAGCTAGGTAAATAAATTTTGTCAAGGATCTATTGTTCTCATTCCACATTCCTATAAGCCTTCTTTTATTAATATTGGTTTGCCATTTTCTGCATACATGTAGAAAGTAATATTAAATAAAATTAGATTTTATATGAAAGGCCACAGAGCAACATTTTAATCAAAATTTGCACTGTAGTTTGCTTTATATATAACACACTGAAGAAAATGTCCATTTTCACATGGGTAGACATATCTTCTGAAGAAGGTGAAAAAGACTATAATGTGTGATATCCCGGTGCTATATAACGGACAAAGCCACTGTGCACTATTAACATGCTCTATTAGTATTACTCATTTTCTACATACTGTTTCCAATCATCCACTGTTAATGTAAAAGTTTAATAAAATTAAAATACTCCCACATTTTACCCAAATAGTTTGTTGCTCGTGTCTGATACCATATTTTTCCAAAGAAAAGTGTTGATTCAGCTGAGTCACTTTCCACATAGATACTCATGGGTGCATTCTAGAAATCTGAATTCGAACAAAGACATCCTTTGAGGAGATTTAACTCCCATTGATCTTGGCAGAGTGTACATTCCCACACAAAGAAATTGTATATCTGTACGAGATGCTCGTGAAATACAAAAAGGTATAAGAAATATATAAAAGTATAAGAAATACTATTGCAAAAGTACAGATTCCTTTCATTAAAAATGCCTGTTGTTCACTATGAGTTATTCACTTACTGCAAACAGCTGAATACTTTAGGAAAGGCATTTTAAAAGCACAGAGGAAGCTGTTCCAAGGTTCAATTGGAGTTTGGCACATCCCTGCTAAGTTTTATGCCTTCATCTTCACCTTATGCCCTTGCCAGATTTGTGTACTGACTTCTCAGAAGTCTTCTGTGATCGCAAAGAAGAAGGTTTTCTTCTCATTGAATTTCAACCTGAAGCAGCAATACATTCCCTTTCTAACTGTGTTTGTTTAATAGGCATTGATCATTCATTCATTCAGTCAATGGATATCAAAATCTATTAAAATCCATCTCAGAGGAAAGAGGTGTGTTTCTTTAATGTTGTTCTGGTAAGGAAGGGAAAGATTGAATAGCTATTCTATTGCAAGGGTACTCAATTTTTGTTGAGATTTTCTTGGTGGTTTTGTCAAGGTCTGCTAATTCTTACAGGAGTATGCTCAACAGTAAGCAGCACGTGGGCACCAGCTCTGCTGGGCAAGCCAAGTGCTGCACGCTGTTTTCCTGGCTATGATGTACGCGAACATGTTGCAATGCTCCCAAAGTGCAGAGATGTCAAAGAAATACGGATTGTCCGACTGGAAACTGGGAGACACCACATGTTACATATTTACAAGATCCAGGCAAAATTTATTCTTGATCCAAATCTCAACAGGACTCTACCGTCAGCGTACGTTTGCTCAGTCAGGATGCAGGGAGACCAAGTAGCCTCAGAAAAAGTACTACCCCTATTTGCTTACATAGCTGGTCTTTCTGTGATTCTGGACACAGGTGTCACAAGAGACCTATTATGCCATTAAGAGGAATGCAGTTACAGAGTACTAGAAGGGGATACTGTACACCAATTTCTTTGCCTCTTGTAAACTAGTAATATTCATTCAGTATAGTACTTCTTTGTAGTGATTATCCCTGAACTTGCACAGACTGGTTTTTAGGTCTATGGTACCTTTTTGACTTGATCCGGACAGACACGGTGAGGGAACCTAGCACAGCCAAACAAAAGTTAATAGAATAGCCAATAGAAAATCAACATTTTCTGTGCCTGATAGTAGTCTTGTATTTTCTTCCTGCAATAGTATCACACCTAATTAAAAGTGAAAATTAATAGCCAGCGGGATTAATCAAATTCCATATGCAAATATCTGGCTCATGAGAGCCATGGTCCAATTGCTAGTACTATCACTAAGGTCATTAATTTAAATTGAGATGAGTTAAGAGTCCTTTGAGCATTGACACATAAGTTGAAGGAGGTTATTCATTGCTAAGTTTTTCACACTGAACCGAAAAACTTAGGAAGAAAATGCGTGAACATTGCTTCAGCACACCGATTTCTAGGATAATGAGCAGTACTGTGAGCTTGTCTGTGGAGGACTACGAGTACTTTCCTGTAACATACAGTAGTTCTGATACATTGCTTTAAATTCCTATTAAGATGTACTGAAGCAAGTTGAATACAAGATAGTTCAAGGTCTAGTAAACTGACATTTTGGGGATTATTTTATGCCTGCTGACTTCTGCTGAGCACCTCCAAATTACAGAAAGATTTTTCTTTTTTTAAACAAAAACTGAGTACCAGTTTCATAAACCCTTCACACACTTTTCCAGTCTTCAGAAAAGGTCCAAACATTTCCAATTAGCAAGAAATATTAAGTCAACTTACAAATAGAAATACTGGAGCTAGAGCACTGGTTATACTAGTGCAAATACAGTGCATTCTCAGTTTACCGTCTCTTCAGCTCACCTCAGAACTAGCTCCAGGGTCTTGATCCATAACTGCATTTCTAGGCAGGGTGACTAGAAGAAGTGTAGTCTTTAAAGGCAAATTATAATGGAGTGCTGTACACCTATGAACTTTCTCCAAATGCTGATGGCTGAAATATTTTAAGTTGCATAGTAACAGAATGACTGCAGAGTAATAAAGTAGTGATGGCATTATATTACTTTTCCTACATAAAGAATAAAAACATAAAATTTATTATTCTGACCTTGTATCACAAGGACTTCTCAGGTATGTAAAAAAATTCAACTGGCCTATCAAAATGGACTTAGACTAAAGGGAAACCTGCAAAGCATGGTTTCCAGAAGTTTTTTGAAATTTAAAGAAAACACTGGAGTCTGAAAAATTAGGCTGGAATCCTTACAAGTTTGGGCTTTAGCATTTACTCAATAGCATATTTTCATATTCTTAAAGTATAACAAATGTGGGGTTCAGGGACAATCAGGTCCCAAATCTGCATGAGTTAAGAAATGCAGTGGTACTGAAAATGGACGGAGAAACAGAAACTTTTCCTACCAAGTTCCAGAGAGCCTTCATCTTTTTTGACTGATACTTGGACCCCATTCTGCTTTGACCTCAGACTGTTCTGAGCATCACCACCTTGACCGCACTGAATTATTTGGGCCAATTCTATCTGCATTTCCATTCATACAGCTTCCTGCATGAGCAGGATTTCAATGGAGAGATTCAGACAGGAATTAAGATCTTTGCCTTTCAGAGAATAAACATTTCTTCAAAGACAGGTCAAGATGACTGTATATTAATATATTCCTATATCTGCCCAAAAAAGCAAATAACTTTTTTCCATTGTCTCATCCTCTGTATCTGTGTGGCTGAGCAGCAGCACAAACCAATTTAACCTTAGCAAGCAAATTTCATTTGTTACCTGCCAAATGCTGATACAAAAGATAACTATGAAAAAGCAATAAAATCCTCATTCTAAGGCAATAGGTAACATGCCTTCACTATAATATACTTGCTCAATAACATTCAATGAACTCATAAAAGCATTTAATTTAAATATAAATGCTTAGCAGTTCCATTTTTCAGGGAGTAAATGACACTTTTGCTTGTGTTTCTTTTAAATGCATTCACAGAATAGACATCCTTTCAAAACCCACAGTAAGTGTTATATATTATTACCATTACTGCAATGCTCACGGACCACTCTGTGGTCAGGGTTACAGTGTACTAGAAACTAAACATATATAGTCACTGCCCTAGAGAGCTTTCTCACTGAAACAGATTTGGCAAAGACAAAGCTAAAAGAATATCGGTGATGTTCTAACTCAGATGCAGAGCTAAGGGTTAGTACAAATCTCTGGACTTTTCTTTCCAATGTCATATCCAGGATGTCCCAAAAAAGGCTGATTCCAATAACTGGTTGAGATACAAGATGCCAGTAGGTGTTTTAAAAAGGATGCAGGCTCAAGGAAATAAAGTCAGCTCAGAGGTGAGTTGTGTTATGGAACTCACTAAGTCCATGTCATCAAGAAGCCTGAAACCCACTCATAGAGCATTAAGAGGTCCCAGCTTTCTCCAGGAGCTGGGACACCTGCCCTCAGTAGTAAGAAATATTTGACTTGTTCCTCTGATAAAAATGGAAGTGAAAGTAATCATACAAATATAATCTGTCTTCGAAAATGTGAATCCTTCAATTCCCTCTTTATCCTTCAGCTGCCAGTCAACAGCAGCTCTGGGTAGTCCATAAGCTACCTAGTGAATAATAAGAATATTTTCCATTGTTTTAAATTTACTTAATAAAATTCTAATTATATAATTTTTACAAACTTACTGGAAACCAGCAACATCTTACTCACCTTATTCAAGCTATTAGCTCTTTAGAGTGTTTTCTTTCTTAGTTTGTTGTATAGATAACTAAGACAAGGGACTGTAGGGCAGCAAGAAAAGTCCAGCTGGTACTTGTTACAAGATTCTTTAAGCATTTTATCCACCCACTGAAAATTTTTTGTGTATTCATCTTATGGATTTTGTTGCTAAAATATGGAAACATTTTCATCTAGTGTAATCCAGTAATATCCTAGATGAATTAATAGAATAGATTTTTCTGGTCATTTCAAAGCAGTTTTTCCATGGAGGAACACATTCGGTCTAAAAGACGTCATGTTTACAAGACAGACGTTCTATCACTCACCAGTTGCAGAATGGTGTGAGAACATCAAGCTTTGGAATTTACAGTTTCGCTATGTCGTGATAGTAACCCTAACCAAATGCCTGAAGCCTAAGCCCCACGCCAAAATCCTAACTCCTCATTCTAAGCCCCTAACATTCAACCTCTCACTTAACCGTAACTCTAACCTGTTTGGTGCCCAAGAAGGAGAAGAAGGGCAGGGGTTGTATGTATAATGCACATAATTTAGCTATGATATACTTTCTCTAAAACTACTCCTGCATTTTCAAGTATGATCATGTACTTCAAGTGATGCAGAATCAGATCATTCGCCAGCTTCACTGACTACCACTTCACTAAATTTTCAGCAGATCCACGTCAGATTAATCCAGCTGAGGATAGACCACATACATTTAACATTATCAAAAAACTGTCAGTTTTAAATTGCAGGTTCTTCTGCATTCAGAGCACTTAGAATAATCTTCAGCTATATTTGTGTTCCAAAATATGATTTGATATCACTCAGAATGAAAGAAATCCAAATATATCAACAGAACACAAAAAGCTCAGGCAGGGAGACTGCAATTTCCCAGTTTGTCCTTCAGTCCGAAAATGTAGTACTTTTTGTTATGGGGAATGGCAGTAAGGGCTGCATGGCAGTCTCTGTGCCTGTTCAATTACTGCCCATTCTAATCAGATTGCCAGCAAGGGATCGTTAGGAGTTTGGTGTTTATGATGTAAAATATCTACTAGGAATTGGATTTTGATCATCACTTCATTTTACATCTGTTTCCCACTAACCAATGGAACAAAAGAGTGTTAATCACTCTTGACCTTTCCTGGATTTGAACTAGTAACTTAATTGCTAATCCCTACTGAGGGACTCTGAAGTACACTCTAGAGCCCCTGAGGCATGCAGCCTGACTCCCTCAGTTCAGCACTGGTTTTAACCAACAACATCATCAAGAATATGCTCAGACTTGACAACGTTAATTACAGCTTTGGCCATAGTTTCCCGATGAAGTATAGATGAAACTGTTTAACTAGAAACATTAAAAATATCTGCCGAGCTCTAGGTGATTCTACATGAATCAGAAAGTATCTCCAGCCAGGAAGATCTTGCAGACTCATGTTACTGCACTGTCAGTTCACTCCTAAGAAATGCCCAACTCCTGGCAATTAGAATTCTTAAGGGACTGGGTGAAAATCTGTTAGTTTTGGCTTGTTTCAAAATCTTCCCCCAGATGGTAATATAATTCCAAACCAGCTGAGATTCACTTTGTGTTGAATTTCATTGTAAAAAAGGATCATACAGCAAAGCGATGAACAAAAGGTTTTCCCCTCCTCAAATTTCAAGCTACAGCATGATGAGCATTTCCTTTGATTTTTTTTTTTTTTCCTAAATATGATTAGCTTATTCTAAGTTCCTTATCTCCAGGTCTAATCTTTTTCCTTGGTTATTTTCAAATTTACATTCAATCATATTTCAGACTAACATTTATAAACTGAGAGAGAAGAAACATAGAGGCAATATGGTGTACCATGCACTCAGGTCTTATTGCCAAGCTTAAAACTGGAAGAACATTGTGGTTCTACCTGTGCATTGTCTGCCAGATTAAAATGGCATTAAACTGATATTAATTTTCCTGTAAATGCCAGTGCCTAGTACTGTTACAGTTTGTCACATAGTTTCATGCTTCTTACATGTGTATGTCAATATATATTGCTTTTTTACAAGATTTAAGATCATATTTGTAACTAAGCTTAGAACCATATTTCTGCTTTAAACCTGCCTGTTGAAGATTTCTCTATATGGGTTACATTTACCTTTCTGTAATATTTAGAGCACATCATCATTGCAAACTGGAATGCAGAGCCTACTGCCCTCAGATTATACTGATCAATATCTCAGACAGAAATACTAGCAAGGTCCCTCAAAGCAGACAAACTGTGTAGACACAATGCTGCGCAGTAGCTAATTAGACCCACCTATCCACAGAGCTTATTAACTTAAGCATTGTACTGAGCTGATGCAGCTCTGTGCTTTCTGGTTCAGAAGATAGCTTGCTTGGTTCTAGCTCAAAGGTCTGCACTGTATTTGTTGCACAGTATTGGCAGAGCCCTAATTTTCTTCATTTTTAACCATTGAAAAATGTAAATCTTTCAAAGTAAATACAAATCACAGTACTTGTATGTGTTCACTGGAGTGAGCCATTTCCTGTATGAACTGAGTTCAGGCTTCACAAATTCAGTTGCACGATGACTTTGGCAGGCGCTAGGTAGTTCACACAGAGGGACACATGAAAGGTACCTCCCAGTCTGATGCGCTACCAGCCACTCAGGTTGCACCTCAAGGGACAAAAAGAGAGCACTGGTTTTCTAGTATACAAATAAAAACAATTTATTGTACGAGTTGACTGCACTTTAGTGGAGTTACTCCAGAACTACACCGGCATGACGGAAGTTTTAATCTGCTCCACATGGTTACTGCAGACCCAGTCAATAGCAACTTACTGAAATGAATACTTAATGTTTGTCAGGACTGAGAACATTTTCCCTTTCCTGCTGTCTTGGTCATACTGGGGTAGGCCTACACAGGTAAAAAAAAATATTTTTAAATTACTATTTTGGGCAATTTAAGCCAAGAAAGGAAAAAACTCTCTCACAAGTCTTGCCCTAAGATCTCAGCAAGAGACACGCAAGTCCCACAGAAAGCTGACTGAGAAAGTGTGTTTTGTTGGAAATATTTCCTTGACTAGGAATTTTCAAACTTTCATATAACAAATCACGCAGCAATCTCGCTTAAGCACTTCAAAGAACCAGCAAAACACAGCAAGAGCCATGAAAAGATTCAGGACTTCTGAACCATTCCCAGCCTTCTTGCTGTTGCTGCAGCTCCTCCAGGAAGGCAGCTTGCCAGCTTCCACGAACAAATCCCCTGCACAAGGGGACTGAGGTATTGCATGGACTCAGTCAACAGGAGCTTGTGGCAAGTATGCCAGGCCACCTGTTCTAGGGGGGATCGAGCCATGGAGAGGGGTTGAATTCAATTTCCTTAGCAATTCTCTTTACATGGCTTCTTAGCACTTATCAAATCTCTGCCACCTGGAGAAACTCTCTTTGTGTCTAACAGAGAGAGGGAACAATGGAGCAGAATGCGTGTTTCCCCATCCCCATACCAGATTGACACTGGAAACCCCTAAGTAACTGCTACAAATCTTACAATGGAAATACAGTTTTCCTGGGAAGAAGATGAAGAAACTTCTGGCAGATTAAAAAAAAAAAAAAAAAAAAAAAAAAAAAAATTCCTCATTCATTTCTGTGAAAATTAATTTAAACTTCAGGGGACTGAAATAGTGAAACAGCTACAGTTACTCCAGGGGGAACTTTCTATCCATTGTTGTCACATATTATTTACCACACTAAGGCTCAGATGTTTGCAGGAACTTAAAACCATTCACCAGCAAACGCTCTTCTTCTTAGTTATTAATATAGTGAAAAGACAATGGTCTTAGCAACATATCAACAGCAAATTATGCCACAGACAAATACATATGAAAACCACTTTTTTCCTTTACTTTGCAGCATAGAAAACAATAAATATTTATTTCTGTATTTGGGGGAAATACTTAAATGATTAATTGTTAGTATTGATCATTTATAAAATGTAACATGAAAAATATTTATTGACATTAATTTTGTTATACTGTTGGAACACAATATAAAAATAATAACCTGTTCAATTACAGCACTTTTCCTTAAAGATGTCAAAGAACTTTACAATAGAATCAAGTCTGTCTACTACATAAGAATTATTGTAATCATTAAAAATTATAAATGGCAAACCCAAAGTACTGAAAGTTACACAACTTCCACAAGGGAACCCAAAATTGCTCTGAATGCCACTTTAACTGCAAAATTGTAGCATCACCAAAAATCAATCCCAGATGAATCAAGGACAGTTACATTGCATTTTTGGTGAGGGTATTAATGCAAATGTTGTCCTAGCAGAAAAGAACAGGCAATAGAATCTATTAAGTAGAATCAATTTTAAGCTAATAAATATCTGCTTTGATCAGAAATTCAGGAAATAATTGCAAGATTAAAAACAGAAAGTACAAATAACTAAAAGCATATTTTGAAAGGAAATGTGTACATTGAAACCCAAATGATGCAAATTTTTTTCCCCCAATAAACTACCTGAATTGGGCATAATGAAGAATGAGACAAGACAGACAAGAATACAAAGCTTCCCAGTGCTGGTCCATCATTGGCAAAGTCGCAGAGAGAAATGAAGGTTTATAGTTGGAGTGGACCCGTGTGACACTTTCTGGAGAAGCAAGCTTTTTATTCAGAAAAGGAACAGATGTTTTGGCAGATAGCATAGAAAGAATCCTGTCAGAGACTATAAACTAGGCTTGAAGGGAAAAAAAAAGAGTGTGGAAAAAATGTGAAGTATAAAACAAAAGAAGCAAAATGACATGGATAAAATGGAAATGCAGAAAAAAGACAAGGGCTTTGTTAAAATTGAAAAGAGAAAGTAAATGTGCTAAACTCCTTATAACTTTGGAAGAAGTTTTAAGGCAAAAAAATGAAACTTATCTCTCTTCCACTGACACAGCTCATTGCAGCATGAGGCTGGGATATTAATTTTATAACTGCGGACAGAAATCAAATAAAAGGAAGAGTCAATGCCCTTTTTAAGCATCAGTAGAGAAAGATCACAAGTACACAGCCAATATTAAAATGCTGCCAAGGTTTATGGCTAACATTTAAGTAGATTTGTACTGGAAGAACAAAAAATAACCGACTGTGTAAATGGAGATGGGCATACTACCATCACCTGCCCCTGCACCCAGAAGTTTTCCTCTTTCTTTTGTTTGCAATAAAGCAGCTCCTTCTGAGCCAAACAAATGTGTTTAAGATTTTAAACTCAAACTCACCAAGCCATTTCCTGTGAATACCCTCAGTCTTGATAAAGAAGAGCTTGGTCAAGAAATTCTCAGCCTACTCCATTTTGAAATCTACTGCTGCTGGACAACAACATTTGAAAATGTCCTCTTTAACATCCAAGCATAGCCTTTTCTGAAAAATGTGAAAGAAGCTGGTATCAGTTTAGCAAAGCCAGTTAGCCAGGGCTCAGTCCTGCCATCTGCTAAGAGTGAAGTATGAGCTGAAGATAGTATGGCATGTCTTGGTACAAATATCTAAGTTGCAAAGGAATGTGGCCATCTGCAAGGTGCAGTCCCAGCTGTATATCTACTGTGATCACACTGATACTTAAACAAGTAGTCATAAAGGATTCAGTTACTGTATATCAGCTACTCCATAGTAAGAGCCCACACACCTGTCCTTAGCATGTAGTAAACTCAAGGTAGGTCAAGACCACTTGTGCATAAACAACAACAAAAAGTTATCATGGGGAAAAAGCAAGATCATATATTTTTATTACAGAATACTCAAGATCACACCTTAACTTCCACTGCAATAATCTTCCTACATCCCAAAATAACAGTAGCTGGCCAGCAGGGATGCTGCTTAAGGTACAGTTCCTAAAGATATCTTAAAATCAAAGAATATATTTAGATTTAAATGTTGTCCTGAATAGCTGTTTCTATGAGGAGAGACCCATAGAGTAACACTGACTAGAGAAAGAATTAGAAATGCAATATCACAATGGAAGTGTTACACACTTTTGTCTTTTGGATGGTAAACCCTATATTAAGTCATTGAAGAGGTGCCATTTCTTGCACAGCAAGAAATAGAATATGTCTGTAAAAACAAGAAACCATGAGAAAATTTACAGTCAGAGGAATGTACAAGGAAGAGCAGCAAGAAAATGAATACAAAGTTCCAGTAAAGCTGACAGGAAGAAATAAGAAGGTTCATCTGGATAGAAAATTTACCATACAAACATTTTTTTGCATTCCATATATATTTCCATTAGTGACTTCCATTTAATATGTTCTCAGTCTTCAGTCAAAACCAGATTTTCCTGTCTGATGGACATGAAAGCTCAAATTCACATCTGCAAATTAACTATGTTCTTTCTGCTTCATACATCAACTATTATGTGCCACATTATTTCTGGAATTGTATCTTATCTTACAATTTGATGATTATGGTACATCAGGGAGAAGAGAATGCACCTTGCTCTGCCACAGCTACATTTTTATTGACTCCACAGTACTGAATGGGGAAATTTCTTTTTGTCGGCAAACTAAGCAGGTCTGACTTGGAAGATTTAATGGGTGCAGATCTGGCATCAGTGATCAGTTGATGTTTGCAATGACAATGGGATGGTAAAGTATCTGCTTAGTCTAGGAAGCTACTGCAACTATTTAATAGCAGAAGCAGAAATGTTTACACCAGAAACATTAAGGGATGGCAGGGTAGCAGACTTTTACCAGCTTTTTCTCTGGAAAAAATGTGCTTCTTCATGAATGGGGAGACTTTCTGCACTCTCGCCACCAACCCATCACAGCATTTCCAGCCTGTTATTCATCACTAAAAAACAATATGAAGTAATCTCTCCAATGGTTCCCACTGACTCTGTAGCTTTCAAGTTTTGTGATATATGACCAGCCCTCCCTGGGAAAGTCTATAGCTTCCCAGTTTAGTTCTTCAAATTCCAGAACCATGAAACAGAAAAGGAAGCAAGATCTTTCAGCTTGCTTGCTCACAAATTCTCTGAGGCATATAGCAAGGTCTTTCCTCCTCCCCCAGACTCCTTAAAATCTTCTTTGACTCTGAAAACTGGGTTTGTGTCTTCTGAGAAAAAAATTCTTCACTGGTGAGGTCTGATTAAAAGTAAATCTCCCTTGTTCTGTAAAAAGGAAACAATTGAGATCATTTCTTACTGAATGGAGAAGTCACAAGCCCATAATACCAGAGGACAGATGGATTGATCAAAAAGACAACGAAATCTTTCCACTAACTTTGGTAGACTTTGGTCTTAAGTCATTAATCACCACTGTTAAGAGCTGTGGGTCTTGTATAGAGGTTTTGTACTAGGAAAAGAGACCAAAAAATACAATCTTGACATTTCCGCTAGTCAAGAAAAACTCAGGAGATGTACTTACAGCCATACTACAGTTGCGAGATTATAATAACCAGTTTTATATTTAAATAGAGCAGGTCAATGACAAATTAAGTATGAGACTAATGACATTTTGTTCATCACCAAGTTTTTTGACTGACTGTTGTCCTGTGTGGTGGCAAACATAAATTTCTATTTTCACTTTAGAAATAAACACTGTGACTACAATAAACACAGATCCATATGTTTTCCTTTGCAGAATTATTAGTCCATATATTTTTATATGGACATCCTCTATATATCAAGATATTACTAGAAGATTTAAAATGACAAAGACAATGGAGATTTTTGAATCACAGATTTCATCTTTTTTTATAGCATGCTAAAATAATTTATATTCAATAGCTGTATTTATGTATACTTGATGTTGCTTGCTTTGTTTGCTGCTATTACAAGTTACGTAGAAAAATTAGTTATATGCCTACCATTCATTCATCCAGACCATCCTCCTGATTAATGTTGATTTACTATGGGGGATTAGTCATTTTTGTGTTTTTTTCTCTTGCTCCTCCTACAATTCTCTTACCTTTTTCTAGCTGGTATGTACAAACCAGTTCGCTGAACCATCTTCCTGAGCTATCCCAGGCAAGTGTGAATTATTTTGCTTACTTGTATTATAATGCCAAATTCTTCACAGCTGCAAATCATTACTTCTCATCATTTTACTCACCCATGCTTCTCCTTCTTTGTGTTGCTCTAGTAAATGAAAATTATCATTATGCTGATCCTCACAAAATGGCTGAAATCAGTTGCCTCAATTTGTGTTTGCCATTACCTGATGACTCCAGGACTCTTTCATCTCCTGAAGCTAATCATCTTCCCTTATCCAAATAAGCTGAACTTTGCATTGGTTGCCGCAGTTGACACTGACCAATATTTTACCCAAACTGGCACCAACTGTACTGTGGATCTGATGGGTGCAGAGACTTCTTGGTACCACTGAACCCTCAGAACATATTGCAAGGAATCACCAGCTCTGAAAGGGAAGTCTCATACAAAGAGATGTTGGCTGGCTAGAAAAGCTTTTAAAAGTCTGGTCTGTCTTTTAGATTGTGCTATAGATAAAGCTGCTTAAAATCATCAGCACTTACATCCCTGTCTCCCTCTCCCTAGTTAACTTTTAATCTAATTGAGGTAGACCACTACTCAAAATAATTAAATGTGTTCCTTTCCTGAGTCAGGTCTGCCTGTAACCAAATAATGCCTTTCTGAAGGTGAATGTTTAGCTGTCACTGTCCCCAAGAGCAGAGGTGATGCTTACATATCAGTAATTTCCTGTCTCCCATTTTCTAGTCACCACTTTTAAGACCACCAACAACCTCCCTCTATTATAATATGATTTCCCTATACCTGCTCAGGTTCTTGTGTTTCTCATCTCTGGGACAGACTCCATCTCCCCCTGGAGCGTTGCTAGTCTTTACACATTCTAATATCCTGATCATCTGTTCAGGTATGATCTTGATTTCCCTCAGTATTTCATAGGAAATTTACATCCATTTCCAGCATCTGTCACCCACTCTCTTGTCAATGTTGAGGTAAATCATTAATTTAATGTCTATAAGTTCTGTCCATTAATTATGCTAGTTTCTTACCCCTGCTACCTTTATGGACTTCTCATGCAAAGTACTTTAAAATTACTTCACAAAACAGCTCAGCATGTCTTCTCCCATGTTGATTCTTTCTATAGGTTTAGGCTTCCCACAAAGGACACATATTTGCCGCCTTCTTCTACAAAAGCTAAAAAAGAAATCTACTGTGTGCACTAGTTTTTCCCAAATGCCCTATTAACTGCCTGGTCTCAACTGTGGCATGTAGTAATCACCTTGATCATCTGTATTAAACCCCTGGTTTTCAGGGAACCTAACCTTTTTTTGCAAGCATTTTGATATACCTGGTTTTGCAACAGAACCTTTATTGGTGAGGGTTATTTAAAATTCAAAGTAACTAGCTAAAGCTTTTGAAAAAATTTAATGGGATGGCATAAGTGTATGTCCAACAAAAATGGACAGAAGTGAGTTTCTGTCACTATGACTACTCACACTGTATTTTTATATGCAAGCACATGCATTTGTATGCATGTGTATTATTTTTTAACTTCTTTTATTGCCCTCATTCAGACAAAAGATTCTTACTTTTCCACATTAGAAAAGAGGGACAGACTGCACCACTGACACAACTTCCTCTTGACACCAGGCAGTGCTTCCCTTTTACCTATAAAAACTTGTCTCACATGCCTTTAGAAATCGAGATCACATGATTTCCTATGTGATACACTTCAGCCTAAATTTTGTAGATGTTTCTGCATAGGATCTTTAATGAAAGCCCATTCATATTCACCCGCAAAGTCAAAGGTCTTGTCCAGTCTGTCATAATCCACCTCAAATCTCCACTATCATAACATCTGTTCCTCTGGTGAACTCCAATCTCCTCACACAGAATCCAATGGAACAAAAGTGTCAACCTCTTTGACCAATGCCTGTTTATGATTTTCTAAAGAATCAGATACAAGCCTTCATCTTCAAATTCCTTCTGATTTTTATCCTACCTAGCATCTCCAGTGAGCTCTGTCTCCAGTTAGACCATAATGTTGGCTTCCATCACCCATTTGTCAGATATTTTTAAACAAGCTCCTCTGTGATTTTTTTCCTAGCATCTGCCACACAACCTCATTATCTTCCTTCAAATCCCTCATTAAAACTCTCTTGCTGTGATGCCTACAAAAAAACATGAGAAAATGTTTAAGCTAATAATGCACTGAGATGCTTTCTCTCATACTGACTAACATTGCCTCATTGTTCTCTTGTGCTCCTTTAGCTGTCTGGATCCATGTGTTGTCTCTTATCTTATATTTGAATCATAGCCTCCCCATGTGGTCCTGATTTATGACTTAGAGCTCTTTGGTGCTGATAATATAAATAATAATCAGAAGAAAAGGCTTTTCCTTCTCATTATACTTTGCTAGCTCCTGAAAACATGTTCACACTTCCCTTTTGTGTTAGTTTCTAGCAAGTCATTATAGAAAGCACTATAATATAACCTCAAAGTCCTCTCCCTTTTCAGAAGGGAACACACAAGTAAAGGACTAATTCATCCTCTATTCAGAAAAAATATTTGAAAAGGAGAACTATGGGTAAGAGGGAAAAGCTCATGTTTCGGCACATTTTTTTCCACAGAGGACAGAGAAGTTCAATCCCTTTTTCTCTCCATCCTGCCCCTTAGGACAGAACAAATAGGATTCCCTTCAAGGAAAGGATGAGGTCTTTCCTGTGGATTAGTGATTTCCTTTCTTCCTTTCCTGACTGCCACTGCTTGCTGGGTACAGTCCAAGTCCTGCTGCTTTTGAAGGCACACACTCCTGCTCTGGCACTTCCCATGGAAAGGGAAGTGTTTTCCTTCAGAAAGGGAAAGAATTCTTTTTTCCACTGATGATGGAGAACAGAATGAAAAGCAATAGTTTTTCTCATCACACATTTCACAACCTCTCAGCTCAGCATCACTTCCATGCTCAGGTCCTAAAGTTATTCGTAATCCTCAATAATACACACCCAAAGCAGCTCTGCACCTGCACTGAAAGGAGCCCTTTCTATGAATGAACCTCCTCTGCATGGATCTCAGAGTGACACTGAGGGTTTTTAAGTCCTCTACATAAATAATATGTCCTTAGCCACTATATTTTTCCTTTTATACTTTGTATCTTTCTGTCCTTTTTACCAGAGTAATCTAATACTTTTCCTTTTATACTTTGTCTCTTTCTGTCCTTTTTACCAGATTAATCTACTACTCATACCTTGCTCAAGGAACAACCCCTGTTCACAAGTAGGGTAGTTATTTCTCCGGTCTGACATGTTATCGCTGTGTATACTACACAGAGATGCAGAAATTACTTTAGACAGAAGTATAATTCATTAACATGTTCAGCTGATAATTGTCTATCACCTGGAGAAGAACTTTGGCACCTTTCTAACAAGAGGTACAGCTGTGAGAAAAATGTATAAATTTATACACCTATCAAATTATCCACAGACATCAATAAATCATACAGCAATTACTCATTTTTGACATCTGTATGTTCTATATAAACAAAAACACATGAAGTCACGGACATTGCGTTGCTCAAGTGAGATAGGACTTTGGGAAAACTCGATACTAAATTTCTCCTCTGTGTTTCCATTTTGTAAACAAATAATATTAATAATGCAAGCTGACAAATTATATCAGTTAGGTTTATGAAAGACTAAACTCTGTGTCCTATCCTTTTAATCAATCTGAGTTATGGGAAAATGGCTTAATTATGAGAATTTAAGCAGTCATAGAGATTTAGTAGTTCATTAATCCCATAGCACATTCATGGGAGGTAAGCCTGGAACTGCAGCTCAAGCACTAGGCAGAGCCAGAGGCTATTCTAGCACAGAAGCAGTTTGGAGACAACATGGGGCAGGTGTAATCTTCACCTCTTCAAGAAGCATTTCAGAATCACAACTGTGGAGTTTCTCTGTGCTCCTAGGGGAGTGAGGCAGCTCCATGCTGTTAACGTATCTCACTCTACAAAGACAGCAAATGCAAATGTACTGTCCCCCCTTCAATTTCATGTTGACAACATTGTGTCAAGCCTGATCAACCAGTCTCCATTTAATTGTAAATTATTATCTCAAGAAAAAATCAACACTTTACAACTTTCACATCAGAAACCTATTGGAAAAATAATAATGAATAATGCAGCCTATCAGGAAGCTCTGTTTCTCATAGTCAGCACCTGCTAGTGCCTTACTAGGAGCTGTGCAACTCTGATGGATACATGTTATAAAAGAAAGGACTTTCACTCCATGCAATGTCTACAAAAAGGTTTGTGTGTTATAAACACAGCAGAAGCTCAGCTTCAACAACTCACAGCGTAAGGACTTGCTTTCCACACAAATATTGCTAGCAAACTTTTTGACTTAGTCCATGTGGTTTCAGTAAGCTATCCAGAGCAGAGCTGTTAAACTGCTAAAATGTTGAGTCCCCTTAAGAAGAAACTCAAATGCTCTTGGGGAAAAGAAAAAGAAAAGGAAAAGGAAAAAAGGAAAAAGAGAAAGAAAAAGAAAAAACAACAACAAACCATAATCTTCCAGAATTTCTCTTTAACTTTTTCTGATTTTCTTCAGTGGGTTTTGATCACTTTCCTAATATCACTTTCAATGTGTCTCATATCAATATCAATTTCAATCTCTCTCCAAATTCAGGCAGACATCTTCACCTGAAATTGTGTTCTGATTTAGTAAGAAGTGACCTTACAAGACAGCATGAAGGGTAATTTAAGTGAGCTGAAGAAATGTAAAGTAACAATAGATTAAGATATTAGACCTTGGTTTACGTTATTTGTGTAATAATATGAATAAAAAAAAAACCAAAAAACACTTCATCAAAAAAGGAAAAGCAACAGTGTGATCAAGTAACAAATGAAGTTAAGGAGGATAATGAATTACCTGATCTACACTCTACGGACCCAATTTAAAGTTATGCACCATTTACGAACGCCTTTTGAATAATTCACTCAGGGGAAAAAAGTTCAAAAAGTGCTGTCCAATAACGCACAAAGCTTTACAGTTCATTTAAGCTATGTTTCTTTATGCACAAGTGGCCATATATCCATTATGCATCCAAGGGTGCACAATCACAAAACAAGGTGGACTGTGACAGAAAGGGACATGACCTGTTCCAGTACACAAAATGTATGCATTACCAATGCTCATTTAGTTGAGGAAAAGTAAAATAGGTATAAAATGTCAAACTGCCTGATGTAGCCTTAACTTAAAATAAGTGCTCATTACCTTTGAGGGTTTTATTCTGAGCTTTGCTGCAATAGAAACAAAGGATGAAGAGGAGAAGAAAGAAACGTAACCACTTAGAGAAATTGCCCAAGACAAGATATTTATGCTAAACCTGAGACATGCAATTTGCAGATTTTGTGGCACCACTTTGTTTACAAACATCTGTCACTGACCTCCAAGGTAACATAAATCATCACCAATAAAGGCTTTTGATTACTCAGATTTTGATGGAATAGGTAGCAAACCTATAGATAACTAGACAATACAAATCCAGTGGGACAGTTTAATAAATTGGACAAAAGCAACCAAAGAGATTTTCTAAAGCCCAATAAAAATATAAATCTTATGAACAAAGAATTGTCAGAATCTTACATCACACCATGTACCACAGTGCATGCAACCACTGGGTACAGAGGACACTGAATCAGCTGAAAGATCCCATCACAGTGGCATCTTCAGGAATTTTCAAGGAAAAGGAAATTTCAAGAAAAAGTGTAGTAATATTATCTCGTATGTTTGGGAATGGCCTAAGCACTGCGAGAACACACTGTCCCAATCTGCTGTCTACATTTCAAGAGAAATGTTGATAAACTGTAATCAGTTCACAGAAAAGCCTTGAGCATGCTTAGCAGATCTGAAAATCTGTTCATAGCTAAATACTCCAAGAGCTCAATACTTTTACAGAAGATTAGGATTGATTTGATCTACAGCTTAAAAGAACGTATATGGGAAACAGAAATTTAATAATGGCTTCTTTGATCTACAGCAGAGCACAATTTTAAGGAGACATCCCCAAAAGCTTCAGAAAAAACACAGATAATAATATGAATAAAAGCCATCAGCTTTGGAAAAGACTAGGAATTAAAAATGTGGAACACCTGATCTTACATAGGCCAAAAGTTCCCCAAACTGTTCTAGCACAACCAAAGCAGAGTCGCGCACACATCACAGCCTTCTTGGAGATAAGATACCAAGAAATACAGAATAATCTACATTCACAATGGAAGAAAGACTACAAGGCATGAAATGGGAACAGTTAAATATGCTACCAACAGAAATACCTTTGAAGCCATTAGTGGACAAACGTGCAATTAAGATTAAAAGGAGATAGCTCGGTAGTGACTTCACCAATATATCAACTTTCACTGAAGAAAAATAAAGATTATTAGATGATGAATGCTCTGAATATCTTCAACAGCTGTAGGACATCTTGCAGTTTCTACAGTTTTAGCACAGGAAATGAAGAAATAAAAAAGAAATTGAAAGAATCTAAGTGTTTCATGATAGCGAAACTAGATTAATTTGAACAGACTTTGTAAAGTGGCTTTACAGAATACTGTTTTCTGCTACGACTACTCACAAATATCCATGAATAGCACAGATGGGGTTAGTATCAGCTAGACTGATCATGCACTTACTAAGACAGAAATCTTTGTCTCTTGGCATCAAAAACCTAGAGGGAGGCAACTGTAACTCATGTGACTTTCTTGTAAGAGAAATATAAGAAAAAAAAATTGACGTAGTAGAGAGAATACAAAATATATGAGTACATACATAAGACATTGTCTTCTGATAATCCAAATTGTGCATACAAATGTGAAGTATTAATTCAGAAAAAAGTTCTGAAGTCTGCTATATTAAATTGCAGATGTGTTGATACCAAAAGGAAAGGCATCAGAAAAATAAAGGGCAGTACAAAAGCACATCTTCCAGAAATATATCCACACGCCAAAGGCTGTAAATGAGTGACTTCATACTAATATGCAACATGGACAGTGTGACAGTGTAATCAGTGTGATACTGAGGAATATGAAAAGGCTGAAGAAGAAGCTGCAAGTCTACAAAGACAATACAAAACTTCAGGGAGAGAATGAATCAGAATAATTTTACTAAAAACATGAGTAGCCCTCATGACCAGGACATAGTTAACTGCGTGTAGAATACTATGTCCACTCTTGAACCCCTCAGTACAGTAGAGATGTCAGCAAACTGGAGGCAATCCAGTGGAGTGCCATGAAGATGGCTAAGGTGCTAAAGCATATGACATATGAGGCTGAAGAAACCGGGTTCAGTCTGGAGAAAAGTCTAAGGAAGGATGTAATTACCAGATTTCTACTACCTAAAAGGGAGCTATAGAGAGGATGGAGATAGGATTTCTAGGAAATTTTATGTAAAGACAAGCAGCAACAATCACAGAGAAATTCCTGTTGAACATGAGAAAAAAATTCCTCACTGTGAGAGCTGTCAAACAGGGGTAGGTGCTTGAGAGACTTTAACATCTTCATTTACAACACTGGACTAAAACCAGCCCTGATCAACCTGATTAACTTCAAAGTTAGCTCTGCTATGAGCAAGAGATTGGGGTAAATGACCTCCAGAAGTCAAAAACAAAAGACCAAACTGTGATTACACAAGCCCTCCTTCAGATCAGAAACAGGAGTAACAAATTGAAAAGTTAAATACAGGTTGAAAACAATTAGATATATTAAAAACCAGTTACAAATCTAAGAAAAGTTAACTGATACTGAGAAATAGGATAATTTTAGTAAGACTATAGGTGATAAGCTGAGAGGCAGAGGTAATTATTACCTGATTATTAGCTAAGAAATATGGGGAAGTTGGTATAAAAAGGGTGACTATTACTGTTCCATTAAATCTGTAGCTATAAGGGTTACCTTTTTAGTATCCAATGGCATTAGAAAATTTGCTTCCAAAAATTTTCTTTTGAAGCTATTTCATACCTTTCCTTCAAGCATCAGGCCTGAAAGGTTAGAGAGGGAAGGATTATATTGCGAGAAGTATTCCCCCACTGGAAAGTAGATGTTTATATCCATTATTGATTTTCTGTAGGAGTTCATTCAAGTGTAGATTTGTTTTTCAATTTTACCAATTCCCCTCCCCAGTTTCCATAAGGGCATTTGGTGTGCTAGGTGAAATATATTATATTCTGGGAAATTCAAATACAAGATTCAGGGCTTTCAACGGTTCCTTTGGAGGAGATGCTTACTATGGTGTGATGCTGAGCATTGGCAAATTGCCCATTTGTTCCTCAGGCAAGAGTGGGCCTATTCAGAGGATTATAGTTTGCAGAGAAGTTGCTTCTAATGATTGAGTTTAGGAAGGCTCAGAATATGCAAGAATTTTACAAGGGTATCAATGCATGAAGGAAAGAATATCAATAATGAGAAAGTCTGATAAAAGATAAAAATGGAAATCATTTTATTACAAGGGATGCAACTACAGAAATATGGTAGGAGTACTTAGACAAGCTCCATAAAGAGAATGAAAAGGCTAACAACAAATGGCCACTTTCCAGGCAGCTGAGCCAAATTTTGAAGAGATTCAAGAGGCAATCAGAACTCTTAGGAATAACAAGCACCAGGTGTCGACAGTGTTGCTGCTGAAATGTTAAAAACAAGAAGCTGTAATCTTTGAGACCTCATCCAATAATTTGTTTGATATGGAGGTCTGTGAAAATGCTAAAGGAACTGAAGAAAGAAGGCATATTTCTAATTTCAAAAGGGAAGACAAAATATAAAGAGACAGTCTGCTTTCTCTACTTATGATTCATAGAACCCTAGCTTTAAGACTTTTATATAGATTTTGCCCTTACAGGCAACAAACAATAGGAGAATGCAAGTGTTTCCACGCATATATAACATTTCATAAATCTCATCTCTATGTATCAGACATTTTCAATGCTTCAGTGACAAAGAAAAATTGTAGTATGATCAGCATACATATTTTAAATAGATTTTAAGAACTGTGTGATAGCAATTTCCAACATGGTCTTTGTACTGCAGTGAAAGAGCTGCCTAATAAAATTATTAGGGCGGTACAACGGTGTGTATATGATTGAAAAGTAGACTATGGCATGGCAAATTCCTATGCAATTTGCCAGCAATATGAGATTATGAAAGGCAAAACTATGTGTGGAAAAGGTCTGGTAGGAACCTGTAGGAAGTTTATGAAGAGCGTAGGGTAGAAAAAAAAAGATTAGGTCTCAAGCAAATTCAGTAGCAAAGTCTACAGTCAGAATTCTGGGAAGACATTCCAGTCACAAATCTGTGACTGACAAATGGAAAACCATTCTTATACTGCTATTGTGTAACTACATAAAATGCTGACCAAGGAGGAGGCAGAAAAGTATGGCAAGCACTGCTAAGAATCTTTAATGTCAAGGTGATGAAAGAGGAGAAAGGAGAATCTGAGCTCGATTCATCACAGTGTTATTCTAGTCTTATAACAGTTGGCCTTCATTGAAATTGATAGTTTCATGAGTATAATTTCAATAGTGAGTCAGGCTGAGTATAAACTCAGTAGCGAGTTGTGTTTATTCATTGAGCTAGAGCTTCTTTTGTTATAGTTGTTATTTATGGCCTGCCCTTGGAGTCAGACCTTGTTTGAGGTAAGTTTCTGAATTATTGTCAGACTTGACTTGATACTGTACTTCATTACATTAAAATTTTGCTGATGGCTGATTTTAACTTTCATATGCAGGATGCAACTGTACTTTGTCTTTATTCTGTTTTGATTTAATTAAAGTTACCTACCTGAATAATTTTTGCCTTCCCTTTTGTTTTCAATGACCATTTCATGCCCCTTTTCTTTACCTAGTAATTATTGCTGCAGGCAGTTGTTAGATCCAGTTAGACTGAGTTCTTTTGTTACTAGTTTTGATTTGACGAGTCATATTGTTCTTTCAAAATCAGCAGAAAAGGCACCTGATACTCTTATTGGATATTAGCATATCCTGCTACAGACAATTTCTTATTCTTTTTCCTTTTTAATAAACAACTTCTAACAAGAAGAAAGCTGCAAATTGGCATCTCTGAGCCAAAAGAAGGGTAAATAGGTTATTGACCTTGGAAAAGAATCACATGTAGAAACCAGAGCTATCATGTTGCATTTCATTATTATGACATTTTCTTCAAGAGGCAAAGTTTTCCCCTGCTCTCCTTTCACAGATCATCAATAGCTTTTTAATTAAGAAAAATTAGCTGAAGATAGTGTCATTTAGCTAGGGCTATATAATGATCTTTACAAATGTTTCCTGAATACAGTGTCAAAACTGAAAGGTCTCTGTGCCAGTTCTTTTATTTATTTGCTATTTCTGCCTACCTTAATGTCTGGCTACTGTGTTATGAAAATTACAACTGAATATTACAGATGAGAAAAGAATTGAGATGTCTTTTGATATAACAGAATAAAACTCAGCTACTTCTAGTCCTTTCTTAAAACAAATACTGAATGTATAGATCAACTTACAGAATGCCATGAACTTCAACAAATCTAGTCTTTGTTGAGCCAAGAGGAAAAAAAGAAATCAGAACCCAATTGTGTACCAGTAAGATTTTTCTAATCCTTCAGCATTCAAATTGGAAATTGCTCAATTAAATCTTTTCCTTTAAAATTAAATATTTTCAGAAATATTGTTTTAAATGCCCATCTAATAACATAAATTGTATTATACAGACAAAAATCAACTGTACCTGCAAATGAACAGTGCCATTTATGAATAAAAATTAAACGTATTTCTTGAGAGAATCAACTCAGTGGAAACAGGAAACTCTGTTTAAATTAGCTATTCCTGAATAAGCCAAAAAAAGGAGAGTGATTTACAGAGTACTTGTTCAAACTGCCAGAGTATAGTGATGATGCTAAGACAGAAGGAGTTTGATGCTTTAAACAAAATCCCTATGTTAATCCAAAGATTTGTTTTGTTTTGTTTTGATCTAAAGAGTAAAAGTTTCCCTCTACCCAAAGGCTAGAAATTCAAAGGTGTAATCCAAATCTATAAACAAACACAATATAAATTATGCAGATGTGTTGTTAGATCACCTAAACAAGTAACACCATCACTGTACTATTAGTCTAATCTGAATTTTAGGAAAGACTACCTAGTTTTCACAGCATCTGGAAACACTGAGCATTTGAATCTAAAAAAAAAAAAAACACACTGATACTATAATACATGTAGAATTCTTACATGTACCTTTATGACACTACCTTCTATTGTTTCTGTGACATAACTATGTAATTCACTATATTGTCAAATATTTGTACTTCGGTAGTAACTCTTGTTGTGCCTAAGGACAATTGCAGCTGAATCATGAAGAATAACCACTTGTTTGTCAGAGTTTGATTTTTGAGATCCTCCTATGTACTTCACATTTAGATTCTGACTGCCTCTTAGTTGTCTTCTGTATTCTTTCTTTATATGTATTTTTTACTTATATCTCCACATCATAAGATCAGATCACCTGGAGCTATGATTTCCCCAGAGAGACAGAAACAGAAGATATCTCATGAATATACTTGCATAACAGTGTACACACACCTACACAAATGCAAACCAAATGAAGTAAGTATAATGCACAAACAATATTGTTTCTGAAGCAATGTTGCACCTGATGTCAAACCAATATGCCCAAGAAGAAATATCATTGGTTTGGTAACTACACATAACAGGCTCTGCATTTAGGGTGACCGAGAAATTGAGAAAGGCTCACCTGCTTTGGAAAGGCTCCAAACTGTTTGATTTAGCTTGTCATCAAAATGTCAGCTGAACTTCAAATGAAATTTCCTTCCCAATTCCAAACTTTTTGCAAGAATGCCCTGACTGACAAAAGAATGACACTGTTCTCTATGAGCCTGGCCAGCTTTGCAGACCACTACAGCATTTAGATGTCCTGGAATTCTTGGACTGGTTTAGCAAGGCAAGAGAGCAGTGCCTGGACTCCCCTGAGCACAAGCTGTAATTTGTGACTATGGCTGCCATAGAGGACATTGGAGTAAAAACCCAGATAAGATAATTTCCATGTTCCCTGGTAAGCACTGTTTACAATCTGGTTCTATTAGACTTTCACTAAAATAATGGAAAACTCACATATGATTGGGTTCCACGCCCCTTACAGATTTCAGCTGGGTTTTCACTTTGAAGTCATAGGGGTTTGGACAGTGAGATTCAGCTTGAGGTTTCAAAGCTATCACGAGGGAAATGCTTGCACGAATCCCAAGAAAGAGAAACCACAAAATGCTGAAGCCCCAGTTCTTAATGACTTATAATGCCTTTTCAAATCCTGGAATGGAACACATTCAAGTTAACTGTATAAAATTTAGCACTTCACTATGCAATAGTCTATCAGGGCACAGCTCTTTTCTAGTTCTAAATCTGATATAGAGGTTCTTTGTCACATGTCAAATATAACTGTGTAATGAGGTCACATGGATAATTATATAGCACTGATTGCAACTATACTCTACCATTCTAACATGGATGTCCCTGCTGCACATTGTAAAGAACCCAAAATCTTTTGTGGATTTCATTTCACAACACCTCTGAGACATACAAAGTATTCTTACCTGTTTTTTAGAGCTGGGAATAAAGAGCCAAGTTTGTCAAGCTATTGAGGCATCTAAAGAAGTAGATTCTAGCTTCCCAGAATTTTTTAAATTTTCAAAAGTATCTGTGCACTAAGGTGTGAAGAAGATGTGTATTCAGAAAGCAAAAGAAAATGCGCACCTACACATCTCATAATCCTACTGTACTTAACCATATCTTTAAGCACATAAAAGCCTATGTCTTTTTAGTTCCAAGTCATTTGTTCAACACTTCATGGAAGGAAATGCTCACTAAACAAAATATAGAAGATGGGACATCTTGTATGTCTGGTTGTTGTCCTTTTCCAGAGATACCTTTCTCTCACAGAGTTTGGAAATGCAGTTTGCCTATACAAAGGCATGCTCACTCTGGAACTACGTAACCAGGAATATGGAGCTAACAGAAGGTTGCTAAATGTATCTGAAACACTACAAAAGTGTCAAACATACATTATGTGTTTAAACATAGCCATCTAGTGTCTTTTTAGATATCCCAAGTTATCCAGGTAACCTAAGGCAACAAAAATGACTCTATACAACTAAAGTTAGTTACATGAATCTGTCTCAGGGTGACTACCTGCACAACAAGCTCCATTTATCCCACACTGTCCTGCTAATATGCTTCATCTAACTAAAGCTACCTGGGCTGTGAGTTTCAGCTGAAACAGAGACATTTTGAAAATCATCACAAATAACTGTGAGCTTATAAGACTTCCCATCCTGTTTCCTGTGATTCTTGTCTATTCAAATGCTGTTTATCCCAGTTTGGATCTTGATCTTGCAATTAACTATGACAGACTGTATTTCCATTCCTGTGGAGAATTGCAGCAGCTCTGCACTGGCCTAGGGATTCAGTCACAGACCTGGTCCTCTCAGGAACAGTTACAAGTTATTTTGGGTCAGGAATAGATGACACTTATAGGACTTTTGATTCAATACATAACAAATCAACAGTTCTGAAGTTGCTGGGGTGTTTTGCCAAAAGAGAAATTATGATTCTTCTTGAGAATTTGGTCTCTAAAAAGGAGAAATTCATCTTGGAAATCCATTCAGTGCCAGCTTATGTCATTATTTCAGCTGGAGAAATTAATTTTATAATCTCCTGAATGCTGCCTCAATTGTAGATCAATTGTAAATAGATTACTATCAGTCTGTGGCATCAGGCAGCAGTGTACACTTCAACTTGCAACTACACAGTTTACCTGGTAGAAACAGTATCACACAGTTAAGGACACCCCCCCCCCCCAAAAAAAAAGTAGGCTGGCCTGCTAGCAAAAGTCTGAACATGTATCTGCCAATGCATCTATCTTATGAACTCAAAAGCTTTTCTCTAGATGATATCAAGATCAAACTCTTGCATGGAACATATTACAGCTAAAGGTGAGCCACAGTGGTAAGATGCAACTGGAGTAAATCCTAGAAATTTACACTGAATGCCTTTCCTAGCCAGACTCCCCGACAGGCCAGCTGTAGGGAACATTCATCACAGAAACCATTTTTCATTATTTCAGCCTCTAGGAATATCTGTACTACTATTTGGTTTGGTACAGAGACAGTACACCACTGTAACATAAACAAAACCCTCAAACTTTGGGGTTAATGCTACCATCACTTAGCTTTTTAACTGATCCTGAGGAAGAAGCACAAAAAAGGCTAACATGAAGGTATCGCCTGCATAACTCAATCAGTGAGTAGCTTTAAGTAGGTAAGTGACCTCCATAGACCTATTCTTAAAGGCAAGATGAAGGGAAAGAATACTCTTTTATGAAACAGGGCATGAAGGTGTTTCAATTGCTATCTAGATTAGAGAAGATCTTGGTCAATGGGTGCTCCCAGAGAGAAATCACCACTAGCACAGCCTACCTGGGGTATCGGGAGACCTTTGCTGAACAAAGGTGGTACCTGAACCAAAGGGTCTAAGGATTTAGAACTGCAGGCTACACAGATGGGAAGGGCAATTGTCATAGCAATAACTGAAGTAAAGATACATGAAAATTTCACATAGATGTATAAACTAAGAGGAAATGTTGGAGGAGATGCAGAAGATTCATGTTATGATAGGGCCACTGTCTCCAGAACTCTTCTCCCCCCATCCTGTTTTACTGCCTCCCAAGTGACATTGGTACAAGATGAAGGGACTCCATGCAGAGCACTGCTCTCACCTGGGTAGGCTCACTTGAGGTCCCCATGCAGGCTTTCTGCACCCGCTTGCTTTTGCCCCAAACCACTTCATTAGTTCAGCTGCCTGGAGTAGCAATTTATGAAATACCTTTTAAATTTGGGACATACATAAGAAACAAAATGCGGAGGACACTATCCAGGACATGGGTGTCCACATGGATTTGCCTCCTTCTTGGACATATTAACTTGCTGGCTATTCCATGTCCTTTTCTGTTCAGAAGGCAAAGATCAGCGAAGAAAAAGAATAGACAATATAGTTAACTCTTCTAATGGAAGATCTGCAGTGTATTGTATGGAAAACATCAGCAAAGAACAAGGTCCCCTGACTCACAGTTCACCATGTAGTTACAGAGGATCAAGAACAGCAGGGCAGATGGGTAATAACAGTCTGCAGAAGAACAGGGTGGCAGCAAGATACAGTGGCAAACTTGGCAGAAGTGGGGAGGTATAAAGAGTGTTCAAAAGAAGTGAGAAATTCAAGAAATCTAAAGCAAACTTGCTGTCCTACCTAAGCATAATGAAGGAGCTGTGAGTGTGGATAGAGGAACCATCTCAAAGGAAATTAAGATTATTCTCACATCATACTCAGAAAACAGAAGTGTTCTATAAAAGACTTGGCTCGAGGTATCCGCAAGATGAGGAGCTGAGTAAGGCCTTGATGACGGTATCAGATTGGTTGTTGCACTGAGGGATGGGCTGGAAGTCAAAAGGGACAGGATAAGAAGGGGAGGTACCTGCTCCAATAAGTAAAGCTCCAGGGTGGCTTTGAAGACACCTACCTGATGACAGTCTTAGCTCTGCTGCTAACTTTGTGCCCTCAGGCAATTAATTTTGTTTCTTTGCATTCTGTTCCCCTTCCTGTCTTCCCTGCCATCTATTTTGGACTGTATGCTGTTTAGGATAGCAGCTGTTCTTATAGAGTTCCTAGAACAATGGGGCTCTGATCTCACAGGAGTCTTCTAGATACTCCTAGAATACAAATAATAAATAACCTTAATTTAGCAAATATTTATTGAGTTCCCTCAGGTATTATAACTAATCACTGCCATTTTTCCTTAAAGAAATAATTCATCACTCTGCTGATGATAAAAGAGCTTTTCAAACAATGGATTTAAAATCTATCTATTCAGAGAAATAATTTGTTCTTATTTCTTTCCTATCACTTAATGCAAATTGTTTTCCTCCTTGTGGGACAACTCTAAACTCTCTAAATAGTGTAAACTAAACAAGTATTGAGCGGGTTCAGATTCTGTACAACATAAAGATGCAGAGAAATATTTTCTATTTCTAAAGACATTGTGTACATACAAAGTCTACATTCCATTCATAAGTCATTGATAAAAGAGCTGAACTATGCAGGATATGACTATATAACCACCTAATTTGACAATGATACATTAACAGTAACATTTTTCTATTTCTTTACTTTGTGATTACACTCCAGTAATTCTATGTAATCCATTTCTACCTAATCTGTCTTTTAGTAGTGTATCATATAGCTTAACTACACTTTTGGTAGGCAAATGCACATTTTTAGGAGTAGTCACTTATTTCAAATGGATCAGTTTGAGAGCCTAAATTCAGATATTCAAGGACTTATTTCCAGATTTAAATGAGACCTCACAGTCCACGCTAAAGAAAGAGCCAGAAATTTCAGAAGTTTGGCACCCTGCATGAGAGGTTTGCCTACCCAGAGACTGCTTACTTCAGCTAGTTAGCAAGGGCTTGCTGTAGTTATCACTGGAAAGATTCCCATGAATTTCAACAGTACTCACCATAGACAGATGGCTAAAAAGTAGAAATTCTCCCTTCTAGTAGAAATAATAGCCTAAGTGAACAAGGAGAAAAGTTCTACCTTTTGTCTACATATGTCAAACATGGGATGCATCAATAAAAAAACCACAGAAACCAATCTTAAGTTTCAACACTACAAATATGTCATGCGAAGTGACTGAAAAGGAAGTGCTATAAATAAATTCTTTTATTATTGATTTATTTTTTGGAGGTTTGAAATCCCATTCTATCTATATGCAGCAATTTGAAATAGATATTCTGATATTAAGCTGCTGGTATACCTGCTGTAACTGGGAGGAAAATTTTGACTAATTTTCATAATTTAAAATTCATTTAGGGTAAGTGTTTAAGGGAAAGGCCTTAGTGTAACAAAGGCTGATGGCACTTCTAGTTGGAATTTTAGAATGTTTATTTTATAGACAGCTCTATTATAGTCCCAGGTGGTAAACAGATCAACCTATGGAGGTTGATAAAGGGGGAAAGATATTGATATGGTAATTGAAGCAGTTCTTAATTTACCCTATTCCACAGGCAACATTAGTCTCAGGGATCATAACTGGATACTAATCTAATGACAGAGGACTAAAAAACCCACATTACTTGGCATATACTGTGGTGAGCATGAGCACACAGGCAATAACCACAGGTCAGGTGATGAGATACGTGGTTTCACTGATTGTTTCAATCCTTGGACTATCAAGCAACTAATGGTCCCTAAAGCTACATCCATTCATCCCATATAAGAGTCTTCTTGGTGTGCAAGGCAGTGTGTAGCAGTGGACTGAATTTCAGGGATTAAGACACTAATTCCAACTTGGCTGCTCTGAGGTGTGTAACTTTCATCATTTCATTGTAAGACTGACTTTTCCCTTTTGGCCTTATGCTGTCTAGACTTCAAGCTCTGTGTGACAGTTACTGTCTCTTACTCTTCATGTACACAGCTCCTAGTACAATGTCGGCTGAATCTCATCTGAAGGCCCTGGGTAATTCTAAAACTAAAAACATACAGAATCAGTAGCGCCATCAAAGCAACTCACGATACCTCCAGAGGCAGGTTACATACACACAGACCTGGGGACCTCAGTCACTTTCCAAGTTCATATGGAGACGAAACCCCATAAATGTGCCAAAACCCCATCCACCCACTGAAAGAAGCATCTGGTTCAGCCACAACTCTTTGTCACCACTGATGTCCACATGAAGAAGATTAAAGGGAGAAAAAAGGAAATAGAAAAAGAAAGAAAACAGACACGGAGACTAGAGATACAGATCAGTGGAGGTCTTTCAGTATCCAGGACTGTGGGCACTGGAAGGGTGGTACAGGATTATTCTTGGTAAACAAGTTCAAGCACCACCACCACAAAATAGCAGGGCCACAGTACTGCTCATGCAACTCTTTCTTTGGCTTTGTAAGATATCTGACAGCCTAGATTTCTACACTTTAATCTTGCTTTAGGGAGATGATGTTCTCATGCACAGCCTCAGTATTAGTTTGTTTTCAGCTGATCCATTTTTGAAGTAAGCTCAGAATAAAATTGCATCAAATTAACCAGTTCCACAACAGTGCTCCAATCTCCTGAACTCCTGTTGATTGCAGTGAGTCTGCAAGCATCAAAACAGGACTTGGAGCTTCTAATTACCTTTGAGAATCTAAACTGATTCCTCTGGATCAGTTTAGCATAGTTCCCACACACTCCCCCTGCTCATAAATCTGATTTTTATCCTATTCAACAACACAAATTAAAAGGATAGAGACAGGTTTGCACTTTGAGCCACAGGTTTCCAGTATCAGCATCACGATTACTTGTGCTTTTAATTTCATGCCTGCTATCACAGCAAGTGAATCTGCAATTATGCCAATCTATTAAAAACTAGGACCAAAGGTCAGCAGGTTTTCCATGACAATAGTGTTATTAAAGTTTGTATAGGTTCAGAATTCTTAAAGATCTTTCCAAGTAGTGCAAAAACATTCAGTTTAACAGAGACAATAACTAAGAGCAGCAGATATATTCTTAATGGCCTAATGACCATTTTTAATTTGTATTGGACCTGTACAATATAAAACTGTGTTTCTAAAGTATTGCAAGATTAGCAGACTATGAAACAAACAAACAAAAAACCCCAAAATAAACCCTACCATTTGAGCATGAAGTTTGCTTAAAATGTCCTTTTTTCTCATTTGTACAAAAGCCGTCACCAGATGGAATGGTTTTTTGACTGCAATGCTCAAAGGTACTCATTAAGTCCAGGAAAAAAAAGAGCTCAGATGAAATCTGCATGTAACCTTTGCCCACAACACTTCTGAGGTTCAGACTTATTCAGATAAGTTAGGAGGAGGGCTTGTTTGAATAGTTGGCTGATGTTTTTGTGATTGTGCTGATCTGTGTCAGGCTGGCTGGCTGGCTGGCTCTTTATTTAACACAGACCACAGTGCCTTAGTAGTCAAGCAGTTTGCAATTATTTGTTTGTCTTTAGAATATTTTAAAATTAAGGGAGCGTCATTTATCCTATTGCACAGCTGAAGGATGGAGACACACATGACTTGACTCTGACTTGTGGTACAGGCTTACAATTTAGTTTCTGTCACTGAGTGCAGAATCACAGAGCATCATCACTGGGACCACCCAGACTGAGTAAAGGTGGCAGAACTGCATCCAGATTTACTAAGACTGAAACTTAGAATGTAGAGTTCCGCAGTTTTTTAAAGGAAGAAAGGAACTTCCTCATAACCTCTAGTAAACTGCTTCAAATAAGCAGGTAAAGCTCACTCACTAATACACTTTCAGACCTGGGCTAGTTGGGTCTTTGCACTTCTGTTCTGCAACAGGTATCCTAATTTTCCCATCAGCAAAAAATTTTCCTCTCCACCCCTGGAGCAGGCAGGATGTTGGACAGGGACTGTGGAGCTGGCCTCTGCTTCCAATGCACAGCATCTCAAAGCTACTCTGGGATTGATTCAGGTACTTAAAATTATAATCTACAGCAAAATGACATTCCCCAGTGTACATGGGACATCACAGAAACAAATCCTAAATTCCTGAGTCCTGATCCTATAACTTTGGCTGTGATATCATCTTTACTGATTGGCTCTAAATCAGTTTAAAAGGCTGGTCTCAGATGATGTCCAGCTTAATTCTGCAGAGGGCTTAAAATTAAAGGAGGTTGGGAACACTGGGGAGTGCTTTCCTACAGCTATCAGTGGTCTTGATATTGCAGAGCAGACATGCACACAGAGCCTGCTTGCAAAAATATGAAAATGCTTTGCAGATGCATGTGCTCCATATACCTTACAAGGCTGTAGAGTTAAAAAAAAAAAAAAAAAAAAAAAAGGCCAACCTCTCTCATTTTATTAGGAGATTTGTAAAAGTCTTGTTAAAATTTCAATTTCCCATTCAGGTTGATTTATGGATTTCCCCCCTTGTTTATGGCTTTTTTAATGCTCCACTTTATAGAAGCCATGAATACATCAGGATTTGCACCAAGGACCTCATATAAGTAGCTCAATATCAGCTGACAAAACAGCAGTCTGATTTAACAGGATTTTTTCTGCATGTTCTCTCAGTCTGCTTTGCACCAATTACAGAAGGTAGGGTCAGAAAGAAGGCTTAACCTAGAATTTTTTGCAGAGTTTTTAGCAATGCCATGTTCAGAACTGTTTTCCTGATCCCTATTATGTTGTTAGCCCAGCAGAGGGAAGAAACAGTTTAAAACATGTCACAGTAGGAGCTGTCTTAATATTAAGTGTTAGATCACTGATGGCAGATGTGAAATATTCCAGCTTTGTTGTAGTGTTTGAAGGCTTGTACAGAATTGTTAAATAAAGCAATGTGACTTTACTTTCTTTTTCTTTTTTTAGAAAAATAAAATAAACATGAAGGGATCACTGCATGCCCGTTAACACAAACTGAGTCAAAGCCTGTGAATGTATCATGATGGTAGATGCTGTAATGAATAGCTCAGAAAAAGCCCTGCTTTGTTGGACTTTTTTTTTAATTGGGTCATAGGAGGTCACTCCTAAATCTCCAGGCAATCAACAAGAACTATTTTTACACAGATGCAAAGTATTAATATGAATATTCAAATATGATCTAATTAATTTTCTAAAAGCCAATGTCTTTTTCTGCCAGAGCACAGATTATCATAATTTTATTCTTCAAATTTGAGAAAGAAAAATCACAAAAATCTAAATCATTAAAAAAACCTTTAAATTATGAAAAGGAAGTCCCATATAAGGATAATAACAAACAGTTCACAGGCTTCTTAAGCTAGAGGGACGAAAATACCTTTAACCTTGTAAAACTTTGAGGTATAATCGACTGATGCTTTTTTCCCATAAACTGGTATGATTTTTATCAGGAGCATTTGGAGAAGCTTATGATCTATTGTTAAAATTCCTTAAGCTTCCACAACAAATCTTTTCTGTTTTTTAATGTTTCCATCTTCATGTTGAAAAATTTGCAAACTAATATATGTCACTATATATGTGATAACAGTACACAGAGATATCAGCAATATAGAATAATTTCCCTATGTGCAATAGATGCCAATTTCCATGTTTTCTTCCTGATTACTACAAAAGGGAAAATGCCAGCCTTGCGTGTGACAGCAAGCAATGTGGCTTCTAGTCCTCAGCAGTAAATATACCTGGAATATGGACAGAAGTGGCACTCAGCCTGAACATCCATCACCATTTTGATAGTTTGAAGTGCATCTGGTCCTTTGGAGTGTATTTGCTGTGATTACCCAGTTCAAGTCTTTTCCAACTATTGTATGTGTCATCAAATGACAGTAATGAAAATAACTGCAGCCATTATTACAGGGTTTAGGACTTCGCCATCTGTTGAATATTAGCCTTTGCCTTCCCCCAACTGGCATGCTGTTGTGCCAAAATCAACACATAAGCAGTGTCACCATACTGTACTTGTATACATTTGTATAGCTCTTTTGTTTCCACATATCCCAAGAAATTCCACAAAACAGTGTTAATAGAGCCTGCAATCACCAAGAAAACAGGTCAGACAGAATAAATGTAGTTCAAGCACTGACACCCAAATACCATGGAGTGCAGAGCTGGCGACTGCAGTCGATATTCACCACTGCAAGATATACACACATGAAAAGAAAGCTAATGCAAGGGTGTTAAGCATATGTTAAAATCTGGTAGTCTCAAACCCAGATCCTAACAGATTTTTTACTTTGCAATCAACATCTGTAAAGAGTCTTAGGTGCAAGGTAATGCAGGGTATTAGCATAATACCCTGCAGGACAATTAAATAGTGTATTCATAGAGCTATCCTTATAAAATATCAATATTTGCCCTCTTATACAACAAACTATCAGAAGTGTCCCAGCATCTGAATGCCAGAAATGACTGCCCAGACCTCAGACCATAAAAATTTCTCTTGTTTTCTGAAGACTCAAGTCCCTTTGAAGAGAAAAAGGTATAAAAATATTCTGGTATCAGAAATTCCCTGAGCTTAGAGAGCTCATCAGTCACAAGACTGATGGAGCAGGCTGTATCATCCATAGCAACATGTACATTCCCACTGCACTGCCGTGCAAGAGATGATTCTAAACAAAATCCTCACGCATTATCACTTGTGACATCACAGATGATTAAGATGATTTTATAAAATTCACATGGTACTTGCTGGCAAATGCTAGGTTTTAATGGTGACTACTTCAAAGACAGTATGTGACCATCAGTTTGAAAAAAAAAAAAAGAGACAAGAAAAAGCACTGCACTGAATAATTTCAATAGGAAATCCAGTCAGCGGAAAAGAATTCTATGAGATATAACAAACCAACCACCAAAGACCTTGTGAGTATTCATTGCCTGGATTGGATGACTAGGAAGGCAAGGCAAGAGATAAAGATTGTTATATAAGTATAAAAAGATGTTTGAGAACAATCATATTAATAATTTTCTGCGTAATTTTATGCCTGGAATGTATCATCTGCATTACATTTATTTTCAGAGGTTATTATTTTGGAAAAGTTATGACAATACGATTCCATTCTCCCATTCTCCAATCTGTAAAAACAAGCTGAATGGAGGATAATGTCTCAATCTATCATCTTCAGCCAAGGAAGCCATCTTAAGTAAGGGTGTCACAGTAGTGAATTTGACTGAAGAGCGAACACAGCCAAGTGTGAAGGAGGTTCTTACAAAATTTTTAATAGCAAAAGCTCTCCTTTCTCACTTCTGAATAGTCATGTGAGACATGAACATGTGTAGCAAAAAAAGTACCACCTACAACCACAAACAGTACTAAAGCCAAACACAATTCCACAACCTCCAGGCAGACCACAGGACACAAAATGCAGCCTGGTGTTTCCTGACAAACCGCCTCCAGTTCCATACTCAACTGATCAGAGCTGTTAGTGTTATATTAAAATAAAACTGTAGTAGCTTAAAATTCATAACTTTATCAAGAACCTATTACTACCTGCACTTCCAAAAAAGCAAAAGAATATGGTACTCCAGCAAGCACTCTAACCATTAAACACTTTATATTGTTCTTTCGGAAACAAACCAAAGCTTACTATTAGTGCTACAGTTTTCAGCTGTAGAGTAGAGGTACTATGAAGTGTATCTGCTGTCCCTGTTTTTGGAGACTGCTGATCTAGCAGCATATTGACTGCTCAGAGACAAAAGAGGTTTAGAGCAACAGAAATCAGCTTCTGTAAATCTGATTCAGTTTCCTTAATTCAAGACTCTAGATGACTCTCATGTCATCTTTATAACCTTCAGTTCTTAAATCACATAAACTGAGCAGCAGAGGAAAGATGCATTAAAACATGTGTGGAACCATGGCCAGGAATTTCTTTTGATTTTCCTCCCAGTTCCTTCTCAGTTTGCCAATATGTCTGCACATTTAATTGGTATTTTCCCTATTATTGTTATCCAAGTTTTTCACTTGTAAAATTGATGCAAAGTGTAGAAGATGGGAGAGAGTAGCTTCCTTCTTTCAGCCCCACCATTTTTGGAACACATGATTTTCCAAAATATGAGAGGTGATTCCTCTGTTGGGGAGGTTATAAAAGAAAACAAGTGAGCAGAGAACATCCAGAAGAGCTGATATCTTGAGGAGTAAAGTGATCGGCCACCAATATGGTGAAGATTCGTTATCAGTTCCTTTTCATACTCTCCCCACATTAATGCACTATGAGATAGTAGCTCTCTTGGGTTTCAGCTCTCTCTCTCTCTATCTCACTGTTTTTAATCAGAAGCTCAACCCTAGAGGAAATAAATCTTCTCAATTAGGCTTACTGAAATGTTTACTTTACTGTGAAAAATTTTGGCTTCAAGAAATTGGTATGTTTTTCAAGACATACCATTTCATCAAAATATGCCTGAGCAGTGTAATTCTTCAGAATCAGCTGGATCAGAAAAAATGCAGGATAAACTCAGACCCCATAATGGAAGCAGAGCTACATGCAACTCACACTTCACCACAGCTCTGTGGGAACTGTAATCAGGCTAAGTGCTGTAAAATGTAGCTGCAATTATTTGCAGATGAAAAATTCCAGCTACAGTTATTTCTTGAATCAAAATTGAGGATGAAGAATTAGAGGTCACTCTGGTAAACTAAGAGCGTTTTAGTGTAATGTTTGTCAAGGTTGTCTTGCTCTGGTTTTTTGTAGTTGCTTTTATAGAATAGGGTAAAAATAAATTCTAACATTCTGCACTCAACTTCTTCATATTCAAATGCAAAGCTGTGGACAATTCAAAATGCTGCCAACCAAAATAATGCTACAGGCCATCTTCACTGGTAGAAGCACAGCTGGATTGAGAACCTTCGCTGAGATCTCCACTAGAGCATGGGATTACAAAGATTGGAGAAATGGCCACATAAATGTGCAATGGGCAATCTGCTGTGATTTCTAAGGATACAAAATTGGACCAAATTAGAGAAAATTATAAATCCAGACTATTTAGCCATCTGTGGAGTCAAAATGCAAAGTACTGGATTAGACAAAAAGTCTAATAGTTTCATTAGACTTTGAAGCTGGTTTACGGTTCACTATTTCCCCCATCCATCTGGGAATAACCTGGAGACAAAAGCCTTTATCTCCATGTGGAAGGACACTAGGCTATATTATCTGCAGCTCTAAGTATAGAGAGCATGTTAGGTGAAGGGGAAATGTGATAGAAGCTACAAAGAAGATAACAGAAGCCAACCAGAGGGAAGTCTGTCTGGGGAATACGTGAGTCAAAAAAAAAAGGCTATTTATACTCCTACTCTGAAGAGGCGCATACTCTGTGTTTTCGGGAGTACTGAATAAACATATATGCAAAATTCAGCTTAGTGTTTTTTTCTATTCTCTCAGCTGGCTACTAGCCATAAGATTAATCCCCTATTACAGATACAGACTTTCTGAAGACCACAAAATAACTCCTGTTAACTGAGCCTGATTGACATCCAGACCCTCTTTCTGATCCAACACTGAAATGTAAGTTTCTTCATTTCATACCAAAATCAGTTTTGCAAACATAAAAAAGATGAAATACTGACTTCACTATTACTTCTTGAAACAGAATCAAAGCTTCTATCAAAAGAGTTACTGTGATCTCCATCCCTTAAAAGTTAGGCAAAAGCCTATAAAATAAGTTGCATCTAGCAAATATGCCATACAGTAGGACTATATGACAGGTAAAAGTCTGAAAACCGTATCAGCACAAACTCAATGGCCATGAGAGGTGACATGAAACCAGACATGCCTGCAGCAACAGTTGCAAAAATTATCCTGAATTACTTAGTAAATGCAGAGTTATTTAAAAAAAAAAATAGAGAAGCATATTGCTTTCTTAACTCTGTGAAAAATCTTGAGGCCCTAATAGACACAGTGAATCAATCAATACATCTATACAATCAGGAGATATGGTAGTTATTACTCATTCATTATGATGTAGCATTCTCTAAAGCCAAATTAAGAGGACAGGCATGAGATATTAAGAAAGGGCTGGCTAGTAGATTGACACATGCCATTGTGCTATATTAGATCAATTAAACCATCCAGATAGTCCTCTGAGGATAAATGGGTAGATGCTCAAAGAAAATGTCTGCACAGTCTGATGAAGACATTGAAACAGCAATTCATCATTGCCTTCAATACAAATGGCAATAAAGACTGAGCAAATGACAGATGTTCTATACAAAGTCAGCCATTGTAGAGGAATGCAGGAGATAAGACACTTTAACTCTTTCCGGTAATGACTGAAAAAACGCTTAAGCCAAAATTCCATAATTATAGAAATATTATTCCTCTAGAAAAAAAATCTCCTGCTGTTAGTATGGGCCAGTCTGCTCTGTCAAACTGCTCTGAGTGCACAGCCTTGCCACAAATAGACTATAAATGAAGTTACATTTTACCAGCAACAAACCTTGTAGTAATTACTTACTACAAGTCACTTTTTGGTTAAAGATGAATGTATTCAAACACAAGAGCCATGGTACCACTGGAAGTTATCCACTTATCCACCAGTTTAATTTAAAAGGTTGCTGGAAGTAAGTTTGCAGAAGTTAAAGTAGTCTCAGGTTCACACTAATTCTACAAGTGATTCTCAGAGACATTAAACCACCCATGCCTGCTGAACCACTCTTGCATTGCTCCTTTTCACCATGTCACATCTGTTCCTTTCTCTTCCCTGACTGTGCTCTAAAACTGTGAGTTGTGTGTCCCTTGAGAGCCAAGAAATAATTCAGAGGGGATCACAAGGTCTGAAGGGGTCATTTCATGATGTTTTAAGCCAATCCAGGATTGCCCTGCTGTCAAAAAGAATGATCCCCCTTCCCATGGTCTCAGATTGCGATTTTCTCTTTTTCATCAGCTCTAACACTAAATGGAGCCATGCAACGAGTCACATCAGTTTACTGACCCAAAGGAAAACTTCTATTTTTTGGAGGGTGTTTTCAGTGTAAGTCATCACACAATCACATGGTCACTAGTGCCAGCAGAACAAGCAGGCAAGACCGGAGGGAAGGGCAGGACCACCCTTCTCTTCACGCTAGTCACAGACTAGCATAAGTTGAACATAGCACTACTGCCTTAGAAGAAGCACTGTTATTTAGCAGCAGTTCAGTCCTCCCAAGAGCAGGGAAGTGAAAAGCTACTGTTAATTAGTAGCTGCAAGTGTTCACACTAGCCAGGGGACTACTAAACGCTTGTAATTTCTGGCAGAAGCTTAGATCCTCCAGGACCAAGTGCATATTTGCAACATCAGCCAATGATTAGAATTGATTGTCATTCCCCAACCTTGAGGAACTGAGCTGCTGCCAAATGCCCAGATCACACAGGTGCAGGGAAGTCCAAAAGGGTCTCAAAACTTCAGAAAGCTTCAAATAAGGGTTCTTCCATCAGACAAGAAAAGCTTTTCTTTCCAGGGATGAGGACCCAGAAAGAGGCAGAAGTTGAGTCCTCCTGCAGGCTGTGGAATATCAGCGATTTTCTGTCTGTGAATAGTTCTGGCAAAAGATGGCAACAGTTTGCATGTAAAGGTTTGTTGATGTTTCAGCAGTCGGTACCACCTCACAGAAAAACTTAGGTGGCCTGTAGTAACACTCAGAGCAATCAAGAGTATTCTATAAGCTAGAGACTATTGCTCTTTCTGGCAGGGGAAGCTCTTAGATCCCTGTGAGCCATACATCACCTCTGCAATGGGAGGACAAGTACCCTGGCTCTCCATAATCCATGCAACCTCTTTGCACAGCTATGGACTCAGGTCTTCCAGGTAAAATTGCAGGGCTTGAAGGAAAACGAGGATCACAGGTGTGGCAAGCAATAAGATCTTTGTATGTTTCATTGAATATGACAAAATCTCAAGTCTTGACTATGGAGATTGCTGGAACTAAGCCAGAGAGGAAGTCAAACAAAATATCCAAAATAGTGAATGCCTCTACACCCTCACTTGAACACCACCAAGCCAGTGTCAAGAAAGCTTTCAATGCATCAGTGCTGGGATTTTCTCATTTATGCAAAACATCAGCATCTTCCAAAACAAACTCTCTCTCTCCTTGCAAAAGAACATGAAAATGTTTCCCTTCCTTTAATTATCCTAGCAATTAAAAGATAGAATATTGAAATTAAGTAGAGAACATTTTGTGTTTTCTCTATTCCAAAATATTTCCTTGCTTCTCACTTGTTCAGCTTCTTTTTCATGGGCACGTAAGCTAATTTTTCAAAGGTCCTCATCAGCAAAGACCCTTTTAAGTGCCAAGGTTTTCAAAATCTCATTTCCCAGAAACTTTATAGGCATGTATTATAACACTTGCCAATATCACCTCAGATGAGAGCTTTGGTAAAGATGGATCTTAATTAATATTTAAATGGAGTATTACACAGTGAAGGTGTTGATTTTAGTCTACAAAGCAGTCTGCAGCAGTTGGGACTTACCAGACAGGAAGGGTTTTTTTAATAGCCAAACCAGCAGCTGATATATCCATATTCCAGATTTCTCCTAACTGCGTGTTGTGTTGGCAGAATGGCATTCTAACTGTAGTGCTATCATCAACATAGAATACAAATGGGAAGTCAGCTTTATATGTTAGAGAGAAAACCAAAAGAAAGAAACATAAGCAATTAATTTTGGAGTGTTGCATTTACTGAATTTACTCATTGGTTAAATATAAAATGATTGTGCTTTTTTTTTCTACGAACTGATTGCTTTATTTTTTTAAATATGCTTAAGGAAGGTCTGTGTAGAGTCTGTTAGTCTATTTGTCTTTATCATATATAACAACAGCAACAATGTGAAATTCAGGATTTTCATTATATTAAATCTCATTGCAGAAGAAATTATTTGCTTTGAACTCAGACCTTTTGGTCAATTGGTCATCATTTCCATCATCCATCAGGAAGATTCAGTCACCTCGCTTGTCCTAGCTCTGTCTCTGTATCATACAACTACCATTCTATATCCTCTGGCAGAGGCAGTCCTTGAGTTCCAAATTGTTGGAGAGTGAAGATGTGTTCTGGGGAGGTATCACTGTATGCTTGTTGTAGCTATTTCTAGGCATCTGGTCACTGTCTATATGGGCAGATGCTACAGAGCCAGATGTACCTTTAGATTTGACACAGTATGACACAGGTGGGACTTCTTATGATTCACACTAATATCTGCCCTCTGCAGCAACCTGCACTGCACCATAACTCAAAGATCACAAACAGAGCAGAAGAAAATTAGTGAGGGTCCCAAGAGGAGCTGACCTGTGGTAGTAATTGTCAGTTGAAATACACAGGTTTAATGTCCTTAGCCTATCCCAAATGCCACATTGAGAGGTAATCTTAATTTTTTTCACTGAAGTATGACATTACCACAAGCTGAGGAATTTCTAGGCAAAGTTGTTTCCAGCTTACAGCACTTTTGTCTCACCACATTTACAGCATGTTAGCAAACAAAAATGCTTTACTTTCAGAAGTAGAATATATTTAATTATGAAAACTAAATATCAGTTTCTCTTTCTGTTGCGAAGCTATGAGGCAACAGTGCAATTTGCAAAAATCAGGAATTGGAGAGTTCAGTCTCAAAGATGTGTGCAGACCTCCAGGCAGATTAGCAGGGACAGATGTTAGGTCAGCTATGGCCAGGCTGAGCAGTAAAGATCATCTGCTCTAAACAACCATGGAGAAGAAGTGCAAGAACAGCATCTTCAGAGATAAAATGGCAGCTATGCAGAAGCTGTGTTAAAATTTACTGGTCTGAAAGAGGAAGGGTCTCCCATGTCCCCACTCTGAAGTACTGTGGAGAATTTCTCCATAAAGCCTGCTTTCTTATGCTTTACATTGGGATAACAGAAAATTATTTTTTTCTGTTCACCATTAGTTGACTTCAAAGGTATTTTATAAATGAGAAGTTTCTGACAGTCAAAGCATCTATTTCCTTTATAGTCTGTTTTTATTTGCTGCAAGATTTTCCTATGAAAACTCTATTTCAAGATTTTCTTACATTCTTAATTGTGTAAATGTGAAAAACATACACAGAATATTAATCAAGCCCTAATTCTGTCTTTAAGGTCAAACAGAAATTTTGAAGTTGATATATCTGACAAAGGATTATGACTACAAGAGTCATAACTCCATGTTAAAAGCAGATTTGAGAAATGCCAAACGACTCCAGTTCTAACCGCAAAGCCAAGAGAAAACACCTTTGCACAGAACATTTCAGTTGTTTTCAATAATTTACTCAAGTATTAATTTTTCCAGGGTAGATAGTGAGTATACAATGAGTATAACAGTTTCAACTACATTGCCATAAGTGTTGTATTACCATAAATTAGGTTGCTTACCAGTCAGCAACATCTGAGAATGTACAAAAGATGACCAGCAAAGAATAACAAAGACAATTTTCTATCCCTCCCTCAGCACAGCATATAAGAACAACCTGCCTCGCCTACTTGTGACATTCAACAGCTTTAATAGAGGTATATCACAGTGCATTAATATTTCACTATCTCTTTTTGGCTTCATTCGGGGTGGGGTTGGAAAACTGCATGGTTTTGTGCTGTATTCTGTTGCTCCACATGTACTGTTCTTTAACTTTGCATTATTGTATAGGATCAAGATGTTCTCCTTCAGTGAAGGAGAAGCCAGCTCATTAAAGCAGAATATCACTGCATGGCCCATTCATCTTGCACTGTTGAAGTCCCCTGACAAACAAGAGTGTCCAATAAGAACGGACACTTAGAACTAAGCGTAGAGAACGTCACTTCTTGTCTACTGAGTCCTAGAGAAACAGTTCCCAAAAATTTGGTGGCCAAACCTTACTTGAGAAATTAGGCAACATTTGTGCCTTGCAGCATATTAGTATGGGCTCTGTAGTCCACTTTTATCTTTCAGTTCTTCATTGAGACTACTGTCCTCGGGAGCAAAGAATAGACTTGTTTCTCTCTGAGTTCAGCTGATAGCATGGTACCACCATATTGATTAGAGAAGGAAGAAATCATGTTTGGTCCTGCTGCTGGCTTCTTTTAGGGGAAGGATGTATTAGTACTAATGCACTAATCTCCTTTGGAAAGGAAACAGGAGATAAGAGCCTCCTCCCAAGGAGAAAACATTGAAAAGGTCATATTTTTATAGCAAACTGAAGAGCAAATATAAGCAGAGAGGCAATTTTGTGCCAAATCCTATTTTGAGTGCTTCTTTTTTGTTTTTCTGAAACGAAAATATCATCTGAGCTGATTTTTTTCATTTTTGTGTTCAGGCCACGGTTTACCACCTTTCATAATGAATAAAATAAAATGTGCCTATTTTTCATGAAAAAAATGCCTTTTGTACTTTAAAGAAAATGTCCTTGTCATTTTTTGCATACTGTTTGGTCCAAAAAGAGTTATTTGGCAAGCTTCAAGTGCTGTATGTATATAGTCAAAGGGGAAGACTTCATACTTGATTGAGTTTCAAAGTAGCACATAAGAAACAAATGCATTAACACATAAAAACAACATTTTCTAGAACATAAGTCAGGGCAACATCTATGGGCCTATGCGGAACATGATATTTATAACAATCCTGATTTAATGTTCCAATGCAAAAGGACTACAAGTATGCTTAAGGTACTAGTAAGTCGAGGCTTCAGGTACTGATCCAGTTCTGTGAAGTCAACAAGAAGTCTCTAGGTATTGCATTAGGTACTAAACACATAGAAAATACATTCTGGCATCCCAGGAAGTGCTGAAATGTGTGTAACATAATCAAAACAATTTCTGTGTCTTTTCAGCACTTCATATCAAACCTTACCATTATGCAAACACAGATGTAGTTAGGTTACTGATTATACAATCAACTAGTTATTAAAAGAACTCCAACACCATGCCATTTTCCTTAAAATATCATAGTACACAAACAGTTTACTATTTTTGCTTTTTACATGTTTACATTTTTAAAGGAAGGAAAGTGCTCTAAAAAAAAAAATAAAAAGCACCCTTTAAAATAATATTTTTGTGACATTAGGTTAAGAAATTCACAGTCTCCAAAACGTCAAGCAATTCAAAGTTATGATTCCCGTGGCAAATGCAAAATCCACGTAGGCCTGAAAATAGCTGCCAAAGGAAGTGTTAGAAAATTCTCTGCAAGGTAAAAGGGGACTAAGTTAAAATTCCTGTGAGAATCATCACTTTGAATTCCTTGACTCCTCTGTGCATGTACATTTTTATCCTGACATTGCACAGACATACTTTTTTGCATTTTATAACTACACTTCCACTACATTTGTAACACCAGAATATTTCACTGTGGATGTTAAGCACTGGGATTCTAATACCTTGTTCTTATGGAAAAGGCTTACCAGAGTAGAAGCTGAGCCATATTAATTTATTGTCATGATGAAGGGGATAGTGAGAATCAGAACTGACACCAACTCTTTCTATTTTCTCCGCTACTTTTTGATTGCAATCATTGTGGTCTCCACGGATGTCATATCCATAACAGGCACACCAGCATTTGAAGCAGTTTACTGAGGCTGGAAAACAATTCTGATAAAAATGTGCTGCTGCCAGAACTTGGCATATTAGACTGTCTGAAAAGATTGCCAAGGTTGGCATTTTGCCTATGTTGCCCAGGGCCGGGGAAGATTGACACAAACTAAAAATAGTTTAAAAGATCAATTGTGTTTGTTTTTATGAAGCACTTTTCTTTTAAAACAAAACTTGCCTGTCAGACCACAAGCGCCTAATATGACAAGGTGCTGATGACTTCAGGAATGGTGCTGGGGATCATATGGGGTTTGTATAGTTTGAAAGCACTCTGCAGAACTGGACCTATAGCACATGTTGACATGTAAAATGTTAGGTACAAGGTGGAATTTTAAAAAGAGCCAAAGCAGTCAGAAAAGCAAATCTCAGTGAAAACCATACAAATCATCTAGAAGTTGATGGAGAAAACTAAAAACAAATAGGGGACTAGTATTTGATCAAGCTTTTGATCAAGTATTAAGTGCAGTGGCCTTCCTATACTTACAGAAAATTCAAAACTCAAAACACACACAATCTGAGTAATAGTACATGGTTCACATTTCTCCCTGGTTTTGCAAAGACCCTCTTCAGATTTTTGAAAAGTTGAAATTGGGTTTGCCCCATGTCTAGCATAACCATTTGCATGGATGCAGACATACACAAAATTATTCATTTCCTTTTGATTTTTTAAATCACTGCTTCTAGTTTTTTGTGCTTTTCTTCTGTAAGTCATCATGAACCAAAGTTGTACAGGCAAAAATATGTGCAGAATGCCAATTTCCGAATCAATCACAATTGCCTAATCGGTCAGATGTAACAGGCTCACAACCAATATCAAACTCCTACAGAAGATTTTTCAGAATGTAAAGATTACATTTTTAATTGATTATTCTAGGATATGAAGGAAAGATAAGCACAGGACATCATTCTATTGAACATTTTATAAATAGAAAAAGATGTTCACTCTGAGTACAAATGATTACTAATTGTGAACTGTTTACAAACTTTAGAACTTAATGCAGTCTTGGAGAAGAACATAGACTGTACACAGAAGGCAGTAGGTTGGGCAATCTTCCAACATTTACCACCTCTGCTAGTTGCTTGCCCAGATCTTTACCTAAATTCCTTTGAACCAGAAGAACTTTGTAATTTACAAATTTGTATTGCATAATTGCAAAAATTCAGGGGAACTTTAGGTTCCTTCTAGTGGATTTTCATAAAGCTGCCAGAAGCTCCTCCGGTCTGTAGACTACATAATCTGTCTCTGTGGAAGGACACTGTGTTTGAGAAGCAAGAAAAGCATTCTCACTAGAAAGCTGTTTCTAGCAACCACTTATAACAGGAGCAGGACTGTATCTGAGGGACATTATGATTTTCAAAGCCATTCAGCTGTGGAAGATTTGGGGTTCAATTCTTTTTGGATCTGATACAGACGAAGTAGTGAGTTTCTCAAGAGAAGTAAATAGGAAAACTATTTTGGCAAGATTAATTTTTCTGAAGAGCCAATAAAACTTCATTTCACAAACTTTTCTCAAATGCTGATCCACACTTTTCTAGTTACTGGTTGTTGGGCAGCTGCCGAGTCATCACAGTGACTGACATCTTTTTCCTTTCCCCATATACTTTTGACTTTAAAAAATGCTTATTTGGTGCATCACTAGCAGTTTTCAATACACTGGTTACTGTGCCCTGCAGACCTCTGAGAGGAATTAGACTCTATTGGCCCATAGAGGCAGATTCTCAAATTATTATTTCTGCAATATCGGCTCTCCCTGCCTCTTCCAGAACAATAGTGGGGTGGATGCTACAAAGCACAGGCCCCATTGAACTTTCACGCTTACAGCTCTCATCCCTGCTACTTGCAGATATTGTGGCATAGAGTAATAATAAATAGTGCCTCTTAATGCTGTAGTACAAACAGCTCTCAAAAACTCTTCATTCTGTTAGCCTTCTCTCTTTTTCCCTTCCTCTCAGGAAGGAATATATGTTCTTATGAGGAACACATTTGATATGTCCATCAAGTTTTCTTCTTCACTATGCTAGCAGTAGTGAGCTTGTCTCTGTTGGTGGCTGTGATTGCATCTGCATGTTATTGGCCTATTACTTATAGAGATTGTTGGCATATGTGGATGACTTTTACTACTAGAAGTTTCATACTGAAAGTTGCCATATGGGAAATATCTCAATGATTACTGGGAAAGAGGTTAAAGATATCAACGCAATTTCATTGTCTCCATTGAGGGATTCATGGATTGTAAATGACCTTTTTTGTGTCTCAGTATCTACATAGTCAGAAGTATACATTAATGGAGCAGCTGTCGCCAGTCTCATGCATTCAGAGACATCCTGATCCAATTAGATTGTCACTGATGGGTTCATGTTTGTAATACATTTTAGTCCTCAATTTGTACTCTGGACAAAAAAACCTAATTCCTACTTTCTCTACTCCTGCTCCTCTTTTCACCAAATCTTCGTAAATAAAAACATAAAAGCACAATAAATGCATGCTATTAGTGAAACAAAGGATACAGTGGTACTTTTAACTTCTTTCAAATTATTGCACAGCTGCCACTAAAATAAGAGGAAAGCTATTTCAAGGGACATTTTCACTTTCCATGTGCTAAAGAAGGAAGTTATTAAAATGTTCTCTATCATGAAAATTTGTAGTATATCTGATTTTATGCTCTCCCTTTAAAAGTAATGAAGAGTTTTCCTACTAAACCAGGTGTTTTGATTACAAGGTAACTCAGAACAAAATTGTCTCATGCTGTGTTCATGAACAGCACTTAACACAAAGGTTTATAGGGCTAAGGTCCCTGCTTTCTGTCCAAATACAAATATTAATGCACAGCAGATCTTTTTAGCAGTAACATATTTAGACATATGTTCCCGTTTTCAAGCACATTTTCACAAGCAGAAGACTTTACCTACCTACTCTTACACAGGACTCCAGACAAGTGATATCTACCTTTGAGTCAATTACAAAAACTTACTGAAGCAGAGGGCTCAGACCTAAGACATAAAAGCTACAAAAGGTTTATAAAGTTAACAACTATCACCTGAATCATCATAACACTCAACATGCAAACTCTCAGATTACCCCAAATCCAACATAATGACACTTAGCTTAGACTTTCCTTTGAGTTTTAGTGTAAATCCCATTATCTTGCAGTTAGGGTAGATCAAGAACATATGCACCAGCTGTGCCTGTTGATCAGATGACTTTTATGACTTTTGATCACTAAAGCACATAGGATCTGGACCAGGTCCCCAGGACTCAATACAGAGCCTGTAGAAAACTGTTGGAGCTTTACTATTAACTTACAGAGGACCTAACTGAATAAGCGTAATTAAGTACAAAATTAACATGATACAGTTTTTCAAATGAAAATATTTCTGCTGTCTTGTTCTTTTGTCATATCAAAAGCCCACCAGCTGGGTTTATTAACATAAATGTAATGTTTATTCTCTCACAACATTTCAGCCCCTCAAATTCAGCCTGAGACCTAAAAGATTCAGTGTGCATCTGACTCACAAATTACACCAGAATCAGATCTTACATGCTGAGATTCCTGCTACATCTTTTCTTGCTGCACACTCTGTCTAACACTCACACAGCACAGGGCCAGGTGCTCTTTCCTCTCCATTATACCATGCCTTCAAGTATGTTCTCTGAGATATCATTCAGACACTGGAAAAGGGAATTTTCAAAGGCTTTTGAGAAGGTTTGAGACCTTCTTAGAAAAGTTCTCCTGGTGTTGTTGGCAAATCTAATGTGCTCTCCCATAGCTGCAGGCACTGAAGGTAAAACTTGGTCTAATCAGTAAAGCAATCAGGTATGTCTATTAAAAAACATTTTTTGCTGAATTCAGCATGAATAAAGTAGTCACCTGATCTCCTGAGAGCAGTTGCTTGGTCTTGAGAAAGACCCATTTACAGAGCTAGTTTTCAGTCGAAGTGTTGAGTAATGCAACTGTTCCTCCTTATAACTTGTTGTTGCTGTTGTTGCAAGTCCTTAACTCTTTGCTTTTGTAAACAATGAATACAGTCATGCACTAGTGCCCTGCTTAACTGGGTTCTTTATAAATCTCTATTATCTAATAGAAAAAGAAGAAAATATGACAGCACTTTATCCTGGTTTATCATAGCCCTTTAACAGCATTGGAAGTGTTCCATCAAGAAATTGTAGTCCTATTATTTGCTGTAGGATGGATTAATCAAAAAAGGAAAATGCCTTTAAAGGCATTAACCTTTGCAAAAAATTGCAGATGGCTGTAATGACAATTTGCATGCCTTATGTATTAGACAATGTATAAAGTGCCTGATCCAGCAAAAAATATCCATAGCCTTATGGACTATGCAAGCTCTGGATGCTGGTTCCACAGCAGGTGAGTTGACATATTCAGATGAAAGGTCAAACTGCAGCAGAAAGCAAATACCTCAAGTACAAGTTGTGAATGGACTCCCTGTGTCCACCTGCCACCACCCCTGGTCTCTAGACAGTCTCCCCACTGAGAGCCATGTGAATTACAAGACTCCCATTTCCCTGCTCCCCTCCTCTCCTCTCTCATTCCTTTCTTCTCTTTCTCAGGACTGTGAACAATATGCTGCTTCTTCACAACTATCTTCTGTTTCCTTGCTCCTTAAATATGCATAGCCAACAATAAATAAATCCACTGGAACAGTAATGGCCTGGGTTTCATAGCCAAATCACCAACTCAAGATAATTCATGCTAATTCCTGTTTGTACCTGCTGACAATAACTGCGTATTTCTCCATACCAAATAAGTTTTAAATGTCTGGACTTTTTATTATCGTTATTAAGGTAATCAGAAGAGATCAACTTTGTCTACCCGTTCATTCCCATCCACTTAAACTACTTTGTGAGACAACTGACACCACCTTTATCCTTGAAGCACATTTACTGTACAGTACCTATACCAGCACCCCATTCATATTTAGCAGTAAAGAGCAGGAAAACTTTGAAAAGGTTTGAGAGTAGTTCATATTGGCTCACAGAAGTGCCCATTATCCACATGCTCAACTGATGTGTGTATGAATGATCCAAACCTACTGTGTCTACAAAAGTGGACTAAAAAAGAAGGTTCAGGGCACATCATCCTTTAAGATGGACTAGAATTATTTAAAAAATTGTGCATTTCATGTGGTATTTCCCCATTTCCGCTCTGTCCTAGGTGAAAAAAGGAAAAGAGAAGGTGGTAAAAAGCAAAGAAATACAAAGCACAGTTCATGAGAAATATTAAATATTTGCCCTAGTTTCAGTTGCAATTTTTTGGTGGAGGTTGGTTCGTATCTAGCTCTGTTTGTCAAAGATTGATTCTTACAGGGAGGATTTCTAAAAATAGATGCAAGAAAATATTACTTTTCCTTTCTCTAAATGCACACAAACATTTAATTTACATGTTCTAACTAGCTACTGTGCATGCACATGCCTCGTTATTGCAACCAGTCATATCTGTACAGGTAATATTAAAAATCTGGTCATGTACATGGGGTACTTTAAATCAGACAATCAATTACTTTGAAGAGTGGGGTCTTTTTTCTAAGATGAAAGGAAATATTTAAGTTAGTCAAGATATCTTATTACTTCTCCATAATATACAGAGCTTTAGGGAAAGATTAGGTTTATTAAGTCAGACTTACAATGCAGGCTTTCAACACTGCCATTTCCAATAAGTACACATTTGTTTAATATTAAAGTTCCCTTTCAAAACAAAGTAGTTAAGCCTACCCTCACATTTATACATCTGCAGTTTGTTTGATAACTTACAACATAATTACAGGCTGTCCTCCCACTAAATGCTGTATTCAGACTTATGAAACAAGGTGGTAAAATATGCACTGGAGTCTGAGTACTAAGCCCGTAATTTACCACAAGCACTAGGAAGAAAAGAAACGGAGGGGAACCCTGCTATTTAAACTGCTCAGTTATCACGTTTCCCTCCCCCACACATACAGTCGCATATAACCCATTCATATTTCAATTTTACATTTCCCAAACTGTCATCTTCTCATGTTTCAAGTTCATTTGAAATGCAATCTGTTTATCAGAGCAGCAGTGAATGCTTTTGCAGATCAAGAGGGAGCTGTCTCTCCCCACTAACAAATAGGTCTGTGGCAAATGGGGTTGATGAAATAAAGCAGGCATTGTGGGGTGAAGAAAAGTGTCCAGAGAGTTATGGAGGGGAGAGGTGTTCAGCCCCTTTCTTACTCCCGTGTTCAAGCAGTGAGAGTGTATCCTCCCTCTCTGTTGGAGAGGCAGCTAAAATAACTAAGTAAATTCCCAGGTAGAACTGGAGCACGTGGAAAATGAGAGATTGACCTCATTTCAACAAATTTAGCCAAGTTTCTCACAGAGGGTGGCCCAGCCCAGGGGACGCACGGAGGAGGCCAGCCGCACAGCATCCTCTGATACTCACTGGGGGATGACTTGTCACCCCTATCCTTTCTCCTGGGCTGCTCGCTCGGGTAAAGAGCGGGGCTCGCATGGTACCTGGGCTCTGCCCTGCCTTTCCCCCCAGCCCTGGCTTGCAAGGCCCTTGGGATAGGAAGCTCTTGTGCTCTCCACGACTGCAAGCCATTAGCCAGGAATGGTGCTGTCAGGCAATCACATTCTCTTTCTTTTTTGCTCTTTTTTCATCCGTTTTACTATCCTATCATACTTAACCAGCAATCACAGTTTCTGAATAGTGATTTTCTCTGATTTGTGTATGTAAAGCTCACCTTGCAGCAGTGTTCTCAGAACAACTCCTTTCTGTAAATACACCAGTTCACTTGGTGCTGCTCCAGACATCATTTGCCTCAGTCACTACTTACGACTGTAGCAAATTATCCAAGTTTTAGACTTTAAAAAACTGAAAGTCAGATCTTCACATATACTGTTTACTAAATACATCCTGTATTATAAAAAATAATGACTATTAAAGGCATACTTATTTTTCACTATGTTCTTTCTACCTTCTTTGCTGCCTTCCAAACCTGCACCATAAATATCAATGAAAACACAGTCACTTTTGTTCCATTTTAAAATCTCTAAGCTACATTTGGCAGGTTGCAAACATGAAGGAAGAGTTCATCTGCTGTGAGAAAATAGGTAACACCGGAATAACATCTTAAATGTAGGTGTGTGACTTACATAACAGTGGCAGATTTATCGGGGAAGGGAAGGAGATAATATACTGAAAGCTGGGTGCTTTAGTGTCCTTTGTTTGCTAAAGCATCTCCATAAAGTAAGCCTAAGAAACCTAGGTCCATTCCCACTCATTCTGAGCTATTGTGAAATGTCAAGAAAATTAGAAAAGCATATTCCAACCCATTTACTCACTAAGCTTCCTCTTAGTTCGCATACTGCTTTACTCAAGGAAACCCACGTCAGATTTTGTCTGAGCTTTCAAAGGCAAAGAAAGGATATTTTTCTCATGCCAGAATCCAGACTGGTTTTGTCAACATGCTAGACAAGCAGAAAAAAACTGGTAAAGACACAAACTACCAAGAAGCTATTGAAATCTGTTGAAATTTTGTCTCCACCAATTACATCCAAAGTTGCAGCCTTACTGAGAGTCTACCTTCTACGTAAGCTAAACCAAAGTGGTATCTGACAATGTCTGAAATAGTACAAGAACCTTTAAAGCACAATTTGAAAAGGTAGCAGCTTTTATACTCTGACCTGTATGGATGCAACACATAAAACGTGACTAGGACATGAGGCTCCCAATAGGTGTCCCTGTTTCACTACAGTCCTTTTAGTTGAGCCAGGGCTTGTGTAGAACATTTAAGTCTCATCACCTCCTCCAGAAAAAAGATTCAAAGGTGTTAATGGAAGAGACAGATATAAAAATACAGACAGAGAAAGGGGAAAACCAGAGGAGTCCATGCTACTCTGCTTCTTCCGGTATTTTTTGCAAGCTCTTTTTCAAACTGTGTTGAAAAGCTGAGAAATGCAGTGCAAGTGTTGCAATATCAGCAGAAAAATATGGCACTACCGTAAAAGAAAGGATGTGAGGGAGCCTGTCAAAGTGCTTGATTCTTAAAAAATAAATCAGACTTATTTTTGAAATAAAGTTCCTATATAAAATACACTACAATTTACAGATGTGTACCTCACTGTTATGTTCCAAAGCTGGCCACTTGCATGTCTGAGTGCCTATGTAATCTGAATCATAGGAGGTACGATTTATGCTACTTTCCCTAAAACTTTCCCCAGAAAAATGTCTCCTTGGACATATTGTCCAATACTCCAGCTGTCCTTCTCTTCTTTCCCCATCTATCAATTACCCAGATAATATTCTTCAATGCAGTGGTGAAACATGAGCTGTGATATACTAAGCCCACCTAGAAGAGAGATGTTGTCTATGACACAGGTTTGTATTTGAGCACTTAATTTCTTTAGGTTTTGTATCATTGCCTAATTAACGTCTGTCTAGAGTTCAAATAGCATCAATTAAAACAAGAATGTGATGATGTCCAGAAAAGGAAAGGAAACAGATTATAAGTAACTTCTGAAAAGACATTTCACATCTGTGAACTGACCCTCCTGGCATGAAAACAAGAACAGAAAGGCACATGCAACACTTTATTTTATGGTCTGCCTAATTATCCAACTGTACCTTTTGTCCCATGTAATTAAGTCTGCTACAAGGGAAGGAATGGGGCTTATGGCTAGACTCACAAGAAGGTCTACTAAACAGTGTGTTTTGATAATGGGCAGTGTTTTTATTTTTTCTTGTTTCCTGCCAGTAATAGGAATCAGCTGCTGACAGATGTACTATGATTCAGAGTTAAATTACTGGGTGGCTAGGCACTATATTGCCTGTTGCTTCTTCAAAGTTCAACAACAATCTTTGGCAACAGAGCGCTCTCGTTTCCACAGCTAATGAACTGATTTGGAGTTTGCTCACACTACTCTGTTTCATGATGGCATCCTAAGTGCTCCATCATGGTAAGCTCCATGAAAAATTGTGATATGGCAACAAAAGTGCAGCTAAATTCGCTTTGCAGTTCTTTGATCTGAGAGCCCGAAGTGAAAGGGTTGGTCTTGCCGTAGCACTCCTCACCGCTCCCAGACTGAAGCACCTGTTGTAGCACCCAGCCATTAGCTGGGCTTCAGTCACATCCCTTCTCTCTAGACACAGCTCTTTGCCAGAGGGATGGCACAAGAGCTCCTACAAACCAGAGAGATAATTCAATTATTTACACATAAAGATAAAGGCAAGGGTGGATGCTGTCTCCACAAAACAGCCATGTGCAAGGCAGAAGAGGTCAACAAATGCTGCTGCAAACACTGGTGGGGGGGGACATGATTACCTCTCAGCACCCTGGGTCTACCCCTTCGCATAGAGTAGGTTGGGAAACCAAAGTCCTATGTGGCCTCTGACGTAAGGAAAGGTTGCTGCAGGGCTGGGAAGAGAAAAGGATTGAAATCATAGGCAGCCAAGGTTCAGAAACTTAGTAAGCTGCTAACATTTTGGCAAACCTGATTCAAGCTTAGGGAAACCCCAGTGCCAGGGAATTATATATCACTTGTCCTATTGCAAGCCCTCCCTTTTGCTATTAGGAAAGATTTCCTGCTTTTGCTGTCATTATTATAAATAAATCTATAGCTCATGCAGACTGGGAGCATGTTTATGAAAGTAATATTTTTGCATTGTCACTTACCAGAACACAACTGCACTAGAATGGAGAACCTATAGTTAAATACTCACACTAATAAAAAGCAAAATTTTCCGTGCCACCTACTGACTTGTGTGCTCCTGGTGTGCAGCTCATAAAGAATTAACTAGGGTTAAGAAACTCATAATATTCAAGAGTGAGTTTTCAATAATTTCAGACTCTATCATTTACAGTAGAAGCCCGGACACGCTGTTAGACCTACAAAAATATATTCACAGGCTACATCCAGTACTACTGATGTTTTCCATTCATCATTAAATAAGTTATAAATGTTTTCCATTCATCATTAGATAAGTTATGAATGAGGATGGAGTATGCTGAAGAGCTGTTGGGGAAGGCAAGACTACTACAAAGTATTCATATTCAAAGCAGACTTCAAAATGGATTGCAACAAGTGTGAGAAATAGTAGAACATAGCAGTCAACAAGCCAAGGATAAAGACGGTAATCTACACCCCAAATGATCCTTCAAAACAAGGCTAATCAGACCGTTGCCAATACTTAACAACCGAACAATTTCAGACAGTGTCAGCTTCCCAGTCAGTCATTAATGCTGACTGACATGCAAAGTGATTGTGGAAATATCAAACAACAGTCCAGTTCCTGAGGTCCTTACTCATACATTCAACTCAGTTGTTACTTGGGCAATTTTTTTTATTGAAGTCAATCCATTCTGACACCCTGCTCTGAATGCTTGTTGGACTCGGCAATAATAATTCCTTCTGCTTCTTTTCATGTGTTATCCCTTCAGCCTTGATCCTTTCATCTGTGCCCCCTGTAGGAATGATGTAAAATCCCTACTCTATTTCCAATTATTGAGACATCTGGAGATGACAGTGAAGAGTCATGACAACCAAAATACAACAAAGGACCCTAAATTTAAAATGGAATTTGACCTAATAATTTCAGAGAGAAGAGATTGCTGTGATTATAAATATATCATCTGATAATCTACCGGTTCTCACTATCTGAAGTATGTTTAATTCAACTGGATGCAATATCTTTTCACTTACAGACATTTTGGATTTAAGTAATAAGGTTTAAATAGTGATGGAAACTCAGGACTTTTTTTTGTTGAAAACACCTCTACCACTTGAGAAAAAAGTAAGTAAAAATCACAGGTCTCTATCAAACTGCTTCTGCACAAATTTTACATTAATTTGAAATTTCAGTCAAGTAAAGAAGGGGTACAAAACATGGGTGTACAGACTGTCGAACTCTTTTTTTTTCCTGCAAAGAAAGAGTATTGATGATTATCTTTAATCTCTTATATAAAACAGTCCATGCAGTGTAATTGAAAGAAACAAAGCAGGGAAATATGGCACAATAGGACAGTGAAATTCAGGATGAGAGAGAAATACTGACAACAAACATTTTGGTACCTTACATCGCAGGTCATGGTGAAGGCTACAGTCCCAGCAACTCAGCAGAACATCTATGTTCTGTGTGCAAAGGGGGAGGATCAAGTACGTTTTGTCATGCCTCCAAGGCAAACTGTATAAATCAGCGTACAAGCCAGATCGATTTGACCAGCAGAATAGAATATCCTGAGTGTTTATGTTTTTTAGGTAGCCCTCTGTAACTTCTTTTTCTTCAGCCACACCGGGTCTCACTCTATCACCATGTGCTGTAACATCAGTGCTCTACTCCACCACTTGTCAGCCACGACCTCGTAGGCATGCGAGGCACCCTGCCTAAATTCTCAGCAATCATCTCCTTTCAGGGTGAGTGATTTGAAGGTTCCTGGAAGGAGGGAGGAAAGCCTGCTTTATAAGCCCATATCATGCTGTGCGACCAGCTCGCAGCTTTGTGTCATGCAAACCTTAATCTCTTCACAACCTGTCTAGTTGCATCTTAGTCTGTTCTGAATATTGTCTCTCTGCTGAGGTATCTGGATTTCTCATGATCTAATCATATCTCCTGTCACCTCAATACAGGTTATTTCCCCTACATGTTTATCACAGATGCATACTTCAAAATGTCATCTAAAAACAATGTGACAATATCAGCAAAAGGTTTTGTTTTACCGAGTGCAAACAAACTAGCCTGTTGGGTATTCTAGCAAAATGGCACAGTCTTCTTTTCTAATCATCAGTCCTGATGTTTGCCTTTTCAGTGTGGCTAGTTGCTTCCTCCCTGCTTATCTTCTGAATCAGATAGTGACAGTATGTTTTTATACTGCACTGCATTTTTGTAACTCGTGTAAGCTGAAAAGTTGTTTCTGTGTCAAGTTTTTTTCTGTCATTGACTACTACAAATGTAAGCCTTCATCCACTGATATTCACAAAGCATTTTTTGTGAATATCCTTGAATATACCTTCAAAAGCAATCATTCCCTCTTGCATAGAAATATAAAGGCCTTTCAAGTATATTACAACCAAAAGAGCGCACATCCTTAGGCTCTGTGTGTGGTTCCTTCTTTCCTTTTCACTGTGTTTTTATTTGAATGTTTTATTGATTTTTTTCCCCTCAGATCCAAACCCATAAAAACAGAGGAAAAAACATCTACTTGCAAGTGGCAGAAAAGGAAAAGGGCAGCAAGAGCCCATAACAAAGTCTGAAAGTTGGAGGAAGGATCCCAGTGAGATGATACAATACAGCTCTGTGTATGCAGGGTGATAAAGAGGAGAAGGAGCCTTCCTCATATTTAACCCCACTTGTAGGAGGAAGAGCAAGGGCAGCAAACCCAGGTCTTCCCAGTAAGCCAAGAGCCAGAGGGAAGGAGGGGAGACCAAACCAAAGCAGACATATCATGGGGAGCAAGCTGTCCCCTGAGAAATAGAAAAAAACTCATCCCTTCCCCAAAATGGGAGGGAAGCAGGTGAGATACTGCCCTAGGGTCTGCTTGAGCTGGGGTGCAGCTATACAATGTTTACCCAAGCATTTCAAAGTATGCAGTGTTGCCTTCAGTAACGCATTACTGTGAACGCATTATAGCACACCTATCAACCTAACACAACCATTCACAACCAGGCAGGCTGAGTACTTCATACATCACTCTATCTAGGGCTTCGCCTTTAAATCCTCTTATTTCACTACCTCAAAGGCACCTCAGTGTGTCCTAGTTGAACTGGCTGCACCATTTATCAATAACAGCAGCAGCTGCTGCCACATCTTGCAGCTACATGGAACTGTAGCAATCCACCTGTAAGGAAACAGTGAAAAAATCAGCAAGATCGCCTCAGATCTGCACAGCTAACAAAGGCAGGGCATTGGTTTAGCGAGGCCAATAGCATGTACCAATATGGCAAATTTAAGTGAATGTGACATTGATTTCTCCTGTAGCTCTGTTCTGTAATTAAAGCTGTAACCAAAAGCTCTTACTCATTTCTTACTCAGGCAAATTCTCACTGCAGTCAGAGGAATCTATCCAATGAAAGACCAGGGGAACCTGAGCGGCAGCCCGAAGATTTAACCCTACTTGCTTTATTTCTAATCACTCTCTTTTAGAAGGATAATTAAAGCCACTTGACATGTGGGGTGCTGTATACGTGCTCTGACCTAATACGAGAAAGAAACAAGATAACCTTCTCTGTTAGAAAATAAAAATCATGAACCAAAAGCCATGATCTCATCTTGGCTTCTGCAGCAAGCCCTGATTAAAAAGGAAATCTGTCTTCCGTCTACAAAATGAGACGAATGCAGTTTACAATGCAGCATTCAGAGCGCGAAAGTTACAACAGTGCAGCGTGAGGCCACTGCAGCCAGCCCCCGTGCCAAGACCTTCCCGTCCTCTCCCTCTGTCACCCATCCTCTCCCTTTGTTACCCATCCCCCCCACCCTCACACCTGCAGCACCCCTCGGTTTTCCCCCCACCTGTCCTCGCCGCCCCCTCCCCTGCCTGCCTACACATGGGCAGGCATTTCCTCCACTGCTGAGAACTGCTTTGTTGCCCTTATTTATTTGGTTCCCTTTTTTCTAAGTGCTGGAGATGACCGCATGGGGTTGTCTTTGTCACATCGTTACTGCTGCCTTTTATAATTACAGAACACTGGTCTCCCTGTGTATTTTCGAATGTAGTTTAAGGATTAATGCTATTACATATCCTTTTCCTCTGACAGAGCTAGACTGTTTTCTCCATACTGTTACACATTTACAATAATCTCTGAAATTTCAACTGTGGAAGGTACAGTGCCATCAGAAGCAATCATCAATTAGTAGTGTTATTGTACTGTGATATCAAAGTGTCTTTAAAAGAATGCTAAAATCTTAATGTTTAAATCTTTTCTTTTTTTGTAAACATTCAGAGGTCATTTAACACAGTTCAAAAATAATGGACTAGGTCACTTAGAGGCAAAACGGTTTGAGAAGCTATCCGCCTATACAGCAAAATGCTAATGCCCTTCGAAATACAAAGGCAAGGGAGTTGTTCTCTTTATCGTCTAATGTTTTGTACATTTTCAGACCCAGGTCCAGAAGTATTTATCTTTCACCTCAAAATCTGATTGCTGTGCTAATGCTATTTAAAACTAAATGGAAGAAAATTATATTCTCCACAAGAATTCGATTGATTCCTTTCTTTGGATAGAAAAAAGAAATAATAGTCATTTTTATTCACACACAGTCTTGTATAGAAACCTCTGTGTGTAAATCACATTGGGCCTCTATAATTTGTTATTAGCTATTGGTTATAGCTGGGATAAATGCATGGGAACACTATTTATGTAATTGTAAGCAATGTCACATTTGGATTTGGGACTTAGACCTCCCGTCGCTTTCTACAAATCATTACTCTTTCTCCAGTTTGCTCTTTTTCCTGCAAATCTTTCAGTTTAAGCCAAACAGGAGTACTGTTCTCAGTCACAGGAAGAGTCAAATTAATTCTTGGAGTGAGCAAAAAAATAAGAGAGAACTCATATGCAGCTGTATCAACCTTGTACACAATGTTTAAAGTGGCATTTGAGGAATTAAATGGGCTGAAATATTCAAGAATTATTCAAGTATTCAGTGACCCATATGATGCCTGGGTCAACATGAACACTCTTGACAGAGAGGTCCAGCGTGTTTTCCTGACTTCTGACAAGGAGCAGTGCAAAGGAGGTGGTTTAATACCACACACCACGCTAATTTTCATTTTTTTCTCATACGCTGTCTTGTGATCTTCCCTACCATGCTGATAGTATGCACGACATAACACAGGACAATAGAACCAACTTACTGATTCACAATTACAGAGGACTTCAATTGAAAATTTTAATAGTTGTGTGTGATGCTCAGATATCACCTTTGCAGATGAGGTAGGAAAGCAGTTGAGTATAAAGATCTCATCCTATTATACCCTTTTGATCATTATCATTAGTGCATCTAGAAATCCACAAAGTAATTTGCAAGATTTCTTTTCAGAGAACTGTTCAAACAAATCATGAAGGAATAATTTAAGTTTTAGCACATTATAGAAATCCAAAGCCATATTTGCTTTGCATGAAATAGGGGTCTAGAACAATAAGTTTTATTTGCATATGCAGGTACTACAAACATATGTTCATAGAGCTTATATGTAGATAGCCAGCTGAACACCCATTTACGAGTTAAGTTTACATGCTGAAGTTATAGAAATTCTGCATTGAAATTAGGTACTTAATTGCATACTCAAAGCCTTGACTTTCTGTTTGTAAATCTGATCTTTATTGGATTTCCCCTCAATAACAGATTCCCAAAGCACCTCAGCCACTCTATTGCAAGTATTTTCTTCCCCTTCCCAATCTTTAACTTTTATCACAGCTTCCGTGGGGCAAATACATTGTTTACTATCTCAAAATATGTTGCAGCTCACCTGATCATTCTATTGGCAAAAGCACAAGAATCATTCCGTAGATATCCCACTTGTCACTAGCAAGGAACAGTCCCTTCACATGGAAGAAATTAGAGCCTGCACTCATGCCCAGGGTCTGTAAAGTGGGCCATGTATGTGAAGAAAGGTTTCTTGCTCCCTCACTTCCTGGATACATGTGCAAACACCAGGCATAAGGCAAGCTGCAGCAATTTTTTTTCAAAGCAACAGGAGAAGTCACTGTTTGAATCTGGACCATGACACAGACTTCCCAGTTTCCTCACCCAAAAGACGACCATGCCTCTCTGGACTCATTACTTTACATATGCATTCAAATTTGGGCCTCCAGAACTGTCTTACATATTTTTCCAGTTTATGATGTATGCTACAGTCCACTAGGATCAGATCTGAAATAATTATATTTCATTTCATCTCATGTCAGGCAACAAGTTAGCTTAGCACATTTTAATGGAGTGGTGTGCAGTGTCTCTTTCACTTAATGAGACCACATTTCGATGAGAGACTCTAGTGGGTTAAGGAATCATAACCATAATGAAATCCAAGGTTTGGGGTTTTGGTTCATTAGGCAACAAGGATAGCTCTTCAGAATACTTGCTTCCAAAAAGAAATACAGATGCCAAGATTTTATATCCCTCTGGAGAGTATTTCTGTGAACTGTCATTGCTGAAGAAATGTACTTGGAGGGAGAGGAAAGGAAAGAGGGATTAAAGAATTCAGCTGTGCCACAACACATTTATCCATCAAAAACAGGATAAAAAGTTGGTTCCTCACTCGTGGAAAGAAAAAATAGTTCATTAATCTGTTTTGATAATCTTATACCGGATAAAGAGACATTCCTATTTCCAGAATATCGGTTATCTTACATATGTTCAAGGTGAGCATGCCAACCGACAGTTATATGCATCCCTTTCCACCATGTATACCAAAAATACAAGCACAAGATATAGGCGGCATGCATATCACCAACCTCTGACAGTTGTTTTCCTAGAAGAAATTAGTACTGTGACTACACTAGGACAGGACAGCAAGAAAAGGGGGACAAATCAGCAATTTTGCACTGTATGAACCTACAGAAACTGCATTTCCACCTCACAATGAATATATGATCAAGAAAAAGTTGACGGGTACTTGTGGGACATTTGATGTATTTTCATATCAATTCTCCTTACTATTATAATTTGCATAAACTAGCAAACATCCTGTTAATAGAGGAAGAGGGAAAGGTTATGGATTATCTTGCCCAGAGATGGTCCTTCTGGGAAGGTAAGCCAAAAAGCTGTACAATTTTGAGGAAGGTTGAAGCAAACCAGACAAATGAAGGCGGGAGTTTATCCTCTGGTGCACTTGTATCCATGCTTTTCCCAGGAGCTAAGCCATACGCTTGCAGTACCAAGTAACTGTGCTCATTTTAAAATTATTAAGTAGCACAAGAGAAGAAGAAAGAGGAGTTTAAGTACTGCAAAATAAGCAATATGCCTTCCATTAACAGTAAAGGAACATTATGAAATCAGAATGGAGAGCTAGAAGCCCTGGACATTTTTCACTACAACAAAATGTTAAAAATTTGAACCTGGAATCTGGAAGAGGATCTCTGGGAGCTCTGTTCTTCCTTACATGTGCATGCCATGGACCACAGAAGAAAAGAATATGATAATGCCTTCAATTTGTGAACTACCAAAACCAAAGTACAATGGATGTAGCCAAAGCACTCATTTCAAAGGTTAACATGCAGACCATACTAGTCCTCGCAGGCATAATCATTCGGCAGAAATGATGATTAAAAGTCATAATACATACTTCTTTTTCAAATCCCACACTTGACTTTGATCAGAGTATCAGATTACAAGGCATGCATAATCAACAATATTGTAATTAAATTGCATCAAAGATTGCTGACCTTTTGGTGCAATCTTTCGGGTAAAATTCACAGTACACAAACATGCTTTAATCTATGTGAAACATTTATCATGCACAAAGAAAGGTAACTTTTTGACATCAACGTAATTAGCCCTGGCGTATTGACTCTACGTGTCAGCCCTTGGCTGTGAGCTAACTTGTGTGAGATCTTGACATAATCATGTTAAGTGCTGCCAGTTTGCGTAGCTGCCATGGATTAAACAAGAAAAATGGTATCAACAATGTAGGCGTATGTTCTCTGCCGCATGTTAATGAATCCATTTGCACTAAAATTGTTGATATTTAGAATTTGCTTTGTTTTAATTATGAAAACAATCAATATTATAGAATCTTTGTACTTTTTTAAATAGGCCATTAATTAACCTATTGATTATTGCAGAGACTGAGAGAAATATTCTTCCTGAAAATATATTTGCTTTTCAAGGTCTTCTCTATCCCTTCTAGAATGCTGTGATCTACTGACAGAATAATGTTGCCTTTTTACCATATGAATAAATAGCCATAATAGCTACAGCATAATTTACAGATTATTTCAGTTCTCCTTGAACCAAGGTCTGAAAGCTACTAAAGCCACCTGATAAAAAGAAACTTGCCATCAGATGAAATTTGGATTTATATCCACAGAAAACACTGGATTTCATTTCTCTCAACTTTATCTGGAGGTTGCATACTGACAGCAGGAACCTCTGAAGACTTTTCAACTTGGCCTGTCTCCCACCTTTTAATTTGCTTACTTGATATCCTGCAATCACCTTCTGAGATCTTAGAGCAGTGCCATTTCTCCTAGCAATGAGAGATAAGAGGATGTACTTTGCACATTCCTTAAGCTTGATAGCATTAAAATACTGTATCTTGGCATCAGCAGAAACTTCATTGCAAATGTAACACTGTGGGGTTTAATACATGCAAGGTTATAACTATCCAATTTTGATTTTTTTTTATTATTCTAGATAACACAGTATTAATGCTTATTTCAGCATATGTCTTGGAGCTTTGATGATCTGGGGCAAAGCAGCAAATTTTACCACATGTATGAAATAATCATGAGACCACAGTTTAAGGCACTGACTAAGACATAGTTTCAAACTTCTCTTTTTAAATCATACATACAGCAAAGTTTGACTGCTAAATATAATGATGTCATAATCACGAGCTACAACCGCAGCAGCAGCAGCATCAATTTAAAAAATTCAGCATTATCCTTTATTGTTATAAAATACACTTACAAATGCTAATCAGTTATAAAATCATGTGAGTTAGGAACTGGCCAGCTCCAGAATTTTACATGTGTCCACATCCCAGTGCATTGCAGGGCGACTAGTTTTGAATGCCTAGATCTGAACCCACTCTAGGGTTCTAAGCCAAGTGCCAACTTGGAGATGAATTATTTTTCCTTCTGTTTAGGACCTCATTAAAGTAAAACCAAGTTTTTTTCCAAAATTTAAGCACAGAAGAATAGAAAATCCTGTAAGAACAGCTGCCACCTCAGTGCTTCCACCATTTAAAGAATTCTGATTCCAAATTCCATGCAGCCGGTGGGTGCTGCTGATCCAAACCCAGCCCTAACCCTGATGCTGACTGAACCTGCACTGTTCTGGTTACAGACCTCATCTGGAGCTGAATCCTGTTAAAGTGATTGTCTTCAGTCTTTTTTTGTATGGACTTAATCACTGTGTCTTTAGAAAGTACTCTTATTATTACATTAATTTTCTTCCTTTAAAAATAGATCTGAATGTCAGTTACATCTTTCAACAAAACTGATGCTTTTTAAAAGGAGAATTGGAGCATCCTAATAACCCAGCTCTCTTCTGGAACAGATGAAAGAGGGGGGAATTCTATAGCTCCCAAAGACAGAACAATTTTAGGGTACTTGCTAACCTCTTGTTCTGATCTTCACAGATAAAACAATATTCATTTGCCTAGAAACAGGTATTTACTGCCATTAGGACAGCCTAGGATTGCCTGCCTTGCATCCAACTGCCACTCCAGAAAGGCATGTGTGTACTGTAGGTCCTGTGCCATCTCTGCCAAAGCCACACTGATATCACAGATGCCTACAGTGTCTCCAGTGGCACTAGGCATCTTGGTGTGGGCATCTGAACTGAGCCCCTAAGCACAGTTCCAGTCACATAGGGTAGGATTCAGCATGGGATTAAAACATGTGGGTTTAGGTGTCTACATGCAAACTAGGTGTCCAGGCACCTATTGTAGTCAATGGAGAGCTAGTGAAAATAGGCAGTGGAGACCAGGCATCTTCTTGCTGATCGGCTCGATGCATCTTCAGGGTCCAGTAACCACACTTACTGCAGACTCAATTCAGTTGCCTAAAATTGGTGCTTTTGGCTATCCAGATGCACAAATGTGGTAAACATGACATAAGACACATGGGAAATCCAAGCCCTTCTGGACCAACAGCCTGCAGCAGGGAAGTTTGAGTTTCAAATGGAACTAGATAACTACATTTAAGCAACTGAATCAAGCCCTGCTGATTATACTGATTAGACTCCCAGCTGACATGCAGACACTTACTTTTAGGTATCTGATCTGGAACTAAATCCAAAAATGGTGTCCAATGGCAAATTCCTCTTCTAGGGCCTGGTTTTCCCATAACGCTCACTAGTTTAAATGAGGAGTACAAAATGTGAATTAAACCATTTTGATGTACAGCTGAGAGGAGAACCACCTGTTTGGCTCCTTTTTCTATTACAGTCCAGTAATAGTATAGATTTTACAATTCTGCAAATCATAGGCTTAGTCTGGCCACTCCGAGCATCAAATCAAACCCAATTCCAGATTAAGACTTGAACATCAAAGAGGTACTTCCACTACTCCTCCTCCTTCCTGCACAGTATCTTGCTCTGCCATTTAGGGCATTATCTGCACAGTCCACGTACACCAAACCAAGTATCTGCAATGAAATGTTTCTGTTCTGCTTCTTCCACTTATTCTGCTTCTGCTTATTCCTTAGCAGGAATGAACCTTTCAGAAGGAGCTGTTGCTGTGCCTTTCTATTTTGCATTACATTTATAAAAAGCACTTCACAGGCAATCTTCACAGTACCAATATTTAGTGAAATGGATTTCTTTTACTTTTTGCATTACTGCACAGGTTATTGGTTCTGGGAACTAAATTTAATTTATTTCCAAGTATCTCAGGCATTTCATACATCACTTTAGTATCCCTTTCTCTCATCATGAACACTAGACATATTTATACCTACAGGGCTCATGATGCATCTTGGACATAAAGAACAGGTATTCTTTCTGCTGCACAGAGAACCTAATGCTCAAAAAAATTCCACTGTGAAAAGGTTTTTTCATCTTCTATGCACAGATGCTAATTTTCAAAACACACAGGTATAAATAAATATTAATTATCAGTTTTCTCTGGGGATTTGTGTTTGTTTCTGGCTATGCTTAATACACCAACAGCTTTAGATTCTCTGATGGAACACGTATGTAATCCCTTGCTCTTCCTTTTCCAGGACTTCAAGGAGCCCTAGATAACACAAATAGCTGGCACCAAACAACAGGAATAGGTGTCAAAAACAAGGCTAGGCGATCCACTCGTTTTTTCTGGCACTATATTCTGCAGCAGCATAAAAGGGGTCACTACTGAGCAGAAGCTTATAATTCCTCTTGATTGTCAACTCCCAAAAAAATAATTTGAGATGTGATACTAAAATGTGCTTTACGGGATTCCTAGAGCTTTCAGAATTTCTCAGGCAGCAATAGCTGAACCCCTTGAAATGTAATAACATAAGAAAGTTTTCCAAATGGTGTCTTACCCAATCCTCTTTTTTTTCCCAGTTTCTTTGCTTAACCAGAAAATGTTGAAACCTCTAAGTCTACTCTGTGTTAACCCCATTTTAATTTACCTCTTTGATCTGTACCGAAAAACAGTACCAACATTGGGAACAACATTCCAGACCAGTACACGGTTCATATCTGGTATTCCAGACTAGTTTTTATTCCCTACCAGATGATTTTCATATCTGACTTCAAAACATTCTTCATCAATTGCTGATTCCTTCCTCCCTACCATTGCTTAAGCTCTTTGTATCTTCTTTTTACAAAGCTTACATGTCATGTCCTAATTCTTTTTGACCTGTGTTTTGTTACCTTCCAGTCACCTTTAATTTCTGCTGCTTCAAACACACAGAAACCTACAACCCAAAATTTCACTTCCTAGGAATCTCATCTGCACTCTGGGCACCAGTTAGCCTTGCTCCTGAGTGATCAAGGAGAGTTTTTGCCCATACAGTAGTTGTTTAGAAACTTAGAAAAGTTTTAAACATTCTTTCCCAGTCACAGTTTGCCAGTACAGGCAGGTGGGTTTGTGTCTGAGGCTCAATCTTGGAGCCACTGATTTCATTAAGATCACAGTTTTTCCCCACAACCCAGTATTTGATGCTCAATGAAAGACATCAATTAAACATGGATGTATGTGCCAAAATGTCTTCACTTCAGATTTTTCCTGATCACCATTATATATATACTCCATTAATAACTGGCACCCTGCATGTACTCATTCTATCAAATTGATTATCCAGATATTTAAACATTTTTTTAAATCAGATTTTTCTCAAAGTGTGTTTATATATGTACACTTTGTGACCTTTATAATAATGTAGATTCTACCATAACCTGAATCAGATTCGCCAAAATTTCTTGCCTCTTACACTTTCTCATCCTAACTTTTCTGATGTAAAATATTTCATTTCGACTCAAGCATGCAAGCTATACGTTGTGATATTACAGATCAGCTTATTTCTGGTATGCCACCAAATGCTTATCAGACATGCAGTTAAACAGCATGTATGGCCACATCTTTATCTATTGATTCAGTAATTCACTGAAGAAGCCAGGCAAACATGTCAGATGTTCTTCTTTTTGCAATCATTTCTAACCACCTCTGTTAGACTGAATTCTTCAAAAAATTTCAGGCTGCTTCACTCTTTTGGAGGCTTATGATTAAATCTTGCATAACAACTGCTCCCTATATACTCACTCACTGTCAGGAGGTTAACTGGAAGATCTGCATTCACCACATTTTCTCCCAGTCCCTAAAGCCCTCATTCCCTCTGCAACGATAAATGGAGACCTTAAGAGCACCTCTCTAAGTACACAGGACCCTCACTTCCATCTCTGCATGAGCTTTCTGTTGACTATTCCCTAACCACTACATGCAGCAAAGCCACACACGTTTTGCTGTTATTCAGGCACTATAAGCCTGCTGAGGGGATGGAAATGCCTGGGTCTTCTTTATAATAGTTATTGTCAGAGCAAAGCCCACTGGACAAAGCACAATAATTTCACCTTGTAAAGAATAAACACTACTATTCATGTAGAGGAAGGAAATGCAGCTAAGCCCTGAATGTCTTTAGTATTCAAAATTCATAGCAATCCTTGTACCCAAAAATTGTATCAAGTCTGAAATTTCTTATAACTAACCCTGGTTTTATGAGGATTTCAGTCATCCGCCACGACCTTCAGAAAATCAGAGTTTACCTATACCTATTTTTAGACATGAAGGAAAAGAGGATTTCATTTTAACAAGCTTTAAAGAAAAACTTGTGAAGCCAAAAATAGTTTCCAGTAATAATATGCTGAAACTTCAAAACACTTTATGCTAAATCCTTGAAATACTAGATGGCAAGTTTTACTATTTAGTTACATAAAGGGTATATATTTGCATGAGAGTGCTGTGGTCTTCATGAGCATATTATTGCAAAAGTCAGTTTCAAACTTACCGTTAAATGTCACAGCAGGAAAGCACCTCATTCTTGTATATATGAAATTTGTTTACTATATTATCCATAAATCACTATTTTATCCATTAATCACTATTTCTAGAGAGCATAAGACCTCCAGCACTTGAAGTTAAATTTCTTTGTTATTCTGGTGGACAGTAAAGATAGGTAGATACACATATTCTCATGCGCAGAAAGTGTTCAGGTCTCCATTCTTTTTTTCAGTTACTTATATGTCTGAAAATTCTTTCTCATTGATATTTTTTACATTTCAAAAATCTTTTCTTTTACTCTGATCAAACTTGATTCATCCATTACTGGAAAAGAAATTAGTAAGTCTCAGTGTGGCATTAGAGGTGAAAAAACACACATGTAAAGATATTCAATTTGCCAAGAGTCTTTGTGTAATACAGTTTTGCACTAGAGCGCTGGCAAATTTTATTCCTCAACAGCAGTCTTCAAAATTGGCTTGTTCCTTCCAGTATATTTCCAGTAGATCTAAGAAAGCAAGTTTCCTCTTCCTACACTGAACAGTTCACTTCTTCTCTATTGAAGAATGAAGGGAAAGTGTGAAAAAATGGTTAGCAATGAAAGTTTTAAAAATGAACATCATTAATTTTGACATGGGCTCTAGACCCATGGATAGCTTTTGTAACCACTGAGATGACTCTGAAGGTCACTCCAGGATATGTACAATCTGAACAGCATTTTAATATGTGGTGAGTCCATTTTAAAATTTGAATTATTATTTTTCTTTGAACATGTCTTATTTTGCCATCTCAATAAAGGAATTCCAAACTGAAGACCATCTACAATATATCAGTATATTCTACCACAGTTCATTGAAACATATTACAAAGATTGAAGGTCTTTGGAAGTATATACACAATCTGGTATTTCCTACTAGTCTGAAGGGTTGATTTTTCAACCTTAATAATCCTTGATAAACATCATTTCTCTAGAATGCTTGAAAAGAAATTCCTTTTATAGCAATAGCTAGTATCTTCCATAGAAAGATTTATATGCATTCTTCTAAAGCAGTATCTTGTTTCACACTCATAAACTAATGTTTGTCTTCTAAATAATTTATGATTAGTAGATATTATGCCAAGAATAAACATACTGCATGATACTATAATAAATCTGTAAACTTCAGTCCTTGCACAGTACTCTACCAGAATACCTTGTAGCAATCAATAATACATTTCATACTATCAATGAATAGCATAACACAGTGAAAGATGCATGGAAGTCTTTGCTGTACCCAATAAATTATGCTTCATAGCCAAATATTGTTTGCAGAATAGGCTGCATCACAAACAACTCCTGGGAACTATAAGTTTAGGATCATTTCTATAATATCTGCAGATATATTTATGTCAAATCTGGAACATAAGGTTCCAAACTGATTTGATACCTAAACAAATTGGAACAAATGCTATATCAAGGGCATTTTCTTCATCATCAATAAACCTGACATACAGCACACCACAGAGTTATGCTAACAAATATATTTTCAAGGATGATCCTAACTGCAGGTGATAGAACAGATCCTGAATGTAAGTGTTTTTATGCAGTGGCAACAGCAAACTTAAAGCACAATCTATGACATTTATACTCTCTATCCAAGGTAAATATAACTTTTACCAAACTTTCCCTGACTACTAGTGGCAAGGTTTCTTTATAGCACAAGTTAACAAAACGCTTGTAGCTGTGCAGGTACTTCAGATGAGAAACATCACTTATCTCAGCTATTCATACCGTATCTAAATCACCATGCCTCCCTCTCTTAAGAAGTAGTAAAACATTCCCTGTTATAAGCTCCTGTTAAATTTTTTCAGCTGTTTCCCACTGCTTCCAGAGGGCAATTATATTCAACAGAGCAATAAGCTAGTGACAACAGTTTAAAAAAAACCAAAAAATAAAACAAAAAAAAACAAAACAAAAACAAACCAGAAAACAAAGAAAACAAAAGCTGTTTCATGGAGGAAAGGAAGCCTCCATGCCCAGGGACTGTAGACCAGGCCACAAGCTAAGAACTTCTGTTTCATGTACTTCTGCTAATTTTCTGCCAATATTTCAGGTCTACAAAAGGAAGTAGCAACCATGAGTCTAAGCATCTGCCTACTTTTTTGGCTGTTCTGCCACAGTCCAAAGGAACACAGGCTCCCTGCACAAAGCAAAGGCAAACTGGACACCTCAGAATATAGTGTATAGAAACAGCATCCCAATCGAGAGCAGAGGAGACACTGAAGACAAAACTTCAGCAACAGACCCTTCATTAAAAGGTGAAGGATGCATGTTTGAGGAAGGACAGTAAGCAAAGGTCTGAACCCCAGATTTCCATGGTCTGGGTAATTTCCATAGATGGTAAATGAAGGCCCTGTTTTGAAGAAGACATATCTGTGATGTTCAGTCTTCACAGCTTATCTAACAGACAAAGCCTTTCAGGTAAGACAGGCAAATTAATGCCTTTTCCATTGGCCTCAGCTGTAGGTATGAGCTTTCTATTTAGTGTTCATTTGGATCAAGGCTCAAACATGCAGGTCCAAAAGCAGCTTTAATTGCCTTAGAGACTGAGGTGTCATCTCTCAGATTCAGTGAAAAGCTGAGGGAAGGGAAGGAAGGAGAAGAGAGGATTTCAAAGGCATTAGACAAGAAAAGTGACCTTGTGAACCCTATCTCTCAATACACAGGGGTATCAATTTTCAGAATTACTGTAGGAGACCAAATAAAGACTGTGATGAAATTCACTGAAATTTCCATCAGAAATGGACAATCTCTATGATATAAAATTAAGTTTTAAAAGCACAGGATTACAAAGATAATGAACTTCAAGCATCTGCCTTATTCAACTACCAGTAAGTTCTCACCAATTAGTGGTATTGTAAACCACTGAAAAGAAAAAAAAACATATGTAAACAGTATCTGCTAGTTATTACAATAAATTCAGAGCAGGTGAAACAGAAAAAAATGACACATACACTGACGTAAGAAAAAAGTTACTAACCTGGCTATCACTGTTCTGCTAAATGTTGTTGAACTGGAACAAAAATGGGCAAATGACACCCAAAACTCAGGCTATACAAGAGACAGAAAAAAAATAGTCCCAAGTCACTTGATAGAGGTGAAAAACACAGAAACCCAACAAGAAATGGAACACAAAATGTATTCTGCTTAGCTAAAATCATGTCCACTCAAATGCAAACCCTTTAAAGGACAGGAAAGAAATTACTGAAAAATCACTGCTGAAGTACAAGCAATGTAAAAGATGTTTCTGCTCTTTGTTATGCTAGACAATGGAATCAGTTCCAAAATATCAACTTCACTTTCAGTACTTAATGTGATTTATTCTCTGTGAGGCATCAATCAAGTTGTTAAGATCAGGCCTAAAGGCTGATTTCTTGCTCTTTTTGCTTGGTTCATTCTTTGACCATGTTTAGAACTCCAATGCTGATTGGAAAAGAAAGTAACAAATATTTGGTTTATAGTTTTCAAACAATTTCTTCCAGCACAGTAGCCTGTACACTTTACTAAATTGTGGTTTCATTTCAAATGGCTTAAATATTTAAATTACTGGACCAAAACTTAATGGGTTTTGCTTAATTTTGCACTATAAAGTCAGGTGAAGAGTAAGCTATATTTGCCAGCCTAGGAGATAGTGCAAGATTTCAAACTTCCTGTTGTCCTGAATTGATACAAGGAAGCAAAATTCTGAAATCTTTTCCCAAGCAGAACTTTTTTTTCCAATTATCTTCATGAATCAATGTTTAAATACAGACATCAATGGGACTTTAAATACATTCGATATGTGAAGATAAATTTGTAAGCAAAAATTATTGTTTCAAAGTGAAAAGTTGAAATCCTGTGTTTCAGATGTGTCAAAACAGGACTTGTGAAGATTTTCCAAGAAATGGATTGTATCCATTTTCTTCCATATAAGAGTTTAACAGAATTACGACACACACATGGTAAATGAAAGGCTTTGCTCAAATGCCGCTGTCATAAAGCAAGTGCTTCAGCATTTTTTTTCAAACTGGTCCTAATTACAAGGCATATTTGTATGCATTCATGTCCGAAACAATCACATTTTGGACACATTTTCATTTTCAGCTCAGTAAATGTGTTACTATGTCAAAGGCAGGCTTGTTTTAGGTAAAAGCCAAGTAGGTATTTGTTTAGGTCAGCAGACTGGCAGGAACAACAAAACCAGCTATTACCTCTCCATCTACTTTGTCGACGGCAAAGTCCTGGAAACCCAAGCTACATGCTTCTGCTGCAGAAGGACAAGTGGGAATACTTCGAGCAGTACTCTTCGTTGGTGGGAGAGGCTCCACTACCTCAGCAATTGCTTGTGACAGCAAGACTGATAAATCTAGTTCTCTGTAGTTTAACATCCTCTCTGTAGCTCAACCTCCCTCATGCTCTGGGCCTTCTTCCCCATTCACTGTTCCTTTCAATCCTGCAGAACAGTGGGGTAGAGCCAGAGCTCCACTATTGATGCAAAAAAACCTCATTTTTGCCTAGGCCTCACGTTCCTTCCCTGAGGCACTATGTGATAGCGGGAACATTGGCCTTTGACAGAACATGGGCAGACTTCCTTCCAACCCGAAATACAACACAGATAAAATTTAAGTTACTAAAGTCAGAAAAGCAATTGAGGAAAATCCTCCCTAACCCACTTAGGTTTCAGGAAAAAGCCTTCCTGGTAATTATAGATGTATTACTGAGGAAACTCAGAGGCATCTTTCTCTTTACTGAGCTGGCTGCCTAGATAAGTCACCTCTCATTAACAATTCAGAAAGATGTACTAATGTCTGAGACCTCAGAGGAGCCTAGATTTCTAGCCATACTCTGACCAAACTTAACTTATTCAGATTGCTTTGAGTTGTGTGAAAAGCCATGGCAGCGGATGGTACTCACTTCTTACATAGCAGCTGAGTGTTTGAAGCACTTGCCTCAAAAGCAGGAGCCCAGCTTCAACAGAAAGGGCACAGAGTACTTTCATCCAAAAAAACTGGTGTGGAAGGCACTGCCTAGCATGCAAAATCCACGGAGATAATGCTAGTGAGAGCTCTCATGACTCCATAACAGCATGGGAATACTATACTATTTATTAGGTACCATTCTGCAAATAAGAGGTCAACATCCCATGGCACAGAGCTACCTAAGTGCACACAGAAATTCCAGGCTCTGATTCCTGGCTTGATAGGGGAGTGTAGCTTGTGACACCCCTCTTTTTTGGCATAACCTGCTGAGTAACTTAACTACCCCAGTGATTAGCACATAAGCTTTTGTGACTCCCAGACTAAGTACCAAACCTGCCTCACTCTGTGTGTGGGGAACTTTGGGGTTATGAATTCAGCTTGCTCAGCAAAGATCAAGTACCAAAGAGTGTAGAAGCTAGAGCTTGGATGACAAACTTGTTTTACATGGCTAGAAAGCTTTTATAGTCCCAGAATTGCTTGGGGCATGTAACCTATATATTGATCTGTTGCTAGACTGTTGAATGGAGAAAGTGTATTCCCTGAGAAAAGGGAATAGCTGATAAAGGAGTTACTCTGCATGTTTGCTTCTCTACTGAAAAGTATTATTTGTCTGAGCATATTTATTGTATATTTAATTCCATTTTTGTTTGCACTTTGCAGATACTGCCTACCAGCACAGATGTCCTATGTTGAAAAACATGACAATTTTGAAATGAAATTACTTGGCATATATAACGTCAACAGATGTTTTGGAAATATGTCCCATTTCCACACTCAGCAGACTTCTGCTACTTTCTCCCACAAAACATCCAAGGTAACAGAAGCCTCATGAGGCTAATGGTTTTGGAGCAGCCATCAGCCATCTTGGAGGATGGTTGGTTGCAAATTGCTGTGGTAGTCTCAAACACATTCAGAGGAAATCCCTTTGTCAGCCAGGCTGCCCATGCCAATATTAACCAGGCTGTCAAAGCCAATATCATGACTGATTTCAGTCACTCTAAAACTACTCTGCCATGATTGCTACAAGAATGTGTGTCAGCTAAAATGTATTTAATCACTTACCCATGTAGGTTTGACTCATTTACATGAGGCCTTTTTATGCTACCTTAGCAGTGTAGAGCAGTCATAAAATGGATGTAAATGCAAAAAAAGTCTTCCTCCATGCTGTGTCCATGCCATCTCTGAATAATCTCCCTAGCCCTAGTGCTCTGATCTTCCACATCCCATTGTTTTGTTGTCCCTCTTAGAGTACTCTGTGTGAAAGTAAATATTAGCTTCTTAAATCAGGGACATGTAATGGTTGGTATTGAAAGCATTCAGAGAATGCACTGAAAAAAATGCATTCATAAGAAAAATACTCCGCTAAGGACTAATTGAGAATTTCCTCTCATTCCCAGTGGATGGAAAAATCTTAGCTGCTATATCTCCACTATAGTGTTGCCTAATAGTCACAGCTCCCTTTCTAATCCCTCCTCCATCTCAGGGATGACAGCTCTCAGAGGATGCAGATTACTTCCTCCCCACACACCTCTCCTGTCAGTTACATTTTGTAAACTGATTCTCTCTGAGGAAGAACTAAGGCTTCCCCATCTCCAGATTGTTCACACTCAGGTAGCAGCCCCCAGTGCTTGCCACACCACTATACCTGAGATGGGCATGGGCTCCTGTACTTCACTGGCCCTAAGTATCCTCACAGAGCCAAATGATGACCCACACTGATGTGATTTTAAAGTGTATTATGTGTGATCTCTGAAATTTGCAGGGTGTGGACCAAATCTGAAAGAACCGTTGTTAAAATACATATTTTTATCTACAAAAATGGCAATCTGGTTTTGGATGTGGAAAATTAACATGGTCTTCTGTCCTAGTTTCAGCTGGGATAGAGTTAACTGTCTTTCTAGTAGCTAGTGTGGTGCTATGTTTTGAGTTCAGTATGTGAAGAATGTTGATAACACTGATGTTTTCAGTTGTTGCTAAGTAGTGTTTAGACTAAAGTCAAGGATTTTTCAGCTTCTCATGCCCAGCCAGCGAGAAAGCTGGAGGGGCACAAGAAGTTGGCACAGGACACAGCCAGGGCAGCTGACCCAAAATGGCCAACAGGGTATTCCATACCATGTGATGTCCCATCTAGTACAGGAACTGGGAAGTAGGGGTGGGGAATCGCCACTGGGGGACTACCTGGGTGCCGGTCGGTGGGTGGTGAGCAATTGCACTGCGCATCATTTGTACATTCCAATCCTTTCATTATTGCTGAAAGGGAAAAGTGGCCAGTGCTCTATCTCTATACTGACTCATGGATGGTGGCAAATGCCCTGTGGGGGTGGTTACAGCAATGGAAGCAGAGCAACTGGCAGCGCAGAGGTAAACCCATTTGGGCTGCCGCACTGTGGCAAGATATTGCGTCCCAGCTAGAGAATCTGGTTGTAAAAGTACATCAAGTAGATGCTCACATACCCAAGAGTTGGGCCACTGAAGAACATCAAAATAACCAACAGGTGGATCAGGCTGCCAAGATTGAAGTGGCTCAGGTGGACCTGGACTGGCAACATAAGGGTGAGCTATTTATGGCTCGATGGGCCCAAAATGCTTCAGGCCATCAGGGAAGAGATGCAACATATAGATGGGCTCATGACCGAGGGGTGGACTTGACCATGGACACTATTGCACAGGTTATCCATGAATGTGAAACATGTGCTGCAATTAAGCAAGCCAAGCGGTTAAAGCCCCTGTGGTATGGAGGACGATGGCTGAAATATAAATCTGGGGAAGCCTGGCAGATTGACTATATCACACTCCCACAAACTCGCCAAGGCAAGCGCTATGTGCTCACAATGGTGGAAGCAACCACCAGATGGCTGGAAACATATTCTGTACCCCATACCACTGCCCAGAACACTATCCTGGGCCTTGAAAAGCAGGTCTTGTGGCGACATGGCACCCCAGATGCCTCATTAAAACCTCATTAAAAATGCATTCTTAACCATAAATGGTATTAAGAGATATGCAAATAAGCCATAGCCGGCAGGTAATCTGAAAAGACATTACCAGGGAATTCATCATGGGGCACAAAAGCATAGTTAGAGTGTCCTGGTGTTGTGCTTGAAATGAGTCGACTTCCTTATGGACTTCTGCTGTAATCTCTCCTGCCTTTCCCTCAATGCACGCTTCCCCAACCAGTCTATGTGAATGCAGACAAAGTCACAGGAGTGGGAAATTCAAGGACGGACAGATAAGATACTAATCACATCACCTTCCTGCCTCTTATTGGTATGCTTCAATCACGCCAGCCCAGCAAGCCATCCTTAACAGGAGCCGCAACCCCAAAACCTGAAACAATGCTCAGATTCAGAGAAGACGGTTCAAGGCCATCACTTCCTTTCTTTTACATGTTGGCACATTTCCCAAAGAAATCACAAAATACATATAGGATTTTCTCTTTTCATTCCGTCCCTCACCCACATATATGAATGATGAAAACATGTATGAACCAACTAGCATCTATTGTTACTGTCCCTTACTTTGGGGCAGCAAATTATTTTCTATTTTTAAGTAAAGAAAATGCTATAAATGCATATGCTATGCTCATATACAAAAGTATATGAGTTTAGAAGGGCTTTAAAAATACTCTATCTTTAAGATTTGGAACGTGAGATTTCAGAGAGCATCTGGCAAGTCAAAGTACTTACTGCAACTTTTGCAGGGGGCATTTTTGCGTCTAACTTTTCACCTCTTTTCTAAAATCAATGATCCACGGATACTGCAGTAACCTACACAGCATCCAATGCAGAAAAGAAAGTAAAAAACAAAATAAGTAAGTGGTAATTTTTAAAATAACCTGCCCACAGAGGAGGCTTTTTACCTGGGTTGGCAAACATGCTGACATCTGAGGGCTTAAGTCTCTGATTATTTGTTTGTTTGTTGTTTCCTATTTAATGTACTGTGGATGTTTGTACTGTCTACATAAATGCCACAGATTAATTAAGTATTATCTTTAAATGTATTTCCTTTTATCAGTTTTAATTGCAGAAGCTTTCAATTTCAAACCAAAGTCCCTTTTTGATGAAATCTTTAGAAAGTAAATAGAAGCTTCAGATTTAGCTTCTTATTAATATTCACTATCCTGTATACCTTTATTGTGTCTTTTTCCTTTTCTAAAATTCATTACTTGATCTCTTTCCTCAGATTAAAATTGCTTCATGCTTCTATCCATTTTTGCAGTGTACCTATTGGCCTCTTCTTGTTTATATGTATATGGCTTCAGCTAGAGTATTGAGTTAATAAAGCGATGGTATTATATCCTTCCATTTCTTCCATGTTATGTATTTCTCTTTGCTGATTACTGTGGAGATTTATAGTGAGCTGTCCAAAGTAGCCTCCAATACTGTGCTCCCAACTCCACGGTCACTTAATAAATCGGGCTTAATTATATCAATGTCACATCTGGCATCTCAGCTGTTTCCAATTGGACTAACTCTCATATGTTACAAAAAGAGTATGTTTTATTCTTCAGAGTTTAGAACCAGATACCCAAAGTCACCCCTTGATATCTTATCAATCTCCTTTGTTTTTTTTGTACAAAATAGTTTGGTCAGGAAGCTGGTGATGTAATAAATGTAATAATCTGTGAGATAAAGCCAGTATTTCTGTAGGAATTTCCATGTATTAAGAAAGTGTACCTCCCTGGAGAATATAGAATAATTCACGTGTAGCACTACTCAACCATTTGATGACTTAATCTACTCATTATGAATAGTCAAAGCCAGATTTTTAAACATTTTATTTTTACTTTTCATTCCTCCATGTTTCAGGAGCCTCCTTACCACATGGCCAAGCAATCAAGTTCACCTACTATGCCTTCTGAGCTGTGCACAAAGATATATAGGTTTTATTTAAATTTTTGGCTCTTTTATTTAACTTTGTGTTCTGACATACCATTAACTTTCCAGGATACTCCTTTGTGAGCAGCATCTGTTCCTCCCCTAGTACAATTGTAATTTTCCTTATCTCATATGACTGATGTCTTTGGCAGATGTCTTTGTCTGACCTGAATACTCTTTAGCACCTGTCAGCTTTCTCCCGCTCCTGCTTTATATAATCTCCCTAAACATTGTCAGTTCTCTGTCGTAGCACTTCAGCCCTGTTAGGCAAAGAGGAAGCATCACTTTCTGTAGAGGCTTTTTGCTCTTCAAAACTTTCTACAATTCTGAGTAGATTTAAATCCCTTGTCTTTACATTAGTTCTCCCACCACAGTTCTGAGAATTTGAATACTTCCCCTGTGCTGCATGTGATGGTAAACTGGGATACATTTCATGAAACTTGCTTAGAGGTGCACCTTTTTCCTGGTAATTTAATTTTAATTTCTAAAAGACTCATTTCCCTTCCCACTTCCAAATCTACAGGTAACAGTTCAGACTCTGGCCAGAATAGTCTCCCAGGTGTTGCCAGAACTTTATTGACATCTCAGGAAATAAGCCATCTTGATGCCTGTTGCACATACCTTCCCAACCATCACCTACCCAGTAAGTGAATTATTCAGACTACTAACTGAATTTCCCACTGCCAACTCCATCTCCTGGTGTTAGAGGAGTAGCAATTTCACCACTGTCCTGGTTTCAGCTGGGATAGAGTTAATTTTCTTTCTAGTAGATGGCATAGTGTTATGGTTTGGATTCAGTATGAGAAGAATGTTGATAACACATTGATGTTTTCAGTTACTGCTAAGTAGTGTTTAGATTAAGTCAAGGATTTTTCAGCTTCTCATGCCTAGCCAGCAAGAAGGCTGGAGGGGCACAAGAAGCTGGGAGGGGACACAGCCAGGACAGCTGACCCAAACTGGCCAAAGGGGTATTTCATAACATGTGATGTCATGCCTAGTATATAAACTGGGGGGTGAACCACTGCTTGGGGACTAACTGGGCATCAGTCAGTGAGTGGTGAGAAATTGCATTGAGCATCACTTGTTTTGTATGTTCCAATTCTTTTATTATTATGATTATTATCATCATCATCATTATTATTATCGTCATTATCATCATTAATTTTTCCTTTCTCTCCTATTAAACTGTCTTTGTCTCAACCCACAAGTTTTACTTTTTTTCCTACTCTCTCCCACATTCCCCTGAGTGGGGGGAAGTGAGTGAGTGGCTGCATGGTGCTTAGTTGCTGGCTGGGGCTAAACCACAACAACCACTTATAGAGGGTCTAGTCTGAACTGCTGAGACCATTGAAATTTTCCACAGAAAACAAATTACAATGAATAAGCAAACAAAATGTGCAAATTATCTTTCCAAATTCTTTCTTTTAGGAAGTCCCAATTTATTATGACTGATATGGATTGCACATTTTAAATTTTTTTGCATATTTAAATGGTTTTGTATTCTTTGAAAACATCACAGACAAGGAACTGAATTTTAAGTGGTGGTGGCGCAGTTCTCCATTTACATTCATTTTTCATATCTTTTTCCCTTGTGGCAGTTTCCCTCAGGCTACAGCACAGGCAACTAATCGTTCCAGGAACAAAACTTTGGATTAAAAGATTTCCAAGTCCATTACAGAAGTCCTAATGAAAATGTTTACTTTCAAAGTCATATCTAGCAATCAAGCAGTTCCTACTCAGGCTGTAGTCAGTCTTAGAAGTAAGCCAAGGGCTGACTTTAGAATATAAAGCAAATATTCTGCAAAAGTGTTCTGCACATTGAAAGTTTAGAGTAGTCTTCAGTTTCTCCAGTTACAAGCCCTAGCTAAAAGCTTGCTACTCAAGACTGCATCTCACAGCCTCTCATGCGTATTCACAGTGACTGTTTGGGAATATCTTTAAACAAGCAGTAAAATGAGCAAGAAAAGTTCTTCTGGACTCAAATACACCATTAAAAATAGACTAAATTGGCTTACTATTCCCACAGGTTAGGCTGACATTTTTAATTGTAGTTTGGGAAAATGAGGGAAGAGACACCATTGACAGGAAAAGGGATGAGGGGGACTGAAAAAGAAAGGAGTGAAGTGAAGCTGGGGTAAAAATGCTGTGAAAGGCAAAATGAACGGATTTCCCCTTTACCAGTAATATTCTAACTTATAAACCACTGGACTGTTTCTCCTGTAGAGATAATCCTGAATTTTTTCTTTCTCTGTAAAGGCCATATAAAAATTCAATAAAAGCATCTCTCAGTCAAACTGTAAGTTCTTTTCTTTACAGGTCATCTTTTTAAATTTTCAGTTTCTGATTCTTATTATTTTCTGTCATATGTAAATAGAAATAGACCAGATCTTAGCTGATATAAACATCATAGGCTGCAGAGAGCATCATCAGTACAACCTAGTTAAAAGAAACTACCCTTGGATATCCCATAGATTCTGTTCATCTGTTCTTGCACTGGTTTTTGATACTGCAGCAGAAATAAACATGCACTTGTGCATGTTCTGAAAATCTTACTCTGTCACTTCACAATTAGGTCCTGATGTTGCAAAGAACAGAGGACCCTCTGCAGACCACGAGAACTGAGGGCTTTCAACACCATGAGGTACTGGCATTTCTAATTACCAAAGCTAGAGTCCTTGGGAAACATCGTTCCGTAACTCAGAGCTGTTATTTCCAGCAGTTCTTCTGATGAAATATAAGCAAGCAGCTCTGGAGTCTTCTACACAGTGGAAAATTTAGAAGTAGTTTCATTGCCAATGATTTCCTACAAGTAAAAAGACACCAATAAACACAAAACTGTGATTTTCAATTTTCAGAAATGACCTAATGAACTGAGACAGTGAAGTTAATGTGCCCCAATTATGTCGGAGAGGAGAGGGGGGAGGAAGAAGAAATGAAAAAACAAAGAAAGAGCTTGGATTATAAATGGTTCTGATTTCACCCTTCTGAACACCCCATTTGAATTCACAGTGAACTAGTCAGCAACTGAAAATAGACTGCAATTTTCTAGCCACTGAGCTAGAGAGTTTTAAACGTGCATGGAAGGAGCATACTTTAAAGGCAGCATAGAAGAACACCACAGCAAGTGTCCCTGGAGCAGGAAAAAGCTAGTTGTGTCATTATCGTCTTCCAATCTACAGGATGCATTTCTTTTGTGAAGAGCCTGCTGTACAATGCCAGACATGTCATTCAGTGTGGAACGTAGCTTCAAAGGTGCCACCTCTTCTCTTAGCACTTTCCCGAACCATGCTCATGAGACACACATCCTCATGTCCACACAGACTCTTCACAAAATGCATCTAAATAATCTCTCTCCATTCCATTCCCCTGCATGCTCCTTTTCTGTTTTATGGCCTTAAAGACAAATTCTAGAGTGAGTGCAGCTAGAAACATGTTGCTTGAGAGAGACAAAATGGGGACCTCTTGACAGAGAGACAGCGTTACATGGATTAGGTCGGACTTTCTTGGCTTGTCTTTGTCTGACTCTTTCCTACAGTCTTCTCCCAGTCTCCTCCCTTCATCTTCATTTCCTCTCTGTTGCCCTTAGCATGCTCAGTCCCCTTCATTTTGCCTCACTTCAGTGTACCCTTCCCCTACATTTTTGCATTCCATTTCTCTCATCAACACCTGACTAAGCCCTTCCCCAGAAAGTGCCAAAAAATGAACATATCATTTGCCACCTTCACATTATCTGTTAAGGCCCTTGCCTCTGTTCCTGGTTTCTTCTGTTTAGGTTACAAACTTAGTAGGGCAGGAATCATTTACTGATTCATATGGATGCAGTACCTAAAACAAGGGTCCTCCTGCTGAGGAGTGGGAATAAATTTTTCTCCCTCTCCTTTTCCAAGAGAATAAGTAATGGAATGAGGAAATTTATGTGAAGCATTAGGAAACATTTTCTAACAGTAGGATAAACTTGTCTTGCCTTCAGGCTCTACTGTAACAGAAGATGATTACTTCTTCTTATCCCAAAGCATGGACTCATGCCAGCAGAGATGCGGTCACTGTGCCTTGCCACCCCATAGGAATACAAGTGGAGGAAAGTCTGTGATTCTTTCTGCCTCCTGTGTTGTCATACTGAACTATGCATGGACAGGTTCTGAGGTAGGAGACCTCATTTTTCACTGTCAAAAATGAACCTGACAATTTGAAGAAGCGGTCTGAAATCAATAGGATGCAATTCAGTAAGGACAAGTGAAAGTGCTATATCTATGTAGAAGTAATCAACTGTACAAATAGAAGGTGGAAAATGAGTCAGTAGGAAACAGTTTGTGGTCTATGGGGGATCACAGGCTGAACAGAAATAAACAATCTCACCTCCCTGCAAAAACTATTGCACAGGTTGTATAGGCAGCATCATGTGTAAGATTTGTCTGTAGATACTCCAGAATTAGCAAGAGCTAACATACTGTAGGCACCTTTAGGCACTGTGCTTTAAGAGAGATGTGAACTTCTTGCAGCAGTCCAGGGAGAGCAACAAGGTGGATTAGAGGGCTGGAAAAAGTCATCTGCAAGTAAAGATTGAACAAAATCAGAGTTGTTCAGTCTGGAGAATGAAACACTTAAGAGGAAATGTCATAACAGACTTCAACAGTATCCTGCTGAGGAATCAGAATCAATTGCTCTCCATGTCCACAGGGATTAGAACAAGAAATAATGGAATGTGGAAACTTTTAGATTAGGCATTAGAAAAACTTTCTAACATGAGGAGAGCAAAGCAGATTGCCTGGAAAGACTGTAAAATCCATATCATTGGATTTTTTAAGAATAGGTTCCAGACATGTTTTATCAGATTCTGTGATAACACCTGTAATAATAACACCTTCTTCTTCTCTTGTGTGTTTTATAACAAAGAACCCCAGGGTGCTGCTCCCCTCTAAGTAAAACATGCAGACAGGGAAAAATTGCACTCCACTTTTTCAAGCAATGAGAACAATGTCTCGAAGTAGTTGAGTCTCCCACTTACCGAGCTGGAGGCAAACCCTAAGAGAAGGATTGTGCTAGTAATTTGGGGTCTCAACTCCAGGCTCCCATCAAGCCATAAAGACTCAATTGAGTATGACTCACCTGATCTACCTACAGATGTCTACAAAGTAAACACCTATAACTGAACTTGGCATAGTGGGCTCCCTTTGTAGTCAATGGAGAGAAGCAGATATGTTTAGGCAGTGAATCACCTGGCTTGCTAAGGCATAAAAGCATAAGCTATATATCATTGTCTCCTGGGCTGGGAGTGGATGATCGACCAATTAGGAATCTCAGCTTTCTGACTGCTCACTTTGTAATCCAAAGTTTGAAATAAAGTACTCTGGAGTGACATTTTTGCATATAGAAAAGTACAGTTGGAACTTGTCCATCCTTGGTACTTGATTGAGGTTACTATAGAGTAAATTCTATATTTAGGACCAGAGACAGGAAACATTTCCCTTCTACACTGATTTTAACATGTTAAGATGATGACTCAATTGGACGAAGATGAACTGCCTGACAAAGGACTGATGATAGATGAAGATGGTCATACCGATATGAGCTGTTCAGCTCTCATGTGATTCCATAATTTGCCACATGGTCCATCCTGCGTATATAGAGTGGAAAGGATGTCTTCAGATGTACTAGAATAAAAGTCAATCCTAGTAACAGCTTTCATATTGCCTTTCCCCCAGAAATCAATCTCCTTTCGTACTAGATTTGTTTCTCAAATATGAAATCTTCCTCCTGGTCTGCTCCCCAGACTTTTGTTTTTTCTTACTTCAAAAACATTGTGGCTTTAACTTCAAACTGTCTCTCTTTCTTTCTGTCTCTTTTTGCCCTCATTCCTAGCATGAGGTCTCACCCTTAACAGTGTCAAAGGGTTTTAGAGACACCTGACTAAACCTGAGAAAGGTTGGCTTGTTTTTGTGCAGAATCAATCTTCCCCTTGGGACAGCAGCACAACAGTTCAGGAGCTTTATTAGCTGAGCATGCTACCAGAGGTGTTGGGGCTGAGGACAGAGGCCTCTGCCCCCGAACTCCCACAGCACGGACGAGAGAAGTCGGTCTGCAGCCACAGGATGGAAGGCTGCCAGGTCAGCTGCGGGCACCAGGCACAGCAGCAGACCAAAGGGAGGTTAGTGAGCATTAGCAGTGTTTAATATGAACTTCAGGGAGGTGCCGAGCTGTTGCGGTTTGCTTCTAAATACCTCCTACCTTATGCTGTGTAATAGCAAGTAGACTCCATTAAAGGGGGTGACCCATCTGGCCAGTGCCCAGCTGCCCAAGAGTCAAGGCTGAGTTGCTAATTTGAAGGCCATCTTGCTTCATGAATTATGAGATTTGTGGAAGGGAGGGGGTCTATTTTTTATTTAGCCATTGTCCCAGACTGGGATGGAGTTAGGAAAAGCGGGGGGAAGCTTCCATTTTGTTCTTACACTTAATCTCAGGCCCTCCAGGTTGTGCAGATGCAACAACAACGAATGTCCGAATTAGGATTCTGCTGACAGTTCCTCTTCTTCTGAAAACACCAGTACAATCACAATACTCACTTGGCTTTGTTTTAGTCCTGTAGTTGGAGAATTGCCATTAGTGGTCCCTTTGGCCACTTTCTGTCATTTCCTCCAAAAAAAGCCAACTAGCTTGGCCACTCTGAGGGCTAGTTTGGCAGCTGTCAAGTTTCAGATTATACTTCTTGAGCACTGGCATCTGCATCTGTGACCAGCCCTTTCTCTAGCCTCTGCCCTGGCTTTGTTCCCAGCAGCGCAACAGCCCTCAGGCTGGTGCGGGGCTAGTCTACTGCTGGACTCCCTTTGCATCCTGGTGACTACTTTGCTTTGAGTCAACCTTGATAAGAGAAAATATACTTTATAGCAGCTGCTACACTTGCAAACAAACCCAATGGGCAGCATCTTGTACTCAAGGCAAGCATAGACCTAACACTCTTCTAAACACACCTGGAAACTGCTGTCTGCCACAATGTGGCTGGAAGATGTATGAATCATTGGTATTTGTGCTGCTGAGCCTTTTCTTCAGAAACAAGGCAGAGATTTTATACCTGCCTTGTTTTCTGATTCAGTTTACACAGAAGATTTCTGGTATACAGTCACACAATTGAAAGTAATAAAATTAAGATTCTGGCAAGTTATCACTCATCAGCAGATGCATAGCAACTAACAGAATATGTCAGTACCCTAAGCCTGGATGAATCAAAGTAACATACTACTCTAAACTGCCATTACGTGAATGCAGACAAAATCACAACCTCCCATTGTTATAAACCACTAGAAAACTCTCTAAATCCAGATTTTGCACTTGAAATGGGAGATGGAAACTGACAGGAAATAAATTAGTATGAATAAGGACTTGGTAGACAAAGACCACAAAAGGCCAAGGGATCTTGTAAAGGACTAAATTCCACACCATATATGCAGCCTATGGAATTTAAAAAATAAATGTTCAAAGCAGGTGCCAGGTGCTTCCTAGGTCACAAAGTTCAGACCTGTCTGAGACCATGATTTCAAATTAATTAGCCTTACTATGTTTTTATAGCCAACGTCTAACTCCCAAAACATGCATGAGGAAACATGGTAGAACTTTCAACCAGGGAAACAGGCAGTACAGACTCCGTGTGCATTTCATCTGTATGTAACATTTGGAATGCAAATATAGGGTTAATGTTCTTTGAGTACATTCAAGCTGCAAAGTGCATGCAAAGCCCCCCAAGAATTCCCCTTTGCCTACAGATTTCCTTTGCACAGGGGAGAATCATGACAGATACCAGGTTGGCAGAGACTGCTCCCCTGTCTCCTGTGGCAGTTCCCAGCTCCACCATCCAAATCCTTTGCCAGAATGCAACATAATAGTCAAGAAATGGGGAATGGGAAAGTAGAGGGACAATGACAGACCAAAGCAACCATTTATCTATCCCCCGCCTCTGTGAACTTTTGATATGCTGTAGGTAAAGCATTACTTCCCATCGGATTTAATTTCCCAGTCAGGAATTATCTGCTCAAGACCCCTTGCTGGCCAGACACCAGTCAGATAATATGAAGGTCCATTCTCCCAGTGTCATGATCCTGTAGATCAAACAAATCAAATCTCAGTGTCAGACAAGACAGTGTGCCAGTGACGAGGCACAGTCTGATGAGCTGTTCATCAAATTGAGGATAAACACCATTTGGGTTGTCTGATCCCTTCTGGAACACTCGAGCTAGACCAAACTATGCTTTGGTATCACGGTAACATTGGCCACAGCTGATAACCACAGAATTCAGATACAAATGAATGACAACTTACAGAGCAAACTTGTCAGGTAAATAAAGGCTGTTCACCATTTACTGTGTAATAATAGAGTCTTTTTTTTTTTTTTTTTTTGCTTACCGAACTAGAATATACTTGGGCAAGTACAGTTAGTTTGGTCTCATTCCAGAAGCTGAAAAGGGCACAGCTAACCAGCTGCCTGATAATTCTTCCATTAATAGAAAAATCTCCAAACAGGATAGTGTTGCATAGTCTCCACTATGCCATCTCCTGCATTCCCTGGGCAGTGTGCATAGTAAGGAAAAAGATTGTTGAAGGAACATGGCTGCATTTTGTCAAGCTCTGGTTCATCTGCTGTTCTCTTGAGAGATTTTAGCTTCAGGCGATTCTAGTTGAATTTCTGGCATCAGAAAGATCACAGATAGCTCCCTGTCCCTCTCTTAGGACTTCACCAGGCAGAGTGAGTTCAGGTTGCCCTGATTGTAATAAAGATTTTTTCAAAATCTCCTGTTCTCTCTGCAGAGCATCATTTACATTTTATATGAAGTGCTGCTATGCTTATATGGCTATGCAGTTAAACAAACTGAAGTCAGCAGCATTACATCAATTTCGATGGGTGGATTTGGGTCATATAAGTTAAAATGCACAGCTAAAAAAGAAGGACCCTGATGAGCTACTACAGTCCCCACATCCCATCATGTCATTCAGAAACTGATCAAAATCCACCTTAATACTAATTAAGGTCTTCATTCAGCTCTTCCAACTGGCCAGATGCTCCAGACTCCACTTCTCTGATGGCTAGATGACTTCTAGCCTGAACTTACTCATGGGCAATCTCAAGGCATTCATTCTTATGGTGACATTGCTGTTTAGCTGAAGAAACTGTCTCCTTTCTTTGTATTTACCCCAGGTGTATTTATACAGAGCAGACATCATCCCTTTCCACCAAGCTTAACAAGCCATCTCTTAGTCTCCTCTCCAAAAAAAGCCTGGCATTTCCCAGAGTCATTTATTTCTTCCTTGAATATGAATTACTAGAATTGCACATAATTTTCCAGATAAAGTACCAGTAATATCATTTCCCATCTCACTAGAAGTACCTCACCTGACTTGCCTCAGGAACATTTGACCTTTTTCATGGCTAAATCGTATTGGCAGATGTTGGTCAATCTGTGACCATTGGATTCAACCAAGCTTCCTTTCCCTCAGCAATTTCCAAAATATGATTTCTCCAGCTTATAAAATAAATTCTAGTTATTAGTTCCTAAATGCAGTGGCCGAGTTTTAAAAATATTGACTTCACTACCCTTCTTCTCTGTTTTTCAAATGAAAAGTCAAGCTCACTCATGGTGTAAGAGCTTTCCAGAAAGCCCTGCATGGATTGGACTTCCACTCCATACTTGGGCTGGACTACTGCTTTGTATCAGGAACTTTACTCAGTTCTTTTATTCACATCATCTCAATATTAAAAAGCCATTTTTCTTAATAGAATGGACAAAACTTTACAAAATACATTGCAAGAAAAAATATTAATTCAGCAAAGAAATTAGACTAGTTGATTTGCTTCCAACTGTAGTGACTCTTTCATCTCTTGTTAAATACACAGTCAGGCTTCATAGTCTCAACAGCTGTTTTTTTCAAGCAATTTTGTCTTTTATCTTCAAGCAAAGACATAAAGCATCTCATCAATGAGGAAACTGAAACAGGAAGCCATGATGAGACTTTTCCCAAGCGGGTAACAGTGCTGGCTGCAGAAATCATAGCTGTAATCCTTGCTCTGAGGAATGCAATAGTAGACCAGCATTGACTTCACTGAGACCAGGTTTTCATAGTAATATGATTAGTAAAACAAAAGGCATTTTAAAATCAAATTCAGTTTCTGGTTTTATTTTCTTGGCCTGTTTTTTTGTTTGGTTGGTTTGGGTTTTGTATTTTTCTGTATGTGTAATGAGGCTATTGTGTTTTAGTTTGCTTTTTATTCAGCTTCTACTCAAGCATTACTTTTAGATTTCCAGAACTGATAAAATAAGCTTATGCTTTGTCGAAAACCCCACCAATGAAGAGATGGAAAGAAACGTGTCCCTTATTATGTGTATTTCTACTTTGAATTAGTTTAGACCAATTTGGGCCTAAATTATATTGCTAGTATTCCTTTAACAGGCTATTTTTCTCATTTTCAATAAATATTATTTTGTCATGCCCCACTATGGCATTCATCAACTACAGTGCAGTCACAATAGGCAATTAACTTCTGTCAAATCCCAAAACAGGGCATTTATGTCAGAACAAGGTTGAACTATTTACTGTAATCGTATAATAGAAAAGCTTACCCTGCTACCCAGGTCTCTGCCCAAAGCGAATTAAACTCTCCTGAACTCTCATTCTGTGAATACACAATGTTTTTTTCACATAGTAGAGCAAATTGCTAACATTCCTGCAGCATCTCAAGCAACATGAACTTTGAAATGGAAACTGTCAGGTCAGAGACACCACTCAACAGTTCTTTACTTGAGGAATGTACCTGAGACAAGGTGCTGAGACACCGAGTAACAGAGGTTTATTCTTGCAGAAGGGGTTTATTCTAGTGATTTCGCTGGGCAGGTATCACCCAACACCAGAATGCTGAAAGGTTTGTCATAAAATCCACCCATTTTCTGTTTTATATCATTCTTGAGGGTTTTTCCTGGCATTTTCTATGCTAGACTGCAGCTCTCAAAACCATGAGCTAAACTAAGCAATGGAGTTTTTACCCTGTATCTTGGAGAATCCTTGCTGGACTATTTATTCAGAATTGCTTTTCCTTCCTATACACAGCAGGAAACTAAGAACTGGATCCCATCACAGAATGGGTGCAGGCTGTGCTGGGCAACCACCACTTTTAGGATTAGCAAAGACTGCCAGCCATTTAAGAAATAATAACCAAATCTGCCAGGTCATTTCAGCCTTCTCCTACGGCTCCTTTGGTGTGGATCACAGAGACCACAGCGAGCCTGAGGGACAGCAAGGCGGGGTAGCCTCTGGAGATCAGCAGGGCCAATACTCAAGATAAAAGGTTCAGTCACAGAAAACAGTGCAGTAAGGAGCAGAGTTCAAGAAATAGGTCATTATTAATCAAATTATAGATCAGACCCAATAACCACATATTTCCTTGAGCTTGCATTCAACAGCCCTTTTGTAAGATATTCACAGAGTAGGATCAATACCTCTCTGGAGGTAAGTGGCATAAATTATGTCTCAACATATACACCACAGGAGTTTTACTGTGTGTTGTATACAGTAATTGCATTTTATAGATGACTGTGGAAGGCTTCAGCTTGCATTGATTTTTATCATAAACTAAAAGGTGGCAAGAAGAAAAGAATGGCATTTTATATGAAGAAGCCAGTCAGCTGAAGCTGCAAAAGAAAAAGAAAATTTGGCATAGTACGTGTGATCAATCCATGTTCCATGCAGAAATTAATGCAGATATTTGAGCCTTTCCATTCAGAGTAGCAAAAAATCTTGAAAAGTGCCACAGAAATCCCTGTTCATCTTATAGCAGTCAATTGTGCTGTCCATCAGCAGGTTTTAAGACTATAGGAAGTCTTTCTAATTACAGCACTTTTAACACTTCTTATACCATGAATGCCATCTGAATCATTTATGACACAAGGTAACAAGTTGTGTTTTCATTATCACACATAATGCGACTACATTCACATTCAAATTGAGGTGAGGGATATAGTTTAAGATGATCATCATAGCTAACATTTGTAATTTTCAAAAGTGTATTTTTAAAACATTGCTCTTCTGATTTCCTTCCCTTTTCATGTCCTTCACAGCAAGCAATTCAGAAGAGATGTTAATGCAGCATAACAACTCTTTACCCTTTTTCAAGGCCAATTTTGCAATATGGGCAAAATGATTGGAAATGTAGTCCTGAAAAAGCTTAAACCATCTGTCAGGGACTCGGTTAAGAAGATCCACACTGTTTCACAGCCAAAGATGTGGATAAATTATGCCTGGCTAGAAATGTCCAAGGCATGTGGGTTACCATTCAAGCTTATTAGGATGAATTACAAATTTTTTATTGTTCATTACCCTAGTAAGATAATCTTTTCAAATTATAATATCCAATAAGCCATGCAGACTGGAAAGCAAGCAAGTGGTAAACACTGGTAATAATGATTTTAAAAGCTCCATATCCTGATATATCAAAAAGCTATGTAGGCATATGCACTCAAATGCCTATTTGTTTGCCTCTGTTGACACACCATTGTCTACATTTTTCTGCTCTATACATATTTATTTATATTACTGCTCGTGTTTAATCACATGCCATAAACCACTTGTCTATTTTACTCCTGAAATGTATTTATAAAAAAAAAAAAAAGTAATGAACAAGAGGTTGGGGTAGCTGTGGTTAAGTTACATGGGTTAGGCTAGCAGACATAAAAATAGTCTGAATGTAATACTGTTGTTTTAATACTGTCACTGTTTTTACGGACAGCTGTTATCCCAATGTTTTTAAACAAGAATTTTTCCAAAGTATTTTATAAACACTTCCAGTCTAAAACTCTTTAAAGCCCATAAATACTGCATGAAGCTTTTATCAGAAATATGAAATTGATTATTAGTTGAGGGAAGGTCTCTGGGCAATACACAAAATCAAAATAAATAAAATTTTCCCATCTAAATTACTATGCTATGATTATTAAAACCCCTACAGATATTGTAAATGCTAAAAGGTATGTGAAGATCTATGCTTATTATATATGTGAAAGTTATGAGAATCGTTTGATAAGTAATAGTCATTTTGTGCACAGAAGGCCATAACTAGTGCTTAGCTGTTTGAGATTTTCTCTGATATTTCCCTCCACAACTATTCAAAAATTCTTACAAGTCCTAAAATTCATCCCTTACCTGCTTCAGAAAGTAGCACTAATTTCACCTGGGAAAGTAAATGATCTGTTAACCAAGCCTGTCCAACCAAATTTAACAGAACCCTAAATATCTTGGCTTTCACATTTATGAGTATTTTTTTCCAATTAGTCTCTTCTGGGTCAAAATAATGTAATATTTTATTTTCTCACACTATTTTCACTGTCCAGGAAGGGAAGGTACTGATATACCCGAGATAGCCCATTAACAAAGTGAAAACAAACAAACAAAGAAATTATCTGAAATGCTGATGCAATTAAAAACTAAAACCTCCCTCCTTTCACCTTATCACTAAAAGGTGATATCCTTGGGAAAAGGAACAGAGGATAGAGAGATGCATAGAATGATTCTTCAGAGTGATGGCAGCAATTCGGCTGAGTGCCTGCTGTAAACCAATGTGGTGTATAGTGTACAGGCACCCTTACAAAACCCATAGTGGATCCCTAGTGTTCCCTCAAAGCAGTAAACAGGCCACACATTTTGTACAGGTGTAATCAAGTGAAAACATACAAAGATCACCTATTCCAAAAATAGATTCTATGCATCCAAATTTCTCCACAAAACCTGAATGGCATCCATATATCCTGAATGGTCTTTATTATATTTTCACTGGATAATAAAAGTGATGTAAAATCCATTAATACAGCAAGAAACAAACAAACAAACAAAACAAAACAAAGCAGCAGCTGGCACATTAGGTGCTGTTCAGGTGCCAACACAGCAGTCTGCACCAAACAAGATTATTTTGTGTTTGTTTGGCTGATTATATTCAGTGGAAAATAGATTGCAAGCAGGAATAGCAGCTTTATCAGTGGGGCTGACTGAAGACTCCATTAGGCTTTCTGCAAAAAGTCACCTGAGCTGCTTTTTACTCATATCACTCTATGCTTTTTGTCTCTGTCTCCATTTTTATACTGGCAAAGCAAAGATGTAATTTTGCGTGTCCACTTAATGGTCACTGAGTATCTGACAGTACCCCTAGTCAAGCATGTCTAATTTACACAAGATTGGGCCAAGTGACATCTTGGACCAAATTTGAACCAATGACCTAGATAATGGAAAATCAATGACTTTATAGTAATGTGGTAGCTAGGGCATGGGTTAGTTTCAGACATTGCAAAAAACAAGGAAAAATATGGTGCCCTTTCCTGATTTTATTTATTTGAGCAGATTTGTGCATCCCTGAAAGGTTAGCCTGTTACATCTTTAAGCTCCCTCCTCCACCATAATCATGAGCCGGCTGAGCTATCATTTATCGCAGCAGGCTAAAATTGTCACAGCCTTGGCCAACTGTACAGGGAAACAGAGGAAAGGGAAGTCCTGACACAGCCATAGGTCCTTGCCTGGCTCTGCGCAGAATATGAATTTCACTGTTGTGAAAAAAGCAAGGCGGCTTCATCCAAGTAATTGGGAAAAGGGAATTAAGAGATGTACAACCCATCTCCAGCCTTATCAGAAGGATACGAGGAATAATCTGATCCATGAAAGTTGAAAGGCCTATAAAATATCTACTGATGGACAGGAAAACTGGATTTGGGGTCGGTTACCTCAGCTCTCTTTTTCTGTGACATAGCACAAGTCTCATTTGCCCAAAGTCAAGCCCTGAACCGCACCAGCAGAAAAACATTTTTAAAGCAGCAGCTTCTTGAACAACCCAACAACTGCAATTCTGTTTCTTGCCCAATATCTCTTCTATTCTTCTGCTCTCCACTAACTGTTATTTACAGTAGACTTGTGCGGTTATTTCTGGTTGTTTGGATTTAAAAAAAAAAAAAAAAAGAAATAAAGAATAGATGACACAACTTCACATTCAGAGACCACCAAATGAAAGACCGAAAACATCCAGTGAGAGAATAATTGTTAGAGGAAGAAAAAAAAGCCCATTTTGATTTAGTCTTTCATATAGCTGGCAGTATTTAAATGTTGACTGGTTTATGATCTCATGTTTTGAAGTTCAAAACAAATCCTGATGCAATGCAAATGAGCTCATTATCTCACCTCTGATCTTTATGTAGTTAATTTCTTGATGACCTGTTTTACTTTTCCTCTGCCTTAAAAGCAAGAAATAATTCAGAGACAGCAGAATATTTTTACATTTGTTTTATCTCTCTTATCCAGATCTGATTACTAATCACAATGAATAAATGATACTTAAATGAATACTGGTAGACACAAAAGACTGACTAGTCAGTGCACCTCAAAGCAGCAAGGTATTATTATGTGGCATAGAAAAATAAAGCAACCCTCTGGTAAGTTCTGAGATGTTAATAAAGATAAACATCTGTAGAATTTAAATGATATTTTCTTAGTTCACCTGACAAAATGACAAATGACAAAAAGTCAATCAAGATAACCTTTTAGTTTAATCTATATAGCAAGTTAGTTAGTAAAATGCTTGGTTTAGACACTGAATGATGAACTTCAAAAGCATGTGTCAATGTGAACAGATCAGTCTACTGCTTCTCATTAAACTCTGGTCACAGTACTGTGTTCATCTCCGCACTGTGTGGGGATTTACAAATGGAACTTTACTACTCAAAGCACTTATGTGCTGTTTTTGTCAGTAATTGAAGTATGCTGAAGATGAAAGAAGCTGACCATGAAACATCAAAAATATTGGAGTAGCAACCATGTTGCCAACATCTAAATGCGAGGATCCTGAATTACACACACTTACAGACTGCCACAGGAAAAAAAATCTTTAATTTCCAGAACAGAATGGAAAAAGGTTGCACTCGTAAGTCTACAGTCACTGGCAAATCTTTTCTGTTCCTTTCTCTTCCTTGTATGATACACAGGCTGAAGTGAATGCTCAAGTTCGCACACTGAGTGGGTAGATTAAATAAAGATCTACAATAATTTCTGGGAACTGCAGTTTACATCAGATGTTAGCTGCTATTCACTGAAATCTAAGGAATGTATATGCCACATAGGGCTGTGATTTAGCCCACTCAGATTCATTGCCCACGCCCCTGACATTCAACTGTTATGGATATTCTCGGAGCCCAATAAGCAGACATGGCTAAGTGCTGTTCCAAGAGCCTTTGGAAAAAGGGAATTATATATACGGGAAAAAAAAAGTAGAACATGCATTTTCACAGGCACTGTTCGTAGTCAGTTGGAGCAAGGGTTCCTACACAAAACTGAATTCACTGGTATGCTGAAGCTCAGCTGCTACCTGGTAGAACAAAAGCACCCATGGAGAAAAGGGATCTCGTGCATGGCTCACAAAGCCTTTCAAGATGACCAAGAACTTACCTGCAGGTAAGCAAGCTCAGATGCTACCCTTGGATTAAGCAGAAAGGGACTTGCAGAATCCTAAATTTCCCCAACCTACACCAACTAGCAGAGTTCACTGGCCATGGAAGTATGTTGTACCGTCCTCTGCATGTTCTCACTGAGGGGGGGGGGGGGGGGTCAGATTCATAATAGATTTCAGTCCACAGAATGGATTATTACATTTGAAAGAGTCCCCTTTCCTGCCCACTTCTTTGTACCAGCACTGACATTTGCTTTATATAGTTCAAGGGCTGTTTAAGGACCTAAGCTATTAGAAAACTTCATTTTTCATGTGTTTTCTTGGTAGACAGGAAACCAGCCATATGTCCCTAATTCTTTGCTTTAGCCCTGATGTAATTCAGACTAAACCTATATTTGTGGTAACTGCACTACTTCGGTAGAACTGTATAATTCTATCTAGTTTGAAGTACTAGCAAATACATTTTATAATCTCTACTTTATGTGTAATGAATAACAAAATACATCATTTAGAGACTTAAACTATTATTTTGATGGATAAATTAATATTCTGTCTTTTAGACAATAGACTAAAGCAAGAAACTGATGTCAGTAAAGAACATTTTGCTAAAAAGTAGTCTAATACTGGAGATAAATTGAATGCCTTTGGAAATGTACCAGCTGACCTTTTTGATATTCAGTGTTAGATATAATTTGGCTCTCTGCACCCTAATTTACCTATAAGTCTCATCTCTGAAAAGCCAGTTAAAGTGATGTTTTATGACATAAGGGATATATTTCAGGGTTCTCTCTGTGGTTCTTCACATCCCAGAAACAACCACGCCATCTGGCACAATAACCTCTGCACATGTAGTCAAAGTACACAACTTTGCAGCAGCTGAGCAGAACAGTATGGGAAAGGTTGCCTGACAATTTCTCTAAGCAGAGCTCAAAATAAGAACATTAGTTTCTCACATTCAGGAGCACATCATTAAAATGAGTAATTGGGAATGAAATAAAAGGAAAAACCCAAGCCACATGACAACACCACTGCTACAATGTATGAAAATACATTTGCTTTTTAATTGGACTTTTACTGTCAATTTGAATTGTGGATATGTGATCCAAAATAGTCACAGCATGCCTACGTGAATTGGCTAATGAGATGTCCGCTGACTGCTGAGCCCTTCAATTAATCAAATAGCTGAATACATTGAAGGTAGCTAAATATTCTTCTCTCTGCTAATATGTTAAAACCCAACATTATATCAGACATTTTCACTAGAGACTAAAATCTGAGTTCATGTTGGGATAGCCTTCAAACAAAAAATGACACTCATTTAGTGATTTGAACATCTGCTTAATTATTTTTATTACCCTGCTACATCTTAGGAGTAATATACTGAGAATTTGACTTACAAAATACATTACCTTTAAGACAAAGAATGGCAGATTAGATCTGTAGTTAAGACACCTGGGAGACAAGCAGGTTTAAATCCCAGCTCTACCATTCTTTTCTGTTTGACCTTGGCCAGGACATTTAGCTTTCTAGCCTTATTTTCCATATCTCTTCAACAGAAATTATCGGTGTCATAGGACAAAAAAAGTGGTGCAAATTTCCCTTTTAGGAAATTTAAGGTTCCTAAGATGATGTCTAGCTTCTCCATTCCTACAACAAGTTAGAGCCCATGGGATCACTGTAAGTATGGTGCTATAAAATGATGAGCTAAAAGACACCCAACACTTCAGAAATGCATAATGACAAGCTACTATAAAGAAGCAACTTCCTAACATTCCTATATAAAGACATTCCTTCACATATGGAGTTCAGGGAGCTTTCCAGCCTCTCTGTCCTAACGAAAATGACTACTATTGAGTATATTAATCTTTTTGTCTCATCTTGTGTTTTTTCAGATACTTATGTTTGCCTGTTGAATCCAAGACTAGCCTCACTCTGTAAGCTGTCAGCAAAAAAGAGACCATGTCTTCACATACCTTCTCTTTTCAGTTCTACTGAGGTGCCAAACCAGCTTCTAGAAACAACTGCAAATTAGTAGCTACTACCATTACCATAATAACAGCGATCTCTGCAAATTCTAGTGATCAAAATAGTAAAGGGAAAGGCAAAAATATGTTTTTTTCTTAAAAGATACCGTTAGCTACCCTTCACTTGCAGTGTGCTGCATACAACTTCAGCATTTCTCCAGCATGGCTAGTCTTATGCTCTGGATCATTTCCTGGGCCATTCTACAATGGGGCTCTGCTGGACACCTCTCTTAGGCAAATGAAAATCTCATAGCTGATGGATCTTGTTTTTCCAGTATTGGAGGCTCCTAGTCCCTCTCTTCAGCATTACTTGTAGTCGAGGAAGAGATCTGCTGCAGCATACCCAGGCTAAAAACCAGCACTTAAAAAAAAAAAAAAAAAGACAATAGTGCTCACACCCCATTCCATATTGATCAGCAATCATGACCCGATGAGAAATTGTGTTGGGTTGACCCCATCCGGCAGCTAAGTCCACACCCAGTCAGTCCACACCCAGTCAGTCATTCAGTTTCCCTCCAGAAGGATGGAGAACAGAATTAGAAGGGCAAAAGCAAGAAAAACCTCATGGGTCACAATAAAGACAGTTTGTTAATTGAAGAAAAAAGAAAAAAAAAAAAAAGTCAAGCGATGCAAAGGCAATCACTCACCACCTCCCACCAGCAGACCAATGACAAGCTAGTCTCTGAGCAACGACTACTTTGGAAAAACTACCCTCCAGTTTTATTGCTGAGCATGACTTTATATGGTATGGAGTATCTCTTACATGGTATGGAATATTCCTTTGGTGAGTTAGGGTCCACTGTCCCAGCTGTGTCTCCTCCCAAACTTTCTCCCACCTCCAGCCTACTCACTTAGGTGCAGAGTGAGAAAGAGATGGCCTTGACACTGTGCAAGCACTGTTCAGCCATAGCTAAAACATTGGTGTGTTAGCAACACAGTTTTCATCACAAATCTAGAACACAACACGATACAGGCTGCTCTGAAGAAAATTAACTCCATCCCAACCAGATCCAGTAAAGAATGAAATATTCCTATAGGGTTTGGGAGTGCAAATCTGTTGTTCTTCTAGCACACCATATTGTGTCAAATAGCAGGATTTTGTTATTTTTTAAACATTCTCCACAGCCCTAAAAAAGCCACATCTTGTTTTCAGTCATATAAGACAAAATCTTCATTATACTCCTCAGCATAATTTCCAGGTATGGAACATGAATATTTGCTGAATATTTGACTGATACAAGAAGATTTTCAAAGTAACAGCATCTCCTTAGACACAGTCATGAAAAAGTGCTTTTGTTTCAATGGGGAAACAAATAAACAAACTTCTATTACTCCAGCACCCTTCCAGCAAGGAAATTCAGGATTCCAAAGAGAAAATTTGTTCCAGACTAAGGTCTGAACATCCTCTAGGTCCCAGTTCTTTAAAATTTTGGAACAACAATAGTGATGAGACTTGCTGAAAATCTTGCTATTCTCCTGTGTCAGTTAATCAGCAAGTGTAAAGCAGTATTGCTCAGTCAACCTAATTAAGTCAGTGTACTTCAGCTGGAAAACTGGCTTATCTGATTTTGCCTGCTGCAATGGCAAGGTGGACATGAAATATTGCATCACTTTTTCTTCTGGTGTGAGGTCATACTGAAGACAAACCTCCTACACCAACAATGGCCAAATCAAGTGACATAAGAAATTTTCACAAGAATGTTTCAGAATGAGGATGATATTGAGCTAAATTTAGGTGGCTACCTGTAGGTCTGTGCATGTGCGCCAAGTGTCTAAGGTTTCATTGTGGCTGTCAGAGATTTAGCCTATAGGATCAGTAGAGCCTCAGGAAATTCTTCCCAAACTGAAGTAGACACCTACAATTATTTAGGTTAGTCTAGTTGCTTTAGCCAAAACTCTAGAAAACAAAACCCTGATATTTCCTACCCCATGCAGATACGTTCTGTTGTTAGAATATTTTAGGTTGCCAAAATGAGAGAAGACCCTAGGATTTTCCTATTGCCTCCTGTCTCTGCCTCCAGATGGTACCAAACATGAGGTAAAGCCACTGTACTGCATGGGTCATTCTGCAACAGTGTAGGGAAGACAAGGGCAATGGACCCTCAAAGGATGTTTGGGAGAATGGCTAGTGAAAGGGCAGACAAAATCAGTTGAGGAATACAACCTGTGGTTCAGCTTAAGTTTGAGGTAGGCTGTTCTCCTAGTTTGTCTAGTTCATCTGTTTCCTACCAGTTATTTCCTTTGACCTGTTAATAATATTGAAGTCTTATCCTGCAGTGCTGCTTCTGAACTTGCCTATTTTTCCCTTTAAATTCCTCACTCTGGCAGGAAGGGCTATTGGCTTGATCTTTGAAGACAGATTTGCTTGTTGTCACAGCTGATTTAGAGATTCCCATGACATTCAGTTCCCCTCTTATTTCCCATATTGCAGATGAGCAAAGCTTTCCCTTTGGAGACACTGACAGGTAGAGCTCATTTGCAGTTTCCAGTAATTGACCATTTCTTAAAGACTAATGATGTAGTTCACACCTAACCAACCTTGCAAAAAATGCGCAAGAGTAAAGCAAATCAGAAGAATGTATATTTCAAACCTCATTAAAGGGCTTTCATCAGCAATTCTTCCTTAAGCTTGAAAAATGTCTTATTCTCCTTTATGTTGATGCAATTTGTAAACCTAAACAATTGGCTCAAGCTAATCCTATTTATTAGGTGCTTTAGTACACAATTACTACACTTGCTATGGACTAACAGCTATAAGTTTTGAAAAAGTTATTTTGTTAAACAGAATAAAAATTCCAAACTGTATCTATCTGTATCCCTTTTCTCATGACTGCAATATAAGAAATCTATTATTTGTACTCTTGAAATATATGCACTTTCATAAAAAAAATGTGTTTGATTGTATTCAGTGATTGGTACATGTTGCTTTTCTGCAATTTCCCATACACCTGTAATAAAACCTGGGACAAAAGCCACAGACAACAGAATGGTGTAAGCCTTAGAAAGTGGGAGTGAAAGAAATAGACTGGAAAGTGTTAAACAGTAGCAGAAAACCAAGACAAATACATAGATGTGAAACAGGAACACTAGGAAAAAGAGAGCAAAAATAAACCTTGAAGAGAGAAATGGTAGCAAAAAAGATAAAATTAGGAGAAAAAGTCTTGGGAAAGAGTCTTAGAGGAAGAAAATGAGATTGGAGAAGAAAGAAATAAGAAAAATTATCCTAACAGAATATAAAACACTGGTAAAAGTCCTTGGAAAAGATAGTCAAATTCCAAATGAAATTGGGTGAAACGAAAGGAAAAAAAAAAAAAAGATAAGTTACTATTCTGGCTTTGTATTTATTGTTGTCTTACTGATTTCTAATCTGTAAGAGGCTCACGCTACCCATCACAGTTGGTTTATTTCACAGAAATTCATGACCATACACCTTCTACATGCTATGCTGTTGATTTTGGTAACACTTCTGCATGTGCAGTTACATATAGATATTTGAAAGACTAAAGTTTCAATCTCCCTTTGTATTTGATGGGCCATATTCATGTGGCAGCACCAGTTCTGGTGATGTGATTGTTCTAATCCTTTCTTACCCAGCACAAAACTCAAAAAACTTATCACCTGTGATCCAGCCTACATAGCTGTAACACCCATCACTCCACCTCAGAGTCTCATCATCTTCTGAAAGCCTTCTTGGTGACACACCCATCTGAATTACGTGGAAAACATTTCATCCAGCTGTATTTATCCAACAAAACTAGGTAGACAGTCACAACACTCTACTTCATCTGCATATAGATTTTGAACTTGCTCCAACTAACTTGCTGGCAGCCATTTCAAAATACAGACACCAAGAGTTTATTTTGCTCAGCAGCCATATGGGTATATTATTTACTCATTACTACCTTCAGACTATATCTCTCTCTTTTCTCTTCAAGGAGATAAATGACTTTATGTTAGTAGATGGAGAGTTCTCCCATATTTTCAGATTTGACACGAAGAAAGCACACTAACTGGGTATATATTGCTCATAACTTCATAATTTTAATCTGAAATTGCTAGTGACATTGACTTTGGGGCAAACACAGGACATGTGTTACTGTTAAATATGGCACTAAATTTTCCCTGATAGAAGTATTTTCCTTCTGTATCTGTCACAAGAGAAACTTCTGAAGCGGAAACTTTGCAGTCATGGGGGGCTTACAGTATAACACCCAAAATTAGGCACCACCTATCTTTGTGTCAACAGCATTTCAGGTAGCTAAAGTACAAGTTCTCCCCCTCTGATCTACTAATGAGTTACACCATGACCTAGAAGGTATTCATGAGTAAGCAACCTTCTTTATGGAAACTAATTCTCCAGGAAAGTGTTTTTTCAGGCATCTCCTCAGCAGAGACAAGCAACCAGCAGAAATGCCACAACTGTTAAACACTGAACACTTGATACAATACCAGCACAGAGTCGTCTAAAATAAGTTTTAAAGCATTCTAAAATTAAAAGGCAAATACTTTCGATAGCAAGTGCATACTGAGTCGTTTAATGCTCCATGATTTATTTATGAGGATTTTCACCATAGTAAGGAAAAAAACTTGGTTGAAAAATAAATGAAAACCAGCATGACATTAATATGACCAGAGAGAACCTCTTGCTCTTGCCTTTGGGATATGATCAAAGGACTCACTTCTGTGACTATAGTTCTGAAAAATAATCATGTCTGACAGTTAGCATATGGCCTCAATCCTTAGTTGTACTTGAACAGCATTTGCCACACCATCAGTGCAAAGCATGCCTAAAGACAACACAGTCTTCTCCTATGGCAACTACTGAAAATGGGGAACTTCCAGAAACACAAAGGAAAGCATCTAGCCTATCATCATAGCCTGAGTAAAGGAAATGAATGGGATAAAGACCAGGATAAAAGGTCATCCCTAAACTAAACAATGGCTTTTGGGGACCTTGTGGAGATGGACAAGGAAGTCAAGGGAACATGCAACCTACAAAACTACAGGAGATTAGAAGTGTTTTAAAACAACCTCCCTTTCCTCTTGAGTTGTGTTGTTCATCCCAGTGACACAGCTGAAAAGCAAGGGCTTCCACCCAAAGACTGCACAGACTGCAATGAATGCACTCCAGGGTGCAGCTTATAGTCTCTGTTCACAATTAGTAGGTTGGGGACCTACCCAAAGCTGATTAAAGTTCCCCCAAAGCCCATGTACCCATTCTCCTAGGAAAGTGAAAGCACAGGAACAGAGAGGAAGAATAAAACTGGTGCAAGGCAACTGAGGAAATGACCAGGTCATGCACACGAACCCAGAAGCTGCGGAGTAATGCTTAGGTTCCACAGATTTGATACAGCTTATATGAGCACAAAATCAGGACATACATTTCCATGAACACTTTAGACTATTTGTCCTTGTTCAGCAAATAGTTTTGTCCTTTGCTGCACGTATTTTCTGCTCCTCCTTGACACATTCTTGTACCAATTCACTTGGCAATCAGGTCAGCACAAAGATATGTGAAAGGAAGGTCTCTGATGCAATACCCACCATAATACACTCTTCAAAACAGTGTCACATTCACTGTAGGTGTCTAGAATGTACAGTTGGATGCCACGCACTCAAGTAAAAATCACTTGCTCTTCCCTTCAAGAGCTCTTCCTCACTATAAACAATCCCATTCACAAACCCAACTGTCGTGGTTTAACCCCAGCCAGCAACTAAGCACCACGCAGCCGCTCACTCGCTCCCCCCGCCACCCAGGGGGATGGGGAAGGAAATCGCGAAAAGAAGTAGAACTCGTGGGTTGAGATAAGAATGGTTTAATAGAACAGAAAAGAAGAAACTAATAGTGATAATGATAAGACTAATAAAATGACAACAGTAATAATAAAAGGATTGGAATATACAAATGATGCACAGTGCAATTGCTCATCACCCGCCAATCAATGCCCAGTTAGTCCCCAAGCAGCGATCCCCCCACCCCCACTCCCCCCAGTTCCTATACTAGATGTGACGTCACATGGTATGGAACACCCCATTGGCCACTTTGGGTCAGCTGCCCTGGCTGTGTCCCCTCGCAACTTCTTGTGCCCCTCCAGTTTTCTCACTGGCTGGGCATCAGAAGCTGAAAAATCCTTGACTTTAGACTAACCATTACTTAGCAACAACTGAAAACATCAGTGTGTTATCAACATTCTTCTCATACCGAACTGAAAAACACAGCACTGTACCTGCTGCTAGGAAGACAATTAACTCTATCCCAGCTGAAACTAGGACACCAATGATCACCTGAAACTAGGCATCCCTCTCCCTGTCCCTTCCCACTGCTACAATGAGAACTGGTCTCTTTCTCATCGTGAACACAAGAAATGGCAAGGTTTAGCCCAAAATTTCACAGCTGTGTTTCCAACACCCTGTGAAAACACCAGAACTGTGATTTGTTGTCACTGGTGATAAAGACATAGTTACACTACTGAACAATCTAGTAAATTCTGTGTTTTATTACTTAAGATCTGTGATTCACCCCAACAGAGTTAAATTAATGGACTATAAATAGGTTTGTCACATCTTCAATAATTTTCATGAAGTGTTTTTACTTTAATTTGTGAAAATATAATTTGTACACATGATAGAAATCAATATTTTGCTTCTCATACCTTTTCATTTACATACAGAGAAAGAGAGAGGAGAAAAGTCTTTTTCACTTCAGTTTCTTCACCTGGGACAATGAAAGGGGAGCAACATTTATGGAGGGAACCAACATTGAAAATGCAGCAATTCTTCAACCTGAAGTGAATTTACTGCATCAGTTTCCTACACACACTAGTATAGTTCTGTTTTCACCTCTTTACCCTTGTGCACATGAATGCTATAGTCACCCAACATGTCCTGACATCAAGTCTTAAGCATTTTACAGATACACTGTTCGTTTTTAAAGTTCCCTTTAATAAATAGAAGTGAAGGAAGTAAAAACAGATCAAATGGCTGCAACTGATACTCATATTCATAAATTGTGAATACTGCAAAAATAATCGTGTCCAAAGATTTTATTCTGTTCACTTTTACAGTGGTTGTCTTTGTTATTTTCAACATCATTTCCAGTACAGATCTTTAAATGCATAGAAATGCAAATAGATGCTGCATGTAGGGGTGCCATATCCACATGCAGACCAAAACCTAAAGTTTTTATTCTTTGTGCTCTTGATGTGTTCAAAAATGACAGTATACAGGAACAATTTGGATTCCATGCTATGAAAAGCAAGCTTTTTTTTTTTTTTTTTTAAATAAAAAAATAAATTCTGGGGCTATCTTTTATTTGCAAGGAGTACTAAAATACCAAAATAAAGTTAGACATCTCTAGAGAGTCATAGATTTTAAAAGGTACTTAGATAAAAGATTTTCATTTCAAAAGCACTAACCACCCATCAGCATCTATTGTAGAAAATGGGAGATACTGGATTCTCACCACCTCTTAGAACTTGAACTGTTTAAACACAGACTGAGGAATCTCATTTTAGGCTCAATCATGGTGACCAGCTGTTCCTTAGTCTTCTATTTGCAAGATAAGCACTGACCTTGATTTATCATTCTGGGCTTCAGATAGTCATTTATGCTCATACAAAGTAAGTGTAATACACTGGTGTTTTTCTAATCTTTGTTCTGGTCAACAAAGGGATAAGTCAGCATTGGTGTTAAACAGTAGAAAATCAGATCCAACTATTTTAATGTAATTAATAGCACATTTCAAAGAAACCTGTAATGCACTGCATGGAAAAATGAATTTGAACTACATTTTTAGATAGGTATATTTTCTATTTTGTTGAATTTCCTCTATGATATGTCATCCACTGAACATGACAACAGGGAAAGAGTCATGAGTACAGTTACACACTGGAACTTCTTTATAGAGAAAGTCAGCTGAAACTTCAATTCAAGCTTTGAAATACAGAAAATACCTTATGAAATTTTTTTTAATGGAACTTGTGTATTTCAGGATTTCCACAGTGACTTTAGAAATGCACAGAGGTTGTAAATACCATGCAGATCTGCTAGATGAACAACATATCATATCAGAACTAGAAGCAGTATGAAAATAGAGTACATAATTTTAATTTGTGAATCAGTGAATATTCAGCAATGCACATTTTTTAAATACTTCTAAGGAAAGGAAGCTGACTGAACAGCAAAAGAACAAGGTAAATGAAAATTAAGTCCTAATGAGCTTCTTATTTTTCAGGTGGCCAATCTCAAGCTCAAGTTTGTCCTAGAAAAATGTTAATTTTTTAGAGCTTGCCAATTTTATTTTCTATCAGCTGAACCAGAATATTTAATCTCAGGAGTAGAGGCAGATGTCTCTTAGATAAGATACCTGCTCCCTTTAAGTTAGAAAATATAGTCAAATTGCACTAGATTATCCACCTGCATGAGCATATTTTAGCTGCAGAAAAGAGAATTGTCTGCAAAGAGTTGATTATACTTAGCTTGCAGCAGCTCAGATACTTGTTACTGCTTCAAGGGATGGATGCTGACATCAGAAGACTCAGACTCAGTAACCGTACTCTGTCTCAGGATGTGGCACAGAAAACCATTTTCCTTCCTCCACCAGTCAAAGGAGACTAATATTACGTGAAGCAAATTCACCACCACTCACATAAGCACACAAGAACAAGCAGATAGGTAAGACCAAAGGTCTACTTTCAACACCAGCAAACAAAAGGTGGTTAGGGAAGAGTATAAGAACAAGGCAAGTCTGTAATGACATTTCGCCAGAATATCCTTGAGCATCTAACCATTTGTGGCTCACAGATCTCCTCGAGCCAGAACATACCCTTTCTGGAAAACACCACCCATTGCCTTGCCTCAGGCAATTTAAGGTACAGAAAACCAGCACCTACATCTATTTCATAAAAATGATGAATGGGTTCATTGGTGTCCTAAATTCACCATCCTTGGCAAGAAGTGGTGCGAAAATCCTGAATACGCATGATCTCAAGAAGGTATAAAGGGTCAAAACCTCCTTTGCTTTCCACTGGTGTAAGTCTTGAGTTACTCTACACATGTTGCACCCTTCTAAAATGACTACTGAAGGCAAATCAGGCCTAGCTACTAACCTGTCTCAGTGATGACTGAAGGGGACGGGGAGAGTCCAGGGCCCATTCTCTCCTTTTTCCGTTATAGAGTAGCCAGCATTTATGGATAGACAGTCATAGGGTTCCTACAAATCTCTCCTTTACAAACCTTGTATTTCACTCCCTGATCCTCCTTCACGGGACTAGGGACAGCTGAGCAATCCTTCTATATGCAGAAAGCCAAGAATGCTGCTTATTTCTGTTCCACGCACCACATAAGAGTAGTGTTAAAAAGTATAATAGACTTTGTGTTCCCTGTGCGCAGAGGACGTGCACTCTTTGTGCTGTAACACAACACATGCACTCCAAAAGTCTACAAAAGAAATAACTTGACATTTTAATAAGAAAGATGCCAACTATTCTCCCCCAACCATCTCAGCAGACGGAGGAAATGGTGACTATTGATAAGAAGTAGGTAATTTCCTCTTGATTCCTATTCATAAACTCCTTATGAATGTTAACACTGCAGGCCTTGCATACGATTGAAATTAAGATTTCTGCCTGGCAGTACTTGCATCCCTGTACAGCTTGGGCTACAAAGGCTTCCAAATTTTTTAAATTGTTTGCATAAGGAGAGAAGCTTCACTTTATTGTGAGCCATGGCAGCCTGGTAGGCAGATAAAGCTTTACCCTAGACTAGTGTGTTAACTCCTTTGTAGTTCTGATCTCCCCATTCATTTACTTTTTAAATAGCAGAGAGAAAAATAGATCAGATAGAAAATGGATGTAACTGTAAATTATGCATCTATCATGCTTACTGCCTAGTGGCAATCTCCCTTTGACTTTCAAAAGAATGAGACGGGGGCCTTTCAGCCTTTCAAAATGTAGAAATCTAAAATACAAGTTCTGCTTAAGGTGTAGGTATTGTGAAATGATGATTATTAAAAAATAGAGATTTGTTGTTGTTGTTGTTGCTGTTATTTATTAACTAATGAATTGGACTTCAACTAACAAAAGGCCAAATCCTGAGCAAAAAACACAAAACATTTCACAGATAAGGGTTAGTGTATTGATGTGGTTCCTGTTAAAGGAGTATAATGACATGTGCTTTCCAACAGGCATTACGCTCCTCCAGCCAATGGGACTGCATGCAAATGAATTACCTTTATGTAATTACCTTCATATTCTGTAGTGACACCCTGGCTGTCGTGCAGTACAAAATCCGCTAAAATCAGTAGCCCACGGCCTTGGAACTGAACATCGTGACGCCATTTACATCACTCGCTTAGGTTTATCCCACCAAGGGCAACCCATACTACAGGCCTGTAGACAGCTATTGACATTCCCGTCCACCCTGTATGAGCTCACACTACACATGTCCTGACATGCCCTCAGGCCTTCAGCTGTCCTCCCACAAGTCCCTGCCTAGAGTTCTCCATGCCTTTGACAACTGCATCATGGGGCCAACCACACAACTTAACTGGCCCTGCCTGAGTCTCACCACTTGATTAACTTATAGCCAAAGGAAAAGGAGACCAGCAACTGGACTTGGCTATGCGCCTTTCATCAGGTGTATGTGCACATTGTAGCTGGCAGCCCAAGAGAGCCAGGTAGCAAACAAGCACCTGTTTTCCCAAGGACCCAGGCCAGAGCACTCCGGCAGGCACTATGCTTACATCATTTTCCTGGGTATAACTCATGCTGCGATGTACTGGAACAGTTTTACCCCACTGAGAAGATCCCAAGTAATCAGAGGTCACCAAGATTTAAAAATACAGCACACAGGACAGAGCACACAACATTGGATGCAACTTTCTTGGAGTCTGCATGAAGAGATAGGGAGGCAGTAGGAGAACAGATACTACCAAGGCCAAGGTTCTTTTCCCAAGTCATGGGCAGGAGATGAGCTACATGTCAACAAGTCACACCATTTTTATTCCTCCAGAAACCTTTATTGTTGTCTAAGACAAAAGACCTTCATTCACCTCACTCCACACTTTGCTCTCTTCACAAAGAATGAATTCTGACAGCCCTGCTTCAAGGAGCAGCACCCTGAGTGCTTTTCTGTGTTCTTGGTTCATCTGGAAGGCAAGTATGGCACTTGTCACAAAGGACCCTGTCCTTAGCACACCCTGTAGTATTTTGAAACATGGAGTTTCATGGGGAGCCGCACCTCAGCTGTCTGAGCCCTAACCTGAAGCCTCTGTCAAAGACAGGCAATGCTAAGAATCCTCTTCTGGTATGGACTTTCACAAAAGCAGAACAAGTTAATTGTCACTTACACACATACATATATTCGTATGTATTCATATGTGTGCATGTATGTGCTCTTTATACTTAATTTTGATCTAAAGAAACATCAATCTTTACTCACAGAAGGCTATTCTCTGTCCTCCCTGGCAGATCTCTGTATCAAAATTGGTTACCATCTGACCAAGCTATCATGCACAGCAATCTGGATAAAAAAAAATACAAGGCAGCCCACTTTCTAATAGGAAAATCCCCAGTAAAAACCAACACAAAACCACATTCTTTATGCTATACAGCCTTCCTTACCAGCCTCTGAACTCACCCACCACGTCCCTCCAACACACAACACCTGAGCAGTTTCAAGTCTGGCCCAGTGCTTGAGCCATCTTGACAGGCAGTCCTTTTGTCACATGCCTGTTCCCAGGACAGCAATCACTTGACTTGGTAGGATTCACTTGGATGGCTTAAGTTGTGGGCAGGGTTCTTCCTCCCACATGCAACAACAAAAGAGAGCATAAATCTATGGCATCCCAAAGCATGGATGATGGCCACATAGAGTAGCAACAGGTGGTTATCCAAGAAGAGCAAGCAGGAGAGAGGGTGAGAGACCAGAACCTGGAACAGGGGAGGAGGGAAGCCAAACCAAATAAGTGCATACTTGATAATCTTTCACAGATTACAATCTTGATTTTTTTTTAGTCCCTTCAGCTGCTGGATGCATAGCCATAGCCCAGGATGTTGATTCAGAGAATGTGCAAGTGTAACTGAGACCAGGATAATCACAGAAGCAGAGATGTGGCAGCCATCAGCACAACAAACTTTCTGTATAACAAGGGAAACCGTTACTACTAGATCAAGTATGTCATGTCTCTTTCCAGGTGTCACATTTTGTCTTCTGCATGAGTATTTATGTTAAAGCAAACAGACTAATATGGGAATTTGTACAAATATGCACACGTAGAATGTATTCACTCCCTGCACAAGTGTCCTCTACTGTACCAAATTAAACCACTCTGTAATACGTATTCCTGAATGCCCTAAGAAGGGAGGAGAGGAGTCATGTGGAGGTAGCTGGGAGGGCTTCACAGCAGTGGGGTGCAGCCAAGCTCCTGATCGATTTTTGCATAAGTGTGGGTGCAGACTGGCAATGGACAACACTGGTATATGCATAAATAAAGCTAGGACTTGTTCCACTGGTTGATACGTGAGGTAAGCAGAGTCAGGACCAAGCAGAAGCAGCCACAGACCTGTGTGGTAACTGTGAGAAGTCAAAGTAATGCCATGCATACTTACACATGTTGTGCTGACCACCGAAAGCCACTATAATTGTCTGATGTCAAGGGTGTGCAACTGAGCTGGTAGGCAAATCTGGTCTACATTTTTCTCAATGCTTGGCCAGCATCATCAGCAAAAGCATATAAGGCAGAAAGACATGTTTTCTGTCTAAACCAAGAACCACACACACATCTTGTCCAACTGTGGGAATGAGGAAGTCTTTAGCTGCAGCAGATGGAGTCTCAGATGAGACTCTGGGTCACATAACCAAGGACTCTCTTCATAATCTCCTACCAAGTAGCGGACAATCAGCTTTCTCCAGCACTGAGCAGGGTTATTTTGTAATATGCAGCAGAGTTTACATTAGAAAACCAATAGCCAAACAGAACTCCAACCAAAAAGCAAGTGAAATAGACCTCTTACTTTCACCAATGTGTAAAACAAGGTCATTCCACCATTTTCTCTGCTATTTCAATAGCTTAAAATTTACAATAGGCTTAGCATTAAAACTGTATTACAGCTGGTTCTACTGACACCAGATAAGTTATTTACTTCCAAGCACCTGAGGGCTGAATTATTTCTCAGTATCCACTATGAGTGAAGACTAGCTAGAAAGCCAACCCCTTACCATTCGTTTATCTTACTTAAACCTTGCTTTGGATAGTACCTAAATCTTCTGTGGGCCTTGCTAAAGGACAAAGATCCTCAGCTTCTGTACCATACAAAATCATCATTATCCCTTATTGATCAGCTACACATCAGTAAGCTAGGTAACAAAGGTGTAAGAAAGACACAATATAAAATAATAAACAGTTATCTTTGTTAATTCTATTTTCTGCTTTAAATCCTCAGGCTATTGCCTGAAGAGTTGTACACAATTCAGGCAGTGGTTTCTCATGTGAACTTTGGCACAGCTCAGGTGTTTAGCTTTTAATTCACAGTAGAGAAAAATGAGGCAGTATTATATTAAGAAATGTATTACAATGTAATCTTTCAGATACAAAATTTTAATTCATTTTTAATATTAATTCACTGGTAGTACAAGAATTTAGCCTTAAGTCCATTTTTTCAGAGTTGCTCTTGCAGGACATATGCTTCAATCCAGGAGAGGATGGAAGCAAATGTTTAAACACGTGAAGAGTCTCACTGCAACCTGTGTTGCATATTCAGAGTTCAGCATGCTTTGGTGTTTTGCTTGACTGGCACTAACAGGGTTTCCACATCAGAAAAAAGTGACATCAAGCAACTCCTCTTTATCATAGTAATGAACAATTTAACACTAAAACTCAACCTGGATTTATTTGCAACGATACAATGGACACGTGCGCAAAGAGCCTTTGGTTTATCTGCTATTATCTTCAAAATAATATATAAAGCACATAAGTAATGTGTAAAGACTTGCAGAGAGCTCAGCCCAGCTATTCAGGCTAGGTCAGACACAGCAAAACCTTTTGGCATCTAAAGATTATGGCACAGGTCTGCTGATACTAAGAAGGGGGATTGTTCACTGTTCTTCTGCTAGGCCTCTACCAATGACAATGAGCTATGAATAGCTTTCTAAGGCATCATGAGGAGTTCTGTTTTGTTTGGTGCTTTTAAATCCTTTTCTGAGTCATATTTCTCTGCTCTGGGGCTTTTATTACAGATGAGTTAGTTTCAAAAGCACATAATATCCCAAAACATCAATCTGAGATGGCATAATGAGAGCAGGATTCATGGGGTGTTTGGTTTTTAAAAAAAAAAAAAAAAAAAAAAAAATCAATTACTGACAAATCAATGGTTTTTTCTGCTATTTCTGCCTCACTTTTATTTTTTCATAAGGTCTGCAACTTCAATTAAAGATTAAATGTGTTGAGCTATTGTACCATTAATTGTTCTGAACTGGTGAAGTATTCCTAGTTATATATGAATGTCCTTGTTTATGGCAGATGATAGGACAATTGCCTCACACATATATGTTGTAGCTGTAGTATGATGTCCCACTCAGTATCCAGCATTACTGTTTATGCTGAGTGCCTGTGGTTAGAGCGTGACTTGCAGACAACTGCTTTCCACCTCCAACTTCACCACCAGTGCCCTGGTGGTTAGTCAGTCAGACAAGTGATATAGGTGTTTGAAGTTGAACATCTAAAATTAGAGGTGACCAAAACAGGTAGCACCTTTTACTCCCCTGCACTTCTGATTTGTTTGTTTGTTGTGAGTTTTTTTTGGGGGGGGGGCGGGGGAGAGGGGGAAAGAGGGCAGTGGGTTTTTACTTTTTACAAAGCTCAGAAATCTTTGGGTGGAAGACTTTGTTAAACTTGTCTGGAGGCAGTGGGGAAAATGCCCAGTTATTTCACTGATGGGCTTTAGAATAGACTATGTCTAGCATAGGCAACTACTACACTTTTCTTCCCAAATTTACTGCTTTTTATAATATGTTGAGAGTACAGTTTATAACCCTTAAGGCTCTCTTCTGCTTGTACTTTTCCTCAAAGGGCTGAAATAAAAAGGCAAAAGAAAAAAAAAAATCAAAACTACATAGTAAACTTGCTTATAGTCGGCACATATTCTTAGATCTCATTGAGCTTAACAGGTGACTCCTTTTAAACACATCCATTCTGAAAAATATTCCCTCTTGGTTAATAAACACAAGAACCATTTTCTTTAGACACATGGGCTTGCTTTCACATATTTTCCTTCAAGGTGAAACTTACTGTGAATGCTACAAATAAACACTGCCCTCATATCCCTTATTGAAACTAGAAATACCTTTGTAAGCAAAGATCAAGAAAAGTAGTTGACAAGAGGAAGGATGAGACAATTTCAGGAAGATGGATCTTCTACTCCGGTGTCTCAGATACAATATTCATCTTGTTCATTTATGCTGAGGTTCAGGACAGAACTCACCAAGGACGTATCTGTGTGGTCAAATAAAGTGCATTTCTTTGCCTGTATATGAGCAATTTCAAAGCTAAAACGATTTACATTTGTGCACAGCTACACCCATACTAATAGTCCACCTAAGAGGCAGGACTTCTTTGGTCAAATACTGTCATTCCTAACGCAACTACGTATGTTCAGGATTAGGGATGCTTCCTGTTCCCCTAGCTCAAAAGATAGGCTAACCAAGCACACAGTTGTCTGCATCTGGCTATACGGTTGTGTTTTAAGAAAGAACCGCAAGTATGTTCCCTAGAGTAACTCTTTACAGTCATCTCTTCTACTTCATGAGAGGTGCTGAGTTCCCCACTACCAGCCATAGTGACAGCTCCTTCTGCTCCTAATGTAAGAAGCTATATGAAATCCCACCACAGAAGACTTAAGAATATTTTTGTAAAAATTTAGTCCACAGTGTCTTTGCTTAATACTACAAGTCAGATCTTGTTAGAGACCCATGGATACCTAGGGAGAGTTTGAGAAGTGGTTTACATCACAATTCTGTTGCCATAAAGAGTTTGTCAAGTCTAGTGGTAGTTAGCTTTCACCAGGTACTCTCAAATAGGTGGAGATAATCTCATGGTAACATGTTTTCAGTGTGTTCCACTTGATACAGAAACAAAGTAATGGCCAAAGCAGTTCACCTATCTAGTGTCTTGATTCTACCTATGGCCAATATCAGGTATTTCTAAGGAAGCTCTAAACAATGCAGCACAGAAATAGTTAAGAATAAGATATTGTTCACATTCCCAGTGAAAGGAATATCTATTCTCTGCACTGAGCAAATGCAGAATTAGCTGCATGTAGGAAAGTCTCGTGCTAGCATTTCACATTTAAGGGTTTGTTTCTGTCTCAAAGTATGACAGCTTACACAGTTTCAGAGCAATGGGTCTGCTAGCCAAGAGAGGAAGCAACAGCAGAAGGTATGTATAGTCACATATGGCCAGATCAAGGGAACCATCCGGACTTAATACCGGCTGAAGCTCTGGCCAACAAATGTTCCAGATATCCAGAGAGAAATCTGCAGGCACTTGGGTAGTCTGCGTTGTGGCAAACAAACCTCGCACTTATTCCCAGGTCTTGCATTGCCAAAACTAGAAAAATCCCATTTAAAAACTAGAAAAACCCATTTATACCATATCATCTAAGTTACAACTGTTTTTATCCATCCCCACCTCTAGAGAGCAGGCACAGTGGCTTTTGTTTGTTTTCAATTTTAGAAGAACACAATTTATGCCAAAGCTGCGACAAAGATGATCCGTGAGAGAATTGCATAAGATAAGCACATAGAAGTTAAAAGTAAAACTATCAGAGAGCCCTTGAACTCTTTTGCTAGTCATTCCTATCTTTTATAGTACTCAGTCTTGCCATTTTTGCAAGACTCTAATACAAAATAACCTGGCTTTCTAAAAAACTTCTCTATTTGATACACAGTTATTCTGTAAATAAATCTGCAGTGAAGTGCTTAAAGGTTTATTTCTTACTTTTTAGCAACTAGGCATAAACCATTGGGCTATTAAATGATTACAAATTAGATTACTGAAAGTGAATAGAATGCATTGTTATCTACTGAACCAATGATGGGTCAAATGGCACTTTGAATACTCATGGTGAATATGACTGTGACCTTCACATATACTATTGACAGAAAGCAATTTTATTTACATATTTAAATCCACATAAAGGTGAAACATGGTACTGCAACAAAATGAAACATTAAATTTTTTTGTCCCAAGGCATAACTGATCTCTCCCAAGGTCACATGTAGCCTGAAATGAAGCAAGACTTTCTTAATTGTGCTACCAGTACATTTCACCCAGATCTGGTGGCATTGGTGATCTATTTTCATTTACCAGTTGAAAAATCTCCTTATTTTAAGATGGAGAAATAAGAAATAATGACAGACTGTTTCTTTTGTCCCTTAGCTGTTTCTGCACAAACTGATCACTAATTATGTCTGAGCTGCTATAACAAGCTACATGTTTCAGCTGCACAGATTAAAAAGGTCTACCCATAAAGAGATGGCAGGGTGAAAAAGCCTTATTCAAGAAGAAATACAACACACTTTTCTGGACCAACAGCACTATAATGTCTATACTTCTAGAACAGTATATTTAGAAAATAATTAAAGCTATGTATAATCTGATGCAATCTGCACATTTAAGTATTTAAAGAACAGCTTTTTTTATTCTATGCATACCAAATGTGGCTATCTGCCACTCTTAATTTAAAAGAGAAAAAAAAATTTAAGTAAAAAAAAAAATCTATCCATTACATCCCAGCATTTCCTCTGCCCTTTCTAAGCACCTTATGATGAAAAAGTTATCACTAAAAGTCTGGTCTGTAACCACTGTACAGTAGGCAGTGTTATAAAGAAATGATAAATAACAACAATAACTGCATTCTTCTAACCATTCTAAGCACAAAAGGTATTTATAGGATAACACCATTTTGGAAAGTACTGTCACACAGAGCACCTAGGAGGGTACATGTGTCTATAAATTATAGATGGTTCTGGTAGCAATGGCTATGATTAAGGTTGCCTGAAACTTCCCATAAGAAGACCTTTTTTCAGTTGCTTGTAAATTTGCTGAACTCTAACCACTTGGAGTAAAATTTTCCCTGCAAGGTATCTGCCTCAATATTTGTTAAGTTTTCATGGAAAGTTTAACACAAAATGGTTTAGAGAACAAGATTACAGGAAAATATATCTTGCTTTGAAAAAAATAGTTGTTCTTTGAGAATTCCTAATGTTGCCTTTTTGGAGAAAGAAAAACCTTTGAAATGTGGTAGGGCATGGCCTTTTTGTCAGGTATATAATTTTTACAATTCCTGAAGTGCCCATTCAAAGCCAGTCTAGTTTCTTGGGTGTTTTTAATCTCAAGTCTTAACTAATTCTTCCCAGAAGAACCTCAGCTTTTACAGCTAAACATCACTAATATTCTTTACATGCTTCAACCCTCAGAGCTACTTGCGTGGAATAACCTATACAATTTTCAGCTCTGCAAAACAGAGTTTGCTTTCTTTAGCCCATAGAGCTAGACGCACCAAGCTAGAACATCTCTGCAATTCTAGCTCCTGACGTCCTAGACCAATGAAGTAAGATGCTGGAGCCAAGTTCTCCTATCCTTTTACTGACAGTTCCTTCTGGTGCACTGAGGATGAAGAGGCGGCTAGATGTAAAGGGAGCACACAGTAGTTTGTTGATAGATTTTTATGGGGAGTGATAGATACAAATCATTAAACAAAGTCAATTATAAGCTTAAAAATAATGGATGGGGAGTGAGGGAAGTGGCCTGCAAATTGGTAACTTGTTTCAAGCTAACAATGTACACCCACGGCTAACCATGAGCATTGCTCTTAGGGAAAAATAAAAGCCTTCAGAATCTTGGGCACATAAACAGCTTTCTAGAAGTAATTAATTAACTGTGTTATGACAGGCTGACAGGGGTTTTTTAAAAAGTAAGGACAAGAGTTGGACTTGGATGTAGCTGTGAAGATAAAGGAGGTCTGGCAAGCAGATTAAAAACAGGAAAGCACAAGACTGCTTATGCTTATTGTTAGCGATTTTGGAAGATGCTCCAGGCTAGATCCAGAAGGTGCCTATAATTACTACAATGAAGTGTTCACTCTCTCTGTCCCAAGGACCTGTTAGAGTTCACAACCTGGAATTAGATACCCACATATCTCTGGTGGAAGAAGTTTTCTGAAAGTGTAATTCACAGAAACTACTAAACTGTCCAAACTATGCAACCAAAGGAAGACAAAGAATTAACTTAAACATTTTCTGATATTTCCGAGGCATAAACTGCTCCTAGAATTAGGCACCTTATTTTACTGTTGATAATATGCTCAATGGGTAATTGGCAAGGCAACATAGTTTCAACTTTCTGGTTCAAGAATTTCTTTCACATCAGAATAAAGCTTTTTTTCTGATATAGGTCTCTCAAAATCTGAAGTGCTTCCACTATGAATGAACTCATACGCATAGGGCCAAAGAGCAAGAGAGAAAGGCTTAGTACCACAAATGTCTCAGAACTTACCTACGAAGAGGTCCTGTTTCCTGAGTGAAGGAGTACCTGAGTGTATTAAGCCAAGCAGCATAAAATGAACAAGCAAAATCAAGAAAATTCCCCAGATTATTCCACCAAGCAGTGGTTAAAGCAATTACCTCAGAATTGTCAGGTTTGGGTTCACATTTCCTGAAGCAGAAGAAGAAATTGAATCTCTTAAATCCATAGCAAGGGCTTCATTCACTGGGCTGATGAGAAAAATACGGATTGGGGACAAAGGAAATGGAGAGTGGAAAAGTCCTGTGACCCTACCATATCTTTTGTTGTTACAGACCCAGCTGGAACTATTTCCCAATGGCCAGCACTGCCATAGTTTTTGCTTTCATGTGCCTCTGTGAGTCAAGAGCAAGATTACTAGAGAATTTATGGTATTTTAGGCTGCAGTGGTGGCATTTAAGTTCAAAAATAACCCAGAAGTCTAACTATCACAGCTGATACTAATTCTGTTGTAAGTGATAGCTGAATGTGAGGTGCAGTCATTTATCTGGGAGCAGAGCTTAGCAACAGGTTGTTAGCTTCTTACAACTGACTGATAGGGTCCTTGAACGTGACTGAAGCTGACAGCTGATCCCAGGATGATCAAAACAAGATTGCTATGGTGAGACTTAGGTCAGCCATGGAAAAGGTACTGTACAGCGAGGACATGCACACTGAAAAATGTCCAAAGATTCAGACTGTCATGAATGGAAATCACCACACTAAAGCAAGCCAGAGCTTGAGTGCATGGTTGATGTGAAGTAATTATCAAGTAATTGAATATGAAGTAGTTAACCAATTAAACCTAGAAGCTGTGATACAAGACAACAAATAGGAAGAATAAAGAATATTGCATGCAAAAGAAACTTTCTGCATAGTCATTTCATTGGACATTTGCAATATTTCTTTACTGTGCTCAGTGGCAGTAATACTGTATGAGCAAAAAAAAAAACATAAGTGAAGAGTTCAGCCTTGAACCAAGCCTGTGACTGAAGTCAGAGTCTTAGTTTTGCGGGTAGCACTGACTCAGTCACTAATAAGGCCAGATGCTGTGAAAATTATTCTTAAGTAGCCAAGAATGAAATAGAGGTCCAGGCTTAGAGGAGACAGACTCTTGTAGAAAGAGACATCAAAGGAGAAAAGGCTGTGAAAGCCAAGCAATTGGAACAGGATGAATCTTTATTCAGATTCTGTTTTCTCTGAGATTTTGTTTTGATTTCTAAGAAGGAATTTGCGCTGGGATTGCCTTTTGATTACTGTACTTATTTCTATGCAACTTCAGTGACTCATTCGTATATTAGAACTAACAGGATTTCATTACAGATGAACCTCCTGTTTCTTCAGGCATGAGAGCTAATAACATGCATTCCCTACCATTCCCAGTGAATCCCCTAGCAAAAGCAGAGGTGACCATCTGTCCTGGTTTTGGCTGGAATAAAGTTAATTTTCTTCTTAGTAGCTGGTATAGTGCTGTGGTTTGGATTTAGGATGAGAACAATGTTGATAACACACTGATGTTTTAGCTGTTGCTAAGCAGTGTTTATACTAAGTCAAGGACTTTTCAGCTTCTCATGCTGCCCTGCCAGCGGAGGCTGGGGGTGCACAAGAATGGGAGGAGGGAGGGGACACATCCAGGACAGCTGACCCAAATTGACCAAAGGGATATTCCATACCATGTGACATCATGCCCAGTATATAAACTGGGGGGAGTTGGCCAGGGCACACTGAGGCTTGGGGATTGGCTGGGTATCAGTCAGTGGGTGGTGAGCAACTGTGCCGCACATCACTTGTTTTGTATATTCTATTAGCATCATTATTATTGTTATTGCTATTATTTTCCCTTCCTTTTCTGTCCTATTAAACTGTCTTTATCTCAACACATGAGTTTTACTTCCACCCCCATAATTCTCTCCCTCATCCCATTGTGGGGGTGAAGTGAGCAAGCGGCTGTGTGGTGCTTAATTGCCAGCTGGGGTTAAACCACAACACCTTAGGAAACTTTCCTTAGGTACTAAACAGGTCAAACCATGTGATTTTTAAGAAAGGTAGCTCCAATATCATGTTCACTTATCATGAAAACAAACAAAAGAGCATAACCTCAGGTTTATTTTTATAACCATTGGAGGTCACTTTTATGCTGACATTTCTGCTAAGAATTCTATACCTAAGCAGTGATACATTTAACATTCTTAAGTAACCTGAAAATTACTTCCATTGTCAAAGAAAACAACTATGTCAGTTAAAAAAAATAGTTGAGTCCATTTTCTGTCAGGCTACCTTTATGACAGCTTTTGTTTCCTGAATACATACTCAGAAGGCATTGGAAACGAGGATAAATTTATGTAATTTCAGTTGGGTAGATTTTCCATCCCCACTGGGCATATTTATTGGAATCTGACTGTAGCTGGTCACATTATTAATGGCAAACAATTTATTTGATTAATTTACCCTACATTTCTGTTCATGAAATAGCCTCTCCCATTTTGATTTCTGCTTTTTTTATTCATAAGTATTCAGTGAATATTTTCAGCATATTTTAGCTTGGAGTTTGGCTGGGAGCTCTTTGCTTCATCTAATCATAATTATTATCTTTTTACTGGAGATGATGTGACTTGAAATCTTCAGTTAGTATTGTCTTTGTTCCCCTAATTGACTTTGCCACTCTAAGTGTAGTATCAGGAACACTTCCGATGGGATTAGTGAACATCTAGTATTATGTCTGAAGCACTGACCCACCAAGGGATGCACAAATCCATATGGAAACAATCCTTCTCTAAACATGCATCAGACAAAACAGGTTTACACAGGTGTATGTCAAAAAATGAATATAAAAGGATGAGAATACAGGAGAATTGAAAGCTCCTGAAGAGTGAGAACTTTTATAGGTGGATCCTTGTGCTATTATCCCAACTCATTTTAAGCCACTCCCGTGTTTTTCTGTGATATGTTTTCCTGACACAGAATGATCCTTCATCCATTACGCCAACCACCACATGATCAGCTGCAGCTAAATCAAGGAAAAAAGGGCAACATGGACCATGGCCCATAGGAGTTGCAAGTAATCTATGAAATGGGAATTACAAGATGTGCAAGAAATGAGTTTGCTATTTTTGAATAAGTTATTAACATAAAACCAATGTAACTAGTCTTTTCTAAACATGCTGAAGAAAGGATTATTCCAAACATTTCTACAGTCTTTGAGGTCCTAACAAAAAGGCGTGGCACAGAAAATTCCTAGAATTCAGGGATTAATCTTAAATCAATCATGCAAAGTGGACCATGCTCAAAGAGGGCTAAGTGGAAATACTGTCTTAGACTCAGTCTAATGTCCCCATTAATATGCAAAGCTGGGGTAGAAAAAAACTTCCACAGCAGCCCCTAGAACCATCACATTCCCACCAATGAACTACTTTTCCTGATGAATACATAAGCACATATGCCTCTCATTACCTGAAGTGTTTTACAGGTCAGGAGATTAAAGACTTTCCATAAGCCATGGAAATGTAGGTGCAAATTTAGGTAATGTAAAATACATACAGGTACCTGTCCAGCTAGATGAATTTTAGCCTGAATCAACAGGCTAGCGAAGTCACAGCTCCACCTGTTGAGCTAAAGCAAATCATCCACCTATAACGGCTGGCAGCACAGATTCATTTTTTTGCCAGACATAGATGACTAACACTGTGCCACTTGGATAAAGCAAAACATAAAAGTTTAGGGACAAATCATGTAGTCATTACTCTAGATGAAGGACTACTGTAGCCAGTGAGCCATTCTGCCAGAGAACAAAAGGGCTTGGATCTAAAGGAAGGGTCTCATGGCAGACCAAAGACAGGATGGCATTCTTCTGGGTAAATTTACTAAAGCATAGCACAATCACAGAAGCAATGCTAGAAATGAAAGCATATAGAGCCCACTCAGCTCTTTTTTACCTCACAGGAGACTAAGTTGCTCGGACCAAAGGCTATGAATATCACAGCCATACATACATATTCTTTCACGTTTATTAGAAATGCTTACTTCTTCCTTCCTGTTCTAGCTATGAATAGCCAATTCACACAACGCAACTCAAGCTAAAATGTAATGAAATATCATTCCCAACCACCTTATAAAAACGGAAATATTTATCAAGCTAAGGACACCATTTTATGACCTAAGAAATCAATGGCAAAGTTCTCATGACTCTTGAATGGTCTTGAATCAGCGTGCAAGTTTCTTGTGGAAGAACAAATAAGGGTACATTTTTTGCCTTACATGGTCATCATTCAAGTACATTTTTCTTCTGAAAAGAAAAAAAATCTGCAGTGGTCTGCAAAAAATGTACATCAGTAGCAGTTAGACTTCAAATCTAGAGCACAGATATAACATTACATTCAGGCCACACATGGCTTTCTCAGATATGCCACCATTTGCATCTCTTTGTAATTCTAGAAAACAGTAAGTGGTGGTGCCTGAATACTTCAAAAACACATTTGAAAAAAAAAAAAAAAAAAAAAAAGACAAATTATCTATATCTATTTGAAAAGCCTAACTTTAGTTTCGTTTCAAAGATCAAGACATTTTGCGGACTATTTCTTCAGAAGCTGAATCAGTAGTCAGAATAAGTTACAAGTCATGATTCCAAAGATTCAGAATTAAGAAAAAAATAATTATTATCCAATAATTAATGGATTTTTTTATCCAATTAATTATTATTCAATAATAATAAAGAAGATATGTTTAGGATAAGGGACAGCAGGTAGTGTAATGTTTGGTTATAAGCATAATACTGTAGTAGATCCTAAGTAGCCCAGAGGTAAATTCTGCAAGTTCTTGGCAAAAATATTACTTTGTAACATTTATAAAGATATAGATGTGTGATCCTTCCTGGCATGGAAGAAGAAAGTTTCATATCCTAAAAACAGAAATGCAAAAACCATACTGCATTTACTTTCTTATGGTCCTAGTTCAGTAAAGCACTGAAGCGTATGTGAGCCAGTCTCCTGACTTCAGTTAAGCTTGTGTTTTGCTTCTAAAAAGTAGTTACAAACCATTGGCATGTACTCTGAAGTGTCTGCTACAACCCCACAATTTCAGAATATTCTATAAATTGTGAAGAATAAAAGGGGCACTCGCACCTCCTCTAATGTACTTAATCACAGATTTCCATATTCATTTGGATTGCATTACACTGAAAGACTGAACCATATCATTACAATCTGCTAATCTACCCAGTAACTTTTCCAAGACTCACACTCTGCTCTAGCTAGCAAATATTCTGTGCATTTAAGATGCAAACACAAACTGCATTCTGATATAATTCTGTGGGATAGTATCTTATTGCAATGACTAGTGCTAGCAGAGCCAGCAGAGCTGCTCACAGAGGAAGGAGGTACCCAGCAAGAGGTACCACTATTTGATTTAGTAGAAAGAAGCTGAAGATACAGGAGATGATTCACACAGAGCACTGTCTTATCAAGGGCCAGACAATGTTGCTCCTTACTCACTCCAAGTGACCACTCACAGAAGTGGCTCCACTGAAGTTAAGGATAACCTTTGTGCAAGTAACTACTCAAAATCCCAATGTTTTATAATTGAGATATTAGAAAGTAGTGTTACTGAAGAGTCATACTCTTGCACCTCTGTTTGCAACATGTACTACACTACCATCTACTACAAGCAAGCCAATTAAGCAAATGGGACTGTTTGTGAAAGCAGGGAGAAGAAATAAGTAGGAATATAAAATTGTGGGCCTTGTTAAGGTAATATCCATTACAGATGAAGGCAAGAGGATGGAGCCCATCTTTTTTAATGGTGAAGGTTTTGATGTACTATTTATTATGCACATCTTTTATGTCACATCTCTGTATTTGTACTCCTTCTTATTTCCCCGCTCTTTAAAGATCTGTTCACTCAGCAACTGTCCTCCATAAAGTTACAGTATTATTGCTATGTTTTACCTAGCAACACTGCTTACAAAATCTTCTCAAGGTGCAAAGCATTCCCCACATAAACATTAAGAAAAAGTTCTGTATATAGTAATACAGAGTAGCTGCAGAAAGTGACCACAGAAATTACTCTAAACTAGAGTCAAATTACGGACTAACATTCTGATTTTAAACAAATATTTTACAATATTGCTATTGACAGTGCAACAACTGTGAGAACACAGCTTTAATATTATTCCTATTTTAAGTCCATACCTTCTTTTGCAAGACCTCAAATGCTATAGATGAGATTGTAAATATAAAAAGCAGTCCATTAATTTTATATAAGCAGTTTTATATACCTGAAGGCCTATGACAACATTTCTTGACAAAATAGCCTAGCAGAAGAACTGTTTTTCTAAAGTTCAGTCAAGAATGGCTTATAAAAATGACTGTGCAGATAAATATTATGGTACAGGTGGTCTGAACTATCCATAACAGAAATTGCATTAGTTAAAATTTTTTAAGAGCTGCCAATTACACTTTCAATTTGAAGTGGCAGCTGAATAATGACAAGCAATTCTCTGTGATAGAAACGGTCTACTTAATCTTCAACAGGACACAGAATCTGTCCTTCTCGAACAAGTAAACCATTGATTTGCATATGAATCCTATCTTGTATAACACTGCAACATCAGGCCATAGGATCTGCTGTAAAGAAGCTTTTGTCTTTCAATAGTGCTCTCAATATATGGCTAGAATGTGTCTTCTTTTTTTCTTTTCCCTTTTACCCAGTGGCTCATATGCACCTCTAAGACAAATGCAGGAAATACTGTGGGGCATAAGACATGCTAGTCAGTAATCATTCGTAATGTTACTTATGTTATTTCTGACTTAGGTATGCAGTATCAGGCAGAAGCACTACACTCATAGGGCCAGATGCAAAACTACTGGAATTGTTAGAAATCATCACTGAGTTCAGGGATTTCTGGATGAAAGCATCAGATGTTCTAACTAGGAAGGTAAGTAGCATCTTCTGGTTTTCAACTGAGGATGCTGTATTGGCTAGATTTTAAGTGACTCTTCACTTTACTTTTTGTTCTAAATAAATACTGTAATTTTAATATATCTTTTATATATCTAGATAGAATAGTTTAATTACAGGTGGTTCCAGGAACTGAGGCTACAAGATCACGTCTTTCCTGGTATTATTTTGGCTGTCAGCTCTGCTGCTAAAAGGAGTCTGTTGAGCCTAGGGACCCTGTCCAGCTATCACCAAAGTTTCAGGAAATATACAAAGAAATAACATAGGCTTATTTTACTTATCAGTTTTTCAAAAGTTCAGAAAAAAAAAAAAAAAAGAACAATCACAAGAGCACACAATAAGAAACAACCAGGCTACACACACAAAGAAACAACAAGGCTCTTCGTTCTTTAGTTTTTGCATCAAGTCTGGATTAGAAAATGAAATTTGAGGAAAAGAGGGCAGTGGTATGACTATCATTTGGTAGGCTCCCAGAAGGCAAAAAAGCCTGATTTCTCCCCCTTCAACAATCTGCAGATGTGGAAAGAGCAGATTATCTTTCCATGCACTGGTCAACCTGTCACTGAAGTGATGAAACAGATTAACAGGAGAGGTGGTACCCCAGAGGGCACTGGCAAAACTAACATGGGAACGGACAGGACAGAGACCGACTAGTGGACAAATCATTTCACAGCAGACACAGGGGCAAGGAAGAAAATATTACTAAACCACTCCTTGAAGAGGAAAAGACAGGGCACCTGGAGAGATGGATGCAGTCTGCACGGCAGATGAACGTCCCTGAGACATTTGTCACTAGTTGGACTGCAAGACACTGACATTAATGAGGGTGGCATTTGGAAGATAAAAGCAATATCTCTGAAGCAGACAATACAGTTTCCAGGCACCACACATGGGGACATGGTGTAATCAAAAGGGACTGGAAAATGTTCATGTCTAGCAAAAGCATCACAATTGCTACTGATATTCACGGGAGAATATGGATCAGGAATAAATGGCTTATGGTTTTGTCTGGAGGGTTGGTGGGGATTGTGGGTTGGTTTTGCCCTCACCCTAGTCAATTCCCATCACATTCCTTTATTGAAGGACTCTCCGTCAGTCATCCACTTACACCTGCCTTGTCAAAAGTCAGTGTTTCATTGACAAGGGCTTTTCAGGCAGCAGACCTCTAGAAGACAGCTCTGTCGATAGTGGGTGGGGATTTACAGGGGTGGAGGCACTTGCCTGCGATTGTCTTCTCTTGAAAGCAAAGAGGGAGCTGGGAGATACCCCGAGCACCGGCTGCCAGGCCACAAGCAAGTGGAGGGTGCAAGATCTGGCTGCCCTTCACAGGTGTCTCAGAGTGCCACTACCCCAAAAATGACATCAACTATGTCTGAGAGCCACTCCTGCCATGACCCACGGGATAGGAAGTGTCATTAATTAATGTCTCCCTGCTCTCACGTCTCAGTGTCAGCCTTGTCCCACAGGCCATTTCGACTCCAATGCTCTAGGGTGTCTCTGGTCTCTCTCCAAAAGGAGAGGATGCTGTGGTCCTGGGATAGAATGAGACAAACCCGAGCATCCCAGAACAGACTTTCTGATGCCCAGACTCACCCTGCCAGGGATCTTAGATGATTAAATCCAAGATCCCATCCCTGTTCCCCTCCACACTCACGTATCGCCCCTCTGGTCAGTCTTTCCCCAGAAAATAAAGCAGCTGCTTCACCATTAAGAGGAAGCCAGTCAGCAGCAACAGTAAATACATCGATCTGCTGGTCCGCCCGTCTACTTCTTCCTTCAGGAAAACTAACGCAGGTAGCCAAACCCCCGAGTCCAGAGCGGGTTGCGGGTGAGGTCTGAGCAGCAGTGGCCCGAAACACCGACTAGCCCGGGGCAGGGCGCCGAGGGCAGCGGAGTTTCCAAGGGCCGCCGCCGTCCTCGGCAGCGCCCAGCGAGCGGCGCCGGCGGGGCGGGGCGGGCGCTGTCCGCGGTGCTGGCGCTGTCGGCGGGGCGGGCGCTGTCCGCGGGGCGGGCGCCACCGCCCCTCCGTCCCGGCAGCTCTCCGAGGTGCTGCAGGGCGCTGGCGCCGGGGCGGCCCAAGCGGGAGCCGCAGCCCGGGGCCGCGGCGGCTGGGCCCGGCGCGGCAGCCGCGGAGCAGGGCACCTCAGCGTCAGCCTCGTCCCGGTCCGTCTGCAAGCCCTTGTCCGCTCTCCCCGCAGCGCTTGCACTAGCCTTCCGCCGCTCGAAACGTTCAGCGTCTCCGACAGAGGGGGGAGAAAACACGCTTTAAAAAAAAATAAAAATAAAAATCACGTGGACTAATCGTGCACTGCAGAAAGTTTTAGACGCGGATCCGGTAAGGAACAGGCAAATGGGAACCCAAACTAACCCGACATGTGATAAGCACAAGCTCTTTCTGCTTCGTCTTTAATGCTGCGTGCAGGGAGCTCAGCTCCACCTGTGAAGGTGCCCGTGTCCCCGTCCTGCTGCAGAGCACCGAGCACCTCCCGGTTGTCCTTCGATACCGTCTCTCTCTCCTCTTCGATTTAAAAATGGAAAGAGAACGGAGAAGTGGTAGAATAAAGCTGACTGAATCCCTCCCTTAATCACAAGCAAGCCCAGCAAGATGGATTCTGGGAAGAGAAGCTGTACTCCTAAGCAGCGACCGGTGTCACAGTAGTTAAAATAGAACAGAAAAGCCTCTCACAAAGTCAATTCTTATGTAGATGAGGCGACATAAGAGCTTTTCTCTCTCTTCTCGGGATTAGTGAATTTCTAATTTGCCCAAAGAACCTCTAGAGGAATGAGGAAGAAAGGGCGGGAATATTGGGATTGCTAGTTGTAACAAATATTACCGTGCTCTGGATTGTCGCCTAGAAATACACTGAAAATGAAGGGATCCACCGCCATTGTCTCAGCCGAGTTATTTCTCTTGACCTTCGGCTTTGTCCATCCAGGCTGAACAAACTTCCCGCAATGAGCATCGACCCTGCTCTCTGTCAGACACACAACTTTGGTCTCACTAGGTCACGGAAAGGGAAAGTGGATGGGAGGCGGTTTCCCCTCCAAAAGAAGGGCACTCACAGAAGTTTAAACAACAGCCAGAAAAACGTAGGGTTAAACAATAAACTAGGAAATGTGCTGTCCTGTTGAACACTGAGCAGTTTCCACAGCATTGAGAATCCGCCAATATATATCATATCAATAAAAAGGAGCTCTTCGAAAGCTTGCATAGTAATTGAGATTGGAGATCTTTTTTGATATGGGTTGGCATTTCCTCATATCAATCTGACAGAGCCAACTCAGGAAATTGCTGGTAATATTCATCTGGGGAGCACTTTCATTAAACGTAATTCATTCGACTTTCACAATAAATTGAGTGACATCCTTACAGCAGAACCTTTTTATCCTTGATGAAGTGCTTGCCAGCCTTTGGTTTTCCACTTTATTGTCACATTCCTTAAAGCAGAATCGTCAACATGTCAATCTGCTGCATGAAAAAAATGCTAAAGCTGTATTTACAAAGCACCCAGGAGGTGGTTTAATGCTGACTTACAAGAAGAGCGAGCTGGGTGTTAAACTATCTGATAAATCACAGCATAACTTTACCCAAACCCAATCGGGAGAACAGAAGCCAGTCCTAGGGAGGGAAGGATGGCTCACACATTCATTTTCTCCAAGTGCTGGCTATTCCGAGCAATTGGTTTCTCAACCTGCTTCACCGCACTTTCCAAGACGACTGGGAAATTGGCTTTTTGTTAATTAAAATGGCGGTTTAGAGATGCAGGGAAATATTAAAGGGCTTAAAATGGATACCTCTAGGTACGGACTTGGAAGATTTGGCTAGTCAAAGAGAGGCGGGGATACTGGATTATATTTAGGTGCCTCCCTAAAAGGTGAAATCTGTTCCAGGCTCCTTTCTCCAGCTATTTAAGAAATGAAAATAGTGTGTACTAAGCACCAGGAAAAAGACATTTCAGTGCGGGGAAACCCCTTCTTAAACTCCTAGCAGAGGTCCCTGGTGGTTAGGAAGGAAGGAAGCCCGAAAAAGAATGCACCATCCTCCGCTTAGCAAAAAAAAAAAAAACCTAGAGAGCAGATAAGTTTTTCGCCTACACGACATCCGAGTCCGCTTGCTATTCCCGTGCCTTACCTTCCGAAAGGGTAATTATTCACCCTACACCACTGCGAAAGCGTCTCTCAAACTCCTTTAGAAAGAGGGAGCTGGATCGTCTCAAGGCTACATAAACTCTCTCGCACAAAAAGCCACTTCTCTCCCTCCGTGCCAAGCGCTCTTCCCCCCCTCTCTGCCTTCGACGTCAAATTGAAAATTGCAAGAAATCGCTTATTGGGGGGGGGGAGCAATACCCGAATGCTTTAAGCACCAAAAGCCTCTGAGAAAATGCTGTGGGTGGTGATTATGATAGGACAATGCCTTCTCCCTCTTTTGTTTTTTGTTTTCTTTTATCTCCGCTGCCTATAGAGGGTTGTTTTTTTTTCCTCCCACGACAAAGTAGGACACAATCAGCAACTATCTTTAAAAAAAGACAGAAGAAAAAAAAAAATCAACTTATCTTCGCCGGCACGTGATATCTCTTCACGTTCTCCATACTTTCATTAACCGGGGTGAAATGACCGCAAACAGTGCGACACAGAGCGAAATTAAATGTACACAAACTCTGGAGCCACTAACCCCAGTTTACCCCCTCAGCAAATACCGTACCAAGTGTGCCACCGCCGAGGGCAATTTTAAACCTCTATTATTCACGACATTTTTTCAGGAAAGCCCCGCTCAGCTCTCAGAAGGCCTCCAAACTACAGTGACGGTGTGGAACAGACCTTAAAATCCCAGCCCGGCACGGGGAGGAGGTTAGCGGGCTGTTCCCAAGACCCTCTGCCAGTGCCATCCCCCTGTAAAACAAGGTGCCCCGGGAGCCCCGCAGTTGTACTTCTCTCACAAAGCGCCCGCCGGGCAGAGAAGTCCCCCCCTCGCCCCCCCAAACAACCTGCTCTCAGCCCTCGTCGGGGGGGTGAAAAAAGCACCCCTCCATTTGCTCTTGCGCTGCTTAAATTCTGCACGGAGTTAGAACGCTCTGCCAGTCAGCTCTGGTGTGTATCCTAATTTACAAACCCACCGGTGAAGAAACACTTTGCTGGGAAAGACCGGGGGGGGGGGGGGGGGGGGTGCTGAGGGGGGAGGGATCCTTACCCTAGCAGCGTGCAACGCAAAACTCCGACAGGTTTTAGTTCCGTACCCGCTACTCGGGGTAAGGAGTACCTAAGTAGTGAGCCGAAGTCTCTTCAAGCCGGGGCGATCCCAGCAAAACAGGCGCACGTTCTCATTCCTCGCTTGTACCGTGCAGGCAGTTCCCCCAGAGCATGCGAAGGCAGAGCCTGTGAACATGTTGGGGGGGGGTAAAATCCTGCAACCTGCAAGGCATTTTGCCGCCCGGCGCCCCGGCTTTGCCGGAGGGATCTAGCGCGGGATCTGGCCGGCGGCCGGGGAGCGGCAGGACGGGGCGAGCGCCCGGCGCCGCCGGGAGCTGCCGGCCGGCAGCCCGCCGGTGCCCACCCTCCTGAAGGGTCGGTCTCCGTAGCAGCCGGTACGGAAACGATCTGCCTCCTCCTTTGGGGCCATGCTTGACCTGTCCCAGTGGGAAATAACTAGTTAGGATTCTTGCCGTCTTTGCCAGCAGCCCGCGCGTTTTGTAGTGGCTTCCAGAGCATGTTGCTTCCACCCGGAAAAAAAAGAAAGAAATGAAAAGAAACAGCCTGGTGTTTTAACGTCCTGTGGTGTCGGACTGGAAATTCACCGGCAACTAGGCGGGAATTAAACGAGAAGGTTTCCATTAAGGGAAAGGTGTAAAACCCCCGTGTCCTTATAAACAGTCAGAGCTCAGACCTAAAAGAGTCTACGATCTCCGGGTGGCTTTTTCTTTCTTAATATTTACGTGCTTCCTTAATGACGATTTTGAGCTCGGCAGAGCACTGTTAGCGAAGAAAACATTATCTGTTAGAATAGGACCAAGATGCTTTCGAAAGAACAGCGGTGGAGTCTCCTGGTAAAGAAGACCGACTGTAGCTGTTTGAACACTTTCTGCAGCTCTCTAAACGTAAAGAAGGAAAATAACTGCAAGCCTTGAAAGGTTAACTTCTAATTCTACCAAATAAGTACTAAGTTATCTGTTTAGGCCAAAGGAAATGCACTTCCACTGCAAATCAAATCTAACATTTTCAGTACACTGCACAGTTCGAAACAAGGAGAAAATGCATGTCTCACAGAGGCTAACTAATGTTCTTATCAATAAACATAATACGGCGAACCATCTCTACCCCAGCAAAATTCCTCCTCGTTCTGGTCGGCCGTGACCTCTATAAATTTCAGGCAATAAGGCTGGATGGCATATGGCTCTATTAAAAGAGGGGAGAAAAGCAGAAGCACTTTTTTTCCCCCCAAGATTTCATTAGCAAGAGGTTTAACGGTGGGGAAAAAAAACCCCAGCAGTGTTTGCTGGGCGAAGCGAAATTACAAGCCAGCGAGTGTCTGTAAATGAGTAACTTCGAGGCAGTCCAGCCTCGCTGCGGCTGTTCCCTATCACTGAACACCGCCTAGTTCAGGGGAAACATGCTATTTCCCTCTTCCCTATATTATTAACCCCACTCAAAAGGATTTTTTAATAATCTGGATAGGAAGCTGGTTGTGCTGCCATTTCATTTACCGTTCCTAACAGGTCGGGTACTGAAAATTTAATTCCTAATTGAAACTGCTCTAGTCCACCCAGAGCGATGCGCACACACAGATAGGCACAACGAAGTGCTGCACCTTGCTGGTTTGTGGCACCGCATGAAAGCTTTAATGAAAACTTCATGCTTCGATGCTAATAAACAGTTTATTATCAGGCGATGGCCTAACGCAAACTTTCAGAGTCACTCCCGAAATACAGAGAATAAGGAGAGATTGGCATAAAACTGGAAGTATCGACTCAAAGAAGAATCGGGTTAGACAGGGAAATCCTGTGGATCCCCCCGAGTGTTTTGGCAGAAGACGCAGCCCAGCCGAAGAGCGCATCCCCTCCCCCTAGCTTGTCTTTTATTCCCGATCTTTTTTTTTTGTATCATATTTCGCATTGTTTCGAGGGAAACTGGAAAATCGTCTCCTTTACTCTGCAATGCCAAGCCCTCGGAAAAAAAAAAAAAAAAAAAAAAAAAAGCAGCATTCAGGTAATGAAGTCTGTAACTAAACGGTAATTGAATCAGCATAATTTGCACACTGAATGGTTTTCAAATGCTCCCAGTTTACAATTAAAGGAGAATTAATGCGCTTGTTGTTCAGACTGCAGCGCATTAGAATAAATCCAGCACTGTTGTTGTAATGAGTCGAGAGCAGTTTAACTGCCTGCAAACACATTTAAAATTTAACACGACGTATCGATCTCGCTCCGGCTTTTTGATAGATTATTTGCCACGCACTTTTCTCCCCGCTTCCCCCCCCCGCCCCGCACCCCCCCCCCCCCGGACTATAAAATTCGTGGGGAGGAGAGACGCCCGCGGCAGACGTGGCACCGCCCGGCGAGGGCAGGGGCCCCCCGGCGAGAGCCGCGTCGGGCGGGCGTGGGACGAGACGGGAAGGGACGGGACGGGACGGGACGGGACGGGCGAGACCCCCGGCGCTGCGCGGCCGCGCTGGGCGCTGCGCGGCCGCGGCAGGAGCGCGAGCCCGGCCTGCCCCCCACCTACACACACACACACACACACACCCCCCCCCCCCCCACACACACACACACACCCCCGCCCGCGCCCCGGCCCGGCCCGGGCCCGCTCGGGATTGGCTGCCCCGCGCTCCGCCGCGCTCAGCCGCGCTGCGCTGCCCCGCAGCGCCCCCAGGCGGCGCGGCCGCGCCAGCGCAGGGAGCGGCGGCGCAGGCAGCGCCCGGCTGCCGCGGAGCCCAAGCCGGAGCCCGAGCCGGAGCCGGAGCCCGAGACGGAGTCGGAGCCCGAGCCGGAGCCCGAGCCGGGCCGTCGCCTCCCCCGGCACGGGCGCCGAGGTGCTTCTCTCGGCAGGGCTCCTGCTTAATGCATGGCAGGCGAGCGAGGGCACGGGCTGCGAAGGAGCAGCCTGCCTCGGTTTTGTTCCTTGCGGTCGCAGAGGGAATCGAGTGTGTGTTAAAGCAGATAACGCCGCTGTTTACCCGTGCTCCCCCGTAATCTTAAAGGAGATTTGCGACGAAGGTCAATGACACTTCACCCGGAAAATACTAGCCGTGCTCGTCACCGAGTGCCCGCACGCCTGTGCCGCGCCGCCCGCGGTGACACACTGGGGGGGGGGGGGGGGGGTCCCTTCCGGAGGGGCTCGCACCCTCAGGAGGGAGCAGAAGGCAAGAAGTTGCCTCCAGCCCACAGCCTGGGCGGGCGCCCCCACGGCGGCGCTCCGGTGCCCCCGCAGGCACCGGTGGCCCCGGCCCGGCAGGTGGCACCGGGGGACCCGGCCCGGGAGCCCCCGACCCTGCTCTCGCCCGGCGGTGTGCCCCTTCCCCGCGGAGGAGAAGTTACCGGTTTGCCCCCCCCCGCCCCGCGCCCCGCCGAGAGTCCCCGGCCGAGCCCCGCGCCTGCCCGGCCCGGCCCGGCCCGGCCCGGCCCGACCCCGGGAGGACGGGGCAGGGCTGGCTGCGGGGCGCCGGTAGTTGCCGTGAGTTTGTTCGTCCTCCGCCAGGCTGGTGGCCTCCTTCCCGCCGAGCTCCCCCCTCCCCGACCCGTGCGAGGGGCCGGGGGCACTCACCAGGTAGAGGGTGGGCTGCAGCAGAAGGACCGCGTACCAGTACACAGCCTGCATCCTCGCCGCTCAAACTTCCCCCGCGCTGCCTTCGCTGCCTCTTTGTTCCTTCCAGAACATAGATCCACCTGACATCCACTTTACAGAACAAGCAGAGCTCTCACCAGCCTAGACAAAAATGAAATTATAGACCCCATGACCACGAGACAAGGTTAGGCTTGAGACAAGGGGGGAAGAGAGGTGTGTAGGGAAGGGGGGGGCGGGAGAGAAGGAGGAGATGGGGTGTGTGGATGGGGGTGGGGGAAACAAAAAACGATTAAAATCGAGTTAATCCAGCGTCAGAGCAAAGTGATTGCACGGTCCGGGCTGGCTGCAGAGCGCCTGTAGGCAGCGCTCCCCGGCGCTCAGTCCTTTTACTGGGCGGGAGAGCCCCGTGGTGTGGGCTGGGACGGCCCGGGGGTGCCACCGCCAGCCCTGCCCTGCCTGCCTGCCTGCCTGCGCGTCCTCGGCGGGGACCGGGCGGCAGCCGCCCGGCCCTTGGCCGCGGAGCCCCGGCAGCGCGCCGGAGAGGGGAGCGGCGCCGGAGCGGGGAGAAGGGGCAGGAGGCGCTGGGAGCGGGGCTCCGGGGCTCCCGGGCGGGCGCTTAAAGCCGAGGCGACGAGCTTCGCCCCCAGGACGCCCGAGCAGGCTCTGCGTACCCCCCCGCGCGCCCACCTCCCTCCGCCGCTCCTACGGCGCGCCGTGCCTTGCCCCGGGCCGGCACAGCGCCCCGGGGCGCCCCGACGGGCGCGGACCCCCGGCCCCGGCCCCGGCCCCGGCCCCGGCCCCAGCCCTCCTCCGCCCCCGCGCCCCGCGGACAGCCCCGCCGCCGCGGGGGGGGCCGCGGCGGGGATACGTACGGCGTGGGGGGTCCGACGGCGGCCGGGGCTCCGCGGGGCGCTCCATGGGCGAGCCTAGAGGGGCCGAGCGCCGCGGCGCAGCCCGCCGCCCCCGCGCATCTCCTCGCCGCGCTCCGCACCGAGGTGTCCCGCGGCCTCCGTGCATCCGGCGCGGGCACTGGCAGGGCGGCGGGGCGGCTGGCAGGCTTCCCCCCCTCGCCTCCCCTTCTCCGCACCCGGCCGCGCTCCGGCTCCGCCGAGCAGGACACTTACGGGAGGAGGGAGCTGCCCGGGCTGCCCGCTCGCCTTCGGCGGGGGGCGCGGGCAGGAGCGGCGGCACAGGCGCTCCGGGGCGTCCAGGGCGATTTGTCTCTATTAAAAATGACTTATTGGCGAGCGAGCGGCGAGCGCCTGCTATTTAACTTCAGATAAAATCTATCTGCAAAGACCTTGGCCGATCATCTTAAAAGAAAGCGCCGGAGCCGAGCACTGTCCGAGCCTCACTGCTTGGGGAGAGAGAAAGAGCAGCGGAGGGGGGAGGAGAGGGGGGGCTCGCTTGGCGAGGGGGGAAGGGAGGAGGGAGAAAGGGGAGTTCAGCGGCGTCCCATCCTCTCCTCTGAACGGGGTGATGAATCAGAGCCCTCCCCGGGCGGCGCGAGCTGCCTTGCGCTGCCTGCCTTGCCCGCCCTGCCCGCGCTGCCTGCCTTGTTGCCCGCCCGGTACGCGCTGCCTCCCTGCCCGGGCTGCCTGCGCTGCCTGCGCTGCCTGCCCTGCCCGCGCTGCCTGCCCTGCCCGGGTCGCTCGTCCTGCCCGCCCCGCCCGGGCCGCTGCCCGCCTCCGCCGGGGTGCCGGCGCTGCCCGCGCTGCCCGCGCTGCTGCCCGCGCTGCCGCCTGGGACGCAGCCCGTTTCCCTCTCCGCCAGCCCGCGGGAGCCGGGTCTCTGCCCAGCGCCTGGAAGGAGCCCGGGAAAGCACCTCTTTCCTCTTCCCTTCCTTCCATTTTAGTTTTTTCCACCTCCCTCGGGGGGGGGGGGGGGGGGGGGTCCCGTGCAACGACAGCGCTGCTTAGCTTGGAAAGGCAGCGGGCGCCCGCCAAGCAGGCAGGCGCTGAGGTGGCGGGATCTTGGAGCAGAGCTGGGTGACGGCTGCGGGAGCCAAGCTCTCGGATTAAAGGGTTGCTTCTGCCCCGCAAGCAAGAACCTGTAGCTGGACAGCCCCTCGGAGTGAAGCTGGAAAGCTCATCCCTGCCCCGCGCTGTGGCTAATCCCGCCAGCTGTCATGCAAAGGGAAAGGTCTCATCGACCTTGTTTTCCTTCTTCTTTACAAGGAGTCCTACGGGGTTTTTCCTTGCCCTCTTCCAGTCCCCAAACCGTATCATTACCAGTGCGACATTGGGACGGGGTGAAGGGGAGGATACCAACAGCACAGGGTAGCCTTACCAGATGCCCAGCCTCGATAGCAAAACTCAGATTTATCACCTCCCAAAGGGGAACCAAGAAGCAAGCCAGCGTGCTGTACAGAGTGGCAAATGAGAGAGAAAAACAGGACTTCAGTTGTCCTGCCAAATCCTTGCTTCCCTCAGAGCATGTCCTGGTAATTAATATCTGCAATCTGAGGCTTCGGTACCAAGCTGTAAAATACTGTTTTAATTTGGGGGTCTCGGTTTGGAATGCTGTAACAAAAGGGGAGCGGGGAAAGGAGGGGGAAGGCAATGAGCACTCTTTGAAAGAGCTGCACCAGAGCCTCCCCCATGGCCATTTCTGCTCCAAACACCTGGAAGATGGACACCTCCATATGTCTCCAGCACCATCCCTCTGCTAGGCATGTGGGATGCTCACGTCACGGCTTTGCACAGAAGCGTGCAGCCTGCAAGGAATCATACTGTCACCCTGCCCCTCCAGACAGCTTCTGCGTTACAGTGCAGGCTAAAGCTGCCTAGGGACTTCTTGTTTCAAATGGGTAACAAATTAAAAATCACAGCTGACTTTTCCCTTTCAACTCCCTCCTTCCTATCTATGCCACTCTTACTTCCCCAGAAGTGAGGGGCTTTGTCCACACTTAACGATCAATCTAGAGATAGATAGATAGATAGATGGATGCATAGACAGACAGATAGATAGATTTGCTCTCTTTGCATAGAACAAACTTGCCATAAGCTGCATGGAGCATACTGCTGATCTTTGCAATAAACTCCTGTTAAATATTTAGACCCAGCATGGTTGTTACTCTTACCTTAGATATGAGATTGCCAGGTTAATACGGAGTAGAAAAGCAAAAGCAAAGTCTGGCAGATTTCAGTGGGTCATGTTCCTGAGGAAGACGTCATTTCTTCAAGAAGGAACAATCCCCTCTTCAAGGGAGAACAATTCAACTCTACGGTCTGTGTAACTTGATTCAGCTGCTCCAAGGTCCAATCATTAATTTCTTCATATTGCAGGCGACAAGGAAGTAGTCCTTGGAGAATAATTATTCCTTCAGCTGGTCAAATAGAAGAAAGTCCTCCCAGACTTTCTCATTCAGATCCTTATGTCTAATTTAGGGGAGCACTGCGGAGGAACTCCTGGCTTTGTTGGAATCACAAGCATGGATTCTCTTTACTTTGACCTGCTAAAATTTCTTACCCCTGTGAATTCAGCAAGGTCTTATATGAACAAGCAGTCTGTATGGTATCTACTTGAGTTGTCAGCAGGCTCTTGAGGCAAAGTTCTTAAGGATGGACAAACCTGTTTTCTGTCAGGTTGGACTGATCCAGCGTCCCATTGGCTTCACTGAGGGTTTTCTTCGCTCTTCAGCTGACCTCCTCAGCCAAAGGCCACTGGGACAAACTCTTTAACTACAGTGGAACTGAGCTTTTCTTCAGAAATGCTGTTTGGACTGCTCCTTCTCTCCATTGTCACTCCAGAAGAAAGGAGCAAGGAGCATATGGGAGCCTGGATTGATCTTTTTTGTTTGGGGAAAAAAAAAAAAAAAAAAAAGCAGGCTCCAAAATATTCCAGCTGTGAACATGTGATACTTTTTCAAAGGGAATGCAATGCTTATGAAAATCTGACATTTACGATTTTTGGACACAGTCTTTTTGACTTTTATCTGATTCTGCAATATTGGTACAGCAGCTTAAGCAGAATATGAGATTTTTTAAAGTGAATTTTAATTTCAACCGTCTGGATGCTGTTTGTCATCTTAGCAATAAGGTCCCCAGCAAGGTAGTGTCAGGTAACAAGGTTTTAAAGAATCAGAAATTCCGGCTTTACTAATGGACTTTAAAAAAAACTAGTTAGACTTTAAAATGTAATTGGACTATTTTTAAAGCTTTGAAATACATTCTAACCTTTAGACATCTTCCCTGTTACTGCAAAGATAGCTTCCTGGCTTGCAGAGCTGAAAGGGTCACAAGCAGAAAATCCGAAGACAATGGCAAGTGATTAATAATTGCCACAGGTTCCAATGGAAGATGGGCACATGGTTTAATTGCTTGAGGCACCAGAAGAAAATACAGTGCTGTAATGATAAATATCAAATGGCTGTGCTGAACTTACTGCACAATGTAGTTAAACTGCCTAAACATGGACAGTTATGTACGAAATAAAAATAGTAAATGGAACTGAATCCCATGCAATACTATTCATATAGGCCATGTTTCTTATTTTGGAAATACTGCTTGGAAAAAAGAAAGTAAAGCAAAGAAGGCAAAGGTGGGCCAGAGTACTAAGGGCTGAAGCAAGTCTAAGAAGATGAAAAACAGATGTAGCTTAACCACCATTTTTCGGTCTGCTCTTAATCAGATTTTTTTCCCAGTGTTTCAGGGTCAGAGCCAATGCCTCTGTTGGGAATTTTATCTCTGTTAAAGTCAATGAAAGTTTTGCCCCATCTCTGTAAAGGATATATTAAAGTGTTAACAATGGCTGTCTTGAAACAAAAAAATCAGCCTGTGCTATAAGCAAGTATCATCTCATCTATATGCATGTTGAAGTACTATTGAATTCAACTGGAGTTGCATACGCACTACAATGACAGATTATGGCCTCCACAGATTTTCTATATTTGTACTATGCAGTGTACAGGCCAGATGCCTCATATCACTCATGTAAATAATCTTACTGAAATGTTCTTCATATTGTCAACGATTAATTCATCAGACCTTTTCTTCTTATCCTTTCCCTTTTTCACATTTTAAATAAATTTCTTTTGTTTCAAGGAAATCTTCATGTTTGAACAGAGTATTTTTATGGTTAGTATAAATACTAGAGAGTCCCTTGTCACATTTTATTTCCATTCTTTCAAGGTCAGAATATGACTGTATGTTCCATTCATATTTCTAAATATAAAAATATCTCTGTGAGACTTTTATTTTTATTACACTGATTTCTGCCTACTTACAGTCGAAGACATACCACAAAGTGGTGTTACTCTGTATTCTATATGGAAAAATACAGGACTACTCCAACCACTTCAAGAGAAATGCTTTGAATTCATGGTGTTCTTAATTATTTCTCCTGTCGCTATGTCATGAGGACTCACACAATATTGGAGTGAGATGTGACATTCAGCATCGAAGAAGACTAAAAGGTAATGTACAAACAGCAGTGTCTGGATCACTCAGTGCTTCTGTGATATAAATATGAGCAAGCCTACAGGCTTCACTAGACTTATTCCAGGTGACACTCGGTGTGCACATATGTACTCAGGATTTTTCCCAAAATACTTGAGATGAGGTGAGACATAAATTATTGTTTATATGAATAAAATTTACAGCCAAGTTTATTTACGGGATTTTCTCATTAATAATGCCTTTAAATCCAAGGGGGGGGGGGATCTCAAGATCATGAGTATAATAAGTAAAAAAGCTTTCTAACCTTCTTTGCATAGGGAGCTTCTTTTCTAACATAATGTGTATAATAGAGATTTGTATTTGCATTCCACATTTATTTCATCCATTAGTTCTTGACAATTTTCTACAGTGGCAGTACAGGAAATATAAGAGTAAAGGAAAAGAAAAGAAGAGAAAAGAAAAGAAAAGAAAAGAAAAGAAAAGAAAAGAAAAGAAAAGAAATAAAAGAAAAAAAGAAAGAAAGAAAGAAAAAGAAAGGAAAAGAAGGACAAGAAAGAAATCAAAGAACGACAAGCCCCAATCAAACGACCCAACAGAAAAGCACAGAAAGAACACCCAAGGCAAGAACCTCAAATCACAACCGACAAGAACAGCAATCCAGAACAAACAGACAAAAGAAAAGAAAAGAAAAGAAAAGAAAAGAAAAAGAACTTAAAGTAATGGAAGGAGTCTGTACTGAGTCTGTACACTGTCCAGAAAATACCACAACTTGGGTGAGTTTCCTGAAGACATAATTAGATTTCGAAAACAGTGTAGGACTAACTGAATTTCTTAATTAAAATCCAATTATTGGAATACTTCATGATGGCCACTCTAGGGATTATTAGCTGACAGCAACACTTGTTGAAATAATAAAACTTGATAACAAAAGTTTTATTAAAATCTCTATGTGTATGTGTATGGTTTTTAATCGCAAAGTAACACAATGTATATAATTTCAGCTGGGAAGGCTTTATGCAAGGGGGCTAAAATATGAGAGTTAAATTGTCTTGAAGTAGGAATTGATGTGGGAGTGAGTCTGCAAGACCAGTTGTCTCTTATTTCTGTGTGATGGTGAGGAAGAAAGCAAGGAAGTCCCCGAAGGCTTCTTGGACTGCCCGCAGAGCCAAAGGAAGGAGGGATGCTCCCAGCCCAGGGCACCGTCGAAGCAGCTGCTCTTGGGCTCCTGGGAGCACATTGCTCCTAAGGCTTGGGCTGGAAAGCTGCACAAACCCTGAGCGTTCAGGGCAGAAGGCCACCCCATGGAGAATGAGGAAGAATGGCAAAACTTCTCCCTGAAAGCCTGCCAGGGTAGGACATCCTGGCTCTAATCACATGTGCCAAAATGACATCATGTAGCTGCACCTTCTGAAGCAGCATAGTCAACTGTCCTCCATTCACTGTCTTGTAAGCAGGAATAAACTCCATGACACAGCATTACTGTCACTGAAAGGAGATCTCCTAGTGTCTTTCCCTCTGCCATTTTTTCTCGTTCATACTGTATTGGTTGTGTACGCTCAACAGCAGTGCTGGGCTGACAGTCCTGAAGAGAGAACTTACTTGTCACTCGGCAGAGCGGCTGCAGCAGAAGCCGGGCAGGGCAGGAGGGCAGGTTGCACCACCACTCGGCCGCTCCTTGGTGCTGGAGCAGTCACACCGAAGGCTCTGAGGGCAGCTCCTTCCACACACCCCTCCATCCCTTGGGTTTTGTGCCAAGCACATTAGAGCAAGGCCGACAAGCAGCGGTGCTGGGTCTTCTGCTACGCGCTCACCCATCCACGGGGAGCCAGGCAGGGGCTACAGCTTTTATGCACTGCAATAAAAAGCCGCAGAGCTCTGCTGACATCAGGAAGGGAAGTACAGGTAGTGAATGACTGGAATTGCTGGTGTCCAAAAGAAAGCTTATTCTCTTTTAAGAAAGCAGCTGATAAGGGGATAAATTATTTCAGTTAGAAGAGCCTGAGAGCTGAGCTCAGACGCTGGCATCTTCATGCCAAATACTGTTGCCACTGGCTTTAGCTAAGAAGAAACAGGCTCCTGGGCGAATCTTCAGTGCGATATGTGGAGCTCTGCACCCTTTCAGATTGCTTTCACTTCGTGGTAGGTTTGTAAACTACCTACCAGACTGATTTTGCTAGGAGCTCAGTGAGTAGCAGAACCTGAGTGAGGGGGATATTTTACCTTTTGTAATGACATAACTTAGTATTGTTTTTCCTACAAGGCAAAATGAGCTATCAGGAAACAACTCAGAAACAACTCTGCCTTTCGTGTTTTAAACCCATAAATTTAGGTGGCCAGTCTGTTCCTCTTCAGATAAATGAAAGTCTTGAGACTTCCTTCAGACAAGGTGGAGTTGAGCTTTTGTGACAAGTCTCGTTTGGATACCTCTTGCAATGACAAGAATTTTTAAGGGCAAGCTTTGTCTAAGTCCCTCACCTTGTAAATGATTTCATGTGGCCAGGTGTTAAGGCCGGCAAGGAATATCTTTAAAACCATTCAAGGCTGTTTGAACGTCATTATCAGGATTTTACATTGCAACTACAGTAATTAGGGCTAAAAAGACCCCAACAGGATTTATTTTTCTATTATCTAGAGGGGATTCCCTTAGTCATAGGTGTAAAGGACAATCTTCAGTCAGACATCAGCCCACTCAAATGGATGGCATCTTGTTACTTTACTCAACTACAAACCAGCTTCAATATTTTCAATATTTAGGGGATAAAAAAGAAATGTGAGAATATGGGAAGGAGCTATATACTTTGTAAAACTATGTGAAAGTGTGTCAAATTTCACCTGTAATAGCAATACGATAATTAACTGCTTTTGCTTACCCAAATCTACATTTGGCATTAAAACAAAGTGATATTATGAACTAGAATATTGTGAAATCTTTGTTAGAAATGGACAAATCTTGGAAGAACTTTCACCTTTGATGAAAACCTGAAATAGGTTTTCATCTTTACTTTACAAGGGAAGAGAAAGCTTCAGGCAACATATCAAAGAAATTACAGAGGAAATGAAATTCCTACTTTTGAATGCAGTTGCTGCTGAGGTATGAATACTTGGCTACAAAAAGAGAGACAGCTGTCAGGATCACCAGCATTAATGAATACATGTTTAAAAACAAAGGGATGTTGATTCGAGTTACTTTGTTGTGCCAGTGCAATAGCTATACTGCACATAGATGCATTTCCATTTTACTCTTGAGAAAACTTTACTAAAAATTGCTGGGAAGTGAAGCCAAAAATCAGAAGAAAGAGAAATAACCAATTCCCATGGTTTACATCATTTAATGTAAAAATTCATGCTTTCTCTGTCAAAGATGGGGGGGTGAGGAGGCGCTTAATTACGCTGGATTATTACAATCTTCCAGTGCCACCTTGTGGCTTAGCATAATACTGCAAAACACATCCAACATTAAACTTCCCATTCGCTAAGCATATGCAGCCAATTATGCATGCAGCAGTCCATAAAGTTAAGATAACAAACTGAGAGCAGGAAGAGGGTTTTTCATCTTACATATTGAACAAACTTCTGCCCCTGCCACAGCAAAATGCCAGCTTTTGCTGGTACGGAGTTGCACCCATAGCACCTAATGCTAGTATCTGGGTGTTACTCAAAAGATGTGCCCCAAAGCAGTACACAGAAAGACTCCCAGGGAGGCTTTGCAACAGGTCATGTCAAAGTACTTTAGCATTGCTCTATGTCTACACCATGTAATCTAGCACCAAGGATATACTTTTTGGTTTAAACCACTGTTCTTATTTCACAATGTAACTGAGTACATCACCATATGCAGGCATTACCACATGCGGGCACCTATTCCAGTTCTTGACCACTCTCATGTGAAGACTGCTTTCCCAAGCTTTCCATGATTTCCCTTGCTGCAATCTGAGGCTGTGTTACCACATCACACTCACAGCAATGGGACATGGTTCCTGAGCAGAGCCCTTTCGTATTGCAACAAGAACAACACCACCACGTGCTTGGTGGTAAGCACTTTCCACTAACAGTAAGTGGACTTCTTAAAGCTGCAAGTTAAGAGGTATATATCATCCAGAAACAAACCTGATCCATTTCGTTGACACAGAGGTCATAACCTTTTTGAACAGGAAAGTATTTGGGGTTTGTGTGGCAAATGTTTTGGCAGCAGGGAGGGGCTACAGGGGTGGCTCCTGTGAGAAGCTGCTAGAAGCTTCTCTGGCTCCAAGTAGGACCCGCCTCTGGCCAAGGCCAAGCCCATCAGTGACAGTGGTAGTGCCTCTGGGAGAGCAGATTTAAGAAGGGAACCTGCAGCGGAGAGGGAAGTGGGCTGTGAGAGAAGCCCCTCTGCAGACAGCAAGGTCAGTGAAGGAGGAGGTGCGCTGGACGACGTGATGCCCCTGCAGCCCATGGTGAGATGGCAGGCTGTTCTCCTGCAGCCCATGGAGGTGAATGGGGAAGCAGATGCCCACCTGCAGCCCGGGGAGGAGCCTACACCAGAGCAGGGGGATGCCCCAGACAAGGCCATGACTCCATGGGAAAGCCTGGCTGGAGCAGTCTGTGCCTGAAGAACTGCAGCCCATGGGAAGGACCCATGCTGGAGAAGTCCATGGAGGACTGTCTCCCATGGGAGGCACCCCACACTGGAGCAGGGGAAGAGTGTGAGGAGTCCTCCCCCGAGGAGGAAGGAGTGGCAGAGACAATGCGTGATGAACTGACCGCAACCTCCATTCCCCGTCCCCTGTGCCACTCAGAGGGAGGAGGTAGAGAAAATTGGGAGTAAAGTTGAACCCAGGAAGAAGAGAGCAGTGAGAGGGAAGGTGTTTTAAGAATTGTTTTTACTTCCTATTATCCTTGTTTTGATTTGATTTGTAGTAAATTAAATTGATTTTGTTTTTTCCCCAAGTTGAGTCTGGTTTTTGCCTGTGACCATAATTGGTGAGTGATCCCTCCCTGTCCTTGTCTCGACCAATGAGCTTTTCTTTATATTTTCTCCTCCTCATCCCACCACGGGGGGAGGAGTGAGTGAGCAGCCTCATGGTGCTTTGTTGCTGGCTGGGCTTAAACCATGACAGAAAGGCATATCTTTGAGAAGGAAAAGTGTACAAGACAAAAGGATGTCAGCAGCAATGGCAGTGACACCAGCAATAGGTGCAGACCAGCTCACGCTCAGACTGGTACTGTGAACTGTGATTCATGGATGAGACAGTCCAGTTCACCAGGCTGGCTCATCCCACATCCTACTGTGAAACTGCCAGTCTCAGCTATACAAGACCTGCAGCGGTGGCAAAGACGTTTGGAGGACATAAAAAATTAAACTGAGGGGAATCAAGTGGCTTGATTTCCATGAATCTGGATAATCCAAGAAACCCACAAATGAGACGTGTATGAAAATAATCTCCAGGTTGCTAAGGCAAAATTTACTAATAAGATCAAAATCAATCCTGGATAATTATGTCTCAAATGAACATGCAGTGCCTCAAATGAACAAGCATTATACAGCAGGCCTTAAATTGCAGTTCTTGTTTTGGAGAATCAACCACTTACCCTACTGACAGATCCATCTTTTACTTTTCAGCCTATGCTCCTTACAGATCTGTGCTGACAAATCTGTTGTTTCATGTCATCTGTCGATAGTATATATTATGCCATTTTCAAAGGTGCTGAGCTTATGTAGTGTACCACTCATAAGGTAATAGGATCATAAAACATAATTGTAAGAAGCCCATTTTCAGAAGATTCATCTTCCTCTTGAGGACATAAGATGTGTCCATGGTTTTATATCCACACATAGATTTAAGGAGACTATCAGATGCTGACAGAGGCCTGATTTAAACAGCAATGGTGTTTAAATCTAGCAAGGTGGCCATGATCACTCCAGCTCCCCAGGTAAATTGAGGCTTGCGGATCTCATTTTGTCTTTACGCATCTGGAGGACAGTCTCAAGATGAATGATGATACTTTTCTTAGCCAAGCACATACTAACTAAATAGGCATCTATGTACACATCAGAACGTGGATGTCTTAAGGGGCCATTACATTCAAATTTAAGGTGGGGTGGGGACTGCATACTTCAATTAGGTTTTAAGTTCCACTAAATTTAAAATGTTGCCAGCATGGTAGAGTGTACTTAGATAAAACAGACTTACAGTTTCAGAACTTGTTCAGTTTAAGCTCTTGCTGACTAAAATTTAGTAAATCCTTGAGCATGGTAGTTTAAATTCCTAGTTTGAATTAAATCCACCGTTTTAACAATGTTTACCTGGATCCAGTATAAAGCTGGTCTGAGATAATGATAAATAGGTAGTGGTTTGTTTTCCATTTGAGTACTGGGCACTGCAACAGTAGATTAATTACCCTTAATTAACTCTCTCCTTTGTAGAAGCTTGGAGCAAACTATCTAATGAGACCAGAAGGAGAGCGGAAGCTACTTGATTTACTTAATGCACAGGTATCATCTGTACAATTATCTGTCCTCTGAGCAGATGGGGTGCACTCACAGCAACCGAGCTCCTGGCCCTGGTAAATGTGACAAATTGAAGGAACTTGGGGAGACAGAAGAGCACTACCAATACTCACGGAGGCATCACAGCGCAGTCTCAGGTGCGGACTGACAGCACCTGTGCTACTAAATAGTCCTACGGCAGGGCAGCATCCATCTGAAGAGGAGTGAACATCTCCAGTAAATGGGTTCCCTGAACTAACTTGGAGGGTCTGTTCTTTGCTCATGGCCATAGCTAGGGAAATAAAAAACAAGGATGCCTTCTTAGTAAGGAGTCGTAAGGAATAAATGTGTGGCATTTGATGATAACTCTCTCCTCATTGGACTAAATACCCTGGGGAAAGACTTCTGCTCCTGAATTTCCATTCACTTTAGACAGTCTCTCCTTCTGCTGCAAGTTACTGGTGGATAAATCAAGCAGGACCCTTTCAGTACAGTGGCAGGATGGGATCATGTAATACGGGTGATAAAGCCAGGTCAGTGAGCTGTTAAGAGTTTGAAGAACCTTCCTAGAGGTGCTCAAAGGTCCTGGGGAACCGCTGTTGTGCAGAAGGGTGTCAGAGGTACCTGCTGTGTCCTATCCTCAGGACCGCCTTAGAAAACAGCATAGACATTGCCCACTTATGATTGCATAGCGTAACAGCTTGGAAAGCTCACACAAGAAAAAAACCATTACTGACTCAGCTCCAAGCAGTGGCCTGCTTCAAAGTGGCTTGCAAAAGGGCCACAATATATCCTTATATTACATGCACAGTGACTATGCCCACAGGAGCAAAAGAGCTGAAAGAATTAACATGAATGGTGTTTGACTTCAAAAAGGGAACTACCTAAAAAAGAGAAAGCTATGGAAGAGGAATGTAAATGTTACAGGCAAAAGGGTAAAAAATTTTGTATGGTGTGGAAATTATTTTAAGATGTCATGTTAGAGGCTCTTAATAAGCTGGTAACAACTATAAAAAAACTTTAAAAGGAACAAAATCACAAGTCAGTTATAGTAAACAACAGGGTGAAGAAAGATTTTAAAAGTAAAAAGAACACAAAAAGAAGTTTCATTCAAGTGAGGAAAAGAGAAGAAGATCATAAAAACTGGCAAGTTTAAAGAAAACCACAAGGAAGCCCAAAATATTTTTAGGAGCAATTTGCTGAAGGCATAAAAATGTTTCATAAAAAGCTTTTTTTAAACACCTCAGAAGTAGGAAGCCTGCCAGCTAGTTAGTCAGGCAGATATATGATCAAGATGTAAAAGGAATGCTCATAGATGATAAGGCTGAAAATGTTTATTGAATTTTTCCACTGCTGTTCATGGTGGAGGATCAGAGGGAGGCTCAGGCACCAGAGTGCTTTATATGGAGGAAGAATATGATGATCTGTCTCAAACTGAAATGTTAGAAGAAAAGATTTCAGAACAAATTATAAAATAAGTTGTAACAAATCAGGTTTCAGGACTAAATAACATTCACTTGGGACTCCTAAAGGAATTCAGGTATGAAACTGCTGAAAAGCCAACTCCATTTCGTAACTTAAAACACACACTGGTCTCAGGGCCAGAGATGTTAAGTATGATGACAATTTTTTTTAAATAGTTGTCGACATGAACCTAGGAAATCTGTTTTTCATCATGGGCAAATTGGTAGAAACTACACTAAAGAACAGAATCTATAGACTCAGAAATAAACATGGTATGTTGGAGAAGGGCCAGTATGACTTTTTTGGTGGGAAGCCATGCTTCATAAATCTACTACATTTCTTTGAAGAGTCATTTAACATGTAAACAAGGACACTGCAGTGCAGTAGGGGTATGTGGATTTCTTAAGTTTTGTCAAACTTTCTTTGTAAGGGCTTTAAAAATACTAAGCTTGCCTGGAGGAAGGTGGAGGTCCTGCTATGAATTCAAAATTTTCACAATGGAGGGATTTAGCCATGGGGCTCATAGGGATCTGTGCCAGCATTTTCGGTGCACAACAGATTTGCAAATGGTCTGGAAGGATCATCATAGTGATGTGCCAAGATTTGCACACCATGATGATACAGAATTATTCAGGATAGGAAAAAATGAAGATGGCAGTGAAGAGTTGTAAAGGGATCTAATTTAAAAAGTCGCCTGCATATAAAGTGGTAATAAAATGTAAAGTGACGTTCAATGTCAGTAAATTAAATGGTAGACCCTTATTTAAACATGTGCTCTAAACTATCTATTTCCACTCAGGAAAGAGGTATGCGGAAAGTTCAGCTTAACAGTCAGTGGAAATTATGTAGACAAATAGATCTTAAGCATCTTTAAAAAAATAAAGAGCAAAGAGGTCAGAAAACCTGAGTACATCACTCACAAATGGTTACTACATACCCATTGTTGACTGTGCACTGGTCTGCTCACCCTATCTGCAAAGTGCTTTAACAGAAGTAGGAAAGCTGCAGAGAAAGATAAGATCACCACTATGTTACAGCTTCCACGTAAGGAAAGCCTCTACAAACCACCTCCTCTGCTAGTAAAACCAATGGCAAAGGCACAAAATGATGTGGAGAAGGTAAGCAGGCAATGATTTTTGCACTCCTTCCCTCAGTACAAGAAGAAATGCTCACCCAGTGAACTGAGAAGGTAGTATTTTTAAAGGCAAGTGAAGGTCATGATGTAAGTGAATTTTGGAGCTCATGCCCAAAGGATGTGCAGGTCACCCATCTGAAAGGACTGAAAAAGAGACAGCTTAATGAAAGATAGAGCCATCAGGTGTTATTAAATAGTGACAATAGCCCAGCTGCACCCTTCTAGGTCGGTCAGTGTTTAAATTGCTAGTTACATGAAACTGAGAACTTTGTTCTTATACACTTTCCTTCAGTATTTACTGTCAGAGGCAGACTTTCAGGCTAAACAGATCTCTTATCTGTCCAGTCATCCTTATATTACAGTAGCACAGGTGAACGAAACACACAAAACATGACTAGAAGAAACCATTTGAATCACTGAGTCCAGTCCTCAGAAGGACAGGCTTCCAACAGCAGCTGCCTGGCTCAGAAAGTATCTGTTGAACCAGTAGACTCCAGGAGCCATAAAAAGCTTCCCCATGCTTAAAACCTAAGTAAAAGGCAAAAAGACAAAACTGCAGTGAATTACCAGAAGAGGACAGGAGAGACGAAGGGCACCACCACTCTCCTACATCCCTCCCCTAGTAAAGTAGAATTGCAAAAAGGAGACGACACCCACCCAGCAGAGGAGAGCAAAAAACCCAGTGATTTCTGCTGAAGTGCTGTGGCTGAAAAAATCCCCTTTGAATGCAAATGCATCAATTTGTTTGTTCTTATATTCCTAAAAATACAGATGCCTAAGAGCCACTGTTAAAAACTCTGATGCCACTTTTTCCCTTCTCTGTTACAGTTTTTGTTTAGGTGCATCTCAGTGACTAAGGCTCTCTGAAGGCAAGAGAGATGCCAATTTTTGTAAAAGGAAATGGAAGTGCTGTTATTCAACTCTGCTATATGATCACTAAATCTTAAAGCTTGTCTCATAGTGGAGGAGCAGTGAAGCAGGAAATTGGTAATGCAAAGTATGTAAGAGAAGATCCACTACAACAGGATTCAGGCCTTATCCCAAAAGGCGCTGTTGCAAAGAAAAGAAGAAATACAGGAACAGAGGAGAGCACTATGAAAATAAAACAGCATTCCAAAACAGACAAAAACCCCAAACCAACCTAATCATTTTACTACCGCATTCAAAGTTTAATTGTGTGTTATAATTTTGTGTGCAGTGATTTGTCTTCAGTAATGTACACAGCTGACACACAGCTCAGCTCCCCAGAACCAAGACCATATCAGTCCATTCATGGAGAGCTGGAAAAGTAATATAATTCATTTTAAAATTAGTGATAATCTATCTGGGGAGACAGGCTGATAGCAGCACTTTGGTTTTGAAGATTTCTACCTAAAAGTTGCTCGCTGTCCCTGTGGGGTTTGTTGTGACCCCGCGGGCAATGCTGGTGGGCAGTTCTGGGATGTTTCTGCAGACTCACTCAGAACATGTAATTCTTTAGTACAACTATGTGTGAAGAGATAAGTTTTTTAGATCCCTATTTAATCTAGGGGCTTTAAGCACCTGCTTTAATTCTGTTCACTTAAGCAGTACCATGCATCAATGGCATTATTAGCACTCTTTAAGTTAGGCACACAATTAAATGTTTTCAGAGTCACAGCTTGTATTCCTGCAGGTATGTGACCAGCTATGTCTGGCAGCTATAGGCATGTACAACTATGTAAGATGACTGATACCTGAAACTGTGTGCCTGCAGATATCTTCACTACAAAACGGTCCATGTGTGGACAAATTACATCAACTTTTCCTGAGGTGCTGTAAAACATAAGATTACCAACCAAAATTGATTTCACATTATTTGCTCTACCCAGATGCTGTAGTTTCTGCAGTGAATATTTTCATCTCTTCACGACACTGCATGGACCACTCTGTAAGCCCAAAAGGGAATCTTTCATATCTCAGATTGTCTCTGGTGTGTCCTCACCAAAGGAAGGCTGGGCATCCTTCTAGAACCCTGCTGACTGGGCAAATGTGCTATGAACAAAATTGAATCTAGACTTTGGATTAAGGGTTTTATTTATTTACCTATTTATGGAAAACATGGAATCATCTGCAGAAGCAATTTGCTGAAAAATGTAGCCTTCAGGATGTAGCGGCAGCCACAACTGACAGGCTTTTCAGCCTGTTTATGTCTGTGATATGACAGTACTTTAACAGATCTTAAATACAGAATTATATAATGCACAGTGCTTCACTCTCAACTGTGTGAGGTGTTCATGTTTTAATATTCAGCATGTACAGAGATTCACAAATATTAAACAACTCATTCTCACAACAATAACTGAAGCAGAGAAGTTTTGTTATGCAAGGGAATTGCAAGCTGGAAAATGTAAGGGCTTGAATATACTCTAACCTCAATAGAAAAACAAACTCTAGTTTATTCTACATAAAGCTATGACTAGCTCCAGCCTTAAGGTTAAACCGTGGTTTGTACTTGTTGACAGCAACTAACCTGGTGCATCGTTATGCCAACAGAGGCTGCTATGGATGAAATTTCAAAAGGTTTTGCTGAGCTTGTGACACAAAGCAAAATGCTTCATGTACTTCACATCCCCCCCTGTGCACTTTGGGCATGAACCAGGAGCACTTTTACTCTCAGAAGGACTGTTTAGTTGATCCCTCACTCTTAAATACTGTTATCAGTATGGAGAGCCAAACATACAAAAATTGATCTAGTTTGGCAGTATTTTCATAGCTATCATTTCTGACAGGGATTCTTCTGTACACACTTAAGTGTAACCATCAAACTTTGGCCTGTGGACTGTGGCAGTACACTCCCCCCCCCCCCCCCCCCCCCCCCATCCCTCCAGCAGGAAACGAAACTTCTCCAGGCAGGGAGAAGGGGAAGGAAAAAAACCCAAACCCTAGAGGCTGCAGGTTGAAATTTGAACTGGCCAATTGAGGCGTGCCAGGTATACCGAGGTGACCTTCTTGGCCAATAGGGATTAAAGTGACCACAGATCAGATTCGACAGGGGTATAAACGAGGTCCCGCCGGAGGACACGTTGGAACCAGTCCTCCTCGGAGCAGCGGGTCTGCAGTCGGGGACTCCCCCTCGGGTTGGGGCTCCGCCCGAGGTAACTCCTCGAGGGAGAGAGCCCTCAGCTTTTAGCTGAGTGATACGTGCGTTTTGAGCCATCACCTTAAATCTTGGGGATTCTTAAGTCGCCTGTGTAGTACTAATTCCCCTTACACCATTGAGCCTGTAGTTCACTACTGTTACTGGAGTTCTAACTAACTTTTTACTGAAGAATAAATCTGAGCTTTAACAGCTGTTGGATTTGAGTGTGCGTGCATCCGTAACATGGACTTAGCTAGCCATCTAGGCTTCACAGTCAAAGGACCAGGGCAGGAAACTCCAGAGGGCAATTCATCTCTCCTAACTCAAACACGAAGCTTCAGAGCACTTTGATATTTGATTTAGCTTCTTGGCACTAATTAGGCACCTACTTTAGTCAGAGCATATTGCATTTTGAAGATGCCATCTTTCTCCATTGGGTGAAGAAGAGGGGCCAACATAGATTAGATCCTATTTTTCACACAACTAAAGTTAGAGAGAATGAAACCCATTTCTTGTGTCCTCTAACTTGCTGGAATCATTAATCATGGATTTTAAATGATGATACCTAGGCAACCCCTTGCCTGACTTTCCTTCCAGATACATCATCCAGACACAGAATCCTAACCTTAAAGTCCAAATTACTTAATGGTCAAAATCAGAAGCTGTTTTGTAAAAAAAAAAAAAAAAAAAAAAAAGGCCTGAAATTCCAATCTAAAATCACTTTGAAGGTCAAACTTCAAAGTCTTTTGCTTTTTCTCCAATACGAATGTTAAGCAGTCACCAGCTAAGGGATAATGTAAAGCTCTTGCTCAGATACAGGCATCTACATAATATCACCACATGTATATATGGAATGAACGAGGAACATTTACTGTCAGGGAGAAGGAGTTATTTTCAAACACAGCCGAGGTGCTTTCAGCAGAGGAATTGTTCACATGCTGCTTTATGTAAACAAGCAGCTTTTTTATAAGCTCCCTGGGACAGTGATCTATTCTGCTGAGAAGTACACCTCAGCCATCCAGTTAAAAATAAATGAATAATATAATCCACAAAGACATCAGGAATACCTTTGCCATTCTAATTCCAGGCAAAACAATTTCCCATTCAGTGTTTAACACAAAGATTTAAGTGGATGAGTAGTGTAGTCATACACCTACTCTAGATGCCACCTTTGACTGTGCGGCAAACCAGTACCTGGAAGTCCCCAACTTCTGGATTTCTGTCTTGGGTCCTTCATCACTCTCTTAGACTGAGATGCCCTAGTAGGCATCAAAATAAATGGATGCCATGACAAACAGTCTGAATATGGCAAAAATGAGTGTGGTGGAGCAGCAACTCAAGTTTATGTAGCATTTGGCCTCTTCTAGAAGAGGAATAATAGATCAATAGATTAATAGATTAACATTCACCGTGTAGCTTTGCTGGCAACATTCCCTCCAAGTTTTACTGCTGCCAATAAGCAAAATTATAAATAAAAGAACTGTGTACCATTTGCCTGAGTTATATGCTGCCCGCTTCACTCACCCATTGCCCTCATTAGCAAAGGCCTGAAGAAAAATGACTCCATTTGTATCTATTTCTTATCCAAAATTCCCACTGGATACCCAGCTGTCAGAACATCCCTGTGTTTGAAGGCATTCAAGCATTTCTGAACCAAGATTTGAGTTTTCTCCTGTGTTAATTACAGGAACAACATGCTGAGCTGCTCTTCAATCAGAAATCTCCTTTTTGCCACACAAGAATGTATGACATACAGCTTATGACTGAAAGGAAAAGTAAGAAGTCAGCTGTATTTAGCACCTACATAAAATTGAACTTACATGTTTGAGAGACCATTGCAAAAGAATTTGAAAGAATCTCGCTGGATCAAATACTGTAACAATAATCTGCAGTGGCAGCATGATGTTGGCTGAGCTTCACTTGTCTTAACTTTGTGCTTTCTTCCACTGGGAGATGAAGTGCCAAAATTCTGAATTTCCCAGTGATCCTACTGTAGGTACCACTGTGTAGGGGTGAAAGGAAAAGAAAAAAAAAGAGATACAAGACCAGTTCCAAATAAAGAGGTAACAACACAGCGATGAGATGTGATGTGACACTGTCCTTGCAAGGGAAGAGATTGGAAATGGACGAGGCAAGTGAGATGAAAGCAAGAAATGGTTAATGATTGTAAACAGGCTCATTGTAAAGGGAAGTGAAAAGGTCACTGGACTGGAATCAGTGACTGACAAAGATGAAAGAGAATGCTGTGTGATGAAAGGATTCCTATTATGTACAGCAACAGGTTCTTGAAAATGGAAATACTGTACTACTGTGTATCAGCTGATGCTAGATGAGCTGCTAGTGAAAGACTGTATGAAAGTGACATTACTCAAGGAGAAACAGGGAAAAAAAGAGTGAATTAAAAGACTAGAGCATGTATGGAATTGCTGCCAAACTGCTTAAAGAACTACTGAGTGGTAGGAAAGTGTCTGCCACTGTATGGCCTTATAAAAATGTTACCTGCTCATCAGAGCACACTGCAAAAGCAGCCATCAAGAAAGAGCTGCAAGAAATCAAGGGGCAAGAGTTTGTTCAATGTTCCCAAGAACACGAGTTATTTGCCCACCACTACTGGTAGGCCAGCCTGGGAGAGGGTGTGTGCGGCTTAGCAAAAGATGTGGCTGGGTGTGCAGTATGTCTCCAATGATGCTAGTAGTGAGGACAGATGTTGGCTTGGAGTGAGTCATTCTGCGAAACCATGGAAAGAAGGTATGCCAGGTTAATGAAGAACATCTCAGGGAGCTGGCAGGTGACTGCATGAGTTCAGATGTAGTCCAAAATCTTGTTACAGGGGCTGCTAGTGAGATGTCTGCCTGAATTTCTCTTCAATTCCAATCAAAGAGAAGAGCAAGAGTAGTAAGCAGTAAGACAGTAAGAGTAAGAAAGTAAAAGAGTAAAAAAGAGTAGTAAGTACTAAGAGAAAAACACTGTAAATGTCTTTGGAATAAGCAAAGTTGTGCAAATGGCAGTATTGCCTCCTAGATACCTCAGTGGTAAAAATGTGAGGCATTGGTAGGTTAGCTCAACCAAGCAGCTGTGTGAGCAGATGAGTGGGGAAGGGACAAGGGAGAGGAACTGCCAGCAAGCAAAATGTTGACTGGGGGAGAGGATACACAGACCGTCTAGGGGAGCCTGCAGATTGCCCTATGATTGCCTCCCTCTACTCATACCACAGACCTGCAAAGTCTGACCGAAACAATCCCCTCTCCTTTTTCATCCCGCAGGAGAGGCTGCCAGAACAGCAGGTGCTTCATTCAATGTTTGCGGATCCTGTCCTTTAGTCATGTAGCTCTTTGTGAGTCTAAGTTTGCCTGCATGTTCCTGCCCACATAAAACAGGGGAGCCAGACTCTGAAGACAGTCTTTTGTCTTAGCTAAGCGATGCTAGCTAAAATGATGCCTGAAGGTACAGTGAGATTAGTTCATAGTGCTGAGCCTCAGCTGGACTCTCTGGAAGCTGCAGCTGCTGGGTAGTGTGGCTCTGAATAATAATAGGAAGAAAACACAGAAATGTCACTAGTATTTGCACCTTATATAAAATGTATTAATTGTGTCAGCTAGCTACTTCTGTGCTATACTGAAAGGGTGGTGAGACCTTCTCTGTCCTTCACAGGACTGAAACCTCTGTGCTTTGCTTTTCATTCCTTTGCTTCCCATGGTGCTTCCAATTCAGAAATGATCTGAAATACCCCTTGGTTATCTTTGCTTAGATGTAAGATATTCTGTCCTGAACACACTGAGTGTGCCTCTGCTGAGTCTTTTCCCTTTGGGTTCAGGCTACCACATCACAGCATCCTTCCATATTACACCTTCTGATGACGGTGCCTGTTTGGCCTCCCTGAGTAGGTATGCAATTACCTGGGAACAACTAAGTAGCAACAAGTGACCTGTAAAACTCAAAAATAAGCTAATATTTGGTCAATATGCTTCAAAAGACCTGTTTTAGAAGGGAGTCCTAGTTATCTCAAGTAAGTGACACTCATATGAAATGACATCTCAGGTTATCCACAGTCCTATTTTAACTTCTCAAATTTTTTATTGATCTTAATCAGAAATTTCTTTTGCCTTTGCAGTACTTCTTTCTGCATTCTTTATTTTGCATATAATAAAATAGGCATGGCTATAAAATCTTCATTTGTTAAGTACCATAATGATTTCAGGATGATTGGTTGTGACAAATGCAAGATGCTCTGTGCTGCAACTATCTTGAGAGGGCTGTGAGCATTAGCTGGCATTCCCTGAGTTTATTTCTCATTACATCCCATCATTTTACTGTCTTTCAACAATGATGTCCCTTGTCTTCATTCCAATGTTGCCTTGGGGATAATGAGTCCTCAGACCATTTTCCTCTCTCTCTCTCTCTCTAAAGAGAAAGCAAAGTACCAGACAAAGTAGAAGATAAAGAAGCTCACATAGTAGGAAAGCAGAGAAGGAGATGGGACTATACATCAAAGAAATTGTGAGATTTGATTCACGCTGGGTCCAGGCATCACTTGACTAATCTGTAAGAGGCACCAGTTTGGTCTATTCTGCAAAACTCGACTGAAATCATTTTAGGTTCCTCATGCAAACTGACTCCTTCTCCCTCTCTCAGCTGCTGGATTCTGAGTATCCCCTCCAAGGGGATCATGGACTTAAAACAAGTATTCTATGTATTAGAGAATGGTATGATAGACCTTGGCATTTATGAAATAAAAGGAAAGACAGCTAAGCTAATTTTTTTACACCGTCAGTTGCCGGAGACCTTTCCATGGTTACTGTATCATCACTACTTTCCAGTACATAATACTGAAACTGAATTGTGGATAACACACATCATTTTCCACATCTGTAGCTTTCATCTCTTGGCAGTCCTGTGAAAACTGTACATCTTGGACTCTCCACCATTTTAAATATGGTATCGTCTCTGCTTCAAGGCCACATCTCTGTTCCTTCTTGTGCAGAGATTAGCAGAACCGTTCCCTTTCTTCCCCTTCTCCTGGCACATCTCCATCTGCTTCTCACTTCGTAGGCAAGGGGAAGGCCTTCACTGCTGACCACTGGAAAGCAAGTTTGCCATTGCTTCTCCCAGCTCTGTTTGCTTCACTGAAGTGGGGTCAAATCTAGCCCTCCCCACTTTCTGTTGCTGCAGGACTGACCCTGGTTAGGGCAGCTGAGGGCGCTGCCATGGACACTGCTGCCATGGCTTCCAGCTGAATGTTCCTCCACAGGACAGAGACTGACTTGGTCAACGTTTTTGTGCCTGGATCCTCAGGGGTCTTTATTTTCATCACCCAATGGGTATTTCAGCTCCCACTTCTTTTGACCAGGAAATAAATAACACTGGCTCTTCTCTATGTAACTCAGAAATCAATATCTATTTGAAATCTCCACAGTTATCAGTGCTGTTGTCCTCCTTAAACTGCAGAACATTTGACAGCTTTATGCCCTAGCAACACAAAGCAAGGCAGACTGTGCTGTTTAAAATCATTTTCTCTCACTGGGAACACGTAGAAGCTGCGTGTGTGATACAACACACACCTAGCCATGGTCCCCCACAGCCCCACAGACTTCCTAATCTAAGAAGAATGTCCTGGGGATGCTTGGAAATAGCTGTAACTTGATGTGGGGGGCATGAAGACCACCCATAAACAGTACAGCAGATTGCTTGGGTTTACCCAGGGAAGTCAGAAATAAATGCACAATTTATAGAAGAGGTGTGCAGAAAAAGAGGTCATTCAAGCTCTGAATGTAGCTGTTGTGGTTCCTGACAAATAATTTACAGAAAAAGACACTTGGTTTTCTTTCAAACTTATTCATAAAGAAAAGGTACAAAGCCGAGTTTCCATAAATGGGTTTCATGCTTCTTTTTACGTGTCCAAAACACTGCTTTAACCACTTACTGAAGGACTATACCATTCAAAGCTGAAGAAGCCACACACACATCTAGTGGAAGAAAAGGATGCAAGTATACAAATAAGAATAAGATATCCTGCTTCCTCATTTCCCCTTCACAAAAATATATCTTGAGTGCAATCCTGATTTCTTGAAATCAAACACCTCTGGCTGTAATAGGGGCAGGGTTTCTTTGGTTGCTTCTGCTCCCCTGCCCCATCCCACCTCATTGCCACCAATCCAGCCCTCCTCATCAGACAGGCTCTGCTCATGGCCACAGCTATTTCTCTCTTTAGCCACACCAAGTAATTGCTCTGCAGCCACACCTTCACAGTAACTCTCAAAAAAGACAAGCACAGCCTGAATACAGCAAGTGTTTACTCTTTGTCCTCATCTTCCTTCCTTCCAGTTTCTTCTATTTCTATCAAACATGACCAAACTATATATTTTTGTCCTCATTGCTGCTACTTTTACTTTTGCTTACACCTTCGGGCCTCTTTGGGCCTGTAAAGTGTAATTTCTCATTTCTCCATCCTCAGGTGGTACCTTGAGTGCAAAAGCCCATTCCCAGATGGGGAGAATTATCCAGATGATCCTAAGGCATCTAAACATTTCCAGTCACTACAGAAATATGAATAAACAGGCAGATATGGGTTGTGAGACTCTAGGGAAAAGGAATACACATTTTTTGGTAGATAACATTTCCTCTGGCATTTTTCTGCAATGGCACTTTTAAACATCTGCTGCATCTTGCCACCTTGCACAGTGATACCGTCATAACTCATCAGTGATGCCCGGGTGGTATTTGCATAGCAAACCTCTAAGGAATGTCTATATTCCTCAGGAAGGGAAAATGGTAATTTGGTAGCTTGCATTTTCCCCTCTAACACTAATTCTCAGGTTGATATTGCAGGACAGTGTGAGGAGCAATGACCTGCAGAGGGTTCTGTCTTCCAGATAAGGTGTGAAACCAAGAGTCAGCTACTTGCAGTCACTAAAGATACTGTGCCACTTTTCTCTAAGGTGTATTATTTCCTCTACTCTGGTGAAATCACAGCTGTGAACCTTACATTCTGCCTATCTATTTTCTCCTTAAAATTAAATTGGATAGGATGGTTTTCATTTCCTGTCCCATCACTTCTTGTGTTGTGTGGCTACAGGCAGTTAAACAACCACAGTTTTCACCCTGGAGGTGCCTGTATCTCAGTAAAGGGTGAAATAATCCTTTTATGAAAAGAATTACCTGCCTCACAGGAATGTTGTGAAGTTTAAGCCTTTTTTTTTTTAAGAGGATTGAGATAAAAAGCACCATGGGTATACAGATGACCTGCGTATTTACAAGGAATTGACAAATTTCAAATGCAATTAATTAAGATCATCATTTTCTGAGGTTTCAGTTTCCTTCATCATTTTTTGAGAGGAGAAAGTTGGTTTTGATTAAGCAAAATAAAAGCAGTTGAAAGATAGTCCAGACAGAAAAGAAAAACCAACCATGGTGCTTTTCTTCAAAGGAAATAGCGCTCTATGCCAGGCATGATCTCTACAGGATGTCTAAAAACGATCGTGAAGGATGGCTGTCATATTAATGCATTTTCAGGTCTTTTCCTGCAGCCACTTTGAAGACATGTGACGCAGCTGTATTTCTTTCTATTCAGCAAAACTAGTGCTTGCTTTGAATACCAAAGGAAAAAAAAAAAAAGAAACAGAGAGATCTCTGTCAGCCGTCCCACAGCCAGTGCAATTCCTGATGAAAATGACGGCAGATGCCTAGTTTTCATTAGTACCTTGCACTTTCGTTCCTATTTCATTGAGTTTTGCAGACCTGGAGACTTGCCATCCAAGAAAAATTAACCCCTTGCAGTGAAACCAGGGAATGTGCTTAAAATTGGGTGTTAACATTGATTTCAACAAATTTAGCAAAGACAGGGCATGGTTAGATGTTATTCCATGGAGTCCTGGCAGAGGGAGACATCAGGAACTTCTCTAGTTATTACACTGGAGGTTCATCTGCCTTGGAAGGATAATTGCTGTTATTAATCCTTGTTTCTGGCTGCATCCAACATGACTAAGAGACTTTCAAGTACCAAGAAAGAGCAGTCTCTAACCTTATCGTCCTAAATTAAATACAGTGTCAGAGGTAAGGGAAAGTAGTACAATGTATAAAGTGCTCCTTAGGATGATCTGAACTAGATGCTGTAAATCAGCCAGGCAGTTTCATAAGTAAGGTTAGGGATTACTTTGAGAATCCTCCAGTCTATTTGAGTCATACAGTGTTTGTAGAAACTGACTGCTTTATTCTTGATGGGTTTTGTCAAGTACCTCCTGTGAAAGTAGGTATACACACCATAGGGAGAAAATTAAGTGTGGCCTATTCTCATTTATTTTCAGGAGAATTTTCCAACTTGCAGTTTAATGAGACTTCACAGAACAAACCCAAATTCTTCCTATTTAAACTCTCCTTTTAAAGTCTTAACTTTCTTTTCTTTTTTTTTTTTTTTTTTTTCCCCCAAAAGTAAATATACTAACTGCGGGCTGGCCTCAAACCCTAATTTACAAATGTTTTATATTAACCAGGTGTTTATTTTGTTTGCATTATCTCATCCTCTTCTTCCCTGGATATTTGAGGATTAGCATATGTTGTGGACAAGATCAAAGAGATCAATTTACAGTTTGTGAGCTTTATAAGGGAATTATTTGATTTTTGCAAACACAACACAGCTGTTGTGCATGCAAAAATCTACTTACTTAATGGTATGTAAAGAAAAGATTTCTATGAACTCTTTTGTTCGACAGAATTCACCCCTCCATCTCCTACAAAAATCAATTAAGATGAAAATGCAACTGGACTGTGTATGTGGGTTGTTTTTTTTAATCAATAGAGCCCCATGTCTCCAGATTCTATTGAAGTAGGTTTTCAAAGCTCTTTTGTTCTCACCTGTCTATGAAAAATCATTCATGGCATCCTGGATCTCAGCTCACAGTGACTGCTTGAATCCAAAAGGTAAAGCACTCTGTCCCCAGGGAGGGCGCCAGCTGTCTCATTGATTCTACATGGCTCTTGGCTGATGCTGAAGTAGCACTGGCATAATTTCCGGAGAGAGGTGTATAATGAGGTAGCACCATGTTAACCATTACCACGGAGAAGTAGAACATCTGGTCTGGAAGAAAAGAGGAGGCCAGAGCTGAACTATCAGCATCAAAGCATGCATTTGTGGGGCAGCATACGCCAAGATTCACTGGCTAGAAGCAACAGATTTAGGGATGCAATGGGATGTAAAAATAAGAGTAAAAATAATAGGGAGAACACTCCTTTTCCAATATATTTCTTCTCTAGCAGTTATGTTCTTGCTGACTTAAAAACAACACTGTTAAAATTCTTCTACTCTGATGAAAGAGAGGTTACTCAGAATAAGCCTCACTTTGTATAAATGCACAGTTATTTCCTCAACATTTTTTTTTTTTTCTATCTGTCTCCATTCCTTTCACAGACCAAGCTGCCACTTTGATGTAATCCCACCAAAACCCCAGCTCGGTGCAACATTTTCTATCCTTTGCAGGTTAAAATTCTACAGCAAGATTTTGCAAATGTCAGGGAGCACCCAGTCTATGGGCTGGGAGCAATCTCCTCGTGCACCTCTCCCACAGTCTGGAGGGACGAGGATGTAAACAGTGAAAATACTTCATCAACAGTTGATGGAGATGGTGGGGAGTGGTTTAAAAACAGAGGCAGAGGGACAGAAAAGGAAGGAAGTCATGCTAGGCAGCCCCTGCTAGCAGGGGCATTCACACCAGGTGCTGGCTCTATTCTCCACTGACTCAATGAAATCCCTGTCTATAGCAATAGGATGCTGGCAGTTTCTGCAGTGGTATACAAATGTCTGGGTATATTTCAGATTGATATTTGTTGGGTTGATACTTTTAAGAAATCTTGGGTTTCCATCAACAAAACAAAAGGAGGTGAGAAGTGTCTTCCTACCATCTGCAAGGGATAAAATGGTCTCTGTATTGGCTTCCAGAGTACAGCTTTCTCACTGGCTGCACTGTCAGCTACCTGAGTGAGCGTATGGTACCTTCACAGCTCTCTCATCACCATTCTGGACATCATCCTCGCTGGGCAGAGTTGCCTCCTAAAGGACTGATACTAGGGAATCTGGTAAAGCACCTGTGGTGCCAAGTCCCCATGGCAGGCATTTCACAATGAAATTCATCACTCTCTCTTACAGTCATGGTGGGGGTTACTCTGTCCAGAGTTTTGCTGTTTGCTTTGGCAGGGTTAGGATTCCCAGCATTGCTCTGTCTCGTGACAGCTTTAGGATTAACTGTCTGACTAACACAGCTTGTTAGTTGTGCACCAAGACTTTTGTCCTTTTGCCTGTTCATCCCTGAACTGGTGTCTTTGCAAAGCATTATGAGGTTGATTGCAATTTTCTTACAATGCTAAATATGGAATAGTTAAATCTGCCAGGGACCTTTTAATCAGTATCTCTACCAATTTTCCTGATGTCCCATCGAGTTGTTCATAGCATGGCTTTGATACGATGTGTTTTAACTGACACAGCAAAGAAAAGCATTGTTAGAACATAAGACTCCCATGACCCCTCTCAACCCCAATCAGGACTCCCCGAAGTCCCTTATTTCACATTGCAAGGAGTCAGACGCACAACAGTAAATTATCCGCTCCTAAAACAGAATACTAATCCTTCATCCTCACCCATTTTCTCCTCTTCTATTCACAAATTGCTCCAGGTAGTTTTCTACTCTGAACAGCCCATTGTTCTTCCTCTACTCCCCCATCTGCCTCCTCAGAGCAATACATCATCTCGTTTCCTAATCAGCTTTTCCTATCCTACTTTTGAACTCCAAAATATTCTGTGCCTTTCTGGATTTGCTAGTCCATCTTTTTCTATTAGTCCACCCTGTTCACTGACTCTTTCAGGTCCTCCCCTCTTTATAAATACCAGGAATGCTGAGGGTTTTAGCATATATGCTCTATTCCCCAATTTAGTGTTATGAGTCTATATCTATCTTACTGGGGACTGGAACTCTGCAAAACATTTCTCCTCAACCCCTGCTTGTTGAGACTGGCAGACCTCCTGGTGTAAACTGTGTCCCCCCTTCCAGACAGTGCATGTGAATATTTTTTTGGCATGGACACTGCGGCTCAAAGGGAGGTGGGTATTTCTCCTAAGTTTTAGCTCAACAAGGAGTTGGGACACTGCTGGTGGGTGCCTCCACAGCCAGGAGCTGCAAAATACTCCCAAATCCTAAAGGACAGATATAGCCAGGAAAAAAAAAAAAAAAAAGGCACCACTGCATTAGAACAGACCATATAAAAAGTTTCTTTACAGACCCATCTGTATGAATGTAAGTGGCTGATCCATTTCTCTATAACAATTCTGGTATCAGTCGCCTGACAAGTTACTGCGGGGGAAGAAATAACATGTCATCAAAATGAACTCGAGTATTTCCATTTTGGTGCAGAGAACATTTGATAAAAAGAGGCACTTGTCATCTCTTCCTTAAACATAGTCTTCTGCCTCTTTTGTTCATACCACTAAAAGCTAGATAGCATATGCACAGGGAGTAAATTCTTCACAGGCGGGCATCTGGATCAGTATATTGAAATTGAGTCTATTTTTAGGCAACTGATGCTAGCTTCCCCATGAAACTGCATATTCGTAGTTTTCAGGCTTTCTGAAGTGGATTCTTGCCATAAATTGATTGTAAGTCATTTTGAGTGCATGGGAGGAAGGGCCTGCTCCAAAGTCTATTGAAAATACATTAGAGTCTTTCTATTGATTTGAAAAGCTGAAGATCAAGCCAGCAAGGATTCATTCTGTCCATGTAAAATACAGGCAATTTGCATTAGAAATGCAACATAAATGTATTTCTTATGCAAAACTCAGCTGAACAACACACTTCACTGCCTATCTAGCAAATTCCACAGCTGGAAATATTGTTCTCTCTTTTATATCCTTATTCTTCTTATCCAAGTAGTTAACCAGATATTTGGGGTTTTCTCAATTGTTTCGTTAGGGGGATAAATTGATGACAGAGTCTGTGATTGCTCTGGTACAACCCATTTTCTTTACCAGGAACAAGCATAAATCTCTGATACAGCAGGAACAAGCAATAGAATGTAATTTTTTTTTTTTCTTTCAGCATTCTAAATCTGTCTTTTTAACAATCATTCTGCCCCAAAAGCTGCTTTTTTCCCCTTTGGCTTTCCTCCAGTCATGCCACACATATCTGTCTCCTGTTTTTCTGGTCCTTTCTGCTTGTTTTTCTCCTGGCTGCTGATTGTCTGCTCTATTCATTAGATCCTTAGGCCTGAGACTGCTTTCTAGAAATTTGGGGCTGCTGGGATTTGCTGTCAGTGTTCGTAGTAGCAATCCCATTGTGTCAGTTGCTGCTTAATACCTGCTGTCACTTAACTGTTCTCATTTACCTTAAGAGACAGTGATTGTCACGCCCAGTAATTTCAGTGAGGTCTGTGATTGTTTCCAAATCAAAAAGCTCAGGTCTGCGATCAAGTTACGACATGTAAGTAGTTTCCTTGCACTAGATGATCCACAATAAGTGTCCAAATATTCTTCCTCTTAGGCCATGTCAAATACATAGGAAATTCATTTAGCCAAGTCCCCAAAGAGTGTCATCCAAATCAAAATAATTTTCATATTGACTCACTTGATGTTCTCAGGCCACTAAGGCTCAAAGAAGGCTATATATAGATCAATAGGTTCACATGGGATCAAATGAGAGGAGCATATGGTTTTAAACCTCTTCAGGAAAAATTTGAGCTATGAATCAAGCCATTCCTCATTTTGTGAACTTGTATTACCTTGAATGATCACACATTGTGAAGCAATGGATATATATTAAATTATTACCTTTTGGGGACAGTATAACTTGTCTAAGCCACACACTGTTAGGACAGCAGAAATTCAGTGTCCAATGTAATTCTGTTATATTATTTTTTCTCTCAAATTTGAATATTTTTATTTCTTAAAGTTTTGAAACACATGTAAAGTCAAGATGTATTCATAGAACTTATTTTAGCAAATAAGTGTGGCATTTGATCCCGAAGGGAGCCAGTAATAGAGATTCCTGGTGTTTATTCTGGGGTCAATCACCAATTTGCAGAGAGATTCATATTCTAATTTTTGGTCTTGTGTGATGGCCTACAGAATATTTTTCAGTAGACTCATGAATTCTCATTAATTTATGAACTCTCTGTCGTGGTTTAACCCCAGCCAGCAACTAAGCACCACGCAGCCGCTCACTCACCCCCCCCCCACCCAGTGGGATGGGGGAGAAAATCGGGAAAAGAAGCAAATCCACGGGTTGAGATAAGAACAGTTTAATAGAACAGAAAAGAAGAAACGAATAATGATAATGATAACACTAATAAAATGACAACAGCAATAATGAAAGGATTGGAATGTACAAATGATGCACAGTGTAATTGCTCACCACCCACCGACCGGCACCCAGCTAGTCCCCGAGCGGCGACTCCCTGCCCCCACTTCCCAGTTCCTATACTAGATGGGATGTCCCATGGTATGGAATACCCCGTTGGCCAGTTTGGGTCAGGTGCCCTGGCTGTGTCCTGTGCCAACTTCTTGTGCCCCTCCAGCTTTCTCGCTGGCTGGGCATGAGAAGCTGAAAAATCCTTGACATTAGTCTAAACACTGCTAGCAGCAACTGAAAACATCGGTGTTATCAACATTCTTCTCATACTGAACTCAAAACATAGCACCGTACCAGCTACTAGGAAGACAGTTAACTCTATTCCAGCTGAAACTAGGACACTCTCTTTATGGCTGTTATTTTCAACATGGAATAAATTTATGCAAAAAGAGACCCTGCCTGAGAGATAGAAATGAGTCCTCAGGGCCTTGTACGGCTTCTCCCCAGCAAAATAACGGAAGTCACTGCCTGAGCCATTAACTCTTAATAATTTCAAGCATCAAATTAAAGAAGGGATGGAGAATAGAAACAACACAGAGGAAGGACAGGAGGAGGAGATACTTAAAAATGGATTTTACAAGCAACACTCTAACAAAAGTAGCAAAAAAACCCCCTAAAACAGGAAAGAGGGTCTGGCAGAGAAAGATCGAGAAGTCCTGAGAAACCTTAACCACAATATTAATGATCCTTTAAAAAAAATCCTAAAAGGTGGATTTTTTTTTTTTACAAATCTTCTTTGTTTTCCATTTCTTTCATTATTTGTATGCTCAAGCTCTTTTGCAAAGGCTGAATGTGTTTAGCTTCAGCTGTCACAGAGCTCTGCAGAGTTAAATAGCCTGTCAGAGCTAACTCAGGAGAGCTCTTCTTCTGGGCCTTGATGAAACAAAAGCTATTTCAGAAGAGTGTATGAGCACAGCAACATTCAAATGTTTCTGGAATCATATTAGTATAAAAAGTAATGCTTTCGTATGTAATTTTTGTATGCCCCCTCCCTCTTACTGCTGAATAAAAAAAGCCTATTTACACCAAAAGTAATAAATTGTGACATTGTGCTCATACGAAAAACTATTGAAATTAATGACAAGAAAACCACAGTGTGTTCAGCCTTCTATATGAATTTTACTTTCCCACTTATTTTGGGTCTTGGCTATGCTTTGTCAAGACAAAGAGTTATAAACACCTACAAAATGTGTTTACCCTGGTCTTCTACTCCCTGATGGAAAGCTTTCACCTCTCAACCACTATATAAAAGATGGGCACTATTGCTCTCCCTATCCTTTCTCTGTACCTTCAAAGAAGAAAAGGATTTAATTATCTGTTCTAATGAGTTGACATGGAGGCATAAACAAAAGGAATCCCTGTCTGAGGGGCTTAAATTTCCCCATACATTTGGTGCCTAACTCAGATTTGTCAACTCTGCTCCCAGAGCCAGTCTTCAGATCTGAGCTTGACTATACATGAAAAGCCAGGTATAAAAGATTTGACCAAGGTCATGCAGAAGTCTGGGATGGAGTGAGGGATTGAAATTCTTACCTTCAAATGGCTTGTTCCCTTCTAGTGCACCTGGAATGGCCCTGAGGACCAAAGCACTAGCTATTCACATAATGAATAACCCTTCCACTAAAAATTGCGCCAGGCACACTCGGCAGCAGGAGCAAGGATAAGTGGGAGGACTAAGCTAGCTGATAACACTTGGTAAACTATTAACCAGCCCACACATGGGCTTGAAAGGTTTGTATGTGTATATATTAATCTTTTCTGTAAACATACAGAGGACAATTGCGGACACGGTGGCTTAAACTGCCAGTGTTAATAGATTGCTGACCCAACACAATTACTACTGCACAACTCCCACAGATATCTGTCCTTTCTGCTGAGAAGGACATCCTAGTTGGGTCCTCACATCCTGCAGAAAGTGGATGGGCCTGATAGAAATCAGTTATGCAAGGGGAAAAAAACCCAAAACAAACAAACACACAAAGAAACCCAAAATAAGGGTATATACATATGTATATAACTGGTGTTTGGTTTGCACTGAGAAATATAAAAGATAACACAGAAAAGCTCTTTGTGACACCTAATACAGATCATCTTGAAGAGTGTGGGACATGTCCTCACTTGAATCCAGTAACTCCAGCACAGAGAATGCATGGAGGCTGCAGTTTGTTGGCAATGGTTGCAATAGGAGCCTCATGGTCCTGCTCAGTGGCCCTAGGTTAAAAAACAGATTTGTCCTCTGCATACCATCTGTATTCTATCCACCTAAAGCCCAAATACTCAGGCTATAAAAGCAGAGCAGCTCTCAGTGAGGGTGTATAAGTATCAAAACCCCTGAATATACATGAGTATTCATGTATCTGCATTTGTGTACGTCCTGTGTGTCCTGGAAGCCCTGAGATCCCAGCAAATCTATTACATCCCGATCCAGTTTCTCTGGGCATTCTGTTTTAATGGTTGTATGATATTGCTGGTGGCTATGATAAAGGTCTCTGGTCCACCCCAGAAGTACATACATATCAACTCTGAGAAATGCCATTCCTTTTTATATCAAAGCACCTGGTTTCCTTTTGCAATAAAAGGTGCTATATAAGGCAAGATATGACAATCTGAGCAATAAAATTAGAAATCCTAATCTCTCCATGCTGGGCACAGAGAGAAGTTCATTGAGGCATTGGTTTACTGTAGTATGTTATCGAATTGTGATAATGCAGATAAAAAGGGAATGGAAATGGCAGTTATTAAACCAATTGTATCTGCAAGGATATTAATTTAATCTATCTCACTTGATTATTATTATTACCATGAAGCTTAAATGCAAATCCTGAAGTGTGAGTTAAATAGATGACTGAGTTTAGTTAGGGGGAAGGGAAATAAAGGATTAACAATTATAAATGCCACTTCCTTATATGAATTTGGAAAAGAAAATCTTTCTTCTAAGTGATACTTTGATATCCTTCTTGTTTTCTAGTCTTCTTGTTAGGAATTTTTAAAGCTCCTACTTTAAAGGAATCCATAAAGAGGACTAGTGTATACAGTTTTGCTTTAATGGACATGAATATGTTTGCCTGATATTAAAACTTAATTCTCTGGTGTTTCAGTAGATGCTCGGAAGCATATGGAAATCAGAACACCGAGTGAACTCAAAGAGAAATGTGAATGGTTCTTCTGCCTACAAATAAACAATATGCTCTAATTAGTTTTAAAATTTGTATTAGGTTATTGTGGTGCTAGCACACCCCAAAAAGAATTAAAATGTGAAAAATATGGTTTCTGTTTTATGTTTCCATTTCAGTGTATGGGATTCTTTCTTCACATATCACATTTCTTTAAAGAAAGAGTTAGGGTTGTGTTAGGTTTCTTATACTGTACATATTTAAAAGCCTATATCCAGGGACCAGCACAATAAACCAGTGTATTCTGATAGATTAAAAGTGAAATTTGGTCTTCTTTTAGATAAATGGCAAAATTCCAGGGTGTCACCTGAGGTATAAATACTGGAATCAGAGACTATCCACATCCTGACTGAGGATGTATCTATAATATATACTACACTTTCAAGTCACTTGCTGAGGGTAATTTCATCTCAGAAAGACCATTTTACCAGAATGACTGTGGTGCTTCTGGTACCCAAGTAGGCTTGTTCAGAGCACTGTGCTCTGGACGTATAACCAGATACGTGCAGCCGAGCCTTCAATCATCTACTTAATCTCCCTGTACTTTAGTTTTCTTATTGACAGAGTAGAAGACAGGCTGGAAGTCAGAATTGTGGCATAAGATAAGAGGTATAATTAACCTTTATAAAGTATTATGAAATTCTTAAATGAAAAGAACTAAGTAACAAACCGACACAGCAAGAAACAAACCCCAAACTTCATTCTGTGAATTAACTCTCCTAGCCGAATTTTACCTTTGCCTCTTTTTATTCCTTGTCCCTATCACTTCTCATCCCTGTAAAAGTATTTATTTCCAGAAATTAGAATATTGTAGGCACAGTCCGCTGATATATTTCTTCATACTGGACTGAAATAACTTCAGATAGTCTTGTTTTTATTAGGAGTCTCTAAATGGAAAACACCTACCATCACCACCCCAACACCTTCCAAAAGAAACTGTAGTCATCCCTAGAACCCAATTAAACAACAGAAAAAAGCAACAGTATAGACAATGTCCTGCAGATTTGGGTCCTATAATTGGGTTCTTTGGTATGTTTTCCAGCATCAGGGCTATGGTCACACTGCAGCCCTTCCTTGGGCCAAGAGGAAAACACTTCTTTCTGCCTCCGCCCAGCTACATATTTCATAAAGTGTTTGGAAATTTATCTTTGAGACTACTGTTTTTCTCTCAGACTGGCTGGAATAGGCCAAGAAATTCAGTGGTTATAAGGAGATGAGTGAAGGGAACGGTAAAACACACATGTATCCACACACATATTAATCCAGCAATGATTTCATTAGCCTCCTTTCTTTAGGAAACTGCACTGAACCTGTTTGAAATAACTTCAAATAGTGTAAGAAAAAGAAGAATAAACATCCAGAATTGTAAGGAGGTTGATTCACTTCTGATAAAAATCAGACTATAGTGTACTGGACCAAGTCTTAAAACCTCAGTCCTGCAAAACATTTAACACTCATTCTTAAGGTAATGTGTTTAAAATGGACTACATGCTTAAAAGACTTGTTAAATTGCAGCCATACTTTATGCTGAAAGTTAGGATTCAGATCTTATGAATTTAAAATAATAGCTAAGCCAACGGTAGCCGAGGTTTATTATTATAGCTGTGTGCAGCATGGTAATCAAACCCGTGGAAATGTCTGCAGCTGTACCCACAACATCTGAAATGCTTCCTTCACTAAGCTGAGCTCTTGAACTAAGTGGATTGTTGCCTACCACCCAACATACACAAAAAAACCCAGAGAACAGAAAGAAAAATATCGTTTTGGCTGCCATATCCCTAAGTTAATAATCATTGTAGGAGCACATGTTGAGTTTTAGTATTAAAACGAAGGGTTTCATATTACAGATTATAGGGAGACTCGTGAACAAAGTGGCAGATATAGAAAATCAAAGTGTCTATTGAGGCATGGAGCTGCAATACAAAAATAATCAGTGCAGAAAGCAAGGCAGTGACAATACAATTTTAAATCCATTTGATAGGCAAACTATATCTGTTGAAACTTCTCAGGGTGAATGAGTACAAAACTCATTATCAGTATTGCAGCATGTCCCATGACACCACTTTATTTATTCAGATGAAGATTGGAGAATGTGAGTAAATACAGCATCCCTGCACTCTAAAAATTCTTTGCAGGTAAATCCTTTGCCTGTATTTGTTCTTTGTGCACTTTCCATGAGTCTTTCATGCAATCTTCCTGCCCACTGTAGGAAAACAAGCTTTATAGAAAGTACAGGTCATATGCCTGTGAAGTGTATTTACCATTTAGAATGGTCAGTGAACACATTCAGGGTCTTAATGATACCGGAAAGTACTGAATCCTTAATCTCTGCTTTTATCATTTAATGTTCTTGGTTGAGTATCTCAGATGTCTGTGAAGCATCACAGAGTACTCAGTCATGCCTTTAAATGGTGAGAGTTACTTGGCTGGCAGAGTCCATTCAGTCACACTGTGTGGCAACATACTTTGCATCTTGACACAAATGTTTGTTTTTCACTAAGTATTTTTCACATACGAATTTTCCCCCCAGGACTATGGATCCCAAGCAGTCTGCAGCCCATTTCAATCCGTGTCACTGGCCAGCACCTTGGATCCTAATGTAGAGGGATCTGTTCTTCTCCTCTCATTTGAATAAAAAGAAGTCTCATAAATTATCGTTCCTGAAATATTTCAAAGGGACATGACCAATCACATTTGTACATTTTTCAAGATGGCAAAACTTTTAAAGATCACAGTGTCAGTGATTATCCATGGTTTGGACTGTGATTTTTTCACCCCAAATCCAGAACTACACCTGATTTGATAGTGTCTGAAGCCTGAACAATCTCTTAGCACTGGTATGTGGGGATCTGTGATTTCCAGTGAGCTTTGCATCAGACTCACATACAATAATTACTATTGTTTGCTCTGCTTTGTAGTGGAAAGCTAGTGAAGATTCAGATTGTGCTTTTTCTTTTTTTTTTTTCCTCATTCTTGCTGTAATCTCTGTAATTGTGGTAATAACGATCTGAACTACCTTGCCCTTTTCCTTATTGAGTAATTTGATTTGAAATCAACTCCTATTCTCACGTTCAGTAACCTTAGGGAAGAGGTGAAACAGAGAGGTCATTCAAAATACAGAGACTATCAAAAAGGTTTAAATAACTGAATCATTAAGATTCCATAACCTCCTCTCCATGACAAAGATGGTAATGAGAAGAGGAAATAGCATACTATGCAATGTATTCAGTGGGAAAATTACTGTAATGAAACTTAAGCACAGGAAATAATACAAATGTAGCCTGTTCTCATTATATTCTAAAGATTGACATTTCTGTATCCCTTTCTATCTGTCGTTGTCACTCTTCTATGAAAATGAAACCATGCTTTCATCTTAAAAGTCACATTTTGCTCAGCATACAATACAAATGTATCACAGAAAATTGTAAGACCAGATATGTGGTCAAGCGGTCAGAGTATTTCTTTACCGTTCATACAAATTGGGAAACAAATCTTATGCTCAAATCTAAATGCAGTATTTATCAAGCATTACAACTATATTAAGATTTATAAGGTATAGAACAGCCTTTGGAAACATCCAAAATAAGTCTCTATGTGCAACCATGAACCAGTTGTATCCTGTTGAGACATGAAGTGAAATAACGAGTTTTCCTCAGGAGACTTCCATGCAGATGATTACTCCAGTCATCCACAATATGCACAGACTTGCCATCTGCAATGCAAAATGAGTAAGATGTTATTGGTACTTCCATAGCTCACACTCCTTGTGGGCCTTGATCTAAACTCTTTAAATCTCCCATGATCATGAGCACAGAAGGGAGACCAGTGTACTGGAGCCTAGTACTCCTTACCTCACAAAATCTGATATGAACTCAATGCAGTGAGGCACATTGTATGCAACTTTTTCATAATCTTCATCTAAAACTCAATTAAATGAACCACAGGCACATGTTATCAAACAATTTCCTGTGCAGAGGTACTAACAGACTGGAAGAAGATACTACTTCTTATTCTCTAGACTCACGTATAATGATGAGACACTTGGCAGGTGGGGATTTCTCTTCTCTTCCCATCTGGTTTGCTTCCTTTGAGCAGAATTCTAGCACTCAGTGCCTAGTGGCCCCTGCATCAATAAACACCCCTATGTTTCTAGTGTTACATCTTCACTTGACATAACAACAAATGAAAGTGTTCTTCTGTATATTCAGTTCTGTTTCACATAGCTTTGGCAACTGCCAGCTGGAACAGGAAAAGACGCTCTAATTTCAATAGTTGACATAACTGATAGGCAGAGAAAGGCAACCAGTGACAACCAAAAAGGAACAGGACATTACAGAAAACTTGTATGTTAACACCAGAGTCCAAGGCCAAACAGATCACTAAGTAAGATTCAAACCTCACCTTTTCCTGGCCCCAGCTGTCACCAGGCATCAGACCTAACAATTCCTAAATTCATGTTTCTCTTCACTGACTCATAGGAAGTACTCCTATACATGGATAGTGCAGTGGCTGTCAAGCACAGATCACATCGAATACATTCTAGAAAGAGAGGGGCAAAATGAGCGCAACTCAGCACCCATCTACTTTCTGAAGACCAAACTATATGCAAACTTGGGAACCACTCCACAGTGGGGTAAAGTACCAATCACACACCTGGGACCTGGGATCCTTCATATAGCTAGAGCTCCCAGCCACATCCACACATCAGCTCTCTGAACCATTGCAGTCCTCCAAGCAAGGACCTGGTAGAAGACAGGAGTGCAAATCAAGTGAAAAGATCTGGATGCTCTTCATGGCTTCAGCTATTCTTTTCTTCTATCCCAGTGATGAAGTTGCTCCCAGTGAAGAAGGGGGAGAAAAGGGAAAGGGGCGTATAAGGAAAACTTTGAGAACTCTTAGTAGAGTATACAGAGGGCATACAATATAACATTTTCCTAGTGTAAGGTCTTGTCCTATTTTGGAATACTGCTTTTCCTCCATTTGAATTCATGGCCAACACTGCATACATGCATCTGTCCTTAGAAGGTACAGGTGTCGCCTTGTAAGTATATCTAAGGATTTGGTTGTTGTGGCAAGGGCAGAGGACTTGTCATGGACATTTTTCCTACCAAAGTCACACATTTTGATCTGAGTGACATAAAAAGGCTGTGTGACTCTGGTAAAACATGGAGAGTTCACTGCAGATCTCTCTTATATTAATTCCTCATTTCCTAAAACTTCAGTATAGCAAATCCCAGGGCAAGCTTGTCTAGAGAAGAATTTTAATGTGTGCAGAAACTTCTTTCCAACACTTCACATGATATTACGAGGCACGTGACAAACTCTGGATGGAGCATTTATGACACCTGACATCTAGAGAATTCACATGCCTTTTCAATGACAGCTGCCGAGAAGAAATAGCATCCTCCAGCTGCACAACTTTATCCTTCCCTCACTTGTGAATTGAGATGTTTGGCTTTAAAGTGGCACTCTGTACTGTACTCTTAAAACTGCAATTGTCACTTGATGAAAGGAAGCCAAATGCTCCATCAGTGACATCTGACAGCAAATAAAACTCTCCTTCCTAAGGGCATAATGGGCAGGATGCAGCCATATCATTCTTTCCTCTTATTAAATCACACTATCAGTGGGATTAACTATCAGGCAGTAGACACATGGACTCCACAAAAATATACAAAACAGAAGCACAGTACAAAAGGCAAGCACACGCCTCTCCTCAGAACTGAGCACTGTGACATTTCATGAATAAATTAATGCGATTACTCCTCCAAAGAAAGCCCAAGGTAAACAGTTGGTACTAGTGCAAGGCCAGGTACCCTATCACCTTAAGCCTGGCCTTCACAGTGGGGTGAAACCATGGGGGAGGAAAGAAACAGCGGTTCCTCACTATCTGCATTCACTTGCAGGATAAAGAACAACACAACCATATGCACAGTAATTGCCAGATAGCTAAACAAGGATGAAAAGCACAACCAGATGAACAAAAAGTCTGAGTTTGTTCATTCTTTCCTCCCACAGCTGCTGCCTGGCCACAGTCTCCTTCTCAAGTCTAATTAGCAGGCCAAATTAAGCCCTCATGTTACTCTGCTCAGTGGAGTTTGCATGTGGCATACATTTGCACTAATGTGCTATGGTAGAGATTTTCTTAAGTGACTCTCTGCTAGTATTTAGATGTTGAGGAATCTGATTTCAGAAAGGGCTGAGTGTCCTAACACCCAGATAGTTTCTCTGTATAAGGACTAAGATGTCAAAGACAATCCAGAGTGAATCAATCAGTTGCAGCTCTAGAGGGGTTAGATCCACTGTGGTACCCATATCAGACCTATCAGGCACACAGACCCTACAGCATCTTCAATGACACTACACACCAATGGTTAGGAAACTTAATGTGTCCCTTAAGTTAAACGAAGAGATTTTTTGCTTTTATGTATGCTGTATCCAGACACAATGACCCTGACTTATTTATTACATTTCTCCAGCCTAATATACAGAAAATAATGCTGCTAATAAAAATCAGATTAAATATTGATAGTAGCTTTTTGTTACTTTTCAATCTTTCCTTTATTTATTCTTATGATACCATTTTCAAATTATAGCTCAATTCCAAAGGACCCACATGGGACTAGCAAAAAGATGCCCTCTTGAATACAAACAACTGTAAGGCCAAGTACAGAACTCCCTTCTCCTACCCCACTGGGTCAAAGAGGAGCAGCTTAGTTGGGAGATCTCCACTATAAAAAGAATCTGACTCCATGTCCCTGCTACATCCTCCCTAAAGAAAGGCTAACCATATCTCCTCTTCAGCATAAACAAGAAAACGTGAGAGTCAGCACAATCCTTCTACTTTTATCTTTCCTTACTTAGGAGGACAGGAGGAAGGGGTTCTCACTGTGAAAAGCCCCTTTTCCTTTATTTGGTGATACAGCTTGCCCCACTAAGACACAACATTTCTGTTTCTCCCTTGCACAAGGAAGGCCAAATTCTGTGTTGCATGGAATAAGCGATGAGTGGATTTGACCTTTCCCAGGCAGATGTCTAGTGCAGACCCAAAACTAGAAGTGTCTTGCATAAGAAGGACTTACATGCAGGGTTGAGGAAAGAGAGGACACACATCAGTGCACTTATCTCTGACTGCACAGCAAGCCTGGCCCCCGGTGCTCCAGTCCAAAGCACCATGCAAATCACCTTAACTGACCCCAGTTTATTCGCACAGCATTTTATTCTAGAACATGCATCCTGTGAGTCCCCTTGGCAACTAGCTAACAGCCGGCAAAATATTCTCTGGCAAATGCCCATTAAACTTCACATAACGTTCCTACACCAAAGAGGCTTTATCTCTAGTTTGTAGTCTCATTTTTTTTAAGCATCCTGCAGTACCAGATAAGCTTTTTAAAAAGCTGTTCATTATTTGATGTTTCCTTTGTTCAGAAAAAATGACAACAAATAAATTTGGGGAAAAAAAAACAAACCAGGCACCACTTTGATATTTTCAGTGGTGCTATTCACAAGACAAAGGAAAGATACATTTTCAACATTCTTGCCCAGAATATTAAAGTCCTGGGTTTTGCCAGAGAGACGATTTGGGTATAGAGAGCTTCATTTTCAAAGGTCTCAGCAGTTCTTCTTGTCTGTATCCTCCCCAACAGCATCCTGGATGTCACAATCACTTTCTGGGAAAGCAATTTTGATCTTCCACAGAAAGCTATTAAAAGTAACCTGGATCTTACAGGTATAGCACTTTAACCTGAGAATTTTAAAAAGCCAGTAGCCCTTCTTAATTATTTAATGAAGATTTAGCACTGTGTATTAGCTCCTGGGCAGAGCTGTATGTCAAGTATATGTCATATAATTTGTTACTGAAGGATGAACATTAATGTCTGTTGCCATCTTAGGAGACAGGCTCGACCCAGGCAATACTTTGCTAATAGTTTGCAGGGTGGGAGGATTTTGAATTTCCATAATTTTTAATTATTCATTTGTGTTTTAATGGGGATCCAGGTTCACTTCACATCCTTGGGCCATTGCAGACATTTTACCCCCCCTTGAGTTAATCCTGTGTTCATTCCCCAAAATGAATATTCATACCATTCAAATGCAATTTTTAATTAACTGCACCAGCAGCATTATCATTATTGCACCTGAAAGATCCGAAGCCAGATCATAGAAATGTTGCCACAATAGAATTCACTAAATTCTGCTCACATTCCCTTCTAAGGCTGATCACCTTTAAAGTAATGAGAATAAACTGTGGGATAATATAAAACAGATCTAATTAAGATAATGAACTGGAGATTATGAACATTGCTACCCTGTGTCTGAAGAATTTTAATATATTAGTCTAACAGAAGGTTAAGGATTTACAAAAGGAAAGATATAGAAATATACAATGTGGGTTTTTTTGGACAAAGCTTGAGATTTGGCACCTAAAACATAAAAATAAGAGGGATAAAAGGAAATAAAAGGGCATATTTCAGGAAACACACATCATAATTTCTTTTAATTAATTTACTTAATACTTTCATAGAACACAGGATGAGAGAATTCTCCCTACAAAGTGAGGAATAAAACGAAAGCAGGCAGGGAAACATTATGACAAGCTGAGAGGCACTTATAAGGCTATACTGTGGAGAGTTTTATCCTAGCTTCCATCTGATATGGCTATTATGGCCTTGGATGAATTTTTCTTGAGGGAGCAGCCTAATTAGCTTGCCAGCAGCAGCAAGGAAAGGAAAGGGAGGGAGGCATTCAGAGAGGAAGGGGGTAAATGAGCTGTTAGGTAAAATAGAGTCGATATCAATAAGACCTACTGTTTGGTTTCGGTGAAGCTTCATCTTCCAAAACAAGACAGCAGAGAGACAAATGTCTGAGGGTGAAACTAGAACTCAACAATTTTCTGTAATCAATAGTGGATTGTCAGAAATCGTCCTTCTCACATTTGCAGAGGTACATTCTTCAAAGCAAGTGCCTGGGAACTGCTGCCTTGGAACAGTACCCCCAGATAATTCACTGTAATTATTCTGCTACGGATAAAGTTTCACTCCAGAAAGAATCATTATTACCCTTCTAGAATAGAAACATCAGTTTACTAGCAGATTCGTTAAGGAGTAAGTAAAATGAGGCCAGCCTGCGTTGGCTCAGCGCTGCGCACCCAGAGCACAGCAGCCTCCTCTGGTGAGAGAGGACATTGGGAAAACTGAAGACTCGAGGGGTAAGTCAACACGGAGGCACGACTACAGCTCGGGTAGGCACCACCTGCCTATCACTGGCGATGACAGCAGCATGTCTGCAGCGGCACAGCTTCTCTCAGACTGCACCGCCTTGCCTAAAACTGTAGGTAAGTGCTGAGCTGTGAAGCCTCAGCTGCCGTGGAGGGGCTGCTCCTCATACTCGAGCTAGCTAGTGTAACACCCCGGCCCCTGTGAGCCAGGAGCCTTCATGGCATGAGGAGTGACACAGCTCCTGGAGATATGTGTTCCACGCTCATACTCTAGACTGGCAGGTCCTTTGGTGTGCCCCAGTAGCTGTGGAAGTATAAACATGTCAAAATGTCCATGGTATTATTCTGACTCATCACAGACTCCTTCACAGAGCTACGCTAGCATTGCCGGAGGCAATGGGAGGCACTGGACCCTGCACTCAGGGGAGTGACAAGTCCGTAACGGAGGCTGGTCACTGGACATGATGGGGGAAGCAGTTGGTGATAGCCAGCCCAAAAAGCCATTTCATGTTGTGTTGTCATAGTGATAAAATGTAAGGACAATGGAATCAAATTTTGCCTGATTAAAGACAAGGTTTAGCTTAGAAAATATCCTTTGACAGAAAGAAGTATCTGAGAATAAAATGACAGTAATCTCATTCTGGTTCATTTCTACTGCTCCAAACAGGATGCCATGGACAATATGTAATGGCTCCAAAGTTCATTTCCAAAAGCACAATTCTCACTGCTGCTTCCTGTCCAATTTTCATCTTGTTCCAGACACAGAGGCTGTACTATAGATAAGCCTAATTGTCATTGGCTTCACTGAAATAGCAGCGCTATTTCTCTGTATTTAGGAGCATCCACTTTCCTTGGAAAAATAGCCATCTATGGATCTGGAGACAGAGAAATTCAATTTTTTTTGAGCTTTCCTTCAGATTATTCTACTAAAAAAACCCAAACAAACAACAGCTTTTTCCTCCCTAGAGCAGCAAAGAGATAATATCCATAACGTATTCTCTACAAAGAGTAAAGCCTGTCTGTGAAGTAGACAGGTATTTCCTGGAGGCTTTTTCAATGCTTGGGGTAAGCAAGAAAATAAGAACATAACCAGTCTCACTGCCCATACTCTGAACACCAAGCACATCGCTTTTACCCTCTCTTATTAGCACAGTATTAAAAATAATTCCAAGGAAAACATTCGGCTGTGCACACTCGTCCCCCCGAGGAGAGGGTGAGAGAACAAACATGCACCAGCTGTTCCTCGTGCTGCTCCGTGCTCTACTGCATGTCACTCTGGTGCTTTGGTCATGAGCTCAGTACAAAACCCCAAAAGAATAACCTGGAAATGAAGGCTGTCCTAATATCGCTGAGAGAAGCCTGAAAAAATCAGAACGAGAGCACTGAAGAAATTGCTTATAGGTGTGCCAGCTGTGTACTACACACTGGCTCACCGGAAGAGGACAAATTAAATAAGGAGTCATCTTTACTCCTTGAATTTTAAAACAGACTCTTAGGGCATGTCTTGAAAAGAAATCAGTAGACTTTGGGGTGGGTAAGCCTGATCTTTTAGAAAAATCTGGTTTATCTGAATGACTTGTATTGACCAAACTGACAATGCACTGCAATAAACTGTTAATACTGCCCTGATTTGTACACATTTAATATGGGCATTAAGTACAAGACACTTCCGCTGTGATTATGGGGGGTTGAACAATATGGTGTTTGGACAACAAGCAAGGCGGACGGTCAGTGAGAAGACAAGGCACCTCCTGGTAAACACTTGGGTGAGAGGAGGTTCACTAGCCCTAGGAGGACTGCCTCAGCCTGCCAGGGAGCCCACAAATTGTCCTCCATGAATGCAGGAGATAAAGCAATTCTGAACACATGGAAAGTTAATATCTCTTTACCAGGAAAAGGCAGCTAGAAATATGTAGGTACGTTTAAGCAGATATTGGCTGGTGGGGGTTGAAGAAGGTAGGTCTGCCTGCCTTTAGGAAAAGGAAACATTATTTAGGGGAGACTAAGTGGCTTGTTTTAAAACCTTTCTCCATAACTGCTGTATTCTTACTGCTACCTTGTATTAGAAGTGATCTAGTCACTAAACTCAGTCTAGTCACTGTCCAGTGGAGAGGAGGACTTAAGCAAAGTACAGGAGGGTCACTTGATTTCATCCCAAGAGTTAAAAGTATAAAAGCTAAAACATGAAATCTGAGAAAAGAGAGAGAACACGGGTAAAGTTGGCCTTCCAAATTGTTACAGGCTAGTGAAAAATCTTAGCGAGGAAAGATGTAAACCAATCTTATTTTCCTGTATGATAATTCTGACAATTTTTCAGACAGGTAATATAATTACAGTTTGATCATTTTTAGTGTAGCTTATAATCATCATGGAGAGATGAGACAGCACTTGTCATCTCTGATTTGCAGAGCTGAAGTATTTTTACTAGTATTTACAGATTCTCCCATTCTGTCCATGATTTTTTAGGCTTAAAAAAAAAAAAAAAATCCAAAGTGGTCTTAGTTCACATAGATACTAATTTACCATTTGAATTTTAACTCCACCCTCAGGGAAGGCAGAGAATTCCTTCATAGATGAAGAACCAAGACCTATCTGCAGTGCCACTTAAGAAAATTATTTCTTCTGATTAAACTGGAAATGAATGAAATTATTTGTTGCAAGATCAAAATCCCAACTCCAAAATTGTTGTATTATCAATTATTTCTTTTTTGCTGTCAGTGTTTATTGTCTTTTCAATACCATTGGGTTTTAAGGATAGTTTCATTTATAAACATTTTCCTTCCCCAATATTTAAATCAATAGTTCCAAATACTCTTTTACTCTCCATTATCTTTCCAACTTTTGTTGCCCTCAAGACCATATTTCTATCCCACGCATACGCATAGAGATGAAAAGATCAAGAGATACGAGCTCATTCAAATCTCATCATCTGTCTTATATCCAATGTACCATACATTAATGGAGCACTAAAGTTTTTGAGTTAAATCAAAGTAAAAAATTCAGTTATGATGATAAAAGCTGCTATAATCCAGCAATCGCAATTTTAACTGCTGCATGAATACATGAGTAGGACATATGATTTGAATAACAATGCAAATATTGACAAATATTGAGTAACTGTATGAAAGTGTAACATTTAATATGGTAGCTGTATTATTGTTAAAAAGTGAAGGGGAAGAGACATGTCACTAGGTCAAGGACAAATCCTGATTTTGTCACCACCTGTATACTGATCTTTAATTAATTCTCATATAATCAAACTCCAGGTGCTGAAGTGTACCGCTTTACAAAAGTTTTAAAGGCCCTTGGTATTGTGCTGTTCTGTGTAAAGTAAACCAACTTAAGGAATAGTCATTTAGTAAAAAGACCAAAAAGTATCCCAACAAGAAGAAGCTAAAAGACTATGTAACTCTCTTACCACTCCTTTAACTCAGCAGCTGCTAAGACAACTTGCATCAAAATTACCAGGACGATGAGATGCAACTCCAGCTTGGAACAAGGAGCGTGGGGAGGGAAGCATTACCACTTTGTCAAGAATGGAGAGCTCTTAAGGGAAAGTTTCCAGAAGTCTGGACTTACATTGCCACTGCAGTGACATTTCTGGAAGGTGTCCTCACAACCAGAAGTCACCGTAGCAAAAATGAGTCCCCTGCCCTTTCCACTCTGGAAAAGTAAAACAACCTAATACAATGTCAGGTACTGTGATTTTTAATCATTTGTCCTAATTATTTACTCTCCAGCACTGGTAGGAATCCCCAGAAAAAAACTGGGCTCCTCTCTGCTAGGCCCAGTGCATGAAATAAAGTTCAAACCCAACCCAAAATACAAGCTCAATCCAAAAAGCTTACAATTTAGGGACAAGTCTCTCTCTTATACCTGAGACTTACAGGGATCAAATAGAAAAGCTTAATCCTCACTCTTGCCCATGCAAAAGCAATGTGGAGGCCTAAAGGGGCCCTAAAAATCCCTCACACCCAGTAAGGTTTCTTTAGGAGAGTCACTATGAAAGGACGCAATAAGCCTTGTTCCTAACATCCTTTCTCAAGGTCTTGTGTAAGGAGCACGCTACAGTTTGGAGCAGGGACAAGAGGAACACCATTACGGCTATTTCAGCCATGACATTTCTATTTCATGCAATCCTATTCCATATCCCCATAGGACACTGCAGAGGAACCACAGTTTGAGCTGAACAGATTACACTAGAGCTTTCACCAGACCCCAGGGCAATCCAAGGTTAAAGGAGCACATAAGTGTCTTGAAGCTACTTTAGCCTATCTTCCTTCTGGGTCATGATTTCTGTGCTTCTACTCTAGAGACAGGACACAGAATTTCACTCTGATTTGCTCAAAGTTGTCAGTTCCAGAACTGATTTCAGATGTCCTGATTTCCCAGTCTGCCTGCTTTACACTGCAAGAACTGGGGCTGCTCAGCCTAAAGAAGAGATGGCTCATTGGAATCTTATCAACGTGCATAAATACCTGACAGGGGTGAGTAAAGAAGAAAGAGCCAGACTCTTCTCAGTAGTGCCCAGTGGCAGGATACGAGGCAGTGAGGCACAAACTGAAATGCAAAAATTTGCATTTTTAACACAAAGAAAACCTTTTTTTTTATGGTGAGGGTTGTCAAACACTGGAACAGAGAGGTCATGAAGTCTCCATCCTTGGAGATATTCAAAACCCGAGTGGACGTGGCCTGAGCAACCTGCTCCAGCTGACCCTGCTTTGAGCAGTGGCTTGGACAAGGCAGTGTCCAGACGTTCCTCCCAAGCTCAGCCACTCTGTGATGCTGTGAGTTCAGGAACCCCTGTGGAGAGTAACTTGATGGCTACTTTTCTGTGAGTAACTGAGAGGTATCAGCATCTGTAATGCTTGCTTCAAAATATTTGCTTTTCTGAAGGAACACAGGATGTGCTGACATGGAGGTGCAAACAGAAAAATGCAATTATGAACTGCTCTGGGATACAGAATTCAAAACTATTAATTATGAACTGCTAATGCAGAACACAGTGCTGGATGAATTTCTTCAAAGTTAATATTTCTGCCTGCTCTAGCCCAATTCTCAAGGGTCACCAAGTGGAAGAAAGGCTGCAGAAACTTGGAACTAGAGAACTCCCATATGCTCCTGTGTCTTTAGTGATCCTCCAGCTTTACACATAGTTATATACAGGCTTTCTCAGGAAATTGCTCTCAAGAGACATTCTTCTCGGGGGGTGGGGAGGTGGGCAGGGACAACTTGTGGTGTGGGGTTTTCAAGGGCATGTGAGAGATGTAGAAAACTAATTTACACTAGAAATTGAGAATTGGAACATCCTTTTCTTTGGCTGGTGATGAAAATGCTTCCCACCATATTTATTCCTTGCTGTATATGATTCCTTGCAATAAGAACTACAATTTCAGTGATGTAAGACCATGTTAGCCTCACATGCTCACACTCCTGTAATAATAATAATAACCTACTGCGGTTCTTGTCACCCCAGATGCTTCTGTCCAGTAGCTCTCCACTTTAGGGTCACAGACATCCAGACTAACAGCATGTGTCAGGTAAGGAACAGAAATTCTCTGCCGAAAATAATAACCAGCATGGTGAGGTTGTCAGGTGTCCTAAACGGTACAGTTCTGCAACGGCAGATGATGAACTTACTGGGATTTTTGCACAGCACCAACAAGACTGACTTTCTCCTTACCTTCTTTTTCCACAGCCTCTATAGCATCAGCCTGTACCACTACTGTTCCCTCACCTTGGCAAGCTGTCACAGAAAAGTGCACAAATTAGGAACTCTATGGAGGGCCACGTATTTTGTATCTAGAAATAGGTACAAATCTTCACAGTGGCTTGCCTTCATCCTAGCAAAAATATCTTGCCTTTCACTTTCATCTGAGTCCCTGCCAGCAAAATGTGAATTACATGTAGTACCTACATCCTGGACTCCTGAGCCCTGGAAGAGCAGGACCCATGAGACCACTTACTTAGTCCTACTTTATCCTGACACTGGGAGCTTCCATCAAATGGAAGATGAAGCAGGAATAAAACCAGCAAAAACAATGCTGTCTGTCAGGTCTGCCTGTCACAGATAGGAGCTTCTTTGACACCGCTGCAGAGCTAACAAACAGAAGGGACATTCACGCCATGCACACATTTCTCAGCCCCCCCCCCCCCCCATCTCTTTGGTGCCTCTCCTCTCTTTGAAAAGCCAGAGCTCTTTGCATCTCTACTGCATGCACAGCTTCAATGATGCTCAGGTTCTTTGCTTCTACATTGATATTTCGCAGATTCTTAATAACCCCTTATTAAACCAAAAAGTGTGGTTTCATACATGCTAATGAGAAGAGCATACTGTTAGCTCAAGGAGTGGGAAGTACAGTCTTGCAATGAAGCACTTTACCAAAACACCTTGGTATTCACATGGACAGGTGAAATAGTGAAATATACACTTGAGGACAGAGTAATAACAAAGTCATATTCACGTGCAAGGACATCTGAGCATACATGGCATATAATGAATTTGTGTTTAAACATCTGAACGGAGTGCCTCTGCATAAAATGCTATGAAGGGATTAAGCCAAAAGAGTCATGTGGCAGTGACTCAATAAGAAAGATAAAGCACAGTCATTTAGGCCCCAGTTTCCCCCAAACCTTAGCTTCAGCTGCTCAGGCTTCATTTACATTACCACATCTTGCGCTTCAGCTATTAACAGCATACTACATTGTGACTGGCCTTTTGTGGGGACACAAAAAGAACGAGTGGTCACAAGGAAACCTTTGTGCCTCTTCCATGGTTGCATAGGAGAGCCAGTCCTCGCAGTCCACAGCTGTATAGGGAGTTTCAGAGTTAATAATGCCAGCAGCAGAACACTTTTCAAAGGAAAGTGGAGCAGAAGGGAGGGCAGTTAAAGCTCTGCTCTCTTTCTCTCACATTAGCTACAAAACTAAACAGAGGGAGTTTGTGCTATACCCCACAAAGGAGACGTACAAACTACTTGTCATTGGAGAAATCCTTTCCATGACACTGAGACTTTCCGTCTGCCCTTGAGAGCTGACAGGCACAACGCTTTCAGGAATTACCAGCGCTGCAGTGCACCTGCAGTTCCCCCATGATTTTGCTGTGCCCTTGCAAGTGTCGGGAGAATAGGCATCATACAGGATTTATGCGTGTCCTATTGCTGGATTTATTTATGGTATTTTTAAGCACTGGCCATATGCATGATGCTTAATAAGACATAAGCTCTGCCTGGAAGAGATTATTTGTTACATATTCATTCATTCTCTGCCTCAAAAAATCGCAAAGGGTATTTTAAAAGGAATATAAAAAGCCTTATTCACTCTCGAAGCAGAGAGTCCATCAGCATGCCTAACTAGCCAATTTGCACCACTGAATTTGTCCTGAATGTCAAACTTTATGAATGAGCAATCTGGGAAGTTAGAATTGGAAGCCCCAGTTCTGAGCATGTTTTTACTAAGGATATGCTTATGTTTTGTAATATGAGCTATAAGCCCTATAGAAGAATTGTTCACAACCTGCAGAAAAAAGGATAAAATAAGAAATAGGGGACGATGCTAGAAAACCAAAACTCTCCTGATGCAGAGAGAATTAAAAAGACAATTTTAAATAAAGCTGGACGTGTCCTGCATGTAGAAAATACACTTGTGTCCAAGAGAAAGAGCCGGCAGGTGTCAGCCTTGCTTTATACAACCAGCCTCTCCCCGGCTTGCAAGTAAATTCTTGCAAATTTGTTTGATCTTATTATTAAGACAGTAATTTTCTTCTGAGGACTAACAGTTACACAAGTTAACTCTGTTATCAAAGAAGTCTATATCCAGCATTATTTATATAGGTTAAAGTGTTGAAACAGCTGTTACCATAGCAACTGCTACATCAGATGGATTATCACTAGGTGAATGAGGAGACAGGAACAACTTCCTGATGAGAAATTCAATTAATATGTTAGTATTTGTAGGCAGAAGCTAAATAGCAATTCCTCTGAGTTGGCAGTCATATTTTACATGTGATGTTTTTCTCCAGAAGGGAAATGGTGTCCATAATACTTTTATGCTTGCTTCACATTTATATGTATGCCCGTTTTCAAGGCATTAACTTGAGCAACACATTTATTTTCCTCATACCAAATTCTAACTGGTGAAATGATGTGTAGGCTTTCATTCAGCATATCCACATCACACAGGTAGTGTTTTGTAATGCCAGTGATCACTGCTGTGTCACAACATGCAAACAAAATATAGTGTTTTCTTCATTAAAAAATGCATGGAATATAACTTTTAAGATACGGCTTTATAAAGACAAAGTGCTGTAACACACTCTGTATGCTAAGGGTGAAAAAAGCCCAGTCCTTGTGCAATTTAGTTTCTGAAAGGCTCCTTATATCCTGCTATGCTGCAATTTCCACAGCACTCTCAATTCCCAGGGATGCTGTCAGTCACTCTGATGGGTGCAGCACCCAAGCCTGTTTATTTCTGGTGTTCTTTTCTGATGATCTTTTAAACCCACTCCCAACACCCCCCCATACAATCTAACCCTCAGGAAGCACCTGTAAGGAAGAGAGCAAAATGTGTCTACGGAAGAGTTCTGACTCTTCATTTTATCTGCTTTAAGTCACGCCATAATTTGACATAAGGACTTGTGTCATTTCTTCTGAGATCCCCAAATAATTTTTTGGCCTATCCTCATATGAAAGTGTCCTTTGGGTCCCATACTTTAAAACCCTTTAATCTGCTTCAACCACAAAAACCTTCAAATGTTAGCCATCCCCAAGCCATCTTGTTTCCATTTGAAAAAGAAATGTAATATATGACTCAGATTATTTCCGTGGTCTCATACTTTTTTATAACAAATGCATACAAAGAACATACACAAATTTCTCAGAAGCCAGTATGAAGGGTTTCCCACTTCCAAATTTTCAAGTCTGGATTTCCACCTAATCATCTGCTCAAAATAAGCTTCCCTCTCTCTCATAGGAATTCCATCCATGACTACATTCACAATTTCCCTTGTTTTCTAGTTATTTTTATTTTCCATTCCTATTCATCTTTAAGCAGACAACTGCACCAAATTGATGCATCAGTCCTTGAATTTGTGGTCAATTTTGAAGCAAGTCCCCTTGGCTGCCCAGCTAAAAATCTGCTTGGGCCTTGTCCAGGCTAACACTAGTTTCTACTGCTTTGTTTATCGTTAAAAAGACGGAAATTCAATGGCTTCCTCATTTAGAATAAAGCAGAAGTAATGTAGTAATACACACCCAACAATACTTTTGAGGTCAGCCAACAAGCACTACAGCCAAGAAGAGCAATACCCTATGTCACACAGGATATGGTCAAAGTAGATAGATGTTCATAGTAAGCATATACTCAACATGAAGCTTGCTACTGTCAAAGAGTAAATCAGTGTGAGCATATGACCCCTGAAAAATGTGTTTTTCTTGAGCCTGTGTATGAGTTCCTCCTTAGTACCACAGTTCTGTGAATTTGGAAGGTTTTCTGTGCAACCACAAGTATTAAAAATAGCCTTTAAAATTGATCTGTTAAATTTTGATCGGTGGATATTGCAGTTAGGTGGGATCAAGAGATATGTGAGAGACAGATTAGACTAACAAACAAGCCACTGGACTGAGACTCAAGAGACTTGCCTTCTATTTTCAGCCCTCTCACTTATGTATGATGGGACCACGGATAAGTCACTTCCTCACACTGTAATTCTGTTTATTTTCTGCTACCCTTTTTCTGTCTTGCCTGTTAAGATTATTTAGAGACAGAGATTGCCTTCTATTTTATTTACACCATGTTTACACAGAAGAGACCATATATTGTCATGCTGTCTGAGTGCTCAACCAATGCAGTTATTCTGCTAACAATTACAACAACATTACTAATAAATCATAGATACCACGGCAAATGTCAACTCACTGAAAATAGCTTTACAATTTTGCTCATATAAGTAAGGCCATCCATCTCATGCTTTATTGATCTTTTAATTAATTTTTTCACAATATTACATTAAACTTTTCCTGAAATCAGACAATTTCTGTCCAAGTTTCCTTTTCAGTTGCCTTTATGTAATGAAAGAACTAGGTAAAAATATGTTTAATTTTTAAAGAAATAATTTCAAAATCTAGTTATATTGGGATTTTCTGCACAGAATTGCTCTATATACATTAGGATGCAACAAAGGAGTTAACTAATTGTCATATTTTAACACCAATGCAGTTTCACCACAACTAAATTTATGGACTGTAGAAGTGAAAGACGTTGATTTCAATGACAGTAAAACATACATGGGTTTCTTATTATGCAGGTTATTATGAACACATGTAATTTGGTTTGGAATTGCACGTGATATAAGACCAGAATAGAAATTGAATCAAATCAAATAGGTGATTCTGGCAAAGATAAAATATTTCGCTATCATGTTGGCAATGATACTAATGAATTAGAGGATAAATGGATAAATTCCAACTACTCTTTGGACATATTTACACCATGAAGTCCGAAGACTGTGAACACAGAGGCAGCAGCACAGCTAAGTAGCGAGGGAACCAGAGCAGTATTAAGATGCTATCAAAATGCTGGCTCTGTGTTAACTTGTCTTCTTTTATTAGCTTGGAAGCAAGGCCATGCCTACAGGATGACAGCACAGTCAGACATCACCAAATATCTCTCAACTTGGTGCACTATACAGAGTTTGCACACAAGCAGAGGCCAGCACAAGACTGGGCATTTCTAGTAAGCTCCACTCTGCTTTCTAGACATATCCAAAGAAACTGGTTTTGCTGGGCTGATGCTATGGAGTACCAGCTTAACAAATACAAACTGACAATTACTAGCACTTCCTGCTGTTTATCAAAAGAAAAATCAAAGTTGCCACCTTACACTCGCTTGTTCTCGTCAGCCGAAAATGTTCACCATCAGTCAATACAGAAGGTCTGGTGAAATTCAGGCACTTGCTAATAGGCCTCTTTAACCAGCTGCTTAGAGATTTTTGCTACATCATTTCAGGCCAAAGATCTTTCATAATCTGCTGCCATTTCCTGTGCTGTAATTATGAATCTTATATCTTGACACAATCTACTGATCCAGCCCTCTCTTCGCTCTTTTTTTTTTTTTATTAGATGTTTTTCAAGATTTAGTTTACAGAAATATGCTGGTATCTATGGACCACAATCTCCAGCTTGTGTAAAGTTGTGTAGGTATGGGGCTTTTATAACAGCTCAAATTGCAAAGAGCCTCAGATTTGTCCTGCGAGCTGGTTACTTAACTGTCCTTTGTGCCTTTGAAAATATCCTGTGGGGCCCCATATTTACTTTTCTAGTTATTTAAAACAGTTTGGACCTGAGCCAACAAGGTTCATTAAGAGGTACTCAACCAGGTTCTCCATGTAAATTTCAAACATCTTTAAAAACACAAGGCTAGCAAGAGCAAAGACAATGTCAGGAAACCAGGTTTCCTTTGGACCAGTCACAATCTCCTCTGAATTAAAAAATTCCAACCAGAAATGGAACACAGCTAATTATTTTTATAACGTTATAATTTTCCATTTTCTGTGTGGTACCTTGCATGTGAGAATCCAAAGCACTGTCCTAAAACTCAGCATTCCTCTATGACTCTGCAGTCAATCTAAAAATTATACGGGTTTTACATTTTGGAAACACAGTTACAATTAATGAAGTCCAGAGAAGGTGATGGGGAAGTTTAAGGAATTCTGACCAAAGTAGATGAATGGGTACTCTTACAGCACAATGTTAATAAAGGTAATAAAGGCAAAAGTGACTTTTACGTTAAGGGGAAAAAAGGCAAACTTCCATTTAATGTGCACCTCTTCTCACAAAAACAGACAAACTGTCAGGTGGTGTGAGGAAAGGGCTAGAGAAAATCACCAAACATATCAGAAGGCTGTTAGATAAGCCACAGAAATAGCCCTCTTTCCGCATCAGGTGTGCATCTGATCATACACAGTGTCTCAAGAAGACCATTGCAGAATTACAGGGGATTCAGAGAAGACTGAAAGAAATAAAAGAGAGGAGTTTTACAAAGGGAGACTGAAAATACTGATACTGCTTTTCTTTGAAAGAAAATGAACAAAAGTTACAGTAAAGGCACTTCAATTCTACCTCCTAGTAATCCTAACCATGTCTACATACTAGTGATATCAGAGTTATAATGGTCAATATGAGTAACAAACAGGTAGAAATAAGGAAACTCCACAGTTATGGTCTTAAATTGAGGGGTTAGGGATCAGGCTGAGATCTATATGTGACCTGCAACTAGCTCCTGTACAGCTTTTTGCATCTTCCCCTAGTGCTGGCCACAGTTCAACACAGGACAGCATACAGGTCTCATCCAGTAGTGCAATTTCTTTGCTCCTTTAGCCAATGGACACACACTATGAAAATGTGAAAATGGGCATATTCCCAAGGCTATAAACTGGAGTTGTTAAAATGAGGAAATTGCAGTTACAACACTACTCAAGTCTGACTAACTTTCATTCCTGAAAAACAGAACTTAAAATTCATTCATAATGCATCCTACTTCCCCGTTCAGTGCAGTCATTCCTTCTAGCTCTTTATCTCCAAAATGCCTTGGATAAAACCTGCAGGAACTAAAAATAACAGCATTAGCTCATCACCACACTCTGGTCAATGAGTTAAGTAATGCAGACCTTATGAAAATATATGTTTAGAGCCCTTTCAGATGAGCTGCATAACACAAGCCATTAAACACAACTCCATTGATCTAATTTAATTATTTTCAGCAGACTGGAGTTTAGAAATTATGAGCTCCACTAATGAATGCCAACCACAGGAAAAAATGGTTATAACTGATTAAATCTTAGTTGAAAACACCTAAGATGAGATGTTTGTCATTACAGGTAAAGGTTTACTATAATGTAAGTCTATGTTAATGCAAAATACTTACAGCCTACTTTTGTTCAAAGAGCCAATATGCAGAAAATAGAATAATTCTTCTCACACTGATATACTATTGCTCTCTAGTGATAGGGTTAGAGAATGATACCTTTCTGGAAAAGTATACAAGATAATAAGTTTAAACAAGGCCAGAATGGTAAGTTCATACTTGTATGCTGAAATAGAAAGGAGCAGTTTTATATGTTGCAATTAAATAAGCCATTTTTTTCAGAAGAAGTGGAGAGAACATTTCCTCACCACAGAGCAGTATTATTTCTTCTTGGCAACAAGGCCCTTATGCAGTTTCCTTCCTCAGTCACTGAAGTCAATTTGGAACAGAAGAAAATTCACGTTACAAGGATATGCTGGCTGTAATGCCACAACAGATCACCTAATCTTGCCTCCCATCCATGCGACATATTAAGACTTCTTTCAATCAATTCCTACTGAACTTGAGTATAAGCTTTATAAAAGAAAGACCTACTGCCCTCTTTGTGATTCTCCACATAACAGCCACACTTGTTTGACATGTTAAGGATCACAGAATGTCTTTTGACTGTTTTGTTGTTTAATTATTCTAGCTTCATGGGTCAAATTCTGGCTTCAGTTAGAAACACATACCTGAAACAATTAAGTCCATTCATTTCACATTTATAGCAATGTAATAGAAGAATTTGGCTTTGATGTAGTGTCAGTTCTACAAGACTGAAATATATGTATTAGTTATGATAAAGTTTGTTCTGTGCTTTTGAGCAACATGATGTAATGTAAATTTGTGCTATTTTCTCCGAAGGCTCTACCCAATTGACATGATTGTACCATTAGAAGTAAAATCCTGGCATGACTGAAGTTGGTGGAAAGACATTTACATTACTGCTCTTTGGAAACCTGTCTATCAAATCTGACTATACCTGGGTGCAGCACAGCCATTTTAGGATGCATTATGTGGTAGGTGTTCCGCTTCATATCTTGAGTGCCAGGCAGGGCATAGCGGTGTTCAGTGATTTGAACCACATCACCGATTCATAGTGCTATTCAACAGGAATAATGTCCCTACACTTAAAGCACTTCATCATAATTAAGTCATACTGCAGAACAGATAATAGACTTTTCCTGTATAATATGTGTCCTGAGGTAAGTCTGTGTATGCATCTACTAGTTAAGACACACACATGTTAAGCAGCATGGCAGCCCCTTTCTCCAGTCTTTCAAGATGCCCCTATATGGCAGCTTTGTCCTCAAGTGGATCAGCCGTTTCCTCCAACCTGGTGGCAGCCATGAACTCACTGAGGGTGTTCCGCCCCATCATCCAGGCTATTAATGAAGACATTAAACAATGTCAACCCAGGATCAAGCTCAGAAGAGCTACACTAGTGGCTACCTGAACTTTAAGCCACTGAATCTTTGAGCCGAGTGATTAAGCCAGTTTTCCAGCCACCTTGTAATCCACCCATCTCTCTAATTTGGCTATAAGGATGCTATGGCAGACTTTGACATAAGCTTACTGAAGTAAAGGCATGCATCATCCACTGTTCTCTCCCAATGACTAACAGGGCCAGTTAGTTCATCACAGAAAGCTATCAAATCGCTCAGGGATGATTTATCCCTGTTAAATCGCTGGTTGTTCCTAATTACGTTCTTTCCCTCTAAGTGCCTGGAAATGGCCTCCAGAGGGATTTGCTCCACAATCATCCTAGAGGCTGAGGCCAGGCTGATCAGGCTGCACCTTCCTCATGACCTTTATGGCCCTTCTTAAACACAGGTGTGACATTTGCCTTTTTCCAGCCATCACAAATCTCCCCTAGTCATCACAGCTTCTCCAGGATGATAGACAGCACCCTCTCCCTGACACCAGCCAGCATCCCATCCTGTGCAATGAACTGGTGTATGTTCAGCATGCCTAAGTGGTCCTTAACCCAGCCTTTCTCTACCAGGGGTAGCACTTCCCTCCCCGCGATTCTGCCGCAAGGCACAGGTACTTGGGGGGCTTGTCAGCAGATCTTGCCAAAAAATACCAATAAAGATACTTATGATTGTACACATTCTTCTGTAGCTCACAAAAAAAACTTTATAAAGGTAGGTATAAAACCAATACAAAGGGAGGAGGGTTTTAATTGATTTATCTTTTTTTATTGGCAATATTTTGTAGTTCATGTTTGGTCTGGCTAAATAGCTCGATGTCTTCAACATTACTCAATTTAAATATTTGGTTCCGCATTGTTTTTTCTGGTTCAAAAGAGAAATGTTAACCTGACAGATGAGGTTATAGGCATCATAAATGTATCTTGGTTTAGTCTGAGTTACATTATTAATGTTGGTTTAGATTGTTTAGATTGCATTTACTTCGGTTTTAAGGAACTCATGAAAAAAACATTGCTAAAGAACTGAAGTGAGCTCACTGGGCCTCAGATTCTAAAATTACATAAGCAGGAGCTTGAACCAGCAGTCACTGGAGTCATCAAGACTTTGGATTGGACCTGCAGTGCCTGAAAACAATGCTTAAGGGGCTCAAATTCTAAATTTTCACTTAGTCACAATGAATCCATTGTGTGAAATTCAGTGAATCCATTCAGTGAAATTTTGCACTGTTATCACTTGTTCATCCCTATAACATACACCGTCAAATACAAAAAATATATAGCTAGCTGAAAAATTGTTAATTGCATTTTCAAAAAGGAAAGATAATATTAGGGTTGCGTTCCTCTATCAGACCAGCTAGGTGTGTAAAATGTTTGCCTTTGTACCAATGAGCAGGCTACTTAGATCTTGTATTCTGGTACGCAGAAATAGTAGATACCACATTTTTCACCACTCTGATTGATTGGGCAGGAGAATAGATAGAGCGCTCTCTTCTTTACATTGCACAGGAACCACCTCTTATAGAGGAAGTTAAAATGAGCTGTTGGTGCAGACCAGAGGGAAGCAAGACTGTAATATACCAGAGGAGAGTGTCTCTAAAGGCACAATGTCTTTGAGCTGCACAGATTGCACATCATTCACACATCAAGGTTGTGCTGAAAGGAACAGTCTAGCCCCGAATATTTTATTTTCCAGAATTCAGTCTAATGAATTCTTTTGCTGTAGAGGCAACAGATTAGAAATAGAGCTGTGAGAATATGACATATTTTGCATTTCCAAATGCAAATGAATTTAAAACTACCAATAATATGTATTATAAGCCAAGTTTTATCCTGATGGGAATTGAAATGAATGAATTAGGATCCTCTCCAAAAAGGACATGATAATGGAAAAGCTGACAGATCTTTCACTGCAGCAGCTCAGCACAGTAAACTATTGTGGTACCAGTCAGTGAGCTGACCATGGGAAACCAGCAAATTTTAGCAGCTTTATCTCTAAAATTATTAAGATGATCCATGTTTTTGATAACTCAAAATGACAAATAATCAATCTACTGTGCTTTCACAATAAACAAAATAATATGATTTCTCCAAAATTACATGGATATTTTAATTCTTCTTACTAATAGTATCTGTGGGGTTTAAGAGCTTTTTTCAAACCCTGCATCAGGAGAGAAGCTGAATCTCAAGATTTTTTTAATGTATATTCCAAGTAAACATTGATCTCTTCAGCAGGAATGAGCTGAGCTACAGCACATCAACCTAGTGAGCAAAATGGTTTAATCGTCCACAACATTTTCACCTTTGTTAAATATTCTGAGGGTATCAAACCACTTCTCAAGAATCAGACTGAATATAATCTTATGAGCAACATGCAAGAAAACTACTCATCCTTAGTTATGTGGAATACTCATATATGTGATAGAAAAAAGGAACAGCACAAACAGAAAATATTGAATCTCTGAGAGTACAGCTTGTCTCCTGGGACAAATGATCCACGCTGTTCCCAAAAGAGGAGGGGGGGAAAATCATTGCTGAATGAGAGATGCAGCAGCATTTTGACGAACAAATACTTTCTCTATTTAAAAGAACACTTCAACCTTTTCTCCTCAGTTCAGCTCAATAATATTCCTATGGTGAGGTGAAGTGCTTTTCAAAAGCTTAGTATGAAAAGGGTTGGAAAATAGAATTTTCAATAATAATTGGTATTTCCCATCACTTTAAAAAAAAAAACAAAACAACTGCCTTACACTTTAGAAAATAAAGTGGTTTGTTTTTCAAATGCAAAGATGTACTGAAGTTGGTCTAAAGAATATTTTCAGAATAGCAGCCTCCACGACTCCTGTTGGGGCAACTAAAAAAAAAAAAAAAAAGAAAATGATTGGTAAAGATATTTCCCTCAGATAGAAGGTCTCAGGATATTAGAAGATGAAATTTCACCAATGTTCTCTTCCTCAATTTCAAGCAATGCCACATTTTTTCTATTAGACTGTAAAAATAACATAAAGTCCTTATGTCATAAGGAACTGAAAAATATCTTGTCTCAACGTGGTTATCTTGGGACAGCCAAGATAACCTTGCTTGGAGAGCAAAGAGATTGTACAGCACTGGAGGATCTGATTCAACCTGTCGAAATCTCAGAGATTATTTAAACCATGATGCTTGATTTACTTCCACTGTATCACTAAGAATTCTTTGGCACATGTTACAAAGGTTTATCAAGGACAATGACTTCATTTTAGTTTCTTTGCAAGCAAATATCAGAATACTTTGCAAAATTGAACATTAACATGCTTTGGAAAAAATAAAATATTTTAAATTATCTGCAGTTTGGATTGTTGAGGGTGCTCAGCAGGAACCTGAGATACCAAGCCATAGTATTACTTGGTAACAAATATCTACTAAGGATCATACCTTCAGAAAATTCAGTAAGTATGCATTTTAATATAGAAGTGTTTATATGATACATGAGTGGTTGAAGGTAAATCAATCTCTGTAGTTGCTTGCAATAGTTAATGTACTACAAGATTTTTTTTTTGACGTGGTACAATTATTCTCACGCTTCTGAGAATAAGCAGTATCTACAGTTCATAGCATAACAGCTGTTAGATTTTTTCTTAATAGACTTTTATCCTCCTGACATACGAAACATCTCCAGGAGAGCTTTAAAAATTAGGTGACTCATATTCTTAATGGGCAAGAATATTTTAATAACTGTTTCAAGATTTTCTTTTTTAGATGGAACAACTCTCATGAACACATCAAAGAGAACATGGGAACATCTGGGAGCTTCAGCTTGTATTTACTATATTTCTGTCTTCTAAAGAATTGTACTTAATAGAAAAAGTGCCATTGGTTCATATTACCACCATGCAAATGTAATCAGTGAAGAACTATTTTATTGATACAACCTCCTCCCAAGAAGTTTTATTTATTAAACATAGTTTCTGTTTGTACCCTGCTCCCTTCTCATCCCCAAGCTTGTGGAAAAGGCAAGCACATCTTATGAATTTCTAGCCTCTGAAAACATTGGGAGGAAGTTGGGATGGTTAAAGGCAGTGGTAAATCAAAGAAAAAACTCCTGGCCAGCTCTGCCATAGGCTTTTTTTGACAAATCATTGAATCTGTTTGTGTCTCAATTTCTAATTTATGAAGTGAAAACAATGATCCTTGTTGTCTCTCCCCCATTTTGCATTCTTTTTCAGACTGTAAGCTTCTTTTGGAAAGAAATTACTATTTGCAACATGTATGTATAGTGGCCAAAACTACCGGGTCTGGGTTTGTGCTGGGACTATTGGATAATACTGTTGCAGGCTATAATAAAATAAATTCATAGCTTACTGCAGGGGCTGGATTCCTTACCCAAGTCCACAGTAGATGAAGATAACCTCAGTTCAAGTATATCTGCATTTCAGAATGCAACGGATGACTGCAGGTTGTGTGTGTTTAAAATTAATAATTTCAAGTAAATACTTGAAAAGGAGATTTATTTTTTTTATTATTGTTCTCAGATGGAAATCAGTGTGAATTGCCACCATGCCAGTTCTCATTTTCCTACTTTCTACTTGTCTTTATTAAGGATAAACCTGGTTCCTGAACGCCCCGCTAATTCTCTCGTCAATTTCCACAAATACCAACTCCATCTAAACAACGGATTTACTAACACAGCTCTTTTGATTCAAAATGTCAGACATGAAAAATAGATGGTCACTCCGCGTGCCCCATCCCTGTCATTCAAATGAAAAGTATTTGACAGGAAAGAGTACTTCGTGCGCTGTTTGCAAGAGTATCCAAGGAGTTTGATTATGACAATAAGGGAGACAAATAGTGTGGGATAGTGGAAGAAAGTGCAGTAACAACAACGTTCAGTATCAGCCAGACAAGAGGAAAGAGAAGTATTGCACAGCTCACTGATCATGAATTGCCAAAAAGAGTATATTAACCTCCACTTGGACAGCAACATTGAAAGAAGTGAAACCAGTCCTGCATGCAGAAGAATCCAGGCAACCCCTTGTGCTCGTGACTGCTTCATTTTAAGTCCACAGAAGTATAGGAAAGTAATGCTGACTAAACATCATGAAAGCCACCCTTACAGGCTGACTCCTATTTGGCAATGTTTTGGTCCTACCTTGATGGTCAGAGATGCTGGCACCACTCCAACCTGGAGCCCTCTAATTCTAAACCTGGCTGTCATTTCAGTGACTTCACTATTCTAGTATGTATTTTCCAGCATATGAAAGCAGAATCAAATCATTAATTAATTAAATCTCTGAAGCTGCCAATAGGCTAAAGGTTTTCAGCATATCACTAAGCTGAAATCGTGTTTATCACAGGCACAAGTGGCCAAGCAGTCCTTACATTAACATGATTTCCTCAACTGATGACTAGAATTAGTCTACATTAGCCTCTCACTAACCTGCTCATAGAAATATAACACTCTTTAAAGTCTCTTCCAATCTGTATGGATTAGTTCCTCCAGCTGATAATGTTAACGCCCAAAAGAATATGCTCTACTTTCCAATGGCTTTTTATCTACAGGTCACACAAACAATACAAAGTACATGCCTTATAGAGCTAAATTATCAAACTATAGAAATAACTACAAAACAGCAGAACACGAGCTGAAGAATTGAACACCATTAAACTCGATAGATAATTTTGCTAAGATATTTGAAAACAGATTAAAGACTGAAAAGCCATTTATAAACTGCAGTGGTGTTCCAGACACTGGGAGCAGTGTGGCAAGAAAAATAAAAGACCAGCAGATAGATCAGAGAGGACACAAAAGACTGAAAATACTCATATAAGGGACTGGAGGAAGTTTAAGGGAAGCATCGTTTCCCTCCCCGATTTCCAAATTTTGAGCAGAAACTCAAACAGGAAGTGACTGTGTCCATAAAATACAGCACAAAATGTTTGTACTTCCTTACATGGATGAGAAACAGAGGGCAAGTGATGTGTTATGGGAAGATTAAAAAACATCTTAATGTGTGAAAGTTCAACCACCCATTAATACTAATAATGTTACAGTCCAGGGAAGATAAGAAACCTTCAATGTCATTTCTGGAATATCTGATACTGTGCAAAGTTCTGAAGTAACTGATTCACAGATACACCTAAATGGTGGATAGAATTACAGCACATGCAAATCTTAAGAAATCTTAAGAAAATAATATACAAAAGGGAAAATTATCATTCCTATTGCTTCAATTGACAAACAGCTCACTTCCACTGGGCTTCCAAAATACTTGAATTTCTAGTTTACTCTCTCCTGCTCCTGATGGTTTTCCATTATCATATTTGAATTTCTGTCATATTACTTAAAGAAATATAATAATCTAGGTTTGGGGAAAAAAAAAAGACACACATTTGTTAAGATTTTATTATACAGATGGCACAGAATACAGGAGCATGTACCAAATTAAGTGACAAGAGGAGCATATCCCATAGTATACTATAGTAGCGATGTGATATAGTAAACATGACTGGATGGTGAGCCTCACTGAGTCAACATGTGATTCCAATCTTTATTTGTCCTTTTACAAATTAAGTGCAGCTGAGGCAAAGTGTAACATAAGGCTCAGATTCAGAAAAGATCTTACATGAAGAGGGCTACTATTTATTGCCAGCTCGCTCTTTCAAAATCTCTAGGTTTGTGTGATTGGGGGCTTGGAAAGTCAGTTCTGTACCAAGAATGTGACACTTCCACCTGTGGTGCGGTTAATAGTTACACCTCAGAGGGCTGTACTTTATCTTTGCTTGAATCTTACAGCAGTTCTGATGATGTCATCCAAACAATCTCAGTTTGCAAGAGGATGTGGAGTTCTATAAAACAGAAAAAATGGACTTTTTTTAAGGTCAGAGAATCAACTGCTTGGTTGATTTAAGCAACTAGAGTACTTTGATGCCCAAATAGGGAAAAATATGTTAGTAACAATATGAATGTAGCACCATGCTTCAGGGCGTTTCATGCATCCAGTCAGCTTTGCCAAAAAGCTACTTTGAAAAAAAGTAGCTACTTTGTGAAAAGTAGTAAGTACACCTTACTTCATGCACCACTTGCAATAACTGTTTTCTGTTGTTGCATTTCTGTATTTCTGCTGCACTAAAAATATCTCTATGGGAGATGAGAGGTGCTAGAACAACCAGATGGCACTTGCTTATATTTATAACATTCATGTCTGGTGATAAACTATATGAAATATGATAAAAGATTAAGAAATGCCTGCACTATAGTGAGGAATAAAGGTTTAAAACTAATTTTTTTGAGGTTATACAGTAATATTAGCTAACGCTTTAAGACGTTAAGCTGGACAATGCTAAAAGCTGTCTGTAACTTGCAGAATGTTGGCCTCGTAAACTAGAAATGAGCTAGCCTAAGTCCCTGATTCTAAGTATATTCACACAGATATATATATATATAACTGTTGGCATAAAAATAGTTCCATGATTACAAAAGTATAACATTTTCCAGAATCAAGGTTTATTCAGGACTATTTGCACTCCCACCTTACCCCGGTGCAACTAAGAAATATAATACTTTTAAATTTACCAAATAAAATCTCCCTTTGTGTCTTGGTTCTGCTCCTGCAACGGTTAAAGTACTTCCTTCACACACAGTGAGATTTTCTTTTTTCACCATCCTCTAGGAGATTTGCACATATAAATCCCATTGAAAAACACAGGTTCACTTCTGAAGGAAAAACTACCAAAACCCAATGCCAGACATGGCTGAAGGGATCCCAGATCCTCATCCACTGCAGAGAGACCTTTTGTCACTTATTAGCACCGCTTCCTGTTGGAGAGGTAAGAAGTAACTCCATGAACGTTTTTTCTCTCAAAACCAGTAGTACCTAGAATTCATTTGACTGATCAGGTAATACCTCTAATGCAAGTGTTTACACCTGAGCCTGTTACTCTTTCATAGTCAAGTGAACTTGTGTCCAGAGAATGATTAATCTCATTGGAAACTAAAATAAATCAGATAAACTACACCCAAAACTGTACCTTTTTCTATTTGCTCTAAAAAGAGCTTTAGATGACCAACACAGCCTAACAGTATCTACAGCATAACATCTAAAGGCAAATGAGATATCTAACATCAGGTTTCCTGTATGCCAAACTTTCAGCTGCTGAAGTGTGTTACACCTTTTTCTGCAAGACTGAGGACCCCATTAAGAGATTTGTCTCCCATGAAGTATTTGCTCACTGTTACCATGTTTAAACACAAAGACTATCCTGTTGGTGTTTCTGCAGTTCTGGAAAGCGATCCCACATTTCTTGCCATAAATCCATTCTAGTTTGTCAGCACACCGTCTGCTCTATGTACACCACGCTTGGGTACGACCTGCTGTTAGTGGTCACACCAGTGTCAAATAGGGAAACGATACAACCTCCCAAATCTTACCTGAAATTCCTCAGGTTATACAGCTGTTAATTATCCCTTTTGATGTCTTCAGTGCACTGGGAGTGCATGCATAGCTACTTACCAGTTAGGATCCCAAGTCTTTTTCAGAGCTACTGTCTCACAGTAAAGTCCCTGTTGCTGTAAACATCTTGCATTTTCTCTCCTAGATGTGCAACTTCCAGTGAAGTGGTTCAGCTACCCCTCACAGAAACACCAAAACAGAGATGAGCACTTCAGAACTCTGTAAGGGTCAGCAAATGATGCCCCATAACTGTCCTCTTTTCCACTCAGTCCACTCTTCTTCAACGCTTCCCTCAGGCCCTGCCAACTCAACCTCATCTCCTCCACTCCTGCTTTCATTCCCTGTGTTGCCCTTAAACTGCTGCTCCTTTCACGTGCAGTACAGGAAAGCTAACCCTTCCCCATTTAAGTGGGATAATTTTTCACCCTATCTTGCTGCTCCCCCGTTTCTCCTTTTACCTCCCACCCATCCAATGGATCATTTTCAAATGCCACCTGCGAACATTTCCCCTCATTTCAAGCTCCGAAATCAGCTTAAAATCCACCTCAAGTAGTTTACCGAGAACAGTTATCACAAAATCTCAAATGAGTTTCCATCACCTAGACGACAACTGCCTATTTATAGCAGCCAAAACATTTTATGATTTCCTTGATGGTCCTTGTGGGACACCTGCGGTGGAGAAGAGAAGGGCCTGGGGTTTTGGTCGAGCCGGTGAGAGGAGCCCCGGAAGGGCTCAGAACCGGGGAGACGCTCCCGCCGCTTTCCCCTCAGGCCTCCCTCCCCGCGCGGCCAGAGAAGGAGGAGGAAACATGGCCCGGCCGAGACCAACGCCAGGAAGCTGCCGGCCCCGGGCGCCGCGGACCTGGCAGCCGCCGCCCTGCCGCCTCGGGGGCTGGGCGGGCGGCGGCGGCGGCTCCGCCCCGCTGCGGGGGCCGCCCGCGCCGGCAGAGGCGGCTCCGTTCGCCGCTGTGACGCCGGCGGCGCTGGAACACCTGGAGGGGCGGCGGCGCCTCCGGCTCGGCCCTCCCCTCCGCCGCGGGCAAGGTGAGTGCGGGAAGAGGGGACTCGCTGGGCTCCGTGCCGGATCCTGGCGGGGAAAACGGGTTCCGCCGGCAGCTGCTGTGGCCGCTGTCGGGCAGCCTCGGGTGGGCGCCGCCTCCCCCGCGGGCTGCCCCCCCCGCCTCTTGGGGGGAAGGCGGGCGGCGCGGCGGCCGGGCCTGAGGCGCTGGTGCCCGTCAGGGCTTGGCGGCGGGTGTAGCCGGGGCCGGACCTGCCGAGGGGTGAAATTTCCGAGGCGCAAGATGGCATCTGCCCCTCCTTTTTGCCTTCTGTTCCCCCTCCCGCCGTGCGGTTATCTCGCCATGATTATTGCATTTATCCGTTTCTGCCTCCCTTCCTCCCGTACATCCTCTCTGGCCCTCAGCCCGCTGGAAGCGGGGAGGTTGGGGAGGAAAACGGCCGCTTCTCCTCAGCGCTTTCCGGCTTGCCTGCCAGGCTCGGGGCTGAGGCGCAGGTTGTCCGGCCGCGGCGTGCGCCGCGGGCCGGGGTGGCGGCCGCGGCCCTTGTTTTTACCTGAGGGCTTCGGCCCGCCTGGGTTAAGAGGGGCGGCAGGATTTCCCGTGGTAAGATAATGTCCGTTATCAAACCAGGCACCGAGGCGTTAACAGCTGGTGAAATGGGAACTAACACCCCACCCCCCAAACTTCTGATTTAAAGCTTGTATTTTGTGAAAGGTTGCTCTTGATCATCGGATTTGTTCTGCATCCATCCACCTGGCACATGAATGTTGTTTACCTGCTCTAGTCGTTTAGAAGAAGGAGGAAAATAGACAATTACTTGAAACCTCTGGTCAGTTTTTAGTAAGAGAAGAGGGTGAAGGGCACTGTGCTCTTTTATTCATCAGTATCATTGTGTATATGTTCAGTGCCAAATGTAAATAAGTCTCCTGTTCCATGCTGTTTTGCATGGTGCTGACAGCCTCAAGGTCCTGCATGGAACCTCTTAAAACAGTAATGCAGGTTTGCCTTAGTTCAAATGTGTAAATGTGAAACTGAATTGGGTAATCTCAGGGGTACGTCCTTTAACCTCCTACCCCCAAGTTACATTGTGTAGATATTTTGGAAGCTTGGCATTGGAGTTGTTCTTCTGTTTGGTTGTTTGTAATATTTTGCCCCTGCCTGCAAGCCTTGATGTAAACCAAGGTGACTGTTTATTTCGAGGAATCATCTGTTTTGGGGTTTCCCCCCTCCCCCCTATTTTATTCTGTTATCCTCTTATTTTCTGGATGGATTTTATTTAATTTGGGTCTTAGAAAGCAGCTGTGGCTCTTGTTTCATAGCAGACTTCTTGGAAATAAATTGTTCTCATGTTTTGGTCTAGCAAGGCTATTGTTGTAAGGAAAAAACTGTGTTTGATCACTTTTCCAAAGTGTTGGACAGAGAAAATAGCAGGCTGGGTTTTGGAGTCTGCAGTGCAGGCTGTGTTTGGTTATGGTCTTTCATCTGATTTTTCTGATAATCCCTTCTTTTTCTACTTTGTCTATCCAGGGCTCCCAAGAAGTGAGTGGAAGTACCACTTGAGAGTGCTATCTGCCTGGCACTGATATAGGAGTTGCAGTTCTTAGTGGTACTTGGCATGAAGTCCAGGAACATCTCATTTGGACATTAGCAATTTTTTATACTGCTGTTTGAATAGGGTAGCCTACTGGTTTAAACTGAGTAACTTAATGATTTAAGATTTATGTTAATACCACTGAAGAAGGAATTTAGTGTAAAGCCACAGAGATCTTGTTTTGAATAGTAAACTGCCATAACTGGTATAACCAGTCACATTTTTCCAATGGCAAGCTCTACTGGAAGATGATGTGGCAGTTAAATGCAGCTAAACCTTGGTCTAAAGTTTCTCTCCTGTCAAAACTAAATCGCTGAAACATTGTTATTTCCAGAAAGGTTCAAACAGTGTACTCAAGAGTTAGATGTTGGTAATTGGAATTTGCGGTCCTCTTAATTGAGAAAGAATTAAGTGCTTTTTAGGTAATGGTGATTTCATCCATTATGTTTCTGGGAGGTGAGATTCAAATACGCACGTTACTGAAGGTTTGCAGGTTTAAGACCACCAGTTATGACTGTATGGAAGGGGGAAGTTTTCTCTAACATTTTTATTTCACAAGACTATGTTTTTGGGGTGTGGTGGGAATCACATAGTGCAAAGTAAAATTCCTCTTGAATCCTACTACAGGGTCGGGTTTTTTCCCCTTTGTAGACTTTCAAGCCCACCCATCTTGCCTGTTCTTCTCTGCTATCCATACTCTACAGGGCTGCTAAATTGTTCTGATGAATTCCTAAGTAACCTTTTCTCGAAGAAATGAATACTAACAGCTCTTTTCACTCTTCAACTAGTGTTGAAAGCTGTTGGTACGAGTTGGCAGGAAAAAATGTGCTAATATCTCAGCTAAACTAGAAGTCAAGAAATGTCCTCAAAGACTCTTTTTTTAATACTTTTTTCAAAATCTCCTCCAACAGTGTTGCTCTGAAGTAGTTGATTCTTCAAGATGTTTTGCCACTTCTCAACCATAAAATCACTCTAAAGACAAAATTATGCCACGTGATGCAGAAGCATTAAAAATACAAAAGCCTGGAGAGTGAAGGAGGTTAAACAAAGAACCAAGCAGTCAAGAACAGTAGAAACATTTGACCTTTTATATGTTGCTAGTACTAATAGTCTCTCAGTAGTTTTTCCTGTGGCTATTGTTAGCCATGGCAAACTGAGGGGCATTTTGACCGGTTATGCAATCACTTACGTCAACCTTGGGAACTGTCTGTTCTGAGTCACTGAAACAGTACTTGGGTCCATCTTGCAAGTAGCTTCATAGGGATCACTGCTGCTCTAGGAACAGTCGGCTGGTGTGCCAGGATCTGAGAACAGTAGTATTAAAATGAGTGGACTATGCCTCTATCAAGAATATATAGCCTGTATTGATCGTGGTGTTTACTCAAAAGGCAGTGAAAGAAGATCACCCTGTATTGTTGTTGCTGTGCATGCTAAAACTGTTTTGTTAATCAAATCTCTTATCCATGGATGTGAAATGATCTCCTGAGGGACTAGAAAAAAATTATTTTCCCCTGTTCCCTCCCCCGGCATTGTTTCCCCTCGGGTGTAATAGCATTGCTTCCTGGCTTCTGCATGGATGAAGAGGGAGGCAGACACTTGAGAGTGTTGACTGTGTCAGCAAATAAGATATCTAAATAAGAAAGCCATTAGTTTGAACTTCTAAAACCATATTTGTTCATATTTAGTACAGTATACATGTGAAAAGACTTTAATGATTTTTTTTGTACATCCACATAGGTTCTACAAAAGGAAGGTTTCCTAAGGTTAAGACTCTAGACTGATTACGGGTAAAATGTGTCAGAAAACACATCTTCATATTGTCTTTTATAATCTGTGGACAGCAGGTGTTCCATATGGCATTTTCTTTAATAGTATTTGGCTACTAAGTTTAAAAATACTGGTTTTTAAACTAAGAGAACAAATGTGTATTACAAAACAATTTGATAGTCATTTCAGAGAAATGAAACAAGTCTGCATTTAGAATGAGATTAAATGCTGGATTGCGTATATCCCCAGCTTTGCTCATTTGCAGAGTAAGGTTAGACTTGCCACTCGACAACTTACATTAAAATTATTCTTCCATAAAACACACATAATACTTACAACACCTACCTGGTTCTTTCCTAAGGATATTCGCTCAGTGTTCTTCACAAATATAAGTGGAACACTAGTAGTCAAGTAAAAGATGTTACGGAAGTGCAAACTGATACTATGTGCTGTTCTTATATTATTTCACAAAAAGCAGCTGAAAAAACCCAGTATAATCTGAAAAAGGAATTTAAAATTAATTTTATGTGTGATTAAATATCTGTGTCTTTATGTAAATGAAGTTCTGCATGCAAGTTAACTTATCTAGAAAGGGCTATTTTTTGCTTGTCAATCTTCCAACTGTGAGTCTACCAGCATTTATTTGAAATATTTTGTTATGAGACTACATGTACTATGTCATGACTACATGTGCCATTGTTATCAGTGTTTTTGAGATAAACCACTGTTTTTAGGAATTTGTCATTCAACTGTTTAAAAAAAAAAAACACAAAACACCCCAGCTCCAAGTGTCATTTCAATACATGTTATGCTCTAGAAAGAAGGAGATCACTTATGCCTGTAAGTTTGACTTGATAGTTGTTGGAATAATATGACAAGTGTATAGTACCAAATAGACACAAAATTGTTTGAGTAGAGAGGAATACTAATGGTTGACTTGGTCCTTGCACTTTGTGGGAGCAAAAACAGGTTTTAAAAAACATGGTGACACAGTGCCAAACTTCCACTTTTTCATGTTGGTTAAAACTTACCTCTAACCACTCGAGTACTGAAAACCAATGAAATTCAGATGGATTGATACTCTTAGGTTCTAGGTATAAGTGAGCAATAAATTTCCAATGTGCAAATTTGCTCTGTTTATCTGCTACTGTCTTCTATTAACTTGTACATATCAGAGTTGGGAATAAAAAAATGAAAGACCAAATGATAGCATAAGAAACAGGGCCCTGGATATCATCCTCTGTTTAGACTACACCAGGAAATTAAACAGAATAATTTCCTATGTTAATTGTGTATTCTGAAACATTAGAAGCATGATAATTGTTTTTTGAATAAAGTAACTCCTAACAGTACTCTCTGCAGTAGCTATTGGTCATCTGCTCTGCACAGAGTATTAAGAGTCAGTGTAAATTTCAGTGGAAGACAGGTCATTATATACTTAATGTCAATAGTACTACTACTCATGTTGTTGGATGTACAGTTCACAGATGGGTGCCTAGGTAGTGCTACAAAATGACAGAAAAAAGACCCAAAACATCCAGATTTCTTCATACCTTGTGCATGGTTTCTAATTGTGCGAGTCCTTAATCACAAAATCTTCGTCATTTAGGATACCTGCTTTTTGTTCTCCACACAATTTGCTAACTTGAAAAAGAAGGGAAAGGGAGTGTTATATTGGCTCAAACTACCTTCTTGGAAAACAGACTTCAATTTCTCTGATACTTCTGGTCTTTTGAGTACCTGGTTGGGGTTTTTCTGCATGTCGAATTTTGGGGTTGGGGTTGTGGGTTTTGGGGTTGGTTTTTTTTTTTTTGGTTCTCTGAAGGATCAAGACAAATGAGTAAATGGAATGAAATAAATGAACTTTTCGCTGGGGTGTCTCATAAACCTCAATAGAGAGGAGAAGGAAGTGGAAGAAATTGTGTATAGAAATGTTAGTTCCAAAAGTGCTTGCAGTGAAAGAAAGAATTGGTTCCGGTGGGCTTACGAGATGTGGCTGCATCCCAAGCACAATGTGTTACTCGGTAGGCTGCTGAATCTTTTTTCCCCAGTAATTCAACAGACCACCATGAAATCCCAGTTCTAAGAGAAGTGGAGTAGAGATGTTCTCTTACTCCGTGATTTAGCCGTGTAGTTCAGGTGCTTCAGGCAGAAGTCGTCATTTCCCTGTGCTCAGAGGACAGTGGTGAGGCTCTGGTTCAGGTGCTCAGAGTTGCTCTTTGGAGGTTCTATTAACTATCTGTACAGGGGCTTAGTATTGAGAGGCTTGTATGGTAATTTAGGCACTACAGCTAGATAATTGGGGTCAAACAGCATGAATTTATTTCCCCCTCAGCACCTCCCAGGTGTATGAATATAGCAGGAGTCCCTCTCTGTATAATAGCTGCCGTTTTGCCCTGTGCTTCTTTTAAGAACATATGAAACTTCTTTCTGTATGTCAGCCCCTGAAATAGGTTGAAAGAGTGATTCTGGTAATACAACTCCCTTATAAGATTGCAGTATTTCTTCTGGCAAGTTGTGGATAATCTGTAAGATACATGCTTCCTAGGATAAGTAGCAAAGCTGTGGATCTGTCCGAGACAAAGGAACAGACTAAAAGTTGTAGTGGGTGGAAGGACTGCTAATGCAGCGCTTGCAGACCAATTCTGCGAACTTTTTGAATTAATAAACAAGTGCATCAGTGAGTAGTCTAACAGAATGAAAATACTCCTGGATTTAAAGCTAAGCATGGATGATTCTGCAGGATTAGAGCATCAGTGATGAGTGTTAAGAGCTTTAGAGGAAAAATTAAATCTTGTCATTTGTCATATTGATATAACTTAAACTCTAGATTCATTTTAGCTGAATTACAGCGGCAGCTATTCATGTAGTTAAGAGTAGGAATACTTGTAAGTCTGTGTATAATCTTGATGCTGAATGCCTATATAAACCCAGACTTCAGTTTTCACTTTTTTCCTGCATTGACAATATGAATAATTCAGAACAATAGGCTGCTCTATTGTCTTTTGCTTGGGAAAGGAAAAGTGAAACGCGATTTGAAGCTCCTGGTCAGTGTATTTGTAGACAGACCAGAGAAGTTGAAACTGCCTTGCCTAATCTTTGTCTTGTGGTGAGACTGCTTCTTGCTTTGGAGGCCCATTTACTTGATTCAGTTTGATCACAGCTTCCAGGGAGCAGAGGGAGAGAGGTGGTCAGCCAAGAGCTGTTGGAGGCACAGATGGCACTGATTCTCTCACCTAAGCACATTTTCTTTCCTTCAGAGTATTTTACATAAATGAAACTATCACTATTAACTTTTACAGCTAGAACTCCCTAAAATTCTTCTTATTTTTTGTTACTTAATACCACTCTACTATTACTGTATTAAAAGTTTCTTGGAAAATTATTCATTTTAATAAAACTCTTATATTAAGTAAATCAATTGCAATGCATGATTCTGCTGTATTTGAAGTTATAAGTTGCAGGGGTTTTAGGGTGCAGAGAGTCTGTTGGGATTTGAAGAACTACACAGAACATATCAGCTGCTTTGAAAGAACAGTGAACTGAGAGGACAGTGCTATCGGTGAAAATGCAGACTCTTCTGTGTCTTTTTTGATGAACATATTACTTTCACATAAGGGTTGCTGAATTCTGCTCTGCCTCTCGGTTCCCTTTTGTTGTTTCTGGATGCATCTCAAAAGAATGTTGTTTGATCTACTGCCTTCCTATATAACTATGCTAGGTCATCTTTGGATGTTAAATTTAATCTGTAGATCAGCATTTTTGCAAGGATTTCAGATCATCTCTTGGTTTTGAGAAGTTGTGATTAGATCAACAGTTTGGTTTAGATAGTGGAAAAGATTCCTGTTTGCTGTCTCTGGTTGCTCCCTGGTTTCTTCTATAAGATCCCTTAGCTAAGCTAAAAGCACAGTAAGAGCTGTGTAACCAATGCTCAGTTAAGGAGAAGTATTTGAATTAGGGGGAAAAAAAATTTTTTTTTTTAAAGTTGATTTTCTCATAACCTAGGAGAGCATTAAGATCTGAACTTCACCTTGCCACATGACACTTCTTATATTTACGCTCACTGGAAAAGACAAATTATCCAAGTGACACTGATATACAGAATTGTTTATTATCAATTTAGCTGTTGGAGAGAAGGCACTCCTACTGTCTTTTTTCTTATGAATAATCTTCAGATACTACTTGTATAAAGTTGTTCAGCTCTTGGGAAAATGGACAACTTATGCTGCAGCAAAGTATAGTTTAATAAAGCTAAAAAAGAGAAGCAAGCATGTACAAATGTTGTATGAGCATGAGCTGGAAGGTAAGCCCAGGGTATGCTGGGCTTCAAAACACCATGAAAGCATTTTCCTGTTTGCACAAAAAAATGCAGATGATATATTCAAATGGTCTTGGAGAATATAGAGAATCAGAGGATTTTCCATGGGAATAGAAATGCCATTTGCTAATGAGAGTGTCTTCCATCAAGTTTTATTCCAGCATCATGGCTAATAAAATATCTCAGCAGGAAGGTAGGGTAATGTGCTATGCCAGAAATTTTATGAAGTTCTGTGTGCATTACAGCTATTTTGGCTTCCCATGGAAATAGTTTGTGGGTAAATAGCTTACAACCCAGATAAACTCTGCCACAGATGCAGAGGTGCCATATTTGGCTGTTTGCAGGGCCATCTTGGTTCCAGCATGTTTTGTTAGCTGTGGCAGAGCACTGTGTGAATGCAGCTGTACCGCTTTTTAAGCCAGGCTGAGTCTAGCAACAGTTCGGCTGTATTTCACAGTGTCCAGACTGATAGGTGGTGCCAGTCCTTTCTGTTGTCAGTCTGCAAACAGGGACGTTTGTGGAACACAATGCTGAGGCTTCTTGGTGACCTGCTAGGGCAGAGGGCCTGCTAGAGATTTTCAAGGTTCAGCAGGGCTTATGAACCCAGCTGGTTCTGTATGGGAATGGATGGTTCGGCACTATGGTCCCTTGTGTGCTGGGCAGACTTGTTATGAATGGGGCCAGGTCAGGTTTAATGCTGAAACTGAGGTAGCCTCTGTCTGTCTCAAAAAGCTAGGAAGCACTTGGAAAATTACTGGAGCCGCGTGTGGACAACTTCAGGAAATCTCAGATCCAGCACTGTGCAGCAAAAACCATGGATTTGCATACAGTCAGCTGTAATGTAGCAGTGCTTTTCCTAGCATGCTATAAAGCACCTATGTTTGCTCCCCCCCCCCCCCACCCCCCCCCCCCCCGCCCCCACCCCTGTATCTAGAGTATCCCTACTTTTTGTATGCCAAGATAAAGGCTGTCTGTCATGGAGATCACAAGTGTTGTGTAACTCTTTATATCAAAGATAATGGAAACTTTCCAATACAAAAGCTTTCCAATGGGGTGGTGAATGCTGCTGGGTTGTGGTTTGTTGGTTTTTTTTTAATCAGTGTCAGCATAATATTATTTATTGAAACTTTTCTTTTTTTAGTCTTATTACACTGGGAAGAAAAAAGAAAAAGAAGTCCCTTACATCATCTCCTTGTGGCAAATTAAGCTTGTTTTTGTATATAAAACTGCATGATAATATAGATTAATTTTAAGTTTGACTGCAGTTTTGGGGGAAGGTATTGGTGGACTGTAGTTACTGTCATGTGCTTCCATTGTAGTCAGCTTTGGCAAAGAGCAACTCTCTTGTTATTTCTGTTCAGTACATTTATATCTTGTTCTTTGAAAGCATAACAGAGTTCAAAACCTAAAGTAGTCAAAGGTTATGTGCTCATTCCTTGGTCTCTCTCTGCAGCCTCAGGGCCAGCATTTCATGACTGTAGGGATTATTTGTTACATGGTTATGAAGTGTTCTTTAGTTCCTGGATACTTCCCTGGGCTGTTTCTAGTCCCCTTTTATTGGCATCTCTCACTTTTTGTGGCTAGACCTATGCTTTGGGATTTCTTTTAAAAAATCTCACTGCTTCAGCTATTCCAGATGCTTTTAATAATGTCCTTTGTTACAGCTGAACCAATATCTTAACCCTCTTTGGTTCCTGGATTTGGAATAGACAGTAAGAACACATGTAGTTAGAGATTATAAAAATAAATAAATTACTGCCCTGTTAAATGACTGCAGGGACAATTTACATTGTGCATGTAGCAATATCTGGAGAATGAAAACTGCTAATGTTAAAAGTTTGGGCTATCAATGAAAATAAACACTATGGCTAAAAGCTGAAAATATTGTAGTTAACTCTTAGAAAGAAAACATACTGTATTTTTTTTTTTGTGTGTGTGTGTGTGTGTAGCCACAGTGGTCATGGTACAATGTTAATTCTGCTGTCCATTTACACCATTCTTGTGGAAAGTCTTCTGTATTAAACCAATGGTAGCAGCAAACTTGCTGCTCTCCAATCTTGTCTTCTTTTACGTTGTACAAATTTTCACAGAATCACATAGGTTGGAAGGGAGCCCTGGAAATTACATAGTCCAGCCTCCAGCTCAACCAGGCCCAGTTCAAGCAGGTTGCTCGGGGCCATGTCCAGCACTTGCCTCACTGGGCAGGTTGTTCCAGTGCTTGACCATTCATGGTGAAAATTTTCCTGCCTATATTAAGTTGGAATTTCACATGTTCCTGCTTGTGTCCATGGTCACTTGTCCTTCTGGTGTGGATCTTTGAGAAGAGTTTGACTGTTTGCTCTACATCTCTCATTAGGTAGTTGTAGACAGCAATAAGGCCTCCTGTTAGCCTGATGGTCTTATAGTTGAACAGATGTGTTACAGGATACAGACCCTGACTGGTGGACCCACTCCAGTATGCCACTGTTTTTCTTGTATGGAGAGCCCAAAACTGGATACTACTTCAGATGTGGTCCTACAAGAGGCTGTAAAGATTCTGTAGGACACCATGATAAAGGCATTGCCAAAATCAGCATACAGCATCCACTGCTTTCCCCTCATTCACCAGAGGCAGTCTTCTCATAGTAGAAGGCAGTTGGGTTAGTCAGGCATGATTTGCCCTTAACAAATCCATGCTGGCTGTTCCCATTCACCATTTTGTCTTTCATGTGGCTGAGAATGGTTTCCAGGAGGGTTTTCTCATGATCTTTCCAGGAACTGAGGGTGAAATTGATGGGCCTGAAGTTTCCCTGTTCCTCTTTGCTATGGTTTTTGAAGATGGAGATGGTGTTTGTCTTTCTCCAGTCATCAGCCATCTCTTTTGATCACCATAACCTCCAAGAGAACGGAGGGAACATCACTGCAATGACATAAGCCAGCTCCCTCAGCACTTCAAGATCCATCCCATCTGGTCTCATGGACTTGTGTATGTCTTAGGTACTTCTTAAATCAGTCTTTCTGTAATATGGGTAATGATACATACTTACATATCCACAGACCTTGACAATAGGCTCAGAGAACTAGAGAGCTGTAGGGCAGATGTTCCAGTGAAAACCAAGGCAAAAATGTACCTCTGCCTTTCTACTCCAGAACATGGTTTAGTGGGCATGGATGATAGTTGGACTTGATGATCTTGAAGGTCTTTTCCAACCTAAATGATTCTATGATTCTCTGATTATATATTCGCTGTCATGCTGTGGGCATGTGTCTTCCTTAGCCCACTTTTTGCTGCCACTGTTTTTACAGAGCACTTCTTGTTGCCCTTTGCGTCCCTTGCTAGGTTCAAACCCAGCGTGGCTTTGGCTTTCCTAAGTCCATCCCTGCATACTCAGGCAATGCTTTTGCATTCTCCTGAGTAACCTGTCCCTGCCTCCATCTTCTACATGCATTAGTTTTGCATTTGAGTTCATTAAAATTAATCTATGCTGGCCTTCTGCCACAGGTGCTCAACTTTCTGCCCATAGAAATGGGCTGTTTGTGTGCTTTGAGGAAGTTTATCTCAAAGATCACACAGTTGTCCTGAGCTCCTCCTGAAAACCCAGTTAAGGATATGACCTATCTAGTAAAACTGGATGTTTCTTAAAAATAAAATCCTAACATTACAAGCTAAAATTTTATACATTTGCAGTAGAACTCAGATACAATTCCTGTACTAGCACATCCACTACACCAGCTCAAGTAAATATTCCTTTATTATGTTCCTCTCCCTTTGTTTCCAATACTAATATCTACGGTATATATACTGTTTCCATTTCAGTGGAGTTTAACTGTGGTGCTGAAACATGAAATATGAATGAGTTTACAGTGCTGCAAATATTACACAAGTGTATCTAACTTGAAACAAGGTCTGTGTGAATGGAAATCGTTTAGGGTACTGTTGAGATCAGTGGTACTCAAACCAAATGCACATTTGTGGTCTAAATTAACAGCTAAAAGAATGGCATAATAATAGTGAACATCCAGGTTTTCCAGAGTGTTCTCAGTCACTGAGAAAGGTGAAACTCAGCTGGGTCTTCTGAGGCATAACTGGTTTCTTTATGAAAGTTCCTTGAACAGCATCTGGAATGAATGGGATCCAGGAACATTCTTGATGGAAATTGTAGGTGAAATACTGCAAGCCTTATCAAAAGTCGTCTGATTCTTTTTGAGCAACCACAGTTCTGTTTTCTCAATGACAGTGCTCTACTAAGCTGTCTTTGTACAAACTGAATTCTCATTTCTTATTCTCATTCTCTCTCAAAAGCTAGCTCTGTACTGGAAATAAAATGGGCCCAGGGATTGAGCTTGAGCACTAGGCTGCTGCTTCTTCCTGCTGTTTAATTGCTGCAGTATCCCTGGCATGGTTTTTATCTATACCACCTAGAACTCTCTGGGACCTTTCTCTCTCCTGGCATGTTTTGGGTGATACCACATGCCAGGAGCCATTTCCAGCAGGCAGTGTAGGTAAGACTCCACTTCTGTTTTCTTCCACCCTCATTGGCCATACAACACTATCCCAGCAGGTCTTGTAGCCTCAAACACCTCAAATGCCATCATGTCACACAGCAGGACAGGGAATACATACCCTCATTTTCATACCGTGAAAACACTGTCCTAATAGCTGTGATATAGTCCTCACTTTGAACTAAAAAATCCCCACAAATAATATCTTAAGGGCATAGGGCTGCTATGTAGGACTCAGAGGAGTATAACTAAGAAGATCTCAGAGTCAAAATACAAGGTCAGATGTTTAGGAAGAAAGAGCGTGAGCTATGCTTGCAAATGAGAACTGTTTCACCATGACCCTGACATATTCCCCCCCCCCCCCTTTTTTTTTTTAAGGGACATTGGTTTCCAGGAGAGTCAGGTGGACGTGTACAGCGTGTAAGGTCAGTGCCTTAGACCTGTTCCCCATGTTGGTCCTTTACGCTTTGGCCCGTGTAATATGTATGCTATTCCATCTAGATAAACTGTTCTTCACTTCCTGTCAAACCAAGTGTGCTGCTGAATAACTGAGTCATGGATGTGTATACAAGCTAAATCCTGTGTTCTTATCTCACTCGCACACACCCACAGTTGACATAAGGAGGACCAGTATTAAAACAGTGAAGTCAAGTATAAAGGTGTTAGAAAACTGGAGTTAATGTTGCCTGTGCCTTATGGCTCTAGAAACTACAGCAAAGCTATGACTGATGCTGTCCATTCTGTATATTGTCTGACTTAATGGTGCTGTAACGCAAACAACACTCTGAAACAGTTCTTTCTTCCTCTGTTGTTTAGCTGTTGGCCTTTATGTTTAAACTCTGCTCTGAAGACAGAGTTACGAATTTTCTCATGGTCTCTCCTGCAGTGCTTAGGAGCACTTCACAAAAATTCCAATTCAGGCAAATTTCCTGCTCTGATATAATCTTGCAGCATCTCATGGAACTTTGCCAGGAAGTTTCACAGGTACTGAGAGCAGAGAGGTTAGAATTGGAAATCTGGGATTTGGCTCCATTCAGCTCCAAATGGAAGTGCATGTGCTTCATAGTTGCAGGAAGTGCTCAGGTTGTTTGCATTCCCTTGTTCCGGGTTCATGCAATCTGTTCCAGTCCCTTTGCCACTCCAGTGCTAACCATACTGTCTGTAAGCAGCACCGTGCTTGGAGTGTCACGTCTCCCCATTGCAGCCCCTTTTGTCTCTCGCCCAGATTAGTGCCAAAGTTCAGTTCCAGCACCATTACCTTCCTAGCTGCTTTTTCCATTACTGTCAACTTCACATCTTAGTGCAGCCTGTTGGTGCGTTCCTTCTGTGCCCAGTCTTACCAAAGGCCATTTCCCAGCAGCACCGTCTGACCAGCTTCTTTTTGGTCTCCTCTACGATCATGCTGTAGTGCCTATGTTTGCATGCTGGCTGTATGGTGGAGAATAGGGTCCTCTGAAAGCAGCAGAGAAGCCAGGTGCTCGTTGTTTATGAGGAGTGTCTGGCTTCACTTGTAAATTCGGCCTGGAAGGAGTGTGCTCGGTTACTGTTGGGAAGTGATGTTTGTTCCATCTGGTCAGCTCAAAGTATAGTGGGAGAATTGAGTATCCAAGCTGGAGATATTAACTTATAAAATCTAAAGTCTAAATGCATACAGATCATATTCTATCCTCAGGAACTGTGGTGTCCCTCATAGCAAAAACACCTGGTGGTTAAATTTTGCATCTGTGGTTCAAGACATGACGTGGCTAGTGTTTTTAAAAAAATAGATCAGTGGGACATTAGTGAAAAAAGTAGCTGAACTTTGCTGTGGCTAAAAGTTTTGGGGAAAAAACTTGACTGAGGAAGATGCCTAGCACAGACAATTTTGGCTTGCCTTGTCTTAAGTCAGTGAATTTATGCCACATAGATTGGCCTTTGCCTGGAAAATTTGCTAACATATAATAATTGGCAATATCAGCGACACCACTTAAATGTGTTTGTTGTGGATTTAAGCAAGAATTGTGTGTTACATGAGAAAAGCATTTGGTCCATGGATTGAAAAGTTTTCTGTCATAACATGATAAACCAGATGCTACAACATAGTAATTTTCTGTGTGAAAAGGTAGGGATTTTCTAGTGTCTAACTTGGAAAATTATGTTTTAAAGATGTTTGTATTAACTGATAATTTCTTATTTTAAGTGTCTGAAGAAAACAAGAAACATGGAAGGTCATAAGTAGTAAGTATCTTGATCATTTTTTCTTATTCTAAAGAGCTAATGGTGTTTGGCATGTTGATTTGTAACTGCCTGAGTCTATCACACATTATGTTCTGGCATCTAGTATTTATATAAAGTCACTGGTAGACATTCTTTTTAAAAAGAATAAAAAAAAAAAAAAAAGAACAACTGCCAAAGAATGGAAAAACAAGTGAATTGACTAGATAGAAAAATAGCGTGTTATCAAGTTCCTGCTTAATGGAAAGAAGAGTATGAACCGTTGTATTTCAAGAGGCTTATCCATGGTTGTTAACTTCAGAATAAAGTACATCCTTGTTTTAGTTATATTTTCTGATTGTTTAACAAAGCCTAAATATGTCCATGATTACTTGACACAAAATCCATTTTAAAAGGTGTGGATGAGTGTCTACTAGTAAAAATTGTCCACTGAATATTTCAGTAATGTGATTATAAATCTTTTTTTATCTTAAGCATAAACAGGAGCCAGTAAATTCTCCAAATGAAATTAGAAGCTGAATTTGTGTGTAGTGGTAAAAGATTATATTTCTCTTATTCCTTCAATTGGTTTATCAGTCTCTAATTCAGGAATTTGTATTAATCACAGCTTTTTTTTTTTTTTTTTGTCATATTCATTTTTATTCCTCGTACCATGCCCCCAGAATTTCTAGTGACCTCAAGTGAGGTAGATATCAAAGCTGGCTGACATCAGATGAATTATGGTGTTTTCTTCGCTTGACCACTGAACTGAGATATCAGTTATTTGCACAGCTGTAGCAGAAGTTAAAGCACACAACTAGCCAGACAGCTAGGGTCTTTATACTACCTTGTGAGTGGTTTGATTTTTTTGTTTTTATTATTACTATTTTTAAAGTAGTGCTGTTTTTATTAAACACTCATATTCTGTTTTCTCATAATGCAGGAGGATCTCCTTGTTATTTATTAGAGGTTGTAGATTTTGTATTTTAAAGGTGCAGCATATATCAGGTCAATATAGGCTTCACCTAACTTGATAGGCTGTTGTCGAGTGTGTAATGGTTTGTTTGTGCAGAATTCCACATGAAAGGTGGTATGTTTTGCATGTGATGTTTATTTTGTGCTGTAGCACCAAAAAGACCTTTATTTTAATTTTAATGAAATTCATAAATTAAACTCTTGGAACTAATTTTTGGGTAGAAATAAATGGATAAATATCTTTTCTTTTAAAGTTTGGGGAAGAAGCCAAGAAGTGCTGTGTATAAGCGTGTCGAATTTTGTCCTTGCTCACTTCCAGTTTAATTTCTTGCCATCTCTTTGGTGATTAAGTCAATGTCCTCTAACTCAGTGATTAAAAATAACTAAAGCAAATAACAAATCCCAAATCCCTGTGAAACAAACTTCCTTTTCAGGTTAAACTGTGTCACTAGTAACTATGTAGGGCAGATGTGCCACCCTTTTGGGGAACACGTGTAGCAATGGCTTGTTTCAGAATGGCCATAGTATTTCACAGCAAGCATCTCTCTCTCTCTCTCTCTCAATACATGACTTGATGTGTATGTTGGGTCTGAAGACCTCTTGGGGTAGCATCCCTGAGCTGTTTCTGTGTTGTGAACAGAGCTAGTAGGCAGTATCTCAGTAACGAACCAATGAACCACCTGTCACTCCACAGGTGGAGGCTATCTGTTTTCAAAATAAACTCAACCTCTTTAATTTTCCTGGAGTATTTAATATAGCAAGTTTTAGCAGCCATTTACTTCTAAAGATCTGGAAAATCACTGCAGCTTTTTATATATGCACATAGGGGAAAAGGCATGTACTTTTGCAGAAATTAATGATGGAATAACACTTCCTGAAAGAGATCAGTATTTCACTGTAAGGCTATATTTTCTATTAAACCATCTTGGTATGGTTTAAATATTGTGGAATACGGAGTTTGTCTCTAGATTGCACTTTTTATTAGGTCTGCTACAGGAATGCAGAATCATCTGTCAGTAGAAAATAATCCTTGGAAAAAAAAGTTCACGTGTTACACACCCACAGTTGCCATGTAGTCATTGCATAAAGATGTGAGCTATCTATCTTTCACATAGCATGGTCAAAAGAGATGAGTGTTCTTCTAATTCTTTATTATTCAATTGTAAAAAAGGGAGGGCAAGAAGTAGTCTAATTCCATTCATAAAATGAACTTTGTGAAATCCTGACACAGCTGAATTTGCATGAAAATTGCTGCCTGATTAAGCAACTGTGCTAGTTCACTTGAAACTCTCCTATTAGTTATATAAAAATAGAAAGTTAATTCCATGGCTTATAAATCATTCTAAAATGCATTGGGAAGAATTCTTTGCAGCTGATTATTTGGCAGTACTACATGCTAAAGACATTCAAATTGAAAGCAGTGTATTATTTTCCAAAGTAGGATGGGAAATATAGTACTAATTGAATTGCTTTGTTATTAATGCATGATGAGGAAATGCATGTTGGAATATGTGTGTCTGCATGCAAATGCAATATTCTTGATGGAAATGTATTAATCTAGCATGTTAGACTTATTTTTTTTAAGCATCCTATTGGAGTTCTGTACTTCTGTTTCTTAATATTCTAGCAATTATCCGAGGGAATTTTATGACCAATATGCTCAAAGCCAAGAAAAATCTGTGGTCAATAAAATGCAACAGAAATACTGGAAAACAAAACAAACCCTTATAAAAGTTACAGGAAAAAAGGAAGATGAACATGTTGTGGCTTCAGATGCAGATCTGGATGCAAAACTAGAGGTTTGTGATGTTTACATAATATCTATTCTCTGTTTGTTAATTTTAAAAATGTTTTCGTTTCCTTCAAGCCTCTAATATGTATATACATTTTTATCATTATTTTCTTGTAATATCTTTTCTGATTTTTGACAAAAGTACCTATGTAAATATGGGGAATATAGTGGCATTTTGTAATACAAAAACCCATGACCCTCAAAGTTGATTTGGAACCTAATGTCTCTCGTATTTGTTTTCAGGTTTTGGGGGCAGGTTTTTTCTTTTTGTTGGTGGGGGGAGCAGGAGATCATCCTTTGTGCTTATATCAGTCATTCTTACCCTTTGCTTATGTCAATTTAAGATTTATTTTTTTAATAGTATTCTATAGTATATACAAATGACATTCTTTATACAGTTATAAAATATCACATATACCAGAAAAACATGCGATATACCAAGAAGGAGCAAAGTGCATAGTGCGCTCGTTCTCTGGAGCTCTCATTCAGATAAGTTGGTTCTGACATGACCAAAGAAGCTTCTGAAAGTCTGTAAAGTGTAACCAAGAGAAGGAATCCTGCTGTGTGACAAATACAGTCCTACTGTCAGTATACTCAACCACACTGGAAAAAAAATAATTAAGGATCTACAAATTGAAGAGCTTGAATGTCTTTGACAGAAAGCAAAAGATAGAGAATGGACTTCCAAAGTGTAATAATCAAGTTAGTGTCCAGACGAGTGTTATCGGCGTTGTTTTGTTACGTAAGGGTAAAGGTTTTGCCTTACTGGTTATCTTGCAGTTTCTTATAAAATTTTTGACTTAGGATTCTTGGTTTATTTGCATTTTAGCTGAAATACACGAGGCTTTTTTACAACAAACAAATCTTTGTAGTTCTAGCTATAATAGTGATAAATTATAATGTGATGATTCTAGCTATGGGGTCTTCATAATGGGTTATAAATCAAGAGTATTGATATAAAACAAGCTGGAAGGATGGAACAATATTTTATAAATATATACCTGAGTTCCTACCATACTTACTGTGTTCCAGATTGATCAGGAAGGATGCTTTGTTAGCTCAGGTAGGATTGGAAATAGGGAAACTTGTGTTTACCAGATAAAAAACTATAAGCATGTTTTCACTTGGACAACTTCTCAACTGCAAGTCATGCTCTCAGTTTAAAAGGCAAGACCCATGTAAATGTACAGGAAGTCAAGCAGATGCGAAGGGAGACAGTTAGTGTGCCCGCAGTCCATTTTGCTTATATTTGTGTAATGCTTGATCCAGTGGAGTCTAGGTTTAAGTTACAGGTTGGAGGTTTTAGATGGACAGACAGAAAGAGTAATCATTTTTCTATTTCCTAGAAACAATCTCCAAACTTTTTCCTCTACTTCCTTTTGAAACTGCTGCTTTATAAATTTGGTTAGAAAACTGGAGCTATGCCAGTAAAAAGTTCAGTTTAAATCATTAACTTTCTATGTTGGCATACCAATGCAAGTTTGTTCCACTAGACTTTACAGTATTAAAAATTCAGTATGCATATTGCCACACGTGATAAACATGATAGACATTTTGATAACTTTTTGCTGTACTGCGAGGTTTTTAGGAACAAAGATTTGTACATCTTCCTATATATCCAAAGATAACAACAAAAAAAAAACCCCAACGTGAGTAGTTTGGTTAACTACCAGCTGTTTAGAATAGATATGTTTCCAAAATTATTTTTGTCTTTATTTTCCTTTAGTAAGTTATGATTGGTCTGTCTGTAGTTTCAGTGGGACAACTTAATTGAAAGAAAAGCACAATTGATAAGGAAAAATTACTTTCAAGCTGGAAAGTTTACTCATTGTTCAAGAAGAAAATAGTGATCCCTAATAATTTCTACAAAAAATTAAGCTCTTTCTTGTATTTTAATTGTCAGTGTTTCTTGCACATGCTTAAAATTTTTTTGTGTATTTTGTTTCAATATTAGCTGTTCCATTCTATTCAGAGAACATGTATGGAGTTGCTGAAAGCAATTGAACTGTATCAAAAAAGGATTTGTTGTAAGTATGATCAAATACAGTAGTTAAAATGATAAGGAGGTCTGCATTATGGAATCATCAAACAAGTTAAAAACTAAAAATGAAAATGAGGAGCTACTAGTTTCATCCTATTTAAAAATAAAGATAACATTCCTTGCAGACAGTTAAAGGCAGACTTGCTTATCTACTTGAAGATGTCCTAATTCTTACATTTTATATTTGATAATATGCAGTGATAGGTAGCAATAATTGTAGGAGAAAGCTTGCTTTCTAAGGTGTTGGGTTTTTTTTTTTTTCCATTGCTTGCTTGACTTGTTTAAATTTGGAAGTGTCTTGTCCTAGAAATCCTAACTGTTCAGAACGGTTTTAAATTTTTTTTAATCATGATTGACTATGAAGTGTATTGGGCTTATTACTAGTTTATAATTAAGTAATCCATGTTATTACGATGAATTTGGTAATGCTGACTGGGCTGTAACAGGTGTACAGTAATTAGTAGCAGTCATTAGTGAGAGGCAGGGATCTCATTTGAGAAATTTCAAACAGCAGGTTGTATTAAATGACCTCTAAAGGTTCTCTGCAATCAATATTGTTGGATTCTTTGCTGCTGTGATTTCTGGCCTGGAAAAGAGAATCCAGCTTTGGAGACATCTTTCAATTTACCTTCTTTTGTTGAATGTTATCCATATTTTCTGAAGTCTTTCCTTTTTCTTTTGCCTGTCCAAAGAGAGTCAGAGATAATGTTTCAGGATCTGGAGGTAAACTTAGAATACAGAATAGTAGTGTATTGAGTTCAAGAAGCATTCCACAGTAGCAGGTGAAATCTCTGACACAAAGATGTGCATGCAGCACGTTCTACCAGAGTATGCTATGAGTCTGCATTGGATTTGACTGTCAACATTTGGAAAACTGACAGGAGGACTTAAAGAGATCTTCTTTCATTGCATTGGGCTACTTTCCTTATTGATAGTGGGAAGAAATTGGTACTATAGGAGACGGTCGCTTTGGAAGACTAATAGATGAGGCCATAATGAAATATTTTTGTGAGGATGTGAGATCATGAAGACCCATGGTCCCAGTTTGGAATTAGTCAATTCAGTGTAAAAAAAGTTTTATTTTTCTTCATCTTCTTGTTTAAAAAGCAATCAGTTAATTTGAAATAGAAATGTTTCAGATATTTGAAATATAAATTAAAAAATAGTGTTTGAATTGTGTGGAATGTTGAAGTTGTAAAATAATTTTGTGAAGTAATTTGAAAATAAATGTTCTTTAAAATTAAGTACTAGATTTTTCATATGAAAAATTCATTTCTGTAGTCAACCATGAAAAATGGAGAGCAAGAGAAAAGCAAGTGAATGAGCTTTAGGTAGTATAACTCAGAATTAGCTTCAGTGAAAGGATGCTACCAAAGATTAGCTGAGGCAGTCCAGGTAGTAAAAAAGGATTTAAAATGAAACAAAACAAAAGCAACCAAACAAAAAAACCCCAAGACTAAAAGATACTATAATCAGGATTGGGCCCTTTGTATAATTTAACCAACCTAGTTCTTTTGTTCAGGGAAGAAATAGCGTGTTTTTCCTGTTGTCTTTTGGCACTGACAGAATTTTGTGATTCTTGTTAAGTGTATCAACAAATGTCTCAAGTGAATCAGATCTTCTGTTTACTAAATGCAGGAATTCTGTGCAATTATTTATTTTTTGCCGTGCAGCTTGGTTTTAGAGTGACAACTTATTTGATGTTAGGCCAGTTTTAGAGCTGTTAGGAACCTATTAAATAACGCGTTTGACCACTCATTTATTTTTTCGTTAGTTCTGTCTCAGGAAGAAAACGAACTGGGGAAATTTCTTCGATCACAGGGTTCTCAGGATAAAACGAGAGCAGGAAAAATGATGCAAGCCACAGGAAAGGCCCTCTGCTTTTCTTCTCAGCAAAGGTATATGTGTCAGAACTACTGTCTGATTTACAAAGTACGTGGGATAATGGTAGTTTGAAATGTGTGAGGAACCAAATGATAGGAAAGTTATTATTGACCAAAACTGCTGTAGTATTGGCAATAATACTGGCTTGCTCTGTGTAGTTTTGCCTGATCCTGTTTTTTGTCTTATGGACCTGCTATGTCTGTGTGTCTCCAGATCCCCCACCTTTGCCTGTTCAGCTCAGCAGTTCTAAAGCTGTACAGGTGTATCTGCACAGCCTCTCTAGCAGTGGCGTTGTAAAGCAGCTGATGTGGCGTCCCTCTCCTGCTTGGTGGCACTTCTCACTCTGCAGAGAAATGCTACAGCAGGCTTGTTGTGGAGGTTTCTGGGTCCTGGGAGGGCAGGGAAATGGGTAAGGGAATGCCTTTTCTGGGCTGTGGAGTCTCATACCTCAAGTAGACGGAGGAGAAGGGAGGAGTTGAATGCCATTTTCTGCTTTAACCTTACACCATGAAGTCTCCCAGGAGAAGATCCTAGATGCCCACTGAGCTCATGTAGGTTGGGTAGGAGGAAGTCAGTAAAAGGCGAGGAAACCAAAGGGACACATATACACATGCTGTTACCCAGAGCCCTTGATGTCTCACTGACCCTGTATTTGCTCAGAGTTTTTAAACTTTTAAGTAACAGTACCTGATGGCATTGTGAGTATTATGTTGCTTTTTTTTAACAGTATGGGGACTATGAAAGATTGAAATTCACCATCGTTTGCAAGGGAAAATTCTATTCCATGATATTTTACACGATTTTGGGGCTCTTAACTATTGTGATACTTTCCAGCTTTAGCTTAACAGTGCAGCTGTTTGGCTCAAAATAAAACATCGCATACAGAGCACCGAGAATTTCATGTGTTTATCTTGGGCTAGAGTTTGGTCATTAGCACATTCAGTAACAGCCATGAGTGGAATCTTTAAAACACATGTAAGGCACCTTTGAGCAAAAGCACTGATGATTTGTTTCTTTAAAAGGCTTAACTGTTTATAGAAATCCCAGTGTATGACATGTCTACATAAACTGAATTTTCCTTTGAATGGCTGGGTAAGTATTTGTAGAATGAGAAAAAATGGGAGGGAGGAAGCCACACTAAGAAGTTCACATTTTATTATATCTCTTACTCAATGCATTTTTAAGGCATCTTTTTAAATAAACTCACATAAAAATAAAACCAATTGTTCGTCTGTCTTCTCTTGAGCCATCCTCAATTTCATGTTGACGTTGGGACTGCTCTTATTTACGTTGCATGCCAATAGCTAGCTCAGTAGCTGGAGATCAAGAAGACACAATTTGCTGGGTACTGGAGCTGAAATTAGAAACTCTCTTATGCCTAAGAAGTCCCTAAGTAGCACATTAAACTAACTCTACACTGGTGTAGAACTGATTGAACCCATTCCAGTCAGGTGGCTGCTGGCAACCAAGAGGAAAGCAGAAGCAGCAGGAGGAAGCAGAGCAGAAGTTGGAGTAATCCTGCCTAGTTCTGAGATCCCATTAGGAGCCAAAGTGATAGCATAGGGAAGACAACAGTGTCCCCTACTGCCTTTCCAAAGTGTAGTTGCTGGAAGAAACATGTAAGAAAATGCCCAAATCCTTCCAAAAGATAAATGTCCTTCAAAGGAATTGTTGAGATTCCTTAAAAAAAAAAAAGGAAAAATAGGGAAAAAATCAGATAATTATCTACTTGACAGATGACTTCTTTATTTACATGTACATTTGAAGATTAAAAGGCTAATAGAAGTGCTTTTTGTGAAATTTAACATAACAATCCTGATATATCTGTGGTATGTATCCAGTAATAAATTACCTCAGGTACATCTTTAGAGTTGTTAAATGCAACTTGTGAAGAGGAACGGTAATAGCTTACATACAAGCAGCTTGGCTAACTAAAATACATATACGCATTAGAAAAGGTTCCTTTTCCATTTGCATGTGTAAGTGAAAGGTCACTACTTGAACAGGAAGGTTGCAAACACAATATTCGTGCAAAATTACCCCATTCATGTGTACCCCCAACCAAGCTGTAGAACCGTCTGAACATACACTAGCAATTAAGTGAACTATTTTGGCTGTGTATGGTTTTTTGATTGCTAGTAAAGCGTCAGTAGTTGTATTAATCCGTCTGCCTTTGTGGAACAACTACTTTAACATGTTCCTCTCCTTCCTTTCTTTCCCTTCATGCCTTCCCCCAGGTTAGCACTGCGTACTCCTTTGAGTAGATTGTATCAAGAAGTGGAGACTTTCAGATATAGGGCCATCTCAGACACATGGCTGACAGTAAACCGAATGGAACAGTATCGGACTGAATACAGAGGAGCTCTACTCTGGATGAAAGATGTGTCTCAGGAGCTGGATCCAGATCTTTATAAGCAGATGGAAAAGTTCAGGAAGGTATGAAGTTTCCTGTAGTTTCCTAGAAGGGGATGCCTGATGAATTACAATGAAGCATGGTTTTGATTCTTCTGAGGAAGACATAATTCAGCAGCACTAAGGATGCCATTTATCGTAACTAATCTTTTCCGTGTGACAGAAGTCCAATTAATCTGATGTGGAATACAGTATCCTTCACAGAGTGGGCTGTAAGGAAAGATATGGTAGTAAGAAACAGCATTTTTCAACTATTCAACTTCAGCCTGAATCTTTATAATTTAAATAAGACATATTTTTAAAGAAGGTTATTTAATTTTAAATACTTAACTGTGATGTCTGAATGACTAATGGAAGAAAATATGTCTGCTGTCAACTGGGGAAGGGAAAATTGATTTTTTGCAACTAAAAAGTACAGAATAACAGAAATCCTGTAGTATCTGCTGCTAAATTTTTGGGTGCAGTTAAAGACCAACATTTTCAAAATTGGCTATTGTTGGATTTTGGGGGGGAGTTGCACATTTGGAATTTTTTTTATGTTCCTTGTGCAGTTCAGCATGACTTTTGGGCAACTGCTAAACACTAAAACTGCTAAGAATGTACTCTCCATAAATCTTCATTCAGTGTCACTCAAGTTTTGCTGAACTCCTCCTCTCCCAAAGGGCTTCCAAAAATCACAAGTCCTAGGCAGTGGTCTGCAGGCTTGCTACCAGGTGTGAGTATAGAATTTATTTGGACTGATCCTGTTCCAGTCAGTTCAGGAATGCTCATGAGAACTTCACATTTGCTGGTGAGGCTCTAGCGCCGATTTTGTTAAAAGACTATAATGTTCACAGTTTGCTATTTATACATCTTGACTATTAGGAAGAGTTAGGATTCTAGGAATAACATGGTGGCTTGTGCTTTGAGTAAAGACAGGAAAAAAATTTACAGAAACTGTGTGATAAGTGAAAGCAGAGGCCTAGTTAAAGAAATTGTACTGAATGTGCGTATATGCATGTGCATATGGCTTAGAGACAGGTAATGTACAAAAGAGAAAACCCTGTTCATCGACGGCTTAAGCATCTGTGACTGGAAGTGTTTGGAGATGAAAGATACTTAATTCGGAATTTTAAAAGCTTGAATAAACCATCCTAACGGGAAAGGACTGGCATGCATTTAGGCTATGCCATTTTTTGTAAACTGAAGTGGTGACAATAGCAATTAAGGAAGGGGTGGAACAAATGAAACCCTAGCTAGTCATCTAATCTTTATTTAATGCTTTAGTACAGGATATTCCTGTAAGTCTTGTGGCACCAGACATGTATTTTATTATGCCTTGTGGGAAATGTTTATAATGGCAAGTTCTTGCAGGTAAAATAATTGGTATGGTCTTGGCCTCAGCCAATTGCTTATGTATAATGTTTGATTTATTAGAAAAACACTTAAAAAATGGAATGTTAGAATGAATAAAGCAGTACTGGTAACGGTCGTACAAAATTGATTTATAGCTTTCTTGCAAAACAAATGCTATGGAAGGTATTAATTATATAAATGGCAAAGTAATTAAAATAATGTATGCTTTGTACAGTGGGCTGCTGTAGTTAAAAAGTTAGATGTGAAATTTCAGCCGTTTTGGGTTGCTGTGCTTCAAGGTCAGCAAAAATAAGATTTTGTTTTGTTTTGTTTTCTTTAAAGCTCTCACAAAACTTAGTATTTCCACATTTTTACTACTAAATATTTTGAAATATTTCTAGGTCTGAAATGGGTTATATTCTGATGTAAAGAAATAATGAATGTACATTCTAAAATTCTGTAGCATTACCTCAAATAGTTTAAAAAACAACAAAAAACCCACCAAAACTTGGTGAAGGTCTTTTGAACCTTTCTTTCCTCTGACTGCCTGTCAACTGAAAACCTTTCAGATCACATTGTAATATAGAGAACAAAAAGCTCTATATTTTGCAGCCAACAAAGTAAAGAAATGCTCTTGGTATCCACTTCCCCACATATCCCATCTGTGCAACAGGCATATCAAACTAGTCTTTGAAGATTTTAACACTTGCAGAAAGTAAACTTTTCCTTTTTTCATTTTGGAAAAAAAAAAAATTACTAAAATAAAATCCTCAGGCATAATGTACCTAGATAGCTGTTGCTGAACAAGACACAACAGTTTGTTTTTACTGCTTTACAAATGTACTAGGCAAACAAAACTAATGGTGGATACTGTAGTCATAAATAATCAAAGTAGAGGAGTTATTTTTATTGTCTTTTTGTTCTATTCTTGCTTGCAGATCTCAGTTGTGCCATAGTGTGGCAGTGTAATGCTGGGTTTTTAGGGCTTATTTTGGATCTATAACAACAATTTAAGAAGTCATGTTATTCTGTTGAGAAAGATATAATTACTGATGTAAGGTTTTTGGTTCTAAAATATGCCATCACTGGAGAGAAGTTGTTTGATCTGGAGCTGCATATCTAGTATACACCAGCAAGTAGTTAATGAAGCTGATCCTGTCAGAGCACTTGAAAGTTTTCTTCAAACTTCTAACTGTAAAAATCCTAAGTATTACTTTAGTAAACATCTTTTTCTTTTTTATTTCAAGTAAATAGTGCTGGTTTAGTGATCTTTAATGCACCTAGTGCATCAGCGGTATTTATATCACTTGGTTATAGGACTGTTTTTCAAGTATGTAGCCTTTTATAATGTAAACCTAAATGTATCATTATGTATACAGATATGGTACTTGTTTTTGGAGACCAAAGCTAAATCAATCCAGATGGGGTTTTCATACCTTCCCTCAGAATAGCTCAGGCTAAAAGATCAATAGTTGAGTCAGTATTTTCAGAGCTGATAAAATCTGAGTTAAAACATTGGCATTTTTGTAGCTCTCTTTCAAAACAATGAGGTACTTGAAAGAATTTTCTAATGCTGTTCTCAAGGCATCAGTCTAAATATGCGAGACCTAGCAGTACTACCACTTTCAAAGTGTCCCAGAACATTGCAGAACAGCCTTTTTATGTTGTTGTTTGAAGATATCCGTGTGATTATAGCTACTTGAGTCAAACCAAGGAAACAGGTGAAGTATTTACTTTTCCCTGCAGAGTTCTATAAATGCTATGTAACTTCATTCTTTTTTTTTCTATTAACAGTTTTTATGGACACTCCAGTGCTGTTCTAGATATAGAGGCCTTCGATCCCAAGTTCAGAGTTTGAAGTGTCGCTTGAGAGAGTCTAAACAGTGTCTTGACAATGCTGTGATATTTAAAAGAATTTGAATGAGTTAATACCCCTTTACCAAATTCTCCACCACTGATCAGGTTGTTAAGGTTCTTAAATCCAGGCTGTTTTATCTGCCTGGCAACTGTACACTATGGCATGAGCTCTACCATGATATGGTAAAAGTACAGACCAAATTGCCCAAGTGCTGATAGTTCCCCCAGTGTCCTTCCTGCAGCTCTGAAAAAGTTAAGCTTTTCCATGGGTTTCCTGAGAAGGAACATGCCAATGTGCGGAGTGATAGGCTATGATACCAGGCAACAACCTCCCATGTGCATCCTACAAGAATACAGAAGAGACTCTGCTGTTCAGTTTTACTTAGCTAAGCTATCTCAGATGCTTATACAGTGCAGTATAGACTTTCTCATCAAACCTAGACATCACAGTGCCACCTATAACAAGTAAAAAGGGAGAGCTGAAAAAATCATCTGCTGACCTTTGGGTTAACTGTAAGAAAAATTGTATCTGTGATACATGGCAGGATTTTTATCATGCTACATTGATAGAGCAAATTAATCCTTTCTATACTTGTTTTTGGCTTCCATCATTCTTATACTCCTCTGCTTCCCCTTCATCCTGAGGCTTGAACCAATGCTGGAGTATCTTTGTAAATACCCAGTGGCCATGCTGGGATCCCTCAGACAAGCTGTGCTGCAGCAGTGTACTAAGAACTGGGTACCTGGAGGGTTGGGCTCTATTTCTCCCTGTTGGCTAGTCCTCTCTGCTTTGCCAAAGCTGCTTTCCTAGGAGCTCTGCTTTTGTATGAACCAAACAAAGCTCAGGTGGGACAAAGAAGAGGATGAAGCTGTGTAAGGTTAAGGAATGATGCATGGTTGCTGGTTGCAGCAGAGCTTTGTAAATGCTATGAGATTGATCTGCTTGGCATACAGTGCAAGTCCTGTATCTATCTCTATGGTACTTGGATATTATAGCAATAAATATCTGAGTTTGTAAAACAGTATGTATTAGATGGGATACTGTCTGGAAAAAGAGTTGGGTTTTGATCAATATATTTGCATGGTATCTGTGAGGGGAACCATTAGCATCGTTTGTGCTGGGCCTCCTTGTTCTGGAAGATTAGAAAGGCCTTACCCCACAGTGCAGAGCCCTTAACTACTTCAGTGGTGCTAAGGAAGTAGAATAGGTCCTACCACGGAAGAGAATTGTCGGAATATTCCCCAAAAGATCCTAAATTATTATAGACCCTTAATGCTTAGCTGTTACTTTGCATGCAGCTGTTGAGAAACTTGCAAGGCTGCAGCCAAGTTGTCTGGGCATGGTTTATCTCAAGTTCTTCCTAGCTGTAGCACTCTATATACTGCAAACAAAATGAATGCCCTTAAATGGCATTTTAAAGATAAATCTGGCAAGAGAAAAGGAAAGGCAGTGAGAAAAAGGAAAGTTCAACAAGAAGAACTAATAATGATATAACAATGGCTTAAACTGTTGTTTTTACAGATGTACTAATGTAGGGAATGGCTCATCTATGCAAGTTCTCTGTTAAATATCTTTCAAGAAATAAAAGTTAAAGCTTGTGTGGACAGCTGGGGAATAATGAAGATCTAAATAAATCCATTGATTAAAAGGTCAGAAGGGAAACACTGAAGTATATGTATTTGTTGTAAAGATCTCAGCAAGCATAAGATACATCTGCTGCAGCCTTACAGGGAAGGCTTTGGACATACATCTCTGTTCCCGTGCTGTTCCCTTGCCTACTAGCACGGCCTGGTATGAGTGCATTTTGGCTTGTGTGATGATGAAGTGGCTGTGTACCATGTTACAGTATCATCTGCTACTCACCTATCCATTAACATCAGCTGCAAACAGCCCTGCAGACCTGGAGGCACTGTGAAAATGTGCTGGAGGATTTGGGTTTTTTAATTCTCTGTTGTATTTGAAAACTCCTGGAGGGCTGAGAAAATGCAAAAAGCCTAGGGAAGGAGAAAAACCAAATATGATGCTGATCTTTGAAATAAGAACTGACTTGGCAGTTACCATCCTTGTAAACATAATTTTAGTTCCTGGTAAAAAAATGAAAAGGAAATCTGCAGGCATTTAGAAGCTAAGAAACTGAAGAGTAAACAACACAGGTTTATAAATAACATTACAGATGTTTTTTTGTTATTTTGCATTTTTAATCAAATTATTAAATTAGTAGGAAAAAATTGCAAATCTGGATTGTTGCAGTTCCTTATGAGTGATTACTGGAAAAATGAATTTAACTTTGCTAGGGAAATAAGAGCTCTGAGGAGCTGAGCGTTGGGAATATTGGCTGAGGGACACTAAACAAAGTTCAGAGGATCATGGAATATAAAGATGGAAAATACCTTAAAGATCAACTAAACTCTCTTCCTGCCAGGACAAAGTTGTGCATTTGTAATATATTTTCCAAATGTTTTTCTACATCTAATAAATATAATTCAGTTGAGGGTAATGCTCTTAGAAGTTTTGTGGATATTGGTGATGTTCTAGTTCAATTATTAAAAAGTCAACCAAAAGAAAATGTGCTAATGATAATTACATCTGCAGATTATATTGAGCTGGAAAGTCTTTTGGTTTTCTAAGCAGCAAAGTATACCACCGTCTCAAAGAAAAAATTCTTTGGCCATTGCAGTCACCTTGGTGTAATCAATAGACTCTCAGCTGCCATAGTTACAAATAGGAGTGTAAGTGACTGATGTTTAGAACCAGCTATGGTAGTCACAAAAAAAACCCAAAACAAAACAAAAAAAAAGTTGTAAACAGCAGTTCTGTCTGTTTCTTTTTAGGTGATACTTCCACATTAAATTCCAAGGTTAACTTCATCTGGAAAACTTAAAGCACATTTGCTTATAGGTGACAAAAATCTAGGCCTTTGCATGTGAGAGAGCATATGATGATTGTTGTGCTCTGGAAATGTCAGAAAGGTCTGAGTAGCTGACCACATATTAAATATGAGAAGTGTGGCACTATAATGAGAAAAATAACGCTGGCTTTCATAATACCTATTAGGAATGTGAGATGGTAAAATCTATCACTTTGATAGTCCATCTTTGTCACTCTTGGTTCAAAATCTTCGTTAAAAAAAAACCAAAACTGCAATCTGTATGCTGATTTGGATTGCTGCTGCTCACTAGATGAATAGGTGAGATTCCAGGAGATCCAGTAATACTTGCTGCAAGATAGCTGTGTACTCTAAAATTAGTAAGACAGTGTCACACTGCACTCTGAGATCCACATCTTAGTGTAGCAATGTGATGGCAGAGATGGATAACAGCATGCTCTTACAATATGATGATAAGCAACACCTACACATATCAATTCTTGTGACATGCCTGTGCCACCAAGAGTATGTTTGGTTTCATTCTGGTAAGGAATAGCAGTAAAAACATTATTTTTTTTAAGTGTTTTTTTAATATGAAAGTATATGGTGTTGGAAATGTTAAATTTCATGATTTACCTAGAAATTATGGTAGTGAAAAACAAAATACACAAAAAAGTGCTCTTTATACAAAATTCTAGTTTTTGCTTTATCATTATTGTTGCTCCTTTTTAAAAGCAGATGGAGTTTCAGTGCTGAGCATGTTTTTTCTGTGCAGTTTCTGCTGAAATGTTTTTTCCAGGTTCTCCAATGTCAAATTCAGTAACATTAAGTGGAGAAACCAAAACATTCCAAGATACTTCACATACAAAATCCTCAAACATTTTAAGGCAGATGTGAAGGATGCACCTTTTTTGAGAACGTGACCTTAAGTAGAAATGTTCTTCACAGTGTAAGCATTTTATAGTCTTACAACTTTAAATTACCATTTCAAGTACCATTTGTAAGAATCAGAGTAGACAATAAGATAAAATCAATTTCTGAAGCCATTTCGTGTATATTAAATATCACTGATAATTGTTACTGGGTTAAAAGCAAAGTAAAAATGTGTGATGGAGATACCCTTTTAAAAGCATAATAAGAGTATACCACTTAAAAATAGAAACAGGCTTCTTAGAACAGATTACATCATCTTAATAGGTATTGCTTATAGAATATAGTTGCTCCCAGAGATTGATGCTTGCCCTTGAGAGGCAGTTCATCATCTGTTCAGTTATTTTTAAGAAAGAAGAGTCTGTGAGACTCTGCAAAATGGCTGTAAAATAGAATAAAATTAAGTGCTAGACTAGATACAATATATTTTTTAACAACCTTGTTTCATGTAACCTAGCTGAAATCAAAAAAAGGTAGACTTGCTTTAATTGTGCATTTTCAGACTTGTATTTATTTCAAGAAAAGGCAGACAGACACATTCTAAAAATTTCTGTTCACATAAGTAGCAGAACTTGTAATGTTTCAACAGAATAGAACAAATTTATAAAAAAACCCAGTTATTTAAATCAATAGGAATGTCCAACTTTAATGTAATAATTGTTATTAGCCCCAATATTAAAAAGGCACTCTCAAATATGATGTGACAAAAATTGAGCTCCAAGAATTTTTCTCACGCCTAATAATTACAGAAATGTGTAAGCATTAAATGTAGTATTGAAATTTTTTTTTAAAAAGGAACAACTGAACACTGATTTTACTTGCTTATTCTGCTGTGTTTTGGTCTTAAAATCAGAAAAAAAAGATGATTGCCTAGACAAATTCTATTGCTCATATGAAAACTCTAACCCTGCAAACTGGTCTGCGTGGGCAAAGTCCCTAACCCATGTGGATCATTATGTGAATTCAGAACCTAAATGAAGTGTAAAAATGTAAACAGAATAGGTTGTGAAAGGAGAAGTGAGATTTGGAAAATTCCCTCAGCCTTAATAATCCAAAAAGGCTAGGAGGATAGCTAAAGAAATATTTTTTAAAAATAAATGAAATACAGATGTGACTGAACTGAGAGAGTTCTGCAGGAGAGAAGAATAAACAGGAAGGGGAATACAGCTGTTGGGGAAAACATTGTTTACACAAGAGAACCACGTTTTTCTATGGTCGCCACTGCCCAGGAATTCTTCTTATACTTTCCTAAAATGCCTGGGCATATACATAATGTAGTCCATCTGCTTTACTTCATAAAGCCTTTGCTGTTCAGTTATATGCTACGTAGGCTCTGAATGATTACAAAGATGCTATGTTTGATTTTTCTCCTTCACATAGTGAAACCAAATTGAAGATAGGATTAAAAAAAGCCACCAAACAAAAGATACTGTTCTAACCAGAAAAATGGCTTATACACCATTTCATCTCTGTTTTAGGGATATTGTGCCTGAACCCTGCTTAGATTTCAAATGTTGTTTCTTCTGTAATAGCACAGCGTGAAATCTGAAGAGCACTACAGAAAGCTTTTTTTATAAGTACAATCTTTCTGAGTTTGTATCTGGACAAAATATAATTAAATTGTTTTGAGGGAAACAAGGCATACTTATTGATGTATCAAATGCCAACCAGGAATAGCAGTAACAACACACAGGATTACGTACAACAGACATTGTGTTACAAATGAATCATGATTATTAATGGCTGCCATTTCATATTCTGTGCTGAAAGAGCTAAATAGAAAACGAAACCCCAAAGCTCAACTTATAGGACTTCTACTCCCACGTTAGCACTGTAAACAGAGTGGCTTTGCGCTCAGGACAGTGAGGGCATTTGGGGACTAAATACTGAAGGCAACCTGGTCATTGTGGTGATCTTGTTAAAGATGTCTTTCTTGGAGTGTTGGTGTCACATCCAGCTAGGATTTGCAGCATATGTCAATGGGATTCCTTGGCACTTTGTACATCCGCCCATCCCACCACCCTTTGCAATGGCCAAGAGGATCTTGCAGGTCAGCTTACTGTTTTATGGTGTTTTCACTGGGGAAAATGTTACTGCACCTGAACTTGAACTTTTCACATCCCTTTACCTAATTCCAGTTTATTCACTCCCTCATCTGCCTATTCAGAAGTGACCCAGAGTCAAGTAACAATCTTGCTCTGGCCCTGAAGAGTTTAATTTGGATGCAAAGAAATGAAAAATATAAATGACGTTTTCTAACTATGAGGACACCGCACCTAAAGGAGTCAAGGAGACCTCCAAAATATCTTCATTAAATGAGATAAACTGAACTGTGTAATTACTAGATGAATAAAATCATGGGCATGGTAGAGAGATTAGTTTTATGCTATATTACGATTTTCTTTATGTTGCCCCTCTGGTCTTTCAGTGTTCAAAGGTAGTAATTACCTGTCTCAGTTTCCTGCAGGGTCTGTCTAATTGCTCTCCACTTGCCGGCATCTCCCCCTGCACCACGTGTGCCCACCATCCTTTGCTCTTAGGTTGTCTAATATGGTTAACACAACTGAGTTATGATAAACTCGAAGCAATTTTTAGCACTTTAAACTCAAAGTCCAGGTTACTTCTGGTTTCAAGCTGAATATGATCTTTCAGACCTGAAAGCTTATTTCTTTACTTTTGCCATTTATCTCGGTTAGCCTGCTTCTTGCTGTAAATCTTTGCAACCATTTTTGGTAATTCGTAGACTTTCATCACATTAACAAAATGTGATTCTTTGTTTTCAGACTACATAAAGTTATTTGCATCTGTGCAAAGAACTGTTGGGTTTTATCAACTCCCTCGTAGTCATTTGAGGAGAGGAGATGTTCTAAGTTATCAGGACCAAACTCTTCCCTAAAGAGGATGTATGTCCATGCATGAAAATGTGCACTCGTTTGCAGTTTAGAATATTATATGTCCAAGCACGCTATTGTGGTAATTGCAACTGCAGACTGACAGATGCGTGCTCACTACTAGAACTACATTTGGGGCTTGTAATGTAGGAGTCTATCCCCAAACTCTGAAGTAATGCTATTTAGATGAATGTCATTGTGTATGCAATTTAAGAGGATCCCAGTCACATGAATAGAAAAATCATTGGTAATTATTTTATTTGTATGTCCTTGCTTCAATGTCTCTATTAGTGTCAACACATTTGGTTTTTTCCCTTCAGCCTAGTGAAGCACACTTCCTGGGTTTGACTAACACTGAAACTTGTTACCAACAGAAAGTTGAGGCATGTATCTAGGCTTCTTAAAGTACAAAAAAGCAGACCTTCTAGTAAGCCTAGAAGCTATGTATTTATTGCCTTCCCTTCATTTAAATTGTTGTTTCATGTTTGTTCCCTTTTTAAAGTGATTTGCATATTGATCCAAGCTGTAAAAATGAATACAAGTACCGTGAGAAACCTTTCCATCTTAATAGCTTGAGGAGGGTGTTATGTTCTTTGCTGGCTGATAATCAGAGAGTAGCCAGAAGGTGTAAGCTTTGAGGGGTAGAGCTGCTCTCATACACAGTTTATTCCTGTAATGACCCAATGTGAATGAGTTAGGAGGAGAGGCTGTGTGCACTCTAGCTCTCGGCTGCCACGTATCTGACTGCATGAAAACTCCCTCCTTTGATACAGTTTGAAATTAAACAGATTAACCATAAGTAGTTTGTCTTCATGATGGAGAAAAAGAGGCCTCATGCAGCTAGCAGTGGTGTCAGCTGGATGTAGCTGCTGACCGCAGCCCTCTGCTTCTCCCCAGTACCCTCCTCTGGAGTAAGAGCTACAGCTCTTTCGGTCAAAGCTGCTGAGGTCAGGCTCTACCATGCATAAAGTGTGGATGCATTTTATTTAGAGCTGATTTCTTTCTGCACAGGCAGGAGATAGGGAAGTTGGTAGGTAACATGTAAGGAGCATGGGACTATGTATTTGAAGAGTGGGGGAAGAGTTTTGGAAAGGAAGAGCCGGGAGTACACGTAGCCCTTTTTTCTGGGGAAGGTGTATGGCTATGCAGAGATGCTGCTTTCCTGAAAGGTGGTGCCTAAATGAGGCTGAATTGGCACAGAACTCTGTGTAAACACTCAGTGCATTTTGAGAATAGCATCTATCAGTTGAGCTTAAAAATGTATTTTCCCCAGCTTAAAATCAAGTAAACAACTCTTAATTTGAAATAAATCTTGTGTAAACATGCTTAGCATCTGTTTAATTCAAAATAATTTTTAAAATGGTTTAGTTAAGCTACAGAAAAGTAAGATACCTTCTCCATTTCTAGGGCTGGGGGCTTGGAGGCTCTTGAGTCTTTTAAGATGGGGCGACTCAGTAACATTTTTTTTGCTTTGCCTGATTTTTATGTTGTGCTGTGATCTTAATTTCAATAATGACTTTGAGTGTGGTTCTGACAAATTGAAAACTGTTGCTGTTTTCAGCTGCTTAAATTTAACAAACTTTCTTTCTTTTTACAGTAAAATAGTGGCTGGAGTTATGAAAGTGATCCACATCTTATATTTGAGAGTTGCTTGCATCCTGTATTTGATAGAAATTTTTTTAAAAGCTGACATATTGTATTTTCTGTGCACATTCCATTTTATGTCTTGTTGGAATGAACTCATTGCTGGTAGAGCAATTGGATTCATATTCTGGAACTGCACTGTGCTGCTCTGTTTGTGAAAGCAGTTGTGAGGCTTAAAGCTAAAAATTTTGTTGTCTGGTTTTTGGCTGGATGAACTTGCTGGATTGTGCTGAGAAGCATAACTTTGATCAGGGCTGTGTCCAGCTGCTGGATAAGTGGAAAGGATTCTACAGAGGCTGCGTTCTCACCAAATGATGTGCTGTGTCTGCCTGCACTGGGCCATTCTAGAGGGGAAGAAATCAGGAAGGAGGAGGAAAATATCTACTTAATTCCTGGTAGTTCCTTAGAAAAAAAACTTCGGAGGTTTTCTGTTGCTGTTGGGCCGTACCTTTCAACCTGCTTTTTTTTCCTGTGAAGGGACTAAATTATTTTTTAATAATGGAGGAGGAAGTATATTCCTATTGCTGCAGGGCAGCTGTTCAAAAAGTTGTTGTTTAGCACAGAGGCCAATATTACTTGCCACAGATAGCTTTCATGTCTCAGAGAAATTTGATTTGGATGTAACAAAACTTTGCTGCTGCAAACACATTTGGATCCAGGTCTTTGCACTACCATAGCATCAATAGTAGGGAGGAAAATATGTCAAATTCAAGTCAAAAAAGTTAAACAGGCAAAGAAAAAAAACACATTCTCTCGAGACACCTTCAGTTAGAACACCTTGTTGGTTGAATAGCAGAAAGATTTTGGGCATATGAATTTAGAGTATCTTTAATTGATGGGCCTGTTCTGATTAAATATCTAACCCAGTAGTAGGGCTGCTCCAGCAATTGCTCAACTCAACGTGCTTTTGAATTTTGATGATGGAAAATCTGCTGTTACACAGGTGGTAAAGAGATTACCACCTTGTTGGAAAAGCTCGTTTGAAGTATCTGTGCTGCCTTAGACCACAGAACAGAGTTCTCCCACCATGGGAAGGCACTGAACCAGTCTGAATCTAGCATAGCAAACTCACAAACCCACCTTGACCTGCAAATGTGCCTCAGGATTACCTTATTCTTAAGGATGCGTTAGTTCAAACAAAACTCCGCTGCCTGTCCATCACATGTCTTCATTGGTGACCAATGCTAGCAACCAGGGAGTTGCATAGAGTAAATACACAGTGGGATTTTCTTGTAGTACTGTGACCAGTGGAGGCATCATAAAACATAGTCTTTGGGTTTTTTCTATAAAATTGTCCAGTTGCCTTCTGAAGCAATGTAATTTCTGGCCATCGCAACAGATAGCTGTGATCAGAGAGCTGCCCTACTGACACAGATGTTGTGTAAAGATTCACTGTTCTTCTGTTGAATTCAAACAGCTGGTTTGGTATAATGCCCTCTGGTTCCTGTATTGGTTGAAGTCTGGTCTTTTACAACTTTTGTATGTGTGGTATGATGGACTGCCATCATACTCCTCCCTAGCCACCTCTTTTTTCTGGGCTGGAAAATCCTAATCTATCATTGTTTTTACAGAAACTAATTTATATCTTTGATCAGACATTTCCTTCTTGCCTGCTTTTTTTTCCCCATTGCTAAGCCTGAACTGATCTGCTCTTGCAGATCCAACTTGGCTTTGGGTGGACCAAAGATGTAGAGTAAAAAAAAAAATCTTCATGTCACTGTATAATATTTGTGGAATCACATGCATAATGTGCAAGGAGGTTCTCATTTTTCCCCATCCCTAAAGAGACACAAGAGAGTTGGAAAAGGTACATTATAAAACAGCAGGAACAAACACAGGGCTGGGAAAGAAGGGAGGCAGTAGAAAAAAAAGAAAAAGAAAGGAGTAAGATAAATGTGTATGTGTTTGCATAAAGGAGAGAGGGAAAGCTACTTGGCAGGATTCAGTTTCTGTGATGGCTGTTATTGAATATACTAGAAGATGGTACAACCAACCTTTGTTTTTTGGAGAGGGAAAAAAGGAAGAATATTCAAGCCAGCCATAACCTTATATCCTCACAGGGGTCAGAGAATTGCTCACATCTGCTGACTGTCAGTGGTTATGAAGTAAGCAGTTTTGACCATGGCTTACTCATTACTGCCAGGCTGGAGTTACGTGGCGTGTGAGCCAACAGGCTCAAGGCAGTAAAATTTTTACAGGCTGAGTACTGAAGAACTTAAGAGGGAAATGTGGCATAAATGTGATACAAAGAGCAAATTTCATATTCTACTGAATAAAATCCACAAAGAAGTCATGGTGCATGTCCACAACCCAACTGTTTGGTAAATACGGTATTTTTATGTCATCTTTTAGAAAAAAATCCTCCACTGGGATTTAAAAGCAGCAGTAGTTAACTCAGTATACCTAACATCTTTTCTTACCTTATATTTTTGCTGTTAAAGAAAAAAATAAAATGCAGCAATGCTCATTAAGCACTTTGCTCTTTAACATGACATTCTTCTTGACCCAGGGCCATACACATGGATTTCAAACCAGGAAGAAAAAGGCAGGCATCTGACCCAAAGTACTGAGAGGATAAGGACAGGGCTAGAAATTAGGACAAAGTTACCTAGGCAGGAGAAAAGAAAAGCATGAGGCTCTGTGGTCAGAGAAGAGAACAGAGAATGGAAGTAATAGTTTGTCTGGGATATGTATCCCGAGCACAACAGCCATGTCTTCAGTGACTGGAGATAGAAACAACACGACAGCGTATGTTTGGAGTTCTAGATTAAGGAGGTCTTTTGTATATATAGCCACAATTTCTTTTCCCTTGTATATTTAATTCTTTTCTCCTCCCAGGCAGCAAATTGCTAATTGCAGCTCTGCAACTACATTCAAAAGGTTTCTGCAACAGTTTTTGTGAAGATCTTCTGTAAAGATGTAGCTTAGCTGTCAGCCAGTGGCAGGAGACTTTCAATACAGTTTGAGTGAGCACAGATCACAGTCCACATCTCTGGCTTGAAAAACCGGAGAGGGAGAGTATCAAAAACTATAAGATGTAACTTGAGGACTAGGGGAAATTACTTAAGGTGTTTCTAAGTCAATCTGTCTCGTTTAACAAAGAGAAGATGAACAGTTGGCTTGACAGTGGTATGTAAGTTGCTGAGGCTCCTCAATCTACTCATTGGAATTTTATCAAGAATCATAGCTTGGAAGCTTATGCTGGATGAATTCAAATGGTAAATAAGGCAGGTATTTAAACATGGGTATTATTAGCAATAAAGGAAACTAGTTTTTTTTCTGGACGTCACTTAGGTTAGGATTTATCAAACGTAACTTCGGACATCTGCTGTGTAGATGTCTGCACTTAAACTAATCAGCAAGAGCTCTCGTTATTGTCCAGTGGACAGAAACAGGCTCTTTTAGGCTAACATGAACCAAACTCTAGTCTCAATTGTTTGTGTTGGCCAGATCTCCATCCACTAAAACAGATCACAGGGTAATGGTGTAGATGTCAATGTCTGAGCTAGGCACACCTAGCATGTCTTTCTGGAAGACATGCCTTAGGGTAAGTGCAGGAATAATATTTTGTGATGTTAATCTACTGATTTGTTCTGACCTTAAACTCTCTAGCCAAATACATGGCAACTGCCTAGGAACACTTTTCTAGAAAACCTGCAGCACTTCCCAAAGCTGGATAAGGTATGAATGACCAAGGGGATAGGAATCCTGCTGTGTACAGGGACAAATTCTAGCAAAAACTGAGCCAAAATAGTGACTAGAATTTTGGAACTTACTATGGGAGTTATAATGGCTCTCCTCAACGAACTGCTGAAATAGGTCATATCCTATTAGGACATGTTGAAAATCATAGAATCAAAGAAAATACGGGATCCTTTTTGGTGCTTCCTGGAGTTTAAACTTTGTTACCCACAGATACCTGAATGTTTCTAATAAAGTTTTTAACATACTGAAAAAAGTAAATTAGGTGTAAATTTGTTTTATTTAAAATAGTATAAAAAAATTGCAGTATTTTTAAAAAGTAGTTCATTTAAAACTAATGACATCTGATGTATTTTTAAAACTGTGAAAACTTAATCCAACACAAATATACTAAGCTTTCCCTATTACATGATTACGTTGTTTTCTAGGTGGATAAGGTTTTAAGAGTTACAATTGCTAATAGATTTAAAGTACAGAATATTATCATCCAACCTTAAAAGATTTTTGAGGTCGTTCTGCTCCATTCTGGGAGATGATACTCTATGATAAATATATATATATATATATATATATATATATATATATGAATGTATGTGTGTATAGTTTACGGTCTAAGTAATGCAACTTTGCAAAGTTCCTTCAATATAGCTTCTTAAAAACCTCCTACGCTTTTCTTGTCAAATTATTATTTATTCAGTGCCTCAGGGCATGTTAGAGGCAGAAGGAAGAGCAACCAGAGTATGATCACTTTCCTGATGAAAAAATAATTAACCCTCCAGTTGTTCTATAGCATAATATAGCATCACAGGCACAGATGAGAATAGAACACCCAAACTGTTTTTTTATTTCTATTAATTTCACAGACTTGAGAAATTCTGTTGTATTATCAGTTGCATGCTACACACTAATTTAGAGCTGTGCGTTGTATCAAAGCTATCATGTGTCGGTGTAAAGTGTCCGTGTGAAATTTAGTTCTGTCATATAATCCTTTCCTTGCCTGGTACACAAATATTGTCCTGTCTATAGCATCTTTATTAGGCCTTCCTGAGGGGGACAGAAGGAAAAGGGAGAGAGGAGCTTAAAATCCTATGGCCTTACCCATGAGAAATTGCAAAAAAAAAACCCACAAAACTTGGAATTTTATGTAGAAGAGTTCAATTTTATCTTCACACCAGTCAGGATATGTTTATATTTTTATTATAAACCAATTTAAGCAGAAAAAAAAAAATCTCCAAGCCCTTCAAACTCTACAAATTCTCAGACCGGGAGCACAGCTGAAGGCTGAAGATTGCTTGAATCTGTTATATCCAGACACCCAGTGGCAGCTCTAATGCTTTTTAGCTGGTAGGTGTTGCAATAGAAAAGTTTGTAGTAGACCTGTGTGTACGTGCACATGCATATGTGTATAGTGCAATGGAGGTTTAAGAGAACTGTATCATACAAATGACGGAATGGTGCAGGCTATTCATGGTCATGTTTACAAGACAGGGATCTTTAGTTGTTTTATTTTGCAAAATGGAACAAGTGGCTGCTGTAATGTTATAATGTTCTGGTGGCCTAGACTCCACTATCCTGGGGGCAAGAGTCACTCACCCCTGTACATACCCAGTAAGGGCTTGTTTCCCCAGCGCAATACTAATTTAAGACCCCTGTCCTTCAAACACTTGGGCTTGTGCTTAAGTATTCCGTAACTCTGGGGCAGACCTGTAATTTATTCAGTGCTTTTTAGTGTTGAGGACAATGGGACCCAGTCTCGTTGAAACCTTCAGGAACTGCTGTAATACAAATGTTAAATAATAGTGAGCAATGCTATTGAAGTGAAAGGGAATAGTCACATATTCAAATGAACTATTGTTCTTTTGTGTGAATTAAAACAATTGCAGCTGTTATTTTGTCTCCCATTCTGATTGCAGAGGTAGATGAAAAATCCTGGTTTTGACTAAACTAATTTTTTGAGAAGGAAGACTAAGCGTGAGAATGATTCTATCACGTGAATTCAGATAGGGTGGTATTGTGAAAATAGCTAAAATATAGCAGGTTTGAATGCATGAAAGCTGCTGGGTTTGGGGGAATAACATTTCAGTTATAATGTGACTTTTTACTAGTTTGTTTCTTTAGACCACTTTGTCGTAGTGCAAGGAGAGCAAAATAGATGTTAAAATCATGGAGATTTGATTGTTCTAACTAGAAACAAAAATGTTGTGATTAAAGGAAAAGAAACTTTTTACCAGCATGTGATGACTTTATGGTTGTTCTTTTTATAGACAATTGATGTTTCAGGTTGAGTTGTTTGGCAGAGAAACACAATCATTGGTCCCAGTAAATACAGTGAAATGCTGCTACTGCTAACTTAATCCATATTGAGCTGCATTTCTCTATATTCTGTTATGGAGGGGTATAGCATTGCTTCTGCCTTCTTTTTTTTTCTTTTCTTTTTTTCTTTCCTCTTTTTCTTTGCTGTACTTTAGCACTCTTCTTCTATTGCTTACATTCAGTTCCAGGATTGTCATGAACATGCTGCAGCCTCCAGTGAGAAATCTGAACAGGTGAATTAGATGCTTCAATTAAATCTAAAATCTCTGGGTAATTATGGCAGGTAATTTGCTAGTAGATACTTGCGATTATTTGAGTAGGCATTGATTTCATTGGATAATGTTGGATATCACTGTGTTTCAGTTGAATATTTAGTTTGTTTCTCACCATTAATGTTTGAGCTGCTAGAAAAATGGTCTTTGGTGGCTGAAAAGTCTTTGTGCTGTATTGTATCTTGTGATAGATTTGCCTTGATCAAGTCCGTATATAATGAGAGTTTTCTACCCCTTTATGATACCAGAAAGTTTTCTTTCCAGAATCTTTATCTCTTACAGTGCAACTAGCCTAATACACATTTAATTCAGCTTTCACTTATCTACTGTCTTTCCACATGAGTTTGCTGATACATTTAAACTACCTTGACACAGGACATCTATATTTTTGACAGGCGTTTCAGTGTTATTTGCTTGTACTGCTGTAGTGACTGGGAATCTGAGTCATAGGTAGCTGCTCCGCTCTGCTAGTCTTGCATAGGAAAAGAAGAAAAAGGCAGTCTGTATGGCAGGTGTACCTGCAGTTTTTCCTCTCCTTGCACAGACATAAACTTCTCTTTCAAAGCTGACATACTGGTTGTTATTTTGTTGCAGAAAGGCAGACAGTACTTTTGTTGCTTTCCACAGTGAGACAGATAGACACGCAATGGTAATTAAGTACTTTAGATGAATTGCAACATGACTGCAAATTTGCTTAATCAAGCTTAATAGGATGAGGTGCATGGGGATGCATGCACAAGCGCAGATGATCATAATTAAGTCCAAAATGGCAAATATAAGAAATGTATCATTGGAAGTCATTATGCACTTTAGGTTATCTAAATTCATATCTCAAGAATAGTTACATTTCTTGAACAAATCTGATGTACAGCTGCTCAGTGTCTGACCTAAGAGATATTATTTGGATCTATTATACTGTCCAAGTAATTTTCCTTTTTAGCTAGGCATTTCTCGCTTTATAAATTTCATCTCCTAAAATTAATTTTAATCAGTGTTTCTCGTCAGATCATAAATGAAGATTTTAATAACCAGGGCTGAAGCAGATGAACAGAAATAATGCTACCTCTTCCTTAACCATTGTTCTTACATGTTATTCCTACAAGTTGATGGAACAGAGATTAATGAATGCAATAAATACTATTCCAACCCAAGGGAACAGTTGAGTCAAAGTATAGTCTCCAAAATGTAGAACGTACCAAAGCACACTGAAGTCAGGTTTAGTACTGTGCAAGACGTTGGAAGTCCTTACATTGCACATGGAAAAGCTTACTTGCAGGCATTATTTTGTATGAAACATTACATTTTCTGTTCTCTGACTACCCGTCATCAATCTCGAATTTAAAAAAAAAAAAAAAAAAAAAAAATCAGTATGTGCTTATATATGCTCATGTAAAAGTGTAATGCATGCTCCTTGTCATAACACCACTCAAGCTATGAAGTTATTACAGTTTTGTGGGAACTGAGATTCTAGTTCCTTATGCTTTCTGTGCTATATGCAGAAATGGTGTAAGATACATTATACGCTAAATACTTTGTCCTCAAACTACAGCCTACTTCAGTTTGAATTTAATTTGCATGTAGTCTTTACAAGGATCAGGTATGCCAGAAGGTGCTATACTTACTGCAGAGATTTGTGCTGATTCCATCTGCTGGTAGAGTTTACCCAGAGCCTCCAACAGGAAGTTTTGCTATATTCCAGGCATTTTTCCTTCTTGATTTACTTACCCACCTCCTTCCAGCCTATACACACGCCGTGCATGCTTTTCAGATCGAGTAAGTGAAAGGTTGGGTGACAAATTAGACTAGAAGCATCTGTTTCTGCTTCTATGCTAGAAATGCTGAGACAAAAATACACTGTATGTAAAGAGAGTTAATGCATTTATCTGACATAAGTTCATTTTGGAGATGATGCTTCACTAGCTGAATTGTCCCTGAAATTGAGCTACTACTAAAAACAAATTTTGTGTTTTATGGTAGACTGAAAGAAAGTAATAACACAGATGTACTGTAGAGGACATAAAGATTCCTTGAAAATACATGACAAATCCATATTTTAGTAACTGAACATACTGAACAGGGTTTTTTAACTGGGTCTGAACATATTTTTAGCACTCTTGAAGACTGAGACTTTTCTGTTTGAATACAGGTTTAGGAACCTGTGTCAGCAAACATTTGCCCTTACAATCAAGCATTCCAGAATCTGACTTTCAAGCCCCCAGGATTTAGGATTTTAACATTTATTTATTTATTTACTTTCTTATTTATTTTAGTCTTTTGAAATTATTTCACTTTTATCTGGCATCTCGTAGTTTACCAAGCTATTGATTTAATACGATACTGCTTTCCAATTTTGTGTTTTCTTATGTGCTCTCTTTAAAGAATTATATTCCATAAATATTGTACTTAGATGTTTACATTGGGAAATTAAAAGCAGGTTGCTCCAGGTTGCTGCTTAGAAAAAGATGAAGAGTAATACTCTTTTTATGTCAGTAGTACCATAAGATTTTCTTGTACAGCATAAACCTCAAAACTAGCACCTACGGTTTCAGATGCTTAGGAGCTCTTTCATCATAAAATGTCCAAGTTGCATTTGGATCAGTGCAGTTCTCTTACAGTCAGTAAAATCCTGACACTTTTCAGACCAGGATTTTGAAGAAAAATTTGCAGGACTGAGACCACAGTGAGGTCCTGTTTCTCATGTCTTAGAGAGTAATTGCAGAGAAAGGAGAAGATTAGTATGTATTACATCAGCTTTCCCTTGAGTAGAAAACCAAAGGTTCATTCTGATAACTTGTGTGGTATTAAGTAGATTATGCTTTGTAAGCACTAAGGTTTTATACCTAATTCCTGAAGCCACAAGTAATCTTAAAAGATGTCTAATAATAATTTGAATTGAAAATGCATTTATTTGCACACATAAAAGGCAAAAGGTCATGCTGATGTAGTATGCAGTGTTCTTTCTTGGCTGTCCTGCGCTGCTGCTGCAAAATGGAGAGTACTTCTCCATAAATTTTCAGTGTATCAAAAAAACTAAAAGCATCCTTAATTTAATAGTTCTCATAGTATTGCATCTTCCCTGGTTGGCAAGAGAAATGCGTGGCATTTGGTAACACAGCATTAAGTATTTTGAATCATCTGTATGAGCATGTCATATGGGAATTCCACATTGTGTTGTGGATTGCCTCTTTATGAATTCCCTAGCTTTTAAGAGACACTAATTACACATTCAGTTAAGATAAATGCTGACATTGTTTCACGCTATATGTCCCTGAAGACTGTATGCAGGAAGACTACAACTAAAATTTTACAGGTTTTTTGTTTTCTGGATTTTTTCTCTTCTTTTAAGGAGTTGGAGATATGAGGTAGACCCAAATCCCAGTCTGTTTTAGAAAGTCCTTGTGCAGACTTGCAGTTGTAGAAATTAATAATTACATTTATTAGTACTTCCTTTTTTCTTGTGGCCCACGATCTCTGACAGTGTAATTCTATTCCCCAGAGCTAACATTCTTTGCTCACTTGGACTATCAGTCTACAAAGCCACAGCTGTTCTTACTGTGTTTTCACCAGTGCTATGATATACTGAATAGGAAAGGGATTCTGATCTCAGCTGCACCATTGTAAAATATAGTTTTATACGTGACATGTTTCCACTGACATCAGTTGAATTTCTCTGGATTTTCATGGCTGTAACTGAGATCAGAATTTAGTCTCAAGTCTCACTAGGTTTTTCAAAGCCCTACAACATGTCTTAAATACCTTCCTGTTGTACCAATTCTTGCTGGCAAAAGATGTAGGTAATCTCATGTTTCAATTTCAGCTAGAAGTTCCTTTTTGCACAGGCCCATGATTTTCTTCACAATTCTTCTTTTCAGACTGAAGTTGTAAACCTGTGCTCTCAGTCACTCGCAGCTAAAGCAAAGAAAGGATTTGAGGATCTAATGCAGGACAAAGGTGTTTTATCCAGCACTGGATAAAACTTCCACACTCCTTCTGCCACTGCTCCCACCCTCCTCCATTGCTGCTTAATTTTGGAGGCCCATAAGCTCTTTACCCACCTGCTCTTCTGACTAGACAATTGTGTGGGGGGTGGGACTCTTGGCGTGGATAGCATGGTGCCTTGCTCGGGCTTCCACCAGGCAGAAGCTAAAAGTAGTAGCGTAGAGTTCCTCGAGGATCCCAAACTAAGGGGGAGCCTCAGCTCATGCCAGTGTAGTTCTGACTAAGACTTTTCACAAAGTATCATACTTTGTAGGAAGATATTTTGGCAGTAGCTGCTCCTTGCTTTTTATATCATAGCTTAGCATTTATCGTGCTTGCCTAAGGAGTGGAAGCCATGGGAGCAATTTCCTCCTTCCTGAGGGAATTCAAATCTGTCTCTACCTCACCAAAACCTCGCCTAACTACCCAGGAACTCTTCCAGCTCCGGACACACCCCTCTTTAGTTTGAAAGTCTTCAATATGCAAAAACAACAAGGCAAGTCATCAGTGAGATGTGTTAGTCTTGTGGTTAGTGCACTGGATCAGGTCAGAAGTTTGAGGTGTAGTTCTTATTACCAGAACGCAAGCTTTGTTCATTGATTGCTTGGTGTAATATGTGGAGTTACCCTGGAAGACTTCCCCTTCTAGATGAATGCACTAACCACAAAACTATCTTATAAAGGTAGAGTATCATTGCTGTTTCTTTCTTTAAAAAAAAAAAAAAATTCTAGGCATCATATTTTTCTACTGTTAAAATCTCATCTATGAGGTGCTGCATTTATCAGAAATCTTGAATGGTGGTAGCTTCTTCATTATGAACATATCAGGCCTATGATATGTGCAGCCATATTATATTACTTATGCAGAGCTGATCTGATCAGTGAAAAAAAGGTTGCCATGTATCCAGCAACCCAAGAGTCCCACAATTTGTGTGAGTGTGTCATCTGATTAATTTGTGATGCAGATCTTTTGCAGTTTTTCTGCCTGGTTGGATGTCTCATACACTCTGTGAGTTTGGCAGAGTAAGATTAGAAATATGGTAACCCTAAAGTTTCAGATTGTGTTATGAGGTATGTATTTGTCCTTACTGCACAAGGAGCATAGGCGTTTGCTGCAAGGTTCTCGATTTACTTTTGAAGATCAGGAGCATACAAGTTTGTCAGATCTTGTTTGATTCAGTCTGCATATTCTGAACAAAATCAGTTTACTCTCTGAGTTACGCCAGTAAAGGAAGGGAAACATATTTAATTTGCATTCGGTGGGTTTTTTTCCCACTATGAAGGGTTTTTGGAGTAAACATTTTATTGTAACTGTGAAAGAGTTATAGGAAAATCATCATGTTTTGTGGTTTGATTGTTTTCCATTTCCTTGGAAGAAAACTAAATTTTGTATAATAATTTTTTATAAACAAATTTGTTTTGTTAATATAGTATTAGGGTAGTGTACAAAGCTGTCATAAAACTGGGGAATCCTGGGTACAAAACACCTACATCAACTTGCTACTCTGATACCTGATCATGAGAATACCAGTATTGTTGTCAAACATGTGCGGCTTGTGTAACAGAGGGTGTCTTGTATGTACTTAATAGGTGGTAGAAGAATAATTTGAAAAACTAAAACCCTTTGAAACTGAAATTATTCGCTTCTAAGAAAGGGGGCCTTGATATTTTTCGTATAGCAATAAACAGGAAAAGCACTCCATTTTAAAAGGAAAACCTTAATGAGTGAAATTTTATAGCAGTTCAAAGTTATTGAAGTGCTGTATTGTCAATGAAAGTTGCAGATTGACTTTAAAGTTTGTCAGTGTAATTTGTCTCCTACTATAGGTACATGGAGATGTCTCTGCCTGTGTGCCTGTATGTTATGTAGTAAACTTTTAGTTCCAAATTTGTTGGTCAGGCTTTGAATTGGTATTTCTGTAAAGATACCAAAATGAGTATGTTTTCCAATCATTATCTTCTCAGTATAACTTTGATACTAATATTGATTTTATAAACAGGGGTTAGAAAACAAAATTTCTTTACTGAATATACTAGAAAAATAGTAACATAGAAGATAGTAAGAGCCATATTTTAGTAAGAGCCATATTTTAGCATACATCAGCCTGCCATATCTTAATTTCAGTGGGATTGATGCTATAGTAAAGTTCTACTTAAATTTTAACTGAGTCTGTTCGGTTGCCTGATTTCCCTAAAAGTTGTATTGTTTGCATCATGAAAAATGGAGAAAAAATTTCACTATGTAAACAATTGCCCCTTTGTTCAAAGGTTCAAGCTCAAGTACGACATGCAAAACTGAACTTTGACAAACTGAAGACTGATGTCTGTCAAAAAGTGGATCTTTTGGGAGCAAGCAGATGCAACCTCCTTTCTCATGTATTAACAACATATCAGGTATCCAAAGAAAACATTGACCTCCAAAAGAAAGATTTCCTGTTAATATATGTTTTTTGGAAGAGGTTACCATGGTGATATTCAACTGTAAGAATATGTAACTAGTATTGGAGGGTAGATGTGGAATTTGCACTGAAAGCAGATCAGTGTTAAAGCTAACATTGCATTGAAATTTTACCCTACCTTACAGACAACACTTCTTCATTTTTGGGAAAAAACTTCGCACACGATGGCAGCTATCCATGAAAGTTTCAAAGGTTATCAGCCTTATGAATTCACTATGTTAAAGGTAAGGAATATATAGATATGTTTGTTTGCCCAATGATAACAAATAAGAGATCATACAAGGATGTAGAAAGCACACATTCATATTTTGTCTGTATATTGTCTGACGATTTTATCCCTGTCCTGTCTTTTCATTTAAATACAGGTTTTCTGTTTAATGCACTTCTGGCTAGTAGGATCAAAAACTGCAATGTAGAGTGCAGTGACTAAGGAATATTTCAAGGAAGACATTATTCAGACCTGCACTTAAGTATGTGTTTAAGTGCTAACTGGGATTGTATTTGATTATTCCTAAAGAATCATAAAATCTAGCAGAATTATGGATTTATTTGCTCTCCAAAATCCCACAAGTGAATTAATACTATTTTGCCCTTGTATCTGTTTTTCAAAACTCACACTCTTTAAGAACACCTTATTGGACTGAATATGAATACATGGATGCTCAGCGTTCTCACACCTGTCAGACTTTTTAACCCTTAACTGCTCTGGGAAATACTGTTTTGCTTGACTAGTGGTATTTGCTGATCCTTTGTAATATTTGAATATGGAATATGTGCAATATCTGACTGAAGTCTGAGTTGAAAGTTTCACCAGGTATCTAAAAATAATCACTCAGCACTGTGCATTTCCCTTGTCATGCCTGCCTCTGCATATGAAGTTGTTTTGCTCACTGCAATTCGAAGTTCAGCAGGGGAATGGGAAAACAGTGAAAAAATCAGTTAACTTTCCAGTTATCCCCATAGATGTCTTTGTTCTGTAGTTATTTTGTGCAGCGTAATAACTGTGGCTGATCCTATTTGCATGGGAGAAAAATAACATTTATCTGAAGGAGGTCTGACGGAAGGGTTACCATCAGGATGAAAGTGAGGAATGAACAGCTTGCAGCAAAGCCACTGTTTGCTTGGAGGGACAACCCAGTTTGAAAACAATTACAAGTCATAGCCTCAATCCATGAAACACTTGTGTGTGTGACATGTAGAAGTGGAAGTTGGGCTGTATTATGCTATATAGCTTGTGGCTGCCCCAGAGCTCCTGGAAAAGAAGCACCTGAAGGTATAAGGTTTAATTCACCCCACACTACCAAACTTGTCTGTACATGACTATGCTATATTTAAAGTTGTTTTCTAGAATGTGGGTTGAGAGGGAGCAGTTTCTGAACTTTGAAGTGTGTAAAGAGCTTGAGGAGACTTACTGCTGCAGCTTGAAACATCACAACAGACCAAACAAACAAATTTCAAGATCAGTCTCTCCTGACCGAGGACAAAAATAAAAGGAGGCTCATAAACTGTTTCATCTTACCTAGCCTCTGAAGAATCCTGTCTTGCATGAAAAGTCCTCATTTGCTGTGAAGTTAACATAACTCTAAGCATCTTTCTTGCATAGTCCATGTCATGGAAGATGGGTTTTAGCCAGAGCTTATGTCCAGATTTCAACAGGAGACAGTTGGGCATAGTTATCTTGACATTGCTAGTAACTGCATACAGACTCACCAATTAAACTCCAAGCCACAAAAGGAAGTCCCCTTTATTTCCCCACCATTGCCTCCCATTGTAACGATGTCTAGTTCACAGCCTGGATTTAGCACAGCCAGAGTACTGCTCAGGAGCCTGGATACCATACCGGTGGGCTGTTCTCATAACTTCCCCATGTTAGAAGGTTTCTGAGGATTTCTTTCCTCTTTGCTTGGATACAAACCAGTTCCAGTCCAATTTGTGTAGGTAGCCTATATTGTTGCTGGGTGTTTATTCTTTATTCTCTTTTCTATCTAAAAATGTGATTATCTGAACACAACATATGATGTTTCAAAATGTATAGTAACATTTGGACATCTTGGAGAGAAACTTATACAGAAAATGCACCTGTTCTGGAGCGTGAAGTACCCTTGTGATGGAGGATGAGAGAGCTTTGGGGATGCTTGTTATCTTTTGAACTTCCTCCTGTGAAAGATTTCAGTTTAATCTAAATTTGAAATTAGGCTGGGAATCATGATGAAGAAATACAATCTATATTGAGTCCATACATGTGTAACAAGCAGTCCCTTGAAGCAAAAAGTAACTGTAAAAATGGTTGTGAATATTGTAGTGTGTTTAGGATGCAGCCTATCTTTGTTACGAGAATCTTAACCATCTTTATTGCTGGCCTTCTGTGCTGAAAAGATGTGATTTCCTGTTTTTGCAGTGATATGTACGCTGAGAAATGATGCTAATCAGGAGGTAGTTTTATACTACAGCATTTCATGAAAGTCTGTGCTTTCAGAAAACAGCTGCTTGGGAATAAGACTATGTTACTGCCTTTTAGTATCAGTTCTTTATTTCTTTCGGTTTCTAGAGTGTGGGATTATTTTCTATACCAAAGTTAAGTCTCCTCCGTGATCTGTTTTCCCCCAATTAGTAGTTTGTCTGTTTACATTAAATGATTGATAAGGAGATTAAATCAAATTCTGGTGGTTGCATCAGGTGAGATTCTGTTGCATAAGAGAATAGATGTTCGCTGCTACTTCAGGTGCCTTACTAGGGTAAGTGACCTCACCTTTACTTGTCATTTCTGAAGGGTGTGGGGCTCCCATGAGTCCTGTGTCTCCTCTGCTAGACCTGGGTGTGGAATAACAATAGATGTTTATGGTTAGGGAACTGATCCCTACCAGTCATATCATACGTTCATGCCAGAGTAACTATATATTAAGAAGGAGCTGCAAGCTAATTCTACATTGAGATTACATGGTATTATTTTTTATGAAGTATAATAAATAGCTATAGCTGATCTGGGGTAAGTGTAGTTTCTGATGGAGAAACTTTTTCTAAAAACATACCCAATGAAGATGCTGTGTCTGCTGTTGACTTTATGCATTAAAAATACACAATCAGAATATATAATTGCTTAAAAGATACATAAAAATATTTCAGTGTGCCCATTTCTACATTTAATCAGGAGTTACCCCTTTTAGAATATTTTACCCTGTTTTATATCTTAAAAGGGATCTTTCCTAAAAGAAAATTCTGAATTTGGTGCTTGAAAATCATTTTTGTCTTTTATGATTCCAGTTCTGATACTAGCAGCTTAATTTTGCTCATACAAGTGATCCTTCTGAATTAAATTAAGCATACATGTATGTAGGATTAGCGTTTTACTTTAAAACAAGAATTTAAAGAAACTGTTAATATTTTACATAGATGTATATTGTCTTACTGAAAAATTAGAAGGTGCTATGTACTGGAAAATTACTATTTGTATTTTGTAGCATGAATATATTCATGTACCAGGTTTACCTCAGGAAAGAGACTCTTAAATGCCTCTCGGGATTGTTTCTGGAAAGAAAACATTGTCTTTAGAGATGTTTGCCAAACTCCCTTAATGAAAAGCAGCCCATTTGTTTTCTTTGCTTCAGGGTATATGCTGAGAGTAGTATAATTGTGCTATTGCAGCTGTATTTCCTAACTGCGAGTTTTATGCTTGATGAAAGATGATTATTAATGTGCTAACAACTCTATATATCGTGATGTAAAAGTATCCGTTACTGTATCCATTGCTGTAATATTAAAGATGATGGGCTGCTGTTTTGGTAAAGCCTTTAAGGTTTCATTGTCTTGAAATTACCATATAGCAAATGAATTCAAATTTATTTCAGGGGCTACTTTTCATGAATAATACTTCTTTCTAATTTCTGTCACCATTTATTTGCCTTAGTTACTTAATGAATATTTAGTTGCATTTTTTACATTTTAATGCTATAATACCAAACTTCCTGAAGAGTTCGTATGAGCCTAGAAATAATAATAGCCCTGGTAAGGGAGTCAGAAGGCGTAAATCTCAATGCATCCATTTATTTCTGTGCAAAGTGGAACACTGCTGCCTGTGCTTCTTATGTGGTTTGGAGAACTCTGTCCAAACAGGTACTACAATACTGTTGCCTTCTGCTGACCTCTGCTGTAGTCTGGTAGCCTTTCTTGTTTCTGTTTGTTGCACCATGACTTTACTCATAGGCAAGATTGTGTGTAATTTTATATCTCTAGGGTTTTGGTTTTGGTTTTTTTTTTTTTTGGGGGGGGGGCGGTGTTCTGATGAATCTCCACAAGGAAATTCTGAGACTACCTGCTTTTCCTCTTCCCTTTCAGCTCTCCCCCCCCCCCCCCCCCCCCCCACCCCAAATGAAACATATCCAAGTTTTTGTCTCCTCAATGGTGTCACAGTTCTCCATATGTGTCGTGACATCCTGGGATGTATCCCTGGCTCCTGCACCTGCCCTTAGCTGTGTTGCTTTGATTCTTTCTCAGTCAAGAGGAAGTGCATTAGTTGTCCAAGGCACTTGAGGGAACTGTGGGCTAGCTGAGTGCGTTGTCAACACTCTGGTGATTTAACTGCAGAGGACAGGTTTTGTGTGCAGTCCAGATGATCTTGGCTTGACTTGAAAGCAGCCCAGATGCAGGTGAAGGAATTTTCTGAGTGAGTAGCAGTCAGCCTCGGAATGGTGCCTGAGCTGGAACCAGAGTTAACTCTGCAGTGAAGGAACTTCTTGTTGGCTTGGATATTTAGTCAGAGTACTGGGAGCAAGCAAATATCACTGGGTGACTTTCGGTTGTAGAGACAGACAAGACAGGCAGAGTGAATGACTGTGAACTTGCTCTGCTAGTGTGTATGGTCTTACCCTGAATTTTATGGTAAAAGAGAAGTAATAAAGCTAGGAAGATAGCTTTCTAAACATGCAAGGATCCTACCTTAAGCCACATGCTGATGTAGCTCACAACAAAGTCCGTATGAGTTCACATGAGCAACCAGAATCATGCTGTGAAGTTATGCATTTGTCTGCTCTGCACCAGCGAAGTCAGGTATGCTTCACCCACCCAACTGACGTGTGCTTGCTTTTGTCTGAACTCAGTCTGTGTCTTTACAGCCTTGTTTGATCACTACACTTTCTAGATGGTGGGACTTCTTCCCTTCTTCTGATGGGAGATAAGAGAATATCATATTTTGATTTCTATACATGCTGACAGTAGTGATCACGGTACCATGGGTTCATGTTTAGAAAACAGTTGACAATGGCTTGTTAACACTGAGTTTTAGGTCATACCCATTCCCTAGCCTTTTAAAATCTTTTTTAAAAAGATATCTCGGTTTGTAGTGCACATCAAGATGTGGAGTAGAGGGAGGCAGGGGAGAGGAAAATAAGTTCAGTGTTCGCTATCAGAATTTGAGGGAATATTGTCTGAATTAAATTGTTACATTGGATTATTGCATTAAAATACAGCTGCTGATTTTTAACAATTTTTATCATAATCTCCATTGAAACTGAAGCTTTTTCAGAGCTATGTTTATTTTTCTAATACAGGAAATAGTAACTGCCATTATTATCATGCTGTTTCCTTCCCAAGGTACTTGTGAACTCCATTTCTATATGCTGTTTCCGTGGTTTGATCACAGTCCTTTAAACATGGATTTCCTGAAACACTTGTGAAGTCATCATAAAATACAGTTCCTTAAAGACGGATGCTGGTTTCTCTATATTTTTCTTGGGGAAGATGCAGAAGATTTTACTTCTGATAATTGTCTTTAACTTGTATAATTAAGCAGTGGTTAAAGTAGTCCTGTTTGTTATTCAAAACAATTACATCCTTCTTGGGGCAGGCTTTGTGCTGCTATACTTAGTGGCAGGCAGAGCACCACAACTGTTGCACCATCGCCTCCTGATTACGGGGGACTGTGTGTCCTACTGTAAAAGTGTCCAAGATGGTTCAAGTGCCTGAAGCAGTACAGTCCCCATAATGCAAAGCTCTGCAGCCTTTCTCTGCTCTGCACTTTTGTGCAAGTATAGTGCATATTCTTACATTTTTTAACTCTAATCGAGGTCCTGTTGGAGTCAATGGAATAATTCCCATCAATTTTATCAGTACAAGGAGTGCAGTCTAATCAATACTCAGTACAAATGCAGTTAAAGGGTAACATATTCGTTCATAGGTGATCTAGCTGAGGTGGCTAGCGTCTCTTATTCAGAATCCAAGAAGTACACTTACATGTGATTCTGGTTAGCACTGTTACAGTGTCCAAAAAAAAAAAAAAAAGTGGCAACCACAGAATAAGGTAAATTTCTTTAAAGCCTCTATTTATTATTGCTGCTTTTGTGATCCCTCATCTTTTGACGCATGATGTCTGCAGTGCTAAAGGTGTTTATGACAAATTAATCTGCGGTTCTAGATAGAAGAATTAACATACTAGGAAGAAAAAGAAATGCAACTGCAGTATATGACATGTCCCATTAGTTTGGTTTCTGAAACACTGAAGTATATGTTTCCTCATACAGATAAGTACTGAGCCAAGCAGAAACTGGAATGCCCCTTCTGGGGACTCATCTGTCCTGGTTAACAGGGTAGTGCAAACAAGACCTGCAACATGCCTGGGAATGCTTTTCTTGTAACAGATGGGCTAGGGACTCTAACTTGTATTCAATAGATGAGATGGATGTAGTGGCCATGTTTTTTTCTTTGTTTTATTATTCTGATGAAACATACTACCATTTTGTTAAAACTCCAGATGCAAAACCACTACATTTTTGTGTGTGTTGAGTTTTGCAGAAAACATGGCTTATTTGTTTTAGCCTCAGCTTTTTGAGGGTTGGGGGGAAAAGGTGGGTGAGATGCACTACTATGAGTATGAGTGAGACATAAATAAACTTAAGTAGAAGTGGCCGGGACTATTCACATGAAACATGGTTTTATTTTTCAGAAACGGAGTTGGACTTTGAAAAGAGGAACATGTTTTCACCTTCACAGCAAAACCATTTGATAGAGCCAAATATTCACATTGCTAACGTCTGCAATTATATAATTACTATCTTCAGTTATTTAATTTTTCTTACAGAAATCCTAGTTAATGCATAACAGGGACAACCAGTAGTATACTTATCACTTCTGTAATCTCAAAGAGTCAGTCTATAATGCTTTATGTGTTGGCTTGTTCACATGTCCAAATTTTGGTTATAAAAATGCTGACTGTGAAACTGCACATTGTTATTTTGTAGCATGGCCTTTCAGATTGCAAAGGGACAGTAGGGTTTTGTAATAGCACACCTGGTCTCTATCTAATTAATTATCCAAGTTTAACCCTTATTTTCAGATTCAGGATACAAGTAGTAGTACCTTCCCACTACACTGCCGTTGCTACGGTTGTGTGAATAGTTGTGTCAGAAAAAAAGAGAATAAAGAAGTAAAGCAGCAGTGTATGAGGAACAAACCAATGTAAAGAATGAATTTTTCTCAACTTTAAAAAAAGAAAAAAGGCAAAAAAGGAGGGGAAAAAAGAGGCAAACCCCCAAAATGGCAAAGAAACAGGCTGTCAGTGCCTGCTTTGCACATGGTATAGATGGTTTTACTTAGAAATACTGGAAACAGAACATGTGTTTAGAAGTAGCCAAGAGTCACCTTTTTATATAAAGTGTGTTCATGTGGCTCAATTTGAATGGGTATCTTCTACCATTTTTTATTTCGCTTGTTTGAGTCAGATACAGTTTTGATACAGCTCAAAACCATTCTTGCTTAATTTATGTAGGTTCCATAGTCTGGTTTGGCCTTCAATGACATACTTTTGCTTCCCTGATTCTACTTTGTTTTCTTCTCTTCGTTTATATTATGGTTATGATCTAGAGCTTACAAGATCCTGTGAATAAACTAACAGAAAAAGCAGAAAAGGAGGACCTGCAGATTGAGAGCACCAAATCAGTACAAGATCAGCAGAGTCAGTAAGTCACATGGCCTCTATATTAAAATAATAAGTATTCTTGTCTATAATCTGCTTTCTGATTGCTAAAGTCACCAAACATTTATAAATGGAAATATAGACACAGCTAGTCTGATCATACTAGCTAATAGTAAGCTTAATACAAGAATTCCTGAAATGTTGTGGTGTGTACATGAAAACTAATAAAGTTTATGGTGAAATTAAGAACTTTAAAAAGACCCATTAAATCTTTATAAGTTTTTCATCTTTCCTAGCCTTCTCTTTATTTTTCAGCTTTTGCTTCATTTTTTCTTTAGTAAAAGAAATGGTAAACAACTACAAATGGGAGAAGATATATGAGCATTGTATTTCTCCCTTCAGCAGCATCTCCTTTCACCTGGGAATAGGATATGGATTCCTGATTGCTTCGAGCAGCAATTAGTTTTTGTAATGTATACAGCATCGGTTAGTAATCCAATGAAGCAGTAGGTACTTAGTGTAAAGTACATCTAAGTGAGCTGATGCTATCAAGGTTTGAGTTACCTGTAGCTCTGAGGTGAGAGGGACTTATGAATGGGCTGCTATGGGGAGAGGAGAAGAGGAGAATGAGATGCGATCCCTCTGCTACAGGACCATCAGGATTCAGTTGCGAGGAGATGCAGCATTGATATAGTCCTGCTGCCACCTGTTGTTTTGACTGTTCCTGGTTAAATGAAGCACCCGGCAAAGGATCAGTTGTCAAAAAGCAGAGAACAGCTTGACTGATTAGTGGATTTTGCTCGGCTGTTTATAATAATGGATTTTTAAAGAGTTCAGTTTTCCAGTCCTTCTACTTGTTTAGATTCAGAACAACTGACCAAAACCAGTTTATAAATTGGTCAGATTTGGTGCTATTCAGATTAGAAACGACTCAGCCAAGTACAGTTTGGCAGGTGGTTGTCTCCACAGCATTTCCTTGAATCTGCTGCATCTCGTGACAATAATAAAGAATTTCATAAACAATTGTTTTCCTCAATGTTGAATATAAAGTTCTAGAATGAACTCATGATTTATGCAAGATGTGTGCTTTGGCACCTACCAGCAAACACATCAGACGCCATGTCATGGTTGTACTTTTTTTTATTTACGGATTAGCTTTTTCCTAGTCTGTCATAAAACTGAGGGGAAAAAAATATGTCATGATTTTGCTGTCTAAAACAAACCATAAACAAACATCTAATATTCTAGAAGAATTACACAAAACAAAGCTTTTAAAATCCTCATGAACTTTCCATTCGCAGTAAACATTCATTATACTAGAATTTGGCCTGAGTCTAATTTTCCTCTGCTCCACCACAAGCCTATCCTCAAGAGGAGGGGAGGTGGCTCCTCCTCTCCTGTCACTAGAGGAGAGGAGGAGTGTGCCTATACAGTCCTCTTCACCACCACATCAACCTTGTGGCTGCTTCATTCCCTACTGGGTGAATGCCCTTACACAAATTAATAGCAGTTAGAAAGTATATATTCTTCATTGAAGAGATTACCTTTGTATAAGAATTGCATGTAAACCACAGCTTTTTCTTCTGACAAGAGCGTTTTCATCAACACTGCTGATCTGTTTTTTTAGAAATGTGTTGACATGGGACAAAACTCACCTGACTGTTGATTTTTAATTAGTTGCTGTTAAAAAGAGAAGTGCAAAGTGGCTGGGGTTTTTTTGATTGTTTTTTTTTGTTTGGGGTTTTTGGGGGGTTTGGGGTTTGTTGGTTGTTTTTTTTTTTTTTTTGGGAACAGTTGTACCTCCTTCATGGTAGTTATGAAAGACCAAATCTGGAAAAGGAGAATACACTGTACTTTTCATTACAGAGATTTAGTTAGATTAAAAATGGAAGGGTGGTAGATTTTGATAGATGGCCTTCAATCTAATTTTGGTTTTCAACAGACTTACGCCAATGAAACAATAAAAGTTAATAATAGACCAGCATATACAGCAAATGCAAGAGTCTATCTGAATTACTGTTTATTGAGATGATTCTGTAATGATGTGACCAAAAAGAGAAAAATGTGTTATTATTCTATAGCCTGAAAATTATTTTCTCAATTTTTTTCTTATTCTTTCAAATTAAGGTTGATTTCATTAGATGAGGAGAGCCATACCAAGGAATCAAACTATTCAGGTATTTTATTTCATGTTATCATAACTTTGTAAGTGCTGTAATACATATTTTTTCATTTTTGTTTATTTCCTATATGTTCAGCTTCACCCAGCAAATCCCTACAAATGCATAAAACTTAAGGCCAGGAGATGTTAAAACTAATCTCTTGCATGTTATATCCCACTGCGTTTCACTCAGTTACTCTCAGATAGGTCAAATAGTTGTCTTCCAAAGTGTAATTGTTACATTGGGTATGTCTTCAAGGAAAGGATCTACAAATTAGTAGGTGTTGAGATAAGGGAAGTATGCCACTTAGCTTGCTAGTTTGTTCCAGTGATTAAACATGTACTCTTAAAAACTTGATGAATTCAGTGGAACTTCTGTCCAAAAGCTAGGCAAAGTTATATTCAGCTGCTGCCAGTGACCTGATGGGTTATTACCCAGTGACACAGCCAGGCTCTAATTGGAGGTGGCCAGGCTCTAATTGGAGGTGCACAGTGAAAAAAATGGGAGGCAATGGACAAAAGCGACAGGAAGGGGAATTCTGATTACATGCTAGGAAAAAAGTCTTTGTGGTGAGGGTGGTGAGGTGCTGTTGAAAAGTGCCTGGAGGGGCTGTGGAGTCTTCATCTCTGGAGATCTTCAAGACTTGACAGGACACGTCTCTGTGGAACCTGATCTAACTTCATAGCTGACTCTACTCTGACAAGGGGCTTGGACAAGATGACCCCCAGAGTTCCTTCCAGCCTAAATAAGCCATCGCATTATAATACATCTTTTTCTACTAAATTAATGGAGAATCGTTTAAATATGTGGTGTTTTATCCTCCATGAAGATACTTAAAAGGTACTACATTAAAATCAAGACTCCTCTCAAATCTTCATTTTGATAGGCTAACCATATTGATGTCTTGAAGACATCTTCTCTACTCCTTTATTCTTTAAGTTTTTGTTTCCATTCCGCTTTACAACATCCCTTTTAAAATATGAAATATATAACTGGACAAGACATTTCTGCTGTTGGTCTCTCCTGTCATGTTTCTAGAAGGCAAACTCACATTCCTGTTTCTATATCCAAAGATATCTCTTTTTGCTGCAACATCAAGCTAGCAGCTCGTATTTGGATTTGTTGTTTATCCAGACTCGGTTCCTTTTGGTCACAGCTTTCCAGGACTCATTCTTCCTTTCTGCAGCATGACTTATATTCCTTATTCCTATAGGTATAACTTACAACTTAGTGGTATTAAATTCTCCCAGCTCTGACTACAGAAACTGAATGACTGGCGTGAATGACCACCTCTAATAGTCTGTTAGTTGTTTGCATGTTTTTTTCAAGAGTGATTTTGTGTTTACTTCCAGATGACTGCTAAAGCCATTGAATAGCGATGGATATAACACTTAAGCCCTGCAGATCTAAACTAGAAACACTTCTACTTTGCAATTATTTCTCCTAACAACTGGTTTTTGACATCTGTTAGTTGTCATGTTTCTAATCCATTCAATATGTTCATTATAGATATTATGCAGTGCTAACTTTTTAGCTGGAAGGCTATGCAGTGCAAAGTCAAGTTGTTTCTAAACAATATCTTTACCAAAGAAAGCTCATAGTTTTATCAAAGAATGAAATTAGTTGGGTTTTTTTAACTAGGTCTGCTTTCCATAAAAACACCTTTTATTATAGGAGCATTTATTATGCTCGTATTCTTTTGCTGAATCCCATATGGGATTCAGATAACGTTTTGCCTAGGAGTCATGGTGAGCAACCAGCCCATAGTTACCTACAATTGCTTAAGTCACCCTGTTAATTATTGTTGGGTTTTGGGGGTTTTTTTTTTTGTAATAATGATACAGTATTAGGACTTTTCCAGTGTTTTGAGGTTTTACCCATTTTGCAATTAATTAGATCAGATATCTCTTTGACAAGATATTTTAATATTCTTGGGTACAAAATCTGACTTATATTTTCTTAACAGATGTTTTCTAGAATCTCAGTTAGTTATGGGCTGTAAAATATTTCACTGTTGTCCATAATAGAAATACCTTGTTCTGTCTCTTTCTCTATCGCCCCTAAAAGGAATTGAAGTATTTTGGAATACTTCTGCCTGCTCTGCTACCATTTTTCCATCTCCATACACTAGTTGGTCTGTGCCATTGCTAAGATTTTTTTTTTTTCCTTAAAGTACTCTGTACATACTAAAGTAATACAGATGTAGTGCTACTAGTGATGGAGCTGTGTTTCTTCTTAGTTTTCCTTATCAACTGCTTCTACTTCATAACTTCCAATTTTTTATCACTTGCTCTCCATTTTCCCTTAATATACTATGGATGTTTTTAAGATTGGCTCCATCATGTTTACCTCTGAACTAAGGCAGGCTTTCAGCAACAGTTGTACTTTTTTCATCACAGAATTGTAGCCATCCGTATCCCACCTTTCATGAACTTCTCTTTCTGATTTCTATTTTTTTTCCCCTCTGCCAGTCAGTTTAGGGTTGGGTTTTTCCCCTTTAGCTTTATGTACTGTCATTTTACAGAAGCATCATGTATGTTTGTCCATGTGTGTTTGTGCCTCTCCTATGTATATCTATATAGAGTGTAGTCAGATGTGATCATGGGTCCTTAAATGACCAGCTGATCCTAGTGCTGGTAACACATTTCTGTCATTGTCCTAGTAAAGCCTTGTTAAAACAATATGATTCAAACAGCAGGCTGTTCTGTTTCATTTAGTTCTGAACACACCTTGAAGTTTCTCTTGAAAGGGTTTGGCATTCAATTTTTATTCCCCTATAGAAAATTTTATTTCTCCTTTCCAGCCTCAAGTTTGAGGCTTCCAGCAGATCTGCCTTCCAGTTCTGGCAATACTGTGACCGACCCTTTCACTTGCCTTTAGAGCTACAGCCTTAGCTGTCTAGAAGCTAGATTTCCTCAACAGTTAATGGGGAGAGAAAGGCATGTTCAGCAGGTAACTCATCCCTCCTGTTTTGCTACATATCTTAAATGGAATTAATCACCTGAGGGAGGTGTCTTTCTCTTCACCGATAGACAGAATTTAGATGATTGTTTTGACTCCATGTCTAATCTAAGAAACTTGCTCAGAACTTAATGTATTTACAGTTGGGGTGCGGTGGTGTTTTTTCAGCTCTGATAGCCTATAACCCTGAGCTATACATTTTCCCTCCTATTGGTGTTAGTCCATTTATTTTCCTGCAGGACAAGAGGTGCTGTTACTTATATTCTGACCTGGGGTGCTTTGGGGGAAGATTCCTTCTCCCCATTCCCAGAGTTGGTGTCATGAGGAAGAATGTATTGTCAAGGAAGGTGATTTAGGGAGTGATGAGGTTTGGGCACGTTTGTGCTCTCTCCTAGTCTGTGTAAGTACAAGCTTCTAAAGAAGTGTGTCTGCTTCTGGAGGACAGCAGAGACCTGTCTGATTCTTGCAGTTGACTCACTTGGGTGCACTCAGGCTGGAGATGGGCTACTGTGGCAGGTGGAGATTCAAAGGAAGATCCCGCCCAGGTTATTATTCAGAAATTTGCCTAACTTCTTAGAAATGTTTATATCTGGTCTTTCATCCATAGCGACCAGGTTCCTTTTAAACACGAATACCAACAACCATTGCATGTTGATCTTATGGTGACATTGTTTATAAGCATGGTCTTCTGCCAGGTACAATTTGACATGTTTATGGATCTTGATTACAGCTGACAATGGCAAGGATATCATATCCACATTACAAGGAAATTGTAACCACAAGCAGAACTCAGGTGAAGAGACTTAAGAAAACTACCTTTAGATGTATACATACTGATTGTCAGTGTACTGCATATCTTCCTTTGTGGCTTTTCTTTTTTTTTTTTTTTTTTTTTTTTTTTTTTTTTTTTTTTTTTGCTTTTAGGTGCCATAGATGACTTGTTAGACCTGCAACCTGAAGAAAATGGTATGAAACATTTGTGTATGTCTGTTTCATCTCCTTTTCAATTACAGGCACCAATTATAATTTTAATCTTAGATCTTAATTGTTTTCATAATCTGAAAGGTTGAATGAAATTATTCAGCTGCAGTATTTAAACAGTGTTAAAGGAAACTCAACTTCATATACATGCAGAGGAACTATTCCTGACATTGTAATATGAAGCAAACCTTACTGGGGATAAAATGCCTTGTGAGAGGTGATTCAAGGACCAGACTATACAGTATTTGCCGCACTGAAGTAGGTTCCACTATAAACCATACCCCTCCTATAATGTTTCACAAACTTTTCTTTTTGGTTCTTTAAGTTGTTGTATCACAAGCCTTGGCAATACAGTAGTAACTGCAAGATTTTATATTAGAAATGTACATATCAGACAGAAATTATTTAGTCCTCTTAAAACCATATAAGAACTGGTGACTTCTTTCAGCCAGATAGTTAATTAAATCTGCTGTGCTGTTCTCATACACACATGAGAAAGCAATCTTTCATTCCAGGCTCTACTCCTAACCTTACACTTTTGTAAGATCCATGGCAGCTCAAGGGGATGTGCTGGTTTTTTCCAAAGGGTACTGTTTTACCATGTAACATATGAAAGATCTGACTAAAAGTTTTATATTGAGTTTTCATATGCAGTAAGAGTATTGCCCATAATTTCTCGTTTGATTTTTCACTCATATACCTCAGAAGAATGAGTAAAAAAAACTTCAACAACAAAAACAACTCTGGCAACTCAAAAAGCAAGTAAAGAAACAGAGAAAAAAATCCCTTTGTGCGGTTTAGACAGTCAGACTGAGAGTGTCATTTGGGGTATTTAAGGCACTGCCTTCATGGTAGGTAAGGAAGAGAGCATTTGCAAACACCTCGACTTTGGATTTGCCACAGGCAGTCTCTTGCACTGTGGGGAAGTTACCCATGAAGGCAGAAACAGGGAAAGTTCCTCAGCTGCCTGTGTAGAAGCAGCCCTAATCTGTGGATAGATAAGGTAGTGATGACTTCTTTTCTGTGGTTAATAAAAAAGGTCAGTGCATGTCTGATAGTGGCATTTTTTCTTCTGGTTTTCCCCTTACTCAGTTCCATTCCTTGTTGGACCTTCACAGTGGAGATACAGATAATGCATACAATTACTGGTCATACAAGTTTAGCTATGTCAGTTAGAAGGCTATGGGTTTTTTTAGTCAAATAGTTAAATCAATACGAAAACAGTTGTGCGGCAGCTACATCAGATAATAGTGCTTATGTTAATGTTACAATATCAGCTATTTACCCTAATTTTACACACTAGCTAGCTTTAGGCTAATGAATATTGTATTATTTTAAGCGAAGCAGTATAGTTAGAGGTACCCTTTCGTGTGTGTTTCAGAAGGAGGTCTTTATCCTGTGTTTCTGATCATGTATGGTTGGAAATATTTTTAGTTTCTCTTCCCGTTTATTTTCTTTTAAATACCATCAAAACGAGGCATGTTTGCAAAGGAATATGGCCATTGCTAGAGGCTTGTTCAAACAAGTACAAAAAAGAATATAGTAACATTGTTTTTTCAGTGTTTTATTGGGAGTTTTGGGGTTTTTTTCATGGACATTTATAAGGTTGGGGCAGCATGTGCAGACAAAAAAAGGATTTTGACTGTGAAAATGGGCAGTGAAAACAGAAACAGGAAAAGAAGTAATAGAAGATTTATGGGTGAGGTGAGAAAGTCCGTATCATTCTAGTAATCTAGCAGAGATACCACATGAGTAATATCTCAATAAGCAAGACTGGTTTCAAGATAACCTTTATTGAAAACAAGAGTAGAACTTACTGTTGCTTACTTGAGGTAGCCTGAGCATAAGCACCACCCTATCCTCCTCTGCCCTGGGAGTCATTGTCCCCGCAGTAAGATCAGAAAAACTGCTGAGACAAGAAATGTGTCACTCCTGATATCTGGTGGTCGTATGCACTACAGCAAGATCTAACTGCTCTTCAGATGTAAAGCTATGTGTTGTACTCTCTCCCCTGGTAAAAATGGGACTACTGCAATGGGATACCCAGATGAAGCAGAGCTTTGCTTTGAGCTGTGTCGCTGCAAAGCTGCTGTTCCATTATAGGTCATTTGTGGTTAGGTACAGTGTTGACGGTATGTCTTAGCAGATCTGTTACTAATGATGCTCCCTTTGCATCTCACCCTGCAAGCCTTCCAAGTTCATGAAGGGGCCTCCTGAAAGCAGCTTTGAGGTGGTGATGCCCCATAGAGATCAGAGTTCTTAAGTGCCTTTGAAATAGCAGGTGTGTTTCCCCTACGGAAGGATTTACCCCTCTGCCTCACCTGCTGAATACCTTGGGGGAATTGTAGGTGCTTGGGCAACATTAACATTCTTTGCTGTTTATCTGAAGATGGGAAAGCAGCCTGAAAATTCATGAGAACAAATTGTTTTCTATGGTATTTTAGTGAGAGTCTAGTGGGAACATCAGGAGAATTGACATGTTTATAATGTTTCTATATCTAATTTTTGGGCCGTGTCAGGGAGTACAGAGGTATATAAAAATGTGAATTAGAAAAGAGCTGAATCTCAGGGCTGACTTCAGTAATGAATAAAAAACTTATATTATGTGTCGGTTTATTTGTTTCTTAGTATGTGGGTGTGTATGCTGACTCATCAGCCTATTTTAAAACACAGTTTTGTGCTTTTTTTTTCTCCTCTGACTCAACTTCAGCCATTTCATTATAACGTATTACAGCTATTAAAAGGGAACTTTCCTGAGAAGGCTGTTGCATTTAAATAAAATGGCCTGTTGCAACCACTTTGCTATTATCAATCTTTTATCCCGACCCAAAAGGGTTAAAAATATCTTTGCAAGTTGTATGCAACTTGGAGAGCTCAGCTGATCTACCGGAACTTTGGAAAACTAAAGTTGCTTCTGTGCCTTACCACAAGTTTGAAACAAACATAATTAAGATAAACTGATCTGGCTTTCAGTAACATAACATTATCAACGTTGTTAACCACCATTTTTGTCCCTGCATACTTCCACAGTGGAGCTCTAAATGTTTCCACGTAAAATAACACTTGGGGTTCCTTGATACTTCTTTCACTTTCCAAATATTTTGTAAGCTAGAGAAAAAGGATTATGATCCTGGTTACAAATTTCATGTATTTTATATAACTATTTAACATTTCTAAAATAGGAAGAAAACTGTTTTTAAGGAGTAATGGCTCAAGTGATCTAAGAGGTTCTTCAGCTGCAGTTCTAGTGCTAGTAAAACTAGCAAGGCGAATCAGAAGGAAAGTGGTCCCAGTTCTTTCTCAGCAGCCTAAGAGAGGAAAAAAAAGTTACTACAGCATTGAACAGTGTAGAAATCTCACTCTGTGTAAACTGTTCTCATGGGGAAATACCCCAATAATTCAAGCATTGGTCAGAAGGTCATAAAGGTGATCTGAAGTATGTTCTCACAAAATTCTAGAATAATACCAACCCTTACTTATTTTCAATTGATACTAATCCTTTTTTTTTTTTGACAGTTTTATATAATGCTTCAAAAAGCAACATAAAAGTAGTCTCCTCCAATGTTTTAATTATTAGACTATGTAATGATTTTGGTGTGGAGTTTAATAGAATTTTAAGCATATTCGTAGTATTGTTTTTAAAGAGAAATGAGTCTTAACAGCAGTGAGGTTATCTAAGATAATTAAGGAATTATTTGTTGCATAAGCTACAAGCCCAGATGTCCAAGAGAATTGGGTCTAAAAGAGAAAACAACAAATATTCACGCAAAAATACTCCATCTCACTTAACATACAAAACCTAGATTGGATATGTTTAAAAGGTTCCTTCTTTTCTTTGTCAAAAAAAATTATTTCTCTTGACTCTCTTGTTCTGAGACAGCTTCGAAGGATCAGTTTGTGAGGTCCTTGGAGTCAGAACCTGGTGATAAGGATGACATGGTATTACTGAATGAGATCCTCAACGCTTCTTCCCTGGACGAGGGGGAATTCAGCAAAGAGTGGACAGCAGTTTTTGGACAGGTTGCACTTGCTGATCTCACCATGAACTCTTCAGCTGGAGATGTGGAGAATACTTCATCATCTGTGGCACCAACACCATCAGGCTACTTGCCCTCACAGCTGTTAGACCAAAACATGAATGACTTGCAGTCATCTTTACATGGTGAGAGCTTATCTTGTTCTGTTAGGGTTTTGGGTTTAGGTTTTAGAGTATGGTTTTCTGCTATGTAGAAGCGTGGTGACAGCTTGTGTTGTGCCATAGCTGCAGAAACCCTCAAGTTAAAGCAGAGTGTGGCCTGGAGAAAAACATGTGACTAGCATATTTGTTTTTCTAGCCCTGCTTATTCAGTGTTTGTGAATGAAGTACGCTAAAACCTGAAGTCAAAATTACTGTCTTGAATGTTTTCATTGAGCTTCCTGAAATGTTCTGTAGGCCTTTGAGATTTATTTTTTTTTCTGTAACAGAAAATCTGTTTGAGTGGGTTTTACTGTTTAAATCACAACTGCTGTCTGTTAAGCGGCCAAAGAACCAAAAATGATTACTGTCTTTTGTCTGGGAATACTATTGCTAAACAACTTAGTGAAAATCAGTTGCATTCATTCGTTTTCTATTTTTTTCAAAGCATCCCATACTGTTGCATGTAGGGATATGGGTAAGGTAGAATGGGTTGTCTCATCCTAGCAACAATACAGGTGGATTCCTCTTCTAGGCTGGTTATCTACTGATGCAACTCTTTCTCTCCCCTTTCTTCTATGCAATTCATTTTCTTGGGTTTTCCAAGCTGCTGGTGGGGGAGAGAGGAGAGGAAAGAGGGGAACTGGGGCAGAGCTTTCCTGCTGCTGCTTTGGCCTTGAGGAAGGGAGGGAGAAAGGCAGGCTGGGGATACCCAGCCAGCAGCAGCTACCTTTGTCTTCCACACAGTCTGGCTAGATTTCTCCTAGGGCTTTGCAAGCTGGAGGAGGACCTTGCCTTTTTGGGCTCTGTCCCAAGTCATTTAAATCTCATTTGGGGAAGAGTGATGTAGGAAAGACTAGCAGACTGACTCCATCCTGAAGACTACTTCGTGGAACCCATGCAGCTGGTACAATCATACATGATGTAAAATGACCTGTGACGTTTTGGCAAGAATAAGAAAGTCGAATTTACCTTATAATTAATAGTTATCATCACCCCCCCTAAAGCAAGATATTTGGGTTCACTGACTTCAACGCTTAGATGGAAACTGGGAGAGTGACATTTGTAATGATGCAGTTTTAGTTGTATTTTTATGATAAGATACATGCATATATGAGTATGATTGATAGAGTGAAGAGGGGACTGGAAGAGTGTAGGATTTGACCTCATAAAATTTGAGCTAAAAAAATCATGAGGTTTAGTCATTGCATTGTCAAATTAAACAGTTTTTGACAAGAAGCAGACACGGTATCTATTGAAAGGGGGAAAAAGGAACAATGAAAAACGCCTTTCTTGATACAGAGACATAAACAGATTTTAAGCAAATTACTGAAAATAGCAGTAGAACTACTATGGGATTGATTTTTTTTTTTCAGAGTTTTTACATATTTTTAAATGTAAACGTGTTTTTGAAGGAAAAATATTTTTGAGGTGTAAATGGCAAACAGGGCTGGGTATCCTTTCTGAGGCTGTTATTGCTCTCATTTGCACAAGACACTGACATTGGCTGCACTGTTAGCACTTCAAAGTCAGAACTCGGGTATGTTGCATTCAATGAACACTAGAAATGGTAAATCCATTCCTGTCAATGTGGTATCCCAAAATCTTTTTTAATAAGAAAAAGAATAAATCTGTATTGGAAGAATAAAATATGTTGATGTTTTCAAATGGATTTCCAAGGGTTTGGCAGAAGATCATGGTAATTGATCTACTGGCATTTGAAAAGTCAGAGCTAATCAGCTGAATGATTGCATCTTATAATGAGCATGTTCCCAGCTGACTCTAGTTGCCAAGTAAAATGTATTATTTAAACTAACTTTCATAGACTATTCTTAAGTTTTTTGTTTCTTATTTTTTAACAGAAGGTAAAATCTTGTCCATTTTATATCTTGTGAAATCTCAGCTTTAATCTTAAACTGCATTTCGTTTCACTTCACAGCACTTCTTTCATAATTTGACCTTATCAATACATTTGGGAACAGAGGTGGGGGTGTTTAACAAAATACTAACTGCAGTATAAATATATCTAAACATACAAGTTGGAAATATTAGAATATATGAATTATGGGTATTTTTACTGAAGACTTGTGATACATCTCCTACACTTTTTTTTCCCCCTAATTAGTATGATTGCTTAATAATTATTCAGTGTGAGGTGCTACACTGGAGCCTCGATGTTGCATACTTCCTGTGTGAATTTGGCCTTAAGACCATAAAGATTCTTAAAACTCACATGCTTAACTTTAAGCACATTAACTTTTCTATTAACTTCAGTGGGATTACTTACTTACTTTACGTTAAGCACGCTCATAAATCTTTGGGGCTTTGTTTTCTCTCTGCCTCAGATCTTAATCTGTAAAACAGGCACAATGCTATGCAGGTTATAAACTGTTACGGTCAGGAATTCCCAGCTCAGAGTTTTCTCTGGCTGTATTTATAGGCAGGATCTAGCACAATGGGACTTTGAATTGCTGTGGGACTACCAGGTGCTGGTTTAAAATACATATAAATGTGTGTGCGTGTGTATATATATATTAGAAACAAAGCATGCTCCCAACAAATCTTTTAGATTCTCCTCTAGATACAGCTTTGTAGGTTGGTTGCCTTCCCACTTTTTCAGAGAGAGCATTGGCTCTCTCTTTCATGATGTTTACGGCCTCATTTACTTCCTTACTCATACCACTAAGGGCTCCTCTTCCCTACATGTGCATGTATTCTAGTTGGTAAGAAAATGTGCAGCTTACCATTTCCATTTCTAAATTTAATTGTGGTAACGTTTGTGAAGATGCTAGCTGAAAAGTAAGCTCTTTGGTTTCCTTGCTGTCTTGGCAATAATCTTTTGTCTAGTCACGTAACAAAGCCATCCTGTGAACAGGCAAACCAGAACAGGCTTAGGGCTGACAACTGCTTTCAAATTGATAGCCTGCAGTTTGTTTTTGAAAGGCAAAGTTGTTCTCTGTAGCTTGCTGTGAGTGGACACTAAAAACATAATTCATGAAAGCGTTTAATAAAAATTCTGTGTCAGTCTTTCCCAGAACCTTCATAGATGGACAAGTTCATTACAAAAACATCACACATCTTCTGGAACATTTTTGGTTGGATGTTTTTGTTGCCGTTGTTAGGTTCTTTTTGTTTCCTAAGTGGTGCTTGAGCTTCCTGCGTTCCAACGAACAGAGAACCAGACCACAGCATCTCTCAGGGACGTTCTACTTACCAGGCCTTAGTCCAGGGACTCAAAAGGAGGGCTCCAAAGGAGTTAACTGGTCTGCGGTGTTTCGCTCTGTGGTCTGCGAGTCACATCAGTGTAAATGAACATCAGTGAGGTCTCGGGGAGCCAACTCCTGATCTCACTGAAGTCAGTGGGACTTGCACAGAAAGTTTCCGGGCAGCACTCCCATTCATTTCTATGAAATTAGGATTTGGCCTTATTCGCTTAAGCCACTCAATTTATCCATTGCTATCCATTGACGTATTAAAACACTTTCTTGCAATACATCTCCAAACAAATGAAGGCATTACAGTTTTCTGTAGTTGTGTGTAATGTCCTCTGCCATTCTCCTCTTTTGTAACACAAGCAGAGAAAATGCCTGGAAAAGTATGTCATTCTGAAGTGTTAATGCCATACTTTTCATTATTTATGATTCAAATGTGCTTATTTGAAAGATTAAACTCTAAAATCTCATTTTTGGGGGGCACAGGCTAGCTCATAAGCCTTTTATCACCTTTGCCTAGAACAAATATATGTGAACCCTCTGCATCCAGATTTAGAAGCAGTTTTCGGTTTGTTTCCTTAGAGACACGGAGGATGTTTGTAGCTTTAAATTTCCTTCCTAATTCATGTGATTTTTATAGAAACACTCTTCTTGCCTCTTTTTAATAACACAGCTTGGGCGTCAGACCTTTTATAGTCAAGGTAAGATCAGAGAGTGATGAGAATAATCTACTGGAGAAAGGAAGGGTTTGTGTGACCTACATGGCTATTACCGTAACTGTCAGGACACTGGGTACCAGTATCTGACAGGGGTCTCAAAAGAGGAGAAAGTAAGGGGAGGAAGGACAAAGAGAGTAGAAAAGGATGTGAGAGCATGAACTTGTAGAAAAAAGAGACTGAATAAGGAAATGCTAACTGTGTGCACAGGTGACTATCCTGTTTGTGATACTGCAGAATTAGATACGCTAGATCCCTGAGATGGATGGATAATTGATCAGGCCACACTTAAAGGAGATATTATTGAAATCAGAAATACGACCTCCAGTCCTCTGAATGTGATAAAGCATAAGAATTTAAATATCTTAAGCCAGGGACAAAAATGCTCCATTTTTTCCTAATGTGTTTCCAGGGTACACCACCCCTAGTTCATTTTGCCAGCCTAGCTCATCTGGCCTCATTAACTGTATTTATCATTACTCTTTTGTGGCTGTGGAATATGCATGTAGGAACAAAAAACTGTGAATACTCAGTTTCACTTCTTCCTGCATAGTTACTCTCTTCTCTGCTGAGAAGATCCTTCCAAATGAAGAACAAAAAAATACTCCATTAAAACCTAATGTTAACTTAGTAGTGCATCTTGAAGTAGTGCGTCTTGGATTTAATTCTTCAAAGTGTTTTGCAAGAAATTATTTTTTTCAGAATTAATAATTTCATTTCAAAATTAACTAAAAATTCTCTGGTCACTAAATACGGGGTTTTTTGAATAGCTGATGTAATGAAAGTCTTTGGAACTGTAAAAGTAAAGAAAGGTGGAAAAAATGTTTAGTATGTGTGATATTTTCACCCAAATGTAAGTGATATTCTTCTCCCTACAGCTATGCTTGACTTGATTACTCTACTGGCCTTTTTGTAAGCAAGTATTAGCTGTGATTGGATAAAAGAAACAAGAAGGGATCTTTTTTAGCCAGGTTAAAGGCTTGAGTTGCCTGAATCTGGAGATGATGAAACTGATCCACAGATACTCTCTTCTTAAAAATGTTGCTTGTCTGCAGCATCTGACTGCTGATTTCTTGTGTACGAGGAAAGATATGAACAGCCATAAACATAATATTCTGCTTCATGGTAATTCTTCATGCTAATGCTGCTGTATTATTGAATTTTTAGGATGGGCAGCTGACAGTGTGAGCCCACCATCTATACCACAGCCAACACAGAAACCAAACAGCCTGAACGTGAATGCTAACAAGACACCAGTGAAAGGTGATAGTCGTGTATTTTTTCAGTTACTTTGCTTTTCCTTTTTAGCTGTGACTTTTGTATCTTTCCAGTCTTGTCAGTTACTCTATCATAATAAAAGCTATTTTTGTAGTAGTTGCATGTCAAGAATCTTGTGCTCACTAATGAATTACTGTTTCAGTGTTGATTATGTGTATGATGTATGTGTATTTTTTTGGTAGCCTTCAGTACTTACTAGTAGTATATCAAAAGAGTAATTTACTATATAATGAGGGAGCTGAAACTACAGTTTCTTTTACTACTTTAATTTTGAGTCACACAGAATAGCATCTGCATGCACTTTGTCTAAGCTAAACTGTTTTGAAGCTGTAGGAGGACACTGTGGCTAAAATATGGGCTACTGATAAGGCACAAGAGCCCTACTTGCAAATTTTGTTGATAACATACATCATATCAGTAATCATCTGTTTGAAACTTAATTCACTTCTTGTAACTGAGCCAAGAGTGTGTAGTCCTGCCATCTACTGAGACAAAGCCCCACTGATTTTGACTAGGGTTTTCTGGATAAGTGAACCAGAAATATGTTGAATCCTTATTGCCAGTTTGTAGCCTATTCTGTGCATTCGCATTCAGTCAGAAGCTATGTCCAAGATGTTCAGTGCAGAAGAAAGGAGCGACATGTATTCCTTCCCCTGCCTCCCAGGATTAAAAGACTGGTATTTTTCAGCTCAGCAGAAAAAAAGAGGGTTAAGGTGTTTTTGAAACTGATTTGGAAACGAGTGTGATACCACAGCCACAGTACCTTCACCAGAAAATGGAACAGCCTTCAGCTACTTTGAAATCTGTGTTTATGAAAGTGGCAGATACTCCGGCCTTGCAGACACCAAGATTAAAGTCATGCCAGGTGGAGCCTATTTTGTCCGTAAATTCCTTGTGTCACAAAGAATGCTTTCACGCGATGTTGTATCTCTGAGTGGAAAAGCATGTCTTATTTCACTATCACTGTAATACATGTTAAGCATAGGGTCACAAAAAAATAAAGCAAGTGGTGATGTACCTTTTTTATAGCAGCCAAAGTTGTCACTGCTTTAACCTGAACATCTGCCTTGTTGGAATAAGGGAAGGTAGGAGACCTCTGTGAAATCTTTATGTCAATATAGACACATAGATGCAATAGTCCAGCTGCTGTTGGAACATATTCCTGGTTCACATTTTTTTATATGCATCAAAAAAATACACCCTAATACTAGAAGCTGTACTTGGGACTGGCTATCAGATGTACCCCCTCTCACTCCAGCCAATACCTTCCCCTTAAAACTTCATTCCAGATGGGTAATGACCCTGCGTGGTCATATACAGGGGGGGACAGAACAGTCACATGAACTGGATTTAGGCAAAGGAATTTAGTCCTGTAAGAAAGGTTGAAAGTAAAATTTGCCTTTACTTTCCTTTTACTTTTTTCAGACAGGCAGGTGCACACACAAATAAAATACCTTTCATGAAACAAAGCTAGACAGAGTGAGATTGTTTCTATTTTTAATTAAAGTGTTCCTGTACTTATCATGGCAGGAGCCATATAAAATACACAGGCAGACAGATGTAAAACATTAATTCTTACTAAAGTTCCATATTCTGTTAAAGGTAGTGTTTTAAAATGCCATCACTCATTCCGATTTCCTTGTCAGAAGTGCTCTTAGTAATAAATTAATAGCATGGCATTTGTTTGACCTCAGTCAAACATTCAGTCAGTTTTGCTTTAAAATAGTTGACAACTCTGTACTGTTTGTTTTTTTTTTTTTTTTCCCAGAACCTACAAAGAATCCTAAGGACTTGACTGCCTGGTTCAGTCTCTTTGCAGACCTTGACCCATTATCCAATCCTGATGCTGTTGGGAAAACTGATAAAGAACATGAATTGCTTAATGCATGAGTCAGCTGCCTATGGTAACTCACATTCTTCCATTCATCAACACTATTTTGAGGTTTAAAAAAACTAAATGAAAATTAGTATACTGTTGTGAAACTATAAAGTATGTGCCATGATAATAAAACTAAAGGGAATGAATCCCCTTTTATATAGGTACAGTTATTTGCTCTTGTTTTGTATAAAGAGTTCGCATTTATTTTCTACGTGGATTTACAAAAATGAGGTTAAAAATTAGGGCAGATTTCTTGCCAAATTAGATTATCTGCTGAAACACTGTCTTTGCCTGAGGTGATGCGGAGCTAACGCTGGAGTGAAATACAAATTGCAAACCTATTTTTTTATAATGTTTCTTGAGTAAATAAAAAAAAATCATGTAACTGAGGGGGCTGCATGAGTCAAACATCTATCATGTATATAATCTATATATTACTGCTACGTTAAGATGTCAACTAAATTTGTTTTGTTAGTACTCACAGTGAAAAACCTGTGCTGGGGCTAATTATTGAAGAAATACTTTTGGGTCTGTGCAGCCATGGAAGTTGTGCCCTTTCTGATTTAACTTACTAGACAAACTGCACTACATAAACAGAAGTCATGCCCAGCAGGCTTCTTTTCTGAGGTTTTTCTCCATTGCACCAACAGAATATGCACCTGTTTGCAGAAGTTCCTTGCAACTGATGCTTTACCATGCCTTCAAAACATTTGTATTTCTTTTCGGAGTATTTTTCATCCACTTTATTTCTGAAGCATGTGTTATTTTGAGCTTGTTGTGACATTAACTCTTTAATAAAATGATTTTGACAAAAAAGACCTTTTATTCCCACTGGAATGCTGGTGTGCTGTTGAATTGGTACATAACAAGCATTTGAAGATAAAACATATGACCACTTTTTAGACAGTACCTAATAATTAATATCATTGCCTCATGCTGTTTCTGAATAGTAACCCAGTAGGACAGTAAGAAAATTTGAACTCACTCAGTGTCCCTTTGCCTCCCCACTCTCATTTTACAGCAAAGGAAGGTAAAAAGGATGTGTCAGCAGCCACTTAAGATCATAAATTCTGCATATTTGCTCTATGTACTGTATAAGACCTACTTTGCAATTTATTGTATTATTTGGACTTTTTTAGTTCAGTTAATTTTCCTTTTACGTTGGTTAAGTTTTTCACTACCAGTTAACTGTACACTCAGTTAATCCTTGCCTCATGGTCTATTAGATAACTAAGTACCTGCATTGGAAACATGACAATAACTATATAAACATAGAAGTTAACCAAACTGACCTGCTGCTTCTTGAATGGAGCAGAACATAATTTGACGGCTGCACTGAGCAGCATTAATGTGTTTGATACCTCCTAGGTAAAAAGCTACATGCTATCAGTAGTTGGGGGGGGTTGGACTGACTGGAGTTCATCTGACTGAATCCTCAGCAAGTTTTAAATAAATACCTCTGTCCAAAACTGTAGTGTTCAAAAGCCCACCCCATAGCCTGGAAGTCTCAAGGTACTCAGTTTTTGCCAGAGAAGTTCTTCAGATGTTTAGCAGCATATTTTCACATTTTTTGTATGGCTTGGTCTTCCCTTTGCGCAGTACCCAGCCCAATCAGGTCCCTAGCACCGAGGCTGGTAATTAAGACATGGAAGCTGAGGTGGGTGCCTAACTGTCTCTAAAGATAAAACTTGATTCCTTCCACAGTATTTCCTACTGTTTGGTACTGGCAGCTCCTTGCTCAATAAGCCGTCTTTTCTGGGATGTATAACTTTGTTGAGCATTAGCGGGGAGCCTGAACTCCTGACTTTGGGCTGCAGTCTCCAGCAGTAAATAAGGCATCTACAAAGTGGATTAACTGGGAAATACCTAAGGTTTACGCTGGGGTGCCTTTACTTACACTTGCGAGTGCTCGTTTGCACTCATAACACAGGATGTTTGCCCCAAATCCTCTTCATGTCAAACTGTAATTATCTGCAATGCCAAAAATGTTAGGAGCTCAAGGGATACACAGGCTGCTTTTCAGCCCAGCTAGGTTACCACTGAAATCATTAAACAGATTCTTGCAACTTTTAAGCAATTCTGTGGTTGCTAAACTTGCTATGGATTATGTTTGTTTGTCTTGATAGTTGCTAGAACATTCATGGACAATCACTTTAGCATTTTTAGTAGCTAAAGCAATTAGGATAAAAGCAAAGAGGAGGCCATAGTGACTTCAAAACAGCTAATTAACTGTTCTTCAAGAATCAGAAAAATGTTTGTGTTTGCTTTTTAGGTCACAGATTCTAGACTTCTAAGTTTAAAAAAAAGAAAGTCTCCTGTCTTGAGTGGCACAATTAAGGGCATTGCACAAGTTCAGCTAAAGATGTTCTGAATCCTCATCATGGTTTTAGGTAGAAAACCAGCTGAACGATCATCCCTTTTACACAAGAAACACCATGGCTGCAGGGTTCCCCCCCCCAACTACACTATCAATTAGTTCATATTATGCATTAATTTCTTGTAATACGTAATTTTTGAAATTAACATTAGCTTTGAATTCTTAGTCCTTAGCCTATGCAATTTTTTTACACTTTCAAATGAAAAAAAAAAGGAGCCAAAAGTATTTAAAAGAGAATTAATTTTCCTTAAAGAAAAGCAATTGAAATCCCTACATACAATGCATTATTGTCAAAAACATTTATTGAAGCTGAAAACTAGAGCAAGAAAGCTAACACCCTGCAAATAGGCATTTTTCAGGCAAAAATCTTAATTACAGAGTTACAAACAATGCTTCCCTACTACTAATGAAGTGTATGGCATGTGTTTCTCGGCAGCCTGGCTGCAGAGCAGCTCCAAGCCCCAGTGCCATCGTGAGAGGATTTTCTGTGATGTGTGTACAGGCTCAGCAGTAGTTGGGACAACAGGGTAGTTCATCATCCTGGTAAAATTACAGATGGATTGTTCTACACACATAACGTTCATCTTGATTTAATATGCTTCATTCCAGTTGCGTATTCTGGTTGAGTAGTGGATTCTTTTAAAATAAAAACAGCTGCAGAGCCCTATGGCAGATGAAAACAGTGGTAATTGATTAACTGTCTTTATCTGGAAGTTTATTAAAGTTGATGTAACTGATTTTGGTGAGTTGAGGTTTCTACAAATCTAAGAACAGCTGCTTCAGGGGAATTGGAGTGTGCGCCTTGGGAATTGAACAGCTCATTCAAAAAACTAAGTAACATTTTCAAGTAGATTTTCTGGCCTTCTTAAGTGATCAGAATTTACTTCCAACATAGCAGAATATGACTTACCTTGTTCCCTTCTGCTGTTTCCACATCCAGCATTGCATGGGCATGACACTGAGGTACTTGAAGCAGGACCACTTGGCCACAAGCAGCCACCTGCCTTCCCCCAACACCCTTTTTAAAATGGGTGCCCTTCAAGTGTTAGGGGCTCCACATGCTAGAAAAAAAAGGACCACCCAAGCAACAAGGTGACTGCGAGTGGAGAAGCAGCAGCAGCTTTGCTCCAGGTAGGAATAGCAGCAGGCCTACAAGCCATGACAGCTCCAGGATCTGAGCTCAAGAGGTTGACCCAGGTGTTGTGCATCATGCTGCATTTTCCTGGGGCCTCTATCACTACCATTTGCCATTTTCCATCACATCCCACTGCAGGTGCCAAGGGATACTGGATGAGCACCACTGAGGAATGAATGGTGGTTGTACTGTCCATGCTTGCTGCTGAGATTATGTGGGGTGAAATAGCCCCAGGGCAAAGGAAGAACTGGAAGGTCCTGTCTTCTCTCAGTGCAGTTCCCAAAGACAATTACTCCGAGTAGCAGCAAGACATTAACATGGTAAATTTGCAGCTGCCAGCATCGGGTCCCTCCTCGCTTTTTCAAGCTCCCTTCCTCTCCTGCCCAGCATGCAGTTACTGCTTCCACCCACTTGGTCCAGCACCCATCTGCTTTCTCCTCCCTGGCAGGGAGGCTCTCAGGCAGCCCAGCAAGGATGAGCTGGGCAGCATAGGGAGGCCCTGCCATGCTGCAGGCTGGGCAGCCTGAGGCCACTCTTGCTCAGCCCATCAGCGAGGACTAGTTGCAGGAGTTGGACTTCCATGGCCAGCCAGGGACCCCGTGTATTTCTAGGGTTTTTTTTAACACTACAGGTGTGTAAGTAACCTGAAGATCAGCTCTCACTGCAACCCCAGCACACTCTCTCATCTAGTGTTTACTGTAAATCCCCCTCTGGTTAGCCTACTTTTACAACTTCTGCTCCTTGTAAATGTCTTATTTTTAAACAAGCCACCATATGGGAAGGCAGGAAGCAGAGCAACAACTAGGCTTGCCAACAGCCGAGCAGCAGAGGGTTTGCCTCTGCTAAGAAGCAGAAACGCTGAGACAGTCTAGCACCGCGTTGGCAAACTAGGTACAAACGAGCTGCTTCCCACTGTTGGGGCTGCCATCCTCGCTCGGCACGTGCTCAGTGCGCAGAGCCCGGCTGTGATGCTGCAGAGCGCGTGAGCCCGATGCCGTGTACAGACACAGAGACTCTCCTGTGACAGTAAACAAGGGTACCATGGCCAAACAGGAACTGCAGGTTCAGCAAGTTTGGCTTTGGGTAACCCATCCAGCCTCCAGCTCCAAGGCAGACTGGCTTTGCAGTCAATCAGACCATTACCCAGGTGTTCATTAACAGTGCTCTCCTAAGCATAAAATTGACTTTTCCCCTCATTGACTAATTAGAAACCAGATAATCTTCCCTTTAAGTAACAGAAGGTATTTGCCTGCATAGGAGCCCACCATGTGAAACCTGCTGGAGCAGGTCCAGAGGAGGGCCACGAGAATGGTCAGAGAGCTGGAGCACCTCTCCTGTGAAGACAGGCTGAGAGAGTTGAGGTTGTTCAGCCTGGAGAAGAGAAGGCTCCAGGGAGGGAGACCTTACTGGGGCTTTTCTGTAAAGGGGGCTTATAAAACAGACTGAGAGAGACTTTTTACCAGGGCCTGAGGACAAGGGGCAACAGTTTTGAACTGAAATAGGGTAGGGTTTAGGTTGGATATAAGGAAGAAACTTTTTATGATGAGGGTGGCGAGACACTGGAACTGGTTGCCCAAGGAAGTTGCAGATGCCCCATCATTGGAAGTGTTCAAGCTCAGGTTGGATGAGGCCTTGAACAACCTGATCTAGTGAAAGATGTCCATGGCAGGGGAGGTTGGAATAGAAGACCTTCAAGTGTCCCTTCTGACCCAAACCATTCTGTGAGTCTATAATGAAGTGAGAAGGCTGCCATTTGCCAGGGAGCAGTGTACACCTCCCATCAACTGCATCAACTTTTAACTCTGTTGTACCATACCAAAAGCTTGATGTGCCCGACCTTGCAATTAATCCGTAGTGGAAGGGTGTGAAGTTTTGGCTTCTTTCAAAAAATTACAAAATTTAAATTAAAAAAAGAGAAGCATGCTGTAGCCTGGAGGTGAAGGTCTGTCTCATTCTACCTGCCAGCTATTTACACTGGTTGCTGTTGGAATCTTTATGGGGTAATGAATACCAAAAAAAAAAAAAAAAAAGAAAAAAAAGAAAAAAGAAAGTAGATAAGGGATTTCAGAAGTGACTGCAGACCTACCTAAGCTGTTAAAGTTACAGCCAGTCTTCTCTTCAAACAACAGTCTTTCATCTAGCCCAGAAACTTGCTCTGTAGGGTGTTTCTTTTATTTTGGACTTCCACAGCTATTATGGCAGTAGGAAAGGCCCCAGGACAGGTGCTGGAAGCCATATGCTTGCTTCATCAACAGGCTGGGGAAAGGAAAACAAAATTTTAAAAGTGCTACACAATTAAATCATCCACCCTGTCTCCATCTAGGTGGGCGGATAACAGCTGGCTGCAGGAAACAAGCATGCTGAATGTAACAGGAGCAGGATCCAACAAGGAAAAAACCAAACTCCTACTATTATTCCAAGTGCAATCCTCAGAATAAACCCTTGACACATAAAATACAGAAATTATAATCATGGGCCACTGAAGTCACTGCTTTGCTGTTAGACCTGCATATTTTTCTGGACTGTTTAGGCAGTCTGTGTGGTCTTCCGTGATCATCTTTGCCTTGACCTTGAGTATGAGAGCCTCAGAACACCAAAGTCTGACAACAGAGAGCAACCCTCACCATGGCAGGGTGATAGTTTAATTCGATTTTTAGAAGACAACAGAGATTCTGAAGAATGAGGCAAGCCCTGGAGGAATTCTTCTGATCTATGGTTCAGCTGGGTCCTGGGCTGATCTGACCTTTCTGCAAGGTTGTCCCTGCATTTGGTGAGAGCAGCCAGGATTGCAAAGGAGCCAGAGGCATGTGAGCTATTCAAGGCTTTTCCCCCAAAATGGCAGCCTATTCTGTTAAGTCACAGAAGCCTGCCCAGGGCTCGGGTCCATGAGCATACCAAACCCATCTAAACGTGGGCCGCTGCCCTGTGGTGTCCTAGCAGGCCTTTTCCAACTGAAAGAAGAGCCTGTAACGGCTCTGATCTGGCTGAAAACTTGGCCAAAAAAAAAAAAGGCAAGGAGAAAAAAAAAAAACCAAACATTTGAGGCAGCAGAGGTCACACAGGCACGTGAGCCTGCGCAGCAGGGAGATGCCGGCGGCGGCAGCAAGCAGCAGCGCTATCGGAGCCCTGGGACAGGGCCTGTGGTCACCTCTGCTCGTCACCAAACCACAGCCAAGCTTACCTGCAAGGTATACACAGCTGTTACTGCTCTTCACGTAGGGAAATAATTCTGAAAAGCCTTAATTGAACACAATCTTCCTTTTGTCAACACTTAACCCTCCCTTCCCCTCCCACGCTGAGCACTTTGCAGCTTTTGCTTTCATTTTTAAGAGAAGTGATCTGGGTTGCCTTGGAAGCAGGAGAGCTCTCGGCTTCACCAGCCTTTGCCACGTTCAGCAGTTGACCTCAGAGAGCGCAGGTCCATCTCACCGCTCACATTTTAAGCCATGGGAATGTTGCCAAAACAAAGCATAAAGGGAAGCAAGATCAAAAAGCAAACAGAGGCATCCAGGAAGAAAGGCTGCACTGACACTGCTTCAAGGCCCCCCCTCTTGCCCCCACCCATTTTAGCAGCCCATCCTGTTTAGCAAACATTAAATGCAATCAGAAAACACTAAAAATCCATAATGGGTCATTTTCCTACTTGAGATTTGCAGGAGCAGAATTAACTGTCTGTCCTGGGGTGGTTTTTAATGAACAGTACAGCTTGCCTGTAAGTGGTTTGGGTTCCCTCTCTGTTCCCCATAAACATGTGAAGTATCTAGCAGAGGGCTTAATTGAGGTTGAGGTACGTAATGTTGTTTGCTTTGATGGTTGTTATCCAAGTGAAAAAAAAGGAACGTGTTTTATGATACAGGAAAATGCTTTTATGGCCCCAAAATAAGTCCTTCTGTTGTGTAGCATCGCCAAAACAAAACAAGTTCCTTTCTGCAGGGAGGACTGTCAAAGTGAAGCAAGGGCCTTTCCGCAGGGAAGGCTTAATCCAATATACACACCATCAGCACTGACAAAATCTCTATCAAGGTGCTTAAGTTGCTGCACCAGGGCATAAGGAAAAAAAAAAAAAAAAAAAGCCTGACCCACGACAGCGTCAAGTAGCTTGGGGCCAGTCTTACTGTGGTTGGTGGTTCCTGTCCCCAGCTTACTGCCAGAGCCTGAAACACCACGGTGATGCTGCCTGCCTTAAGTCCTAAAGGCTGCAGGAGACCAGGCCTTGTCCTCTTAGTTTGCTCTCCCAGTCGTCAGAGACGGCGGAAAGGAGACTCCCACGCAGGAGGGGCAGGCAGAGCCTGTACTTACTGGGTTGGGAAACGGAGACGGCCACGATGCCGAAGGCTGGGAGCTGGTGACTTTCTGGCACCAGGAGACAGCTCCTGCTCCACCTGCAGATCTGCATCTACAGAAGGGGGCCAGCGCCCCGGGAGCCATGTCCCACGAAGCCCCTGCGCCTGCCGAGCCTGGGCCGTGCAGCAGTACGAGGAGGCAGCAGGAGCTGACCGCAGCGGGCAAGTCCCTGCTGCCAGCCCGACCTGTCGTCTAGGGAGGTTTGCAGCTTGCCGGGGACTTGGATCAGGGACCTGATGGAGACGCTGCTGGGGCCTGTCTGGTCAAGTGACGAAGTTGTGGTCCAGGTGTGGCAAACAAAGGGTGCAGGGTGATGTGGTCAAGACAGACCTCGGAGAGGACAAGACAGGGGCTCGCCCCGGGTGAGCCCGAATAAGCGAAGCGCGGAGACAACAGGGCTGTGGGGAGCTCTCCTAGCGCTTCTGAGAGATGGGGGTGGCTCCCCGAAGGGGCTGTACACCAGCGCCTGCGGCCTGGGGAGCAAACAGGAGGAATGGAGGCCTGCATGCAGTTGCAGGGCTACCGTCTCCCTGGGATCAGCTGTGGGGGGACAGCTTCCACAACTGGAGCGCTGCCATGGCTGAATGCGGGCTCTTCAGGCAGGAGCGGACAGGATGGTGAGGAGGGGAAGCTGCCCTTTACGTGGGAAGGCGTGGATGCCTTGGGATGAGTGGTGACCCAGCTGAGAGCTCATGGGTCAGGATTAGAGGGCAGACCAACATGGGTGACATTGCCACGAGTGTCTGCTACAAGACCACCGGATCACAAGGGAGTAGATGAGGCCTTCTTCAGAGAACTGGAAGAAGCCTCACATTCACAGGCTCTGTTCCCTGGGGGCCTTGAGCCACCCCAAGATCGGCTGGAGGGACAACACAGCAGGAGACAAGCAGTCCAGGAGGTTTCCGAGAACCTCCCGAGACAGTTAGCCAAGGAGCTGGTGAGGAGAGATGCTCGGCTAGATCCCATACCTACAAACAAAGAACAACTGGTTGGGAACATGAAGGTTGGGGGCAGCTTTGGCTGATGTTACCACAAGACAGTAAAGTTTAGGATCCTGAGAGGAAGGGGGGGGGGGGGGGGGAAGCAAAAAGCAGGATGAGAACCACTGACTTTAGGAGAGCAGACTTTGGCCCCTTCAGGGACCTGCTTGGAAGAATCCCATGGGATACAGCCCTGGAAGGGAGTCCAGGAGACCTGGTTGATTTTCAAGGATCACCTGCTCCAAGCTCAATCCTTCCTCTCTACTCAGCACTGTAGAAGACTCAGGGGGGAATCTTAGCCATGTGGATCAATATCCGAAATGGATCCAGATCTGAAAATCACAGGATTCCCAAACAAGTTTTTTTCCCCGTCTAGTTTGTTATCCAGTCTATTATTTGGATAAATGTATCCAACATTTTTTCACTTACTGGATACAAAACCAAATCATGCTACAGTGCTGCATTCAACAGCCTTTCAGTTAGGATGCCACCAAAGAGGCAGATTGCAATCTATAGATGGCCTGATCTGGAGAACAAATGACACTTACCCAGACTACCACTCCTCTGTAGTAGTAAAGCATCCACTGTCTTCCTAACCCAAAGAACATGCTGCACATACAAATATGCACATACAGGGTTACCCTCCAAATCAGGTACAGGTAGGGCCTAGGATGCCTTTGCTTTCCCATTCCTTAGAAAGTGAAAGACCTACTACCATCATCTTCATCACCCCCCCACCCCCAAGGGTTTAGTATTCCCCTCCAGAAGAGGGTCAAACCAGAAAGTCTTCCCTAGAGGGAAGCACATTTCTTAGGTACTGAATTCAGAAAGCGTCTAAACTGTCTCCTTGGCATTCTTCGCTAGAACAGAAAACACGTCCACCATTGTACCCAACTTCATTTCATGAACAAGAGCCCCTGAATGAGGTGGCAATCCTTAAAATACATGCATATGCCCCATCCAAAATAAAACCATGCAGTGAAACCTTGTAGTATGGTACCATCTCTGTACTGTCAAAGAGATGTAAGGCTACACCTGAAACTTATTTTTTCAGCAACTGACACTGAAATGCTGAATGTTTTTCAGCATTCTCAGGAGGTACAATGAATTAGAATCCAAAGGAATCACAAAAGCAGAGTCAAGCATTTTTTTTTTTTACCATTTCCTAAAAACAATGTTTAGTTTCCAAAGGCAACACCCTTACTTTTTTAATTTTTACACAAGAATGAGTTCTTCCTTCCCTATGTAACAAGCCCAAAGATACACCAATCTTGTGGAAAGGGAGGCTGTTACTCCCTGAGAAACCTCTGTATCACAGAGATAGGGCAGGACTGGAAATTCTTATCCAAATAGAAATCGGAAAGGAGTAATTGCTTCACCCAGCCTTTTGGCACCAAATCTTTGCAGGGAGTCTAGTTTCTTTTAGCTTTCTCCTCCTTGGAGAAAGAACCTCCTTCCACAAAAAACCTTAAGAGTTCTCAGATCTCATCTCCTCTTGCAGCAAGCAGTCAGACACCCAGAATTAGTTAACATGACTGTTATGCCTAGCAGTCTGGATTTCAGTAACACTATTTACTTACAGCTTATTTGGAGAAGTAAAAGTAAAAACAAGGGTACAAGAAATAGACTACCATGGGCGTTACTAAACATATGTTGCCCTGAGCAAACCCTATTTCTCAACCAATAGCTGTACATATCACTGCAAAGTTCAACCACGCACTTCACTATGCACATACACACACACAAAAAAAAATAATTAAAAAAACCAGAACTTATTTTTCTACAGGCGCAGTTATTAGCCTAATTGTGCTTCATTAACAAGCCCTGTCTGTAATGCAAGGGGAAAAAAAAAAAAAAATTACACAAGTTCCTCTTCTCCCAGGCTTCCAGCTCCTCTGCATCTGAGCTTCCTGGCTACAGCTCAAGGCAGCCAATTTAACATCAGAACTTGTTACAACCTGAGATAAAATTTCAAGTTCTTAAAAAAGGGGTCATCTCTCCATCCAGCTTCATCACATTGCTAGTCTTTCTTGTTGTCAATTGAATTAGGAGTTTAACTTGCATGTTCACTCACTCCCAATGTGGTCTTACCTGAGGAAACACTCTACCTTCTCGATCAACGTTTTCCTACCAGCCCCACTTGAGTGACACATTATTTCTATGACCTGTTGCACTCCAAAAAGACACCACTGACCCTCCAGTTTCTTGTCATCTCTTCAAAATTACAGTGCTATTGAGGAGGTGACGGGAATCAAAACAACTATAAAGCTACTCAACCACCTCTTTTACTGAAGACTTCATTCATATGTGACACAAACCAAAAAGTTTCAGAAGCCAGAAATTATCTTTAAAGAGCTATTACAGTTTTTAAAAAAGCATTAACTCCCTACTTAAAAATATTGCAGCATGCTACTTTTTTAGTGAGGCAAGAATGCTTATGGTAGTTAAAAAACCCTACCTCTTTAAAGTCAACTGAAATGTAAAAAGCCCCAAATAATCATGAGCTAGTAAGGCTTATAAAAACATCTTTGAGCACATCCTTTGTAAAATCATCTCATTTTAAACATACCAGTACTTGAAAAAATCCACCTTTGCAAGTTGGCCCAGAACTCAATTACCCTTAATACTAAAATATATTCATGTTTCTAGTGTGAATTCATCTACCTTCATTTTCTTACTGCTTTAGTATTCCATGTCTGTTAAATTTAAGTAGCTTGTTACTAAGTATTTCACATGTACGTATTTACTAACTGGAATTAAGTCACACCTCAACTGTTAAGTAAAACAAAATACAAAACCTTGCTGTGCGTTTTTTTCCAGTACCCCACTTGTTCCTATAGCTCTTCCCTGAGCCTTCTCCAGCTTTTTACAGTCTCTCCCGAACTAGATAGTTTTCCAGGACCGGTTACACTAATGCAGACAGAAAGATATACATATTTTAACTGCATGGCAATCTTTGATCAAAGAACTTCCTTTAGCCAAGCACCAACGTACGTGTACATCCCAGTAACGGATGTTCCTTCCCAGCTTTCACTCACTTTTTCCTTGCATTTAGGTTCTAGAAACACACTGCAGGAATTGTAGTTATTTTCTCCAAAATGTGTAGCTTCAAATTTGTGTTTGCATGGCTGTATTTTGCAAAGCAAGCCAGGCTGTTTTACAACAGTAATTGATTTATACTTCTACTAGTCATCTGTCATCTTCAAGCTGCTTGGATTTTACCTCAAGTAACAGATGAAGGTATCAATCCATTACCATGGAGTAAGGCCAGGAGCTAGTTTGCTAAGCCTCAGTGGTCTTTGCATGCAACTGTGATGTCAGCCAACATCTCTAATCCATTCAATTTCTTGTGTTTATTTTGTATTACTCCAGGCTTATGTTTAAATACTGTGAAGATATCAAGACTCTACCCTTGAGCCAGTATCTGGCCCTTCCCAAGAGCTGATTTGTCAGGAAGCCATAAATCATTTCCCTGACAGCACCCTGCTTCCTAAAACAAGCAGGTCACTATCTGTTGCCCTCTACCCCCAGCACACGTAGCCAAGGGCTCCTCTTACACAGCCCTCCAGTCTCTGAACAGAGTCCATTTTGAGAGCCATGAATTGCTAGAAAATGTTACATTCAAGTTGAGGAAGGTCTTTTAGTCACAAAGCAGGGACACAAGGCAAAATTACTTCATTAGCTCCCTACTCGCAGCACTTTTCAGACTGCTTGTCTTGGCTTTGAGGAAGACATAGGCAGTGAATTACACACAGCACTCAACTTCAAAGTGTGGCTTATGTGGAAGCGACATGTTACCGCAACCGTAACTAACCAGGCGAGGCCTAGGTTCACAGGGAAGGTGAAAAAGTTACCCATGGTACAAGTTGCATCATGTCTTTTCAGGGTGAGCTACGCGCTTTTGTCGAAGTAATTCTTGAGAAGAGAATGTCCTCCCACACATGGGACAGCCTGGAACTGCTGCAGCCAAATCCATTTAGAGGACGAGGCGGTCACAAAGCTTTGCCTAGCAAGCCCTACAAGCTGATGATGAAATGGCTGAAAGCAAGCCGTCTCTGACTAGAAGGCCATCAACCATTTTCATAGCAGGGTGGGATACTATGCCCTTTTCAGCACTTTCAGTTAATGTTTTTAACATAGTCACATCAAAACCTTGTAATCTTTGGGATGCTGAAAACTTACACTTTCACTTACTGATAATAAGCATTAAACCATTCTTGATGGTTATTGCCATAGTGCTCTTCAGTAAACACTGACTTTGGAGGATTTACATGTATTTAAATATTATTCTTCTTTCCTCCTCCCTCCCCCTCACCCCCCATCTGGAAAGAATTATTCTGCAAGTCAAATGACAATCACTTGACTCATACAGAATAACATGAAACCAAGACTGTCAGTAGATTTATACCACATCCTTTAGGGGTTTAGTTTAGTTTCACATAGTGAAACGTCTAATGGCTTTCATAATTTTCAACAGATAACTTGATATTAGCTATACCACAAACACAGCAGCGGATACAGTTTCCAATAACGCTTAACTGATTTTTTTTTTCTATGCTCTGAAGGAAGAAAAACCTCATTATATGCAGAAATAAAATACGCTATTTTTAAGCATATTTAAGCATTCAGCTATTTTTAGTTTTTTCCCCTTCCTAGAACAGCATTATGCGAAAATCAATAGGTAAGAGATTATCTTGTTCTGGAAGACATAGCACACTAGTCATAAAGATACATGGTTGACATTATTTTAGATGTGAATTTGGAACAATATTAAACTTTAATCTCATTCTATGGTGTTTCATACAGTTTCCAAAACAAATAAACGAACCACTGCTTTTGTGTGTCGTCCCCACCACTTTTTCTTAACTATAATTTTTATTTAAATAAGACACAGGAACTTCTATACCGAAAAAAAATACAAAACAAAAGCCACACATTTCCTTGTGTAAAGCAATATTGTGTGATAACTTGAATACTGTTCAGCACAGTGGCTAGAAATAACAGTACAACTATGTACAAAACTTTAAACAATATTTGACAAATTTCTACAGCTGGATGTAGAATACAATTGAGATAAACAACTGCTGGGAAATTTACATGGCAAAGCATTAGCTTTAACACATTTGGTTCAAAACCTTCAAATCTGCTAAGAACAAATGTGCAATGTAATTAATATTTAGTTTCTCATGGAAAAAATAAAAAGAACATGTAATGGCATTGCAAATATTGTACAGAGTTCATCACTGATCTAAAAACCACTCATCGTATCCCCTGGTAACCTAACACCAATAACTGAGACTACAATTTCTTATCTGGACATAACCAGAGCATAAAAAGGTCATCATACTGCAATGTTAATCTAGAAAGAAAAATATTAAAAGGAATCGATACTTACATCACGAGTATTTTCTCCCCTTTATCTTCGGTCTATAAAATATATAGTGTTTTCACCTAGGCCTGAGATTAGTAGGGTTAAAGATGGCTGCTGTGTTGCAAGAAGGTTTTTCACATGAAAATGGTTAGAGACAGACCTCTCTCTCCTTCTATATTTTCTGCAAGGGGAGTCAAAAAACAGTGACCATTTTATAGGCTGCAAATTCCATCTTGTAAGATAGTATTAACAAAAACTCAGTAATAAAAAGGAAACAATGCTTTATCTCCAAAGAAAGAACATATTTAGTGAGTAGTTATTGGTGGCTCCCTCTCACCCCCCTCCAATCTCATCTTCAAAAGAGGAAAAAACCATAATGGAGCAAGTTTAAATGCTCAGTAGCTGCAGGCTACTAATCTCTTCAATTCCTGGAAAAGGTGAACCTTATTCTCTTAGGAGCAGACAGCATAAATGTAGTTCCACTGAGCTGAAAGCAATGGAGCAAGAACAAGTTTATTTTGCCTTTAGGGTCCTCTTTGTATCACAGGAAATTATCTCTGAAAGCAATGCTCCTCTTGTTCCAGTACAATAGAAGAGCATCACTAACCCGTTCTTGCCGTGTACTATTTTGAGAAAGTGTCCAGCCTGCAAAACCAGGATTATTTTACAAGGATTTTTTTTTTTTTTTTTTTATTCACACTTAAGAAGGGGGGGAAACACACTTTTACACACACAACTTAAGTAACTGAAAGTTATGGGATAAGCTTTGATTAAGTAACATGAACTTAAAACTATTGTTTTCCCCACCCCTCTTAGAACACCCACTTGCTACTTTTGGACTTTAATCCAAACACAATTACTCACTACATAAATAAAACGCTGCTCATCTAACACTGCTTGACAAAATCTGAAAACCTATATCCAACCAGCAAATGAATGAACATTTCCAAAAGAGAAACTAAACATTAATTTGACTTTTAGACGGTAACAGTAGCATTTCACATCCTTAACTGCCAACAAGAACGTGAGAGGAAATCCCCATCACCCCCTGTGAAACCTGAAACAATTTCTGTCCTTGAACAAAAACATTCTTGTCTTTCAAAATCCTCTCATACACAACATGGAATGTTTCTCATGTACAGCCTAGTACTGAACACTTTATTTGCAACAGTTTAACAGTCATTAACTGAGCAACACCTGAAACCTTTAAATGCCACATTTTTACATATATTGAAATGACAGTAAATGCAACGGTTGTTTTACTTGTAAGCACATGACAAAGTGATATACATCACAGATTTGCTGGTTCTCCTCATGTTCACCCATGTCCAGGGTCATCGTTCACCTGGATCTGAATGCACTTATTCCAAGAAAGTGGAATGTAATGAGGAAATATTAATGCATAAAATAAGGAAAGGCAAAAGAGTGATGTTCCCTCTTTAGCTTTGTAGCTGTAAAATATTTTATATCCCAATATGATATACATTCCAAGTTACCTGAGTTTACACTTCGAGAGAAGTACCTGAAGCTAGGCCATAGGGTGGGCACTGTGCAACTGTTGTGGCCATTTTTTTTTTTTTTTTTTTTTTTTGCATTGTGTGTATTACAGAAGTTAGAAACATAAACACCTGGATCAATTGTAAACATAATCCTGAAGTACAGTATTTTCCATAGGACACAACACAGCAAGACATTTTCTATTCAGACAGGCAACTTTTTTTTTTTATATATATATAGAGCTTATTTATACTGTAGAATTTGAAACAGAACACAGGACACAGTACTAATCTGGTCAAACATACTATGAAATGCATAGTCTCCACTTAAAACGCTTAATGATATATGGATTCTGCAGGCATTACTGCTTTCTCACAAAAAATGCTGACTATGAATTCTGTCCCTGCCAAGAACAGCGGCGAGATATTTTTTTGAATGCTGCTAAGTATTCCGTGTTGTTCTGAAAGGTTGCCACCTCATGCAGATGTATCTGAACTATTATGTCCTCAATCCTTGTTTCAGGGCAGAGGCCTGCTCCACCTTGGTCTAGATTAGCACGTAGCTCTGAGAAGAGGAATGGTCTTCAGTCTGAATTTCTTGCAAAAGCGGCTGCTGCTGTTGGGACGGTTGCTGTACCGGGACCTCTGTGGAGTCCATTGTGCTGGTGTCATCTGACAGAGATGAGAAAGAGACCCGAGAGGAAAGCTGCTCAACAGTCAGGGTGCTCAAAGCTGTGCTTTGACCAGAGTTTGGAGAGTTCTTCAGCGTCAGGTCTGAAGCAGGAAGGAGGGGGCCCAGAAGTTTTACAGGACAGAAAGCTGATCCGGTTGGGATGAAATTAACCTTGTTTTTGTCAGGACATGAAAAGAGAGGGGCTGAGACAGGCTGACGAGACCTACAACAAAAAAAAAGGTTATATACCTGGCCAACCAAGATGTTTTATACATCACGAACTTTGTGGTTCTACACGTTGCTAAAATGTGAATGACAAGGAATGGGATTAATTGGACAGAGGGGCAAACATCTTCCATATTGGTAGTCAGCTAACTGATCCACAGCATTAAAAATAGTACCGTCACAAAAATGACTTGATAATTATTGGATAAACATGCAACTTCCAGCAAGAAAAATCTGCAGTACATATGCACATGAAAAAGTGCCGAGGTAATTTAGAATGGCACAAATTCTTCTTTAATAAAAACAATGCAGCGACACCACATTTAGTCATATTAAAACCCTTTGAGAACCTCCATGAAACAGACCTCTCCTTTCCCATATTCCATAATTTGTCTGGAGGCTTCCTCCACAACCCAACATTGCTCCTTCACCATCCAGCACGGAATGAATGCTGTTAGAGCAAGAAATGTCCCCTCCTTTATTCTTTCATCCACAGGAGCTAAGCATGCAACCTTGACAGCATGTGCTCAAATACTGCTGGGTCTAGGGGAAAAAGACATGATGTCCGAGAGTTTAATTTCCCATTTCTTGCTCAGCAAAAATATTGAGCGAAGTCTATGCCATAAGTATACTACCATCTAGAAACACTTTACATGTGTTTCATTCCATTTCATATGTTTTATACGTATCAAAACATAACCTATGCTTGAAACTGGTGGAGAATTATGACGAGAGGTTTTTTTTAAGCCATGAACATTCTAAAAAGTTAATAAAAAAAATATATGGGAAGAGTTTTATAAATGCTTAGGAAATTAAATGTACCTTATCTTTTCTGCTTGGATTTTTGTTGCCTTTTATAAATGCACAAAAAGAGTTCAAGCATAAAAGACTCCATTTCCTCTTCAAACCAACGTGAACACTTCAACTTCTCTTCTGTACAAACTCTAAGAATAGTTTGCTCCTGAAAAACTCATCAGCTGGAATAGTTTATTCATCTGCAGTTGAATAGGCTCAGTAAACAGGTTTACTGCTTTGCAGATACCAGCTGATATAAAAGGCATTACTTACGACATTTCCTCAAAGACCTTCACTCGCTCACATCCCTCTGGGGGCTCTCGTTTGAACATGTAGCTGTTGTTTGGTTTGGGAGATGAGGCATACTTGGGCAACGGTGAGCTACTCCCACTGTCTGAAAATTTAAAGCAGTTATATTACTAGAGATTGAGAGTGCTTTTTAATTAAATTTGATTTCCAAACAAGATGGCTTTTTTCACAATTTAGCCACTATGCCGGTTTGCTTCTACCACAAAGCTTCCTTTATTGCAGGCTATTTCTAACACCCTTGTATAGCACATTTCTTCTGAATAAAAGCTTCAGTGCAGCAGTAATCTATCACATAACAACACATAACAGGAGGATATTTTTATCCAGAACACTGCAATCGGAACAAAGCAGAGCTGTGATCCTGGAAACAAATACGTTCTTTATTATGTACTTCAAAAAACATAAATGAACAAGGTAATATGCATAATACATGCAGAAGACTTATGAGTGGTAATGATAATACACCTTCTCACTGTATAAACACAGTTATTGAAAATGTGTGTATACAGCATGCATCTTATTTCAAAACATAATTCTTCACTGGAATATTGACCTCAGTCTCATGAATAGTTCAGAAGTTGCAAAGAAACAAAGCATGTGTTTGTAACACAGGTACTGAAACCTCATAATTACAGTGTCCTACCTTCCTGGCTTCATGATTGTGAAGTTGTTTCAGTATTCAAAATAAAACTTCCACAATTCAATTCTCTCATCACTATTACCTATATGATATAGGTATTCTTTGTAACTCTAGCTATCTGTGTATATTTTACTAGACACACTTAGAACTAAAGGTGTGCAGATCTAGGACACAAGGCAATAGGCTGATTTCTTTTACTTGTCAGAAAATATAAGAGAGAAGGCTCAACTCTGGTAATGACAAACACAAAAGTTTGAAAAATTAAGACTATGAAAAGGTTCACTTTAAACACTCATCTTGACAACATGATATTCATGCATTAAGGAAATTGAGTATGTACAAAAATAATTACTCACAGAAAATTAGCCTTCCGCAGTGGCTTCTACCTTTTCAAAGAGCAACATCTACCTCAGGCTAGTATTAGTGGCTCCCTATTCTCTGCTTGGGCTTACAATTAAAAAAATAAAATTAAATTAAATAGCAAGGTTAAAGAGGATCCCCCGACTTACAAACACACCTTATTTGGAGAGAAATAACTGCTCTTGCTTTAGCTCCTTTTGCATCTTTCCACTGATGCAGGATACCTGACCATTTTTAACTCAGATACCTTTGTTTATTCTGCTGTTGTTCATGTGTGCCTTTTCAGCAACAGTGGAAAACCAAACCAAACCTTCAAGTGCTATGATCTAGATTCACTAAAGCATGCAAAGTCGCCTTTACAGCTTGCAAACAGTAACTACATAAACTTTTGTATAACCACGACTCAAATACAAAGGCTAATCATTAGAGGTTTTGAAACGTCTCTGCTTCCTCTTATAACAAGACACAAATCAACTTAAATGTCACACCTCCCTTTGGAGATTTACTATGAAAGATATAAGAAGAAAACACAGTTAAGTGAACCTCAGCAGTGTATTGATTATTCAGCTTTTTCCTGCTGTAGAGTGAACACAGAACTTCTATTTACAGAATTTTAGGTGTTAACTGTACGAAGGCAGAAGAAGCTTAGAAACAATGCAGATATTTGCCTAGCTGGGAGCATGATGGTCCTGTTGGCATCTTTCCACTGTTGGCCCACACAGCTCATTCCAAACACAGAAATCATTAACAGAACCCAGACAGTTTGTTTCCTCCTTTTAATATTTAAAATTGAAGATCCAAGTTTCTATTTAAAAAATTTGAGACATAAAATGTGCTACTGTTCAGTCCACCAAATAGTGGAAAACTGTGGAACTACATCCAAGGAAAGAATCAAACGGAATTCAAAGTTAAGTCAGTTCTTGGAAGATTCAGAGTCTTGTCTAGCCAGTTCAGTTTTCAATCAAGTTTTTGGTTTATTTAGCCCTGTCTGGCTGAAACTTTCTATATAAGACAGCTGTTAAACAAGTAAAAAAAAAAAAATATATATTGTATAATTCAACCATCTGTTCCTCTCTTTACCCTCCCTGATTTTTAAAGTTTACTAAGTTGTTAGCTTTTCATTTTGACCAAACACACACCACACTACTATTTGAAAAATACATGTGGTTATTAGGAGGCTCACATGTACAAGCTTGGTGTTGGTTCTACATGTACAGCAGCAATGTGGGAACAGAAGGGTACTGGGAAAATAGGCCATGAGTTAAAGTGGCAAGAGGTGGAACTTACAGCTTAAGCCAGTTTCCACTTGTGTATCCTGGAAGCTCTTAAAGTGCTAAACTGTCACCTTATTAGTCCTTAACGACACTGCAAATGTGTACTCTCAAACTGTGCTATTAACACATCTTTTTACTGTCTCAGAGGCTGCAATGCATGAGCCTTCATGTCAGAAGACATGTCTGCACCTTCCATGCTTCAACCAGTAGGGTGTGCTCTGCTGGCGTATTTCAGCCAACTAATCAAATTTCATTAAGATGACAATGATTGAAGATTAACAGATGTAACCTTTAAAGCAAGTTTTGTTACCATAACCACATAGAAGACAATATGGAGCCTTATTACACAGAATTTCTAAACATAAATATTCAAAATGGATATATTCTGTTATCTAGAAAATGTTTAAGGTTGTGATTAAACACTAAAAATACTATTTTAACCAGAAGACTTAATACCACAAATTTCAGCTTGCATATATTAGAGCAACAAAGGAAGCAAACTAAAAAAGAATCTGTAAAATAATTTTTTGAGTAACAAAACTTAAGGGAAACAAGAAATTTTGCCAGTGAGCCTTGGGATTTGTTTAGATAGGTTCAAAAATACCTTTATTTCTTAAGATTATCCAAAGACTTTACATACACTTTTCATTTTAAGAACTATGAATCAGATGCCCAGAAGTTAAAAAGTATCTTCAGTTCATCTTCATGAACATGTTGCTTGTAGCCTGCTAGCAACAGTGGGAATACACAATGCTACACAAAAGCACCTAATGAAAATCCCTGAGAAACAGGTTATACTATCTATTTTTGTACAAAATCCCCAAATTTCATCTGCTTATACCTTAGGATGCCTTTGAACTTTACCTCTGTCGCAACTGCTACGTAAAACCCTGAATTATAGTCTCATGGACCAGAGTTATCATAAAACAGATCTAGTGAAACCTGTAGCTTTAATGCAGCAAGGCAGTCACTTACCTTGCAATAGGCTGATACTTGAAAACAGAATCATAAAGCCAGATGCCATTAAAATACCTTCTCTCCCACCCTTCCTTCTCTGCTCCAATCAATACCATTTAGTATCACTGCTCTGTTCGGAGCAGTATTGTGGGCCTTTTCTGAAATTTAGCTTTCACTTTCTTTTGAAAAATTCAATAGATTTAGCAGCTTCTTGCAGAAATGTAAACCAAACAGCTGATACAGTCCAAAGAGCAGCTGTGAGGGCCTCAGGCCAAAGCACAGCTTTGCACAAGAAATAAAAGATGCTTTAGAAATGTAAAGCAGCGCTGTGTCTGTGCAGAGTGCTGGCTCCTCTCACTGCTCATGTCTCAGTCAAACTACTAACCTTCCTTTCCTATTCAGCAACACACTCAGGAGCATTCATAAAGCTGGTAATTATATTTTTTAATGGTAAAGCCAAGTTATTCCCATAGAGAGGAAAATAAAACCTCAACTTGAGAAAAGCAACAGAAGAATATCTTGAGTTTAAAATGTCTGCTTTTGGCTATACAATGCATTTTTCAAAACTTAACAGGCCTCAAAGCAAACTCACAAGTTTTATTCTAGCATCACAAAAACCTTTAAAATGAAGGTGTGAAAAACTTCGTGAGTTTTGTTTTATAAAGCAGTTAACAGCCACAACAATGTTAATAAACTGTCTCTCAAAACTTGCTACTCCCTTATAATTTCTACCTATATCCCTAATTTATTGGTAATTTAACTATTTTGCAGATAACATCTTATTCAGAACAACTGGCCTGTAGGGTCTTAATGATCTGAGAGTAAAAGGTGCCTTTCTGACTGTACTTTTACAACCTCTGAACAAATTACTTTCTCTTGGAAAACTGCTACATGCTTTTGTAGTTTCTAACTAGAACAAAGTTGTGATGAGCAGTTCCAGCTTCTATCTTTCATAAGCACATTATTAAGTACTTTAATTAATTAAAAAATGCCATTATATTCACTTTACAAAGCTGGCTGTTTATCACCGTCACCTATACGCTACTACTAAAGCAGACTTTTTGTAGACTCCCAAACCTAGCATTAAAGCCAGTCTTAAAACCAAAATCCACGAATAAGTATCTACTCATTGTGAAGTTCAGCAATAAATTTTATTCTAATTAGCTGTTCAAAAAATCCAAGACAGGAGATAAAAACCCTTGAAAAGCATTAAGAAGGTTAGATGCACCATCTCAAACTGTCTTCACTCGCTACTGTCAATAAAGTACCAACTGAAAATTCCAATTACTGTGTTAACTGAGTACTAACTGCAGAAGGAATTATTCTTTTCATTTCCTCGCTTTTTAACTTGTATTTGTTATCAGGACACATATGAACAAATCTACCTGTCAAGACATTTCCTTGTGTGCTAATACTTTTGTGGATGTGTCTACAGTGATTCAGTCTTGACAACACATTACAATTCACATGCATACTATAAGAAAGAGAAGGGGCGGGCTAATATCTCTGTTATTTTTGGAGCATGGCCAACTATCATGTTGAGTTAAGACTTTTACTTTGATGTTGTTAACTTACATACGTGCACACACACAGCCCCAATTTAGGATTTGGTCAAGTGGATTTGTTTTCCACTACTTCCTTATAAATCCAAGATGGGAAAGCAATACTTTTCAGAAACCACGAAAAGCTAGTATTTCTCCCGCTGCCTTCCCCAATCTTATTCCCAAATTACTTTAAGAATTATTAAACAGAGAATATATACAGAAAAAGCTTAACCTTACTTATAACCTCAAAATACTGCTATCTTTAGCTCATTAGTAAATCTATGCTAAATCTGAAAAGTTTTCATTTCCTCTGTGAAACTTACTACTCTCAGCTTGCATGTTTTACCCAAACCCTGCATCCCTCCAAACTAAAGTCCATGTTTCCAGCTAGCTGTCCAGAAGCCCAAGAATAATTTCATTAGTAAACAGTCGTCCAAAACCAGTCTTTTTACACTGGTGCCTATATTTTCATACTACATGTTCTGTCAGTAACTCTTAATTACTGAAACTCCCGTTTACTCCCTCTACAAAACCAAATGACATTTTACAGACTTTGAAAAAAATGCAGGATATTGACATATAAACACATAAATTATTCAGAAAGTTTGGGTTGTTATGAAATGTACACAGACAAGGAATTACTCTCCATCAGATTGTTCAAACTCATATCTGACCTCCTCACCAAGTAACTTCAAGTGGAATATAAGGGTTCAGAAGCAGAGTACTTTTAAAAGCAGTCCAAAACTTCATCATCACCATTCTGATCAGCGAGTAACTCACCCATGAAGAATATATAGTCTACCACAAACCTTATGGAAACCTTTTTTAAACATAAACATGTTACAGTCTGAATTCTTCACGTTAGAATCTTCATAAATAGTTAAGACTGTTTGCTGTGCTCCTCTGACGTATTTATGGAAGATGTTTGTGAAGTTTCACAAACAAGAGGGAAAAAGATATGTAAACAAACAAAACCAATTTTAAGATAGATCCTCAATCCCTCCACAACCATCGAACAAAAACAAAAACTGATGTAATGAGTAAAATGAAGGTAGTTGTAAAAGCAGGACATCACATGCCTCCCATAGGTAAAGGCGGGCCATTCTACTCTCACCTTTATCACGATCATAGAGTAAATCTTCTGTTGAGCAAGGACTCCCATCCTGAGATTCAGGAGGGCAAAAGGGAGAGACACATGGTGAATGACTGCTGCAGCTGCTGCTGCGCTCCTGGACAGACGGAGTCTGAGTGTCAATGCTTCGTGTACTACTACTACGATAGTGAGCAGGTAATGGGGCCCTTCGACCATCAGGGATATCCAAAGGCTGCAAGAGAAACAAGCAATTCAGGTTACAGAGAAAAGATCAAACTCCTAAGCAGTGTCAGCCTGTAGCACTCATAACTGAAGTAATGAGGTGAGGCCTTAAGAACAGCAAACAAGCCACTTTTGAAAGAACCAATTTTACACAAGAAAATAATGCAATGTGTAATGGACACAACATACATTAATTACGCTGAATGGTGGGACAATGTGCAGATGTTCCAAGCCAACTATATCCTTTTAACGCAAATTTAACACCAGAATGCACTTCAACACATGCTAGCATTACATTTTTACATTTTTTTAATGATAGTTTAAAAAAGCAAACCTCCCCAACAAATAGATCTCTAATTATACTTAGTAATACAATTTTCAATAAAGGTCACTGTTACCATGAAAGTAAAACAAGTACCCTGACAGAGATCACATTTGGATAAAAAGGAAAGTAGAAAACGTCAAGTACAACGGCATACTATTGCCATAACAACCAACTGAATTACAATTATAACTGAAACCATCCAAGTTTTTGCCAGTAAGTCGTGATTTTCTAGCACACCTCTACATTCCATCCTTCACTTCTATAGGTGACCTCTGACAAAATGGCAACTAAGTAGATGATGCACAGGCTTATACAAGGTTCACAAGCGTTGTCTTGAACCAAAGCTAGTAAGCACTGCCTGCTCCTATCAGCCTAGTTGGCACTGGCCAGAGTGATTTTGCATTCCGTTCTGCAATATACTGCATAGACATGTTCATAGTAGTAGACTGGCATGCTCTACTTACTTGTCCTTCCCAGTGGAAAATTAGTTTTATCATAAAGACAGCACTGCTTTAAATGTAAGAAATCAAATGAGAATTACAGTTTTGCCTAAAAATGAAGGGGAAAAAAATGCCTGCAAGATTTAAATACCATTTTTATCCTCACTTCAGTGAGGACTGTATTCAAGCCATAGAGAACAACTTAAATGTTCTAGCTACAAAAAAATAATGTCTTTTTCCTTCTCACTTCAAGTGAACATTTTTATTTGATTGCCGCCTTCTTCTTCATATATTCCAAAACTGTAACAGCTTGTTCCAGAGCCTAAAATTCAACCCAACACTGTTGCTAGCAATGAGGACATAAAACCTATTCACTGAGTATCGCATTCTCTCCTTTTCAGCAATAGTCTATCCAGAAAACCACCACATATTACACAGAGAGGCAGACATGGCAGAACAGGAAGATCCTTTTCTTCTTATGAGCCTTCCAGTTAATACCATTTCACGTTTCAATTAAGAGCAAAGAAACACACTATAAAGAGAACATTACAGTTGCTACATCAAATGCTGAAAAATTTGGACACAGCTGTGTGGTCTGTTCCAACAGCTCAGTTCACATTGCATATGTGTTACAACATGACTACATGTTGCTATTCCCATCACCCCCAACAGGCCATGACTCATTCAATGCACAAGATAGACCTGAAGCATTGTATCATTTGTTACACAGAAGAGAGGTAGAAAACAAGACTGAAGCTGTAGAAAGAAAACAGTCTCACAATTAACATAACCAAAAAAATAACTGCCACACAGAACAGCATTTTTATTTCCGTCTCTGCCACAAAAATTCTATAAGATGCCAGGAAGTCATTTGAACCAACCTCTCTCTTTTATGATATCTTTTCTGGATGCTTAGTCATATAGGACTGATTTGCAAAGGTCTTCAATGTTCACAGATGCAGGAGGAGACTATGGGAGCTACACTTTAAACTCCTAAAATGGCATGCAGTATCCTGAGTTACCTGAAGAATCACATTATAGAAACCTGATGGATTTGTGTTTCTCCATCCATAAAGTGTATATAATATCATCTTTCTTCTCACACAGGTGTGATAAAGAGAACAAAATTTCAGGCACTCTCCTATTATATAGAAGCAAAAACCCAGGAAGAAATTCAGATTTCTGACTTCAAAGCAAGGTTTAATAGTGAGCATTAGGACACATATCTAATAAGGAGAAAACAAGAACACCAAACAGCTACTTGTTAAGTGCATATACTATGCTCTACGTAACAGGTAAAGCAAGGATTCCAGGGAGGGAAAAAACCAGTAAGTGATCACATAATTAAAGACTTCAGGATAACACAGATGTTTTTCCACACCTGGAGGAACAATGTAATGTAGTCTTATGTGGTGTATCCCAAATCATGTATTTCAACCTCCACTGAATTAAAATCTGAGGTACAAAAAGTTTTCCATATTTTTAGACATGCCTCTAAATATACACACAAGTAGAAAAAGTTCAATATTTACCACTCTTTCCAAGTAAAATAACTTTTAAGGCATAGAAAATGCCAGCAAATATTTCAGATTACTGTGCTTCTGTATTTATCTTTTCCTTAATATTGAATCCAAGTTTTGACAAGTGTAAAAAACTTCATGAATATATCAACAGAAAGTATTCAATTTTTTATATGTATTAAACCTGATCAACATAAGCAAGTATTTTAGAAGTTACTTTCCATGAGCCATGCCTAAACTATTCTAAAAACTGAAGTCCTCACAACGATACAACATAAGAAATAAGGTAACTAATTCGGTACAGCTGCTATTAGTTTTCGTAATCCTCAACGCATGGGAACCAACTAGAAATTACTGCATTCTATATGCTGGGTTTGGGGGTTGTTTGTTGTTGGGTTTTTTCTTCTCCAAGAGTATCCAGTCATGTACTAACCTTATGCCAAATGCATTTTGATGGGACACCTGCCAACCCCTATGGGACAGCATGTTCTTGGACACAGTTACATACTACCCTCATCTCCCCACAAAGGTAGGGAAATGCTCAATTTGACAACAGCATGCATTTCTCAATACACTGTTAAAATTCACCACATTGTTTTCAGTATCAATCTTTTTGCTGGAAAAAAAACACCATCACCCTACTCAGTATCATCAGGAATACTACTATGGTAGAATATACCAATAGAAGCCTTAAAAATAATGTGTTCTTCACAAGCCTTACATCTATTTGCGAGGCAACATCTTGAGAGCAAAGCATTCCATGCTTTTGATTTTAAAACTGTTCTCTAGACTGGAACACAAAGGTAGACATAGGAAAGTGCTTCTTCCTTCTGTCATCAATGAAGTCATCAATGCATTAGATAAGGTGCAAGTGCAAAAAACCATAAAGTGTCCTGAGAAGGAACACTTGGAAAAACCCAAGACTTTTCAGATTAAGGATATGAAGATTTAAGTAAGGATCACCTGCATCTGTGCAAATTTATTACAGGATTAAGTTTTCTGATAGGTACTTAAAACCATCTTGCTATCTACTTCCAGAAGCATTAGAAATCAAAGAAGAAATACTTTAATCATTTTATTTATATTGTGTGATAGTCCATCAAAATTGCTTCACTTCTAATGACTTATGGTATACTTGAAAGATAGTTACAGTAATATTTTTTCCTTAATAGAAGGCCCATGAACATGTCCATGTCCTGCTACAAGGCACTTTTCATTAGTTTCAGAATGTATTCTGTAAGAATTCTTACCCCCCACTCCCTACAATAAGTCCATCATCTTATTGTACCAAAGTCTCCAACATTTGTGTTGTGAAGTCACAGCGGGACAAAGAACAGAAGCCTGTCATAACTTCACAAAAAGCTGATTCCCTTTTATAAGTTATAGTGCGAACACAAACACACCCTCACAACTTCCTGAAAAGCTAGTCAACAAGTTATAAAACAGGAAGGAAAATATATCCAGGATCTTTGAATAAATGCATTAGAAAATGAATTAAAGTTTATTAATAAATCTGAGGAAAAAGAGGCAATTAAGAAGTGACTCAAAAAAGCCAACTTTAACTTAGTTGTACGAAAGAAAAAAAGAGAACACCTTCATCTAAGCAAGCAAGATGAATGATCTGAAAAAATATACACATACATGGCTAAACTAGAAAGAATGAAATATTTGGAATGTTTTGACCACTTACAATGCAACCCCTCTAAGCGTTATGTTCAATTAGATTATTAAAAGTTAGTGACATAATGACATCACCGCATCAACTATCTTTGTGAAACACAAAAATAACAACTTACGTCTACAGTAATTATTTTTACTTTTATAAGTAACTGTATTTCACAAGTACAATTTCTACTATCATTAAAATATTATTTAAAAAAGCAAAGAAGAGCGTTTCAAAAAACTAACAGAACTAAGTCAGCACGAGAGAAGACAGAAGACGTATTCCAAATCAATTTATATATATTTTTTAAGAAGTAGGATAACAAAAATTCAAGTCAGCAAAAGGGAAAACAGGAAGTATGTAACATCATACCCTACAAAACCAAAAAAACAAGTCTAAAAAATAATTTAAATTGATTTCTGTATCTGAAGACTAAGCAAGGAAGTATGAAACTGGGAGGAAAGTTTCACTGGTTACCCATTTTAACTGGGAGCTAAATTTAAAAAGTAATTCGTGTAATATCCATAAAACTATCCATAAAACTGCTTTAACCTTAAGCTTATTTTTGCCCTATATATCACGTAGTCTGATTTCAATATATGAATTAAGAAGTAGTTTGTTAAAAAAAAAATCCCAAGTTTATACTGAAGAGATGAGAGACTAATAGAAAAAAATTCAAGAACACTAGACTAAGATTTTAAAAGTTAACAAAACTAAAATGCATTTTATCTTACCTGGGACAGCCCAAACATGGTTATTGAAATGAAATGGAAGAAAACAGAAAGCTACTAATGTAGAACCTAAATTTGAAAAAAAATATAGATTTTTTTTAAATTACATAGCGAGCTGCACCTAAAATAAAGGTAATATTCCTTCTCAGTGTTGTTAGCAGGTTGTACGTTATTGCCCAAATCTTTCCTGGCAAATGAATAGTTGCACAATCGGGCACCAAGTGTTTTATGCAGCTGGATAGATCGATTCATATGAAAATTAAGGTTTGAACATGCACTGTTAAAACTGTGAAGTAAATGTGGAAACAGGTTAAAAGAAACCAGTTGAAAATCTAGATGCACACCAATCCTACAAGCAAGTCTATAGAGTAATTTATCCTTCACACATCACCCAAAGCAACCAACTACCTTTGACCACTATTTTAAAATGCTTTCTAAAAATACAGAATGTTACAGCAAGAAAGAATGGCAGAAAAGTGAAAGAAAAACAAATTGTTTCACTAGCAGTGAAACTAATGAAGTTTGGTTTCCTATGGTTTATCTTTTGTTCAGTAATTCCTAACCCTTAACCTAGCTGCCCCAACTCCCCCAGGCTAAAAAGAAGCTAAATTGTTGTATTAGGGTACAGTTCACCAGCAGTAAGATTGAGTAAATTACTGTTGTTATGATCTTCCATAAGTAAGCTATGAGATCTAGTAAGCTCAAAGACAGTACTAGGAGTCCCGCTTTAGGTCCCACTAGACCAGACTTCACAGAAAATAACAGTTACATAGCAAGAAACAACCCTGTGCCCACAAAGATGGACTTGACTTCAAGGGCAATGTCTAATTTATGACTTTCTTTTGTGTCCGAAGGCTCTCCCCAGCTAGATGTTTGGAGGAAGGGTTCACTATTGCCTTGGTTGTGTAAACTGCTGAGCACCTCTGGCCCCAATCCAACAATGCACTTAAGTATGTGCTTAACTGTTTTGCTGGATCAGAGCCAGTACATTCAGTAACTTAGGAGACCAACTTCTGCATCCCAAGTAATAAGCTGTTAAAGCCCAAGGACATTTGCGAAGATGATTTGTCTGATAAATAAATTAAATGTCCTCTAACCATAGGAGATTACAACCCTAGTCATAGCAATATCAGTGATGGCACTGCAATATGTACCTTTTTATACTCTCTTTGAGGTGGTGCAACAAGGTTTATTGATTTGGGCCTTCTGTTTCGTTCTGCGTGTTTGGTTTTTTCCTTGTTCCCCTGTTATAACACACACCCCTTCTAAAGGGTTGAGACAGCCTTAGGGAAGCAAACTTAGCATACAACTTCTACTACTACAGTATTTAATTCTTAAGACTGCTCTGTCCTCACAACTAAGTCTCTGGAGAAGCCAAGACTATTCCAAAACTTTTTAAGTTTACTGCTGAAATGAACAACTACCAATATCAGGTTTTGGAACCTTAAACCCCTGACTAAAGTTTTACAGCTTGACTTGTACATTGAATTGCTATTACATGACCATTCACAAGAAAAGAACCTACATCTTAGAGCAGATTAGAAAAAACAGTAGTTTATTCCACAGCAGAAAATTTCCATTGGCTATTTAGGAAACAGTGGCTGTAATCCAAGTATTTCACATTTTAAGTGTCATCTAAGGACTCCAGTGCTCCTCAATGACAATTCCAATGCTCCAGTTCTCCCACATAAGTAAAGCTGCCCCGTTTGTCACTATTTCCATACGGAGATCTCCCATGACAGAACACAGTGGTTTCATGAAGTAAAATGGTCTTCCATTCAGTTTATGGAAGAAAAGCATTAAAACCAAAAAGCAGAGCATAGCACAGGAAACTTAAGTCTTGCCTAAGAAAAAGAATGCAAAATGAAGCAAATAAATTAATCTCCTGGGCTCTAATTACTTACTACTGTAGCCTGATGTATCTCAATTTTCAAGCACTTGCATTTTGCACAAAAACTTTCAAGTTCTCTACAGAAAGGGCATTCTAAACAAAGTATGTTTGGCCAGAAGCCCTTTAAAACAAACAAACAAACAAAAAAACCCCCAACAAACAGCACCCTAAAACACTGAAACAAAATTTTCAAACAAACAGTTCTTTGAAGAAAATTATTTGTAATTTCAGCCACAAGGAAGGTTTCTCACGAGGAAGGTTTCCCATGAGTTTATAGATTACAAAGAAAAAACAACCATGAACACATTAATATAAGATTACCTTGGATACTTCTTCTTTTCCACTGTTTTCCTTAATGAATACTTTTTCCAGTTCAGGGCTTATTCCTTCTACATTACACGGCACACGTGAAACAGTTGATTTTGGCACTGAAATGTTTGACAGTGGCATAGGGACTGATCTGGAAATAGAGGCCTAGAAGGTAGAGAGCAACATGATTTGAAGTTGGAAAATGGAATAAAGACAGAAGTCTGAGACCAGTACTAAAAAACCCTAGAAAGTAAGAAGCTGTGTATTAATTTTGCCACCTAGACTACCATCTTTACTTGGCAAATTTAAATAAAAAGAAATGCTTGCATAAATCAAAAGCCACTAAAATCACCTCTACTTAACTCACAGAAGTGTTCTATAATAAAAGCATTCTACTACTTCGCTTATCAGTAAGTAGGCAGGTATAGGTACTTTCCAGATGTATAGACTACAGAATATGTAGTAGGGGGATGGGGAGCACATGGGGTGCTGATGCTGATGGTTTAACTGGGATCCAAAAGGCATTTTGTAATATTCCTAAAGCTTAACCACTCAACTGAAATATTCACTTAATGCACTTTTATTCTCTTTTGGTCAGTTTTAGTGAATGAAGAATAAAACATTTTTTTCTGAACCTTTAATTTCACCAGCTTATAGAAAGGTCTTAAAAGAAATCATTTCGAGTTTAAGAATCAAGCACGTAAATAAATAGAAGTATAGTTTTCAGAAAAACCTGTTGGAGTGAAGCTCTGTTACCAACAGGAACCATTCACAAGAGTGCACATGCATCTTGCGCAGTCAACCTCAAAAGCTTTACCTTGGCAGCAGCTGCACAGCACAGATGCACCTATGCTGATAGCCACGAACAATGTTCAAATTCCCAATATATGTTCTCCTCTTGTTCATCTAATCACAGGATGCTTAAGAAAAAATGTAAAATATTTTTTTTGAGTTCTTGCCAAATGAACCTTGCACAATGTGCAGCTCCAAAGGTGCATGTCACTTGTGTGAAGGCATTCTCTGACAACACACTGCCTGCAGGATGGCTTCCCACAATGGTGCCAGAACCAAAAACTTCACTGGCCTCGTCAGAGAACACCTTCTTGAGAAATCAAAATGTTGAACAAGCCATGACAAAGTGAACTCCAAGTACTGAAGAATGTTCCTTCAAAGCATATGTCCCAGGTGGATTTCAGTCTGTGTCATACTAACTGTAACTATAAATAGTGGCACAAGTACCTGCAACAGCTTACTTTGAGATGGAAAGCAAACCCCTTTTCTATGCAAAATGTAGTGGGACCCTTTGTTATAGAGACATAAAAGTTTCAGGAAGAACATCAATTTCCTGTATGTCTTTATCACAAGATTAGGTTTTAACCACAAGATTTTATCCAAACAGAAGAAGGAATATAAAGGATCAGCCATGGCTCAACCTCTTCTTTCTAAAACACTAGCTATTTAAAAAGGTAGTCAGGAAATACAATGACAGAACCAACATTTCAGGAGTTCAAACAGTGGCCTGTTAGTAACATGGGGTCCAAGTTAAAGATCCAAGGTGAAATTTAATCAGGACTCAAATGTCTGCACTGTCAAATGAGACATGATTAACTCCTTTCTACAAGTGGCTTAAGGTTCACGAAGTCATTGACTGAACCTTGCCTGAGCTTTAGAACTCATAATTGGGTTACAATTTCGCTGGCAGTTTTTAACGGCTAAAGCAGACACTGCATGGGGCACCCTCCATTGCACCCTGCTGAGAACCTGGTTCATGTTCAGGTAATTTGGCCAGGTAATTTGTCCGAAGCTATTCTTCATATGTGTCAGCATCTTTATAACAGAAGAAATACAGATATACTCAGCATGGGCAATTTTTTCTAACTTTGTGAAACAGGAAAATGACCTGAAAACAAAAATTGTCTTAGCCAGGCTAGTGTTAAAATGATCAGATATATTAGAATTTGCCTAAACTCACATATCACTTTGAAAAATAGGTAAGTAATAAGACAACAGAAAACAGAAGCTGTCAGACTAGGAGCCTGAGCTTAACCTCTCAGAGAGGAGGATACCAAATGCATAGACCGATGGTTGGACAGACATCCTGTCATCACAATGCCCATTGGTATAGAACATGAGAATGGTCATCAACATAATCTGGATGTAATATTTTGCATCCTTAAGATTATGTCCAATTGAGGTTCTACAGTAAGTCACAGTGTCTGGAACAAGAACAAGCTGGTGATTGTAGCAATTTTTCCATTTAGTATGATTGAAACTCTCAAAATATACTGTTAACAACTGTACTGTAACATAGCCATTGCAACCACAAACTCTCATGCTAGAAGACAGGATCCTGTATTGACAATGATTCTGGACTACCGTAACAACCAATAGGTATGCCCTAGACAAAACCATGAAGAAAAAGACTTTCATCCTGTAGCGTGACAGATCCTCTAGTCACCAGTCACCAGGGATGGGGTACTGTGGCAAGCATCATCTTGATTTCAGTTGAGTTTAAATTCAAGGTGAACTACCACTTTCTTTTTAGAAAGTAAACACCACAATATTGTTTTCCTCAATGTGATGTGGAAATTGCCTCTCTGGCCAGAACTGACCAATAAGCAAAGGCAGAAAGATTCTTAAAATGGGACAAGGAAATGAGATTTTCTCTCAAACTTCTGGTTATACAGCATTGCTGTCTTTTACTGATGAATACATGGTAAGGTGAATTACAAGTCTGTTTGTAACAAGCCAGTTAAGTGTTCTGCTTGCTGCTCAAAGACCGATCAATTTTTCGGCTGCCAATCCAGACTGCTTACCCTTGGTACTTTCTTTATTTTCTATTTTTATGGTTTTTTTAACCAGCTCAGATGAAATTGGGTTGTGAAACTGACAAGCAAATACCTTCCAGAGGAGCAGAGACTTTTGAAAGTGCACCACAGAAATTAGTCTTGGAAGCAAGTATGTATTCCTGTAAACACAGTCTCAGCTGGCCATGCTCAGAATTTTTACAGCATCTTAATATATTTTAGTTGCTATCCTGCTGCAACCTTCTTTCTTCTATTATATGACAACTATCAGATAAATTTCAGTGAAGATGCAATGGTATCAGGTTGTTAAGCATTTTAGCGTACCACATAAGAAAAAACCAAGAAAGACAGGAAGAAACAGCAGGCTATTCACCCAACCCTGATAAGGTAGGAGGCTGTTAATATAAACAACTATCTACTTACCTGAGTCTGACTGATTGCTATATGGTTGCCATGGAGAGGTGACTGACGTTCTTTCTCTTTACTGTGACGACTACTTTGCTTACTGCGCTGAAGCTGCTGCCTCAGTTTGGCAATCTGCTGGAAAGAAGTTCAGGTGACGTGATAGTGAGTTTTCGAATGGATAACTGCTCAAATCTTCACGTATAAAGTGAATCACAGACATTTTAAGTCCTCTTTGGAGGATTTTACAAGCATATGGGATTGCCTTCCCTTGAAGCATGAGCATTAAAGCTTCTTTCTACTTATTACTTTCTTCAAAGTATCTGCCCTATTCACCAACCTGAATATGACAGCAGGCTTAGTTTAATTACTAAACTTCCTCATTTATAAACAAGCACTGTAATAACTGATGCAAACAAAAGTAGTCAGAATGACAGTTCATAGCAATTTCTGGCCTAAAACTGGTTTAAACTGGGGACTATGAAGCCTACAGTTTAATTTATTTGATCTTAAACCAAACTAAAGTTTTCCAATGATAATTCATCATAAAAGCAAAGAGCCTTCACAAACAACTGGCAATCAATATGCATTGCTCATCTTTGAGAACTTATTTAATAGCATTTCCCTGCAGGCTAAATTATCACAGGTTTCTTCAGGCAGACAGAATTATCTTTTCTGCTGTCTGCTGCAAAGATGTCTAATCAAAAGTTACATATTTTAAAGGTCAAATGCAACTAAAGCCATTATGCATTTAACCTGCTCCTTAACAAGAAACCAAAGAATTTCATTTGGGGATTCCTTATTCCTCCTGGATAATTTGTACATGAAAGAGAGTATTTACATCTATAAGCATTATCTCAGAAGTTTAGACTATGTGCAAATTCACACAACAGGTACAGACACTTCTTAAGACTGGATAATTTTTTCCTTTGGGCTCATGCTCAGCACACTGGCATATACGGCAAAGCATGCACGGCCCCATTTCATTTTTAACTCAGCTAGAGATACAATTTTTAAAAACCTGAAGGGCAAGTAAGGAGAAGTGAATGTGCATGAAATTCATATTTCAAAGAACTTCATCAGTTCATCAGAAAGTAACCTCTCTTTCTGAGTGACAGCTTACAAGTACACGCGCTCTGTGGTTAACTCCAAGTAGTTAAATATATCACTAGTGTTCTTGCAAAGCAACTCTGTGGTAGAGAATCACTTCACATCACTCTTCACAGTATCAGAGATGACACTGCTTGGTGAAGAGATTTGGATGCAGCTTTGCTCCAGGCTGTGGACTTTTCTTTGTGATATTTCTGGTATCACTCACAAAAGAAGGATCCACCTTTAAGGCTTCCTATCATGTCTTGCCACAGCTTGTTACCCACATTCAGAGAACTGCTACTCAGAAATGGCTGAATACTTTGATCTTTCAACAACAAACAGTTCAGACTTCCAAAAGGGTCTGTGTGTAGAATACATCAAGACAGACAGAGCCCTAATATGACTGAGTTTCTAACACAGATGAGCTAGATTTAGAGAACTGGAAGACTAATCTCTTGATGAAAGGTGCAAGTCAGGCACCACACTGGAAGAAACTTTGACGGAGTCTGAAGAGATATTTCATGTCTACAAAAAAAAATTGTCCATAACTTCCACATTTTCCCTGTAGGAATAATGGCAATTAGGAAACCTAGCTCCATAGAGAGATGAAGAAGCAAGCAGGTAACCAGTCTGGTAAGTATAGATACATCTACAAAGATTTATGTCTTACATCAGAATGTTGGAGAATGGGGAAAACAGGCAAATAATCTTCATCTTCCCCTTTAAAAACTTAAAAACAGAAGAGAAAAAACAATGCCCAGATCAGAAGACAGCTGTGGACTGAGATGGCTGGCTACAAGAATAATCAGAAAACAGGGAGACTACAGTATATAAATCTTTCATTTCTGCTGCCTCTCCTTGATGCTGTGTGCTTCCTCCTAGTTCAAAAGTTAAATACCCTATTTTTTTTATTTAAATGAAATCTGGCTTTCTGAGCTTTCCTCAGGAGCATGCTATAAGAAAAAAGATCTATACAATTCCACCTCAAAGATCTGGCTGACTGATTTCTGTTGCAAACAGCTTGCAAATCTTTGAGAACACAACCTCTCACTGTAAAATTTGGACAGTGAAAGCATTAAATGGGAGAGTGTTGATAGGCTGGTATGTCTCTAGGCTGACCAAAACCTTGAAGCTCTGATATCCTGAAAGGAATCATGGACCCCTGGAATCTGAGGTTCTCTCAGCTACCTCAAGAGTATGTATATTTTGGCAGTCAGTATGTTCTTGACAGTAACAGAAAGAAAAGGCTTCTTGGGTCAATGGGGAGAAAGAGAAAGATGAAAACTTGTTGAAGAATCTGACTGTGTATCTGGACCTGGTATGATCACTTAAGCCAAACATGCAATGCAGTGAAGAAACAGACATGCCTTCTCAGATCATCTGTCCTTAGCCCTAAATTTGAAGAACCCTAGTTTTGTGTGATGTGGTAGTTACCATCAGACAAAAAAAAAAAAAAAAAAAAAAAAAAAGGAGAGAGAGAGAGAGAAATTAAGGATGGGCATATAGAAAGGAATCTGCCACTTCTTACTCATCCTCCAGACATGGGAGACAGACGCTTGCCAGCACAGACAATCTGGCTTCAGAGCAGTCACACTAAGCAGGCAGTGGCACCGAGTACATGGACAGAAGAAACCTCCAAACTAAATGATGTTCCATCTCTTCACCAAGGGGAGTCCACAGTGAATTTACCACTGGCTAAAGCTAATCCTGAAATACCAATAGCTTTTCTTCTTCTACAAGACTATCTTTTTATTGCCAATTATTTTCCATCCCAAGCTCAAATAAAGCCACTACTACGAACAGGAAGAGGTATCTGTGCTAGCTTCCTAGAAGTTTATCTTCACCTTCTTCCTAAGCAGCAAAGCAGCACAATCAAATCATCAAACATAACCAAATGAACTGCAGACAGGTATGAGGTACACGCATCCTAGGATATAATTTGTGTAGTGAGGAAGGAGTCTGAAACATACGCCTTGATGGCACTTCTTTTACCAAGTATCTCAAAGAGGCAGCAGATCCTGTCTCTTGGGCACTCAACTGATGCAACTAACATGAACTAGGGAATTTGCTGTGCAAAGAAAATAGCGCCAAGCGATTGGTATCAGGAAAACATGTACTTGAAAATCCAGCCATTACACTGGTGTAAATACACTGACATTGAACTCCATTCAGGGCAGCAATACAGATATTTCAGTTAGGAAGATGAGGAAGAAAAGGAATAATGTGCTATGCTGGGGAAAAAATACGCAGTAGCAAAACACTCCATTTTAACAGGGCAGCTAAAAACAGAAAAGGTTTGGGACATTTCCCTCACATGCCCAAATACTGAGCATGAAGGTAAATGGGGCATACACAACCATATTAAGGAATACATGTAAATCGTCACAAAAACATCTAATGTGTATCCTTTAAAGCATTCAGTTGTTGAAGACATTAAAGCCTTAGCCTTGCACATATGTGCACTTAGATCCATAAAATGTGACAATGATTTTAGTATACCAATTCAAATGCTCTCCCTGTCTACCCAGCTTGAAGATGGGCAGAAAGTTCTCATTATACAACACAGGTATTTTCTGAAAAGATAGAGCTGAAAATAAAAAAACTAAAGAAAAAAATCAAGGAATTCCTCAAGGAATAAACATAATTTGAAACCTACTTCCAATGTTCAGATGCAATTATTCAAAATTATTTTGCTACTTTACAAGGTGTAAACACACACGGGAATAAATTTCAAAGTATATGTTTTAATTCACATTTCGCAAGTACTCTCACATGACTGTATGGCAGGGGGGAACACAAAGCATATCTGTGCACATTTCAAAAAAATTAGTGAAGTTTTCAGCCTTTCCTCTTCCAGTGACTGTTTCCTGCAATACTGTTGATGTATCAGGAAGACTCTTTTCTTCACGTACTTTAAAGTCATTTATAAAAAAACAACAACAAAAAAACCCCCAAGAAAACACAAAGATCAGTGCATCATATCTAGAACACAAACGTGCAGTTCAGCCTTGACGGTTTACTGTCATGCAGCCAACTATAAGATGACCATCGAAGATTATTAAACAAACAAGAAGTTAAGAAAAAAAACCTATAAATATATTTTTTGCTGAGTATTTTTACAGCTAGAAGTGTACTTGAAATAAATATGAATCTTGTCTATACCACCTGTAATATGCATGCAGTCTAATATAACTAATAGCACCAACCTGAGAAATAAGCACATTAGCTCAGTTCTTTACAACACTGAAATAATCGGAGTAGCCTGATCATTTTTCATTTGAAGAGACCTAGATGCAGACTACTAATATGAAGGAACATGTTACATCTCACCATTCCTGTCCAAATGCTCATTAGTATTTACCAGTCAATAGGCTGTATTTCTACCAATCAGGCTACACAATATGGTAACTTCCTATTGCTGAACAAGCCACAGACTCCTTATTAACGAGAGCAAGCTCTAACTCATTCATGAACCATTTGTTAATAAACAAGTTAACTAGTAGGTCAAAGAGCAAAACAAGCATTTGAAATTCACCTTAAACCTTTGAATACAATCTTTCAATTGGTATACGAAAGCACATAAAAAGTGCAAGCTCTCATATTTGATTCTCTTTTATTCCAAAGTCCTTTTCAAGTACTCTGTTAGAGCAAAAGGGACCTTCCAATAGAGGGTTGCTGGTGTCGGTGTAACAGATACAGCATACGGAGGTGCTTAAGGGAAGTGAAAAATCAGCTGTCTGAAATGTCTTTAAAAACCTACACAAACTGAAAACTATTTGTTTTAAATCCTGGGTTTTTCCAGTTTTAAGTAAATTCCAGTTCAGGGTAAGCTATAACTAAAATTGTCGCTACTCAACTTCAACAGAATTTCAAACTAACTATTCCCACGTTGAAAGTGGAAAAAAATAGCAGTGGTTCAAACCACTACCTGGTTTGTGTCCCGTACAAAGACTGACAGCAATCTTTATCTCCCAGTCAAGACGTGTATCTGTTAAAATAATGTAAAAGCAGTCTGGCATTATCTTACAAGTTATATTCAAGACTTCATAAAAACAAGTAGAACCCTTCAGAACAAAAAAAAGTAGTAAATTTTATTAGGAGGTGATAAAAAAGGTACACTCTATCATTACAAAGTTCATATTGAGATCTGAGGAGTTTTAAATTTTTTAATAGACACACTACAAGAAAACAAGCATTGCCTATTTCACTGCTAGACAGATTCAATCCTGACACCCATCTATTTCAATTCAAGGGCAAAATAATTTTCAACTACACAAAGTGAGAATTTTTTTTAATGTGGTAGTACGGAATTCATTTGCTTGCTTGAGACCTTAAGTCTATACACTCTTTTTTAGTTTTTTTAAATGTCAGTCTTTTAAAAAGAGCTCCCAGTTGTGTTAAATAAATGCATTTAATTGTAATAGTTCTCAAACTAGCCAAGGAAAAAGCAATTTTTTTAAACTTGAAAGCACATTCAATCTTCTTTTACCAAAACCAATTAAAACTATGCATACAAGTATTTGGCTAGTTTACAGTATCATCATAATAAAAAATACACACTAGAAATCATTCCATTAATTGCTGGAACAAGAAAACATGAATCTAAACTGCTAAGACAAGCCAAGGAAACTGTAAACAGCTATCTACTTGTTAACTGTCAAATGCTATGGGAAACAATTCAAAATGCTGATCAGAACTACTGTTACCTATGTTACTCATAACAAATGCAGTTGCCCAGGAGAGGCAATACTTTTATTTCCATTACTTAAGCTCTTGCTTTCAGCTGCCTATAGCTTTGTCAAATTTTCTTTGAAGTCTATCATGCAACATTCAGCTCTCCTAACCCCTTCCCATCAGAGATTTCAGTACAAGTATTAGAGTTGTTTTAAGAATGAGATTAAAATGAAAGGGAGGTAGAAATCATGTTACCATTTTATGTGCTAAAACACATTATTGTAGCTTTTTACCTGGGAAGCTCTGTTGTCCAATGCTTTGGAAGAAAAAGCCGAACATTGGTCTGGGGGTCCTTTATGCTGGGAATGTGCCCCTCTATTCCCTTGGAAAAGTCTTTACATTTGGCGAAGCTTTAGCAAAAATTGCAATTTGCACGCGTTCAAGAAAGATATTTGGAACCAGCAGCTACGTTTGCTAGTAGTTCTGTCTCTAGTGGGCTTTACAATTTGAATAGAACTGCCACAGGGAATTTCTCCTTCCAGAAACTGCAGATTACTGTGGCACAAAGAAACTGTACTGTTGGTATTGAACAAACTCTTAACACCCACCACACAGGCATTAAGTAGCCAGACAGAGAAGCTGCAACCAGGACTTACAGGTGAGGGAAAGGAAAAAGAAAGGGATAAAATAGAAACCAAACAATGGAGACAGACCAGACAAGGAGCTGGAAGGTAACTGAGCAAGAGCTCAAGTAAGGGAAGATAGACAAGAACTTGCTGGGTAATGCATGCAGAGTGACACTGGGAGTATGAACCCACCAAACTAGAAAAGGCAAGAAAACTGGTCTGAGAAGCTGAAGAAAGGAAAAGGGAGGAAGGGGAAGAACTATAAGCTGGAAAAGACGAGGGCAAGTTTTGGGGTGAACAACCATTGCAAAATTTGGATAGAAACAATTCCCTTCCACAGACTCCATTTTTTCCATTACTGTGTTCTATCAGAAAGGAACCATGAAACCCATTGGCCACATGTTTCTTATCTTTCTCTTGTGGTCAGTCCATAAAGAGGATGGCAACCTAGCGCAATGGATCACTGTTATCAAATGGCAGAGACTTGCTTACATGCTGCAGGTTTCACTATCACTGACAGTCACAGCCCTATGGTAAAGCTGCTTGTTGCAGAACTTGATAGGGAACTGCCAGAAGACGAAGGATGGTCTCTCAGTAAAAGCAAGCAAGCGTTATTCTGGCAATACAGATGCTTTTCCTGCCTCTGCTACAATTCCTTTGTGCTGGTGGGTAAAGTTTAAGCCAAAACTTTTCAGACATAAAACTCCTTCTGCACTAATTTCTGGGCACTTAATCTGTGATTCTGAGTGCTTCCTCACAGCTGCAGATGAAGTCACCCAGGCAACTGAAGGCCCACGTACTAATAAATCAGCTGTGATGGGTTTCATAACAGGTACTCAAGGAGATGGGAACAGACAACCCTCATTGGATTGACCTCTCTTTGGCCCAGGTCCTCATCTTTAAAAATGAGGCTATTGTCACCACTGGAATGCAAGATTATTCCATATTTGTCAAATCCGATTTTAAAATTCAAGTAATTAAACTTACATCACTCCTTTTGACAACTATTCTTCTTATCAATGGCTGTCCGGAAGAGGGCTATATGTTGCCAGTAACATCACCTCCTCAGATAACCTACACATTTCTTCTAATTTTTTAATGTTCTATTAAAAAGGGAGCCAGGAGAGATGATGCAAAAAGCCCAGAGTATCGGAAAAGTCCCACCCCATGAGAACACACTGCAAGATTCATTTCCTAAAAAGAAAGGTGTAGCTCTTGAAAAGAGGCTGCACCCTTCCTGACAGGGGCATGAGGCTGACTGCAGGCCAGTTATTAGGTACTGGACAGAGCTAGAGTTACATGAACTCTGGACAGAACAGAGTTTACTGGAACAAAAACTTCGCATCACTTTCTCAAGATGCAAATCCACTTCATTTTTGGTGGGTTCTTTCTAGTTGCAATTGTAGTCTACAGCAAAAAACATATGATTAAAGAACATTTCAAGTAATCATACCATTACTGTATCAACACTCACCCTCCTTTTCCATTTGTGAAAGTGATGTCTTCTCTATCTCCACCCTAAAACTTGAATGAAATTTCTAAACAAGAATATGCTAACATACTGACTTACACTTTGTCTCTTTCAGGAGAGCAGCATTAAAGAACAGAAAGCTAGTTAAGGTAACTCTGAACAGAAAAATCAGTAAGCAACAAGCAGCTGGTTCCTCAGAACTCACTCGGGCTACTCCTTCCCAGCCAACACTGTGTAGTAGGCAGGGAGGAAATCCAATAGGCATGAAGTAATCACCACTCTTGAAACAACTGTTACATTGGGGGTAAAACCTGTTTCAAAAGCAACAGAGGGGAGGGAAAGGGTGCAGTTTCCTGGACTCCAGATCAGGACTAAAAAAAATACCTTGGGCATATCAAAACTTGAAAGGCTCCATTGTGTAAAACTTCTCACCTCTTTTAGTTGATCAGCACTTCCCCATGATGCTGAGCGCTGATGTGATCTCTTTTCTGCTCCTTCTTCAGCCCAACAGCTAGGTGTCTAAAGGGAAAAAAAAGAAAATATACTGTACTGAATTCTCCAGGTAAGAAAAACTTACGGCACAAATTAATGCTTTACTCCTTCTGCAGTGTCAGAGTTCAGGCATTATACATGAAGAACAAATTTCAGAATCTGACATGCAGCAGTAATAGTCTCAATAAATAAAAAAACAATGTAGAAAACTAAGGCTTTGTAAACTTGCATTTACAAAGGATGAGAAAACGCACATTACTGAAGAAGGAATCAGAGGCCTCACAATCACAAAAAAAGCCTTACCTGGCTACTCCCATCTGCGCTTTGACATCCATTTCTAGTTTTCACTCAGTGGACAGTTTAGAAAACCACAAGATTAAAAAAAACAATACACAAACTCAGACACCAAAAGCCAGGATTCACTTCTCCCACCTGTCTGTCTTAATCACTGGGCCATGTAATCAATTCCTTCTTGCTAACTCTGACTTGATACAGAGTTTGATACACCTTTTATTATTTTTGGCACCAACCTACGTGAGCAGAACAGCGAAGGGCAGGCCTTTTCCAGCCTTGTCTGCAAGCCCAGAAGTTTGGGGACCGCCCTTGGATGTAGGAGCTATAAAGTTAAACCCCAAAGATTGAGAAGGGTCTGGAAGCCAGATCTCCCAACTCCTGTCCTTATTCACCACTAGACTATTATGAAAACTGAGGGTATCCACCAGCACTTCTGAACAAGGGAGTCAACGGGTACCAGAGGAGCAATGGGGACATCTAAAATCCAGGGAGAGTTTGGGATATGAACCATATAAAACTCAGAGCTACAGGCACATATATAAATTTGTGAAAAGGCTTTTTTTTCCCCAACAATTCCTACTAGTATTAGCTGAATCTTTCACAATAAGGCCACAAGAAATAAAACTACACCACTGAAAACAATGAGAATTTGGCAGTGAGGTTTTTCAGGGAGGGGACCACTGCCGATACTTCTCCAAGGCAGATGGGACCCCAACCCAGCAGGACAGGTAGGATCTGGGATCCACCTCCCTGCCGGACTTCCTTCTCATGCATGGAAACCCTGCTCCTCCACAGCCTTCCTTGCTCTTGCTTCCTCTCTAGGGTCTAGAAACTTCTGTAGCACCCACACACATAGCAGACACTGTTCTGCTCAGCAAAGAGACTGGGCATCGCCTTGGAGACCACCACAAAACCAGCACCTGCAGCTCCTCGCCCTTGCTGCCCTGCCAAGGGAGGTGGAAGCAGACCTCTGAGGCCAGGCCACTCAAGCCAAGCATGCCAGGCCAGGCCTGGTACCATTAAGCACTGAACTGTAGTTTCAGAGCACAGGCTATGCCTTCATAATCACTGCGCTGCCATAGTATTTCACGTCCTACAGCCCAGCACCTAACTCCTCAGTGTTAATATTTAAAGTGCTAAGTCATTTTGTGTGCACAGGCCTACATATCCCACTTGTGTTTTCTGCTAGCCCTGTACTTTCCATATTTTGGTGGGTTTTTTTCTCCATTATTTTTACACCACGAGGAATACTTCCACCAAAGCCCCAGCAAGCTGCGTGGGCGATCAGAAAGCAAAATGGAAAAAATCAGTAACTAAGTTTTTGCTGCATGTTCCCAGGAAAGAAAAAACAAGTCTTTATAAAAGTTAGGGTTCTGTCTATTTATTATATGACTCTCTTTGTGTGGGTCTGGGGAAGAAGCCAGAAGATAATTGGTTATGAAAAAAAAAAAAAAAATATCAAGAGTGAAGAGTTAAAACAGCTATTTAAAACTATGAGAAAAACATGGGAGTCCCTCAGCCAGGCAACCCATGACTCTCATCACCCAAAGCAGAGCTTCTACCACACACGTGCTACCTGTGTGTGCATGCACTCGCTCTGCATTTTAGCGGAGCCATGTTCTAAACAATTACTTGTTCTTGCAGATTGGGTACTTACCACCTCCCTGAAATTTGTGTGAAAGACACTGTATTGCTTTTAAATATTTTTTAAACACTGAAGTTTGCAGATTTCTAAAGAACTACAGAAAACGGGGGGGGGGGGGGGGGGGGGGGGGGGGGGGGCGGAATTTGGTCCTTTTTCAAAATCATGGGCTTTCACAATCTACTACAATTTACTTTCCAATTTAAATTGCTCTTTTTTTAAAGTATTTTACTATATCTCAAGTACAGCTGGAACTATACCCTGATACAAAACCAGAAAAACATCAATGCAAAGGGAATTCTTGGAAAATTTATCTTCCAAAGAGTGTTTTCTGAATACAGCACTGCTCCATAGTTTGGGCAACAACTCCAGGACGAGGTACAAACAGGCATTTCAGGTGCTTAAATATTTACCTGTAGTGCAGGAGGTTGTACCAGGGATCACTACAAGCTCATAGCCTTTCAACTACAGCTTAATAAACAGAACAGAAAAGGCATCAAGTGTCTAAAAAGCCAAAGTGAGTTTCTCAACAAAGTAAACTGTTAAAAAACAAAACAAAACAAATATGTAGAAAGCAAGAGCTTGCCTGTATTTTTTAATAAGCACAGATACCAATCCAGATAGCAAGGACAAAAAACAAACTAATAGCAACACCCTGAAGAACTTTTATCAACAACACTGGTGACTTAGCAGAGAGAGGTAGGAATCCTTATATTGCAGTTGATTTAATCAGAAATCAAAAGTAACGAATACATAACATTAATTCACTTAATACTAAATTTTGTACTTTCTCAAATATGCTTTAACACTCTCTTCCACTCAAATACTATCTCCCTTGAGACAAGGATTACACAGTTGCTTTCAACCTTTGGTAAATTGAGTCAAGTCACAACCTTTCAAAATATACATAAAAGTATCGGTATACAGGGGGCAGACTATTTGTGTCCCTCAATTTTATTTGCAGTGTTAGATTACAAATACTATATGAAGTTCCTAGCACAGCACTGAAGTCAGGCAATGTTATATTAATGTGCTATTTACATTGAGATGGAAAAAAGAAAAAAGGTTAACAAAATAACACAACATAAGCAGTTACTAGAATATTATAGCAAGCTAGTCGTCTTCAAACCCTAGAAATTGCTGCTTATAATATATTGTAACCCACATTATATGAAGATATGTTTTGGGGTTGTAACCCAAATTCCTATATTCAAGCAAAAGCTTTTAAAAAAAAACCCAAACAAACAAAAGAACCCCACACTTGCAACATTCAAACAGAAATTCTGCTTTTGTAAGTTTAGCTTATGTATGAGCACCTCATATCTCACTTGAATGTTGTAATTTACATCACAAATAAGATGGGAGGTATACGGCACCCTTAATATTTCACGAAAATTGTTTTCACATCTTTATTTACAACTTCTACAAAACAGGCTTATCCATGGAAGCCTTCATTTGAAGCTGCAAGTGTAATTCCCATATGTTAGAACATATTAAAAAAAAAAAGAAAGTAAAAAAAGTAATTCAAAACTGGATTTGAAGAAAAATTTCTGAATCACAATAAACAAAACCAAAGTTGCTACACCTCAAGCCAGAAACACAGTAAGAGAAGTCATAGACACTATCTGTGAAACTGGTAGTATTTCAGAGTTGAAACAAATTTACAGCATCACTTAAGTATGAACTGAACTTCATGAAACTGAAGGATTATTCCTGAAAAACTATATTCAGAAACTAAGATTTAAAACATTTTAGAAGGAGAACCTTGAAAACATTAAGTAACGCATGCTGCAGCTTCAAGAGGGGAATCGCTGGTATTTCGAAATGTGAAGGTTCGTGGTCCCAGTTTCAGCTGACACAATGCTTAAAGCATGCGCATTGGATAGGACATGCTGAGAACACCACATCTGTTTGCTCTCTTCGGTCTTAACGTAAATCACAATTACCATTGTTCCAACTCACCCAACCTTGTAGAGATTAGCATTTCTTCCAACACGCCTGGTAATTTTGCCTTGCTTTTCCACCCATGTCAGGGATATACACCTACATTCTTTCCACTTCATTTAGATCAGAACGGAGTACCAACCTACCTAAACCTAGACATAAGACTGAATTACTCTAAATATCTCACATTTTATTGCCAGCCTTTCAGTCAAATTACTATACCTAGCCTGCGTTCCAGATTAACTACGATGGGGGATTGGTGCAAAGATTAAGAATACAAGTCTACATTTTACAGGGGAAGCAATAATGTTTTCGCAGAACTTCCACATTCAAAAGAAATGCAACAACAGCACTAGAAGATAAAGTCTTATGAGTCTCAGATGTTTCTAAAGCAAAGGCCCTCTAGAAATTTTACAGAAAGAAATGGCCTAAAGAGTTAGAAGTTAATTTGACTATAGCTGATGACTCCTTATAAACATCAGACAGGTTAAGAAAAGTTAGAATGATAAATTCATAGTTATATGACACATATCTCTTCCTCCTTGTCCCTTCCACCCAAAGTACATCATTAAAATATCCCATGAAAGCAATGATAACTAACACACCAATGAAAAAGCTTCATGTAGTTGAGCCTCCTGATGTTAATTTTTAAGCAACAAAATTTCTACCCAAAAGAAAACAAAACATTACGCAGGTGACTAAAGAGAGGTAACGACATTAAAGCCTTGATCCACACACAAGAACAACAAAAATATATTTTAGCCAAGCATTCCAGTTTAATAACTCTGCATTATTCTTTAGATTAGAGAGTAGTAAAAATTCTGAAAGGCATTTTGCAAGCTTTCTTCATTTCTGTTTGTGTAATACGTAATTGCCATGTACAACGAAAAAGGCATATCCAGGCACATTGGAATCATTTTAGTCGTCAGCTGGGGGGGAATCACTGAATCATATTCCGCTTGGTCATTTGCTCTTTTCTTTGTATTATTTAGATCGAGAAAGACTACACAGATGAACTTTAAATGGCAATATCTTTTACATCCGTATCATGTTTATCCTTAATCTCTCCTTCTTTTTAATGTTATAAAAATCTTTTAAATTATTTAGCTACTGCCAAATAATTATATTAATAAACTATGACGATTATCCAAATGTTTCTGAAGATTCTGAGGTTAGGCATAACCATTTCAACATTGAATTATTCCTTACACTAGGAAGGAGGGAATACTTACATGTATAGCATGAAGGAGAAGTATACAAAATTGTTCCATCAGTGCTCCCAACAGAGACTGAAAAAATGGGGAAGGAAGCTATACTGAGTTTTAAATGGCCTTAATGAAAAGTTCAAATTTACTGAAAAGGAGAGGGGAGTAGGACAGTGGAGGCACTCAGGAAGGGGACCACAAAGTATATCAACACCTATAAAAACTTCCTATAATAGTAAGTTTCCCTGCATTTCTGAATAAAATGGTGTACCTTTGATTATCCAAAACTTGCTGCTCCTTAAAGATCAGCTAGTCATATGCACATGCACACATACACACACGAACATAAATGCATGCAGAATTCTGAGAAATATGGAACTGTATAAATGTCACAATGCGTAGCATCATAGTATATTTTTCCAAAAGCAAACATAACAACTTCACTTCTCTTCAGTGTTTTCAGTCAAAACACTTGAGGTGGGTAAGAGGGACACAGAAACATGAACTATAGTTACTATTCTCCAGGATGCAACAGAAACTAAAACAAACAAACAACATTGTTTCCTCTAAAGAATAAGGTATTACTGAATTCATTTTTAAAAATCCTGGTTTAATTTTGGAGAAAGAAGAAACATTTTATTCATGAGCACTACACAGGTTCAAAGAACTTAAGTGGGAAACAAGGACTTGGAATAACACTCATTAAAGGTTCACAGTGGAGACCAGAATCTGACTTTTTTTTTTTTTTTTTTTTTTTACATAAAATAATTCTAAGAAACCTGGAAGAGCCATAATCACCACCTTCATGAAACTGCACAAAATCTGGATTTTAAATTAATGTTTAATTAGGGACAAAAAGTACCCTTGAAAGAGAAATGATTATTCCACCTACAATGGAAGTTATACTGACAGTATTGTTCATGACTTCAGAATTAAAACGAGATAATTTATTCTCCAGTGAAACATGCTCATACAAAAAAAATGGTTTATTGATTTTTGTTATCTTTTTATTTATTTTGTTTGTTACCATCTTCCACTCTGCTAAACTACCAAGCACTATTATTTTTAGCTACTATAAACTATATGAACTCCCATGAGCTAAACTGTTACCTAGCCAACAGACATGAAGTAGTAGAAGTACTTGTGTTGGTACTCAGGCAAAGAGCAAGGTTTTAATTTAATTTAACTTAATTTGCCATGCATGCATCCTATCAACAACTTGGAACTCATCCTTAGTTCTTGAAATTAGATACACTTCAAACTACACAGAGCTCAAACAACAAAACAACCTCACACAACCAAAACATAACTAAGTCAGTATTTTATGATGATCTACAAGTCTCCCCAGTGAACATTTTATTTAAAAAAAAACAACCTGGAATTTGCTGTGCCAATCACTGCGCCTGTTATATTTTACATATTCAGATACTCCTGAGTACTCAAGACACACGTTTTTCAACCTAACTTAAACACTGCTAAATGCTTGATTTTTGCATAATTTGAATAAAAAGACAGTTAATATAATTCCTTGTTAGAAGATATCCACACAAATCCAAACCACAAAACCTCCCTGCCCTTATGCCTTTGAAGTAATACTACAGCTTGTAGCAACAACAGTACTGCCTTTCCTCTCTGATACATTTGATTATGCTGAAAAGGTAAAACAACTTTTTTTCTTTTTTTTTTTCCTCCCTGAGCTTTGTTTCTGAATGAGGCAAAGGGTGGCAGCCAACAGGTCAAATAACCTAAACACTTACTTGAGCTCACTAGGAAAGCAATTTTACTGCCAAATGCTTGGAGTTCAAATATTTATAGAACAAGTTTGTTTCTCTTTTCTGTAACTAGTGAAAAGGCTTGTTTGTGAATGTTTAAATATTCTAAATTTTCTATTCATAAGGGTATTTGCGAAGTTTGATATGGATATATGTTTTAAAAGAGGGGTTAAGAAATACAGTAAGTACAAAGCATGCTATCAAAAACTCTCCTGAATGGAAATTATAGTTTCAAAACATAAAGACTTTCAAGGCATAGTATTGCAAAAGGAAGGCACCTTGGAAATCCAGGATGAAGAGCTTTTTAGGTAGATCTTTCATGACAGTAAAGACGACTGCTGCTGCTTCTTTTTTGCTAAAACTAGGTGGCTGGTTTCAAAATGAATGCATAGGACATAAGGACAGCATTTTCTTAAAGGTCCCACCACAGTTTGTGGAAGTTTCCTTAAACAATTTTAATCATCAGATTCCCTAATTCATTAAATAGGATTTCTGGAACATATAGACAGATCTTTTTTCTTTTCTAAGCATTCTACACTTATCCTTCCCCCATCAGAGGGCTTCCGGCGTTGCATGTGGAAAATTATTTTTACATTCTAACTTGTCCTAAGAAATTCAGTATTACACAAAAGACTAAAACCCGGAATCAATTTAAAGAGCTGCTGCGTTTGCTCTAAGCAATGGTGGCAGAATGGGTGACGAGTATGTTGCAAGTCAGTAGAAACCAAAACCTATACGCCCTCAAGTGAAGTTATGACAGAAAAATCCTTGATATTTTAAAGGTATCATGCATTGTGACAGCTTCCATTAAAAACAATTCTTAATGGCAAAAGAGAGTTATAAGCAAAAGGTAGGATGTCAGAAGTACCATTTTGCTTAGCAGGACACCCATGATAACAATGGACCAGAATCATGGCACAAGAGATAGAAAACTGATTTAACTACACAGCGTGTAGATTGAAAATACAACCAAAGATAGATAGTTTCTTCTAGTTTCCAATTTAGTTCAGAACACAAACTCAGATGACTTACTCCATACTCTAATAACACTACTGAAAAAACAATAATGCAACTTCTTTGCTAGTAATTTGGGTTTTTTAGAATTTTATATATATTTTTACCTGTTTGATAGTGATCATCTTTGTGGACAACAAGCTCCAGCATGAGGAGGAATCAGGCAAGAAACAATGTTCACTTTTCTAGCCAAAGAGCACCAGAGCACTATGAATGCCACAGGAGCCTACCTGCCAGAGGTTCCTGCTAAGGACAGAGCCCTGAGGAGGATCCAAGGGTATCAGGCCATAAATAATCTCAGTAGCCTTCCCTTTGTAGCTGGTGGTCAGGCTCTTGTTCTGATGTCTGGCTTCAAGAGACAACTCTTTCACAGAGCATTTTTATTTGTCTTTCTTACTACTAAGCAGCAGAGGGGACATCTCAAGACCATACTGCATGCTCACTCCCAGCTTCCTGTTCTTGATTTCCCCTCTAGTGACAAACTGATCAATTCTTCTCAACAGTAACCGCTCTCCTTCTCCTCCCCACGCCCCCCCCACAAATACACTTTTTGAGACCCACAGATTTATTAAAATCTTTAGTTTGTCAGCCACTACTATTATGAAATCTTTTTTCAAGTACCACTCAGCACAATTTTGCCTATAGCAGCTTCAAAATAAACCAGATACAAGGCTGAGATTGAAATCTGCTTATTTAGCCTGAATAGATCTGCCCACATACAGAAAATTATTTTTAACAACTGTTTTCTAAAAGCATAAAAATATTATCTGTCGCATACCCATGTTACTGAATTGACACTGATTAAAAAACCACCACTGTAACCTATTTTTAGGGCTTCAAATTTATAATAAATTAAGTGAATCCACATTTCTTCAGAATTAAGTTGAGCTAAGATTCCAGAGCAGGTGACAGAAGTATTACCAGGAAGACATCAATTACACGAAACATCTCTGTTGTCTTGTTTTACAGCTTTTACCTGAGTAGATTTATCTTTCATACATGAAGGGTAGTGTACGTGGGGATCACGTGGCCACTGTCCTGTGAGGTAAGGTCCTGTTATTGTGTCCAAAGAAGAAGTTCGCCTTATGGTACCAGAAGTTCTGATTTGCTGGGATTTTGGCCTGTCCACTGTAGAAAACCAGAACAAAATCAACAAAAAAGTCAGGCTAAATTTGATGTGAAATGTTAAAAGCTAGCTATGACACACAATGGCAAGGACACATCAGAAACCTTTGCCTAAATGCCAAGCTGAAAAGAATGCCATCACATCAAAGCAAATAACATCAGACAAAGGAGAAAAAAAAAAATACAAAAGGGGGAACTTAACAGTTACAAAAAACAACAACGCTTACAGTGTTCATATCTGCAAAGAACTGGGCTACTTATGTGACATATTTTCATCAACAAAAAAAATCAAGCAAATTTAAATACAGCGATGACGCAACTCAGGAAAGCCAGACACATAGAAATAGAAAATATAGTATCAGTATTGGGTTACTGTGTTTTGTTTTTTAAGTCAGCTTGCTTAGCTTTCTAAATACTAGAACAGGTATCATGACAAAAATTATGATTCTTAAGAAGATGCATATCTGACTTCTTGCTCTCACGTATGTCATTCCATATTATTTACAAGATCCCAATACAGGCCTTAGCAAGCTGAAAGCATCTGACTGTGTATTTCCCTCTGACACAGCTCAGGTCAAGGCAGCTACCATGTTTGTCTTCACTCATCACAGCGCCTGCAATCTTTGACTCCTCCCTGTACTTCTCTCCCCATACACCTAGATCATGGAACACTTTTTCCTGCATTTCATTTGGAAAGCAGAGAGCAGGGTGATTCATGAGATTGACGTGGGAAAGAACAGTTTTACAGCATGCTCTCTGGATCATCTTGCTTTGTCCTCTAGGCAAAATTACTTCATATACTCGTTTGCTAGACTTCACATAAGCCAACCTAAGCCCTACATTATAGCTACTGTCTATTTTGCTCACCCCTACTACAAGAATTTTGCAAGTGAGATTACTTTCAAGTTAGTCACATGCTATGCACTGATCTGACCCACCAAAACTCTACTCACTGCTCAGAACTTGAAAGCAGACCTGCTAGCACACTTCGAGCCCAAACATGGCCACTGACCTCCACATGCATTTTCTCTTTGTATATCATCTAGAATTGCTGGATCTCAAAGGCAGACTCCATCATCAATGTTTTATACAGCATTCAGCACAATGATTAGGGTATAGCTTGCACTAATACAGCATGCTTATAGTATGATGTATGAACGTGATAATGTTAAAACAGACCATTTTAAAGAAATGTAGAGCTGCTGAAACACTTCATTAGCTACTTAGTTTAGGTGAAGACTTCTAAATAATGCTGTGAATTTAAAGCATGATAGTATATCATGCTGCCTTTGTATAATACCGTTGTTTTGACTGCCTTATCTGTAAATCAAATCCCTACAATTTCAAACAGATCTATCCTCATAGGATTCCAATTGTGACAAATTTGCATTTTAAGAAAGATTTTTGAACTATTAAAAGTAAAGAAGCCTGAAATGCAAAATAAAGGTGACAAATTTTAAACATGAAACCAGTATTTACATTTGCACTGAAACACAAGTGTACCTAAAGGGTGCATACCTACAAAGCCTTCTTCCAACCTTCACTGTCATGCTATGGCACTACACTACTCTCTCAAGTAGCCTCAGTTTTGAAAATTTCTCCAAAAGCTCTGTTCATTGATACATATTACATGCAAAAAACTATCAGGAATTTGTTAAATATGTAAGTAGTTAAGTGTGTTCTAAAAAAAAAAAAAACTTTTAAAACAAGTTAGAGACCACGCGAAGACAAACTGGCAAGACAATGTCTGAAGACGAGGAAATAAGGACTAAGCATACCTTTGCAAACTTTACATTTAAAAGTCTTGCTGCGAAAAAACCAAGAAAACACAAGCCCAAAACACAACTAAAATATACACAACCAGAGAATGAACTACGGTCTGTGTCTTATTCTACACCCAGAGGAAAGGCAACAGCAATCCCATCATTAATAACTCACATAACTGCATTACAACTGAACGGAAACAAACACCACCAAAAGTTACTACATTTATATTTTTCAATGGTAATCTTGGAAGTGGACTGCAGGACGTCAAACCCTAAAGCCAGGAGAAGGAAAGTTCAAGATGCAGTCTCATAAGTCCCTACTACTCTTCAGTGTTTCTTTGAATTACAGGAAACAAACTACTTCTCAACTGCATAAACCAATCCAAGTTAACACTAATTTAATGCCAACCCTATTCCATTGTTGTCTGCGTTCCTTCCATCTACTTTGAGATGGCATGCACAGATGCGTGAACCCACCTAGTGAAGTGATTCACTGAGTTAAACATAAAGAAAGCTAAAATGTACGCTCAAAAAGTCATAAATACATGGGTTTCCCCGTTATAGGCAGAGCTGGCATAATATAATGGGCAGAAACAACCACAGGAGAGCCATAAGGAACAGGGCTGCAGCAGCGCTGAGGTCTGTTCAATAACAGTTTCAGCTCTCATCCTTTTATGATATATCCTTAGATCATAAAAAATAAAGGAGAAGGGATCTGTAAGCATGAAATTTGAAGGAACTTCTACAAATTAGCATTTGACAAACTGTCTTGTACAGTAACGTACTTAAAGATGACAGGATACCACGGAGAGCAGCGTTGAACTGGACCACAACACTGGTGGCTCGGATCAGCTTAAATTGTTTTCTAAATATTAAAACTGTTCTCACTATTCCTTTCTTAATTTTGCTTTTTCTCACCTCATTATAAGTCTGTCTTCCTGCTACTCTAGGGAGCTACTATAGAACTTTCACTTCTCCCCAAACTTTAATTACCAATGGGATTCTGATGCTACTATCATGAATATCCTTCTCCAGTCCTAAGACTTTCTCCGGATGGAAACCTCATGCTCCAGCTTTCTCACAGAAGCCAAAAAGAAAAAAAAAAAAAAAAAAAAATCCAGCAAGTACCATCTGATACCTGAAGCACTTCAACAGCTCCTGAAGTTAGCCAACAGACTTCAGCATTCAGAAAAGCTTCATCAATATTCAAAAATTTCTAAAATTACAGACTGAACAAGTAAAGTTAGGAACACAGCACTTAAGCAGCATGACATTACTTGAAAAAGTTAGCTCGAAATTACAAAAGCAAGATGTATGCTCATAGGAAGGCAAAATACCTCATGTGTTATTTAAAATATGCCACAAGTTTTAATGGCACATATATAATGGCTATTGCTACACATTTCTAGTTATAAATGATGTTACGCAAAATGACACAAGGGTCTACCTGAATACTACAGCTGGTGAAATTTGGCATGATCTTGCCTCCCAGCAGGAATCAACTAAAATAAACTGCATGAAATCATGAAATTATGGTTCTGCATGCTGCATTGAGAGCCAAAAGAATTCTAGTTATACCACCTAGACTGACTGAAAAAAGGTTTCCATTTCTCTGCCAGCAAAATGTAATTTAGTAAGAGACTAACACATGACAGCTCTTTTGAAAAGGACATAGGGCTCAAATAAAACCATCTGCTACAGCTCTAAAATGAAAAGATTGCCTTCCTGTCCAACACAGAGGCAGCTAACCTGCACATGTTCGCAGTCCATTTTAGCTTAAATAATGCTTTCTGCCATGCGTGCAGTGAGGAAAATCACCTGCAGCAGAAGAGCAAGATTGACAGCTAGCATTGGTACCATTATAAAAACTCCTTCTGCTAAATCTACCAGAGCTCATCTGTCAGCATCTTTTCTTCCCATCTCTTTTTCAGCAATTAGCAGATGCAGTTCAAATTTGGCCAAAACTTTTCCGCTCACATCCTTGCATGGATATATCCAGCTTAAAAAGACTAAAATTATCCTAAGAACTTCTCAAATGACACAGATTCCTCTCGAGTGAAAAACATTAAATAAAAATAAAATTAATTCTTCCCTAAAACTAGGACTATTAATACTGTCATCTCATTATCGATGTCAGCTAACTGTGACACTTTCATGCCAAAACGCTAGACAACATTCTTGCAGTAGTATCTTGATTTTTTCTTGAAAGTTCACCTACTAACTTAAACTATTTACCTGAGACAGCCAAGTCATGACACCATGAAATATCAGTACTAAATTCCACAATAAAGTTTCACAAAATGTTGCTTCTCTTCAGTTCAGTTGCTAGCACTCTGCAGAACCTTCTGGTTCACCTTCAGAAGAGCTACTAGTGAAATGAGTCCCAAGCTTAGGTCTTATCCATTCCTAAAGAATTTCAGATTTTACCACGGAAATGAATAACTTCAAAAGAATTTTTTCCAAAAATACTAAAGACTCTTGGAAGGACTCACTTTGGTCTGCTTAAGACTCTTCTCAAGAGCCCCAAAGTCAGAGTTCAAGTAGTCTGCCTCAAAGGAGATGCAGAGACTTGATATAACATTACGAAGGAGTATCGGGTATTTCTAAGATATTCCTACTACAGACGACAACAAATTTACAACAATCTACAAACCCAATGATTCAGAAGTACCTGTATGAATGAAGTACATGGGAACGCAGCATGAGAAATCATCAGCTAGAAATGGAAAGCTGAGTATTAAGGAATGCTGACCCACAGCGACCAAGAATGATGGCCCAACACTTAGGTCATGGTTACCACAGCAGCGGCTGCTCCACACAGGTCTAGTCAAAAATCCCCTCTTCTGTTACACCTTCTACAAGCATGAAAAGGGATACCTCTGCTCTTGCTTGCTTCGAACAATGATTCCTAGAGTACTACAAAAGTAGACTTTCAGACACAAGAGGAGGCACAGTCTCTGAGGAGTCTGGTCAAGGGGTTTTTTGCCTTTTTGTTTGTTTTTTTAAGTGAGTATATAGTGATACTGTACTGATTCCTGAATGTATATTTGACTGGTCTTTCCTGCTCCAGTTATGTAGGCAGATGGACAAATCAGTGCATATTTATTTGCAGAATTTGTCTCTATGACTTTGGGAGGAAAAAGATTGAATAATGGGGATTTAGAGGCCACTCCAAAAGATATTTCCATCTTCATTCTCAAGAAGGCTTTCCTCTTGTAACTGGAGCCAAAATCTCTTAAGAAAAAGATTAATGAGGGATCTGGGGTCCCTAGAAGTTTTACTCCACAAGATAGATCTACTGGCTCAAAAGACATCTCCCAGTTGCCAGTGACTGATGGACTTTTGTTTCTGACCCAATCTGCAAACCGGCGGAATGACTGCATTAACAGTTCAGAGTGGTACAGAACAACAAAGAGCACACTGTTTGACACGTACTGTTCATAGAAAATAACAGAAAATAGGATTTTAAATAGCAACTTAAAACCCACAACACCATAATATGTAATTAAGCAGAAAAAATATGAAGTTATTGCACTCTTTCTTCTATAATTTCAAATTAAACAAGCTTAATCTCTTTAGTAGCTTAAAACAAAGCAACATACTAGCTTTTTCAAACACTTAAAATGCAGTACAGTGTTTTGCTACCAAAAAGATATTTCTAAGAGGATATAGTAAGACACAGTCATTTTAAGTTACCTTTTCATACATCTCTAAAAATACTGTATGTTCAGCTCCGTAAAACGTCTGTCTTCATTATGTGCACCACACTGGTTTTGATTCAGTTGTACCAACTTCAGAAATTATTTCCAAGTTTCTATTTTTAGAAAGCAAGACAGATGATGACTAAAAATGAAGGGGGATGACATTCTGAAGTAACTGTTCCAAACAGACTGAGACAATCCACCCTAATTTCTTTTCATTATCCGTAACGTCAAACCAACCAAAGGCACAGAACAGCACCATAATCTAACCAAGGCTCCAACAACCAAACTGAACAAGCAGAAAGCAGTCCACTTCATGAGATCTGAGATCTTTTCAGAGATCCAGGTCCATGAATGATGTGCTTTCTACATCCAAGATTCTTCAGGGGAGGAAGAAAGAAAAAAAGAAAGGAAAAAAAAAAAAAAAAAAAAAAAAGAGGGGAGCCAGTCTTCCACATAGGTCATTTTACAGTTTGGTAGTCAGGGAAAATTCGGTTTTGTACCTGATGAGGCTTAGGAGAATTCAAACTGAACTGCATGAAACAACAAGTCTATCAATACAAGAGGTAGCCTATACTGGGAAAACAAAAGAAACAAAACCAGCTTGATCTTTCAAAGGAAAATTGTAGACAAAGACCCACAGTACAGGTTTTGGGAATCAACTATATTGAGTTATCTTTTATAGCCATGACAAAGCCACCTAGAAAGGGAACTGGTCTTCTGATTAGTCACTGAATCCAACAGGTAGATCAAGGCATTTCCTTCCATCAGGGAGGTTTTATACATGACTCTTCAAGGACATACAGCTCTACTTGCCTAACTGCACAGGAAGGTGCAGTGCTCAGAGCTAGGCTATACATACCCAGAGGAAGAGGGACAGATGGATGAATCTGATTAGGCATATGAATTTCATTGGACCTACAGCTGACTCTCAAAATCTTGAGTTGCCTATGCATGTATGTAGAAACACAGTCTCTGCCTCATGTCCCTATTCCACCCAACTACAGGTCAAGTAAAATGTGACTGTGCATATCTTTCAGAAGTCAGACTTTGTTCACAGCAAAACTCCCGTTTAAAATCAACATTATCGTCAGAGATCAAGATAGAAATAATGCTCTCATCTCAGTCAGAAAAGTAAACAAACTATAAGGAAGAAAGTTTCAGGTCTCTAAAATTAAGTTATTCTTCTAACAAAGATTACTGCTGGCATGTATAGGACCAGTATACAAAAGATGAAGCATTTAATAACACAAAAGCCTGCTTTGTTCAACAGATGTAACCTACACATTTGTACTCTAACAGGACACCAGGTAGGTAAAACACTAATTGCAAACCTTTCAGATTAAGTATTTCACATTTTTAGGAGGTATTTTTCTTTGTAACATTATTACTTCAAACTTAAACACTACACAAATACCTAAACTTAATATCATTTAATAAAGTACCTTAAAAATGTTCCTACTGTTAGAAGTTAAAACAAAATTGATTTGAGATCAGAAGCTAAGTACTTGGGAAAAAGAGCACACTGAAACACACAACCAACCATTAACTATTGTGCACTTCTGCAGGTACAGAGAATTTTCTTCAATTTAGTTTATTTAGATCTGTTGAATGATAAATTTATCCAATATTGAGAAATGAACTGGGAACCAAAAAGAGCACTAAAGCTGTTTGGTTTTTTTCTTCCAGTGTATTAATAATTAAAATTTTGAAGGAAATTATAAACATGTAGTTAATTCAGTAACTACAGATAATACCACCTTTGTTGAATAAACTTGATGACTCTGAAGGGATTTTTTTGTTGTTGTTATAATGATAATACTTAAAATTTAACAAAATGTTGTAGAAAAGTGAGGGGTTTGTACACCTTTAATTCCACTTTCCATCAAAATGCAGCTGTACATAACTGTGAATAAAAAAAAATTTAAAAATCAGAAGGCATGATTCACCATTTTCACAATCAAAATACACAAAGAACTGTAATCAATGCACAGTAGGCTATACAATGCTGTCATAATGATCACCAATGATTAGCGAGAGAAAGCATTCTCCTAGCTAGAGCTAATTATACTAAACAAGAATAATCTTTTTTTCTGAAAAAAATACTGAAAAATAGAAACGTAAAACAAGATTAAAACGGATTGCTTAAATCAGGCTGCCCAACTTTGCTGATTAAACAAATTATCTTTTCATTATCACTTAAGTCATGGAAACAAAGGACTAGAAACAACTTCCTACATCAGGAGCCCAGTTCTCAACAAAACACACATAATCACTTAAAAAGAGATTACAAACTCATTCTTACAGCACCTGCGTATTTTACCCCATGACTCCTACTGGGAAAATAATCCAGAAGGGGTTTTTTTGCCCTGATGGTTTCAGGCCGCCTTATAGTTTTCCACATAAACATTTACATTGTCAAACCAATCTACCCATTCACATCCTAGCACTAACTTCCAGTTCTTCCTTCCCACCTCTCCATCCCCTTCACCACACACTTGGATTCAGAGAAAGCAATTGTGGTTTTATTGAGAGTAGATTTTTTTATCATCACATGGTTAAACTCCTAACCTAGTAGTCTGTCTCTGAGTCTGTTCCAATTTGATTTTACCCTTCTTAAATTGCAGAGCACCAAAACCATGTGCAGTATCCCAGATGATGTCTCAGCAGGCCCCTGTGCAGCAGGTTGCTCATTTGTGCAAGACCTGACCTGTGCCCAGTACTTTTTCAGTCTCTTCATGTTGGCAGTTTAGAGATCCCACCACCACCCAACTCCACCCTCCAGCATTTTCAAATTATATGCTCCCCCTTAGAGGAAAACATATTCTGTTCAAGTACAGCCTCACATACATAAATCAAGATTTTTTACTTTTAAATCTCACTTTTTAAAATTATTACTTCAATTTCCAAGGTCCTTCATCTCTTCTTGCATAATCTTCCTGCGTACTAATTAAACCTCTCAAAATTCATCAACAGTTTCATCACCATAATTTTAAAATTTGCCTAAGCAGATAAGATCTACTTCCTGTCTAGAAAATCAGTTCACTTATCAAAACCACCAGGTTAGCATGACACAATTTGGAAAGCTCATTTTGCACTTTAACATTTCTCCTTGCTTTCCACCACCCCTTAGAATTTCTTCTGAAGTTTCACATATAGCTGAAGTTAGACCAACATATCTCTGTACTTTAAAGCTGGACTCAACATTTTTCACATTCTGAAAACATCAGCATCGTATCTGCTAAACTCGGGTATCTGTTCTCAGATGGTGTCACCTCCTATTCAAAAGATTGCCTTAGAAAGTTGAAGGTAAGCATGAACATCTTGAATCCTGCAACAGAGATCACTGAATTGACTTTATTAAAATATGCAATCTGTATTTATCAGAGTCTTGGTAATTCCTAATTCCAAATTACCCTCTCCCTTAAAATTTCATTTTTTTGTATCTTCCTGGGTTAAAAATCACTGCCCTTATTGAGAGTTGATTACTTATACTTTGTCCTGGTGAGCATAAAGCATTGAATAATATCTGTGCTATTTCCTCTGAGATTTTTGCCACTGTTCCTTGGAGTTGATTTTGAAACCATACATTCCAGCAAATCAGTCTCAGATCACCCTTAATCTCTTTTTTCTTGGTACCAAACGGCTGCAACTACTTTTTCCTTATTTTTCTATTTGCATCTTTCTATTGTCTGTCTCCAAGCATGAAAAGTCCAAGTCCATTCGTGTTTTAACAATTCTCAGCTAAGATTCACTTTTTGATTGATAATAGGACATTCTTTTCTCGGTTCTTCCTCCTGTTTCTTGCAGGCTCTCTGCTTATTCCTAGCAGCCTTTCTGAGGTAAGTTTCCATGCAATCAGATCACATCCTTGAGTTTTTCTGACGTTTGAAAGATTCCAATTGTGTTAACATTTTTCATTAAAAGAGATTCTCTCTGTATTCAAGTCAGAGCAATCTTGTTTATCCAAATTTTCACAGGATTTCCTTCTGAAATCTGAAATTTTACTCCAGATTTATGAACTTTAGACCATACCTCTATATAGGATTTTTTTTTTTTTTGCTGTATATGCATGTAAATTTGCATGATTAAAAAAGGCATAGCTGTAGAAAACAGGTAACATTTATTGTATATACAGTGCCAGCACACCCCTTTCTTCTGCTTCTCAGAGATTTTGAGTTGTCAGACTTGGTAATTCCTATTCTCAAGGCTGCCAAACTGAGTTTCTACTGTAATTCTTGCAATCTAAAGTTTTCCCTGCATCCTCCAACTTCACATTAAAGGTTACACACACCACTAAATAAAATCATGAGACTCCAATCATCTTAATAGGCTAGTGCCGCCTTTGGAAGAAATTAAGGTAGATGTACACAACAGTTTCACAAAATTAGTATTTTAAACAATATATAGACTGCACACTTCAATACACGACTTTGAAAGCATGAGTGTCTCTGTTTCTACAGTAATGCCCAAAGGTTGTTTGGATCTTTCAGCGTGGACAACCTCTGAAGTTGACTATGTATCTCTGGTCACTTCCTTGTATGGATGTTTCTCAAATACACATTACTTTTAAACGAGCATGAGTTAACTATATTTTTGCCCAGGAGAAATTTTTCTCTTCCAGATTAGGACTTTCTCTTGTTCCCCTTGAAAAGAACATCAAGTATTCCAAATTTATTTTATGGTTTCTTTGTAGGGGAAGAAAACATTGCAAAGATGATTATTCAGGGCAAGGCATCAGGTACAACAAAGGAGCCACAAAAGGTGAAATATGAGAGAAAGCAGAGTATGAGAGAAAGGATGTCTAAGAGTATTCCACTATCAATTGCCACAATTAAGCAAACACAGCTATCAGTTAAGAATTAAAATTTTAAGACCTTGAACATAAATTTACTTCTGTGAAGACAGCTTCTCCTTTAACCTGGCAGCTTCCCAACTACTGTGTAAACCTAAGTTTTATTCTGCATTCTTCAGCAGTTAGCTGATATTTTTAGAGTCACACTGTTCAAAGTCTGTTCCGGGACACTCAGCATAAATCTGGGTTTAATTTTTAGTGAGCAAGCCAACTCTCCATTACTCTGAAAACCAGAAAGTTAAGATATCACGTATAACAGAAAGATTATGAATAATATATGACATACTGGATATGGAGGTGTAATACCTAACTGCATAGAGTCAACACTGCAAAGCCGCTTGGGTTTTGCAATGTACTTTCCAAGGCACCAGACTCCAGAAAGACTAATTAGCTGACATGTGGCGCTGAATTTAAGCTGACTCCATGTGTGAGAACTGCACTCACCAAACCCTTCCAGAGCACAGACTGCATCACACTGATACCTGCTATAATCATCAGCATCTTCTAGTCCTACTGCGCTAGTGAGCTCTGCCATGACGTGCAGAAGGAGCGGTAGTGAGACCATGTTAAATACCGACAGAGACCCATAGGTCTTGTAGAGCCACTCACTGGCTCCTCCACGCTGTGTGTCTCAGTGGCCTGAGTTCTGGAAACACAGTGCAAAATTTTCAAGGTTTATCCAGCACCATTTCTGATCCAGCATGGGTACAGCGCTTCATCTAATGAAAGCAACTGTACTGTTATCCCTGGAAGCTGTATGTTCACAAACCTGGGTGTTTGTATCTGCGCTTAGGTAATCCGCTCCCAAATAGCCAATGGCTGACCACATGTCATACTTTGAAGAAGTGGGCTTTGTATTTACAGGCTAATTTCTGCAGACTAGGATTAACAGAATTAGCTAGTGACTGAGGACTGAATAACCAGAATTTGTTTTCTGGTAAAAACACAATATTTCCAAATCACAGTTTGATTTCCAAATGCTGACAGATGTCAACAAATTATTAGAGTTTTGATTTTTTTTTTTAGTACTGCAGCCTAAGCACCTATATTAAAATGTATAGGTTTTTTCTAACCATGAAGCCTTTTTTTAAAATGTAGATATACAGGTAATCCAGCTAGCCAACGTTCACAAAGCATTTCTATCAGAACTCCAGAATAGGCACTGTACACCAAAACACCAGAGATTAAAAGGCACACGGTATAACAATACCCATTTTGCCATACATTTAATTCGTTCACAACTGAGTGGTTACTGTTACAGAAAACATTCCCAAAAGACAGATTTATACTTACTAAAACAATATTAAAATTCATATAGCTACAGAAATGAGTTTCAAGTTTGTAGTATGAATGCCAGTGATCTTGCAATGATCAGTCAAGCCAGTTAAATATGAGTGTTAATTCCTGAAATTCAGAATTGTGTCTACAACTTATCTCCTTACTTAATGCCTGATGGTGAGACTATAGGAAAGGAGGATGAAGCTAACATTGTTCAAACAGGTGACTTGCACTGTTCAAAGGAATGGAACACTTAAATTATTATTCCAGTTTAGACTATCTCAAGGCAGAGTGAGAAGAAAATATTCTACAGTGGATTTTAAATTATTCAGAAACCATGATGAACTGCTATCGTTCTGTTTTTAGTAACCACTCTTATGAGCAAAATATGAGACATTCTTCCTAAAGAGGAAACAAAATGTGGAGTTTGGATAAAACTAGTTTCAGGTTGTGCAAAACAAGTAGCATATAAGAACCAGGTTAATCACTCATTTGTATTTGATTCAGAGAACAATATCCACTGCAAACAGCTACTCCTCAATTTAACACTAGCAGCAGTGAAAGTTAAATCCTTATAAACACCAACATCTCTGTAATTGTTTATTGTTAGGGCACATGCAACACTGAATAAAAAAGTCTAACCAATACAGTATCTTGCATTAAGGTTTCAAAACCCAAGCTCGTACCGTTTCATGACCTCCTGGGAAGTATATATTGTCTCTAAAGCAGCAATATCTAATATGGAAAGCTAATTAAGAGATCTACTCTACCACTACAAAAAATGAAAACTCTCCATCAAAACTATCTTCCATTGACCCAACATCAACTGGCTAGGTTAATCCCTATTTACAAATTATATGTGCAGAAAACAGTTATCGCTTGAGTATAGATACCCACATCTTCTGCGTTTTGTTTTGGGGTTTTTTTGTCCCTCTGTCAGAGAAAGCTAATCTGTTTTTAAAAGGGTGATAGTCAATAGTTTGGTAGGATACAGCAGCAGCAGCTACTAAGCGGTACAGATACCAAAGGATCAGGGAAGGTGCACAAAAGAGATGAAGAGGACCAGGGCAGAGGCAGTATTACAAGGCCAGAGAGAACAGGCTGAGGGCACTCCCCAGCATGGCCCCACTTGGCCTTGCTGGGTTTGCTTCCCAAAGATAAGACTTCCAGTAGCCACATGCCCTCTTCTGTCTTATTAACAGCAAAAGACAGAGTCTGAGCAGCAGCATCACCAGACAGTCCAAGGGGACCATGTAAGGGAACAGCTCTGGTCCTAAGTCCATATCCACACAGCTGGGACAGCAGGAAAGGGTTCCTGAGAGAGTGTGTATTTCAGTTTCAACCCTGGGTGAGTGTCTCTATGGATGAGATCCTGGCTTCAGAAAAATAGGAGTTGGAGAGACTGACTCGCCATTCAAAAGGATTGATATTACACACTGTATCATGATACTCTGTGTGGTAACCAAACTGCAGAAGTCTCAACTGTGATCCCCTTCAGTACCCATCGGCTATTTTCAAGCTCTAGGATTTAATTTCCAATTCAAAAACAGTCATAAAACAAATTAGTGTTGGTGAACTTCAGAGTCAAATCAGGAGGGGAAAAATTAGAGCATAACTGAAGAACGACCTGATTTTTGAGAAGAAGTAAATACACACTCGAAATGTAAGAATTACATTAAGTACAAACACCCATTTTCCTTCAGTCTAATCTCCAATTCTTTTAATTTTGCAATTGCCTACACCCTAAAAATGGTGACACAAAGGAAAAGGGGATAATCACAGGCTGACAAGTTGCTGTGGATGTATCCCTTCCAATGATGAGATGTAAATATTATTTTACTTGCCTGAAAATGCCTTAAACCATTGTTTAGACACTACAGGTTTACATGGGAGGCAGCATTGAAAGAGAAAGAACTCAATGCATTTAAATATTAACATTAAAGCAAGATGATGATCATTAACACAGTTAACTATCTGAAGTCTTGAGCAAAGTCTTCCAATTATGTATCTTTACTACAGGGTCCTTTTTTTCATCAGCAGAACTTTTAAAAAAAATGCTAGTCAATGTTTAAACCCTACTATATTACCAACTTTTCCTGAAGTATGCTAAATCCACTGAGAGCTAAGTATTGTGTCAAGTGTTGGCAACATTTTTCTCTACTGAAGATATTGACAACTGATTTATACAGGAACTTTCATTTTTCACGGCAGGGGCGGGGGGGGGAACAAACTATTACCTTCTTCAGATGAAGATAATTACTCAACTGATGAAGTCCCATAAAGAAAAGTATTTCAAATATTCACTTAAACTGAAACATTGAGGAGCATAGACTTTATTTCCAGTAGGTTATGCATTGTTACAACTAATGCTTTCAAGTCCAGGTTGAACTGAAATTTCAGAATTCCTGCATCAGTTATCTTTTTTTTCCATGATGATATGTAGAGTAGTAGCATAAACCCCATTTTTAAAATAACTAGCTTTCCACTGTGAATTTTAGCAATACAGCAAAGCTCAACAACTCATTATGTGTCAGTCTATACTTGGCAAACACTGACTTTTTTGTAGGATTCTAAGATATATTCCATTTATCTACCCTCCCTGCATTTTAAGATAGATTTTAAGAACTGCCGTTCACCCCACACCATGGGAAAGAAAAGGACAAAACGCAGGAATCATGAATTTCAGAAACCAAATTCCCATATTAGCCACTGTTTTACTATGCATGGATGCTGGCAAGTAACTTCAGTTTGGCCATATGTAACACACTAATACTTGCTTACGTCCAAAGAATAAGAATTAAAGGTCAGGTAGTGATTTAAAATAGATATATACATATACTTTGTAAGTTATTTTTTCCATGGGGCAGGGGGGTGCTTTCTTAATAGCTAATGCCCTGCTACAATACCATTCAAGTCAATGGAGAAAACACCTTTCTATTTTTCTTTCCTGCAGTTGTTTTAACACCCGAAAGAAGCTTAATTAATTTGTCTTATGAAACATGTTTATTAAGGGCATCTAATACACTATTCTCATTTAAAGTGATGTTAAAACATGTAACTAAAAAGCCTCTGAGTTCAAGGCAACTGGTTCAAATTTAGCCAGTGTCTTTTTATTTCACCATATTATATTCCAATGAAAGCTATTTTGGGAAGAGAGAGGGACAAAGCTGGAGCAAAACTGTTTTGGCCATACAATTATGGGAATACTGCTATTATTCAGGCATCAGGAAATAGGAAGCGTCACAAAAATTACTTCCTTACCTACATTTGTTAGAAATAAAGGAAAGATCTTCTTGATCTCTGGTATAAATGCTTGTGATGCCAAAATATTGGATGGCTTGAATCCAGGATATTAAAACAGTCCCTGCCTTTTGAAGTCTGAATTTTGTTTTTTTAAATACTGATATCCCTTACAAGTCTAGAGATCAGCAATATTGTCCATCTTACTCCACTCCTCACTCCACTAGCCTTTTATCTGCTAGCATAACAACGGATATACATACTTATTACTCAGAACTGGGTTATGCAGTTGTTTTGCATCTTTTTTAATTCCATTCTCTTACTAACGTTGGCAATGCTTCAGGAGTTATTTGGGGAAGTAAAAGATATTGGGAACCCTTAACAGCCCTTAACAATTGATTGCAATATTTTTCAGATGTCCTTAAAACTAACCTTTACCTCCAAAATTTGATACAGAAAAAAGTTTGTACTATAAACTATACAAGTGAAAGTTAGAAAAACATGAAGCATAATATTACGGTACCACCAGAGTTAACGCTAAACAAAGCATTTGAGGAAAGCAATATTGAGCTTGAATCATATACAAGTCATTTACACCCTCCTTGCATACAAAACATCACATACCATGTGAAAAAACAAACTAAACAGGAAACCCACTCTCATATTTATACAAGCTACTTTACATAATAACAGAAACTACTGATTTTATCCAGGTAAGGTGAGGAAGAAAACAACTTGCTTTTTTTCTGTAAAACATAAGTGTTCACAAGCAAGTAATACGTTTTGTTTGACTCGTCCAAGGGTTTTTTGGGGATTATTATTGGAAAGTCCTTTGTCATGAACCACACAGCTTCATATTCTGTTGACGTTGCGTTTATGCGATCAGAGATGTATCAGATATATTCCCTCTAAGAAAACCATGTCTTGTTACATTCAACCAGGCACTTTTTACATTGCCAGCTCTCCAAAACACGAATACAGACTATAAAAACTTATCTACTAGTAAGGAATAAACATGTTTAAAAATAGAGGAAAGGAGTAGACTCACACATTGCAGGTTTATCCTACGATATCAGAAGTTTTTTCCCCTCTTTTTTCCTTTTTTAGCACCTTGAAATTAGTATGTAGCATCCATGACTTCTGATCCATTCAGTATCAATACTAACCAAATACAAATACTGGCATCGATTGTTTCCTAACAACTACAAATCCCCAAATTTGCTTAAAGAAAATAGAAAATTCTTAAAGTTTCAGTTCTAAACACACAGGGGTTTGCTGCAGAACAAAAACATTTACGGCATCCTAGAAAGAAGGGAGAGAAAAGATGATGATGCTTTCATTCATGTAGTAGTGATGTCAATGCCTGCAATGGTAGTTGCTCTGACCTGTAGAGGCTCAAAGCTGGAGTGTTTTCACAAAAATCTCCTTTATAAAGAAGAACCTGTGGCAAATCACTAAAATATCCACAACAAAATGGCTTAGCAGGATAGCCAATTCAAGGAATCTATACTGGAAAATGCTGAAAGGAGGTGGGGAAGGGGCTGGTGTCTTAAGAAGAGAAAAACCATCAGAATCATAAGCAGCCTCCAGCACGAGCATATTCGCGAAACAATCCAAGTCAGACTGCAGAGCCAAAGACAAACAGACCTCCTGCACTGGTGAGAAAAACAACAGGATTATACCTAGCGCCTAAGCTCACATTTTACAGCAGTGGCAAATGGTTTTGAAAAACTGACAAAAAAACTTAATCAAGCCACTTCCCCAAGACCTGCATACTGATAACAACTATAAATAGCTGGAGTAGCACATTGTTTAACAAGCTGCAGCAAGATGGTCTATGTTTGAAAACAGAACATTTTTATCCCCCCCCCCCCCCCCCCAAATCCTCCATTATTACTGCAGCAGTCCTCCGGTTCAGCAATCAATTTTCTATATACTACTATCACTGTATAGACTACAAACATCGTTTTTAGTATCCATACATCATGTACTAAGATGCTGAGAACAAGCAGGGAAACAAAGACAAAATCCTGCCCCATAGCATCCAACTATATTCCAAATTGTGTAAAAACAGCTCTAGGTTGTGGGGCTTTTTTTGGTAACCTTTTTTCATTTGCAAGACTGAAGAAATAGGGTATCTTATTACCCTCGCCTGCTAGAAAATGGTGCCTGTATTTCGGTAAAATAAAGCTGTTGACGTGTGCAATTGTGGTCATTATTAGGGCGATCACGTTGTTTTCATTCATTCATTCAGGATTTGCTAGAGGATGTCAGCTTCTGCAGCAGCAGCTGGCTTGACCCAGAGGAGGGGGAACAAATTCCTTGCAGCGCATACAGATCACAGGGTGCATTTCTGGACGGACCATTTATGATTTTATGCATTGCACTCATTAAACCGAACCAAGTCATGTATGCTGCTAATGTGGTTCACCATGAGGCAAGCTCAAACAAGTTTAATGATGGAAAAGTCATTCAGTACTAATTTATTAAGGTTAAAATAGCCCACAGATGAAGAAGACTGAAACCACTTTCTAAAATTAAAATTTCCCCTCCAACAAAAAATTCATACATAGTAATGAAATACTTCACTGCTTTGCAGTGTTTTTCCTTGCTTGCAGGTAACTGCCCACATTCTTCCCTCTTCAATACACCGTAAGTGTAGACCTTTATACACTGCACCACTACAATGTTTTGCTCCGGGTTCACATAATTAATTTACAATATTCAGCAGCAGCAGCATCACTATTCATATGCACCGATTTTTTGTTTTGTTTTGCCTAGTTTCCCATTAGCATTTTCCAAAAGTTAAAGAAGGAGGAAAAAAGGAAACTACATTTAGTGCATCATACAGTGGGAAGAATAGGATCTTTAAAATTGTAAATAGAGCTTGAATGAAGCAAAACCACTGAAGCTCAGCTCCATTTTCAAGCATGCAAAAACTTCTGCATAAATAAATGATCTTTTTAAGAAATAAGTTATGAAGTATCTCTGTTCAGATTATGACACAACCGATTTGGTCATCTGCATAAGCACAAATACTGTCTAAGGTAAATTAACTCCATGTGTAACTGGCAGTGACATTTTGCTCATTTGCAAAATGCTGCCCGTGTCCTAGGACCATTCTGATGACAGAGATTTGCCGAAGTTACAAATACTACAGATCGTAAGGTTTCACTACACGTTAAAACTGAAAAGGGGGGGTGGGGAGAAGGTAACAGATTCCACTGCTACAAAACACATTGGCAAACAACACAGACCACAATTTGCCACAGAAATGAAACACGGCAAGACTTAAGGAAGGAAGAGAACAAGTGAGGGGTACTGAACCACATAAAACGTTCCCAGAAAGAGATGATGTGTGATACCTGATAGCTACAGCAGGATAACATAAAAAGTGCATTTAGTCTGATTCATTCAACTGCTAAAGTGATGGGGGAAGGGGGGAGGAGGTAAGATGGCCACTGCCACTTTAACACGTTCAATAATTTAACAGACAACCTGACGCAGGTTAAGTTGGACTTGCTGGGAATCAATTCTACATTTTAAACTTTACAGGCCTATTTTGGCTACACTGGGGTTGTTTCGTTTTGGTTGTTTGTTTTTTTTTTCCTTACAGTCTCAAGGATTCAGTACTGAATCTCACAAGGAGACTGTGTTATTTATTTTTAAGCATCTCAATATGGGAATTTCCTTTTTGTTCTGGAGTCTATGCTTGAAAACATTATATATTTTAACCTAAGATGTTATAAAAATACAAGTCTTTAAGAAAGCAAGCTCTGCATAGAGGAAGAACGTTTGAGGCTTGGTTTTAACACACACTTAAGAACTGGCTTGTGATACCCCAGATATACATCTAACCCATTAACAACCCCTACTAAATAACTACACCTGTAGACAGGGAAGAGGGTTAATTTCCGACTCGCTCCTCTATTACACACCTCCACTTCCAGAGCCCGTGCGCCAGGGCAGAAAGGAGCAGGAGCACTGTCGTCGGAGCCCCCGGCTGCTCCCCTCCGCAGAGGAGAGGGGCCGGCCGGGGGGAGCCGCCGGCGGCCCCCCGAGGGCGGCGGGGCTCGCCTCCGCTCCGCCGGGGAGGCACTTCCTCCCGAGGCCGGCGCTGGCAGGCGGCGCGGGGGGAGGACGGGGCTGTTTTCCCCAGCTGGCTCTCCACCTCGCCCGAGGAGGAGAAGCACGGCATTTAAGGGCTCGACCCCCTCCCCGGGGGGAGGGCGGCGGGCCGAGGTGCTTCCCGCCGCCGGGCTGCCCTCCTGGCAGGGCAAACCCGGGCACGGCACCTGCCCCGCTGCCGCGGGGCGGGGCGCGGGGGTTGGGGCTCACCCTCGCCCCCCCACCCGCTCTCTAAGACTCCGGCGGGGCTGCTCGGGCTGGGCCGGGCCGGCACTCCCCCGGGCTCCCACCCCCGCTGGCCCGGGGGGAGGGCAGGGCAGGGCAGGGCGCACCCCCCACAGCGGGGAGCTGAGGCCGGGGGTGCCCGGAGGCGCCGGGGGTGCCCGGAGGCAGGGCGGCCCCAGCCCGGCCAGCACCCCCGGGGGGCAGGGAAGCGGGGCGCCGGCTTTGTCCCGGTGCTTTACCTCTGTACACCGGGGAGCTGGGGCTCCGTCTCTCAGGTGAGCTGCTCCTCCTGCTGCTGCTGCTGCCGCCGCCGCTCTCCGGCGAGCGCCGCTGCCTGCCCTTCACCCTGCCCGGCTCCGCCGCGCCGCCTCCCGCCGCCAACGGCGGCGTCGCGCTGGGCGGCGGCGGCGGGCTGCCTCCGCCGCGACCCCCGCCGCCGCCCCCCGGCCCGGTATTGCTGCCCACCGAGGCGGAGGGGGACCGGGTCGGGCTGTGCTGGTTGCCCCGCAGGAGCTGGTACGGGACGGTCGCTCGGATGGGCTGCAGCAGCCGGCTAGTGCCCGCCGCGCCTCCCCCGGCGCCGTTCCCGGGGCCCCCGGCGGTGCCGCCGCCGGCAGTGGGGGACCCGGCGGCGCCGCGCCTCATCCTCTGCGGCGGGGGCTGGTGGTGGGACGGGGGGGTCTGCGAGGAGCTGGACGAGGAGGACATGGCGGGGATGCACGGGACCCGGCGGGTCACTCGCTCCGGCGGCTGCGGGGGGCCCGAGCTCGGCTCCCGGCGCCCCGCATGCACCGGCCGCGGGCGGGCGGGGGGGGGGGGGGGGGGGAAGGAGAGGAGGAGGAGGAGGAGGAGGAGGGAGGGGGAGGAAGGAGGGAGGGGGCGGGGCGGGACAAGCGCTTCACGGCCCGAGGGAGTCTCCGCGCCGCCTGTCCAGCTGCCCCCGGCGCTTCCTATCGGCGACGGCGGCTGCTCCCACGCCAGGCTCTGGCCATCGCTGCCCGCCCCAGCGTCGTGGGCACCGGGGGCGCTGCCGAGCCCCGCGGCCGCTCACATCGTACGGCGCTGCCGGCTCAGGGCGGTCGGCGGCGGGGCGCGACGAGGGCGCGCGCAGCCGGAGGGGGTAGGATGGAAACGGGGGAAGGCGCTCGCAGCCAGCTCCTGCCTCTGCCGCTGCCCCCGCCGGCGCCCGGGAGCCGCGGCCAGCACCATCCGCTCCCCGCGCCGCCCTGCCTCCGAATGGCAACGCGCAGCCCCGACGCCCGGCCGCGACGGGCAGGGGCGGCAGCCAGGCGCAACCATTGGGCGCCACCGCCGCGCCAGCCGGGGCTCCCATTGCCCGGAGGCGCAGTCGCTCTCGGCTCTCGACCAATGAGAGGGCGGCGGCGGAGGGCGGGGCGGCGCGGCGGGGCGGGGGAAGCAGGCCGAGGGAAGTGGGATGTGGCAGCCGCGGGAGGGGCGGGGACGCGGTGCGGCGCCCGCGCGTGCTGGCCGCCGGGGGCGGCGCGGGCCCTTCGGGGCGGCGAGGGCGGGCGCGGTTGCGGCTGCCTCCGCCGGCACGTGGCCCGGGCGCCGCCGGTCCCTGCCGTCGGGGCGGTGGAGGGGCGCGGGGGGGCGAGAGGAGCCGGCCCGCGGCCCGGCCCCCGGCGTTCCGAGCCGTCGGAGGCGGGCCGGCCCGGGGCCGCTGCGCTCGTCAGGCTTTTCCGTCAGGGGAGCGGCCGGGTTCTCCCCGCAAAGCCTGCCTCCGCCCGGGCCGCCCAGCGCGGGGGTGCGCCAGCGGCCGGTAAAGATGGCCTCGGCCGCCCCGGGGGGGGGCCTCCGGGAGACGCTGCGGTGGGATGCGCGAGCCTGCGGGGCCGAGTAAATTGGGAGTACTGGGCTGCATTGGCAATCGGTGGAGAGAGAGGGCAGCAGCCCCCCGGGGCGCGGGGGGCGCTGCTCGGTGAGGTACCGAGGTGCGCTCTTGGGTTTAAAGTTGATTTTAGGAGGGTGCCGACTTAATACTAAGTAAAGAGAGCAGGCACTCGGAACCAAGTCTGGCAGCACCCCTAATCCCAGAAGACTCTTCTTCTCCCCACTGCCTCCACTGCCGTGCAGGGAAGGCTCAGAAACAGCCAGAACTACCTGCAGCGAAGTTTGTTCACGTCCGTTGTATCTGACCGACAGGCCTTCGCAATGATTTTTTCTTTCGCTGAAAGATCAAGATGTTCTTCAAATTCTAATGAAGTGCAGTTTCATCACTTCATACAAGTGTATATGGAATTTATATGAATATTTTCCTAACGTACATCCAAAGATACTTCTCAGAGAATGTCAAGAGGAAAATAAAAAGTTTTACAGTGATATTAAGGAAAGTGCTTTTGTTGGAGGAGAAGGAGCTCCCACTAGATGAATTGATAACACGAGACAATGGGACAGAAAGAAAATTAAGATGAGTAGCTTAATAGCTAAGAAAATAAATGGCCATAAGATCAGAAAGATAAGTTGAGCCGAGTCCATCAAGAGAGCAGTGTTTATGTTGGATCTGACGCAAATGGGATGCTAATGGAGGTGAAGGAAAAATTCAGTGAGTCTTGCTTCATGGAGGATGGCCTCTCAGATTCAAAGGGCGGGCTTTAAGAGAACAAAAAGGACATAGAATATAGGTAGAAGTAGAATGGTTGGTGTTTAACAAGCTGTATTCTACTATATAAGATACTGCCTTCCAGTCAATCAGTAATCAAGCAAAAGTGTCACAGAATTAAGTATATCCCTTGTACTCTTTTTGATTATATGATAAACACTCATAATTGTCATGTAGCACAGTTCAGGTTACTACACTTACTCTATAGTTCCAAAGCTGTCCATACCTATCCTTATCCCTTGGTAGCCCAGGAACCAGTCGATAGTCCCAATGAGAAACTGTATTCTAGGAAAATGCATCTATTCATGGGCTGTTAACGAGACTTTGTTTGCACTAGCACCATGTGATGCAGTCACCGTGGTTATGTTACAGAAAGGGTTGGAATAATACACCGCACATCCACATGAACATGTGCTTGGTCAACAAAGCCACTCATATAAATTAATTTTTTTAAAAAAACAGCAACCATGTATTTTTCCATTAGTCCAGTCTTTTTTTTTTTTTTTTTCTGCTAGCATGAGCCAAATTTGTTTGTATAACTGTGGTGTAGAGACTTTTTCCTCCAAGGATTTTGCACTGTGCTTAATCACAGCTTACGAAGTCTAGCTAGTTTATTTTTTCTGCTTCACTGCACTGGGATCAAAATGGCTGGAAAGCATTCACCTGTAGAAGTAGTCTGCCCACACTAATACCAGTAGTGTTTTAAACAGTAAGCGCATTTTCCTATATCTGTAACTTTGTCAGATAACATCACTGATACAGTAATGTCTTACAGACCAAAAATCATTCGGTGTCAGCTGAGAGAGAAGGTGCATCTTTGAATAGGACAATAGCTTATAAATTGCAGGTGTTGCCAGTGCTCAGGGTTACGTCAGATTAAAATAAGGTGAACTAGTATAACTCTTGAATTTAGCTGTTAGACACTATTCTACAATCCCTGCAAATACTTCCATCATGTTCTTCCCCATCAAAACAAGTGAGATACTTGAATAGGAAGAATAGATGCATAAAGACAAGGTAAACGTGACACAAAGAAAATCCCACAAGTCCCAACACAAAAACAACCTCCCCCAAACCATAGGACACGGCAGTGTAAAATATCAGTAGCAAGTCTTCCTTTCCAAACAAATCGAGGACCATGCCGCAACCTTACAGTCCGAACTGAACCGACACATCGCCTGCATAGCCTTCAAAGCAAGCAAAGAAGAAAAGACCCACCTGAGCTGCTTCCAGTCATGCTGTTATCAGACACATCAACAGCTGTACAGGGGACACTTTGCTCCCCAAAAGTTATTTCCATCTTCATCCCTTTCTTAACTACAATTAGCATACATAGTATAACAACACCATGCCATGTGCCCAGGAAACAGTGATTTGGGGAGTTGAAGAAAGTATTCTTCCTTATTTTAAAGTGGTATGCCAACTGCTGAATTTTTCATTATGTTTTTGGTCTAGGTTTCAGAGTACTTCCCTCAGGGAATACCATTGCTCTCTAATATTCAGAAGATCTAACAGGGAAAGTGAAGCAAAAACTGAGCTCCTATCAGAATCTTCGTATCTTTCAAAAACCCATGTTTGCATTAAATACCTTGAGATGACTTTTCAAAAGCCACATAAGAGGCGTTTCTTGCTTCTCATTTCCATTTTAAGAAACTACCTTGTCAGATGACATGTGCTTAAGGGAGTGTACACTGGAGGTAACGGGTATTTCTGAAACTTAAATCCTTTCTGGAGACACGGGCATCCTTAGCGCAGCTTCTGGGAGAGGCATCCTGAAAGCAGTGGAAATTATACATCCCAGCAAGAGCGTGGGAGCAAGGGAGTGAATTCAAGGAGTGGGGCAGTGACACCAAGTGTGTAGCAAAGCTACGCACATCTCTCCTACTATTATCAATTACTAATGGGTTCATCTCTCGAGGGCAGAAGCAGGTTTACTTGAGTGCCATGAGCCATGGAAACCGAGGTTTAAGCAGTCATTAGACACTGTGCAATCCTAATCCTTATTTTGTTCCTACTTGAAGGTTTTAGAGAGGAAAAACTCTTCAAATCTGGACATATCTCTCATTCCTAGGCACTTACCTGGGTGTAAGGCCATCAATACTCGGTTCCCAGTGTATCTACCTGCTTGTTTCATTACTTTTATGTCTCTCTTATCTCCCTCTCTCTATGTTTTCTTTGCTGCCCTTTGCCCACTCCACTTAGAATCAAGTCCTTCGTGACTGTCTCCGAGGTTTTCAGACAGAGCCTAACACAAAATAGTAATGAGAAAGGGCACATTTATCTTCACATATCTTCGGATCCATTCCCTGTATTTCACTTATTTGTAATGAATATACAGTTAGGAATATTACATTTGGGAAGAGGGAAATAACAAGATGAACTACTTACATCCCAGTAATATTCTGGAAGAGACAAGAAAGCATTAGCTGTGGCCGAAGACTGGAACAACCCCAAACAAACCAAGGTGCAGCTCTCAAATGATAAAAGTGAGTCTAAAATAACCTTGCCACTGTGCACTTGCAGCATCCCTAGGCAGGAATGGGAGCACCACCTGTAGTTAGGGCCCCCGTGTGAAGTGCCTCTTTCTGGTGCTGAGTAACACTGCTGAAGCAGGAGTGGCAAATTTTCCTAGAAAATGTCTGTCTCAAGCTGTGGAGGTGTTGGTTTAGTTTTTGGCCTGTTTTGCCTTTAAAAAAGGTTCTAGCTAGAACAAGCCAGTCATGGGAAAAACAAAATACATGGAATTATTTTTACTACAAGTTTTTTTGACAGCTGAACGCTGCCTTCGTCAGCCACACTCCATCTTCTCAGCTCCCAAGTGTTCAATGGCACAGATATGATCTCCTCATATCAGCTGAGCACTCTCTGTCCACAGGCTTCTTGGGACTTAACCTTGCAATTGTGCCGTTGAATTCTTCAGGGCTGCTGATACAGAGTCATTATCCCCACTGCTGGTTTTGTTGACACTCTCCAGGGAAGAGGTTGGAGTTGAGAAGTCTGGGTGAAATGCAGAGGAGTGAGAAATGGGACAAGGCATTAAAAAAAAAATATATATAAAAATGAAGGAAAGTATTTGGGAATGGGGTAGGAGGGCCTGGATTCAGGCACAGAGAGTAAGGGAGAGCAGGAGCCAAAATGGGGCAGGCAGAGGCAGGAAAAACTTCTGTCTCCCCATTCAGTGCCACTTACAGTACTTCCAACTCAAGATGACTTTCAAGTCTCTACATGCTCAAGTTGTCTTCCAACAACAAAAGGAAACCCACTACTGAGGACCTACCGTCACATTGCTGATCATCCAATTTAGGGCCAAACACGTGGTCAAGTGTTAGATTTCCTTTCCTCATGTCTTTGTTTTCCTGGAGATGGGGAAAAGGCATTAAGTAAAGTAAAGGAATGTTGGACCTATGGAGTCAAACAGTATTTATACTAGGTCAAATTAGTATTTGTGAATACTCACAAACTGGAAAATTTCAGAATTAATTTTAGCATCACATTTCAGCAAAAAGCTATTATAGGGCTGTCTTTTCAGTCAAATGGTGCTTGTTGCTGTATTTCATTCAGTGCACAGGATTGTCACTATGAGTAAGGACTGCATAATGAACAAGCCAGGAAGCTACAGAATAAGAACCGTAAGATTTCCTCTTAAGAAAATTTAATACCATTGTGGATAATTGTCTTTTTTCCCTGTCTGCCAGCAGCTTTTTTGTGATACTGAATAACTCACTTAAACCAGAACCTGCCCATTAACCATTACTTTTGTTATAACAAAATCTTATCTCATCTGGAATCAGACCTGCTGCTACATCCTCTCCTCTTCTTCAGGAAAATAGGCCAGCCGCTTGGGACTTTTGAATTATGTATTCCTTAGGCATTTGGTTTAACATAAAGGCAAACATTCAACTCAGAGCTAAAATCACCGATCCTTCTTCTTTCCAGGCTCCTCATTCAGTCTGAAGTTTTTCTTTCTATCCATTGGTACAGGTAATTCCATTCAACACTTTCCTTTAGCTAACAAGTCAACCATGTCAGACCTTACCCCGTGAGAAGCTGAGTTTTCTCCAGCCAGCAACGCTGCCCTGCGTTACTGTTCCGAGTTTGGTCACTTGACTCAATCACTGTCTCCATCCCCTCTCCCCACTTCATCATCTGGGAAAAAAAATCCGGTTGGCACAGCTGGGACTAAGGCCGAGTCCTTCCACAGAAGTAGCTGAGGGCTTTTGCAGGTTTGTTTTCCCTTTATTCCATTTCCAGGCAATCGGTATGAGGGCACTTGCGGCCAAGTTTGTGTGGTTGCTGAACACCAAAGTGAAACTGATTGAAACAGTGTAAAAATATTCTGATAACCTGACGTGTCAAATGTAATGGACGCTTTTAGCAGGTTTTACCTTAATTTCTCTTGCCAGTGTCTTATCTGTAAAATATCAACAATAATAGCTAAATAATGCAACACTTCATGCTGCATGGACATAATGAAAATAATTCTTCCTGTTCGTAAAACACCCTCAGGCTACATCATAGAACCATCTGTGAGGAAACAAATTATCTTTTCAGAGTCGCTTAGGTACTCTACCTTAAGTATGTACAGCAACAGTAACTTGAATAGAAAAGGTAGAAAGAGTAAGCAAATACCAGTAGCAATTTGAATATATTTATATTGTTATATTTATTACTAATCATACCAAATATAATAAATGAAAGGAAAGGCAACATTTCATGTGAGCAGTTACCTTGCTGAGGATATTAGGAAAGCACAGATGTGCTGTATAGTACTTTGATTTATATGGCATTTTACTTTTTAAATGAGCAGCATCCCCTTAACGGGGGAGATTTGAAGCCATTATGATCCATTAAAACAGTTATAAGTGTCTGATAGTAGAGTCCCTGGCATCTTTCCATTAGGATTTCTTGATTTGGTCTGTATCTGTTTTTTTGTTGTTCTTTTTTGAACTGCATTAACTGTGAAAGCCCCTACCACACCAGTGCCCTAGCTGTTGGGTTTGTGCTGGTGTTAATAAGGGTACATTTTGACAATACTTTTTTAAAAGGCAAATCTGAGGGCTTGGGAACTCCAACCTCGATTTCGGAGAGTCCTCTGGATTTCTTCTACCTCTCTGTTTATCCTACTTTAATTTTTCTCACAAATAAAGCCTTGTTCACCACCATCTTTCTTCCTAGGCACAACAAACAGCACCAAACTTTATTTGGAGCTTGTCACCACTGTTCCTTTACCAGCCAAATGGGATGCTGTTGAGTGACACAGTGGACTCCACTACCACTACTGGAAGTAAACATGCTGTCTCTACATCTTCAAAGCAGGAGAACATTCTCTTGTTAAAGAGGTTTTGCAGCCTGGTAAGAAGAAGAAGAAGAAGAAGAAAATATATTAGAGAGCCACTTTGTTTAAAGAATTTTAGGGTTTGCTACTCCTTAACTGACATACATTTAATAAGGATGTTCCATTTTGAGAGCTTGTGTGCATACAACAGGTTATGGGGCCAGAGCAGACTCACAGCACTAAGGTGAAATGTTGGAAATAATTATTATTATTTCCAGGCAGGTAATATATTCGCCAGTAGAACAAATATTTACTTGTAAATGTGGTTTGTTGGTGTGACAGCTATAAAACAGGCTTTAACAGTTTGCCTAATGCTAATTTACATACAATAAAAGTGCATTTACATAACACTAAGGAACAAACCTGTAAAAACAAAGAAGCCTGCAGTTAGCTTAAAAGTGTACTGTTTAGGTGGCACAGTATTTAAGTGAAATATATGATGCATTTCTGTTTTAACTGCATGTTTCATTGGGTTTGTGAGTTCATGTCACGGCCTTAATTGCATTTAAAAGCAGGTTTGGGGATGTGAATTTCCTTTGTAGCTTTTACATCCCAAACTAAAATAGAATGCAAAACTTAGGCATCATTAAAAGCGAGACAAAGGAAAGGGAACTGCTGGTAGGTCTCAGCAGCTGGGATAATCTCCCACAGGGAGAGGTGGAAACCTTATTCCATGAGTCATTTAATACCGAATAAACAAAGCACTGGAGAATAAATTGTAAGGCATGAGTTTTTTTGTTGTTGTTCATTGACAGAGGGAGGGCTACTTGACTTAATGGAGCCTTTCCTTTTTTAAGTTCTGTATTAGTAGAAAGCATGGACAATGTTACAGATCTACTTTTCCTTTATTTCTCATTGTCATTTTGGTTCTTGGTGTAACTGTAATCTAGTAAAGGCATGAGTAACTTTAGCCCCTGCGCTGTGAAGTAAAACTTTATTTGTGAGATTGAGCCCTCAAGAGTTGCTGAAATTCGGGATCCTCTTAGAAAGTGGCCATCACTGATGTAGTTACGTAGTGTTTTAACTACAGTTCCATAAAAGGTTTTGCACGCCCAACTATCACAGGTCCTGCTATTAAATGCTGTGCTTTAGCAACAAGGCTCTGAGGAAGGCAGCTGAGTAAGCTGTGTATGCTGGCATGGCATGCTCTTGGTCTCCAGTGGAATCCAGGAGACTGATAGAAGGCAACAAATAACCCCTTTGCATCAGTACAGAAGCAGCATGTCTGTAATCAAACATAATTATGGAAACACTACCAGTCAGAGCTGTTACAGTCTTGCCTGTAATCAAGAACAGCATTATTGCAACATTTATTACTCTCAAAAGTAATCTGAGATGTATGGGTCCTTGGAAAGAAAAGCATTATTTGGCAAATCTATCTATATGTGTTATTCGCCCATGAAGAGAGTTCTTTCTTTGAGAGATCAGAGCAGTTCCAATGAAGTACATCTTTCAGATAATTTCTTCAGATTCTTCATAGTCTTAAATGACAAAAAGCCCACACGTTACTTGAAGAAATTCTTTCCAAGCTTGTTATGTGCAAACTTGGACTGCCCAGCCAGGTAGATGTAGGCACACCTAATTTCCCTGATGCTTGAGATACAATGTAACCACAACTGGTGGAGATAGAACTACTACATTCAAATGAAGAGCTGAAATTAGTGTCATCATGCAGAAACTGAACTCTTTGATGTAATTGTTCAGTTATTTTAAGTTCAGGATGAAATGTCTCAAGGGGAAGACCTTCTGCTATAGTACAGAGTTATGGCTTTGGCTCTTCCAGCAGACAGTGTATCTCTGTTACATGAGAGGGAATGTTAAACAGAAAATGTATTTGGAAAAAGGACGATATGTGAGATAACTCATCATAAGAAGCATAGAGAAAGGGAGTAAGAAGTGCAGTTGATGCTGCAAGGGTAGAAGAAGCTGTATCTCTTAATTTTGGAAAGAAGAGAAAAAAAAGAAATTTTTTGTGACTTCTTAGCTCACAAGGGAACAGAAGCGAGCTCTGAATTCAGAAGTGAATGTGATGTGGGTGGGAAAGCAATGGAAGAAGACAAACCTTGTTACCTTAAAAATGCTACTTCAGAAGGTTTGGAAACCAATTAATAAAACCACCTCAAAGCTCCCCAAGGAAATTGTGTGTTTTGTTCTACAAGTTACATAGGTGATCTGTAGAGTTGATGTGGAGGGCACAAAAGCTGTTACAGACTACTCCCCATACCAAGCCTCTGAGGTTAGGAGAGTCAGCCTCTCTGTTTGTGTATACGGTGACAGTTCTGCCAAATACTTCTCAGACACAGCAGCTTTATCAGTGAGAAGGATCTAGGCTGCCATGCAAAGATAATCCTCCCAGTGGTGTGTCAGGCTTGAGGAAGGGTGTGATTATCATTCCAGAGAAGTGTAACGTGAACCTGTGCCTCCCATTCAGCCCAGTGGTGGCTAGGTCAAGGAGGCTTCTGCTCTTTGCTCACTCTGTCTTTCTTTTCTTCTCTTTCTTTCTTTCTTCTTCCTTTCTTTCAGCAAACAACTTATCTTCATACTAACTTCTTTTATCATGTACATTTAAGATGCCCAAAGCGTGAACCAATGCCCCAAGGCACAGTGGTCCTTGGAAATGGATCTCCAACTAGACCATTAGCAGAGTACTAGGTAGATGGGAGTTTCCCATCTTGGGGTGCTTGGATGGCTGCTGGCTCTGATTAGCATCTTACAATGACAAGTTTTCTCTGAAAACAGCCTAGTGGAGTCTTTCACTGGACTGAATCAGCTCTGCTAAGCCTGGTGTTTCAAGACTTCTCTACCAGCCACAGCCTGGGACACACAAAGCTCCGGTCCCCATGTAAGGGTGACATGGCACTTCCACACTTTTGATTGAACAGGTCTTAAAGATGGATGTTGCCTGTTCTGTCAATTCAAGGAAGCAGGCCCTCATCTAATGAAATCAGGTGTCTAATGCCCCAGGTCTCCTGAACTCCTGTGTGTCTTTTTTTTTCCACAGGAAGGACAAGCACATCAAATGCCAGATGGGAGAATGGTCATCCTCTAGCCACAGATGGGGCTGTGCTTATTTATGGGTCATAATTCAGAAACAAAATATTTGTGTGTGTTTGGGGTTTTGTTCTGGTCTTGCAGGTCCAGTAGCAGTGATGGAGTTGAGCCTGGAATTCAATACACAAAAAATACAGAAAAGTAAGGCCAACAAAACTCAAGATTAAACAAATAACTAACTACTGCATGACAACAGCAAGTGAGCTTGATCTTTTAAAACCAGACAAATTTCTGTACCAAAGCCCCTTTCCTCTCTGTGGGCTGCATAAAGGAAGGAACAGAGGCAGCTGCAACCACTTCAGCTTCGGAGATGGGCCTCCCAGTAGTCAGTCCTGCGAGAAAGCACCTGGCTGGCCTTAACGAGCATTATTTTCTAGAATGTTCCCCGAGCCCTGCTGGCAGGGAAATATACCTGCCTTATAAGGGAGAACATAAAGAGGCAGTTCTCAAACAGCACATGGTTTGACTTAAAAGCTTTCCTTAAGGGCAGAATTAATTATATATCATACAAATCTATTATATATTCTGTTTATACAATTATAAAGCATTATGGTTAATTAGTTGTGGTACAGACTCCTGAAGCAGAATCTGGTTAGAGAATAAACAAAAAACTCAGTCAGCTGCAACGGTGGTTAACAACTTGCACTTTCATATCACCTTTCACATTGAACTCTCTTGGAGCGTTACATAAAAGTTATGCAATCCAGTGGGCTTGAGTTTTATATTTTTTGGAGATTTTTTATTTTATATAAAACTAGAATATGCTGATCTGAAATGGCCTGACATTCTCACACCCTTAAGAAATGAAATTCAAAATATTCTCTAACCAACTTTAATTCAACTGTTTTTCCCGTTTACTGCCATAGCACCTGAGTGACCTAGTGGTTAATCATGATCCTATTATGTCTGGCATTGTATATACACAGAACATAAGCACTTCTCCATCCCCTTTTCCTCTCCTGATATATACAGCCCTGACTGGCCGCCGTGGGAATCTCTATCTGTCTGCCTCACTATCCTAAAAATAGGGGTGAAATCCTGATTGTGAAAAGATTTTGATTGGACTGAAGTGTGCAATACTGCATAGGTTTTCTTTTCAAACTATGTTTTTACATTATTTTTATGCGATGAAGTGGGCTGACATGCCACAATATTAATGCCTCAAACTGTCAGATATCTTTGAACTTAATTACCTTTTTGCCATCACATTATTTAACGCTGAGTCTTATTGTTGTGTATATGCTGCTACAGGTGTCCAGAGAGAATAAGTGGTTTTGGAGATCTCATCAGTGTCATGTGAGTAGAGCTAAAAACCCCATAAATTAGTATTATTTGTTGTGTCATGGCATATTGTACTGCTTAATGTGCACACCCAAAAAGGCAGTTTTTAAAGCAAAAAAGCTTGTAATATTTGTAAAATAAATTGAAGTAAAAAACAAGAAGAAGGGAGCAAGAGTGAAGTTAGAGTATGTATGTAGTATAGACTAGATATCTATACTGTGAAATGTAGCACACAACATATTTACAAATCTACAAATAAATTAAAAAGAGCACTCCCCACTGAAAATGCTGCAGACCGATATCAGTTCTCAGTTTCCTGAATGCATCATGAAGGTAGTGGGATTTGAGATAACTTTGAAGGAATGCTGTGTAGGTTTTTTTACAGTCTATTTTGGGGTATAGTTTTCTAGAAGAAAGCCTGGAAGATGTGTATGAAAGAACTTCTGAGAGAAAGAGATGTATGGGCAACTGAAAAAGGCATTGTCAGCTTGGAACAATGAACTGCACAGTAAGATACAAGATAACATTATAGATGAGTGCCCAATGGATGCCCCTAACTTGTATTCAAAGTAGCAGTAAAGGGGAATGCCAGGAAAGGGTACAAAGACAGGCTGATAAAATCATAGAAAGAATTCAGGAAGGTCATCTTGACTTCAATGTTTTAGGCTCAAGGGAAAAACAGGTATGTGTAATGAAAAGTGGAGAACTTGCATTGTAGAGATGACAGTTGCATTGATGCAATCACAAGAAATCACCTAAGAAAACATATGAGTAGAATAATAAGAGGTAAAAATAGAGCCTAGTGAGATATCTGTTGAAAGAGAAAGCTAGGATGGAGATCTCCCACGGCTGAAAGAAAGGTTAAGGAATTGGCAATGATTTGGAAAAGAAAACAAGACAAGACAGAGAGTCAAGAGAGGACAAGATTTCAGATTCACAGTATGATCAATAATGTCACAGGCTCTGGAGATGGAAAGAGTCTGGAGATTTGGTCACATTAACAGTGACCTCAGAAGAGCTGAGTGGAGTGTACCAGCCAAAACTAAAGATGACTTGGGAAAAGGTGAAGATGGCAGAAAGCCATCTGAGGTAATTGTTTCGGGCAATGCATTATTTTATTTTAGAAGTTATGGACAGGAGGAAAACTTAGCAGAAATGTGGGAGCAAAGGAGGTCAAATGTAGGATTTTAAAAAATATGGATGAGACAGACATACTTCTGTGTATGTTGGGATGGCCATGGAGAGTTAAGAAAAACAAAGAACAAGGGAAAAAAAACCCAAACAAACAGAAAATTACATGATTACTGGCAAAGGAGGAGGGGTAAAATGAAAATCTGATAAGAATTGCCATGATAAGGGATTGGGGGAGAGAGGAAAAAGTGGGAGAGTGGATGAAAGGAGAAAGAACATGGATTTGTTGATTAGATCTTCTCTTGAAAAAGAAAGAACTGATAACATGGATAAGAAGGTGGCGGAGGTGTGTGAAGTTGATTTCAGGAGACCATTATTTAAATTAAATGTTTGTATTTTCCAAAGCAAATATATTTTTAGATTATAAACATGGAGAAGTCATTACTTAATTTGAATCAACGTCACAAATATGTAAAAAGTAAAAAACATTTTCCAATCTCATGTCTGAAGTATAAATAATACTAAGATCCTCGGACGGTGAGAAAAAGTTTAAATATTATCATGAATTTGTGTGGGAACTGATTATTTTCCAAGCAACTATCAGAGATCCAATTTTTGTCTTCTGCCACTCAGGAAATATGTGTCTGTGTAGGTGAAAACAAGATGACATTTTCAAAGAAGTTACTCCCTACTATATATAACATTAGAGTTAACACAAAGAGATTTTTAAAAAAAGTAGGAGTCCTATTCCTGTTTTATACATGGAAGCCCACTTTTGCTATTAGTGTTTTACCAGCTCCCAGGCATTTCCCTGCTTCCTCAATAGGCCTGTGATAAATAGCCCGTAACTGCTCTGTAAATGTCATTTCTCGTATCTGCTTATTATTCTTACATATCTATAAATTAAGCTTCTTGCTGCTTAATTTTAGCAGTGACAGTGATCAGACACATGCAGGTAGGAAGATTTAGAAGCTCGGCTTGTCCATCCAATAGTCCAAAAAGCTGGAATATTGCATTCAGTGGAGGTTTTAAGTCCCCACGTAAAACAGCTTTTCTTCCTTCAAATGGCAAACTTTCCGAAGAAGAGTTCTCATTTACAAATTCCCATCGATCAGTTTATTAAATTTAAATTTCAGTATTTTATTGCTGTTTTCCTTATATCCAAGTTAGCTATGCTAAATAAACTAAAAATAGCCCACTTTATTATATGCAAGTGAAGAATTTTAATTGGTGGTAGTTTCATAGAAACACTCAAGAACTTGAGTAGCTGTACAAGCCACTATGTAAAGAATAACTACAAAGTTTATGAGAACAAAGATCCCATTGGTTTAGCTTTTGCAATAGCGTTTTAAGTAATGTATTTAGAAACTGTAATACATACACTAGTGTGATCACTTTGATCCAGGCGTTGGGATGCATCGAATGGACATCGCTGTGACATCTGAACACCATGTTAATAGACACCTCTCACTTTAAAAAGTTTATAATAGGCAGGTAGGCCTTTTGTATTTGTGTATGGGCTTTGTTAAGTGTGCCCGTAGTCCCACACCATCTTTCTGAGGATGTCTTAGTGTTTGGGAAACCCTGCTTTGCCCAGAGCTAGCACGGCCCTCGGCAGCCCAGCTGCATCCCTCAGCTAGCGTGGGCTCTTGGAGTCACTGGCAGCGATAACAGCTCCACAGCCACGGAAATCGAAAACAACTTTACTTCCCTTCCACCGCCTTTCTACCCTAGCACAGAGGGAAGGAAAGGATATTTAGGGCTGAAACTAGAGAGAGTTCAGGTAATAATAGCATTTTAGGAATAACTTACGAAGATAGATAGACGTTTCAGGAAGTTCCCACCTGCTCCTAAATTACAGCTTGTAGTGCATCACTGTGCGTAGCACCCTTACACACTTGGTAGAAAAGTACTTGGCTGGGCCTACGTATAAACTAAAATTTAACATGTTCAAAAAGTAGCATAAATTGAAAGTACAGAACAAGCTTTTACAAGACATTTAAATTTGTCTTGAAACTACCATTTTCTTTCAAGAAGTGCAGCATACTCACGAGCACACAGCAGCAGCTCCAAAAAAACATCTTCCTCCAACATTTTTTACACTTTTGTGGGCGTGCTTTAGTTAAAAGGATTCTGCAGAACAAGGAAACCTGAATCTTTAGGAGAAAAACATTGATTGTAAAAGTACATTATTATGAATTCATGTAGATTCAGAGAGAAAAGGAAGGGCTTATTGTAACTACATGACAGAATTTTAAGAAAACCAAGGAAGTTAGTTGGTGTGCCAAATTCTGTTATGTATCAGCAGTTTGGAAAGAGAAACCTTGATTTCAATCTACTGTTATCCTATCTCTAAATAATAATGGACATCAATAGAATAACAACATAATAAGGGTGATTTGATACAGTCCATGGCTTATTTAAGGAAGGAACTTCTACAAGCAATTAATTGGATGATGAGAGTCAGAATTACCAGCTAAGTTTTATATCCACATATCTTATTTTCCTCCTGAGATACTGAGCAAATGATATATACAGAGAAAATGTGTAGCTATTTGCACCAATAAAACATGTCAATGGATTTCCTATGAGATGCTTTTTCATGCTTTACCAGATCAATCCTAAATGGTTCTAAATATGTATGATTTCTTAGAACATGCCTTTGGTACTGGTTACAGTATGTTTATTCTGGAAAGACAAAGAACTCCTACCTAAGGTAATTCTGCCCTTTTGAAGTGTTTATTTTTGAGTGTCCTTATTGCTGGTATTACGTAGTATGTAGTTGTCCTGTTGTCATTTTTTTTTGCTGAATGGATATTTCCTGTCTCTCAGGCTATACTGAGATCACCTTCCATTTCTTGTGTGAGACTAATACTGCTCTACACACAGTGGACTTGCACGGATTATCAATGGAAACACAGCATCTATGCACCTTGGAGTAAGTCGTCTCTCTCTTCATTGGTCTTTTTACAATCACATCGAGAAGATCAGAGAGAGTTTTATCACAGTCCTTTTCTTGCCTAGGAAAAAATCCTTCAGAGGTCCACCCTCCTGGCCTCACTCCTGCACTACCTGTCCTGGAACACTGTTCCAGTCTCAAAACAAAACACTTTTTACAACTACTTTTAGTCATGTTTATGTTTAATATTTTGAAAGGGTACATGATACACAAAAACTGCAAAATGATAGCATGCATTTGAGCAGCCTTTTCTGTTTTCATGTCAAGTGTTGACAGTTTTTATAGGAGATTCCATGCTGCAAATTGTTTTATCAGCCCAGTGAATACATAATACCACAGAATTTGAATTTTTTAACTATTCAGATTGATATGGAAGGTAAATGACCTTATGCATGTGTCGTGGTTTAACCCCAGCCAGCAACTAGGCACCACACAGCTGCTCGTTTACTCCCCCCACTCCCATTGGGATGGGGAGAGAATCGGAAAAAAAAAGTTAAACTCGTGGGTTGAAATAAGAACAATTTAATAACTAAAGTAAAATAAAATGTAATACTAACTATAATAATAAAAATATAATAATAGTAATGAAAAGAAATATAACAAAATAAAATAAAATAAAATTAAAAAACACGCCCAAGAAAAGTGATGCACCATGTTCACCACCTGCTGACCAAGCAGCGATCCACCCCTCCTGGCCAACACCCCCCAGTTTATGTACTAAGCATGATGTTCTATGGTGTGGAGTATCCCTTTGGCTAGTTTGGGTCAGCTGTCCTGGTCATGCTCCCTGCCAGCTTGTTGTACACCTGCGTGCTGGCAGAGCATGGGAAACTGAAAAATCCTTAACTTAGGATAAGCGCTACTTAGCAACAACTAAAACATCAGTGTGTTATCAACATTATTCTCACGCTAAATCCAAAACACACTGTACCAGATACTAACAAGAAAGTTAACTCTGTCCCAGCTGAAACCAGGATAGCATGAAATTATTTGCTTAAAACATACATGGCATATGTGTGTTGACACACTTGGATCCACAGCTGCAAGCTGAGATCAGCCCTCACTCCACAGAAACTATCAAGTTTGATTTCAAAGGACTGTTGTAAGAGGCAAAAGCTTGCTTTTCTAATGTAGGAAAGTCAGAACTAAATTCATCTTTGCAATGAGGCATACTGCATAAATACTTGTTAAGATTGAGATGGCCTTTTTCTAATCACTTTCTTGATGAAGCTGTATCTCCTTGTCACTACTAGAAATCTCTCAAATAGGTTGGATAGATCATAAATACAGAATATATACATTGTAGGTGAAAAATAATCTATGACACTACCTGAATAACACAGTGGAAGTGAAAGACTAACCTGATTCATGGTTTCTGGGAAATATGTCACTGGCGTGAAATTCAAGCACAGTATGGGCTCTTTGCACAGCATGTAAGCTCACACACAGCTGCGGTCCAGCTCACTACTAGATTCCGGTGATGGATTCCTGGAGGACAAACAAGGGGAGCAAGCGCTTGAGCCCCTCTCTCTTCCCGCTGGAGGACATGGTCCCCCCTCACCAACCAAGGAACCGACGGGGCTGGCACGTAACGGTGCACCACAATGGAAAGGACCATTTCTGGAAAAAGTTGGGAGCCAGAAAGGATTCATCCCAGCAGCACGGCTCGCCCAGCTGATACAGTGCCAACCTGCCACCTTTTGCAAGGGGAATGAACCCGAAAATTCTTTCCTACTTGTCTGGCAGTAGCTTTTACCCTGACAAGAGCTGCTGCATGTCACCTGTTACCAAGGAAGTAGTTGCTGGCCAGGAGACCTGTGTTACTCCTTTCTGGGTTTAAGTTTTAATTTTCACCTGCTCGGGAGAGATAAAATGAATTCCAGTTTAGCTTGACGATCCTGCCTGCACAGGTGTGCTGTAAGAATAACACTGCGGTGTTCAGCTGGGTGAATGTTTTAGATGACTACAGTAATTATCAAAAATACTGGGTTTAGTTCCCCCCCCCACTTTAATCTGTATCAGATTTGCCAAATAGTTTCAGCTGGCTTTTTTCCCTAGAGAAATAAAGCTGGAGGAGGAAAAGGAAAGGCTCGTGCCTCCTTTGATGCAATACCTGGTATTTGAATGATGCAGAACATGGGAGCTGTACAGCCAAGACCTTCCTCTTCATGAGATTCTTTGAATTCAGATTTTTAATTTCCTACCTAAATTAGTCTTCTAATTATCATGTTATTAGCTTTTCCTGGGTGGGGTCCCCAGTCCCTGCTCCTGATACTGGTGTATTTTGTGTATGTTATTAAACATCCAGGGTGGAGCAGCACCTCTACAAGCAGGGCAGGGGGAAGGTTAGGAGGAGTTCAAGGTCGTCACCCTGAAGGTGTCCGGCTGCAGGCTCTCTGCCCCCTTGGCCGGGAAAGGGAGGCAAGAGCCAGTGCCTCTCCCTTCTCTGCCATCCTTCTGTCCATCCCTTTGCTCCTTTGGTAGAGGAAAAAATGTGTGAGGACCAGAAGCAAGAAGTTTGTGTTTTGCAGGGATGGGCTTCGACTGACCTAATATTTATTATGCATTTTATATAGAAGTAGGATGGAAGAGTTGCAGCAGGAGAGACTGAGGGAGATTCAGCTCCGAGCATCCTGTCTCCTGAGGATGGAGGATCCCTCCAAATTTAACCCAGGTTCTTGCATCTCAGTGAGTGAAGCGGTGTGACCACACAGCTGTTCAGCAGGGGGAACCCCTGACTCCAAATTTCCGTGAACTGAGCTACTTCTAAATAAAATAGTTAATTTCCTGTCAAAGGGAACAACTTACTCAAACTGGGACTTCTTCAGTTCTTCTCTTCATCATGAAAAATGGAAAAAAAAATTTGGGGTCAGTCTAAACAAATTTTATTTAATTTTTCAGTTTGACAACTGATCCAAAAAAAAAAAATCATTTGCACAGTCCTAGTTCCGCTGTTATCACTCAACAGTTTCTATAAATATAGCAATTAATTCGCACTCTAAAAAGAGTTAGCACAGCAAAAAAACCTAGGATACAAAAGTACACCTCGATGATTTCTCTCTGTGTTAGTACCAGCTGTGTCAGTCAAATTAGGCCATCTGTAACATCCTTGTAATCTGCAATTTTTAAATTCCCATCCAGCTACACCTATGCCACTCCTTTGTTTTCAGTAGCATTAGATAGGATTAACTGAAGAAGGAATCAAGTCTTCAAAGTTAATTAAAATGTTGTTGATGATGACCAGGAAGGCATACTTAGAAGCTATAGGTAAAGAGATTTAGATGCTTAACGTGGGGCAGTTGTGCCCAGGCTTTCAAGCTCCTGATCCAGGGAAGAAAAATGCCTCTGGTTTTTTTTGTGGTGGTGAACCTGCCAGCTAAATGTGGACTGAAGTATAGCTGCTTCGGCTTCCCCCGGAGGCTTCTGTCTTCTCCTTCCTCTGGAGGCCCCGTCTTCTCAGTCTGGTGCTGTTACATCTTTAATAAGATCAATAATCTTTCTCGGGTTTAGCAGCTTCATGAATTCTGATTAAGCTCCATGACAGTGGCTGTGTATTAAGAATAATAGGCAAGAAGAAGACTTTAGTGTCTCAGTCCATGAGGCATGATAGTTTCTTCTTTAGGCAAACCATTATTGATTTGATCTTGGGTTTTCTCAGCGTGGCCTCTGTAAATAAAGTGCTAGCACACACTACACTTACTGTACGGCTCCTCTTCCCTGCAGACCAATTCTTTCTGATGAAGACTTGCTTTAATTGTTCCATGACTACTAATGTGTTTAATTAAGGCTCACGTGGCTAAGTCTTTGGTGAGAAAATTAGGCGTGCTTACAAGAATTAATACAGTAAGAAATCACAAAGGTACAATCAGGAGCAAAAATTCAGAATGGTGTCTAGCACTGCTTTTCAACCAAACACCGGTGTGTGAGTTTCTGCGCGTCATTAAAATTCCATTAAGTATTTTGGGGAAAAAAGCCTGGCACTGACAGGATACGTCATCTGACCACAGGAAACTGTGCTGACAAAAATTCATAAAGTGGAAATTGGAAACCCATACTCTGAAGCTTTCCTGTATTAACAGTTTAATGTCCAACTATGTAATATATAATTTATGAGAATTCTCTAATGTGATCCAGCCTTGCATATTTTGCAATTTATTATTCTCATTTAGAGAGAAGTGAAGACCAAACTACTCTCTCTCTGATTTCTGAAGCCATTTTTAATAATTTTTAATACATAAATCTCATGGTAATTTTCCACAGACTCCACTTTGCAAACCCCTATTTCCACAAACCCTCTTTCCATACGGTGAATGTTTTGTTTTCTACAGTCTTGTATGTACTTTGTGTTTTAAAAGCGGATTTCTTTGTTGCTTACAGTCCTTCTGTGACTACAGCGGTACCTAAGCATTTTGGTTTAACGACTTTATGGGTTTTGTGTATTTAAACCCTTTCATTTCTGCTATATTTTCTGAAATGGAGTATGTGGAACAACATTCTGTAAAACTTCTTTGTAAATCCCATTTTTGTTTTTTAGTATCTGCTACTAGTTGTGAGTATCCACTCCATTGGGAGCCTCAAGAGATACAATAGATGCCAAAAGTACCATATTTGGGAGTGAACCTACAGTGGAACAAGAAAAAAAAAATCATCAATGTGCTTTATTTGGGAAGGAATCTGTGGCCTTTAAGAAATAGAAAGGGAGGAGAGAGGCCGCAGAGTATTAAAATATTGACAAGGCTAACAGGCAGTGCCTTACTGTTTGAAAATATGCAGAAATGCAAAGAGAAGGAGCAGTCAGTGAGCCCTCTGGTAGCTGCCATGGTAAAGGCGAGCATGCCCTTCAGGGCAGTTACCCTCTGCAGTCAGACTGGAAAGCAGGTATCCACAACCTCGGGGAACAGCTTGCAACAGGATAAATATGCCACAAAGATGAAACGAGGGGAAATCGAATCCCGAAACTAAAATTAAATGGAAAACACTCTGATAAGAAAAAGTGAAAGCATAATCAGTGTATGGAGACTAAAGAAAGATTTTTTGAAAGTTTTTTCAAGATGCAAAAGCTTCCTCCACTATTTCCTATTTGCATTTTAAAGTAGTTAGATAGCTTGGACTCAAGGTTATCTAGAAGAGGACTAACCTGCTTCAGGTCAGTTCAAAGGTGACATAGAAGAGTATTCAAAACATGTTTGTTAAAAAAGTAAACTTCACTGAAGTTTACTTTAAACTTTCCCATACTGTTTCTCCAAGAACTGTCTGAGATTACTGTAACTGAAAAATAGAGGCAGGGGAAAAAGCTCAGTTTTATGGTATTTAATATTGTATCTGTAGGTATTTTCAGGTTGTTGGTGGTTTTTTGTTTTTTTTTTTTTTAACAAACAACAACATTCCCATTGATTGCCTGGGTCTTTCATATAGCAAGAAGGAAGAAAAAATGTTTAAAAAATTAACTGTACAAGCCTGAGTACTTACCACTACTTTCAAGTCATGTTAGAACAGAGCGACTCTCAAGCTGAGGGTATGCTTACAGATCCCAGTATGACAACAGGTGGAAAGTGCCAAAAAGGTCTACACAAATACCATGGGCAAAGATTGGGACCTAAATACAATCAGCACACCATTAACTTCAGTGCACTGTTACTCGCAAGCACTCGCTTTCTGGTGTTTGAGCACAACGTTGCTTTTGTTTCACCAGTTCCATATGTAGAGACAAAACAGCTTTGCCAGTTATGCCATGGTGCAAAATAAAGAAAATTTCCTTCTTTGTCCTTTGTAACAATTCCTCTGTTTCCAGCCTAATCTAGCTTGCACTGCTGTACATGTGCAACAAGGTTTAATTACATAGAAGCCAAGATGAAACTGGAGGAGCCCAGTAACCATGGAGATTAGAGATCAATAATATAATACTGTTTGTTTATAAATTATCCATAGCCCATATATCCTTTTGTAAAAGGCAAATAGGCAAGTGAAATCCAGGCAGCATGCTCAATTTATTCTTATTTTCTAAAATTAAATGTGATTATGTTTTCTGTGGGTGACTACCTTCCCACTAATAATGTTATTTTCAAATTGTTCGATACAGTGTGGATTAGGTGAGATGACTGTGTTTGGAGAAGAAATATAAACCTCCTCAATACAGGAGTCATATAAATACAGAAGTCCTATAAAGCTGCATATATCTACATAGGAGTCATATAAAGCTACATCTGAAGGCTGTGTAGTGAAAAGTATACCCTTCGTAGGCACTACCAGGCCGTGTTACATCTCACGGTGTGATTAGGAAAAAGTTATGAAAGCATGTGTACCACACACAAAACACAATTCTCACTCCTAATTCTTTTTCCGGTTAAAAAATACTCACCACGAAGCTTACTAATGGTGGCAATCAAAATTTGAAGGCTATCTCAGATAATGATGGTAAAGAACCTGGAGGAGGTTTCAAAATCTTACAGTTGCTTTTCCTTTTGGATAGAGAAGACATTTTCTGACTAAGCATTGTTTATCTTCCCCCTTACTTTTAAAGAGGCAACTAATCAGTTTTACTGAGAATATTTTCCACTGGAAAGCCAATAGTCATCAAAATTTAAACTCTTCACATGCTTTACTCTTCCGGCAACTTTCTACTTGGAGGGAAAAGAAGAGTTTTTCATTACTATCCATTTCAACGTTTTGTTCTAGCTTTCAAAATTACTTTGCCAAAAATGAATAGTAAAAGTAGAAAAGATTTTTTACATTATTTTACAGTTTTAAGTAATACAAACATTATTTTACAGTTTTAAGTAATACAAACCCAGAAGTGACCTTTTTTATGTTTCACCTCATGATGAGTTTTTCTTTCAATTGGGAATAATCATTTAAAAAACTCTTCCACAAAATACAAAATCTGCCTCCCCAACAATTATGTGTATAAAAGGCAAAGCATGGAGAATTAAGAGCCATTTCAGAATCATTTATTGTAGTGTATCTGGCCTATGACTTCACAAGAACATTCAGCATCTCTTTAGCTCGAGTCTGTGCTTGCCGAGCTTTTGCAGTGAAATCCTATTTAAACACAAGGGATGCATATATGTTAGCATTTCAGCTTGGGAGTCCGTCTCCAGAAAATTCCAACTTACCGTGTTTCCATTTGAATCATGGAGCCATTTTGGAGCATTCAAGCTTGTTTCCTTTTGAATTAAACTAAACTGAAAGATGTGCTTTGGAATCCAGGGGACATTCGGCCCGTAGGGCAAGAGCAACAGTAGTCTAAACTAGAAATGCTTGTAAGAGTGGGTGTTAAGCCTTCAGCCTTGTTTTTTTTTACTCTGTGGACCCAATCCTCTCAGGCTGCATTACTTGCTGTAGTGTGGACATGGCTAATGAGAAGCGTTACTACTCTGAGTACTAACAAAGCATAGTACCCAGAGTACCATCTTAAACTGATGTCCATTTAAGAGGATGGATAGGGCTCAGGATTTTCTGAAAACCTCCTGTCCACCACAGACGCAACCATCCTGTATGAATTTCAAACCCAGCTGTTCCATTACTCGCTGCTCCCACTGCACCCTTGCTCAGCGGGTTAAGAAACTGCAATTACACCGTGCCTGCCCTGAGACAGCTTACAAGTTCCCCTAGTAAGCAGCAGATTGATTTTTTAAGTTGGCTCTGCTGGCTTTCGAAGTGCCTAATGGAGTTGGTCCTAGCGGGACGTGAACATTTGCCCAAGTGCCCCCCGCCGAGGAGCGGCACTTCCACGGCGTGCAGAGACCGTGCCGGTCCGCCTGAGGCATGGAGGGAGCCGCGGTGTTGCTGTGGTGAAGCCAAGCATGTAGGACTTGTTTGCCCATGACATCAGCCTTAGTTCATCCTTCTCTCCAAGCAACACCTGGAAACATTTGTTTTCCACTGGTATTTTATTTTGACTATGAACAGGCTGTACTTGAATGATCCTTCTCGGATTGTTTTTCTTAAAGCCTTTTGTTTGTTATAGCCAGCCTCTAAAGGTGGAACGCATACCCCTCTGCTTGAAACAGAGGAGGAAGGCAAGTCTTTAACCCTGAGGATCAAGAGCCCCTCATGAAGGCCATCAGATTGCTGCTGAATGTGAACTTGGGGGAGGGATGCTGTGGGATGCGGGATGCTGTGTCCTGCAGGCCTGGATCTCTGATGGTCCAGATGGGGATCTGCTGAAATGCACCACAGCTCCTCCTCTACCCACACACATTCTTTCCAAATGAAGGCAATGTGGGGAAAAAATAGCAGACGCTATGGCCTCGTCTTGATGTGCACCCAGGATACAATTTGGGTGTGTATCTGAGGCAAGAAGTAGGTCTTTCTGACCCCTGAATTAGATGTATAATTACTAGCAACTGTGAAGTGGAAGTCTGTGTCCATGAGAAGCAGGATTCAGATCCAGCAGGAGCTTGGAAATGGGAGCAACAACCAGTCACAGAAGCAAAATTTTGCCTTCCTAAGAAAAAAAAGCTCCTGGCTCCCAATTGATCTCCTTGCTTCCACTGAGATCAATGATCACTCTGTCTCCAGGAACAGCAGGTGAACCCAGCGAGGGGCTGCAGGCTCCAATCTATGGCAGTGAGAGGCAATTAGCTGAATGTGCTGGCCTACAAAGCACAGCTCCCACGCCGGCCGCCTTTTAGGAACCCTGCGGTAACAGTCACTTTGCTGAGCTTCTGGAAATACTCCAGATGCAGACTGTTCCCCCCAAAGCAGCAGAACTCCCATGCTTAGCTTTGCAGTCTCAATGCTCTTTTAGATTAGAATTAAATGGCTGAAATTGTCTAGATTTAAAAAAGAAAAACAACCCTAGGACAACATGAACCCAGCTCTTGCCCCCAAATCCATCATGTTGGCTCGAACTGCCGCCCCACCTGGGCTATGACAGGGCTGGGGTTCAGCTGCCTCACCAGCCTGATAGCTGAAACCATCATGAAAAAGGTACAGAAGACTGTACCAGTGAATTTCTCAGATATTTGCTAAGAGCAGAGAAAAGGTGAGACAGAGTTGCCCGAAAATGGAGAGGAGATGCAATTGCAGGGTGTGCACCATTGACTGAAACACACAAGATGCAGACGGGCTCCTTGGCAGGCATTGGAGACACAAACAGCACGTTTTGAAAAAGCGTGGAAGGCAGCCACATTTTAATAGACTTTCTCCCTGTCCTTTTTTTAATCTTACTTCAAAGAAGAGGTCACCACAATTCCTCTTCCCCGAGCCTCATTCTTGGAAATATCTAAGTCACTTAGACTCAAAAAAAAAAAAGTAGGAAAATGTAGACTACAAAAAATGAGCTGGATGTGATCCCCTACCAAGAAGGATCACTGTTCTTGACCAGATTCTGCCAGCTCTTTCATTATGAGGATTTTCTCCACATGTGACACTTAAAATCAATCACTGGAAGAGGGATGGAGAAGGGAAGTGAAGAGAAGGCAGCAATCAAAATAATAAACAATTTGGTGCCTGCTAGAGAATGTGTCCTTCTTTAAATAACAAGAAAAAGATGATAATGTGTTTTCTTTTGTGTTCAAGAAATCAAGTATTTTCACACTAAGTCAGTATTAACATTTTTAAAAAGCTTTAAAACATACAACCAGGTTTTGTAGTTAAGATGGGAAAACATTTTAAATTGGAAATGTGAATTTAATCCCCTCAATTAAATGTAAAATATTTAAATACTTAACCTGATTGCTGCCAACTGCAATTTCCTATAATAAGGAATTATGAGGATAGAGAGTAGTTCTTAAAGGCATATGGTTCCCATGATACCAGCAAAGATTCAGGTCTAGAAACTGCAACTTCATCTATGCATATAGCCACTTCACCCCTTCACACAAGTTACAATTGGGAAAATTTCAAGTACTATTTTTTACAGGGCATTAAAAAAAAAAATAAATCTTTTTTTTTTCTTCATGTGGACTAGCTGGTAACTGCGTTATTAACAGCAGATACAACAAAACAACACAGGTTTCCAGACAGTAGAGTCATAGGAAGCATCTGACGTCTGAATTAAAGGACATAAGAAAATTCTTCTGGAGAAACTGAAGACCAATCTCACACAATGTATCTCTTTGTGAATAATCAACTTGTATATCTATATATCTATACCTATATATATACACACATACATATCTACATTCTCTGTGTATGTGCCTGAGTTTATGACACATTTCTGTTGCCCTAACTTCTTACATTAATTTTGCTATAACCTTTAGGACAAATCCTGTTCTCAGTTATGATGATGTAAATTATAATAATTTTGCTGAAACCCAAGTTTGCAAAAATCTCTTTTTCCTTTCAGAACTGTTTTGTGTGTGTGTGTGCATAAAATATCTCTATGCTGAGGACAAGATATAGGCACCAACTGGCAGCTGACCTTCGTGAAAGTTATGTGAACTCACAAGGCCATTTTCTCACACATTTGGAGAAAGCAGCAGATTGAAAAACACTGGTTGCTGGCCTACAACTAAGCAGTATATTCTGAATTCCACCTTGATCCATTTTAGGAAGTGGTCATTATAAATTAACTTCCTCTACATCTCTCTACTTTGAACTGCTGTTCACTTCATAACTAAAACTGTATCTACAGAATGAAGTTTTATTTTTATCTGACTTTTTGCTTAAAAGCTGCATATTCTAATTTCCTCCTCCTTCCTCCATGGCTGGCAACAGACCAGCTCTTTTATTATATTTGGAGCAAAGAAACAGCCCACTGAACCTTTCCCAGACCACATTGTCGGGACTTAAACACTTTGAACAAATCAAAATACTTATTTAAAAGTAAATTATTTCCCATTTGCAATACAGCCTTCCACTGCTAACGACAGGTCTGATCTCTGCAGAAATAATTCTTTGGGAGAGAAATAGGACAAAAAGGCTGAGAGAGAGAGATAAACTCGTTCCGTTCCCAGGCGCTTTGCTGGAGCCATCTCTGGCAATAGCAGTCACGCTTGGCTCCCTGCAGAGATGGCCAAAGACAGACAAGCCAGAGGGTGACTCTCATCTTAACGTTGGGCAAAGAGCTCCTCTTGCCCTCCTCTCCTGCGAGCAGATGGAAACTAGGATGACTGGGAGTGTAATTAAGCATATCAGCATGGAGGAAGCAGAGAAGAGAGAAGATTTGTATCTGAGAAATTCCCCGCTTGGACCTTCTGGCCTGGCCCAAGCCAGCATACCATCAGGCACTTATGAAGGGCATCTACAAGTCCAGGTTGGATGTATCTGGGACAAATTCAAGGGAGGAAATTGTCAGATAAGAATCGTCGCTCTTCTCTGTTTTACCCCAAATTTCACCATCTTAATAACGTAGTAAACACTGTAGAAGAGGCATTCGCTAGGTCAGAGCAGTTTAAGATCAATAGATAAATACAGAGGGAAAAAGTAAACAGAGTAAGCCAAGTGTTGCTGAGTTACTGTGTTCTCAAAAACATTTGTCAGCTATTACAAAGTAGACCCTCAGTATTTTTAAAAACAAGAGCACAGTGCCAAGCTGCCACCTCTTTTTTTCCTTTTTTTTTTTTTTTTCCCCTGATGAAAAGCATAGGGTATTCTAACTTCTGATGTCACCAGTGCTCTACATTCAATCCCATTGTGGGGATGCCTTCTCTCGTCATCTAATGCTCCAGCAATGCCTACGCTGATCCAGTTTGCTGAGATGGTTTTGCACAGATTACCTGTTCTGATACCAGTTTCGGAGTAAGTCCTAAAAGAGAGTGGACTGTTCTCTTGGAGACTGACAAATTACTGGGTCATGATTTCCAGACTAAAGTGATATATCAGAAGCGAATGGTGTTTCAAAGGAGAACTTTTTCAGCATTATCTTCACAGTTTGTTTCTTTGGGGAAGCAGAATATTAGTTTGTGTACGAGCCAAAATAACTCTTTGAAGCAAGATGAAGCAATAGGTGCCAGAAAGGCCTTGTTCAGTTAACTGCAATTTATCTAAAACCAGAATAATCTATTTGCAAATTTCCAAGTAAGATTTTATCCTTCACTTAAATTACCTCATCTATTTAAGAAGGGTGTACTAGTTGGCTTTTTTTCTTCCTAAGTAACAGTTATTTTTATTTTGGAGAAAATAATCCTTGTACAGCTAGGTTGCTGTTGCAGTGGACACACTAGGAACACTTTTCTTCCTACTTTGTGCCATGAAGACAAAGATATACAAACCCATCTAACACCAAAAAGTGGTTTGTTTAGTTACTGTGCACATACTCTTACAAATAGCCAGACTTCCATTGCTACAGGAGATCCTCGCAGAGCAAGTCTCATCTGACTTCTTTTTGATGTCTGTGATGAACAGATCACTCTTGGGATGACTTTCTCTTCTAGGAGATAGCCTTCAGCATCTTGGCCTAAATCTCCCCTTTTGGTCTAAGCAGGGTGAAGTGGCTCAGGCAACCTGCCAAGATTGGCGGATCACCAGAAGATGAGCTTGCTCAGTTCAAAGTTTTTAAAGGTAAGTTGTTTTCCAAGAAGAGAGAGTGGGGCTTCAGCACCACTCTGCACGCTTAGAGGAATTATGTCAGCTCTCCGTCATTGCATGGCTAGTCATGTAGGAGATAGGAATGGAAGTCAGTCAAGTCTGCATTGCTTTTACTCACACGGTATCGATGTGCAACATCCTTTTCATTAAGGACTATCACCCTTGAGATGCCTGTCTACCAGGATATGCCCCAATCCCAGAAACAAACCATCTGTCCAAACCCAGCTGGATGGAGTAGAGTATCTCCCAGGAGGCATCGGACTGGTATTTCTAAAATAGGTGCAGCTTTCCTCTGAAGGAGAGACAGCCGTTGGAGGTGGTGGTGAAGAGGGTTAGTTTGAGAAGACTTAGAGGTCTTAAATATGAAGGTGAACGGTTTTGGACAAAACCTATCATCCTGGAAAATGGCTTTATTCCTAAATATTCTCTCAGATTTGTACAAATCAATAACTAGAACAACAGTCTGCCATACAAATTTTTTTATGGAAATAAGTGCAACATGAATAGAGATAATTTCGCTAGCTAGCCTCTAAGTAAACAAAAATGCATCAGCCATCTTTGTTCATTCACTCTATTTTTTACAGCTGTCCTAAGATTTAAAATTTGTCTTCAATTTAATTTATGACATTAAGATTCAAGATGAATCTTAATACTGATTTCTACTGTAAAGCATTTGAGAGATCTACAGCAAAACACTACATTTCCATTTCTCAATCAACAGCCTCTTACTTGATGCCATTTAAAAACATGATGGCAACTTCTAGCTTTGAAGCAGTTACTTTAACTTTATCATTGAGTGGATGCCTATACTGCACACTACATGCAGTAAACATATAAAAAAGGAAGTAATTTAAGATCCCTCTATTAATCCAATATCAATTGCCTTCCTACTTTGCCTGCCCCCAAAACATGAGTTAAGTTACAACATGAGTTGAACTACATCAAAAAAGAGAGAATATATTAACCCTGTGCGTCCAATTCTAGCCATAATTATACTAAGATTGATATGTACTATCTGCAAGTACTGTAATACTACTTGAAATAAAATCTGGCAGTTCTTTCCGGGATAAATTTAATGCATATGTTCTATTCCACCCTATCAAGCAGAGGGAGAAGTGTAAATGTTTTTTATTTGAGAGACCACTGAAGGAGAACTAGCCAAACTACAAAAGACATAAAAGTCAAGTAACAACAAAAAGATCCTTTGAATCAATTGGCAAGATAAATATCAAGTCTTTGACAAACGCCCTATCTAAACATATAATAGACAAAATCAAATTACAGGAATCTAAAAAAGCCTTTAAGAGCAGAATAAGCCAAGCAGATGCACCAGTAGTTTCTAAAAACAGCTGAAAAAGGAAATTACAGTACAGTTTCCAAAACATCACACATTGCTTTATTTTCTTAAGGAGAAGAGACAAATAGCAGATCTCTTCATAAAAAGGGTGACACAGTGGTCAGACTAAAGTCCCAAAGTCTTTTTCAGTTCTAACAAGTATCAGTTGCTTTAAGTAAGTAATTCCCTTCTCACCGTGATTGTCCATTTCACCTGAGTCTTTGTTTTCTGAGCCCATCTGCTTCAGACTTCTTTTCCAATGAGATTTAGATGGATGCCCAAAGCTGACCTCCCAGAACAGTTACATGAACATTTGGATGTGAGTGGCTACTCTAACCGTAATGCTGATATCCACAAACAGTTGGGTAAGGGATGTTTATAATTGAGGCTCATCCTTTTTTTCTGTTTGCTTGTGAGCAGTTTCTTTTATGTTCTGTTATTGAAGTACATGTGTCGACTGACTTAAGAGGACAGCCTTGTAAATGAGATCTTTGATCTCAAGAGTTTATTTTATCTTTGCAGCAAGGAAAAGTGAATTGAATTGGCTGGCAGAACTAAGACCTCTCTTGTCTCTGTTCTACAGCTGCTGCATCCTTCTGGGGTCATCGTAACTTCCACTTCCACTGCTACATACTCTCTTTTGCTACAGAATTAAAAAAAGGCTTCTCCAACATCTCATCTTAACCTGCAGTACAATGCTGAAAGCTTTACAACTCCTGGTTTATTATACGAATGATGCAGCGTGCTCAGACTGTTTTGCTTCTGTAGGAGGGATGTATTTGACAAACCACTGAGCTGTGATACAGCAAAGCTCTTTGAGCTACCCTGATACCTCGTCAGAAAGTAAACTTTAATAGAATATTCAGTGACTTTTTTTGGAGTAAAACAGTTGAGAAAGACTACTACATGGAAGGCTGCAGACTAAAAAGAAGCATCCGCTCTGAGATGTTGAAAGGAGTATGTGATCCATCGTTACTCTCCCATTATTTATGTTAATGTACAGAGGCAATAGTGTTAGGGACCGTTGTGCTATCTACTACGTGTACACAAAAAAAAGACAACGGGGCATAATACTGATGTACTTTCCAGTTCAGATCACCAATATGATAGTGTCATCGTATTCTTACCACCCGCACCTCATTTAGTTTCCATACTTTCATCACAGCCAATGTTAGCTACTACAGAAATAATGTTCAATGAAAACTGCTTTATCTCTCCTTTTCCCCTCCCCTTCCTTAGTTTGATGTAATTTTACTATGTATTTTTCCTTCTATACTACTAAAAGAAGTAACGAACACATGAGAACCTTGCCATTTTATAGTAGGTAGATATCTGTAAAAAACTAATAACTTTTAACGGCCTCGAAGTAATTGCATATAGAATAGCCAGGCTTAGTCAAGATCTATTACACTCACCATAAAGGTAGAAAAGCTCTCCATTAATATGTTTCAGAAAATAAAGTTTGAAGCATTATTTTTTAGGAGTTCTACTGAATGCTTAAAACCGTTTATACATGGAGGAAAAAAAATTCTCCACACAGATTTGTCTTACGAGGGACTGCATCCACAGAGGTCAATGTAGTGCTTTGGATCTTACTGCTTTTTAGATCATTCAGCTGGCCCGGCAGCACAGGCAGGAGAATTCAAACAGTCTTACTCATTAGCATCATATTGTGCAAATAAAAACTTTACATACCTGTACATAGAACCTAAAATGTGTGCTCCAGAACTAAACAGACAGTGAGATGCCATGCCTAGAAGACCAAGTTTACTTCTTACACTTCTGGCATCTGAAAATGATGAAATTCTGAATTGACAAAAATCTCAGTTTCACTCTATGGGGAGTAATGCTTCCAAGTTAACTGACTGTCAACACAACGGGCACAAGGTAGCAACTTTTCTCCCCTTCCAGTAAGCATGAATACTTACATTTCTTCTTTCGGATGGCTGTGATTCAGACAGAAGGAAGGCTAAGAAAGTGTCTATGGGAACAGATCCCTTTTGCAGAATGAAGCCCAGGTCTCTTTTCAGAAAACAGTCTCATCTCTGTGAAGGACGTTGAAAAAAAAGAGGTAGTTCTCTAGGAGACTCAAAGGACGTAAATACCTAACTGGTAAAGAAAGAACATGCTCTCAATGGAAGATACAGGGAGATCAATAATTTTCCTTAGTTTAAGGAATTTGACATAACAATAGGAATAAATCAGGCCTAACATACCCCTTTCTAACTTTGCGAGCTTGTTAAAGAATGCCAAGCTTAACACTGATGGAATGCTGCAGCACAAGCAGGTGGGCTGAACAAACCCAACCTGGACTTATTAAACCTTCTTCTTGCTACAGCACCAAACAGGAGCCTACCTTTGGAATTTAAGGAGGATTTTCTGCCTCTTTGTTGCTGTAACAGACACTCTCCAGCTTCAAAAGGAAATCTGGTTAATCTGGAATTGCCCTGTCATCAGTAGAAGAGTTGCAGTTACCTAAGACGGGAAGGACTTACCCCTAAGAGTTGCACTTCTGGTTCCTCTCCATACTCACTAGGCTGAGCAGAGAAAACCCAAAGCAAGATAAATTCTCATGTCATAACAAAAGGTTGGTTGTGGGGAGGAGAGGAGAGCGGTTTCTCAAGCACAAGTTTTATGCTATTGTTCAGAACAACCCAATCGTCTTGCCCAGGAGGCTGCTTTACTGCTTTTGTGAACACAACAGGTTCTCCAGCTAAAAATGCAATAAACTGTGTGTTATTTTGAGATACTGTAATTACCACGGTGAATATGCTCTTTGCCTTTTTCCTTTATTTGCTCTAGGGTCAAAAACTCTCATCTCTGACTACACAAGTGTATATTTGCCAGCTGCAGTACTACAGTATCAGGGTTTGAATCACACTTCACAGAAAACTTCAGAAACTGGATCTGTAACCACCTCCTTGACTGACCTGCCGGACACAGCATTGTCTGGTTCCACTTCTGAGTTTGTCACCAGGGAGTTGTCTGTAGGGACCAGCTTCCAGTCAGCCTTCTGTGGGGCTGCTCTGGATGCAATTATTCTTTGATTTACCTTTGAACATGTGGGCTTCACTCCCCTTTTTCTACATTCAAAATTAGACTTTTCCAGAGCCTGTATTTACAACTTTTCCAGAGGAAATAAGAAGTGTCTTGTTATGTTTGATTTATTAGAAAGTTCCATAAGGAAGCTATCACACAGTGCAAAGTACATCTCTTGCAGGGAAAATGTAGAGAACTGCAAATGAAACTCAAAATCTCCCATGAACTAAAGTAACTCTAAATAAACTATTTAATAAAGGAGTGCAGGCCTAGTAATATGCCCACTAATGGCAGTGACAAAGCTCCCATTTACAGCACTTCACTGGCCCAGGATCACACCTCCATCTTTCATTACTAGTTCTGGAGTTGGCAACCTGTCATTAATGTCAGAATCAAGACATCAGCTATGAAATATCTTTCAGTTCTGTCTAAACAATTTACATATATATGCATACAGTTGTATTCAAGTTCTCATTATTATATACAGAATATACAGAAAGGACAGCCAGGACGGCTTACTATTTTGATACCAATGTTGATTATATTTTAATAGTTTTTAGATTTTTTTAAAAAATTAACTATATTCCTTCATTGGTGGTCAAATGTTTGACAATATATAGAACTACCTGGTATTTGTTGCCAGTGACAGATATGCATATATTCACATATATTCTATGCAATAATCACTTAGCGTATGATGTTAAACATATCTTACACAAGCAATTCACATTCTTTATGAACTAAGACTCTTTGAAATCTTTTATTTTCTGAAGATTGTGCCATCTTCCTGTTGTTAGTGGGCAAATAGTAATATCCATAAATCTAACTAATTTATAACAGTTCAAGTGTATTTTTTTTTCTTATCCCAGTGGGAAGAAATTCACCTTTGCTGTCTGGATACCATTAGGCTTCAATCCACTTTTTATGGATGATCTCAAGCAAGGGAGAGGTTTGAGGCCCAGCCCTTGCTAAAGAGAGGGCAGTCAGGAGACACATTCCCAGTACCCTTGCTCATTACTAATACTCTTGCTAGGTGTAAATTTTACCCTTTATGGAACATGATTAAGGATGAAGGCCAAATGTTTAACCTACCATCCACATTTCTCATCATGGGTGAGTACAACCTCCTCCCTACTCTCCGTTGCCTCTCCTTTTCTTTTGAAAGAATGCTCGTGAGTGTAACAGAGCACAATTCTGACAAGATGTAATTATTTCAGATAAATTACCTAACTGTAAGCAAAAAATGAATGCAAAAAATTATATACTAAGTCAGCTAGCAAAGAAAGAACAAGTATTGTAAGTTTGTTCAGTCTTCAACAGTGTTTTGCAGTTCTGCTTCTAGACCAGCTGAGCTGCAGAAACATTTCAGATTCAAAATGGACAACTTGAATGGAAACATGCTATTTGCAGAATGATTAGGTTTTTTAATGTTTAAATATAAAACAATCATGAAAATTAAGTTTAGTGCTACAGATATGTGTTAACTAGAAAACTCAGCACACAAAAGAGTTCTAAACAATCTGATAAAATTAATTATTCCTTCTAAGACTGAGTACTTCCCAGCTCACAGCCATACTATACTCAGAACAGTGTCATAGATGCCACCTAAACCACTGCAAGTCACCAACATAGGACACAGAATAAATCAGATGAAAGTGTGATATATTTGATTAAAAGGACCCCGATTTTTAAATGACACTGACAAGATTTCCAAATTGAATTTCCAAGTTCAAGCTCCCATGAAGTCTGAATGGTCACAGCTATAGTAAACAATACAGGTGAAGCCGAGTAATAACTCTCACACATAAATTTATTTAGTATCACTATTATTTCGCATTTTTTTTATTGGAGTGCAGCACAGATACTTTCCCTGAAACAATAACTTCAAAACATTTAGGAACATAGCTGTCAAAAATATTAAATACATACATTTAAAAAAATCTAAAACATGAATAACAACATAAGACGTATTCACAATGTAATTTCTCCATCATTTACAGTATTTATCTCAAATACTGTAAGAGGATGCAAGTCTGAAAATATATGTATTTTAAGCTATCACAGAGCATAGAAAATATATGAAAATATCCACTAACATGTGGCACAATATAAATATTCTACCCCAAGAGAGAAAACAAGTGTAGTCTTTTGTGTGACACAGATCATTATTCATCACAAATCATGATGTTACATCAGAGAGCTGTTGCTCATGTAACAGCAGCTCTGGTTTTAGTTGGGAAAAACATGCTCAATGCTTGCGAGCAGGGGACGTAGTGGTCTGCGAGAATGCATGTTTAGGTACTTAGCCATTTAATTTAGCTGGATAAGAAACAATGTAATGTTTTCCTGTTCTTAAACATTGCCATCTGTATCTCTGGCACACAAATTAAAAAAAGAAGGGTGTGACCATTAAAAGTACGTGTCCTGAGATTTCCTTCTTCAGGGGGCAAAGAGGTTAAAATGGAAAAGCTGATCTGTGTATAAATCAGGAACACATGTGGTAATGAGAACAAACAGCAGCCAACAGGCAGGCGGGGAGGACTTCTCCAGGCACAAAATGAGATGGACAAAAATACCATCTACTGGAAAGGAAGTGCAGCAACTGATTTTCACCTTGAAATTGGTTTTAACCAATTCTATTAAATCTTCATAATTATTTAAGCACTCATAAATAACTCTGAGTTTTAAAACTTGGTTTAACTGAAAAGCTGTCTGTCCAGTAGTGCAAAGCATCGTTGCTTTAGCGTTAATACTGGGTTCTATCTGTAGAAAATCAGAGGTGATCTTAACACCTGTAACAGGATCTATGTGTTTAAGTATCTGAGTGAAATAACAAAACAGTGCAGACGTGCGCAGACTTCATCTTAAAGTTACGAAATGTTTGTGTCTGCAGCCTACCTACTGGAAGTAGATACCAACAGCCAGTCTCCTACTCAGGCTGAAACAGTTTTGCTTGATTTCTTTGGAGATAAACAGAATATTTAACATAGTAAGTTACAGTTCACTTTAAGCTAAGAAATGTAACACAGTTGTGAATAACAATCCTTTTGATGCAATGCATCTGATATACCAGTGGCAGACCCCCAAAATATTAAGTTGATTAAAGTAAGTCTTTATCTGCACCTTAAGACTTGTTCCTTGACACAGACAGAAAAAATAAAGAAAACATTACAGATCACAAAGCACTGAATTTTCAAGTGTAAAGTCATACCAAAATCTTGATAAATTATCATTGATGTCGTAGGTGAGCAATCGGTCAGGAACGTCATTATGGGTGCCCTGTACTGCTAACACATGTGGTGCTAGGGCAAAGGGTACATCATTCAGAAGATCTGACATGAAAGGGCTGCTTTCCAAATTTTGACTCCTTTCATTTCCCACCTCTGCACTTGACACAGTCAACTGTGATCGGTGCCCTGTATTTATCTAAAGAGAACAGAAGAACAGAAATTTAGACACTACAAGTCAGGCAGCTAAGGCTTTGTACTTAGAACCATCATGACCTACTAATGAATGAAAACAAAAGATACAATAATAAATAAAATCAGTTTCAGAGTTTGGTTCAGGTAGATCTAAAATAGCAGTTCTTAATACATGTCGATACAATTCTTTGGATCAGGCTGACTTGAATTAAGGCTAAAACAACAACTGATTTTTTTGAATTATTAGGGATATTTCTCCACCTAATGTTACTCTGCATTTATGAAACCCATGAGGCTGGTGGGACTTTTTGGCATTATGTCCAGTCTTGTTCAGGAGAAGTTATTTCATATAATTCCTTTCATAAACTGATAAAGCTCCATCTTTTGTTCCCCCGTTCCTTTTCAGAAGTTGTCCAACAAAGGCATGACTTTGATGATTAAAAAACACTCCCATCCCAGTTATTTTGAAGTATTAATGATGTTGTTTTCCAATTTGAAATGGAATTGCATGACTGGTTGGTGAGGTCTATTATATATGGCAATATATGCATTGCCAAATACGTGCTTTATAGAAAAACAGAGTTAACAAAACTTTAAAAACACCCAACAAAACCCCCTGAACCAAACCCAACAATAAATAATTAGATAAACAAACCCCTGCCATATAGAAGTAGTCAATATCATTTACAGAAAATGCCAGCAGATGGAATGCTGGACCCAATAGACTTGCAAGCTTTGATATTGGCCTACCAATATGACTTTATTAAGTGCCTAAAACTTCTACTATTTTAAAAACAAAGAAAAGACTATTTACTCTGCCTCTAGAAATCAAATCTAACTTGTTTTACTACTTACAGCAATAAAATCCTAAGCAAACTGATAGCTCTCACATCATCTCTAGGAGTAAGATGTTTGTTATATGGATTTCTATTTTGTATAAGGACACATACAGAAATATTCAGTAATTTGTTCAAAAGTGCTTAACAAGTCATGTCAGAGCCAAGAACATTAGACATGATTTTCTGACTGCAGTCCTGACTTCTTCCTTTCAACCCTCCATACTCAGCACACAGCAAGAAAAATCCACAGCTTACACTGTTACTAGGGTAGGGAGAGCACTGAAAGCTTTAAACGCTAATTTGGTGTTCAACTGATTATAAGAGTTAAATGGATCTAGTCCTGTGGAGGTCGTTTTCATCCTAAATTATTCCATGATTTTTAGGGGAGTTGTGCTCAAGATCTGACCTGTGCTGGAGCTGAATGTTAGAGATCATGGCTGTTACAGAACACTTGAGGTTGTGGCTGTTTGACAGAAGGACAGTTTGGCCAGTGGAGTGGCGGTGGGGTTGCTTGTTTTCTAGCTTGGGAGTATGTGACACAGCTAGGCATTTTGCCAGGTAAAAGACACTCCATCTCCTTCTCAAAGGAAGGACTGGATTTGACTTGAACGCAACCTGAGCACCAGTCATTCCTTACACAACCCAACATTTCATCTAGCAGGACAGATAAACAAACATTAAACTTTCTATTAAACTGTCAACAATGAAATAGATAATTGTCCTGGTTTCAGCTGGGATAATTTTCTTCCTAGTAGCTGGTATAGGGCTATGTTTTGGATTCAGTATGAGAAGAATGTTGATAACACACTGACATTTTCAGTTGTTGCCAAGTAGTGCTTAGACTAAGTCAAGGATTTTTCAGCTTTTCATGCCCAGCCAGCAAGAAGGCTGGAGGGGCACAAGAAGTTGGGAGGGGACACAGCCAGGACAGCTGACCCAAAGTGGCCAAAGGGGTATTCCATACCATGTGATGTCATGCCCAGTATACAAACTGGGGGGAGTTGGCCTGGCAGGGGGATCACTGCTCAGGAACTAATTGGGCATCGGTTGGCAAGTGGTGAGCAATTGCATTGTGCATCACTTGTTTTGTATATTCCAATCCTTTTATTATTATTATTGTCATTTTATTATTGTTATTATTATAATTATTATTTTCTTCCTTTCTGTCCTATTAAACTGTTCTTATCTCAATCCACGAGTTTTACCTTTTTTTCCCCAATTCTCTCCCCCACCCCACTGGGTGGGGGTGGAGTGAGTGAGCAGCTGCGTGGTGCCTAGTTGCTGGCTGGGGTTAAACCACAACAATAACCTTGCCAATTTAAGTCAGTCCAGAGTCAGTACTTGGCTTAGGTGACAGAGGAAGCTCGCTCCACCATAAGCTACTGGGACAGAAGGGGTTAGCGGTGCTGCACACTCTGAAATGGACCCTCATTTAGAAGCTTTTGTTTATACTCACGATGACTAGAAACCTAAAGCTTAAGATAAACTTCCGAAGATCCATTACTATTATGTCGCAGAATAATAATGTAAAATTTCTTAAGGTTAAGAAGTTTTATTAAAAACAATGACTGCTAGATATAACTACTAACGTTACTGGTTATGAATCAATGCAAAAGAGGAGTGAATGAGCTCCAAAGGAGGCAAGTGAGGAAAGCACCTTCCTACTGAGCTGCTGGGATTCACTTCCCAGTACAAATCCTATCTGATTTTTCCCCCTCTCTTTCAGACCACCTTCTGGAAAAATTGCTGTAAAACATTTTATTTTATATCAAAAAGGAAAGAGTAGTCCCATCTTTGCCTATTTTTCTAGGCCACTTCAGAGCCTTCTGGAGATAGAGAGGGTATGTCGCTGGGTTTCTCCTGCTTTAACAATATTCTCTAAGCTACTGTAATACTGACATGTCTGTACTACATAACTCCTACAGTTTCTTGTTCTTTATTTTCCCTAGCTTTCCCTTTCTCAGTTCTCTATTCTTATGACTAGCTAACAGCTCTTCAGAAAGCTACGTGTAACAGCACAGGCAAAAGTTGATAAAGATTTCTTTGGCTTTCCTTACCGATTCTGGTATCTTTAGAGGGCAGAGAGAATAGGAAAGCTAGCAGAGAAGTCAGGAAGATAGCCCGCATAGTTCTCCTACTGCAGCTTTCCAAGCTCTGAGCAAAAAACCAAAGGCAATAGCACTGTAAGTCTGTAAGTTCAGGAAAAACCCTAAAACCTCTTGTACTTGTCTGTTCTAATCAGCACAGTTATCTTCAAGTCATAGATGAGCAGCTCTCACAGAATCATAGAATGGTTTGAGTTGGAAGAGACCTTAAAGATCATCTAATTCCAACCCCCCTGCCATGGGCAGGGACACCTTCCACTAGACCAGGTTGCTCAAAGCCCCATCCAACCTGGCCTTGAACACTTCCAGGGATGGGGCATCCACAACTTCGCTGGGCAACCTGTTCCAGTGCCTCACCACCCTCACAGTAAAGAATTTATTCCTAATATCTAAACTAAATCTACCCTCTTTCAGTTTAAAGCCATTACCCCTCATCCTATCACTACACTCCCTGTTAAAAGAGTCCCTCCCCAACTTACCTGTAGGTCTCCTTTAAGTACTGGAAGGCTGCTGTAAGGTCTCCCTGGAGCCTTCTCTTCTCCAGGCTAACCACCTCAACTCTCTCAGCCTATCCTCATCTCAACCTATCTCACTTTACAAGGGATCTTATCTTCTACTGCTAATTGATAACACTTAGAGGGAAGTCTTCCTTCTTGTCATGGCCAAATAGGCCTAAGGTGTGCATCATAAAATTCATAAACATCTTCTGCTACAGACATATTCTCTTGCTAAGAACACTGCCAAACACACAGAACATTTATTTATGTTAATGATATTTATCTGACACCCCCTCTCCCAATACTTCAAATAAGTACTTAAATTTGTAGCTGCTGTAAACTTAAATGCTTCCCTGAATTTCTACTCTGCACAAATTTGTTACATTCCCTCTTGAAAGAAATAACCTGTGGAGCATTTATTGAGGTGCTGATATTTGCTTGTATTAGATCAATCCCATATTCTGAAGGGGAAAGCAGAGCCAGAAAGCTCCAAATGAAAAACAGGAAAAAGTTATACCTAGGAATCAATTAAGCAAGATCTTCAAAGACCCTTCTGCTTCCCCCCACTCCCACATTCCAGGGAAAAATGATCCCTCACTCGCTGTCCTATTCCCATAGCTCAGATGATAATCAGAAATCCCTAAAATCTAATGTGGGGTTTTTTTGGCAAATTATACTTTTATGAACACCTGTTTATATCTTAATTGTCCCACAAGCTGGATGAACTCAATTTACATTGCAGATTAGACTATCATGTGGCAAAACTAACTTCAAAGAGGAAAAAAAAAAAAAAAATCGGAGAGAGCACAAAGCATCTTGATCTTCTTTTTTCCTCCAGAAACCTTACGTTTGTTAGAAGGGTGCCAAATGGGCAGCCCCAGAAATTAAAACCCTTTCTGCACAGAGAACATACCATGTATTGACAATGATAGACCAAGAACCAGCTTTTCTTACTCTCAAGTCCCACTCCACATTTCAAAGCAAGACTGCAGGAAGGAAGGATGAATTACATGAGAATTATTTTACTGTTAAACATCATTTTACAATACTCAATCTCCGCATACTGTCAGCAAGGTTCGTAATAGTCTATAGATTCTGATACTATTTGAATAGCCAAAACAGTTTCATAAATAAAGCCCCAAATGGCTGGGAGCAACATAGTACAGATAAGCCAGGAACAAAGAAAAGCGTCAGGTCAGTATAACAAATGCCATAATCTGATCTCAGATCCAACAGTTTTTGGGTCCCAGTCTACCCAACCCCTCATGAGAAGGTCTTGGGTCCAATATGTCAAGATCAGTTTACAGCATAAATGAGAAAAGGACTTGAGATTTCCTATTTCAGTTTCACACATAAACCATTACCATCTCCCCCATGAAAAAGGCTATTTTTCACTATTTTAAAATGTTCACATTCACTTTTTCATTTATAGCAAATCACATTTTATGTTACTATTATTGAACTGACATCCCAACAAATTATACAATGGGAAAAATACAAAACCTGGGGAGGATGATTCTTTAATGCAGTATGCAAAACACGAACATGGTAGAAAAACGCTGGCCAAAGTTAACCTGGAAAGTTAACTGAAGATAGGCTGTGGTAAAACTGTCACGTTTGCAGTTTAACTCCTTGAACGTTGTGGAGCCCATCCCTTTACCTAGTACACAATGTGTCATATGCATTATGGCATATATTATATTATCTATTAGGCATCTACATACAAAGAAAAAAGTTCTTGTCCTGAACAATTCAGGTTGCAAGAAGCAATTTTTCAATTCTGCCTAGCACAGTCATTACAGGCAATCATTGCCCTTTGCTATGCAGAATTGTTTCTGAGCACTCTTGCAGTGACATTTAGATATTGGCCTTGTGCAAGATCTTACCAAGCTAGACATATTTTTGTGCTTCCAAATCATAAAGACATCCTTTAAATGGGCTAAGACATATTTCACTCATATGCTGGAGAATCCACATCAGTGAAAAGACATTGATGAAGCCAACCTGACCAGCAGGCCTTTATAGCGACTGCAGCAACATAATGAAGAACTGGACACTCTGGTAGAGAACATCAATCACGCATCAGTGCTGAGATCGCCCAAGTTGGTTACAATGCAAACACCAGCACAAAGCTATGTGATGCAATCAAAGTCAAGGTTATGAAATGGCTTATGTTTTCACGCATGCATTCTTCAAGCATATATAGAACTGCAAGTCCTAGAGAATTTGATATCCCACATTAGTCACACTGATTTCTACTTAAATGCCTAACTTATTTATCCAGAATGCAATCTATTCAGAGCATATTCTCTGGACGTTAGCTAAACAAAGCACTGCCAAATGCTATGACACACAATCCTGCTATGAGAAATATTAATTGAATACACTTAGAAGATCACCAAACAATTTACATTTCACCAAACACAAGGGAGTCAAAAAATCAGTTAGAGAAGGTATGGTAATCAAATTTAATTCAACTAAGCAAGGTGTCTTCTTCATTCTTGGTTTGCAATCCAAATGAACAGGGATAAAAGAAAACAGTATGCAAACATATACGGTAGCTGGCCACCAGATGCTAATTGCACTCTGACAGCAAGGGTGTTATATGTTATTTCAAAACTAACAAAGTATAGAATTAACCTCTAAAGTAAATTCTTCCTTTTTGCTCTTTTTCTTTTTTTAAATGTTTCTCAGCTGCCTTTAAAAACATCTAATTTGCTGCATCTCTGTGCTAACCATAAAGTCTGCCAAAAGTCTCGCAAGGAAGAAAAAATGCATAGTTTACAATGTACTGAGAAGCTGGATTTACAGTGCTCTTAAGCAAAATCAAAGATTACTGCTAGCATTATTATCATCCAAACTACTGAACAAGGTTTTCTAACAAAAACTGAGTGATTTAAAGAAATTTGTACTCTCTGTAAAAAGAGTTGTGTTTTTTTTCCAGAAGCAGACCCATTTTCCTTAAAAAGACAGCCTTGAGAAACAAAAAGTACATTCAGTCTTCCAGAATATTTAGTAAATATCAGAATGATGACAGAGACCTACAACACTACTGGTGATACAGAAATATTATCTTTATTTCAGGCAATTTTGTAGTATTAGAGCAAATAGTGTATCATAATATATCTCAGAATTTATTTAGCATTACACAGTTATTTCTGACGTATCTAGAAATGGAAATTGTCTTAGGGGATTGTTCTTCCAGTTGTGTTTCAGTTGATGCTTTTTAGGGTATTCACTGGGCCTTTTTAGAAAATTTGTAGGAATTCCAGAGTGAGCATCTCCACTGAGGACGATTCACTTTGCAAATAAGAAGAGTAATGGCAAAGAGGAACAGCAAGGAGAAGAAAAATTATTCACAAGGCACTCTGAATGTTTAGCACTTCGTATTAAAAAATCTAAGCTAGAAAAAAAGGATCAGTAAAGCCTTGTTGGAGGGGGAAAAGTGTACATGACATGACGGTTTTTAAATATCACAAAAACCCCAACCCAAAACATCAACAACAAAACACCCGCACAACCAACACACCAATAAGTATGTGACCTATATCCTTACAGAACTGAAAGGAGGGAAGAACCCACCCGGACAAGCACAAAACAGATGCCCTTGAGATGGTTTGGAAAACCTCACGTGAATCATGAGAGCTGCTATCCTTTCAAGGCTCACTCAAAAGTTTAGTCAGCATCCCCTTCAGGGACTCAAGAAAAAAGTTATTTCTACCTGGGAGAACAAAAGTAGATGGAAGAAGTAGTGCTGGAGACCTTGCAGTAGCTCGTTGCTGTACCCAAATGACTTCTGGTCTCTTTCGTTCTTTCTTAACAGAAATGCAATGAATGGGATTGTAATACTAGCTCAAGATTGGTGTTGTCAGTGGTTGCAATAGGGCAGACTTCCACGCTGAAAGCTTTGGGCTAAGATCAAGTCCTTGGAGAGGCTTTTAGAAGCAAGAATGGCTGTCAATGGAAATCAGCTTTCCCATTTGCTTTGGGCTCTTGTTTCCCAGCTTCTTATGACTCTCATTCTGTAATACAGCAGTAATTTGTCTTTCTTAAAGAGCTCCTGCTACCTGTACAAATTTTGTGTGATTAGTAGGCAGCATGTCTTTTCTCCATTTATCAATATTGTTGTTCAGAGGAAAACAGAACCAGATTTTAAAATAAGCGTTTAAGAGTATTTTTACTGATTTGTGACATACATTTTAGATATTTTTCTTTTTCATTTTCTTCTTTAAAGCATGTTTTTCAGCTGTTTCCTAGACGAGAACAGAATCAAGGTCAGGTTAATGTTGCTGAAATCTTAAAGAAAAAAATTCTAAAGAAACAGTGAACAGTACCTCTGACATTCTAGTTTTTCATTATTATAGCAAAGCTCCCCACAGAGTATCCTGGCCTGCAAAGAACAGTAGGGAAATGTTTGTTAAACCACGCTTTCAGTATCAATAATGATGTACATTTGTACATACTCATTGGCATTAAAGCAATTAGAAAAGTGTAATTATTCAGAACTAACTTCTTCTCTAATGTAGGAACAATTCGATATTTTAAATGCAGAATGAACTTTCTATAATTAGTACATGCTCCCTGCCCTCTCAAACAGCTAAAACTGTTAATCTCTGCAGAGGGAAAGAATTGCGAGGTTGCCATTTGAACTCTGGATACTCTGAATGTTCCACAGTTAAAGTGTTAGTTTAATTATCCTAGTAAATACTAGAGATGCCTGTGAATTTTATTTATGAAACACTTATAGAATGTAATTCTACCCTGAAAACTATTCTTAAGTACCACAAAAGACTGCGTATCTAGTGTCTAAACCAACTATCTCATTTGTTGATCCTAGAAGAAAAAAAATTGGTTTTCTTCATTAACAATTTTGCAGACTCAAACCAGAACAAGATTAAGGTTCTGTTTTTACTCAATCCCCTATAATAACAATTGGGCACAGGAAATATCTGAGGGGGACTGGTGATAAATTTACCAAATATATTGAACTTAATATAACCAAAATTGTATAATGATATTTTTATTCCTAATTCCTACTTTTATTTCTTTATTCCTAATTCCTATTATTTATTTCATTCAATAATTGTTTAAAGACAGAGAACCATAACATCTCAAACGAGGGCATCTCTAACGAGAAACTATAAAATTGTGAACAAACAGGGATAAGATGCAACATGAAGAATGACTGCAGAACTAAGAGAAAGCAGAAACAAGAAGGAAGCAGAAAAGGATTCTAAATCTTTATTAAAAATGCTAAGTCTTAATTTCACACCATAAGTAAAATAATTACACTCTTACCTTTCCTTCTATCCCAACCAATTTTAGCACTTTTGAATCTGATAATTGAAGAGCTGTATCAGCATTTATGCCCCTTCAGTAGCAGGGTTCCCGTTCTTGCTGCCTCCCTGTGCCTCTCTGGAGGACCCTGAGCTTAGGGCACTGTCCTAACAGGTGAATTTTGGACAACGTTCCCCTCTGCAACATGAATATTGTGATAAGAATAATCTTGGAAGAAAGAGAGGTGTGGGTTCAGTAAGATACAGTTTATCTAGTTCCTCTGTTCCTTCGAAGTACTATGCAAGCTATTCATAGCAAAGATCTCATACATTATAATAAGCAACATAAACAATATTCAGCATGTTGTGCTTCTGCCAGTGCCAGGAAATGTTACTAAGTAGGCCAGAATTTTTTTTTCTTTTTTCTGTAGCACGTATACTGAAAGATTAAAAAGTTCATGAAAATTACTATAGTAAGTAAACTGCAAGCCAGAAATGCAGGCAGTTGTAGACATGCAGCAGTGCATTCCACAGCCACAAATCAGAAGTGAAGGACAAATCAATATATTGCAAAATAAATAGAGAAGACTGATAAATGCTGATAATGGATTTGTTCTATAACTTCAGTTAGAACACTGAAGCACAAAGTAGTCACATTTAGTTTGCTGCTACCTTCATTCCTGATGAATACGAAACTCAGATAACTTTTCAATATAGCCAGAGAATATACTAAGAAATTAATTTTCTATATAACTTTAATTGCATATTGAAATAAACAGTATTTAAATAATCCATTTAATTTAGCAGCTTCATTTTGTCAATGTAGTTAGTGACAACAAGATTTTAGTTTCTCTCTACTGCTCCAAGCAAAAAAACATCCTGAAGACTTTTTGGGAAGCTGATGTCCTGAATAGGAGGAGCTTAGACAAATGGGGTCTCTGCCTCCATGTCTCTACCTCTTGTTCCCAACCCCTGCTATTGTAGAAGCTCCAACATGGTAACCTGCTACGGCAGAAAAAAGATGACAGTTTCTCTGAGGTGGTACACGTTCACGGAGCAGAACCTCTGAAAAACAGGGATAATACCGCATTCTTTTATTATTCTACTACGTGTATGAAAACCCAAAGACTTGAATGGGAAAGGAAGCTGTCTACATAAGAAAAGAACTTCGACAATTAAACATAAAAGACTAGTAAGAAAATAATTAGCAAACATGGTTTCATAAAAAGAAGTCAATAAATTTTTCAGCAAATTTGAACAACTGGGAAAAGCTGCGTATATCAGAAGTTATTGTTTTGAGAAGAAAAGGAAATCTCTCTCTGAGTAATTGAGGTCATCAGCAACATCCGTGAAATGTCCCCCCAGAACGTTAATATCTGTGAGAGGAAAAAGACAGGGATAACAATTTCCATCTACAATAAGAGGAAAGGAAAAGGAAATGATCTTGGATTTGATTTTCACAAGAAAGCTAATTACGTAGAGTGAACTGAAAAGAATTACTACTCTGAACCCAGGTGAAGCTTCCTCCAGCAATACCTGCAAACAACGTCCTCAGCCATGCTTTCAGAAGTTCTGTTAGGTGACTCAACCCCTGGATCTTCCTAACAGTCTCTCTCCTCAGTCTTGAAGATCATAAATGGATTCTCAGGCAGATGTGTGAATAAAAATTGCTGACTAAGTGCTTTGTTCTGAGGTTTTTATTGTGCTGCTTAAAATCCAAGCATGCAGCAAGACTAGCAATGTGTCCTATTTACAAATTTAAAATACTCTAATGCCAAAAATGTGAATTAGGCGAGTATCTCCTAACACAACTTTCCACCTGCTCTCTCCATAAAGATTCAAGTCAGTAAGAGAAAGGAAGGATGGATATTTGACTTTAAGTTCCTCCATACACAGTCTGTAGCTGGAGCACTTGTCAACAGCACCTTCAGCAAACAGGTTACCGGGAGCCAGTTTGTAAAGCTTCAATCTACAAACAGTAACAAGACGGAGTTGTCCTCAGCACCTACTGCTTAGGCTTTTGAGGTGCAGGAATAAAAGCATGATGACTCTCAAAGCAGTAAAGGACCAAATAATTAAATAAATAAACAAAAGGAAACAAATACTGGTCATCTCTTTCAATTAAGGTGGCCTCTTTCAGCCTCCCGGTTCACTATGGAAGGAAGATAACTGGACCATAATGAAAAGGAAGACGGGTACTTTTTTGGCTTTTAAAATAGATTTGTTTTTATCAAGCAGGACTACTAATTCCATTACAACACTAGAAAAGTATTCTTAAAATTTGTAATACTGTGGAAGCAAAGACAAGAAATTTGCAAACAAATAACTTCCATTTTATCTTGTATTTTTTAAAAGTGCTTTAGAACAAAATTTGACTGTGCTACGCAACGCGCAGTCTTTCACAAGTCTGATACGACTGAGGAGTGGTGAAGTTTTGGGGATTTCTTTAAGGCAGAAATTACAGCAGTAGCACATTGTGGTGAAAGGACCAAACCACACTAATGGAAAGTACAGAAAAAACATATTTCTGTCTTATCCATATTAGCATTTTGGACTGAAATGAGGCAGTTTTCATGTCATATTTCCTTTCCATTAAAATGGACTGCCCACTGCTGTTTGTGGTGGGGTTTGTGTTGTTGTTTTTTTTCCCAGAAAGTGGCAGTGAAACTAACCGAAAGACATTGTTATTTTCCTTACTTGGTGTTTAAAGTAATTATTAATAAGCTGCCCTACTCTACAGTCTTTCATTTTACGCTAATCCATCATGTTGTAAATATCACTGTACCATCAGGCTGTATTAGCACACAGTCTCACCACGTGATGTATGATCTACATTGCATTTTAGATCAATTTTAATATTTGGAAAGCCCAGAAGGGTTGCTCCCAGAGGCAGGATGACTGACCAATCAATTTGTTGACAGCAGCAAAGTGAACCAGCATTACTGGCTTTTAGTCCAACCGCATGTGTTTGGGCAAGAGACAGAGGATAATCAGTAGTTTTATCTGGGGATTAAGCTAGTCAGAAGATCCCAAAATTAGAGAAAGGCTAAAAAATGTGATGGCAACATCTGAGCACCCAATTTGAGCATCTCCTGCTACAAATAACCATCCAATGTAACTGAATAAGCACACAATTAAGTCCAGCATATAGTGAGTCTCTCCCAAACTAAATAGGGAGGTATGCAAATTGTGCTTCTGGATACATGTGCCTTGGTCACTATTTGGAGTATATGTTCCTTTCCTAAAGCCTAGCTCTCAAAATGAAGAGGCTGCCAATCAGGCCAATTTTACTATTTTATGAACTTTTTACATGTGGGTACGTACATTGCTATTTATAGGCACTAAATGATGAAAATATACCATGCTCGTGTGTCATTCTTTCCCTACAGGAGGTGATTTTGTCTTCTGTTGTTCGTACCTCACCAACTGTACAAATTGACCACAGCCCTAACTCTGGATTCCACGGGCAGGGCTGTAGAAGGGAGGGATGCTCCAATCAATTTGTTGTGTGTATTTGCTGGCCAGACAGAATATTCAAGTCCCATTTTAAAAGATTGTAAGGCTTCCTCAGTTCTTGTCGTAATGAAATCTCAACTGAAGTTAAACAAAGGTATTTCATACCTGCAAAGTGCTATAGAAAAGTGCTTTGTAAGAGAGTGCTGCATTACTTTTTTGAAAATGAACTGTTTTCTAAGTTCAGAGAGGAAGTTGGTGACAGCCATGTTAATTCACATCTCTCAATTCCCACTCTAGTTCCCTATATCTAAAAATATAAAGTTTCCCTTTAAGAAAAAGACAATGGACATAGCATTCTTGACATTACTATGATTACTAAGTATCTGAAATAACCCCAGCTGTGTATCATGTTACACAGATAACAAGTCTAACTACTCACTTTAGAACTGAGAAAAAGCCTACAAGGTGATAGTCTTACAAGACAGCCTCAGGTCTTACTGGTTGACCCTGGGTCAATAGATTCCACAAATCAAGAGTTTATAAAATGTTATTTCTGAGGCCATTGCAACTAATCCTTTGTGACATGCAGAAGCAGACTTTCTTATTGATGATCATGTTGCTTAAATTTTATATACGTATGTACATATACCTAATATATTTATATGTAATATGTACATATACTCTCCCCTCCCCGCTAAGTTGCCCAACTGTTGGGGGCAGACAGAAGTCCCCTCATCCATACATTCTGGAGCTCTTCCTAGTATGAAAAGACCTCTTAAATATTTCAGTCAATTAGCAAACAGATAGCAATATGAACATTACAATATAATGAATCCTTATAAAGAAATATGCTATTGCATAGTAATAGTTGTAATATGTAGTAGTTGATTTTTTTAGCTGACTGGGCTATTTACCTTCCTTCTCAGTAAGATCACAACCATATGCTGTGCCTTTGTTATCATATGGCTGCTCTACTTCATATGCACTTTCAATCTGTGGCTGCACATGGATCCCCCAAAGAACTGCAAGCTATTCAGTATACATGCAAAGGATGGAGGGAGCTAAGAAAGATTACGTCCATTGCAGCCATGAAGACTGAAAAGTAGTCATCCTTCTTTAAAGGTAATGTTAAAACTTCACTTCCTATAGCTTATGACCACATACAATAATTGAGTAAAACGTAAGATCTTTTTTCTGACGATACCAGCATTCAGAGAAAAGTACATGCTTGATCACTTGCTGCAGACAGTCTTATTCCAGTCCCTTCTAAGAGTGGATAAATTCATTAAGTGATTATTGCTTACATACCCAATTAAGAAGAGAGAAAATATGGACCAACATGCTTTAAGGGCTTTATATGTGAAAAAGATCTTGGAGTTAATATGACATATGACAAGCAATTAATCTAACCAGGCCATGACTAGAATTCTAGCTTATGAGAGCTTAAAAAAACCAACGAATCAACAACCAAAAAAACCCACACAATCTAAGCAGTAACATTTTCTACCGACACCATAATTTGTCAAAATGGAGCAAACTAAACACAAACATTGGCCAATAATTTTGAAATATAAACCACCTTCTCTAAAGCACATGTAGGGAATTTAAAATGATGCAGTAAATCCAGCCCAGAACACCCTTCTCGAGATTTTAAATATGGGAGCCTCTGAACCATAACCTAAGAGTTGGGTGACTGAACAGAGACATGATCAGTAATAGCTCCTTTTCCAGTAACTTGTAAAAATAATCCAGACAGCCAAGCTTTAGTAAAAACTGGGCAATAATAGGTCTGGAAGAATAAATTAGTTTTAATTTTTTTTTTTTTTTTTAAAAAGGAAAACAAGATAACATTAGCATTATTCATGCCCTGGGATTATATCTGGCAATCTGCTCAAAAGGATATCTTAAAAGTCTATCAACTTCAGCAATACTTGCTAATTTTTCTAGAAGAGTAAAATGAAAGTTAAATTTATCTTTTCCCCTACTCTGTGCACTCACAACTCCCATTATCTCTTCCTTGGTATTTTATATCTCATAGTATTTCTGTCTTTCCAATTGACTAATATGACCCCTAACCAGACGCCTAGGAAACTGTTATTTACATCTATTCAGAATCCTTACATAGCAGATTTACAAAGCATCAATTTAATGAGGATATTATCTGCCAATTCAGATATGAAAATATTTTTTCTAACTTGTTTATATACTTGCCCAAAATGGTGCACACCAGTATCTATATGCAGAAAACTACAGATAATTTTAAATTTACTTCAGGAAACACGGGCTTTCTATCTGCTACGTTCTCAGCTTTTAGTAGCAAATTATGAAAAGAAAGGGCACAAGAACCATAACAGAACTATTGCAATTCATAAAGAAAACTATGTCCTATGACGATAAGTATCACAGCAAGGTATATAATTAAGAGTGGCTATAACAACAACATATAAATTAGGTAATTATGGATTAAGCAATCCCTTGGGGGATTCTCTCTTGCCCTAGAAAACGTATAACAAGCTCCTTAGAAGGCAATAGCTATTAAGTATTTGAGGGAGAAATAGGACTATAAAGAAAAACAAAACAAAACAAAAGAACACAGAAAAATCTTAATTTGCAATCTAAAGACAGCTCTCATTTTTGGTAGTTTATTTTAACACCCTTTACTGGTACAGTTTTCACCCATTAAATCTGCTGACATCTGTTGGCTAAAGAGTGCCTGTCAGATTATCAAGAAGCGCAATATCAAATAAACACGAGCTGTTTCTTAGGGTGACAGTAGGGAGATACAAAACACTGCAGCTATTACCAGAAATGTAATTTTTGTTGTTGTTGTTTCTTACATCAATTTAATAATCCCAGGTGTCCTGGATGTCGGACATACAATAATCTTCACAAATCCTAATTCACAGTCATACCATCTGTCAAAAATATTTTTTATGTCTCCTAATAGATATGCTACATAATTGCTCTCACAGTAGGACAAAAATACATGGTTGCACTAATCTGCTTTACAAATGGAATAGCTCATTATGAAAAATAACCCCACCACATTACTAGGGTTTCTAGCACTCTTCATATATCAAAACTAACCTTTCCATTCTGTTATCTTCTATAACCTGAAATTCCCAGAAAGCAGATAAAGATTGAATTATCTGGAAATTGTACTGTAATAATGGAAAACTCACAAGCATGAAAAAATAAAACCGTAATATCTCTTTCTATTATGATGGTGTTGAAGTTAAAATTAGAAGCTTTGTATTACACAAAGAGACTAATTTAAGTTCTCGGCCCTGCAAAGCGCTAAGCATTTTGGCCCCAATCCAGAAAAGCACTTAAATGCGCGTATGACTTTTAGTTCATGAGCCTGAAGCAACTTCAGCAGGATTGTACGTGTTTGATTAGGCCCAGAGCACTCATTACCCTGCATCTCCCTAGGACTGACTCGGCATTGGGAGATGACTCTCCCAAACTTCCATCCGTACTTGTGGAGATGGAGAGGGTACTCCACACGCGACTGTTCAAAGCAGGAGCTTCTGTTCCCACTCTCTGCAGCAGATGAAATGTTTGGACTGAAGTTGGCCTTTGAGAATACTCTTCCTCCAACAAGTTTCTAAATATCTGCAGTTCCTCTAACATGCATGCAATATCAAAACCTCTTAAAATTTAACACAGACTGCAGGTATGGCAGTTGTTACAAGAGGCTGTGTTACATGTTGCTAGCTGCAGCAAGATGATCTTGGTGTAAGCTTTTATTTGTGCATTAATTTAAATAAATTTATGCAAGATTATACAAAAATATGTACTTGAGAATTCAGTAATTGTACAGCAAACAAATCCAATAGTACCTAATAAATGGGAAATTCCAAAGATGACGACAGTTACCAAAAAACACTCCAGAAGATACTTTCTTCAAAAACTCACTCAACCTCATTTCCCTTTCGAATAAGAGAGTGACCCATGAACAAAGTATTACTTCATTCTTCTTTAAATCGCATTTCTAGAAGCCCTTTGATGTTCCACAAAGTCTACATCTAATAGGTTGTAAAATAGTTTATATTTAAAAATAAAAGCAAGTTTCCAGCAATTAAAAGATGCAGTTGAAGAACAAAACACTCTTCTGTTCAACTCTGCATGACAAATATCTGATACTACTTTGCAGTCTAACAAACGTTGTTTAACATACTGTACTATGTTTATGAAGTACCCTTGTTTTAATGCTAACAAGTTTATTGTCTCAATTAATGTCCTATGTCTCAATGACATAGATTATGTAATACAACGCTTTTCCAGTTTCACTAAATCAGTAGAGTTCTCCCACAAATTTATAAAAATATACTCACCACTGCAAATAGGAATATTGCTTTCCTAATGGCCAGAATTATCCATTTCTTTTCCATGATCCTCAGTTACTCTATTTAGTTTGAAAAATTGAGAATTCCTTCAAGTAAACGTGAAGTCCAAATACCAAAATCTAGACTGGAATTAATAACTTAGATACTACCAAATGCTGTATCTTAATTTAACTGATGTTGTCGCAAGCCAGTTCATACAAGTATTTTTGTGACATGTAAGTCTTTAATAGAAAGGTTAAAATAATTTTTTTTTTATCTTCACTGTAATATCTGTTATTTTATTTTGAAAACTTTGCTTCTTTCCTCTAACTCATAAACACTTAAAATCTACACAAGTTCCTATTTTACTGAAATTCCACAGAATTGAACAAACCACTGATGCTACAATAACTGGCAGTTCACAATACCTAGCAAGAACATCGCATTAAGGGAAACTATGTCTGTGCAGTAGGTAACCACAACATCAGTGCATTATACTGCCTCAAAATTGCAGACTTCAGCTGCAAAACACCCTGGCTCAGATGTGCATGGATCCAGAAGTCAGACTAAAATTTTGCAATTAATTGTAACTAATTCATACTTCTACATTATCAGAAGGTAAACCACTCATTACTTATGATGAATTAAAAATTTCTGTATCAGACACAGTTTTTAATTTGAAATTAAAAAAAGGACTCTACAGATCACACACACATGTTGACCACTCTTAAAGATGCAACGTTATCACACACACCTCTGATATACCAAGGGACTTACAATGATAAATATTAAAATGGCATTGAGGGGAGAGAGAGAGAAAGAGAGAGACAGTTAGTTCCAAAGCTAGATATGAGAAAGAGAGAGAGAAAATATAGGTTAAGGAAAAAAAAAAAAAACAAAAAAAAAAAACCCACCACACAAGCACAAAAAGTCCAAGCAAAATGTCTCACAGTTATCTTGCAAATACCTAAAACTATATGACAATGGAAAACAGGCTCATACTCATTGCAAAGACGTTTTCAGAGAAGGCAAAGAAGAAAATATGTGTACATCATATGAATAAATATTCTGAAAAGCCTTCTTTGGTATACATAGATTAAATATTAAATAAACTAGATGAATAAAAACAAGTCCAGATTTACAGCCACGCAGTACTGAAACAGAACTGAAACAATAAAGACAGTCTATTATACTCACACATTTACAACTTGTTACTTACAATGGTAGCTGTGGAAATAAGTGACTTATGTAGATGTTTGACATTTTCCATCTCTACTCGCCACACTAATGCTTCTATGCAATTCATTAACATTCTAGCTACAGTTTCATGCTTGCACATCTCAAGTATAAAAATAAGATACTCAGCACTGCCATACAGCCCTGCCTTCTTACGCTTTCTTTTTCAAATCAGTATCGGTGGCCTTGATAACATTGCCATCTAATTAGTAACAGTGCTTCTTTTATGATAGATGACAAGGAAGGCTGAGTAGGCACTCAGTCTATGGAAGATGTGCGTATGTCGAAAGCTTCTCCTGCAGAACATTCATGCTTCTTAAATAAACTGCTATGGAAGTTTCATCATGTGTGCAAGGAAATAGTCTCCTACCTGTGGAGGTTGGTTGGTCTCTGGAAACGAAGTTTTATCCTTTGACTCTCGCCTTTGATCATCAATTGTGTCACCTAGCAAAGTAAAAAAATACCTATTAAATCACTGAAATCCTTCATATTTTATATAGAATAAGTCTTGAGTCTTCTCAAAATCAAATTATACAATTCCCTGGGAAAGGGGGAACTCTGTTGTCACATTTCTGTTTTACAATTTTGAACACGGGAAAAGAGAAAAACATTGAGAAGTGGTCTGCAAAACCCAGGAATAAATCTGTGTCAATTAGTTAAAGGGAAAAATTCAGAGGAAAAAAAAAAAAGAAAGAAAAAAAGTAGGGCCCCTCTTTTTGCACACTTTAGGAACATTAAGTTCTAATACTGGCAAAGTGTCAAACAAAGGAGTCATAGCAGTACGAGTATCTGGTGCAAAGGCGATACCAGGTGCACACTCTGTCACATCCCAGTCCCATGTCAGGCTAGGAGGACATGTGCACTGTTACTCTATCCTCATTTGTAACCTAATTTCCATACAGAGGATATCTGTGCACGAATGCTGAAAGAGAGACGCAGCATACTGAGAGAAATCGCCTGGGTTTGACTGTACTGGGACAATGACTACTTGGCAGGCTGGGCACTAACCTCCTCCTATAGCATAGATGTGGCTACCTCTGCCCAGGATTTTACTGAGGAGATACGATTCAGTTTGTCTCAAAAGCTGCAGCTGGTACCAATCTAAGATGGGCAGATCACAGCAATAGAGACAACAGTATTTAAATTTATTTTAAAGACAGAAGGTAAATTATTAGTTTTATTGAAAAGGTAGAGGTAGTAAAACAAAAACCCAAGCATTTGTTTCTCAGATATTGTAAACAAACATCCACCTAGCCTATCTTCTCCAATCTTTGTTGGTGGGAGGGTGTACAAGAAGTTGTAAAGATTTTGTGGAATATCCCCTTCTGTTGTTAGTGCTACTCATTAAATAGTTTGTAAGAGGAGATAACTTAGAAAGATGAAAGACTTAGTCATCTTTCTGATAAAAAAACCCAACATAATTCTGGTTTTATTTTTATTTGAACTGATACTGCTTTCTGTAATGGAGTATTTTGAAAGTGTATCCTTAAAGAGTTCTGCAGCAACAATTCTAAATGAAAGGGTTCAAGTTACTGTAGTTTAACTCCTTTGCTAAGCCTGTGTTTTTGGCTGTCCTGTTCCGTTTTCTCCAGAGGTTTATTTAGCGCTGGTGCACGCAGCAGAAGCCATTGGGAACAGCAGCCAGTTTCTGTCCATGCCCAGTTAGCCTGGAAGTCAATGACACCCAGGTCCACACATGTTTGCTCCATGCTGTCACCAGCCCCCAAGGACTGACTGGTCAGGTCCTCCAGGTACAATGCAATATTTAGTAAAGTATCTTATGAAAACAAGCAGTAATATTTAGTCATCAGACATGCTTTTTAATACCCAAGTATTATTCCTAACAGTGTATTTTGAGAGTCATCAATAAATTATCTTTGTTACACATCATTAATGCCTATTAATTCCATTAATGTCTACACTTTTCAAGATCTTTTCTGGAGTTGAAAATTGCTTCTCAGTGAACTAGTAATTCTCTGCATAAAATACATCAAAACTCTTGTATTCACACCCTCTATTAAAAAAAAAAAAAAAAGAAAAGCAGGGGGGAGACCAAAGGAGATGAGTCATCAGTTAATCTTCAATTCCACCCCACAATACTGTGAAAAACAAAATTTGTAAATGTCTGTAAGGTAATGAGGTAAGTAACAGCCATGAAAATAAATTATGCAAACCGTTAGTTCACATTCACAATGAAGTAGAGAGGCCTGCAAAGAAAAATTATTAGAGGTCTTATAACTGCGCTCTGCAATGAAAGATTGCAAAAACTTGGAGAGGCGTGAAAACGGTTAACAGATATATGAAGAGGACAGCAAGACATATATTTTGTATGTCTGCCGTGGATGAGAGTGCAAACAAGTTTAAATTGTACCACATTTAGGCTAGATCAGTTTCTCCAGAAGTAAGGCTAATTAAGCACTTGAAACAACCTAAGAAAATGGTGGTCTCTCTAAACAGTGGTCCATCTCCAAAAGATTTCAGAGGTAGGTTGAAGAAACATCTGTCATGAATGGTTTCAATCCTGCCAAGACAAGGAAGGTGAATGACCTTTTGTGTTCTCTTCTAGTCCTACATTCCATGAAGGATGCAGGAAGAGAGACTCCACAGGATAACCCTCCCTAAAATCAGGATTTGACAACAGAACTCACGCTGGCTGCATGGAGACTTGTGAAGATGCAAGTAGACTGCAGCAAGCTGGACAAAGACTCATCAAGTGTATAAGGGAAGAACCGTGTAGCCAGTCAGTAGGAAAGGGACAGCTAATTGAAGTCAGTGAGATGACTCATATTGGGTAAAGTTGGGTGTATGCATAAACATACTGAAAAAGAGTTACACTGGAGACTTAAGAAACACAGGAACCAACTTTTTACTCCTTGTCTTTACATACTGTTCCTGAGAAAGCACTCGGAAGTTTTTATATGCAAAAAACAAAAGACCAAATTCATGTGTGTTAATACTGTCCAGAATACACTTTCTTCCTGTGATTAGTTTTCCTTAAAATGAAAAGAAATCTTTGAAATCAGGACCAAACGGTCAAAAATGTATAAATGTTCGCTGGAAAGGAAGAATAAGAACAGCTCATTTGGAGAGAAATGAAACTTTTTGACTTAGAACTTTGCCATCCAACTCCCAGAGGTCATAAGTTCTCAAGGAGGCCAAAATGTAGCAAAATCTATGGTGTTTCACAACGTAAGTTGCCTTTGTAAACTGACCTTTAATGCAGAGCTCTTATTTGCTAAAAAACCAAAACCCCCAAAAACAACAACAAAACAACCAACTCCCCCCCCCCCCCCCCCCCCCCCGCAAACATCTTGCCAAATTTTCAGGCATACGGTCCTACAAGGATAAGCCATGAATCTTTGTATGGACTTATTATTTGAGTTAATGGAGTTAAAACAGTTATAGGCAGCTGCATACCAAACTGTCCAAGACATCCACTAGGATAGAAGAGTTTTCCAGAGAGATCTGTATTTTTGGTGTACTTCTTTCACCAGTTCCTATCTCAAATATCCAAACAGATTAGTCGTCCTTCTAACCAGCCCAAATAATGAATTAACTCTCACATACCTCCTGTGCTTGTTTCAGTTCCCAACCTTATCAAGGTTGCCATAACTGACCCATCTTGTTTAGCCACTCCCCAATTTTTTTTGTTCAGCTTGCCTTGGTTTTCCATTGATCTGAATTCTAATCTCTTCCCTTAACTGGAAGTCACAGTTTGTCTTTCCTCTTCAGGGTCAGCATTTCAAATGCTTCCCTCTGATCTGGCTCTTCCTCTTCTCCACTGCAACCCTGCAATCTCCTCTTCCCGTCTACCTACGTGTTAGGAAGGTGGATGAAGGTAAACACCGAATGGACAAACATCCCATGAGAGCACAGACCTTTGGGAGCAGGAACTAATGTGGGTTCTTTTGAGCACTTCACACATTCCGGTTGATAGTTTTTGACTGGGGAAAAAACCCAAACCACCAAACCACCCCTCCCCGCAAACACTCTGAAAAAAAACCCAAACCCAAACAATTCCCCTTACACAATCCTGATGTAAATAGGTATGTAATTACAATTTTGCCAAACTAAGCAACTGAAATCTGGCTCTGAAAAAATCACAAACACATGACCTTAGTAGGAAGGGCTACCAAATACCCACCATCACTTCCCAAAAAAGTTCTTCATGAGAACTGAACTGCAAATATATTCATAGATAAGGCCAGAGGGACCACCATAATCATCTAGCCTAACCTCCTGTATAAGAAAGATTTCTTGAATTAATTTGCTTGAACTAGAGCAAGTTTAAAGCTGTATTTTAATTAAGAGATAACAGACAGAATGATTCATTTTACAAAACAATTAGATTCTGGCTCGTATATCCCTTGCTTTAAAAACATTATGCAAAGTTTTAGTCATAAAACTCCTATTAAAAAAAATTATAAGTCATAGATCTAAAAATGTCATATGCTATTTAGAGACAATAAGAATTAGAAATGAAGGGTGCTCCATGCAGTGTAATATGGTTTAAACATCAGCAGCATAATCTGTAATATGCAGGACATTACTGGGAAAATTTATCAGGAAAAAAATAATCATGCTTATTGCTGTAAAATATTCCCTTACTTATCAATGGAAAAATATTTTCAAGTTTGAAAACAGAGCAGTAGACATATTTATCCTACTGTCTAGAGAAGCCCATATTTCAAATCCTCAGCCTTAGGAGGCTGTTTTTAAGTTATATTAAGCCTTTTCCAGGCCCAAATAAATGGCATTGCACTCAAAGGTCAGACAGACATTTCTCCTTTCACTGAGCTGGTGCTGGATTTACACCGATTCTCCGAGTTCCACCGGTATCTTCTTTTTCCAAGAACTGCAGCCAGGTGTTGCACAGGAAAGAAATACTCAGTCCAGTCTTCAGTATACACTATGTATGTTCCCCCTCTGACCTCAGAATTTTTGGTTTCTTCAGATATCTGCATTCAGCTGCCTAACCAGACCTCAGTGAACTCTCCTATAGAAAGGATCAGCCACAAGTTTGGCTTCTACTCAACAAGGAAGTGGCGTTTCTATTTATACTCTTTCCTCTTCCAGCATTTTGTTATCCTCAAGCTGTGTAGTCTCTTGATCAACAGACAGCATTTAAGTCTATCCCACCCTCAGTTTAAAAAATTAAAACCAATTGCAAATATATTTTCGAGTCTTCTGTAACTTAGATTGCCATTTGTCCTGGTCTGTGCAACAATCCTGTGAGACAGTGAAGCACGTGCAACACAACAAGCAGTAACTAGCTACCAAATACATGACTTTTCAAATGTCACCTACAGCTTCAAAAGGAAGACTGCTATTTTCCATTATACGTTAGCTGGTTGCTTAACTCTTTGTTGCCTGTAATTATCTTCTTTATCCTGCATAGAAATGGCAAGAACAAAGAGTCTTCTGGCTTTTACTTGGAAGCAAAAAGACAAAAAGTTTTAAGAGGATTAGTAGGATCTGAAAACAGGAGAGGCTGACTCTGTGGAAGCATCAAGGTTTTCTTGCAGTTTCTTGCCCCTCTCTCTTACTCATAAATCTTCCCCTCTCTCCCCGAGATAAGAAAAAAAGAAAGACAGGCCAGACACACCAATTTTAAGTCATCCTGCTCCAGAATAAACTAACAGAACTTCAGGCTTCAGTCCATTGATAGCAGCACCATTTTCAGTCTAGGGAGGTATTTAAGAAGTACTGTAATTCCCTCTCCCATCTGAACGTCTGAGTCTCAGGAGTCCCTACTTCCGTGTAAAGGGATTTGATACTATCACTTTTCTGAGTCCTGCTCTTTCAGCCTTATTTAAATAGCCTCCACCTCCTTCAGCAGCGATGAAACGCGTGTCTGCTCAGTCTCTCCCCAGCCCTGCTTGTTCCTCCAGCACCCACTGCCAGGGTCTCACAGCTTCCATTTACTTCCAGCACCACTGCAAGCTTATTAGGAAAACATTCTTTTCCTTTCTTTGTGCATACAGCAGATGGGCAATCAGCAATGCATGTCCAGTGGCTGCTGTTCCCCTCACTGCCATTTCCATCCTCAAGCCTCATCTCAGTCGCCTTTGTTCCTTTCAAGAAGGATCCATAGCTACATGAGTACCAAAGAAGAGTGCTGAGCTGCCAATCCAGAATATCAGTCAAGTATGTTTACCAGCCAATTGCTATCCAATGAGTGAGCTGGGGACTGCAGTGGGGTGGTACCAGGGAACACTGATGGCAGTACCCAGAACACAAAATTGTGCTGTTTTTATGGGATCAAGACAATTAACAGAAGACAGAGGGAAGAACTTTAGAAATCTTTGCTAATGAGCACAGAATCACAAAACAGTTTGGGTTGGAAAGGATCTTTAAAGATCATCTAGTCCAACCCCCCTGAATGCATTGTACACAATTATAGCAAAATATAATACTCTATAAGCAATTTGACAGTTCCCATTGGTGATTAACAGACTACTTAATGATCCAACTGAATCAAATAAGGCACTGGTCAGTTGCTGTCCTCTTCAATGGGAGAGATAGGACATTGATGGATAGGTGGTTCTTCTCTTTTCTTAAAAGTGGGACTACCATTCTGTCTAGCATTAGTGCTATAAAACCTACACATTAACCCTCATTAGCTTCCATGTGCACATGGCCAAGATACAATAGCTTTATAAGAATCTGTAGAGTTGGCAAAACAATGATGTCATCCTAGTTTCAGGTCACCTCATCCTGGTTTCATATTAAAGCTTTTCATATCAACAGCAGTTTCATTTCAACAAGCTAATAATACCCCCTAAAAATCCAATATATCAGCAAAAAGATTTTCCACAGCTGCAACTTTCAGCAAAACAAGAGTTTAAGAGTTTATGCTGTATAAGGGTGAATGAGAAGGAAGTCTGTGTAAGCCCGTGCTAAGGCAGAGGTCTGTGTTAGCCTAAGCAGGCACATGGTTAAGTCTTTGGCAGCCTTATATTGAGTTTCAACAGTGTTTTTATAGCTGGGTATTAAGGGGTCCAACAAATAAATCTTTGATCGGGAGTAGAACTTACCAGTGTCTTCTCTATCCTGACGAACCATGAGAAAAATCTATATAAACCCTGCAGAGTGAGAACCCTGAAAGACTGATTTCTTCAAACTTGTAAAAAGGAGGGGGGAAACTCTAACAAGGTAAACATTATCCTGAATGTTTTTGCATTTATAGACATGAAGCAACAAGGTTCAGTCCTTTCCCAGTTAAGAGGAAAAGCAAATCCAACTACAGCACATGCCACTGAAGGTTATGGGAGTAGCACTCCAAATTGCCACCGAGTTTCATTTTGGTATCCCACCCTTCTGCAGGTGATCTTAATGTAGAGTCTCCATTTTCCTAAACAATTCTGTCAGGGTCTTCTCAACCCGCATCCCACTATCAAGATCAGAGCAAAACTACAGATTAAAAACTCCCCTACAGCAACTTTTTTTTTTTCCCCAAACAAAAACTTTTAGGAAGACGGCAACAGAAAAACAGTATGAGAGGATTAGAGGTTCCTGTAGGATTCAGTATCTCAGATCTACATCCTTTTAAGTTTGCAAAAAGCTTTTTATTTCTGTGCTTTTTTGTCGTTCCAACTTCTTAAAAGTTTGACTTCTTTTAAAGCTTTCCTGGATCCTAAAACAAAGGACCCTTAGAGTTTAAATCTAACTCCATCTCCAACCAGTTCACTGAGACTAAATCATTCCAACTCCCCCGACCCCCATTTATATGGTTTTCTTTTAAGAGGTGCCCAACTCTTTCAGAAAGCTGATGAATCAAAAGCCAAAGTTTCCTAGCAAAATTTTGGTTGGAAGGAGTCCCTGGAGGTTACAGTAGTCCAACCTCCAGTTCAGCCGAGGGCTAACTTCAAAGTGAAACTACGTTCCTCAGGTGCTTGTCCAGCTGAATTTTGAGTGTCCAAAGATGGAGATTCCACAGCCTCTCTTGTCTCTCAATTACATCTATCCCTCGACTATTTGTTACATCCAGGTCCACAGTCACATTCAAAGAAAGCTGTAGAATTCATTCATCCATGAGCCAGGAACCCCATGATGACATGTTATTTTACTTTGGTTTTAACTGATGATACTTTCACGTCAAGCATAAAGAAATGCTGATGATCAATCTCATTCTGATTTACTGGTGTGAGGCATCCATGCAAGTACTTTCTTCTCCATTATATGTGCATACCAGCCTTTCTCAGTCGCCCACAAAAACACTGAACCCCCTCACCACAGCCTATCTTTGAGTAGATCTCACTTTTCCATCTTGCTATTTGGAAATCCCATTCTCGAGTTCATTACCCTAGATGCTGCCGCACCTTTCTTATCTAGTTTTGCTATTGGAATGAGCAGGTGATATGACTTATCAGCTACTCAATACATCCTTAGTACTGAAGCGACCAACATAGTACAGATCCATGTAAGGGTTTATGACATGTTCAATCATTTTATAAAAAAGAAGTTGAAAACAAAAGCTACACAAGAGCAGTGTATGTTCTCTAAGTCTTCTGACCCAACAATTGTGCTTATCTGGGTGTGTGTGCCCATGCCTCAGGGAGAACCTCAAAACTATTGACTACTCTTCCTCTGTTCATCTGATACTGTTCTGTGGATAAGCCCCCAGCATATCTATTTTATGTTAGCATTTATCATGAACATTGTCCCTAAAAAAAAAAAATCTGCAAAACTGCCTGGAAGGCATAGATTAGATGCCATAGGCCAGTCTCTACATGCATTAAGTCGCAGTTCTTGACATTCCCAGAGCACCTTTAAATCTTCCTGTCATTCACTTTATCTGTCAGTTAAGCCCCTCCTCTTCATAGCAAAACAAATGCAACTTTCCAAAGCCAAGTGAATCCTACTTTTCTGGGGAAGTAAACCATTAAATCCACTTTTTTGAAAAAGAAAAGTTTTATAAGCTGTTTACCTCTTTTTTTTTTTTAATATTTATTGTTTACATAATCACTGAGTGTTAGTTTATTGTCATGGTCATCTACACTAGCTCAGTCATCCCACAGAATAAGTACATTGTTTTAAGGTTAAGAATAAAACAAGAAGTCCCTTAAATTTTTAGATGTTTGGAGAAGTTTAGTGTTAATTTATAACTCTCCAATCTGCTTCCTGGGTAGTGAAAGATGTCTACACTTAGCATAATCCAACTTTGCTATATGGATGGGCTGGTATGCAACAAGTGCAAAAGAAGCAGCAGTCTGCAAGACAGATTTTCTTCCACGGTTGCAGTCTCCCACTAGATCCTTTTTGCTTTTCCAAGGGACAGAGATAAAGACAATATTATTTGCCTTTATTTGTTCTGTTTCTCTTGCCTAACTTTGTCGTCTTTACGTTTGATGATAATATGACAGTCATGATCTTCACAATCCTTCCTGCATTTTCTCTACTTTGCTTGGAAGAATGTTAGAAAGTTTAATCTCAAAACAATAAAAGTCTTTACCACTTCAGTTCCTGATGAGCGGTAAAAGGCTTCGGGGAAACATCAGTAACAACAACAAACTCAGTTGAAGACAATAGCACAGCTCACAGAGAGTACTGCTGGCAAGCAACCTCCCCTTAAACACATTTTAGCAGTATCATTTTCTTGTCACTAGTTAAAGCAACCTATAAAACCTATCTCGGATTACAGGCTCAAATGTTGTTCAAAAGGTAAATATTTATTATAACATTCAACTTTTCACTATGAAATTAAGATTATTTCACTATCCTCACTTAACTATGAGATTAGGACTCCCCTCTTCCTGTTTTATTCTTGATGTGGTTCTAAAGGCAATCCTGTCCAGAATGAAAACAGCACACTGAAGCCCACTTTGACGAGGACAGAGATTTTCTTAGCACTTAAAAATCTGCAGTATGGTCTGCTGGCTCAGTCTCTTGGTTACACTGTGTAACTTGCATGTCAGTAGGTCCAGCATGCATTAAAATTATTTGCCTGTCAAAAACTTAGGTGCTGATAGCCTAATATTTGCATATGAAGCTCGCTACATAAAAGCAAATTATGTCAGAAAACAAATAATGCAAATTTAAGCTGGTTTCCTAAGGAATTAGATTTACCTGACCAATCTTCTGTCCCTGATAACACAGGAAAACATTGTCAAATGTGGTTGAAACTGGCACAGAGATAGAAGACTTGGAGATGTTTGCAGAATATAATCACCTGCAGCTGGGTAGTAAAAAAACACCAGGAGTAATGCCCCTGCTGAAGGAAAAACCCATTGCGCTCTGTTCTTCTTGGCCTGCTAGCAGGTCAATTGGCAAATCTTGCTGCGGTTGGTCACTGGGAATGAAGGCAAGGGAGACTACTATAATAATGCAGGGAAATAGCCACAGCTATTGTAGAAGGCCTAGGAGGTCCTCAGGGAAGTCCTTGAAAAACTGAGCTTCATCATTTCTCCTATTCCACGGAATGCCATATTTTGTTCTATCTTGATAGCATTTCAGGTATGTTTAAACAAGAAATAATTTTTACATAATGAAGAAGAGGGGAAAATCACCCAGGAAAACTTGTAAATCAATCATTTGGACTACCCATATTAGGGCCTTTTACATCTTTGTCCCACTAGCTGCTGTGGGATGCACTGTGATGAGCAGATGATCATATACAATCTCATCCCAATAACTAGCCTTCATGTGTGAGTAACTGCCTATTATCAGTTATTAAGAACTTTTTTATCACATCTTCTAGAAACTCTGAAAGTACCAGAAAGCTGAGTTAATACTTTGTGGGAGAAGAATTAATGCATAGGACGGAACACTCGTTTAAGGTAACTTTTATGTGACATAAGAAATCTTCTCCAAAGTAATAATAATGTCATACTTAAAGTGCTACCATCCTCTCAGAGGTATGGAAGCCCCCACTCAATTCTGAAACAAAGTTAAGCAGAATTAATTTAAAACATAAACACCACACACAAAGTTATATAGATACACTGATAGACAGTTTATATGTGTCTGTGTGACATACAGGCACCAACATACCCGATGCAGGAAGTTAAATCACAATATCTAAGCTTCCGTCAGAAGGCTTACAAATACTGCAGCTCAAAAGCTTCCCTCCCCGCGTTTTTCTGAAAGTTATCTTCTAGATGACAGCCTGGCAATCTTATGTCACTGTGACTATATAATGTCAATTCTGAGCAGAAAACCTTATGGTACATCCACTGCTGCTTTTGAATTTCTGACACATGCTTGCAGACTATTTCTGAACACGGCATATTTTGTTTTCCTCTAAAAAGAAGTATAAACTCTCCGTTTGGATTTTGTGCAGTAACAAGTACAAGTTTATAAACATACCTAAAATTGTTACACAAAGGTTCTGAATATTAAAAAAGGAAAACCTACATCCAAAAGCAATCTCAACAAATAATTCAATAAAACAAACAAAATACCTCCATAACTCCTTGAAATATTACTTTTGATTTACACTGTTAATTCCATTGTATTACTACCACCATCTTCTGATCTACCTCGGACTTAGGAAGGGGATCTAAAACCAACCAAACAAACAAACAAAACAGGTTAAGAAGTAGGCAGTCTCCTCACAAAATAAAACATAAATCCATTTAACCTGTCCTCAGAAATGGCAAAAAACAGCACACTAGCTAATCTTTGGATCAGACCTCTCTCATGAATAACCAGTTCCACACAGATGATTAAAGGACTACATAATTTTATTTATTTATTTATTAGAGCACATAGGTCAATAATGTGGATTAACTAGGATTAAAGTGTTATTTTCCGATTACTTTTGTGCTTTAAGCTGGTTTAGTATTTCTAGGAACTTTATTTTAAAGCCAGCTTTGTAGAAGAAACTACACTACAGAACTCCTGGTTTACTTGTGCGTTGTGTGTAAACAACATGGAAATGTTCACTTCAACATATTATCACTAGATTGCTTGATTTTAAAGGCAATGAGATAAATAGCATTAAATATTCACAGATTTTTAGTATTTCTGGCTTTAGTGCATTAAAGCTTTTCTAACCATTGTTTGGACTTTCAATTGCATTTTCATGTTACACAAACGTAGTAGTAGAGATCTGTTAGGAAAAAAATTGAAGTATCAGCACAAAAAAAGCACTAGCAGAATTCTTTTAAAGTATCTGAAGAGCAGGGCAGAAGTTATTTTGGGGGGAAAGAGAAATGAATGAGAATTTCTGAACAGAGAAATTTAGCTTACAAAGTCTAAAAAAGCCCCAGCACATTAAAATATCCATTTACAAAGATACAAGGGCAACAGATGTAAAAGACCAGCTGATATGTTTTTGGCTGCATCTTGCAATGAAATGTCCAAAAATTTGCGTGTACACCAAAAAGTGACATTAACACTGCCCACAAAGCAAAGAGAAAAAAATAATAATTATTCAAATACTGCACAAGTTGTTAAAAAAAAAATTCTGCCAGGACTTTGTACCATATTCGTGTCATACATGGAGAAAATGAAGAAAGGTCACAGCCAGCTGTAACTTTTATCATCATCTGTTAATGGTGTGGAACTGTCTGAGGGCTACAGTCACTTATGCCAAGTTATGCTTACACTGTACATTGGTCCCTCCCCTAAACTCTGCACAGAAATGGCATTTTCCAGCTGAAACCAAAACATTTCGATTTGTCAAAAAACCCAACAACAAAACACCCACGTACGATCACGCCAGCTTCAAGAGCACAAAGGCAGACAGGCAGTTTTCAAAAAAAGAACATTTCTTGTTTCCTGAGATGGCAACCACCCACTTCCCCAGGGGCTTTGGGGAGCCAGCGGGGTGAGCTGCGGTGGGTTTCAAGCTCTGCAGCCAGGGTTTCAGGGGAACTCTAGGCTTATGGGCACTCAAGATCCATGGGGATGTGTCAGCTACGTTAACAGGGGCTACCAGATCTTCTAACAAAAACTTTCTGATGTTCAGAGATGAAGGACCACTCTCTGTCTCAGGCTTTCGAGCCTGCAAGGTTCAGCAGACCAGAAGTACAAAGGTTTCTGAATTCCTCAAAATCCAATGGGCAGATTGTGCCAGAGGCTGAAGTACAAATTTTTCCAGGTTCTGTGGCTCCTTACCACAATCAACTTGCTCAACATCAAGTTCCCAGACAGGTCCGCCCTGCACATGTAATATTTTTGCAGAACGTTTTCATGCAATAACATGATTAGAACAGAGTAAGTATCTGTTTCAAAACACAACACACCGAAAACAAACAAGGCCACCCTACAAAACAAACTGCGCACATCTGGTAACTCCCTTCTGGCTACTATTTGAAGAACTGTCAGTCAACCTGTAGTATGAACATTATTACCTAAGGGTGAGTTTTCACAACACGGCTGAGTCAGGCTAACCGCTCTGTACTGCCAAAATGAGCAGTCCTGCCTCTCCCCCCAGCCCCGGTGCTCCTGCTGTTTCCTTTGTGGAGGCTCCCAGAGATTCCTGAGGTCTTGTGAGCCACCTGAGCTCACTGAACTGGTTAAAAGAGATAAATACATACTCCCTTTCCTGCTGTGTTAGTTTTCTGCCAGTTTAGTGAGCTGAATCAGAGATGTCAAATGAGCTGGCAGAGCTGGCACAAGGGTAATGGAAAGTAATCCTGCTTCTAGGAGCAAGAAGCAGGATGACCCATTCTTCAGAGAGTTAAGTGGCTCAGCTGTCCTGTGGAAACATACCCTATCATAGCACCAGTCTTGCTTTCCATTGTGAAAAAAACAGAAGGCAGTATTTTGGATCTAAATGTAGTCTCCACTCTAGACATATACAAATCAACCTGGAAAGTTTCATGGAATGGTGTGCTAGCACTCACATATCAAAAACATGATGAAATTCTTAAACACACCAAAAACCCCAAACAATTTATTATAGTAGCAAATGCTCCTTTTTGTTATTATCAGTAGGCTGTAGGAAACTAGATATTAGTATGCATTTTTAGTTTTCTTCCTTTTCTTCCTAAGGGGTCAACTTAAGCAACTGGTTTTCTGTCTTTTGCTTTCTCCTCATGAGAAATTTGCATTCATGTTTACTTTGTCAGCCCCAGGGAATCAGACAAGTGAACACGCACTACACAAAGCTGAACTGCCATGTTCAAGAAGCCAGCTCTGGAAGCAAACGATATTAGTCTGGATGACAGATCTTTCAGGAATTCTGTAAACTGGCTTTAAGAATTACTATGGGCAAAGTAATTTTATGAAAAATCTGAAATCTTACTTGGTCAATGCAAAGAATCCCTCCAAGTATTTAATTTCTTATGGGTATAGCAGTAAAAAAATAGGTAAGGTAATGCAATTTTTATAAATTCTGTTTAAGATGCACTTATCTGAACCTTGAACATGAGGAATTTTGCGAAGATGAGACCCAAAACAGTCATATTGAAATTCTTCCCCATTTTTAGCCATACTCCTTACCACCACCATTTTGAACTCAGTACTCAAGAGAAAAGCACAGACCAACAATGTCACCCTGGTGTCTCCCCATAAAACAAGCCAACGAACCAATCCATCCCATGCACAAAGGGCTGTGTTACCAGATACCTATTCAACTGGTTGAAAATTGGCAGATGAAATTCTAGGTCACAAAGACCTGAACTCCTATATCTGATAGGCAGCCGCTAGAATAGATTAATGATTTTCACAAAACAAGAGAGAATTTAGTTTCCATGATGCAGTTACTGCTTTACATGTGCTCTACTCGGGAATATGTCCTACATTCAGAACCTGAAATCCTCACACTGTGGTCTGCCCACAATCATTATGCAGCCTGATGTGCAGAAAAACTAGAAGGGAAAAAAAAAAAACAAAACACCACACCAGGATCATGAACACAAAATGACACCCCTTTTTTCCCCAAAGACATGGCCTCTGTCTGGAAGACAAATGATTTTGTGTCTACTTTGAGAAGAGATGAGGACAACAGGCCTAGTGCGTAGAGGTTTACACACACAAGCACTGCAGCAGGACAGATACTGTACATGGTTGCCGTCAGACCAACTCAATGCTGCCAAAACACGTGGACTCATCTTTCCTCTCTGTTCTGAGCTGTTTGCTCCTGCCATTCCCCTCATCTGTTCTGAGGCTGGTCTGGCTTCTCAGGGTGTCCACTCAGCTCTCTAATTCAGAAGAACTGTTTCTGCTGGCTGAATTTGCTCTCACCTTAGTAAGCAGACCTGGCTCCCTATCAGGTATCTGAATAGTAGTGAGTGATAAGACACTAAGAGGCAATTGAGCAGCTCACCAATGCTCAAGGATGCATTTCAGTTCATATCTCCCATTTCTGTCTTCTCTCTTACCTTCCCTTGCTCCATCACTCAACCCCTTCAAACCAATTGACCTTACTAGAACAGCACAACACTAACCCAGAAGACAGTTCACAAAATGGCAAAAAAATTAAATGGCAAGAGTGTAGAGTCTGAAGTGGGATGAAGGACCTCGCCCTCCTTCACAGGAGCAAAAGATCAGCCCAGCTATGTAGAGAGCTAGCCTAAGACAGGATGATTTTCTCAACAGAGCAACTATTTCTGCATGCAATACGATCAGTCATCTTTAATTGTTGCCTGGATAAAGGTGACGTGTGACCACACGTGCTGATCTAACCACTCACTGCCACTAAGGAGAGGAATTCCTGTTCCCCTCACTCAAAGGCCCTGCCCTTGCATTGACTCTGACAAACATCAGACTTTCTGTTTATTAATCTGTCTTTTTCTGGTAACTGAGCCGATTAACAAAGTCCAGCAAACACCAGAGTTGGAGCAAAGTAAGACTCACTGAAGTGGAGGAAAGTAGCACCTTTACTTTTGGGTGGCAGCAAGCTGATAAAATCAGATTATTCTCACTCGCAAAACTGCCACTGGCCAAACAACTCTTAAATGAATAAGATCAGACATGGGAGAGACAGCATACAGGATTTTGCCTTTGAGATATCCCATACTACTTCACTTTAAAGCTTTTGTGGTTAGAAAAAATTCCTTTGCTTTACTCTTGTTGTGGTTTAACCCCAGCCAGCAACTAGGTACCATGCAGCTGCTCACTGACTTTCCTCCCCACCCAGTGGGATGGAGGAGAAAATCAGAAATAAAAGGTAAAACTCGTGAGTTGAGATAAGAACAGTTTAATAGAACAGAAAGGAAGAAACTAATAATTATAATAACAACAATAATAAAATGACAATAATAATAAAAGGATTGGAACATACAAAATAAGTGATGCACAATGCAATTGCTTACCACTCACCGATCGATGCCCAGTTAGTTCCCGAGCAGCGATCCCCCTCCAGACATGACATCACGTGGTATGGAATATCCCTTTGGACAGTTTGGGTCAGCTGCCCTGGCTGTGTCCCCTCCCAACTTCTCGTCCCCCTCCAGCCTTCTCGCTGGCTGGGCATGGGAAGCTGAAAGATCTTTGACTTAGTCTAAACACTCCTTAGCAACAACCGAAAACATCAGTGTGTTATCAACATTCTTCTCATACCGAATCCAAAACACAGCACTATACCAGCTACTAGAAAGAAAATTAACTCTATCCCAGCTGAAACCAGGACAACTGTCCTGCACCAAGGGATTAATTAGGAACAAAGGCCTCAAAATCAAGCAGTCTCAAATTTTCTAAGCAACTTGGAGGTTAGAAGACTGTCCCTGTTGTGAGTTTGTCAAAATGTAGGTGTGGCATACAAATGCGTAGAACATTTTGGAGCTAATTTCTTGGGAAAGGGGAACAGCTGCAACATAAACCCCTAAGTTAGGGGATCAGACTCCCCACACAGCTGTTGCCAACAGGCTTCCCCAAAAGGTGACCAGGAGGCACCTATGTTAAACACCTGCTCCATATGCAGGGAAGCATCTTTCCATCCAGTGACTAAATTGGAAGAATTGCTCCCAAATGAAGACATCTGAAGTCAAACACTCCTCTAAGTGACCTAATCCACTATTTCTATACCCTTCTCCAACATGAAGGGTAGACTGAACCTAGGCAGCTGTTCTGAAAGGTCGCAATCAGAAGAAAAGCTCTGCTACAGCGAGAAGAGTTTCAGATACGGGATGTCAGCATGCCTCTAAAAGCATCCCAGCAACTAAAGAGATGTGGGAAGAAAATGCTCCGGCACAAGAGACACTCCAATCCTCCTCTACTTACCTGAGGTCCATCGAATATTGCAGCCACACTGCATGTGATTTCTTTTAGCCATCAGTGCAGGTGAAATGATGCCTGCAGTGAAGGAATGAGGTGGGAACAGGGGTCTCTGCCTTAATCATGGGAAGATCAAAGCCAGAAGCACCAAGTGACAGGAGTCGATGCTTCACCTAGACTTCAGTGTGTGTGTTGAATGAAGGTGTAAGAGGGATTCTGAGTTTGTCTTGCTTGAATTTGTTTTGAAATTAATAAAAAAACACTGTAAAAAGTAACTGGACTACAAGTGTGTTCTGAAGCATGATTTCCTTCTCCCCATCTGCTTCTTTAATCAATTCACAGTTATAGTTGTAATCAAAAGTAACAAAAATACAATACATCTTAGAATTAGTGTCTCTTTATTACCATCGCAGAACCCCAAATTAAAAGCTCAGGACAGACCACAGAAACGTTACTGCTGTATTAATACGCAATCAAACCTTTTCAAAACTTTGTCACAGGAGGTCTCGGAATTAAGAAAGGGGCTCTCAGTTGCACAGACATGCAAATAATGACTTTCTTTCACCTTCTTACTTCTAACGCATGCATGTCAGGTGAGTATATCCAAAGCTCGAATCCCCAGCAGCACATCAGACAACGAAGTTCAGAAAACAACCTGACCACCTTTTGATCTACCATGTGTGAGCTTAAAATATCCCAGCCCTACCAACACCCTCAGTGTTCCCAGGGGTCCAGCAGGAAAACAGGATTATTTTCTTATCTCAACCTACATGTCTTAGATTTATTTACCTGTATTAACCCAAGACCAGGCTGTTCGCATCTGAGGGCTACATTACCTACCATCCTCCTAGCTTGCTTCCCACAAAACTGTCGTTTGTGCTAATCAGTGCTAAGTGAATCAGAAAGGAGAGAATGGCAGGGATCCAGCTGACTCGTTAATACAAGTGTAACGGATTAACCCTTTTACATTGTCTTCCCACCCCCCCCCAATTAGTCAGCATCAAAGAGGTTTGAGACTGCACACATTGGAAACATAAAATGGGACAAAGTGTTTGAAAACAAAGGAGAACATCTAGGAGCAACATCATATTCTACCACAAGAACCATTATCTTCGTATTACTTGGGAATAGTTACTTGTATAAAAGTTAAGTTAAACTTTATGTAAAAGGCAGCAAGAGAATGAAATAGCCTGTCTGGAGAGAGTGAAACATTCTGATCTGTATAATTAATCCATAACAAACTTTTCACTTGTATGAAGAATGTAGAAGTTCAGCATGAAACAACTAGCCACTCCAAGTTCAAAATAGTTATTAACTGTGACTATAAAATTACTACAAAATGTTAAAACTCAACTTTTTTTTTTTTTAACATATGGGCAGCACTTTTTGATTTGTGAAGCGAAACAAGATATTTTTTGTTTAGTCAAACTGCTATTTAGAAAACTCCCTTTAAAACAAACTGTCAGTCTGAGGTTTTACATTATACAAGATGGAACACTTATTTCCCCAGTATTTACCTGCTTTAAAAAGTTTTTCTAAATGTGTAACTGCCATAACTGCTATCAAAGATTAATGACTCCTCTCAGTACCTCCAGTAGCCTTCTATTCCATTTGATAAAATACAAGCATCTTTATTTCTTAAAATAAGCGTATGTATGAACGTGTGACATACATACCTACATTCAGACAAACAATGCATCCCAGACAATTTAAGAAAGAGACCTCAACTATATTTGTAATAACGTTTTTGGAAAAGTGGGGCATTTCTCATTATGCAGTTATATACACACTTCACCAAAACCTGGATTATTGCACTGTATAACTTGAATGCTAATGCGAAGGACTTAAACCCTGTTTTATGCAATATATGTAAGAACTTCACTATGCATAACATGTTTCATTGTGTAGTAAATTCTTGCCTGTATAAATGCTTCTTATCCTTTTAAAAAATCAGTTACAGTTTAGTGAATATTCTGCTCTTAAGACACCCATCCAGCATTTATATTTGCTTCACATAGTCTGCCTCAATTATACTACAGCTGTCTCACAAGGCATAGCTAGCCATCTCCATCATGAACAACCACCACAGAATCTGAAGTTCTTGATTAAAAAGCAAATGGTTTTGTGAGCCAAGCTGAAACTACCGCAGCTGCTCCATTTCACAAACCAAGCACCATTCAGCTGGGAAGAATGGCACCGACTCTGAATTGTTCTTCCTGAGAGTTTTCACAATAAAAACAAACCACACTACTTCCAAATTTTCAAAGACTTTACAAAAAAAAAGTCTTCACTATTCTGGAAACAAGTGTTTTCTTTTTACTCTGAGCTTTTGATTTCTACATCAGTGTTCCTCTATGAATAAAAAACCAAACCCAAAACCAACCCCTCCCCCAAGCATACACACACCACACGGGTTCCTGTAGATGCTTTTAATGACCACCTACAGCAAGTTTGCAGATGTATTAAACAGGAACTGCAATGCTTAACTTAAAAAAACCCCAACAAACCAAGATACCGCTAATCAGCTGATCACTCCTGAAGCTGTTGAATATCATATTCAGTGACAGGGTAACTCATGGAAATTATTATTATTATTATTGATATACATTAACACAATAATAAAAAATTGTAATTTCCTTCATTAAGACAAAATATCAATCAACTCTTCATCACTTGCTCTCCAAGAACATACATTTCTCTACAACATATGAAATAAAACAATCTTGTTACAGTGAAGGTGCAGCAAATTAAGTCATAATATGTAATTTGGATAAAAGTCATGTTTAGTACAACTTGTGATGCACAACTTTTGAATGTGTTGCCTCGTTTTTTTAGGTAACCACAACAAAATTTAAGTGTTCATAATAATAAAAAACGTAAGACAGAAAACATACCCACGAAAATGCTGAAAGAGAATTTTTTTTCTACTTTATTGAAACTGATTTCATTAAAATATCAGAACCAAAACCATTACATAGGTTTCCTACAATATCCTAATAACACCTTCTTGGTGGTCAGGCTAGCATGTGTCCAGGAAATACTTTACAGCTAAGTTAACTTTTACACTTCAAAAATAGTGAATGGTTAGTCAGATTTTTGTTTTTTAGTTATTTGGCTACATGAAATTTATTTGAAGTCTTAGCCAGAAACAAATTGGATGTAGCTGAAAACATTTCCCATTTTATTCAAATGACAATATTCAGGAGTTTTCTCTAAGCTAATCTTGATTAATGCAAAAATGAGAACCAACTCCTTCAAAGTGTTTAAATTCACTCATTTCCCAGTAATGAAAAAAAAATAAAAATGCTGAGCTTCATTAAAGATTTTTCTTTAAAATACTGTCTGTAGCTTCCCTATCACCGTTTCATTTATTTTGCCTTTATGCCTACTGTACTTGAGCTAGATTAGAAACACCGGGTTAAGTGTAGACTAGACATTACACGAGGCTTCGGAATATTACAATTTTGAGCATATGAAAAGAGGAAAAACCAAAAACTTAGTCTACCTTACTTTTCATTCTACCTTTGGGAGTTGGAAAAGGTTTGATTTTGTGTTGCCAATTAATGAGGATTGGTTTTAGGCTACATGTATCACTGCAGCGTTTTAGAATGATTACAAGCAAAATTTACATATTTGTTGCTTTTTTAATGTAGTCTGAGAGTAATAACTAACAACACTGAATATCTCTTGAGCATTTCCTAAAAAAAAAAAAATCTCAGTATTTTAAGAACTAGTTGGTGGATTTGGCTTCACAAGTCAACACAGTCCATATGAAAATGTTAACAGATTTGTAAATTGTTTTTAAAGGTTATTATTAGACTGTTCTGTAAACAAAAAAAGACACTGTGAAAGATGAAGAGAAAGTAATGTTTATCTGCAAATGATAATTTCCAATTTCAATGGAAACACTACTTTCAGTTTGAAAACCTTACTTTTCATAGTACAGAACTGATTTGTTTGGGGCTTTTTTTTTGTTTTTTCTATAAACAAGTTCTGATCCTAAGAAAAATAAGGATTTATAATGGTCCTCCCACAGCCCCTGTCACAAAGTTATTGTGCCACTTCCAGGCTATTGTTTTTTTTAGTCTTTGAGGAAGTTAAATTCAGCACAACTTTTGAACTTCTGGAAGCAAAACTACCAGTTTCATTTTAGAAGTTACTCCTTAGTAACTGACAAACCGTACGTTCACTTTGATAAGATTGCATATAAGATAGCATAAGTATTGAAAATTCATACTTCTAGGAGCAAAAGTTAATGATTTGAAACTACATTTGATTTTTACTCTAGTATACACATGTATCCAAAGGAAGAATCCTGCCCTACTTCCAATTTTCAATTCTGTTACTTGAGAAGACAGGGAAGACGCAGGCTGTCTGGAAGCCACGCAAAGTGACAAGGAAAAGACTTCAATTTGTTACAGCACCTGCCAAATCCAGGTCAATGGACCCAATGCACTGATGTTCCCCAGCCCTGCCTCTAATATGAAAATGTTTCTGAAATTCAGGTGTTGGGAGAATTATATGCACTTCTCTAAACATTGTAACCCAGTTGAAAGAGTATTTAAATTTTTCCCCAAAGTACAGTTTCCAGCAATTTTCAGGCCAGATTAAGAATGAGAAAAGCAAACCGAACCATGTTCAACACAATGCATGCAACAGCCCCTCTTTCAGTCTGGTCTTCTAAGAGGAACAAGCAACTCATTTCAACCAAATGACACAAGGATATAAGTCTCAAAAATAATTACATTTTCACAGATTTCATGAACAAGGCAGCTGTGCAGAGAGAAATTAAGCTTCCAACTGTAGAAAAACCTTCAGCAAGACTTTGCAATAAATCACAAGAAAAATACCTAGAAGTCAGGACTACAATAATTTCAGCCCTCCCAGAAACAACAGTGTAATTCTCACTCTCAATAACTTTTTTTTTTGTGTGTGTTTTCAGGATAACTGACATACAAGGAGGGAATGAGTGGCCCTACATATTGAACCTATATTAACTTTTTTTTTCTTTTTTAGTTTCTTCAAAAAGTCATTTCTCATTGTACTAGATCTCCTAATAATGCCTACTTGAAAAAGTTCTAGGATCCTTGTCTCCTCCAAGCCCTACAGTGTTTTTGTAAAGAGGCAAAGTTACTTATTTGCTGGCTGTTCCCCCATTTTGAATCCTTATTTTCAATCACAGATGGGCCTAGGCCTTGTATCAGCAGGAAAATGTCCCACTTGAATTCATCAGTGAGGGGGTACAGGGGAGAAAACCATTACAAGGTTTTTAATGAAAAAACTATTTGATGTCTATTATGTGTGCATATCACATGTCACCATTTTCTTATGGCAACTGAGTATTTCTAGATGGGGAGAATGAGAAACTTAAAAGAAAGTCTAATCTTTAATAATCTAATAAATGTTTCATCAAGAACATTATCTAGTCTGGGAGTTTTGAATTAAAAGAAATGCAGAATCAGCTTTAGGAGGCAAATTAAAGAAAGCTGGTTTAACCATAACAGAGTATTATGAAACTTGTTTTGTAGTTTTTACTTTTGTAATACTTTCCTATTCCTCAGATGGAAGACCTGCTACTACAGCAATGTTAGTAAGATAAATCAGGTGACATTCCTTAAGGGCTCAAAAGAAAGCTAGTAAGGAGCATGCAAACTAAGGTCAAAAATCTAAGTAAGTCCTCAAAGCTTTTTTGAAGTAACATTTTCAAATATATATTCTTCATACATAGCTTCTTCAAAAGGAAGCTAAACTTAGATATTTAGATATGTAAAATAAAAACTAACCACAATCAATATACTTTCATGAACACCAAAATGCACTACGCATATACAGCAGTCATTGTGTTAGTCATCTGGCAGGTCTGAAAGTTTGTGCTGGGTATCACAAGGCTATAAAGTACCTTTTGGGAAATCCCAACGATTTAAGATTGACAGGGATTTTGTAACAAAGTGCAAGGCACAACCTGCAAAGTCTAGATCAAAAATAAGATCAGAATCCGAAATAAGCAGACCTAACAGTATTTCAAGGGGTGAGGAGTGTTGGGATTCAATTCCCGCTTTGATAAAACACCCTGGCAGTAATGGAATCAACTGGATACTATCATAACCTTTGTTAGGAAATAAATCTTGATAAATGTTTTAAACAAGCTAGATACATTGTCATTTACTATGAAAGGCAGTAAAATCCCAAGCATTTCCCTCCCACTTAGTATTACTATATTTTAAGGTTGAGTTCTGACTGAAATAATCCAGGATTAAAACCATCTAAATCACATGAACCCTTTGTTCTCAATCATCTGCACTTCCATTAATTTGAAAGTGGCAGTGCTGATACTGATATTTGAAAGAGTATAATACCACCAGATTCAAAAGCTACAACATGTTTTCCATTACCAAAAACCCTTATAAAAGTCCTTTTCAGTGTGGACAACTGAAAGAAAGAGATAATGTCAAGAGGCAATAGACTAGCTTCAGTACTACCCCACTAATATTATCAATAAATGGACATATATATAGCAAAGCAACACCAGTTTCTTCTCACTGCAATGGAACATTTTCCATATTGCATAATGTTTACCCTTTCCTTCCCTTATTATTGATCTCCTACCAGGGATTGCAACATTCAGGACACGGGGGAGCAGCTTAGAGCACTGGCTGTGTAGAAAGTCAGGATGTGTTTTATAGCTTGCAGTTTTTACTGATAATGGTAAAGTGATAGAGTTGGGGGCGGGGGGGGTGTCACACTGCAGTTACTGACACAAGTTTGTTCTGAAAAGGTAAGTCTAGAAATAGGCACTGTGAGTGGCAAGCTAAAGAGCTGGAAGACAAGACTGAGAGACTGAACTCAATGACATATAGGGCAGTAGAGGAAAGCAAAAGCACAGTGTCTTTGTAATACAGCTTGCGTGTGACAACTTTGGTCTATGTTACGTGAGTCACTATCCTGGACAGGTTTCCACTTTCAAATTTCACAGACACTCACCACTCAGCTTGCACAGTGACCTCCTTTCTCCAGCATTAGACTGGTGGCCAAGTGGCTTCTGCATGCTTTCATTCATACTTCTCACTAAATTCGCAGCATTTCAGACAACTGGCAAGGGCTGATTTTACCACAAGCACATTTTAGAGATTAGAGAAGTAACTAGTACACAGAATCAACAAAGTACTGCCTGCAAGCTCCCATTTAACTAATAAAATACACTAATAAATGTTTTTTAAAAATATTTATATATTTATGGTACAGCAGCAAAATGTATGATATTGCTGCTTGGGCCCATGTAAAAGTTAAGGCAAATGGGAATCAACATTTGGAAAGACCATGTTCCTTCGGATGACTAGACAGAGCTTAAATCGGCGGCAGTATTTGTCTTTGAGGGCTATTGTTAGTAGAACAAAAAAGGCACCCCTTCGTTCAATACCTTGCCTTCTTTTGCTCTTAATTAAGCTCTTCCATGCCTTTTTATCTCCCAGTTATGCCACTTCCTTTGTTACTGCTTTCCATCTTTGCTCAAATATTTGTTCAACAGCAGCAGAACATCTTTGCATTTTTACTGCAACTCAAAACACATGACCTCTGAATGGTATCTCAAGCTGATTTTACAGAGTATTTACCTGAAGTAACATGATTCTGTTTCTCATAAATTATGTACCATGCAGTCATTGCTAGCCTGTAGTTTTAAGACAGCTAAGCCAAGGTAAGAGCTCACTAAAGGAGCTGGTCCTTCAAACTGTCTCTGCTGTTCATCTGACGCTTCAGCAAGACAGTTCAGTTTATTAAGCAGGCAGGAAACCCCAAAGCATGTGTGTGGGGGGGCGACTTGTTTTTCACCAGCTTAGTGAAATGAATCAAATCACCAAGAAATCAGACAAATGGCTAGACTGACTCAGGTGCAGGGGAGAAGAAGCCAGTCCCTTTTGGTGACAGTGATCTGTTAAATGAACTCATCAGTCCTATCTGCACCTTAAGTGGAAGCCTCTTGGGCAAAGCCCCACAGGATTATTCTCCCATTATTCATAAATTATCTCTCCTCTTTTTTTTAAACAGAAGGACATTATAAGAATGGCACTTGGAGCTAGTACTGTGCCTCAGAAAGGGTATGCGTGTGAACACTGACAGACATTTATTGCAGACCAACTGAAAATGAGCAATTCACTGAGCTCTAAAATTTCATCACTTATCACACATAATGCAACAATAGTGTGTTTATTGCACAAAGTTTTAATATGCAAATATACCAATCAAAAAGCACCATGTCTTTGGCACTAGAAGTCAGCCATTTTATATTAAATATTTTTGATGGGGTATCTCCAGGGGCATATACGAAGGGTTGTTTTCAAATTCCTCCTCTTGCTTTGAAATTACTCCTAGAGTAGAATGTTTCTTTAAAATCCTTTGCAGCAGAAGCTGCTGGCGTTTTAAAGTTGCAATGGCAGAGTAGTATCCCCACAGAGAAAAAAAAACTAGTAGAGCTCTGCTGAAAATGAAGTAGGGGAATTTAAAAAAAAAAAAAAAAAAACCACAAAAAAAAACCCCAAAACACTTTATGCATGTCCAATAGAATCCAAATTACTTTTTTAAATTGCGGCCTGGGATTTAGTACAAAATGTCACATTGTGTATACCCTAAATTTCATTTGCATTTGTCTCCATAATTCCTCAAGATACCAGTACATTTTCAACCTCTTATTACCGAGTGTTTTGGGGCATTCACAATTTCCAAGATGTTGCCACTGCTCCCCAGTATTACACTTGAAGTATTTCTACAGTGGACAAATGTCTTAAAACACTGCAGAAGAAAAAAACAGTTGTAAACATGCAAACCAAAGGCAAACCAGTTAAACATTAACTGTTGGACAACGTTTGTATGTGCATATCTGACTGCAGCACCACTACATCAAGCATATTACACTCTGTGTATGACTGTTGGACTAGATTGCCATGACTAATGAATACTGTGTTGCTGCATTGGCCCAGAAGCAGATATAAAAAACTTCATAAAAAACAGCAACTCAGACATATTTATTTTACTTTTTTTGTGCTCTGAGAAGGATCACTTTACTTAATTTCCAGCAAGTCCATATTCTTGTTGGCAACATTCCTCTGTGGGTAAAAGAGGCGATGCAGAGTCAAGTTGTTCTCCCCCCCCCCGCCCTGTTCCCTCCTTATCCACTGTTTCTGGAATCGATTTACATTAGCCTTCATCTCTCTATTTTAAAGGAGGCCAAATATTTTCTTCTTTTTTTTCTTTTTTTTTTGTTGGGTGGGGAAAGAGAAGAGGGAAGATTTCGGGGTTTTTTCCAAATAACCGGAGGAGTAATACCAAGTTACGTGTGCTTTGTAACAAGACTTTCAAAATACTAAGTAAACAAGAGTAAAAAGCAGCACCATCAAAAAAACCCATTGTATCACTAGCCAACTTAGCACAGCTATTAGAAATCTACTGAATATCTATTTGGCATCAGCCTTTCTCAAAATATCCCCAATTAAAAAAAATTGCTAAGCAGATCCCCACATACTCTGGGGAACGAAATGGAAAGTTGTACCTTTCCCAACAGCCCTGACATACGGTGTTTGGAAAAGCTACAGAGAAGTAAGGCAGAAATGCCAGGTAACAAAACATTTCCAGATAATGTTATTTCTTACCTTAATTGTATTACCCTTAAAATATCCTTGTATCCTCTCATGGGGTTTGAACCTGGTCCTATGGAAAGTAATTAACTTTAGTGATGCAAGATCAAGCCTACAATAGGAGGAGAAAGGTTCTACTGTCTATAAGCTTGTCACAGATATCCACATGACCCAATACAAGGAATTCAATGAGGTACCTAAACTGGAGCCTAGTGAGTTTACATGGTCACCGAGGCTTTCTGGGGGCAATTCAAGGTATTTAAGTAGAAGTGCTAAATGTTTTATCATAAGATTTCACTTCATTACAAGATCTTGAGCTCTTGATTTATTTATAACTGGTTTCTCTCTGCATCTAACACAATGCTGCTTTGCCTCTGTTTATCCAACTTAGATCACTTCCATTATTCTGGTGCTGAGGAAAAGGAAGGGAAGAAACATTAATCATATCCTTACTAGTTAACTTTGAACTGATAATCTGAGTTTTTTTACAGTTAGTTTGAATAATGATGGCTATGCCTAGGTTTTGAAGCCTACAATTACATTTTACATGTTATTTACCACAACATACATACCTAGCTGTGCACTGTGTATGTGCTTGTTTCATATAAAATACCATCATCCATATACTATTTTAAAAAAATTGAAATCTATCAATTATTAAAATGTACAGAGATAGATTGCTTTGCAAAGAAATATGAAGTCAGTCCCTTCTGGTTTTTTAATTCATGACTTATGATCTATTAATTGTCTCAGTTTTGTGATTCTTTGTATAGTCTTTATGCTGTAGAGACAGATGATGTTTCTTTGTTAAATGCTTTGCTGTTTCCCGTTGTGAGAAATTAATTGACTGTTACTATTCAAGTCCTAACAAACAGCATTTCTACTGTCCTTTGCTAATTATGCCATGCCTGTGTTTTACATAGCATTTCACACTACATTTGTTTTTCTACTTTATATTTTAGGGCAGCTTATTTGTAAGAATGTGCATTTATGTTCATATTATCTTGACCTAACAGACCAGATCTGATTGCTTTTTAAACGTATGCGAATAATTGGCTTGGAAACAACACACAAATACAAGTGCTGCATTTAGTGTGAATGCAAGAGAAGTTAAATTGGGCTGGCACTTTAAATGAGCTCAACTTGCCAGTTTAAGTGCATGTTTTGCTTTGGGCCCAGTAACAATACAGTGGGCCTATCTTTAGGATAATAACAATTATGTCTACTTATCTCACTGAAAAACAAGCCTAACCTGTTGGAGAACCCAAATAGTAGATTATGTTAAATGTAAAATGGTGGTCAAGAAAGAGTGAAGGGGGAAATATCCAAGATGACCTCTTAATATTCCCACACATGGTCTCAGTCAACTACCAGAATAAAATAAATCTCTGTCGGAGTATGGACAAATAACAAGCAGCTTTAAAAAATAACTGTAGTGGTGGTTTGTTGTAGTTGTAGAGGTTTAAGAACTCAGGCAGGACAAAGTCTGTAAGCAAAGATAATATATCTTATTAGATCAACCAGAGTAGACAGAAATATCAGGCTTTGTGTCACAGACGTCCTTTAAGCCTAAAACCAGAAGCAATTAAGCTTTGAAAATGGAATATGAGTGCAAAATGACTGTCTGAAGTTGACTACAGGTTTGCACATAGTTTATAAGTAGTATCGGTTATTTTCTCTGACAGATGTTAAAAACCATGGCCTCAAGAAAGATCTTTGTTTTACAGCAATTCTAAATCTCCATCCCCTACTAACCTCTCCGTCCCATAAAAATCTGTGTCCCTATCACCTTTCCTCCCACCCCACTAGCTCTTCCTCTCCTTTCAAAAGCATCAACTCTCTTTCCTTCCCAGGATGGTTTAGTTTACCTACATTTTGAACAACTGTCTTGGATGCTATCTGGCTGAGGAGCAGCAGCTTTCATTTTCACACCTGAAGAAGAGCTGGTGTCTCCAAAATGCTAGTCTAGTTTGTCTAATGATACTCATGGCTAATAGGAGATATTACCTCTGCCTGTAAAAGTTGTCTTGCCTAAAGGCATTTTACCAAACAAACATACTAGGTATGTAAAATAAAACCTAAATGAATCAAAAAATAATTCTGAAAGACAAACTCTATACCAGTTACTGAGAGATCAGGTTACCTCAGAGTTACAACTGTTCAACATTTCCTTTGAGAAGCAGAGGAGAAATACAGAAGCTTTCAATATAACATGTAAGTATGTTCTCCCATACTGTGGTTTAGGGAGAGAAAATCTGAACTAAAAATTCAAAGACTAATCTGCTTTTGAAACATGAGGCAAATTCAATTAAATTTCTGCAATTTTAAGTTCAAAGACATTAGAGCAAAGAATCCATAGCATAAGGCAAAGATCATTTTTAAGCACAGAAAGCAAAGTACAGTCACATCTTAAACAGTTCTATTTTAAAATAGCCTGTTGTCATTAATTAGAGATGTTAATATGATGTGTATGGATAAACAGTTAACACAGTGTAATCAAGCCTTAACTTCTGCATTTCCTGCATTCGGTTCTCGGTTCCATAACTGACGCCATCTGGCCAAAACCTCAAATATAGGCTCGCATGTTATCACAGTAAGGATATCTGACACCAGTTGGAGTAGCTCAAGCAGTTTCACAGCTGCTGGTCACCAACCCTGCAGAGCAGCCAGCAGAAAAGACCATACTGATGTTCTTCATCTCTTTTCAAAGCAAAATGTTAGGCCTATTTGCTCTGGAAAATACTGTGACTATGACTTGGAGAAAAATTAATAACAATTAGTGGAACTAATTGAGTTTCCTGTACTTTAAAAGGTAGTAATGGCCTTAATATAATGGCTGATTAGAAAAAATCTTCACAGGTAACAATTCAGTCCAAAAAGCCAGTATTTAAAGGTCAAGCATATGCTAGTCTGGGGCATGACAATCCAAAGCCCATGCAATGGGCAGGTCTCAAACCTTCTGCTAAGATGATAGTCAGGCTGACAAAATTAGTTTTAAATCTGTGAAAACTAGAAACTCACTCCATCAGTTAATACAGTAAATCTATAATTAAAAAGTCTCTATGTAATGCAAAAAATCTGTAGTCACCACTAGTCTCTACAAGTTGTCCCTATGCATGGTGTGGGCATCATTTTAGCTACAACTGTGAAGATTTGCTCCAGATAACTCAATTACCAAATTATTGCTGATGCCAAAATCATTCTGAGCTCCGTTTCTGATTACACGTCACTGCCATGCTTTCCACATTAGCTCCTTACTCTGAATAAGCCTTCACCATTTGCACTGGAAAAGAAAAATAGCAGCAATGTACCCATGAAGATAACATCAGCTGGTTTCTCTGATGAACTCCCAGATGCCATCAGCCATGCGTGGGAAAAATTACAACACAAAATTCATAAGAGTTTTCAAGACAGTTCCCAAAATTCTGCTCCCTGGAACATGTACACCAGGTTGCCATTTAGCAACAACCACCCTAACTTTATTTTTAAAAAAGAAAAATCTTTCATATTTTTCTTGATTTTTGCAACTCTTACCTATCTTTCAGATGACAAATTTTCAGGACAGGGACACTTTCCATAACACTGCATCATAAAGTTGGCTACTAGACAAAACACAGTTATTACCAAACAGAAGTTACTACTACGCAATGATTTCGTTTAAATCAGAGGTGAAATATAGCTTTTATTACAAAGACTAAAGGGATGGGATGAAAAAGAGAGTAAGTAACTTCAGCTGTGATTTTCTGAAAGCTATGTACAACTTTTTTTTATTTCATCCCTAAAGTGCAAAATGTCTTGCTTTGGCCTTTAACATATCCATGTCCAAAGGAGAAATTAAGCCAGTTTATTACCTTGTATTTCCCTTTAATGGACTGCCTTCCTTTCAAGCTATAGTCCCTGTACTAACACAATAAAATCCTTCCCTCCCCTGCCCCCTCCCCCCAAAATAGTGTTTTGCTTCAGCAAAGACTTCAGAACTAGATGATCAGAAAATAATCCAATGTCCCTTCCTCTAATGACTAGCCAGCAGGAGTGTTCAGGCACAGTGTAATTACTCCTCCACTATACCCAGCACTATTGCATTAAACTATAATTTAGTTGATCTGCTTCTGGGAGTCATTTATTACATTGTGAGTTCTGTGGATAGTGATAGGGCCATAAAAGAAGCTATAAAACCCAAACTCTTATCAGCTGGACATCTATTTCTATTACATGAAAGTTTGGTAAATATGAAGATTTATTACTTGAGCAATGCTCTATGAGAACATTGCTTATACAGTAAAGTGGAGGTGATTTTTCTTTCATTCTGTAGTTTCCCTCATTTGCTACTTGCACACAGTTTGAAAGTTGAACTGGTTAAAGATTTTTCATGTACATGTATTTCTCAAAGTGAGATTTAATTCTTGACAAACTAATATAGCCTTTTAAAGCATGTTTGATCAAGATTAAAACTATGGTGTCAGTATCTGCATGGTTTCTTTAGGTTAGTGAGCAATGACAATAGATGAGAAATTCTATCTGCAATACACTTAGCTCCATGCTCTGTGATCAGAGCTTTGTGAATGCTGGAATTTCATATATAGGACCATATCGAAGCCTAAAGCTTTATATTGGTCAATTAAAACTGTACATTCTATATGTGTCAAATAGATATTAAAAAAAATGTGCTTTTTCAGTTTTAAGGAATAAATTATTTTTGCTCTATGTTTAACAGAACTTTTTGGAAAAAACAGACTGAAACAATCTGTCATTTAGCAGGAAGTTGCAATCAACTAACTAGACAAATCAGACAATCTTTTTCTTTTCAAAATGTCCCAAAATATTGATTTCATATTCTTCAAAACATCCCTACGATCACTGTAAACAGAGGTATAATACCATGCGTATGAAAACTGTATGAATACATACATCTTCACTGACATTTAAGAATCTGCTCCATTTGTGTGATTTTAAGCAAAGTTGCAAAGTACAAATATACCATTAAAAACTGTTTTGAAGAAACGTGCTCAAAGCTGATTCCATGCAGTAAGTTTTATAAGTCGACAATTAAAATGGTAATGAAATAACTCCACTAGTTCAATAGAGCAGCAACTCTTTTATAGTTGAGATGGGGAGGGCCCTCCCACATACATACATACATAACTTTGGTTACCTTGAAATACGTTGTACAGCACTGAAGCACGGTATAAGGAAGCAGTTAGTTTTACTAGGGTTTTCTTACATACAGCTCCCTAATTTTGCAAGACTTTCTATGAAGCAGTATGTCCTGGTTTTAAACTGTTAAGTGTAACTGCTTGAAATCTTTACAGTAAACCAGCCTAGGAAAAAAAGAGTTCAGAAGATTAAGTATGTACTTCGCCCAGTTTGGTGATACTCTATTGCAACAATAAAACAAGAAGAAAGAAAAAAGATACTGCATGAAAACCACCATTACTTAGTCATACATAAATTGACAAAGTGAACCATAAATTAATGACTCGGGACTTTTCAGTTGGTATGATTTTTTTATGGAAGAAAAATTTCTGGTTTCATACCAAGAATTTTGCAGCTGCTTAAAATATATTCCTGACTAAGAAACCAAGGTTCATGTTTGCCTTAAACTGTGTCAGGACAGAATTTTGCACCTACAGAAAATTCTGACCAAGCCTCCGATGGACTCAAAAACCCCTCAGAGATGTGCATACAGCTGTATCATGGTCTCTACCTCCTCACTGATTTAACGTGATGGATCTAGCTGGGTAATACAAAACCAAGGAAATTCAGTAAGAGCAGCAAGCCAGACCATTAAGAGAGCTAACTACTGTGTAACTATGTTAGTGGAATCAATACAGTCATGATACATGAACTTAAACTGATTTTTCATTTATGTTTTTTCATTTATGTTAAATATATTGTCCACTTAATTCTAAGATATATTTCTAATTACTTTTTTCTATTCTGAGTTTTAAAAGCAACCAGTTTTCAGAAAAAGAACTACTATTGAAAACAAGCCTCCCTTGCATTGCCTACACACATTTTCCAATTCTCACTTGTGAAAAACAGCAACATTTACTATGAAAATTCAGACAACTGTAATAATCATTTTATAAGAAGCACTAGATTCTCCTCATTGCATGTTTATTTACAAAAATGTAGTAAGTACACATATGCTTTATAGGTTTACCTTGAGGGCTGGTTTCACAATCAATTTAACCAACTTTAAGTGCAAACTGAAGCTGAAACCGGCTGTGCTGTCACCCCCTCTCTCTCTACCCGCATCTCCATCCCAGCCAGACTGCATCATCGCCCTCAGGCCAGACTCTCAACTCTCAACGTGTACCTGATGAGTTGATCAGTTCTCTGATCCAACTTGTGTGCAGCCACACCAGCAATGTTGGCACATGGAATGTATGCGGCTGCCACTTTTCAGGGGATACACATACAGGCTTGCAAAAAGCAACCATGGACTAACAAAAACTACCTGCCAGCTTATGCCAAAATAGTATGCCAGACAGCAAATGCCATGGATAACAGTAAATGCTATACATGAATGCATATAAATTGCCATATAGGCTATTTGGCAAATGATATATTGATTTTCTTCATATACGCTCTGTATCAGCCCTACAATGCTTTTACAGAAAGTTTAACGTTGCACGTACAAAAATCTTTCTTAAAAAACCCACCGATCTTACAACAGGTCTCTCTCGTTTGCTTCATTTGAAATTAACTGAAGTCTAGATTCTAGATGTCCTCTTCTTGCAAAGCACCAAAAGTATCCTTAATTAGTACACTTCAATGAAAATTCCCATTTAGTCTATTATAGAGTCTGACTGGATCACTGAAACTATCCATGTTATTGCTGATATAAGTGCTGAGCCTTTACTGCAAAAAAAATGCACTATAGCTGAGTCCTAATATATTCAGACAACAGACAGATACTAAGTTTAATATTATACAGAGATTTAGACTTCAATAAATTGGTAAGACAGAAATCAGAAGTTTCAACATTCAATTACTTGTTTTCAAGAGTACACCACATGGATGTATGATTAAAAGCCAAAATAGATCTTAATCATATAGCAACACACTACAATGACTCACTGAACACAAATGTCAACAAGAGATCTCAGTAAAGTTATTTTATTTTTAGTACGTTATTCAGGAGCAGCTGAACACAAAAGTGAAAGAAAAGATCAAGGATGAGGTTCTTTGCTAGCTAAACATGCTTATCACAGGATGTAGTGGAGAACTAATGTGGCTTACCATACAAATTTACAATAAAAAAAACCCAAAACATAAAACTCACTAATCAGGATAAGAGTCTAAGAGGGAAACAATTAGCGGTAAGAGCCTGGATTCCCCCATACCTTCCAAGTTGATAAATGCAGTCCTTCACATCAAACAACAGTAAAGAATCAGACAAGACCTTTAGCAAACACAGCTTGAACTATTACAGATAAACTGTACAACCATTCACTAGAGCAGGTTTGTGCTATTTGTCAAAGAACATATCCCCGAGCAAACAGAGAAAAAAAAAATTCAAACCCAAAAAAGAGCCTTTCAAAATACTCCACATCTGCAATTTTAGTGGCTCTCCTATAATCAGCTGGCCAGATACACTATGGCAAAAAATCAAATGTAAATATACCTGACAACTATTTATGACGTTGTATATAACTTTAACTATTTTACCTTTAAAGTTGATATCTGCAGGACTTCCCAGTTAACAGAAAACTTCTCATAAGACTTTTACATCAAGCCCTGCCAACCTGGCTAATTTTGCTGTGCTATGTTGAACACAATGGGGGGGGGAAACACTGTCCTCCCTCCAACTTGAATTTGTTGTTGTTGTTGTTGTTAGCTACTAATATGAAACACTTTTAGACCAAGATAAAATGGAAATGACTGTAGTCTTAATGCTAAAACAGTGCTAAAAATAAATCTTTAAAGAACATGACAGCACCTATGGCTAAATATTCCTAGGTACCCCAATCAGCTTGTATTTTGAGCACCATAGACACATCTGTAAAAACCGAACATAGTATTCTGATACTGGTGGTATCAGAATCACACAGCAGGAGAAACCAAGTCTTTTCAACTTCTCTCAGTCAAGAAAGTTTCCATATCCAGCATATGCAGCTATAAAACCTGTGACCCTTTTTTTTTTTTTAAGGAAGTGCTAAACATAACCTTGAGGAGAAGTCAACATTTTATTTTATTGGCAAGTCTGAACATCCTCATGTTCATTTCCATTCTATTCCAGACAATCTATTTTTCTGAAGAGTGGGCCAGAACTGTTGACATTGTTACTGTAAAACCAGCAGATTTCAGGTAAGCAACTGTGAAGAACAGGAAAAGATATACAGATACACTGCTGTGTAAGACAATATAGTATGCCTCGATAATGTGCAGGATCTGCCATTAAAAATAGAGAACTAAAATGAGGTAGAATCTACATGTAAGTATCTTTTCCTATTTCTGCTGTTTATTAATGCATAGGAAAAGAAATGGTATGTGCTAAAAATCAAATTATCTCTCTCTGATCACTTGATCAATGATAAGATGCAATATAAAACAAACAAACAAACAAACCTCAAAAAGCACAACTCTGTTTTCAGTTTTTAAAGATGGGACACATAACTGAAGGAAGAAAATTTATCACAACATATGCTCTTTAAGAATGACAAACTGTTTAAATTGTTTGAGTTAAATACTAAGCTTTAAGGAAAGCTCCTAATTTCAATTAAAATGCTTGACTGAAAATAATCACTTCAGGGAAAATGATACCAGTTGACAAGAGATTTAAGTGAACTTATGATTAAACTAACAGGTTTGGAACAAGACTAATGCCCCCAAAAGGCATTTAATAGGACCTTCTTTTCTTGAACACACTCAAAAGATTGTAAGACATATGATCTTTAGTTCAAATATAGCCTCCCTGTGTTACACTTTACTGGACTGACACTGTAAAGAAAGCTACAGTATAAATTCTGTAGCAGCCACTAGTCATAAATTAAGGTTTTTTAAGTTCTGTTGGTCTCTTGAACCTAAAGAACCACCTCATCTCAACAGTCCTTTAAACCAATCATTTTCCAGACAGGAATGAGTGACACACTTGCTCTTGAGACCGAGTATGTGCCTATATAGCTATATGGTGACAAACTCCTTTGCCAACCCTTCTGCACTGGCAGAAGTCAAGGCAGCTCCAGCCCAGACAATGTAGCTCCATTACTGTGTCACTAGCATCAAGGTAATCAAAACTTCCCTCTGAGCCAGGTCCATCAGCTCTGGCACAATTCAACACTGTTGCATTTTAAAAAGTACGGAAGTCCCATGTCCAGTCAACCTGCCCAGTTCAGGCAAAATGAACTGGAATCTGTCTGGACTCATCCATACAGACAAACCCACACACACTGAAGATATAACTTTAAGTTAAATCAATTGCAAAAGCCACATGCCATCAAGGCAGAAAGGCTTAAGAAAATCCACAGCAGTATCTCTACCATTCTCTTCCCTACAAGGTTTTACTAGGGCAAAGGTATAGCAGCAAAAGTTAAAAACACAGTGATAGCCTTGCTCTTTATTCAAGAGTACAAGAAACAACCCACAATTCCACATCTCTTCTTTGCTCTGGTGATACCCCACCTGGAGTACTGCATTCAGCTCTGGGGCCCCCAACATAAGAAGGCCATGGACCTGTTGGAGCGGGTCCAGAGGAGGGCCACGAAGACGATCAGGGGGCTGGAGCATCTCTGCTATGAAGACAGGCTGAGAGAGTTGGGGTTGTTCAGCCTGGAGAAGAGAAGGCTCCGGGGAGACCTTATTGTGGCCTTTCGATACTTAAAAGGGGCTTATAAGAAAGATGAGGACAGACTTTTTAGCAGGGCCTGTTGCGATAGGACAAGGGGTAATAGTTTTAAACTAGAGGGTAGATTTAGACTAGATATAATGAAGAAATTTTTTACGATGAGGCTGGTGAAACACTGGCACAGGTTGCCCAAAGAGGTGGTAGATGCCCCATCCCTGGAAACATTCAAGGTCAGGTTGGACGGGGCTCTGAGCAACCTCATCTAGTTGAAGATGTCCCTGCTCACTGCAGGGGGGGTTGGACTAGATGACCTTTAAAGGTCCCTTCCAACCCAAACTATTCTATGATTCTATGATCTTGATTCTGACACACAGAGGTGGCAACAAGGTATTGTACTCTCAGATGCAAAAAGGCTGGCCTAGCCAAACCCTCTGCTGATACGCTCTTCTTGCAAATTTTGGTGTTCATCTCCCCCTGGTGGACTATGTACAGAGAGGGGAAACTGTTCCCTAGAACAGCTCCACCTAGAAAGATCTTTGCTACACCTAGAAAATCCCCCTCTAATATCAACACAGCTCCATACATCTTCCAGTTAGTAGGAAATCCTCACCTCGGATGCACCAACAGCCAAAACCAGCAAGACCACCTAGAGTAAGTGGGTTCTGAGACACCAGTGTGGCCAGCATGTAGCCAAATGGGTAGGTGTAGCCCTCTTGCTCCAGAACCCACTGTACTGAACACTTAGATTTCTCTGCACTTACCTGCTGTGGCACTGGAAAACAGAACTAGAGTTCAGTTTGTACTTGGACAGGATGGAATGTAACAAGGTATGAAAGAACACCCATAATTAGTATAGACATATCATATGAAACCTGGATCAATAACGCATGAGAGTATACAGACACAGAATTCCGAACAGCCTTTCTTACATTCTTTAAAAGATGTCAAAATACCATACTACTACCATTGTCCAAATGCCACAGAACACTTTATCAACTGAAGTGCATAACAACAGTGAAGGACAAGTCAACCAACCTTTCTTGGCTGATACTAGTATTAAGCTTTGGTCAGCAGAGCCAACAGAAGCTTTCTATGCCAGACCTACACTCAACTTCTAGACCTCAACACAATCCATCTCATGAACTGTTGCAGCTACCTCACTTTTCTACTAAGCATTTCTTTGTATTACTTTGTCTCCAAATTCTGTCCAGTGATTTCAGGAAATGGGCAATTGTTTGGTACTTTCTCTGCCCTTACTCAGCTATTTTCAAAAATCTACTTTCAAAGCGTGGGTGGCACACTTGAGAGCAAGTCTCAACTATGGGTACATTTTAATTTACAGGAGAAATAGCTACATGCTTCTATTCTGTATTTTCTAGGCCCCAAAATCTAGCAATGTTTACATACTAGAAGGACATATAGCAATGCAGACAATGTAGATGGATGAACTCCTTCAATATCAAACTAGATCTACCAACTACACTGTTTCATTCTCACAAGTCACCGTGGTGAACAGATAAACTAAGGCGTCTCCTCCCCAGTGTGAGTTAGTACAAGCTAAAACTTGCCACTGTAAACTTTCAGGGTGACAACTGCTCTGTTCATCACTTGGGAATTCTTAAGTACTTACATTTTACTAAAATTAAACTTGAAGTTACTATCTATAGGTAATATTCAACACTTTATCTCAATGTGACAAGTATACAAAACTGTTTAACTCTCTAAAAACTTCACTTAATCATATCAAGACTTTGCAATTTTTAGTGAAAGCTAACTTGGTCAACATGGAGGAAGGAGAAAAAAGACAAGTCTGCACATAAGGCAGAAATACAGATGATGACTACTTTTTTTGGAGTCCTACAGATTTTTTTGCAGCCTTATAAAATGTTCTAACTTTACCTGAGTCTGCTGATAATCAGCCATCTTTCGTACTAGCACTGGAATAAGTTTTCCAACCTTCTCCAACCTGAATTCACTGTGGGACACAGCACATGTACTTAATTAATTGTGGAAAAAAAAGCTTTCACTCCACTTGCGAAAAAGTTCTGATTTAAAAAACAGTAGTGAGCACCTTAAACATACCAGTAAAACTACCTAAACTATAGCTGAAAACACCCTGGAACCTACCAGCTTAAACAACAAATTTGCAATGGCTAGGCAGATGCATCTGTATACATACAGGCATGTCAGTATTTTCTCCAACAATGTCAATGGATTTAGGGATCTACTTTCTTTGGATGATGCTTGGATTTAATAGTTAGGTGGCTCTGAAGCTATCAAGCCATACCTTTGTAGACTTAACTTCTTTCTTCCACTATGTATCACGCTTCATTCATCTATTCTCAACCACCTTCACCACAATTCCAGGTGGCAACTTGTGTTCTCAGGAACAACACAGTGGCATCCTGCTCCCTATTTATGGGACTTCTAAAAACCCACACTTTTTTTTTTTGCCCCTTTTTTTTTTTTTTAATGTTTCTCTTGTATGCTTGCCTTTCCTCCCTTTTAAAGGACTCAATGTGAGATACCAAACCATCCAGGTATCTAGCTAGCATAGAGATTTGCAAAAGCAAGCAACTTCCTTTTATGGAAGGACGCATCTGTGAAACATCCTTGGCTTATCGTACTCTTAAGTCAGCTTCTGGCATATGGTTGCTCTCAGACAGGTTGGCTATAGTTGTTTCTATTCAAACAAGAGCTCATCAGTGACAGGCTTTCAACTCACCTAACAAGATGCTTTTAGGGACAGCAAAGTTCATAGCTTTATTTCTGCAAAGTCACCCTGACCAATCTACATTTCCGCACATTTATTTTATTGCATACTCCCTTGTTCCATTGTTCTTGATGTCTTGCACACATTCTAATCTACTTTGAATTTGGGGATTGCAACAAGTTTTGTAACAGGAAGGCACACCCCTTAACATCCCACTTTTATATGGCTAGATGGCTTGTCATCTTCTCCTGGCATGGGCACAAATGATGGAAAAATTACTTGCCATATAGAACAGTGAGAATCAAGTCCCTGGGAACAATCAGTGCTAATGTTTTTCTGAATTGGAACACATGACCTTTTTGCAGCTCTCCTGCAAGTTACTTTCTTAGTAAGGTAAGCTAAGTACAGACTTGACTACCTTTTATTTAAAAAAAAAAACAAAACCCACAAAAACCAACAAGCCAAGTCTGGGGTAAAATCCACCAGAGTTTAGGTAGTTATGTGAAATAATTCTAAACAAAGGATAAAAATAGTATCAATCAAAAAACCAAAATAAAAGAATTAGTATCAATCCAGTATCACAATACTTCAATACTTGTGTTTGTGGAACAAACTAGGCTACAGCTACTTGAGTTGTTGTAGATGTAAAACTAATCTACCATATCTTGTATACATAAACGATACTGTTATACCAATAAAAAGAATACATTGCTGAACCACCCAATTTTGAAAGCAAAAATAGCAGCAACTTGGCATGAAAATCTAAGAGTTTTCCCACTTATAATGAAATTTTATGTAATGGTTACAACAAAGGAAAATATTTTTTAAAGGTTGAAAAATACCTCTAAAAGAAAAAGTTAGTTTATAATAACAACGCATACCCTTTCACAGGTTAAGAGGTACAAAAAAACAGCTAGTGTTTTTAAAGCTTCAAGCAGTACACGGCTAAAATTTCTTTTAAAAAAAGGCTTTGCAGTTGGATGGCCTGTGTGTGTTCCTTTGTTATTCATTAATAACTTTTGTGATCATTGCCCTGTGTCAATTAAGGTTCAACCAAGTCCCTAAAACAGAGCTGCTAAACCCGATCAGGGCAACCAAGGGTTATATGGAGTCAGTTGTTACCCACCAAAGCCGAGCACTCCATTAGGCTTATCTGATGGTGGCTACCATCCCCTGTGCTGGCTACGTGACTTTAGACCAGCACGCCAGCTAGTCTTGGAAATGCCATTCCTTGCCAAGCCATTAAAGGAGAGATTTGCAGGAGAAGGGATGGAACTGAAGGAGGGTAAGGGAGGAGGACTAAGGCTAGTGAGCTGTAAAGCCATAGGAGAGCAGGCTGTATGGGGTTTGCTCATCAAGGAACGATGAGTTCTTTTGAAAGGTGCTTATCCTTTCAGATGCGTTATGTATTGCATATTACTGCAGCCTGCATTTATCTGACTCATCAAATGCATGATTTTCATACCTAGTTAGAAGCGGGCAAGTCATACTAGTTTAGCAGATGATGATACACTTAGAAAGCATAACTATCCTATTTAAAATTTCAACTTTTTCACCTAGAAATTAATATTAAGTTCGAAATACTGTAAAATATTTTTTATCTAATTAGCTTCCACTAGGACAAAAAAAAAAAAAAAAAAAAAAAAAAAAAAGGACTGAAATCTGTATTTTTTCCTATTAATGCAGAAATGTAGCATTTAGTTCCCAAAATAACATTTTATGGTTTTAGGACAAGATTATATTTCATTCTTGCTTTGATCACTATTATCTGCAATAATTAAATTCTTTACCTCCCTAAAAACCAATGAACAAAAGATGCCCAAAATTTTTGGATAAGATGGGGTCTATTTTATTGTTATTCTTCTCAAGTACAGGCACCACTCTGTCATAACTTTGAATTTTTTAAATCAAAATATAACACTCAACTTTGATTATATCATACATATTTTTAAAAAGAGTTGGTAAGGCATATGACAAAAATAAATGTGGAAAGGAAATTAAGGTATTTTCTAGAACTATTTATAGTAATCCAGTCATGCTGAACTGATTGTATTTCCTCCTATATTGAAAACGCACAGACAGCTGCATACAAAATAGATGTCATCGACTTTCAACTTACATCCAGTGCAAAAAATAACAGGTAAACATACTAGTAAGTAGACTAAAATTGCTGTCAGTTTACACAGGGAAAGAAAACTTTACTGTGGCCAAATCTTGAAACCAACAATTTGTACAGATAATCATCTATCTCTGTGAAATATATTCATATATAAGAACTCCTAAAGATTAGTTTCTTAAGAATTAAATTTTGACATTGGTACAATATTTATTTTAATGAAAGCACTTAGACACAAGAAAATTGTTGGCAACATGAAGTTCTTTTTATTTTTTAATTAAAAGAAGCTGTAAAGTGTAATTATAACCTAAAGTTTCCCCCAAGTGTCTGGAATCTGGCCAAGAACTATTGGTTTCTGTAAGATATGTGTCTTATGAACAAGAGAAGCTGAATTCTGAACAGGGATAGCTAATACTTTGTATCATGTCTTCGGTAAGTTATGCTTTTTCTATCTGTGTACCTCTTCATTTTAAATTTTGTTAGCTTTGGAGTCAAAAGGGCTCTCTAATTTACATGGACAAATGAACCCACTAGACAGGCCACCTGAAATCAGTTAGTTCAAAGGTAAATTAAAGACATATTTGGTTCCTCTCCCATTTCCTCTCATGTTCTAAGGCATTAACAGAGGATTTAGTTGCAGTGGTTCCATCATACGCAATGTTTAACTTCCTGAAATTCCCTGTTGTCAAGAGGGCACAATCATGGAAGATACTAACACACCTGACTATATCCTGGTATTCTACTGAAGAAGAATACCAGGATACAAGAATTAAATGGTGTTATGAGACCGAACCAGATATTCAGGGTTTTTTCAGCCTTTTGCTACTCTGCCTACCTGTAATTTGACTGCTTGAAGATCTCCCCTGGAAGATCTCACAGGAAAAAGTCAAGAATTCTGGAGTTCTGCTTCACTTGATTAACTCCACATTTAGCTTTGAATCTTTTCAACTTTAATACTATACTGAATTTATCTCCAGTGCACACACTTATTTTACTGAGGCTATTCCTTCAATTCACTGTTCAGAAAATAATTCACTGGCAATAGAAAAGCATATACATATGGCTTGCTAGAAATATTTTGCTCAGAAGCAGGTGGTGCACATGCAGTAAGGTTTTAGTAGTGTTCCATAAGGACAAATTCCATAGTCTAGTACTTCCACTACACTGTGTAAACAGGGGAAAAAAGGCAACAACTGACCCTCCCATGCTAAAATAGGGACAGAACTTAAGGGGGAAAAAACGTAACCAGACACTCAGTTTACAATAAACTAAATATAACAAAGCCTCCCCCATTCGCAATGCTGTTTATTCCAACTGTATTTATTTGATCTGTCTACAAAGTTTACATCAAGATCCAAAACATCCAAACACTTCCACCATGACTATAGCACGAATAATGCTCACTGGCAGGAGAACCTCAGTTTTACCGACAAAAATAACTGCACATAAATCCACCTTGGGAAAGTAGGAAGGCCACAGACATGACCCCAAACAGGCATCCCTAAGGTTTCAAGGGAATCTACAAACCATTCCTGAGCTTCTTCACCACATCTCTTACAAACAGTCTATGGTGCTTAGCTTCAGGGTGTATAGTAATATGTACAAATAAGATGCTTCCATTTAAGAAGAAAAGTTACCTTGTATTAGTTAGTACCCCACTAGAATGTGGGGAGTGTAAGAATATAGAAAGCTCTTCCTTTGGGTATCTTTTTGTCCATCAAGTGTAAAAGCCAAGCCTCTTCTGTCTTTTGTTAATAAATACATCAGAAACTAGGAATATCTAAAAGTAGACAGGGTTTTAACAACTGGCAAAAGTAAATGCACTTCACAATATTTCTGCCTTTGCTTGACTAGCATTTCAGCATGTTTCTAAAGCAGTGAGGGTCACATTACTCATCCTGATTGCCTGTGCATTGTACTTCACAAGTAGGTTTCATACACATCATTCAATTTATAATTCAGAAAATGAGTTCCCAGCTAGAAGCTGTTGTTTTGGAGGGAGGAAAGAAGGACAAAGACCATGTTACATTATGTTCTGCCCTTCAGATGATTTCTGGAGGCAGTTTATGTAGCATTTATCTATTTAGTTATCTTAAAGAACACTCTCAAAATCCTGACCTCTCAAAAACTGTCTGCTTTTTTTCATTTCAACACCAGTTCTGTTCTTCTGAGTGGTTAACAGTAATCAAAAGCATCCCAGACATACTTACAAAGTAAAACTGAAAGCAAAAGTCAAACAATATATCCAATATATCCATCCACAGTATACCAGCTATCATCTTCTGCTTGCAGCATGTCACCGTAGCACATGGTTCAATCCTCTCAAAAGGGACAGAATACATGGGACTCCTGAAACACTACATCAGTAGACTGGCCCTTAACACTCCAGGTATCACATCAGAGCACTTATGCTACTTTAAGTCACACAGGCAGACAACAAAATTAATTGTTGCTTGCTCTCCAGTTGGCAAAGGTAACAGAGGGTATACCTGAGGAAAGTCATCAAGAGTAGAATGGAAATATAAGTTTTAAAGCAAGAGCCTCTGAGAGCGTGTTAATTTGCATCCCATGTTAAGCCTGATCTCTAGAGTCAAGATCAAAAGTGCCTAGACATGTTCTCACCAGAAAAGTCTTAACTTCATAACTCATTCTCTGAACAAGAAGTTCATTGACTTTAGCTACAGAATGTAAGCAAACAGATGGCTTAGGCTGCCAGGAATGTGCTGAAGACTTAAAGAAATATAAATCCAGGGGATTCAGAAGTTTCAGTGGACCCAAGGGAAAGGGTAGAAAAAGAAGAGAGAAGGGAAGTAGCAGACAAGATCACTTACACATATCACACCTTCTGAAATAAGAACACAAAAGAGCAACACAGACATCCTTAACTTTACATCTGATTCATCAAATAGAGGTTAGAAAAGAAAGCATTTCTTGCTCAAGAGTAGTTGTTACAAAGGTCAGCGTGCAAGACATGCAGCTGAAAGATACCTGCTGACATTAAGCAGGTATGAGCCTGTATTGCTTAACCAGTAAAAGATATCACAGGAAATTGGGGGGAGGAGGGTCTTTAAAAAAGAAAAAAAAAAAAGTTTTCCTTTTTGTTTTAAAACAGAAGACTGCAAAAAAACCCAAACACTAAGATAAATTAGCTCAGGAGTATGAAGAGCGGATCACCACTATTGCACTACAGCCCCTATCAACTTTAAACCAACTTCGACAGCAGTACTGTGTGCTTCAGGTTTAAAAAAAGCAATATGCAGGCAAATAAAATTTATAAAACATTTTCTAATCTGAAGTTCTCAATAACTTCTTATAATCAAACCTGGAATCAGAAGGTGCTGGATAGCTTTTACTATTATTTTACATTGAAAAAGATCCCATTTCTTTTACCAGCCAGCATTGTTGGCCCTAGCCCCCCGGGGGGAGGGCCAGGGGCCCATGCCTGCTGGATCACTAAGCCGGCAGAAGAAGCATGCATAAACAAAATGCACCCTCTTCTGCCGAACCACTGCACCTGTGACACACCTCCCAGCAACCAAGTAAGGCTTTTTTTAATCAACTTTTGATGGACAATGAATGCATTTGCAGCTGTGATAGGTTGAATATTACCTGAAAGTATGATCCTCAATTATTTTCTTAGAGTTCTCCCCCTTGTTTCTTCTAACAGTTTCTTAATACTCCTGAAAAGGTAATTTAGTCTAATAGCAAAGACTTGCAAGCACAGAATTTGACTGCTGTTTAATGCTATTTAAAATGAAAAGCATATTGTAACAAACCATGACTCATTATCTTCACACAGTACACATATTTTGCTATCAACAAGATTAGAATGGCTATGATACCTGGAAAGGCACACTCAAAACAATAATCTAAAAAAGCAGCTGTCTCAGAAGCCACAAAATGCATTAGGGATCTAAATTCATTAGATGTAGCTTCTGCACATGAGCACAAGTGTCCTGGACCTGATCGGGAAGCAGCTTAACTCCCCCCTCCCCTTGCCTCCCCCACAGCATGTTCCAGGCATAATGGGCACCTTTTCCCTGGAAATTAAAACAGGGGAAATGAGAGCTGATCCTGCTTTTCCCCTCACCCTCTAACTGGCCCACTCAAGCAGTAATGGACCTGAGATCTGGTCCCCGAAGTCTGAAGGTATTCAAGCTCCTGCCTCCCACAGGGGAGCCCTCCTGGCCAGCTACTCTTTAATTTGCTTGGGGCACCTTTCTCCCCTTCCTTTTGAAGCTGGACCTGGTTCACCCAAAAACGGAAAGGTTGCCTGCGACAGAGGTAAAACAAATCAGAAATCAGAAAGAGTCTGAGCCCGATGCCTAAGAGTTGGCAACACACTCTAGTCTCTTCATGCTGTTTTGGGGGGGTTTGGGGGGGAGGGGGTTAACCTTCAGTCATTTCAGTTTAAGAAAAAACAAGCGTACACACACAGGCTAGGGAGTAGAGACCAGTATTCCAGTCTCCTTACTCCTAGGTCACTGCTGGGACTACAATGATTAATGCAGTATCAGAAAAGCTCCTACATCTTGCATTATTGAAGTAGAACCACAGTGCAGTCAATATAAAAAGTGAAGGTCCTCCCGACTGGACTATTTTAGACTTCAGTGCTAGAAGATGTGCATCTGACTGCGCTAAGCCTATGCAGAACTAGATTTGAGGTGTCCCGCTTCTCGGATGAATGCTTGAATAAGCACAAGTACACACCAAACATATTTCAAGAAGAACATGCTGTAACTTCAGCTTTTGGTTTTGAATCAAGTGGACAGACGCGCCTGATGTACAGCGCCTTGATTCAGACACTTCAGCTCCAGAGCATACCAAGAATTCAAGCTTACTGCTGGTCTCTGCTTTTGCCAGTGAGTCATTTTAGGCAAATATACTCAAAACACATTTTGTAAACTGAATTTCAGAGATATTTAATTCCACTTCTTGGTTCACTCTTTCCTATTTTTTTAAAACACCATGCACAAGTTGGAAACTACTGGTTCTTTCCTGGGTCTCACCTCTTGTTCACTCAGTGGTAAAGCAGGAGTAAATTTTCATAAGAGATGGTATATCCAAATGAAGTTTATATTCAACTGAATTCAGTATATTAAATTTGTTTACATCTAAGGAAAACTCCTTCTGCATCTCTTTATAACAGTGCTGACAAGTTGTGGGTTAGTAAAAGAAAACAGTTCTAGCAAAAAAAAAAAAAAATCTCTCCTAATGAAGGGTGCATTGGTATGTGTATTTAATATCCATGTTTTAAAGACAATATTGGCTACTTTCTGCTATAATAGCTTTGGTAATGCTTTTGTAAATCAAATCTTCCTTAGTCATAGCCTTCCCCTTCTGCAAGACCTAAGAATTAAATCATTCAGAAGAAATTATGTAGGCAAGTTCCCATTGAAAAAAATCAAATGGTAAAGAAATAGCCATAAAGTCCCATTCCATCCCTCTCAAAAAACTGACGTTTCATACACACTGAAAGAGGGATAAAAATTAATCTTGTGGGTTTTAAGTTGTTCCTCCCCCTTATTCACCCTGGAATAGGAAAACTATGAGCTTAAACTCCTGAACAACTGCAGTATATTGCTGGTCTAGACAGATCTCAGTGGAGAGAGATTTAGAATGATACAGCCTAACAGCAAAAATATTTTTTTTGTTTCTTTGTTTTGTTCCAGGAAAGGTCTGGGACTTTGGATCATTTTAAGGAAGCTTGCCCATTTTAACTGAAAAAAATTAGTATATTGTACATGTTTAATGGCTGTCACATGCTCAAAGACCTCAATCTGGGGGTAATTGAAAGAGAAAAAAAAACAAACCACAAAAAACCACCAAAACAAATAAACCTCACCATTGACAACTTAATACTACCAATTGTGTGGGCTCTCTCTACAGTTTGTACTTGTATTCTTACAGACAAAATACAAAATCCATATTCACCTAATCCAGATTCCCCTAACTTCACATAGACACCCTGACAAAAACAAGAAGGAAACGAAGAGACTGTATACATCTACTGAGTGTATTTGAAGTCCCACATGTATCTCAACCGCTGTGAGGGGGAAAGACAGAGAAACACTCACACTGTATCAATATTCCTGAGTTAAACTCACTTAAGCTTTTGAATGATTTTCTGCACATTATCATTTTTGCCCCCCACACAAGTTTTTGTAGCAAATAACCATGCATAAATTGAGGAAACAATATACAGAATTAAGACTGTGATTACATCCTGTGATGTACGTGGTTAACTATAATAACAGCAAAGTGTGTGCTAATTGTTAAAGAAACAAACTGCACAAACAAAGCAGCCCCCTACTTCTAGGAGGTCTTCGCATTCCCCTTTATTTTTTACTATCACATAGAAGGGCATCCCCATGACAATGGAAATAGCACTAGAATAATTTACTAAAAGATATAAAAAGCACAAAGTGAAATGATCATGGTCACAAAAAATGATTACTGTGTAATTTCCCCAGCTAGCCATGGTCAATGCTGTGAGCAAATGCTTATTTTTAACTGAAGGAAGAAAGAATAATTTCAGAACTGACTCCATGCAGCCCTCATTTGTGGGGGAAAAGCAGCATGAAAAAGCTGAAGATCATTCAGCTGTGTGTGCAGAGATCAGAAAGCACATTACGTTTTTGGCAGCCACCAAAGATGTGTTATGGCAGAAGTAGATGAAATAGCACTGAAGTGCAAAACAATTGACTGGATAAATCACCTATATCCTTTAATTTCTTTGGCCCTTACTGAAAGGTACTTAACCTAGTATATCAAGAAAGAAGAGCTGAAGAAAAAAACACCTTTATGCACAAGGTGACAAGACATCTTCATTTTATAAAGAAAAGCCTTACACTTATGTTACTATTTTATATTAAGGCCTATGACACGACTGACTTGAAACACTTGTGAAACACGAACATAACCTTCTTGAGTTCCTTTATACTACCTAATTAAAAATAAACAAGACAATATAGCTTTGGCAAAGTAATTTTTCTTCTTCCACTGAAAAAATGTACAAAAACACTTATTTGCCAGAGATAGGGAGGGGTGTGTGTAAAATCAGCTCAACATAACATTTCCTTCAGAGAAAATTAACATTGATTAACATCTATAGAAGTCTGAATGACTCCAACCAGACAGGCTGTGATTGCATGAGCTAATGACTAGGGCTCTCTTTGCAAAGAATGATCTTCTAACTATGCTATAAATTGCTGAAAGACGGACTTCAACCTGAATTCATCACTTGCCAGAATAGCAACTTGCACTGCTGCAACACATTTTCCACCTCTTGTTTTTCAGTTAGCCCTAGCTGTAAGTTCACCTTATATAGGAAAATCAGACTTGAGCTAAAAATACACTATATCTTGAACTATTTTCTTTGCATCATAAAACAAAGAAGCTTTTAATTCTAAAAGACACTTAATGACCAGCATATTCTAGGAAACAAAGTTTACAACCAACACTTGAAAATCCCTACTTTTACACTACATTTTGCTATTTTTACTCTGTTTTACAATAAGCAATCAGTATTTTCCTTTCTTATATTCCAACTGAAAATTGCTTTAAGAATGCTATAAGGACCAATAGACTAAGACATTACTAGTGGAGAGTAAACTACTATGTAGGGGAGTAAAATTGTCAGAACACAGGTGTCATAAGCAATCACCCTACTATAACCAAACATTAAAGAATACTATGTCAGCTATGTAAATACATCATTGTAGAACAGTCATGTCCAAGAAATGCCTTCATCTTTTCTGAGGATAAATTTCTAGGAATAAAAAGGATTTTCTTACTTCAGCATATTCTACTTCCATCACTATTTGTAAGAGTTAATATCAGTAGGACGAAACCTCTCAGGAACAGTTTGGAGACCTGGACATGTAGAAAGTGACTATTATACATCAAGTCAGAAGGCAGTTAATATGAAAAACAGGAACACAGGCCGAACCAATATTTTCTTAGAGGGCTGGCAGCAAACTGTCAGATGCATGTGTGACCTCAAAACAACCTCTTGCCAGATGCCTCTTTAACCTCTTACAATTACATCAACTTCTAAAAAGACTGGTACATTTTACCATTTTCCTCCTTTGTTTATGCAAATTAAGATGTGCTTAAAAGACAGATTGAAAATGTTTGGTTCTGTGCATTTTTGTCTGTCGTAAAGCCCCAAAATAAAGCTCTCTAATACACCAGCACATACTTCTTTTTTTCTCCCCAGAATTAAAACTGCTGTAGAAGTTAAACAAGAAGTCTTCTTTTTTTTCTCCTCCCTTGAGTCAGAGTTCAAAACCAAGTAACTTTTTGAGATAGCTGTGAGTTAAGGGGCCAAGACAATATTCAGCCAAAGCAATAAATAAATCACTTTTAATACTATTTACCATTTTTAAGTAAATAAGTTTTTGTCATAAAAAGTATGTTATACATCTTATGTTGCAATCAACAGAAGCCAACACAATGATTCATATTAGTCAGATTTTAAAATGGCCTGTATGCTAACATTTAAAGAAGGGCATTTCTGAAAATTTAAAAATAATCAAATTCATAGCATGGAAGCATCATGAATGTCTTTCAGGGGCTCAAGCCTTAGAAAGCAAAAAAAAGAAATTTTACGGAATGAAAAGTAAGTAGGTCATGTAGACTAAAGTGCTAAAAATACTAACATCTGATTTGTGGCTGAGAGAACTATTTTTAAAATCTAGAGGGGTACAAGTAAATGAAGAATTGCACAGTCCTTTGTCAACAAAAACATGCTTTGATGAGGCATTAAAAAGAAAGACTCCCTGTGCTGTACAGAATCCAAGAAAAAAAAAATTTCCTTTAAGAAATATACCTCCTTATACAGCAAAACAATGAATTTCAGTTGTTCTGTAACCCAGTTCCTTTAATCTGCATAAGAGATGCTGACTGAGTTCACTCAACCAAATCACTACTGGCTTTCAGAATACAATCAACACATGCTTTTCAACAGTATTAATATAGCATGAAGCTTGTGCTCCTAATTATTCATGTTTTTGCATTCTGTTTTTTCCCCCTGCTGTAAAATATGCAAATTTACTTCTTTGTGTTATTTAGGTCCCACATGGGCCTCAACAGATCTGTTTGGAAGGAATTACAAGCCAACATCTAGATACATGCTGTCAACATTTCAAGCTTCATTATTTTTATTAGGTTGGAATGCCATTATAGATTTGATATTAGGCTTTAAAAAGCTTTTTATAAATCTGTCGAAAACCTACAGTCTAATAAAATGGTGTACTGATAATTACTACTACTCCACTTTGTGTGTGTACATGAAAGGGAGAGAGAAAAGCCCTACAACTCTTGAATACAAGAGAAATCCCCATCTAGCGGTACTACTGAAAAACGCAGTTTGTTTTTGTGCAAAATCAGTACCCAAGAGGATTAGTTTGACTTCATTACTGAATGAACGGTAGCCATTACCTCCTTATGCAACTAAGGATCAGTAACAGGAGAGGACTGTTTCTTCTGAATTCCTCCTCCTCCGTTTTCAGTCAACTCTGACTGTAAAATTCAATGCCCAAATGAGTTACTAACGATTTTTAAGTATAAAACCCGTAAAGCAGCACTTCAAGAAACAGGTCACTTAATACAATAACTTCTTGCTGTGCATCAAAATTGTTCACTTAAGAGTGGCACAGGCTGATATGTATATAGTATTCTTTAGATAAAAACATTGAAAGATTTCCCCAAATCTCAGATTATTATAAAGTTAGTATTAAATGTTTTTAAACTTAAACAACATAATGAAATAGTAGCTTAGTTATTCGAAAACTGCAAGGTTGGAAATAACTACACAAGCACTTACTGTTATATAAAAAATACGTAATACAAGCCCATTGATGCAGAAAGTGAAAGGACATTGAGACATTGTTTTTTGCCAACTGGCACAAAGCCTTGTGCATTTCTTTAATGTAATAGTATATTTTAAAACACTGCAGCAGCCCAGCCTTCCTTACTAACACCACTAAAAGCTCCTTAAATATTAATGAGAAAACAATGTAAAGATTCACAGGCATCTACTACACATTACTACTGACTCCTGGAAAACAAACAGCAGCAGTAACACTAAGATTTTACAAATCTCTTGATGCATTTAATCTTTGAGGTGTGTACGGAGAGGGAAGAAACCAAAAAACTATTTGAATTGCAGTTATAAACTAGTATGAGGGTAGTCCTTTGATTTGGGAGGATCAGTATATTAAATTTCCCTTTCATAACAGATTCACTCCTGATGATTTTAAAATTGCACATTTCTCTCAGAAGCAAACATTTAAGGAGACCTTCAAAATATATGTAGAGATCTGTATTACTAAGATCAATATGGAAACAGTAAGGATCTTATTGCAAGACCTTGTTACATGTTGGGTGACAGTGAGGGTGTCCCTTAATTCAAATACGCAATTTATCCAATTCTTCCTTCCACAACAAAAAGTACCCCCACAACTACCTACGTGCAGAATAAATTAATGGCAAAAAAGAAATGGGGAGTCGGAGGGGAACAAGTATATGTAAAATTGGTCTTTAGAAAAACACTCAAGATTTCCAGAACTAAAGACTGACTTGTGTTGATCATTTTACTTTTTTACATCTTCAGTACAGAAGACGTCCCAATTTGCTAAGGATGTCGTTTTGCAATATAACTGCAGTTAACAAAGGGAAACATTCAGTTGGCTGTAAATCATGCTTTTCAGTCTCACAGCTGAGTGAGGATGCTTCTGCCTACAGTTGAGGATGATCCCATACAAAGGAATTATAATACTGAATTAACTCAGTAATATATGTACCAAATACATCAGAAGAAGGTTCAAGTACCTCATTTAAGATAAAGCTGAAGTTTGAATGCCTTGCAGAGATTGGCTTAATATTTTAAGTCATACCTGACCATCAAAATCTTGAGATAAGAATATCTGCTATCATCCATTGTTATTTATCGAATTCATTGTGTACTCTTTTTGCATCCCGTTATGTTCCTGACTTTGTCACAGCATGTGGTGGTGATGAATTCTACACCACCTTGCTTCTCGAAAGAAAATCCTGAACTTTCCACCTTTCATCTAATACCAGTTCTCTTCTACTTTCTTAATAAGAAATAAATCTTTGCCTTATACTGTATTTCACCTCACAGGATGAAAAACAGTAGTTCCCACCTCCATTTTTGTGAGGTTTTAGATGTTGGTGCAAGCCTGACCACATTTGTTCTGTAGAGCTCCTTCTCTGCAGACGTCAGCATTGAAACAGAAGGTACACATTGGTTAACGTGACAGATCCAAGACTCACTTAAATACCACAAGTCCTTGTCCTAATTGAGAAGAGATTTCAAAACACTTAATTTCTTATGTCTATGACTATTTATGTTCTCTTGAGAGGAAATAAAACAGGCAAAAATCATGCCTGCTCCAATAGTGAGAAGCGTAACAAATAAGTGTTAATCCAAAATTTGCTGACTAGTTCTAGATGGCCTCCAAGGATCTACGAAAGCACAGTAGGAAAAAGGGAGGTTTACAGAAGAGGAGTATATCTTCATGATAAAATTCCTGCCAACCCTTCTCACCATGGCCACAGCCTCCCTGCATCTGTGGCAGTCACTCCACTCTGATGAGAATCCTGTGCCTGTCCATTTTTCCTTGGGTACTTACCCTTGAAACTTTGAAAAACTCTACAGCAAAACTGCTGAATCTCAGAAAACAACCTTCAGGTGACGGTTAAGTGCTCCCTGTAAGTCAATAACAATACTCCCTACCACCTGTTAAGAGGTCTGCACCTGAGGCTGCGAGCAGACCTCTGAAACAATAGCCATTGGTCAGTATTGAAAATTTAAGTCTAAAAAACTGAAACAGAAAGCTGTCCTAAGTTCAAGGAAGAAACAGAAGTTACATACGTTTACAAATCAGGTTTATCAGCACCAGCAACTGAGCTGCTTCTCCAAGCCATTTCCTCCATTCCAATTTACAACATAAAAAGATCCCTGAGAGAAAACCAAACAAAAACCAACAACTCTTAAATCCATGAAACACATTGGTCTTTAAAACACAAGTTAAAAGTAAGCAAAGCAGAGTTGCACTCAGGCATGGCCAAAGGCTCAGATCAAGACCTCCTCAGAGAAGCGTGCTGCCTCCAGACACTAGTGAGAGACAACACAACCATGCTGGCTATTTGGCCCCAAGCACACCACCTCAGGTGCACCCAGCCCCAGGCGTTTGGCTGTCCATGCCCACAGCCAGCACTGACACAGTGCAGCCTGAGCACGTCCATCAGGATCCAGGCAAAGAGCAGCAGGAGAAGCCTCATCTCAGGTTCTTGGTCCTTGCCCAAGCCACCCTGCAGGGATGCCTGTGCCTGCCCATGCACCTTGATAACCCCAACCCTGACCTGACTTCTGGCCTGGCCTCTGATCTGCCTCATCCCTGCTGACTTGTCTGGCAATCACTGGACTCTCAGCTGACCTTGGTCACCATCACCAGACCTGCTCTGTTGTCCTTGCTCGGAGAGGGTTGGACCACACTCCTCCTGGGTGAGGTCTCTGCCCGAGCCCTGCTCTCTTGGCACCCTTGCTTGGCTGCAGGCTCACCTGCCGCGTGGAGCCACCAGCACTTGCTGCTCCCTCACACTGGCTTACTTCAAATTTTTCTGGAAAAGTAACCAAGACCCTGCACATCAGCATCTTAAACTAAACCTGAAAACAAAATTAACATTTAGCAGTATTTTTTAAAGAGCACATACAGAACAATATTCTGTGACAAATGATTTTTTTTTTTTTTTTTTCACAATGAGGGTAATGAGACACTGGAACAGGCTGCCCAGAGAAGTTTTGTTCAAAGTCAGGTTGGACAGGGCTCCAAACAACATGATATGGTGAAAGATGTCGCTGCCCATGGCAGGCAGGTTGGACTAGATGATCTTTGAAGGTCCTTTCCAACCCAAACCATTCTATGATTCTATGATATTTTAGTTATCTTCAAACAAAAAACACTCACCACCCACCCCAGTGGAACCATCAGCACCATGTGGATGTTTGCTGAGTTTCTGACCTTGCCAAACACACATGGGACACAGCACTGCTGTCTCAGTTATTCAATTCCTGATCTTATACTGAGATTAGGACTACCAGTCGTATGCATCTCTGAGATCTGATGGGAGATTTTTAGCTTTGTGCCAAACCAAAATGCTAGCACTGATCTGTCTTCTTCTCTGTGGCTAGCAACAGTAGGAATGGATGGTAGGCTGGAATTTATTTTATATTACAAAAGCCACAAAACATGAGAAATTCCTTAAGAACTGCTACTCTTCAAGATCCCCAAGCTAACTGAAAACTTACTCGTTTTCTGAATTCTGTCATTCAGAATGTTAACTTTAAAAACAATTTGTGATGATCAGGCAAACCCCTGAAACATTTTTCATATTTCTGCAATTGATTCACTCATCAAAACCAATCACGTGTTGTGCATATTTCATAAGCCTCTATTCCCTTTTCAGAATAACAGTTCTGCTTTTACAGAACAAACACTACTTTTACAGCTTCATGAACAGATGAGATGACCAGTATCTGGAAAGTAAGTGAACTCATAGTTAGACATAAAAATGCTTTAGTCCCTGGTAGAAAATAACATTTTATATTTATTTTGTAGAGAGTGAATTATGAATTCTTTGTTCTTGATTCCCACACATGCAGTACGTGCCCCCAAAGCTAAAATAGAGAATTTCTTTCAGCTACTATGCTGCAAAGTTGTTTTTGTTGCTTCCAGTGTTTCTATGAGTCATCTTTCTAGTCACAGAATAGGAATTCAGATATTGAAATTCCAAATGCACTGATATTCTACAAGCAAAGGTAGATTTAAAATATAGCAATATATAACAGGACTTGGAGGAGTTATGAAAAAAATAGAAAAAAAAAAACCCTCAAGATTTGACAGGGTGATAGCTCTGGTGGATCTTTCTCAATCAAGTGTTGAACCTTCTTCCCTCTTTTTCAAATATCAGATGATACAGAAAGAGGTTAAAATAATTAAATATTGTTAGGAAAATCACACTTAATTATCTACATTTAATTGTGATGCTCAGTACTCTCACTACATTACTGAATAGATTTCTTTATAATTTAATGGACATGGCATTTGATTCTTCCTTGGTAAGTCTCATTCAGATTTCCAGTAAGACTCCTGGTTGCCCTTATCAGTGGTGCATCGTGTGAACAATCTTGCAAAGGATTTGTGATAGACAAGTTCTCCTGAGCACAACAGTGGAAATCAGGAGCAAATGTCCCTTGAGGATGTATTTTTCCTCTTTTTTTCCTCCAGGAAAGAAAAGCAAAGCACTTCCTCTCATGTTCACAGTATATCAGCGAACTAGGCTTTTTGTTCTTATATGCTCTGAATGAAAGACTGGGTTTAGGAAACAACTTAAAACATAAGAAATTAAATTCTTGCTCCCTTCAAGAGTGTTCACTGCCTACAGCAGTATTCACACTAATGGTCCTATAATCCTACTGAGATTTGTTAAAGACATTTAGTGCTGGTATTCTAGAATATATTACAGCTAAGTTTAAAAAAGCTTCAGAACCTCCCATCAGAGTAATAAAGAAGTAAATAGCAGAATAGCTAGATGTTGTGGTTTGTTTTGGCCTTTTTTTTTTTTTGACTGCCACTATTCCTAGACAAACAAAACTTCTAGATAAGCATCTGCTTCAGTGCTGACCTATAATTCTGCAACTACATCCATTTAGCGTATGCTCCACTGACAAGGTTGACGGCAATTCTTTTGCCCAGTAAAAGTTAGCCAAGATGAAATTACAGTCCATTTTGTTGCAGTTTGCTAAATTAACTTCTGTCTGAGCAAAAAATAATAATAAATAGAAATAAAATAAGAGAGGATTCAAGCGAAATTTATAGTTCTTAAATTTATATTTAATAGATTAATTTAACATGAATTTATATGAACAAAGTTTAAATAAACACTGACAGCATTTTGGGAAAAAGGAATGAAGCTCAACTGAATGCAGAATCAGGACCAGCAATTGTGGGACATAAGCAACGTTTGGGTGCAGAACTCTCTGCCTGTTACAGCATTTGAAACTCTAAATGGTCTCCAGACTTTTTTGGGACAACAATGCGTCTTCTTTGACCCTTCCACAATGCAAGTGCTGGAGTGATTTGATGTAGCCATCAAAACCAGTGCAGATGAACAAATCTAGTGGAAGGCAACCATTAAACATGACAACAGAGTCACAGATGTGAAACCAGATTTGTTTTAATGGAGAACTATTACAAAAAATATAAGTAAGTTCTCCTCAGAAAGAGTTCCAATAGTCTCTCACATTGTTAGATTTTGATAATCTAGAGGCTTCTGTGACTTGAAAATGCTCAAGTAACACTTAAATAGAGAAACACTGTAAGACTCCTGATAAGAACAAGTCAGTAAATCAGAGCAACAGAATCTGAATATTGATGATGACAGATTTACAAGGAGGAAAACACAAATTTTCAAAAGAGGAAAAAGAAAAGCATCAGTTACAGGATGATAGCAATACATTCTTTATTTTCTGCATGCTTGAGCCATGCTACAAGACTTTGAAAGAGCTTGACTAAAGCTGCAAATTTAGCCAGTTCACAGGTGAGTAGACTTCAGATTAGTTTTTGAATAACAAAAAGACTTTGAAAACCCTAAACTGCTTAATTTTCATCTAACTAAGCAAGAGTCAGATTCTCAGACAGAACATCTGCATTTGCCATGTGACTAGAAATACACAGATGTTTCTTGGTTTCTAATATAAAGAGACTGGGGGTAACACTAAAAGGAAGGAACCTGAAAAAAACCACTCCTCGAACAACTGCAATAAGGTATTCTCTTCCCACAACTCTAATCATAAAGCTAGAAGCCCCAGCTTTGAACGTTCTTGTTTTGTAAGGTCTTAATTTCTCCTTGCTCACAATATGAGAGGAAAATAAGAAACTATATTTTCAATGCTCTTGAGTAAGAGTTCATACCTATGTAAATAAAATGTCAGCTATTTAGTCCAAATGATGAGACTAAGAATATGAACTCCTTCAGAAAAAGTAAGAATTCTGAACAATTTTTATCATGGCTTCTCTTAACATTTCATTTGGTCTAAGCATCTCAAAGAAATTTTTACATTTCAAAGATGATAAGAATCACTTACAGATGCACTTTATACAGAAGCACCACTTACCCACAATAACAAATCCATCTGCTTCTCTCTCTGGCACTGTAACCTTCTTTGAATCTTGACTTTTCTGGAAGAAGCTGAACATAGCCTCCTTTTTTTTTTTCTTCTTAGTTGTTATCTAAAATGTAGACAAAACATGTTAAATAAATATAAGATAACAGAATTTACCATAAGAAGTTCACATCATGCCAAAGGCCACATACATGATATTACAGATTAATCTTTATTACCAGATTTGAAATATCAGGCTTTTGTATCTCAGACAGATTACCTTGTTGATGTAGCAATTGACTTCTACAGGCAAAAAGGGAGTAAAGTATAAAAGGCTTTTCTATAAAGTTATGAATGGAGTGGAACCATTAAAAAAAAAAAACCTTCAACCTTTCTAAAGGAAAGAAGGAAGCTCCCTTCAGCATTTATCCAGCACGTTTCCATATTTTTCTGCTACTTCGAATTGGTGTTACACAAACCTTCTCATCAGAGTTAGTTCTAAAGCATCTCAACTTTGAAGCCCAAAACATGCTCCTACAGAAAATGCAGCTTTATAATGCAGGAATACTTGAATGAAGCAAATTACACTAGAGATTTTCAGTCTTAAGTGTCTGTGCATCAATTATAAAGACCAACCCACCCACCCCTACAGTATTAGCATAGTATCTATTTTCATTTTTCCAGTTTGCAGTCTTAGAGACAGCTTAACACTTGGGTGTACTTGATTAACAGCTACCACTGATCCCCTTAAAAGAAACTGCAACAAAATCATATGTTGCAAATTTTTCATAACAGTAATTCATTAAAAGAATCTTCCAAAGCAGCTAAGAACTCCGAGTTCACAACAGCTAGAACAAAACAAGGAAAGCAGTGGGATAAAAACATTAACTGCAAAAGATTATGCTCAGTATCTATTCTCTCTCAAGACTGGAAGATTACCTAGAAGCAATTCTGAATAGCTTAAAAAGGACAAATTCATATTAAAAACCCCACAAGCATTAGCCAAAAGATAGGCAGTTGGGCCACCTTTTACAAAATTAAGTCCAATGAACCACCCCATAAACATGGATACATCATGAAACATTCTTCTAAGCAAATCCTCTAATTATTCTGAACTTTAAGATGTAGACTCAACAAAGTTTCTCTTCTTCCAAGAAAAGGTATAAGAGAAGCTTTATAGGGAAGCGTCACTCATGTGAAGAACAACCAACAGAACTACACAAAGCACGTATTCACAGGTTCAGTTTATTGAGATGGCTACCAATGTACCACCACCTACTTTCTACCTAACTCGCACCACTGAACACAGCAACTGAGAGTCTCCCCAGCCTCCTCCTGCAACAGCAGCTCTGTCCGTAGCGCTAGGACAATGAGAAAAGGAAAGAGGCACCGCAGCAGCAGTCACCCCTTGAAGGTGCACTCACCTCCAGCCCTTGAGGGCTGAACTCGGACCACTGGACAATGCTGACCTATGGAGCAGCCTGTGATCTGGCTGAAACACACTGTGTGCCAAATGCAGAAAGGAAGGTTCAAAGAAAGGCATGTGAAGATCATCTCTACTAAAATACCAATATAAAATTGGGAAAAGTAGAATAATGTAATTTCAAGTTTGAAATAGAGTTTGAGGGGCAGAATCCTGATTCATTTTGCAGACACCAACATTTAAAGGAGAAGAGACTGACAAACCGATAGCAACATCTAATAGACACCTCCAGCAGAGGAAAGGAGTCCAGTCTAAAGAAAAGAGGTGTACAATGCCAAGTTTTGATAACATTATTTCACACTAAATTTAACAAAGAAGAATCTTTAGAAGGTGGGAAAGAGAGAAGAGTGCTACCATGGAGTGTTTGGATTTAAAAAAAAAATAAAAGAAAGAAAGGTAGAAATCCTGGATTAATTATTTGCCACAATTCCTCCCTTACCACCCAAATATTCATGGTACCATAAGCAAGACTTTTTTTTGCCGTAGCCAGTGACCCGTAACAATTAACTGCACAATCAGCACTGACTATTCACCCAATATAAACTGCCTCACACTCTGCTGTTACAAGTGATAGCATACACTTCCATACTCCAGATCACAGAAAGTCCCATATAGGAAGTGTAAGCACTGGCGTTCAGGAACAGTATATAAATAGAACATGGCAAAAGCAGCAACAATTCAAGCTGTGGACTGATACCTGAGACTTAAAAGACTGAATACCCCGCAGGCTGGCCAGCTACTTCTTGCTTATGTTGACACAGTGCAATTTATAGCAACCAAATAAACTACACTGAAGTACACAAGAACAGAACAAACCATCCAATCCCAGGTATGCAGTAATTAAAAACATGTTACTTATCTGCACTTTATTCCTTTTTGCTTGTTTTCCTACCTTACCATGTGAAATACTGGTATTTCCAGTTCCGTGGAGATTACACAGTAGAAACTCCAAATTATCTCATTTATTCCTTACCTTCCCCCACACCCAGGCTCAACACATGGCGCCAGCAGCATATTCCTTTTTCAGCCCTCGGGGAATAAGTCTTCTCCTGCTACCAATTAGGGTTGTCAGTCCTATAGCTCAAGTGGTAAAAACCTGTGCTGTAATGCTCAAGAGTCAGGTTTCTGCTCCAATGATGTATGAAGGAGAGGCAGTTGTGGAACAGTTTAAAATGCAATTTTACCTTCATCCTAAGTGTGCAACAACAAGAAGCAAAATCAACTTGATGTGTAAAATCTTACAGATAGCTTTGGTAAAGGCTCAGATTCCAGTCAGCCACTTTAGGTGCCAGAGCTGCAGTTGCTCCAGTCACATTTTTTTCTCTTTGAGATCCATCTGCATTATTGTACAGTTTTCAGCTCTACCACATTGTGTTCCCCTTCCCTTCTTTTTTGCACAAAGAAAAGCATCTTAATCAGTGTATATGTGGCAGAAAAGAGTTGTATAGGAAACCATGCATTTGTCATTTTTTAAATCCTGCATATTTAACATACCTAAACTTCACTGCTTAAAGGACAACAGACATTTCAATTCAGAGTAAATTAACAATCAGTACAATTTGATCTAGCCAAATCAATGTTACAAGCACGCTCACATACTAGATTTTTTCCTTTCATTGACAGAAGGCAGCCTTGCTATCCCAATTTTTTCTAAAACCCCCAAAATTCATCTTACCTACATACATGTAGCTTTCAGTTTCTGAAGTAGCTTTAACTTAATTCCACTGCCAGCAGTATTTCTCAAACTACAAAACAAAAAAACCCCACACATCCTTTTGCTTGAAGCAGAAAAACAAACAAAGCTAACAAAAGTCCCCTTAAGCTCAGGCCTCAAGTTCTTATGCTGTTAAAACCACTGGTCCAGCAGTAGGAAAATAGCATGTTGTATTTTGTGATAGTGAATGTTGGGGAGGTGGTAAGGTATGCAAATATTAAAAAGACTAATGTGCTTAGTGAGGCGGTTTCCTTCTCTGGGTGTTCACCACTTAGAAACAAAACTTGTGCTTGTAGATCTCAGGTCTGCATAACTGATGTGGAGGAAGGAGCTTGCCAACTACTACTTGCAGTATTTTAGTACCTTTGCTGAACACAATATTAAGTTTAAACTAAATAACAAAGAACAACTAACAAAATAGAAGGGGGGCACAGAAACAAAATGTAGAGCTATATACAGTATGCCATAGGTAAAGGAAAAGCTGTAGACAGGCAATGCAGGGACATTTGTGATATTTGCTCTCTTAAGAATTTTATCAACTGTGGAACTTCAAAAGTAAACATAAATCTCTCCAGCAACGGGAAATGCAACCACTAAATTTCTTGAATTAGATGTTAAAAACAGAACAAAGCCCCTGTCCAACAAAGAAACACAGAGCTGAATGGAAACACTCGTGCTCTTGAAGATAAGAACACAGTTTAAGCACTTGCAGAATCAGGCTGGAGTTTTACTACTTGTAGATAAGATGAGGTTTCAGTCAACGAAAGCTGAGAACAACCAGTTTCCACACAAGTTTCATTTCAGAGTAAAAATTAAATTTGAAGTTTGTGGACCTGGATGCATAGTCACACAGACTAGAGAAAAAAAAGCTCTCAGTTGTGGGTTTTTTTTCAAAAGCTGTCAGCACAAAATCACAGAAAATACACCCGCCATTCAGAGATAGTACCACGTTCCTGCAGTAATTTCTCCTATATAGCACAGCACTTTTCCTTTCCAGATGGGATTAATTTTATTTCTATAGGAGACCTGAAATTGAATTCACTGCCTAAAGATAAAAATCTCCCTTGGTAGGAATATGCAATTCCCTTCTCCTCATGTTTCCCCCTCACCAAAAAGTGAACACAATTTTTTTCTTTCCCCAATCTCAATCGCTGATAGTTAAGAATAATGCTTTTGGCACCACTTCAGTCATTAGCAAGTAATCAACTGTGAACTATAGCAATTCTGTGAGGCTGCAAAAAAATATTTTGTCTTTCTATGAGGCTCTGAGAACATACGTGGGATTGGACAAAGATGAGTTACAGAGCTGCACAAAGGGGTTAATTTATTCCTCCTGCATTTTGTTAGTCTCCTTCAACAAGAAGTATGAGTGACCTTTGAGCCAAACCAATACGTTAAATCCAATAAAATTTTTCCATACAATGAAGATCCTAGCATATTTAGCATTACTTTTCAGCTTTTTCCTGCATGTTCACAAGTGACAGGAGGAGAAGGGTAATTTAATATTAAAAACACAAATGATGCAGACTAAGATAAAGAGGGGATGCCCAGGAACACAGCAAAGCAGAATTGCAGTGGCACTGCCAGTAATTACGTAAACGATGAAATGAGGTCAGAACAATATACAAAACTGACATCAAAAAAAGAACCAGAATAATTTCACATCTAGCAGTTTAAGCTATATAATCTATGGAAGGAGAAAACAGAGAGCATCAGAGCAATTCCCTCTTCCATACTAGCATCTGCTGCAATTCACCAATAAAGTAGCAATCAGAAAAGGAACAAGATGTTTACAGCCCTGTACAGCCCTGCTTATGACATGAAAACAACCAATTTAAGAGTCAAGAACATGCATGTTGAAAAGATTTCTCTGTGACACCAAAAGAACAGTTTAAAAGCTTTTGGCCTAATGTAAGTTACTATGTGAAGAAGAAAAAAAACCCCGACATAATTTCTTTTATCTGGCATTAATATTAGTCATATTACTTTAGTCTGTGCTTCTTGAAAAGAGAAGAAAGGAAAGTAAGTGTCAAAAGAAACACAAATACAAAACAGGGATATACATGTAACAAAACACTAACAAAGACTTTTTTTACTTACATAAAATGTGACTATTTAAAGTTTTCATAAAATTTAAGGGAAGCAGAAATACCAAGAACTATGCAGCTCAAATTACCATAGTATAAAATGCTCAAAGATGCTGAATCAACCACAATCCAGTCAGACAATAAAAGCATAGGTGATAAAGGCAAAGCCAGGAGTGAAATAACAGTATTCAAACTGATGTCAACATTCAAAACCCTGAAGAAGATAGAAAATGCTAAAATAGAAAGCTAGGTGCTTATTAGCTACAATACTCAGTAGGTTGAAACCTACTTCTTTCCCTGCAGTTACCTTCTGACTGCAAACCTTCAACAGCTGCTAAGCATGATACAGACACGTATTTGTAAGAACTTCTACAACATGTTTTTCTAACAGCTGACCCTTAAAACGTGGCAGACAAATAGCCCTAGAAGAGCCACTTTGCAGCAGCTTGCTGCATCTTGCTCCAACTGTTACCTTTATGAGATCTCTCCTTTAAAATATCTGAAGATATGCTAAGGAGATGAGGATATTCTCTTGCAAATAAACTACTGAAAAGGTGAATGGCATAGTGACACTCAGGAGATGACAACCAGCTACACCCCACTGAAGATATAACCCCCCAGCACTCCCCTTCCTGGCCACATGCTGGTTCCACATAGCTTCTGGTGGTAGCTGGTTCAGCTTGCCAAGCCATCATGACACTAACCGAGCCAACTAACAAAAACCACTTTGTGCTGGTTAGCAAGCTGAACTAGCCCGCAGCTGGTTAGAAGAGACAGCCAGCACACAGGCAGTGTTGGGATCGCCCTTTTAAGCTGGAGCAGAGTTAGATTTTTTCAAGTATTTCCTGAAACACTGGTTCTGGGGTCCTGGAAACAGAAAGGAAATCACAGAGCCACAGAATGGCTGAGGTTGGAAGGGACCTTTGGAGGTTGTCCTGTTCAACCCCCTGCTTAAGCAGGGCCACCTAGAGCTGGTTGCCCAGGACCATGTCCAGATGGCTTTTGAATATGTCCAAGGATGGAGACTCCACAAAATCCCTGGGCAACCTGTGCCAGTGCTCGGTCACTCTCACATCAAAAAAAGTGTTCCCTGATGTTCAGAGGGAAACTCCTGTGTTTCAGTTTGTGCCCATTGCCTCTAGTCCTGTCACTGGGCACCACTGAAAAGAGCCTGTCTCTGTCCTCCTTGCACATTCCTTTCAGGTATTTATATGCATTAATAAGATCCCCCTGAGCCTTCTCTTCTCCAGGCTAAACAGTCCCAGCTCTCTCAGCCTTTCTTCATATGTAAGATGCTCAAGTCCCTTAATCATCACTGTGGCCCTTGCTGGACTCTCTCCAGTATGTCCACGTCTCCCTCGTACCCAGAACTTGGACCCAGTGCTCCAGGTGTGGCCTCACCAGTGCTGAGGGGAAGAATCACCTCCCTCGACCCACTGGCAACGCTATATCTAACACAGCCCAGGATACCATTAGCCGCCTTTGTTGCAAGGGCAATTGGGAGGAACCGCTCCACGCAAGGGACAGTAGGGGAAAACACACGGAAAAAGACAAGAAGTGGTGAGAGTGCCACGTCCAGTGCTAGCTCTGTCTTATGTCCATCAGTCACTCTAACCCTGGGGATTGAGCATAAGCTCTTTAATGATGAAATGAAGTGAAATGAAATAATAGTTCAGTTGGAAGGGACCTACAATGATCATCTAGTCCAACTGCCTGACCACTTCAGGGCTGACCAAAACCTAAACCATATTATTAAAGGCATTGTCCAAATGCCTCTTAAACACTGACAGGCTTGGGGCATCGACCACCTCTCTAGAAAGCTGGTTCCGGTGTTTAACCACCCTCTCTGTAAAGAAATGCTTCATAATGTCCAGCCTAAACCTCCCCTGACACAGCTTTGAACCATTCCGACGGGTCCTGTCACTGGATCGCAGGGAGAAGCCATCAGCACCCCCCTCTCCCCCTCCCCGGGAAGCCGCAGAGAGCAGTGAGGACACCCCTCAGCCTCCTTTTCTCCAAACTAGACAAACCCAAAGTCCTTAGTCGCTCCTCATAGGACATTCCTTCCAGCCCTTTCACCAGCTTTGTTGCCCTCCTCTGGATGCATTTGAGAACCTTCACGTCCTTCTTAAACTGTGGGGCCCAGAACCGCACACAGTACTCAAGGTGAGGACTGACTAGAGCGAGATAATTGCCGCTTTTGACCGGCTGGTTGTGCTGTGTTTGAGGCCCCCCCAAGATGCTGTTTGCCCTCTTGGCTGCCAGGGCACAGTGCTGACTCGTATTGAGCCTGCTGTCAGCCAGCACCCCCGGATCCCTTTCTGCAGGGCTGCTCTCCAGCCACTCCTCTCCCCATTTATACTTGTGCCTGTGGAAATGCGTGGGTATCGCCGCCGTTAACACGCAACGTTTTGAATATCAACTACGGCCCGTAAAACAAGCACGGGTTAACAGACCGGTGACGGGAATGCTTGGCTTGGGAAGCGGTGACCTGAGGGGAGCCAGTATCTAAAGGGAGAGGGAAAACGGCCGTTAGGGGAGGGAAAGTATGAGGTGATTTAAGAGGAAAGGATTAAATGACAGGATAGGGCTGGAACGAGCCGGCCGGGCCGCGGCGGGGAGGCCGGCGGGGGGTGGGGGGGGGCGAGCCCCGGGGAAGCCGGGTTCCCCGGCTTCCCCGGGGCTCGCCCCCCCCCCCCCCCCGCCGGCCTCCCCGCCGCGGCAGCAGCGAGACCCGCCCGGCCATCACCCACCGCCCCGGCCGCCCGATGCCACCCCCGCCGCCGCTTCACCAACCTCCGCCTCCGCTTCCGGGTCGCGTCAGGCGAAGGGGAAATCCCGCCCCGGCGCTCTTCCCCCCCCCCCCCCCAATCCCCCCGTTGCCAGGGGCAACGTCGCCCCTCCCCTCCGCAAAGGGCGGGAAACCGCGGCGCGATGGAGGACGTCGGTGAGGTGCCGCGGCCGCGCATCGCCACCGGCCACCTGGCGCAGCACATCGGGCAGCCCGTCTGCTTCGTGGGCCGCGTCGAGAAGGTCCGTGATCTGCCCGGCGGTCGGTTACTGCCCTTTGGGGGCCGCGCCGCGGGGCCTTTGGTGGCGTAGTTGCCCTGTCGCCCTGGGTAGGGCCTTCCCCCGGGGTGCGCTCCGGGCTGGGGCGCCGTGTGGGGAGGGAGGCTGTCGCCTTGCCTGGTGCAGCTCGTCGCGGCCTGGCCCGAGGGAGGCCGGCGGCTCCGGTCAGGCCGGGGGCAGGGCGGGAGGCGGCCGTGACGGTCGGATCTTTCGGAGGAAGGCCTGCTGCGCAGTTCTGGTTGAGGCGGCTAAACCTGTAACGCTGACAGCTGCCTTTTGAGCGCACAGGGCTAATGTCTTTTGTAGATTCATCCTACTGGGAAGCTTTTCGTGCTTTCAGATGGAGAAGGAAAACATACGACTGTGGAGCTGAGCGAACCTGTAAGTTAAGGAATACTTTGGAAATACTTGATGTTGCCTCTTGTGGATTCTGGAGGTTTTGTCATTTCTGAAACCTGTGCGTGCCTTGCATGTATCGAGTTTTTAGTCAGGAAAAAAAAATAATCTCTGGTTTCTCCCTTTTCCACCCATGTTTCATTGCCTCTGCTTCTTACATCTTCCAGCTAACTTGCAGTCTTCATATTCATGAACTGCCTTGGTCTTCATCAATTTTCAGGTGGTATTAAGAGAGAGAACTCATTCCTTGTCAGACAGATCCCTGGCTGGCTATTTTGCCTTACTCTATTCGTTGTTTATAGTGTAATATATTCCACTACGTATATTAGCTTTACTTTAATTTCACTTTTTCCTCCCTTTTTCTTATTGCTTTTATATGCCTAACAATATTTTGTGAAGGTAGTCAAAAAAACCCAAGAATATGGTATTCTCAACAGTTTCTGAGTTGACATTTTTATAGCCTCTTAGAACACTTGTCATAGCATTCCAGTAAACTTCATCATTAGCTTGAAGCATTCTTTCTTAAAAAAATAAAAAATCAAGTAATTAATGCAATGGGTATAAGATATGCTTATAACTACTGCACAAAAATACTGCTTCCTTTGTTATCATGTCCCACTAAAGGTATAACACCCTGGCATTCTCTTCTGTCTTTTAAGTTTGTTTTATTTCCTCTAGCAAATGTTGTAATTAAATAATTATTTTCGCTGTGATGGCAAATGCTTTAGCTTAACTGACCATGTGTGTAGTCTTTAATGCTGAGAAATCTCGCCATTTCCATGTGAAATAATTGCACGTGGTACTCTCTGATTTTCAAGACAGGAGCCTCTCCTTGTTGATGAAAAATGTGGTTTGATCTGGCAAACAGTTTTGTCTTATAAATGTTAAGCTTGCTGACATCATCTTCAAACTGAAAGAAAATGTCTTTCCTACAAGTTCTGCCTGTACCTTAACTCTTTCTTTCTGGAGGTCATGAAAAGGTTTCCTGCCTTGGGTTGTTAAAACTTAAGATGTCAGCATCTGACCAACGATTTCACAACTTTCCATAACAGAGTAAATGGTCGAATTTCATAAATGCATAACTGCAGTGTTAGGCACTTCACAGTCTGTGTTCCATTGCGGTAGGAGAAACTGGTGTATGCAGAAAAAACATGCCAGGTTCATCTCTCTGGTTTGCCTAATGTCAATGGAGGAACTTCTAGATTTGCTAATCAAAGTGCTTTCTAACTTTTTTCCTCTTTAATAGATTCCTTTGTTTGCATGTGCGTAGTTTCTCCTTTCAACAGAGAACCCCAAAATTATGGGGAGGGGAGGGAATCTATTGCTGGGTTCCAGGAGACTTACTAGAAAGTGAAAAGTAAGAGTTAGATATTGGAAGAACATTACTGAAATAGTACTGCACTCTTAAAATTAGTATCTTAAAAAAGAAAGAAAACATATTCAAGCTATATGATTTTGGAGCAAGATAATACTTTTAGCCTTTTTTTCCCCCTCGTTCAACCAAAGCCTTGTTATTGTCAAGGTCTTTGTATTCTGAACACTTACTGACATATTACTTAATAATTTCCAATTATACCTCCTGGATCTGGAATACTGGAACTGCTCTCTGGCACACGTGATACCTCCTTAGCTCTTACAGAGTTCTACAGTTTACTCAGGTTTGAATGCTATGTGTGAAAATCTGGATTCTTCTGCTCTCTGTGTCCTAGATTAGTCTCTGTTCAGTGACGAAATGACAGAGTTTTATATACTTATAAACCAGTATCTTCCCTCTGATGCTTCTTCATATATTTTTTTTGTGTCAGTACTGAATTGGCTGTTACTAAATCTGTAAGCGGCTCAAGACTTTTGGGGGGCAGGGGGGACAGGGCTGTTCAGTAGTACTGTATTGTTTGAAATGGAACAGAATCTGTCATGAACAGTCAGTTGTGGAGAGTTCCTATCTTAAGTGCTGTGCAGTAGAGACAGCAGCTAATTTAGTGATACTAATTTCATATTTGGTATGTTTTCTAGCTAGATGAAGAGATCTCAGGAGTTCTTGAGGTAGTGGGAAGAGTAACAAATCAGGCAACCATCATGTGCATGTCATATGTCCAGTTCAGAGAAGATAAAAGTCCATTTGGTAAGTAAGAATATACATTATGAAAAATTCATTTTGAGTTCGAAACTATTCTTCAGTAAGTAAGAAGGTAGAGCCTGTTCTTACAGACAAGGTCTTTCTTCAAGCTGCCAGATGCAGAGTAGAATGTAGAAAAGGAGAGTGTCGTAGGAAAAATTCTGTACAAAATACACTGGTTTACTGTCAAACTGTAGGGACTGACTTGAAGCTGGAGGCAGTCTAGATAGTTGCCATGGTCTGATCATTCTTGCACTCCTGACTGCGGGCTTCTGGCCTTGCACTGGACCTTGTGTGATGGTGCAGCTAGCAGGCCTAAAAATAACCCTCCAGAAAGCAAGCAATGAGAGTGTTGCTGCCTCGGGGAAAACTGGGGAGGATGAGGGAGACTGGGAATGCTCACCTATACTGCTTTAAAATAAGCAGTGCTTTAATGCTGTCATTTGCTTGTGGGGAATTTAGCTTATGCATCATAACCATTTTCTTTGCCCTCTTTCAGATCTGGAACTCTACAATGAAGCACTAAAAATTATTCATGAATTCCCTGAATACTTCCCGTTCGGTACTGGGCGGAGCAATTGATTTTTCTTAGCATATATTTAGAACATATATATTAGAGGGGACAATAGTATCGTAGCTTTCTTGCCTGACAGCATGGTAACAGTTGCATTTATTTCCATCAAATATACTGAAAAGATGGTGTTATGTGTGCCATGTATTGCCAGTGAAGAATGGTTTTCTTTGAAAATGTATTTATTCAGCAAGAAGAACGCTTGTGTGCATATCTCACTGTCTGTATATATTTAACCCTTCTGCATCCATAAGGAGTGTTCTTTTGCAGGACTGGACTTGCTAGAAACTGAAGTTTTGTAGGCATCTTTTTGTTGCTGTTGGTAGAGGTTCTAGGATACTTCACAGGAAACTCATATTGGAGACATTTGGTGGGGTTATAATGTAAAGATTTTTTATTTATTTGCTTTGATACAAATTTATTGAACATGTAGGGGTATTTTGCATCTTGAAAATGGTCTCTTCTCCAATAAAAAAGATCCGGCTACATTTAACTATTCACATAATATTACATGTTAGAGTGCTGTTTTCAGTGATACATGGTGACTCCTGTTCTATTTTACCTGACACAGGTAATTTTAACAAAGTGGAGTACAAGGTACTTGCTTTTTGCATTGATATTGAACACTTTGAAGATGTCTAGTTAAGGCTTGTGGATTTCAAGTGCAGTTGACTTCCCATCACAACCTTCATTCTTGGTGGGAGTCTACACAGAAGTACCAGGATTCAGCCAGCTTGTCATGGTGACTTTAACCGTATAAACTTCAACACAGTTCCCAGTTTTGTTACTATCCAGGCACACAGCAGAATTCTTACATCTCTTACAGTAACACAATCAAAGTAAAATCTAACTTTGGAAATATTTTCTGTGAATTAATAAATAAAATACTTCAAAGTATTTTAAATACACCTTAGCCTGTTCATTAACCTTTCATACAAACAGGTTTCAGGCTTAATAGATATAGTGCCTTATTAAGATTGCTAGCTTTGTGCTTATAGTTATCTCTGTTTTCAGTCAAGGAATTTATCTTTTAAAGACTTCTTATTTATGAAAGTTACTATAAACTGGGTGGATGATCAAGTTAACAGGTAATTTATTCCCCCCCCCCCCCACTTAGAAGACAGTGACAAAGTTACTGTCACTGGGAAGGAGGAGGCCTTCTGAAGTAGGAGTCAGTCTCATACGGCAAAGAACACGAGGTCCATGTGGCATGGTATCATGCTCCATCCTGTAGTGCTATCACTGCTATATTTTAGTGCTCAGTAGAAACAAGTGTCATTCTTAATAACTGCATGCGTGTTTTCCTAGCATTTAAAAGCCTTTTGTGCTATTTTACTTTAGAAAACTGATATTTTGTGCACATACATATATTCTGTAAAATGTTATGTACAGTTAGTTACCAAGACTATCCAGGCCTAATAAAACAGTCTACCACTAGATGGCCACAGCACTTCACCCCCATACAGAGACCATCCTTGGATAGATCGTCTTGTGTGTAAACATTTGAACACATCTGAGTGGGAAATGCTACAGTTCCCCTGTGTCAGTCAAGACTCTTCTTGTTCATCCAGTCCTGCAGTGATGATACATGGCTAGGCAAGCAGTATACAACTAAAAGTTTCCACTCTGTGCTTTTCATTCATCTGCTTCTCTATAGACTACCAAGGTTTGTGAATAGGTGGCCTAACCTGGCTATATGGCTATTCTAATAAGACAGCAATGCAAGGAACTGTAAAATGTTCTTGATATTAAAGGAAAAGTAATGCTCAGGTCTTATATGCACTTACCAGGATAGCAATTTCAGAAACTGCCAGGCAGATACCCAAGGGAAAGGAATAACCATGGGGCCTGCTAACCCTCAGTTAGGACTGCACTAACTAACTAAGTGCACTAAGATGAAGGTGTGAGAAGCTGCCAGACCTTGTAGATAATAAAATGGGAAATTGTGGCCTCATGGGTTACTGACCAAAGGGGAGTCACCAGGGCAACTGTATCATAAACACCAAAGAGGGATGTCACCAAAACCAGGGCCAGCAGCAGGGCCAGTTAAGTGTGAAGAGGAAGCTGGCAGCTGCTTTGGGAGGACATGAGGGTGGTAAAGGGTGGGAACCTGGGAGAGGTTTATGTCCCAGTTGGTTAAGGTACAGAAAGCAGTCTGTGAGCGTGAAATGGAGGAACAGATGAAAATGTGGTGAATTCTCTTGGGGAAATTCAGTTCTAGTGGGGCTCCCAAGGGAGGCCACCAGAACGCAGCTGCGCAGTGAAGTACCATGCAGGGACCTAGGGCTGCACACAGGAGGCTGGGAGAAGCCTTGTCAGGGGTGTCACTGCAGACTTGTCTGGCAATTGCTGGACCCTCAGCTGACCCTGTTCACCATCACCAGACGTGTTCTGCTGTCCTTGCTCGGGCATGGACACATGCACAACTCATGTTGTGCTCATGTGCAAGCAGCCTGTGCATAGTGCTTGTGCTTAATCGGGGAAGGGAGGCAAGGCTGGTGGTGCATGTAATGGAATGAAAATAATGAAGCGTCATCAGCATGAACCACAGAGTCAAAATATTTTAGCATGCAAGGCCACCACCATCATTGGGCAGATAGCAGAAAACAATAAATATAAAAGTAACTGCAGCTAATAAAATGTCTGTAGCTGTACTTTTTGTTAGAAGACAACAAATCACCCCCAAAATCACAGGTTTATTAATTTAAAAGCAAAACAAGGAAAAAAAATCTGACCATTAAAAACCATACACCTCTTACTTTGTAAATTTTGCACATAGTGTAATTACAGACCTGAAAGTCTGATTACCAATTACAACAGCCAAAACTGATAGTTACACTGTGCCAGAATATGCACACATTCAAAATCCAAAACATTTCAAAGACACGCTGAGTATCAAAGTAAGCATCTAATTTAATTAAATGATAGAATTTGACACAAACAGGTATAGTCAAGTCAAAAATGTTACAAATGAGTTTTCTTTAAATAAGAAAATGAGACATTGTATGTTAGTAATTGCATTCACTTGGCCATGGAATTTATCAGGAAAATTTACTAAATGTTGTTACTACAGAGGAATAAAAACATATCCTTGACACTTACAAATCCTCATTTCCATAAAGCAAAAGTTTTATTGCCTGTATTTATATAAATAGGGTATCATACATTAAACCCCAGTTTACATATATAAATGAAGAACATTTTGAAGAGCTCTTCAACAGCAACATTAAGTGTGCAAGAATACTGGAAAGAGAAATAAATATGCTAACAAGAAAAAAAAGTAACTGCTCTCCCATGCCTACAAATATCAAGTACCTCTTAGATTTTTAACTTAAAAAAGATCTTTGTCAATTAGGCAAGAAATTTAGATGAGAATAAATGTAGCAGATGTATTACAACATTAATGCTAAATCAGAAAATATAACCCTAAGGCCTGAATGTAATCATGTACATCTACAGAAAACATTTCCACATTCTAACTTGTTGCAACTACACTAGAGCTCTTAGAACTAGTGGTATATTACAATATATTCTCTTTTTAAACACCGATTTTCACAGTCCTGGCAATACAGTACCAGTTTATTGCTAGCATTCCATTTAGTATTTCATAGCACACAAGTGTTAAGTAACTCATATACTGTTTCTACTGGTAAATAAACACACACCAAATAAACTGATGTTATTATCACATACCTTAAAACAGGTTTTTTTTCCCCTAATTTGTGTGAATTTTGTTGCCTACAAAACCAAGGACAACAATACCCATTAGCTCCTAGCACAGTATTAGCAAAATATCATTGACTCTCTCTCAAGTTAATTAATAATAATTCCAGCAGGTAACATAACTGCTTCTGGTCAATGACTTAAAATTATGCAGCCTTTTGGGAGCAGACTGGTATCTGCTAGTGACCAGAAGCAGGATTTTTATAGGTTGATTTCACACTTCCCAGCGTATTTCACAAGTACAGGGAAATGCTGATTATCCAAAAGTCTTCAAATATTTTTGAAGTCAAAATTCATTAAGTAGTTTAAAACTTAAATATTTACAAGTCTCCAGTCCTTAAGATTTCAGATCTTTACAGCACTACCTTAAAAATTAATCAATCAAATGAAACCTCCTATAGTTTACCTGCATTCTGCACTGTAACACACATGACCTTTCAGGGAACTCTTCTCTAGGATATAAACATCGCTAGGAGACAAACCCCTCAAATTCTTTATCATTAAAATTCACATCGGCTAGGTACGTAGGCAAGTAAGATCTTGAATTGCAAAGATATTGCTTTACTATTAACAAAACTTGGTAACAGATAGAAATGGAGTTTTCTTTAAAATAAAAATCTTTAGAATACAATTAACAGTGGCACTTTGAATGAACTTACAAGGATATGATCATTTGCATACAAGAAAGTGTGATCAAACAATGAACAGAGGAATCCACAGCATCACTTTGCCATCTTCTGAAGAACGCTTTTCAGGTGTTTATTTTGAAGGCCCACTTTCACAGCATAGAAACACTGCTTTGTTTAGAAAAACAAATAAAAGGGCCCATCAGCATTACCCTGAAAACTTTTAATAAAGTTCTTTGGATTTTAGCAAATCCAAAGAGTCCACAATTCCAGGAGTGCTTTTGAACTGAACTGCTTCAATCCTCTGAACAAGGACCACATGCTATACCTAGAGGCTCATTTCAGGAATACCTGTTTCTACCAAGCACAGGCAGACACACATCATTTTACTAATCTGATAGCAATTTATTTTTTCACAGTCAGTAAGTCACAAATGACCTTTGTCTAAAATATATGCTTGGACTATGATGGACATCCATCAGAGAGCCCCACGTTTTCAAACAATATTTATGCCTGGACAGTCTCTGCTGGAATGAGATTCCCTGTTGTATCCAGCTGCATACACTTACAAGAGCAAGCAGAAACCGGGCACTCAGTATGGTCCCTAGACAGCAATAGCAGAAAAAAGAAAAAACATGTAAAATAAAACTAACAAGAATTTTGTAATCTATACATTTAAGTACGTGCAGGGACATAGTATCTCAGAAACACTGAGCATCATAGTTAAGTTTTGCATGTGTTCTAAACCAACAAAACACTATAATGATAGATACAGCAAAGGAGGCATGTCCTACTCAGTGCAGCATACACATGTGAAATAGGAAAGATTTTAATATCAACTTACCTGAACCAGCTAAGCATATGTCCAGCATGTCCACCATGCCTACAGTTGTGACACCAAGTAAACCAGTTGTTGAACTGGGCTAACTTCTTGTCTTTGCTAAGATCCACTTTTTCATCTGACTTGGATCCTCCTGTGCAGAGGCAACCCCCCCCACACAAACATGCTTGTAAATCATTTCTGTTTCAGTCCCAGTAACACTATTAGAATAAATTTGAAATTAGGAACATTACATGAAGAAGTGGCCTGATTTTAAAAGTGAAGTCAGTAAAATTATTAAGAACTGGTGGAATGCCAAAACAAGAATTTTATTGCTGAACTGTTGTTTCACATCTTACGGACATGCTAAACTTGCCTATTAAACAAATTTTACAGACAGAATCTCTTTCAACAGTGATTTATGTTTCAGTGATTGATTTATGTTACAGTGAATTATGGGCCTGTTTTACTGCACGTGAAATGTTCTGCTTTAGAAAAATCAACAAAATCTAAGTTATGAATTGGAACAATTACAATATAGAAGTGATAACACAGATCAGTGAAAGAATGAGAGGAGATATATAAATAGATGACAACTGCACAGCTGCTCATGGCCCTATAACAAGACTGACCTAAAAATATGGACAAAATCAGTTTAGTTTAGACCTTGTATAATGCTGAGCCCAAGACATACAGAACCAAAAGATTCTAGTCATAATATTTCTTAGCTGTGACAGCATGACCCATACATTCTTTTGTACTTAGTGAAAGTATACCACATTAAATTTATTCTCTCTTCCTCTTCCAGCTAAAAATCAATTAATTTACATTCCAAGATTTCTGTAGCATGCCTATAATTCATCTCAAGAAAACACACTTCCCATTTCTTACAGTTTTAAAGGTCACAATACTGACCACCACAATACTTGAATCTTTTCATCTGTCTAACCATGGAATTTCACTGATAATCTCACTGGGAAAACTGTCAGAACCAAGTAACTGTGCATACTGTCTGACACGAAAGAATTGACACGTAGGTTTCATCATAAAATCAGATGGGATGTAAACAAGTTTTCAATTATGGTCTTCCTCGCTCAAAATGATGAGTATGAATATTTATAGTATGAGTACAAACAGAAAGAAAAAGGTGCAACAGAAGATATTCCAACAGGAACTGCTAATTAGGCCTGTAACTAGTATGCTAGCTGAATAACTAAAACCCACTGTGTCATACCTGGACAGCTGGAAACTGGTGTTCCCATATTTATCAAGCAAAGTGCACAGCGAGGAAGGGGTTTACGGCAACCAGGACAGCTTGTAACTTTTGACTTAGTTGGTGAACCGCTAACTCCGTATTGGCTAAAACCTCGCCCCTGATGAGGAATAGCTGAACAGCTGTAAGAGATTGATTTTCCACAGAAATTGCAACTCACAAACACCTAAAGAGAACAAAAGCCCATTAATTTTTTGGTTTGGTTCCACTTTTGCTACACCTATGAGTGAATTTGTTCAAGCTAGCAAACACTTAATTTACCAGATATTCTAGAGAGTGCCCTGGAAAGCCAAGGCTACTTGTGAAGGAGTTCCTAACATCTTGGCTTATAGATGTGGACTGCAGTCCTGAGAAGTAGGCGTTAATGATGCTCGCTTACCTCAGAAGCACATTAAAAAAAAGCACAATTGCTAAAACTTGGAAAGGTATTATTTAAGATAATAAAAAGCCATGTCTGCAGTAATGAAAGAAATTAAGGTTACTCTACCTACTATGGAACTAAATCTGGTGTCTCCCTCCTTATAGTCAGGTGACCCACTCTAGAGTCCCCAACATGAGTATTTTCCTAATAGTCTTTATCTACATACCTTATGCCACAAGTTGTGACTTGATACCAAGGAGCACATACTTTAAACTCTTTAGGGGCTATTTATGTCGATCACATTAATGAAGGAGCAGTAAACTCGACTCTCTCCCATTTGGAGCAGTAAGGATGCAGCTGTCCTTAAGCAGCTGTGACAAATACATGAATTCAAAACCAGCCTTCCTTAGAAGCCCTTGGGCCCTAAGGCTTGTAATGCACATACTTAGCAGGCATGAGAGAGTGGAAGGTGCTGTGGTAAGACCATGTTGGCTAAAAATGCCACCAGATGTTAAGTAGATAGCATTTGGACAGGGCGTTAGTTTTTGGTTTAGCTTATGTTCAGAACTGATAATGAAAGTTGCTGCTGTTCACTTTTAGTTTAAGGTTCAAGGGCTTCAAAATAGCTTTGAGGTTCGCTTCAGTTAAAACAGAGCCAATTTGAACTAGTTCTTGGTTCAATTCCCTGGTTTCAGCATCACCCTCACAGTGATGCTGAATTCAGCTGGATGATACATCTCTGATTTTGTTTTTCAACATGGGACGAAAGAAAACGAGTTTCCCCAGAAAAAGTGTTGAAAAGTTAGTTTCTGAAAGACCACCTGTTATTTGAAAGAAAAAGGTTAAGAAAAGAAAAAAAAGAGAACACAAATAAAATGGTAGGGAACTGATTTCCTAGATTAGACATGAAAACACGTAGATTTGTTTACCAGATTTCTGTACTATCAAAACAGTTATCAATTCCTTTCTAAAAAAATATTTTGAAAAAAACAGCTACTTTTTCAGTGCAGCCTTAGTTGAAATCTTTCTTTTGCACATGAATCCTCATGAAAGCCAAGGTGCAGCCAGCAACTTTTTTCTATAGAAGTACCATGCCACCTTCCTTTCTGGACAGGTCATACATCATACAAGAATTACATTTACCTGGGCTAAAGGCTTTGAACTGGGATCCAGCTTACTCCTATGGATATCAAATTCTGCACGTTTATGCCAAAATCTCCAAGCATCCAAAAGATTCCTGTAGTTCTCGATCCAGTACTGAACCCTCTCATCCTTAAGTACATCCGATGGAGAACCCTAAAGCAGGCAGGAAAAAATGTCAGACACTCACTGAAGATACACAATACATATTATTCACTTTTTCAAAAGGCTTTACAAAGCGTACAACAAGATATGAGAAATAATGCAGTGTAATTTGTCTAGAAAAAGATTAATTTTCTGCTAAACTGTAATGTGAGTTTGATAAAAATTCCCTTCAGTCTGCCTCTCTGGTTGAAAATACTTGTGCTGCCCTGTCCTCCTAAAAACTAATGTCTGTCAGATGAAGGATTATAAAATTCTGTCACATATCACAGTCTGTATCATTGATGGTTACATATGCAGTTAAACACAGTGCTGGCAATAGCTGCAACTGTGTAAGGGCCAAGACAAGTCCATCACAAAAAAAGCCAAACCCAATGCCTACAAACAAAAAATCTCACCTGAGTTCTCCATCAAAATCCTGGAAGCAAAAAAAATAACGAACCTGTCAGGAAACACACCAGCAATAAGCAGAGGAATGAGTATTCCCAGTTCAACTAGTGAAAAGGACAATGTTTTCTTTTTGCCTCTTTCCCCTGCTATCTCCTCAAGCTACCTCAACCAGAGAGAGAGTGAAGATACATGTTTATAGTTAACATTGAGTGTTTCAGATGATTCCGCAAAACAGGCATGATATGTACCGTCCCAATTTATTACAGAAAATACTTTTTAGTTCACAAGATTTAGTACTATACTGCTAAAGAAACTGTGTTTAGTTCTCCTCTATAAAGATTTATTTTTGAGTGAAACACTAACCTGTAGCATGCAATAGCTTGCTGTCTGGACATCGCCCGTTCTGTCAACATAACTTTCCATCAAGTCAACTCCATCTTTTGTCAGCCCGGTTAACAGTATTCCCTCCAAATTCCCAGCATCTTTCATTTCATTCGTCAGCTTTTCAATAAACCTGTTCAGCTATAAAAAAAAATTTACTTAACTTTTGCTGTCTGTTCATCCCTTCCTAACTCATTTATGTTGGCATATGGCAAAACTTTTCATGATTTGAATAGCTTTCTATAAGAGTGTCCGCTGCTAACAGAATATGCTGCTTGCTGGACGTTAGGCAGAAAAAGTTATATGGCTATATCCATGATATTGCAAGAATTCAAGTATTTATCAAGAAACTTTAAGCCTCCTGATAGGAAGTGCAAAGAGGGAGGTTATGTATTCTTTAAATACTTCAGTGAATTTAAAAGAAAACATTCCTGCTGTAAAACCAAGCCTGAATTTGAGAGAACATAAATATTTGGAAATAAATACTGAGTAAGTACAAATACTCTTCAGCAAAACAGACATACAGGTAATGCAATAACATTTAACAAACTAGCATGTCATGAATACTAATAAAAAACCCAAACAAACAAGAAAAAAAAACCCAAATCAAGCTGAAGGTACAGACTGAAGACCAGATTATACCATACCTTAGATCCTACTGTGATGAGAAAACCAAATCACTCATGACTCATTGCTTCCACTGTTCACCCCTCCACCCCAGAGTTTCTTCTGCCTCTAAATAAAGCCCAGCTTAACAGTTTGCTTAAATGTGCAACCACAAACTTACCTGAGCATCATTGAGGAACTTGCAAGCAAATGCCACTCTGTCTCGTACAGCTACATTATTTTCATACTTCGGAGAGAAAAATGGGAATACTACCATCACATGCAAGTTTCTGCTTTTTCAATACATTGTTTGTAAAAGTCAGAACATTTGCACTATTGTATAACTATGAAATTGATTATGTACAAAGAAAACACATCTGAAGAAAGCTAACACTAAATATCAGATTAATCGTCTACACTCAGATACAGTTATCAGAGCAAGACTGTGGCTACTGGAACAATCTACTCAAATGGCAGGAAAGCGTGGTACAACACATCCTACATTGTTTATGAAACTCTAGAAGAAGAAACTTTGCAAGTCATGTAGAGCTGGGCTTAGTGCTTCTAGCACATATAGCCAAGAGTCTCACCAAGTCACAGGCGGAAGAAAAACAAACAAACCCTCATTTACCATACTTAGAAAATAACTAGCCTAACCACTCAATTCCTTCCTAAAATCACAACTGAAAGTTAATAAACAAAGCAAACAAACAAACAAAAACCAACCAAAAACTAACTCCAAACACCCAGAACATGGACTTCTCACAACTATATTGGCATTCAAGGTGCAGCAATGCAATAATATTTACTTTCTGCTTTTTAATCCTTTTACTAGATGCAACAGTAAAGAAAAAAATCCTTGACTAGATTAATTCTGGTACTTAGCCATGCCCATATTTTTCCCTCATGATATTCTCAGAATAGAAATTGTGATTGACACTAGCAAAACAAGGAGATGTGCTTGGCAAAATCTTTTTCATGTAAACTTCAACAGGTGTCACTGAAGTAAAAATTAAAATTAAAAAAATTATTACCTAACATCCAGAGAACAAGAGCATTCTCTCTTGAAGAAAGAAAAAAACACTCGGGTTTCTCTCCTCTGGGATTCTTACGTTATTTTTTTTTAATACCCTAAAAGCATCATATGACAATTTTGTTTTCAACAGGTTTAGGCCAATTACCCTGTTGCATGACAGGAGTCCTCCCTTGGGCTAAATAATTCCTACTGAATCAAGTATTTCTGTTCTCTAACCAAGCAGCAAGCATGTTACTCTTCCAAAGGCCCAAAGCATCTCATATTAAAGATTTAGTTTGCTCTTCACATGGCAATTCTATACCAATTTCAGAAGATGTGAAGTTATTCTGTTTACTGTTTCAACACAGTGAAATTATTTTAACAAGTAAACAAGGAAAAATAAAATACAATTCAGTGCAAATATAGCTTGATGAAAGTTCTACAAACTCCCCTGCACTTATTCTGTTTTGTGCATTTCCATTATTAACCTCTCTCCCCTTTTGCCCCCCCCCCCCCAAGTTATTTTGATAATGCATTTCTAGTGGTTTAATAACTCCATGCTAAAAAAATTTCCTCTAAAGAATGCGTGAACTATATTGGATATTTTGGCTGCTTACGCATGTTTCGTTCACTAATGTAACATTCACTAATATGAGATGTCTGTTTAGCAGAAAAAAAATGTTATCTGCCAGCATCAGGAGAAAATAATACATTCTAATCTGATTAATTCATGGACTATATAGCACTTCCCTTACACATGTGTATGAGTATATATATGTACCTATTACTTAAAGGAATTTTAACATAACAGAAATTTACTCACCAAAACACCATCATATGAACCAGACTCACTTGTCAGGAAAGCAAACATAGCACACAAGTAGGGATTGTTCAACTGCAGTCTTAGAGTACTGCACATTTCTCTCCAAAGTGAGTTCTTCTCATCCGTGTAGCCTGACAGAGCCATTGCTACTACATTAAGGTTTAGATCACCTGATTTATTAAAAACAACCAGTCAAACAATATTCAAGTTATGGACTTAAAAAAACCCAAACAATTAAAACTGTAATTGAAAGCATCAGTTTGAAACAACATTTTGTCAAGATGCAAGACAAAATGCAGTAGAATTAACACTAGCTAAAATAAATGTGCATACACTAGCATTTATTAGTTTCTGTTTTAAATGCCTCTGTTCAGCTAACAGCTCAAAGTTACAAGCCCACATGCATGACAGCCTGAGTTATACTTCAAGCAACATCACACTGGTTCTGGTATTTTGAAATAGTTTTGAACTGCTAAATGTGTTCCTATCACTATCAGAAAAGATTGTCATTACCATAATTCATATCCACAAGAAGTGAAAAGATAGGATTGTATACATAGCCATCACTTAACCAACCTAGCTGGAGGATGACAACTGCATATAGCAGCTTCAAGTTAACAAGTTTCCTGAAAACATTAAATCTATTTCATCTAAATATTCATTCTGTCATAAAGTTCAATTTTATTTTTTAAGATAGCGTGTCTCCGCTCTGAACCTTCCCTATGGAAAGCACACACTTCCCCCCACCAGAAAGGGGCAATATTAAAAATAAAAGAACCTTAACAGTTCCCTTCATGTCTTATCTATCCACTTTAGTGGCAAGATAGTCTTTTAAATTTAATAAAAGAACACAGATGCAAACCACACTTGTAGGAGGAATACTGGCAAGAAAACAGAACAAAAATACCTCCATCTCCTGGCTCTAGTAGCTTAACTTTTCCCTCATACATTGCAACTCTTGCCAAATATTACTCCAAAACAAATGTTTTCTGCAGACCCTGAATATTACATTTGAGTTATTCCACAGCCATCGCACTGGTGGAAAGCTCCATATAGCCCAAAGGAAGCAGGTATACATGACATCTAGCCAAGACACAATTCCATTAAAATAAAAGAATCCCACTAGTTCTCAGTGTAACACTTTCTGGGCTATGTATCTGTCGTGGTTTAATCCCAGCCAGCAACTAAGCACCACACAGCTGCTTGCTCACTTCCTCCCCCCCTCCAGTGGGATGGAGGAGAGAATCAGGAAAAAAAAAAAAAAAGTAAAACTCGTGGGTTGAGATAAAGACAGTTTAATAGAACAGAAAGGAAGAAAATAATAATGATAATAATAATGGTAATAAAATGACAATAATAATAATAGAAGAATTGGAATATACAAAACAAGTGATGCACAATGCAATTGCTCACGACTCGCCGACCAATACCCAGTTAGTTCCTCAGCAGCGATCCGCAACCCCTGGCCAACTCCCCCAGCTCTATATACTGAGCATGATGTCATATGGTATGGGATATCCCTTTGGTCAGTTGAGTTCAGCTGTCCCAGCTGTGTCCCCTCCCAACTTCTTCTGCACCCCCAGCCCACTCACTGGTGGGGCAGTGTGAGAAGCAGAAAAGGCCTTGACTCTGTGTAAGCACTGCTCAGCAGTAATGAAAACATCTCTGTGTTATCAACATTGTTTTCAGCGCAAATCCAAAACACAGCCTCATACCAGCTACTGTGAAGAAAATTAACTCTATCCCAGCCAAAACCAGCACAGTATCAATAGGAAATTCTGAAACATAGAATCTATTTTAACTAGATAGTAAGGCATATGACAGTCTGAGGAGTGAAAGATCAGGATCTGTCAGATTCTCAGGCTCCAACACAACCACTTGAAGTAACTATTTTATAAGACAACAGGCATCTTTTCCATGCTATCTTCCATAATTCTGTTTACAGAAAAAAATCTAAGGTGATATAATGTCAAAGTAAAAGATACTAAACATAATACGCACCTTTTCCCGAGGAAGCCCCTTTATTTAGAATTTGTATTGCTCGCCGTATGTCCAAGTTGAAAAGTGCTACAGCAGCAGCTCGCTCCCAGTCTCCTTCCTGTTCCAACGAATTTAAAAAAGGTTCCACATCTAAGTCTGTTCCCTTCTTTATCCACCCACAGAGCTGCAAAGCCAAGGATCTCTCCTCACTCAGATACTGAATAATATCTGCTTGTCTATCAGATCCACTCCTGCTGTGCCTGAGGTTCTCTGTTGTTCCTAGAAATGGAAAATAAGTTAAATTATGCTTAAATCACAATTTAAATTGCAACACTTTGATTTCAATCATAAAGCAGAGTACAAAAGCTGAGTATCATATTTTAGTACTTTAAATTAACATTACTAAAAGCTCCATGCTAAGTAGCAGCATCCACAAAATCATTTTGATCTGCTAAAAATCATGCATCTAAATTTGACACATATTTCCCACTAAGTCTTTTTTCTTTCCTCTACCCCCTAAGATTTTGGAGGTTCTTGTTAGAATTGACAGGAGTTATCAGTATGTTCAATTTGAAAATACATACTACACAGTCAAGCACCTGCTCTACCAGTTCTCTTCTTCTTAGCAACCATGAATGTGCTAGAAGCTTTCCCACCACTAAAGAGTTTTTTTTTTTTTGCTCCAAGGAGCGTAAACATTAGTAAGACACATAATGAATAGAGAAGGAAAGATTCAAATAATAAATTGTACTAATAAAAACTTTACTGTGCATGAGAGGCATGTGATGCACCAGAGGTGATTAACACTACAGAACAAGACAGCTTATTTAAACACAGTTATACAAATGTGATTAGTACATTAGCAGTGACTACAGTAAAGTCAGCTTCCTAGAACTACACTCCTATGTGGAACTTCAAAAAATATAATAGTTATGTGAGGAGCAAGAATTTTCAGCGCCATAGTCAAAACCCAAATGTTTGAAATAGTTCAGTTGAAGATTTACCTCTGAGGATACTTTGTTTTTATGATTACTGACTTTCCAAGAACACTGAAAATTCTGGAAGTTCCTGTAATATAAACTGTTAACAGTTTATATTCCTGTAATATAACTGTTAAAACACAAACAGAAATACTTTGTTTCCATATTTTTAAATAGCCTCTTTCAACAATTTTTAAAGACAGACCCACGAGTGCATCATGCTGTAAACATACTATAATAGAACTTAGCAAAGTTGGAACATTCTTACCCAAAGATGACTTCACAATTGATTTAATGCCAGCATAAACTAAGGGACCTTTGTTTCCTGTAAGTTTTTGATCCATATCTTCAGTATACTGCTTCATAAGTATTTTCATGTATAGGAAGCTTAATTTTTCCCAAGTGTTTGAAAAACTTTTTTTTTTAATTTAAAGTCACATCCTATTAACATGTGCAAAGTATTTACAGGATGTTGCATTATATTTAAAGATATTCATGCATTTCATATAACTGGTTTACATATAAAGGTATATTACTTCTTTAGGATATAAGCTACAGTAAAATAAAGGATATAATGCAGAGTGTACCAAAGCGATTTCAGCTGAGGATCTTCATTTCCAGCTAGGAGGTGATTTCTCCAAACTTGTTCAGTATCAAGACCATACCTTGACAGAGCTCTGAGCCGCATTTTGGTTGCTATGTCTTTTTCCAAGGAACTAGCCTTTCCTTCTTCTGTACACTCATATAAATGTCGTCCACAAGCCCACATTAAGGATGTCACTGGACTCCATGCAAGAGAAATTCTTTCAAAAACTGTGAAGTCAGACATAGTCCTATTGGGAGTCACTACCACCATTCGATTTTGACTTGTGGGATGCCAGGCAAATGAAGCAATGTAGTTTTCACACGGTTGGACACTTCTTTCAATTATTGTTGGCTCAGTTTCATCTCCAATAGGGGTGGGAGTATGCTGCATGTCATACAGTCTAATGATATTACTATCCCTTGTTAAAGTAGCTAACAGTCCAGTTCTTGTTGGACACCACGCAACTTTTGTTAAGGGTTTTGGTTGCTCTGTCAAGGTCAAAACAGGCTTTTCAAACTTTCTTAAATCCCATATGGCAACCTGACCTTCATAGAAGGAAGCTACACGATCGTGGAAATAGGGATCAACAGTCACTCCTTGGACAGCCTTGGTGTTTACAAATATTTTTTGGCTCGTGTTCCTCAGATCAAAGATAGCTAGATTTCGATGCATTCCAGCTAAAAGCAGTTTCTGATCCCGTGGAAGCCAACAGAGAGAGAGACAAGCATCGTTCTGTCCTAATTCATATAGTGGCTTTGTTACGACCAGTCCTGCTTCCGGATCTCCTGCTGAAAGTCTTACTTTCTCTGTAGCAACTGCAGTCTCTGGGGCATATTTGCTACTGATATCCCAGATCAATACTGAAAAATCAGCCCGATGTTTATCTAACCCAGCAGCAAGCCAATTACTATCTAGTGGGTTCCATGCAAGGGTATTACATTGTCGTGCGTGTTTAGGGACAAACTCTTTGCCTATCAAATCTTTAGATTTTGAGTTGTGATCTTGACCGAGGCTAGTAAGTACCACTCGACCGTTGGCCTGTCCAACAGCAAGGAGACATTCAGGATCGTACTTTGGATACCAAGCCACACATTTCATATACGGTGTATCTGAATTTATTGACAAAAGCGTAGCTGTAGTTTCTTCCGATAACCGCAAGGACCCTGCCTTGAGTTCTGAACTTACAGCAGAGTCAATGTGATAAAGGCTCAATTCTGAATCACATACAACAAATCTGTCAACGTGGTGTGGGGCCCACAGAATATCAGGTTTGGAGCCACTCATGTTTAGGGTAAGTTTACACACAATTTAAGCTCTTGTAAGAAGATTCAGGTGATATCCATGCATTTGGAAACTGTTGAGAAAATAATTTGTAGGAATGTTATCAAAACCCAAATTCCTTTGTAATCAGAGATCATCTTTAAAGAAACAAAAATATGGTTCTGAACGACTTTTAGCCCAAGGGTTTAACACGTATATGTTTCAGGCCAAAACTTTAAGCGTTCCCTGCATCGCATCACTTTCCCCGCCGCACACTTTGTTTTTACTGGTATATGCCTACTGAGACAGAACCAACATAGCCACCTACAAACTGACAATAGGATTTGCTGTGTTTGCAAACTCCACCCCACTATTAAGGAAGAAGGGATTAACTGAGATGTGATGTGGCATGATATGTGGGCGTCCTGCTGGTAAAAAGCCACTCCCTAAAATAGGTAGATGAAAATTTCTCTGCCTCATTGAAGTGCACTAATTGACAAAAATTGGAGTCTGTCTGTTTTGTCTAAAGCCTGTTCCATAGCCTAGAAAGGCTTGCCCTCTTTGAAGATTTCTGCAGAAACACAACTTCCCACTCCTCACCTTATTCCACTGCTCCTAATCCCACCTTCTGCCCCCACATTACCTTGTCTTTGTTCATCTTTGGCCTAGCAGCATTCATAAATGTACACTACTGTTAAATTCCATTTACGCTTTCAGTAGCCGCATGCCCAGAATCGTTACACGTGCCTATATATAAAAAGACCCCACAGATCCTATAAACCTCTTCTATAATTGGAGAAAGGGACACACTAGAGTGCGAAGCATGGAAAGGGAGCGTTATTTACTTCTCCCGGGCCTCCTGTGGCTGCTGGTTGCCCCCCAGCCCGGCTCCTACGTGCTCCGGCGGGGGAAGCAGGGCACCCAGGCCGCAGCCCGGCCCGCCTCGCCGCTCCCTGCCCAGGGGCAGCGCGACGCCGCAGCCGCGGAACGAGGAAGCCGCCGAGGCCCGCCGGGACACCGCGGCGGCGGTGGGAAGGGACCGGAGCGCAGACGACCGCTACCCTCCCACCCTTCCCGGGCGCGGCAGATGCTCACCCACCCCGCGGAGCCCTCCGGCACCGGCAGCACCGCCACTGGGGGACGGGCGGGGGGCGGCGACCCGCCGCCAGCCGGCCCCACCGTCCGAGGAGGAAGAACAGGAGGCGCACGAGGGCTTCCGGTTGCGAGTGCAGCGGGGAAGGAAAAACTGCGGCGCTTCCGGCGCGCCGGGCAAGGAAAGCCGCTGCACTTCCGGCGCGCGGGGCGGCAAGGAGGGTGAGCGCCCGCTCACGTAGAGCGCCTTCCGTCGGACGGAGGCGTGCGCTCACTTCCGGCCCCGGGGCCGCCCGCCTTTTCGTGGCCCTTTTTCTGCCAGCTACGCCCGCTTGGCAGTAGCTGGGCCAGCGTAAACCCGCAGGGCGGGGTTGGGGTGGCCTGATTAAAGCCGACAAGCTGCGGGTCTTAATCAAAGTTAGAAGAATCCGCAGGGCTGAGTGAACGCCGGTCGCACTGTGAACCAGTGACGGAGCAGGGGAAGGATGGCTTGACGCCCGTGCTGCTTTTATTTGTTGAAATGCTCCTGCTGCTTTTTGTGACGCTGTTCAGCGCCTCCTCGTGAAAAGGTTACTCTCGATTAGCATGCCAGTGGTGGAAAAAGGGCAAACAGTGGCACCGATGCCCCACACCAATTTTTACGCATCCATGGAAGTAACTAGTAAGCAGAGGAACTGGACAGTGTTACTTAACACTGGAAAGTGCAATGGGTGTGAACTGAGATGACAAAACCTCCAAAATTCTCACCCGGTTTGGAGCCTGCTGTTGCCTGTTTGCCTTCGGGATGGCTTCCCAGAGGCCTTCCCACGCAGAAGCGGGGTGTGACACACAAGGTTCCTGGTACCAGTAGCCCTCTTTGCTTCGTGTTCAGCCGCTTTTGCATTTTATCCCTCTAGCTTCTGTCTTTCCAAGTTCTTGTCCCTGTTCCAATCCAAGTGTTTCTTGACTGGGTGCAGATGACCTTTTTCAAAGGCTTACAGTTTGGCCAAAATTCAGTAGATCTGCATAACAATTACAGCAAGTACTTCCTTCTTTCTCCTCCCCTAAGCTCTGTACTTCCCAAAGTATACCCCCCTGCTTTAAAACATTAAGGATGCAGGTTTTATTTAACCAAAGAAAAACTCCTGTTTTTCGTTAGCCTCGTTCTTGGAAATGACTGGATTGCTTTGGCTAAAATGTAGACGGAAAGACATCTGGCACGAATAGTTACAGCTTATGTTTCTGAAGTTACATAAAGCTATAAATAACAAAACCCAGAGTCTTAAATAGGAAATATTGGGCAACCTTACTAAAAGAGCGTGGTACCCAGCCTGTCAGTAATTATACAGATGTGTTCTAAACACGTTCTCTAGATGAGTCCTTTGTTTCATCCCTGGTTTTGAACGTGCTCTGTGATGGGAATTGCAAGGGGATATGAAGTCTAATCCAAGCCCTACAGATGCCAAACAGGAGTCTTCATTTGACTTTGTAGACTCAGAAAGAAACATGGCCAGGGAAGAGCAATTGAAGCCTTATTACCCAGACCTGTAGGATAAACTCAAAACTATCTCACTTATGTAAGTAGAAAATACTGCAAAATAGGCATTATTGTCATTGCTCAGATTTATCATGTGGATTGTAACTAAATTCTGTCGATGGTAATTCTGAATATTTTTCCTTACATTCTACATACTATATCAAAGACAAAATGGAAGTGTTTGTAAATTCTTAGGGAGCAGTCACTAAGCAAAGTATTTCAAAAAAGATCTCAAAGGAAAGCAAGAAGTTTTGTGAAACGGAAGAAAAAGTAGTCTGCAACATGATAACATTCTGAAGGCACAGGAAATTTTGTGTCTTCACTGGGGTTTGTAGCATCTCTTCAGGAATGAGGGAATTATAGAAAAAAATTGAAACATCAATCTAGAAAGGAAGTATTTAATATCTCATATGAGAAAGGCAAAAAATGTCTTGAACAACCTTTTAAGAAGCTGTTAGGATGCTAAGGTAACTGTTTTATCAGAAAACAGGAAGTTATTCAGGGCATGTTTTGAAGGCTGCCTGAATGTAGAAAAAGCAGCCAAGAAAACTGTACATAGAATCTGTTGCGGTGGATTATAAAACTTTTTTAGGTAACTTGTATTGATGATGATGATGATGTTGAAGAAACAAGCATTTGTCATCTGTAAAGTATCAGAAACTGTAATGAACTAAGAAGGGGTATAAAGTGCAACAAAAGATGTGGTTTGTTATGAAGGAGGATGGTTCAGCATATTTCAGTGTAGAATATTGGCATATTGTTTAAATGGAAAATTTTTATTAAGTTCGTGTTTAAGAATTCATACTGAATACTTTTGTGCTGGTTTTGGCTGGAATAGAGTTAATTTTCTTCATAGTAGCTGGTATGGGGCTGTGTTTTGGATTTGCGCTGAAAACAGTGTTGATAACACAGAGATGTTTTCGTTATTGCCGAGCTGTGCTTACACAGAGTCAGGGCCTTTTCTGCTTCTCACCCCACCCCACCAGCGAGTGGGCTGGGGGTGCAGAAGAAGTTGGGAGGGGACACAGCTGGGACAGCTGACCCCAACTGACCAAGAGATATTCCAGACCGTACGACGTCATGCTCAGCATATAAAGCTGGGGGAAGAAGAAGGAAGGGGGGACGTTCAGAGTGATGGCCTTTGTCTTCCCAAGTAACCGTTACGTGTGATGGAGCTCTGCTTTCCTGGAGATGGCTGAACACCTGCCTGCTGATGGGAAGTAGCTAATGAATGACTTGTTTTGCTTTGCTTGTGCACACAGCTTTTGCTTTACCTATTAAAGTGTCTTTATCTCAGCCCATGAGTTTTCTCACTTTTACCCTTCCAATTCTCTCCCCCATCCCACCAAGGGGGAGTGAGCAAGCAGCTGCGTGGTGCTTAGTTGCCGATTGAGGTTAAACCACGACAATATGTTTTATTTTAAATGTATTTTTAAATTTTTGATAATCCAACCAAATTATTAGTAATTATTAAGAAATGTTAATAAATAAAAACACTTTCTTTTTGTCTTTCCTTTTTTTGTATGTAGGGACTAGAACGTCCATTTGGCCCTAAAGGACCTTGGGGACCTCAGGTAAGTGAAACATAAGGTATAGAAATACTCTTCCACAGTTTTCTGAGAGTTCATTATGTATTTCATACACAATCTAATTTTGTTGCTAAATGGTACAAATGTGGGGGCAAAAAATAATACATTCTGGTAATGCCAAGAATTTGCTGCACATCTGGCATGGGGCACAGAGCTGTGTTGGTACAGTCAGCTGTTCAGCTGGGCCCTCTGTACGTGCTGTGATATTTTTTTCCTGTCACTGAGGACCTGCCAGTTCATTTTCCCTGCTGCTGGAATTTCTGGTGAGCTACTCAGTAGCCAAAGTGGCAGCTTCTGCAGTGTCCCAGAATGACTGGTAAAGTAACTCCTCCTTAATAAACAGCCAAAGAGACTGAAACCAATCAAGCAGTCTCAAAAATGCTGTGATTGTTAAATAACTCTGTGCTGAATCAGAAAAATCGAAACAGAGTCCCCTTGGTAGTAATTGCCCAACACGCTTCTTTTTTCACTAGCTGTTGTCAACGGCGGGTCCCTGATGCTTTCTGTCTCGGCAGTTGATGGAAGGGGTTATAGCAGTCATTGGGTATTTTAACTTTTACAGTCTTTTTGGAGGGGAGACAGGAATCTGTAGAGAGTTGCTTACTGTGACAGGGATCTCATAAACCTTGTCCCATGTTGCTACTTCTGTATGTCGACAAAGAGAGGACAGAATTTTCCTATTCCACTTCAGTGCAACTGCCTGGACATGAGCATCTCTGGAGTAGATGAAACACTACAGCAAATACAGAGTATCACAGATTCACAGAATGGTTGAGGTTGGGAAAGAGAGTAGGGAGTTAAGGAGAATTTACTCAGGTCAGAACACGAACCTTTAGTCCGAAATTCCATTCTGCATAGTTTAAAGCAGTACTACTCATTTTTCCCTATAGTGGACAGTGTAATTTCTATGATACTATGCAAAATCAATAATTTTAGCAAAACCAAATTTTTGCTGTCTAAGAAAAAACATTTGTTATTCTTGCTAATTATGAAAGAAGAACGTTAAGGATTTGGGAGATTTAAGATCTGCCATGAAAGAGATTAACAAAAGAAACAAAGGAGTCAGCATTTCCTTGCAGAAATTAAGCTGTTACTGCAATGTTCAATTTGTATACTTTAAAATGTTAGCTGGTCTTCCAGGTGAAGTCAAAACTGACTTCTATTAAACTAATTTTTTAAGGTGGAAGCAAGCAATATTGAATTACCTTTTTCTTTTAAGTATGTTAGTTATTTTGATTATTCTATGATCTCTTTATTTCAAACCTTGCATTAATGCTGCATGATGTTACAGCCTACATTCTGTTTATATTTCTGAGACTTCTTATACCAAACAAAACAACTATGAAAAGTAAAAGCAGATGAATATTCTACTAAAACAGAGGATTGATCCAGTATTTTACTGTAACAGCAAATAGTGGGAATGAATTACTTACTAATGGGCATATAAATCATAGAATCATAAAATAGTTTGGGTTGGAAGGGACCTTTCAAGGTCATCTAGTCCAACCCCCAATGAATATAGATAAATGAATAAATCAATATGCCATACTATAAATAATATAACAATTTATATTAATGTATTTATAGACAATTACATATTGTTAAGTTCCATTATTTCATAAAGAAAAATAAATGCTTCACAAAAAAGCGATGATTTGGAATACTTCTTCAGTTTTTGAGTTGTAAGAGACTTTTATATAAGATATTGGTGGTTTTTACATGTCCCTTAGGTATTAACTTAATCGGGTAGAATTTATTATTTAAATGAAAGAGAAAAGCTGTTAAAATAGCTAGTGACATTTTCAGTTAGTGGTCAGCTCAAAACTACAATGAAGAAAAAACAGGTATTAAACAGGTAAGCATTCCTACCCTAACCCATGTACATTTGTTTGTCTTTTCTCTTAAGCAAATTAGCTGATCTCAGACCTTTAAAACAGGGAGACATCTGAATTGGAGCATGCTGTTTCTGGCATGCCTGGGTTCTTGGTCAGTTTTTTCCAAACCTGTATGGTTAGGTCATCAGTTCTGCTTTGACAAAGCAAAAATTTGCTTTGCTTATCTTTTTCATTATTGGATTTGTGATTTCTGATGCTTCTGTGTAGTGATGTATTTCTGTATGGTTTGTCCTGTTGTCAGACCTGTTGTTTTTTTAACAGAGGAAGGGATGATAAGCATTTTCATGTCATTCACAGGAGATCAGAAATGAGTGTTCTAACATCATGTTTGAAAGGTCAGGTGAAAGAGGTACACATTAGTATGTTTGGTACCACAACCCACACAGTTGCTGAGGACTTGCAATGGGAGTAAGGTACACTTATGAGAACATTTTTGTACTTTGAGTGAAATTTCTGAAATATGGGTTAGTTTCTCGGTGAAATATGGCCTGGTATCAGAGAATCATAGAACGTCTGAGGTTGGAAGGCACCTCTGGAGGTGACCTAGTCCAACTCCTCTGCACAAGTCAGGGTCAGCTAGAGCAGGTTGCTCAGGATCTTGCCCAGTTGGTTTCTGAGTTTCTCCAAGAAAGGAGACTCCACATCCTCTCTGGGCAACCTGTTCCAATATTTGATCACAGTCACAGTAATTAAGTTTTCTTCTTATTTATAAATTACCTGAAAAAAAGAGATTTCCTTGGTCCTCTGTGATTAGGATTTCAGAACCTGCTTTTCTGCAAGCCATGCAGATGTGCACGTCTACCTTTTGTCCTTTATTTGTTATTAACTCTCTTTAAAATTGTCTGAAATAGAAATTATAAGCTGAAGTACTAATTGGACAATTTCAGGTTCTCTCTGAATAACTTCCTTCTTCAGATATAAAGGCTGATATGTGGCCTGGAAATATTTAAATGTCACATTTTTCATGGTTTCTTTGGCACTGTTAGAGTCAGGATCTTAGTTCCTTATTTTAGGTCCTCTCATATTTCTTTCTTTTCTCAGAAAACAAAGGAAATGCATAGTCTTTGGCTTCCTTATTAAATATTTTCCTACTTTCTCATTTGAATTACAGTAAATAATTTTTAATGGTCTTTCCAATGTTTTTATAGCTTTGCAAGACTTTTTAAAGAAAACATGGTAAACTATCGTTCTTCCATCCTTCCAGTAATCTCCCTGTATTCAGTGCCTGTAGTTTAAAAACATGTGGAACCATTAGTTGTGTTAATGTTTGTTGGGTGTTTTTTCTTGTCTCTAAACATACTGGAGAATTTGTATTATCCAAGAAACTACATTTCCTGTGTTATATATTCACAGGGTTCATGAATTTAAGCCACAAATGTGGTCTAATGGAACAACAATTAGTTGGCTTAGATTTCATTCTAATATTCCTTCCATTTTAAAAGCATTTTTCCTCATAAACCCAGCATTTTTTCCTTAATAATAGTAGTCTTTAGGATCTCAGCAGTTGTTTTGATAAATAAAGTAGGCCAAAATGTGTGGAAAAACTAAGAGTGATTCAAATAGAGTAGTCTATCGTATATCAAAGGCAAAATTGGCAGCCTGTATTTTCATGCTTATCTGTTTCATTTTTCATCATTGCACTTCCTTTGCTACTGTTGAAGTGCGACATAGTGACTTTTTCACATCTGTTTCCAATAATCACCTACTGGTTCTTTTTATAACAAAGATGAACTTTAGTTTGTGTGTTCCTAACGTTTTTCCATAGGGAAGTATAGGACATGAGTTTAATTAATACTTGCAATAATCACATCATCTAACTTTGATTTTAAAAGGACGTTCTTTAGGTACTAGGGAATCAGCAGCTTAAATATCTGACAACTTATGCATTTCTTGAGACTTAATGAGGGTCCAAATACACTACTAACATATACACAAACTACAGAAGAGGCGTTTCCTGTGTCTCTGGCACAAGAGAGATTCAGAGAAATTTAAAAATGAAAAATTGTATTTTGAACCAGTAAATGCCATTACTCTAGTGACAGGTACCAAGCAAATTTAATGGAAACGCAAGAGCTGTTTGGTGTTTAAGAATGCAGAAGAATTTCACCTTCTTAGAGACCACTGTATCACAGTTACTAGATCACATGAACTGTTGGGACATACACATTTTATAATTGATCATTCTACCATACTAAGAAATTATATTTCCTCCGTTGATCTCAAAATAAATGCTGGAACAGTATTTGGTTAGTGATGCTGTGGGTTTCTGAAAAGTTTCTGAGCCTTTTAAACTCTTGGATCTTTGCTTCTGTTTTCCACACTGTGATTTTCCACTTCTGGTTTTCCTGTAGTTATCTCTACATTTGTACCTTTGTCCAATAGTAGCATATTTATTTATAAATAATGCATAATATTTGTTTAGTTTTGAGGTTGTACCTAGATTATTATTAATCTCTTCATCACTATTGCATAATAGCTGCTTTTTTATATTTCCCTGTTCCTTGTAATTGATATGGCTAAATAAACTTACATATAAAAAGAAATAAATAACTCAGGATCTAATTCAGCTTGACTTTTGGCAAGTCTCATTTTAATCATACATTTTCTGGCCTCTCAGACATTGCTTACACTTCTGATCAGTCCCTTTTATATTCTTTGTAACATCTGCTTAATTCTGATACCATATATGTGAGAACTGCTTTCATGCAGTTGTATCTCAAACTATTTTCAGCAATTTCTCCTCATGGATGAGGTATAAATTTACATTTTTTTGTAACTCTGCAGAATATTCCAAGTTTGTTCTATGTACAAGTCTATGACTTCTTTAAGAATTTTTAATTATGTAGGGACTTTGTACAGTGGAAGCTCCATTTTGAGCTTCTTCTTTAAAGATCTCTTAAAATTCATAACAGATCAAAGTATACCAAGGTTAGTTAATGGTTTTTGATATATTAATTGGAAACGTTTTTTCCCCTATGACTTTGTTATGCTTTTCTGTATTTGATTCCTAGAAGTCTGGCTTTTCTTTTAGTTTATGTCCACCTCTGAGATTTATTGTATTTGTGTCATGTCTGGCCAAGGGGGACTAGCTAAACTAGCCAAATCCTTTCAAGAATACTGAAAGAGAACACCAAAATACTACTGGAGTTTTGCACATTGCAACGTGATGTAAACTTTGACTTTTTAAAGACACGGCAATTTCTAATTAAGTTATGTAAGTCTATTGCTGCTCTTCCCTCTACAGAAACAGGAAAAAGTATGTAGTCTGACATTGCTGTCATTCACATTACTTCTGTTTTAGATTATGATTACTTAAACTTGCAAAAGTTGTTGCTTGATGGAGCCCAGCAGACTGTTTCAGATGTGCTGTTGCAGTCCTCCATGTTATGATGCATACCCAATAGTACTGGTTTATCTGATTTTACATAAGAGAAAGTATTAATTAGATATGGAGTTTGAAGCTGGGGTTCAAACTTCTCTCAGTCTATGTAAAATGTATGTCCTTTTAAAAGTATGCCAAATTATACAGATTCAGCAATGAGATTGCAAAATTTGTAGGTACAGATTGCAAGACTATTTCCACTAGGTTTTAGTATTTCTACTGAAAATTCTTTCATTTGTACAGATCATACTTTCATTCTTTGTATATGTTGTGATTATCACTTAATTTTGTACGATTTCATAGTAAAATCCTAATGCAAGTTACTGTATGCAAGTGCCATATATTTTCAGGGTGAGAAAGGTTCTAAGGGTCCAGTGGGTCCAGCTAGCCCACCAGGTCTTTCACCTTGGGCATTCATTGACTGAGGCATTCAAAATAATAAGCCTTTTGAGTAAGGAAGGTGACTGGTTTTAGACAGCAGAGCATCCTATGCCACTGCATAGGGTTGGGTAAGTTTGAAAGAACCTCTCAACTTCACTTGTTCCATTAGTATCAGTTGTTGTTGCTGTCCTTGTTATTCACCGAGAAGCATAGAAATATGAGCAAGCGGAATTGAAATAAAGACAGCAAGACTTTCACAGACACAGTACTTCCTTTTGAAGGTAATTACTTCATTTTATTAACTGAAAAACTAATCTATGAAAGTTTTGAAATTAACCTCCTACCTTATCTTTTTAGGGTATCCAGGGTCCTTAAGGAATACCTGAACCAAAGGGATCCCAAGGTTTGGGTGTTCAAGGTTCAAAGGTAACCTGTGAACAAAAAGCATGATTTTAAAACAGTAGAGCAAAGGATACATGTGACTGAGGACAAGCCTTTTTATACATTTAGAGCTCCTGTTCTTCTAGGGAAACTCCTGGGAAAAAAAGGTAACTCTTCAGTTTGGATCACTGTCAGTAGCTGACTGTTATGGAGAGAACGCCTTTTGAACTATATCATACGTTTTGATAAGCAACCTTAGTCACCAGGTGCTTACAAAAATAAATTGAAGTGTAGAGGCTTTACAAAGGGTTATTTAAAGGATTTGAAAATGAAATATGCTGTATTCTAACCACGTTCCTCATTGCTGAGCCTGACCAAAGCACTTTTTCAAACTGATAATTTTTTGTAGCCACAAAGTGGCTACACTACAGATGATATGATCACCACACATAAAAACTTTGGTCATCTTTGCTTTAAGGTGTCAGTGAAGTCAAACAATTTACAAAAATTATTCTAAATTCAAATTTTTTTTGATTTTTTTGTTTGTTTGGTTTGGTTAGGTTGGTTTAGGGGGGGACAACAAGGTGAGCCTGGTTCAAAAGGTGATTGTGGAATTTCAGGAACTGGACTGCCAGGAATTAAAGTAAGTCTGTTTTGGAATGGTTACTGTTTTAATCCTTGCTCTATTTTCTTACAATTGTAAGTAATAATTTACCTTAAGACTAATGCAGAACATTTCTAAGGCCAGTATTACATGTGTTCCTAAGTGACACAAGACTGTCATTTGAATTCTCTGACAACCTGGAACTGTACTTACTTCAGCAGATCATACTACCTTGCTGATACATTAACTGATCACTTTCAGCTTTCACTGACTTTGTAGTGCTCAGAAGATCCGTGTGTCAAGTACTGGAGCCCCCAGTCTGGGTATCTAAAAGACAGGAATGTATGAAATGAGTATTTTAGTTTCTCAGGATCAGATAGGAACTAAGGAGTAAAACCAGTTCTTCCAGGAGATATCCTCCCTCCTTGAAGCATTGTATCTTAGTCTTTTAATATATTAGTCTTTAGCTTCCACCTTCTATTACAAGGGGACAAATGTTTTGCCCAGACAGTAGCCTCATTTACTAGCTGTGTCCTGATTAAATGCTGAACAAGTTACCTAGTATGAAATACTATCATTATGCATTATCATGTAGACACACCAGAGGGCAGGACTTAGGTAGCATAAATATCTTTATAGCTTACATAAATTGAATTCAGCAACTAAATGATCCTTTTGATACATTTATTGCAATCTGATTTTAAAAAGGCATATAATCATGGCTTACTTACATAGCATAAGAATAAAAATGGCACTGAATTAAGAGATATCTAGTATTTGGAACAGGGTTTTAAAAACCTGTATAAAATACGTACTTCAAATTGCATCCATTAGCTATGTCTCCTAGCCAGAAAAAAAAAAGTACTATTCTTTATAGTAACTATCGTCATTCTTATTGAGGGAAGAGCATACTGGGGGAAGAAAAAAGTAAATTCAGGACAGTCAATTTTGGTTAATATCCTCGACCAAACTAATCCCCAGTGTAAGTCCTTTGATATATTATATTCATGTACTATAGAATAGTCATCTTGTTTCATACTTTCATAGATCTGTATTCCATTTGCGTTCGGTTGTGGCTTTCCAAGTTGCAGAATCATAATTTACTTTGTCTGTCTTCATATAGAAGCTATGTCTTATCTTTGTCAGCTCTGTATGTTTAATTTTATTTCTTCTTTACCGTTTTTGAGCTGCAGTGATGAGAATAGCAGGAAGTATTCAAGGAGTATAGGTATTGTACCAGAAAAGAAAGCTGCTACATGGTATTTTCCAATAGAAGAGGTGAGTTAGTATGAATGCAGGAACTAAAGGCTTTTTAACTCAAAATTCAATAGCAACATAACACGAGTTTTACAGATGAAACTTTGTATTGCAGACCAGAGCTTTAGTATGGTCATGTAATGAGTGCATTTAGACAGATTCAGTAGTCCTGGGAGCTGGATGTACTGAGCGTCTGGTTGAGAGCATGTGGTTCAGAGCAGCCATTGAAACACTGCTGTACTAAACAGCTTAGCAAGAAGTATTAGTAGTGTTAAAAACAATGCTGTAAATCTGGAGGCATTACTTCCATCAGATTTGATTTCTAAGTGAATATAAAGCTATGCAACTATGTACTGGCAAGACTAGTGAAAAAATAAAGCTCTGAATTGTAAATCTACAATGCTGTGACAGAACTGTCAAGATCCTTATTGTACTTCCAAAGCACAGTAAGTAGTGAAGAGCAGCTTAGGCTGTTTCCAGAGACCAGTTACACACAACATGTAACAGATCTACAGATTTTCTAGCCAGAGAAATACAACCAAACTTGACCCCATTGCTGTCTGAATACTGGATGTTTTTGAGATCTACCAGGTTATACGTGTATTTGACCAGTCAAATTGTTATGTCTAAAAATCATAAATGTTAACATTTTCTGATCTCTGCCAGATGAGAGTCATGTTTGCAGGTCCAAAAAAAGTGAGAAACCTTTGAGCACAGCTGGAAATCCATTCACTCAATTCTGGTTTGGCATATAGTGGAGATAAACCTTGACGATTGCTGGAAAGAGCATTCTTCTGTAGCTGACAATCTGTTTCTGGATGGATAGGCTGTTTACAAGTCTTGATCTAAACATGCATAAAGGTGAGAAAAAGTATGTAAACAGTATGAGTGATCCATGTGACTAATTTGTTACTAATGAAATGCTTAATCGTCACCATTGTGTCTGATCCAACAGATGCTGGATGCTGCCAGTAATTATCATTTATATATAGCATTAACAGATAATTTAGTGTAAAAGATTGTATTCCATTGAAACTCTTTAGTCTCAGTTTGTATAATGAAGGCAACGTTTATTTAATGAAGAAAATTAACCTCAATGGAGGTGACACATGCTCATCCATCATCTGACAGAAGATTATGTAGAGGTGTCTAGGAAGGGGGCCTTTCAGGAGCAGGCTGCAGCTACTGGGACAGCTAATCCTTCCTCAGTTGCACTGGGGAAAGATTGTGAGCGGTGGTAGCATGTATGATTTTTTTCTTGTAGCAGCCTGTTCCTCCAGTACATTTCATGTTAACAGAGCATGCACAGACTGACAATTCTGTGTAGGAATGGTACTATGTACAATCATATGGCAGATGGGCAGCTCTACCATGCAACCTGTCATGGTTTAACCCCAGCCAGTAATTAAGCACCACACAGCCGCTTGCTCACTACCACCACCCTCAGCAGGATCTGGAGAAGAGAATTGGAAGGGTAAAAGTGAGAAAACTCTTGGGTTGAGATAACAGCAGTTTAATAATTGAAATAAAATAATAACAATAATAATAGTAGTAGTAGTAGTAGTAATATGTTGTAACAAAAAGGAAGATAACAAAGAGAGAGAAATAAAACCCCAGAAAGACAAGTGATGCAAATGAAAACAATTGCTCACCACCAACTGGCTGATGCCCAGCTAGTCCCAGAGAAGCGGCCCCCCAGCCAACATTCCCCCTAGTTTTATTGCTGAGCATGATGTCGTATGCTATGGGATATCCCTTTGGTCAGTTGGGTTCAGCTGTCCCAGGTGTGTCCCCTCCCAACTTCTTGTGCACGCCTAGCCGCCTCGCTGGTGGGGTGGAGTGAGAAGCAGAAAAGGCCTTGACTTTGGGTAAGCACTGCTCAGCAATAATGAAAACATCTCTGTGTTATCATCAACACTGTTTTCAGCAGAAATCCAAAACATAGACCCATACCAGCTACTGTGAAGAAAATTAACTCTACCACAGCCAAAACCAGCACACAACCAGATTAGCAGTATCTCCATCTTTGCTAAGAGCTAAGGCCTTACTGAGTTACTTAGTATGTAGATCTCACCCTTTAAATAAGTTAGTTTCATATGCTGTCATACTCGTGGCTCACAGCACACATGACTAGATTATGGGTGTTTGCAAAGGTGTGATTTCCAGCTGAATGTCTTTTTAAAAAGGGATCTGCCCTTGGAGAAGCAGAAAGAGGGTACTTAAGGAAGTGTTTGGTCTAGAAATAGGGGAGACTTTGCTCCCGGGCTGGATGAAGGGTGCTTCTACTAACCTGAATAAAGGCAAAGACTTTTTTATGCTCACTGATCAGTGATGCCCTATTCTTTTTCCCCCTATTCTTTCCCCTTCACCGAAAAATTAATGAAAACAGCAGGAAATGTACTCTGCTTACTTAAAAGCTCCTAGTTAGCATATTCCATTGCTGTTATTTAAACACCAAATGAAAAGCAAAGCAGGCATAGTTTCCGTACGTTTTTCTACAAGGGAACTGAAAAGAGGCAGGGAAATGTGATTATCTACACCATTTTATCATGGCAATGGTTTGTGAAACACCACTTGCTTCAGTGTCTGTGGCCAGGGAGATCAAACATTGCAATAACTGTCTGATTTAGGAGAAACTCTATCCTGATAGAGTTAAAAACCCCAACTTAGCTCGAAATGGGTGTACGTGTTGATTGCCAACATATTGTTTCCCTCAGATCCAGCTGTGTGTGCATACTTTGTCCAGAAACTGCTTGACCTTGTAACTTTCTGTGTTTTAAAGAATCATTCTGTCAAATATTAACTAAAAACAGGATGTCGAGAGAAGATATATGTGGCAAGATAAGGAGAATTGTATAGAAGTAAAAAGTTACTGGATTGTGCTGTCAACATCCTTGAAAAGTATAAATACTGTACGTTTTATACATTGAGAGGAGCACTTGTGGTGGAGATATCCCCAGTGCTGCCCAGCGCTGCAATGAAGAATGCCTGCTTAATAATAACGAATCTCTGTTATTATTGAGTATTGAGTTACGATTTTGTATCAGTTTTGGTGACCCAGATGGGGCAGTCTCTGTTCGGCTGCAGGGAACACCGAGTCGGGGACTCCCTTAGCCAGCCCCAGAATAATTTCTGGAGGGACTCACTGATTCGGAGATCTACTGTGGGGACAGACACGGACCACTGGTAAGAAAGGCATTCTTTTCAGATTTGGGGACCATTCATTCGGGCTATACATAAGTCACAACTCATGAGAGTTCCGCTGGTAGCATTTGTCTGTTTGTTTCTGAATAATTTGAGCTATATGTAAGTCGCAACTTGTGAGAGTTCTGCTGGTAGCATTTGTTTGGTCGATTCTGAATATTATGCGTACTAGTGCACTTGTGTGCTTTGGTTTTTAAGCAGTTGCTTTTGATTTTGAATGATTGAATTCACTGTTCTGGCTATTGTTTTGGGAATTGTGATAATTGTTGTTATCATAATTTGCTGGGTATTTAAGTGCCCTTGTATTTGTTAAAATGGGAAATCAACCAGGAGGCATTTTGAAGAAGAGCCCCCTTGGGTGTGTATTACAGCATTGGAAAGATCTTGGAGGAACTCTGGGGGGCAATGTAAATAAGAGAACTTTGATAAAATACTGTAACCAGTGATTGCCACTCTATAAACTGGATTATGGCGAAAAGTGGCCTTTGAATGGAACTTTGAATTACAATACTCTTTCACAATTAATGTTATTTTTGAGGCGAGGAGGAAAATGGGATGAAGTAATATATGCAGATATGTTTTTCACTCTTCGAAACCATCCTGAATAGCAAAAGGACTGCGGAATCAATCTGGCCCCGTCAGATCCATTGGTATTAGCATTAGAAAAGGATCAGAAAAAAAATCAGAGAATGAAAAGATGCTGTTTGGCATACAGTATAGGACAATGGTATCTCAAATTAGAAAACAGGGAGGAAACAATGGAGGACTTAATACCCTCTAGAGATAGGATTGGAGATGCAGGAGAGAATGAGAATGTTGCTGAAGGCACAAGTTGGGGAGAAGGGGCAGAAGGGTTTAGCCCTGTTACAGGACGGACTAAGACACGGGCTGGACCAGTAATCCAGGCCCCTTTAAGACAGGCTATGGAAAATCAAGGACCAGTCAAGATAAAGGTCCCCTTCACCATGGCTGATCTTGAGAATTTAAGAACAAGTGCGGGAAGTTATAGGGATGATCCTGAAAAGGTTGCAAAGGCTTTTGAGATAATGGTTAAGACACAAGATTCAGACTGGGGGGATGTAGATACAATGTTAGAGATGGTGTTTAACAACTCTGAAAAACAACTGATTTTGAAATCGGCAAGATCTCAGGTAGAAGCCCTAATAACTGCTGAAACTCTCCAGGGATGGTTAGATCACCGTGTTCCCTTGGTGGATCCTAGGTGGAATCCAAATGAAGATGGGCCCAGAGCTATGTTGAAACAATATTGAAAATGAATACTGTATGGAATCAAGAATGCCATCCCCAAATCTGTGAATTGGTCTAAATTGTATGAAATTAAGCAAGATAGGAAGGAGTCCCCTACGAACTTCTTGAATTGATTAAAGGAAAATATGCAAAAGCATACCACTATGAATCCTGAATCTAATGCAGGGAGAGGTCAATTGATTTATCTGTTCCTGGGGCAATCAGCTGATGATATTAGGCAAAAGCTACAGAAACTACAGGGAGCCAGAGATATGGAAAAGATGTTGGAGGTAGCCTGGCAGGTATATCAAGATCGTGATTCCCGGAGGGAACGATCAGTAAGAAGAGCAATTGCCCCTGCTATGATAGCTGCATTACAGGCTAATGGGAATCCAGGCAATATGAAAAACACAGAACAAAGGCGTTCAGTTGGGAGACCAGGAGGTAGAAGTGAAATAAGAAACCCACCACCTCCTAGAAATGTAGCCCTAGCAGAGCATCAGTGTGCTTATTGTCAGGAATGTGGGCATTAGAAACAAGATTGCCCTAAGTTAAGGAAGGGTGCTGGTACCCCACTTACAATTGCAAATGGGGAGAATCAATGACAGGGACCAAGGGATTCTCCCCCAGCAGAACCCTTGGTAGAAGTTCACCTGGGGAAGGAAGGGCCAACTTTGGAATTTCTGATTCATACTGGAGCTGCAATCTCAGTTTTAAATCAAGCACTATATCCTATTAGTGGTCAAACAACTGATGTAGTGGGAGCTACAGGACAGTCAGAAACTGCTCACTTCTTGAAACCCTTGACTTATAAAATTGGGAAAAGTATGGGTATCCACCAATTTCTCTACCTACCGGATGCTCCGAGACCATTATTAGGTGGGGATTTATTGGAACAGTTAAATGCAGAAATTAAATTTGATGGGAATATTGAATTTAGGGTACCAGAAGAAAAACATGTAAAAATTCTGAGTCTAGCATTAACTGTACCTGAGGTACCAAAAGGGGAAATAATGGAAGAAATAATAAATCAGATAATACCATGGGTATGGGCTTCAGGAATACCAGGCAAAGCTAAAAATGCTGAACTTGTAATAATAAAACCAAAAGAAGGGACAGCTCCAGTGAGAGTTAAACAATATCCGTTGAAATCAGCAGACAGAAAAGGGATTAAAAGCATAATTAAGAATGTAATTAATTATAGATTATTAATAGAATACTCATCTGAATACAACACCCCTATATTGCTGATAAGGGATCTGGATAGTAAAACCTTTAAGTTAGTTCAAGATCTAAGAACAATAAGCCAAGTAGTAGAGGACCTGCATCCAGTAGTGGCAAATCCCTGTACTTTGTTAACCAACCTGAGAGAGAATCTTGAATGGTTTACTGTATTAGACCTTAAAGATGCCTTTTTCTGCCTTCCCGTTACACCTGAGAGTCAGAAATTATTTCCTTTTGAATGGGAAAACCCCGATACAGGGACAAAAATTCAATTAACATGGACTGTGTTACCGCAAGGATTCAAGAACAGCCCCACAATATTTAGAAATCAATTAGCAAAAGACTTGGAAATGTGGATGAGACCAGAAGGAAAAAGGAATTCTGTTACAATATGTAGATGAAATCCTGATTGCGACTGAAGACCAAGAGGTATATAAAAATTGGACTGTGATGTTACTGAATTTTCTGGGGACCAACAGGTATCAAGTCTCGTTGCAGAAAGCCCAGATTTTGAAGAAAGAAGTGGTCTATCTAGGATTTAAAATATCACAAGGACAACAATGACTGGGCAATGAAAGGAAAGAGGCTATATGCCAGACGCCAGCACCTAAGACAATAAAATAATTACGAACCTTTTCAGGAATGGCAGGGTGGTGTTGATTAGGGATACTGAATTATGGACTATTAGTAAAACCATTATACCAGCTCATAAAAGAAAATAAATATTTCAAATGGACAGATAAGGCCCGAAACACATTTAAAGAGCTGAAATTGGAGCTAATGAGAGCACCTGCTCTTGGACTGCCTGATTTGATGAAACTCTTTTGACTCTACTGTTATGAACGACAAGGAGTGGCATTGGGGGTTTTGGCTCAGAAATTAGGACCCCACAAGAGGGCAGTGGCCTACTTCTTTAAGCAATTAGATGAAATAAGCAAAGGGTGGCTGGGATGCATCCGAGCTATTGCTGCTACAGTACTTCTTATACAGGAAGCACAGAAATTTACCTTAGGACAGAGATTAACTGTTTATACAACACATGCCATAGCAACGGTCTTGGAACAGAAGGGAGGGCATTGGTTGTCACCCTCACGGTTCTCGAAATATCAGGCTACCCTTACAGAGCAAGATGATGTTGATATAGTCACAACAAGTATCAATAACCCTACATCCTTTTTAAGTAAGAAACAGAACTTTGAACCAACAACTCATGACTACATGCAAACCATTGAGACAGTGTATGCCAGTCAAATAGACTTAAAGGAAGAACCTCTTGAAGAGGTAAATATGAACTTATACACAGACAGAAGCAGTTTTGTGGAGAATGGAAAGAAACTGGCTGGATATGCAGTCACGATAGAAAAAGAGAAGATTGAAGCTAAGCAGCTTCCCAAAGATACCTTGGCGCAGCGCGCCAAAATCATAGCCCTGACCAGAGCATTAGAATTGGAAAAAGGGAAAAAGGTGAACGTATGGAGAGAATCTAAGTATGCCTTCAGGGTGGTCCATGCCCATTGAGCAATTTGGAAAGAAAGAGGACTTTTAAATGGACAAGGGAAAAACATCAAGCATGCAGAAGTGATACTAAAACTCTTGGACACAGTACAGGTACCTTCGACAGTTGCAGTTATGCACTGCAGAGGACATCAGCAAAATAATTCTGCCCAAGAGCAAGGTAATCAACTCGCAGATCAGGAAGGGAGAAGGGTGGCTGAAATAGGTATAACCTTCAGTCTAATCCCAGAAAAGAAATTGCCACTACCTGAACAGGCAAAATACGATGAAAAGGATTTGACATTAATAGAGAAATAAAAGACGAAAATTTACATCAAGGGATGGGCAATTTTAACAGACAAAAGAATAGTGGTGCCATTTAATACATTATGGCATTTGATAAGGATAGAACATAATAAAACACATTGAGGAACTAGAACATTATATGCATTCTTGGCCAGGCAAATAGTTGCTAGGAATTTGATGCAGACTATAAAATCAGTAACAGAAAGATATAAAATATGCTTGAAAAATAACCTGAAAACTGAGAATAAAATAACATATGGAAGCATAGAGAAAGGGAATATGCCAGGACAAATGTGGCAGATAGATTTTTTCAGAGCTACCTAGAAAAGGGGGGGTACCAATACCTTTTAGTGTTAACTGACACCTTTTCGGGTTGGCCTGAAGCATTTCTTTGTAAAACAAATAAAACTCGCGAAGTAACGAAGATACTACTGAATGAAATAATCCCAAGATTTAGAACTGCAAATATAATATCATCAGATTGAGATCCACATTTTATCTCCAGTGTAGTTAAATTTTTGGATACTAACTGAAAATTACACACCCCATACTGACCACAAGCAAGTGGCCAGGTAGAGAAAATGCAACATCGACCCTTACATAATTAAAAGTACAGGACAACAGCAGGTGTTGCTTAATCCATCATATTCCCTCAAACGGGTGGAGTTAACTATGCAGACTAACATTTCTGCAATTAGACCTACATGCTCACCTTTCCTGGGTACTTCCTACACAGGATGGTTAACATGGTTACATAGTCGATCCCTCACCTCTCCAGGATGATCAAGTAGAGACATAACTGGTGTCATTAGAACGGGACTGGGAGACCACAGTGACCAGTGACCTAAGTGGATTGAAACCCCCTTTGGAATCCTCCCTTTTAGCTCTAGGAACTAACCAATGGCTATTATCAGATACACTACCTCAGTGAAGATAGATAAACAAAAAGAACCACCAGCTGATTGCAGATGCACTTAGCACAATCAAAAGTAAAGTCTCTCTAGCCCTTAGCTGTATCCAAACTCAGCTATAGATACAATCAATGATAAATGCAATTATACAGGAGGGTGAAGAAAACACCTTACCTACTGAAATTGGGAAAGTAATTTGAAATAATACGACTGAATTCGAAAAAAAATAATTCAATCCTGGTGATATCTAGTCAATTTCACTTATGACCCCACTGATGATAAAGCCACAGCTTTTGTGCTGACAATATGCAGCACTTTGATATACACTATACACCCAGTCATTACACTGAGAGTGAATCAACTTGGAACTATACTCTACCCTATAGAGCATAGAGTACAGACCAAGTAAAACAGAAGCAAATGGCAAACTGTGAATATTGATACAGGTACTGTGTGAAAACAACAAGAGTTCATCTGTGAAAACAATACCATCGAGGCCCAAGACATTTGCCTTGATACAGAACAAAACGTTTGTCATTTTAAAATATATTCTAACGAAACTCCAGAAACGGTACTTGTATATATTGATAAAGGGTGTGTTTGTATAAAAACCTCTTGTGACTCTATGTCTATAGATCATACAACTATAGATACTAGTAATCACTCTTAACATTTGTGTTTGTAACTTTACTAACATTAAGGAATATGCAACTCCTGTCACAACTCATCAATTACCACAGTCTAATTATACTTTATTGTGAGATATATTACCTACTCCTATTGGAATGAATCTCACCTTGGGGAAAAGACTCTTACGACATGAATACCTAAAACGGTTGTTGGAGCAAGTTCGAGAAAATGGACAAAGAACTTCAGTTACTGTCTGTCATGATGCAGAAGAAATACATCAGGTGGTGGAAAAAAATAAAAAAAGACAAGAGAACACAGATGGTGAGACACTCTTTTTGGGTTATCACCAACTGCTACTGGAATCTTTAACAAAATGCTTCACCCAGTTATTGTTTTATTAATACTCACTGTATTGTGTTTTACTTTAATAATTATTCTATATGTCATGCTTTGGATTATGGTGAAACACTTATTTAATATATGTCCTCAGTTATTCTCACAATAAGAACATGTGAGACACTCTCCGTCGGCAGAACAAGTTCTAAATTATTTAATACATCTGATTATCGTTTTAATAATAGTGGTAATAGTCATGACTTTATATAATTGTTCTGTATGATATAAAATTCATAATACCAATTGCAGATTGTGAACAATGCCAGAACTAATTAAGTATGAAAATTTGTAAATTAATTTTCAAATTTTGAAAAAAAGAGGGGAATGATAGAGTTAAAAACCCCAACTTAGCTCGAAATGTGTGTACGTGTTGATTGCCAACATATTGTTTCCCTCAGATCCAGCTGTGGGTGCATACTTTGTCCGGAAACTGCTTGACCTTGTAACTTTCTGTGTTTTAAAGAATCATTCTGTCAAATATTAACTAAAAACAGGATGTTGAGAGAAGATATATGTGGCAAGATAAGGAGAATTGTATAGAAGTAAAAAGTTACTGGATTGTGCTGTCAACACCCTTGAAAATAATAAATACTGTACGTTTTATACATTGAGAGGAGCACTTGTGGTGGAGATATCCCCAGTGCTGCAATGAAGAATGCCTGCTTAATAATAACGAATCTCTGTTATTATTGAGTATCGAATTACGATTTTGTATCAATCCTATAAGACATACAACTACATCACTATTAGCATCTGTAACTGTACCAAAAATAAAAAATGAGGATTTGATTAGTGAATTTTAAGTAATTCATTCTTCTTCCTTGTAGTTTTTCATACTGCAGAATTTGAAGGTAATTTGAATTTTAGAATGTTACTCTCCTCAATGGATTGCTTCTTCTCCTTCCTGCTCATAACTGGTTTAACTTCCTTCAAGAAGAATATAACAGTTGTATCCAGATTTATGAAATCTGCCTTCCAGTACAGCAAGTTGTTTGATAAACAGTGTAACTAACACTGGTTTTCTTTGGGTCCTACATCCCCCTACACTCCCAGCCATAAAACAGTAACCTCAGATTTCCTGACATTTCTATTTATTGCATTGCACCCAGGTACTCCTCCAGTGCTTGGAGTCCTCTTTTGCAGTACTTCTGCTCCCTTCCCACATTACTTAAGTTTCTCGTCTTGATTCCCCTTCCCTGTCCTCACTGCTCCCACTACACCTACCAGCCACCCACATCTTTTCCCTCTGTTCTGGTAAGAGGTAGCAAATGACATGTCTGGTTTGCAGCCTTGGGCTCTGATTGTCAAGTTCATGAGTTCATGTGGACTGAGCAGCCAGTGGAGGAAACTCAAGTCAGGGCTGATCTCTCTTTGCCGTGTGTGTGCGTGTCAGGGAGTGGTGATGGTAGATGCCACCAAGTGCTGCGTTGGTGCAACATGGCTCCTGTTTCTTATTAAAGGTGCACAGACTTAGTATTTCTGTTTTAAATCTGGTAGAAAGTAGCCAAAGAACTCCAAGGCTGACTGCATGAAATTCACTTATGTTAGAAAAGAGTCTGTCAGGATTCTGCAGAAGGGAAAAAAGTTTTCCCCACCTTGTTTAGTCTGCCTTAGGGAAAATACTCCCCATTAATTTTAACAGATTTGGTTTTATATGGGTGTAGTATATAGACTGCTGCAGGCATAGTTCAGTGGATTTATAATCGCAGAAGGTTGGTATTTGCTACTTCTGTACTTACAGAAGCCCTTCTTGTTGCCCCTTAGGCTTAGGGAATCACTAAATGTCTTTAATATTTTCCATTTTGCATTTTTAACTTAGCATATGAAACAATATCGATGTTAATCTTTTGATTTATAGTTATTCTTTTTTCTTTCTGTTTCTCTGGTTTACCCATAATAAAATCTGGATCATAGCAAATAATCAGCCTTATTAGTGAAATTTCCTGATGAGGAGACCGGGAAGTCTCTGAGAGCAAGTATTTGCACTCTACCATGTTGTGCTCTAAGAGCTTTCTAAAGGGCATGCTGTGAAAGAGCTATGCTTGATGCAGAATAAACAGATGTGCTTTAGCATTTTTTTGAAAGTCGAATGCCTTCAAGAAAGACATATCAATGCCAATTGATAAGCATGGTATTTGTTCTATTTCTACTAAATAACATGATTAAATCTGCAATATCAAAATCAAAGTTAAGAAATTCTGTATTCTCTGCCTTTTCACTTTTCAGATGCACTCTTCCTACAAAACTAAAAAAGCAGGGATTACTTACAGAGAATGCGAAGCCTCAACTTTCATATTTTTTTTGTAAGACAACAATTCCTAAGTTTTGCCCACTACTTACCATGCTGAAAGTGTCTTCTGGGTAACGAGAGGTATTCATTTCACTGTGAAACTTCCATCAGGTGCTGGAACAAAAAGAGCACACACAGTCTTTGAGTTTATAAATACAAAAAAGCAATGAACAGACAACATTACTGGCCTATAGAATTAGATACTGAATCTATTTTTGTTGTAGACACTTTCAAGTAGTCTCCCAGACATAAGCTACCAAAGTGATCTGAAGTCTAGAAAATCTGTCTTTAGAAAAGTTAAAGGGTGCAACTTACATGTCATTTAGGCAGATTTTTTTAAAGCTATTCAGTACAGTTGGATCGCTAATAAACGACTGTTTATACATTTTCAATCCTACGTTTTTGATTAAATATCGGACCTCTGCCAAAAAATCTGCTTCAATCAAAACCATGTTTTCATTATGTGTTTTTGAAATGCCCAAATTATTAATAAATTTTTAAATCTGTAACTGAAACATTTCAATGCTTAATCACATAGCAGTCTAGGGACCCGATTCATCCCAGTGATGAAGCCTGAGCCCTCACTTTTGCAGCACTATGTGAAGGACCTCTCCATTCTGCACGGCCACCAAGGCACCAAGGGATGTCTTGCCTGGTAGGCAATGCCTGTCCAGAGGCTGGGCGCTGACCTTCTGCTGGGCATCTGCACAAAACTCCCTCAAGGCATGTCGTGATTCCTTGAGACTTACCACTGGCATACTTTCTCTCACCCCAATTTTTTACTTAACACTGTGACAGTACAATTCTACTCTGAAGCCTGCCGTTAGATAGAGCAAATATGAATTGCATGCAGAATGCTGAGAGCTACCTAAATGACAGCCCTCTTTTAGATATCCTGTTTGTGTCTGACCCCTCAGAGGATTTAAAGAGCAGAAAAAAAATCTGAGGCAAACAGCTCAGGAAGACTTTTTTTTTTTTTTTTTTTAAGTTGTCTTTTATTATTGTAATTGCTAATGCAATTACCACCTTTGAGACACACTCATGGTCCTGGCAGACTCACAGACCATCAGGTCAGAATTCAGTTCTAGCCTACAAATGATAATGTACTAATCTCACATCTCTGATCTAGCCAGTGCTGCAGCATCAACATGGACAAGCTGAAGAGGTGTGGCTGGCAAAAAGTGATGGGTAAAGATGCACATTGTCTAGAAGTGAGTTTCTTAATGTAAAAGTTCAGTTATTTAAAATGGGAAAACACTCGTGCTCCCAGACTGACGCTGCCCCTTTAATAAAATGGCTTGGTCTCCTACTCAGCCCTGGCTAAGTGCCTGACTATCTCAGTTTAAATTTTGGCCAACAGCAATAATGGACCATAAAGGATCTAGATGCAAGGTAGAGCCATTTACAAGTGGATAGGCTGTTTATTTACAGATTGCTTTATTTTTGTAAACAAAACATATATTCCAATATGACGTACTGGACATATTTTCTACACTGACAGTTTATTCAACCCACAATTTGCTTTTTTAATGCCTTCAAAGGTAAGAGACTTAGTTATTTCCTTTCCATTTTTAGAGGACTGCACTTATGGTTTCTGTATGTGTAACCGCTTGGTGGACTTGAAAAGAGAATTTAGGAAGGATGTTTAAATTTAATATATTGTCTTTGTTATTAATGATATTTTAAATGAAATATTGTAAATTACAGGCTTTTTTTGTAAATCAGTTTTAATGGAGTTCAGTTTTCTCTAGAAATATGTTGTATCACTGAGTTAAATGTTGTTAATTTTATTAGTGTATATTGTCATTATAATAGAAAATTGTCTTTATGGAAAATATTGCATACATTCTGTTACAGCCATGTAACATTAATAATACATTAATGTATTGAATTTCATTACTAAGCCATTGTTTCTTAGAAGAATAAGTTGTTCATACTGATGCTCCGGACTTAGGTAATATATCTGCATCCCAAAACACCCAGATCTTTGTTTATACCTAACAATTAGGGATTTCTAGAAACAAACTATATTCTATGTTTTCTATAATATTTCTGCTAGTCTAATATAATTAGTTTAATAGCAAAGTATATTAATAGCAATAGGCATTAGTAACATTTTCTTTTACCCTTCTTTGTTAGATGTTCAAATGAAAGCTAAAGATAGCACTGGCTTTTTTTAAGAAAGAAAAAGGAGCACTGTGTTTGTTCTACCCATATTTCTTCTCTAATAAAACAGGTTCTAATATACATGTGAGCTATAGTTGGGCTTGTACTGGCTGCTATGCTTAAATCACTACCCAGTGACTTTTCATAACTGTTTTTATATGTTGTCTCTAGAATTGTGCTTCCCACAAATATGTATTCTGTACGTAAAGTATCTGTATTTATTTATTTGCATCTATGAATGAAGTATTCACAGGTGGTTTTTTACTTTTAACAGGAAGGAAAAGTCGTCTAATTTGGGATCAAAGTCACTATGTGGAAAAAACATTTTTTCTTTTGCTTTTTACTTCTGGCTGTGACAACAAACCAGATAGTATATGGGCAAAACAGAAAGAAAGGAAAGAATTCTTATTCTTTCGTGCAAAAAGATGAAGGTAAAACCATTTACTTAAAATTTCTGATTGACCGTGTTGTATGTCTCCACTTATTTCAGGATAATTAGCTAGTAATTGACAACTTATCTATGCATTTATAAAACGTGATTTAATTTGTTTATCAGGCTTGGAAAATACTGTGGTGACATTTACTTGGTCATGGACTTCAGTTTGATCTATGATTTTCATTGACACGCATATCTCTTAAGATAAATGATAAGGAGCCTAATTTTTAGTTTGCAATTGCATGTGGAAAATTTTGTATACAAAATCAACTAAAATGCTGAAACAATCCCATCAAGACCCTAATTTGAAAGTTTTTGTCTGTAGACTGTATTTAATAATACTGGTATGAACTAAAGTAACTTAAATTTAGTTACTTCAGTAGAATTTCTTGGCAATTACAGTGAAATTCATCCTTAGCATTTTTACTGGAAAGACAGGGGAATCCTTGGGGAAATGATTTGAGGATTGGGATTGTTGCAGAGAATTATCTGAAATCTATTGTGCAGCTGTGCCCATCATTCACAGATATAACTTTCTTGTTCCATTACAGGTGATACGTGTCTCATTGATATAGTCTTTATCTTGGACAGTTCAGAAAGTGCCAAAAATCAGTTGTTTGATATACAGAAGAATTTTGTTCAAAATTTAACTGACAGCATTTTCCAGATGAAGCCAGTTAAGTCTCAGAAGTATAATGTCAAACTAGCAAGTATGCAGTTCAGCAGCACAGTCAGCATTGATCATCCCTTTACAGCCTGGAAAAATTTGCAGAATTTTAAAGAGAAAGTCAAGTCTCTGGTCTTTATTGGCCATGGCACCTACTCCTATTATGCAATTTCCAATGCCACGCAGCTGTTTAAAACTGAAGGTCGTAAGAGAAGTGTGAAAGTGGCTTTTTTGATGACTGATGGTGTGGATCATCCAAACAGCCCTAATGTCCAGAGTATAGCCACAGCAGCTAGGAGTCTTGGAATACATTTTTCTACCATTGGCCTTTCTAAGAAAAATGTCCAAGAAGAAAAATTGCGTGTGATATCTGGTGATTCATCCTCTAAGCATATCTTATGCCTGGATGATGAGAACCTGATAGTTGATGTAGCGCTGGAACTGGTAAGTAATGCTGATGTTAATCTTGTCAGTGTCTAGCCATGGCAGATTTTAGTGAACTTTGATAAGTAAGTCCTGAAGGCAGTGCAGAGGTTTTTGTGGTGCATGTCTCTGCTACATCAGGAGTCAGGACAGAGGGAGCTTCCTCCTCTCGGCCGCTCTCCAAGGAGTTGTGTGCTTGGACAATAATAGCTCAGGTGCACTGTTCACTGATGGAGGGACACGGTATTTCCCAGCACACAGAGCATGTCTCTGAGCGTATGATAATACTCCAGAAGGTGACTTGTTCTCATGCATAAGGCTGATAAAATCACCTAGTCCTTCCCCTATATATTGTTAGTAGGGCCTTCCATAGTCAGGCCTTTCATTAGGAAGCCTTTCCATATTCCCTTTGTGTGCATTGTTCCTTAATATCGTCTACTTAGCTGTCCCATTGCATGTCATTTTTTTTCTGATCATTATGGGTCACTTGAAGTAACCGCCTATTCCTACCGAAGAACCCTTTTTCATACGAGTAGTTCCACAGACTGGTTCTTACCACTGTGAGGAAGGGATGAAGGATGAAGGTATTCACATTCTTTACCATTCGCCTTGGAAATTCTGTAAACTAGAGAGGAAAAATGGTTAAATTAGTACTCTGTTAAGTTAAATTACGTCTATATGAAAGTAATATTTTTCTTTTCTTTTCAGGAAGCCTTGCTTCAGAAGCAGGTAGGTTTTTTGAGTTTTGTGTGTTTTGATTACTCTTACCAGATCTCCTGAAGTCTGCTTCTTCTGTAATGCAACAATACTCCAGTATTAATCAACTTTCCTTCCCTGAGTAAAGTTTCCAAATATGGTTGCTTTTATTTTAGCTTTCATCCATTTCTTCCATCCCTTCTCCTGAGAAATCTGCAACTTCTGTTCATTAGTGAGTAGTATCAACAGTAAGACATAAAGCACACTTCCTACCAGACTGGAATAGGACTAGTACAACACGTGCAAGTTCATTAGTGGTCTCGTTAGAAAATGATAGCAGTATCAAAATGGTCCAAAAATTATGTAAGGTGTCACGATACTATATGCTATGTATATGCTACCTTAAACATTTGTAGTTACAGTAGTAACAGATTTATTTGTTTTATATAAATAAATCAAGCAACTGATTTTGATTGGGCTATACAGAAGTGTAATGTTGATTATGTAATAAATATATATATCAGAAGATCATTTATTTCCTGTTATTCTACTGTTATGTTGTCTGGTCTGTGGCTAGGCAAAAATAGAGTTTCTGCTTTAAAAATCTGAAATAATATGTTTGAAAAATGTTCTCAATATTTCTGTTAACCTCGTAGTGTATGCGGAAGAACTGTTGGTGTGAAAAGGGAGTAAAAGGAGACAAAGGTGATTCTGTAAGTATGCATTCATTTGAAAAGCCTCCAGAATTTGAATTTTAATCACTGAGATCAACGTTGCACAGTATTTTGATTGGTTACTATGTCTGTAAAAAGCAAGACATTAGCTGTGCATGTACTGCAAAAAGAAGTGATGTATCATAGCATATCACTGTGAAAGGCCACTGTTATAAGCGCTCAGGAAAAAATCTATCTATAATCACATACTATCTTGGAAATATATTCATATTATTGGGTAATAAAACACTGTGGATAATTAGGTACATGATTTTGAAGCCCAAATAAAAAAAGTCTTGAATCTTGCAATGGGAAAGGAAAGGTCCATTAGCCAAAGGTTTGCTTCCACCAGCAGCTTGTATTTATGTAAGGGATAAAGGTTCAAAAGATTGAGGGTGATGGCATATATGAAGAAAGGTCTAAAACTCTGCCTCTGACACTGTCTTTTCTCTTGTGACACCTCAACACGTAACTGTTTCTTGGCTCTGGTAAAGAAGAGAGAAGTGGGAGTTCAGACAGTGTGTGACCTCTCTGATCCCTTTTTTATCTTTAATAGCTCCCCCAGAGACAACCACGGTAAATACAGAGTTTTTTGACTTTCTTCCTAGACACTAAGCAAGTGGTCAACCATATGTGTAGCAGATTATGACAGCAGGGCCTATCATCCAGTCCCTTGGCTCTGGATAATGTGCATCTGGAACTAAAACCCCTGTTTGCAATTTAAAATTTAAGAGTTATTTTGTCCAAAATTATTAGATGTAACCTATTAGATATATATTTTTTGTATATACACATATACACCAAGCTTTCTAGTCCCTACATTCATGATCCTCCAAACAGGAATAATGGTGTAGTAATTTTTTATTTTGGGGCTGCTGGATGTTGACAGTTAGCTGTTCTGTGCACAGGGTTATTTTAAGCAAAGAAGATCAGATAGTGGTGGGTAACTCTGAAAAATGGGGAAGGGGAACCATGTATGTTTTCTGTGACACCTTCCTGGTTAGATTTTCAAATGCTCTGTAGAAAATGTATTTATCATTGAATATTGATTTTAAAAAAATCACAGATGCCTTATAATACCATGTCCTAGTTTCAGCTGGGATAGAGTTAACTGTCTTCCTAGTAGCTGGTACGGTGATTTGTTTTGAGTTCAGTATGCGAAGAATGTTGATAACACTGATGTTTTCAGTTGTTGCTAAGTAGTGTTTAGACTAAAGTCAAGGATTTTTCAGCTTCTCAAGCCCAGCCAGCAAGAAGGCTGGAGGGGCACAAGAAGTTGGCACAGGACACAGCCAGGGCACCTGACCCAAACTGGCCAACGGGGTATTCCATACCATGGGACGTCCCATCTAGTATAGGAACTGGGAAGTGGGGGCGGGGAATCGCCGCTCGGGGACTAGCTGGGTGTCGGTCGGCGGGTGGTGAGCAATTGCACTGCGCATCATTTGTACATTCCAATCCTTTTATTATTACTGTTGTCATTTTATTAGTGTTATCATTATCATTATTAGTTTCTTCTTTTCTGTTCTGTTAAACTATTCTTACCTCAGCCCACGAGTTTTACTTCTTTTCCCGATTTTCTCCCCCATCCTACTGGGTGGGGGGGAGTGAGTGAGCGGCTGCGTGGTGCTTAGTTGCTGGCTGGGGTTAAACCACGACATACCAGATTTTTTTTAGCTAAGTGACAGTAGTGTCACATGTGCCGTACCTGAGTCAGTGAGGGTTTCTACCTAAGCTTATTCCAGAATGATTTTGGCCTGCCCCAAAGATAAAGTCTTAGAGAAACTGGAGAATTTTATCCTCACAATAGCAATAACATTTTCCTGCTTTGTTTCAGGGCAGTGCTGGTAACAGAGGGGAAAAAGGTGAGCCAGGACCAAAAGGAAAAAAGGTAAAGTGAATTTAAAAAAGAAAAGCAAATTTCTATCTAGTTTTATTCAAACCATAGAAGTGAATATAGCAAAGGAAGAGTACGTTAAAGTATGATTTAAAAGATTGACTTTTGCTATGAGAGGTTTATAGCTAGCTGCTTTAGAAGTGAGAGAGAAAACTTTGAAACTAATCTTCTACCAAGTTAACAAGGCCTATCATTCCAGTTTTTCTCTGACAGCAGAGGTCTCTGAATCTAGCTAAAGGGTCTCTAAGCTCCACAAAGCTTTCCAACAGTACACAAATCTCTTGAGCAAAGCAGCTTGCTCTGACTAAGATTTCAGTCATCTAATAACAGTAGCTGAGTTTTATATGTTAATGTTCAGGAATTACGTGTCCTTGATTGTGGGAGGAAGAAGTGTGGATGTTTGTAAATAGGAAAAGCAACTTCTGCTCCTTAAACAGTGTTTTTGGTTTTAGTGTAATAGTGGTAAATAAAAGGGCACTACATATTTCAGTTGTATTCCTTTGCTTCCAATAGGGCGATGCTCAAAAAGGAGATCAGGGAGAAAAAGGTGAAGAGGTATGTGACTACTACAGTGCTAACTCATATTTGGTGTTTTCAAATTATCTTCCAGATCCTGATTCACAGTTTAGTTCCACTGAACTGAAAATGTGTTTTCCATTTTTCACACATCTACTTTATTCAATTATTTAGAGCACCTAAACTAAGTTCTCATTTAGAGAAGCACCTATACTGAGAGAAACCATGTGCTTAAGTATAGAGGTGGGATGCTACTGACAAAAGGAACTTTTGAAGTTCTGTGATTTTGTATTGACTTGCATTAGACTTATCCCAGAGATAGAACTGAAAGTGTCATCACTAAAAACACCTATGTAGTTCTCCAATGGCTTCTGACTTCTGATATTTCTCAGCTTGAATTCTTGTTGATTCACAGTAGAAAGATTAACACTACTCTACACGTAAAATCGATTCAGTTTAAAAGTCCCATTTAAATGGTAGTGTATATCAGCTAAGAGGCCAGCAAACTGAGTGGCATATTTACAGCTATTATGAGGAAAAATACACATCTAAATTTGCAGAGAATTATATGTTAAATGATTCCAGAGAGATACTTTATTGTTGTGAGTAATTAAACTTGTGAAACTTAATTATTTACTGGGGTTTTTTTCCTACTTAAATTAGCAGTATGTTATGCCTTTGCTTTCTGTTTTATGATTTTTTCCCCCCCTTTTTTTTTTAATTTTCGAATAGGGAGCTCCTGGCTACAAGGGAGACAAGGTAAGATTTTTATAGAGTAGAAGTACTCTGAAAATAGATTGTCAATAGCTGACAGTGTATGTGAAAGAATGGAAAGAAGACCCTGTCTTTTCTTCTTGTCATGAGAGCTCCTAATGCAATCCCTAGAAGTAAATTCATCATTTATGTAAATGCTTGCAGACTGGCTTCTTGGAATTAAAAAAAAAAAAAAAAAAAGTAATCTGAAAAGAAAAATGGCAAAGAAATAAAGCTTCTGAAAGGAAAAAGAAAGCTGAGGGTTGAATAAGAGGTTAAGTAGAAAGAACATGGAATTGTTTGCTACAAACACAAATAGATGTGGCAATCATTAGCTTTCAAAAAACTTACCACAAGGAAGTTTACTTCTAAGCTAATTATAAATTGCAAGGGCTAATGCTTGATCAAAAAAAAATCTGAAGATAGGCTCTCCAAGAAGCTCAAAAAATTATACACTTCAATGACTTGCAAGATTCTAGAGCTGAAATTTATGTTGAAAACTAGACCATCATAGCCAGAGCAGAAACAGAGGTAATCCCATTTTGACTTTGCTTGGTTTGAACACTTATCTCTCTACATTGTTAATAAAAGCAGTGCCTCTCTGAATCTTTGTATTCATTAGAAAAATGCTTCAGTCAATTTTATGGAAACATTTAATGGAAATGGGGAAAGTAGACTCATATGTCTACTTTTCATATATCTATTGATATGTTAAATCATCAGTGGAACACATTAGTAACTATCTTCATTCCATTTGTACAATCTCACAATTGTTATTCAGGAAAATCTCAGACATCACAGTAATGAAATCAGAATATAGAGAGGATTCTGGAGGCAGCGCAGCAAGGTGGAAAAATACAGCAAAGCTTATTAGATACTAAATGTATTATCCTCTTACAATGTAGGCTGGAAATTTCATAGGCATTCTCAGAGAGAAAAAGTGTCTTAAGTAGAGCAGACCATATCTTCTACAGACCATATCTAATGATGCCACTCTCAGGTCTTCAGAACCTACTAACCTCTTGTGCTACTGCACTGCTTGCACAGTCTTTAATGCATGTAGTGTAATCAGAACATCCTGTTTGGCTGTTAACCTTTTGATTTCTTACAAAGGGTGAAAGAGGAGAATGTGGATCCCCAGGAGTAAAAGGGGAAAGAGTAAGTATAATTTTTATTGGAACTGTTTCACATTGATGAAGATACTAGAAAGTCATGTAACATTCATAAATATAGCTTGTAAAGATTATTGTAAATTTGGAACATCTTATAATTCCCTGGTAGCAGGAATACATTCATAGTAGAAATATGATTCATAGAAACTGGACCCACAGTTCACCATATTCTTTTTTTCCATTTCACAGGAGAGTGTAGTCACTTACCGAAACCAAAAGCTGTCCCAACCAATGCCAAGCCCAGCTTACAAAGAACTGTGACCATGTTACAGAGTTCACCAGATTTTTTTCCTTAAAATGTTAATTTTAATTCAAGTGTATAAAGTTATATTACAGTAGAAGCAGGTTCTTACACAACCTGAACAACTTTCAGGTCTACCAGCCCATCTGTGCTGAGACGCATTCACACTTCATCTAGTCCTCCCCTTCTTTTAATCTGAAGTGCAGAAATGATACAAGTGAATATAGATTTTTACCTGGTTTTTACACTCTGAAAGATGGAAGGATAATGTACTCCTGAGTGAGATAATCATGTATCTTGAATTCATGTAAGCAGGTTTGTATGACTACTACAAACCACTGATTTATAGTTAGGGTTGTTAAGTACTACCAACTAGATTGTAATTGATCATTCTATTAAAGTACATTTCTTCAGTTTTAACATCCATATTATGCTTACCTTTATCAAAGACCAACTTGAAAAGTTTGTGATTCCTGGAACCTGTTATTTGATGATAAATTTCAGGTAGGAATTAGGAAATATTCAAAGCAGCAGTATTTGTTGCAAAGAAAAAAGGGCATTACACTATAATAAAAATCTAAAGGCTGAGAATATCTTGTGAGATGCTGGGGTTCAAAATGGCAGCAAGTGAGTCAGAAACGGCTGAAATATCAAAGAAAAAGGAGAAAGAGTTGCATCTCTTGGAGGAATAAAGACAGATCATAACTTCTTTATCCAGGCAGTATGTGAGAAGTAGCATGAGGTTATGTGAAATGGCTACTGAGATAAAAGGAAGCTATTCAGAAGCTGGCAAAGTACATAATCAAAGCAGCAAAGAAATATGGATGTAGAAAACATATGCCAGGGCTGCCGGAAATTTGCTTGTTTCATTTCTGTTGAGGACAGTAATGAAAAAAAGTTTGACATCTGCAGAGGATCAGAGATTATAATGGATCATGGACTTCAAGAACTTAGTGAACAAATGAAAATTACACTCACTTCCAGAATTCCCAGCTTCACATTTACAAATGGAGCAGATAGATAGAACAAAATGCTTTGGTTTTTTTTTTTTTATGAAAGTAGTCTATGCTGGACAAAATAATCAGAAATAGAACATACGTGGCTGTCCTAGTTTCAGCTGGAATAGAGTTAACTGTCTTCCTAGTAGCTGGTACGGTGCTATGTTTTGAGTTCAGTATGCGAAGAATGTTGATAACACTGATGTTTTCAGTTGCTGCTAGTAGTGTTTAGACTAATGTCAAGGATTTTTCAGCTTCTCATGCCCAGCCAGCGAGAAAGCTGGAGGGGCACAAGAAGTTGGCACAGGACACAGCCAGGGCACCTGACCCAAACTGGCCAACAGGGTATTCCATACCATGGGACGTCCCATCTAGTATAGGAACTGGGAAGTGGGGTGGGGAATCGCCGCTCAGGGACTAGCTGGGTGCCGGTCGGTGGGTGGTGAGCAATTACACTGTGTATCATTTGTACATTCCAATCCTTTCATTATTGCTGTTGTCATTTTATTAGTGTTATCATTATCATTATTAGTTTCTTCTTTTCTGTTCTATTAAACTGTTCTTATCTCAACCCGTGGATTTGCTTCTTTTCCCGATTTTCTCCCCCATCCCACTGGGTGGGGGGGGAGTGAGTGAGCGGCTGCGTGGTGCTTAGTTGCTGGGTGGGGTTAAACCACGACAGTGGCCAAATATAGGAGAAATAAATTCAATATTCCGAGGTGGATCTTTAACTGCAGTGATGGGTATTGAAGCATAATTGGCAGTAGTGTTGTCTGATTTGAAAGTGTTGCATTTTTCCCCCCACCGCTTTCCAATCTCACTAATCAGACTGAATCCAGCAGAGGTTTTGATGCTGCGAATCTTAGTTTCTACAACAGCTGTTCAGGCTTGAAACTCAGATAGTTTGTGTTTGGCTTTGAAATCAAAACTGACTCCAATCATATGTGTGTATTCTACCAAAAGTAGCTGTCATGGCATCAGCATATTGTTGTTTGTGCCATCCATTGCTTGTGTAGTTTTGTAAATGGGCTAGAACTGAGTGGGGTTATCTGCTCTCTTTGGTAGGTGATGCTGGGCCTGGAAGCAAATGCCAGGGAGTAGAGAATTGTTAAAAAATTCTGAATCTGAATCTGTAGGGGAAGACAGTCGATGTGGTGTGGCTGCATAGGTATCCCTGCTAAATTCGTAAAGGCTATTCGAAGTGTGACGCATGCCTTGAAAAATGCAGCAGTCTGCCCCTGCCTCTGTGTGTGGAGATGTTGCTAATTAAAAGAGAAGAAAGAGAAAGAAAAGACCAGCAGCCTATTTGCTGAAAGCTATTTTTTCTTTAGAAATAAATTATAACTGAGTATTGAGTCAACTGGAAGTGAAATCCCATAGAATATGTATTCTGGTGACCGAAGGAAAAACAGTACAGCAGAAAGATTTGTGAACAAATACAGTGGCGGTAAGTGATAAGAACTCATTAAATGGAGGAATGACAGCTAATGGAATAAAAATACAGCATTTTACTTTTTTTGGATGTGGTTTTTAATGGTTTTTGTGAACTATTAGTGTGATTCTGCCATCCTACTGATCAGCAGTTTGAGTTAGTGAGACAAAGTTACCTGAAGTTATTCTGGTATAAGCACTGCAGCATTTTTTTTAAGAATTCTGTATCTAATATACCTCTAGAAATTGAATTTAAAGACCTGTAGCAAATAACAATTAGTTAATCAAATAGCTAAGATGCTAAGTAGCCATCCACAATGTTAGTTGTATATGAAAAATATTTTAACCAAATATTGAGAATGGGGTGTAACAGGCAATCACTGAATACAGAATGAGAACAGCAGTACTCTGGAGAGAGAATAAACTCTCTAGAAAATGCTTGAACAGAGATACAAGTCATTAGATGTAACTGCAGTTTTCAATACTTCAAAGCAGGTCATTGGAATTTCCTATTAATCTGATAATTGAATCTTATTTTTCCTCAGGGTTTGGAAGGTCCTTCTGGCCCTAGGGGATCTCGGGGACCTCAGGTAAGGGAACTAAAAGCTACCAAATAAAAAGAAAACACATTATAGTCTGTAAGTTTCTTCTACATACAACCTGTCAACTCTGTGGAAAGCAGCACAATTGGTGCATGAGGCACCAAGACAGCAAAGCCTGGCAAATCTTTTTTCTTTTGGAAATAATATTCAAAGAAAAAATCTTGGCTACGGCTGCTGCTTAAAGCTATTCAGATGTGTGTGGCCCACTTGGGGTCTCCAACTGCAGAGCTCTCCTCTTACTCTTAGAGTATAGTCATGTCCTGTCATACCCCTACTTGCTAAATTCCACTTATATTACATGGCAGCATCCGCCTGTATCATGGAAAGCTGTACACAGTCCTCCTGAAATACAAGGCAGCCAGAGAGACTGAAATTTGTTGGAGAGACTAAAATCTGCAGTAATTATTTAAAAACCTGAGAAATGAGTCAGAGAAAGTCTAAATGTTATTAGGAGCAGAGATTGTTACCACTCTCAGATCAGTGATCATTTATTTGTTACCTCTGTCCAGATCGTCGTCTTCTCTCTTTGCAGTTGCTGAAAAGGGTTATTGCTGTCTGTGTTTCTTACAACCTGTGTAATTTCCATTAAAAAATTGGTACTAGACATGTAAAAAGAGCTGCTGTATGGAGTAGAGATCTCAAGAAGTTATACCAGTCCCTTAGTAGATTCATGGGGGATGTGGAATGATGACAGCCAGCACTTGCCCACTCACTTCTGTACTGAGCCTGTTTCTGGGTTATATGAAAGAAAACGTAATGAGGGCATAATACAGTCAAAGAAATTTATTACATGTTATTAAGATGTGAACATTTAGTCCTAAATGCCTTTTTCAATGTTTTAAAATTATGTTTTTCTCCTTTACTTTTGCTTGGCAATGGACATGTAATAATGCTACAAATTTATTAATTTATTATTTTGTGCTCCAGTAATTCTGTCTGGTAAGCAATTAGTAAAGATGTGATCTGTGCCCCAAAAGATGATGCTTATTTATTCTTGTTTATTAAAAACTGGAAACACATGGAGTCTAAGAGATTTTTGGCCAATTTTGACAGGAATTAATGAAACAAATCAGATCACCAGCATTTCCCTAAATAAATTCAACTCATCATGCAGTATATGTTCAGTTTTCCACACTGCGTAAAATACCAGCTGCTGTTGAAAGTCAAGCCATCTCTAAATTCTCATACAATGACATAACCTGATTATTTTAAGGCAAAATCAATTTTTTTTCTTTTCATATACAGCATCACTGCAATTACTCCTACATTATCCCAGTTTTGAGCTTAATGTTACATGTCATCATATAGTACAATGGTCTACATTCAGTTTAGGTTTGAAAGGCTCACTACAAAAAAAAAAAAAATCCTAACTGCTGGAGAACAGAAACAGATGAATGTATCACTATACAAGAGGACTAATCAATGGTTGACAAGGATTTACAGTAATTCTGAGCTATGAGAACTAAGTAATTACGATGGGAGCTACAACTTGCTTAATGACTAAAAGGAAGATAGTGTGCAGTGAGCTTGAGAATGATTTATCTTAACTTAGGTATTTATATTAACAGATCATATTATGTATTTCTATTAGCACACCCTGCCTCAAGGACATTGCCATTTTACTGCTGGGACATTTGTTGATCTCACATCATGATCATAATTTTTGCCTCAGGAAGAATAGCTTATAAAAATGATTTTTCAAAGTCTCTTTCAGAAATGCTTTTCAAGTACTAAGAGATTTTAAAGAAATCTTTTGTTTCTTTATATGACACCAAGATACTAAGAATAAAGTAGTGTTTGCTTCTTTTGAAACAAACAAAACTCCAAGATTCCTTTTAGTAAATAGTACTCAATTAAAATGCATAAAACAAGGAGTAAGGCCATGTAACTGAATTTGTGCACAGTACAGCACTTGGGACATCACTGTACTCTTATGAGACAGTCATTCCCTAGTTTGTAAAGTTACTATTTTGGCATAATTTGGAACACTATATTCATTTCATTCACTGTTTCCCCCCTAGTATTTGATTTGTGGTTGTATAACTGTTACTTAGGTGTGTGATTGCATTTTTACATGCTTTATGCAAAAGCTGCAAAAGGAAAGGAAGGAATAATAAATATTTTTTTTCTGACTGGAATTCCATGGGAGGTACAAAATCACAAATATTCCAAAATGTTCATATCTGTTTGTGAGCCAAAATGCAGTATTTTGGAGGATTTATAGCTATTAATATCTATAGCTATTAATGATGGTAGCTGAAAGGGATTATTTTTGTTTCTTTTTGGATAGTCATGTGTTTCTTGTAGTTTAGCATATTTAAGAAAGGGAATGAACACACTCAGCACATTTTTATGTCAGCAATGAAACCAATACATTTAGATTTGGGCCAGTTTGTGTCTTTTTATAAGCACTGTTCAGGCCACATTCAAAAGAAACTTCACGTGCATCTTCAAAGCCAACTCATTCTATACTTTGACTTTCATACAGGGTATCAGTGGACCTCCAGGTGAGCCAGGCCCAAAAGGCATTCAAGGAAGCAAGGTAAGATGTAGTTGTGTATGTGTAGATGTTATTTATACAGGGAGAGAGGGTGTAGAATCTTTGTATTCTACTATCCTTTTTCCTCAGTAGTTTTTTGTAATGGTGTCCTTTGCACAGCAATAAAGTACACCACCTGCTTGGTGCGCCATAGTGTCGTCACATTATGAAGGCTTTGTGTTGTTGACACATATAGCTGGTTCTCCATCTGGGTCTCCAAGAGCATTTTGTAGGGCCACAATAGGGTGCTACCAAGGACCTGCCTAGAGACACAGTGCTTAGATCGGAATTTAAATCACCTGAATATGTGTCTTGGCTTCTGCCATCACTTGGGAAGTTTTTTCTAGAATATTTTTGACTAAAATGCCTTGTGTTGAAAGATTTAAAGTAATTCTAGATGGTAGTTACAAAATCTTTACATTGAGTATTTAAAGTAATTTTTAATAGCTTGTATACTGTAAAAACTCAAGACAGCTTTGAAAATGGTAGAGGTGTAAGATTTGATAACGATTAATGCCTTAGTTATATTTAAAATAGATCATTCAGAGTTAATGACTACAGCTTGTCAAGCAAAATAGTTGGATAAAATATCTGAATAATTTAGGCAGTCTTCTGGTTTGCAAACCTTTGGGAAATTGCTTTATGTGAATACAGTTGTCTTGCCCATGGGACAGCTATTAATATCATTGTTCAGTACAGAAAGATCTTTCTTGTATCAGTTTGAAAATGTACAGTCTAATGACAAAGACTTTCTACTACAGGATTATTGATAGGCTGGTTAATGCAATGCCGTATCTAAGTTATACAAGGCAACTAAATTCACACAAAGCAATCTGCAAAAGATGCAATATTTAAACACTCATGTTTTGTTTCTTAGGCAACAATTTCATTTGAAGATTCACAGAAATAAATTTAAATATGGGAAATGTTTATGGTACAAAGTTTGGAATACTGCTATCCATCATGATTTTCCTCTTCCTGACAAATGCTTTTTCATACTTCTTATTTCTTCATCTTCTCAACAAAATGCTTGATTAGGAAAGCTGCTACAGAATATTTCAGAAGTGGGGAAAGAAAGAGGATGATGGGTCTGAAAGAAGCTATTCATACATGTGGTGGAAAAGTCATCCCTCTAACTTCAGCACAGCAAATGACAATAATTTTTTTATCTGTCATTTCACACTGATGAGTCCAAGACAGTACTACCAGATACTTTTATTATACATTAAACTGTATTTGTTGAATGTTGTTCATCCTCCTGTCAGTTTCTTCACACACTTTCATGTCTGTAAAATACATGTAGCTCTCTCTAGAATTCATCTACCTGGATATAATATTTATGGTCTCTTGTTATACTTTAGCAGCAGATTTTCAGTGTGAATAAGAAGGAAAATTCCCTCTTTTTTCTCTGCAACCTGCTGTTTAAAGTCTATAGTCAAAGTCTTTCCAGGCTCAGACATCTATCATCATAAAAATATTGCCAGACAAGTTTAATTAATACACTTAGGTAATTATACTTAAAGAGTATAGCAGAAACATATGTATGTTTAGAGGTTATCTCTTGTCCATACCTAGCACCAAAGCTAAACTTTGGCATTTTGGGGCTTATTTGAGATGAGTGAAAAATTTTTTCATGATCAGTACAGATAATCAGTGGTTGTTTATAGCTTAATAAACACCCATTCAGCTAGTAAAGGTCAAGGACTTTTTTGGTTCAGACACATAGCATTCTTTCCAATATCTTTTGTCCTTACAGAAGGATTATTCAATTGCTCTTTTAAAATTAGTTTTCATGACACATAATACAATATCTCTGAAAAGTGGCAGTTATTTATAACTGCCTTGGATAAAATAAATAAGTCTATTCTTAGTGTAGTTACTTATACCCATGGCCTTTCTGTGCTAATACTTTCTGCTTTTTGAGCTGAACTAGTGACTTCACCCCGGTTTAGCAGAGCTAAAGGCAGTTGCATGCCATTAGTATTGATGTGACATAACACAGAACACGGCCGCTGAACACTTTTATTCATTGTTAGTGGGCCATGTTGAGGTTTGAAAGAGAAGATTCAGTGCCTCAGAATATAAACTCCGGATCAAGCTCAGCCTACAGATGTTTTGGGTCTCATTTGTGAATTCTACAGTTTGCTCATATCTGGCCAGCGCAGTCCATCCCACACCTCTGTAAGGCAGTGCCGTACCCGTTCTTTCGCTTTGCAGTGCCAAGTGCAGCTGGGGACAGTGTCATCTGTGTGCTGCCTGGGTGCCGCTGGCTCTGGCAGCTGCCAGCAGGAGAGGGTTGGTGGCATTGCAATTTCAGCTAATTTAATTTGACTTGTCTGAAGCGAGGGAGCACGGAGTCCAGAAACATTGTCCAAGAAATTACTTAAAAGAACTTTTCATATCTTTCTTCTTCTGTTATTCGTATGCATTTTCTTATTCTCTCTTAAGCTGCTGGCTAATCTATCAGTGTGAAGTCTTACTGGCTGCACAATACTCTACTTCCATCCCTTTTCGTGATACTGCCTTATCATATTGCCAATAATGAGTTGAATCTCTCTCAAAGTCCCACTGCCTGCATTGACCGGCTTTCCACTTGCTACAACAGGAACTCAGCCAGCCTGTTTCCATGTAGACACCTAAGTTTAGGAGTGATCATAAGGACCTGAATCACATCCTTAACCTCAAACTCTTTCTGATGCACTTCACAATCAGTCCTTATTTTAATAACCTCTTTAACATACAAGCAAACTTTGTCACTTTACTTTCACCCTCTTTCCAAGTCATGTATGAATATGTCGAACAACCTATATCCTGCACAGAATGCAGCTCAGCGTGTCATTAACTAAAACCAGTTTTTGCAGTTAAGCAAACTTTAAAAGAAGTCTTCTCGATTTAAATTTCTGCAGAGTTATAACATCTCAGAAACATCTAAATAGTTTTATTACCATATATACAAACCTTCTCCATAAAGAGGCTGAGGCGTTTAAAATGACAAATTTGAACTCCACTTCTATAAAAATAGAAATACATGTTAACTCGTCTTGTATTATTTTCAGTTTATCTGACTAAATATATTCCATTTAGCCAAATGCTGAACTTGCATGTAACAGTAAACCTACAACACACAATAAAACATAATAACTTTAAGAGAAAAACCTTAGAGACTAACAGGACATTTCACTCAAACACAGGAGTTGGGAACTGTCTATTTTCACTGTGTATCTCCTGTCTTCTGAAGCAGTCATCTTGGTCCTGTTCCCCAAGCATGTCCTGAGCAAAGAATCAGGATTATTCTGTTTGTTTTCTGTTTTACTGACTTTCTATTGCCTATTGGCAATGTTTCAATAGAAAGATGTTAAATTTACAAAAGAAAAATTACGTTGTTAAAGCCAAATTCTACGTTATTTTCTCTCTCTCTCACTAACTTAAAATACCAAGAAAAAATAGCATTCAGAGCTGTGCTTTATATTTTCTTAGACATTTGCTTCACGTTAAAGCATTCTTAAGCTTCATCAGCCACCACATATTATCTGCATTGTAACATGAAACAAAAACTTGAATCAGAGTATACCATATACCTCATTCAGCTATAAAACATGTAAAGAAAATTACAAAAACCCTATGGGAAAAAAATTGGTAGTTCTTTTAAGTTATCACAGACAATTAATTAATTGAATTTGCAGAACATCAATTTATAACTCTGGGTCTAAGGTAGAGACACTCGACTCTTGTCAAACTGCAGCTTATAGGAGCAAGGAACTCAGGTTTTGTGTTCCTTTCTTCACTAAGAATGCAAGGATGGCCCACAATATGATTTTGCTGGCTGATGCAACCATTTCCAAAAACCCAGAAGACACTATATCTCACTTACAGAAAGACTAAAAGTGCCAGAAACAGAAAGTCAGCAAAGAGAAATGCCATGCTACTCTTTGTTCTGCTCCAGTAATATTCCATAGTCCTGCCTAGATGGCCAGGAATTGGCTAGACGGCTGGTTAATAGGTGGTTTGGGGTTTAAATCAGTTGTGGTTGCTTTTGCTTGGTTTGTTTCTCAAAGATCACATTGAAGTTATTACAGGAAGCCATAGGCTTTCAAAAGGGGACACAGGACATAAAGTCAGTATTCTCTATTGATAGAGACAAAAGATTTACTTGCTCTGTAAATGTAATACATTCTATCATAAGTGGTAGTGTCCAGAAACATTATCCAGTGAGAATCCCATCTCTCTTCCAACATTCCCAGTAACCTGTTTTCTGTCATTTTCATACTTAGGTTCTACATTATCTCTTCACTGCATTGGTTAATACAGTAAAATAGTGTCCTAACTGGCTATTGCATTTACTTTTGTTGGATTTATTTATTACCACATATATTATGTGGTTATGTTGTCATTAGAAGACAGCTTTGCCCTTCAATAGCAATGAAAAACAGGAAAAATGCAAATATTCTAACACAAAAGGACTTCATGCATCTCGGTTTCCTCTCTAAAAAGGAAATGGAATCACCATGATTTTTCTGGAAAAAAAGAGTTCTAAGAAGGAATTTAATGCCCTTTATTTTGGTCAAGCAAACTTCTCAGCACTAATGTTCTGCTGCTTACATTTTTGCAAAGCTGAAGTACCTTATTGGGGTCACCAATGTAAAATGTGCACATCCGCTTTCCCCTAGTGTTCTTGGTGTTAGACAAAAAATGAATTTTTGTTGCGGGTGGAGTGATGTACTTCACTTGCAAGAGAAGCAACAACATATTTTATTATTATTATTAGACAGTGAGTTAACAAAGTTCAATGGTAAATGTGACAGTGGTTTAACAAGATTCGATGGCAAAGTATACCTGAGTATTTACTGCACAGAGGACGGAGTCAGATGAAACTGTCAGGGAGACCCTCCCGTTGAGTCATGAGGTTCAGAAAGGACCCCCTTGCATTCTAAACTCCTTCTCAGCAGGGAGTTTAGGTGTGGCTGGATCCAGACTTAGTCCCAGACTTGGTCAACGGTTTATGTCTAAAGGATTATATTTGTACAATCAAACCTTTATATCACTTAGCTAAGAGTTCAAAGTTTCAGCGCGCTTATTCCCAATTCACTTACTGAGTATCTGACGCAACAAGGATTCTCTCAACCTCGAGGAGTAACCTTGAGAGGTGTCCCTACTCAAGGGGAGATCCTGGCGTGCAGCCCACTGCTGTGCAAGAGAGCTCAGCAGGCCCTGGGCTGTCCACTATTTATGGAGTAAGATGATTGATTTATAGTCATAGTTGTATACCAGCCATACTTCAGTTGGTGCATGCTCAACTAGCCCTCAGCTATTGTGTTGTTATCTGTCTTCCCCGAATCCACTTTGAGCCGGATGCACCCATCACAACCAGATCCATCCATTACGATCACCACTGGTGGTTATCACCCGAGCAGGGTTACGGGAAATAAAGCTCAGGTTGGGGGTGGGGGGACCATACCATCACAATTTTCAACATGCATACATCTGTTAATTTATGCAAAATAGTAGGCATTATTTTGTCTGTTTTCATTAATTTATTAAAAAATGCTTAACTAATATTTATTTTAAAAAAACCCCAACAACGTATTCTATACAATAGCACCAGTAAGGTTCCATAAGAGTGTTTATAGTCAAAGTAATTTTGAAAATGTGTTTGTTAGTGAGGGGAATAATCGTGACTTTTTGCAAATTTCAGTGGACAATTTACAAACAGAATGATATGGTTACAGACTGGGGCATAAAATCAGGAAGTGCGCATGACCCGTGTTCCACTCATAAAGAACTGATGAACAGGGAGTACTTATGGTTATCATTTCAGAAGTGACGCTGGGTTTGTTTGCTTAAACTCTTAGACCAGCTACTAGAAATAAAGTACACATTCTAGAAACCATGATATATTCATGGAAAGACTGTGAACAACACATTCTTAAAAGCCACTGCTATAGTAAGAACCTCTCTGGAAAATTTCATATGCATAGTAAAATTCTGAATTAGAGTCTCAAGTTGTATGAACAGACATGTATTCAAACTTTTAAAGAAACAGTTAAGTTTGAATGTGGGTATTAAAAGCAGTTATTCCTGTAAAAACATCTTGGCATAGTCCTGTGAAAAATCCGTCATTGCATATTTCCCTGGAAATGTGTCCCAGAATGAACTGCTAAGGGATGTGCTGCTTTTCTGATGACTTATAAATTCTTTCCTTACTTATGTAGCAAGTTACATCTTTCCCAGGAGGCTGAAAAATCCAATTTCCCTGTAAAGAAGTATAGTTCCTAGGTACCTCAACTAGCTTAGAAATACAAAATATCAATAATATCTGTTAAAATATCTATACCTAGTCGCACTGTTGTTGCCAATGTTTACTTTAAAGATAAAATCATTATATTTGAAAGATTATTTTTTACTATAGCTTAATCATTATGGCATTGTAGACTGAGATACAGAGTCTTTGTGTTCCTTACAGGATGTATGTGCTTTCTTAAAAGTAAAGAAATTATTTATATTGGCACTAACTGGTACTCGTCATAACATTACAAACTATTTTGGGGGAGGGTAGACTGTTGAGTATGTTCCGAGCTTAAAAGGGTACAGTTTTAATATGCAAAAAATATTAAGTTCAGATCAAGTGTAATTTTCCTTCCCATTGCTCTAGCTGATATTAGATGCCACCTGAAGGAAAATCCCAATAGGGCGAGAAAAAACAATTTGAGCAGTGTTAGATAAAGAAAATAATTACAAAGAAGCTACTTTGAAAAGCAGAGTTTTCCTTCTACGTGTAGAGATAATGATATTATTGCCAGCACTTTATGATTTTAATAAATTCCACATTACGTGTAGCACCAAGACCATAGAATATAAAAGCCAGGCTTACTAATAGCCATATGAAGTTGGAAATATAGAGTCTTTAAAACAGATTGAATACTTTAAGTTTCCAAGTTTTACATGTTGTCTGGTAGAAGGTGGGGTTTCTTTCTCCATTAATATTCAGGCATCCTCTGCTATCAGTGAGAAAACATTGAACAGAACAAAATTTTCATGCTACCGTACATGCTTTTTATCACAGGGGCTGTTTACACTGCCTACAGCAGTACCTACTAGTACAGCTGCTGTGAGACAGATTACGTGACACCAGTCATTGGAAAGAAAACTGTGTAATGTTTTTGTCATGGTTAAAAAAAGAGCTTTTGGGAAAACATTATCTTCAGTAGGACTCCCATCTGCATTCAATGCAGCGCATATGTTAGCATAGCTCTATCATGTGGGTGAACTTGCAAAGGAGCAAATGATTTGCAATAGGAAGCATGCCTCAGAGTTACTGTCCTTGGGAAGTTCTGGCAGGGGCTGTCAGAAGTAGATACAAAACACAATGTCCGTTTGGATGACAGGACAAAAAACTTGGAAGATGCTTTCCAAACCCAACAAAGAGGTTTGGTTTATTGTTTCAACTGAGAGATAAACCTCTATTTATCAAACATCATTTTTCAGAATGGAACAAGTTCCTACACCATTTCAGAGGTTTAGTTTTGACAAATGGAGCCAATGTGCTTAGTGGCGTTTGCTGTGCCCAGAGTAGCCTGCTTACAGATAGTGGTGCTGCGTGCTGCTGAATTACTATTTTTTTTTATCCGATAGGGGTTTTTTTAATATATTTTCAACTTTGCATGTCTTTTGCATTCATTCTGTGGGGCATGCTAATACATCATGGCACAAGAGAGATCCCAGGCTGCCTTCTCCATGAAAGAAATGAGGACTGTGAATTTGAACAGCTCATATTTAGCATACTGCCTGGCCTTAAAGCAGCCTGTGCCTATTTCTTTCTCACTGAGGCAACTCTTCCTTGAAGTGGGGAAGTCTATCCCTAACTAGACTGTCTCCAGGCCCTGAAGCTACATGGAGCTGTATCTGTTAATGTAGCTTGTCAAGTGGAGACCTATTGAAGTAAGAGTTGGTGGTGAGGTAAGGGAGCCTATAGACTGAAAGGCAAAGCTTCTGGGTGCCAGGCTGGTGTGCTTGGCTTAACATTCTTCCAGAACCCATGCTTTGTGCATCTTGACCAGCTTTGCAAGAAGCACAACTGTGGCTAAAGGTGGCAGAAGTATCTCTGACCTTGAGGGAGCGTCCATGCATGGAAATTTGCTTGCAAAACTTTCTACTGAAACCTTAATACAACAGTTTTACTTGTATAGCTCCCATGGGTATGATTTTGCCCTGGAAGCAGAGCACGCCACGGGGCTGTGTGTGTGTAACTACAGCACTGTGGCTTTGCTGATACCATTCTGCCAGTGCATTTCTACATACTGATGCACAATCAGAAGCTGAACTTCCATTGATGCTTAGATACTTGTGACCAGTTGGCACGAATGAAATTCAGTAGCCTAAATTACTACCATTGGAAATGAAATGGAGGCTTCTAAGTCTCTAAAACCCTTCTGAAAATGTTGCTTTTACTATATATTATTTTCTAAAGAAATAGTATAAAGTGTTTTCTTACATATTCCCCCTATTTCTTGTCTAAACAGAATCAGCCCCAAAAGTCCTGAAATTCAGCTAACTGTTGGCTTAGAAGAAAACAGTACTTAAAACAAGAGTTTGTAAAGAGAATTAAAGAGGAGACAAGTACGAGCTTTGGTTGTATTATTCTTGGCCTTCCTTAAATTTCCTGCTGATGGGAAACACTTAATAAAAATTATTTTTGATCAGCTGATTTTAAAAGGACAGTTTGTTCAATGCCAAATTAATCCCATTGAGGAACTGGAAGTCTAGAAGATAGGCTATTTGAGGAATTTTTGTTGTTGTTGTTGTTGGGTTTTGATCAGTTTCAAAACAAACACAGGAGGAAAAAAGATCTATGAACCAAAAAGGTCAATTTCTAATTGGCTTTATATCAATAAGAATTGCATCATTTATGATAATCTAGATACACATCAACCAAGTTGTGACTCTTGGCCAAAGGCTTCATGAAAATATTATTAGGAAACCCAAACAATAAGGTCTACCTAGGAATACAGTAAACTTCTTTGCTATATTCTGTATTTTGGCAACAGCCACATGCATGGAATCCACATTAAAGCAATTTCAGTGTTGCTAATACCCTACCAGTGTGCTATGTGGAGATACATGTGCTATTCTGCTGAGTTATACCAGCTTTCTCTGATTTTTCTCTGCCTTTTAAGACTTACCTCCTATTGATGCTGTATTAATTTATTAGATTATGAAGGTGTGCTATAAAATCTTGTATTTTGAATAAGCATTAAATTTCATAGCTGTTCTTCAAGTTATCATATTTTCCCATAATGGAATGAATTTAAGACTAGGCATCAAGTTCCACTTTATTCTAGGTTTAAAGCTGCAGTAGTAGCACTCCAAGTGCATAGTTAGCAGAAATTAAGCTTCAAGGATAATCTGTTTATTTTCACTGTATATTCCCATTCTTGCATCTTAGCTTCATTCTTTGACAGATTACAGACTGGTAGATTTCTGGAGAAATATCTGGCTTTGAAGTAATTTTTTACACTTCCATTGACCTCTCAAGTGCAAAAATCTCATTGAAAGGTTTCAGAACTCAGCATATAAAATTTTGTGGTATATACAAAATTTCAACCCCCAAAAACAAATACCTCCCCAGAAAATACACACATTTTGATAAAAAGCCTTTTTAATAATCATGTGGCTACGTTGGCTTTGTTAGAAACATATTAAACACGCAAGAGAATTAGGACCTGCAGTTAAAGATAGCAGTAGGAACAACAGTTGTGATACGCAGTTGTTGCTATGGGAAGAAACTTCAGTGCAATGTTTAAAGCATAACCACTGCTTAATTTCCAAATGCCCATGTTTCTAGCAAGAAAAAAGCTGAGGAAGCACAAAATTATTGGATAAAGTCAGGACCAAAGATATGACAAAGAATAAATATGTATTTTATCTTTCCTGATGTGTATGAACGAATGGCTTTATAACATTATTATCTATCCCAGCAACTTGTATGGCCAGGATATTGACCCTGCTCCTAATCTAAACATCTATCTTTAAGACAGGTTGGGTTTTTGTTTTGGTTTGGTTTTTTACGTTAAAAACATATTTCTATAGCCCTAAATGAGGCTGTGGAAAGACACTTTGGCGGAATTTGGTTAAGGTTCCGTTGTCATTAATACTTCCTTTCCATTTTGTTTCCTTTAGGGAGAGCAAGGCCCTTTAGGTCCCTATGGTCCTCCAGGACTCCCTGGTGTTGGAGAACCAGGACCCAAGGTAACTCTCAGTAATATGTCTGTTAAAGTGCTAACTGTGGGCAGTCATTTTGTGGATGAAAGTTCTCGCCTGCTGATTTATCAAACTCAAACTCTTATTTAAATGTAAAACTGATGCAATATTGACAGGCTTTTTTATTTGCATAGGATGGAGATAACAGACCTGCCTTTCCAGCAACCCTTAAGTTTTTATTATGATCCCACTGATAAAATAGAAGTCAGAAATAATGCCATTTAAATGGGGGTTAAATATGTGAGATTATTTTCAAGCACTAGCAGATGCTTGCACTAATGAGTAAACCATACTTCAAGGCACAGAAATACATCTCAGTCTCTGTGATACACAGTCAAGTGACAGATTTGCCTTGTTATTTCTTCACTGGGGAACAGGTATTCTTATAGGTTATAAAATTCTCTCTCTCATGCAGCATTTCATTCCTCCATCTTATTTTATTGCAAAAGACTAGAAGGTGGAATCCAGTCTTGCTGATTTGGAAAAGTCATGTCTGCCTATGCTGGCCAGCCAGATCTCCTTTTGGGAAACTGCAAAAGCATCTACATAGGAAACATGACTACTTAGTTTATTAGAGTTTCGTCAGAGACCTACAGCTCAGACTCAAACAAGAAATCTAAATTGGGCAGAACTGGATCTCACCATAGTTCTTCTCGCTGCTAAGTCTTTGGTGTTGCTTTATGCCATTTTTTTCCCTATTTTTTGGAGCCAAGTGCCAGTGTCTAAAATATCTACACTTTTTTTGCTCTTACTGCTCTAATGTGTACCTTCATTGAACTCCTGCATATTTTCTGTGCAGTGGGGCAGACCCTGGAACATAGAGAGGGTTTATCTATCTCAGAAACTAGTAATTTGCCATGTAAAAGGAACAACACTGGGTCATTCCGGAAGGGAAGGTAGTTTATGGAGAAGGAATGTCACTCCCAATCCCTGTACTGCTCTGGGGAGAGATAAAAATCCTCTGTGCTCTTATCCTTGAAGCACATAGTCTTCAGTAAACTGGAGGAATTGTGAAGATTATGACACCTTATAAATAGAAGATACAGAAACTATGCAGTTCCTGGTGTTCCTATGCAACCCCATATTCCACTGAAGCAGGCTTCAATTCGAGTGCCTAGATGGAGGCTACGGTGAGGATCCCTCACACCTGAGCATTCATCCGTCACGGTTGGGTTGTACTGCAACCACATTTTGCCTGACTTCACTCCGTCGTCCCTGTCATCTCTCGGGTCCTGCACCTTTCAGTGGTTACCCCTATGCAAAGTGATAACACCCCTTTGCTGTTGACATGAGGGCTGGAATGCGATCTAGGTGTCCAAGTATTAATGGAAAAGTACTTTCAAATGTTTCTAAATTGTTATTTATGCTTTTTTTACATCAGGAGATATTACACATTTGATTTCAGACCATTCTGGTGACATCGTTAAGTCATCTATATGTAAATGTTATGCTTTTCAAAAGCATCAAGTTGAATTAGGACTGAACTTTCTAATATTCTTTTTCACAAGGGTGCTCAAGGTCAAGAAGGTAAAATTGGATTCCCAGGACCTCCTGGAATTGGTGAGCCAGGATTACCTGTAAGTCAGTGATATATGCATAGGAAGTGGAAATATAATAAAATAAGTCTTAGTGTGTGTAATTGATTGACAGCAGCTCTGTTGGCTACTGATTCCATAAACCACTTTGTACCTAGTCTGACGCAGCAGAAGTGTGTCTGGCTGGTTGCTTTTTCTTCCTGAAATGTATAAAATGTATGATTTTCTCATGTATTTCATTAAAAATCTCAAAGAGATTGTTAATTAAGAAGCCAGAAATGTGGATGGGTGTTAGATTAATCCTAACAGTATTTTTGAAAGTCACTTTGTGGTTGTAAAAGATCATTTTTCTCAGAAAAAAACATAGAAACTTTTTACTTAATGAAGATCATCCTTAAAAACTTTTTATTAGCTTTAAATAATGAAAGATAGCTGAATTTTGTAGAAGAACAGAAAGTATTACAAAAATAATTATTTCTGTACTTATTTAAAACAAAATTGGCATTCTCTAATTTTGTATATTTAACCTGCCATTTTGTATGAAAAAACCTATTAATGATTTTCATTATGAAAATCATAAAATTATATTAAATTATAGGGAATAAGTTTCACAATGGTAAATGTATTTATTATTAATTAATCTACAGGTTCATTTGAGTTTTAAGGGTACAATCTTTAGACATTAATTATGTAATTCAGCATTATCTTATTCTAATCTAAATCCTCCAATTAAGGGTTGCTACACTTCATTTTAATTGCCTGGGCTCAGCCAGCTGTTGTGGAAGCATTTTTACTTACCGGTGTCATAAGAGTTGCAAGAACCTATACTAGCAAGTTAGACAAAATGTCAATTAAAAATGGAATTGCTGATATAGTCTGAATATATTTTTCTTTTCTTACAGGGACCACGTGGCCCTGATGGTCTGCCAGGTGAGAAAGGTCCACCAGGAGAGGGCATTCAAGGCCAAAAGGTAGTCTTACGGAAATTTTTTTTTTTTAACGTTGTGGGCCAAATTTGCAGTAGTGTCTAAGTTATTTAAGGTAACTGATCATTCCACTGGTATAAAATGTCAGCTGATGGATCTTGGTCTTCTGAATCACTGTGCTCTCTGAATATCCCTCCAAGTTCAGAAACTCTATCAAGATAATAATTACAAAAGAGTTGTACAGTCCCTCTAACAGTAGTAAGTTAATGATTCTCTTATTTATGTGTTTAATAAGGTACCTTATTTTGGTAGCATTAATGAGATAAATTGTCTTCTGAAAGACTACTTAGCTATTTATGTTCTGCATTGGAAGAAAACATTCAGGAACTGTTTTCATTCTGTCTTACCATTCTGGGAAACTAAAAGATGGGTTGTATGAGTCTCTGTGGACAGTTGCCTCATTAAGGGCACTTGCTAGGTTAACATAAGTGAACATTCCTTTTTTTAAAAATAAGTACAAACAAGCAAATATTTATGATTAAATCACAACTGGGCTTCCCATCAAAATGTATCTCTCTTTTTTAGTGGATTCAAGATTCTTTAGAGCCTTGAACTACTAAGCAAAGAAGATTTTTCTTCCTTTCATGGAGAAGATATTAGTCGTGTCCTTGCACCAAGTTCAGAACTGTTCTCTCTGACTAATGAACATACTAACACATTTTCAAAATGTAGCTTTCTTCTTCCTAGTATTTCATTTTCTCCTTTTAAAGTCCTGTGTTCAACAACACAATGAGTGCAGATGAGCATGTTATTAATTGTAACTGAATTGCTTTTCTGTAATACTGATAATTCCGTTGACTATTTTTCTTGGGTTTTTTGTGAAGGAAGACTTTTTTCCTCATTATCCTCATTGTGATGACCAGTTTGTCTAGGATGGTGTTCTTTATAAATTCCCAAATACAGTTACAAAACTGTCACATATTTCTAGGGTGAAAAAGGCTCTCAAGGTGTAGCTGGTCTTCCTGGACCTCAAGGTCAACACATCAAAGGTGACAAGGTGAAGCACAGAGTATTTTTCTAATCTTATCTATAGTTAATTATATTTATAGTTAAATTAATGATGAATTATTCACACAATATCACAACAATACAAAGGTATGTTTTATCTGGAATCTGAGGAACTATGCTACACTGTTCCATGCAGCTCCGTAGGCTGCACTCATCTATACAAGTAGCTGAGCCTGTTAATGTTAACCGAGAGCATGAAGGACTATATTCTATGCAGCTGGGAGTATGAGGGAAGAAATGGGACTTCTTCCTCCTAAATTTTTTTCAACATTGTATTTGAAATATTTAAAATTTTACTTAAATATTAAAAAAAATGTAAGAAAACCTTTGAGCCATCTAACCTAATTGACCTGGAACAGGCAAAGAAACACTCTGGCTTTTGAAATTTGTTAGCTTTTTGGTGCCCAGTCCCCCAAAGAGGGATCCAGAACAATTTCTATTCCTGTGGCCTGATGAGATTGCAGTCTGTATCTTGTGCATCCCCAGAGAGCGGCTGATGCAACAGGCCCAGGTGTCCTACAGAGCAGAGGCAATGATTCCAGATTTTCCATCTCATGATTTAGTGTCATAGCCCTCCTCCTACTCCCCGTTGTTTTCCTTCCCTCCTGTCTCCATGACTCCTGCTCTCCTCATTGGCCCACACTCAGCTTCAGTGAGAGTAGAGAACAGCACTCCCATCCAAAGTCATTGACAGCTTAGTCAGCAAGGGGTGCTTTATGGGTGTGGGAAATTTAACGTGAACTTACTTATCTCACTGTCCAGTCAAATGGCTCTCCAAAATCTTCAGAGCAACCTAGGTGGTGTGGTCTGATTTGGCCTGTCTGTGAGACATATGCTTGGTGACCACCTGCCAGATCATCTTGCTCGAGGCCTTAGTTAGAAGAAGATTGGCTATCTGTGCAGGAATAAGTCATCTTATTCCCATGTCTGTATAGGAAAAATGCAGTGATGGCCAGGACAGTAAGTGTTTGGGACCAGTATTTACTTATTCAGTAAATAAGTATTTCTGGCATAAGTGAAACTATTTTTTGTTTTCTAGGGACTGGTGTCACACCTTGTTGGGTCTGTGCCACTTCCAATACCCACATGAGTTCACCATATGCCTCTATTCCCATAATTCCCTCTGCCATAATTCCTCTATTTGCTCCCCAAGTGCTGTACAATACCATTACAATACCACATGGCAAAGATTTTTCAAAAATACTCTCTAGCTGCTCTGTTTACACCTGCAAGTTTTTCTTCTGAGTGTTGTGCAAGAAACTGTGTGTATTTCCATGCAAGAAAATCTTTAAAATTAATGTCAGTATGTAAAGATAAGCTATGGATCCTTCTAATAATAAAGTTACAGCTGTGATCATCTAATATTATAAATGAGATAGAGTTTGTAGGTAGGAAGGTGTATTATTTTTATTAGATCAGTTGCCATAGGCAGACTTTCAGGTATTCCAAACACATTTAACTCAAATAGAAGCAGCAAACTTCAAGATAATACAGGTTGGAGACTCTTGCTCTGTGTTTAGTTTAAATATGTTAATCAGCTGGCATGGACTATTGCAATTTAGCTCTCAGGAATACTTTTTGTATAGGGTGAACAAGGCCAAGTAGGACCACAGGGCCCAGCTGGACCACCAGGAACAGGCTATCCAGGAAGCCAGGTAAGTCTACATTTTGGACATGTAACGAGCATTTGCATGTAGTTTTTGTTTTATACCTTATCAGAGCTCTAATTTTGATGTGAAGACATTAAAAATCTCACAGTGATTTTTCATTTTAAAAAGTATCAAAATAGTCTTTAGGCAAAGCTTGTAAATATAAGTGATTTCAACTGATCTGAATGGTCTTAGAATCAACCAAACAGAAATTTGGTCTAATATGCATAATAATTTGCATAGAAGATAAATCAGATATATTGCTTCATGATGACATATAGGTAAGAGTTTCACAAGGTAAGAATCCAGCACTTCTGAATTTCAAGCCGTTTGAAGCTTGAACACAGCCTTTAACAGGTGAATACAGAAAAACTGAAACATCCCAAAAGATCTCTTGGGTTATGTTTTTTTGGAAAGAAGATAAAAGCTCATGCTTCCACCATACTATGCCAATGAATCAGGGCTTAGATGCAGATGCTGAGACACTTCCTCTTTGTTTTCTCCCTAAACAGTCATTACACTTGGATACATCAGTGAAATCCACAGGATAGTGACAAAGGAAAAATAAAATAAAGATCTCAGAACTAAGCCTGAGGACAGATAAGCAAATTGTTTCCTTTTAAAGATAAGATAAAATAGTTATTAACTGAAAGACGGACACGTGGTGAATTTCACACGTGGAAAAGTGTAATGCACTAACTCATTTATTTTGCTTTGTAGGGTATACAGGGTCCACAAGGAAACCCTGGGGCAAAAGGATCTAAAGGCTTGGGTCTGCCAGGTCCAAAGGTAATGATTCAGATATTACTGTTTAAAAATAGCACCAGCAAGAAACAACAAGCTACCTATCTTTGCCAGGCTTTTCAAGAGTGTGTTTGATGAGATGAAAATGTAACCCTTCACTGGAGATAACAATTTTGAATCTTTGAGGGAAAACCACCCACGTTATCAAGGTGTTCCCCAAATGGAGCATATGGCTTTTGCTTAGCATCAGCCCTTAACCTTTGTGAATGTGGATTTAGGCTCTAAATGAACACAAATTTATAAACAAAGTATCTTTCAGACGTGTTTATATCAAATGAGTTTGGTGCCACATACACATTGTGTTAAAGTAAAGCATTTTACCATGGTTTTGAGACTTCAGGCTAGTCCCACCATACCTTCAGCCTGTCCTTCAGCCTTTCATGGTCGTCATAAGAAAGAACTAAAACCAAAGACAGAAACACTAGTAGAGAAACAAGGAGCTTAAGTATACTTAGTAGCTGACATTGCACCACAGAAGGAAGGAAAGTAAGAAGAGAACAGGAAAGTGGGGTAAACGATTAGTGCTGTCAAAGCCCAAGCCTCTAGCGATACAGTGTCAAGATGAGCACCGTAAGAGGAGAAAAAGGGAATTCCTGAAATACCAAGGAAAGCAAGTGGAATGAACAGATGAACTGTAAAGCAGAAGTGTGCTTTGTAATCACTTTGATTTACAAAAGGGAGACATTAGTCACTGTAGCAAAACCAGGGAGAAATACAATCATTTTCTTCTGGACATTACTTTGGGGTGTAAGTAGCAGTTACAGCAGGGATGTTTAATATTACTGCAGGGAAAAATAGGTAGCTGTGAAACCTGTTATGTATGAGGACAGTTTTCCTAGTGTGAAAAAGTATTTTAAAATGCAAAATTGAAAAATGGAATTCCTATTTCTTTGACTTTTTTAGAACTACTGGAAGGAAGAACTGTGATGGTAAAACTTTCTCATAAATAGACGTTCTGTTTTTTCTTTATTTGGACTCACTTTTCATTCAGTGACCAAAGAGGTTTTGATATAGTGGTATAAAGTAAAAATTAAAATGTATTAAAACAAAAAGGAGAAAGTTGGAATGATTCATTTAGACTTTCTGCCCACTGCAAGGTTAAATAAAATAGATGCAGTCCTACAAGTTACTGGGGCTTTTTAAAGAACAGAATTTTCCAGTTGAGAACTGCTCAGCTGAAAACTTGACCACTTAGAATCACAGAATCATAGAATATTTCAAGTTAGAAGGGACCCATAAGGATCATCAAGTCCACTTCTGTGTGTAAAGCAGTTAGTGAAATAGTGCAAGTAATGAATGAAGCTAAATTGTGTTCCTCTATTAAACAAAAGACTTGCTGTTACTAGGGCCAATCAGGTGAACCTGGACAAAAAGGAGAACCAGGGCTTCCAGGAACTGGCGTACGAGGACTTAAAGTGAGCCTATTTTTATTTTTAACTGCTCCTTATAGGGTCTTCTAATTCTTTCACTAGTTGCTGATAAACTAAGTAGAAGATTTTTTTGGTATAAATTGACTATGATCAAAATAAGAAGGAATTTCAGTGACACGGTTTTAGCTTTTAAACTCAAAATACTGCGCTAGAGCTCCCACCCTCTCTCCTAAATTCATTACTGCAGCCATAACTGGAACAGAGTTTTCCCCCATCTTTTCTAAGCTAGTGAGGTATTTCCAAAGCCTGTTAGAAATGTTACTACCTCTGTTCCTCTGCAATGATTTGAAAAAAAACCAATCTGTGTGACACTTAACGCTTTGACTTCAGCTGCCATTTTGAAGCCTGTATACTATGTCCATAATGATTTAATTAGGGCTTCCGAAATCTTGAGTAAGATGACACAGACATCTTGGTTTTGGTGATCTTTCCCAGGACCATGGAAGAAGCACTTGGCAGAACTAGTTCCTATGGATAGTTTCCACTCTTTGTGACAAGTCTTAAAAGTAATGCCTAGACCGGTTTGTACAACCAGCGAGGTGTTAGTCTCATCAACAACTCCATTTAGGCATGTTCAGCTGACCATTCCTTAAGTCCCAGATGTTTGACTTTGCAAGTAAATTACATTTGTATCATATTGTTCTTGTGCACAGGATAACAAACAGCATTCAATCACATTTTTACTCACTGAATAAATGTAAACTTATTTAATACAAAACCAATATTTAAGAAGTAGGTGGAGATCTTGGAAAGAAATTTAAAATACTTATTTTAGATTGTATGAGTAGAAAAAATTACTGGCTCTATAAAATATTTAACTTACTGGGAATAACAACCTTTATTTGAGCAAAAATATTGTATATCATTAATTAATATTTTAACACACTGTTAGATCCGTTTTACACAATAAAGAATTTATTGAAGTATGCAGATATAATTATTTTTTCTTCTTCAAGGGAGATAGAGGTCCATCAGGACTCCCAGGAGAGAGGGGGGTGAAGGGAGATCCTGGGAAGCCAGCAACAAAGGTAAGGAAATATATTTTACCCCATGTAGAAGGTGTAGACAAAAGAAGAACAAACCATAGTTTGCAGGTATGCAATGGCAGGGAGTTCATCCTGGAAGAGGGCATGTGCCAATACTTTTGCCAGGGAAGAGGGACTAGGCTAGTTGAGATGTTTCCAACAAACTTTATTAACAGTGGCTACCATCTGAATCTGCAACTGATTTAGCTGCCCTGCCTTTTGTGGGCTATTGACTACTGTTAAATTTCACAATCTTCTTGGAGAACAGATAGCTTGTGTCTTTAGCCTGTTCCTTACAGCCTGTTCAGATTTTTCCTGACACCCAGAAGTCATGCTCAAATTGATGTGACTTAGGGCAACTAGCAGGGTGGTGAGCTGTGGCTGAAACTGTCAGCCTGCTACAGAAACTGTCACAAACAGCTGAAACCAGGGCTGCTTATTTCCAAGGGGAATTCTGAGATTTTAAGAGAAACTCTGCCACACTGGCAAAAAGAAACATAAATTCAAAATGTGGGAAAGGAATTTAGGGGGATGCAAAGCAGAAAGCCCAAAATAGTCAATTTAGAGTAAGTTAAATGGAGGCTTTTAATTTTACTCTTCCCAAACAGAATGAGCTGCTGAGTGAGCAAAACTCAGTGCTGTGGCTGATGAATTGCTGCTGAGAATCCAGGTGCCTCCAAACTCTGCTGCTGTGCAGCTCTTAAATGAGGGTAGCAGCTGGCCAATGTGTAGAATTGATGAACTGAATGTGATTCAGAGTAAGCAAATCAGCATTTTTTTGGCTGCAGGACTTTAATCAGAAAATATCTGAATAGCTGTAATAAACATCTATTAAGAATGCAGCTTCACTTTTTTTTCATCTACAAGGGCAGTGCAAATACTAGTTTGACAAGCTACAGCCTGAGGCAGTAAGCCTTTCACTGTGGAAAAATAGATAGCATTTCTGTTGCTACTTAATTATTTTTAAAAATTTGAAATCGCCCACTATGTAAGTGCTCAAAAATGAAGATCCCAGTGTATCAGAAGTGAAACATCAGAATTAAGAGTAAATTTTGGGTTAAAGTTACAGGTGGCTTTTATATTTGGGAATGCTGGGGTTTTTTTCTCTTGCAAATTACCTTTATTCTGAGATCAACTTGGTGCTGTCACCTTCACTGTCGCAATTCACTACAAGTGAAAATATTAGTACTGAGCAGCTACCTTGGGTATCTAGGACAGTGCAAAGAATAGCTTGATGCCTGCAGTGAGTAGCACAGTGATGTTATGGCAGTTATTTGCAGGTGTGAAGCTATCTCACAGAAGTGGGACCCAGACTCATGCCTATCAACAGCAGGCACTGTAATGCCACTTCCATCAACAGCTCAAATCAGAAATGGATTTTTAAACTACATTTTGATCTACTTTTCACTTTCTGAATTACCTGCAGGCATTCTGATATACTAATTGACTTATATTACACATAAATATTTCATAGATAATGTTCCTTAATAGAATGTTTTATGTGGATTATTTGTGAATTATTTGAAGTAATGTTTCTGGCAAATATTTGAAGCCTGGATTGGCCTTTGGCTACAGAGTTGCCTAAAATTACTGCTTATTAAAAGTTGTTTTTCTTAGAATTGGTCAACCAAGACCTTTTCTGATAACTTTGCAACATTTCTCTTCCTCATATGAGTATATGCATGCAATTCTTCCTACATATGAGTATATGCATGCAATTCTTCCTAGAAAAAGATAGATGCAATTGCAAATGGCACTATTACAAAGGTCTGTGAAAATAAGGACTATGAATGCAGGAAGGTGGAGCGGGTTTAAGAAGACAGAATACTTTATTTTTTGCAGGAAAAAAAATTAACCAGATATTTACTGGCATTTTTCAGAAAAGTGTTTATGCAAGCATTGTTTCTCATAAGTCTGTTGATTCAATAAAATTAGCTACGTGAAAATTAATTAACCATCTAATCTCTATTAGGGGGAAAAGGGAGATCAAGGTCCAAGAGGCCCAGAAGGACCCCCTGGCAAAGGAAGTGTAGGCCAAAAGGTATGGCTTGACATGCACACTGGACAAATACTACAAACTTTAGAAGGGCCTATTTTATAAGGGTTCAGATTCTGGCCTATTTTTTCATTCATTATATCTTAAGTAGCAACTATATTTGAACTGATAATTTAAAGGGGTTTAAGAGCGAGTGATGTGTTCCTTAGCCTGAACAAGTGCAGCAAAATCAGACTATAAACATAGATGCTAAAGTTAATTGGCCAGTACAGATTTCCTGAAAATTCAGTACAGAGTTTTCATTAAAGTTAGGAGTCGTCAAATTATCTCAGTATGCTGATAAGCAGAGAGAAGAAGCTAAGAGAAATGAGGTGACTAGTCAGATATCTAAATATGAAATTAAAAGTCTGGAAAGATGTATTAGTAGACAGACAACTTTTATCTCCCACCTTGTTAAATTTATGACATCTGGGGCAAATTCTAGAACTTAGTGGGATTTCAGTTGGAGTGGAGCATCTAAATACCTTTCTAATTAGGGGCGTCATTATCGTCATGGTTTTGGTTATTTGTGTATCTCCTAGTTGTGAATGAATCTTTGCTGTGATTGAAAAAAAAGATTTGTTTTCATCAGGGTGACCCCGGAGAAAAAGGATCCCAAGGACCAATTGGTTCTAAAGGAGTACAAGGCCCAGCTGGACCAAAAGTAAGCTTGTTCCTCCTCCACTTTGTATTTTATAAAAGAATCTATGGAATTTATGTCATGTACAAATTTCTTAAGCATCTGATGCTCGGAGACTTAACAGAACAAAGGAAAAGCAGAAATATTTCCATCCTCTGTCCTGAATGACACAAAAGTCCCAAGGAGAAAAAGAATAGGTAAACATTTAATTACAGACCTTATACTTATGCATGAGCACTGAGAAGCTAAAGTTGTCCAAGTGATTCCAACCACGAGCATTTCACAAATTTTTACTTTGAAACATTAACTTTCTATTATAATATTTTGTGAATATCACTCTGAATTGTAAGGAAATTGAAAAAATACAAGTGTTCTGGTTATTCCATTGGCTTTGTAAGCCGGACGCAAAAAATTAATTAACGTTAAAAAATCAAATACATGGTTCAACCAATAGTTATTTAAAACATGAAATTTGGACCAGCTTTCACAAGAACAGTAAGTTGATTTATGATTTTTCCCAAATATTGTCCATTTTGTAAATAGATCTACATTGTGGATATTTTTATAATATAAAGTGTTGAAAAAACCTTTTGCTACTTGTGCAGAAAATGAAACTGTCAGTTTAAATCTAGATGATACCATTTTGTAACAGGGTGAACCGGGAGAGAGAGGACCACCTGGTGTCGCTGGATCATCTATTCGGGGACCTGCTGGACCAAAGGTGATTATCTATCTGATATGTGTTTGCTGGAGACCAGAGATTGGAAAATTTCTAGTGCACATTTCTGTCAAAATTAAAAGAATGTAAGTTAAAGAAGTTAAAATTCCTTGTTGTAGTAACAAAGATGACTGGATTTTAGAAATAAGGACTGAAAAGTACTGAAAATTAACAGAGAGTGTTTGGCGGGCCCTTTAACAGGATGCTGAACTTAGTGCATGTTAAAAAAAAAAAAAATCCTTATTACATTTCTGTTGTGTTTTGGCCCCTCCTGTGAAATTAATCACTTTGAAATCTTTTTTTTTTTTTTTTTCCAAATTTACTATGCATTTTCTTTCTTAGACTAAAAGTTTCCTGAATGTGGCAGTAAATCCCCGCAGGAATGTGTCTATATGTAGTTCTAGGGAGTTATATGCTGAACTAGATGATTTTTTGGAGATGAGTGTTTGTATGTCACTTCCAAGTGAACAGCTGGCCTGTAGATACTACTTTAAATGAAATGTCATATACGAGATAGCTAGAGCTACAACTAACTCATTTTCTTTATGGGGAAAATGAACCTGAAATGAGTGGGACTTGTGCTGCTGAGTAAAATAACCGGATTCAGCAGCAGTAAAGCTAACTTTGAAGGCTTTAAAAACATTTGAAAATTCACTACCACCCCATTTTTATTTTAAGAATAAAATAGTTGCTGTTTTTATAATGTCAGTTAACTTCAACTTTAATTGATGCTTTTCAGCTTCAGTGATAGTTTTTAGGGTAGAGAAATCACTAATATACATCCTATCGCGCTGAAGTAATTTCATCCCCATTTTTCTTCTTCTTAAAAATATATGTGCCCTCCCCCCACAAGCGCATGTAGGTGTTGTGCATGCAATGTACTTATCAGCCTGGCAACAGGGCATCACCAAGGGCTAGGATGTGGTTTGGACTTCTTTGCGCATGAAGGAGGAAGGAAGAAGGGAACGCAAGAAGCTCAGGATACACCTGGAGTAAAAATGCAGCCACAGATCAAAAAGGAGAGGACTGTGGGGTGCTCATATCTCTTATATTGGTTTAAAACCATAATAATGTGCCAAACTTTATATCAGGAAAATATAAGTGGCATGCTATAAGGCAGAACTTGTATGAAGACAGGTTTCACTACACTGGTCTCCCTTCTTCACATTTTCCTGGTTACTGTGTCGTTTCTTAATAGACCAGTAAGTGAGACAAGATTGTTTATTGATAAAATTCATGCTGAAAAATAAGAACTTTGTAGACTTTATTGCCTTTTTCAGTCTGATTTTATTCTGTTCAGTACAGTTCATATTACTTTCATAGCAGACTGACCATGATCTAAAATCCACTGTAGTCTGTAGAAGTTTTTCCAAACTCTTTACTAAATTTTAGATCAGGGCTTTTATGTGCAGTGGCTGATGTGAGAAAACAAGTATTTTGGGTAATTATAAAATGCAAGTTGATTTTTAGAAAACATACAAAACTTTTTAGTTCCATAGTAATTTCTTTGCTTAAACAAAAATCTAATTTTCTGTTTCTGACAATTGCTCAGTAATATAACAGGCTACACAGGTCAGTTTTTTCTCTCCACTGTGGAAGGTACAATGATTACTACTAATGGTGTTCTTGGAACATCCTGGTATCTGCAGTAGTGAAGCCAGACATTATAAATTTCTAATGCAGGGAATCTGCATGTTTTTCAAAGCTGGGAATTGTCATGGTCTGAGGTCTCTTCAGTACATTTCTAAGTATTTGATGTAGATGATTGCTAGAGGTCTTAACTCCTGGACAGCCATGGTTGTGTCCACTGGAAATTTATTTATTTTAAGCTACACCCACGTTTGGGGACTAGAGTTTTATTTCCCTGGACAACCATTATGCTGTTACTAATGTGGAGACATTAACATTAAATAGCTGTTTTTTCTCATATTCTCATGGTTACAGCTGCTCGGTGGTTTTGATAAAACATGTAATCTGCATTCCCTAGTGAATGTTTCCTGAAATACTGCCTGTCCTTCTCACTAGTGTTAAAAATTGTGAAAGTTTCACAATTGCAAGAAAATTGCAATTTTCTTTTTAAGATCCTGAATGTAAAGTAAAACATCTGTTGCCGTAGATTAAACACTAGAAGGAGCCAAATTTTGCTCTGAAGGGATAACATAAGGAACTTGAATTCTAAGCCTGATTGCTTTCCAGGAAAGCCACTGACAGAGCTAAGATTACCAAACAGTTGTACTGGGTAATATTTGAGGAAAAACTCAAGTTTCTTCCTGGGTCTTCAGACTGTGGAGCTTGCAATTTTGAAGTGCTGTGCCATTGCATCCGTAGCCTTTCTAAACATACTCTGTGTCAGCACTTGTCTTTGAATTTCTTTGCTGTTCTCTATGTGCTCTGGCAGAAACAAAGTTATGTAGCCTTGCTTGTGTGGGCAAAAGCAGGCAGAAGCCACAGGTGAATCTGGCCACTGAAACTGAATTATGATATTCAACCCTCAGTTGAAACTAAAGCCATCAAGTTATTCATCAAGGCAGAACAAACTCTTTGACGCAGTTGCAGAGAAGCAAAAGTGTAAGAGAGGACAGAATCAAGATAGTGAAAGCTTCCTCTACAAGTACTGATTTCATATTACCTAGCTCAATAATTGTCACTGTCAGAAGGAATTGAATACTTGTTCTCTTCTGTAAAACTTTGGAAATTAAAACTGAAAATAATGAACATGGCGTTGGATTTGTTTCTTTTTGAATAGGGGGAACCAGGACCCGAGGGACCACCAGGAGATGATGGAGCTCCTGGAAAATCAATAATAGGACCAAAGGTAGGAGTTTTTGGACAAAAGATGGAAAATAAAGAAACATGAGATATATGCAAAACTCTTGTGCAAAGAAGAGTGCATTTGAAACCACTTGAACAACTTTTTCAGGAAAGTAACTGACTAATTCTTCCATCCATCTTCCATCTTCTTTTCCATCATTCCAGATTAAGCCTATTTTTAAAAATAAACTTACTATCTTTTCAAAGAAGAAACACAAAATAGATTAAATAACTAGTCTGGTGTGCCTCACCCTGCAAACTTTCCTCAGGAAGTCTTCATTAGGAAAGTAGCTCTTCAAATTCATCTCCACCTTTTGTTATCTCATGCGGTCTTTTATACCTCTGTATGGGCAATATGCTCTTTACTGAGTATAAACTGAGAGGTATTAGTTATTTTAACAGTGGTGTTTCAGTATTACCAGCCTTGCACATTCAAAAACATGAGACAGGCCCAAAATAAAGAAATTAAAAAATAGATCTTTTGGAAGTACTTATTTGCATATAGGTTACAGAGTAGTATTTACTTGGTTCTAGCCTTTACATTTCTAACTTCAACACTAAGAGTGGAGTACAGTAGTCTGTAGCAGGACTGCTCACTGTTCGAGCCTTTAGTGGTTAACTGACAAGATCAACACACAAGTGAAAGACCAAAGATAAAACTGAGTATTCAGTGGTAACACAGAGATTGCAGTCTTTGCAAAAGTGAGAGACTGAAAAATTCTCCTCTGTAGTACACGTGAGTTGATATAAGGCTGCTCAAAGAATAAGGTGAGACCAAGGACCATCCTCTTGCCAGTGGGAAATAAGTTAGAGGAAAAGCATATAGATTGATTTGCAAAGGATGAAATTTATGGGGTTTTATCACTGTTGAACAGTGGAGTAAACTTTTCAAAGAATGGTTCTATTTCTCCTGTTTCTTAAGTGGTAATAGTAGTTCAAGATGATTGTTAGGTACATAAAGTTACGATTGCTTTTTCTCCTTGCATAATGCATTACAGTTATCAGCATGGAATTTTGTCTGATATTTTATCACCAAATTACTCAAACCCTTAAGTAGGGTTTTTCCGCAACTCCTTAGAATTGTCTTTCATTTAACTAATCAGAATAATACAGTGTCATGAGAAAACAGTGCTACTCACCTTTCTACATTATTTAAGAATAAACTGAAAAGCGCAGTCCCTAGAATAGACCCCATGTCTTCTACTGCAAAAACTGGATATATTTCCTTTTACTTTGCAGCTTTCACGTCCTTCCCTCTAACACATTTTATGATATCATATTGTACTTCTATCAGTCATGATCTGGGTTGAAACTTTCTGTAAGCCTTCTGCCACTTGTGATAAGGGAATAGTTCAGGAAGACTTTCCTTCAGTGTTTGGAAAGGTACCATTCTTGTGATCTCCTTTCCAGACTGAAATCAGGAACCTTCTTAGTAAACCTCTTTTTTTTTTTTTTTTTTAACATTTACCATGTCTGCACCTAAAATATTCCACTCAATTCCACTGTTTCATTTCTTGGGAATATATTTGATAGACCCAAATTCAGAGACCAAACAGTTTATGTGTACCTAACACAATGTAGTTCAAAATAAAGCAACTTAATGCAATAATTTTTGTGTGATAACATCTTAGGAATACCAATAATGCTTTACTCGATAGCACATTGATCTACATGCATTCAGTAGCTTGTATTTTTGAATTTTCAAAAACTCTGAATTTATTTACTTTGTCTATGTTCTAGAACACTACTTCACTCTGTTTTTCTTATAACAAGAAGTAAGGAACATGACTTAATTGTCCAGTTGTATACTTAATCATTTAGGTTTTGATTATGGCGGTTGTTTTTTTTCTTAACAATGACCATGGGCACCAGATTTATGTTTATATTATGTTTATCCTTTTTTTTCCTTTTTCTTTGAAAGAATGTAGAAGCAACCATGTCTATATTACTGCTTCAGAAAATTACTTTAAAACCTGCCCTGGAAACGTTGGCAAAGTAGATTAATTAATTCAGCATGCCATCTGTGACATCAACAGCACTTGCCTTGTTGCCAGTGCACTGACTTAGAGTGAGTCACTGTGATTGTCTTTTCCAGACCCCACAAAACTGTGGGAAGCAGTAATCACAGAATTGCTCCTGGGCCATCTCTTGTGTATTTTCAATGCAGCTGTTAAAAAAATTAAATAATCTGGACTAGAGAACTGTTTCTTGTAGCAGATTTGGCCATAGATTTGGCTTAAGTAGATTTCTATCTGTGTTACTAATGGCAAAACCAGCCACTTGACAAAATCCCAATTCTTACAGAAAAGAATGTGGTAACATGTATTTGGTATTTACAATGGTATGCTAAGATTAAATGAAAACATCTGTTTGGCCGGTTTTTACTGTAGTGGAGTTAGAAGCAAAAATAGAGGTGAACTCATGATCCATGGTTTCCTTTCTTGTTAAAAAAAAATGTTATTAAACATTTCTAAAACCTTTCTTATTTTATCCACAATTTAAGATCTATGGATATTAAGAATGAAGAAGAGGTAAAATTTGCTTTCTATTATAAAGCTATTTATGAACTAGAAGCACACTCAGTTAAATTTTTACAGAACTGGATCAGAATTCTATCATTTGAAAATTAGGAAACATGAAGAAACTTCTTTCAGGGCTGATGCAGTTTGAATCTGGTGGTCAGGTTCTGTTTAAAGTCTTCCAGTGAAACTATCCCATTAGACTGGAGGACAGGAGAGATTCACGCAGGAGTGACCTGCCATGTACAATTTTCTTTAAGCATAAGGCATGCTTGCATCCCTATCCCAAATTCCATCTTAAAGTGGTTTCATGGTTTCATCTTAACCAGAACATTGAGTCTGCCTCATCTTTCTTCATTCAATTACCTCCGAACCTAAACCTGTGATGTGTATCTTTAGGAGATCCAAAGCAGCTCTTTCATTTTTCCTTGACAGGGCTAAATTGGTTAAGAAGATCTGACTGCTTGTGTCTATGGTAGAGATGTTCATGGGACAGGAAATCTGGACCCAAAGTCTGTTTTTGTTGGATATCTAACTAGAATATAAGTCAGTTTGTTCTCCAGTCATGGACACTGTATTCAGACAGACCAGCCGCTGAGATCTGAGCTGCTATCAGGACTCCATTCATGGTTTCTTGAAGCATTATGTTATTGCAGAAATTGCAAGGCACAATGCACTGATGAAACAGCAGTTTTCAGTCTTTTGTAGTTTCTCTTTTCTAGCTATTTATTTTTACTGGAATAGACAGGGAAATATTTGCTATTCGTATGTATTCTTCAGGATAAGTTATCTGTATGTATATTAACAACTGACCCTCCAACCCTGTACAGGAGAGTCCATTTACGTTTCTTGGTTATGTGGGACTGAGTGAAGGGTGTACACTTCTCCCTGTATGGCCATATCCATACAGTGCTTAGGAGTGGGGTGGGTGTGTGACCTACAAGTATCAATAAGGATTTCCGACTGGCAGTGCTGTCATGTGAATATCTGTGGTACAGACTGCCAGCATATCTTGAGGGATACCTCAGAGTAATATGTTTTCTTTCTTGGTTCTGTGAAGAACAGTCAATTGCAAGCTTAGTTAATTTTCTCACTAAATGTCAGGAAAACGATCACTGGAATGAGGGAAGAGGAAAAGATTGCTATTTGCTTCTCTTCTGGTCGTGAAAGGAAGCATTGAGGTTTTGCAAATGCACACATCTTTAGTGGGAGTCAGTGGAAGAGTCAACAGAAGGAGTGATTGTCTCCTGATACAGAGCATTTTAGGCTAAATTAAGAGAAATTATATATTTCTTATAACCGACTGTATTTCTTTCTTTTACTTCTTTCCCTTGTAGAATGCAGTTTTGCTTTACTGTATCAGAGAACCAATGTGATTACCTGGAAGCAGAAAATGCACCACATATGATAACTTAAGGCTGGCATATTATGTTTCAGTATTGTTAAATTCATTGTTCAAATGTCAGGACCTACCCCCAAAGTCATAGAAGTTTAACTTTTTAAAAATAAATTCAACTTTGTATTGGCTGAAGATAAAGTCACTGTTCTGAAGATTTCTCTCTGCAACTACAAATCTAGAAATTAATAATTTCCTAATGAGAACTCCTATTTTTCTGAAATCTTAATTTGATCAACTGAAGCAAAATAAAAAAGCACAAAAATTTCTGAGCTTTGCGAACAAATTGCAAGAGCTGGTAATTGGTATTCCATATTTCTAAAAGGATATTAAATAGTTTCCTTACATATTTGTTAATATTTGTTACATCATGATGTTCCAGTTACTGGCAAGATGGCTGACTTACTATTTTGTATTTAGGGTGGCCAGGGCCCACCTGGACTACCTGGACCCCGTGGAGAAAAAGGCGATGGCCACAAAGGTGAAGCTGTAAGTACAATTTTAATTCTGCATTTTGTGTTCTACAAAGAAAATTAATTACTGTGTGTGTCCTGGTTTCAGCTGGGATAGAGTTAATTGTCTTCCTAGCAGCTGGTACAGTGCTATGTTTTTGAGTTCAGTATGAGAAGAATGTTGATAACACACTGATGTTTTTAGTTGTTGCTAAGTAGAGTTAGTATACTAAGTCAAGGATTTTTCAGCTTCCCATGCCCAGCCAGCAAGAAGGCTGGAGGGGCACAAGAAGTTGGCACAGGACACAGCCAGGGCAGCTGACCCAAACTGGCCAACAGGGTATTCCATACCATGGGATGTCATGCCTGGTATATAAACTGGGGGGAGTAGGGCTGGGAGGAATCACCACTTGGGGACTAACTGGGCATTGGTTGGCAAGTGGTGAGCAATTGCATTGTGCATCACTTGTTTTGTATATTCCAATCCTTTTATTATTATTAATGTCATTTTTTAATTGTTATTATTATCATTTTTAGTTTCTTCCTTTCTGTTCTATTAAACTGTTCTTATCTCAACCCACTAGTTTTACTTTTTTTTCCCGATTCCTGCCTCCATCCTTCTGGGGAGGGGAGGGAAGTGAGTGAGCAGCTGCGTGGTGCTTAGTTGCTGGCTGGGGTTAAACCACGACAGTGTGATAACTCAATATTTAGTTACTTAACTAAGTGCAATTAATCTTCTCTTTCATCCTTTAGCTAATTTAAATATTTCACATATTTTTTGAAGTCCTTTCCTGTCCTAGATACAGTGCCGGTTCTACAGGCAGTCAGAACCAGATATAATCTGTTCTCATTTCAGCATCATGAAAGGGATACCATGTTATTCCATAAAAATCTTCATGACTGCTCATACATGTTTAATACAATCACTGCTTTGAATTCTTTTCCTTCCCTCCCTCCCTTTTCTTTACTGTTCTTTGTTCAAGATCTCTAATAACATCTGCTTGGCCAAATCCTGCAGCCTTCAATTCCTTGGTTTTTCAGCTGCTTTTCATACCAGGGGGTTAAATCCTCCTTTTTGAAGATTTTCTCCCCCCTTGCTTTTCTGATGGTTAGCTCCAGAGGGGGCTAATGCCTGAGTATTCCAGCTGGCACATTCCATTACAAGGGCATATCATCCTAAATTTCAGTCATCCAAAGCCACATAGACATGTTTGACCAACATTTCACTAGAAAGTGAAAATACTGTTGCCATTCTTCAACCACCACATGTCAAACTTCCATTAGCACTGTTTTCTTTATGTCTGTAATCCAGCTTTATTTCAAACTACAACTGCAAAAATACACTGAGGTGGGACCTGAGTGTTTTCAAATAAGTCACAGCTCAGCTCCAGTTTTCTATCATTCAAACTGATCCTGGCAATATCCTTTGGGATCAGAATTAGTTCAGAGGGCATTCACTCAGAATTCCTGGTGTAATGCCATGTACCTGACACATTTCACAGCACGTAGGGACACTAGACCAGGTCCAGACTCTTTGGAGGGTCAAGGAGTGCCAGTAACAGACTCAGACCCATTAACAGAGGACATGCAAACAGATGAAAAAACCCTTCTGTCATCCCAAATACAAATGAAAAGCAAATGCAAAGGCAGTCATGAATAAGGCAGTGATGCAAACAGACAACTGATGAACTTTTAGTAGGCCTTAAAACACCTCATAGGAACTGAAGTTGTAAGCTTTACAAATTAAGATATCTGTTTAAACTATATGAAAAAGAAGTATTGGTAGATACAGAATCAGAGAGGTCAGTGAGAATCTGAAAACTTTTTATTTCTAATTAATCAAAGAATTCAAGAGAAGCCTGGTTTGGTAACCATTGATTAATAAAACTATACAAATGCTGGTTGTAGTCTGACCAGTCACAGGATGACAAACTTACGTGTATGCGCTTCCTGCATTTCTATTAGTGACCAGGCAATAAAAAAAAAATGCTTCACTCTGCAGTAGTATTCCTGAAATCATGTCTGTTCTAGGATTCCCATCTGCAACTGCCGTAAGAGTCATGCTTCTCTGCAACTCAATCTCAGGCTTCAGTAAAAGCTGCTTGTGTTTCTCCCTGCCACATGAGTACATGTCCTTGAAATGCGTGAAGGTTCTGTTGTGCTGTAGCATGCATCTTTCCCCTTCTCAGGCCGCCTTTCCATGCCCCATGTTCTGGAAAGACCAACTTCGTAAACCACTGGCAGACATGAACAAGATTTATGTAGCTAAGTCTCTGTAGCATGGTGGGGCAAAGACATCTCCCCTATGAATGCTGAAAGGGAGGCTGGGGATGCCTCCAACAGTATGAAGGGCAGCTGAAGGGGATGTGAGGGACTGAGCAGGGAGTTCAGGAGAGCAGACTATCGGACAAAAGTACACCAGAGTATGTTAGGGTTACCCAACGCCCAGATTTAGATGGGTTAGCTCTGGTATCCCAGATGTGTAATGTCTGCCATGTATGAATCATGGAGCAATGTCTGCTTTCTCACTGGTTTCTCTGAGCTGAGAACAGCTCTGGTGTTCTTAAGTCAAAAGCTGGACTTTTTTCCACCACTCTGGTAGCCTTTTCAGGTTTCCACCTGGGACTGAGGATGACTGTTGCTCAGTACACATCAGAAATGTGAAGAATTTGACAAAATACAGCAAAACCAAAGAGATCAGTAACAATTGCTGAAATTCTCTTCTTTGTTGAAGAAGACAAATACTCTTCCTTTGGGACAATTACTGACATGCTTTATTCCTCTGCTGTACCAGGGACCTCCAGGACCACCAGGCCCCCCGGGACCACCAGGCCCACATGGCGTGGGAGATGCTGGACCAAAGGTACTTGTACAATGGTAGTACATGCATCTGACTAGTAGACAAGGTAGACAAACTTCTTCCAAAAAATACATTAGATTAGAATGGCATATATGTGACAAAATGTTGCAATCTCATCTCCCACTTTCAGTTAGAAGAAAAGCTTGTGGTAGACTTTTCTGCCATTGTAGATACAAACCAGTTCTTGCTTTATCCCCAGGTTTGATGCAAATCTGCAGGTTTTCCATACATCCAAAGACCCAGGATGTTTCTAGATGCTGGAGTTTCTATGTGGAAGTCAGAATCCAACACAGGCAGAGTATTGCCTAATAATTACGCACTTCCTTTCTGCCACAGAAGTGCAAGGGACAAGGCCCCAAAGGAGTCAGGGGAAATGTCAGTTACATGGAACTAGTGAGGTATTTTTAAAGTTCCTTGAAATGGATTCCTAAGAGAAGACTATAAACCTTCACCTAAAATTAATATTAGTATAGAGGTAAAACTTGGCAACAAAAAAACCCCACCCCAAAACCTGATAAAGGGATTAGAAATACAACACTCAAACACTTCAAAGTTTGTTTCATAAAACAAAGAATAGCTAGAGTGTTATAAAGTTCTAAGCAGTAACTCACCTAAAAAGTTGCATTGTAACTACTGTTATAAAAGTTGAAAAAAAGAGACTTAAGGCTGAAATCATACAAGAAATTGCTTTAAAATATCCCAGAGAGTGGTTTTATTAATGATTTCCTTGTTACATATGTGAAATAGGAAACAGGCAGCCTGTTGCAGGAGAAAGCAAAATAAATATCGCCCAAGCAAGTTTTTTCCCAAACGGAAGGAACTTTCAACTTCAGTTCCCAGAACATTAGAATTCCCATTTAAAATAAACAACAACAATAACCCCTTAAAAACATATCCACAATAAAGGAAAAACTGAAAGACATTCATCCTTAGAATGACCTGACCTTAGAATGACCATAGAATGGCCTGACAATGGGATCTGGGAAACCTGGCTTTGTGCTGCTATTCTGAATTACCGCTTATCAATACAAGACATTTCACATGAAGTAATGCAAGGTCTGGCCCGTGACACAACCTACTAGAGAACTAAAAGTAATTGCAATTATGCTATTCAATATAGACTTACCAAAAATACATAGAGCTAAACTAATTAGATTTTTTTGTACAAGATTATATCTTTTCCAAATAGAGATACTAGACTTGATATAATACAGTCTTATAAGACATTTTTTTGGGTACTGCAGAACAATTCATTAAAATCCTAGAATCTTGTATGAAATTATTAAGGCAGATATTGATAAAAATGTAACTTATGACTACAGAATGTCTGGGGGCATCGTTACATCTGGAATTCCCCCTCACTTCCTAACTGCATAATTCTAGAAAGTAGTGTTTCCCGAAGAAAAGGAATTGGAAGGTCATGTCAGGTAATCAAATAAGATGATCTCCCACTGTGATGCCAGGGTTGAAAGATTACAAACCCCAGTAATATAAATCAGAATTTCAGTGGGAATATAGGTGTTTAATATAAACAAATTTGAGTTAAATCCAAAATGGAAATAAAAGATTTTTTTTTCTTAAGTGAAAGGAAACCACTAGAATCATTGCAGTGAAATTTCTCACAACTGGAATTTTTAAAATCAATGTTTGTGGTTGTGTTTCTGAAAAGTATTACAAATATACAAGGTATACAGAAAGGCACTTAGGAAAGTCATAGTGCCTAGCTTATATGAGAGATCTAAAAGTGGGTCACAAGTCCCTTTGTTCTTACAATCTTGAATTCATGTAATTGCTGGGACAAGCAATTCTTTGGCTGTATGATTATTAGGAAAGTTCCAACACAGATCATGAATGATAGAAGTACAATACGGTATCATAGAGTGCATTAGAGGGGAGGAGGTACAAGCTGTGAAGTGAAAGAAAATATATCCAGTTTTTGCAGTGGAGAACATGGGATCTAGTCTTTTTATCAGTTATTCTTAAACCACTGTAAGTCTTGTGATATAATAACATATATATTTAATTAAATCATAGATTAGCTATTATAGTACGCTAAGTGATTTACATCATTGCCATTTGAAGTGAGTTGCTCATATTCCTTTATAAAGACATCACATCCTTACTTGTCAGTCTCTTCTTCACCCATGAACAGCATAAGAAGTATTACCATCCCCCCAGATCTGTGGGCTGAAGTTTATTCACAGTACTAGTAAAGGAGGTTTATTGGTAGTACCTTTTGTGGAGGAATATGACCTGTGTTGTGTTAGTTGAATGTTACCAATTAATAATAAATTTGGCAATAGGCCCATTACTTCAACCTGAATTTGACTGAGCAAAAGTGAAATAGCTGTGACCAAGAGGTGAGGCTCTTATAATTTAATAGTATTTAATTACAAGAGGAAATAGCACAATGGAATATCTAGTAATAGAAACTCTCGTCCTAACTCATTATCTATAAAGAAGCCAGCAAAAGATAAGGCAAAGGCAGACTGATAAATTGTTAACACTACTCTCATGTGTTTTCTGACAATTTCAGGTCAGATCAGGGTTGTCGTGTAAATTAAAAGTATCTTCCTCATTTCCATCAAGTCATTGCCATTGTCACAAAAATTGTCAGAATTAGGTAGCTTGATTCTAAGAACCAAATTGTTGAAAAACATGGATGCAAAGGAAGCTGTGTTTTCAGGTTAATAGAATGGGTTGTGGGAGCTGGGTGTGATACAGCCTAAGGAGCAAGACCTCAGCATGTGCAGTCAGTCTAATTCAGGCAGCCACACGTACAAGCTCAGAGTCTTCTTGGGTGATCTGCACGGGTGGTTTAGGCTGGGTCGGAAATGTGCTGTCGAAGTGAATCTCCAGTGGACCCATTTACTGTGCTTTGGGTTCTGGACCAAAAAGAGGTCTGAGCGGTCCCACAACCCAGGAATTGTGTGACTGCTGCACCAAAGCATGCATTATCCGAATAGATAGTCACATCTGTGATTTAGTTCTGTGCATCCACACTAGACATGGTATAGAGTACACTGGAAAAAAAGAAACGAAGTATATAAACATCTCTTCTCCCTTCCTGATTTTTTTATCCTGTTTGCTTATACAAAGTTTTGAATCCTTAGTCTCTACATAACTTCCTGGTAGCAAAGATGCCACAAGGAAGAACAATTCACTTGAATTGCAAGAATTCCCCCAGATCTTAGTTCATAAAATGGACAATCTTCTGTTTTTTCAAATAAAATGTAAGTGCATTGGCTACCTCTCATCCCTTCCACATAAAAATGTGAATATAAGAAGAACAGCAACAATCTCTGCATATAAAAAAGAACATTTATTTGATAAAAGAGACTCATAAATTTACACACTAGTTAATTTGAAATGCCTTTGAGTATCATTATATAGGAATGTTCCACTCAGCTGAATCAGAGCTCTGTTCTCCCCACTTTCAGAAATGGCTCACATATGTGCACACTGCTAGATAGGAATTTTATGTATCAGAGGTCAAATTCACATGAAAAAAAAATTGGAACATGTGGGATGCATTCAATCCTGGCAGCACCCTATTTTCTGTAGCATTAAAACAGAAGCACATAATGTCAGAATATAATAAAAGATTGATTTAAAAGCACTGTGGCCGACTAGGAGGTAGGTTACAGACATTCAAGAGCAAGAGCCTAGCACTAGAAAGCAAGCTTCATTCTCAGTAACTGGATAGCAGAAGGATTATTAAAACCCCTAGCATGGTCCCTAGTGCATGAACATTTGGGCTGGATCCAGTTGCAGTATAAACAACTTTTGCAGCTTGGGCCCTGTCTACTTGAACTAAAATGTAGAAAGTAGAGATGCAATGTCTTTTTTTTGTAATATGTTCTTCTTACACATACCATTATATCCACTAGTTCCCACTAAACAGAGTCTTGCAGTGTCCGTTGTATGTTTCAGTATCAAATACACATGCTTCACAGTAAATGAGGTGTATATATTTGGAAGCCAAGATTTATTTTTCAGGTGACCATCAGGTCATGTAATGAATTTTCTTGAACAAATGGTATGGAATAGACATTGGAATTACCTACTTTACACTGTCTTGACTCAGGTCTTTATTTCTTGTTTCAGTGGTGTTTTTCTAGTTCACTGTTTTGCTGATGGTGACAAGCTTGTCTACAAGCACAATACAGGAAATAAATTAGACCTCATCAAAGAACAGTACTAATCCTTCTTGAAATTACTTCCCTGGAGGACAGTTTACTGTCACACCTTAGAAAAAAGAACTGCTCCACTTCGCAACTCATAAAACAAAATAAAAGTCTTTTTTCTCTAAGCCAAGAAATACAGAAACTTTGAGGATTACTCAAAAGCTCTACAAAAGAGCTTTTCAGTGAGACATCTGGTATTAACTAAGCATGTGAGGCTAAAATTCGATCCTTCACCTGCAACGACCCTGTGTAAGAATGTGTTACCCATGGGAGGAAGAGGCAGATGACTTCAAGTCACCCTTACACTCTTTTCGGTCAGGGCTGGTCTAAGAGCAGGTTGTAGGTATATTTGATACTGGCCCATAAGGAATCATTTACTTTTTTGGTAACCTCCCATTCAGCTTCCATCACAGCAGCTTACAGGCTGTTTTACAGGCCACAGCAGCCCAGGATCGCCTAAAAAACCTTATAATGCGAAGCCTTATCTGTATATCCACCTCTTCGCTCTGGCACCCCTGGCAGGTTTCAGAAGGAGGCTTGGGCAGAGATAGCTTTGGCTGCTCTATGCAACTTCTGCTCATGAAGGGTTCTCCTACGAACAGCTTAAGGTTGTATTGTGGTTTGCAGGGACATTGAGGACCAATAATTATTCCTTTGATAATAGATGGTACTAAATAGGAAGATGACTACATTTGCCTAGACTCTCAGTATTTCCTAGTAACGTGACAATCTCAAGCTCATTGTAAGAAAATGCATTGCAGGAGGAATTGAGAAACTGAGCATGTTTTAAAATATCAGGAATACCTACCATTCATGCCACTGCAGAGGGGCATTTCCAAGCACCATGTACCAGACTTAAGTGCTATAATCTTTAAGTACTTAAGATTGTAATCTTTAAGAGTTTATAGCTAGAATTGGGGGTGGGGGGAGACAAAAAGTTCAAGGGCATTGCCAATATCTTGGCTCTTTGCATTAGCAGGGAAGGTGTGATATAAAAGCCTCAGGTCATCTTAAGAAGAAGAATACTAAAGAGAGTAGCTCTCTCTTTAGTTCCCTTTTCCAAACCATACTAGATGAAAACAACAAACTCACCTCTCTGATCAAATCTGAGGGAGAAATTTCCTCCTGACTGAACATGGCAATCAGTTTAACCCAATGAGTTGACACACCAATTTAAAGCTAAAAGCGTCCATGTACCTTGCCTATGCCCTGACTCAAATTGCCCAGTCTCCAGTGCTTTGGAAGAAAGAGGAACTGAAAATAATTTCAGAAGCCAAATGTTACATCAAGAAGGAAAGCATTATAAACTCAATCTAAGCCTTAGTGTTTGGATTCAGACTTCCCACCTTTCCAAATCCATCAAACCTGAGCATAGTTTGGGCCCTAATATATTTACATAAATAGCACATATGTCGGGACTTAGCATAAGAGTATCATAGCCATATATAAAAAACACAGATTGGAGTCATCTCTCGCTAGAAATTGAACCTTGGGTGTGTCACCTAAAAGCAGTCATTATAATGACCGCACACATTCCTCCCAAAAAGTAAAGGAAGTCAGTAAAAGATTCTGTACTTTTGTTTCCTTCTTTTTTAATCAGTTTGATAATGTTGTTTCTTTTCACCTACCACAACTCAAGTGTCATCTGTGATTTGTGTGATTCATACTTGCACCTCTCTTCTAGTTAGAATGCTCCCTCTGCAGGCACAGCCATTTCCACAGCTTTTCCGAGTGCCAAAACAAGTACAATGCAGAGTTTTTATTATGAAATTTTTTATTTTGTCAAGAAATACAATTTCTTCTTGGCTCTGTTGTTAATATATTGGATGATCCATAGCGTATCAGAACATTTCTTTCTTTTGCACTTGCCTGCACAGGCATAGGTTTAGGGACATTTGCTAAACCTGATTCAGAATTTTCTGCATCTATAATTTATTAGTTACAGATTTCTTTTTTCTTTTCAAACTGATGGGAGTTTTCTAGGGATCATGTGCTGAATGTGTTCCTATTCCCTCATTTGTACAATTATGGACTGAGGAAGGTAAAACTGCCTCTTACATCCCTGTGCCTTCCCCTACCACTAATGTCCCCTGAGCCCCATCTCCTTCACTGGGCTCGTCTGCAGCATGCGGGGCAGCACCAGGCTCAGCATTACCTGCATTCCTCTGGCCAAGCAGCTGATGCCTTCTGTCTGCCTGCTGGTTAAGGGATGAGCCCCCTCTGGGTTTTTTCCCCCACTAAAGGCATAAATTGAATCTCTTTCCTTTACCCAGCCTCCAATTATCACCAAAACTGTCGAAAATGAATATGCTCAAGGCCTCTACATTTCTGATGAATTTGGCTGAAATCTACTGATGAGTTCAAAATATACTGGGAGAAAAGAAAGGACTAACATAGACAAGCAGAAACACAAGCAGAGTATCTCTTAAGCCTCATTTCCTCAAGAAATCAAGCTAAACATATGTGCATTAAGGCTTTTTAAGAAAACAAAGAAAGGGCTGTTCTTTTTGTTCCTCTATATCAATGCTATTAAAATTCATTTAGTTTCATAAACGCATTAGTTTGACAGTTCTGGAAATTAAATGTCTCTAGTTTCAGAACAAGCACAGTATCAGTAAAGGGCATGATGACTGTTGTGTCCCACTAGTAAGCTCCCTGTCCATCCTGGTAAGCCTCTGCAGAACGTGATGGAAAAATGGTGTTGTTTTCAAATGAGTTTGCTTTTCTTTTTCTTCTGTAGCCGATAAGTTTGCAAATTAGAGGCCTAACTATTGGTGATTTTGATCACATGGACCTTTGCTTGGGGAATAATGTTCTTCACCTGGAGCTTAAATAATGTGGGTGCCTGCATTTTGGGTGTTTTTTAATATTGATCTGTAAAGGAACTGTTTATGTATGTAACATTTGTTTATTTTGTTTTTTAAACTGTGTAGTTTGACTGACTGCTGCATAAGTGGAGGAAGATGTAACAGTTAATAGGTGATAAATTACAGACATTTCTGTGACTATTTTCAGGGAGACCGTGGAATAAGAGGCTATCCTGGGCCCCCGGGACCACGGGGAAGCGGAACGATTGGTCCCAAGGTTGGTACAATGCCATGTTGAAGCTTTTGTGCTCTTTTGTGATGCTGCCTGCCAGAGTCTGATCTCTCAGACACCAAAATATCTTCATATTGATTTACATTGATGCAACTGCCAGAGAAATCAAGCATAAAAACATGGGCACTGACCATACAGTTCTACCAACCAGATTAGGAAGGAATACTAACTGGATGAAAATTGCATTTGCAGCTAAACTTTATGAGATTACAGCTGGAAATTGAACAGAACTATCAGGTGGATAAATTAGTTAAATGATGCATTTCTTCTGTTTGTATCTATTCTGTTTCCAAGAGGTTCTTTTGTGGTGGAAAATATGTTAAGTGTGAATTTTATGTTTGCAATTTTTGCTCAATGAAATTGAATCCAATTAATTTCATTAGTAAAACCATTAGGAAAGAAGCATGAAAACAGGAAGTTAATTCTATAAGCAGCCAGCATGCAACATCTGGGCAATTTTTTCCTCCCTCCACTGAAGTGATTTATAATTCAAAAAAGACATACTGGTAAGAAAAGAAGTTCAATGCATGCCTGGATTTCTTTATTATAGGTGTATCCATCAATTATTTTTATAAAGGGAATGAAGAGAAACATTGTGTATATTTCTCCACTTTAACTTAAAAAAAATAGATACACCTTTGTAACTTTTTCTGTGATTTCCTTAGCAGAGATTAACAGAAGTCTCCACTGCCATTTTGAATAAACTAATATCTGAAAGGAGAAATGTTGCTATTACCAACCTGTTACAGAAATGCAGTGAGCGACAGAGCACAAATATTTTCTTAGGATGTCTGACTTTGCCTTGCTTTCTGAAAGCTGCAGCAATTTCAGTACCTTGGTAAATCATACAGACACAGTCTGTTTAAAAAAAGTAGGTTTGGACTGAGTGACAAAATCCTACAAATGTGTGACACTACATGCTGCTTCCATAAAGCCTTTGAGAATGAAAAATATGTTCTCTATGGGGAAACATTATTTTGTTTTCAAGGGTGAGGACCTGCTTGTAGCATCTAGTTCTTGAGACAAGCTATTTAGCACAATGTTTTGTGTGAATCCCTGCTTAAAAATATGTAGATTAACAGTATATTTCACAAGAGATTCTGTCAAAGTTTGTGGCAAATTTTATGTCTACACAGATGAGAATGATGACTTTTCAAACATCACTAATATCTAGAAGTTAAATATTCGAGCTATATATTTCTATTTAATGATGATCAAGTTTTGATATACTTCTGCCTAAATATTCAACATATTCAAAATGTAGGTAATTTACGTGCCACTGAATGAATGCCATTTACTGTATTGGAGCACGGCGACTATTTATTATAAGACAGTAATCAAAAAATCCAACCTGACCTCTACAGAAACAGTTATGAAGCTTGGTCAAAAGCTTTTTTCAACTAAATATAAAGAACAAAAAAAGGAAGAAAAAATTTAATTTTGATGTAATCAAAGTGATATGCTTCACTTCGTCACTTTGAAATGTTAGATTAGCCTGCCTCCAAAGCAGAAGGGCTTTACCTGGCTTTGACTGTATTGACACAAATCAGCAGGTGCTGCTTTGGCTTTTCTCTCTTCCCCTCCCACTTACAATTTTCTGAGTGACTGGTGCTCTCAGAGACTGTGATACCACAGGGACTGGGCGTATAGACATGGTGCACAAGAACTAGCTAACTTGCCTGGCAGATTTACTTGTGCTGGGTTTTATTGCTCTGGTCCTTTGTGCCTTTACTGTTGTGCCTCTCTTGTGTGGAGTGATTGCACGAAGCTGTTGTATAAAGATGGTTTCTGTTGGTTTCTACGCGGGAAAAACTGGGGAAAATATAACACTGTGTCATGGGCAGATTTTATTCTTTAATTATTTTCAGCTTAAATCTTCCTTTGCTTTCCTGGGAATTTGCCAATTATAATTACTAAGGCCCACAGCGAGAAACCATAAACCAAAGAAGAATCAGAACTAGTCTTTGACATGGTTTTACTTTTTGCTTGCAGTGACTTTGAGATGACTTTCTTACTGTCAACAGGAATAGAGCTTACCGCCTAATTCTTCTTTTTTTGCCTCACTGACTGTTACAGGGTGTTATGGGACAGAAAGGCTTGCCTGGTCCACCTGGCCCCCCTGGCGACAGCATACAAGGAAACAAGGTAATCCAGTTTAATGTGATACCTGTCCAGTTTCTTCTCAAAACTGTCTCTTAAGGAGATGCATTGTCTGTTTTTCTCTTTGCCACTGAGCCAGTGAATTCCTGCAAATATTCATTGTATATGTAGGTTTCTTGTTCATTAGGTCTGTAATATTTACTTTAACTGTTGAGTTTTCAGTATTGGCGGCATCCAATTGCTCTCCTATTATTCTTGTTGTTACAGGTATATTTAACCTGGAAAAAGTCTCATCTCTGCCACATCTTACTGATTTACTTAGATTTACAGGACACTCCAAAGAAAATATCCGGGGTTTTCTCTGGATGCCCTTCTAAAAACAGTAACAGAGATCTACCATGTCAAAATAAGTCAAACAACACATACAGGAATATAAAAGAAATTAGCCAGTCTCCCATGTACTCTTCATCAGGTTTTTACTCACCCAGTTCCAGCCATAACCACAACTTCTCTTCTTATAAGGAGAAACACAAACATGGTAACATATTCTGAACATTCAAAGTTAATAAATTGCCTTGTCATAAATGTATGGAAGAAAATTATTAAAACTGGAGGCTTTAGTGGAGAACAACCCAAGTTTCTCCTATTTCTCTTAAATCAGTGTGCTTAAAGTTGACCATATGATTGAATATTTCCCTGGATCAGGAGGACTGTGCTTAGCCCTCCAACTCTAGGTTATCAAACCACTAGTGATTCAGTAAGATGGGCGTTCTTTTAGTTGGGTTAGGAAAGATGCCTCTCTATACTGCAGTTGGCTGTAGACACAAAAGCCACCAGGGAATTCATTGACAAAATAGGTTTTCATTGGAAAATAGTGACATGCTGAAACAAACAAACAAAATCATTTAAATGTACCTTGTTGGCAAAATGTTTAAGAGGAGAATCTTTCTTTGGTTCTGCATGGAATTACAAGTTCTACCAGAAAAGCACTGATTCCTTCTGAATTTTTGTTCGGTACTTGCTCTGATTCCAGCTTCAATGTCTTCTATTTTTATCTTCATGTTCAATCATTTCCCTCTTTATACTGCAGAGAGCCCTTCCTTTTTTCACTGTGAGGTGTTTCATGGCATAAAAACATACTTTACTGTGTTCTTTCTTTTCTCCTTATTGTGTAACTCTCTTTCTTTAATAGATTCTTATTTATCTCATCTCAGGATTTTGCTAGACAGATCTCTACATGGTTAGAGTCATGACTGTCTAGACCTTTGGTTCTGATCTGTTTGCAGTTTTCTTCTATATTAATTGTTATCAGTAACCACAAAGCTATTACATATTTTAATGTGAGGGCATAAGGAACTTCTTATTTTCTTTTCTCTTCTTCCTTTGTTTGCTGAAGGCTCTTTGCTCTATTCTTACGGAAAATAGAAGAATTTCTGCCATCTCTGTATGGCTTTATGGTATAGGAAAACTATTTCCTGCCTGGCTTTAATAGACATTTCTGATGTGTTTGCAGAATCTAATACTTGGGATGTATCTCTGTTAATTCTATGTGTATGTGAGATTATTTATAAAGGCACAATTGCCATTCTGAACAGAAATCTTTCAGCAATCAAATGCATCTGATGATACATGAAAAAATATACAGATTATATAATTTTTTTTTGGTTCCTGAAAAAGGATAAAGGTTAGTCAAAATATGCTCAGTGTGTACATATACATCTCTCTCTCTCACCTCCCCCCTCACCCCCGAGTTTTGGATGCTATGTTGGCACTGCTATGAATAAATAGCTAAAGCATATTTTAGAAGTGTAGAGAACTCAGTTCCATTACGGAAGTTTTCCAGTGGAAGAACACAGTCCACTGACACACACTGTCAGACGAAGGCATGTTTGTAATGTAAGGATGTGGAGTTTATGGATGTAGGAAAGTAATACGTGCTCTGGCTATGGAAGGTCTTTGTCTTTGGGTTTGAAACAAAAACTGTAGTGATGAGGTGGATCAAACTCAGCTGGTGTTGTTTCTGTAGTTTTCCACGAGTTGTGTAGGTACAGTCTTGTCATTTAAATTTTCTTCCCTTAACAATCACTTTTTAAAATTATAGTTATTCTTATGTAATTCTTAGGAACAACTTCTTTCTGAACAACTTCAGCAACTGTCTTGTTCCTGTAGTACCTGTTTCCTCCATACGCTGATGGTTGTTGAGCTTCTATCTGTCTCTTCTGTCCTTCTATCTCTTCACGGCCATGTCAAACTTCATTCTTTTTGGCCACTATTCATCAGCTTAAAGCTACTATACTCCTGCATTTGAACTATCAATATCACTCCAAGTATCTTTTTATATATACATAGAGCTCAGTCTGCATATGGCAAGAACAGAATGTCAAAAAGGAGATGGTTTTCAAGTAACTTTATGTTGATAGCTACATTCACAGGTCTTCTTTTTTTATGCTTGGTTTCCTTTCCAAACCACAGTCTAGACATTCTCAGATCTGCATTCAGTTCATAGAATGACATTTTTACCTAAAAGTCCGCTTATTGATCAGTAATCTAGCAGGATATTAGGGTCAGGGATCCAAGGGTCTGCATTTTTACATGCATAGCACTTTGTTTTTTATGATAAGACTAATGGTTAAGTTTGAATTTAATTATGTAGGTTGGATTGAACAGGCAAAGCAATAAATATTTTTAAATTAATACAGCGCACTTCTTGGTTTTTACTAAATGTTCAGTTGTGGTATCTGTGATAAATCCTTCATATTTTGATTGATTGCACAAGTAGAGGAAGCAGGATTTGGTTCTGCAGCTGACTTTTTAGAGGATAAAACTCACATGTATGCCTGTGAGAAACGTCAGCTGTACAGGTATGGATTTTTTTAGAACAGTAGGTCTCATTCAGTTTTCACTGCCTGAACACCATCCTAACAATGTCAAATGGGCTGTAACAAATGGCAGCAATAAATCTATAATTTTGTCGGATCTGACATTTATTATTAGTGAAGGACGACTGGAATACACAGCATATCCTAATTCTGGTTCATATGTATGCGCTTGGCAGATCTGCAAAGGTGTTAATCAGGAAACTGTGTGATGACTCTAGTCAGGAAGGATAGTCAGTCCCAGTGCTGGACAGCAAGCATTGAAACAAGCTGGCACACTGCTTCACTATGTTTAAAAGCCATTTGCATTAATAACCTATGTGAAGGACCCAGGAAGCACAATCCTGCTAAAAAGTGACTTAAAGTAAATTAGATTAAATAGTCACTGTGCGTTCCTCCAACAGCACAAAATAAATTGCCTTGTGCATTCCATTGCCTTAGGAATATTTCCTATTTGGAAGCAATTCTTTTTTTTTTTTTTTCCTAGTGAATCAGCTATGTAATTTGGTGCATCACAGCTTCTTTTCCAGTCTCCAGAGTCTACGTAACAGTGTCTGAATTTTTGCTGCTGTAAGAAACTGGGGAGAGGGAAGGGGGGAAGTTCTGCTTACAGAGGCAAGAGGCTGCCTGTTAGCAGGTCAGTGATCGGTAGCCCCAGTGACGAGGAGAGCATTTTAGCTCCCTAAGTTAGGGCTAGTGGACCAAGAGGTTCCCACAGGACACGGCTGTAAAGGCAGTGCTCCAGTGGAGATGTGAACAGCAGAGTGCAGCGGGTGCCTTTGCCTAGCATGGGGCAAGACCACAATGCACCCATGTGTGAGCAGAAGCTCCCGTCTTAGCAGGATCCCAGTCAAATCTTGAATTTGGACAGGGAAAACCATCCATGGACCATGACTCGTAGTATACTGCCTCTTCTAGGAGCTGCATGTCATCGTCTAACTCCTGGTGAATTCCCAACTCATGGGACTCAGGAGCCTTGAGTACAAGGAAGAGAAGGTTGACTTGGCTGTGCACTGTGCAGCTGCTTCTCTGCCTGCAGAAATCCGTGAGCCCCTATCCAGCAAAGCAGGAATGGTCAGTGGTCGGTCCTTCTGCACTAGTGTGCCTTTGGTGAAGGCTGGAGTCTTGATAAATTTCGAAACGTTTTTGTATTTCTCTGCCCATTATGAGCAATAGAACCCCTTTAGGCCCATTTGTGAGCAGCTATACAAGTGTTAGTAAAAGATGCTTTAGTGAGACAGTCTGAGAGCTCTTGACTGAAAAATAAAACTAACTAACCTTGTACTTGCATCTCATAGGCTAGGTTTGGTACAGGTGATGACTGCTCCTGATCTCATTGACATTCTCTGGAGTTGGTTTTGGTATCTGCACCGGGCACTGCTGTTATGTGAATTATGTATGTAATGTGAATTATGGTGAAGCATTTAGGTACCAGAGAATATAATCACCCCAGCTGTGTTTAAAATGCATACAGCAGTTGATCTGAAGAAAATATTTGTGTTACCCTATTAAATAAAGCAGCAAAGTTTCTGGAAACCAGATGCTGTGAAGGATTTTCTGTACGTATTTTATTACAGCTGTGTTTTATAACATGTTGTATGCCCACACTGCTAGCATGAACATGCTTTTCAAGTCTGTGTGCATGCAGCACGGCATGCGTAACAATCATTATAAGCAAATTTGAACTTTGTAGCTGGACTGATACTGTCTTCTGAAGTATCAGCAGAAAGATGTTCTGCTCTCCACATTGTGAAAAGCAGAGATGTCTTTTTATTTACTTAAGATCAGAAAAACTTAGTCAACCCTGCAGAGATTCTGGGTGTGTATTTCTAGAGAACCTTTGTGCTGGACCTCATTTTACTGCTTGTGGACTGGATGAATAACTGTCTGGGCCTCAATGAGGTTACTTTTGTCTTTCATCTGTTTCAATGAAATGACAATATTTCATTTAATTTATCAGGAATAAATTCTTCATTATATACTTTATAAAGGCTTTATGTGTGTTCTTAATCATACCCAATTGCTTATTTCTCCAGCTTTAGACCAATTCTGTCTTGAAAATTATGTGCTTCATTGCATAATACAAATATCTGGCTTTCTCTATGATGTAGAATGTTATAAAATGAATAGATACAGCATAGATTTTACTTTAATTTTCAGTTAAACTTACTTTCCTTATTCTGTTCAGGGAGAAAAAGGAAATCAAGGTTTTCCTGGACTAAAGGGATCAATAGGAATTGGCCTTCCTGGACCAAAGGTAAATCCTAGGTTTGCAGTAAGGAAAAAAAGGTAATTTTTTCTTCCTTTATTGATTATTGGGTGTGACAGGTCTTTGAAGATAAATAGAAGGCAAAGACATTGCCTTGTATAGCTAGCAAGGTAAGTGCCTACTACTTACTGTCAGCTTTGAAGTCTGTGAAAATCCTAATTGTCATTAAAGACCAGGCTCTAAAGTAGGATCTAGAATGAGGTCATACCTGTTAGCAGGAGAATAAAATTAGTCAAATTATGTATTCAGTTATCTTAGATATTTTTCAGGTATTACAAAACATCCTTTTATTTGCCAGGCTTTGACAAAAAAAGAATTGCTTTTTGACTAATGTATTTTAAGGGCTTTGTTTTATTTGACTCATTTTTTTTTACAATGATTGAAGCCGAAGCTTGAATCTCTCCTTACTGAACAACTTCCTGGTTGATAAAAAAAGTTGTAAGAATTTCCTACACATACCTATTCCCACCTAACAAAATTTGCGCAAAGAGAATTTAAATACTTTGGCTATTTATTAGTGATTTTGAGATGTGCAGCTTCTGATGGGAGCAGCCTTGCCAAAGGAAACCAGGGCTTATGGTCAATGTGGATGTGCAGGCCAACTATGTGCATACACAACTGAGAACAGTGTCCCCAGGCGGAATGAGCGTTGATATAAATGCATGGTGCAGTACACTACCTTTAATTCACAGCATGGGCCTGGGCCAGCTGGGCAGCCCCTCTGCAATATTACAACATAGCTGAAATACTGAATTTATTGTGAAGGCTCTGTCTGAAAAGCCTGAGAAAAAAAACCATGGCAGTCTTCATGGGAGAGCAGAGATGATCAGGCTCCCTAACTTTAAGATGTTACCCAAATAAGAGTTCAATCCCTTCTGTAGTCACCTGAGGCAGGCAGTACCCGTTCAGAGCCCCAGCCATTTGTTGCCTGGACTAATGATGTTCATGGTACTATGGTCTACACTAGCTCACATTATATAGCACTTTCTCAGACTTCTGTATTATTCAAGCTACTACAGCTTGGAGCTTTTATGCAACAGTGAATATCAAGCTCTTTCACACAGATTCAAATTTCTGTGTCCTAACTCTGTTTTCTCTGAGATGCCAAATGCTACATACTATAATAATAATTGCAATATTTTCACTCTTCTTCATATTCATCTTGTATCTTGACTAATATTCGAGACCCCATGTAAATCTCTCCAAATACTCACAATTTTACTGTTTGCTGTTAATATAGCAGACTTCTCACACATGAAAATGAATGGTTTAGTTCAGTAGGAATTTCATATAAGTGCCAAATACCAAAGAGATCAGGTTTTCGTATATTTATGTGTAAGAGAGTAGCAGCACCACTGCAGTCAGTAGATCATATTTGTTCTCCCTTACGCTGACATTAATTTTGATGAAGTTAGATTCAATTCATGGACAGGTAATGGAAAGTAATATCCTTTGCTGGATATTATGATTTTGTGAAATAGAATAGAAACTGTCTTCCAAGAGCTTACTTAGTGAAGACTGGTTTCTTAATGCTGTGGAGGAGCTGTGTACAATTTTGAGGTTCATACCAGTTTGAATAAGATCAGAATCAGATTGAGACAATCAAAAGGGTTCCTTAGAATTGATAGTCACCATGGCAAATGCTGTAACACAGGAGGTATCTATGTGATTCCATTGGCTGGGTAATAATGAGGAATAATATCAAAGGAGACAGTAATCTAGATAAATTTCTGACCTTTAACGTTTCAAGTGAAATGTAACGTGGTCAGTAGCTTCCAGAGAGAAGTAAAAAACTGTCCTGCACAATCTCCTTCTTGAAGAAATGCCTAATTTAGAACCTGAATCTTTTGATAGTATGTTTCATACTTGCCTTACGTGAAAACTGTCTCTTGAAATACCATAATGTTGAATGCTTTCTCTTTTTGGAAATCAAAAGGTTTAGTCACTTGAGGAAAAAAGTGCGGAATTGCTTCTGAATGTGAAACTACGTATTTTCCAATGGATGTAACAGTCCAGGCATGCCTTTTCCTCTGTTCTTTGCAAGCTCCCAGTTTTTCGTGTCAGTTCTATACAAAGCTGGTGTGAGTTTCAGTACATTGGCTGATGTAAGGCAGTTATGTCTCTCCATAGGTTTGAATTAACATAGGTCCAGCATAAACATCGGTTTAGAGTTTAAGAAAATCAAAGAAGAGTAAAAAATTTTAAATTCTTGACATTTGCATAAAGATGTCTTTACCCCGTACTCCTGAATTAAAGTAATTTTCCACAGAAATTTCTTAAAGGTGTTTCTACTGCCCATCTTGCTTTCTCTGAGAGCCTGCTTTCAGATGTTCTCTTCACAATACATACAACATAAACCAGCCACACACACAAAAAAAAAAAAAAATCTGAAAATTTATCTTAAAAGCTCATCGAACCATAACTCCAGCTCTGTCAACAAAACTGGAGTTACTGACTGTGTTTAATATGGATGTTTTAAATTAGGGAGACTATGGAGATAAAGGTGATCCAGGGAGCAAAGGTGCCAAAGGAGAGGCTGGAGACCCAGGACCTCCAGGACCAAAGGTGAAACACATTTTCATATTACTTAATTTTACACAATAGAAATTAGACAAATTTGGCTTTTGTTAATCATTGCATTCTACACATTTTCAGGGAATTTGGGGAAGAAAAGGTGAACCTGGTCTTTCGGTAAGTATGTACATGAATTAATTTAAAAGATAGGAGTTTATTTTGGGGAAATATTTAAAGGTTATGTGATGTTACACAAGGTTGTTTATGGGGCATTGCATTGCCTGCATTTTTGTAAATAAATAAAAAGATAGATAGATTTCAGCATTCTTAAAACTAGAACACACAGCAAATTAATTAATACTCTTTTTCAGAGAGAAGAAGTTATCAGACTTATCAGTGAAATATGTGGTAAGCATTCCAATATGGAAGAAAATTAGTTCTAATAAAACACACTGAATTTATATTGATGGAATGGATTTGTCCTCTGCATGTTTGTGCGTAAGGATACCATTGATGTGAAAATGATGCTCACTATGTTGCCAGAGCTATACTGGAAGTAATTTGGTCCAGCTCTGTTTCTATTTTCAGTATCATTAACTATCAGTGAATTCATTAATTGAGCTTTAACTGACTGTAAATCTGATATATGAGTTCAATTCATCTTTATGAAGGTGGTTTCTCATAAAATGCCTGAAATGGTTATTCTTCTAGGTTGTGGTATCAGATGTAGAGTAACACCACTGGAACTAGTATTTGTCATTGACAGTTCAGAAAGCGTTGGACCAGTTAACTTCAATATTACCAAAACTTTTATGAAAACAATCATTGACAAGATATCTGCCAACCAGGCTACAACCCGCATTGGCATTATCAACTTCAGCCATAAAGTGGAGTTGGTGTCTTCTCTGAAGCAATACTCAACCAAAGAATACCTGAAATCAGCTGTTGATAAAATGCCCTACTTAGGAGAAGGCACGTACACAGCTTCTGCTATCCGAGAAGCCATTCAGTTATTTCAGGCAGCACGCCCGGCAGTAAGAAAAGTGGCTGTTGTAATAACAGATGGACAAGCGGACGCTCGTGATAAAGTACGGCTAGATACCATAGCAAGAGAGGCCAATGCTATGAATATTGAGGTATTTGTCATTGGGATTGTTCAAAGGACTGATCCTCATTATGATGATTTTCTGAAAGAAATGCAGCTCATTGCAACAGACCCTGATGAAGAACATGTTTACCAGATAGATGACTTCATGACACTTTCAGGTAAAAGAAATTATTTTAGTAAGAAGAAACTTGGAATAAGCATATAAGAGGGTTTGGCTCTTCCCATAGCAAGGCAAGACAGCCTGCTGATTGGCAGCTTATGTTTCTCTTTTGGATGCAGCTCTTTCTTCTGTTTCTCCTCTTCTTTGGCCAAATGAAACCTTTGCCAAATTTTTACCTCTTGCAGAAACAATAAAACACAATGAACATCAGTTTTCTGAGCCAAGGCCTTCTTTGGGGCACTCCTCTTTTGTGAGAGCTTGCATCAGCCTTCCCTCACAGTCCTTTTGTGCTTGGCCATGGTTTCATCCCAGACGGGTGTAGATTTCCTTCCACCTTGACACAACATCTCTGTCTCGTTCTCTCTCTTTATTTCATATGGCTCTTGTCAGTCTTGGAGTCCCTCCACCACCTCTTACAAGTACTCCTGGGTTTTTTTCTGAAAGCCATAGGGAAACCTATGCTTTCATCCTGATTCTAGGTGAAAAGTGGTGGAGCAACACACAAGGAAATGGGATCTGATAGTACATTATATATTTCTAACTGTGGCTTGAGAAAATCTTGTGGCCACAGCTGGAATCAGGAGAAAATCCAGAGGAAACCTATAATGACCCATGAAAACAAAACAAACAGTACATTGATCTAGACTAACCACAAACTAGCCCTATAAAGTATATTTTTCCTGAGCATAAACTTATTTTGCTATGCTGAGCCTGTGGATGGAGTTAAGTCTGGATTTAAGGTGTTAACAGTAAGAAGAGAGTCCAAGCTAAGGTTCTGGTCCCAGCTGGGCTTAAATTTAGGGCTCTGACTCAGGCTCCAGCATTCAACATAAAAGTATTCCCAGTCACTGATTATTTTTTTTTTTTGTGCAAATAAGTAGAATGTGTCACCCAGTTTTTCTTTTTCCTTCTTACATGTAAACACTTTCTTCACTTCACTCTGGTTTTTTTTTTTTTTGCCTTCACTGTTGAGCTATGACTTCTGCTTAAAAAAATTACTTGGTATTTTTATCTGTTTCTTCTTAAAAGAACAAAAAGGCCTTAATATCAAATAATTCAGAGACTGCGTTACTTTATTACTTCTCATTTGCATTTTGACATAACTTTAGAAGATGGTCTTTCACAAGTCGCTATCATTAAAGATTTAGTGTTAATACTGCACTAAAAGCTTGTGGTGAATCATTATGACTTTTCTTGATTACCCTTAATAAATTTCATCATTCTGTTAATCTTTTCAGCTCTTGAAAATAAACTGATCACAAAAATCTGTGAGAATGTGTCTGAGGTCTACACCAGAAAAGATATTGTTTTATCTCTATCTCCAAGTCCGGAATCTGAAATTGCTAGTGAAGATACCAATAACCAGTTACCCAAAATGACAACTTCAGAGATTTATACGCTCCCTACAGAAGGAACCGGTTATCCAGTAAGTAAAGGAGTAACAGTTATCAAATGTTTTTTAAAGATGTGTGTCTTTATTTGAATTCAAACACTCTTTATTTCACCATTCACCAGTCTTTTAATATGCAAATAATGTGTCATTTGGCTAGACCAAAAGATTTGAACAAAACTTTTAGAGTGAACTTATTTGTTGAGAACAGAGGCTTACAGAAGAAAGAGAGTAATACCATTTCTTAATTGCAATAAATGCCAACAGTCCTTATATTTTTTTTTGTAGTTCTTATTCATCTTAGAAGGGAGTTAGAAATCTTACAGATACGTCTCTACTGAGGCAGACACATAGTGTATAAGGCATTTATTTATGTGCAAGCTGAGTGTTAGTACAATGCTTCTTGTCATGGAAGACAAGAACACCTGCTTTTCAGGTGTTATTAAGCCTTCAGTATTGTTTTGCTTTCCACATTGGGCTGTAGTTCTAGGACTCCTCATTCATGTTACTCTTCGTTCTCCAGCTTTAAATTCCTCCTACCCTGCATTGGGGTTCTGCCCTCCAACATGGTGCTGCTGCACAGATAGGCAGGTGGAGTTTTAATGCAATAGATAAATATTTTCTGCAGGTGTGTATCACCTTAGTTCCCTTATTAGGTCTTTGGTATTTTTCAGCCACTGTCTTATTATCAGAGTAGCATATTTGTCACCTTTACAGTATATCAGCACTAACTCTCTAGGGTGTTTTTATTGCTTTGCCTAAAAATAGCCAATGATAAAAATTGGGCATTGCTTGCCCCTATAACCTGTTGAATAAACTATTGAAATATTTGATGTATAAACCTCTGTAGCTGTATGGAATGGATATAGTGGACCATGATACTGGTATTTAAATATTAAGTGAATTGAACACAGATTGGAGCTAATTAAATATTACTGGTTTACTGTGGAGGAGTCAATGGATTAGCCAATATTAATCCTTTGGATTATTGTTTATGTAATATCATTCATATTTAAATAGTTCACTTTCAAAATTCAGTTTTGAATCACACCGATACACCCGAGTAGGTGTGATTGATTTAGGTTTGGGGCTTGTAATACCTCCAGGTAGATCTGTGTGACACTGGGCGTCAATTTTGACATTCTGTATCATTAAGAAAAATAAATGTAAACCTGGATTTATAGCTGCTGACTTTATAAAGCATGTGATAAGGATCACAGATAGAATTAGTTTTAAGTGATTAGATACTCACACACTTGGTTCTGGCTGGCCATGGTTATTATAGTTAAATCTTCAAAACTGTTGAATTACTATCAGAAATAAACACAGCCTTTTTGTAGACCTGGAGAAAAAATGCAATATGCAAAGGATTCGATGAATTGTCTGCATATTTACATTTCACCTAGACTTCATTTTTCAGAGTCCAAATAACTCTGAAGAGTTTTCTTAAACTGACTGAGTGTCTCAGTAGTGGCCTGTAAATGGGAAGATATTAAATAGTATCAGATTCCCTCCTGTTCTCAGTAGGTAATCAACATGTGGGATTAATTCAGTCATTTGTACCATACAATATTAAGATCCTTGCAAATCTTCTTGAATATACTAAAACACTAGAGGGGCAACTTTTTATATAATAGTCTTAATTTGAAGAGCACGGTTGGCTTCTTAACACTTCCATCAAGGTAAACTCTAAAATTCTAATAATTAGCAACTGGCTGTTAGCTAGAAACAGGAAAATGGGTGATTTGTCACTTGGCTTGATACAGGCAAGGACAGATCTATGAGATAATCTTACTAATAGGATGTGGTTCCTATAACACAAGTTTTGGAAAATTTTGCTGTACTCGAGGGATTCCACATCTGAAATGATCTTTAGAGGAGCATAATGTACATGTGTTTTTCTATCAATAACAAGTACCCTGTTCCTCCTGCCTGCCATTTTCCATTCCTTGACAGATTGAAGATGTCAGATCATTCCCAGTGAGTGTACTAGACGTTAAGAAGCACTGATTTACCCCAGAGTTCCTCCCATTTTTTGTTTTATTGATATTACAGACTAAGCAGTGACTAAAATTTTGCTTCAAATGGATGAATTCAGCTTAGTGACTAAATTGAAGGCATTACTTTGCCTTTTCATTCAGCTGTCAGTGTTAGAAAATCATGGTCACGTACTGAGTAATCACTAGAAGGAGGTCTGAACCCACCTGCTGTAATGGTATTTTTTTTCACGTGTTATTTAGCAAAAGTTTCCTACGTAATTATCTCAATTTTTTCTTGTAGCATCTGAGCCCAGACAGAATTTTAAGTTATAAGATTTTGACTCCTTTTGCAGCCTAGTCCACCACAGACCAGATATACTGAGCCACCGCCATCTGCTCAGGATCACACTGTGACCACCCCTGCTCACAGAGAATCGAGATTTCCCCCACTTTATGACATACCTGAAATCAGACCTCAGAGTCCAGTTGTCAATTCTTTGTTCAATGTAACTGCTAGAGAAGATCACCATCTAACTGTGTTGCAAACACAGGTAGCAACAACCCAAAAAGGTAAGTAGTAAATACTGTCCTCAGATACTGGGTAGCAAGTCTGCACCAAAAAAACCAACAAGCAAACCCCACTCCCTCCCCAATATAGTTACTAGATTTTTATCACCTTTTGTTTTTCTGGGTGCTCTGTGTACAGACATCACACACAGTGAGAGCCAGATTTTCAAACCTAGAAGACAAACAACTCTTGCATACCAATTGTGTGCTTAGGTATTTAAATAGCAGCTTGGTTCTTATATCTGGATTTAGGCAGTCTCATTTCAAACTGATCCTGTATTTGTTTAGGCCTGTTCGGGTAACTCATTAATAGAAATGGAGTTTGGCTACAAATTTGAGAGAGGCATATATGTTCCCAGGCACTACAAGAAAGAAAACGAAGGGTTGCTCTTTTTACTGAAGGAGGCACTTCTAGGGTAACGTAACTTATTCCCAGAATCCAAGCTAACTTTTACTGATATACTTTCAGATCCAAGGTGCTTGGAACCTATGAAACCAGGGGATTGTCGGGACTATGTGGTAAAATGGTATTATGACAAGAATGGCAATTCTTGTGGCCAGTTCTGGTACGGAGGTTGCAATGGTACCAACAATAGATTTGAAACGGAAAAAGAATGTCGAGAAACCTGCAGTGATTGATGAATAAGTAAGTTGTCTTCATCAGATCCTCCTTCAATCATCTCTTTTCCAGGCTAAAAAGATTTAGTCTATTTAAATGTCTCCCATACTATCCATACATATTGTATCATCTTTTATACCTTTGATCAACCTTGATATGTTTGTCTGAACCTTTTTGAGATGGTGGGACCAGAAGTGCACTTCGTAGTCATGGATTTATACAGTGACACAGTGAGGTTTTCTACTTTGTTCTCTAGTCCTTATCTTACAGTCTCTAACATTGTATTTGATTTTTTGACCATTACTGAGATTGGAGGTGATATTCTCATAGGTCATAATTCCAAGACTTCATCTATAGGATGAGCTGAGAACCCATCATATTATATGTGAATTTATGATCATTTTTCCCCTTGTGTATTATTTCACATTTATGAAAACTCAGTTTTCCTCTTCCACTCACAGCTCACACAGTCAATGTCACACAGCTCACACAGTCAATGTCACAAGGTCCTTCTGCAATTTCTTGCAGTCACCTTCTTTATTACTGCAGAGTAACACAGTATTGTCACCAATTTTGTCAGCTCACTTTTTACTCCCTTCTCTAGATCACATACAACTATGTTGAGTAGGACAGACCATAGCGTACATCCTCCAGTGACTTCTCTCCACTGACCATTTATCCCCTTTCCTTTGTTCTATTCTTTTCACCACTTACAAATTAGAAGACTGTCCCTCTCAAACCAGTATAACTTTCCTTTGGGGAGGGACCTCATGTTTTGGAAATCCAAGCATACTATACTAACTGCCTTAGGTCCACATGCTTAGTGACTGAGGCATGGACTTCAGAGGTTGCTTATCAGGAGTGCATAACTTCTTTTACAAAAGCCATATAGCTCATCCCCAATGAATTGTACTCTATTTCATCTTTCAGTACAGGAAAATTCTATTGAACTTCAGCATGTGTTTTTCTAAACATTTCAGGAAAATTAAACAATTCCTTATTTCTTCTAGAAATGACTGCTGTTTGGAGTTTTTAAAGCTGGAAGTTCATGTGTATTGAGGAAGAACTGACTGAGAAGAATCCAAAGTGATGTGTTAATCTGAATATATTACTACCATTCTCTACTGCTTTCCCCAATATTGTATTCACATTAACTAGATTCCCGTATAACGTATGTTATCTGCAACACCATAGCAATAACTTACGATCACACATACACACACATGGGAACACACCTTTTCCCTCCACATTTATATTAACTTGTTACTACTACTTGTGGCAATGATGAGATTCTGGTTTTGGGATTAAAAAGTCAAAAGTGTTTACACTTAGCATTTAATGACAGAGGTCTCAGTCTCATGGAAGAATAAAATATGTTCTAGTTTAAAACAGAGTAAGTGGTTCCTGAAATTAGCACTCTTAATACAGCATTTAGAGACATAAATTAAGATTTCCATTAATTAGAGTACCTCTTTGGAATGTAAATACCACAGCTATAGGTAATTAGAGGGTTTTTTTCCCCCCATTAATGCACATTTGGATTAACGTCAATATAATGTTTTCAATTACAAAGGTAGGACTTTCATTCAGAATTACATTAAAAACAGGATTCTTCGTGTCCTTTAGGCTAGTCAATGCATTTCAATTTCTCAGGGCCTCTGTGTTAGGAAAAAAAAAAAAAAAAAAGAAAAAAAAATGTTATTTAGCTCTAATATATGCTATTAAATTAAAAAAGAGAAAAGCACCAAAAGATGTATATAAATGTTTACTTATATGATTTCTACTTTTAGCTGTAATCCTACATGAACATATCATTAAAAATGAAAATTATGAGCATGTCATTAAAATGGAAAGCAATACCTGAAAGAGTCATGGATTGTTATTTCTTTGCAAACAAAAGACTAGTATCTACACAGGCAGTATGGACAATTCTTGATATGTCTAAACAATTACTTGCAAAATTCCACCCCGCCTCCCCCATGTAACCAAATGATAGCATGTACCATGCAAAATGAACGTGTTTGCAGCAGACAGGATGCAAACTTAATTCTATGGAAAGATGTGCTTGAAGTACAGTTTAAAAGTTCCTAATTTTTTTTTTTTTTCCCAAAAGTCTGGCCTCATTAGTGAGTTTCAAAGTAGAAAAGAAAGAACTGACAGCAGCCCCCAAAAAACCATCCTGCTGTTATTATACTCAGAACTAATCTGATGATCACTCAAAAAAAACCCCTGAGGGCACAATTAATTTCTGTGTGACATGGAACAGCAAAACTCAAGGACATTACCTTGTACTATGTGTCCTGTGATACCCTGAAAATGAAGGGATTCAATGTTGTAGAACAAAAGTCAAGCTGAAGAAATCAAGAACTAGTTTCCTTTCACAGAAAAAAATCCAGAAAGTAAAATTTGACACAACTTTTAATAAGTCTGTTAGGGTTTTTTGCATCAGAAAAATAAATTGCTTCAAAGCATACAACAAATTATATAGATGGACTCGTGATAAATAAAATCAGCTACATATAAAGCTGGACATAAGCAGCAAATAAGGTAAAAGGTTAAATAAAAGGTTTCAAGTAAACAAAGTGCCTACTAGTGGTGCGAAAAGATCATGGAAAGAATCAAACTACTGTTCAGTAGTAAAGCCAAGGCCATCATACCAAGAATATCAATGTGCTAGAGACCTCTAATTGTGAACGGATGTCCAGAACAAAAGAGGAATAAACACAAATTTTAGGGAAAAAGAAGAGCAAGAAGGATAGACACAATGATGCTTTCAAATTGGCTGGAAACAGTAGATTCAAAACTTAAAACATACTAAAATATATTAACATACTGTCAAACTTGAAAGATGTATTGAGAGACTTTTTTTCTAGGCTAGGTCTCAGATCCAGTATTCAGAATTGATTTTTGTTAGATGACAAAGTCAATATAAGAAATATTAAAAGAAAGAGGCTGTGCAAACATTTTTAAGAAAAAGATTAGCACAAAATATGACTCTCAAAAGATGAAAAAAACCATCCGAAAGAAAAAAAAAAAGCACCAGCATTCCCCCCCATCCCAAAAGGACCCTCATCCTACAGCAGCCTGGAGTCAGTAACAGTGTGACATCATACACTGATATAGGCAAGCAAGTTACTTAAGTTGTAGATTGAGATAGATAGATATAGATAACTAGAGAGACAGATAAGTAGATAGATACAGGGATAGAGATACATCCAGATGAAGATGCAGAGAAAAGATCTTTTCATCCAGAAAAGATGAAAAATTTGCAGTTAAACTCTACAGTACATTACCTTGTGAATAGCTGTAAAAAAACCTCTAAGTGTAACAGGTTACAAGATCCACTTCATTTCACACCTACCAGGAATATTTTAGGTTTAGCTGCACCTGGAAACCCACAGCAGCAAAGCCCACTGGAATTGCAAGTAAGTCTAGGAATTTGCAGGATCTTTCAAGTCTGTTCTAATCTTCTGTGCCTGAGCAGTTTCTTCAGGGATGGGATTAGCTATTGTGTTCGGCTCCAGATCTCCAAAGAGATACATCTAATCTGAGGAATACTGGAGATAATGAATTTGGGAATAAATGTGAAGATGTAAGTTACAGGTTTGCAATAATACCTTTTACAATGTTTAGTGCAAACCTTTCTGGTAAAGTTGACAAGCTTCAATAAGTACAAATAGTGACATCATTTGCTACATAACAATGCTAAAAAAAAGCAGCAGTTACTCTTTAACATGCATACAAGGAATCTTCTTAATGCAGTTAAACCAGTGTGATCCAGAAGTTCACTGCTTTCTTTTCAACTTTCATGTAGAGTTGACTAAACCTTTTGTAGCAAAGAAGCAGAAGTGAAGGCTATAAAGGTTTTCTAAAAGTTGTATGGTGTTCAAATCAGATTATCCTGAAATAAGCATCCTTTTCTATTCAGGTCTTTCTGTGAATCTCTGGATGTATGCTCTGATATTTAGTAAACCATGAAAAAGCACGTAAATCCCTGCTGAAAGGACAACTCTTCTCTAAATCTGTATCAGCACTGACTGGCAGCTCCTGTGTCTCCTCCCCCAGCTCTGCATCCTCAGGGGTGTCAAGGGTCAGTAAACCAGGAGAGGGCACCTCTTGCCAAATGTCCACTGCTTTATTCGCGAGTTGTATAAAATCATAAAAGATCATTACTAACTGAAAGCATTACAGTTTCCACTGGCAAACAAACCAACCAACCCTTTATTTACATCACAGGTGGATTTTAAAAGCAAGAGTAGTTTAATCATGAAATCCTTATATCTTCTGCTAGACCAGGCCAAACACTATACACCAAAAAAAGCTAAAAATGGTTGAGAAAAACACAGGCTTTTCTTTTTCATCATTATAAGGTGAATCCTTTTTCTGACATCCTTGCTTCTAACAATTCAGAAAAAGACTCGGAAAATTAACAAGAAAATAGTACCCCATCTGCTCATCATAGAACAGCAGCATCTTTTCACTTTGAGAAACTCTACCAGTCTCTTGCTAACAACTATCAAATTGAATTTATCTTTTGCTTTAACCCAGTTCAGTCACTGTCTGTCCCTAGGGCCCGTTCAGACTGTTTTAATAACACTGTCTGTTCATTGACCGTCCTGCTGTCTACACTCCTCCATTTCTTCTACATCTTCAAATTTCCTCTCTGTTACCCTAAATTGACTGAAAATATGCAACATTTCCTGCACTGCAGTTTCAAACATCCTTGGAAAACTGATTACCATGTTTCCTTATTCGGAAGTTGCTGTCAAAGATATTCCTTGGGGGAAAAAACAAATTTTAAAAAAGACTTTACTGATAGCATGGCTGAGACAAGCATCCACTTTTTTTACAGAAAAATTTTATGGACAGTATAGATTTATTGCAGCATTCCTGCACTTTTCTTGCTCAGCTGCTTTCTTAGCTCTTTTGGTGCCATCTGCACATACAGCACACCTTTCTCGAAGCTTGTAAAGGCATCCAGCTCATAGCACATAGTTTAAAGCAAGTTCTCACAGGTAACCTCATGAATTTTTAAAAAAGATCTTTTATTAAAACCAAAACAAATAAGTCCTCTTTCTCCACCCCTCAGTGAAAGAGCCAAATTCTCCTTGGGCCGGTGTGTGGGCTGGGACACCCCAGCTCTACCTGCGAGTAGAGCAACTGTTCTAAGGTCTCCTGACACATGAGGTACTGTACGTTCAGCAATGAGATCTTTGACATCCCCATTATCTACCTTTATTCCTTCTACAGCTTCTTATCAGTCATCCTTTATAATCATTTCAGTCTCCTTAGACTTACTTTTTACCTTCCCAGTTGCAGAGTTCTTCCAGCTGCTGCTGAAGCTGAATCTGCAGCAGATCAAGGTTTTGAAATCATGCAGGCAAATGTAAGCAGATATGTCAGCTATCATACTTGGTAGCTAGACAAAGAAATAATAATTTATATTTAGTTACTAGATTTTTACTTGAGATGGCCTTAAATATAAGTGTCTTTACTTCCAGGAGTATTATCACATCTTTTGGTAGGGACAGAATTGGGTCTAAGCTTCAGGGGTAAACAAAACCCAGATTTTGAGCCAAATTCTACTTAAGCTTGGCTTTTTTTTTTTTTTTCCTTCCTAACTAGGAATATGTAGAAATTCAGCCAAATGGGTAAGGCTCTATAACATGATCCATAAAGACTCTCTATCAGTATGTAAGACCTATTTTAGAGGCATTTCTAAGATGAAAGGAAGAGTATGTGAGCTCTCCTCCTTGTTTCAGAGTGTCTGCTTTCAGCAGCTGTAACCTCCCTGCGTGTGGACAGGGAGGGAGAAAGCAGATTTTTGCATTTTATTGGCATGGCAAAAGGGACCTCGCCAACATCTGGCACGGTTGACCATGGGACACAAAGAAAACCATTTCTTATTGTAAAACTAATGGTAGATAGGAGTTTTGACAAGAATAAATCTGGCAACCACAAGGCTCAACATGTGAGTAAATCCCCCAGAAGAGTTTTGGATTACCTTTAAAATTGTTGCAAACTCAGCTAATCCCAGATGCTGCTGGAAGTGTTTGGGCTGGTGCTCCTCTCTCAGCAGCTTAAAGCTTTCAGGACACTTAAAAAAACCTACCAGAGCAGTAAATAAATGAGCAACAATTCAAAAAAGCCCCCAGGCCCAGGATGTGCCTGGGTACATCCCCTTCAGCAGCAGGGCTGGGGAAGAGGGGCTGCAGGGGAGAGACGGTCAGCATGTGGAAAGCATCGATTCAGAGAAGGATTTCAGGGGTTTTGTGGTCCGGTTGCTGCATACTGGCCCAGGGGTGCCCCGGGCTCGCTGAGCACACAGGCACGGGTGTGGAGAGCAGGGCGGGAGATGGAGGCTGGGGACAGTTGGTAGCAATTTTTCCATGGAAAGCAAATAGCTAGTAATTTTTCTGAATTACCATCATGACATAATTGGCAATTTCAGCTACTTCTTACTTCATTCAGGGCAACTCCCTAGTGCATCGGGTTTTCACAAAGCATAGCTTCTGTCAGTTTTAACTACATTGTAAATTAACAGGTAAAATATATTTCTGCTGACCAGAAAGGCTGTATTTTCCAATTAATTCAAGCATAATGAGATTCATCTATAAAATCGGGGTTTGAAAATTAATATTTTCATTGCAATGGCCCTCAGAGAACTACGACTGGGACTCCATCAGGCTGCACGCCACAGAACTGTGCAGGTCACAAGTTACTTGAGGCACAGGCTGCCAAAATACACAAGTCGCTGTAATAAGCAGAAAGTGTACTGACGAAGGCAGTGCTGGAGGCTGAACTGCGCTCTGCCTGAAGTGAATATCATGTTTGCAAATAGAAATCTTCAATTTTTGTTCTGGATGAACTGTACAATATAGTCAACCAAAAGTCACAGTACTCGCTGGGTATTCTAGAGCATACAGGCGAACTTGGGTGAGTGAAAACCATTCTTTGAGCAAGATCCTTGAGAATTTAGTAGTCATGTCAGGCTTTTTGGGGATTTTTTGACACGCTCAGTGATGTGTTGGATTTGTTTACAATTCATAAGCTGGTTGAAACTTTCCTTTTCAAGAGCAGAAAATCACCCAACAAAAGTTCCCTTAAGTAAGTTCAAGTCCACATCAATAACTTAGGTTAACGTGCAGTAAGGATGTTGTACTGGTCCTCAAGTCAAGCATTACAGAACTTGTCATGTCAGCGAGAAGAAATCCCAGCATCCTAAATGATGCAGCTGCAGTACTGGGCCCCAACAACCACAGCTTTATCCTACAGTGCCACCAGGAGGAAAACAACAAAATGCCTCTATAAAACAAACAGCAAGACATCAACAGGTTTTTTACAAATCATGTTGAAGTAACAGCTGCCAAAACTCAGCTCAGCAGTAGTAGCTGGTTGAGGGCTTTTTAAGTCAACTCTTAATTATCTCACAAAATTACATTTTCTTCAGGCCACCGTAGCTACGTCATGCTCCTCAGTCTCTCTGACAAACTTGTAAATTGGCTTACGACTGGTGTTTAAACTGGACATTGTGTAAACAGGATGTTCAGCAAACCAGACACTGAGCATTGCAGGGACAAGTCTTACAAAGTATTTACACTGAAGCAGGAACACAGCTATGAAAAGGGCCCTTATGCACTATACTACAGTATAAAAGCCAAGGAGCAACACACCCCATAATGACATCGTGAATCCCCTTGCAGCACCCCACTTCATCTATAACCATTGCAATACTGCTGAATCTAGCGAATTTACATCTAGCAATAAATGTCAAGCCTAGGAGCGCTTTCTGGAAACCCAGGCACCCAGGGAAGTCAGGGCTCAGTGCAATAGCAGCGGTAGTAAATGAGAGTCCCTGGCCCCCAGCTATATCTGCAGTCCAAAGCCAGGCGGAGAACGCGTCATGCTGGAAATGAAGCTATTACACAGAAGCAGCCTTTACTCTGAGCTAGATTACTCAGCCTGGTGATCTGAGGTTAAGGGCTGTAGAGCTCACGAGCTGGCGTGCAGGGAGGTGCAGGAGGTCTGAGACAGGAGTAAAGATCTTGGTCTCTGCTTTCGGGTTGTGCCACGATGTGCCCAGCATGACCCCTCCTGGACACAACCTGGGATACAAGCTGAACTGCCTTCCTCCAGTCAGCTCAAACTAGCAGTGCCCCAACAGACCCGTTCTCTGTAAAGCTTTCTCACATTACAGCCCTGAGAACAAGGCTTCATTCTCGGAACAGGATTTCCTTTTTTTTTTTTTTTTTTCATTTGTATACTTTGCACAGGGAAATATTTTTACTTTTATGTATCTTATACTGTTTTCTGTAGCATCCCATTCTGTAACAGGAGCCCGTTCTAGCTTTCGAAAGAGCAGAGTCTATTAATCAAACAGCCACAATGGAAGAGAGCAGCATTAACATCAGATCTGGAAGTTATTTGTGATATAAAACTCATTCCACCCATCGCAGCAGGATCATTCTCACTCTCAGGTATATGTTGACCTTTCACACTCAGGACATGCTAGTAGCACACCTTGGTCTCCATCTCCATCTGTTCTCAGGCACTCTGCTTGCCAGCTAGTTATCATAGAGTGGCAAGCATTTCTTTGGACCTCCTGTGGGTCTTGGCAGCGCAGGCCCCCCTTTATTACTTCGATGTGGGAAAAAACGTTTCGGATCCTGTTCTCACATTGCCTATTATCATTTTTTATGGTGTTTTTAATAGCAGCTGCCTGTTGGCTATCAGAGATTAGAAGCTTTTGTAACAGAGAAAGGAACTGTGCCAATACCCGAGTTAACCTTCTAGCTCTGCATACCAAGGAAACATGATCTCCGCGTTCAGCAAGCAATAGGCACAATTATTGCACAGGATCAGAGAGAGAAGGGAACCTTTACACCCATAAAACCCAGTGTGCATTAACCAGGATACATTGGAAGGAGGGCAAACTCAACCTATAATTAGTCACTTACACGATGCAGAAGAACAGTCCCTTCCCCGCATGATGGAAATAGTACATATTAGCATTGAGACGAAACAGAATAGTCTGACTACCCTTCTATAAAACGGGACATAAAAGAGGTGTTTTGTGTAGTACTATTCAGAACAATAACCAGAATTTCCACAATACCGCTGTTCCTCTGGAAGGAAAGGGAGAAAGTGAAAATGCAGGAAGGATGAGATAGGCACGACACAGCCCTACCAGCGGTCAGGCAGGGGCTCTCCGGGCTGCAGAAGGGAGCTGACTGCAAAGCAGCAGCAGGGACCAACACAACCTGGAGGAGCTGAAAGGAAAACATGCACGTGCCAAAACATCTCCCTGCAAAGCTGACAAAACATTTTAGGATTAGAGGATAATTCAGGTAGGAAAACACCATGGAAGTCATCTAGTCCATCCAGGATTCCCACTCAAAGGGGAGTCAGCTACAAGGTTGGACAGGGTTAGCCAAGCCTCTACACTCCTGCATGCAGGCAGATATCCTAGGAAAGTGAGCCTCATCCTCAAACCTGACCATCTTGAACAGCCCAAAGCTCCTGAGGGCAGTCAGATGGAAAAGTTCAGGCAGGTATTAAACAGAAAATGTGCTGCCTGGCAGCAAGAAGTACAAAGTGTTGCAGCTGTACAAGGAAAACCCATCGTAAAGATGTTCCCTTGATGAGACGCTCCAGCTGAAACAAATGTTGGACTTCAGCCATCCAGGCAGTAGCATAATACAAAAGCATAAAATCAAAAGGGTTTGTCCTCACTTCAGTCATGTCGTAATCTCTCTACTACTACTACTGATTGATACCTTGGCATTGGACATCCACATTCCTCATACTAGCATTTTCTTCCCTTATGCTCATCTTAGAGGTGCTACTTCTACAGTACACAATTAAATGTTTAGAAGTCAAAATACTAGGTGGTCCAGCTGAATGTATGTAATTAACCTTTGTTTAATTGCAAAAGCCATAGGACCAACTAACATTTTTGGTTCATTTATATGCTGCAATAGCTTTCTCACTCTCTCCTTGGCCCAGACATCTAGCCCACAAATATATTTGGCTAATAGGACACAGCAAATACGTCCTTTTTCCAACCACGCTTTCATTTTTTTCATGCTGTTAAACATTTGTAAGTTTCCTCATTTTACAGTGATATCAGGAGTAAAATTCCTAGATGCTACATGTAAGCGTAACTCATGCTCCCTCCACTTCTTTAAAGCTCACGAGGACTGAGCATTCAGGGTGGCAGCTCGTTGCCAAACCTGCTGTTTTCAGCGGTACATGTTCAAACTACTGGTGCTGGTGAAGCGCTCTTCTGTGCTGGGGAAAATTTCAGACCCTCCAGGTGTGATTTGCATACAATTTATGATTAATCCCTGCAGAGTGCTCACCTGGGCTACAAATCTAGGAAGGATACAGGCTCCAGTTTACAGCCACATCCTCCGCTTAAGATAGAACAGCCAGAGAACAGACATTTAACAACGTTGTCATACTCCCAAATTTAGTAGAACTCAGGATTTGGCCCTAAGTTAATGTTTGTCTTAAATGTCATGCTCTCCATCTCTAGGGGCAGACAGCGCTTAACAGCACAACATTCAGGTGATTCCTAGCTAAGAATTCATGTAGGACAGTGAAAGCAAAAAAAAATGAAAATCAATCCAAGGTTTTAAAGGTGCAGAGTACTAATACACGTTAATTTTTAAGTCTTTTTCATTGGTTCTTAGACAGAGGAGGAAGAGTCAAGACCTTGACTACCTGAGACCATGCAGGATCCAGAGCTGCTGGGGAACGCTGAAAACTCAGGGTGGAACTGGGAAGCAGCAGGAGGCTGATCCTGTTCTTCAGGTGACTGAAGTTACTGACAAAGCTCCTTTCCTTGCAGTGGGTTAGGATTTTATCCTAGGAGGGGAAAGAAATCAGAAGAGGGCAAGGAGTTGCTGGAACCCAGGTTAGAAATTCAAAGCAGCAAACCAGCCTTTTTGACTTCAAGGTGCCACAAAGTGATGGGGTCACATGCGCCACAGGTTAGTTTTGTGCAACTGAAGAACAGTACTGCAAACTTACGTACCTGCTGGAGTAAAGTTTTAGAGTTTACATGAAAGGAAATAAGCAAGCTGCTCACATCAACTTTTTATTTAACAAACATTCCTGCGAAACTCCCATCTCTATTCAGATCTAAATTTGAAACTCAGCTGCCACTCAGCTTTGCAAAAGACTGTTCATCTCTTTGTGCAAAAGTAAAAAATAAGATAGTGACTGTAGCAACACTTAGTGGACAGTTGGAAAATCCACATTCCTTTTAGAAGAACACTGCTACAAAGAAATCCCTCTTCTCTAAGGAAAACATTTTTCATACTTCTTTAGCACAACTGGCTGCTAGAGTTTGGAGCCAGTCCACCTGTCCATCCTACCAAACTGAGGAGTATTTTAATCATCAAGTGATAAAACATGGTTCCAACTCCTGCTTTGGTAGTGACTCATTTAGGCTGATTTTAAAACATGTTGTAAGTTAGTAACTTTACTGAAGGCACCGTGCTATTTCACATGCAGACCTGAAGCGAGCCGCAGCCACTTCGGAGCGTAAAAATGACAGCGATCCATCTGGTATCACGTACTCCTCAAAAAGCACTTTGCAGAGCAGAAGGTGAAACTATTGACAGGAAAAGGAAGGGGAAAAAAAGGGGGGGGGGGGGGGAAGGGAATCTGTTTCAAAGATAAATCACACCTCCAAAGAAGGTCACACCTTGAATATGCAAAAGAATTGACACTTTCTCATCCCCAGAGCTGTCTAACACATAAGAGAAGCCCCAAGCAGAACTGGGACACTGGGGTATGGCGTTTTGGTCAGTACCAGTGCAGATGCCAGCACCCCAGGCTTCACCCTCCCTAAATAAAACAAAGCTTACAGCAAAGCATTTTGGGGGGAGGAAGGAAAGAAGGGACTGTACTTTATGGCTCGTACTTTCACCACAGAAGAGGAGTGTTACACACAGTGGAACAGGGGGCTGAGGAAGCCTGGAGAAAAGAGTTGAAAGGCAAGTGTGTGGGTAAAACCTCAAAACCACATAAGATCCAAATTCCAGTGTTAACAAAAGTGTACTTAGAAGTAGTCTTCCTGCCACGTTTTTTTTGACTAACCAGTGTTGAGAACATCTCTACAATTTATTTTTATTGGCCTTTCAAGCAGTCTTGCAGGAATATACATTAGAAAGCTGAAAAAATGGAGAGCTCAGGCTACATTTCTGAGTTAAATAACCACTTTTAATTTATAAATGCCAAATACCACCCTAACACCTAGAAGTAAGATCCCATGATCCAGCTGTTTTCCCAAGTCTATGTTAAATTACTCAACATGTAGAACAATGAAAATGTTCACTGCAGGGCTCTGATTTTCTCACTTTCTCTGACAACTATGTGAGGAATAAGGCCCTGACTACCAAACTTCTGGAACCCACAGAAGGGCCTCATTAAGGTGAAACATTGTCAAAAAGGAGGAAAGACTGCTAAACATTTTGCAGCGAGAGATGGAACAAGCAATACACAGGCTTATCTTCCTCGCAGCTTAGAACAAACTTAGCAGCCCCTGGGCATAAGATATTTACTTAAATTTCTTTTTAGTTCTCACTAGTGCACAGAGAAGAACTCTAGGAAAATTCCCTTGAGCCAATGAATGAAGCTTTCTGTAAGTGAATAGGTTACAAGAGCTCACCTTCATTTAAAGGTATTTCACTTCTGTCTGCAACTTCTGGTAACCAAATATGCTGAGTCTGTTACATATTTTAAAAAAAGCAAGCAAAGCTAACCCACACTTAGGAAACAGTTTTTCTCCAGAGTAGTAGCTGTAGTTTTTGTTCTGCTCCAGTACTTGCATCGCCCTGCAATTTGGTGGATCTAGTTTGATCCTGACAGTTGAAAGTTTTAGTAGCGTCACATAAAAGCATAACCTATGCCTGAAACATCAGAGAGGAGCTTTTATTGTCTGTTCAATTGGCTGTTGTTTCTTAGCTATAATATTCTAGCTTTTGAGCACAGTTAAATTGGTTGTCACACACTTACTGCACTTTGAAATGAAATAATTAATTAATACAAGTTAATAGTCCTAGCAGGGTCTATCACAGTACTTAAGGTAATGAAACACAGCTGTACCGTGCTTGCACCTACCATGTCCAACAACCAACATTTCGTACGTAAAGACACCTCAAGTGGAATGTTCTTTACTGCTGAATATTATTCTGCATTAATAGCAGAAAGCTAAGTTAGAAGGCACAAGATTTAAATCTTAACAGGTTTTTTTGCAAAAGTAAGAGGTTCACTGAAAAAATAAATCCTTTTTAAAAAAGGCAGTTAATTTTGAAAAGTTTTGCTCTATCGTTGAGGTATCAACTATCATCAGTTCACTCAGGACTCTGTAACAACGTGGAGACACTGAAAAATCAGCACAAGGAAGAAAAAACAGCCTGCTTGTGTGGATCTAGTACTAGCAGTTATGATTAATTTTATATGGTAAGAAAATACCATCTTTGTTTTCAAGGTAGCTTGCTATTTGTTAATAGCATCAATATAACAACAGAAAACACAGCAAGTGTGAGAAGCTTTTTGACTTTCCTGTACCCACCCAAGAAAAAAACATAAGAACGTTCTTATTAGGCTAAATTCTGCTGCTATGCTACACTACTAGCATACAGGAGAGGTAAATGAAGACAGACATGAACTGTGTAGGAGATAACTTATTTTATTTATTCAATTCTCAACTTAATTTTGATGCTAAAAATTGGTCAAAGGCACTTCAAAGAAGGTATTTAAGAAACAAATCCTTATGGTGATCATTCCAGACAAGTCACCAACTTATATCTGCCATTAGGGACACAACTACCTACAACTGCAAAGTGAAACATTCACAGGTTTTAAGTGGAGCATACTGTCCAGCAGCAATATTCAATTCTTTTAGAGCATTAATAACATTTGTGAAGTATTTTAAATACAACATGGTAAAACAAAGCAAATTACACTTTTGGAGTTCCACAGAAGCTTTTTTTGACAGAAAAAAGACAATATTGCCTTTCCAAGTGGTCCTGCATTGAGGGATCTATTTTCATCTGTGTGTGCACTATCAACATCAGTAGCAGGCACATCAGAGAAATAACCCGTGCTTTTCTGTCGTACAAAGATAAAACACCCTGCTCAGATAGCAAACTGTTTATAAGAGGTCTATCAGCTACTCACTAAAATTTATACTTCTGGAAGCCTAACAGAACAAATGGCAACATGTGAAGAGACAGTGATTTTCAATATATACCCCCACCAAAGGAAAACAAAGAAAGTGTCCTTAAAGGCAAAAGGTACTGGGAAAAAAGCTTCTGCAAAATGAGACATGGTGCTAACGTCACCAGCATTTAACCTCTTAAATAAGACCAATATAGACTGCAAAAATGAACTGGGAGTGAAAGAAATTAAAATCGGTCTTTTTCTGCAAACAAAGATTAATACTACCCTCTGATTAAGAACAGTAATCAGAAGATAACTTCTTGGCATTCTCATTCTTTCTGAACTAAAAAAACCACTTAACACAAGCTTAAAATGTTACACTAAGTGACATTCCCACATCCAAGTGCAAACAACTGCCGCCTAGTAAGTTCAAGAAAACTAGTTCAAAAATTTTTATATGGGTCATTTAAATCACTACAGTGCCAATGGAAGCTTTTAGGTTTTGTAAAACTAAGAAACCTCTTCTAGAAACAAAACAACAAAACCACAGAGCCATAATCGGTATAGCCTAAGAGAGCCTATGTTGCTGTGCTTCAGAAAGGTCTATCCACCTGAAATACAGTAGCCTCCTTGGGCTACAGAAATACTCAAACTCAATAAACACTTTCTCAAAGCACAAAGACCTGAGAGTGAAATAACAAACTACTAATAGTACTGTGATATTGTACATGAAAATTATACTAACTGTTCACATTCCAACCTTGTCTACTGAAGCTTTTGAAGGTAGCGAGACACAAACCAATTATTTCAGAGGTATCAGCTCATTGCTATGGCAATACAATTCAACGGAGAACAGTCCTCTGTTATAATCACAGAATGTAAAAACAATACTTTACTAGCTTGTCTGGAAGGAAAAAAGAATTCTTTGCAGTGCTTTTATGCAAAAGAAATAGATTCAGAGGCCTAAGCGCAAGGACACTTTAAAACAAAGCAAGAATGGACATTTGAAGACAAGGCTACTCTTATTTCTCCAGACAGGCCACCTATTTATTACAAGGTAGTATGTTCTTAGCCTTATTCCCTCAAGAAATGGAACTTGTTCCTTTGTTTCTCCATTCCCTCTAAGATCCTGCATGTTTTGTGGAAAGGGACACTCCTGCCCTGTTCTACTAAACCCACAAGCTCCAGTTGGGCAGCAGACAAGAATTAGAACTGCTGCTGAGAAAAGGCTTCACCATTGAGCAGTGGCTGGTTTGACTTGCCACCTCAGCAACCAACCTGTGTGGAGCTCAAACATAACACCAACTGCTTCCTCTTGTCCACCTGAGACTTATGCACAATGAAACTGAAAACCCAAAGACAGGATAGTCAGAATAGTTAAGGAACATGAAGAGGAAATTATGTTACTTCACAGGGCAAACACAGGACTCAAATCTGCAGAAAATAGGCAAGATTAGTTCTGCAATCTTTAAATCCCCATGGATGAACTGAGGAAAAAAGCAGTAATAAAAGAACAGTACAGTAGTTCAGTAGAACTTCTACATGGGCTGAATTTACAAAGAGATTCAGTTGGAATCTTGATTTAATTTTATAACTTCCTTAAGTATTCCAGAAAATTTTAATTGCATGTTCGAACAATGCCACTGGAGTCATCAATCCCATATGGATTTCACGATATTACTGGTTTGTGCTGCACGTGGGATAAACATTTAGCTCGCAGAAGGAAGCACCTCTCAGCATGGTACCATTCAGTCTCTTCAGGACAAGCATCCCTCTGACTAGAGCAAACTGGAGACTTTCCTTTTTTAAACAAATGCAGTTAGAATTTTCTACTTAAGTCAATTAACATAAAATAAAGCTCATGTCCCTTTCAGTACTTCAGAGGCAGTCTTGCTCATAAAAGACCAACAGATTTAACCCTGTAGGAACTATTCATTCAACCAATACTTGATACATGAACCCAGCCTATATCCAGGGAGAGAAGATGCATGTAATACTTCAACTCCATGAGATATTTCAGTAATTGCCATCATGCTGCAGAGCAATGGTCAGAAAGGAAGTCATGACTCTTTACTGTTGCACAACAGATAGAAACCAAATATGTGCAAGAACTATCTTTGGAAAAAAAAAAAAAAAAATCCAGTACTTTATGGTAACATCCTCTTCCAGGAACATCCTGAAGGACAGCAGTAGTAAATAAGGCTGTCTGCTACCAGTATGTGCCCTTTCCAGAACAGTGACTGGAGGCAGTTAGGTTATGTCCAAATTCATCAATATGATGAAGGTGAAAAGTGATAAAAAGATGAAGAAACTTTTGTTCAAGTGTAGAATAAAGACACACTACATGTCAAGCTTAACCCCATCCCCCATACTGCTAGTCACTCAATTTGAAAAAGAGAAAACCAGAAAGTTTTACATTAACTATATAAAACATAGGCTTGGCCTCTGAAATTTTTTCAGTAATTAAAACACATATTTTGTCCCACACAAAGAAAGTGTTTTCAGTTAAGAGGCAGAGATACTCATAAAGTAGTGGAGAAAGTTAATGCACTTTGAAAGATTCTTGCATTCAGGCTGGCTTAGCTGAATAACTATATACTTCAGCTTCAAAAAGAGTGAAATAAGGATCATTTAACACTTTGTTCTGGAAAAGGCAACAAGAAGCAGGTACAGAAGAAATTTTTTAAAATGGAAGAAAAAAAAAATGTTCAGGAAAGTGAAATTAAGTACTTCAGACAAATAAACTAGATGCGTAGGGAAGCATTCAAATTGGCTTTGCTGCAGTTTTAAAACAGGACTTGTATCTGTAAAATTTTAATGAATAAGGTAACTCCACAATCTCAAAGTATAGTGATGTGAAAATTAAATGGAAACAAACTAATTATAATACTGGCTGAAACCAAGTTGTTATAATGCCATTGTAACTTTGCTAAGATACTATTCTTTCTGGTTTACATGGAAGGAGTGATTGAAGAGAGACTTCTATTTCAAAAAGCATCTACCTTACCTTATGCTGAGAAATTCTGAGATGAATTTTTATATTCATTCAACCAATAGGATAAGTTAATATAAAAAAAAAAAAAACAAAAAACCCCACAGGCAAATATGTAAGCAGCTTGCATCACCTCAGCAATCTAAAAAGTCGTAACTATTTCTGGGTTTCTCCCTAAAACAGTTGATCTAACTTCATATTGTTTTGTACAACAGAGACTTAAAAATTTAAAAAATAATTCATAGCAGTGAATTCCATTTCTGAAACAATTTAGGTTAATCTTTTGGGTGGATCTCTGCCTATTCATATTAACCAGCCTGTCGTTAAGGCAAAGCAGACTTGAGACTATTTCCGTACCTCTCCCTTCCTTATAGGGCAAGGTACACAAAGTAACTTCAAGATATTGAAAATACTAGAGAAAACGATTGTGAAGTATTTGACTGTACAGCATCCAATTTCGAATATTAGAACTGACCTAACAGAACATCTGGAAGGAAACAGAGGAGAACAGAAAAAGGAACAGAAATACTGTATGATTATCTTTGAACCCATCCACTATGGTTTTTATACAAATTCTTCCAGATATTAGTGTACCAGAACAACCTCCTATTTCACAGCTTTAGCGCCTCAAATCTTCATGAGCAGGGCTGCAAGGTCACACTATCCCAGTCAGAGCCAGCACCGGACTCTACTGTACACAGACAGTGACAGGAAGTACTGCCAACATGATTTTTGAAATAAGAATTGCCATGAGTAATTTTAGTCCACAAGCTTCATGCAGGAGTTTGAGGAGACTCTTATTCATCGTACTGGCTTCTTTTTGTTTTCTTCCAAGTCCAATTAATTCTCAATAATTTTTTGCTTTAGCTTTTGATTATCCTCCAGTGCTTCATCTTTGCTCTGCTCTTCTGGATTTTTTGCCAAATCAGGATTGTACCGATACAAATACCCATATGGACGGAGATGATAAATCAAATATTCCAAATGATACATAGTCACGGAATCAACGTAGTGGAATGAAACTGCTAGATCGGAGCAGCATCCAGGACCCTAAAAGACAAAACAAGTCAAAATAATCAGCAAGAATTGCAAAGGATGCCCTGGATTAAAGATCCAGGAAGAATTCAAACACATACTTGACTTTATGGTAAGAAATTCACTATCATCTTTCATACACATACTTCAAAACATAATGCTAGGCAAGCAAAATGTATCAGAGTATAAGCGCCAAACGTGTGCGCGCATGCACCTGTATGTGTTCGCACATTATACAGTTTGGCAAAATTGCCAGTATCTAACTTCCTACATATAGAAAGTTGTAACAAATAATATTGGAATTTTTTTTTTAAGTTTATTAATTTCATTGACGTTATTAAGAGCTGAAAGATCATTGTTAACACATTTGTTACAACTTGTATCTTCTAGCTCAAATTCAGCTTTGAGAATGCTTTTCTGGAATATAGTTTTGTGGCGTTTTTTTCATCAGATTTGACTGCAGAGCTGCTAATATTCCAACTCTAATTGGAACTAAGATTAAATATTTAAAGACATTGAAGAGAACAATTGTTATATAGTTGTTATTCTTTCAATACTTACTAAGTTTGATCAACATAGCTTGGGTTTGATACCAGATGAAGTAGCCTCTATCCAAACACAAATATGATACGACAGGATCAAATATGCTATTTCCATGATGGATCCCCACCACCACTGCATCAGTTACAGATGTAATTGTCCACAGCTCAGCCACCCTTGAACTGCAACCATAGCTAAAGCTGCTGCATCCTGACACACTAAATACAGTAACGTAGCTGTTTTAAGCTACAGAAATGCTCTAGCTGCTGAATACAAGTCTAAAAATAGATGCTTTACAATGAAAAGAATCTACTGAAGAACTAGACTTTTTTTTCTTTTCCAGCTTTACTGTGTAAAAAATCCCACACCCTATCCTTGATTTTGGCCACTTATACTGATCTCAAAGCTTGCTGAAAAATAATACCTTTAAAAGTGAGATTATAATCCTAAAAAAGAAGCCACATCACAGATTATATGATCATTGAAATTTACAATGCAGAATGCCTTCAGGTCGCTTTAATTTCAAGTAGTGCCTGCTACCCCCCCTTTTTTTTTTAAGCTGGAGATTTCAGATGTGGAACACAAAGGACAATCTGAAGTTCTTAAAGTAAGAATGTTTCAGCTTGTAAACACTATTTTTGTTGCTACAACAAAAGAATTTTTTTAAAAGAAGCTTTGTCAGCTCTCATGCTTGCCTCCACTTCTACAGAAGGGAGACAAGAGTCCAATACAACTACACAAGGAAATCTAATCATATTTCCTTGTGTGGGTCAGGCTTGTATTTCACTTCCAGGCAACGTTCATTCTTCTATAATCTTTTCAATGGAATTCATTTACACGTACATTTTAACAACCTTCAATAAAAGAGTGTGGGCCCGGCAGCTACCAGTGTTCAAGTCAGGTGACACTGCACACAGTTATGAGTGATAAGAGAAGTATATTGCAGCACATCTCCATTTGAAGGAAAAAAGACTAGCAGGCAGTACAGTGACTCATACCATTACCCACCAGCCCCTCCAGTAACTTGGGAATGTCTTAGACAATGTTAACCAATTACAATCATGAGCAAGTCTCAAAATTAGTTCTATTTCTACAGGTTTTATGCAAAGTTTGCTGTTGGGTAGAAAATAAAGGTGTACCGGTGCCACCTTCCCTTTCAGCAGGCTTTAACGTAACTAAGCCATAGTTTGACCCGGCTCTGCACAGTGAGCACACACACCTTGGAAGGAACCACAGTGGTCTCAATGTCACTGCACACTGGTACCTGGGTGGCTGGAGGAGAAGCTAGGGACGCTGTGTATGAGATATGAGGGAACAAAACAGAACAATAATTTTGCAAGGAAGGCAGCAGTGGTGACACTAGACAAACATGTCAAAAAGGGTTCATAGCTTTTTGCTATCCACGGAACATAGCAAAACAGCAGTAATAATTTAAGATTCACTAGTTCTTCTGGAACGTTAAGTTCTTAGCATCAACTTTTAGTTGACTAGTGTATTTAACACATCTACACACAGGTGTATCACAGGATATCACAACAAAATTTTCTTTTCTAAAATATACTGAGCTGCTATTAAACTGCTAATTCACACATCATACACATTCATACACATCATAAGATGTAGTTCATAAAATAGATACCAGGTTCCTAAGGACTTACCTCTACAGCAGGATAATAATTATAATTCCAGTACCAGAATGTTTTTGGTAGGTATCCTCTGATTAAGTGATGTTCTGGAACGAAGGGATGAAAGGTTTCTCTACCACTTGTATCCCTAGAATCTCCTGCTTCCACATTAATGATCTCCATGCATTTTCCTAGTGCTAGGTCTTCAATAGAGGAACTGTGAGAGCATTTGTTCGTTTTAAATGCAGCAACAAATCTCTTCAGAGCTTCTTTGCTCAGAACATATCCTGCTCCTCCACTCATGTAGCCCTGTTTCACATAAGGCTTAAACCTTCTTCCAAAGTATATTGGTTGTTCAGGACTGTATTTTGAAAGAAGCCATCTCAAATTGTCCAATATAACATATGTATCATCATCTGCTTTCATAAACCAATCAGCATCATCAAAATAATGGTCATATACATACTGAAAAGCTTTAATAGTCTTCCAGTACAGTTGGTCCCTGCCTTCTTTGGTTTCCAGGCCCACAGTTGGGAAGTCTTTATTTTCCTCAGAGCTCATAAAAAGTATTTTATTACAGCGCTGGGCCCAAGTGGCCTTAACATGCTTGGCTTTCTTTTCTAGATTTTGAGGTCCAGTCATGACCCAACACAGTATTTTCACCTTCTGATACAGTCCCTCTGCAATATTTTTATTCTCATCTAAAAAAAGAGGAGAGTTCCAAAATTATATTAGACTTGATTGCAAAACAAAGAGCAACCTCCCCCCAGACATTCTGTTTCCAAATCAGAAAAGACATGCAGAGAGAGAAGAGGCGTTTGCTTCCAAATGTACCAGTTAATGAAACTTATGTTAGATTTAGGAAGAAAACAAACAAGACTCCCAAAATGAAGCTACTAAAATTCTTAAAGCTACTTCAGCTTCATAGGATAAAGGAGAAGAGCCATATCAAAATGGGTATCTGTTCAGGGAAGCATGGCTTTAGAAAACCTTGATTTGTACATAAAAACTGTTTGTAGGCAACCTCTTTATGGTGTTGGAGGACTACTGAAAATTAAAAAGTTGAACATTTTTGCCATTCACAATGAACACAATGATTACAACACAGAAAGGTCAAAAAGCTAATAGGCTCTGTTATATATATTCATGTTAACTAACAAAACCTAATAAAAATTTCTAAAACAGCAACATATTTTTGAAGGAAAAAGCAGATGGTAAGCCAGAAAGAAAGAATTTATCACCAAATCAAGTTAAATCTTATTTGTAAAAAATCAGATTAAATAAGTTAGGATACTATGAAACTAGTATTATTGTTGTGCTAAAATGTTTTTATTTGCAGACAATCGAACAGAATAGACACAGTTATCCGAGGTGTGTAATATAATGTTTTCCAAGGTGCCAAAGTATTCATTTCCCTCAAAGAAACGTTTTCACTTGATGCATACAGAGCGATTTTAACTCACGTAGAAGAATATTCCAGAGAGCCAGATCTGCATAATGGTCCTGAAGTATTCCTGCTTAGGCTTTATGCAATGACAGATCAGGTTTCTTTGTAACGGCGTCCTACAACTACATGTGAAACCCTCACAAACTTGTCTTGCAAAGTTTGCAGTTTAAATACATTTAAATAGCAAGTTACTTATTAACATCATCTTCAGCAAAAGCATTATAGTGCATTTTTTCCTCATCCAAACTGTCCCAAACTCGGACAGTTATCTGTATTTAGGATTTAGAATGAACTCATTTAATGAGATGTAAATGTACGCCTGAAATATTAGAAGGGCGTACCTTCTTTGGGGTGGGGGGGCGCAGAAATCAGAGTGCAACAGAATGTCTCTGTTTTTGACTGCAGCAGCAGTCTGTGTTTGGACTGCTGCATAATCAGCTAGGCAAACAATGCCCACAGTGACTTCCTCTGCCCCCACCCCGCCCCGCCCCAATTCCAAGTTTTACTAATCATGTCAAAAAGTGAGGGGTTTTTTTTTTTTTAGCTTTATCTAAGAGGCTAGATCAAAAGTTAGAAGTGGTCCAAAATTAGGTTCTTAAAGCTAAAAAGCAATTAAGCCACATCTACAATGCTAGCAAATCTATCTGCTTAGCAAAACCACCATTTGATGTCAATAGTTCATTTGAGAAGTTCCTGCTCCAAACAAATCTTGATACAGAAGTTGGACAAACAGTTGGGCTCTAAGGAAAAAAATCACTACTGTAATAAAAATGTAAACAAAGAAAACCACCATTCAGCAGACCTCAGGAGAACAAAGTTAGATGTCATCTGAACACGGGGAAAGTGAAAGAAAAGGATTCATACAAATTCTAGGCAGTGAAGAAAGCAACATTTTGCAATGCATGAAAAGGGAGCATATTATATAATTAGTCAGGTGTAACAAAATACCTTTATGCTGTCCAGAGTCTGCATTGAAATTCATTTGTCCTTGCAGCTGATTGTTATCGCTATCTGCTGAGTGTTGACCATGTGGATCATTGTGAAGGATATGAGGCTGGATCTTAACCTCTTCTTCTAGTATAATGCTAAACAGAAGATAGCATATGAAAAATCCTATTGCTGATCCAAAAGTGAAGGTTAGAAGGTTCATCAAAGACTTAGAAGAGGCCATCTCCTGAAGGTAGTACACTGTCAAAGCCAAATGAAAAATACATTAAGCTTAAAGCCACTTAACACAGAAATCAAATCTAAAACTACAGGAAGAAATCAAGGACTAAGTTTCTGGAAGTAGGTATCTCAATTCTAGCTCAGATTCAGCTCCCCTGGGCTTGCATGGAAATTTAAGTACAAGAGCAATGCAAATATTCATATAAAATTATACAAGCATTGATAAATTTAGTGCAAAAGGCCTATCATATATTCTTTAGCTTAAAATTATAAAGAGTCATAAATCATAATAGTGACTGTACATACAAAAACCATTCATTATATTTATACAATAATGTATATATTTAAAGTGCAATATCTTAATTATAAAATTCTAATATGTTCACTTCTTTATTCTCTTCATCCTAAGAAATCTGCACTTTAAAACATAATACCTAAGTCTTTTACAAAGCTAAAAGATGATTATCAAAGCTAATCTACAGGTCAAGATACAATATGGTCATGAGATGTACTTAAACTCCAGGAGTAAGTATATTACAGGAATTCTTTAACAGATGTCAAACACAAGCAGATTTTGAAGAGTTATAATGCACATCTACTTTCAAAGTAGGGCAGTTTTCCTTCCACTTTTAGGAAGTACTAAGGATAGACTTTCAGAAGAAAGAGTAAGACAACATCTGAATTTTCATATAGAAATACCCATTTTTAAAAGGCATTTGGAGGAAAAAGAGAACACAACACTCTCAAGGCCTCTTCTACACATCAAAAACCTTGTATTCCAGTAATAATAAAAACCTTCACTTCAGCCACACCCTTGCTCCTCAAAAACTAAGGGACACAGCTGACCATTTTTGTAAAATTAAACAAAATCAGCATCTACGCCTGCATAAATTGAGCTTTATACATCTGAAACAAGTGTGAATTTTAATATATTAAACACTTGCAAACCAATTTCAGGCTGTTGAGGCCTGAGGCCTTTTCATCTTTGCAAAGGGTTGAGATATTTTCTAATAATTCATTACTAAACTACAAAAACATTGACTGTTAAATATATACTGGATTCAAGCCAGAGCCTTACAAACAAGTTGATGATGTTCCCTCCATTAGGATCATTCTTAACGTCAATGGGCAGAACCCAATTTAGTTAGTTAGGGAGTCAAAAAAAGAAAATTGTGGAATGTACAGAGCATTGATGAAAACCATCAATCAGAGAAGAGCTGCAGCCACCAAAACAACTCATTTAGCCTGCACCGACTTCTCTCATTGGCTATGCAGAGTCTATTGGAAAAAGACTGTCCCCAAGCATGCTGCAAAGTGATTCATGTAGCTACACACTCCAAATACCAGCTTTCTGTCTGTCTGAGCACTCTCCTCAACAGAAAGCAGAGGACAGAAAGCAGGTGTGCACATCGTTAGGTTGACACTTTCAAAACTCATCAGATTTACTGTACACATGCAGATCTAGATCATTTGAGAGTGAAGGAGCTCTAACATGTGATATGCTTCTCTTTCCACACTGCTAGAAGAAGGAAAGAAAACTGGAAACACAACTTGAAGCACAAAATAAAAAAATCAAGAAACTTAAAGGTTGTATCAAACTCACATAGTTATAACTGTGGTTGATAAGGAGCTGTAGTTCTTTAATGTGAAAAAGCACATTATGCAATTTTTTAATCATATGTTGTCTTCCCTCAATTCAGAATTACATCTTGGCGGAGACTAACGATTGCCTTTAGACATCACATCTTAAAGTATAAAATTTCTGTATTACCATTTGTGACCCAGGCCTTGAAAAAATTACTTGGTTTCCAGCTTTATTTCTATTGTCTTATATACCACTAACTTGGGAAGAAAACATGAGGACTTAGACCACGTGCCTTCCAAAACCACCCCCAAAAACCGCCAAAACCCCAAAACATTTAAAGGAAAAGCCTATACACACAAGCATCCTATGACACTGAAAAGTATCCACTGTAATAAAATTATTTTTTTATTTTCACTTTCCCCATCTATCAGCACAAAGTCCCCTCAAAATTTGCAATACACAAAGGGAGAGGGCCAGAATAAAACAATGCCTTCCTTCAGCATATTAAAAGGGGAAAAAAAAAAACCACCAATGAATGCACACAATGTAGCTACAGCACTTTCTAGAAGAAAAAGTCTCCATTGTTCCACTTTTCAATATTAGGTGTCTCTTTGCCATAAAATTTCAGTTATCTGCTCTAACAGCTGTTAAAATTATTCTTGCTTGGAGAGAAATAAAGAAGATCACTTGAAAATAACTGCTGCTTATTAAACTATGGAATTACGTTAAATTAGATTCTTTAAAATAAAACTTTAAGTGTATTGGAAATGTCAAAAGAGAAAAAAGTGCATTCATCATATTTGGAAATCAGAAGTTGATCTGGCACTATTCCGCAAGCAAAGAGGATTTCTGGGAGCAGGTAGGGACAGATGCTGAAGCTGTATTTCATGTTTGATATGAAATACCTCTAGTTACAGTTTTCAGTCTAAAATAATCTGCTTATTGTTCTATCAATTTTATATCAACAAACTGGACCACTATATACATGCATGCATATCCATGTGTTTACGAACTCCATCAGTAAACAGGACAGAAATCTTCATTTTTTGTATTATCTTGATATTTGACATAAGTGGAGTCTTTTAACTTGTCAGCAAAAATAACTGAATGCTATAGCATTAGACTAGAACTCAAAAATGTCTAAAAGATCAGTTCTTATTATGATAAGCATCCCCACTCAGACTCTTCGTTAACATTCTTTTGCATACAGGGATTTATTCAGGGGCAAGACATGCAAAACATTTAGGCATTCAAGGTCAGGTTGGATGAGGCGTTGAGCAACCTGCCCTAGTGAAAGATGCCCCAGCTCATGGCAGGGAGCTGGACTAGATGATCCTTAAAGGTCCCTTCTGACCCAACCCATTCTGTGATGCTATGATTCTATGACATACAGAGAGGAAAAAGGTAAGTGCAAAACCTACCAGGTCACTAAAAGATCCCCATTTCTATTCCCATTTCTATTTTTACTTTCTTGATTTAAAAATCGGACAATATTTAGAAAAAAAACACCTACAAGAAAAGCCTAGGTTTAAATTTAAATTATGCTCCACTGCTCTATCATGGTAGCTTAACCAAATATATCTATTTAGATATTCATGTAGGTAGCCCTATTCACATCAACCAGACCAAGAAATGTTTTAAAATTCTATCACAACTTAATAGTCATTGCAGATTTGGCTCCAAATTTAAGTTTTGAGTGTCAATGATTTCTGGATCTTTGAACTTACAGAAAAAGTAATTTAGGGGCTGCTGAAGCTGGCAGCCCAATGGAGACAAAGCTGCTGCAATTCCATGCCCCCAGGTCCAGCCAGTGACAAGGCTGTGGATGTATTCTCATAGTTGCACATGCAAACATGCATATACACATGGCTGACCATACAGATCAACACAGCTAAAAACAGTGTTCATGTAAACACAAACATGGTCTGGCCTTATGCTGGTCCTCTCCCTAGCTGACCAGGACAAAAATCCATTAGTGAGGAATATACATACAATGTGGATCCCTCCAGTAACTGGCCTCAGACACTTTACCTATCCAGGAACCAACCCTGAATCCTCAGCCTCCCCAGAGCCCCACTCCATTCGCTGGTACAGACCTCCTCATCCAAATACACACACATAGCTCCCCTCAAGCATACCATGATCCCCCAGGATATGGCCTTAGACATTCAGACCACTCAGTAATTGGCCCTTGGATCCTTTTGTCTCCAGTTGCCTCGCTCAGAGACACACATGCAAATGAGCCTCCACACCAAACCCCAGATCTTACAGTCCCTCCAGTACCCAGCTTGGACCTCCTGAACTCTCACATTGCCAAACTGAAGACCCTCTGATCTCACTAGTACCTGTCCCACACTTACAGCTGCCTCAAAACCTGGCTCCCAAGCCTCTTGTCTTACTCACTGGCTAGCCCTGCATGATACTCACTAGCAACCACACACTGGTATACTTGCCAGGACAATATGCACCCACTCTGGTCTCCCCAGTTACTGGCACTCCAGACACACAAGCCTCTATGACTTATGGTCTCCACTCCAGCTGCTGGAATTTAGACCCTCACTCCATTTTCTTCAGTTGCTGGCACACCAGACACAGAGGTCTCTATAACATACAGTACCGCTCCAGTTGCTGGCACTTAGACCTCAGTATGTACACATGAACATAGCACAGAGTCCCCTCATTCAGGAAAGGTTAGAAATGGAGCTTAATGGGAAAAGGGGACAGGCTGTGAGTAATTTGGCGCAGGGCATGGCCAAACATACTGACCAGCCACTGGGTTTACAACTGACCAGCCCTTTATCCCCTTATCCTTCTATTTTCCCGTATTTGTTCCTCCTCAAATCACCTTGTTCCCTCCCTTTAGTCCCTCCCCTAAGCATCCCACAATAAGTTTTGTACAGTCACAAGATGCTCCTCTCCTGCATCCCATAATATGTTCCATATTCTGGAGGCAGTTACCCTCTCAACCTTGTAAACTGTTCCAGAGAGCCTTTCTGTTGACTTATCTTGATGTGTATCACGCTTGAGCAATGGGGCCAATGGCTCTCCAGTGACAGAACCAGGGGCTGCTTCCTCTGATGAGATTAATGGGGTCGTCCCCACCCCCCCACTGTGCCTCTGTGCAGTCCTGGTGATGAGCCTTTTAACACATTAATCTAAAATACTGTTCTCACTCTGCTAGCTGTTCCAAGAAGGGTTAAGGTCACCTTCCTAAGCCAAAGCAAACTTAGGGAATCCCTATGCAATACGAATATATGATACTGGAGCTTGCCCCATCCCCACCCCTCAAAAAAACCAACCCAACGACCTTTAATACTTTTAAGCAAACTCAGACCATGTAACTTTTTGAACTTGTTTCAAGAGGAAACACATACAACCAAAAAAAACCCCCAAATCTGGGATTTTGAAATTTACAGAATGCGGGACATAACTCCAGATATTTCTATACGTTTTACGCTGTATCATTCCATAATCACTTTAAGATTTGATAAATTAACTATGAGAAATACAGCTAGCTCCCACACACAGCTAGCTCCTCCTTGTATCCCTTATTTATGAAGTGAGGGGGAAGCTCCAAGGCCCCAGCATGAAACAAAAATGTAAATGTCCTTTGAGAGCTGCATAATTAGCAATGAAATTGATCTCTACCACCATGTCCTTAAGAGTCAAGCAACACATCAGAACAATTAAAGTCAAAATGTAGAAAACATAGTTAGCTACGCAATGCCCAGGAAAGGTCTTCTGCTCACGAAGTCCCATTATTTCTAGAAGCTTTATATGTACATAGTCATATGCTTTTAAAATGAAGCTATATGCAAAACAGTTGTACATTTGCTAATGTTGCCTGCATCAAGGATTACTGTGAAATACTGCAGTTTCCTATCAACTAAGCACAGATTATATTTTTCATTTTCAAAAATATTTTGTTTTCTTAAAAAAAACCAGCTGACGTTGTAAGCATTTCTTTGGAGAGGAACTTTTTCCATCAAAAACGGTTGATTGTTCTATCCAAAAGCATAGGCAGCAAAAGCAAGGTATTTTGGTACAGGTTGCCAATAACAGCATTGAAACAAGATGCGTAACAATCCACAGCACAGGTGAGAGGGAAGAAAGATCATGGTAATCTCCTTGCTCATTCCAAAAGCTGACAGCCTCCTTTAGCAACAAGTTACCATGTCCAAAGCACGGCTTTCTAGACCTCTACTAACCTAGTTCTTACTAAAGGGAACTGCGACGTCAGTCCAGGAAGTCCCCGTTACAAGGAGCAGGAGGCAGATGGGTGGGGAGCGGCGAGCAACACCCCCCTCCAGAAAGCACCTTGCTCCCTCCCTCGGGGCTCCGAGGGACTCGCTGCCTTCCAGGGAGACCCCTCCTTCGGAGCCTCTCCTTCCCAGGCGGGCAGCCAGGCACCTGCTGTCCCCGCAGCCGCGGCTCCTGCGGACACCCTTCTCGCCGCCGCCGCCGCCGCCGGGGTGACACGCGCCGCCCCGACCGCCTCCTCCCGCCCCGTCACCGCAGGGAGGCACCTTCCCCACCTTCCTTCGCATCGCCTCCCCGGACGGGGCGCTGCCTTCAGAGGCCTGCCCGCCGGCCTCCCCCCCCAACGACGGCCCGGTCCGGGGCCCGGAGCCCGGCCGCCGCCGCCCCCTCAGCGCCCCTCGCCACCGCGGCCCGCCCGCCCCCTCACCTCGTCGGCCGGCGGGGGGCCGGCGCGCGCTCAGCCGCGCGGCCCGTAGGCAGCCGTTGGCCGCGCGCAAGCGAGGCCGCCGCCAGACCCGCCGCCCCACGCCGCCGCCGGCGGCACCATCCCGCTGCCCCGCGCTGCGCACCCCGGCGGGGGGGCCGAGGGGCGACGGGGACCAGCCCCGCCCCGCCCCGCCGCCGAGCTCATTGGGTGGCGAGCGCCGGGGGGCGGGGCCTTCCCCGGCTTCCCCAGCACGCGCATTTAACCCTTGCCCGCCGGGCGAGCCCCGCCGCGTGGCAGCTGGCTCAGTCCACCCCGGTCTCGCGCGCGCACGGCCGCCGCCGCCATCGGTGGGGGGCGCGGGAGGACCGCGGCCTCCCCCGCCGCTCTGCACCCCCCACGCCGCGGGAATCTCGCGTGGGGACGGAAACCCGTCCTTTCTTCCGCCCCTCCGCTTGCCCGCCGGGAGCGCGGCCACGTCGTCGGGCCAGGCCGCGAGTAGAGCCCGCGCCTGCCGTGTGGGGAGGCCGCCGGCGGGGCGGCGGCGGTGGGTGACGGCGGGTGGCGCCGGGCCGGAGCTGCAGCTGCAGCGTGAGGGCGGGGGCCAGCTCGCCCTGCCGCGCTCGGTGGCTTGGTCAGGGCTTTGAGGTGTGCGGGTGAAAAGATGGCACAGGGCGGAAGGGGAGAGCGTGCGGGGGCAAGGGGGAGGCGGGAGAGCGAAGAGCGTCTCCTCCCCTTGACCACTGAAGGTTTGCCAGCGGTGAGGTATTTTGGCGGTGGTGCCTCCTCCTCTGCCTCTTCAGACACGTTCAGGAAAGAAATGCCCCGGGCAGGGCTGTCCCTCCACCCTTTTATCGCGTTACCTTGCTCTTGTCTCCCTGGTCTTGGCTGAAAGCAGCTGTGTCGTGTGCTCGGGCCGGGCTGCGGAGCTCCGCTGCTTTCCAACCCCTCTGTCCCTTCACTTCAGCCGGTCTGGAGCCTCTGCACTTCCAAAATGCCATTAGGCAACTGCAAGGGACGTTGCTAGGTAACCGAACCCTCTGAAATCGTTCCTTATCTCCTCCTGCTAACGCTGCCTACCTTTTTAACATCTGTGACGTTTCTCTCTCGACATCTTTCCTTAGGAAAAATCTATTAAATATGAAGAGGGATTATAGATTTAAAAGGTGTTTTATGTTACAAGGTAACCGAAGGATAGCATTTTGCAAACAGTGGGTAATTAATGGAGCTCTGCAGTTAAGAGGTAGAGGTGTGGGTTTTTTTTTTTAAAAAGGTCTGGATTGCAGGTACATGCAAACAAGAACTGGTCCAGGCTGAGGGCCACTGGTGTTTCTGTAAATGGAGGTCACTGCACACAAGGCTGTTGATGTCTCACCATACCTCCTCCCTCCCCATGGTTCTAAGTCCTTCCTCCAGCCTGTCCAGGGGTTCAGTCCAAACCACAGCTTTGCCTCTTCATGGCTGCAGATCTGTGTGTTTGCTTTCTGCCTCTCCTCTCTCCAAAATGATTACCCCCTCGGGAGTGTGCCTTTTGGTCCTCCATTTTTAGTTCTTTTTCTCTGGACGATTGGTCGTTCAGTAGATGCTGGCTTTTGTACTGGTTTAGGAAGGTCCCACATCCCACGTGGCTCCAGGTCATAGTTTCTCATTCCTGCCCCATCCCACAGTTTGCTGCCCCCTTAAAATAAAAATTACATGCAACTTGGTGAATGGTATCTCCTTGAGCTAGTTTCATCATAGAAAGAAGGGCAGATGTGAGGTGAGCATACTCATTGTAGGGGGGGAGGTTTGGATGTTTGGCATTAAGAAATTCAACTATAAACAATAACAAAGGCAATGCAAATGGTAAAGGCTGCTGAAAAAATTGAGGTGTCTGTCTTCTCATTTCCCTCCCCCCCCCCAGTTTTTGATAGGGGTTCTGTGCGCCCACGTCCAGGGCATGCCTTAAAATTCTGAAATAGATTAAGTGAAATTTTCAAAATGTCTTATATTACAGATAATGCCGTATGCTTCAGTTCAATGTAAGACTTCATTTTGCTTGGTGAACTCTAAAGCCTGGTCTTGCATCATGGGAGTTCTACTGTCAAGGACTGTGGCCCATGTATATTACGTACATGTTTATGTATGCATGAAGTGCTGCACTTTTTTGTACCGACATGTTCATTGAGCCGTTTCACTCTTCGTTAGGCTAGTTTGAAGGGAAAATTTCAGAGAGAGAAGGTCGAATGTACTGTAATTTAACAAAAGTCAGTCACGGCTTGCCTTTTAATACTGGTGTAGCCAAAGTTTGCTTTAACAAATGTGACTGGTTTGGCCACATTGTAATGGCTGTTTAACATTTTGTGGAGACATTTGCATACCACACATACAAGCAGTTGTTTTTTCTCAGGGATAGATGAGCAATCTCTGGCAGTTCAGAGTAAGGGAACGTGCCCCTCCAAGGGTCTGTCCTACGTATGAAGTGGTAGCAAACACACTTCCATACCTGCTGCACAGCACTGCTTTGCATAACAAACTGCTTCTGGGTGGCTATGTAGAGGGAAAAGCCATTCTCTTGCTCTGGGTCAGAAAGGGGGAGCAGGCCTGGTGCTCTCTCTTGCTCGCAGGGCTTGCAGATCTGCTTCACTGCAGTCCTTTTCTGTATAAATGTGCTACTTTTACAGGAGACTTTCCTCTGCTACTGAGAAAGCCCAGCAATGATGTGGGACACACTAGTATCATAGTAATATGGTAATGAGATTGACATCACTTACCTTCTGGCATGTGTGGCTGGGAACAAATGAGAGGGAAATTAAATTTTTAGTAATTTAATTTAAAAGGAAATAAATTACTTTGGTCTTCATATCAGGATATACAAAAGAATGAGATCTTTCCCCACCTAGGAGGGCTAGCCATATTCAATATAAAGATTTTCCCGTGTGCTTCCAAAAGGTGCAGGGCAAAAGCAGGGTAGCAGGCCCTTAATCCCTTTACTCATCACTAGGTGGGTCTTCATGAGCTACCTGGCTGGGCATCTTCACTCCTAAGCCCTCTGGAGAGCACTCTAGAGTACGTACCTACCATAAAAGCCCACTCACAGATCAGCTGCTGGTCTCAACTCTCTTAATTTCCATGTGCAGGAGTCTGAGAATACATGTTTCCAAATAAGAAAGCTGACACAAAGTTAAGGAGGAAGGTAAAATGCTAAAGCTGTTTGAGGCTGTGCAAGTTGGCAAGTCATTGACTACACAGATAACAAATATTTAATTGGACATCTAATAAGTATTTGCAGTGAAACTGATTTCCTTCTGTAAGCAGCTTTCTGCATGCTAATGGGTGACAAGGAACCAGCTTTACCAGATCAAATTCTACATACTTCCATTCATAACTATTTTGTTTTCTTAACATAGTGTTCAACTATAAATTGTCTTATCTTGACTCTGTTTATGCCATTACTTGTATGGATCATCAGCAAGACCATGAAAATATATATTAATGAGTACTTTCCTGTTCTCTGTTCACTCCTATTTGGTCAGACAGACAACCAGATTAAATGTAATGCCTTATTTGCTTAATATTATTTATAAAAATTCCCACTAACTTGACCATTCAAATTCAGTGAGACAATTCTTCTCTGAAGACCCTATTACCCATTCTGTGTCAGCTTGTGAACCCACAAATTGTAGTTGCAGGCACACTGGGCCAGATCAAGTATGAGTATTATCCATGCCTACCTTAATTCCTAGAGCAGAACAAAGGCCTTTAGGAAAGTGAATGGAGTTTCAATTTACCACCACACCTTTGCCCACTTGTCTTGGGACTGGACATGCTACCTTGGTGCTGAGGTGTCCTGGAACAGTCAGAACCATATACGGTGCTGTAAAACTGATTTACCTTATTTACTGTAATATGTTTGATTACTGCATCAGATAAAGCGGATTATAAGGTAATAAAGAAGTAAGAGGGTTCTCTGTGCTGAATTGTATCACTCCACCTTCCTTTTACCCGTAAGAACACCAGTTGGCTGAAAGTCTGACATCCTGTTATGATACGGAACTTTACTGACTATATTTCTTGCACAAACAATAGTGGAATTGCCATGTAATAATACACGTTACTGATCTGTAAAGTTAGAAGTATTGTTTGCATTTAAACAATGTACAATCTCTACACTGCTATTTGTGTTAACCAGATCTGCTTGCAACAAATACTTGACTTAAAACAAGCCATTGTCAACTTAGAGATTAGTATTCAGTGTGTGCCAAAAACTTGAGTGATACATTTTGAGTGGCAGAATAAGAAATTAATCACTGGATCTTGCTAAAAATGTAATATTTTAAATAACACTTTAAAACAATTTGAATTAAAGGGGTTTTGTTCATTACCAAAATTAAAGTATATTAAATGTCTTTGTATTTTGATTGGAAGTGTCGGACAAAATGTAATAAGCTATCATTCTGGAAATTCTGCAAGAAAAGCACTTCCCACAATGTTTCTATCCTGCTTACAGATCTGCCCCAAAGCCTACTTCAGAATGCTCTGGACTACATCCATGTTTCTATGGATGAAACAGTGCCAGGGACCATTCTTTGACTTTATTTTATGATTTTTCAGTTGAAAGTAAGTTGAGGGCTGTGTTGCAGCCCACCAGAATGAGATTTTCCTATCATGAAACTGACAAAATGACATTCATTTCCAGCGCTGTGGGATGTGGTGGGAAAGCATGCAGGAGCACTGGCGGGTTAGGAAGTCTGCTGGGATTCCCTTGGAGGGCTGCACTGTGGATGGAGTGAAACATCAGTCTTGTCCATATTGCTCCTTAGAAATAGTTCTTGGCCAGTGTTACTCTGTAAACCTTGCCCAGAGATTTTCTCAAGGAATGCTACTTGGCATGGACGTAAATCACACCAATGAGTGTGCTAATAATTAGTCAGCCTCCCATACTTAAATGTACTTTCTGGACCTGATTTATGTATAGAAATGGCCTTGTAAAACCTACTTAAGCACTTAAGAAAAATACATCTCTCTTGTTCTTGTTACTGATATATTTCTGTATAGATAAGTATATTTCTGATTATTTTTCGTATGCATGCACCTTAAAAGTTAGCCAGTGCAAATATTTTCTCTGTCAAATCCTACCATAATAATAAAATAATAAATTCTCAAATAATAAAATCTCTAATAAAAGAGATGTGTTTCAGAACAGCTTGAGGTGTAGCCAACACTTGCAGATACATTCTTTTGTTTGCCTATCTCATACCTGTTCTTGGCAAAAGCAAAGAGGTTCAGGGGACTGTTGTCAGCTAAAATGAGATTCAAAGTAATGCTGCTGTAAAGTATCATTCTTGTATAATGGTATTTCTGTGAGAGTTGATAGAAGATTTTAGTTGGCTTATGTTTAATAAAAATGTTGGAATTAAATTGGAAATTATCCTGTTAAATTAGTAGAAATACCCACATTGTTATCTGGCATCTGTGATAAGAGATGAAGTATTGTTCAGTAAGAATTAGAATGCAGAACTAACTCTTTGTCTACTTTGCAATCATTAATTGTTTAATTCTTTCAATCCTTTTGAATTGATACTGCATTTTTAGTTCCTTTAGAATTGCTTTTCTTCTCTTTTTCTAATCAGGACGAATCCTCTGCTCTTTATATGTAAAGAGACAAAGCTATTTTTACGAAGTCTGTTGTTAAGTTTCTAGCTAGGGAAGAATAGGGAGGAAAGACATTCCATTTTACTGTTAATGTGATAGCAGTAACAACAACAGAAGTTTACCTCTGTACAGAATTCAGAATTAATTCCTAGGAAAAAAGCAGAGTAAGTAGCTATAATGAAGAAACAAGGCGATCATTTGAAGGGTTCAATACTGCTTGATTTATTAGTAAGACACCAATACATACTGTGAAGTGAGCTCTATTTTAGTGTGTGAGAAAACGGGCATTATTAAATTTTTTTCTTTTACAGAAAATCATTGGCTTAGTGTACGTGATAGTGCAGTTGTTTATTTTCCACACTGCAAAGTGTTACATTTGGCAGTCTAGTTATTTCATTACAGACCTTTGTTGTATTTCTTCTACACCTCTATTTCTGGTAATACTAGCAGGGTGACAGTTTCTCATTTTGAGGTAATAGCTCGACCTAGTGATGGCAAAGAGCAGCTGCAGTCATATGTTAGAAGAGTTTCTCAGTCTTTTATAAACCAAAGACCATCTAACTTTCTTTTTTTAAAAAAAAAAAGTTCCTCATGTAGTGTTCAATAATTGTTATTCTTCTTCCTCTGTTGTTCTTAATTGTATTGAGGAGAGCATATATGTGCATTTAAGCACATTTCACTGGATGCTTTTTATGTCTTCCGGACACAAATCACAAAATTAAATAAAGTGCTTTAAAAGACATCAGCACAACTGATGTGTGTCAAAATAACTTTATTAGAATTACATCCAGTTATTCCAGCTGAAAAATACATTTCAATGTATTTTAAGTCTCTGTTATATATGTTCAAGAGTGAATTTAGTTGTTACAGCTTTATACCAGCTAAACATGTCTCTTACAGCAGAATTTAGCTGTATTCTAGATTAAAAGGATCTTGTTTGTATTAAACAAAACATCTATTGAACTGCGCAAAATCTCACAATGGGCAAATTACAATGAAAAAGTGAACTGAAGATTGTAATTTGCAGTTAATCCTGCTATATTGACTACAACAGTTAGTTTAAATGCTAATTCAGCTGACACCTAATCTTTCTTACTGTATTAAAAAGAACCAGAATTTAAATTATTTCTACCATTATGGCTCTAAAAACTCTAGAGAATTATTCCACTTTATGTTATAGAATCAATATCAGACAACAATTTTTCTTTCTTATTCTGCAAGTGGTTAAAAAAGCATACGTAATAGTTCTTCGGTTTTGTGGGTTTTTTTCCCTCTCCCCCTCCTCAGGAAGAGAATAAATTACACTGGATTCCTTCTCATTAGCCAAGACCACTATTCAGTTAAAGTCAGCAATGTTTCATTCCTCTGTGGTCTTGGGCCTACTAACAATAGAGCCATTGGTATGCCATATGCCATGCCTGCAATGTGCACTGTATGGCCAACAGCTCTTTCAACAGCCCTTTCTTGTCTGTGCTAAGAAACACAGGGGATAATAGAAGGGCTGGGATGTTAAAAAAAGGATGCAGCAGTAGTGCAAAATGCTTAGGCTTTTGTGCAGGCAATAACAAATCACCTTACTTTGTGTTCTCTCTCGCTGCTGCACTAGACGTGCCTTCCTAGTACTTTACTGAAGTTCGGAATGCCCGGGCTCTAGAAAAGATTTTCTTTTAACACTTCAGTGCTGTGACCTCTAACTCCGAGGCCAGAGCAAGTCTTATTTGTTTTGAAGCTTAACATAATTAAGTAGAAAGAACAGAAAAAGGATTAAATAAGAGAGACTATAGCAATAGGAACTCCCAGTGAGAGAGACAACTACTTTTTATACCATGAGAGAGAGGATTTTGTCTGGAGGAGAGACAAGTAGTCTGCATGTCCTTTAAATGTCTTCCAAAGAAAAAGAAAAGACCAGAGAGGAACAAAAGAAAAATAAAGATATTCAAAATTATAGGAACAACCAGCTCCGTTAGGTCGGTAAGTTCTTTAAAAGCTGCCAGCTCAAAGTTCTCTGGCATGTGGTGCAGTCCCAGTGGGCAAAAGGCAGACTAAGTGATACAAACGGGAGCCTACCTTGCTTCAAGCTACAGATCTCCAAACAGCTTTTGAATTTGACGGTTTCTCTTTTCACTTTTTTTTTTCCCCACTCAGATACAGGGATTAAAGGATGGTTCTGCCTGAGATCTTGAGTGCAGGTACTCAAACTTTAAGAGCACAGTGTTACTATCCTCCTGGGGAAGGAAAACCAAAATAAGAAAAAGCCTTTGCTCCCTGCATATGCATATCCCTGACATCAAACCAAACGTTTCAGATGTCAGATGTGTTACCAGAACACCTGGCACTACAACTATTGCCTGGTGACTGTACAGGTATCCAACACACCTTTATATTTGTAAAGATAGCCAGGGTATGAGATACGTTATTTATGTCAACCCATGTGACTGGGGACGAGGAACTGATCTCCACCTTCCCCTGAGACCTGCCCACCACTATCTCTCCCAGTGTGTGATGGGCTGCCAATGCCACCACGGTACAAGGATGTTTCTGTGTGACTCCATTAGGAGAAACGACCTTCTGCTTTCAAGCTCAGTCCCCATCCTACAAAATATACTAGGCTGTTGCCAAAAGAGCATTTGCTGTTTGCCACTTGATCTTCTGTTATTGCTACAATGGTGGATCATGGAGCAATGTCTGTTTAAAGTCAGTCTTTCCTGGCACAAATGAAGCTGTGCACTAACTCCCTGCCCCAAGAACTGCATTAGATACTTATTAGTGTGCATTCAGGAATAGAAGATGTAAACATATAAAGTATAGTACACAGACTTCAACACCAAAGTAATTTGTAGATGCTGACAAACACAAATAAATGAGTAGTAGCATAGTCCATTCAGTTGGGCCTGTGATGATGTGTAGCAAAGTTTTTTGCAGCAAATACATATAGGAAAAAAATTCAAGCTGGAAAATACAGGATTCTTGGTGATCTGTGCCCAGCTTACATCATGAACATTCAGTCACTGGGATTTGGGAAAAGGATAGTTTGAGGCATCTGGAAACTTGAAGACGCCTATTCCCATGACTCTATTACTACACAAGTTAAGATTGGAGAAGGAAAAGAAAAGTACTGCTATTGCAATTCCAGATGTGTTCAAGGCCAGATGAAGAGTAGTTGTCCCAAGCTAAAAATGGATAGTGGATGCAAAGGGAGTCATGAGAGTGTAGACAAGATACATCCCTCTCCTTCCCACAGCCCAAATCTACCATTTTTTCAAAAATAGAAAGTGTTTCAGCATTATCCTTACTATCCCTCAAATTGTTGGTGATGAAGCATCTTTAACGGTCCGTGACTACGTAGATGTTCTGGCAGGGTGCAGAATGCGTGTGTTACACTGCTACTCACTAGCAACTGCCATGCAAAGGGCGGGTGCAAGGCTGAGCTGAGGCACATCAATAGAATTTCTGATGTTTTACAGTCCTGCCCATCATAATGACCTGGTCCATGAATCCACTCATGGCAACCTTCACCATCAACAAAGGGTGTTCAACTCCTATCCGAGAAACTGCAGAGTACGTCATCATTGTGAGAGAAACAGACCTTCACTGTATGTCTCTCTTAATCACAGCCTCTGGCTTCTCAACTTTCCCTTCAGTTCTGCCTCCTCTCCAAATGGATTTCATGGATCTTGCACAACTCACACATTTCCAGTCTTCCAGGCATGCTGGTGGCACCACATCCGATGGATGCAGCAAAGGTATTCATCTTTAGTGGGAAAAAATGAGGAGCACGAGCAGTTACGAGCAATGCTCAACTGAGAGTTGAGCTGACAGTGACCAGCTCAGTGTAACAGTCCTGCAGCGGCAACAGTTTATTCTACATTGTACTCATTTACCTGTTCACTTTGACCTTTCATTTACTCATTTACCCGTTGCCTTCAGAGAAACCTCTTAGCCTTTCATTTCAGCTGATCAGAAACAAAACTAATCCAAGTACTTCTTAATTAATTAATCAGGAATTTTCTTACAGTGTTTTTCAGCCATTCTTAAATGGCTTTAGCCTGTGGCCAGATGGTTACTCTCAGGTACTAAACAGATGATACAACAAAGTAGAAAGTCTCTTAACTACTCATGGCACCCGGTATTTACATTCAAACCTGTTCTCTCCACCCACCTAGCATAAACTTAAATTCCTCTCAGCAAAAATGGAGGGAAAAATCAGCTTTAAAGGAGTATAGTGGAGAAGAAAATGCTTTGGAAAAACTATTATACATAGTAATGTCTGCAGGAAGGAGAAAACCGAGAGGGAAGATGTGACTGAGAAGAGCAGAGCTGTGAGACTGGGGTGTAATTACATGTAGTGCTGTCTGCAGATAAGCTGAAATATTGGATATTGAAGAATCACACGTAATGTAAAGGGACTGTAACAGGCTACTTGGCTATAGTAGAGAAAAGGCTAGAAAAGGACAGGGAGGTATCAGTTATTACCTATGCTACTGTAACTACCAAACAGTAACATTGCCAGTGTTTAAAAACAGACTGTATGCGGTATTTCTGCCATTAGTCCCATATATAACATCATCAACTCCATTAAAATAGGGGATTAAACATGGAAGACATAGTAAACTGCAGCAGTTATCCCCAGTTTTTAGACGTGGTAGTAAAGGGGAGGATAAATATGTGGCTGTTACCCAGCATGCCCTAAGGATGCAGACATTAATGAGGACTTAAGAGGTTTCACTCTTCCCTCGCTGTGCTTGCCCAGCCTTACTGGGCCACTTTCTGCAAGTTACTTCTCATCCTCCCTGCTTCAGCTTCTCCATGAAAAGATTCTTATTTTACCAAATGGTTTATGACTTACTATCATAAAGCACTGTATGAGCTCTAGTTATGAACTAGGAATTGCTCATAAAATGAAAATGTCCAGACAACAATTTAAGCCTAAGCAGACTCATCCAAAACTCTTTTCTGTGTGGAGAAAAGAAGATGTAAAGAAAGCTGTTTACAAAAGTCTCTGACAAAAAAACCCAAAACCAAAACAACCTAGGTTAATACAATGTTTGTCTGTTATTTCTTGTAGTTTTTCAAAATGCAGAGTTTGTGACGTTTAGATCTCTGGAAAAAAAGCAAGATATAGGGTGTTCCCCAGCACAACCACTACTCTTCTGTGAGCGGTGACTCAGTGTGCCATTGCCTGCACTTTCACTCTGCTCTTCCAGGCCGTGCACAGCTCTGAGGACTGTACACATGGCATCTGCAGGCTGCCCAAAGCCTTGCCTCTGCCAAGGCCAGTCCTGTGTTCAGGTGAAGCTGTGCTGAACAGAAACCTCCTACATCTACTCCTGATCAGCACTGGAGTCTACTTCTCATGCACAGGATGCTTCAACACATTTTTCCTTCTAAAGCCGAAAAATATCCTTTTAACGGCTTCTTAAAGGTACTTTTAAAATTCTACACACAGACCACACTTACTGCTGACAGTCTTCATAACCTGAAGAACTTATGCACAGCACTGCAGTTTTACACAAAGCGCGCTAAAGCTAGCTATGAAAGCGCACTGCATGCAAATTACTACTAATGGCGCTCTCAAAGTATGGGTGGAGAATTAAGGCTTATATTTAGCACTTCACATCCTAGTCTTCAGAGTTGAATTTAATTTACTTTTAGCACTCTCAAAGGCAAAACGTCCGATAACGAAGTTCAGGGAGGCACCAAAATCCCTTTTTACCCATAGCATCTATTATTCGAAACCGAGCTTTGCACAGCAAAATCCTGAGTCCTCAGTAAGTGCTTCCAAAGGCGTAAGCTTTGCAGGCGCTCTCTCTCCCAAACCAAAGACAGCAGCTTTACGGCAACCACGTGCAGGCGCCCGAGCTCTTCTGGCTCTACACGACAGAACTCGGGGCAGCCTCGGGAGCCCAGCAGTGCGCGGCGGTGCGTCCTTTTCCTCGCAGCGGTCCGGGTCCGGGGGAGGTGGCAGACCCCGGATCACTTGGCCTGCCGCGGGGCTCCCCGAGCCGGGGCCGCGGGCCGGGCCGGGCCGGGCCGGACCGGGCCTCAGCTACCCTCGCCGGCCCGGCGTGCGAGGACAGGCCCCGGCCCGGCGGCAGGGCGGGGAGGCGCATGATGAAACTTCGCGGCGGGTTTCAACAGCAGCAGGCGGCGGGGGAGGAGCCGGCGCCGGCGGGAGCCGCCTTCTTCATCACCCGCCGCGGCAAGGACGGCGGCTCTCCCGGCGCCGGCGGTCTGGACGGGGTAAGGCACCGGAGCGGGTCGGCGGCTTCTCGGCGGCGGGGCCGCGCCGACCAGGGCCGGCGGGCGCCGCCGGGCTCGCGGGCCGAGCGCAGCCGCGCCGGGCGGCCTTCGGGGGATGCCGGCCGCGGCACCCGGCCTTCCGCCGCCCTCGCCCCGCCGCCGGGCGGCCCCTCCGCGCCTTGCCCTGGCGTGTGAGCGAGGGCGCGGCGGGCCCGGGGTGCGCTGCAGCCGCCGGAGGAAGGGGCGGCCGTGCGGAGCGGGGCCCGGGGGGGCAGCGGGAACCTGCCGCGGGCGCCTGCGGGCGCCTCTTAGAAGAGCCCCGGAGGCCGTGGGGCACCCGGAAGCCTCCCCAGCTGGCGGGAAAGCCCGGCTCCATGTGCGGAGGCTGAGGTCCCCAGCGCCATCGCTTGCCCAGATGAGAAAGGCGCGGAGGGAGCACTGCTGGTGCGGTGCCGTGCTCCCCTCGGCGTGCCTTTTCCAGCCCCGGTGTCCTTGGAGCTGTAGGCTTTGTGGCTCTCTGAACTCTAAGCCCAGTGGCAGCTTGGGGCTTGGGCTGAGGTCCCCGGTGCCATCACTTGACCTGTAGGTCCCCAGCCCCAGCCCACCTCTGCCATTAGTGAGGGCTGAGAGCTACAAGGCCTCTATCTCCAGGGTCACCGGGGCTGGAAAGGGCATGCCGCGGGGAGCACGGCACTGCACCGACATCGCTCCCTCCACACCTTTCTTGTCTGGGCCAGCCGCTGTGCTGGGGAAGCCCAGTCAAACCTCCCCTCTTTCAGTTTGGAACTGTTGCCCCTTGTGCTGTCACTACAGGCCTTGTTAAAATGCCCCTCTCCATCTTTCTTATAAGCCCTCTTTATATACTGAAAGGCCGCAAACCAAAAGGACTGTTAACGTTTCTGCTGAGGTGATGTTACTTCAACAGATCATACCCGCTGCCCGCTAATGATTTGTTCTATCTGTGCTCTGTAAAAAAAATCATAGACAACCTTGGTGTACCTAAAGGTAAACTTAAGCCTAATTTCTTGCTGGCCAAAGTTTGCTTATCATATTATTCTGGGCAAACGGGGTTTTACCTCGTGTTAGTAAAGTCTGCTAGTCCTCTTGACTGCTAAGCGATTAATAGCCTGTATTTGTTATTTGTGTTTTCTAGGTGTCAGCTCTTGCTTATAATGTTCATGTCTTTATTGAGCAGGTTGTCCACTTTCAGGTAGATCAACAGCCTCACAATGTGCGGTATCTGGGCCCTGTTTGGGAGTGATGAATGCCTTTCTGTCCAGTGTCTAAGTGCCATGAAGATAGCACACAGAGGTCCCGATGCGTTTCGTTTTGAGAACGTCAATGGATTCACCAACTGTTGTTTTGGTTTCCACCGCCTTGCAGTTGTTGATCAGTTATATGGTATGCAGCCTATCCGGGTGAAGAAATTCCCATATCTGTGGCTGTGTTACAATGGAGAAATCTACAATTTCAAACAGGTAAGTGTTGTATGGATCATGTGGCTTTTTTTTAATTTTTTTTTTTCCCCCAAAAAAGAAAATGTTTAAAATGTGGTGGACTACAATATCACAAAAAAATTTTAAAAGTTATCAAATGACTACTGTTTAAAAGGAAGTAAATTATCTCGGTGAGCTGTGAATCTGTGGTGGCTTAGTAATATACTTACTGTTTGATACTGAAAAATAATTTTTTAATTGACAACAAGGGCAATAAGTATTTGTATCTTCAGGTTTGATCAGTTTAAAATAAAGATGCATTCTTCGTTATCTCTTGGGGAGGGGAATTCCAAGCCTCTGTCTTCCCTTCTCTCTTTATAATGCAAATGCTTTTAGACTGTCTTGCTCTTCAGTTATTTTGGGTCATTCTCCAAGCTGTTGGGTGTTGCATTTTTATTTCTGCATATCGATCTAGATAGGATATGTCACTTATAATATACTAATGTATAGCATGCATGCTTATGTATTTATGTGAAAGCAACAAGCACTAGGGAGATGTTTCCAGTATGCCACCAAAGTCCTTAGGGGTCTGCAGCTTAAGGCAGATGCTTTGTGTGGATTTTGAGAGCCACCTAAGGAAGTCTCTTGGGCACAAAACAAGCAGCAACTCTGTACTTAGTTCCTAACAGGTCTGAATGTCTCTGATGGGTGCGATACTGCTGCTGATCATCGTCTGTGTGCCTCAGTCCCTGTGCTGAGATGTCCATGCCGCCTATGTTACTTGGAAGTGATTCAGATCATCCAAATTTGGCATATAAAGCAGCTTACAATTGTGACTGTTTCTGAATCATGCTGAAATTGAATACTTAAAATGAATCATAAACTGAGCGTGGTAGTATCAGAAATGTGTGAATAATCTGAGATGTCTTAGTACTTCTAACATCACATTTTTGAAGTCAGAGTCAGGCTGCTGTTAGTGACGTCAGTACAGTCATTGGGAATTTGACTGAATAGGCAGGAGATTTCTGCTCCCCCCCCCTCCCAATTCTTAAGTATCTGTCTGTTTGAAAGGTGAGATACACTTTGCCCTGCAGTACATGTGAAATGTATTGTACCAACAGTCTGTAGTACTTGCTGTGTTTTGCATTGTGGTTCATCTGCTGTTGAAAGCAGTAAGAATTACTCTCAATCATGCTACACACACAATCATAAGGGGACTTCAATTATGCAAAAGTTACATGGCTATCTGGAGGAATTTGTTCGGTTGTTCTCACTACATTATGTACCCTCTTTCTTTATAAAGAGATTTTTCTTTCCGGCTTGTGGCTGAAACCTACCCAGGAAAGGATTGTTGGTGCAACAGGCATCTTGTTTAGGGCAATGACTTAGTTATTTCGATATTGACTCGGTTTGATCCAAGACTTTGCCCCATAAATAACAATTAAAACCAAATAAGTTAAAATGCTGAAGTGCTGGTTTTGTGGGGTTTCTTGGCTTGCTAGTGTTTTATTGAAACCTCCTCTTTCACCCTGTCTGGTAGATATTGAAAGGACTTTAAGAGTAGCACTACAAGAACATGAAGAATATTTGGTCTGACTTAAGTCTGACAGCTAATTTCTTCTTCCCCCACTCCATCTGCACAGGCAGAGTGAAAAGGTTAGTTAGAGGAATGGAGGAAGATTAGGCAGAAGGAAATTCTCTGTGCATAAAAAAACAAACCACAGGGGAATTGCAGTGACTGCATAAGTAAACCAAAGTTTATTTCTGAAGTACTTTACTCTGCAGAGATGTTACCAGTGTCTATGTGTTTTGGGGCAGGGAGGGGTTTATGTAAATGTTATTATTATCTGATAAGAAAGTGGCACCAAGTGATTTGAGACTATGATAAATGATGTCTTTGTTTCTGGTCCTGTTTGGAGTTGGTTTTTTTAGAAGCAGTGGCTGCCTGCTTCTGCCTTTTGTCTGTGGGAAATGGGGAGGCTAGTGCTTCTGAAGACCAGGGTCATGGGTTTGCAGTTTGACATCCTCAGATAGAAATGTATCCATGAAAACTTGCCATAATGTGAATTGCTTAAGACTGCAGAGTCAATCTACAGTGTCTGAGAGATGATCCTGGATAATATTTCGAACACAAAAGCCTAATTTCCTTCTTTGTCAGAAATGTCTATATAACTTTTGAACTGTGATTTTAAAAAAAAAAAATCAGTTTTTCTTATTAAACAATTACATGAGTGGTGTTTTTTCAATTAATAAGCAGTCAATGTTCGCAAATGCTTATTCATGTTTTTCTTCATATTTTTTCTTAGTTGCAGAAGCAGTTTGGATTTGAATTTCAAACGTTAGTGGATGGTGAGGTTATCCTTCATCTTTACAACAGAGGAGGAATAGAACAAACTGCATCCATGCTAGATGGTGTATTTGCTTTCATTCTTCTGGACACTGCAAACAGAAAAGTGTTTCTGGCAAGGGATACATATGGAGTCAGACCACTGTTCAAGGTGCTGACTGATGATGGATTTTTGGGTGTCTGTTCTGAGGCAAAAGGTAAAACCAGTTGTGTTTAGTGCCTAAATAATCTTAGGTATTGTTGTTGGAGACAAACTTCTTTGTCAGGCTTTTCTTCTAAGTGTGAAGAGAAAGTGAACTGTAAGTTCAGTAATAAATGAACTATATTTAGTAGTATAAGAACTACATGTCATTAAAACAAAAACCCCAGACAGTAAACCTCTAAGAAGTTTCATTGTCCTTAATATCTCTAAAATAACTTGCTTATTTAATTTTATAATTCTTTGTGTTCTGGAATCATAGCAGTATTGAGCCCAAGATGTTTTATGTTACCCCAAAGTTAAATGTAGTGTATGGAGTTAGGCTAGATTTATGCTATGATAAATTATAGAATTTGTTCCTGGTGTTCTATGGTGAACTGGGAAATAATGCCACAAGAACTGCTAATCTGTAAAAGCCAAGAATTTTAAAACCCTACTGAAATTTCCTGCAGCATTGGGTAATTTTCTAGTGACGCTTATTTAATTTGATGATGATTTTTTCCCTTCGAGATGACACATTCACTAATTTTTTTATTTTTTTTTTAAGTAATTATCTCTAGTCTTGAGACTTGGATAAACAAATCCAAACAATGCCAAAAGGGAGTTTATTGCCTAAAATGCACTTTGGCTAAAATTGGCTTTCACGATTGCTTGTGTCTTTCCCATTTACTGTATATCAATTTTATTATCAGACTCCAGTGTAGGTTGACTTCTCTAATAGTAGTACTACATACTGCTACTAAGAGCCATACCATCTCCGCTTCCTGGGGAGAAAGAAGGGAAGTGAATACTTTTGGGACTGTGTCCTATAACCATCACAGTGAATTACTGGTCCCTTTCTAACAGGAATTCAGTATCTCTTTTGTGGGTTTCCTCAAGGGGCACCTAAGTGACCAGCAGGTGCAAAACATCCTCTTTCCCAAGAGGAATGGAAATGAGGTTTGTCTACAAGTCTGATTCTTGGCATTCATTAGCAGTGGTGTAGATCAGTCTGGAGCTGATGAGTTATGAAATCGCTAAATCAATGTCAATTAAGCAATCACTTCAGTGATGTAGTTTTATTACAAACCCCTTGTTAGCTTGACTACACTTGATTTTAAACACAGAATCTGTTCTCACTTGTCATCTGAATTCTGTAAGCATATGACACCTTGACCCGGATATCATGTAGTCAGTAAGAAAAGTGCTCTTAATGTTCATGGGGCTGAATTGCTACTTGCCAATTAGTAAAACTTGCTGGCTTCCTTTCTCTGCTATCTGCCTCAGCTTGAGATGGCTGTGTGTAGCCTGCCAGAAGCAGAATCATGCTCTAGCCAGGGCAGACTCTGACTCAAAATGATATTTTTTAATACCAAATTTAGGACCTGGAGAAAATATTTGTGTGTAGTTTTAGTACAGAGGCTGTTGAGTGAGGTATGACTTAACTATCCTAGGTCAAAAACTCTGACTTTTTTTTTTTTTCTCATTTTATCTGTAGGACTTATCAACTTAAAGCATTCAACATCCTTATGTCCTAAAGTGGAACCGTTTCTCCCGGGTCATTATGAAGTGTTGGATTTAAAGCCCTCTGGCAAGGTTGCATCAGTGGAATTAGTAAAATTTCATAGCTATAAAGATGAACCACTCCATGTTGCATGTGATACAGTGGAAACTCTGCCTTCAGGTAGTACAGCAAAGCATTTGCTACTTATTTTGATTAAAAAGTGAAAAAATTATAATCTTTGAATATAAAATTTGCATTGATTGGTTTAAAAAAGTGCCATTTTAAAAAAAACCCTAGAAGAACCTTTATAATGTAGGGACTTAAGAACTGTTTTTGTAGGCAGTCATGTACAAAGATGAACTTGCATGCCCTCATTATCAAAGGAAATTCAGACAAATATCTTTGTTTCCTCGTAGCATAATCCAGCAAAGTCTGAGTAACACTTCTTGAATTTGTTTTCTCTTTTTTTTTCTGGACAGGCTTTGATCTTGAAACTGTGAAAAGCAACATCCGTATTCTCTTTGAAAATGCTGTTAGAAAACGTTTGATGGCTCACAGAAGGATTGGTTGTCTTCTGTCAGGTAAGTAGCAAGAATCACAATAATTCTGTGTCCTGTCTCTCTTTTGCCCATCCTCTGCTAGTTAGAGGAAAGCATACTGACTGTTCTGCTGTGCTGTACCTGAGGTGATCTGAATCTTCATTCACTTTTTAGAGCAGAGAACAGGGAACTTGTTAGTTTGTGATAAAGTTTTCCAGTTAACAAGTATCTTGAAAGTCTTATGCTTTTAAAGGTTACTCTGGGCAGGGATGTTGGCTTGTTGAGACACTGACCATTTTTAACTAAGAGGAAAGAAATATAATATTCTTATTGAAAAAATCACCCAATATACTCTTAAATATATGAGATTTATGCTTAAGTTGATGTTGAAAATGTAATTATTATATTCACTTTGCACAGATTGAGCATAGAAAAAAACCTTGGCATGTTTCAGATAGCAGGAGGAAGTGAAGTTCATACTTGTCACCTTCTTTGTTTTAGCCTCCATCCTAGAATGCCCTTGATTTACCAAATTACAGGGGACCATCTGGACCAAAATTATTTGCTACACTCTTTTTCAGGTGAGGTAATAGCTTGTGGTACAGGAAGTTGTTCACTGACTTAGCTGATCAGTGTTGTGATATGGTGGCTCAGTGTTACAGAGGTACTTTACAGAGGTAAGGCTTTGTAGCCATGGGACTAACATCTTATTTAGTGTCGTTTTGTAGCACTTTGTACGTGTAGTTAGAGTTCTGATATGCTGTTCATGAATTCATTGAACATCAGTAATTACACTCATTTATCATGAACCCTATTAAATATGCATTTGAATGAGAGAGAACTGACTAGGAGATACTGTTGGACCATTTCCTTACTGTGGCATCATAAAAAGTAGGAAGGAGGTAAATGAAACAGGGAAATACACAGTTGGAAGATCCCAGCCTCAGTAAAAAGCATGTTCAAAACCCAAATTAGAAGGTAGTCAGCAGCTCCTCAGATGCACATGCAGAATGTATTAGTAGCAAAACTAAGTGCCCATGCTGGTATAATACCGGAGTATCTCAGTGCTTCACAATTTTGAGTATGCTTGGAGCATCGCAGTTGGAGAAGTGCTTTTGTTTCCAGTCACAGAGGGAGTTCTGCAGCTTCACAGTGGAAACTCAGGTTTTGATTTCCCTGATTTCTGCATCCTAGGCACTCAGTTTGATTTCTGTGCTCTCCTTTTCTCAGACTCTGCATGTAATTTCTAGAGAAGGAGATTTTTTTTTTTTTTTTACAAGGTAGCATGCCCGCAAAGGGGATTGGGGTGGGAATGAATGCTAATGCACTCAGCTGAAAAACCACATGCAGACTGTAGGAAACAAAGAGAAGAGGATTTTGCCTCATGCTTGTCAGAACTGCAGGCAGGTGTGGGAGGACAAGTACTGTGTTTTGCTCAGTACTTCAAAGGGGAGCAGCAAGTAGAACTAGTCAAGGATTAGCAGAACTAGCTCATGAGAATAAGAAGGTGGAGCCTTAGGGTACATCTAGGCAGTTTGCACATCTCTTGGTTTTATTTTTCATTTGTTTTCCAAACTGTTCAAATCTTTCCAATGTCCTCCTCTGAGAAGGAAGAAAAAAAGAATGTCACTGGTGAACCTTTTCACTTTTGAAAAATGATTGGGGAAGAGTGGAATCCTTACACTAAACATTCTGTTCTTTTACTTAATTCTTTTTTATTCAAACAGCAAACCAAAAAAAAATTACATAGTTCTGTCAGTAGAGTATCAAATGTGTAGGTAGGAAGAGGATAGAGAGCAGTTTTGAAATGGAGACTAAATCCCATTATAGCAGAGTTTAGAAGGGGCATGTTCTGTAGTGGTACAATGTTTTCAGAATACTTTCTGTGTATCTTAAAGAAGGATTTCCACTGATGCTTCTAACACCAAAAGTACTAACAACTGTTACTGAAGATGTTCCACTAAAGTTGCCTGATTCTCTTGTCAAGCAGAGGTAAATGTGCACTTGTACAAGAAGTACCTTGAATTCACATGGCTTAAAAATGAAGCCCACTCATGAGATTCCACTGTCCAGTGTGCTTAAGGGGAAACAAAAAAACAGTCAAACACCTAACCAAATAATTTGTTCTCTTGGCAGGGGGCTTAGATTCCAGCTTGGTTGCAGCTGTTCTTCTGAAACTGATGAAAGAAATCAACATCAATTATCCATTACAAACCTTTGCAATTGGAATGGAAAACAGTCCCGACTTACTGGCTGCCAGAAAGGTATAGTAAGCATTGCTTTCAGTTTGTTCTGAGCTGCTGAATGCTAAACAGTGTGTATTAATGGTGCTAACTTCATGGTATGGTATTAATAGTAACACTGAATATTCATGTATTGCTATGATGTAAATGAGTTTGCAGTAAATCATTTAGTACAACATTTGCTGCTTAGTTAAATCTTACAAAAGAGATAATTGAGCCTTACTTGCTTTCTCTTGCATTTGGAAGACTTTCCTGACAGACTCCCATTGCATTGTTACCAAAAGGATGGTACTTCGGAGTTGTCTCAATTCTGCCTCTGTGTTTCAGGGTAAATCTCCATGCTGTGGTTCCTATGCTATGGCATTTGTATATATGTTAAATATTGTAAGTTAATCATCAGTTTACTGAATTAAGAGCCTTGTACAAACAGTTTGGCATCTGGGGTACCTTTTAGGTATCCAGGCTGTTATGGCTTTTGAACTGCTTTTTCTCTTCTGGGCAAATATATGAAGTATTTAGAGCCTCTACAGATTCTGTTATGCTTTGGGCAAGCAGTTGGATGGTCTGTTGTAATCATGATTGAACACTGTAATTACGGAGACTGTGTTCCCTGTGGTGAATGCGCCACTGCAAGTCAGAGGGGCTGCTACAGTATCATCTTTTCTTGGCCTAATGTCATGTAATTCTCACTGTGGCAGAAGGGAGCTGGTGCTTTCACTCTGTGTGTGTGTGTTTTGAACACAAGGTATGTTTAAAAAATGTTTTAATTGAAAAGCAATACATTATTGTGACCTTTTACAAACAGGTGGCAGCACATATAGGCAGTGAACATCATGAAGTAATATTTAATTCTGAAGAGGGAATTCAGGCAATAGAGGAGGTTATCTTCTCCTTGGAAACCTATGATATAACAACAATAAGAGCTTCAATTGGTAAGATTTTTTTTTAATAGCAATCTTTGCTTTATATCGCCCGAATAAAATTTTACGCAAAATCATGTAGTCATCTATTAGATCCTTTAGCTGTCACAGAATCTGGGAACCGGGACTCCCACGTTCTGCCCTCCAGTCTTTTGTGTGATACCACACTGACGCAAAAGCAGTTATTAGTTTCAGAGTCACTGACTGTACAAAACAATTGTCAAGAGCTGTTCCTGAAGCTTTGGGATGAAAACCAAAAGTTATTTGAAGAAGAAATGTTAGATCTACAGGTCTAGGTTTTCTGCTCTGATAAGTATGAACCTTGGAGGAAGGGGGAAAATTCACAGGTTATCTGAGGTACTGAATGTTATGATAGCAAAACGATTATGATTACCCTTTCCTTGCATAATGTTAATACTAAAGTGAAGTATTTCTTGTCACCTCCTAGTAACACATGTGCACTCAAGCCAGGTAGACTTCTTATAAAGTATGTTTGATTCTGAGAAACGAAGGAAGTCACCAGCAGCTTCTTGCAAAGGGTTGCCAGCCTAATAAGAGTGAAAAACCCTAATCCAATGTGACCTTCTGTGTAATGCCAGCTACGGCATTTTAACCAGTTAATCTTGTATCAGCCTAAAACATCGTAAAAAAAGTTAATAAGCCAAATAGGCAACACAGTTTTGAAAATCCAGGTCCCTGCCTGTAATTTAGTACATGAAGATAGGACTTTGCAATGTGAAATATTGAAAGTGTTTCTTTAAAAAATAAAGCCAGCTTTTCATATGTCATCTTTCTTTGTGATTGCTGCTTAGTATGAGAAATAATGAACTAGATCCTTTTCATTAGATCTCTAATGCTTTTGTTATAAACCCATATTGTTTGGATAGATGCAATGAGGAGAAGGCATAATTCTGATTAATAAATAATTCTTTACAAAAAAATAATTGAAAAAAGGGTTTCATCCAGTTCAACCTGCAGTGGCAGAGAGTTAAACAGGAACTTTCGCTGGTAGTTTTGTTCTCCAAAGCTGGGTTTGTTCAGGACTGTGCTGGAATTAATCATGGGCTTAATTTTGAACTGAGTCAGAACAACTCCTCTGTGTGTTCCTGTGGGAATCCTCCAGCATTCCCAGGATCAGACAGACACATCTTTCTGATATTTTGAGGGTTAAGAGTAAGTACACAGTTTAGATGTATTTGCAGCACTTTAGTTAGTGTGGCTGTTGATGGCTTTGAATAACAATGAATTGTTATTTTAGCATATTGCAGTTGTTTGCTACAGAATAAAGTAGTGTAGGAGAGGAACTTCTAAAATGGTGAATTTAAAACTGTACTAGCTGTATATAGCATCATACATGTAGCTGTATTTTAATAACTTTTTACTTTTTTTTTTTTAAGGTATGTATCTTGTCTCCAAATATATACGGAAGAAAACAGACAGTGTGGTCATTTTTTCAGGAGAAGGATCAGATGAGCTGACACAAGGATATATATATTTCCATAAGGTAAATATATTCCCTATACAGAAAGCTCTTGAGTTGCTCGTTCTCCCCTTCAACGGAAAACCTGTGAGATTTTAAGGTGTTATGTTTGAGAGTTTTCACAGCTGTTTATTTGTTGAGACTTTCTCCTGAGGTGGCATAAAATCCAAGGGATTTAATTTAATCACCTAAAAAATAACTTTTTTTTTTTTTTTTAAACTTCGAAATTCCTGAGACTGTTATTTCTTGTATGTAGTCTTTGCTAGTTCTAGACCACACAGTGATCACTATAACTCAAACACAGGACAGCAAGTAATGGTTCCCTCAGTGCAGCTGTATTATGTCTGTGTGCTACACGCTTATGTCTGGTTACAGGCGCCATCTCCCGAAGAAGCTGCAGAAGAGAGCGAGAGGCTTCTGAAGGAGCTCTATCTGTTTGATGTACTTCGTGCAGACAGAACTACTGCAGCACATGGGTAAGACATAGTCTCTTGGATGCTGAGGACTCATGTGATTTAAAAGCCTAAGAAGATCTTAAAAGTTCAGCTGCTGTTGAGGAAATTACAACAGTTAATTGTTGACTTGTTACTGTTTGAATTACTGAGTGATTCAGAATATTGTGATGCAGGATAATTCCTACTGTCTGGGTCTAAACTACTCTAAGATGATCATCGGTCTTCATAGTAGTAGTAGCAAATGGGGTGCACCCCATAGTCTGCTTGAGCTCTGTATCTTAATATAACTCAAGATACCACCTGCCTTGGTGGAACAGGCATTGCTAACATTCCAGATATGCACAGGCACTCAGGGTGTGCTCTGAATGGGTGGGAAGCACAGCATGAAGCACAGATTGAGAACAGCCCTGCAGAGAAGGACTTGGGGGTGTTGGTTAACAAGAAGCTCAACATGACCTGGCAATGTGTGCTCGCAGCCCCGAAAGCCACCTGTATCCTGGGCTGCACCAAAAGAAGCGTGACCAGCAGGTCGAGGGAGGTGATTCTGCCCCTCTGCTCTGCTCTGGTGAGACCCCACCTGGAGTACTGCATGCAGCTCTGGGGCCCCCAACATAAGAATGATGTGGACCTGTTGGAGCGGGACCAGAGGAGGGCCACAAAGATGATCAGAGAGCTGGAGCACCTCCCCTATGAAGAAAGGCTGAGAGAGTTGGGATTGTTCAGCCTGCAGAAGAGCAGGCTCTGGGGAGACCTTATAGCGGCCTTCCAGTACCTAAAGGGGGCCTACAGGAAAGGCAGAGAGGGACTTTTTACAAGGGCATGTAGTGATAGGACAAGGGGTAATGGCTTTAAACTGAAAGAATGTAGATTTAGATTAGATGTAAGGAGGAAGCTCTTTACTGTGAGGGTGGTGAGGCACTGGAACAGGTTGCCCAGAGAGGTTGTGGATGCCCCATCCCTGGAAGTGTTCAAGGCCAGGTTGGATGGGGCTTTGAGCAACCTGGTCTAGTGGAAGGTGTCCCTGCCCATGGCAGGGGGGTTGGAACTAGATGGTCTTTAAGGTCCCTTCCAACCCAAACCTTTCTATGATTCTGTGAGGGCTAGCAGTCTACAGGGCAGGCAAATCTGGTCTTCAGAATAATCGTCAATCACGTTTCTGTTCTAAACACTATGAGGCAAACTTGCTGTTGCGATTGCTACAGACAATATTTTACCAAAGAAAGTTTTAGTGGATGAGGAAAGACAGTGGATTTGGGTGCTGTTTCTGAACAGTAAGAGAGGAGGAGTGACACTATGAATCTAATTGCATCTGCTTACAGTACCTCTTGATTAATTGCATCTGCTTAGAGTAGCTCTTGATTCTGAAGCAAAAGACTGCTGGGGATTTGTATGCCAAGATGAAATTGAAGTTGTAGCCTGAAGGAATTAGAGCAACAGCAAACCACACTGCAAAATTTAATCTGATCTTCTGTGACTATAGGGCCCACTGTGTTGCCAACTGATGCAGGAGTATCTTTTAGCTGGGATTGTACTGGTCTTTATAGAAGCAGTGAATTAGAAATATAAATAAGCAGAGTTAAAGAGGGAAGGCGAAGTTGTATTTGACTTTGGGGTTTTTTGAGGTTTAGACAAAGAGGAATCCTGAATCTGATAATCAGCATGTGTATGAAGAATTAGAAAAACATACTGAAAGAGGAAAAGTATGTGCATTGAGTCGGGTAGCTGACTGTAATAAAGAGATGTTAGGATACAATCTGTGTGACTGATATCTTAAAGAATCACCAAATTTCACTGCAAAAAACAGCATTATTTTAGTAAAGAAGTACATTAATTAAAAGGAGAATATTGTTGAGAAGCTGGCTGTAGATGAGAAAAAGATGATACCTGTGGCAAAACAAACAACTTGCCTATTGGGAAACTTGCATTGTATGTTGATCCTGCCACAAAATGACTTGGCCGTTTTTTTATAAATATCTTAGGTTTCTCTTTCCTATATAAAAGATGGACAGGGTGCAGGAGGCCTGCCATTTGCCTCATAATTTGTTTTGTGCTAGAAAGTTTGGCCACATATCCAACCAAGGCTGTTCAATATCTGGCTGCTCTTCTTCGGAGAGTTGCCTGCCATTTCTTGAAGAGAAGCTGGGGACAGCTTCACAGCACTGCTAGGAAGAAAGAACCCTTGTATTAACAAATTAAAACTGAATTTAAGGTGTTCAGTTTTATAGAGAAAAGGGAAAGGAAATGATGAGGAGGAAGGAAAAGATGAGGGAGATCATAATGAGGGAGAGGAAAGAGTAGAGAGGAAATGATGAAAGTACCTTTATCAGTTAGGAAAAAATAACTGTAAGAAAAGACTTGCAATGGGAATCTTGTCAGTATATGTGGAAACTGCGCCGCAGTACTTGACTGCTGAATGATGATGCTTTTTTTTGGGAAGGTGGGTATTACCTGAAGTAGTTGAAGCTTTTTATCAGAGGAGAAGCTAGAGAGACAATGAAATTACTAGAATGCAGTATAACATCTCCATTTGACTTTGAAGCTGGGCAGCATACAGTCTCTTGAGGAAACACACTGAGAGGGGTTCTTCCTACCGAAGACACAGTTACTGTATTTTTATTTGTTGCCTTCTGTGTCCTTAGAAGCCATGGCGTGCGTAAAAGAATGTAAGCAGAAAGACTTTGTTCGTGTCCATCTGCCACTGATATAGGAGAGAACTTGTGCAAATGCTGCAGAATCAGTAGCCAATAGCTTAATGGTGTCCATGCGGACTCCTTTTCATTGTTTCTTGAAAACACAAACAAATGTGGATTTCAGAAATGACAGCAGAAATCCTTGCTTGGTTCTGTGATATCTTTACAAATGCTGATGCAAATCCCAGTGAGCAACTTGGTAGTTCTCTGAGGGCAACAGGATTTTTTTCAGTGTGTTTTTGCTTACATGGTACAACGGTTGTTGCAAATCCTGCAGGACTGTAGTCTTTAAATTCATTGTACTAGAAGCTGTCCAGCAGATGGCATCATAAATCATCGAGATCTTTATTTAATCTGTGCAGACCATATACTTAACTTTCCAAATTGATGAATTGAATGCAGATAGTCATGAATATGCAAGTGAAATTTCTTCTAAGTAAGAGCAGAAAACCTAGTGTTTATGTGAAAGACAGGGAAAGCTTAACTGTTACGGAATTTGTAAGTAGATGACTTGTTGGATTAATTCAGTATCTTTTCTATTTATTTCCCCTATTTAGTCTTGAATTGAGAGTCCCATTTTTGGATCATCGGTTTACTTCTTATTATTTATCTCTACCAGCAGAACTGCGAATCCCAAAGGTATGTAAAACTAGGGTTGGACGCCAAGTGTACACAATTGGAACACAAATTCAGTGATACGTGTTCTAAGCATGACCAAATTGCTGAATTCAGTGATTAAGTCCTATACCCAAAGTCAAGCATGCTCTTAAATATTTTGCTGGATTGTTACGCTACTGGGAAACCTTTTCTGACCAGACTTTCTGAAAGGAAACCATTTCTGAGATGTTAAAGCCAGATCTTTGTACTGCAGTTCCTGAGACTCACGACATTGTTTGTTGTTCTACAAACAGAATGGAATTGAAAAATACCTTTTAAGACAGTCCTTTGAAGATACCAACTTACTTCCCAAAGAAATACTCTGGAGACCCAAAGAAGCTTTCAGTGATGGTATAGCATCATTAAAGAAATCCTGGTTTTCTATTCTTCAGGACTATATTGATCAACAGGTACAATACCACTTTTTTTTTTTTTTTTTTTTTGTCTTTCACATTTAGGTGTATTAGATATGGCTGCCAAGGGGAGGCAGCTCACATGCTTAGTTGGAAGAATAAATCTGGGTATCACAGTAATTTGAGCTTCATGGTGGAGGAGCAAGATAAACCATAATCAGTGGTCTTCTAGCTGTCTGAGTTGGTTAAAGGCATTTGAAATCCTAAATACAAAGAAATGCTAGAGCCTGACACAAATGACTGTGTAAGGAAATGAACTTTATTTAAGTATCTGGATCGCAAATTAGATTGTGTGTCGGCAAACGCAATTTCTGGGTTACACGCAAAGCAGCTGCTTCAGCTAAAGGCACTTGCATGAACTTACTCTGCAGCTGAGTAACAGCATAATGACTTTATAATGTCCTTTCTTGTTTGTGTCATTTGTTTTTCCCAGCCATGCCTAGCTAAGCCTTCTGCTTTTTAAAGCCTCTGCTTGCATTGCTAGCCAATGAAGACTTACAGCATTTTGGCTTTGGGCAAAGGATAATCATCTCTGGTGTACAGTAGTTTAATCATCAAGAGGAAGGAATAACACCCAGTTTACACCAGCGCTCTGTTATACAGAAATATGTGTAGTCGAGCCTGTGGACGGGTACTTGTCTGTCCTACCACCAACTGCTTGTTTCCCATTTTCTTTCTCTTTCAGGCAAGAAAGTAGCTGGGTCAGGCAACAATGTTGTGCTGCCTGTACTGAGCCTGTATTGGTGTAGTAGGGGCAAATTTATTTCATGGCTGTGAGGAGTTACACAGCATGTTGGCAGTGGAAGCGGCCTTAGAAATTGTCTCAACTGGTGCAACTATTCATCCTCCCTTTCTTAGCCACCCTAGCAACTGCAGATGACTTTGCCTCTGCATCCCAGGTCTTTTGTTGCTAAGAGCAAGCAGAGTCAACAGCTCTCTGTGAGCTGAAAAAAACCCAGGAAGCTGCTTACATGGCAAAAAAGACTACTTTAAGTTGTTCCGGTTGAATCACAGCAAAGAGAAGGATAAGAAAGAAGTTTTTGTGAGCTTACTAACCAAGGTTCTTGTAACCCAAAGAGAAATGGGCTTCACGTACAATGCAGAGAGAAATATTAACAGGACTGGAAATATAGTTATGTATTCATAAAGATCAAGGGAGCCTATGACAAAAATTCACCTGGCAGAAACGTCTGCCTCTGGAATAGACACTTTTTTTTTAAACCTGTGGGCATTTAGTGGTTGGTAAATCCTTACATATCTTTAACTTGCAGCAAATCGACTTGTGAAAGTTACATGTATTTGCAGCTTAACTTGAGTTTTGCTTATGTCTATAGGTTGATGACCTTCTGCTGGAAAAGGCAGTGGAGAAATATCCTTTCAATCCTCCTAAAACAAAAGAAAGTTATTACTACCGCCAGATCTTTGAAAAGCACTACTCAGGGCAAAGCAGCTGGCTGCCCCACTACTGGATGCCAAGATGGGTTAAAGCTACTGATCCTTCTGCTCGCACATTGAAACATTACAAGTCGGCTACCCAAGAATAGGCTGTTGAAATAATCCCCCAAATAGAAGTGCTGCAAGCAATTTGCACGCACTCTGCTTTTAAAAAACCAAACAAATTATGCAAACCTAAAGCTTAAAAGGTCTTTAAGATGCATTTTGACAATGCTGTTGGAAATAAGAGCTTTCTGTGGTTAGTGTACTATCAAAAATTCACCCTGCTGTACCAAAACTTTGTAATTCTTGGGAAAATACTTTATGGACAAGGAACTACCTTATTTGGCAGCTCTGTTCCTTATGTGACCTCGATTGTATTCATTTGCCTTGCAGTCGTTTAATATATTTTAACGTGAGCTCTGTTTTGAGGACTTGAATAAGGCAAAGTGATGCAAACTGCTGCAGGCCCTCTGAGCAAAGGGGAATTTGACCCTAGTTATTTAGTGATTTGAGTTCCTGGCTGTGGGATTTGGATAGTCTGTCTATATTATTCTATTTTGAATGTCTTTCTAAGCATTCCTGAGAACCTTGGTCTGGTTTTCAAAAGGTATTTAGATATTCATAGCTATGCAGAGTTGCTTACTAGAGTTTATAATAGTGGTGGTGCTGGGTGTTACTTAAATGAATGGGAATCTTATTTGTTACTGTGAAGCCACCAGTTTGCTGTTTTGAATGTTGTAAATATACCAGCAATCTAAAGATATTGTGACTTATCAAAGAGCAGAACAGACAAGAGAAGCCGAGTTACGTCTTTGTTTCTAACTCAAGGGCTTCAATTTTTAAATGTATTTATTATTCTTGAAAATAGTGTTAACCAGGTGATTTGTATCAGTCTGATGGAAGTTGCATGATTAAGTATTTTAAGACATTTTTCACTTACTGTGAGAGTTTTTCCACCTGTGTGATGAAAAGGTAGACCGTGTTGCTGCTCAACTGCATGTGGCCAACTGTGTGGTGAACCAACCCTGTTAACCGTAGATTTTAGTCAGACAAAGCATCACTGAAGATAGTGGGATCAGACACCTTGCTTGTAAAAATGGAAAAAAAGCTTCTACAGAAACCACAAGAACTTCTAATATCCTACTGAAAAACACATGACTGTTTACCCAGGACAACTTTTTATTAACTACTTAGGCATGGGGGCTGCTTTTTTAAAGGTAACTTAAACATAAGGGTGGTCAAGAAATATACATGTGTGCTGCAGATTGACTTGATTAGCATCATGCTCTTTATGAAGACAGAAGTCTAGTTGATTATCCCTCTTGACTAGGAAACCAAAGCCAATTGTTATTTAAAAGATAAAATATAAGCAATTCTGGTTTAAAAGATTCATAAAATGACTGATTGTCTATTTATTACTCCCCCGCTAATCCTGCGTCTGAATCTCTATTCCAGAAACCTTACTGAAGCCTCTCGGTGGTACCATGGAGCCCGTGAACTGTCCAGCTATGGCCAGTAGTGGCCATATTTTGACATAAACTTGCACATACTAGTTATTTATGAATATATGATGAGTAAGGTAATACGTTCTGCAGCCTTCTTTACATAAGGGCCATGTGCATGTCTTTTTGGATTTCTTTGAAGTAGCAAAGTCTATTTTGACTTGGGAGAGGAGTATAGAGTATGTTGATTGGGTACTGATGTGTAAAGGTAAGATTTACTCTCACTGTAAACTTCCCAAGGCTGAAATGATAAGAAAATATCATTTGCCTGAAGTAAAAATAGGCTCAACACATTTTGGGGTCATTACTCAAATGCACTTTCTGCTGCAACATTGTCAGGTATTCAAGGAAATCTACCTTAATTTTTTTAATTCCTCATAACATTGGCCATTTACCTAGTGAGAGAAGATCCTAGACTGGTGATCCTAATTATTTTAGCTTTTTACTGATGTGCAGAGGAAAAATACAGTGTTTGCTGCCTTACTCTGGTTAAAAGTATAAATGCTAAGAGTCTCAGGAATGAAAACCTGTTCATTCCTTCTCCATTTATAGACTCGAATTCTACAGCCTTTTCAGCTTCTGTGACACTCTGTACTTTCTGTTTTCTTTTTTTTTTTTTTTTTTTTTTTTAAAAACAACAGCTACTCCGGATCATCTGCTAGCTGCGGACATGTTTGTAATTTGTCACAGGAGGGAATGGGATGCAGGTCCAGTATGCAACACTGTCTTGCCCAGTTTTACTTTTTATCTTTCTTGCTTCCTGCTGTGGTTGCCTCCTTTTCTCACTCTGGGTTTTTTTGGAGAAAATTAAGCTGGACTATTCTGACAGCTTGAGTATGTTGGTTTGAGTAGTGTGTCAGAGGTGGGGATGGGGAATTAAAGTCAGTGGTCCACCTCAGAGGGAGGAGATAACGGCTTGCAGGACTGCTGAGGGCTGGGGGAGAACCTGTAGGGTTCTTGCAAAGTGGATAAAATAGCGTGGTTTATTTTTATTTATTGGTTTTATTTTTTTGCTTTGGACTGATTAAATTATTAAATGATGTTTTCACTGCAATCTCTCCCTCTTTTGAGGAAGGAGAAGTAAAGAGCTTATCTTCCAGAGAGAGCACTGCGGTGTACAGGACCTACCAATTGCTTAAGGTTGCTCAGTGACACATATGCCCTTCATCTTTTTAATAAACCCTACCTGCTATTTTAACCTCCAGCTCATTGGCTTCTGTGGAGCTTCACTGACTGTGTCCACATCCAGGCGTCTCTGACAGTGGCTCTCTAGAGAAGCTCCCTAGTACAAACCAGCATGTACGAGCCAGGGAACACTTGACAGGACTTTGGGGACCCTTGGTCCGTTAGGCAGAGATTTCTATGTGGGATGGTTTGAAATTATATAAAATGTTTGGAAACTGTGTTTAAAATCACAGTAAAGCGTTAAAGCAGTCTATTTTACTTAAGAGAATATGGAGAGTCTCTGTAGAGGACCTGTAGTGTGGGAAATGTCATTTGATAAACGTCTGCAAGGTGATGTGTATTTAACTGTCTTTATCAAGAATATAAAAAAAGCTTCTAGAAAATGAGGTTGCAGGAGCCAGTGTTTGCTTTGCTGTGGAAGCTAATTCCTCAGTGAGTGTTCTGATTTTATCCAGATTCAGATTTAATATCAGTCAAGGTTGTTAGTTTTTCCACTCAGAACTGAGGTAAAATATGGTAAATTGTGGTTAAAAGTAAAATATCAAAAAATTACACTGAGACTCTGGGGGTTGGACTTAGTCTTTTGTTCTGACACAGACCTAATGTCTGATTCCCATTCATAAATAAGAGAGAGAAGTTGTCAAAGGAGGATTTAATACAAGGTAAGCCTGTGTTTGAGCTGGCTGTTGAACAGTCTCCCCAAAGGAGAATGAGGCTGAAGTGCGGAAGAGGCTGCTTATTTCCATAGTGAGGTAAGCTGTGTGTTCCTCAGAGACTTTCCTAGGGATAGCCAAAGCACGTACCTCACCTGCACCATCCCTGTCACGGTTCCTCATTTTGGAATTTCAGGGCCTATTGTTTTTTATTTACATACGAGATATTTATATATTTATGTAGACATTGTAGTTGATGTAAAGGCTGCAGTTAGGAAAGTCTTCGAAACTTTTGAATGAGCCTGCCTCTGGGTGTAGGTAATGCACAAAATTTTTATTTATTTAAATTTAATTAATTTAAATTTAAATTAGTGAGTTTAATCTTTTATTCACAAAGCTTGAGGAAGGAGAGAAGGGACTGAGGAGGATGAAGCAGAGAGGTGGTTTATGCTGCTATGGTATCTTGCGAGTGGGTAGGGGTAGTAGCTAGGGGAGGCGATGGGACATAAACAGGGTTTGTGCATGCTGCTTTCTTTCCAGCAGCTCTTTGCGGTGTTTCACCCACCCCGCTCTGTAGTGCCACTTTCCGTCTTTTAGTTGCCTGGAAGCTCTTCCACTAAGAGGACACTAGCTGGGCAGCTAGTTTTTCCTGCACTGTATGTTCAGGTTTGGATCCTTCAAGTATCCCACGAGCTCGAACAGAATGCGTCCGTCCGGCAGCACCCCGGGGCCCGCGCAGCGTCAGCGTTTCTCCCGTGCGAACGGGTCGGGGCTGGCTCCGCGCCCCAGCATCGCAGCTTCGCCCCGGCCGCCGCGTCCCAGGAGGCGAAGAGGTGGGCACGTTTCCTCCAGCGGGCCAGAAAGAGCGCCTCAAAGTTTGGATTCGGATCGAGAGGTTACTTCGAGGGATGATTTCTTAAATTTTTAGCGTTGGTTTGGTTTTTTTTCTAGCCGGCAGATGGCAGCCGCTGTTAGCCTGTCTGTGCAAACGGGCTCTTCATCCCTGGGGAAGACTGCTCCCCATCCTGCTCTCCTCGGGCTTTTAGCCTGTTCCTTCCCACTTGTCAGTGGGATTTGTGCGTGAGCTTCGCGGAAAGGAATTTAGTAAGTACTTGATTAGAACAGGGTTGAAGCCAACCAGAAAAGAAAAATGTTGTTTAATTGGTCTTGCTCGCAAGATACTGTGCAGAGCTTCTTGTGCTGGTGCTGCAGGTGAGAAGGCAGCTAAGAGTTGAATGCATTTGTATTGAAGGCATTCAATATTCAGTTTGAAAGCAATTGAAAAACAGTTATGCTATTAAAAATTAGAAATGTGGGTTAGAACAGGTAAAAATGCCGGTTCTAGGGAAGATGGAAGATAATAGTGGGCTGGGGAAGGAGGAATGTTAATTTTACCTCTGAAATTGTTAGGGGTTATTTTTTTTTCTTATTTTTGTCATGATTAACATGTGGATCACAGGATTTCAGATAGTCATACAGAGTCCTTCTAGGAAGTTTTACAGGTGCACATTAGAAAGGCTTAGGGCCATACCTCTGCTTTTTCCTCAAAAGAATGTTTTTAAAAATATATATATGTGCATTATAAAGTGCAGTACATCTTATAAATTTGGAAAGATTTCCTGTAATTAAGTGGCCAAACCAGTCGTTTTATGAGCTCTGTGTAATGATGAACAGCATCAGACTGCATATACCTGAGCATCTAGACTTGAACCCCATCAAGAAACAACATCCACCGGTGACTATTGGTGGTATAATGGCAATGTATAGCTGGCAGTCTGATTTGACAAACCCAACCTTTCACCTGCTCCAGGCTCACTCTGGAGAGAGGTCTTCTGCCTTTTTTTTGTGTGTGTGTGCGTGTGTGTGTGGTACAGGGTGCTTAATTGAGGCATTTTCACTAAGGAGAAGATAGAGTAATTGGGTCCAAAATAGTCCTTTAGAGAATTGTAATTCCAGGTACATAAAATTATTGGAACTGACCTCAATTCCTACACCCTAATCATCTTGCAGAGACCAAGAAGAGAGTCAGAATGATCTGGTTGCAAAAACAGCCTCTCTTTCTGCTACTATCGAGGATAGAAGTAGTTGTCTATATTAATAAACTGTGTTACTTAACATCTCTCACCACTGCTCTTGAAGACTGCTCTTAACACCTGGGGCAAAATGTATATTAATACAAATGACTTTTGATTAAAACCATTATTATTTTAGCACAAAAAGGAAGGGGGTGGTAGAAAGGAACGTTCTCTTTTTAAATATTTAAATACTCATTATACCAAAGTGATACAAATTACTGGCTGACTGACAGCTTGCTAATAATAGCTTAAAAATGCAAATAGAGCTATTATCCCAATTGACACTAATTGGAACTCCTCTGGCAGCCTGGGAGGGCAGGGCAGGAAGGTTTGATTGTTTCCTTGAGCTGAAATTGGGTTGGTAAGGAAGTGTGGGGAAGCATGTGCCGTGGATAAACAGGGTGCCATCTGCGGACATCAGAATTCATTATATTTCGAGAATATGTTCTGAAGTGCTGTCTTCTGCCCATGTATGATTTTGGTGAGGTTTGCTGGTGCCCTGGGCTGGTCCCACTCATGCCTGCACGGCGCAGGCTTTGCCTGGGCTGAGTTGGCATCATGGGAATGCAAGCTGCAAACGCTCAGGTCTCACAAAAGAGCTACGGTGTCTTTTGTGAATTATAAAAATTCACTGCCTTAAAATTCACTGAATTATAAAAATTTTCACTGCCGATAGCCAAAAAGTCTGCGCTGCAGGATGACTCTACGCAGAGCAGGTGTCTGGGGATTTCGAGCTTTATGGACCCTATCTCGGCACAAATTTTTCATGCAGAAGCTGGCATAGAGGATGGCGGAGGTGCCCATCAAAGGATTGCTGTCCCTAGGCAGCATTTGCATTGCATAGCAGAGACCCATGTGTCAGGTGCCATCGGTTACTTTCAAAACATGAGACACGGCCTCCCAGGTTAAGGTGAGGCAGCTGTTGTGAGACCCCTGCCACGCTCTCCTGGATGACGGGCTGTTATATCTGTTATTTACTCTCTTGCTGAGATTTTTATTTTCTTAGCAACCAGGACCTTTTGCTGTCTGGGGTTCTCTACCCTGGAAAATCCTTCCTGCCTCCACTTCTACAGAAAAAGTGGCAATAATGCCAGGGTTAGGAGTCGTACTGAGGTCAAGGACACGTTGTGGGGCACCCATGTGTACCCTCAAACTCCCTATCCAGACTCACATACTCCTCAGCTGTGTCTGTCATCATGTCATACAGCCTCTTCCCCACTGCTGCCACCACGCTCCTCTGTGGTATACGAAGAAACCTGGCGTGACAGCCTGCTCTTTGCAGTAGATAACTTATTCATGGAAAAGATATGTTAGCAACTGAAAGGTCATTAGGAATGGGGATGTATGTAGGTGTACTGTGACACCAGCTCTGTTTTCTGAAATAACATCTTTTATGTCATATTGTGAGGCACAGTGAAATGCCACTTCCAGCACAGCTCTTGAGCCATCTTTAGTTTTCTAAGAGGATAGAAAACTTGGACTCAACCCCGCACTCCAATGAAAACTTCCTTACTGTGCAGGAGGAAAGCACCTAAGCCTCTCTGCCCTCTCCAGTGCAGCCATTTCCCACTCTCAGAAGGATGCTGTGAAGTTGAGGAATGACCAGGAGTGTTCAGACTTTCTTCAGTCCGGACTGCATGTGCTCTCCTTCTCACTCGCCAGCGCATGCAGTCCCAAGGGTTGTGTCTGCCGCTCTCTAGCAAGGCTTCCTGCTTGGCTGCTTTTGTCCTGACCAGTTTTTATGGCAGATCTCCCAACTACTGATGAAATAATCTCATCTTGAAGTTTTGAGTGGGAAGGTGGACCACCTTCTTCTCCCCTGCAGGAAAAAAGCATGGGTATCTGGGGCTTAAACATAGCATTTAGGGACAACAAGATGGGCTTCCCCTCGCTCTTGAATGTGACTCTGCAGCTGACCATGTAAATTGAGCGAGCCTGTGCTTTGCCATATGTCAGAAGGTGCTGCTCAATATCTGTGTCCCTACCGAACGATGTTTGATGCCCAGTTGTGGCTGGGTGTCACCAAATTCGTCTGGCTGAGAGCAACGTGCCACTGTGTCAGTGCCTGTGGGAACCCAGCCAGGGCTTCCAGCTCAGGATCTGGCTGGACTGGGGAAGTCAAGGGAAAAAACACTGCTACAGTGTTTATCAGGTGAGTGAGGGCTTGTAGGTCCCAGTTTTGGAGGAAGAGGAAGATGAAGGCTGGTCTGAGTATACGTTGGGAGTGTGCAGTTATGAGGTGGATATCATGAAGGTGAAAGTCTGGATCCTGTTTGGGTAGATGTGAGGTGAGGGAAGGGATGGAGCCATACCTGTTCTCCCAGAAGCTTACAGCTTCACATAGGCATGCTACTACTCATGGTGGTATCTAAGCAAATTAATTTGGGATCCCCTCTGGTAGGATATATCATCATCAAAAAAATGGGGCCTTTCCAAAACTTGGGGTGAAGGACAACTTGTTAATCTTGCTCCCTGTCCATGTCCTCTGCCCTCCAGCTTTTATTTAAATACACATCCTTTATCTCTAAGGAGGTTTGGAGACAAACTTGCCTGTTTCTCTGAGCTATAAAAACGCAAACCAAAATCAACTGTGCTACAGGCTGGATGAATAGTAGAAAAGTGTTTTGCAATATCTATCCATATTAGGCCATCTCCCTTTAATTGAGGCATCTTTTAAAAACAAGCTGTGGAGTGGAGGACTGAGAAATGCCGTGACGTTCTTTGGGAGATTGAAAGTCTCAGCTCAGAGAAAAACAACGCCTTGGATGGCTCTGGATGCAAATGGACCCTGTGCCTGTTGTGCCTTCAGTACTCCTGTAACACATAACTGAGCTGAGCAAATTTTTGCTTGGGGAGTTGTGCAGAGCCGAGGCTTAGGGATGCACGTTAGCAGACTGATGGCACCACTCATCTCCTTGACTACGGCACCGTGTACTCCAGGGGGATGTGGCTCCGTAGGAGGTGAACCCCCATGGGCCCAAAGTGCCTTGGGAAGTAACACAGAAAAGACAAGTCGTCTTGCTCTTAATCAGTGATGGGATCTGACCTACACCTCCCACACTCTGGTCTGCTGACACATCCCTGAAGAAGATGCACTTTGCGTACCCTGAGCTTGCGGTTCCCGTCGTGACTGCGTCTCATGCCTAAACTGGACTTAGTGTGGCTGGCACTGGTTGTCATACCAGCTGTGGGATTTGTGTTTCAGCTAGCTGCTGATGTGTAGACATATCTTTTATGTGGGACCTTCCTGCTCCTTTCCTCCTCCTTGTCAGGACTTTTGCAAAGCCCTTCTGGGGGCAGATCACGAGCTGACAGAGAAAAGACTCCCAGTACAGCATACTGGGAGCTGCTGAAGCCCTCATCCTACAGCTGCACAATTTGGCTTTCCTATTGCCCTGTTAATTTCACAAAGACTTATTACAATAGTAACATCAAGTTTGTGCAGGACCGGAATGACAGAAAATAGCTTTCCTTTTTATTAGTCACTTCCTCAGAATCCCCACGTGCTGGAGTTTGGGTGGGGGGACAGTGGCAGTTGAGTACTTAGCTCATGGTGCTGTATACCTCTGGATCTTGAGCATCTCTGGTGCTCAAGTCTGGAAGGACTTTTTCATGTCTCTCCTTATTCTGCAGCCCCAGGAAAATAAATGTAATTAATACCTGAATTGGAGCAGATGAACTTTTCTCTCATGGAAAGACAGAGAAGAGGACAAGTCCTCTGGGATGCTTCCTCCCAGGGCATGACCACCAAGCTGGGGGCAGCAAGGTAGCTCTGAGACCTCTCAGACTTGAGCCTTTGTGAACGCCAGGTTTGACTACACTTATTGACTGATTTTTTTTTTCTTTTTGGTCAAACCAGACTAGTGTCGTTTAAAGAATGTGTTATATCTTTTTGGCAAATCAAGCTAAAAGTTACCAGAAAGCAATAGCTGGGTGGACAGCGTACTTGCTTGGTATTTTTATGCTTATTTCAGAAGCACATAGGATCAATTCAGAGGAATTTTAACTATGCAAGGAGTCTCCCAGAACTTTGTGTGCTTAGTCTGGTAAAGAAATTAATTTATGTTCTCCTTAAGCGTTCTCAGGGTGTGAGGGCTCAAATTAGCCACATGCTGATGTGATCCAGGCAAATGTTTCTGTTGGTCAAGCTGTCTGTTCTAGCACAGCATTGCTAGATTTGTTCTATGATGTCATGATTTTTTTTCCCAGAAAATTCATTTAATTCAAGAGAAAACTAAAAACCTTAATTTTGCCATGATCTACAGTAAAACATTTCTGTTTTATCTTTGGAAAGGCATTTGCCTTAAAATTATACCCAAGCCTAATGAAAGAAAAACGGAAGTAAGAAGTAGGTCCCTCGAATGCTTCATTGAGACAGCTAAAAATGCTCTTTGGATCAGCCTACTGACTGAAATTCAGTGATTTCTACTGTTCCACTCCCCTTTCTCAGTGCCTGATCTCAGCAGCTTCTGATGGTGCTCAGTACCTTGAAGAAGGGACTCGGCAATGTCCACAGAGTAGAACCCCAGACAGGCCAGTCATGTACCAGGCAGGGTCTGTGTGGGGAAAAAGGGCCTGATGTAAAAGTGAACTGATTAACTAGTTCATATTGGTGCATATTGTATTAGCTTGAACACTGATTTTTATCGAATGCCTCAGGCTTGGAAGAAGGAAAAAAGCTCAGCTACCTGGCATGCAGCTAGGCAGAGTTTGGCTGCCTGTGGGTACAGGAGCAAATGTAGAGTTTTGCTTTTGAGACCTTGCCGAAAGCCAGCTGAAATCACTGCAAGACTCCCATTGCTTTAGGCAAGGTCCACAGGACAAGACTTTCTCTTTTCAGGCTTAACTGTGGTGGATTATGGTTAGGGTAGGAGCATCATCTTTCAGCTCTTTACGGTTCTGTGTAAAGACAGTAGGATACCTTGAGTAAGTTGAATCACATGTGACGTTGCTCCATATAGATAGAAACAACATAAAATATGTATGATGATCTAGAGGTCTCTTGGTCTCCCTGTATCTTCTAAATAGTACTTGTGGAGGATGCTAGGTTACAGGAATTTTGTTCAGACATCTCAGTGTGATTTATTTATTTTTAAATCACACCTCCTTCACTGTTAAAGAATTAACTGGTTTCAATATAGCTCAGGGTGATTATTCTAGAGTTTTGTTCAGATATTTTTGCTCTAGTGCAGAACACAGCTAAAACAGCTGGAGCTGTCAGACAGTTCTCCTGTCATGTTTATATTTAAGCATGGCTTACTGCCCCAGCTTGAAATAGAAAAGATAAATGCAGTAAGTAGCTCTCTGTAGAAAGACAAGTGTCCTCTACACAAATGTTTTACTGAAATAGTCTATTATGGAACCTATTACTATGGTGTAATTTTCTTAATCACCATGGCCAAAATGGACTTTTTATAATTTTGTTCATTTTTTTTCTTCATAAATACACTTTTTTGGGAAATCTTTTGCTCCATGAGATTGTGAAGAGGTATTTGCATTAATTTCCTATGCCTCTTCAGTTTAGTTACCATTCTTCTTCTCTTAGCATGCAAATGACTGATTAGAGGCATTTATGAGATAATGAAACAGTTTAAATATGCAAATATTTTTCAGTGATGACCTGGCTCTATCAAAGTTCCTAGGAGGGAATGAGAGATGCCTACATTATTCCTGTGAATAAAAGTTCCCCTGGCACAGCAATATTTGCAGCCCTCTGACTCGCTGATAATTCCTAGCTGCTAATTTTGCAGTGCCAAAGAATAGGTCACGCGCACATCGAGTTTGTAGCAGGCGTGGGATATGAAAATGTCATGCAGAGTTAATACCTTCCCATCGCAGCCTGTGCTTATCATCTATTGGTTTTATTTCTGCGGGCACAGGCGGGCTGAGGACTGACGGTCGGAAAACCTTGTGGTTTTGCATGGGAGCCATCACGCTGCCTAGCCAGGTGCTGCGGGGAAACGACCCAGCTGGAGGTGATGCTTTCTGTCAGGGTCTAATGGAAAGCACTGCTGCTGCAACTGGCAATCCGCACAGCACAAGTTCAGGATAAGTATTTTTATTGTTACGGTGCTGACGACAGAATGTTATTTAGCTTCTGCCTTTAAAGTACTAGCTGATGTCCGCTAAATCCTGGGATTCACAAAGCCGCCTTGGAGGGGACATCTGCTGCAGAGCAGCGAAGGGGCTGGAAATGGAGCGGTTTTGTCCTCGGCAACTCCGGGAGCCAGGGAAGAGGAGTTCTGCTCCCTGGAGTGCTGTGTTTCAGCATATAAAGAGGTGTCTTTGTATGCAATGCTAAACAAAAAGGGGAGCAAGATCAGACATTTTTTGCTTCAAACACAAAAGGTGATAGGTAAACAGAAAGTTTAATTTTATCTGAAGTGATAACGTTACTCAGCAAATGGATGGCTCCATCCAGGATGCTCGGGAAAATGCGTCCTTTTACTCAAGGCTTATCTTTACTCTAAATCTCAGGATCTTTTATTGGCTTGTTTAATTGTTTCTATTTTAGATAAGTCTGAAGGAATCAATATCAAAAACCAAAGTGTATGAGGTATCAATCATGATTTTTCAATTGAGTTATCTTAAAAAAATGTTGCAACTACTCAGGGGCATTTTTTGTTTCCATTATAACTTTGATCATCTTTGCTCTTTGGAGACAAAAATAGAAAGATTGATGAGTGTTTTAGTAGAGTGAGGTTTTGAAGAAATATTGAACTTTAGAAATTTACCGTAATCACCCTTAAATGCTACAACAGCTGCCTCAGCTGGTTCAAATGCTTAAAGCCTGTGTTTGGGGGCATCATGATTATTCTATCTTTTGAGGTGCAATGATACGAGAGGAATACAGCCACAGTGCTGCTCTGAATTGCTAAGCATACTGTTTCTTTCTCCACTAGCTTCCGTTTCCAACCATGGTTTTGTCAGTGAAATCTGGTTGAGAGAGGGGGCTACAGCTGCCAGACAGAGCTGGTGGTCCCCTGCTAACAGTTTCGTTTAAGAAAGAACTCGCATAGCTCTTAAGAAAACATTTCATGATATAACGTAACCTATTACACTTTAAAAAAAAAAAAAAAGCTCTTTTTTTTTTTTTTTTTTTAATAACCAAAGAGCCTGTGACTTGGTTGCTCTGAATCTCAGATCACTGAAATATCACATTCAGATAAAGTTGCTAATTTCTAGTACAAATAGAAATAATGTCTCTCTTTTATTTCCTGCAGGATCTATTCCTTAACATCACCGTGAGAATTAAAACCAGAAAGCTAATAAAGATGAAAGAAACAATACTCCTTGACAGTTCCTGCACCCTCTTTCTGTGTCAGGAAGGTGAAAACTCTTTCTTTACAATTCTAATAGTTGTCTTTACTATTCTAATAGTTGACCCAACAGTTGAAAGTTCAAAGAAAAGTCCTCCTGAGAAGCACAGACAAAATCTTTAGGAACATCCTTTGTAGTGAAGAAAGACTTTTCTTTTAACAATTTTCATGTGAAATGTATTTTTCCTGAAGATGGACCTCTCTTTGTGCACTCAGATGGTATGCCTGTGGCAAAAGAGAGTTCCTATCTGTCTTTGGCCGTGCTCTTGGGCTTGTTGGACCAAACCAATATGGTGTGCATCCCTTCTGGTTGGGGACTATCGTAGAAGCAGCATCTCATGTCTACACTGATGAAGCCATTAACAGAATAACAAGGTGGTGATGAAAATCCCAAAGAGGGCATAGCTGGGTTTCCATGGTAAGGGGTATCTTCTGCAGTGCAGAAACGATTCTATAGAACAAAGTTTCAGTGCTCTGTAAAGTTGCAGAGAAAAGGAGTAACACAAGGTGACACATTTCCCCCCCAGCATTTTGATGGTTTTGAGAATCTGTGACTGAGTTCTAGTGTACAAACATATGGAGTGCTGACAGTGCCAGGCACTCATTTAAAAAAAAAAAAAAAAGCATATATTAAACCCATAAAATTTTATAAGAGATTGTACCTGCATTTTCTCTTTTCCTTCTGTTTTCCTAATAATTTAAGTTTTCCACTTAACCTATTACCTGGAAATTTTATTTCTCTTTCAGCATAAAATGTGAGACTCATAAAATACCATGACTTGAGGACATGGTACCTGTGGAAAACATCGGAGGAAGTGAGATGTGGCAGCACTGCCCTGGTGCTGGTTGTCATTCTCAAGGAGTCTCTTGAACAAGTTTTTGGAAGAACTAGCATTAAGAATTATAAAACAATTGTTTTGCTTGGCAAAGGAAAAAAGAATAAGAGGTTCTATTTGGCTATGCAGCTCACCTATAAAATCTACTAATGTTAAACAAATATATTTGAAATGTACCAATAATATCATATCAATACTAAAGAAAGTCTGCTTGAGCCATAACGCTTCCCCTGATGCAAAATATATAATGGGCTCATTGGTTTGTGTTCCGCACAAACACTTCTTGATGGGAGGCAAAGTAAATTCATCATTTTGGTATCTGGTATTGTTTTGTTTGGAAGTTTTGCTTTTCTGTTCTGCAGCAAAGCTCTTTTTTTTTGCTAATAGATGTAAGTTGTCTGAGCTGGAAAGTGCTCCAGCCCAAATTCATTCTGCTGTTGTAATGGTAAATGCTGGATGAGATTTGCTTTTCATATTCAGTGCAATAAATCATCTCCTCTGCAATGCAGCTAACTGTATAATTTTGTGCTGGTTTTGGCTGGGATAGAGTTAATTTTCTTCATAGTAGCTGGTATGGGGCTGTGTTTTGGATTTGTGCTGAAAACAGTGTTGATAACACAGAGATGTTTTCGTTATTGCTGAGCAGTGCTTACACAGAGCCAAGGTGTTGTGGTTTAACACCAGCCAGCAACTAAGCACCACACAGCCGCTCACTCACTCCCCCCCACCCAGTAGGATGGGGGAGAAAATCGGGAAAAGAAGTAAAACTCATGGGCTGAGGTAAAGAATGGTTTAACAAAACAGAAAGGAAGAAACTAATAATGATAATGATAACACTAATAAAATGACAACAGCAATAATAAAAGGACTGGAATGTACAAATGATGCGCAGTGCAATTGCTCACCACCCGCCGACCGGCACCCAGCTAGTCCCTGAGCGGCGATTCCCCACCCCCACTTCCCAGTTCCTATACTAGATGGGACGTCCCATGGTATGGAATACCCTGTTGGCCAGTTTGGGTCAGGTGCCCTGGCTGTGTCCTGTGCCAACTTCTTGTGCCCCTCCAGCTTTCTCGCTGGCTGGGCATGAGAAGCTGAAAAATCCTTGACTTTAGACTAAACACTACTTAGCAACAACTGAAAACATCAGTGTTATCAACATTCTTCGCATAATGAACTCAAAACATAGCACGTACCAGCTACTAGGAAGAAAATTAACTCTATCCCAGCTGAAACCAGGACACAAGGCCTTTTCTGCTCCTCACCCCAGCCCACCAGCGAGTGGACTGGGGGTGCACAAGAAGTTGGGAGGGGACACAGATGGGACAGCTGACCCCAACTGACCCAAGGGGTATTCCAGACCATGTGATGTCATGCCCAGCATATAAAGCTGGGGGAAGAGGAAGGAAGTTCAGAGTGATGGTGTTTGTTTTCCCAAGTCACTGTTACGTGTGATGGAGTCCTGCTTTCCTGGAGATGGCTGAACACCTGCCTGCTGATGGGAAGTGGTGAATGAATTCCTTGTTTTGCTTTGCTTGCGTGTGCAGCTTTTGCTTTACCTATTAAACTGTCTTTATCTCAGCCCATAAATTTTCTCACTTTTACCCTTCCGATTCTCTCCCCCATCCCACTGTGAGGGAGGTGAGTGAGCGGCTGCGCCGTGCTTGGTTGCCAGCTGGGTTAAACCATGACAACTTTAGATGCAGCCATACTAACAGTGATGGTAAAACAAATATTTCTTTAGAAAACACTTGAAAAGGGAAGTGAATAAACTCTTTTCGGACTCTCAGCTCTGAATAGAGGCAGGTGCATTTGTAGTGGTGACTCACTCCATGGAAAGAAAAGGGGTGTGTAACTTTTGCTGACACAGCCAAGTGCATGGGACAGAGGTATGATCTGCTTCCCTGCTAGAAACTCAGCTCCTCTTCTTCCTCCTTGACAGCTGAAGTCTGCAGCTTGGGGAGAGTTTCCCCAATGGATGGAGAAGGGCTTGCTTTAATGGAGCTGGAGAGCGCCTAGAGGACCATTCCCGTCTGCCACAGGCGCTGCCAAGCTAGATCCGCTCTGTTTGAGCAGCTAATGCCCTGTGACTCTTCAGTAACTGTGTGCATAGAAAAGGGTAAAGAGGAAAATATTTTGTGCAGTTCTACCTTTTTTCCCAGATGATTTTCATAAAACAAGGCTACTCAAACCAGCAGCCAGTGTGGCACCAGGACCTCTGCAGAGCAGCAGGTCCGGTGGCCCAGAGCTCCTTGACCTGTAGGTGGGACCATGCTGTGGGCATTAGCGTGGTCCCACAGCACCGCTGCAGGGGGCTGTCCGGCCACCTCCCCCCCCCGCTGCCAAACTCGGCCAGCTCCCCAGCCCTCCTTCTCTCGGTGGCAGACAGCATAGAGTGGCACTGAAACAGAATCAGTTTTGCTCCGCTGCCCCAGAGGTCTTATTTTTAAATAAATGCAGTATCTGTATTTCTGGGTGCAGTCCCAGTGCCCCGTAATCCATCACAGGGTGGTATCTCACAAATCAAATATTTTTAGAAAATGAAACAGCATGCAACATTATTTCTTCAGCTACATGGTATACTTCTGTTAAAATAAACTCAAGTGTATGGATACATCATATGAGCAATAAAAAAACCTCAGCTAAATGCATATGCAAATTTTTTCATCTGCAAACAGATAACTGCAGGTATATGCAAAATATCTCTTAAAATATCTCTTTTCTATCACACTGAAAACTTCATTTCTCAGTTGTACCCATCATACAACTTAACAGACACAAATATAGCCTATTTTTCACACAGATATGCAGAAAATCTGTCACCATTGTTTGATCCCCTACCAACAGGATTTTACTTTTAACTTTTGCTTTTAAATGCAGTCTTAATGTAACCACACTGTATGTATATGTTGCTTCAGTAACGAATGTGTATCTTCTCAAAGGAAGATTTGCTTCCAGAGGGTAATGCTTGAATTTTAATGCTTTGGTACACAGAATTACAATGTGCCTATTGTTTTCTGAGTATTACAACAGTGAAAATAAAAAGCATTGCTATGTGCCAAAATTGAATGTCTGTGACTAAAAGTGTTCTCCTGTTGCTTAATTAGGTGTTTTCAATTCAAACTAGTTCATGTAGAAAACAATGTTAAAAGTATATTGACATATGTTGGTGCAGGAATGTCTTTTAACTCTCTTACAGCTATGCTTCTGAAATAACAATGTAAGAAATGGTTTAGATAGGAAAAAAAAAAGCTTTTTTTTTTTATTTTTTATTTGCCAGAGATTTTCTTAACATTCAACCTTATCCTTTATCATTGCCTAAGTTTCTTTGCGCTTAGGTAGCACCTTGCAGAAGTGGCCGGTTAGGTACAGCGTGTGCATTGCATTTCTAGCTCAACCCCTGTTACCTCTGGCCAAGGCACCTCACCCTGCCAGGCTTCCTCCCTCCAGGCTTCTGGGAGAGCGTGAAGCACCATGACAGATGAAGAGTTTGGTTTCTTAACAGCCTGTTCACATTTCATTTCTTCTGTATGCAATAAGTGGTAATATTGTTTAATTTGGAGGTGGAAGTAGAAAACAAGAGGTGATGGTTGTTGCACCCGCTCTGCATGCCTCTCTTTAAAAAGGAGTTTCTGAGCTGATGTGTTGCTGTTTTATTCTGACAACCGCGTATCTATCAGGGATGGAGCAGTGTTAATTTTTAATGAATATCATCATGAATTTCATACAGCCCGCATGACCCTCCTGTTGACAAATATTTCAGTCTATGCTCTTTCAAAAACATTAAGAGAATAATGCAAAGAGAGTCTGTTTGTCTTCCCTGAAAGATGTAGATAGGATTGAGGACATTTTTATGCTTGCTAACAGCCAAAAAAATCCTCACTTTTCCAGTAACGACTATTTTCTGTAAAGGGAAGAGAGCCATTTTGGAGGTAGAGTGAGGACACGGAGCTGTACCCGGAATCGCAGGCGGCTGCATCTTGATACAGTGCAACTCCAGGGAAGGAGCTGCTGTATGCTCTCATCTGGGAGATATTCGTTAATGCAGTCTGTGATATTATGGCTAAGGGAACTGTTCAGGCTCATCAGGAAAAAAATTGGTCATTACCAAAGTTTGCACTGGGACTTGCTTGGTATCTCTTTATGCTAAAGCAGTTATCTAAGCTGTAGTTTAAGAAAGTACAGGGACAAAGTCTGCATTTAAATAATGGCTCTTGGTAGCTCTGAAGGAGCTGCTACTGGCCTCCTCTGAATAAACAGCATTTTTAAGAATCACTTTAATAATTTAAAAAAAAAACCTCTTGATGTTATTCTGCTCTAGCTAATGATGGCTGAGGGCTGGGTTCCCCACAAAGATCTCCGTGCCCAGACATTTCCAGATTCTTCCTTTTCTTTTGGTTAGGATCATGCTGAAAGATACCAGCCTACTGATATGAACACAGCAAAGGACTTGCTCGTGACAGCCGAGTGGACAAGTGCTGCAGAGCCCAGGCTCCCCTGGCGAGGTGCGTATGGGGGCCAGACCCCTCTCCCATCTCCCCGGTTCATGAGGAGGCTATGTGCGCAATGGCTCTGGCTCTCCAGGGTAAGTTTGGCTGCACCTGCACCAGAGAGATGGAGGTGATAGATGGAGCTGATGGTCCTCCGGGTCACGCTTGGGCAAGGTAGGCTGCTGTGAGCCTGACCTCAGCATCCCCCGTCTTGGGGAAGGGGAGTGCCTGTGTGTGTGAGGGAGACAGCGCCTATCAGAAGAGCAGCTGCCTGTCGTGATGCAGATGAAGGATGTATTTCTGGGGGAGAAGAGAAGTAAAAAGGGGGCAGAGCGTGTTGGAGGCGGGCTGTGATGTCAAACTGCCTGTAGCACCCCTCCAGTGGGGACAATTACCAGCATCACACTGGGTTTACTCTCTGTGCTGATTTCCTAGAAAGATTTTTATTGCTTTATTTAAGCTCACTTGCATGTTGCTGACAGATGCCCTTGCTGCAGTGCTATCGATTAGCTTATGCAGCCTGAGGGATGTCAGGCTGTTGCCATCAAAAAAGAGCTAAGTCTGTGTCACGGTCGTGGCTGGCTGTTTCAGAGATGGCAGGGGATTTAGTGAGAGCCTCTCCAAAGCCTGCAGTGGAGCTGGAGAGCTGGCATCACCCAGTGATCCACGGCACGAGTGGCCCAGGGCTGCAAGCAATGCTGTCCAACACATAAAAGTGTTTAAAAGCTGAAGGAGCCTCAAAAGGGAGATTAAAGACCACAGAAATCATTAAAAGATCCCTTTGAAGTACTTAATAATGTATAGACTATATCACTTACTACTAAAGGCTGAAAAAAGACATAAGAAAAGAATTCCTGTTTGAGTATCCAGGACCCCAGGATGCCTGTGAGGACAAATATTTGGGCTAGGACGGTGGCAGGAGTGAGCCCGCAGTGGGAATGGGCAGCTGCTGGGCTGGATGCCTGCAGGCGTGCATGCTTCATGCACCTTGACATCTGTCCTGGACCCGCTGGGCAGGCACGGCCCTGACGTGGCACACCTCATCCGAACAGTCCCCAGTGCTGAAATATGATGAGGGGTTTTTGTATTGTTGGTAGAGTTATTTGGAACATTTCAAGCTGTGTCTTTTGCTGTGTGTTTGGTTTATTTCTAGCTTGGAATATATGTCTGTACAAACACATATATCAATGCCAATTTAATCTTATTGTTCAAAACCTAAATTAGCACAAATCTGACATTATTTTGCCACCAGGAATTAAAATTAGTTGCTTCAAATGGCAAATTAAACCCACTCATTAGACAGCCACATAACAGGAGACTACTTTGATGCCAGAGGGTCAGCCTTTCCTTCTAGGGAAAATGGTGGTGGTGCAGTTGATATGCTTGAGGGAAGGGAGGCCATCCAGAGGGACCTTGACAGGCTTGAGGAGTGGGGCAATGTGAACCTCATGAAGTCCAACAAGGCTAAGTGCGAGGTCCTGAACATGGGCTGGGGCAACCCCCAGTGTTAGTACAGGCTGGGGGATGAAGGGATTGAGAGCAGCCCTGCAGAGAGGGACTTGAGAATACTGGTGGATGAAAAATTGGGCATGAGCCAGCAATGTGCACGTGCAGCCCAGAAGGACAACTGTATCCTGGGCTGCACCAAAAGAAGCCTGGCCAGCAGGTTGAGGGAGGTGATTCTGCCCCTCTGCTCTGCTCTGGTGAGACCCCACCTGGAGTACTGCATGCAGCTCTGGGGCCCCCAACATAAGAATGACGTGGACTTGTTGGAGCGAGTCCAAAGGGCCACAAAAATTATCAAAGGACTGGCAACACCTCTCCTGTGAAGAAAAGCTGACAGAGTTGTTGTTCAGCCTGGAGAAGAAAAAGCTCTGGAGGGACCTTATTGCGGCCTTTCAATATATAAAGGGGGCTGAGAAAAGGACATACAGAGATTTTTTACCAAGGCCTGTAGAGACAGGACGAGGGGCAATGGTTTTGAACTGAAAGAAGGTAGATTTTTTATGATGAGGTTGGTCAAACACAGGAACAGGTTGCCCTGAGAAGTTGTGGGTGCTCCATCCCTAGAAGTGTTCAAGGCCAGGTTGGATGGGGCTTTGAGCAACCTGGTCTAGTGGAAGGTGTCCCTGCCTATGGCAGGGAGTTGAACTAGATGATCTTTAAAGTTCCCTTCCAACCCAAACCATTCTGTGATTCTATGGTTTTGCCAGAAAATTCAGTCCTAGCCCTTTGCTGGATGCTCTTAACTAATATCTGTGCTGTCCTCCAAACACTTAAAGCCCACTGTGTCTTGCGTGGCTTTCTCTGGATGCAAATGTTTGCAGTGGTTGCTTCTGCAGGGAGGTTTGTCAGATGTGCAGGCTGCAGGGAGCAAGCAGCGGGCTTTTTCTTTCCTCTCCGTGGCTCACAATTCAGCACACACGGGCTGTGAGCACCGTGGGGCTCCATGCTCGGGGAACAGTGTTTTAAAGCTTTTCTTTCTTTTTACCCTTCACTGAGCGTTATTCAGCATGCATTTCCACAGTCCTTTTGCCATGCTGTTAGCCCAGCAACCAGCTTCCCCCCTCATTGAGCACAGCGGGAGCTCATACAGAAGTTAATTAGTCTGAAAATTAGCCCTGGCAAGACGAAGAGCTGGCAGAGTGCCAGTACAGCCGTTGTGTCCCACATGAGCGTGATCCCCATTGCAAGTCTGCCTCAGTTTTCCCACCGTGTAGCCCCCACCTCACTAGAGCCAGCTCCTCCTTAGTTGGCCGTGGGGCCTGTTTTAAGCACGCGCAGGCTTAGGTGCTGCTCCTAACCTCGCAGGAGGGAAGTCCTGCGCCTGCCCGCTCTTAATGGATGCAGTTGTGGGGATGCCTCAGGTGGACTTCAAAATGGAGGTTGCTGAGTTCACTCCCAAAATGGAAAACAACCACCAGTTAATCACTTCGTATTACTTATTTTGAAATTTGGTTGGTATACACTGGCTGTTTTCACTGCTGATTCATCTGTGATGAAAGCTCGTATGATAGCATCAAACAGAGAAGTATAGCTTTTAGCAAGCGGAAAGAATATAGCTCTCCAGCTGCCTTGTCATCTGGTGAGATGCATGTAGCATTTTGGGACTGTCCTGGAAATATAGTAACCAGACATTTTAATTAAAAAGATAATTACACTCACATTTTTTTCTCTTATATTGCATGGATTCAAGCCAACAGGTGCTTTTATTGTGAAGCTGAGGGCTAGAATTTATTAAAAGCTTGGCTTTCAAATAATAAACCTGCAATAGTGGATGAATTCCACAGCAAATTATTCCACTTGGAGCTGGAGGATACATGAGACCCTTTTCATTCAGTCAACACACTTCATTTCCATCGGGTTTTGGGTGGACGGCACCTTGCGTGACCCAGAGCAATCCCAGGAATGCCCTTCTCCAGTAGCAAATCCCCCAAAGGATTCACCAAACCTGCACGAGGAGGCTCACAGCCTCCCTGCAAAAGGAAGACATCAATTTGACATTTCTTTTCAGTCTCAGACCGCTGTCACTTGGATCTGAGTCTCATTCCGGACCAATGTGGGAAATAACTCCATCACTATCACCAAAGAAAATATGTTGCAAAATCCCCAGAGTAGTTTTTTATTTAAAATGTTACTATCATAAAATTCCAGACTATGAAATTAAGACCTTGGATTCCCATTCAAGCCTTACCCACCCCCCACTTTTTAAAACGTATAGATACGTAGTCACAAAACATAAAACATGCTGCAATGATACAAATATATTTTTTGATACAGAAATTACAGTACATTATAAACCATGAAAACAAATTGAGGCACTAGACTGTACATCAGCTCTGTTCTGCACTGGCTGTGAAGCTGATTGACTCGCTTTCAATGAACAAAAGAGTATTTTCTTTGTTTAGTGAACTTAACTTTACAGGTCATATCAAACGATGTGCTTTGTTGTGAGACGTCACCAGGGTTGCTGGTCTTTTCAGAACCACAATGCACCTACACAACATGTATCGCTGCCACAATATGAAAAATAATCATTTTATTGAATGTACAACTCAAAAAAACCCAAACCCCATCGGTTATTATTAAATAAATAATTATTCCATACAGTGGTTAGTTTATATTACACTGCATTGGCCATTGGAACAAATGAAGTTTAATAAATAATGCACAGGAATGTCTCATTTACGCCTCCGTTCATAATTCTGTGCTATGCTCCCTTCAGAGGATCCTGCAAAAAACAAAGCAGAATGAAGCACATGGTGCAGCCTTGCGTAAACCCCAGCAAGCCCAAGGAAATGTCAGAGACCTGCAGCCTGCAGGGTCACCACTGGACCCCATCGGCGTGTTTGGAACCGAGGTGAGGGCTCCCTGCCCAACCCTGAGCTGCTTTGATTTGGATTTACCCCTCAGACTACACTATCCCCCAGGAGGCCGAAGGTCTGAGCAGTGCTTTCTACCTCTCATCTATCAAGCTGCTTGAAGCACCATTAGCTCAGAGCCCCTTTACGTCCTGGTAATCCATCTAACTGACGGGATCTGAGCACTCGGATCAATCTGTGGGTAGAGGCTTTCTGCATCAACATGTGCACCTTCTGTCCTGCAGAGTCAGCTCTTTGCCAGGTTTAAACCCTCCCTGTCCCCAAGCCTTGCACACAGTGATACCTTTTACTAAAATCTGCAGCAGGAGCTAAGCAAACCTCAGACTACCCTGTGGACTAACTGCAGCCTAAAATAGTCTTCAGTAACATATTTAGCATTTAGTAGCAGTAGATCTCTCCCTCTTGCTCTTTAAAAATGAGACGGAAGTGCAGAGAGCCCTTCTTGGTCAGAGCCTGACCATAGGGTGACATAGCTGGTCACCAGAGTCATCTTTGCTTCCACCCCGAAGGGAGGATTGCTTTCACAGAGCGTATGCATGCCTGACTATTGCACACAAACACACAGCTAGTTTGGGGTCCTGCAGGGAGCTGGCATTTTGGATCAGTGACAGTTTTAAGTTAGTAAGACTTCAATTTTCACCAGGCTGAATGCAAAATGAGTTGAGTATGGATTGTTACAGTATTACTGTACATGTGACTGTTTTCTAGCTTCTACCTGGAGCGTTCACCCAACAGACCGCACAGCTTGGGAGACAGTGTCAGATCCCAGTTTACCAAACCAGGGACTGAGACACCAGCACCCCGGTACACTGCTTTGTCACACCCTGCTTTAAATCAGCACCGCACTCCCACCCAGCAGCGGGGCCAGGGTCCTGCACGCTGCCAGCGGACTCAGGGGCTTTCTGTGGAAGAAGAAAACCATGGCACCAAGGCACGGCACCAAGAAAAGGTCCTGCCCAGTTAAATATTTTTCAGCAGGGAGAAGCAAGGACAGTCCTAGCACATACTCCTGATCTTGCTTCGATTACATAGTCCTTAGGACCTATCTTCTCCTCCAGAGGAGCAGAAGCAGCTTCTTACCATTTTCCTCTCAGGGAATCGGGCAGAAAAGCAGAGAATTCTAGTTTTACCAGTCAGGCAGGTATTACATAGCCTGACAGGGTAAAACTTCATTATTCCCCTTTGTTACAAATACCACATAACAGTATCCTGAGTATACCAGCAATTTTTAAATTAGCACCATAAAATCTTTGCCTTTTTTAAACATTTGCTGTATTTTACATTCTTATATTAATGTAAATGTAATCCAAATAGAAAGCAAACCCACTTTATCACTTCCAGGCTATTTACTTTTGTGATAGCAGATATATTTACAGGTATTACGCATTTAATAGCTATTGCCACCACAGATAAAATTGTACAAAATTATTCATGATACATAGCAATTTGCAAAATGATGCAAAGAGCAATATTACTAGTCTGAACAGAGTTTAATTGAAAATAAAAGTTACTGACAACCATAATTGCAGAATATAGATCACAGCGTGTATCCACATAATATAAAGATGTCAGCTAGTAATTTAACTTTTATCATCCATTTAACAAAACAGTGAGAACTATTTCAGAGACATGAAATACTTATTAGGGTTTTTGTGTTTTTAATTCCTATTCTGGGGAATTAACTGACACTTTATGGCTCACAGTGAGGGACTTCCTCAGTACAGCCCTATAGCACGCGGAAGCTAGAGCTACTGGCAGTCCGCAGTTACCCACAGGGGGTTGTGCATATGAGGGAGGAGGGTTCTGCCCTACATGGATGCTATGGGAAAATGACACAAATTCACAGTATCAGTTCAAAGCTTAAAATGCTCGTTGCTGTGGGGGTTTTTTTAGGTAAAATGAAAAGCTGGAAGAGGCTGGGAATGAGTAACAGCTTGACCTGCAGTGGTGTTAATAGCAGATCTCTGCTCTTCCACCTTCTGCTCCAAGTTTGAGGAATAATAACCTCCAGAGACAATGAGGATATCCCTTTACCTGGGGAGATCTGGATTTAGATCATAAGTTGAAATGAGCTTTACATTTTCAGCCTCTGAATTTTTCTTGATGTGTCAGTAAAATTTAGTTTTTTCTTGTATTAGCACCTTGGGGACCAGCAGAACATGCTGCTGGCAAGGACAGGGCAGTAAGGAAAGTGCCCTGGGGACTTCTACCTGACCTTGCCTGCAACTCAGACCAGCCTGATCATCTCAAGCATTGGAGTAAAGCGGACCCTGAAATATCTTGATTAACAAAGAAAGTCCTGATCCTTTTTCAGAGAACTCTGGGTCTATACTACATAAAGACTGCTTCTTCCATTCGCTGGCAGAGAACAAAGAGGCAACAGAATGAAGAGGCTGTATATCACCAAGTACTAGATTTAGTCATATACATACCAGAATTTAAAGATCTTTTGCCCATAAGTCCAACAAAGGAGTCTGTTTTATGCCCTGAAAAAATATATTTGGGGGTATTTTAATACATTTTAAATAGGCAGGCTTTTAAGATAACATGTTCTCGCGAGGAGGGAAGTCACAGGCTTCAAAACTGTTCATCTCACAGACTGGTTGTTCACACCACTCTCAGACAATGGAGACCGAACGTTTGTCTGATCAGTCAGACTGAACAGGTTAGACCAAGGCATAGGCCAGTTAGTGGACATCTTCTCATTAATTCAGATAGACTTATTGTTTTGTGGGGTTTGCTTTAAGTATAATGGAAAAACAGTGGCCAATAACTGATTCTTATTCCTCTCCCAGTACAATTCCTATTGATTTGAGCAAATGTACAAGAAGGCAGTGTCTTGGTATAGCCTGCATCTGTGCGATACATCCCTTCTACGTGTTGGTGGGTTTTTTTCTGTAACATGGGAGAAAAAATCTTCCTCGCGGGTCAGGCAGAGCCCTTACTAGAGAGGAAGCCAATGGGTCTCCATGTCTGGACATGTCTGAGCTAGACAGTCTGGCTCTATTTTTGGAATATTTATGAGTTCAGATATTACCTTCCTGTCCCATTAGTACTCCTCAAGGCACAAGATGTGTAGAGGATAAATTACTCCAAGTTTTGGCCTACAGCATGTATCAGATATAGTGGTAGCTATAGTTTCAGATAAGGAACAGAAAGGAGCCATTCTTCTTTGTCTAAACTGTCTTTTGAGGCAAACTTAGAAATTTCTCTTTGGAAATAATTTTGCTTGGCTAATTCATCTACAAAGCAAGATGAATGATCCTCAGACCTCACAGGTATTAATTCAAGCTGAGGTAGTTTCAGAAAGCTATAATTTTTTACTTTAGTCAGCAGGTTATTTGGCATGAGCTTTGTATCGGACTCTTTAATTGGTCTTCCAATACATAATCCTAGTGATAAAATCTTGTGGCTAACAGAACACCGGGACAGTTATTGACCTCTGTGGACAGAGGAGGTCTCACAGAATACAAGATCATTTTTACTTATTAAAAGTCTTCCAGCTCCTGTCTAAGCATCTTCAGATAAATTCAGAGAATAAAACTGTCATGGTGGAGAACAAGGTAACACCACACTGCTGATACCATCTCCCGCATGGTGTTACACAGAAGCAAAGCAAGGCACGCTTATTAGTGGGGCAAGATACGCTTGTTTATATGACAGCACACCATCAATCAGCCCCTGCTGTGAGCAGGGGTCTGAGTGCCACCCAGACAATGCTGAGAGCACAGATACAGTATCTTGCATGCGATGACATGGGCTCTCCCATGGAATTATTCTCGGGGATTTGGGAATTCACTATTCTAATTTTCCAGATTTTCCATCTTAATTGTTCCTCGCAGAGTCTGGCAGTAAGCCTGCCTTGCCTACGAGAAAGGCTTACAGAACCCCCCCATGGGAAATAAGAGAGAGCTGCAACATCCCCACATTAATGTTGATTGAAATCTCAAAGCTTGTGGCGGCTCAGATGAGGTACAGGCTCACGGCTGCACTGGGGGTATTCAATCCTTTAACAGAACATTTCTCCATCACCGGCGCTGCCAGTCCTTAGCTGAACCCAGTCACCTCCTGACTAATTCCCTCAAATACACTATTCCCTATTTGAATATCTTCTAACAATTACTTAAAATATTTGCATTTTTTTAACTTACTTTTGTGAGACATCTGGCCATATCCTGATTGGAAGAGGAAAGGAAAGAGAAAAAAAGGAAAAAGAGTTGATGAAAAAGGATTGGCATATACTTATGATGCTGCTGCAATGCTTTGAAGAATCAAATACAGAAACTACCCTACGCATATTCCACTTAGGGGAAATTAAGGTGCATTTCTCTTTGAAGAGACTACAGAAAATTGTTTTAGTTAAACCCACACAGTTTAGGTCTGTTTAGCTCCAAGTTGTTTTGACCAATTCTTGATTCAGTAAACGTGTAGAAAACAGGGCAATAATTGTATACACAACCAATTTCCACACAATTCGGGCATCGTGCAATTCAGTGCACGAGCGTGCACGTATCGCACAATACGTGCAATTCAGTGGCCCATACGTCGACCTGTGAATTATCGCAATACTCCTTACTGGTATTTACGTGCTGTAATTGGTGTGCACTGAGCACGTTAATGTGAAGCCCCCTCTTTTCCAGTCGGTGGGTTTAACTGATCTTAAACTTGGGAAAAAAAAAGACCCAAACCGAACCAAACCAAACCTAAACCCAAGCAACTCGCATCACAACGTTCGAGACAGGTTTAAGGCGTTAAAACCCAGCGACAACCGCTGTGGAGTTGGGAGCGGCACTGGGAGAAGAGGCATGCAGAGGGGGGTGAGAGGGAGCCAGCCCCCCGCCCCGCTCACCGGCATCCCGCTTGCCCATGAGGCCGAAGAACTGCTGGGGCCGGGGTCTCCGGGCCATCCTCTGCAGGAAGTGCTCCAGGGGCAGCGGCAGCTCCTCCTGCGGGGGGACAGCGGCCGGCGCTCAGCGCGGACCCCCCCCCCCGCCCGCCCCCAGCCCCGCGGCCGCGGAGCCGCCGGGGGCAGCGCCCGGCACCCAGCGCCCCGCTCCCGCAGCCCCGCGGGCGGAGCGGCGGCCGCCGGGGCTCACCTTCACCTGGTCGCCGTCGGACCAGTCGGACCAGTAGCTGAGGTCGTCGGGGGCGCCCATCTCCTCGGCCAGCGCCCGCGCCGAGGCCAGGAGTAGCACGGCGAAAGCCAGCGGGAGTCTCATCGCCGCCTCGACGTCCTGCTGCGGGGGGGGCAGGGGGTGAAGCAGCCGCACCGGCACCCGGAGCCCCGGCGGGGCGAGCGGCCGCGGGCACCCGCGCCCGGGGACGCGCAGGCACGCGGCCCCGCGGACACGCTCACACGCACACGCCGGTGCACACCTGGGTGTGCGCTCCCTCGCACGTACAGACATACACGCTCCTGGGTACCCCCCCACACCGACTGCTCCATACACCTCTGGGGGTACACATGCCCAAGGCATATAGGCTCGTATGCAGGGGGGTGCACACACCAGCGCACAGCCAGACACACGCATCCAGAGGCACCCCTCCACACACATACATACAGAGTTACACCTAAACACACCCTCGCACATGGATATACGCCTAGGTATTCATACCTTCCCACATACACACCCCCAGCCAGGTATATCCCCCTCACAGACGTACCCAGGTGCATACACATCTAGTTATAAACTCACACAAACAGCTACACACCTTAGATGCACACACCTATGTAGAGATACAGCTCTCCACACACACACACAGACACACGTGTCTCAAGGAACACACGCATCCCTTCGCACATCCAGATACCCACGTCGGGATAGGCACAGAAACACACTTGCACACACAGACACACACGTGCGGACACACAAGCATGTATAGGCACCCCCCCCCGCCGCGATGCACACACGTTAGACCCTCCGCACACGCATATAGGCGGACACATAGAAGTACATACGCACACACCGTCACAAACATGCAGGCAAGCGCATCCTCACGCATACAGGTACGGACAGACGGACACGCTCCCGGAGGCACACGCACCGTCTGCACCGGGGAGGGTGGGCGCTGCTCTCCGTGCGCATTGGCCGTCCGCGGGAGCGCTCCCCACTTTATATACCTGGAGACGGGGAGGGCCGAGGCAGCCTCATTTGCCTAAATGCAATTACCCCCGGTTTTATCGTCCCAGCCCCGTGACAGCCCCCGCCCCGGCGAGCAGCTCCCGCCCCCCTCGCCCGCTCCCGTGGCGCCTCCCGGAGGTGCCCGGGGCGGCCGGGCGGCTCCCCGCTCCCTCCCGCTGCAGCTGCGGGCCCCCGGGGCCGCCCCGGCGACGGGTGCGGGGGCGCAGGCGTGGGGTGCGGACGTAAGGGTGCAGACGCCGCTTTTCCCTTCGCCCCCCGCCGACCCCGCGCCCGCACCGAGGGGAGGGCTGCTTGCTGCAGCGAGCGGCACCGCCGGCAGGGCGAGCAGCGGGCAAGGACCGGGGGAGCGGCGGGCAGCGCGAAGCGGGGAGCGAGCACCGGCGGGCACGGCGGCGGGGCCGCCTCCCGTGCCTGGGAGAGCTCCTTCCCCCCCATCTCCACCCTCCCCCGTGCCGGTGCCGAGGCAGCCCCGGCCCGCCGGGGGAGTGTGGCGGGACCAGAAGCGAGGGATGCACGGAGCTGAGGGGGGCCTCGGCCGGTGGGTGCAGCGTTTGGGCACCCCGGGGCTGGTGCGTGTGCTTGCAGAGGGGCTGCCAGCACAGGGCGGCAGGCAGGCGCGGCTGGGCTGGCTGCTCTGGCGGGGCGAACGCCTTCGCTGGAAATGAGCCAGTCTCTCCAGCAGCGCAACCCTGCCTTCGTCCTTCCCCCACGATGGCTTTGCGCTGCTGCTGGCGTTCGGCTCAGGTAGCTGTCTAGGTTATCTTCCATTTCACAGTTGTTCCGTCTTACTTCTCCAAGGGCAGTTGTGCACGAGGGTTCTCAGTTAACCTTGGTGGTCCCTCAGCGGTCCCTCAGCACCTGTGTTGTCATGGTGTGTGGTACCACCGCCTAAACCAGGCGCTCTGCAGAGTTTAGCAGGAGCTAAGAGTGTTTCTTTTGAGAGAGAAGGGAGTGCTCAGGAGCTAGAATCCGCTCCCCGGTACCACCCCTCTGCTTGCTCCAGGATGCCACCATTAAGGTGGCCTTGCTGACGGTGGTAAACCTCCTCTCCAAGGACCGTTCGTTGGCATACAGCTGTGGATCCAAGGGGGACCCGGCACCTCGTTTGCTAAATAAAGGCATGATTAATATCAGGCCTCCCCGTTGACCGGAAATGCTCCTCAGGACCCAAAGTATTCCCCAAAGCACAGCCAGGCATGAGCCTCTTCCCCACTCTTGGGGGTGTCTACACTTTGTCTGTAAGACTCCGCACGTAAATAGGAAAGATTGTGGCCCAGTGATCTGAGGGTCCCTCTGAAGTCAGCACCGGCTGCTTGAGAGGGTGGTTGAGAAAGCGTGGTTTGGAGGAGCCCGCAAGGAACTTCGTGCAGCCCCAGCACCTGCTGTGGGCACCTCTGTTGAGATCGCAAGCGTGGGCGGTGCGAATGCTCCTCATTCTGCCTATCAACGAGCTGGCAGAAATGACATTGTTTAGCAACTCTGGGAACCCAAACCATCGGATTTTCGTGCTGCAGCTTTGCAGCATTCCCTTTGATGTGTGAGCTTGGAAGACCCTTGAAGGAAAATTGTTTTCTTGTGTTTTTTTCATTACGCTCTGTCTGTTTACCACAACAACAACAGAGCAAAAGGTCAGATATATCAAACCAGGCATGCCAATCCTACGAGTGTTGATGAAGCTCATGTTTTACAGAAATCCTGAGAACTCCCAGCTTCCTGTGAAGTCAATCTCTACTATTCAGGAGTCCGTGATGAGTATGATAAATCTGAACTGAAAAGTCCTATCTGTTCTGTAATTCAGCGTTTTACCAAAATGGGTGCAATCATAGCTTGACCTATGAAATTACAGGGATTTTCTTTTTTGAGAGAGCAAGAGATGGAAAATTAAAAAGCAGTCCTTTCTATTCTTCAGAAATTTTAATGAATTCAAGTACTTTATCTCAGACTTATCTAATAGTTTGGGTGGGAGTGAAAAAATGACTAATAGGTCAAGCTCACTTTTCTCTTTCTCAGTTTCTAAAATAAATTGACTGCTTAATCTTTCTTTGACCTGCAATACTCAGATATTACACTATGAACTTTTCAGGAAGTGAGCAGATTTCATGGCTAATGAGCAAAGCCGATTCCTAGGAAGACTTTCTGAGTTCATTTTTTTCATGTGGAGAAGAGGTAGAAGGCTCAAATAAGGGATTAAGAGCTACATCTTGACCTGGAAGTAGCTGAAGCTGCTTGCCTTTGTTCTGCCCGGTCCCTGCCCTAGGGATGCGTTAGAGCATGGTAAAATGTCCTTTGTGCACAAACAAAAAAGCCTGTTTTGCCAAAAACTGCCTCTGCCTCAGACATAAGATAGTAGTGGCTTTATATCTATGAGTGACCTTGTGAACAAGCATGTGAGAGACCGTGCAGGTACAAGGTGTCTGTGTTGAATATCCCTGCTCTATCCACTCTCAGGGAGCAGATCCCACCCTCCTGTTACAGTTAGACCATGTGATTTCTAACAACTAGCGTGAGTATTTTTGTTCATGAATCAAGAGATCAGTAGACCCAATGTAACCCAAATAGGGGTTAACATTTCCTGTGGAAGTGACAGGGAAAGGCGGTTTTAGAGTTCTTATCCAGACATTTCCCTAATTGAGCTTAGGAACTGGATTAAAGGCACTTGTTCTGGCTTGAATCTCAATACTAATAGAAAACTATTTGGGAAGCAATTGCTTATGAAACACACCTCAGAGAACTGCTTTTTTGATGGCTTTAATATGATACATCCTGTGTGATGATCCTTGTGAAATGTTTATTTGAATTTTATGATGATGTTTTGGTTTCCAGTAAAAAGTCCAATAGTTTAATGGTAAGACACATTGGCTGCTACACTGTTATCAAGTGATTCTTATACCATCAACAAACAGCTAATGTGTTATGGGAAAATAGCAGATTATATGTGACACTGTAAGATTTTGTGCAGAATGCAAATCTAAATTCTTCCAGTACACACAATTTCAGAGCACTTGACATGAACTGAATGCATCTGGCATTCTTCAGTGGCCTTATGCTATACAATTATATGCTATATACTTAAACCTAAAGCCTAATTGTCATATATATTAAGATCTCTTTTCATCCCTTTACCAGGGATCTACAAATAACGGAGACAGCCCCAGAACAGTTATTTTATATAACTTCAAAAAATTAGGGATGAGGTGCAGTCTACCTAAGCACAATGATCCTGTCTGTAAATATATCAAACTTCAGCTCTGATTTCTATCATGACAAGAACACTGGAAATGTTCTTATCCAAAGATGCAACTCTATAAACATTGGAAAGAGAGACCATGATTGATGACCTCTTAAATTTTTTATAGGTATGTGTCTCCAGGGGAAATAGAATGATTTCAATCACAGATGAGGGGCCTTTGTAACACAGTGATTGATTTTGACACTGTAAGATTATTTATTGGCAAAGCATCCGAGAGGCATCGGAAAAATTAGCAGAACTCACAACAACATCCTGATTTTCTAATTAAGTGTGGCCAGGTTAGTGAATTACTCTTTCACCTGTATTTTAAATATTACATTACAAGTTTGTCACCTTTAATTTTTCCTTTAATGAAGGTTTACATTTTCAGAGCATATGCTTGTACATATTAATGCGTATGAAGCATACGTGATAATTATGCATCTCTCTCTCTCTCCCCCACCCCCATCCACAAAGAGTGAGAGATTATTATTCTGCTTGTGAAATCAGATGTTATAAGTTCAACTATGTTGTGCTCACAGGCAGGCAAGAAGGGGAGCAGTGAGATGTCACAGGAATGCCCTTTCCTGGGCAGGTACAGGCAGAAGCAAGGCTGATCTTGCACTTACTCAATCATTTGGTAAGCGCTGCAAATGCAATGTTGGTCTTTGGTTCTTATTTTGAAAAGTTTATGGGTTTCCCCACTCTTCTGACCCCTGTCATTTTTTACACTCCTGTTGCTGTTCTCCATCCTGCCGAGCCACTAGTATCACTTGCATCTTACCTAGAGTGAGCTTCTTTAACCCTGATCTGAGGCACAGTTTTGTCCACGCTAAGTTAGGGATACCGGTGGGATGCGGGATCAACTGAAATGAAAATAAATCTCAGGGTATTAAGATACTGAATGTAAACATATAATGTAAACATTGCAGACAAGGCTATCCTCCCAACCTAGTAGCTCTAGAGACAGTCCGCTGCAAGAGGAGTAAATGCAGTCCTGTCAAGCTTCCTGAGCTACTTGAGAGAACATGTCCTTGGAGGAGAAAAAGCATTTATTCTCAACCATTTGCAGCTCTCAGAGAGAAAGAAGCAAAGCTGTGCAAAGCCATCTCTACATCTGCAGGAGCTGGTGAGGAGAAAGGCCTCTGTGGCATTTCTAGAGCTGTATTCATTCAAAACAAAAGTGAGAAGAAGATCTGGACTTGCAGCTACTTGGAGATGCCTTACCATAACTCTCCAAACAGTTTTCACAAGAAACATGGAAGATGCAATGTTTGCTCATTGTTGCTCAAAAAAAACCAACAGAGAATGACATTCTAACAACACATTTCAATAGCAAATACAGAATGGCATTCACCTCACAGAGACAGTGTCTGTCTCTTTTAACTATGAACCCAGTTTTTTCCACATTTGCCATCGCCAACAGAATGGCCGGGGCAACCATGAAATGTGGCACAAAATATTTCCAGAAGCTGAGGCAGATTGTGAGCATCACTGGTCTGAGCTTGACCAGAAAAAACTACAATGTGAAGGCTCCTCCCAGTGCAAAAGACTCAGAGCAGCCAAGGAGCAGACGCTTCACATTAACTAAGTTCATCACTCTGAGAAGAAAACTGCTGACATCGTTTTGTTCCGATTGTCTCCTGAATACTTATTAGATTACAAATATATTTATAAATCAGTTGATTTGATTCAAACGGAACCTTCTGAGTCTAGAGCTAACTCTCTAAGGCTTTTTGCTTCAGTTGTTCAAGCTTGTTTGAAAACTACCTCACAGTGACCTGTGAGGTAAAGGGAGGGTTTAAACTTACTTCATCAACAGGTGAAAGCAAAAAGCTGACCTTTAATGTAACCTTAGCACACCTTCTGTAAAGCTTTTCTGTAGGAAGGACAATCTTTTCTCAGAGACTCCTCAGAGACTGGCCTTGGTCTCATTAAATTTTGCAGACGGATCATCAAAGCCAGGCCCTTGGCCTGTTTTCAACACCCGAGTATCTTCTATGTGATCCTGCCACCAGAACCTATCCTCATCACTCTGAGCACCAGCTGGCTCCTGTCACAGACAACAGTGATGGAGGAGGATGAGGATGGCCACACCAGAGTGGTTGCCCAGGAGGAGGACCAGCCCTGGTCCCACGCCATGGGACCCAACAGCACTTCTTGGTTATCCGGGAAAGTGACGGACACGTGACTGTTCCACTCACTCTTCTTTCTCCTTTTTTTATCCCTGTGACGTGCAACAGCAGCCCTCAGTTCCTGGGCACGAGGCTGGGTAGCCTTGCCTCCCGCTCCTACTTCCAGGCCTTCTCCTGCAGGGAGGGTGAGGCTTATTTTACACTAGGTCCTTCTGCTGATCCTCCACAGCTTCCCGGTGTTCATCGCAACAGCAGAAAGGGATTAATGCTGCTCATGGCTGCTACGATCTGCACTTAATTGAAACAGTTTCTTGGGATCAAACACTGATGCATCATCCTCTTTTTTACTCTGCTTTAGAAACTAGATAATTTATATAGCTATATCTTCATTGAATATTAATATTTTTCTCAGTAACACAGCACATTTGAAAAATAGATTCAGAAATCAGCAGGATAAAAGGGTATAGTTTCAGCAAAATTTAAATGAATTCTAATATTACTGCAACTACCAGTTTTTTAGTAGTTATGTTAAATAGCTTTTACAAATCCATAATAACGCTATCTTCTTCGTTATTTACACTTGCTGCACCTCAGTGTATCTCTCTCCTTCCTCACGTATCTTCAACAGAAGTTCACAACATCTCCAGAAGTCTTTGAAGTCCTCAAAAATTTTGCTTATGACTTTTCTGCTTTTTGTTTACTCCACAGTTTTTAGGAGACTTCATTCTAAATCCTTAATCCATATATGAAAACCTGTGCAACAACTTGTGAAAACAAGTTGGCATTTTTGGAACAAACATCCATGAATTTAGTCTTGGATGTAGCATTGTGTGTGATGAAATAAAAGTGAAGTAAAGAAAAAGAAATTGCCTGAGGATGAAATCAGTGGGAGATCTAAGGAGTTCAGATGCTCAAATAAAGCAGAAAAAAAGTACAGAAGGGGAGAGAATAGCAAGGACAGTCTTTTGTGCTGCTTTGATAATCACTTGAAGTAAAATACCTTTCTATGGCTTGGCTGCCTTCTCTTCCAGTTTTGTATCTTATAATATATGCATTTTTTTAAAACTCTCAAGTTCTAAACTCATGTCAGTGACAAGTTCATTTTTAAGTAGGTCACTCCCTGCCAAATCATTCAGCTGGAAAGATTAAAAAAAGTGTGAAACAAATTTATGGGGATCATTTATTACACAGAAGTTTTACAAAAGTAGCTGCCTAACCAAAGAAGGGCTATTTGTGCTCGAATTCAAACATGTGTCCTAAGGAGGAAGGTGACAGAGTTGCTGGTGGATGCTATGGAAACCTCAGACTTTTTCATCAGATTGCATGTGAGGCTATTTTATCTGTTTGGTTTCGTTGTCTTGCTGTCATCCTTTCCCACTCACTCCATGCTGACTTCTGAGCAATTTTAAAACCTTGCCATGTCTGACGCAAACGCTTTAACAAGCTGTGAGCCCTGTCTTCATCGGCAGAAAGAGAGGGGACACCTTCTCACAGCAAGTCTTGGGGGGCCACCTCCATGCCCAAGGAAATCAAAGAAGCCTTCTCTCTCTTCCCCCTCAGCCCCCACTGCTTGATGCAAAGTCCCTGATATGGTGGGATTTATATTTAGATTATTTGCATCTGTTTCTTCTAGAATTCCTTTTGATGTGCATGATGAAAGACTCGAGAGTGATTGCGAAGGGCTGGAGGACAGAGCAGGAGCATCACACAGCCCTGGCTTGGGCTGATGAGGAGGGACTCCCTGTTGAGTGTTGGCTGCTGTGCCCTGCGGTGCCCTGGAAGTCAGAGCTCTGTAAGACCCCTTCTCCTCACCCTCCCTTCCCATACATTCACATCTCACCCGCTATAATGACTTTGCTCCTGGATTCTCCCTTTCGTCAATGGAAACCAATGAACAAGGGTAAATGAGATGCTAACCTGGAAGCACCCGTGCCTTTGGGAGAGTCCTCACTTCTGCTGGACTTGTGTTCATCTGAAATGAGATTACTGGACCGGCCTAAGACACTTGCCAATTGCAGCCCAATTAGCAATTCAGGCAGTCCTAGAGCGGAAATTAATTCTTTATAAGTTTGAGGTATAAAATAAGAAGTACTCAAATTAAGAAGGTGACAAAATTGAGTCTTTTAGGTATACCTATGAGAAAACACCACTGGGTCATCACTTGGCTAGAAACGAAAGCTTTCATCACTTCAAGGCTTCACGCAACAGAGGACTGTGTCATTCCCAAGACCTGCTTCTGCTCACAGGCCAGCTGCGCTCTCAAAGGGGCGCACAGTCATGAGCAGGCATCTCCCTTTCTCCTGAATTCCTCCCCTTCCCCTGCTCACTTACAGCAGGAAGAGGTGGGTCTCATCTAGATTCATAGCATTCTCCAGTTAAGGCAAAATTGTCATATTTTAGCTAATCAAGAGATGCATGAGGACTAATCTCATATTGACCATTAAGGCCCGTGCTCTGTCTCAGTGCCAATGCCCTCACAGATGCATTGTAGTATGTGTATGCAAATATTTTTGGTAGTTTGTATTGATTACGAAAGAGCACCCTGAACGGTTTCCCAGACAGCTGATTTTCCCAGGACATCCAGAATCATGAATTCAGACAGAAATGATGAGCAAATTTGCAGCTGTACTAACTCCCCCATAACCTGCCAACTTGCAAGTCCGCTTGGCTCTCTGCACCCGCAGCTGCACACATAGCTGAGTGCATTGGCTGCGCTGTACAGAAGCAACGCTGCTTATCTGCAGCCAAGAATGTGAGGAAGGAACAGCTATTTAGTAAAACACAGTTCAGGTGACGTGGTGTTTGCCTCCAAATGTTGGAACCATATGGCATGTATTGCATGTATTCCAAATTACAGAAGAGAGGTCTTCCTGTATTTTCATATGAAATTACTAATTTTTTTTCTATTTTTTAAGAGGTTTTGGGTACATAGAAAACGAAGGACTGCAATGTTCAAGTTTTAGCTGCTTACTAGAGCACCTAAGGGAATGAAATTCAGGTTCGTACTTCTCCTGACCAACACCAGGAAGACTTAGATGCTCGAAACTGGAGTTCAAACATCCAGTGCACAAACAGCGAGACCACCTGGGGTTAGTCAGTAGAAAGTGTGGAGCTCTGCTATCCTACCCATCTGCAAGTTAGGTGTCTCATCAGCTGTTTGCTCTTCCTTGAAAGTAAAGATCCACAAACACTGCCAAAGGGCTGAGGGGAATTGCTGTGGTGTTTTAAAATTACAGGAATGATACCACTCATTTTAACTAATCTGAGAAGTAGATTACATGTGGATCTGCCATAATTGGTGTGCATTCACTGGGCAATGCATAAAAGGCAATGCATATTGCTGAGTAATTTATTCTTAGGTTTAGAAAAGAAGGATGAAGGCACCAATCTTCAGGTAAGGCTTTGGTTAATGAAACTAGACTGAAAGGTGATGTTGTTCTTAGCAGTGCTGTCAAGCTTCAAAAATACATCGGTACTTCCATTGCAGCATTTCTAATCCATATTTAAACAAAATTCTTCATTAATAATATTAGGATAATGTAAGATTTACGCCGGACTAAATATGTCTACCGTAAGGAAGTATGTTGAATAAACATGCTCCAGATGAAAGCTAGAGTGGTGGACAGTTTCCTCCCCATCTTAGAATGAAGATAGTTTGTGCTCATAAAATGTTCATATCCTTCCACATGACTGTGCTGATATATAATTCATGAAAATACCAGTTATGATATTTCTAAGTTTGAGTAGCTTACCCCAGGTTTTGTGCAGCAAATTAAGAGAAACATGTTAAATATATTTAGGCACATCAAAGATAAAAATATTACTCATAGATCTGATGTCTATAACCTCAGGACACATTATGTATTCTGTTTTTCATATGTTCTCAAGTATTTCATTAAACATTAGTAGTTTTCTCCACTTTTTGTACTTTTCCCTTGATATTTAGCTTAAGAAAGATGGAACGCGACAGCATTTGCTTTCTGTACTGTATGTTTTATACTAACTTTTGAAAGCAAAGGTTTGTCTCTGGCAGACTGTGATTTGATTACAATTCTTTTATTAACATACAGCCAAGCTCTACACACACAGTCAACATGGAAAACATGTACAACATGGAAAACAGCCATCAGGTGAACACAGATCTTTTCTCTTAAAAATGTCAGTAAACAAATTAGCTAAGGGCTAGACTAATTTTGCCACTGCTATCATTATTACTTCTACTTTAAAGGCATTTTATCTCATCTCCTCTATATCTTTTTTAGAGAATAAATTATTTTGGTGTGACTTTTCACAGAAGTAAAGCAGTGATTAGGAGAGCATCCCCAGTCCAGACCATGCATAAGCACCACTTTAATCCCTTTGATGTCAAAACAAGCATAAAATTATCTGGTGCATTCTCTTAAACAGAGATGAGTATGTAATTTTTTGCTGTAGCTGTGCATGGAGAACAGAGGCTGTGATACCGCAAGCAATTCTGAGTCTTCTGTGCTCCAAGGATCTTCGCCAAATGCCATACGCCCCATGTGTTCCCAAGACCTGTGGAAAAAGATGTGACATCTGTGCCTGAGGAGCAAGAGGTGGCAACAGAATTGAAGCATGAAGACTCTCATGAAGCAGCCACATGCATCCCTGTATGCAGCCAATACCTTGTGTGTCCTAGAAGACGACTCTGAAAGAAGTTTGTTGGCTTCTTGAGGGAGAAAGGTGCTGATAAGGGGTCACCAAAATCTCAAAAACCACCTATGGATGAAACCACTTCTTCAAGTTACCCTCAGTCACATGGCCAGGCCTGAGGACCAGTACTTGCACTAGATTGGTCTCATAGTGGGAGAGGGGATCCCACCCTTCGAGAATATGAAAGGCATTGGAGAAGAGGAGAAAACAAGTAAAGCAAGACAAGTTAAAAGCTAAAGGCAGAACTGCAGCTCGGGTTTGCATGCAGGAGATGATACTTGCTTGGAGGAAACAGGAGAGTTTGGGATTTGGAGAAAAGTTTTGAGAGGTGCTTCAACTTAGACTAATTCCACGATCAGAAACTACAGTGTTTCAGTCAGCCTGTTGGGTGGAATCTTTGCTGTAGAAGATGATCCCCTTCCATGTAATGATACACAAATAACTGCTTGAGAAGCACAAGAGCGTGTACTCTCAGTCTATCCATGGCTAAGAAGTGCAGAGCATGGTTGCTGTCCCTGGTCTAACTTTGAAGTTATCCTAGCATTGAGAAGGGCTGGACTGGATGACATCCAGAGGTACCTCCTACCTAAGTTCTTCTCTGGTGGAGAGGGATGCACTTGGCGATGAGGGGCATGATCAGTGACACAGGCAGAGTGGTTTGGGAAACATATCTCTAACTCCCTTTTTTCTTGCTACTCACCTGCAACTGTTGTCCCAAATGTCCCAGTCAGCATGGTGACTGCTGAGTGAAGAATGTGCTGTTTTCAACCTGGATGCCTTCCTGTCACCAGTGGCATGGTCTGACGGAAGGACCAGTTTGTTGCAAGGTCAGGGCAGAACTGGTGCTGTGGTTGCTGAGGTGGTAAAGATCTGCTGCTTGACTTTGGCTTAACACTTTAGCACATCGGCAGAGAATCAGTGTTTTTAATATTTCCAGAAACAAGAAACTCCTCTTAAATGAAGCTATTTTTGTTTGGGACAAACAGAAGGGTGATGTATGAATGGTGGACCTGAAAAGAGCTCAAAAAAGATAGTGCTGTGCTTCCTGAGCAGAGGGAGAAGGGGGGGGGCAGTGAGTATTTTTGCACTTTGGGTTCGTGACTTAGGCCATGTAAATGCGCCACTAGTGAACAGGGCTGCTGTGGTATATTTACTCAAGAGAAAAGAACTATTGCTTGTCCAAGGCTGCTAGTACAATCAAGAGAGAGAAACGGTTATGGTGACTATTTTTTTCTACTCACAAGGGGAAAACAGATGATTTGGATAGTTCATCACTGTCTAGTACATAGTAATTCCATTCAAGCAGTAGATGGTCTGACTATAACATAATATAGTAGAAGAGTAATATAAAAATAACAGATATATGATTTTTTTTTCTTCCTTTCCAAAAAAGAAGCTATTATATTTGTAATTGCATAGAGCAATAGTACTTTTCTGGTTTCTTCAAGATCCATTATACAATTTTCCTGCTCTGTTCTTATCCTCTTCTGAGTGGCTATATTTTGCAGCTGAGCATTTAGAACTATTTTTGCTTAGGGGACCTTCCAGGGTGGGATTTGTCCTATGATAGTAGGGATGAGCTGCCTTCTGCAGGAGCCCAGAGTTTGTGTCTTAAGTCAACTTCTGATGCACACTGTGACATGCCACAGGACTGCCACCAGTTACCCACAATGGGCACCTATTTGCATAATTTTGTGATTCCTTTCCCACATCCTGGAGGCGAACACCTAAGTTTTGCTGTGAGTCAGAGTTGGTTATGTGGCTAAGTTATGTACCTGAACTCAGGAATCTGTCTGCATCCCAAGCCCAGTAATATAGACATTGGCTACATGAAGGTATTTTACCATAATTAAATATTATATGGATACAGTTACACAGCTTTAATCCTATCCTAAGGGTGCTTTAGGCATCCTATAGGAATCTTAATCAAGATCATGTTACCTATGGCATTCAAACACTGGAGAGTGACTGCATCTTCGGTTCTCAAAATAAGAGAATTACAAATTCCCATTTTCAGTGAATGCTCCAATGCCTAGCCCATTTGCCCTTTGGGCTGTAAAATAAGATTTTCGGGTTTCTGGAAGGAGAAGCAAGGTCAGAATTATATTTAAATCAGAGTAAACAGGAATGGTGAGGATTTGATCCTGTTAGTTCTAAACCCTTTATCCATCATATATTGCATTTGGTTTTGGTGGAAAGGAGTGCTTTACAGTACATTCATATTTTACATCCCTCTGTCAGAAACACTGTTTTTGATCTAAGAAGAGTGTGTCTTGTAAAATAACCTTGCCTGTGACACTCTCACTAGAGAGGTTTTTATATACTACTCTTAAAGTGCTGACATGGAGCATCTTCCTGATCATTCATACAAGCAGGATCTGCTGGATATTCTCACTGGAAAGGTTTTATTTCAATAGAGTAGGTAAAAAATGGAGGAAAAAAAAAAGAAAACTCTTGAAATCTTAAGCAGCTTGCTATGTTAGATAAACTGCACATTGCTTTATGTGCTGTGGTAGGATATTATAAAATAATACAATAGAAGCACAAGATATGTTCAAAGGATTTTTCCACTTAAACAATCTGTCTTGGTGAAGAAAGTTAACTGATCTTCAGAGTTGCATTTGCTATTCTTAAAACATGTTGCAGTTTCTTCCTCTCAGTGATGAGCCATGCACAGTGTCTAAGTTGTCAATGTCATCAGCGTGTCTCAACTAACTACAATCACTGTTCAACATTTTAGATCAAAGAGGGAAAAACATCACTCTCAAATAAATCTTTCAAGACCATATATTGCAGCCAAGATCAGGAGCTGCTCAACAGAAATGATGCCATGAGACAAGAAAAATGGACAGCTTCCTTACTGGTCCAAAAGCACCGGAGCTGCTTTGCCGGAGCTGCTTTGCCGTGTCTGAAGTAATAGGAAGGATATGGGAACTCATTGCAAATGCATTGAGAGTATCTGCATAATAAAGAAGATGCACAAAGGCATTAAGCAAGCAATTTTGGATTGAAGCCATTGAATCGTATTTGGAAATGGGAATGCAGAGTGGTGTTATACTGTTGTGATAATCTACAATGTGCCAAATGTGCCAGTATGTAGCATAAGGTTTCTTTATCGAGGGTGGACCCAGTTTTGTTTAAAGAGGATTTAAATTTGGGGTCAGGCAGATCTTTTCTCCCCTTTCCTCCACCTCTACCACTATCAAACAATCAGTCTTTTGCTTTGATTAAAGTATTGCCCCCATATTAACATTTTATCTGTAGAATTGCATTCTCTTTGCCAGTTTTGGATCAGCATTGATATTTCAAAGTAAAATAATATGCAGGATAATTAATTTATTAACTAACTCATTCTCTAATTAATTCAGGATTTCTCAGCTTTTGAATCACTAAAACAATAGAAAAAAGAAGATAAATGCTTTCCTATTAAATTGGTTAAAAGACTTACTTTTCATATGTAAAATAAAAAAGCTTTTATGTTAGCAGGTCTGTTATCTTGTCAATGAATGAAGGATTTATGTGCCTAATATTCCTTTCTGCTCATAAAAGAATAGATCATATGAAAAATGTGATTTGGAATGAGTAATAATTTATTAGTTCAAGGTAGAGTTTAGCTCAGCTTCCTAGGAAATAAGGCTTATATCATCATGATGTCTGTGTGTTTCCTCATCAGTCCTTCAGCCCACTATGAACGTTTTTCAACATGATAGTCACAACTCCAACCAAATCTGGTAGAAGTATTGACCTCTAAAAGATGTTCCTCAAGTGTCAGGAAAACAGAATGCCTCTCGTAACAACAGGGCTGAAACTACTGCTTTCTGTTGGAGATAAGGCCACAGGACATGGCCGCAGAAAACTAAAATAGGGTAGAGCCTAAAGAAACCAAATTTGTGTATTTGCCAGCTCACAGAACAGCTTGTCTACTTGAAGCCACCCATATTTTGTCTTTGGACCCCAGACTCCCTCTTATTTATATGTGCAACAGAAACATATACAGAGCCTTTGCCATCTGGTTTGAAGCCGTGGAGTTGATAATGACGTGTGGTGCTCGGGGAACGCCAGGTGGGTGGCAGGCAGAGGATACGGTAGTATTTCAGGCTAACCGAAGGGGAGATGGTAACGGTCTTCCATAGAGAGTTGGATATGGACTGGTTTTTCACCACCTTTCCCAGTACAAGAAGCAGGAGGCATTATGGGGCAGCCAGCAGGACGAAGGTTCCCAAGGAGGTATATAGCACAGGGAAGAGTTGTGGAGCTCCTTCCCTGGGATGCTAAAAACATTTCTTGGATTCATTAACAACCAGCCATGCTTCACACTCAAAGGGAAGAAAAAAGAGCCATTGAGAGCTTCCTGGCTCAGGAAGTTGTTGAGATTTAAGTTTAGGGGAAGAGGAGGTATTCAGGAGTGTTACTACCAGTTCTCTCCATTTGTGTGCTCTTTGCTATCTGCTTTTATGTGTTGGGGATTGGGTTTTATTTTCCACAAAATGCCTTCCACTTATGTTATTTAGATTTGTTCTCCATTAGTTACAGTATCATATATTTATTGACAATTTTACTGCTTTCAAAAGACAAACCTCTTTGGACTAATTTATTCACACACAAAATAATGATTTTACGTAAGACATCTGAGGGGTCTAGGTGTCACCCCAGAGACAGCAGCTGCCCTTCCTTACAAGCTGGAGGCAGGACATCCATTTCTGCACCATCAGCTTCTTCTAAATGCTCAAACTCTTCTCCTGTCTTTCTAAGTGACACATTGTCCACTGCACTCTTTTGGAGAGATAATCAGGGTATGCTACCTTCTCAGAAGGATGCCTGTGGTCCAAGCACATTCGAGGGAGCCTATAGCACTTGTACCTCTTGTCAGATATGCCACCAGGAGAAAAGGGCATGATGGGAGGCTGAAAATATGGATTAACTCTTCCTCAGCTGATTTGAATGCTTGCACGGCTTTCACCATGCACTGCTCATTCCTGTGTTCCTCAGACTGGTCCCAGACGCAGACAGGGAACTGATGCACGACTTGGAGGATGCACCAGGAGCTGAGGTGCCACAGTGACTTCTTATGGAGCTTCAGCACCTTCTGCTGGAGGGTAGGTACTGGCTTGCCTTTTTTTTTTTTTTTTTCTTTCAATTATTTTGAGTATTAGTCTTTTACAGGAAGAGAGTGAACTTGGCCCAGTTAACCACAAATCGTACAGCTGAATTTCCTGCATTTGAAAAAAATTAAAGATCAGCACTCTAGGAATGCAAGGGATGAGCCTCACCCTGGGAAAACCACCGTCCTTCCATGCTGGGTAAGTATTGAAGAAAGGATATTGGGATGGAAGTATCTTTGGTCTAACCCAGTGTGGGTGCTCTTTAGATCTTGTGTTCAGATTTTGTGGTCTGGACACAGAGTACTAATTCTGGGACCCATCCCAGTTGCTGTATCTGGGTTACAGCTTCAGATTACGTGGGAGATTTGAGGACTTTTTTGACAACTTCTCACAGCATTGACAGCCCAGTTGCAACTGAGAATGCAACTGTTCTCCATGCATCAAAATACCAAACCATCAAAAGGAAACAGTGCAGTTTTCATTGCCGTTCTTTAAAATAAAATGTCATAGTGTATCTGAAAGCTTGAACCTGATCATTGAAGCAATCTCTGAATGCCACACTATGAGCTATATTAGGTGCACGTGAAGTAGCTGTCCTGACAGTTAGAAAAGAATAAATAGAAAGGTATTCTATATTTATGGAAGCAGTCTTTGGCAATGATTATAATTGCTTGAATAGTGCATATGAGAGCAGTTGGAAACACTAGACTGAACAGTAGGTTACTTTTCATTTGACTGCATTTATGCCTCTTCACTTTCCTGTCTGCAAGTAGGCTTTTGATCCCAGGGAATCATTGGGGATGAGTCTTCTGCATCTAGCCTGAAAGATTTGCATTTCTGAGCGTACATATACGTAAGTACTTGCATACTTACAAGTCTGGAAGGCTTATAGTTCTGTAAGAATAAAAATATTAGTCATTTACCATTCATATTCTCAATCCTAAAAAGTTTCAGTCATCCAGATAAAATGATGTGAACATCCCCTAGGTCAGGTTTCATCCTAATTAAATTAGTCTAATTATATTAGCAGTAAGAAATTCTTAAGCATACTAGCTAAGTGGATTATTGGGCTAGTCAGGTAAAGAAAAATCTTCTCTGTCTTTGGCAAATAGACTAAAAATACAACTACTTTTGTCCTTTTTTTCTCTCATACAGAAAATTGTACCTCCACAGAAAGGAGCTGTGCGCAAATAATGATTAATGGTCATAATGTGTAGAGAGCTCTGTTAGTCATAATCGTATTAGGCAGTCAAATAAAGGTCAAATAAAATTTAGAAGCATTTTTTCAACTCTTGAAAGTGAAGCTGTACAAAGACTGCTAATACCTGTTGGATGTGGTTTTAACCAGTGCAATGTAACTCTAAACATGATGAAGGAGACCTCACTTCAAGAGATTTTTCCCTGAAAATTATTGCTGGGCAGTAGGGAGTGGAGCAGGCAGATGTGTTTGTGAGGCCTCACTGTGAGGATGAACTTACTGGTGTGGAGATGATTACAGATGAGCAAAAGGACAAGAGCAAGACTAGAAATATTTGGAGAGGAAAAGCACCATAAGCTCCAATAGCAACTAAACCTTGATGGAAAAGTAAATAAGAATTACTCGGTGTTTTAGAAATGAGATCCTGTGTAGTAGCATTATGTAAAGATAAACAGGTACAGCTTTTTTCAGTTTAAAGTATTAGACTAATCATAAGATTATATCAAAGAGCAATGCCTAGATGGCCATTTTTTCCCTCTCACATATCTATACATAGATACAAACAAACATGCACAGACACTCACATGAATGATGGTGATATTGCTGATGAATGTGACAAACTAAAATGCATTAATACAAATTGTTGATACATGATAGACAATTATATCTGCATAGAAAGTATTTTAAACATATCAATATCATGCAATTATTTAATCTATATCCTATATACTGAAACTAAGGTCTAGACAAAACTTTTCAGTAATATCTGGAGCAGGCATGGGGAGCCAAAACACTAAGGAACTTTTGGATGTTAATCAGGATACACTCCATGTTTTACTCTAATAGAGACAGAAACTCATTTACAAACCAACAGGCTTCATCTTATTTAGAAACCCCAGTTTATAAAATATCAGGCTACCTAAGAAACTTTCCTCCTAGGATTAAAAGTCTTTTTCAGAAAGTTTAGTCTGGCTAAACTGGCACTTCTCAAGGAATATCAAGGTACAGCCTGGTTTCCACAGAGTCTTGAAACAAGAAACTCACATTTTCATACTTGTACTTTAAAGACAAACCCTCAAAAACATTCATTTTGTTAACAGGTTCTGGAAAACTGTGGAATCTATTACCCCTGTGCTTTGTATCCCTGGAAGAAGGAAGGAAGAAAGTCCCATAAGGACTTTGTCTTGCATTTTTTTCATGCTCCTTTTCTTCTGTCAAAGTGTTATATTATTGATACTATAGTTACAAAATCCATTTGGGTTACAGTCATTGTCTAAAACCATTTCTTTTTTAATAGAAACACTCTGAAAAATTGCCATAAAATAAAAAGGGAAGGAAAGGCATGGAAGAGACATTTTCAGTGTAGTTTTGTGATTGTCTGTTGCAGAAAATGTAGGCTTTACTGGGACTGAAGTAAAGATATGAGCTATGTCAAGAAGTCGTGGACAATTAGAAGAAAATGTAGTTTCATCTAACATTCATTACTGGAGATCTAGAAAAAACTGTGCTGACCTAACTTCCCAAATGAAAGTCTAAAGAGCGAAATGAAATCTCAAAGAACTGGTTTCTCATTTCTGACAAAAGTGAGCATTTGCAGCTCCTGTACTCCTTTTAATGTCCTACAACCCCTCCTTGCCTAATTCAGTTCTCTTTCCCAAACTGATTTCTCCTGTTGGACCCTCATTCTTAAATACTTGCTTAAAAAAAAAAATGTAACAAGTCTGAAAGTGAGCATTTGCTGCCCTCTTCCAGAAATTTTGGAAGACCCTGTGCCTTGTCTGGTCGTAGAAACTCAATGGGAAATGTACAAGCCAAGGGAAATTCTGTTGCCTTGAAGTATTAGCCAATCCTGATTAACTGCTCATAATAGTAGCCCTCTTCTGAATATTTTTCTTATCTACAGCTCCCTCACCCCAGTGACCCTGGCATGTTTTTTTTTTTCCTGGAAACCATCACATCTGGGTCCAACAGCACAGCATTGGAAAATGCATAAATACAGCAACAGCATGAGGCGGCCTGAGAATCTTTCCCTTGTAAATGCTAACACACACTAAATAATCAGGCAGGAGAGAGGTCACAGGAGCGCTATCTATCTCACAGTTAGGTGGATTTCCAGGCTGCACCCTACTCTAGCCTGGACTCTACTCTGCACTTGCCCTTCACGTAGGCTGCACGGTAAGGGCTCTGCCCCCATTTACACCAGTAATTGCACAGAATTGCCACGGCAGATCTGATGGAGCAGAATCAGGGCTGGTCAGGCACATCTCAGGCTTCAGAGGGAAATGAGGGAGAAGAGGGTGCTGCCCTCCCTTCGGTGTGCAGGGAGGCCCAGTGTCCTCACCCTTCCTGCAGCACTGGCAAGAAACAGATAAACGGAAAACCTGAGCTGGGAGCAGGCACACCAGAAAACTCTGGGAAATTTTAAAACAACTGAAAACCAAGTTTTACAATGGGAAGTATCAGCAAAAGTTAAACATAAGTGCCTCCATCTGCACTGCTTATAGCATAAAGTACAAGATGTATGTCTGGGGCTGCCAAAGGTTCAGCAGATACATCCTCCTCTAAAAGCCCTGAAATGCAGCACTGATGGTGGGACTGCGACAGCCTTTGGCAGACAGAGCTGTGTTCAAAACTCAGAAATGGAACCACCTCGTGCGTTTTGGATGGACGCGTTTGTCAAAATACTGTTTTATTGTAGCAGCAGCGGAGGCTGAGGCTGTTGCTTAAACCTCCATCAAAACATTGAAGGGTGAAATGTATATACTTGCTCAGAAAAGAGCACAAGTCGCAATCAAATAGACTGTCTTTTCCGCATTGTTAATATTTATAGTTTTACACCTAGTAACACCACTCACAACCAAAGCAACCGCTCACTAGACTTCATTAATATTCATAGTGGCAAGATAAGTAACAACTCATAACTGGTGCGCATTTCCAATATTCATTAATATTTACAGCTCTATACGTGATTTAGTTAACTTATATAAGTTCACAGTGGTAAATCATGATACTAAGGTTAACTTGCAGTGTGGTCTTCCAGGTTAAGTAGTATCGTAAAATAAAAGCACGGGTATGAATTAATGTTACCATCTGCAATAACTTGCATTCTCATAGTATTTAGCCTTGTAAATCAGCTTGTATTGAATAAAGATTTTTCATTTGCAGCATAAAGACTCTTTACAAAGTAAAATTGATGCAAAGTTGTGTCCATGGCCTACTATGGTAGCAAGACTTGTTCCAGAAATCATCAGCATTTTCATTTTGAATCCAGGCATACTTAGGAGATGCTACAGACCGGATTGTGTTGGTATAAAAGAGTAATAAATTATTTTTATGGTTAATTAATATTTGATACAAACTTTGGTGACCTACTAGAGGTCATCCCATGTATCTTTACTTAACAGTTAGATATTTAGTCTAAACTAGTTCCCAGAGTCCCTCTGTACTCAGTGGGGGTAACCCAGTACCTCCAGAGGATGATTCATGCCCTCTACCCAAAAACTGTTTAATTCCTCTGTCAAAAATTTCCCAGCTGTGTGAGGGAGCTGTAGGAATGACTGGAGGGGATCTGGGATGCAGATTTGGGGACAGCTATGATTCATGGGAGGGCAAAGTGGGTTTCCTTATCTACTATATTTTTGCCTATATGTATTTCTGGTCTCCTGAAACTGGTTCACAATTGTCTTACATGTAGACAAATGTGGCAATAAGAAGAAGATATCTTCTTAATTGTTTCAGACTGAGTGAGTAATGGAGCTCCATTTCATGTTCACAGCTTCTGCATTGCACTCAAAACTGAGGCCTGGGCTCTTCCTTCTGTACACAGGCAGACTTTGGTCATGATCCCCAACAATTTCAAATAATTTCAAAATATTTTTCAGACCCTGAAAAACTGTAACTTAATGAAAAGGCTACCTATTGCTCACCTTTTAATCTTTTGAAAGATATAGACAGAAACCTGGGAAAACTCTGGTTTCAAGATACTTTTAAAAAAGCCATGGAGCACAAAAGAAACCTAGCAGAAAAAAACATCATGCTGGTGCAATCTCTCTTACTCTAAGCATCAGATTTTAGGTTTGCACCTTAATATCACCATTTTTATCTTTTCAGTTTTCAGGAGTGGAAAGCGATATCTCCTATTTATATTGTTTAGAAAATACGATTCCAGTTTGGCTCCAGTGTTGTACTGTGCCCACTGGTTTTTCACTTGAGCAATTTCAGCCACCTTTCTTCACAAGCAGCAACCAACCAGGAGTTAAGCTTTCAAGTTTTAGCTATTAACTGTATGCACAAAACCTTTATAGTGATATGGATTGCTCTACAGTATGTGTAAAGCTGCAGCAATGAAACTGTTGCATTTCAGAATCAGTACAAGTGTCTAAATTCTCATATCCTAACACAGAGGTCTGCAGCCTTTTAAGGGTGGTCTGGCTGGACAGGCTTCCTTTTCCAAATTAGAGCTGAAGTGTGCTGGCATGAGCTCAGCAGAGGTTGGAGATGCTCTTGAAGGGGCAAAATGCAGTTGATAGACCAATGATTCCCTTTATCCCGCAGGGAGACAAGGACTTGCAGCACAGTTGGTCCTTTCTGCTTACCTCAGTGCTCATCTCTTAGCCATGCCCACTCCCAAAATCTGTCCAAGTGCCCTCCATGGTATGTGATACAAGTTGTCAAATCCTGCAGTAGCATAATGATGTTTAAGCTACCAGGCACTTTATGGTGCTGATACATTAGTACGCATTAAATTAGCTAATGATGCAAAATCTGCTAGTGTTCATCCTTTTATACCCTTTTGCTTTCAAACTGATAATGTAGCAGAATCAAGTCTCCCACCCACCCTTCTCCTTGGGTTTAGAAAGCAATTTCCTTTTCTAAAAAGGGAGTTTCGGGGCTCTAGCTAACCTTACAGTAGAACGAGTATTGTTCCAAGTGGCTGGTACTTAACTGGGGGAACAGAACGACCAAGATAGGGAAAGTAGACAAATATCTGTGAAGGTTTAAATGCAAGGAACAAATGGGGTTTCTCAGTTCAGGGCTGCTCTCTACTCAGTTGGCCAGAAGGGTTCAGTAGGTCCTGACCTATGGCTCAGCATGGTGGGAGTGCTCTGGCATCCTGCTGTGCTGGTAGCGCATCCCTGCCCCAACCTTAGACACAGAGACATGTGTAAAACACATATGTAAACCTCAAGCAAATGTTCAGAATTCTGTGGCTCGTTCCACAAATATAACATTTACATTAGAAGAAACTCTAACCATCTGCTGAGGCAACTTTAATGTCTCTTTGAGGTGCTGCTTGGCCTGACTATCTGTCCCAAACTCTGTTTTCTTTGGTTTACTCTTTCCTTTTTATACAGGAACAAAACTTGAAGGGTGATGGAGCATATTCTGACGGTCGAGTAAAAGTGGGGAGAAAGGAGCTTTTTCCTCAAATGATTGTCTGAAGACTCTCCCAAGGCAAATACCATCAGCTACAAGTGTCAGTGAAATTAAGAAATGTATGGGGGCAGTAGTGGAGAACAGTTAACATTTCTGGCTACACCTGTTAAATGGCTCTGCCCATACGCAGCAGACAGCACTAGAGGCAAACAGGAAGAATTATTTTTCAAGCTAAGAGCAAATAAATTACACAATGCAAAGTGCATCCCTTGATATCACGAGAGGAAGGCTCTTGGATTTAATGATTAATTCTAACTCTTCTAAGTCCTGGGGGATTTGCATCCACTAAATGAGGCATCAGGCACACCCATGCACTTAGGTCCCACCTCACATCACCAGCCAGTGCCTGCACTGTGGTCCTATCTTGCCCTTGTCCCAGCTGGGTCTGAGATGAAGAGTCAGGAGTAGGAGCAAAGTCTTGGTGCTGTGCTTCAGCTGTGGAGTGAGTCTCTGAATGGGAGGCCCATGCTCCAAAAACCCCTGTTGGGTGGCTTGATCCTTGGCTTGAGCTTAACATTGCATTGCCTATGTCCATCACACAACATTATGAGTGTAGAGGAGGTCGCAACAGGAAAGCAGAGGTTTGAGAAGTGTGTAACTGGCATATTGGCTCTGCTGACGTGAACACCACACACACAGTGAGGCCAGGAATTCACCCACAGTTACTCTGTTTTGCCTTGCATCTCAGAGCGTAAATACATTGAAGGTCCAAGACTTTGCGAACAACCCATCAGAAAGTGAGCAAGTGTATCTGTGGGTTTGGGACTGGACATGAGAGGGACCACAAGCATATCATCAACTAGAATAATGCAGTAGTGGATTAGTGCTTCAGCACGTCACCAACCCCTGTGGCCAGAGGAAAACTGGCCAACCTGTCAGGGCTTAGAGTCCTACTACTCCAAGTGCTGTGAGCACATAGCACAAAGCTTGGCAAGGGGAGGGGGGGAGTGTTCATAATAAATAATTTTGAAGTATTTAATGAGCTAGAGAGGTTTTCTTGGAGGATGATGTATCCTCTGTCACCTCTTCTGTTTACTTCCAAATGGTATCTTAATTGCTTTTCTCCTACTTGTCCCTCAATTAAAGTGTCTCTTCACTTTTGCCTTCATTTTCAGCACATCACTTAATTTTCCTTATTTACTGTTTAATTAATGATCTGGCACTTTTTGCCTTCTCTAAGCTCATTGCATTGAAAACTGTCCTTCACTACTGTTTCTTGGGAGCAGGAAAATGAAATTTGCTTGCTCCAGACAAAATTAATTTGACTCTTTGCTTTGTTTCCTCTCTTCTAATGAAGCCAACATAGCTTAAATCATTGCCTCCATAAAATTATTTTCTGGGATCAGATACCTTTCTTCTTCTATCTTTTTTGGCAATACAGGTACATTAAAGAGAGTTCTCTTCTGCTAACAGTATTTTTCTGCAGGATAAATCAATACCTGCAATAAAAATTCGTGGTGTTTAAACAATAGTAATATTTTCTACAGTTTTTCACAGATCTCCAATTTTTCCAATCTCTTTTCTGCAAATGTCCCCTTGGCTATGTGCAGCAGATGTACATATAACTCTTGAATAGCAAAGTGAGATAAACTTGTGATACATATGCTCACCGAAAAACCATCAGTGTAGAAAAAAAGTCAATACACTCATTAGCATGGCTTTTAAGCTGATGTAATTTATTCACTTTCTCATAGGTCTGAATCATTTATTTGCTGTGATTTTTTCAAGTAGCACTCTATTTCTAGCTGTTAGTCGTATCATCAGTTTGTGAGTAGGTGAAAGTGAACGTGATGCCTACTGCCTATTTTCCAATTATGCTTAAAACATCACACAGAGAATACTAGATTTTGGGTTTCCCAGGGACAGAGCCTGGCCAACCACTGTGAGCGGATTGCCCCAGGGCAATTCCCTCTCGGTCCTTCCGCACTACAAACCCACCCTATCCCAAGTCTTTTTGCATCTCTAAGTGGGGCTGTTTCTCATTACCTCAACAGGGAGGAATGTGTTTCAGTGGCTTGGAGCCCTGGTCCTGTGCACTAACAGTTGTGCCCTGTGAAGAAGCACACAGCTAATCAGTCAGTCTCCAGGGGCATTACGTTCCTCAGGAGAGTTGATCACCACAGGGAAGTAGACAACAGCCTCCTGGAAGACCAGGTAAGCACTGAATAATTAAGACTGTGCTCGCAGGTAGATGTTGACAGCCAGCCCCTTATTCACCAGCTGCTGTTACTACTGAAATCCAAGACCATTCACAGGTCAAAGAAGGGTGAATGGGAAGACTAGAATTGTACGGAAATGAAGGAAATTTTCCCTACTCTCTTATTCAAAGCTGTCTATAGCATCTCATGAGACATACAAGAGGCATCCCATATGAATGACTTAGTCTTAGTGCAAACCAGCTGCTGAATGGAGAGGCAGTTATTTGTTTTCAGCCATATGATGCAAATCATTGTCTTTTATGTTTGAATTCTTCGGTGTATTTGCCAACTGACCAGCTAAGCAAGTACAGTCCTTGAAGTACATTTTACACATTGGTCTTACCAGTCGCTTAATACCTCTCAACATCTCCAAGATATATTTGTCTGATTACTAAGGTGCTTGTTTGCAGTATAGTTTAATTTGGCATTAATGTAACAGTATAAAAAATAAAGCACTAACAGCTTTATGAATATTCATAGTAAAGTCACGTAGCTACTATTGGTAACATATTATTCTCTTTTGTGAATGCTTTAATGACTTGCTGCTTTATTCATACAAACAGTTACAACTCCTGGGAGTTTCATAGATATTAGCATGCATAACTCCCTATCCTCCAGAACTGTAATTAGAGTCATGTCCCACTCTAGATTTGCCTTTAAAAAAGACATCCATTTGGAGAGCAAAAGCACATGACTACAACAAGTCGTTGAGATGCTTTACTTAAAATACATTAAATAATAAGCAGTGACTACTATACAACCTGTAAGCTAGAACATGGTGAACCACCTGAAATCGGGCCCAGTTCACAGAAAAATTCACAAGGAGGAATACAACAATTCTTCAGATGATTTCTTTGAAAAGAAAAAATTAATCAATCTGTGTCCTGATGAGTATGCAAGTCAATTATATATCACCTGGGAACTGGTTTAACTACCAAGAATGTGCCAGACCCTCATTACTGAATCCTGTTGCATCTTCAAGTCTGGTCATAGTCACTAAAGTCAGACCAGTACAACTTTGCTTACAGTTTCCGCATCCACATTGCAATATGATTCTGGGGATCATAGAAATATTTTTGAGAGGTGGAATAAAGGTGTTCAGTAAGCTGATCTCCAGATTTAATGAATGCGTTAGAACACCTGCTAGTATTGGTGATTTTCACAGTTCAAGATTATAAATTTGTTTCACTGTAATAAAAATAATCTCTGCAAGGATATGCTGAATCCAGGAATAATTGATCACAAAACTGCAGTCTTTTCAGAAAGAACCATTTAGAAAATTCAGTCCATTTAAAAAGAACTTCTGATGCTTGTCAATGATGTGCATCGACAAAAACTAAAAAAAAGGAAAGTTTCCTAACAAGATTTCCAGGCAAACTGCTGATTTCTCATCCAAACCTATGAGGATGGTAAATACAATTAAAGCTCTTTCAGTGGATGGATAGTCTATATGGCCTTCTTGGTGAATAGGACACATTTAAGAACAGTAGTGAATGCCCAAAATACAACATTATGTACCATACTTTTAAAAAGTTGTAAAATTCCCCAATCTGCAGAATCCTGTGAATTACCCTGTTCTGCAATTTTATGCAGTTCTTTAGCTCTGTCCTCTATGTTTAATAGTGAACTATGATTTTTAGTCACCTTCCTGTTGTGATACATTAGAAGGAACTGTTGGATCATTGTATTGCTCCAGAGCAGATAAAATTTCTATGGCTTATGGAAAATGGCATATGATTCATCTGATTAAACAGCCAGCTGATCAAGTGGGAAAATAAATACAATAGAAAAAAATATACTATGTATTGTTACTACTGTTCTTTACTTTTACTAAAAGAGAGATAAAAGCATCCATAAAAGCTCAACAATGTGGAAGGAATTGTACAGACATCAAGTAAAAAAAAGTCTTTGCCCTAAAATTCTAATAATCTTGGTCTCATTCTCCAATGTCATCTCCCAAACTGGGACATAAACCCCATCCCCTTCTATACACCCATCTCAATGGAGCAAAGTCACAGTCTTATAACCTCAGGCCAATGTATATCTTCCAGCTGCACCCTGCTGGCCCACAAGCAGAGCCCCAGAACTGTCCTTACAGACACCTAAAGCAAGCCCAGATGTCCATACTCTGCCTCCATGGGCCTGGCCCTGTGTCCTGAGCTGGAAACATAGGTCTCAGCATTGGCAGATTCCCTGCAGTGGATGTTGTACAGGAACAATTGCCCTTCCTGTGACATGACTCATGCAAAAGGCAAGTCCTGCACAGAAGTATTTAAGGAGCTTCAGTAGCTGCCTGTGTGTATCTGCCAGGGAAGTCCCTCCACTACAGCCGTCACATATCCTTTTTGAGATGATTTCTGTTCTACCAACAGTAGACTTACCATAGCTTGGGATCTGCTGCTGCTGACAGAGACAGTCCCATGGGCTTACACAGACAATTTCCTTCCTTCCTATAGCTTTGTAAAATAAAAAGGAAGTTTTGTCCACTGTAAAAACAAGGGGACACAGCAAGGAAGCAGAAGTACTGTTTGAACAGAAGAACCTGGCAGGTTCATGAGTAAATTTCTTGTAGGTCTGAGAATAGGTTTACAGCAAGGACATGCAATTTTCCTTCAGCTTTCATTGTACCACCCCGGTCCCTGACACTAACACTGGTACAGATCCTCTAGGGACTAACATCAGATGATCTCATGCTATGCTATTTAAAGTAAAATGTGGCAAATATTTCCAAACTTGTCCCTGTATGTACTATGAGCATAAAAAGAACTAATTCAGCATGAAGCTCCCTCTCAAGATGAGAGACGTGGACTGAGAGACAGACCCTCATTGGTAAAAATCCCTGAATGTGCCTTAAAATGACTCACCAATACATGAACTAGTGTCCTTGTGTGAAGAAGTTGTCTTCAGATCTAATTTGGCTTCATCCTTCCAGCAGAGAGAGAGGTAGACCTGCAGTGATGGAAACAATGGTTGCATTTCAGAAAACAGCTGGCAAGAAGTAAAGCTGGCCCTAGGAAGGTTTTGGGAACCAAAACAAGAAAATAGACTGCTTGTGGACTCCGCATGCATAGCAAATACAGAAACCCTCACAACTGAAACTTATTCCCTAAAGTGGTCCTTCTCCTGGACTCCCTGACTCACTATTTATTAGCTGGGCAATTTAGAGCTACTTTCAAGAAATGTCAGCATTACGTGAGAAAATGTTATCTGCCTTGTAGCTTGTTTCTTGCTGAATGGGAAAAGATTGCCATGGCAGAATAGGGAGGAGGGGTGACAAAGCAACAGTTGGGACAGAAATCCTGCCTGAACCAGTCTCTGCAGAGTGGGGAGACTGGTGATGTGGCTGGAGATAAAACTGTGATTGCTCTGGTTACACCCATGGCAGGAAAAGGAGTGGATGTCAGTTAAGGTATTACCTGTTTTATTCAGGTATCCAGAGCCAAGGCATCCTACAAAAGCTTGCTTCATTTTTGGTCTGAGTCCATCCTATCAGAACAGGGTAACATGAGCATCTGTATGGCACAGGAACTGCTCCTGGCTGGTTCAGGCCAGAAACTCTTACCCATAAAGTTTTTCCTCTTTCTCCTTTCACTGCCTGCAAGGAAAGGTCCCATCAGCTTTGGGAGATGTAGCTGGGTCACTGGGGAGCCACTCTTCCCCAGGGCAGCATGGTCTCAGTGTCTTGTTCCCCAGAGCTATTGGCCATGCACCTCCTAGGACCATGCTTGTTATCGGATGGCTGGTGACCGATTTTCTGGGCCAGCAGGAGAAGTTTGTCTTTCTGACAATATAAACAGTCCGTATTCAACCAAATCTTCTTTCTGAGACTGGTGGCCAGAGGAGTTTTGCCTCTCCTCACAACCCTCTGGGATCACAGAAAGCTTTGGCAGATCTCCCCTATGGTACTGCTCAGGGCAACTCTGAGAGAGGTATCCAGGAGTGCAGCACAGCTTCCACCTTGAAAAGCACCGACTGTGGGCATGAGGAGATCTGCACCCATGATACGGAGGCTCCCATTACACTCTATAAAAGTAACCTCTTAGTGGTCTAGTTAATGGTAGGTGAGAGTGAAACATCCTAGGAGACTCTAGTCCCTTTCTGTCAGTGTTCTGCATTGGCGGCTTGGACTAATCCTGTTACAGATAACTTTGATCCTTGGGGCCCTGAAGACATGGGAAGAAGACTTACATGGCTGGCCTGCATGCTCTTGTTTACAAGAGACAGCATATCTTCACTACGTGCTTTCCATTCTACTTGGATGTCTTCACACCCCTTTTTAAGGATACACAGTCTCCTCAGTATTTCTGTAATTGCTATACTCCGTGCGGTATATGCTGTTCAGGAAAGAAGATGTATTCAGTAAACATAGGCATAATGAAGCCTTCGTTCTTCACTTGTCCACTGGGGAAGAAGAAGTAGTGCTTGGAGGACTGCAGCAACTTTATCTCAGAGAGCTTTTTAAAAGCGTTTTTTTTCTTATTCTATGAAAACTGGTTTCACGATGGGGGAGGTCAGAGTAGACTCTTGCCACACACTGAGGTAGCTGAGAACTTTGCTTACTCATTCCAGAGGCGATATTACTAAATTGAGGCAAAAATGTTTTGTTTTTCATCTTTTGAAAGGCAATTTTTTTCACTATTGCCATCAAAACATCATGGTGCCAAGTGAGAGTGAGATAGCACCTTGAAAGAAAAGCTGCTACTGAGCTGCCTGACAAAGAAAGCAGGAAAGCCAAGATTGCTGGGAAAGGATTTTAATTTTAATTTTGTGAACTCATAATGAAACACAGATGAAATGAGTTTTTGGAAAATGAATGCAGGCTTGTGAGCTGAAATTCTCAGAGGTTTTAGTTTTATAATTTAAAAGGCCCAGATTTTAGATTAGCGAGACCTCTTTCAATACTTCAGTGCTAGAATGTACCCATGTGATAAAATTGGTTAAACTAATCTTTACAAACAAAGAAAAACAGGTAGTGGCTCTAATTTATGTCAATTCACATTTGCACATCTCTTGTCAACTTGAGTGGAACATTTACTTCAGCTGTCTGAAGAGACAATCAGATCTTTGAATTTACTCTAAATGTATAAACTCGATCAACTAGTTCTGTTAAACAGCAAATTAAATTGAGAATATGTGGATTACAGCTATACTTGAGACAGAATTAAAAAGAAATTCCTCAAGACAAATGGGCTTGAATAACTCTGAGTGCTTCCTTCAAAGATCATTTTAAGGGCTCCTGGAGAGATTTTGTTTGGCGTTATATCTCTATTCTGAAAGGACTGATGATGCCTTAAATGGCATGACTTCAGTATTGTGCATTGAAGTGCCGTGGTTTGTTAAAAGGTAGAGGACGGGGAAAGCTGCTTTTGTTCACTTTAATGTAAAAAGCTTAAAGCAAAAGTATTTAAGCAGTTTGAAAGACAGAAATCTGCCATATTGCAAAATGTTGAACATGTTCCCCAACAGTTAAATAGTTGTGAAACCTTTAATAGTATGGACATTTTCACTGTGACAAGCACCGATGTGGTAATACATGAATAACTCACCCATCATTAGCGGTACACTTGTAGGCCTTGTGTAATGAAGAAGCGGATGGAAAGAGTTTTAAAAGCTAGTTGATTGAATCCAACTGGAGCAGTAAGAAGCTTCAGTTTAGCTGTGAACTCTGCAATTACAATGTCTTGCATCAGCTGTCCAATGGGTCACTACGCATGGTTTTCTCTAGACTAGAGAAGTCCCCTGTGTTAATTTTTCACTAGTCGATATATGGGTCTAGATCCTCAGAGAAACTTCAATGTTGATCTGATTTTAGGTGCCTCAGTAAAAGCATCAGTGTGTGTCCCACTGAGCCCAGCTCAGAGTACCCTCTCAGCTCCAGTAGGGAGGTGGGGATCTGGATGACCCCGAGGGAGCAAACCTGACTCTCAATGGCTAAGCAATCACCGAAGGGGAAGGAGCACCAGAGAAGTGTTGCTGTGGAGTGGGACAGAGCGTCTGGCACCTCTTTTGTGAGGACAGGCTGATATGGGGTCCCAGCCACTCAGGGACATGAGATTCCTCTCTACTGCTCCAAGTGAGGTGCCTTTGTTTTGGAAAGAGATGAATCTTACAGACATCCTCATGGACTTTTCTCATGAGCTAGCTGAGATGACTCCCAGCTCAAGGTTCTGGCTTCTCATTGTCACAAACCTGTACTTGTAGTACAGAGCAAGGAGAGTACAAGGTACTTCAGGCACAGCTGTGACTTCTCTAGGAGGATGGAGGCCGGGTCCTATATAACTGAATCTAGGAGAGTTTATGTTCTGTGTCAGATCTGGTCCTTTGTCTAGAATAATTTTCTAGAATCATTTTGTCACAACTTATTACTTGTGAGATATTCCCAGAGGCAAAGTCTTTTACAGAGGTTTTTTTAATCTACCAAAGACCTTCATTGCACAGATCTTATTTAGAGAAGTCAGTCTCTGCAGAGAAGTATTTATTTTTAGTTTATATTAAGTATGCTATCTTTGTATAACAGGCAGTTTATTTCCTCCCCAAATACACTTACAAACATAATGGCCACTGGCCTCTCTAATACATATCATGAAAGTCTTCTAAAAATGTAGAGAGTGTATTACATGCTGGGAAATAGTAGGAATCTCTTTGCTTCATTCATAATACCAGATATTACTGTGTTGAGCAATGACTATTTAAAATTATTTTCATACTTCATTAGTAGTAAGGAATAGTTTAATATATGATTTTAAAAGCAGTGACATTTTTGGATATGTTGTGGAAAAACCTTTTGGATGGAAAAGCATATCTTGTACTGAGAGAGAAAATGCTGACTGATGCCAGGAGTTTACAGTAGCGTGTTGGTCTGTTCCAGAAAAAAAGTGTGTAAGTTGAGCACAAGGCTGCACAGTAACAGACCGTAAGCAAGACAAAACCTGCTTCAATATGAAAAGCCATGCACAAATCTAATTTCCAGACTTACTCTGAAGGACTTCTTGAAAACTTTTCCACAAAAGACGATTTGTCTTTAACAGGTCTGAAGGCACAGACCCTTGCTGGGATGCCACCAGGAATGGACCATTCCCAGGGAAGCCAGTGATACTTGAGGAAGAGGCTGCCCAGGGCAGGGCAATGAGGTGACTACCCTGTGGCTGAAGGGAAGCAGTCCTCTGGGGAGCCCGGGGGTAGGAGTGGAAAGTGCAGGAGGAAAACATTCCAAAGCAGCAGCTTCTCACTGCAGATGGGGCTGTCAGTGACCCTGGCTGCAGAAAGGAAGGCAGGATTAAGTCTCCCTGGGGATGCGGAGTGGTTTACAGAGCTTCACACACTCACATGAGGAGGACCACAGTCCCAACAAGAGATATATTGTTCTTTCATCCCTGCAGATTTTCTTCCTGTAAAATTAACCTAAATGCAGACAGCACTTCTCCCTAATGATAAGTCTTAGACCTCGTCTTCAAAACATGACATCATTTCTGCAAAATTTTAAGATAAGATAACTGAGATAGATGAGAGTCTCAATAGACTGTGACATGATATTGTGCAGGGATACCTGCATGTATCTGTTCTGCATCATTGTGATGGGCACTGGTGGTGCAGGATTCTTTCTGGATTTTAATAAGAAAGGCACAACCACAGAAACTGCAATAAAATAGCTGTTTTAATTAGGTAGAATAACAAGAGGAATATAGATAGTGAGCAAATCTTATGTCCCTTCAGATGCTGGGGATCTTGCTTTCGTGCAACATTGGACAGACCCTGGCTGCATTCTCCCACGGCACGCTGTGCAGATCCCGTCCATGGAGACATTCCTCCTTCCTCCCATAGACTGGTACCTTTTATCGTTTGTAACAAACAAAACCATATGCCTTCTCCTGACAGGTGTCTTTCATAACACCCACCAGTGTGGAGCACAGGCTGGCATGGGATGCTGTCCTGGTTTCAGCTGGGATAGAGTTAATTTTCTTCCTAGTAGCTGGTATAGTGTTATGTTTTGGATTTAGTATGAGAAGAATATTGATAACACACTGATGTTTTCAGTTGTTGCTAAGTAGTGTTTAGTCTAAAGTCAAGGATTTTTCAGCTTCTCATGCCCAGCCAGCAAGAAACCTGGAGGGGCACAAGAAGTTGGCACAGGACACAGCCAGGGCAGCTGACCCAAACTGGCCAACGGGGTATTCCATACCATGGGACGTCCCATCTAGTATAGGAACTGGGAAGTGGGGGCGGGGAATCGCCGCTCGGGGACTAGCGGGCTGCCGGTCGGCAGGTGGTGAGCAATTGCACTGCGCATCATTTGTACATTCCAGTCCTTTTATTATTGCTGTTGTCATTTTATTAGTGTTATCATTATCATTATTCGTTTCTTCTTTTCTGTTCTGTTAAACTGTTCTTACCTCAACCCATGAGTTTTACTTCTTTTTCCCGATTCTCTCCCCCATCCCGCTGGGGGGGGGGAGGGCAGTGAGTGAGCAGCTGCGTGGTGCTTAGTTGCTAGTTGGGATTAAACCACAACATTCCAGCACATTCCCTTACAGCAGCTACTAATGCTAACTAACATGTGGGCTTCTCAAGCCCTAAGTACAAGGTCCAATAGAGCAGATATGTCTTGCCCAAGATCACTCACTCCTTAAGTACAACGTCTTCCACAAGGCTCCTAATGCAGTATCAAATCATCTACTAGAACAGTACTTAAACAGAAAGGAAAAAATAAATAGCTTTTAATGTAATCAAATTATTTTCACATATAATATATCACAGAAAAAAAATTCTTTTATCTCAGTAACTATGTCACACACGTTCTTCCAAGAGATAGCTGAGAAGCATCTTAATGTCTCAGAGCTTAAGCCTACAGCATGACAAGGGATTGGTCAGGGCTCATGGAAGGATGTGGTGGTTCTGCATCACTCCGATTTTTTGGTAGATTGGATAACTTCATAAACTAAAACATAATCTAACTAAACTTCCTATGACCTCCCTGATCATTCATCAATCTGTGCTCAACTTCAACAACAAGATAATTGTGAAATTTAACCAAAGAAATATTCCACCCAATACCAGGTTAGTAACCTGAACAAGTCCTTCTGATCCTGAAATAGACCAGTCTATGAGTGCTCTTCATGTGCTGCAAGAGGGGAGCTTACCAAGCAGCACACCCACTTAAAAAACTGAAGCAAACAGCAATGAGAGATGAGCTTGTGTTTTGCCCCATGAAGATCCAGAGTTACTATCAGAAGGTATTTTCACAAAGAAGAGTTAGAGCCTTAGATGGGATCCCAGCGAGTGTGCGGAGGTAGAGCTGGGTGAGGGTCCATGTCTGACATACACAGTACAACCCATGTAGTTGTATGGGAGTATATATTCATTAGCTTTATTATGTCATCAATTATTTAACTTGCAGAAGGTGCTTTGTGAACAGGTCTTGGAGCACAAGCCTATTCCATTTTCAATACCACTAGGACAGTCCTATCTTCAGCATTTTCCTCTAGTGTTATGTGAATCAGAGCATGACACTGATTGCCTCATGGCCTCTAGTTAGGTATTAAAAGAACAAAAAGACGTTTTCCTTTAACAAAGGGTAAAAGACAATCCAGCAATTACAGCTTTCATTCTCCAAAAGGCCGAATGTTATTTGAAGAATTTTGGGTGATAAAATGCCTTTAATTAAACTTGCATCTCTTCAGGTTGACAGGCTTCTTTTAAGATGTTAATGACACTCTTGAATCCAGCGTGGTGGTGGTGGTGGTGCTGCATTCAGCCCCTAAGCCAGCACATCCCCATTCTTGCAGTTACAACTGCACTTTTCACAGCTAAGCGTCAGCTTCAGATTGAACAGTGGTAGTTTACAGCGGAATATCCACAAAGCTGACAGTGTCTGTCAACAGCCTCATACAAAAGACAAGCTCAGAGCCTGAATCAAATAGTAGAAACAGGTATGATGTTTTAGCATGCCAAAAGATGCCCATGAGATAGATGTGTGCAAGGGAAAAGGGAGAAAGAAAGTAGGAAAGACCATTTGGAAGCCCATCAGTGTTTTAGTTTTGCTAAAAGACATTCTCCATTTTTCCATGCTTAATGCTATTTTAGGATACCGTGGTGAAGGGGGAGTTGGTCAGATCAGATGGGAATTGATGGGCCTGAGGAAGCTCCTTTTCAAAACAAGATTGGAACAAAAAAAATTCAAGAAATTAAAAATAATTGACCTTTTTTTTCCTGTCCGCTTCCCTGTTTCCAGCATATCAGGTACAGCAATTTAGACATTTAAAAAGTGTCTCCTCAGACTGGATTTCCTGTGTCAGCCCCACTGTGGCTCTGCCCTGATGGTCATCTTTCTTTAAGGGAAGACTATCATCCTTAGCCACAAGGTATTTGTCACAGTGAAAAGCCTTTGTCCAGGACCACATTTAGCTTTTTGGAGCCCTTAATTCTCTTATTTAGATAGGTTAATACATCTCTGGGAACACCACAAGGTTTGGAAACCCTGCTACATGCAGGATGGCATGAAAATAAATACCCTGAATTTGATGAATTTTGCTCTTCCATCCCTGGAGTGCCTGCTGAAGTAATCATCAGCATCAGCCACTTGCTGGGGATGGGAGATTTTCTGTTGCTCGCAGGTGCAGCCCAAGTCCCTTCCTGTGGTGCTTTTGAATCTCAAATGCCTGTTGGGAATTCCTGAATGCCCAGAGGGTTGAACTGGCAGGAGGAAAGAATTAGGTGAAAACCATGATCTCTCTCTCTTCCTTACCAACCTGAAGTGAGTTCAATACAACAATGGTTTACTGCTATTTCAGACCTGCAAGATCAACTTGTCTATTGCTTCTACTAGTAATTGCCCAAATTTCCTGACAAACCAGCACTGTGGAAGAGGCCAGCACCGTACAGAAATATCAGACAAAGCGACAAAAAATGTTCTGACAAAAATGTCAGAAATGCGACAAAGCGTCGGTTTGGGGGCCTGCTGCCCCACGAGCTGCTGCAGAGGCTTTCCCCCAGCTTCTAAAGATGGGCAAAATGTGATGCTGAGGTCCAGCAGCTGCTAGGAAAGTGCCCACTCTTTCTCTTAGTAGGTGGTGTAGGCAGCAAGCCTTTGGTAGCAGGGTGACTGCCCCATGCTGGACACGGCCACTTCCAGATGGCTCCAGTGGACCCACCGCAGGGCACAGCTGAGCCCATCAGCAAGGCTGGTGGCACCTCTGGGAAAACATATTTAAGAAAGGGCAAAACACCACATTGCAGAGAAAGGAATGAAGAAAAAAAAAGTGTGAGAAACAGCCCTGGGAACACCAAGGTGAGAGAAGAAGGAGTGGGAAGGAGGTGCTCCAGGCACCAGAGCAGATTCCCCTGCAGCCCGTGAAGAGGATCATGGTGGAACAGGTTTATTCTGAAGGACTGCAGCCCATGGAAAGGACCGACGCTTGCCCCCGGGGAAGGAGCAGCAGAGAGGAGCTGTTATGGACTGACCACCCTCACCCACTGCCAGTGTCCTGTGCCGCTCAGGTGGCAGAGGAGGTAGAGTCGTCGGGAATGTAGGAGTGAAGATGAGCTTGGGAAAAGGGGGGGGGATGGGGAGGAGGTGTTTTATTTTTTGTCTTTCTTTCTCACCATCCTAGTCTATTTTAATTGGCAATAAATTAAATTAATTTTCCCCAAGCTGAGTCTGTTTTGCCCATGATGGTAACTGATAAGGGATCTCCCTGTCTTCATCTCAGCCCATAAGCTTTTTCATCCTATTTTCTTCCCCCGTCCGACTAAGGAGGGGGAATGAGAGTGGCTGGATGGGTGTCTGGCAGCCAGCCAATGTCAACCCACCACATTCCTTTACTAGGATCCTTTTACTGGATTCTATATATACCAGGCATACAGTGCTGATACAGAAAAAAGGATCATTTAGAAATGACTTAAAATGCAAGACTTCCCTATTGCCTCCACACAGACCCCAAAACAGTTTGGATAAAACACATAGATGGAGTACAGTGAGCTAGGATGACAGATTATCAAAGCAGGCAGTTTGGGATCTGCAAAGGTCCCCAGCCCACATGAAAATGCCTCATTCAGATGGGTTTTTTTGAAGGTTGATGGATTCTTCACCACTTGCCACCCCTTTCCCTTTGCTTCATGCAGGTGGCCCATTTTGATCTTTGCTAGAAGCATTCTGCAGCGTTAAGTAACATTCCACCTGCCAGCAGTCTCTGCTCACAACAAACATCGTGCTCCAGGGTGAAGCACAGTCTTTAGTCTGACCGAACTTGTTAAACATCGGCTGGGAGGCTTGAAAGCAGAAATATTCTGTTCTCTGAGGCCCATAAATGGGAACAAAACTTGCAAGACAAGTGTTGCCCTATGAGGGAAAGAACAAAAGGGTGCTAAAAAAGGGCTTGTTTTCTTCCTAGTAAATACTGCATGAAGGTGTGTTTTCTTTAATGTAACCTTTAGCTCCAGTGTGCAGCAATGCTTTTACTCAGCTAGCAGCTTTTAAAGTTTTTGGCTATGCTTTATAAATGGTAGGGACACACTTGCCAGGGTGGTGGGAGACTGGCATTAACTTCAGTCCGGAGAAAAGAAAATGGTTTGGCTGGGAAAGGTATTCCAGAATGGCACACTGCTACTGTTTAAGTAATGTGACCATCACATCATTGTTGGGGCAATCACAAGGGGGTATTAAAAAGCAAACAAAAAAGTGTGGCTGTTGCTTCTTGATGTGAAACACCAACATCTTTCTGTTTAAGGCTTTGCATGGGTCTGTTACTGAGCAGCCAGAGATGCAAGTGTTCACTAAAGTCCAATGTCCTAGCAAAACCATAGACTTGCAGCATGCTGAACAGACAAACTCTTATTAAAAATTGGCTGGACTTTGTGTACCCCCTCAGGTCATTCATGAGGAAGTGAGCTGTAGGGGTAGACTGAAAATAAATGGGGGACCATTCAAACAATCTTTCTACTTTGGACAAACCATGGCTCATTCATAATCTTGATGCCTCTGTGATTTTGTCAGATTTTTTTGATAGACAATCAGCAATATTTCAGTACTTTTTCACATGGCCTATTCATCTCAAGATAATGTCTAACACCTTATTTCTTAATTAATTTAATCTAGTTTTCCAGAGAGCAATAACATAATCCTGGGTTGAGAAAGAAAGCTATAATTAAATAATCTGCTGACGTCATGGACTGTCATGAACAGTGGAAAACTACAATTAAATTATAACCATTGGCTCTCAATGCAATCTGGAATTTATGGCTCTTTCTATATGTAATTAATATGTCTATTCTTATTTAGAAACCTTGGGCCAAGCCCATGGCGGCTATATATTGGTGTTTCCTTGCGGACTTCAAAGGTCCACAGCAGCTTAAATGGGCTGGAGATCTGGCTAGTCAGACTTTGGTGACTTATTCTGGGAACAGTGATGAAGTATCAACCCCTTAAAAAGGACAGCCAAGTAGTAGTGGTTACAGAAAGACATATGGCCTTGCAAAATCACCTTTGTCCAGCTTGATATTGAATTCCCCGTACCTTGTACATATTTGTGCCTGCTTGTGTCTCTGCTCCCGTACTCAAGCCTCCCTTTCAGTGGTAACGTTGAGCCCGTGTCTAAAGACTTCGGAAAAGGTGAACACAAATGATCGTTGGTCTCTTCTTCCCCATCCAAAGCTACAATCCCTGTGCAATCTCCATTTTATTTTCCTCCAGGTGCTTCTGTTTGACTTCATTGTGTGATGCTTATGCAAAAAGCCATACTGAGTTGCCATTCATTTCATTTCATATTTGTCACCAAAAAATGAGGAAAATCACAACTTTTTAGCATGGTTTGAGAGGCAATGAGCATCCACCACTCTTAACAGAGCTCAGTGGGAACACCAAATGCTCAGGACCTTCGAAAATCTGACCTTTTTCTCCTTGATAATCTGTGCAAGGGCATTAAGCAACTGATCAGATCATGTTTTAAATAAGCCAGACTCACGGCCAAAACCTATAACTTTAGAGAAACAGTACCCTGGTTTATATCCAACACATTAACAAATTTTACAGGAAAAAGCAAAATAAACTTTCTGCAGCCTCAAGTAAGTAAGCTGAATTTTTTTAAAATTACCGAATCCTTCTTTTCCTGATTATCTTTCACAAATTCTGGAGTCTTTTTCCTACCTATCCCCTCTGCCTGGCCACGGGCTGTAATTTCTCCCCATGGATTCCCCAGCAGAACTGGGCTGTTGGCCATGCTCTGCCAGGCTACTAGTATACTATACCTGGCTGTTTGTCAAACAGATACACAAGATCTTGAAAAAAGAGACAGCAGCCAAAGATGGCAAAAAGGCTGAGAAGACTCCCAGCCTCTCCCATTCTCCTTCAGCACATAACATCCCTGCAGCAGAGCATCCTACTGTACTGCGTCATAGAAAAGTGGATCATTTTCCCTGGTGTAATATTCTCTCATTGGAAAATACCCTTTAGGCAAAAGCTGAACATTCATGTAGTGAAGAATTTAATTTTATTAATGGGATGGCTTAAACTTAATTTATTTTTGTTTGGGAATGTTTAGTCTTTTCCTTTCTTTTTCAAATGACTTTTTGTCATTTCTAAATATGTTGAATCTTATATTGGGAAGAGGGGAAAAAGAAGACAAAGTGAAGTGAAACATTTTACCTTACCTACCTCTCACCCAGGCTTTTCCTCAAATATTTGTTTCATGGAAATTTTCATGTGGCATTTTGTTCTGCTTCAGAATGAAAACAAACTTCAAACTAGTGACATTTCCTGTAAAATGAAAATTCTGGTTGCCACCTTGCACTAATATTTACCTGTCTTAAATGCTAAATAAAGCCTTTGAAATTCGCAGGGGCACTGAAGTGTACAAACCAGGTTGTGGTTAAAGCAGGCTCCTGTCCCTTGCTAGTCCTCTCACATAGTGAATCCAGCCTTCCAAATAAGAGAGAAGGAAGCAATCAGCATCATGCCGTGTTATCGGCATTTAATTGATGAGATGAACGAATGGTGCATCCGCCTCCATGCAGATTTCTGAGTTTTGTATAGTGCTGGCAGAGAGAAGGGACATTTCTGAAGCAATGTGTGCTGGACACAACTGATTTTTCTATTAAATGTCTTTTCTCCTGATGACACAAACTATAAATGTTATGAAATGTCCCCCCAGGTAATTTTGGTGAAAGAAGTTTGTTCATACAAACAATACATATATCAGAAAAGTAATAAATGACAGGCACAGTGTCATTAAGCAGTGTTTTCATATTAGCCTTATGAGAAGTTTGTTACAGGATCTAAACAAAGCCATTAGTCACTGATGGAACCATTAGTAGAAATAACATCACTTGAAGTCCTTTTAGCATTTTTTGGTACACAGATAATAAGAGACTTCAAAATGACCTTTAAAAGTTAATTTCTAGTCAGATAAACTCTCCTACAACTGGCTAATACCTTCAATGGCAGACTTTTTCATTTTCCAGACTTGGAACAGCAGCTGACCCTTGGTAAAGAAAAACTGAGCTCAGCAAAGACAGGGAGCTGGTAAACACAGATGTACTGCAGACATAGAAACTTCTCACTGACTTTCAGCTTCACCAACTTTTATTTGGCTTCAGTTTGATTGACTAAGACAACTTCAAATCACAGAATAAAATTAACTTCATTCATACATTGCTTTGTACCATGCTCAGAATTTTTTAAAATTACGTACTTTGGGTTGAAGTCATGAGCTGGGTAAGAGAGGACTCTTTCTTCAATCCCAAAGAGCTTGGTTTACCTTATATCCTTTCACATTTTTAAATCAGTTGCAATTTGAAGTAGTGATTTTACTTGGGGGAAAGTGTCATTTTTGTTTCTTACTAACAGTCAGAGCAAAGCTAAAATCTGTTATTGATTACCAGAGGATAAAACAAGCAGATAATAGCAACCAAGCAGCTGGTCATCAAATGAATTTATAGCTATTTCTGCCAAGGACTTGTATGTCCTTCACAGCTCAACAGGGTTGGTCAGAAAAAAGGCAACAACAGTGGCTCAACCGCAGATCCTCACTTACCACTTTTCCTGTTTGTTCTATGAGTCAGAGAGATAAGAAAAATAGGATAATTACCAGAGACCATAAACTGGAACGATTTGCATTACACCACAACATAATCACAAATTTACACTGAAGTAGCTATGACAGTACCTGTAATGCATAGAGTTAAACTGTCATTTATTATGTTAGATAGTCAGATTGTCCATAATTTGCAATGTGGCAGTTTAGAGCATGTGTGTAATAGTCACAGGTCATTTATCATGTGCATGTAAGTAAGAGTGATAGGTTTTGCACCAGGGACAGCTGAAAACTGTGTGGTCATTTAGCTCTTAGGCTTGAGCAGGGCTGAGCAGTCATCTCATGATTTCAGGCAGTGCTGTAGGTCCAGAGAGGCTCTGAGTCCCTGGGGTGTGGGCTCCACAGCTTTCCCATGGTGAGCGTGGGGAGGCAGTGTGTTTCCAGGGACCTTTGCCTCTGGGGTCCTGCTGGATCTGGCTCCCTATCAAGCCCATCTCTGAACTAAGCTGGCACCTTGTTGCAATGTCAACAGTTTCAATGGTGAATAGTCTTTCTCCTCTTTAATTTGTCTGCCAGGTTTAGTGAGGTGATGAAACAGAAGGATGTGCTGAGGGCAGCAAGGCTAAGGCTAACACAGTTTACAGTGCAGGGTCGGTAGAGGTGATGTGACTGGGTTTGGTGAGCCAAGCACTCATTTTGCTAAAGTAAGCCTCTCAGCACAACAGGTCCAGGGAAGCGATTCTTCCTCTCCCTTCCCTGCAGTGAGGACACACCTGGAGCACTGGGTCCAGTTTAGGGCTCCCCAGCATGAGAAAGAGAGACCGGAGCAAGTCCAGTGGAGGGCACCAGGATAGGGCAGGGATTGCAGCACACGAAGGATAAGGAGAGGTGGGGAAGCTCCCAGCCATTGTAAGAGCTAACAATGATTGAGAGCTTACTGCTCTCTTCAGCTACCTACTTGGAGGAGACACAGAGGAGGGAGTCAGATTCTTCTCAGAGGTGCACATGACAGGACAAGGAGTGGCTTACACAAGCTGCGATGTGTGAAATTTGTAAAGTAGTAGCAAACTCATCTCTAACCACGTGGCCCAAGTCTAGATATAAAAAGGAAATAACGAATGAGCATGTGCTCCATTTAATATCCTACTTGGAAAACAGACCACAGTGATGAGAATGTGGGATATAGCGCTCAGGTGTCGTATAAATATCAGCAATCTGGCTTTTCTTCCTCTCATGACAATGCTTTGGAAACTATGCCAATGTATTAGCAACTGAAATAGCATTAACATTGCAAAAACAGGGTTTATTGAAAAACACTCACAGGCTTCCCAGCCGTACTGCGTCAGCCAAATATATAACTTCTTGGTAAAGTAAAACACACTCTGGGCAATGGGAACGAACATGTTAAGCAAGATAGTCTTTCTGTCTATAGAGACATGGGTCTGAGGGTTGGTGTCTCTCCTTTACATCCACAGCAACACGTAGGAACAGAGGAGATACAGGGGTCAGAAATGCAGGCCTAAGAAACTGTAGAAGGACACAGGAAAGCTATCAAAACCATCCAGATTGCAGAAGGCTACTTGGGAACTGGTGTTCAGATAAAACCTGTGCTGCAGGCTACACTTTCAGGCCAGCAAATTAGGACTGCAAGCACACAAGCCCAGTTCAGAGTGCGTGACTGTGATAGAGAGATGATGAGCTGCACCAGGACTGTGTCTGAGCTTCCACTCATCTTGAGGGAGTGGGTAGATCTGCCCTTGGGAGACCGTTGGAAATGGGGAGACTTTGATTTCTTTCCCTGAGTGCTGTGTAGGGTGTAGCAGCATGGATCGCTTGGCTGGTTATCAGCCCCATACTCTGCTACTCTGACAACTTCTGCTGCGCAAGTAGAAGAGGAATCATCTTCTCTCCACAGTACTCTTCTGTTTGGCAAGCTTGATTGTTGGGAAAGATACCAACAGCGTTAGCTTTTTTTTCCTAGGCTTTCATGCTCAATTATTAAAATGTCTTGAGCTACACTGAATAATTAATTCAGACTTTGTTTATGTCATGAGGGAGGGCAGTTATTGCCTTGGAACAACTGTGGATAACTTCCAGAAGACAGGAAGAGTAGGGAGGACATTTCTGAGCCTGGCCAGTGGCATGGAGCAGCCAGAGGTGGCTGGTGTTTCTGTCTGCACTCTTGCTTGCATCTGTTTGAAACAGGACTACCATGCTGAAGAAAAAGGTCCTGGCAATGGCAAAGCCTTCCTCTCATCCTAACAAAAAAATAACCTCAAATGACCCTTCACAGTCAAGGTAGAGAGGAGTTTTATAAAGCCTAGAAGTTCTTTGTTGTCACTACTTTCAAAACCATTTTAATTTTTGAAGGAAGCTTGGTATCAACACCAGTGTATATTTGACTCTGTGGAGAGAGAAGTGGTTCCGACATGCCTTCCCCCTGTGCTGATGAACACCCAGCATTGCTATCCAAGTTACAGCAAAGCAGACCTTGCAGGAGGTGGAAAAATCAAGCAAGTTCTACCAAGCCAGAGGCCAGGCTGTGTGGGCTTCCTCAGAAATCAGCCAATGGTGCTGGAAGAATTCTCTTGACAAGTCACTGCTCTCTCCCACCTCCCAGAAAATACTCCCTTTAACCTGTACTTTGCCTGCCCCTTCCTCTTGCCTCTGTTGGTCTTCCAGCCACCACTTGCTGCTGCAATGCTCCTTGGGCCATCTGCTGTGTTCACTGTCACATGTTAGCTCCTTTGAATGGCTCCTGCTGACTCCACAGCCCTCCAGTGACAGCAGCAGTGACAGACAAGTGTCCTGTGATCCGTGCCTGCGGCAGGATAATTCCCCGGGAATGGATCTTCTCTAGGAGCCAGGTGGGGAAAAAAATGTCTTTCATATTTGGGGAGGGTAAGCAGGTTTCTCCTGGCAGTGGGAAGTCACATACCAGTAAGGGTGGGAAAATTCATCATCCTGGGAGGGGGCAGGAGGAGCTCAGCGTCTCTCCCAGCAGCTCTGCAATGCTGGGGCTGACCTGGACAGACTGCTCCAGAGCATCCCTGACATCTCCTTTTCTGCTGTGGAGCAGCAAGTGGGAACAGAAAACACCCCTGACAGACACCTCTATAAACACTGGTGGGAAGCAAACCAGAGGGTCCTCTGCGGTTCTGGCAGTAAGAGCTCCTTCAGAGAGAGCTGAAAATGTGTATCAAACCAGAGCCAAACACAGGGATTTGGGCCAGCTGTGAAAGAGCCTCTGTGTGCTCTTCTGCCCCTCTGAACGCTTTGGCCGTACCTGTTTCCTCATATACAAAACCAGCAGGTGGATTCAAGTGGCCATCACTATGAAGACTTTTGGGGGAGCTGCTCAAACTGAGGCAGCCTTTGCTGCATGGACAAGAGCAAGGAAATACATTGGCAGCAGCACAACAGGTTCCAGTTGCCGATTCCTCGCAGCTGTCCTGTTCAGTTTGCTCTCCACCATCCTTTTGAAGCAATCTTTGCAAATGAGGGGAACTATGTCGTTTCCGTGGCACCTCTGTTTGCCTGTGAGTCGTCCTCCAGCTCTACAGGGCAGAGTAACTGGCAGCAACCAAAGCAAAAAATTAAATATGGTGTGATCCTGGGGTGAATATAATGAAGTTCAGGATCAGCCAGCTTGAAGGATGACACCAAAAGACCTCATACAAGGTGGGAAGGTATTTGCTGAACAATAGCACTGCTGAGGAACACCTCAGAAAATCATAAACATCTGCCTGGTGCAACAGCAGTGGACAAGACACATACCCTGAGTGAGCATCATCATCACACGTTGCACTGGGAGGGAGTTATTTCCTCCCATTCACTGCTGATGAGATTGCACATAATTGCCTTCTGGCTCAGGTCCTGAGCAGAGGATTCAGGAACAGGATACTCCAATGTTGAGAGGCTTAAGAAATCAATCATTTAAGGATCTTTCCACTCAGCTTAACATCTACAAGGCCAGTTACTCATTCAGGCAACGCTTTCACTGATTTAACTGGGGTGTTTTGCTTGGAAGAGGTTTTCAGCATTCAGGAGAGACAGCCCACTAGAGCTAGGGGACAGCCTGGTGCTTCAGGAAGACTTTACAATGAAGAGAGAAAGACCTTCTGGGACTGTTTCAGTCAGAAATTAGAAAACTATGATACCTTCCTCCATCAAGCAAAGTGTTTGTCAACAACTGCTGCTCTGAAATCTCACTTCAAAGCCATGGGACTTGATAAAACCCCTCTTCCTAGCTGTCTGTCGGTAGCACCGTTAGTTTTGCAGCTAATAGCTGATAGACGCATCAGTCAAGATTAGTCAAGCTGTCATGCAGAGTGCAAATTCTTCCCATTGGAGAAGCTTTTTTCAGCCCACTTTGCCTTTGGGAAACAGTCCAGGCTTGGGGTTTTATTTTTTGAAAAAGACTTTCATTGAAAAGTTTGAAGGAGAGTCTCTCTGGTGTTTAGGAGCTAGGTAAATACTCCTTGATCCTTGCAGAAAATTTCCTGCAGGCCTCTCCTGCAGGATAGTGAAAACAATACTCAGGAGGCTTTTCATGGAGAGCTAAACCCTTTTCCATTGGTGGGAAGTGAGTGGAAGTATATTTACAGGAGGAGGCTAATGCTGTGTACTGTGTTTCTGGACGCAGTGTTTCTGCACACAGCGGATGCCGGACCTCACACCGCTGGCTACTGAGCACGGATGTGCTGAAGTCTATGAGTCCTCACCAGCTGTGCCTTTCTGTATTGGAAGGGTCTTACCAGGGTAAGGGGCCAAAATACAGCCTTTGAGCAAGTCTTGAAGTTCAGGACTTTATTTTTTATTGAAATCTAAGGAAACTGAACTGTATGGAAATGCTAGTGAAGTCTATACACAGAACACAACAACATCCTGCACTAAGCTGAAGCTTTTCATCTTCAAGGACTCTGCAATTTTTCTCAGGAAATTTGAAAGTTGCATTCGGACCAGACTCCACATGTTGTATTCACATCACATACTGATGCACAGAGTAAATCGCTGAGCCGCACTGCTGAGAGCGGGATGCTAACACAACCTGAATAACAGCATCAGGTCACATCTTTAATGTTATGCCATAGTCAAACAGTTCCTATACTGCAGGCCATAGGTCAGCTGGCACACAGTGACATATTAAGTTGGATACCATCTACTTCACCTCCATCCTGCTTTCAGGGACAGACTTGAAATAAGGGATTATTTTGGCTGATGAGAAGTATTAATGGTTGAGACCAGCCCGCTGTAGGAGACACAAGGTTACTGTTATCATCTTTGTGACCATTCCTAATTTTCCCAGTACATCCGTTGTGCACATAAACTGTATGCTAATAGTCAGGGAAATAGAGTTTTCACGTATGATGGCTCTCATCTGGATTTGTCCCTCCCTGTGGTAGGTTGGCTGTAGAGGGAGCAAAGCATACTTTGACCATGGCAGAGGCTTGCTCCAAACTTAGCTTTGAAAGTTATGCTGAAAAAGCAAATCTCAAATGCTCAGTGGAGGACCAGTTGCTGGGTGAAAGCCTGAGAAGAGAGGTAGGCTGTACATGTGAGCTTCTGGTACACAAACGCCTTTCAGTACAACTGGCTGTAAGAGTTTGGAAGGTAATAAAGAGTTTAGAAGTAGTAAATGACAGAGTACTTTAATGGAGATTTTTCACAGCTGTGTTTGGGGAGGAACCAGTAACAGAATGAGGGGAAGAATATCTGCCATATGAAGCCACAGACATAAAAAGGAGAATAGGGCACTATTAATAGAATGTTTTCTGTGGTCATGTGAGAAAGATCAGTGCACATGACTTGCAAATGATAGACCATGTGACTCTTCCCCCATGTTTTCTTTGGTTATAATTTTAAAAGTTACCAGTTTATTTTCAAATGGTTAAAAGTTCAAGTCCTAATGTATCAAACAGTGCATGCTGACCGGTGTAGAGATAGGAGCTTTGTTTTTTAAACTCTTTTTTTTCAGGGGGTTCAGCTGTGCTGATTTTCCCAATCTGATTGGCACAGTCTCTGCTGAGGCATCTTGCAATGGCCGGTGAGCCTCTCTTGATGCTTGGGAAATGTTCACCTTACGCCTTCTGTCTTCTTTGGCTTATAAAGGTCAATGTACACTGACCAGCTTGAAGTGGATAGACAAGAAAACATAAAATGTTAAAATACCTTTTTTTTTTTTTTTAAATTTACAAATATTCTGCAATGGCTATAACTAGGTATCTCAAATGCATCCCCAGAAAATCTGTGTTCAGTGCAACATCAGCTGGCAAAGAAGGTGGACACTACTGAAACAGAGTCTAGTACCTGCAGTGCCATATTTTGGCAAAGAAAAACTTCTTACTTTGGGCTTAGAGATGAAGCTTTTGCCAAATAGAAAGTGTTCATTTGTTTGTTATGGTTTTGTGGGTCAGAACAAGGGACATCCTCTCAGTGTTTTAAACTATCCACAAAATGTCACAGCAATGCACTACTTTGTGCATATTAATGGTAGAGTAAAACTGGATTGCCACAAAAAGGAAATGGCAGGCTTGGTTTTATAGAGTAATTATTCTCAATTAGATAAAACATTCTGCCTAAACATAGCGTGCAGATTCACGGAGGGGAAAAAGGTACAAGGGATCTTTTCTTTTCCATTTTAACACTAGTCAATCTTAATGGGGAATGAAATTCTGCAGAACCCTGTAATTTCCCTAAAAGCTCCCAGATTGAAAATGCATCTTGTACTGATGTCTTTGTGTTTTCTTTGTGTACTTGGCACAGCAGGCAGACACAGAAATGACAGGGGAGATTTGTCCCTAGCTCATTGCTTAATCATTTAAACAGATACACCAGCTACCGCATTTTATTCAAAGCTTGAGGTCATTTATACTATCATGGGTATGACAATATAATATGTCGGAATTTTCTGCAGACACAAAATGCTCCATCAGGCAGTGGCTGTTGCTGCTGTAGAGCTAAGACTTTTTCACAGTCAAAAACTATTACCAGCTCTGTCACCAGGAACCTTTAGTCAGGGAAAGTCACAGGCCGAGCTGGCTCAACCTTCTTTTCGCCTGACTTTGTAAACAGTTTTTAATTATTATAATTAAAAGGCTGTCACAAAAGTGTTTCATAAAGACAACATTTACAGCATTTACACATCCAGTGAAGGGTATTTGAAGTGAAAGAGAAAAAAATATTCTCACATTTTAATAATAGCAACAGAAGTTCAAATCACTTCATCTGGGGAGTCGTCTCGTAAAAATGCCATCAGAGGGACTTGATTTTAACCTCTTTGAACCTTACCAGCTTGTACTCTCCTGCTTTTCCTGAAGGTCCTGGTATTTGCAAGCAGCACTGTCCCTGCCTACTCCAGCAGCAAACACAGGCTTGCACTCTTTTCCAAATGCCTGTGTAGAAGCTACTCCCTGCAGGAAGGAGCCTTTGAAAAAATGAATATTTTTAATATCGCAAAACAATTTGTGAAAGAAAATAATTCCCTTCCTCTTGCTGTATGATTATAGTTAGCAATTTTATTATTAGCTGATGGTGCTCTAGAGGCTTTTATGCTATATTTTGCAGCATGTTGGAGGTGGGTATAAAGCACCCCCTTAAGCAACCAATGCCGTTGTTTTATTGGGAATCTGAACAGCCATCAAACATGTCCTAAGGCCCCCAAATTGTTCTTTTTCATGTTCCATTCCGTGCTTTTTTGTTCAAAGAGGTAAGGACAAACTCTGCTCCCTGAACCAAGCCAGAACACACGAGCCCAAAGCTGGATTAAAGGAGAGACCCTTTGCTCCTCCCCTGCTTTCACAGGACTGTTTCTCACACCCCAATTTTGGGTGCAAACGGTGACATTGGGTGGGTGCCACAGGAGGCTGCCTGCAGGCACGGCACGGCGCCGGGCAGACGCAGCGCTCCTGAGCAGAGAGCTGCCGGGCAAGAAAATGGGTCTGCTGAGGACTCCAGCGGACAGGATTTCTCGCCATTCAGTTCTAACCAGCCAGAGCTGGGATTTAGTTTTGTACAGTGGACATATGGGAGTGAGGGCAGCATCCGCGTTATTGCTTGTCTGCTCTCTGGCAGCCAGACAGCTATAGCTTTAATCCAAAAAAAGCTGCAGCCAAACATTTGATGTCCTTATTTTTCTTTTTCAAGTTGGTCCCAACAGCTTTCAAACTGGAATGTGGAGATCTACCCAAGTGTTTCTTATGTTTTTTGATGAGAGCAGCTTAGGCAAGAAAGCATCCACTTTTCCTGGACCCGTGTATATTTAGAACTGCAGAGCAAGCAGTGGTGGTTATAATGTGTCCATCATCAGATAATGTCCCTGCTTGGTCCTCAAGCAAGAATAGGGACAGTAGTAAATATTGTATTGGATAAACACAGGGAAAGTGTGCAGCTAGCTGCAGCCGTGATTTTGGGAAAGTAATAGGTGAAAAGCTGAATGAAGTGGTTTTTTCTCCCCCTGATGAAAGAAAGGGTGTATAGCGGGAGGAGTGGAAAGTCAGGCTGTTGTCACCACAGGGCATTTCTCAGAAGTAGACACTCACTCATGGAAAAGCAGCCCTGGAATCTGGCCCGGGCAGGGGACACAGACCTACTTGTCCCACTGATTACAAGTCTTTGATGTGATGCAGATTCTGCTGCTGATTCTGGAAGAGCTACGCAGTGATGCAGTAAATTCAAGCTAAAATGTTTTTCAAGGTGGCCTCAATTTTAAGTTACCTAATATCTTCCAGGCCTCCTCACTTTATATGAGCATAGTGAGGCCTCAAAACCCAGCTGAGTGGTGCAGTCAAGGCCTGGAAACAGTGTTACCCTCATGTCAGCCAGGTCTCTTAAAATATTCTGTCAAGTCTTACATTGATCCTTGGGAAGGAAAAGTCATCTCGCTTTAGGTCTTTCTGCTTTCTTGATATTTAGCTGTCACTAAATTTTGATTTCTTCCATTTCAGTCCATTTAATTTGGGCATTTTTAATCTGAAGTGATGTGACTTCTGAATTAGGAAATGACAAATACCTGCCATATGAAAATTTTAACATTCTTCTTAAGAAAGGGTAAAATCCATTAAAAGGATTTGGCAGAAGTTTCTGCATTAGTGTACATGAAATGTGTATATAACACTTACATTAGAAGTTTAATCATCTTCATTGAACTTATAGGTGAAATGAGTAGCATGTAATTTTTCCTTTTATTTTAGGGCATTTCAACAAGATGCAACTGATGCAATACAAGTTGGTATCACACAGAGATCTTCTGGTATCTATGGTACTAACAAATAAATACAAATTACTTTTACACAAACATATAAATGCAGCAAGCACTATTTAAACTACCTGATGCAGTGAAGATGGGGAAGGAAAGTAAATATAAGGAAAAAAACTATTGTGAGGTAGTCTTCACATGTTCTAAAATTCCTTTTGAAAAATATATTTTTAAGACAATATGTTACAGTTAAGAAGAAAAAAAGAACTCCCATTAAAAAGGTCCCAAATGATGAGATATCAATGACTAGCCACTCTGGTAACACAAGTCAAATGAAACTAATAAATCTGCCATGTAATAATTTATTGCAAATATATTTTATGGTAGATTGAGTGTGAACAAAAAGACAAACATAGGATAGAATATAGTTGACAGGGAGAAAAGGATTTACTGTCCTCTTAACCAATGAATTTAAGAAATTTCATTATGTTTAAATTGTTGGTTTTGTAGCTTAGAAAATGAAAGTGGCAGGAGATCAATAACCCTTGTGTCAGCTCCTAGTGATACAGTGAATTTTGTAGGTGTGGAGGCCCATATAGCTGTTCAGGTGCTTATTCAAATCTCATTTAAAAAGTCAAATTTCACACGCCTGCAAGACTAATTTGGAAATTTTGCAACTCCTTGCAAGATTCTCAGTGGTTTCTGTTCCTAGTTAGCATGGAACAAGGACTACAATTAGAGACTCTCTACTGGTATTAATATTTTGCCCCCTGGCCCTGAGCACAGGTCACACACCCTCCTATATGTCTTCAGTAGTTTCCAGACTCAGTACTTGCTGAAAACCTATTACAGAGTTTGCGACTAGAATTTAATTCTGTTTTTTCTTTTAAAGAAATCGGGAAAGACTTCCCAACTCTACTGGTCTTGGTAGGGATAGCGATGCCGCTGCAGGGAGCCTCTGCCACACAGATCTCAGAGACACTTTGTATACTGGGTACAACTACAAGAAAAAGAAAGAGAAAGACCACTGCCTTCCCGGCATTAATTGCTACCAAGAAAGATGGGATTCATCTGATACAACTACATTTTTCTAAAATTTAACAGTCTAGTCTGATAGAGCCATCTGGGCTTTCTCTCTAACCAGCAAAGGAAGAGCAATGCCTTCACAGGGAGATCAGATCAATGCTGCTGCTGTCACTCTGGAATTGGTACCTCTTTTCCTCTATTGATGACAGCAGTACTCAGACTCCTGGCTCAGACTGCATCCCTAGCCTTTAGACAAGCGGTGTTGGAGGAGATGAGCCCATCAGTGCTTATCCAGCCAGCCACAGTTTCTACCTCCTCCTCCTCCCATCTCGCTTAAGGTGCAGCGGTAACCAAATTCCCATCTGATGCTGTCAGGCTACATCATCCCCATGTGAACCATGCAAGGATTTACCCATGTGTTAACCGGGCATTAAACATTAGGAGGTAAGGGCTCACTGGCACTCATGGAGAATTCATCCTCAGGAAATTGCTCCACGCTCAAAAATGGGCACTGCCTGCATGTCCCCACCCAGGTTGTGCACAAATGTGTTTAAATTGCAGAGATCTAAAGAGTGTTGTCTTAGAAAGAAAAGCCAGTAATCTCAGTGCAACACAGCAGGTCACTGTGTCACCAGGAGCTAAATACTCCTGGCAGTCACTAAACTTAAGCGGTAACAGATCAACTACTCTTTTTGTACTGACAGCAGTTGAAAAATTAGAAAGTTATCTGAGATCATGAAGCTTCTTTTTCCCTCTGTCCTGGTTTTGGCTGAGATAGAGTTAATTTTCTTCATAGTAGCTGGTATAAGGCTGTGTTTTGGATTTGTGCAGGAAACGTTGATAACACAGAGATGTTTTCATTACTGCTGAGCAGTGCTTACACAGAGCCAAGGCCTTTTCTGCTTCTCACACTGCCCCACCAGCGAGTGGGCTGGGGGTGCACAAGAAGTTGGGAGGGGACACAGCCGGGACAGCTGACCCCAACTGACCCAAGGGATTGTGGTGGGTTGACCCTGGCTGGATGCCAGGTGCCCACCAAAGCCGTTCTATTACTCCCCCTCCTCAGCTGGACAGGGGAGAGAAAATATAACAAAGAGCTTGTGGGTCGAGATAAGGACAGGAGAGAGATCACTCACCACTTACCGTCATGGGCAAAACAGACTCAGCTTGCGGAAAATTAACTCAATTTATTACAAATCAACCAGAGTAGGGTAATGAGAAATAAAACCAAATCTCAGAACACCTTCCCTCCACCCCTCCCTTCTTCCCGGGCACAACTTCACTCCCAGATTCTCTACCAACCCCCCCCCAGCAGCACAGGGGGACAGGGAATGGGGTTTACAGTCAGTTCATCACATGTTATTTTCTGCTGCTTCATCCTCCTCAGGGGCAGGACTCATCACACTCTTCCCCTGCTCCAGCGTGGGGTTTCTCCCACGGGAGACAGTCCTCCACAGACTTCTCCAGCATGAGTCCTTCCCACGGGCTGCAGTTGTCCACAAACTGCTCCAGCATGGGTCCCTTCCACGGCGTGCAGTCCTTCAGGAGCACACTGCTCCAGTGTGGGTCCCCCACGGGGTCACAAGTCCTGCCAAAAAACCTGCTCCGTGGGCTCCTCTCTCCACAGATCCACAGGTCCTGCCAGGATCCTGCTCCAGTGTGGGGTTCCCATGGGGTCACAGCCTCCTTTGGGCACCCACCTGCTCCAGCATGGGGTCCTCCATGGGCTGCAGGTGGATATCTGCTCCACCGTGGACCTCCATGGGCTGCAGGGGGACAACCTGCCTCACCATGGTCTTCCCCACGGGCTGCAGGGGAATCTCTGCTCCGGCGCCTGGAGCATCTCCTCCCCCTCCTTCTTCACTGACCTTGGTGTCCACAGGGTTGTTTCTCTTACATGTTCTCACTCCTCTCTCCGGCTGCTGTTTTCGTCTGTCCCAACTTTTTTTTCCTTCTTAAAGATGTTATCACAGAGGTGTTACCACTATAGCTGATTGGCTTGGCCTTGGCCGGCGGCGGGTCTATCTTAGAGCCGGCTGGTATTGGCTCTCTCTTGAACACAGGGGAAGCTTCCAGCAGCTTCTTACAGAAGCCACCCCTGTAACCCCCCCCACTACCAAAACCTTGCCACACAAAGCCAATACAGGGATATTCCAGACCATACGACGTCATGCTCAGCATATAAAGCTGGGGGAAGAAGAAAGAAGGGGAGGACGTTCAGAGTGATGGCCTTTTTCTTCCCAAGTCACCGTTACGCGTGATGGAGCCCTGCTTTCCTGGAGATGGCTGAACACCTGCCTGCCGATGGGAAGTGGTGAATGAATTCCTTGTTTTGCTTTGCTTGCATGCACGGCTTTTGCTTTACCTATTAAACTGTCTTTATCTCAGCCCACGAGTTTTCTCACTTTTACCCTTCCGATTCTCTCCCCCATCCCACTGGTGAGCGAGCGGCTGCACCGTGCTTGGTTGCCAGCTGGGTTAAACCACGACACCCTCTCAGCGTTTTTTTGTTTTCATAAAAACTAACTACATCCCCATTTTGGCAATTTTTCACCATTTGCAATAGCAAATACTAATGTCATTCAAAAAAATTCATATTAATGTCACTATTTTACTGGCACAGCATTAAAGTTTTAAAAAATACTCATCCATTTAGATGTTAGGCAAGGTCTCCACAAATACACAGATCTTCAGGAGACGTATGATGACTGAGAAGCTAAGTTCCTTCTCAATCCATGGTAAGATTTTGTACCTTGTGTAGTTCTGTAATATCTTTTTCCTTTGCATACTTGTTCAACTACCATCATGTCTCCTTAAGTGTCACAGCTTGTAAACTTGCTTTTGCAGGCACAAAAGGAGGACATTCAGTTCCACATCAAGCAGGTTTAAAATGCTTCAACATCTTGGGCTTCTCTGGGATGAAGATGAAACTTTGTGCCCACCAGTTCGGAAGTTGTTCTGTTTTCCAGGGTGGTACACAACACTACAGCCAGATTTGAAAGTCCATTTAGGTTTCAGAAACAGCAAGTAGAGGAATACTAGGGATTTGCAAAAGGTTTCAGTTCCTCAGTGCTTTTCAAAATCCCAGAAGCCTCTGCCTCTCATTCAAGGCAATGAAATAGCTTTAAAAATTTGAGACTTCTAATCCAGATGCAGAGATATTTGACTTCGAAGCTATAATATCTTCATACATGGAGAATCCATTTATATAATTTATGAAAGTATTTCCTTAATAATAATATACTCCTAATCGATAAAGTTAGGCTGGAAATTAGCAGCAGATTCTAGTCAACAGAGTGGTTGATCTTAGGAAGAGTGATGGGTAGCAGCGAGTGAAAAGAGTGAGTTTAATCAGTTTGTGGGAAGGATTACATGATAGGCTTCCTTGGCAGAGCCAGTTCTCATCAACGAGAAGGACCTCTCCAGCCCACAGTCTCTAGTTGTATTTTTTCCCTCTCTACACGGTACAGCTCATGATATGAAAAAAATCCAATAATTACAACTGGAGAAATGCAAAAATCAGCATACATAATTAAGATCCTCTTCCCCCAAACCTCTCCAAATCATTGCTAAACAACCTTTCGATCTGAGCTGGCCCATTCGCAGCACGCAAAGTGCTACAGGGTGGTTAAGTAACATTGCTGATTGATGTCCTAGTGTTGTTCCACTTCTGATTTTAAAACTCTCCAGAGTTGACCCTCTTTTCCCACTGCAGGGAGTCAGAGACCCCCGTCTGGGGAAGCAGCTCCCATAGCTGGGAGCTGGGCAGCAGGAGCCAGGGCTGCTCCTGTCACCCCAGGAAGCCTTGCTAGCTGTGTCGCCCTGATCATCCCTAGGAGACGACAGTCTGAATGATTTGTTCCTGATTAACAGGGGAAAAGGAAACCAATATAAAGCCTGAATAATTTTTTTTTTTTTAATATCCCTTTCCACTCTGCAAGAAGATGCTTGTATGGTATAAGCCCTTTTCCTGAATGACCTGTACTTAAGCATTTCTCGTTAGAAAGACTGCCAGGTCACTCAATGTCAGACTGTGGTCCGAGAAACCATGGCTTCAAGGACAGAAGTGAGAATAAGCTTGCAACAAAGAGAATTAAAAATCAACAGTTCCTGTGCTTCCTGGGTCCCTAACTCAGCTGGCAGCCAGCTCCATCAGTGCTGATGGTCTGTCTGTCAGCAGGATGTCATTCTTACAGTTAATTCATTCGTTTATGCATTTCTAAATTGTTAGTGTTTCCTACCCTGCTACAGTAATGTTCCACACAAAACATAAATCATGTTTCCGAGGTATTGTTTCTCTAGGCAATTTAGTAAAAATGTATCATATGTGGGTTTTTAGCTCTCTAAACCACAAATTAACTTTGTCTGTGAAACGATGAACGTTTAAAATATACATTGTATTTTTTTATTACCTCTATATCAGTTGCAAATCTTTATGGTCAATGACTTTAGAAAGTAAGTTACAACTAATTACTGAAAGCATTGTTAATTGATCCCAGAGAATGTGTATCGAGAACACTCACATAATTTAGGGGTTTGAACATTTAAAATTGTATTTTAACGTTAAAGTCAAAATTTGATACTCTTCCTTGGCATCCATCCTCTCACAATCTCACCTTCCCTTGAACCTCACAACCTCCCACTTCTTATGTGCAATGTGCATTTTTTTGACCTTGACAGTTAACAGAAATTTATAGACATACAAATACACACATTCACTTTTGTGACATTATCTCTCAAAAACATTTCAGACAAAGGGCTCCAATGTATACACTTCTCTCCCTGAGGAGGGGAGGTGAAAGCAAGGACATTACAGAAGTTAGCCATGTTCCTTGAAAGTACCACAAAATATTGCGGTGACTAACACAGTAAAAGAACTTCTTATATAAAGAGGAAAGGAAATTGGCGGGAAAATTATTCCAGGGTTTCTTTAAAGGGAGGCTCATAGACAGAATAAACTGGTAATATAAACCAGAAAGGAGATCTTTTGAAATATGAACTTTTCCATTTCCTTTGATATTGCTTCTGATGATGACTACTAGATGAAACATAAAAAAGGAAAGAATTAAATCTGGGACTCAATGAACCCCTAGCAGGGTTATCTTCCAGAACCTAGCTGAGCCTTGCAGTGATCCTACAGGCTCCTCTGAGCCTGCATGATTCAGCCTGTAGGATTTTATGGGCTGATGATTTACAGCCTTTGACACGTAGGTGTCGTGGTTTAACCCCAGCCAGCAGCTAAGCACCACGCAGCCGCTCACTCACTCCCCCCCACCCAGTGGGATGGGGGAGAAAATCGGGAAAAAGAAGCAAAACCCACGGGTTGAGATAAGAACAGTTTAATAGAACAGAAAAGAATAAACGAATAATGATAATGATAACACTAATAAAATGACAACAGTAATAATGAAAGGATTGGAATGTACAAATGATGCGCAGTGCAATTGCTCACCACCCGCTGATTGACACCCAGCTAGTCCCCGAGCGGCGATTCCCCACCCCCCACTTCCCAGTTCCTATACTAGATGGGACGTCCCATGGTATGGAATACCCCGTTGGCCAGTTTGGGTCAGCTGCCCTGGCTGTGTCCTGTGCCAACTTCTTGTGCCCCTCCAGCTTTCTCGCTGGCTGGGCATGAGGAGCTGAAAAATCCTTGACATTAGTCTAAACACTACTAGCAGCAACTGAAAACATCAGTGTTATCAACATTCTTCTCATACTGAACTCAAAACATAGCACCGTACCAGCTACTAGGAAGACAGTTAACTCTATCCCAGCTGAAACTAGGACAGTAGGTCAGTTACTGATGTCCATAGTTTCATTGTCCATCTCTCTAGCTTGAAGGGACAATGTGATATTTTTTCTTTAGCAGCTTTATTGCACAGTAGAAGTCAAAGGCTTGCTTATTCACCACTGGTTTCACTGGTATGTGGACAAGAATCGTGGATGATGCATTTCAAGTACTGTGTACAAAGTGAGCCACTTTTGCTACATAGTGGATGTCAGGTGGAGGAGTTAGAGCGGATTCAATCAAAAAAAGCACTGGCTGCCCTGACTTCTTTTTGCCTGAAGTAGCTTCTGTATCCTGTCTACCACAGTGGAGACATATATTCTGCAGAAGGGATGTGGCTATTTAGTTTTCTGAGTCTTAGGGAAAATTTCTCTAATTAGCCAACTGCTACCTTCAGCAAGGGCTTTCAAAGAAATGTAACTAATAAAATTAGTCTTTCAAAGCATGCAATCAAAGGCTGCCAAAGAGAAGATACATAAAACCTACCCCCTACTAGGGGTCAGACTAACAGGTAAAGTGCAGTATTGTTTATAATAAAACATTTATGAATTACAGTGTAACTAGTAATATTTTGAAAAAGAGTAACAAATTTGGTAAAGATACAGGCATTTTCTCTCATAAGCATGCAAAGAAGGACACTCAGGAGAGCAGGATAAAGTGCAAGAAGTTTCTGAATCCAAGCGAGAACAGCCAACAGAATAAAATGACAACCATCTATTAGTAATTGCATATGCTGCAGCTTTTACTACTGTTTGCATGTCAACACTATTTGTATTAAGCATGGTACACTGAATACAACACTCCTAGGAACAGACATCTTTTTTAAAAAAAAAAATAGTTTGTACAGTTTTTGCCCTGCTGTCTCCATCACGCATAAGATTCTGGTAATTGTTTACAATCACAAAGATACAATTACTATTGAGAATGTTGATATGCCATTATTGTTAATCATTATTATGACAAAAACAAAACCCAAGGCTCATGTGCATGTATTTTCATATAATTATGCTAGTTTCTCAAACACTTCCAATGTTTCCAGAGTTTTGATCATTGCTAGCAAATCAACGCCTATTCCAGATCTTTTATTACTCCCATTTGAATCCAGTAACAACACAGTAGGAGTCTAAAGTAGAAATGATGCTTTCATTAATTATTTATGCTGAAGAGAATTCAACATACCACAGCATGGGAAAACCTGTCTAAAACAGAAAGAGGGAAGGGAGCAAACTCGAGAGGATTACACAGTGAGATTCTGATCTGAGTTTAGGGAGCAGCAATGGAGATGGGAGAGGACACAGCAGGAGAGGACCTTGACACGAAGCCTGCTAGATACCATGGGCAGACCTGCAGGGACTGATAGGAAAACAATGTCTTTGCTGGGTTTTATTATGTTGGATTTCTCTTTGCTTGTCTGGGGTTGTTCCAGAAGACTCTTGTCCCTTGCCAAACTACACCTCTAAAAGCCTAAATTTAGTCCTCAGAGTGTACCAGTGCTTTACAGATTGGCCACATATTTTCTGATAGGAAGTAATATAGCAGGTCAAGTTACTGCTGATAACAGGATCGACAGGTTCTTTCCCCAGCTCAGAGCTCATAAGATCATTCTCCCTGTTAAGAGGACATGCTTTAGCCTTGATTACTTGAAACAATATTCAAACGCAACCAAGCACGTTAGCAAAGAAGAAGTGCAACCATCAAAGCAGCAAGGAGATAATTCCCATTCATGACAAAAACCCCTTCCAGCCTGTTCTCCCTCATGGATCCCTCACCCAGACCCCTGGCACATCTGCACAGGCAGGAAGCACAGAGCGCTTTTACACAGCGCTGGCAGCAAAGTGTGGCTGAACAATGCTCTCCATTTCGGGAGCTAAAAACTAAGCCGTGTCCCTTTCTCTGTAGACCAGGGTCACACTGAGATAAGCTAGTGTCAGAGGCAGGATTTCAGACTGGTTGTTCTCTAGCCACCCCATGTGACTTTTGTGAGTTGTATGAATGGGACATTTCCCTGTCTGCTTTCTTGTAGTGGTAGACATGAAGTACAAATGTTTTGAGTCCGTCAGTATGTTTGTCTTCAGCGAGCTCCCTGTCACCCTGCCTTTGTGACTGTCCTGCCACACTACATGGTAAGATGGACAAGGCTGCTCTTATAAAGAGGGCTACAAACTCACAAAGAGCTCTGCGTGCAACCCAGAGGTGATGTGTCTCCATTAGGGGCAGCTTCATCCATGCCTCTGAACAGATGGCCAAAGAGAAGATTGAGATTATTTCCTTCTCTGCCCCATTCCTTGCCTATATCTCTTTCTGTTGTCAGGTTTCTTCAAGTGTAGGGACTCCTATTAAACACAACCAAAACTGCATGGGCAAGACCTGCCCAGGAAGGCCTGCAGAAAATGACCAGATTTCCCGAATAATATACATACTTCCAGAAGAGATGAAGCACACAGTAAGTAGTAATCGGTACCATATCCCCACACACCTAGCAATTTGGGGACCTCAATTAAATTACTGTGCTGTATTAAGAAAAATATGTGAGCACACAGTTAATGACACAGAACATGCACAGGGAGAGGAGCAGATCCAAGGTGACATTTTCAATGTCTGGCTTTTCCTGCCTTCTGAATGATTAATGATATTTTGGATGCCTTAATATGTCATTTTTGTCTTGAAACTCACAGGTAGTTTTTTCTCTTGAAAAAGAGACTTGACTGCTACCCCAAGCAGAGAGGGCCCTGAGTCAGCAGTAAAAGACAAGGTCATGGTTAAGTTAAACAGCTTTGTGATTGAACTTCACACAAGTGAATTTCTTTGAAATATGTCAATAAATTCATCTTGCAAAGCACAGAAACCAGGAATGGATGCTTAAGAGATGAGAATTTTCAAGCCTGTGTCTTTGCTATGCCATCTTTGTAAGCTATGCAAACAGCTCAGCCTGATACCTATTGTTGAACTCCTTATTACCCAAAGCTCTGTTCCATCCAGGAAAGGCATATATTGATCAAGACGTGATTCATATTTAGCATATGAAAGACGGATTTTAAAAGATGTGGCTGTTGAGGCCATATTTGTGAGTACCTCAGTAATACGGATGCTGTGTGCCACTGCAGGTGTAATGCCAAAAAAGCAGCATGGTAAAACAATGATGTCACGTAGTGTGGCAGATTTTTTGTTGTAACCCACTGTAAACATAATTGTCCTAAGACTAGGTTTTAGGATAATGACATGAATTACCTCAAGGGAGTATGTTTACACCTATACTAACATCTACAGAAATGCCCAATCCGCTCTAGCGCCAGAATTTTTTATATATGCTAATGATTTAACCAAATGTGAAGACAAGTTAGTAACAGGCCTTTTTCAACTCAATTGCTGTCTGAAAAATCAGTACCCCACTAAAATGCAAGTGACTCCCTTTCAGCTCTGAGTCACGATATAATAATTTAATATGATTTGGTATGGAATATGACTCACTGCTGTTGAAATCATTGGGACTGACATTGGATTGTAAATGTGAGCAGGCAAAATGTAAGGTTAGTTCCTGGAATAATATAGCAAAGAAGCTCAAGTTCTGAAGGGGAAGCTAGACACCACTGTTAATTATGAAAATTGCCTTCTGCTATTTGCAGCCAAATGTGTGTGTCCAGTGGGGGAAAGGCTGGTGCATGCAAAAAAAAGGAGATGTCATACTAAGTGAAAGCTATTGTCATGTTCATGCACATCTAGGGACAGTTTTATCATGCTTTGGGGATCACCTAGCCGGGGATCAGGACTGTGGTCACAAGTAAGATGGGATACAAGACACTTAAAACAATCATTGTAAATGGATGGTTTGCAGCTGTTGCTGGCAAAAGTAGGGAAATAGCTTGCTTATAACAAAAGAATCTCTTAGGAAAATATCGAATGTGATGCTGTTGGAGATGTAGCATTCCCACATCATTCAGTATAATTAATGAGGGTTGGAAATTGGTATTGATGTTAGCTAGCACCCATGTGCAGGTGCAGAATTGGGCTGGCCAAGATGGAGATGTTTGAATTGCTTTTGAGCAAGAGCTGGCACCAAAAATATGCACAGAAATGGGACTGCTATAATGACACAGACATATGTAAATGTGGGGACTTGGACCAGGGAACATCCACTGCTCTGTGCTTTCTGGAGAGATGCATAATATCAAAGGTCTGGCCAGGAATACAGATGAAACATACTTAAGCCTCAGGGATAAGAGCACTGAGGACAAAGAGGACAAGACAAACTTCAAAGTGCAAGTAAAATGACTCCCAATTTCCACTAAAACTGTCAAGTTTAATTAATCAATTATTATGTATGGAAGCAGAGAGCCTTTTAGGTGTTTCACATTCTGGTTTGGCTTCAAGGCAGATTCTGCATGCCTTTCAGCCAGGACTTTCCCAGATTAGGCTAATTCCTACCATGATTTACACAATTCCCCAAACCGAGATCTAGTCCTGCAGAAAAAATCCATCTCTCATCATTTCCCACCTCATTATTTGGGACGAAGTGTGGAGGCACCCTTGTGACTTCCATGGGTTTTGGCAGATGATTCAGGGAGAATACAAGTTGATATCTGCTACAGTCCTGCTTGTCCTCTTGGACAGAGGCTCCCTTCATTTTGTGAAAGGATGATCGCAGCACGCCTCTCTCCTTGGAATAGGTCGTGCCGGGACTAACACTTAGCAGGCTATAAACAAGCCAAGAAAAAGTGTCTTCCTGGCAGGCATACATGTGGATACAATTTTATGTATATGGACTTTTTCTTATGTGATAGAATCAGAAAGGTACACAATATAATTAGAAATTAATATGCAAATGAAAGAGGTGAGCAAGGCTTGTGGTTAGCCTGGATACAGCTAGATGTGATGGCAAAAGGAAGGCACTGGAAGATGAGAAGGTGAAGAAGGAAGTTGAGCGTTAAACATGTTCTGCTGAAAGTGGGGGACAGCATGCAGCCTCTCTCCCTTCCTGCCACAGAAAAGCTGTAGCTCCTTGTTGGGATTTCAGCTCTATTCATTGGTGCTGGCTGTTGGGCTATGGCTGGGAGCATCTCTCAGTCATGCTGTCTTTTTGCACAGCTGCTATTTTCTTCATCTCTTCCATATAATGCACTTACAAGCCAAATTCCAGCTTTAAGCCCAGGGGAGTTGGGAGGTTTTGTTTGTTTTTGCAATCTAAGTTATTAAAAATCAGCAAAATTCATGGATAGAAAAAAACCCTATTTAGTCATCCCAGAAAGCAGAAAAGTTTTTTAGCTGGTAGTTAAAAAAAAATCCAACAATGAAACGTGAAAAGTTTCATCCCACTACCTGATCACTCCAGAAACTTATAAAACAAATAAAAATAGTGGTTCAGAATGAATAGACTTAATATAGTCTTAGTCAGTGTTGCTTTTACTATAATGTTCTGAAACCACTGGCACCTGAGAAAAGAGACATACAATGAAATAAAATGTCACAGCGTATTCCCCCCCTACATAATCTGATCATATCTGCCTGTGCAGGAGCACACCATTTTTATCTTACACCTTATTTGGAATTTTTTTTTCTTGTTCTTTCTTTTATTTTATTTCATCTTCAGAAATACACTGTGGATGCCCAGCAATGGCTTGCTTCATAAAGATTATGTCTAGATGAGTGGAAGTAGTTGAATTACTACGCTTTAAGAAGCTACCGTCTCCCAGCTGACAGTCCCTTAGGCAAATCCCCTGATTTGTGTCTTAACGCGCACATATGCACTCATACAACAAAAGTCATTCTGGAGGCTGCTCTCTTCATTAACGAAGTGGGCAACAACCCTAAGAGGTCTCATCTTCTTCTTTGTACATTCTCTAGAAAATCAATCTGGATTTCATTCAGAAGATGTAGGGAACATGTTTTTGTTAAATTCTATTAACTGTAAAACAGAATAGTGGTATACAGTTAGTCAAAAGCTAGTAACTAGAAAAAACAATATGTGCTATATCGAGTAGCGATTTCTAATTTATAAATACGTCATTCATTTTATTCTGACTTATGAAGTTCCTGTCCTGAAAATGCATAACATTGTCATTATTCTTCAGAAGAAAAAGAGAATTCCTGTGCATACAGTAACTGATAAACTGCTATGTATTTTATTAAAATAAGGGTGTGAAAGCTTTGAAACATGATTGTAAGTCAGTAAGTGGGTGTGAAATACTATTCTTGGCACATACATCTCAAGTAAGGAAGCGACAGAAACTTTGCTCCCTGTCTCCATGCTTAATAACGCTCCCGTCATTCGACGATGCCAAGAAATCATAGATCCTGGTGAAGTGCTTGGTGCCTTGAATACAGGAGGGGTTTTCTTATCATTCCTTTCCTACATTGTCTAATGGACGTTTCTGAGAACTGAGGGTATGCTTAGCAAATAAACACAACAAATAATCAGTATAGCCTCCCTTTCTCATTTTTTTTGGTGAAACCAAGCAATTAGAATAAGAAAGAGCAAGAACAGCAAAAACTTACTACCAGTGTGGAATGGAATACTTGCATTTTAAAATGACATCTTTTCCCAACTTCATAGCACAGGATTTGCACCTGTTTAGATTCCTTGATATGCTGCAAGGATGAAAAGGTGGCCACAAGAGTCAGATGGTACGTGTCCAAGCCTTACCAGCCATGGCTTTTCACCAGTATGTGATCTGAAGAGTAATTTGTATTTGAATCAGCTTGCTCTATGTTTCTTGCCCAGGAAAGTGATTCAGGTACCCAATATTTTATTTACCTGTGATGGCCATGAATAGCTATTATCATGCTTGAAATTACTAACATTTGTTTCTACTTTGGTTAAGGATTACTTTGCATTTGGAAAAATGGTAAGGTTCATACCTTGTTTTTCAGAAATTTTTTTTCCTTCTCTATAATACTGTATGTTCTGAATTTGTAGTTTGCAGTATAATACTTGCTTATCCTTTGAGACATTATAATGGTTATTTAATACCACAAACAGAAAAGTACGAGCACAAAATTGCTATGTTGGAAGTGCAAGATGACTCTTGGAAACATAAGTCAATTGAGCAGATGAGCTTTATGTTAAACAAAGTAGGATTGCTCCCAAAGAATATTACAAATATTTCCTAAAAATTAATTGGCAAAATGACCTGGTAGGTGAGGAGGAAATCAGCACATTTTCTTATTCTGGAGAAATGAATTAGTTGCAAATCACTGGTTTAATTTAAATATGCATGGCTAATAAGACCTATATCAGAGAAAAGAGGCAAGTTGTATTTGAACAAGCACTGAATGACTAATTCCCAAATTTGTGCTACAGCCAAAACCAGAGAAATGTGGGAAATGTAAAGAAAGGGACACTCTGAGTCATGTAGTGTCTTGACATATAAATTGGTTTGATGAAACTTGGGCTGTTCATGTTCATCTCTGAAGTCCACTACAATATTTTTTCCCATCTGCATTCATTGCCCTGCAGTGACATTTCTCAGTTTGCTTCTCTGCCCAGATTGTTGCCTCACATCACCCCTTCCCTATGACTCAAGGATCCCACTGTAGTATTTGGAAAGACTGCATTTTCCTTTTTCAAATTCTTCCTCGAGCCTCACTTCTACCAAATAATAGTGGTTAGGGATGAGGCAATACTGCCAATAACTGGATTATCAATAATTACATCCTCCTAACGTTTTGGCATCACATCCATTGACAGGTTCAACATGTTCAGCGTCATGTTCCATTTCACTCTGAAATACTTTGCCCATAGCATGCAGCGCAAATGCTGAAGAGCTTGTACCATCTATATATACTTTCACAGGAGGCATCATTTTCCTCTCTAGCAGATAATAGAGAGTCTGCAATGAATCACATACAACTCCACCAAAAGAAAAATTAATATGGCAGTCACTGACAGTAGATGACAAAAACGGTGTTCGGTTTTTATAAATAATATATTACAGAGATGAATCAATTATAGTTCAAGGGAAAAGTTTTAGCACTATCATACATTATTTCCTCTCTGATTTGGATCTGAAAGGGAACAAAGGTATGTCATCTGTTTGGTTATCCAGGAGTCAACATTTTATTGTGTTCATAAAGACTTTACTCTCTCTGATTCCCTGCTCTCAAGTGATCACAGTTAGCATTTCTCCACATCCAGAGGAATCCTCCTGAGGATTAGCTAATGAAAAGTACTGTAGTTCAAGAAATGCATCCCCTTTGGCTGCTGTTATTTGCTTTTCTTTGGCAGTGAAACAAATATTGATATTTGAGGGCCTCATCTACCGACTGAAATTTCTTTCTTCAGTCTCTCATATGGATGCAGATAAATAATGTATGTAATCCACTCCCACTCAAAAACTGTAATTTTATTTTTTGTTGCAAAAGTGGGGGTTTTATTTACATTTTTTTCGGTTGAAGAATACCTCATTCTTTACCATGGCCTCCTGTTTCTCCTGATTTGCAAAATCACTGGGAATTAGATTGCTCAGGACATAGTGCAAACCTGATTCTCTCTTGTATTTACACTAACAAGATCATATAACCAGATACACTTTGTTCACAGGGAGATGTTTGGAAAAAAAAGGGAAAATTCAAAATCTCCTAAAATACTGCAGAGGTGTATTATTTCTAATAACCATTAAAACCATTAAAACAAAACAAAAAAAAACCAAAATCCCAAACAACACCACGAAACCAGGAAAACCAACCAAAATCCCAACCATCCCGTAGCGTTGCTGCTGCAGACAGACCTCTTGTATCTGACCCACCATGAGCCCTGCGCAGTTAACGCAGCGCGCTGCTCCGTAAGGGCATGTCTCTGTCTTGCACTAACCCAGGGCTTGCTGCTTTTGACAGAGCACCAGTCCCACCCCAAAGCCATCCGACCACTGCACAAAGCCAATGGTACCGATGTGATATTTAGACTGGTAAAGACCTGGAAGGCCAAAGACATATGTATTTGTGTCGTTGATTGTTGCTGACAAATATCTGTTGAGACACAGTAGCTGAAGCACTGGAGGGAATAGATCTGTATAGAATAGACAAGCATCTTCGAGAAGAGAATCCCATGAATCAAGGTGTTTGTATAAGCACTTTGGTACCATTTTTGGATGTCCATTTCCCCTACAATCAACGTTAGGATTGAGTCTGTAAAACCTGTAAAACCTATAGTAGCTATAGGCAGCATGTTGTCAGAACAAGGGGAATACGAGTAGGTCCTTCCTCGTTGAGAACTCCCCTGGAAACAAAAGAGGGCATCTCAGCTCTTGGGGAAACTCTCAAAACCAGCTAAATGAATGCTGCAAGATACATTGCTTAAAGGACATTTTTCATATTGAACATTTATGTAGCACATCAATTCACTTTACAGTTTATTTAATATTCTGTGTATGTCAGATCTGGATTCCTTTTGCATTTGAAAGACGCCTGGTATGGTCAGAAGAATATTGAGAGGAATTAATTCATTTCATCTTGCATTAGGAAAGCTCTTTCATTACTTCAGATATTAAGTTCTGTAACAGTGGTAGCTTGCAATTAATTGCTCTCAATGACATTTTTGTGTTCACATACCTTTGCATAGAGAAATTTCCTATACTGCCTTTTTACAATTATCTGATCTACCTTGCAAAGTTGGACCATGATATCTAATACCACAATATGTGAAAATTAGTCAGTGAAGACAATGCTAATGGGTTTTTGAAGCTGATATTTGCTATATGTCTTTGGTTTGGGACAGTGATTGCTGACATCTTTGCTCCTTGAAAATTGTAGTGGAAACTGTTCCCATTTCTGGTGTGGTCTTTTCCCAGGATAAGGCAGCTCCAATGGCACTTCAGTCACACCCATCCCCAGAGTTACCACTGCAGAAAAATATAGGGGTCATTTGCAGACAGAGCTAGTCATGACAAGTCCAACTGCTGACATTCAGGACTGTTTCTGTGCTTCCTAGGGCCCACTTTATCAGGTAAATAATTAGATACAAGATTCACACCTCCTTATTTTACATTCCTTACATTTTTACACAGAAGAAATCAGCAGAACTGGCTATTGACGTCTGGTTGATACTTTCCTCTTAGCTCTTCTCCTCAACTGCAGAATGATAATGAAGCCAAAACAATTTTGCAAGTAATGCAAGAATTAAAGTTTTCAAGATACTACCTTAGTCTAGTTCATAGAAAGCTGAGATATTCTCAAATGCAGGAATCTGTGTTTGTTAAGAAGGTTTTTGTATGAAGTTGAGGCTAAGTTGGGTGTTAATCTCATCCTCTGAGATTCTCATCTCTTTCAATTCATCAAGCTCAAGGAGAGGAGTTTTGCCTGCTCCAACCTACAGACGTATTGGCTTAAACGTAAGATAAACAAGTGTTACAAAGTAAAACTGAAGTTTCACAATTGATATCTCAATTAAGAAATTTTAGAAAATAATTTTAAGCTCATAGAACTGCAAGGGTTACTTATGCTTATTTATAAAATCTTACCTTTTAAAAGCATTATTTAAAAGAACTATATTTTGAGAAATAGTTACACTACTCTTTAGTAAACTCAAATGTGAGTGATTAGGCACTTTGTATAAGCTTTTGCTAACTTTAATTTCAATCATTTCAGAAAGTACCTGAAAAACATAACCTTTTTTTAAAATAATCTGTTCCACAGCACAAGTGCAGAGGTAGATTGATGTTACTGTTTGTGTAATTTCCCATTAAATTTGCATTCCAAACCCTCAGGATGTTATTATTTATAGCCATCTATGTTGCAGTAATTCTTTAAAGCAATAAGGATTGAAACTGCACAGTGTTAGATGTGTTCACACGTACAGCTTCATGCAAAAAAGTTCATAATGTAGATAGGCATGAGGTGAAATAAAAGGATGACTAGAGTTACACACACTTGATTAGTAGACAACAGGAGGTATAGATGGAAATGGATTTACCCCCAAAAGCTATAGCAGAGCCAAGAACTGATCTCAGATTATTTGAATACAACTAAAACACGCTGTGAAATTTTACTCCTAAAAGAAAAAAGGTTGTGTTCCAGCTCTTGTGTTCTTTAGGGCTTTTAAATATGAAAGAATACAATATGGAGCAAAACTGAGATGTTACTGCCTCTTGCAAATGTGTAGGACTGGATTTGATAAACAAAATATTTAGCAGTACTGAAAATTAATGATGCACAATTCTGGCACAATACCAGAATCAAACGTCTAGTATATTGACATAATTTTTACTTCTTCTAACTGAGTCTGCTGAAATCTGATTTATTTCAGCCAGCCCTCGTTCCCTTGCAGGAATTGTTGACACAGTATATTATAGCAATCAATCAATATCTGATTAAATGAATGAAGCTCTTTCATTACCTTCAAGCCCAGATTGAATTGCTGCAGCTGTAACAGGAAGACAATATTTTACCTTGCTGTGGGGAAACCCCCACCCTGCTTTCAAGCCTTGATACTTATTGTTCAGCTTGTTCGGTGGGGGAGGAAGATTTATGTCCCCCCTTTCCCAGCAGCAGTTAGGAAAGAAGGCAGAGGATTAACTGACCATGGGGCTGCTGTGGCATTGCTCTCCCTCTGAACTGAGTGTGCAGTTTAAATCTTGACTGCTAGGGAGGGAGAAGGAAGGAAGGAGGATTTGCAGAAATGGGTAGTCTGAACCCGTAGAAGTGGAATTACTCCTTGTCTATATTAGCCATGCTACATCAGCAAAAATGCAAACCCTTATGTTGGGCCTATCATGTACCACTTTGTTGTCAGATTGCTGAGGTCTGCGCTAAATCTTTACCAGCTTCTGGCCTGTTATTATTAGGAGGCAGAAGAAGAAACAAGGTAGGCTCCAAAACTGCTTTACCAACAGGATTAATTGCTGGTGGCCCAGTGGCTGACTGGTGCAAACGGCTGGAACTCCAGTGCCCTCGGCAGAGAGGCTGTGGGTCTCGTCTCTCTCTAATTGCAACACACAGTAAGGCTGCATTGCTTCCTGCTTTTCTCATCTTTTCTCTTTCCATATCTCTACCTTCATTACTGAGAAGAAATAATTTACCAGAGCTAATAAAGTCATTTTGCAGCACCAGTGCACCTAAAGGGAAAGGAGTATCATTGGTCCCTTTGAAATAGCACAAGCAGAGCTAATGGAGGCTAACAACCATGGTAGCTACTGATTGTTTGCTCCCTGACCAGAGAGTAACATGATCCTGGCTTTAATTTTGTTAATAGGAGATTAAGAAACTGTATTTTCACCAGCCTAACAAACCTTGTTTGAGTGTTTGTGTCATAGCACTGGCTCTTGTAAGTCCCTTGAAACTATGAGCAAAGGTATTTTGAAAACATTGCAAAACCAGACTTAAATTAGCTTAGTGCTCTTGCAGAGCTGTTCAATGCTAAATCAAGCTCTTACATGTGAGATGTGCCTTTTTAGTTTGTTTCTGCACAGTCAGTCACAGCAGAGGTGTGGTGTTTCGGAGCAGAAGCCATTTGCACGTCCCCTTGCAGCATTGCTAGAGCTCTGCCTGAGCTGCAGCAAGTCAACGCAGTAGCTCCAGCACCCTTGACCAGCCCCATCTATCTCCAGATAGAGCGGTTAGGGTGTGGAGCCAGTCCAAGTCCCAATCCTGCAGGTTTGGTTGGGATTGCAAGGGAGGAGCCTGCTCCCAGATGTATTTTGCAAGAGTTTGTTTCTGGAAACCTCCAACTTCATCTTTGCTCTTGGGCTAGGTGCAGTTGGCCAAGGCTTGCTCATACTCCTGGTCCAAATGCAGCAGGTCCTCAGAAGGAGAGGGCTGCCTGCCATGGAGGAGGCAGAGGCTGAGCATCTTTGCAGCCTCGTTGACCTCCTCTCTCCTCCTCCAGGAGAAAGCAGCAACCAACACAGACATCTGTGCAGACTTCCCAGTGCAACCAAAGCCCCTAAACCCCTTACGCACTCTGCAAATCCCATCCCAGGGCTGAGCAGCTCTCAGTAGCGCAGCCAGAATCACCTCTCCAGTGCCCTTGACTTCTATTTCTCCAAGCAGTGCTGTCATCAGTGCTGTAATATATAACCCTCTTGAGCAGTGAGGGAAATAGGTACTAACTAGCTAACATGGCCCATTTTGCTGGCTATAGCTGGAAGTCAATGTGTCTAGGGGAAAGCGCAGCACTTAATCACTCACTTTGGGTGCAAATTTAGAGTGTGAAACTCTTGCCAAGTTGAATCAATTATTTTATTGGCTGGAATAAGTGATTATGAAGCTTTCTTAGCATACAATTAGCTCTGTTTCCTTTTTCCAAGCATTGTGAACCTTTTAGAAGAAATACCAACTGAGAGAAAATGATTCAAGAGAAAATGATTCCAGGATCACAGGGCAATTTTTATACTTTAATGTTATCTGCACTATGAGAAACATGGCAGGTTCCACCTTTTAAATTTGGGGAATCAAAATGAATGCTTTTAAGAATTGCCTTTTATGCTAAGTGAAAGTAAGAGCAATGACTGACTGTAACAAGGGTAAAGCATCTTCCCAATGTCAGAGATGGATTGTGGGTTAAAAATTGACCCTTAGCTGCTTTTTCTGATGGTCTTTGTTCTGTAATAATCAGATTTAGAAAAACTTATGTAAGGCAATTGAAAGTAATTCCACTATATGCAAGACATGTCAGGGAGCAGAAGTGACGTAATTTATGGACAGCCAAAGAAAAGAGCAATACTTTAGAAAAATTCAAATGGCTCCTTCCCATCATCCTTCAGCAGCAGAGGAAATATAGACAAGGATTTAGACTTGCAGTTCGTCTTTTTTGCAATTTTAGGAGAAATTGTGGTTACGTTACATTCCATAACCTCCATTAACCTTCACAACGTGATAGATCCAGGCTGTGATGGGCCTAGTCAGGGGGTGGGAAGCAGAGGAAGAAACTCACAGGTGAGGATCCTTTACCTTCAGACAGATTTTGTCTTGCTCTTATAAGATGTGAGCAAAGCTGGGAAATACACCGGGCCCTTCCATGGGACAGGCCTGTGCACAAAGCTATTTGCTCTCTCCATGTTGAACCTCTTGCTCCATAATCCTGCAGAGACATGGTGTGGCTGAAGGGAGGCTGGACTCTGGCGACGGGGAGCACAGCGGGCAGCATCTAGTATTTCTAAGGCATCTAATGCCACCTATGCTCAGGCATTGCAGTAGGTGATCCCCCACTCTGATCCAATTTTGCAGCCTGTTTCATACTCTAAATTCAGACTCCTTTCTGCACTTATTATAGCTGAGCTCCACCAAGAGACAGTCATGCCTATTTAAACACAAAAGGGCAAGTAAAGATCAGTGTCTGGCCACTGCGAGATCAGAGTAGTCCTGTTGGTTTCACCAGCATTCACATTGTTTCCTACCAGCTCATCGAAGTAGAAGTTGGAGCAGGGGTTACTGGTGGTGAAAGTCAGGAGTACTTCAGCTGGAAAAAAAAGCCACTCTGGACAGCTCAAAAGTATATAAAACTACACCAAAGATTACAGAAAGTCTTTCCTTTAAGTGTCTTAGATACACAGTTGCTAATGCATGCAGTTAATTAAAGTCCCTATTGGAAAACTAAGTGATGTCAAGTATTACGTACAAAGCAACCGATTTCTTGCAAATTTAATCCGTATAATTAAATGAATATTGTTAGAAGACTGGATTTACATAGAACCTATCAATGTTTTATCTTAAATTATTTGCATCATTAGTTTTATAATATTTACAATATTATATAAAATATCTTTTCTGAAAGCACTAACAAATTCTCTGTATAGTAAAGTTTTGTAATGTTCTAAATAATTCAACTTATTTTACATTCAGAAAGCAGTAGAGGTTTGAAAAAGGAGTAGTCAATCATGTTCTAACAATGGTGCTGATGTGGTGGGTACTTGCTCATGGGAATAGTCCTTCTGAGTTTACTAGTATTGGTCATATGAATATGGTTACTGGTGAATGTGTAAGTGGTAAGAACCCAGGTCTGCAACACTGTCTTTGACAGGGACACAGCAGTCCCTCAGTGTCTCAAGGAAGAAATTAGAGCAAACCTCTTCATTTGGTCTGACATTGGTCAAGACCATCCAGCCTCTATACTTTCACCTCAAGTGTAGTCACTAAAAAGGATGCCAGCATTGACCTTTGGGCCATCTAAAATAAATCAAGTAGCTATTAGTTGAAAAAAAAGTAGAAAGTGTGTGTAGCGTAGTGATCTTTGGTAACTCTTTCTGTGCTTTGTCTGTTAAATATCTATGACCATATTCCTTCACATAGAATATATATCAGCCTGTGCTTCTTTCTTAGGAATGAAAGAAATAGTATCAAAACTTCTGTTTTCGAAGGGATGAGGAGGAAAGACAGAAAAAGCTGCTTTTCTCTACCTGCGCCTTTCTGGAAATATAAAGGTAAATGCTGCAGAGCAGTTTTGTTTTAACTTCTTTTGCTAACTTGCAGTTTTTCCCCAATTTCAAACAGAGCAGAGGATACTCGGTAATGAAGAAACTGTGCTCCAGAATGGATTAATTGATCTCAAGGCCAGCAGAGCTGATTTTCATCAGCCAGCTTGATTTAATCAGGACACGATCTCCTGGCCTTCCTTCAGCAGAGCTGTACCTAAGTTGGAGAGAGCAGCTGAAGCCACAAACCCTTTGCATTCCCATGGCACTGCATTGGAGATACTGCTGATTCCCATGGGAGGGAGGGAGAGAGAGCAATCCCAGCCCCTGCCTTCTGCTCACTGGCAGAGCCTCTCTGGAGCAGAGGAAGCTTCACTTGATATCCTCCTTATGTGGACACATACTCATGTCAAATCTTAAGAGATGCACAGGACATTTACAGTCTTGGTCAACCATCCCATCCAGCTGAGCCCCGTATGGCACTGCTGTTGGTACTTTAGGGCAGAGTGACCACATTTCTGCAGGACAGCACAGGCAGACTCACAGAAATTATTACCCAGAGACTTAAACACCAACTGCTTTTATCTCTGCGTGCATCTTCTACATGAAAGCACCATAACATGGAGGGAGGGTGATAATGCAATAACAACCTGTGATCTCTCAGCTTGCAAACCACCTACCTAATTGTCAGCTGTCCGATCAATTATCCAGTACACCAAAAATTTTCAGGACACAAACATGGACTCGATGACCTTAAAGGTCTTTTCCAACCTAAACGATTCTACGATTCTATAACAGGATGGTGGAGTATACTGGCTTGGGGGTTTGCCTGTCATTGGGTTTGCCTGCTGCTGCACAGAGGGGGAAACATCAGCCATGCATGATCTTGCTTGGGCAAGAAGTGGTTTCTCATAGCCCAGAGAATTCAAAATGTGCAGTGGCTCCATTTAATGAGTCAGTCTGGCCTTCTTACTATTGAATAGCAATAGCCTGTGCTAGGAATATATTAGAGAAAGAAAAATAAATAGGAAAAAAATCTATTTTGTGAGCAATTGCAGCTGTCAAGCTGCTCTCAGACTCTTTCTCATTTTTAGTTTTATCATTAGACAAAAGATGTTTGTTTCAGTGTCTCCATCTCCAGGCTGGGCTGCCTTCTCTTAGGGATTTAGATATTCAAAGCAGAGAGGAGCAAAATGTAATCCCTAAGCAGCCAGCAGCTCTATGAAACCTGGAGTTTCCAGAGAGGACAGAGGTCAGTGCAAATGCTACTGAAAGAGATGTTGCAGGAGAGATTCGTGCTGGGCACAGAGACTTCTAACATACCCAGGAACAAAGTGTTAATGGGAGGTGCGGGGAGACAAGTCTGTCAGCCAGAGCAGGAGAGGCACAACTAAAGCCATGCAAACACTGTATTGTCTCATCTCTAGCTAAAATGATAATTGTCCTTCCTATAACCCCATTCTCCTCCTGGCAGCCTGTCTCTAAGCCTGCTTGAAGCAGGGGCTTGACAGATCTGGGTAAGCAAGGTTTGGTTCAAGATTGACTAGTGTGTTTAATTCTAGAGAGAAATATTTTGGTTGGGAAATGCTGAACAGATCTTCAGATACCTCCAAGGATAGGGCTGAGTATTCTGCCTAAGTGCTCAGAGTTTAATAGGGCATATAGACTGAGGTGAGCCCTTACAATTCTCCTAACATTTATCCTCAGCTATCAGAACAGCAGCTCTGCTACACCGCAGACATAAAAAGCTCCTTTATTAATCAAAAGCTTTCTCCCACCCAACTTTTCTACAAGCTATAACCAAAATCTGCTTGTTCCCATGGGAGCGGACATAGCCTACCCAGCATGCCTGACCCACCTGGGAGCAAGGGGGGAATTTTATGCAGCACTTCTCAGGTTGCCCCAGGCATCTATTTCTACTGGGACTGCAACTAGTCATTGCGGGACTTCCTACAGTGCTGGGATAGAGCTAGTACATGCACAAAGCAAGCTAGTGTGAGAAACCACAGTGTGGTAACTGCAGTATAGTTGTACTGGGCCTGGCTGGGATGTTAACCTTCTTCATAGCAGCCCCTATGGTGCTGTGTATCAGATCTGTGACCAAAACAGTGCTGACATCACACCAGTGTCCTAGCTATTGCTAAGCAGTGCTTGCACAGTGTCAAGGTTTTCTGTTTCTCACTCTGACCCCACAGTGAGTGGGCTGAGGGTGGGCAGGCAGCTGGAGGGGACACAGCCAGGACAGTGGACCCCAGCTGGCCAAAGGGATATTCCATACCATGTAAGGGATATTCCATAACATGTAAGGGATGTACATCCCCCCCCGCCCCCATCCTGCCAGCAGGAAACAAAACTTCTCCAGGAAGGGAGAAGGGGAAGGAAGCCCTGGAGGCTGCAGGTTGAAATTTGAACTGGCCAATCGAGATGCGCCAGGTACACCGAGGTGACCCTCCCGGCCAATAGAATTAAATGACCACCGGTCAGATTCGACAGGGGTATAAACGGGGTCCCGCCGGAGGACACGTTGGAACCAGCCCTCCTGGGAGCAGCGGGTCTGCAGTCGGGGACTCCCCCTCGGGCCGGGGCACCGCCCGAGGTAACTCCTCGAGGGAGAGAGCCCTCAGCTTTTAGCTGAGTGATACGTGCGTTTTGAGCCATCACCTTAAATCTTGGGGATTCTTAAGTTGGCCGTGTAGTATTAATTCTCTTTACATCATTGAGCCTGTGGTTTTATAAAATGTTACCGGACTTCTAACTAACTTTTGCTGAAGAATAAATCTGAGTTTTAACACCTGTTGGATTTGGTTAGTCGTGCATCCGTAACAATTGCATACCATGTAACATCATGGTCAGCAGTAAAACTGGGTGTTTGGTCTTTCCAAAGTGGTCATTGCTCAGAGGCTAGGAGGGCTGTCTGCTGGTGGGAGGTGGTGAGTGATTGCCTTTGCATCACTGGGTTGGTTTTTTTTCTCTTCCCTTCACTTATTAAATTGTCTTAATCTCAACCTGTGAGTTTTTCTTGCTTTTGTTTTTCTAATTCTCTCCCCCATCCCACTAAAGAGGAAGTGAGCGACCAGTTTGTGGGTGCTTAGCTGCTGGCTGGGGTCAACACACCACACATTATAGAAGTCATTGCTTTCCTGGAGCTGTGAGATTACTCTAGTGGGGTTTTCTGGAGGTTTTCCGGGGTTTTCTTGTAATAATTGCAGCAGTGAGCCAGCTATTTATGCTGCAAGATAGATGAGAACAGTAGTTAAGCAAGCTTAACCAGACATATGTATTGGTACACAGAGAAGCTTGTCTAAAGTGTTGCCATTCATGAGATACTCTTCATGTTATTTTCTATCTTTAAATATCTTGAGATTGTTGTAGAAAATTAAAGCTGAGATGTGTACTAACAAACAGCAGTATGGATCTGTTGCAACGTTAGGAAAACATAGTCATGAAATGGACTTTCCATTGTGGGAAACTGAGATTACAAAATTTGTTTTAGGACTGGAACAAAAAGTTGTGCTTCCCTGTTTCTTCCCCTACAGGAAAAAAATGCTAAATAAAAAAATCAAGCTTCATTAATGGTTTCCATTGATTACAAAAGCATTATAAAAATTTAATGATATTGTACATATTCTGCTTAAAAGACAGTGTTTCAGTTAAACACTTCACACACATCAAAACAAAAAAAAGATTGTTGTTAGTGAACTTTTTCGAAGGGGCTTGAGACTCCTGAACTTTCCTAGGCATGATGAGGTCTTGTGTTCATATTTATTTCTCAACACAAAAAATGCATTTCTGTGCCTGAGGTTGGCATCTGTAAGCAGGTCTGGGTGGTCTGGTGGGCAATGGAGCCAGCAGGACCAGGAGGAGGTCCCCAGGGCAGAGGCGGCTGGATTCCAGCTATGGCCCCTGGGGCTCAGAGGGGCTGGGGAGCCTCTCCTCCCCTTGGGGTGAGCAGTGCTCACTTAAAGCTTCAACAGTGAGACAGAGAGCCCATCGGCTCCAGGGTGCCTAACAAATCGCAGCTGTGCGCTCGCCACTGAAGAGGCATTTGTCTGTCCTGGGGGGCTGCAAAGCAGGAGCAGCGATGCAGCTTGTCCTGCTGCACCTGCCATGAGCCAATGTCCTCCACCGCTGTCCCTGTCTTTCTAGGGTAGCTCAGGGTGTCAGACCTCACCTCTTCTGCCTTGTTCAAAGGCTTTGGGGGGGGGGGGGGGGTTGTGTCCACCCACCTCTCCTCTAAATGTGAAGGGGCTGCATTTGGTTGTGTTTTTCCTGTACAACAGCAAGTCAAACACAGCAATGGCTCTTGCCTCAATTTCAATGGTTTTACATGGCAGCTAATGCCATCTGCCTTTGCATTTGGTTGAGTATTTTTTGTATCGTAATTTAAGAAGAGATTCATTCTGTTTAAAAGATAACAGTGGCTTTGGGACACAGGTGTTTAAAGAGATCAGGTCATATGGTAACCCTTTGTACCCCATCCAACTCACCCAGGTGTCATGTCCCAGCTTTAACAGAAAATTTTGCTTCCTAAAGCAACTCTTATTCTGAAGCAGAATAGGAATTAAGAAAACCTATAGAAATCTTTCCTGACAGAATCAAATAATGTGTTTCTAGCTGATCCTACCACATTTCCCAAATGATATCTCACATCAAACATCTGACGAGAATGCAAACAATTTCAGGGTATTTAAAGCTAGCCCAAATCCTGCATCCTTGCCATTATTGATGAAAAGGCTTATCTATACTCTCTACTACTAGCCCAAATACCAACACACCACTAGACCAAAAGTCAGAGATTTTCTTTTTATCAGCCATTCTGGAAATGTGGGTGTGCTCATCTTCCTCTAAATTCCCCAAGTTTCTCCAATTTCTCCCCTTAGGAACAAGCATACAGGAGCTTTTCCAGCACTGCGATATCCCCTTACAAACTCCTCAGAATCACACAGTGGTGCATCCTCGGTGGCGGCGGCAAGGGGCAAGGCTGTGTCATGTCTCGGGAAGTGCCAGGTGATCAAGTCTTTCTCCCAGGCTTATGTAGGTCCACAGAGAGCTTGTGTATATCCCGCCTCGAGTGCCGAGCACAGCTGGCTGAAGGGAGGCTCACTTTGGGTCTCAGCCACAGCAGTGTTATTCCAGCATCCATGGATCCAGTGCCATTGCTGCAGCAGGAAGGGAGTGCCGGAGGCATTAAAACTGGGTCGTCATTTGGTCACTGAGTGATGGCAGCTTCCTTGCAGGGTCACACATTCCTGAGACCCCTGGCTTGAGCAATCCGCATTGGGAGCTTCACTGACGTTAGTTAAAGCACTCCATAGTTAGGTAGGATGCGGTGTCAGATACTGGCATGGCTAGAAAATGGAGGAGAGGGTTTGAGACCCTGGTTGGTCCTACCTGTGGTATAGACTGTGGTTATGGAAATTTGTAGAGCAGCATAATTGTTGAAGGGATGGTTTTATGACAAAATCAGGTATCTGTGCAGGGGATGAGTCTAAACCAGGTGAGGCTAACTGTCCCCTAGGGACAAAACATACGGACTGGACCATATAACCATGTCCCTTCACTTCCCTCAGTGCAGCTGCATCCAGCCTGCATAGTAGATATAGCTTTAAAACAGATACAGCCAGCCTGTGCATGTGAACAAGTGATGGTGTAACGTCAGCTCTGCTATGTAACTCCATAGTGTCATTGCTGCTTGGGCCATTAACCCAGTGTGTGTCTGCCTCTGTCTTGCAGAAATGTAGTAGGTGCAGTCAGGGGGTGTTGGAGAGGGCAGGGAGCTGCACTGTGTTCTCCCAAATTCTCCCGTGTCAGATGACACAGAACTTGTGCTGAAATGGGCAAGATTTAGAGGGGAGGAGAGGGAAAGAAGTCTTTGGTCTTTTTGACGTCCCCAGGAAATCTGTGCTTGAGAGTCTATTATTTCCTATAAAGACAAGTCTCTGACACAAATCTGCAGTGCTAAGCAGAATTTGCAGTCTGGTTTTGCCCAGTGACAAGTAAATTTGTTTTTGTTGATAAGTTTGTAGGTAGAGTACAGCTGGTGCGGAAATGATTTGGTTTAATTTTGCATTTGTTTATATCTCTGATTTAATTACTGCAATCCCTATTATCAGGTTCTTTAAACTTTCACTTATTATCCAGCACCAAGAATATAATTTTTTTCTTTTTGACAGAAAACTAACCTTGCTGCGGCAGTGCTTGCTCTCTCAAGGTGTGTGGGAAAAGCCTGTGAAAACTACCAGAGAAAAACCAAGAGGATTTGAATGGACGATGCTGCAAATCTCCCAGATGCATGTTTGACCAGGGCAGCCTCACTGACTTGCATTGGGGCTGCAGCGACGCGTGCCCCAGGTGCTGAGCTGCAGCCCCAGCAGCCTTGGCACCAACCGGGCAAACACGCAGGGAAAGGCTCCATCAACCGGAGTTTCACTGTAAGCTTTGCAGAAGGTGCGTTTTCCACCCCAAATAACTGAATAATCCATGTCGTAGGGTTTTGTTTTCTGAAGTAGGGACTGGTGTTTGATACTAAATGGCTCAGAATATAGATGGTGTTATATATTTTGGTTGGATTCTGTAGTATTTTTGGTCTGGAGAGACTGTTTTCTCTTGACTTAAATATAAATGAATTATAGTAATTTTAAATTTGGTCAAACTTAAATGCATTCAAGGTGTTTACTGAAAAAATTATAAATTTTTAAGTTTAGTCTTTTTTTCTTACATGTGCAGTTCCTCCCCCTCCAAGAAAATCAGTATTTTTTATATGTTTGAAGACCTGCATTTTAGAATTGTTGGTGTAATAGTTTCTAAAGTGTAGCTTAACCTGTACAGCTGTAGCAAGTCAGATACATCTTTCAAAAGAAGTCAACAGGCCTGATCCACAGCCCGCTGAGAAATGTGCTGGGCAGGAGATCTATAGACCTGTGCAGAGCCAGGAACTACAACGAAAAACTTATCTTTTGTATTCTGCCTCAGTCTCAAAATACACCTTTTCACCTTCCTGTGTCCTGCAGCAGTTGTTTCCACCGCAGCCTTAGACGGACAGGCTTCAATGGCAAAGCGGGCACTGGGTGAGGACTTTGGGAGATTGGAACTTAGATATACATGTTGCAGATACAGAGGAGCAAAGGTGAAACAGTCATTCCATCCAGCAAGCAGGAATAATTATGCCAAGGAGAATTTGCTGTAGGTACACATTGGCTGTGGAGACAGGTTTCCATGTACAATATCAAAACTACCAATTTTGGAGGAAGGGATTTTGCTGTGCCCTCTGCTTATTGAGTCAAATACTTCAAATGCACAGCAGAAGAATTCTTGACACTTAGAATACAAACATGAGGACAGCACCTGAAAATTAATAAACTACAGGTGCACACAAATGTATAATGTTAAGTAAAGCAATCCATGTGTCCTCTCAGCTTGGAAGGATCAGCCTTTCCTTCTCCTAAGGGAGGAAGGGAGCTGGTGCTCAGCTGGCTGTGAGTTGGGCTGGAGGCTGGTCTGGTTTTGCTTTGGGTTCTTAGTGTCTCCCGTCTTCATTTCTGTACATTTTTCCTAGAAAATTTAGGGAGAAGAAAAACTGCTTCACATTCAGCCTAATCACAAAAAAAGTCTATGATTCTATGATTTTCCACAAAGTGACAATCCATCAGGTGAAATTGCTGTGTTAATCAGCCTATTCACAAATACATCACGAGTGTGTGAATAAGAATGACTGAAGTTAAATTGCATTAACAAGAGATCAGGTGGCTTAGGAGACTGCAGGGTGTTACCAATAGTCATGGTCAGGAGTAATCAGCAGGATCATCTCTGGACTGTAAAACCACACATGATGTGAGTGAAGGTTTTCCTCCCAGTTTCTACAGAGCAAGGTTTCAATATGAACACACTTGACAGAGGACAGAGCCCCTGTCTGGGTCCATGATGGTTACATTAACAAATGCTTTTCAAATCTTGCTAAGTAGCACTTATCCTAAGTTAAGGATTTTTCAGTTTCCATGCTCTGCCAGTGTGCAGGTGTACAAGAAGCTGGGATGGAGCACGGCCAGGACAGCTGACCCAAACTAGCCAAAGGGATATTCCATACCACAGAACGTCATGCTCAGCATGTATATAAACTGGGGGCTGTTGGCCGGAAGGGGTGGATCGCTGCTCAGACATCGGTCAGCGGGTGGTGAGCAATTGCATTGTGCATCACTTGTCTCTTCTTGGGTTTTATTTCTCTCTCTTTTTTGTTATATTCCTTTTCATTACTATTATTGTTATTTTTATATTTTGTTATTGTTATTGTTATTGTTATATTTTAGTTTAGTTTAGTTATTAAACTGTTCTTATCTCAACCCACAAGTTTTACGTCTTTTTTCCTCTTCTCCTCCCCATCCCACTGGGAGGGGGGAGGAGTGAGCAAGCAGCTGTGTGATGCCTAGTTGCTGGCTGTGGTTAAACCATGACAATGGTGACAGCAGGCATTCTGGGCATCAGAAATAAGAGTGAAACCAAGAGATAATACCTGTAGATCTCATTTTTGCAGTCTGGCTGGGTTCAGCTTGGAGGATATCACAATGTAAAATAGGTTCCTGGAATTGCAACCTTTTTCTTATATGAAGCCTTAACGCTCTAGGACTTGGTTCTGCAAAGTATTGAGCCCTCTGAAACAACCACAAATGACTGGTGAGATAGATACATGCCTGAAGACAACGTATTTCAGTGTGTTGCTGCTTTAGATGCAAACACCTGCCTTGGAGGAAACTAAGGGGAGCGTCGCTGCAGCAATTTTTTCTCTCCTGTCAGATGTGATATAGGGCACAGTCAGCTGTAAGTGATGGTAACTGTATAGCAGAGGGAGCTTTCTTACCCTGTCTTCATCAGCCCCACCTGCCATGCCACATGCAGGATCTAGCTTCTAGAGGAACCAGAAGGCTAGGTGGTGCTACTCAGAAATATCTTACGTGAAAGATTTCAAAACAAACCCATTCTTCAATTTGCTTGAAGTGACACCTTGTCTTCTAGTAAAACCTGTGAGAAAAAAAGTTGAGAAGGTCTTGTGTCTTATCAAAAAAATAAAAAAAAAATCAGTTAACTGTTCCCCAACTGATAGCCTGTACAGATCCATGGCAAAACCCCACAGTGAGTCAAATCACATCTTCCTCAAAGAGAGTGTCTCTGCATTGCCATCAGGGAAATGTAATCAGAGGAGGACTGTGCTGCCTTCCCCAGCAGTGGAAGAATGAACGGGCTCTGCTAGGATTATTTGTACAGGAAATTTGATTGCTGATATGCATTAAAAGGTGATGTTAAAATGTTATGACAATGAGGACTACTAAGATCAATAGAGAAACTGATGTTCTGGAAAACCAGATCCAATTAGATGGAGATCTTGATGCACTGAATACGTCCGCTCTGGACAGGCAGTGCATCACAGCCGCAGCAAATGCACTGAGTTTGCTGTTCACAAACCGATCTGTCTCCAACTCCTGTCATGGAGAGACCTGCAGGAAAATGTCAAAAGTGCCCAAGAGACTTAGGAGTCACAGTCCCCTAACGGGTGTGAGCTCTTTGGGCAAGCAAGCTGAGCAGAGTCCATGCTGAGCAGGCAAGCCCTGCCCGGGGCCACCACCACAGCATCACACTGGCACCAGCACCCCGGGAAGGCAAAGCAGGTGCTAAATTAATCAAATAACCATGCAAGCTGGCAAGAAAGAACAATTTCCTCACAGTTCTTGAATATCCTTCCCAGAGAAAGAATAGAAATACCTGTAACCAGAGTTGTTTAAGGGAAAAAAAGCTGGTACAAATACACAAAATTATACTCCAGCTGTTACTTATCTGTCTAAAAGTTCTGTCTACTGCTGGATTATATTCTGTAACTCTCATGCAGTATTTCTGCCTTCAGTAAAATGCGTTTTGAAGAAATAGAGAACAGTTAGTGTGGCTTTTTTGCCTAGAATATATTGTCAGATTTTTTCTATCATAAAGTGGGAACTGCAGGTTGAGACTTGGAATGGCTTCTCAGTCCTCTGTGCCTTAGAACAAGGCAGAAGATATAACTTTGGTCCTGAATTATAATTTCTAAATATGAAAAATATATGCCTATAGTAATCATGTTAAGCATAGAGGAAAGACAGATAAAGCATTACAATAGTATTTTGGGATTATTTTAATATGATTCAGAAGCCAGAAAAGCAATCTAACATAAAGTCAGTTTGAAATGTGAGGCCTGTCCTGCTAAAACATATTATGTACTTTGCCAGACCAAATCTTATTACAGTAAGGCATTAGGAAAAAGGAACAAACCTACAAGTTTTATTTAACTAACGAACTGCAAATTTTCAATTTTTGTTTCCAGATATGCCATTTTAAACTTATTTGTAACACACAATTATAAGATTGATTTTTCTATAAGCACAAGGATTAGTATGGCCTGCCTGCTCAAGCGATACCAGAAATCAAATAGAAAATAATTGCAAGCATAGACCAAGTGGAATTTCTGTTTGACCTGAAACGTGTCTGTGAGCAGACACCAATATTCCCCAGAAAGTTCTAACTGTATGATACCTAATGGTACGAAATGAATGGGAATCTGGAAATAAAAACAAGAAAAAAAAAGGAAGATATAGGTAAGAAAAAAATCCAAATGTTAAAAACATTTCCCTAAAATCCCATTAAAACTTTTATTATTCATCTGATAGGCCAAACACAAAAAGAACCTTCCTCGTAACTGTGGTTGACAAACAGAAAGAGGGCAGACAGTGTGGTGAGGAGCTTTCAGACCTGAGATGTCCTAAGTCAGTGGTAGCACGACTCAGGGGAGCTTTTGTAGTCACACTTGTCAAGGAGAGCAATAGACCCAAACTCAATTTGCAGGAAAAAAGAAATTGCATTCTTGCTTCCTTTATGTAATTATTTTGAAACCAGTGTTGCTCTCTGAGCTGCTATGTCTGCATTTATTTAAATTAAGCAGAAAGTTTATATATAAAGGTGAAACCAGAAATTGAGCAATATTAAGAATCAGAACCTAAACGTCATGTTGTACAAGCGACTGAGTTAAATAGCATATAAAATTTAATTACTCTCTCTGTCTTAATGCTATATGGTATTTCTAGAATTTAGTATACTTCTTACATCCTTGTAGTGTGAGCTTTTCTAAAGGAAAATCATAATGATTTGAGTGGTAAGTCAGAATTCATCTTCCTTTAACTTTTTACACAAATTCTGTAATGCCCACTAACACAATTCCTGTGCTTTTTTTTCTGCTTCCTTCAATATAGTGTAGCACCATTCTTTTTATCATTCCAAGGTATTTTCTCCTGGCAGACCTAAAAAAATACGATTCTGAAGTGAGAGCAGTCCTCCATGCCCCGCCGGGCTGGGGGTAGAACAGGGCGGCTTCTGCAGGGGAGTTGGGGTTCCTTTGTGAACAGGCTTTCTCAGGAGCTTTGGCTTTTATTTACTTTGGTTTGTTATTGCAGGGAAAAATATCCTAAATCTGTGAATGAAAGCTCAAGATGTTCTAAGACTGGCTAAAAATAATAATGTTTTTCTAGCAGTAAAAATAGAAAATCCACACCAATCTGTTCTTTTATGTGACAGGTCTCCTGATATATGAGCCCCAAAAGATTATCTCTTCATTTGATATGTTACAAACACTGACATGCACAAGATAAATATTTTTCTTCAAAGGAGAGTGTTTGTAAGAAAATCTTGAAGAAATAAAATGAAATAAAAAATCAGTCAGTTCATGTAAATGCCAAATATTATTTATAATGGAATGAGAAAGCAGAACAGAAAGCTTCTCTATATACGGATAGCTCTTCTGAGTATAAGGAAATTTCAAATGAAGAAGCAGAATCACAAAGGTATAAATATAATACTGTATCCTCTAATATACATCAAACTGTTAAGGAACTGATAGTGATCATGTCTCCCTGTATCTCTCCCAGGAAAACGATGGTGTCCATGCATTCTCCTGCAAAATTGATTGTGGAAAATAAGCATTGAGGCTGTATTAATTTCAGTATCCCCTATTTAAGAAACATACTAATAAATAGGATAGGAAAAAGAGAAAAGACACAGTAAAAATTACAAGACTGAAAGTGGTCTTATTTACAGTTTCTGTAGCATGGCTAAGAAAAACATTTTTCTCAATGTTTCAAAACAGCCAGCAAAGATGTAGAAGCTGACAGCTAGGAGCAGAAGTGAGACTAAACACATTTTTCATCAGCAAGGGTAACTAACCTTTGCAGTGATTTCCTAGGGGAGTAGCAATCCACTGCTAATATCTTTAGCCAAAATGAGATATTTTTCTGAAAATCATGTTGCAGTTTACATGAGGCTTTATTCAGGAAGTCCTAAGGCTTTGTACTCTCAGAAACACACTACCCAGCGGTCAGCAGACTTCAGGTGCAAAGTTCTGGCTAAGCTTGTTGTAGAAATAGAGGCAAAAGCTGAGGCACGCTAGGTGATTTTACACTTGCTGAGTTTGGGGCACTGGTTCCTTCAGCCCAGTGTCCAGGAGAAGTCATGGACTGGAATTAAGATTGAAAAATAGCCTTTGCTCATTTATTATTGGATTATGACATTTTTTTGACATCCCTGATGAAGAGGTGAGATATCTGCTGGTCCAGGTGCTGCATCGCACAGAAAGCTGTATCTGCCCCAAGGGCAGAGGATGCCGTCCCATACCACGAGCAAGCACAGCCTCCGATGGCACACGTGTGGGGGACAGAAGGCAGAACTCTGAACTCAGGATGTTGCTTGGGAGCAGCTAGCGTTGGGCAAACATATAACAAGGGGTGTAGCTACACTAGAGGGTCTGTGGAGTGAGTTGGGGTGACCCAGGACTGACTATCCCTCAGCAGTTTTCTGAGCCAGCTACAGCCGCGCGGGCTGAGCTTTCCGGGGCAGGACTCCTGCTCTTGGGGTCAGCAGCAAAGCTGCACCAACAGAGTAGCCACCCGGCCTCGGCACCCCTGGCCACAGCCTCCTGGCATTTGTCTGCTCTCCACAAGGCATTTATTTGCACGCCATGAGCCAGGAGAGGCCCTGCAGCACCTTCCCCTCTGCTCGTCGGGGACGGTGGCCTCGGCTCTGCCCTGGAAGCACAGGCACAGCAACATGACAACCCCAGTAGTGATGACTCCACTCATGACTGAGCCCGTAGATGTTGGAAGAGTTGGGTCTTTGACTCAACATCTAAGGAGGCATCTTCCCCAGTTTCTGACCTGGTTCATGTAATAACTTCAATGGGAAAGTCACTTATTTCATTAGTAGTTACAGTTAAACATTGAACCACCTTAGCTAAGCCCTCACTTTCCAAGGATTTCTCCCTCTGCTGCAGAAAAGTTGTGCAAGCCCCTAGACATGGCACATTTTCAGCCAGCACCATCATTTGAGTACAGGTGGATGCAATGATGTATTTCCCTTAAACAATGCGCCTCCTATTCATCCACCAACAGAATGATTTATGTCCAATTCCCCTGATAGCTCTGTGACAAGGCGACAGCCTCCCAACAGTGCAGCATGAACTTTGGTATCTCTTCAGTGTTTATTTTGTCCTTACTACTAGCTTCATATACAGACCGTGACTCACATTTAGTGGGACTTTTCCACTTGTTCTAACACTCAAGTCCTGCTGAGTATGCCCGAGGCTGACAGCTCTCTTACTGCCAGGAGGATGTGAGATAAACCTGTCAGCCACTGATAGTATTCCAGCAGCATCCCACAACACCACACAGCCTTCACAGGATGGAGGGCCATGTGTCTTTGAAGGAATGACAGAGCAGCTCAGTTGGTCTCCATGCAAAGAGCAGCTGTGTTTCCAGAAGTCCTAGCCACGGGGTGAGAACACAGACTGCTCCTTGAGCATTGCTCACACAAGGCTAGGCCAGCCTGCGTGTTAAGGCAGTGGTGTCAGTCATCGGAGAACTTTAAAGAGATGCCCTGTCATTAATTTCTGCTGTAGTACTTAACTGCAGATGGCTTGAGATTCCATGTCAGATGATGAAAGCTTCAGTTCCCATAAAACTTCTGTCCATACCAGTGAAACTGCTCGTCCCCAGCATGTTAGAAAAGGTGCTTAGTAGTTTGCAGAAGTAGGCTTCTTAGCACAGATAGTCTTAGTCCAGCTGAGCTATTTCTCCCTAAATTCCAGTCTAACGTCCCAGTAACCAAACATCACATCTCCCTGCCTTAGAGCTGCCACAGTGCCCTCCTTCCTGGAAGAGGCAATTCCAACAGCTCATAAGATGGTTCAGGAAGCAACAAATAAGCTGGAGATGTTGTGCAGTCAATATTGTTCATCTGCATAATTTAGTAAAAGCTTCTTCCTCTTCTTTTGAAACCCAAAGATATTTCAAGGGGTCCATCCACCTTGCCCTTTGCCTTTCATTCCTGAGGAGATGAACCACAATGAATCACAACCAATCTTCTTTTCTTTAGTTCAACTCCATTTAACATCAAAGGTTGGATGCTGCAAAGTTTTGGCTGCATCCTCCCTGCTGTATCACTGTTATCTGTGATTTATTGGTATCTGTCCTTCAAAACTATATGCTTTATGTACTGCAGTTACTCTGCATTCATAATCCATTGCCACAGACTTCTTGTATAACCTGGGACAAATCATTTATGAGCAGAACTTTGTGAAGATGTGGTGATTAAATTTGGTGGACTATCCACTAAATACATTGTTTATTCTGTTTCTTAATATCTCTTTGTCTTAATTCCTTATTTGAAAAAAGGAAGATAACAATACTCAGATATTAAATGGCTTTTTTTGGCTAATTTAGGTTGCTTACTGTCCTGGGTAAGGTCTTTCTTTTACTTTGTTTACACAGAGCATAATTTAACGAGTCTGACTGGGAGAGCTGTGGCTGGCAACTCAGGACATACAACTACACCTGTAAATTATATTTTAACATATTACACTTTTCTTAAACTACTACAAAGAGAGAGCACATGTTTATTGTCAATTTTAATGCAACTTTTACCATCAAAGTGTTAGTTCAGATTTAATATCCCCAAAACTATTTATCCTGTCTATAGTTGTAGACTAAATTAATATTTTAAGCAACAAAACTCACATTTAAATTGGATCTGAAAAGACATATAAGGTGACTCTGAATGATGTTGAATAAAGAAAACAATTTTTTCTTAATTATTTTGAAATTATTTGCTTATTTACACATAAAATAAGTGGAACTTAGTTCACTGGATTTGTATATACAGTAGGAAGTGAATCACCATAAATGTTCCTCTGTTCTCACACTGTGGTATTGATACATTTTGTGGGCAACATCATTGCCAAAATGGGTTTATGAATCTTTCAAAAAAATTTTAACATCAATACGCAAAAAGCATCTTATAAAAAAGTAACAATGGAATTGGCAGGTGAGTAAAGTACTGGACTTGGCCAAAAGTCATCAAAATCAGTCTTTTCTTGGACTTCAATAGATATAGATCACACCTTAAACATTTTGAGATTGACTTAACTCACTCAAGAAAATCAACTTAATCAACTTAAAATTGACTTTTAACACTCACAGAAATCAACAGTAATGAAGAGGATCTGGGTGACTAGAACCTACAGTTCCGCTTCTAAAACCATGGGACAGCTGTGTATGGAGATGGTTTCCCAAAGCAAATAGGGAACTTTAAGGCTGCTCTAAATGAAGTCCATAAGGAATGTCCATAAGTAGCAGAGAGCAGTAATGCTTCTTGGGCTATTCCTGTTAGTATTTTTCCACTGGGAGATGCCACCTCTTCAGAGATTAAGTGTTTCATGGGAAATAGGTTCATTATGTCAAAGTTTTGCTGTAACCACATTCTCCTTTTTTTCCTTCAGGAAATTTACCTGGTTTTCCACTCCATGCCATATTGAGTGTGGAGGAGCCTAGGCAGCCTCGGTGTCTGGCTCAGGAGCACCCTGCAACACTGATCACAGAGCCAGGGACCCTGTGCACCCAGGAGGGCTGGGATAACTGGCTGGCATGGATAAGAGACAGGTTCTCTAGGATATTTCTGCTCTGAATTAATTCTTATTTCAAAAGCCAGTAAAAACTCTGGAAAAGCTAACCGCTTCCTTACATTGGAACTATTTTTACCAGTGGTAGAGTTTGCATCATTCAGGGTACTTACAAGTTGTTAAGCGTCCTGATGGGAGATGGACACATAGCATGTTGTTAGCTGGATATATCTGGAGCTGCATGGAGCTGAGCAGGTGAAACAGCAAATAGTTTATGCCTTACTCCAAAAGTCAATTCCATGGAAAATTTAATTTCTGAGTAGGAAATATAAAGTTACATTTTCTGTCTTTTCTTTCCCCTGTGTGGCTAAAACATGAAAAATTGATCCATTGGCAGTTCTCAGGCACTTACTAAAAGTACTACTAATGGCTCCTGAGAGAAGGTGTGCTGACATAGCCCTACACCAGCATCTCCACCCATGAGTTCTTCACCTGGCCAATGTCCTCAGGGCAAATCCATGCACCCCAATCTCCACCCTCTGTGGCCACGGCACCCCAGTCATGTCCCACACAGCTGCTTTTCTCCCTCGGGTGCTAGTGCTCTCCCTGAAAGCCCAGGAGGTGGTTGTGCATCCTCACCTGGCAAACAGCATCCATTTGCTCTCCCCAGTCCCTTCCCCCCTCTCCCCTCTCCTCCTGCAGCCAGACTTGGTTTTTGCCTGCTTTCCCCAGTAACTTTAGTCGTTACGAGTGTTTAGTAACTTCCTTGCCTGCTGGGGTTATGAATGTCTTCTACAAGGGCACAAATATCTCTAAGAGCATCCGGACATGAAGCTGTCAACACGTTGAGTACAAATATGCCTCACTTTCTCAGGTAGGGACTGTACTCTCCGGTCCTGCAATGCTCAGGTCTCATGGCCCTGCCCGTGACTCCAGCTTTCTAACTTATTCTCCCTGACAGCCATTTTTCAAGAGCATTTTTCTGTCAGCGTTCACCAGTGATGTAGTGTTGTAAGTGTTTCCCTGTATTTAAAGCCTGCAGGTAGTTTTCTTCTTACTTCCAGCATTTCCGTCCTGTGCTATTTTGATGGGATACTTGAAAGAAGGTTAAATAATTTCCACTTAACATCTGAGCTTCAATTTTAATTGGATGTCAGGTCAGGTTCTGAATTTAAATTGATCTGTGCATTGCCTTTCTTTCTTTCTTCTCTTTCTTCTTCTCCTGATCTTCACTCCCATGGGACAGCATGACTTTTGAAAAAGCTGTTCTAATGCTTTTCCCGTCCACGCTTAGTGCATTGCCGGAGTTAGCACAAAAGCACACAGAAGGATGAGAAATCAGAAAAATCCATTCAGACATGTCTCATTTCTTTTAATGTGCCTTAAAATGCCACAAATTAACATAATCCATCTTGGAGGACTGGTCAGAACATTGCACTTTTAAAATGTAATGGTTGGGGGGGAGGGGCGGTTGAAAAAAAGAGTTTTCCGTTCATGTTCCTCATCTTTCAATAAAAATAAAAGCCAAAGTAGAGTTCTTTGGAAAAATTAGGTTGTGCTGTACTCCCTGCCCCCAAGTCTTTCCCTGCTTTGCTGTTGATGACAGAGAGCAGGAGTGAGACACCAGGTTCATCCAAGGTCTGCACTGCTGCTGCCACCCCCTCTCTGCCCCCAGACCTGCCCCTCCGTTCCCCAGGCAGGTGCCAGGGAGCCAGAGATAGCAAGAGGCATCAAGGGGTGTCAGGGGTCTTCCTGGGGGCCCCCTCCGACTGCCCTGGAGGGGGCACAGCCCCTTCTGCACACCTTTGCCTTGGTAGGAGGGAAAAAGGAAATGAGTTTAAAACAAACAAGTGGTTTGGGAGGAGAGAATAAAATTCAAACAAGTTGAAATGTTTCTATAAGCAGCTCTGGAAAATAAGATTTTAACAAATTGTTTCTCTCGTGCACCATTATTGTATTCCAGCCAGCCAGTTTAACCACTTAGTTGCCTGACATTGCTCTGTAAAAGCCAAGCCTGCTCCTGGCTGTGAGCTTGCACTCTTTTAAGAGTGCAAAAGACAGCAGTATTTTAATACTGCTTAAAAAGCAACTTACACTCTTTGAATAAAAGAAACAGAGAGACAGACTGCCTGTTAACAGCGCCTGAGCAGGAGAAGAGTCTGTGGATCTCAGATAGATAATGCTGAAGCAAAAGTAAACATCAGCATCAACAGAGCTAACAGAGGGTGAGTTGATCCATAGGTTTTTTCAGAGGAGTAATTCACATGAGGGTTAGCACAGGGGTTTCTGTCAACCAAAAGCCTTTTCAGCTTACCTGGGTACTACTCACTGCAGTCAGCAAGGCCTCACATATCTCCATTGATCGCATTGGGTTGGTGGTGGAAGGGCTTACCAGCAGGGATCTGCCCTACAGTCTCTGCTGCTGCAGGAGTCCACAGCGCTAAATGGGAGTATCTACTGTACAGTATAGATATATGAAATCTGTGCAACTTGGGTGGGAGCACTGTTTCATTCTCCTAAATATCTTCACTGCTGAAACACTGACATGGCCTCTGTGAGTTTCGGCTGCACAGACAACATCTTTGAGCTTCACAGGAAGAAGGCTGTATTTTTGCTTGGTACTAAAATGACAGAACAAAGCAGACAATCTGTCTGTAACTCTGTCAGTGACATTATCTACTGCACAAAGTTGCATTTAAATTAGCTGGCATGGAGGAACAGCGTGGATGTGGATGAGGAACTCCATCAATTTTCCTATGCCTTTCCCTGTACTTCTTGCAAGACCCCTGAATGCTGTCCAGCTCAGAAAGCCAGAGGGTTTAATTGTAGTCTTGTAGAAGAAAATTAAAGAGGTGTCAGCATAATGATTGTATCTGCCAAATCATGTAGTGACAATTAATGTTCAGGCTGTTTAAAGGTGTGAAGTGCTCATTTGATTGCTGGAGCAAAACCAGGTCACTCAAACCGTATAAATATTTGTTTTGCTCTATAGTAAGTGTCTGACTTTAAAGACTTTTTGGTGCCTTGGTCTGGCTTTTTTTGTCTGGGTCTAACAAAGCAACATCCCACTGTCTCTGTGTTCAATTTTCTCTTACAGGTTGGATCCTCAGCTGGATGTGCACCAACTTGCAACAGCTGGTATTGAATCCACCAGCTTTACAGAATCACAGAATCACAGAACGGTTTGTGTTGGAAGCCCTCTCCAAGCTCTCTGTGAAGACCCAAGTAAATGTCTCATCCTGGGACTTAATGAGGCACTCAGCCCTCGGTGGAGTCAGTAACCTTATAAGAAATGAGTGCTCGTTGTGGACAAGACCCTGAGATGGTGGGAGTAGGTGACAGCCACATACAGAGATGATGATGCAGTTGGCAACAGGCAGGCCAGGAGGTAGGATAGCTTGAAGGATACTGGTTTTGTTGCATTTTACACTTGAATTTGGATACAGACAAAAAGTGCTATTTCCTGCAATTTGGCTTCCCGTTGTAGATCTTTCTTGGTGTATTTTCTTTGGTATTGCCTTTGTGCCTCTTCCATTCAAAGTCAAGAGCACAACGTGCTCCCACGGTGAATATGAGCACCAGTGGTGTTGACAGTCCCCTGTCGCTTCGGAAGACCTTATGATCCCCTGCTGCTCACCCTGCAAAAGCCTCTCTTTGGGCCTCAGAGAAAAGGGTTGGCCCAGGTGACCTCTGGGGTCCCTTCCAGCCCAAATTACTCCATGAATCTATGAAGGAGACATTTAGCTCCCAACCAAGCAGGTGAGAGGTGGATATGCGCTTGGGTGGCTGGAAGGCCGTAGACTCTCAGGAAAGTACGATGGATGATTTAATGAATCATTATGATTGTGTGGGCTCTGCCTTCCAGTGGGTGAGATCTGTTTCACTCCAGCTTTGTCTCACATTATAAAGAAGTAAAAATGTGCTCTTCTGGAACTTTTTATTTATATTTTGCAATAAAAGCTCTGACAGCTGAAATAAAGCCATTTGTGGATTTATTCTTTTCAAAAGTACAGACTCAAACTCACAGACAAGTAGAAATAGTGGGAAAAGAAATAGAAGATTTGGACTTACAAGGAAAATAAGTGATAAATCACAATAAAGTGGGAAGATGGTGGGCAGGTGGCATGGCTTTGAGCATCAAGGCTGACAGCCATTTCTCACTCTCTGCTTTCTGCCTCAGCTGAGCAGGAAATTGAGTAGGAGGAAAGGCTGTGACAACACCACCATCTTTAGAGAGCAAGGACCAAGGGTGGTCTCCCACTAACTGTAGTTTTTCAGCACTCAGAGGACAAGGCAGTCCTTGTGACAAGATGCTATACCTGCATAAGTAATTTCTGAAGGCCCGTAGAGCACCTGTCTGTGTTTCTGGTGGCAAAGAAGGGTTGAGGTGCTCAAGAGATGTGGCTTCAAGCAGGACCTCTTGTCTGCTTGTGCTTTCACAGCCTGGCTCTGTAGCTCCTTCGTCTTTCTCTTTCCTGCAAGTCACTGTAGGTTTCTGCTTGGCCCATGCAGAGAGGAGATGGTCATGGAGAGGCCATTCTGATGCCAAAGAAAGTCTGAAGAGGGAAAAATGTTACAGATTGCACATGCTGGGGGAGCTCATAGCTGGGGAGGAAGGAGCTGAATCACAGAGAAGGAAGTGGTACATGCTGTAAGTATTTTAAAGTATCCTAAACACCCCTGATAAGAGAAAAGGAAAATGTTAAGAACCAGGCATAAGGCTTGTGAACTTTCTTCTCTCTTTGTTTCTTTTATGTATGTGTCAGACCATAACAATATGGATAACAGTGTGTTCTACAATGGGCTAAATATACTGGTGACATAGGCAATGAAGATAAATGAGGACAAGAAGGACGATGTTACCTGGAGATTAACTCCCTTGCTATTGTTGGTATCATACATCCTTCCAGATTCTGTCTTTATCCCTTCAATGCTGAAATTGTTTGATTTTGGTGTTGCACTGAAAGTTAAACTTTCTACATATATTCTAACACGTTAAGGAATTAAAACTTTATCAAAGGTGTTGTAAGCAAAGCCTTTTTTCTATTTAATTTGTTGTGTCAAGATATTGACTTTCCAAGATTTATGCACATTAGTTCCAGCTGAATGCTGTGAGCTAACAGCTAAAATCTAGCAGGTAACTATTGAGAGATGTCACAAAACTGCTTCAGAGGTTATCAGTCTTCCTCTCAGCCCCTGCTTCTCAGTTAGAAAATCCCTCTGTCCTTGACTCACTTTATGCTAGGAGTTTCCTCACCCATCTCTTCTGGGAATGGTGCCAGCATAGCTGGATGACAGCTGGGATTGCACGTGTCCTGGAAAGCAGCAGAGGTGGTGTGGTGGCTGACTTCCACAGGCATAGCCCTTTTAACATTTCTACCATTACACACTTGCACTAAGCCACAGTAAAAAACGTGTGGCAAGATTCCCACCAGCCCGCCTGCAGATGAACAACCTTATTGCTGCAAGAAGTTTCATTAGATTGTTGGTCCCTGAGAAGAGGTGAGACTTCAGCCTTGCATGCAAAAGGCTACCTTCGTGAGTAGTTAAATGGAGATTACAAACCTTGTAGTGCTCAGGCAAGAGAAGCCTGTGCCGGCTGTCCTGACATAGTACATGGCAGACCCTTGATGATTCCCAAACCCCGTCCTGCTCGGCTCATTCCTGCCTGGTGACTTAAGACAGAGCTCAAAGGCGAGGGTCTCAGCTCCAGACAAGGCTAGGCAGTGACTCAGCAAGGGGACAAGATTACCTCCACTCCATTTCATTATCTGACTAGGAACCCAGAACAATGGATACCATTACTTCATCAAATGGCTATCAGGTTTTTTGCCTGTCCACAGCCTCTCTCTGTATTGAATGCTAAAAGCAGAACCTTTCCTTTTTTTTTTTTCTCCTTTTTTTTTTAATCATTAAGCTTTTGAAAAACAGATGCAGTGGCACAGCTTCTCCTAAACCTGTGCAGGGTGCCTGAAAAAATGAGATGGCTTCATGGAATGAAAAGCCAAATGTAGTGAAGGTGTATGTTTATAACAGATTATTTCTCCTAATGATAACAGAGCCCTTACATGTACTAAAGCTAGGCTTGATTCATTAACTTCCATTGTTATTGACAAAAGACTTCCATTTTGTCATCTTACAAAGGTTTATTAATTCTTAAATCAAATATACATTATTTTGTTGTTTCTCAACTGCAAATGCCTGTTCTGAGACCAATTAAACTGAAGTATAGGGTGTATTTCTCATTCTGGCAAACAAATATAGCAAGATCTTTGTGAATACTTTTCCTTGTAGGAGTCTGTGTTTCAGTGCTGGTTGAATTTAATGAATATTTTGATACTGCTTTGTAAGATATGTGGCTGTATTTACTTGTTTGTCTCTGGATATACATCTTTTATTTTTTAAAATATTTCTATTTTTTTCTTTAAGAAGCTGAAAACTCTGAAAATTGAAAAACGGCTATTTCTTCTGCATTTGGACTTTCCACCTTTCTCTTTGGAAAAACTGAGAAAAATGAAGGAAAGTATTTTAAAAATCAAATTTGATTTGTCATCAAAGAAATGGAATATTGATAAAATAAGAACCTTTTTTTATTAAAATATGGACGTTATAGATTTTCAAAATATTAATTACAAAATGCTTTTCTATGTCCTTCAGAATTCTCAGAAACAGAAGTGCTATGCTACCATAAGAAAGTTTATATTCTGGTGATGCTACATTCAGGATTGATTGCAAATTGCACTAGGGATTATATTCTGATAATATTTCTGGACCCATTTTGATGACTCAAGAGATCTGGATAAGATTTGAAAAAAACAGGTGGTCTTCTAAATGCTTCTTTTGTTCATCTCATTATTACTTAAAAATCACTTTATATGGAATAGATTGAATTGGCCAAATGTCCAGATACATTTCATTGCTGCTGTTATGACTATTGTTATTATTAACGTTATTAATAATAAAGATAATAATATAGGAAATATCAACAGTAATAACAGCATCAACAAGACAATTATAGAAATATTTTGGCCAGTTCTGCTATCTGTTTCTGACTAGCTTTCTTCCAGAAAACTTGGCTTAAAACAAAAACCTTGAGAAATCAAACTTAGATAAAATCATAATAGAAACCAGGTAAATTACTTATCACAGCAAAGGAGAGTAAAGCAATCCACCAACTTGCTGAATTTTGCATGAGTGAAATTTTTACATAAAGATTTTTTTCTCCTAGACTATATTCTTTGGAATAGAACTTTTAACCAACTGACTAAAAATTTAGGTTTTCTAATGGAAAAAGACCTTCTGCTGAAAGCAAACCATTTTTTGCATAAGCAGGTTGATTTTTTGCAAAAATTCACTCCAAGAACATAATGAAATTGAACATTCTGAAAAAGTTAAATGTTTTGTTTAAAACAACAGGCCATTTTATACCTTCAGATTCTATTATTTTACAGTGCAGGATATAAATCAAAGTTGGAATTAATTATTTTCATCCTTTCAAGGGAAGGATTTAGTTTAGCCTCTGCTACTGTTTGTTCAGCACTTCATTTCACTGGGGAACATTTCTTGTCTCAGTTGCTTTTCAGAATGGAAATATTCCGAATTGTGGGATCTTTATGAAATGAATGATCAGATTTCCATCCAGATCTAGTTTTGGACTTGCAATACAACTTGTTATACCGGGAATAGGACTAAATAATCTATACAGAGAAAATCGAACAGTGTACCTGTAAGCATTTTGTCCAGTCAAGGCAAAAGAGTTGCTGATTTGGGGTTGGAGGGGCTTTTATATATACTTAAAGTTAGGCAATGACTGAAGTATATATTTTCTTCAATTACAGCAAAATCCAAGGAGATGGGTTCATAAATGCATATTTAGTGAGTTGTCCATGAATTGTCCAGCTGCAGTTTGTAATCAACATCATAAATTTAAGAAAGTACTGACATACTATTTTCTTTTATACTAGATTCGCTCTTTTTGATACGTTCTCAAAAGCAATGTCAAGGAACTTTCATAAAGACTAATGCTTAGCAACATTCATTGTAAAGGGTATATTAATTAAAATTCTTTTTAGACAGAAGCTATTTCCAAATGGTGCAAGTTGTAATGACAACCACCTTCAGCGGAGCAAGCCCTGTTGGTCTCCTTCATTTAACAAATATTCACTACTGAAGCTATTTGGTATCTTGACATTTTCCATCTACGTAAGCAAGTCCTACAATAATATCAATCATATACAAGTTGGTGTAAAACATGTGTGCATGTTTGAATTTTTTTTAGTGATTAAAATATAGGACCAGACTTAGAATCTCTACTCAACAGTAATTGCAAAACCGTGCTTCAACTTGTTAAATTGTCATAATTGACCAAGCCCACAGAGAGGATTCACATTACTTTTCTGAGTTTACTCATTGCAAGGAAATTTCTGCTGCCTGTAGCAATACAGATGTAGGAGAGCAAAAAAACATTTGCCGAATCTTTATAATGCATCCCTTTTAAATTACAACAGTTCAACCACACAGGGGTATTCCCTGCACACTGACAGCTCTTTGTAACTCAAAGTCATTGCAGGCAATGGCCTAGTTATTCAATTATTATTGTTTCTGTAGAAAGAGGAGAAGCTTTGCGCTTTATACAACATCCTATTTCTTTCTCAAGCATCCCATATTCATCTGAGATCATAAAAAAGCAGGAACGGAGGCTATTCTTGTCTTGACAACTCAGGTGCTTTACAGTGTGCTCTCCCAAAAACCTGCAAGGTCTGTAGAAAGGATTGTACTAACCCTTGCCTGCTGGCTATGAACCAGTCAGACTGACAGATCACCTGCAGACATGTTTGCAAATGTTCACTTTCTTTCCAATGGTGAGAAATAAAGCTTATATATTGTCGTGGTTTAACCCCAGCCAGCAACTAAGCACCACACAGCCGCTCACTCATTCCCCCTCACCCAGTGGGATGGGGGAGAAAATCAGGAAAAGAAGTAAAACTCGTGGGTTGAGATAGTTTAATAGAGGGTTTAATAGAACAGAAAAGAAGAAACTAATAATTATAATGATAACACTAATAAAATGACAACAGTAATAATAAAAGGATTGGAATGTACAAATGACATGCAGTGCAACTGCTCACCACCCGCCAATCGACACCCAGCTAGTCCCCAAGCAGCGATCCTCCCACCCCCACTCCCCCAGTTTATATACTAGACGTGACATCCCATGGTGTGGAATACCCCGTTGGCCAGTTTGGGTCAGCTGCCCTGGCTGTGTCCTGTGCCAATTTCTTGTGCCCCTCCAGCTTTCTCGCTGGCTGGGCTTGAGAAGCTGAAAAATCCTTGACTTTAGACTAAATATTACTTAGCAACAACTGAAAACATCAGTGTTATCAACTTTCTTCACATACTGAACTCAAAACATAGCACCGTACCAGCTACTAGGAAGACAGTTAACTCTATCCCAGCTGAAACCAGGACATATATGTATAATGAGAAAATGCTTCATTACTGGTCTCATTCTTAGATTCAAACACACAGGCTAAACTATGAAAAAAAGAAAAAGAAAAAGAAGGCAAAACCAGGGAAGTAGATCTGGTAGGTGTTTCAAGCTAAGAATGTGTTCAAATTAAAAAGGATGGCTGAGGTGCATCAAAGGGGTAGAGTAGCACAGAGCAGAGGAGCATTAGAGGAGAGGAGAGGAGAGGAGAGGAGAGGAGAGGAGAGGAGAGGAGAGGAGAGGAGAGCGAGTGATGCTTTCCTTTTCTTCAGGATTAGCTGCTGCAGGAACAGTTCCACAAGGGGACTACTGTGAGAAGCAGCTGTGGTTTGTGAATAAAAGGATCCTTTTCAGGGGCTTTAATTGGCTCTTACAGGAGACAGTTCTACTGTAAGAAGAGGGAAAGATAGTTTCCACAATGAATGCACTGTGGTCCAAGGATGTAACAATGAATTTTCCTTCCCTTCAAAAAAACCATGAACTAGAAATGTGCTATGAGATAGTGGAAGGACTTTCCACACTGCTGTAAGAAAGAGAAACCCAGGCACGAGTATCCTACAGGACCCACAGTCTCTCAGTCTTGGTGTTCTCATTACATACCATAAAAGTAATGAAAAAGGTCATGACTCTCACTTTGAATCGCCATCTGCAAAGTGATTGCATCTCCCAGATTTGATTCCAGGTGGGTGGACTGGAGTTCATCTAATTGATCAGTCCTTAGGGGACTTTACGGGGAAGGAGTTCCTTCTCCATCTGAATGTGGATGGTAGGATCAGAATAAACGTGCAGTTTGTCATGATGTTTTGTATTAGTACTTGTAACTAATGAAGAGAATAAGCATATTCAAATGCTTCTGTAGATGCACACATAATATATGAGTAAATCAGAGAATATAATTTATCATCAGCTCGCCTTTTTTGCCTCTCATCTGGAATACTTGACAATCAGAAATAGTGATAAATGAAAATGCTCTGAATACTGCATGGTATAAGAACCAGGAGTAATCTATTCTAATTCTCTTCTGCCAGCTAAAAACCTAATTTAAAATGAAATGTTCTTCCTTCATTCTTGGAAGTAACTTCAATTATGTCCATTTGGGCCAAGACTAAATTTAGCCCTTGAAATTCAATAAACTCTACTGGCACAACAAACCCCCAGACTCCTGTGTATCTAGAAACACCAATTTCTCAATGATACAGCTAAATATGCAGTTGAAAGCTTTAGGCTTAGATCAAAGTGTTCACAATTCACTCAACAGGACTAATCCCACTTACCTCATTTGTATGAAGATCCTCCTTTGTTTTGACCAAAGTCAAACCTGACAGGGCAGACGCTGGACATCATGCTGCAATTCTGATGCCTGGACTGCAACAGGATTAAACATCCTGAGGCACAGGAGTAAAGATGTCAGTGACAGGGTAGTCAGAGGCAGAAGACCATTTTCATGTTAGAGAGCCAAAGGATGAATTCTATGAAGTCACGTACATCTTCTAGATATTTTCAGAGACCATATGAATGATGGTCTATAGTGCTCCTTAACCCAGGAAAAAAACTAGCTCCCGTGTATTTCCACCCATCCTTTCCACCCCAACTTAGGGACCGGCTTCTTGGTCAGTGCAGGCTGAAAATGTCTATTAGCACTGAAGCTGGACCCATCATGGGCAGCTGAGAGTTGGGTCTCCAACTCTCATCTGTAATTCCATTTTAGATTCCTCTTTTCAGTCCACAGTAGGGTTCACCTTTTTATTTCTTGGCCTCTGATCAATAAGTAGCTAATTACCAAAGCAGCATGGAGTTTGGATGACTGACGGATAACATCCCATGAGAGAATAAAAAGCTGCATTTTTGAAAGACAAGGCAATAAAGATATTTCAACAAGACAACAGCAGGCTTCCAACAGGGAGTGCTAAAAGACTCCTAGATCATCACACCAGAATGGGTGTTTGTCAACTGGCTTCATGAGAAGTGACAATTTCAGCTTGGAGTATTTGATCAGCTCTAGCTCTTTCATTCAACATGTGAGGCACCTGAGCACAGTTACTAGGCTTATCAAAATGAACAAACACATCTCTAGACCACCGCAGGAAAGGGGGACATGAAGCATTTCACACATGATTTTGTGTTCTTTTCCATCTTTTACCTCCCTTTTCTGGAGACATGTCACCAAGAAAAAGCATGTCAGAACTGCATATAGTACTGTGACACTTGCAATGCCAGCTTTGCTTTGCCTTTTAAAAGTATTTTCAGGATCTTAGCTGCTTCCAAGGACCATTTCACTCATATGAGGAACTGACCTGGCCTACAGATGTCTGGTTCCTGGCACATAAAGGAAGAAACTAGGAAGAGGAAACTAGATTTCTACCTATTTTTTTCCCCTTCTTGACCTCTAATTTCAGGGGTTGATTTCTTTTCTTTGGTAAGAGCAGTAACTGTAGATAAGTGGAGAGCCCAAGCCTGTGGCTCTCACAGACCCCAGGACCAGAAGGTGTCCAGGTTCCCACCAGCTGCTCCTGGACACCAGATTTTGCTGAGAAGGTGTTCTGCTAACAGCAGCCCAAGGGGTACTGGCAGTCCTCCTTTCTACCTACCACTTTTTGACAAACTTGTCAGATCTACATTTTATTAATGCATTTACAGCTGTACAGGCTTTATGTTGCAGCCTGCTGAAGCATTCCCACTGACTTCATTGGTCACAGGATCTCCACCAGTAATCTCTCTTCTTCTGAACTGCAATGGCCAGCTTCAGTGTGCTCTGGTATCCTTTTATTCCTGGCCAAGTGTTTGCATACCAGACTGATGTCTTCACCTCCAGCCTTGCCCCCTCCACCTGTGTCCTCATTCTTCACCAAAACACATGCTGCATTTAGCCTCGCTCGGCTGACCTGCCAAGTGGCCAGCTTTCCCAGAAGCCAGGTACAACAAGAGTGCAACATCAACTCCCAGGTCACAACTGCAGCTCATCCCTGTCCCCAGCTGGGTCAGTTCAGAGGATTACAGCAACACCATACACTGCATTTCTTTAGGAAAGGATCTGGTATCTGGGAAGGAGGCAGCCTGTAAGACTCCCATGTGAACTGCCTCAGGGACCCCATGTGAACCTGCATGTCCCAGAAACCAGTGAGGCTGATTTACAAATGTCAGTGCAACACCAAAAGCATCACTGATGCCAAATGGTTCGGATTTCAGGCTGCTTTCAGATGTTTGAACCCTTTTCTGGCTGAATTTGAGGATGTTTCCATTCAGCACAATGCCCCCCAGCAAGCCACCAAACGTAGAACTCTATGTGTAAACAACACTTTAGAGCTTTTGTTAATCAGAGGTCTCCTCTTGGTAGCTGTGAACTTTAAACATTCACTGCCCTCCTCAACTGTGGAGCAAATCTCAGTGCATTTGCCGTGGGACAATTCCTCTGGAAAGAGCAACTCTAATTTAGAGCAGTTGGTTTCATAAGCAATCACTCTGGTTAAAAGAAAACAATAGTAAAGCATGATTTACATACACTATAATAAAGATAAGAATTTCTCAAGCACACATGATTTTTAATACTATATGCAGGCTAATTACTGTAACAGAAACATAAAATTGCTTCTTAGGCCCCAAAGAGCAGTTTAATCAAATGTGCTAAAATATAAAGAAAATATTTGTTGCAAAAAAAAGCAAAAGTTATTGTGAAGACATTAGTGCCACTGTTTATCATCAGGGATGATGAAGAGGTGTTTTGTGGCATATTTCTCCACTGGCAGGAATGTCTCTGTATTTGAATTCAGTTGAGACATGAAAGTGCTATTCCTGAACGTAATCAGGAATCGATTCTCCGTGACACCACCAAGCAATTACAGTACCATTAAGTTCCATTAAGGTGGAGACACTGCCAAATTTAGACTCAGCAATTAAAATACTAAATGAAAGTGTGTGATCCCCATACTTTCCTATCTTTTCTATGTCAGAAGAAGACTTGTCAAACAATATCAGAACTGAGAATTTTGACTGAAACTTGTACAAATCAGAAGTTCACAAACTTTACCCACATTTTGGCAAAGCTATAAGCCCTGAATGAAATTAAAAAGTCACACTGATCTGCATGAGCCTTCACTTGATAAGAGTTCTGGAAGTCACCTATTAATTTATTTTAACATGATCCATAGCTGTTGTTTTTAAATCATACAGCTATGTTCTTATAAAAGATGTACCATTTAACTTCACTTTCATTTTTACATGTTGAAACTGTTCAAACAATGGTTTTCCCTGAGGGGTGAAAAGCCACCAAGTAATCAGTGATCAGTGTAATATAATTCAGTCTGGGAAATACAATAACTAGCAGGGAAAGGACCTGAAAGCAATTTAGGAAAGATATAAAATCACCCGGGGCATTGTACAGTCAGCTTCTGAAGTTAATGGATAGATCCTTAAACCCTAACAAATTATATCTGCAAAATATTTTTGTCTGATGGTGTCTTTTTCTAGACAACCATGTTTCTGCTCCATACAGAGTGCATTCAGATGCACGCTTGCACATCATAATATAACTGGTGCCATATGACTACTTCCATCCGTGCCGTGCCATTATAATGCATCAGCCAGCTGGCTCCCAGTGCACTGAAATACTCTCCAAGAAGCTGTTCGAAACAGTGCAACAAGGAAACAGCACAACAAGAAAACAGCTTTATTATCTTCAGAGCACGAATGCAAGCAGTACATGGTATATGATTGTCTTCTCCCAGAGCTCCACCTGGTTTTCATATTGAAAATAAAGTGCTTTCATGATTCGATCTCCCATGTGCAAGGGGAGCTGTTTTCAGTTCAAGCTGCCCATGCCAGTGCCCTTCATACCCTGGGATAGGAAAGAAGCTTGCCCTTGCCACCCTTTAAGGGCTACCTGGGTCCCGAATGAGAAGGGTGTTTCACCAAGCAGTATCCTTGCACCAGCCCATCAGGAGCAGCGCCACGGGCAGTATCAAAGAGCTGCTCTTGTCAAAGCCACTCATCACTCCGGGGTCCATGGCCTTTACCCAGATGGGGTGGGGGGTAGGCTCCCCATGGGTTCACCGCACTTTAGAGTGGCACTGCAGGCTGAAAAATACAAGTTTTCTTTTGTGCTCCCTGTGCTTTCCCTGATTCCTTTTCGTTTCTTGTAATTGTTTTGTTCTGTTTCTACTGCAACAAATACATATTTCTGGACTGTAGCTCTGGGAGAGATTCAGCCCAGCAGGTTACTATCAGCTAATATCACTGGATACATCCCAAAGGAGGAAGAGGGGAGTTACAGCTACCAGGGGTAGAGCCTGCATCCTTCCTGTTCACTTTTATTTGACTTCAAGAGAAACCAAACTACTTCCTGCAGCCTGCACTGTGCAACCATATATCCTTGGTTTATATGCACATTACTACTGATTCCAGCATCACCAGGACCCAGGGGCAAGGGGAAGGGAAGAGATCTGTGCTCACTTGAGAAAACAGCCCAGAACCTCTTCTCTCTCGATCGTCTGGAAAGGCTCGCAGTGTACCCGAGGGCTCCTGTTACTCTGAAATGCCAGATTTTATCCAGCAGTTTGCTAAGGAGTGCAAAAAATGCCTGACCCTCCACAATCCATATGTATGCCCCTTCTACAACAGGCAACTGAAAGGTGCTGATTTAGGCAGTTTATGAGGATTAGGCCACAACACTGCTTTTTCCCATGCCGCTGCTGTCTAGTGGATGTCACAGGCAGCAGCAGGGTTAATGATGCCGGCATTAGGCACCAAGTGCACCTGGGTTAAAGCAGAAGATCCATTGGTTTTGTGACAACTGAGGATAGTAAGGATGCTTTGAAGGGACCATCTGATTTTAATAGGCAAATGCACGCTTGTTGATGGTCCCTTCCCAATGAAAGTGCCCTGCTTTTGAGCCAAATCACTAATCTCCTTTTTTCCTGTCAGTCCATTACTCTCATCAGTCTTAGATGCTGGAAACAATACAGTTCCTTCCACATTATATTAAGAATGACAACTTTACCATGGAAATGACCTGGTAAATGGTCCGTTCAGCTGATCAGTTTACTTCAAGCACTGAAGAAAAATTGGCACCAGAAAAGATCCTCAGGTAGATCAGGAAATATTTTCTGTGTCACAATCAAAAATGTATATATCTTGCACTAATGGAATTAAACTTAGACAAGATAAACATTCAAATTTTCTTTGAGTTGCAATTTCCTTCAAGAGCACTAGACTCTCTGAATGCCAGGGACCTTTCAAGCCTAGACACAGTAAAGTTAAAAGCAGCTTTCCTATCTTAGCTGTTTCGCCTTTTTTCTTCACTGCACTTCAGGTTTGAAAGATTTAAAATAGACTTGAAACAACCACAAACCCCACATTGAGGACAGTTATTTGTAACTCTGTCATTCCTCCCTCGTCTCTCCTAATCCTGACAGTCGTGCTACCTTGACTCCTTGTTATGCAATTGCCATATCACATCATCCTGAATTTACCAAACAGATTGCACTGCCAAACAGGTAGGTGGGATTTGCATATGTCGTACTTGAAATAGACAGGGGCTAACTACAAATGTATCCGTATATTTGAATGTTTCTTGCAAGTGTAAAATGAGAAAAAATTAGATTAAAGTAAAAGGCATACAAGAATGAAATGTTATGGTTTAAGGCTCACAGAAATAAGCTTAAATGCACTTGGAGTAAAAAATATTAATAAAGCTTTAACTATAGCTAGCTTCAAAATAGGGATTTTAAATCTTAATTTCAAGACTTGAATCAATGTAGAATTTACCCCGTGCTTAAACACTGAAAACATTTCTTAACCCATTCTTTACATGGATATAATCTGAGAACATGGATTTAACCTTATACTTAACGGTTTTACTAAGCTGGCAACAGAATACTTGTGGAGAATCTGTATTTCCATAGTCAGTAGTGAGGAACAAAATGCTCAGCAAGCAATTTATGTAAATTGACTTTAATGAAAACTCTTCTCTGCTTTACTAAAAATATAGAAACTTCTGAATAAGATTCTTTACATCTTATAGTGCTGACTGTTTCACTTCTTGTAGTTCTTCAGTGCTTTTCATCAAAATTAAAATTAAAACATCTATTTAGGAGACCCGCTTTCCTATTTGAAAAGTTGATTTCTTGTTTCTGACTGTGATGCAAATAATTTTGGCAGAGGGAAATGAATAGAGTGTTTATATTCAATAACAGGTTGTGTGCATCTGGTTGTGTACCAGAGATAATTGAAATTCAGTAGAAATGAAGTTCTCAGACTCTCATTCTAATCATATCCTCTCATTGAATTATGAGATGATTGCATATTTCACTTGGAGGAAGGGTAGTAAATACAAGAATTTGGGATCAGAGACTAGGGAAAAAACATAATAAAAACTGTAGGAGATATCAGTATTAGTTATATCACATGATGAAGTTTTTTCCTCTTAATTTGTTGTGTACTAAAAGGCATTTAAGAATTAAGTCAGTCTTATGTAGTTTTAAGAATACTCTGGAATCTGATGGTTAGCTGAGCACACAGGTGTCAGGGCCTCTGAAGTATTGTCTTTAACATGGGTATAATCTTTCTTCTGCTGTATAGGTCAAAGCATGAGGATAGAATCATAGAATCATTTAGGTTGGAAAAGACCCTTAAGATCATCGAGTGCAACCATAACCCTAACGCTGTCACAGATACCAAGAAAACCTCTATCCTAGAGACCAGCAGATGGTGGGCAGAGAATCTGCAAGAAAACGCACAGAACCTTGTGTCCCATGACTGACAATACGAGAAAAAGTAGACCTACAGAAATCTTAAGGACAAAATATGAGTTAGGTAAAACAAAGAGTCGTGTAGGCCCTTTCCCATTTTAATATTCTTTGGTGACTCTTAGAGCTTTCTGAATGTACTCTTTATATTACGACTTACGGCATTTTTTACTGACCATGGCTCCTAAAGAAAAGCCTCTTACAAGCATCAGACTTGGCTGTGTGTGGTAGCACAGGAGCAGTTTTTGACCCTGTGTTGCTAGAAGGGTAGGTGGGGGCTCCTCACTTGAAAATGGTACTCCAAGTGATTTTGCAGGACGGGTCAAAGATGCAGCTAATCCTGTGGCTGTGACCACTAACTGTAGGGAATATTGTTGCTTCAGTGTGATACATCACTGCAAATGGGTTAAAACATATTATTGTCCATTATTGCCTAGCAGCAGCTGAATGCAGCAGTCAACACTTTAAAATGTATCCCCCAAGCATCCCCATGCCTATAAGGCAGATAGAGTGAGTGGACTTTCTCTCTGCTACAGGTTAGGTGGTTAATGTAATTTGTCATGCAAACTCTTTATAGTCAAGACAGAAATGGGCACCTTGAGAGCCAACTCCTCCTACCTGGACAATTAGCTTAGATTAGACACCTCACTTACAGATTATTAAAGTTGGGGGAATTTTTCTTACCTCCTAAAAATGGCTTGATTTTCATTTACTGCAGTGTCTCAGTGTGGATATAGTTTTCCAGCTTTTGACCCCAATATTTAGAAATGTTGGCAAAGCCGACATTGAATGAAATAGTTCATGCCACAGGCATGAAACATCGAAGTTTTTATAACGAGAGCCTGGTGAGGTTCCTTCGGGTCAACGACATGAATCGACACTACTCCTGGAAAAGATTAGGCGGGGGCTGCCTGCATGCGCAAGCCACACTCATGGTCCTTCCCTGAGGGCTCTTGCACACAGTTTGAAGGCTATTCAAAACCAGAATAAGTAGTTTACTCCAGCTTTAGCTACAGTGGTTGGTGTAGCTGTTGCATACTTACCACAAAAGTGGCTTCTTCAAAACAATAGTGCTTCATCCTGGCTAGACATGACAAGGATGTGAGATAAAGTTACATGGTGGGAAGCACATGGCCGTCCTAAAATCATATGGGTCCTTAGCAAACCAAACAAAATATCAGACCCCATGGAGTCACATCACTCACTGTATTTGCACTGTGCTTTTTTTACTCTCACCCAAGGACTCACAAAGCTTCTGTGCTTTCCAGTAAGAGTGTAAACAGCCAGCAGCCACCAAGAAAGACTGGAATAACCTTTTCTAACTCGTGGTTGTTTCGGCTACTAGTGACTATTTTGCCTGTTTTTTACCACCTTCATTGGCAGGCCAAAAAAAATGAAAAAGAAGAAGAAAAAAGTGATATTGTTCTCATATGAATCATCCTTCCCACTAAACTGTCTCCTTGACTGGCAGTTGAGTTTGTTAGTCATCCATCGTTTCAAAATTGTGGGTGGCAATTATCCAGCATTTCCTCTAGGTGTCAAGTCATACGGATAATCCCCTGGGGTTTTTCATTACACCCACTGGAACTGCTGCGGTTTTGATGTCCCCATCCTTCCAAAGCAGAGAGAGTATGTTTTTCCTTCCAGGCTGCAACTGCAAAGTTTTGCTACCTTTCTGCAGATTTTACTCACAGGTGCTTGATATTTTCACAAGCCGTTATAGGTTCTGTCAAGTAAGCCCAAGTTGGCAGCTTCAGCAGTGGTTTTCTTCTTCAACATGGGAGGAAATCTGTGCATCTTGAATGGAAAGTGAGCTGTTCAGCCACACATACATAAACAGAAGTCAAATAACAGAAAACTAAGGTGACAAATGCAATTCGCATTCATCGTTTCAGTTCATGAAAGTGGCTACTTTGATTTTAGCCTCAGCAGTCTCACAAGCACAGCTAGCTCAGCCGCTGCGGCTCCACAGAGAGAAAGGTGAGAATGGCACGGTCTCAGGCGGGAGTGGGGTGGATTTGGGAAGGGCACTTTGAAGGGAAATGCAGCCCAGGTGGGTAGCCAGCGATAGAGCAACACGGCAGCAGCCCTTCCTGGGGGACAGAGAGGCCTCTCCATAGGGGGTCAAGGGCAGGTCCTGCACAACCTCGTGGGGTGTGTTTTGGTCTGCATTAATTGTATATGGGACTTGGTGAGACTAGCCTCATATTTTAGGGCCAAAAATCAGGCATGATAAATGCCACTGTCTGAGGTAGCCTGATTTTATGTAATTTCAGGTCCCTGGTGTTGGAGACCCCCGTGCTCCTGGGTTTGGAGGTGCTTTGTCCCTGCTCCCCCCAGACCGTGGGCCCTCCGAACTCTGAGGGGCTATCAAGCTCTAACCAAATGTTGCCTTCCTGAATTATTTTGCCTGTCTGACCAAATCTCACAGGAATAATTAGGTGGTCCATACCGTTTAAAATCATCATATTTTCTACCTCTGTAAAGACATCGCAAAAGCATGAGCCTTAGTATGTGTATATAATTGCCACAGATAACCAAAACGCAAATATCTAAGCAATGTCTGCAGATCACCATAAACCTTTCATGTCTGATAGAAGCCTTTGTCCCATGGCGGTTGGTGCCGTTAGAATCACTTTTTCATTTTTTTAATGGAAACCTTCAGCTAACTTATCAGTTTTAGTTTCTCTGACTAGTATATCAGAGCAGCAGGTACACATCTGTGGGGTTAGTTCTGGCATTTTATATCTGTAGAAATAAGGAATTTCAATAAGGTAATTATGCCTTGATAGTACTGTGCATGTTAAATTCTGTAATGATATTGGACAAATGGATGGCCATTATTTTTGTTGTCTACTCCAGGATATTTTTTATTCCAATTGAGTCAATCTGGGTTTTAGGACATGCATTCAAAGAGGCACAAAGTGAAAGACTGACATACAGTATTATGTCAGGCTGACTACTTGAGAAGCAGTACCAAATCACTGGTACACACTGAATGAGAGCCAGGATGAATGTCAGCTGAAGATAGCCGGATGTATCAGTTAGACAAAGCTTAACATGGTTTAGACGTAATAAATTGCATGGTAACAATAGCAAATAACTAACTATATGCTCATTATTTTTATTTCTGTCCTCATTTTCTCTTATTTGCAGATAAGTTCTTGCTAATACAACTCAGTATAGTAATTGTTACTACAGTGAAGTTTCCATTCAATGGGAGCCCTCTAAACTTGAGGTTCTTTTCAGAATAAGTCCATTAAATATGGAAAGCAAAAGAAGGAGCAAAAAAATGCCCGAAGTTTTGATGAGTCATCCTCTGTCTGATTTCAAATGAAATTTCGGACACATGAACTGAAAATTATAATTCAATAGCTATTATTTGAAGATGTTCTTCTCATTGTAAAAATACAAGGAAGAATCAGAAAAAAAAGTGGAACAGAAAAACCAACAAGCTCAAAAGAGGACTGGTATAATGAAGAATAGAGAGAGGAAACAAGAAATAGAGGGGAAACAGAAGACAAAACCGTAATATATTGTAAGAAAAAGTGCATTGACATGCATATTGTATTTGATAGAGCTAAGAAAGAATCTCAGCTCAGCAATCACTGGGTTGCTCACTCTCTCCTTACTGTTGAATGTGCTCCGATTTCCAGAGGTGGGTGGTTCTTTCCACTGTGCTTAGTTAACCTGTGGGACCCCTAGCCACAGGAGGTTCTGGATGATAAAAGTTGACTGGAGCTGAAGTGGCAACTAGAGAAGTTAGTTGAAGAGAAATCTATGGACCTCTCTTAAATACAAAACAGGAAGTCACTGATCAGCCAGCTGTTGGAAATTGGTATTCTGGGAAAGCAGATATACTTTAGTAGACAGTAGATACACTGTATGCTTGTTCTGCTGTTATACTGTTCTCTGCACATCCTTTTTTGGCCAATGTTCGTCTCTGGGTTAACTAGACCTTTGCTCTGTTAATGCAGCTGCTCTTTATGTCCGTATTTGGCAAAGTCTGGACAAGATACTGCTGCACCTACAGGCAATGAAGACTGAGATTTGCTGGGTTTTCTTGCAATTCCAGATCATTGCAAGCCTTATCAATGTAGTCCTAAGAAGTTTAAGTCAAAGCGGTGCTGACTGCAGAAGATTGCTCAGAGCTATCCAGCGGGGTTTTGAATATGTCCAAGGATGGAGATCTTCACCCAACACCCTTACAGTGAAAAAGATTTGTCTTAGGTTTAAATGGAATTTCCTGTATTTCAGTTTGTCCCCATTGCCTCTTGGCCTATCACTGGGCACCATCAAGAAAAGCCTGGCTCCATCTTCCTTACATCCTCTTATCAGGTGTTTTTACACATCAGTAAGATCCCCTTGAGCCTTGCCTTCTGCAGGCTGAGCAGCCTCAGCTCTCTCAGCCTCTCCTCGTATGACAGATGCACCAGTCCCTTAATCATCTCCATGGCCCTCCACTGGACTCGCTCCAGCATGCCCATGTTTCTATTGTATTGGGGAGCCCCGAACTGGACCCAGCACTCCAGAGGTGTCTCACCAGTGCTGAGTAGAGTGGAAGGACCACCTCCCTTGACCTGCTGGCAATGCTCTGCCTAACGGAGGTGAGGATGCCATTGGGTTTCTTTGCTGCAAGGGACCATTGCTAGCCCATGGTCAGCTAGAAGGGGATCTACCAAAAAACAGAATAAAAAGCAAAACCAAAAAAAAACCCCAGTGTTTTCCCAGAATGATGGGTCTTGGGGAACTCTTGCAGGCTGCCAGAGAAGGAAGCCAAGGACATGTGGCAGATGGGTAGTAAATGATTTTTTTTTTGTGTAATCTATGCACCACCCTGATTGGAAAGGATTTTGACCCTCAGAATAACTGTGACTCTAGGAGAAAGATGATTTTGTCACTAGGGAAGAGTTGAATCATGGTGGGAAATCTGTCTGAACAATCGCTTACAATGTGTAACTACCTATATTTTAGTAGCTGCTATCTTAGGCAAAATATGTACTTCACTGTTAAACTAGGCAAAAGAGACCCATGAAACCTCACCTTGTTGACACTTGATTAACAAATAGGATAATAATGCGCTAGGTCAACTATCAACCTCAGGCTTAAATTTTGCGTTAAAAGTAAGGAAATAAAATATAATTAATATATTAAAAAAGACTCTGGTCTTTTAATGTGAAACTACAGTTAAAGGAATTGATTTTTTAATTTGTCTATGTCTCCAGAGTAGTTCTTTGCTATTTTTTTTTCCTGAAAATGGCCTAATCCCTCTTTGACTCTTTTTATCAGAACATGTATTAAAATCTGTCCAAGTGAATGCCATTGGAGAATGTGAATAGCTGTAAAACTTTTGTGTTGTATAGACAGAAAAAGTGGCACAGTTGGCAAATCATTCTTTTTTCTTTCCCTCTCTTTTTCTGAATATTTGTTTTTAGAGGAAAAACTGCCCTTTGACTGGAAATATTAAAGAAGTGAAGCAACATTTCCAGTCCATATGTGTTGTGCACACTGAAAAATTATTAGACTATTGGACATGCATTTTTCTGATTAAGTCTTAAGGGATTTTTTGCTAGTGAGAAATGGTGAACTATTTCATTGAGATAAAATTATGTCCTCTCTGAGATAACATTAGTCTCTGAAAATGGTGTTCATTTACCTAGTTTTCATTTAGCTTAAGGACAGTAGAGGTAGTATTACATAGACAAAAGCTGGAATACGTTTTTCAGTCACGTAATGTCTGCCTTTAAATTGGGGAATCTTTGACCTTGGATGTTTCTGCCAAGATTGATTTTTCATATTTGTCCACCTAAAATTGTAAGCAGAAAAAGCATTAAGCATGTTCATTCTTATTTTTCTTCTCTATAGCATTTGACTAGCATTGTATCATTAAAATATAATTGTTGTTTCTGTGCTTTTTACAGTGCTATTTTCTTTTTTTTTTCCTTTTCTTCTTTTTTTCCTTTTTTTTTTTCCTTGAAGATTTTAAGCAAAAGAGAATTTGGGGTCATGTAGATGTGGACTGTTTAGAGATAAAATGCAATATTCAGAAGCAGACACTTTAGAAGGTGCTTTAAGGCATCAAAATAAATTATTTTTACTGTACATATATTTGAAAAAATTGTATATAATACATGCACTATCCAGATATGAAATGAAATACTGAATGTCACATAAATAAGGCTGTTAAAAATCTACTGACTGCCTGTTGAATATAGTCTTTGAAAATAGGTTGTCAGTCTTAAAAATATTTGAAATAGTCAAAATGTCTTCGGAGTTGGAAAAGTGATTATGTAAATGAAGACAAAAGAAGTGGGCACGGGAAACCTGAAGAGTAAATTCTCACGTTGGAATGAAGCTGGCAGTGGAGAAACGTAGCTATTTGTGGGCGCAGTAGTTCACACTTAATATTAGATATGAGAAAAAATATTTTAACCAAGTCAATAGCTGTTTCTTGGTGTTCTATTGCTAAGGAATCATCATGTTAGTGGATATTATGTACAGTGACTGGGGCAAGCTTGACTCGTAATAGCCTATTCATAATACATATTATTCATATCACTGTAGCATTTAGAAATGGCATTTTAGGACCTTCTGTGCATAACTGCTGAAGAAAACACCAATCCCAGTTCCTCAAAACTGAGACAAAAATATAGACATGAGGCAACATGCAGCTACAGCTACTACACTGGGCAGTTCCAATCACCATGGAAGACACTAATATCACTGCACAGGAAATCCTGGTGTTGTATGTTCTTCATGAATGTGAAAAATTCCTAATCCAGGAGGACCTCCATGGAAAAGAAGGAAGCAACTGCAGTTATTCAGAAGCAGCTCCTCCCAAACACAAGCAGCAACAGAGAAGAAAACACAGAGATGACTGAAAATGTACTAAACAGCAGATAAAGAAGACAACTGGACATACTTGCACAATTGTAGTGGCCATAAAATCTCTAAACGGAGTAATGTGTTGACAGAGTAGTTTGGAAACCACAGGGGAGAGCATGCTGTGAAGTAATGGAAGTGATAGAGCAACATGGATTTATATCAGCAGAGAACCTAGCTCATGCTGTTTTTTCTTTTTCAAATAGCATTTAACATATAGTTAGCATGTTTATGTCAAACCCATTCACAAAGATATAATTAGACATTTTGAGAGCAAACATTCCTTTGACAGAAGAGTTAACAAAAGAAGTTGATTTTCAATGATATAATGGGCTTTGAGGGACACAAATATCTCCTATTTTGTAAACATGGGGAAACAAACTATTTGTTTTATGGTTTTCCTGTTGCAGCTATGATGCTCATTACATGACTGAAACCATCTAATGAATAAGTGTAGGCATATGAGTCAATGCAGGAAAGTGAAAGACCTACTTCAGAATGCTCTTTAGAAGTCTATCTGGCAAAAAAATGAGATAAATCATACATCTTTTATTGTAATTTCATACCAGAACTTAAAGGAATGACAATAAGGTAATGTAGAAATTATTGGGGCTGATGCCATTAGAAAGGCTCTGTCTCGCTTCTTTGTTTTTGCCATCAGGATGCCATTCACCATCCTCAGCTGAGCAGTACGTCCCCACCAAGGCGTCTCTCAAGGATAACACCAGTCTTTCCCCAATGGGGACATGGAGAAAGTGCCTACCTGCAGCAGTGTGGCTCTGCTAGGTGTGAAAGGGTGGCAGGGTTTGCTACTTTCCATGGCAAATGAGATCAGATGAATCTCTGGAGGCTGTTGTCAGTATTGCAACAGGGTCAGTCCTGCTCTCAGTGTATGGGAATGGAGGGGGCCTGGAAGATCCTACAAAAGACAGCAGCTCCAAATCTTTGTCCAGATATTGATTGAAATCTGAATAATCTTCTTCCAAATATCCTTGCCTACCCATGTCAGGCATGTGCTACCTCATGTGCCTACATGTATTGGCATGTGCTACCTCAACAAAGACCTCAGGGCACAGTCTTTTCATAAACTGGTTAGCTATTAATTCTTTGGTTTAGTCCCTGTGCAACACTGAACTTTTTTTTAGCCCACAGATACATATTGCTGGTATTATCAAGCAATGTTTAACTCTGAAGAAATGCAAACATTGGAAAGTAAAGCCCTGCAAGGTCTATTTATTTAAAAGGTTTTCAGTTTGACTTAAGTGACTGAATTATGGGCAGAACCCTTTTACCAGCTCCAGTTAGCCAGGGCATAGAGTACGAGAGATGTTAACTTGCTTCCTTGGTGTGTGATGCAAGTTTTGCATATGTGTAAGGGATTGATCCAAGTAATCTTGGTTACAAGAACGAGAAACTTTTATGTGATTAACTAAGAATTAGGAATGGCCTGAAATATGCATATGTAAAAGTGGGTACATAAGATAAATGGGGGGAGCGGGGGGTTTCTTTGCAGCTGTCCCTGTGCTGATGACAAACAAAGCTTGGTACGCTGTTCACCAGGCTGAAGGAATATGTTTGTGAGTATGGAGATAAACAGCTAGAAAGTCTAATTCCTATATTTCGTTTCTTGTGCCTTCCTAGGAGAGAGCAGTTTTGATACAAGTAATAAAGCGAGTTGTATCTGACTGCATGCCAAAGGGAACCTGTGATCTTTCAAAAGTAGCTGGTGAGGGACTGGTCAGAAATGAACCTAGAAAAACTTTAATTAGACCCTGTGTAATCTGACAAGCAATAACAATGAGAATGTCATCAAAATAATAGTGTATAACCCTATATGCCATGAACTATCCTGTTTATCAACTAGAAATTGAGAAGCATTTTGTTTGATGGTGCTGGCATGGTAAGCAGTGAGAATATCCCTTCGCAGATGCAATGAAGTCTAGTCTGAAACCTAACGCTGTGAGAGAGTGGATTGTTTAGAAACTAGGGCTCGAAAGAAGATAAGCTCTTTCTTTTGTTTAGCAGCTAAGGCTATCATATTAGGAAGCGCAGTGTGGCAGCTCTGCCTAGCAGGCTGTCTGAATCACTGGTTCCTTGAACTTCTATTACCTCAGTAGGCACCTAAATCCATCATGAGGACAGTGGCAGGGTATCTGCAAATGACCCTATGGCAGTTGTCCCAGAGGGGTCATGAGGCTGTGCCCCGAGGGCAGGGGCTGGTGCTGAGCACCGCTGCGCTGGGCGATGCTGTGCTGGGTGATCCTACCTGCACAAGCACTGGCAGAGCTGCTTCTGCCAGCTGGGAGCCATCATACCCAACCACTGCTGAGGGAAGGGCAGTCCTCTCTTCTGGCCTGGGAAGGGAGACGAGTATTTTCACAAAGCAGATCATCCCACTTTGGATGGGATGAACTACTCTTCCTCCTCCACTGATCATTCAGGCACCCCAGATCAAAATACTAGTTGCAGCTAATACTGAGGATGTTTTGTGCAAAGATAGTAAAAATAACTTGTACAGATATTGGAAAAATTAAAGATGATCAAATCTGACAATAGCAAAAGTGAATAGGAAATACATGTTCAAGTGCTTTTTCTGAGCAGCCATTCTGTACTGCTGCTTTAATCTATTCATTCAAGAATGTCTTTGAGTGGAATACAAAATGCAGAACAGTGTCTCTCAAAATAGCCGATATTCTTTAGAGAGTTTGGAAAAGCTGTGTCCACGTGAGACAGACTGGAAATCAGGAAGCAGTTCTGATCAGCTTATTTGTAAGCCCATACTGGCATCATCACGTTCCCTGCTCAAGGAGCAAACAAAAACTTTCCTGAACAATCCTCATGAGCTGTGAATTATGGATGTATCTCTGCAAACCCTTGAGTTTCTAACTGAAAGTTAAATAAAGCAGAAGAAAATACTTCTTTTCTCTTTTCTTTATTATTTTGATTGTCTGCATGGATCCTTCTATCCATTATTTTTACGTTTTTTTATATTTTCCTACGTAGTCACCCTTAACCCCATGTAGACGTACAGCCTTGAGGCTTTTCTGTATTTCCACTAAATTTTTAATACTTTAAATAATGTGTGTATATTCTTCCTATATATTGATCCTTCTTCTTTTCTGAGCAGTCAAATGTGCTTATGCATTATAAATGTCGATGTTCATACTGCTTTTTACATAAAAATAGGTATTTTCATCGGGAACAGCTTGCTGCATCTATTTCAGGCATCTCGCATGCCTGCATTGCCTTTCGTCAAGGGTCAGTCACTGGACCCAGCTGCTTCAAATCCTATTAGTCAGCCTTTCAGACACACTTCAGCAATAGAATCTAAGCTTTCAGAGCTTCCCAATATGAAGCATCTCCTTGTAAAAACAACCAGCACTTGTTAGTGAGGGACTTCAGTGAAAACTTGACTGTTTCACAGAGCAACCTGAGATGGAGGTGCAAGATGGCAGCCGTGTGATGGGGCCAGAGGTGCAGCGGTGGGTACATTGAGGTCATCCTCTTTCACAGCCTTTCAGTTTACGGTCACCTGGAAACTACCACAGCTCCACAGCCAGCGGTGATGCCCACAGGGAGCCAGCCCTGCCCTTCATCTCACTGCGGCAGCAGCGGTAGCCAGGACCCATGCCACCTCCACCCTCAGCCTGGAAGCAGCCCCAGCTCTTACAGCAGAGGCCAGCTGGTGGAAAGGTGATGTTTAGACACACAGTTCCCTAAGCACTGAGTCAGAAGGGCTGTCCGTAATGTTTCACCTGTCTAATCCCATGCCGTAACTACCTTCCTCTCCTTGCAGCGGCCGCAGCTCCAGAATCAGTGAGGTGGGGGCTTGTCTCCTCCCAGCAAGCACATTTCCATCTCTCAGAAGCTCTTACAACATTTGGCAATGATTTCCAACTTTCCTGGAAGCCTCTATTTTGCACTAACAATTACAAATCTGAATCACAGATACTGTCCTCTTGCCTGCCTACCTATAATGGTTAAGATACAATATTGAGAAGACTAAAGCCACGCAAAATTTATCCCCTCCAGGTTACTCTTTATTTAGTATTAAGAAACTTCTCCAGGCACGAGTCAGCTGGGACTTGCTGATGTGCCAGAGAGAAGCTCATTTGGAATGCTGGTGGTGCACTAGGGCTCAGCAAACTCAGTGAAGCTCCCTCCATCCCCCAGCTTCACCCTGATTTCAGGGCAGCACATGAATCTCTGCTGGACACCCAGACCGGTGTGTGTGCCCCAGTACCTCCTAGCATCATGCTGGAGCAAGACCTTGGCACTTGGAGCATGGCTGTGCTGGTGACATTCCCAGGATGCTGCCACCTCTAGCACTCCAGTTTCCAGTCGTCGTCCATCCCTTCAGGCAAGTTTTGTGCACAGTTTGGGAGCCAGCACATGCCTGTACTGTTCCCTACAGGCAAGTTGCATGTGATGCTTTGTTTCAGAAGTGACAGATTTAACGGCTGTGCCTTTCAAGTGACAGACATGGCCAGGAGGTGCTGCCTGTCCTTGCAAAGTACCTTGATTCCCGTGGGAAATGCAGGCGTAGGAGGCAAATGGGAGCCAGGCTTTCCCAAACTGCTGCCTGATCTGCTGCATGCCACAGGGCAGGTGTAATCTGTCCAGGTCTTACCTCCCAAAATGGACACAGAGTTGCTGGCAACCATGAGGAGCCCTGGCTGAGCAGGGCTCACTGTCTGGGCTTCCCTCAGCGGAGCCAGGCACAGAGCGTGGGAGTGCTGAGGAGAGTAAAAATGTGACCTCCACTGACCAAAAGTCCCCATTTCCCTCTAAGACTCACTTATGTCTAGGTGTACAGGGGCAGTGGCATTAGCCACGGGGAATCTCCTGGGTCCATGGGGGTTCACTCGTTCAGCGTGACAACTGTGTTGTGATAGCTGCATCAGAACTTGCCACAGCAAGTCATTATTTGGTCATGCCAATTTTGTTCATTTTTAATGCAGGAACTGTTTTCTACAAGTACAGTTCCTCTGCAGAAGTGTGTCTTCTTGATTCAGTGCACTTGTAAGGGCTTTAAGAGCATCTTCTTTTAATAATGTCATGTTCTTGAATGCTGGTGATTTCCCTAGAAAATTATCCACAGTTTCCTTAATTTTAATTATCTTAGGGGTAAGAGCATCTACTGTGTTGACATCAATTCCAATTGGTCTGGATGCTGCTTTCAAAGACATCAGGCTGCATTAGTACTTGAAGCATCTCTGCTTGCTGTGGCACTACCCTCAGCAGCAGCCCTGCCCTCTGGCTCTGTGCAAGGCTGTGGCTCTGCATGCGTGCTCAGGAGGCAGCGTGCCTCAAGCTCTAGCCACTGTTTAATTAAACAGATAGGGTCTAAGTATTAATAATAAACTAACTCCATGGCAGGCAGGGGAGGAAGCATCTGCCAGAAACTTTATCCTTCCATCTCCTGTAGCAATTCATATCTTCCCTGTTATTTTACCACACTGTCTAGCATCCCAAACTAGAAGCACACTTCTCCTGTCTCCTCCTGTGTCCCCCAAATAGGGAACCATTCCTGTCTCATGCCGCTGTCTCCCTCCGGGCTCTTACAGGAGCTGCAGTTGTGCACAGCAACAGGTTACCACCACCGCATGTCTCCACCTGACCAGCAGTGATTATTTACGTGAGGTCACTTTCCTCAAGCCCCAGTAATATCCCCCCACATACATGGAAATGCTTCCACCTATCGTACTCCTGCCTTCACCAGCATTTTCTCTATTCTGCACTGAGCAGCACTGAACACATGCAGGTAGAAATCTCTGCTAGAGCTCTGCATGTGTTTGGCATGGACCAAAGTCACCCTTGTCACCAGTGGCAGGCTGAGGACTAGCCACCAGCTCTCCAGATTCCCAGTACCAACGGGCTCGTGCAGAAACCTATCTTCTCTACTGCTCATCTTGCTGGTGATCATACGAGGGAAGAGGAGGAGAATTTTTCTTGTAATAATGTGCTCTGTAGGGCTAGGCTGGCAACATCACAGCAGTCGGACAAGTCCTTGGTGCAAAGAGCTCAGAGTCTAAACACACAGCGAATGAGAGGAAGAAAAGGACAAGTAACTGAAGAAAAGGACAAGTAACTCACATAGATTCACCACAGGCCATCGAAAATGCCCATGGCCCATTTGCTTGATTTTCAGCAGTATGCATTCTCAGTCCTGCAGCCTTCTGAGATGTTTTTGAAGAAGAAAAACACAGCTTTTGGCTTTCAAAAGGTAGTAAGAATTAAGAATTAAGATCACTGTTGCTGTATAACTGTGACAACTCACTTGGGGAGGGGTGCATGCATTATGAATTAGGTGTGAGCCACTCCAACTATCCGCAGGGCTCTTCTGGAGGCAGCTTTGCCCGGTCGGTGTGCATCAGCTGCTGAAATCCAGGCCCGCTGCCAGCCTGCCCTCCCTGCTGCCTGCTCCCCTGCCTGCTCGCCCACTCTGCCTGTGCCAGGCCTCTGCGTCCCCCTTGTGAGCTCTGACGCTCGGCTGGGCAGCTCCAATTTAGCTTTGCCTCCCCAGCCCTCCTTCAGGGTTACACCCCCAGAAGAGAAGGAGGGAGGAAGAAATCTCTGCTAGAGCCCTGCTTTTGTTTCTGCTCCCCTCCTATTCCTTAAGTATATGGCATCAAAAGGCCAAGGCATGCCTGGTTAACGGACAGACCCTGAACCCTACTGCGTATTTGCCAGATGCATAAGGAAGAGTTGCTGCACGCTAAATATTTGCTCTCTGCTGCTGAACCTCTCTGGGCTCTGATATATTCCAGGAGTGTTAGTTGGGGGCTGCCCACTGGAGTACTGAAAGGGCATGTGGCTTGCTGTTTTAAAAATGCAGCCAGATTGAGAGAAAATTTAATTATGGCAGATTTCCATTAATTTAAAGTCTTTCCTTTCGAAGACGAAATGCCACCCGTGCTGGCAGAAGGATGTGGGGCTGTTCCTGGCCTCCATAACTTTAATTTCCTCTTCAGGTCAAGACAACGAAGGCAGAGTGTGGGAAATCTGGCTTGGTCAGGGAGGATGCATGCTCACGCGAGGCGGCCCACCCGCAGCCCCTGGGACCACCACCAGGAACTCTCCCAGGAATGGAAGGGAATTTTTTCAGTGAAAGCACCATTTCCACTGCCAAAATGGGACCACAGAAACACCCCCAGTGATTCTCCAGCCCTACCCAAGGGAAAATTCCATCCTAAGCCCACCTTTCATTTAACCCCCAGAACATAAGAAAGATGTACTAACGACCACTGGGGACATTTCTCTTAGTAGCAGTAAACCTGACTAACACTTTATATATTTGAGATCAATAATGAATGCTTCTGAGTGATAACATAAAATATACCAGAAGCAAATACTGCCTCATAAGAGAAAAGAAAATCCCCAGTCGTTCCTCTCAACCTATATTTCTATAGGTTCTAAGTTCCCAATACCATGCTTTTTAGCATCTCATAGAGCAAAGACAGTGAAATAATTTATTTGCTGAATTTTAGCCTTTTGAAAATTAAGTTTTGTATGTTTTTTTCTTATTTTGAACAATGGTAAAAATATCAACTGTGCAGAGAGGGTTGCATTAGGGGGACACCAGGCAGAAGAGCCAAAGAATTGAACAGTGAAGATGAAGAAAACTAGAAACAAGTACAGACGGTTGAATGGACAGAAAGCCCCATTTTTCTGTGCTTTTAGACAATTGCCAGATGGGTTATACCAGTGACTTAGACCAAACTATTTCTGTAAATGGGTTAGATCTTCTCATAGACTCACAGAAGTGAAGAATTGAAAGGATCCCAAGAGATCATCTAGTCCAGGTTAATCTGAACCTAGATCATCCCTGAGAAACTGTTGCTAAACCTCTGACTAACAGCCTAAGCAGTCTGTTCCGCTGTTGCACCGTCCTTACACTGGGGAAATGGTTATGCAGCTGAAAGAGATCTAAATAGCAGGCAAGCTGTAAGGGCCTTTTTGTGAATATCAACAGCACAATTGAAATACCTCATTAATTTTGCATGGCTGCTTTCAGCTGGTCACCTGCACTGTTATGGGTCACTGATTAAATGAGTGTGATACAGAGAAGCAGGTCTCCAAGCAGGGAGCACATCAGGTTTAAAAGTTGCCATTTGTGCTCAGGCAAAAAGACTGTATGGATTTTACTAACATGCTTTCAGTAGCAGTTTATTAGGCAGTTAATACAAACGCTGCAATGAGAGAGAAAAAAGTTACAGATTTCTGTAAATATTTTTCCAGGTTGCAAAAAGTTTAAGTGTAGCTATTAGCAAAAAGATCACAGCAAAACTGTGGAGGCAGAGACCTCAGCAGCTTCTTGTCTTCAGAGACAATGTCGTCTTGTATTCGCAAGCTAACGGTAATGAGCTATTGCCTAGGAGTTGTAGCTGTGCTGTGGTTTACTATGAATCATAACCATATGCCCACCGGGAATAAAGAACAAGGAGAGAATAAGCAGAGAAGACATAAGGAGTCTTCCCCTTTATCATTTAGTAATCTCAGCAATCAGAATACCTCCTGGCATGGTCAAGAAATAGTAATTTATATTTATGAGAGTGTCAGAACAGTGCTGACACATTTTATGCTTGTGAACATGACAATAATTTTGGATTTTACTGTCAGGTAAAATATGCACGTCAGTAGCTACCTGTTTCCCCCGTTTTCGTTTATGCAATCAGAGGAGTTTCAGTGCAGAGAAATGATGAAAGGCAGCCTGTTTGGTGAAATCTCCATCACGTGAGACAACCGGTTTATAAAACTAACTGCTGTGGAAAATGTCACATATACATATAGATATATGTATATTTTTATGCATATGTATGTAAATGAACCCACAGTAAATGTGAGGATTTGTAAAGTACTAATCAATGCACATCACCTGAGTAAGATGTGTGACTGTCTCAGGACGTGTGCAGTGTTTCATGTCTGCACACCTGAAGGATACCTGAGGAACTGCTGTATGTAAAATCACAGAATGCTGTCCTTTGAGAGGGATCTCTGGAGATCACTCAGCCCAACCTTCTGCCCAAAACAGGGTCAAATTTAAAGTTAGATCAGGTTGCTTGAGGCAGTGTCCAAGCAAGTTCTAAGTTACCTCCAAGGATGTCTCCACAAATGTTTCTCTGGGCACCTGTTCTAATGCATGACCACTCTCACAGCAATTTTTTTTTTTTTTTCTAGCATCTAACTGGAACTTCCCTTGCTGCAGCTTGAATCTGCTGCTCCTTGTCCTGTCATGTGCACCTCTGGGAAGAATCTGACTCCCTCCTCTGTGTCTCCTCCAAGTAGGTAGCTGAAGAGAGCAGTAAGCTCTCAATCATTGTTAACTCTTACAATGGCTGGGAGCTTCCCCACCTCTCCTTATCCTTCGTGTGCTGCAGTCCCTGCCCTATCCTGGTGCCCTTCACTGGACTCCCTCCAGTGTGGCAGTGTCTTTCTCTTACTGGGGAGCCCTAAACTGGACCCCGTGCTCCAGGTGTGGTCTCACTGGGAGAAGAGAGAGGAAGAACCCCTTCCCTGGATCCGCTGGCCACACTCTTGCCAAGGCAGCCCAGGTGGGCTCCCCTGCTGCCAGGGCACATGGCTTCCCTGGGCCCTCACCAACTTGCTGAGGGCACTCTACGTCCCCTCATCCAGATCATTGATAAAGATTTTAAACCATAGCAGCCCTGGTATCTATCCCTGAAGGATGCCATTAGTCACTGGCTGTCTGGTGGACTTCTTATGGCTAAACACCACCCTTTGAGCCTGGCAGTCCTACCAATTTTCCACTCAATTAATGGTCCACTTATCCAGGCCTTATTTCACCAATTTGGCTTTGACTGTATAATGGGAAACTGTGTCAAAGATGTTTTAAAGGTCGAACTGTACAACATCCACTATTCTCCCCTCATCCAGAGCCAAGAAGGCAATCAGGTTGGTCAGGGGTGATTTTTCCTTGGTAAACCAATGTTTCATGTCCAAATTAGCTTCTTGTCTGTCCTGTGCCTGGAATTACCTCTCAAGGGCCTGAGATTAAGCTGACTGGCCTATAGATCCCCTTCTGGACCTACTTGAAAATGGCTGTAACATTTGCCTTTACCTCATCATCAGAACCCTCACCTGATGATCATGACCTTTCAAAGATGATAGAGAAAGGTTTCAGGTTGACATTGACCAGCTTTTTCAGCATTCTTGGATGATCCCATGGGCTTATGCATCTCTAATTTGCTTGAGTGGTCCCTGACTTAATTATCATCTACAGTGGGTGATGCCTCCCTCCCCCAGGGTCTGTTACTCACGTAGATTAATCTGATGAGAAATGTATTTTCTTTTGCCACAGGTACTCCAAATTATTCTAGTTGAAGCTTTGGCATTGCTTCCACACCCCAACTTTCTAAAGCTTTTTTCTTAAAAAAATTTGAGTTACTTTTGAAAATGGTGGGGTTTACATTCAGTCCTTGTTAGTTTTATGCTCTTTGTAGCTTTTGCCTGCCATTGCATCAGTAAAAGATGTCACATAGCTATAATTATTAAAATCTTTTGCTGCCATCCAATGACTTGATATTTGGGGAATTTGCATGAATGAATGGATAAATATGTCTGATTCAGATGATAAACAGATGAACAAATTTCACCAAATGTGTGGAAAGCTTCAGCATCTTGGTTTAAAATAACAGGCTCAGATCATCTCTGGGTCAGATATAAAGCCTACTGGCATCTTTGAACCTTCTATGTCTTCCCATTGAGTGCCCAGGTTAGAGTCTTGTGTGACTCAAGTGTCAGGTCTTAATAATACTGAGTGTTTGCTGAATAAGGAGAGCTGGACTGCCTTTGCAAATTTAAATTTTCAATGCAACAAATGGTAACACCAGACCAGAGTTAATCCAGTTGCATCTGTAATATCATGTGACAACAGAGAGCACAATTCAGTCACTTTATTAGCAATTTATAAGAACATATTTTTTGTTGCTACCAAAAGCTGGAACAGACAAGACTGAGACCTGGTATTTCTTTACACAAGTATTTCACAGTAAGACAAAGCTGTGCTAATGTATTGGGCAGATAATGTTGTTGGAAATATTGATGAAGAGATTACTGCCCATAAAGAGTTTTGAGGCCTAGAGTCTGAGAGGAAGCTGAAACCTTATGTGCATGCAACTCAGACAAGATCATGTTGAATAACAGCTCCTACTGACTTGCTAACAATGTTTTCTAAATCACTTCTAGTAGTTTGTGTACTTATTCATATAAGCAGAAAATATAATAATTTGGAATTTCTGCCGGAGGTTTGAAGATGCCCATGCTCAAATTAGTAAAGAAAATCTTCTTTTATGCAAAACTGTGATGAACGATAGCTTCTCTTGTCACATTTACTTTGATATAGAGAAAGGAATGCTTTACATTTGAGCTTGCCCTTTGTATAGAACTCTAGTCAGAAAAGGAGGACCTTTTCTAACACTATGTAGAAGAAAATTACTTTAGTGGGACAGGCTTCATCCATCAACCAGGGGATTTCAAGGGAGAGGTTTGTCTTTTGTATGATACAAAATTGAAGTGAACACCTAAACTTAGGCTCCTGAATTGACTTCTAATTAAAAGTGGCCTGGATTTCAGACTTGCTGAATGTGAAGAGTTTGAAAAGAAATTAATGGGAGCTGCAGGAAATGAGACCTCTCTGGTTTGAGGTTTATGGAAGTTTCAAAGTTATTTAGAAACTGAATAATAGTTTATAAGTCTTAATAACTTAATAAAGCACCTATGTGCTCTATCTTTAAGCAACATGATTTAGAGATGTTAGTCTAAACTACAAATGATCTAGCAAGTCCATGTCCCAGAGACATGGTGCTGTCTGTAGCTAGAGACAGACTCCATGTGCCGAGGAAGAGAAAACATGGTTCGTCATGCATTGAAACAGCTATGGTTCACTGTACTGTAAAGCCTCCTTTCTAGTTTGCCAGAGGCTGTTCTAGGAACCACCACACCCAGCTTTTTTCACATCTCTTCTGTGCCTCCTTGGTGCATAAACAATAAGTGGGCTGTGGGCTTTGAAGAGAACGTGCGTCTTGCCCATGAACAAAGACAGGAGAAGAGGTGGTGAGAGAGACACCTTGATAATCCTCATTGACAACAGGGTTTGCAAGCTTTTCTCCTGAAGTTCTCCCTGATGTTCAGGAGAGAGCCCCAGGTGATGATGTGGCCCATCAGAGTGACAATAACCAAAACATGCCTTGCAAGGACTTGTCTGAAACCTAACCCCAAGAGCTGCTCCTGCCTCAGGTTACTCTGCGCAGCCCTGGGCAGGCCACTGCCATTCACATTTGTGAAACTGGTGTAGTAATATGTATTTTTCACTACTTTGGGTTATCTTGTCCAGCCATAAATCTCTTTGGCTTCCCAGGGGCCCAAGTCAAGGAGATCTGTGTCTCCACTGAGAAAAACCAAAACAACAACAAAACCAGAAAGGTATAGAAAAATAAAAAAGAAAAAGTAGTTCTACCAGGATGCCCTAAACCTCTTGTTTAGAAAACCAAAGCATCTTAGTGCATCACATTTTATTTTAGCGTGAAGAAACAAAGAAAATTGAGTTTAATGCCGAGCCTTTATTTGTATATCCCTCTGTCACTCAGGAGACTGTTCCTATGCTGTGCACATCAGGGGGGATCAGTTTTGTCCAATAAGCCTCCTTCAGGCAGCATGTCTCTAGTGCACATGAATAATGTAAAGGAAGCAAACTCCAATCTGTGCAGCTTTTTATTAAATACATATCTTAGAGCCAAAATGCCCAAACAGCCTGAAATCACGTTGCTTTCGCTCAGAGTTGTACTCAAGTGTTCAGTACCCTGCCTTGCCATTCACTAGCAGAGCACGTTGCAGTGCCTAGCATCCTCCAGAACCTGCTCCAAAGTGTTTAACTACAATGGCTGAAAAATAAAATAAGGAGGAGGCCTGAAAAGCAGATAGAGATAGAAGGGTGCCTTTGAAGGCATGGAGTAACTCATCAGGGAAGCACAACATGAAAAGCAGGTTATTAAGCAGAAAAGCAGCTTATTAAGTTCAATACATGTCCTTGACTGTTGTTTAGAGATCTGCTCTTTCTGCAGAAGTCTTCAGTGTACCAGGACTGAAGCTCATGAGATGCTCAGAGCCATCAACTCAAAGATGATAGGACAAAGTTTTCCATTTTAAGATGGAAATAACAACAGCAAACAAAATTGTTTTAACAACAGTAACTGTGTATCTGTGTTTCGACAGATGTCCACAAACCCAGAAAGGGATCTGATCCTTAAAGTGTGTCATCACTATGGTGTTTCAGTGTGTTTCGCACGATGTTTAAATCTCCTGAAGCTCAGTGTTATGGGGAGGATGCATCCTAGTCACACTGTTGTGTGGGATGCTCTCTATTCATTCACCTAAGGGATCTGGAGGCTCTGTCCCTATTGGCAAACTCATTTTAGCTGCAGGAATGCATGATCACAAGCAAGGTATCAGCCATGTGGAAGCGATGGGGTCAAAACTGCAATGGGGTCAAATCTAGCAGAGCCAGATTTGTTCACAGTCAGTGAGTGTAGAAGGCACTTTATCATGACATGCATTGGAGAGGCAAACTGCTTACTGCCCCCAGGAGCACTTGTTTGACTCCACGTGATCTCCCTTCGGCACATTCACGGGCTTCTACACCTGCAAGAATAAACAGAAACTGTGCTTGTATTTTTAAAAAGTAAAAGTTGTTGACAGTTGTAACACAGTAAAGGGAGATGACTGAGAAGCAGGCTAGGAAGGGCAAGGGGAAAATGGGAGAAAATGCATTTACGCCCCTCCTATTTCATGTGATCACCTCTCTGACACAAAGAGCCCAAATGTACAAGGAGTTTAGAGATAACGAGACTCTTTAGCAACCTTGACTTCTTAATGTACTGAGAAGCTGCTACAACTGGCTGCATCCATGGTTTTACATCTCAGTGCTGAAAAGAACTGTTTGTGGGTGCATTTAGTCCCTGGAGGCTAATTCTTCTCTTTCCCTTTTCCTGCCTAGGTGCTAACTGGCTGTCCTTCCTTGCCTGATGCCCAAAGCTAGAAGCTAAATTAAATCTCTGAGGCCTAAGAAAGTTTGGCAAACACAGCTTCTGTTTTGTCACAGTCATGTTTCTGTCCTCTTTCTGCAAAATTGTGTCACTGTATCAGCACAGTGGATATCAGTCAATGCATCACTAGGGATTGTTTACCTTTGAAGTATCTTCTCTGTATTCCTTTTTAGACCTGAAACCTCAAAGGAATCACTCTCACTCATTGTACCCAGGTGTTCATTGGCTAAAAAGAGCACAACGTTCAATCAGTCAGATGTACTATTTTTCTTGCTGTGGAAAAGATCACCAGAACTGAAATAGAGTGATAAGGAAGAGAGCTGAAACCTTGTGAAGCTTTGGGAGCCCCGGACTGCATGTGAGCTCTGGCTCATGCTCTGCATCAGAAGCAGGGGAAAGGATGGAGAATGCATTTCCATGGATATGATCACAAGCTCTTTGTGTAAAAAAGGTCTCTCTGCAGCACTTCTGGTTAGATCGATGCAACTAATGCCGGGGGAAACTCACTGCAGAGCTGCTGTAGCCCCCCTGCCAGGTTCCTCTCTCCCAGTTGCCTCCCTGCTGGTGGTCCTCCATAGCCTCATCCCTCTACCAGGGCATCTCCTGCCTGGATTTAGTTATTCTCATCTGAGGATTTATTTTCAAGCATCAATAGTTCAGAAAGGATACACACTGACTGAGGGAAGAGTTGTGCACGTGAGTGTGCAGTAACTGAAGCCCAGGGCTGAGCTGCAGGCAGCTCCCCGAGATGACAACCTCAGAGCAGGACATTTCACTGGTGCTGTTTTCAGGAGACAATGTGCTCTTTGTCACCACGTGTGTGGGTATCATGACGTGAGCAGGATATCCTGACTTTTGGCTGCCAGTACTAAGCTATAATGAACATATCTCTCTTCTGCAGGTGATGACTTTTTAGGGCAACAATAAACAATTCAATCTCTGTATTGTTTCCAATCAAATACATCAAAGGACAGACTTTCAGAACACATTTTAAGGGAAATAAATAAAAATCCCAGCCATAAGGAAATCAAACAAAATAATTTCTTAGTACGTTAAATTCTTAACTTTCCTTTCTTCCAAAGGTTTCTTTTCAGTGAATATCAAATGAGGATTCCAGCAAGGATGTACTTCAGGCTGATGTCCTCAGAAGTGAAAAATGATTAGTGAACTTTGAAGTGGAGCTACTGTATTCTCTGTGCTCAGTACACTACTTTATTTCTTCCAAAGCCTTTGCCTCCTCTAACATGTCACAGCAGGTGGCCTTATTCATCGTTTCAAACTATGAGAAGAGAATTAAATTTATTTAGCTGTAATCCTGACATTCTCTCTAATTTCTGTTCATCACCTAATTTGAGATTATGCTTTACTTTCTGCACTTTATTAACTGGTGTAAGTAATCACTTCTCATTGCCAGTAGTGTCAGAAGGCACAAAATTATTTGAATCAATACTGCAAAGAGCTTTTTCTCCTAACAGTATCCTGGGAGCAGAAAACACTTTGAATGAACTTATGAGGGGAACAGTTGGCTATGAAAATATCCTCAGTGATTTCCTTTTCACCACAGAGAAGTATTCACTGGGGATTTTGAACCTATATAGAACAAAACATGAAATTGTGGTATTTGGATATCCTCTGTTGATAAGCAGGCAATGTGTATCCAGCAGATCTTTTTCTGCTATCACTGCCTGGGAGTCTGTGGATAATTAACTCTTAGATATACCCTGCTAAATGGGATATTTTCACACTGTTCCAGAAATTATTTGAAATTTCAATAGTGCCACATGGTGACAGTCTACAAAACTGATACGCTTCTATAAAATGGAGAGTATAAATTCAAATTACAGAAGACCAAAAAGTGGGAGAAGGTACTATTGTGTATCAGTACGTTTGTACTTGTCTTCTGTTCCTGTGCCTATCCTTGTGCAACAGAGTCCCGGTCCTGGTTGGAGCCTTTAATAACACCAGGATGCAAAGGAGCAGGCTGAGAAATAAAGTGCATTAGCAACAGGAGCTAAGGTAGTATAGAAAATGAGGGATGGCCACAGAAGACCTTGAGAAATATGGTTCTTTCTTGCACAAGGCAGAGGAACCTAAGCAGATGATGTATAGATGTTGCATGCCCGTGATCCAGGCTGTTAAACCGAAACCTCTCACCAGCTCTAGCTGTCACTGCTCCTCTTGCGTATCTTCATTTTATTGTGTATTCCTTACCAACACCATATCAGTCCCTTTTATGTTCTCACTACTCCTTGGTTTTGTGCTGATTTTGCTAAGCAGAAATCCTGTGGATGACTTGATGAAGGTAAAATGGAGTCCCAGAAGAGGTTTATTTTCCTTACTTTCTATTTTAAGTCCCAGCCCATGTTAAGAAACAGAGACAGAAGATGTTAACACAGCATTCATAATGTTCTTCACTGTTTTTTCTCCAAGTGTCCCTGGCTGCCTCTCCCCTGTCAGGAAAGTATACCGCTACCTGGTGATGAGACCTGAAATTCAGACCAAAGTCAAAAGAAGACTCACTGTTTTCTCTCTGACTTTCAGCTCTTGCTCTGGAGCTCCTTTCCAAAAGGTTGTCTGCAAGATAACACAAGGCTTCATGGCTGCCAAGGACTATCCATCCTTTGAGATGTGCAGGTACAAATATTATGCTGAATGCCCTTTAATCTGTTTCAGTGAAAACACCAAATTAGCACACATCTAGTAACTGAAGTTTCAGTTTTTATTATTCCTTTTCTCATTGCTGATACAAATATTTTTCAGTGAAACATAACTGAGTGAATACTGAATTTGTATGGAGCACAGGCAAATTTGGAAGTGCAATGAGTGACGTAACTGTTAGGCATATATCCCTTATAATTGTGGAGCTGTCGTACCTACAATAGTCCCTGGGTTTTGTCTGTAAGATGCCTTTTGGAACACCCTAGCACGTGGCAGACATGAGCTGCTTGCAAATCTTTCCTCTAGACCATGGCTACTTTTTACTGGAAAATCAAAACCACTTTAACCAGGTAGAAAACTAGTTATCTCACTAACTGGGATGAACCAAGCCTGTTTCAATCTTTTGGACTTCAAAAGGCATTTTCATAACAGGTCTTGTCAAAACACACTAAAATTAACAGATTTACAGACCAAATGTACATTGGCCACACTTTCAAGTCACAAGATAATGGAGGTAAGGTAAAAATTAAAAAAAAAAAATGTTGAGGAAACCAGGTTTGTAAAATCTGACTGTGATTTTAGCACTGTAAGAAGAAATTTACAGATAGTGTAAAAATGTATTTAAGATACTTCACTAACTCTGTTCCTCGAGATCTCAGGAGCAAGAGAGCCAAGGTAACAAGCAATCCTGGCTGCCTAATGTTCCTCACTTTTTCTTTCCCAAAAGCCTTTCTTCTCTAGACAATGCAAACAGTTTTTCCAACCAATATCCCATCAAGACCTCCTGCTGCGTTAAATGTGTCTCACCCTGAGATTCACACTTTGGTGCTATGTAGCAAAGTAATGCCATCACTTTGCTGAATCAAAAGTCTTTCATTGTTCAAAGGGGTTGTCACCTCTTTGACAATGTCAAAATTAACTGCTTCACAGCAGGGGAGGTCTTAGAAATAATGAAAGTTCCTGCCATCGCTTAAGTATAAGCAAGATAACAGGCACTTAAGACATGGAACTGTTAATACCTGACCATTTTTATGAGGATTTTCACCTGTAAGAAAAAAAATACAAAAATTACCGCTGAGATGAGGGAACAAATGTTCTTTAAAAAACTATCTACTCTTCTTTCTTAATGCATAATAGCCTGTATTATTTCAAATATAATGTCTCTGATATTTAACAGTTGCCTTCTTCCTGCATATTGGGGCCCAGCAGGACCTACATGCCAGAGAACAGCACAGTAAAAAGTGATTGAGCTGTTACAAGCAACTGCCTCTGAGCAAAGAAAGGAGCATGCTGTGGAAACTAGCTTCCTTTTTTTTTTCTCATGGAAAACATGTGGTTTCCCACTTGATATTAGTTAAGAAAAGAAATACTACAAAAATGGTATGGATGCAGCATAAACTCCCATTTTGGAAAGGGGATGTGTATGTAGATTCAGTGACCCAGCAACCACCCTTCCATAGTCTTAAGCAAAGTTTATTTAGTTTGCAACACTGAGATTTTTGCTGCAGAAATCAGGCTTTTTTTTTTTTGAGCTCATCTATGACATCTAACTTATGATGTTTTGCTCATAAAAGGGAATGGGACAGAAGTAGAAGAGAAAATAGGAACACTTTGAACCACTGAGGGTTGGGGGTTTTTTTCTGCTAGGGTAAGCAACAGATATATTACCATGGTGTTGCTAACAGCTGGTACAATTTAAACCATTCTCCCTGTTCTGTATACTCAGCGAGTGCCAAACAAAAAGGCATCTATTCTGCAAACACCACTGAGCAAAGTCAGCACAGGATAACACACTGTCCTGCTAGGACAAAATGGGCTGTTTTCAGAAATACACAGTATAAAGGACTCTCAAGGCACCAGCAAAATTGCAATTATATTTGGATCCAGCTTTCCATTTTCAAAATGCCTTTTTATGGACTTATACTGCAGAAATCTGATGTTCCCTTGATAATGACTGTTTGTGCAGGGCATGCATACTTGCTTTTTAGCATGGGCTCTTACTGTGACCATGCTTTTACCAGCAAAAGAGCTTCAATCATTTTGAAAGCCAGGCCTCTGGTCCCCATCTGAGCACACTCACTTCTCTTCACTTTTGTCTCAGCAGCTCCACATCCCCAGCATAAAAAAATACACAAGGGGAACATCGGCTACAGCTGCAGATGATCCTAGCCCTGTGTGTATGTGTTCAAAATAGAGATACACATAAACATTTACATATGTACGTGACCAGAGTTTTCTGGGGCCTCTGTTTTTTATATATCAGGTTCACTTGGTACATTTCTAGTACAATAAATTTAACATGAAATCCAAGAACAGTTTCAAAAAAAAAATCTTTTTACTTCATTTTTGCCTTGACTGTTTGGTAATATCAGCTATTTTTGTAGGTGTTTAAAATTATCCCTTTTTGTTGAAAACCATAGATAGGTAAAGACATCAGCACAGTTGCCTGACAATCCATGTGACTTAAAATAAATATCAATTATGAAAATAGATATACCCAGATATAGGTATATATACCCTGAAATAGAAATAGCGTGTATATATATATATGACGTGGCCATTGCTGACACACTCACGGCATGACTGGGAGTAGCAAGAGAAAGCTGTTGGGTTTTTTCAGAAGAATGGTGGTGAAAAGCAGCATGACATTTGCTCTGCAATCTCTGTTTCTGTTTGAAAGGGATGGTGGTACCTGGCCAAAGGAGCCAACTTGCCAGCACCGGCACCCACGAGGTGGTTTGGGGATGGTGCAGAGGGAGGGTCGCCCTGATGCTACCCCTGGGCTGAAATCACCATTACATCTGAGGATAAAACGTCAGTTGTTCTTTGGGTGCTGATCGGTTTTCTGTATTGCCAGGAAAAATCTATTTATAGTACACTACAGGCATGTTAATCAAGTATAAGGAGGAGACAACAGAAGATTATCTAATCTGCTCTGGTAAAATAAGATATTGTTCCTGCATCCAGAGGGAACAAAAGGAAGGCAAGTAGATAAGGAGGGAAAGGAAGGTTTCCTTCCATCCTGGGCTGGGGGAGGATGGGTCACCACCTTTGGCAATGGGCACAGCCCGCCAGCCAGCTGAGATGAATTTCCCTTGTTAAGTATAACCGTAAGAACACGTTTTGCTGTTTTGTATTTTCCTATCTCTGCACATCTGCGTTTACAACTGACCCCAGATCTCATCATGAGTTGCATGGTGTGCACGATGCTCCCTTCCTCGAGGAGGCACCATCCATCCATTTATGCATGTCCCATTCCAGTGTTGGTATTACATGGGGCTTATGTCAGCGAGACACCCGTGAGCCCAGGAGGGTCCCTGGCAAAAAGCAGAGGGGACAGGGGCTCCTGGGGGACAGCGGCAAGGTCTGTGCTGTCACTCAGCAGAGCAAGGGTTCACCCTGCCTCACCCATAGGCACCATCGGGGGTACGCACCCGTGTATCCTTCTCAGTGGCACTGATGAAAAAGGCATGTTGCTTGTAATCTTGATCTGTTTATAGTTTCGTGCTAGTCCTTCAGGTCAGGGGCTGTAATTAAAAAATTAAGGAAGAAAAAAAAACCTACCATTTTCCTGAACAAAACTGCTCTTCTAATGCTCATTAGGCTCATTTGTGAAGCAAAACATCCCCAGGGGACAATTCTGCACTTATAAAATAAACATTTTCCATGCATGTGGTTAAGGACCCTCATAAAATATGTAACGAGGCATTTCTGTTCTGAATATGCCTAGCTTCCTGGCATGAAAGCACTTGCGGAGAATTGAATGCAACTGTGGAAAGATAAGCGAGAGAGATTATAAAACATCTACGGATTAAAGCCAGAGATTGGCAGGGAATCCAACAAGCGGTTTCTCTTCTATTGGTATACATTTCCACTGGGAACCGAGCTCTGAAAAGGATACAGGTTGTTTTCTCCAATCTATAAGTCAGAGGAGAGCAAATCTCAGCAGATCATTACCTAAAATTTCCCTATCTTTTGACTCGCTATAGAAATCAGAATATAAACAGTGTATGCTTTCATTTTTTGAGTTTTTCCCCACAAGCGCCCTCTCTTCTGCAGGCTTTGGGAAATCTTCCCTATAGCGTAAGTCCCTCCGAGCACATTAAATTCCTCTGTTTCAGGATGCCTTCTCCTCTGCTCCTCAGAGCTGCAGCTTGCATTTTGTGGAAGAACAGAGCCGAGTCAGCCTGCTGGCATTTTCAAAAAATCAATGGCACTTGTCGAAAGAATTGCCTTGGACTGACAGCAGGAATATCAGTGAGAGCAGCTCCCAGCTTCACAGACGCTGAAGTGCTCCTTCACCACGATTACAAGGCAGAACTCTCCTGTTTTATCATACAGCACTTTTAATTACTTGTACTCTCCTTTACAGATCTGTGGCACACCACATTGTTAGACAAATATCATTTATTATGGTATCAAATGTGATGAACCTGTATTATCTTTCACAGAATTGCAGTCTTTTTTTCTCCATTTTTGCTGTCTGCCTGATGTGAAGCTGAAACACCAGGGCGATACTAAATAATTGATACATTGTATTTAAGCTGTATGAATAATTTATTTTTATGACTTGTAAAAGGCAGCATCCTCCCTGTCTACAAGTCTTGTCCAAGTTGAGGAAACAGTTTGTTCAACCTCAAATTGAATGGGTTTTTTTCAATTTTGAGGTGGAATTTTAAAAATAAATTTAGATACCTTGGGAACAAAAAATCAAACTGCCTTATTTGAAAATTATTAAATAAATGTTCTGACTTTTATAGTGCTGCTGCTCGTATTTTAATGTACAATTTGATATTAATTCAGGAATACTTTTAAAACTTAAATAGTTCTGAAATAGAAATTTTTACTGACTTGTGAAGAAAATGTTTTTTCCAAAACAGTGCTCTCACTTCCAGCATTACTGTATGTCCCTTTGTGAGTGCAGCATATCTGATACAAATGACCTGGCAAAACCAGTATTTTATCATATGGTACAACTTAAATCTGTTCCAAAAAGTGCTGAAGACTTTGTGCCCCTCCACAGAAGGCTCCCTGTACAAGGCTTCCACAGCCCAGGTGAAAGCATTACCCTGTACAGTAAAAGGAAATGCATTTTTGACCTAATAATCTGGATCCATTTTTGGTATTAACTATAGGGGAACGTTATAGAGTCCATGGCAAAATATGTTACCAGCATAGAGATGGTGTCTTCCTTTATGAAAGATGTATTTTTGTGTTCATCGAAGAGGTCTAAAATAGCAGTAAGGTTGCATAGGCAGAATGCCACTTGAAAGAATCCCAGCTGGGACACCAGTCAGAAAACCTTTTCCTTTTCCAGTGATTGCTTCCTTAAGCAAAAAGTAAACAGCTTCATCTTTTTTAAATGTGATACAAAATGCTTTGTCTTTTCCTAGCTTTTCCTACTTTTCTTTCAGTTCTTCCTTTTTTTCTGGATGAAACAATGTGAGAAATACCAGCTGAATTTGCAAATTAACCTATCTCAATTTCCATTTTTGATCAGTAGGGTGCTCAAGCAAAACAAACCGAAAAGCATGCTGCTCTGTCGGAAAGGATTGTCTGGGATCTCTTTCCCATATTCATTTTCATATTCTTTCAAAGCCCAAATGTGCATGGCTATTTAGCCATATCTTCTTGCTAATTCTCATGTAAAAGGAGCTGATACAGCTCCTCTTCAAGGTACTTTGGGTCAGGCTTTCTGCTCTGCTTTCTGAAACATCCTTAGGAGAGGCTTTGGATGAAGTATTAAGGTCAATTCCATAAAATCTGCCCCAGCAGAACTATACCACTCTAATTGTACAGCAAAACACACAGAAATTAGAGAATGTCAGCTAAGGATGCTGACGTAACTTAAAAGCTGGACTCATTTGAACACATCATGATATGACTTTTCGTTACCTGAGTACAACATCTTTTCCACAAACTGCTGCCTTCAGCTCTGCTGCGTACCGCTCACGGTGGCGTAGACCACGCTTCGTGGAAAAGCCAGCCGTGTTTCCTGGCTTGCAGCCTGCATCCCTCCCAACGTAGTGCTCCATTGGGCACGGACCTGCCTTGCTGCTCTGCCCTGGAGAGAATGCTTGGGCAAGAACTCGAGCCACTGATGCACAATGGAGAAAAACTGTCAACTTGTCCATCTGCCCAAGTCTTTTCGCAGCACTCTATCCATAATGTCTGAGTGTCTTGTGGGCAAAATTCTGGAAATTGTTATAGTGAGAATCCTAGAGTGCGAAAGATGTTAATTTTCAAACTCTATTAATATATATATATATGTATATGTGTTGAAAGCATTTAGGCAGTGCGTGGGTTTCCAAGAGTACTAAGTGCTTCTAAAAACTGACACTTCTCTGTCAGTTTTTGTTTCACAAAAGCCCTTTAAAGCCCTTTCATAAGTAGTTAAAATATATTTTAATAATTATTAAATGTTTTAGAGAAGCAGTTTGCTTTTGATCAAGCTGACACAAAATGCAGCACTCCCCCATGGTAGGCATTTCACCATCTCACTTTATTAGTATCTTGCCCTGCCTCTACAGTAGGTTTGAGCAGGCAGAGTTCAAGATTTCAGATCACAAATTCAATAGAGCTGCCTGCATAAGAAAGAAGGAGGAATCAGGACCACGGGACTAAAGCACACCTGCTGTGGATGAACTGATATTGAGGAAAACAGAACATATTCTTTACTTCTTTCTTGTTGTGAATATTGCAGCCATCATTTTCATTGGCTTGTCTTTCTTTAGTTTCTCATGGCAGAAACCCAGTGATGCCAAGTGATGCCAGCAGGATTTGGCACTTTGCTGGAAGGAAAAGGCAAAATGGTGAGAGATGAAAAATACCTGTGCAAATCCTCTAGTTCCCTGATAAGTGCAGCGTTATTTATGGTGGAAATAATTTCTGTTCATCTAGGGCCCCAAGCTTTGCTCATTTATGCAGTTTTGATATGCAAGGGCTGAAATTGCTTTAACAGAGCAAAGGAAAGAGATATTTTAATGTAATATTTCATATCTACATGCTTCTTATTCTGTACAGATGCGGCTTTGCCAACCCACCAAATGGAGTCCTTCGAAGTGCCTGTCTTCTAGATAGATGGAACTGCTAGAATATCACGTCTGTTAAAATTGCTTCAACATTAAATTCAACTAATATTGCCAGTGCTCAGAGATCATATTCAGAGGAAAACAGCAGACAGATGTTAATACCCTGCCTTTCTCAAGAACATCAAGATTTTACAGTAAGGATGCCATCTCATTTGTTTGTTTACCTATGAAGGTCTAATCAATATTAGATTTGAAAAGCAGCATGAATATTAATAGCAGGCAGGAAGCAGCATACCATCCATGCAGCACCTGACTCCTGAAGCTCGCTGCTGTGGGAAGACCTCATTTTGCCCTCCTAAACCTAATTGTAAGAGGTGCCCCTGCTCACAGCCAGGCTTATCAGCCAAAGCCAAAGGGATGTGACGTGGGCTATAGCTTGGGTGCCCCACAGCGTCCCAGCCTCTCTTCTAGTCTGCCCTGGCTTGCATTGCCATCACCCATGTAGCTGTGCAGACTCACACAGTATCAGGGAGCTGTGTAATGTCCGAAGAGAGTCCTAAGAAGACTCCTAAAAGAAAAACCCCATGAATAAGCCAAGTCCCAGCCCCTGAGAGCCTGGCCAAGCACACTGGAAAGATGATGCACCACTGAGAAGCAGGAGAAAAAAATGCCCTTCAGACTCATGGACTGGGGACATCCTCCCTGCATCTCACAAGGAGGGAGAAGAGCTGCTGTTTCTCCTGATTTTGTTGTCGTAACAAATTGGAGGAGTACTTCAGTTACCTCTCCTGACCCATCTTTTGACCAAAATTGACACTGCAGTTGAAGTGGTACAATTTCATTTTAATATACACAAGCTGGGAACATAGTAAAAGCTAGTAATTGAAATTAACTGAGCCTTCATCTCCATTTCTGAGGTCTTCAGTGGATAACAAAGACAATACATGTCCATCTATATCTTTCTGAAATGGTTGGCTTCAGCCACCAGCACCATCTTTCATCTTTGATGTATTTAGATAGATAAAGGGTATCTAGATTCAAAGCTCCTAAAGTTTCAGAAGCACCATCTCAGTTCCAGCAAAAGAATGGCTGCCTGTAGCTAGTGGCTGGAAGAGTTTTAGAAATCCATCACTTTCTTCTGAATTCATAATTTTTGGAAGTGTGAGATGGGGGGGGGGGGGGGGAAGGAAAAGAGAGAATATTTTATGAAACAATTATGCAGTTTGGTGCTCCCCAGTAGAAGACATCGACATACTGGAGAGAGTCCTAAGGATGGCCACCAAAACGATTAGGGGCCTGGAGCATGTGATAGATAAGGAGACACTGAGAGATTTGGGTTTGCTCTTCCTTGAAAGGGAAGGCTAAATAGAGATTTTACTGCTCTCTTCAGCTGCCTAATGGCAAATCATAGAGAAGATGAAGCCATACTGCTCTGAGAGCTGCACAGTGAAAGGAAAAGAGGCAACAGCCACAAGCTTAAGAAAGGGAAAGGCCAACTGCATACAAGAAAAAAGATTTCACCATAAGGGTGGTCAAGAACAAGAACAGGTGTCCAGAAGTTGTGGAGTCTCCATCCTTGGAGAAATCCAAAGACAGACTAGACACAGCCTGAGCAACCTTGACCTTGGTTAGAGCAGGGGCTTGGAGAGGATGGCCTCCCTTTCAGCCTACACACTTCTGTGACTCTAAAAAACAATAAACAAAAGGTTTGCTTTTTGCCTAATATATTCTGATACCCAGCAAAAGGCTTTTAAAATTATAAATATAACATTAGGTAAATCGACCTTCCCCAGCTTTTCTGCTGCTTATTCAACAACAATAAATCTGTTAAATGTTATTTTTCATTGGAAGATCATGAATCAATGTCCTTGAAAATAACCTATGCGTTTTGTCAACAAACCTTAGTCCATCTGGTTTATGTTAGATACGCTGATTTTATTAAATTAAAGCTTGGATATGCTATCTATCCAGCAACAAAGAAAAACATTGCTAAGGACAATTGGTCCAGTCTGATCTCTCTGTGCTGTGTAAGTGAAGAGGAACTTCACTGAAGTCAAATGAATTTATGCTGGCATAATAGTGGTTCCTAGGGGAGCAGAATTAATCTTGGCTGCCCAAGGCTGTTTGACAATAGAGGAGAGCAGCTCAGCAGAAGCTAATGGTTTTATAGTGTTTACTTCTGTAATCCCTGGGAAGGCCGAATACCTCTGCAATTCAAGATTTCATGCATAGCTACATTGGATCAACGGCACAAAATCACTTCTGGCAGAAGAAAGACCTGTTCACCAGGTGGTGATGGGAATTGCTGTCATAAATGGGCAAAGCATTCAGAGTGTTTGGTGTAGGGTTACAGTAGTAAACAAGGGCTGAGGAAACAATCTAGAATTCATCTACCTTTATTTTATTTTCATTTTTATGTCTGTAGAAGAGTGAATTAGCTCTACTACTACCTGAGCCAATAGAAATGCATAAATGCAACACACACCTGCGACCACCACAGTGATCTTTGAGTAGGCCAGAAAGTAAGAAGATTCTGGGGGCTTGTTCCATTTTGTAGGCGAAGTTTAATGAAGAATCTGCTTGCAGCCTGTTGATGAATTGCTTTTCTTAATATGAAGGGAAGGATTAATTGTGTTATATTTTTAGGGGGCCAGCAACAGGAGAAATGTAAGGACACAAGTATGTGATATGTTTCTGGATTGGTTTGAGTTTTCTGCAAACATTAAGTCTGGTCTTAGTTTATGCACTCATTATAGTCATTATAAATCTAATCAACACACTAGAATCAATGAGAGGAAAGACAATTTAAGGAGATAAAAAAATTTTCTGGTAAATGAGAGCTGAAGCAGAATGCAGAGTTCTTTTCCAAGTTGATATAGACAAAAAAGTTTAAGACTAGAGCATTGGTAGTATCCATACAGCCTCAAGAAAGCAGAAGAAAATGCTTTTATTATATAAAATAAAAGAACTTTGCCATTTATTAAGATTTCACCTGAAATGTAAAACCTTCTATCAATTTAAGTTCAAGAAATGCACTGCTTTGAAACTTCTGTAGGTCTTCATAAGGACAAGAAAATATGTAATGACTTCAGAAAACACAGCTGCAAATAACCATTTTGAAGATTTGTAAAAGCTTATTTGGAGGAGGGAAGAGGGCTGTAGAAGATTGCCTCCATGAAAATTAGCCTTAGAAAAAAAATCTGCATTTCTTAAACTAAATCAGCTGAAGTTTTGTGTGCCTTTAAGAAAAGAATCCAAGCCCAGTCTTTTTAAAATATATGCTTTTTCAAGCATATTCAGACTAATTTAAATTACAAAAGGTCCTTTCTGGTTGAACAACAGCTTTCAGTCTCGAATATCACCTTTGGTTCAATAGACTTTTGTACAATTCAAGGTGGTTTTTTTGTGGGGTCCAGAACTAGCTTAAGTCATTACTGGACCTTGCAGAATGAATCATGACGGTATATAGAAAACATAGGTAAATATATATAGAGAGAGAGATATATATATTCTTCCCACTTCTGGTGGAAGTTCTGGAACTCTCTTTTTTTGTTTAAACTGTGTCTTTTGTTATTGCCTCACATTACACCTGATATTTTTCTGCTTCTGTGCTCCTTCAATATTCAGTGTGTAAGAAGAGATGAATCACCACCATGAGTGAGAGGGTGGCAGATGGAGCGGGTCTGGCCCATGCAATTCTGCCTGGGTTTTGCCCCATATCCCATGAGGGGCTGGTTTTAGGGCAAGAGCAGGGGCAGGATGGGCTCCAGAGCCATTTACCCACTCCAGCTGTTAACATGCTGAGTGGGTACAGAGAAAGGGACATCATGGGCATTCATCTGCCAATGGCGTATTCCTTCCTCACAACACCATGGAGCCGGCAGGGATGCGTGGCAGGGACACTGCCCTTGAAGCTGGGGGTCTGTTTGTTGCAATGGTCTATAGCTGAAAGCACCCCCTGCCCCCTTAAACTTTGCATTCATCTACAGGTGAACAGTAAAGTTAGCAAAGTACTGGTTAACCTTGTTCAAAACAATCCAGTTAAAAGCAAAAGCAAAAGCTGAATGGCAGCATTTGCATAGAACACCTCAGATCTCTTTTTAACAATAAGGTACGTTTTAGAAAAACAATAGCATCTTTGAAGTAATTCTTGAGTGCTATAACAATGCACAGGGAAGTGGAAGAGCAATTAAAGGAGGGATCCATTTGAGACTGAGTAATGCAACTGTGTTGCTGACAGTGTCAGGGAGCCATGGAGAGCACGGAAATGATCGTGTTTTCTGTCTCCATAAAGGAGAGCCAAGAGAGCCTTGATTTCCAAAAATAGAGGGAAGTTTACTGACATCAGGAGATAATATGGGATTATTGACCAGCGTAGGACCAATTACTGATCAATGTTCCCCTCCATCCCTATTGATGTAGTAGCTGGAAACCTGCCTTTGAAGTTCTCCAATGCCCTCCATTATAAACAGTCCGGTTTCAGCCATTGGCATCTTAGCCTAACCCAGACTGTTTCATCTAAAAGGTTGCAAGGCTCTTACAGGCAGGAGGAGGGGAGAAATTGTAATGAAAATGCTACGGCCATTCCTGAGAGCTGGTTTTCCTGTTCTGAGAATTCAGACAACTTCTCCTTTTGGATTTGGCTGGATATTGTATGTGGCAAGGATGGCTCTCCTCCCATCCCCTAAAAGATCTGCTCAGGTTCACCCACAGTTGAGAAGCTTTGGTTGACAGAAGTTATGCCATATGAAGTGTGACATTGTAATTTAAAATTAGACATATCACGTAGCCAAATGGGAACTCATTGCAGTTGCACAGGCATTTCCTACCTTGGTGGCTGGTGCTCTGCACCTCTCTGAGGGAACCTGTTAGGAATCTGAGCAGCAGTAGCAGCTAACGCTGTAGCTTTGCTTTCCTGCATTCTGTCCCGTTGTCCCTGACTCCCTGCTCAGACAGAGAGTCCAGGGGAAGCCGATCTCCATCCTGGGGCACAGCAGGGAAAAGCACAGCCAGCAGCAGTGTGAAAGCCCCACAGCTGTGTCAGTAGGGTGCCGTGCTCCCTCAAGCACCCCCTGACTCCCAGCACAGCGCGGTCACTTGAGCACATGGTCACCAATTTCTGGGTTGGAGCTCAGGCTCAGAGCTCAAAAATTTCCTCTATCAACTATCCTCTAGCTTCCTAAAAAGCAAAGATGGTCTCTGAGCTCACACCGGTCTGGAAAAAGTTTCAGTCTCAAAGTAGGTTTTACTCTTCCCAAGTTACACAGTCCCGGGATTTGAGAGGAGCTGATGTTTTGTATGCAATCTTAGCCTGCTCTGTGAATGCCATTATAGCTAGAAACAATCCTACACAACCGATAAAATAAGACACTAATTGTTGTATTTATTCCCCTGTGAAGATACACTCTGGCACTATTAATTGTACTTAGTCACAATCTGTTCATCATCTCATTGTTCTCCACAGAGCTGAAGAGAACCAAATATTTACCCCCATGAATTTATTAATAACTAGTCATGAATCATAACCGCTCTACAATGGTATTTTTTTTAGAGGCAAGAAAAAACTGCAGAAAAGGAGACGTGCAAGGTTGAACAGAGTTTGGGTGTCGGGGTTCCACGTGGCCTGGGGGGGTCCCTGCGGACCAGGAGCCATGGGGGCTCTCCGGGGATCCAGGGCCCATCCCATCACCCTGGCCAGGAGTGGGGCAGCCCCAGCCCCAGGCATCACTGTGGGTGCTGCAGCCAGCGGGCATGGGGGGAAGGGGCTCCATGCCCCACCATGGGGGCACCACGGGGGCTGCAGGGACCTCTCCAGCCTGTCGGAGCTGCAGGTCGAAGACCTTCTCTGAGGATGCAAGTCTGGCCTCAGCTGGCGTCTCTTCCAGACCTTGCTTTGGCCTCTCTGCGTTCTTAGGATGATATTTCTTTAACGCAGATTAAGCTTTTCAGTGGCACTGCTGGAGAGACACCTTCTTTAAGACTAGCCTGAATTAAACACATGAGCTGGCACTGCGCTAATCAACCAGTAGGACTAACTGACTTTCTCAGCAAGTCCTAGAAGAAATGTACCAATGTACTTTCCTGATACTATACTGGATATTTTCAAACTCGGAAAGCAGAGTCCTCAAGTCCCCCAGAGAACTACCTTTGTGGCAAAGGTCAGGGGTGTGAGGTGGGCTAGCGGCTCACATTAATCCTTGTTTCTTCCAGATAGATTTGCCCCTTTACAATGTAAATTACTGTGAGCATAGATGTGACGGGTTATTTGATCATCTTGTAGGGAGAAAAAATATCTGACTTTTCTTTTAGTGGAAAGGGTTATTTACCTTTTAACACACTGTAAAATATGTAAAAACAATGTGGTTTTGGTCAGTCTGTATTTTTCAAAGGATTATAAGAGTCAATTTCATGTTAAGAATTACAGGGGTGTTATAAATTTTAGGTCAAAAATAATGCAAATTCTTTCTCCACCTGAACAGAAGTCAAATTCAAAGTCAGAAAATTGGTACAGTGGGTATCTGTCTGTATTACAAACTAAGTCTTATCAAGGCACATGTACATCACCATCATTAGATGGGATCCTCACTGTGGTTCCACCACACATTTCATAAGAGACCTGAGCATACAAAATGATGCCTGCAATTTGGAGTGTGACTGCGGGGACCAGGATCTACAATGATCTCCTTGAGATCCCCGTGGACCGAGACTCCCTCACTCTAAATCAGCAGTAGCGGTATCCAAGGAGGGCTGCAGTGCCTGATCTGGCTATATGACAGCAACACTTTTTTCCACCTTTGAACTGGAATGACTGAGGCTCTGAACATTTTAACATCCTTTTTTATTGCTGCTACAGTTTCTCAATACAAATATGTGATTGTCAATTGAGTATTTAACCTCTGGGTCTAATGAAGTTCAAGACAATGGTAGACATAAAATATTTGGTATGAAACCAAAGGATTCTGCTCCTCTTCAGTAGCATTTAATGGCTAGTCTAAGATTCATGCTCCGGTCAGATGGGTTGGCACTAAATGTCTCCTTTTGAAAGTAAACCAGACTTAATGAATATGCAATGAATCCTATTTACCATTATTTTTGCCACTTAGTAAAATTTTTCACTACGTTTCAAGAGAATATTATCACCACAGAAAGCGACTTTTAAAGTAAAGCTCTTACAGCCTTATTTATTAGGGGATTATTCTTCATTTACTAAACCCATGGCATATTTTACAAAATAAAACCACATTCCTATACACAGCGTGGAATATAAATGTCCTGTGTGAGTTTAAATTTGGTAATTCAAGCTCTCCCTTATTCCCTTGGAAGCTATGCAGCTAGTATGGAAAGAAATGTCAAGATTCTCCTGTGGAAAATATCTTCCCCCTTGTCCTGGTGTTTGATAGCCAAAATTACAGATCTAAACATGCCTAGGAATATTTTTTCTATAAACCAAAGTTAAATTTATCTTGTTAAATTACTTAAAACACAAAGCACTATAAAGTTGATTGTGGATATGTGAGAAGTCCAGAAGATGAAGCACCTTGCTTGGGACGCTTGAAAGCATGAAGACTGGTAGTTTTATAGTCTGATGATACTCCAGAGCGACTGCCTCCCCAGAAGCAGATGAACTCCAGAACACAAATTTATATTTGTAAAGACTAGAATCACCTCATTAACAATGTACTCCTCGGGACACTATCTCAAAGCATCACTAAATATATTGAAATACAGTTTTCTTTCACCACTGGCTGTGGCCAGTTGTGTAGGATGTCTGGATAGAATTGCTACCACACTACACTTGACGACAAGAATGTATCACCAAAATAAAACTTCCTGGCAGTAAAAGCTCACTGTAACAATAAAATTCATTATCTTAACAAGTGATATCCTCATAAAAAGGGGGGGAAAGTACGCTGATAGCTTTGAGGATAATTTGGAAGATACTATAAAATCGGGCTGCTGGCATATCCAAATGATTACACACCTCGTTCACATATTTTTGTTGCATATTCCTTGCTATGTTACTAGAATACTGGTTGACTGAATAGTCCAGCAAAAAGAACAAAGCATGAATAGCATCCACAGAGCCAGTGGACAACTCCCTCTGTTAGGGGTCTATGCTCTCAGATGGTTGCTTGATCTGGATCCTGCTGAATGCCATGGTATAATTATCACTCATTACAGTGGCCACAGAATTGCAATTGTATTTCCACATTCACATCCAAAGACATAGCCATGAGCCACAGCTTCATTTTGTATGTGACAAGTATGAAAGAATAGACTTTGGCTGTGAAAGTGTAAAACCTGCAAGGATTTATACCATGTTATACAAACAAGCACACTACACAATTTAAGGATTTCATGCTTGAAATAAAGACAAAGGATTCACACTCCTGGGCAAACTGGAATAACAGGAAAAGCAGTTGTTCAAGATCATACTACATCTCTCAGTTGAGGGCTGCCTAGCTCTTCTGACTTGCAGAGGGTTCACAAATCCTTCCACATGCCCTCACCCACCGTCTCTCAATGTAATAACAGCAGAAGTCATTTGTGAAGCAGACATTTTGCTGTGACAGTGACATTTCTGACATGATGTACAGTCCCCCACTCGACCTAAAAAGCACTTTGTCACTGTGCCCTGTGTGGTCCGTGCTGGACCACATTCTGGTGAACAGCGACTGATTCTTTCTCTAAACCTCAGTGAGAGTTTTTGTTGTGAACAGTATTGAGCTAGACAGAGAGCCTAAACACAAAATGTGCCCCCGCCGAGGATTCAGGTTAGACTTGAAATCAGATCTTCAGATCAGACCAGTGCAATCTGATTATGCCATCTTCTTTCACCTCTTTTTTTTTGTTTTTTTCATAACACCAAATGGTATATTCAAGGATTTATTTAAAGATATTATTCTCTCTGGATAAATCCTCTATTACTGCCACCAAGAACTGAGCCAACCACTGTTCTCTAATTCAGTGTTGACATCCATTTACTGAACTGTGTATGAGATGAGGAAGCTGGGAGATAAGTGAGAATTTTTGCTAACTTATGTTATTAAGTGGATTCCATTAGGCCTTGCATCTTTTCCTTCAGGGACGTCAATTAGATTCTTCTGAAATGCAAAGAATCATACTTCAAGGCAGGAGCCATTTAAATGTGAAAATTGTTTGCTGCTGAGAGAAGCCAGAGGCAATGAAGAATACAAATTGTCACAGCACATGACACAGATAAATCCTTCGTAAGATTCCTCTGTGTTGCCTTCACCTGGATCAAAACCACATACTGGGTATACAAGTTATCAAGACATCTCTGCTTTTTAATAAAATACTACATCATCTGGTGAAAAACCACATATACTTTAAAGACTCCTGACAATGAGAAGGCAGTTGAAATGCACAGGTAATGCATGTTGGCAAAAGCGAAAAAACCCAGCAAGACATATTCAGGTGCTAGGGCAGTAACAGTGAAAGAGGGCACAATGTGGAATAATGCTCTTTAAGATCAATAAGTACGCTCCAGTTTTGCCCTCTAGGAAAATAATTCAGTATCTGCTCTAGACTTGTTGGATCTGTGGTCTGGGCTATTTTTGCTTCCCAGTGCTGTTCAGGAATTACTGTGACAAGCTGTGTAACCAGAGCATCAGTGCAACTAGAGCAGACTCAGGGTGGCAGTCTGAGTGGAGACTGGGAGCGGAAAGCCAGACTGTCCAGCTCAAACCTGACAGTTTAATGAATCTAATCGAGTCTCAGTGTGCATTTACTTTGATAAAATGTAAATTTCTTTTTTTTTTTCAAAAATCAAGGGCTAGAATTTTTAGATTCTCTGCTTTTTTTTAATGATATTGTATATTACAGTAGTCTCTATAGTTTACAATTTATTCAGAGTATGCCTAGTACCTTCAAACTGAGGCAGGCTGTTTCATTAGTAAGCAGCATTGTTAATGAGATTAGCTTCTTTCTCAATTCTTATCATTGTTCTTATTGGAAATGCCAAATTTTAATGTCTAGAGCCAAAAATAATCAATTTATATTTAACAATGTTCTTTTTTTGTCCTGTCATATTTGCAAAATGCTTTGTCCCTTGGCTTTTCTTGGGTATTTCCTTTTTCACTGGGGACTTGCGATGCCAAATGAACTGCAGAATTTCCAGTAGGTCCCATGGCTTCAGTAGCTTGTGATCCTGTATAGAGGTTTCAACAGTGTTTCAAAGGTGGAAGAAGAGAACAAAGAGTTTTTCTAGATGTCAGGTAAAGCTGATTTTTTTCCTGAATACCCTTTAAAAATAAGTATTCCAGAAAATTGCTACCTTTAGATATTTATTTGAAAAACTGTCGCATATGAGTAATGGCTGGGTTCATGATCCTATACCCAGGCTTGGCAGGATGCCACAGAGCACCAGAGTTGCATGCTTAACCACACCTTCTCTGAGAAGGAAACCAGAGGGGATTTGTAGGGAGCCACCTTGTTAATATTATTGTCTTGCATCAGACAGTTCAGTGTTCTGACCTGTTCGGGTAATTTCTACACCTGAACGAACAGGGCAATGAAAGATAAAACCTCCATGCAGCACCAGCTAACACCTAAACTCCTCTGATCCTGTCTGCCTTGTCTGTAGCATTGCTTCTTCCCTGCACAGGTACCTGACAACCACAAAACTTCTTAAAATTGATATGCTAATGTGGAAGGTAAAGTCCATCAGCTCCCGAAAGGTATCAAAATAATCACAGTGACGCATGTAATAAGCTGCAGTAACTTTGACGTAGGCACAGTGCTGTTGTTGTAGCATCCTCACGGATCAGGTCAGTCATGATCCACTGCCCCTGTCCAGAGTGCTCAGAATAAGGCTATGCTGCTCTCATTGATGGGGAAGCAAATAGTGGCAAACCAGCATTCAGCACAGGTTTCATTGTTCCTGGCATTTTCCAGGCTAAGCTTTGTTAAAGGCTATTAGAAGATGGCACTGAACTGCAAAGATGAGATTTCACTGTGCTATGAAACTCCCACAAAAGAGTGGTAATTGAAATTGCAGGTTTGCATGGAGGCCTATTTGTTAAGATGCCTGGCTCCATTCAGAGGCATGCCTTGCAAGAGAGGACTGTTGTCAAAAAATGACCCTCCCTCCCTTTCAGCTGCACCAATTTAGGGAATTCAATCCGCTGGAAACTTCTGAAGATTTGGGGTTCTTCATGCATGTAGCAGATGGTGGATACTTGAGTGGGTGCTGCATAGACGGGAAGTTTGATGGAACTTTGCATGGAAGAAGGGCAGGAGCTAGAAATTAAGCAATTGTAACTCTAAGGAAGTTTATTGTTCTGTGGTTGACTTGGGAAACATTTGTGGAAAGTGAAAAACCAGGGTGGTCCCATGGGTAGGCTGTGGACATCACCCAGCTCATGGAATTTGTCCATCCATGATGACCCCTTTGCTCTGAGGAGATGAGAACCATTTGTGAGGGCAGCAGGTAAAACCCAAAAAGCCCTTTGCAACTGTCTATAACCCAGTGTTTAAAACCTATAAATCACAGTCCCCACAACTGGCATCCCTCCACTAGCCCTGGGTAAGGTTGGACGACCCTGAGTCAAGAGCAAAAGAAATAGATCATGGCCCGAATCCAGCACCCTTTCTCTGGGCCCCACTCACCTAGCCACAGGAGATGAGTATGGAAACCAAAATCACTGCAAGGCTCCTTCTCCCCTTGTTTCTCTGAGCTGGGATTTTTACATCTCCTGTTACAGCTTGCTTGCATGGAGGTACTATAACCTGGTGACCACACTTTGGCACCTAAGTAACAATTCTGGTCAGAAAACAAGGGAACAGAAATAAATAATCTGAATGTTTCTATGTTTTTATTCCTTAAAAAAAAGGAAACACTCTACCACAATGACAGCTTTCCTTCCAAACTCCTTGAGACACAAACCCACAACAGTGGGTTGTTCCCATTAGGCAAGCTCCATATATTTCCATAAATCCATATTTCAGTAACTGTGCCAAGCCACAGGCAATGGCAGAAAAAACATGAGCATCTCCACTGTCTTCAGCAACCTACCTGTTCTCTGCAGCTTTGGTTCCCTTGGAGCTTCATTAATCAATCCATTTACTTCTCCAGATAAATGAAGTTCCTGGAACCCCCATAACAGGGGAATTTCTGCCTTTGAAGGCATTTTGTGGAAGTTTAGTGTAGCCTTACGCTTTTTTGGTTAAAGAGAGACCTCAGAGCTTTCTCAATGGAAGTGAGGTGCTTCAACAGAATGCTTATAAACTGTTTTATAAAAGAAGGGAAAACATTAAAAGTGTAAAATTAAGGAAGTGAAAAAAAGCTGGGGAAAACTGAGCTAAATCCTGGGCCCACCAAAGTCCAGAGCAGACCTGACTGACTTATTTCAGCCAAGTCATGCTCATCAAAACACCACATCAGAAATGTCAAACCTGACTATGTAATGAACACCTTAAACAGTTTCACGTTACCTTATAAAACAGCATGTGAATCTGTTAATGACTCTTTAGCTCTTTTCCTTTCCTTTCTCCCTCATTGTTAAACCCTGCATAATAAGCTTTGATTCTGGGAATGTATGAAGTTATTTCCATAAGGCTACAAGTGTCTCCAGTTTGTAACCTGCACGATTCTCCACTGCAGAACAGCAGCCTGTAGCCTGCCTTTTGCTTCTTGCACCTTTTCAGACCATTTCCTTCTTAGTGTGGGTGTCTCATCACCTTGTAAATGGAAAAGATGTTCTATCATTTCAAAACTTAAAGTACTCGCACCTCTACCTGCTGTCATGAGATGGGGTTTAAGTGGCACAGGAAGTCCTACAACTATTTGAAAAATAAAATTATAAGAGACTTTGGAAAGCAGCATTTGCAGTAGGGCTTCCCAAGAGATGGGGGTGTACAGCTGTTTTGGACCAACAGCAGGACAAATACGGGAGTAAACAAGCACTAGCAGCCTGTTGGAGGATTTCAAGACTACTGTGGAGTGTAGGTTGCAAGACTGGCACATTTATTACTTTCTATGTTAACAAGTAATTGAAGTATTGATCAAAATCTTGAGTGGCAGCATACCAGGGTGACTCAGACATCTTCGTTAACTCATTGGCTTTTTCTGCGTGCTGAAGATTAGCTGCTAGCTTTGTCCCTCCATTGCATGGCTAGTTGTAGTAGGCTCATTTGTGCCACATGGGAACAGTGGGCTCAGCTGCCCTGCATCCCCCCATGAGACATCCCTTAGGCACAGAGTCTCCCAAGGCTCCCAGTGGGACCATGCAAAGGGAATGGACAGTCTCAGGTCTTCCATTCCCTTTGGAAGTGCCAGGTCACGCCACTGAAGCATGCCTCTTATTAAGGGCTATATGCAGTTTAGGCACTTTCACTCTTGTCCTTTTTCTCTGTTCAGAGATGCTGTGCAGCACTTCAGCAAAGGACAATCTGGCAAAGATGTGGTACCTGATCACTAAAACTGTTTATATCAACATGGTGACTGTCTCCAGCTGGAACACAGTAATGCATTTATTAGTTACAGGAGCCTAGTTAATGACTTACAAATATTTCCCGCTTTCAAAATATAACCCAGAAAGAAAAATTTTACAGATCAATGACAATTTTTAGTTTTCTGGTTTTTTTCCCTGCTTTCCTTCCCCTTTTCTCCCAAGAAAATAGGTTGTGGTAGATGGTTACGTTTTTCACGTTCATCAAAGCAAGTAAGAAAATGAGACATGAGTTGACAAATGTTGTACAGAAGGTAAGTGTCTGGTATTTTGCAGCTAAATATATTTTATGGAAGACATTAATTTACATTGTAGGAGATGCAAAACTCTCCAGCTTTTAAAGGAAATGAAATTATATCATTTCCAAGTCAGTACAGAGAATTCAGAACCTTTTATTCTTTGTTTAAATTGTGAAGAATGAGAGGCCATCAAAAGAGATTTATGTTAAATATAGAGAACAATCTACATTCCTTGATTAAGTCTGACCTTTAACTAACAGGGGAGAAAAACAATAGATTGGAAATATATTTCAAAGGAGACATCTCCACTCAGGTTTTCTTTTCCTTTTAAGAGCTTCATCTACAAACCTTTGAAGGCCCAGAAGTCTTAATTCATTGCCATTAAGGAACACAAGAAACTTCAGAAGGACCTAGAGATAAATAATTAGTCATTGTGTGACTGAGGAGAGACTTTTTTACTTAATATTGAACATAAGAGTTTAAATGAATTATGTTCAAAGAAAGCATGGCATAGCACCAAACAATTCATATTATAGTCCAAAACCATGGCATTTTTTTCTCCTGATTTACATAATCCGTTGTAGTTCTCCCAAACTTTCTGAAAACACAAGCCTTTCATCAAGTTTTTGGTTTTGTTCTTTTAATCTCGAGTGACTTCTGCAACATTTAAAAGACAAGACATGTCCTTGTCACATTGTATATCAGTTCTGATATTGCACTGAGTCCTTTTTAGGACACATGGGAAAAAAACCCAGCCTGTGCTGAGGAAATTATTGTGACTTCTAGCTCTGGCACTCACAGTTGGGAAAAGGGTTTAATTCTGCCTTGCCACAGACTGCTCATGTTTTGGTACTTCCAGATCTACTGACTCTTTACACAAACTGTTATAACCTCTTACAGCACACAACTTAGTACCTTTTTCATGGTCAACTTCTATGTGTTGTTCAGGAGAAAGGGGAAGATCCTGTCTCATCATTATCACTTTGGTGCTCCATCACCTGAGGGAGTTGTCTTCCCTTTCTCTTGGGATGTCTCCCCATCCCACGCTTGGTTGCTACAACTCTGTGTGGGTTGGGAGCTACCATTGTAAAAGCTGGAGATTTACAATCCTACTTTTCAGGAGGAACTAAGAAGTTCAAATCTGGACATGACTCTACAAAACCTAACTTCAAACTCAGCCTGAGCTTGTTCTAAGTTGTGAAAGGGCTGGGGTCTTTTTATTATTACAAAATGTTTCCATCTCTGAATTTCTGAGTTCAAATTAAGCCATAAATAATGTAATCCTTCAAGGTAAGCTACTCTTTCCAGATTTCTAGAGTATTGTGAAGGACCAAAAATCTTGAGATGGTTTGGCTAAGGATTAGCTGCAGAAAATTGTGATTTTGTGTGTGTCTTGTCTTACTGTCATTCTAAATGTTTCTTGCCAGGAGCAGGAATCATCTCATAGACCTGAAATATGAAATATTTCCTCATTGAGAAAAGACAAGGTTCAAGTCAATGAGTTGTAACAAAAAAATGTCATGGAAACCAGTGGCACCACTGGAGAAAATAAGCAGTATTCACCAGGTGAAAGAGTTTCTTTCTCAGACCATTAAGTAGGCAGAAATGCTCAAGTAAACCTCATTACATCACTTGGTGATGTAATCACATCACTTGGTGATGTAATCCATGTGCTAACCAAAATGCTTCAGTGGTGATTTAAAGGTAATTGAACTATATTAATTGGGAGTTTACTTGTTATGTGATGTCTTTATATAATTTTACTGTATAGCGGTAAGAAAACAGAAATTAATTTACCCACACACAATACAATGATGCTTATTAGCTGTAATCACAACTACTGATGAATACAAACTATAGCACATTAATGAATACTAAGGGGAAATACCAAAAGCCAAACAATTTGCAGTTATGGAAACATCCTATTTTACAGTGAGGCCGTAACAATTCATACAATACTTTTCCATGCTGCACAGAGGAAGAAGGCAGTGTTATTCAATTGACATGCAATCACAAATTAACTACATGGGGGTTTTTGTCTGTTAATGTTCAGTACCTTCCTGTTGTCTACTCCCATAGTACCAACATATCTCCCAAAGTTTTATGAGCCCATCTCCCAGAGAAAAATGATTTCTAGAGAGACTTACATCCACATATCTTAGCCTTTCATCTTTGGGGAGGAGCCCTCTGAAGGTGCCTGCCTCTTCTCAAAGACCATGCTGAGAGGGGAGATAGCTGACTTATACTAGATGCCCTACGTACATGACAAAGTCAGGCAACAGGAATCCCTCTCTGACATTCCCTCAGCCACCTCATACCCGCATCTTCCCTTCTCCACTCTCTAGATGCATCACAATGAGGAATGTTGTGAATGAGGTACAGCTGTTTAAGCTGGAAATGATGCTATGTTACTTCCTGGAAAAAACTTTTTTCCGGTTTCTTTGAATTGCAATCAAAAGCTTAGGCAAAAAATCCTTTCTTCCTCTAGGAATGAAAATGACAACCCTTTGAAAAGTCTCATAAAAGCTGTGTTAAACAATTTCCTTTATAGTTCACACTACATACTATAATTCTGAGGATCGCACACTGTGTATATCTATGTATGCGGAAAGCCATTTACCACATGCCTGCAAAAAAACCCCAAAGATCCTGGAAACGAGAGAGATTGTAATTTGCAATGGATACTGTGGTCAGGCTGGGCATTGTATTGGACCTTCTTTTCTGCTGCTGTTTTCTCGCTCTTTGCTCTCAGCATTTATTTTTTAATCAACTCTTCAGGATATATATTTAGTGTACTTTGTTGGGGCTGTTGTCTGAAAAAAGAAACCTGGATGTGAATTTTGCTGAAAGCTGATCTGCTTAAGCAAAGAATTTATCCCGCGCCATTTTCTTAAACTTCTGTGAAAAAAACATATGAGTGTATTGCAAAATCTATGCACTCTTAAGGTCTCCCTGCACTAGTTTATAGGGAGCACAGAACAGGTCTCTAGAGCATAACAAATTCTTCCCTTCACACTTGCAGTTCTGGTTGTCACCAAACAGTTTATTAAAGGTCAAGCTCCTGAGTAGTTTCAGCTCTGCATTTTGTCATGTGAGCTAGGTTCCTAATGTCGCTGAAGAAAGATACATCTCTTTTGCATTTGGCAGAGTACTTCTGTTCAGTCCCTTCCTCTGCCTGCGGAGATGTAGATGTGCATCTTCCCTCAGGGTGCTCCTGTGTGGTTGCAGGAGAAATGAGGAGCTCTCAGTTCCTCCTCTTAATGTCTGACTTTGGATAAATATCTGAATGGTGAATGAGACAATACCAGGAATCACATTTTCAAACATGATGCCCAGCCTGGAGAACCCTTCCCTTATCCTGACACAAAAGGACACTGTCTCAGTGTGCCTGAGGGCACTCACTTCAGCATTGGGAGATCACGTGTACCGCACTTAACCCAAGCAAGGATCTTAACCAGGAGCAACTGCTTTTCAGTCACCATTTTATGTGGAGGAGGGCTTTCCCAACAAGCCTTTCTCGTGAGCTTGGTCTACATTATGTAAAATAAGCCTTCACTAAGACATGGAGTGAGACCAACCCTTTAGGCTGCTGGCTCAGGCAGGCACTCTGAAGAGGAGAGCACCTGGTTTTCACCCCAGGTACGTGAATGCTGCCTTTATGCAAGGACAGTTAGGACACAGGTGGATACATTTCTCAGCACCTCAGCTAACCTTTCATGAACGGCTAAGGCTCTCCATGACGTGAGGTGTGAACGCAGATGTCTGTACAGAAGCAAAATGGTCTCCCAAGGTTTCGGTGAGTGTTATAACCACTTTTTCTCCAATTTACTTTTTGGTCCCTTTGAGTTTGTCCTGTTAAGAAACAAAGTGCAAGACCTCATTTGAAAAAATAAAGTTTAAAAATTCATCTTTTCATTTTTTGAAAAATATATAATTTTGCTTTGAATTGAGGAGCAGAAGGCAAGAGTACTTCATAGTGCCATAGTTGTAAGCTGAATATAACTTATTTTATCATGTACCACTGGACTGCCAGTTGCGTCAGGGCTAGATCTTTCACCCCGGAGTTTTAGGTTGTTGCTCTCACTGAACTCCTTCATACAAAGGTTGAACTTACCACCTGCTGTCATGCCATTAGTGATACTGTTTGACTTTTTCTCTCTGCTGCTCTATTACCTTGCAAGGTAATAATTACAGATACTTTTCCTTCTGTAAGTCCCAATCTATAAGGGCTTTCATACTGAAGGCAGTCCTGTTTTCATGAAGCTTCCTGTGCTTCACCAGAATAAAAGCTTCCGGCCCCAGTATAGGGGAGAAAAGTGAAGTGCGTGAAGATCTGCTTCAAAATTTGTTCAGACCTCTAAGTTTGCAATGCAAGTTCCACAGACTGTAAATTAGACCTTTCAATATCAGTGTTTTATTAGTTTTAAAGGCAGTTGAATTTGCTGCTTTGAAAAATCTTTAAAAATAATTCTTCTGAAAGAAAGACTCAAGCCGATGCTTGGTCTGTGTCTAATGATCTGGAAAACTGCTGGTTCAGAACCACTCACTCCATGCATACCAGTGAAAGACATGCTTAGCCAGGCTGGTGAGAGAGGCGATATGTTAGTTCATAGCAGAGAGAAAGGCTGTCCAAGTGCATCTTTGACTTCTTTGGTGTGAAATACATTTTTCTGTCACACTTTCCGTGACATATACAAATGGGGTCACAGGTCTCACAAGTTATTGCACTATGCTGATATTCAATCTATATAGCACATTGGATTGAAGGGATTGCTTTTCACTTCTGATTCTTAAAAAATGCACAAAGATGAGGTTTTTTTCCCTCACTTAAGTGTTTTTGTCTAGTTTTACTTTCACTGGGTTTGCTCACATAGAGCTGACATCTCAGGACAGGGTGGGTGGGGAAGATCTGAATCTGTGGCAACGATATTAGCAAAATCCACACCTTATGTAAAGTAAGCAAGGGGGAGGCAGGTGAAGCAAAAGCAGGTCCATACAGATGACTGAGATTCAGGATATTCTGGTTTTGCTCTCGGCTTAACCACAAAATTGATATCTGACGTGAGGTACTTTTCCTCATCATCTTTTTCCCCATTAATGCAAGATATTAATTCTATTAATTGTTCCATATAAGAAGAAACAATAAAAAGATTATTTCAGAAACCAGACTAATGAATACCAAGGAATCACCTGCTATTAAAATAAATGTAAATTAGGATATCAGAGTTGGGAGAACTACTTCCAGCAAGAACCAAAATTACACATCAGTACCACAGTCATACGCAAGGGAGGTACCTAAGGATGGGTTGCAAACCATCCCTATTCAGATGTAAATGCATGTTTCATGTGAAGCACTGATTTTAATCCCACTTAATTCGGTGGGTCTTTATCTGAATGAGATCTTACAGTTAAAATTGGTAGTTGCCAGTGATTAATACCCAGTGCTTATTGATATCAGCTTAAGTATGTGCAATTAAGGATCCTAATATATAGCAGCCTCCTGTCCATGTCTGTAAATCGTGCCTGGAGTCATCTAAAATGTATCTGTCTATTAAAGACTAAGATAATACTGCTTCTCATGACGGCATAAACCACCATTTCCCATGGAAAATCTGAGTAGGAGAGGGTGGGTGCAGGAACAGCAACAAAATACCAGAAAGATTTTGTAACTCAGACCATAATATTTCAAAGATTTTTTTATTAAAGCCTTTTTTAATGTTGTTTTTAAGTCACTTATATAGCACTCTCTGGCAGTAGAAAACAACACTCTTCTGCGTGTAAAGTATCAAAATGCATTAGGTTAAAAGGGGGTGTTCCATTTTCAGTAGCTACCATTTGTTTAGAAATTGGATAAAGAAATAATTTTAATAACTCTTCTTTACTCAAGAGTAACCTCTCATAAAAGGTCTATTATTTATTGCTTCAGACTGTACTAAATATAAAGCATCGCTTGCATCCTGCAGGTTACTTACTACAGCTCATGATTAGTGAGAAACGTAATTATCTTTAAAAAAAAATTGATACATATATACATTTTTGGAGCATATAATCATTGTCGTTGTGTTGGAAAACAGAATTAATCACAGGTTCTTCAAAACAGAACTGCCCAGAGATAATCACTTTAAAAACTGATGACAGCTTGACTTCGCTTACTGACTTTAAGCAAGTAAATAAGTGTAGCTAGAACTGTCTGTTTAAGTACACCTTTGGGTGGTGGGCATGAATGGCCACGTTGCAAGGGCTTTGGTATATTTGGACTCTTGTGTTATTAAGAAAATAAAAAAAACAAGACTGAAAAAAATCTGGGTCAAACTGTGAATCAGTGGGTCTTCTTTCCTTTGCAGCAAAAACTGAGTAAGGATTTCTAGATATTGCTTAAATGATCAATATTTAAGACTGTAGGTAACTGACTCATCTCTCTAGATCAGAGCAAGGCTGTGTTCTGGTGTCAGATGCCTGGCTCTGCACACCAGTTTTCCAAGGATCATTACATGCCTGCAACTGTTACAAGTAATTTCCACAGTGGGATAAGTTTTTCACTCTTATGCCAGTGATAAATTTCCTGAAATACCTGTTCCTGTAAAACTCTAATTTAGTGAAGTCGTTTATCAATGGCAGATGAGGTCCCTCTATATCAGACTTTGCTATGAGCAAGTTCCACTGTGTACATTTATCTTGCAGCTTCATTTCATGTTATTGATTTTAGAGTAACCATAACTGTTTCATCCAGCCAAGGTATGCCAGGGTACCTCTCGCCTCCCTGTCTCTGCATCAGTCTGAATGCTCAGGAGACTTCTCCCTTTCTTTCATTTATATACTCAGCTATAAAATCCAGTGTGGCAAGCCCAGAGCCTTGGCGCGTTCGGTCAAGGAGAGGAAGAGAGGCACACCAGAGGGGACACGAGGACTCTGCAGACAACATATGAGTCTGATCCTGGTTTCCTCCTGAACACCAGGAGGGAGAGCTGTGCCTGGAGCCTGGATTGCACACTCCTCTCAGGACATCTCTGGTCACTAGTGATGACAATACCACCTTCACCCAGGCTGCTTGAGCCTGTCCATAGCATTCCACAACCCCAAACTGGAGAGGCGAAAGCAACCTCTTCCCCAGCCACCAACATCCCGAAGGCTGGAATTTTGCCTGGAATATGGTTTTCCCCCAGGTTCCTGTACTGCCCTGCACTAACGTACCTTCACCAGCAGCGGACCCAATGGTACATTTTACTTCTTCGTTCCAGTCAGCAGAAGTTGTCCTGGACTGTGAATATTTCAAGCTCCTCAGGACAGAATTCATCTTTCACCTGTGTAGTTGCCTCACATGACAGAAGGTGGATCTATTACAAGGTATTCTCCAAAACAGACAGCAGGTCATCTTTGCAGGACGGTGCAGTCCCTCACAGGCATGAAGGATCAGGGTGCACTCAGTGCTGCCTCAAGGGAAGGAGAAGTCCTGCCCTTGAACCCTACAGCTACAACCAGGTCTACATCCCTTGGCCTTCTCATGTCTTGGCCTTCTCATGTCTTGGCCTTCATGCCCTTGTCCTGGTTTCAGCTGGGATAGAGTTAATTGTCTTCCTAGTAGTCAGTATAGTGCTATGTTTTGAGTTCGGTATGAGAAGAATGTTGATAACACACTGATGTTTTCAGTTGTTGCTAAGTAGTGTTTAGTCTAAAGTCAAGGATTTTTCAGCTTCTCATGCTCAGCCAGCAAGAAGGCTGGAGGGGCACAAGAAGTTGGGAGGGGACACAGCCAGGGCAGCTGACCCAAACTGGCCAAAGGGATATTTCATAACATGTGACATCATGTCTAGTATATAAACTGGGGGGAGTGGGGGCGGGGGATCACCACTCGGGGACTAACTGGGTGTCGGTCGGGGGGTGGTGAGCAATTGCACTGTGCATCACTTGTATATTCCAATCCTTTTATTATTGCTGTTGTCATTTTATTATTGTTCTTATTATCGTTATTAGTTTCTTCCTTTCTGTTCTATTAAATTGTTCTTATCTCAACCCACGAGTTTTACCTTTTTTTTTCCAATTCTCTCCCCGATCCCACGGGGCGGGGCGGGGGGGGGGTGAGTGAGCAGCTGCGTGGTGCTTAGTTGCTGGCTGGGGTTAAACCACGACACCTATTTTTCAGTGGTTGGACTGAGATTACAGTCAGTCCCTCGCTCTTTTCTTAGCCCTACTGTCTATCACACGCACTTGTAATCACTTGCTCACAGCCTGTCTATAATAAGAACAGGTTTTTGTGTTATAAGGAGGAGGGTGTAACAACCAAGAAAAGGACTTAAAGTATATTATTTCTAGTATCTGAGGAATATTTGGTTACTTGTAGAAGTGAAACTTGTAACCTTCCTCACTTGGAAAAATCTGTCCGTATGGTGCTTATAGATGACATACCCCTGTGGAATAACAGTGCTGCTTACAAGATGTACTTACATATAACACACCCAGCACGAATGTTTGCTATCCTAAGATAACCTCATAGCAATTAGAGCATCATAGGGTGGTAGCTATACTAAGATTATGCAAAGAGTGTTTGCACCAAGAAAAGCTTGCTAATACTTCTTCTGTCCCTCCTGGTTTGCTGTTATCTCACTGTTCTGCGGGTGGAGTCCCTCGCTCACCCACACAATGAGACTGAGCTTGAAGTGGCTCCACCTCTCTCCTTTTACCTTTCTTTGTATCTGGCCAAAAGTGATTAGTTTAGTTTAATTAATTACTTTATGTAATCTATTAGTTAGCACCTGCAGATTTATCTCTAATTGTATTTAAGTCGATATTTGTCTACGATACTAATGTCCCTGTGTGGTGTTAAATTACCTGTGGAATACTATTTTACAGATTCTGATAGAAATAATGTGATTGGTTAATTTGAAATGAAGTAAATTGTATTTGGTTTTATGCATTGATAACACGACCCACTAAAAATCCCATCTCATTTGAAATGCTGTACTGAGCACTGAGGACACACTACTTGCTGCATGAGCACAGCTACTAGAGTTAGCCAGATGAATTTGTATAACGTTCCCCATTGCTACTGCTTTGTGGCCCTTGAATAAGTTCGAACAGACTTGCCACAAAATATGATACATAAAATCAGACCTTAGAGATGTAGCTTGCAAGCATTTACCCTGGCTGTCATTACCAGAAACACACAGGCTTGATAAGGCTTGTTAAACATCTCCAGTATGTCCTGTACAAGTTTTTGGATCACTGGCTGAAATGTAGGAAACAAAACCAAACAAGTTTTGGGTAATCTGATATCCAGATATCTTGTTTGACCCAAAAATGAAATGGCCAGTTTAATTCTCAGGAAGGATTACCTTAAAAAATATAAGGAAATTATGAAATGAAAGTCTGAATATGTTTTACTTATCTGAGAAGTCACCAAAATGAGTTAGACAACAGAAACTTTAAACAGTTCTTCCTTCAAAGGAGCTGCTGTGCAAGCAAGCCATCAGAAAATCAGATGGAGTCTTTTTCCTACAAGAAATTCAAACTGCACTGGACATTAGTTTGTCTCTTCCACACTCCTTTATATTCTCATACGTATGTTCAAAACATATACATCAGCTCCAAATCAAAATCAATTCACATACTAAAGCTAATTACAAGACACAAACAGTTGCAGTGCACAGAGGAAAGTCTATGCACCAGTGGGAATATAAATGACTTTGCGTAGCAAAAGCTCCAGTGGCCGAAGGCTGCCCCTGTCCCCTCCCGGGCACCGTGCAGAGGAGCCGGCTGAGCTGCGGTAGCAGTGATGGTGTGAGCTTGGAGATGGGGCTTCTTTTTTCCCTTGAAGGCTGATCCTGGCTCTGGGCACCCGTGCCGGTGCTCCCAGCAGCTTAGCTGGCACTACTTCGGTCCTGGGATTCGGCTGCCGCTCAGCACTGCTCCCTGCTAGCTAAACCTCAAAGCTGACTTTACAAGGGGTAAGCAAATGATGAAAGACTAGAGGAGGTGAGGACAGGACAGGTACTTCAGATTTTTTTTCTAAAAGTCCTTTCAGCGGTTTACGGCTGGTTAAGCTGTAAAGGGCCATGCAGAAAGCCACAATGTTTCCCAGCTCTTGTTTCCAGAGCTTCTTCTGTTCCACTGTCTCAAACGATTAGTAAAACTATGGATAAAAAGCAGTGCAAGACCTATAGGGGCATATGCTGATGGATATTGAAGGCCTATAGAGAGCACAAATAGGACACCTTCTTAACTAGATTTCCAGAATTTCTGAGGCATAGGTTACAAATGGGAGTGTTTTGAGGGCCGGCATCCTTCAGAGCTGCTCTTGGAGGGAACATGAGCCAACAGAGTGCTTTCAGCCATGAAAAACTAGTACACTCATAAGAAACTGATTAACGAGGCATGCATGTGCATTCATCTGTCTGAACAAACTCATGTGAAATTTGGGGAAGAAAATAATCAATAATTCCACTTTTTTATACATCTTAGTATCCTACCAATGCCAGGTTCCCCATGGAGCAAGCCAGCCCACACCACCTGACAAATACTGGTACACAGTGATCTAGAGCAGCAGTGAGAGTACTTCCCAAAAGAAATGAAGTTGCAATGAATCACTGTGATGAATATCCTGGGGCAACAGCTCATCCTGTGAAGGACAGTTTTAAAAATGTTTTTCTTTTCCATCACTGAAATATTGTCCCATCAGAAAGCACTGATGAATGAGTTACGCTGGATATGACCCATCTCTGCAGCAAGATGAATCTGCCTTTTCCCAGCGAACACAACGTGAGGCTTAGCGAGCCGATCCGTGAACCAGGGCACTTCTGAAGCACTTTGATCCAGACAAGCACGCAGAGCAACCTCTGGATGGCATGGCTTCAGAAGAGCCAAGCCACCGGCTCCCTGTGCAGTGTGCTGCAAGAGTCATCAGAATCATTAGGTGGAACAAAAATTTGCTCGTATAAGAAAAAAACATCGGGAGCTTGGGGCTGTAAACCAAAGCAAGGGACTGTAAACCCGTTTCTAAATGAGCTGACCAATACAAAATCAGGATCATGTCTTCCAAGGGCATGATGATGTTTCATAATGGAAATTAGGTCAGATCCGCGTTCCTCATCTTAAGCAGAGTTGGTATCTGGTTACCAGGGCCTACTCAGAACATATATGCCTTTGTCATACATTTCATGAGTAAAGCAGATTTTGAAAAGTAGATCAAAACAGGAAAAACATGATGCTTTAAAGACTAGGGCGTGTTTCATACAGTTCGGGTGCCTTTAAACTCACAGCAAGAAAAACAGGATGAAACAGTCTGCTCATGTTGCAAAGATGGCTGCACTTTTGGAGAACCTTCTCTATCTAATTTGAGCTAGACTGGATCCTATGAATCTATAATAGGGTGGGGCAATTATTCTCATGTCTCTGAGAAGCTACAGTTTAGAAAGAAATCACTGGAGATTGCTAGGAAATGGGAAAGGATGGGGCCTGTGTCTGTCTCAGGACAGCAATACTAGACAAGTCCTTGACTATAATACCTGTACCCTATCTAACTCTGTGATTAACAGTCAGTCGCCACTGACTTTAGGTACAATTTCACAGTGCAAGGTCCTTTTCTATTTCTTTTGTAACTTAACAAAATGTTAACATTTCATTAATGTTAATCCTCATTTTACCACAAATTTTTAATATTCAACCATTTCTCATGACAGTCCATACTCTGTTGTTTTTGGGTGTCCTGGCCAGGATCCTTGAGCTGAGAAGCAATTACTGTTTTCCATGTCTGGAAAGATGGATGTTTGGAGAACTTGGCATCCTTCACACTGCAGCTTTGGCAGAGGAGAAGGAGCTAAGATCGTCTGCCCACCCTCCATGCTCCTACCCCAGTACCATCGCCACAGCTTCTGCCCAGTGCATCCTAACGGCACGGTGGCATCCACAGTGGCATCCCTAAAATTCACTGGATGAGGCAGAAAATATCCAGCCTGTCTTTTCTCGTGAAGCAGCAGAATTTTTAGATGCATGACAAAATTAGTATTTTCTCCTTTTTCAGAGACTTAGTCCAGAAAGAATCAGATTTACGGTAGTAGCTAATTGCACCTTCATAATAACCACATAAAAACATTTTATAGTTCAGTTACTAGCAAAGATGTAAAGGATTTGGATGTAAATTTGGACTCTTAAAGGGTTAGGATTACTAGGGATATTTAAAAGGTACTATGCAGGTGAGCTGCTTTTGTAGCAACACTGACAAGAACCTAGTATCAAAGGTAATTACAAATATCTTCAAATTTTGCTGCTAAAAAAGCCTTCCTCATAGGGTTTACCAGCAGATGATGACAAAACTTCTTCCCTAAGAAGACAGGCTTGGGACCCCAAGCATCCTGCACCGAAGGAGCTCATCCGGCTGGGTGAGCAAGGCTGAGCGCTCCAGCCCGGCTGCCTCGCTGCTGCAGGGGAAGCCGTGCCGACACCGAGGGGAGTTGTGAATACGAGTGTTGGCAAGGGCAGAAATGCTCCCGACATCCATGTGATTAATGCAAGCCATGCTTGCAAAAACACGACAAACCCTGACCTGCATTAATCACATTAAGAACGGGAATTATTTTGCCTGTCACCATGATTAGGCTGAAAGTGTCAGAAGGAAACTTTTTCCACATTTGCAATTATTAATATTTGCTGAAATGCTTTAAAGCATTATTTAATTAAACTTCTTTTCACTACGAATAAGGCCCTCTCTTGCACTTTTCACCACGAATAAGGCCCTCTCTTGCTCTTTTCACCCAATTGTCTGTCTCATGCTGATAAGGGTGCTTTTGTCCCACCCATCGTCTTGGGGTTTGAGGGTTTTTTTGCTAGTTATGGAATTTTTAGTGGTTTTTGATGAAACTGAATTCTGAGCTCTTCTAGTCTCTGAATTGTTTCACTCTGCCGTACAAACAGGAGGTAACAATGGCATGCAAGGGATCTTTCACAGCGTCTATGTTTCCCCTTGCCTTCCTGGGGGGAGCTCACAGCTGGCCAGAAAGCAAAAACCACACAAAAAAAATAAAAAAATCACACATGATCAGGTTCCATGCAGAAGTGACAAAGAGATTTTTCTGGAAGGAAAAAAAAAAGACACATCAGAGAGAGCTTAGACAAGCCAGTGAGGTTTAAGATATGCAGCATCAGCAGGAGTTTGAATCTGGGTCTGCTGCATTTCAGTCCTCAGCTCCCTCCCTCCCTCCCTCTCTCTGACCCCACCAAAATTAAAGCAAAAGATTTTATCTAAAGGGACATCCTTCTGCAGGCATCTTCATCTTCCGCCAATCTACATTTTGAGATGGAAAAAATGTTTCATACACCAAACCTTCAGTTACTTGTGATATTTCCAGGAAACAAGGGGTTTTAAATCCAAAACTATTCTGAATCAAGCTGGAGACTTTGCTTCCAAAGAAGATTTTCTTTAATTTTTTTTTTTTTTATTTCTGCACTGATCCATTAACTTATCAGGGATAATGGAGAGCATGTTGCTTCTTGTGTTACAGTTCTAATGTATAGCATTTGTCAGATTTGGTAATTTTCTGTTTACAGGAAGCCAACATTTACCAGTCATTAGTCTTTATCCTTTTCATCCTTTTGCAGCAAGGAGTGATCTGTATTTTCTCCAGTGGAGTCATTGAGATTTGTAAGCCATGTAGCCTTGAATCTGATATTATTCACAATAGGAACACTCTCTCAAATTAACTTATTGGAGAAAAATGTAAATCAATTATGTTTACAGCTCTCAACAAACAGAATTAAAATGTTCCACCAGTCTGCTTCGAGTTCCTAATCATTTGTGTGATTAACCCAGTGTCTGGGATTTGCAAGAGAGCATGAGATGAATTGGTTTCTCTTAATTATCTGACATAGTTCAGTTATTCTGGAGGTGTCCTAAAAAAAACAGGCAAGCAAACAAACCCCCCCTTCAAATAATTATCCATCGAGAAATGTATAACACTCACTGCCGTTCCTCAGGACCATTGCGCAGCGTATATGCAAGCTGGAAGGTCACGCTCTTGAGACAGCAAATGAAGCAAAATCAATGACAGGCCAAGAATAAACGTATGACCAGCCTGACTCTGGTCAGCCTGCTCATGAAGGAGCGTGAGTGAAGGCAAAAGAATTCAGCGTATGATATATAGAAATGCAGTTCTTAAAAATAATGAGCAACAGCTGAAAAGGTGAAGATCAAAGTGCCACTCACCTCCCCACTGCAACATTTTAATACTGTCTTCTGCAGTGTCCATCTCCCACCGATTCCACTTTGTTTGGACCAGTACAATAAGGAGGCTTTGATGATCCCCAGGCTCTGTCTGCTTTTGCAATCATGTTAAAAGACGATCCCTAACCGATACGTGTGATTTGGTTCCCAGCTCTGAAGAGCCCTTTGGGGCCGGAGGGGTCTGCCGCACAGCACCCCACAGGTCCTGCTCCCGAGCTGACAGCCATGGGGGTTGCACCCAGGCTCCCCACCCCTCTCCTGCGGAGAGCAGGGGTGTCTTTGGGCACGTCTGAAAGACGCACTACGCGTCTTTCAGACGTGCCCGAAGAAATACCAGGCCTGGAGCTCTTTACCTTTCTGTACACTGATAGATCACCATTTTTAACACTATGATCACTTCTGTCTTCCCAGCACTCACGGGAAGCAGAAGCTGTGCCATTGTACATATGGGAGATTGAGGCAGAGCCCAAAGCCCAAGCACATGAAGGCTTCCTAGGTAACTGGCTTCCACAAAAGTGCATTATTTCAGGAGAATTTGGTGTGCCGATAGCATCCAAGAGCCCAGACGGCTGTTCTGAGAGGCAATGGCTGGGTCAGCCCTGCACGAGAAGTCAGCCTGGGGCGCCGGGCCGGCTGTGCTCGCCCCACTGCAGGAAGAGTTCAACCGGCCAGGAGGGAAGGGACCAGCCCTTCACCCAGAGAAGAGACGAGCCTCCAGCTCCGCAAGAGCCCCGGCACGTCCCGCTCTCCGCACGCGCAGGCTGCCATGGGACACGCGCCGCAAGCCCCTGCACCAAAACGCAGTTGCATGCAGCAGGAGCGCGCTGTTCTTAGAAAGAGCGTGCTGTTCTAGGCAGCCTTCATCCACCTCCGAATTTCAACAGCCCAGATCCTTCACATCCTTATGTAAGTCTCTGCTCAGTCTAGAGTTTGACAAAATACATACTTTACGCACAGGCTGTACCGATACCTAAAATCCAGCATTTACTGGCTTGAAACACTGATAAAATATCACATTATTTATTCCAACCTTATAATCAAAAAGTCAGAATTACAGTAAATGGAATCGTTTCTATCCTGTGTTTTAAAAGGTCTAATTATTTTATTATTCAATGTATGTACATGCAGATAAGTAATAATTATTCTGAGTATTATCCTGCATAATAGAGCCAGTTAAAGCTCAGAGATAATAGCGCTGAGACAGCTCATTATACCAATTTGTACAAAAATAACAGAATTATTTTTTTCTTCTGAACAAACTTGGTCTGGTTTGATAATAGCAAGTTTCAATCGCTTCTTTATTTGCTGAAAGATTAAACTATGTGCAGCCAGTATAGTGATTGTTATTTTAATGATGAATCACCATGTGCTTTCCTATATGATTCAAAGAGGAATTAGCCATCCAAAGGAGTTGAAGACAAATTCCTGTAAGGCTACACTAAAATAAGGATGATCCTGAAATTATTGCACATCTGTTTATAAACAGCCTTCTTACAGGAAATGTCACTTACAAGTTCACGCTGCTAACAGCTGAGAAAGTCAGATGGGCGTGGAAAGGAGGAAATGGTGATGTTTTCCAGTATCTCAGAACCACGCACGCTCGAGGTGCAGAAACCCAGTTCTGCCATGGAGCGCGTTTGGTTTTGCAAAGGCTGAATTTATACCCCACAGCAGGACAACTCCAACACAGCAGGTGGCTTTCCTGCAAAAAGAAGACAGCTTTATTCCCTGATAACCCAGCTGCCCAGAGTACCCCGTGCTCTCTGGTGGATCTAGCAGCAAGCTGCCCTCAACATGCCTACAGAAGGGAAGTCCCATGACAAAGCACGTGTTCTGTTTTTCCAGCCCTTTTTTCTTTCGTATCCCCTCATCCAAGCTCGCTTCACTCAGCTCCTCATCTAATCCCTTACTCCACTTTTGCCCTGAATTAAAAAACTCGGGGAAAAAAAGCAGAAAATATAAAACAAACAAAACAATCGCTTGGCACTCTTGGCTCCTTTCTCTCTTACTCCATCTTGTTTTTTCCTGCCTGGAGGCCGTAGGCTTGACATGGCCCAAGGCCACAGGCAGGGCCACCGCAAGACCGAAGGATCCAGCCCAGGGCACTTGAAGCATCAGCCAGCCCCATGATGCACAAGCCGTAGTGGGTTTCCCTAGCACCAGGAATTCCTCTTACCCCCCAAAAAAGAGGGCTGGGTCAGGGGGCTTGGAGCGGGGCTAAGGGGTGAGGCTGCCCACCAGTGCCCGGGTGAGGCCAGGACGGAGCGAGACAGCCCATCAGTCTCCGTCAACAAGACGGGTTGTGTTTCCCAGCAGTGACCTCCGGGTCACCCGCAGACAAGTGCGATGCAATTGCTGAGCGCAGGTACCAGCGGAAAGGATCAGACACCTTCACTGGCACCGGGCAGGGCAATCAAACCAGATGGGTGGCTGCAGGTCCTCAGGGGACGCTGCGCCAGCAGCAGACACGTGTTTCTGACGAATACCCGCGTCTGTTCAAAGGCATGACGCTTCTGTCTCACATTTAGCCACCACCTTCTCCCCATTAATTGTGTTTAGGAGGGGCTCTGCATCATTTCCATTGTCATTGCTGCTTTTCTCAAGTGAGTTGTTCATCACTCTAAATGTATAAGATTATAATCATTGTTAATTTTGACTAATTACTAAGGCAGTTGTTTCTTCTTTAATACCAGCTTGATTCAGAGAGGGAGTTTGTAATGGGATTCCGGTTGGAAGCAAAAGCTGCTATCAATGCTAAGCCAGCCGATGCCGGCTGCTGTGAGTTACTGGCGGATTGGAAAGCGTTCAGGAGGCTCGCTGCTTCCGACCCAGGGGACTGCTCGTCCAGCCCCTGCTGTACCATCAGTAATGCCCCCCCGCATCCCGCAGGCAGGCGTGGGAGCAGGCAGGGCACCACACCAGAGCTCCTGGGGGGAGACACCCCACCGCCTGCCCTTGCTGCAGCTGTCACCTCCCTGGGCTGGCGGGGGCCCTCGTGACACCAAAACCATGCTCTGTTGAGGAGCAGGGTCCCTGGAGGACTCAGGAGCTGTAGCCACCTCAGTGACACCCACAGGTCACGGTGCATGGCCTACAGCAGAAGAGCCTGGTCAACGTTACCGACGGATGACCACCTTCATCCCACACCATGTGCTGCGTTACTGGTACATAGAGCTTCCCACCGAACTCCCAAAATCAACCACTGAGAGATCCCTACAGACAGAGCTAGGCTTACCCACGCCCTCCAGATGATGGCTGGTTTCTAATCTGGATGATTCTATCAGAGACCAGCTAAACTTGGCTATTTGAGACTTTGTACAAGTACCTGATTCATTTTCAGTTTGCATACAAATATTTCAAAAAACCTCTAAACCCAGCAAATCTACCTGTGGGAAGAGCTTGGTCTGCTTCTGACTGAGCACTGAGGAGCACAAAACTCCTTGGCTCCTGGGGGCAGTTTTGACTGGAGGATCACCAACTGCAGCATCCCGCAAGGTCCCCCGGGATGTCTCCTTGAAAGGGAGGCAGCTTACCCTGCCACCTCACAGACCGACATGGGGGGTGGCTGGGGCTGCAGCTGGCATCTCCCCCAAAGTCAGCTCTGCCTCAGAGCTGTGTCCTGGGAGCAGGGCACGACCGGGCCGAGCAGCAAGGAGGGGACTGACCCACTGCCACCTCCTTTTCTCATGGGATGGGGGCTGCCAGGGCAGTGCCAGGAGCTTCTGGAATGATGACTCACTTTCAAGGAAGGAAAATAAGGCACAGAGGAAGAACTAAAATAAAATCTCCATGGAAAAGGAAGACTTTCATTTCAAGCCTTTCTGTCTTGCATCCCTTGGAGTCTTGTCCTGCAGTGAAAAGAGAAAATCACTGCTATATTGAACACAATTTCATAGCTCACTTCTGCTTTTGATGAAAACTCATTCGTGGGATTTTTTTCTGCACCAGCATTTATGCGTGTGCTCAGGGAACGGGAAGGTTCCCTTTAACCAAATGAAATATTGTTCCTGCCTCTAGACAGACATTATGGATCCTTGCAATTTCTACCTTCCAGCAGAGGAGCCCAAGACTGTGAATTTATTTGTCTGCGGCTTTTGGATTTTTTCTACGCCAGCTACACGAGGGTGAGAGATGCTGCTCCTCGGCCGCGATCTGTCACTGCTTTGACTGGAAGTCCAGGTTCATTCTCGGGCCAAGGCACTGACCCGTCTCCATCACTGACGCAAGCAGAGGGAGCCTGGCTCTGTGGGCGCAGGTGAACTTTTCCACCTTCTCCCCTGTATCGGGGGTTTATTGGAGGAATGGTGCTTGCCCATGTCCTGGATTCCAGCTAGTCGATGACGCTGCCGGTTGCAAATCTTATTCCTACAGTGCTGATGGGTTCCTTTTCCGTAGATTACAAAGGGCATTTTTATCATCTGAATTGCATGAGCCAGCAATACAATTCACTGGAATATAGTACCTCTATAAATATTTCATAGAAAGATGCCAAGCACTATAAATCGTTTCACACAGCCACTCCCGAATGCCACCAAAGCATGGTGCACCAAAGGCATTGCAAGACCTGTGGTCCAAAGCCTAGACAAAGGAGCTGTCTGTCCCATCTGTTGGCAAGGGGAAGAAAATACACTTAAAACCTTGCTCAGACAAGGTATTCACCAGCACGCCACCCCAAGGCTCTGTGACAGCTCTGAATTTTCGTGGCACACAATCTGGGCAGAATGTCATGGAAAGAGTAGGAAAAAACCTTCATATTTACGGCAGAGACTGAGTCTAGCAATGAGCCCCATTGCTGGGGCCCAGAAGCCTTCTCCTGCGTGCTGAAGGAGGCTGACCAGGGATGGCATGGGGCAGAGCGGCGCAAGCTGCAGGATGCCCAGAGAGCAGCTCTACCAAGTGCCTCTTAACACCCGCCGCAGCCTCGTACATCTGTTTATCCCCACCCCTTACCATGCTCTCCAGGGGTGATCTCTGTGCCTGCCCCCTTTCCCCCTGCTGAGCAGCTGTGATTTTTACACAGCAGATGTTGGTACTCGCTCTGAGATAAGTAATAGATCTTTCCATTGGCACAGGGAGTGAGAATCGTTTCTAAAAAAAATAAAATAAGCAGCCTGTTTTGGGGCTTATTGCCAATGTTCATTAAAAAGTTCATTTTTTATTTAAAGATGTGGCATTTTAAGGCCATTCTCTTTAAAATGTTGGTGTTACAGGTCTTATGCAGTGCCCTGAGGCTGAAAAAACCAATGTGGAAATGCTTTGATCTCCGACCTGTAAATGCCTGAGGAGAGGCAGCAATAGCACATTGGGTCCTGAGCTGGTGGACGAACAGTTCACAGGAAACCAACATCTGAGCAGCCTGTCCACAGCAAAGAGTTTCCGTAATTTCCAGAAAGGCTCACTTGCAGTCCAGGACAGAGAGACGGTACAAAGTTTCCTTTCTAATCCCCTCTGTGGCATGTTAAAAATAAGTCAGAAAAGCCACACAGATGCCTTGGAGTGACATTGGAGGCCCCTGCCCGTTTGGACAGAGGAGACCTTTTGTGCAGAGCCCAGTGCAGTGGGTCTGAAGCTTCAGACATTGCAGTAAAATAGCATCAATTTTAATCATCTTAACCAGGTTTGCAAACCTTAAGTAGGTTGGCTTACCTGCAAAGGGAAAGAGCTAAGGACTGTCTTTTTTCCAAGCCAGTCTTTCCATTTTTGCAGCTGAAAGGCAAACAGTTCTGGTAAAGAAATGCCACCTTGGGACTGGAAAAACCACAGTCAGGAAAAACACAGTTGGGACCGGATTTTGTTTGATGCCATTTTTCAGTTTCTTCCAGTATTTTCCCCCCAAGGGAAAGGTAAAGGCTAGCTCTAGCTATGGGCACACCACTGCAGTCAGGAGATGCTTCGCTGGTATGTTAACAGGGGGAAGAAGTGAACCCTTTGCAGTCCAAACCTCAGCTCCCTGAGGGCAATGGGCAAATCCCTGCAGGATAACATCAGGATTTCCCTCAGTGGCTTTCTGTGTCGTGCCAGAAGTGCCCTTCCCTGCCATGCGGAGGACGGAGGTGGCTGAGCCCCCTGAAGCTGGTCACACTGCCCGGGAAGGGGCTGGGAGAGGGGACCACAGGGAATGGCCCTGGGGAATGGGTTCCCCCTTTCCCGTATGGGGATGCTCCCCGGCTCCCACGAGCACAAGCACTCCTTTGGGCCCTGGAGGATGCTGCAAGGGTGCGACATACAATGATACCTGATTTAGAAAGAAGCCAAACGAAAGCCAGAGCATGTGGTTTAGCTTTTAATCACGGCTACACATCATGCCTTGCATTCCTGAAGCATCCGTGCTACAGCAATACGCTGTTAAGCATCACAGCTATTGGAAAATAGCAATTGAGTCCCCCAGGTAGCACTGATATTTCATGTTTATAGCTCTCCGTAGCTCCCTTTAGGCAGGGAACAAAGTTTTGCTCTTACAAATGACTACACCATAACTAATTACATAGTGATCAGTTTGCTATAATAGAAGGGGTTATGTGGTAATGATGACACCCAGAAGGGACTGCAGATCAGATGTAAGGTTCATGTGACACATGCAAAGAGCTGCACTGATATCTCGCTACATACATTATGTTCAGGAGTAAGCAATAACATTATTCATTTTCTAAGCCTTTTTCTCTTTTTCTGGAGTACAGCCCAGGCATTTTCAGACTTCTAACATCTTAGTTACTTATAGGAACTTTTGTATAGTGGTTTTAAGAACCCTTGCCATCAGTTTTTGTAATTATTCCTGAACTTGAAAAGAAATAGCTACAATTTTTAAGTCATCAAGTAGTTCTTATGGTAATAAAGGGCTGAATTAAGCACAGTCAAATACAAAGAACAGCAAAGCTCATCATCTGGGATTCCCAAACCAGAGGGTAATTTCAACTTTGTAGAATTAAACAAAACCACCACCACAGCTTGATAGGAATAACTAAGAAAACAAGCTGGGTCAAGATGAAGTTACTTACCTGGAAATTCATGCCACAGCTTGACTACCACAATTCACGGAAAGTTGGCAAAGCAAGTTTCACCCTGAAGTTTGGGATTTGCTCTCAGAAGACCCTTGGAATCCCTGGTCACCTTTAGCTGCAAACATTTGTCACAAGTAAGAGCAGACGAGACAGCGGCTCCAGCCCGCGTGCAACCTGCTCTGCCTGGATCGCACCACAGAGGAAAAGCACTGTACTTCACACCGACAGGCAAGAACAACTGACTTCAAGGTAGCATCAATTTCTGAACTTGCACTTGGCATTTGAAGACACCTAGGGGTTTGAAGGACCTCCTGCACATCTCCCACATCCCCCTTACAGTTCTCTAGGTGTTTTCTCAGGAGCTGCTTTACTCTCCCTTCGAGATTGATGTTTACACGGACTTTTAGAGCTCATGCAGTTTTTGAGATGGGGGAGATTATATTGTGGCCTATAAACTTGCTGAATATTGGTTTCAAAATGACTATCCACATCATAGGATGTTAATATCTAAATAGCTTTTACAGGATTGCCTCTAACTCCAAGTACCCCCTTGGCACTCCGGGTCCATATTTCTTGCTTGCTTTGTCTCACTGTATAGCTTTTAGTGAGCTTTTATTGTGATATCTAGTAAAATCCCTACCACAGTTTGGGATTAGGGATCAAACTAGTAAATTCCTATAACGTGGCTCCTGGCATTTCACTTCTGTTTGGTTTTTTTGATTCTGAAAGCCATTAGCTAGTCTTTAAATAACTGCCAGTCAGCACAGAAGTCCATACACCCTCAGTCTGGCTGCTCTTAATGCATGGAGGCTATAGAAGATGTTTATGAATAGCCAGGAGGGCACTTCTTGCTTTGGGAGCCAGCTGTGGCTTTGCAGAGCCAGTGTGAACAGAGAAGAAGAAGAGAAAATGGAGAAGCTAATTCCATCTGATTTACTTGTCCTGGAGCATCTCCACTTGGTGGGCTGCTGTTTCTGGACTAACAAACACACACATCACTCTTGGAAAGCACAGGGATTCAGGTATGTCCTGAATCATGACAACCAGATGTTGACTGCTGACAGATCTGAACAGTTAGGAATGGGGCCGTGCAGCTACCTTCTTTGCTTCTTCAGCACAGGACTTCAATGCTCATAAACCAAAAGCGGTAATTCTCCATGATGCTCTGAAACCTGTTTGGCCACTGTGTCAGGGATGCCTTGTGCCTCCGCTCCAGGGCTTAAATTCTGTGACATCAAAATAGCTTTAGTCAGTGGCAGAGTCTCACTTTTTGGTGTGGATATGTTTTGGTTTTTTTTGAAAGGGCACTCTATTATGCTTAAGATGTGTCATTTTTTGAAGTTTTAGAGCTGCTTTCAAAACTATGCCTAAGCAAATACTGCAATAATCTATTTATTATAGCAGTGTGATCAGACACACTTCATGCTTTGATCTGCAATAGAGCAGGGTACAGACTTCATGCAGTGCCATCATACCCATACTGATCCTGTGCCGACAAGGAACAGGTACGTGTTTGTGCCTCGCTACACTGCCATGCAGTTCCTGCAGCAGATTTTGCCTCAGATAGTGGACTAGCAAGGGAGGATCTCACCCACGGCCATTTCGGAGAAGGTAAAGTCCCAGAATTCATATCCCTCTTGTCCAAAGACATGGATTATAGAGGAAAATGTGGGTAGGTCTTATTCTTAGAAAGTGTCACGCTGTTCTCTGAGCATCTTATCATGACCAGAGTGCATGAGCTGAGGGGCTGGAGCAGTGGCTCTGGATGAGGAACACTGGATCCTCCAAAGGACCTGCAATAGGTGGTGGCTTTTGTGTCCACTATGGCCCTAGTTCCTTCTCTAGCCTCTTCTAGAGAGTTCCTTCTCTGCAAAAGAAGACTGTCTTACCAAAGATCTTTTTTTTTCCTTTTTCTGTCATCTTTGTTTTCCTTTGCGATACTGCTGAGAGGTCACTCAAATTGTAATCTCACGTACCAGAGGTTTTGTCAGTGATTTTTTTGTGTTGTTCTCTTTTTTTGGCATAAGATCAAGGAGATGGGAAACAGAACAAGTAATCACTACATAAACTCCAGTCTCCATAGCAACAATGAAAAGTGTTTTCCTTCCTGAGTTTTACAATTCCAACCCTATAGTCTCACCTGAGGCCCAGCAAGAGGTTAAAATGTTTCCTAAATTACTTGCTGCAGAGTTTTAAAAGCAGGCTACTGGGATGAGTAGCACGGGCCAAGTGAGACCTGAGCAGCTTTCCTGAGCTCCAGGATGTGAGACAGGGGCTTGGGAAGGGCAGGTGGGAAGCAGCATTTTCACCTTTGTAGGACTTGCATGCAGTAAGGCATGCTCCTGTGGCACAAATCACCTAGGGCAAAGAAAATGATGGAGAAGGGAAAACATAACCTTATACAGTGCCATTCTTCCTCAGACTGACCGTCCCACCACGGTGGGATCAGGAAGGCAACACTGTACTAACTCCCCCGAGAACATGGGGCCGCATTGCTGTACCTGCACCAAAATCAAAGCAATTGCCTTGTCCCAGACTATTGCTGTGAACCCACCACAGCTATGCAGAGTGCACGCTGCACACAGGCAATGCTCCACGCCTGAGCTCAGGGAAGCCGAGAGCCATCGCCAACCGCTGTCTCCTGCAGCTATGTGGTTTTCATACTTCGTGTGTGTTCATGAAATGCTAAAATTGCTGAACATTCAGGAGAAAAATTCAAGGAATCTGTGATGGACAAATTGAATTTCCCAGGACAGATTGGAGAATTTTGAGCCTCAGGAAGACTGGACGCCACAGTCCCAGTCAACCTCTGGCACCAAGACCTCTGCCGTGGCTTTGGTGCTCTGCATGAGATTAGTGCTTGGCAGAGGCCTCTCTGGGGGAAAATACCTTAAAGTACCAAGAGGTGCTTGGAAGACCTTTCTATTTGTTTGAAAAGCCAATTTTTCCTAAACCTTCTTTCCTTGCCTGCCTGCCAGCCTCCTGGGCAGGGGCTGCTGGCGAGCAGCAGGCAGGGGCTGCGGATGTGCAGTTGTATGCACCGTGCTCCCGCCCGCGCTGCAGCAGTGCGTGTCAGTCACACGTCATTAAGGCATCCAGGTCATTTGTCTAAAAGGTATTGTTTCTCACAATCCGAGCAAAGTCCCACCATATGAAATCAGCAATCAACAGCACGACAAGAAGGACGACAAAAGCAGCCTGAAATACAGATGCATCTGAACAAACTTTATTGTATCTCACTCAATGCACATAAAAATGTACTTAATTTCTTTCCCAAGCTGATCTTCCAATTGACTATGTTAATCTGGAATAGCTGAACTGAACAGGAATTGCATAGTTTAATTCAGAAAAAAAAGCAGAAGAGTTGAGTTTCATCATTTGTAAAGAAAAGCCCAAATAACTTTTCCTTTTTACTTTTCCTTTTTACTGTACCTGAGGGTACATTCTGGGAGCACTGTACACCACCACCTTAAGTTGAAGTTTTCCAGTGGTAAAGGATTGCAAGATTTTGACCAAGAGGCTAAGAAACTGTCATTTTAAGATATTTAGGTCAGGTCGATTTTCCCACCACCCAGTAGCATGTGTTCACATTATAAAATTAAATAGAATGAAATAGAAATTCTCGAATCGGTTCTAACTGGGTCTTTGATTAACAGGATATTTTTTTCAGCTTTGAAAAGTTCTTTTAACTTACTGGATCATAATCAAAGGTGACTTCACTGAGACAGCATGGTATTGTTAACCTGTACTCGAGTAGTAGAGGGGATGTAGTAGGAGGGAATCCCTCTGTGAGTAGGAAACGTAGACTGTGATCAGCTGAATAGCTCCACAGCTCCTTACTGCCTCTCTACAGCGCCCAAAAAGGGAAAACTCACTCTTTTAACAGCCTTCTTCAACCCCAGCAGGGCCACATGCCTGGGATGGGATGCTGGCAGACAGCGTGCCTTGGGTTCGGCCACGCGCAGTTTAAACCCCAGTCTGGTTGGCAGAGCCTGTTGGAAGGATCTACCATGGACCATCGTCCACTTGGGTTACTCACTGATCCCTCACTGCACCATCCTATTTCTGATGTGGGTCTACTGTACAAGGGAAGAGCATGGCCAGTTTCCATTGCTCTGGTGGACTTTCCATGCTGTAGATTCTGTACATTATTCCACCACAGTAAAGCTAAGTGATATCCTGCCTTTGGTACAACCCCAACAGAGTACTGCCAGCTTACTTTCCTCTACATATCTTACTGGTTTTGCTGTTAGTCTCTCAGGATAAACATATACCACTATTTTAGATTCTGTACTAGTTGTTTTTCCAGTCAAAACCAGAAATAGGAACCTTTGGGGAAAAAACGGTAAATATGTTAGCTCACTTAACAGATGATTTAAATTTCACTTCATCCCTCAAGGAGCGTAATTGGCATAAAACAGAAGGCTCATCTGTGCTGGAAATGGTGTTGCAAATGGTGGTATTTCAACAAACTGCTTATTAAGGGCTTTACAGTAGTAATACACACTTCTCTCGATGTTCCTCAGCATTTATAACAAGTTGACAGATACTCAGTAACTAAAGGTCATTTTATAAATAACAGATTCTTATTTTATAGTCTCAAGTACATGCTTTGAAATTGTTAGAGAGCAGATTAAACACTGAACTCCCCAGACACAAGTATCTGTTGCGTAGGATCATATATCATGTAAATGGGCTTGTTGAAACACCTGACATTTACTCGTAACACACACTGCTAGAAGTGGCAAAACCATTCAGTTCTTAGTCATTTATACATTGAATTTATACGTTGATTTATTGCTCTCAATTTCAGTGAACAAAGAATACTCTGTATTATATAATGGTTGCATGCAAATAAAATTAAATTCTGTGATCTCCATGTTCCTTAATCAGTAGACACAAACCACTGGAAAAGCTGGAAGGACTCAGCACTGTCAAGTCTGTTCCCAGGGCAGAGCTGTGGCCACTGAAACTGCTGAAAAAGTTCCTACCAAAGCCAGTGGTTTTGCAGCAGGTATGTAACTTCCATGCACAAGAGCAGATCATTTACAAATGCAATTATTGTCACTTCTAACACCAGCCATTTGATTTGCGTCAGTCTTTACAGTGAACTTCCCAATGCGGTTCGAAGGGGAAGAATTCCCAGTACCACCATTCCTCACCGTGAGGCTCTTGGGTACCAAACGCTGGCAGGTGCACCAAGCCCCTTCCAGCACCGGGTCACAGATCGGTGGGAGGTGGGTCAGGCAGTTCTGCTATCACACAAGCCCTGCAAAACCTGTGTTGCTGCATCTATACCCTCCAGCAGGAAGAATTTACCTTGAGACCCTTTCCCAGAGGTCTGAAAATCAACAGTTAAGCAGGATGGCACGTAGAGACTTCTTTTGCCCTAGAATGGGAGATGCCTTTTACAGCAATTCGGCAGAGCAGTACCCTCTGTGTTTATACTTGGAGTAAATCAGTCTGCTGAGAGATCCAGCCCTTCCTCTGCTATTAGTTTGGCTATAGAGAGTAAAATTAAAATAGATAATAACAGGCAGGGGAAGGCATGGTATTGCTCCTTCATTAATTGTTCAATATTTTTACCTAGAAGCCAGTGAAAACTTGGCCACTGCCTCATTGGTAAATAACCAGCCTCTCATAAATACATACCAAGAAGAAGAAATAGAAAGTCCACTAATAATTCAAAAAGATTAAAGTCCACATAGCTGAGAAATGAAACTCCTTCATAAATCCTACCTTCAGTATGTTAAATTATTAATTTATTTTTAAGCAAGAAACATCACATTCTAATAGCTCTTGCTGGACAGCCAGTTAAAAAAGCATAAACCAACATCAAAGAAATAATAAAACACCGAAAGAATGACATTTTTATTTGTTCTTTTTAAGATGTATAACTTTGTATTTTGCATATCAAAACTGGTAATTTCTAATGAGACAGGTTTCTGAAAATTGTTTGCTTGTTGACAAGACTTCAGCTCATGCCTTTTCCAGCTATCTAAAACTTCAGCTCCCTCCAACTCCTACCAGCTGCCAGGCGATCACATAAAGTGTTATCACAGATAAGGTTTAGCCAAATTAACCCATGAATTTTATCACTCTCTTTTAGTTCTAGAACAGCCAAATGGATCTAAGATCAACAAAATACAAAGGATCTTTCTCAATGGATAAGCGGAATGGAGAGAGGTCTTTTAAGGGTGGTAGGCGCTTTTCAATGTTTAGTTGTATAACAGCAACCATACCAACACACACAGAAAGAACACAGCTTATAACTTTGTACTCATTTCTAAAGTGATCATAGCTATTTTTCATTATAAGGTGATTAGTATCTTTTTTCTAAGCAACTCTTTTGCCATTTGAAATAGCACGCTGCTTGTAGTTTTTAAGTAACTTTGATGGATACTTTCCTCTGTTCATCATCCATCAAACCCTGTGTAAAATTCCCCACAAAAAGTATCCTGTATCTTAAAAAAATAAAATTAAAGAAAAAGCATCTTTGTCACTCTACCCTTCTGTGGACAGGATGACAAGCCCATTGTCTTCCTCAACTTTACTGTCATTAACCACCCTTGTAAATCAAAGCATTTCACTAATGCATGGTGGTGGTGGTGTTGCAAAGCTGTGGGGCCACCTGTGCCCACCACTTGCATAAGCACTGCTCAGGTCACAGCATGCCTTACTACTAGCACTGGCTGTCTTAAAGCCAGCAACCTTTAAAGATGTTTCATTCCTATTTTGGAATTTTGGCTTTTCTAAGAGTTGTTCTAAGCAAGAATACAAACATTGTACAAAATATGAGCTACCGTTGGGAATGAAAGAAAAAAGTTGTTGGATTTACTAGAAAAGGGACTGTGGATGTAATGATGTTTACCTTCACCTCCAGCTCACCTTAGGTCTCATTATAAGCTTAAATTTTTCACACCAAATAGCACTTTTTCATTATAAAATAATTTAGCCTCTAGAAATGTGCATCATCTAGGCACATACACGAGTAGACAGATGCAAAACAAGTATTCTAACTAGTTTCACTGAACTAACAAGTTTCATTAAATGTGTTGATAAAAATAACTGTGCTCTAAATTGCAGTACTTGAAATAAATTTGAAGCAGCTTGGATATTGACTGGAAAGTAGGCACACATGTACCAGCAGTCAAGGAGTGGAAACAAACTCTGTTGTCAACACCCAAACATTGCTTTTTGGTATTAAAACTGAGTAGATCTAGTGATGCAAATTACTGGTTACTGTACGTCTGATGGAAGTGCGACAGAATACATCCTTATGCTCTAAACTCTGGAGTTGGATTAGATTTTTACACATTTGAAGTTTAAAAAGAAAAAAGCTTTAGGCATGTGTGAATGGTAGTACCAGAAACAATTTTCAAGCTTCCTGCATGCACACCCCATCCGCTTCCCACTTTGATGCTGGGGCAAGACCTAGGTACATAGCAGGCCAGAAGGGAGCTGCCATTCTCTCCAACCATGCCCTTGAAGCACCAAGAACCAGGACTTGCAAACCCCAGCCCTGCAGTCTGGATGTCATCTCTGCCCTTCGATCCTGTTTGGATTAGGCCCTTGAGGCTAAACGATGTTCCTACAGCACAGGCAATGGAGGTTGGGGCGGCCAGAGGAAAACGTTGCAAAGCAACCGTAAGCGTTCCTTACACAGGAGTCTTGCAATTGAACTTTTAATGGAAATGAGCAACCTGCAAGCTAAAATCCTAGCAAAGAATTGGGAGGAGGTAAAGGAGAGAGAAGCAGGCTGCTCCCCAAATTGCCCCCCCGTTAGGATCCAGGAGTGTAGCTTTGGCAAACAGCATGTTGTTACAACTTGAGACAGATGGAAATGTGCTTACTTGTCAAAGCTGTTATCCCCCAAGAGGAAAGAAATTATGTTGTCTTGAACACGCTGTGGGTAACAGACAGGGAAAGGTCCAGAAATAGAACAAAACTAATAATACAAAACTAGGTTTGGAATATGAAATGAAAGCTGTCTTTTGCACAGAAAGGGGTGACACGCAGAAAACAGGCTCCACAAAGTAGGTATTGTAAAGTAGGTATGTTCATTCAGCACTGGGCAGCACGGGGGATAGTCCCACCAAAGTCGTGCGCGCCCGACTCGGCAGTTCGCTTCAAGTTTATACAGTCAAGTGTTACATATTCACAATACGCCTATACATATGCATGACCTATCCCCGCTTCATATTAAAATTAGCTCCAAGAGGTCATTTCCATAGTCTCCTCTCAACTGCGCTTGCGCAGTGCCTCTTTATGGTGGTCGTCTGGTGGTCACAGAGATGAAGATAGATGACTCCTCTTCGTCACCGCTAGTAACCTCTTTTCTTGCGCAGGCTCAGTGATTTCTTGATATTCACCCAAGCCGCAAGACCAGTCTTAGCTGGCTCTTGGGGCCAGCTCCTGCTTCTTATCAGGAACTGTCTCTGCCTCATTGGCTGGTTCTTGGGACCAGCTCTTCTTATCAAGGACTGTCTCTACCTCAGCTAATTTCAACAATGTAAGCGCTAAACATCATCTTTCATCCCCCTTTATTATGTCTACTGAGATTCTTTTGACTGCCCTTGTCTCAGGGGTGTGTTTTTTCTTAACAGATTAAAAAACAGAACTTTTTTTACTCCCAATACAATAGGCATGCATTGTCCTGAGGAAGACTTAACCTATTACAAATAAATTACTAATGTGTGTCATACAGTATTAGCAATAGGATAATTTCTGTGATTGAGGAGTGTACAAATTCTGGTCTATATGAAATACTGAATAATACGGGATACTAAACATTTAAAGAGCCTTTGAATTCTAACTACAGCACAACCAACTCATGAATGGCTTTAAAAATTTTAGATACTAACAATAACCTGAGTCTAGCTTTGAAAAAAATGCAGAACTTTCTTCACAAGCCAGTGGTTCCTTCAAGGTCAATTTAATAAATGAACTGCATCTTTTATTTTAAACCACATTTCACAATAAAGCTCAAGAAGAAAACCAACCTTCAATTTCAACAGCAGTATGTTTTTCTAATACTGCTCATTTCTTCCTATCGAAACAAACCCACTCTAGTACCATACCTTTGTTCTTTGTCTACTGAATCCACATCAGAAAACAAATGCTAATTGCATCTTTTCCATTAAGGCAGAGGATGACATACAAACAGAAAGATTCTTTGCCCTATGGGTGCCAAGATAAAAAAAAAAAAAAAAAATTATTTTAAAAATGTCCATTTACTTTTACTGAATTTTTAAGTCTCCACCTCCCATTAGAAGAAAAAAAAATATTGCAATTAACATAAAATTGTTGTGATTATTCCATCTTAACATTTATTCTTGCATAGAAAGCCAAATAGCCAGAGACATCCATTTCAGACAAGTTATGGCATCAGCAGCACCCATTATTCCACAGAAACCACATTCAAGTCCAACTAGGAAAGGAAGTTTCAAAATGCTTCCGTATGCATTAAAACAATTTTTAAAACCTTTTAGGTTTTGTGTTCTGAGTCTTTAGAAATGGTGACGTTTTTATTAGGTTTGGTAGCCTCATCCATCAGTTCCTTCAGCTGCCCAATCTGTTCATCACGGAAGTCATTAAGTTTTTCTTCTGTGAGCTGGATTCCATATAAAGTCTTTTCTCTCAAGTTTTGTTTGTCCTCATTAATTTGTTGCTGTATCACTGCTGCATAGTTCTAGTGAGGAAGGAATATAAAGGTCACAAAAATTACAAATGCAGGATTCAGGTCAACTTTTTTTAATACCATTTTACCGTAATAACATACTCTTACTCAATCTTCTACAACATTCTATTAATCAACAACAAATGACAAAAAAATACACTTTTTATAAGAAAGAAAAGTTATTAATTTCTAGTATCTGCAGTCAATTTTATGTAGCTAGTTTAAAATGCATATCATCTATGCACAGATTAATTTGTCATATCATATACTACTACTGAAAACAAAACAATTTAATTACAGATGAAATATATTTATGTAGTTATAACTATTAAAATTTATGTTTTCTATCTAGCAGAATATCAATAGGATTCACTTTGTAAACTGATATATCTGGAAAAGTATTATTCTCAGAGAAATGTATTAGAAAAAGCAATCTATAATTAGACAAATGTCCTAAAGCCTTTCTGCCTAACCATGCTCTGCATTTCTGGGAACTGTTAAGGTCATTTGCACCCAGCCCTGGACTGCTTGCTCCAAAGGTGGTAAGAATTCAGCAATTGTGAGAATTTTCTCATTCTGCCAGTTTTGGAAGAAATTAGTTCACAAAATTCGAAGTTAGGGGAGAATAAGAAGGGGCTTCAAGGGCAGATACCTCTGTATTGCGTGCTCATTCCCCAAAGGAAAAAAAAAGAAAAGGATAACCCCCTTTCTGTACTGCTTTGAACATAACTTTGTTCAGACTTACTTTCAATCCTGTTGTAACAGAAAGCATTGGGACCATGTTTACTTAAGTAACAGCATTTATGTCAGTGGATAGGCAAAATGGGCAGTATGTATTACATCAATACCAGGCTGAGGACCATTATAAAAGCAAAACTTTCTCAAGGGCAGAAACGGAAGTGACCAACAGGTCACACCAGTAATGTGGGGATAGCTGGAAAATTGCTTTCTCACTGCTTTGGAGCAATCTTTGACTATTACGACTTTTCTAAATTACAATACTCGAGGTTCTGCAAGGACAGCGGTTCTGCAAATTCAATTCGGCTAGCGGTGCTACCACTGACACCGCTGTGTTCACAGCCCATCAGCATGGATCCTGTGTGCTCCTCAGCTCCCTCTGCCTAGCACCAGTCCTGCCGCAGCAGCTTCCAAAGAGGTTGTAGTGAGTGAATTTGTCAAAAGCCTCATGGCGTATGTACTTACTGAAGTCAGTGAACCTACTGGGATGTTTAAAAGTTAAGCACAGATTTAAACACTGGGTTGGAAGGGAGCCTAAGCTTTCATTTTTCTTAAGAGGAACTTAAAAACAAACTCCACAATTAAGAAATTAATTTCAAAAGTTAATTTTTATTGGAAAAAATACAGGCTTCTCTCCTACTTTAGTAAGATATCCCTTAAAGCACCCTTAAAGTTTCAAGCACAACTGAATATAGTATAAGAAACTGAGCTAAAAAAACCTATATTCTGAATAAATAAGAATGGTAACTGTGTTACATGGTAATGCTTTTTTTTTTTTTTAAATAAAGGGTCAAATATTGGGAGTATTCAAAAGCACAGGATTATAGCAATGAGATAGAACCATTGTTTTAATTTCCAATTTTCAGCTAAAAGAAGCCTTATTATTGCATACTGAATTGTTAATCCAATTACCAGCAAAATTACTAAAGCCACTAGTTCAGCTGTACGTCTAATAATTCCAGAGAAGTGGATGAGAAGGAAAAAATATTATTCACGAGCATGTGATAAATTTCAAAACAACATTTACTAACATAAATACACTACATTGTTTATGGACCATGGCAAGCCTCACTAGTCAGCAGGATCTTACCAGTCCTTCTGCAAAGCTTAATTCATAGCTACTTAAAAGAAAATACATCAAACAAACTGGGGCAAACAAAAGTAAATCTTTAATACAGCCTCTGAACTAAACTGATTCCTCATTTCTACAGTGATCTGTAGGGGTAGCATGTTGTGTTAAAGTTACTTAATAAGAAAAATAACAAGAGTTTCATAATACTGAGGTGGTTCCCCCTACATCACCTCTCCCCTTTTTACATTACATACGCATTCAGGAACAGCGACACTACAGTTAATCCCTGCAGTAATCCTACACCTCAGTGGTATTACCTTATAGTAGAGTTGGTCCAAGGTTTAGAAAGAACTAAACACAGGGGTTTTTCCCCAATGACTGAAGAATCAAACAGTAACAACAAGGTAAAAAATGATAATGGGTTAAAAAGTCTTCAACTTCATGGTTTACAGAATTTATCAAGGCAGATGGACAAATGTGATCTCTGAAGCTGTCGGCAGATAAGTAACACACCAACATGTTACACATCAACTATTTCACCTCATTCTGTCTTCAAATTTCTGCAGAGAACAATCCAGTCAGTATTGATTCTGGACTCCAAAAAAGAAACTCTCCTTATACCAAACAACAACATTCAGAGCATGTAATTCAGAAACAATATTGAAAGCAAGCAACGTGAAACTCTCCAGATCTTATCAAGAGACCTGACTAAATGTACACACCCTGAGAAGCCCTCCATGCGATGTCCTACCAGTCCAGGTTCCACACTGGGAGAAAAGTCCTTCCCAACATTAATGATCAACCACCTGGGAGCAGCCTGGGGCTACTGCTGCAGGCATGGGCTATGGTACCTAGAAATAACTGAAGTCCATTTAAAGACAGGTTACAATTTTACAAACTTTATTGACTAGAAAATCATATTTTCCAAAAATATGAAATTAATTACTGGTAAAGAGTCTGCATTTTTTTTTTTTTTAATCTAACATCAAAGCATCACGTTCACAAAGCATCAACATTAAAGAATCCAGATCTCGGAAGTGATGTCCTCAACAAAGCCGCAACGCCCACTCTCACAGATGCTCTCCATCCAGACACACAGTGATGGTCTGTATTTCCCTATTCCTTGATGCCAGGTGTTCTGCTTCACAGCACTCCAATGTGCTCCCATCTGGACGTGTCACCACTGGCTCTTTTTCCCCACTCATCTTCTAGCTGCACAAATGTTTTGTACATGCCAGAAAGCCTCAATAGTGGTGGTTTCACATCGATTTGTAATGTGAACAAAAATTCAAAATTGGGCCCTTAAAACATGCTGAGTTTTGGTTGGCTCATGACAGAAAATGTAACCTTCTCACCTCATTTTACCAAAAGGCTGTGATGCACCAAAGAAAATATGTTTTGTCCTTTACAAAAGCACTGGAGAGATCAACTATATGGCTTGTCACACCTTCTCTGCCTGTGATGCCAGATGAGGAATGAACAAAGCTTGGGATATTTAAATGTTTAACACATTACTGTTCCCTCAGAAATTCATACTGTTATTATGTGATCAGTGATTTGTGGAAAGGTACTACATAATTTGCTGGTACATAGTTCTGTAATATAAGATTCGGCTTCTATACAGAAAATGCACCATTTGCTAAGTGCACATGAACTTTAATATGTTGAACTCCAGAGTTCAGTAATAGGTTTAAAAGCATAATGAAAACAAAACAAAACAAAAAAAACAAGCTAACATTTGTTCTTTCAATATAACTTTGGTCACAAAATATGATGATCCCAGTCCCTCTCAGGCAGTAAGGAGGAGCAGCATGTTTGCATATGCTCTGGTTTTCATTAGAACTTAATAGATACAGAATTTAACTACTTCCTAATGTCATCTTCCCTACCAGCAGAACTGAAACAAACCCTTGCTTAGCTTTCCCAAACAAGGGAAAATTACTTTGCTTCTGCCTTTCATTTTATTTTACATATAACTACATCTTCCAAATATAACAAAACTCCTTTGTCAATCATGACACAAATCCCTGACAGATTTTTCAAGGGCATCTGTTGTGTTTAACCCCAGCCGGTAATTAAGCACCACACAGCCACTTGTTCACTCCCCCCCACAATGGGACGGGGGAGAGAATCAGGGCAGGGGGGGAAGTAAAACTCATGTGTTGAGATAAAGACAGTTTAATGGGACAGATAAGGAAGGGGAAATAATAATAATAATAATATATACAAAACAACTGATGCACAATAAAATTGCTCACCACCTGCTGACCGATGCCCAGCCAATCGCTAAGCTGTGGTGCCCCCCGGCCAACTTCCCCCCAGTTTATATACTGGGCATGATTTCATATGGTATGGAATACCCCTTTGGCTCATTTGGGTCAGCTGTTCTGGCTGTATCCCCTCCTAGTTTCTTGTGCACCCCCAGCCTCTTTCAGCATGAGAAGCTGAAAAGTCCTTGACTTAGTATAAACACTGCTTAGCAACAACTAAACCATCAGTGTGTTATCAACATTCTTCTTATCCTGAATCCAAAACACAGCGCTATACCAGCTACTAGGAAGAAAATTAACTTTATTCCAGCCAAAACCAGGACAGCATCTTATTTCAATTACGGTTTGCACCCTGCTCACAGAACCAAAGAGATACAAAATGGAAGACAAGTAAACCTGTACCCTCACAGAGCCAGGCTCAGCGTCCACAAGGATGGCAGAAGCACACAGGTGCTCTCCTCCTTGCACAGATGGTCAAGTGTGGCAGGTCAGTCAGGGACAACCTCTGCACCTTTGGTTTTCTTAGGCTGGTTGGTTGTTTCTTTGCAAGTAGCTCATACCACAATGACCCTCTGCCTGCACCAGCTGTACAGTTCTGGGCACCTACATGGAAAAACAAAAAGCAAACCACCAGCTGAATGGTAAAAGCCTTTGCCCCATGTATATGACTGCCACCAGAAACAAAGAGGATCAGAATCAAGTTCAAGTCAAGACAACCTCTCCTGACCATTTACCATCAAAAGACAGCTGATTTATCCAGTATTCAGTCCCAGCATGCTGGCCGTCCGTATCACAGACACCCTCAGAGTCCCGCTCCTCCCACTATCCATCCCAGTCTTAAAGGAGGGTAACAGTCTGAGGTGCAGACTGGCCAGGTCCCTGCATTGCCAAAAGTACATGCAACCGCAGAGGCAACCCAAAACTCTCCGTATCGCCAATGCAGGGAGGCAGATGCCTCACCTGAATGCTCTGATGCGCTCCTTAGAGATACTGGTTCTGCCTACAGACCACGTTGGCACCTACAGCATGCACGCTGAATCCAGCCATTAGGCTCTCTTAAAATCCTATGACATGATTAAATACTTGAACCTCCAAGTGATTTCTACAAAAACACAGAAGGTGAGTATTTGCTGTAATCAGTAACCACAGGGTTTTTTTATTTAAATTCACTGAAGCGAATACACCGTTTTCCTCTGCTCTCTGATTCATAAGCATTCACAGAATGCACAAATTCATCAAAAGGGCAAGGCAATGGGTGACATTTGAGGTCTTAAAATACCACACATTACAGAAGGGATGTCAGCCTTGTTGTTTGCAAAGTTGAGAAAGGATTAAATACAAAAATAAAAGCAAAAACCACACAACCAAAAATCCCACTCCCTGACTCCCAGATGTATAGACTCCCACCTGGTCCAGTGCATGCTGATAGACATTTATATCCTATGCAAATACAAAATGCTGATAGACATTTATAATTTAATCGTACGATTAAATGGGTTAATAGCCCATTTGCCCATTTTCACTGGGAAGAATAGTAATCATCATTTCTATTTTCTCTGACGTCCTCCTCAACATCTACAATGCAACATTTTAGACAATAGCTCCAAAAAATCTCTGTAAGGTTAATTTAGATAGAAAAAGTCAGGATAGACATGTCTGTTCACAGTACCTGTATGATTCACTTTCTTGCCAGATTTTCTCTTAAAAAAAGGTCTAAAATTTTAATCTCCCTTAAGCAGTTAAAGTATAAAGCCGATGTATTCATCCATTCCAAAAAGACTATCTCCACTTGCAGTCAAATTAATGATAACACATTATCATTATGACATAACATAAACATAACATAGACAACGTTACTGGGGCCAAATCAGAAACCGCTACTCTGAGACATGTTAAACAAACTGGGCACAGTCAGGCACTGAAAAACCCTATCAAATTATTTTAAATTTATTTTTCTCGGGGTGACATCAAAAAAACAAGCATGGTCTGAGAGACCACACTCCTCACTCCCTGGAAGTTCACTTAAAACTGCAGCATTTCAAGTTCTGCTGCTGCTACTAGGAGCAAAATCAAATACATGCTGCTAGGCCAGTAGCATGAAAAAACATATGTTCAATAAATTATTTTATGCACATTCAGACAGAATTCTGCAACTGATTTACTGTATTTTTTACTACAAAACTGTTTTGTTTGTTAAACTAATTGAGTACCAGCAAAAGACAAAATCTTTATAGAAGTGATTTTTAAATGGGAGATACACCTCATGAAATTCCAGAGCATCTTCACATATTTTACCTGACACTGTAAGTATAGTTAGAAATGTAATAACAAACCCAGGAAAATTCTACCACACTTAAACTCAGCTTAATACACAATTTCAGTGGATATTTTCATACACTCGCGTACACATCAAGCCATAAGTACCTACACTTCACCCCATAAGACCACTTAAAATAGCCCATAAACATTTTAAAAATTGCATAAAATATGATTACTGTCAAATAAATTACCTAATCTGAATAAACAGCTATGTGAAGTCACACATACTGTAACAGGAACAATGTATTATCAGACAATTTCAATCAGTTTTTGTAAAGGACACCATGATCACTTAGGAAAAAAGTCAATATACTATAAAGGGTGGTGAGTAAGCCTTCCTACTGCTTTTGGAAACACTCATCAAATAGTATTTGAATGATACCAGGTAATGACATATAGCTGGCATTATCAGAGTTTCTTACATGGAAAATTAAAATAGTAATTGCTGGGAAAAGGGCAACAGAATGAAGATGGGAATTTCACTCTGAGGTACCCAGCAGGGCAGAGGACCTCTGGGGAATAAAGATGTCCAGCTCCTACTGCAAATCTTGACAGAAGGTAAAAAAACCAACTTTCTCTTCTGGCATTTAAATCACCTGAGCATCCATTACATGTGTAACAGCAAACCAGAGGCAACTCTTAGCAAGAGGAACTTGCACGAACATTCAGCACTGGCTTAAGACTGCTCCTGCTGAAAGCCTGGAGGATGTAGGGTGAGTGGCTACTGCTGGGTGGTTTTGCAAAAAAAAAAAAAAAAATTTTTATTGACTGTAGGGTGAGCACAAGAAGGAAATCTCAAAGATTATTCTCTTTTTGAAAATGCTATAGGACTTTACATGTAACCCTGGAAAACACCAGCATCCAAAAGGTATGAGGCCAAATGTTTCACCCACAGACACTCCAGCTCCAGTGCAGCAGACAATGTTTGCATTCTGAGGCAACAGTAAGGCCTCTAAAACAGCATGGTGCTCCAGTTAAATAAAGCATTACAAACAAGTTGATTGTCATAAAAATATGGTTATGCTATAAATTTAACAGGCATATACAATAAAAAACTAGCAACAAGCTTATTTATGATGGAAACCAATGTTTTTCAGGTTCTAGCATCTCATGTTTTCTTGTTCTAGCATCTCCTTCATTACCAATGTCACAGCACAGAATCCATCAACAAAATGTTTATTATCTACTAAGAGAGGCAGAGTTGTGCAAAGTAACACTTAAGTTTTCTGGTTTCAAAACCAGGAAGATTTTCCCAGCACGGACATGTTATAGAAATCCTTGATATTTTCCATTAATAATAGAAGGGTTCAGTTAAGCAGAAGTTAAGATGTAACATATTAAATAGGTACGTTTCATTCAAAGGTTTACTATGTATAAAAACACAAACACTTAAAAAACAGACCAAGTAGCTTATATGACCAGTCATAAGAACACTAAGTTGAAACTTTAAGCACATATATGTAAGAATCAAAAAGTATATCAGAAAGAGTTACTTTTATTAAAGCTGAAACATTACTCACTCTATTTTAAAGAAGAAAAAAAAAAAAAGCACTCTTCTCGGAAATTAAAGGGAAGCATATTTTCCTACAAATTTTTTAAAAGAATGGATCATGTGAAAGAACAAAAATAAAATTTTTAAAGCATTGTTTTCTAGTCCAGCAACAGTGCAAACTGCATTCCTCCCAGGACGAGATCCCTGACCTTCCCCTGTGCATCACCACCTCTAGAGCAGGGCAGTCGAGGAATCCCCCAAGGGAAAAAAATCCCAGAGCAGGGCTAAACCAGAGTTGGTAACTCACAGCCACTGTCCCTGCCCCTCTGCTGAGGCAGCCACTACGGTGACACTCCAGAAAGGGAAGGAAAGACAGGGAGAGCAGAGCAGCACACAGAGTTCATTTAATCACAAATAGTACAAAAATGACATGGTTTGCCAGAGGCCAAACTGGTTCCTTAAGCACCCTTCAAGACCACGAGTGTGAAGAACCCATCTCACTATGGGATATATCTCCTACCCCCAAAGAAAAACAATGCAGGTGAAATAAAATCCTCCCTTTTCTAACAAATATACCCAATTGTAATTAATGAGGACTTCCAAAAACAAGTTGTGTGAAGAGCAGTTTGGATAAGCTGTTTTGTATTTCAGTCCATTATTAGATGGAAAGATTTGTAGAGGCCATTTCAAGCCAAAGGGATAGTCTAGCACTTGCGATGGGATGTAATTTAGATGCAATGATCTAAAAGTTACAAGCCTAAGTGAAGCTAGAGATGGAGGTTGTCTTTGTGCTGAGCATCAGAGAGAGAAACTTCTGTCTTAAACGTGATGTGATGACTGGATATGCTGCTCTCCAGAGTTGTGGGTCTCATCACCACGAAAGCAGCTACGTGTCTCTCTCTCACTGGCTGTAGATGACTGGCTTCAGTCAACTTCATTCCTTTCTTGTGGTAAAAGAAAAGTGTTCATTAGTTGTTTTGGTTTGTGTTTTTTTAACTACAAAAGGCAACAAAAATACCATTTCTCCTTGAATGAATCTATAATCTCTCCCCTGGAGTTTGTTTTATCTTTGGTTAACACTCCTGATGTCAGACTCAACAACATCCTGAAGGGAAACACATGATGCAAAAAAAACTGTAGTACCTTTTTACCCTTAGAAAACTTTGAATTATGTATATTTTAATTTGTAGGGATGAAAGACCATGTCACTGTTTCTAATTACAAAGCACAGAGGTAAAACAGATTTCTCCAGGACAAAGTTACTGGATCATAAAGAATGGGAACAACCAGAAAACTTCAAAGTTTTCTAAAAGTTAATCTGAAAGGAAAAGCCATGAGAACCTTAACAATATCATGTTTTCACAGGAGATTCAGGAAAGATGCTAGAATACATGACTACTGACCAAATTTCAGGGTAGTGATCACAGTAACACAATGATGCACATACTGTAACTATACAGAACTGCTACCATATAAGGGGTTGCGGGTTTTTTTGTTGCTTGCTTGTTTGCAGTTTGGGAGGACAGAATGAAAAATTGTTCGGCTAAAATGGAGCCAGGGAATATAATTATGTAATACTTAGTAATCAGCACGTAGAATTATTATTTGATCAGGAAGGTATGAAATGGACTACTTTTTTTGAACACAGTTTACTAATATTGTTAAACTGGAAGAAATTACATTTATTTAGAGGAATGTAAGAAAAGCTCAAGGACTAACTCCTGTTTATAGCTTAAATAACATGTTATTTTAATGTTCTTTTTTCCATGTAAGACTTGTAAGATCATAATTTGAGATGAAAGTGGGAAGTTTGTGGCCTGACTGTCAAGGTAAACATATATAAATGCTATTAAGTCCAAAATGGAGCACAACAGCATTACAGTACATCAGAATGACTTTACTGTCATTTGAGGAAAAACAAGCTGTGATTAATTATTTCTTTCTGGATGCACAATACTTACATCAGTATTGTACATCAGGGCCAAAATCTAGGTCACTAAAAGCTTTTTGCATCATCTGATAACAACCATAGTTTTTAAGATCCTCACCACTTACGTTAATAAGCTTCATCTCAGGCCTTAAATAGAAAGCTTGAGCTTGTTCTAAGAAGGGGGGGGGGGGAAATCAGAACATACTTGAAGGAAAAGCAACATTTAAGAAAAAATAAAATGACAAATGAAGTTCTGAAAAGAGAGATCAATCTGAAATGTAGATGCAGCACAAGAAACAGGGCAGGAGGAATTGATGGGAAGTAGAATGAAAGAGATAGTCACGCAGATGGGTTCCAATGGCTTGATGAGATCCTGTCATGGTTCTCTTCCCTTGGACAGGTTGTGTCATTCAAAGTGTGAGCTCCACCGAAAAAAAAAGACTTATTTTATGAAAGAGTAAAAAAAAAAAAAAAAAAAAAAATAAAATTCTTCTCTGAAGTACTTAGCAGTTTTTGAGAATCTTTTAAATTGGCACTGGAGACAAAAATACTTGGAAAAGAAATATATTAAAAACCCCATTAGAACTTAATATAGTTAACAATTTAAGAACAAAACATGGACCTTCAGTTTGGACCTTCATCTGTAAAAATTATTATGAAGTTATGATGAAATTACACTGTTAGTAATACCAATCTCTAAGACAGCTGTGACAGGACAAATAAGCTACAGACCAGAAAAGTTAAACTTCTTTCAAGAACATTGTTTCATATTTTCATATAAATCCTCAGCAATTTGAAAGACTGTTATTTCTTGACTCAGTTTCTATTTTGCTTTGACATTTTATGCTGTGCATGGCAGCTCTTTGGCTGATAAAAAAGCTGTCCCGTGCATTTTTGTCTACTACTGATGTTTTGTCTGGCGAATATTATGCTACAATCTCACAGAATATTCAAGGTTTTATCACATGCTGTTAATTTAAAGCAAAGCAAGGGAAAAGACTGGAAGTGATAGTATCACTTCGTTTTTAGGAACTTCTTCAATGCATCAGTTATACTGTAATATTTCTATTTAAATATTAAGCTAGGAAATCTTGGCAAAGTGCTTCACTGCAGGTAATTCCCAGATAAATATCAACACTAAGTACAGGCATTTTACCTAAAAAAAACCTAAAGACTGTTTTAACAACATAATCACACAATTATAATTAAAGCGCACAATGCAAACATCACTTACAGACTCCTGTATCGATTCTTTAAATAGAGGACAAGCATCTTAAATTTGCAGTTACTTCTTTCAGAAGTATTACTTCCAGATTTTCAAGGAAGATAATGATTTTACATCTAGATATTCGCAAAAGGAAAATAAAGCCTGTTTCCAAGACAACCACATTAGTTTCCAGACTGCTAGATACTAAGAACATGCAAAAGATTACATATCCCAGATGATGACACTTGAAAGACTTTCCACAGATGTTCTTCTACTCAATTTATAACCAATGAAGCATTTCAAGTGTACATATATATCCAAAAGAGACTCGGTATTCTTATTTTTCCATTACTCACATTCCTATATGCTCATTAGAGCCAAAACCTTAAACTAATACAGTAACGAAAAAACCTCAAGTATAAACAAAAATTTAATCCACTAATAGGCATCTTGCATTGATTTCCCTGACACCACAAATAACCTTTCTGCTGAAGGTGCACTGAATTTTTTACTTTAATGGACCTGTAGAAGAATAATGTGCTTCAATAAATTAAGTAAAAAGTCATGGGCAATATTTAATAAAAAGACCAGAAGGTCATTAGTTTAAAAGTCAGATTCATCCCTTAGGACAAACAGACAGAAACTTCCCCAGTTTTAAGGGAACATATTCTACATTTGCTGTTCCAATATAATACATGGGATACTAATTTAGCAGAGCTAATTTGGCAACAGAAAATACTGAGTGAAAGGCTGATTTTCTTGGCCAGTATTACCAAAGTCCTTCTAGTAACAGGGGAGAGAGACAAGCCCTACCTGGGTGCTTGTGGAGACGTTTAAAACAGACAAGCAAGGAGTCATTAAAGTTTATCTACTTGCTTCTTCAACATGACACAAACATTTTGAGGTGTGCTCTTCATAGAGCACTACATAACAGACTGGCCATCAATAAAAGAAAGCCTACATAAAGGTGGATTCCTATTATTTCAAAAATTTAAAAATACTGCCACTAGGAAATACAGGTGAATTGTTATAAGGGCGTTACTTAGCTAAGTATGAAGTTTAGTCCAGTACTTTTGAGAGTCCTACTCTATAGAAATAAGTCAGTGTATTTGACCACAATCATTTGGTTACAATTCAGTCCTTCTTGGATTTAAATAGCAGCAATAGGGCATCTCTATGAAAATAAATGCATACTGATGTAACTGACATTTTCCTTAAGGCAACTAACAACATACTGGTTTATATTTGTCAACTCACTCTGTGGAAAGAAGGCTTATTACCGCAATAAACATGTACCTCATAGTACTTAATAAAAGGCAAAGAAGATTAACTCATTAGTTTCTGTGCTAGACCCAGTTCAAATTTTTAAAGTTCTTGTTGCTGCAGCAAAAGATGCTAAATCATGTTCAAGTTTTAGACCAGATATACACTTTGTATACACATAAACGTACCTCTGACAAATGAAGTTAATAATATAAATTGTTTAAAAGGTCTTCCATATCCTCCAAGCAATAGAACAAATCACAACATTTCTTTCTTCTTTAGTTTTACTGCTCTCAAAATTACAACAGAAAAGTTTCTTACTCTGTTTTGTTTTCCTAAAATATTGTGATATAACATATATGCAGCCAGAAAGTCTTCTGATACAACAGGGCAGACAAAAAAGGTCAGAGAAATTAAAAGTTCCCATTCTAAACATAATTCTAAAATTGTGTTGAATTTTTTAGCAGTTTCTTAAGGTCAAAAAACTCTAAAGCATACAAATTTATGTATCTTACCAAGGGTTTTTAACTTGCAAATTTTTACACAATCTCTGAACTACTTCAGAAGTAGCCACAGAAGTTAACTGAAGAAAACAAACCTGTCATCAGTATGTTCAAGTGCTGCTATAAAGGAGCGTGCATCTCTACTGACTACACCACAGCCCCCAAATCTGAAAAACCCACAAACTTCTGTAATCATCTGCAAGTCACTATCTATTTATCGCTTTATTCAATGGTTCTGACATTTAAGAGGATTTTTATAGCATCTGTCACAATACAGCAAGTATGGGCTGGGCTGTCACAGAAGACTGGAGGGATTGTGTACAAAAGGAAAAAGGAAAATTCACTGATCTGCTGAACAAGTTCCAAAATTCCATAAAGTACTGTATAGAGACCCAACTGGAAAGCACTTCTGAAAAACGCCATAAAATACTCTGTACTGTTCTTGGGGAGATCGAATACATATCAAATTCAAGCCTGAACACGTTCTCCTGTAATCTCAATACAACAAATACTTCAAAATTAACTCACCTGAATCTTGTTCTATTCCTTCTTTTTTGTTTCTGCTATTGCAGGAGGTTTCCCAATTATTAAAGGGGTCTTCTTTGAATTAGCAAATGACAGGGAAAACAGGGTAGGGGAGTAATAAAGCGATGGAAATCAAGTAAGTCAAATAGCTTAGAGTTGTGTGTACTTCATTTTGAAATGAACACTCAGTTAACAAAAACTTAAGCTTTTGCAACAAAAATCCAGACTGCCTACTTATTCCTAAAATTCTCACCCACCTAGAACCTCTCTTTTTTCTCTGTGCAACCACAGGCTGTCCTGTTGCAAGCAAAAACACATGTTGAACTGGAATAGAAGTTAATTTACCTCAATAATTTAAAGGAAAGCAGCTTAAAAACAATGCAAAAACACCAGAGCCAGGAAAATACCAAGGCAACCTTGCAGAAACACAAATGCACCACGTTAAGAGTGGTCAAGCCAGCTTAGCTCTGTGTTCTGGCTGCCAGCCTCCCAGGTGCTTTCACAGCCAAGTACCATTGTCTTCAGCTACAGGCAAAGCATTATCATTTGGAGCAGAAGCAGCCTGCTTGTAGAGAACATATCAAGAATGGAAAGCGTAGCATATTAGGTCTACTTCTATGTCAAAACCCCCTGAGATAAACTACTTCTGCTCTGAGTTAAGTGGTACCATTTAATCATTTTGGTATGGTACATCCACATCCACTCAGATGCTCTCTCCACACTAATACAATGATACCTTTATCATTAGCATCAATGTCAAACTGCTGCATTGTTTGTTTATACTGTATTAAGAAACAAGTCCTTTTTCTATTATATGTGATCAGGATGAGTTTTCAAACTGACTAGATAATAAGTTCTAGAAAAATCTCTGCTTGCCATCCATTGATGATGCGAATAAATAGGTTACCTCAAGGTTTCTACCAGTCAGAGAATACTAAAACTATTCAAGAGGTTTCATTTGTGTTTCAAGACTTTTCAACATCAAGGAAGTATCTCAACTTACATTTGCATGGCTTGAAAATTACTCTGGACTTGTTTAAAGCAATGCAATGCTATATGAACAATAAAAACTTTAATTATTTTTTAGTTGTTTATACGTCAATTAATTTTGCTTCCTAGCCAAGAAAATACGGAAAAGACAGTCTTGTGTACCTCTGCCTGCAAGCAGGCAGTTACATGAGAATCAGGATGACTTGTTGTCTTGCTCTCCACTCTGCAAGATGGCTTTTAGAGCTAGCTATTTAAGGTGTGCTTTTTAATTTAGTCACAGGATTCACTATAGAGTTAGGCCAAGATAGTAAACAGGAAAAAACTCTCAAATAAGTTGCCTGAAGACACCAGCAGAATAATCTTGAATAACATTTGCATCACCTACCACCCAGCAATGCTTCCCCTTGAACCACACTGATGGTAAATTATGGGGTCTTCATGAACAGGGGTTTATTTCAGTCTTAAGGGGGAGATGAATAACAACATGCTTTGCTGTCCTGCAGAATGTTTCATGTGCCTCTGAAAAAAAAACATGCTTGCTAAATGGGGGAGGGCAGCAAAGGGGGCGAAAATAATCCTCCAAGTAACATCAATCCCATTGCATTTATGAAGCCACCAGTCCAAGGGAGAGTTTAGACTGGTCAAACTAAATCTGTTTAGTGAGGTAGTGGAAATGCCTCCCGCTCACCAGTATCATAAAGATGCAGCAGGTGAGCACAGCACACAGATGCAGCAGGTCACAGCTCTGAGCGCTGGCCCTACCCAGGAACGCATCAGATTGTGAGGGTTCCTCTACCCGCACGTGCCCCATTTCTGTCACAGAAAAGATGGGCAGACTAGAATAAACAGTTGTTTACACCAAAACCCACTTGTGGGCTGCTCGCTGAACTGTCCCTATGGGCTAGACATTGAAGGCATCTGCACGGGCTGGTCCCAGGGCCATGGCCATGGCCAGGCATCGCTTTGGTGTCCTGACCATATTACACTTCCCAGCTCACCCCAGCTCTCTGTGGATCCCTGACCCACAGCCATGTGCACTACAGTAAATTCAACCATAAAGTCCACCTGCTGTTATAGTGCAGGACTAGCCTTTACTATTGACTGCTGCCCTAGAAAACCAGCACAAAACATAACCTATCTTCTCTATGTCAAAACATAACATTTTAACATTAATTTTTAATTTCTTAAGAGGAAAATCCTAAAAAGAAGACTGTACACCAATAGGGAGGGGGAAGCAATGGGATCATTTGTATTCTACTGTATTTATTTATGCGAAAAATACAACAGATCTCCTCATCTTCACTGAGCTGCCTGCTATATTCAGTATAGCAGTGATTTTACAAATAACACCTTTGCGAAACATCTTCCTTTTTAGAACCCAGCTTAGTAATGCTTTATTTCCTCAGGTGGGTGGAGAATTTCCCTGGGTAAGTTCTGTCACAATTGCTGTCAAAATTATCATACCTATTTGAAATATCTTTAGGATCCTATCTTCCCTCAAAAAATGTTGCCTACAAGCACTCTAATCACAAATGAAAACAAACAAAAAATTCCCATTACTTGGGAAAAAGAAAACGTTTGGCAAGTAACTTGGTAACTTGCCAGTGATAGAAGCATCACTGTACCAAAAGCCTTAATCAACAAATGGGATATGCTAAATAGTACAAGGGGTCACAAGAACTTCATCTCACACAACAGAGTTGAACATCTGAAGGTGACAAAAAAGACAAAGCCAAATAAAACAAATTCAAAGTGCTCATTCACACTGCAATTAAATCCATTACACACTGTTGCATGCTTTCTGCTAGACTACTAAATAAATTCAAGTGAAGCACTGTTAGATACCAATTCAGCTAATGCATCGTAAAATTGTAATGCCATGAAAGACTGGAACTAAGTCTTTTGGATACCATGGAACTGATTTTCAAGAGAAAAAGCTGCACAAGCTCATACACTTAATTTATTCCTACCTTTACTTGTTACTGTGCATTAAAAGTATGTATTTGTGCAAATAAGTGCACAATCTATTAAAAAAAAAACATAAAAATTAATAATGATGTAGACACCATTCACAACAGTATAATACCGGTTTCCAATCCCTTGCTAATTGCCATAAAAGTCTTTCCATCACAGTTACACTTCATACTGCCTAGCACATTAACCCTCATTTCAGCCACATATGTAATTTATATGGCTGACTTGCGTCTCAATGTAACATCAGATAAACTAAACTAAACCACACTAAACATATTGTTGAAATGTAAACACACAGCCAACATCACACCTACATAGTTACAGTTATGTATAAACTAAACAAATTATTAGGCAAAACCCAACACAGCATGATTTTCAATTCTTCAGGACTTATTACTCTTGGATTGAAAACAAGTGATTACATATATGGCAAAGGATACCAATGCATGTCAGTGATCACGTACTTTCAGAGTACTCAGCACTTGTACTTCAGTACCATTTAGTTGTGAATGCTGACTTAAATTACGACTTTCTGACTTTCATCATTGTAATTAGTTTTGCTTTGGGAATTTTCTCAGCTAAGATCTGAAAACTATACTGTAAGTCGAATCTTTTCTCCACATGCTTTACACCAAACAGCAAAAATCACAAGGATCTGTGACCAGACGAGGCCCCAAGCAACCTGATCTAAGATGGCCCTGCTCTGAGTAGCGGGCTCCAGAGGTCCCTCAAGCCAAGGTCCTCCAGGCTACCTCTGCTTTATTACTCTGCTCGTTAAAAAGCCGAGGTTAGTCCAAGTTATATTTTAATGACTATCCCTAAGTAAAAAAATATTTAAAATACAAATCTCAGTTTACTGACAAGAGCTGACATTATATTTTGAGGATTACCAGATTTCAGATTTTTTTTTAAATGTTCCAGTACTGAATATATTTTTGTATATTTGTAGTATATTTGTACTATATAACAAACAGCTCTTTTGTCCCCCCAAGGCAAATGTATAAAAACAACTAAACCAACTACAAATTTCACTAAGACAGACAAGTTCACATACTTAAGAGATTAGTAATAGAATATTATCATCGTACAATAATCAGCTGATTTATTCAAACTGTATCAGGACACAAGCTTTTACTGAATGCATGCATAAGCTAGTTTCCATCCTATTCTTTCATAACAAACACAAAACTTCATTGGCAGCTCTTTCTCAGAAAAGAAACACAGACTGCATTTATTATTTTCCTCACTAAATCAAACAGTCATTGAAGCTTTATTTGTACAATATGCAAGTGAAAAGAACAAAACCTCCTTTCCACTTGAAACACAATACACATTATGCAATAGCACCCAAAAAGTATCTGATCAAAACTTACATGCAATACATCTTAAAGATATCAGTTCACCGAATAGGCTCAGCAACAACAACAAAGCATAAATTAGAAATGCCCTAATCCACAAACTGGCATTACCCAAAGAGAAACAAAGTGTATTTTCTGTCTACTTGTCCTTGACATATTGGGTAAGATGACAGTAGCTCTTGTTTTTCCAGGGAACTTGGGAGTTCTCTACACCCATCATTACCCAAACAAGTTTAACTGGGATTCTTCGGGCTGCTCTTCACCCATACAACACTCTTTTACAGGCACTGCACACAATGAACTTCACAATGTCATAGCCTCATCTTCTGTGGCCGATGAGAGTTTAAACTTGGCCCATGACATTTCAGAAGGTGGTCAGTAAAAGGGAATGTGGCGGTCTGACAAATTATAGTCAGTGTCTCAAACATTCGTTAAAGAACTTTGGTGGAGAAAACGGCCTCTGAAAAAACGCTGGAGTTTTGTGAACAGGACAACGTGGCCGGAGGAGAGGGCCCCACGGAGGGTGGGACCGCACTTCTCCAAAGCCGCAATCCCTTATCTTAAGTGACCAGGAGAAGGAGTACAGTGTATGCGCCTGGAGGAGGAGGCCCCATGGAGGATGGGACTGTGCTTCTATCTTAAAGTGGTCATGCCAGCAGAAAAAGAGAGGCAACTCCGCAATGAACACCCCCCCGCAAAGCTCACTGACCGATTCCAGAGAACCCCGGGAATGGGAACTGCGCATGTCAAGACCATCGACTAACACACTATAAAAGAAGGGAGAACGAGTTCTCAGCGCGTGCCCTCCGGAACTGGATCTCTACGCTGGCTGGACCAACGCTGGACCCAGGACTGGTGAAACCCCTTTTCTTCTCTCTTTCTTTCTTTCTCTCTCTCCCTCTTTTCCTTCTGTCTTTTCCACAGTCCCTACACCTCATCCTTTTAAACATAAACCACTGACCAAGCCTAAGACTAGGAGTGGATCTAGCCGCCCCTGGGCTCCTCTTTTTGAGAAGGAGTCCAGAAAGCAAGGGGGTCTGCTCTGAACCTCGTGACTCAACAGGAGGGCTCTCCTTCTGATACATTTCATGTTCCTTTTTCCATTTCTTTTTCTACACCTCCCTTCTCTTCTCAAACAGCGGCTTAACGACATGTTGCAAGGTTCATATTGATAAGTTCACTTGTACTTGGGCAAGATTAGCTAGGTTGAATAAATGTTGATTGTTGTTTGAACTCCCCTGGAGTCGTTTCACCTTAATTCTGACAAAGGAAATCCACGAACCTGAGTTGCTCCAACTTTGGGACACAACACGGAATGATGAAAAAGTGTGCTTACTTGCCTTATCAATGCAAAGAGCAAGTATGAATGACAGCTGACACTCACTGAAAGTGTTAATACCAGTGAATGCTCTCACTGAACTGAAGCAGAAATGAGATCCTAAAGAAATAGTAGTTTTCAAATAACATTTTTCAGATCTAGGATGCAGAGTAACAAGACACATGTCTGGCAATCCCTCCTGGCTAGAAAGACAGCAAGGGTTTTTTGGGGGTTTTTTTTGCTTTCTTTTCTTTCCAGGAATATATTTTCCACCTATTCAGAGCAGAACATTCACAATTGCTGCTGTACAGGCATAGCGCCCAGCTTTGACATGCAATGTCATAAAGGCCTAGAGAGTCTCCCCTTATTTTACCAGACCACCAACAGAATAGCACTAGAGAATTCAGAACTTGTTTCTTAGAACAGCTCAGATCTGCACACAGGTCCCAGAGATGACGACTCTTGATTTGGAGAAAGTTAGATAAATCTAACAGTTGATGAGAATCTGATAACGCAAGAGAGAAAGAATCCAGAAAAAAAGCAGCACTTGCACTCGACAGCAGAGATGTCAGAGCTCTGCCTGCAGTAATGACTTAAAACAGTGCCAGGGAACGCTTTGAGAAGGTACCAGACCTCAACCACCCACCCTGGGAGCTTGGCGCCACAGGCCCTGGCACAGGTTTTGATTAAGGATAACCAGCTTTCTCCCAAACAACTCCCAGACCCAGCCGGAGAGCTGGCACAGATCGGGGACTGCTCCCAGCAGGCAGTTTGGATGTGGCCACCCTGCTTTGCAGGATAAGAGTTTAACAGCATGGACATGGGCTGTTCCACTGCCAGCTGCAAAGCAGCCCCAGGCACATCAATTCAGCAGTACAGACACAGCTTCAGCCTGGCAGTGCTGGGGCCAAACAGTCAAACTAACAGATCCCACCGTGCTCTGCAAGAGGTGTATTCCCGAGTTAAATGCTTATTTCACACACTGCTTCGTTTTTTGGCTTAGAATCTCCTCTGTGATGTGCAGGTTTTGTATTGGGATAGTTTTTTCCAAAACCTTTTCACTCAGCCTGTGAGTACTCTGGGTGGCAGAGTACATCGTCTGAAAGGGACGGGATTTAGCAATATGTTATCAAGCAGAATTAATACAAAGGTTTACCTGCGAACAGGTAAATGCTTGAGTCCTTCAATTGCAAAATTCAGACTCCTTTCTCCTAACTAAATACTCTGATACGTGAATGACTTCACCTTCATACTTCAGTAAAAGAGCTGAAAGGAACCTCACCTGCAGCAAGTTCTCCACACCTGCTAGTGAGGTAAGCAACAGCGAGAGATTGGTGGGTTAATCCTTACTATCTTCCTCCTTACTATTGTACAGCAATGCCTCAACTTACTTCCAATTAAAAAAAATCCACTATTTTCTTTTTTCTATTTTCCCTGTCTTTCCTTGTGTATCTAGTTTTCTGTCTCATCCATATGCAATACTTATGAGTAGTTTAGATAAAAGTTACTGTCTAAAACTGTGCTGTACTGAATACAACAAAAAAAGTATTTTACTTCCTTAAGCAAGATACAAAGTTGTCTTCTATTTGCAAATTTTCAACTCCACTTAGTAAAAAAATCAAAACATTAGTACTATACTAAGTATTTCTCATATTCTGTTGTACGTGTTTATTTTATTAACAGAAGAAATACCTTCCAAGTATCAATGACAATACAGCACCAAAATTTCTTCAAGGTCATTGTCCATAGAGTAAATTGCAAAAAGTACCCAGTGGTCTTCAAAAAGGCCAGTCACTGCAATATCAAGCATACTTTCAATAACAGAGTTTGAAAGTTCAATGTATGTCAATTTAGCAAAGTCAAAACGAAACAGCAAGAAAACGATAAAGCATTTAACAGACCCCATTCAGACTTCTGTCTCTGTTTCAGCCAACAGTGTTACAAACTGCAGCGCGTTAGAATGCTGATTATTTTGTCCAACATACTTTGTACTAAAAGTACAGCAATTTCAAGATTGTTTTCCTTCTTACTAACCTAAAAGCCCTTCATACAGATCTCTGTTTCCTTCAGGAACTATTCCATAATCCAGACAGCCAACATCTTGTTACACTTCATTTTGCTCCTTCAAATTTTACTCACTGCCCCTTTACTGGCATCACCACTGAACTGGCCGCCTTCCAACCTAAAGGACTTACTAACCTTATCAATGATAGACAATTCTGCCAACATGAACTCAGGAAAAAAAAGGAAAATTTTCCAATTTTTTGTGACTCATTCTACCAATTAGGTGGCCATGACTCAACCACATGCCTACAGGAGGCAGCACAACATTGCTACTGTCCATTGAGAAGACTGCCCAGCACAGCGGCAATTTCAGAAGAACCCACTGAAATCATTATTTCAACATGCTTTGCTGCAGGTCAAAACCATTAAATACTCAATGAAGTAGATGGTGCCAAACCCCTGAAATACACCATGTATGTATACTGCGTATCTATATATATACATATACAGAAAGAAAAGCAATCCTGAAGGGTTGGAAGTAGTTAATGTCTAGAAAATTCAGTTTGTGAAACACCTGTTAATGCTGGATAGTTGATACTAGTCAACGCTACAGAAAACGTCCTTAAGAGGAAGCAAGTTTGTTGTAATGCCAAATGAAGTCAGAAAAACTTTTTCCTGAAAATGATGCGAATAAAACAAAATGCAGAATACAAAATTTCCTAGGAGGAGTTGATGAATATAAAAAGCAAGGCCCAGAACCCTGAATAATTCCATATTACCCTTTACAAAAACAGGTTATTGGTAAAGTAATTATTAAACAAATACTGATAAAAAATTCTCAAATATGTTTTCAAGCTAGACACACACTAAATATCACTCTATGATCATGAGTTTGTTCAAAAAGTTAATGGTGACATTCCTCTTTTGACCAATTCATTAGTTAAATCCTATTTTAGGATGTGAGTTTCAATACACAGCAAACCTTTACTGCTTGATGAACACATCACTCAGAATAGTTCAGAAACACTATTTCCATGTTTCCCCATTTCTTACAAAACAGCTTAATATCTATTTATCTGGAATCAGACAATATACACTCAGGAAAAGAACCTGTAGTTGTCAATGCTGACCTTCCACCTTAATCTTTCCATTTTAATTGTTTTGCTATTCTCTACTGGACTGAAACATTTTTAAGCATCCCTTTATATTTTTCCATGCGAATAAGTTGAATATAAATGACCACAGAAATTAATCTTTATCACTGGAAAAACATACACTTAAGATAACTAAAACATCCTAGTTTTGAAACATCTCAGACACAGAAAGTTAAATTTTAAGAAACAAAGCAAAACAAAAGATTTTCATCTTACAATTACAGCCTTTCCAGAAAATCAAGAGCTATCAATATTGTAAAACCAGCAGCAAGGACCAGACAGCAGCAAACGGGCATGGACTGTGTCTAAACTGACACACGGTCTGCTCCGATCCTGCAGGTTCTTGGGCTGCGTTTCTAGTAGAACCCAAACTACAATTTAAAGGAGACCTTTCCCAGGAAACATGCAGGAATGCAATGATACTGGCAGAGATGGCTTTTTTCACAGTTAGTTCTCCAGGGTTCAAATGGCATCCCAGATCAGCACAGGTTTCCCACCAGGAACAAGAAAGTGGTCCGCATTATTTTTAAAGTGGGGGTGGAATATATATATATATAACTATATATATATATATATATATTGTTAACAGATCTTTTCTCACCTGGAAAATAAAACTAAACCCTTTACAACAACACACACAGGTGGATCGTTAGCCATACCGGGAAGCCTTCCATTACTGGCAGACTGGATCCATACAGACGGAAGGTGTCAGGGCTGGAAAGACAGCATCCATCACCTCAGTCCAGGGTCTGCTGGTCCAACCATATTTACCAATTATCAAAATAGTCTTCTAGTGCAGATGTCTACAGAGGCCAAGACAGGCCTCGCCCACATCCAAAACATCAGATGTTAAAAAGATGGTTGTTTAAAGTTTGGAGATAGCAATATGCCATTATTCATGTCCCAGGACATCTAATCACAGGATAATGTCTTTCCAAAATTTAGAAAAGACAAACAACATAATATTCTTGCCCAGGATTCCCTTGTATATTTTCACTGTGCGGCTTCCTAGTTCTTTTTTGGCAGGTGCACTTACAACTTGGCCAGGTGTTTTTCAATATGCCTAAAGGTTTTATAAGGATTTGTCCTATTGCAAGTCATTGAGACTTGGGCTTCTAAGTCATCCTCCTCACTACACCTTTTCAGCAATCCCTGTACAGACACCTTTCCACCACCCAAAATCCTTCCATAATGAAGCTTCCTGAGTCCTAAAAGATTTCTGGGTCATCCTCTATTCAACTAAAATACTGCTCTACACAAAACTTTGAAGAAAAAAGGCATCTTACTCTATGTATTGCCATTTTTCCAGCCTTGTGGTTTAATGCATCAGCAGGAAACAAAACTTTAAAACAGCTCCATTGTAAAATACAAATATTTAATTGTTTATAGCACAGGTTGTTCTTATCAAGGAAAACAAAGACAATCCCAGGCAAACTGTCATCAGCATTTCTAAAAACAAAGGTCTACCACAACTATTTTCCTCTTTCCAGTCAAGTTTGGAAAACTAGTCTGCTGCTGAGGAGACGCATCTGCTGGCAGACAGGCACTCTGCAAAAATCAGATTCACCAATAATATAAAATTTAAAAAAAAGAAAGAAAAAAAAAAAGGAAAAAATCAGAGTTCATAGTATTCACAAAGCAACTTTCACTTGCTTCTTGACTGATAGGATGATGATGTTTTTCTTAACAATGTAACTCCTTTCTGTTATAGTGATGGTACTGAATTGCCCATGAACCAGAATGACATTGCTAGCTCTGCCTATGAAATTTCTTTTTACTAGTCAATCAGCAGCAGAACTAGTGAAAAAAAAACCTGACAGCTATACAAGATCTCATCTTTGTAAACCACTAAAGTCATAATATATGTTTGTTATTTGATTAAAACTCTTCACATCATGGATCTCTTAAATAAATTCTTACAATGACTCACTGTAATGGATGTTAAAAAGCTTGCTAGCATGCTTCACTGCAAACAATCAACTGAATTTAAAAATTCAAGAGACCCAGAAAGCAACGGAATATCATGATTAGCTGTACACCTTAAAATTAGTTCTAAGCATTACATCAAATTTAAACTACTGAAAATGAAGTACATACACAGAACAAGTCATTTCAACATGAACCAGAATATCCTTAATTTTAGAGCAACCTGCTTGTACCACAGCCTAAAGCTGACCTACCCTTTCCACGAGGTGCTATTCTTATAAGCCATAGTTCCTGTAACTGTAGCAAACTATAGCTTTTTGGCCTAAAATATCATGGTGGATGGCTGACACACACCATATTGGTCTTGGAAGGGACAGAAAAAAGAGAAGGAAATTCAGTTTAAATGTTTCACCCACATCCAGAAATGAAAGTAGGAATAAATACGGTTTTATACTATATTTATTTTCATTTTTAAAGAAAACTTTGTACTCTTAACAGCATTGTGCGATACCAATGTACTTTGCAAGAGCATCTAAAATATGGCATTATTAACAATAAAGTTTTTCTTTTGGTGAAAAAAACATGCACATTGGGCTATTACTGTATGCTTCCAGAAATATAATCACTTTAAAACTCAATAGACCCCTTATGAAAACAATAAAATAAATAAAATACAATTTTGAAAAACAGAGTTTTGTGTCTACATACCAAGGCTCCATCTCCTCTGGGCATACTCTACTGGGGGTTAGCATGGCTGATCAGAATTTTGTAATGACTCTTCTCAGCTGCCAGGTTAGTCGAATGAAACCAGACCAGAAAGCTACTGTGATAATTATCTCCCTTCCTGATACCATAGTAGCAAGCAAAGGTGTGCTTTTATGTCACGTATTTCACAATATATGACATCTGACATCAGATCTGCAGCTAAAGAACAACCTGGTTATCCAACTACCATCACCCAATGTTGATTTGAAATATCAACAATCATCCAACTGGTAGACTTTTAGAAATTAAGGGACGCCACCGTTAGCAAACACAAGCCATGCTCACAGAAAGACTCAGCCTGGTGTCCTCATCGCTCCACTGATGACCTGGTCACAGCACTTCCCAACCCCCTTCCAGCCCCACGACATTAGAAGCCTACAGGTGAAAACCAGGGAGTTGCACGCCTCAGTGCAAAGTCCAAGATGCAGCCTAGACACAATCATTGATGGAGGTACTACAGGTATTTCATTGGGCCAAGAACACTTGCTGGAAAATTTACATTACTGATCTAGATTACAAGATGAGAACTCGGGAAGAAAGACTGCAATGGGGAAAAATAAAGAATAAAATACTATATGGTATGTCTAAAATACACATCTATTAAGGAGTACAGGAAGAAGAAAGTATTTAAGCTGATAAATGCGCCAGAGAAAAGCCTGAAGATAAGTGAACGAAACAAAGCTATCATGTTGGACCATTTAATCACAAGACTATGAGAAAAAGACTTTGAAGAACTCCAAGAACTTTCCAAATGCAGGAAAAAAGGGACTTTTACCATGCCAGTATCTGTTGAAAAATGTAGACTCACACGCTGGCAATCTATAAAGTTCCTAGAATGTGATTAGGATATTTTTTTAATTTTTTAAATATCGTTGAGGCTAGTGCAGGGTGTTTATCTTAGGCTGGTTCTCCATCACAGGTTTGACCCATCTACAAATCCAATTGTTAAAAGCAGTTTGAGTAAAAATCATCACAAAATGAGAGATCAGCACTCTAAAATAGGAAGCGTGAAAGAGGAATACACAATATCTCTTTGCAGAGAGATCGGATACATTTCTCCAATAGAGAAAAACAAAAATGGGCTTCAGAAAAGCAAACTTCAGCACTATCGGGGAACCAGATATGCCAGGACAACACTTTGAGGGAAAACAGAGTGTTGTAGGTGCCCTTTTCCCTGCTACGGTATCAAAGTGTAGCCATGCTAAACACTGCAAACTATTGGGGTTGCTGCTGCGTTTCACTGCCTGGGTAGCAAACTACCCCAATGCAAATCAAAACTAGAAAGCACATTATGAAAATATTATGGCTAAACCAGGTAGAAACCATGGTAAAGTTTTTGAATTAAAAAGCCTTCTCAAAATCTGCAGCAGTGCGTTAACAAATCTCAATATGTATTTTAATAAATAATTTAACAAGAATTGAATCTGTGAAAATTCTAGTTTATATTAGAAAATTCAATAGCCTACCTGTTTCTAGTACAGGAACAAGCCTTCTCAATTTAAGTATTTGCTGCCATCATGTGTACACTTCAAAAACTGCAATCTTATGAAGGATACTTTTCATTTATCAAGTCAGAAATCAGCTATCAGACTACACACGAGGGCATTACAGACTTCAGTTAGAAGGTGATGAAGTTTCAAAGGTTGCTAATGCAATATGAATTCTTCCCTCAATACAGACTGCATATGCATCAAACAGCTTACAAACTCAATTCAATTACAAAGACCACATGCTTCCGCTATGCAATCATAAAAAGCAAGAAACTGATTATGAGATAAATGGTACTTGGTGGTCCTCAGAAAATAAACCAATTGCTCTGGTTCATTCCATGTATATATCAATACTACCAACACAATTCAATACCTTCAGTCATGGCATCTCCAAAGAAACGATGCTGATGGGGACTCAAGTTCAAACCCTTCCACCAGGCTGCTTCTGGTTCAGATTCAGAAAAAGGAAAAAAAAGAATATTCCAGTGACCTAATGAACTGTTAATTTCCTCTAAATTATGGAACAGAATAGTTCAAGAAGAAGAAAAAAAATAGTATAAAATAGCATAAAACTAGTGTATCAATTTTACATCATTCAGGAATTCCCATGGAGCAAGGGAATATGGACCTACATTTTAAGATCATTTGCTAGCCAGTCTTGAAAGATGTGTGCAAGATCAATTTAGAAGGTATTCTACAGATTTGGCTAGTTACTGCAGGGGAAAAGAAGTGCATCATGCTCTCTTTCACCTCAGTCTGCTCTGTCTCTCACTAATATTCCTGAAGCAACAAAAAAGGAGCATATTAACAGGACCCAAGCTCCCCACACATCACTAAGCCTAAAAACCAACACCCAGTAACTCTACTTCTAGTATCACTTCTAACTTACTTTTAGTATAATGAACATTTCATTAGAAATATCTCATTAACATTACTTCTGGAAATTACCTTTAAAAACTTATAAATTCAAACATTTTATCAGACACTATGATTAAATATGTTTTCCAAATCATATCCTTCGAAAAATGCAGTTTGAAATTAGCAGCTTTGAGACACAGAAATAAAAGTATTTCAGCAGAAATTTTCTGCTCTTTGTATTCCCAGGAGCAAGCTGCATAAACAGCAGTATATCAGTTAGAAGATGTATGGCTATAGATAGTCAGCTTCAGCGTTAAAACAGCCAAAGCTCTTGGCATTATGAAAGACAACTAAAACAACATGAAGATTGATAAAGATGCTACTAAATACAAGATTATGAAGTCAAAACCTGAGGTTCAGCTTCCTGCAAAAAAAGGTTTTGATTAACTGACTTTAATATAAGTGAACTGTATAAAAAAAGCCTTCATCCCTTAATAGGTCCAAACACATCAGCATGTCCTAAGTACAGCTCTATATTCTGATGTGATACACACATCTGGGGCTTTAAAAATCCTCCAATTTGTATAAAGCTACTTGTGCAGACACCTCACATTATGCTGAAAGAAGAAACAAAAAAATTCTGAAACAATTATTCAGATGTGCTCCAGATTCCATTTTAACTCACAGAAAATACCAATTTTGTGTCTACACAGGACAGAAAAGCACATCTATACAGTATGCGCAATTACAGCACTCATAATATTATTGCAGTAATTACAAAATATGGTACTTGACAGCACTTGTGGAAAGTTGGCAGTGTTTATAGTGTTGACAGTGGAAATGCACTGAAAACATAGTAAAACCTACCATGCTTACAAAACACTACAAGCTGACAATATTCACACAAGTACCAAACAAATGCTAGAAGGAAGGTGTCAATAAAATACAATCCTTATAAATTTGCAATTCCAATTCATACTATTTGTCTGTCTGACCCACAACATTGTATTAAAATACAACAAAGTTCAAAAGATTTGTGGATTAGTTACCTCGATATTATCTTCATCTGAAAACCTAACCTTCTCTAAAGGTTCTCTAAATTCTACTGTAAAATACTTTAAATAATAAAAATAGACAGTGCTGGAACATCAGGACGGGGGCAAAGCAATCAGAATACCTATCTCCTCCTTTTTTTTTTTTTCTTTTTTTTTTTAAGTCTAAGAGGAAACAACAAATCTAACAAGACTCATACTTGCACACATACAACTTAAAGACAACTTTTTAAGACATAGATTTTCTTTCTGTAACCTGTACCAAGTTAAACTTTTTGAAATGGGTGTCAAGGAACACTGAAAAAGCAGTATCAGGCTAATTTGCAGCAAATAAGATAAACTGTTAGATTCAAAGAGTACTCAGGGATCTGAATGCGCACTGCCAAAATAATGGATCCCTGATCATTACAGCTCTAACTCAAAAAACTCTAGAGGCCCTGAGAATTACGTACTATTATGTATATAATTTATACATAATAAAGGCTTTCGATTTCCTAAGTTTCAAACAGATACACAAGTATTACAGTGTGTTAGCTAGCATGGTTATGCATATGCTGTCTCATGGCCTGCACAGAATTTTATACCACCACTAGATGGAAACCTGAATTACCTTTTAAACTGACAGTTCTGTAAACGCTCCATTGCTGGTTCTGCTTCTACTGTGTCTGACCATTCCTATTTCTTTATTTAGGGATCTAATCACACACTGGCTCACAAACCTGTACTCATTTGGAAAGTCCATGAGCAAGCATCCACAAAACTTCTACAGTGTCTTTGAATCTGAGAGCATTAACATAAATATGCCCTGCTCATTTCCCAAGCCAGTGCTACTCAATGCAAGGAATAAACTGTTAACGCATATTAGAGATTTACCCCACTTCTACAGCAATTTAAACTTCTCAATCTAAGTTATAACTAATAAAAATTGCTGTACTCTGCCAAGAAATTTCAGTTGAGGTTTAATTAATGCCATACTTGAAATATCAAAGGCATGGTATATACTTTACAAACACATGCAATGATCAAATCATCTGAAATTTATAAACCTATTTGCACACCAAGTATTTATACAAAGTTCCCTCACTTCAATGGCATTTACCATGCAAGGTATTATAACCTGAGGTGACCAGCACATGCAAGTGAGTGACATTACTGTCTGATGTGACCCCAATGAGTCAGATATTATTTCCTGCTGTGTCAAAACAGTTGTGAATAAAAACTTCAACTAGCAGACATGCATAGTTATGAGGACAGCCATCTGACTAGCTACATGCAATCATAGATACAATAATGTAGAGATAATTGGCATAGTAACTGGACAGAAGCATTGAGAGTACTGATGCCACAGCTTATGGAATTTTGAATTTGGAAAATACAGTAAAGGTCTAAAACAAAACCTCACATTTGCCTTTAAGTCTTATTTTCCATCAACCCCAGACCACACCATTTTTGAAATATGAAAAAAATGCAGCATATTTACACATAACAAAGTTAAACAAAAGAAGTTAATCAAATGCTATCTCACATCAATATGTACACAAGAAAAAAACAAGAACAAAAAAATCACTGGCTTAGCAGTGAGCAGATGAATCTGAAAGAACGATGCTGGTCTCCAAATGAGAAGTATCAAAAGCCCCTTCCCATGATGGGCATGCACCACGCACAAGCCAGCAGGTACCCACCAGGTTACCCCAGGTCTCTCTGCATAAGAAAGCTCCCAGACCGCCTGGATTCTCCGTGGAAGAGGAGCAGACACCAGGTCCTGCTTCTAAACCCAAATTTGAAGGAGCGCTGAAAGGATGGAGGTGATGCCATAATATGAAAAGCATGTTACTACCGTGAAATTTTGCTATAGGGATCCATGGTCAACCTTTATTTTTTTGGCCAAAGGGACAATTGCACATGAATGCTGGTTCAGGAAACTCACCAAATCATGGGTGCACCAAGGCACAATTGCCATCTTACACAGGTAGACTTCAAATCTTACAGCAAAGCAGGCCACCAGGAACGCCAGGTCAGAGCAGTAGGCTGATTTCCTGCAGCTGGTCATACCCGAAACCCACATGCTCTTCAATTTATGAGCCACAACTCCACGGCTCTCAGAAAAGTGAGAAATTCTTTCCTGCCTTTTGAGAAATATCAAAGAAAATAGAGGAAATTGTCTCCAATTTAGTTCTTACAAATTAATACCCAGTGAACACCCTAAGTGGGGGCTAAATACATAAGTCTCAGTAGGAATTTACTCTTAATAAGAAGGTTTTCATCCAGATAGCCATAAAAATCACTAAAAGCAAATTCCAATGTATCCGGTAATGTTACAATGAAATACTACTCTTAAATCCTATTTCACAACTTTAATAAAAGTCATAAAATGGCAAAAACCTTAAAGTCATATTTCACTTCCAAAGAAATGTGTTTTTTTGTCAGGCAAAGAAAAGATCGCTTATATAATGTACTTCACTGAAACTGAGAGCAGAATACAGAAAGTCAGCAGCAGTTTCAGACTTATGCAACCTATATATTTGCTGAAAGACAGTACAAAGGGCAACCCAGATGTCCCATTCCCATCCCATCCCAGTCTGACTCCAGTACTGGCCACAGCTTCCTTTTCCACCCCTCCCAACTTTCTTTGGCTATTTGCTCTTCAAATTCTCCTTTCAACATCTCAACGTATTTTTGAGTGCCAGAAGCTTAAAAATAAATCAAGAAGGGAGGAAAGATCATACTAACCCAAGAATTAAGACACAAAAAATTCTCTGAGTGTATCCACTCACAAGCAGAAAAAGATGCATCAGGACAACTAAGTCCTGGGAAATATCATGAGACCATCCCACAACCATCCCAGCAAACTAAATACTGCAAGTGACATGGGCAGCTGAAAACAAATTTGATGAATGGTAATTATTTGTATCATATCAAGCATCAGACTGATTTAAAAAAATAGCCATTCTTGAGAGGCTACATGACCAGGTTCCCCAGACAGAAAGAGATACAGTTCTGCCTTAATTTTACCAATACAATGCCTAGATTTGTTATCAGGAATGAAAAAAAGTCACCTTTCTTCTGAGTATACAACAGCAGATGTTAGCTCCCAAATCAGTCTCAGTTCATCTGAAAGCTTAGAAAAAGGCTTTCAGAGTCAAGAGCAGCCAAAGCATTTCAAAGGCAATTTATTCAATCTATTAGATGTGAGAAAATGTCATGTAATTCTGCAGAATTATTCTGCTTATCTCAAGATAGTTCAGACCTTCCCATTTACAGGGTCAGGCTTTTTAAACAAGCTAAGTACGAAATGGTCATTTTCAAAATTAAAGGAAGAATTAACTTAAATGATGTAAAACAAATGATTACTGAAATTACTTAGTTGAATATTCTACATTATATCATTTGTAACCTGGAATAAAGTAATCAATATTATCTTAATATTACCTGTTCTTAAGTAGGCATTCTCATCAGCTACCATATGATATAGAAGACTGTTGAACTAATTCACTTGTCATATCTGTCAACATTAATTCAATAGCATTCCGGGGTAATAATCACTATCAATCTAATTATATCAGCCATCTCCTGTAAATGAGTACCAATTATTTTAATTAAAATATTAAATATTTAGAAAATAGAAAGGAACATTTATTAATAATTTATATACTTAATTTGAATCTACCTGAACAACCATAATTCCTGAACAACAAAGCTTGCTTTCTTTGTATCCTCCTTTAATACTTTCCAGGGAGTTTTAAGACGCAAACTATCAATCCAGCACCAATGACAGGAAAACTACAAAATTTACATTGTTTTACTTTTATATAAATGTACATATACTTGCAGACTACTTCTATTGGTCTTATTCACTTAAGAACTCTTCTAAGAATATTCAAAGGCTAGTTGCCCTATTTTGTAAACCCAAAGACATCAGTTTAGGTTTCCCATAAAATTACATTAGCCATCTACACAGTTGGGTTCTAACACTAAACCCCTCAATTCCTGTGCATGGCAAACAAGGGGATTCCTTTTCATCTCCCTTATGTGAAAACAATACGAAACATTCACATACTAAGACAATATCATTTGGGAGCCTTTTTACCTCTTTTTTCCCCCCATTTCTTTTAAAAGTTAATCTTAGAAATCTCCCTTTAATTTTCCAGCTGTGCTTTTGTGGATTATAAGGATATTCAAAATGCCTGTAACCCTGTTGGAGAATTAGGCTGAGTATTCAGGTCCTGCACTGAGATCTGGGTTCTTCCCAAAAGCCACAGAACGGAACCTAATATTAAAGAACGATGGCAATATTAGAAGCTACGGTTGCTTGAATGCCCTGTAAAATTAAGCTTCCTTTAATAGTTCTTTTTAATGCTTTTATCAGCAAAATCCTACAGGTTTTTCACCATGTTTCACAAGAAATAAAGGGTATTTGCTCAGCTTTTCTTTGATAAACAATCAATGTGCCCAGTTCCCTTGAATCAGCATGATTTAAATACCAAGGGAAAAAAAAAATCATTTGGTACAACCATAAAGCAATTAAAATGCCAGGCCAGTTAACTAAACAATTAGCAAATACAAATTAAATTGGAAGACAAGAAACCATACCACAAACACAGACTATGAACTAGTATATTCAAGCACACACAGAAGGTCTGACTATCCAAAAAAAGCCTTAAGAGTTTTAACAAAAGTCAAGTAGTTTCATGTTAAAATAAGTCATCCTTGGAAATTTTCATTCAAAAAGCATATGGGGTGGCTTATTAAGATTACACTTCATATTGAAGTTCTTATTCCAAGTCAAGAAACATCAATGCAATCATCATATCCATAATCTTTGCCCTCTGGTGAATATACATTAAGATATACTATTTTAATATAAAATTATAAATACTATTTTTCTGTACCATGAGACATCATACCACTCTGTACCAGACACCCTGCATGCAACAGAAGACATGAGGAAAGAACTTTTCCAGATGGAAGTTGAATACCGACAACACTAAAGTGCATACAGCAAGGTATACGCGTACCTTAATGAGCAAGCAAATTGGGAAGAAAAGTGCTTGACACGTGCAACATGTCAAAATACTGTTAACAGAGCTGTAACTTCACATTTTTCCCCCCAAAATGGCTAAAACTTAATAGGGAATATGAACATCATTTTGTATTAATGTTGTAGTGATTTGCTTGAAGGGGCTTTTTGTTTGCTTTGTTTGGTTTTGTTTTGTTAATGTGGTGGGTTGACCCTGGAGGCAAGAAGTATAGTTACGGCTCATGTGTGTGAAGTAGCACATCACAGCTTCGCGCATTGCCAACTGTGCGGTTCATACGCCCTTCAAGAACTGGGGGCTTCGCAGGTACACTGGTGTGTTCTGCAAGAACCATTTGAGAGCCTCCAGCCTATTTCTGATTAAGAGAGTGTCCTGCTGCCCAGAAAGGATGCAAAGAGGACTCCAAAATGAATTAGAGCGTCTTTCTCTGTTACCTAATCCAAGTCCTCTACAGTCCACCTTCCTCAGTTACCAATTCTTCAAGGGACTGGGAACCACAGCATAGTGTAAGATGCAGAGTGAGTCCCACAGGCCAAAAATGTCAGAGTCTGATTTAAATTCCACCCTTGAAACAGATTATCATTTGAGGCAAAAAAAATCCCTGAACAAAACAAAAATTAAAGATGAGAAGACCCACGTTAACTATGTGCTAGTATCTCCCAGCATCTTGTTAGAAGACAGACATACTTGCAAAGTTCTTTATATGCTCACACTCAAAACAATTATTAGTTTCCTTTCCTTGAACATATCATAGCTAATAGCACTAAATGTCAGGTTTCAAAATTCAACTTCTGTTCCTTGTAGTCTAATTTTTTTCCCAGTTTTCCCTATAATCTACTTTTAAAACATTTTAAAACCGAGAAACATTTTCACTATTTGTTTACTTCACAGAAATGGCTAAACATATTTAAGTGTAAACATTTTCTTCTTTTTCTAAAACTACTTGAAGGAAGATTTTAGCACTGAAAATAGCGACCTGTAACTTGTCTTTTTAGTTCATGTTAAAATTGGAAGCAGCGATGCAGAAACATCTTGGCAATATCAAGCAAATGGCAACTGAGAATTACAACAGTATCAGGCATTTGAGAGGTGGATACAAACTTTCCCAATTTCAGGATCTATCAGTTGGCAAGAGGCAATTAAAATACACTTATCCCTTTCCTCTGAAGAGAATACCAGACAGTGTTCTCCCTCCTGGCTCCTGATGCCCCAGCACAAGGATAATGGAGCTGCTTTACCCCCAAGATTTCAGCCACAGCGGGTAGAAGGGAAGGGTCAGATCTCCCTCCCTTACCCTTCTGCTGGTAAACAGGGAAAGACTGGACACTACCTATGCTAACCAGCTTCCAGGGCAGAGCGGAATACAATTTTCTTCCACAGAAAGGAAAATAGTTTTGAGATTCAAAAATACTATCAAACCAGTAGTTCAACGAGCATGAAAATTAACAGGAAGCTTGTCTGTAGATCTGTCTCTTGCAGTTGTTTTCATGCTTTAATTGAAGTTTTTCCTCTGCGACGTGTCTGTAACATTTGCCTGCTGTGTGGATTTTTGGGGGTCTATTAATATGCTAGCATCTGCTGGAGTTCAGGCACGTGGGGAAAGCACCTCAAGAGTCTCCCTCCTCTGCTGCTCCTGAAACTTGTTACATCCTAATCACTTGTGATCCATCTGCTTTTCTGTCGCTGGTGAAGCCAGCCACTGAGTTCAGGGCAGGAGCTGAGCAGAGAAGCAATGTTCACCTAAGACTTGTTTCCTTAGGAAACACTCTGAAAAACTTGTCACTCAAAAACTAAATACGAGTTCATGGGGAAGCTATTTACACCTATGTATTTAGCTTATTGTAATTATACAATTAGCTACATACGTAGTTAAATCTATATATACACATTTATATAATGTATTATTATAAATTATACAGATCATTTCGTGTATATATTTTATACATGTCTATATAGCCAATTACGTAATTGTTGTCATTCTGTCACATACACTTGTGCGTGCATAGTTATAATCGCGCATAGATGAGGCGAGGAAACGAGAACCGTAACAGACCACCTGCCCAGAGACGCAGAATCCCAAGGGATTTTGCAACCCTGCAACGAGTTCGCCCTTCAGGGGAGCGCGCCAGAGGAAGCCGCGCCGAGCACACGAACCCGCAGCCACCGGCACCTCGGCAGCAGTGCGCGGCGAAGGCGCCAACAGGCGTTTTCCATCCCCCTCTCCGTGACACGCATCCTTCAACAACGCCAAGTCCAGCGAGCTGCTGCTGCTGCTGCAGCCACAGGTAACAGCGGGGCTGGCAGAGAGGGCGAGCGAGGCTCCGGCCGCCGGCTGAAGGGCGCCTTGCGAGAGGCCGGTCCCCTCGTACCGCGGCGGGCGCCTGGGCCTCGCCTGCTGCCGGCCGGGGGAGGGGGGAGGCGGGCGGCGGCTGCGCGGCGCCCGCCGGCAGCGAGAGCCAGGGTCGGAGCCGCCCGACGGGCCGGCGGCTCGGGAGGCGGCCCACCCCCCGTCAGACCCCCGCGGGGCGGCGGGCACTTGCCTCCCATTCCCGCAGGAAGCGCTGGGCCTCGGCGGGCCCGGCGGCCTTGTGCTTCCTGAACTCCTCCTTCACGTAGCGGTCCCCCAGAGCCCGCAGGGCGGCCGGCAGCGCCCGGTGCAGCAGCAGGATCCGCCGGTACAGGCCCCGCGCACCGCCCGGCATGGCGGCGGCGGCGGAGCCCTGAGGCGGCCGCACCGGGGGCGGGGCGAGGGAGCTCCGGGGCGAGGGAGCTCCGGGGCGGGCAAGGCCGGGCCGGGCCGAGCCGGGACTCTTACGGCCGGTCGGGTCGGGCCGGGCCGGGCCGGGGCTCTTCTGGCGGCGGGCGGAGCGTGCCGGTTGCCGATTCAGTGACTGCATGCAGAGTACCAGCGCGTCTTGAAACTAAAGCTCTGATTTATACGTCAGAAAATAATGCCGAATAAGCTCGGAGACCGCTTTCTGCGGAAAATTCATCTGCACCGTGCTTAAAACGTTGCCAAGAAATTCAGTTACAAATACTACTTTTGAAGAACGTGGAGGATGAATGAGCAATCCGCATTGTTTCAAAAAGGTGCATGCGGATGGCAGGGATCACGGTAAAAATAAAAAAACCTGTTAATTTTTAGCTCCGTTTTCACCACCAGAAGAACAAACTGTGCACTTTGTACCTGGCTGGAATTTGGCGTGAATGAATTAGTCCACTAAAACCAAGCTTCATACACTTAAATTTGATTTATCTGCATTTTAAGCACGGCTGAGACACAAGACATAGTAAGAAATCTTACTGCCTCCATGGGGCTGCTGGGGGCTTTGTGCCACCGCATCGTTGTTACTACCGAGCTCTCGCTTTCTGTTACCTCCCACCTACAGCCCAACCTGGAAGTCCCCAGCTCTCCCTAAAGGTTTTTCAGCTGTTTAACATCACATCCAACCCACCCACATGGAAAAATCTTCAAATGTCAACAGTCACGGATATTTTGAAAAAAGCAAAGAGTCTTAAAATCAGGCGGTGGCAGCAGTGGCGAAAGTCCTGCCTCATCACGGGTGCCTGTTAAGTTCCTTCCGGCCAGTCAAATCATTGACGCTTCAAAACAAAAAAGAAACATTTCTATAGGCCCAGGGAGCGTTAAGCTTCCCCAGGATACTCAGAAATATAACAAAAATGTACTGCCTCTTGAAAAGCCCAAGTCATTACATGTGAGCAACAGAGGAAAGAGCAAAGTGCAGACTATTTTGCTCACTGCCATTTCTTGATGTTTATTTATTCTCCCAAGGACTTCAGTGATGGAATACTGAAGTTCCCAGTAACACAAAAGTTACCGAAATAAAAGAAAACGGTTATAGTTTCACTTTTTCTTACTGGCAGTTTCCAGGTCTCTTCATGCCTGTGATGCTCTCAGGGTGTGCGGATGGACTGTGGCAGGGGAGGCCTGATCCTCAAATTGATTGGTTTTGCTATATTTTCAAACTGTATGTTCTGCAGATGTTTCTTTGGGGAAGGATTTTTGGACTTTATGCATTTTGTCTACCCCTGTGTCCTTCAATATGTTCAAATCTTTAAAAGACTGAAGTTAAAAAACTGATTTGCTTTATCTGTTTTATTTGTGGTGATGCAATTCCACTGAATTATCTAAGGGTGCATTCATTTACAGAATTTATTTAAATCTTTTGAATATAATGACTACCGTACTTAATATCAACAGCTTTCTCCTTGCTATATCCCTACTATGGTTTTTTTTAGAAGTCCTGTTCCCATAGTGGCCTGCTTAAGCCCTCTACTGGGCACTTTGTGGCTTAAATGCTCAGGATGCGTCAGTCAGCTCTGTAACCTTCAACATTTTTTACACCTTATCTTTTTGTCCGCAGAGACCAAAAGCCATTTTGCCCATCCTCTGGGGCAGGTGGTTCCTGCCTGGCAGAAGAGGATGATTTCCGCAGCATCAGTGCACCTCCCAACTGCTTCAGTTGCAGCTCTTGAGCCTCCTCCTTGCACCTTCCCTAGGCACTGCCAGAGGAGCAAGGAATTTGCCAGTAAATTCCCCATGGAGCAGAAGATAGAGCTGTAGGCTCAGCAGGCTGTTTGATAACAGGCTAAGTTGTCAGCCTTTGCCCATTAACAATTTTTATATCCCAAAGTCCTTGAGGGCCTCTGCGCTATCAGGGAATGTGGAGAGGCTACAGAGGCAGTTGAACGCCATATCCAGTGTGTATGGGCACAAAAGGACTCACCGTCAGAACTCGTTAAGATATAATAAGATATTAGAGGTATTATTTCCATATAATGACCTCTCAATCATCAGTACTCAAAATACCTATGCCACAGCTTGAGTCCAGACACAATTTTAGCTAATGTGCATGAGTGCAACTCCTCTGCTTGCCTCTTACAGACACCTGCCCGTGCTTCCAGGCAGCACTGCTTCTGTGCAGGGCACTGGGGCATCTGTGCTGCTGCTGCCGGCGCTCCACGGCCTGGGAGTGCCTCTTAGCTTACACCAAAGAAAGAGGCACCTCAGGAGAGGGATTCATCCCACCCCTTTTGGGCAAGTGGAGGCAATTAATCCCTACTTCTTTTCAGCTGTCAATAGAAGGATGTACTGGGGTATATATGTGATTTAGATACCCCATAAAGGATTCTTCTGTATCCAACTGGGCTTTTGAGCACTGGCTCAGTGTTAGTTATGCTAAAGTCAGAGTGGATCCTACAAAGATACCAGAGTACCCCTGTACCATCATACTCCATAGTGCCTTTGGATCTGGAGAGGCAGCATCAGCTCTGCCATAGGACAGCACAAAGCCAGGCAGAGTGGCTTAGCTGATATACAAAATCATTATTTACATGGCTGGGACTGTGTGAGTAGCATCTCAGCCTTTTCGCAAGGATACACAAGAAATCTGTGGTAAAGCATAGATGCAAAGTGCTCTAGTTGCTTAGCCATCCTTCTGAGCTAGCAGCAAATCAATAAAAAGTAGAAGACAGATTTTGACCCTGTGAATCTGCCAGAGTGGCCATGCTGTTTGCTACTGTCCTAACTCCAAATGTAGAAAGACTGGAGGAACATTTCCATGTTTATTTTTTTCTTTTATCGGTAATGTGTTGACTAAAGAAGATGAAGCTGAAGTATTTATTGAGCTGTTATAATTACTGTAATTTTTAAAATTATCAAGAGCATCCTGAGAGGAGTTCTTTTTGTGAATCAAAATTAATGATTAAATATAGAATGCAATAACATGCTATTCCTTTCCAGAGCCGTTGGCAGTCCTGAAGAAGCTAAATTGTATTGTCATCTGTTAAAAAACCAGGAAAATCTGCAATCTTCTTCTCTAAACTGTGGGTAAATATTAAAGTACAGTCTGATTTCCTGCTATTAAAAAAAAAAGAGCATGTAGTCCTGTCCCATGTTTCCTATTTTTGCATTGTAGAGATCACAACAAAATTGCATCTCTTACTTCAGAACTATGAATAGTTCTATGAACTATGAAATGAAAGTATTAATAAACTCTCTAAATATTCAAATAGGTTCAAGACAGTTCCTTTTTGCATACTATTCCAGACAGAGGCAGCCATTTCTGATTCAGAAGCCAAGCCAAAGATCTGTTATGATGGCACAAATTGCCTGCTAAATATTTTGTGGCATCTACCAGTGTGCCTCGTAAACTATAAAGATGCAGAATTATCCCTTCTTTGTGGGAAACAACTGCAAAATGAGTAGTTTCGTAAATGACTTAGGAAAAGCTACAGGTAACTGGAGATTCACAGGATGCTTCTGCCTCTGTTGAAGTGGAGTAGAGCTTTGTCCTTGATTCAACAGGAGCAAAATCAGTCCTAGCATGGGACGGTCTGCTTCAAAACCCACCAAACAGTTGGACGTGCAAATTATTATACATGGATGCTGTTAAAAAATGGACCGGCTTTTTCCCCAGGGCTTGGGAAAACACAGGCTGATGAAGATACCAGCCATGTTTGCTGCTGGCTGCAGAGACAACAGCCTGTCCATGTCTGGCCCAGGTGAAAGCAGTGTTCTTCACACAGGCTGTGCTTGGTGTGCCCCAGCCTGGTCAGCAGGACAGAACAGTGAGAGCAGGACAGATGGTTTTCATTCAAAAGCGCCATTTCAGTGAGGAAAAAAGATGCCATAATAAATGCTGTTTGGTATAACTCATCAGGATGGCTTCAGGTACTCATGTATGCCTCTCATAGTAGGATGAAACCAAATAATAGAAAGTATTTCTTATGAAATAAATACAGTACATGACAAGTTTGGAAAGAAGAGACAGCCAGCTGTTTCTGGACTTCAGTCAATTGCATGCTTGGCGCGTTGATAGGTTTTGGACATTAAAAGGAAGTTTTGCTTTGGTTCAGCTTATGCTTGAGCTGTTCATTCATTGCAGGATTTCTTGTTCTTTCATCTGAAGCATATGATCTGTATCATCCAAAACAGATTTTTTTGACAGACAAAAGAAGCAATTCCTGAGGAAGCTCTGCTTGCCTCCTGCAGTCTTGAAAGATGCCAAGTGTATTGGAAATCTTCAGAGAATTTAGCTGCCAAACTCTATCAAGTTTATGCTTGAACATATGTGAGCAGAGCTTTGCAGCAAGCCAAATGCAGGCAGCTTTATGCTGGAGGAGTGGCAGGCTTATACGTGGACCCTCCTCCTCACCATCTCCCCACCTTCCTCTCTGCAACTCTCCTCTCCCTAGTCCAGTGCCAGACTTCAAAGCACAGAGGCACCAGCACTTCTCAGGTAAGTGGTTGTGAAAGAAAGAAGGATTGTGAAGAACCTGTGAGGGTTTAATCTCATTTTCAGAAACACCTACTGTTCAGCTGAAATTTTCTAAAAGAGTTCAACTCAGTGAACTGATCCAAAATTAAAATTTTGGGTAGAAAGATTAAAGAGCATCAAAACTCAATGTAAAGAAAGACAGGCAAGATATTTTTAGGGGAAAAATCCTCCACCTTCATTTACAGGCAGTGGTGCCAAATCAGACTGTGAGCTGGAAATCTTTTTTTTGTCCTTCAGCTATTACTGTTTTCAACATTCAGAGAAAACACCCAAAAGGTTGCCTATATTACAAAACAATTTTTTTACTTTTGAAAATTCAAACAGAAACTGAAAGTGTCAATATTTAGAATCACTGTGTGTCTTCTCCTTTTATGAACAATATTCTTGGTAAATACACTACTAATCCACTTGGTTACTCTGCCACATGCTGTTCTGTTCAACCGCATTAAAATTCTGTAAAGGATGCAATATACTCCTGTTAATTCACACAAGTACAGTTTGAAAGAGCATGTTTTGTTATTTCAAATATAATATAAAGTGTGCTCCATTCATGGGTAAGCTTTGTTTTCCTGGTCTACTTAGTCATTGTAAAACTTAAAGCCATGCAAAGATGCTTCCACCAATCCATTAAAATTCCTTCCAGAAGAACACAAAAAGAGCACAGAAATTATGTTGGTGGTTGTAACAGAGGGGGAAAACATAACAAGGGAGAAGATGGCCAAACGAAATAATATTTTTAAAAGCTGCAGAAAAGACCATATGTGTGTGAATGCAAAACCATAGCTCAGCCTCAGAGCATCAGGAGGGGAGCACAAGTGAGCTGCTTCTGAACACCGGCGTCCATGGATCCTGGGAGCTCCAGACGACACGCTGTTGGGCCCCAAAGTCTAAACTCGGGGAATAAAACTAGCTAGGCTACATCACTTCTAAGATTTTAGCCCAGCTTCACATTAACCCAAGGGGAATTTAAAACACAACATAAACATGTGTTTAAACAAAGTTAGAAGAAAGCTTGTTGTCCTGTCTCCTGTTTTAATTAAATATGTTTTATATGAAAAGCATAGCTTACAAATGCAAGCTATGCGGTTTCTCTGGCAGCATTGCAGCTCTAAGTAAACACACTATAGTATTATTTTGTTTGCTTTCTTCCCTAATTAAGTTTTAAAAGTTTCCTCAGCTCTCTGTGTGGCTGCTTCAGTTTTGGCAGTAGTACTGTGGCAAAGGGGACTGGGAAGAAGACTATGCTTTCTCTTCCTCCCTCCCTCCCTCCACCAAGTAAACCAATCACAGATCAATTGGAAATCCCTTCTCGTTCTTTTAAGATATATAGCTGACAGAGTACATGCCACAAGTGAAGCATGAGCCCTATGGGTCATACCAGTATGAGAGTCCATACCCTCCCACTGGGCGAGAAACAAAGCAGTTGACTGCACTGATCACAGGATGTGCAGCTTGAGCACCCAGACTGTGCTGCACGCTTCACAGCAGAAATCGGAGCTGAGCCACAAAATTTGAAGCCAAAGATGAATTTTATCATCCTTTGAGGATGCTTGGATTTCTCCTTTTACCTTCCTCAGAGGCTATGGGTTTTCAGGTTCAAGGCTTTGCTATAAAAGTGTTAGCATTTCACAAATCCAGATCATTGTCTGCTCTTTAAAATGAAGCATGCGTAATCCAACGTCATTCATCATTTTGGCATAAACAATATGCTATCAGCAAAGCAATTTCCCATCTCAGGCTCTTCCTAGCCCTTTGATAGACCTCTGAATGCATCCAGTCTGTCCAGGACAATTTAACGTACTGGCCAGGTACTGGAATACTTAACAGGCCTTGCATTAAAACACTTGGCATCACCCTTGATGTGAAGCGCTGGATAGGCATGTCTTGTCTCTACCCAGTTTCTGATGTTGTAATCAATCAGGAAAATAAATCCAACATGAAACTGTGTAGCTCTGTAACTGTTCGTGTCTGTTTGTTGTGTTCCTACCCTGAAATTCAGCACCCCACTGCAGGCTGGGGAGTATCTGGATGGTTACTCATCCTGGGTTTATTATTCACTGGATCTGGTAATATTTGGGGTTACATTTCTTGGTAGTCAGGATTTTCCTTTGTGGTTTCTTGATATTACATCATGTATTAATGGTTGAGATTCAGGATGGAACTATAGGATACCACATGAAAAAAAGCAGCTTTAACATAAATACTCGAGGTTCCTTAAACCCGTTTCATCCAACAGCGCTATCACTGTTCATCAATTCCACCCTCCGCCCCCTTCCCAAACCACCTGAAGGCAGGATCGGTAGCGATCAAAAGACATGCTGCGTTTCTTAGTATTGAAATGATCACATCTGTGAAATATGGGTTTTAATAATGAGTTTATTGCTGTTTGCTTTGTGAATTACGGCTTTGCACTTCTCCTAAACCAAAATAAAAGTTATTTACAAGGTGCCACAGGAAGATTTTTTTGACTGAAAAACAAGTAAGTTAGCAATCACAAACTCCTCACTGGTTTGTGAAAGTGGCATTTGGTTTTTTACTTCTTTGAGCTTTGATTTTACACTGAGATGTTGAATGATAATTTGTTCTTGTATGCTATGGAGCAGCAGCAGCTCCAGGTGCTATAGAAAGCACAAAGCCCTTCAATTGCAAGAGCAAGCTGTAGGAAAAAAATTATCAACTGTTTCAGTCTACTGTGTTAGATAGTAGGATGGTCACAATCCCTTCAAAAGAAAAAAGTTGGAGACTTTCCACTGATTGGAGATAGCAACTACAAAGTACAATAGCGTCATTTATTCTCCTATTTTGGTTTTTTTCACCATATATAAATTATAACATTTTTATATTAATTAATAGCGTAGAAAAAATAATGTATATTTTAAAATCCTTGACAACGAGTCTTGAAAGCAAAGTTTTTAATGGTGCAATGATGTACTTCTGGAGCTTATAGTGCAAACAGCATTCTGTAGGACAGCTGATAAGGTACAGTCTGTATTTCAAATATCAGGTTGTTTAAGAAATGGATACCCAAAATGAAGCCCAACTTTAAAAAATATCCCAGCATTAATAACTGGCAAGTCTTACTGTGTTCAAGGGATCATTTTTTATTTTTTATGCATGGAGGAGCACAAGCATACATCTCATGCTTCGTGAGCCTGAAATTCTTCAAAAGGACAAGAATTGTATCCATTCTGTTGTTCAGCTTCATATATCAAAATTGTTCTCTTCACAGCTTCCAGAGGGCTTTGCTGTGACTCATTTACTGTCTTCCTGCACTCTGTTTTCAAAGTTATGCCCTGGGAGCAAAACTTCTCATTTAAGACCTGGATTTCAAAGTGCTCTAAAATCCACAGGCATCTCTGACATGTTTTGAAAATTGTTATACCTCATCAGAGCCAGGGGCAACATTATCCATGCAGGTCTGAAGTCAGTTGGTCTAGCAGGTCTTCAGATAATGCTCATTCTTTTCAGCCTTCCAAGGAAGGACTGCATTTAATATGCTCTGAAATCCACTGGGATATAATGATTGTCTTGAAAACTCAGTTGTGACAATGATTGCAGGACAGTTCGCGGGGCAAATTTGGGGTCATTCCTCCCTCTCCATGGAACTGCTTATAGCAATTTTTGATTCTTGTTTTTTCATGAACAGCTCAGTGAAATCTGGAGGTCTGAATCCCATCAAATAGGTGTATATATCGGTCTGATCCTGAGCTCAGCTCTTGAGCTTACCGAATGACATTACTGAAATTTGGTAAACAGACAGTTTAGAAATATTTAACACTACTGATTGATTAGGAAAAGAGTAAAACATACTCAAAAATTGCTTTTCTGATTCTAGAACACAAATCACTTTTCTTGCTGTCAGTAAATGCTTTCAATTCCTGCTCAGCTATTGTCTGTATGATACATGTGCTGTTGTACAAGAAAACGAATAGGTATGCCACAGATATGCCACACCAGTAGTGTGTGCATATATATGCATATACATATTTTTATATAAATGTATATACATATACATACACCTCCATGCCCCTCCAAGCACACATATGTATGCTCATACACACACACACATGCGTGAGTGCACACAAAACCGTTTTGTTATTGTAGCGGTCTGAAGTAATGTACCAAAAACATATTTCCCTGTTTTACTTTGTAATCAGATTTTTTAAGGTTTTTAATATGGTGACTTTTTTTTTCTTTCTGGTAACTCATCCCAGCACTTCCCACAATATAAACTGTACCCTGCACATGTGTACTTGACACTCACTGATTGCATTGCATGCTCGCATTTCAAAATTTGCCTTCAGCTACATCGAGACTGCCTGTGAGTACTACATCCCCATTCAACAGGTGGGAAACTTGAGAAACTGAGACATCCTGCAAAGTCAGCATTCAGTAAGACAGTGGCAGAGACTGGACAATAACTTAAGACATTCCTGGGTCTCAGTTCAGTGCTTTAGCCAATAGCTCATACTATCTTTGAGGTTTGCACAACTTTGTATTAATTCACACTGTGTCAATGTGACAGCTTTTACTTAAAACTTTTTGGACAATACCTCATCATCGTGTGATAAGTTACCCATACAAAACCAATGTAAAGTCTATGGGAAGTTTAGTAAAATCTTTCTGTATACACTGCAGAGGCTCTTTTGACAAAGGGAACATGCAGTTATTGAGGTTTGAAATCTTAACCCTAAAATGAACTGAAAGATGTTCCCGCAGCAGAGTTGCAAATGCCCCTAGCAGCAAAAGACTTGAAAGATACTGATTGTCTCTGATTGATGTTGAGTAACAGAAATATGTCTTAAGGCAAAATTAAAGCATTCATTAAAGAGGGAAAATAAAACAGCATTACAAAAAAATGAGGTTTCCCCCTTACAGTTTAGTAGTTACAAAATATTCTTCTGGCTCTTTAATTGCAGCTTGCAAAGGCTCTATACTGAGTCATTCAGTTTTTGTAACAACCCTGTCCTAGCCTTCTTATTGGCATTTACTCCTATGCCACCCACATTGAACTCCAAATCTGGATCCAAGGATTGCTGAGCTGTGAAGACTGTATTTGTATAATTCTGCCAGTAACCACCCATATAACCTCAGAAGAATCAAAGAGAACTAAAGATATGCTGAAACATTCAAAAGTCATATGAACACCACCAACCGGGAGATGCTCACAAGTTTAAGGATATTTTATATGCGTCCTATTCTGTTCTCTGGTTGGTCTTTTCTGGGTGGAGAAGGATGGGAAGGGGTCAAAGATGGCTATTTGTGTTTGGTCATTTAGCAAAATAGAAGTTTTGTATTCCATCCATCTCACCTCCAGGCGGTGGTAAGTCAAATCTCAGCACTGCGCCACACTGCAGGACCAGAGGAAGGCAGCTGAATGTTGCCACAGGGCAAAAAAGCATGTTTAAAAGGAGATGAGGACTAAAAACTGCTATGAATAATTAATATGGCTATGCTGTTTACCCATTCCACAGTTTGCTCATTCACTACCTAGTAATCATCCCTTCCTCAGTGGGTAAGTGTCTCCTTTTTGCCTGCTTGCTAAAGAAAATGAAGAGATTTACCCAGGGCTAACAAGAGGTCAAGGCAAGAGCAGAGCAGCCTCAGCAGCCTCACCTCCCTCTCCTGGCTTCACCCCTCACCCTGGGATTTCCCATGTCCAGTTTTGCGTGTCCCAGAGGAGTTCTGTCTTTTGGCTTGGCAGACGATGCTCTAAGGCTGGAAACAAAGTGTTCATCACTTCTAGTGTCTGAATTAAGTGTCCTAAGGATGGCACAGGCTCTGCTCCCGAAAAGCAGGTTCTTCCAGGATGTCTCAAAGTGAGCACCCAAAGGTGAATAATGCCAGCTTGCTCCTGAAGTGTGTCCGGATGGAGACTGCAGCTCTGTGCATGCAAAGCTCTCCGGTTCATCTCTACACATGTATGCGAAGAATATACATCTTTATACATCCACATATGCAAGCAGACCTCTGTATTGAAAACAAGAAAACAGAAAATTATGTAAAAGACCCCTCCCTACTGTTCAACTGGCAGTAGCAGTGATCTGTCACACCTGAGGACAAATGTTGTTCCATCTGTGTTTTTAACCAAGGTGCTTAACCCTACCACCTTTATTTTCTGAGACTTTATGAATATTTTTCAAGTATTTAACTGCCTCTCTGTATTTCCTCATTCTCCCAACTTGGACAAGCAAAATGGGTTGATTCATTTCAGGTTTAAGTAATTAGTTTCTCATCATTTTCTCTCCCTGACTCCCATGCACAAGCATAAGGCTGCATTGTCTGGGATGCATTGGCTGAGTGGAAGATGTTTATTTGTAATAAAGATACACCAAAATCTCCTGTATCCACTGGAAATGATAAACATAGAAATATCTCCATGAGTCTTCAGTTTGTTAAAAAAAATGTGTTTACAATTACTATCTTTAGGTCTCAGTTTGACGTCACGGTGTCCCTTTAAACAAATAACCCAGGCAATGCAATGCTTTTTGGAGGGGGAGCAAAGGTTACCACTGACTGTTTTCTTGCTGGTCAAGAGACTCAGCAGATTTTGGGGGTTTGGATGAAAAAAACCCCACCCTTTATTATCTGAACAAATATTTTTTTAACAGTTCCTGGGTAACCAAGTACATGGGAAATGTAAGTCAGTCAAACGAGGGAAGAGAATAACTAGGGGGACTCCGCAGAGTGTTTGATTATTACCCAGAGTTATTGTGGAACACATCCATGGACACATACACATGTGTGCCCACCTGCCAGCCTGAAAGGCAGAGGGTTTATATTAGCATGAAACAGGGACACAAGTGTCACGCTTATAGTTTTCAGGCTGCATCTCGTTTAGTTACTGCAGTAAGAAAATCACTAGCATACATGACCACTTGCAGAAGTCATGGATGGCATGGTAACATAGCACAGCAGCACAGAAATCTGCATCTGATTTATTTTTTATTCATTATTAGGTGTCACTGTGTTTAACATGAAAGTCCACATCCCATAATAGCTCTATTTAAAGAAGTTACACATATCAGAAAATATGGAAGACATTTTCTTGCTCTTGATTTTTTTTTTCTCAATACAATATAACCATTCAGAACCAAAACCCAGGATGTCATATCCAAACAAGCAGCTTTGCAGATACACACATTCCTGTTTTGTCCTGTATCCTGAATGCTGCCAGTCAGGAATCAAATGCCAATTCTGACGCTCTGAAATTATTTGAGGAGGGAAATCCAGCCCACAGTTGTCCCATTGCTAGCATCTCTGCATCCCCTGCAGGGCATGTCTAAATCCGATATACAGATGGATACATCTCCTGTATATGGTCTGGTAAGAACTTTCTGTAATATTTTGACTGACAGATCATTTTTATCACTGATTTCTGTTTTATTGCTATGAGGAAGACCATTTTTAGATCGGTATAATCACAGACTGAACTAGTAACACCTTACCATTTTTTTCTTTTCTGTGTTCTGCCTTTTCTCCTCCTGTCTCCTCCCTCTCCCCCCCCCCCCCCCCCATCCCCTTTTCTTCCTTGCAAACAGCACTGTGAAAAGCCCATTGTTGAGCAGTGGGGTTGTGACATTAGGGTCAAATCCCTACCCCTTTGCTCACATTCCCTCTTCTGCTCTCTAAGGGATGAAATCTAAGTGAGAGAGTAACATACAAAATTGTACAGAGCTTTGGACCCTTGCTTATGGTATAAACAGAGCCTACAGGATGATGCTTCACTTTAGGCACGTTCTTGACTCCCGCTAAAATCAACGCACATCAGTACTCAGATCTCCATGGATTAGGGTGACTGCCTTTAATGCAGAGCTTTATATCAACGCATTGCTCATATTTGCTGCTCTTGCTTCCATGCACAATATTGGCCCTTTTTGGACAGCCTAGATTTTCTTCTCACCATCTAGAAGCCTGTACAACCCTGGACTGGATCTAGTCCATGCTGCTGTATCCCTCAGCTCTGGACTGATTTGCTTGTATTTTCGAAAGCAAGTATGATGATTTTTAGAGGTGCTCGTTTCCCTGAACTGCGTCATTTTGTTGAGGCAACAGAACTAAAAGTTATAGGAGCAGAGCTGATGGAAGACAAGGGATTTCAAAATGATACACTTTGAACATAAGAAGTGTTAGCTGGTAGGAAATTTATTCTCTTTGCTATCGTTAGCATTCACATCTTCAGAAACTGACATGTTTTGATTACCTCCTTTATTTATTTTTAATAACATTATTTGCAAGAGAAGTACCTTACTGCTAGGGCACCGTGCATTTGGGGTTGATTAGGTATAATTTTCTGCAGAAAACTTACAGAGATTGCATCATGTTAAGAGAAAAATGCACTAATAGCAGTGCAGTGCAGAAATCAGGACTGTGTCATTTATTAGAAACCCCTTCTTACATGTATCTCTTTTTCAAGAGCAGAGGAGGCATGTTTGTGCATTTTGGTTCTTGTTTGTGGATTTCAGCTGGTTACACCCAGCGTAAGTTGCTTTAACTCCTTTTTTCGTCTGGCAGCCACTCCTGAAGACAATAGGGAAGCTTTTCACCATCATAGGATTTGGCCAGTGTTTTGCTTGTTTGTTTTTCAACAAACAATAAACAAGTGGTACATAAGTAAAACACCTTGTATTTTCAGTTTTGCAATTTCCATTGTATTACTTGAGATATCTGCAGATGTTCTTCTGATTTATCATCCCACCTTTCAGACGGATGACATCCCCTTTCCTCACAGAGTTGAATCTGCACTGTTTTCTGCATATAATCCTCCTGCAAACACTCCTACAGCCATCTGCATTGGCCAGTAGATGTCATTGTGTTTCCACTGCAAGAGCACATCAAACATATTCATCTGGCTGCAAATGCATATCCAGTCCTGCAAACAATGCTGTTGACTATTTAGGACTTTTTCTACCCTGCAGCAAAATATTTGTTAAAGATGCTTAGTCAGAGAAGAGTGAAAATTAAGTTCCAAGCATTTGATAGCTGTGACTAACTAGCCAGAATACCCTTGGTCTCAGCTAATATAGTGCCAATGGTGTTATACAAACACAGCTTACTCAACAGGACACAAATCATTGTTAATAAACTATTACAAAAGATGCCAACAGAAGAGGACAGAAATAATGTCTCGTGGATTAGCCAGCTTCTTTAAGTAACTAGCTTGCTTTGCTGTGAGGTAATCTGCTCTTCAATACTCGAAGAGGCAAAACTGAGGATTTATACTTCCAAACTTTTTAGACCTTCAGAGTGTAATGAAAAGTGGCTGCAGCCTGTTATTTTTCAGCTATTTTATCCTGGACTATGTTAACAGCTTCCTAATTTGCATGATACAATAATATTTGTGATGTAATTAGAAAGGTCCATTTGAGGTCAAAATATGGTAGCAATAGAGAAGCAAACACTTGGCAGTCATCCCAGAGGTAGGGTTTTCCAGAAAGTCTAACATATTTTTTATCAGCAAAAACTCAAGATACATCATTTTAGGTTTATTTTTAACCATCATTTCATAAACTTAATGAATGTAAATGGGCTTTGATATCTAAAAAGCTACATTCTCAATTACAGCTCATTTCTCAATCTAAAGAAGTAGCACAAGATGAACGGAGGGTGAAGTCAGCTTGCGACATCCGTGCCAGAAATGGCACATAGGGCCAAATTCCTCACTGGCAGCAACCAGCAAGGCTCCGCTGGCTCTAACAACACAGGAGACCCTTGACAGATTCAGCAGAGAACTGGCCTTCTGCAATGTGTTTTGAGTCCCAGGGGCCGGCCACAAAACTGAGTGAAGTCAATGGAAATCTTTGCTTGCTGGCAATGGGCCGTGGATGAAGCCATGAATCAGGTTTTCTGGAGGCTGGGCGCAGCACATCTGTGTTGGGGTGAGGCAGCTGAAAGGCGCAGGCTTGGATTTGAAAGGACAAGCTCCATCCCATGAGTATGTCTCTGCTCAAGCTTAAGTAGCTCAGGAATAACCTGAGATGATGCTGTGATAAATGACATTCTTCCCTTGCAATGCCTATGGGAGCTACGAGGACAGTGGCTCGTCCTCTTGCTTGCTCACGGAAACACCAAAACCCCTTTCTGGCCTGGCAGACTTTTGCATGGGGAGCAATCACAGAATGGTTTGGGTTGGAAGAGACCTTTAAAGATCATCACCTCCAACTCCTTGCTATTGGCAGGGACATCTTTCACTAGACCAGGTTGCTCAAAGCCCTCTCCAACCTGACGTTGAACACTTCCAGCGATGGGGCATTCACAACCATGGATGGCAACTGTGGCTGTTTCCAAGTTCAGATACAAGACGTGCTGTAGGCAGAGAGGCCCTGTAACTGAGGACCCATTTGGCCGTCTAGACCACCAAACCTTTCCACCAGATGAGCAGAAGGATGCTCAGTGGGGGCCCATAGGTACTGCAGTGGTTTCCTCTGGGCTGTAAGATGCATACAAAAAAAATAATTGTGTGACAAAATATAAGCCTTATATGAGTCCGGCTACAGGTGACATGCCCATTTCCCTCACACAACTCCAGAGTCATGTCATACATCCTACTGCTGCTCACTCTCCAAAGCGGGTAGAGGAATGTCTGCTGAGGCTGGGCTTGGGCTGCTGAGCTCCCAGTGCTCCGCTTCCAGACTTTCACACTTACCTGGCATTTCTCATCGGAATTGCCCTCAGGTAACTTTTTTGATCTACATCAGCTGAGCCGTAAATATAAAATAAGAAACATGCAGCCACTGTCTTGAGCTGTATTCCCAGATCAGTGCTTCGCCATCTGATTCCTCTCACTCCTGCTCCCTGTCCCATGCAGCCAGGGCTTGCTGGCACATTCAACTGAGGATTTAACTGACTAAAAGCACATCAGGAAGTTTTCTACTTTTCTACACACTGTTTTCAGGCAACCTACTACTTCATTACAGTGTGACACTGTCAAACATACACAAAATGTAAAGGAGAAGAAAATAGGGCCCTGGTTTTCTGTCTGCCTGAGGACATGCACACACAGGTGGAGACGGTGGCGTGTATGCTGGTGGGATGGATGTAGGAGCCCAAAGAGCTGACTTTAATCTGGACTCCAGCAAGTCTCCTCTGTCTCATTTTTCCATCTCAAACAGGGGAGGTAATGCTATTCATTATCTTGTTTCACCTGAGGAAAAATGTTATCAAGGTTAGTAAGGCACTTACATACAACAGAGACTAGAAAATTCCCACGCCTGCAAATGATCATGAAGAAATGACTGACTCTACTTGTTGTACCAAATGCAGTAGCTAAGGGAGAGGATCACTAATTTTAAAATGACAGTAAAAACACTGACGTATCTCACTTCCTAAGCATGCCTTGGATATCCTCATCAACACAAATGTTCCAATTAAAAAATATATATATATTGGTTGATGATGTAATTAGGGCCTGTGTTAGAACACACTTCCGTAAGGGAGATGAATGAAGACTTTTTGAGTATTGTACATGTTGATAAATCCAAGGTTTTCTGTATTTGAGCTGCCACTAAATTAATATTCTTTAACTTTTAATGCAATTGTACATAAGCTTGAGTATCCTTCCTTGCTTAGAGCAGATCTGAGCATGGGAAGAGTCAGGTGCAGTTGGAGGTTTTGCAGCAGAGCTCAGGGAACCAGAGCCACCCTCTGCAGTAGACAGGGAGATGTGTGATCCTGGGGTGGCCGCGCTGCTGGCCTGCGTGGATGTCACTGCAAGAGCATCTCTGGTGGGATCAATCCTCCCTTATCACAGAGGCCTCAGAGAAGCACCTGGCTTTGACTTGTCACCTGGGACTCCTCCACACACCACAGAGGCAGCTCACTCCCTGCACACCCTGGCTTGCACAGCCATGAATCTATAAGACGTAGCACTGAGAGGCATAAAAAGAGATGTGTTGGGGTGTTTCGGGGTTTTTGGTGTTTTCTACCGTGGTATTTTATTCCAGTTGCCTTTCTGTACCCCTGTGGGTGCCACTAGGTTCTCCTAACTTTAACTGCCTAAAAGTTAGGCAGGGACGCTAATTCACTTCTCTAGGCTCCCGCTGCAGTTGGGACCACCACGTCCCAACAAAATCTCATCACGTCTTAAGAGACGGGTCTAACACTGACAGATCAAACCCCCTTTGATTCCTTCTACTGCCTGTGACGGGAGCTGAGGCACCTGGGCACCTCACTGCCCCAGCTCAGGCAATTGACTTCCGAGGGGTCGAAGATGATGGACTGACTCCCGGTGAGTGCTGTGCCCACCTTTGCTAGCCATAACGGCAGGCTGTGCACCCACCAGGCTCTGCATCCTCCAGCCTTGGGATAGATTCACCTGTACCTTGAATCTCTTGGTGATTTTTAAAAGAAAGAAAATATCAAACTTTGCAACAGCTGAAAATCTAAGCAAGAAAACCTGATCATGTTCATGCATAATAATTACTCTTCAGCAGGGTTATTTTGCATTCTAACTGTTCTTAGTATAGTATCATCACAAAACTCTCTTGGTGTGCTCAGTGTGGAAAGTCAGTTGAGATGCTATAATGATGTCGAAATGAAATGCTGTCAGCGCAAATCCATAAAATGACATAACGGTGTCAGAAATGAAAGGGAATCATATCAGAGTGTGTTCCAGCACCACTCAAAAATTTGTGAGAGGAAAGGGTGCCACAATTTGGGGACAATGTTTGTTATGACAGAAATGCTCAAACAGCTTAAAAGGGAAACCGCATTTGCCAGCCGCATCACTTTTTAATCCAACAGATTTATCAAGAAGTTGTGCTAATTTCCTCTATAAATATCTCTGTGAGCGGAATGGTGCTTTGTGTTGCAGAAAGTGGTTTTTAAGTAGTCAGAATTCCAGGTTTCTTCTGAAATGGAATAGGAAGGTTCATTGCATTGTTTGCTTAAATAAACAGTCATTTCTCTTTTGAGAGGAGGAAAAACAAAACACTCCTCATCCAGTTATCCTCCTTAAATAAACCCACATCCCCATGTCTGTAATACCATCCTAAACAAAGGACCCTTGAGGCATCACAGGTAGGACAAATCTATCCCTGTATCTGTTTTTTCTACCTTGTAATGGTTACAAGTGCCTAGAAATTCCCACACTCTTTCAGGAAGGATCTGTATTTTGCAGCTGTTCACCTCCCTACCATGTAACGTCATGCTCAGCACCAAAACTTGACGCAGAAGAAGAAGGAGGGGTGGGGAGCTGGCTTCCAAGGTTGCCTATGTTCACCAACTGGCTGGGCATCGGTCTGCCTGTGGGAAGTGGTGGGTCATTGCCTTTGCTTTGCCTTGCTGTTTTTTCCTCTTTCCTTCACCTATTAAACTGCCTTCATCTTAACCCAGGAGTTTTCTTGCTTTTGCTCTTCCTATTTCTCCCACCGTCCCACTGGGTAGGGGGAGTGAGCAACCGGCAGCGGGGGTGCTTAGCTGCTGGCCGGGGCCAACCCACCAGGGAGGTGAACTGGCTAGCTGAGTAAAACACTGACCTCCCAAGCTTTGGTAATACTTTGCATTTACCTTAAGTCTGCGACATAGGATTTGCTAAGCTACCTCAAAACTAAAACTCTTTCTAAATACTTCTAACAGTCCTCTTTAAAGCCAAGTGCTGCAGAGGACAGAGCAAAGGGTGAAATAGCATGCTGCAAGAACAAGCAGCCAGCCTCATCTGCTGCAGCGCACAGACACAAAACTCCAGCTGGTGGCTCCTATCCCTGCCCCATCCAACAACTAAGCTAGAGGACATCACGGTAAGCTGAGAATTTGCAAAGGCTCGGTGCTGACCTGACTTGGCTTCTGGGGAAGCCCTCTGGCACCAATGGGAGCAGCCGGACTCCAAAACACTTTTGACTTGATTTGCTAATGGTGATGAATTTGCCATGACCTTCACTATGGTGTCTGAGGCTTAATTACCTTCATTATTAAAAAGGAGTGGTATCGCTTCTGTTTGGAGCACTCTGACTTCAGTTTCTCCTGGGACTACACTTGTCCCTGTGTTTGAATACCCGTCCATAGTGCTTGGAGTGGCAGCCATGCCAGGGGATGCTCTGGTTACCTACGAGTTTGAAGAGTCAAACATTAAACTCATGGCATATGCACACAGAGAGTGAAACCACTTTTATCTGCTGATTCCCAGTGGATCTCCTGGATTACATGCAGTTACAGAGCTAAATACTCAGAAGGTATTATAGATGGTCTGGAAAGTGCTCCTGACAAGTCAAATTCATACAGCATGCAATGCTTATATTGGCATCCTAAATACTTGAGTTTGACAGTATTCTTAGTTGAAGCAATAGGTCAGGTATGTAGCCACATAGCTGTCCCATGATGTCTCTCCTAGGAGAGAGTGATCCCTCCTCGAGACACTCCCATCTTTCTCCACCTCAGCACTGGAGGCTGAGGATGCTGGCCTAGACTTGAAACCTGGATTTTAGGCAGCTAAAATAAGGTGAGCTGCAAAGACCGTGTTAATGAAGCTTACTGACCAGACTGTGTCCGATGTTCATGGGTAGAACCTTCAAACAAGACAAAAGAGTTTGCCTGAAATTTCAGCTGATGACAAGAATTTTTCTAAGTGCTGTACGGGCTTACGCTACATTTGCCAGGGCTTGATTTAAATAACAAAGTAGGTTCTGATTACTTTTTTTCAGCCAAAGTTGTCTTTTAACAAAAACTAAATTTGGTTATTCAAAAATATTCCATGACTTGATTTGAGAGTCAGACTAAAAAGTCCACACTGGTGTTTTACAACACATTTTCATTCTGTGATGACAAATTTCTTTCATTTCCTTTATACAGAACCAAAGACCTTAAAGAAACACTCAGAGCTGAAGTAAACTACTTAATTTCAGGTCAAGAAAAATGTATGTTTTACATGACCTGAAAAATTTTTCAGAATTTCTGATTTCTACTACATTCAGAATAATTATTGAGTGATCATTCAAAATAAGTTTTCAAAAGATCCATCAGACTTTCCAGTGAAATAAGATCCTACCTAAAATGCTTGGGCTTTTTGAAAAGTGGTTACCTCATATCAGCAATGGCTGAAAACAATATCGCTAATTTCAAGGGAAAGATATTTTTCTACAATGATTTTGCAACTTATTTCTGCTATAAAAATGGTGGTAAGAAAAATTTCAATTTCATTTCTAAATAGACATACAAGCAGATTGAAACTCCTTAGGAAATCTCTGAAGGTGCTGCTGATTTTGACTAAATAACATTATTCAGATATTTGCAATTTTGACAAAATATTTCCATTTGACTAGGAATAGGTCATTAGGCTTTCATTTGTGTAAAATACACTCCCCAAAGTAGTAAAGAAAGTGGAAAATCATGTTTCACATTATGGTAAAATGGCGATATGTTTTAAAGCCTTTCAGTTAAAATTTTTATTTCTTCAAGGAAGGTTGAATATTCTTTTTTTCCTTGTATAAACAGGATTTTCACTCAAAGAAATTCTCCAAGATCTTCTGTACATTCATATATTTAAAAAGTAAGTCTATTACTATGTCAAATGTGTCTCACTGGAAAAAGCTATTGACTTTTCCATTCTATTGCTTTAATTTTCCACTACTCTTGTATGTTGGAATACTCCAGGTGGGAGCTGCGTGTGCTTCTGATTATGCTGTGTTACACAGCAGGGAAACTTCTTATCTCAGACTAGTTGCCTGGTTGAGAAAAAAACACATTTAAGGTAGTAAACACAGCTGTGGAAGAAGTATTTTCTATTTCCTTGCTGTTTGTTTTAATGTACTAAAATGACATAATTATGGAAGTTGCAAAAATGCAAAAATGTAAAACACAATAATAATTTGGTCTATGTGTTTCTATTATAGTCTATATGTCTCCAGATATAGCTTTAAAAAGTCTAAGAAAATCTTTAGAAATGTCTTTTCTGCTTTATGCTCTGTTTTGCCCCAATAAATAAAATACAGAATTTCAGAGAAAAGGAATTTAAAAGTAATCTTGTGGTTACACTGGTATTAATAAGTGTTCGAATCTTGTTCTTGCCATTTTTCATGCCAGCTTGGAACTTTTGGCTTGAAGATTTGCGTTTCTATTGTTTTCTTTTTGACTCTGTGCAAACACTTTAAAGATAGGAAATTTGCAGATCTGGGGGGAAAAAAAAAAAAAAAGAATAGAGGTTTTGTAAATCTAACCATCACAACTTCATTTGAAGAAAATGAAATCTGAACTCTGAAAGAGGACAATGCCTTTTACTTATTTTTTTTCAGCTTGCAAAGAAATAAAGTAATACAATCCCTTTTATTTCCTATTTAAATGAGGCTGAAGCGTTTTCATCTGTGGTGTGTAAAGTCTGCTTTGCAGAGAATAAATTCGGAGCACACATATTGTAAGTATTTCCTGAGAGCACCAGGCTTATATTGGTTGAGTAAACAGCACTATAGTATTACAATTATAAAAATAAAATGTGCAGAAATATGGGATCGTCACTTTTTTTTTAACACTCCATTACTTTCTGAAGTCCTAGTGGGAAAAGATTAAATGTGAAGCCCTCAATAAGGAGCTCTGCTCCATTCGAGCTGCAACCGTTCTCCATCACCTATTATTTCACCAAAAGAAGAATCAGATTTTGATAGAAATCCTAAAACACCTGAAGCCATCTCCCCTGAAATCCTATGTAAGATAACACTAACGACGTCCTGGCCACTTCGGTCTATGGAGGATTTTGTCTTTTATATCATGATGTGTAAGCACACAAAGGGCTGCATAAAGTTCTTTTGACTGTGGCTGGAAAGACTCGCACTGGCACCAGCGCGCCTTTGGATCACACTGTACCATCTTTTCACTCCATCCACAACTATTATTTCCCTGCCCAGAATTGTTGTAATATGACTGCCTCCCTTCATAATCTCTGCATTTTATCTAGCTTCTTTTCCAAAGCCAGAGAGGATAATTGTCATGTCTTGTATAACACAGCAAAAAGGCCGAGGACAGGCTTCGGGCCGATGGCTTTCTCTGCTCACCAGTCCATCCCGTACTTTCTCCAGACTGTAAGTATGTAGAGGCAAAGAGCAACAGCAAGCATGACAAGGATTTCTGATCTGCCTAAAATCAGTAACAAATGCCAGAGGAAGAAAAGATTTCAAGTCCAACTCGTCGGAGCAGAATCCTCCAACAAAGTGGGATGGAGAAGAAAGAGGGCAGGGGACAGTATCTAAAGGTTGGGTACTGAAATGGGTAGGCTAAGGCAGAAGCTACAGCTCTGTGATTCCAGGTATTGAACCAGGAGAGGGAGCGTGGGCACACAAAGCATCCGTCTACCTCCACTGAAGCCAAGAGGGACCCTTTCTGTTGGTTTTAGCAGGACCTGGATCATGTTGGTGGTTTGTATCAGGTGGGTTCCCCATAGAGACCGGGGAAAAGGAAGGGGCAGCCATGCACACCTTGTTGTAAAGAGCTCTAGGGTTAACTGCTGGTCCTTCGAGTGATGAAGAGTCCCAAGCCCAAATCCAGGCATTGTCATGCACCCATTTCTATCAAAGAGGGATTCTGAAATCAGGGTGATGGCTCATTAACCATGAGGGCTTTATTTGGCAGCACGTGAGGAAAAAAAGTGGGATTTTTTAATGAAACTGACAAAAAGATTATTGCAAATATACAGATTTGAAGGCCAGAACAGCAATCATTTGCTCTGATTTCCTGCACAGCACAAGCCATACAACCTAATTTGGTCATGTCTGCATCAGTTGTTCGTTCTCTGCTTGATCTGAAGATCTCCCTTGAAAAGGCAGGCATCTTCATGAACTACAAGTCACACAGAAGCCACCGTAACCCTTTGGGGTTTTTTTCAAAGGTTAATTGACCCTTTTTGAAAGAAGAAAGAAAAAAAAGATAAAACATCTTATTTCTAATCCAAATGTATTTTCAATAAATATCTTTAATGAAAATTCTTTTCCTTCTGTAGGTATTCACCCAGGTGGTACTTTACCTCAAAATACATGCCCGCCTTGAAGTCTCTTGAGAAAAAACACCTTATTTCTCATTCCCAAACCAAGGCTTTTTCCTAATAATAAAAGAACTAGCAGGCTCTCAGAAGCACAAATGATACAGCCCCAAGAGCTATTTTTCAGTCACTGACTAGAGAACATTGTGATGAAGAAATCTGAGCTGAAGAAGAAAATAACCTCCATTTTTCCAATAAATGAAGATCTTCACAGGAATGTAGAATGAATCTTAAAGCAGAGCATCTTGATGCTTCTTGCAGCAGGGCCTCTTTCAAGGACAAAGATGTAATTCAAACATGGAGACAGAAAAAGAAGAAAAGTCTTTTCCTCTACGCTTATGAATATGACGGTGACCTTACAGAGCCCCTTGAAGAGACAGCACTGACAACGCAGCCAGTGACATCCAGCTTCCCTGCAGGGCTGCTCACAGCTGCAGGCTGGATTGTGAAAGATGAAGGAGGAGAAGGTTCCCCTGTGCTGCATAGGAAACTTTTAGGAGACCAAGTTTGGATTATGGCAGCGTATGTTTTAGTGAAGGACATAAAAGCTAAGGCAGAAGATGAAATAAAATAATATAGCCCTGGAATTGCAGTCACAGGGAAAGTCTAGCATATATTTATTTAAAAAATAAGGCTAAGCTATAACTGAGGAACTGAACGTCAAGTGGGTTTTATGACAGATGCAAGTTATTAAGTCCTTTCATAGATATTATCTACCTCTAGCTAGCATATATACTGTGGGTGAGTATACATTGATAAACCTAATAGGCGAGGCCAGACAGACCACGTAACATAAGTAATAAGGACAGGACCATATGACGAGACGTGCTTTTGCTATTTTGATCTTTAACCTGCAAGGTGTCCTGGCCCCTTGTTCAGTGTCACTTCTCGTATTCACTGCTCCAGCAGCCTAATTGCTGGTTTATTTCTGCATCCATTCCTATGGTTTAATGCTGCCTGATTCGAGCTGATTGCACAGGCATGCTAAGCTCGCACTAAACTTCACATTAGCTAAACAGGAGTTTCCGAGAGTTTTTCCTAAGGCTGCCATCATCCGCAAATCCTTCAAGGTCTAAATTATAGAAGTTTGGCTGACCTCTGTAGGATAACAACATATTAGATCATTATTCAAAGAGGAAGGTTGCAAGCTTAATTCCTGAGTTTTGTAGGGGAAAATCCGCGTGCTGCATTGCACGAGGGCCCCCGCGGGCGGGCTTCCCCGAGCCCCTCCACCAGCAGCCCTGCCCTGCCCTGCCCTGCCCTGCTCCGCTCAAAACACACCAAAGGGCCTGAAGAGCTACGCCTCAAATTCTTTGACCGGTCATCTTTTAACAAGGATGTCAGAGATCTGGGAAAGCATTCCTGCGGCATTGGGATGCAAAGGGATTTATCTCACATCTGAAGTCCCGCAGAGAGGCAGCGACCCTGCTCCTATCTGAGAGGCCGAGAAGTGAGTTACGGCTGAAGGAGATGTGACAGGCGGGAGAGAATAAGCAGAGTGAATGGCCGTACTGGAGATGAATCAACCCTCTTCCTTAAGGAGCAACTGCCTTTGGCTACTCGGAGCTAAAAGCTACAGTAATAAATTTTAAGGCCTGAAAAGATCATTACAGTCATCCAGCCCAGCTGCCCACTCATCCAGGATGCTGAATTTCCTGAAGTCGTTCCCTCCTGCCCCTCCTGCCGCCACAGCTGAGGTCCTTCCCTCCTCTGCTCTTGGTCGGACGCCCTTCCCAGCGTGCCACGGCCACCACCACCGCCCCGATCGCCGTGCGAGACCAGAGCTCTGCAGCACCCTCCCCGTGGCACCGCAGCTGGGCAGCGAGGGCAGCTTCGGCAAGTATTTTCTCAGAAGCATTTCTGGCAAGGGGAGCTTTTACATCCAGCCCTCCGGCAGTGCAGGCTCGCACTCTGCATCAGAGCAGCACCTCCAGGAGCAGTTCTGCCCATGCAGCTCCAGGTCCGTGCTCAAACGCCTGTTATGGAAACCTCAGGCAACTGCACAGGGAGCCATGCTCCCGCAGCTCTTGCTGCTGACCCAAACTGCAGATCTGAAGATGCCTCCATCTGGTTTGTGTCTTGTCTTTCTTGGAAACCGCTGGGCCTCACATCAGTCAAAGTACCTACAGCTCCTGGAATAACAATGCCCAGCTCCCTGGGGAGCGGGCAGGTAGAAAAACAACTCGGGAGAAGTTGGGTTTTCTGATGACGTTTCTCTACTGGCCTCCATGACCTCAGAAAGAGGCCGGTGTTACACCGTGATGGAAGCACATGGGCTGGGAATGGGAAAAAAGACTGGGATGGGCTTTCCCTGAAACATCCCGCCCAGCCCAGAGCAGATCTCCTTATTTATAAACATGGGTCACGTCCACGTCAAGCCCTTGAATCGAAGGACAATGGGAGCTCCCCATCAGCCCCATGAGCTCATGTGGACAGAGCTCCAAAAGGGAAGGGAATGGGTGAGTTCACTGAGTATTTCCCAGTCTAGAGGGGCAGGCCCTGGCTGGACTGTGACTGCCAGGCAGTGCCATGCCTTGGGAAGGTTGTGATGCATCAAGAAACAGCTAAGCAACCCCTCAGTGACCCTGGCAGGCACACCCCGAGAAAGGAGGGAAGGGGGGCTGCAGGCAAGAGTCTTGCGTCTCTAGGAATCGCTTAACATCATCTTGTCCCACACATTCGGCTCAGTCTGCTACAGCTGACGCTAACAAGGAGCCCTGGCTCCTCCTTTCAGTCATGTCGGTGCAATGTGGGGGCAATAGGTGCAAGTGCAAGCTCCTTGTGTCAGCTCCTTGGCAAGTAAAAGAGACAGCCACAATTTGCCCTAAAAAGCAAATTCTAATTCTTGACATTGTACGTCATGGGTTTTATGCGCAGTGCAATTTACAGGCCAGAGGAGCGAGGCCAGCAGAGCCCAGGCTGCGGCCAACCCCAGCAGTGAGTCCATCAGCCGTGGAAATGCCGAAGTGACAGGTTCGCTTCGTTAACTAGAGGCCCAGCATTTCCTGGGCACGCTCAAGCAACTGGAAAAGAAAAGGCTGTTCCAGGGGTGGGAGACGACCGGAGCCTAGAGATCACTTTGGAATGGAGGGCAAAACCAACGCCTACCCCAGTGCTTGAGAGACCAGACAGGCTTTGATCCCAAAGTCACATGTGCATCCTACCATCAACACGAATGGTGACCTTCAGAGGAACACAAAACCTCCTTGTCTTTTGGAGGGACGTAAGTTCTCCAAAGCGGAGCATGTCATGCTTAGGTGGAGAAGTGCCCATTTTCCTGTCCCTGAACCGGCTGTACCCACAGCCGGTGGCTCTGCAGAAAGCCACTGAAATTCGAGCAAAACATCCTAGATTCTTCCCTGGGTTTTCTGTTGGGTTTATTTCTCCTCCCCTTCTCCCAAATGTTGGTTTTTTTCCAAAATCCCTTTCCTGCATTTTTCCCTTTTATCACTACCCTGTGAATATCTTTCTGGGTAGTTCACTAGCCCTCCCCACTAGATTGCCGCTAGCTTTTGCCCACACTGAACATGACAAGATTTTTACTTTGGAGCAGATGTAATTTTTTTTGCCCAGCCTTAGGCGAGAATACAAGGACTTTCAGTCCCTTTGCCTCTTCATTCCGAAAATACTCCCCTAGGTAAACAAGTCCTAAGCCTAAGACGATGTACTGGAGCGCCAGGAAAGCCCTCAGTTGTCGAAGTTGTTTGGAAATCACCATTTTCTGATGCTGTAAAACAAGAGTTAATCCATGTTTCCACTGTGGAGGGCTGTTTGGGATTTTTTTTTTAAAGAAGGGAAAAAAATGCCTTTCATTCTTCGCCAGCAATTTCCATGGAAATAATGTTTCCAGCAAAAAACTCGGTGCCCGGACGAGAGTATTTTATGCAGAAAGTGAAAGATTTTCTCTGAACAACTGCAAGATTTCATCCAAAAGTCTGAGAGGCTTCATCTGACATGTTTCGCTCCTTGGCTGGAAACAAAGCACGGCCGAGCGGGAGCGGAGGGAGAACCCACTGCAAATCCCCCCCCCCCCCCCGGTCTCCAGGCGGGCCTGGCGCGGAGGGTTCGGCCCGCGGGGATGCTCCCGAGCCAGGACCGGGGCAGGGCGGGGCGGCCGGCGGGCACCGGCCGAGACACAGCGCCCCGGCCCGCCGCGGGGCTCGCTCGGGGGGCCCCACCGCTGCCTCCGCGGCAGCCCGTCCCGGCGCGGGCGGCGGGAACAATCGCCGCGTTGTCCGGCCGCGGCCGCCGACCCGGCGGCTCCCGCGCCCCGGTCCCCGTGCCCTGCGGGGAGAGCGCTGGCGGGGCCGCCCGGCTCCGCGCCCGCCGCCGCCGCTCAGTCTGGCCCCGGCGGCGGCGGCGGCGGGGGGGGGGGGGAGGGGGGGGGCCGCGGAGGGCGGCGGGGGGGAGCGGGCGCCGCGCAGGTAGCGCGGAGGCGCTGCGCCCCGCGCGGCCACGCCGTGGCGCTCTTGTCACGGGCACGGCCGCCGCGCGCCTCCGACGTGTCCGCGGCCGCGGCGCCCCCCGCGCCCTGCGCGCCGGGACCGGCTGCAAGCGCCGGGCGGGCGCACACGCACACGCACGCACGCACACCCCCACCCCGTCCGCGGATTAGCGGGGCTTGGGCCCGAAAGGGCCGCGGCTGGAGGCGGGGGCCCTGGGCAGCCGCTCAGGCGGGGCGGCGGGCATGTGCCGGTAAACAATGACCATATTGTGAAATAGAAAACAGACTCCGGCTCCCTCTGAAACGCTCGCTCCCCACCGGATGTGTTAAATAAAAACCGCTGGGGGAAAAAAACAGCAGAAAGTCAAGAAAATCGGGTTCGGGCTGGGAAGGACGAGGGGCAGGAAACCCGCAGACGGGCGAATTTCTATGCCCTCAGCCCGGTGATCCTCGCACGGACTGCGACGGCCGCGGATGCCTTCAAAAAAAATCCGCTCGGGGGTTTTGCGGTGGTATCTGCTGGATTTCTCTCTCCCTCTTTTTTTTTTAATTTAATATCAAAAGTTTTGTTGGTCGTGTGTGTGTGTGTGTGTCCCGCCGCCTTGCCACTGAAAAAAACAAGAGCAAACTTTCTCTGCTGCAGGAAACCGATCCAGATTTCCCCGGTGAGCTGCAGAAACGGCTTGGCCGGGACCCGCCGCGGCTCCGACGCTGCCGGGGCCGGGTGCGATACCAGCGCCCAGGTCCTCTCCTGTTTTCTCCCTTCAAACGGCACCTTCCTGCCCGGACGTGTTGAAGTGCAGTGCCCTGGAATTTATGACACAAATGGGCTTTCCCCCCACCCTCTCCCCCTCTTCCTCTGTTTAAAATCTCTACCGTCCCTTCCAACTGGATGCAAATGGGGAGCTTTAATAAACTTACTTCCCCCCCCCCCCAGTCGTAAACATACATCCCTCTCCGGTTCCTCTCTTTAGAAAAAAAATAAAGGGGGGGGGGAGGCATTTCCAATGGATTTAAGTAAGTGATTCATATAATGAAATGCTTAGGGATTTGTTTAATGCGATTTTATATGAGCTGTGGACATTTCCAAAGCAAACAATAAGTTCAAGTACAACATGCACGGTTGTGTTACAAGTGTTACCCAGCTGGCTAGGAGATCTTCGGTGAGCAAACAGGCTAAATCTGGAGAGTAAACAACTTCAGAAAAATCTACAACTCCAGGTCACTGAAAACAGCCTTTTATTTGTTTTCCTTAGTGTCTAGTAAAATCTGATCCATTTCTTTGCAACGCTGCTGTAAAATCACCAGGGATGGGGCATCACCAGCCCGCGGTTCGCCCTGGCCCGGCCACTGAGCCCATCGCCTGGGACTTGGGTGCATAGACGGGCGCGGAAAACCGGGTGCTGCTGGTCGGGGTGCTGCGGGGGCCACGGGACGGGGACACACACCCCCGCGCAGCGCCAGCCCCTTCTGGGGGGCTGTCACCCGTGAAGTGGGCTCTTGCGACAGCCTCCAAGCGGCGAAGCCCCGCGGCGGCCTGCCAGAGGTCCTGCCCACGCGTAAGGGTGTTCCGAGCTCCCCTCGTGACGGGGATCTGGCCCTGGGACCAGGTGGCGAGCATCGCCACGGGGCGGCGAGGAGCGACCACGCGTGGGGCCGAGCATCGCCACGGGCGCACCTGGGGGGCCGCCGGCGCTGGCGGGGGGGGCCGGGGGTTCTCCGCCCACGGGCGTCGTGCCACAGCCAGGTCGCCTTTTGCGACACCGGCGGGGGGGCTGCCCCTAGGCCGTGTGGTGCCACCAGTGGCCCCAGCAGCTCCCCCACACCCCCGCGGCAGGGCGTCCTGCCGGGAGCCTCCCGCCTGGCTCCGGGCCGTGCTCGGGTCTTCGACGCAGGAAATGATGTAACTAAAATTCAAGATTGGGGGGGGGGGGTGTGTGTAATATGATTTACTTTATTTAACGCGGAGGTCCCGGCCGACGTCCCCCCGGAGAGGGGGCACGATCCGAGGGAAACAACCCCGACTAGACGCGACTGGTTATCGCCGCCGGATCAGAAATCGCGTCGGTAACCGGGAGCGCCCGGTGCGTTGTTCCCAAGCCATCAGCGTAGCCGAGAGGGACCGGACGGCAAATCCGAGCGGCGTGGCTGCGGCCCTCCCCCGCGGGGCTGCGGGCTGGAGCTGCGGGGGCACCGGGCTGCGCGCCCGCGGGGCGGCGGGGCCAGCCGAGACCCCTCGCCGACTGCGGGGGGGACGGGGGGGGAGCCGGAAACCTCCCGATCGCGACGCTCCGGCTCGGAGATTGCTGTTAGTATTCTCTTTAAAAGAGCTTGAATGGGACTTTTTTTTTTTTTTTTTTTTAAGCCAAAGCTTTGTTGTGCTAAACTAGTTGGACGAGTTAGGGTGTCGCTGCTCCCGATTGCTCTGGCCAATGGAACCCGATCCACCCTGCTGTGCGTAAGAGCGCAATTAAGGATTTAACCAAGCCTATGCTGCGCCCCAGCCAGCAGTCTGCCGGAGACAGACACAGCGCCGCAGCCTCCTCCCCCAGACATGTCTGCTTAGACCCGAGCAGCCCCAGCAGCCAGCCCCAGCCAGCCGCCGGCTCCGAGCTATGACAGGAGTATTTGACAGAAGGGTCCCCAACATCAGATCCGGCGACTTCCAGGCTCCTTTCCAGACGGCCGCAGCCATGCACCACCCGTCCCAGGAATCTCCCACTTTACCCGAGTCCTCGGCTACGGATTCCGACTACTACAGCCCGGCGGGGGGAGCCCCGCACGGCTACTGCTCGCCTACCTCGGCTTCTTACGGCAAAGCGCTCAACCCTTACCAGTATCAGTACCACGGCATGAACGGATCTGCTGGGAACTATCCTGCCAAAGCCTACGCAGACTACAGCTACGCCAGCCCCTACCACCAGTACAGCGGGGCTTACAACCGCGTACAGAGCTCCGCCAGCCAGCCAGGTGAGAGCCGGGGCCGGGGGCGTGCGGGAGCTTCCGCGGCGGGGGGAGGCTGGGAGAGCGCGCCCCGGCAGATCCCAGCTCCGTGGACAGCGGGGATGCAGCTTTCCCTGATCCACGGGGAGAAATAAATTAAAAAAAAAAAATTAAAGGGAAAAAAATTTAAAAGGAAAACTAAGGAAAGTGTAAAAAAAAAAAAAAAAAGGTGGAAAGCTTGTCTAGTTTTCCCGACCAGCCCGCACGGTCCGAAGCATGAATCCTAGCACTAGTGCTTTAGAGAAGCGAACGTCGGTCAGCTGCCCCGGGCCGCCACGGCTGCCTCCCTCCTCCTTCCCCCCGCAGGAAGAGGGGGAAAGATAGCCGAGCCTTGTTGCGTGTCTCAAACTCAGGTTCGCGGTGGCAAAGAAAGTTTCCTTCCCCCTGTGCTGGAGGGGCGGGGGAGGAGACTGGGAGGGGGAGCGCAGCCGTGGCGGGGCTGCGAAGCCGGGAGGGATTTTTCACCAGAAAGCGCCGCGGTTTTAGCGCTTTCCATCTACTTCTTTGTAAGTTGGTGGGGGGTGGGGGGGGGGACGAAGGAGGGGGGACAGGGGAAAAAAATAATAAAGCAAGCCCGTAGCCAAGCCAAGCGGCTGGGGCTCGGCTGGGACGAGTGCGGCCGCGGTGGCGCTCGGGGACACGCCGGCGGCGGCGGGGGGAAGGCGCGGGCGTGCGGGGGAAGCGGTCGGTGCTCCTGGGTAGGTCTCGGCTCCGGGCCGGCCTCTTCCCAGCAGGGCTCCAATAATCCTCTTCATTCCCGCGGCGGGCGCGCATGCCCCGCGCTCCCGCCCTCGCCCGCGCAGCGCTGCGCGCCCGGCGCCGCCGCCCTCCGCCGAGGATGCCCGGGGCGGTCGCGGAGGCGGAGGAGGGCCGGCGGTGGCCAAGGCCCGGCGGCCCGGCGCGGAGGGAGCGGGCCGGCCCCCCCTCCGCCTCACCGCGGGGAGCCGGCGGAGGGTGCGCGGGGCCGCCTCCCGGAGGCGGCAGCCCCGGGGGCAGCCGCGGGGGCCCGTCGGGCCGGCGCAGCTGCCCGGCCCGGCCCGGCCCGGCCCGCGGGCGGGAGGCGTCCGCCGGCGGCGCAGGCTGCGCGGCGCGGAGCGGAGCCGCGTCCCGCGCCTTAACGTCTGCGTCTGTGTCTCTCTCCCGCCCTTGCGCCCGTGCAGAGAAGGAGGTGGCGGAGCCCGAGGTGAGGATGGTGAACGGCAAACCAAAGAAAGTGCGCAAACCCCGGACTATTTATTCCAGCTTTCAGCTGGCGGCGTTGCAGAGGAGGTTTCAGAAGACCCAGTACCTCGCCCTGCCAGAGCGGGCCGAGCTGGCCGCCTCCCTGGGGCTCACGCAGACACAGGTACCGCGCTCGGCTCAGCTGGGCTCGGCCGGGCCGCGCTCGGCCCGGCGGGGCGCAGAGCCCCGGGCCGCCCCCCCCCGCGCGGCGGGAGGGGCCGGATCGGGCCCCGCGGAGGGGCCGGGAGGGTGGCGGGAAGTGGGTCCCTCGCAGCCGCGGAGCGCCGGCTTGCCAGGCGGGCATTAATGGTGTCGGTTTCCCTCCGCCCTCCCTCTTTCCTCCCCTCTCCTCCCGCCCCCCTCCCAGGTGAAAATTTGGTTTCAGAATAAAAGATCCAAGATCAAGAAGATCATGAAGAACGGGGAGATGCCCCCGGAGCACAGCCCCAGCTCCAGCGACCCCATGGCCTGCAACTCTCCACAGTCGCCGGCGGTTTGGGAACCTCAGGGCTCGTCCCGCTCCCTCAGCCACCATGCCCACGCGCACGCTCACCCTCCAAACTCCAACCCGTCCCCTGCATCCAGCTACCTGGAGAGCTCCGCTTCCTGGTACCCCGCTGCCAACTCCATCAACTCCCACCTCCAACCCCACGGCTCCCTACAGCACCCGTTAGCGCTGGCCTCTGGGACAATTTATTAGAGTCTGACCTTTTTTTTTTTTTTTTTTTTTTTTTTTGTTCCTTGGACTCCTGTGTTTTACTGTTAAAGGAATAATAACGAAAGGAATGCATATGGGGGATTTTTAAAGGGAAAAGAAACAAACAAAAAGATTAAAATGTGTAAAGCTTGTGCATGTAACTTATTGCATTTCAAAGGAAACCCTTTTTTATACAATACGGACATTTTTTGGCTCAGCTGTGGACACTATCAATGGTGCCTTGAAATCTATGACCTCAACTTTTCCAGAGACTTTTTTTCAATGTTATTTTAACCCTGTAAATAATTGTAGATAGAGGAATTAAACTGTATATTCTGAATAAAATAAAATTATTTCGACCACGAGAAACGTTTCCAAATTACCCCTTCTTCTATTAATAAGAGGGGGGCAAAAAAAATAACACCAGTTTGCTTGCAGAGAGCGAGCGAGGAAAGGGGGATTTTGAGGGGCCCGATCCTGGGAGCTCACATTCGGTCGCCGTGCCGTGCCACCGGAGCCGGGGCGTGTTGGCAGGATCTGACCCTTGTAGGTCCCCACGGGCGAGCCGAGGGGCGGAGATGCTCTCTCCCCGCTGGAAAAGGGGCTTTTGCAAGACCGCGTACACCTTATCGCACAGTGATTTGAGCTGAAGCGAAAGCTGCCCATCCTGACGCTAGAAAGCAAATATCTCGCCTTAAGCCGCCCTGAATCCTTTCCTGAGAGCAATTAGCGTCGAGAGCTGCACACTCCACAGCCCATCAGTCGCCCGTGTGCGCTCGGCTAATTACACAAATTACGTTTCTGTCAAAGGGAGCCACTAAATATGAGAAAAGGATAAAATGAGGGCCCCGCTCCCCTTCCTCCTGGTAAAAGCCTGCGGCGGCTCCGGCTGAAGGAGGGACTTTGCAGAGGTACTTTTTTTTTTTTTTTCTTTTTTTAAAATCTCTTGTCTACACGATTTAGGGAAAAAGCCGGGCGGCGGAGCCTCCACGAGCGCTGCCCGGTGCCGGAGGCACGGCTTCGGCGAGGTGGCCGCGGCGATGCCCGCGGGCGCGCAGCACTCAGCTGGCGGCACGAACGGAGCGTGGGCCCCTCTCCCAGCAGAAACCCCGGGCTTTCCCCGGCAGCAACCGGCCCGCGGGGCCCCCACGGCGGCGCACGTTCCCGCGGCCCCCCCCCCCGCCTCTCCCCGGCCGTCACGGGGTGGGAGGGGGGAGCGGGGAGCCGCGCTGGAAATTCACGGCCGTGCGGGGTAAGGCGGCAGCAGCGAATGTGACAAAGGCGTCCCTTGAAGGATCCCCCGAGATAGAAAATTACCCCCTGCCACCCGAGGACGGCAGGGAGAGCGCTGGCAGGGCTGGGAGTGAGGCCTGAAAAGGCACGCTCCTGCCCTGGGGTGCACTTACCTGTCTCTAGTCTTCCTCCCCGCTGCCCTCCCCCTCCTTTCTTCTCCCTCCGCTCCTGCCTGCCATGTTTTGTGCGTGTGCGTGAGTGTGAGTGTGCGTGTTTTCTCCCCAAAGAAAGAAGCCCGAGGTTGCTGTTTTGTAACAGGTTTGGGGGTTGGTAAATGGCTTGCAGTACAATAGACCAGTTTGTTGGGTAAAGCTGCTCCCTGCACGCCGGGGAGGGGTGCGTGGGTGCCAGAGACAGGGCGGCGGGGGCTGCCGCCGGCTGCCCACCCCTGCCCGCTGCCGGCTAGCGGGCCGCCCTGCAGCCGGTGCCCCGCCGCTCCCCGCGTCCTCGCAGCGGCTCTGGGGACCGGCTCCTGCTCATTTCACCCGCAAGGTTTCAGGGATTTTCCGCGACTCTGGGGCTGCTGAAAAGCTCGGCTTTGTCTCTTCTGCTCACTTCCACCCCCTGCAAAAAAGCAGCCCGGCCTTTTCATTTTCTTCCGTTCTTTTCCTCGTTTCCCACTAGACAAGCATTAATATTTTTTTTCAACCTGCAGTAAGAGATTCTCCCTTCCCCGAGGTCCCTTCCCTTTGCAGAAAGGCCCGGACACAAGAGCTGGAGGTCTATTTCCCAGGTCGGTCCACCCACCCTTTTCTTTGAGGAGCTGCCGCGGGGCTGTTTGTTTGGTTACGGTAACCTGCAGGGGCCGGGAGGGCTCGGGCGGACAGCGCAGGAACAGCTCCGGGGAGGCGGGATGCCGGCAGGCAGGATGCCGGGCAGGGACGAGAATTCACTCTGCCGGCGCTGGCCGGGCAGCCTGGGCTCCGGCGGCTCTGGCACCGCTCTCCTCTGCGGGCCAGCCGAGTCAGCTCCGCTCTGTTTCCACGCCGGTCCCTCTCCCTGCTGAATTTCTCCTCCTCCCAGCTCGGGGTGGTGTTGGGCAGGTCGGGGAGAGCCTGGCACCCCTTCCCGGGAGAGGGTAGCCAGGCCCCGTTAGGCAATGCCCCTCGCCGAGGCTCCCCGTCGCCGTGGCCCCGGCCCCTATGCGCACCCAGGGTCTCCAGCCGCCCGCCCCTCCGTGAGAGCCCCGGGCCGAGGGGGATGCTCCCATCCCCGTACGCATAGGCAGGAGCACCCCGGCGCCTCTCCCCGCCCGGGCGCACCCCCGGGGCTCCGGCGGCGGTCGGAGGGAGCCTGGCTTGTCCGGGCCTCCCCCCTTGCCTCCCCGGGAAAGGGATGGGATGAACTGTCCTTTGTCTGACGCTGGGTTTGGGCTCGGCGGATTGCTGGCTCGGGGCTTTTTTTTTTTTTTTCCTCCCCCTCTCTCTTCCCCTCCCTTCCCTTTTCCTGGCGGCCACTTCCATGTGGAGCCGGGGCAGCTCGGGGAGCCGAGAGGAGCCACATTCCTGTGGGTGCAGAGCGGCTCCAGGGCTGAGCCACAGGGCCTGACACACACACACAGAGCTGCCTGCAGCCCTAGCTGCCCCAGATCGAGAGCTCCTGACACTGCCCGCACCTCTGGGGCTCTCCCACCCACAGCAGATCCATCCCCCCACACACATACACACACTGCGCTCGCCCCCGGACGGGGCGCACACCCACACCACCCACACCCAAACACACATACAGATCACTGCCCGCCACCCCCACCTACGGACACCGGGGGAACACCTTCCCCCGCTCCCCCAAATAGCCCCCCCCGCCCCCGCTGCTCCCTGCCCTGGCACCTCCGCACCGCTCGGCGGGGAAGAGCCTCCATCCGGGGGAGCGCTGCCTCCTCGCTAAGCCGCTCGGTTTCCCTCCCCCTCCTCCCTGGGGAAGAAAAAAACCACCCCCTCCAACCTGTCACCGCGTCAAGGCAGCCCGCTCGTCAGGCATTTCTGTCGCCCTCTCGCCCCCCTCGGTCTCCCCCATAAATTCATGCCCCCGCGGCGCGCGCTGCCTGCGCGGGCCTCCGGGCGCTGCCCGCTCCGCCGCCGGCAGCGCTGTATCCCCAACGTGCGCTGCACATGTGGCATCGATTAAAGATTTCTACCACGCGATTTGGCGACTGACAGTCTTGAGGTGGCTCGGTCGTGGATCACGGCAAGGAGAGCTATTGCTGCAGGAAAGTCGGGGTGGGGGGGAGAAGCCCCTCTTCTTGCTCTCAGTCATTTGAGCGGTTGCCTGCAGTAACGCAATAACCTGTTTTATAGGTCAGACAAGAGCCGTGAAAATCGGAACGGCGGAGTTTACGTTAAGCCTCCCTTTCTCTCTCTCTTTTTTTTTTTTAGGGAGAATCTGTGTTACATCAATTAAATCTTTCTGCTCTTTGTTCGGCGGTGCGTCTGTTCACATGCCATTTGGGAGGATAAGCAATGGTTTATCTGACAGGAATACAGACCCGATAAACCCCGACACTCACCCACCCCCCCTAGGGTGTCTCTGTGAACACCTTCCAGGGACACGACCTTCAAGGCCGCGGCCAAAACTCCCAGGCCCCCTCGCCTCCTTATTTCCCTTTAGGTGAGGGCCCGGGGAGCCGGGCCCGGCCAGAAGCCGCGACTGATTCAGCACTTGGCAAGGAGGAGCTCGAGGATGGCTCCTCGCTCTCCTCCCGCTGCTGCCTGCCCCTCGGCATTGCCGGAGAGGTTGCCTAAACCTCAGCCTGGGCTTTGCAGCAGGGATCAGCGAGCCTCGCCGGGCCGGATCCTGACTTGGCTCCGTGCTCTGCAGCGGCATCGCCTGCCTGACTGCGGAGCTGGCCCTCCATCCCAGGAAATCTTTACAGTCTCCTCGCTGTGCACCATATAATGCGTTTTATAGGGCTTTCGCCTCGCGGTATCCACTGAGCTTTCCTTTCCCTTTCTTCGCGTTCTTTTTATTAATTCCCGCGGAGAAAAGCGCGCAGAGGAAGGCTGCGGGCTGCCAGGCGCGGCTGCAGCCGGGGGAGGCCAGCAAGGGCCGGGGCCAGCACCCCTCCTGCCCACGGGGCCAGCCCCGGGCGCCCCCCCCCCCCCCCCCCCCGCACCCGGATCCCGCCGGTACCTGCCGGCGGGGCAGCAGCAGCGCTTTGATGATTTGGGCCATTAAAAATGAAGCGGGTTTGTGTATTTCGTGTCCAGGGTTAATAAAAGCTAATCAGGAGTGGAAAGCGACCTAGCCCAATGAGTTAACCTCGCGAGCTGCAGGTAGTCCTGTTAGCCAGGCTCTTTCGGTTAATTAATTACAATTGAGTCGGTTCTGTGATAATTTCCTTAAGGACCCCTGACGACTGGTCCAGCGGGTGCGCGGGAGCGCAAGAGGCCGAGGGGTCCGCAGCCTCGGGCGAAGGGTGCCCGGCCCCGGCGTCCGGCACGCCGAATCCCGCACCCTCCCCCCGCCCGGTGACGAGGCTCCCGAGGCTTCTTGCCCGAAAGTGACGCTCCGCCACCTGAGAGGAGGCACACGGGAAGGGCGAGCCCGCTTTTGGGGATGTGGGGGGGAGCCCGGGGATCCTTCGGGCACCGGGGAGAGACTGCCGGGAAGAGCCGAGCCGAGAGGCGGACAGATGCAGGCGGGAGCCCGCAGCATCGGCCCCTGCCTGCACATCAGGCTCGCACTCGTTGAGATTTGGACACGTAACGCTGCAGACCACTGATTTGCTATTTTCTTAATTCCCGCTCTTCTCATTCCCTATGAATCAAACAGTCTTTTGTCCTTCAGAGTTTGATTTGATCGCTACTGTTCACATTTCACTTTTGTATTTTTCTCTCCCTATACCATTACTCATTGAGTGCCCCGTGAAATTACAATCGTACATTTTCAACTCAGCAACCCATTTGCAGTGCAAAAATAGGGTCTAAATAATGGCTGAATTAGCCCTACTGGACAGTTTCAGATGTAACACTCTGTAATAATTATATTGCAGGCTGGATTAGGATGCTATTATCATAATCTGGACGTTTACAATTATCTGTAATTTGCAAAGATGCGCCAGGTCTTGATTACAGCAGTTTTTTTTTATCAAGCTAACCATCACTAAACAGTGACAGTAATAACAGCTAATTTTGCTGGCAATATAAGAGGTGCTGGGGTGTGCAAACAATTTCACACCTGGATGTGCTCACTCAACCAAGAATATAGAGAAAGAGCTTCTGCCCTGAGACTCAGAAAAATATTCTCCACTGCTTCTGTTCAGTGTAGATTTCTAGACCCCGATCCTTGCTTAGCAGATTTTCACAGGGGGTAAGTTTTGGGGCTCGCTTGGGTTTGGGCTCGGTTTGTGACCGCTTCGCGCCTTCCCCTTCGAGGCACGCTCCGTCCTTGCTCGTTCCCCCGCTTTCGCGGTCACTCTTGCGCCGGTGGTTTCCCCCTCCCGGGGCAGCCGGGGGCGGCGGGCGGCGCGGGGCGGCGGGGCCCCCGCCGGGCTACCGGAGGGGCGGCGCGGGGTTCGGCGGAGAAACCCTGCGAGCCCCGGGGCCAGCCCCGGCCGCCCGGCCCCGCAGTGGGGCGGCGACAGCGCGCCTTTCCGCGGCGCCCTTCCCGGCGGCCCCGGGGCGGCGGAGCCCGGCGGCTGGCGGTGGCGGTGGCGGGGCCGGCGCTGGCAGCCCGGCGGCAGCAGGTTTGGGGGCTGGCGTGGGGAGCTGCTGCCGCTCCATCCATAGATGACGCTGTTTCACGAGAGTCTCCCGGGGCGGCCGCCGCGCGAGTGGGAGCCGGCGCTGCCGCTGTTGCCGTCCCTTCGCTCCCACCCCGCTGCTGGAGAGGCCTGCCTCTCCCACCTTCTCCCACTCGGTTGAGCTACAGCGCTTTTTTTATTATTACCGTTCGTTTGCTTGCTTGCTTGCTTCTTGTCTGGCCTTTATTTAAGCCCACCCGAGAAATCACTCGTGGGGGAGGAGGGCACGGCGCACCGAGAGCCTTTCCGCGCCGACACCCACGCGGGCACCCGCGAGGCATGCGGGTGAGGGCGAGCCCCCCGAAAGCCCACGAGAAGCAGCGAGCCCCCTTCTCCCGCCCCCCCGGGCCCGCCAGCGGGGGCGGGGAGGGGGACACACACCCCGGCCGCCGCCGTCTCCACTCGGGGGCTGCAGCGAAAGGGTTAAGGCGGCTGCGGGGACCGTGGGGGCCGGGACCCGCCAGGCTGGGCTCGGCCGGGCTCCCCGGGCTGCGGGGCTTGCTCCCCGGGGCATCCGCCGCCCCTCTGCGGGGGCGAGGGTGAGCCCGCACGGGGGCAAGCTTGGGGGGGGGGTCTAAAGCAGGGTTTTCTGAGAGATGCGCACACACACACACACGCAAATGCTGTTGGTTTAAATGTATGGTAGCTTTCTCTCCAGTGTCATTTGAATAATTCAGTGAGCCCCACTACCAGCTGTACTTCTGAAGCCTCTTCCATTCTTTTCAGCATTATAATTTTGGTTAATTTTCAATTTTAGGCCCTACGTCTCTGCAATTTGTGTATGAATAACAGAATAATTTTCCTCTTTTGTTTCGCCTTTCCTGTTCCTGAATCTAAATAAAGATGGCTTTTTAGTATTAAAAGTGGAAGAAAATTACAGGTAATTATCTTTGACGGTAAAAACGCTGTAATCAGCGGGCTACATGAAAAATTACTCTAATTATGGCTGCATTTAAGAGAATGGAAAAAAACCTTCTTGTGGATAAAAACCTTAAATTGTCCCCAATGTCTGCTTCAAATTGGATGGCACTGCAGCTGGAGGCTTTGTTCAGAATTGATCCTGGGGAGCTCTGAACCCAAAGTTTCACAGTGGGAAGGGGAAAAAAAGAAAAGAAAACATTTTTCCTAATGTAACAATACGAATGGTAGAAAATGACAAGACTGATCGGTTTTAAACCACTCTGAAGACTGACTGAGCGTGGAAGTTGCTCAAAAAAAAACAAAAAAACACCCCCCAAAAAACTGGTATGTTGGTAAGTAGTCTTTGCTTTGTGTCTAATTATAGTGACTGTCCTTTTGCACGACTGTATGTAGCTGTCATTATATGGAGCACTCTGAGGATCTCTATTGACTTCTGATAAATGGCTCAGTGGTTTCAAGGTTCATAATTTGAAGGATGCCCAGGTCTCTAGCCATTAATTCTCGCAGTATGGGGCACCCAGCTTGGATGAGGAAAGGGCTTTTCATTGTCAGTAGTTGCTGTGCTTTCCACAAGCCGGTGAGGCTGGAGCTGGCTGGACAGCGTGTTGTGTGCCTGGGCACCTCTCAGGGCTTTGCAAAACATTCCTCAGCTTGCATTGTCTGCTCTTTAAAAACAAAGGAGGGCGCCTCCTTTCTTAATAATTTGGAGTCTCCAACCTTGGGGAAGAAAGGCAGGGCTCTGGGCTTTGCCTCGGCGAGAAAGCTCAGCTCAGCTGAGCAGCGGAGCAGTGAAGTCGCAGCAGAAATGGCCGGGTGATGGGAAACTTCTAGGCTTATCTTTGCGGTCTCGAGGTCTCCTGTCTTAGCCGTAGCCTTAAAACTGACCAAACCACCAGCTGCTACTCCCCAACCTTCCCCCCAACCCCCATCTTTTCTGTCTTTGCTCGCAGATGTATGTGCAGGTAGCGGTGTCTGTGCGCGCAGGCAAGCGGGGGGACAGCGTCCAGCTGCCTGGGCTGAACTGGGGGGGGCAGGTCGGGGGAGGTGGGGATCCGCTAAGGCGGAGAGAAAGAGGAGCCAGGCGGGCGTTTTGTGGCTTTTACTCTATATATGAAAGAAGACAAAAACATACAAAGTATATGTACAACTAAAATTCAACAATATATACAGAAAGGTTGCTCGGGGGAAAGGTCCCTCTCGCTTGGGGTGGGGGGGGGACTGCCGTCAGGCAGCGCAGAACCTTCCTTCCCCGGACCGCGGCGGCGGGTGCTGCCGCCGATCCCTCGCTCTGTCTTTCCTGCTCGTCTCCGGGAGTCTGTCCGGCTGTGTGCGGGTGTGTGCGGGTGCGGGGGCTCTTCGCGGGAGAGACGGTGGTTTCTTCTGAGCCGCAGCCCATTGCATTTTGAGAAAGCATGCAGGTTTTGCTTCGTGGTAATGTTCTAATCTTACAGTATATTTTCATTTTTTCAACCAGTTGTCCTTTTTTTTCCCTCTTCATTTTTTTTTAAAAAATCCCTTCTTCTCTCTTTTATTTTTTTTTTTTTTTCCCCAGTCCGGATTTGGTGAATAAAAATGAAGGAGCTTTGACTAGTCTCTCTTTCATCATGTAATGTCTTTAGCTCATTAAACAAGTAAAAACGGCTGCCATGGTACATTCAGGTTCTTCTTGTGGGCAAAGTCTGTAAAAAGTTTGTTTTGACGTATACTCCACAGAGAAAGAGGCTGGTGCCTTGGAGTCCAAAGGAAAATATCCTAAAGAGAAGTGTCTTCTGTGCGCCAGAATGAAAATTGTGTCTTTCTGTTCAAGATCAATCGCTGAGGTTACTTAAAAAAAAAAAATAAAATAAAATAAAGCCACTCTGTCTCTTTGCCGCATCTACAAGTTCACACAGAGCCTGTTAGCTGGCACGGCTTGGCAAAGCAGGGGAACTTCTTGCCATGTCGAGACGAGGCGTTCTTGGGAGATTATTTCTCTTGGACAATTCACATCATTTGTGGTCTCTGCATTGTGTCTTGATGTGGAGAAGAATACCAGTGAGAATAGCCAGGCATGTAGCTGTTGGGAGGCATATTGACTCCCTTGGCAGAAGCTGAAACGTCCCAGACTGGAGGCAGAGCCGGAGAGCGAGGGGAGAGGGCGGCGGAGCCGGGCAGCGGGTCGCTCTCGTGGGGGTTGCTGCCCTGCTTCAGCAGCTTCTTGAATTTGGAGCGCTTGTTCTGAAACCAGATCTTCACCTGTAAACCAAAACGCAGCATGTATTAGGCTGCCGTCAGCACCCAGAGCACAGCAGGGGACACCCCGGGGGGACCGGGTTTTCTCTGGAGAAGGTCTTGAGAGCCCACGCCAGTCGGTTGTGGAGCTGGGGAAGGGGGGAGAGGGGAAGGAGGATGAGCTACTGCTGCTTTCGGGCTCCTGGTGCAGCTGGAAAGAACGGGAGAGGCAGAGCGGAGCTGGAAAGCGAGAGGGGTGCAGGGTTTAAGCTGGAACGCTATTTTCCCTGGGCAGGCCAGACTGATCGAGCTGCAACAGAGTAGGGTGCTCTGAGCTCTCCTGCTTTAACACCTCATTCAGAATTTTGGAGGTCATTTGATCATTTGTGCAAACTGTTGTCAAACACGGGCAATCATATGATTTTGTGCCAGGAGACAGGAGCCAATAGACAAAGGGCACTTACAAAGAAATCGCGCATCCAAAAACATGCACGATCAAGCGGTCGTTGCTGATGTGATGGGGAAGGAGGCACAATGGAACCAGGATCGTGGCTTTCTTTTCAAAGTTGTTTTTAAAGAAAGGAAAATTCTCTTTTCTCGGCGAGTAATGGGCTATTCAGATCGCTTTGGGTCTCATCCTGCTCCTAATCCAGCAGAACTCCCGAGGAGGGAGCCTACACTCGATGAGGTGTGCAAGGATCGGGCCCACTCCGGCAGATCAGCATTATTATGGAAATTATATATATGCAAGACATATAGACACACATGTTCCTTAAAATCAAGCAAACAAAGAAAACACCTCCCACACGTGTATTTGACCTTGCAAACTTCGCAGCCGTAATGTTAGGGCATAAGCAGGGGTCCTTGTCGAGCTGCATGCCCAGGATCGGGCCCCTGAAAAATCTAGGCGTGCGAGAGAAAGCGAGACAGCAGTGAGACAGAGCGTGCATGCTAAGGATACTAAAATCGCATTTGTAAAACTATCAGGTCTATTCCCATGATTAATGTTTGTTGAGTATTTAAAAATCGCTAGCTGGAAGCGACTGCTATCAATGACAATGATAAAATCCTGCAGTCATTTGTTAAGCTCATAAATTCACATGATTACATTTTACCCGAATTGATCCCATCTATCCATGCACTTCTCCACAAACCCCAGCCTGGGAAGCCTGTAATGCCTCATGTGTCTTTCAAGCTTAAATTAGCAGAATGGCACAGCTACTCCAACCACACTTAACTATGGCTTAACCTGCTATAATTTTGTACACGGCTGTCTTTGATCTTCAGATCTATTATCACCTTTCGTACATTTTGCCCAAGGGTAACCACTGCATTTGAGTTAGTCATCCAGGGTGAATTAACTATTGATTTTACAGGTATTTCCTAACGTGTTCCTGCTTCCCCACTACCTATAGCTCGCTACGAGGCAGCTTTGCTTTTAGCTCTACCTCGGGCCCAGCGACTCCTTGCCTTTGTTTTGTTCTCCTTTTCACAGCTGGGCAACTGCATCTCGGTGCTGGAATTATCCGAAAAATAGAGGCAATTTTAAAATGTTATGTGTTGCATCAAAAGGGAGCATTTGCTCGCCAGGCGGCTGAGGGAAGGGCGCGTTCAGCTCCTTCTGCGGTAGACCGGTCTCTCTGTCGTGCATTAGATAAGTCCTATCACGTATAGATGGGGACCGTGTGCGTTACCTTTTCGAGCGTTCCCGTACAGAGGCCAGAACGTTTAGGGAGCACCGTACTTTGCTTGGCCTTTATTGCTCGAGCAGGATTTCAGTGATTGGGGATTCCCAGTAATTACCTGTGTCTGGGTAAGTCCTAATGAAGCTGCCAGTTCAGCTCTCTCTGGAAGTGCCAGGTACTGAGTCTGCTGGAAGCGATGATTTAAAGCCTGGAGTTGTAGACTAGAGTAAATGGTTCGAGGCTTCCGAATCTTTTTCCCTTTTCCATTGAATCTGATTTCACCGTTTTCAATCACCGTGGTTTTTTGCTGATCTGCAAGCAAAACGAGGCAGCTGAAACATCACCCTCCTTAGCTATTTAACGCGCGCGTTTTGGCTGCCACGGCTCCTAAAAACCCGGCAGCCGGCCCCGACGCCCCTTCGACAGCATCGCGCACAAACAAGCTCCGGCTCCTTAAAGGCACGCTGCGGCGCAGGCTGCTGCTTGGGAGCTACCGGGAGAAAAAAAAAAACCAAACAACTGTCCGGGCATAGTGGGCACGCCGCCTTCCCCCCGGGGGAGAAAAAAAAAAATTTAAAAAAAAAAATCAAAATGAAGTGCAGCGCTGGCTTCGTGAAGGGATGCCTGGTTCCAGGTCCATCCAGGTTTTACCCAGCTAATTGACTTCGCGTCGCCAGTTCGGTGGTCCGTGAATCACCGGTCCGAGACTTTTAACAATGCTTCCCCCCCCCCCCCCCCCCCCCCCCGCCGTGCCCCTCCGGATGAATACGTACAAAATGAGCGGCTCCCTGCAAAAAAAAATACATAAATCAGACGGCCCCCGAGCGGAATGCGACCCGCTCGCCTGGAAACTTTCACTCCTCAGGTGTTAGCAGGAATTTTGCCCAAAGCCGGTCCCGCCGTAACAAAGGAGCGCCGAGCGCAGCCCCCTGCCCGCCGGCCGCGGGGCGACCGGGGAGGCGCCGGTGCCCAGCGCCGCGGTACCGCTGGCAGCCGCCGCCGGCCGGCAGGCCGGCCGGGGCGGGGGGAGCGCGGCGGCCCCGCCGCCCGGTACGGCGGCAGCAGGCCCGCGGAGGGGCCGCGGTAGCGAGCAACCCCCCCCTCCTCTCCCCGGCGGGCCGCGCAGCCCAGGGCCGGCATCTCCCTGGGCAGGAGCGGGGGCCGCGGCGGGGGTCGTTACGCAGCTGCCCCGGGGGTGGCCGGGGATGGAGGGGCGGGGGTCGGGGAGGGTGGCGGGGAGAAGCTGGCGGCGGGTCGGGGAAGCGGGTGCCGGCTCACCTGCGTCGTCCGCCCGCGTCTGGCTGGCCGCGCTGCTGTTGTGGTAGGACTGGAGGTACGGGCTGTGCTGCGAGTGGCTCACGTAGGGGTAGGCGGCCAGCGAGCGGTGGTTGTAGGAGCCGGCGCTGCCGGAGTAGGGCGAGCTGTGGTGGTGATGCTGGTGGTGCGGGTGCGAGCCGGCGGCGGAGTGCAGGCAGTGCAGCGGGTAGTGGGCGCCGGCCATGGCCGGCGAGCTCTGCTGGGAGTGGGGCGGCGGCGGCGGCTGCGGCGGCGGCGGCTGCTGCTGCCCGAACTCCATGAAGGCGGATTTGGAGGAGTCTTGCGCGTCCAGCCCGTCAGCCATCGTAGTCATGGTCATCATCAAAGTTTGGGAGGGAGAGCGCGGCGCTCCCCGGCTCGCCCCCCGCGCTCTGCCTCCTCTCTGCCCAGCCACCGCCGCTCCCCTTACCCGCCGCGGCACCGCTGGAGAGGCGGCGGTGATTTAATTTAATTTCTTTTCTTTTTTTTTTTTTTCTTTTCCGCCTTTTTTTTTTCCTTCCCCCCCCCCTCCTCTCCAAGGAGCCGTTGTGCGAGGGGCCTCGTTCACTGAGGGAGGGGAGGAAGGGGAGGGCGGTGTGCGGGGTGTGTGGAGGGGGAGGGCGGGCTACTCCCGGCGCTTTTTTGCGCCGCTCTTTTCCTTCATCCCCCCCCACCCCCCCTCCGGCGCGTGGGGTGGGTTTTTTTCTTTTTTTTCTTTTTTCTTTTTTTTTTTTTTTTTTGGAGAGGAGGTGGGGGGGGGGGGCCGGGCGTTGGGGGGGGGGGGGGTTAAGGTGGGAGCCGGGAAAGTTGGGGCTCCGGCGCTTCGACTTGAAGGGCAGGGACGCGCACAAGTCGAATGGTTCGTCTCCGGAGGGCAGCGCCTCCCTCATTGGTCACTCAGCCCCCTGACGTCACCGCCCCGCCGCGCCGGCAGCGCGCGCGCTGCCCGCTCCCGCCCCCCTCCTCTTCTCCCCCCCCCCCAACATTTTTTCCCCACCCGCGCGCGGGGCGCGGAGCGCCCAACGCGCGCTCCGCGCCCCGCGCGCGGGTGGGGAAAAAGGGAGCGCCTGCCCCCATCCCCCCCCCCCCCAAAACCACGCATCCCCAACACTGCACGACGCCCCCTCCATATCTCCCCCCCCCCCGCGCTGCTTTGCGCGGTATTTTCGCTGCGGCGAAGCGACGCGCAGCGCATTTTTCGCCGCTGAAAGCAGCGGCGGCGGCGGCAGCTCCCCGTAATCGCTTTCAAATATATGCAAATGGCTACGTGCGGTTGGCGGTTTTGGCAAAAGCTTGATTAGGATATAAACGACCCAAGGAAAAAAAAAAGTGCCTGCGCCCTAAATTTGTCTTTAGATTACAATTCCAGTTGATTTTATTTTATTGTCAACATTGTTAATGATAAAAATAGAGTCGTTTTACAGTTATTTTTACTTTCTGGAAGGAGGCAATTAGACTTCTAATCAGGAATACACAAAAATCTCCCATGATTAACTGCAGTACTTTGTTCAAATTGCTGCTATAAAATTCAGAACAATTTGCCTGTAATGATTATGGACTGGGTTTATTTTGGGAGGTGGAATAAAAGTGGATATAGCATAAATTATCCTCTAATTATACACCAGTGTCGCCTCAATTATCCTCTTATCAAAATGGTTGTCTAACTGCCGCATTTAGTTTCAATTCTCTCCTTTTTTCTATAAAAAGAACTTCATACCTTGTTATTATTAATCCATTTATTATTTGCAAGGGGATTTATATCCGAACATCCAGGTGGTATTACCACTTCTCTTTCAAAGATGGACTAGGGAAAGACATTAAGTTTGATCCAGCGCGGCGGAGGATCTCTCTCTCTCTCCCCTCTCCTCTCTCTCCCCTCTCTCTCTCTCGCTCCCTCTCTCTTTTTTTTTTTTCCCCCCCTTTCCCTCGCTTAAATCTCCTCGCGTCCAGCTAAGCATGAACTCCAGAGACAGACCCCACCGGAGAGGACTGAGGTAGGAAGGACCCGACGGAACTCGCTAAGCCTAGAGAAATCCCAAAGTTGCTCTAGATGGGGAAACGGGCTGGAGGCTTCGGGCTTTGAAAACCAACACCGGCACCAGCAGCCGCCGCTTGCCAAACCCCGCACAGCCCAGACATCCCCAGACCGAGCACGGGTCCTGACACTGCCTCTCACACCGACATTGCCTGAGGATTGGTTTCTAGATTTTGCAGATTTTTTTTTTTTTTTTTAACGCGTCGCTTTTGGAAACATTTAGAGGGTTTTTATTTTTCTTTCTGGGATTCTCCCCCCCCCCCTTCCCTTTCTTCACTGATTTTGGGGTTTTGTTTCTCCACAGCCCGGTCATTAGCTCTGGGAAGCCGGGGGATGCGAGCCCCCTGTTTGCATACCGCACCGTCCGTGGGGGGTCGGAGGAAAGGGGGATGCGAAGCGATGCTCGACCGGTGGCAGGATATAACCCGTAGTCTCTCGGCGCTTAGAGTTCAGCTGGTTTATGTCAGGGGGGTATGGAGGGGGTGTCTTTTCCTGGGCGGCTGGGATGTCTTGTGTCCCCTTACCACCCTCTCATCGTTGTTCCACTTCTTGAGCCCTTGGAGTCGGTTCAGTAACTCTGAATGCGGTTGTAAGTGTCTTGCCTTGTTCTCCTGCTTTTAACAAGAGTTCCACTTTAACACGCGAAAGGGTAACCCGATCCAGGCGTTTACAAACCTACGATGAATAAAAATATAGAGAAAGGGGAAGAGAGGGGAAAGAATTCCTACTGCGACTCTTTATTCATAGGTGTAGGTCATGGACTCAATAGGAACAGGTACATTTGGCAGTTTTATTGCTTTATACCCTCCAGCTTGCTGTTAACATCATGAAGGCGTTTTTTCGCAGGTGCACATACTAGCATTTTCCCCAGCAGCAAAAGCATGCATAACAAAAGGTGTCAGAAAACGGGCTGGGGAGCGTTTGCAACACGGTGCTTTCTTATTTCGAAATAATTCCTGCCGTGTAATGGATGCTAACCTGGGAATGGGGGAGAGTTGGGCAGGAGAGGAGACACCTACATGCCGCCTCGGCGAAGGGAATAAGGCGTCTGAGTCAGGCAGCGCGAAACAAAAAAAGGAGAAGATGAGAAGGCAGGGAGAGTCTGCAGGAGCCTCTCCCTTCGATAGGCAGCAAACGGAGTTACATGTGCATCCCTCGCTCAGCCTCGCTGAGGGACGAACTGCGGTGGGGCGAGCGGGTGTCGCACCCGCGGGCAGGCGGCGGCTCGGGGGGGGGTGGCGGCCCCGCGGGGGTGCGGCAGCCCCCGCCGAGCCGTCGGTGGGCGCCGTCGGGAGGGAAGCGCTGGGCACCCGGGGCGGCTCTTCCCCGCGGTGCTCAGGCATCCTCGTCTGTCGTCAGGACAGTTGACTCCATCCAGCCTCACACCGATAATTTTCCCCAATTTAATTAGGCAAATCTCTCGGTATGGAGCTGCCGGTGATTGGTCGATGTTAATGACTCGGCTGCAAGGAGTCACGCTGCTTGTCAATATTTATTGTTTTCTTTTCTTTTTCTCCCCCCCCCCGCGCTCCCCATCCCCCTTTTCCCCGTGGCCTCTGGCACGAAGGATCCGCGCCTGCGGGGAGGGGGAGCGCGGCGTGGCCGGGGCACGGCGGGTGGCGGGGCCAGGCTGCGCGGCACGGCCTGGCACGGCACGGCTTGGCACGGCCCGGTTGGCCCGGCCCGGCCTGGCCCGGCCCGGCCTGGCATGTCTTGGCACGGCTCGGCACGGCGCGGGTCCGCTGCTTGCCCGATGGAGCTACCCCGCGCACCGTTGCCCCGCCGCCCTGCTCCGCCCGGCCGTTACCCGCACCGGGGGGGGGGAGGGCAAAGGGGTCCGGGGGTCGAGGGGGGGGTAGTAGGGACCCGAGCTTCTTCTCCGAGGGGCAGGCAGGCCCCGGGCCCCGCGCCCTGGCGGGGGGTGCCGGGGCGGCCGGGAGGTGCCTGCCCGCCGGGACCCCGCGCTGCCGGGCACCGGTCCTCCCCTGTTCCGGCTTGCGTGCAGCCGAGCTCCGTTACCGGCCTCCTTCTGAAGAAACTAGACCTGAGTCAATAGCTCTGGACGCACCGGAGCAGTGGGGTGCTCGTTTCCCGGGTGGGTGACTCGTGAAAAAGGGGGGTGGGGGGCGGACACTCCGCACCTCCTAGTCCCCTAGCACTGAAGTGCCTCCGAAAGCGAGCAGGCAGCAGTCACGAGTGGGGCGCGGAGCTGCGGGAGCGGGAGCCCACGGGGGGAGCTGCCTGGCCTCGACCCAGCTCCCCGGGAGCTGCGCGGGGCCGGGCGGGCCAGCAGCCGGGCCGGCTGGGGCAAGGTGCGAGTTACGGGGGCGGCTGGGGACCCCCTGCGCCGCCGCCCGGGAGGACCTGTCCCTCCCCGGGGAAAGGCAGCAGGAGCTCATCGGCTGTGACACCACCCCCCCCCCCCCCCCGTCTGGCTTCTCCGCTCCTTCCGCGGCCAAACCCCAGCTCCCGGAGAAGGAGGCTGCAGCCCTGGCCGAGGGCGATAGGGATGCGCGTTGCTCCGCGCCCTGCCCGCTCCGGACCGCGGGCAACGCCGCGCCCTGCCCGCGCATCCCCGGCCGGGCTTCTCCTTCCCTCACCCCCCGGTTGAATCTTCCCTGGGGGCGCGCTCCGCGAGTCACCCTCGCTCCCCTGGAGGCCAGGGAGGCCTTTGCACCCCCAGCGGGATTAGGGCCAGTCCCGCTCCTCCCCCAGGCTGGCCGAGAGCCGCGGGGGCAGCGCGGCCTTCCCCCCCCCCCCCCCCCCCCCCCCCCGGTGCTCCTCCGCTCCGCTGCCGCGGTGACGGGCGGAGGCGGTGGCACCGCGCACCGGGCTCCCTGTGCCCCAGGACTGGGTGACTTCGTGCTACCGGTCCTCTGTGTCACCTTCAGCCACGTCGCTTTATTGGCGTTTGCGGTTTATACTTTCAAAAGACCAAAGCTTGTGTGCGTGGTTTAAAGTCACATTTGTGAGTTGAAAGATGTCACACAACAGACACAACAGTTAGAAGGAGCTGACGAACAACAGGAAACGGGGTTCTATTTTTAGGGTATAATAGGAAGTTAATGTAAGCGGCCAGAGGCTTCCTATATGCCTCCGAGCACCTTCTGTTCCATTCATTCATTCATTCATTCATGCGTTCAACAATAACAACAAGGGAAAACAAACATTCCCGTTCCGTTTCTCACCCCCTCCTTCCCGGGAAGTCCTGCTCTGGGTTTGCACGGGTGGGCTCTGCGAGCGGACTCCCTCTTTCTGGTTGTTCAGCTTGTTTGTTGGTGGGGGTGTGATAGCTGATGGCGTTCCTCGGGCGAGGATCCCCCAAGATGCTCTCCTTGGGGGGTTCCTGCCCGCGGAAGGAGTGCGCAGGGGCTGAGGGCTACTTCCTGGGAGTATGCAGCCCCCCTCCCCAATTCACACCAGAGTCCGGGAGAGTTTTTTCTGTCCCACCCCGGGCAGGGTGGCTGGGAAGGTCCGAGGGAAGCTTATTTCAGGAATTACGTTAGTGCGTGTGTTTTGACGCGGGAAGCCCATGTACATGCATGAAGCGGATCTTGCAACAGGATTTTTAGAAGGGGCAGACAAATGTTGCGGGGGGGGGGGGGGAAGGCAAAGGTTAGTGCGGGATCCCCCGTTTTTTCAGCAACAGAACGGAATCCACAAAGCAATGGAAAGGTGCTCGGGAGAGAGTGGGGGGGTCTCCTGCAGAGTGGCGGGGAGAAATCTCGAGAGAAGTGGAAAGCCGGAGCATATTCCCGCTGGCGGCGATCCGCTCCAGATGCATTTTTGCGGAGAGGCTCCCTCCGCAGAGGCACGGGACTCTCCCCGGCTGGAGCGCGGCTTCGGCGGCCGCCAAACCTGCGCCCCCGCCCCGCGCGGCCGTGGCGTTCCGCGGGTGTCCGCGGCCGCACCGCGCGGGTGTGCAAGGCGGCTGCCCGGCTCGGTACGGCTCGGCTTGGCACGGCAGCCGCCGTCCCAGCCTGGCAGCGCGGCTCTGCCCGCGTTATTTACAGCTCCCAGAGAAGCTACAACGGAGTATCTCGCCTTGCATCTGCGGATGGCATTTTTTTTTTTCCCGGTCTCTCAAGCCTGTTTACCCCAAAACACATGGCCTCCTTTCTTTCTGCCAGCATGTCATATTGCCATCGTCTTAATAGCAGCTGAGTGGTGAGCAAAGGCTCCCGCAAAAGGAGGTCACCTCCTCAGGCTGGAAGCGAGCCATTTTAAGGAGAGACTGGGGAATTTGAGCGCTGCCAGTGCGAGAGCGAGAGCGGAGCGGAGGCTCCTCTGGATTTCAACCCACTAACATTATAACAGACAGGCAGGCGTCAATGGCTTTCCATACCGCGAGTGTGAAGGAAGTGGCAGGGAGGCGGAGGGGGGGGGTAAACCCCAGCCCAGCCTCGCAGATGGATCACACACGCCGCTCTCTATATTGTAGCCTGGGTCAAAATAATAGGAGTCAGAAGGGGAAAGATCCAGAGGGAACCAGCCACTGTCTCTTGTACAGATTTGTAGCGAAGCCTTCGCTGTAATTAAAACCTTACAGCCAGATTCATTCAATGTGTGGCTCTGCAGAGGGTCGGGGGCTGGGGCTTTCTGTTTGGTTAATGTTTTGTCGCGTTGTTGTCGTTGGCTGTTTTCCCTGGTGGGGGGTGTGTGTAGGGGTGGGGGGGTGGGCTTGGATATCTGCTTTAAAATGGAATTAGGCTTTAGGCGAGTGGCTGCCCGGCTGGGGAACGGGACCCCCGCGGAGGGCCCGACCGCCCGCCTCTCCCCGCACCTGGGCAGGTGTGCATCCACACCGCCTTCACCGAAACGGCGGGGACAGGTCTCCTCCGCTCTGCCCACAGGGCGAGCCTGGCCCCGGCATGCGGGATCCCAGTAAGGAGTCTGAGCGGGCGGGTTTGCCCTCCTCGCCCCTCCGCTGGGAGCCTGACGTGGGAGCGGCGTGGGGGGACCTTCCCCTCCGTGGGTGAGGGGCAGCCTCCCCGAATGCAGCCGCAGGTTCGCAGACCTCCGCCTGTGAGGCTTTCACTTGGCAGGCGTCCCCGCCTGCGCGGGTGCTGCAGAAATAGAGATGTTGGTTTTAGCGGGGACTTTTGTTGTTTTGTTTTCTTTTCAAATGAAAGAAAAAACAACAACAATTAAAAAAAACCCTTCTTCTGGCAGAAGAAGAAGACGCCGTCCAATTAAAAAAAAAAAAAAGTAAAAGAAAACCACCGCTCTCAAGTGCCCATCTTGGAAGGGCTCAGAGGCGAATGGAAACTCGAGGCTCTTTTAAGTCAGCAGAGAGGCTGCAATTTCTCCTGCGGTAGCGGCCAGTTTCTCACCCGAGCCAAACGCCGCGCCGAGCCCTCCCTGGCCCAGCCGCGCCGGGTCGAGCCGCGTCTCCCCACGGCCACTCGGGTCCTGTCCCGGTGACACCCGCGGGGAACGTGTCACCCCGGCTGCGCTCGGGAAGCCCGGCGAGCGAAAGCAGAGGCTTTAACCGCGGCGAACGGGCGCGATGTCCTCTCCTTTCAGTCTGCTTCGCCTTCGTTTATTTTTAGTACACTTCAAATGCCTACACATTTCCCTTGTTGAGATCAGTGCAATTATTTACTCTACCTTTAGGGATGCATTTACCCAAGCATTGAATGGAAATGTAGTAAACACTGCGCAAAGTCAATGCAGTTATTGAGGTTTATTTAATAGGAAAAGAAGTAAATATCTCGGCTTTACTTGTTTCTTCAGGCAGCCTCGTTATCTAGAGTAGATTGCAAGGAGAGTTCTTCACTCATTCCCGTGTAATGAGATTGCTTTATATGTTTATCTCGTATCTGTATCTAGCTACAGCCTCTTTTGTCAGGGTCTCAACGGGCTATAAAAACAAATCTAAAAGTTAATTTAGAAAGGTAATCCGGAGGGATCCATTATCTGATCTCTCTATAGAAACTCAGCTAGGCGAGGTCCCGTATCTGAGGGCGTAAAAAGAAACAGACAAACAGAGCGTCGCCTCCAGCAACGCGAATTCCGCCTGCATCCACCGTCCGGAGCAGCAAAGCTCTTGACACCGAGCGCGATTTCACTGGCGCAGTGAAACTGCTTTGCCCAATTAACTGGTCCCAGTCTCACCACGACGCTATCCTCCACCTCTACTCCGCCAAGAATTATTTTTGTTTTTCGCGAGTGGAGATCGTCACCTTTCTCCACCTGTTTGCCCTGACCCCTCTCCCCCCCCCCCTGCCCCGAGCATCCTTCGCACGGAATAAATGCAGGAGGAAGGGACGGAGTGGGGGAGGCGGTTAACAGCACATTAGATGTCTGCAGCATGAGACGCGGGAGGTATCCCGGGGTTCTGACAGCTGGATCTGAAACAAATCAGATCTGGATTAACTTGCCTGTTTTGTGAATTGTCTGCATTTGAGCAAGCAGCCCTCACCCACTCCACTTCTGGCAGGTTTTGTTACACGTGCCTCTATAAATATATTATCCCAACCCTCCTTCCTCGTTGGAGCTCTCTGTTCAACAAAACAGAAACCAGAACGAGGAGAAGCGATTTTCTTTTTTAAATGAAGACATTTATAAGTAACCTAATTTCGTATCGTGGAAGTAAATTTCATGCTAGGATATATTTTGCACAACATGTAATCTCTTAGAGCCGGAAGACATTTAATTAAAGCCATATTCGGAGAAGTACAGCTTCAAAGCAGTCATACGACCACATACCTCATTCATATTCAGGATCCGTCCGCGAATTCATATTGTTTTAATGTGGGACATCGCCTTTACGGCATAACTCTGCGAGGCCTGGGCAGCACGAGAGATAACACAATGGAGAGCAGGCAAGGAACAGCACGGGGTGCTTTACCAGGCGGAGAGGTGTCTGGTTAACCTAGACACCACCGCTTTCTGCTTCCCAGCTCCCGACTTTCGATCGGAGCAACTCCCAGCAATGCACATGCCGCAGCTGGGGGCTGGGGGGACAGGGAAAAGCCCATCGCGGATGAGCCGGGGTTAAGCATCCCGAGCTGGGTGCTCCCGCTTCGTTTCGGCACGCTGCTGCCCACTTCACCTCGCCTTGGGAAACACGTGCGTGGGGGCGAGGTTTGACCACGTCCTTTGCAATCCCCCGAGGAGAAGGTCGGGGGTCCCTTGGCAGCCCCATTTCCTAGCACTTGGGGCTGGTCTGGAAGCGGGTACGCAGACCCACACGCCTTGTGGCTAAAGGGGGATCTTTGGAGAAAGGGGACGGCGTCCCGCCGGCACCGTTCACGGGCGTCGGTGAACTTTTGGTCGCACCCATGCCGTTTGAACGGAAAAAGCCCTGTCCGTTCAAGTGTTTGCGCCGTCTCCTGCTCGGCTGTTCCACTATTCAAATGGCGATCTCAGGGACCCCCGAGGAAAGCGGGGTGCAGGGAGGGAATAGCCCAGCCCCGAGGTGAGAGCGGAGCTCCCGCCCGGCGCTCAGCTCGCCGTCCCGCCGCCTGCGGGGCTCGGCTGCCGCCTGCCCCCAGTCCCTCCCGGCTCCTCCGGCCGGGCACTCCCTCCTTCGTTGAAGTAACTCGTAAAAACTGCCCTGAATTCGGTGCGAGTCGGATCGGGCCCCCGCACTGATTCTCTCTATGGTTACTTTTGTCTAAGCGGCTGCTTGCTCCCTCCAGCCTTTCCCCCGCCGCCCCCGGGGCCGCCGGTGCGAGAGGCTGGTTTTCGGGGAGTAGGGGGACTTGGGAGCTCCGGGGTCCTGTCAGCAACCGCTTTTTTTTTTTTTTTTTTTTTTTTTTCCCTTCTCGAAAGGGATAGCAAAATACTTCCAAAGGCGCGGGGAAAAGCGAAGCGAAATAAACCGAAAACAATTTTTTTCCCCTAAACAGATAATCCCCCCCATCCAGCCCGGGGCAAAATAAACCCGCAGCAAAACCAGCCTCCCCCCCCCCGCGTGGGCCGCCCTGCCTCGCGTTGGGGCTGCTTCGTTTCAGAGGGGACAAAATGCAGCGGCCAAATCAAATCAGAAAGGTTCTGGTTACTTTCCTTGTAGTGGTAATTAAAAGTATTAATTGGTTGTGTCGACAGCTTAAAAAGACAGGTGTTGCTAAAAAAGCCTCATTAATCTTCCAGTCATTACTAAGCGGCGGTGGGAACCGGGCTGGGAGAGGGAGCCGATTGTTTACGAGGGTCTTTCAAGGTTTAAGAATGGAGATTATAATAGTACCACTACTAATCGGACGACTTTCTCCATTCCTTTGAAAAATGAAAATAAATCAAATAGTCTGCCTGCAGCCCTCAGCTAGAATGGGGCAAGAAGTCTTCCATGGACTTCGCCGCTTTTAAACTAAACTTTAAAGGGTTCGCTTAATTTTATATGCATGTATATGGATAAAGAATGAGGAAAATGATTCATGCTTTGTGTCTTCGGATTTTTTTTTTTTTTCGCCAGGTGGCCTGTGGCCCGTGGATAAAATAAGTTTTATACAAGTTTTCAGGACACTGATCCAAACTTCAAAGGTTCTCACTAAACCGGGTCGGGACTGGTTGCGCTGCCTCCTCCACCGTGCAAAGCAGGAGTCAGCGGTATTGCAGCCCGTGTGTGCGAGAATGAGGGAAGGAGGAAAATCAGGCCCCCCGGCATGAGACCCGACCCCGGCTTATTAAATGGGTGATCTGGGGTTATTTTTTGTTTGTTTGTTTGTTTGTTTCGGGAGGGCGGCTTGCCCGGGGCCGGCGAGCGGACCACCGCGAGTGGCCGAGCAAGCTTCCCCGAGGGCAGCAGAGCCGCGGGTGCGGCGGCCGGAGCGGCGTGCCCCGGTCCCTGCGCGCACGTCGAAGGCACGGGCAGCCGCACGGGAGGCCCCCCCCGGCAGCCCCGGGGAGCCCACAGCCGCCCTCTGAGGCGACGCCAGGGCTCCGGCCGGATCCCCCCGCGGGAGGGGAAACCCGTTCCCCGCTGCCAGCGGGCGCCTGCGGGCCGGGACCCCTCCGACGGCCTGCCTCCCCCGGGCGGCCCTGCCTCCTCCTGCGCCCGCTTCCCGCGGAGCGGAGCGGGGGGGGGGGGGTGCCGCTCGGCGGGGGCCCGGCGGCCTCCCCTCACGGCCCTTACCGCCGCCCGCGCGGCACGTGACCGCGGCGCGGGGCATGCGCGCGGCGGCGGGCCTCCACGGCCCCAACGGCCGCGCGCGAGGGCCGGCAGCGGCGGCGGCGGGGGTCCGGGGGCCGCGGTGCTTCCCGCCCCCCGCGCTTCGGGGCCCTCCGCCGGGTCCCCGGCCTGCAGCCCGCCCGCCGAGGCGTTACGTCGCCACGCTAAGAAAAGCCCCGGAGCGGTGAAGCACCCTATGAAGTCATCGCGCCCGAAGGGTTATTTTTAGCCCTCCCGGTCGGGCTGCTCCCATCCGCCAACCGGCGCAGGTGCCGGGGTGCGGGCGCCCGGCAGCGGCGCCGGCCCTCGCTCCTTCCCTCCTCCCCCAGCCCGTCGGGTAAGCGGGAGGGTCCCGCCGTCCCCGGCCTCTCCCCGGCCTGTGACACCTGTGTCCGCCTCTTGCGGCCCTGCCGTCCCGGCTCCTCGGAGGCGGCGGGCGGGGACTCCTCGCCACAGCTCCCTGCAGGGCAATTCCCCCCTCCCCGAGACAGTCTCTGCACGTCGAAGGCCGGCTCGGACGGACTATTCCTGCAGCTTTATTTATTACCTAGGGTCCTTTCGTAGCCGGAGGGGGTCAGCTCCCCGGCGCTGGCACCCCGCGGGAACGCACCGGCGCCGGGGAGTGCGTTTGCGGGGGTGTCTCTGGGGCGAGGAGCCGGAGCCGAGCCGCGGCTCCGGCGCAGGGTGCGCCGAGAGAGCCCCGCGACCCCAGCGAAGCACCCCATTCCCGGAGCAGCCTCCCCTGAGAGGCTTCTTACGGGTCCTGGGGCTCAGCCCCCTGTGGAATCGCAAAGACCGCACACGCACACAGCCTCTTCCTACTGCGTATCAGTAATGACTTCCCCCCCCCCCCCCCCCTTGCTCTAAAACAACAAAACACAGACTTACCTGAAGTGGTTTTTATTTTCACAACAAGGGATATTCCCTGCGTTACACACATACACACAACGCACGCACACGCGCACACACACACACACACACGCACACACATTAACCAATAGAAAAGCAAGATATGAGGGTTTGATGCTCTGCTGTGACATGAATAATTGTTGCATCGTGTAACTTCCTACATCTTGGTTTTAATTTGCAGTGAACCAAACAAAGATATTTGCAATTTTTAAATAAGCACCCTACGTAATAAATGGGAACATTGTGCATGAATGCTGTTTCTTCCCCTTTTCTTTAGGAGACATTATTAGCTCTGACAGCATGCAGCTCAGGTTTGGAGGAGAGGATTTTGTAAAGGGATGACAGACAGGAAGGGCAGCAATCATGGGCTTCTTGGGCTAAAGCTTTTTTTCTTTTTTATCAGAATGTTCTGTTCGATGCCATTTATCCTTGATGATAGAAAATTGCTCTGTTGCCAGGACGCTGCTGCTGAAATAGAGGGCAGGAGCCACATTTCCATTTTGCAGCTTGAAAGCTATTCAAATGAATTTGCAGAAAGGGGGAAAAATCTAGAGATAAACAAATGAGAATAAATCGAGTTCCCCTTTCCTCTGCTTTCTCTCTCTCTCTCTTTCTTCATTTCTCCTTTTTTGGGGGGTGTGTTTGTGCGTATGTGTGAGGGAACTATTCATTTTCCACATAAGGATTTTGGTTCATCCGTGTTTGCAGTACCTGGGAAGTGCTCTAAATCAGGGAAAGCTTATTTTGCTGCTGTTCCATATAACTGAACATATAAACATATTAGAGAAATTTACGTGCGCGTGCAGATACACAGCCACCCACGATTTCCTTACGTGTGTGTGTATATGCAGACAGACCCAAAAATGCAGTGCTGTGTGTTCCTCCGTGTGCGAGGCGGAGAGGATACCGAAGACGTGCACTATCACCTTCCAGCAGGCGTGATTGCTCCCAACAGTTACGTGTTGATTCTGGTGAAACACCTCGTCTTTTCAGAACAATTAAAATCTGAAATGCTTAAGCCATAGCACTGTCCTTCCACCATAACTAATTGAGTGGGAAATCTTCATTTTCCCTCCCAGTCCATTTAGATGTTTCCGGAGTCCCAAGGAGAAGTAATAACGCATCTGGCTATAATCCAGCACGTAGCCCAAGGGCTAATTTTTAATCATTATTTTAAAATTAAGCATTGAATAAAATAAAGCCAGAAACATTATTTATAAATCGGAATGAATATAATGACAAGTAATTATGCTCTTCCTTCGCTGGTGATTCAAGGCTCAGCTCAGCTCAGCTCCTCAGTTCAAATCCAAATAAATGAAACGTGTGAAGCCTGTTAAACACTTCCATTTCATTTACTTGTTCCGTCTGTGGCTGCTGCTGTGTCAGGCTGGAAATACTGGACATACCTTGACTGGGGCTGTAAAAACTCTCAGAGGTCTGGGAGCCCGGTTACCACAAAAAAACTTTAAATGAATTCGAACTTCACTTCTCTGAGCAAAAGCTGGTGCCAGTGAGTCATGGGGTTTCGAAGATTACGCAGCGTCCTCTTAAGCGCAGGATTTTAAGCGACCATAATATATTTGATGACATACTAAATTTGATCAGCGTGGATTTTTTTTCACTATGTCATTTCAACCGAGTTTTACCTCTTATTAATCTATAATTAGCACGTTGGCTTCAAGCATGATGTATTTCCAAGCGGCACCTCGTTAGATGTGGTTGCCTTCTGCAAGGAAGAAAATTCTGGAGGCGGAAAAGAAACAAACAGGACAGAGAAAGAAAAAGGAGGATTGATTTATTGGCCTCGGCCAACAGCTTTTCCATAAGCGCCCAAGCAGTCAGGCATGCGACTTTACTATTGATTTTTAAATCTCCCTTCAGCCGAAAAGATCAGCGCGCAAACAATAACATAGTCTAATCACTGCTGCTATTAGATTAGGCTAAACGCGGGGATCCGAGGCTCCAGCCGTGCCCCGCCAAGGGAAGCGGCCCCGCCAGCCGGCTCCGCGCCGCCCCGGCCGGCAGCCCCGCGCCCTCCTTGCCGCGGCGTGGGGCACGGCGACCTGCCCGCCGGCGGGACGGCCGGGAGCCCCGCGGGTGGCGGGCAGGGGGGGCGCGCCCGTCCGCCCTGGCGGGCTGGGACCCCGGCCCGCTCCCGGCCGAGGCCCCGCTCCGGGGGCGGGCCGGGGGCCGCACCCCGGGGACGCAGAAGCGAGCGGAGCCGGGCGGCCCCCGCGGGCTTCGCCGCCTCCCTTCCCCGCTTCCCCCGCCGCGCTCCGCAGGCGGCCCGGCCCCCGGCGGGGGCGCGGCGGCCGGAGGCGGGCCCCGGGCGGCAGCGCGGAGCCGGCCCGCTCGCCCCCGCCGCCAGGCTGCCGGGGAGCGGGCGGGAGCGGCTGCAGGGCTTGCGGGAGCGGCGCACCTGGGGGCTCTTCTCGGCCCCGCGGGCCTGGCGCCTGGCGGGCGGCGGAAACCCGCCACGCCGGGACGAGTGCCGCCTCCCCCGCCCGCGGCGGCCGCCGGCCTGCGCCGCCCCGCCGCAGCGCGGCCCCGGCGACCGCGCCGGGCCTCCCGCGGCCGGCCCCACCCGGGCGGGCTGGCCAGCCCGCAGCGGTTCGCCGCCGTTGAGTGGCCGGCCTCCGCAGGTCTCTGCAGCCCGCCCGTTTACCGTGGGCCCGCTGCGAGCGGCGGGGAAGGCCACGAGCCCCGCTTTGGTGCCCGATGGGCGATCCCAGCAGAAACCGGGTCGCCCCGGGCCGGGCAGGCCCCGCCAGGGAAACGAGCGCTTTGCAGGGGAGCTCCCTCAGAGGAGTCCGGGCTTCCCTTGCCAGGTGCCTCACTGGCAATAGAAAGGGATAAATTATGATTCGAGAGGCGAGATTAAAGCCGCTGCGGCCCAGTCTCCTGCTATTATCTGGGAGATGAGAGCCTCTGTCTGGGCTTCCCACCGCCCGCCATCCTTAATGTGGTGACTTGACTCGGGCTCAAGGAAGCCAACGCCTGCACATTGAACTGATTGTAGAAGTCAGACCAAATATCTGTTAATACCCGCTGTGGTTCAGAGGGTGCTGGTGTGTTTTCAGGCAGCAGATGGTTACAGTCGTAACGATTATTTGGGAGTCTTCTGTTTAAGAAAGCTTTAGGCCTAGATGAGTCCATGCTTGCTTACAAGATAGCGACTACTTTGTTTGCGGGGCTAGAAAAGCAAAGATAACTAGAGCTGGGTATAAAGTTTCAAAGGCACAAGGCTGAACAAAGAAATATTTAGAGAAGAGGTGACAAAAGCCACAGAACTGCCAGCAAATGCCAGAACAACCAACAAAAAAAAAAAAAAAAAACCAACCCAAAACCCACCCCAACTTTGTCAGTACTGTACTTGTAATGTGAACCAGATTGCCATGGAAAACAAAACGGGTCATAGGCTAGGGAGCAACCTTGGCTGCAGTCTGCCCCTTTTTGTCAGCGATTCCCTTGATGGTGTGTAGCATGCCAGGCTGCTGCAGCCCTAGCCCGCTACCTCCTTTCTCCTTTTCTCCTCACATGTCTGTGCAGGAGGCTCCTGGCACACCAAAGGGAAGGAACCTCTTGACCTGGCAGCAGGGCATTTCACAGCCTCCCACCTCCACCGTCCAGGGCAGAGGTGGGTTGCTCAGCCTGTTTCTTGCCATGCAGACCTGGTAATTCTGTCTTTCGTCAAGAGTGTCCAGCACAGCACATGATATTACTTTTTGCTCCTCTAATAAGTCAAGCTCACACTATCTTTGTCCTGTGGAAAAAGTGTATGTGGCCATGTGATTAAAGCATGTCTAATCATAAGCTCACATAAGGAACTGAATTTGGGTTGCATATGTAACCTCATGTCTGGCACTTTCTACCTTAGGAGTGACTAACTTCACAATCTCACTGTTCTTTTAGCTTCAAGGTATATGTGTGTGAGAAAGATCTTTATGTAAACCAAAGCAAAATAAGCAAGCCTGACAGTTTTATAAATTTTTTGGGGAATGGAGGTTGTCCATAGTTCGGATTTGTGCCCTGAGAGCATAAGTGTGTCTGCTGTTTGAATTCTGGCAGACACAGTACCTAAAAAATCTCTTCTCTCCAATTTGGGTTCAAACACAGCCAAAGTCTCTTGAGAATGGCTTGAGACACAGCCTGGTTATCACTTGATCTCTGGCGCCTTCTCTTCCCCACAAAAGAATTAGAATGCCTCTTTTCTGATTATGCTCATTTAAGAGATTAGGTGTTGGAAAATTAAAGAGATAAACATTTGAATATGCATCTGTCTCCTTACTACCACTTTCAAATGGCTAGATTTTAATGGTACATTTCATCAGGAAACCATCGACTTCAGTTTAAAACCGTAAAGTTTTTGCTGTATAACTATCTTTTTAACAAACTTACATTGCTCCTGCAAGTGGTAAGGAATCCATGAAATCTTTGGTTTACAGATCCCACGAACTATGCGAGGCTTCTGTCACTGAGAAAACTACAGACCTGTTTGGTTCTCCAAAGTAATGCTGGCTTGAGCAAGCTAGATTTTAATATCTCAACAGGTTCTTTTGCCTTTTCAAGTCCCAAGCAATTCTAGATTCAGGCTGGGCAGATCTAATACTAGTACACTAGTTTATTGCAGCTCCTTCTGGGCATGTTTGCAGCTCTCTTTGGGCATCTTCTTCCCCAAGCAGCAGGAATGCTTGAGGGATCAACTCTCAGACTGGTATGGCATCAGGGTAAGGGCAGGGCACGTGCATTCAGCCCTGTGAGCCTGAAGGAAATTTGGGATCTGTCAAATGCACAGTTTTCACTTTTCCTTGAAGCAGATTCATAAGGTCGCCTTTGCAGGAGGCCAGTTGTACGAATTTGGTATTGTTACACAAATGGTAAAGCTTCTGGTCTGTAAATGTACCTGTTTTATACTTGGTGATTACAGAGAACTTTCTAAGGTGCTTTTATAGCCACCCATCACCTGACTTTCTGAACACAGCCCTGTGGTAATCAGCTGTATGTAAAGACTGATTTTTTACAGTCAAGTCATGTATGGCTCAGATGGACCTTAAGCAAGGTCAGACAACAAAGAAAATTTCATAATAGTTTCATTTGAAAGCGTCCATGGCAGAAAGTAATCAGACTGGCTGCTTCCAGACAGTCCAAGATCATGCCCGTGTTTCCCAAGTATTTAAAAACTGTGGAGTTAAAGAAAATTAACCTAGAGTTTGTAATGAAAACTTTTTTTCTCTCAGAGTTACTCAGTAACACAGTAAACTAAGTAATTTTTCCTAGCCTCTTAATGAAGAACTCCCCCCAACCACCACATGAAAATAACTTGACCAATTTTAATAATATTTTATAGAAAAAGGCCTACGGGTACATTTTGTAAAGGTCGATTGCAACACTGAACAGAGTTACTGTACAGAGTTACTGTACCAGCTACACAAAAGTGAGAGCTCCTCATACTTGAGGTTAAAAACCTAAAGATTTTTATCACTTGACTTAAAGGGAAGATTCCTCTGCTGAAGACAGGAGGAAAACCTTATGTTGCCTGTACAGGTATTTTCACATGCTTCCAGATGACTGAGCAGTTCCTACCCCACAGCTGAATGTTCCCACCCCTTGGAGAAGACACATTCGCTCACCATCCACGGTGTCTTTTTCAGTTGCCAATGTGAAGGAAGGTGTGAGGTGGCTTTGCTTAAGCCAAACACTGTTGACTATTGGAGGATAAATTACACCTGTTCATTCTACCGATATTATAAATTAGATACAAATTGTAATAATTATGTTTAATTGCTACTTAATTACTGATTAAAAGAAACCTTTTTATTTTTCTTTATTACAATCCCATGCATGTTTTTTTCCAAGGATGTTTAATCAGGCAGACGTTCTGAAGAACAGCCACAAATCATATTTTAGTGGAAGGATTAGAAAGATAGTATTCCGTACACCATTTTGAATAAGAGCATTTGCATATGACCTAAACTGCAATACGGTTGGATCATTTTTGTCCAAGCGTTGGCAAAAGCAAAACAAAAGAAGTTTTAGATACCCAGAGCATGCTAGTACACTAAATTAGTGACGGATTTTTTTCCCCCCATATCATAGCCCTTTGTTAAGCAGACAAACTTGCAGGCAGCGATGAGGGAAAAGAAAATAACCTTTTAAATACACCTGGGATTTTTAATACTCACAGTAAAGTCCTTACATCAACGAATCAAGAGGAAGAGGTTGAAGAATCTTGTCGTGCTCTGTTGTAGAGTAGGGAATATAGATGGAGATGTTGTGGAGACACAGAATGATAGTCTGCTTGAATTCAAAGAAAAGCCAGGTGAGTCATTAATCAAGATCATGCCTAGATAATTTGCTGAAGGGCAACAGCACGGTTGACCCTACCTTTATGGCTTTGAGAGAACAGCTTATGGATATCACAGTAATTTTGACTGTGTGTTGTGTTTTAACCCCAGCTGGCAGCTAAGCACCACTCCACCTTGGTGGGATGGGGGAGAGAATCAGAAGGGTAAAAGTGAGAAAACTTGTGGGCTGAGATAAAGACAGTTTAATAGGTAAAGCAAAAGCCGTGCACGCAAGCAAAGCAAAACAAGGAATTCATTCACCACTTCCCATCGGCAGGCAGGTGTTCAGCCATCTCCAGGAAAGCAGGGCTCCATCATGCGTAACGGTGACTTGGGAAGACAAACGCCATCACTCCGAACTTCCTTCCTCTTCCCCCAGGTTTATATGCTGAGCATGAGGTCATATGGTCTGGAATATCCCTTGGGTCAGTTGGGGTCAGCTGTCCCAGCTGTGTCCCCTCCCAACTTCTTGTGCCCCCCAGCCCACTCGCTGGTGGGGTGGGGTGAGGAGCAGAAAAGGCCTTGGCTCTGTGTAAGCATTGCTCAGCAGTAACAAAAACATCTCTGTGTTATCAACACTGTTTTCAGCACAAATCCAAAACACAGCCCCATACCAGCTACTATGAAGAAAATTAACTCTATCCCAGCCAAAACCACCACACTGTGCAGCAGCAAGTGCTGGTTTGGGCCAGTTCTTCTATATATGTGTGAATTGACTATCCTTTTTGAAGTCAGTGCAGATATGCTGGTAACAATGCTGAGATCTGACCCTAAGTATTTACAATCTAAAAAAATCCTATCTTGTAGGTATGAAGTCTATTTAAAATAATTTTCTAAGCATTAGAGAGACCAACTGCTGCTAGTGGTTTTTAGAGGGTTGGAGTAATTATGCCCATGCACTGCACAATATAAAGCACTTATGACTACTATATGGATTGTTTTACTGGGGGGGTGGGGGGCTCGTCATTTGGAAAGGAAAAATAATCACTTATTCTCTTCTCTTTTTGCTTGTCACAAAGCCCATTGAAGTCAATGGGAGTGTTGCCATTGATTTGTGTGGGCTTTTGTCAGGCCCTGTATATGCTACGGCAAACTGGAGGGGGAAAAGGAGTATGGTTAAAGGGAAGAGAAGCAAGACGGGGGGGGGGGAGTTAAACACAGGCGAAGAATAGAGCCCTTTGTCTATTAATTGGGGTTTACATGGCTTGTGGAAAGCAGTGTTCCTCCAGCACTGGATCCCCCTGCCCCGCTATTTCATTTTTACATCTCCCATGTTAGTTGCTTTTCAGATCAATATAAAGCTAATGAACTATGCACTGTGTAGCACTAACCATAGCACTTTGCCACTCTGATGCATAGGAAAGGAAGGCATTGAATTGAACAAGCTTCTCTAGGATCAAAAAATGCTTTTTATTTCTGCAACTGATGCCCACTCTCTCTGAAACTTGTTGTCTGGCAGCAACACCTACACATATCACAGGAACTTTTCTCTGAGTTACTCAACAATATCTAATTGTTTGTTGTCTTTGGAGAGACAGGACCTGGTGGAACCATGGAGTTTTCCTGATGAAGCCTTGCCAACATGCCTCAGCTGAAACTGGAAGGGTTCACTGGACAATCCCAGTTCATTCCCATGTCCATTTTCTCCGGGTTACACCCACCAGAAGACAGTGACAACTGGTCACAATTAGAGAGGAAAAGTGCCATTGTATTTGACACTAGGCTGGACTCCGGAGATGTTCAGTCACTGGGTGTGTCTCAAACTGCTGGGTGACCTCGGGTAAGCCATTTGGGACTCAGACTTATGATCAGTTTATGACAATTTAACAAGCTATTGTGTCTCAGTTGAACAGCAGTGACTGTCCTTGTGTGCACTCTTACCAGGGCAAACACAGGCTGATGTGATCCAAAGTGGTTATAAGAGCAAATTAAGCCAGTGCAACCAACTCTGCTGCCATGAGATTGTATCCATGAGAATGCAACTAATCTGATTTAAAATATGGGAGGGTTTTTTTGTTATGCTTTTTTTCTGGATTGTTTTTAATCTTCACCAGTTCCCCAGTGCAGGTCACTCTGCAATGTTGGGCATACAATGGCAGTGCTGATTTAACCTGTAGTGAAACAGGTCTAGTTACTTTGCCCTTACTGTGCAGTAAGAAGATGTGCATGGAGACAGCAGATCAACTGATGCTTGAAGATATTTTAATATGGTTATGAGCCTGACCGATTAGATTCAAATCAGCAAAGCACCTAAATATCTCTGTGCATCAGAGTGTTTGTTCCCCATGTAAAAAGGGAGGAATCTTTACCTCCCTCTTCTCCCTTCTCTGTCCAGATCATAAACCGTATAGTGGAGATGCTCTCACTCCATGTTGGTAAAGAGTCCAACACAATGATAGACTAATCTTATCTGAGATCTACGTACAAGTAAAAATAAATCACAAGAGTAATAGAGGGGAAAGTGTGCTCATCTGTCAGTGCAGAAAAGCAGAAGGCAGCAATCAACCTCTGGGTTCATAAGCTTTGTTGTCTGCCAATTAGTTCTGATCTCAGAGTAGTGATAAAGGTATATCCTGAGCCTCCTTTCACTAGGTAATTTCTCTCAGTAGGACTTTTTATTATTATCTTAAGTGTTTTTTTTATAAAGTAGTGATTTTGGTAGAGAAACATTATCTTAATAGTACGGTAACATGTGAGTTATTATTTTACACTGCACACACGCACTTCCTATTCATAGGGCAATGTTTTAGTCCAGTTTTCTATCTCTTTTGGTGGTCAAACAAAATAACACATGTATTTGTCTGCATGAGTTAAGGATGATGTAGGACCTACATGAGAGCACTGAAGAAGGATGAAGTCAAAAAAGAACTCATGGAGTAGAAGACAGATATCCAGTACCACAAAGAGGAGCCTGCCCCTCAGGGGCTGCAAGGTTTTGTCTCAGAGAATGAGGAAGATAGAGTCCAGCCACCACTGGGTTGTGAAAATGAACTGCTTCTTGCAGAAGAGGCTGTACATCAATTTTACTACATAGATTTAATTTTATGCTTGTAAGTCTGCTGAATTGATATGCATTAGCTCTAGAGAAATTGTTCTTTGCTCAGCTGGTTTGCACTCAAAAGCACAGTATTTACAGTTTGTTCTTAGGTGCTGAGTAACAACAACTATGTGTTGGTTCTTATAATTATGATCACATTTTACCATGACAGTAAATACTGGAGTTAAAAAGAATGTGCAAAGAGAGGGGTCTGGATGGGTCACAGTCAGGCTGCCACCCAACTCCTCTAACAAGGGCTTCACACCAGCATGTTCCAGGTCTCTGAAATGATTTCTCTTCTAATGTAGTAGCTACTAGCTAGCAGTTAAATTTCTGTCTATAGAAAATGGGTCCAGCTGGCTCTGTTTCCTCTCCCTTGAGAAACTCTTCAAGGTTCTAGGTTCCCACAGCCAGGCTTCCATGGCTTCAAAGGCATAATTTGGCACATGCCCACGGGGCATGCGTTTGTCAAAGTACACATACAAAATTTCACTGTTGAAGATTTGTGCCCCAGGGAACCTTCCACTCTGAGGTGAAATTACTTCTTTCCAAATGCCGTACGTCAACTATATAAGCATACACCCTTTAACATAATAATAGTGACTTCCAAATGCAAAGACATAGCCTCTGATTTACAGCAAGCATACCCACCACAGATTACCTCTTAAGATATCTGAAGGCAAAGTATTATAGCAAGAGCTATTTACCTTAGATTCTGCCTCATTACAAATCATCCTCGTATATTATGCGGGAGGAACAATAAAACAATCTCCTATTACCCCTTAGAGAGTGGCAGACAGATCAAAATGCTCTCGTTTCTTACTACTCCTCATTCAGACAGCCATAGTGCTCAAGTCTAACCTCCTAAACAAGCCACACCTTTTTGAGACAACCCAAGTACTGTTTTTTTTTCCCACCACACACAACTTTTTATGAGGGAGGAATACTGAATGACAAGTAGTGCTCCTTCATGGAAAGAAGCCACGTGAAGTTTGTTCAACAGGTGAGACACCCAAGCAACCTGCCCAGTGGATCTGTTCTCAGAGCGTTCTTGTCAGATCATCCATTCTCATAAGCTCGCTCCATTTGACAGTGTCATTTTTGACACAGACATGAGTAACCACGGATGCCCTTGAGAAAGATTTGGCAATGTACCATGTCCCAATACACACGAACTAGTGTTTGTGTCACTTGACTGCTACTGTCCCAAAGTAGAGTGTTCAGACTGACTAGTTGTCTAGGCTCCCACTTCAGCCAATGGAGAAAGACAGGCTGTACTATTTTTCAGAGATATCTAACTTAGATTTCTTTGTTAGAGTATGGTGACATGTTTCTGGAAGTGAGCATCTGCCTCCGTAACTATAAAAGAGGCATAGACAACTGAGTTATCGTAGATACCAAATTCTTAGACAGCTAAATTTAAGGTGATGAATATCATCCAAGTGGGTGAAACAAGATGCCCAGAGAACAGCTACATAGGGAAAGTAAAAATGTGTAAAAAAATCCAACCGCGACTGAATGTTCAGCATCCTACAGATTTTCCTCTGTGCCTAGTTTATGAAGGATCAGAATAGCTTCCAATCAGACCAGTTTTGCTTTTCAGTTACAGCTGTGGAAGTGCAGTATGGTTTTAGCACTAGAGATCCAAATTAACTGCTAATCAGGAGGGTGACATGTACTGCTTGATGCCACAGGAAGAGTAGAACGTGTACGCTTCAGGTTCCTGCAGAGCTCATCCCTGTGCTCATCTCTCCAACTAGTTTTCATCTCATCTGATGGCTTCAGCAGAAAGGCTTGTGCAGGCAGGGTTGAAACCAGCAAAATAGGTAGACCCCTGTCTGCCATTTTATGTACCATTTGGTGCACAAAATCCGGTCTCATTGATTGTTTCAGGGGAAGGAGGGGATGGGACCTTAGGCACTGAATTAGGGCTTAGCTGTCTAAGCCAGCTTTGAGGATGAGGCCTAAGCACCTACATACTGAGCCTGGAGGGACTCTGTTCTCATGGAAGGACACTGCTCTGGAACTCACCTCCCACTTTGGTCTCACCGAACCTGAACCTCTTGTCCTGTAGAGCACTGGTATCTTCTCAGGCTCATTCCTGAGGGCTGGTTTAAGTTTCAGGAGAATTTCTTTTAGTGAAAAATGGCTAGTGTCAGTGTTGCTATCTCTTAAAGCATTTTGCATTTGCAATAATTTCTGTACATGCGGCTTTTGATTCATTACAAAGTAATGAATTTAATTCATTACAACAAGATTTAATTCATTACAACATCCTTAGCTTTCTCAGGACAGCATAGGTTTGTCTGTAGTCTTCCCTTTAGTCTGTTCCGTTACCTATAATATTACTTTCTTTGACACAGATGGCCACAAATCAGAGCTTGTTCTGGTTAGGAAGCTAAACCATTGATGGAGTCAAGCCTTTCTTGGATGCAGTTGCACCTATTCACAAAGAACGTGCAAACTCCCCTTTCTCTGACTCCAGATGCAATCAAACCACCAAAGACAGTATCTTTGCTTATAGCATCACATTTTTTTGTTCAGTACCCCCAATAAGCTCTCCCTTTAGGCATTTATGCCTAGATAGCTTCCTTTTAGCTGCTGTGTTTAGAGCTTTTTTCTCTCTCTGTCTCAGCTAGCTTGTTTTCTTGTACAAGCATACACAAAAATACACCCTTACCCAAAGCAATAACCAGCAGTACCATCTGCCCACATTATTCAAGATTTAGAGTGCACTTTTGCCTTGTCTTGGAAACCTGTATTACCTCATCAAAGAACTTACTTGGCTCTGTTATCTCAAATGAAGGGTGGTGGTTACTTCCATCAACTTCAATGACTTTTGCTAATCTTCAACTATAATACATCATGTTCACCCTGCCTTTGCCCTTACAGGATTTTCTACTTGCTTATCTTTCATTTATCTCTGTATTGCTTTATTTGGCATTAAAATACAGATTGGAGGTTCTGGGGCTAGATTCCCCTCTTACTGACACAGTTCCACTATCTTCCATCTCCTCACATACTAGATAGTGGAGATACTTTTGGTGCACATCTATAAATGAAAGAAGAGATAGAGCCTTGGCTTTTCATTACTTTTGTCAACTCCTGCTAGTTTTTTGTTTTGGTTTGGTTTATTTATTATTTCTCTGATAGCTCAACTTTTTTTTAGTTGACTTTTGAAGAGAGCTGGTAACTTTAAGCAGCACTAAGGGAGAAGACAGAGCTATCTGAGAACTGCAAGGAAATTGCATCTACATTAAGAGAATAGAAGTTAAAGGCAGGTTTTTGTCTATCAAACAATCAGCTCTGGAATTAGGCAAATAATGCTCACAGTTAGGAAGATATTAACTGCTAAAGCTTTTAGCTGTTTCCCCTGTCAAACAACATCTGATGTCCAACAGCCACGCTGACAGGGATTCACTTATGTCATAGACTTTCTTTGGGGAGAAATACAAAGCAACATATGGGTCAGTATGACCCACCCCTTCATTACAACTGTGGAAATGCAGTTTTTTTACAACAGAATAACATCTCTGTGATACCTTGGTTGTCAAAAACCACAATTATAGTCATTGTTTATGCATTAGGGAAACCTCATCCTAAATCTGGCACCATATGGGGGTGAAAAGAGCAGCTGCTGACATTTCAGGATAATCATTATGAACTAGCTGCAGATATGACTCAGCATGATGAGCCTGACAACAAGAAGCGGAAAAAAAGCAAAGCAGCATGGGCAGGTTTCAAATGTCACTTCAAGGCACCAGCCCAAATTCATTTCCAAGGGGAGAGACTTTCAACACACAGAGAGTAGGACAGCTCCTTACGAGCTCCACACGGAAAGCCTGGACAGGACTCCAGACCAACATAACCAAAAGGGTTGTTTATGTTTGTGTGTGTTGTAATCCAAGGGAGAAAAATAATTAATAACTGCCTGGGAAGGGTTTGGGATTATTGTTTTCTCTCTTCATTTTTGCGAAAAATGAAACTATGCCAAGCATAACTATGCAAGCAGCCCCACCTCCCTGTTTTCAACCCCTCTCTGAAGCAGTAGCTCATCGCTTTTCAGTGAGTTTGGAGTTCAAGAGATTGCTTTTGATCAGAAAATAAAGGAGATATTTGGCTCCTTCCATGGAGTCCCCCTGGTATTATTCAACATCCCTGAATTCTTTCACCCGGCTACTACCTTCTCCACTGCAATATACCTATTCCCTTCCTATGATGTCTGCAGAAAATCTCACTGTTGATGACCTTCTGAACGTTTTACTCTCTGGACCTTTTTTTACCCCTCCATTCTTGGAGTGTTGATTTCCCAAGGCAGGGATGCTCTTTTTCTGCATACATCTGAAACATGGATATGCTTTCACTGTCGTGGATGAATCATTGTGACAGAAAGACACTACTCACAACGTCAGGAAAATGCTAGACTGTTGCTACATATGTCCAAAGCCAAGTTCTAGTGCATTAGATATGGCAAGAAATAATAGTTGCATTTACTCCATAAATATGTACTCCACATACCTTGTGTCAATCTCAGCCTTTTGGTCTGGAAGATTGTGTCATTTTTAAGGAAGAATTCACATGCTCTGACCTCTGACTTGATGAGAGGCAATCCATTAGAAAACCAAAATGCAAGTGCTTCCTTCAGAAAATGCCCGTTTTGGCAATAGATGAGGAAGTTCAAGTAGCACCTGTCTCAAGGCTGCGATTCACTCATACTTTTATGGCAGGGCTGTTCACGTCATCCATTCATCATGTGGTGGGGGCATGCCTGAATTAGGATGGATGCAATTCCTGGTTGTAATGGTGTAGAGGCCACAGGGCCTTGGGCAAAAACGATGCTAAGACTAAGCTTCTGGGCACCTTTTTGCCAATTTAGCAGCTTGCAATTCATTGATTCCCTGTGACTGAGGGCTTCAGTGAAGGATGTGACAGCAATGTGTGGCTATAGGTTGAATAAGTTATTCTGGCCTTTGGAAGCTGGCCCAGAGACCATAGGTTGGGCATTTCTCCTTTATTTAAAAAAAAAAAAAAGTCATATATAGAATCAATAGAATAATAAATTGAGGCCCTCAATTGATTTGTAGGTAGATGCTAAGTTTTTCAAAACACTGCAGGGAATTTAGATGTGTGTCACAACCTCTCCTGTCCCATTTTGAAAGAAAGTCTCTGCTGTTTTGGCAATTTTTGTAGATTCTTCCACAGCTCAAATATTCTGTTTGCTTCTAATATTAGGAACTCAAATTCCTGTTATGCCAATTCGAAAAGATACTATCTACGAGCTAATAAATATATTTCAATAATTTTCCTGCCTACTTTTGGCTGTGTAGGAGGGAAATGAAGCTAAAGAGTCTATGACCTGTGCTCTTATAGTAGACAACTGAATATTTATGTGTTTATAATGGATACATGTTCAAGGTTCAGGATTGCTATCTGTACCTATTATTACTGTTGTTTTATCATCATTATCATTTTGCACTGTGGTAGGGATCCCCCTAAAGATCAAAATCCCTTTGTAACAGACTCTGCATGAAGAAAGCGAGAGGCCCTGCTCCCATGCTAGTCACCTCTGCTTAAGCTTCAGCCACACAAGCATTTTACTTATGAAGTAGCCTCTGAATGTGTAGTGTTGGACATCAGGGATGGAAAATACCTATCAGCTGAACTAGGTCTACCATACCGTTCACCCAGTTCTTTGGAGAATATGGCTATGGCTACATCTTTACAGATGCATGGCTATATCTGTTTTTGTATAATTTGACTTGTTTACATACTCTGTTGATTGCTCTACTGATGGCTCTTTAATGTCTTGGACATTTTATCTAGTGTATTCTTGCACAACATTGAGATCTTGTCTCTGTGAAGTCTTAAGTATCATGTGACTTGATTTTCTGGAGAGAGTTCCCTGCAGTTCAGGACAAGGGATGTGATTGATTGGTGCTGAAAGTTTAGAGCTATATGGTTATGGGGAGTCTTCATCCTGTGTTGTGTACTGCAATGAGCTGGTGCTTCACTGTTCTTCTGGAGAAGCTGCTCTCCTGTGATGCTAACAGTTCTGATGCATAACTACAACAAATGTAATTTTTCTTGCAGAGAAGCAATATGTGATTCTAATTTAACATGGACCTTCTAGATAATTCCTCTCTTATTATTATTTGAAAACCAATATATTTCCTTCACAGTGAGATGACATCCATCGTGCAGTCAAATGACTATTGCTTACTGGAAAGGCCATTTAGATAAAGCTGTGGCATACATTGTAGAACTGTTAACTCAGGGCAGAAACACAGTTATGACTGAGGTGTCAAGAATAACTGCTGAATTGCATTGTCTGTTCATGAGTTTTATTGCTTCATATTTTTCTTCATCCTTAGTATGATCTATTATAAAGAATGGGAAAAATTACAATGCATTGGTTAAAAACCCCACATGTTTATAACACAGGCAAAATCTTGCATTGTGGCTGTGTAACATACTCTGTCAGACCAGTGAAACTGATGTGAATAACCATAAGATTTTTGCTCACCTTCAACAACACCGACAAAACTGTTGCAATATCTTAACTGAACCGTCATTCTCAATGTGCTGTTGACTCCACAGCCTACAGTGGGAGAACTGTGTTCACGGCAGCCACGGTTAGTTTTTCCAGCTGTGATGTTGCAATACTGATTTAGATGCCAAAGCAGAAAAAGTTGTTTTTTTAAAACAACAATGGTAGCAAAACCTGTCCTTCTAACAAATGTATGGTATTTTTCCTCAGTTCGTTTTTAAGACATTATGTTTCTCTTCCTATTTAACAGTATACAGAAGGAAACAATAAAACTTGCATCCCAGATCTGAAGAGTAGTTTTTGGGCTGTGCTGGGTCTAGAGGAAAATAAGGAGCAGGAGGCTAAGCCAAGGACATGTGTGGAGACTGGCACCATGAAAATACTCCAAATTCCTGGTCCGATCCCCTCTGCTTTTTGTATGCCCATTCTAGGCAATGTGACAATGTGTTTGCTTACTGGTTATATCACCACTGGAGACAGAGTGTCCTCTGGGGCTCCTCCAATAGGAGGATGATTTGTTGGTTTAGCAATCATTAACTCATCCCTATTTTTTTTCAATGCAAATTAAAGTCGGCAGTAGAGCAGGCTCATGCTGCTCAGTGGCAGCTCCTTGGCAGCTCCTTATGCTCTCTGGTTAGGTCCCCTATGCCAACCAACACATGGACTTCAGCAATTGTTTGGAGTGCTTCAGCTGGCTTGTAATCAGACATATCTTCCCAGAGATGTGCTGGCAGGTAACTGAAAGAGCTCTCAGAAAACATCTAGGGTTTTCATTAAAACCACTAATGCATATATTAGCTAAGTTATTTACAACTGGAAGTAAGCAGCTGGACACCATGTATGCATGTATCTAATCATCTAGTGAAACAAGAGTTTTAGGTTACTGAGCAGTTAGAACTAGGGTATTTAGGTACATGCAAATAATTTCAGTTTGGGATGAGGTCAGTAGTCTCAACTGATTTCTGAGGCATTCATGGGAAGGTGTCTGTAACATTCAAAAGGCTGCTGACAACATCAATCAAAACCTATTATGTGACATGTTATTTGCTTGGAGATCTGCTGTATTAAGATGCCATGTGGTTGGAATCAGATAATTTTAATTGTTATCATATGTAATTGTCAGCCACATAATCGTGTCTGACCGATCTTTAACAGTGTTTGTTTTTCAGACTTCTTTCCTGAGGCCCGAGCTCTTTGTGGATTACTTCAGTGGTCTTTTTAATATCAAAAGAAAAACTAAAGTTTTCAGAGACCGGACATCGCAGTGATCCTACATCTAAACAATAGAGTGTCTGATGTTAAACCAACATTGTAATCTGACTTTCCCAAAAATTTCAGAGCTCATTATAAAATGCTATTTAGCTGTAAAAGCAGCAGTGGAACCTTTTGTTCTAACCATGCAAAAGCAAACAGACAGATTCTGCTTTTAGTCACACTGTTTTGAATGGATTTACTCTCTGTTTTTGCTAATGTAACTGGCTCAGCAAGTTTCCGGAAGATATTATATGCGTCAAAATGGAAGAGGGGGGAGGATGCTAACAGTTATTAATTATTGTTATTTGATAGAGGCAGAAAGTATCTGAAGACATATTGTGGTTCTAATTATTTAAAAAATAACACTGAAGCACACACATAGTTCAAAGCATAGGTGGTGGCATTTTTTTCATGATTAGTGTGTTAATATTTGCTAAACTAAGATGAGTTCCGTTTCTTCACTGTATTTCACCTCAGGTTTGTATCTAACAAATAAGGGTTGTTGTCTCCAGCAACTTGCAATGTTGCAAGACGAGTGGTATTGTAGACTTTACTATACTTTCTAAATGTTTGGTAAACTTTTTCTTTCATAAGATTCCTTAAGGTAAGATTAAACAATGATAATCCACCTCCTTAGAAGATGGTTCTTAATAAGCAATTGTCTTAATGAGACGTACCACAGGCAGATGAGGAAATGTTGGCTCTGGTAAATTTGCATACATTCATACTCATAGAATATGATCAATTTGCTTATATATCTTTACACTATCTCAAGTTATTCTTATGTTAAACAAAAAACTCTGGTTTTGGCTATAGTGTGTCTTCCTCTTGGCCTTAAGAGATCATAAAATGTATCTGGTATATCCCTGGAAAGTTTTTTCCAACAGATAAGCATCTTTATTGTTAAAAAGGCACCTTACTTTCAGTCTACCTTGCTTAAGTTTCCAGCCCATGGTGCTCTTGCTAGATGGAGGAGTCCTTTCTTACTTGGTATTTCCCCCCTGTGAATTACTTATGTGTACAACTAACCTCTTCCCATCTTCTTTCTGATAAACTAAACAGACGGAACTCTTTAATTTTTTTTTTTTTTCCTGCAAGGAATTCTCCTTTGCATAACTTTGTGGTTTTTTCCTGTGCCATTCCCGATTTCTGTTTGACTGCCCAGTTTTCATCATTGTATACCATCCTGACAAACTCATGTCATTCACAGATTGTATTTAGGGATATGTTTACATGACCACTGGTGAAATTGCTAAAGAATATTAAGCCTTGTACAGAACTCAAGGGAACATGGGGAACATTCATTCAATCACAAATCCCAGCTGATGCCTAGTTTTTTGAGATCTGTCAGCCAGTTTTTAATCCATTTGATATGTGTTTTATTGCTCTTACACAATGATAAAATCATAATAGTATGTCAATTTCTGTGGATATTAATTTTACCCTTCCTTGCTTCTTGTTCATTCTGCACTACTGCAGCAGCTGAGTGCCTTCCACATAGAATAAATGCCATTAAAGAAGTCCCCTTGAAGAGACTTCGTAGTATACCTGGCACTTTCCCTGCATCAGGATTTAACAGCAAGTAATTTATTTGACTATTGTGCACATTTTGTTAGTGGTTGAATACCTACTTGACTAAGCTGATATCAATAGAGGATCTGATGGTGTAAACGCTTAACCGCATATATTAATCGTGTGTTACCTTCCAGTCTTCACTTTGATTTGAACAAAATATTATAGTATATATCCAGGGAGTATAAAAAGAAAGGCCATTAATGACACACACAAACAAAGACAATATTACATTTGAAATTGTGGCTCCGAATTTCAAAGCATGATGAGTTTAGTGTCTCATGATAAAAGCTGATCCATTGTAAGTGCTAAAACCAGCATATGTACTATTAAAATCAGGAACCTATGTTGTTGGTATTCTTCAAGTTACATAATTGAATGAGATGTGCGTAACCAATTTAACTATAATGCAATGACAGGGAAATTAGCTTCTACAAGCTTTGACTATTCAGTATGTTTAATGTACCTAGAGCCCCAAAATACATGTATTTATTACCAAACCTTGTGGATAAACAGAAGTAAATTGGCCCTGAGAAAACCTGCTGATAACAGTATTCTGTAGTTGGCATTCAAATAAATTGTTTTCAGTACAACTACTGTAGAGTATTTGTACCTAGAGTCTGAAAGACATTAAATACAAGACTAAGCAATGCCAAAAAACTCGGTCCTGTAGCTAATATATATTAATACTAACAGCATGTATAACATAAATATGCCTAAATGCAGCGTAACTAATATGTAATTAGTATAACAGTATTAGGTAAGTGCAAAAGGAGCTGAGAGGAGTTGATGTTCACAAGGTAAAGATCCATGTATCACCATGACCTTGTTGAGGCTATTACAGGTTTTCTGACCTCCAGATTCTGCAGAGAAGGTGAGGAATCATTATGGTATCTCCAAGTGCAAGACTTCTTCATTTGCATCAGAATTGATTTGCTGAGCAAGGAGAGGACGGTTGTTTTGGTTTGGGTTTTTTTTTAACATGAGTGTCTGGCAGCTCCTCTCTAGTTACTCATCTGAAGAAGACACTTGAGATACATGACTTCATCAAAAATAACAGGGTAAAGTAGGACAAAGTCTAGGAAAAATGGTGTTTTAGTCTAGAAGGAATATCAGTTGTGGACAAAAATCTTCATTCTGTCCAATAAGAAATCCTTTTATGACTGCAGCAACCTCAAAAGTGGACATCATAGAATCATAATCATAGAATGGTTTGGGTTGGAAGGGACCTTAAAGATCATCTAGTTCCAACCCCCCTGCCTTCCACTAGACCAGGTTGCTCAAAGCCCCATCCAACCTGGCCTTGAACACTTCCAGGGATGGGACATCCACAACCTCTCTGGGCAACCTGTTCCAGTGCCTCACCACCCTCACAGTAAAGAGCTTCTTCCTTACATCTAATCTAAATCTACCCTCTTTCAGTTTAAAGCCATTAGCCCTTGTCCTGTCACTACATGCCCTTGTAAAAAGTCCCTTGCCAGCTTTCTTGTAGATCAAAGGACTCCTGAACTCGGGAGGGCATTGATGCTCTTCAGCTTTGAAAATAAGTAGAGATATTGTTGCAATAACTTGGGCTATTGACTACAAATCAGATGATGGCTTTTGATAATTTTCTTCCAGATCACTAGTATGAAAGGGGATTTGTAAACCAGAAACGTCTCCACCTTCCTCAAATAGTAATAAAAAAAAATCCAGCAAAACAAACAAGCAGTTGGCTAAATTCAGCAATCACATACATGTGCCATTTCCCATTTGTAATCAATGAGAAACTTCTGTATACACCCCAGGGAAAAATCTGGCTCATCATATGTAACACTTTAATATTAAATTTAGGATGATTAATGATCAAGTCAGTAGCTGTGTAATATTTGTGAATTCTATTCTACCACTGCTTAACATTATATTATTTTTAAATTTACAGCTGCCATGGAAAATGACCAGAAATCTACAATCTGAGAAAACCCATCCATCATCTTCAGGCAGTCTTCCAATCTGTTAACTTTAGCTGCTACTAGTAAGTGTCTCAGTCCAGGAAAAGCAATTATTACAATGTTTTACAGAATAGCTTCCAGATAGCATATGATGTAAACTGCTCTTGGGCAACATTTCTTCTAAGGAAGCAGCCTTTTTTTCTTCAGTAAGCAACTTTACCAATGCAAGTGTGATAAAAACAGAGGTAAAGAGGAAGAGCTGCTGGAAGTGGGGATTGACTGTAGCTACTGTGCCCATTCACACCTTCCAAAGACTTGGATCACGATACTTTGTAAAGCCCTTGTTAGGGGTTTTATCAGTGTGCAGACTCTTTCAGTAAGGATAAGAGATATTACATGTGATCGAGATGTAGTCACTAACATGTTACATAGGGCCAAATCAGGCATCCTGTTTTGACTGCAGGTTCACATCCAGAATGTGGTATTATTTCACCTACTATCATCTAACATATATAACCAGCAATGCAAAACAGGCCCAAACTCAGCGCATTAGCATCTCTGTTTTGATTCCTGCTATTTTGAGGTCCTTAATGAAAATGCAGCATCACTGCAGGCAGTTGCCTGCAGTCAGTACCCTGATCAGTACGCTTGCACATGGCCTGATCAGTATGCTTGCACATGGCAGTCACTTGCATTTTTTTTCAGTGCTATATCTCCACAGCACATGCTCCACATGCTGCAGTGGCAACAGGTTGCTGTGAAGGTGATCACTGGCCTGGAGGGATGGAGGCCTCTCTCCACATCGTTAGATGACTTACGTGGATATCCTGCAGATGTAGACAGGCCAGTGGATGAACTCAACTGAGCTCCGAATACAGAGAGATTCCTCTGAGAGAAGGGGAAACCAAAGGAGGAGAGGGTCAAAGGAGCAGTGTATGGTTAATCTAGGACTACCTTCACTGTAGCCTGATTTCTGTAACGAGAGACCTCTGGTGAGGGATTGAGGAGGAAGACTTGACAACTCCTCTATGACAACAGACATACATTGGCAAAACTCTACTTTAGGATCTTAGAGCCAATGCGTTTAGGATCAGTCAGATAATCATATGGTGGCATCTCACCAAGCCTCTCTGATTAGTTTTGGGGGCGGGTTAATATCACACCTCTTTATTGAAAGTTCCTCACTACTAGTTCCTGGCTGTTCTTCACACGTCCTTGTAAGCAGATGTTAGCTCATGAGTAACTTTGGAATCAATTCAGTCTGCCCCTGCTAGACTGCTTGATCTTGATGGCTGTTGTTAGCAGATGACATTCAGCATGCTTCCAGACACCCATCTACCTCATCAGACTGAATAACTTGTCTTTTCAATTCCACTTCTGTGGCATATTATAGATCGTCTTGGCGTGTTTGGATTTCTGATTGCAGACTTGCTTTCTGATCCTTGAAGAATTTGACACTAAGAGGAAAGCATGGTCTGGATTCCTTCTGAAAATTTCACATTAATGTGCTATATTTTTCTGCATAATATGTAATCCAAACCTAGATACCCATTTCCTTCGCAAGCAAAAATTTGGTCTTGAATACCATTGTTAAGTTGTTTGCTAGGAGGAATGAGATCAACAGGACCATGGTACACATTTAATCTTTGTTTAGCAATTGGTTCTTTTCATGACTAAATTAAGGAGACACATATACTGGAAGGTTTGAAACCATAATTTGCCTGGCTTAAACCAAACTGTTCAGTATATCAAGGTGTTTGCTTTAAATCATCAAACCTGTTTTGGCCAGCAGATGTGCATACATACAAACGTGTATATATATATATTTTCTTAAAATATGTGTAGGCATTCAGCCTAATACATATATATATGTGCATTCCTTATATATATTATTTGGATATAATTTGTATGTTAATTCCTCCATATAAATAATGTAAAATTCCTTCTTATATATACATCCACATACACATACACATGTTCCTTCTCAATATGTCCTCTTGCCTTTAACTGTTGAAGACTGATGGATGCCAGCAAACAATCTGATTTTGATGTCTAATTAGAGGGTAAGATACATTGCTGAAAGGTCAACAGTTGGTGTTTGGGAGTTCTTGGCTCCCTGGACACCCTGCAAATAAGTGCCTGGAAAGGCTGATCTTACCATAAGGCTTGTGAGCTGATCAGAGTTTGGCTATAGGAAGGTCTATACTCTTCATGCAAGTCATAGGCAGTTTAAAATATTCATCAACTTAGTTACGTGTCCTTTGTTCTCCTGGGCAGTATTACTACTGTAGTGAGATGGAAGGTGTTAAAATTATCTGTTTTCCCTGGCATAGGGGGAATAAGAGCTTCTGCCTTACCACATTTTTTTTGCTTCATGTAACTGTTTTTGGGCATTAGTGATGTAACGTATTAAAATGTGATCATGAAATTGTAAGCAGGAAACATTTAATGGTATCTGCTTGATTCCTGACAGCATTATGCTATCTGTAATGACGGGAAAGATGAAAATAAGTGTGACATTTCTTACTTGGCAAATGCTCTGTAGCACTAACAGAAATTCCAACAGTCAGATGATTTGAAGGCTAGGAATTATTATAGGCCTAGTGAACTGAAAAAGTGCTACTTCTTGCTGTCTATTATAGCAGAAGATTCTTTTAATTAAATATGTAAATTAAGATGTGTATGAGCAACAGATATGAAATTTAAAGCCGTGCTTGCCATTAGTTTGAAACCAGAAATCATCACTGCTTTCCTAGAGACATCCATTTTCAGTGAGAGTGACTCTGTTCTTTCTGGAATTACTCTGTTATGTTATTTTACAGCAATGTGCTCAGCCTGTAAAGTACAAACCATTAATGAATTTTTTTTTTCATCAAGATACTAATTTTCCTGTTTAAGACAATCTTGTTCTCTAAATCCTTTCAGACCTATCACCCAGTTTATGTGTACAACAGGTCTTTTGACAGTTCTGTATCTCTTCCTAAAGCAAAAAGTCAGAGGAAAGAAAAAGGAGTTCTTGGGTCTAAGTATTTGAAAAGTACTGTGGTCTAGATGCCACTAAAGCACAAGTGTAACAATACATATTTAAAAAAAAAAAATCACTAGATGTAGAATACAACATTCCAGACATTTGATTGTATTCAAATTCATATCAGCCTTTTATCTGGGTAATTTACCCTACTGAGAGGTATGGGAAAATGGGTGGCATTTTTTCAGTTTTGTACTTTGCAACTTATTGAGGTCCCCAAATTCATATTTCCTTACATTCTTCCTTTGTACTCACTGTGTTTGTCAGAAGAGATGTGTGAATGAAAATAGATCTGAATTCTGCATTGCTTTTGGGGCTTGGTTCAAAGAGGATTGGCAGCCATAGAAGGATCTCATCAAAGGCTTCCATGACTTCTAGTCACATCATTAATGAAGACCTTTTGAACATTTTGGTCTTCTGCCTTCCATATGAAGAAAAATAATGATCCTGCCTTTGAAAAAGGTTTTGAAATTGCCAGGGATGTAGATATTAATCGCTGTTATACCTCCTTACAAGCAGTAAGAAATGAAATACCGTTTAACAGAAAGAATGTGTTTTATTATATTTACAACAATGGAACTGGAATATAACCTTTTTATTTAAAAATCAAGCTGCAGATTAAGTTTTGATTGCAGTGTTTTGTACTGAAAATAAGAATAATGGAAGCAATTAAGTATTCATAGTCCTGCTCTCACACAAACACCTTCCATGGTGAGTCTGTTTATGCAACTGAGTGTGCCATACAATTGTTTTTATTACCTTCTTATAAAACAGCCTGTATAAAACACTTTTTTTGATTGTTTCTTTGTGTATTGTTGAGTGTGTTTGCATTCTAAAGGGCTTTGCCTCATTAAAGCAATTACCATAAACTTGCTCTAGTTTGTTGCTTTTTTTCCCCCTTCTCCCTCTGAGCACTAGAAATATTCATAAAGAGCTCTTGCCCAGCCGGGATGTTCTGCATCTCCCAAGGCTAGCAGTGGGAAGCTTCATTCCAAGCACAAAAAAAATCTGTGGAGATTTTCTTTAGCTGGAGCATCAAAACAGCAGTGAGCCTGAATGGGGAGGGGTGGAAATGTGGTTGAACTCTGCTGGCTCTAGCAGCCTCTGCCCTCCCTCGTTTTGACACAACCATGAGAAGAGCGGAGACTTCCAAGTACAAGCTTTGCCATGTGAGGGGTGGAAATAAAGGAAAGGTGGATGGGTCTGTTACAGGGCAAGATTCTGATTGATTCTCTTATGGGTTTTGTGGTTTTCAAGGGGGCAGGGCCATTCTTCACCTCTGCCCGTGATAGTCCCCACCCTCTGCCCACATCTAGGATTCACTTAATCAGATGGAAGGGACCTCCAATTTCTCCCCATAATACCTCAGGTGCCCCTGCTCAGCTGGTGATGTGTAACCTATGTATAACACCTACCAAGGATTTCAGCAATTTGTTTCCTACTGCTGGTGGGGGATGAGGAGAGAGAACTTCTCTCTAGGGTTGCACCTGGGTGAGCACAGCTACAAGTTGACTGAAAGCATGGTGAAAAATAAGGCGGAGCCTATGCTGTGGAAAGGCTGATGAAGTAGTCTCCAATATTGTTCCTTGAATCAGCTTAACTAAACTTAAATCTAAACTTCTTAGAAAAATGAAGACTTGCAGGTGGAGGAACCTACTGAAGATCTACAGGTAAAGGTAACACAGATGGCTGGGAGCTTTCTGAAATAACGTCCTTAAATCAGAAAATGCTGATTTGTCAAACCCAGAACTTTCAATGGGAAGATGTTCACAGGTTCAGTGAGTTTCTGGTCAAAAATAAGAGACCTGCATTTGCTGCCTCAGGGCAGCCAGAAGTCCCTGGGTAGGATATTCAGGTCCAAAACAGCAGACCACATGTAGGGCTATAATCTCTTTAAGTTGACCCAGGGACATGAAATTCAGCACCCCACAGCCTGGGTGGGTTCTGGGCTGCTGACTGCTTCAAAATGAGAATTCCTCCTGTTGGAGATGCTCCAGTTCGCATAGATGCTGCGACAATCATTAGGCAAGACAGTGAAAGAGCCTGAGCCGGTAGTCCAGGAATTACATCACCGTGCTGGGAGGAGCAGACGGAAGTCCAGGTCTCTTCCAAGATTGACATGTCATTACCTGTACAAAGTGAAACAGCTTCAGCCATGGAGATGAGCAAAAGCACCCCACCCTCCTCCACCATACTGAACTGATCCTGGACTACAGCAGATTTTATTCTTATTTCTATACAGAAATGGTTTTTACCCAGTTCTTCAACAGCTCCAGTGAGAGTCTTAAGCCCTGGCTGTTGACTGCTCTGAGCAGGCCCTATTTGAAAGGCCTTGGTAGCATCCTGAAGTAGAACAGCAGCAGGGACCTTCCTGAAAATGTGAGATCTTTCACTCTGTGGCGAAACCATTTTTCCTACCCAGCTCTAATAAAGAACAAGTTGTTAAAAAATAAAAAAAAGATTTTAAGGCCAGGAAAGTATATAGTACTATAGCGCTCAATAAAGGGGCTCTTTATTTGCAGGAGTACACTGAAGTAACTAATATGAGTCTCTTGATATCTATAGGAAACCTAAACAGAGCCACAGGGATAAGAATTCGTCAGTTCTGCAGTGTGCTTGGGGGCAGCCCTGGGTGAGGAAAGCTGCGATTATTACTTCTGTCAAACAACACGCAGTGCCATACCTGCAGAGGTTCCTCTCTTCAGATTGCAAACCCAGAGAGCTGGAGATGCTAGGGCTTAATCCTCACCATCTCATAGCCTTTTCAGTCCTTCACTTCTGCATAAAGGAGTTTTAAAGGCTCAGTGGTGCAAGCAGTTGCCCGACTCCCCTACCTCTGCTGGCCACCAAGGTGCTGTGACGGAACACACGAGGGACAGGGCCACATAGAAACCTGATGGGCTTTGTTAGGAAGCCAGTAGAGAACCTTCTGTGCATGAATGTCAGAAAATGAACTTAATCCTGCTTTCCTGTTTCACGAAAACTCCCATTTAACTGGAATTTCACGATATTACATTCTCTAGGCTAACTTTACTTGCAAACCAGACAGATGCTCCAGTGGTGACTGCAAAGGGTTACTCCAGAAATCTATAATCTCTCTCCTTTCCTGGCGAGTTGTTGCTAATGCTGTTGGCTGTAATCCTTGGGAGGTGCCGAACACCTACCTTTCAGCATCTGACTCCAAATCTCTATTCTTTAAATAAACCCAAACCGTAAAACCATGAATAATTCTTTTCTTTATGATCATATAGCTTCTTAGAGAAAAGAATTCCCTCCAAATGCCCACACCAGTTCTGAGTTTGCCTTAACATTGTTTTTATTGCCGTTATATTACTTCAATGCAAAATTGTTCAAAACATCTGCATTGTTATCAGAGCTGCTATGATTTACATGTCAGTAACGGCAAGTCTGTCCTACAGCTTTAAAAGTGCTCACATCAGCATCACCTCTCCTTATCTTGACACCATCACACTGCTCCACTATATCTAACTCTAAAGAAGTGGTTTGTATTTATTTGTTGGTTGTCTCAATGATTTTGGAAGCTGCCAGTGACTTTTCTAATTCAATAATGCTGCTACTACAGCATTAATCATTCATCATATCCTGAAAGCAAAAGTGGAGTGATTTAAGAACAAAAGGATTTAAAGAAAAATAAACACATGACCCACTGCGGCTGCTTTGGGGAAAGTAGCAATATATGCAAGGCAAAGACAGTAATGAATAGCATCTGCTTTATCTGTGGAAGAGCAAACAGTTGTAGACATTGATCTTTTCTCAAAAAGAGTGGTGTTGACCAAAAACATGGAGGAAAGCCATCCAGAAGCTATTTTGTGCAAATGAAGTGCAGATTTGTGTATATGAGTCGATACCCCATTTGCTGTTTCCTTTCATTAAAACCACAACATTAGCACTGGAAAATGATTATAATGGTTACAGTCAAAGCCACTGTAATGCTCAATTCACAGAGAACTCAGTGAGGGCAGGGGAGGAAAAAAAAATCCTTCAGATCTTAAAAAATGTGCTTTCATGTAATGAAGCTCTAGTGTAATAGGCTCAGGTATCTTATCTTTTCATACTCTTACTAGCCTATTGTGCAAGTCATTCATTGCATCCTCAGGGCCACGCAATGGCACAATGTGATTTCTCAAAGCACCCTATTACCACCTCGGTTTCCTTGCTGTATTGAGGCCAAATCCTGCTCCTCGCAAGAGGAGCTCCAGTCGGCCAAAGTAATTCGTGGTGTCTCCTGGCTGGCTTTATCTTGAGGGTTATTTTAGCCCCCTGGCTCCTAGAGGCAGAGCTCTGCTACCCCCCCAGCAGCCACACAGGCCTGGAGTCTGCCCAGTGCTTCACGCTGACCTCGTCCCGTGTCCCTATCCATGCACAGGCAGATGAGCGTCCAGGAGTTGCGCAAACTAATGCCAGGGGGTATGGCTTTGCTTTACGTCCTGACACGTCTCCATATGTGAAGAAGGGTTTCTGTTCAGGCATAAATATCTGAAATTGCTATTCATTATTCAGTTCTCGTTAGGGGATTGCTCTGGTGAGATGCTCGCAGGAGGAGGGATGCAGGGTTATGGCCTACGACAGCGACGTTCAGCCTTGGAGCAGCTGACTGAGGAGCTCTTCTTTTTTCCCTATTTGATATTGTCTTCTTGCTCACTTTCCTTGCTATGAGGTGACTCCTCCCAAGATGATGCAAGCTTTCTGTGTTGGGCCTGAGCTTTTCTCTCAACAAAACCAGGAGCAAAACCTCCACCGGCCTCAGTGGCAAGGGACGGGAGCCCAGGCTCCACTGTGCCTACAGCTGTCCAGTGAAATCCTCCTCAAATTACCCTTCCAAGTCATCCTTTTCCCTGGGGGTACTCAGGACCAGATCTCGCTTGCCTCTTAAAACCAAGCAACCCTCCTACCCAAGCCAACAAAGTCCTCGTTGTCCTGAGCAGCAACTGCAGTACAATATCCCCTTGCTAATGAGGGACCTTTCAGACACACAGACCTTGATGATACTTTCAAAACAGTGATGTAAAAAGTCTACTAGCCAATTTGTTCCTCAGGTCGTCCACCTTTTCCCTCGCAAGATGGCTATAAAGGGAAAAGGGCAAGTGAGATTTCTTGGCATCACTTTTAGACCAGAGTTAAGTTTGGCGAATGGCTGGTCCCGAGAGCTGACTCCCCTCTTGCCTCCTGTAAAGCTGCAGCCCCACGCTTGAGCATAGCTGGGGTTTGGCACACTAATGCTCTACCTCTGCATTGCTGGGAGAGGCCACTGAAAATATACAATCCCCAGACGGGAGCGATTTAGTGAAATTAAAAACAGACAGGGGGCATTGAAACAAGGAGGTGTCAAATGTTCCCTCTGCCCCACCAAGATTTTGATGTGGCTGCTATGTATACCTGTCTGTCTCCTCTTCACTGCTGTCTAAGTTTGAAAGTTAAAATGCACAGAAGGAGTGGAATTAGAGCAAAGACACCCCCCCCTCACAGACACACACATGCACTTTTAATTGTGTGTTATTACCAGTTAATTTCAGCTTGTCCAAAGGCAGGAAGAAAACAGCTTACAGTGGGGCTTGGGCCTCCAGAGGTATTGTAAAACATAACATCCAAAGGCCTTCCTTGACTCCATTGCTTCCTCTAGCCCACAAAGAATGTATTAATTCACATTGTTTGATTTTTCCAGATGCCATTGCTTTCCCACTGTAGTCCTAATTTTTTTTTTGTTGGTTAGAAAATATACTCTAATGCACAAGTGAATGACAACAGTGCTGCCTTTTAGCAGAGAACAAGCAAGAGGAAAATTAGGAAGTCAAGATAGCTTTTTACAGGCCCAAGTAGCTGAATGTCTCAAATAGAATAAGAATGCTTTATTTGAATATAGTACAAGCTTGAAGGTTTCAAGGGAATTGCAGCATTGCTTGGGCTCACAGGAATTAAAGGGGGAGCTAAGGAAGATTTTTATTACATAAGGTTTTGGAAAGTTTGCTATTCTCCACCTTTTCTAGTAGTAGTAACGGTACAGAATGTGAAACAAAGGTGTCACTGAAGCAAACTGGTAAATTAAAAGCAAATGGATTACCATACAGTATAAATCTACCACTGCCAAGTGATAGGATAACATTTGCATTTCCTTATTAATGATAGGAATAGGAAAAATTCTAAGAGATAGAAGACATAATATTTAAAGCATTAGGATAGTGCTCAGACTACCAGTATTTAAAAATACAGGGGTAACTTGGGATTCATGGACTAGTGCGAATCTTATCTGTACCCATTAAATTCATCAAATGGCAAGTAAAAAATAAAATAGCAACAGGAATATGTGAGTAGATAAGGTTTGGCACAGATTTTGCCAAATCATATCTCCCTAATCTCTCTGAATCATTGCCCATGCCCACAGCTGGGTGGACAGAGGCGAACCAGACATCTATCCTTCTAGACTTCCAGTAAGCCTCTAACAAAACACACACACAAAGCTAAGGAAAAAACCCCAAATCATCATGCAAGTTAAGCTGAGTATTTCCATCAATCAAAACTGGCTAGAATATAGGAAGCAAAGTACTCTTTATACCTAGTGAATAAACAATTACTCACATAGGGATTAAATGGCTGGCTTTTGTTAAAGTAAAAGATTTACCATTGAAATGCTCCATTTATTAGGATCAGTGTCATTACTTACTATATAGCTATTAGTATATTACTATTACTACTGCGCTTACTATACAAGTGGGCAGTGTGATGAAAAATAAACAGAGGACATAGCATTATTTTTTTCGCTGTGTGAAAAGAGCATTTTGAGGAGGTTCATGTGGTTACAGACTAATGAGTAATAAAATGACAGCTGAAGTTAAGCGTTGATAAAATATTTATATATACATATTGAAAGGAAAAACCCTCCTTTTTTCAAAGAGCCCTAAATTTAAGCACCTATTTAGAGGGGAATCCTAATTGGCAGTTCATTGAGGATGCTCTCTTAATGTGAAGCTGTGGCTTAAAACCCTGGATGGGATTTAATGGGATGGATGAGGAACAGGACAGTAGAATGCCGTTACGTAAATCACTACCACCACTTTTCCCAGCACTGCATAGGTGGGATGGGTTGTTCTGTCTGCAGAAAGAGAGGGTGTTTGGAAATGGGCTCAGAAATGACTCTGACTCATTGGTAGAGAAATTCTCTTTGAAACGGAGAGAAAAAGAAAGGGACATGATAAAAGTAGAGAAAATAATCAGTGTACCCTCTCATACACAGCAAAAAGTGGACACTTGATGAAAATGAAATGCAGCTAATTCCACAGCACTAGCAGGCAAGTTTTCTGCTCCCTGAGGGCTCACGCTGACTCTGGACTACTTTGCCAGAGGATAGCACGCAGGCCAGGAATTCAACAAAGTCGAAAGAAGCATTGAGCTTTCTTTTGGACAATAAGGCTATCTGCAATTACAGTAATTAATGTGAAGAAAAACAACATTGGAGAAAAATATAGGAACTCATACTTCAAGCCAGTCACTCACTGTCTTAGGGATTATTCTGCAGTCTTCATTAGACCATGGTCAGGGCAGGTAACACATCAGGTTATTGTGAACTCTGTCAGATACAGGACCGTGAGCAGATAGTTCAGGGGGCTGGTCCAGAAAAGCAATTCCTGTATTATTATCCTGCCTAAGATACAAATATACATTTTTGTAAGGCCATCTGATAGCAATTGAGTGTCAGTTTTAACAGCCATGGCTTTCCTCCTGTATTTTGTAATTAATTTTTATTAAGAAGGAAATAACTAGGATTTTCTAGACTGATGTTTAAGTGTGATTTCTATCTGGAGAGCTGCTGATAAATACATATATTTTTTAATTACTATCCTCATTTTAAAATCAGATTGGGTCATTAAATGGTGGTAAATGGTTCAGGAAAGACAGTCACCGCTTTAAGCCCTCTGCTTCTCTTCCCTAACTTTTTACAACACACAGGATCCAGGATCCAGACAGATAGGACGCTTGGTATCTTTTATTTTCTTCAAATACTCTGTATTTAAAATACTACTCCAGTGGTTTCTGACAACTGCTTAGGGCAATTTTGCTTAGCCTAGCGGAATGTCCTGGAAACTACTGGCAATGATTTAGCTCCCAAAATTGGAACACATTTAGCAGAGACAGAAAGCCTATGAACAAATAATGGACGAATGCCAGAGTAAATAAATGCGGTTCATGAGCTGTGGTCAGAAATGTCTCTCTTTCAGTATGCAGTGCAAATCTTTTGCCAACATTTACCATAAAGTTATTACACAAAGCAGTTTTTCCTCTCAGTAAGACAAACTCAATGAAAGACTGCTTCTAGTCTAGCAGCCTACCATTAAGGCTGCGATAGCCTGTCATGCCAGGAGAAAACCTGTGTGCAGTGGGCCTGTTTCAAGCTATGCTTTTGATTTTGTTAGTCGGGCTTCTGTGCGAAAAAAAGAAAGCGAGCAAGAGAGAGACTCCTCACGGTTCGACACTCCTTCAGGAGACCATGATGAACCACAGGGCAAATTCTGGTCCTCTCATGTCCCAAGCCCACCTCTTAGCCTGGCTGCACAAGTCCTTCTAGAGCACTGTATGAGGCCGTCATTATGGAGGGAGGCATTGCAGGCATCACCACCACCCAGCAGCATCACCTTCCTTTTCGAGCACCCCGTCAGTGGCTCCAAGAGAGAAAAGGATAGACGTAAATTGGCAGCACGTTATTGTTGGTGCTCCTTCACCACGTGTTGCAGGACGACTTCAAGTATTTGCATTGTGAAGTCCCCAGTTTTCTGGTGTTTGCTCATCATGGGTCTGCGTGGCTGGGACTTCTGTTCTACTCTCCCGTAGTCTTTGCCATCTTTGGAGGAGGCGACTGATGTCACCTACACAGTTCTGCAGAAGAAACCAAAGAATTTGCAGAGCCTCTCTGTACCACTAGGAATCCTGACTCCAAAGCTAAACAGCCAGAGGTGGCTGGTTTTGGCTGTTCTCCCACCAAAAAGGCCTTTCCAGCTACCAACCTCCCGTGCAAGAACAGAAGGAAAAGACGTTTGGAGGAAGGGCTTGGTCATTCTCAGGCAGTTTGGGGTTGAACCAACACCAGGGTAAAATAGATGAGGGAACCAAAGTTAAATAGTTCTGCTCTGCTTAGTTTTTCTTGTACTAATAGCTGGAAATACAGAAACAGAGACTAAATTAACCTCTGTGTGCTGCCTATCAGTGTTAAGCCTCAGTGTATCAGCCCAGGCACGGTGCCACATGGAGCGATTATCAGCTCCATCCCTTGGCACATGAATGAAAGGACAGCCGTTTGAAGAAGTGAAATCTGAATTTTTGTTTCAAACCTTGCCCCACCTCTCCTCCCACACCTGCAGATATATAACCACACACTGTCCCCCAACAGTTAGAGAAGCGCACGAGTTAAAGCAGAAGACGAATCCTAATAGAAATAGTTAATGGGAATCTTTTAATTTACAACTTTATGAAATCCTTAATAAATGTTGTTCTAGCAGTTTCCTGGATTTTCACCACTGACAGGATCCAGGCAAACAAAGCTAAATGATTTTGGTAACGCCAGCCAGAAGCTGAACTGAAGTTACAGGGATAGATACCATCCTACTTTTAAAGTTTGGAATATTTCTGTACGTGAAAACCTCTAAGCCCTCTCAAGCGTCCTCTAGCAGGGAGTGAATGAATTTGCTTTACTCTACCCCCATTCCTTTAATGAACATGCATCAATCTGTGCTGTGCCCGGCAGATGTAATAATAGCAATGTCTGGCGAGCTTCTGCAAGGAGCCCTGCAATAAAAGCACCTTCCCCTCCCGCCAAGTTAAAAGAGAACAGGCTGACATGTATTGGAAATGCCCAGGCAATATAATGATAGCAAATTGCTTTGAAAAGAAAAAGGTTCCACGGCGCACATGTCATTTCAATCCCCGGCTACGAGGCAGTGCTTCAGCTCCATCCTTTGTGTCTCTCTCTACACCTACCCCCTCCCTCACCCCTGCCTTTGGGGAGAGCTCTCCCTGCGCTGTAGATCAAAAGCAGCATCTTCACTACAAAGGAGAAGAGAGCCCGCGAATCTGTACTGCCCCGCCTGCCTCGGAAAGGGGCAGCCTTGTTCCCCCCCTGCATCACTCTTTTAAGAGCACGTTGGAAAAATTCATTCCTTTTGGTCCCTCCCGATGAATTCCTCCAACTGGGACATTCCTGCTAGTGCCTGTTTCCCTGCTCAGCCCCGTCCGGGCTGTGCCATGAGGCTTTTGTCACAACAATGGTTCTTCTGAGATGGTGACAGAACATCTTCTAACACCCAGGAAAATGGGGTTTAGCCATTATTTCTAGAACATATTTAAGCCCTTTGGGAGGTTGCTATTGAAAAGGCCAGGGATGCTGATTATCCTTTTTTATTCTGATGTCTAACAAATATAAAGATTGTCTGCTGTGCTGAGGAGGAGCTTAGTTTTCAATACGCCGAATGGGCTGCCACAGTGGGTCCAGAGCTATCAGGCATGGAAGGGGAGATCACGTTATCCCCTCTTTATCCCTCTGGACTCTTTTCTCATCCGCCCTCTACTTCCTTGACCCCTGGGCTGTGTTTGTGCAATTCCAAATGCATTTTACAAAGCACTGTTTTTATTTTTGCTCAAAACTCTTTGGCTTTTTCAGCTGCGTGAAAAAACCCCAATTGCGAAATGGTGTAAATCACACTCTTCCACCTTTCTGATGTGTAATGCGGTCAGAGTATCTGGACATTGTCAGGGCATTGTAGCGCATATCCCAGAGTGACTTTGTTATAAGAAAGGAGTTTAATTTTTTCCTCTTTTGTAACCTTGTGAAATTTCCACATTAAAAAGCAATCACATCTTACAAACCAGCAATGATTGTGTTTGGCATAATGGCTGCAACCCCCCCGTGTGCAGGGCTGAGCTTGTTTTCACTAAAATGAAATCAGCTTTCAAAATAAATGATCTGCAGCAACATTATATTCCCCAAATCTTATAATCCTATTAACAGAGTTGATTTTTTTTCTTTTTTTTTTTTTTTTTTTCATTGCCACCAGACTGACAAGATTGGCCCTGTTTCAAGGGGGAGAAACAGAAAGTCAGTTGAGGATGTAGCCAAGACATGCACTGCAAGCCGAGGACTAGCCCTGCCAGGGCCTGTGGTTAGAAGCTCTTAACGACTATTGTAAGCCCTTAAATATAATCATCTGTATTTCACCTCCACCTAATGTACTTCATGTGTAGCATGTTTATCTGTTCACACAGTCTTTCAAGAGACTCAACAAACAGCCCTGTTTGCAGGAGCGAAAGGCGAGCGGGTTGCCCCGACTCTCCCGATGAATGAGACTTCTATCAAAAATGACACGGCGGTGCCAATGTGGTGAAGGGAAACGTCTCCAAATTAGCCTGGGCAAAAATCTCTTTGCCAGAAGTGGAAATTACGTGGTAATATCAAAAGGCAACTTTACTTATATATAATTCCAGGTTTCTCTGCAAGTATTTTTTTTGGAAGAAAGTCAGGAGTGCTCAATCTTGCGCCGCTTTTGCTGGTCCTGCCCCCTGTGCCCTTCCCACGGAGGGGACCGGGGCCCCCTCCTCTCGCTGCACTGCACACCTTGGAGTCACTTTGCTGTCTTAAACCCCGACTAAAAAGGTGCAATAATTGGCCCAGGAGGAAGAAGTCCTCGTGATCACGGCAGAAGTTTTCCTTTTGGGAGCGGGAGGGAACACCCAGAAAGTGCTGAGACCATACAGAAGGAGCACGAGAGGGTCACGATCCCCCTGCAACGCCTCTGCCCTGATGTCTGTCTGGGGGTTGCACCAGCTGGGAAACTGTGTCCCCCCCTGCTAACCCCACGTTTCTGGTGGGGGGAAAGCTCCCGTGGACACGCTGGGTCTGCAGCTGCCGGAGGCTGCCGAGCGCTGGGGTGCAGCATTTGCAGCGAAAAGGTGTCAGGCTCCTCCAGCCGCACTCAGGGTGCCCAGCAAAGCCTGCGGAGAAACCTGGGGTGTGCATGCAAGTGTGCGCGGGACTGCCGAGGCTCAGACACCCCCAGCCCTCCCAGACACCGTTTACCGCAAGGAAACGCCGAGTGGGGAATGCAAACATGGTCTTTATTGTTTAACGTTTTCCTTTTATTAGTTCAGCAGGGCAATAGTGGTTTCCTCATGCCGCAGATCAGAAGCTGACAGGTCCCCGTAGCTGCGGAAAAGCAGGGCTCTGCACAGTAGCCTCTAGTCAGAAGCTGGCGTTGCGATAGCAGCTGCTGTCTGCCCGAGCGCCACTGCTCCCTCTGTTATTTACTAAATGGCTTTGCGACAGCTTTATGTGAAATTTAAAACTATAAAGTAAAAACATTAGATTATAAAGTAAATAGGCACAGTCCTCTCTCTTAAAACATAACACCTGCTTCTCGTCCCCCTTGCCTCTTGCTAACGCTGGCAGCTGAAACGTATTTTTGACAAACTCTGTGATGAATAAATCACTGACATCAGGCCAGACCTGCTACCACTGGAAGCCAGGAGAGACGTGCTGCTGATGTGCTGGGAACCCCTCAATTGGTATTGCAGTCCCAGTTATTTAAAAACCAGTGCTGAGATCCCTGGAATAATGAGCTTGGCTTAAAAATCAGGAAATTTTTAGATCTAGGAAGCAGGGACTTTATTTTATCTGATTTTTAAGCCTCTAGAAGATTATATGGCTGAGCTTTGCTCTATAACCAAGAAGATTTGAGGCTTCAAATAATAAACAAAGGAAAGCTAATGTTCTGCCAGACTGCTTCTGCCAGGAGCTGGGATTTTGACAGGGGAAACTATCCCAACACTTGTGACAAAATCTTCAGGGCCACAGCACAAGTAGGCCCACAGACAGGGCAAAATGTTCATATCCAGGTGTAATTTGGCAAATATATAAGCTTCTTAGGAATTGCGCATGAGTTTCTGGCCCTGTGGATGTAAATGGGATCTGGTATGTAAAATTGCTGTTTGGGCAGGTAATTTCAGGACCAGACTAAAAAAATATTACAGTCTCTTCCACTTTTATGATTTTAGTAACTGCAGCTAGAGGTAGGAATTTTCCATGCGAATCACTGTTGGGATGTTGTTAGCTTTCCTATAACAAATAAATGTACCTGTCAAGAATAGAGCCAAACTGCATCTGTTCACTGTATTCATTAAATGCCCCTCGGGTGTAAGTCCAGATACTAAAATGAATAATATGAATAAGGTACAGATTTGCCTACAGTTTCTCCAGTGCACTCTGCTGAGGCATGGGTTCTTCTCTGACCAAATCTTTTATTATAATATAAAGGCAGATTCGACAAACATCCATAGGCGTCTCAACAAATCTCCTCTGGACTTGTCTGTGTTCCACTTACAGACCTCCTGGTGAAATCACAGTGCAGATTGGTTTGGAAATTACATCTCGATAGTGCCTGTTGCACAGTTTCTTTTCTTTTTACAGAAGAAATGATTCAAAAGTCTGTCTAGTTTTAAGTACTGAAAGAATTATTAATTCCAGTAATATCATTACAAACACCTAATGCTGTGTATAAAATAGAGCAGATCCCTCTTCTGGCTTCTGCCCTCATTTTCAGGGGGTTCAGACCACTTGATATCCAGACCTGTTAAAACACTGCCTCGCTTCTCCAACTCCCGGAGCAAACCCCTCATCTTAATGCTGGAGGGGGCAGAGCGAGTGCAGACTGCTGCGTGCAGAATTAAGCATTTGGATAAATATCTTGCTGAACTGCAACCTTTCTGGGAAGGGCTGGATGCGAGCACTGAAGTGCGGTGCTGACGGTGGGGTTGTATAATCTGTTTCTTTTCAGAGCTCTTCTCCATCCGAAGGAAATGTTGTAATAACAAATGAATGTAGGCAGGCAATAATTTGGGAAGAAATCTAGGTGAGATTTGCAGAGGAGCAAGGGAGATTGAGACGCATGAGTCTCACTTTTTATTTGGGATTGGGTAAGCTCAGATTCTTAAGCAGGTATGACAATGTCAGTTTACATGCTAGTTCCTAACTATTGAGATTTTACCATAAACAATGGTAGAAAAAAGTACTGGAATAATTATGAAAAATATACTGACATTTTCCTTTTAAGAAATTTCAGCTTTTTTTCCTGAAGAAACAGTTTTCTAAGGCAATTTACTCAGACAATAATAGAAGTGTATTTATGTAGCTGAAAAGATTAGTAACTCTCTTGAGAGAAAACAACAGATTCCATCTACCCATTGGGGAACTACCACAACTCGCAGCTGCAGAGCGAAAGAATAAGATCCGCAAAAGCTTGTGCCAAGAAGAGCCGCCTTGCACCCCAGCTCACCGGGCTGTCTTTTACTGGCAGCCCTTCTGCAAACCTTGACTGCCGTGCATATAAGCTAGAAGTCTAACGGCTGGTGTTTGCACTGCAGAAGTGTTCAGTCAGCATAGCATAAACTTATAAAGTGCTCTCCAAACAGGCGGAGGGCTCGATGAAGTTTCCTCTCCAGTTGTTCCAAAGCTCCGGCCAAAAATCTCAGTGGGATTTCCCGGAGGAATTGCAGATCAAGAGCAGCAGAGCTGCAGCCAAACGCCAAGGCTGGAGGCTTGTGTATTTGCTGGTCTCTTCGCCGGGCTCCTGGGACGGACCCTGCTTGCCGTGGGTTAGCCCAGACTGTCACCAGCCCTGCTCAGCCACTCTCACCTTAGACTTCACACAGATCTGCTTGCCACACTTTTCTCTGTTGGCTCTCTCGCTACAGCGTTACCATCTTTCATCATTTGAAAGTGATCCTCTAAAGGGTATTTTTTTAAGGATCAGTGCCTAGAGCCACTTAATTACATGATAATCTCAGCTTTTGTTTAAAAAGAAATGCGCTAGGCCCTCGTGATGGCAGGGAGAAGATTGTACATTTGAACCTTTGGGGCTTGTAGAAGATGAATAAAAATACCTAGTGCATATATATTTAATTTCACGGTTTGGGGGTGGAAGACTAGCGTTTTATGGTATCGCAAGATTGGCAATAATGTACGTGGTTTCAAACCAAGCTAAGGAGGTTTTTTTAACATAGTTCCAACAGGACTGACTTTCCTTCTTTTGGTCCTTGTTTATTTCTGGAGCATGATGTGCTTGTGGCTTGGCAAATAAGTCTCTCTGGGCCATTGTAATACTTTATTGGTGCATATACAACTATTGGGACAACAGCTGTAAACCAGAAGCGAATTCTTATTTTCTTTTTGTTTCATACTCTGGCATGGTAGACATTATAACCTTGGTATTTTCTGAAAAGGCAACAAAAAGTCTTACATTTCCTGGTATGAAAAATATGGGTAGAGAAAACAAACACCTCCAATCAGCAGCCTTTTAGCTTAATGACCATTTCTAGGGTGGATGCCTTAATACCTTTCTGTGCTTGCAAGGCCACATATTTCTTTCTGAATCTTACTCTAAATGTAGGGGTCATATTAGGCCAAATATGATTGTCCTAAGCTAGATTTTATCTGCTTTCTGTGGTAGGAGAACAGGCTTCCAAAAGCTCCATTGGGAGGGCTCACTACCTTTCTGCAGCTTTCTCAGCTTATGGGGTCGTGTTTTTCTTTTCTCCCTCTGTCTCCAATGCATGATAGTGCTTTTTAGATGATGACAAAAGGCAGTTTTTCATTACCAACACAGGCAAAATACCAAAGAGCATGCAAAGGTGCTGAGGAGGGAGAGGCTAAGGTTGTGTGCCTCACACAGGCTCCACACTCAAGAATGACATTGGGAATGCTTCAGAGGGTTTTACATGTCACGTTTCCACTCCACGTCCTTAGTGAGAGGGTTACTCATAACTTTTTCCCCGTTTGTTGTTGTTTCTGTTTTTGTAGATGTCAAGGTATTAGTAGAGAGTAGCCTGATGCCTGCAGTGTGTAAGTCAGTCCTCTGTGGTAAAGCTGTATCTGCATGAGGTGGATCAGGCCTTAGGGCAGGAATACAAGGTCTTTCTTACACTTTTGTCCCGCCACATAAGTTGTTGCACTTCAGAGAAACCCTTAGGTATCCAGGTGTGCTAGAATGGGATCACAAAGAGTTCAAATGATCTAAAGGCCATTGCCCTGCATTAGCCAAGACAGATGCATGTTGTAATTTGCCATAGATACTTGAGGTCCAGCCAGAAGTGACAAAACCTCATCAGCTACAGGCACATAAGCGTGAAAAAACCCCAAACAACCAAAAGTAGCAATCACCAAGCATCAACATTGCAGAAAACAGTGGGTATCTTCGGATGAAAAGGTGTACACCAACATAACGGATCCAGCTGGAGAGAGGACAGCTTAGCTATGGATGATGGGAACTCCGTAATAGTCCTTATGCTCGCATTATCTGCTGCCCACCAACTGTGGTCCTTTTCATGAGGGAGAAATGGTTTTATGGTTTCACTCCTTCGCTAGGTTGGCAGTGTCTTGCCCCACCACATTTCTCTTGCTGTTGACTCTTTCGTGAGAGCGTGGAGTACTGCAAAGACACAGCTCTGGTGGTGAAGCAGCAGTCATAGAGGGAGCAGAGGATATCCATGTGGGTGACACCGACCTCTAAGGGAGATGTGATTTATGGAGACACCCTCCTTTTCCACCGGAGTGGTGGGAGGAAGGCAGACCCCAGCATCACTGGAAAATGTTCTGAGAAATCTCAGTAAGTGGTTTCTTGGCCTCAGTGTGGCCTTTTTCCACTTAAAGGTACAATTTAACACTTAAACTATGAATTGCTTGGTTAGGAATTTCTGCCTTATGCCTTAAAGATAGATGGCACTTAATAAATAAAGTGCTGCCTCTCTTCTCCTCTGCTCCCCACTTTTTTCTCTTTTCTTGTTGATCACTCTCTGTCTCAATACAGCTGCAGCACTCATATACCTTCACTCCAGGTAACCTCTGATCACCTCTCAGTCTTCCCCCATGATAACTTCTCCCTTTGAGTTTTCATTTTTCATTTTCAGTGCAAAAATCTGCTGTGCATGGAAAGCAACAGGATAAAAGCAGGGTGACTGGAAGGAAGGTAAAACTGAAAAGGCATGGGATCAGCTGTGTTGGGTTTTGTTCAGTACTTATTTATGAAAGGCCTCCATATTTAAAATGTAGGGGAAGTTGCTACAGAATGTGCCATCTCCTGCACCAGATAACCCAAGACTGCTGAAACTAGTTGATAAAGCTGGTTTAAACTTCATACAGAGTATGCTCAGTTTTGAGTATGTTCACTAATTTTGGATGGAACTTCTTTTCATTTAACATTTAGCCGGTTGGCATTTGTTGCTACTTCATTAAGACATCAGCTGAGATTAGGCTCCCTTGTACCTGACACTGAGTATATAAGGAGTTTTTTGTGCAAAAGAGCTTCACTTCTAGATACACAAGACAGCACGAGGTGGGAAAGGAAACAGAGGAATAAATTGATGCAGGAATTTGTCCTAGGACAAATGGCAGGACAGTAGCAGTGATGTGATGAGAAACTAAGTCTCTTAGCACCTAAGTCAATGCCCTTTCCACTGGACTACAGTAATAACAGCAATGAAAAGTCCTGCTAACAAGGAGGTAATTTTGGTATTCATTGCAAGATTAACCAATACACCATGTCCAGTAGAGACGACTCAGAATTCATATATACAAAGGGCATGTTTGTTGCAAATTCACTGAATCCTTTTAACCTTTTTCCATTTATGTCTGAATATTAACACTTGGAAATACGCAGAACTAGGGCTTAACAAGCTAGAAGAGTTAGATTATGGATGTTACTGTGCTCCTTCAATTTCATTAAATGGCATGCAAGGTAATTATCAGTCATTGAGTTTCCCCTCCTCAGAGACAAACCAAAGGGGCTCAATTATTGCTGCAAAATATGAGGAAAAAGAAAAGAGAGACAGATTTAAAAAAAATTAAAAAGGTAACAAAGCCGCAGTGCAAGCAGGCTGTTCCAAAAGGACCACGGGCCACGCAGCCCTGCAGAAGATAAGCAGTGACTCCACATGGACATGAATGAGTCTTAATGTCCAGAGATCAGAGTGAGCAGAACTTAACTCTTGGATGTGATAGAGGGAAAATGACTATTTCCTCACCTTCCCCACTCTTGCAGGTGAGGCAGAGAAAGATGGCAGATCGCTCGGTGGCCTGACTTGCAGAAGAACTGGGATTCATCTTCAGCTTGTCAAGTCCCTTTATGTCTCAATGTCTAGTAGCTGTATCCTCTGTAAGGACATTGAAGGCTCTACATGGGAAAGCTGTGCCAGGTATACAGACTCCTGTTTGTATGATCTGGTTTCGTCCAGGAAAAACTCAGAGCAGAACTTTGTTTTCAAACAGCTACCACCTAACTAAATTGCTTTTCTGCTAATGGTACTGGTTGCTTTCTTGATCAAAAGACACATATTAAAATAAAGCCTGGGTTATTTTTTTGGGGCACAAGTAAAGCTTTAGACCATTTCTGGATGACCATTGTATAAACAATACTGTAAGGAAAACAGCAGATTTTGAATGCGAAGTTTCTGAGCTTCTTTACAAAGGAGAGCCATCGCAGTTTGCCTGTGAGGAAATTGGAGGGGCAGGTCATGGCCACCTACCCCTGAATGCAGCTCCATTTTATATGTCTTTTTCCTTTTCTTCAGGCAGGTCATTAGACACGATGACACAAGTATTTACCAGATAACTTGAAACAGGCAGTATTCACAGCAACAGGGAGGAATTCAAGAAGATTTCCAAATCAGATGTCTTTCATCTGACTCCCTTCATTCACCCAGAGCGCCTGATCAGACCTGCCTATGCTACGGGGAAAACATATCAGGGAAAGCTCCTGCATTGGCAGAGGGTGACCAAGATGACCCACCGGCTATTCTTCCCTGACGTATTTGGCCGTTCTTGAAGCAAACACCTGAGCACGCTATAGCAGTGCTAAAAGCTCATGCATGGACTGAGCAATGTGGGATGTTTCCACACTTGGATAGAGCAGCGTGGAGATGTGGGATGAAGATGCATCCAAAATATGGCCCTTTCTCCAGAAGCAGCTGAGCCTCTTGTGAGCTCCCCTTGGCACACCAAAGCGTTTTGGCAGAACTTCAGGCATAAACTTATCTCTGGACAAGGAGATGGAGACAAGGTTGCTATGGCCATCTGAGTAGTGAAACCAAACACAAGTAGGAGTAAACTCCTTCTTTCATATCCTCTATGTCCCTTGTGGATGTTTGCTCTGAGACCATTTGTTCAGCTGCCTGTATGAATTAGCATGTAGATACCTGACCTTGAAATTCTGGCTCGAGGACCTGACCCCACCATCCGTACCACTTGAAACACAGCCTCATGCTGTCTTTGTAGCTAGAATTAAAGCCCATTTCCAAAAATGTGTCCTGCTGAAGTTAGGTGTTGCACTTTTCAATATCTCAACATAAGGTATTTTCCATGTGGAATTGGCTGAACCCACTCTAACAGTGATCACTGTATCTAACATATTTACCATGGAAAGATTACTAGACCACTAAGAAGAAGGGATACAGTTCAAAGGCTTAGCTGGTATGTGTTCAGATTTCATTGTGTAAGTATAAATAGCCCTGAAATAAATGCCTAAATCAAAATTGTGAAGTTTAGTGAGGGCAGCTTCAGGATCCAAACTTAGAACTGCGTAGGAATTTCATGGCTGGTCACTCTCGTGCGTTGCCCTGCCCTTGTCCTGCCCACAGACAAAAATCAAGATGAAAGGGCACATTTCCAGCTCTGATGCCTGGAACAGGCCTTGCCAGGAAGAACAGGCTTGTGGCTGTCACAGCACACTGGAGGTCCAAAGACCTTGGTTCCCTTCCTAACATTTGGACTTTGGGAAGTTTCTCTCTCCTTGAGTCAAACTCTCTTTTTTCTCTGAAAATGGGAGATAATACTTCCCTAAGCAATAAGAGTAAAGTCTGTATGATACTCAGTTACTTTGATAATGACTGCTATTTTAAAGCCAAATACAGAAACAAAATCTCCAATGCAAACCTATATAGTCTTCTCAGTTTAAACATAACTTTCTGTATCCATACTACTTGCTTGAAGCTAGAACTCCACAGAGAAGCCAGCCAGGGTGGTCCTAATGTGATAATTTTGGGTTTCTGGTGGCAAAAGGTTCCTTTTCTTTTCCAAAAAAAAGTATTTTTCTTAATGCATTGAACACCAGCCACACAAAGACCGACATTCCCTACTATGTGCATTAAAAAAAGAGATGTATTTATAAAATGCAGATGACGGGCAGCTTTTCTGTAGTCACAAGTCAGCGTATTCAAAGCACTAACATATGTTATTTGCTAAAAGCAAATACCTAACTTCAGATCAGTTCTGGCTCAAGACTACTTTTATTAGTCATTGAAAACATGACACCTTGTTCATCAGCTCTCAGATATAATTTTAAATAGGTTCAAAGTTAATCTGAATGCCGTAAGACCTCTCCGTTTCTTTTGAGTTGATTTTTCTCCTACATTCAGATTGTCCTCTAATTAAGATTCACTGTTATTATATCCTTTGTTTACACCCATGTGTTGTGACTGTCAGTGACCAAGATATTATTCTTTTTTGTCTCCCAGGTCAGCAGTCCCATCAGAATTGCTTGGTTTATGTCAACAGTATTCATGATCCCCGAGTGGACTTCAATCCCAGCACTGCTCAGGCCCACAGTATTTAAACTTCTAACATCAGGCAAAGATGGAGCCATTATAGCCAGTAATGTTAAGGCACAAATAAGATTAAGGTAATAAATATCAAATATCAAAGCAGCTTCAACACAGCATATATCAGAGTCGTGGAAAGAAAGAATTTTTCTGATTCATCAGCAGCTCCAAAGAATAAAAAGCCTTTCTGACCACTTAAATGAAATATTCTGTTTGATCCCCAACTGAACTGTTTTATTTTGAAATTGAGATTTTAAAAAATGTTTTCAATTTTATTTCAAAGAAAGTTGAAAGGCATCTCAAAACAAAAAGTTGTTTTGTAAAGAAACACTGAATCCTTAATTTTGAAAATGTTACAACAAAAGATTTTAATTTTCAGGGATTTTCTCCTCAGTTTTGTGTGTGAAAATAAGTTGGTGAAATGGGACATTCTTGGAAAGTTTCAGTGTTGACAAATCTGCATTTTTCATCCAGCAGAATCCTGATGAAAAAATATTGCCCACTCCAATTAGTCCCTAATTTCTTAGATCAGATGCCGTTTCTTCACTTTCCCAATAACGTTTATATCTTAAAGGTGAATGCACAGCTTTCCTCAGGAGGAAGACAGCCCTCAGCAGGACAAACTTCAAAATATCACTGTGTTCAAGCCCAGGGTGGGCCGTCCTGCACCATGAGCTATAGATATTACATTGACTCCACAGGAATGATGCAACTCAAACCAGAGTTTAAAATATCACGGCAATTTTCTGTCAATGCAAGCTCATTGAAAACATTTCACATTCTAAAATTAGGCAGGCAAACCATCATCTGATGTCAATGAAGTTTAGCTAAAGTCAGTCTGGTTTCCCCTTGCCCCTAAAGATCTGCTAGTGTCACCAGACCTTGGTAGGCTAGCAGTGCAGCCTTACACTTGTAATGCTCAGTGCTTCTCATGTCTCAGCTGTGGGGAGCTTACAGAGGGATAAAACCCCAGTCTAGTCAAGAAATGTAAGATGCTGCAGCATGCCTGCCTCCTTGTAGACAGTTATGCCATCAACCTCTTAACCAGGTCTAATGTAAATAACTGACAACAAAGTTCGAGGATTTGCTCTTTTTGTGGCATTACACTGATTACTTTCTTTGAAATGAAACTAATTTTAAGATAGGATCAGCTCTGTATTTTCCACGAGTTTGGCAGCTGGAGAAATATTATTTTCCTTCAGTGTCTTGAAGAACAGAAAGGCACTTCCTAAGGATGGAGTGTTAGATACTTTTTGATACTGAAAGCCAAGCTGAGGGCATTACTGACATAAATAATGGGTAAATAAGTAGTAAAAATCACAGTTATATGATTGGTATATGTGGTTTTTTTCTGAGACTCTCAAAGAGAGAACCATATCTACCCCTGCTCCTCTGCAGAGGCAGTGCTTTCTCAGGGGTGTTTCAGGCCATGTGTGTTTGGAGGTGTGGATGTCCTACTGGAAGGTTTAGAGAAGAAATTCTGTAGCAACCGTACTCATCTTAGCAACAGGCAACAGCTGCTTTTGAGATTTGTTTTTTTTCCTCTGCTTCCTAGAAGAAATACTTTATCTGTAATTACAGTAAGTTATTTGTATCAGGAATGCCGATGTGAAGTTTTACAGACAAATGTTTTTATCAGCTTCTTGTCTGTGTGAAAGAAATGCACCCTATGCCTTGTATCCTTTGCCCCATTACCGCATCTCTCATCATCCCTCCTGGAGAGATTTGGTTTGGTGCTGGGCAGTCTGAGAACCACAGCTTTGATCTGTAATTTCTGAATGTGGGCAGAAAGCATGCCTAAGTACGTATGGGTTACAAATGGGGTTAGGGATAATATCGAAGTTAGCACACTATGCAGCCTATTACGTAGCTTAATTAGTGTTCAGTTCATAGTCCCCTGAGATGCTTTAGATGCCCTAGAGAGCTTACACCAGGTCAAAGCCGTGAATCTGAATCTTCTCGGGTTGCACAAGCTCTGGTGTCTAGGTCTTTCTCTTCCTGAATGAGCACTAGGCTGGTGCTTTCAGCATTTCCTCCTCCTTTCTTGTCATCAGAAAGAGACGTGTGTACACTGGCCAAGTCACTCTGCCTCATTCCTGAATCAGGCATGGATACAGGAGAGTGAGCTGCCACCTGAGAGATGCACCTTCTGACTGCCTGGGAGAAGGACATCGCTTTATGTGTGCCTCTGGCCTTGGCAGCTCCAGCTGACTGCACCGAAGCCTTTCACAGCTGTGAATTTGATCATTAGAGTCTACCTTGGCACCGTGAATTTCACGCCTGCAGCTGGGTTCTTGATTTTTCAGTAGAGCAGGACCAGGTTTCATGATGCATCTGTTGCTCTTTGGATTAAGCCTCAAGAGACTATTTCCAGGAGTGAAGTTGCAATCTGTCAATCATGCCCAGCTTCTAGGTGCGTAAAAGGCGAGAAGGAAGGACACACTGAGCCTCCCCAAATCCCCATGTCGGCGCGTGCTTTTTCATCGCTGAATATCAAAGCATTCAAAGTTAATCCTGCAACTCTTCCTGCAGGACAAACAAGTCTGAGTCAATTGTGCACACAGAAAAGAACCTCTTCCCCTCCAAAACAGGGAGGTGTTTTATAGCAGAAACCCTGCTAGACGCATGCACACACATCCAGCAACCCACTGAAATCAGAGAACGATGACGGGGGCTCTCTATATTTTTTTTTCCCTCTTGCCTCTTTGGCAAAAGGAGAGTGGGTGGAGACAGACACTTTGGCTCCATGTTCACCTAAAAGCCCTTTCAAACGCCCGGCACGTTGAGCAACACGGAGGCAGCAGTTTCTGTCTTCATTTCTACGTGTTGACAGGGAGAGAGGAGAATTTTAACTGGATCAGCTCGTTTCCTGTGGTGAGGCATGGTTCACATGGGTGTAGCAGAAGCGAGGTGGATGCACAGCCACGAACGAGGGCTGCCGTGACACAGGGAAGCAGCAGCGAACTCGGCCGTGTTCTCATGTGGATGAACTCCTAACTAATGCTCCAAATCCCAAACTGAATCCAAACCTGAGGCCGCCACATTAAAGTAGCGTGAGGCTCCAGGTCTGGCTCACATCACCCTGTGATGCACAAGAGATCGCCTGCGCGAATGGAAAGGCGTGGGAGCTCCAAGCCGCAAGGAAAAGGACTGTTTGGTGAGATTCCAGCCAAAACCACTTCCATACAGCGCCTGTTAATGAGGTCTGTACCTCGATGTCCTGCCCATCTCCGATTTTTGCACTCGTTCTCCACCGAAGGAAGATTTGTGTTATTTTTCTTGCTTGGACTGCTCAAAGTTGACCTCATAGAGTGTCCTGCCCATCTGAAAAAAAGCGCCGAGCTCAGGAAGTTGATGTGGTCTAGGGGAAATAGAAGAAAAACTGGCCCCTGAGTGGAACGCTGCAGCATACTGCTTGCTGCTAAGACCAATTTGCCAAGATGGAAATATTCTGGAGGCAAAGGGATTACACCAGACATGAACCTGTCTTGCTGTGTTTTCTAAAAAATTGGGTGTGTAGAGTACAGCTGCCTTCAGGCACGTTCAGCCTGCAAAACCTGTTCATCTTGGTAGAAAATAGGATTTACTGCCCTCAACTGCATCATGAGAGCTCTGCTGCCATACAGGGTAGTATTTGTGTTATTAAAAATAATTTCTAGCATTACTTTAAAATGTATACAAAAGGAAAGAAATGCATTTCCTGCCTCAGAAGGTGTTGAAGAAAATCCTGACCACAGAGCTGTGAAGCCAGAGTACAGTGAGACTTACTGTGCATTTTCAGTGGTGTAAGATGGATCTAGTTTCTTACATAAACTTCACACAAAATTCACTGATGTGTGAGGCCCAGTATGACTATTCCTTGCAAATGGAGCATCTGCTACTGCCAATTTAAATACATCTGGATGCGTCCATTCATGGACACTGAAATATTGTTGGTATTGATGACAATTGTTCCTTAATGGCTGAGTTTCTCTGTCCCCTTTAATGGTGCACAAACAGCACCAATAGCAAAAGTTCGTGCTCCTGCTCTGTGATCATATTACACTTCTCTATTCCAATCGATGCCAGATACATCTGTAGATTAAAAGCAACCTTTAAACTATAAATAACCTCTCCATCTCTCTTATGACAATTCAGTTATTTGCATTTTGTTCACTCAGACACATCATATAACATCACAGATGTAAATTTTTATGTCCCACTTCAGAATTTGAATGTCTGTCAAACTCATACAGTGAAGAACTACTATTGCTTGGAAAACACTGTGAAAATGGATAAAACCTCAGATATGAATATCTGACCAGTTAGGCTTTAGCTGGCTCAGTCCCCAGCTCTCACACAGGTTGGTTTGTGATGCTTCGTGTTTGGTGCTGTGTCTCTGAGATCATCAGGTGCACTTCCCATAGTGACTCATGGATGCATTTGGACCCGAGGGAAGGAGGTGAAAGGGGAGAAGGGATGTGCATGTGTGCATGGGTACGTGCGCAGGACAATCTGAGGCACGCAGCGCAGGAGATGAAGCAAGGCAGGCAGGCTCTCCTGCACAGTCACCAAGGAGGGAAGGCTCCCTGGAGGGCAGCTGGCCGCAGTAGCCTACCGTAGGGGCACTGGAGGAGCCATTGCCTATATGACCAAGATAGCTGGTACTCTAACATGGGCACTATGTGAGATGCTTAGGGTTATATGCTATAAGCACCCCCCAAAGAGCCCTCCAAAGAGAAAAACCAGCAAGGCCAGTCACAGGCACAAGCAACTTAAGGTGGTTGCTTTGGATCCTATGCTTCTGGGGTCCTTGAGAGCCTGCGTTTCCCATGCCTTGCATCCCTCCTGGCAAGCTGCCTCTCTTTAGCTGCTTTGCAAAATCTGCTGCCTCTCTCAGCGCGCTGGCGGGAACAGATGCCTTTGATATGCAGGGGTGGAGGGTTACCACGGACCAGCCAGCAGAAGGCAACTTGCTCCACCCTGGGTCACTGCATGGAGTCAGTCCTGGATGGGAGTAGCCCTTTCAGGGAAGGATCTGGGGCAGCAGGCTTGGAAGTGAAATCCTTATTGGGAGAGCTGGGATGCTAAACAGAGCAGTGGGTGGTGCTGAAGACAAGGGACTGGAGATGGGAGTTTCAGAAACTTTTAGAAGAATTTAAGAGTCTGCTTCTAAATCTGTTAGTTCACCAAGTAAGAAAACAAGGGCCAGATTCTGATCTCAGCGATGTCATTGCAAATAGGGATAATTGCACCGATTTCAACTAATTCTAGAGGTCATGATCTTGCACCACTAAAACTAGTGGTAAAACTCCCCGTGATTCAGTGGAGCTGAGAAATCACCTCACTGAGATACAACTGCAATGCATTTTCAAATGCCACTGTGTCACGCTCCAGAAACCCAGCTGTGTCCTTCCCTGCATCCCAGTCAGGAATTTTAACTCAAATGAGATGTCCTATAGTTGCAGCTAAATCTAGACTACTGTATGCTCTAAAGTGAGTTTGTGCTTTTGGAATTATTTGAATAGTTGTGAAAAATAAATCAATTTGGCTCATTCTCACATGCCAGTTGGCACACAGGACAACAGGACGGGAAAGGTACTTCCAGGGCCACGGAATCTGACTCTGGTCGGTTGTGGGCACCATCTCAAGCTCCTTCACGAAAGGGGAACGTCAAAGTGGTACACAGCGTTTGAGGTAAATTCTCACTGGGGACTTGTAAAATGTCATTAATACACCCTTATCTCCTTCAGCCACTAGTTCATATGGCTTCTGCAAACACAGGTAGAAAAAGAATCAGATCATTGATTTGGAGTCGCCTTGCAGTTGACTCTGAAATTAAATGTAAACTATACACAGATAGTTTGAGTAAATTTGTGGCATTTGAGAATAGTTAGCTTTCTGTCAATATTTCTATTTCAAAAGTATTTAGAAGATGGGTAGGTGAAATCTTGTTACTTAAATTATAATGCACTGAACAATAATGTATTGCTATCATCATCATATCTATCATTTAAAATGATCAAATAACAATTACTCAGATGCCACCATCTATAAAGCTTCTTGAATAATCTATAGTCAGTGAAGCTGGTAACACCAGTAATAACCTAAGAACCTAAGACAAGACATGTGCATCCATAAATAGCCACGATGAAACCTTGGCTTAGTAAGCATTACTAAGTTGCATGGTGGCAGGACAGCTGATAGTGGGAAAAGATGGCAAGCTACTTTCTTATTGGCAGTCAGTGATGTGTTGAGGCATAAGCCCGTGGGGATAGAGTCAGGTACCCACTCATAAGAGATCCTCCCTGGCCAGCAGCTCCCGTGCCCTGCTGCCAGACAGACAGGGCTGCACTATCCATCCACTGGCACGCGTGCAGATGACTCAACACCACAAGTGCAGCACATCCAGTCACCCTGCGCACGGGGAGCCACTGGCTCATGCTCCACGGCCCTGCCTGGGGTCCTGAACACTGTTCAAGGCTCTGCAAACAAGTGCTCAGAAGTACTACCCCAGCATAGCCTGGCAGTGCTGGTCATATTGGGAAGCAAATTACTTGACTCCCTGCTCACCTGAATTAGTGGTAAGTGGATGGTAAGTGGTAAGTACACATGGAGACCGTCAACATGTTTGTCTCAGGATACAGATCCACATCCCACATCATGCTTCATAGCTGAGCAGTGGGAATGAGGTGCGGCACCAGGTAATATGGAATAATATTGCAGCACAGACCGTAGGCTGGGGCTTGCATACATGTGATGCTACGAATGGCTCTAGCACGTGACCAGACACTCTTCTGAACCAGAGTACGTAAGTCCTGTGACTGTGCATGAAAAGAACCATCAGTAATTTTTGAGGTGAAAAGACTTCTGCAAATGGAGATAAACTCTGCCTGCATCTCCAGTCAGTACCAAACAGCTGCAGATGGTGCAGAACACTTCCTGTGCTCCAGTGGCATGATCTCTACATCACTTACTTTCTCTTATATGCACGCACATATGTTAGCATGCAGGAATAGAGTGTCCTTGGTGCATCCCCTCCACTCCTTTGTGCTTTAGGCTGAAAACCTTTGCCTCAAGTGCACTGACTGCTTCAGAATATGTCTCCTTCCTGAAGCAGGTGACTGAGTGGAAAGGTGCTGCAGGATGCTGTTCACACTGGGGAGGGCAAAAGGAGGGGGACACTTGGCACAACTAATTTCTTTTTTTCCAACCTGCCTTCCCTTTCAGTGCTGGAGCTCAGAGGTGTTCATTAGAGGGAAAAACAAGTAATTTTCTCCCTTTCAGAAATTAGCTGTCAGTGATGTTCCCAAGCAAAACTATAGCTGAGCGTAAACCTCAAGAACCACTGGACTGACCCAATGTCATTGCAGTTGAGAATTGTTGATTAAACTGATCGTGTTTCAAAGCCCAAAATTCTGGCTTGTTTTTGAGTGGTACCACCAATTTATTCTTCTCCTACAGAAAAATGATATGCACCCAGGCTGTTATAGACCAAATGATGCAAAAGGATTTCAGCACCGTTCTCATCACACCCTCTAGGGCTGACGCATCCCTTAAATAGCCCATGGGAAACGCATAGCCCCATCCTCCCACAGGATCTGCCAGACTTACTGTGTCCCCTGCTACCCAGTGTGACATGGGGCTGTGGCTCACATCACGGAAGGAGATAACGGAGAGGTTTGATTCAGAAAGACTATGTCAACCTCTCTGCGCTTGGGACTTTCTCCAGCCAGGGCTGCCCAGCCATGGCTTCTCTGGCATTCTTGATGCCAGGAAACAGTCTGCTGTAGAAACATGGGATAGGTGGAAAAACAGCTTGGTCGGGGGTTCACCCAGCTGGTCAGGGACTCACCCTCTCTTCCCGTGAGACGAGTGAACCTGTACCATGAGCTGGGCACTGCCAAAGCGCATGGGAATGTGGAACTGTGCACTCTCACCAGAGCCCATATCACCATTATGGGCTCCCCATTGTCAGATACGGCATCAGGTTTTATAACTCCCTGTCACCTTACCTGTGACCGTATTGGTAAATACAGTCAAGTCAAGTTATCTGTCTTGAAATTGTTTGTGTCTTTCCTGTTGGGATCTAAAAAGAAGCGGCACCTCCTGGTGCAAAACAAGGTGAAGGGGATGAAAATAGCAGAGTGAGTAGCAGCTAGGGAAGCTACAGGGTGTCCTTTCCCTGCTGGGCTCCAGCCTACTCTTTGGCGGAGAGGTAAAGCTAGGAACAGTAAAAAAAGATGTTTGAAATTTCTGTGATGTGTGCCCTTCTTTGCGATAAAACTTAAGAAGGGTTTACACCAACTGTCCTCAGAAAGATTTACAGTTTCCACACATTTCTGTTTTGTTTTGCGACTTGTGGTGGGTGTTGTCAGCTTCACAAACTGCACTATTAAATATTACAGCCATAGGTCTCTCTGATAGTATCATATTTCCATGTGTTTCCATTCCCTCGCATCTGTTGGCAGCATGTGACATTGCCCGGGTGTGCCAGCAGTGGCTGCCTACAGCTCCTCTGACCTCTGTATCAGGGTAGACGAGAAACAGACCACTGAATATTGTGAAACCACTGTCTCATTCTGGGAAAGCATCTGTAGAAAGTATCTCAGGAGACTGCCCTCCAGGCTTCCCCCTTGAATTTTTCCATCATTACTAATGCTGGTACGACTTCGGTGATAGTAGCAGGGGCTACCGCTGGCAGTTGGAGTCTGCACCGCCGCAGCGTGTCCTGGTTCATGCTGGGTGACACAAGAGCAGGAAGGTTGAAGACCTGTTTACACAAGCCTCCCCCACCACTGCAGAGGCACCTGTGGCCACAGACATGCCATGTTGCAAGGAAGGAAAAAAATGTTGGGTGGAGGTTCCTGGAGGCTGCTCTGCATGCACAGGGCTGGCTGGCTGCGGGAAGGCATGTCCATGTGTTGCAGGCACTACCTGAGGTGCAAGCCCTGAAGCCTGGCCTATGGGGCAAAGTTGTCCCCAAAGCGCTCGGGAGCGGTGTCCAAATGCCCGAGTGTGGCCCCAGACTCTCACCCATGCAGTGCAGCCAGGTGGGATATAAAAAATCTTCTCTAGCAGCAGGCGTCCTGAGCTCTTGGCTGGTGAGCCCGGGACAGGAGGTGCGAGGGCCAGAGCAGCCACTCGCCCGGCTGGGTCCTCCACGGCAGCAAGCGGCTTCCAAACCAGAAAGCTCTGCAAACCATGGCCCCCCTTCTTAATTTCTAGCTAGACTCTGCCATAGGTTTTACTGACCTAGGCACTTCCTTGTGCATGGAAATTGGTCCTGGTTTTCTGCTTTGCTTCCCTTTTTAGACAGGTACCAAACTGAGGGAGTATCTATGTTGCCCCACAGCACTTCCCAGTGATTTAAATGAAAGTTAAGGGTTCTCTAACTTTTTACAGTGCCTGTGTCTTCTCAGTGCATGGGAATCACATTTTGAGAGTGATGTGTATCGTGGCCCTGATTATTTACATTCATTGCCTAGTTATTTTTATTTGCGTCTGAATTTGTGGGCTAATTACACACGCACACGCACACAGACAGAAACCACTTTGGCCCATTCCCAGAGATAAAGTAATCTAAAGTATGCATTAACAGCACTCTCAAAGGTTTGCTCTACCATTTATCTGATAGATCTTTAAAATAAAATGGTTTAATATGCCTTAAAATGAAAATACAGAACCACCATAACAAGGGTTTCCATGCTGAAGGCAAGCAAATCACAACACATCGAAGTCTTTCCTAGCGTAAGTCACACCACCTTTGGGTGCCCATCTGAAGCTTCAGAAACCACAGCCTTCCTCTGTGTGGACGCTGACACACCACGTGGCATTTCTCACTGAAGTAGGTGTAAATCCTCCCACCTTGCCATGGTCCTGCCACTCTTGCCTACTGGTTGCATTTAAATGGTGATGCTTTTTTGATTGCATCATTGATATAGCACCTGGGCAGTCCCAGGAGGAAGGTCCATCCATGTGGGAGACTCTTTGCATTGGGAATGTGCCAAGAGCTTCCCCGTCTCCAATGGTCTGAGACAACTTGGATGTCCTTTTCCACCTTGTCCTGCCTATACAGCCAAATATCCTTTTAACCTTGGGGAGCCTGACCAGGGAATCTAAAAGCCTTCTATAAATTACACATTTAGGGAAAAATATTCTGGACCATACCCTTGGAGGAGAGGCCGTGGTATGCCTGTGGGCGAGCCTGGGGGCACCTAGCTGGAGGGAAACTGCTGGCTGGGAGCAAGTGGGGAGCTGTCGGGGAACGGGGCATGTGGTTAATCTTGCTTTTTAAAAGCCACTTGTTCAGTGGGAACAGGATTTTTGGAAGCTTATGAACATCATTTAAGAGAGCTTTGAGAGTTTTTCCTTCTTTATAAAGGAGAGAAAGCCAGGCCAGAAACCTGCCTTCTCTCTGCTGTGTCAGGTTAGTTGGAGCAGGCAACTTGAAGGCAGAAAGGAGAGTTTTAGGGAAACACCTCTGGACTGGTGCTCCCAAGGGAAGGTGGGCAGGGGACTCTGGGCACAGGTAGGACTGGACATGCTTCACTTCTGGCAAGCCACTGCTCTGGGTGCCAGCACTTTCCATGTATTCACTGAACTCGGAGAAATGCCAGAAGATTATGGGGGCTTAAGAATTGCATTTTCATTGTAACTGTGTTTAATTTTTGTTTTTAAAACTTGTACTTTACCAAAAGACCAATGTTCGGGGCTGTTCTTCCGTTAGGCTTTAAGGTATGTCATGTAAGATTAAACATTTTTCTTTCTAAACTGTGATAAGAAATATGGCTCAGTTTAATGTTTGGTAGCATCTCAGCTGAGCCTATTAAGGATGTCCCAAAAAGACGGAAATTGAAATGGTGAAAAATATATCAAGGAGAAGACAGTGTGAATTTTTTAAAGTCAAAACTTAGATCATTTTTATTAAGTAATAGTGATCAAGCCTTATAGAAGCAACTAGTGATTTTGGATGTCTGGTTCTGCAGGGGTATTTGTACCGTAGAATGAAAGAAGATCAATACTTTTGCAAATATATCTCTTTTAGAGTGTAACGTCATATATACACCTATATATCCCCACTTATATACTAGCTGAGAGGGCTTAAGAAATAACAATATAATGGAAAAAAAGATTCCCTGCTTTCACAGTTTGGAGTTTCATGGCCATTGGAAACAGAGAGTTATCTGTCTGAAGCATTGCCAAGGCACACTGGCATACACTAGCCGTATACTGGCCTATTTTGATCATAGTGCAGTAAGTGTATGCACATATAAAAGATTCATATAACATGTTTTTATCTTTCTGAACCAAAAAGCTTACCATTGCTTTGCCTCTGGATGCTACCTTCTTCAGTTTTGAAGGGTAACTCCTCCATGTTTTTATGCAGCATCGGCCAGGCAGAAGGGTCCATTTCCTTCTCTCACCTGCCCTTTCTCCAGGGCCAGGGCACGCCTGCTCTGATGGCTGTGAGGGCTCACATGTTCCCCTCTGCCTTAGGTTTTGATTTCAGCTTTCTTCCTACTTGAAGTGTTCTCTTTGCCCCAGGGAACCAAACAGCTCCTGGCTGCATCCAGCTCGCCAGGACAGAGATGCTGTTGTTGCTCTGGCACAACCAAAATGTTCCTGGCAGTCGCTGCTGTGAGAAGAGCACAGCAGAAGGGAGACGTTAGTGGGAAAACACAGCCCAGGCTGCAATGGGTCTGCTGGTCAGGCAACCGCTTGGGAAAAGGTTACAGGATATAGTGATGAAACCACCTCCGTGATGTCTACGCTATAACCCCACAACTGCAAAGATGTACTCATGGTGAATACAAGTTCAGAGGCACCCTTGGAGGATTGGGTGTAGAAACGCTGAGAACAACAAAAGAAAAAGTCCTCACAAATTTTAATTTTGTAGGATACAATTTTTAACCCATAAAACCTGAGTAAGTTTAATATCTCACATCAAGGCAAAAGGAATTTGCCTTATCCCCAATACTAGGAAATGTCAGGACAACTCAATCTCCAGACAGTGCTATGACCCTTTGAAAGCATTCTTGTGGTCAGGGTTTGCTTCTACATCTAAAATTAACTTCAAAGCAAACTTTCCCCTTTTCTAAAGAACCCAGGCTTTGGGTTCATACATAAATAAAAGAAGGCAAAGTAAAGGAGACCAGATCTCAGCACTTCCCAAAGCAGAGGAGATTAAGAAGTTTTTAAAAACTGCTTTAAGCACCATGGTCTCACGGCCTTCCCTTGATCTGTGTGTGCACAAGAATGACAAATGGCATATCTATCTGCAAAGATCCCTTTTAGATGGTGAGATTCTTTTAAAATTGTAAGCCCTCTTGCGAAGGCAGACCCCCACCTTTCCCTTCCTGGGTCAGACTTAAATGTACTATTGGCACTTAATGCACAGTGCCAGGGACTATGGGCCTATGTTTTCATCTTTTTGTGATGGCTCATTACCATTTATCTGTATAAATTCCATACTTCCCAGCCATGAAACCTGAGATTTGTATAAATAATAATGGAGACACTATGAATTATTCCCCCCACTTTCCCTGGCATGCACTGATGTAAAGAAGCACAATTGCTATCACACCATGTTGAGTCATTAAATGATAAAAATTTTCATCTGAAGATGGTACTGATATGTGCAATGCGATTTGAGCCTGTGGACTGTGGTACCAGGATGGATGAATTACAGTGTTCAAAAATAAAAGGAAAGAAAAGGGCTTTTTTGCTCATTTGTGATACCACAAAAACCCTTTAAAAAGCTGGCCCTCAATTCCAGTAGTGGGCTAAGCCTGAAGAATGAACCAAACCAGGACCCCATCCAAACAGCAAGACTCCTGTCCCTCAGAGGTGCTTTTCATCCCTGTCAGACATATTAGGAATAATCCTGCTGCCTATTTGTTGGAGCTGCTTTCCCAGGATAGTCCGAGAAACTGTCCTGCAAAGACTCTACAACAAGTAAGTCCCCATGGACATGATGCACATCCAAGCTAATCGAAGCGAAGGGATGGAAGGGACTTGGACGGCCGACTCAACATATCCATGCTGTCCTTGAGACACATTTGTCCAATTGGTTCGTAAGATTTATAGCAACGGGTGCTTCACTGTTTTGCCAGCCAGTGAACCTCAGCGCTTCACTATTTGTAGTGTTAGGAAGGTTTTTCCTAAAGCGTTTAGCCTGAGTCTTTCTGGGTACAATTAAAATGTGTTGCTGCTTCTTGACATGATAGAAACAGATGTCAGATGTTTCCCTTCTTGGCAATGGCCTTTTACGTACTTGAAGATGGTTCTCCTTTGGACTCCCTAGCCCAACTCTTCTGATATTTCTTCAGTCCCTCCTCAAAGGAAACTTCGGATAGTTTGCCTCTGGGATGTCTCTGAGAGGTCCTCACTTTCCTTGATGCACAGTAGCCAAACCTAAGTGCATCCTTGCAGTTGAAGCTGGACTAGTGCTTCGTGGAGCGGAAGGACACCTGCAGATGCCCAGCAAGCTGTGTAGGAGCTCCTGTATAGGAGCATAGTCCACACACCCAACACAGTCTGACTTCTTTGCCACAGCATGACAGGGTTGACTCACTCAGCCTGTGGTCCATTATAATGCTTGTCTCCTTTTCTGAAGAACTGCTCCCTAACAGGTTTTTCTCCATCTTGTGCTTTTGCTTGACTATTGCTACCTATATTCTGCACTTTGCACATGTGTCTATTAAATTTTCCCTTTTTTTTCAAGCCTGCTCCTTCAGTGTGTCCAGATCAATTTGAATTCAAGCCTATCCTCCAATCTGCCAGCAATCTCTGCAGTATCATATAACCTGTAGCTGTAGTAAGCATACTTTCTATTTCATCACCCAGCTCACTAAAGGGGAAAAAAAAGCAGTGTTTTTAAGACGGAGCCTGGCAGGAGTTGGTTTTGTATTTCAGGTATCTTTTCATTTTAGTGTTGAAACACTAAACTCTTCCTTGGCCGTATAGTACCCTGTCAGTTATGCACCTACCCTCTTGTATTTCTCCATAGGTTGCTTATGAGAATGCCATGCATGAAGGTGACAAAAGTCTTACTGAAGTCAAGCTAGACAACCCTGCAAGACCATGCGAATGTACCAGCCTGCTGGCAGTTCTCTGCCCTTTTCTATACCTGTGTGGCTACTCTGGGGAAGGCATTGCCCAGGTTGTCACAGAGGTCTGAGGTATTCATGACTCAGAAAAGGTTTAGACAAACTCATGGAGGATGTTCGTGGCTGTTCATTATGTTGGCATGAAAGCCATCTCCTGCAGAGAGACCCTGACGATAGCTAGAGGCTGAGGGGTAGAGCAGAGGTCCTGCCTAGCACCACCTAGAACTACGTCTTCATGGGTTATCTATTAATTAGGTTAATATCCACTTGTGGTGGATGATGAAAGTCTGATTTCATGAATCCATTGACCATATTTTGGTCTAGATTTACCTAAACCAGGTGCTAAAAACCAAACACCCAATGAAGTCTAAAGGATCCTGAATTCATGCACTGACTTCTGTCCCTTCTTTAAAGGCTCCATACCACTTACATAATGCATAATGTTACATGAGTGTTGGTAGGTCTCAGTATGAAAAAGTGAAATCTTGATTTCTATTATTTTTAAGTGGATTTTTTTTCCTGCAAAACTGTAAGCCAGCAGCATGTGATTAAAAGGCCAGAATATAGTAACAAATGTTAATTTCATTGTATGGTATGTTATATGTTGGAAGTGAAAGCCAGAAATCACAAGCTTTTCAACGTGACACGTAATGTGATTGCTTTTAGATACTGGTCTGCTTTATTTCCAAGATTTTAAAAATTACATTGTGAATACTCATCCTGATCATAATAAAATGATTGCCTGAGAAGCGTGAATTTCATTTAGCCTTTTCAATGAAGCACTTAGTGGGCTTTGTACTGGGTGGGCATGACCTTGGAAAAGGCCTATCATTTGACTATGAAAACATGGCTTAGTTCCAGCACTAACAACATAGCTCTGCTAAAATAACTTTGGCGGGTGCAACGACCTATAATTTTTGTAACATCATTGAAAAAAGTGTTTTCCTTACAGCAGTGTTACTTGTGTACAGGATAATTTTTTCGTATACATTAATAATATTGGTTTGATTAGATATTTTTAACAAAAGCAGTGAACAAGTGTCTCTGGATGCTTGTTCCAGTGAAGGGTGAGAAAGCACTCAGGTCCCACGTTAGCAGTGCTCTGTGCTTGATTCTATTATCTCTCCATTTTGCCTTTTTTTGTGAATCTCAACACAGCAATTTGAGCCACATCAGTCATATACTATCAGATGGTATAAAAATATGATGCAGAGGAAAATATGACACTGTTCACTCAGAATTATAACCTGAAAAAAGGCACCAGTGGAACAGAAATTGTTCCTCTGACTCTGTTCCCACTCAGCCTGGTTACAGAGCAGTCTAACTCTGAATACCTCAGTACTAATTTCTGATTGCTCCCAGAGAGAATCCGGCCGAGGCAATAATATATTTGCCATCAGTTCACACTGTCCGGTACCTTTTCTTCACTTCAGCTGATGTGGATGGTGAGACTGACTAGCTTTCTAGGCTGTATCCTCTTAACTTATGTCATCACTGACGTCAATGAAATGAATGTAAAATGCAGCTGTTTCAGGTGAATTGTGAGCCACTATGACTGCATGAGGTGGAGGGCTCACAAAACGTATGCATGTTCGCTCAGAAGAGGTGTTTTTGTATTGACTCCAAAGGATTTGCATGAGGGCAAGAGCCTTTTTCACTTTTTGCTTTGATTTGCCTTGATATAATCCTGCTATCCAAAACCCCAAGGGGAAATATTTCAACACAGAGACAGTCTTCAGTGATTAAATTGTCATGAAACACAGACAAAGTTGGTAGGGTTGATTGGCTTTCACTGTGCCTTGACGCAGCTGTGGCTTGGATGAAGCAGAACTGGTTATGAGTCAATCAGGCAAGGATGGGAACATGCCAGGGGTCAGGGGAAACAGCTAGTTAGAGGAGCACAGACGGCTATTTTGCCCTTCAGGTTTTCTTTTTTTTAATGCTGGTGATTTGTGACACCAAATGAGGAAGCCGTCCCCACCACAGTCCCCATCATCATGGACCGGCATTACTCAGGAAGGTACTGCTGGGGCCCAGCCCCTCCAACCCTCACCCTCAGCAGGGCCAATGCAGGGCCCTGAAGGAGATTTTTGCAAGAGACAGGCAGAGCCTGGAGAGCCACTCTGGTTTCTAGGTTACTTCTGCACACAGGCCAGGAGCTCATTTTAAGGGGTTCCTATACAGCTTCATCACTGGAGCATCTGGAAATCAGGGAAAATGTTGGTAAAGGTGACGTCTGTCATTCCACCTCTCGGCTCTGCCCCATTTTCTTCTTTGCACTTGATTTTATCCATCCTGAAGGAACTGCATCTCAGCCACACCAGATACTGTCCTTCCTTGTGTAATAGCAAGGAAGCTTCAACTGCTGAGTCTGAGACATGACGTGCTGTTCAAAAGTGAGGGAACCGTACTGCGGAGCTAAATTTCTGTCTCAGTTCACCAAAACCCTTGATTTGTTGAGCAGCAAATTATGCCACGAAGCTTGTTTTTTCTCCATACGGGGCAAAACGTGCAAGGAGGTACTGGCGACTTCTTCCTTTCCAAGGGTTTGAAAGGATCTGGAAAGACTGTTGGATACTGCTATGAAAAGACTGCTTTAAACACAAATGTATGTATCACAGTAAAGGTTAAAGAAACTTCAAAATTCTGAACTAATAAAGTAAAACTGGAATGATGTGCCTATCAATAAAGGCAAAGAAACTACACCCATGCAGCTTGGCTTAGTGGTTCTGTGCTGTGGGAGGATCCCTAAACAGGGAATTCACTCTCTGGTTGGGTTTTGTTAGAGTTTAAAAAGAAACTCAGCCAGCTGAGATACAGCTGGTACAGACTGATGCCGCTTAAATGGAGTCTAAGCTGTAACTTCCATAAATCGTGTTAGCAGATTAAACAGTCACAATTGAAAGGTCTTGATTTGTAGGCACCAGGCTGTAAATTAGCTACTGAAGTAGAAGGCTATGAGTTTAAGAACCTGGCCGGGAACACCCATCCCGTAGTACATGTATTTGCCAATAAGCCTCTATTAAGGGACCAAAGGAAAACAACACAGCTGTGACTGATCAAGTGGAAGAGAAGCAATACAAAACACCCAGCAGTTTTGTTGCTTCTAGTATATCTTGGAGGGATTAAAGACATGAAAAGTAGGCAAGAGAATCTGAATCTTGGCCTTTCAGTAAATGGTCACCTTTCTGTTAGTGCCTTTTTTAGGTTTTGCAGTGTTCCTGCAAAAGTGTTCTCAAGTTCCTTGGGCTGATTCAGGCTCATACACATCTTTTCCAGCCTGTAGGTCACCCCCTCTGTTTACTGTAGAGACCCTATTTTTAAAGGTTAATTGTGGATGCTATGTTGTAATCATCCACATCTATATCAACTAGCTTTTATGGTTGCCTGTGCTTAAGACGTGGAGTTCAGCTTTGCATTTAACGCACTCCTAAACTATCTGTAATTCCTCTTTAAGCTTCCTCTCTTCCCTCCAGTTAGCTGGATTCCTTCAGTATTTCTTCACCATAATATTAATTCTGTGCTTGTTGTTTTTTATCACACAGTCCAATAGACCTACTGGTACACTATCTGTTTTAGTAAAGCCTGTCTGTTTCTTGTGTGCGGAAAAGCTGCAAAAAAATGGCATATTCCTCATGTTGGGAAGAATGCATGCAGAATATTGCATTAATCTCTAAATACAGAGCTTCTTAAGATTTCTGATTCTCACTGGAAAGATATGTGCCATGAAAACTTAAGAGAGTTTGAAGATTGAGGATGGTTATCTAAGCATATAAATAGCTGGGAGCAAATTATGTCATGACATCTCGTGATGCGCTTTGTGCAGAAGTGTCTGGCTGTTAAATGGTCACACTGCAATGCTGGCTAAAGTTGTGGGGAACTTTATTCTGGAAAATGAAGTTTCTAATAAAAATCCCCAAGCACTTTAAATAATTGCTAACAATAACCTGGACTATAGTGCTTCAATTGTACAGTTCAGGAACATTAAACCTCTTAACCTTTGAGTTGCCTACTTGATTTTAAATGAATATGATACTCAAGATGATAACAACTGTGCTGCTTCGTTCTTTATTAAGGACACACATGATTTCTCCCCTGCACATTAATGCTCTCATTATAATAATAAAGAATGGCAAAAATACAGGTATCAAAAGATTATTAGTACCTTCTAGACACAGTCTTTTCACAGTTCCTGTTTCTAGAACTACACCACTCTAATTAGCGTAACAACTATTGCTACATTCAGAGTGTCAACAATAACATTTGATGACACAGAAACCTTGAAGAGACTCATTTCGTCCGTTGTTCTGTCTGGAGTTTGTTTGAAAAAAATCTATTTCATGTCTGCTCTTCCCCTGTGTTTCTTCTATGGTGTGCAGAGAAAAGCAACAACAATAGCACCCATTTTTGGGGTTAAGGTGAATCGATCTGTACATCATAGGGAAAATCTCCTTTCTTCCAGAACACCACTGCGCAAACATGCTGCATCCAACACGAACCATTCTGTGAGGTTAGATGCATTTGCATGCTAAAAGATCTTCTCCACATCAAAATGTAGATGCCACACAAAAGAAAAGACAGGCCAAGAAGAAAAACATGTTTTGCTAACAACAGCAAAGGCAGCTCAGCTTTTAGTAATGGATAAGATGAAGTATTTTGCCCGGATACAGCTAAGTACGTATAAAGTGTAACATTCCTGCCACAGGACTTAAAATAGATGCTGGCTGCATGAACCAAAACTCAAAGGACCTTTGAGAAGGGTGCCCGGCTTGACTGCCCTGAGCCTCAGCAAGGGGGATGGAGAGAAGGCAGGTCACAGCCACACAACATGCTCTCGGGGCAGCCAAACCGAGTAGCCCATAAGATGTTAACAGAACAGCATCAGCCATGAGAGATGAGATGAACAGGGCTGAGCTCCCACAAAGTGCTGTGGCTGCATACATCCATCTGCATGCCCAGTGCAAACGAGCACGGGAGGGACTGCTTCTGGCCCTCAAACGGGCAGCGTGCCACAGCAGGGTGCCTCTATCCTGCCCCATATCCCATTGGATAACCCCAAATCTGAAACACAAGGCAATTTTCTCCAAAAGAAAACAATTTTCACTTAAAACAGCTAGAAATGCTCTTACCACAAGAAAGATTTGACGAGCAGGCACAGACCAGATTAATTAGCCTGCTTGCAACTCAAAGCAATTCTATGCATCAAGGTTGGAGGGAGGCAAAGAAGCACTTGTGTTTTTGCATAAACACAGTGTAAGATTTCAGCCCACCCTTAGGACATGATCAGTTCTGCCAGTCACGTTCTAGCCACCCTTCTCTGTAACTTGAGGTAAGCTACAAGTGCAGAGGGTCTGATTTTTAACAGAGGATTAAATATTACTACACAATTCTCACTGCATGAGCTCATTAAATGGATTTTTTCTCTTCCATTAGATCTCTCCTGGTTTTATTTGCCTCCTCCTTTTCAAGTCCACACCTCCTTCAGATCACCATTCCAGCATTTCAGATATTATCCTTATTTACATGCAGTGGATTTGGACTAGATTCACAAAAAGGTTTACTCACCTAGCACCACTTACCTGCCACTGTACTTCTCAGCACCACCATCTGCATTCCCATTGAGCTCCTGCATATGCCTGGAGGTGTCTATTTCCCTGCCAGAAAAATTCCTAAATATTGGCCCAGAACTTGCCAAGGTCTTAACAGTGTGAGCCTCCGAGCACCTAAATCACATCTAAGCTCTTTTGGGATTTGCAAACAAAGCATTACCCCCCACTTGCCAGGCCTGACCTGACATGCATTTTCAGAGCACACCTTCCAGATCAGGCACCATGCAAAGCTCAGTAAGAAAAATGGTGGTGAATCTCTGTGGTTCGGTGGTCAGAGCACCCACGCAGCATGTGTGAAATGAGGTTCATCCCCTCTGAGCAAGGGGAGCCTGTCTGTCTTACAGGCTCTAGTCTCAGTAATTTCTGTGGTTGAAGGTACTCCTGCTCTTGAAGATGCCCTGTGGATGGGCCAGTCAGGAGGTACTCATTGGGCCAAGTGGGGAGAAAAGTAGGGGAGAAATCAAGTGCAATCAGCATGGATGAAAATGCTAGTGGTGGATTTACTGAACCAAAGTGAGAGCTACCCTCTTTCTCTGGGTGTACCCTCTCTGAAAGGGTCAGCATAGGCACTAACTGTACAAGAGAGGACTTGCTGATGCAGAGACAAGAGATAGGCTGTGTCCCAACCTGGACAAGTCAGCAAACTCTTTTTGAAGTAGAAGGCTTATGTTTTTCTATCTCCTCATTGTTTCCTTCTGCTTGCTTTTTCTTGGCCCTTTTTTTCAGCACAACAGCCTTCGTACACTACATAAAGAGCTTCAGTTCCAGCAGACAACCCCACCAGAGACCTTCTGACTCTTCTCTGGAAATCACTCACTGGCCTTAGCTAGTGCATTAGCCAGGCTTGAAGTGTCCAAGAATGGGATTGTGTGTCCCCATGACACTTCCTTGTCGGGATAGTGTGTGTAGAGCTTGTCAGGTCTCAACAACCTGGTTGTTGTGTACCAGTGGACCTTCTGTAACGTCATTCATAAGAACACAGGGCATTTGCTGTTAACACATCTGGCTCATTATTTTGCAGGTACCACCCTTCATCTTTATCTTAAAAGCACTGGAGATTTTAACTGCCCCTTCCCCTCTCATCATACCCTATCCTTGTGCTAAAAACCAGAAGAGATGTTTTAGGTCTGCCAATGGTGAGTGCAGCTGTACCAGCACTGGCTGTTTTGCTCGGAGGGTAGAGACAAGAAAGACAATGCTTAACAACTGCAGAAGTCTGGCAGAGGACAGAGAGAGATGGTTGGCCTCCAGTCTCTTGGGAATGGTGAAAGGGGAAAAAAATGTTGCCTCTGTCACTTCAGGACAGCTACGTAGGTCGCTGGGTACTGTCTGAAAGCATCCTCAGTGTTGGAAGGCTAACTCAAATTGTATTCTGAGTGGAATGAAGCAAGTTTGCGGGAGCTTAAAAACATCACAGGGCAGATGACAGGGCCCTGTATGTCTGTTGTTACTTCCCCACTACTTTGACTGGATAACTGTCCCACAGCTTCTCTGCTCTATTGGTTAGGTTTATTGTGCTGTGAAAGATGCAAAGACCAAGCTGTACAAGAGCAGATCTCTGGAATTCAAGTGATAATTATTTTAATATTTCTTAAAACCCATTCCAAGTCAGTTCAGATCAGTTGTGGAGCCAGTCTTAGTGTAAAACAAATTTGCACAATCACTATGGGTTTCATAATGCTCTATGGACACAACTAACTGGGAAGAGAAATGTTTGGAAAGTATTTCCAACCACATTAAAGGTAGTGGCATTTGCAAAATGGTGATGTGTGTCTGATATGCTTGGGGAAGATCTCCATTGCTGTATCTCATTACAGGACATAGGACCCAATCCACAGTGAGCACTCCACAGCCCCAGATGGAGAAGAGCAAGAGGGCAGCTACAGCTGCCAAACTGTGGGGGTTGTTCATCCTGAGCACCTCAACAAAGAGCTTTCCCAAACCCATCCTCTACCGTCATCAGAAGCACCTCTACTGAGGTAGAGACCTCCTCTACTTTGTTTCTAATTCTACTTACACTGAAGTGAATGGAAAACCTCTTATTCTCCTTAGAATCACTAAAAACATATATGGCTGTTAGGGATCTCTGGAGATACCACAACCCAAGGCAGAATGGGCTGTTACTGCCATCCAGTCCTGACTGATCTCTTCTTAAAGACCTCCATAGCTTCTTCAGTCAACCTGCTCTGCTGCTTTACTACCCTTACTCTTCATGAATTCTTTCCACTGAAGCTCGAGCCTTGCTTTATCCCCTACAAACATGCAGGACAAATCTTTCCTCTTTGCAGAAGCCTTCAACATAGCCTCATTTTGTTAAGGCTAAGAAACCGCAATGCTTTTGCCCTTCCTTCAGAAGTCCTATTTCCTCCAGCCCTTCTCATAGTTGCTCCATGAAACTTTCCTGGTTGTTCTGTGCCATTCTGGGAATGTGGCACACAGGACTGGAAGCAACATTTGCAGCACCATGAAGTCCAGCAGCCCAGCGGATGAGACCTTGACGTACGCCCAGACAGTCAACAGCGCCATTTCCTCAACTGTAGAATAGGGATAACTTTTAAAAAAAGAAACTAAAAGAAGCTTCACGTGCAGGCATCCCATCCTTCAAGAAACTGCTCTGGTTATCCGAAAGCCACATCTCTGACCAGTCAAGGCATGCTTTGCTGGATGTAAGGTAGAGGGATTCAGTTGCTGTTGGCATCCCATATCTCACCTGATAAAGCCTGATGTGGGTGAAGGGGGCAAGGAGAGGGCAGCATGTGGGTCCTGACCAGTGCAACAAACCGGGTGCATACAGTCATGTTTGGCTGCTATTTGCTTGGCTCTGAGACAGCAAGTGGCATGTCAGCAACAGCAGGAGGCAGTTGGAAGGAGGCAGGACATTCTGGGTTGCTCCTGGGATGTCAGGTCCATACGCACCCCCTTGGTGGCTTTCTATATTAAAATTTGGAGTAAAGGAGGATACAAATTCAACACCCAGCAGCTGGGATGAATCAAAAGCAGATTGAGTCAATCCACAGTAAGGGCCTTGCATTTCAGAAGTACCCACACGTGGCACGTTATTAAAAATAACTAGTCAGAAATAGCTATTCTGACTCTGGTCAGAGACAACCTAACAGGTCATGTGGTAAAATTCAAATCTAGCCTAGAAAAGTGGACAGGTGAAACCATGTTACTGGTGAAACCACCACCAATAAAATCTCACCAATTTCAACAAGGCTAAAATCTCCCTCTTTATTTTAGTGTGGATACACCCATGCAATGGGTGCCATGAGAATTTATAATCATAAATGCTGTGACTGAAAGGACCTGTCAGGTCATTCAGTCTCTTCTCCCAAATAATAAATAATTTGTTCCTTAGTGATACCAGAAAGGAATTACAGCTCACACTGAATTCAATTATCTGCCTAAAAAGGCAATGAGAATCTAAGGACTTGCAAGCAACCTTTATCATCTTATTTATTTCCAGGTGATTTCCTGAAAGTAGTCACAGCTTGATGCTTTTGTGAGGTCCCATAACTCCCTTCTCAGAGAAGATGTATTTAAAGTAATCATCCATTTATGCCATTTATGCCTGGCAGATAACTGAACACTAAGCACCATTTTAGATTTGTCTGATAAAAAAATTCGAGAGAGATTTCTGTGAAAATAGGATTTCAATGATATTTGGGGAAAACACTCTGCTTATACTGTTTCTCTAATTTAGATGCTGAATTTCTACTAATGGACCATGGTGGAGAGTGATGTGTGAGGCTTTGGTGTGCCATGAGCTCCTTTACACATGGAGGGGGGTGTCAATTAAAAAGAAGCGTTTTTCTCATTTTGCACCAACGTTCCTGCAATGCTGTGGAAATCAATGGAATTACAGCGGCACAACCAGGAGAGATGCAGTTGTGAATCAGACCCTGAGCTAACAGCCTATTTTAAGTCATGTTCAAACTGTGTTAATTGGCAAAAGATAAAACATCCACACTGTTTGTTTTGCTGCTGTAAGGAGTTTGTGTTGAAAACCGTGACTAAATAATAATTAACAGGCTTCAAGTAATCAATCAATAGTATTTCATGAAAATAAGTTGTAAACTAGAATCTTGGACTCAGCTTTAAAGTTTGATGGTGGTTTTTTTTCTTGGTTTTGGTGGGTTTTTTGTTTTTTTAGGACAGCAATGATGCAAAGCTGAAACTAAATCCAGGCTTGCACTTGATTAGCAATTCCTTATTGTGGTTTTACAATGTTAAATTTGTACAAACAGATTAAGTGTGTTTTTAAGCTGTTCCTAAATAGCCTGGGAACTAAGAATTAAGTGCAGATTCTGCCCAGCCCCTCAAAAACCAACACACCCTTCTCCAAGCCCAACACCTGCTGTTAAAAATACATCACACAATGGCTCTGATCTTATATACCAGCAGATGTGAAGATGCCCAGAGGTCTCTCAGATGTTTGTGTTCCTGGGTCACGTGAGGGCACCAGGAAGGGGAGGGAAAATTATTCTGGAATTCCAGAGGTCACCGCTGGACAAAAATAGTGAAAATTGCACACATGTTGAGAAAAACAAACGGTTTTGGAAATTTGGCCAAGAAGCTTTACTGAGGGCAATGCTTCATCCCTGAATTAAAAAGAAAAGAAAGGAGAATACAGAAAAGAAATGAAAAAAAATGTCACCAGGAGAAAGAAAGGACTTTTAGGATGGTCTCTAGCCTCAAGCTGAAAATAATTAAAAAGTTCTAGCCAAGAAAAGGGAAGGCGATCCTCTCTCGTGAGGCTTCCCTGGGTGAGCTCTTAAATATTCCTACCTGCAGCTAGCTGATACATTTTCAAGTTAAAAGTAATAATTACCATTAATGATCTTCTGCACGGTTTTTATATTCGGAAGAATTTTATTTCCAGCGCACCTGGCTGGTCTGCATTTGCTTTATCTGTACATTTTTAGCCAGGGAAAGGGCCTAGAATTTGGCCCCACGATTTTACTTGTGTACTCACCCACATGATAAATCTGATTTTAGGGAGATTATTCACATCAGCAAGTTATTATTTAAATCAGAAAAAGCTTTGCAGCTCACCCCACGGTATTTGTCATTTCATTGGCATTAGCCATTTGTGGGTCTGCATCCTTTTCCTTGCGCCGAGCAAGGTCTCGTGCAGTCCCCGCTGGAGGAAACGGTGTTTGAAAGGCTCTTGTACACATGTGGAGGGGGATGAAAGCCCGGGCCACGCACGCACAACACATGGCAGCACTAACAGTGCTCAGAGCTTCTCAAAATAATCAACGGAGTTGCAGTGACACAGCAAAATACATCATAATCACATCAATTATGCAATCACTATTTTGTGAAAACAAGCCTCTGGGATTTCTTTTTAAGTAATCAAAGAAATATCAGACGGGAAAACAATGAACCTTCCTATTACAAACGAGCAAGTCTCCGCTAGGGAAGGGAAAAAAAAAAAAAGAGAGAGAGAGAAAACTAGCCCCAGACAGGCCATAAAAGCTCTAATTCTGCCTGCAAGAATGTGACCCCCTTGTCTTCAGCCCTGGGAGAGGGCAGAGCTGCTGAGCGCCAGCTTGTCCGTGCCCCTTCCCCACCCGTGGGTGCTGCACGGCCCCTTTCCCGGGGATGCCACCACCGCGACACTTGCCTTGGGCTCGGCAGGGAGGAGGGAGCGGTGCTGGCCGCGCACTGGCACCCGGATTTCACACCCGGCGCTCCTCCGCCTGCCTCTCGGCACCGCATCAGCAGCTCGTGGTTCCCATTGACCGGCGGGTAAATCCCATCCCGGGAAGAGAGGAGTTTGCACCCTGCACCCTGCACCCTGCACCCGGGGGAGCCCGCGGTACCCCCGAAACGTGCCCCGCAGCCCACCTCCCCGCGGCCCCGGCAGCGGCCAGGCTGTGAGGGCACGGTGGCGGCATTTTGCCGCAACCACGTGCATTTTGGCAAAGTGCTTTTGCGAAAGCTGGCAAAAGCCCTTACAAAATGCTCGCAGCGCTGAATGCACGGGGGCCTTGGAGCAGACCGAAATCGCCTCCCCGCCAGACTTCAGCAAGTGCTCTCAGGCGCTCCTGCCGAACTGCTCCCAGACCAGGGGTGTGCAGGCCTTGGGGGATGGGTTACAGCTGCTGCAACTGCAGCCTGAATTTGGCAGCAGCGCTTTGGAAGGAACTATAAAGAAACACTCTGCCCTGCAGCTAAAAAGCCTGATAAAAATCTGTAAGCATGTGAATGGTAAGGGGAAAAAAGGGTCAATTCAGTCCTCTCCCTTCCCTCTTGCCTCCCTTGTGAATTTTCAGAACATCCCGCACGGCCCTAGCTGCTCGGTGGGGCGGTCGGCTGTCCCTCCCTGTCTCCTCGTCCCAGAGCTGACTGCGCCGGGAGCAGCGCGGCCGGCGTGACCGGTGAACGCACGGTGCCCGTGTGCCACGGCGGCACCCAGGGCTCCCGCCTGCCCGACGGCTGTCCGTCACCCCCGGGAGCTCGCAGCCCGCGGCAGGGCGAGGAGCAGCCGCTTCTCGAGAGCCACCGCCGTCCGTCCCTCGGAGGCCGACGGAGCAACGTCTCCGTGGGACGTGCCGGGACGGATGAAGCAGGCGCCGCGTGGGGCTGAGGGTGCCAGCCCCGGGCCCCTGCCTGCCCGGGCGCCCCACGAACCCCACCCTGAATGGGCTGGTGCATGCCGGGGTAATCTGGCCCCTCGGGGAAGGGATCCGGGAGCAGCGGGTAGTGGGGCCCTGCCTTGCTGACATCAAGCGTGAATAATCGGGCTTTAATGTGGCTGAAAGGTGGGAGGGGTGAAGGCGGCAAACGCACCACCTTTCCGCCTGGGGCCAGGGCACGGACGGCTGCCGGTTCCTACCCCTTCCCTCCAGCCCTCCTTTCAACCTGGGGCTGGGAAGGCAGCCCTTCCCCACCCCTGCAAAGTGCTTTGAGCTTAAGGGAGCCTCATAAACTCGCTCCCCCGGTGCTCCCCAGGTCTCCCCACCTCCACGCGGCCTCTGCTGTGTCAGCTCTGCAAGGCGGCCGGGCTCCCACAGTCATGGCCGCCCCATCCCATCCCATCCTATCCCATCCCAGGGGGATGCTCTCCTTGGGCTCCTCCAACATGTGATCCCCAAAGGGTTTGAAGGATTCAGGCACCTCCTGCCCATTACGTTTCATTGAGGGTTGGTGCTTAGACCCCTTGGACGCTTCTGGACAGCAAACCCTGAGAGTCATCCCCTCTCTCCCCCTCCGCTCAGTGGAGGGAGGGAAATCCCTGTAAAGCTGCCGAGGGTACTTAGAGCACGTGGTTTCTCTGGTGGCACAGGGGACATTTTCTTCTGATATCCCCTATCACTGCCACCTGCAGCACCCCCAGCTCGCTGTCCCTGCTAGGGTGCTTCAGTTCATGCTCAGCAGGACAAGTTCTTCACAGCAACGTTAAAAACGGGGCAAGTGAGATGATCTGAGTTTTGAAAATATTAGGGGTTGAAAAAAATAGTTGGTCTTTTCCTTAGCTCAAATAGTTTAATGGAGGTGGTGGAAACCTGTTAAATCAGCTTTGCCACCAGAGGAAACTACTCCATGCATCTACCCCTTTCAGTACCAGCTCATTCCTGTAAAACACAAGGTTAGTAACGCGAATGTATAAGCTAGTACTTTGTCTGGCTTCACGTTAAATGTCCCACCTGAAAAGTCTTCCAGTTCAAGTGCGAAGAAAAGATTTCATACTGCATCCCTGTTACTGCTTCCTCTCCCTTTCCTTCCAGCCTAGCTGTTTCTATTCCTCACTTCCATTCTCATTTACTCCCCTCATTTACTTCCACCTTGTGTGTTGCCAAAGTTGCTTATCTCTCTTTTCCATAAACAAAGTATACAGATCTGGCTCTATAGCTTCCAGTGCATTAACAAGCTAGCCAAAGGCAGACAAACCAATACACAGAAACCCATTTATCTCAGACTTAGATCTTTTCTTTACACTTCCCTGCAAATCTAATTATAGGATTGCTCTACTGTGAAGTCTTTTCTATCTGCCTACATTTCCCCAGCTCTGAAGGATGATGTTGGGGGGCACATGAAGAGGTGGGTTACCATGTTGAGTTTTCTTGTGTTCGAGCTTCAGGACTTTTCAGCCTTGCTGTGCAGTGAGGGTGCAAGAAATCTCCCAGTAATTCTCTCTTTAGATTGTGTTCAAATATGTCCTGAGAACATATAGCTTGATTCTGCACAGGGAGGGCACTGTGGCTGGGTCCTTGAGCATGGACCACTGCTATGGACCCCAGTGGAAAGCTTTGGACACTCAGCCCTTCGCAAGACTGACCCCTAGAAAAGATGACTAATATAGCAAACACAAACACATCCTAATCATACATAATGTAGAAATTAATACATGTAAGGGAGTTGCCCCTTCCTAAACATTTCCTGTAAAAAATGATCAAAACAGCAAATAAATGAACCTTTGACTACTATCCAATAGTAATTCAGAGCTTTTGAGTTATGATTTTGAAGCAGAAAAAAAGAAAGCAAATTTGACGGAGTGGAGGCGATACGAGACATTGTATTGTACACAGCACACTGTATGAAGGCCAGCTAATGAATTCAGATAGCTTGAAAGGAAAGGAAAATGAGTGTCTTATGTACAGATGCTTCTCGTTGTCATTTCATTTATGCTAATTCTGTGTATATACAGTCATATTTCTTCAGCTTAAATTTATAGTAACTCTAAGGAAACCAACAATACGTTAAGACGCAGTTATTGAAAGAAGAACTGGATCTACAGTTTGCAGTCGGTATTTAGTGCTCTGAAATACCTAGCTATCCAAAGAAGTAGGGGGAAAAACTATAATAAGCTTGAGGTAATCAGTCTTGAATTGATCCTTTCAATTTATTGGAAATTCTGCTTTTCGTTTCTGTGATAGTAGAAAAAAAAAATATGGAAAAGTTTTGGAGCTTGGACACTCATAAAGGAAGCCCTGCTTCCAAACCTGATGCATACTTGCAGAGGAAGGTTGAAGTAGCAGGTAGGGCATTGGATTAAGACTCAGAAGACCTAGGGGGAATTTCAGCTCTGTACCAAACTTCTCCAATGACAGTGAGGAAACTCTTTAACCCCTCTCTGTCCCACTTCTACATCAGTAACAGAGTCTGAACTGCAAAATTTCTGTGCCAACCTTCTGTTTTTATAAGCAAACCTCTCCATGTCAACTAAGCATCCATCAATATCAACCAGAGCAGTCAGGCACTAGTGCAAGTATAGCCCAGATTATACACGCTCACATATTTTGCATAAATAAAATGCAAGCACAGATGTAGAGCACGGGAGATGCAGACCCTGGGGCTTAGCTTCTCTGGGGCTTAGCTTCTATTGCACTCCTGGTACGGTACACGTGCAGTCACATTATATGATACACTGCAGCCACCCCTTCCCTCTGATTCAGCCTGAAAAAGCCCCGAGAAAGGTTTTATGCTCACTGTTAAAATAGTGCTAATGCTTTCATTTAAAATGTGTAAAAGCACAGGGCCGAGTCTTAACTGACACCTTGTGAACACGAAAAAAAATAGAGAGGAAGGAGTGCACCAGACTCAACTGTTTTTTTCTGTGGTCTTTTTAGAGAAGAAAAGGGCATGGGAGGGAGAAAGAAAGGTCCGAGTTGAATAAATGTAAATGTATGAATGAGACACTTCTAAGCATACCCAGGTGTCTTGCCAGCTCAATGCAGAGAGGTCACAGAGAAATAGAATGTCTAATCATTGGAATAAACACAGCTGTGCATACTTACATTTTCCATACCTATTTTGCTAGTGGGGAAAAAAATAATCACTCCTCAGAAGATCTTTTCCAGCCACTTCCAGCTTCTTTATTTTTTATCCAAATTTTTTGCTCAAGAAGTGTGTGAGAGTTATTTTTTTATTTTTTGGGGGGAAAAAAATAATTAAGCTCCCTACCCCGATTGGCTGTTCCCTTTCAGATGATTTTTAGCATTTGGAATGTTGCTTTGCCTTCCAAACATTTTTGGTGTCAAATCATATGGAAGTGTGTGAAGACAATTTTTTCAGTATGGAATTTAATACTTGTGAAATTTTAAGGCAGAGAAGAAGGAGACTAAAAGGATTTTTGGACAGCAAATGCAAAACTAGAAGATTTTGTTTGGATGGAGCCAATGGGGAAAAAGAACAAAACTAATCTGCTCAACGTGAGGCACACAAAATTCAGCAGGAACCACCGAGGGTTATAATTTTTAAAAATTTCTGCAAGCTTGAGAAGAATATTTGAAAACCTTTGAATTCATCATGAATATTTTGAACAGATATGTTGTTTTGAGATTTTATACAAACCAAATTGGAACCAAGAAATCTGGCTGTAAAAAACCAAACATGCTTTTGGATAAATCAGCTGGTCAAGTAACAGATATTAACTCTCCCTAGAAACCTTACCCCACTTGTACTTGCTTTTAAGGAATTCATTGTCACAGCATTTTGGAAAGAGAATTTATGACAGGGTAGGAAGGCTCCTTGCAAAATTAAGTTTAATAACTAAAACTATTCGTGTCTTGTGGCCAGAAAGCTGCTTTTAGCACGTCATTTGGAAACAAGGGGCTCGGCCACCAATTACTGCTGCCGTACGTGCAAAGTATGTATGGATAAAACTTGTAGATACCAGTCTGCTATTGAGAACTATAGCAACTGCTATCTGCATTTCCGTAAGAAAGCCACATTTTTCTTTGTTTACGTTTCTTTTGAGCAAAAATATTGTTCCAAGCTGAAAATTTCTTTTATTTCATAGGACAGGGGAAAAGAGGTCTGTCGTTTTATTAAAATAATGTTGAGTCTGTTACAGCTCAAAAATAAGTTTTGTAAAATGAGATTTTACCATTGTTTTAAGAATGCGATACGTTTGCTACTTTGGAGATTGAGCAACGAGAGAACGTATTTCCAGGGCTTGATGGTTGTCTGAAGTCCCATAATTTTCAGCCTCCCCGCACAGCTGTTTTGCCTGCAGGAGGCAAATGCCCTTTGGGAGACTGCTCCCACCCAGCTGAGGATTCATCACCCCTTTCCCGACCCATGGGATCTCCGCGCAGGCTGCTTTGCCTTAACAGAGAAGGCACTGAGTAGCAGGGCAAACTGGCATGCTCAGCTCCCCTTGAAGCTGGACCTGGCTGACCTGCTACCTCTTTTGGGGTAGCAGACATTAATCAAGACAGCAGGATTAGATAGGAATAATTTTGTTGATGCGGCTTTCCATCTCTGCGAGTGCCCTTAGCGATCCTTCCCAGGGCAGACACGGACGCGACAGAGAGGTGGGTTGGACACAGGACATCTAGGCAGAAACCCCAACTGAACTTTGTTGATAAACGAAATTCATTTTTTTTCTGGGAAAAGTAGAACAAAAGGAAAAGCGACAGAGCGAGATCATTATGGCTAATTCTCTTTTAAATATCCAGGCCAATTCAGATAATGTTATAGCAACGGCCATATTGAAGCAATTTTTAAATAACCTTTCCCGCCTGCTTCTGCACAACCTTATTACTGTTTTTCCTGCACAGGGAAGCAAAACTCCCACCAAGCCTTCAAGCGGTGCACAGGGCTTGCAATGTGCTCCAACAGCGGCTCCCTTGAGCACTTTCGGCAAGCGAAGGGCTCTGCTTCACCTTTTAAGGTACAGCTTCATAGTTGTGCGCTACACAGGTTTAAAAAAACATTTTTAAAAACCACACTGCTGGCAAAAAACCACATGAAGTGAAATCATCTCTTTAAAATGTATTTTTAAACAGTTTCCTCATACAGTGGAGCCCATTGAGTATACAAACAGCTAGTTGTAAATAACTGGGAGACTCAAAGCTGCAGAGCAGATCAAATGCTCACAGGCAGGGGATATCCAAAGCCAAACTTTCATTAGGTGCATTTAAAAACTTTGCAAGTTTGCAAGAACTAGAACCAGCTTTGTCATTTCAATGGCCCAACGCAGCTGTTGACTTCTGGAAGTCTAGTTCAAATCTGCTCCATAATGAGAACACGTCCAAACACTTCTCCGACATAGCAAGGGGAGGATGACATGGGTGCTGAGCTTCCTGAAGGACTGAGAGGGGGGGAGAGCTCAGGAGAGCAGCAAGAATGAGACATCTGTGTAACCTGCCACGTGGGAAAAGCCTAAGGGACTGGGGAAGTTCAGCCTGGTGAAGAGCTGAGAGAAGTGAGAAAATATCTCTAGATACAGAAAGGAAGGCAGGGACCAATGAATGTCATTAATCTACAAGGCCAGAAGAACAAGTAACGGGGTTTAAATTAAGCAAGTGTTACAATAATAAAAATGCTGTGAAACATACTCTGTTACAAGGAGTAAGAAGAGAAAGTGTTGTCAGGGCACAGGACCAAAATGCAAAGGACTTGATTTATTTTCTAGCTCTGCTGTAGATTTCCATCATGTCTTCAGCTTTTCCATCGCTGAAGGAGGATCAATGAATTAATATTGATGTATGCAAGTCATGGTAGAAATAGTGATTGAACTTACGTCAGATCAATTTTACACCCATATAACTACAGCTGCATCAGTGTACATGAAAAGAAGATAATAAACAAAAAAGCCTTGTAATTTCTTTACAGAAAGACCATATAAGAAAAGCACATAATCAGATAAACCATTCCTTGTGTACAGCCTATTCACAAGGCATTCCCAGAAAGACAGCATCATCCAGGATTATTAGCTAATTTTTGGTTCTCTGATTTAGCAGCCAAAAGAGCAACTGTCTAAGGAACAGTTTAAACGACATTTAAAAATGTTTCAGTTCTTCTGTATGAAAGAAAAAATATTTTGCTTTGCTCAGTATGAAATATTCCTTTTGGTCCCTTCTAAGAGAAGCATATGAGACTAAAGTTGCAGGGAGGGAGAAGGAGCCAACTTTCTTCATCCAATGGCTCCCACTGCGGAGGAGAAGGGGGTGCAATAGTCCTCTTTTCAGGAGCCGTACCTGGGGAGCTCCTTATCTGCCAGGCTCCAGCATCCTGAGGCAAAGGAAGCTGTCAATTTGTCTTCTTGGCACTGTTCCACTTTTTATGCTTATATTTAGATTTTTCGCTTGAGGTGAGATGTTCCACCTTTGGAATCAGCGTTCTCCCCGCCAGCCTCAGGACACATGTCCACCTGCCACCCCTTCTGGCTAAATGATACGTCAGCTTCCCACGCAAAGAGCAGCATCAGCAGAAAGGACTGCTGGAGCCCCCACCTAGAAACACAACACAACTGTGTCAGAGCCATGCCAGGGACTGGCAGGTCATAACCATCTCAAGCAGGTATGGAAATTGAACTTGGGTTCAATTCAGCCTGGAAGAGTGTCCTGGCTGTTGACTAAAAGGAGAACAACATCATCACCCTCTATTTAGGCTGTCTGGCAAATCTAGCTTTCCTGCTCCCAAATGTAATTTCACTGAAATTATTCAATGAACTGGAATATCCAGCTGGAATTAGCTAGTAGTATCAGTTCAGCCAAAGTCAGGGATGCTAATTTTTTTTCCCAACAACTGAAAATCAGCAAAAGTAAGGAATATCACTGTTCATTATCATTACAGATGGTTATACATGCAACTTGGAGAAAAGGCTACAGAACAGAAATGGGACTTCTTTTAGGGAGGATGATTAACCCTCAGATCGGGTTGGATAGGAACGTGGCAGATACTCAGTGACTTGTAGCCTTTAAGTCATGGTGGCCTGTCTTTCTGAAACACAGGCTATAATTCAGGCAGAAGTTAAGGGCCTGATGCCAAAATTATTAGACAATGTTTAATGAATTGTGCTGTGCAGGTGAGACCACATACCCATGGTGTTCCATTAGGGCTTTAACGTCCCCATCAGCAGATGACATGAAAGTCAAGAATATGACTGTGACCATCACCAGCTTCACTCTTAGCATTGCATTTGATCTGTCACACTGAGGGCTACCTATGAACAGGAACCCACTGGAAAAGCTGGTTCTGGTTTCATTTACATATTTAATTAGTTGAAGGTAATTGTGTGATTATTCATTTTCCATTCATCCTCCGAGCTCTCACTTTTGATTTAACTTGAGTGACTTTGAACAAGTTTGAGCTCCATTGAAATGGAGCACACAGAGATAAGAACATCCACTCACAGGCTCACACTTAAATTACAATGTGAATTAAAACATGGCTTGTTGTTCTGCTCCCAGGCTGAATGCAAACGAAATCACTTGAGGCACCCCTGAACGATGTACGATTTAATTGCTAATCACCACTGACAGCCTGTTGGCTCTGTGGGCAGGCGACACAACGGTTCCAACTGCCAACAAGAAGTGAGTCGGCAATAAATAAAGATACAGATTCTGGGATTTTGGCTGATTCCAGCCAGGCCGTGGGGATGACAGAAAAGGGAATTTTGAAACCTCTGATCGCTGAAGAAGCCGGTTACAGCCGGGCTGAGTGGAAAAGGAACACAGGCCAATTGCTCCATGTTGTGGCCCCAAACTGAGCTGGTTATTACGAAACGCCATTCTCTGTTGCTCAGCTGGTGTTTCAGACCATTGCTGATCCTGAGTTTACCGGTATGGTCTGGCTAAATATGATTGCCCTGCAGTCACTTGATCCTATTTCATGGCCAATTTGCATTATGGGTCTGGTGCATGGCAGAGGCTGTTTTGGCCACTTCTCATGGCAGCATCCAGTAGGTATCTGCTGGCCCCAAACTGGAGTGACTCAGTAGAGAAGTTGCTTTTGCACGTGTAAGCCTGACTCATCTTCCAATTACCAAGTGTGCTGGTTTTGGCAGGAAATAGCCTACACCATCAAGGCCTTTTCACAAAAGATGCTTTCCTCAGCGTCATTCCTAGAAAACCATGCAAACACACGCTCAAACCCAAGATGGGTTAATCTCTTAGAAAGCAAGATTACGGCATTGTGTGGAGAGATTGCGGGGCCAGGAACACACATTTCCCACTCGAGATTACAGGGCTCAGTGGCAGATGAAGACATGAAATGCCAAGCGGGGGGCTGCACCAGAGAATGTCCCTTAGCGAGGGGTCTGAGACCCTGCTAGCTGTCAGGGAGGGGTTAGTCTAATGCTGAGATCACCTCCGAATGACCAAGCAGAGAAAAACCTTACCACCCTTGACTCTAACCTCTGCCTGTCCTATAGCTGGAACAGAGGGCAGCTCGTCCTCCAGCATCCCAGCATTTCCCAGACGGCGCTTCCGCTCCCCGCCTAGCAGGCACGCAGCCCTGCTCAATCCAGGGATCTGCATTTGCTGCAAAGCAAAGGGAAAATACAAAATAAAGGAAGTTTCTCTGGGGGAAAGGAGTGATCAATGAAACTGCTGCTTCTGCGGTGCAGCTGCTTGATCCCGTGGTATATCGATGAACAGCCCTTTGTGGATTAGTAGAAAGAACCAGCACTGTCATGTTACCTAGATAAAACTATTCAGGTGTGAATTTCCCATTCCTTTAAGACATAAAAAACCCCTGACAGCAACTTCTGAGCACATCCTATTCTTCTTTCCTCCTCAGAACCGTGGTAGAAAAACAGTTTATTGATCTCTGCTAAGAAATCAAATGTTGTTATAACTCCGAAGGGTGTCCAGTTACAGAGAAAATCGGTGGTAATCGGAAGCTTCGCGCAGACCTCGTGTGACCCTGCTCATTCCGGCACAGAAAACTGTTTTTGTCTAACTTCGAAAGAAACCAGACAAACCCTGCGAGGTTACTTATAATCCTGACACCGCTCTCAGAATTGCCATATGCTGGGAACATGCCTTCTTGCCTATCTACAGTATATATCTGAAGGACTTTGTTACAGCCCTGATATTTGGCATATCTTAAGCCTATTTAGAACATCAACACCATCAATCACTTGGTACGGGGCCGAGCAGCTGGATGAACCTTGGCTATCATGCGAAGGCTATTTGTCATCTGGGCAAGTGTGTTTGGCATATAACGCTCCAGTCCCAGAACAATTTTCCCTCTCCAAAAATATTCTCTTTGATTCAGGAAACACGTGATTAATAATGAACAAGGGCTTAAAGATGGAGGTCAAGGCTGAAGTCTTAACCAAACAAGTGCATTGCTTACTAATGTTTGCCTCAGCCTTCAGATATTCCCTTGAAGAGCACTCTCAGTGGAGAAACGCAAAACTGTTCCTAAATAACATGAGATTTGAGAGACCTGTGTGGCCATGGCCACAATGGAGGTTTTCCTCAACTGTGACAATGCTGTTCTTACAAATTGGTAGCCAGACAACAAATTTCTAACAGCAACCCACATTTAGGGTGAACTGTACCCACATTACATTCCCAGTCTCTCCAAGACAAGCAATACTTGGCACTTCTGACATTTAGGCAATTAGCCGTCTCTTTAAAATAAGAAATATTAGCTGAAGTATCTTAACCATCTGTGTGAGCCAAAATAAGAGCAAGGCAGTTTACATAAACAGTCTTAGCATGCTTAACAAGTATGTAGCTAATGATTTATTTTTTTAAGCCTCAACAATAGAGACTACTGGATATAAGTAAGTACTTCATCATTTGTGTCTCCGTGCTGTTAATGAAAGACTAGTAATTAGTGGGTGACTAAACTTCAGAAGTACATGTTGCTTCAATACATGATGTTGTAAAAGACAGATTCTCCCCAGCCATCTGCAGAGCCAGAAGGAAAACGGAGGAGAAAAATATTTTGAAAGTTGGCCTTATCAATTAAAGTATTTTGTTCATATCTTCAGGCCCACTTCTTAACCTCTCTTCATCACTTATCTCTCCCCATCTTCTCCGTATTTGTTAGTTGCCTAATCTTGTTTAGAGTGTAAATAGGCAGGGAAGTTGTATGTCACTGTATTTTTATAAACAGATTCCAACATAAAGCAGCGTAATCTAACAGCTCTCTTGCTGCGAGGTTTGCTCTGTACAAGGCATAGGCGATGCTTGCAGTTATAGGGACGACCCTGTTAAGCAATGACAATGCATGCAACCCCCAAATTTGTTAGCACTCATTGTTACTAAAGCAGGGTGAGTGACCTTGTCATATTTAACAGCTCTGAGGAGACACAGCAGTGGAGATCCTGAGGGCAAAAGCAGAATTTCCACTAGTGATGTAATAATATACCGGGATAATTAACCCCTTTTCCACTTCCAACGGCTTGAATAACTGCATAGTCCAGCTGGCAAACTCCCAATGCTTGGAACCCGTGCAGCCAGGATTTGTACAAACAAAAACCAAAACAAAAGTCATAAGCAGTCTGTCTCGTCTCTGAACAAGTGCAGCATTCAGAGAGGAGTGTGGCTCTAGCCCTGCAGTGGTCACGCTAGCACGGACACCACCACCCCCGTCTCCCAGCGCTGCTGGAACAGCAGCAGCAGACACAAAGGGTACAAGCAATGGTAAGAAGCGACCCAAGAATATGGCAAAAGATGCACATTTTTAACTGCTTTTCAAATGGAGCTGAAAACCCTAGGGACTGAAGAGTGGAATATCTTGTTTACAGTTAAATTCCTGATCCACGTAACTAAGCAACACAGCACTGTGGCTCCATAAAATGGAAGCAAAGTTAATTTTTTAACAATGCCACATTACCTTTGTACATCTTGTTCCTACTCTCCCTCAGGGTCTTACATGAATGAATCAGAAAATTGCTCCCTTATGTTAGGCTTGTGTCTGCACCTGCATTAAATTCATGTCGGAGAGGGGTGGAGGAGGCAAATGTTGGGAGCACCAATAGGATGGTATCTCCGGATTTCAACTCCCAGTCTGTCCAACATGACAATTGCCTTTAATAGCTTTTTGAGGCGCTACAAGAAACGAGCTTTGCACCAGTGGTGGTCCCTTCAGATAAAAAAAAGAATAAAACCAGTCTGGGGTCTTGTTTAGTTTAATGCCTGTCTCCCATATGGCTGGTCATCCCCCTGCGAACAGTCAGAGAAACGGGGTCCAAGCAAATAGGAATGAATTACTTATGCTTTCAACATTTTTGTAAATAAAAGTACTTTCTTTGCACCAGACTAATATTTCTGACAGTAGAAAACTGGTGTTTCAAGCCATTGAATCTGGGGCCTGCGGGTGTCTCAGCGCCGGATTCCTGGACCGATGCCCGCAGCCCTGGTCTGGCTTTGGGCCAAATCCAGAGCTGAAAGGGCTTGGTCTCTGGTTCTGGTTTTGGATGTCGCTTCCGTGATTTTGGCACAGGCGGATCAGAATGCAAGCTCAGCCTTGAACCCCAGCATTAGACTAAACCTAATCCGAAGCTTCAGCCTGCTTCACATTATTCCTGCTGGTTAATTCCAGCTGTTAAACTTCTCCCCCCACTACCGAGCCAGAGAGTGTTTTGTTGACAAATTTGCCATGCATTTCAAGGAAAGCAGGATCTGGCCAAGGCTTTGGGGTTATATATTTTTTTTCCACTGCAGGAAATGGAAGTGTTGGCAAAAATATTCGCCGTTGTTTAGGATAAGAGAGTGTTTGGACATATCCAGTTTTAAGCGGTCTGCTTAGTCTGATACTCTTGATATATGAGACAGCAAAGAAATATGTCTAGGAGTCTTGGAATGAGGCATCTTTTTTATAAGATGAGTGAAATACACACGAGGATGAAATATTACTTGCATATTACCACCAAAGCTGGTTAAAATTCACTCAATTGACTCCAGATGTGGGTTTCTTCAGCAATTTTAAAGTTAGCACTACTGTAACTAGGTGTGAGGCCAAGGCAAACTACTCTAGTGCTTTATAGCACTTGGAAGCTACAGTAGTCAAATCAAAATATGTTACAAGAGAATCAGTTTCTTTAAGCTTAGCAGCAGGAAGGATTTAATATACTGAATACAGCCAACCCATCTTCTTTTGAAAGAACATAAAATAAATCCTTACCACATTTGTGACTTAGTATTTGCATAAAGGACCCGGTTCAAGAAAACAGATCCCTGGCATTACTCCTGCAAGCAGGGCCATACAACTCCACAATACTTTATTTTATTTTATTTCCATGAGATTACAACTATGCTTAAGGTGAGCATGCACCTCCATCCTCTGCTGATGCAGGTCAGTTGTCTGAGTATTTGAAGCTACTTTTCAGCATTTATTAAGCGCTTAATGGGAGATATTAATTCTACTTTTTTACTCTTTTCCTTTGCCTGCTCATTCTCCTTGCAGTTAGGAACTCCATGTAAAAAGCTTCACAGAGGAATCCACTGTGGTACTCGTTGGCAAGAAGTTTGACTCATGCTACAGTGATGGCACTGTCTATTTTAACAATGTCTTTTAGCATCTTATCTATTCGCTAACCGCTTATATTTACACTGGCACAGAACATTTCAGTTCCTGCCTTCGCTTATTATTTCATTATTAAGTTGTGAGAGTGATCCCATGATGAAAGGTAAGCAGCCTCCTCAGTGCTTTCCTAAGAGCTGATGTCATCCTGGGCTCCAGCCCAGCTTACTCACCTTGGTGGAGCTTTGAATGGGCAGTGCCCATCCTCTGCAGCGCTCCAGGGAGAGAGGGTTTCCATGGTAATAGATATTCAGACACATCCTTGACCCACTGACACCTCTATGGTGATAAAACGACTACATTTCCCCTGCAGCTCCGACCAGTTCTGCTTTTTCCACTGCAAGGCTGGTAAGATCTTGCTCTTAAAGCTCCAGGTCCTGCAGCAATTAGGTTGCCACCTTTCCCGAAGTTGATTTTGTCTGCTTTTTTAATCATTTTATGATACAGAAGGGCCCTTGGAAATATGACCCTAGGGCACCCTAAAAAATAAGGAACTGGAAGAGAAAATGATTCAGTTTAAAGAAAGGACCTTGCTCTGTGTAAACCAGTCTCCTGACTTTTGAACATATAATGCTGGCAATATTGCAGCCATGCTATGCTGGAATGACAGACATGCTACACTTCCACCATGGAAAAACCTTTCCCTGGCTGCAAAGGAAGAAGTAAGATTTGCCACAAAATCGCACAGCAACCTAAGTGTTAAAGACTTTCTCTAAACCACTCAAAACCAGCTTCTTTCCGCCTGATATTTCCAGTGTGGGCATATTGCAAGAGGATAATTTTAAGATATAATTTAAGGAGGTCGGGTAAGTCTGTTTTAAAATATTTCATATAGCAAAGGTTTAGAAAGAAAACCTGAGGTCATTTAGGAGTTTTGACTGACCTTCTGCTGAAATAATAGTTTTGTCAGAAAACTGCCTTAGTATGTGTTGGTGATGTAAGGACGTATCTTCAGCTGGTGAAAATCAGTTTGTAGCTCCATGCATGGCAGTGGGGCTTTGCCAAGTTACAATAATCTCATGCGAATTTCCCCTGATGATTTTAGAACTCTTTAGTTCTTAGTAAAACATCACTTTGCTAAAAGTTTAGAAGAGTTGTGAGTAGCAGCGAAGAGAAAAAAGTGACAAGAAAAATGAGAAAATATGTCACACTTAAGAACCCTTGGCACGCTACACAGCACTATTTGATTAAGTGAAGTTGTAATACAAAGACAAGGATTAATCACACAAAAGAGCAACATAATTAATTGCAAAAGCTAAGGGAGAATTTCAAGAAAGAATGCATCCTTTCATTTAGCTTACAAAAATACAATTAGTAATTATTACTGATTTCCTGGAGAAAGTCCAGAGCAGAATTAAAAATATCTTGAGTCACAGGGAAGTTCATTGGTCCATGGGGACAGACATGCCAGGCTGCGGGAAGCTTATATTTGTTCAGCAAACTTCTTGTTTTTAAAATGATCTGTGCTGAGTTACACATCAGGACACCCATGACTGGGTCGGTGCCAGGACTGGGGAACTCTTATTTTTAAATGCTCATTATCTATTTTAAATAAAAAGTAAATCAGATTTCTGCCTGAAAATTTTGTAACGGCTGCTGTTACAAGAAATATTGAAAGATCACTGTAATTCAGAAAAATCATTACAAGCCATCAGAAAAACCATGAGCAGATCAATTTTATCTAAATTATTTTAGCTCACATGGGGCAAACTGACGCATTTCAGAGGAACAATACCCTTTAAAAATTTATCTGCCTGGGATCATCTGATCAGCCTTTGCATTTGTTCCAGGCTGCACACACACAAACGCTGTTCAGCCACAGGCATCTAAGCAAAACTTGTAGCTGCTGTTACCCACGCAGAGGGTTTGTTTCATTCCTCCCTCCCTGGGACAGCAGCAGCTCCCGCACAGGACCACTGCCTCCTCTGCAGGGACGTGGGAGGATGCCACAAACACAGAATCGCCACATATCCAAAACACCTCTTTTTTAAAAAAAACTCCCACAATAGCATTTGGCTCTATAACTCTGCACTCGCTTGCAGCCTCTACTTCCACAGGGGCTGCTCAGCAGCCCCTGGGTTTACTGGAAAGTTTCCAGTCAACTTTGGTAGGAATTGAAGCATACCATAATGATGTGCATCCTGAGGGTGATCAGCAAAATGCCCGGCCTCGCATCTCAGATTCGTGCAGAACGCTTGGGATGAGAAATTATTTTCTATGGAAATTAGTGGGGAAAAATCAATTGATGTCAGCTGAGAATCTGGTCAGGCAGTTTTCAAGTGCATGGAATATGCCTACAGCATCACACTAGTGCAAACAGCCTCAGATTCAGATAAATAAGCAGTTAGCCTGGGTATGCTGAGATTGCAGTGAAACGAACCTACTTGCCCCGACTTTCAAGCCAAGCTGCATATGAGAGTTAACTTCCAGGCTTGCTTCACACACTGCCTACCTTCAAAGGCATTCCCAGCCAATTCTGTTTCTAGCGGTACCTCTCTATTATTAAAAAAGGGATTAGTGCCAAACTCGATCCTAAATTCCCATTGAAGCTTGGCCCAGTGGTTACAAAGAGTCAGACTGTGGTCTGCATCCTGGATGTTTTGTGCTGCTGACTGAGAGCTGCCCTCTGTTTGAGAGACCCTTAGTGGGAGCAGAGCCAGCACAGCCAGGCATGTCCCATCGCCTCCTGCACAGCTCAGTAGAAGGGACATGGGGGGAGAAAAGGGAGCAGGAACAAACTATTTTGAGGGCCATTCCAAGATGGGACGAGTCTGAACAATCCTAAGGTTGTTCTAACCTAACTTTGGGGTAAAGGTGGCACAGAACAAGCCCCAAAACCTGGTAGCCACAAACACCTCCGTATGCACCTTCTCCACGTAGCTAAGTCCAGTTTGGTGTCACCCAAAATGCTTCTGCTACGTTATTTTATTTCACTGTAACCAAGCCTTTCCCTTTGTTTGCTTTCTCTGCTGCTGTTGAATATATGAAGAGTTTGTACATCTTCTGTGCTGTGTGGAAGCAAAGACAACCCATTGTATTTAAAGTTGTAAAGCAACAACATATATTTTAAGTTCCAGGTACTCATAGGACCAAAAGTCTCTCCAGAAGGACTTTGATCTGGAAGAGCAGAATTGATGTAATTCTATTTTTGGGTGAAGAACAGATGTGGTAGTTGTAAAGACTTCTTAGCAAATGCCCATGTGAAGTGGCACTGGTGAAAACACAAACTCTAGGGCAGTGAACTGCTTCAATAGAAATTTTCAGGGAGATTCCTGTATTTACAGGGAGATGGACTAGATGTTCTAATAGGTCTTTTCCATCTCAGATTTTTATCACTATGATTCATGCTAATTGTTAGTGGGAAATCACTTAGTGTCAGTAATAGAGGTGACATTCATTTCTCTTTAGTCATTGCACATATATTGTATTTGAGGTGAAAGAAAGGGTTTATTTCTCTTCTCCTTTCCCCAGAAGCATGTTTGGATTTCATGCATAAATAGTCTTTCTTCCTCAATCTGATTCACATGACAGTATGCATTTGCATAAAGCTTCTTCTTGGGAAAACCATTCAAATCTTTATCTAGAGACAGTAGACATGTCGCGGAATTATGTCCTGCTTTACAAGACAGCTTTTTTTTTTTTCTTTCTGATGCATTATTTGTACCATATGCTAATTTATTATAATGGTTATTAAGAGCACCAGGCCTTGCCTTTCAGCTTCCCACATTTCCCCAGGCATACCCTAACATTCCTCTCTTTTCAGCTGTGCTCATCTTCTCCTGTCAGGAAGTAAAGAACAATTAATACATACTGCAGATAAAAATGTTCACACCAGCCCACTCGTTATTTGTTGTGGCTACAGCTCCAGTGTGCTTTGTGCTTTCTAGACATCCAAGCTGGATCTGCCCCAGCAAGAACATGAATGGTAACATACCATAAAGCTGCTCATTTTTACCACACCACCTGTGGTTGGCCAGAGGGACAGTACTATAATTTAGCTTAAAAACCTAGTTCTGGGTCAAATAAAACTCAGACTCAGACCCGGGACTTTAAATTCTTCCAGTCTCTGCTTCAGAGGTACTCACCAGTTTAAAGGGGATGAGGAATAAAGTCGGGATAGCAATTGCCTTCACGGGCTTTCTGCCACTTTGAGCTAAAATCTTACCCCTAGTAGCTCCACTCAGGAGAATCTGAGCCCTCTAGACCAGGAGTGAAGACCAGCCTCCCTTTTTACCTCAAACACATCTGGTTCCCTAACCAAGAAGGAAGGTTTCAAACTCCCGTCCTATCTCCTTCCTAAATTCCATGTGGAAAAGCTCCCATCTGCGATGGAGCTCACACTCTAAAGCTTTCAGCTGTTATTCTTAAGTCAACAGAGTCACACTGGGATAAAGCTAAGCCCCATTTCTATCCCTGGCTTCCACTTTGGCCCCTTTCTAGTTCTTGGATTCATGGCAGTATCATTCTGAACTCTGAGAAAATGTAGTGCATAGGATAACTCATTTTTGTGGCTATGTAACTGAAGAAAGAGAGATCTGGTCTACACAGCCTTAGTTTTGAAAAAGCCTATGATTTATAATGTAACAGCAAATCTAGGTATATTTTATGGCTTTTAATAAACAATAAAATTGCTCTGGACACTTTTATGAAACCAAGTTTCTTTTGTCCCAGTCCTGAAATAAAAGTTTGAGCTGAGCCAGTATCAGTATTTTCCCTCTTGATAAAGTATTATATGTTTTAGAAAGGCAAAATCTATATAAACTTCACTAAAACATTACTTTTCCATGGAGTCACAATGTCTCAAGTTGATACAATATCTACCATCGTAACTGAATTATAAAGTGTCTTCTCAGGAAAGAGAAGTATAGATAGATTTTATATCCACATTAAGTCAATAGTTAGAATAAGAACAGATTAGCATCCATTCAACAGAGAGCTAGAATTGTGTCAAGGGGTTTGGTGACACTATAAACCACAAAAGCACAAGTCAATTAGCCTCTCCTATGGGAAGATTTTGAATTTGCAACTCAGCTGAAGTGGCTGTCGGTGAACTAAAACAGTGATAAACATAGCGATACATCACTGTGTGCATGTTTAGATACTCGTATAAAATAATTTCAAAGCAGTCAGAGGGATACAGGTAAGTACCTTCCAATGAAATGGATGAAGGCAAAATACTAAATCCAATCGTCTATATATTAAAACCACAGCTATTCTTACATCAATCATTCCACTGAGGTTATTCGTAAGAGTAATGGTTTTCAGAATGGGGCCCCATATTTTCGAGATGCAACAGTCCTTAATTATCAGGCTTGTTTAATGTGCATGCAAACTAAAGAAGGTGAAGGTTAAATATTATGTTTAAAATAATTCAGTAATCGGGAAATGAATCCTTTAAAGAGACAAAAATGATTCAGTGGGAGGCAAGCATTGTCCTTCTGCTGCTCAGTGCAAGCTTGGTATTCCTCATTATTCCATGTTGAGTAATATATTACAAAAAGAAGTATTATGTATGTGCAGAACCAATTCATTTCTTAAGGAAAGGAGAAGTAAGGTAAATCAGAGAATTCATCCATTATGAACAAGGAGCTATTGAAGGTTTACAATTCAGAATCACTTTGGTACCCAGCATACTGAAGTCCTGAGATATATCTCCTTGGCTGATGGAGATAACCATGCACATGAAGACTTAGTTTTGTTTTTTTGGATCTGGACAGCTATCATTACCACAGAAAACCGCAATGCTATGTCACTTAGACAGACCTAACACCCTTTCTGTAATTGAGTTATTCTGCTCAACACATATGTGTTTTGAAAGAGCAAGCACCCATAGCACTCATGACACTGCCAGCTGCCTTGTATCCCATAGGTCTTCCACTTCCTGGTGAAACTGGGGGTTCATTTGAAGCCCGCAGGGTATTCCGTCATGTACTAGCATATGCAGCGTCCACAGACTCGCGAGATTCTTCCTCAGTAAGGAGTTGCCTCTTTCCACATCCTCACATCCTCACAATGCACCCCAAGTCCCAAAGTGAAATTAAATGAAAGGAAGAGGGGAGAAATTCACTGGAAAGGGGACAACTCCCAATAAGCACACCTCAAATATATTCCTTTGTATCCCCTGTATCGAATCATGTACACAGCCCTTAGGTGTAAAGACCTCTTTTATAATGAGCAAACACCTTTCCTGGGAGACCTGGGTCTGCTCTAAGGCTCAGGTTGGATTACACCCCACCAGCTCGAGTTTCTCTCTTGTTGTTGCCATCGGTACAGCCTGCAGAGCTGAAGATGATGATGTACAGGAGAGAGAGTGCCAATCAAAGAAAGAGGTACTGGAGCTCATCCCTGTTTCTTCCAACAAGCTGGATGTGCAAAAGGTCTGCACAGCATCCATTTAAGCAGCGTGTGTGTCTACATGTGGTTCCTAGTCTGTCTACAATGCATATTCCCCAGGGAGACGCTGGGGAATATCCTGTGGCTGGGGGACAGCTAAGACATGGTGACAACACCAAGTTATCCCGAAGCTTTTGTTTTACCACAGTATATTTCTCTCCATCTTTTGTTAATAATTTATTGCCAAATATTAAAAAAAAAAACCCCAATAAAAAGACAACATTCTCAGTCTGAGAGTTCAAACCAGTCCCTGAATGGGACTGCACATCCTAAAAGGCATGGGACCACATCCTAAAAGGCAGAAAGTCCTAGAGAGTGGGGTGCACAAGGGCAAACACTGGCAAAAGGAGGGAGGGACCAGCTTTGCTCTCCGCGTTGGCCAGACTTCATGGCTCCAGTTCTTCATGCAAAAATCCCTGCTGTAGAAACACTCTCCTGCTTTTGGTATGGTACGGCTCACAGGAGAAAACTGCACCACTGACAGAGACATGCATCTCCCGCTGCCTGCTTCCCCACTCTGCCTTCAAATCAATAAAAACCACTCCAGATTGTTTTTTTTTTCTCCTGTCCAGCACATGAAGTCAGCCTGAGACTCACTTGCAGGATGGTTTAAGTAACCACTACTCTAAAGCATCGAGAGACTTGCCTGTTCCTTGCTAAAGAGATGCTGGGGAAGAGTGTCTTGAATAGGACAGCTGAAATGAGCAATGTGACAGCGAGCCCCAAAAACCTATTTGTGGATAAGCCCCTATAGTCATAGCTATAGAATAATGGCAATACCCTAGCAAGCCCTAAAGATTGCTCTTCTCACAAATACAGATCTGCCAGACCAGGAGAGCGCTATCTGTTGGGAGTGCTCACGCTCCAAGAGGGCACTGAGGACACTCAACTTACGTGTACCTGTTCCTAGAGATCTCCCATACCCGTAGCTAACAAAAATCACATAAACCTGTGTTAGTGGCCAAAGTTAGGACTCGGGTTTCTGAGGTGAGGAATGGCTGCTTTTTCTTGCTAAGATCAGTAACAGCTGAAGAAATCCAACAACCTTTTTTTATGAGCCCCTTAGAGCTTGTAAAATGGTATTAGCTATTATCATAGTTAATATTGCTTGATGTGGAAATATAAACTTGGGAAAACAAGTACTAAAACATTTGTGTAAATGTAACTCCTGACATTTATATTTATTGATTTGCTTTTGAGCAGTTTTCCATATTAAAAAAAGAGATTGATTACTCTGAATGTGGAAAATACCACGTTGTCACTAATATATTTTATTTGATTACAAAAGCAACAGAAAAAGGTTTTTAATATAATTCTTATGCAGAATTCAGTATGCAAGATTTTTTTCAAATCTAACACACACTTGACAAGAAACAGATATGTTGAAAGACATCAATAAATGTACTGATTAAGAGTTTGAGACACTTACTTTAAAAATCTGGAGCAAAGGATGACTATTCTAATTACCTGCGACATGTGAAGTCAATTGTCCTTAATACTTTAAGAATGACAGATTACAAATGAATAGATATTAGGGCTTTCTGCTCTGTTGCTTGCTGAAGAATCTGTTGAAGGACAAGTACTTGGATATGTCACCTTGTGTCTGGGGAGGGGGGAAGCGAAGAAGAATGAAAGGATGATGATGGGAAAAGTGAGATTATCTCAGTGTTGCATTCTTTCCTAAATCCAAAGTGGGAACTGATTCTCCAAGAGAAAACAATGCTTTGTGTTTTTCAATTAGAAATACTTAAAGGTATATGCAGCTAAGCTCCAAGCGTTAGGCTCTCTTCACAGCTCTGAGTAGTGCTAAGAAAGTGCACAGACCGTATTTCCCATGTATTAAAAAAAAGGAATTAATTCTCTTTAGTGCTGGAATGACATGGCCCTCTGACCGAGTTGTTTGCTGCTTTCAAAAGGCTCAAAACAACAGCTAAACTTCTAATGATGTTAATACAAACCCTCTGCTAAATAAAGATTTGGTCTTTGTTCTAAGCAAGTCTGGGAGCAGCTTTGCCTTCAAACAAAAAAGGCACACCTGGGATCCAGCCCTGCTCCTCTACAGGTCAGGAAGAGTACAGATTGACATTAGCGAGTGTAGCATTTCCTTTAAGTAATGGTTTTTACATGGAAACAAACTGTGAGAACTACAGTCTGAGGCCAGAGTTAGCACAGTCATCTAATTTACATCTCCTGCATAAAATAAGCCATAATTTGCTGCTTCCAGCACGTAAGCCTGTTAGGGACCCTTTGCCATTGCATTTGTACACAGCTGCATCCGGCAAAGAAAACCCAGCAGAAGTCACACAACAAACACAGCAAGTCTATGGTCCACGAGGTCCCCCCAGGACAGCTACCACAGGCAGTTGCAGTGTATGCCAGGGTATATGGTGACAGCCTCCCCTGGCAGAGGGTCCCTTGTTTAGGTCCACACCAGCCCCATCACCAACACAGCCCGGTCTTCACCCCTCTGTGACAGGCAGAAGCATTCTGTGTTGTCCCAGTGACCAATGCTCATGCATTAATGCCTTCCTGCCACTCTTGACGCAAACCTCATTGAAACTGGTGACCTCACCATGGAGGTATTTATGACATGTTCATTACCCAGCATCTGAACACCTGGAAAAGAAAAGGCTCTGGATTCTATTACCAATCCTCTGAGTTGTGCTGTTCCACTAATTACTTTTAATTCTCATTTATTATAAATAACGTGGCTCTTTCTCTGCCCATCTTTCTCTTTCTGCGCAAAGTGCGGTGTAGAAAAATTGTTTACTCTTATCTAAGTCACCAAGTGAGAAAATGAGACTATGTTTCTCTTCAAGTCCACAAGAAAGAAAATTGCTTTAACAAAAAATGCTTTATGCGTAGAATAATAATGTTTATTTATGTAAATAAATATTGGCATCTATTGTGCCCAACACAATTAACATTCCATTTCCAGGGAATAATCCATGGGCAGTGACTGAACCCAAAATGCAGCTCTTAAGAAGGAAGATTTCAACAATCTTGTATAGAAATGCACCTAAATACATCGTAATGAGTAAGGGACACAACAAAACCAGTAAATCACTGATAGCGTTATAAATTCAGCAGCAGATCTGTTAATATCCCAGTCCTCTAAACACAAGGGATATTTACCCTGCCTGGGTTTTAGCAACACAACCTCCCTTGTAGATACAAAATGCCAGTTAAATAGACAGCTTGTTCTCCTGTGGCTTTCCCAGAATTTAACCCAAGATGAACTCTAGCTAATATATCTGTGCTGCTATCTGGTACAAATACCCCCACTGCACACGAGACTGATGATAAATGTTTCTGTGACGGGTTTTTTTGCAGAAAGACCATTCCCTTTAGAGTGAACAAAGCAAAAAAGCAGCAGACAAAAGGCACACATTTAAAAGGCTCAAAACATGGACTCCTTATTTTTTCCCCTGTGATAGGCTTAGAAAAAACTGTGGGTAGCAGCTGACCCCAAAATTCATATTACAAATTCTAAGTAAGTGTATTTGCTCAGAAATACTTTTAAAAAGTACTCAAGAAAACAGGACTTAACGTTATTTGCTGATGTTCTCCTCAAAGCGTATAAGAGGGAAAGGTGAAATTTAAAGGCAACAGAACAGTATCTGTCTGCCAGGACCAGAGGATAAATCGAAAGCAGTCCTATAAACCACTTTTTTATAACATGAAATGAGTGAAGAGGTAGAAATTGAACTGGAGAATTGTCTTCTCATCCTCCCACTTTACTCCCTACTTGAGAACAATCACAAAAATTCAAAGTAATTTGGTGCAATGGCCCGTTCTCCTGTTAGACTCCTTAATGCATTTCATTTCTTCTAGTTATTCTTAAGAGCTTCATTAGGCAAACAATTATATGATTCATGCACATCTAGGACAGAAAATATTTTCGTGAACTATTACAATTCTTGACTCTACATTCTTATGGTCAAAACCACAGGGAGACAAGACAAATTTACCTATATAACCACACAATTATTTTCATTTTTCCCGAGGTATAACAACTAGGTTTAATTATAATTAAAGCTTAACTTTAATGAAAATATTTCCATGTTACTTCTGTCCAGGTGTGACAAACTCATCTATATTTCAAGGACTCGGTGAAAAAAGAGTCCTGACACAACTGGAAGACTTTAAGAGACTGAGCATACACAAAACAAGGTAATTTCCTCCAACAAAAAGTGTCAGAATGTGGATTTTAGGAAAGAAGTCCCAGCCTGAAGATGTTCCAAAGCACATTTACGCCCAAGAGTGCTTGCTGAAGGAAGGAAAATACAAAAGAAAGAATATTGCAAAAGAAGAAAATCCACCTAACTCAAACCATAGCCATTTTCTTGTCTGATAAGTCCAGAGCCAGGTGGCTAGAAAAGACTGGTGTTTATCTGTTGGAAGATCAGTGCTGATTCATTCTCATTACGCTGCAGCAAGCTCACCTGTGAGGCTTTATAGATGCCTTGGGGGAAAGAGCTCAGCAGGGGTTAACTTCTTGTTGAGGGGGAAGAAAGGAGAGGTGAGATTTGGGTTTTAATTGGTGCAAGGGGAAATCCCCTCTCTTTTTTATACGTGGTTCAGAGAAAAACACAGGTAATAACAATAATAATAAAAAGTCTTAGGACAAGAATTTTGCTAAGCACAATTCTCTAAGCATTTCCAGGTTACCTTGGAGGTGGGGGAAGGGAGTTATTAGAAAAGCTTCCCCTGAGGTTCAGTAGGGAGCTCGGTTGTGAGATCTGTAGGAAGCTTTAGCTTGTGTGAAATCTGTGAGTTTATTGCTTGAATTAACTCTGAGATGAGGAATAAAGTATAGTTAATGCACTTTTAAAGCACCGCGTTTTACTTCCCCATTTGTTTCTACAAAAGGATGCTTTCCAAGCTGATCTGTGCTGTATATTTGTCCCTCTGGGTTTTACCTTAATTTGCTTGGTTGATCCAGAACTAAGACGCGAGTATCTGGTCCCAGAAGTTATTCTTTCACTGTGAACTACTGTCATTTCTTTCTTGCTTTCCATTTAAAAGACTCCAGCTTGCAAGACTGCAGTTTTCAGGTGCTGGAAACCTAAAATGCCAGTCCTCCCTAGTGTAGTAACTGCAAAGATAAAAGAAATCAGTTAAAAAACCCAGAACAGTTGCTTTAGCCCATTTTGCAGGTGATGTGGAATAAAACACCAGGCTGTTTAAAACTAAAAGCGAGAACAAAAAAAAAACCAACCCCAACTTCTGTATATGGCTGCAAGGCAGTTTATTTTGAACAAAAACCCTCTAAAGTTATTCCAAAAGTACGTGCTTGTAGAGGCAAGGCCTTTCTGTAGCAGCGAGCATGTTTAGGTGTGTTGCCCTCTGCAGGGTTAGCAGATCTGCTCCCACCGGCCTCCTCCCTCACCCATCAGCTGCCAAAGGCCACCACAAATAGCAGAGCAGCAGGAGACAGTGCCAGCCTTCACCCCCTTTATGTCAGACAGAAAGACTTTTCCATGTCCTCCCCTGTGGATTTCTTCACTCTCTGACAAAATACTAGAAGAATTATACTACCCTCTCTTGCGAATTTGAACAGGAAACACTTACTGCTGGCAAATAATATTGTTTTATATTTGCAGATTTGCTTTTTTTTGGTGCACCTAGCCCCTTGTTAGGGTAGGCAGCTGCCTACTTTGCCTACCCTTAAAGCTGGCTCTGGCAAATGCTGTGTAGTATTCCCACTGAGACTATGAAGTTTACAGAATAACAGGGCTGCTTTAATGTGGCAAATGGAAAGGCCAGAGATAGGGCAAAATTACTTTGGCGTTTAAAAAATCCATCATCTTTTGCTTTACACTTTCACTTAGTGCTGCAGTTGAGAAACATTTAAAAAAATAAATCTTTATAGTTTCCTGTTAAATCTAACTATTTCATACTGTGTAATGAATTGTGCCCTTGCTCTTTCAATCCTCTCAAACTGAAATTAATAACATTGTGGGAAGCTGTGACTTTTACAAAGATATGTAGTTTAACAAACGTGAAGAAATACTCATTCAAAGAACAAAGCGAGAGGAACATAATACACATTCTGTCTGGGGGAGAAATGAACCTGTTTCTTCCTTTTCTGTCAGCTGGAGTCTCTGAATTCCCCCACCTTGGTACATCTCGTGAAGCGAGTAATTTGAAGTAGATGACTGTGGATGTACACTATGGTAGCATAGAAATCTTCTGGCTCCACAGCACTCACGTTCTTTCATCTATGTTATGCTCTGTCAGCTGCACACGACTCAAAAAAACCCCCAAACACAGTTTACCCTTCTATCCCATTTAATATCCAGGATGAATTGAAGATGAAAAATTGGGGACTGGAGTTATTTGTCCTTAGTCCATCTATTTGTTTCACAGAGTGGGACAAGTAGTTCCATGCTGTTTATTTTATTATACCGTAACTCAAAGAGGAAACACTACTGTGTTTTTTCTTACTATTTTCCTGCAGCCTGCCCTGCCCCAAGCCACACGACTGCTGGCGAAAGTGTGAGGGCAAGAAGTGGGATAAAATGTGGCCAGCAAGTGTTCTTGCCACTGCTTCCCACACAGGTCCTACTGGTGGCCTCTGCGTCTCTCATCTGGGGGTCTTCCTGTCTCTGGAGGCATGTACCATCCTGCTGATAAAGGAAACAAAGAAAGTTCATTACTGCAATGCCAGATCAAAACCAATGTGACTCCTGATGGTCAGAAGGGTGATGACTCCCCAGAGCTGGCCATGACAACTTTATCACACCGTAGAAAGATTGAACAGTATAACCCTAATCTAAATGCCTAGCCTCTGGCTCTCCTATCCCCTAGTGAAGCAATCAGGAAAATAAAAATAAAGGAGCCTGAAGTTTCTGGGGAACATTATTGACATGTCAATAATGACATGTCAAAGCACCAAACATGAATCTTGCTTGAAGAAGAAGTTAGGACTTTTACCACCAACTCTGGTGGAAGCAGGCTGTGTCTACATTAGGGCAGGATGAGATGTAGTTGTTTTTATGCTGGGACCAACTAAGCAAGGATGCAGCATCCTACCAGCTTTCTCCAAGAGGTCCTGGAGAGCTGCACCCAATGCTTCCCACCAAGAGGACCGGAACACGGCCACTGACTTCAAGGAGATGGGCACGGGGTCTTTCATCTTGGCGGCTCCTATGCCGGTGCCACTGGATTACCGTGCTGACTGGAGATGAGATCTGCTGTCACTACCTTGAGCTCTGCACCCGACAGAAGTGATTTCTCCTGGCGTCTGCCTGTGTGTCAAGTAAACCCTACTGCAAACTTTAAGTAGAAAAATGTAGCTAATAATCAAACAAATCCTTTCAAAGAGATCAGAGGGCAGGAAGAAGGAATAATTGCAACAGGAATAACAGAAAAGGGAACAAAGATTTGGCTTGGATCTCTAAAAGACACTTGGGAGGTATTTGCCATGCCTGGCGGTTAAGCATCCTGCTGCCCACATGAGTTTATTACCCCAAGTTAGGTGCTGAGGGTCTGTGCAGAGGGTAAGGGCTTAGTTTCTCAGAAAAATTAAAGCAATTAAAATTAGCTGCTCAGCATCTAGGAATGAGAGTCCTAAAAGCCAGCAGTTGGAGGAGGGAACTGCCCAACCTAAACTAGTAAGAAAGGCCAGTATTTCTAACCTGCAAAGAGAACGTGTTATATTGGAGAAATTTTCCCTCCTTTCTTCATCTACAAATATACTGGACACCCTCATACTGACTTGTATGTGCCTGTGGAGAACGGTAAGCTGGATTTAACTGAAGCTGTTCCCAAACTGTAGGTAAAACGAAATGCAGAAAGAAATGTTGATCTGCCTCCTCCATTTGTTCTTTAAATGAGGCAATGAGCCTGCTCCTAATAAGTAACCCCAGAGACAAAAGAACCAGGAGGCAGGAAAACAGAAGGCACTTAGCTTAGGTGGGAACTTCCCAGGAATTCAGGAGCAAAATCCTGCTTTTCAATGAGGTGAAACTATTTTCTGAATTTTTACCCCAAGACAGTGCAACTCAGACATTAAAAGTCTGTATTGCTTAGGGAATCAAATCACTTGCTACAGCTCCTGGAGTAATTTATTCCTGAAACAAAATATATTTTAGTCTTTTCACTTCTATTTTTAAAAAAAGTTAAGATAGTCAATACACATGCAATGCTAAGGGAATTCTTGTTTGTAACAACAGTAAGAATATAGTGAGGTCCAAAATACTCCAAGTGGTAACATACAGGAACACAAAACCTCTGTCCCTCAGATATTTCAATCTTTTGGACAAAAAAAATAGCTGACACAAATCACTGTCCTTTAGCACTGATTAGCTTCACAGACACCTCCAACTACTCCATGCACCAAGAGCCAATTTATACCCTACACCAGCTTTTATGGTTTCCTTTTTCCCTGCCTTTCAGAGTGATCCCTATTTATCTTAATTCCCACCCTTCTTTTCTAAAAGTCATTGTGTGGGAATATTCTGGGGCAGGATGTACTTGCTGCTTTGAACCAGGGATTGAACAGACAATGCCCCATTGCTGTTGCCTTGGCAGTATTTCACTATCATTATGGAAAAAATAGATTTATTGGATGTCTAATAATTATTGCTGGTGTTAATAATACTACTAACATCTTTGTTGTCAGCTATTGTTATCTATTTACATGATCCTATTCAAATCTTAACATATGTAAATTAATAAAATAAAAATGCATGCTGTGATACAGCACTCCGTTCTAGCTTCATTTCTCTTGATTGCTTTTTACCTACTGGTGGGACACAGCCAAAGGATATAGCAGGGGCAAAAAAATATTTTACAGGTGGGAACTTGATCCCATTGGGAGAAGAATTATTTGCCACAGCTGGCTGTAGTAGAAAACAGCAGGAGCACAACAGCTAGGACATTCATGGAAGTCCTCTATTTCCAGCTTTTTCAGTAGCATTATGACTGCATTAGTTTCTGACCTGGAGGACGCTTACTGGCTCAGATCTGCACACCCAAGTTGTTTCAGTCACAGGAATATTGTGTGAAGCACGTGCAGAAACATTTCCATAGAAGAGTCACTTTATACATTGCCTTGCAGCTGCCCTCATTTTCTGAACGTGAGGCAGTTGAGGGTAAGCAACTTCCCACCTTGCTTCTCACGGAAAAGATATTCCAAGGCAGTAACTCTCAAGCCTTTTTTTTTTTTTTTTTTTTTTTTTTTTTTTTTTTTTTTTTTTTTTTTTTTAATGTGAAAACCTGAAAACCCTTTCCAGGGGAGAAGTGGATCAGGCTGAAACCTGTTAACAATAAGGCTGCTTTTCATAGGGCTTTTTGCAGACTTCCCGACAGTAGTTCCTCTTTCTTCTCCTTCCAGACTGTCTCAGACCATGGGTTGAAAAACATCATTCTGAAGTTAGTTTCCAAATGACAATATAAGGCAATGAAACAGAAATACCTCTGGCACTAGTATATTGTATTAGAATATTTTAGAACTGCAAGGAAAAATGATGTTTCACCAAAGAAGAAAATGGTAAAGTTGTTTCATAGGAACATAATCTAATATTGACTTCAGAAAAATGTAATTGAGTCATAATCGATTAGACAATTTAAAAGCCTTTAATGAGTTAAAGATGTGATTTCTTTGTGGTTGCATTATGGTTGGAAAATTGATTTCTTAGAGACAAGGCAGCAAACGCTTAACCTGGGTTGCTGTGCTGTGTCCCCCCTCAATCCTCAGAAGAGATTGAGTTTTTGAAGCAATTTAACTTTTTGCTGTGTTGTTATTTAGGTGTGAGCATCAAAGCTGTGCAGTCCTAAAGTTACAGGTGTGAGGATTAACTGCTTGTATCCCTCCTTGCCCTCATAAGCCCGTATCAGATTGATATGGGTTGGTGACCAGTTTTTTTACTATAGCTCTTTTATTGTAGTACTTTTGTCAACTGTCTTACAGGAAAAGTGTTGGGGTTTGAAAGTGTACTTTGGGGATTTAGACACTTTCTTCCTTCTGTGGCATTATACAAGTAATTTGGTGGCATCTCAGAGCATAAAAACAATGGTCTGTGGATTTGTAATGAGCTGGTTATCTTATTTCCCTTTGCAAATCAAATTAAAGAAACAAACTGGGAAATGTCCTGTTTGAAGGACGGGTGGGTTTTTTTTCAGGGATGGCAAACAGACAAAGTAGATAAAAGCTGATATTAGCATTCCTAAGTTTAGTTCCTGTGACTATAGACATTATAGACATTAACCTGTTTAATATGAATACTGTCTCTATAGCCCTTACAAAATGCCCATAGTAGTCTTTATGCTGGTAATAAGAGCTAAACTGTGGTGTATTTCATTTCATTCCCGCTGATAGCATTTATCAGCAAAATCTGGATTTAAAAACCTCCAAAATATGCAATTTAAGCCTCATCATAACTGGACTGCTGAGGAGGAAAGTGAGGGGATTATCCGGAGCCGGGAAGCACAAATATAAGAGTGTATTGTCAGCGTGGGCTATAGGCCTTTTGGCAAACAGTAGTGTAAGCTTCAGCTGACAGGCCTTTTCGCAACTGACAGACGAAAATATGAAACTTAAATTCTTCATGACAGATAGCTGTGCTGAATGAAGAGGCCAATGGGACAGTGCTGGGTTAGGGGGCGAGAGCGACATATATAGGCCCTGTGTCTGCAGCGCGGGGTGGCTCTTTGTAACTCGCACACAATTAATTTCTCCTTAAGACTCTCCCACTTTGCCAAGCAAACTGTTAGAGCAGACTGGGTTTTTTTCCCCCCTCTCTTTTTCTTTCAGATCAACATCTTTTTTTCAGCAGATGAATGGTGAGTCTTAAAAGACAAGGGTGGCAGATTAAATTTAATGTGCAGGCATGAAAGATGTTTCCTGGATGCTTCTCCATTGGACCTTTCCACCCAATCTAACATGCTGCTATTGTAGGAAGCTTATTCACTGGTTTATGAACTGTGCTTAATCCTCAGTGATGGCAAGCTTTGTCAAAATTTAAAAAAAAATTGTATTTTGAAATGATTGCTCCTTTCTGTCAGCACCCCACCCCTCCAGCCCTGATGCCCCTCGGTGCATGACGGGCCTCCTGGTGCGAGATGGAGGTCCTGGGAGCAGAGCCCAGCCCAGCCCAACCCCTGCCTCCAGATGTGGTTTCGGGATAGCAGGGAAAGCGCAACTTCCACACCTGTGGCTCTCTGCAGTCAGAGGCTGGCAGGGGCCATGGCCACCTTCGCTTGCCGAGCCACCCCCGGGCCTGCTGCCTAGCTCTCTCATGGCTCCACCACCGGTGCTTGCAGCACCTGCCCACGGGCAGGTCACTCTTCTGTGGCCCCCAGGAGCCTCCCGAGGCCACGCAGCTCCTGTGCCCACCGCTACCTTGTCTGCCAGCACCATTTTCCAAGCCAGCCCCCTTCAAGCTGTGCTCCGTCCGAGACATGGCCGCAGGTGCCAGCCGCTTTCCTGGCAGGAAAGCTCCTGGCTTGGCATCCTGCAGGGCATCTCACCAGGTGATGGCAAAGGTCTCCTCTGGCCTTCGAGCCTATGAAAAAAGAAGAAAACACCCAGGCAGGTTTTGTTTGTTTGTTTGCTTCTCCTGTGCAGAGGGAAGGGCCCTGCTATGGAGCCGTTATGGTCTCCCCTGTGCTTTAAGCCTCGTTACTGTGCTATAAAAAGGGGAGACGGGAGCCAAGAATAACAACACACAGTACGGCCTCTGGCCAATCCCAGAGTCATTACCTCTGCAGAGTTCCCTCTGAAGTCAATGGACTGTAGTATCCAACCCTTAATATTTGTCTTCTTTTATACAATTTGTAATTATCAATACAAAAAAACAGAAAACCCTAAGGTAATATGTTAATTCTTACCAGATGTACTGTACGTATCCTTACATGTTAGAAGCCTGGCAGGACTGCAATGTCACAACAGACATTTACTGAAGTACCTGGGGAAATGTAACAAAAAGTGTTAGTGGAAAATGGTCTTTCAGCTAAATTACCTAATATATTTGCTAATGGTATCTGATTTAAAAGCCATAAAAATACTAAGTTAAAAGCACATTAGAAGATGTGGTATATTTATAAGTGTTTGTCACCTTGGCAACAAAAGCGAAATTCCAAATCTAACACTAGCTTTGATGGGCCAAGACCTTTGAAAATTGATAAATACCTGCTCTTTATAGCAATGATCTGCTTTCAGTGAAGAAATACCGCACTGTAAAAGGAAGTTCTTCATTGCATAACAGGATTTCTGTTAGCTTTCAGCAATGGTTTTGCCCTGTCTGCCCACTGTAGAGTAATATTTTTAAGTGACAGTGAAAACAATATGTTTTCAAATATGGTAAAGCACTGATCTTTGTTGTACCCTTTTTGAAACTTCAAGCCTTAATTTTCTGTATACAAACTAGGTTTGTTACTATCGCACTGAGCTCTAAGCTGCCCTTGGTCAGTTTGCAGGTCTATAGCTCGGAGCTGATGGCTGTGATGGGGGCTCTTTTTTTCCTGCCTACAAATAGTTGTGCCACCAGCACTGAACTATGCATGCCCTGATAAATGTAGTACTAGTTTCAGCTCTGCTTTCCTATGTAACATATAGTCCCACAGAATTGTGCTTTAAGACTAAAAGGAAAGCTATTTACTCACTTGTAGTGCAAATTCTTCCAGTATATTACCTCTGCAGACAACTGGGTATAGATCCTTACTATGTAATTCTTGTAGCTCCACTGGTTTGCCCATTGATCATGGATAGAGAACATAGGGACAGATCTACACAAAGAATCAACAGTAACCAAAAAGATATTCAGGCTGTCTAGTGGACCTCCTTCAACACTGCAAAGCTCTGTTCTGTGTGATGGCAACAAGCTTCTCTGAGGAATTGGGAGTTAAAGTAACCATGAGAAAGAATGTCCCCAAAACTGAGCAGAAGGGTGGGGCATTATGTGTTTTCAGAGGTATGCAGACAATGCACTAATAACACCCTTTCTCTGCCGAGGGTTGTTTCCACAAATTCCCCTTCTTGAGAGAACAACTACTAGCAACCCACCTTTGCCAGATAATGGTAAAGTTAATGGAAGATACTGATGCTGCCCTAGCGTAAGTCTCTCATTTGGCTCCTTCTGAGGTGGCGAAGCATTACCCAGCATCATTGCCCTTCACCTTGTATCCTCACATCTGATGGAATTGATTAAACAACTTGGCCACAGAAAGGAAAGCACAATTTGTTGTACGTGGGTAATCTCTGAGCGGAGGTGAAACCCCATGAGTTCAAGGGTCCAAAATGCCTTTAAGGATTAGAGAAGCCTTTAGAGAGTTTTAAGTAGTGCTAGATTAGACACTGCTGAGCATCTCATATCTCTCTTTTTCTTCCTGTTTCATAGATTCTTTCGTTTTCCTTCCACTGTTGATTCATGAGATTGACAATTGGCCAAGAAAGGCAAAGCGAGCATGGAAATCAACAGGAAAGGAGAGAACCAGAAAGGGCATGTGAAAGGCAAGGAAGGAGTGGCAAGGAGAAGGACTGGAAAGTGGAAGAAGTTTCCATCAGCAAAACTAGGTTAGGACATGCTCAGAAATGTGTTTTGTATGTTTGGCTTGAGAGATGGAAGTACTTAGGTTTTACTTAAGGCACAGTAAAGCACAGCTGAATTGTCCATGATCTCAGGAGACACTGATCTGAGCTGCTCAGAAAATCTGTATTTATTTTTCATTCAAATCAAGTATCTAGGGGAGAGGGGAAATGTATCAATATCAATGAAAACTTTGGAGAAGTTGCTTTGGTCGGAAGAACTTTTCATTTCAGAGTTGTTTAGGACATCTCAGTATCAGTGCATAATTCTGCTGTCCCGAGTCTAAACTAAATTTTTTTTCCTATTTTATAGGAAATTTAACAATACACATTTCTATTCTGATTTAGATTTCCCAGTGGAAGTGGTGGTGTCTAACTAATTTTCATCATGAGCATACTTCGCTTTTGTTAAAATCGATGAGGACCGAGAGTGTCAATCAGATTGGACCTCCAACCTTGTACAGTGTTTCAGTGGATTGAAGACCAAGCCCGCAGCTCTATCCATCTCTATCCAGCCAGCCAGTTGTGCCCCAATACCTCCTGACTGAACATCTCAGTGAACCATAGAACTGACCCTTATATTAGTGAAATTGCTTTCTAGTGAAATAGGTGCAATTTATGTGGAGCTGATAAAGCGTCTATTAAGACACTGGTTAATAGATGTGGTTGGAGCTATTTTTCAAGTATTGATAATAGGGTGCAAAAAGGGTTTCAATTAACTGAGGCAGCAAGAATCATATGGATAGACATGCGCTCTTACACTCAAGTGCACAATTTTCACTGATTGATAAACCTAACACACCACTTGAGACTATATTCTAGTTACATCACTTCACCATTAAACTCTTCATTTACCCCCAAATGAATAGATTAACATTAAGCAAACTCTACTGAAAAATTGTCCAATTCAGTGAAGCTTTAATATAAATCTGTAACAGCCATAAAAGAAAACTACAATTTATCATTTGAAAATCATTATTTAAAATGTACAATTCAAGATTTCTATGCAATAAGTGTTTCAGATGTGCTTCTTAAGTTTATGCAAAACTGCAAAGGACCATCTGCAGCATGTATATAATATAGTATATATGTATATAACATATGCAATGACCTGTGTGAATATAAAAAAAAGTGTTTAAATTTTCTTATGAAGATTACCAGCCACATTGCTTTAGCAAATTTGTATTCATAGTTTTTGTTTGTTCTTACGTATACCTCAAATAGATTGAATTTTCCTCTTGTTTAAAATCAATAAGGTAGGTTATATGATTCTGTCAATCAAATCAGCATTTTATATGCTGAAGAAAAATGCCTATATTATAGGGGCATTTCTGAAAGTCATTGAAAATGCAGAGAAGGTGGAATCACCTTAAGAAGAGGTGTAAAACCAGTACTGTTAAAGGAATGTCTATACTGTAGGCCAAATTTTGAGGAACGTGGAGTTGTTCTGTGAACACCAGATAGCTGAAACCCACCTTGTAATACCTCAAGGAATTTGGACTTCCGTACGCAAGGTTTGGCTGTGTGCAGAACTAAAGGCCAATTGCTACTTGCTTTGTGCTTTTAAGAGAAGGTGGTTTTCCATTATAACCAAAAGGCAGCTGTCAAGAGTCCTTGGTGAATATTTGGAGATCCTTAGGGTCATTAACAGTATGACAAAATATGATGTTTCTAAATATTCTTGTATATCTTAGTTAGGAATTCTGAGTATCTGACAGCACAGGTGAGATCTGTTGTCCTCTCTCTTTTTCTTTCAGCATTAAAAAGCATATCCATTTTTTCAATTCTCTTTTTAGCTTTGGGTTTAAACTTGTACAAATTGAGAGCTAGACATTTGGATGTATTCAGTTACACTGTGCCAATAAACCATGCGTGTGATAACTGGTTGGGAAATCAAATTCTAAATTTAGTTCATATTTATGGGAATTGAGGAGCTATTACTTTAGTTGCATCTCTCAGATCTGCATGTGATTGTTTAAATTTATTTTTCCTTGTGGCTTACATACAGCCTGCATAAACACTGAACATACAATTTCAAACCTTATTGTTTTGTTTTGGTTATACTTCAGACTGCAGCCACCTCAAACCACTTCTGAGGGAAGACACAATGGCAAATATGGACTTTTCCGTACAGATGACAAGGCAATGAAAGACAAAGAACAGAAATCTTTTTTTTTTTTTTTTTTTTGAGGCGCTGACTTTTTATATGGCCTATAAATCATTTGCCATTAATGTGCAAGAACTTCCGTGAAAATGGTGCCATAGCCAGGCAGAATGATGCAATGGAGAGGACCTCAAGCCTCAGCATTGCAGAGGCTTTGTTTTTTAAATAATTAATGTTGTCTTAACTTTAAATATATTATCAGTTTCCTGAAAGAAGGGAAATTGTTCTACTGACTAGAGTTATGTATCTTACCAGTCACCACAAAGCTGTTGCCTTAAAACATTGATATCTGTTCCAAATGGTTTTAATAAAATCTGTGCTACTACATGGGAAAAAAATTACTTTGTAGGTTTGCAAGAGCATGAAAACAAGATTATAAAACAATCTTTCAGACCTCAAAGATCTGATCTGCAGAAGTGCTTAGCATTGGCATCTCTGGGTGTTTGGGATCTTTCAAAATCAGGCCCAGAGCCTGAATAAGAATGTCACCACAAGACATTTCCATGCTATTTGCAGATTTTCTTTACAATACCTCCAGCTTTTGATTGTGCTAAAGCCTTAAAAGCAAATCAGAGAAAAGACACCCCTATTGTGTATTACAAAAGATACAGCCAGAAACAGTAAAACTGAGGGAGCTGTTTCCTAATCCACTGCTTCACATGACAATCAGTTTAGGTCTTTTACTTTCTTTCTCAGCCAACCTCAGTAACAATGTACTCAAATCTAACTTTTTTGCTGTTATATACTGCTGTAGGTGATCCTACCTACTTCTCATTTATTTTGTACATTAGTGTCGTGGTTTAACCCCAGCCAACAACTAAGCACCATGCAGCTGCTCACTCACTTCTGCCACACCCAGTAGGATGGGGGAGAGAATCGGAAAGAAAAAAGTGAAACTCATGCGTTGGGATAAGAACAGTTTAATAGAACAGAAAGGAAGAAACTAATAATGATAATAATAACAATAAAAAATTACATTAATAATAATAAAAGGATTGGAATATACAAAACAAGTGATGCACAATGCAATTGCTCACCACTTGCCGACCAATGCCCAGTTAGTCCCCAAGCAGTGATTCCTCCCACCCCCACTCCCCCCAGTTTATATACCAGGCATGACATCCCATGGTATGGAATACCCCTTTGGCCAGTTTGGGTCAGCTGCCCTGGCTGTGTCCCCTCCCAACTTGTTGTGCGCCTCCAGCCTTCTTGCTGGCTGGGTGTGAGAAGCTGAAAAATCCTTGACTTAGTCTAAGCACTACTTAGCAACAACTGAAAACATCAGTGTGTTATCAGCATTATTCTCATACTAAATCCAAAACATAACACTACACCAGCTACTAGGAAGAAAATTAACTGTATCCCAGCCAAAACCAGGACAATTAGGATAATAATTAGCACCACTGTACTATCCTATGAGCCTGCTCAGTTGTATAGTTCACCTGTTGTAGTTTAATAAGTGCTGTACACGTAAATATAGGAATTTATATATATGTATACAATGTAGACAAAAGAATTTTATATATATAGTCTGCAAACCCATTGGTTTTGTAGATGAGTTTGACTTATGCTCAGCGTTTACTCTGATGCTGTTTTTATAAGCATTCCAGCTGTCACTGGTGCTATCGTATTCACTATGGGGCTAAGAATTAAAGTTACAAAAGATTTATGTGCTTTGGAAAGCAAGTGAGGAACAGAGAGAGTCTGTTTTCTAGGGTCTTCTTTAAAATACCATTCAGAATAAACTACTATCTAAAAGAAACAAAATATCAGTTCTGCGTGGTTGTATGTACAACAGCCCAGAGTCTGCCCTGGGCTGCTGCACTCATGCTGAAGGATTGGATGAGCTGGATTAAGATCAGGACTTGACCCAGTAGCTCCTCATGGTTCTGATTTGACATACTGCATCAACTTCACTTGGTAATCTAAGATAAAGAGCTGACTTTGATTAAGCTCTCAAGAGTGTCCTCATTTAAAAAGAAATTAATTGATGCCTCTGCTAGTGGCATAGCATTTCTTCATTCATTTCTGTGGAAAACCACTAGATAGTTCATCAAAACCTCTACACATGCTAAAGGAGGCATGACAGGTTAACAGGAGCTCTGAGGAAGGAGGTATCCTCTGCTTTGCACGATGGATGAGGAAGAACTTTGGGGCTCTGTGGGTTTCTGCATATAAAAAGTAATGCTTTGGGTCATACCACAGGCACCACAATCTGCTTTTCCAGTCAGGGTGTCCTTGCAGCCTCTCCGCCTGTGCGGCAGGAGCTGGGGTGGCCAGCGTGGCGGTCCTGCCCATGCGCTGGCCCTGCGCTGCTGGCACCTGTGCCGTAACTCCCAGGAGCTACATCCATGGCCTCAGCATCAAAACATACCTTAGATACTTGACTTTCATTTACCGCATAAGTCTATGTGATAAAATACACCCATCTCGCTTTCCTGGCGCCTTTGCAACGCAGATGTGTATGCAAGCTTAGGAAGTAAACCACCAACTGCAAACACTTCTTCACAGGCCATGGGTGACCCATTCTGGGGCAGAGGAGCAGTGAGAATCAAGGAGCAGTGGAGGGCAAGGAGTGAACTGCAAGGAGCAGTTCCAGAACAGAAACCACCATGCCTTGACCCCAACCATCTGCATTGCCCATCACCTCACTGAAGGCACTGGGAGGGAAAGTGGGAACCAGTGGTGAAAACAAGGGGAGTTGAAGTGAGGAAGGAGGGGGGAGACGTGTCTGTCTGAAGTTGAGCGTGAAGAAAGGTGAGGAAAGGTGTTTCGCTGAGTATTTGTTCAATAGTATATGGTTTCTTTTTTTCCCCTCAATACCCAAATCAGTAATTAAAAGTTTGTTAATTGGCAATAAAACAAATGAAGTGAAATTTCCTGAGCTGAGACTGTGTTGCCTGTGACACTGCAGAACAGCTGAATGACAGCCAGGGCTGGTGAAAAGCAGGCCCCAGGGGGATGGAAGGGCAGCGAGTACGCTCTGCGTACCAGCACAGAAAAGCCAACATGCAGCAGCAAGCTCTGAGTGACACGTAACTGCCACTGTCAGCTCCCTCCAGACACACTGGTGAAGCTCCTGGGGGAGAGCTGAGCAGAAAAACAAGCTAAACAGATACATTTTGGGCTAAAAATGCCCTGGAGAGACTTTGCCAGAGCAAAAAATGTGGCCAACGAGGGTGACTGCTGTTACTCGCACTTGTAAGAGATTATTTGTGTCACCTCATTTTCAGCACATAATTACGGGACAAGTCTTCTTAGGCTCCTAATATAGTCAGAGATGAGACAGGTCCCTTCAAATTATGTTTTAGGGCTGGTACTTAACCCAGGTGCTCTGAATCTCCACCTGGAAAAGCCCATTTATCTCTGTTTTCTGAACTCGGAGTCCGGAGGGGCTGTCTGGCTGAGTAAGCTCCCTAAGGTGAGGGTGGCCTTAAGTTTGGTGGCCTGACTTTTGCCCTTGAAACAGTCTAGGTACCAATAAGTCCTTCAGCTTGCCAGGATTGCTAATGAGTAGCCCTGCTTACCTATCAAAGCATCAGAAATAACGCTTGGTAATTCTTCCCAGACTACAACATTTGATTTTATTTGGGTTGAGCTTCATCTTGGCCGCAACTTAGCCACTACCTAGATACGTAAAGGTAGAAGGATGTTTTACATGGAAGAAAAGGCCTACTCTGTTCACCTGATTCGTAATGATTCATACTAACCTGTCCAGTGAATATCTCATGTTGAGGTTACCACAGTGTAGTATTCTCAGGGTAGGCTTGGCAGAAATAAACAAAGGCAGGCATGCAGTGACATGAAAAAGACACTTAAGCACCAATAGCAGTTATTCTAACATATGGTAGGAGTGCAATTCAGTCACTTAAACATAGGTAACTGGTACCATTTTAGAAACCCCGGCGTATTTTGCCCCATCTCCAGTTGCCATTGGGAAGAGCCAAGGTCTCTCAGGCAGCCCTGTGTTTTAGGGCATCTCTACCGATGTTAGAGACCTTTGTTTAGGCAACTGAATTGTACCCTGCCAGTCCTGATATTTGCATGGAAATGCAAGTCGTGGTGAACAGTACCTAGTAATTAATCACATTGTAATTACCCCTTATATGTTCAAAACATCAATACAATTTGCATTGAGGCTCGGCAATAAACATTCTGCTGATATAGCTACATGGAATATATGGCTATCCCAGGATTACTTGGCTTTTCAAAATCTGGTTCTGGATGCATCTGCTACTCTTCCAGGATGTAGAGCTGGGAGGCCAGAGATCGTGTGGCCAGAAAATGAAAGGGGAACAATATATAGGAAGCTTCCTGCACCCTGTACAGAGGAAGATTCAAAGGAAAATAATGGTGAAAATTTGCTATGATGGACTGAGAGGAGAAGAAAGATGGTACCAGGAATGGTAAACAAAGACAGGAAATAGCCTGCTGGTGGTGTTAGTTCTTGATTAGGAGCCCGTTAAGTTTTGGCTAGAGGGCTAAACCCAGGGAGACATTTTGTCAGCCCAAATGTGGAGAGAAAACAGAAAGACAATAGAACAATTAGACAGAGGAAGAGAGCAGAAGTGAACAAACACATTGCCCCTATTACAATAACACACAGCTAGAGCTTTGTAGCAATACTGCCCAGCTGCCTTTAGACTAACTGAAAATGAGAAAATAAATCAAACTTTCTTTTGACTGTCAAGGGTAAAGAGAGAACTGTTTCTTTTTCAGCCACTGGTAACCCGATAGCTTGCCACAGTGTATTTCACATAAGGAAGTCTGTAAAGCAACATCTAAGTGTTCCTTGTGATTAATATTCCTTGTGATCTCCAGCCACCTAATCGCATCCTGACCTCAGTGAGGGTCAACTGTGAGAAGGGATGGGCTGTGGGAGCAGGGTGGGCTACCAGGAGGTGCTGGTGAATGATGGAGCAGCTGGAGAGAAAAAGAGGACCTCTGCAGACATGAATAAATAAATAATGGCAAACCAAAGGCACTGACCTCAGGAATAATGCCACGGGTCTAGAGCTGTACAGAGCTATTGAAAGAAGCGGAGCAATCCATTCCTAACGTCCAGATGCACTGAATGTAGGATATGCTTTTTTCTTCAATTTAATCCAAAAAACTACGGCATGAAATGCAGTGCTATCCTGAGGCACACGACACCAAATCTGAAGGGATTCCTAGGATGCATTAACCAGTGCTTGGACTGCCAGATATGCTATATAACACACGATAGATACTCTGCTCCGCACGGTTAATTCTTGCATTCTGAATGGTAACAATGGTATTAAGCTTTCCTGTAATTTTTTTTCAGGAACTAGGTGCTTTCCTGGATACCTAACAGCCTGGACTGTAAGACAGTCTCTCTCCCATCCAGGTAAACTGTGCGGGCACCGCTGGTCTTAGCCAGATGTGTCTGAGCTGGTGGTCCATTAAATGTAGCGCCTGTGCACACAGATTTCACATTATGTGGATGAGGCCAGCTGGATCAAATATACACAATGCCAATTTTCTTTGCAGCATAGGGTTTCTCTGAATAGGCGCTGTTTGGTAGCCTGGAACCATGCAGACCTCCAAGCCAACCGTTTACCCAGTGTGTCTAAAATCCTTAACATGGCTCAGATTTTTTTTCAACAGGACACCTTTAACTGCTTATAAGCAAGTTCATTTCCAATCTGTTCTATTTCCTCTTCTTAATCTTTTCCTCAGAACATGCTTTCAGCCATTAAAGTGTCCAAGTCAAAGAAAATGGGCCCAGGCATCGAAATGACTAATAGTCCCCTAAAAATATCAGGAAATCTGAACTAGTGTACTACACACATTTTTGTTTCCCCTTGAAGAAAAAAAAAAGGCTCTAATTCAGAAAAAATGCTCAATTTCCATTTTTTATTTATGCAAATTACACTCTGAATAAATAAATCTACATAATCTCACATCCCTGCTAGACAACTTGCAGTAACATTTGCCAAGAGAAAGACAGGCTTTTCTGATACTAATGCATAAAACATGCTGAATAAAAAAATTAAAACAAATCATATTGAGTAAATAGCTGCTGTGCAGCTCTGGAAAGAATAATAGATGGACTGATGAGTTACTCAGGATTGTCTTGTTCAATTATTTCAAACATGCCACCAGTTAAGAGTATATTTAAGTTAAGGTTTTAATAGAGACGATGATATCGCAAACTGCTAAAATCTATAGGAATTTTTTCCTTTAATTTCCATGGAGACCTCTCTGCTGAAGCCCCCAGTAATGTCAGGCTGTTGGCCCTGGAAGACCAATCTATTCAACATGTAGCTGATGTGCTGTGCAGGGGCTGCAGCTCCAAGAAAGCAGATCTCTTAGGCTGTTTTGGGAATGTAGGAAGTGCCTTCCCTAATAAGATCAAAACTATTCCTTGCTCTGTGTATCCTCAGCCCATGTGAGATACAGGCTTGGTGACTGTAAAGATTGCCACCGGTCTTGGGACTGCAACACAGGAAGGATGAAAAAAAAATCAATGGCAGTATGTTCTGATTAGGTATCAGTGGCCTTTTCCCACTCTGATTGCATAGGGCAGATGCTGAAAGGCAACTCTTATTCTTGTTGGTCCATCTAGAAACTATCAAACTCCAATCATACTTGGGGCTTGGACACTCTCCTGAAACCTTTCAAATACCTTTTCACACTGGAAAATCTATTCTGGACAGCTGAATCCTTATGCTCTTTTCTCTAAAGAATTAAGACTAGTCAATGGAGCTAGGCCCACCAAAAGTCTTGAGTATTATAAACTGCATCACCAAATTTTTAGATTCTGTGATGGTTTGTGGAATTTGAGGATGTCTTTTCTCAGTGGAGAAATGTAAGTAAGTTCCTTACATGCTTTCTGGGGGTAGTAAGGTATGGGATATGCAAAGCCTACAGACGGAGTAGGAAGATGCCTAAAAATGTCAGTAAGAAACCTTAAGAAAGTATGATTTAAGATCTTGCCTCTGCTAAGAAATCACAGTCACAAGACTGGCACTAAAATCAGTGTTTTCTAACAACTACCTGCGGGAGGATAAGTTCTTTCTACTTGTTTACTGTATAGTCTGGTGGTTAAGAGCATACATTGGGGATATGGTATGTCAGCCATATCAACCAACTGCCAGGAGAACTTCTCTTTGGTAGGCTATTTGGTGTTGCAGACTGAGTTATTTACTTGTCAAATCTGCTCCACTGTGAGCAAAAATACCTGAATATACTTTGGAAGAGAGAAAACGACTGACCTCCAAATAAGCAGCAAACAGCCTGGTGGTTGTGGCACTTGGCTTTGACATCAGGTCAAAACCAATTTGGACACAGCGGAGATTTGAAGGCGAGCCTGTCCCCTTGCCCACAGGGCACCTCCTCCTGCAAGGTCTAGTAGGCTGGCTTGGAGAATGCCTCGCAGATCAGGTCCTTTGGCCAACGTAGGATGGGTATACCTTGATGAGAGAAACATGGCATGGCAGATACCTATGCCCTTGGAGATCTTACTAGCAGAGAGTTAAAAGGGTTTGGGGAATTACAGTGAGGTCTGCATCCATGCATACATCTGCTAGAAAGGCTAGATAAGGTAATGTAAATTCCAGGATTCCAAAACCTGTGGTATTGGATTTAAAAAGTTTTTATTTTTAAATCCATTATTTTAGAGAAATCTTACAATTAAAATAGGTAAATCTGAAATACTTTTTGTTCATATTTTCAAGCTCATTTCGAATTGCTTGGGCTAGAAACTTATTTTTCTGCTTTTTAAACAAGAGCTAAGCTTCTTATTTAAACAAAAAACTCCAGAAATCACAAATTTAAAAGAACCATCAAAAATTTTGAGATTTATAAAAAAAGGAGGAGAATTTGACACTATAGACTTTTGTGACAACATAAGATTAAATTTGGCTTACTGAAGATACGGGAATACTCAGCTCCACAGACGGGAAATGCAAAGGAAGACTCAGATCCGAGACTGGCTGTGGTCAGTTCCTACATAAGTAAGACACTGCTTCAGGAGTCCTTGATTTTCCTTGTTTCCCTGTGCAGTGGCTGGCCATATCCCCTAGGGAAATACGAATTCTTCTCTCTGCTGGCACTCCAGAGCTTCGTAACCAGCAGCTTGGCAGAGAAGGAGGAGAAAAGGGGGTGGAAAAGACTGCTCTATCTTTTCTCCACAGCAGATATGTAGGTGAAGTCTTCAAAACAAGTTCAAGCTGCTTCCTGTTCCAGGGCTACTTGAAGCTACTTGTCCATAGGAGTTTCCAAGTTACATTTTTTCTTAGATAATCTAGGTGCAGTTGAGCATCTCAGTATTCCCCAAACTGCTGCAAACTCCATAGTTTACTCCTAGGTAAGGCAAAAACTAGAGGGGTTGAATATGGGCCTTAGTAACTGAATGATCAGGGATCTTTGCAAGCTTCTGATATGGCAGACCCCTATCCACTTTGTGACTTTATCTTGTACTCTCTGGATAGAGCAGGATATCTATTATTCCAAAATGCATGGCTTGCTAAAAATCCCAGCCAAGTTATAACTAGATTCCACATATTGATTTATTAAACCGGAGTTTTCATAATTTTCACAATCATGTCAGTCAGTCCTTCCGTCACATAAAAATAAAATGTGACCGCTCGATTAGACCTTTTGTCTGCAGAAGGGCTCATTTCCCACCTTGCCTTAACTGTGGCTGCATGCCAGAACATGCTTATACTGGGTTGAAACTGAACTATATATGAATTCCCACACCAGTTTTTTTTTTTTATTGTTTCCCTGACTTTAAATCTAGGACACAGTATAACCCAGCTGTGCAAGTCATTGTCTCGTGAATCAGTTTCTCACAGAGCGAGGGAAAAAAACCCCAACGCCTCCAACAAACTGGCAGTACTGTTATAAGGTGATTGCCTAGAGAGAAGCCATCGGAGCCGCCACACGCACAAACTTGTTCAGGCTAGTAAGCGTTGAACTTTGCCTTTGTTTAAATCATCAACAGAATGCGAATTAAGTGAAATGAATACACTTTGGAATATTTAAAAACCAAGGCATTTCTGTTTTTCATGTAACATCCTAACTCTTAGTGAATAGTTTAGTCATAATCTCCCTTTCAAGCTGCTTCCTTGTTCCTCTGATGTGATGGACAAGGCATTAAAAAGACAGTCAGTTAGATGTAGGTTTTGAAACAGTATGTTAAAACGCCAGAAGGACACCCCTCGACCGCCCCCCCCCCCCCCGGTTATCGATTAGAAGGACAGAAGGCTGATACTTGATAGGTTTTGCCTGAATATAAATCAATAACGAACGAACATAAAGAGAACAGATGTGTTCAGTAGCAGCAGTGGCTTGCGTAACGCAGTCTAACGTCGCAGTGGACAGATTTATTCTACCCACAGCACTGAAAATGCGTTTGACGCTTTCCACACAGGGTCCCTCTTCTCGGCTTCGGTCCGTGCGGCGCGCCAGCCAGCGAGCTCGTTCCGGACCGATCCACCTCGCTGCCGCCAGACCCGGCCGGTGACGCTCCGGTTCGGCAGCCGCAGGGCCCGCTGCGGAGGGGGGGAAGCACGCCCAGGCGGCGGCGGGCCCATATCCCGGTTTATGGCCTCCTCTCTCCCCAGCCCCCCGGCACCTGCTCCCTCACCGCGCCCCGCGGGTCAAGGGGGGCCGCGGCAGGGCTGCAGCCGGAGCCGCCCAGCAGCGCCGGAGGCGGCAGCCTGCGCGCCCGGGCGCTGGGGTAGCGCGAGTGCCGGCGGGCAGCCAGGCCCGGCGGGCGGCCGGCGCCAGGGAGGCCGCCCTGAGGGGAACCCCAGCGAGAGGCGGGGAGGCAGCGCGGGGCAGGGCGAGCCGGGCCGGGCCGCGCCGAGCCGGGCCGGCGGGAAGCCCGGGGGAGGCGGGGAGCGGCGGGACCGGGGAGCGGCGGGACCGGGGCGCGGGGGGGGCGGCTGTCAGGCGGCTCTGTCAGCGGGAGGCGAGGGCGCGGGGGCGGGGCCGGGGCGGGCGGGGCCAGGGAGGGGGCGGGGCGAGGCGGGCGTGCGGCAGCCGGCTGCCGGCAGGGCGCAGGCGCGGTGGCGGCCGCCGGCGGTATCCCATCAGTCTCCGCGGGCGGCGGGACGCGGTGCTGGGGCGGCAGGCTGAGCATGTCGGAGAAGAAGCAGCCGGTGGACCTGGGGCTCCTGGAGGAGGACGACGAGTTTGAGGAGTTCCCGGCAGAAGGTGCCGGGCGGGGCGGGGAGGGGACGGGAAGAGAAGAGAGGCAGTGGCAGTAGTAGTAGTAGTAGTAGTAGTAGTAGTTCCGCCTGTAGGCCGCGGCCTGGGCCGGGCCGGTCGGCCGAGTCGGGGAGGGAGCGCTCGGCCTCCGGCGAGCGGGAGCGGGGCGGCGGGGCTGGGGCGCGGTTTGTCAGCGGGTCCCTGCCTGCAGAGCAGCCCTCGGGGTCTCCGCGGCGGCGCGATGCGTCTCCGCATGGACCGCTTCGGCGGTACGGAGGCAGCTTTCCGGTGCCCCGCCGGTCCCTGCCCCCCTCCCCGCCCCGGTCAGAGGTGCGGGGCTGCAGCCCCGTCAGAGTCGGGGTCGGGCACGAACGTGCTGCCTGTGGCCAGCCGTGCTGGTTTCGCGGTGGCGGGCACACGGCACTGGAAGTGCTGTGTCATTGTGCGAGGGGGCTGGCAACAAGTGCGGGAGAAACTTGCCGCACCTCAGCTCTCGGGGTGAGAATCGCTAGGGAGAGGCGGGAGGAGGGGCGGAGTGGAAGGTGGGAAGAAGTGGGAAAAGGAAATAATGGGCTCTGTAGTTATTCTGAATCTCCGTACCTTTTGAGGCACAAATATTTATTTACGTGTTGGTTTGCATTTCGTAGGTACAGATATATTGAATGAGGAAATTAAATCTGGACTTCGATAAAACAACTCCGTGTCCTTTTACAGCTATAATCTTGAAGAGATCCCTGTTAGGGCATGGTGGTTTTCTCCAGGTCCTTAATTCTGGAAGTTGTCTCGAGCTGTGGATAACGAGAAATGATATAAAACATGGTGGATGAAGTGTCAGGGTGTTTTTTTTTTCTCGTAATGTCTTCATTATGTGTGATTTTTTTTTTTTTTTTTTTTTTTTGTGGCCTTACGAGCCTTAGATGTTCTGAATCCTTTGGTACCAGTAAAAATAATATTTTTGCACTTATCGACAGAAAAAGTTATTAACATAGTTGAGATGATAGCTAAACTAAACTGAGAAGACTAGCCCTTCTTTTCCATATGTGTTTCCTAAACAGGCAAAAAAATGTTTGTCTTATTTAATGTAAATAAAGTATTTGCAGTAGGGATGAAGGAAGTCTTTGAAGCATGCTTCTGAACCTTGGATTGGACAGAACACTGAGTTGCTGTTACAGAAGGTGAAATTAATTATACTTGAATCTAGTTGTACTACTAAAACCAAGTACTGTGCAAACTTTCTGGGTAGAAGAGAGATTTATTAAAGAGGGACCACAATCAGGGTTCTTGCTGATCTATCTTGCAAAAAATAAGAACCTCTAAAGAGGCCCATTTAAATCTTCAAAAGAGATAATAATTTTGAGATGTTATAAAGAATGTTCAGACCACTTTGAATGTTATCTTCAGTGCTTAGGAAAGAATCATCATACCTGTGTGCTCAAACCCATGCCAAATTGTTGTTTTTTCAATTTAAAACATCACTTTCTATGCAGCAGAAAAACTTTGCGTTCTATTATCCAGTTTTTCTCCAAAGGAAATTAGATAATGCAAACTTATGTTAAGGGATAAAAACACTAGCTTTTGGGGAATTTCTTTTATTCAGACTTAAAATTTTTCTTCAAATGATTTATCAAATCAAGTTTTTGTATCAAAAGCAGATGTGTCCTATTTTTATAGGATACTTTATTTGAAGTGTAGCATGATAGATTCAAGTGTATGCGAATTGGTCACTTACAGACTTTTTGCACAATGCTCTTCAGAGTGTAAAATGTAATGTGTAAAACGATACAATTTTAGTTTTCTTTATCCTCTACTCTAAAACCTGTTTTTTGTTTTCCTTTCCCGAGTGCAAACTACGGCAGTGATCAGTATATTAATTTTTTTTTTTTAATCCAGCCATGACAAGTTTCTAAAAATTGATTTTGTAATTTTGGTGTATATTAGTAATACTTAATGGTAGCAGGTTCCCAAATGTTCTTAATACTTTCAATCCCAGATAATGCTTTATTATTTTTTTACATAGTCACAGGCATATAATGTAGCTGGGAATAATCACATTAGTATGCAATTCTGGGCTATAGTGTCAAGTTACATATACTGTAGAATCTTATAGCTACAGCGATGAGAATATAATTTAGGCTTTACTTTCACTCTCTTCCCCTCAGTGTGGAAGATAACATGGGCTTTTTTGACTCTTCTTCGCTCAGTGCGTTTTGGAGCATGTTTTTGCAGTCTCCTCCGCTGACCACTTATGACTGAAGCTGCTGTTTGTTGTGCTGGATACTAGTTACTATGACTTTTCTCAAATTTGTAGATCTGCCTGAGCTACTTCCACATCAGTAGATGAAAAGTTTGACCCTGTGTTCTTTTTAAACTGTTTTGAGCTTTTTTTTTTCGTATCTTTGAAATTCAGATAAATGATGTGAGTGGTAAAGCTTTTATTTTGACACCCCACCCCCCCAAAATATCCATTGTATATAAATAGGCAAAGCTTATTGGAGATAGTACTAAACCAAAATCCTTCCCTTTGAGAAATTAGCAGCACGACTAAATTAAAATAATGCTTTTTTTTATACTGGATTTTTTTCTTCACCTTTTCGTCCCAGTTTCTTCTTTTGCTGTCCTTAGGACCAGTAGATTTTCTATGCTCCTTCATCTTTTCCCATTATGTAATTTATTTGAGTAGGGAAGTTTAATTGTAATGCCTTCTACATGTGTGTCTTTAATCAGTTACAAATGGATTTTCCTGTCCTGGTTAATCTCAAATATTAATTTTTTTGCCTGTCAATGCTGGAAAAAGGAGGAGAAAATGCAAGGAAAAACCTTCATTCTTATAAAGTTAGTTGTTCACAGTGAATTAGTTTTTAATCTTTCACCCTACTAGCTTCTTTTCATACTTCATCATAATGTTAGTTTGGACCTTAGTTCTCGAAGCTTTCTCTGGATGGGCAGCCGATGGCTTACTGAATTGTAAGGAGAAGAGTAGTGTTATCTCTTTAAATATACTAATAGACTTTGAGAAATACAAGGTCACAAGTGTGAAAATTGGGGTGCTTCTTATATTGGTAACATTAGAAAAACTTGGTGTCTGTCAGTAGAAGAAAACTGAGAAACTTGTGTTCCCCAGTGAAGTAAACTGACTTGTATTTACATAGTGATTCTAAGCCTTCCTGATTTTTCATTTTTGTCATTTTTCTAAACTAGGTAGGTAGTTTGGTCTTAATTTTTTTTTTTTTTTTATAATGAAGCATTAGGTGGGTGATCAGTAATTTGTCAGCGGTGCCAGATTACTTTATTAGAGGAAAAATAAAAATTACATTGGCAAATGGGCGTTTAGTGTCTTGCTTCTGTAAGGAAACAGCTTCTGCTGTTTTGAGAATCCAGAAGTAGCTGGTTACGGGCAGTAACTGCTGTTTGCAGATGCCTCTCAATTTGCCTTTGCTTCTGCATCACAGATAGGTTTTCAGCATTTATCCACAGGCTCTCTGCAGCTGATCTGAGTGAACTGAGGATCTGTGTGTATGTGTTTTGGCAAAAGCATTTGATACATATTTACTTTTTTAATCAGAAAAAAGTATTTAAATACAAACCTGGAATTGCAAACCTTTTGTAGAGCTTTTAGGAGTCAAGTACTCAATACTGTTTTCTTTTTACGGTGGTGCTGCAGCTTGTCCGTTTGTATGCAAAATGTCTCTTTATGAATGTGTAATCCTGCAAGCCATGATGTGAAGTGTGTAATGATTTTTTTATTTTTTACCAAGTTGCATTTTTATTATAATACAAGAAATTGTGAGGTATTTTTTAGATCTTTCTGTGCTTTTTGGTCTTATAAACACTTAAATATGATCCAGACTGTTCTGTTAGAAAAATTTATTACCAGCAGAAGTCTACCTTGCCCAGAGGTAAGACATGGTACCAAAGCAATGCAGCATGCAATATTTAGACCTCTTTTTTGTCTTTAGATTGGACTGGTTTAGATGAAGATGAAGATGCGCACGTCTGGGAAGACAATTGGGATGATGACAATGTAGAAGATGATTTCTCCAATCAGTTAAGGTAATTTTATTTTTAGCTTTCTTGTTCTAGAAGATGGGTAAAATGTTTAAAATGGCATTGTTTAGTTAATATCTGAAAGTTTGAAATCTGCTTACTTTAACAAATAGAGATCTGAAACTGAAATAAATGAAAGCTCTGCTTTGTGCTTTTCTGTCTAAAGCCTTTCAGAACCAGACTGGAGGGATTATAGCACAGTGAAGTACTGATGAGCACTTCCATCTTTTAATAATTGTACTGTGAGCCTGGAAATATGCCTAATGTCATTGACGTGTTCAGGCTTTTGCTGTGCTATGCAACTTAAACAGTACAAAGATCTCTGCAAATGGTGATACAGTTGACAATTTTTCAATTTAACATGAATAAATCCTTTTCTAAGGACTTTTCTGCATATATGTGAAAATTCTGAATTGTACTGCAAAGACTAATGGCAAGGGATCCAAGATTATCTCTTCTATGTGGTATGCAAAGTGCGTTAAAAATTTTTTTCTATACCTTCAAATAGCATTGCTGTTCTTTGTCCAAACGGACAAATTTTTAGAGTTCAGTTATCTATATTAATGTTAAGAGTCCCTTCTTGTGTGTGGTGAGCATGCTGTTTATGAGCAACAATAGCAAAGTAATTGTTCATCACATGCTTTAAAAAGAGTGATAGCAATTTGGGTACCTCCAATCCAGTTGTTTAATCCTCTTTGTCACTTGTAGTTTCAGTTAATCCTTTACTGATGCATAATTATAACTTAAATTGTTTCAAGCATCAATACAGAGTCACATTTTATTAATCCCTCAGTATGTTGCATGAGGAGCAAACTGTCTGTAATACAGCCTGGTTGAACAGTTCCTGGGCTGATCTCCCTTGTTTTACTCAGGTGAAAGTGATCCTTTATGTAGAAGGTACAAAAATAGTCTGTTGGTATAGTTGTTTCTTACAAGTTTGAAATACAGTTAAAGTGTAATATTGGAAAAGAAGCAGTCTTTCAAGGGATAGTGTAATTCCTGATAAACATAGTTGATCTTGACAAACCTTCAGTAACTGTGCCTTAACTGTAGCCTGTAGTATTGGTGACTGTATACCAGTGTGAAATGATAGTTTGTAATGTTGCTTCATTGCAGCATGTTTCTATTTCATCTTTAAAAAGAAAATGCTGCAGTCCTCCACTTCTAAAATTACACTACTAAGTATGTAAACTAACCTAAAATATTTTTTGAGATTTGGACTACTGTATCTATATGTATGCTAAGACTAGGAGATAAAACAGGATGTAGTTCTGGCTGGGGTGTTTTGAGGCAGGTGAGAAGCAAAGTGGGGGGCAGGGCAGGAGAGATAACATTTGCGGTTGCTGACTGGCTGTCCTGGCCACAACTAAGGGGAGCAAAGCAATCCTTTTCCCTCAGAATTGTTTGCTGGAAGGAGTAGTGCACTAAGATTTAAAAATATTGCAGTCTGGTATTTTTATTTAAAATGAACAAAGAAAAAAGTTAAAATTATTTTGGAAGTATGTGCATTTAAATTGCTCAGATTAGCGAGCTCATTTGGTTTAAGGAAATCTTGAGAATAACTGGTATAAAACAATATTTTGTTTTTTCTAATGTGTCTGGAGTTGTTGCAGGCTCACACATGCTGCTTTGTGCCATATAGTTGGACTCCGGCCACAGTGGGTCAGAGGACAATAACTGTGATTAAAACAAGTATTTGAATTTTTCACTTAGAAGTCACTTTTAGTGATCTAAGACACTAAGCTGAAATTGAAGAACTATAGAGTAAGTGAGGTTAAGGTTATTGGTATGAACCAAAAAGCAGTTGCAACACGATCATATTATTTCTGAAATGACTGTATATTGTGCAGTATATTTAATTTGTAAAAATGCAAATGTCTAACAATATTTATTTGTATGTTTTAATATACCTCACTTTTTCTCTATACAGAGCTGAATTAGAAAAACATGGATACAAGATGGAAACCTCGTAGTTTTTGCTGAATATGGAGTGGTTTAACATTGAACTGTGGATAGACTATATTGACAAAAGAAGAAAAAGTGGAAAATGAGAAGACACACTTAGTTCATTATCTGCTTGGATTTATTATTGTTTTGTATAAAAAAATAAAGTTTTTAATCTTAGCCTAGTCATATGTTCAGCCTCTACTAACCTGGTAACTTGTATTTCAGTTCTGACATGCCTGTGTGACAGAATTCATGGACTTGCCTAGAATGCTACTAATGATCTGTCAGTGGCTGATGGTATTGCACCAGCTCCCGTCATAGGGAACTAAATAAGCTTTACCAAATGAAGACTAGTGAATGTTTCTGTCATAGGGAAAGTGGAGATGTCAAAAAGAAATAAAATATTCATGTATTCCAATTAAAATGCAGCAGAGGTAGAAAGGAGTTTTGGGGAGTGATAAAGCTTATTTTGCCTCAAGATTTTATTTCATAATGACTTGTTTTATTTTTGTTAGTAATTTCATGTGGGTGCCAGTTTGATAGACTCCAAAGATAAAACCCAATTTAAAGCGCATCTTACAGCAGCAGAAATCCAAGCTCTCCAATCTTGGTCTGTCATTTCTCAAGCCTGTTAAAGAGGAGACCTCTCTAGAGGTGAAAGTTCTGTTCTTATGCTTATTTAAGCCTAGGCATCTCTGCTGAAATTGCCACCAATTTGCCAGTTACAGCAGTTCTGTATCACACAAACATGCCTGCTGAGAACGGAAATCAAACTTCCAACTCATTTTGTGGAGACCAACGAATAGTTGCCATATAGATACAGTAGTAGTGACTGGATTAGATTACTCTCTGAACTAGAAAATAGAAGGTGGAAATTACAAAACCTATTACCAATTCCATGAATCCTCCCCAAAGGAACTGTTAAAGCTGGTGTACGCAAAGACATAGGGAGATATGGTGATCCTGGAAGTGTAGGCCATGATTGCAAATGGGAAAAAAAAAAAAAATTTTTTTTAGTAAAGGGGCAAGTACAGCTATATATTAATGGAATTTGAATAAGCTGTTTGCTTTATCAGCAGTTCACTGTAGAGAAGCAGAGACATTATTTAAAGTGAGCTTTCAGAATAAAGGTATTAGTTGATGGGCATGCAATAATGGTATGAAATGCTTTAACCTTGTTAAGTAAATAACTGCGTATCTTACGTTATAATTGCATTTATTAATGCAAAATGCTAGGAAGCTTCCCCTTTCCCAAATGATTTAGGTAGTGTGATACTCATGGTGGAGGCAAGATTCACTGTGACCCTTAACTGCTCTCTGAATATAGCTCTGTAAAGACTGAGACCTTCCCTTGCCCTCTGAATGGTTCTATAAAACTAAATGTTTCAGGTGGTGTTGGATGCCTTCAGTTTGTCTGGTTCTGTACTGCTTGGGGAAAGAAAGGGAGGCCCTTTCAAGTAGGCTTGCCTTATGATTGAGTGACTTGTTCAGATAGAAACGTGTGGCTCATGCAGCCCAATGCAGTGGAATACAAAGTTCTGGAGTTCATATTTTGACAAGTAACAAATGAAAAGTCTGTGTATTGAGTGGCAAACAGCAATGCAAACATCCTCAAGTTAGTGTTGGGAGTTTTAAGAGAAAGGTATGTTCAGTACAGTTCTGGGATTGCTGGTGTTATTGACACATCAATATTGGGAAGTTGAGTAAGGAGACTGACCAAAAGAAGATGACAAGCATTATGGAGATGTCTGGTGCAATCTTTTGATAGGGATAGCTGCTTTTCGTTACAGGATTCTGGAAACCTGGCTAAAGCAGCCGTGTCCCATCAATTGCTAGCAGCAGAAGGAAGCCACAGAGGTGGAAAAGCATCTTTGCCTCAAGAAATCTTAGTTTTTGCTGAGCCACAGTTGTCTTATGTTAGTATCTTTTCCTGCTTTCTTCACAAAAGCAGAATTGGGAGGGAAACCTAGGCTGAGGTAGTCTATGGCTCTGCACTCTTGCAATAATAACCTTTGGCTGCTAGCACGTGACCCAAAACCCCCAGCTTGAGAAGAAAGAGAGCAATCTGCTTTGAAGATTGGTTTGATGATACAGTCATGTAATGCTGTCTGCATAAGAGAATTTGTTGCAAAGGAGTAAACAAGTGATGTGCAAAGCGCTACGAGAATGTAGTCTATTGCAAAGTCAAGCGCTTCATGGAGGCTGATGGCCTGTATAATTGCCTCTCAAGTTTTTTTGCTCTCAAGTTTATTGCGTGGTCATATGGTTCCTCTTAAGCTTCCTAGTATAAAAATGACTTGGGAAGCTTTCTGCTTCATACTGGCTGTTTTATTTCTTTCTAAAAATTGTAAAACCCAGCTGGTTTTGAGACAAGCTAAAGTGTTTTTTGCCCATTTTTTTTTCATCTTTGACAGCGTTGGTGTTCTAGAGGGAAGCTGAGGTGGTTGACCAGGATGTCGCTGTAGCAAGTCACTATAGAAATTCACCCTAATTTGCCTGCTATACAACTTCAAAAGGAACTAATCTTCCCATGTGCTTGGAGTTTTTTAGATTGGCCGTGCTGGGAGGGGTTTTCTTTGGAGGTCTTTCTTGGAAATGTTCCAGTGATCCCTGTTAGCTGAGGGATCTATGAAGTGTGGGAGATAGGAAAGCTTTGGGGGTGTGAGGGAGGACGCTCTGAAAGAAGACGGATTTGGGAAGAGGATCTGCAGCCTGGCAAGAGTGGGAATGTGGTGGAGAGAGGGAGGTTTGGCAAAGATCTGAGCGCAGGAGAGGTTGGGCTTTCTAGTTACGAAAGTAGGCCAACACGTGGAGGTGTGTGTGTGGCGATTGGGTGTGGGCTGCCAGGTAGTCTCTGTTCCCTGTTGTGGGAAGGAGATGCAGGTCACAAAGAGGTTGATGTCGCCCTGTGTTTGGGGACCTAGTCTCCTCCCCAGCCCGTCCCTCAGCCGAGCTGGGAGATTCTTGGACGCGGTGTCATTAGCCTGAGCCACGCTGGGGTACGCAGCGTGCCTCTACAGCTCTCTACATGAAGGCTGAGGTGGTGGTCTGCAGCGTGGGGAAGGTTGGCTCGCTTTAGCCTAGATGCTGAGGATGTCCCAAGGCAAAGCGCTGTTCAGCTACCTCAGAGGAAAGCTCTTGAAGGGTCCCTGACTGCTAATGAGTTTGGTGCTCTCGCTTTACCTTGATCCTTAAGAATCTATACACAGGTAAGGAGAAATGCAAAGTCACAGGTGAGCGCACAAAATGGTGAATTAGAATTAGTCCGAATTAGAATTAAGGCTGTCTGGAAAGCCTTCAATTCATCTCTTTTGTTTCAGAAAAGCACTTGGTGTTTCCTCATCAGGTCCCTGCCTCCCTCTGCTAGCTTGCACAACAGCACAAACAGCTTCCCTAGATACTTTCTGCCACTGGGTCACAGTGTGTCCTGTTCGCTGCTTATCGCACCGTGTCCACACAGTGCTGTACAGACCGAGGGAGTAAGTTTGGGTCTCCACATCACAGCAGTCTGTGTCCTTTGCAGATGCTCTAATATGTTTTCCACCATCCCTAGGAGACGGAGAAGTGTTTTCCCCTCTTTGAAGCATACGCTAATTTTAAGTGCTCGGTGTGAGACCCCAGGACCTCATGTTTCACTGGATACGGTAGTATGTAAAATGCTCTGCACGTTTGAATGTTTCTTTAGCTTCAGTTACTGCTGTGCATATTCAGCATTTCTGCTGATCAGGATTTATGGGGTATCAAATCAGCCACCCAGAAAAGGAGGAACACTCATTACAACCTTTGCAGCTTTTGTAAGGAGTGAGGCAAGGACTCCACAAGTCGCTACCTTCCCCTGCTAGCTTTTTCTTGAACCTTATTTTTTCTTATCCTGTTTTTTTCTTCAACACTAACAAGGACTAATAAGTCCCCTGAGGGAGGGGGTGAGTATAGGAAAATACATGATCATAAAATTAAAGACTATGAGAATACATATGTATGGAAAAAGGAATTTATATTGCCCACAGTTACAGTTCCAGCATTTCCTATCTTTTACGTGTCTGACTTTACAGCCCTAATAATAATCTTTTAATGCAGGTATGATTTTGTGTTTGCATAATAATACACCTAAATTTGATTTAATTCCAAGGCATGCAGGGAAGTAAGAAGATTGATGCCCAGAAAGTTTTTGTGATGGAATTTTACTAAAGAATGAATGTTATGTAACATTTCAAACACACCGAGATCCTTCAAGATGAAGTGTGTGATATAAATGTAAAATATTTGCAAACTATAATTTAGCAACCGTTTTAAAATCACAGTCAGTATTCCAACCTCTTACATGTGGTGTGTGCGATCCTTTGTCAACTGAGAGCTAAGGGCAGTGAATGTGAGATTCATTAAATAATTATATAGGAACATTAATTTCAAATTAATTTCAACAGTTGTCTTAGACATTAGCAACCAAATTAGGAGACCAGAGGCAAACAGTAATGCAGCTTAATACTTTTAATAAATGAAGGCATTTGAAGTGATTTACATAAATCAGATGATAAGCCCTCATTTAATGGGCTTCCAAGTGCTCCCCGCCTCCCCTTCCCATTCCCCTTTGCATGTTTCCAGGATGTGGCCATGCTCTGCATCTCCCTGGCTCTCTCATTACATCGTGCTTTTCTCAAATCCTTCCTACGTCAGCTTCATAATAAACGGTCAGACTTTCTGGAATTTGTTAGTGTGAGCTGGAACCTTTTAATGCTTCTGAATCTGCAGTGCTGGGAGGCATGGGGAAGGAATGGAGCCACCATTGACAAGGCCCCCAGGAAAATAAATGGGGGAGAATAAAAAAAGCCGATTAGGGTATTGGGGGATGCTTGCCTACAGGCAGGGCAGGGAGATGAAAACCAGCCCATCAGCAAGTGAATGGGTCACACGTAATGGATAATGACCAGCCCTTTTCATCTTTTCTGCAGTGAGCTCAAGGCTCTTAATGAAAAGGAACAGGCACTGGTCTGGATTTACATTGCACCTGATGGAGACACGGCAGCTCCGTGACTCACCGAGGATGCAAAACCAGCCCTGCCAATACTCCAGCCACCGGCCTTGGGTTTCTCCTGCCATAAGCAAAATAAAAGCACTTCCTTCCTGAGGGAGCTGGTAGTCTGTGAGATGTAAAAGGCAAGACAGGACAGCTGGGGAGGGTGGGTGGTGGGCTGTGTTCCCCTTTCTTGTGGTATTGGTTTGCAGTGTCCGAATAGGATGCGGTGGAACTATACAATGCAAGCCTCTAACATCCATAAAGATTGAAAGAATGAATTGTCCCAGTCACAAGGCTGTTCAAGCTGGCAGTAATGGTGGGACCTTGTTTTTCAGGACTTGGATAATGAACCGATGCTACACAGCCAATTCTCCCTCGGGGAAAGCGTTGGGGTGGCTGGGTGGTACCAGCAAATCCAGAAAACAAAGGTGTAACAATTCTGTTTATGCTCAGCTCAGTACCACTTTCTCAAGCCAAAGAGAACTCTTTCAGGTCACAAATGCACAGAGAGGTGTAAGCTCTAGCAAAAGACTTTGATCAATCTGACTCTGAAGTATTTAAGACATTAGCTTTCCTCCTCCCTTCCCAAGCTGTCTGTTGTGCCCTCCGTGCAGGTGAGTGTGAGCTGATGCATAAACTGGCAGAGCTGAGACTGAAGCACATTTTCTTCTTGGCCAGCAATTCACCATGAGGAGGATCCCAGCAGGACATCAGGACAAACAGAAAACTGTGGCAGCCAGAGGCCAGATAAAAAAACCCCAACCTTTTCTACCTGAAGGTTAAAATGGGAAAGGATGAAAATCACTCCTAAGCAGAAAGCAGCATCTGAGAGGGTATGTGAGCACATCACATGGCACTACTGTTCAATCACTGTAAAGAGGGATTCACTCCAAATTATACATGTGAAATGGCAAGACCTCTAATGTAACCAGTAGCATAGATGGTTCCATTACAAGACTATTGCTTCAGTGGCTTTTTAGGGCATATTAATCTTTTTTTTTGTTTTTTTTTCTGGGGCATATTAAAAATGCAGAGGGTGCAGTAAAAAGCGGACCTCATCCCACAGGTATGAGTTCAGTTCTCTGGCTCTCCTGCCACAGGGCCCATCTCCTGATCACAGATGAAGCATTAGGTGCTAAGAAATTCAAGGGATTTCATAAAAATGTGCATTGGATTCTGTTCCTTGCCTAGCTACTCTATGATCAATGTCCATTAGAAGAGAGAGCAAAATACTGTTTCATTGCCTGTGAGCACAGGTAAGATTACATTGGTACTGTACATCCTTCCCAGGATGTAATTTCTAGGCATTACTAGGCTGAAGCCTGCCTCATTAGACACTGTCTGTTCCCCTTTGTAGGTGCTTGCTGTCTGTACCACAAAGAGGGGCTGGCATGGGGTAAGCCTTAAAGGTATTACAGCAGTTAAAAGAGTAATTATAAAACCAATGGGTAGAGATTTGATTGCAACTTGATGGAGCTGCAGAAACTGTGACTCATCTTAAATAGTATATATATATTACAGTTATAAATAGGCTCCTTTTTTGCAGTTGCGATGACATATTTAGAAATCACTGTTCTTTTTAAAAATAACTTTGATGTTATACAGATATCTGGGGCTTGCAGGTTACATTGTTTATTGAGAAAACACACACTTTAGCGGTAGCTTTCTGTCACACCAGGCATGCATGGTGCTTTTACAAACACAGCATCAGACATGGCCCCCCTGCCCGGAGACTCTCAGTGAGACAGAAACAACACACAGGATACACTGCAAGAGAGGATGGAGTGGATTGTGATGGCCATTGGTAAAACAGCATGAATAATGGATGTTCGGGGACAGGCAGAAGAAAGGAAAACAGAGTCTCCTGAGTGAAGAGGTTAGGATGAAGCAAGGGACACCCTGGTTCAGCTTCAGTGGATAAAATGGACTGGATCCAGGTTGCTTCTGGATTGAAAAGACTGATATGAAATGAGCTCACTTCCTAGCTTGAAGAACAGCGTACCTGAAAGGCATAAGGAACTTGGTCAATTTGTTTCATCTAGGAGACAGTGAGTGGTGATCTGATCGTAGTTCTCAAATTCCTTTATGGAGAAGAAAATTGTCCCACAAGGAGATGGCTTTTTAACCTCACAATAAAGGCAGAGTAAGACTGAGAGATTGGAAACTGAAGTTAGACAAATTGAGGTTGTACATTTTTTACAGCAGGTTCTGAATTGAGCCATTGAAAAATTTTTCTCCTTCAGATGTAGTTGTCTGTCCACCGTGGAACTGGTAATCAAGATTAGGCTTCTTCTTGATGCTTTGTGATGGCTGAGCAAGAGGGTGTAGGTGCAATGCAGGAACAGCAGTATGGAAATATGGACTTGTTAAAGGGGTAAATGCAGACGAGTTTCAGTCCTTTCTCACCATAGCTTTCCTGTTCTCCTTCTGCTCAGTACTGCAGTGGTTTTTTCTGTGCATTAATGGTATGCAACGTGAGTTTGTATTGTACCTTCTCTAATCTCTTCCATGACAGACGGCACTAAATCAGGCAGTCTGCCTCCCAGGTGTTTATCTCCTCCTCTTTAGCTTCATCGATGTCAAAGGGTGTTTATAAATTTCACATCGGTGTGGGATCAGAACCTGGAGCCTGAGAACATGGAGTAAAAATGGTCTGCAGCCATGGACTTGAGGAAGCACCACAGTGTTGTCTGTGGTGTGTATGGAGCTGTTCCCCGGGCACCGCTTGACTGCTGGGTCCTTCTGTGTGTAAGGGGCATGGGTCTCCTTTCACTCCTCCTTTGGAAGACTGCAGAGGCAGGGATTTAAATACATCTTAACTAGATTCAAACTCCTTACAAACTTTCAAAATACTGAGCAAGGAGTACAAAGTCTCAAATATTTGATGTTTCCAAGGGGCACTGGTTGAAGTCCGGTGGCTGCAGTCCATCCTGTTGGAACTGTGTTGTGAGCTTCAGCTCTGTAAATTGGGAACATAGAAGTGATTTTTTTTCCCCTAGGAAGTCATATTAGCAAGAGCGCTCTGGAGCTTCCTCTGCAGTTTTGCCGAACCCAGTTCCAGTAGGTGGAAGAGTCTCATGCTGGTCTCACCTTTGCCATTTCCACAGAGGTTTTGAAAACAGGAGAAAGGAGCAGGGAAGAACTACAGAACTGACTCAAGAGAAGATTCACCATAGCAAGAAATGTAAATATTCTGCATATTGGCAAGGTAGCTCAGACAAAAGTGTCATAGTACAAAACCACCTTAATACGGTGAAGGTCCCGCATGCCTGAAGAGCAGCTGTAAGAGGTCAGACCAGAGGCTCTGTGCCCAGAGGGGTCAGGTGCTAGGAGAGCCTGGCTGGGAGGAGCATCCTTACAGCCAAAGCTTCCCATCAGAGATGTGCCGCTAGCGCTGCTGGCAGGTAGACACGGGTCTCCTGTTTTGAGTGGGGAAATGGTCATGGAGGAGCATTTTTGTTTTCATGGGAGGATGTCTCCATGGTGGAAGCTGGTGACTTTTATAGCTACGACGAGTGACGAGCAACAGTGATCATCTGAGGCACTTCAGCATCAGCTCTGTAGTGAGCACTGTTAATCGTCATCACTGATTGCTCTTACTGAGACTTCAAGTGATTGGAGAAACTGCCTGAAGTTCACAAAAGGAGTTGAACCTCTTCAACCTACTGCTGGAAAATCTTGAAAACAAATATATAGGTAGTTTGGGAGGGAACAGGGTAACTCACATATTGCGTTAGTGGGTTTGGAAAAATGTATGAGGAAAGAAAAAATGTAATGGTAGAGACAGAGAGATTTGGAAATGCAAAAGAGGTAAAAGCCACAACAGCCACTAAGCTGAAGAGGGTAACAAATGTTGAATTCAGTCTGGGACCACCTCAGAGGCAAAGGATCCAGCGTTCCTCAGAGAGGTACGCGTTGCATCAGGGTGAATGCTTGTGCCCGATCCCCATGCCTGAGTGCTATAGTGTTTTGCCAGTGTCTGGTATGCAGAGCGGCACCAGGGCCTGGGCTGTGCCTCTCTGCCTGTGTGTCAACACATCTGTTTTACAAAGCGATGGCAAGGTCCCAGGTGGATGGCCTTTGGGGAGAAACCTTCCCCTGGGTAGATACTCCTCCTGCAGGAGGGTGTTCTGGTTTTCCTTACTTTGAAATGTTGGAAGTAGTTGCTGGTTTTTCAAGGACAACTCGTTGTGCAAGCCATTGCACTTCCCCACCTGGGCACACCCTGTGGTATTAGCCAGAATGTCTCTGGACAGAAATTTTTATTTTTCAGAAAATATTTAGTTCTTGAAGCCAGGAGTCTCTGTAGGAACATACCATGTTGAGCTACACATTTCAGATCTGAGATCAGGATAAGCACGGAAGAGAGCGGAAGACTATACAAGGGTTACTGGCAACTCTTTATCCCAGGGCAGGGAGCAGCTGGGTGGGTGGAGGTCCCCTTCCACACCCCTACCTACCACCCACCAGCAGAGGACCTGTGCCCTGGGTGTAGGGGTGGCAGCCAGACCCGCTGGTGATTTGCCAGGCAGGGTCTTTCACTCCGTCACTTGTCATGCAGAGTTTCAGCCGCTCCTGGGTCCATGCTGAGGAAATGGTAATAAATGAAAATTCCATTTTGGGGGGGAATCCCCCACTGCCTATTCAGGAATATTTCTGCTATTTCAAGGAATTCACAGTCTGAGACCCTGTTGGTTTTTTTAATCTGGTAAAGTTTGCTGAATTTATAGCAGTGTAGTTCTCACTATTTTCAATCACCCAACACTTATGTATCTGAAATTTGTATCTTCTCATAACAGATACCTCATTTTTTTCTTTCCCCTGCCACAACAGTCTTACTCAGGTTGCCAGAGCTGTCTTTTAACAGGCTTACAGACCACAGGAGAACTTCAAACTCAGTGCAACCTCTCCATCCCTGGGACTCAACCCAGATGGGTCCGTATTTTGTTACACCTCCCGTGGACTCTGCATCCTCAAATCTGCCATCTGTCCTTCCACCTTGGTCAGGGGATTTAGTAGATGTAGTCGCCCACAGATTTTTCACTTCTAGTGTGCAGGGTTAAAAACTATCCCCTGCTCAGAAATGGGGCAAATTATGTGGAAGCATACTGGGCCAGAGGAAGGGGTACAGAGCTCTGGGCCACCAAAGAGCAGAGGGGAACCACAGGCTCCTGTCAGCTGCCACCTCAGAGCAGGCAAAGACGGTGGGGTGGGAAGAAGAGTGGACGTTGCCTTCTCAGCAGGGTCAACGCTGTGATAACACAGTATGCCATTTTCAATATTCCACTTAACTGCTACCACTGGCACTCTTATAATTAGCAAATAAGTGAATTACATGCTACTAATGATCCCTAGAAATTCCTGTAAGACTTTCCTATTAAAGTGGTCTTTCATGTTATCAGAGGCCAATTCTCTCTTTGATAGTCACCCATTGCTTTGATGGCTTTGAAGTTGCATTTCTGTTTCATTTGAAATAAAACTGAGCAAAGGCAATATTACAATCACAGGCCTGTGTTTGTTTTCATCGGGAATGCATTAGCATTTCAAGGAAAAAAAATCTGCCTAAAAATCACTGGGTGATCACCAGAGCGATGCTCAAATAGGGTTGTGAAGTGACAAGGTGGAAATCCGTGCTCCTGGTAATGAGATGGAAGTTGAGTAACAGCAAAGGGAACGTACATAAAACAGGAGGTGTGCAGAGCTGCATTACTATAAGGGCCATCGAATCACACACATGGTGTCGGGGAGTTGGCACTGCTGATTTTGCTGAAGGTTCAGCAATTTAAGTAACGTAATCAAGTGTCCTAATTGATTGGAGGTTCATTTCCTCTCTTGGAAATCATTAAGGGTGGTCATTGCTTGCTAAAAGCATTTAATAATTCCTGCAATGGAGCGAGGGCATTTCTCCCCATCGCCGACAGAAAGCCATTGCCAGCATGTGGCTGGGGAGCACGGTGGCCAGCAGCTCCGTGCCACCAGCCATTCAGCCCCTAAAAGGGGTGCAATGCCTCCATGCAGGGAGTGAGCCCCACCAGGAGGATGACAGGGTTTTCACAGCAGCTTTGCTAGCCATTAACGAGCTGCACTTGATGCCAGAGAGGGATGTGCATTGGGAAGCAGTGTTGTGTGGTATTGCTTCCTTCTTTGTGTGAAGAGCCAAGGCGTCAGGACTTTATTCAGTTTGCTGAAACGCAGAACTGCTGATTAAATCCTCCCCTCTGAGGCTGACAGCCACCCTGTCCTCCCCCCACCCCTGCACAAGGGGTCACAAGGAAGACCTGACTTCTGTCCTCAGCTACGTGCATTGCTGGGACCCTTCGGCCCCCGCGCCCGCTGGGGACCCGCTGCCCTGCTTGCAAGGGAGATGGGAGAGGTTGAGCCTGTGAAGCTAGTCCAGCCCTATGTTGGCAACGTTCAGCTGTGTACAGGTGTTTTCATCTATGTGTTAAAAAGAAGATGTCCAAGGGCAGAGGTGCTGTGTTGGGTCTGGCTGAGATGGAATTAATTCTCCCCATAGCAGCCCTCATAGTGCTGTGCTCTGTATTGGTAGCTGAAAAGGTGTTGATAACACACCAGTGTTTTGGCTACTGCTGAGCAGCACTGGCACAGCATCAAGGCTGTCTCTCCAACATTTTTGCCCCCCCTCAATGGCAAGCTGGGGCTGGGCAAGATCTTGGGAGGGGACATAACCAGGACAGCTGACCCAAACTGACCAAAGGGATATTCCATACCATATGACATCTGCTCAGCTATAAAAGCTAAGTAAAGGGAGATGGAAGGGGGGGCATTTGTTACTTATGTTTGTCTTGTGGAGCAACCGCTATGCGTACTGAAGCCCTGCTTCCCAGGAAGTGGCCACACATCGCCTGCTGATGGGAAGGAGAGAATAAAATCTTTTGTTTCCCTTTGCTTCCACATGCGACCTTTGCTTTTGCCTTGTTAAATTGTCCTCATCTCGACCCATGAGCCTTTCGCTATATTTTCTCTCCCCTCTCAAGCTGAGGAGGGGGATTGATAGAGCAGCTTTGGTGGGCACCTGGCATCCGGCCAGGGTCAACCCACCACAGGTGCCCAAGTTTGCTCCTAGCATGGGTGGCGGGCACCATTGGTATGAACTCACCTCTCGCTCCTTCCTCCTGGTGACGCTTGCCTAAGCTGGGCAGCAAAATCTCTCTGTGGAAGAGCACAGCTCTGGCAAAGAGGATTGTCATTGCAATGCCCTATCCAGATCACAGACAGGTTCCATGGTGTTAAACACTTCTCATTTTACATGTAGAGAGCAAAGCATTACTTCTTTAATGTGTTTTGAAATAAACTTTCTTGGATTTAGCCCACACAAGAGATAACACAATCTCTTAACATTTGGCAAAAGGAATATTTCAGTCCATAAGAAAGGGTTTTTAAATTTTATTTTAAGGAGCACTTGGAAAATAGTCAGCTTTATTCTTGAATGAAATGTAAGCAATGTTAAAAAAATGCCATCCTTGTAAAGCAGAATTGCTGACCTCCAAACACACAATATGGTCTCCAGTGAGCAGATTTCTGTGGGCTTTACAGAAGTACTTTCACCAGGTAGCTATCCTATTGTGCCAACTTAGTGTAATCATTGTAATCAGCCAAACCAATTACAGAGTAACAACATACTATACACATAATATTCTAGGTATATATTAAAGATGTTCTGTTAAAATTTGTAAAAGTCCTCTATTTCAGCAGCAGGAAGAAAAGCCTTCATCACTATTTTTTTTTTCATGCCTCGTTTCAGTGAAGACTTAAATATAGTTGCATTTATATTTTGCACCTTGGAAAATATTTGTATTTTAAAATAACACATTAAAGCTTTGAGCCTGAAAACACTAATGCACAAGAGTAACTTTATTTATACATTAGGAATATTTTAGTCAAATGGCCTAATGTTTGCAGAATCGGATTCTGAAAAATAATGTACTATCTTATGTTGTACCACTATTGGTGCAAAAATTAATGGATGCATTATTTAAATCAGGCATTTAGAGAGAAGCTTTGCAGCTTGGCTGTTTTTTGCTATCATAGAATTGGAAGAAACAAGTAAATAAAATCTGAGGGAATGGGAATTGAAAATAGAGGGAATGAAATGAAAACACGTGACATGTTCAAGATGTGAGGCACACCTGCTTCAGCCTGAAATGTCCCAGATTCAGAGCAAAGGCAATTTTCAACCTTCCCTCCGACCTAGGATTTAGTAAAACTCTTGATCCGTCTTTTCACGTCTAAAAAATCCTTTCATCATTTTGGTCTCTATCAGCCCCAGAGGTTAAACCTTCCCTTTCAGCTCTGATTATCGCAGATGTGGCTCTGTATGAGTGGAGACCCCGGTTTTATCCAGGACTGGCCTTTGCATTCAGACTCAAATGCCTTGTCTTCCAAAGCTCACACACACCAATTTGTTTAATGCTCTAGATATTAAGTATAGTCTTCAGAGGGAGCGCTTGGGACTTTCCTGAAGCAAGATCACTTTTTAACCGGAAGAGCAAATGGTCCATGGCTTCAGCCAGGACTATGAGCTGTGCTTGCTTGGATGCCAGAAGGAAGAAGCTGAGGTTGACAAGCAACGCTGCTAGAAGAAACGCAGCAAACCTTTCCCATGGAGAACTGAAATATTACCCCTCATGGGCCAGCAACAGAAGTGTTGGGTTAATTAGGCAAGTGAATCGTGCCTGCTGCCTGGTGATGTCCTACGCACAGATAACCATGTCTGCTTCTGGGAACGATCCTTACTAGACCTTTTATTAGAGATCTAAGTGGCTGGTAATGGGAAAATACACCACCTGCCTCCATCAAAAGCACTTCTTAACTCCTTTAAGATTAGATTTTGACCCCAAAGTTGTGGTACCCTCTTTGTTGCTGTTTCTGTCACCCTCGAGTAGCTGCTGTGGTTTTGGTGCCATCATGGTACCTATAGGAGGAGTCCTCATATGGAGGCTGGGTCCATAGCACACTCCACTGGGTGCTGAGGTGGGTCAGCTGTAGCTCGGAGCCAATGTGGAGATGCAGTGCTCTTGGGGTGGTTAATTGGTTCCTGCCACCATCACTATAATTTTCTGGTAGCAAAATGAAACCTATATTTAAAAAAATCCCCCCATTAAAACACCTAGCTAAACAACTTTTATCCCGTCCTGTCACTTTATAGTCACAATCCACTGTTTCGTGCCTGAGCCACCAAGCTATGGAGACCAGCCCTCCTTACACACTCCTTTGGCAATACTTGGACATTTCACTCAGAGGTGGACCAGGGAGTTCCCAAAAGCAGCAGAGCTGGTTGTGTGGGGAAGCTAGGAGTAGAAATACCAATGTGAATGAAATAATGATGGTCACAACCCTCCGCCTAAAATAGCATCTCAGTCGCACATATTGTTATATCATGGCAACTCAACTCCTTCCCAGGCCTGAGGTCTTCACAAAGACGGAGAAGGGACAGAAAGGGATCCCTGAATGGGATGTTTTGTGCTCACCAAAATGAGTTATTGCTTTCCTGAGTAAATGCAGTGTGGACTTGTTGAGAAACAGAGCTGAACAATTTCACTTTCTACATGACGGGTGATTTTCTACTGCATCATGACGCACAGGAGCTCGGCATCCCCCATGAAGACCTGACCACCTCTGTAGTTTTCTGTTTTGGCTCTCTGCACCTGTCCAGCTCCACTTCCTGCTACAAACATTTCTGGGTAAAGCTTCATTATACACTTCATGGTGCATATATACTCTTTGACTAACGGCTTTTCAAAATGGTATCTGCCTTTTCTTCCTAAATAGACCCCTTTTACACAATAACTACCATGCATTTCTGACTCTGAATATGTAAATAGGTGAAAATGAAAATGCATCCACTGTCACACAGAATAACATTGCAGCCTTAAACTTCAGATCCATTCAGGATGATTTGCTAACATTTGGTACTCCAAGCTGAAGTGCCAAAATTGCCTGTCTCGTGCGATTTTCAAACATTCCACCCGCACAGAACGAAGAAAAAATAGCTATCTCCAAGAGAGAGCAAACTCCATTTAACATGTTTTACAAAGTACTAAATAGCTTTCCTATTTCAAATGAAGAGCAGAGAATATGTCCTTTGTGCTGTACTTACCAAGTACTTGCAATATCTTATATGCCAGGTAGTTTCAAAGGTACTATAACATACTGCATTACTATGATTATTTATCAAAACCACAATCACGTAACTTTGTATGATCCATAAGCTCAGTGGGGAAAAATTTAATTTCTATTGCTTTTAATTTATTGAAGAATTGAAATAATTTCCGTTAAAATTATTTTTAAACTCTAAAGCTTTCTCTAGTCTGCTTGCTAAATACAATTGCAACTATAGGGTGTTTTGGGTATTATTCAACAAAAAGCTGAATATCTAAATGTAGTCAGTTAGTTGCCCTTAATCCTCGGACTGGTACTGCCTTCTGTAGTCTGGGTCTTCTGTCACACTGGAGTTTTTTATAGACACAGGCAATTATTTTTCCATATGTAAAGACATTTACAGAGTGTACTTCATGAAACAGAACTGCTGTTTAATGTGACAGGTGAAGGGTGATTTCCCATAAAGTCTATTTGTCTGTACAACAGCCATGTTTTTACAAAGAAAACCTGATTTCCACAAATGCAAACCTGAATTACAGAGGAGGGTAAAGGAAAGGCCCACTAAGCCTTGTGCAATGGAATCCAGGCTCAGTGGGGGGGTTGAAGCTCTACAACAATTCTTTATTACTAATAAATATTTTATCTGAGCCGAGGACTGTCCTTACAGTTCATAGAAATCGAGTCCATAAACATGAATAACTGCAGAGCATATAGACCAATTTGGTTTATACTACTTTCCTCCAAGAATATTGTTGTTTTATCATTGGGTTTTGTTAGTAATTGTACTTACAAACTTTTGTGAGAAGGAACCATGGTTTCTCAACATGGGGGAGAATTCAGAAACCTTTGAGACTACTTTGTATTAGGTAATCTCCCCAAATATCCATGCTTCCTAAAAGCATCTAAATTATCCCCATGCCCTTAAAATTGTTTAAATCAAGCAAATTTTCCCTTAAAATAATTAAAGGTTCCATACCGAATTGTTGCTAACGTGCAATTGATTTGTATGTCATGCAGAGTACCTTGGAACTGGATATAAAGAATTGTGTGTTTTTTTCCATGGACTTGATGTGTTGGATCCAGGTCAAAACTTGTAGTCAGGACAACTGACCCTGGAAAATACGAACTTTTCTGCTGCAGAAGGAAAGCAGACTTTTGAATGGGGGATGCTTAATCCGTGAATATGACATAGAGCAGACCTCCTTGCCATATTTCCAGCATTTTGTCTTGCCCTCTGGGCTTGAACTACCGGGAGAACAATTTGTCTTGTGGTGTTTGGCATTTCTGCTGCTGATGCCAGAGTAAGCTAAGGAGAGAAAAGGCAAGTGGAAATTAAAAAGGTGCCATGTGCAACTCAAAAACTAAGGTTAAACTTTACACGTTCTTTAGTTTAGCTCCTCAGTTCTCGCTAATATCAGCTGAAATATATGGCAGCCACTTCTGAGGGTGGGTCTCTGCGGTATTTGCCAAAACAACCAAAAATCACGCAAACACCCTAGAGCGAGCTCTGGTCGGAGGCAATGTGAATCGCCTCGAGCTCTGAGCTGATGCGGTCTCAGACAGAGCGTTTGGCACCGGGCTGGCCCATCCTCCGCTGAGCCACGCGTGTCCCCACCTGCATGCCCCACCGTCCATCTCCCGTGAAGGTCATGCTGTGCTGCTGAGCCAAGCCCTCCTGCGAGGAGCTGCCGCGATGGGCCCTGCCCTCAGCGCGGGCCCGGGGCGCGCGCCGCCAGCATCCCCAGGCGGGCCAGGCTTCGCTCCCCTGGGGACGCGGCCGTGGCGCTGGCTGAGCGCCAGCCCCGACGGAAAGCTGCCTTCTGCAGTTGAGGCAACAGCGGTTTTCCCTGGTGGGAAGGGAAATCAAAGAGCAATTCTGAGTCATCCGCTCGGCGCTCGCCCGTGCATCGGGAGCGATGTCTGGTGGCCTCGGCAGCTGTTTCAGCCCCAGCCTCTCCAGTTTTCCCGGCAGCAGCAGGTGCTGTCGCACGGGCGTGCGGCAGAAGAAAAACCTTCGATCCAGAGGAGGTAGATTTGATGGAAGAGAACTGAATAAGGAAGATTACAGCGATGTTAAAAGACACTTGGAAGCTTAAAAAAACATTACTGATCTACCAGTACTGAGTGAGGGCCAGCAAACGCAATAGCTCAGTGAGAAACGGTGACGATGTGCCCTTCGTGAACTTGAGGCTTTCTTGCACTGGTGCAGGAATCTCCAGCACCTTGGCTGGAAAGCCAACGGGACTTTTGCTCCCAATGGACTGGGCAAACACCTACAGGGGGTCTGCGCTGTGCAGAAAACTTCTCCCCAATCAATTCCCGGCAGCTTAGGGAGAGTTCACGGCTAACCGCTCAGAAATAGCAAATGTTTGGCTACACTTATGGTAATTTCTCACTCTCTGCTCCCTCTGCGTCAAAACGATTATGTATATTCTTCAGAGTCGATAAAGTTACTCAGCTCTGAAGCCAAAAACATGTGTTGAAAAGCCGAGGTACATTAAAGGCTCTTTTTTGATTCTAGCCATTTCACACACATTTTCCCTAAGCTGTGGCAGGCTTCCAGCATAGCTGAATCCAAATGTTGCTCCTTTCGCAGGCACGTAGTTTGTTCGCGTAGTAAATGTGCATCTCATCCAAGGCTCAGGTTATTTCTTCTCCTTGCAATGCAATGTTTGTTACTGACCACCGTTGTGTAGAATGAACCTGGTGGCACCAGCTTGCCTGCTGCATGTGAAAAAAAAAAATGCTCATCCCTCAGTTTTGGGAGTTTTGACATTTTTTATTTGCATTTATTTGCACATCTCTAAGCATTATTCAATTGTCAAACAATCATGTGTTGGTGGTGAGGAGGCAGGTAAGTTATAAAAATGAATTGGCAAGATTCTCATTTGCAGAGAGTAATTTGTTTCCACTGTAATGCATGTATATGTTGTCAGGTCGGTAGAAAGGAGCCTTCTCAAGAAATGAGAATCAGATTTATCAGCTCAGTTTCAGAGTCATGTTCGCTTGCTTTATTTGCATAGCGTAGCAAAGAAAATCCAGCTCTCCTGCTGTTTTCCATTTCCCGAGAGCCCCCTTCTCCCCTCTCACCAGCCCTCCCTTTGCTAGTCCCACATAAATAGAAAATGGTGCTGGCATATTTTTCTAGGTAGAAAAAGCAGAGAGCTTGTAACCTTCCCCTCCTGTCAATCACCACTTGCAACCCTGTAGTTCTACCTCTGCTGAGAGCTAGGGGGTCTATATAGCTACACCTTTGCCAGAATGCCATTTCTTCCCAAGGGCATATGATTGCTGTCTCTATTTCCTGTCTTAGCCATAAACCTGCACAAAAAAAGAATGCTTCTCTTTTGCTTTGCCTTCTCAAGGCCCTGGTTTTGGCAAGAGTTACTGGGCAGAGTCTGGTGACACAGACGATGAGGTTGTGCTGGCTCCTTTTGGGGCACACCAGTCACAGGGCATTTGGCTCACGTGAAGGTCAGAACATGTCTGGGATATTCAATGGTTATAGCAAACTGAGATTCCCAGACCATCCGCTTACTGCTGTCTCATTTTTCCAGCTGCACCTGGAGATTGCTTCTTGATTTTACTCAGATCATAACTGGTGTCAGGACTCTGCAGCCATAGTATGGCTCTACTAACTCAACTACTCAGCCATAGTATGACTCTACTGAGTACGGCTTGTAAAACCACACGTAGTTGGAGAGTTGTTCCTCACTTTGTGACAGCAATGGGTTCATCACAGTGTCTCCATTCCTGCAGCATCTTTTGCATTAAAAATAAATTTGAAGCAATGAGGCTAGCAGCAGCCACATTGTCAGTGGGATACAATGAAGTAGAGCAGGAAGCTGAGCATAGCAGGAGAAAGGCTGGAGATGCTAGGCCACAGCTCTTCACAGCTTTTCACGTATTTTCAGAAAAATTTTTCTGGCTTTTATTTTTGAGATCCTTAAAAAAGCCATGGGACCCTGCCTTTTCCTTGGCTGGGGCTTCTGCTTCTCAGCCTCTGGCAGCTGTGCTGCTCCTCCTGTTTCACGGCATGTCAAGCAACATGTGATGTATCGCAATTACCCCAAGGGTGGCAGTCCCTGGGGAGAGCTGACAGCACAGTTCAGATCAGCAGAGACTTTGAGTTATTTTCAGGTAGTTTTAAAGATCGTTCAGTAATTCCCTTATGTACTGTACAGATTCTGATCAAGATTTTTCCTCTTGCAATTTCCTAAGTCAAGAACAAAAATCACTCCCTGTTTCCTCTTGCAAGCAAGAGCAAGAGGACTCTGCACTTCAGAGATGCAATGGCAAGCTATGAATTTAGAGCATCAGACTTTAGAAGTATGAGTCCAAAGGAAAGGTATCTGATCCTTTTTCAGACGTAAAGAGATTAGAGACACTTTCAATGACTTTGAGCTAATTTTAGGCATGGCCTCCTTGGTCTCCTCCTTCCACATCTTCTCTTCCCTTACTGGCAGTCACACCTTTCCGCTTACATCCTGATAGCAACCTGGAGCCAGTGAATTCTGTCAGACATTTGCTCTCACTAGACATACTCCACCACGGATTGTGAAGCCTCCAGAGTCCCTAAAATGTCAATGGATTGGTCCTTCTCCATCCTTGACAAGGAGATTCAATCAAGCATTGGAGCAGGTTGCCCAGGGGGTCTGTGCAGTCTCCATCCTGGGGAGGTTCAAGATCTGGCTGGATAAAGCTCTGAGCAACCTCATCTGATATCAGAGCTGGCCCAGCTGTGAGCTGGAAGTTGGATCGAGACCTCCTGAGATCTCTCCCAGCCTGAATTATCCTGTGATCCCATACAGTGAGTCAGGTCACTCCTAAAGTTGCAAAAAGCTAAAGGAGGTTCTTTACCGAGACCTAAGGAGGGAACCCTGAGGAGAAAAACAAACAAAAAAATCCATCCCCATGAGAGGTAAGTGATAAGTGTGTTGGCACAGAGTCTCTTTCTCTCCAGGCTGGATTAGTCAGCTAATCCACAGCCTGGCTGTATGGTTTGAGTACACAGCACTGGCACGTAGTTTAGGAAGACCCTCCTCTGGCTGTAAATGATATCTCACAGTTTGGCACTGCAGAAGAGCAGGAGCCCTTCTAGGATTAATCACCACCGCTCTGGATATCTGCTGGCACCTTTGTCCTCGCACCTTCCGGCACAGCCACATGTTGGGCATCCTGGGTGCCTGCATGAGCAGGTATAAGCTGATAGCAAGGAGTGAGAAACTCAGGTCTCTGCATCTGGTGGGTCAGGATAAGGCCCTGCATAGCTGTGTTTGTGTCCTAACAGAGGCTGGTGGGGCAGGGAAAGGGAAACGTGACACTGAACATTGGCTGTGGGGCTGCTCAGTTATCAGCAACCACTCAGAGCATATGACTGTGCCAGTAACTTGCCAACATCAAACAGCTACTGTGAGCAGCAAGTGTGGGAGCAGCTCGGAACACCTGGCATTTGTTTTCAAGAGCGACCGTTAGAATTTGTTGTGCTGCATGTTTGCCAAGCCCTTGAAGAACTAGTTTCACAAGGTCAGGTTGGAGGATGGCCTTGTGTAGGCCTGGGAAGATGTGGCTGAAGACAGTCGCGAGTATGTGTATAGAATATTTTTATCTTTAACTGTTCTGAGGACTGGCAAACATCCCAGCTGAGCCAGATATGCGCTCCTGTGTTAGTAGTATTGGCTGTATGCCGTTAGTTCTTTCCAGATCTTTGTTGAAACGTATATAAGTTTGATCCTTTTGTGAAATAAACGGAATCTTGCACAGGGAGCTTGAGTGCTTAATTCAGTTGCAGCAGCATGTACCAAGGATGATGGAGATCTAAACTGAGAGGCTTCAGATCTGAATATGGGACATAACACTGAAATTGGTGTTTCTTGCAGCATCTTGTGATTTCTTGCTCCTAGATTGCAACTGCCACATAGCTGGTATGATTGCTAGCAGAAACAGCAATTTCTGGACTCATGGGAAACTCCCTGATACCAATAGGATGATTCTCACTGATTCCATCAGGAGGAGATTAGGTATGTAAACAAATTCAGTGTTGCCAATTTTTATATATTTGTTGTGGCCATGGAAATATTTGTTCTACTTACAGCTCCTACTGCTCTTGCTATTTCATAACTTTAACTTTTTGTTTGAATGAAGAGTACATTTCTAGCCCTTATGGCTGGAGAGAAAAGCTTGAGGTCCAATAACTTGTGCAAAGACTCTGGCAAAGGAGATCTGTGATAACCTATGGGTTAACCCCTTCTCGCTTCTAATTTTGGCCAAGCTGAACTCAGTACTTCCTGAATTATGTTATCACCTACAGGACTTGCTCTGACCGTTGAATACTGCTGTGAAATTGGTTTTTCTGTTGATCGTGCCCCCATCCCAAGAGCTCTTTGTTACCATACTGCATCACTGAATGTTATCGTCCAACCGCAGTGCCAAAGAAAGGGCCTTGCCGCTCCTTAAGTGTCTCTCTAGCAAAGCCAGCTAGCTTAGATAAAGGGCTGAGGATGCTGATCTACGCTTACCCAGCCAGCTTTGCTAGTTGAACTCAGGATAAGTCAGAGTCCTTTCCACCAGCACGCAGTAGAGCGGGTACAGCAGACCCGAAAGGGCACCTTGGTGTGCAACCATTGCACCCATCGTTTCAGCTGAATGGAAGTCCCAGGCGAAGCTCTTCACGCAGGCACAGCCTTGTCCTCCCTTCACAGCAGGGAGATGATGTCTGTATTTTCCCCTTTCAGATGCTGTAGCAACTTATTCTGGAGAATTTCCTTTCTTGCACCCAGGAGGCCTTTTTAACTCCCTTGCCTAGCACTCCATTATAATTTTGCTGTGGAAGGAGGTGGCAATTTCTGCATCAGGGCTGTTGGGCACAGAGCAGGACCCAGATGACGAGTACAATAGAACAAAGGTGGCGGATAAACACCTTTGCAAAGCCTTAAAAATCAGTTGATATTCTCCTTCCTCAAAATGAAGGTGTTTCCCCAGTCCATATGTATTGATCATCTGTAATCACTCATATCTGGACGGCCAACGAGCCACCCAACAGGTCGCATGGGCATGCGACTTAACACGGGTTTCGTGCGGGTAACCCGAGGCAGTTAAATCGCCTGGTTAGCATCCCTTTCGCTCACCCCCTGCCATGAAAAACCACTGCAAAGAAAGGAGAGGTGGGGAGAGGGAAGGGGGAAGGGGAGCTCTTGCTGGAGTTTTCACCTGGATACAGTTGCTATAGGAACCACTTACCGCGCATCTCACGCCTCTGCTATGCAAGGAAATTTGCTCGCCCTTAATAGCGGGTGAAGTGGTTTACCTGCAAGTGTAGACGTTCGGCCCCTGCTCACCCCCAGCGGGACTGGGGCTCCTCGGCCGGCGCAGCGGGGACCGCCGGCGCCCGCAGCGGCGCAAGGGGCTCCCTCGCCCCACGGGGCAGGTCGTGGGAAGGGCGATGCTCTCTCTGCACCTGCAAAGAGCAGCGGCTGCGGCCCGAGGGCTGCCGAAGTAAATGGCCAGCAGTGGAGGGGCCAGTGGGGGAGAGGGAGGATGAGAAGAAGCCAAGAGATAGCGACGGAAATCAGGACTTTCATTGCAAAGGGAGCAGGAACAGTGAAAGCGTATGTAAGCTCTGGAAGAAATGGGCTAGTGGAAAAGGTGAGAGCAGAAATCAAAGCTGCAGGAGAGGTGGGTGGCATTAAAGGTGGAAACCTTGGAGAGTGAAGCAACATTAGTGGAAAGTGCCCGGCTCGGTGTTTGTAATGTGTGCTGGGATCCTTGGATGAAAGGCCTAAGTAGAAAGAGCAATACTGTGTTTTTTAATATAATTTTGATAGCTTTTGCAATAGCTATTAGTTTCAGTCCTTGAAAACTCATCTCGGTGGAAGCTGTGGTGGTGGCTCCGTGTCATTATCCAGCTGCCGGGTGTACATTTATACTTGATGGTGTGGTACAAGTGCGGAGATTGCAGCTACTGGAGCTGGGGCTTATCAGCTGTACATTAGGGCAACTCTTGACCCTTGGTTTGTGGGGAACAGTTCATCGGCAACCAGGAATAGACCGCAGACAACAAGTTAATGACCTTTTCCTACCAGTTCAACAAGAAAAGTAACTGCAAAATTGACATTGCTGGAAGAGCCTGTATCAGAGGAGAACAGTACTAATCACTGCAAGGCAGAGAGGGGAGACCGTAAGGCAGGGAAAAGATTAAACTGAATTACACGAAGGACATCCAAGTTCAGCAAAGCACTTAAGTAGCTGCCTAATTTTAAACCAGAACTAGCGCAAAGTATGGGCCAATTTGAAGCGATCAAAGAAGGAACAATCTAAGGATGGCTCAACAGAGCAGTGTCACTTAGCAGGAGCTGAAATGAGCAGAAGAAAAGCAGAGGGAAACTTTAAAAAGGCTCAGAGTAGACAACAAGTAGGCAAGCAGAGGTCAGGTGAAGAAGTGTAACATGGCAGAGGAGGAAGGTGGCAGCAATAGGAGTGAATTATAAGCTATTATGATAAATGACAAATGGATTACGGTAAACCTTCTCGATGGCCTATTTGTAGGCTGCAAATCAACAAGGGTTGGAACCTGTTTACCATGCAATGCGCTTTAACTTCACGAATTAATGGTATAACCTCAAACATCTTCTGCTAAATGCACCACTTCACAAAATTACACAATTTATGTAAGGAAACCCAGATTTCACATGTCAACAGATACAAATACAATATTGATATAATTGTATTTTTTCAAAGATATACATTAAAAAAACCATGTAAATTGAGCAAAAGAAAAGTATATATACTATCGTATGCTGTTTGTGCACTACCAACAGAACTTGGATTGAAAGTGTTTTTCCTATAGTCAGCTCTGCAAAGGTCTGCTACCACCGGGCTCCTGACCATGCATAGTTTCTTTCAAAAATATCCTGTCGCTACTGCCAATGTTTTTTGCCTGATCCCACAAAAGAAACAAAGCAGAGCATTTGGTAAAAGCTAGGAGCCAGTCATACACTAGCAGATGACGTGCACAAGTGGCGATGTGCTTTAAAAATGCTGGCAGTGGTGGACTGCTCCCAGCCATCCTCTATACAAGGATCCAGAAAGTACTGCTTGTGGTCAGTGGATTCATTGGTTTGGGCTCAGAGTTCTCAGAAATCTGGGACAACCATTTCTCCCTTGACCTTGATGGGCGATACACAAGTCTAACCATCAGGCCTCACAACTGATCTCCCAAAAACCAAGGAGAGTGCAACAGATTTTAAATACCTGTAACACATGAAGGGGCAGGAGTCAAACAAAAAGACCACAGGCAGATTATGGGCTTCTGTGGCAGAAGGATGTGATACGAGTAGTGGAAGAGGAAAGTGGGGAAAGACATTTATGTTGCCAATATTCAAGCTAAAGAAATAGGCTGAGCTCTGGGTAAGGGTGAGAAAAACTAATTGAAGAGTTTTACTACTACATCTCAGGGCGAAGTATGTATGGCAAAGAGAAAAGGTTGCCATATGAGAGAACTCCAGCCAAATCACCAAACTCATCCTAAATCTCACCAGCAGGGAAGGTGCTCTTTCACTGGGACAGCAGAGGTGGAGGTAGGAAGAAATGGTGAAGACAGCACAAGTATTTCAGCATGGAAATGGAAATGCTCCTGAGGGCCAGGAGGAAGAGGGTGGGAGTCGGGAGCTGGAGGAGAGGTTAGCAGCAAGAGGGGTGCTGCTGCCGCCAGGCATGGACCCCGGGCACCCTCCAGCCCGAAGGGACCGGCAGCTCTCCCAGGGCAGGAGAGCTGCTCCTCTGCCAGGCGGGGATTGCCTTCCACAGGCTTCTGGGAAGAACTTCTTTGCATCAAGCCTCCTCCCCTGCTCTGCTAATTAACTGTTGACCTGGATTCTCCTCCAAGAGACCTGTTCTCTCTTTATTTTTATCATCCTGTCTTCTGGTTATTCTGGATGTGTTTTATATACCTACAAATCAAAGTATCATAACATTCCTGGGACCTGGCGACCGCAGGGAGCTCTACAGGCTGACTGCACATTGTGTAGAATAAGCATTTCTGTGTTTTCTAGTTCAAAGCTCTCCCTTATTAACAAAATTGAAAGTTTTCTTTTTCTGGGTTATTATGAGATGGAGAAAACAGACTTTCCCATTGTAATTTCTCTCACGCATTCATTCTTCTGTTACCTGCTTTTCTCGTGGCTCCTTTTTTTGTCTCATTGAAAACTGACCCTGTTTTTTCATTCTCTCTTCAGAGGAGAGTTTTGCCAGCCTGGCTCAGCAGGCGTCTCTCTGCCGGCAGGATCCCCTTCTCCTCTGAGGTGGGAGGAAGCAGAGCTCTGCCCATCTTTGCAGATGGGGCTCTCTACTGCTTTTTACAAAGGCTCTGCAGCATCCTCCATATGACTGAGCGTGCTGTTCCCTGCACAGCAAAGCAGTTATTTGCTTTGGGGCTGTAGCTGCACATTAGGCTGAAGTCTTCCCCGAGCTGTCGGTAAGGGTGCCCATCTCCCTTTCTCCAGTTGATAGATTCGGTGCAAACACTGTAGGACATAAGAGTCACTATTTCTGCTTTCCACCCACCCCAGTGTGTGTTATTTTGCTTCTCTGTTGTAAAGCAGTATTATTTATTACTAGCATCACAATCTCACTGGCTTCCCCATGCATAACAATTATTATTATTACCAGGGTTGAGCAGCGTAATAATATCCAACATGTTGCCCCACAGGATTTTTATCCTCAAATGTGAATTCCTGACTCCACTGAAATCCTAATATATTTCAACAGATTTTTCAGGATTTTGTCCCTAGTAATATTGATAAAATCACTTCAAAACTCATGGCAGCCCAAAGAAATAAATTCAATGAAGTTCTACTCATTCAAACGAACTTACACTGGCATGAAATCAGTGCAAAACAGTAAAAGACTGGGTCAGAAATATTCAGCGTTTCTAGGTTACCTTGCACTAGCTTCCATCGCAGCTAGAATGTTTTCAGATGTTTTGCAGTGTTAGTAGGGTGGGTCATGATTTTCAGTTGTTTTTTTTTTTCTGAGAATAAAACCACATAAATAACAATAGATCCAAGCCATTTAGTCCCATAAAATAAAAAACAAAACTGAAATCTTTTCTTCCCATAAAATCTAACAGAGAAAAATATCCTGATTGGCAAATGATTTTTCAGTCCTTTCATCAAGCAAAACCTGGCTCTTGAGGCTAAGATTTGAGACACTGACTCATTTTTTTGAAGGAGCCTGTCCAACAAGAGATCTTTGACAGGCTTGAAACACTGCAGCAACCTTTAATTTAGAGAAATTATTTCCAGTAGGGAAAGCGGCTGGTCATGTGCAGGACTCAAATTAGGACCAACAACAACAACAAAAAACCCCCAGAAATCAGGATGCATCATACTATCCAGGCTTGGCTCAGCTCTGAGGCTGATTTGTGCCTCACCAGCAGCTGTTCAAATAAGGAGCTGCCCCGAGGAAAGATCTGTACAAATGACTGCATGGGTTGTTTTTTTTTTATTTTTCAGTTCTTTGCCTCTCACCTAAAACCCTGAAACAACTAGTTGCCCTTGCCATGGATGATTATAATAATTATTGGAAAACAATTGAAGTGTGATCAGGCGGGGAGGGCAGTAATTGCAATATTGACAGGTGGTTGCTTTGTGCCAAACAGGAGTTTTTAAGATCAGCTGCACTTTGAAGGACTCCCAGCTAGGATGCTTCCGATAAACTCTTTAATTAACCGTGCTATGGATTTTACTACAGGATCTACAGAAAGATCACAGCAAGGCTTTCTAGAAGAAACTGTGACTCTCATACAAGTAATTTTCTGTTAAGGAATGCTTTAGTACATATGTTTTTATATCAGTTTTTCCTGATTGTTCCACCTTTTTCTTTACATAGATCATGTGCATAAACCCAAAAAGTTTGTCTATCTTCTCTGATGATTAAACATCATTGACACATGATATTATCATAATTGGGTCATATTAAGGTAATCACATCATGAAGCTGCAAGTGGGAAGGGCAGAATTTAATACCCAGACAACTATGCCAATGGTAAGAGGATGACTAATTTTTAGGGATTCTGCAAGTTTATTTGGGGATGGAATGCAGTTTATGGCCTGGACAGCAGATGTTGTGAATTACTGAGAAACTAATAATAATAAAAAGTATATTTTTGTTCAAGCATTGCTCATAATAGAATAAAATAATCAGAGTGTTTCCAGGATACTAACAAATATATATTCCTCAAAACCTCCTGGTAGTCAAAAATACTTCCCAAAAGGATGCTAAATTTGAACTGCTTCCTGAGGCATTCCCTTCTCATCAATTATTCTCCAAGAGCCGTACAGAAGATTTAAACACCTGATCTTGCAAAATTTTCCACAAATTTAACTTTTTCCTGAAGCATGGGGTCTGAGACAGACACTGTCCATCATTTTGGACCTTATAAATGATGTATGCACTTTTCCATCAGCTGGTGAAATGGTAACCATTCCTCTGCCGGCAGAGAACAAATCCCTGGAAAAAAGGCAATGATTGGGTGTCATAAATAAGTAAAACATGAAGGATGGAGCAGGGAACTGCAGTTGAATTCACATAGGTAAGTGGCTTTTACAAACATACACTCACTGGATGAGGCTCCTGCATCAACTGAAATGCCTTTGTTGTTGCAATTGATATTTCTGAGTGAGCTGATTATTTGTAATTTAAGGCTACTGATCTTCAGTAAATGTTGCAAGTAATTGAACTATGTTTTTAACTGTCTGCATAACTTCTGCCAGCCCCACAATTAACTAGGCAATTTAGAAGCATCTCTGTGGTAGCATTTATTGGTTCATTTCTAACATTTTCATATTAATCTGTTAACAAATTGCAGTATCCTTGCTAAAACCTTGGAAACAGCACAAGATGCTGTTTTCTGCCATGGTTTCCCCAGAGAGCACACGCACGCAGCCTCCCTGAAGTTCTCTGGTGGGCCAAAGGGGGACAGACAATGGGTCTTGCTCCATTTTCCTCCCATTTTTGCTTCACTTCTGCCTAAGTGAGGCTGCTCTCTCCCTACATTCATCAAAGACTGCGCTTGCCAGGGCGTATTCTCTGATGCTGCAACTTGGTACTCGGTGGCATGTTTCGAGGGACGGGCATTGGCTGTGGGTCTGAACCATGAATACAATTTAAATGTACCCTTTAACTCCTCATGTCAAACCAAGTAGATGGCTTGTGCACTGCCAAGGTCCATGGGAAACGGATGGGAGAGGAAAGTGATCCCCATGACCGCTCTCCTGTTGCTGTCCGGGGATTATCGTGCCAAGACAGAACACAAGTGAGGGCCATCACCTCTGGGGGACACGAGGACTCTGGCTGAGGGACAAAAAGGGAAAAGGGACCTGTACATCTGCACCAGCTTCCCACAGCCCCTTTTGCAGAGATGATTAATGAGATTTTTCAGGTGTTCAGTATATTCTCTGAAAAACATAGTGTTAGGCAGAGGGAAGTCTTTGTCAATTCCAGATGAATTCAAGGGGAAAATTCAGCCCCACACACAGCCATAATGCAGGGGGGGAACAATTCAGAAAAGCCAAACCTGACGGGACTTTCCCTCTAGAAAATCCTTTGACTTTCTGAAATAAAATGTAACTTCAAATGTTTAATTAATGTAACTCATTATTTTTTCTCATATGGATAAAAATACCTGCCAAGGGCTTCAGAAACACCTCACTTTGGGTGGATTAAAACTATCGGGATCTCAATTACATCTTTCCTGTTGAAGAACAAAATTTTTTCAAGCTGACTTGAAAAAAAAAAAAAAGAATTAAAAAACATTCTGCAAATCCTACCTCTAGCTGGCAGAGCAGCTTATTTGTGTGTCCCAGTGTGTGGATGAAAAAAATGGACGTGTCCCCCCTGTTTTGTACCGTGACGCATGGAGTGCGTGTTGTGGGACCTGACGTGGGAGAGGCTGTGCTGGCCCAAAGCCCTGTCCTCCTCAACGCATGGTCAACTGCATGGCCAAACTGCTTCATGAGCCTCTTCCCATGCTTGGTGAGCTGGAGCAGATTTGCTTTGTCAGTACCTGAGGCTTTGTCCTGTTAAGAAATGAAATTCGATCACCCAATGTCATGTTTTCTTACCCTTCCCTCGATCCTTCTCACAAGTACTTGACTGGACGAGCACACAGGAAAACAAAACAGGTCTGCTGAAGTTCAGTCAGTCCCTTGCCTTTGGTTTGTTCTTGTCTGTTTTGGTTGCCAGACCCTGCGAAGCACATTCTCAGGAAAATCAGTAATGCAAACCATTAAAACAGACAGGCCAATGCTTCAAAGCTGGGCGGTGTCTTGAGAGGCAGTTTTGGTTACATTTATTCCAACTCATGACTAGTTTTCAGAGGGGCTATATCTTTGATATAACAAGAGTTGCAGAAGCTTAGGATATTTATTTGTATGGCTAACTTCAGCCAACACACTGCTGAAAATGTTGGCCTCAGTGCTTTGATGGCTACCTTTTCAGTGGAGAGAAGGTGTTTTATGCTACAAGGTAAATGCTCAATTTCTCCTCAAAACAGCTGATCGCCTTGGCTCCTGTTTGAGGGCACTTGGTGTTTCCCACCACTACGATGCCTTTCTCTTGAGTGTTTTTGAAGTGTATAGTGCTAAGAAGACCAAACAAGATGAAGGTTGTGGTGAATGTGGACTTTTAATGTGGAACATTATATCACTGTGTAATTGAACCATCAGACACAAAACTGCATAGTAGCTGTACTTATAAAAGATATGGCAAGCTCTAGCTTCCCATTTAATGTGTACAGGTAAGAATCCAGAATTAAGGAAAGAAAAGAAAGATTTCCACATAATATCAAATGAAGAAGACAAGAACTCTGAGATTCAGAAACATGATCTTTTTACTGATCAGATTCTCTTAAGAAAGTTAAATGTGTTAGAAAACAAATTTAATAAAGACAACCAATAAAAAAAAATGCAATACTAAACTGAGCTCCTTGTGTCCACTCTGGGGGGAGTCCCACCAAGCTGCAGTGATTATTTAGAGCTGGGTCCAGCCTGAAAATTGGACATGGATGTAAAAGAGAGTCCTACTTTGTACTGATATAGGAGTAGGAAACTCATAACCACTTTGTAAATGTTGTCTCTTTATGACCACGTGGATTTTTCTTTTTAATCTATCTATCTATCTATCTACCTACCTACCTACCTACCTACCCACCTATCTACCTGTCTATTTAATGAAAAATCTGTACTTAATAAAAAGACAGGACATTGATGGAAATAATTTAGATCAGTGCTTATTTGAACAGCACTAACAATTTTTTTTTAAAGAAGTGGCTCACAGCCTGGCGACAGAGGTAGTCACAGAAAGCCTTGGTCTAAACAGAGATAGGGAGGACAAAACGCCCAGACTACAGCATGTGACCTGGGATGCACCACACCAGCCTTGCTGGAAGGAGAAGGATGCATGGGGGTGAGGACAGGGGAAGGCAAGCTTCTCCTTCCCATCTCCTCCCTGCTCCCAAATCCAGGAAACCAGCACCTGACTGGGGTTTTTTTCCTTAATTTTCCTATTCTTAAAAAGTGGGCTAAATCATATCACCTGCTGTCACCTAACATTGCTTTCTGCAGCACCTTATTAATATAGCAAGGATCAGAGCATCACGATGAGCACTTTTAAAAATGTCCATGTAAAACTGCTAGGTTAATGACTTTGGTGGTGTTTTGCACCATTTTAGCTCTGCTAGCCCAGATCTGGTGGCCAGTAGCCCGTCAGCTTTGTTTCTCTGTTTGTGGAATTGCCTTTCTGGTCTTTGTGTAATCGCCTGATTCACTGGTGTCGCAGGAGCTACTGAAAAATGCATTCTTTGTACCTAGGAAGAACCTGTATAAATATTCTCAATAAATAAATAACAGTTGTCATTTTCAAAATATGACAATCTCCAGTTGCCTGTGCTTAAATTGAATGACATGTCATTTATCCTAATAGATGGGAATGCATGTATAGTACATATGAGTGAGTCACCTAATTCTTATTCACCTCAGCCTTGGTCTCAGTCGGGGGCAAGTGCCTCTAACAGGGTTTGGATGGATCAAATCACAAGCAGAAAAATCTTGGTCAATTATAGACGCCTAAGGCTAAAAGGGAGGTGTCTTTTTCTCTTCTTTTTTTTTCTTAATCTCACCGAACACAGAATGCCCCTCCTATCCATAGGCTTACTGAAGGAGCAAGTCAATCTCTGATCTGTGGAATTTCTGGGAATATCTCTTCCCCCTGTAATTTAACGTGACTCAATTCTCCATCCTGATAATACAAGTGGTGAGAAAAGCTCCTAATCCTATTGGCGTACCCTCTTGTCAGCACCTCTTTATTTCACTGCTTTAAAGGCTCAACATGTTTTCATTTACAATAAGCACTAAGATAACTGCAGGTGCCCTCTCTAAAAGCAAGGTTAACTCACCTGAGATGAATTCTTTTATTGCAAACAAAAGCAACACATGAGCAGGAAATACAATTAATACAGGTGCTTCCCTGAAACTTAGCAAATGCCATTTGTCTTGAAATGACATAAATCCCCATTATATAAACAGGCCCCAGAGGCTTGATTTGTATTATTTCTGGAGAGGAAGGATTTAAGCAACGGATAAATAGAGTGGTGATGGTGGAGGGAAAGAAATCCTTGTACTTACAAGGTATTTATTTGACAGTAAAACTACTGGTGTGCTATTTTGTGATTGTATTTAAAAATATGCAAATGCCTTAACAGAACCAAAAAAAGCCCAGTCTACATGGGATTTTCAAGTTAAGTGATTTTTGCTGATGATGTGCAACATCCTGCGTATTTGCGATCTACCACTCAAGTATTCAATCTGACACACGAACCTCTTAATGATTTGCTGTTTGGTGGTATTAACGTCATATCCTTCTGGGCGTGAAGCATTGCCAGACCCCGAGCGCCTTGGGTCCTCATGGCAGCAGAAGGATGCTCCTTCCCAGCTCTCTTGAGGAGGACCCCGCAGGGTGCAGCCTGAGCTCCTGCTCCCGGTGGGGCCCTTTGCACCAGCAGAAGCACAGCTCCAGCCCTCCCGGAGGCAGGGAGCGGGGGCAGGTCTGTGGAACTGCCTCGACACCCACCATCTGCAAGGCGGCTGCTGTCCCTAGGGATGCTGGAGCTCAGGGCTGGGGTGTCTAGTGAGACCATGCCACTGCCACGGAGCTGGAGAATAGGGCATCTCCTCTACAAAACTTGTTTTTTTGGCTGGCACCAGGATACCATGTTCTCTAGCGTGTTTTCTAGCACGCTAGAAATACTTCAGCAAGGAAGCAGACAGGGAGGGCAGCAGCCTGCTAGATGAGGTACTACTGACAAAATACTCTGTTCTCTTTCCAGTTCTGCTACTGACTTATACTGAGCAACCTTAGAAAACCACTCCACCTCTCCGAGACTCTTCATGCCCCTTTCCCCTGCCGATTTTGTCTAGCTAGTCTTTCACTACAGGCAGACCACGGGGCCTCAGGTTTTATAGATCCAACAGCTATTGTGCTATGGACACCAGTCTCTATCACATGGTTTTCTGAGAAATGCATGTTGTTTTCTTGAGAACATGTACGTCTCTTCCTTTTGCAGTTAACGGTGTGAACCCTTGGTGTTTATAAACAGGTGGGAGGAAGGTGTAAGGCTATCATAGCTGCTTACAGCCTAAAAAAGCCAGTTCAAAGTGATATTTAGATTATAATTTCTCTTACCTATTTCCTTTATAATTCATATATAACTGCTTAAAAAGCACACTCCAAAATTACCTAAACAAAAAAAAAAAAAGGATAAAAAGAAATTGTAACACTTAATAGGATCATCAGACAAACAACTGCAATTACGTTGACAAGTATATTACACTGGTTTAGATATTCAGCTGTATCATCACCAAATCCAGTACCTTCTCTTTCTTCACCCCAAAGCTGTGCTTTGTCTGATGAATGTTCCTGATCCGTAGTTTCTAACAACTGAGGCTCTGATTTTTGCAGCCAGTCCTGCTTGGTCTGATTGCTGCAGCCCTGTGGAAACTATTTTCTTTAGGTTAACTATGACCCCACCAGGCGTCAACCTACAGAAAGCCAATTGCACCATCTGGGCCAAAGCTGAAATACTGAGTCAGGATGGTCTCCTTTCTCTTCCCTATGTTCTAAGAAGCTGGTAACTTCCAGTATCAAGAAATCAAAGGGGTAAAGCTTTACTATTTCCCCCCACACCCCTCTCTAGGCTTGAATCCACTGCACCACCCAATGTCCTCCATTATCTATCAGATCTTTAGGTGTCAGAAAAACACTGGATTGGTCCCTTTCCCCTGAAAATTCAGGATTTATTCCGACAGCTACAGCAACGTTTATCAACCCCAGTCTGCAGACACTACCTGCTCCAGGAGTGACAAATTGACATGGTTGTATGCTCAATTAAACCTGCTCTTCCTTTTTAAATAAGTGCGTTATTAGACTACTAAATTATGTGCAGGTTTTCTCATACACTTTGACTACATTAAACTTAAGATGCTAAACTTTGGCTGCAAACCTTAACTTGGTTATTTGGAGAAGAAATACTTAACACAGCTTTTTTTGACAGATATTGAAGTAAAATAGAAATTGCTTTAGAGTTTTTTCCATTTTATAGAAAACGTGCAGCTTCCCCAGGAAACAATTCTTAAATGTATGATAGAAAGCCCTACTTTCCAGAAGTCTCAAGAACAAGCAATTCCAGCTGACGTCGGAGATGGAGAACCATTACCTGAAAATCTAGTCCTGATGTTCCGTAAGACCTGCTTTGAAAACTTTACCAACTATTCAACTCTATACTCAGATGGCAGGTGTGGTATTTTCACTTTAGGGCTCTTTTCTTACAACTAGTCTCCCATGAATGGGTCCTTTCCTTCATATAGAACCCCACTGAGGTCGGCAAAGGATTTGTGTCTAAAACCAGAGGTAAGTAAGTGTAACAATTTGCTAAAACTATATTTGGGGCTGGCTGACTGGCCTGTGGATGTAAATGTCCTTTTGGGAAAATGGGACATTTTTGTAAGGAAAGCTATTTCTGCTGAAATTCTTTAGGGATTTTGTTGTCAGATAAATAAATGAAAGCTTAACACAGCAGAAGCAGCAAGCTTCTCCTGGTGCTACGATCTCTTTCTAGGGTATTCATAACTCTTTCTTTAACAGAAGGAAGAGTTGAGCAAGCTTCTCTGTCTCCAAAAATAATTTCTAATTTTTTCTTAAATGGGTGGGTGAAGCGGTTGTTTCCAAGGAATAAAAGGTGCCTGAGGATCTTTCAGAAACTGAAGGTCATCACCAATTCCTTATTTGACAGATTCAGACTTCCAGAAAGAACACTTTCTGCACACTGAACCTCCCGAGGAGAACTAGAGGTAGATAGCCTACCTGCCCTTCCCACTGCCACGAGCAGCCTCAGAGGGACCTGTCATGTCCATTGCCCCCACCATGGGTTGAGGGTGTCACCTGAGAAGGGAGGATGAGCCACTTCATTCATGGGCATTTCATTGGTCTAAATTGAATCATAACCAGAAGTAGCTGATGGTGCAACAAATGCTGATGGGGGGAACTGAACTGCAAAGTGATGAAAACATTGTGAGAGACAGGCACTGACAGCAGAGGAATGGGAACGGATTCCTGTATCTGGCCCTTCAGGGGTAGAGGAGTAGCCAGACCCGCTTTGTTACAAATTGCTCAGGGCATGGTTCCTGAGCATTGGGCTTTATCTGGGGCACTGATCTGCACCTCCCTTGTGCTGGCTTGCAGAGTGCAGCCTGGTGCTGCTGTGGCACCTCCTGTGCTGGTCTGGTCACTGGCAGTGGCCGCAATGTGAAAAGTCCCATGCCACAAGACAAGAATAAGTGGCATAGGCAGCAGGAGCCAGCAGCGACCATCAGAAATGCAACAGAGGTGCATGTCAGACCATGGTACCTGATAAGTCTTACTCACCCTTGTCTGGGGAGGGGGAAGTTGTCCTACCAGTGCCCCACACCCCTAGCACCTGGGCCAGCCCAAAACAGGGAGTGGGGACTCGTTGCCGGCATTAGGGGAAGGTACGCTGTTCAATAATGTGTGACATATCCACCAACTCTGTAAAGACTCAATAAAAAACTCTTCCAGAGACAACAGCGGGCAGTCATTCCAGTCCATCCCAACCATTCTTCAGTAGTTGTTAATATGGTTTGCAGCCACTGGCTTTAAATGATGCAAAGAGAGTCAGAGAAGATGAGGATATGGCTGTACCATATTTAACTTTCAGTCTCTGGATATCTCCTCCTAGGAAATACCCTCGAAGCCTTTGGATTCGTAAGAAATAGCAGCAAGAGGAAGGTTTCCCTCCAGAAAGTGTAGGAGCAGAACAGGTCTCTTGCAAGGCCATGCCTTTCAGTAGGGCCGAAGGGTACGACCTTCAAGCCCATGCAGAAGAAACACAAACCTTTCACTAACATTTACAAAAATCTATGGTAAGCCAGAAGCAGAGCAACACTGTCCTCCTGCCACAAGTGATAGAAAGGACTCTGTCCCCTAAATGGAGGAGCACAGGATTTCTCAGGGTTGGCTCCAGAGGAACCTCTTGACCCAAAGAGTGATACCAGGTAAAGCTGTGGGATCCACCACAAGGAATGTCTGCATGCAGTTGATAACTTTTTAGTTGCTAAAGACTGACTAAATCTTAAATATAATCTTACCCCGCCCCCAACTTCAAAATTCCATGGGAAAAATGGAAAAAATCCTCTGCCAAAATGTTCTTTTAATAGACCTGGGAATGTCTTTTATTTCCCCCAAAATATAAAACGCTCAGAGGTATCTGGGCAAGAAATGGCAAAGACATATGTCTCTGAGTCTCCCAGACTTCCAGAAAGATTTAAGTGCCTTTGAACGCAATGCCACCAAAATGATGATAATATTTTGTATATCAATGTTTTGGTTTGAAATGTTTGCAACTGAAATAAGCAATGCAATTCATATCCTTTTCCCAAAAATTCATGTGCGCTTTTGCTAATTTTAAGTTGAAGAATTTACATTCCAGATAGATACACAAACATTTAACAATGCTGTTTTTAGAGAGCACTGGATTCACTGAAATGGATCTGGAGAATGAGAGCAATATTTCCATTTGGATCCTGAAGGAGGACTGCAGACTCTGCTGCGGGGAAGGGAAAGAGCTGCATGGTCTGAATGAAACCCTGAAAGAGCAACAATGACTGAGAAGATGGAGAACCAGAGGAAAACAGGGCTCTGGACAAGGCTTTCAGCAGATGGGTCTGGTGGTATCAAAACAAGTTAAATGATTGCTAAGGAGGGAGAGGAGGCTACAAATATTTGATGCAGGAGTGGTCATTGGCCATAAGACTGGAGCTGATCAGATGGAGTAAAGGCAAAGGAAAACAAGGAGTTGGAGAAGGAAAAACACATTTGGTTTTCTCTGGATTACCGTTCTGCACCTTGAATGTGCTAAATATGTACATCTTAGGCATGATATGAAACTTATCTACCAACTGTTTGTGAAGAACTTAAAATAAGAAGCACTATTATGTCAATAAAAAAATACACTTTGCATCTTCAAAAAGGTGCTGTTATTTCTGGTTATGATTTTCAGATGTGCCTGATCCCCATCTAGTATTGCTCTCAGTCAAGTCAAAAGGAGTTTTACTATAAGAGTTTGATGTTTTTGAAAATCGCACCTAATAATCTCTCAGAAGTTATAAGGGAAGTTACTTTAAGTCTAGGGAAATGCAGTATCTGCAGTACAAATTGACAGGATTAGATATAAATGCTGTACATGCAGATAGAGAGATGCAAACGCTCATTTGCAAACAGACCTAGACAGCCATTACCAGGCACTGGTGCTATTGAGCTGCTGTGGTAGATTTGGCATTCTTATCTCATTTGTGCTTCAAAGTCCAATTGTGCTTGCAATTGTTGTTCTGATTATTTAGCAGAGCGCAAGAGTAATATTGTTCTCCATGTTGCTATACCAAGACATGTTTCTTATGCAGGAGATAAACACATTTCCTTCTTTTTAAACACTGTCTTCTCCCCTTCTCTTTGTCTCCATCTATAAGCCAAAATTTATATTAAAAAGGTGTTTGTCCCTTAATTCCTCTAGTTTAAAAATCATGTGTTGTGACAGACCTTCTACCCTGCTTTGATTCCTGTGCCAATATCACATTGTACACTGCACGAGCAGAAAATACATGGCAGTCTCCTGCTGGGGATTTTTCCAGCGTGGCAGATTTCCCAAGCGTGCAGAAGGAGCCTGGTCAATGCCCATCTTGCTGCCCCTGACAGCTCCAGTGCGGGAGCAGGATGCGGCAGAGGGGCTGGGGTGTCCCAGCCACTGCTCCGGTGAGCCGCAGCATGCCGGAGCTATGGGGAAGCAGGAGGCTAGGTTTCTTCCCAGACCCTCTGGTCTCACCAGGTTTTCAAAACACAGGCCCCTGCCTGGCATTAAATATATTGAGAATTTTGAAGCTGAATGCACTTGCCCTCCCCATAAGCTCTATTTCACATATGGGATGCACACAGGCCATAGCCACTGCCAAATTTCCAGTGTCTTCTGTGAATGACACCAAGGTCATAGACGTCATATGAAACAACTGATAACTAGAATGTGTCCCGAATTCAGAGTGTGCAGAGAAAGAGTGGAGGGAGTAGCTGGCACTATTTTCATAATTATAAGTAAATAGGCTTTTAGCATCAGCAAAGCCCCCCATAATCTAATACTAGTAATCTAATCAAAGAGCTTGTGAAAAACAGATTCTATATCCATATGATGATGTGATGACCTATTAAATGATGACAGATGTTTCAAGCTGGCATTGGTAACTAGGAGAGAAAAACAGGTTTATTGTGTGCATTATTTGAAAATGTAAATTCCGTAGTTATACGCCGATCTGTCCGCAGAACTCTGGAGTTCCAGTTGTTAAGTCTGCAGATGGGTTGGATGGAGATATATAAACTAGGAAATAAAAAGGCATTATAAAACATGGAATAGAACAGAACAGAATAGAATAGACTAGACTATTTCAGTTGGAAGGGACCTACAATGATCATCTAGTCCGACTACCTGACCACTTCAGGGAGGACTAAAAGTTAAAGCATGTTATTAAGGGCATTGTCCAAATGCCTGTTAAACACTGACAGACTTGGGGCATCAACCACCTCTCTAGGAAGGTGGTTCCAGTGTTTGACCACCCTTTTTTCAAACCTTTTAAAACATTGCTGCTGAAGGCCTATGCTAACAGAAACAGCCCCTCTCCCACCTATTTTCTCAGCAACAGACAATATCAGCAAAAAAATTTGCACCATAGCCAGTAGAAAACAACCTTGCCTAGCACATGAGAAGCAAGCCAAGACTGGCAGAAATAAAGGACCAGCATCTCATGCTTTATCATCTTTCACTGCAAAGACAGGACACCTTTTGACCAGGTCTCCTGCAAAATAAATGTGTTTTAATATGAAACATTAAATCTAGAATTGGTATTACCAAGACAAGACACACTCTCTATATACTTCTGTGTCATACAGCAAGTGTTTTTTATACTACTTCATGAATTATCCTAAGATGCCAGATACCGTGGTGATGTGTAACTAGGAAACTATTAATGAATTACCTCCGCAGAGATTTAAAACAATGAAATAACATATTGAAACAATAACAAAAAATAAATTACAGGATTAACAGACTGTATTGGGTTTACATGGCAAGGTTTTGGTAGCAGAGAAGCTACAGGGGTGGCTTCTGTGAGAAGCTGCTGGAAGCTTTCCCTATGTCTGACAGAGCCAATGCCAGCCGGCTGCAAGACGGACCCACCGCCAGCCAAGGCCGAGCCCATCAGTGATGGTGGTAGTGCCTCTGGGATAACAGATTTAAGAAGGGGAAAGAACTGCTGCGCAACAGCAGCTGGAGAGAGGAGTGAGAACATGTGAGAGAAACCACCCTGCAGACACCAAGGTCAGTGAAGAAAGAGGGGGAGGAGGTGCTCCAGGCGCCGAAGCAGAGATTCCGCTGCAGCCCGTAGTGGGGAAGACCATGGTGAGGCAGGTTGTCCCCTGCAGCCCATGGAGGTCTATGGTGGAGCAGATATCCACCTGCAGCCCATGGAGGACCCCACGCCGGAGCAGGTGAATGCCCAAAGGAGGCTGTGACCCCATGGGAAGCCCACGCTGGAGCAGGCTCCTGGCAGGACCCGCGGATCTGTGGAGGGAGGAGCCCACGGAGCAGGTTTTCTGGCAGGACTTGTGACCCTGTGGGGGACCCACACTGGAGCAGTGTGCTCCTGAAGGACTGCACCTCGTGGGAAGCGACCCATGCTGGAGCAGTTTGTGGAGAACTGCAGCCCGTGGGAAGGACTCATGTTGGAGAAGTTCATGAAGGACTGTCTCCTGTGGGAGGGACCCCACGCTGGAGCAGGGTCAGAGTGTGAGGAGTCCTGCCCCTGAGGAGGAAGGAGCAGCAGAGACAACGTGTGACGAACTGACCACAACCCCCATTCCCCGTCCCCCTGTACCGCTGGGGGCGGTAGGTAGAGAATTCGGGAGTGAAGCTGTGCCCAGAAAGGAGGGAGGGGTGGGGAGAAGGTGTTTTTAAGATTTGGTTTTACTTCTCATTATCCTACTCTGATTTGATTGGTAATAAATTAAACTAATTTCCCCAAGTCAAGTCCGTTTTGCCCATGATGCTAATTGGTGAGTGATCTCTCCTTGTCCTTATCTTGACCCATAAGCCTTTCGTTATATTTTCTCTCCCGTGTCCAGCTGAGGAGGGGAGTGATAGAGTGGCTTTGGTCGGCACCTGGCGTCCAGCCAGGATCAACCCACCACACAGACTTACCTCAAAGTCATCTGGGGTTCAGATTAAGGAAGGATGGATTTAATCTGTGTGAAATGTATAAGAAGGAATTGCAGGTCTTTCTTCTTTTAAGTATGGAGTACATATTTAGAAGTACTGAATATTTCAGTGTTTGTGTTAAATCCTCTTTGCTTCTATATTTCATAGCCACATTCTTTCTATTTTCCATTTGCTGGAAAAAAAAAAAAAAGAAACTTTAAGTTTAGGAAGAAATCCCTGCTATCCAGCACCCTGCAATTAGCATATATGAATAGGAAATGAGTTCCTGCTGCTCTGGACCATTGTTAATCCATATTGATGGGCTAGAAAACATGACATCAACTGTAAAAATCCAAGAACATTCCTTAAAATATTTAAATGATGTGCCTGGCCCTGTACTCACTCTGCATCTCAAATTCTCATTGACTTTGTGGGTGCCTGGAATGCAGGAGGAATGCAGGATTAGGTACACGGCTACGTGCGGTATGCCTACCTTGACAGCGAAAACAGTTTTTGATTCTGTCTGAAATTCTCTGAGACAAATATTCAGGTCAAAGGAACTGTACAAAAAATACACACAAATTTTGTACAGCTGCTATTTGTTCTGGGCCAGATGCCACCATGAGCTGGATGGGGCTCTGTTTAGCTTCTGCTGAAGTGGTACGTGCACGCTGCACCATGCAGTGCTAGAGGAGCATGGAGCTAACCACCCTTTGAGCTCCCTCACTAGACCCACACCTGCTTGTTCTTTTAATGTTTCTTATTTTTTACAACCTTTATGCAAACTGGTAGCATTACAAACTTGTCTTTATTTGATGGCCTGTAAGGGTGGGAGAAAAATATCATCAACCTGATGATGGTTGAGACACCAAGCAATTCTCTGTTTCCTGTGAAGTTCTCAAGAATTGCTGAGGAAGTGCCCTGGGAATTGCTGAGTAAAAAAGACTCAGGAGCCATCTCAAGCGGGGTATATTAGAGCAGCCCTGAGGCTGATCTTAAATGCAGCCAAAGCCAAAATCAGCCCCTGTAGCACTAGAGATAGAAGCAGCGTAAGAAGTTACAATCACATTCACTTTCACCATCCCTGATTCCTTTTCATCCTCTTCTGTGCAGAGAGAAGCATCCCCTTTCAAGCCAACAAATTGTATCTGTGTATCTTTGCCTCCATTAAAAAATGCACACAGAAATACTGTAATCCATAAAAAGATGTATCTCTAAGTTCAAAGCTGTCTGTGAGAGAAGATCTCGGTATCCCTAGAGTCTCCAAAGAAATGTATCTGTCTGCCTAATGTCAGCCCGCCATGGCGTGGGCTGGCTCAAAGGCTTTCTCTCAAAGCCCATTTACTTAAGTCGTGGTTCACAAATTGTTGACCTTCTCAACTTTAATGACATCTTCTGAACCATCATTATTGATGAGGGGAAGTGTGTGAGTGATTTCTCACCCAACAAATAAAGGTTCAAAAGTTTCAAGCACAAGCTAGCCCTTCACTTTTCAGACCAATCTTTCTACCCCAAAAAGTCAAAGCCATTAGTCCACTTTAGGATTTGCAGGCTGTGAAATGTCATTCTAAAAAGAACATCCATTTTTGAGTTACTGGAGTACAAAAGCTGCCTCGTAAAGGTATCACAGTACCATTGATAATGGCTTTGGCAAAGACCTTTCAGGTCATCTAGTCCAAACCCCAGTAAGGAATGGTTATACTCACCTTTTGTATTAGCCTTGTTTTGAACACCTCAAAACTGATGCAACTCCATGACTGCAGAGTTTGTTCCAGCACCAATTTCCTTCTCCTGTAATCCTCTAAACCTGACTTCCCCTTTCTTTAGAGTTAGGCCTCCAGTCTCTTTATTAGCTTCAGCAGCACAAAATGTTTCTTTTCCGAATTCTTGTCAATTTTTACCTTAGATGAGTGGAAGGTCTAGTTTGGATGGGCAGCTGGTAAACCGATGGGTTCCTCAACCATTGTAGGGCTATTTTCACTCTCATCATTTTCCAGGCTTAAACTATTTGAGCTGACACTTTTCTGCCTCTAGGTGATTTCTTTGAGGGTGCAGAACTTAAGCTGAAGGATCCAACGGTTTCCAAAATCAACAATAGGAAGAAACACGATGATAAGATACTTGGATGGCATTTTTTGGCAGAGGGATCTTAAAATATGGGAGGGACTGCTTTCCATGGAAAAATACGCTTTTTAAAATCAGCACAGAAAGCTGTTCATCATAGTATTGGATTCTGGAAAACCTGCAAAGAGAAAGGAGAAGGTTGGGACAGGCTATGTGTCAAATCAATATGGACCACTTAAAAAACTGGCAGTCTTTGGGCAGTAAGACCTGACTGGGAAATCCAGCAGAGTGTTAAGTCACTTGGCTCCAGGAAAAAATGAGCTTGGTAGTTCTCACCGACTTTGTTGGGATACCAGACTAAGTCTCAAGTAACTCTGCTGCAGAACAGCAAAAAGAAAATGTCAAAGCATTTCAAGGGAAAAAGTAAAATCTTCAATGAGGAATATTCATTTTTAATGGATGTTTTTTTGTGTAGCCTAGAGAATAAAGCATTGTGATTGCAAATCCTCATTGGATTATACTTGTAGAACAATTATTTAGCTTGGTGCAATCACCACATTTACCAATCGACTGTGAGCAACGGGATTCAGAGCCATTCACGCACAGAGGACACGCAGGCCTCCAGAGGAGGGGTCACCTTCCAGTCCTTGCCTGCCAGACCTTGTGCCCTGCTTCCCCTGCGACCCCCCCAGGCACCCCCTCCCGCAGCCCCCGTGGAGGCAGGTGGGTGCCGTTGATTTCCTAGTTGCTACGACAGCCCACCAGAACGTACATCAATACCTATGTCATCAACCCTCACAGACCCAGTGACAGGAGGCATCCGTCACAGGAGCCTTCAGCTCGGGCCCGGCGTGCCGGCACTGCTAGCAGGCTCCCTCCGCGGCAGGGCAATAACGCACAGGCAGATCACCCTGCTCAAAGCCGCAGCGTGTTAGTGCGTGGCAGATGCAGTAGCTGGCTCCCTGCACTCCGAGCTGCTAACGTTAAAATGCCTTCATGCGGTTTTGCTTTTGACCCTTCCTATCCAACCTTGGGCTGAAGTCTATGTAAAACCAGTCATTATTTCATTTAATTCTTCGCTCCTTCCCTGGGCTAGCATATCTTTTCATCCTCAGTGTTACCATCAGTGTCTTTCCTTTTTTCAAAACACATATGAAATTGAATTATTGTTTCAAACTCTTACCAAGTTTCTGTCTAAATGAGGCATCTTTATTAGGTATTGCATTCCCTGCTTTCCGTGCTTGGCTGTGTTTAGGAAGTGAAAGCAGAGCCTACCTCTTTCTCAGTATAATAAAAGATCAAAGCACCACAGAAACTATGTCCGATAGTGTGTTTTCCCTTGGTATATGTTATTAATTTTGTTCTTCTCAGAAAAGCTGTGTCATTTTGACTTGCAAGAGGACGGGATAGCTTGTCCCTCCATGCAAGTAGGTGGCAATGCTGCTGTTGGTATATTAGACAATGGGTGAGTTTATCCCACCCAACCTTGGGGAAAAAGTGGGGAAATGAAAGCCTTTTTAGTCATTGCTGGATATCAGCTTCTAATTTTAGCCACTCAGCAGTATTTCTGGGGGTAGATGATTGCTTTGAAAGGCCCTTGTGATGTTTCCTCAGCCATTCAAAAGCAATGCATTATTTTTAACGTGGGGCATTTTACCACCTTCTTGCCCACCAGCCTGCCTGGATTTCTGCCTTATTACGACTCCTACACTGGAAACATTTTCTTCTCTCATTATTTGAAAAGTAGAAGTTACCAAAGCTATATAAATAATTCATGAGCAAGCATGCCTGCCATGTGTGGGAATAAATTGTATGTGTGTGAGAGGAAGAGTTCAGGGGGTACAAAAATTGGAACAAACGAGTGCAAAAGACACTAAAACCAGGCTGGATTTGTGGTTAATTTCTACCAGGCCAATAAAATGCGAGGGAGAAAAAGCAGGGGAAAGGGGCTTGAAGCAACAACCTAACCTGGAAGCAATTTGGGGCCAGGACAGCATGTTACATGTGTGTACACCATCTGAGTACACGCTCCGCTTAGGGGGGAGTGCAAACCGTTGTCTATATACATACCATAATATGGCTAACCACACTCATATTCATGACTAATGAAAACCAGTAAGAAGTACCTTTTACCTCCTTCACAGTAAAGGGGATTACACAAGGGGGGGAGAAGGAAATTGGTGGTGGGAGATGTCCTTATTACAGTAAAAAATAAAAACAAATTAAAAAAAAAAGCTACTTCCAGTAAAAATAAAAAAAAAATAATAATTTTTAAAAAGCAACTTTGATTTGGATACATTTTAGCTGACCTTTTGTGTTTTTGGGAAACTTTACAGAGATGTTGGCCTTCACAGTCAGCTTTGTCTCTTTCTTTGTCCATTGATGCCACTAGAAGAAAAAGAGTCGAGATACTGAGTGCCCAGCCACTTCAAAAGGTGAGGAGAGGGCTCAGTGCTTTGCAGATTTTGGTCCAGGATTTGAACTGGAGTGCGGGTGGTGCAGTTCTTTCCTGGAGAAATTCTTAATGCATTCATTTGAAGAAAAAAATGTCAAAAGCCACAATTTTCAAAGTTGTAAGGGCACATAGGACAGATCCATCAGAGGATTTAATCCTCTGTATGTTGGATGATGAGGTTCTTAGCTCCTGCATACCAGCCCCTTTTGCCTCCACCATGAGCATCCTTGGCACAAAGACAGTGGGGTATCTCCCAGCGGTGATCTGGACATCCAGCCCAATGAGTTGGGAGCTTGTAGGCAGGTGAGAGACCGCTCGGGAGAAGGCTGTGTGTGACACCCTGTCCCTCTCCAGGACTAATTGCCTGACTCAGGACAGTGGGGAAACTCTGCAGAGAGAGTCCTTGGGCCAACAGCTGTGGTGCCCCTCTGAGTCTCTGGACATGGTACGCCGGGCTCCATTGTAGTTCCCACAGTTTGTAATTAGGAAGCTGAGAGATGGATTATCCGTATTTCCCAGTGACTTTTTACTGTGAAGTACTGAAACAAGTTGGGAGCTGCCCGGGCACTGCCTCCCAATGGCCACCCAGCAGCCAGGCTATATTGACCGTGGCCTCGAGGCGTATTTGGGAGAGGCGCGGGTGCTCCTGCCTCCCTCTCCTCCAGCCACCAGCTTCACCCTGGGCTCAGGGAGACACTCCTTGAGTCCTTCAGACAGATCAGGCCCCAGCTGGGCTCCCTCACAAGATGAACAACTGTTGAGTCCATGATATCTCTGAACAGGATGGAGAGCCAGCCCTGCCTCCTCGGGACAGCCCTTGGCATGGGGCTTGTCCCACGAGTGTGTTGTGGCCAGTCTCTGAGAGCATCAGCTGAATTAGGCCCTCACGGGACTTAGGTGGAGCGGAAACTGAATTCTGTCTTGAGCAGGAGCGGAGTGCCAAGGGGTCCAAGCTGAGAAGGAAAGGGGAGGTTCATGGGTTTAACTTCAGCCTGCCAGGGATAGGTGTTTTGGTTAATACCTGTCTGGGCTCCCGCTATAGCCAGTGGAGATAAATGGGATAAAACACCCCAGACAGACACCCATTTCTTTCCACTGAGTATTGCCGTTGCTTAGACAACTTTCTTCAACTATATGTGACTTCTGGTTACTTCCAGATGGCTCAAATTAAACCAGCTGGATCCTGTTCCTCGTACCTGAAAGCAAAAAGTCAAGCAGGGAGGTACTGAGGCATCCCTCACATTTTAGGAGTTAAGTAGTCCTTGGAAATGGGCCTTTTGGCTCACAGGCTTGGCTTTAAGCAACTCTATTCTGGCTAACTCTTGTTTCAAGCAAGGCTGCTGGTGTGTTCACTTCCTGATGGGAGGCTAGGAAGAATAGATAAGGCAAAGCAAATGCTGAAGATTTGGCTCACTGAGTTTTAAAATAGAGAGAGGTCTCAAAGAGCATGTGGACTCGAGTGCGGAGGCATGTGCAATGCAGCGCCAAGATAAGCTTAGCATTTTCCTGTTATCAGTATGTACATCACCTTTGACATTGCTTGACAAAAACATGTTTTATAAAACAGGCACGTTCCTTCTCCGCAGCTCACAGAGATACAGAAACTGAAATCATATTTTATGAATGGAAAATGAAATTAGCCTGAAATTACAGTGATAAATGTAGCTTTAGAAATCTTAATTCACTTCAGTCGAGTGATTAACTTCTGCCACTCCACAGTGCTCGGTTATTGCAAAGTCATTTGGTGACATTAAACAATTAAACCTTAGACCTGGGAATAATTTTGCAAATCTTTATAGAACCATAAAGTTCATTATTGTTTTACATGCTTGCGATGAAATATGGTGCGTAACTCCAGCTGTTTACTCTAGCATAAAGCCAGCCTCTGGATAGAAAATGATAAGCTCTGGGCAAACCACCAACTCTCCATCAGTCCAGCTCTCCCAAATGGCTATTCTCTGCAGGGCAGAGAGTTTCTTTGTTTCTCATAGCAAAAAGTTCCTGGAAAATAGTTTTGACTGTAATAGTCTGACCAGAATGATAACTGTAGGCAACAGTGGTCAGAAACAATCCCAGGAGCGAAAGGGCTCTGCTGGGACCAGCTCTGCCGCTGGCGAGCACCGGTTAGCCGGGTGGTGTTTCAGAGGCTGCAATTCACCTCACCTGGCATTCAAAGCACTGGAAATGCAAGCGGTTTAACTTTGCTTTGCAACATTCAGCCTGGTGCCTTTCTTCGTGTCATTATTCCACCACAACAGGAACATTTTCATTGTAAATAGCCCTATTTCTGAGGAAGAAAACTGGGGCCCTTTAGGAAGAAAATTGTTGTTTTACTGAAAACACATGTGAAATGTCATGATTTCTCATTTTTTCACCACCAGATTACCATTTTGTATGACACGCAACAAAACCAGAACATATGTATGGGTGTGAAAACGGGTAATAACACAGCAGAAAAAATGTAGTGAATGTTCTCAGTGATTTTTCAAGACCCCACTCTTTTTAACAGAGTAGCTCTAATACACATTAAACATGTATTTGATTTCCGTAACATCCTTGTTGACAGTAAAGGCAGCTAATTAGCGTAATTGATATTTGTATTTACTTCTCGGCTGTTTTCTTGTGTAATTTTGGAGAGAGGCTGTTCATGCTTGCTATCCAAGCACTGGGTATAGGGAGGAAGCATGCCAGTGGCACAAGGGTTTTTTTAGGGATGGGTACGGACCCCAGGAGGTTTTGGCAAGCCTGTGAAGACACAGTCTGTTGCTACCAGGTGACCGGGTCTCCATGGGCTCGCGGAAACCTCCCAGGTCCACACCTGGCCACCATCCCCACGTGGCCCTTCTTCATTCCCAGGGCCACCATCCAGGGTCTACAGCTTGGAAACTAATTTTTGAAGCCTGGAAAAGCTAATTTCCAAGCAGAAGCTTTTTTTTTTTTTTTTTTTTTTTTTCCACGTTCTGGCTACCAAATGTTATTTATAATAAGCTGCAAGACTCCAGAGGTGATACCAGCATGGCAACAAATCGCTGCATGACAATACTACTCACTGTAGCAAGAAACAGCTTTTCTATGTGACCGCATTTCTAATTGGGCTGTAAGAAATAGCATTAGAGCAGTGGTGTATAAGCAAGAATCATATTTGTATGAGGCTCATGGCTCACTGTGGCTCATCCAGATACCACTTTACAACTTCAGTCATCAAATCAGCAGAACCACAACAGGCTCTGGTACAAGCCAAAGGGGAAAGTGCCATTGTAAAACTGAATACAGCTGCTTCCATAATAGAACTAATTGCATATTGCATCGCAGAGCTAAATTAGTAGTGAAAACAGTTATAAAACCAACAGACAGTGAAACATGACTCACCGAGGAATTGCTGCCAGTTCGGCGAATTCTCATTGGCCCCAGTTCAACAGCCCACACCTGCATTTCTGAATAGTAAATATATAATAAGGAGTAATTACTAGAAAAATACGCAGCACTCCAAATGTGACAACACGCTACTTGTTTATTGGGATAGTGAATAGTATATAATAAGTTTGACCCGAAGTACTTCTGAGCCACCTGGGGTCACAACGCAGAGGGGAGACAGACAGCACAATCCCAAACCGTGTAATCCACGAAAGGTTATCCGTAACGTAGTTGATGGCTGCTTCCAATTGACATGCTAAAGTGATACAAACCTCCCCATGCTACTAAATCAAAGGGGAGTAAATAGGAAGAAAGCATAAACAATAATCACTGTTAAAAAAAAAAAATCAGATATTTATAGCCTGGCTTAAATATTCAAGCTGCAATGATTTGGGATGTCTCAGCTGACTTTACTCACAGTAATAGCTCTCTCAATAAAAAACAGATGTAGAAAGCAAACTTCATCTGTTCCTTCTGCTTACAGTCCCTTTCTCCCCTCTCTTTCCAGAGGAGTTTTGTGACTGTGCTGCCCACGAGTCCCCGAGAGAGGTGGAAATCAGACCCAGGATTCGGGGAGTGCATGTGTGGGATTTGCTCTCTCCGCCGCAGACCTCGGAGCCAGTGCTGACTGCCAGAGCCAAAACCCTGCTTGGGCTCAAAGAGTGGCAGCACCCAGACACTGCTCCTGGCCCAGCAACGACTCCCAGTTTGAACAGTGATTTTGAAGGACATCGATGTGCTTGGGTCCAGCCTTCCCTTTCTCCCATAAAATTCGTTCCTCACTTATTTCTGCAGAGGGTAGGTGGGAAATCTTTGCTTCTCCAGCACCTTTATCAGCCCGAAGACATTGCAATACTCCAAGTGCTTCTTTCAAAATGGTTTTATGCCTGTCTCTGAACATGATTGGGGAACAGCTCTAGGACAGGCACATTAACATTTCTCGCCTCACTTCCAGAGCAGCAGCTTTCACTGACCAAGAAATTCAGACATCTAAATGCATTTAGCATTTCCACTAGTGCTTCTGCACGTAGTTCACGGAAAAAATTTCCCTCCTACAGCTCAGCTCTCAGAGGTGCTGGGTTCTCTGCCCTGAGCCTCTTCAAACTCGCGAGTAGTCTGACTGAGCTCAGGTAGTTTGATGGCTCCAGTCACAGAGCTGAGCGGCTGGCAGGACTGGCCTCGCAAGGGGAGGAAAAAATTAATTTGGGTGCCTTCAAGAAACAGCTCTCCCTGCTTTCAGCAGTCTGATATGGCATCACTGCCTCAAACAAACCCGTATTCTTCTGTTTTTCACTCCCACGAGCACTATCACTTGAAACTGTTCCTTGAGCAGTGAAAAATCCTCATCATTTCAAGGTTAATCCCTTTAGTAGAAAGGAAGAGGAGCTTCATCTGTTCTTCTGGGACAGCCCGTGCTACAGCTGAAACAGCTGACCATTAACCAGCAGCAGTAGAGCAACCCCATGCCACAGTGCTCTGGGTCTCAATACAAGCTATTCTCTGTGCAGCTCCTTCCTTTACCTGTTCTTTTCTGGACTTTGGATCCTTGTAATGCCTCTTACTGCATTGCTTTTGGGGAACAACAACAAGAGGCGTAGGTGGCGTGTCCCTTAAACTGGGCATGGCTGGTGCCGCTTCACTCCATACTTCCATGGTCTTGAGGACCTCCTGGAATCAGGGGGTTTCATTTATTTGACAGGGCATATACGGACGTTTTGGAGTACATCACATTTCTGCCATGAAGTAAAAAAAATGTAAGCTGTTTAAATCGTGTACAAATCAGAAGCAGGTACAAGGTGGAAGGCTCTTTGCCTTCTGTAAGACAATGCCAAGCTATATAAAGGTACATTATTATGCATCAGGTCTTTCCATGCATCTCCTCCTTTTCTATCCAGAAATTTTGTCTTGGCAGATTTTTAGAATTGCCTGTGTTTATCTGGGATTTCCAGACATCTGGGAGTGCTATCAAACTGGCAGCCACGCTGAATCAGTTTTACTGTGCATGCACTGAACTGTATGCAGTCTGGAAATGCCATACAGGGAAAAGGTAGATCTATTCCTGTATGGACTAAAGCAGCTGATTGAAACAATGGGAGCTTTATTACTGACACGACAGGGCCAGGATTTCACTCCACATTTTGATAAAACATTTTAAGAAGTAAGATTTTGCCCATGACCATACAATTTGGGGGATTGCCAAGTACAGTAGCTTTTTACTTCTAGAGATCCAGATTCAAGTTCATGTTGTAGGACTATAGATCTTGTTCTGGTCCCATCTGCATACATTTTCATTTAATTTCCATAGACACAATTTTGGGGGGCATACTGCCTGCCCTGGAGAGCTCAGACTAGAGCAAGAAGAGATGCTATAGTTCAAGACTGAAAGGCATCAGGAGCACTGTGTAGAGAGTTGCTTGCCTTAAATTTTATGCTGGCAAGTTGCAGAAGCCTCACACACAGTTAGAAACAAAAATTCTCTTAGCTCTGAATTAAAACTGCACTACCAGGAAGGAAGGAAGGACGGAAGGGAAGGAAAAGAGCAGGCATCATGCTCTGAGTTCTCCCTTGGTTTAAGACGCCGAGAAATAGCTACAACGTAAGTGTAGGGTGACCAGGAGCCTAAATTCAATGGAGGTGTTAAGCTGTTTGTATGCTACAGGGGAGAAATTAGAGTGCAAAACAGAAACATTTGTCCTATTGTTTACGCTCAATCTGCACGTGTTAAACAGAAATATTTTCTTGTGTTTAATGTCAGTTTTCCTCATGCTATGCATGAATACATATGTGTGTGGGGTGCTTGCACATATTTAAAGCCACTTTTCTCTGGTAAGCTTTTAAGAGCTTAAGTGTAAGATATTAAGCAAGCAAGTATTTCTGTGAAGCTTTGGAAGATATTCAGAAAGTCTTGTTATCAGCTTCTTGTTGGCAGGCTTGTGGTATTGCTTAAAACCCGGTGCCAGCCAGCGCTAACAAACAACCTATTATTCCTCCACCACATCAGTTCTTCAGTGCTGAATATTTCTACTCATATGGCAATATTTTTGCAAGCTGTTGAGTTTTACTTCAGTGTAACTTCAGGGACCAAAGAGCTGCTCTTTTTCAAAGTTTCAGAGGAATGGAATAAATTTAGGTTAAGTAACGATGATTATTCTAGGCAAAGATTTCCTTCATTTAATCTTCCCATAACCAAAAAATGCAAGCAGCATTACCACTCATTTAAAAAAAACTAATGAATTTCCAAGGGAAATTAGAGAATCAGTCCTAAAGTATTTGGATTAGGGAATCTAATTCTGCAGCCTCTTTGCATATGAAGCAAAAACCAAAGTGGATGAGAGCCACATGCTATGCAGTTTCTGAGCCTGGCAGATTTATTTTTCATTCCCCCTCTGTCTGGCCAGAATCTCTGTGTCATTCTCAGCACCCTTCTTGCTCCAATAATGTTGTTTTTCTTTAATTTCCCTAGCCCAGCTGTAAATTCAAACCCATATTTAAACTTTTGCAGAGGTCTGACCTTTATTCTTATGCTTGACCTCTAGTGCCAGGACTTGGCCTCACCTTCAGAAACGATCTGGCTGTTTGGTCACCAGCAGGTGAGTCCTGGCTGCACCTTGAGTAAGGAGACAGTGACTGCTTTGCTGCCTAAAGAGACGTTTACATGCCTACAAAACACACCAACTAGCACGGTGAACTCCATCTTTCAAAAATTTCCCCATCTCCTTTCAATTCTGAAGCATTCCCAAGGAAAGTCAACAAACCAAGACCAGATGTATCTTCTCCAGCAGCGCTGGGTGGGGGGGGGCCGCCCAAGTTCTGAAATTGCCATGGTTTTTAATTGCCTTACAATGGGGCAGCACCCAGGAATGCGGGACATGCTGGTGGGCTCCAGCACCCTCCCAGCAGGAACGGCAGTGTTGTGGCTCCCCGGGAAACTGTCCCAGAGCTGTAGCACCAGGAGGTCCATGTTTCTTGCATCTCCGTATCACATTTGCTCAGTTTAAAATGTAAACCTTTTTTCTGTCTCTGACTTTCAGTCCCACAGACCTCAGCACGCGGTAGGAAATGAGTGAATGATGTTTGCAACAACTTTTGCAACAACTATATATCTGCAGAACAGTACAACTACCCCCAGCTGCCCCTTTGTTTTCATATAGCACCTCTGCAGCAAGTCCATCCTACTCTACTTGTACAACCTCCAAATGGAGCAGTTGTTTTCAGACAGTTAATATTTCGGTCCTGCTGCTGGGCCAGCCAGTCTTTCCCCAGCTACAGGTCAGTTTGACTCTAGACAGGTTTCAGGCAGTGAGGAGTGGAGGACATGGGAGGAGGGATTTCTCCCACGCTGAGGAACCAGCCATCCTTCCTCTCCCATACAAATGAGCGCAGGATCGGATAATAACGCTCCCTTCAGAGAGAGAGGGCAAGGGAAGGAGGAGGTTCTTGTGGCTATGTAGCTGGACAAGGTCTCAGGGATCTGGACTTAGTTCATCGGTGGACCTCAGGTTGCCTGGGTTTTATGCAGTTCATACAGAGCCTTTCCACTGATTCGGACGTGCCGTGGGTAGCTCTGCCTCAGCTCCCAAATTGCCAAGCAATGCTGCTCCCCCACTCCTGAGCCCCTGTGCCACCTTGCCTATTCAAATCGTAACAAGTTTGAGAGAAAATACGTTTCGGGCAGGAGCAGTGTGCCAAATTTTGTTCGTGAGATGGGACTCGCAGGTCTTTCTTTGACAGGTATCGTGTGATTCCTGCTCCTGCCATGATGTTGGAGACTGGGAGGAAGGTGATGGGAGTGAGCGGGGAGGCACGGACCTCGGGGAGCTCTGTCCCCGCCACCAAGGAAACTGCGCCCCAAAGGCTTTCATAATTTCATTTCAAGGCAATGGTCAGATTCCCAGAAATTTGCATCTCTTCACGGACATTTGCCAGACAGAACATGGCAGCATCCTTCTAATAAATTGTTTCTGCAAATGATTTGAGTGTCTGCATGTGTGCACGCATATCGGGCACTGCTATGAAGATCTCTTTTAGGGATATCTCAGGCTGCGTCTTGAAGCCCTGAAATATGATGATGAAAGAAATTTTGGAAATCAGGGTAAAACCAGAAATGGATGCAAACACAATTAGAATGTATGGTGTGCCGCCTGCATCTTTAATAAATGTTTGTCTGCAATGAAATACAATTAACGTGTAAGATAATGTAGTTTACCTCATTTAGCTCTTCACTGGGTTTATAAACAAATTCTGCCAGTTAACTGTCCTTGTTAAGCAGATGCACTCACCATACATGAGCTAAAACACACCGCAGACCGCAAACTGGAACAGGTGCAGGGATTATAATGGGATGATGAATTTGTCAATTTACCAGCTCTACATGTTGACAACAATGAATGCATTTTATTTAAAACACTTGACATTGAAAAGCACTTTTTTTCTCAGTCTAGGGAGTCTAAGGTGAGGGGAAATAATGCAATAAAACTTCATAATGCATGCTAACTTCTAATTTTAAATGCTGGTACAGAAGATGTCTAAAAAATATTTCAGATAAATTCTATGTACTAATTAAGAAGGCCAAATATGCCATCCATTTTGAAATGGAGGGATTACTGGAGGAAAACATAAGGAGAGCTGCTGATTCTTCTAAGGAGATCCTGTGAGCAAGGAAGCTATGGCAGAGAGGAAGCCATGTGCTTTGTGATGTTAGCTTACATTGGAGCATATTAATTGCTATTAATTGTTTCATCAGTCTCTATGATTTCACTTAGTTCTCCAAGAACAATTCAGTTTAGGTGAAGTTTCTTTGTCTCTGCTTTTCAGCTAGGGCTGGGTCCTCACCCAGCATAAATCAAGGTAGTTCCATTGTAGTCAAAGGAGCTAAGCCAACGTACGTTACTAGGGAACATTGTGCCTATAGTGTGAATAACAGCTGAAATGTTACTATTCTCAGCCGTTTTTTCAAATAAATTATGCTAGGTTTAAGTGTAGATAATGAAAGCCTGAAATCAGGCTTGGTGTAAATGGGTATAACTCCTTTGACAGCAGGAACGTTGCATTTGGTTACCCCACAGCTGAATTTAGCCCAGTCAGTTCAGCTTGGCATTATCAGTGGGAAGATGTGGCTGTGAGTTCATGAAATGTCACAGTCTTTTAGCTATAAAGGTGACACTTTAAATTGTCTTAAAGAGTAAGTGTGCATTTAATTTACATTTAACAGGATGGTTACTGTATATCATTTAAATACTAAATCAGTCTAAGGTTTAGTATGTGCACTAAGGTTTAAGAGTTACAGCAATTGGGGAGAATAGGCCAAATTCACCCCTAATAAAACGGTGTTGGCTCAGTGGAGCTCCGAAAGGGAACATCTTGACCTTTTTTTTTTTTTTTTTCTTTTCAAAACCTTTCAGCACAGAACATAGAAGAAGCTTGAGACAAACCAAACACTTTCTTGCTCATGTTTTCATCTACCTAGTAAACCCAAAGATTAGCGTTCCCAAAGGCTAACTTTTCTACTGCTGACACAGTTGGTTGCCCCCCAAAATTGTGGTTGTATTCTTCAGCCACAGTTCAACTGCTGAGGCACCTTTTAAAACTGCATATCTAGATCCTAAAGGCATAAGAAAAGTAGCCAGAGGCACAGAGGGGTTTTTATTAGGGGGGGGAGGAAAGCCAGATTTTTCATTTTGAGATGAAATTTCAAAATGTAAAACCCATGATCATTCCAGAACAGAACAAAACCCAAAGCATTTCTCAGAAATGGAAATTTCAGAGTACAGGTTGATAGATGTGTTTGTTACAGGTTGGGTTTTTTTTTAAATATCATTAAACCTATTTTGTTATAATATGCAATGAAAACTTTGTAATAAGAAGTCATCTTTCTGGGAAATTGAAGTGCTGTGTTCTAAGAGGGTAGGAAGATTTCTTTTTCTCTCTTCTGTTTCAAAACAGATTCTCATCAAAGGTCAGAAATTTCTGCAAAATATTTTTGCCTTTGACAGTTTTAGGCAGGGAAACAGTCTGTGTATAAGATTGCTGCCAGCTTTAGCAAGCAGAGCAGTATCAGTACACATGCTAATTGCCTACATACACACAGAAGATGGATGTTTGTATGTAATTGTGCCTGCAGGTACTTTAACTTAGTCCTGGAATTTCTATCCCGTGCAGAAATACCCTTCAGCTTCCCTTGATCTTCCTCTCTGCAAGATTTCCAATATTCCTGAATATTAAGGAAAAAAATGGAGAGGGATGGAAAAACGTTCTCCTCTCCTTTTAAAGGTGACTGTCATGGCTCTGTATCTGAATTTTTTTTCTTTCAGGAATTTAAGGCTGAGAATTACCATTCCCAGACAGAGCAGCAGCCATTCTAGCCCAACTGTATGATTGTAGTAACAAATGAGAAACAGATCTTTACACTTTTTAAAAGCATATATCAAAATCTCAGCAACAAGAATGTGACAGCAGGATCTTCCACCTACAGGAGGCAAATGGAAACTTCTCAGTGCCTAAATATGGGTGAAACAACCTAATTTAAAACTACCGGCTTCTGTTTGTTTAGGGTTTTTACATCATTAGACAGAGAATATCAGATGAAGTCCAACATACTTTGTAAATCTGGGTTTTGCTTTGGCACCCACATTTACAGCTGTATATGACAAAGAGTGTGTATCAGGGAACAAGCTCAAACTCTTGACGCTGAAGTGAGAATTGTCATTAATTGAAAGTATGTTAGAGGCAGTTTTTACTGATGAAACATTACGACTGGAAAGTGTTTGATTTAGGCTTCCTTTTTATACCTTTGGATTTACAGGAGGTAATAATATTCCTGTAAGCCACTGATAGGAAGCTTGCCCATGTTTCAAGGCTTAGGGTTGAGGAAGACGTTGGAAGGGCAGGCTCCGCTAAAGCCACTGAGAAAACACACACATTCACTTCACTGGGACCAAAGTTTCATCTGAGATTTGGTTCAGACTGATCTCTAACACTACATCTTCTGTTGCAGCTTGACAAGTAAGGCTGGGATTTTCCTATTTATAGGATAAAGCCTAAAGTAAAAGCACTTAATGCAGGTAGCATTGAGACATCATATATTAAACAGAAGATCTTTTTTTTTAAACTCCTTTGGCCTTGAATTATGATAGAAAGTTTTTGCAAACAGTGTGTTTACATCCAAGATGACATTTTTTGTATCCCTTGGGGATTTAGGATCCAAGGGTCGTATTTGATTTGCCAACTAGGGGAAAAAGCTGTTGTTATTTTAAGTTACTTTAAGTCACTCCTGCTCTGCAGCGCGTGCCATGCTCATGCTTTTACTTGATGGTATGCGTAAAGTATTTTAAAGTGGTTTACATTGACTAGATTGATTGTCTTTACATATATATATATGAATATATATATAAAACATTAATATATATCTATATGAATACATAAATAAATAAGATTTAAACTGTTTTCTCTTAACCAACCTTGAAAACCTGTGGGGTTGCCCGAGACTGAGAATCACCAAGGATTTGGCTGTGTATGGTAAATAGTTTTTCCTCAGCACGTTCTGGAGATCATCGACCTTTGATGAATCCTTATGTTGTTTGGCAACTCACCCTGTCTGTGCTCAGTGCCGGCTCTGTGAATCTTGCAGCGCTTCCCAAGCAGTAATTGTTCATTAGGCAGCACCTCACCACTGCAAGGCAGATGACTGCTACAGAAAGGCCTTGGCAGAGGGTTTAAGTGCCTTGTTTGCAGCAGCAGACAGAGGCAATGTTCACGTTGGAGTCCCAGGCTATCCCATCTCATCCCTACCTTCAGTCCTTAGCCTTCACAGTGCCAGGGAAAACGGTGGATAATGTTGTAAATGTCTTCCTTAGCAGCTTATTTTGAATTTTTGAGCTTGTGTATCTTGGTAAGTAGCTGTCAAATTAAACAAAATGGGAGTGGAGGGGGAAGCATTAGATGTCAGAGCCCAACTTAGTCTGCTTCCATTTAGTCTAGTTCATGCACTGACATTTTCAAACAATGCATTCAATTTTTTTATACTAGAAATGAAAAAGCATATTTTCCTCTTTCAGCCTGTGACCTCGTCTTTTGCTGATGACTTCAGTCATTGTTTGTAATAGTCAAACCCCTGGGGCAGAGAATAGAGTGATTCATTTGTACTTGGGGCACTTGGATTTATAGACCACTAAACAGACTGAAATTATTCTTACTTGAAGCTTGCATGAGACAGTCTTCAAAACTAGAAATGTTGCCAAACTGAAGCCGTAGATGCAGATTCAGATTTCAGTGGTCAGTGCAACCTGTTCCCATAGCAGGCCGAGATGTATACCAAACTTTTGGAAAGATCTCTGTTTTGATTATTCAAATTTATGAGCATTCACTTTACGGAGGAACCCACCAGTAGGTAAATGCTAGCCAGCTTTACCGACAATTAAGGTAAAGCATAGTGTAAATCTCTGCCAACATATCTATGCCAGACAGACCATAAATTATTACTCAAAAAATGGTACTCGTTTAAGATGGTGCAGTGTCCCCTGCCAGCAGCTGCTGACCTCTGTAAGTTGCCACCCTCCCTGGTGGCAGGTTATCTGGGCACTTCCTCACCCACTTCATGTACCATCAGAGGTTTTGCTTATTTGGCTCCTGTAGCTATATGCTGGGCACTAGAGAAGGCTTAAACAATGGGCAAAATTCGATAAGTCACAGTGCGACCTCCCAGCAGCAGGGCGGGCTAAACAGGCCTACAGCACCGCATGGGTGCCAGGAGCATCATCTCGTCTTTGAAGTGCTGTCTTCTGGGTGATACCAGCTAACTCGTTAATGTGAGAAAGCTAAAGCCAGGATTATATACTCGGTTTCACCCAAAGCTGAGCCAGCACTGGTTTTCATATTGCAAACCAGGACCTGACAGGTGAGGATTTGCAAATCCAAATCTCCTTTGATTTTTGTCTGTAATAGAGACAGGTCAAATGCAGAACTCATTGCTAACTCCGAGGAAAATCTTGAATTAAATCGGAATTGGCCTGACCTCCCTTCTGGATTCAACTTTGCAAAATCAAGCTCTGACAGACAAGCTCTTGCGAAACCCAAACAATCTCCAATTTGGTCATCTCTGCTTTGCATATTTCAATAGCTCTTTCCCAGCTACAATGCTTATGATAATAAGAATAACAGAAACTAAAGTGAAACCACAAGTTAAGCTGCTTATTATATAATTTAATTAGACTCCACTGCACTTTCTCTTCCAATTCCCAATTTACAAGGATTGAATTGTTAGGTACATTTTTCACATTGGGATTCTGAAGAGTTTATTTTGACCTGGCAAATTATTTTAAGTCTGAGGAAAAGCAGGTCGAGCAGTGGTGAAATAAAATAGGAAGTATGCAGTTTCTTCTCACCAAGCCTGGTATCTGCGTGACTCCAGCACACAAAGAGCTGGTGTGAATTTCAGGTCCTGTGCCTGCCTTAAATCAAGGCATTTGCAGAAATTAGTTGTGACACGGTTTACCCAGTGGTCTTTGCTAAAGGAGCATTTTTGGGGGGAACTTTTACATCAGATGCTTGTAACTTATTGGCTTCATGAGGTCACATGTGCCATTGAGTTAGGAAGGAAGGAAAAAACATGTTGTTATTAGCGAGCCCCTCACCTCCCCCCCCCCCCCCCGCCCCCCCGGCCCCGGCTTTCCTCCCTCCCTTTATTCCTCTTGCATGTGCTGTTTCCTCTGCAATATCTGCTAAACCTGCACAGGCACGACAAAACGGTCCCTCTTTCTTTTGCAATGCAAGGTCGAGTGTTTCCTTTCTGCGTGCACATATGTTGATTTATACCCCTTTGAGCCGATTGACTGATTGTCCCATAACACACCATTTAACTTCTGTGTCGCCAGGACATTCGTTGTCTCCCCTTCATTCTTCTTTCCCTCCACTTTGGCTTTAAAGGCCACATTTTCCAAGAGGGATACAATCATGAGAAATAATGTTTTTTTGAAAAGGGAGTGATTGTCACTGAAACTGATACGTCTGTGCGATAACAAAAACTGTCATTGCCTCGCATGGAACATGTGCCCCGGGGACTGGGAAGAACAAAGAGATCCTTAGAGAGGAGCAGCGAGCCATGTGCGTCCTCTCATCTCTGTGGCACCAGGCAGAGCCCACAAGCCATTTTTCTCATACGCCACTGGGACAGATAAATGAAGGAAGCATTTGAACGGTTTCCATTTAAGGAAGGAGTTAAATAGTTGAGTCATTCTTTTCAGCTGTATTATTCCTTTCTGCAGTTCTAGAGGCACCCAGTTGCTAGAGGAAGGACCAGGGAGAAGCTGCCTCTTCCAAATGTTGGGGCTGATCCTGCAGGTTCTCCATGTATCAACAGAAATATTAGCTAGGGCATCCGGCCTTTTCTCCCGTCCTCCTCCTAAGCATCAGCTCTTCAGTTCTCTGGAGGAAAACCAGTCACCTCCTCATGTTTGCTTTTAGAGCAGACCGGAGTGGTAAAAAATACTCTTGTTTTCCTGAAGCATTTCCTAGAGAACAGATGAGAGCAATATACCGAGTTTCTGGATGGCAAATGCCGAGCTTTCTGCCGTCTGTTTAATCAACTGATCCGCCGCTATCTGCCAGCTATTAGTTGTTGTTAATTCGCTTTATTGCATCAGCTGCACAGTGTCACTGCTCATGTCCTTTGTGTCACTTTCCACTATTATTATGAGATGCAAAATGAGTAAGTTGCAAAACGGTAACTGCAATCACATCTGAAAATGAGCCCTAAATAAAATTAAATAATGTTAGCTGTGCTGATCAATGATCACTATTAAGGCTGTACAATAAAACGAAACGCAGCTCAGCTCTAGTTGGAGAGAATAGGACTCTGTGGGCCACTCGGAGACCTGTAACTTTTCCCTCTGAGGGATCCTGTAGGCATTCATTCAAACAGCCATATTTTCCCTGGTTTACATGATAGTAACAAACGGGGCTTTTATTACTGACAGTAGTATATGGTTGAGCTCACAGACCAAGATGTGCAAGCTCTGTCTGCGGAAGCTTTACACACCAAAGCGGGGATGCTGAGGGAACAGGGACATAGGGCTGGCTTGCCTAGGCTGAGCTAGAGATACAGAACTAAGGTGAAGCTCGGGTAGGTCTCAGGTTCCCATACCTCAGTAAGAGTACCATGGTACTAAGGTATATATACCATCAGAGGCTTGCCAGCTGCTTTAAACAGAGAGTACCTGTTGCCACTGCTGCTGTTGATTGCTGTAACTGATATTTTTGCCACTGCTGAGGGTGCACCTGGCCAAAAAAAAGCTTGGTAACTACTGAAGAAAATTAATTTTTTAAATTTGTGGGTTTTTTTGGTGCTTCTTACAGCTGAATCTTCTGAACTATAGGAGATAAAATTAACTATCTATTTTATTGACAATGGGTCGGATCCTCAAAGTTTTTAAAGTTTTTAAATATTATTCATGGACCATGACTTCAATTGGCTTCTACATTTCTGAGAAGGATCTGGAAGCCCTTTGAGAATAGCGACTAAATGAGTATAATCAGGTGCAAAGCAGTAAGTCAGTATGGACACATAAAGGAAGAGAATTCTTCACGCAAACTTGTTGCTTGTCTTATTTTCTCATATGGCAAAATCTCCAAGAGGATATTATGGTTCATTATAAGATTGTATATAAAATGAAACATAATCCTGCACTTCTTATTATTTTTACATTCCAAGCCCCAAAGTTAAATGATACTATTCAGCAGCAGCAGTTGCTTACTGTTGTCAAAAGCCATAAAGCAGCAAGGAATGTGTTTTGCTGAGAACAAGTTAAGAAATGGTATCTATGTAGGGAGTTAAACCAAAGGACGTGCGCACTAGGAGAAAAGGACAGCATGAAAGGTCTTCACACCTTCACTTGCACAGAGAGCTGGAAGTTGTTCACCTAGGACAGTCATTCAGGCTCACAGAAGACCTTCCCAAAGGGCAACCCACAATAAAATCAAATTAATAAAATCAAATAGAGCGTGTCCATCTAGCCCCATACTGCTGCTTTGGGCTGCAGCTGCAGAGGTTGTAGGGACCCCATAACTTCCAGTGGTGTGAGCAGCGCTCACATGGCCATACTGGGGCCGCACTGGGGCTGCCCAGAGCCGCTAGACGGGAGCTCTTGACTCCCTCTGCAATGCTGCTGAACAAAAGACCATTATTCCGAGAATTTCCATGTTATAGACAGAAAAACAACAACAACCACGCAAGCCGAACGGCCATCAAGAGCAATTACAACCACAGCGCCCATGATGCACTATTGATTTAATCTGTTTCTCTTTTAAAATTGCTTCAGACTGCTTTTGTTTACAAGCTGTTTTATCAGATTCAGGCAATGCTAATTATAAAGCAGAGGCAGCAGAAGCGTGCTCTCCACGAGGGCTCTCGGGGCTCGGGAAAGCTCCCACCCTCTTCCCAAAAGCCCTGAGGCCTCGGTGGGGTGTGTACCTGGGAGCTGTGCCGGAGCCAGGGTGCGCGCCGGGACAGGGAAAGCACTGAGGATGTTATGTGAATAGGAATCAGACATGGTTTACTCTTTTTAAATCCAAATGGACGAATCATCTATAGCGTTAACAGTCGCTGGTGAATATTTTGCAACATCGTAAATATAACATCTGTTGCAGGGTGCGGATTTAAGAGCAAATCCAGCTTGCCGCACGCAAGTAAATAAGAAAAACCAGACTTTGCTCTGTCTGGATACTTACAGAAAAGAAGGAGTTAACTCTGCTGTTAGATATGGCTGTAGCACCCACATCTCTCTCATGGCAGGGCTCACTGGTTAAGAAGTGCACAAGCCCAGACAGGGAGCAGGTCACGGGGCTGCGGCATCGCTGAGGTCCCATCACCAAACCTCTGGGAGATGCCACCGGTGCCCCGCCGTAGCGTGCTGGTCATGGGTGCGCGCCGGACAAAACGTCAGTCCTTGCCCTGAGGGAGTCACGGCATCAGATTTCTAAAGCAGACAGAAGTCACACAAAAAAATCACATGAAAAAGAGCCCAAAGCCCTAGACTGCTGGAGGTGGTGTCCTTGGTGAGGGCATGGTCCTGTTCCTACCCACCCCACCGAGCTGTTTCCCTGAGAGTCCGAGGTGAGCCGGAGGAGGGCCAGGTGTACCAAAAACCAGACTCTATCCTCCTACACACACTTAGTTATAAATTCACACCTATTAAAAAAACCCACCACCCCAAAGCCTCTACCTAGTAGTTACTAATCACAAATTGACTGATTTTCCTCTTAGACACACTTCCGCTCATGTACTTCACCTTTAAAATCCAGCACTAGGTCTGGTGTTGCAAATTATCCTGTACCCTTTATCTATCTTCAGTGTTATCTGCAGATACCGGCTATCACGGCCTGTCAAAATGCTTCATGCTGAATTACTCACGGGAGAAGATGCCTGTACTAGCCTTGCTGTGCTACAGTTTCTGAATAACTCTGTGCACATACAAGAAACATCCCTCTGAACCATGCAGCTTGTGTATCTTGTAAAAATTACTTCTAAATCTTACATTTCCCTTGTAGCTCATCTATTATTTGTGGGGAAAGCAGAAAGTTTCTTTTTATTCCTGTCTGTCTTCCATTAAACTAAAGAACTCTATAAATCAATAATAACCTTTTAGAGATGAACCTCTTTGTAATTATGTCTCCAAAGCCAGGTAATTGTTTGCATATTTTTATAGAGAAATAAAGAAGGGAAACATGTGTTCGGTGTGATTGAACAGAAAAAAAAAAAAGAAGAAAAAAGAATTGGAACCAGTTATCAGCATTCATTACATTCACACTTTTCATCAACATTTTGTATTACTCGTAGCCAATTAATTTCTTTTGCACAAGACTCAAATCACTCAATCAGACAACAGTACACGCACCGGAGAGGGGAAAGTACAGTCTCTCAATTGGGATCTGATTTGGATTTTATTACAATATGGTCTTTATTAAGGATAATAATCTACAACCTCTGAGTTAAGGGAATGGTTGATTTCAGTCAAACCAATCTTTGTGTATCTCTCTGATGCCTCAGTGACATTTCCCAACAGGAAGGGGCTAAGAGCCCAAACGGGAGTGATCTCCGATTAAGAAACAACACAGACATCTTGAAGGCACTTGGTTTGCAGAATAAGATGACAGCAACCAGAGCGCCCCGGGGCACTTTTCCAGGATGCCTACTCCCTGTGTGCCAGCCATCTGGGTTCATTTAAAGTCCCTGCCTGCCTCTGCATGCGAGTGTGTGAGTGTGTGCGTGCGCACACGCGTGTGCGAGTGGAAGGCGGGGAGCTGGGGGGGGGTTGGTCTCAAGTTGCAGGCTTCAGTGTGGGCTGCGCTGGGGGCTAAACCCTCCTGCCTGGACCTTCTCAAATCCACCGACATCATCTGCTGGTCCCTCCAGAGGAGCAATTTCAGCAGGACCAGCTGCAGGGGGGATGTTTAGCGTATTCTTTATTCAAAGTGAAAGATGTTAAGCAGGAAATTTCAGGAGCCCTCTTGCTCAGAGAAAGAGAAAGGAGGATCGGAGGGAGAAAATAGAAACTGGAAAACATCCATGAAATTAGTCCCAAATCATTGCCTATACCGAGCGTTTCCTGACATGCTGTCTGTCACATATTTGCAGCAGGTTATGCAAAAGTCTCCTTTGCCGGTAGCATATTCACATGACTAACGCAAAAACTCAGCTACCAGCGTTTCAGAAACTGCGTCTGCCAATGTGTTTTATTTGGAGTTAATTTTAAAAAGGAATGTAATCTTTTTTGAAGGGAGAACTCGCATAGGATATGGCCGGCAGACGGCTCCAAGCTATACGTTTCCTCTCCTTATTACCCCCAGAGCGAAGGTGTTTTAAAAGACAAGTGTATCAGTCTGAACAGCCGTGCCATCCCTGTCCCTCACCTTTCAGGCAGTTTGGCCGGGGCAAATAAGCTTCAACACGGCTGGGGGAGTACCCCAAGAGCTGCAGAACTGGGAGGGAGGGAAGGACTTGAACTCTGCAGTCCCACAGGGATGGGAAATAGGCAGAAATTCAGTAAGTCCATGTCAATTCTGAGGACATGAAGACTGAAAAACTCCTCAGGAAAAAAATGAAGTGGATTCACATCCTGCCGGACCGAGTGGCATGACACCAGGGATAAAAAAGGGCCACGTGGATCACATACACTAAATGTGCAGGACTAAATGTATATCCAAAAAATTGATAATTTTATTTTTCTTTGTGCTTTTATGCATTAAATCCTAATGCAAAATGAATAAATTATACAATTTTGATAGCAATTTTTAAAATTTAAAAAAACCCAAATTACTTCTAGAACTGCTAATCTGGTTTCATCAAATTTAGTGAATTTGTTCAATGGTCTTCACCAATCACAGTCCAAGGACCTAATCTGAGAAATAACAATGCCATGCAGGCAGGAGGTAGAGCTGTGACCGTAGCATTAGCCACAGAGCGTGGGGCACAAAGGAATGCCCCACCTTCATCCAAGAGCAGCTCAACTAGACCTTTTATATCCCAATAGACAAAGGCAGGAGCCTTTTTATATCCTGATAGACAAAGCGCCTACAGAGAAAGGATGATGCCGCAGCTCTTCCCACAAAAGGAGGGTGCTCCTTGGTTAAAATTTCATTGTCTCTCTGGTTGTGCTGATTACACCACTAGGTACCAGATTTTCCAGTTTCAGGTGAGATCCACAGCGGATGGCGATGATTTCACTGGCCAGGCTATACTTCTGGCTGGGTCGCCAGCATACCTCCTTAACATGTTCTGCAGGACAGGCGGATAAGAAAAACCATCCAACTCCTGCCACCCTTTAGCAGTCTGACTGACGGGGAGGTCCATGGATCTCCCTACATCTGCAGAGGTGCAGAGAGGCCTCTCCTCCCACGGCTGGGGTCTCAGTAGCCATCTCCTAACAGAGCCCCAGCTCACCAAATTGCTCATTGCTTGTAAGCAGCTGTGTTATCTACTGGCTCCCAGCGGAGTATGACCAAAGAAAGTGGTAGCACATAAGTAAATGCCCTCCTGGGGCTTTACAGTAAGGTTTTATTTGTGTATTCAGGTTTATATGTGTACATTTTCTCTCTGAGCCAAAAGGAAAAATGAATGAGGGAGGATTTAGCCAGATGGGACTTTGCCATGCCTGCCAAGACGTGTCCAACTTTTTAAAGTAAGAAAGCAAAACTAGAATAAAATTGTGGAATTACCTACCGGTTTCATCTATATCCTCTGAGGCCATGTGGCGATAGATGCGGAGAAGGGCCAGCTACCTGAGCAAAATCTAACACAGGAGAGCAGACTGGACTAATTCTGCTGACCATTCCTCAGGTTAACTTGTTATCCTTTCAATGAACAGGCATTGTTAATGTCTTGCAATTTTTTACATGATTAGTTTTAGAAGTCCTAATGAAGCAAAAACCTGCTTTCTTGTGCAGTATAAAACACATGATAAGAAACAGTTCCTGCTCCCCAAAAAGGGTGTGGAGCAAATGGCTACATATTACAAATTGTAACTGCGACAGAGGCACAAAGGAAGAACCAGAAACAATACACAGGTCTTTGCAGTCCCATTTCTGTGTCGTATCAGCTGGACCATATTGAATAGCCCATGAAAAAATAATTCTGTTTAGAATGAAGTGGCATTAAGAGAAAAATTGGAAATTCATTCCCTGAGTAGCTCCTCTGAAGCTAGTGGAGTTGCCCTAGGGATGAATTTGGTCAGGTATATGTCAACTGGCCGTAAGACATAATTTGAACTTCTACGTTTGCCAAATGAGCAAATATACACACACCATTTATTGCCGGTTCTGTTGGTTTAAGAGGTGCTCTATATTTCAAAGCTAACATTTGTACCACTTGTTGCTGTGGTTGTCTCTTATTAACACAGCAAATAGCTAATGAAAATCTATGGCCTTGGAAAAACCCAGCTCATAAGTTAGGACTTTAAATTAGTCTGCCTGTCATATATACGCAGCATGGTACCCCACTACTTTTTGTCTCCTTCAGTCAGCCCATTTATAAGGACACAAAATCACCGGGTACAAAGGTTGCAAGGAAAATTTTTTTCCAAGAGGAAACAAGCTTGGCTCAACTGCAAACAGCTCATGCTCTATTTAAAGTCAGGCAGCATTCATTTCTCATGCCAGAGAACCCAATTCATCCAGGGCGTAACTCCACAAACACCAGCAAAGTTCCACCAGAGACTAATTTAGGCCAAAGTGCTTTAAAATCTTGCTTAATTTATACACATTTCAGTTTGGCTTTAAAGCCGTCGGTCCCCGTGCTTCACCCGCTGCCTTCTCCTACAGGACAGGGTGCCCCTGCACTGAGTCACCCCACGGCGCAGCGGGGCTCATCCTTGCTGTCACTCGGCAGAGCACAGAGGGAGACGCCTGAAAGCTGTCTCCCTTCCCAGCCGCTCTCCTTCCTCAAGTGTCCTGTTCTGCAGAAAATGTGACACCAGCCTGGCTATGATAACGATGTGACCTGTCCAGCAGGCAAGTCTGTCTCTGGTTTTGGGCAGGCATTTTCTGAGATTATACTTCCTTCAAGGAAGCCGAGTTTGTTTTGAATAATAAGGTGATAGCTCTTACATACGTCCATTTAGCACAGGTTTTCATTGCCACATGTGGAAGGATGCATTTGTGTAAAGCAATTATAAACTGTGTCAAGTTCATCTTAGCAATAACTCCCTGGCCTGCACCAGAGACTAATTTAACCCATAACATTTAAACAACATCAGAAACTTGGATTGTCTGATGTATCCTTTAGCTTCCTTTAATCTTGAATATAACCCGTCCATCTCTTCACAGGACATTTGACTTGTGAAATTCCACCCTAAAGATGCCATTAACACATGGCATGAAAGCGTGGCCTGCTGGTGAGGAGATTGCATCCAAGCTGTCATCACCAGACTTTCCCTAACGGGAGCTATATACAGGTCAGATTTGCAGAAGCTCCTCCCACGATAATTAAAGCAGTGAGCTGTTAGGATTTTTAAAACAAGGTTTCTGGCCCTTTACAAAACATGTGTGCTATATATCCTTAAACATGACATGTTTTCCTCAAGGAGTTCCTTGTCAAGAATCTTTGTATTTAATAGTGGGTGATGATGAGAATATGCCCTAAATGAAATGTAATTGAAAATGAGATTATGTAACTTTACTTCCTCTGTAAGTAGACTTGCCCGTGACATATTGTAGTCAGGTTTTGCACTGAAGTCTTTAGTGTTAAGCAAACTGACAAATACAAGATTTCTTTGAGAAATGAAAAAAACCCACCAAGATCTGATTTACATCTGGTCTTCTGCAGCAGGAGGAAGCAGAGCTGTGTTCCAGCAGAATATACTTGAAAGAATAAAATCCAGTGGGCAACGAATTATAAGAAAAGTTAGTTTAGAGTGAAAATCCTGATGTCACTCAAATAAATCAGACATCAAAAGAAGGTTTAATTTACTAATTACCCTATTGGTTGTCAAATAAAATTTTAGTCACTATTAGTACAGCTGCATGTGCTCCTTTGCAACAGCTCTTGAAGAAAATAGACTGAGTTTTTGTTTGATTATAGACAGTTAAATTGAACAATTTTTTTTTTACATCCAGGCTTGAAAACATGAGGTGATACTTTGCTTGAAAGTTTTCCTACCCTTTTAGCAGGCAAAACATGGAGTCTGATTAACTGATTTTCAGTGAGACCTCAATCAGAGTTTGGCTGGCAATTCCCATTCAAACCAAAAAAACAAGCATTAATTTACAATTTTGAATAACACTAAAGTGCCTACACTTTAAATGTCCATATGCTGTCAAAACAATAATGGAGTTTGTTGCTTACGAAATACCAACTTCCAAAAACAGTATAGAAAAAAAAAATGGTGCGCTACTCTTGCAATGGACCTGATTCTTTTTAAACTTGGTCTGTGATTCTGCAAGTGATATTATTTCTGGAAAAAACTGTGTGTGGGGAGGTCCCTTTTCAATTTTTCTGTTTTTTTAACCCTTAAAGACTTGCAATTTGTACGGCTGAGTGGCTATGGCGGCAAAAATTATACTTTTCTCTTTGCAAAAATGATAGGAGTTAATAACAGTGACTAGTTTTACTCACCATGTTTATCATAAATATGCAGCAGGAAAATCTGGCCAAATTCTGTCAGGGTTACTGGCTTGCTGGATTTAGTTGAAACAGTCCAGATTTTCCTTGTACAGCTTTTTTCTGGAAATGATGCTGATACCTGCTCCACCTTTCCCGTCTTGGCCAGGGGAATAGCACTTCTGTCCTTGAGTGCAGACCACGTGTGAATGAAATGATCAGTAAAAGTAATTACAGTATCAACGGGAGCTAAGCTTCTGCCAATACTGCTGTTCCCATCTCAATTTTCAGTTAAACCGAAACACTTTATAAAGTGTCTGGGGATGAGGTTTAGGCATCTGATATTCAGATTAGAAATATCTTTTTGCTGGGGGTGGTCCCCTCTGGCCGTGTATTTAACATATATCCAGGTAGAAGGAGACGCAACTTTGGGTAGAATAATTGCTCCTGCTGTGCTGTGGAAGTTATGATAATGCACTTAGGGGAATCACAGCCGTAGCAGCTCAGTGGTGGTTGAATGGCCAAGGACAGGAAAGAAAAAGAATAGCTGTTCATCTCTGAGCCAAAGAAATAAACAACACTAAAATGATGCTGCTACAGCTTGCTGACTCAGGTCCTGCACCTGAGAAGCTGAGATACACTGGTCAAGCCTATGCAAGAGGGAACTGGGTCCTGATCTGAACACAGCTGCAGTGTTACATGCAAGGAAGAGGCAGCCCCAATAGAGAGGGTCACTGCCTCACTCCCCTGTCTATGGGGCAGCTAAATGTGGGACAAAAATTCTTTCTGATAAGGTAGATTTGCACATCTGCATCTCTGAACACTGCAAAAGATGAGTAGAATGACCTTTATGTTCAGAGATGGTGACTTGTTAATACGTTTTCATCTGCTTAGGTGGGTTTGTTGACCAGAGTTTCATCGTGATTTAGGACGGTCAACAAACCAGAATTTTCCTTGTATAAAGGAAACCAGAATATTTCCTTGTACTAAAGAGGACCTTGCCAAACATTCCTTAGCAAACAGGTAATTCCACCAGTCTATACCCTTTCTTACATTTTGCATGAGAAATTATCATTTTCTTTGCCTATTGCAGGTACATTTCAGTTTCCCAAAAAGTTGTGCCCGAGGCTTAGAGACGAAGCAGGGCACAAAGAGCAGCAAAGGCAGCAGAGTGCAGCCGTGGCAGCTGTGGCTTCTCATTCCTGGCTGGGTTAATGCCGAGAGCATCCCGCTGAGACTCTCCATGTGCAAAACACACGTTTCACGTCTGTGAGGTGGCAAATACGTATGTGTGTGAATGGGACTGCAAGTGCTCTGAAGCATTAACAGATTAGGGAGCTGGTACCTGTTACTGAGGAGCTGGGGGATCCCTGGGACCTCCTGGCACCAGTTTTGACCCTTAATGTCCCAAGTGGGGTAAACAGGACACTGCTGTGATGGTTCAAATAACTCCAAACTCGGCACGGGCTGAGCCCCAGAGGCACGGTTAAGCCAGAACGGGTGGGACAACCTCCCTCCTCAGGCTCCACACCAGGACTATGACTACTTTGGCTTCAGCCTTTCAAGCGGGGGGCAAGGGGCAGTGGCTGGGGACCTCCAGTCAACGTGCCCAGGGCTGTTCTGGCCCTGAGGCTGGCTGGCATGGGATGGCCTGTGTCCGTGCTATTAAACTGTCCAGCCCCCCAGACAAATTGAAAGGATGAATGATTGATTTCTAGTGCCTGGAAACATTCTTCAGTACTATTTAATTTATTAGTATGGACAGAGTCAATGTGAACTGACTAACAACCAACCAAGTCCAGACAAGGAGCTGCAGTTCAGCTGTGGAGGAGGAGCACCATCAGCCACCCACAGCCAGGAGACAAGTACAGGGAGATCAGAAGTATTGCTCCAATTTACTACCATATTGCTGGTTTTCTGTGTTTGCTGTCCCCTATCCCAGGAAAATTTTGCTTTCTTCTCCTTTTGGACTCACTAGTTGTGAGTGGAGAAATATTGCCACCTGTGAGCAGTCAGCCACGTTATCAGGCTTCTGGATTCCTTTCATGGGATAGAGATTGAGCCTATAATATTTAAGTAGATGCTTATGCCCACCCACCCACACCTCCAAGCACTAGATTATTGCTGCATAGATTTTGGAATAAATCCATGTGATATCAGAGCACCAGATTTTCCATTTCAGTAACTAAGTCAGTTGAAAAATGTGGAAAACCCACTTGTCTCCAGCCATATATTAATTTTACAGCATGCAAATCTGACTGATACATGTTTTAACTAACAGAAGGGAGAATTCATGATGATGGAGTGCAGTTTACCAACAAACTTTTGATGACAATGCTGTCAAACCCTAGTATACAACTCTTTCCATGAGGCATCATTTTTCAGCAGCCCAGTGGAGTCCTCCAGCCTTTCCAGTGAAGCTAACAACCTAATTTTTCTTTTATTTGAGCTGGTCTGTGTGGGAGCAGCTCGGAACACCTGGCATTTGTTTTCAACAGTGAACCGTTAGAATTTGTTGTGCTGCATGTTTGCCAAGCCTTTGAAGAACTAGTTTCACAAGGTCAGGTTGGAGGATGGCCTTGTGTAGGCCTGGGCAGATGTGGCTGAAGACAGTCACGAGTATGTGTATAGAATATTTTTATCTTTAACTGTTCTGAGGACTGGCAAACATCCCAGCTGAGCCAGATATGCGCTCCTGTGTTAGTAGTATTGGCTGTATGCCGTTAGTTCTTTCTAGATCTTTGTTGAAACATATGTAAGTTTGATCTTTTAGTGAAATAAATGGAATCTTGCACAGAGAGTTTGAGCGCTTAATTCAGACGCGGCAGACTGTTCCTTGGACTCTTCTTATCATGCACATATGCCATTTTCTAGCCTGATTCTCCCTTGTGGTACTCAGCTGGAAGATCTTCCTTCCACCTACTACCTACAGGCATGGTGAAAGTGGGCCACAAAGCAGCTAGGGTCACACAAAGCATAGGAAGCATTTGAAGAGAAACCGCAAAGACAAAGGAATAATTCTGGCTGAGACTGGGGGGAAAGTTTTGCTGTCTCTTTCCTTCCAGGTTCTTCTTGTCTGGTGTTTACTCTACTTTTTATCCCCTTCTTATCCCCTGCACTGCTTTGTCCTTGCATCCGCAGGATCCCTTTTTCTCTGTCAGTGCCTGAATGTCCTGTCCCACTCTGCATGGTATATTCTTTGTTTTTCTGTTTCCCCTGTGCTTACCAATCCTCATGTAGCCTTATAGCTTAAAGAAATGGATGTAAAATTCTTTTTCCATTACATGTGGCTCATTTTCTTTCTATGACTGCTGCATTTTCTACTTCTTATCTGTATTTGTATGCAAATATAATTTCAAATTCCCTTTCTATAAAAGAGGGGCAGCTAGCACAAATGGCCAGCAGAGCTATTGAAAAGCCACCGCAGGACATACATCTATATGAAAGAATACACTGCTTTTTGATACTGGTAGTTGCAAGGTCATTAATGGCAGGAATAAGAGGCAAACAGTGTTAATAATAGGCTAGTGGGGAACTGAAGGGACTTCACGCTTCCCATGAAAGCTTTTAGGATTTTATTCAAATCCTTCCCTGACAGGAAAGGGACGAGAGGATTGGGAGATTTCTTCCACCTTCTTTGGTACACCATAGCCAAAGCAGGATGCCGTAAGGATCAGTGTTTCCTAACTCGGCCAATGAATGTTATACATTGACCGTGGAGGTGGTGGAGCCACCTTTATCTGCCCTCTTCTACCTGCAGCCCTCTGAATTCGTAGATGATTTAGATTATATCTTTCAGGGTAATTATAGAGATCCTCACTCAATGGGGAAAACAGAGAGATTATGAAAGATGGAAGAAGGCAACAGAGAAAGTTACAGTCTGTTTCCTTTGACACTTTCCATATTAAGTCTTCATACTCTCAAGACTCATCCACCTGGATGGAGATGGATGAGGTGGCTCGTTCCCATGTGACTGTGAACCAGAATTTGGCTCAATGACATAATTGGTTTTAAAACTTGGGAGTAGAATTTTCCCCAACAATAGTTCAATTAAGAATGTCAACTAGTTGGGATCTGGCTTTCATTTCTGCTGTTTACAAGTTTAATTTAGGTTGGGTTAGACCTCTCCGAACTTCAAAATGAGCAATTGTGATCAGCTGTTCACTAACCAGCTGATCAAGAATGGCTTGCTTACTTATGGAAGAAGAGTAATTAGCTTGTCACCATTTAAACCCCAGAAGTCTGTAGCAAAAGGCTACATTGAAGGATTCCTATCACTGTATTTACTGACCTTTAAACCCTTCAGCTCTTCTGTCATTGATGTTTAATCGAGTCACTTAGGCTGTCAGGCTAATAACTAAGATAATGAAGCAGTCTAGGACCTTGGTTTACTGCTTTGTTATTCTAATGCTAATTTTAGAATGCTAAAAATAGGTTCACTAAAATAAGACATTGTGGGTGGGTTTTTCTCCTAAAACAATTGAGCTTCTGTTACTTCCCTCCCAAAACTATTAAGACATTATTAGATTTCAAAGAGGTTCTTTTGTAGTAAAAGCTGATCGTCATTTTTGTAGTGAAGGGCTTCATGAGCCAACTTCATCTGATGATTATATTTGAGGAATAAGGAAAGCTGGGATTTGTTACTTGTTTACAAATCTGTATTTCTAAAGATGAAGGGAAAATAACACTTATGGCAGAGTAAGTGCATCAGGAAGGTGAGTCATTTTTTTTTGAAGGACAGTATCTTTAAAAATCAAAGTCATTGAAGTGGGAGCGATCGCTACTAAAATGTTTTAATGGTATGCTGATTGCATGGGGTGCCTGTAAGGACAATTCAGGTTCTTCAGATGTTTACCTGAGCATTTTTTTTTAACCTCGAGTTGCTCAAATTTATTTTTAAGTGTGATTTTCTTTAGTAAATTTCTGTGTGCACAATACTTGGGCTTCAGGTAATGCTGGTATAGCTGCAATTTCTTTATTTACCCTTAGGTTATTGGTATATATTCTTAACCTTACAGCCATTTTAATATATTTGTATTTTGGTATAGCTAGCAATATGCATAGATGAAACCAGTATGTGACCCCACAGGAAAAAGCATGGTACTAGAATCAAATTCTTAGGAGAAATAGAAAGCATCTAAGTATGTTTTTAAAAATACTTGCTTGACGCATATTTTCAGCTCATCACTTTCTTAGAAAACCTTCCTCTGTTTTGGTTTTATTTGCAGATTTCTGTTTCACACAAAAGCCCAGTCTCTTCTGATACCCTTTCATGCCCAGAATGTTAAATTCACTTATGAATTTTTGCTTTTCTTTTAAAATAAAATACATCTTCTTCTCCAACCTAGACAATAACGTACCCTTAATACCGGTAAATGAGATTTAGGCAATAAAGAACATTAAGGGATGTGTTTTTTAGGAAAATGTATGGGAGACTGTTTAATGTATCGGAAAATTGTGTTTCAATGGGATTTTACTTAATGGGAATAAAAGAAAATAAATTCCTTACATTTTGGATCTTTTTTCCCAAAGTGTTAGCTCCTCTTCTTCGTTTTAAAATTCTCTGTTCGTTATACCATGGCAGTTTGACCTGTCAGCTTTGCAGCCATAAAGACGCCTGGCTATTTTATTGGCCAGCAGGTCAGCAATTGCTAATTTTACTTTTTTCTCCTGTTGAGAAAAAGAATTTCCTGAGTTCCCATCTCTTCAGAAGGCATTCTCTGAAATGGATGTTATGAGAACAGCCTTAGATGTCCTATAGCCTGACAAATTTCCCAGATTATTATTTTGGAGCGCACGGCTGACTGTACTAGATAGGGGGAATAATGCTACTGCTACTCACAGAGTCTGTTGAAACCCTTATCTGTCCCACCCCCCTACTGACTTGTGATTTAATGCCGTGCACTATGTCTAATAAAAAAACTCCTTCAGGCTGAAATGGTATCAGTTTTATTTGTCTGGTAACCACTGTGCACGCATTAAGACACAATACAAATGTCTGTGAGACTGGATCCGTTATTTACTGCACCTTCATACAGTGCTTAAACCCAGTGGCAGCTTCAGCGTTAAATAATTCAGAACACTGTTATGGTCTTGCATGGTAGTGGCTTATACCGTCTTCTGGGTCACATCTTTCTTCTTGTGGATCCTTGGCTTTGAATGAGAAGAGATTTCACTTCTAGTGAAAAAACTTTTCTGGATTTTCTTTGCTATTACTCCGGGCCAAGGAGGCTGTCAAAGGCTTCCTTCAGCAGCAAGACTCTTATCTGACCAAGCTAACTCATGCTGACCTCTCCCCAAAGGACATCCTCCCGAAGGTACAGTTCCCTGCAACACTGCTACCTTCTGATACATCGATTCCCATACTTCCCTCCAGCATCACCGGCTGTTGAAGCTGATAGGCAGCACAGACTATCAACCCTGTGGGATATTTTTCTATTTTTAGCCCACAGCAATGCTTTTGTTAACTGTCCGTGAGTTTCTCGAGTTGCAGTTTTAGGGAACAAGGGGATTCTGGGTTAGAGATCAGGCGGTGTCGGAGATAATCACATTTCGCAGGTGTACTGACTCACACCGTGCTTGTCGGGAATGCTTACTGAACTTCATGCTGTATAATGTGATGGCATTTCGGTGCCCCATTTTACAGCTGCTGATAGAAAGCACGTGGGAGCACACATGCCTGGGGAAGTAGTTTCTGCATGTCAATATGCCTGCCGTCAATGGATATCTCAGTTAGGCATGGCTGTGGTGGAATATATAGCGGAGTATTATTCCCAATATCTCCCATAGAAAGAAAAAGTCTTTTTTGTCATCAAGTGCACCACATATAGACCACAGCACTGTTGTAGACAGTGGACTTGGGGGTTGCTATTTCAAAATAAGATATACTCCTATAGAAATATATATCCATTACTATGCCAAGAGAATAATTTTATTCCCATAATTTGCAAGAGTGTTCTGGTATTCCACGAATGATAAATTTTGCATTTTTTAAAAAATTGTGCTTCTGCAGAAATGTTACATTAAGTCCATATTTCATCTGCATCTCCGAGTTATTTCTGTGGTGAGCATTCTCTCTACTCACTAATTATAATTCTGAATTTGTCCTTGACAGATACCTGCTAGCATCTCTGTTCTCATTGCTCTGGGAACTGAGCTGCACTTTACTTTGTTTTTTCTTCTCTTAGAGGTTATTATCAGGGAATTCACTACTTCCATCCAAATTTGCAGGCTTTCCCAGCTAGCATGGGCTAATCAGCACCTCGTTAGACTATGCTTACCCAGAAGCCTAGTCTCTCTGACCTCCGTGCAGCTGAGAGCTGGTTGCATCACTGATTATGAGGGGAGGAGGCTTGTGTCTGCAGCCCTGCTGTTCTGACCCCCCAGAGCACAGTTAAGGACATATTACCCAGCTATGTATCACCTCAGCCTTAGCAGAGATCATAAAAGCAGCCCCACACAGACAGAGGTACAGATTATCCACACCGAGTAATGCTCCTTTGCATCCTTGCATGCGCACGGAGCCTGCGGTGCCTCCGGAACCTCCCTGATCCTACAGCTGTGAGCCTCCCTGCCTGGAGCCACCTCCACCCGCCACCACGCACCTCCTGGGATGGCACGTCTGAGCCTACGGCTCCATGCCCTTGCGCTAAGTCTTTGCTCCCAGACACGGCGTATTTCTTCAGTTTCTGTGGTGCAGGCAGGAAACCCAGCCTTCCCGTCTGCTGGATTGACAATGCAGATGTCCCACCATCCCTGCCTCCACCAGGAAAGATGGCTTTCTGCCACCACAGGGCATCAATCCCACGCTGGATTCCCAGTGCACCTACAGTTTTTATGTCTGAAACAAACTATTTATTTTTGGCTCTTGCTGATCATTATCTGTTGCAAGATGACATATGCCTCACCTGAAGAAGGGCTCACCTCCATAAATCCCAAGAATGTCCTCCCTCCTCTTCCCAAATGGCTGATGACATGTTCTTGGGCAACACTGGACTCTGCTCCTTTCTGGCCAGGCCCCTTGGCTCCACCAGAAAGAAGCAATCGAGGCCTTGGACTGTGGGCCACAGAGGGGATGGGGGACGCTGAGGGATGTACCAGCGGGTACCAGCTGCAGAGTCCTGCAGAGCAGAAGGGAGTCAGATCGTGGTACTGCAAGATATAGGAGCAAACTAGCTGTAAGCTCTCTCCGAAACCAGGCTTCTGCCCCAAGTTCCCCCTTCCCCCTGTTGCAAAGAGCCATTCTGGCCCAGCAGAAGCAAACATTACTAGTAGGAACCTGCTGCAGATTTGCTACATGATTTTCCTCATCGTAGGCAGATGTCTTGACTACCTTAAGGCATCTCCCTGGCACTAGGTTTAGGCACCTGAATCCTGCCCTAGATGGCAGTAGTAGGACAACGAGAGATGCGGAGCTTTTTTCTTCAGTGGGTGCCCTACCTTGGAAATGACACTGCAGCATTGCTTAAGCCTGTATTTAACAAGGTACGTGAAAAAAAAACTCCTTTAGGTTGCACTGCCAGCTGTAGCTTGTAGGCACGCCAAGATGAAAAAACTCAGTATTTCTACTCATAGTCAGCCAGAGTCCATTTCTCAATGCATATTAAGATTTCTCTTGCTTGTTATCATCTATGGAACATAATTATATGAGCTCCTCATTAATGGATAGACTTCAACGTCTGATGCTGCCCCACTCTGGGCTTACTACAGAAGGCTTAAACTGCCTGCACACTCGGTTGCAAATAGGACATGCTGGTACGTACACTAGTGACTTGGGTTAGTGCTGGTTCAGCACTGCCCTGAGTAACACTGCAGCCACTCATCCACCCTCCTGTATTTGCATTCCTGGATATTTCAGGAAGGCATTTGAGTTACATGCTTCACCACAGCTATATTGATTCTGAAAGAGAAACGGTGGCCTTAAAGAAACTCCACCTCTCTAACTCAGTGAAGGGATTTCCAAATTGCGAACTGAACTGCTTTAATGTCAGAGATATTACAATTCTCTTCAGCTATTTAAAATACTTGGATGAGTTGCCTATTTGCTGTGCCCTTACGGGCTTTGAAAAGCTATTCCTTTTGTTTAGAAAACACGTTCATTAGACTCTAGGTACCTGAAAAACATTTTGCCATGAAAAAAAATTCAAGTGACTAAGAACTTTGAAGGAAGCCAGAGTCTTTGTCACAGATGCCTTTAATCTGAGAAATAGCTATGCTTTTATTTATACATTTATATTATATATGTGTGGGTATGTCTGTGTATACATCTATGAAGATACTTATTTTAGAATGGTTTTTAATTTATTCATCAGTTTTATTTCAATATAGATTCTTTTCTTACAGTTGCATTCATTGTACTTAAAAAGTTTATAAATACAATGGTACCAAAAATTACAATGCAGAGTTTTTAATCTCACACATTTTAAAAATAGCTGCTTTTCCCTTTGTGGGAATACAGTGGCATTCTGCCACCACCCATGCGCACAACTGTCTGACTGTGGGATTCGTTAAACAGGCATAGCCGACACACAGTCTAAATGACTGTACGATTTAATGAATTAGGCTCATATGTATGATAATATGAAGACAGTGTATATGCAGCTGATGTGGCACAGGGGATAAAGGTTTTGCTAGCTACTACAGTAGCAGCACAGCATTTTCCTGACAACAGCATGATTGCATTTTTAGATGTTTGAGTAAAGAAAGGGTTTGTATGTGCAGGGAGAGATTGGTTTTCCCTGGAACAGCTGGAAGTCTTGTAGGTGCTGAGCTCAGCTTACATAAGATTTTTCTCAGAAGGCAAGCTGGGAGTTGGCTTTATGTCCACAAGTCAGTATTTGTTCTCTTCTCTGTGCCAAATCCTTCCTGCTCCTGCGTACCAAATTGATCACTGGTTTATTATTTTGAAAACAATAATTTGAGTCCATATTTTGGCCAGCAGTTTCTTTTTTTCTTCCTCTTTTTTCTTCCTGCTCATAGTTTGCCACTGTTTTCCTCTCTGCAGTGACTTACTGCATACACACAGCCCTGGACATATCCCAAACTGGTTAATGATACCCTTCCTACCTCAAATGATTCACCCTTTGCTTCCAAAATGGGAAGTCATTTCTCTTTTCCTCTCCTAAGGACTCTCATATAGTGTTGCTGGAGAAAAACTATCTATCTGCTCTATTTAAGTGGTATGTGTGGCTATATTTCAGTGATATTTGAACAAGCCTTTTCAGGATTGTGCCAGGTGAAAGACGTGGTGTTAATTCCTGTTGGTATTAGCCAGAAATGCAACAGAAAAACTTTATTTCAAAGTGGATGCAGATGTTGGTCCCTAAGCAAGTTGCTGGGGATGACGTCCCAAGGATCTTGGTGCCACTTGTCTTCTTCAGCCTGCTACTGGAATATGAAGTCCAGCTGCAGCATCCTAGAACAGATTAACTTCCAGAGCAGCCTTGATTCTCCAACAGACACCCCTCAGCCCAGGGCCACGACACTGCTTTGTAGGGCCTTAGAAGGTATCTTTAAGAAAGGACTTTTTGAAGTCCTATTGCCACTTCCTAGCTCCCACCAACTGGACGTACAAATAGAAGATAATGAGATTTTTCTAAAGTAAGTAGGATCCTTTTAAGGTGATGTCTGAGGGTCACGAGATTTTTCAGAAGAAAATTTCTGGTCAGTAGATATTGTGGCAGCAAAGTTTTTTAAAATCTGCTAATCTCAACAATAGGCTCTCATGAATAAGAATAGGCACTTCATTAAGTAGAACCATCATGCCATGATTCCCAGCTGTGATTTAGCTAGAATGTTTTGAAAGTGTCTGTCACTGTAATATCTAAACACTGTACAGGGATCATAAAAATTCATAGAGAGCCACTCAGAAGGACAGTAGATCAATTCAGAGGTGAGAAGTCATATCGTATTTCATCAAATATAATTCTATTCATTTATTCAGTTGTACCCTACTGCCAGCCATTGTAGGATGCAACAAATGTGGTATTCAAAAGTCTCGAGGCTCTTCCTAGAATAAGTGAATAGCACTGGCTCAAACCCCGCTCACAATTTCTGGGGTCACTAAGCAGCCTCCCAAGGGGCCCTCAGAAGACGACGGCTCCACGCCTGCAAGTGCAGAGGTTATGCACTGAAGGGCAGCCCTTCATAGGGGAAATGGTGCTTGGATTGGGAATGCACCCTATGTCATGTCTGAGGCCACACGCCGGCATCCCTTAGAAGGAACATTCCCGTAGACAAGTGCCCCATCATCGCACCACTTCCCAAGGGCTGAAAAGTTTTACAAACTTAGTGTGATTACATTTGACCTGCCTTCAAGCCCTTGAAAAGCGCAACCTCCTCCTGTTCTGCCAATTCCCTGCCTGAACCAGCTGTGGTAACCTTTTGGTGCATACAGAGAGGTCACTCAGCTCTGCCACTGTCCTTGTACCTCTTCCCTTCACAAGACCTGCCAGTGTTAGGAGCTTCTCACTCGAGGACTACCACAGCTCCCTGTGTCCCTGAGCAGGGTCCTTGCTGAAGGCCTGCGTTGCCCACCACAACATGGGACCTTTTCTGCCCTCTTTCTTTCATCTGTTCTTCTCAACCTCTCCACCAGTTCTGCGTTGTGTAATATTATTGTTTATTCTCTTCCCTGGCACTTCTTGTTCTGGCTTTCCCTGAGCAGCAGGCCACTGCGGTGCTAGCAGGCTTGTACTGCCGAGTACTTCCAGCACATGAAATTAGGATTTCTGTCTGACCTAGCTCATGTAATGATTGCCTGCAGGTTTTGAAAGGAAGCAAAGAGAAATCAGTCTCTGTGGCTGTACAAGATCTTTTTGCACTGTTACCACTGATAGAAAATCTTATTAATCAATGAGCTACAAATTCAAACAAGTGTTGAACCAAAACCATGTGCTTGTAATGTGCTCTGAAGTTCAGGAGCACTCAGGAGGAGGTGGAAGAGCAACAGGAGAACCACAGGGCTGTGATATCTCCCTGGAAAAGGTGCCATCTCGCCTTCCAAGCAGAAATATCATAGGACAGTCAATAAAAAGCACTCAGAAAGAACTCCCCCACTGCACTACAGCATTGGACCAAAGGAAGCATCTCATCAGATCTCATTGCGAGTCCTGAGAAGGCACGGCAGGTGAAGCAAGCACATGGGACTGCTGGATCACACCAATGAAACACATTTGTTAAACATCTCTTTTCTCAAATGTCAGCAAAGTATCCCAGCATATATCCAAAATGCATATAAATACCAAAAGTAATTTAGCTCAAGCTTGGTGTAATCTATTACAAAAAGAAGAGCTGTAAAAAATAGTAAATTTAAGCTCAAACTTAAAAATGTTCAGAAATGCAGAATTGGACAGTGGGAGAACTAAAAGCTTACCTTCTTTGTAGTAGCTTAAATTTTCAATATGTTAGCACAGAAGTCTTCACGTTAGAAGAGGGCTAATAATGTTGCTACTTCTTGCAATTCTATCATGGATGTTTAAGTACTTTAAAAAGTCAAATGATAACACAGGTCTTCAAGTTTCATTCTTTAAAGATGATTCTAAACATCACAGCAAATAAAAATCTCATATTGTTTGAGGATTTAACTTGCTCATTCGTTCACTCTTGGCTGTAGTGGGTTAAAACAGGATATAGCAAGCATATACCTATCTGGGTATATAGCTACTTTTATTACGAAAGACATTGGGTGTAACTACAGACATCAAACATCACCCTCCATTCTGGAGATGAATCAAGATGTAGAGTTTTAGATCCCATTTTTTGCAATGTTTTTTCTTATTTAATGTAGCAATGGAAGTCATTTCATGAGCTCTAAGCCTTACCTCTTTACTTGAATGCAGAGAATGCAGATGTCTCGCTTAACCACCAACATAAATCTGGGTAGCCTTGCCAAAGAAATCAGCCAGATAAACAGGGAAAAATGATTAGGCAGTTTCAGCAAAGGTATTTATGTCTCTTCATTGCTAAATAAAAAAAATAACAGGCATGGAGTATTAGCAGCTGGCATTTGCCAATGTATTCACTCCTGTTTCAACTGTTTTCCCACAGAAGTAAAGGGGATTCCTTCTCGTTACAATGACAAATCTTATTGACATCAGAGGGAACAGCATTAGCAAAAACTGAGTGCTTTTGAAAATCCCATCAACAGTATTTTCAAATCAGACCCAGCTTTATTGGCGAGTTGCGCACTATCATATTAACGTAATAGGCACAAATACCTTTTTTGCTCAGAGTATGGGACAAGAAAATGAAAAGGGGAGATGATTTGCTTTTTGGGATGCTGAAGGACATTTGCCATGCAAGGTGGAGTGCTCTGTGCTCTATTTCTTCCCTCTGCTAAAGCAACGTTTACTATTTTGTCCTGCTTTTTCCTATTTCCTCTTTACATCATTACCAAAGCAAAGTTTGTTTTTTGTCACCGTAATATCTTTACCCTGGACAGCAGCGCACCTAAATAACCCCCGTGAGCCCGCTGCCAGGGCCACTCTGCGGGTGAGCTGGCAGGGGATGCTGTCGGAGGCGTGCAGCCAGGACACCCTCCCAGGGACACGGCACCTTGTCCTCACACGCTGCCTGTGTGCCCTTGCTCACCTCGGGCCACAGCCTCCCACCTGGATGGTGGCTTTTGGCTTCCAGCAAAACAGGGCAGTGGTAAAGAAGCCCTTTGGTTGCTTGACCCTATCCACAGACTGGATCCATCCAGGCATCGTCACCCACCAGAGACTGTTTATTTTTTTCATGTCTTTTACTGGCTCCACGGCAAAAGCTGTAAATACTGCCTTCTATCCCTCTTAAAACTCAGAAGAAATGTGAATGTTGTCTCAGTACATTTGAGACTGAACTCCTTTGAGAGAAAAACAAAACACATTTCGCATCCAGTTATTAAGAGTTTTCTCCAGCGTGTGTGAAGGGCTCTTTATTTTGCAGAAATATGAAGTGGAAAAGGTCCGTGGCCCATAGTCCTACTGACGTGGGGTGCTCATACCCTCTGGCTGGCTCAGAGCAGCAGGAGAGATGTTTGTTAACCTCCCCAAGAATGGAAATTTCTGCATCTACAGTATATTTAAATCACTTTTAACGGGGTGACTGAAAATCCAGGTAAAGGATTTGAGTTCAGCTGTTGATGGCACAAGAGACCGGGAGAAAATAGAGCAGAGGATTATATCCATTGAGGGACCAGGGGGCTGGCTGGGAGAAGTTGGTGCTGATCAGGTGTGAGGCCAGAACTGCAAAGTGAAGACCTCAGCCCGATGCTCATTTCAAGCAAAGAGTTATTAAAAAAAAAAAAAAAAGAAAAAAAAAGAAAAAAAAAACCAGAAAAATGAGTGGGAGCTTAGGGAACTCAGCATTTGTCCTTTTGAAAGTTCTCCACCCTTTGAGATAGCCAGGGCATGGTTTGCATGGAAAGGCTACTTCCGTGCTCTCGCAGAGTTTTTGCTTTCTCACACTGAATTTGTGCATCAATGGCTTAGTGATTTGCATGTTGGAATTAAGAGAACATGTTTTTGCATTTACTCAAACACAGGCTGGTAACACCGGTTCAAAATATTATACCCTTCCAGTCTTGTGGCAGAAGAGTGACAGGAAATAATAAGGGCACAGAAACATGCATCACTACTCTACTATTTTGCTTTTTTAACCCATTTTAATATTTTTCACAGTTTTTCTTGCATGGATTTTCTGCATAGATTTCCTCTCCAATTTATTTCTGAAAAGTGGCCTTTCAGTGGAATCCCCTTTGCTTCACAGCAACTGTCAGCGCACATCACGGAGAAAAGGTGAGCTGGGCAGAGATGCTGCTGCAAGCCTGGACCGGTGTGACAGCCCCATGCACAGCACATGCACCTCCACTGCCCCTTCCTCTTCCACACCTCCACTGCACGAGCCACAGCTGCTCCACTTTGTTTTGGAGATGTCCCTTTCCTCCAAGCACTGATGTCCTATCATTTAACAAGAGGTGAATAGAAACACTGACTTTGCATTGACTTAGCCCCAGCTGCTCACCTTTGGGAGCTGGACTGTGGCTGAAAGTCTCCGTGAGTAAGCACTGGCTAAGGAAAACCTGTTTGGATATTGCAATTGTAAAAGCTTACATGTAAATGTGAGTGATTGTACATGCTTACAATTACTAATTTGTGCTAGTAGGTAAACATAAATGTCAGTGGTCAGGGAATAAACAGGTTTACACATCCTTTGTGGAAACCCGGGGCTGTGCGCTTCTTCCATTGTTTGCTATTTACATTATGAAAATCAAATTGACAGTTAAGATGCCAGAGGTTAAAAATATTCTGCAAACTTAGCTGAAAAAAACCAACTGTCAAGAGTTCAGGTAGTTTCTATTTTATTTTATGTGCTGTCAGTAATACATTCACACTTCAAGAGGCTCTCGTATAAATATTTGCTTGCAAATGCCAGCGGAACGGAAAACTACATAGTGACTCCTGATGCTTTGAATCAGGATCGAAGGCTAAATTGGCCAACTGTTTTAAATGGACTGCTTTGGTAAATCTGCTGCCTCATTTCCAAACAATCTCATTTACTCTTTATCATCCAAATATTTGTGGAAAAAGCGTTTACTTCTAATTTTGAATAAGCCCCTATATTTTCAAGTATCATCTGCAATGTTGTATAGTTTGAGGGCTGCATCCTCAAATGTTGTAAATCAGAGTAACTATAGTGAACCTAAAGGAGAGACCTTGTTATAAATGAGCTGAAGATCTGGCCAGCCTAACCTATGCGAAGGATTAACTGTTTTATTTTTAAACTGTTGGTAAATAAAGTTAAACTGCAATGTAATGGTAGCAAGGCAATTGGTAACTGGCTTCTAAGCTTTACCAGATTCTTATCATAATAGCTATTAGGAGGCAAATCAATGGCCTTCACTGATGACTTACAAATACACTCTGTAATATCCTCTTCCCTTTGCCATGGATGTTCTGAGGTTCAGGGTCTGAAAAATTAACTTTGTCTTCCCTGTGGACTCCTGTCTGAAACCTCAACTGTCTCGAGATCAAAGAAGATCCCTTGTCTGTGTTGTCATTTTGAGTGACAGATCAGCAATGTGTAATTCAGTAGATCAACCCCTACTATGAAAATAATAATACCTCTTCCTTAGTTAGATCGGTAAAATCAAAGTGATGGTCTAACACAACTTAATTTCATCCTTCAGAAAGAAGTCTTTCTTGAGCTCGCTATAACTGGAGAGATCTTTTTTTTGTAACTGTTTCCTAATTAACTGTTTCACTGCCCAAGCCTGTGCTTCATTTGTTTTTTTATCACTATACTGCATTTTCTTTTTTCTTTGCTTCTTTTTCCCCCTTCTTTTGATAGTTGGGAATTTTTTAAATGAAAAAATTCAGAGGAAACCTACATACGGAGGCCATCAGAAAGCAGTGAATATTTGTGGCAGCAGGGCCAGGAACCCCAAATTTCTGTAAAATCTGCCAACAATGTCAGTCAAATTCTCTCTGAACATCTGTGTGTGTCACAGAGTTCTTCCTGGGGTCATAAAAATAGTATTCTACACACTTCAGGAGAAACCTGCTTTGTTAAAGCTCAAAACTGGTGAAGATGAGAAGCACAACTGAGCTTTTGGGCTGTAACTGGCAGGTGAGTTGACAAGGCATTTGTGGGGGGACCACATTTCCATTTACAGGGACAGAAAGGAGGTGCACAACCTCCTTTTGACAGTATGGTCACTGCTTTTCTTGCCAGATTTCTCCTAGATGCTCAGTTTTAGACATACTTAATCCTGAGTGCACTGGAGGTGTGAACATTTGAACACACACTTGGAAAATTTCTAGCACGTGGGCACATGCCATATAACATTTGCAATCCCAACACTTAAGGCAGCTGGGCTTTGTAGCTGGAAATTGCAGAATGGCCATATGGGATCAACTGGTTTGCTCTGCAGTAGTGACCAGTACCAGCTGCTTCAAGGAAGATGCACAAATCCTTGCAATAAGGTTTTACAGGATAGTTTGTCCCTAAGGTAGTTTACCTCTCATTTTTGCTTGTTAAGGATGGCTCTTGCGATGGCACATAAACGGACAGCAATTCTGAAGTTCTCGCTACTTAATTACAAAATATCTTCATGCTATTAAAGTTTTACAAAAATATATTGTTCATGTAAATGTCCAATCCTTGTTTCTTTGTGGTTTTAATCTCGTTAATTTTTTGGCATCAACTTTAGTGACAGGCTCCTAGTTTCCCTAGCACTTTCAGGCAAAAGGAGAAGTTCTGCCTTTTTGTCTGCCTGGAGATGCAAATTCTCTTTCCAGCTCTTGCCTTTGCAGGAAGGTCTGGAAGTTACTTAGGTTAAACCCAACTATTCAGAAGAGATGGCTACCTCTAACCACACCGGTTCCACCACCCAGTTCATTGTTTCACAAGCACTCTTGTAAACTCATAGGGGACAAGAAAGAAGCAGCCAGGGTCAGAAGAAAGAGGTATTTAATTTTAAAGAGTATCCTTTGCATCACCTTGCAGGAAGAAGAGAGAGACCCAGAGAAATATCTATGGAACATCAGTGAATGGGTGACTCATTTCTTCCCTGCTTTTTTAAAATTTTATTTTAATTTTTTATTTACTTCCTTACTTTGGCCAATTTTTCAATTATTCTTGCCAATAGCTTGTACAGTCCTTGACTCAAAATGTGTAAGGATTGTTTCTATTTAGGATGAATGGTAGATTCCCTCACTTTGATTCCTGCTATAGTTACTCTCATCTGGAAAGACCCAACATGTTGAGTTATCTGGTGTGTAATTTGTTACTACTACGTATTTGTGTTACTGTGGTCTTAGACACCTGGCTTGGTCCTAAGGTTAGGACTGTTGGGTGCTAAGTCTGGTACTGAGGCAGTTTTATCTTGCACTAATGCACTGTATAGTGAATAAATAATTTTAAGGCCCTCTAGCATTGCCAGAGTAGTACAGGAAGGTCAGGCTCAGAGTGTCTGTGAACTTTGGCATGAAGCATTTGTTAACTTTTCCCCCCCAAACTAAAAGGCTAGCCAAGGCTGAAGCAGAGGCACTTCTGCTGTCTTATATCGCTAGTTCTAATAATTTCACACTGCCCCTTTTCCACTGCAAGCTGTCCACATGAACCCCGTCTTTCACCAGCCTTCAAGCTTTCAACCCGAAAACTTTCCCAGCCTGTAGTCACTGGGAGGAGGAGCGGCGGATGCGGAGCTGTGGCACTTCCTTGGGCTCTCAGGGAAGTCTCTTCACGTGTGCTCGATCAAGCCATGTACACGCTATGTCATGATGACATGTCGTGTCAGCCAGATAATAAAGTGCCACCACAGAACCTGAGGCAGTGCAATAAGATACTCTCCACCATTCCTAAATGCCCTGTCTGACTTTGCAGGTAGAAGCATGCACTGTTTGGGATGCTGGCTTGCACAATGTATGAGCTGCTGTGTATCTGAAAGCAAGGTGAAATGATAAAACCGAGTGTATGAAGAAATCAGTCCATCGGTTTTCTTTATTGATGGTATTTTCTCCTGATGATACCTTTCCATGGGCATAAACGCTCTGACATTTTCAGACTCCTGCACCTAAAATACCGGGATATTAATTTCCATCTGCTGAGAACAAGAGATTGTTTCATGTCACAACATTGGATTTGCTCAGTTTGCCCAACTGAATTAATGTCAGCATTTTGTTTATGTTAGAAGTTCAGGATGCTTATTAACTTTTGGGAGAAAACACAAAAGCTCTATTATATACCTTTACTGTATTAAAAAAAAAATCTTTGATGTGTTCAGCATGCGACTTTTTGAAGTTTCAAATAGTATAGCAGGCGAAGCGTGGAGCGGAGAGCCTTTACTTTGGTCCCTGAGTCTATTGACCTGTGATCTCATGCAATAAGCAACTAATAAAAGCAAAATTTAGATACTGGAACAGATTTCCTTATAAAATTAAGACATTTTCCCCCCTCTAGTATCACAAGTTAGGGTATGTTTGTAATTGTTTTAGCAGTCTCAGAGTCTCAGCAGCCTCTGCATGCTTATAGAAATTAAACTACTTTCAAAGGGAATAGCAAGACATACAGTCAGAGAGAGAAAGTTTAAAACCCTTCACATTCATTAAAATGTATTTGAAGAATGATAAATCTTCCCTGCATGTCAGACTGCCATCTTTTCTGCTTTATTTTAAAAGCTACTTTTCAGAGATCTGAGAGTAAATAAGTATGCAAAGGCTTCTTTAACTGCACAATTTTTTGCTTTTTTTCCCCCTCTCTAATAAAAAAGTGTTTATGGCTTCATACGCAGGACTAGAAAGAAAAGGATGTGAGTAAGAAAGATTAAAGGTATAAAATCCACAGGCTACATTTAAAAGTAACTTTAAGAAGCCTTATTCAATAAAGAATATGAAAATAAATTGATTCCCCTTTTTGTTTAAACCAAACTATTGCAACTTCTTTTTTTTTTTTTTTCATTTATATAATTTTATTACTTGGCATCAGCTTTTATATAAACCTAATGAAGGTTTGGCAAAACCTAAGTATGGTAATGGCATTTTCTGCATTAACTGAACATACAACATCAAATGATAAGTTTTAGAAACAATTTCGCATTTAAGTAGAAGACTACCCAACTTTATGCAGATACAGCATTGCAATCAATTGATTCTAATTTCTTCATCTTAAGTGGGATAGCTGTTTCTACTGTCAGATTTATGGTTCTCTCTGTTTTCATAAACACAGATTATTTAGAAAGAGAAGGAAAATCTTCAAGCATTGTAACTGTCACCATTCATTGACCTCACTAAGGCAGGAAAAATTTACATCAGCAGAGTCCCAGGGTTTTCTTTGCAACTTGCTTACCCATAAAACTATAAAGTGCCATGTCTATATTGTCCTCAGTGAAGGACTGTATCATTTATGTATTCTTACCATATAGTATTAAGAATGCTACACTAGTTTAGTTGAAAGGAGACATAAACCATATCTAATATATTTTGTAATTATGGCAAGTGACTGCTCATTCTCTGTGTTCAGCCATGCCTCCTATTCAGGGCAACGGGAACAATGTTGCTCTATACTCCCTTTGCTATGAGCACCACGGAAGTCATCATCCATTTTAATATTGCTGTCCAGCTCCAGATAGTCCTCTCACCTTCCATTTCATTCACAGTTGCCACTGTGCTCCATGACAGCCACAGTGAATATCTCATGCTGAGACATCCTAAATCCACTCCTGATGCCATCTGACCTTCTAATCGTGATTTTCATGCAAAGCAAGTATGCCCTAAATGATAAGGAATTGTGCACTTTCTTGCCTTCCCTACAGAAAAAAACCCTTTGGATATAAATATCTATGCCTTTTGGAAAGGCATCTTGCATCTGGTTTGAAAATAGTTAGCTTCCTAATATTTTCCAATATATTTTAGAGGACCAAAAATGACCATTAGCATACTACAACACAAAGCAACTTTTTTTGGAGGATATTCAGAGAGGCAAAGCATTATCTGAGGACATTACCTAATTTCAATTCCTTCTCTCATAGGTTTTCTGCATGACCTCAGGACATTCTCTTAGGATAAAATTTCTAAGAGGGATTTGGACATTAAGCCCAGATCTAGAAAAGGGCTTACGTGATTAAAATGGAACTTAGGGAGGTTTTAAGTACCTGTGACCGAGATCGCAATCCTGCCAATTCCTGCTCAACTACAGCTTAACCTCGGAGGCACCTAAGGAACATATGGGCCTGAACTTTTATTTTTTCTTAAAATGCTTTAGAGGCATAAGGTACTGCAAAAGACATGAAGACACCCATTCTGAAGCACACAAATGTCCTTTAGCAGCTGTCCTGATTTTGGCTGGGATAGAGTTAATTTTCTTTCTAGTAGCTGGTATAGTGTTATGTTTTGGATTCAGTATAAGAAGAATGTTGATAACACACTGATGTTTTCAGTTGTTGCTAAGTAGTGTTTATATGAAGTCAAGGATTTTTCAGCTTCTCTCACCCAGCCAGCAAGAAGGCTGGAGGGGCACAAGAAGTTGGGAGGGGACACAGCCAGGGCAGCTGACCCAAAGTGGCCAAAGGGATATTCCATACCATGGGATGTCATGCCCAGTATATAAACTGGGGGGACTTGGCCTGGGGGTGGATTGCTGCTCAGGAACTAACTGGGCATCAGTCAGCGAGTGGTGAGCAATTGCATTGTGCATCACTTGTTTTGTATATTTCAATTATTTTTTTATTATTATTGTCATGTTATTATTACTGTTATTATCATTATTCTTTTCTTCCTTTCTGTCCTATTAAACTGTTCTTATCTCAACCCAGGACTTTCACATTTTTTTCCTGATTCTCTCCCCCATCCCAGTGGGTGGGGTGGAAGTGACCGAGTGGCTGCATGGTGCCTAGTTGCTGGCTGGGGTTAAACCACAACAGCAGCATATATGGAAAAGAAATATGTAATGACACGTCCAGTGGTTTGACTATAGGAGCTGGGCGCCTGCTTTCTTCCCATTCTGGGCTTGTAAGTGGTATTAGTGACTTTCAGTTAACAAGGTTAGGATATTCAGATATTCCCAGGCCTAATTCCCAATCATTTTAATAGGAGCTGACAGCCCATACAAATCTGAGATTTGTTCTTTGAATGCATAACCTGCTTTTGAAGATGTGACTTACGTATTTTTGGCGATATCACTTGCAGTATCTCTGAACCTCAGTTATTCATCTGTGGAAGGGGCTTGAAGGTGCTTCCCTGCTAACCAAGATGTTATGCTATGTAAATATATTAAAAAGCATGTAGCTCCTAGGCACTAAAGGAAATCTATACCAGATTACTCTTGGTTGAATTCTACCCAGTTAAAATTCATGTTACATTAAAAATAATTTTAATTGCAGAACAGCCCCGGGGAGTGTTAGGAGTTAAAATTACACAATGATAAGTGCTGGAATTGCCACGAAACAGCCACCTTAATATTCTGTTCCTTCTCTGAAGTTCTAAAGGAATTTGGAGATGAGTATTGCCTTTTTCCTTAAGCTATTAAGTTAAATTTGTCAAAAAAGCAGAGCAAACAAGTGCCACATATCAAAAAAGAATGGCTCCTTAAGAGTCTTTTGACATCTGACAGAGGAGTGTATTTGTTGTGCTAATGTGACAGTTATTTGTGCAAAGTTATGTGCTGGTCACAAGAAATGATGTACACTGTCGTTTTTAGGAAATTATTATATTTTGCAAAATGTCTCACTGCTGGTCTGCAGAATCTGCACAAAAAACAGAAATCTAAATGTTGCAAATATCCTCCTGATGTAAAGACATATTGACCTCTGGCACGACAAGATCTTAAAACTGGAATATTTCTTTTCAATCTGACACACTTGAAGTTGTTTCTGTTTTGTTTTCTAGGAAGTTGTTTTACTGGGTAAGAAACTATTTTCATTATTTTATGCATCATTTCCTCCCTGTTTATATGTGTCTTGTCCAAATTAGTTTAAAATAACTCTTAACACGGGATCTTTGGGAACAGTTTTTCTCTGGAAGTTGTTTCACAGTCTCATAGACATTTCTGCTTGGAACTTACTCCTGTTTTTCTTCTCAAAAACGTCATTTGTTAAAATAATCACATTAATTTTTAATCGTTGCAACCATTCCCTTCCAAGGCTTTTCAAGGTAACAGGCAGCGCTTAATCCGGCTCTCTACCCGCCGCCTTTGGCCTCCTCTGCAGTCACTCACACACGGTAGCCGTCTCATTCTTCATTTGCTCACCAGGCTTTCCAGCCCCAGGTGACCACCAACCCCAGAAAATACTGTGAGATGATCCTGGAGCTGAGCTTCAGGCCAGGCAGGTGAGGAAGCTGGTAAACTTAACTGTTGCTGTGAGTTTCTGGTGCTACAACCAAGAGAAGCAGGGCTTTTCCTGGCTGCACTGGCGTATGCCTGGGGGATACCTCCACCTGAGACTTCTTGCTATCCTCACAGCAACTTCTTTGCACGCTCTCTGCACAATTCCTGCTCCACAAGCGCTGAGGGCAAAAGAAGCAGCATCCTGACAATGCACAATATGTTGCAGAGCAAGTCATTCAGACTACGTCACAGCTGTGCTAAGCCCTGTTCTAAATATTCTTGTCTACTTTTCGCTAGCTTAAGCAGCTCCTGCCTGCACGCTCTCCTGTTTAGCAATAGGCACCCTCAGCTGGCTGTCCTGGCTCTGTATCTGGGAGACTTTTTGTCTTCCTGTGTATACTGAGTTGGTTATTTGGTTTGCAGGGTTTTCCATATCTGAGCTCAGCTGTGTGGTTTGCTTAGTTCTTGGAGACTGGGGTTGGCCATTTGAATTCCTAGGTCTTGTGCGTCTGAAGCAAACCAGTTTGGTTTCACAAAAATATTCGACGGTATGACAGGCTCTTGAATAGTAATCAGTGTTCAGCAGCAATGACAGACAGCAGTATCCACAGGAACAGGGTAATCAATGGAGACTCAAGTAATTGACATGCTAATGGTAAAAAAAAATTAACTCATTCTAGGAAAATGAATGGCATGGATTCATGAATGGTACTTTTTTCAAAAAGGTTGTGATGTCAATATCAATAATTGGCCCTTAGAATATTAGCATAAGGGAAATATTAGCGATGGCTGTGTCCCTCAGGGAGGAAAACAATCTATCACAAGGAAACATAATGGTAAATTAGTTACAGTATAATAAAAACAACATATACTTAAAGCCTAAAGGCTTATTTGTTTGTTACGATTACTACAAAACCTCTTAATGTATAATTGCTAATGACTTAATCAAGTGTTTGAATTTCAAGCCCTCTCCATGACAGCAAATTAAGATCTTTTGAAACTGTAAGTTCTTTGGGGCAGGCACCTATTTTTGAGAATGGGCGTGTGCACTGCGTTGCACTATCCCACCCAAATCTCTGTGCCTAGGGTATCTCAGAAATGGGAACAGTCATCAAGATTAGACCTCTCAGGCACTCAAGATGAAGAAGATGGTCTCATCTTCTAAGGAGTCACATGGTATGTAACAGCTTACTGTAACGTATATTGCAAGGTATAACATTTACACCATCTCATTTTTCACTGACTGGTCATAGCATTGTTTTTCCTTCCTTTTTTTGAAGTTATTTATCACAATGTATGTACATTTCTTAAACGCATGAAATGGCCTCGTTCTGAAATGACATGATTTTTCACACCTTGCCAATAGGAAGATATCAATAAAAACAAGCAGTTAGATTAATTGTGTGTTGTTTTCTATAAGCTGCCACTGATAAAAAAGGCCTCTGCTAACCCCTGTTTCCAGCTTTCTGTAGGAGAGGAGATGCTGGTTTATTCAGGAGCTCTACTTCCTTTACTATGAGTCCTCTGTTACACATAAATTAGTCTGTATAAATATGAACTGCGTTTGAGAAAGTTACTCCAAAAACGCTGGTATGCTGATGTCTGACAGTCATGCAGCCAGTGGGAGGAAAGATGTATAGCGCTGCCATTTTTCACAGAGGGAACAAAGGGACACGCTAAGTTACTACATCTCTTCTTTGTTGATATTGGAAACTTTTTGTGGACAAAGGGATCCAGAGGAAGATAAATAAAACGAAAGACTTTGATTTTTCAAAATAGTGACTTTGAATTGGCCAGAAAAGAAAAATAAAGCAAGCCAGTACCATGTTACCACATGCCAGGAGACAGTGGTAAGTTTTTATTTTTATAGCACATTCTGGAAAACAGCAGGGAAGGAAAAAAAAATCATAGAATCACATAATTATAATCCTCTATATTAGGAATTAAAATACATTTTTATATCACTTCTCTTATGTCATATTTTAGAAGCTTTGTATTTTAGATAATTAACAATACTAACAATTAAAGAGATGAATGACAAAAGGAATATAAAATATGTCTGCATTTTGATAGAAAGAAAATATCAAAGTAAATCTGTCTCAGTTTCTGAGCTTATACCTTCAGAAGCGATCTTTGATGTTTCTGTTGGCTGTAGTGGACCTCTGGACACATGGGAAGCTCTCCCCGTGTGTCTGATTGCAGGACTGGGACTTCGTGTGGTAGGTCTTTGAAAATGTTCACCACTTTACACAGAAAAGGCTCTGGTATACTGGTTACCACACTGTAACCGATGCAAGTCTAGAAAAAGGGAAAATGGAAGAACTGCATCATTTTCATCCTTGTGTCCAAAATAGTAAGTCCATTAAAATGTCAGCTATATAATATACTTTTTGTTAGTTTACAGTGAAAGTGGCTTCTGGGCTTTTGCGGAAACTTTCATTCTTTCTTCTGAAGTTTATAAAAAGCCCTGTCACTCCTATATAGCGATCTGATCCTGAATGACCTCTGCTGACCTCAGTGGACTACATATGTGGGTTCTTCTGGCCACGCTGGAGACCGTTTTGTCATTGCCTTCAAGATCTTATGTGGGAAAGGCTAGCTGGACTCTGCTGTGAAACCAGTCTGACATTTCATGGAGCCGGGCACCTTTGAAAACTGAGTGCACCTTATAAATAGAGAATAGCAGAAGCTGAGGCTTCTTGAGGCTGGCGAGGCAACAAGCCAAACCAGGGCTGCACAGCCACACGGCTACAAGCATCCCACTCGATGTGATGACAGAAGGGCTAATGTGTGCCTAAAATGGGCATATCACAACAGTTCCTCATTACTGAACATGGCTAATAATTCCCTATTAATAAATCCATAGAATGAAATCCCTTTTATATCAGTATAAAGGTTATTCTTGCACAGCGTAATGTGCTACCAAGCAGAGAGATCCCTGCTGGTTCCAAAAAAGCCAACTCAGGCGTCAGAAGCGATACATCCATATTTTCCAGTGCTGATGCTAGCGGTACAAGACGCCTGTCTCATCAGCATGGCTCAAACCCAACCTGCATGGAACAAAAACAGTGACCAAAGGGCCAAACACTCCACAGAAATTATTTCAGAGTGATTTTCAAAGACAGAGAAAACCACAAGCAGATCTCTAATATTTTTTAAGGAAGGCAAAATTTATAATTTATAAATTAAATTTATAGTTTTGCCTTCTATATAAATAAATGCATACATTTTTTAAATCCTACTGATTGATTATATCACACTTAACACAGAGAAGGCCCGATCTCTGCTGGAGTCACTGCTACTAATATAAAATGAATGAATGATAACACCAATAACAAAGAGCAGCTGAAGACCTAGAAGGGAGTATTTAAATGCTAGAAACCCATGGGCTTTAGGAAAAAGTGGAACTAAAGAGATCAAAAAGTTAAAAGCTCTTCTGAAGTAATGCAAATGTTTGTAATCAAACCCAAATCTAAAGAGGTAACTATCTCATGAACAAAGCGTCCAGAAGAGGGGAAAAAATTATGAATCGATATAAAAAGAGAACTTCTTATTTCAGAATGTATGCACAGCAATAAAGTCTTTCCATTTCAGGCAATACAGCATTCTTATTACTCAAAAGTAGTCATTCTTTCAAGTCATAATAAAAATTACCCACAGAACACAGTTTTAGGTAAAAAAAAAAAGAAGCCCAGACAGAAAAAAATCACTGGAGAGAAGTTATCTTCTCCTGGCTTCAGCAGCATTTTCTAAAATGCAGACACAAATTGTGGGCTCAACACAGTTTTATTCTAGTAAATGTAACAGGATGGGATCCTTAGTATTCATAACAAAAAATAATAATCCTTTTGGACTTTTACTGAGTACCTTAATGCAGCAGCATTTTGTAGTGGTGTGTTCTAAAATGTAATTATGCGCAGTCAAAAAGGGCATCTCTTCTTGTAGTTTTAGATTTATTGCCTTATTTCTTTGAATGTCAGTCTGCTCTTGCGTTTTTCAGAGAGCAAAGACTACCAAGCTCATTTTTTTTCTGGAACAATCTTTTTCTTACAATATAACTACCATGTCCTTTGTGAAGCAAACACCTTCAGTTGTTTTCAGTGTCCCCTCAGACTCTTTTCTGTCCTCTAACACCTTGACTTTTGCTTGCTTTTGCTTGATCAGTGTTTTAAGATTAACATGATGGAAATCAAATACGATATCCACAGTCAGATATCTACAAATGCAACTGTATCAGAAATGTCATAATTGTTTACTGCTATAATTCCAATTATATTATAAGCTGCTTTTATTCTTAATAACCTACCATGTAGTTTGCTCCAACTTTCTGGTAGACTTTGATGTTTACAGTAGGATGCTGAAAGCAGTCTGACTCTATGTGAGATGGAATGGGCTAAAAGGAGCAGGTACCCTTTCACAACAGCTTTCTGCTTTTCTTTTAATCTCACAACATGTTATACACCAGCCTGTATGGAGGGAGAGGAAGTAGACAGACCAGCAGTTAAAATATATTCCTCCAGCTCACCATCACCCCTTTTTCCTGTAGACCCTAAGGAGTCACGTTCATAAATTTCTGAAGGGATTTCCTCACCATTCCATCCATGCATATTTCCTCTTCCCCCTTGTCCTACCTCAAAAAGGAATCCCTACAGATGCCAAGTTTCAGCTAGCCCTAGTTGGAAACAGGTAAAAGAAATGCACACATAAACAAAAGAAAATTTAGGTGCAATATTTTGAATATTCTCCTAATAGCAGAATTTCTTACCAGTCTCCAAGGAAAATGTTGACATCTGTATCACCTGAATCCAGTCCAGCTGGACTAGACAAACCATTAAGAAATTGAATAGGATGGTCCTATTCTTGGGATAAAAATGGTTTAAATACTCTTCTTATCTCCGCTCTCTAGGATTTACAACAGTTAGTTTTCAGACAAGCAGACATGATCCTATATATGAATGTGGAGCTGTCTCCGCAAAGCTCAGAGCAAATCATCAGAGAGATGCTGGAGCTCATGGTTATTCGGCTGAAGAGACACACTACTGTAAGCTGGTCCCTGAATCAGTTATGACTATGGTATGACATGAGTGAAGAAGAGGATACTCCTGTGACTTCATTCTCATAGCCAGTGGTCAACTACTATAAATGCCAGAACATACAGTATGGGCAAATAATCAGCTTTACCTAAAGCTGTAGACTGTATATAGGGTTTGAATCAATGGCTCATTTTTCTTTAGACTTCTCCACTCCAGCAAATAATCCTGTTGACTTCAGAAGGATTTTAACTTGCATGAATCAAGGCCACTAGATCTGCTCCTGGAGAATGTGATTAGTTTCCTTAACAAAATCTTCTTGTGGGTATCCTTAATTGTAATCTGAATTCTAAGCCATTGCTTATGCTGTCATACACCCCTTGGCAGAAATTGCCCGCCTGGGACCTTAAGGAAAATACACATCATGAAACTGTCCCAGCGAGTAAACATGTTTGTGACCTGAATCTACTTTTGCTTTCTAAAGGCTAGTTTGAGAGAGTTGCAAAACCTCAGACTCCCCCGGTTCATTCACTGCAATTGTTGTTCATAGTTGTGGTTGTTTTCCTTCGGATGCTCGTTCTCCTTTTCCTGCTCTGTGGCCTGTTTTGCACAGTTCACTTGCTCAGGCCATGGAAATAGCTTCCCTTGGAAAACAACGCTGGAGATCTGCAGCTTAAAAATGTCACAGCGGTGCAGAAAGGATTGCAGAAAAACATTCAGAAGAAAAAGACAAGTTTTCAGGAATGTCCTTCAGCTTAAAAAGTGGTCCTTTACAAAATGGGATACACTGAAGATAAACTGAATTTCTCAGAACTACCAATACATCCCTGTAATGGAAGAATACTATTTGTATTTGCTTTGCATTAATGAGAACTAGGATTCACCGTTAATGGCAAAAACTTCAGGTTAAAATTAGAGCATTGTTTTGTTTTGTTTCTTGAGGAGTAGTGAACATTATACAATTTATAATTAATTAATCTATAATTAACCAATTAAATCTTTCAGTTCAGCCTTTGGTTTATTCTTGGCTAAATATGTTCTTCAGCAGCAGTAGCCTTCAACCAGTTTTTTTCTGTGCATCTATTAAAAATCTTTTCCCTCAACTTCCAGCTAATCCAGCATGACTACTGCAGCCTGAACTCAGAATTTCCTCCAGGCATCAGATGAAAAGTGTCATATATATGTGACTTCCACTCTGGAGAGCTGTAAGAATACACTGCAACATGTCAAAACTTCAATTCCCACTAAAAATGAGAGGTGCATATTGTCAGTGCAATCTGTTTTCCTTGACTTCTTCAGCAAAAGGACTGTGCAAACCTAAAGGTGGGGTCTGTGATCGTTATTAACCCTAACTTATAAATTCAGGAGTGGCACCACTAATTATGCTTTAAGGTACTGTTCATCATGAGGAATGAATTCCCTGCAAAAACTGTTAAGAAACAGCATATGTCTACAGAACACTGCTAAACCACAGGTGTTGAAATAAATATCTGTAATCTACAAGATTTTGTTTCTAAATCTGGGATCAGAACTTTTACATCAAAAGTTGTATTCAAGTAAATATTTTTATTTTTCCCAGTAGTGTAGAATTGATATTTCTTTTCCATTTGCAAATATAAATTTGTAATCCGTTTGCACTCTACATCTACAATTAGTTCTAAATTAAAGAATAGTTACAGCAATAAAATTGGATACCAGCTGAAGCAAAAGGCAACAAAGAAATCAGTGATTTGTACAAATCCCATTTCTAGTTTGAATGCTTTCTACTGTTAGACTATTACTTCTACAACTGTGTCAAAAAACATTTTGCCTCAGAAACTTCAGTTCTGTCTTGCTAAAGTAAATATTCTTAATCTGTTCTAATTTTCTGTCATTCTCTAAGGACCAATGTACCTCTGTTTGAGGCTTTACAGTGTCTGATCAATGATTGTTTCAAGGGATGTCAAGACTCTCTATACAGCCCATTCTGTGCAGTCATTTACCTTTCTAGAAGACTGAACATACAAAGCATTTTAATTCTGACAAAAAATATTGCTTTTTCTCTGAGCTATTTTTTGTAACCTGTCCTTTTCTTCAAAGCAAGTGGAATCTCTCATGTAGCATTTTGGTACAACAAGCAATCACACTTAACTTTTCTGCTGTTGTATTGTTTCTAATTGTACCTACTTACATTCTATGTCTCAAAAAAGAAAAGAATGCAACAAAGAAAAAAATTGGATTATACAAATAATTTATTCATCATATGCTTGGAAATAAAATATAAAGTTTTTTCATCTTTTTCCATTATAAGATCTTATTTTCATTTGCTTACATATTAACCCATCACTTCGGGCCAGAATATTCCATGGTAGCTGGCTGGCTCACAGTGACCTTTTTTTTAAGTTTTAGAAAAACTGGTGCAGTCATTCTGAAGAACAAGATGAAAAGAGTGTTTTTTCAATACTAGAAAAGTTTTCAGAAAGTGAGCTGTGGCATCCACCATACTTTGGAACAGATGGATGAAAACTAATAGACAGCTAATGCTTGTATTAGGGATGTGCTTTTTATTACCTCATGCCAGTAAAATGATTTAATCTGGACAAGATGAAAAGTTTGGAAAATTTGAAGTCTGCAGATTCTCAGTAATGGTTTGCTCAGGGCTGGTACCTAAATTCTTCAAATATTTGTTCTACATTGAGCCAGCAGCTGAAGGATGTAGGCTCTCTGCATTTCCATGACTACTTTTTGCTATTGTTGGCTAGAGCCAAACTAAAATTAGGGCATTTCTTTTCTGCTTCCAGTGCACAAAAGAAGGGAAAATGGCTCAATTAGGGCACAAGAGAAACAAGTCAGAGCTGGTATGTTGGGAAACAGCAGCAGAGGCTGAGGAAGAGCAGCCATTGAAAAAATGTAAAAGGAGTTGGCAAAGGGCTTCAAGCACTGGGCTACGAAGGAAACCAGATCAACTGAAGAGGGATGAGGTTGCAAATACCAGGATTAGAAATTAGTCAGAGTGGGGGAGGCTGCTCAGTGACAGAAAGAATGAAATGAGGCCCAAGGAGGTAAAGGTGATTAGTCAGATAAGGAGTTTCATGAGGAGTAGCCAAGGACATACAACAGCTGTGGGGGAGACACCAAGATATGAAAAGGAGGGAGACAGGGACAATATGTTATCAGGATGGTAGTAGATGAAAGGCCAATACCAACCTGTGTATGACTGGGGGAAAAAAACCCCAATCTAAAAATACAAGCACTGGACTACAGTCCCTTCAAGAACTGGAATATTTTAATGTGTCCAATGATCCTGAATTATCTTTTGATGTGTGCAATGATCCTGAATTATCTTCTGCACCAGAGAAAAATGTGGTAGGAATAATTAAAATCAGTAGCCACCAAAGCAACTGGGGGCACTGCATTTCTTCAGGTATTCCTGAAGCTTTCACTGGCTGTCATGTACCCACTGCAAGCCAGGCTGTGTGAGAATCTGTTCAGTGTCTGAAGTCCCTGCTGGATCAAGCCCTCTGAGGCAAAGGAATGCCAGTTTCTGGCCCTTAAAACCTTGGCTGAGCTATGAACTAAGCTGCTCAGCTCTAACAGGAATGGGCCAGGTAAGGACCCGAGTGGAGACATTGCCTTGGGCGCCTACAGAGCTGTACAGGGAGGCTTCTGTGGGGCTCCAGTGACAACAGACTCTACTCAAGAAAAAACACAGCTTTGAGATTCCCAACCATTTCAGCATCCTTTCACGTAGCACTAAACGGGTTATGAAAAAAATCTGACCAGGCATTTCAGACCCTCTAAGAGAAGCTGGATGCAGGTTAGTTATGCAAAGAGAGACAGAGGTACTGACCTCTGAAAAGCTGGCAGGAGTGCTTGGAATCACCTTCTGATATGCAGCAAGTAGCTGACGAGTAATGATTAACACATTCCAAATAGCAACTTTAGACCATGTAGCTGTGGTCAGAATAAATGGTTCATGTTAATGATTTACATAAACATTTCAAACTCGGTGGCACAGAAGTGAGTAACTTTCATTTAGCAGCAAGAATATAGAAGATCTGCCTGAAGGGAAACTGAAAGCTCAGTTATTGTGATACTTCACCTAAGTATCTGAAGTTCCTCCGTTAAATATAGTGGTATGTTAAATGCCTGGGTTCAGCTTGTTTCTACATAATCACTTATGGAATATTTTCTTTCCTCCAGAGATAATGCTCTGACTTGGACTAATAAGAATCTCAAAAGATCTGATTAGTTAAGCTTCACTTAAAATGTGCCAAAGCAAAGTGAGATGGACGATCCCACAACTCATCTCCTTGGTTCTTGTCCAAAAAGCACTGAAAACGGGCTCTGCAACAGGCACTGCCAGTCAGCAAACTCAGGCCTTTCAGAAGAAAAAGGAGAGCATGTTCTGGAGCTGAAGGTTGTTTCTGCTTATGCCCGACCTTTGCAGGATATGGGTCTCCTACTTGATATCAAGTACAACAAGGGAATAGAGAAAAGGCTGTTACTTTTCTTAGTTTTTAAGGGCAAATAAACCAAGACCAGAACCTCCACTAGGTACCTAGGAACTCTTTGGGAACCAACACAAGCCTGGCAGGGTGGAAGAAAAGTGTTGCATCTTGCAACTGCCCAGAGCCAAGAAGTCTGGCAGACATGTCTCATTCCCGGTAAGAGTTCCAGCTGCTAAGTGCTATTCTATATGAGTTTCTGAACAATATAACAATACTAGCAGGCTGCTTCAGGAGGCTTGTAAAGATACAATTCCCCCAACAAGCCATACTATTAAGTAGACAGTGACACTGTTCTGAAGTTCCAAATGTTCTTCAGCTTCAGCTTCTCTGTGGACCTCATCAAGCCTAGTCTCAGAGGTAAAATGAAAGTGAGCAGGTCCACTCTCAAAGAAAATGCCAGTCCCTTATGGAAGAACAACCAACCTGTAGCTCTTCAGTGCTGGTTATCATCTTAGTACGTGAGTTGTGGCTGAGGATTCAAGAAGGGTATTGCTTTCAAATCTCAGTAGCAAAAGTTGCACGTATTTTCTCAATCAATATAGGCTACCTATTTGTGTTATCTGGCTGAATCTAGTAATGAGCCTTATGGTGATTGTACATACTCTGCACTGACAGGGAAATACCAGAAGAAGAGGAAAGTACAGAGGACTCAAGTGCATTTTATGACTACTTCTCTGATGCTCCTACAGAAGTCTAAGTTAATGGATTCCCTCACCAGGAGGTGAACATTTCAATGATATGCACTTTAAGTCACTCTGTATTAATATAAACAAGCAAAGCAGTACATGACAAAGTTGTTCTCTTCACCCCGGCAGAGATGAAAATTTTTTTCCCTTTTGCAAGTTTTCCTCTCTCTCCCTGGAAAAGGACACTTTGCTGACTCACATCTGATTAGCCCTGTGTCCTGGTTTTGGCTGGAATAAAGTTAATTTTCTTCTTAGTAGATGGTATAGCGCTGTGTTTTGGGTTCAGTATGAGAAGAATGTTGATAACACACTGATGTTTTAGTTGTTGCTAAGCAGTGTTTATACTAAGTCAAGGACTTTTCAGCTTTTCATACTGCCCCAGCAGAGGCTGGGGGTGCACAAGAAACTGGGAGGGGACACAGCAAGGACAGCTGACCCAAATGAGCCAAAGGGGTATTCCATACCATATGACATCATGCCCAGTATATAAACTGGGGGGAGTTGGCCGGGGGGCACCATGGCTCAGGGATTGGCTGGGCACCCTCAGCGGGTGGTGAGCAATTGCATTGTGCATCACTTCCTTTGTATATTCTCTTATTGTTAGTAGTATTAGTACTATTTTCCCTTCCTTTTCTGTCCTATTAAACTGTCTTTATCTCAACCCACGAGTTTTACTTTATTCAACCCGATTCTCTCCCCCATCCCACTGTGGTGGGGGGAGTGAGCGAGCGGCTGTGTGGTGCTTAATTGCCAGCTGGGATTGAACCACGACACCCTGTTACTGTAGTAGAAGCAGTGGAGAAGGAGAAAAGAACTGGATTCTTTTCTGCCTCATACATCACTATCCACCCACAAAATCTAACAGAGGATAAATCATATTCTCAGATGGGAATTTTCCTATTGATTTCAGTAAGCATAGCAATGGATTTTCTGTATTTATTTTTTAAATTTTGTTAGCCGCAGAAATAGTGGGCTAAACAATCAAAACATCTGTTGCAGTTCAGCTTTCAGGAACTTAGCCGAAAGCCCCTAAACCCTCCTTTTGATATGTAGAGTGTGGACATCTGGCTGTGAAATCTCTGAAACACTGAACACAAAAGCACATGACACATTTTTACTGAGTCACTGCCTGTCATACAACTCATCCTGAAGTATCATGCCTGCTTCTGAAGCATGAAACCATAGATCCAGATCGTTTCTTCCCACCTCCCCAAGGCTTGTTCCAACCACACTGAAAACAACAACACACAAAACAAAAAAGAAAAGAGGAGAGAAACAATCCACCAAACAAGTAGCTATGTGAGCAGAGCAACCCAGAAAGTCCGATTTCCTGTGTATTCTTCTGGAGTTTAAAGAGATCAGTAGCTGGGCTGACATCTTCCCCTGTGGTTAGGCTTTCCTCTCTCTTTGGACATGGATTCTTTGGAGTCTATTAAGAGATGAACTTACAGTGTAGTCTATTCTTCAGTGGGAGCAATAAGAAGTCTTTATTCTTTATCAGGCTGCTGTTTTTTACAAAACCTGGAGCAATGTCATACCTCTGAGACTGCCACTTTTCTCTCAGGCCTGGTTGAAACTTGCTAACAGCTGACTTTTGACCAGATACATACAGAAGCAATGTGACCTGCTTTTCTTGGTAATGGAATTAAAAACAAGTGCTCCAAATAATTAGAAGTTATCATCTTCCCTAGGTAAACACACTTGCTATCAATGCTTCCAGTCTTTTAAGTCATTAAAAAACTTTTGAACTTTTGTCTTTATTCAGTTTGTTTTTACAAAACAAATACCAAAAGCTGGCATACACTGATAATGGAGAGCTGTAAATACCTAGGTGGGTGATATTCTTAGAGTCTACGCAAAGCACTGAAACTAATGGAAAAGCTCCAGCGGGCTTTAAGGGACTTTGAGCTTGACCATCATTCTTCAGCTATGGAAAAAGACTAGCTCATAGTGGGTCCTCTGGAAATGTGTACTAATAATTAATAAATGTTGTATCTCCATGGAAAAATAAAAAATGATGGGTTTTGGCTGGAGAATGAAAGAAAACACTGAGTTTCAAGATGACCAAATGTTTATATTTTCAAACACATAAGTTTGTTGAAGTTAAGAGAAACTCAGTGATTTGTACAAAACTTTGTACAAAACTTTGCAGAGGTTCTATGACTTTCTGCAAAGTCTTGACTAAAATCCAGCTGTCCCCTTGCACATGATGTATGTTCAGTGTGTGCAGACATTCATGCATACATTTTATAGACATATACATGTTCTACTAAATGATGCCTAGTCTTTTCTGTGAATAAAGTCTGGTGAAAGTAATGTGTCTATCCAAATATGACCAACATTTCTGCAAATGGATTTATTAACAGATTTCAGTCTGTTGTTATGGATAATGCTTTACATTCTAGGTATTTTGGTGACTAGGTTAACTTTATTAATAGCAAATTAATATACTGTGTTGAAAATCTGATCTACTTTTGCTCTTTATTTTGCAGTGATTGACAGATTTATTATATTTTTTTCCTCTTCATAAATGCTTCAGAATTGAGAAGATCTAATCCCTCTTTTGCCATTTTAACTTGGTGTTGCAATTTTGTTTACTTAATAAATAAAATTGCAAGAAAAAGAAGGTAATTTACCCCTTCATAAACCTCTATCTTGTTAACTTCCATCTCTGAATAATGGCCAGTGAGCGTGCAATGTGGCTGGTACAGAATGGATTTGGTGTAAGCAAAAACAATTCTGATGGTATTGTTAGAAGCTGGCATTTGCACTTATGCAAATTTTTTACTGATTCAGAATAACAATGATTTAATCCAGCAGCACAGTTTAGCACTTGACATGCAAACACAACTGTTATTGTGTTTTAATTAATTTTTTTATATCCCCTTATTAAAAAAAAACAAGAAAAATATAGATAACTCCTATATCTGTAAAATTTACATTCAGTATGTAGCTTAAAAAATGTGATACTATTAGTACACAGTGTGATAAATATTCTAAGCATACACAACTTCTGCTAGGTGATAAAATATTCTGAGCATGTCCTAAAATGATTCTCTCATCAGAGATGGCTTGTTACCTCCACCATCAGCAGATACTGATAATTAATCAACTGAAATGAATCTTTACAGAATAAACAAATCTGTTATACATGAAGGATGATTATGTTCTTTTGGCTGTGAAGATTTTTCATAACTTATTCATGCCAATGGTGTGCCTGAGTTATGAAGTATTTTTCACTTATGAAATAAATATAGCATCCTTTGTTTGTCATATATCCCCTCTATTTTCTGGGCTTTAACAACGTAAATCAGCACAAATCTACCAGCTATGCTGATTTACACCAACAGAAGAATTAACCCTCTATTCATAATCAGCATCAATGTTTCCTGAGTTATTTCAGATGCATTTCTAAAACATAGCCCTGGTAAAACATTTTCAACTGTTCCATTTTAACAATAATGTCTGTGTAAATGCCATCATCAGCCGTAAGACAGAATCATAGCTGTCTCCTTCCAGCTTTGTGAATTCCATTCTCTCCTGGTAGATGCAAATACACACAGTGGGGGATAGTGTCGTATTTTGAGATGGGAAAGCCATGAAAATATACTACCATTTGTATAGATTTTTAAAACGAATTCATACTTCTGCATGCTGCTTTTATGCTCACTTTTCCTTAAACTATTTAAATGACTAGTTTGGTTTTTCACTGGCAGAAACACTGATAGACGATGAATTTTAGACACACATGTGAAAGTATTTTAAAATCTTATGTTCTAAGGAACAGGAAACAAGATCATGTTTGGCTGACCTCCTCAGCAATCACAGGTAAACAACAGGGTTTAAATTACAAATATGTGTGATATGGTAAAAAAACAACAGCAAAAAAGCAAACATTGACAATCGTCAGATGACATTATAAAATAACCAGAAAAACAGCAAATATATTTGAGGAAATCATGATCTGCTGTGAATATTATTGAGAGAAAGAAGAATTGTGAATGATTCATTCAGACTGAGTCATACTTTATTTTATTAGAGAAATTCTCAGGGTTAGGCCCACTGTGTGAGCACAAATTCTTGGCTAAGATTCACTAAAACTGATGTGCTAACTCACATCAGCCAGACATCCTTTATTAAAAAAAAACCCGAAACACAAACCCACAGAAACAACAAAAAAAACCAACCAAGCCCTTGACCTAAGGAAGGGGATACTGCTTCATGCCTTTCCTTGAGGCTTCACTGAGGGAGAGGAGTCAATAAAGAATTTTAAGAACTATTTAAACAAAATCTGCTCAGGAGAACCGTGTGCTCATTTCTTTTGAACATTCAGCTCTTTCCCATTAGGAATGAGGCCACTTGCTAATTTCTACTATAAGCTATACTTACAGGAAGACATACTTGGTGCAAGTTTTGTGGTAAGTTAAAATACGGCACGCTATCCATGCTGCTGTATGTATAATATAACACAAAAGAAGCCTCCTGGAAGACAATTACTATGTTGTGGGGCAGACAGAAGGTATACTGAGGAAAACAGCTCAATAATTTGGATAGTATCGTAAGTCTTGAGGGCCTTGGGTCAGTCTTTGCTTTACCTCAGCCTTTCACCAAGGTACTCAGTGCATCCAGATCTTTCCAGATCCAGTCTTTTCCAGATCTCTCCAGATGCACTCAGATCTTTCCAGATCCAGGAAGATATTTTCTTGCCTTTAAGCTACATAATGCAATGCCTACATTTTAGGCAGCTGTCTGCCAGTGCAAAATCCAGAACATTGTAAGAGAAGTCATAGAAAGAGTAATGAATGTCAGAATAACATCCAAAATAGCTAGCACACTGAGCCCTGCCTTACACTAGTCAATAGGAAAATTATGATCATTTTATCAGTCCTTTATCAAGTCTAAAAAATCACGAGGCCCAGGCTGTCAGTTATCCCAAGGTAATCTTCAATAAGCTCAGCAAAGATCATATGTGCCTACTGAATTACGGTTGCCCTGCTATACAATACCCTAACAGTTAAAAGGCCAAGTAGTGAATCAGCTCTCATTCTCTCTTCTACATGAAAAGTTAAAGCCTAATTTTTCACCTCAAGGACAGTGTCCAGATACTAGGTTGTGGCTTATTTTGGAAACAAGCTACAGCTCTTCCTGCAAAACCCATCCCCATATGTACAAACAAGCTCAAGATGCCCTGTATCAGAAGAGGGCACAAGAAGGAGCTAACTGTAGGCGGTTTCACATTGCAGAGGGGAGCCCTGAAATGATTGTGTGCTCTGTTTTTTGAGTGTTACATGAAAGACACAGAAAAAGCTGTCAGCTGAGGAGACAGAATCTCCTAACTTCTCCAAGAAATGCTTATATGTTTTGTAATGAAAACTGACTCACAATTTTACCCTCATCCCATTGGATTTTACCAGACAAAAGAGTCACAATTCTCCCCAGTCCAGCTGATCTTGGATTCTCCTCTGCACAATGACACAGCTTCACTAGAAAGAATGAAAAATGTTCCTCCTCTATTCCCCAGAGTAGTCTATGGCTTTGTGGTTAAAATATACTGAAAGGAGTATGACACATGGGGCTGAATCTAACCTCAGTCAACAGTGGACTTTGAAAATAAGTTGCTTATGTAGCCAAAGACAGTGCTGTAATCTACTACAGTCATATTGCATGCCATTTTAAAAGTGAACACTAGCCTTCACTGCTTTTTCTATGAAGATGAGGAACTTGGGCCTGCATGTGCACGTTGGACATGGTCAGGGACCTGCCAGGCCAAACCCTTTATGCTCAGGTTTTCATGTAAGCTAGGTGATGACCTTCCAGCCTTGTCAGGACCAAGGCACTGCTGAAGGCATGCCCAGGACTTGAGGCACCTGGAGCTCTTGAAGGCTGGGAAATGAAGTAGATCCAGACTAGATATAGGAAGGGACCTCTAAAGGTCATCTAGTCTACCCCCCCTGCAATAAGCAGGGACATCTTCAGCTAGGTAAGGTTGCTCAGACCCCTGTCCAATCTGATGGGTACATTCAGACTAGATACAATGAGGGTGGTGAAACACTGGCAGAAGTTGCCCAGAGAGGTGGTAGATGCACCATCCCTGGAAACATTCAAGGTCAGGTTGCACAGGGCTCTGAGCAACCTGATCTAGTTGAAGATGTCCCTGCTTATTGCAGGGGGGTTGGACTAGATGAACTTTAAAGGTCCCTTCCAACTCAAACTATTCTATAATTCTATGATTCTAAGTGTTAGAAGAGCTCAGATGCTGTCGCATTTAGGGAACAGTTGAATGAGGCTTCCCAGGGTCATCCTTTTTTATTTGCCTCTCTGAATTTCACCACCAGCCTACCTGAAACATAGGCAGGTTTCATGCTTGTGTTTTTCCTTGGCAATTGACTCAAGACCATGTGGCAGTATAACGTAAGAACTGTAGTAATTTTCTTAGCGGTCTTAATATGGAAAAAAAAAATCCCGTTGAAGCCTGTTTTCACAAAAATAAAGCTCAATAGGACAGACTTTCAGACTCACATCTAAATATCCTGGCTTCTGTATATTCACAGAATGTTGTATTTGTATTCTAAGACAATTGTTATGCCATTTTCTCTCTGTAATTTTTCTCTTCTTAGTGGTATTATTAAAATAATCTGAGATTTTTTTTTGTTTTTTATAAATGGACTGCTATTATCTATTCATTTATGACAAGGTGACAGTTATCTAGTTTGCAGAGAGGCACTACATGATGTTTTTTGTGTTAATTTGAAAAGGTGTGGTTGGAGGAAGGCTTCAAATCTGCTTTGCTCTAACTGTTTTTTCTAGGTCAGGGAGATGCAGCAAGAAGAGAGAGGCTGTGCTGCCTCACAGAACAGCTGAGCACATGCAGCAGGCACACGGATGCGGGGCAGGTAGAAAAGGAAGAGAATCCAGCAAGTGGGAGGGTCTTACAAGAAGCAGAGACTGGGAGACTGCTGAGAAGCGAAGGAGGTAAGTACGTTCCCAGGCCTCACAGGCAATGGAAGAAACTTCTGAGGGACACAGAGGAGGCTGTATAATTTGCTGAAAAACAGAAAGTCATTAATTCATTGGACTGAAAACAAACATAAAAAGAGCCATCTTGCAAAGATTTATAGTGGGCAGGTGCAGATGTGTTTATGAATCCTTATCACTTCCTTGCTGTCTCCCTCTAAGACAATTAAAAACAATTAAAGAGTTAATTGTTCTGGTTTATATTGCAATAGCTGTCTTTGAGATCCTTTGCCTTTTTAGTATTGTTACGAAACTCATTTTAAGGGAAGTGCTGGAAGATCCACCTCAAAGCTATGACTAACTTGATATCCCATTATAAACACAAAACCTCACCCCAGAGCTGCTCGTACAAGCAACCTTTAGTTACACACATGTGACAAGTTCCCTGTCTGCACTACCAGCCTCAGGCCAGCCTGAAGTCCCCCCAGGAGCCAGAAGCCCCGAGGCCAGCCAGAGCGGGCATCGGCAGGGCTGGCGATTGCCCTGGTCACAGCCGCGGGCCTGCATGCCAAATGGTATGCTGCCAAACATGCCCAGACAGGCTGTCTGTAGACAGTCTGCAAACTGTCTGTGAGGCTGAGCGTGCCATACTTGTGGTCATGCTGGGTACAGCCGTGGACTCTAGTGGGGCTGCTTATGTGTCACGTTCACGCTGACTTAGGAACTAAAATGGCGTTAACAAAATTTGATTGAAAGCACGGCTCGTTCTCGGGACATCCCAGAATGAAGCCTCGGGATACAGCAACTGGATGAAACATCCCTCAAGCAGCAGTCCGGCTCGCGGGGGAAGAAACAGCTCTGGGCAGGAGCGCAGGGTTTGCTGAGAGGTGCAACACCAGCATGGCTGCTGTGAAGGTGTTTGGCATCCTTCCGCTGCTTGCCCCGGCCGGCGTGCTCTGAGCACCCCGGAGGCATTTCCTCGGGTTAACAGCACGAGTCACTCATTGGCGACATGGTGGTCACTCAGGGCTCTCTCCAGCGGCCAGAGGGGCCTCAGGGCCCCTCAGAGTCCCTCTGAGGCGACTCGGAGACTGCAAGGCCACCAGCCGTAAACTGAGAAAACCTGAGGTAAACCGGGTCCCCCTCGCAGGGGTGAGGTGGCGCCCGCCCCGAAAGGCCCGCGGCCCGCCGGTGCCTGAGGCCGCATCTCCCGCCGCCTCGCCTGGCCTGGCCTCGCTCAGCGCCCAGCGCCCAGCGCGGACCCGGCAGCCCCCCGCGGGGCCGGGCCGGGCCGGGCCGGGCCCGGCGGGGTGCAGCCAATGGGCTGGCGGCGCCGAGCGGCCCCGTCCATGCCTGGCAGAGCGGTGACGGCCGGCGCTGGCGGGCTGGTGCGCAGGCGGGGAAGCTGCCTGCCGCGGTCGGAAGGGAGGGGAGGGGAGGGGAGGAAGGGAAGGGACGGGAAGGGGGTGGCCGCGCCGGGCACAGCATGGCTGCCAAGGTAAGTCACCGCCGGCGGCGGGCGGGGAGGCGGCGCGGGCGGCGGTGGCGGCGGCGGCGCGGGCGGCGGGCTGTCGGCGCGCGCCAGCGCGGCCGTTGGCGGCGGGGAAGGGGCCGCGGCGGGAGGCGGGCGGCTGCCGCGTTTGACCTCGGGCCTGTCCTTGGCGAAACTCGGCGGGTGGCGCCGCCTCCTCCTCGCGGCTCCGCGGCCCGTCGCCGCCGGCCCCGGGGGAGGAGGGGGGTGGATTGCGGGGCCGCCGAGCGCCGGCGGCGGGGGCGGCCCTTCCCCGGCCGGCGGCGTTGGGTGCCGGCGGGTACGGAGACGGCGCGGCGGGGATCCCCGCCTGCCAGCCCCGGGGAGCGGGCCTGCTCTCTGCTTGTAATGCACCATCTGCGTGACACCGCGCGGCCGCCTCCCGCTGCCGGCGAGGTGAGGGGCGGCTGGTCCCGCCGTGCCGGCGCCGCCGCGGCTCGGTGCGGCCTTCACCGCCGCGGCCGGCGCCCTGCCCCGGCCGGCACCAGCGCCCCGGCTCCGGCGAGCGCTGTTAGGCCCAGCAGTGCCTCAGTAAGCACCGCGGCGTACACGTCCTTGCACAAAATGCAGGTGCATAAAGATGCAGAGACGTACGTGTTTGTATATATGCTTATTTTTTGGACGAGGGAATGCAGCGGCTGGCAGGTCAGGACCTTGCGGGGCTCGCCGTGCCCAGAGCGGGCACTGATGTTGGCCCTGCCCCACTTGCAGGCCTTAGCGTGATAGTCCCTTTTTGCTTTTCCTCCCATTTTCTCCATATACTGGTTTTTATATTCTGTTTTCCCATTTCATTGTAGTTGCCAGCCGGTTTCATTTTTCAGTGCTCTCCTGTCAGATTGATACCTGTTAGTTAGGCTTTTCTGCTGTTTTAGAGGGATAAATTAATTGAAATGCTTTTTATCAATTGTTTAATAACACGCTTCCATCCCAGAAAAAAATAAGAATTAGCCATTAGCTGGATCAAGACCGTATAAAACGTGGGTATTCCACTTCTAATGGCAGATAACATTATATGTAGCGTTGGTGTTTCAAAACTTACTACTAGGCTTTCATTAGGTTTCTTTTTTGAATACTGAGACTTTAAGAAAAATAAATTGGCCCACATCCTGCTTTTGTTGAAGTCAGTGATGAAACTTAATTCAAGAAAACATCGGAAAACAAAACTTCCCTGAACAACACAAAGCAGCACATGTGCTCACTCTGGCTGGAGTTGTACACTTGTTTGTTTCGGTGAGTCCGTGACAGTGCTGCTCCTATCAGTACCTTACTCGCTAAGAACTCAGGTTATCTGAAATGCATGCTGTTTTAATGGCTTGGGCAGTATGTGATTCCTCTTTGCTAGGTTATATGAAACAGTTGTCCCCAAAGCTTATGTTTATTATTTATAAATCTTAGCTGTCCAGTCTAGCTTCCCCCCCCCCCCCCGTCCATACACACAGCTTATCAGTTACATCTTGCTAAACTATTGGTGTTAAAAGAGTTAAAAGTCCTCCATTCACTGAATTTACGAACCATTTACTTATCTTTTCTTCTCCAAGCAGCAGTTCTTAATCTGCAATCTGTTTGAATCCATACTAGTCACATATACTTAAAAAATGTTGTATGTGTAGTTAGTGTTTGTCTAAATCAGGTGGACATGTGCTCCATGCTACACATTTGCGTGGTGTCCTTTTTATTTTAGCCTGGTTTATTATACAGTTCAGATCACCAAAATCTATACAGGCATATGTTGGAAAGACTCAACACTTAAGGAGAAACTGAATTGAATATGGTATGTTTCTGATTATGTCAGGCTCAGCAGAGAGATACCTGATAAAAAGAATAATGACTTGTCACTAGTGTCATAAGCATCCTTGGTGCATTGCAAGACAGAGATACAGCACTTTGTACTGCAGGGTTTACAGCCCTCATGTAGCTTCTGAGGAAGGCTTCTGGTTGCAGGCTTGAATGTGTTTTGAGAAACTTATGTTTTAAAAAAAAACAGTAGAACTGGGAGCAGCTAGAATGGATTAATTATTAAGTTACCTTGTGAGACTTGAAGGGTTTTTTATCTTCTTGAGGTGAAACAGTTGCTGTTAAGCACAAGTGAATTTCCATTTTTATTGAAGTCAGTGGCAAAATGTAAGTAGCGTTTCATACTCTAACGGTAATGTCTGAGCTCAGGTTCTGCAAGCATACATATGAATAACTTTGCCACGTAAAGAGCTTCTGGGCCTGAAGTTATTCACATGTGCTTGCAGGCATGGGCCTTGATTTGTGTTCTAACTTCCTCACTGATGCATCTCAGTAATGTTTGCCTTTTTCACCTCAGCCAAACAATGGACTGGTGAGTCAAATGATTTTTCTAAAATCCCTTCAGTACCTTTTCCTTGCCAATATCCTGCATGACTGCTTCCTTTAATTTTTTAATTATACCCTTTTAGGCATATGAGTCTTTAGGATTGAATGTAATTGTTCTTTGCTTGCAAGATTTCAAATGTTGACATTTTAAGCAGACTCTAGGAATTCAGTCTGTCAAAAGGAAAACCCAAACGGGATACTGTTAAGGCTGCATAGTTAAACACTCAGGTGTCAAGAAATGGGCAAAGCTTTTATGCGTGGAATCTTTCATGCCCATTACAGTGCCATTTAATTATCTTTGTTGTATGTTACTCAGTGTCTTACAATTTATACATTTTAAACAATGTATATTGCACATCAGTGTCTTTTCTTAAATCTTTGAAAACGTTTTCTGAAAGTGTATTGTGAAAACTGCACTGCAAATTATATTTGCACAAATTGCCAGTAAAAATTGCAAGTGAGATGTTCCAGTAGATTTTTACCCCATTGATAACTTAATTACCATCATAGGTACTGGCTTCTTTTTCTGAATTGCACAGAAAACAGGCTATGTGGAAAGTCTTTATGGTAATGCATGTACAGAGCAATAATGACATTTTATATAGTGTGTCATGCTTTATTTCTTCATTTTGAGTGTTTAACAATGCAATCACAATGTTTTTTCAGCCCTTTAGCCAGATACTTCTAAAGAGAAGTTACATAGTCTAGCTAATGCCCCTTGTCATTCACCTGGTGTGTATTTTACAGCAAAATTAACTGTGCCTGTTGAGTGAATGTAAACTACCCTTGGTCCATATCCTGCTACACAGTTCTGGGCATAGCTGTTGTCTCATGCATGTGCAAAGTGTGACTTGCTATCTTTTTAAAATCCTACTGCTTGGTGAAATATAAACTTATTTTCAGTGGGAAGTTCTAAGGTACTTCTCAATGAGACCTCTTTCCATATCCGATTTTGCCTTTGCCACTGTCCTAATTTGTCTGTTCAACTTAAGGTCAGAAACTGTCACTTATTATGGGAGCTAGTATATATAATACTTTTAAACATTGTATTTCATAACCACTAAGCTACAATCAGAACAGTAAAAAATTTTATTAACGAAAACTCCAAACTTGAATAATTTTGGTAGATAAAATAAAGATTAGAAACTGTAAAAACAGTGGGCTTAGCATGGAAGCACTTGTACACCGTTAAATTTCATCTCTGCTATAGATAGCATGTGAATGAATTTCAATACTTGTACTGAACTGCATAGTACTGATATAGGAGTTGATTTTTAAATACTGTGGAATATCTCTCTTGTACCTAATGTAATTTTTTTTGGTGCATGTGTGAACTTCTATTGCGCACATACTGGTTGCCTCTATTACCCAGAATATATAAAGTATTTTAAAATTACTGTCTTATGAACAAAGTGAACACAAATATCACATGCTTAAAAGCTAGTTGTAAAATGACTGTTCAAGTGAAGGCATGGACTTTACATCAGTACCTGGTGGGACTACTTGCATGCTTAATTTTAAGTGCATGTGTAAGTCTTTTGAAGAACAAGTGCCTGACTGTCAGAAATAAAAAGATAACACAAAGAGATTTTGTTGTTGACTTTACTTACATGACGATTTTTGGGATGTTTCTAATGCAAGGTAAAGAAAATTTGTTATGCAGTTTTTGAATATTTAACAATTTTTTAATTCTCTTTCTGCTTGTGTTTTTCTGGAACTGTGTACTATGGAAGCTGTATCAGTGGAGTTACATATTCTTTCTGGTTACTGCCGTATTTACCTTTAAAATTCTAAACCTTGTCATATCAAAAATAGTTAGTCCCCATCACAGTCTCTTTGTATGTGTTGGTGTTGATACAGTCAGACATTTCCCACTGAACACCCCAGTCCTGCAAGATGCATCACCATGACTGAATTAATTGGAGCTCTGTGAAGGGTTGATGCCGCTGGCCCTGCCTCTATGGGTCTTTTTTTGTGTAGAAATGATCCGATGCTGGCACTGGGTGATGGGAATTAATGAGGTCTGGATAAGCAATGGTTGAAATACAAACACCATGGCAATGCAATTCTAAATTAACATGATTCCAAACAATGCTGAAACTATTAGATGCTGGTGCAACCATGCCACGTTGATTATTTTGCTGTCATGCACACCCAGTGTGTCCCTTTGTGCTCCATCGTGCCTCTTTGTTCAGCTCCTTCTCCTGTGCTCCTCTCCCCTGTGCTAGCAGGAGGGTGGGGTGTGCCTGAGAACAGACTGAATTCATTCTTCTTGCCCTCGATGATGCCTTTCTTCCCTTCCTCCAGCAAAATGGAAGAGAAGAATTGCATTGCATTACATGTGGATTCGTTGGGCCCTCAGAAAGGAACAGGTGAGGGATCCTAGCATCATGATGGGCTACTGTGTCCATGAAAGGAGTGGAGTCCCTTATGGACAGGCTCCAGCCACTCAGTGAGATGAAAATTGTGGGGTGAAAGTGGTTGATGAGTAAAGAGAGAGCAAGCTGTGTGTCTCTGAAGCATCACTGAGTTTGTGTACTGTAGAGTTAATAGTGTCATGATGCTTAATGGCACCATGGTAATTTTTTTGGATGTGAAAGCACCATGTAAGATCCACATGGAAAATCCTATTGCTAGTCTGTACAGGTCCAGTGGTGCTCGCTGATCTGTAGTTACATTTTGGAACTGCGCATAAGTCTGTAAATTCTTAAAACACCTTATGTATCACGAGACTCTTCTTTCCACTTCACCCTCAGAAAAAACATGTGTATTTATGCTGCTTATGACTTATTACTGCATCTTGACTTCTTAAGAGACCAGAATTTGCCTGATAAAGGGACACTGAATTTGTGTGAGTGCTGATAACTTCAAACCTTTTCTAAGGACAAAGTAGCATGCACGATGAAACAGAGGAGAAAGCAAATAATTTACTTCCCTTCCCTGTCATCCCTGCCATTGTTTATGTGTTTAGTCTCATTTGGTTTCTTTTACTGCACAAGTCTTTGCTTATGCCATTTACCCTTAGGAGGACTGCTTGAGTCCTAATCCCACAAGGTGCACGGCGATTTACGGGGCCCACTGGCAAGAATAATTCCAGGGAAGGCACTCGCAGAGCGACTATCTTGTGGAAAAAGTCCATACAGCTCTCTTCTGCAGTGAATGCCGAGTTACCCTGAAAAGGAGTTTTATTACACTGGGGCTTTTGTCTCAATTGAGTTTATGTGTTTCTTTGTACTACTGTTCCCACCCCCTATCCCCCTTTCCTTATCAGAGCAAGGTGGGAGCAAGAGGAGGTGGTGAAAGAGGTCAGTTTATGTCTTTAATATGTTAGAGAGGTACTGATGGGATCGCATGTTGCAACTGCCAGTGGTTTTAACAAGTTTTTGAAACTTGCTCTTCTCCATTCTGGTATCCCTGTAAGAGGAATTGCAGGGTGACCTTGCTTCATGTATAGCTCTAGGAGAGTCTTACTGGACCCAACAGTTATGTGTACATCCTTACGTGCATCTTGTCTGTTGTGATGTCCGCTGAAAAGTATGTAAAGTTATCTGGATCTTACCACATTGGGAAATTAATTCCTCGTTCTATGCAGCTTTGTGTCCCAGGAGGTTAGAGAAGCTGTTCCGAGTGTGCATCAAACAATATGTTAAAGGCACTTCTGTTCCTGTAATGTAGACAAGCTTACAGCCCTGAATGATAACAATGTGTCTTCTGACCAGCTTGTTTAGGCCAATATCTATTTTATTTATCTATGTTGTCCAAGGAGTATGACAAGGAGGTATGTGATACTGTATTTCCTGGAAGATGGCATGATTGTGCTGCTTAATTTTAGCTTCATTTTTGCTTTTGATCTGTGGAAACGCTGCTGCTTTGGCTATAGAATGGCTTCGCTGTACTGAATAGAGCCTGTATGTTTGTATGGCGCCAAACCTAAACTTGCATAAGGCCTCTGGGCGCTACTGTGAATGCTAATCATGCTGTTTTGCTCCAGCTACAACACAATCTTCAGAAGCAGAGTAGCTGATGTTTTATGGTGCTAGATAACTATGGATAGTAAAACATAAGGTTGCATATTTTCTGGTGCATTCTCTTTCTGGAAAGTATCTGTATCTCAGTCATTTGAAGGGAGATAAAGAGGTCCTTGTAAAAATACTCTTGTCTTCGATTGCTTTGGAATAAAGCAATTTCAACTCAAGCTTTGTTAAAACACTTAAAGGAACACTGCAAATGCATTTTCATAACATTTTAAAATAATTTCATGCTATTTACAATACCTTAGAAACGTGCAATTGCAATTATATTCTTTACCAAAAATGTTACTTGGCCTGCACAAAACCCAGTGTGTTAAAGTATGAAATTGCTCATAAGGAGTGGGTTGTTGGCATTTTTCATTTTCTCTGAAAAGGGAAAAAAAGTAACATTTGAGAGAGAGTGGAGAATTGAACGCACGTATACCAAACTATGTACGTTTGGAGAAGAAACAGAAGAAATAGAGCTTGTCACAAGCCTGATCAAATTCCTCTTGTTAGATACTTGTGAGGTCCCTAACCTCAGCTGCTGGATTCATATGCTTCTGGTGTCTTGCATGCCTAGGCAGCCTGCAAGAACTGTTTCTATGCTGACCAGTAAGGTCACTCTTTGGGTCTCCTTGAAGGTCTGCCTTACTCCCTGGCTTACTCCTGGCCATGTGAAAACCAGAGCTTGGAGTTTAGGCTAAGAAGACTCTTTGGTGTTCTCTAGATCAACATCTCCATGCCTAACTTTTATTCACTTGGCTTTGGAAGTAGAATTAGGAAACCTATCTGAGGTGTCCGGGAACAGGAACCACAACAGCCAGGATGCTGACTAGGGAGCATCTAAGTCAGCCAGTGGGAAATGAAAAGATAGGGATGTCCCAGGAGGATTTTCAAACGGCAAGGCTTGCATCTGTTATTTCTGTCAGGCATGCTGTGTAGTTAGCAACACAAGGACTGGGGGGCAGAGGAGTGGGCCAGAACCGGATTCAGTTGCGAGCAATTAAGGCAGCCAGCTGGGAGGGGGGGAGATTTGGATTCTCTGTTGCTCGCGGTGTTTATGCATTTTGCATGAATGATACCTCCACCTGCCAGTTTTGGAGGGTTGCTGTGCTTGATGCTTGCTACAGTTCTGCCAATGCACCTTAAATGTGTTGCATGCGTGGTTGCTGGGCTGGAGTGGAGACGCCTGTTCAGCGTGTTTGAAACGTCTGTATGTGCTCAGCCAGGACTGTGGTGCTTCTGGATGTGCACCTTGGTGGAACTGGAATCCTGAAAATCGTAAGTCGCATGTGCCTTTCTGCTCGTAGGTGGATTGGTTCTTGCATCAGGCTGTGACTGAGGTAGTGGAGCGTGCTAATGGATCTGACCCTCAGAGGCCAAGCAAAGTGGAGTTTGCAAATACATAAACACACGTTTTATTTGTAGAGAGTGCACTGAGAGTGGCAGACTTGTGCCCAGACAGCCAAACCTTTTAACAATGATTTTAAAATCTTCTTAGTGTCATCACTACTTCCATAGTTTTAGGAGGTTACTGGTTCTTTTTTGGAGTTGTAGGCTAGACTGGATCAGGCCTCTGGGACTGGTTCTTTGCCTGTTTTCCCTTCCTGAGACTGAGCTGATAGTCTCTCTGCACTGGTGCTAGGGCTGAACTCACTGTATCTGTTCTGTTAGTTGGGTTAGAATGGAGAGGTACCTGTTTGCTTTCTGAACTGCGAGGTCACTGCATTTTTTGAAAGCCAGTGGTAGCCATGAAGCTGTGATTCAACTTGGATAATACTAAACATGCAGTAGCAATACTAGAGTAATGTAATGGTGAATTAGAGTGGGTAACTGACTTGGCAAAAAGTAGCACAGCTTCTTTTTTTATATATATAGCTTGCTTTTGTTTGCTTTAAATCAGATCAGTTCCTTAATATGGTTCACAGCAAAGCAGCATAAAGAGTTATGTGGACTATTTACTGTCTGGCATTTACAGATATTTTTTGCATTTTCCACTGCTCAGCAGAGAAATGAGAAGGAATTGTTTTTTACCAAAATTAGGTCTATGCTGTTTCCTGTGGATCAGGCAGTTTGTTCGTTGACAACCCTTCATGCTTGGCTCATGACAGGATAACCATAGAGGTGCTAGGGCTTTTTCCCTAAACATAAGAGGCATGGTGCAAGAACGTAGCCATGGGGATGTAACTCTACGTTTTGCATAGGCAAAATTGTGAGGTTGTCATAGAACTAATTGGTCAACCGATGTACCCACTAGTTATTTAAATGCCAGTGGGCGACAGTCAGTTTAAATGTTCAGAAGGGGGAAAGTAGAAAATGGAACTGAAACACCAATAAAACTCAGTCACCATTTTCCTCTTAAATATTTATACTAAACTCTTCAAAAGTCTTTTTTCCCATTTTCTCTATATAGCCCAGTAACTGGACTGATAGGAGCATTTTTAAAAGGAAAAGTTTGATGTGAATTTTCCATGAAAGCAGAAATAAAAAATCAGACTGCCCTTGCAAATGGTTTAGTGTTGTGTTGTTTTTTAAAAGATGTGTCTCTGATTGGCTTATTTATGTATTCAAATGTGAACTGACGTTGCTGTAGGAGGAGTAACTTGTTTTAGGCAAGTTTATGGTACTATTTGCCTTGATTAGGCTAGCTGGTCCCTACAGGTTTTTCTAACAGTGCTGATCAGTTCTAGCTCAACACCAGGCACAGAAGATGTCCTTAGCCCATAGGAGTCAGGCAGCTGGTGAAATCCTAACTCTCTGAGGCTTTCTTCTCCCTTTAGAAATGTGGGAGAGTAAAGGGGAGTGACTTTAGTGGTGAAGATGATGGAAGCTTGCATGAGATGCAATAAACTTTGTTTTGTTTCTTAGATTGGTAGTTTTTGAATTATTGATACCTATGTGAATTTTTAAGCATGATGGCATTTTATAAAATATCCATATTCAACTGTATAGAGGTCAAAATGAAAAACCTAGCTACAAAGAGGTTTCATGCATTTGTTTTAGGTTACTGTTGCCTTTATGACTATGACCTCCACATCACCTCAGTCTTGCTTCCTACCAGCCAATTCATGTTAGCATAAATAATGTTGGTGCTTTGTTCATCCCTTCAGCAGGAGACCCACTCTCAAAGGCTTTGGGCCAGAGCTGGAGGGAGGTTTATATCCCTCTGGGAACAGGCACCTGGGACCTTTTATGGGACTCATCATCGTGTTGTTTTTCTTAACCCAGATATCGTATTTGGAAAACTTATCCAATCTGAGTTTACTGTAATAAATAGTACTACTGCAACTTGTGATTGCTTTAGTTATTCTAAAATACGTTTCCATTCTTAAGTGACACATTTTCTTTACTATCCACATCTGTCTGTGGGATAGAGAGTGGTTTTGTCCCTGTAGCAGCCTTTCTTATGCCTGACAGTTTGTGTTCCTTCTCAAGCACCATTGCTGGAGTTTACTGAATTTAGATGTAGGCTTTTTGGAAGACCTGAGGCTTGCCATCAGTTAGAGCTTCATTTGGTTTTAGGTAGGGCATAGTTACACCACAGTGTTTGCTGTGGAAGCTGAGAGGTGAGAATTTTGGTTTTCACCAAGCTCTCGGTCAACTAGTGTCCGAATAGCCTCTTGTTTTCAGTAGATGTTGCAGATTTTCATATGAGTCTGTCTTGTCTCCTAGTCTTTCCACATTTTTGGCATTCTTACTGTTAATATTTTAGGTGGCTGTGATTGCAATGAATAGGACAGATAACTGCTCTTGAAACTGTTAATTCTTGCTCCACAAACTGTCCTTATGGCAAGTGAAGACTTCCCAGCCATATAGTGCTGTTTGAATTATTACTACTTCTCTTTGATTAAATGCAGGTGCAAATAGTGAAAAAAAGATGTTAACACTGCATCTTCTTGCATACTGCTAGGTTAATTAAATTTGATGTAATGTGGAGAGAAACACACAGACATGTGTCTTTATTCAGGCATGTAGGATCACCTTTTCTGTGAAGTGCAGTGCTTCACAGAAAGCAGATAAAGAATGTACTGCTCCAGCACCTCTCTCAGGTATCTGGGACAGGAATGTCTGACAGCAAAACAGACTGATCAGGGAGGCAAATGGTTAATGATAAGTTGTAAACTGAAGAAGGGTCTTTCAGAAACTGACCTTTTTAAAGCACATCAAATGCTTTTTGACCAGCATATATTATTTTCTAAAAGCTGCCAGAATACAGAATTAAATTCACCTGCTAAGGTCCAAGTTTTGGTAAGCCAGCAATGACAATCCTAGAGTTGTAGTTATCTGTAGAACTATCGTGAGGTTATATCGAGATTAGCCACAAATTATATAGCTGGAACTTGATTATGTCTTCCGTTCAAAAGAGAAATATTAAGAAGATAGTTTTGCTTGAAGGGTATTAGCATATAGTCTTTAATTTTTTTCCAGTCTTCACGTCCCACCGTAAATCAATCCCATGTGAAGGTAATATACCCTCAAACTCTTGAAGTCTAGTTTTTAAAAAATTTCTCATCAGTATAAAAATTTCAAGGCTTTTAAAGGCTATTTTTGCAATTATGGGGACCTATCAGAAGGGTAATACATGTGGTTTTTACAACCATGATTTTTATGTCCTTGATGATTAGGGCAATTGAAGAATTGCAAAGAGCAACCTTAATTCCACAGCTGGAATACAGAAGAAGGTGTTGTGTAGTTAGATGACCATAGTTATTAGCCAACCTTATAAATAGGTAGAAGCAGATTTTTTTCCCCTCCTCCTTCAGATGCCTTTACATAATTAGTGTTCTGGAGTATTAAAACCTTGGCTCTTGAGCTAAACAGGTGTTGAGCAAATTAAAACATAGTATTTCTGAGTAGTTGTGGAACTGCACAGAGAGGGAAGCATAGGAGATCAAAGTCTGTATACTTCTGGTATAGTTGAACAAATTTTTCTTAAACTGAAAACTTTAGGAAAAGGACGAGAACAGTGATCTGTTGTATGTGAATTTCATTTGTGATTTCACCAATAGCATTTATTCTTTCTCTCTCTCTCCATTTGTGACACTGTAATCTTGTTGGTACTTCCTTCGTAATTGAAACTGATTTACTGGAATTCAGATTGTTGTGTAAAATGCTATTGACCACAGATTTTTCCAGCTTCATGCACAATTTTGTATTTATCTCTTCATGTATTTCAGTTTCTGCAGGTGATTACTGCCTGGTATTTATTCACTGAATATTTAAAAATGTTCTTACCTGGAGCTGAGCTTCATTTCTATCTGAGAAGATAAGTTTAAACTTATCAGGAAATGGAAGGTTCAAAGAAGGCTCCTTGGCAGGTTGGAGTTTTTTTTAGGGCTGGCTTTACAAGATGAGGAGAGAACAACAACTAGCACTCTCTGTTCTTTGTTTTTCTTTCTGACGTTGTGTACTGGGAAAAATGTCTGTAGATTTCAGAATATGGAGTCATAGAAGGGCACACATTTTTTTCTACCTTCTTCCTGATAGTGTTTGCATGCTGTCTAAAAGTACACTTAATCAACAGGGGAGGATGCTTTCACAAGGATGATCCCGAGCCAAATGCCAGTCATCGAGCCAGTAGGAAGAATAAATTCTAATTGTCTTCATATTTAAGTTGCTGTTTCTTATCCCAGCTTCCCTGAACTCTCTCAGCCAATAGAACCATCACTTATTTGGGGTTTGGGGTTTTTGCCTCAGTTAATAGATATTTAATTCTGGGAAGTTAGCAAATGTGCCCCCTTCATCTAAGTAAAGCAGTAAATTATAATAGTTTTTAAGGAGTAAATTAGAGTGAATTATTCAGTGTTTGAGTAGCTTGAGCGGCATCTGACTACATGCTTCATCAGAGACTGATAGGTGTTACTCAAAATGCAGGTAACATCTCAAAAGCATAAAAGGCCATCAGCAGTATCATGACACAAAGATTTTATGTCTGTGCACACAACTCTGGTTTGGAGGTCTGTGTTCAAAGGTGTGCGCACACATGGTTTCCTACACTGAGAAATGAGATCTCATCTCCTGCCTTAATGCTTCTTCCTACTTTTGCGTGTTTGTGGTGGTGTTTTGCATTTTTTCTGCAGTTCTTTTACGCCACGTGCACACTACAGCTTCTTAGTCGAGTCTCTGGTCTGGTGTGTGATGTTACGGTGAGGGAGATAGACTAGGATGTTGTCCTGTATCAGTAGCAGGGTGGGAGGCTCCCTGCTTAAAGGACTTAAATTGAAAGGTATGTTCTGCAGTAGCAGTCAAGCATTATCATCTGTCCTTTGTTACGTGACTTTCTTGTCGCATCCATCCATTGCATGACCTGATACATAGGTCTGATTTTAGGATAGAAGAAAAGAGGTCTGAAAATTAGTATTACTGAACAAACAGCAGGCTGTTCGTTATTATTGTCATCTTTCTGTGCCTTGGAAATACGGCCTATTTCCACTCTTCCCTGGACCCTCGGCTACTAAAACCTCTTGGTCACGTATTTTATTATTGTAGGTCTTTATCATGTTTGACAACTACTGTTTGATGGAACATCACTGATTTAACAGATCTTTGGCAGAAGAAACCTTTAAGTGAGGCACCAAGTATGAAAAGCCATTAGAAAAAATGTGGTATGTAAAAATACTGTGTCTGGCTGATTCCTGCTCTCAGCCCATTGTGCAGTCTGAATCTGACTAGAGAAATCTTCACGTGTTTAGGGGAAGAAATTTTTGAATAATTTCACATTTCCATTAAAATAGTTTTTGTCACTGACATCAAGTCAGCCTTCCTCCTTCCTGTCACTTCACCTGTCTAATGCTGCTTGCCATTGTGTGTCAGTCTAACTGGAAACTACTTTGTAAAGATCATGAATTAGTCCTGTGTTGATGCTGTTCAAAAGGAAAACATGGCAACAACAAACTTTCTACAATTGCTTTTACTCTGTTCACACACCCAAATCAGTTACTTGGTCTGCATCTTTACTTTCAAGACTGGTGTGAAGCAGTGGGTTCAGTCTCTTCTGCATTTTGAACATTGTACTACAAAAGTTTTGGGTTTCTCTTTTCTTCTCACAGTAGAAAATGACAGTGACTGTGAACTTACTGCAATTTGCTTTTGGTGTTCCATTACACGTAACCTATAGATTCAGTATCTCAGTTATGAGAATAGCCCAAACCAGAATACTTAATTCTCAAGTGTGTAAACATTCAACCCAAATACTGTATAATTAAAATAGCACTTAATAGTTCTTTATTCTGTGTGCGACTGACAAGTTAAGGATAGTGAACCAGCTTTTCCCCTTTTTCTTGTGGATGAGTGGGGAGAGAAGGACGGAAAGAGGGAACTGAACTTTTGAAAATGATGTAAGCAGCTTAGCAAAGCATGCACAAAAAGACTGTCAAACACACTTATTTTCCTTCTGTGTTATTAGAAAGTTTTATACAGAATATGTGTCTACAATTCTTTTGTGGCTTTGAAAACCTGGAGGTACTTTGTGTTGTGTGTGACCCACAGTTTGATTAAACAAGGGGATATATAATGAAAACTAGTGTGAGGTCTCCTGGCCTTTCTGTTCACTGTTTGAAGACTTCCTGGGCTGGCACAGATTGCAAAAGCTGTCAGGAGTAATCACTGCTTGATCACCCAGCGTTTTTATGAGGCAAAGCATTAATTTTTTGCATTTCAGAGGGCTGGATCAACTGGTCAGAAAGAAGTTTTTGGACTTTTACTACGTTTTTGACAGTTGATGACAAAAAGTGAACTACATTGTCAGCTGATACCAGTAGCATACAGTGGGACGGCTGACGGACTGCTCTGAATTCATTTGGTGATGTCAGGGTGCTGACATCAACCCAAGTGTCCAAGGAATGAAATGGTAGAACTCCTGGTTAATGAGAAATTGAATGAATAGTGCTAGATTTTCTCTAGTATCTTAAACTCTGCTCTGTGTTTGGTTAATCTGGTATTTTTAGTTTTTAGTTTAACTGCAGTGCCCCCTAAGAAAATGGAAATCTCTTTCTTGGGGGAAAAAAAAAAAAAAAATTAATTCTGTTTTCCACTCTGCTAAAGATGCCTGCCTGAAAGTAATTTTAGGATTTTTTTTTTAATTCCTATCTTTAAATCAAAATGCTCAGTTTGACATCATCATAATTTCCACTGCAACCAAATGATCTCACAAAAATATTCTGAGGGCAGTGCAGCAGAAGTAAATTTAATGCTTTAATGAAACAGTTATTGCTTTATGCAAATATACGTAATAAAATAGACTCACAGATGAGAAGCCAAAATAATTCAAGCTAAAATCAGAATAGTTTCTAATTAAAATGTATTAAAATGCTGGAAATGTTTCCGCTGTTTCTTAAGGAGATGAGAAGTTTTTAATTATTGTTGTCAGGTATCTTACAACTTTTGCAAATTACAGAGAGTTATTGTGAACTCTTTAACAATTTTGACTAAGTTGCAGCAAGTCACTGGCAGATAAACCTTTAGTATTACAGTTACTGCCTTACATAAATGATTTAGGTCTTCATTGGATTATTTAATATTCCCACATGAAACTGCAAATTGTTTCCAAGTACCTTCTTTGATAGCTTCAACTTTCTGTTCAAGCTCTTAGCAAGAATGAAGGTTACATGGCCACAGTGGCCTGTGGTAACTGTGTAATCAGCTAATATTTAAGCAGCAAGCATTTGTTTATTGTTAATACTGAAGATACGAATTGTAAAAGAAAATGTTAAACTGCCTTTACTTCATAATTGCCCTGTCTTCAAGGAGTTGATTTCATAATTTTAAACTGAAACCCATCTGATGGGAGTTGGACAAACGGTGATACCATTGCTTGCAGGGAAAAGAGAGCGTGTTTGCAAACTTGTATTTTGAGATGACAGGCAAAAATCTTTAAGGGAGAGAGAGAGACTTTGTTATTTGAAAGTCTAGGTTTTCCATAGTCAGAGGTTGACTAGCATGTTTATCTGGAAGGTGGATAGTTACTGTGACTCTTTCAGCTTTCACAGAGCATGGGCATGCTCCCCATGACCCAATACTCCACTGTGCTGAGTGCTGAACAGACAAAAAAGAAAAGAAAAAAGAACCTAATTTTTTTTTCTTATTGTTTCAAGTAGCACAGTGTTATTATTTGCCTAAGTATGTGGTGGAATGCTGCTGTTATTTTTGTTAGCTATGAGGAAGGGTTCCTGACCACAGGACTTAAGATTTTCTTTGAGTTTCATCATTTATAGCCTTTAATAAGTTCGCTTTGTGTGTGTGATGCTGTTTCCATTGTGCAGTTGTCTTTTGTTCTTTTTAAGGTTGTAGAATTGGATCCATGCACACATAGGGATTCATGCCCACTCCCACACCCTCCCCAGTTCTCTGAGCTGCTGAGGTGTAGCATTTTCAATAGAGTTGAATAGATGGATTTGATTATAGATAGGATCTTGAAAAGTGAACTTCCGTGTTCAAAGAAGAAAACACAACACTGAAACAAAATACATTTACCTGTCAGTTATTCCTACATAATTCCTGTCATGCAATTATTAGTCAAGACATGTAATGTATAGGAACTTTTCTCCAGCACATTTCTTTTACTTGCTCATTCACAAGCATGAAGTCACAAATAACAACAGTTACTCTAGCAACAACTTGAGACAGACCTTTCCACAAGTTTTTAGGCACTGATTGCACATCCATATAATTATTTTTTTTTCCTTATTACAGAAGTAGTAGTATCTCTTACCTAAGAGCAGATCATTCTGTTACGATACCCCTGTACGGCACTGCTCCAGGCTTGCTTTCTTCAAAGGGCAGCAGTTTTTTTGTTTATTGCTGCAAATGATCCTGCTCACTCACTGGGACCTTGTGTCACAGTATAACTTCCATTGCATTGACATCTGGGAGAGAAAATCACAGAGAGACCTTCTGTAACACTGTTCAGGGTGTCTATTTCTGCCATTGTTTGCTGTCTTGGTTCTGTAATTTATGAAGGTGTCAGATAAAATATGGGATGCATCTTTTTAGGTCGCTGTCAGCACTCCATGGTGTCAGGTGCAGTGCAGCACTCTCAAGAAGTTCCCTGGTGGTGAAGCATTATATCTATTGTTTTGAATCTTTTGATTTGTGACTCGTCTTGGTAGAAGAACCTGATCATTTAGGCTGTAAAAGCTGCTTTGTACCATGCCAGGGGCGGAGTAAGCATTTGGGTGTTGGAGACTGGAGCTAAAAGCCAGGTGAAACCAGGAGTGATTGTCTCTGTTGAGCTGTGAGCTGCTGGGAACCTTGAGCACCATGAGCACCAGGACCTTGGAGAGGCTCGTTAGTAGCTTATAGGTTGCATTCAGTGATGGCTTTCCCAGAGGTCACTGGTGCTCTGCATAGCTGTGAGGTGATGCTTCCTGAAGGTGTCACCTTGTGAGAACCGTAGTGTTAAATGGCCTTCTGTCTTAATTGTTGCTTACCCATTGCTTAATCCTGGTCCAAATACATACTTTATGCTAATAACATTGGGTGCCAGATAAACTTTATTCTACCCTAATAGCCTGCTACTTCTCCCTGACAATTTTTGAGTGATAACAGCTATCTAATCTGCTTCCTCCAGGAACTACTTCTGATCTTGCTGTTATACTGCAGAATTTTTCTATCCTTTGCTTCTTTGGACGAGATGACTGTTTTCCTGCCAGATGTAAGCCTGAAGTTAGCTCTAGAAGATGAATTGCTAGCACTGGGAGGACTGCTTTTGGAAGATGAATGTGAGGCAGTTGATGTCTTGAGCTTATGGTCAATGCACTGGTTGTATGGTGCATTGTAACAGAACAAGCCCTGGGAGAATCAAAATGGAAAGTTTAAACTGGGCTGAGATAGCCACCAAATATTTTTTAGCAGGTTGACATTCATTATGCTTAGATATGCCTCCATTTCCGAAAGGTGTAAGGAAGCAAAAGGGAGAGCAAAGTAACAATGTTAGCTTCTATCATCCCATCCATCTATGGTGAGCAGGAGGGAGGTATTTTTGAAAAATACCCATGAGTTGATGGAAACGTCATTTGACCATTCTCATTAATAGCTCATTCAAAATAAACTTTTTTACTGAAGAACCCTTAATATGTATTGTTCTCGTTTAACCCCAGCCAGCAACTAAGCACCACGCAGCTGCTCACTCACTTCCCCCCCCCCCCAGTAGGATGGGGGAGAGAATCAGAAAAAAAAGAGTAAAACTCATGGGTTGAGGTAAGAACAGTTTAATAGGACAGAAAGGAAGAGAATAATGATGATGATGATGATGATAATAATAATAATAAAATTACAGTAATAATACTAAAAGGATTGGAACGTACAAAACAAGTGATGCACAATGCAATTGCTCACCACTCGCTGACTGATGCCAAGTTAGTTCCCGAGCAGCAATCTGCACCCCCAGGCCAACTCCCCCTAGTTTACATACTGGGCATGACATCCCATGGTATGGAATATTCCTTTGGCCACTTTGGGTCAGCTGCCCTGGCTGTATCCCCTCCCAACTTCTTGTGCCCCTCCAGCCTTCTTGCTGGCTGGGCGAGAGAAGCTGAAAAATCCTTGACTTCATATAAACACTACTTAGCAACAACTGAAAACATCAGTGTGTTATCAACATTCTTCTTATACTGAATCCAAAACATAACACTATACCAGCTACTAGAAAGAAAATTAACTCTATCCCAGCTGAAACCAGGACGTATAATTATTGCATTTCTTCAACTGAGTGGTGAGCTCTAGTTTGCTGAGATACATTGGGATATGTAAATATTACATAATGGCCATAGCGAAGTAGCTTGCTTGTGTATCTTTGCATCACAGTCCTGAAGATCATCTGAGTGAAAACATGTTACAGAGGAGATATGAGACAATAGGGAATATTACTTTGAGGAAGAAGATGGGCTGATGCAGTCAGAGTACTGTAGCAGTTTATGATAGGTAGGTAGGTAAAGTGATTGGAGAGCTGAGCTTTTTCTGATACCAACATGACAAGTGAAAGAGAAATTTCTGTTTTTCACAAAGAGTTGGTTTCAGGTTCAGTTTCTCACTGTCGTGTAGTCCATCATGTTTTGTTGTAGGAATGACAGCAATTGCATCCTTGTCCTAGTCCAGAGGCTGACTACAAACTAATAGTCTGGTTTGTTCCTAACTGCATCTTCTGATACATGCTTAGAGTTTGGAGTCGATAGTATTGGTCACAGTGTGATGCTTTTTCCTTTTATTAAACAATTTTGCTGAGCAATGACAATGCCTACCTACTTTTACCTTAGTATCGGGCTAGTTTTATGGTCCTTCTGTTTTCCAGGTCTTTAAGTAGGAAAATTGTAGAAGTACACAGCCTAAATGTCTTTTTACGTAGCATTAATTAGCTATTCTTGGAAATTCTTGTAGCAGTTTTCCTTAAGATATACACTACTCCCACATTGGTTTCTGTACCTACTTGGAAGCATTGGACTAACTGGACAAGCATTTTCCTGTGTATATGTAATTGCTAACTGTGTTGGTCCTCAGTCAGGTTGTGTGCAAAAATACTATGGTTTATTGGGAATCTCCTTGTGCAAGAACCATCTTATGAACAAGCCAGCTGCATTTGCTTTGGGACTTTGAAAGTAGAATCAAAGCTAGCAGCTGATTGCCCAATAAAGTAGTCTGTTAGCTTTGATGCATTTGAGGGAAGTGAGACTTCCACTTACCATGGTGCAGAAGCTGAACTGGGAATGGCCCAGGATTTATAATTGTGACAGAGTGAAGATAGATGCGAATAGTTTTGCCTGAGATTTGCTGTCTCTGTTAGCTAGCAAATTTTGTTCTGCTTCACCATTGTATGGAGTAGTCTCTGCGTAACTGTCTAGTTTCATTAATGTTTATTCGGTAGCTCTGCATACTGAATCAGCCTGTAGGATCTAAAAAGACTTTGTTGATTAGTGTTAATAACATTTCTTTTTCTTAGCTTAGCTAGGTGTTATTGGATAAAGGAATGCAGTAATTGCTACTTAGTGTAGGGTTACACTTTTGCAAAATGTAATTGTAATGTTCGACTCTGAGGATGAGAAATGTTTTTAGAAAATAAATGTTTTTGTCTCAAGGTGACTGTGCTCAAACTGATCAGGCTGAATGTACCTGCTTAGTAGTTACCAGCTTCTCTTACAGTGCTTCTTACCCTAAGCCTTTGGGTAGGTATGTCAAATGCCATCTGATTATATTTGCCTAGGAGAAATACTCAGCTTACCGTTAGGGAGGTCTGGCAAGAACGTCTTTTTGATCTGCATTCTGTGCCAGCTCTCCTTGCAGTTGTCTGCTTCCCTGCTTGGTGAGCTGGTCCACATCTTGCTTGCAAACTTTCCTGTGATGCTGAGTTCTGTGTAGTTCACTTTCCATTGCAGATCACAGTCAAGTTCTTTTACTTGGATTCTGTTGAGCAGAAGGAATGGCAGTGCTTTTGCTGAGGTGAGAATATGCTGAAGCTTGTTGGGCTAATGAAAAACAGTTATTGGGGCAGCTGAAACAGGAGACAGTGCCTTGGACAGATGTTGATGCAGAACACTGTTGTAACTTATGATGCTGTGTGTGATGATGGAAAGTGACCAAGGGGAGTTGCTAGGTTAGAAGAACGATTGTGTATGTTTGTGATAGTACTAGTGTAAATATGGAAGAAGGGTGATTCTCATCTAAGTAAGCAAGTTAGTTTTACTAATATACAAACTGGAGCATTGTTTTAGCATAATACTTACACAGTATTAATAGATTTCTGGTCTGAATTCAATCTTGGCCAGTAACTGCGCTTTAGCTGGTTTCCAATATTCCAGTCACTCATTTAAACAGGAATGTAAGGTCAAACCCTGGTTTGATCTCCTTTGGAGTGGCACATTTTGAGTGTGTATGTATACTCTTAGCCAGAAGGAAACATTACGGTGATCTAATCTGACCTCTTAAATAAACTGGGTCACATGTGTTTGAGTCTTACAGGTGGACTCAATAACTTGTGATGAAACTAAAGAATACCTCTAGAATACATGAGGTTTCAATCTTGATTTGAGCTCTTTTAGTGGTGCCAAATACATTGTGTTCTTTAGTCGTGTTTAAGAATGGAAGAACTCTTAAAAAATAGTCTACATTTCAACATGAAGCTGCTCGAGCTTGTGATCACTTGTTAGGCCTTTCATCAAACATCTTCTCTCTGTATGTGCCTGTAGATGGTGTTCTCTAGAATTAAACAGACTGAGCTCACTAGTGCCCAGCAGCGAGGCAGCCCTGCCACAGCTCCGGTTCTCTGCTTGGAGAATGGCTGCTCTCCAGCATCTTACCTGCTTGGTGTCAGGAGTTTTTAAAGATCATCAGGGTAGAGGGGGACATCTTTACCTCCATCAACTTTCTCCTTCACGCTTGAGCTCTATTCAGGTTAAACCGTGAGGAAGAAACAACATGAGAGATATTTATTTCTTTATCTTTGGTTAGGACTTGCTGTTGTCCCAATAAACTTTCTGGAATGTTGTAGCAATTCCCAAGTATTCCTGGATCCCCATCACCTTTCTACTCTATCCAAACGATGGCTACTAAAGTGATCTTTACCATAAAGGTGAGAAGGTCAGACATCTTATGTTTGCCATTAGGTTAATGCTATATTGGCATTAATTTTGATTTTCCTACTGCCCTTTTTCTCTCTTGCCCACCTGTGTTGTTGTTCTTTACTGGGTGGAGCACACTCACTACTTTATTAGTCCTTTTGTATCTCTTGATACCATATACCATCTGACAACCTGTTCCTTCTGCCATGTGTATGACAAATATATTAATAGAGTTGATTGGAAATGTAATATAATTTTCTTTGATTCCCAATGGATTCTATTTTCTTGCGTTGTTGTACAGTTATATTTTTCTGGGAAGAGTCGGTTTGCATTTGTTATTGAGGGTGGAAGTGAGACTGAAAATGCATGTCACTGTAAATCGAGCATAAGTCAGCAAGGAGAAAAGAGCTCTGCTGGAGAAAATGGGCTGAAATTAAGACGAAGGTGCAAGGGAGTCTAAGGATATGAACAGCTCCAGCGTGCAAATCAACCCGTGTGTTACTGCCCCTCACTTACAGAGCTTTCCCTTTCTCTGTGCACCCTCTGTCTCCCTTTGCTGAACGTCATTGCTAATGGGAGGGTTTCGGCATTTTTAAATTCAGTTCTTATATTGCCTGTGCTGGCTGGTTCTTCGTATACATTATAATGCACATATACACATAGTATGTTGGCTAAAACTTCCAAGTATCTGCCTTAGGAATGAAAATCCCTGCTGACATTTTCTGTACGTTATCCCAGTCTTTTCTGTAGCATTTCCTGACTTTGTTACAATCCTGCACTTTAGTTTCTGTACTCCCTGTTGTCTCCTGTTTTTTTAAAAATAAATGTTGTTTGTTGGAGAGATTTCTTCACTGAACCTTACTTAATAAAAGTTACTGGGTTTTTTTAAGTGTTAGTGTCTGTTACAAAGCATCTCTTTGTGAAGAGCAGTAACAAACATTATTTCCGCCAGATCTGTTTTATCAAATGCCTCCTCAGGCAACTAGAGAGATGTCATGCCTACCAGCTCATAGCTGGTTTTCTCTCAGGCTTCTTATGGAGAGAAGATAAAGTAAAATGGAGAAGGCTTTCCAGTAACAAAACACATCACCTAAGCCCAGTTCTATGAAAGTCAGTAAATATCATCTGAGTTGACTGAAGGAGAAGCAGCCTGTGTCTGTGAGTCACTTTTCATCAGGCACGCTACCTGTTGGCTTGCAGTCTTGTTGGCATCAGGTTACTTAGCCCACCTTCAACTGCTAACCTAACTGGGAACAATTTTCGGAATGGTATTGAAAGTGATATTTTGACCTTTTCCAGAAGGGGAATCTGCTAGTAACGCCTGTCATCGGGATCAGTTCTTGTGTCTGTGTGTGCAGCTTCAGCTTTGCCCACAGCTGGAGATGGATGAAAGGCTAAATTAAATACTTCTCCTTTTAGGACTGGTATGGCTGCATTAGCATCGGTCCTCCTGAAGCTGTAACATAATGTAATAGAGGCTCTTTTCCTTAATTAGGGTCAAATAGACCTTTCAAAATGGACATTGGTGGATGACACATGGACAAACCAATTAATGTGGTGCTAACCATCCCTTTCCTATCCTATTTCGCGGGAAATGGAAGAATGTGGAAGTAGGCTTTGGGAAATGGAGGGAAGCAGTGGTCCACAGTCACTGCTTGGGCTGCTGTTCTGCAGTGCCTCTATGCATTCATTGACCTGACCAGCTTCAGCCTGTCTTTCAGTATATGGTTTGAAAGAAACTTGCTGTAAAAAAAACACCAACCCATAATCAAAAGGGGGCTGAAAAATGGCAGCTGGGCTGTGAGCACATTTTGTCTCCTGAGTTTCTCAAAATATTAATGTCAGTGAAACCAAAGGAAAATGAGTGTAAGTTCAGCTATCAGCATGTACCCCTTTCCTTTGTTCTTTTCATCCCTGGTTTATTTAGGCTTAGATTTCTGGGACAGTATAAAATTTAAACTTTAAGGCAGATGAAGTGTGATACTGATTTATTTTTAATGCCTGTAGGTGTTTGAAGTGTCTTTTGTTTGCCTATATAGTGGCAAGATTCTGGATTGCAGCAGTATAGAAATGGTGGGTTTTTTTCTTTCCACAGTTCCCAATTACTCTAGAGTACCAGATTTTTACAAATGGGCTTAAATTAAATCTTTGCTTACTACACAGTGATTACATTTAGGACAGCTGATACTTTAGAAAATACACATTTTTAGATTCCCAGCTTCACAATTACACTTTGATTTTTTGCAACTGCCTCCACACAGATTTCTGTGCAAACACAGAATTGGGACTCCAGCTGTGGACTCAGTCATTTGAGTCCTAGCATAACTTCAGGTGTGGTTTTTCCCTTTTAAAAAAGCCTTCTAGAATTTTATAAGAAACCTTATTCATACACTTTTCTTAAAATACTCTGGATTTTTTTGGTGGGGATTTTTTTTTTTGTTGTTGTCTTTTTTGTTTTTTTTTTTTTTAATTTTTAAATGACCCATTTAGGGTGAGGAAAAACTTATTAAAGATTCTTTATTAAATATACGTCTGAGGATATAATGCTGTTGTACAGACTTATACAGATTCCTACCATTTTCTGCAGTAGTCTAGTGTGCTACTAGAAATGCACTTGCAGTCACGTTCGCTTTTACAGTCTACCATTACTCTGGAGAGTCAAGAAAGTAGTTTGTCACGTTTCATTGATAACACTTCTGATGTTTAATTCTTAGGTGAGGGTAAGATTTTTACGTCTTGCCCTTTGGCTGTTTATTCCCCATTACAGAGATGTTTTCACAAGTTTTTTGAAAATCCAGGTTTGTTTGCAAAGTAATTTTTTTTTAATTAGAAATAGATTTATGTGCTGAATTGACTTACCAGATGATGGTTATTATGTTGGCCAGCAAGATTTTATCAAAGTATCCTGAAGAAAGAAAGGGAAACTCTATAGCAGGCACAGACTGAGGGGATGAATCCACTTACTGCCAAAAGCAGCAAATGGATGGCATGGTATGTCAACAAGGAAAATAGTGATGGGCTTACTCTCCATAGTGGATATAGAAAGTTTTTTAATTGAGTGTTTTGGGGAAAAAAATTCCTATTTCTTTGGGTTTGTGGTGATAAACGTATAACTTAGATTTTAGTTGGAAACTGGCTAGTTGTCTGATCTGCAGAAAAGTGTAGATACTGTGCTTCCTGAATTCATCTCATCAAAAAGGTCTACACTGTAAGTTTAAATAGTTTAAAATGTTAGAAGTAGGAAGTAGAAGTACCAATAAGCCAAATAATTACATTGGAATTCAGTCTTTTAGGTAGTTGTTTTCTTGGACAAGTTTGTAAGTCTGAGTATTTTATTCTTGCCATCTATCAGCTGGGGGCTGCGTTTGGTACTCTGAAATCCTTAGATGAAAGATGCTGGAAGTATAAAAATCTATATGGTAAAGATGGTATAATGCCGAATCCCAGCAGAGAGGTATGTTGAAAAGATTTGATACTTGAATGTCTTTATGACTTGTTAATGTGCGCTTGTTTAAGAATTGCAGGGTTGCATAAGGGAAGCAGTTACAACAAAAATGCTGAATAACTTAGTGTAAATGTGAAATGAGTAAAATAAGCATGGCCAGCTAAAGTACTACCTAATTTATCTAAAGTGAACATTTATTTTCATCACTCATTCTGTTGTTCGAATTCTTCCTTTTAAATGGCACTTTGACATCTTTTTTATAGATTATGCATATTAATGTAATCGTATTTACTTGTAGGTGGCTCTAACCAAGAGAGCTGATCCAGCTGAGTTGAAAACAATATTTTTGAAGGTATGTATAAAGTAAATATTTTACTCTTTTTGCTTAAATTTTTTATATCTTTTGCTACTTTATTGCAGCATACAACTCTTGATAGTTTTTCCAACCATTAATCATTCACTGTATTATTACCATGTTAGACTTAAATACCATTATCAGAATTGAACAATGCTCACCAAGAAGTCAGATATATTCCTGAGTGATTATTGTATTGACTCAGAAGAAGTATTACTATCTTAGAAAAAAACTGCTTTGTTCGGAGAATGTGGTGGGAGTTTCTATATTGTTCCTACACATAGTAAAATGTTCGTGTAGACACCTTGCTGTTAGACCATTTGGTAAACTTTCTTCTCCCATCCTTGCTTCCTTCCTTCCTGCAGGGTTATCTCTGCTTTTGTAATTTGTAGAAGTGTTGGGAAGATCACCTTGTGAAGTGGTGGTCATATTTATTATTTAACTAAAATTCTCATCTGGTTTCAGCTGGGGTAGAGTTAATTTTCTTTCTAGTAGCTGGTATAGTGTTATGTTTTGGATTCAGTATGAGAAGAACGTTGATAACACACTGATGTTTTCAGTTGTTGCTAAGTAGCATTTAGACCAAGTCAAGGATTTTTCAGCTTCTCATGCCCAGCCAGCAAGAAGGCTGGAGGGGCACAAGAAGTTGGGAGGGGACACAGCCAGGACAGCTGACCCAAACAGGCCAAAGGGGTATTCCATACCATGGGACGTCATACCCAGTATATAAACTGGGGGGAGTTGGCCTGGGGGGAATTGCTGCTGGGGAACTAACTGGGCATCGGTTGGTGAGTGGTGAGCGATTGCATTGTGCATCACTTGTTTTGTATATTCCCATCCTTTTATGATTATTGTAATTTTATTAGTATTATTATTATTATCATCATCATCATTATTCTCTTCCTTTCTGTCCTATTAAACTGTTCTTACCTCAACCCGAGTTTTACTCTTTTTTTCCTGATTCTCTCCCCATCCCACTGGGTGGGGGGGTTGAGTGAGCAGCTGTGTGGTGCTTAGTTACTGGCTGGGGTTAAACCATGATGAATTCCTTCTGTGTTGGCCTGCTATAGAAGTGTGCAAGTAAAGAAATTATTTGTGTACTTGCTTGTATACTTGGGAGAAGTGTGCTTTAATGTTTTGCTGGAAATTGGCTTTCTTTGACCCATTTCCTAAATCTAAATAACTATTCCTAACCTTCCGAAGATTTATTAGTACAGTGTCTGTATTAGTTTGGTAGTCTGGTATGAAAAAAGAGAACAGGAATTGGTGGGTCTGGAGAATATATTTGAGGTAGGTGCCACAGTGCTACAGGGAGCTGTTGTATCTGAATTATTATTATGAAGGTGTTGAGTGCCTCAGAGAGCTCATATCTTTCCAAGTTCCTCCCTCCACCTTCCCTTTTTCCAGCATCATGCCCCACTCTCCGTGCACTTCTTGGCATGTTTTCCATTGTCCCTTGTGAGCTATTATTAACAATACGTGTGGGTGTCACTATGTATACTGCCAGTATTTATAGCTTTATCATATACTGTCAGTATTTATAGCTCTGAAATCAGATTTTCAGTTGAGGAAGTCAGGATTTAACTTATGAAGTCCTGGAACTTGTGTCTGTCAGGAGAGCAAAAAGACTTTTGAAAAAGGATGGGATAATGTGATTTTTAGAGGCAAATGCTTGAAGAGTAGGAGCAAGGCAGCAGAAAAGGCAGACAGGGAGTAGACTGCTGACCTGAGAAGGTGGCAGCATTGAGGAAAAGAGTAAACACAGTAGAGAGAATCCTGGTCCCTTCTGCAATACAAGGCAGCACTCAGTTGTGGTGGGGTGGGTTGGTTGGTTGGTTTGCTGAGAATAGTGTGAAAATTGTTTCCTACCTGCCTGTAGGTATTCACTTCTCTGGTGTTTCTAAAGATTGTAGCTTCCTCAGCTTTCAGTTTTGGTGGATTGAATGGGTTGTGGTTGAGCACACTAAATACCACCTCCAGCTCCTTTTTCTTCCTTTTCTGCTTCCCCTTCCACAGAAAAGAAGGGGTCTCAGTAAAGTAAAGTAATGAAATATGAGGTAAACATTTTGTTCAGTGTAATACAGAAATTGTCCTGCTGGTTACTACTAAGAGGGAAGAAGGATGAGTGAATGTGGTATGTTGTTTTGTGCTCTGCAGATAAGCGATGGCCAGAGTGTTAATTAAGCTGCTTCTAAGTGGTGAGGCCAATACAGTTGCTTCTGCAGATTGTGGAATCTTCATTTATAAAATAACTTGACAGCCATTCTTTCTACTTCAATTAAGTATTAAAAAATATGATTGCCAAGTAGGAATAGTAGAAATAAATACGAAGCTAGAAGTTTAAATACAGTTGATTACAGTCAACTTTTAGTGTATTTAATACATCAAACCCTCAATAAAATGTTTGCAAATCTTATTTAAAATGGGGTTGAACTGGTTAATACTTGACTATCTAAAATGTATGTAAATAAGTTACCAAAAAGCCATTAAGTACTATTGTATAATATCAAATTCTCAGTGAGTATAATTGCCAAAGTGGGGAAAAAACACAATTGTAAAGAACCATTTTTTTAATGTCTCTCCTCCAAAACCAATAGAATTGATGCTTTTCTCTTTTTGTTATGATAATTTCCAAGAGTAACTCTACTTTTTCTAAGTCTTCTACCATAACCCCTAAGAGATTAGATTTTAGTCAAAGTGATCAAGCTGACATTTTCCAAGGTCATTTTCTATATGTAGTGTAGAGTACGTGAGTGGATTTCAAATACACTTGAGTAAATCACAATGACAAGAAACAGGGGGACACTGAAACCTTATGCTGTTTTCTGTTATTGAGTGCCCTAGCAGGGGGTTAGCCTGGATGAAAAAAATGAAATATAGAAGCATAGGCTGTCTGACTTATTTGATTCGTTTCTCAATAGCAGCTGTGTTAAAAGTTTCTGAGGCTGGGATTCTGAAAGATTCTGTCTCCCTGCAAATGATTACATTGAAATCAATTGATCTGCTAGTTCTTATAAAAGTATACAATTCAAAATTCCTTGCAGTGTATCAAATAGAAAGCTTGTGTTACAAACAGTGTCTATTGAAACAGGAATCCTTAAATGCTAACCAATATATAGATGCCAAAGCAAGTTATGTTTTGTTTGGGCTTGGTTCTCTGAAGCCTTGTTTCTTGAAGATATTGCTGTACCTGAAGACTGTATTTATATAACACTAGAAGAAAATAATCTACTTACTGTTACACTTTGGCATCCCTCTGAGAGTTATATGCCTGCAGCAGGTATAACGGTACTCTGCAGGCACCAGTGTGGCTCTACGAAATGAAAACTGGTAGTTTCCTTCCCTTAGCAGAGCCATAGCAATGTAAAACAAAATGTGTTTTTGAAGTACGCTACAACATAGCAATAGGCATCTAATTTATTTATTACTTCAGTGTGGATAATGCTCTGTGGGGAGCTGCAACAATGGTTTATCATCCTACCTTGCCTTAAAAAAAAAAAAAAAAAAAAAAGAAATTAACAGTTGCTTTCCTCTTCTCAGTGCACATTTGTTATCCCAAGACAGACCTTTTTCCCTTAAAGCTAATACACGGTTCTGCAAATGTTGCCTGGGTTTTCTTTTCCTCTTAATTATTGTCCTTATCCTTTTTCTTTCCTTAGAAAACATTTTTAGGGTTGATTTCAAATTTACCCTTCTACAGAAAATGAGGGCTTTAAACTTTGAGGGGTGACTGAGGAATCAGGGTAAAGATGGTAGCAAAGGCAATTTTATTTATTTATGTATTATCTTCAGAGTATTTTAATATTCCTTTTCCTTGGTAAGTGACATGTTACTGGAGGCTTCCCTTGGGAGCAAATATGCCTAGTTCTGTCGATAGCTGTTTTCTGGACTAGTATGCCAGTAACTATGGTATAAAGTGGGAGTAACATATGCCGGCGGTGTTTGGTGAGGTGTTGGACCTCTATTCTTGTTTCTGCAGTGTGCTGAACTGTCGGAAGTTCTTGTTTTCTGTTACGTTTTCCTGCAAATGCTATTCTCTGGCCTCCTTTCAGCAGTTTAATCAAGGAGGAGTGTCTGTAGGTTCTCCTTTACTTAGGGACCAGCTGTGGTTGAAGGTGATGCGGTGGCGTTCCTCCAAAACAGCACCCCCAGGTGGACACCCCAGGTGTGGGATCGTTTACTCCACTAGCACTGCAATGTCATTTTGCGGGTGTAAACCTGCCTTCTCATCCTGAAGTGGAACGGCTACACAAAGGAGTCATTTCAGATAAATAAGATATGCTGGAGTATCCCGTTGCTGGCAGAGTTCAGTGGGCCTGAGATGCCACATACATGTTAGCAAACGTGCGTGTGCTTCGTGTTCTACTTCAAAAAAACATTCGGTACTGGAGCATTTCTAGACTACTGTGGAGAAACTGTTGACATGATAAACAAAAAATCATGTATCTGCCACTCTTCTGGCTGGGAAGCTAAGCCTTCAGCTGCTTGAGTACTCCCCGCTTACTCTTTCCTGTTTGGGTGTAGGCTGTAGGTTCTTCAGAGCAGAACTGTCATCTACTGTAACGTAAGCCTCCTCCTGATTGGAAACTATGGGTGGTGGTAATAAATGCCTGGAGAAAGATATATTTGAGGCACTAAATATTGTATTTGTTTAACAGTATGCAAGTGTGGAGAAGAATGGTGAATTCTTCATGTCTCCTAATGACTTTGTCACACGGTACCTGAAGATAATTGGAGATGGTTTGCCTAATGCAAGCACTATACAGCTCCTTGCAGGTGTGGTGGATCAGACAAAAGATGGGTAAGTGGGTTTTTTTTTCTGTTGTTAATTTAAAAAATACAAACCATTCTTCCAAAACAGTCTTGATGCCTGAAGGGTGGTGGGGTTTGGTTTTGGTTTGGTTTGGGGATTTTTTTTGCTTTTTTCTGCCTGCAGATACCTAAAGGAATACAGTATCTTTTAAGTGGAAAGAGTAGAAACTATGTTTTGGGCTGCATGTACCATTTAGCTGAGCAAACCATTTTCTATCTACTATGTATTTTTAACTCATTGAACCTTTCATGTTTGTTGACTGGCTCCCCTAACTCCTGCTTTCCTTTCCTTCCATGAGTCTTTCTGTCTCTGTTCACTCTATGTATCTGTCACAAACACATTCAAATAGCAGTCCGAAATAAGTTTAGATGGTGTAGGAAGAGATCATATAAAAAAGTGCCCCGGCTTTGTTTTGCCATAGCACTGTTAAAGGTTTTTGCCACTGTTTTTTTCCCCTAAGAGGGAGGAGGAGCAACTAAGGTATTTAGGGAGCCACTTTGCAGTCTTGGGAAGACAGCAGTGAAGTTGGTTGCACACGGTTTGTATTTGAAAGGCTGGCTTTGCCGATAGGCAAGATTAGCTACTGCTCCATCGTCCCCCTTTTTTAATGAAATCCTAGCTTTTGCTTTTGGTACTTGCCCGGGCAAGCTGTCTCTTCACCCATATGGATGCATTTTTTTAACCCTGCCTTTAAAGTATCTTTAGAGAAACTTCAGAATAATAGCTATGGACTTAAAGTCTGTAGTTGTGGCATTTTTAGAAACCAGAAGACTTCAGGCATGACTCATATCAGTGGTTGCAGAGAATAAAATGTGAGATAAATAAAGCATGACTAGAGAATGCAGGCTTCCTAGGGAACAGATGCATGTATAACTGAGAACTTTTGCAACAGTTTCTGTGCTCTCTTCTGCTCAGCCAGCCTCATATATTTGGCAGCTGGGTACCTTAAACCTTGCAAATGAGTTAATGTGATGATTGTTACCCTTGGTGAAAGAATTCTGTAAAAAGTTATATTGGTAACATTGGCATGATGGCAGCAAGAAAGTGGTGGCTTCAGGTAGCGTTTGACTGAAAACATTAAACATTTCTCAGATTTCTTCCCTTGGTTTGATGCCTGCAAAAATGGCATTTGCCAAATTACATGGCTTCAAATCCATTTTGTAATAAGAAGATTGAGAGTATAATCCATGCCTTGTGATTTGGATCTCCCTCACAAGCAGAAGCTGGTGTCAGGAAGAGCAAAATGTAAAACTGTAGCCTGTGTGAAGTTGTTGACAAGTTGGGATTTCATAACTTGGCATGAACTTATAGGAGTTTTGCGGTGTAGTATTGAGGCTTCTAATTGCTGCTTTCTGCCATGGTTAAGGACTGTTTCTGCAGTCCAGACTGTGCAGTGGCAAGGGACTGCATGTTCCTAACATGTCTTTGGAGAGTCTTTTCTGGTATTCAGGCTGTCGTCTTGTTTAGCTGCTGTACTAATATGTGAAAGAGTGGAGAAAGTTAGGAAAGTGATTAGCATCCATCTCTCTCTAACCTGGCATTATAGCATTTTTTTGCCATGTGGCCAGGCATTTGTACCTTGTTCTAGTGGTGTATAAAGTAATTTGCAGAGTGATCGTCTGAAGCAAGGGTCAATTGCTTTTTGGTTCCTGGAATGAAATCTCCTAGGGACGGCAATAGGACCTACTGGTCTTCTCCTATTGAATTCTTTCCAGCTTGGCAGTCCAGAGCTCCTGGTTTTAAAGTGAAGTACAAAACTGCTTTTGTTAGTGTTCATTTTTAATAGGCTGGTCAGTGTTTAGGGACTTACACATGTTTAAGGTCATGAGAGTATGTTCAATAATTTAGCTTTATTTCTAGTATAAAGTAGAAGGTAGCTTGCAAGAGCAATGGCGAAGTTAATTTTGTTATAGTGTTAGTGGCTTAAAGTAGTGTGGTTCTGAAAATACTGCTAGGATATTTCTAGAAGCATTTATCCACTGTCTTGGATCCCTGTTTTACTCTGAAGAAGCATCTCTTCTTCATGACTGGTGAACATGACCACTCTCTCAGCCCAGAACTACCAGGGTTGCTCCTAGCACTTTTTTAAATGCTTTTTAATTCCTTCTGATTTTGATGAGAAGTTAGGTACTGAGTGTAATCAGTGAGGAATACTAAAATGGGTAAGTCACTCGGCTAAAAGGCAGACAGCACAAGAGCTTCTGACTCATGAGCAGAGCAAATAAATAGGCAAAGAGTTGCCTACCCCAGAGCTGAAGAATTCCTGAGTGTGAAGTGTAAAGAACAGTAGCTCTTATGTACAATCTGACTGTGGTTGCTGTGGACAAAATCTCTCATGTAGCTCTAGCACAATTCCTGCATTGCCAGAGATTAAGGATTTGAGGCTATCTACAGGAGCTGCCATTAGTGTGACAAAGGTACGAGACCTCTTAAGGCAGACTTTGTCATTCAGTGAATATCTGTTGCCTTGGAAGCAAGTTTTACCTCCATCTTAAGTCAGAGCATAGGGTTATTTGGAGGTAGGCTTTCCTTCTGAACTCTTATGGAAGCATCTTTTTAAGGTTTCCTTTAAGAAAAGGAAATGCTTTTCTTGCCGATGACCAGAGAAGCCTTTCAAATTAGTAGATCAGTAATAATACAGATTTTTTTAAGTCTTATATTGCGTGGCTGTAGTTTGTATGAAACGGACTTAAGGGCTTTGATGGGTTTCTGGCCTTAAGCTTCTCATTCCTAATTTTAGTACCAAAACAATGCTTCATTTGGCTTCAGCTGGATCAGAAACTTCCCCAAAATACACTGGCTTTCTCAAGACCTATCAGCAACAGGCCAGGCATTTTCCTTCCTGCCTACTATAACATACTGTTTTTCAGTCTTTTGTTGTACTTTTAAACATCTGTCTAACAAAATAAGTATTAACTGCACATCTCTGTTTAGACTGTAGTAACCAACACTTTACTGAGAAATACTGTATGCTTTATTTTTTAGAAAGGACAAACTATTCAAAAATAAAACCTGGAAATGCCAGCATTTTCCATTACTATTGGATATAAATTTATACTCTAATGCATCAATTTATACTATACTTAGTTTACCTAGGTTGCAGCATAAAATAATAGATGTAGCTTCAATTTGTGTCCCATTATGCTATCAAGTTTAAATTGCTGATACAGTAAAAACATATGCATTGATTTCTGAAGAAACCTCTTCATCATTGCATTTGTATGTATTATTACAGTGGGTGATGGCTTTTTTATTTTGCATGGCTACATACGGACTTTCTTTGGTGGGGATGCATCATGTCTATGTGGTGCCCAGATTCCATGGGTGTGAGCACCAGAAGAAGAAGCATGGAAGAAAGGAGAGAGTAGTAAATAGTGGGGTTGCTGCACCATACCCAGTTGTTATGTTTGGACTGTAGCTCTTGTGTATGGATGTTTTTAAAATATCAAGATTTCAGCCTTCCCGAATAAATTATGCCGATATTGGGACTGAAAACGAGGATGTGAAGGTGAAGGAAGACTTTGACCAGTTGGGCAGGATATCTTCAAGATTGAAGTAAAATTTTGTAAACATTTCAGCTTCCTCTCTTTGTGCTGTTAAAATCACTAGGCTTTTCTCTGCTTTTGTAACATAAATGAGCACTTGTTTAGGTAGATAAAATAACTCTTAAGTAGTATATTGAAGTCCATGTTAATATGTGCTGTTTAATGACACCTAATGATATTCAGTGAAGGGTTGTGCTAAACCCAAAAGGGTGATGCTAAACCGGAGAGAAAATGTGTTACCCAGGCAACTACCCTTGTGCAGTACAGAGAAGTGAGCATATGGCTATGCAGTACACATTATTTCAGCATCTTTAAGCATTAAGAATCACACGTGTAATTGACTGTGAAAAATTACTGCTCAGTTACTGTATTGTATGGTCATAATAGAAGTAAATGAATACGTCATTGTTGCTAGAATAGATCTGTTGGGAATCACTAGCAGGCTAGTCTACTTAGGGAGCAAAAATACAATAAGAAGAAAATAGCTGGTTTAATTAACATGTAAAAATTGGGTTAATTTGAATTCAGCTGGCACAGCAGATATTAATGTCTCTTCTTTAACAGTCTGGCTAGAACCACACAATTTGTACACTTTTAATCTTCCTAGTACTATGAATAGTTGTTTTAAAAAATGGATATGGGGTTATTTTAAGCATCTCTCTCTGACTTATTAGGGGGGTTTATTACTTGCAAGTACTGACAAAGAATGCTTCTACCAGTATAAAATCTTGTAGCAGTGTTAATACATGGAGTTTTAATCAAATCCAGGCCTGATAACATGGAGTATGTTCTTAGCGTGGTGCTGGGATTCTGCTAGGATAGGTGCTGCATTTCTTTTCTGTGCTGTCATCACTGTGTTGGGATCTGTTGGTAAGGACGTATGCTGGTTGTTGTTTCACACAAAAAGCATCTTTATCAAAATGCTGTTGGCAGATATTTTAGATTTTTAATTCTAAACAATCCTATTCTAGAGTCTTGTTGCCTACTGTCTATTTTGTTCTTTCTCTGTGTGGGCTTTATAATCTTTGGGACAGAAGAATTCAGTGCTTTGTATCTGCTGTTGTGGAAGTTGTCAGGTATGTAGCCAATAATAACAATGGATAATAATGAGCTTTTATAACCTGTAAGTCCCATAGTAACAATAAATATGCATAAATGCAAAACTAAGTAGGTTGTGATATATTGATTTAAAATTGCAGGAAATGTTGCATTTTTTTAAATTTCTTTTGGCTTAGGAGAGATGGAAGTTTTCTTCTATTTAAAGACTGAGTATCTGTGTATTCTGTGTCTAACAGTTGGGAGTACTGAGGGCTCCCACGGAATTTAAAATAAACAACTTGATGACCTGCCCATGTGCTAAGGTGTGCATATGTAGCGAGTCATTGGCTTCTTTGCCAGCAAAGCTTAAGGCATGCTTATATGTTTACTGGCATCATCAATTGTGAGTTTAATATTAAGAATACCTGAGGAGGTTTCTCTTTATTTATTTCTCACGCTACATAATAACCTATGGTGGCAAGTTCCTTGAACTAGTTATTTGTTAGACTATTTCTGACTCTACATATGCTTTCTTTTACTTTTATTTAGTGCATATATATTGAGGGAGGTAAAGTAGCACAGCTTTTTGGCCTTCTCTGCACCATGCTTTTTTTTTTAATGTCCTCTTTTGTTCATCTTCTTGTTTCATGTTCTTCACGGAAACCAACTTCTGTTACCCTGTGGATGTTTGGCTGCTGACATGCAGCAAGCACACTTCTGTGTGACTTGAAATTAATTCCCTTAAGACAGGGTGGCTGGAAATTGCTGTACAGTCATGGGTCGTCATAACTTGGTAGAATGTCTTTTCCAACCTATTCAAACACTTTGTTCTTCACTGTTGTTGCATACTGGGTGGAAGTTTTCATTGAACTGTCTGCAGTGTCATTTTGAGTCAAAGTCCTAAGGATATCGTTAGTTTCTAATAAAAAAAAAATAATTGTATGTGTTTCTTGACATTTGTTACACTGAGTTTTGTGCTTCTCAGAAATAAGTCTTTGTTCCCCAGCTACTGCCATGTGAACCCATTAAAGCTATGCGCTTGCTACACTGACATAAAGCAGCCTCGAGAGAGGGCAATCTTAAACCCCCCAGACTCCCAGCAGGCCCTGCAGCCACATATTTGAAGATCATTTTAAACTGTACAACCTAGACATTAAAGAAGTAGCAGAACAGAAGAATGGTTGGCCTTTGCCTCTAAGAATAGGAGTTTGATCTCCATTTGAACTCTTGGGTGTGATCCAGAGAAATTAGAACTGCTCAAGGTCTTTGCTGTAGCCAATCTACTGCTGGAAACAATGCCAAGTTGTCTGATTATGTATTTCTGCTTGTTAACTAACTTAAGGAAGGGCACTTCTGCTTTTATCTGTGCTCTGCTACTGCGCTCATGTATTGGGAGCCTGGCTGTAATGATGAATTTGAATAAACTGCTCTTGGGCTGAGGAGTGACGTGCAGACTACTGCTTGAAATTTGTGACTCAACACGCAGGACTGGAGGGCTGCAATGGATGACTAATAAGTTGCTAGCAAACAGATAATACATTCCAATCGGTTCCTTCTGAAGTGAGTGGCAGCATGTAGGTCTCCAAAAGCCTTAAGTACTGAGTCTTGAGGGAAGTTACTCCTATCTTTATTGGCTCTCTGTCTTGCCAGTGGAGGGAGGTAGGCTCCCCCAGAGGGCAGTTCAGTTAGACATTAAAGCTGAGGTGAGTAGCCACGCTGAGTGCTTTGCTTATTTTATGTTCTGTTGTGACTTGCTGAGAGGAATAGTTCCTTGTTCAACAAAGTCATTTCCATCTAGCGATATAAAGGCCTCCTGACGGTATTGGTGATAGGGCATTTTAGGATAAATTTTAATCCCTATTGATAACATTTTGTACACATTTTGGTTGTGATCTTACTTCTTCTGTATAATCTATGCTATATTGTATTTCAGTTTTCTGCAAGCAAGTGGTTTCATAGCTCTTGCTTTTTCCTTCATCCTTTAGGTTGATATCCTTTCAAGAGTTTGTGGCATTTGAATCAGTCCTGTGTGCTCCAGATGCATTGTTCATAGTAGCCTTTCAGCTGTTTGACAAGACTGGCAAAGGAGAAGTTACTTTTGGTAAGACTGTTATTAAATGTACACTCTTAATTTAAAAATCCCTACTTATGCCAAACTATTTCACCATCTGTTGCTGTAGGAAACACAGTGATTGGTAGTGGAACTACACTAGTGCCAAGCAACTTCCTGGCTGAGTTTTTTTAATCATTTACATGTGGAAGGTGAGGTCATGGTCATCTTCATGGTTTTCTCTGGAGAACTTGTCACTTCTCTTTTTCTCTTCCCCAACATGCTTGTGCAGGTCTTCAGAACAGCAGTGAAAGGTGACTATAGGAAATGATTGTAAAACCGCAAGAAAGTTGCCAGAAGACTTGGGTGAATGTTGAGTCTGAAATTACCCTGAATTATTTTTTGTTTAAATTGGCTATATTTCAAGCTGGCTTCCTTTTAACTTTCTTCTGTGAGATTTTACAGCAATATATCCATTATTACCCTGCCCCCTCACCCCCCACCCCTGCCCCCCCCAAAATTCAGCTGTGCATTGGAGGTGTGGTGTTTGCACTGACAACATGAGAAATACTCAGCCCAGTTTAAAACTTGATTATGGGGACTGTTTATTTCTAGATACTATAGAGATAGCTTTTGATATCTGCAGGATTATCTGCCACCTGCCTAATGATAAGGGCCATTCTGTCTGGAATAAAGATTCAGAAATTAGCAGGTTTTAATAACTTCGGACATTGAGGTTGAACTTCAAAAAGTATGGGCGATTTTTTTGCCCTAAATACCTACACTGGATAAAACTGCTATTTCTAATCTGCTACATTTGGACATGGTTATCCATATGTCTCAGGTTTTATTAATTGGTTGTTAAACAGTTTTAAGTAAAAGGAAAGTTGGATGACTTTGGCTTTTTTGTCTTTCTGAAATGTATGGTTCACATGTCCTTTGTCTTTTGCTAGTGTTCCCCACACATGTTTTATGCTCAGTTAAAAAATCCCTTGCCTTTCCATTTGAACTGACAAGATCCTGTTACCATTGCTTGAAGCATCATAGTATTCCTTCTACCATCTCCAAAAATCTGTATTTGAAGTTGCGGCTGGTGAGAAGACTTGCTGTCTCTTCTTTTGTCTATTTTGGTTTTTCATTATTTTGGTTGTCTGTTGAGGTTGTGAAAGATTTGTTTTTTGTGTGCTATATTACTTGTTAGAACAGCTTTTTAAAAATTACTACAGATGCTAAAAGATTTGAAAGAATTTCAGGAAAAAGTTCTGCTGATCATAACCTTGATGAAGGAAGTAATTTGTGCCTAACAGTCTTGTGCATGTGTATGGACAGAGAGGTAATGAGAGATGGCATGCTTTTAAATCAGGAGGGCACGCATATTTTGCAGAGGTTTTGTTCCAGCACAGACAAACCAGGGTTCTTGGAATGCCTGTGATGTGCAGGTTCTTGTCTGCATCACAGCCTCTGGTTGCTTGGAGCGCTCGTTAATAATCTAGGAAGAACTGTAGTCGTTTGATCTGAATGCTGAATCAGTCCGACTTAACTTTTTAACTCTTGGCATTCTTGTTCGTATTTTTCCTACTGGCAAATGCTTCCCTTGGGGTTTGATACAGTGAGTCAAGGGATTTATTTGGCATTTGAAGTCCATTGAAGTCCTTCTAGTGATGAGAGAAACTCCTATGCCAGGCTGTATTTAAGGTATTTGAAAGAGGAGACGTGCCAACATTGGCAGAACCTCAGATAGGTTTTTTTTTTTTTTTTAATTCCTTCCTCTCCCCCTTTGAAAGTATAAATGCATTTGTAACTTTTGTATAGTACCTTGTGGCTACCACCCCAGCAAATGCCTGGAGTGGGGAGGATATAAGAGCTGTCTCAGTGTTGTGCATTCTCAGCAGAAACGGTTACCTTTAGACAAAGCTAGTTTCTGTTTTCTGTCATAAGAAAAAAAGCTCCCCCCCCCCCCCACTATGAACCCCCCCTAATATTTTCACGAATAAATTATTACAATACTATCCTGTAACTTTGCCACTCAGTGCCTCAGTCATGAGTCTTTGAGGTTAATTATAAGATCTTTTTCCATTGACTTGAATGAGAGTGGGATCAAGTCCTTATCAAGGTTAGGAGACTTAAATAGGGGTTTTGTATACTGTGGAATTACAGTGTGAAAGGAACAGAAGAAAAGGGAAAGGATCGTTTTTCACTATACTGCTGTTAAGTGTAGTATCTCAAGGATGCCATTATAAGTCTGTATCTCAATTTATTGTTGCAAAGAAACAGCATGGCTTATCTGTGCAGTCATTGTTTTTCTGTATACTGAGATAATGGTATAAATATTTTAGCTTATACCGAACAGAATATAGGGCTTCCCAGCTGTGAACTTCACATTTGCTACTAAGCAATTCATCCAAATCTTATTCTTCCACAGGTGCACTTAGCTTGGCACCTTTGTAAAACAAATTAATAATGGGCTTTGCGTCAATGAGCTTTTACACTGAATGCCACATCCCGGCTGTGGATATTTAGAGAAATGTTCTGGGTAAAGGACTTCCAGTATTTAATACTTTGCACTTACTTTTCTTGAAAAATGCTGCACTCTTACTTCAGCTTCTGGGTTGGAAATGCCTTTGCATTTTAGCCATGTGTTGACATCTCTACAATTTAAAATGTTTCTTCCAAGTTACAAGTTAACTGTACCTGGTTCTTTGACAGAGCTAGCATGTCTTTAAAAGGGCTGATCCGCAAGCGGTGTGGGTACGTGGGGGTGGGTGGGAAGTATTTCTAGTTTATTGCTTTGTGAGGTGAATGAAATGGCCATTAGTAAATTAGTGGCCAGTGGCTGATTGAGACTACACCTGGCTGTTGCATCATGTCGTAGATTTATCTGCTGCTGAAGTGTCAAAGCTTTGACAGTTTGCAAGGAGTTAAAGCTCTCAGCAGGAAAGTGGGAGGAAGTTTAGCTGGCTTTTAAATTCGAGGCAAAGAGCAAACCATTGCTTCTTACTGTTGAGTGTTGACAGGCACATAAAAGCTGATAATGTAAGTCCAGGGGTTTAAGAGACTTAGTAGAGTTGCTTTTTTGTCGTATGACTGTATTTTAATGCCTCATTAAAGAAGCAGAGCCCTTTGAAATTCTTTACTAGATGGCATTTAAAAAAAGGCAAGATGGTTGGGTAAAAATGTCAGTGTTTAAAAACTAAGTTGTCTTAACCTTCATCTCCAATTTCAGATGGATAAATGAAATGATGGGAGCTAACAGTTCTGAGCTGTGAATAAATAACACAGCGGTGATATACAGGGACTGGAACTTTCCTTTTCTTATACTGGTTCTCACAGCCCTAGCGAACGGCAAAATAAGTGTTGTCCATGTTGGTTTTGCTGACAGAGAAAGGAAAGGCACAAAAAGATATGTGATTGCCCAAGTCTGTGCTGCCAACCGATGTTGAACCTGGCTTTGAAGATTTTCATTCTGATTTGTTTTAAAGTAGAATTTCCCACCAGACAGAAATTCTGGCTCTTGTACTTAATGAAATGTCACTGTGGTATAGTGTGTGTTTTTCTGGTTTTGGGGGTATTTTTTAAAGGTCTTCTAATTCAACCTGAAGCTGTTTCAAAATGGATGCTGTGTTGTGCTGCTTTGAGAAATACGAGTATGCTGTAAAACAAGTCAGTCCTTTAGTTTAAAAAAAAATTAAAAAAGCAAAACAACCCCCCCAAAACCCAGCAAAAATGCAAAGGGAATGGGGATCCTAAACCCAAAATTGTTGTTTGTTTAGCATAACAGCTGCAGAATCAAGCAATGTAATCTGCTTTTGTCTCAAGACAAAACTTTATTTACATGTAGACAGCAGCTATTGTGGGTCTCTGCTTCTGTTATTAATTCAGTACATTATATCACTACAGTTCTTAGGTAAACACATTAATTAAGGATGCATCTTACTAAGCACTCCTGTTTGCTTATCTGATACTTGAATTGCCTGAATACTTGTTTGTAAACTTTCTAAAAACACATAGTTCTTAACAGAGGTTTAAATAGCTATACAGCTATTGTGATAAGCTTCAGAATTTTTCCTGTATAACGTTCTGATACTTTTTCAATATGCAAAGAATTATTACAGGAGTCTCACAATTGCTTTCCTGACCAAAGGATTAGGTTCAGACTGTGTGAGCTAGCTCTTGCTTTTGTTACAGAGGATTATTTATTTTATGCTTTTCCCTGTAATTGCTTGGTATGACTTGGCTCTTCTTATGGGATCTGTAATTCTTTTATTTTTCTTGCACAACGCCTAGCTTAGTTATGCCCAGCCTGGTACACTCAATACCATGTAAAGCAAGGAAAAGCTAAATTTGAACTACTAAAATAAATTGCTGAGGCTATAAGCTTTGATCACTTGATAAATTGCAATATTCAGTATTTCTCAGTGAAATTTCCATTGCTGGTTCAAACTGGTTAGAAACCATTTGTAGCTAGTGATGTGTTAGCTTACACCTACACAGTGAAACATTTGTTGGTTTATAAATGACAGTTGCCTAGATATGATGATCCCAACGGCAACATTACAAATGCAAAATTTGTTTAGTCTCTGATATTTTTGTTGTTGTTTGGACTGGATTTTGCACAAATAATGGCCAGTTTTAATTAAAAGAGGATGTAAAAAGAGGATATTTTCTTCAAAACAATTTTTGAAATCTTCTTGATACTGTTTTTGGAGAATTTTGTTTCTAGACATATGTTAACTCGGCAGGATTTTCTTGTTTTGTTTTTTCTTTTAACTAAAATGTTATGTAACCAGGCAGACTTACATGAAGGCATCTTAAGTAAAACAAAGGCTATTTAGTCACAAAATGAATCTGTCATTTTAAATATTAGGAGAAACTCCATCCTTTTACACAGTTGTGTTTCATTTGGTCTGGAAAATACAATTGAGTTTTCTAAATCATCCAGAACTGAAATTTGGTGTTTCAGTTTGTTCTGTGTTGTTGGTTTTGTTTTGTCTTTTTTTTTTTGTCTTTGATTTAAAAAAAAAAAAAAAAAAGTTGCCTACTGACAAACATCGGGCTGATGGCCGAGCATCTCTCTTGTTCATTACCAAAACCCAAGGAATGATCACAGAATTATCGAACAGTTTAGGTTGGAAGGGACTGTGGCAGCCATCTGGTTCAAACCCTTGCAGGGCCTTCAAGACCAGGTTGCTCTGGGGGCAACATCCGTCAAGGTTTTAAATATCTCTGAGGATGGAGACTCTGCACCCTCTTCTGTGAGCAAGCATCTTCCAGTGTTTGACCACTGTTACAGTGAAAAATAATTTCCTGATGCCTAGTTGGGATTGACCATGTTCCAGCTTGCATCTTGTCCTTCCACTGTGTCTCTCTGTCTTCCCTTCACCCTCCCATTGGGTAGTTGCAGACATCAGTGAGGTCCTCCTTTAGCCCACCTTTCTCCAGGCTGACAAAACCCCATAGCATCAGCCTTTCCACGCATGTCATGTGCATCAACCCCCGACTATCTTCTATGGAGAAAATAGAAGTGGCATTTTATTTTAGTTAGCCAGGTTATGCTGTTTACCTTGGTGGAATTGATCTGGTTTTTTTTATTCTTCTTCGTCAGGGCAAAAGGGGTAAATTTAGTCTTTATGCTCTCATGGGGCCTAGTGCTTTCCAAACCTGTGGTCTTTGGGCTCTGGCAGTTTGTTGCTCACTTCTAATGAGGCCAGGAAAGGTAATAAAGAAATGTAAGGCTGTTGCCAGTAAGCTGAAATTATGGATATTCACAGCTCAAGTAGAAATATTTTTAAGGGATTGCATCTTGGAAAAATGTTGAAAACCTTTTCTGTAAGTCAATTATGTAATATTTCGTGTATAAATTCATGTTATTTTCCCTTGCATCCAAGGAGGACAGAAGAAGCAGACAAGCTTGGATCCAGAGTCTTAACTGCTGAGACTGATGGTACTCTTGGACAGAGCCTGCTTTTATTTGGGTATTTGCAATGTTTAGCAGAGGTAATAGAAGTGCTTAGGTATCTCAGTCAAAAATCAGGGCCAAGCTGAATTGGACAGTGTATGGATATGTCATGAGGAAGTGAATTCATAGTTTTTAGAAGTGACAAGAGCATGAACAACCAGAGCAGGGGAAGGTAAGAGGATAAAAAAGTGAGAACATTTTCAGCAGAGGGGTGAAACTTGAAGCTTATCATGGATCTTTTGATTGGGAAAAATCATAAAGGCACAAGCATGTTTGCTGTGATAATGTTTTCATTAACGTAAAATTAACCTGTAAGACTGCTCTTTACTTGTTGAAAAGTTTGGATCGGGCAGTTAAGTTACAACCGAATGAATTTTGTTCAGTAGCTAGTGCCTCTCTCCTAAAAGGGAATGCATGCTGAACTTTTTTGTTAGGGTTCATACTGGACTTTATGGTTTGCTGGGGGCTTTTGGGGGATTTTTTGGTTGTTGTCATCTTTGAAAGCCTACTTACAACATCTGAAAGACATTTTGTTAGCAATGCTGGTCTTAATCTCACGTCTGTGTACAACAGGTGCTATATGATCTTTGTTGCTTCTTCCAACCACAAAATGGATGTGGTTCACATCTGAATGGAAGCAGACACTTTTAGTGAGAGACTCCAGCTTCCTGCTTCTTTGCCCTGCTGTGACTGCTTCTAAGGGTGCTGGCACTCCATTGGGGCTGTTGCAGTACAGTCTCTTTTCTGCCTGGCGATGTGCCGAGTCAACCAATTCATTTTATGAGGACAGCCCAACAAATATTATAAGCTTTTGGTTTCCATTGATGTGCTCCAGATGTTAGTATGTTACCTGGAGGTGAAAAAATGTTGTGAATGCATCCATTTTTTGCTATATGTGGAGCTTTATTGCACTTCTTGAAATGATGAGTTTGCACTACAAAAAGACCCACCCTGATTTTTGGACCTTTTTTAATGACTTATGAGCAGTGTTTTCTGAACAACTGAACGTAGATGCACACCAATATCAGATTGGCATGTATGTGTTGTGTGGTATCTTGTCAGAGATCGAAAGAACTGCTTAGAAGCTGTCCCAGTTCAGTGGGTCAAAAATCCACTTTTTATTAAAGGCTAACTGTAGATTTGCATGATTGACTATAATGGCTCCAATTTTAAAAGATAGACGTAACAGAAAGCACTTCCAGTTGGTGGGATAATTCAAGAATACTACATGCTCAGATGGCTAAAATATTGTGCTTTCTGCTGCTACTTCATGCTAGTTAAAAAGAAAGAAATAGTTGTGGAAAAGGTGGGAAAAAGCCAATTTGAGAGTAAATTTCAACTATATGAGGTCACTCTTTGGTTAACAGTAAGCTGAGGGTTAGCCATCTTTCATACAGCTGTACATCCCGTTGTGAAAAAAAAGCCCAACATGATTACTAGGCAGCATTTGGGGAGGAACCAGAAGCTTCCACACCGGAATATATTTAAACTGTGGCAGCAGCAGTGTACCACTTTAAGCTTGATTCCCCCCCCCCCCCCCCCCCCCCCCCCCATCCCTTTTTCAAATTGTCCTGGAATTACAGATTAGAAGGTAAAAACTTCAGCAGGCCCTAAGAGCTAGGAAAGTGTTTTGTTATTACAAATTTTAATATGAAATTTCAGATGGCAAAATACGCATACTTTTGCAGTGTGTGTAATTTAGTTTTCTAAATTGGAAAATCTGCTGTTACCTAGCGGTTAATGACTATTTTTTTCCAACATTTGGAATGCAAGACCTGATTTGATAAGCTGATAAAAGAAAACAAAACTGAGAACATGTTGGAAGTGCTCAAAGTGAAAATTACAGTTTAGGTAGGTTTGGGGGTAGATAGTTAGACATTTTAATTGAACTAAAATAGTTTTATACTAATACAGTACTGTTGTGGGAGTACATTTTGTGGTGCATTTGAAATTGAAGTATTTAAGTGGGGGAAAATGTATGTTAATGCTTTGCAAGAAAGAGTTTTTTTTTTTTTTAATACCATCTATCTAAGCAAAATAGCTGTTAAAGAAATAGAGCTCTCAAGTCTGTGCTGGAGAGTAAAGTGTAAAGTTTAGGATAATTTCTTTGAGCCAGGAGTTTGCTTTTATCACTTTTGTTGGTATATTAAACTGCTGTGGGAAACAATCATGTGAATTCTGAAGTAAATTTGTATTCCTGGACAATTACAGTGAAATCAGCCCCTGCCAGTGTAAAAAAGGGTGTTGAGTCAGTCTGGATTCTGAAAGTCCTGTGTTTTTAACATCTCCATGATAGGGATAACAGAAATGAGTCCAGATGATGATTTCACTTAGCCACATGGAAATGAGGGCATTGAATTTGATATGACAGCTTTGGTTACACGCAACCAACACTGGCTTATGTTAAGTAGCGGAAACCCCTGCTTGTGCATTACAATTCAGCACTAGTCCACAGCTGGACTAGCTCAACATAGTTAAATTGGTTAAAATGACCATTTTTATTATTTGAGTTTAATTTTGTCTTTGGGGATTTTCTCTGAATTTGGAGTAACTAGGCCTGAAAAAAAATAAGCTACCACTTACACATGCATGCACACACAGAAAATTATCAAAAGAAGTAAATTCTGTGCTTTTTAGGTGTTTATATGCAAGTGTATATGTGCAGCCTTATTTTTCAGGTGCGGATGAAACTGATCTTAGTCTAAATAGTTTGGGTGCACTAATGGAGAGTTTTGCACTCTTTTGAATGAATCTGTTTTAAAACAGTAGCAGTACCACATGATAGAGCACAGATAAATTGCACTGACCTGAGCTACTATCTTTTTTCAAATCAACCCCCCCGCCCTCCTTCTTGAGTCATGTAATGCAATCCCATTATCTTCAGATTATGTGCTCTGTTTCTACTCTGCCAGCTTCAGTTTGAGTGTTCTACCAGATACCTTCCTTGTAATATTGTAATATTTTAAGAAGGAAAGAACCTAATTTAATTTTTTATTAATTCAGAATTGCAGAATAGATTGTGGTCCATGTTTTGCGAGGAATTAAGAGGCATTGGTGTATTATTTCAGGGTTTCTAACCTGAGGAAGAAGGTGGCTGTAACAGCCCTTCCTGTTCTTACTGCTTTGTTAAGGGAAGTTGGAGGGATGAGTACCTTTCCTTTGCAATCCTTAGTAATCAAGCTATTCCAGTGTGCTACTTAATTTACAGCATGGCCACTATAAAACTGTTTCAACTCATTTCCTTGACAAAGCAGCAGCGAGATGAAGATGATGATTGTAGCGCTTGTACTTCCAGAGTGTTGTACCTCTTCTGGGTGAATGGGGATAAATGGACAACCCAGCCTAGTGCTTGGACTGCCCATCATTCCACATCTTAGCTGAGCAGATGTGATGTTGGCATATGTTTTCCAAAATAAAAAGTCATCATTACACGACACTTAGTGCCAGACTGTAGAAGGATGGAAATAAAGTTTTAACTAGCTGTGTATTTGAAGCTCACAACAGTAAAAAAAAAGCAACAAACAAAAAACCCAAAGAAAAAAAGCCAACCCAAACCTTGGATAAACCCCAACAATTCCAGTAAAACAAGATGATACAAAATATTATTACTTGAGTATTTTTGACATGTATGTATGCACGTCTCTGTACACGTATGCTTTTGCACAAGTTTATTGTACTTCTTCTGTGGCCAGGAGCAGCAAGGGCCAGCTGCTCCACCAGACAGGTGAGTCTACAGCCAAGCAAGGGTGCCAAGAGGCCAGGGCATGGGCACAGATCTCACTGACGAGGGGTGCATTCCCACGCTACCTGAGCAAGGACAGAAGAGAAGGTCTGGTGACAGTGACCAGGGTCATCCAGACAAGTCCACAGGGATGAGGCAGGTCCAAGGGAAGGCTGGGAAGTCAGGTCAGGGGTTTGGGGTTACCAAGGTGCAGGTGTCCCTACAGCGTGGCTTACCAGGGAGGATCAAAGATGTGAGATGAGGCTTCTCCCAGCTCCTCCTCCTGCAGCACTTTGCCTGGACCCTGATTCCTCATGCTCGTGAGTGAGTCATGGGGAAGAGGTTGCAGAACCTGGTGGTGCACTCAGGGTCATGAAACTTATGGAAGATGTGGAGTTGTTTCAAATGATCAATGAGGACTAAAGCCTGTGGAAATCGTTCTGTTCTCATCTCCACTGAGCTTTAGGTCAGGTCTTGCTTGGCGGTTGGCAATGTGCTGGGGTTTCCTAGTCACTATGTTGAAACAGCTACTCTCATCAGAAGTTTAATTTGACCAACTGGACTTCCTTCTTTGCCTTTTCTTCTGTGTAGGATCTATTGTAAATTACCTTGGGAGAAAAAAAGCACTTTTATATTACAGCCATTTAAAGGAAACTGTTTCCAAATGCATGAACAGTAGTGCTTAACCATTAACAAAACATGATTTTATAAAGGTATCACCTTTTGTCTGAGCAGAATGATGGGGATTTGCATATTCAGGTTTAAAAAACCTTATCTCTTTATACTAAAATATCTATTCCACACTCTATGCATTAATTTTACTTCGTTTAATCCAAGTCATAGCTATAATGCTCGTATGTTCCTCTTCAGGGCCTTAAGTGTGATGAATATAGAAGCAGTTACTGCCAGAAGGGTTTGAAAAGGTTATTGGTGCATGTGGAACTCTTGTTAACTTATGATAATTTATGTCTTTTCAAATTTGTCTTTTGTTTTCCTCCTTGCAGAAGGTAGCCTGTGTTCTTTACAGAGGTTGCTATTACCAATATCATGAGGGTAATCTCATTTTTTCTCAAGGCCTAGGGTTTTGGTACAGGTTTTCTATACCATGCACAAATTGCTTAATTATGTAAAGGTATAACATATATAAAATCTATAGAACATATAACTTGTATAAAATAGAGCCAATGATGACAGCTTTTCTGCAAAAATGTTGCAGCTATTTTGTAAGGGCAGTGGGTTTTTTGTAGATGATCATGAAATCTTTTTCTAGCTATACATTGAGATAGTATTAACTTTATTGGACTTGATAATACTGCATGAAAAATTTATGTACTTGCACAACTAAATAGTTTGAAAGAATTTCAGATTTAGTACCTCAGATATTTATGGATTGTACCCTGTAAAGACTTTAGTAGCTTGTTCTGTCAAGTGACTTTTCTTAAATGTAAAATATAGTGGGAGAATGACTTTCAGTTTTTTCCTTTTAAAATTTCAAATTTCCAAATATATAGTTTTCACTTGGGGAATATTGGTGGTCTTTGTTGTGTCAAGAGTGCCTGTAGTTATTCCAAAGCATGCTTTATTTCTATTATAACTCTTAATCACAGTATGGAAATGTGAATGCAGTATACTTGTTTGTACAGTAACATTTAAGCATAGACATCAGTACACTGGAGAGAAGAAAGTCCCCAGGGCTCAAAGGACCAAAGACCCCACTGTAAACCAGCAGGCAGTTCACCTGGAGGAAAATAGAACAACTTTTTCGAACAGTGATCAGAAACCAATGACAAGGTACCTATTTTTTAATTAGAGGAAGCTTAGGGACAAACAATTATTTGTTTTAGAATTTTGCAATTTATTTTAAAATTGAGTTTTGAAGTTTAATTTTTTTAAAGATTGACACAACAGCATGGATTTCTAAAAGTGAATGTTTAAAATCTTCAACCTGTTGTTCATTTTGCTTTCCAACAGCTCCTGGTTCAAACAATGCAAACACAGAAATGGTTGTATCTTTTGTTAGCTTTAGATCTTGTGCTCTTACGGCTCCAGACACTGGAGAATGAACATTTCGCTTTTTTTAAAACTAAAACAATTAAATAGTGTTTTAGTATGGATTTAAAAGCTTCTGTTTATCAGATATTTTGATTAAATATTGGTTTAGGATCAAACCACAGTTGCCCAGAGAGGTTGTGGAATCTCCATCGTTGGAGGTACTCCAACCTCAGCTGGCCATGGCCCTGAGCAACCTGACTGGGTTGGACTTTCTTTGGCAGGAGGTTGGACCAGATGACATCCAGATGTCCTTTCCATCACAAATTATTCTGTAACTCTGTGAAACAGGTTCCTTTAAAAAAAAGTCTAAACAACCAAAATAACTCCTGGCTACTGAAGGACATTGCTGCTCCTCCATGTTTTACTGTGTTTAGTTCAGCAGCTTGTGGGTAGCCGTGGAACTTCAGCTGCAGGTTTAAGGCAAAACTACATTTTAAAATTGTCCATTTTTTATTTTAATACTGGACTTAGATGATTAGGAGATAATACTGTTAGAACTGAAGAATAACTTGGAGTGAGTTCTAGCACATAACTGGATACCTTTTGATGGCTAAATCACAGGCTAAAACACGTAAGATTTGTTCACGGAGTATGAACGGTCTTTAATGTCTGAATCAGGCAATCTGACTACAGATGAGACTTGAGTCAGTGACATTGTAGATGAATGGGGTGATGAGACCTAGTGAGGAAAGAGGAAAAACACTGTCCACTGAGCATATATAGGAGTTTGTGAACCATAAATAGTTGCAAAAAGGAAATACAGGGTATGTGTAAAAAGGCAGTGTTAAACAGGATACTGATCAAAGAATCAGTAGAAGCACAGTAGGCAATCTTGCAGTCAGCTGCCTGCACTATATAATCCAACATGCACTCTGTCAAAAAAGCATTTGGTATTAGTTGCCAAGTCAATGTACAGTATGACTTTGAAAAGATCAAGGAGTGTAGGGAGTTTTCTTACTATTGTACTAAGTACCTACGCTAATGCAGCAGTTTGTGTTTTCCAAGTCATAGCAAAAATTAAGTGTGCATCTCCTGCTCAGACTGTGCAGAGGGATATTTGTACTTACATGAACTTGAGGCATGCGTGTAGCCTTTAATCTCTAAAATAGACAAGGGAATGCAAATGCCCTGGGTATAGACCTTGCTATATTCCTAGATGGCTTGATAAGGTTTTAAGTTCCATTGCTGTGGGTTCCTTTGCCATTTATAATGCCAATAATTAAACATTGTATTTAGTCTGAAATTACTTTTCACTTCTTGATGTTTGATTTTCTTCAGCTGGAATTTTTCTTTTGGGCCCCAACTAAGGAGGGTTTACAGGGCACAGAGTTGGGGAAGCAAGATGCATTGTTACTTCAAGATGGCTAATGTATGATAATGAATTAAAATAAAATTAGTGGCATAATCAGAGGACACTCTGTAACTTTCATATGTTAACAAGCTGAAGTAAACATTGTGAGGAGCCTGGCCCCATCAAAAGGAATTTGAGACTGCTTTTGTACTAGCTAAGTTTTTCCTATTTCTTACCTCAAATCAAGTAAGAAAGCACCTTTTTTCTCTGACAAAGACAAATCTGGAGTGCAACCAAGCATAGCTTTTGGTAAATAGTGACTTGTTCATAATCTCATCCAAACAGTATCAGTGTCTTGCTCTGGGGAAATTCAGGAGGTGGGGTGAGAGGGAAGGAGGAAGCAGACGAGCACCTGATTTCTGTGCAAGAGACACATACTGGAGCTGTTCTGTGAATATCTTCATTCCTCTGGAAAAGCAGAGTGGTCGCTACCAGGAAGAGACAGCCTTCATTTCCTCTTGTTTGCAGGCAATACAGGCTGTCTTCTTCATGCTGGTTGCCTTCTTTGAAGGAAGTCTGGCAGAAAGCGGGAACTTTAGAAAGGTGATCTCCAGTAACATGTGGCAAGGTGCCTCGAGCTGTGTCAGTAGGAGGCATCCTAAATAAAAGACTTTCAATAGAGGAACAGGACCTCACCCTGAACCAATTGGCTTTCCCTCCCGTTGCCTTGAGAGCAGAATTTTGCTCCTGGAGAATGCTGGCAGACAAGATCCAAGCTGGCTGTGGTGGAGCTTGAAGACGTGAATGAACAATGATGTCCTGGGGGCACTGACATTGCTTGGAGAAAATTCTCATAGGACATTAGGACTTGAAGTTCTGAATTTTAAGAATTTGAGGTTAACTGAGGTCAGTCTTTCTGTTTGTAAGTTAAACCCAACTTGCTCTTTCACCATGGATTCCCTGGGATCAGTGGGTGGTGTGTTTTTAAAGATGAAACTACTGACTGTGTTGAGGGATGGGAAGAGGTCTGCAGTATCATCTCTGCTCTCTGTGAAACCCCCTTGCTTTAGAACAAGCTGTCTTCTGGGTAACACCAACTGCAGTGCTTTCGGGTCTGTGCAGCAGGACACCTGCCCCTTTTACATCCTTGGGACCATTTTTTTCCTATGTCTTTATCCTTCATTCACTTGGTTGCTTCCTGACATGTTCCTGGCTCTCAGCCATGCCACCCTGCTCTCACTTTCTCCTGCTTCCTTGCCTAAAAGTGGGAATTCCACCCTGGCTGGGTTTCCCTGGGTCAGCAGAGCCACTGTGCCTGGCTGGCATGGGCTGAACCAGAAGCCAGAACTCAACTTGCGCAGGAGACAGGACCTCGTGGCCCCAGGGAGTCGGCTCCCACCTTTGCTTGTGGCGCTGGGATGAACTGGAAGGCGGCTCCCAGGCGAGGTGGCTCCCAGCTTGTTCTGCACACAAGCAGGCACAAAGCTGTGCTGATTTCCTTGACCCCAGGCACCAGCCACACTTGGGAACTGGCTCCCAACTCTGCTGCTCGCAGACACAGACAGGAGCTCAGGGTTTGGGCTCCTTCTCTTTCTTCTACAAAGCATGAAGGGAGCAGGAGACCAGCTCCTGGCCCTGCCTGTGGGTAGGGAGTGTCTCCTGGGAACCAGCTCTCTGTGCCTGCAGGAGCTAGCAGGAGACAAGAGCTGGCTCTTGGCTGATGTTGCTGGAGGAGTTGTATGGCAATTAGAAAGGTGTGTAGCAGTTGGGAACCTCTGGTCTTGAGCTTGTTTGTCGGAAGATATCTTTGCCCTATATTTTTGGCTGAGACAGACTGTCACACTGAAGTGGGCACCGTCATGTGAGACAAGTACTTCCTCAGATCTTGTTGCTCTTGCCATTAGTTAAAATAGGTACAGTCCAGTTCCAGCAATGTATGGTCCTTCTTACTGATTGTACAACTTGCTGTATTTCAAATAGTTGTTTCTTCACCAGAAATGCCATGTATTACCAAAAAGTCTGCCAAGCCTGTATAAACTGTTGCCTGGTTACGACTACTAAACTGAACTAAACTACGAAGCTTGCATTTAGGTGTGATCAAACAAATATTTCATGCTGCCCCCATCCTGGTAGCAGAGGTTTAGGCTTAAAGTCTGCTTAGTGCTGGAGGTGGTGATAAGTTTGTGTTCCTGCCTGCCATGTACCCCCCATCCCCTGTCCTGGATGTCTTTGCTTCTGTAAGGTAACTACAGAAAAGTGGATCTTGAAGTACTGGTATTTTTGTAGTTGATTTGTTTGTTTGAATGTGGAGAACTCTGGGAATAATACAGAAGCCTGAATTATAGTGACACAAAACTTTCATTGTTAGCAGCTTGAAAAGATTATGCTGAAAATTGGTTAGTTCTAGTCATCTTTTTATAAATTGTCTTTTAATTTTAATCTTTTCTTGCTTGACTTTGAAACTTGAATATCTAGTTGGGTCTCTTCTAATCAAATGCGGTGAGTATAAAACTTCACAAATAGCAAGATTGTTCAGAAACTATTTGTGAGGGTGTTCAAAACTTTATGATAATTTTGGTAAATGGAAAAATTAGGTTTGCTTTACAATATGTTACTAATTTATATGAACAGTATTGCTTTCCTGTTAGAAAATATCATATTTGTTTACATGCTTGTCTCTATTGTTATTTTATTTTATTTTATTTTATTATTAAATGAACATTTTTCTTTTCTTCCCAGAGGATGCTAAGCAAGTTTTTGGCCAGACCACGATTCATCAGCACATTCCTTTTAACTGGAATTCAGAGTTTGTACAGCTGCATTTTGGAAAGGATAGAAAAAGACACCTAACATACGCGGAGTTCACCCAGTTTTTACTGGTGGGTCTAATACAATACAGTTTGTCAAGAGTAATAAGAAGGATACAAGAATCAAAGTATTTGCAAACTTGCCAAATACCATGCTGGTAGGAAAGTTGAAAGATAGACCAAGTCTAGGCTTTTACAGTCAGAGTGCTGGACTTTAATAGTGTGTTGATATATAGTATATGAATGTTTTGGACCCAGTTGCCAGGCTGGTATTGAGAAGTACTTCTGTCTGTAAACAGCATGTTTACCAAACGTGTATTTAATTCAGTGCTGATATCCAATAAAGATGTTTTGCTGCAAGCCCTTTCCACACACTTCTTTACTTTTGACCTTTTTTGAATTAAGAGTATCTCAGATAGGGAAAGGCTATTTAGCTTTGCTTGTGGTATATAGAGAATAAAATACTGCCTTTCTTTTGCAAGGAATTCTTGGCTATTCATACTTCGGGGTACTTTGTTACAGAAAGTAAAATATTGTGCTAATAAAATGTAAACAGATTATCTGTATTTCAGCAGTACTGTTAAAAATAGTCTTCAGTAGGAAAAGTGATCCTTGAAGTGGTGAAACACGTGAGTTTCTTATTTGTATTCCTTCTGAATACTTAATGCCTGTATTAGTATTTACACTAGAGAGTTTTAAAATGGGAACCTGCTTCAAGACTGCAAGGTTTCTTTTTTTTCTTGTTTACACAAGTATGTTAGTTCACAGTAGGAGGTGGTATCATTTTGATGAGGAATAATTAAGATAATGCTATTGAGACAAATGTTTCAAATTGACTTTGTAGAACAGAGCCTAATTAACTTTGTATGAAGAGGACGTCAGGTATGACATGATTAAATTGTATTCCCTTAGGTTTTGTATTGACTATTGTAACTCCTAAGTAGCTAAGGCATAGACCAGTTTTGTGATGGAATAGTGAACTAGAACCTCTTTTAGATAAAAAAGCAAATGTGTTACTTGATTAGGAAAAAACACCCCTGGCTACATGCTCTGGTGTTCTACTACCTCCTTCCAACTACAGAATAAGCCCTGGATATGTGTCCTGATTTTCGTGGATTAAAATCACAGTCTTACGAGAGTACCAGTCCTGTTTGCCTCATGTGTGTCTTTGTTTCGAGATCTGAGAACAACCTGAAGAAAAACCAAGAATGAAAAAAAGGATACTTTTTTCCCCCAAAAAAGAGGAGTAGCGGTGAGAGAGGTTAGAGCCACAGACCTAAAAGAGCCTGTAACCTCATGGCTGGGTATTTGGAAGAGTTGAGTTCTTTCTTTGTGTCTTTGGGTTCTTTCATGTTTTTTCCTTGAATTAGGAAAAGCAAGAGCTGAGGCAGCAGTTTTCTAACTTTGGAGATGAGTCCTAACTACTAGGCTTTCTCATCCTGTGGAGGGGTGTTCCTCTTTCCTTGTCTGAAAGGACTTTCCTTGGATGTGATCATATTCTGGGGAGAATTGTATTTGGTTTTGGTGTGTCTTGCCCCTGCCTTTTTTTTTTTTTTTTTTTTTTTTTAACCGGCTCCTCTGCAAAAATGGATCTTAGCTAGTTGCAGTGCAGAGTAAAAGGTTGTGTTGGAACGCATCAGTGATCCTCATGAGCCAGGCAGCCCTTTTGGTGATGATCCATATAGGACAAAAAGAGGGAGGAAAAGCATAAACCTGGAGACAAAGGATGACGATTCTGGGTGTCCTCTAGAGAGTTGAGATGCATTCAGGAAAAGTTCTAAGGCTGCCAATAAAGATGCTCTCAGCATTGTTGCAGGCAGCAAGGACTTTCAAATAAATTAATTGTCCTAAGATTCTGCTGAAGCTGTCTGCTATCAGTACAGTTTGTTAGGATGCTCAGTCAGTCACAGTAATTGGGTACATCTGCCTACCCACTTTCTAGAACTGTAAATCTTTGAAACGCCTAGGTTTCCCAGGTGATTCTTGCTTTGCAGCATTGTATTACAGATACTGAAGTTTGGACACACAACTCTCAGCACAAATTGGAGAGTTAATGTTCACAGGCATAGAAGTCTTCCTTTAAGCTCTGTAACCTGTGGTAGTCAGTCTTTCCTTCTGACATTCTGCCTGTGCATGAGTCAGTCTCCTTGGTCTGATGTCTAGACCTTGGACCTTAGACAGCAGGAGACCACAGTGGATACCAAATTACCTTTCTGCATTCCTGATGTGTGAATGCTCTTTACATTGCACTTAACATGGACCAGATGGTTCTGTGAGGCGCTTCAGGTACTGCTTTGTAAGTACAATGCAATTTGCAACTTTTAATGAAATAATCCAGCTAGATTCAAATTCATTCACGCTGGGTCCTATTATGCCACATAAAATTTTTACATATTCATTATCTGTCGCAGCATTTGGGGTAATCGTCACTTCTGGCAAAATTGAAGATATCTGGAAAATAACATTATATTTGATCCGCGCACAAGATGGATCTCTTCTGGCTTTAAGTAAGAAGAGTTTATATGGGATTCTGAATATTTACATCCTGCCAGCACTTTTTTTGTCTACAGTAACAGAGATTCCCAAAAGTATAGCTTCCAAACTGTTTGACTCTAATACAGTTAACAATCTATTTGCATCAACCCAGAGCTCAAGGTGTGTTGTTTTACCCTGCTTCTCATTTTGCTAGCTTAAAATTAGCTCATATATCTCCACTATATATCCATCACATCTATATGTTTGGATATGGTCATGTTCCATCATCACCTAAGTGGCAAGTCTGCTTCACAAAGAGCAACACTGGCCCCTTTCTCAGCACTTGAAATCTATTCCGCAGGATGAATTTTAACATAGGCTTACATGTGGGCCTGGTAAATCCATTTCCACATTGTCTGGGAATTTATTTGTGCCCAGCATATTAGCTGATGAAGTAGTACTCTTTATAATTGAACCCTGGGATCTACTCCAGTGGAAAGGATTGTGCTGTATCTGATGACTTGTAGATCCATTGGGATGGAACCCAAACATAAATCTCTAAGTGGAAAGTAAAGAAGCTTTTAATGAGCTGTAAGTGAAAGCTGAGGTAAAATCTCTAGATAGGAAATAATTTCATGAAAATTCTGGTGCCAGCGTGCCTGCCATGATGTGCAAATTAATTTTTCACAAAGTCTTATACTACCTGGGGGAATTCTGGACTTCCAGCATCAAGGGAGAAGCTTGTTTTCTAAGTATATCTAAGTTTACAGAAAGTCTAGTCAGAGAAGATTCTTTAGAATGTATAATTTGTATTGCAAAGCAGTGAGGATTGTATTTCTTCCAACCTTCATTTGTCTAGGTAAACAATATTGGACTGAAATAGGTGAAACAATAAAAATTATTGCAAGTCAGATAGCATCTCTAAACACTACAACTTTGCTTTATTGTTTTTCAGTTTATTTTTAAGGTGGTATTTTTTATCTTAGCTGCATATACACAGCATAAGCAATGTTACAAATGTCTCATAAAGATTTCCCTGATAAATTGCTAGTAGCTACTGAGCCTCATTTTGAAACGTAGTTAGTCATGCTGTGAGATGTCTCAACTTTCAGGCTTGGAGACTGAGGGAGTAGATAGCCTTTCTTTTGCATTAAACACTTTAAGGAGTTTATTACGTTGTTATGCAATGTACAGTGATTAAAGAAGTGACATCTGTCTGGGTTTTTTTGTGCCAGACTTTATAGGTGAAATTTAGTTTTGAGACTAAGTGTGTTACCATGTAATGGTCTGCATGTTCTTGTATGCTGTGTCACTGCCACGGTCATGGTTTGGGAATGTCATGTGGCTGAAGGTCCCTGTGCTTTTTTTCTGCTCAGTGCAACTGGAAAATGCATAGCACAGCTCAAAATAACTGTAGCCTAAGAAGACCCTACCTTTCTGAGAAGGCGGGATGAATCTTCTCTATCTATTTGCAGTATGCTTAAACCATTTCATTTCTGAACTAAGGAGGAGGTGCAAATAGGGAGCTCCAGGAGACTGACATCATCCTATTCAGAGTTTTGTCTTGCTGTCTATCTACAGCTAAGTGGCTCTTTTGTAGCTGACAAGAACATGGGCAAATGGCAGCACTGAGTCCTTGACCATGTGTTTAACCAGGTGGGATAATTCTTCTGTCTAGTGGGTTCCACAGGTACCAAGAAGATTGAAAGGAATCACGTTAGCGAGGATAGGATGGGGTGATTTGGCTTGTACTCAACTGTAGTACTAACAGCCCTTTTGCAATTAGCTGGGTGATGACAAGAAACATGCACTTAACGTACCTCTCTGGAACGTGAGCCCTGCTTTGCTTCTGTGGCTGAGATGTCACTGTCAGCCAAGGTCCCACCAGTGGTATACGTACCTCCAAACTTGCTGATAGGTGTACACAGATGGTAAGAGATTGGACTTCTGTAAGTGGTGTCCAGGTTTTTTACTGCATTATAGTGCTGGATTCTGCCAGCACAACACTGCCAGCAGTTTCAGTGGTTAAAACAAATTGAACAAGAGGAGGAGAAGAAAGCAACATTCACAGTTTCCCATGTAATCCTGCTGCAAAATTCAATTTATTTTTTCTTTGGTGATGCTGCCATTTAATGACAAACATTTGTGTTCATTTGTTCATACGTTTCTACCTGCCAGGTGTATTTAGGGATAGAAGAGTTATTATACCTAACTTCTCTTCAGAGCTCTCTGCTTCCCGAGTAGCTGCCTGCCTCAAGCTGACAAAATTTTTTTGTGTTCTTGTGCTCCTCCCACCGTAAATCTCCCGAAATTGCTTGCTTCCAAATTCCTGTTGAAATTATAGTCACAATTGTAGTGAAGCAAGAGCTTACATGGCTGCATCCAGCCAGAGTGAATATTATTGCTGAATTGTAACACCTCCACATAGGGGGCTATAATGTAAAGGAAACGTGACAGAACTGAAATTGTAACACTTCAAATTATAACCCCCACAAGTGTTTCTCATCAAAAGCAGAAATTTCTGAATAATTCTGAGAGTGAAACAGTGTTGAAACATTGATCAGTCCTTTCTTCCCCACCCCTTTCCTCTTTCTGCCTAATATATTAGGAGATTTTCATCATACCTTTCAGGTCAGGGTGCAGTGTTTTAATTAGAAATTAGGACTGAAATTGGAGATGTCTGGAGGCTGAAATGAAAGGACAAGCATGGTTTGAGTGGCAGCGTGCATTGGTGGTTGTGATGTGAGCTGAATGGGCTGAAGTAGGGGTGGCAGCTGCAGGCCTCTGGCAGGTCTGATGCTACACTGATTGAATTTGCCTTTCGCCCTTCATTCTCTATTCCCTTGAATACTGCTGTGAGATAAATATCAACTTACAGGAGATCATATTCACTGTAAATACATCGTGCTGGTGATTCTTGACTAGCCTGAGTCTTGGCTTAGTATGACTTTTAAGGCATATATTTGCAAATATAATGGAAATAATAAGATAGTGTCAAGGTCCACTGCAAGACTTGCTTAGTATTGCTGACATACTTTTGCTCTGATTCCATTTTCTGAATAAGTGATTATGAATATATATTCAGACTAAGCACTGTATTTCTAGGGAATAAGTTTTTATAAGCCTTATTTAAAGGGAGGACATGGTAATGATAATTTTTTTCCTTCATTCAGCAAAGAAATACAGATTGGGAAGTCTTAACTACATCACCAAAAGGTCTTTCTGGTTTTGGCAAACCTGTAGAACTGAATAAAAAGTTCATATGTATTATCAAGTTAGTGTCTGTGCAAGATCATTCCTTTTAAATGAAAAGTAAAAAAATAAAAAAGTAGTCTAACAGTAATTCATGAAGAAAGGGTGAAGGTCACAGTAGGAAAAGATACAGTTTTGAGAAATTAAATGCCTTTTTTCTCCCCTCTTCTCTCAGGGGTACATTTGAATCACAAAATGAGATTATCAGGTGGTTGCATCAGATAATGCTTGTGATTGATCTCTGCCTGTTACTACTGCTGAAATACTGAGAATTGATCTTTAATCAGTTGTGATACAAAGAGTTCTAACTAAACTGCTGGTGTCTTTTGTAGACAAATAACTTTGTTTTAAATGAGGATGCTTTTTGAGGGAATGCTTTCAAGAGTAGTGGATGTCTACGTGGAGATCTCTGATGATTGCATTGTCCTCGTTCAATGAGTAGCAAACACTTTTACAGAAGGTATTTTGACCTGCTGTGACACATGCAATAAACTGGATAATGCACATCATGGAACACTTCAATCTCCATGAGTGGGAGATTACCTGCACTGGTGTGTTGATACGTGTCCTCCATTTCTCAGTTAAATGAATTGCATGACCTAATGTCCAGACAGCAGAGAAGTCATGATGATTGTCCTAAATATTGAGCTCAATGATAGAGACCATATTTGTCACTGATAGAAAAGCCTGAAAGTTACACATCCAATATCCAAGGAAAATTAGATTGCATGTTGTCGTGTTTTGTTAAATATGAGATATCTTGTAGGATTGCATTATATAAAATCTAACTATTAAGGTGATGATTTTGAACCTAACTTTTTTTCTCATGTGTTTTCAGGAGATACAGTTAGAACATGCAAAACAAGCTTTTGTGCAGAGAGACAATGCTCAGGCCGGAAGAGTCACAGCTATGGACTTCAGGGACATTATGGTCACTATCCGGCCACACATGCTGACACCATTTGTAGAAGAATGTCTAGTAGCTGTGAGTAGTTCTGGTATCCCGACTGGCAAAGGTCTGGGATACAGATGTGGGATTCCTTTTTTATGTACCTCAGCCACTATATGTGGCACGTAGTCCAGCTTATGGATGCATGTTTTTAAGTCTAGCAGTTATTAACTACATATATGAAAGTTAACCCTCATTGCAGAATATGTATCCTCAATGTTCCTGGTCTCCTGAGACAAAAGACAAAGCAGGTATATGGACCTTAGTAATGGCCTACAAATATAGAGTTTGCCTGACTATTTCCAGTCATTCCATCACAGTAGACTGTGTCAAATATGTTAAATACCATTGCATCCGACTTAGGAAGTCATCCTTGAAGGACTTGTTTTGTAATGTCAGGTCTAAGCTCCTGAGTGTAATTTCCAAGCACCTGGGACAGTGTATGAACTGGAATCACCCAAGGATGTTCAATATATATTAACTGATAGTTACTGTTACACTTGAGTGTACACTTTTTTCAGTGTGAAGTGCATAAACCAAATTAAATATTACAATTCTGCAGTTTCACTGAAGAAAAAAAAAAAGTACATTTGGTTTTGACCACAGTTTCTAATCTTGGGAACTTGTAACAGCACCTTCCAAGTAATCCAAAGTCTGGCCGTATCCATGTTTAAAGAAATCTGTTCTGCTTTGACTTGCAAGGGAGAATTCCAGGGGGATGTGTGAAGTGATGAGAACTGCAAACTCTGGACAGAATATTGGAAGAAGCATACAGTAAAAAGCATAGGCAGAAGACTTAGGGACTGACAATGAGATCTGATACTTTCTCACTTGATTCTCTCCCCAGTCTTGTTACCAGCTTTCTTGGGTCATATACTCTTTCATAAAACATAAGATTTTTGATTATTCCTCAAGATCAATTAAATTTTGGCAAGCATATGCATTGTTTTCAGAAATTTGCTTGATCACCAATCTTATACTTTAAATAGGGAATTGATTCAATAATTTTTCTGTGTGCAGACCCAACACCACTTTAAAATAAAGTTTTAGGCTCGGTTCTCATTTGAGAATGAATAACTGTTTGAACTTTATTGTTCCCATTTTGTTTGACTGCCTGATACAAGCCTGAGAGCTTACTGCTGGTTTTCCATGACTTGAAATGCCTGTGAATTTAAATGTTTCAGTTGACCTTTTTCAGAATATGTTTTGATTTTGTTGAAATTTTCTGTATAGTAATATATTTTACATGTAGAAGTAGATTTCCTCATTACTAGAAATAAGCCAACTTATGAAACATTTCCAACTGAAGCAGTACTGAAACTTGAACTTTGTAAATTACTACTGGTTATGTTGCTATAATCCTGCATATGTATTTGTTTAGGTTTGTAGGGTGGGGAGAGTTTTACATTCTGGTCATGATTAGTTTCAGTAACATAAGAATCTTTCATAGTTTTCTTTATTTTGCAGGGTTTTTTAAAAAGCAAGCCTGTGCTACTGTCGCTCTTGTAAAATAACATTGTTTGAAAACCTTCATTTCAAGATTTTTCTTGGTCTTGTAACAGTGTCTCTTTTCTTCTTTTACTGTCTCTACTCTAGGCTGCTGGAGGTACCACTTCCCATCAGGTCAGCTTTTCCTATTTTAATGGATTTAATTCTCTCCTTAACAACATGGAGCTCATTAGAAAGATCTACAGTACTCTGGCTGGAAATAGAAAAGATGTGGAAGTCACTAAGGGTTGGTAGAAATGTTTGCAGTCTGGAAGTTTCCTTGGGTGTTTGGTTGGGGCGGGTGGAGGGAGAGACCTCATCTGTATGCTTTTAAATCAGTGGGAGGGGGAGAAAGCCTGCCTCGTTAGCATTCCTTGGTACGCCACTCAGTTTTGTACACTCCTGTTGGAGTCCACCCTCCAGGTTTTTCATTTTGTTTCAATCAGAAAAAGGTCCTAGTAAACTGGTGGTGGGGGCAGGGTGAGGAAAGTATGTAAAGATATTTAAAAGTTTAAAAAACTTCCTAGGACTCCTGCCAAATTGGCAGCCTATTAAAGTGACCTTCAAGGGTAGTTGAAGAATTCCATAAACTTGTATTGGCGACACAGTAAGCTGATCTACAAGCTTGGAACAAGATGTTATCTGCTATATCTAACCACTTTTATAGAGAATTCCCTGTGCAATGCCAAAGTTTCATTAATGTGGCCTACTGGGACTATGCGTGAAAAGTTCCACATCTCTTGACTCCTGAGGTTTTTTTCTGTTTGCTTTTTATTTTTTTTTTTTTTTTCCCTCTGACTGGCAACTGATTGATACCGTATGTCAGATATCCTAAATCCTGCTGATAGTGCTAAGCTTTAAGACCAGAGAGTTGTACTTACTTGCATGAAGGATAGACCATTTAAAACATACATTTACGTAGTGGCAGAAACACTTTTGTGGTGGGTCACTTTAGTTCCCATTCTCCCTCCCCCACCAGCATCTTCTACTTAATACTAAAATGTAAAGCAACTCTGGGGTGCTCTGGATTATTTGTTCTAGTTTGATTAGTTTTTCTTTTCTGTATTTTTATTCTGCTGCAGAGGAGTTTGTTCTGGCAGCTCAGAAATTTGGTCAGGTTACACCCATGGAAGTTGACATCTTGTTTCAGTTAGCAGATCTATATGAGCCACGGGGGTAAGTGGAGAATTATCTGTCCTCCTCTCTTTCCTTTCCTCCTCTCTCCTTGGAAGGAGTGGGAGGTGGTGTTGGGGAACAGGATTGTGTAGTAGTGGCCACATGCAGGTAACTTCTTGTGATCTGAAAACCCATCTCTAAGCAAATGCTAAGCTGAATTAATTTCCTCAGGCGCATGACGTTAGCTGATATTGAAAGAATTGCTCCTCTGGAGGAAGGGACGTTGCCTTACAACCTGGCTGAGGCTCAGAGGCAGGTAAGAACAGAAGCCAGTATGATGCTATTGTCTGTTTCCAGTGCCAGGTAAATAGATAGCCAACCTCCTTCTGTGTTGTTGGCTACGTTGCTTTTCTCTCGTGTTCTGTAATATCTGTGAGGAATACCTTCTTGTTAGAATTTATTTTTAACATATGTCATGTACTCTCCATCTCTTCTCTGTGCCCCTTTCTCTTGGGCTGCATTTGGACAGGTTAAATGCAATTTACTTTGGAAAGATAAAATGTATATGAGTGTCACCCGCCATTCAGTAAATATTAGGTGTATACCTAATTAAGGTGTTTATGTTTTGTGATTCTGTTGCTCTCTGTTCTTTTTAATGAGGAAAGAAGACTTCCTGCTTCGAATATGGATAGCAAATTCAGCATCTAGCCTATTAAATGGCAGCCCTTGTTCTGAACACACATGCAAGTTCCTTGCTTCAGAGTGTTCTCTACTTTGCCTTAAGCTCTGCTGAATATCAAAATAGGAGAGATTATGTTTAGTCTACCATTACAGTTTCAGTAAAAGCATTAATATTCTCTGCATTTCCAAAAACTAAAGGCTTTCGATGGTATAACAGCAAATGAACTTCTGTTGTCTGAGGCAAAAAAAAAAAAAAAGGAATGTTGTTCAAATGTCAAACCTGATGACCTTTTAGTTTTCGTATTATTTTAGCATATCTTATATTTTCATTGACATGAGTTTCTGTACAGATAGATTTAAAACTAACCCTCTGTTTCTGTTTGTCTCTATTTTGAGGCAGTCTTAACTTTGTGTCTTGTGAGACTAAGGGGTTTTTTGTTGGGTTTTTTTTTTCCTGCTCTGGGTCTGTGCGGAGACGCCAGTTTGACCACAATGAGTTGATGCAGGCTACATTTTTAGGACTACCAGGCCATAAGCCAGGCCTGTGTGTGTGTGTGTACACATGCATCTCTTGCTTCTCTTTCTCCTTCTCCTCCCTCCCCTACATGTGAACACCCCCACCACCACTCCAAGACAGTATCTAGGGTGGCGGTTTTATGTTTGTTTGAGCAGTGACTAAATGTTGACTATGCTGGGATGAATTCAAATGAGTTGGCTCCCAAAAGCTCACCGTCTATTCCTAGAAGACTTCTAAAGGAGTTAAAAGCATTTGCATTGGACTGAATATCAAGTAACGTAAGTTACAATAGGTGGCAGTAAAATGTAGCCAAAAATGAGGTGCTGAAAGTAGCAGCTTCTTCAATTTTTGCTTTGGGGCCACTGTCTTTGCTAGTATGATTTATGCTGTTTTAAGAGGCTAGGATATATGAACCTGCTTAAATCTTACAATTTCTTCTGCATATGTGTCCTACCTTTTCATTTTTCCATCCAATTCCTCTTTAATGTCAGCTGCTTGATGCTAAGACTGAAAAGATTTTCAGCTACATTGATACCTTCAATTTATTTTCTGGCCAACTCCACGCACACTGGAACATTAGCTAAAACTTGAACACGTTTTCAGGAAAAAATATATCCGTATTTTTATTTTGTCCTTTTACTTGTAGTATCCTAAAAAAAAAGTATTATAAAAAGTGATAGTAAGTAGGGAGGGCTTAACGGCCCTGCAGAACTTCTGTTTTCCTAATTCTTTTCTTTCATTAGATAGAGATTTTAAATCTGGAGCACTTCTGCAGTTTATTTTTCATTGGGTTGAATCTAGCACTCATAGACTGTGAGCAAAATGAAGTTTTGCTTTATGAAACCTTATTTTCCTTTGGCTAATATGTATGAACAATGCTTGCATAGTTGATGGCCTGAGAAGTAACAGGTATACCTGGTTTTGGCAACAGTAGAATAAAATTCCAAACTGGAGTTGCTTTTAGCTGTATAAAATTAATGACTTGCGATGCAATATGTGTGCCCTCATATGCACATTTAGACCATTGATTTTGGAGTTGTATGATTTTGTTGTAGTATCAGTCTTGCTATTCCAATCTGAAGAGGCTACATTATACGGCACTTAGAAATCAGTGGAAAAGAAATAATAATTGAAAACAAAATCTCCAGTTTATTGTGGGATTTTTTCCAGGTATCTGTATATTTATCTCTGTCTGATCATGAGATCTTCTCTCGTGAAATACGACGTTCTGATTATTTTTCTTGTCTTTCCTTTTAAATCCTGTCTCGACAGAAAGCTTCAGGTGATGTGTCTCGACCTATTCTCATCCAGATTGCAGAATCGGCATACAGATTTGCCCTTGGTTCGGTTGCTGGAGGTTAGTCATGGCTGAGCAAAAGAATATTCATCTTCACTGTTTGGGTTTTTTCTTCTCCTGCCCTTCTTCCCTTTCTGCCTTTCATGTAAGTGTGGAAGGCTTCTCAGTCTTTCCCTTGGAGCCGTGTCTAAGGGATGGGATGACTATAAGATTGGAGGGGAAGGGGTCATCTGGTCTACAAGAGTTTTGGAATTTACGAGCCATTGGAGTTTGCAGATGGTGTTGCTATTTCATTTGTGACCAAACCAGTTTCAGAAGAATCAGATTAATAGTGACGTAGGGCCAGGAAGTGCTTTTGGTTAAAACTGGGAGGTAGTTTAATGTATCCAGAATATATAGTGGAGGAAAAAAGATGCAAGTGATACTTGAGATGTAAATGTGGAAGATGACCGTGGCAGTCAAAGACTGCAAATGCAAAATCATGTTTTCTTATAGCTTGATTTTTATTTGCAGCTGTTGGAGCCACTGCAGTCTACCCAATTGATTTGGTAAAAACTCGAATGCAAAACCAGCGCTCTACAGGCTCTTTTGTGGGAGAACTTATGTATAAAAACAGCTTTGATTGCTTCAAGAAAGTGCTACGTTATGAAGGTTTCTTTGGGCTTTATAGAGGTAAGTTTAAAAGGTGGTATATACTAAAGATAAGATACTAATAAAAGTTCAGTGGGCCTCTGGATTTTTAAGCCTTTTTTGTTGAGACTTCAATTTTGCCTGGTTTGTGCCTTTGCTTCTACTCTGTTAAAGATGAAGTGTTTGCAAACTTCTTAATAATTAAAACCTTACTGTAATGAGAACATTCTAGGACCTCTCTGTCCTTTCCTTCCTCACCTGCAATAGGGCAACAGTAGCAATTTCCTACAGCAAAAGTATACTGTTAGTCAAGTTTTTATTTCCTTAGCAGTCCTTAATACCAAGAATGTTTTGTCCTGTTTGATAAGAAGTTAGATCATCTGGTTTTGGGTTTTTGTTTGTGTTCTTTCTTATCTGTTTTCTTTCTATTTAAAAACATAAAAACATAGAGAGAATGTGGTACCTTGTTATTAACCAGATCTCTTTTTGTGGTTTCTTTTGTGACAAAAAGGTCTCTCTGAACCAGTTGCGTGTGCTTCACTAATCATTGGGAATAGTCATCTTTATCAGGTTTTATGTATGCTTCTCCTTCGTTTGTGATTGTTGAGTCAGCCAGAGAGGTTAGCTGGGTTTCAAGCCACTTAGCTTTATATACGTAATCAATACACACAAGTTATGAAGTTAGCTGTTCCAAGCTCCCTTTGTAGTCAATGGAGAAAGCTCCAAAAGCTCATTTGCTCTGTTCAGGATGTAAATCATCCTCACTTTGGGTATTCTAGGTAAGTGCCTGCAGTTAGATGGTGGCGCTTTTTTATTTTGTCCTTGTCCCAGTTCTGGCATCAATGGTGTAAGTTCAGGTAACACAGAAGTAGTCAAAGAATCATGAACTACTGCATGAGACTGCAGTTCTTCTCTGTCACAGAGATAAAGCAAATTATATTTCTGGTATCCCAATTAGTGAGATCTGTTGTCCCCCTCTGCCGTAGTCATTGGGGAGGATTTGAAACTTGCATTACTTATTTCATCTTTAGCTGACTTGCTTAGAAACTTTTTTTAACTTTTGAAAATAAGAATATTGTAATGACAGAAACTAATCGCTAAAAGCAGTTGAGTCAGGAATGAAGAATGGAAGATTTCAGTCAAATACTGTTATGATCTGGGAAAGCCATATGCACCTGAAAAAAAAGTAACAGTTTATAAGACCATGTGTGAAACAACATTAAAACTAAGTGGTGTGATAATGTGCACTCTTTAACATATGACCTGAGTTGCTGGATGTTGGCTAAGTAGCTCCTCTGCAATATACAGGCTTTGTAATTATTTGAGCACAATTGGAGATGGGATGAGACTGTTATTATTGACTGTTTGAGGCAGTTTTTTGAGTAGGCCTAATAATTTAATAAAGAGTATTGACATGGTTTCTATTTCGTAAGTATTTATAGTAATCAGAATCGTAAGAAGTCCCCGTTATTGCCTAAAGAACAAAATGTATTCCCTGCAAATGTATGTCTGCTCCTTCCAGGATCCTGAAAGAATAAATATGCAGAATTCCACTATTATCTGCTTCTGTCTTAATGAAACTCTGAAGCACAGTGATTTTTTCACCTGGGGAAAAAAACCCACAGTAATGTCATAAATGCATATTAACTCCATTTGCTTGTCATGGTTTTGGAGTGATTTTTTCATTGCCAAATTGGGGAACTTTAGGAACCTTCATCAGTATAGCTTGTCCTTCTGTTCTCCATCCCCTTCACTACTTTTCAGTCTTCCAAGGAGTACTGAATAGTGAAATCTCAGACAGTTTGGTGGAGCTGAACTTCTAAACACAGGGCAATAATCAGGATTCTGGATTATATAGTAGAAATCGTGTGATGGCAAAGAACACCATCATTTCAGAGGCAAATTGAGACCTGCATTTCTACGGATCCTCTACTTAAAGGGCACCCTGATTTAACTTCTTTTTTTAAAGAGTCAAATAGAGAAAACTCCTTGAAAATGTGGAGTTTCCTCTGTGCAGTTCTGTAAATTTGGACTGTTGCTTGCTGTCTAAGGAGATGATGATGGAGAAAGTTGAGCAACTGAGTGCAGAATGAAGGTTTCCGGGTAAGCTTGAGAGGACAAGAAAATTTGAAATTTTATAGTTTAGTATATTGACCCAATTTAATGCAGTAAACTTAAAACAAGAATCATCTCGTTCTGGTCTTAAATACTACACTGGGTAAGACAAACTACAGAGTACATTACTTTTCGCTGTTCATCAGTAAGTGGAATTCTTTCTTACACTGTGGTGCATTCAGAGTTCAGTAAATGCGGGGGGTTTTCCCCAGAGGAGGAGGGAGTAGTCATTGGTAGAGTTCTCCTGCTTAGCTGAATAGTGATGCAAAACCTTTTAAAAAAATTATAATAGAAGCATTTGGAGCAGTGGTCTCTTTGTCATGATGCACTGCAAGAAAGCAAACAGGAATTATAAACCCTACTCTGAACTCAGCCATTTCAGATGGTATTTTTAATACAAGGCACATATTTCCATCCAGTAAAGTGAACTGATTTTTCTTTTTTGTATCATTATTTTATTCCAAACTCGAAAAGGGCAAAACCACCGTATTCTAAACCACCATCTCAGATAAGGATAAATTACACCATCTTGTGGATATAAAGAGAGCACTAAATTTTGTTTAATGTCAATTTGATTCTAAGGATAATCAGTATTTTCACTGAGAAGATACTTTGATTTAAAAAAACCCTCCAAACATGATACAAACCTCTGTAGAATCTTAATAATATGCATTATTTGAATGCTGTGTTGTTAGATTCGGGCTTTTTAAGACTGTACATCTGAGATACATTTTTCATCTGTCGCTTTCTCAGCATGGCTGGAAAGAATACTCATCTCATATACCTATAATTTACTGTTGTGACTACATTTATCCCTGAAATACATATTTAGAAACTCACAGGTATTTATATATTTGCAAATATAAGAAAATTTTGGAAGCTGCAGTTTGTCAACATCTCTTCCAGCAGATAAGGTCACCTATATTTCTTAATATTATTTTAATCAGAAGTCCACCTGATGAGTCACAGAATGTTTCACAGTCTTAAGCAGTGCGTTTAGTAGAGGTTATTTCACCTATACTTGATAGAAATTTTATGGGAAATTTAAGTACCAGAGATAATATGTAGCTCATGAAAATGTTCAGTAGCCATGCTGTTAATGCTACTTCTCCTAGAGGATGAAAAAGACAGGAAATGCTGCAGAAGACTCTGTAATCAGTGATCATTAACTGTTAAGGAACTTGTTAGTTTTATTTCTTCTGATGGTGCTTCTAGCACTGCAGTGACTCCAGATGCCCTCTAATCTTAGATTTTAATCATTCATTCATCATCCAACTTCATTATTACTGATGGACTCCCATGCTAATGATACAACAAGACCGTGGCAGAAGCTTTCCTCCAGAAGTATGCAATGAAGTACAATTTTTTTAGAATGGAAGTACAAGCCTACTCCTACCCAAAGTTCTGTCGAAGCACAAAATCTTCAAGAAACGCCCCATTTCCAGTCTGAGGGAGCTGTGCTTGAATGGCAACTGGTGATTAATTGTCCAATTTCTTGTGTGAATCCTGTAATAGAAAAAATTGGCAGTATTCTGTACTGCCTTTCTGTCAGATGTCCAAATGGTTTCAAATATTTTACCTAGACGGAGCAACAACTCCTTCAGCCAGTGGGTTTTTCTACTATGAAGGGAAAGTCATGTCCATTACACAGTGTGAAACTGAAGTTTCACTTTCAGATGTCTGAAAAAATACTTTGGCCAAGTAAGATTTTTTTTTTTTTCTTTTTTTTTTTCTTTTTTTTTCTTTTACTGGATGCCATCACTATAGCTGGGCTGGATGAGCTATTGCATGTATATTCACAATGTATTTAGACTGCTTTCAGAAAGTAACTTCTATGATGTTGCAAACTGACTGTAGCTCTTGGTGCTTTCTCTCGCATATACCTTCACCTGCCCATAGAGTCCTACTATGACAGTGTGTCAAATATGAAGTGGTACATGGTAATTGCTACTAAAAAGCCTTGGATATATAAAAACGTGTTGAGTAACGTTTGCTACATACTATACTAGTAGGCTGCCTATGTGCAAAAAGTTATTCTCTGATGTTATAAGAGGCATACATTTTTAAGATGCTGTCAGACATTTCTAAGACTGTCCTACATCTGTGTATGTGTCATATTGCTGATCTGCTAATGCATAGTAACACTGAAAAATTCCCAGCATGTCAGGATAACCCCAACAGAAAAATGATATCTTCATATGTGTCCCTTGATGTGCTTGCTTTCTTCCAAAACTTAACATCTTTATTATGTTCAGAAATCGTTCAACAGTGTTTCAGGGCTCTCATCAAAACAATAAAGAAAAGAGAATTTAGTTTTGATGGTCATAACATATAGAATGCATAGGTACTACTTACAGATAGCTTTATTACATAGGTATGAGAGCAAACGAAGAGTCCCTCTACCTTCCTAAGGCCGAGGTGGTATCTGGCAAGGCTATAAAATATAGTATTAAAATTAATGCTGCCTTTTTTAGAATACTGTATGCTATCTTGCAGTAAACATACATGGCATTATCTGTAATTAAACTTAAAAAGCACTTTTATACTCTAAAATTGTGTGTGAAGTAGAGAGACAAAAAGAAAATAATGCCCTGGGTTTTTGGCTGTTCCATTAGGTTTTGGGGGTTTTTTTGTTGGTGGGATTTTTTTTTTTTTGTAACTTCTACCTGTTCTTTTTAATCTTTCTCTTTTACATTGAAGTTTTATGGAAAGTTTTGAGTTGTAACAGTCCCATTTAGATTTGAGTGCAAAAGGAATGGACCAGATGGGAAAAAAAAACCACTTGTGCCAAGATAAATATGTTTTTCTCCATTTTTACAAGTGCCTTTACAAATGCAAAGTCTTAGGAGCTGAAAAATGGTAAAAAGGCCATCTTCAGATCAGTCTAGTGAAAATCAATTTGATTTGTCCTGCTCATGTTGCTTCTAAAACTGGAGGTTCATACACATCTCCCAACTGGACTATTTTTATAATTTTATACCTTCATATTTTAGAATGTCTTTTTCTGTAGTTCATTTGATACAATATAACTTCAAAGTCATGTTATATTTAGCTTAGGTGTAGTAATATATGTATATGTGATTTTAAAATTAATGATCTCCAGGTTCTTTTGGAATTACATATCTGCTTACAGACCTGCTCTAATTCTACTGGATTAGATTTAGAATCAGGTACTGTGCTTGTAAAGTAAATGGAATGTTTTTTAATCTCCGAAGATAGAAAGTTCATTAGCCATAATGTCTATACAAAGCCACACACATCCTATAGCAAGATGTGAATATCATAGCAGTTACAAAGATAATTTTGTCTGTATAAGGCTAAAACTGAAAAGAATCCTATTCATTGTATATCCTTGTGTTTTATTCATAGTGCTGTAGAAAATGTAGTATTTAATTACACAGTTCTGACTATCTTAATGGTTTTTCATTAAAGTCTGGATTCAAGTCACCTGTGCAACTAAAACCGTTCAAGAAATTCAAATTTTGAAATTTAACTTACTCTGCAGAATCTCTTCTTTTGAGCAACTGCATATGAACTTAGCGTTATCGTATTCTTTGTTTGAATATTCAGCCATATGATCATAATTCAACATAATTGTTTTGGGTAAATGTTAGGTGTGTATGTACATCAACTATATATGCAATTACTTTTTTTGACACTTGAAAAACAAAAATGCTAATACAGGTGTAAAATTTTAAAGGCATTAGTATATAAATATGGCTGGCCCTCCTGCTACCACAACACAAATGGTGCTATTCTCCAATGTCATTTCCTTATTAAGAGCATCAGTAGTAACCAGTAAAGCTGATGGATGGTAGCAGGAGGGAAGAATACACTAATCCAGTGCACATACATCTTTCTCTTTGTTATTCTGATGTTTAGCGACTTGGGAAAATGCTTTTTGGCAAGTTAGCTCTTAGATGTGGAACTTAATTGTTGTCTTTTTCCCCAAAAAATAAAACCATGGAGAGGTGAAAATGTCAGGCTTTGTAGAAAGTATCCAAAGTTGCTGCCTGAGCTAGTGAAACAAAGGGGGTCTGCACCAGAAACTGTAGCCAGGGTGATTTTTCTCACATTTCTGAATGGTGTCCTAATTTTGTTATGTTGATGAATGCTGGCAACACCATTCTAGCCTCAGGCTTAGTTGGTAAGCTTGGCGTATTTTTAGGTTGTATAGTCCAAAAGTTTACAAAATATCGACCGTTCACTTCAGGCAAGTGAAGCCAGCAGTCAGAGATTCCCAATTCCAGTTCTCTAGTGCATCACATCTAGCAAAATAAATTAGGATATTCCATACCTGGGAAGAAAGCAGCATAACTTCCTTTGTTTTAAGAACTGGTGAATTGGCTGCGCAAAGAGCTCAAGAATGTAATCAAGCATGTTTGAATATTTTGCATTATTTTGATTCCTATCCTCTCGGGTCCTGCTATCTAATGCCATTGGTTTTACCAGAAAAAGGTACTGCTCTCATGATCTTTGAAGTGGATGTGTCGTGTATCTCACAAAATTAATTAGAAAGTCTTAATTTTTGTGTGAAGATGCAGAAAATGTTAGTTTAGGACAGAGTACTGAAACGTAGTTGGCAAATCTGGATTAGTGTTAAATTGAGCTAATATCACATTTAAAAAAGCTAAAGAAACCAGTAGGTATAGACAGTCATAGCACTTGAAGTGGTAGCACAAAGTTTGTTCTCAAAATGAAATGTTTAAGTATTCTCATTAAATATAAGAACACAAAATTGCTGTAAAAATTGCCCATTTCTAGATGGTGATCTCTATATATATTGGCTGATTTGTTTAGTTAATACCAAGTTACTTGATGCAATGAATTCTCTATTTCCATGTTACAGGTCTGTTACCACAGCTATTAGGAGTAGCACCAGAGAAGGCCATAAAACTTACTGTAAGTTTGCAAATGGATTGTTTTCACATTTCTCCACATTGTAAAGTCCATCTAATTACAATTAGTGCATTAAGGATTTTTATCCTTAATGTGTCAGCAGCAATGCAGAGTGTTCCCTGGGGATCAGTATTGGGGCCAGTTCCGTTTAGTATCTTTATCAATGATCTGGACGAGGGGATCAAGGGCACCCTCAGTGAGTTTGCAGATGACACCAAGTTGGGAGGAAGGGTTGATCTGCTCGAGGGTAGGAAGTCTTTACAGAGGGATCTGGTCAGGCTGGATCGATGGGCCGAGGCCAATCGTATGAGGTTCAAGAAGGCCAAGTGCCGGGTCCTGCACTTGGGTCACAGCAACCCCATGCAGCGCTACAGGCTGGGGGAAGAGTGGCTGGAAAGCTGCCCAGTGGAAAAGGACCTGGGGGTGTTGGTCGACAGCCGGCTGAATATGAGCCAGCAGAGTGCCCAGGTGGCCAAGAAGGCCAACGGCATCCTGGCCTGTATCAGAAGCAGTGTGGCCAGCAGGAGCAGGGAGGTGAGCGTTCCCCTGTACTCGGCACTGGTGAGGCCGCACCTCGAGTACTGTGTCCAGTTTTGGGCCCCTCACTACAATTAAGACATTGAGGTGCTGGAGCAGAGAGGAGAGCAACAAAGCTGGTGTAGGGCCTGGAGCACGAGTCTTATGAGGAGCGGCTGAGGGAACTGGGGCTGTTTAGCCCAGAGAAAAGGAGGCTGAGGGGAGACCTTATCTCCCTCTACAACTACCTGAAAGGAGGTTGTAGTGAGGTGGGGGTCGGTCTCTTCTCCCAAGTAACAAGTGATAGGACAAGAGGAAATGGCCTCAAGTTGCGCCAGGGGAGGTTTAGCTTGGATATTAGGAAAAATTTCTTCACCGAAAGGGTTGTCAAGCATTGGAACAGGCTGCCCAGGGAAGTGGTTGAGTCACCACCCTTGGAGGTATTTAAAAGTCTTGTAGATGTGGTGCTTGGGGACATGGTTTAGTGGTGGGCTTGGCAGTGCTAGGTTAGTGGTTGGACTGGATGGTCTTAAAGGTCTTTTCCAACCTAAACAATTCTATCATTTTATGATTTTTGCTTGATACGAACTTAATTACAAAAAGCACAAAGCAACTGTTTATATCTGACTTGTGAACATTACAAATGGCATACAAGTCACCTGCAGATATATATATGTACATTTTAAGAATCTTACTGAAAACTTGTTTTTGGACTCGCTCCAAAATGTAACAAGCTTATTCAACTTGTTCAGCTCATCTGCTTGTTTGTAAGTAGCACAGGCCTTTGGTTTCACTTCTTAGCAAAAAATGGGTAATTATTTATTGGATTTGGAGGGCTTTTGTTTTTGTGGTTCCTATATGTTTAATTCCAGTGCAACAGGAGATAATATGAGCATGCAGTGTAGTGTTGGTAAGAAAGGAATTTGTTTGCATGAAATTTTTTTCCTAAATGTTTTGCTTCTGTAGTTTTGTTATTTCTTGAATGATTTTAAGGCACTGAAGAATTTCTTATTATAACCCAATCGTAAAGTATTGGTTATTCAATGGTAAGCTAGTATTCACCAAAGCTTGTAGTATGCATTTTTTAAAAAGAAAGTACTTAATGCTATTAATTGCGTTACTATTGTGTTAAAACTTATTATTGAACATTCTGATATTAATTTGAAATTATTTTAAATTTTTAAATGTAGTGAGCATTTCTAAAATCTTAAGTGATTTTATCATTAATTTCCAGAGAATGTTTTTATTATTTAGTTAGTGATTGTTATCTTTTTTCAGTAATAAATATTTGAATTGTGCTGCAAATCTTTGTTAGAAAGAAGAACACAGCTTTACAATATTTCATATAAAATCTAAGATTTGTTTGATATCTGTTAGTTTGGTAGCTTCATGGATATATTTGCGTTTTCAGTTGCACAGAATTTGCAGCTGATGTTTTCTCCAACCTTTTAATTTATCAGCTTTCATAAATGTTTGTTTTTTAAGGTTAATGATTTTGTGAGAGATAAGTTTATGACTAAAGATGGCTCTGTCCCACTGGCTGCAGAAATTCTTGCTGGTGGCTGTGTAAGTATCTTTAATTTCCTTCATATGAGATTCATGAAAGTGCGGTGTGTAAGATTAACTATGTGGACTAAGACTTCTGTTTAACCACAGATCCAGTTCAAGAGCAGACTCTACTAGAGCATCTCAATTCTTTCCTAGATAGGCCAGCCGTTCTTGATGAAAGGGTAAATGTTTCTGTGCATCGTGTCTTTTAACTGCGCTGTATAATTCTCACAGCTTAGAGTTTGTTTCCTTAATAAAGAATCTGTCTTTATTCATGTTGGCTGTAGCTTATAGCCTAAAGAGGATTCATGCTAACCTTTCCAGAACTTAATAATGAGTTACTACTTTGTGGCACCCACTCCGCCACGTCACTTCTTTCCGACGTGTTATTGCACCCACTAATTTTCACTTTTTACAGTGATACTGGCTTTTTGAAATGGCAAAGACTACTCATGCTTCTTTGAGTTCATAGCAGACGTAGGCTGTGTAATGTTAACTGAGTACATAATGCATTCCTGAATGTAGGCTGTATTTAAAACCCACTAAGTTTTTAAGAGTGTTTTGCTTGCACAAAGTAGTATCTTAATGAACAACTGGCATATTACTGGGTAAATGATAATACTTCACGGTTTGATCTAGTTCTGTCTGTTCATATCATGGCTTACTTTATCTGGCGTATTGATTTTGTTCAAGCAAATGTAAATACTTTAGGTAAAATGAATAGTTGTTCAAAGACCAGCACACTTTACAGATAAAGAACACTGTTTATTTAAACCGGCTTTGATCACTGGGGCAGAGCAATGTTGGTATATTTTCAATCTATCTTTGTTTCTGCTGTCATAAGACAGATGAGGTCACATTTTCAAGCAGCTTCTACCTGTGTCAAAAACTACAGTGAGCAGCAACTTAAAAACAAATGCCTGTGTCTTAACCTCAGTAGGTGCGGAGATTTGTGCTGTATGTGCTTGCAGAGAGTGTACTATGATTATCTGAGCCTTAGGGTGCAATGGCTAGGTTGCATTGCAGACTGAGAAGCCCTGGCTTTCTATAATTCTCAGGAGATGGGGCAGGATTTGGCTGGTGTCTGACTGCTCCTTCTGTTTGATCACTGACCTGTTGTAGACTGCCAGGTAGGATCCCCTTGTTCTGTAACTTTAGGAGCATTCGGGGGAGAAAAAAAGAAGGGGAGGGAGAGAAGAATGTGGGTCCCTAAAGCTCTAAATAAAAAGCATGCTGTAAATGAAGGAAAAATGCAATAAAGTGCTTGCAGAGTAAAAAGTATTTGCCCCTTACACTAATAAAACGTCTTATGAACATAGCAGCCATAGAGAATTCAGCAAAATTTTCATTTAAAATGTCATTTGATCTAGGGTTTTTATTTTTACAGACTGCTGTGAATTTTTTAATGCAGTACAAAAAGCACTCTTTACAGAGAGCTGTCATTCATGAGAATGCTGCAGCAAGCTTTTTGCCAGTAGTTCATCGTAAACTAAGGATCTGCTTTAAGAGATAGGTGGTTTGAGACATATTTTAAACGTGCTGTAAATGTTGGCTTGTCCTATTTGGTATTTGAAATATATATTAACAATGAGATGCTGCATAAAGTTGTAGCAGTAGACTTGTGGTGGCAGAATGCCTTGAGTTTTCTTTTAACTGGAGTGCTCCACTTAAGGGCATAGTCTGGTGCCAGGTAGATGGGTTGCAACTTGTCTTTTCTGCAGGTGGTCTTTGGGGTTTTTTTTTTTGTAATTTTAAATCCAATTCAGACTAGCAACAGAGACTATCGTTACAAGTGGTGCCTAGTTTTTTGGGGTGAATTTTTCTCTCATGGTGTAAACACATGCATAAAATACGAGATGCCAAAGACAGGCTTTTTCCTATAGATTTCAGTGTTGTATTGGCCTAACTTTCTGTCCCTGTTTAAGCCAACGTGAAACCTGCGATTTCACTGTGGAAACAGGAAGGACACTCTTGAATGCTTTTGAAAATTTTCAGTCTTGGATTTTTACCTCATTTCACAATGTAGTAATCGCTTATGTGGGAGGCAAGAAGACAGCAGCGCATGATGTGTTAAGAGTCTAAAAAGGGGCAGCCAACTAAGATGAATTTCATAAAAGACACCTGCCCTATCACCTTTCTGCTCTGAGTATCTAATTCTCAGCTGTGATTGTGTTACAAACACAGATGTTAAATTTTCCTTCTTCAGTGGTTCTGTTTCCTTGGAGTGTATTCGTTGCTTATGGAAGGGCGGCGTGCTGGGATGCATACTACATTTTAATGTTTTAAATACCAGCCCTGTGAGTACAGTATAGCATTAATACCTTAGAACTGGAGGACCGAGCAGATACTTGGATGGTTTGGGTTGTTCAGTAACACAAAGGGCTTTGAAGGGGTCAGTATCACCTGAGTAGCTCCACTCCGCTGTTTGCCCAACCATTGCCAGGCGTTGACTTTTAAGTCCCCAAGGAGTTCACTTTGCATGATAATTACTGAGAATTAGTACACATGGCTGACTTTTGCACTTGTAACTAAAGCTGATTGTTTCATTGAACAAGTCTTTTTCTGTTTTGTAAACTGTTTTCTCTCCTGGGAAAAAAAAAAGAAGAAAAGAAGAAAATAGCAAGATCTTTTACTTCATGACCTCGTGGCACTTAGTTCAGTTAACAGCCTGTTTCATAGCTTTTTATTATGTGAAGATGAAAGTGATAGGTTGGTTGAGATTTTTTTTTTGTTGAGACCCCCAAGAACATAATTAAAAGTATAACCTCTATATTTTTATACAGAATCTTAAGGAGGGTTGTTATGTAAATTACTAACTCAAAATTTCCATCTCCTTTGTTTGTAAGAAATTTTCCTACTGACTATGGTATTTGTTACCCATAAAAATATATGTAACTTCCAGATTTGCACAATGCCTGACACCCTCCATGAACTCTGGTCTCTGCTGTTCATTTAGGACACTCATTTCTCATATGAATCCTATATAGCCTTTATCATCATTATTAGACTAGTAAAAAGCTTTGGTTCCAAGACATATTGTAATGATACCGTAGAGCTAGGATCTGCTGAGCACTCTAAACCACTGACGTAACCTCCTTGAAGGAAAAAGTGCACAAATATACTAGGTTTGATTTCTGCTAATGCTGTAACTTACCTTCAGGGATTCTTTAATAAAGGGATGATCTTGGGTAAGCTGTAAGTACAACTTGAAATCTTTTTACAGTGGCAATAATCTTGAAGTTTCTGTAAGCTTTTTTCCATGGTCTTTCAATTTATTTTATATTTTAAATAAAAAATAATCACTAATCATACCGAGTTTAGCTGCTTGCTTCTTTTAAACTTAATTCACTTAAAAGCTTCTGTTAAAAGTAACCTGATTTTTTTGATACAGCACTGTTGTTATTCTTATTTTTTTTGTTATATTAACCAATTGAAAATTTTGTTTGTAAAAGTGGCATAAATATTATTTTGGTGGTTTTGAGGTGTTTCTTTAACACTAAGCTTTTAGGTGAGACAGTTATTTCGTTTAGTTCCTTAAATAAAGCAGTTCCATGTTTAATTGAAAAATTTACGTTGTGTGTCTGGAAGTAACCAGGAAGGAGATGCAAAGATGCAAAATTAAGAGTAATCATAAAACACACACAAAAATATTAAGAAAAACAGAAGTATAGCATGACTAAAAAGAAATAGTTGTATAATATATGTTGCCTTGTCTGCATATAGTAATACAATTATATAGGTAAATTGGAGGCTTAATTTTCAGCAAGAAAAAAGCATTTTGCTTTATTAACCTTTGCTTCTGCTCTCCCTTCTCTTTCCTTTTCCACACACAGTCTTTTCCTTTGCAGCTGCTCAGTGTGTGCTCACTATTAGCCAGTTTAAATCATGTAGCGCAGTACAATTACAGACCCCGTACAGATCTGCTTTTATTTAAGTTGTCAATACAATTTTAGGCATATTTCTAGAGACTTTATAGTAATCGTAATAAAGTTAAAACATATTGGACCTGCTTGGACAACCTCAACTCTGCTATGGAACATAAAAATTAGATACGGTTAAGATGGAGTTCATCTAGAAAGTGCAAAATCCTGTCCAGAATTAATTTTTATAAAGGAATATGATGTGAAATTTCAATTGAATTGTGCCGAATAAGTGATCCAGTACAAATAGTTTTATAAAGCTACTTACAACATCTATTTTATGTTTCAGAGAGTAATAAAGATAAGTCCACATCTGAGCTGCATTTTCTCTGTGGCAATGCAGTGGAGGTAGAGGGTGTACGGACTGCAATTCCCACACTTCTTAGATCTCTTACTTGCAAAAATTTAGACATTTCTCAGTTGTAGGCTAAAGGAGACTGAAGGTGTCATTATTGCTTTCATTATTCAGAAACCTAAATCTCTCAAAATTCTATTCTGTTTGGCAAAGAAGGCTGAGCTATGGATAGAATGAAACTGAGCATTATGTATTCCAGGGGGAAGAAAAAAAATCTCTGCATGTATATCTGAAAAAAGAACAACTGCTATCACATAGAAAAGTTTTGGTATAGTTTATTGAGATAGTTAAGCAATCATGGTCTTCTGATGATTGCTCATATTAGCTTTGAAAGCAAATGGCATGCATCTCTTGAACTCTTAATAGATTTGTTCTCGAAGGTCTGTTCTCCTTGTAGTCAGGCATTACTTTCAAGGGGAGTTCTACCTGCATGTGTAGAAGCCCAACATTCACATTTCTTGTTTAAGGAAAAGTTCAGAAGCTCCTGATAAATTTTTTTTTTCCTTGATTAAATTAAAAGCTACTTTCTTTTTACATAAAATTTATGTTGTTAAATAAATTAATTAGAGTTAAAGTCTATTAAATATAATTAATATAATGTAAAAGAATATACTATAATTAATTAGGTATTTTTAAAGTGTAGTTTTCTCCTCTGAACCACTGTAATTGGAGTTATTTTCAGCATACTGAAAATAATTTAAACTAATTGTAAACTTTTGGTACAAAAAAATGCAGCTAGGTCTGGACTTCAATTTAACTTCACATTTGCAAACCTGTTGTATTTGAACACTGCTCTGTTTTAATTGTCTCTGATTAATTTTCATCTAATCTTAGATTTAAGCCTTGTAATGAAGTTTGGGAAGGCAACATACAGTAACATGATAGCCCTTCCAAGAGATTGTACCAAAGGGTGGGGAAGTGCCTGGTGTCCAGTTCCTGCTTATCTTTGACCTCACCCCACATTTCCTTGCAGGTTTGGATGTTTTAAAAGTAGTTTGCTCAAATTTTCACACAGTCATACCTGTTTAAACTGGCCTTTCCTGAAAGCAGTAAGGAGTTATGCAGAACGTGATTTCACTCTGTTTTGAATTTTCCTTTTGGACTGGCTAATGTAATTTTAATTTTTTTCCAGAGGTATTTTCCCATAACAAATTAGAGGTGTTTTTCCGTTTTGCTTCCCCTCTCCTCTTCCTTTTCAGTTCCCTTCTCCCCTAAAAAAAAAAAGAGAGTGAGAGAGAGGGAATTTTTCAAACTGTAGAACAAGAAGGGATTCATCGGTATAGGTTGATATGTTTCTGATTGTAGAACCGAACAGTTCTGAACTCTAAAAAAGCCCATTTTTTTCCAACAAGCATACTTAATATCTTTCCATTTGAAATGTATTCTTTTTTTTCCTATTATATTAAAAATAATGACTGCAAAATTTTATATGAACATACATTACAGTTTAAAACAAGTATTTGTTTTGACAATTATATTTTATTACACATCCCTTTCTCCTATTACTCCTTTTTCTACTTGCAGTAAAATATTTTAGTGTTTATGAGTGCAGGTTCCAAAAAAAACCCCAAAACAAAGCCTCAAACTCAAATCAGGAATTAAAATCTAGCTTTCTATGAGAAAAAGGAAGATATTTATGATGTCACGGTAATTTATGATGTGACCAAGAAATAATGGGTCACAGTTTTAATACAGCTACCATGCTTTAAGACTTGAAAGGTCTGTAAATCATTAAATGATTCTACAACTAGTCAAAATAGACAACTAGAGCAGACAGAGCCAAATGTTAACATATTTGACAGGTCTGTAACTTAATTGCTTTTATAATGCCAATCAAGTAGGCTCCACTTTGATTTTTTTTTTTGGCTAGGCTTCTGAGAACTGAATTACCTATAACGTGGAAAATATCAAATCCACAATTTTAATTTTTTTCCCACTGCAGACTTGGTCAGTGCTTATAAACAAACCATACTCCTGTTTGTTTCTGTTTAGCCAGGTCATTAATATACAATTGTAGGAGAATCGTCACAACTTGTATCCAAGTCTTGGAAATCTGTCTGAAGCAGTAGCAGGAATGTACTTCTGTTCAGACTAATTGCAATTCTATTTATGAGCACTTTTACGTGAGCGTTTGAAGGAGCTTGCTTTACATTTTATGTACACTTGGACGTTAACAAGACTGTGATTCTAGCAGCGTTCACTGTTTGAGCTGCCCAAAGTAAAACCTTAGCCAGACCAAGAGAAAGCTGTCCTCGGAAGACAAGAAGGATTAACTGGAGAAAAACACAGTTCTGCCTGAGCAGCATGAAAGCTGTTTCTGTGCTAGCCTGGTCAGGGTAGTGAAAAGCAGATGATTGAGGGCTCAGGAAATCTCCTCACGATCTGAAGAAAAGGTATTTACTATATGAACTCCTGTTGCTAAAGAGCATTATCAGAATCCTGTATAGATAGGACCACAGATGAGAGGACACAAAATAGCATGAAATGGCTTGTCTGGATTTTTGAAGCCTGGCTTTATCAGAAAAAAAGGTAACATAGAACCAAGCTTTTGAGAACCCAGTATGCTTTGCCCTTGACATACAGTGCCACATAATTAAGGTTGTCACCTTTGAAATCTATAAGAAAAACAGTCACTTTGGACAGATGTCTGTTAGTCGGTAGCTCTTCTGGTAACAGGCAAGTCCATAGTGAAATCACCGTTGCAGCAGCCCAACATAATTCATCTGATGCTCTTGGGATCTTTTGCCATACAAACACCAAGGCTTTTAGAGGTAGTTTGAAGCACTGCAGTGGCACTCCATAAATCTGGCTTCTAAGCCTTGTTCTGTCATAGAGTTAGTATGTGATTTTTGTGGTAAATCATTGAATAGTTCTATGCCTTAGTTGCCCTTTATTATACAATGAGGATGGTAATTCTTGCATCCCTTGAGTGCATTTTTAATTTAGATTTTTTTTTTTTTTATGATGGGGAACAGTCTTTATTTTGTGTCTGTACAACGCTCAGCACTTTAGGAACCTTGGCTTTCATTAGGATTAATGGATGGTAGCAAATGCACAAGATAACAAGGTGCATCTGGCAGCTGGCAAGGAGAAAGGGCCTGGGACAGTGTACAATATTCAGTATGACTGAATGTGATAAACAGTTGACTAAAAATTTTGGAACTTGCACCTGCTTGTCTTTTTGTAAACTGAATGAGTAACCAAGACATTGTAGATGATTTCTTTTACAGAGGTTGATTTGGATAATTATATAATATGTTGCTTATATATTTTAATGGTTGCCATTACTTGCCATAATTGCTATCCCTGGGTGATATTGTTGGGAAATATTAACACTCTAATAGCAGTAGTAGTCCTTTCTTCATCTATGAAACCTTGAAAGGTGATATGTGACAAGTTGCATGGGATGCAGAAGAAAGATCTAGGCTGACCCTAAATGCTCTTAGCTGAGAACAGGAAAAAGGCTATGATTTGAAGTAGGTAATAAGGTTAATTAGAGGCACAAGAACAGTTCATGGTCAGTAGAGATGAAAGGAAAAGAATCTAGTACTTTCTTCTGAGATGGAAAACACAGAATTTTCTTCCTGAATTGCAAGCTGTATTCTCTTCAGAACCTACACTGAAGCTTTCAAATTGAGATGTGAAAGCCCTAGGAGATTTGGGTCTGGTGTGCTCATTTCTTATCTAATCTCATAAGGGCACAAAATGCAGTTACATTAAAAAGAACAGGAATTTCTTGTCTTAGTGTAGTGAGGGGGGTGAAAATCTGTTTATTTTCCAGTAAATTTTATTACAAGGTGATTTGAACACGTGAAGAAGTAGAAAACATTCTGACTTCTTAAATTGGAGCGTTGTTAAGCGATTGTTATTAAACTAATTTTTTTTCACTACAGAGTGGGTTTTATTGCCTCATGGACAAAAAAAAATACCTCAACTATTTCTACTTTTCCCTTTCATTCAGTAAAGTAGGAAAGTAGAAGGACGCATGTGATAGACAGTACTGTATTACTGTACAAGGCTATACTGCCATCGAGAGGTGCTGGGTGATATCATACCAGTGCAGAGTTGAAGAACTGCAAAAATGAAAAAAAAAACCAAACCAGCTCGTTTTTAAAAATTCACATGTGTGTGGATGCTTAGCTAGCTCTCCGTGTGTTAAAGCACATTGAACGTTTTACAGGGATGCAGATTTCTAGCTATGTGTGTATGAGGAGTTCTTGGATGACAGAGGTATTTCCCTTTTATTTTCTTGCTTTACATCGAATGAGACCGTAAATGCATGTGATTAGGTCAAATGTTAAATTCTTTCAGAATAATATGGGCCCTTTGTGGGCCCTTACAGATAATTATCCATGCAGTACCTCTAGGTATCTACTCCTATAAATAACTCAAAATTGCAGTTTTTATTTTAATCACATGATAATAACTGAAAAGTAATAGATTTGCTTTTACAGTCAGATCATTTGTTTCTTTAAAAAATGATTGGAAGAGGTGATAAGGAATTCAGAGTTGAGGGTATTCAAGTTTGTAACTTCAGTATGGAAAAATTGGTGTTACTGGGAAGTATCTATATTAAATGGTTGAAGAAGTTGATTTTTGTGACACTTGGTGAAGAAACCATTAAGCTTGACCGACCTGAGCTTAAACTGTGTTTATTCTGGCCAAAAAAGTAGTTTTCAAATTCTGACCTTTGGGAGCATATTTCAAAATTTTAAAATGACATACACTTTCAACTGCAAAAGTTAGCAAACAAGAAGGCAACGTTCTTCAACTTTTGGCCAAACAGAATGAATGAGCAGGGTGATACAATGTGCTGATGATGTTTTGTCTGTTTTTTCCATAACAGTTTATACCAGCACCTTGAAGAGACTGGAAAAAAATAGGTTGATGAGATTTCTTTCATTGCATTCACTATGCAAAAACTCAGAAGACAGAAGCCATGCTATTGTGATTCAAGCTACTGATTTGGAGATCAGGATACCTGGAGACTCTTACGTGTTTGAGCTAGGGGGATGCACACACTGGGCATACAATTAACCTCTTTACCTCAAATCCCCTTCTTGTAAAACTGGAGTCATTGTACTTTCCTCACAGGAGCACTGGGAGGAAATACTATTAATATTTATGAGACACTTGCATACTATGATGATGAATAACACAATAGGAGTTACCAGTACTAGACAAGCAAGAAATCATTTCATTAGAGAGTATAGTAGCCATCTCCAGTTTGCCCCCCCCCCCCCCCCCCCCCCCCCCCCCCCACCATTTGGAGAGTAAGGAGCTGCAGTTACCAGCACAGATGGTTAAATAACAGTGATAAAAGCTCCCCACCAGGCAACTGTACTTGTTACCGCTAGAACTGCCTCTGCACGGGCTGATAAACCAGCCTTCCTCTCCATCACAAAGCAGGCAGGTGGTAGAAACCCTCCTACCGACACCCTCTGTCAGGTATTGTGTGGCTCATCACTTTCAGTTATTCACCATTTGATTTTTGGAGTGTATCTTTGATCAAATTCAGAGGATGACAAAGGTTGTTCAGGGAGTTCTGGGCTAGTACCTGGACAGTTTTGTGGAAAGACTTCACTGGAAATTTCTGATGTCTTTCTTCAGACCTGCTTTGTGGGCAGCAGAACTGGTAGTCTTTTTAGTAGTGCCTGGTGCGTGCAGGTCTCAGTGCTTTAAAAATCTGAATGCAGCGAGCTTGACTGTATGAGGTGGGTAAATAGTAGGATCCCCATTTTTCAAATAGCAAGCTGAAGCAGAGGAAATCTTGTGTGATTTACTCACAGCCACAAACATCTAATGCTGCAAGTGTCGACGCAGCCAGGTTGGACGTGCAAACATAAACATTTATATGTGCTAGCATCTAAAGTATTTCACTTTTATTTGAATTCAGAAATTATTTGCCTTTATTCTCCTTCAAAATCAGATACCTGTTTCTCTTTCTTTAAATATGGCATTCACTTATAAACACTTTTATACATTTTTTTAAATTGCTCAGTGTTTTGGTGCATTAATAATAATAAACTTAATTTTGTTGTCATCTTTTAAATTTTAATATGGTTTTCCTGTAGTGAAAATTAAAGGAACACTTCCCATGGAGTCATGGCACAATGAACTGCGAGAATATCATACTGAGGGAAAGTAGTTTATTTGTGCTAACGGATCAGTTGGTATGAGTTTTTAAGTAGTGTGTTTTAGAGGAGGGCTGTGGTATAGAAAACTTACAAATGAACAGTATCACTTGCAAATAAACATTATCACCTGCAATTGGGATTTTATCCTTTTAAGAAGAAAATATGTGTGATGGCATGTGGGAATGCTTAGTATTTGTAATACATAGACCCAAATGTTTATTATGTAGGAATCTGTAATTCACCATAAGGACCTTTCCAGGATTTTTTTTTTTATTTTGAGACTTTGCAAGATGAGTAGACAAGTAAAAGAAACAATTTTTTTGTTATGGATGCTTGCTTACTTAATATGTTTCAGTTTAACTGCAAAACTGAAGTCAGCATATGTGCCAAATAATTTATCAGTCTAATTTCTGATGGCAACAAGAATAGCAGTTTTATATGTACCAGGATTCTGGTTTGGTAAAAGCAGTTAAATTAAATTATGCCAATTTGAAAGTCAAAACCAGTTGAGTTACACAAGAGCATGCTTTTTCTGGTCAAAATAGGAAACATTTGGGATATTTTGGGGGTTATGTAAAGACTTTAATTTGTAACCACACTGTGTATGCTCAGTCTAAGTGGTAGACAAGAATAGTTGTTCGTGCGATTTGCCATTTCTTCAGCACATTATTTAAACCATATTACTGGTTTTTTTACTGCATATTTTTATTTTGAATGATAGTTAATCTGAGCTATGATTAATTCTTTTAACATTTAGATAATTTAAAAAAGATGTGCACATAATGTTTACATACTAGACATGGCTAGATGCAAGCACGTTTAAATGCAGCTTATTTCATTTTAGTCATAACCTTCCAGAAAAAAAACAGTTGCTTTTTTGTGGGGTGGGTGAGGGTTGCCCTTTGCATAGTTTGTGTGATTTCAGAACCTAGAGAATGGCATAGCTGTTGGGCCACGTAATTAAGAAATTAACATAAGTTAGAATGACACTGTTGAATTTGGGCCGGATGGAGTTTGAATGAGTATTTTTTGAATACACTTAGGTAACCTTCATGTTACCTTTTTTTCTTGTTTCAAATTTTTAACTCGAGATCTGTCAGTGTAGCAGAAAGGTTATGCCCTCCCTATGTTACATATTGTGAATGAAATGAACTTTACAAGAGCTAGCAGGGAATCTGAAATGCTTGCCACTGTTGTGTTTTAAATCTAACTTTCAAAATCAGTTGAGTGATGCCTTCCCAACAAATGGAGACTGACATGTTAAAAACATTTAGCGGTTCTTGATTAATAGAATCCTTCAGTCTGTAGACCTTCTTTTCTTTATTACCTGGCGCACAAATAACGATGTGGAGCTCAGACTCTTGAATCAAACAGCATTTAATGGCAGTGAAACTGGTAGTTCCGTGGGGTTTTAAAAAAAGTACAATATATCTGCAGTTCTGGTCTTTGGAATCCATGTGTTCTTTGTTTTATGAACTCATGCCAAAATTGAAAAAGCTTCTGCCAGACTTTTACTCTTCAACAGTATGTTTTCACTTTCTGTGTAGTGGCATGCACATCTCAGTTTCTTTACTTAGTTACTAATTCTTCCTTTCACTTTATTACTTGCTTTACAGTGTTCTTGGCTTGTCAGTATTGCATAAGTTGGTGTTGGTGAATGTATTCTTGCAGCAAGAATTGAGCTAGTGTCTGTGTGATGTAATGCAGTGTCCAGCAGTGGCTGACCTGTTTCCTCTCTGTTTTTCCTGACCACTCATCTCGTGGGGGGAGAGGGGGGGTAGATTTCCTACCTTGTGAGCTGCAGTTTATTAACTAATATTAAAACTCTTGTCTGCTAATAGATTAACCGACTGCAGCAGGATTAAAAATGTCTTCTCTTGAATGTAACAGGACATATGCTGCAAATAATGTAGCAGGTTAATGTATTGCCTTCCACTTTTAATTTCAGGCTGGAGGTTCTCAAGTGATCTTTACCAATCCACTGGAAATTGTTAAGATTCGATTACAGGTGGCTGGAGAAATTACTACTGGTCCACGAGTTAGTGCCCTCACTGTATTACGGGACTTAGGCTTCTTTGGTCTCTACAAGGTATGGGTTTTTTTTATATATACATGAATTAAAATCCAATTATTAATATTTCAAATCAAAACATCATTTCATTGTTCTCACAAACTTTCATAGGTGGACATAATTGTACTTTTGGAAAAATTCTTCCTTATGTGATACTGTATCTTCATTTTTCATTTCTAACTAAGGGAAGAAACTGTCTCGTGTTTTTGAGCATGTGGTTCTTGTAGATCTTACTAAGATTTCTTTTCTCACTTCAGCAGGTGTAAGTATTGTTCATCGAGGATTAGTTTGTGATTCCTGATGTTCTGCCTGGTATAAAAGTAAACTTATTATCATCTGCTTCATGATCTAGAGCTTACAGTTTTGGAGTTGTGCTTTTGCTCTTCTGTGTTTGATTCAGCAACTTTCCCAGATGTCGTTGTTAATTTCGTGATGGGAATTAATTGCAGCACAATAATAGTGAAGAAATACAGACAGTGGGAGCCCAGCATAAAAATAAACTCCTAAAGCAAGCTTCCCCTTGCTACTTTAGAAGAACGTTGCCACAAATAATACCAGGAAAAGCTGCTTTTATGAGTGTATACTACAAACTCTACAGTTCTGCTTTCTACATTACTGTCTTCACATGGATATGTAAATATGTCGAAATAAAGTTAGGTTTAATGTGAGACTATCGCAGGATTAGAAACATCTTGTGTCGAATCTAATAGGATGTATGCTGCAAATAATTTAAAAGGATTAACATACTGCCTTCTACTTTTAGATGAAGGAGACTAGATATGGGGGAGTATGAAAGGTCTCGGAGTACTTTGAGATAGCCATTGCACACAGTATTGAAACAAAAGCTGTAATGAGTGCCATATACTTCAGAGCACCGTGCGGTGTTTCTTCAGATTCTGCAGCTTATTTTTTGGGAGAAAACTTTCACACTACCCATTTGTCCCAGTATTTCCAGTGCAGCAGGCAATACTCCTCTATTTCTTATTTACAGCAGTATAACTGTAAATTGAAGATGCTTCAAAAACCACCAAATGACCCCCATCCCCCTCCTCCACAACACTTGAATTCCATCTCCACTTTTAAGCATCCAATCCTTTTAAATTGTTCTGTTAACATTACAAAGAGGAAGCCTGCCCGGGAGTAGATGTATGTATGTTTTGGCCTGGAGAGAAGTTGCAGACCTGAATAGGATTTAATGGGGAGTTGTTTTTCCCTTTAAATTGACTTGCTAATTTTTTAGGTGTTTTACTGAAGCTGATGCTATTGTGTAAACTCCTAGTAAATGGCATTATGGTGTTGATAGGTCAACATTTACAACTGAAAACACGGATATGGTAAACAGTCTGCATCCCTGAGGCTGTGCAGGAATGGAGGGCAGCTATTGACTTTTACTTGAACTAGTAAAAATAAAATGAAAGAGTGATGAACTAGTTTACGGAAGTTAGCATTTTTTAGATTTTTTTTTTCCCTGAATACCTGCTCTTGGTGGCTGAGCAGAATTTGCTGCATTTTTCCATTATTAAATGGCATTAATGTCTTGGGTCGTGTTATGAAGTATTTCTGGTTTTTAGAGTAGATATTTGGTGAATATTTGTAAGGAATACACCTGAACAGGAGCTGGTTACAGCACTATGTTGCATTGAAACAGGCAGTTATTTAATCACAAGCTACACAGTTTCATTGGTTCATTCATTAAGTCCATTTACCTCCACAAAAAAAGCCACAGAAGGGTTTTGTTTTAACTCTTCCGTTGTCTCTGTTTCTGTTGCTCTTCACCGCTCCACCCCATTCCTTGTGTTCATGTCCTTTTGTATGTCCAATTTAGATTCATTGGCTACAAAAACTTGACTGATTTGACAAAACTAGAGAACTTAACCTGGCAATCACAGTCATCGACCCAACGGAACGCAGGCCATGTCAGAAGGCTTGTGTCCAAGTGCACCCTTAGTCACAGCTAGCTCTGTCATTGGGCAGGTTTGTGCTGTTGTCCACCAAACACTTTGGCACTGTAGCCAAAAAACAAAAGGCAATCCTATCTGCCCCCTCTCCCATATGCCAGCTAGAGTGTTTGTGCAGCCACATAATGATCTGGAAGAGGAAACTCATTAAAACTGAAGCTTCCTCCTCCTTATGGCTTAGTTTATTGTGAACCCAGACCAGCTCACTTTGTAGCTCCTCAGGATGGTTGTACCCAGGCGAAGGGAGGAATGGCTTCATGACACAGCGAACCCATCAGTCTATATCAGAGGAGTTTTATACTGCCCTGAGGTGCTTGTAGAACAGCAGTGTTAGGGCCAAAAGTAGTCCTCTCCTGAATGCTTGAGCTGAAGCTGGCAGTGCTGGTGAGGCCAGGCAGGGATTAACAATTCATTGCATCAAAGTCAGCAGCCTCAGTAAACGCTACCCAGAGACACCAATGGTCTAAAATGAATTTCAGACGAGACTAGATTTGGTAGGTGCTACCTTCTCTGGTGGTGCTTCTAGTAAATTAATTTGGTGAGTGTAATGACCAAGCGAACATCAAATAATAATAAATGTTCTACTAATCAGAATTGAAATGTCTTGGTACATTTGGAATACTTGTACTCTTAACGAGTCAAATTAGCTTTAAAACTATAAAACAGGAATGAGGATTTTATGTCTATCTCAGTACTTTCCATGCTGTTCAGTCTAACGCGAACAACTCTTTCATTTGCATCTTAATTCTTTGTTTTAGCTTTGTTTTGTCTTTTGTGTCTCAAGATGCAAGGCTTGTATCTCAAGCCCTGAATGTACTTATTTTAGTAGATCTAAGTAAGACTCCATGCATACTGTTCCAGAAGAACAAGAATAGATACTTGTTTTAGAAAACAGTCTTATTTGTGAATCTTGGAGTTTGTTTGTAGGCTTAATGGGCCTTCATGTAAGTATTCCAGCTGTTTAAACACTGCTCTATCTTAGCCATGATTTAGTTAATCAGTTAGTCATTTCTTTTGCAAGTGTTGAAAGTAAAATTCTAGACATTTCATTTCAGGAATTTTCATTTGAAATAAATGGATGTCTTTTTTTTTTTTATTCCTAAGTTTTCTTTTAAAAAATTGTATAACAATCCAAACTTTAAATGTAATTTTTCATTTCATAGTTGATAACAAAATATTTTGTTTTCATTTTTTTTTCTGTTTGGTATAGCCTAAATTTATGTTCTGCTGGATTTTTTTCTTTTTGTTTTGTGGCCAAAAGAAAGCAAAATGAACAAAAATTAACTACTCCATCAATTTTGGTTCAAGACCATAATGTTCCTCCTTTTCCACTTGACTTGTTAGAAAGTCTTGTAAAACTGCTCTAAGAAGGGTTGACTGCAGTTTTCTACAGCAGTTTCCACCACTGCCTACCCAAATAATTAACTTCTGATGTCTGGATTAATGGATGTCAGGTGCTTGTAGTGCTGTGTCCCTGGAAAAGGTGAAGATGGCCATTGTCTAGATGAGGCCAGGTAGGGTGGGATAGTATGAGAAGCTGTACAGAGGGACAGTGTCCTCTGTTGCTTACAGAATTTCCTTAACGGTCTTGCTTTGAGATGGGAAGAAAAGGGATTCCTTCAACCTAACAGTTGGCCGGTAACATCCATCGAGAGCAAAGATTAATGCTTTGTCTGTACTGCCAGCAGCGGAGAAAATACTCTTGTTATAGACATAGAATAAATGGAGCGGTATCACATATTTAATAGGAAGATGGAGCCCAGAAGATGTGATGTTAACTTGTAATTAATATTACCATAATGATAATTTTTCAAAATAGGAGTATGGATATTTTTAAGCGGGGTTTTTTTGTGATGAATGAGAACATTACCAGTCAGTCTGCAAGCTCATAGTAGAGCTGAAGTGTTTCCATTGCTCATCAATGTGAGTTTACTTCTATGCTGGTAAGTTACAAACCTCTTAAATCAGGACTGGTCATCCAGTCTGCTGCACACTGGCTTTTCTGTTTCTCTCGCTCTGCTTTGGTGCTGTTTCATTTACCATGTTGCAAGGACTGCAGTGAAAATTCTCTTTTCCCAGTTCAGAAATAAATCATCTTGAAAGCTGTTCTTACCACCATAGATCAGTCCAGCATGCTCTGCTTAGTTCCTGTGAATCTTTTATGCTGAATTCAGGTGAAAATCTGTAAGAGTCCCATACAGTAGTCAGCGAGGAAGAATGTACTTTCATTAATTATAACTGTAGCCAGAAGATGCAAAGAATTACCTATGTCGGTCTTAGCTTCATGAGGCAAATTCCTGCATGTCTTAACAAGATCTACTGCTTGTTGTTTGAATTCTTGTATTTTGTATCAATTTCTACCTATGAAGCACTTTGTGTGGATTTTAAAATAAAATGCCTCCACACCCCTGATACAGGTAATTTCGGTGTTTCTGTCTTGCATTAACAGAGAAAACAGAGGCACAGACAAATAAATCTTATGTCTCATGTCAAAAAATCAACAAAGGAAATGCTATGTAAACCCTTTTTGCATCCAGCTGAGTGAATCTTGTATTGATTATGATCATAATTATCCCAGCATTCTAGTCCAAATGAATAGCCATTTGAGGATTACCGAGAAGCTGGGTTGTGTATTTTTGATGCCCCTCTATATTAGTGAGATTAATATTCTTTTGGGTCATTCATTGGCATGTTAACGTGGTGCTCTACTTAAACAAACAAAACCAAAAACCCCTCACCCTTTTTTCTAATGCCTAATTGGAATTGGCCATGTTCCAGCTTGTCCATTGCCTCTAATCCTTCTACTGTGCACCTCCAAGAAGAGTTGTCTTCCCTGCACCCTCCAAGTAGTTGAAGAGAGCAGGAAGGTTTCCCCCTTAGAGCTCAGCCTGCTCTTCTCCGAGTTGAGCACACTGAGTTCCCTCAGCCTCTCCTCATCTACCATGTGCTACCCAGCTGGCTTGATGGCCCTGCACTGGACTCACTCCAGTGTGGCAATGTCTTCCTTGTACTGGAGAGACCAGAACTGGACACAGGTCTCCAGATGTGGTCTCACCAGTGCTGAATGGAGGGGAATAATCACGTCCCTTGCACCCTTGCTACTACAGCCCAAGGTGTGGCTGGCTGTCTTCACTGCAGAGAGACGTTGCTGACCCATACTCAACTTGGTGACCAGTACCCTCCAGATTTTTTCTCCAAAGCTGCTTTCTGGCCACTCGGCCTCAGCCTGTACTGCTGCATAGGGCTATTCCAGTCCAGGTGCAGGACTTTGCATTTGCTGATTTGAACTTAATGATATTCCTGTCAGTCTATTTCTCCATCCTGTGAAGGTCTCTCTTAATAGCAGCCTTGCCCTGTAGCATACTAGCTACTCCCCCGATTCAGTATCATCCACTAATCTGCTGAGAGTGCAGTTCATGTTCCACTGATTTAGCTAGGAACATACTATGGCAGACCATCTCAAAAGCCTTGCTCATTGTCAAGGTGTAAAACATCCATTGCTGTCCCCTCATCCACGGGTCTGGAAAACAGGTTGGTCAGCTGTGATTTGGTAAATCCATATTGGTCGTTCCCAATCTTTCTCTTGCCCTTCATGTGCTTGGAAATGGCTTCCAGGAGCATTTGTTCCATAAACCTCCCAGAGACAGAGGTGTGCCCAAACAGCTTGTAGTTTCCCAGATCTTCCTTCTTGCTCTTCTTCAAGATAGGTGTGATGTTTGTTTTTCTCCAGTCATCAGAATCCGCTGTACTGACTTGACCTTTTGAAGGTAGTAACAGCCTCACAACAACATCAGCCAGCTATCTTGGCACCATTGGAGGTATGTCTTTGGGTCTCACTGATTGTATATGTGCAGATGGCTTAAGTGCTCTGTCTGTAGGTAATGCTGTCCTCCTGCAGACTTTTCTGGTAAGCTCATGATGCTGAGAGGCCTGAGGGCAGATTTTACTAGTAAAAAGCAAAGCTAAAGTAATTTCTCTGCCTTTTCCATGTACTTTGTCACTAGACTTCCAGGCCACATTGAGCAGCAGCCTCACAATTTATTTAGGCTTTTGCTGCTGCTGTGCTTACAGAAGCCCTTTTTACTCCCCCTTCACATCCCTTACTAGATCCAACTCCAACTGACCCTTGGCTTTCCTGACTCAATTGCTGCATGCCCAAGGAGTGGTTCTGTATTTCTCCTGGATAGCCCATACCTACCTCTGCTTCCTTTTTACTTTCTGCATTTGAGCTCAGTCAGGAGTTCCCTGTTCATCCATGCTGGCCTTCTGACATGGTTTCTCAACCTTCTGCACAGCAGAATGGACCATCCTAGTGCTTTGAGGAGACTGTCCTTGAAGATCAATATTATCTTGGTATACCTTTGTACCTCTAAGTTTTTATTTGGGGGAAAATTGCTATCACAATGCATAGAAGTCCAGGTCAGATAATTTAGGTCTCCTCTCCTCTTTGTTCCCCACCAAAGAACTAAAGACCAGTAGATCGGGAAAAACAGACGGGGTTTTTCACTTCAACTAATTGTCCATCATAGTAAGTACAACAATTTAAAGTCAGAGCTTCCTCCCAGACTCACTGCGCCTTCACTGGGTGTTCAGATACTAGCAAATCTGTAATGATACGCAGCTTAGAAATAAAATGCATGTTAATTCCAGCAATAAAAAGATGTGATACATACGGTTTGTTAGGCTAACTGCTGGCTTGAACCCCCGTAGTTCTTTAAAGCTAGAAAGCAAATTTTTTTTTTTTCTGCCTTTGTCTAAAATTCTAAACTACTTGTGTAAATAAGTATTTTAAAACATTGTACTTCTCAAATCCCAGCTGCTCCTTTGGGGAGGCACAGTACTTTTGCAGAAGGATTTTTGCAGGATTTTTGCAATAGCATCCTGGCTTGTTTCAGACATAGTGTGACCAGCAGAACTAGGGAAGGGATCGTCCCCCTGTACTCTGCACTGGTGAGGCCGCACCTCGGATCCTGTGTTCAGTTTTGGGCCCCTCACTACAGGAAAGACATTGAGGTGCTGGAGCAGAGAGGAGAGCAACAAAGCTGGTGTAGGGCCTGGAGCACGAGTCTTATGAGGAGCGGCTGAGGGAACTGGGGTTGTTTAGCCCAGAGAAAAGGAGGCTGAGGGGAGACCTTATCGCTCTCTACAACTACCTGAAAGGAGGTTGTAGTGAGGTGGGTGCTAGTCTCTCCTATCAAGTAAGTAGTGATAGGATGAGGAGAGGTGGCCTCAAGTTGCGCCAGGGGAGGTTTAGCTTGGATATTAGGAAAAATTTCTTCACCGAAAGGGTTGTCAAGCATTGGAACAGGCTGCCCAGGGAAGTGGTTGAGTCACCACCCTTGGAGGTATTTAAAAGTCTTGTAGATGTGGTGCTTGGGGACATGGTTTAGTGGTGGGCTTGGCAGTGCTAGGTTAGTGGTTGGACTGGATGATCTTAAAGGTCTTTTCCAACCTAAACAATTCTATCATTCTATGAATTTGTTTCCTCTGTTTGTTTTCTTTCTGCCAGTAATTGTTGCTGTGAAAGCACCAGGGCATGGAAGCTTACGACTAGTAAATTCTTCTTTAGCTACAGATGTTCTGTAGATGACAGCTATTCTTAAAAATATAGAGACAACATATCCCAGTCAGAAAAAATATCATTTAACGTAACGCAATATGTCATTTGTGTTGGCAGAAATGGGAAAGGATACATTTCTGGTTTTCAATATTTTTAATAGATTTTATTTAATTTCTGGTCACAGTTGAATATTGAAGTAATCATACAAGATTAGCTAATACATTTTCCATCTTCTGCCTGTCTTATACAGTAATAAGCATAAAGTCCCATTAAAGTCAGTTGAATTTATATTCTCTTGGTTTCAAAAGACTTCAAGTGCTCATGTAAATACACATTGTAAGTACACCTACTTATTTTGTACATCATAGAAACTTATATCGATGTAATATCTGCCATAAAATGTTTAATAAAATATTACCCTTTTTATAAATAATAATTCTGAATAGTGTTTTACAGCATAGCAGACAATGCCACTCCATAATTTTGCACAACAAAGTTATTCTGTTATCCCAAGAAGATGGCAAATAATACGGTAGTAAATGATTCTTCAAGGAAAGGGTACTTTGGTTGTGGTAATGTTTATGATTACAATTACTTGAAGGTATTTAGCTCAGATTTGTGCTTCGGCTGATACCGCCAACACAGTTTACATTTCCAAAACTAGTCAGAAAAGCTTCCAAAAGTCTCTTCACTTTTTTTTGACAACTTCATAAATGGGCTTCTGGTGTGTTGACCTGGAAAGTGTAATCTCAGGTGACAGGATGTGTACCAAGCTCCCACCTGGTTGCTTTGATAACAGCTGAGGTATTTCACTGCTTGAAGTTGTGAGTTTACAGCAGGATGATAAACATACGAAACAGAGTAGTAAAAGTTTTGAGTTACCTTAATTTGCATCCACTGTGCCTATTTGTGACTGTGTTCTCATACGTGAGAACCTGCTCTTCAGAAATTTTCTTTGAAAATAACCAAAAAAAAAAGCCCTTCCAACTAAAAAGTGCTATAATTTTTGTCTGCAAACTGAATCTGAATTGCTGGCACAGCATTTGAAATCAGCGCTTTATTCCTCTAACCCAATGTGCTAAATCAGTTTCATATTTTGGTTGGTATAAATAGATGTGAGTAAAAACGTATAGCAGCTTTTAAGGCAATGTCATTTTACAGTAGAAAAAATTACAGCCCTTGAAAGCAAATGCCAGTAATATTTGACTGACTGTTATGAAACCTGTTAGGTGCTGTTAGGGCTCCGATTCCAAAGGGTTAAGTCTGTAGTAAAACCCAAGAAGAATGCAAAATGATCAAGAAATGACATGCTGCCTATTGTTTGTAGCTATAGGATCAAAATAACAATTATACATGCCAAATAAATTCTAAACCTGTAAAGGAGAAAAAGAGGGGGTGGCTGTAAGTACAGGTGCCAGAAGCATTAAATAACCCTCTCAGACAAGGTGCACCACTGTTGTCTTGAATGCTGCTAGGTCCCCCCAGTCTGGCATTTTTCCCCCTGCACTAGACAATGTGCATTCACTGCAGGAGACTAGGTTAAGCCTGCGTCTCCCAGACCTGCCGGCTCCTTCTGCCCAACCCGACACAGAGGTGCCTTTGTCAGTATAATTACCCTCCCCTTGTAGTAGAAATAGTTTGTTTAGAGCCTTATTTGCAGGTAGAGCTGGTATAAGCAGGAATTAGCATGCTAAAGAACCTGCCCCAGCGCTGACTTGGGCTTATTTATCCGGATCTTTGACAATCAGGGTTTTTTTCCCTCTATTGGTTTATTCAGTGAGATACTATTCGAGATTAAGAGCTTTAAGGTTATTAAAGAGATTGAAGATGGGAGCCAGCTGGCTGTTGTGTGAGGCAGGCGCATGTCATGGTGTGTAGGATCTCCCAACAATTTCATGCCTGGCAGATCTGCACCTTGGCTGCCAGAATAAACTCGGGCGGATGATCCTTACAGCTTTCTGGGGATTGATTAAAACTCCTTTTGGCTTTCAGCACGTTGTCCACATCAAAAAGGTGCGAGAAGTAAAATAAATGTTTCTTTTGCTTTTCAAGATACTGTGGCCAATCTCCCTAAGCCTTCCTAATTGGCCTAGGCTGGTTGCGGATGATTAACTTGAAGTTAAATGAGGCCTGCTTTTAAACATACTTTCCCAGACTTTAAACGGAACGATGGGGGGAAACTTTAGACTGTAGCGATGCTGGACCGGAGCCAAGCTGGGTTATTATTAAAGTGGATCCAAGTTTTGATCCAGGTTTTGTTTACACTGAGCCAACTAAGTTGACGGACATCCCTCGCTCTCTGTGTACCTGAATGTGTATTATTAATGATATTAACAATATGCCGTTTCTGCCCCATGAAAAAGAGCCTTTTAATGAAGGGAGAGGAATATTAGCAGCTCAGGTTGAGTTAAGAGTTGCTCACATTTAGAGTTTATTGATTTCCTTAAGTTATTTTAACTATGTCAAGATATTTCAGAGTATGAAAAAAATGTGGAGGAAAAAATGTGCGCAGTGTTTAATGACAACATTGCAAAGAAAATAAAAGTAATGTGCCCTGAGGGCAAAGGCAGCGAGGAGATTTGCTCTGAGGAAAAGCATGCTCTAAAAATAAATCTTTGAAGAAACCATGTCGGTCTGTGAATGTTCTGTTAGTGAGTTTCATAATTTTTCTGTGAGGTAAATACAGTGCAGACATTTGATCATTAAAAAATTGTTTTTCCATACAGAATTTGGTAAAACCACAGTCTTTTCTTTTTATGTGAAGATTAAAGGTGAACTGTAAAATGGGCTTCTGTTGTGCATGACAGGCCAGAATTCTTGTGTCTCTGGTGAATACAGAAGATTCACCTCCTCTGTGCCCTCAAAGTAAAGTGTATGGGCTTTGCAGGTAATTTTGAGAGGAGAATCCAGCCCAGCATCGCTTTGTTCTGTGGCTGATAACCCCATTCAGCGTGGGTGAACAGCAGAGCGGCTGCAACAGCAGCGCTTCAAGTTCCTTTATGGCATTTTCCTTAGTGTATCTAGAAGGGCATAACGAGAACCAGCAACTGGCAGCATAAATCAGACAAATCCAGCTGAGCAACAAGGCAAAGGGTCTTAACAGCAGGAGTCATTAACCTCTGAACGGACCGTCAGGGGAAGCAGTCAGTTCTCAGTCTGAAAACGTCAAGAAATAAGCTGAGAAAGTGTGGTGGAAAGCAGCTGGGGTTGGAGCAGAGCGTGATTGTGCTCGGTGTGCTCGGTAACTGAGTCTGTGACACACAGAAAGTCTGACTAGAAGACCTGATGTCTGTTGTTAGATAAATCTTTATTTTCTCAGAGGCATTCTCTGACTGCAGACTGCACTTATTAGCATCTGTGAACTGGCTCCCAGGACGTGGTTTTCCTGTCACACATCCTGCTCGCCCACCCCTGCCTTGCCATGCTGAAAGGTGACTTTTCAGTTTTTCTGACACCTTGCAGCTCTTGTGTCTTTGCTTGATAACCAGCATCCAACTTGGATAAGCACTGTATTTTAACTGCTATTATAGTACAAGCTAAGCTTACAGATATGTCCAGGCGTATCATTAGATTTAATTAAATTCTGTGGATATTAGCATGTCCCCTGTGAAATGTCTGGCACTGAGCCATGCCCTGGTAGCCCTGTACACAAGAGAAGTACAGTAACAAGGGCAGCCCGTGAGGGCTCGTGGATGAACCTCAAGCAGTTTCACCACAACTCCACCCTCGCTTCAAAGAGAAGAGGCTTACGCTCATCCGCAAACCATTTCTTTCTCAAGCTCGGAACGTTTTGCCCATTTTCCAAAGCCACCTCCGGTTTGTACCTCCCTGCTGGTCTCAGCCCTGATGTGTTCAGGCTCTGATGTCCTCTGGATCTCCATATTGAGGAAAGGCAGATTGCAAGTCCCTTTTGCTTTCGGAACATGGATATTATTTGGTATTTTATTTTGGTTGCCTCCCCTAGTGGCTTTTTTGCTTTCCCCGCTGCTTGAAAAACAGTTGATTGCCTGCTGCTACCCTAAAACTTTACTTGCCTGTTTGCCATCCTCTTAGGTTTGAAGCTGGCTATATTGCTGGTAACTTCGTTGGCTGTTTGTACCACTTACAAAATTGATAGCAAGGCAAATTTAACAGTAAGAGCTGAAACTTACTTGAAACAAACTGTGTCCCAGATGACCTGTACTTCAAAAATCACAAGTAAATCATCCTGCTACTGTTCTGCAAAAGAGTTAGTGTTATGGCCCTACTCTCTTTCTTTCCCGCTTTTCCTCGATTTATGTTGGATTATCAATTGCAGTGTCTGCATAGATGTATGGATCCCTGAAGTATTTATTGTAAGTGGGAATGAGAGGGGACAGACCTGTCCTGTGGCTCAATCTTCTGCAGACACATCCTAAATTCCCACTACAGGTGCATGGCTACCATGTCAACTATTTAAAATTCTGCAAAGGTGTTATCAGAGTTTACTCCAACACATCACATTTTCTCTATTACCAGCAAATAACTACAGTACTAGGGAGTGAGGAACAACAAGTAGACAAGATAAATACAATGACAGAAATTACTGAACCGAGAAACAATACACAGAGACTCCTCAGCAGGGTGAAATACATGTATCTCTCAAATTTTTGAGAGGAGAAATGGCTTTTTCTATAAGCCCTTTGCAACAAAACGAAAAAATAAAATGTTGCTCTGCTCTCTGATGTTCATAGTTCATCATGTTAAATTTGCTCATTCTCAAAACTTGTTCTCTTTTTCAACACAGGGTGCTAAGGCATGTTTTTTGCGTGACATCCCCTTCTCTGCCATTTACTTCCCCTGTTATGCTCACTTGAAAGCTTCATTTGCAAATGAAGATGGGAGGGTCAGCCCTGGAAATCTGCTCTTGGCTGGATCAATAGCTGGTAAGTGCCCAAATTTCTTTTTCCATGGCACTATATTGCACCTGCAGCACAATAGTTACAGCAGTGAGAACTTCGAAAAGCTCAGAAGAACTATATGCAACTATAGTGTATTTTACAATCTTGCACCCAAATAACGGAAAGCTACCATGCTGTAGAGTGAGTTGATGTTAAAAATAAAGATATTCTAAGTTCCTGGTATAATCATAATTTCAGGAGGCAAAAGAAAGGGGAAGATTTAAGTGCTGATGTTTTGTTAACATATATCATCATTCCTTGTGAAGCTACTGTGCTGGTTTTGGCTGTGTCTGACTGACTGGTAAAGTTTTGTTGAAATGATTTATAAATAAAATCATGGCATTCGTGAAATTCTTTATGATCAAAGGAATCTTGAGTTTTAGTATGAAGTCCAAAAGCCATGCTAGCAGTACAGCTGTCCAAACACATTGACATAAAATGTGACAAAATGATGAGTTACTTGCTACCCACAGTATCCCATGCAGTTACTTGGTTTCATGAGGATTTTACCCTTATCGGTTTTCTTATATTAAACAAAACAGAAAAATTTGAAAACATTTCTGCTGTGCCACAGGTTGCTGATTCCTAGCGTACCCAGATACGACAGAGGTGCTGACTGTGATCTTGAGCACTTGCTTGTTTCAGTCTGTAACATGGGAGAAAGGAGAGCCAAATCAGGCTTAACTTGTCACAGATGCGTTTAACTTGAGTGCACCAGAGCCTAAGGGAAAAGACAGAGACAGGTTTTGTAGCCTCAGCTTGCCCTTGCATCTGCTGCGTAGCTGGTCCCTGGCACAGCACCCAGCTTCTCTGCCCAAAGGGGACCACCTTTTGGTAGCTGCCTCCTGGAGAGGGCAGCTTGAGAGTCCTGCTACATCCACTTCCCTTCAGGAAACAAATGGGCTTGGAAATTTGTGCAACAGGACCTTTGGAGGAGCGTGTAGCAAGCAGGAGGGCTCACATCAGCAGGTATTTCCATCGTGTTCATTGGAGGCTGCTTGGTTTCTCTGAGCTGCAGCCGAGTTCTTCCTCCAGCGTGGCCCCTGACAGGCTGCTGTGACCTGTCAGGTGAGAAAAATGATGGAGTGGCATGAATCCATTACAGATAGGTGGTTTAGCTATGTTTTCTCATTTTAAGCTTTCTTCTGCCTGGGGAAACTGTTCTTGGTCAGGATTACACATGGGGCTGGGTCTCTTGAGAAGCAGGGATCTTTTATAGCCAGTGTCTGGGCGTAGGATATAGCTAAGATCAAGTAGTTTGTCTTGTTGAAGCATATAGCTCTGTATTCAGTAGCTTCTAGTCCAAAGGAATTGACCTGGCACTAGGAAAACCAGCTGTGTTCGAATGACTGGTGCTTAAAACACCCTTGTCCTCTCCCCTCCCCCATGCCAAACCAGAGCCAGCCTCCAAGCCCCCCAACAGGAGCTTACAGCCAGCTTATTTCTCACCCATTTTAATGGAACAAAACAATTTTTGAACTTTAGATCGTATTTACAGACTTGAAACATAAGCTGGCATTTTTAAGCCAAGTCATTTCTTAGATTTTCCTATTTTTCTCTTTCTAGCCATTGTCAGGTGATTGCAGACTGAGATAACCATCCCTTTGAAGTTCAGGCACAGAAGCAGTCTTTATTGTTGCTGATACGGCTTACCAAACGAGCTATAATGTGAATTTTATCCAGTGCTTCCTGTGAATCCCATCCTAGGTTAACTCTCATGAGCAAATCACGGCGTTAAAGATACAACACTCATCGTACTATTTACAAAAACAAGGCATTTCTTTTATTGGGTATAAGTAAAGCATGGTGGGGGCATATGTGTCCGCTCTGGTTTGCCACAAGAAAGTCAAGGAGAAGACAAAACAAAACCCCCACCACCTCTGAAACGCTGGCGTGGTCTCTGGGCTGATGTCTCTGCTTTGGCTGGGGATCTCGCCTGGTCATCAGACTTCAGACATGTGCATGAGCTCCAGCTGGATGTGGGAGACTCCGCCTTTCCACAGCCCGTGGTGCTGGGATGTTCAAGCTGGCCGTGCTCAGCTGCACACCTGCATCCTTTGCCAGTGGGCATTGCTTGTGCTGGGTATATTTTCTTCCATTTCATTGTTGTTAGGGTTACGTGCAACATGCATGTCATCTAGCTTGATCTGCTTCTGGTTTTCACTGTTCACCAGATGCCTCAACCTGTTGTGCCACAGCATTTTCTGAGGAGATGATTCCAATATCAGCTACAGGATCGCTCCTTAATTTGCTCCATCTGCTTATTTGCCTCCACTGACTTCCTTCTCCTCCCCTCGCTCCTCTTTTTTATTGTCAGCTCCTGCTGTGTCATTTGTCTCATTTTGATTGTAAGCTCCTCACAGCAGCGACCTGTAAATTTTTGTCTGTAAAGTCTTTTGTCCTGTACACATAGCTACTAAAAACAGGACTAAAGCATCTTTAACTTCAAAATATCCTCAGTAATAAGGAATGAGGAATAAGGAGATGGAAGTCAATGGGTAGTAAGCAGAATTGTTTCTAAGTATGTCCTTTGTTTTTCCTTGAAAACATTGGTTGGCTTTTGAAGGACAAATGTCCGGCTTTAAATTGAAGACTCAACCAATATCCTGGTGTGGGTAAGGCTAAGCAAAGAGGAATTTCAACATTTCTGGAGTTCAGAAATCTTTACCGGGTTTTAGTACTTGCCCGCCAGACTGACCACTGTGCAAGTTCAGCATGTGTGTTATTTTGGGGGGTCCGAGAGAGGAGGAGGAGTTCTTATTTTGGTGATATGCACACGCTTATATCTCTCAGAGCAGTCTGCAGGAAGGGTGCTCTGGTGCTTGAAGCCAGACCATGCTGGTTTGGACAAAAGTTGTTACAGAATTATTAAGCCTAAAAAAAAAAAAGCAAAGGAGATTTATGCATCTACATCTGACCAAGTTGGTTTGGAACAGATGCAGAATGGAAAAGTAATAAAACCATAAGAGACAGTGTCTTCTGGGTACAGTCTCAGTGCTTTTTTTGGCTTTTTTCTTTTTTTTTTTTTTTTTTTTTTAATTCTAAACATGGGCAGCCCCAGTTCGGACAGAAATGATTTTAGAAATACCACCTATTGGTAATTTGGTATTTTTTGCTTTCAGTTGATTATCTAGGGTAAATTTAAATCTTCCTCCAAGTGTTCTGCTGAGAATGTCAGCTGTGGCTTTGCAGCTGAGCAGTCTGCCATTCCTAATGAGAAGAATGACCCTTTTTTTAAACGTTAGCTCTCATGCCTTGCTGACCGTGTATGGCATTATCTGGTTCTCCGTACCACTGCTGCGGGGGCGGTGCGTGTACAGATTATTCTAGCGCAGTGTGCAACCAGAATGCCAGGAACCAGAGAAAGGTATGAAAAGGAAATGGAAAGATCGACCTCACCTCCAAAAACTTTGTGCTTATTAACTATGCAAGTTTCTGGTTAGTGCTGAAAAATCCAGCCCGTGCCTCCCAGCTTGGCAGGAAGCATGTGGTACGGTTGTTCCTCTAGGAGAAGCTCTCTCTGGGTGAAGCCACATCCACAACGGCTGCCTCTTGTTGCTTGTTCTCCTTTCCAGCTTCTACTTAAATCAAACATGGCTGAATTCTCATGTTAGAAGGACAAAAGGCACAGTTACCCCTTGGTAGATGAGGTATGTAGCATATGTGACAAGTTGGTGATACCCACCAGATGCATTTCGTGTTGTGTAGGTATGCCTGCAGCCTCTCTGGTGACCCCTGCGGATGTCATCAAAACAAGGCTACAGGTGGCAGCCCGGGCAGGACAGACCACCTACAGCGGCGTTGTAGACTGTTTTGCAAAGATCCTTCGAGAGGAAGGTCCGAAGGCTCTGTGGAAAGGAGCAGGAGGTGTGTAAAAGAGCTTTGATTACTGAGTGATTCCTAATTGTGGTTTTTGTCACTTAGGAACTCTTTTTCTTTTCTTTCAAGCTCGTGTATTTCGATCTTCTCCTCAGTTTGGTGTAACTCTCGTAACTTACGAGCTACTGCAGAGATGGTTTTACGTGGACTTCGGGGGAGTGTAAGTATGTGGTATCTGAATCTGCCTGGGACCCTGAAGCTGCACTTGGACGTGTTGCAAAGGCTTTGTAAATATTACTTAAGCCACACCACACTGGTGGAGGTTAGGATGATATTCCAGTATACCTGTTTCACAGCAAGACATTACCACATTTTATATCACTGTTTCAAGCTGGGGACCTGTGCTAGTGTAAACAGAGACAGTGAGAGGCTAAATAATGGGCTGGGGATATAACTGCAGGGGAAATGTGACGCCTGCCAGGTCAGGATACACTCTGCATTATTCCTCATTAGTTTGGTGGAGGAGCTGTGCCCCTGATTAGGCAGGGCATTTGACATCCAAAAGAGTCTATAGGTGTCACCAAGTCCAAAACCTATTTGTTGGAGCTTCAGCTCTGCCTTCTGTCTTTGTTGATGATACAGATGCATGTGTATGTTGCTGTTTAATGTGATCCCAGGAGCAGCTGCAGACCATTTACGAAGCTTTGGGGACAGTAGTTTGAAAGCCACCACAAAAATTACTTAAACTCTGCTAGGTTCCTGGATTGGTTATGCACTGTAGCAGAGACTTACGAACCCGGGTTCCCCGACGCTTCAGTTTTGATTCATACACTACAAATTTTATCTGGATTTGACCATACTCAATCAAGGTGAAGGCTCCTGACTGTTCTGGAAGGTTTTAAAACAGGGTATTTCTCATTACATTGCAGCATTTAATTTAGTTACTTGCTGGGAGGTACACTCAGGTGTCTCATTCAGCTTACTTTATGGAGGGGATTTTTGTGAATACTGGTTTTACTCTATGGAAATTAATTTATTATTTTTATTATTTTGCAGAAAACCAGCTGGATCAGAGCCAGTTCCTAAATCTAGGATCACACTCCCTGCTCCTAACCCTGACCATGTAGGTGGTTATAAATTGGCAGTTGCCACTTTTGCAGGGATTGAAAACAAGTTTGGACTTTACCTACCTCGGTTTAAGCCATCGCCACCTACCTCAAAGGCTGCTGCAGCAGTAGGACCCTAAGTTTATTGCTGTAGGTTTTTTGTTATTAGTTGGGAAAGAGCCACTTTTCTAATTGGTTATTACTTTGTTCCTTTAGCTTCTCATCATATAACAGTTTAGCTTCATTTGAGTTTTAAGGCAATTTTCATCGTAAATGTAATCATTTGTCTTTGTGCTTCCTTAACCAGATCACTGTGAAATTCTTACCAGTTGTTTTAAGTTTGGGACCATGAATGTATTTGTCCACATCTGACATGCGCTTGTGTTGGGAAGACACTAATTTTAGGTTCTGTTTATTGGGGAGGGCTGGGTGAGAGCTGTGAACCAGATCATCTTACAGGCAATGCTCAGTTGCAGATCACCAGGGCGGATGTTGCACATCGTCACTCAAATGGAAAAACTCAGTAGATATCACGGTGCTCAAAGCGGAATGATTTTGACTGTACATGTAAATTGGTTATAAACTTAGTGCGTGTCTGTAGAGGTCAGCAAATATATACCCGGTACCTAAGTATGCCAGTACAGCTTCAACTTTTTAAATATGTACACGCACAAGTTCTGTTTCTGGATTGTATTATGAAGCTTTTATGTGGAACATGTTTTTGTAATGGAAACCACATTTATAAATGTTTAGCCGTTGTATTATGTTACTGGTATCAAAATGCTCAAAAGAAAGTGTTATTGTCCATAGTCTTTGCACTTTATGGAAGAACTTTTGGCATTCTACTACACATACAAGGAAATTTCATAACTAGGTGCCTATCTTGGGTTGCTGGTGTTTGAAATTCAGTTTGTATATGCACTTCTATAGTAAAACGCTGCTTGTTTAAATAACTGCAATAGAAAATTCATGCACTGTATCAATGGTACCTGCCTTAACTGCTGGCTTGTAATTGGCAAATAGGTGGTTTCAGATTCTTATTTACTTCATTGAGTCAAAAGAGATTAAAATACTCTAAAAGAAAAGATTTTACTTAATTTTTTGGTGCCTTGCACAGTGTTTAGAAAATTATGTATTTATGAAGATAGAAATAAACCTTTCAAACAGATGCACACATGGTATTCTGTTACGGAAATAGTGTAGTACATCAAATGTCTTGTTCAGCTTCAGTTATAAAGTTAGGTTAAGATAAAGTTAATATTTGGACATGTAAGCTATAAAAACACCTGCAGCTTGAGAATAAATTATATGAATTCCCCTGTGTAGAAAAGACATCTGTTGGTGTAGATGTCACTGAAAAAAAGAAATTTTTCCTCAGTCAAAAACCAGGATTGGAGTAAGCTTTGATATTTTGACCTTTACTTTTACGGGGAGGTTAATGTGTTATGAACAGTCTGACTACCTAGTCAGTTGAAGGTACTGTTGGGTGTCTTCTGTGATACCTCTTAAGACCAGGAAGAATTTGGTCTTGCTTGTCTTCTTGGGGTGGGTGCCTTCAATGTTGACTGTAAACTGAGGGTATGCATAGATGCAGTATCATTGCAGACAAATGGGTTAGGCATGCAGTATCACATCGTTGTACTATAACTTATGGAAATACTGAAATGGAAATTACTCTATCGTTGTATTTGTGTTTGGGTCATTGTGAAAATTATTCTCTTGGACTAATTTGCATTTTGAAGTTACTGGTGAAATGGAGTCATGGCAGGAGTAGCATCTGCAGTACTCACGCACGTGAAAGCGAGGGGAGAAGATGACATCTACCTGCAGCTGCATCTTGGAGTCTGGCTAAACCAGTGTGCAGAGACTCTGCGCTGGGCTCTGACAGCCGCCGGCTGCTCCCTCTCAACCCTGTATATCCAAGTCTCCCCAAATGACAGCTCCTTCGTTTCAGCAATGGGGAAAAAACCCCTGCCCCTTGTATTACTGCAAAATTAACTGTCAGGATTTTTGGTTAAGGCTTGTCATAAAAGTTAAACTTTCTCACCGGGAGCTGCCTGTGCTTGACACTTGAGATTTTAGGCTATTTAGGAGCTGGTTTTACACTTCATCCCTCACTTTTGCCTGACGTACCTTGTGAAGGTTTTCTGTGCAAAGTCAGCAGCTCAGGGAGAATGCCCGAGTACTGAGCTGCACGTTCGCCCGGGCTGGGAGAGGAAGCGCCTGGCCACGTGCGTGGGTTCAGCCGGCAGCTGCTCCTTCCTCGTGGAGCCTGGAGAGAGGGACACCCAGGCTGCACCGACCAGAGCACGTCCCTCTCTGCTGCCTAACGCCAAACCCCAACGCAGCCAGGGCCTCGCAGCTGGGAACAGAAGAGGAATTAGAGCTGGGTTGTTGTAAGACTTGCACAACTTCTTGGCTCGTGTGATAAAGATCGTTGCTTGTGTTTTACAAAGCAAATCGTAACTCAGACCCATTCCCCTGCCTGCTGCTGCCCTCTCTTTCCCAGGCCTGGCTGTATATTTATGACTTGTCCTTTATTCCAGGGATGAAGGGTCGAAGCTCCCAGCCCCGGGACAAAGCTCAGGTGCAGCTCTCCTATGGCAGGTCCATCTCAGAAAGCCACAGCCTTCATCTTCTCCCTGGCAGCAGATGAGCAAGGCTGGACTGACAGCCCTACCGCCACCCATGGTGGCCCTTCCCTCCCCATTAACTGTCTTCTGGGGGGTTGTTCTGTCCTTCTGCCCTTCTTTTCAGGGCCAGTAGATGATGGAGGCAGGAGCAGAAGGGTTGAAGAGCCAGTGACTGCTTCGTTAACACGCAACCCAGTTCAAAACGTTTCAAAGCACGCTACAGCTCTGCCGGGAGATCTTGGGGAAGATCTGTGCCCACAGTCGCCTTCTTCCAGACACAAAAGGATGCATTCCTGCTCTGAAAAGCTTACAGGCCAAGAAATTGTAAGATTGCCTTACAAACAAACAAAAGGCCCCGAGGACAATGTTTAGATGTTTGTCCTCTTTGGGTTTCTGGGTGAGTTACGCGAAGTGTGGGAGGAATGGGATAAAATGTAACCTAGCTTACTTCCTGCAGTCCAGCTAGCTCCCTGTGACAGCACTTCCAGAAAAAAATGATCAAATATTGATGATGTCACCTATCAGCATGAGAGTGGGGTGGGGGTGTCCCTGAAGCAGTTACCCTGTATTTGTGTTTCTCAGTGCAGCAGAAGTTGAGGGATGGTTTTCTGCCTGGACCCTGGGGAATGGGTTGGGTTTAAGCAGACTTAATGTTGACAGTTTGCAGGAACACTTTTGTGAGCAAACATACCACAGGCTTCAAAAATAACTTGGGCAGGTTTTTCTAAACCTGCTAAAATTACAAAACCCGACAAACTGCTCTGCATCTTCCTTAGGAGGGGACAGCCTGCTTGGGAACCTCCCTGCCATAGACTCCCATGCATGTCACTGCTTACTGCTGAGCTCCTCAGCTCTCCAATGCACACGTGGCAGAGGGATGAACAGGAATCCTCCAACTTTGCTGTTTAAACACCACTGTGAAATTCAGACTCTGTTTTTGGTTGAAATATTTGCCATTTTTGCATAAGCTAGAAGATGACTTCCAGAGATGGTGATCATTTGTAAGTTATTTAATGGTTGAGAATATAGAAATCTCAAGACATTTGTACTTCAAGTGTCTCCAGAGAGCTTCAAACACGGGAAATAACACAGAAGCAGCCTGGGAAGAAGTGGTTTCTTTAACCACCGTGCCATACGGTGGTTCTGCTTTCTGCACAGTGGCCAGCAGAGAGCTCGGACTGTGAGCATGGGCAGCCTCTCCCAGTGCTGAAGGTGAGGGTGTTACCGAGGTGTGTGTTGCCCTTCAGACAGCGATGGCATTTTAAGAAGTATATTCATCATTTTAACCGCTCCTTACACTATTCCTCATCGCACCGGGAAGCAGTACCATTGCTTGCAAGATTCATTCCAGCTGCTGTAGTTATATTGCAAAGGGCTGCCTGGCCTCCCTCCGAGCTCACTCACACCCCCCAGGCTGTGCAGACAGTGCATAACCGGACATGGTGGTGCCACTACAGAAGTAGCTCTACTTATGTCTTTGAAGGAGAACCAGTCCTGTAAGCTTCCTGAGGATGGGCTGCTACCCCCATAGCACCATTAGGCACCAAGTCCTTCCTTAGGAGTGATGCTGCCCCGGTGATAGCAGAGTCTCCTTTGCCTGTCACTGGTCAGTAGGGACCAGGCCACTCTAGGTGGGATGCCATCTGGCTCTGTGAGCAGTTTCCAGTTTTCTGCTGTGTTTGCTTTGTATCTAAAGTTGCTAAAACTCGAGAGCTTTTCCCGTACATCTTGGGTGAAAGAACCTATTGCCAGTTGTTTCCATAGCACTAGAGATGCAGGCTGTCCTTTGCAGTAAGAGCTCATGGTGTTCCAGGACGTGGTCGGGGCTCCTGTGTTTTCAGAAGTAGCAAATGCTGGGGGCGTTGGTTTTGAGACCCAGGAGGAAGTACCTTTCATCTTGGAAGATTCTCCATGGAGCACTTGTTGAGTACCCTGCAGAAAATGCTGCAGCTCCTGAATGATTGTGACCCAGCACCATTTGTTCCCCATGCCTTTTCTCTTTGAAGTAACAGGCGAGAGGCGGTCCTGCTGAGCCTAATCTCAAGCAGCAAACAGTTGCTCTGACGTGATGGCCTTTCCATGGGGATGTCCATGGTGCTCTCAGACTCGGGAAGCAGCCCATTTCATTTCCACCTTTCAAGCATCTACTTGGTCTAAGTGCTATTATTTACATGATGGGCCTGGCATTCCAGCCCCATGCTCGGTTTTCGTGTGCCCTGGCCATTGTCTCTTCCTCTGTTATTACCGTGGGGGTTTCTTGAACAGGGTACATTTGTCATGAAGGTGAAGTAACCCTGCTTCCCCTTTTAGCTAATGCCTGCAGCTCCCACCCCCAGTGCCACCTACCATGTCTTCCCCGTGTCCTTTCGCAGCTCCTTTCAGAACAAATCCCAAGTCCCTGGCCACGCCATTCCTCTGCTTCTCACTCGTGTTGGTGTGGCTTTGATCCTTGGCGCTGAAATCAAGGGAGAATCTGGTCTTCCCTTCACCAAGCACAGGGCAGTTGTCTCTTCCACACTGTTGTGTTTAACCCCAGCTGGCAGCTAAGCACCACACAGCCGCTCGCTCACTCCCCCCACCACAGTGGAAGGGGGAGAGAATTGGGGGGGGGGGGGGGGGTGGTGTAAAACTTGTGGGTTGAGATAAACACAGTTTTATAGGACAGAAAGGAAGAGAATAGTAATAATAACAATAAATGACAACAATAATAATAAAAGAATTGGAATATACAAAACAAGTGATGTACAATACAATTGCTCACAACCCGCCGACTGATGCCCAGCCAATCGCCAAGCTGTGGTGCCCCCTGGCCAACTCCCCCCAGTTTATATACTGGGCATGATGTCACATGGTATGGAATACCCCTTTGGTCAATTTGGGTCAGCTGTCCTGGCTGTGTCCCCTCCCTGTTTCTTGTGCACCCCCAACCTCCGCTGGCAGGGCAGCGTGAGAAGATGAAAAGTCCTTGACTTGGTATAAACACTGCTTAGCAACAGCTAAAACATCAGTGTGTTATCAACATTCTTCTCATACTGAATCCAAAACATAACACTGTACCAGCTACTAAGACAAAAATTAACTTTATTCCAGCCAAAAGCAGGACACACATCCTGCTCACGGGTCTCTCCTCCATCCTGTACCTCAATTCAGCCTTTCCCTTCTTAGCCCACATTGCTCATCTTCATGTGCCACTCGCCTCCTTCTTCCCTGCTTGGGTTTGCTCTTACCCTTCTGGTTATGATGCGCTCTCCAGCTCACTCTGGGCACACAGTTTCTGTCCTTCACAGAAAGCTCACTTGCAGTGGCCCCAAAGTAGTGCCAGGCTGTTTTCTAACTCATTCCATGCCTGGAGCAGGCATGGCAGCGTCCTGGCAGTGCTAGAGCATGGGGCATACTCTTCATGCTCTTCCTTCTGTTCTCTGGATGTTTGTAGGCAAAAGAGCCTGGAGAAGATGCTTTCTCTTTGCTGAAAATAAAGGGTAATTATGCATTTATTTCCCTACTGGGCAGATTCTGAGGAACACCTTGTCATACGGGCTGTTTTGGAAAGCCAGTAAGGTGGAGCTATTTGTTTAGCAGCAGGAAAATAAATCAACCAAACAAAAACTGTTGGAGATTCCTGGAAAGGCAGCAACAAGGGCTGATCAGAATCTCCACCGCATGGCAATCAATCACGACCAGCAGAAGTGGAGTAAATGCCTCTTGTTCTTCTGGGGTGCTCTTCCATCTGCTTCAGCTGCCTGTAATGGCCCTTTCATGTTGCTCTGTATATACAAACCTGGTCATTTCTGTGGAAATCTGGATCTTTTCCTTGTTCCCTCTGGGTACTGCTGAACCCCACTCAAAAGAAGGAGGAGAGAAAAATAAAAAAAAGAGACTTTGGTCATATTCATTTGCACACAGCAGCAAATGCTGAAGGTCTTCTGAGGCTGCTCTTAAAACCATTTTACAAGCTATTAATGCTATAAAGTAGGGAGAGCTTGGAAGGTGAACGTGCAGCTCCCCCCCCATCCCCCCCCCTCCTTAGGTTCCAAAATCTGAATGGTAATACAGAAAAAGTGGAAGCAAATTTGCTGACTGTTTCCACTGCACTGGTTATGAATGGCAGACGACATCAACTAAACACCCTTCCCTTTACACAGCAGCATACTCTCGCACAGTGTCCCCACACTTTCAGATGTGGATTTACCGTAGGGAGCTAAAGGGTAGTGAGCTACCCACCTCTTCTCCCCAGTGACACCACTAGTTTGCTGTGCATCTGTGTGCGCACATGTTCCTAATCTTGTGACCCACTAACGGTCAAAGCATGCCTCCCCCCTTCCGCTTTGCACCGGATCTGCTTTGCCACATACACAAACTACTCTTACATATGCTTTTTGAAAGGAAAACAAGGAGAAATTGGGGAAAAAAAAAAACAACCCATAGGTGAGCTCTAAACTGCTGCTTTACAGGTGTCTCCACTGGTTGCTTATTAGCATTCACCTTTAAGCTACAAAAGTGCTGCGAATGCTACGCTGGTTCTTCAGGACAGCTCCCAAAGCACCCAGGGGAACAGCTGGAACACAAGGGTCCCTAACGTGTGGCTCCAGCCTCATGGAGCCACCAGACCAACGACAGATGTATCTGTGCTGTGTGAACTAGTTCATCGGGGGAAGGCCCTGCTTACCACAGCCCAATGGGCAGGATGCTTCCATGGGCAGTGGGAGGTAGCTTCAGATTGCATGTCCACAAGCACTGGGACATATCTTCAGGTCCCACCATGAAGAAACGAGCCCATGCACTCTAACTGGGAGTTACTTCTAACCACCAAGAGGCTAAGGGAAATCCAGCTTCTCCAAAGCATTCCATTGCTTAGCCTACTCTGGCTTTTCACAGTGCAGAGACTTCCCAGTGGTTCTGGGTGTGACCATAGTTCTGAAGAACACTAGATGATATATTCCTCAACACGACAATCTGTCTGACTTTCAAGTGTTTCTTGCTGTAACGGTTCACCCGCCTGCCCAAGTGAGTGTGAACCAGTATTAAACCCAGGTGTCAGAGCCGTGCTCTGGCTCAGCATAATATTGTGATGCCAACATAACTAGCAGCCTCACCACCAAGGTTAGCATTCACCAACGCCCCTCTGGGTCACAGCACTCAATGACATCAGTCTGCACCCTACTGCTTTGCTCAAGCCAAAAGAGCTTGTCATAAAGGAGAATATTCCCTTGTCCCCATCCCAATCTGTCTTTCAGGACAGTTTGAGGAGGCCTTGTTGTTCCTATTCCTTTTCTTTTAGCGCATATGGCAGCATGGTACTGCTCTGCATGTGCATGTGTGTGCATGTAAGCATGCACAGCTAGGAATGGAAAAAAAAAAAACAAAAAACAAATCAAGTCTAGAAGTTGACATGGATTAGTGTCTGCTCATGTAAAATGTGTAGCAGGATCTGATGCATGCAAGGCCATTACTGGCAGTCCCTGTAGCCAAAGGTATCTATTTACATAGCAGCTGCATGAGCATTCTGCCAGTCAGGGCAGTCACATTTTCCCAGTGCCTCGCCAGTGACCGGTAATGAACACGCTGAGCACTGCTGGCAAGGAAAGATTAACCACACTGCGACAGAACAGGCTTGATACATTTTATTGGCAATACTAGTGTCATACTCGGGAACCACAACCCTTTGTCAGACTGTTAGTGTTAACTTGCATGACAAGTATCAGTGACCAACTGTATTTGAAATATAGTTAAAGTGCCTAGAAATAATAGGCATCTTAAAAAAAAAAGGAAACTCATTCCATCCACTCAAGCCAACCTTTATAGATCTTACATCTTAAACACAACTGATGTACTGTAATTGTTATGTGGACTTTAATGTAACCTCTACAGCAGCACACAGACAATGCAGTTCTCTCATTATGCACATGCTTTAGGATCGTTTATTTTAATGCTTTCAAATAAATATGTTCCATGCAGCACACTGCAATAAATAAGGAGCAGCAACTTTCGTATAGTACATCCATTCATAATGTAAGTCACCATGTGAAACACCACATCTAAAGTCTTTGGCCCAGTCCCATACAGTGAAGCACACAACATCTGCACATAATCATATCTGGCTTCATATGGATTTAATAGGACTATGCCAGAAGGGCAATGTGAGCACAAGTTTAACCAGGGGTTCCTAGCTATTAAATACAGCTACTAAGTAGTTAAAAGGCAACAACTAAACCCATAAAGGGTTGATTTGTCTTTTCTTTCTTACTTTTCAGACAGAAATATAAAGTATGAAAATGCTCTGGATATTTTCAGCCTTGTGTAAAGCAGCGTGATTAATATGGAATGCTTTGAGCAATACTGGCACGTACACTGGCATCAAAAGCCACAGCAAGACTGACTCTGACACCGAGCACCGGCGTACTCAGTGGGGGAAAGCTGCTGTTCTGGCGATGGCGGGCGCTGCTCCTTCTCTTCCTCTAGGCCGACAGCTCCACCGCCCCTTCCTCTTCACTGTCTGCTCGGTTGGCGCGGATTTCCACCAAGGTCCGAGCAAAGCGGGTCCATTCATCGTTGTGTGGAACAGCCAGCTGGGGGAGAAACCGACAGGGAATTAAGAGACCGCATGGCGAGACCAGTTATCTCTCTGGCCCAAAATCGAGGCACCTCCTTTCAGGAGAGCTCCTATTGCAATCAGTGCCGTTGTGCACACTGAAGGACCGAGGCATGGGCCTCACCAACCCGCTGTGGGTTGGTTACGCTGTAACGTGCTGCCGAGTTCCCAGGACAAATCTGGCAGCTTCTTATTCAGTACCAGCTAGAAGGAGCATCTGCAGTCAATGGCAGAGAAAAAAGCTTTATCTGCTTGATTTTAAGGAAAAGTTTCTTGCTGGAGTGTTGTTGCAAAATCTACCCCTTGGTTAAAATATTTCAGATTTTCCAAACTAAGGCAAGGCCTTGATCTCTACAAGTATATACATGTACATTTAACTTCACACACGTGAGCTGGCCATTTGAAGTCAGCGAGGCTGTGCCCAAGTGTAATTGTTTGCAGGACCGAGGTCAATGTGTGCAAGGTAACAGAGCTTTTACAACACTGTATTGAAACTATTTTCCTGAAGTTCATTAAAGCTCTTAATAGTAAAATAAATATATTGTGTTATTTTAGTTACCCTCCTCTATGTTAAGGAATTCACAATTACAAGAAATGCATTCTCATGGAAATGTTATACCAACTGGATACTGCATTACTGGTCTGATTTTTTACATCATCATGCAAGATCCGTTTCCATTTAATACTATTGATGTTTCTAATGAAGAGCTCTTGAACATTAGGCTTCAAGAGGGACATGTAATCTAAATAGCTGAACTTCCAGACAAAATGCTTTAGTGCTATGGCAAAATAATACTGCAGTCATTTCCCGCTGGATCCAACACGGCAACTTCTGGAAGATAATGCAAGCTGGGATTGAGATAATTAGGGGGGGGGAAAAAAAAACCAAACCAAAAAACGCAAGCAGTTTTCTCAAACTTTGTTTTCATTAACTCAAATTCCAGAAAACAGCAACAAGCATCCCGATGAACCATGCACATTTTTACTGCGCTCTTGAAGCCCTGTGATCATGTCCTGAATATAATATGAAAAATTAACTGTTTCAAGATACTATGCAGTGCTTGGTACTGAAGAAGGTAACTGCTTGGAAACTATGGGGCATATAATAAAATGCTGTCCACCTTAGCAAATGGATGCCTTTAGACTAAAGAATGAGTATGACCTTAGCTAATCCAGTTTGTGGTACCCAATATTCAATCTGTACTGACTTACTCCTTTTAAAACACCACCAAAAATGCCACACAGATGGCTGGCTAACTACGTCCATTTGGCACTAGCAGATTATAGGTGCACACAAGGCTGTATGGTACACTGTACTGGAATGCAGTCAATTTATCCTCTTCTCTTTACATCCCAACAGTGATACATATAACTGGAGGCTACAAAAAGGATCTATTACATGAACTAGCAAGCCCAGCTGGGGAAAGAGCTTGTGTATATGCCCAATGTTAACCACAGGTGAAAGCTCCACGTACACTGCTCCAAGTTCAGTGTCAATCGTATGGCCAAGAATTTGCAATACTGGATCTAAATATCTCCTTTGTATCTCACTCATGTTGATGAGTTTTTCAACTATTTTGTATCTAGCTTTGCCTCTACATCCAATATTTTGGGGAAAAACATAGCATGTGTTTTAAAGCTTCCCATGTATAGTGCATATATCAGTGACTCAGCTACATTACGAAGGGCTGGTGTACAAGTTCGGGGTTTTGCCTGTTGAAACACTGAATATAGTACAGTTCAGCATTTACTAAGGCTACAGTGAGAAATGCAGTCTGTGTGAAAGCCAGCTCGGCCCTCAACAATAAGTGTCACTGCACTCTCTGCGTTTTCCCTTCCTTGTCTTCCACTTTTTGCATTTTTCTCCTTTACTTTTCCCAGGAATGGAGACCAGAGTTACAGGAGTAAATCACTTGAGACAACTGTCTCTCACACTTACATGCACAGATGTGGATCTGTTATGGTCTTTATTTGAACGACAGCTCTGTTCTTTCAAAAACCTTCAGCAGAAGGAAATGTTAACACCAGAATGGAGGTCAGTGCACCAACACACAAGTACTGACAGCACAGGTTTGGTCACAGCCACACACCTATAAAAGCTACTGTATAGTAAGTTAAGGGACAGTGCAGAGATCCTTCTGTCATAGATGCAACCAAACCCAGCTGTATGGCAATTTCCCTGTTACTATTGCTTGTGTCCTAAAAGATTTTATTTCTTGTGATGTGTATGGCACTATCATTTATGAAATTCCTGAATGAATGAAAATGTGAAATGAGTCTCACTTATTTCAAGTAGTAAAATCATTAAAGTGGAACAATATCCTAGGCAAAGGACTTACTGAATTTAATAAAGCCTCATTTCTCCTTGTCTTTTAAAGTCCTAAACAGCATTACATTGTATTAAATGGCTGAAGAAGACAATATGTCACTCTAAAGAAAAAAAAGAAATATATTTATGACATTGAGATCATTTAATTTCCTTTACTCCACAGCATGGCCACAGACAAATAAAATCAAGTCCAGCCTATTAAAACAACTTGGTATCTCAAACTTGAGGAGTCTTTCCACAAATGTATGCATTACATGCATTACTGTTAGCTGACAGTGTTAGCAAGACCTGGGCCATTTTTAATGACTTGGTTCACAAAACAATTAATGATTGAAGTGAACACCTTTAGCACAGAGATGAAAATACTCAGTGCTCACACACAATCTAATTACTTAGAACTTTGTCTTATTTTAATTTTACCTTATTGAATCTCACGCACTGCATCATGCTTTCAATGAGGGGCCAATCCTGCTAATAGACTGTTGGTAGAATAAACCTCTCTAATATAAATTCCTCAGGGATGCAGAGGGAAACCTTGGCAATAATGAAGTCAAAGGAAAAAATTACTTTTACTCTTCTACCCCCCCTTCTTTCTGTGAAGGCCCTAATACTGAACCACAACAGTTATACAGAAAAAGACCACAAATAAAAAGAAAAGCATCCACAAACTCCAATTCAAATTCTTGTCTGAATTAATGCTCCCCTTCCAGTCATTTTCCAGTCAAGTTCCTTCAGCCAGGCACACTGACACTCACAAGTGTTAGAGGCCTGGGTCTATCTGTGGAATCTTCCTTTCAGCTTCTTCGCACAAGTTTTTTTCTGTAAATACCAGGGCAGGGGTGGAAGAAATGAGGAGATACTTCATAGAGGAAGGGCAAAGGTTTTGAGCTAGCTGGGTATTCCTCACTCATTTGGCATTTTTGCCATTTTTCTGTCCACTTGCAGTTACTACAAAGCAGCACGTGTTGAGTCTCAGCAGTCATGATGTCGACACAGGGTAGAAATGTTCACCAAAGCATAATAACTTAATGTAGTAACTTATATTAACATTTGGGGCAGAAGGTTATTTGAATGAACTGACACTAAGGTATGGAGCAGAACAAGAAAATAAATGCTATTAATTGTTCTCCTTTGATCCCTTCACAATGGAAGGTAAGCACTACCAGCACCTAATTAATTGACTGAATTACTCACACTGCTTTAACTTAAATACCCTGGTACATTTAGGTTGTGTGAGATGATAGTAATTCTAATGAGGAAAACCAGTATTATCAAAGCAAGGTGGTGACTTTAGCCAAACTTTGTCTGTTAAGCTGTTGGAAGACGGGTACTTTTGTCTTTTGTCTGGCTTTTAAAATACCGAAAGAGTTCAGGCTGCAAGACTACTGACCTGCAAGTGTGATTACAAGTTTACACATCCAAATAAACCTGCTTCTGCTTGTGAAGTTACATGTGCTCAGTTGGTTACAGGAGTGAGAATTTAGTATAGGAAAACATCTTCTCAAGATGTTAGGATGGTGACCCATTTTTAATTGGGTGAAGATATTTAACTCAGGACAATTGCGGTCTCTTATTTCTCAAAAAAAAAAAAGTTTTCTTTATATCACTATCAACTTTTTAGATCTCCTCCCCCATTTCATTTTCATAAAATGTTCTTCCAAAAGCACTCAACATCTATGAGTACCTGTGCTTCCTACATGATCAATAATGTATAACAAGTAACAAAGACATGTAACATACTAAATACTAGACACATTTAAGATTTTATCATTTAAACTAGTTCACAAACTGTTTTTCTTGCTGATATTAAAAAACTGATTTACATGATGCAAACTCTCAGTTTTTCTACCACCTCCATTACTTTATTTTTAGATAAACAGATTTTGGTTAAGAAAAGATAACTCTCCAGCACACTCCTCCTGGCTGAACGGTGCAGTTCAAATAACGTGGCTGGAAAAGGAAAGCCTCCCTGGGCAGCACCTCCCAGCCTGCAGTCTTCAGACCCCCATGCAAAGTGAGCTCCGTTGAGCCCCCAGATTGAGACTGGCTGCATGCTGCACACGAGGGCTGATATGCAGCAGCCACAATTAATATTAAGCACCAGAGAGAAAGATTGGTAATTTCAGCAAGCCCAGGGGTGGCCTCCAGAGAGTAACACTAAATAGATTTCTGCCTATTCCTGCGAGGCGTTACAGTTATCAGTTTATCTTATTATAGAGAAATAACATTATACCTATGTGAATCTTTCCCAGCCTGTGTTTACCCAGTCCACCATACGTACATATACCAAGGGAAGGCAACTCTTGACTGGACAGAACAGAATACAAAGGGCCTAGAAAGTAAGATGATGGGATGCAACAGCAAAAGGATTGTAAATTACGAGCTGATATCACCCCGTCCTCTTGTTCTTCTCCTTCCCATCTGCTAGAGGTGACTGTTTCCTGGCCAGCTAAAAGCCCCTTGTCTCTAGTATCATTCTCACCCTCTTCTGTTTTGGGTGATAATGTGTTGAGCTGTTCTTTCAAGACTGGAGAGGATCTAAACAACATCTAGATTTGGAAAGAAGGGATTTGTCTAGCTAGGCCACATAGGTCAACCACAGTAGGTACCCCCAGCTCATTTTTCAGAGTCATGGGGTTACAGCAGACTTCGAAGCAACAAGGCTTGTAAAGTTTAAAGGTAAGATTGTTCCAACTTGTGCCTATTCTCTACTGTAGGTAAAGGATAAAATGACCAGACCCAAGGGAAATGACCACCAGGATCTTCCTGACAAGCGCCTGGCTTTGCCTTGCCAATGTGTCACGATACTATGTGATTTATGCAGTGAACAACAAAACGGTATCTTATAGTGCCACCACAGAGCCCTTGGATTTTTGAACCTTCTAAAGCTTCTCTGTGTTTCCTGGGTGATCACTCTAGCCAAGGACTTCACTTACCTGTTAGCTTTCCAGCCCTGACGCACAAACACGTGTCCCCCTCGACGCTAGTACTGACCAAGGAAATGGTTTATGTGCATCTAGTAAGAGTAACAGACCCATCTCGCCCCGAGGCTCGCCAGCCAGCTAGTCACATGTAGCAGCATGAACGTGAATTTCACCAGGAACAGCCCCCTCCATCTTCTTGTCAAGGCAGAGATTTCCTGTGTGTGTAGAGTTTCCAATCCATATACCAGAGATCTTACAAACACAAACTGTATTTCCCATATTTTCCCAGAAACTCTGCTATTAGCAACTTCACTGAACACTACTATTCTTAACACTGTTAAGACAGAACTCAGGAAAAGGAGATGCTCTGACCAGACAACTCTCGATGCTGCCATTTGTGTCAGCTAGTGCTGGGCTCCCCAAGCAAGCAGAAAAGCAACAGAAAAACAGTGCCTGATGACACAAATCAACATAAATCTCTCTTCATTTTCAGATCATTTAACACCTTCTAGTAACATTTGCTCATTTAAGTTAGGTCTATTTAAAAAAAAAAAGAAAAAGTAATGATTTTGAGACAAAAAAAAAGCTTTGAATGTGCTTTTTAAAGGAATCTATCCAGAAGGTTGAAATAAGATATTACAACATATTTCAAGATTTTTCTATATTCCCCTCCTATCCATCTTTTTTATGGCTGAGAGTGTTTCAGCTCAATTTGTCCAAATCTCTGTATAGCTTCAGTTTCCCTGAAAAACCACTTTTCAGCAAATGAATTATTCATTGAGGATATTTCACTTTATTCCTGGCTCCTCGCCTTCCCTGGAGCCTGTAAATCTTTGGGATGGGAGCGGACAAACTCTTCCTGCCTTCATCCCTTCATGCTCCTGTCCAGCACAGCTCTCTGAGGGCTGGGGACTCTCCTGAGAAGGAGATAAAATGCAATTTCAGCAGTGGCAGCCTCCACTTCGGAGAAACCAGTGTCCCATAGGCTCAAAGGGAGCACAGTCATCCGTGTTCAGCCTATTGCGTCTCCTTTTTAATGACTCTACCTCGTGGGTCAATCTACCTGTCACTGAGACACTGGTTCATAACCTGCAGCGCTGATCACCGGTGAAAGTATCATGCAATCCCAATCACCAGGTTAAGAATCACATTTTTTTCATCTTCACCTAGAGTTCAGACACCTCAAAAGCAAAAATAGCCATGGGAAGAACTTCCTCAGTGCTGTCTCTGACTGAGGGGTTGTTCTGAAGAGGCAAATTTTTCCAAACAGAATGGTCTATGATCGCTTCTAACAGACACGTCCCGTGGACACAGGTGTAAAAGGAGAATCTGAAAATGAACCGTTACACCACGACTTGGAACGATCTGCCAAAGTATGTGGTCTGCAGCCGGCCCGCGCAACTGTATTGCCACACACTGTTTTCAATTAGACGTTTGCAGACGAGCCTGCATGGTGGTCCAAGATACACTCTAAGGGTGACAGCGGTTCCTGAGTTAAAAAATCTGTGACCCATTCAAACACATTTTGTAGAAGTACAATGCTTTCTTGTTTTTGTATATAGAAAAACTTGTTCTGATCTAAGTTGATGGGTTTCTATAGCAGGTCACCATGTTCCTAGAGATCAGAAACTTTCTGATTAACACGCAACTTTTATTAGTTGCATTTCGGTTTGTTGTTGTTTAGAGGCAAAGGCTGATCTTATTTTTGACAATCCTGTTTACTTCTCTCCACTTCAACACAGCCGTATTTGCAAAAAAATCTCATACCCAGCAGGGAAAATAAAAACTATATGAAAATTAATGTTGCTCTAATCTCCAAAATACTCTGTTGCTATTATAACTTTTGAGAAGGGCAAGTTAAACACTCTTTGAAGAGACAGCTAATTAAAACTTAGAAGATATTCAGATTAATTTGAGTTTGTGGAAAACACCAAGTCTGGTAAACTAACTTTAACAATTAAAATCTCAGACTTCACACTAAGTTATTTGTGTATGTGGTTTATCACCATTTTTATATTCTTTCAATTTAATAGCATCATCAAATAAACGTAGCTTCAGGCGAATATAATTTTAGCTATTTTCTCTGAGCAGAATTTTTGTCAACCTACATTGTCCATATCACCCTCTAAAATTAAGTAAGTGCTGTATTGAAAAGAAATCTGCTGCAAATACTTTGTGCAATGGATTAACATCTGAATGCAGTTATGACATTGTAGGTAAAAATATTTTTAATGATGATAAAATATAACTACTTCAGCTTGATGTTTTCTAAAAAGTAGAACAGATAATCGGTCTAATTTTCTGGGTAAAAGAGAACACTTGCAGAATGAGGATTGTAATACTTACAAATGAAACCCAAGAATTATAGTTCCGCTTTAAGCAACTGATCCTATCTTCCAGAGTTCAACAGATGTTTTATCACTATCACTGAGGTGAAAACAGATACGTAAATATTAAGTATCTTGATATGCACACAGAGAGCAGGCAAGCATGCACCTATTCTGGCCCTGGTCTTGCCCCCCAGAATCAATTACAGACCGCCTTTGATATTTTTCTCAACCTATATGGATTTTTTTTTTTTCCTGAAAAAGCCTATATTTTTCCAGGCAACACCCTATGCCACACACATGGATGGAAACAAAGTGGGAGGTAATATGTAACGAAATGGCCACCAAAGTAACCAAGAGCACCCTTTTCACATAACTATGGTACCACTGTATTTAACTCTTGGGAGAGCCGAGCATCACTATTAACAATGGATGAAACCACTAGCAGGAACTCAAACCCCACATACTGCATGCAGATGATTTTAATGAGATACAGTGTTTAGACCACAAAGGATACACTCCAGAGTAGCTCTATATATATTTGTTTACTTAATTGCAGGGGTGGAATACCATAGGCAGCCTAAATACTGCATTTATTCTATGCACAGCAGTCAGTCCAGTGTCACAGACACAGTATACGCCACCCTTCTACGAAGTTAATTACTTAGCCCTCATCTAGATTAATGTCTGTTGTGATTTATTTCTTTGCAATTCACCAGCAGGGTCTGATTTAACTAGTGCTGCCATAGTAAAAAGAAGACAAAATATTAGCTTATACAACAAAAAAAAAAGAGCTTAATCTCAAACAGAAACTGAATCCATTTTCAGCAAACTTTTGACTTTTTCTCCTAAGGAGAACAGTAGCTGTTGAATTGTTACACTTGATGGTAAGTTATGTTTTGAATACCAAGCAAACAATGGTGTTATTTTAATAATTTATACGTAATATGCAAAGATACACTGTATAAAGGACCTACATAAGAACTCAAGCATTTTAATACCCATTTATTCATTTTGCATTATGATACTGTCTTTAATCTTTAAAAAAAAAAAAGAAAAAAAAAAGCAAGAAACAACAAAACCTGTGCTGGAAGTAAACACCAATTATGGAAAACTTCAACCTGAAGGATTAAAACTTGATAGGGTATATGGAAAAGAAAAGAAGGAACTGGAAAGTATCTTTATATTGTAGACAACGCTACAGTTCCACCTACAGTATCAGAATTGGCTCAGGTTCTCCTGAATTAACCAGAAAGAATGATGTCCAAGCTATCAAACAGATTATGCTTCCCTCAATTAATGTATCAAAATGCTGCACTTGGTATTGACTACAGAGGATAAAATATTAAGTAATCCTCAGTCATCTTGAAAGAGATGACTGAAAAGTGAAATTTAGATTACTTTTGTTTCCTTAGATCACCTCTTATTTTTAAAACACAAACATTAAGCTATAAGCTTATAGCCTGTTCTTAAGCACACCAGAGTGCTTTCACCAGTCACATTGTGTGGAAGATCCTCTCCTACAGATCTCCTCAAGTGATACTTTCAGTGGCAGAGACTATTGGCCTGTTTAAGTCCTTGGAAACAAGAGAGATTTAATATAATTAATCAGCTACGGGAGCAGAAAGAGCATCTGCCATGCTTCAGAGAAGCTAACAATTTTGCTTCAAAAGAGGTGGTGCCTTAAGCATCAAAATTCTTGCAGTTCCTACCTTGCCACCACTTCTGTAATGCCATTAATTTACAGGTTGATTAAGAAAAAGTGAGGCATGCTGCCCGCCATTTGTCTCCCATGGGGATCTCAGTCCTGCTTTGATTGTCATTTCTCAAAGTTATTGAAAACTCCTGTGATTTTTTGCATGAGTTTCAGGATATTTAATGCTTGAAGCTAAGGGATCAAGAGAATTCCTCTACCGAATTATGTTATCTGTTCTCATCATTGCACTAGAAAGCCTAAAAATACCAAATCGATCAAAATTAGAAGGTAAGGAGCCTTCAACCTATTGTTCTTTCCAATATCTACATTTTTTTTACTGACTACTACATTGATTGGAAGAACTGTCCCATCATTTTTACTTGAAATACTAGAGGTTCACCCTGTGGGGTAGCTGCACTGGCAAAGGTGCCTCCCTGAAGTTCAACTGAGTGAAGGACTATTGCCTCAGGGAACAAATAAATCATGGTGTCTTCAGCTCAGCTTGCTTCCTTTCCAAACCAAGTCAGCCATGTCCACGCCATGATTCATGCCATGAAATCTGGCAGAACAGGAACTGTAAAGGACTTTTGCCACGGCTTTCTGGCTCCCAGTTGGCAAATGGACTCTCACCAAAAGCAGCTTATGAACCGCTCAAAGATTTTGGTTTGCAGGAGAGTTGCTGCCTTCCCTGAGATTTTGCACACATTCCATTATCTGCCAAAGCTCATCCATGGAATAGCAGGGGGTTTTGTTTTGTTGGGTTTTTTTGTTTGTTTGTTTCCATTTCAGACATAGACTTTTTCCATCACTCTAGGCATTGGAGGATACATTTCACATTTAAGTTAAACACTGAATATGGAATTTTAGCCACCACATAGGATGTATTAAGACCCAGAGTTATCCTCAGTTGATATTTTAGGTTTAACCATTACTTTCCAAGTCACAAATTAAATATTTTTTCATGTTCAAAATACAGACCATTTTGCAAACCATAAAAAAAGATTTGCAAATTGCTGCACACAAACTGAGCTTAAAGTGAATTTTGCATTTTGTACTTTTTCCCCTTCCATACTCTCTGTTACTTAAAGCTATAAACATTTTTCAGTAACTCTTCTTTTTACATCAGAAAGGTGGTAAAACCTTTCAGAGAAAATATCACCCAACAGACTAGCTAGATGTTTAAAATACATACTCTGTGACACTATTAACATGCATTGACTTCAGCTCTGTCCCCCACCGAGTGTCCCAGGATGCAGGGTCGGGATGGGGCAGACCAGCTTCCAATGCCTCACCTACAACTACCATGGGAAGCCTGGACCCGGATTATCTTTTCCACTAAGCTTCTTGAAAGGTTTGCAGGAGCAGCAGTAACTGAGGAGCTAGCAGTGAAGCCACCGGTAGTGCCGATGTGCTAAACATATAGTGGATGGACTGGTATGTCCAATCTGGAGCCTGCCGTTCTCCTTTGTGTCTTGCCCTTTACAGTGTTTCCCAGCTCAGCAGGAAAATACCGGCAGGAAGATTGTCACATACAGCTCTCCCTTCTCCCTCTCGGGCAGGCTTTACTGTGGAGAAAGGGAATGATATCTTACAGCTTCTCTTCTGCCACTCTCATCACTTCGTTATCTGAGTCCCTTCTAATAGTGCATTAAGCTACATGATTAACTCCTGTCACATGTGGCTTGTTCTCTCTGATCCTCTCTGCAGGGGTATGATCTGGGCCTTTGCAAGGGAAAAGGAAACATACGTTGGCTTTAAAACCAATGTGCAAATGAATAAAAAGGACTGGAGCCAGATTTTTGTTGGTTGGTTGACTGGTTTTCTTAAGCTTTTTATTTCATATGATGAGGAGTTCAGGAATTCTTATAAAAGATATTTGTATCATATTGGAAACTCATGTCTTTTTACCCCATGAAATTCTCTGGAGAGCTAGTAAGCTGTCTCTGGAGAACTACTGAAATATTTCATCATATGCACCTGGAAGGTAATGATAAAGAATCAACTGAATTTTTAGGATGACAATTTAAGCCCCCTCACCTCTCCTTTCTGTCTGTTTTCACTAATGCCCATTTAATTCCACTGTCTAATCAACAAATGAGAGAAAGGGTATCTTTGTTAAAAATCTGGTACCTCCTCCTTTAGTTTTAACAAGTAATATTCTGGTAGTAAAATGAAAGTGGAATTTCATGTTCATTTAAATATATAGCGAAACAGAAGAAACTCTGTCGTTACCAAGAACAAGAGTACATCACGCCATAGGGAGGAGAGTGACCCTATACGCCAGGTGCGACCCACTGCTGTATCAAACACAACCACATCACAAAATCCTGTTGACAGGCTCCACTTCAAGATGCTGTTTGTCCCACTGTCCCTACCCACTCTGGAACTTCAGCTTCTGATAGTTAAAAATATTCTTCTAATTTTTTTACTCGAATACACGACCAGCTTGCAGCCACATGCGCTGGTGGCAGTGTGTCCTCAGCTTCACTAGTTCTCCCTCTCTGGCCCCAAGCACTCCTATCTCTGTAAGTACACGAATCATCTACATTGCCACCAGGCTCAGACTTCCTTGGCTAGGCACACCAAGTTCTTCAGCCTATTTCTACAGGCTACTCTCCTCTCCCAGTAGTCCAGATCCACATCTCTCCCTGATAAGTTTCAAGCATTCTTTTAAAAAATACACATTTTTAAACAAGAGGGGAAATGATTTTGAAGTAATCCTTTAAATAACATCGTTTTTATGAAGCTGCTTTGTAAGTCAGAAGGCCACGATGAAGGTGACTGAGAGGGGCAGAGAAGCAGTGATGCCGCATGATGTGCAAGAGGTGGCAGGGAAAGGGAAGCGCAAGGCCCTAGACTGGCACTGGAGATAAATAGCTCCAAACCTCAGCAACCAGTCTTGGGTAAGTCAGATTAGTTAGATCATGGCTCAGTTCTCCCTCTTGAAAAGCACTTCCCCAATAAAGATTGTTATTCGTAATGCAAGCCTCCATTCCAGCTTGTGTAAGTACCAAAACATGACTGAAAGAACAAGGTAACTCATATCCTTTTCCATTTCTTATCAGACTAGTATGACCGACAAGGACACAGCCATGCGTATAGGGGTACTCACAGGCATAAATGTATGCATTTCTATGTCTGGATGTAGCCAAGCCTCGTTTTAAACTGTAAAAGTATATAAATGCTTGGTTTTAACTTATCAATGTAACAACATTGTTTTTCTACAGGAGAATAAACCATTGCTTACATAAAGACCTCAAAGCATTCACAGTAACCTAAAGTAATGAATATTGTAATGAGAAACACAAGTATTTAGGGTGATAATGACTGGACTTTGCTCTACTTAGATCGGCTCACCCCCTATGGAGGCTACCAAAGCTTAAAGATTTTATCACCCTAGTAATCAGCAATGGGTAATGGCCTTCATAAAACACAGTAATTAAATTGACTGATTTCAAACTAGTGCATTTTTTTCATTAGGGAGTTCTTATTTAACCTACTTCAAAAATCCCTTTGTGAATACTGGCTATATCAGTCAAAATTCAAATGACAATGAGGGATGAAGAGCTTGTTCTGTTCAATATTTCAGATATTATTCAAGTAAAAAGCTGGAGTTCCTAGTATGCTGTCATTCTCTCTTTTTTTTTTTTTTGTCATCTCTAAGAGCTTCCAGTTTTAAAAGTCTCTCAAGACTGAACATTATAAAACTGGGGGCAGAGGGGAAGCAAATCAAAACCTTAGCTCTTTACATTTTCCAACAACTCTTAAGAGATTCTGCTTTGTTAAAACATGCTTTTAAAATTCTCTGAGGCCAGTATTCCAACCTCCCTAGCAAAAATATCAACGGTGAAATTCAGGCACTGCCTCACAATCCATTTAATTATCCTTTATGCCTGGATTGTGCGTGTTGTTGTAACTACTGTATCTTACTTGATCTTTGAATGCTTTGAATAAAACTTGGTTGTAAGCACAACCCCTTATTATTGCTCAAATTTGCCTTTACAATATGTGTGTAAGCCATTTATCTGTGTTCCAAGAATACTTGTAACTCAACACAGATTTTAAAATAAAATATTTTATGGCAAGTCTCAACTCTGGTTTTGCGGCAAAAACATTTCCTAACTCAATATATGCTCTACGAGAGCTTTATAATGGCAAAAGTAAACCTACTGGAAAATCTACCTGGATAACTACATGACACAAAACCTAGTTTCGTATTTCTCTCTCTGGGCCACAGCAGTTTTTAACTGCCTGAAAGAGATGTTGGCTATGTTTTCCATATGAAATCTATAGTGAAACACAGGGATCTCAAAGTAGGAGTACAAAGTACCAACCCTTCCCCACTCTACCCAGAAAAATAAGTGACTCTAGCCATGCTGAAATGTGAGAGTTGGTCACAAATATGCATTTCTCTCTGTCTAAAACCCTAAGAATCTCAGAGCAGCTGTTAAAGGCTACTGAAATCAAAGGAAATTATTTTATAGGCACCAGTGGGATATTCCTTACTGTACCACTTCATCCACATATTTCAGGCAGTTGCCAGCTCCTCCCTCACTGGTCATGTACTTGAAAATGAGATACGGGATTAACACCCATCATGGAGCAAATGGGGAAGTACACAAACAACCTAACGCAGCAGCCCTAAAAGGGCTTAAGGAGATATTAACTCTGAAACCTACCAAAGTCACATAAACATCAATATGATTCTGATTTCACTGCAAGGAAATGAAGACAGAGGTAATAACTGTGTAATGAATCCCAGGTAACTGCTTTCTTTGGCAGAGTCAGCTTTCCTGGATGGTCTAGGGAAAGACCTTTTCTCACTTTTCTCCAGTTCCACCTGTCATACTAGTCGCCCTTTAAAAGCATGACTAGAATCAACTGTCTGAAAGACTGCCAAACGGATGCCATAGTTTGTCCTGTAACTAGTTTAACAAAATAATGTACAGTAATAAGCTCCTTGTGATTACAGTTTCAAACTCTCCAATCCTGTGCTGCAAACTTACTTTACATTTTATTAAAATCAAATAATAAATCATTGATTTACAGTTTCTATCTATTTATTCACAGTGCAAGCAGAATATGACCTGGAAGAGATTAATGGAAAAAAAAAAAAAAGAAATAATGGAAGGTGGATGAGAAGCTGCTTCTTTCACAACCAAAGGTGCAAAGAGCATTCTCAATAAGCCAGGTAAGCAAGAAATGTGGTTGTTAGAGAATATTTATGACAGCGGCAACTGCGTAACATCACTGAAGCATGCACAATGGGAGCAAGCTTTCTAGAAAATATAACTACAAAAGAGACATGCAGTTAGATCTAACTATCAATCACCTGGACCTGTGAATAAATCTATAGTCAGTGGTCCATGTTCTGTTAAAATCAACTTCTACCATACAGAAAACTTGCTGCCCGGTAAATAAACCGTAAGACCACAAAAGCTAAAATATGTTATACATACTATCACAATAATAATATCTCAACTACTATACCAGCAGAGGTTTGAATATTTAGATCTTACAGAGAGTAAAGTATATTTAGAATGACTGGTTATATTCTCTGGTTAAGTTATATAGGTTTAAGATCCCATCACACTGAAACAATCAGATTTTTGTGTGTGCATTTGGGTTTTTATTTCATTTTATAATTCACGTTCTTTAAATCAGTGGTTACTGATCCACAAGAGCACAACTATATGGACTATTTAAGTCTCCTCTCCCCTGGAATTGTGCGTGTAACTCCTATTAATGCTAATGGGCATAAAGCACACGCATTGAGGAGAAAATAGACCCCTCACTGTGAAAATAAACGTGTTCAGTTATTTTCAGACACAATGCTGAAATCAAACAACTAAAAGTACATACTCTAAGGAGATAACATTATATAGCCTAACTGAAAATGTCACCATTATTTTTAACTCCCTGGTCATGGACCGTGCCACGTCCTTCATGTTTCTGCCATTTCTTATGTCATAAAGAATATGACTAGATAACATATCAAAAAGGGCCAAATCCTAAATACTTACACAAGTGAAACAGCCCTGATCTCACACTCCTTGCCTCCACAAAGGATGCAAGGTTAGTCCTCATGCCTTACGTTTTCACTTAGGCCCTATAATGTTTTCTCCTTAGACCATATGGGTTAATAGCAGCAGTAAACTTTACTGTTCTCTAGAATAGTTCCTTAAAACTGTGATGAATCTACCAAAGTAAAAATTCCTATCACTTAATTTTTTTCCTTAATGATTTGATACCCTGATGTTTTCTGCTCTGATCAAAATTCATGAAGTCAATTCCATCTGTTCAAACAGGTAAGAAAAATTGCTTATATAGTAATGTGAAATTCAAAGACACTGTGTTTTATTATAATACAAATATAATCACAATTTTTCTGATAGAACCAATGTTTTATGAATTTACAACTGATCTAATGTGATCCTCACGGTCATGAGAAAAGAAAGGTTTTAAAAAGAGTACAGTATAATTGGAGCATTAATGTTTTTGGTGAGTGTATTTAGGGTCTTTGTAAAGTGGCCTGCTGACTTTCTAATGCAAGTAATCACACCCATCTTCCCAAATCAGAGACATGCACCTTCAAATAAGTAGATGCTACTGAGTTATCAGTCAGGCAGGGATGAGTTCTTCCAGTGATGAGGCCTTTTCAAAAGTTGATGCTGTAGGAGATGGGTAGAGTCCTATTGCTGAAAGGTCAACTGTCACAGCTTAGGTGTCAGGCTTTGCAATACTGCTGGGTAAAATATGAAAGCTAGGTGCTCCCAGCAGCTGTACAGTCCAGCTCCCAGCCCCTTGCCCCCAGCTATGTGCTCATTAATCTACTCTCACACTGAGTCAGTTCATGGAGAAAAATACCCCAAAGAAAACAAAAAAACCCAAACAAACAAAAAAAATCAATACTTCTCTGCTGATCTATCTCCCTCCCCACAACGTGGGTGGTGACAAGCACTGCTACCAGCACAAAAACTGGCCAGCGAGCGATATGGCTAGGGCTGGCTGGCTGGCAGTGGGAGAAGGACGGCCCATGTTAAACTGTCAGACCAGCCCCATCATATCCCAGAAGCAAACCCATACAAAAAGGACAGTCAAAAGAGGACCCCAGCTGAGCCATGGAACTGGCCAGTGTTTGCACACTGAAGTAAAGAGAGAGCCTTAAAGGCTGCCGTATTTCTGCCAGACACTTCCAAAAGTGCACGTGCATGCTGTGAATTCCCTGTGTGTCATGCCTGAGGACAGCTAAGCACGGAACAACTCATCAGAGAGCTCTTTATGGACTGGCACAGAGGGCTAATGACTGAAGAAGCTGTTATTCACTGTACAAACCCTTGGTTCCAGGCTCTCGAGCTGCAAAGTCTTTCTGCATCTCACTTAAGGCTTTATAGTGAGAAGAGTTGTGCTGGAGAATATATGAGCACCCTTCTTTTTTAAACCAGAAAAAGCCACTAACAACACAGCAGTCCTAGTAGTATCTAAAGCTGTTGCAGTCCAGACCACCTCTCCTAAATTTGGTACAGGAATTACTGCAGAGACTGATACTGCCAAAATGAACCAGGCAACAAATTAATGAGCTCCTTCGTTCATTACGGAAGAGGAGGAGGGGTGGCAATGGCCCATGACCTGTCAGCAGCCATGTGGATGGACATCCATCTGTTTGCATAAGTGTGTATGGAGCTGAGCTGGAGATGCTGGGGTTCTGCACAGGCAGGGCATGCAACATCCGTGAAGCAGAATACTTTATGTAACACTGATCTGGACTCACACAAATAAATACTGTTGAATGACAGTATTTTTCTTTTTCAAGTAATAGAAGCCTGTCTTTCTTTTTGATCTGAGTGTATCACTGTGACTCATTTTGCAGGTTGAAGTCTGATTATAAAGAGGAAAGGCCAAAAACTCAAATATTACTTCTTCTGCATAGAACACTACATCTATTTTCTCCTGGGTGAGCTTGCAGGGATAAACAATCCTGTGAATGATTTGGTGTATGATATGCAAAAAGAGACATTTCTACAGCCCGTCTAGACTCCCAGACAAGATCAGACTGCGCTGTCATCAAAGACATTGCCATAGCCTATCGTTTCACTTGGAAGACAGAAAAACCACCTTTTCGGAAGAGTCATGCAAAAATGAAAACCAAATAAAAACAGCCTGACCTGTCAGTGTCATAGTGGAAATCTGAGCGCAGTAACCTTAGACAATTTTAGAAATTATGCTAACAATATGGCAAGAAGTTTCAGCAAACATTTGTGAGGAAAGGCAACTCCTGCACAAGTGAACGCAATCCAAAAACATGAGTCATGCACAAGCAATTTTGCTATGGGCCATAAAATCACTTTATGAGAGTTACAGATAATTCTGTATGTATTCTATAATGTTTCCCTACTGTGTAGAGATGGATATCTCAGTATCCTATCACAGATAATGATGGAAAACAAATTCTCTACATAAAAGCTGATTGCTCAGAGATTCACCCTTAACTGTTCCAAGGGATTGTAATGCTGACAGAACACTTTACACCGTATTCACCAACAAAGAGGTAGATTCCATCAGTGCCAAACACACTGCATTTTAGATGGTTTTCATAAGATGTAGCAGGGTGAATTGAGAGCAGCCTTAGACACAAAATACACATTCTACTATTTCTCAGCACCTACATACTCTTTATCAGACATACATCTACAGTCCTCCACAATGACACCTCTCATTTCCTCCTGTTTGTACTTTTGCACATATTCAGACATATTCAGCATTATTCAGTATTAAAAGAACAGATGTATTCTGTACATGTCATGCTGAGAAAAATCTACAGCATTAAGCCAGTCATGAAATAAGAGATACTGGAGTATAAAAGGTTAACCCTTCAGGACCAACTTCAGAACAACACAGCTTCTTTCTGAACCTCTATTTTCCTCTTCATGTTCCTTTGTAACTTTTTCCAACTGTACCCATAGGCCCATTAAAAAAAAGTTTTAAAAACACTGAAAACTTTCAAAAAAGTCTTCTCTCATGAGCCTTTAACTAGTTAACTCTTTTGCAAGGTAGCTTTACAACAAACACACTGTTGGCAACCCAAAATCAACAGGGACTCCACTGAAAGAAAAGTGGCTTATTCTTTGGAGGTGTCTTACTTACGTGTTATGATACATGATCTTTTATCAAACTTGGATGTGGCATTCTCCAGGAGCCAAGCTTTAAAAAAATAAAAACCAATAATAATACCTCTCCAACATCATAGATCCATATGCGGCCTTCTGAATCACCAACTGCTACCTCCTTCCCAGCCTGGGCCCAGCGGACACGGTTGAGGGCAGAAGCTCCTTCTATGGTGACACTGGCTGTGGGAACCTGTCGAAACAATAGGAACAGAAAGGACAATAAAATCACACTGCCTGTGAACCCGGGGGTCAGTTTTGAACATGTCCTGCTTAGCTGGGTGAGTCACAAGTCCCTTGGCATTGCTGGAAATAACATACAACCCTCGTCAAGGGGGGGAAGAAAAAGGGTTCATTGTTTCTTCGATCACATGTGCTAAAAAGAGGAAAGAGTAAGAGATTGCTTGGAATGAGCAGGGAAGACTTTTCCACAGTAAAGGACAGTAAATGAAACAGTTTTTTCCCCTTAACCTCGGAGACATGTGAAACCACATCTGCTTCTTTCTCAAAAGTCACTGACTTATGACCAAGAACCAACTGAGGGTAGGACTTGGCTTCAGTCCTGCCCTGGCTTCTGGCCTCTGACTCAGGTCCAGATAACCTGACGGTTGGCAGACACATCCCCGTATTCATGCTGACACATCCTTTAAATCCATACTCACCTCTGCGGCTAGATGCAGAGGTCGAAACTTAGGTACTACATCAGAAAAGTCCTGAGCTAATCACTTCAGAGCAAGGACATGGCAGAAGTGAGAACAGCTGAACTGACATTTAGGAACTCCTACAATATGTTCCCACAATTCTCTTTTACGTTCCCAGGAGACGACTTCTGCTTTAAATACACCTGGATGCTGTCTAATTTCCAATCCTCCTCCCCGCCCCAAGTCAACCAACTTAACAGGTGATCCACAAGAATACATAAAGATTCTGGTTAATGTGTGGGACGAATAAAGCAATGAACATGATCTTAGGAGAAGTATTTGCAATCTACGCTGGAATGAGGGCATCAAAAGATGCTGCAGGAGGAAGGAACTGTGTGGGTGTTTGTCCCAGATAGGTAGATCACTCAGTTGATTTAGGTCACCTCATAAGACAAATGACAGTAACCTACAAGTCTGCTAATGCTCCACTCAGCTGCCTTTAGGAGGAGAACCTGCCTGAGCAAGGAGCCTGGCGCTTGGCGTGATGGTCTTCCAAACAAGGCTTTTTAGCTTTAATGCTTTTTAGGTCAGGGCAAACAGGTAGGATAGCTGCAAAAGCAGCTCCTCCACCAGATACATCTGTGAGAACAGGTCTTGGTCACATGGTAAGATAGTGACAAGGGGGTGTCCTGGGATCTACAAATTGACATGAAATTGGAGAGCAGCCCAGGCAAGAAGAGGTAGTTGGACAGGAACCAGAGCCCAGGCTATCTCTGGAGGAGTGACAGGTACTCCTTCTGTCCTCCTTGTTGGCACAATGCAGCAGAAGCAGGAAGAAAGCAGCTTGAAGGTGGTATTAAAGCCTGGTCTGAACACTGACAAACTGACAAGATTAACAAAAACATATTTTGCTGACTTCCATCTTGGTTCTCTGGCTGTAGCTTTATATTGTAGTTGTGAGATAGGTCCAAAGATCCAGGAGAATAATTTTAAAACAAACATTGTATAGCTCCCATGCCAATCTCCTTCTCCTCAGCTCTAACGCCTTCATTGTGTCACACAAGATGAGTGACGGTAGGAAGCTGAACCTTTGCAGACTTCCCGAGACTCTCGTTATGACCACAGCACATGCACGGCCATGCCAGCAGCAGGACAAGGACTGGGAAGCAGGGCTGCTCGCCCTGCCCCTCTCCCCCTGGAGACTCCCCACTCTTCCTCCTCTTCCTCACCGACCCAGACACAAGGCTGCAAAACCAAAGTGGCAGCTCGAGCACAACGAGCCTGCCAAGCTAAAGCGTCACCTCAGCAAACGTGGTAGTGTCCTGAGGCCCATATGTGAAATGCAAGAGGATTTTGTTTGCAGAATGATGTAGAAATAATGCTGGATAGCAATCAGAAAGCAGACACCATCCTCCGCCCTCCCCCCAACCCCCAAGAAGTCATTCAAATGCAAATAAGCTACTGGACTCATCTCCCCATTGTGCAAGGCCTAGGTCCTGTCCAAGGCAGTATTACCCAAAAAGCTGGCACGCTCCAACTCCTCGTCCCAACTGTTACTGCTTAATGGGTGAGAGTCAGTGGCCTAAATCTGACATGGGGTCATTGATCCGTGATAAAATCACAGTAGAAAACAAGCAAGTTTTAGTCCTGTGATCACTGATTTATAAAAAAAAAAAGCTATTTTAATTCCAGCCAAAATTAATTTCAAAACATTTGGAAATGGGTTTCTTCAAACAACAACTAAATGCCACATTTTAGAGGACTAATTCACTAACCAGCTATGTTTCTCAGAAAACTGTAGATCAAAGATATTTGTTTCATATACAAATATACGCAGCGTATATTTAAGGCACTGAATTTTCACAAAATCTTTCAGAAGGCTGAAATACATAACTCTAGAGCCTTTTTTTTTTGTTAATACAGCATTCTTTCAGTGTTCCACATAAAAATAAGCAGCATGCACGCCACAGACACAAGACATAGCCCGTGCTTTTTTTCAAAACCCGATGGTTTTGTAAAATCCTGTTACTATTCCACAAAGCTATCTAACAAAATAAAAAAGCAATAATGAAACAGTCTTTAAAAATCTAAATAAAAAGCCTTTTCTCCAGTGATACGGAGAGAAATATAGTCAAACCATAGTATCTTAAAATAGATTTGTCTCTCTCAGTATGATAGGTTAAATTACATATGCCTATTTTAGATTTCAAAGATAGAGTTTATTTTATAATGGTAGCATTATGTTTTTAAAATCACATTTGAAATACTTCATAAATTCTCTGAAGTTGGTGCTTGTCAGATTTTTAACAATTTTGAAATGAGATTTTAACAGGTAACAGATTAAGAAAGATAGAGTCAGAAAAACCTACATGGTAAGAATATACCTTTTATTTTTTTAGTGTTACTGCTTACGTAGTGTCAAAACCTGCTTGCAAATACATCATCTGTTTCTAGAAATAGACACCATCTTCACACTTTCAAAGCTAAGGTATGGCATGCAAAAAAACCCCAACAAACATTTGAATGGGATGTAACACAGCAGAAATAAGCAATTTTGTAAGTCAGTTTAGTATCAGTTCATAGATAAATAAGATACACCAGTAACCTAGAGACCTTCTCCAATCTTGATCAAAAAAGAAATGTTACAGACACGAGTAAGAAATTGGCATGTGGTATGCTGAAACTATCTGCAAACCTCACTATATTGATCCATAAAAATTATATTCAGTTTGCAAAAGAGTGAAGAAGTGAGTAAGGATTTTTTGCTTAAGGTTTTTTTAATATTCTTTTATCAAATATAAAATAAAACATGATGACTTTCGCTGCTATTACAAGAACAATTTCTGGTATCCACAGATCAACATGAAGCACGCAAACACCCTTGTTACTTTACACTGAGATTTTGAGAACAATTAGCTTGATTAAATATGTGGTACAGTCAAATGATTTTAGTTACTGTGATCAGAAAGCATCTAGCTCTCAGGAGAAATGTTTTTAATAAATATGAGGAGTAACACTAGTAGAAACTGTGTTACAGTTCAAAAATTTGAAGGTAGCATATTGTAACTAAAACCAGGTATTTTCTTAATTGGCTTATAATAATACCTAAATAATAATGTGGCTTATTTCCCAAATTAAACAAAACCAGGTCTCATTAACAACAATAATACCTATTTCCTACACAGAGATTTTTATCAATAGCTAGCAGTTAAACACATTAATATACCTGTCATTTTCTACTGTCTTCACAAATACTTTGACATCACATATCTGACATCTAAAAGTAATAATGATCTAAAAAATAGGTGTTTCAAGATTTCTTATTACAAAGGCAAAAGTGCCGACAAGGACTTTTTCTTAGCAAACAGCGGTGCAGACTTAAATGGCATAATCAATCACAGAAATCTTGAAAATTATAAACTAATTATGACCTACCAGATAGTGGGTAAAAGCAAACAACAATCACTTTCAGTTACGATGTTTAAAAGAACTGCTTACAGTTCTCTCCTTCAGTGCTACTTTTGCTGCTTCTCCCGCATAACAAAACCTCACAACTATTCAGAATCCGCCAGTTTATCATTTATAGAGATTTTTTAAATTTGTTTCATCAGTGCTCAGTAAGGAAACCAAATGGTATTTCTGCCTCCAGAGACCCAAATTCGATTCTCATAAAAATACAAAGCTCAGATACCACGGAAATAATTCCAGTCTGATCCTTACATGAGAGCTGATTTTGACCTCTCAGAATGGAAATCATTTGTGAAATCAGGGGTGGCCTTGCGTGCAGAAGAAAAGCAGGATCGAGCTTGAAATTATTTTTTTTCCTGATGTTCCTATGTATTTATATGTAAACACACTGAAAATATATCAGCAGTTTTCTACGTACAGCCTTATTATTGATGGGAATGGGATCAAGCAGTCCATACTAATTTTTTGGAAATAAATTATGGTCTCATTGAGATAAATGGCAAAACATCAGTTGATTTCAAGCAGAGCAGGATTTCAGCCCTGGTATTTGGGGGGAAAGGGTTATTTTTTTTTTTCTTCTTCTTAAAATGCTGGGTTTTATGCTCTGTGTTTAAGCCTGCATTAATGAGAACACCTGAAGGATATGTCCCTCCCTTCCCAAAATAAATTCTGAAGAGACTCCTCCTGTATATCCTCCAGCTGTATGTGCTCTAATTAAAAAGGCTGCGCTGCTTCCTGCTCAGAGCACTTCAAAAGGCCTCACTGCTCCCCTTGACAATGCAGCGCCCGGTGCTGGTTCCTCTTACCTGTCCATGCTTATTTATGGCAAGCACTACTCACTGGAAGCCATAAACTGCGCCCGTATTTTACTCTGTCTGAAATGTACAGCATGTTTACGTGAAAGGTGTATTAATGATCAAACTAATCTTGAGGAAAAAAAAATTATAAAAAATAGGGTGTATGGGGGGGCAAAATGCTGCTGCTTGCTCTTCAGTCTTCTCTTTTTTGGAAATAAAAAGAAACTGTCAGTTAATATGTGGCTTTTTTTTTTTTTTTTTTACAGTCTGTTTGTTCTTAATTTTACATAATATTGAGTAAAAATATGCAAGACTTCAGTTGTGGAAAAATATTTTGATTCTGATTGCTGGCCATCTAAGACTGACCTCAAGCGACATAACAGGTTTTCTCAAAACCATTTTTGGGGGAAACTCAAATCCAGAAAAAATAGTATCCATACAAGTCTGCAGCATTTTTAAAAATCTGAAATAATAGGAGGAAAAAGTGGTGTTTGGCACGTTTAGAAAATGACTTTTTAAAAAAAATACAGTATTTACCATTCCCAAATTTTGCAAAAAGCTCTCTGACTAATCCTTTCTTGTCAGCAAAATTCAAAGGTGCGATGTTTCCTCCCCAGTGGTCCCCGCAATTTAGTTAACAGCGACGGAAAGAAAACTTATTTTTTATTTGCATTTGTGCCTTTGAGTGTTGCAGCAAATTTTAAAGAGGAAAAAGGTGAGGGTATAAAATCACAAATAACACGTGGGAGAGAGGCCCCGCGCTTAAAAAATTCAAGCAGAGCAGCTAGCGACTCAGAAGGGCGGGAGGCAAGGGAAGACGCAGGGGCACACTGGCTTTCTGACACGCTGCAGCCACTGGTACGGGGCTTGCGAGTTATCATCTCCAGAGGATTTGTCGCAGAGGATGAATACGAAGCGAAACGAGGTCTCCCACCCAGAGACGAAGCACCTCCTGAGCGCGGGCGGCCGGCGAGGGGCTGCCCGGCGCCTCGGCCCCCGGCGCCTCGGCCCCCGCCGCAGGCGGGAGGGCTGGCAGGCCTGTGGCCGTCGCGGCCGGGCTGCCGAGGTGTGACCACCCGAGTGCGGGGAGGCATCGAAAACGGGGCGTTTGAAGCGCCTGGCTGAAGCGCGGTGTGCCAGAAGCGGGGCGGGGGGGGGGGCCAAAACAGAAAACTACAGAACGGGCGCGGTTTAAAAGTGCACCTTAAAATAAAAAGAGAGGGGAAGGAGGCTCCTTCCCGAGTCGGCACCACGGCTATTTATTTGAGTTGGCTTTCTGCCGGGGGTGCCGGAGCCGGCCCTCCCCACCCCTGACAGGTACCCGGGAGCAGCAGCAGCCGCGCCGCGGGGGAAGGAGGGAGGCGGGAGGGAAGGCGGGCGGGGGAGGGGGGCGGTCAGGCGCCCCCGGCAGCGGGACCTGCCCTCCCCTCCCCGCCGCGCCCCGGGGCGCGGGCGGCGGCCGACGCCGGGCTCTCCGCGCCCTGAGGGAGCCCGGCGCCCCCGCAGACCTCCGGCGGGGGGGGGGGGCGAGGGGGTGCTCGGCAGCGCCGCGCCGCCGGCCCTCACAGGGTTAAGGTCTCGCCCGGCGCCCCGCCGCCCGCCCGCCCTCGCCTTCCCGCCACCGGCCGCCGCCGGGCCGCCGCGCCGCCTCACCTCGGTGTCGTTATTCAGGTTCCACAGATCCAGGCGCCCCATCCCGTCCACGCAGGCGAAGAGCGCGGGATGCACTGGCGACCACATGACATCGTAGACATAGTCGGCATTGTCTTCAAAGGAGTAGAGCGGCTTGTTGTGCTGTAAAGCAGAGAGAAGCATGAAGACTTCGTGGCGCTAGTGCTGCCTGGGGCTGTCTGGCGAGTCTAATTAAAAACTTTGCACATTTACAAAGTGTCATAAAACTTCCCCAGATGAAAGGTCCTCGCGAAGGGTGGGACTGCGCTTTAATGGGGCAACAACTGTCCGGTGGGATAAATGAGATGCCCGGCGTGAGGGGTGTGGGACGCGCGGGTGACGGGGCGGGGGGAGCGCCCGCGGCCTCTCCCGCTCCCGGCCGGCACCCCGGCGGCGGCGCGGGGGGGCAGGGGGGTGCGGGAGGGGGAGGCCGAGGCCGGCCGGCCGGCACCGCCGTGCCCGCCCGAGCCAACCGCGCTTGCGGTCGCACCCGATAAGGATCGTGAGACCGGCGGGGAGCCGCGCGGCCCTCCGCGCACCGCGGGCGGCGCCTGCCACCTAGCGGCGGGCGGGGCGACCCAGCGCCCGCACAGGCCCGGCCCCGCGTGCCGCCCGAGGGCCCGGCTTCCCGCCGCCGGCCCGCGCCCTGCGGCCGCCCCGCCGGGGCGCCCCGCCGACGGCCGTGCCCGCCTCGGCCCGGAGCGAAGGCTGTCCTCTCCAGCAGGCGGGAAGTCTTAGGGAAGTTAGGAAGTACGCCACCGGGAATCGAGTGTAATTGTCCGTCATGAATTATTCATCCCATCTGGCTTGTCTAATTTTTGCATAATGGCTTCGCTAATCCCCGATCAATTAATGGAAAATGAAATTTGAATGATAATGAAAACTCCAGAGATGAAAGAAATCAAGTGTTCTCATGGCTTGTGACAGAAACCTAAACAATGGGACTTCTCCGAGGGTCTCCCTGCCGCCCTCCCTCCGCCGCCAGCTGCCTGCGGCGGCCCTGCCGCCTCCCTGGCGCGCCCGGCACCGCGCCGGCCTCTCGCGGAGGCTTCCGCGAGAAATTAAGCACCGCACGGGCTGCCTCCCCAAATGGATAGGCTCTGTCTCGGCCAGGTCCCTCTGGAACGCACCCCCGTTCGCTTTACGAAGGAAACTACCGGGAACGCCTTCATGCGTTGCGTAGCCGTGCGTTATTTTTCCGAAAAGTTGAGCGACTGATATTGCGATCATTGTATCGCTTTTCTGTCGCATGTTGTTCATGTAGAGCGATAAAGCAGTCGGTTTAATCTCTGTTTACTGCTGGGTCCTCGCCAGCTTTGTTTTCGGTGCTCCTGCGCTACACGACACCCTTCGTTTGGGCCGCAAGCGCTGCGGCTCGGCACGTGGACGGGTGTGCGCGCGCACGCGTCTCTCTATACCGCTCTGTTGGTGAGTGTTCACGTGACGCCTTGTTACGGCAGTCCCGTATTGTAAATAATTCAGGTATATTTCTACTCATCACGGGTATTACGAAAGACTATAAAAAGCATCCAGAGATTTAATTACACGACTTTGTCCTTTGAAAAAATAGCGAAGATACAAAGGGATCAGGTTCTGTAGGCCAGTTTTTCCTATACTTGAATTAATGAAAGGCACTTTGAATGACTACAGGATCGGGTCCCAAATTCTTATAACTGGCCTAACTTTTTTTTGTGCATTTCCTAAGAATAGCAAGCATTTTGTTTTGTGTGACAATAAAATGAAATTAGAGCTTGAGCTTATAACCTCAAATTTATACAACATTTTTATTTCTTTCCCAAAGCTGGAGTTTTGCAAAAGAAAAGGAAAAAAAATACAAGAATATTTTCTTACCTAAACAAGGTCGTGTTCTCCAATCACATATGTATCTGCTTAGTATATTATCAGTACCAGTGGAGTTACTTACATGTGTGAATGGAATTACTTATGTGCCTGTGCTAAAGCATTTGCAGGTTGAGGGGCAAATGAAGACTAAGCTTTTGAAGAGGCAGAGGTATTTCATAGGAAATTTCAAAGTGAATCCTTACAGCTGTGATCTGGGAAATAATATTTAGGGCGGGCCATACAGATCTACAATGTCTACCTGCTGTATTGTGTATTTTCACTGAAAACACCTGATTTTGGTTCGAATACATCAACTGTGTAAATGTTGGAAAAATGGGCATTGAACACAATAGTATACCAAAGGGAAAGAAATCTGGTCAACTGCTAGGTGGCTGGTGTTTTTCTTATGCATGGGAAATGTGCTGCATATATAGCATTTTAACATTTAATGTCATGGCAGAAGTAACAAAATTCCACAGAAGAGGACTATTAAGATATCAACCAATCCAGGGCAGATTTCAATCAGCATTTCCTTCTTGTCAACATATCAAAATTTGTTTTGATCTTATTTTGGGTGTGACACCTTTTTAATGCTCTTTTTAGTTCTGCCAGTTTGTTTTCCAATTCATGCCTAAAGACCAAGGCATTAAAAGGAAGGGTCAGGAGATGTGGTTCTAGTCTGTATCTTGCTGTTCACATGCTGTATAGTCTCTGGCAAATAGCTTTAGCTGATGTGCCTCAGATTCCCTGTTAGCAAAATAAAAACACTTTTGGAGTGCTGGTGTTTGAGGTGAAAAGCATAAGCAGATATGCAGTGTGTATTGCCTTTACCATAACAGTGGAAATAATTCCGTTGGATAGGAAGTCAGAGGGAAGATCTGGACAACAGGAATAATATGGCTTTTGAGAAAGATCTCAGACATGCAAGGAATGAGACACGAATGAATGGAGATGAACAGGGAGTGGAGCGCCGTAAGGAAATGAGAAATTGCAGCCATGTGAGCAGCCCAACCAAAAGGCAAGGTCAACTGCAGTGTGGTTGGGAAAACAGGGAGAAATCATATGGTACCACCAGGCAGTGGCAGTGGAGCTGAGCTACAGAGCTACAGCTTTCATAGTGCCCCCAGCATCCCTGCCCTCCCAGCTTGACTAGCATCGGGGGGGGGGGGGGGGGGGGAGGGGGGGGGGAGTATTTCCCATACTATGTCTTGGTTTGCACTTTTTAACTAGAGAAGAAGGTAACAACTGCATCAGGTCAGGCTGGAGGTCCCTCTTGCCTAGCATCCTGTCTTCAATGGTAAGAGTGAGTGGCCTTTCTTAAAAGCTGACATTTCATCCTGGTCTGATTTTGCCTACTGAGAGCAGTTATGTTGATTTCATTGTGAAGACTCGATTTGTAAGGTTAAGTGTATATATAAATGTTAGCAGGACTTCCTTACTGTAAGCCTTTTAACTAAGGGCCCAGGCCTGCAGATTCTTCTAATGTAAGGATTTATGAGTAAGGACTGACACCAACCACTTTTAGAAAATGTTGAAATGTGGAACCATGTAAAGGTCACTTTAAAGCAGTTTTAAATTACCAAAACTTCAGACTTACACAATCTATAACTAACATATGGCTATTATTATAAAAAAACTGAAATCTAAACTTGATGAGCTTTCATTCTTAAATATCAACCCACTCTGTTATTCAGTAGAACAGAAGAAATAGTTTAAAGCAGTATCTTCAGACAAACTTGTGCCAAATCTACTTATTACTGAAAAAGAGAGTTTAAGGTGAAAAATGTGGCCCTACCAAACCGATGGTGTTTTGCCATTGATTTCAGTAAGACAGGATTTGAGCATTTAGTGGAAAAAGCGAAAAAGCCAACTCCAAGACACGTGGGTTTGTCTCATTTATTTAAGCATGTCGTCAAAATCTATTGTTCATCCTCAGTGTTTGCATACGGGCATTGTTTAAAAGAACGATGTAGAGTGAACATTTTAAAAACATGGGAGCTGTCTAGGAATTAGCGCTTCTCTATGAAATAAGAAACTCACATAAATAAATACTACTTATTTATATAAAAGAGGTCTTTTTTTCCACATATAAATTTGACCAGTGTATTCCTCTTCTTATTTGCATAGAAGAATTTTCTTTAATCCAGGAGGTGCCACACATAAAGTAGCTAATTATCCATATAAAAGAATGTATACATATCCACAGGTTTTAACTAGCATCTGACTTCTGAAAAGCCACGGAAAAAGCTATTGGCTTTGCCTGTTTCATGAAGGGAGCGTTTTACACGTTGGCACAATTTCTGTGGGTGTCAGCTCCACCTAAAGGTACTTCCCTAGACTGTACCTTCAGCGGTACAGATGTACGGTGACACCACATACTCTGTTGTCTCCCCTTCTTTCTACTCCATTGTCTTCCGTTCTAAAGACAGCAAGCCAAGCCTGTACTTCTGGCTCACACTGTATTAACAACAGCCATGAGTGCTGTGTGGTATTGTAAGTTGATTCAAGCTAATTTGGTTTTTCTAGGTGTGCAGCAAATACGACAGATTCATTAGTCCTTGGCATAGAAACTTTCCAAACAAGCTGATGTGTTTGTTTAGGCTCAAGGCTCAAGATCTGGCTCTCGGGCACTTGGAAAGAGCAGAGTCGGAGCGGTCCTGGGCAGAGTGGCTGCTCTTGTGTCTGGCCCTTGAACAAAGCAGGGAATAGGGGGTTGGAACTAGATGATCTTTAAGGTCCCTTCCAACCCAAACCATTCTATGATTCCATGATTCTGTGCATCTGGCCCCTATGGGACCAAATATTGTATAAATAGCATTTATTTGTTAAAAAAACCAAAAAAACTACGAAAAGGTGTCAAAGGAAGGCCATCTCTTCTGGCATAGATAACACACAGGGAAGAGAAACTGCTGTCTTTATTTAAAGCAAGTGTTATGGTGTCACACTGACCAGAGGGATGCAAAAGAAACTGAGACAGGGCACAGCTTGTGGGACTTCCACTCAGGTTAGGATCTGAGCTCTTTCACTGTTTTATAGACCCTAGCTGCTAGACCCAGTCTTCTCCACCCTGAGAGAGACTTCTTACTACTTTGCTGAATCCAGGCTCATCTTTTCCTTTCTGACCCTGCCAGTTAGCCAGGCCAACCCAAAAGATGCGGATAGTGTAAGCAGAAACAAAAAACCGCTGGGAATTTTGAGGCAAATACTCCTCCAGTCAGCTTTACTTCAGTCTTGACCTTTCCTCCTTTAACCATCTGCTTCCTGGGACACCAGCTGTTAGCTGTTTGGGGTTACTTGTGCATACCTCTTGTGGTGGGGAATAAGTCCTCCGCTGTGTATAAGGCTCTACTACTCTTGTAAGCCTTCATGTTCTCCATTTGTATGAGAGTTAAAGAGGCCCTGTTTTTTATTCAGACTGATTGATCTCCATGGGAATTTTGCCAGTTCTGGACTACCATGTTTCTCCCAAATCTGTTTTCTAATAGTTATGAAAATTTAGGATAATCCAATAGTTCCTACTTTAATACTATACTTATGGGACTTGACTTAGCTCAGGTTATGCTAGCTTTTAAAAGGTACAGCGATCGCAGGAACTGTTACAAGATGCCATAAATCAGAGGCGCTAGTTACAAGTACATCCCTGATGGCTCAGCAAAGCCTGTCTGCATTCTCCCCAAAGGGTATCATTATCCCACAGACCCCGATACTATACAACTCACAACTTGCAGTCTGCTCCACCTTTCCCAGGACTAGCCAGACCTTGAAGGATGGCAATGGGAAAGCAAAAGGAGGATGTTTGTGCACTTCAGCATTAGCCACTCAATGTCACTGGCTAACTGAGGTGCCCTAAATTGAGTTACATGAGTAATAGCTCCTTTACCAGTCTTTAAATTCCTTCTGGCAGTCAGATTCAGTGCTGAATCACAGATGAGCCTCTGGGGCAAAATGGACATTTCACTGGGCTATGACCTGTGTACATGTTGTGCCATCTCACTGTCAGATGATTATTAGGTCACTGAATCAAGTCTAAACTGCATTTTTGGGCAAGGGAACAGGCTTCATTTTTAGATGCAGTAGCAACAGGGGGGAAGAAATGAGTGTGGAAGTGATCCATACAGTCTTCACAGCCCTGTTTTACTTAAATACTGTAGTATTACTACGTTGATTGGTTTTTGGCATCCTAAAAGTTGCAGACAGTCAAGGCAGAAAACTGTTCACTTTCAGAAATGATTGTTCTTGCAAAGATGCTGAAACTGTTGCCTCTCTTAATTGCCAATAATAAAAGAAAGTCTAATATTTTTGCATAAACATGAGGGAATTATTATAGATGGAGGAGGGGAAAAGGGTGAGACCGAAAGGAAAGGGGTTATGAGAGCAGACCAAGTCTGGAGATAACATGATGATTACATTTTTGTGGTTTCCTTCCAAGTCAAAGCGTCATGGGTGAGCATACAAGAAGGAAGCAAAGGAAAAAAGGTTTGATGGTTGGCACAGGCGGTTTTAATGAGAACCAATCTTAATGTCTAATACTGTGGTATGGAGAAAAAAAAAAAAAGAACTTGGGAAGTCAGGTACCACCTGACTTTTAGGAGCATCAGAAAGTCAAAGAGCAGAGCTTTCGGGGTCTGTGGAGGTAGCCTGGAAGCTATACGGACAGATAAACTGCTGATTTGGTTAACCCTCCTTCACTGTTCTAAGTCCTCTGCAGAGGTGCGACACATTCAGGCTGTGCTGCTAGACTTCAGTTGTTCTCTTCTACTCTGCCTTTCCACTTACTCAATGGAAAAAGACCTTTTTATCTTCTGAAGGCAAAAGGCAGAAAGCATGGCATTCCTCTTCACCACTGCATTATTAGCTGAGGAACTATTTTCAGTGAGTTTAATATAAATGTGTATTACTTGATGTCTACTGTAAACTTAAATGAATTAATGATAAGATATTTTCTTGCCGCAGATGAACTTTACAAACATCAGAAGCTATGTAAGGCCTTGAAACTCTACAAAACAGGCTTAAGAAATATTTTATATGAAGAAGCTAATATGCACACTGGGTTACAGTGAGGCACCAGGGAGGTCATTGTTCCCCAGCTCACTTTTCTCCCCAGTTCCTATTGGCCAGGCTGGTGTATGGTTGTTTCTGCGTTTTAGCTCATCCAGTTTCATTCCCAGTGTGGAGACCCTCTTACTCCACACTTGTGAGAGTTGTGCCTACAGGTTTCCACTGCTTGAGGTTTAATACCCTCTGCTCCACTCGCCCACAGCAAGCTGGATGCAGTGTGGCTGGCAACAGTGGAGAGGTCTGTACAGGTATTTGCCATTCGTTCTGTATTTCCTCAGACTGCTGACTTCATCGCTAAATGTTAATCAAGTTTTCCACCTTTTATTTAAAACATGCTTTAAGCAAGCCAGCACTTCTTCCTATGTTACTAACTATGCATTTCAGTCATGAGATTTCTTCAGAAATATTATCATTTTCCTTTGGAATTTCTACCTACTTCTCAAGATGGCTCAATTTCTTCTTTTAAGAAGCTCAAAACACTATAGAAGGTCTTATTGTCCCTACCTGGCAAACTGATTCACAGTTTCTGTAGCTCATACTCCTGACTGTGTATTACTATATTCCTGGATCTTTTCAGAGAAGCACTTGGGTGACTTGCTGAGAAATACGAGTGAGGTATGGTTTTCCTAGGCTGATGGAAGAATCGCCAAATCCTGGTCAGAGGAAACACTGAACACAGAGTGAAACACTCAAGAAGGGTGGATGCGGTCTTCTACCTCCAGTCGTCACTCCCTGTTTATATCCCACATAGGTGGGATCAGGAAGCAGAGCTGGAGAGTGAGTGGGATGCTTTGGCAGAAGCTGGATCGCTGTGCTAGCGCTCTCCCGTCATGCAGGAGAGGCAGTGGCATGCACTTAGGTCCTGAGCCTACTCCTGTTGGAGTCAATGGGACTGGTCTCCCTGCTTTGGGCCTCAAGTTGTTAAAAAGAGGTAGTTCAGCTCAAATTGTGAGGCGAGGAGGGGAGTGGGATAATGTAGCTGCGGTTTCAGGGGTTTGTTTCCCACCCCTGTGATTCTGACAGGAACATTTAGTATGAGGCCCCTGAAAATTCAGTTTCTCTTTTTAATGGAAAATGCTGCTTCATCACAGGGTACCCGGCCTGGCATTGCATGTGGACTTGGCAAATTACCAGGCTTGCAAGCGACTCTGCTGCTGCAGTTCAGCTGCCAGGAAGCGCAGGCAGGAGCATGGGCAACACTGCAGGATGGCTGACACAGCCTGATGTTACAGCACCGTCTGCTGAACAGTCAAGATTAGTATTTGTAGCTGCTGCCACCAGGATGCCCGCAGAGCTTTCATGGGTCAGCAAGCAATGATTTTGAGGCTAATTATTATTGAAGAGAAGTCCATCTTGTAGGATTTTGAATACAGTTCCTTTTTTTTACTGATAACAAAAGTCTCTCACATAGCAGAGAAATGACGGCTGCGTGAAGCAGGTGGGAGAAAATTTCCATTAGGGAAGAAGTCCTGGGTTTTATATATTGATAATTTTCCTGAAATGTTTCACTATTACATGTGAGCCTGATCCTCCAGCATAATTCTGCAACAGAACAGTCAGTGGGAGGTTTGCATTTTGATTTCAGGGGAAAAAGGAATGATGACTTTGTTTTGTACAGATTATATGAGCTCCTGAAATCCAATTCTGCTTTCCATGTGCAAATACAGCTTTCATTGCTACAGCTGAATTTATGTTAGGGTTTTCTGAAACAGAGTTTAGCCCACTGAGTTTTTCAGAACAGCCTCAGTATTTTAGATGACTGTTTTATTTTTATGTGTGTGTGTGCCATTCTTCACAAAATGTTTCACAAAGGAGAAGCATGGTTTGCCTGAGTAAATGAAGGATGTTAGCCAGCTGAAGAATATTTTCCTATCACTTTTCAAATATGGCTATACCGAAAACCAAAATCATGAGAAACATTTCATGTGAAGAACTTGGGGCTGATTTCAAGCCACCTGACTTCACTTTGGTTTTGCTCTTTAAAATTACCTAGAAAATACCATAATCTTCTTTTTTGTACAGCTGGATGAGAGCCAGACCTCTGGCTCCAGAGGTAAAGGGCAAAAACTAAAAAAATCCTGTCTGAACAGGCAACTCCACCCTCTTCCCCAAGTCAGCTTGGCCTTTTGACAGAAAGTGAGCTCTGAAGCAAATTCATTCATTGCCTTGTTTTTGGACAAAACTCAAAATTCTGAACTCGCACCACAGAGAGACCGTTTCCATGAAATCCAGCATGCTATTTTATCACCCTTTGTCTTTCCCTATAATCAGATAAAATTAGCATTTGGACAGTGATTAATCAGATTAATAATTTTAATTGCTTTTATCAAAGAGAAAAGCCTGTGCTGGAAATGGAGTGTTGTCAAAGGAAGGTGATTGCCCTATGAGCAGAATCAAGAAGGAGCTCCGTGTTGTGATGCAGCAGTGAGGGGGACCATTCTAGCCAGGTATCCAAAATAAGAGGAGTGAAATCATCCCCTGAGATAGACATTTGAGCCCCACCAGAGTCAATGGGAAAGAGGAGTAGTAAAGGATTCCACAGAGAGAAGAAAATAGGGAGAACTGTCTGTATTCAGTCCACTTACTCCCAAAATAGACTAGTTTTGGTCTCCCTCTCAGTATATTGTTTCTTTTCCTCTTTTTCGTCTTGATGTTATTTCTTATTAGCCTCCCTAAACTCTCTGGGCCCTTTTGAGATCACCCACCATGGCACTAGAGACAGATGCAGATTGCATCCAGATTCAGCGGGGTGGTAGGTGCAGAAAGCCAGAGGTCCTGACACCCCTATAGTTTGATTTAGCATCTGGTCAGAGCACACCCTGCCTTTCTTCTGCTTGTATCTTAGCTTTTCTGGCTGCAGAATCAAGGTATAGCTGTCTGTGTGTGGCATGGGTAAAGAGGCTGATTGCTTCCTGGTAGTTATTTGGGAGAAGCCAGAATAAGAAGACAGACCCAGGAGCTCAGAAGTGCTGCCGCATCTGCCAGTTTAGATATGACCTGAGGCTGTCCAGATGCAAGAAAGCCATCAAAAGCTACAACAACTGATTATCTGCCAGACTTGTGCTCCTGTATAGTTGGTGGGGGGAAGAAGTAATGGTGGTACCTCCAAAAGATACCTAATGTATGCATTGCAATTACTTCTTTCCAGTGGCTGCCTAAGAAACCAAAGTATGGAAGCCCTAAATAATAGAGGATCCAGGAGGATCCAACTTCATATGCAGTAAGAGTCATCTAAAATGCCTCATGTGCTAATGTGAGAAGACTGAATATGGCCCAAAGGATTTAAGAAAGCTTAGAAAATAACATGAAGAATGAACAGGTTCAAGACTGAAAGTAGTGATACTTTCTAAATTTCACTACGTCCAGCTCTCATCTACACTTAAGTGTATGCGAGATAAGGTACATGAGTAACCTCTGCATTTCACCAGTCCATTTCGCTGTTGGAGACCTGTCTGATCCTGTTTCAAACTGGAGAAGTAGGGCTGGCCCCAAGTGGACAAAACTGGTTTTCATCAGGAAGCGTCAGCACATTAAAATCAAAGCTTTAGTCTGAGAAGATCCTACTTTCAGTGAAACCAGAGTTGTTCATAGGCACAAGATACAGCTCAGAGCAAAATGGCAAGATGATCACAGCACTTCCTCCCCTTAGGGAAGACACCTTTGCAGCGTGGCCTGGTGCCTAAACCACTGGCTTACAGGATACTCTCGTGGAGCTCCTACACTCTTCACAAATAACTGCATATTCACTGGAATAGGAACATCTTCCATAAGGCAGGGGAATGCTTTATACCATTAACCACTAACATCAGTGTCTCTAATCTGTGATCCACTCTAATCACCTGCCATGGGACTTCACTAAATCAAGTCATTCACTCCAGCACTTCCAATTACAGTTAAAACAATTTTCATGAGGGAGAATTCACCAAGTTGTTGTAATAGTTCACTAAGTTTACTGTCCTTTTATCATGACTACGTTTGACTACATTTCTATTTGGATCTTTAACTTCAGGCAATGCTATCTATAACACAAGAGGCTCTCACTCACCCACTTAATGTGATTGAAATTATACCAGAGAAAAATCTGAGCCAGTAGCCAGATACCTTGATACATGGTATTTGTAATGTAAAAAATAGTAAGTTCTTAATCTTAAAAAAAGTGATGACCCAACCCTGTTATTTTAGTAAACTTTAAAAATTGCCCATTTGTGAGTGCATTGTTTTCTTGGTGACTGATCCTCACAATCGTGTAATGCTCTGATTCATTCTGCTACACCATTTTCCATCACAGTAAGTTTGGTCTATCAAGTTGATCCTATCAGATCCTATCAGTCAGGCTTTTGGGGAAGGGGACTGGGGGGATAGAGGTACCTGTCTTTAGCAACACCACCACCACCACCACCTGCTTTGTTGCATTGTTCTAGTGATAGGCTTCAGCTTGACCTCTGAGGAGATGGTGTTCAACCTCTAGATCAAATTAAAACCAGTGGCATTTGAAGTTATATGCTGATAGAAAGGTATGAAAGTGGAAGGTAAAATAATTTACTCCAGGAGTCTGGAGGACTGCGTCATACCAAGATAATCAGCAAAGAGATGGGCATAAGATATTGAAGGTACAGAAATGTACGTGAAGGCACATAGCATAGAAATGTGAATTTTTGCTGTTTAAAATGTGGTTTCTCAAAAATCACAACAGACTGCAGACTGGAACAACACAGGACACCAAAAGAGAAGAGCAGCATGTGAAGAATATACGAAAGAGAAGACAAAGGAGAGGGACTAGGAAGGAGCTACCATTGATGCACACGCTAGTAAGGCAAAACTGAGCATGATCAAAAAAAGTAGGTAATCTGTCACTGAAGGCACACACGTCCTCTGGCTCAAGTAGTCCTTGCTAATGGTTCTGTGGTGGTCCTACTACCAGTCTGCTCACCTCTGTCTCTCCTTCTGATGATGGCACTCACCACCATTACTTAACATTAGGCAAAGAGGGAGATAAGCATAGATGGGGATACAGCAATGCTGTTAGAGCTATTCCAATCTCTTTTCTAGTCAGCTGCCCATCTGAGCATGACCTAGGCATAAATGCAAGAGGAGAAAAACAGTCATTATCACCTCGCCTCAATAAGGATAAGAGATAAAGGAGACAAGCTTAGGATGAAAGAGCTAACAAAATCCAGCTCTCTATCCAGACGTTTATTAACTACCTCAGCAGAAACAAGCCATCTTCTAGGCTTTAGCTGAAACTAGCTTGTTTTGCTACACTTTAACAATTCCAAGCTAGCTCCTGTCCCTTGACACAATATCTAAAAATTCGCACTCCAAACAGCAATTGCTATAATAATAACAATACTTACATTTCATTATTTAACCTCATGCTATTCGTTCATGAGGATTAGTGCTTAATTAATTAACAACACTTAGCATTTCCACTTAGCACTTTGCCTCTTCAAAGCATCATACAGACAATGCCTAATTAAGGGCAATGCTGCGCAGACACTTCACATCAGGACTTCCCTTTGACAGCTCTGCATCCAAGACTTGCTCACATGGTGTAGCATGAATTCAAGTTGAAAGCCCTATTGACTTCATCAGGAACCAGGTAATGCCCTGGCTATCAAGTGACTATCTACCTTTGCAAATTCCTTTTCTTTTCCTGTTACTTCTGCTTGCTTACTATTCACCCAGGGATCTAATTATTGGCTAATGTGATGGGTGATAATGTGAACCTTGTATTAGTGTTATCTACAAAACCTTCATTCTTCCGTTAGTGAAAACCTTATTCTCAGTCACCTGGCTGAACTGCCTTTGGAGAGAAAATGTGTTAACCACAAAAACGGATTATAAAATGTCAAGCCAGAGTTTTTAAGGGAGATGGTGCTTTCAATCCATCAGTCAAATGCCTGCTATGAAAGTGCCTTTCTCGTAAGCACCCCAGGGTGCTACACAACATCAATAGACAATATAAACACAGAGCTTTCATGGTTCACTTTACAATTGGACATTGACTCTGAATCTGTGAAACAGAAAGGAATTGAATTTCATGACCAAAGAGTATAATGTGCACAGGATTAAGTAGACAACACTGGTAGAAGCAGGAAAGCAATATGGCATTGGATGCTGATAGATTAAATTTACAAATAAGAAACCAAAGGAATAAAACAATTCTGAGTAAACTTTCATAAATGCAGCAGTATCACTCAATGCTTCCTATCAATCCACTATTTTTTTCAGAGAATCAAACGTACTGATGGGTTTATTCAAAGCCCACTGATTGAGCAGGCCCTGACTATGGGAACTGAACAAAGAGAGCCCTAAATATCTAATAGCTCCAGCCAAGAAAATTATCCAGGCAGTATGGAAGGAAACTTCTGCCAGAGTCAAATTGGAAGAAAAAGAAAACATTCATCACAGTTCAAGAACTTGTCTAGTGTCTCAGAGGATGTCTTCACAGGGCAGTGGCTGGCAGCCTGGGGCTGCTGCTGCTCAAACCTGCTCCAGAAGAAAGCAAGCCATCCAATACAGCGACACAGCTTCCAGCTCTGGGTGGTGCTGTGGTGTGTCACATGCATGTCACAGCTCACATCAGCTAGGTCAGACAGCTTTCTCAGGAAGCCCCTCTTGCCAGATGAGCCACAGCTTGATAGATATTAGAAATTTAAATGGTTTGATTCTTTGAAAACTGATTGTGTATTGAACAGAACCTGACCTAACCATTTTGGCACTGAATTCTTCCACAAAGATAACCGTGTACTGCTAAATGCAGTGTCTTTGTGGCCAAAATATACTGTGTTAGTGTTACTGCTAACTTCTAAAATTCTAGGAGTTTAAAATAAAAAAAAACAGGCCTTATTATCCCTTAATGTAATTTCATTTAAGCTGCAGATGGATGAGACCCTTATTGCGATATTCAACCTCAAGCTGAGGGTCAGATACTCATCCCAGACTTTTCTGGACATATATGTTTGGAATTCAGTACCTGACTTTCATCTTTCCCCTCAGTCCTCACAAATTCTTTTCCCCTTACTCAGCTTCAACTTCAACCCTTCAATATTCCCTTGCCACCAGTTACCACTGTCCAGGACTCCCTTACCTCAGACACCAAACAGCCTAGCCAGCCCCAACCAGCTAACACCTAAGCTATCCATCACTTGGTTATCCTGCAGCCCTTTCTAATGTTTACCACCTAGGACCCATCCCAGACCCATTCCAGCCTGCCCATGACCACTCCCCTGGACCCCTTCTGCATTGGTTAAGGCTGGATCCACGGATGTATATGGTTACATGTGAATTAGGTAAATCATGCACCTTTCTTATAATGAGTTTCCTAAACTATAACACTCAAGACAAAACCATCAGCTGTGGTCACTGTTGATCAGGAAAAGATACCTGTTAATTAGCATGCACATTGGAGCAGGCCATTAACAAATGCATTGTGAAGCTACTGTGGAAGCTGATTCAAGTGATCATCTAGGTAACCGTGCTTCTGTTTCCAGCACAAGGCTGTCACATAAGGCCTTCTGGTCACTTTTGTATTTACATTTGCTGTGCCTCTGTCGTAGCATCTCCAAGCCCTGATGTCTTGGAGGAACACACACTGAGATACTTCCTGACTGGAGTCAGCTTCCAGTACTGTAACTCTGCCGGGTGCAGCTCAAGATGTGAATCAAATGCAGGTATAAAAACACGGTTAAGACAAAAGCCTGGCATTTGGAAGGCAGTTCTCTACTCTGGTGTATGGCAAAAATAACTGTTTAGATGACTTATACAATTAGGATTTTACCTCTCATTCTCCTGTTTTACACAGCCTGTGCAATGAAACAGGTTGGTCTGTTTAGTCTGTCCCACAGTTTTCACTCATGCTGTCATTACTCTATATCCATACAGTTCTATGGGGTGCTGGGGTTTCAAAGCTTCACAGGACTGTCTATTCATTTCTGCTGTTCATAGTGCTCTCCCTGTAAGAGGTCATGGGGACAAGTCCATAGAGTAGTCAGCAACAGATCCATGGTGGTCATGAATTGTTAAGTTCCAGCATGTATTTCCTCCCTGCTTCCAGCCATCAGTGTCTAATGTCATTGGGACAATTTATACTTTTTGGCTATCACAACCTCATACAGCAATGAATTTCACAAGTGATATTGATTGCATTAAGTCGTACATGTGCTTCCCCTGTTGCTTCATCAGAGGAAAGTGTTCCTGCTGCTGCACCACCATGGTGCATACTCCTAGCCTTGCAAGTTAGCCTGCACAGGGAGTGCTGGATGGATTGTTTGATGACTTGCAGTACAAGATATCCTAATCTCCTTGCCTATGAAATTGCTCAGCACTAGGGTTAATACTGAAGTACGGGCCAGCTGAAGCTACCTTTAAAGGGCATGGTACACTCCGGGGCAAATATGGTTGACACAGTTACACTAGGTATATATTTTACTTACAATTTTATCACTATGCCTGTTCTAAGAACAGCCTTTCAATTAATTGATTCTTAGGACTTGATATAGAAAATATTGAAATATTTCTGACAATGGCATTTTCACAAGTAGCATTACCCATCGCACCCCAGCTCGGATTTCTCACCTTTGTGGTCCACAACTTGACTGTCCAGTCAAATGATGATGTGACAAAGAGATGGGAAAAGTCAATTGGACCCACTGCCATGTGACAATTGATTCCTGTGACGGGTCCTTGGTGGCCTTCAAAAATTTCACCAATGCCAGCTTTACTGCAGGAAGAACAGACATTTGCATTCAGAGAATGATTTAACATCTGGTGATTTAACATCATTTTTCTGTACTCTTAGGTTCCTGTTTCCTTTTAAAGTTCCATTTAATCTGTAAATCTCTCTCCTTTCAGTAAGGCCTTTGCCTGCAGAGGTTTACTTCTGTGGGCACAATTAATGCTTCGGATCCAGCACAGGGAGACTTTCTCTTACTTCTGAAGGCTTGCCTTACTTACCTTTACATACACTGTCTACTACTGTAGCTTGAAATAACATTTACGTATAATTATAAAATAATCCTAAATTATAATTATACTATAGCTTATGCCTCTGAGTAAGCCATTATCACAAGGAATAACATTAAAATAAAAATGCAAATACGTTAATGACTTATCATGAGCAATTCTTTTTCTCTTAAATATCTAAAATAACTTTCCACAGCATCAGTCAGGTCACTAGGAAGCAAATCCTTTTTCACAAAAAGTGAAGGAACTGTTCCTGTCATCAGGTATCATACAGTTATTACTTTGAACAAGGGGCGATGTTCATTTCATCGGCCTGAGGCTAGAATAGCTATTAGGAAGGAAAAATACAATGCTGTGTAAGAGAGAATGTGCACAGTTTTCTTTTTCCTGGAAGCAAATGACACCAGATCAGTTGTCAGTGCTGTACAGGGAATCATGTGTGTCAGTGCAGGGGAATCATGAAATTACCCTTTTAGTTACATTATAGAAAAATTGCCAGTGGAAGAAAATACATTAAAAATAGCCACAGCTCTGACAAGGCTGCCAGCCCTGTGCCAGTGTGAATACAGCGTACCCAAAGAGATGAGGAGCTGCACTGGAGGAAATTGGTCCCTCGTATTGCTAGCATGGTGTCCCCTCACCTCTCCTGTTGACCATGGCAGTGTGGCCTCACTTAGGCTCTCCTGCCAGACCTTGCAGCATGTGCTGGAGCAGGGACTGAGTTCTGCAGTGCCTCTGCAGTGCTGGGTACAAAGCACACCTCTTATTTTATGCCTATCTGTCTACCATGTGGCTGCATAAGGGGAGTTCTGGAGCACTGAGAACACCTTGTGTATCTGCTGTGCTTTGACACAGCTGCTTCAAGAATAACATATGGCTCTCCACTGTGCTGGGCTGAAGGACACAGGAGCCTCTCTGGAAATAAAATGGGAATGATAGCAAAAAGCTCTAGGAAGGACAGGCAGGAGCAGAAAAGGAGTGCATTTGTCGATGGTCAGCAGAAGGTTCGCTAAAAGGGTGGGCTAACAAGAGGATATGGCACCTTCCTTCTCTTGTGAAGAACAAACCAGGCATGTCTGAAAGATCAGAAGTGAGAAATGCCCTTGGGCATGCTTCATTTATCCTAGCAGCCTAAGACTAATTCAAACCATCAGCCGCCACACAGCCTATCAGTACAATGCCTAAATATACACAATTTTGCACTACTGTCAGCAGTCAGGCTAAAATAAAGGTACTTTAAAATAAAAATTATATTGAACAAAATATATGTAAAACAGTATTTATGCAACATTAGGAATGTCTAATAGAAGCCTTACAATCTTAAACCAGTGTATCCATGTCTATTTGGTCAACAGAAACACAGAATATGATAAAATACGAATTCAGAGAATATTGCAAACTACTGAAGTGTGGGGGTGAGCTTTAAATCTATCAGTGAAAAAAGTTTGTTCTTTACAAAAGCCTTTTGAGCATCCCAGAGGATGAAACTACTACTAGAAGCTATCGGAGCACGCTAGAATCCTGCAGATTTACAGGGTGCAAAATAAGGAACTTGCAGTATTAAACTACAGCCTGGGTTATGCGAGGAAGGGATATGACCACCATGTGTGAGAGAGCACAGAGTACCAGTCCTGGGAGCGGGTCAGCCAGAGCTTGTGTACCCGTGTGGCACACTGCGGCTACGTCTGTGTTAGCAAATAAACCAGGTGGCAGCCTGGGGGCAAACGGTGTGGCATGGCTCCTGGCTGTACAACAAAACCCTCTCGCCCTCCTGGAGAGGGTGGGCATGTCCAAACTGCCCTCTGAGAGCAGGGGCCGGCAGGGCTCAGTCTCTAGCCTGGCTGCACAGACACAGCCTGCAGTGCTGTGCGGGAATACCCAGCGCTGGATGGCTGTGCACTGGGACATACGTGCTCTGTTTCTCACGTGCATGTGTGCCCATGGTGGCTTTTCTCTGATATATCCCTGTGGAGACTGAAGATGGACCCGAGGATGGTAAAAAATAAAGTGGATTACTATCTCTTATGAGTGGTTTAGGCCTGATTACCCTGCAACAAAACTGTCTCCTGGGGCCTGAATCAACCTGCCCAGACATAGATACCTACATCTCAGCTAGCTGTCTAGACCTCCGTCTCACCTCATGGGTGAGAAAGAGGCATTTCTGAGGTACCAGTCATCTCTTCTTCAGGCAGATGTCTGAAAAAGGTAAAGGAAATAAAACCCTAAGAGCAGTTGTTGCTTCCCACCAACTACGCAGGGATCCTGGGACAACTACCCCAGTATAACAGGCTGTAGCATAGATGCTCAAAGTCAGGTGACTCTTGTCCTAGTCGAGCGAAGAACAGTACAGACACCATTGATCCAAGAGAAAAAACATGAAACACTCTCCACACACTTGGCTACCTCACACCAATGCAGGTACACAATGTTATTTAAGTACAAAATGCTGAACATCACCTTCCATGACGACAGGCTGTGTAGACTGTTCCCTCTTCACTGCCAACAACAAAGTTATTGACATCTCCAGTCGGGAAAGCCATTCCTGTAACCGCCACTGGTTTGGACTTATTGTACACCAGCTCCATGCTCTCCTACCAAAACAGGTCTTCATTATTATTCTGCGATCATTCTTTTGTTTGGCTGTTGGGGGTTTTTTTCTAATTATTTTCTAAAGTTTACACAGGGTAGCAGGAGGGGAAGAAGAAATCATTTGACCCAGCTGCAGGACTTCGGTTTCTACATAGGACATTGTGAGAAGATGCAATGTCACAAACTAGGATGCACTGCTCCTGCCATCCCCGCCACTGTCTGTCACACGTTTGAGAGCAGCTGGAAGGCACTAGTCTTTGCTACAATATCTTAAATCAGGCAGAGATGACAGGTGAGAATTTAAAACCTAATGGTGCAGAAACTAAAGGTAATACCTTAATGGTTACACTTGCCAACCCCAGGCTCTAATAAAACATGCAATACCCTTCTATTTACAAACATTTTTGAAATCAATTGTTTGTCAGGAAACGTGTAATATTGTGTGCACCTGAGGCATTTATCAGACTGTGCCAATTGTCCCTTTGCAGAACAAAATTTAAAAGTTGGGGTCCTGTCACTACCACCATTCTAAGCATTGCTTTTCAGGGATTTTCTGAGGTAACCATAAACACTTCCTCTAGACTCCACCATCAAGCTACAAACCAGCAAGCATATTTCTTTCTTCATTTGGTAGCTATATTTCAAAGTAAATCAGCATGCCCACTTTTGCTATTGCAAGTACAACCAGCATGAACCGTTTCTGGCTGTTGCAAGATGTGCACACTTTGAGCAGATTTTGCAAAACTTTCTGGTTGTTCAGCCTAAATGGTGTAACCCAAGAATCCACAAAGGGGCTGAATGATTTAGCAATTTTCATTTTTAGCTATTTAAGTGGGTATGTTTTCTGTGTTTAAAATGTCTAAGCTGCTATTCTTCTAGGGCCAAAGCCTGTAGCGTTTTTCTCAGGAGGGCTTTTTGCCGTAGCTAAAGAAAATGGGCATCCCTGTGAGAGGAGAGGGCTGCAAATCCATAGAGAAATACTTTTGCTTGGTTTATACTTTTCTTTGAAATACATTTGATTCTATTAAAAAGGCAAAACAAGACCTGGAAAATGCATTGGCAGAGCACCTGTGGACCATATATTTCTGTGAAAATCTTCCGGGGTGAGATCATCATTTAGTGTCTGTGAGGAGAAGCAGCCAGCTACTGCGGTGGACTCTCTCCTCCCAGCACCTACACCGTGGCTGTACAAGAGTGTTCTGGATCTGTGTCTTCAGAAAGTTTCAGACTGACACACATCAGCAACACTCTACTCCTCCCAATTTAAAGCTATGGCATGTAGCTTGATGTCAAGTCCTGTGCCTTTCTTTTCTAGATCACCAAAAGCCATGTGCCAAACTTTAGCGTAATGTGGGGTGTGTTCCTATCCTTGTTGAAAGCCAGTTTTGGAGCAGGGAAATTCCATCTGAGTGATGAAGTACTGGAAATGAGATGTTCACAAATGTCTGCTTCAAAATTTAGTATTCCAGTAAGTGAATACATAAGGGTGGGATTTATCTTCTTGATGTTTAAGTGAGAAACTGGGGAAGGGATTCAGGTGCCTAAACATAGACATCTGGGCCATTTTAGATGCCTCCACTTCTATTCCAGAAGAGTATTGGTTTCTTATAGTCCCAGGACACAACTATCAGACCCATACTGTTGCCTTAGATGAGTGAACAACATGGTCTAACTTTGAAGTTGGCCTCACTTTGAGTAGGGGAGTAGATGGGATGACTTCCGGAAGCCCCTTCCATCCTAGGATTTGACAGTTCTGTACCCCATGGTGGGTATCTGAAATAATATTTCACACTGGGATAGCAGGAGTCCAGAAGTGCCCAGTCTTTCTCTACATAAACTGTAAAGGGAACTCAAATTACTAGCTTAGACTTGACACAGACCTAACTTTTAGGTGGCTAAGGTTAGGATAGAGGAGTCCCACCTCTTGTGTCAACACTGAAAAGCAAATAATTCGATAGTAATTGCACATTAATGCATGATTAATGGATGGTTAATTGAATCATTAAGAGGAGTTTCTGTGCAGCATTTTGAGACAAGATCAGATCCCATGATGCTTAGCAAAAATGATAGTAAATTTTTTTTTTCTACGAAATTATGTATAAAAAGCGAGTGATGCATTGGAATAGAAAATGTACTACTCCAGAAGATAACACTTAAAAGATGCTTTCCATAGACCTTTTTCAGCATCAGATTCTTTGTTTAGTTTCCATTATTATAATCACTAGTGGTTTGGACAATTTTCCTGGGTTTTCTTTCATTCCTGATACAAAGAAGGGGGTGGGCGGGGGAAGACAATAGTAGCAAACATTCCAGAGGGGGGGAAATTAGTTCTCAAACTTTTGATTTGCATTGTTTGTTCCTTTGGCTGCTGAAGGCAGGCAGCAAAGTAAGCTTTCTGACTGTGTGTCTTGGAAACCCATAGTGCCTAGGGTGTGTTCAGCAGCAGTGCAATCTAGTCCATATTTGTTAAACAATGCTGTAGAGTAAGTACAATTTATACCACAGGCGACTTCTGTAATTACCGTGCTTTAAAATGGATTATTTCATTTTCACTTGAAACTGACCTATGTATTAACGTATTACAATAATTACATGATTTGTGGTAAAGGAAATGGGTTTTGGCTCTTAGCAGAGACTGCTGGAAGCAAGCTGTACTCTTTCAAGTGCATCCATTGGTTTTAGTTTGTATAGGACGTGAGGTTTTGGCTTTTAGGAGCTATGTTCCATTAAGCAGGTACCCTGCTCTACTGAAGGTGCTTTTTTTCCCTGTATAGGTGAAAACAAACCCACCTGTGGAGTTGAGAGCATGTCCAGGCTCCAGGAGCACATTTTGCCATCCGTAGAGACGGTGATGAGATTGTGCGCATTCTGTGTTCCAACTACATTCACACAATACACAGGATGCTGAAAACACATTAACACTGGAAATCAGAGAGCCATTCTCACTTCTTCACAAACAAATTTCTCATGTCTCATATGTTATTTTAAAGAACAATTAAGTAGTCACATAATACCTGGAGAATACAGGTCTCAGCTTTTGCCAGATAGGATTTTTTTTTTTTTTTTACATTTAAATTTTAAGAGCCACGTTATGGAGGTGGAAATGTTTTCAAAGTTTCATTTTCTTCATAATAAACCAACACAGCTGAGTAATGCTGTGAAAATACTGAATTATGTGGATGAGATTTCACCCACAGGGATATGTATCATTCTACTGATGACTTTTGACACTGAAAATAACTGGCAGAAAGAGGTAAATTGTCCAAATGGAATCAAAATGAAAACTTTATTCAAGAAAACAGCTGCCTAAAACTCAAACTTTTCCAGAATTTGGCTTGCATGCTAAATATTTGCAAATGTACTCCAGTTGAAAAACGTGAACAAGTCCATCAGTGTTCTCCAGCACTGGCCAATATACCTTTCAAAATCTGTCATTATAAATGTAGAGTGACTAAATTTAGGGTGTTACACCTGGTTCACCATAGCATAGTCTTTCCATGGAGGCTGAATTCCACTTAATATATAATAATGAAACTTGGCCTATTCCTTTTCCAAGGAACCTGGTAACATTTTGAGCCTAAAGAGTCATCTGAGATCTGATGGTGACATATGAGGCATGGTTCAAGTTCAGCAATCTCCAAAGTGAAAAATCAGTCAGACTGAACAATGAGATTTAACTTCCTTTGACCAGTACAAGTGAATCTGCTGAATTAAGGGTAAGACATACACACAAGTCAAGCAAAGAAAAATTGTATTTCTCTGCCTCTTTTGCTGATGAATAGAAGACCTGCATCTCCAGGAAGAAAAAATACTTTTCACTAAAACTTTCCTTATTTAATGAAAATTAGGACCAACTTACAAGAGATCCCTGTAGAGCTTCTAAGCCAACTCCATGTAGGGTTAGAGACCTAGCATTTGCTCCTGCTGAAAGGAATGCCAGAACTACCACTTATTGTAGACTACTTTAAGATCCAACTGCAGGTCACCTACCCCATCAGTAGGGAAAGGCAGAAATCTTCAGAGCACTGGGTAGCTCTCAGGTTCGATACCTGAGTGGGCCCAGTAAATGCCCCCTCCCTAAGTGCAAAAAGGGCAGCATCTGAATGCACAGTGTGTGTGTGCACACACTGAAGATGGACTCAGCAATTGCTGCTGAAATGGTACCTTGTGCTTGGAGGCCACCTGTACGCACCAGTAATTTGCAAGGTCCATTCTGATGCTGATTCTTCTCTTTCTCTCAAGATTGTTAGGCACCTGGCTTCCCTTAGATCATCAAATGGACCCCAATCTGTCCCTCACATGTGTCTCGTGCTATTATCCTCATAGGATGGACCTTCTTGCCGCTTAGTGAGAGCTAATGACCCCAGTGCTATGCATGATTAGCACATACTGATGTGTGAAATAAGAATAGGCCTATTTTTTCATGGGTGTTTGATCTCCAGTAGTCCAAACAGACAGGGACAGAGTGGGTGGGAGGAAGCTAAAGCAAGCTGTGGAGTATCTAGAATATTTAGGTGGGGGGGAGAGAGCGAGCCATGTCTTTTCAGCAGCACCTCAGTGTGCCAGGTCTGGCTTTAATCAGGGCTATCAGTCATCAATTTCATGCACAATAAAACTCACGGCAGAAATGAAAAGACATAAGGAAAATGGATGAAAAAGACAACCAACTGTACGTAACAGAAAGTCTAAACAGGCTCCTTCCTTTCAAAGGGTCGCTGCCAGCTTGCTTTTATTTATTTTGGAAATGAAATCATCATGCAAAAAGGTTTTGTCTTAATTAAAATTTCCTGTTGTCCCAAGTGCAGATGTGTGGTGGGTGTGAAAGGAAATTAGTGAGTAAGCTGTGGGTAGAACTCTCTTTCCTGGTGAATCCAGGCAGCAATCAGCGATACTAAACTTCAGGAAGGTTTAAGTCAGTGATAACAACACACTCTATCTGTTTCAAATAAACAAAGTGGGAGAAAGAAAAGAGAAAAATCCCTTTTTCACGTATGGCATAAGTTCAAATTAAAAGATGACTATTCAACTCACGTATCTAGCAGTACGTAAAGTAACATTGCTACAGTAGAGTTGTCTAAATTTAATCCTTTTTTTTTTTTCCTTAGCAGCTAGGATTCAAGCCAGCCTTTTGCAACCAAGACTTCGTTTACAGTTTATATAAGTGACTCCTATATATGAACATAAAGTAAGCACTCTTTTATTGTAAAATCTGATCACTCCTTAAAAACATCATGCTTCCTCATGTTAGACTGTGTAAACGCTTATTTATACCAATCTATGACAGCACATAAAGTGCCCATCCACAACTGAAAGTAATTTATTTATATTTGTCAAAAGCAAAACATCACATATTGTTCTATTGCAATAATAAAACTAGTTTAATATATAATTACAGGAGGAACAATTTTGTCTTAAATGTTTTTTGAGTGTAAACAAATTACTTCCCATTAATCTTTTCTTTTCCACTAGATTTGGAGTCCCAGTTGTTCAATTTTCAGTGATAGTCAGCTTCTTGCCACTAGTTTTCTGGTCTGCTACATCTCTAAATTGCACTTCCAGGAGAGAGTGTTTCTTTTCATGCAGATTGAACATTACTGGCGACAAAATGAGCAAAAACATTAGGGAAATGAAAAGCAATGTTGAAGTTGCAACCCATGGCACAGATCATTAGATTATTACATCAACATTCATGATAGTGGAAATTTAGGGAACAATATTTGTGCTGCCTGGCCCACTAAGCGAGCCCGTGCACACCTGTCATTTTTTAATATAAGAGACTTGCCATCATAATACTGGCCCCACGCTGAATCTTTTTCATTAATTCACCTGGCATGGCTTCTAGAGTTGTCTTTTAACTCCAGGGATTATGTTGTCACAGTCAACTAAAAGCTGAACCTTGATCTGCAAATTCCAAAGATAAGAATCACAGAATTGTAAAAGCTGGAGGTGCAAAAGACCTATCACTTTGTCTGATCCTCCCCTCTGCTAGAACAAGATTATTATCTTATCTCTCAGAGTGCTTTATGTAGTTCAGTTTCTTATGTTTCAGGAAATCTGCATTTTTCTGCATTAATGTATCATACTATTACATTTTTCTCCTCCTTTACAGCCTGTATTTTCTTTTCTGCTTGCCACTCAGGAATGGTCCCAAGCCCACTACCAAGATGAGATATATTTACCATCCACAGAGTACACCTTCCAGCTCTTATGAACAGGCTGCCTGAGCCCAAACTCTGGAAGAGGAGAACTCAAGAATGCACAACATCAAGAATGCAGGACTGGAGGTCAGCACCATAGCAGAGTGAGGACACTTTAGCAGGCAATCCAGGCTTGTCTCTTCCAGCACAATATGAGTACTTTGTAATGTAAGAGAATCTTCTAGCACAGACATCATCTTTGTATCACAGAGAAACTCTCTTCCTTCTCAGGCATTTTGTGCTACTGCTCTGCCTATATATCTCCCAGACATCACCAGAGCCCTGTGCCACCATCACTATATCTGCAGGTATCTGTTGTGTCAGCAAAATGCTCTTCCACATCATTTTATCGAAACAAACTCCCCCTCACTGTGCAAGCTCTGCCCCATGGCCCTGTCTGGAGTAGGAGACCATGACAGGCGTTTATGTATTGCTGTATTGGAAAACAGAAGCAAACTGCCCCACTCTCTTCAAGGGCACCAGTCTCTACTTGCAGGACTCCACTGAGACAACCATAGGTGCCTAATCTGGTTCAAAAGAGAAATTCATGTACAACACAACAGTAAATGATTCAAATTGCCTGCCATGCTGGTATGACAGACACACAGTCCCTATAGTGACCTGGCTGTCTTTACAGGCAATGGAGAGCAAGAGTGACAGTCCCACTGTGCTGCCACAAAGATGCCTCACTCAAGTGTTGTAATTGATCCTGCCCTCTTCCTTGGAAAGGAGGATAATCTCCTGACCCGACCTACAAAGTGTGATGGTTAAGCACTTACAGGAGGTGGTTGTACATCTCTCTTACCTATTTCTTTCCCTTCAAGTGCCACACTGTCTTCATCTGTGTGGCAAACAGCATTGTAGACACAATTAGACAGCTCCACTTCCCCGCTGACCTTTTCCTCTAAGGAAAGGAGGTTATTTTTATCCTTACCGTGTGAGCAGCAGCAGATAAGGGAGTTCTTTGAACCGGAGTGCGCCTGTGACTGCGATTATCCCACAAGACAATTTGGCCAGAGTATGTTCCACCAACAACCAGGTTTGGGTGAAAGCGGGCAAAACAGACAGACATCACAGAGGACTGGAGTAAAACAGGTAGAGAAAAAGAGAGGGGTAACGTGGTCAGTCATCTTCAATTCTCTCCTTAAGGAAGGATATTGTCATTAGCATTTTGTATTTTAGAAATCACTGTATGAGCTCAATTCATATTCCTTGCACAGCAGCAATTCTGCTAAAGCCAATAGGACAGATGCAAAGGGCTAATTTTGACCCTAAAATGTGTGGTTCCATTGGTCCTAGGGAAAATATGCACCACAGGATAAGTCTTCGCATGATGCTAAAAACCTGAGATAACCTCTCCCTGACAGTGATGGGAAAGTGCTTAATTTCATTTCCAAAAGTGAGAACTTCAAGTAACCAGATGCCAACCCAACAGAGGTTGGCATCCTGGCCCATGATTTCCCATCAGGGAGAGCTCTTCCCTTGTTGCTCCTCTAGCTTTTAACTCTCAGACAATTTGAGGTGAGTTTGTGAGAGACCCTCCAAAGTTCACCTCAAGGTGCACTGCCTTGAGAGCATGAGCTGACAAGCTGTGTCTCATCGTTGGATCAATGACCGATTTCTCTACTACAGAGAGGTCCTCTTCTAATAGCAGAGGGAATCACACTTTCTCTTACACTGTTTGAGCAGAAATTAGTTTTTCCTCATTTTAATGACAGCTGAGTTGCCTTTGTACATTTTCTTTACCTGGGGATGCTGAGGAGCCAGACTGTTGTAATGGTTACCCTGGCTATCTGGTAGAGTGCCCCACAAGCCAGTATGGAGATGGGTATCTATCCCAACTACCACCTTCCAGTCTCTTTAAAATAACATACAACATCTGAAGTCCTCAAGGGAACAATCCCCAGAACCTTCACATGCCAAGCTACAGCCAAGAGCAACAAGCTGTAACTCCTTCAAGTCCTCCATCCTCTTTCTAAGGGATTATTTCCCGTTTTTATATAATTGATCCTGGATGTTATGTCTTTGTTTTATGCAAATTGGAAAGCAAAAGTTACAGCATTCATATAATTTCCTGATAAAGGAACATACGAATAAAGACAGTTTGCAAAGAGAAGCAAATGTCATTTTTTCATGGGCAGTTTTAGTGATGCTTACAAGCAACAGAGCAAGACTTGAACTGTTGCAGTCATTATAGTCAGAAAGTTAAATTCACTGTTAGTGGTCACATTCTTAAAAGTTCATTTTCTGGCTGTTTCCAGTGAGTTTTGGTAACAAATCTTTGTTACAGTTTAATGACTGGATATTTTGAAGTGGTGATGTTCCTGTGTGTGAACCCATTTTACTCAATGATAAAGGGTTAACTAAATTGCCATATTTCAGTTGCATAAAAAGCATTGCAGACATTTAAGCAAACTTTGTTGAATTGGGAATGTAGGAGCTGCCAAGCTGAACTAGACTCAATGTCTACCTAGCTGATGACCCTGTCTCTGGCAGGAGTGGATGGAATTGTAAAAACTTTGACGTGGGCAGATGTGTAGTTTTCTTTCCTTACTGCTCCTTATCCTGATTTCTAGTGACTAGAGACTTGTTTGAACTCTTACACCAGAGTTTTAAAACCTCTTCTGATAGGGCTAGAATTAATTATGCTAACTCTTGATGTCTATAACTAGGTTAATAAGAATAAAGCAAAATGTGAAGTTTGAATAGTTTTTACTGAATTCATGTGGCTGCCTGATATCTATTGTTTAAAGCCAGATTATATGCTAAATTAGCTTAGTTTCTACTTACAGCATACAGCAGTATATTCAATACTGTTTTTTTGACCTAACAAGATTGCCAAGACAATGAAATAATCTGCCACTACCTTTTTTCTTCTCCATTCTCTCTTGATTCTCATGGCTGTTCACTTGACATCTCTGACCCCTTCCCTTCTTGACTAAAGCTTTTGCATACATTTCTCTGATGTTATATAGTCTAGTATCTAATGACTAGCTGATTAGTATACATAATTGCCTATTTTAGTCCACATCTATCTAACTGCTTGAGCATAGTAATTACACTATGGTCAGTTGTAGCAACAAAAGGTAGCTTCCAAACACCATTTCCAAAGGACCTATTAGCTTTACAGATAAGAAAACCCACCTCTGAGTAACAGGACTTTGGTACTGCTAAGAGGGGCTTAAAACTCAGCTACAATACAGCTGCCATCCGGTTTCCACAGATCCCCCATACGTTATAATTAAAACGACCCTACAGCACATGTTCTACATTTTATCTCTTTGTTTAATGGCTTCATGAGTTGTTTTAATCAACCCCTCTCATTCCTTATAACTAAACTGACAGATATTCTTACATGAAGTGAAATAGCCAGATGATTTTAAAATAGTACAGCTCCACCACTGTGTACACCCCGCAGCAGCTACAAGGCTCCACATGTATTTTAAGAAACCCCAATTCAAACAGTCATTCCACAACAAAGTTCTCAGTTTGTCCGAAACAAACTTGGGAGACTCTGAAGCAGGGCGAAGAAGCCAAGTGGACAGTGTATTTTTAAATGTTGTGTTTTCATGGTTAGCATGTTTTTGAATTCAGAATCCCAGAATACAGTTGAATGGTCAGGATATAAACTGCTAAAGTGTGTTTTTCATAAAGTTCAAAAATAACCTACAGACATGACTCGGACTTAAGCCCTCTGTGCTACTTCTAGTTTTACGTATCGCTCCAAAGTAACTTGCATTCTTCAGCTGATGAAATGTTCACATCCTTTTAATTATGTCAATATTATTTTCCTACCGAGGAAAAACTTCTGTCAAATATTAGAATTTAACAATTTAAGGACTCCACTCCATAGCACTTAATAAAGTGATTATTTTCTTAAAGTTAATGGCAGTACTCAGATGAGTAAGGGCTGTAAGATCCAGCCCATTCATTTAACAACTTTAAAAGCATTCATTTCTTAGCCTTAATGGGAGAGAGTGGCAGACAGGTCTCCAGTCTGTCTGAACAGCTCTGTGCTCAAGGAGAGCAGCAGAAACCATTCCCTGTAAGCCTCTTCTGCCTCCAGGCTGCCTCTTGTTTGCCGATTCAAGCAGTCTTGCTCCTCTAAAACAGTTTCGCCACTGACTTCAAAGGGGGAGGAACTAGTGCATTGTCAGGTTTTAAAATAACAGCATATCCCTCTTTGCACTTCTACCACACCTTTCTAGGGAAATCTCATGACACTTTCCAATAACGACAGTAAAGCTTCCCAGTTTTTCAGTTAGGCATATTTTATATGCTGTAGGTGCTTAGTTACCCATTGCAGAGGATGGGAGCAGCTAGTTTCATAGTATATGGCAACAGTCCACAAAGAAATGTAAGAGGGATCATGTCAGAAGGCAACTCCACGGGGAATTTAATGTCCACAGTATAAAAGCGGCATTTAGAATAGGAGGTTCCCAGCGTTATCTTTTTATGGGTGCCACAGAGCATCTGTGCCTGCAGGTTGTTGGGACCTGCAAGAGACAGGCAAACCCCAGTGTCTGGTCACCTTCATTTCTCTGAATTGCTCTGTGCAGTGAATCATTTCATTATTCATTTTAGCTTAATGCTCTGGTGTTTTCTCCCTCTATGCAAATACAGTCTACGGGATTTAGCTTTCTCTGTCTCTGCTTAGCTTTCTCAGCAACCCTACTAAAGTATTTCTGGTACTTCTGGCTTTGTGATCTCCCACCCAGATTTTCAACTCCTGTCTCTTGATGATGGCTTTCTGGTGGGCACCACCTCACTGGTGCGGCCGCCTCATCCCCTGTGTATGCTCTGCCTGTCCGTGGAGGTGAGCAGCTCTCAAAGGGCCAGATGAGCGAGCCTGAATTAGCTCCATCTGGGAGCACTGCCCAGGCAAAAGGGAGAGCCAGGCCCAGGCTGGTAAACCTGAGATTTTTGTCTGGCAAATGGGCAATCCCGCTCCCTGAATGCTAAAGCTTCTGCTCCCGGCTGTTACAAGAACCGTGCTGAAAACCTAATTAAGAAACAAAGCATGAAATGTCTGTGCTCTCACAGCAAAGAGAGGGCTGGCCTCAGAAACATAAGTGTTGCCCAGCCCTTGGAGAGGCCTGCAGTCGAAGGGACGAAGGCGGGACACCCCGGCCCCTGTTTTGGCAGCTGTCGGGTCGCCTCAGCCCGTATGGAGAGAAGTGCTACGGGGCGAGAGGGTGGTGACTTTGCTCTGCCACCTCGGCCTCCTCCTTCCCTCCCCGCTGATGCACTCGACTCAAGCGGGCCCCGAGCCCTCTTCAAGTGGCTGGCAGACCTGTTTTTTATTTTAGAAGCTTAATCCGGCCCAGATTTGGATTAATGATGGCATATCCCTTCAACCACAGATACACATGCTCGGGACAGACAGTCATTTAGATTCTCCTTACTGAGAAGCCTGACCTCAGTACCCACATCTGATGTGTGTAAGGCCCCAGAGACTCAGCTGTCTGTGCTCATGTCCGTAGATTTGGATGGCACTCTGCCCAGCCACCAGTTGAACAAGTTCACAAAGACCTGGGTGCTAAACAATAATGACTTTCAATAGGCAATGACTACTGCATTCAGCGAGACCCCTTCTGCAGGAAACCACCCCCGTAGGCAGCGCTGCCATACTGGTGCCATATGCCTACACTTGACACCAGATGGATCTCAAAACAATACTTTGTCAGTGGGAAGAAGCGATCTGAGGAGTTCACAGGCATTTCTAGACTCCAGAATACCAGGTTATATTGCAGCAGGCACTCAGGAAACTCCCGGGTAGATTTTCTAGCTGAGCAAACATATGTGAAAAAGCACTACAGTCTGTGGCATGCTACTATAGGTCAGTCTAACACAGACAACAGCGGGCAGTAAAATTAACTCCAGCTGAGCTGAAGAGGCAGATCCTTTTTCCATGCTTGAGGGAATTGGCTTAGAGGGGCTGAGAGCAGAGGGACAAAGCTGGGGTACTGCCGCTTAGCTAGAACCACGAAAAGGTGCCAAACTCATAGTCCTTTATCCACAGGAACTGAAGAATAGGGACTGGACCTCTGATCACTTATGCATGCCCTCCTGAGGAATAAATAAATAAAGACAAAGGCCAAAACTACACGTATGATTTACTTATAACCTTTTGGTCTCACTCCTGCTCATCAAGAACAGCATTTAAAGAGTCTAAGCACTCTCAGTCCCTCTGAGAGTTGCCCTACCTTCTTCTGGCCAGGCAATCAGGACACCATCTCCTCGTGTTTGCATTGCTACACACACTTATATGTGGCTGCAGAACAGACACGGACGATATATCTCAACTGCAAAGGTGGATTAAAATCATCATCTAGAAACAAAACAGCAGCTGAGTTACTAAATAAAGACCTTTTTTCCTGCCAGACCAAGGACTGAGAAACAGCATAGAACATAGCAGTATCAGATCTGAATACTGGTTTGTCTGGTTTATTGCCCTATTACATCCTTTTTGCACCACAAGAGAAGGTGTGAGATACCTTGAAAGAGGCAATTCTAGGGTGACTTTGCCCTGGCTACTGAGGTACCTGGGTTTGTACTCTGAAATAGAGACTATGTTCCTTCCAAGAGTCTTGCTTATTTTTGGTATCAGCTATTATCAACCTGGATATTTCTGTGTTTCACATAAATGTCTAAGCATTATTAACAGTAATAAGCAAATGGCAGACAGGATAGCAACAGAATTACAACTGTTTTTCCCAATTAAATTTGAAAAGGTACCTAAAACGTTATTTATGTGTATGGAAACCTTTACCAAAGAAGTTAACTCTTAATTCTAAAAGCTTTAAATGCCAAGACTTCTGTATTGCTCCCCACGACTCTCTTCCTATTCAACTATGAAATAACATCTGAAAGATTTTGTGCTGGAGATTATTTGTGGTACCATACAAAACTTGTCTTCTACTAAAAATAAAATAAAAGCAGTTGACATCCTTCACATATTTAAAAAAATAAATAAACCCAAACAAACACTTCTTCAAACCAAATGTCAGAATCCTGTTTAATTAAAAAAAGGAAGTTTATACTTGGTTATGGTGTGTGTCGACATCTATCCCTTTGATTTACAAGAGTATGGACTGGAAAGAACAGATTGCTTTATTCAAGAGAAAGAAAGGAGGGAGGGGGGCCCAGTGTGACAGGAAAGAGTGTAGGCTGTATTAACTTCAGTGCTTGTTAAAACATGAAGGATTAATGGTAGAAAGGGAGGGAAGAATTGTGAATGTCTCCAGTTTAGGATCTTCAAAAATGTTTGGGGATTCTAAGAATGTCTCACCCAACCACATGAAAGCTGCACAGAGAGACTCAGCCACACGACTGCTCTAAATCCAAAGCTGGTATTGCTCCACTTATACCATCAAACCAATGGAGCTGAAATGTAGCCACAAATTAAATTTATTTTTATTGAAAAAGTACTAAGTCCTTAAAAAGAAGGAAAAGAGTATGTCAGGAAACGCAGCTCTTTCTTAGACGAGTTTACAGGGTAGGTAACTCTGACATCTAACCTCAGTGCTGACATCTGAGCATGGCAGCAGAATCAGAGCACTCTGCCCAAGTCTGCAGAAGGGCAATAGCCAGCCTCATGCCTTCATTTTAAGCAGGGCAGAAAGCTGAAGCTTTCTACTTTCATCTTTGTAACTGCAGGTTCAGCCCATGTAACTACAAAAATAAAATAATCAGAAGAAAGTCCACAAGCTGCCTTGCCAAAAGGCATTCTGCACTTCAGCCCTTTTGGAAAGTGCATTTACTGATATTATTCATTTGGTGGTGGTGTGATGACTCAGAAAAGCAGCAAAACTGCTTGCTGTGTTGCAAAAGCAGATAAACATGATACTTCACATATGCGATACAGGGAGCTTCTGCCTACCTTTATCCACGACTGCAACAACCAATCAGTTTGGTAACCCTGAATTACTACACATACGTGCAAGCCTAAGAATACAGTCTTTACTGAACATCATACTTTCTTTGTTAGACTGATGATGAGAGAATTAAAGCCTGGAGAAATAAGGAGTAATTTCATAACAACAGCACATCAAAATCAAGTTTTCTTTCCACCCGACTGCTTACATGCTAAGTACCGGAATTTTCTCTGATTTGGCTGCTTATCAAATTGCAGAGTCAAAACCTTAACATCCGTGTGCCTGCGTGTTGGAGAAGCAAGCACTTCCTTGGTGTGTCTGTTTTATTTAGGTCATGATACCCCAACAGTTATACAAGAGCACTCTTAATTGTTTGATTAAATTATTCACAAGCCTGAAGTGATGGGTCTGCACCACCCATGCAGACCTGGAGCCTTAGGGCATGTGTCTGCGGGTGGAGCGCAGAGACCTTCTGCCATCCCCACTCATACCACAGGCTGGCCAGAATTTGGAGCAGATGGTAGGTGTCAGCTTGAGCGTGGCACTCTGGCACTCCGCTTGCACGCAGCAGGGCTCGCTAGTTTCGGCACAGTATTAGCCAAAGGCTTCTGGACCAGAGCTGCTCGACACAGAGCCAGCTCAGGCCATGGGTAATGGTGTCACTGCCTGCCACCACCCATAACTATAGCTGCAAGTGCTTTGGGACGGAGGCTGCTTTGTTACAATGGGTTTGTAACAAATTTCTTTCAGAGGCATCTGTCTGGTGAAGGCCTCTAGAATTGACCAAATAATAACATTACGTGAAAAATTTACTTGGTGGAGTGGTCAGAAATGCCATTAGGTGAGAAGCAGTTCTTAAACTGAAGTGTTCAGTTGCTTTCTGAAAATACGGGGCTGGTGGCAGAATGTCCATATCAAATACCAGAAATCCTTTCGACATCAGTCATCACCTACATGGGACATCACAAAACAGAAGTTGTCTGGTGTGTTTCTACTGACACTTTTGATTCTGTTAACTAGTGGTTGCTGTTTTCATACGGAGGGAAATTCCAAGAGATTTTAGAAGTTAAAATCATTGGTGAATTGCAGCCTGAATAATTTTCTAGTGATGAAACCTCCTTCACATTCTGCACACATTTACATTTCGTCACTTTGACTTCTGTTTTAAAAAGCATCTCAAACACAAAAGGTGTCTATCCACACACAAGCTGGTTGGTGAGACAAAGGTATTTAGGTGCTGCAAAGTGCATTGGCAAATCCCATTGCCTGCCTTTCTTTTCATCTTTAGGCACCTAACCACATTTGTAAATCTAGCTTAAAATCATTGGAACATAAATTACTGTCTTAACAGTTTTGGTCTGCCAGCAGCCAAAATTCAGATTCAGGAACAATCAATTCCAAACTGTATCTCATTGCTAATTCAGGGCAAGATGTGAGTCTTCTATTTTCAGCTTGTACACTGTTTGCTATGGAGGAGGTATACAGTTTTCCTTTCAATAGTAAGTAATATCAGGTTGCAATTGTCACCCCCGTCACCTCCCCTTTTTTTTTTTTTGGTCAGAAAAGGGCTTATTGGACTGGACTTCTAATATTAAAGGACTGTTTAACACAGATAGCTATCCCAAATAAAGAACCTCAACCAAACCATGACCTCCATTGTGCTCTAGTGTGACCACCCTCCCATATAAGTGATCACACAATCCGCATGTTCGCTTAGTTATGTTTGGGTTTCATCTGCACTCAGAAAATCAGTAAGATAAGTTACAATGAACAGTCTGCAGTAATTCATGAAGGGACAATAACTGAAGAGAAACAAAAGATTTCACATTCAACTTTTCAGCTCCATTGAAATGCTTAATTCTCCATTCCCTACAGACTCTAAAGAAATATGCTTAAAGACACAGTCTTTGCACAATTTTAGGGACAGTTTAACTATGACACCAACAATTGCTGTAGCAAATACCCCTAATGCTGTGCACTAAGTATCAAAAAGTATACCCTATGCATGATCGGCTGTGTATATATTAAATCTACTGTAGGTACATGCTGATAATACAATAAAGAATGAAAACTGATGCTTCCCTAATCCTTTTTCTTTCTCTTTAGCACTCATTTTGGTGAGCAGGGCACAGATTGCAGCATTCAGTGTGAGAACGTCCTGAAAGAGGCGGAGTATTTAGGATAGCACAAGTTTTCAAAAGCCGTCTGCGTAGCCTTAAAGCATTGTTTACATTTCCATGCATTATTATCCATGCATGTGGATAGCAGAATAGAGATAACAAGATTAGAGTCCATAGTAATCCTACAGGGTTTTTTTCGGGGGGGGGGGGGGGGCGGAATATTTTAAGCACTGCAAAATGAAATACAGATCTTGAGAAGCACATACTCAAAACATCACACAAACCAAAGCCATCTCTAAGTGTTGCAGTTATGCAACTCCAGGCAAAAGCATCTACACAGGTGAAGCCACTTCTATCTAGCAAATGCCTGGGGAACCTGGCTGGGAGGGACAAGTCCAGGAGTTCTGGTCACTCTTCCTGAATTACTTCTGCATATTCTCTGATATTATCTAATATAAAACACAGACCTAGTCTTGGCAGCTCGGCCCCATGCTCATAAAGTGCCCCAGCCATTAGTCTAAGGACTTAAGCTTCTTGTTGTTGCACATCTCTTCTCCAAGCAGAGTCTGCTTTCTGCTGGAACCATGACCTGTCCTCAGGAGTGAGGCTCAAGGGTCCCTATCCAGGGTGGTTCCCATCTAGCCCTATGCAAAAGCAGAAGAGATCCCCCAGAGAGTGATGTGTGGACTAGGCTCGCCTGGCATCTTGGTGTCCTGGACTCTTCTTCTCACAGAGAAAGCACAACAGATAATCACTTGATGGCAAGTTCTGGAAATATCAAGAGTTGGGCTTCACAGAGCACACAGAGATAGCAAATTCCAGAGATGGAGAACAGGAATAGAAACACGAGTTGTTCTTGAGCTGTGGTGGTAGCTTGGTGGTTTCTATGGCAGCAGTTCCCCAAACCATGCATTTGATCAATCAAACCATGTGAAGCCACAGATGAATTACAAGCCAGTACAGATGCTGCAAGAACAATTATCTACAAGAAGTTGGGCATAGTAGTCACAGATGCTCATAAGGGAGTTGCAGATAAATCTCAAGTGTAGCACCCAGTCCAAACCCCCACAATAAATGCAGAGGCCGTGAGAACCCTGGCATAGTCAGAAGATTGAACATATCAGACCAAGAACACTTTAAAGCCCCAGCTGAGGAAAGAACTTATCTATATGCTTAAGTCCATCTTTTCTCAGAAGTCTATGAACTTAATTGTAGTCAATTCTTCTAAGTTTCCCCTGACTTCAATGACTCAAAAGCCTGTTCACAGCCAAGCAAATTGGTAAGGGCTTTCCTAAACAGGCAGTTTCTTGATTCAGGACTTCTGAGAGCTGGTAACCTCCTTTCAGGGAGGAAGGAAGGATGCCCTGACATTCAGCTGGTCCCAGGAAGACTCTGTAGAATTAGAGGCAGTCACGGCCCAGCTGACTTCTGCATAACCTCAGAGACATGGAAGGGAAAAGGAGTATGAAATGTCAGAGACAGACTCACTGAATTGCCAAGGTTGGAAGGCACATCTAGAGATTGTCTAGTCCAACCCCTTGCTCAGAGCAGGGTCAGCTGGAGCAGATTGCTCATGACTGTGTGTAGCTGGGTTTTGAGTATCTCCATGGATGGAGATCCCATGACCTCTCCGGGCAACCTGTGCCAGTAGTCAGTCACCCTCACAGTAAAAGAGCTTTTTCTTATGTTTAAATGCAATTTCCTATATTTCAGTTTGTGCCCACTGCCTCTTGTCCTGTCACTGGGTGCCACTGAGAAGAGCCTGGCTCCATCCTCTTTAGTCGCCCCATCAGATATTTATACACATTGATAAGATCCCCCTGAGCCTTCTCTTCTCCAGGCTGAGTAGTCCCAGCTCACTCGACCTCTCCTTGTATGAGAGATGATCTGGTCCTTAAATCATCTTAGAGGTCCTTTGCTGGACTCACTACAGTTATGTCCAAGTCTGTCTTGCACTGGGGAGCCCAGAACTGAATGAATCTCTACTTACTGGACCTCTCTTTACTTATCAAAGACCCTATAAGTCTTTGACTGAATGGAGCTCTGCCTAATCCTGGAAATAGGTCACTTGGTTTTCCAGGTTAAGGCTTGGGAGCAAAGGGACAATAGTGTATCTTATTTTACTTATTTCTAAGCAATTGGCATTTTGTACTCTGTAGTCTGTGTCACTTGGGCAAACTTCTATCTGTTCACTGTCAAAATAATTACAGTAATCTTTTCTTATCTTTTTGATTTAATTGTAGCTTCTAGTGAAGACTGACAGGCTATTATATTTGCCCAAATTCATCACTTTCACTGATGTATCATTTATAAGTAGTGTCACTACATAATTGGAAATAATTGAAAATTAATTAAACATTGCACATAGATATGAGGATTGAGAGACTGAGAGGCACAGATAAACACCTATCTAGTGGAAGTGCAGAAGATATCACAGGCAAGTCTGTATTTAAGAATGAGGGCGGGAACATGAGTTGCCTTCGCACTGTTCATGTCTCCCACAGTAAATTACTGTACAAATTCTGGTATGAGTTGCCTGGCTCTGCACCCATAGAGCATTAGGGAGCAGCTAAGGCCAGGCAGGAATAGATGACTACTTCCCATTATGGACCTAATTTTTAATTCCCCTTTCTCTGAACAAACCTTAGTTTCCTGAAATTTCACGTCCTGCTTTTCTCACCTGCAAGGTTCTGCTGTTAGGCTTCTGCTATTTTTTTCCATGAGTAGTCTTGTAGAGGAGCAAGGAATGAGATAAGTGTTTTTCCGGTCTCAGGGTCAAAGCCTTAGTTACAATAAATCAGCAGTTATGCCAGCTTACATTTGCTGACTCCTGCAGTAACAGAGGACCACATCTTGCTCAAAAACCAGCTTGCCTGGGTCATCCACTCCCACCTGTGATGGGACATTTTATAATGTATCACTGTCCTGCAAAGAAGAATGGATTTACCCCAGACAACTCATGGCAAAGAGCAGTTCTGCACAACTCCTATACATTGTTAACTCAGTCCAAATTGGGCTTAGTCTGTTTATTTACAGATGTAAACATGAGATAGCAAATGTTAAGCACGTTCTCCCCATGAAATGGCTGGTGATTCAGTCTATGTTCATGACCAATATGGAACTGAAGTGGAATCGATATTCATCTTAGCTACAAAAATACTAAATGTTGTTGTAAGGGCAATCAAAATTAATTAATCATACATCCTAAAGCACCCTGGCACATTTTGTTGTAGAGATAACGAAAACACTCTGATCTCTCCAATATGACAAGTTTTTAGAAGTATATTGCTTCCTGCACGTAGGACATTTGGTTGCCATCTCATGCTAAAATAAATGTATTTTAGCTTTTCTTCTCTGATACTTTTCATGATAAAGACAACCCTGTTTTAATAAAATTTCACCAGATAGATCTGCTTTGTGAAAGTTAAATCTATGGTATTTGTCATCATTCGCATTCTGTTATTGTGGTCATATAATGGATTGCAAAATTTTCACAAGACACTAGGAATGACTTCATACGGGCACTTATTACTAACAAAGACTCACTTTTTATAATCATCATTGTAGTGACAGCAAATGTGATACCATTATGCAGAGCAGTGCTTGTTCAATAAGAATTACTGGGCAGTCCCTGTGGGGGCTGATAGAGACTCCCCTTTTTGCCGCTTTCCAGAAGACTCTCTGCCCCACGGGAAACGTCTTCCAAGGATAGTATCAGTATCTCAGCCAGTCCGCACGTGCTTCTGCTTTCCCTTTGTGGGAAGCAGGGAGCGTTAATCATCATTAAATCAATGTTGCCTGTATACAAAAGGTCTTTTCAGGGAAGTACTTGTCAGTCATCCAGCTGTGGGGGCAGAGGGCGGAAAACTGTTGATTTTAGACCTAAAGCAGAGGACAGTTGTATCCCAGGCTGTAATGATGGATTCCTTGGTTTCTGGGGCCTTTTACAGCACTTTAGAAGAGTAACTGTTTTATATTTTGTGCCAGGTAACACAGAAAGAGGCTTCACTCCTCACACAGAGCTCCCACAGAGACAAAAATCATGAGGTGAAATAATTTTCTCGAATTTGGACCAAATGTAGTCTCCATTGCAAGTAGCTTACACTGTGAACAGTTACATAACCTAAACAGAAAAGTCATGCCTATGGCTGTTTATCCATCATTTGCAGTGCAGCTAGGGAATTGCATGGTATTTCATATCCTTTATGGAAAAAAATTCTGTGGAAGGATCCCAGTGACTTATAGATTTCACATCTGATCCTGCATTTCTTGTTCACCCAAACCCCTTTTAGCACAGGGAGTTTCAGGTATACATGAAAAACTATAAAACATAATGTTCATATCAACAAAGGAAAGTTATGTTCTTTTTTTCCTTCCTTCCTCCCTTTTTGTTGAAATATTTTACACTAGGTCATGTTGAAATGTAACCAAATCAACAACTACTAAACCATAAAACACCCTCAGGAACAATTTCAGGATTTGGTGATTTTTTTCTCTGTGATTTTGGCATAGTGTGACAAATTTGCATTTTTTACCAACAGAGTTTTTAAAAATTCTGAGTCGAACAAATAATGTCATGTGTTTATAAGTATCAATAATCTAAGCCATCTGCAAAGGAATGGTTTTGCAAAGGCATCTCTTTCAGGACACTCTGTGGATTTTGTCACTGCTTGAGGTTTTGGCAAACCATCAATATCACTATAATTTTCTCTTATGAAATATAGTTTTTGACTGTTTTTTTTTTCCTTAGCTAGCTAAAGTTTAAAAATACTGCATGTCTAACTCTGCAAATTCAAAGGTTAGATTTTCTTCAAATTGCATTATTTGAATATTGCATATTAGATGCTAGTAATTCAGAAAGTGCTGAATGTTTCTGTGAAACAGCATGCAAGTTTCAGTGAAACAAAGAAACTTAAAAAAAAAAAAAGAATGCCTACCATATCAAGTAGCCAACATATTCTTTATATTTTGTCTGAAAGGAAGACTACGTGAACTTTAAGAAGAGAAACAGCATCTTTAAGTACAGGTTCATTACAAATCACTATTTTAACACCTACAAAAAGCACAATGCTATTGCTAGTAGTGACAGCATATCATTTAAGCATATGATAATCTACCCCCTCCAAAAAAGGCTTAGAAGTAGGAACCGCCTAAAATTTTCTATTCAAGACAAGCAGATTTGTCACTTCCTAATTCTTTGATTCATAATTGAAATCTCAGTTTCAAATGAGGAAGATGATCTATGTTAAGCATTGCTCTAAGCAAAGTAGCATTCTGTTGCTAGCAGACTTCGTATGTATAAACACAGTCCTCAAGTAATTCAGAATGTTAATAGAGAAACTGCACCCACCTTTTGTATTTGCAGTCATTTCACAGACTGATGGGATATGACATACAATTATGCTGTTATAATGTACACATTGGCTTTGATGGGTGTGTTGCTCTTCAGGGTTCTGCACAAGATAGCAATAGATCCAAGTCATCATGGAAAAAGCAGCTTTGCTGAGGGTTGGGAAAGATACAGGTAAACAAACCCAAGGGAAGGCACACAACTCTGTGAATCCAATTGACATCCCTTTAGTCTACATAACGGTGCTTAGTTTCTCTCTGATCTTGCCTGGAAGAAGGTTTCCTTCTCCCACTCTTGCTATGAAAAATATCATGATTTGATCTTCTGAGGAAATAAAGTCAGTTTTAAGAGATTTTTAGGACTGAAAGGCTATGTGGAAAACATGGCATACTTTTTCTTGAGCTGCAGATGCTAGCAGATGCCACATTAACAGCTGTGGCATTTCAGCAGTAAAGCAGGACTTGGGGCATTTCATACTGGTGATCTCAGGACTGGATAAGACACTGTGGCACCAAAGACAGAATATACATTTTCACATTTTCAATGCCTTTTCTGTCCTCCCCCACTGATGCCTCTGGGTTCAGCAATAGCCGGGAGACAGGAGACTTTGCCTCTTGTATATTTGGTCCTCTTTGGCCCCTCTACAAATCTGCTGCATGCAGGTCTCTCCTCTCGCCTAAGACACCGAAAACCATTTTCCAAATACTACAGCCTTCAGATGTGTGGGTGACTTATACACAATCTGTCCACAAGTATTGGAGCACTAATCTTAGGCCAAATGATAGTTATTTTTAATCACCAAAGGCTAGAAGTGGTGTAGCCTCCAATAGGAGGAGCAAAAAAAGATAGCTGGTATCAGTTGAGAACAGGAGGAAGAACCTAAACCAAAAGCCTAAGAGACAAGACATGGGCTCTTGTTTACTGAAATCCTCACAGCACAAACTGTGCTCTGTGTTTCTATGTTCCAGCCTGGACAAACACAACAGGACAGAGGAAAAAAGTTTTAAAATAAGAACAGAATGAATATGTCCTTCTATCACAAGCCGTAGCTGAAACTGTTCTCCTTCCCCAGTAGCATAGTTAGAAATTCCCCCCAATTTTAATTCAAAATGGTGCACCTATGCATCTGCATGAATTATTACAGTGTGCAGATGACCACGTAGTCACAAATGTAATAGCAACAAAGTGTCCTGGAGAACAGGCACAGCAGAGCTCTATGCAGCTCCATAAAGATCATCCTACCAACGATGCATAGCAGGAAACAAAACAGAAATGAAAACAAAACAAACCCTTCATCTCTGAAGAAGCCCTACTTGATTCAATTTTACAACATTTTGGTATGCATTACAAAAATTCTGCAAGAAATTTGGGTCCTTAGGTACTGGACCATTCCCAGTATGGGAGCTGCCTCAGCATCTTCACAGGCAGACATTCAGAGGTCCACTTACCAGAGAACTACTTTGAAAATGGGCAGAATCTGATTCATGTTTAGGATCATAGGGTCACAGGATAATTCATGTTGGAAAAGACTTTCTCTTCCAAAGGAGGGGCTTGAGGTTTTTTTGAAAATTTGCAGTCAGCTCAGAGCCACATGTCTTCTCTGAGATTTGCAGCCCTTTAAAGACTGACCACAGGTGCCCCTTCTAACTAGAAACTGAGGAACTAGACAAGTCAGCTCTGGGACTGGACATGCTGCTCGTTCTTCACATTGTTTTTACTTACAAAATTCTGGGAAGCTTGGAAGGAGCTTACGGTCTCTCATTTCTTTGATGGCTCCAAAGAGCTGAATCCTTACTTGAAACTTAGCAGAAAAAAAGTGAGGAAGCCTTTGTGAAAAACAGCAATATAACTATCAGAGAAATTTTTCTTTAGTTTTTAAGTATTCCAACCATGCTTTCTTGACAATTAAACTTGTTCCTTTCTTTTAAAGTGCTGGAGGGACTGAGCTCTGGTTTGGCTTCCACAGAGATGGAAACTCAAGGACAAGAGGAAAAGGAGGGTATTAGTCATTCATGCTGTTACCTCAGCCTGCTCTGCACACAAGTCTTATGGATTTGGGTGCTCAGCACCTTTAGGAGGCAGGCTGCTGGAGCAAAAAGTACATCTGAAGGAATTTATGTTGATTTTGAAAGAGCAGACAACAAAGGAACCAAATCAGGAAAAAAAAAAGGCAACTGCAGCCAATATCAGCCACTAAATATAGCCCTTCATTTACCTCAGTGCATCTAATTCTAAGATATGCATTTCTGACTCCATCCATTTAGTTGAAAAGGGAAAGACCACACCAGGATAAGCAATGAAGAGTGGTCAAACACATAGCTTAATGGCAGTGTATAGAAGCCACTACAAAAAAGCTAGGGGAGAATGAAACATTTTGTGGTGCGGTTGAGTGGCTGATTTCTGTACCCAATCCACCAATATTTTCCAAGCATGGACAGCTTTTCTTGAAATTAAAATAGAAAACACAAGTCCCATATCCCACAAAAACCTGACAGTTTAGTAAAGAGATGGAACCAACCAAGTAAATCTGACTGCACGGCATTTTAGGAAAAGGACAGAAATAGCTGCAGCTATTAAAAGTGATATACTGCTGAAATCTTTTTGTGATTATGCTAAAAGTCAATCTGACTCCTTGAAAGAACTCTTAAATGGTTACTGCTTCCTCAAATAAAAGCTACTTCACATGTGCTCTCCTTCCTTAAAAATATGCTGAATGGAGTTACTTCTAAGTGTCAGATCTGTACTTCTCACTGCCCTTTTGAGACATTTGGAAAAGACATAGCTGAGAAAGAGGAAATTAATAGATCAGGAAATAATGTATAATAAATCAAAATGCAGTCAATGTAGTCATTTTTTTGTTGTTGCTGCTATCATTAGACTGGGTGTAGGAAAGCAGAATCCATCAAACTTTCCAAACACAATGCAGAGTCCTCCAAATCAGAAAGTAACATTCAATTTGGTTTATTTGCATGAAACTAATATCTTTAGCTGTCTTCTCCTCACCCCTCCTCTCTTGAAGTGACGGATGTTTGAAACTGAGGTCCAGATACCTCAACCAACTTTAATAACCCCTGTTTGGTTCCAGAAGAAAGGAAATGGTTTGCAATATCCTGAAGTCCACTAGACCCACTGATTATTTATTTCCCTTGTATCTTCCACCTCTGTAGATCAGCTCTAACCCAAAAGCTATGAGATCTGGTTTAAGAGCAGTGCTGTACCCATGCTAACAGGACTTGCTGAAAGGAAGGGTATAATAGCTCAGAATTCAACTACCCACTTTAGGGCAAAGATAGTCTTCATTCTCATTTGCCTCACTCAACCAGATATGTTGGTGCAAAGTTTCAGATACTTCTTCAGGTCACTGTGGCTTAGAAAGCTTAGATCAGTCCCCCAGGAAACAGGAAAAACATCATGGGCAGAGATGACCAGTAGTACATTAACTATGGGCATTGCATTAGAAATAATCCTCATAATTAATGGGTAAGGTAAATTTTTATTTGTTCAGTGAAGAAACACATTACGGACATATAAGTGTTTTCTAAGAAAGAGCTGGAATAAGAAATATCATTGACGCTACTCTATCGATCAATAGTACAGGAATGTTCACATACAAGGCCAGCCCCATGCATTGCATATATCAATATAGGATTGAGCTCATGTTGAGTCATATCATCAATAACCGTGCCATACTATTTTTGTTTTTGTCACCCCCACCTAAATGCAGACCAAGAGTAGCTGAGAGAAGCAGTGTGAACCACTGCTTAAAATTCTCCCACCAAAACGAGGGAGAGTCAATGTGATTTCCATGTCTTTGCTGGAATGCTCTGGATACTGCCAAACCAACCCAACCAGGGATGACTCATCTGTAGGCCTCATACAGTACTTCTGAAAGGCTTGGGTTTTGCCTTTGGAATGCACTGGATTACACCAAGAGTTTGTGATGCTCCAGCATGGGGGAAGAGGACATCCCTGACTTTTCCCTACAAGGACATTCCCAGTCTGCACTCTGCAGTATTAACTGCATGCTCAATTTATTCCTCACTACCTAAGGGAAGCATTGGGCGTTCATTCCTTTGGCAAATGAAATCACCCTTCCACTTTGATTTTGCTTCTGAGACAACATTTTTTTGCTTGCATAGGAAAACAAATGAACAAATTGCCCAATCCCTCACTCTTCCTTGCTTTCCCATTTCTAACCTTGTGGTAAAGAGATGTATGATGAGCTATAGAGGAAAAAATTTGTGGGACTCCCAGCTAAAATACTGGCAGCACATCACTGGGTGAAGTAGAATCAGAGAATCATAGAATAGTTTGGGTTGGAAGGGACCTTTAAAGGTCACCTAGTCCAACTCCCCTGCCATGGGCCGGGACATCTTCAACTAGATCAGGTTACTCAGAGCCCTGTCCAACCTGACCTTGAATGTTTGCAGGGATGGGGCATCTACCACCTCTCTGGGCAACCTGTGCCAGTGTTTCACCACCCTCATTGTAAAAAATTTCTTCCTTATATCTAGTCTAAATCTACTCTCTTTTAGTTTAAAACCATTCCCCCTTGTCCTATTGCAATGGGCCCTACTAAAAAGTTTGTTCCCATCTTTTTTATAAGCCCCTTTTAAGTATCGAAAGGCTGCAATAAGGTCTTCCCGGAGCCTTCTCTTCTCCAGGCTGAACAAACCCAACTCTTTCAGCCTTTCCTCATAGGATAGGTGTTCCAGCCCTCTGATCATTTTTGAGGCCCTCCTCTGGACCCGTTCCAACAGGTCCATGTCTTTCCTGTGCTGAGGACTCCAGAGCTGGACGCAGTACTCCAGGTGGGGTCTCAGCAGAGTGGAGCAGAGGGGCAGAATCACCTCCCTCAACCTGCTGGTCACGCTTCTTTTGATGCAGCCCAGGATACGTTTGGCTTTTTGGGCTGCAAGCCCACATTGCTGGCTCATGTCCAGCTTTTCATCCACCAGTATCACCAAGTCCTTCTCCGCAGGGCTGCTCTCAATCCCTTCATCCCCCAGCCTGTACTGGTACTGGGGGTTGCCCCGACCCATGTGCAGGACCTTGCCCTTGGCCTTGTTGAACCTTATGAGGTTCATACAGGCCCCCTCCTTGAGCTTGTCCAGGCCCCTCCGAATGGCATCCCATCCCTCAGGCATGTCAACCGCTCCACTCAGCTTGGTGTCATTGGCAAACTTGCTGAGGGTGCACTCAATCCCACTGTCCATGTCATTGATGAAGATATTAAACAGTACTGGTCCCAATACAGACCAGTAGAAATATAAAAACCTAAAGAAGGGCAAAAATAAAACAAGTAGAAGAAAATAAATATTCCACAGGAGAAGAGAGTAGAAGCCAGTAGGACTGTTTTGTTTAGAAAGGATTTGATAGACCACATGGCAGTTCACATAAATTAATCAGTAAAAAAGTCCACTTGGCTGATAATAATTTTTCCCTTAATGCATATTAACTAAAATTGGACCCAGTATTTGTAGCACAACATATTGTAGAGCTATGAAATTTACTACCACCTACACTGTATTGATGAGCCAACAACCTAATATGACTTTAAATGGGGCAAGAATTTCATACCAGTAAGATCATTAGTGACAACAGCTAAGATTAACATTTAGAGAATACATCATCCCTCACATCTGAGGACTGAAATCAAACGTTTTGCTGATTGGAGTTAGGAAAAAACATCATCACTGGTAGATTTTTGCATCATTGTCTGCCATGGCTGATAGACAACTTTAGTTGAAGCCCCTGGGTTCTGGCAACTTTCAGCAAAGGCGCTGGGAAAGCCTGTTGTTCTGATTATGACAATTTCAATGATCCTATGTAAGATTACAAAAAGTCATAGAAAAAGGTAAAGAAAATTAAGAAATTTCTTGGTAATCATCTCACTTAAATCTGTATAATATACCAGGAAAGACAGAAAAACTTTACAGTTCCTAGCTTCAAGAATTTACCAAATGCGCACAAGAGGTATCTAAAGTTCTACCTGCTGAAGTTCAGTCAGCTCTTCAGCTGTCCGGAGATGTTTCACATATCTATTTCTACCGATGTTATCAGAACTCCTGAGGTGGAATTTCTTAGAATTTCCTCAGAAATGGCTTCATAAACCTATTTATTGATTTGGCTTCTCAGAAGTGGCTTGCATGAGTTCCTCAACAGTCACATCTGAAATGAGTTTCTACTTGCTTGTATCTCATTCTATGAGCCCCAAAATTGAAAGGCAAAAGGTGTATTAGTCAGCACCGTATAGTATTTATTAAGACCACATTTTTATAGAAGGTCTTTGGAAAGGAAAATAGAGGGCTACTGGGAAAATACACTCAAAGTACTGTGTTTGTCATATCTGGGCAACCTAGCTGTACTGGTAAGGTGTGTGTTCATCTCTATCTGCTGGGCTGGACTGTTATAAGGTCATGTATTGCAGAGGAAAAATTGGGCGTGTCTCACAGAAGACCTGGAGAAATGACTGAATCAGGACTGAATAAGGGAATATTTCTCTTGCAAAATGGCAATATAAATGATATTGGGCGAACTAATAATACAGTTGGTTTCCACTAACTAACAGAATAACATGATGATCTACAGAACTGAATTCCAGACTTTGAGCTATTTTTTTTTCCTATTTTCCATATGAGTCAGTTAGCACAAAACCTGTGTTCAAGAGACCAAGTCTCATGCTTTTTGCCTCCCCATTTCATCTCATGTGGGTATCCCCTTCTGATCTGAGATGCAGAAGATATTCCACAGGTCAGAAGCCCCGTAATGGTGGTTCAAACATGGTTCCAACTCATAACAGACTTATAGTGCAAATTATCTGTGGACAGTTTGACCAAGAAAAGAAATATTTCCCATGAACAGAAGAACTGATTTCATTTAACTGAAAGATGATGAATCCAGGATGTACGCGAAGGCACAGGGCCATATGTGTCTCTCAATTCACAGGTTTTAAGGATCCAGTTCTAAAAAGGGGGACATCCAACTTATGGGTGAATTAGACAGAAGCTCAGCCAGGCCAAATCTCTGGCCACCACTTTGTCCTATGTGTGTTTTTCTAATGGAGAGTATAGCCTGTCTCAATGCTTTGAATTTAGTGAGTCATACCTCCCCTGTTTAAGCGTACCTACTTTTAAAACTAGATAGAGTTTTCAATTAACGGAGCACACTGTTATGTCTGTAGTCAGTCTTCCCTTTGTGTACTCAGAAGGGCTACTCTGAATCTGGTTATTATCTTACAAAATCAATCTAGTTTAAGGATTATTCTTCCTGAAAATGCAATGGGCAATCTCCCCTCTTGAATATGTTGTTTAAAACATTAAGCTGCATGTACATCCTAGAAGAATTTGAACGTGGGATCTGAGCTATGATCTTAAGCAGTCTGAAAGAACACATCAGTCTGCTGAATACGATATCCAGAAAAATAGAAGTTCTCATTTCAAAGGTAATACACACACACACACATACATATATATGTATATAAATCTGCATGGCATATTTGCTGTGCAGGCCTAGACTCCTTGTGAAGTTGTTTTTCAGTATAGCAAATTAGAAAAACATGCCCAGAATTAAAGGTTACTTAATCGGGTTGAAGCAGTAACTTCAATTCCAGCAACTCCCTCCCACTATGTTACATCTGATAATGTACCCAAGTCCAAACATAAACTCAGTTCAAAAAGATGTTTGGTCCTTGAATGTAAAATGACACTTAGCTTACACAATTAGCCAGGTAATACATATCCTTCCAAGAGAAGCAATTTTTACCGCAGAATAATCTGCATTTTACTAATCTCTGATTGTTAAGTTTTACTTGCTGAAACTTTTCCATATGGCTTTTTGAATACCACTGTCCTGTATTTAATTACCACAGAATGTCCCACAGAAGGACATTAATGAAGAGGTTGGGAATTTGGCCCAAGCCCTGTTCCTCAGTTTGGACAGTTTGATGGAGATAGAGCCAATGAGAAGAACATTTCTGTCAATACAAGGCTGTGCCATTTCACACATAAAAGCAATGGCAAAAGAGGAGTAAACAGACCTATAGAAATAAAACACCCAACTATTTTTGAAATGGCCATAAACATCTAAAATAGTATGGTTATAAAGTAGCTCTGAGTGAAGTGAAACACCGGTTTGCTAACCTAAAGGAGAGTCAAACAGGAATTGGTGGAGTAGTCCTTGTAATTGAGACTGTTTTTATCAAGCTGTAAGTAAGACGCAAGCCCAGAAATGCAAAGTGTACTTCCCAATTTTAAAGGCAAAACATGATATTGAGCAGAATCAAGGCAAGGGTAGGCAGCTTGGAGTACAGAGGATGCAAGGAAGCTAACGTGGGTGGGAAAGCATATGTTGCTGCCTGGATGAGGAAGTGGTACACCACAGTTACTTCATAAGTGCAAGGGCTTTATAAACTAAATCTCCCAGGGACTGTTTTAAATACACAAAGAATGACACGCAGCCCTGACAGACTTTCAGTATTGTTTGAGAAGGCTGGTTGCCTTCTAAAAACACTGGACTGCTGCTTGTACTTTTTCCAAAAATGCCTATTTTTAACCTCAACCTCTTCATATAAACAGTGGGAAGATGCACCATGTAGTAAACTCTGTTTCATCTAGCATAAAATTAATGGCCTCCTCAGCCTTACCTGACAATGGAAAACATATTCCGGTGTGGTTTTCTTGAACTTCATGTTCCATACCAAGGCTACCCCATCAGGCTCATGTGGAGCATCTTCATTATTGTTATAAGATGCAACCATCAACTCAGGGTACTAGAAAGAAAAAGAAAAAGCAAATGAAGTAAGATGGATGATGAAGAATCTATGCAAAATCAGATGAGACAGAAATAATCTACACTAAATGTGCAATATCTGGTTTTAATTATAATACAAGCTCATAGTATTCAGCTTCATTTTCGTTTTATATTTTACTCATCCTTAACATCCTTAAAGCCCCTGCTCCTTGTTCTCTATCAGTTATTCTCAGATACCACAAAGGCAATGTTATTTTCTGCAGGTAATTCTCAGAAAAGACAACTAGCAGATATTCATAAAGGGAATGCAAAGCAAGGAAGAGGAAAAATCTGAAAGCTTGAGTAATTCTAAAGTATTTCCTTAACCATTTCTTCAGGGACAAACTGTTGTCTTAGCTGATTTTGATAATAAAAACACTATGACCATAGCATTGACTTGCTTTTATTCTAAAATTCACAGTTTTTTCAGCATCCCTGAAAACTATTCTCTTATTTCATTAGGCACTCTTCCTATTCACTTATGCATAGAATCAACTTGAAAGCTCTTCTTGACAATTCAAATAGCAAACAAAACATTTTCTTCACAGAAGCTCAATTTTGCAAGATGCTGAGGTCATCTTGTAAAGCACAGGGTGACCTCAAATTCCACTGACTCAGTAAGATTGATGCAATGAGCACTCTAAAATCAGATCCATATTTTCTTGTATACCCATTATCCACTGATGTATAGCAGTAGATATGCAACACACATGTATGTATTTGCTCTGTTTATACATATATACACACACATACACATAATATCATATATGAAAAATAAGATTTTTCACATTATGTTGATGACCTTGTATTGTTTCAAAACCCCATAAGAAGTAACAATTTGCCCACAAAACATCAATTATTTTCTACTGACACAATAGCACCCAGTTCTCCACTCCCACGTTTGACACTAGGCACCTCTGGTAGCCTCTGTCCTTCCCTCTAAATAGTCAAAGTAAGGCAGTGGACCTTATGGCATGTCCAGAGAAAAGCACGTGGCTTCTGCAGCCCAACGAGCCAGCAGCCCAAGCTCCGCAGGACCGACACCCTCCTCTTGTAAACTAGGAATGCTTTCCCTCCAAATTTCTCAATGATTTCCGCAAATCATTGTCACTTTTTGTCTTTCCCGGGTAAATTCCTGCCAAACCATTCACCACTTTATAGGGGAACAGCGCAGCTGGTAGATGTAAAGGAAGTGGGACAAAGAAACTGCCAATAGTGCTATTGGGAGCTGTGAATTTGGTCCACACCAGGCATTTTAACAATAAAAAAAAACGCCACAACCCTTTATATCATTATTATTGGGGTTTGAACCTCTCTGCTGTCAAAATCCGTTTGGAAGAAATAATGCGCACAGCTATAACTTTTGCCATCAGCAGCTGTTCTTTCCCACTTTGTGTACACTTCCATGGATAATACATCATGGAGCTGATGATTTTTCTATTCAAGCTCATTGTTCCAAATGAGCCTGGACCCACGTGTGGGAGAACCAGCAACGACACGTGGCCACCATAGCTGCCTCTTTCCCGTTTTGGGGCAGCTCTGACCGGGTAGTACCTACAACCTGGCAGACCCTGGCTGCTGGCACAGCTTGTAAGGGCAATTTAGCACTGTGGCAGTACACCCCCTCCACCCCCCAACAGGAAACGAAACTTCTCCAGGCGGGGAGGAGAGGAAGAAAAAACCCAAACCCTAGAGGACGCAGGTTGAAAATTGAACTGACCAATGGAGATGTGCCAGGTACACGGAAGCGACCTTTTGGCCAACAGGGATTAAAACGACCACAGATCAGATTCGACAAGGGTTTAAAGGGGCCCCACCGGAGGACATTTTGAGCCAGACCTCCTTGGAGCAGCGGGTCTGCAGTCGGGGACTCTCCCCTTGGGTCGGGACGCTGCCCTAGGTAACTCCTGCAGGTTGAGAGCCCTCATCTGTTAGGTGAGTGTCAGCTGTGTAGTACTAATTCCCCTTCCATCATTGAGCCTGTGGCTTACAAATGTTGTCAGAGTTCTAACTAACTTTCTACTGAAGAATAAATCTGAGTTTTAACACCTGTTGGATTTGATTGTGCATGCCTCCGAAACAAGCACCCAAATCACTTGCGTGGGATTTAGAGCATGCAGCAGACCAACCACCTCTTCTCCCTCCTTGAGAACTGAGGGAGACCTGAGGGTGGTTAAATCCCACACCTGAAACACCACCTCGCTGACCATAGGTGTGCCAGCCTGCCCTCCACTGCTCTCATCCATCTCATCCCCCTCTTCTCTTTCTCTCCCGCAACAGAGATTACAACAACTTCTGAACAGAAAGCTCAGCTTCTCCTTTGAACCTTTCATTGCACGTTGGCCCAGGTCCAAGTAACAGCATGCGCAGTAGGCTCTTGCCAGGGCATCTCATTTTGGCTGAATAGGTTAGGTACCATTCGTGCAAACAGCTGAGCTCGCAGTTGCGAAGGGGCAGATACCTTGGCAGGCAGAAGCGACAAGCCCTTCCACCGGCATGACTGCAGCCAGCTAGGGCGTGGGACCAGGTCTGAAGCACCAGTTTAGAGGCACTTTGGGGTTGGTTCACACTCCTGGAAAGTTTAGCGAGCATGTTCTGGTTGGCAGCACATCTGGCCATAAACAAACACTGACTCAAATCTTGCTGGTCTATATGTAGGTTTGGCAATCACAGTTTATGCATCTGACTGGAAATACAGTTTCAAGTTTACACAGATGCTGGGGTCATACCTAGCTGGGTAACACCATTATGAGGCTTTTTGACTATTAAAAAAACAGAGCTAAGTGCAGCACCCTAAATCCACCCATGACACACTCACTGCTTCACTCAATCTACTTGCATTTACAGAATTTCAGTCCTCCCAGGTGCCCAGCTGTCCTGTTACTGCAACTGAAAACAACGTGGAAATGGTGCTGTGGGAAACAGCATTCAAGGCTGCTGCCTGAGAATCAAGAGAGACACAGCAGTATTCCTGAGACTCTGGTTTCCTTGGCTTTAGATGAGCTAAGGTTCATCCTCATGGACAGAGCAAGGCAATCCCACTCTCTATGTTTACATTCAGTCTGTTGGGCCTTTCCCTTAGATCCCTGATGAAGCATCTAAGCCATTTTCCCTTTGTTCTGCAAAAGAATCAAGGGGCTAGTGGGTTAGCTTTAATGGTATGAATGATCCCACGTGTTTGGGACCGTATTTTACATGCGACTGGGAACAGAATAACTTGTTTAATGAATGCATCAAGGTCCTTTGTTTGATTAAGCTTCTATTTGTCTCCAGGCTGTTTTGCAGCAACAGTTTTATCGCAGAAAAATTGAGCAATGTGTTCTGCAGTTCCCATGATTATTCAAGTTATCCTTTGGCATACTGGACACTGCCATGTCCTGGAGCATGGGTGAGAAGCGGAGCTGGCAGTTAGGTGAAATACCTCCGTCCGGCTCCAGCTCCTGCCACACGATACACCTCAAAGCAGGAAAAAGAGGGGGCAAATCCCTCCTCCCAAGCTAGCGTAAGGTGGTGTGCAGAGGCCCCCCCCCCAGCACAGAGAAGCCGCTGGGCCAGAGAAGCCCCCGCTGGGGTGCCAGGGAGCTGAGTGTGAGGAGTTAACGGAGGGGAAGGCAGGAGGGGCCACCCTGGAACAAAGAGGTGGGAAGCAGAACATGCCTAAGAGCCCCAGGGGCTGAGCAATTACATTTGGCAGTGCTCTTCTGAGGCGGCTTTTTTTCTTGCTGCCCTGGGAATACAGTAAGAGCTGCCTGTTAGGAAAATATCAGATAAGAATTCCATGTAATTTCCAGCCCCTGAACAAGTGAACAACCTAAGATAAGTGTTTCCTCAGGCTTATATTTGATTTCTGTGGAAATCCATATGTGCTTAAAGGCCACCCACGTCACACCAGTGCATACCTGTTGTTAAGCTGATATTTTGTATGAAAGCAAAGGGATAAATCCTTCATTTCACACACGGGGCGCAAGCTGGATATTACAAGAATCCTCGCTGCAGCTGGCTGTTGTACACCACACCCGGTCAGAGAGCCGGACCAGCACAGCCTACCAGTGACGCTTGGTGGGACCCTCCAACTCCTCTCCTCCCTGCTGCCTGCCACATCCTCCATGCAGTCAGCTGCCACCTTACCTGAGAAGTACGTGGAGGGATGGAAGCAGCCCTGCTGCCATTTCAAGGGGAAGGAGAGAAGGAAGGATGTGAGAGTTACTGTGCTCCTTATCCACTGCCTTTCTCCAGCCCGCACGCACGCTTTATGTACTTGGCCTTAAACACATCATGCTGTGTCCACATGCACATCTAACATGGTGCAGAAAGAGCAGCTACTTCTAAGATTAGGCTAAGCAAAGCTTATTCTTAGCACTGGGCTGAGCTACATGTATAGCATCTTTGCCACCCACACCAGACTGCATCAGGGCTCTGGACACACCAAGGCATGCCTGAGGCTGGGTTTGGAGCCAACTAGGCAGACTGGCTTGCGTTTGCATTCTTCAAGTCTATGTCCTCCTGGAGCAGTTCTGTTATATCTGTATTGGGGACCTTGGAGCAGAGTCTCCCAGGTTTCCTCCCCAGGGAAACCAGCTGCTTTGCTCCAGGCTGGAACCTAGGAACAGGCTAAAAGGGACGGAGCAGGGAGGATGAGAGGGGCTGGAGCGAAGCTGGGACCGAATGAATTAGACAGGACCTGTGCTGATGTGTGCGTGTGCTAATCCCAGCTCTCCAACGGAGTAACTAATTAAGCTGGTTTCTGTGCTTTGCTGATGTGGCTGTATTGGTTTTGGGAAGCTTAAACAGCTCTATCATCAGTTTTATTTTGCACTATGACAATGCTTTGCGGCTGGCCATATTTCTTTAGGGAGCAGTTCCATATTTTCTTTAGGGATATGGAAACATATCTCCCGGCTTCACATCTTACCTGAAGAGACCAATCCATACAGGTGACGACACGATGCTTTGACCAGTGTTCATCATAAAATTGACGGTTAAAGGAAAGGTTGGCTCCTGCTTGAACATCTCTGTGTGAATTCAAACAGAGTAACAGGTTTTGAAGTACCAGGGTTCAAATGCTGTGAAAAGCAATGCAAAAGTTTCTGACTACTTCTCAAATCCCTGCCCAGCCTGGGGAAGCCTGCCACCTTGATTTAGTTGCTCTCACTGACTGTCTTGCTGATAACGAATCTGCACCAAGGAACAAATCTTACATCTGTTTCACAAAACCACATTTCTTTATTTCCCACTGCCTTTCTGACTCTTCTGGGTCACCCTGGGCCACCTCTGCTACCTTTGTCTCTCAGGACTGAACCTGGCCCTGGCATTCAGCTCCCTGTTTTCTGAATCTTCACCTCCAAGCTATAACCAAATACCTCTCATTTTTGACTCCTGAAATCTTAAAGGTACAGCACCTCCTCCCAGCAACGGAGAGGGCAGATGCCTTCTGGCACCATTAGGATGGGCTGAAGCTCAGTACTGGTCCAACGCTGCCACACTGATGTGTTTAGCCGGTTCACAGGGGCGATGGTCTAGAGTAACCTCCAGTAAGTAACTTCAGTGCGACACAGCTACTGATTTGCCATGAGGCTTCAACAGATATGCAGCTGTTGAAACCTAAATACTTCCTCTCCTACTAACAAGTTTTGCTGCTTCTACTCCCCTATCAATTGTTGAATACACAACCTGTCACCTCTTGTCTTATGCGTTTAGATTGCAAACACTTTGGGAGATCATAATTTTAATCTACAGAATGCATAGTACAGTGGGATCCATTACAGACCCGAGGCAGTAGTAGAATATAAACAACAGTAATTTGAATTTGTAAAAATATCATAATATAAGCACACAGACATACATCACTGGAATGTATACATGCATATCTACATATACATGTGCATACACACATTTATGTATTTCAATTATTTTTTCAGAATTTGAAATTTCACCCCAAAAATGAAACACAAAATTAAAACACCTGAATAACATGTCAAGGAAAAAAAACCCCAGAGCAATAAAGCATGAAGCTATTTTACAAAATAATTTTGGCTAACAAAGTGACCCAGGCCTTCACAGAGAGATTTTAACCTTTTCTTAACTATAAAAATGTTGAATTTAGTTTTAAAATTAAGGCTTCCTGGCATTGGAATTCTTTTTATAAAGCTTATTTTACAAAAGCAAAAAAAACCCAAACTGACCCATCTTTCTCTTCTACATCTCTGCCACTGTAGTCAAAGAAGATGTCTGAATCTTCAGCCAAAGCTCGCTCAATTACACGTATTGTCCGGTCAAAAAATATCAGGAATTCTTCTGAATGGAGAACTTGCTGTTTTTCTTCTTCTGTCAATTCTCTAGGAGGAGCTTGGAAAATGAAAAGATGTAGTTAGGAGTATGACATTTCACCTCTTTCCCAATGAATCAACATCTTCAGTGGGCTTCTTTTGACATGAAAGCTTGCCGTAGCAATGTCAGGACAAAAATCAAAGCTTTACTCTTAAAATCATGACTAAGAATTTTTTAGTATATCTAAAGATACTCCTGTATATTCCCAGAATGTAGCATTTACATAGAAGAAATCCTGTAACTTATATATTTATTATTCTGAAATGGAAAATACTTAAACACCCCAAATTAAATAAACTCAGTGTTCTTATTTCAGGAAATGGCTGTGACTGACATTTAGGCAACACCTAACTCAAAAAAGCAGAACACTTATGTAACAGGGGACCTGTCAGAGGAGCCAAAGATAAAATAATCTTCTTAACTTATACTACAGTTCTTTGTATTAAAAGGGCTCACATAATCTCTCCCTTCACTTCTTCCCATTTCTCCTTGGTGTCACTGATAAATTCTGTCTTTGCCTTAGAGCTTTTGTGAAGCAATGAAGTAAATAACCAAAGATCTTCTCTGAGGCAGCAAAATTGAAAGCAACCCACCAAACACCAGTTTCTTTAAGGCAGTTTTATTCCTTTCAGGGGAATCCTGAGAGCCAGAGCAACAAACACCACGGAGCCGTGGCCAAAGCTGCCCTGGGAGCGGGTAGGAGCTGTCTCAGGCACCGGTCAGGATAGCCTGGTCCCCTGAGAGGGGGGGGCTTTTTTACACATATGCAGAGATGCTAAATCTTTACTACCAAGCCAGTATTTCCAGTATGGCCCTTCATTTGAAAAATACTATCTTTGCAGGATGCACCAATGCTACGTCTCCATCAGTTTAATGACCTGTTGGTAAATTCCAACTCAAACATCAGAGGGAAAGGAAATTGGGATGCTGCTATTCCTACAGTGCAAAATTCTGTTCTCAATTACACTAGCAGGGTCGTATTGATATTGTGTCAATGTTGTATATCAATTATGCCATTGCCCACATGTGCTTTTAAACCATCATTTTAGTTATATTTCAGAATTACTTGTATTTCAAAAAATGCCGTTATTGTCTTCATAGTTATGCCAAACCAACCTTGCAACTAGCTTAAATTCCCAGCGTGAAAAGCTCTGTTGACATCACAGGAATTATGCTAACAGAGAATTTTGTTCCAAATTTATAATTTGGTACACAACATATCGTAAACAGATTTACTGCAGAATTACAGAGACTCAGAGTTAACTGGCAATGAAAGGTCTCCTGCATTTGGCTTTACACTACAGATTTGAGGTGTTTACTTGTGAAAATGCCCTTGCAGTCTCCCTAGGCCATATTGGCTTAAACCACCAGCAACCAAAAAAGATAATTCAGCACGGTGCCTCAGAGAGCACCCAGTATACATCGAAGTTTAACTCCCAGTCATACATATCTTAATGTTTAATTAAACAATGAGTGACAAAGTTTAAAGTTGCAGTTCGAAATTATTTTCCAGTTGCTGTGCCATGCCACACAGCTTCTTTTAGTTATCAGGGAGATGTAGCCCTTGCTCGCCACCTGATTTTCCCATGGTTTGCACTAGATTTGTGAGCTCTGGTGCCCAAGTACGACGCCACCACCAGCCCCAGGGGCAAGGACGGATTGAAAGGCACAACAGCAGGCAGCAGTAGTGACATGGTCTGCATTAATGTAGTACTAAGCTCCCCCAATTTTCAGCGTACTTGCTTTCAGAGCACTCCCTGTGGTTGGGAGAGGCTGTTATCACCACACTTAGGTTTGCCTCAACTGGTCAAAGCGTTAGCTCTGAAAGACAAAATCTCTGCACTACACCTGGGCTAAATATAGAGGGTAGGAAAAATGCAAAAGGTGGAGGAGCAATTTGGCCCTCAGGAGACAAAGCAGCTAAGAAGTTGGAAACTTTAGCCTTTGATGATCTCCTATGGCCTTGGCCTTATGCCTCCTACCACCAGGTTAGTGGTCCCTGTGGAGCTCCACACATCCAGAGAATATCTGCGTCCCCCTGCACGGTCCCCCTGAGTAGCAGAGTGACAATTACCAAGGCAGGAGCACAATTTGCCTCTAAGTGCTTTAGACAGAAGCAATGCATGTGAGAAAAAGAATGACTAGTAAAAAGTACAGGTTGACCTATTGCAGCATCCACTGCTGAACAGCAATTGGCACTAAGGGAACTCATCTGGCAAGGAGGCCTGTAATGAGGCAATATCCCACTGTCACCACTAAAGCATCGCTTTCCGAGAATCAAAGACAACAAGCATGAAAATGCAGCAAAATGGCATAAAAGGGGAGAAAATAAGTGCAAATGCAACTGGAAAACCAATTTTAAACTGCTCCAAATGGTAAAAATTATTTGCTAAATCACATCCTCTCTACAGTTTGGTACTATAAATTTATTACTCGGCCATTTGCCAACTATAACTGGCAAAGAAAAAACAACCAAAAATCAATAGAAAGGAAAAAAGGCAAAAAAAATAAACAGCTTGGGAGCAGTGCAGTGTTCACAAGCAATGGAGACACACATGATTGCAGTTCTACCTCAGCAAAATCTCCCTTGCAGTTAGCAATGATCTGTGGGAGGCCAGCAGTCTATTAAACCCTCTTCGGCATCAGAAACACCTTGGCTAAAGTTTGTAGGGCATAAATCAGCTTACCTCATTCATCTGACTGACACACCAGATGCCCCCTGGTGATATTAAGCTTCATATTTTAACCTTATTTTCTTCTTTCATTCGGCTTCCTCTGAAGTTTTATTTGAGGCAATCTCTTCTTACAAGAATGTTAACATCATTACTTTTTCCAGTGTAAAACATTGCTGTAACTACTGCAAATACATGAAGTATAAGCAAAAAAGCCAAAACAGACAGGCTTGTTCTTTCAAATATGAAGATTTTCTAACCATTTCTCTTTCAGAGCCACTTCCATTTTCCCCTTGTTCCTTCTCCCTGTCTGTCCATTACCTCAAATAAAATAAAAAGAATCTATGTAATTTTCTGCAATTTTTCTTCCTATCTGGGAGCCTACAGTTACTTTGATCTAAGCTTTCAAGAGACACAGACTCTCTTCAAGGAAAACTCTGAGAAACATAAGTAGCTGATCAAAGTATTTTTTGTTTTGTTTTGTCACAGAGACCTGTGTGATGTGACAGTATCTTCAGAAATTCCCTGTAAGAATACAGCATTTGCCTTCAAGTATCTGCTCTCCCTGGCGTAAAAACCAAACAAACCACATCTAACTTACTGTGTCTAACAAAGCCTACTGCGATGCTTAGCTTACCAGTGCTAAAAGTTACGTGCTTATTGCCTGGAGTGCAATGAAAGCTCCTGCAAAGGCAGACCTATACTTTGCTCTTGTTTCTATACTGTGGCTTCGTAATGAACTATTGTGCCTGTGCTCTGCTTCCTACCTGGAGGATCTGAACCCACCCCTGGCCCCGCACAGCTCATGGCGAGAGGAGCCGTGGTGCAGCCACCATGTTCCGCCTACACAGGGCCACTGGGCATCCCATCTGTCCATGGACCCACTGAAACATCGGTGGGATCAAGTACCCACAAGCACAGTGCTGTCTGAGTGGCTCTGGGGTTATGAGGTCAACTGCGTGTATCGAAGAAGCCCTGTACTCATATTAATGTATAACACTGTACAAAATAAAATGGAATTTACATTTAAAATTAAAATACTGTGCAGTTATATATGCATGGAGGACACCACAGGGGAAGAAAATGCAAGGTATATCCGTAATGAAAGACATTGTACACTTGTGCATGAGCAAAAAGGTCTACAATATGTAACAAAAATTGAATGTGACATAAATCCAACAGATTTATTCAGCAATTATTTCTGAAAAATAAGAGCATTTTTTTTATTTCACATGTGATTTAATGTGATCCTTAGAAATACCCTATTTCACATCAGGTCCTTTGTCCACAATTTCCTCGGACAAAACAGAAAAAAAAAATTTGATATGAAAATATTTCCTTGGATATTTAGGCACTAAGATAAAAAATGCTGCAGACTTGTTCTTATCTGGCAGAAGCAGGTTTGTAGTAAATATAATATAAATAGTTGTGATAACAGTGCAGGATCAAATTCACAAATATTTAAATACCAGGATTCGAGTCTTCTCCCAAGGAAGCCAAAAGATATTTAAAAAAAAAAAACCAAACCAGAAGAAAGACCCACATTTAAATAAGTATAATAGAATATAAAAAATTTTCTCCTGGAACCTAAGCAATTGTAAAAACCTGACAAAAGAAATGAAGTCCATCAAAGTCAAAAAAAGAAAAAAAAAGAACAGAAAGAGTAAGTGAATGAAAGAAAGGGTGAACTAATAAAAACAGTAAAGCAGGAAGCAGCCTTGTTATGAGCCCAGAGATATAACGAGAGACAGAAGGAGATTAGTAAAACCTTTTTAAGAGCTGTATTATTTCTTTCAGCGTGTATTTAAACCCAGGGAAACTGTAGATGTGCTGACGACCGAGGATGGTAGAAATGTTCAGCGTCAGAACCGCAAGGTGCTAAGTGGCTCTCAGCAGCTTTTAGTCCTTGTCTGCCGATAGCCTGCGATCCTCTTGTTTTTCTTGTTCTTCTCACATTCATGTCAGGCTTGATATATGCCATATTCTGGTTTGATATGTGCTGTATCATGGTTCGATACATGTCACAACACATTGGTTGTGTTGGGTTTAAGATGCGAGCCCCTGCATGGCATAATTGCTGAACTTATAAAGGGAGATTTTGAGGTGCATTTAGGCATTTTTTGGTTCTGGAGTAGCAGGGTCCAGAGGCTTAAATTTGAAGCCAGGCAGGGCTGTTCCCGTTGATCGTGCTTCTCCAGGGGCTGTGCTGAGCACCATCCCTGAGCACACTTGAGCCGGGCTATCGGGATGGGCTGGCAAAACCTGACCTCACTGTGGTGTTGGCAGCAGTGAAACCGTGGTGTTACAGGCTATTACAAACCTCAGAGAGATCACAGGGGCAAAGCCGGCAACCTTGTCCTGCTCCTCCGATGCTGACGGCTGAGCTGGCGAGAGCTAAAGCGTGTCCCCCACCACAGCCTGCTGTGTGGACACCCGAGCCCCATGCACAGGGGCAGGGCAAGAGGGGGGCACAGCAGTACGCTGAAGCTGCAGATCCCTGACTCCCCCACCACAGGCTTTCATGCAAGTTTCTGTGGATATATCCACGGCTTCAGATAAATGCAGGTTGAGGCCCACTTTCAAGATCCAGCCTGTCCCACTGTTCCTGTGGTTTCTACCGACACAAAGAGGCACCTTAGGTGGAGCTCCAGAGCGCTCTGGCGGTGGAAAGCCCCAGCCCATTTGATGCCACAGTTTGGGACCAGTCTCTTGTTTACATGGTCAGGAGAGGATGGAAACAGGCAGAGTCCAGTCCAGTTCACCAGCAGGTATCCCACACTCGGCTTTTCCAAGAACGATGGGGCGACCGTGCACCTGAGACGTGGGTGACAACAGGCAGCCCCATGGAAGAAACACAACGGGGTCCCAAGGCTTCATATGCTTCAAACGGTCAACAAGCCAGGTCTTCACCTCCCATTCCAGAAACACTTTGGGGGGCTCGAGCTGCTCCTCTGCCCTTAGTACCTCCATGGCATTAAAGTGCTGCAAGAGGTGTTGTGCCAGACAGGCTGCCCTACTGCAGGTGCACTGTGTGCCTTACTGCTGAGACAGGTCCAGAACTACGGTCAGACCCTGCAAACAGCCGTGACTGCTGAATAATGCCACCAAACCCCGCAGAGCAACACTGGGGTGTGTGAGGGGAAGATGAGGAAATTAAGCATGCAATAAATGTCTGTAGAATTAAATTGGACTACCTATAAACCACAGAGGAAAAAAAAAAATCACATTTCCTCTTAAAATACCATTATAAAAATAGAGCACTCCTGTCCTGTTGGCTTGGGGAGAGGGAGACTGAACAGACTGGATCCAAGCTTTATTTTTCATCCTGACCTATTTTTGAGTTATATTCATGAAAAAAATGTCTGCCTTTCTCTCCCCGCACTTCTCTCTCCCATGGTTTTTTTTCTTACACTCCTATAACTCAAAAAAGGCCATGCTGATTTTTTTTAATCTGTTAAAAAATGTGCTCCCTGAGCTGAAACCAAATTTCAGCCCAGAGCAAATTTTTACGGCTGGGTTATAAATCCCTGAAAAACAGGATTCATAATGGAAGTGCTGACACAGCCTTAACTACTATATAGCAGTGTGAATGGCGCCACTATAATATCTATTAGAGATTCTTTAAAAAGTTTGCAAAATATTGTCTTGCCTTGCAGAGAAAAAGAAGCCAGAGTACTTAATGCCAACATAAACATGCTTTTAACCCATTATGTGCTAATTTGCAGAAAAGCTATTAATTCTGAGTAGGCACACAGAGTGCAGCACCGACAGGAAATGTTCTTCTAAACTCCTGTTTGACTTGTAACATGGTTTTAATCACTTCCATGAAACACAAACGATGACTTCAAACTCTGAATGTTGCTCAGAACATGAGAAGGGTGATTACAACAGAGAGGAAAACGGGATTTTGTTGGCAAAAGGGCTGAAGCCAAGAGGGAGAGAGCAACACTAAACGCTAAAAAATGGGACTCCATTCCCTGCCAATTTGGGGACGACTGCTTCATTTGATTCATAGCATTTAATGCCAGTCATCAGCACGTCACTATTTTATCCATTGCAACACACACTGCAGGTCAAGTTCACTTTCTATCAGGCAATGGGCATGTTTTCTTCTTCCTTGAACCCAGTCAAGTGTTAGTACCTCACAAAGCCGGTTCTGCTAAAACAAGCTGTGCCTTGCTTTCACAGCCTGCAGTTTGTGTGTCTGAGACTAGTGCTAAACAAGCCCAGTTGATCTACCGTTCCTGGGGGGTCTGCTAGACAGGGAAGGGGAGCACTGCCCCGAGACTAAGGAACAAAAAGAAATAAAAGATGTTGGCAGTGGTGCTTGGTCAGCAAAGTACATAAAAGGCTAACTTCAAAGCCCGCAAAAAAGTGAAAGAAATCAGTTCAGGAATATATTTAGATTTTTTCTTCTTCTCTTCATGCAGGAGTTTGTGCTTTCTCCCGAGGTATGGGGGCAGGATCAGCTGTAAGCTGAATACTAGAGGGACATTCAGCAACTCAGGACAGTGCTTATGCACTGCGTGCAGTGATACCGCTTTTTACAGCTTCCTGTCGTCATCAGTAAAAGAGATACTGTGTTAGGTCCAGTGACTGCTAGACCCCATATGTGAGTTGACCCCACAGTTTTGGGAGGAAGGGTAATTTTCAGGAAAAAGTAATTTTTCCTGTGTTGCCATGTTTCTTGCGCGTGTCTTCAGTTCTGCCTTTGCAGACTCTTGTGTGACTCCTGTTCCTCCTGTCACGGCTGCTCCCGCTGCTCCCCTCCACCCATGGCAGCGGTGGGCAGTGGGAGAAGCAGGAGGATGAGAAGTGGAAGGAGTGAGTTCCCCCCTCCATGTTTCTACAAGGACCTAACGAGCAATGGACACAGCAGGATTTATGGTATGGGTGATTTCTATGATGCTCTTAAGAGGGAAGAAATATCAATTTACAATCAAAACAGCATGGCTAGTACTGCAACTCACTTCAGTGTGTGAGGATAGTGCCTGTGGGCACTATATACCAGACTCAGTTTTTTTGGACACTGATGTAAATCTTGCCGGGCTCCCTTGGATGAGAAAGGAGCATCCACTGCTATATTCTCAGTTAACGATTTCATGGGCTTCTCTGTAAAACGACTCCATATTTTTCCCATAGTGAGATTATCTTGTGAAAAACAAAGCCAAGATCACAGAATCATCCTGATGATGATCACCATAGCATGAAGTGACTTAGGCCCTACCTGAGGAAGCAAGTTACCTTTCAAGAGGGTAAACAGCGTTGTGAACAGTCCTGGCAATACAGAGCTAAGAAATGCTGGAGAAGAAACTCATTTCCTCTCACACTGGAGCTGCTGATATTTCAGCAATTTTCCCCCACTCCACACAGGGGTGAGCTTTGACTGTTCAAGGCGACATACCAGAAGAGCCAATACTCTAGTAAATTCCCAGATGAGGAAGACCAAATTTCACATCCATCTTCTCATTATGAAAGCTAGAACAGGTCCAAGAGAAGTAAACAAGAGACACCCAGCATATCTGCTGTGTCCAGTGCTGACACGCACCACTTTGACACGTGTCTCTTGTCTGCACCAGAAAGAAGTAGTAACCTGAATTATTGTCTCTTGTAACCCTGGAGAGTGTCTCTAGTCCAGAGAAATTGATAGAAGGGCTGGACCTGCCTGGCTTCAGCTTTGGCCTTAAGTTCCTTGGGGGCAGCTCCTACAAAAATTTTTGACAGTCAACATTTTCCAGTGAAATGGTTTTCTGTTGGAGGATTCCTGACCACCACTAGGTTTATATTTGCCCCTCTCAAGCAGGCAGGCAGTTATGGACAATAAGTACCTTTGAAGACCAACCAACTTTATGGAGCTGCTGGAATGCCTGGCATTTGCATTTTAAATCTTTCATGTAAGCAAGCTATTTGAGCCAGATGACAAGTAAGCACCAGTCCTGGAATCCAAAAATCTCTACTTTGTTCCCAAATTATAAGGATGTGTAGCTTCTTCTAAACAGCCAAAGTCTTGTGCCTTTCACAAGCTTCTCAGACCTACCAGCTGGGTCGCTTGGATACAATTTTCTGCTTTTATGCCACTCATATGGTTTTGAATCAATAAAACTGGTGACTGTTTCGATTTCGCAGTGTTCTCAGTAATGGAGACTACCTATGAGAATAACTACTTGCAGGATTCAGTCCTTTAAAGCTGTAACAAAATCCTTTTCATTTTTTAAAGTACCTTCTTTCACTTCCTGCTTCTGGTCTTGATTTTCTGTCTCCAAGTCATCCTGTGCTTTTGGCTCCACCATCTCTTCATCATCTTCATCCTCTAAAAAAAAGGAAGAAAAAGATTTGTGAGAGTCTCCTCTTTAAGGGGGATGGAAATTGTGTATCTTCTTTACAATTATAAACTGGTAGTAAACACAGGTAAAGCAAAGTGCACAATAAATGGAAATGTCTACATTTATACTCAGAGTGACACTCTCGGACGCTTCCCCCCAGACTGCAAGATAATCTGCTAACACAGGGCACCTGCCACTTGCGCTCCCTGTGGCAACTTCCCATCTCAGATGTCGGCTGAATATCTCCCTGACCTTGGAGATGACTTCTTGGATGATATAAGAACAGATGCAAACATGTTTCAGCCTGGCAGCTATTCTACGGTTGGGACACCTGCTATCCAGGCACCTCATTTCCAATTCAATTCTCACCAGATTAATTTGTCTTTTGACCTACAGGAAGGGGTTAAATAGAAATCTGACCTCAGGTCAGATGCCACTAGCAAGCAAACAAGCATGGTACAGTTCTGAAAAGTCATCACCATCAACTGGGGGAACATGGCAACCAATAGTGGCATTTGGAGCTTAAGAACCATTCTTGCATTAATACAAATTTAATGAACACTAAAATTTGACACATGTCAGTTACTACTGCCAGATGTTTTAATGACCTTTCCTGACCTATGCAAATGCCTCTCCCCCTTCCACTCTCTTCCCACATTCACATGTGCTCATTTTATTCAGGAGGGCAAACCATTCATTCCTTTCCTTGATGTCCGTCTGAACTTACAAGGGTTCCGATTGTCCAGACCAAAACATAATACAGCAGAGCTGGGAGACAGTGATGCACCAAAATGGCTCAAAGCCTACCTAACCCTCATTACTTCTTCCCAGCTACAGCAACATGATTCATTCTCCAGTGCCCAGGGCCGGCACCCAACCCACTCACACTCATGAGAGGGTAGGGATGCTCAGCCTTCTAGATTCAGTTAACTACGAAGACTGAAAATAGACCTGGTCCTAAAAGAGTGAGTTACAGTAATTAATAGTTAGGATGAGCAAAACTGTGGGCTATGGAGGAATTATTCTGGAGTGATTCTGGAGCTTGATGTACCATCAAGGCATAGCAAGCACCACAGGTGTCCTGGGTCAGTCCGTCGCATGAGAGAATGCATGTTGTCCCAGACCCGGGGCATTTGGCCATCAGCAAAACCGGTGCAGTTCCTTCAGGGCATTCTGAGCAACCTGCCTGTCACCACACAGTTTCTTGTGACATGGTGCTTCTCCAGGCACACTCCCTGATTTAACACTGCTGCCTTAACTCGGCCTGGAAGCGGGCTGGAGGCACTTCTCCTGCGAAGGTTGGCTGCAATCAGTCCTGGCTTCCTGGGGAGATGTTGGTGCTGACAGGTTGCATTCAGCTAACAGTAACACGCAGCTGTATTTTGTTTTCAGTAACATAATAGGCACCATACTATTCCCACCATGTTGCCTACCCTAGGACTTCTCCCCCCAGAAGCCCACAGAGCGCAGGCTGCTAGCTGACATCTTGGCTGGAGAGCATGGCTTAGCCACGTACCGTAAGGAAGTGTCTCAGCATGGGCAGATATGCTTTTCCCTCTTGGGAAAACGAGGAAATCTTGGCATAAGATCTGCCATCGCTCCCCCTACTGCTAGCGACTGCAGCAAGGAGAAGAGGAAAGCTCAGCTCCCCAGCCGTCAGGGAGGAGGGATAACCATGTGCTCCCCAGGCTGGGAAGGGAGAAGGAATCCAGTATGGATGGGGAGGCATTTCCAGAATTAAAAGCACTACTAATGAATGCCACCCCTTTATCAGGGATTTTTCAGACCATGAAGCTTGGAGTGGGGAAAAGGTAGGGTATTCACGATGCCTCCTTTTGATGCCTCACTTGACAATTATGTTTCCCTAGGTACCCTATATAGAAGGGCCATAGAGAAGAGCTTTTAGAGAGCAAGCCAGGGCATTTCAGTTTGGCAGGGTAAATACATTGCTGTGTCCACTGGCTGAAAGACAGATAATATCTGACGCAGTCAGCAGAGAAAAGCTCTCCTGCTGTACACACAGAGGAAGGGTAAAAAAAGGTCCTTCTGCCACCAGTCTGCGGCACTAGTGGAGATGGGGATGTATGAAGGAGAGAGGCACGCCCAGTTTCAAAGAACAGGTGAGAAGTGTGAGAAGAGAGAGGAGTGACGGGCGCAGCAGGGAGTGAATACTCTGCTAACCTCAGGTACATATGCACACACAGATAGGATCGCAACGGTGTACAGATATATGCACACAGACACGCTTATGGTAGATACCTAATGAAGCCAACTCCCACAAGAGTTTTGTGAGTCTTGCATTACAAGTTTTCGTTCCCTAGAGCACCAGCTCTTGGAGCCAGCTGTTTACATATGGATTTCAGCTTCCATTTTTAACCTGTTTCCAACCTGTCAGCTTGTGCAGGGAAGTTTCAGAAAGGGAAGGCTTTGAGAAAACTTGCAGGCAGCAAACAAAAAACAAACCAATATTTAATTGAAAATCTTGGGATTTTTAAGGCAGCATGCCATGCTTTTTAATGCCTCACTTGTAATTTGGTAATGGATAGGGACGATGTAGCAAATGGAGAATTTGAGATTTAGTAGTAGGTTTTCAGACTGAAGTGAAGCAAATTTATCCCTGTCCCCTAGAAGTCCTCGATCCCTCTGATTTTGGGTGTCAAATTGTTTGCCTGCTTGCAGCCCATTCCTGCTTCTAAAGCAGAGTAGGAATGAATGGCTGAGGCACAGCTGGAGCAGGGGGATGTATTGATACTTCAGCACCTGTTAAGGTAGATCTTCTTCACTTCCCTTCCTTCCTCTTCTGGGAACAATCAAAACCAAGTTTCCCTAGATTTCTCTAGATTTAATTGCAGCAGGAAAAATAAGGCAAGGTTATTACAACACATGCCATGCCTTTTTCCAAGAGCACAAACATGAATAAATTAGTTTTACTGAGAAGGCACTGCAAGAGTTTTTCGCAGATAAGACACAGTTGAGATGTCCTTATTTATTTACAGAGAAATGTATACACATACACAGAAAAACTCAGCTAAAAGACTGATAGGGTTGTGAGCCAAATGCTAAAATGTTAGCAAATGCCAGAATTTGGATTGCCTGGGCACGATTAGCTCCTTCCCCCTCCCCACGTGTAGGGAATGATGACATCATTCTGGAATTTCCTCCCTCTTGAGTGCTTGGCCTCATTTTCTGGGTGCTCAACAAGAGACACCTGGGGCCTGAAATGCAGAAGTGCTGAGAGCTGAAGTCAACTGGCCCTGGGCTTTGAGTGGAGAAAGTGCTAGGGAAACACTACGCATGTGAAAGCTCCCACATCTCTCTCTTTCAGCTTTCGCTGAAAGTTATCATTCTGATGTTTTTGTCCTTTCTCCCCGTGCTTCAGTGCTTTTGCATGATGGCAATAATATTGTGAGGATAATAGTATTCTCAGCCTGCACAGATGTGTTGCAGAGATACGTTCATCAGGATTTGGGGCATATTAAGATGCTGTCACGGGAGCAACAGAGAAACAAAAGCTTGGAAGGGGATTAATCTTTTCTGTGTTCAGTGTAACACTTAGACCACGTGCATTAACATGAGATCGGAGGCCAGAGCACCGAATGGAAGAAGATAAAAACCAGAAGGGTTAAAAAACTGCCTCCCCATTGACTGACTGAAACAAGAATCCATTACGGAAAAAAACCCCTATATGTTATCATGTAATTAAAACTGTATCATCATACATATTAAAAAGGGCTAATTAAGGATGCCCAGGAAACCTGCATTCTGGAATAGCCAATGTTGCTTGGCTTTGCAACCTGAATGTTTATTTGCTATTTTTTTTTTTTTTTGCTATTGCACACTATTTAATGTCAATGTATGCATACTTCACATTTTCATAGCACATGCATTTGCTGTTGTGCCTAAGTATGGTTATGCATTTGTACATTTGACTGTGCACGTACACGTACATTACAGAATAATGGGAAGTGCTTTGGTATTAATTTTCCTGTGTTTTACTTGAGTGTGAAAAAGATAACATTTATGGTACATTTATTGGAGAATCTGTGAGTGTCTACAGGGTTATTTGCTTCCACATGTGCCTGCTCAGATTGGATGTGCCATTGCAGTAATTGTCCAGGGAGATGAAGACAATCCTGTAGTTTCTGAACACAGATAGCCTTTCCCTATTTAAGAGTATATCTGACATTGGGAAGTTTAAAGAAGTAACTTTTTAACCGCTTACATCACAGATGTAGGAGTCTTCTAGTCACATTTGGCAAACACAGAGTTGTTACTAACACCAGTAGTGTTACACCCTGTTCAGAAGATCTAAATCAGAACCCAAATGTCTATTAAAGGAACCACATGAAAAAGAGCTAGTAATGAAAAAGTGTATAGCTGCTGTGTAACACTTCTCCTTTGTAGATCTCAAAGGACTTTGCAAGGAGGCCAGTTTTGTTATGCCCATTTACCACGCAGAAGCTCACAGATAGACCCACTCACTGTAGATCACTCGGTAGACCAGCAGCTGAGTGAAGAATAGAGGGTTGGCTTCAGAGTTTCAGCCTAGAGTCCTTCCCACTAAGGCCACCCTGCCTTTTACCGTAAACAAACAATTCCTCAATGGAAATGGTCATTAAATGCTTAGGTTAAAGATGTTTGTCTGCTGAAGCTGGTGGAGCCTTATGGGGGATTACTATAGACTGACGTAGCAGGACCAAATACCGTTTCTTCTTAACTCAAAGCTTGATGACTCTCCAGGCTCTGGGAGGTGGCCAATCAGTCCTAACAGTGCTTTGTTTAACATGATGAAGTAAAAGCAGAGCAATCGTTCTCAGCTTGTACTTAGCTTTGAACACTCCTGCTTCTGTTCCAGACCAGAAGTGGTCTTGTCTGTCTAAAAGCTTGCCTGTTTTTTCCAACTATAGAAGCTGCTCTAATAAAAAAGTATGACTTCTTCCTACAAACCTGGTTTTGTTTAATCTGTGTGTAAACTACTAATTTTCGAGTGTTGCTCAACTACTAGCTCCAATGAGCCTGCTCTATGACTGGCCTTTGCCTTAGCCTCCACAAGGATAGATCACCACTTTGCAATCACAGTAAATGGAGGGGAAAGCCCTGTAAACACATGGCTAACTCCCTGGCACCTGCAGAAGAAATGCCCAGATGTGTTGAATTGGATCAAATGTTCACAGAGAGCACAGATGATCTCAGAAAGTCAGACCCTGCATTTCTACAGAGCTGAACTATTTATTACCTACTTGGACTTTGCAGGGTTTTAAATCACTGTATTTATTTTTACAGCATATAAAAACATACCAGGCACATTCAGGACAAACTAGAATACAATAATTACATCTGAGAGGACTGCACATGACACTGGCTTAGGGTTTTAATTCTTGAGATGAATACTGTTTTGCTTGGGTCAACATTTTCTTTGTTGGCTGTCTGAGTTTTGGATTGTCAGTTTTAGGCAGTTAGCACTGGTACTGCTCAAATAGTTTACTAAATAGCTAATTGGGGGGGGGGGGGGGGGGGATTTATGTAATTATAGGCCTCTGCTCTGCTAATATATGTACCACCAGTTAAACAGCAGGCAGCATGTTGTGTATTTTTCTTGGGTGGAGGATTTACACCTCCTCAGACCTGCACCTCTGAGACTAGCTAAGAAGTTGCAGCTTCTGTGTATTGTTTTTAGTATTGACAGCTATACTGAGTTAGACCGAGAGCTCTGTTTTTAATTCTGGGTAGGTACAAACAATCCCTTTATTAAAGACATATCTTTAAAATAGCAATTTAATTAGCATCACAATTATATATTTTATTGCCTGAGTCACTGATATATGAGAAGCCAGTGGGTTATTATATGGGGTTTTATATCAGCATCAACATTTCTTCAGTGCATGAGAAGGATCAGCCGTGCATATGACACATTCAGTAAAATCAAGTGTCTTCACCAGAAGCAGACTTGATATTTGCAACTATGAAATACCAGAAACTGTTGTATCACTTTTATATTTACAACTGTTCAAATTAATTTTGCTGTTTCTGTTAGGAAAGAATTACAAACTAAGCAAGGACAAATGCATTGTGTTTATATTGACATAAGCCTGAATCAAACAAGTTGAATATTGTTGGCATTATCCGGAGAAGGAGTTAAAACACTGTCTCTCCTTTTTGAATATGTTCTTTCCACCACTAGCAAAATATGCAACAAGCAAGGGAACACATATTTTTTCAAATAGGACTGCTTGACATTTCACATTTTTGAAAATCTATGATTCGCAATCTGGCTGAATGACCTATTTTTCATATAATGTAATTTTTTGAAATATGTCCAGCTTTTCACTTTCATCTTTTGACTGCCCTTTGAAGCAAGAAGAGAATTAATTCATCTGTGGATTTTGTTTGCAGAGTGGGATGTGAGACTGGACGTACACTGGGCACATGTTAGTCATCCCAGATGGAAATATTCTTGCATGCAGGCTCTTCTTGGCAATAGGCAGCTGCCTCCTAAAATGTATTTCAGTTAGCCAAAGCAGGGAAGACTACTCAGTGCTGAATACTGAAAAAAACCAGAGGTGAACAGATATTGGCCTAAGCTCTGTGCAACAGGCAACAAAATTCAGATGAGAATTTCATGTGAGCCTGAGCTTGCAAGCATATCTGCATGCAAGAATCATATGCCTGCAAGGTACCTCTGCCCCCTACCCAGAAAGATACTTAAATGTGCATTGCAGGAACATTAAAAAGCTCCAGGTCATCCTTCTAGAGTTCCCCATCCCTGACACAGCACATTTCCAACACATCATCTTGTCCTTATGAAGAAGTACAGAGAAGTCATGCTTTCTAATGGCCATCAGGTGAAACCAGAACATTAGGAAAAAAAAGGGTAAAATTGGATGAACGAATGTCTGGAACTATCTTATGGCCACAGCACCTAAAAGACTTGAACAGAAGCATGTGACATTCCTCCTTCACTTTCCACCTGTACGTTTTTTAATCATCTGAAGAAAATGGTCTGTCAGTATATTCTTTGACTGCAGTTCTGCAAGAGCAAGAATAAATCACAGCAGTACAAGAGCAGACTGCCTAGCATCTTCAAACTCCCTTGATTTTTTGTTATCTTGAAGTGCTGTGGTACACTTGTAAAAGAGAGGCTTCACATATTGATAAAATACAGGCTGTATGAGTCACATTACTTTTACCAGACTCAGGTATATTGACTGAATCTTTTTGAAGAAAATATTGTTTTAAAAATTAATCATAAAAGAATATAATGTTTGACACATATATCACTTTAATCCAGAAGATTGCAGGGCACTTTTCCCTGGAATTAACATATTTAGCCTAACATCTTCCACAGCAAGTAGTTGTTCTAATACACCAGTTCTAAAAGTGCAGGACTAAGAGAAAAAGCCCTAAGTTTTCTTGTTTCTTGTGAAATGAAGTACTACTTGCATATTTCTGCCACATCTAATAAGGGTTTTCTGATCCCATCCCTTGTTCGCAATGCAAATCTCTGCAGAGCTTCACCCCTCATCCCATAAGGAGCAGGTGGTACTGCCAGACATTATGACCAGATCCCTAGAGTCCTCCTCTCGGGCTTCAGCTATCCTTGTACCGGTGCAATGAAGGAAATACATATTTCACCTCAAAAACAAACACTGTAGCCTGGCTGACTGAGAGGAGTCATTTAGTTCAGAAAATTTATTTTGCCTACAGCATAGGCTGTGCCTGTACTATTGCCACTTAAAAATTTGTCCTGAAATTTACTACACTTCCCTCTTAAAACAAGCACCCTGTAAGTAATTTTTTACTCAACATTTCTTTTTAAAGCTCTCCTTAACAATTACCGCATTCAATTACTCCTGGTCGGGGGATTCTCAGGACTCCTGGTATATCATTTCTCATAACCTTCTCCTGATCTAGGGTTTCACCACTCAGCTCCAGTCCCTATTCCTCTTCCTGACTTGTGTTTGCAGTCAGACTTCTTTTTGGTACATTATGAAGACATCTTATTTTTCCATTTTGTGACAAATGATAGACTATCACATCCAAATGGCAAGAAAATGTCACAGAAAAATTTGTTTTACTATAGCATTTCACTAAGCTCCATATGAAATTATCCAAATCTCTTCACAGCCCTGATTGCAAACCTTTGCACCGGTTCAAGTGTTAGAATCAGTGCTTCAGAATATAATAATTTCTTTACCAATTAAAATAGAAAGCTGCCTCTGATTCTTCAGGGAAGCATTTCTCTAACTCAAGAAACTGATTTTCCAGTTACTTGGCCTGAGCACAGTTTTCAGTTGTGGTGAGAGTCTCAGAATTCAAAGTGTCCCTCGGTTTTAGTTTCTGGTCAGTCTAGACCAGACATGGATTCTTCTTTCCTCTTTTGGACTGTTGCAACATCACACTGGTTGAAAGCATTATGCAGTCCCCAGAGAACTAAAGTGCAGAGTACCCCACTGGAGTCATCATCTCTTCTAGCCGATTCCCTTTTCTCCTCTTCCTCCCTCCCAAAAGCTCATGTTCAGTTCTATTGTGCTTGAGAATATTCCAGTTGGAAGATGTAACACAAAAAGAAAAGCACAGAAGTTTCCTTTTCTTGGCCATGGTTGGGCCTTCCAATAAAAATGCCAACATGAAATAATGATTGAACAGCAGAAGCCTTACTGCAGTATTTACAGACCTCTAGCTCTGAAACCAAATAGCATAAATTTAAAATATCCTGCTACAGTATAACCGTGGTGGTGTTATCCTTGAGGAAGAAAGCGATGGAGACCCTTCGTTTCTGTGGATGAAGAAGGGGTTGCTAAACCAGGCAGGTTTTCACAACCTCTGAAACCTGTAAGGATTTCTTCCTGCTGTGCTGCTGGAAGAAATCACGTCGTGCCAGCAGTGTGAAATGACTCCTGCCCTGGGAAAGGGCACCGAGACGCGTGGCAGGCTTTGTGGATTGGGCCTGCTCAAGTCATTTTCAAACACTCAGATCATGTTATAGTGTTAAATCACAAAAGCCCAAGTATGTTAATGAAAACCAGTCCCCACAACCTATGGAACTAGGAGCAATTGTAAAACAAAAGCTGCTTTCATATTAAACACACACACAGAGACATTCACACAGATGATGTATCTGGCATATACACAGTGCCTGATTTGGAGGTCAATCACAGAAGACGGTTGCCTTAGCCGGTCACGAGGTACTTAAAACCTTAAGTATAATGTAGGCCAAGCCAATTCTGTGCGATTTTTACTGCTGACATATAGGGGCTAGGACTTCACTCGTAGACTCATTTATTCCAAGTGCCAATGACTTTATACTCCACAGGCCACCTCTCCTATTTTCCACCGTGCTTTTGGTTGAGCAAGATTACAAAATCTTGCTATTGTGGAAGAAATTAATTCTCCACTTCGATACTGTGTCTCCGTCCGTGAAGCCACACTAATGTGCTTTAGGTCAAATTCTCCAGCCCTGATTCTGGCCTTAACTTCTCCTGCAGGCATTAGCATGAGTTCTGGCCTTTCAGGGTTTCTCCTTTATTTTTTGGATATAAAATAACATTTCAGTCCAAGGCCCTGAAATTAGCCGTATGGCCACATAGTTGTTTGCATGACCATGGTTTAACTTTTAAGTCCATCTTTTCCATGAATCTCTCTCTCTTTGTTCTATCGCACTTTATGAATAAAAATCAATGCTTAAGATGTAGCATATGCTTTTGTGACTGAAATATCTGACAGCATAAATCTCTACATTTATACACAAACCTCAACAGAGGGAAACGGAGACAAGAATGCTGATGTATTACAAGGATAATTGGAAAAAACAACTATATTCATAAACAATTACCACAGCAAATACACAAAGACTCCCTCTCTTTGTCTCCCTGACACACACATGCATACACTTTGCTCAGCGCTTTAAAAATAACCATTAGTCATATGGCAAATGCATTTTACATGAGCAAAGGTTCATTTCAACATTTGTCTTTAAAAAGGCAGACAAAAAATTGTTTTATTAAAAAATTAAACTACAGAAGAATAGCTGGATCATGTCCCTATGAGTGTGTGCTTATTACTTATATGGGCACTGAACAGACCCCACTTAATTCTGTTTCCCACTGACGCCAGTTCACCTTAGTCACTGGTGTCAGCCCCGATTTGCATCAGCGTGTGCGAAAAAGGAATTCCCTCCGACAGTTTTGAACTTGCCATATTTTAATTTCAGTGTTTTTGTCCTACCACGCTGGGAGAGTAGAGGCTTCCTCTTCTAGTGTCTCAGTTTCAGGGGTATCAAGCTTAGCAAAACCTTTTGGCGGCAGGGAAACCAAGGCGCAAGCACATCAGCTGCTTGCCCAAAGTCACTCCTGACATAGCTGCAGATGATGGAATAAAACCCCGGTCTCCTGATTCCGAGGCTGATACTTCAGCTGCTGCTTCCCCCAGGGCATGTGATCAGGGCTCAGCCTTCGTTATGTCAAACCAGCTGTTAAAAAACACAAGCCGGTTTCCCCCAACTGCTTGTTGCAACCTGTCCGGCGAGCACCCAGCTCCCGGCGCTGCTGCCCCCACTGCTGGGAGCCTCCCTGCCCGCACGCCCTCCGCCCTGACCCTTGCCCTCCCCTCCCTGCCTCCGCAGCCGCTGCACCCTGCTGCCCCTCGCCTCCGCTCCTGCTGTTCCCACCCCAGTTCTGCTGGGGGTCACGCTTCAAAGTCTTCCCCCCCCTCCCCAGGAAGGCCTCTTCCTTCCTCCTGGCCCCTCTCCAGCCTCCCTGGCATCGGTCTTCCTGAGGCAGATATCAAAAATCCCCTACTTGCAATCCGGGGGTTTGTGCACGCCGAGAGCCATACCCACCTGCAGATACCTGTTTGACATGGAAATGCCCTCTGATTTGGATTCTCAGATGAATGCTTCAAGGTTTTCCTGAGAACTTGGGTTGTAAGACACTAATTAGAAAACCCCTAAAAACCAGCCCCTGCCCCACCAAGTTCCCAACTGCTATGGTTAAAACCCAGCTTATCCTCTGCAGCTTGGAGGATCAGGTATGTTTTTCTGTGCTTAAGCTCAACAGACTTCAGTAGCTTCAGATGTCTAAACCAGCATACTGCATCTGCAGTTGGCGTACATGGGAAGATTAAGCTGCACCACAACCACTCACTGGAATATCCTTCCCTTTTCCGACTTCACAGTTCAGATTCATCAGGAAAACCATTTCTGTGGCTACTTTATATCTGTCACACTTTGGAAAATGGATGCTTTGAAGTGCCGTACAATAGGCTGCCTGTAAAACAAAATCCTCCTTTTTCTCCTGAAACACTGTAAAGACCCTCTCCTCAGCCAGATTTCGGGAGCTCTCAGCTACAGACAGGGGCATTAAGTCAGAAGAACCACATGAAACTGGAGAGAAAATAAACTGGGTTATGCTACCTCATAGTCCTTCACTTGAAGAAGCATCTTTACACAGACCTTTTTTTTTTTTTTTACAGGAAAAGAAAAGAAAGAAGTTGCTGGATTCAGCCCCTACGTCTCCTTCTGGTTGTAACACAGCTCACAGCTGCAAAGTTTACATGTGTTAACTTGGGATGCCACAAGCCAGCCAGCAATGAGGTTGTCATCCTGATCTAAGGAAACACAATGTGCATACATGCCAATGATTTCACTGCAAGTGAAGCGTTTTGCTGAGATAATTCAAAGCACACTATATTTCATCAGTTGACTATTCCATCTACAGCCGATCACAAAAGCCAGCAACACTGGAGCCATATTCCCTCAAAAAGGTGCATCTCCGTAAAAGCTTAGTCTTTTGCAAAATGGTACCACTTTCTTTGTGGAAGGGGTGAGGGGATATTAAAGAGAGCAAGATGAAGGGACAGTTCTGACAATATCAAAATGGCTTGTTTTCACATTTTCTGAATGGATTTTGGGGGGGCTTTCCATTAAAAAGTACTTCTTATATTTTTTAGACTATTTTAAAATATGAGATGAAGCAAATCAAAATGAAAAGATTTTGGTTTTGTTAAAACATACATGTGTTGAGTGACCAGACAGGAAAATAAGACAAAATTTTACTTCAGGTGGCATTTCAGTACATTGGAGTCTTCTTTCAACCTGGAACAAAATTATATTTTGAAATTTGAAATTTCACAGCACTGCATGAAGAAGGGATTCCTTCTGGGCCTGACTTTAATGCTGTCACTGCCTAAGGGATTCAGTCTTAGTTGAGTGGGGATTTTAAATTCTGATATTAAAGCAACACAGAAGCACACAATAGGTTGGGGATAAGGATGTCTTTCATCACAGTAATGACAAGATCTCTTTTCCCATGATCTGAGATTCCCTTTCCTACAACTTCAGGTTAATAATTTCTTTTAGGCGGGACAAACTTTAAGTCATGCTTCCAGTGCTGAGTGCTTGAAGGCAAATTTCACGTCCATGTCCTGAGAACAAGATAACAGACACCAGTGACAAATCTACTAAGTGCACATTTGAAACACAGCCCAGTACACAAGACAGTGCCAATATTTGGAGGAAATATGCAAATGGGCATTTACCACTTTTGAGGCCTGATCCTGACTTTTTTTTTTTTGCATGCAGAACTCCAAATGAATGTGACAAATGCATTATGAAGCCAGCAAAGTACTACCAAGCTGTCTTGATGGCCCTTGCATGGAGAAAGAACTCCCCAAGCAAGTCTGACAAGCTTATCGGAAACCATTGTCTTAGTCGCCTGTACTGTTATATAGTTGGATAAAAAAGGAAAAATCACCGCAACAGAGGTGTTTGCTTTGGGGGTAAGCACTGGGGGTAGTGTTAATTCAGCAGCCACAGCAGAACAAATAGAAACTGTGAGCTTTCCACCACATTAATGAAACTTCATTCAAAAGGTGGAGTGTAATGTTCTTCAAGATGGATAATTCACATAACTTGTGTGATTCAAACACTCATGTCTCCACAGCGGCTCCACACCACCTCAGGATTTATGTTTTATTTCAGTTTTCATCGGATTGCTCATGAATGACCAACGACAAAAGAGCATGTGTGCATTTTTCTTTTTCACAGGTCCCTGTTAATGAGGACTCTGTTGCATTAAGACAGTCAAGATTGTCTCTGGCAAAACGTGTTGAACCAAGGTGTTTGTGCCTGCATAAAATTAAGCCACAAGTAGAGCACTTATTTCTGACAGCAGATTTATAATAGGAAAATCCCAGCAGGAATGAAGAGTTAGAAACCCCCGTTGTAGGCTTTTTCATAAACTTCACCTTGATTTAGTATCTCAAACAAGTAGCAGGAAAGGCTAACAGCAGAGGTAATCCTATCATCTTTTCTCCAACAGCACCATTCCATCTTTTTGACTTCCTCATGCTGCTAACACGAATTCAAATCATCTGTGTTTAAACTTAAATGCAGTGATTGACAGATCTTTGTAGTCTCAGTCTATACTGAAGATTATTCTAGATACCTATCAGTTATTACTACAAGCCCTGTCTGATATCCAATACCTACAGGGAAAATTGTTTTTAATGCTGTAATGTCTGATCTATTTTGAAAGCTATTTTAAAATAAGAAACTAACGATAACCAGGTGGCTAAAATCCAGACAGGTTTTTTTATGGGTTGATATTTGGGGGAAGAGGGTGGAAGATAACAGCAGAACTCTGTTATACTGTGGTAACAACCATGATTCAGAGCAAAACACGGACAAAAAAGAAGCATTTTGTTTTGATTCCATGACATTGATTTCTGTAAAATCACCTATTCCAGTAACATAGGATACAGGAAAGTTTAGGGGTTTGCTCCTGGCTCTTAGTACAGGCTCATGATAGTATACACTGCTATGAAGTAATTGCTTGCTTTCATGAACACAAGTCACTTCAAAGCTCAGTTGCTATGCTAGAAAACAGGGATGCTAGAAGAGACCTCTGTGTGTACTACATCTCTTACTGTGGACACAAATGAAAAATGAAATAGTCAATCCAGTGGTCAGACCATCCACTGTGCTGAAGGGCCAGCAGTGCATAAAGGCAGAAGGATGTCCTCTTTAATTAACACCCCCTGAGCTCAGCTCTACCAACCCCCCTGCTATGATGCAGCTATAGCCTTGCTGCTCCTGATTACAGCATTACAGAATAGGCTGGCATTAGGCACAAGATCAGCCAGTTGGGTAGCAAAGCACTCCAGTCAATGGCCCTGCACTCACAGGGACAAAAGTGGAAGCACTGCCCTCTCACATGAGCAGCCCAGCGAAGGTGGAAGATGGAGGAGTGATAGTTGAGCAATGCCAGGTGGTGCCCATCTTCAGTTCCCTGAGCTGATCACTTCACTCGGAGGCCGGCTCTTCCCTGAGCCTGTTCCATCCTTCCCCACCACTCAGTTTTGCTGCTGAAAGATTTTGAATCAGTTCTGCCTGACGGCCTCATGCTCTCAGTGCTTTCCCCTACAGCACTGAAATGTAATAGCAGGGAAAGAAGTACAAGAGAAGAAGCTTGGCACAAACAGCAGGCAGGACTTTGCCCTCAAACTCCACCACTTTTCAGAGCTCCTACTAACATGACTGGGATCGCACCCAGATCTTTGTGAAACTTGATTAATTTTGTGCTCACAGTTAAATGAATCTGAAACTGTTAGACAAGGGCTTAACAGTGCTGCTCAGTTCAAGAAAGTCTTTCCTGGTTTTGTGATTGGGGTATGAGGAGCGAGCACAGCTAGTGTGTTTTGGCTGTAAATCGTGGTAGGAAAAGAATAAACAAAACTGGGGAATGGAGCTTGTGTGTCTTGGGTTAGATGGGATGATTCGGGTTGCTGAATTCCTAGTGGCTTTTTCAAGATTTAATTTATCCCTGGTTGTTACTCTGTGTCCTTAGCAATGAAAAAAGAAGTACAAAAGAGATGAAAATACTGACTTTATGAAGCCAAACTCAACCCCCTAAAATCAAAGTCAGTAAAGGCATCAGTAAATGCATCAGTAGTTTGGCCAAATTGGAAAGTCACAAAGATGGGCAAATTCCATCAGCAGAATGACAGCTAAAAATAAACTCACATGGAAATGTGCATGGAAGTTCATTTTTTCACGCACTGGGCAAATAAAATCCGATGGGTTTTTGCATTCTCAGTATTACCCCATTGCATTACACGGGAGCCTGAAAGAAGACGATGATTTAAATAAAAAGATCCTCCCCTGTTTGTCAAGTTGTCATTTTTCCATCTGCAAATAATGAAACATAAACTACTCTGAAAGGGAGAGAGATGGAAGGGAATGTATTCCATGGATCTGTGGAGAACCACATAGAAACATATACAGAAAAAGAAGCTGCAGCACGGAGCACTTCCTGACCTCCTTTTGGCTACAAGTCTAAAAGAAGTCTCCAAGGCAAGAAGCATGAAAGAGCTTAAACAAGAAACCCTTCAGAAGTACAGCTCTTTGCTGCATGAATACCACAACACAGGGAAAATCTGCTGTGTAGGAGTACAGTCCTCCCACTTGAAAAGAGCTGGTAATGCCATCATGTCACGGAAAGATTTTCTTCATGGCTTTTGTGCATTGAAGGCATTAGCAAAGTGGGAAAAGTGCGAGCTGACAATTGTGCAGAAAGAAGCGTTTCTTAATTACATTGTAAAGCATGTCTCATTTAAACATGCAGCAGAATTAATGTTAAAAATACAAGTCTTCCCATATAAAAGGGTGCAAAATCAGTGCAGGTTAACCTAGCAGATAGTGCGCTCCAGAGGTCTTTACAAATATTAAGGAGATATTAAGTTTCATCAACGGCACCTAAATATTACTACTACCCCAGCTCCCTCCTGTAGTGTTTGCTGCAGCACTACTCACAGGCCCCCTGTGTTACCTTCAGCTGGACCTTCATACAATTCAGTCCATGCCTCAGCATTTGGCCTAAAGCTTTGTCTGTCCTGTCTGTTCATCATTTCCCACTTCACAAATCCCCAGTTCAAGAGGTGTTGACCCTTTCCTATTTAGCCATGTCTGGATGTCTGCTCACATTCGCTGTGCCATGTGGCTTCAACCAGTTACATCCATCCCGCTTGTGGAGGTGAGACTTGAGCTTACATCAGTGTCTTGCTGTGTTCCCACCCAACTGAGTTTCTCCACAGCTGGCTCCCAGTTGTGCCAGACTGCAAGTCAACAGTCGGGCAATACGGAGCACCAAGGCATTCAGCAGAGGCTCAAACTGTGAACCCTCATGACAACAGAAAGACATAACCCAAGTGTCAGAGCTGAGAATTGAAACCAGGGCTCTGTATTTTGATCTGACACCTTACACAAAAGGCTGTGTAGGTGACCGAATCAAAGTCTTTAGCACCAGGAATGCAAGTAAGATCTGCTGGGTTTTGAACCAGTACCACTGCCCGAAGACTACGCCAGGATGATGGCAGCTTTCCTGTTAATGCAAAACTTCCTGGGTATGCTGAATATGAACATGCTTATTCATACTATTTCCTTTTGTTATATGTTGGTGAATAGCAGCCTTCATCTCTATGCATGTCATTTTTCTCGTTTCAACTGGTATCTCAGTCACCCTGCTGAGCCTGCCTAACACTGTAAGGACCAAAGAATATTCTATACAAATTAGTGACACAGACCACTTGTAGAGTACAAAATCCTTACACGAAATAAATACCAGAGGTACACTTCCCTCCCTGTCCTGCTTATGGAATTCAGAATTAAAGGCCAGACTTGCTTTCTTTCCCTGACCTTGGAAAACTCTAAATAGGATTATTCTCCTTCTGCCTACTGATCCTTCAAATGGCATTTGCTTCCACTAACATGCTTTTTAATTCGGGAAACATTTTTTTCTTTTCCATCATTTGCCTTGGAAGTCCACTGTAACACATATAAAGCACGGGCTCTGGCTCTTGTGATATGTTTGTACAGGGTCTAATGTGCATGTGCAAGCATACACATGCACATTCAAACAGACAGTGCTAATATGCACTGGTGCAGCTGAGCACTTCACCTTGCTTTGGGCTATGCTTTAATAGAACAGGCACTGGGGCCTTGAAGCATAGCAGTAATGAGCTGTTCCAAACATGCTTTGTGTTTTGTTTTCAGAGGAGGTGTGGTGGGGGCACAAGGGATACTTAATCATAAAAATGCTGAATATTTAAGCCCTTTCCCCCTTCCACCACCCCATTTAAATCAGCAATGCAGTTGGAATGAAATACAACTCGGCTTTCAAACATTTTCGTATTTAATTCAATTTACTTCTAGATTGATAGCTAAACTCGAAACAGATTTTACCCCTTTTCTCCTGGATGGGGAAACAGAGATGACCATGTTCCCTTTGAACTTGGTTTAGAATGTTTCTGTTTTTACCTATTAACTAAAAACAAACAAACAAAAGAAAGCAATTATTAAAGTGGTCCATAATCTATTTCCAGTAGAGGACTGCGATGAAATGGGGTGAAGAGCTGAGTCTCTCTCTCCAAGCCTAAGGGACAGGTGTTTCCAGTAGCTGACACATGGGTTGGCTGTCTCAGAAAAAGGACAAGATCTTGAATTAGCCTTTTATTTTTAGAAGCAAGCTTTCTCTACAAAAGTTTAGGTGCATCTATGAAGCGCTTTGGGTGGTAGAATCTGTGATTTTGGGGGTAGATGGCTCCAAGAGCCACCCACATATGTGGGGAGAAGAAGTCATGGGTGTAGATCACCTGAGGTCAGACTGAGAGGTGAAACTACCCAGCCATCATGTGTATTGTACCAGTTGACTTCTGGGAGGAATGACACAAAAGTAATACTCAATCACCTGTTTTGGCAAAGACGTGAGTAAAGGGGAATGGAAATTGATAACAAAATCACAATTTCCACTGATGTAAATGATAAAATCCACCAGCTAGGCATTTCTAACACTCTAAACTGGGAATATTGAGACTTTTTTAGAGTGATCCTTCAGCAAAATGGAAGAATTAAAAAGTTGTGGACACAGGGCACACACAGTTCACTTGAGGAAAAGCACTACCTCAGCCCAGCCCCAACTGAACCTATGCTGCCAACAGCTCCATTCTTAAGCAGAGATGTTTGATCTCCACAGATGTCAATCTTGCCACTTTCATAAACATTCATTGCATTTTAATGCTCTTCTTTATTTTTTTAAGTCTGGTTTTGGTGACTATCCCAGAGTTCAGACATCTCTCCAAAGTTTAGAGGACTTCATTCCAACATCTACTTTTTTTTCTGAAAGTACACTGGAAATTTCACAAGAAAATCTTTTCACTCTCAAATCTCCACATCATTCAGTTTTCATCCAGGTCAGAGACAGTATTTTGCAGCTTGCTCACATTTTTTTTTTTCAGGGGTTTGCTCAAGCCCAAAGGGTAATAGAGGAAAATGATGAGGAGATGACTTCCAGAGGTCCCTTCCAGCCTCGACCATTCTGTGATTCTGTGAAAACTGGCTAAAAATGAAGTTAACTGGGTCTTCAAAAATACAAAGTGTTTGAATTCTGACAGAAGATGAATCTGTGGGATTTTTTATTTGAACATTCCTATTGCCAGCACATACTAATAAAATGCTAAATGCATTTCTGAACAAACAACTACCCTCACAGTGTTTGTAGCTGAGGTCTCTGTCTTGACTTTTAGATAGCGTAAGACCACTGTCCTCTCACTGGAGTTGCAGTTATCTTTATCTAGTAGGAGGAGAGTGGAAAGGGCTGTTCTTTTGCTTCTGTAATTCTTCCAGAGCCTACAATAATGAAACACATCTAGAACCTCCTTCTACACTTCATTTCCATTCAGAGGCCTATTTTACACACCACAAGCATGGCTCTATTTCACACACCTCTCATAATTTCAGTGAGTGCAAGTTCAGGCACAAAGCCAGCCCTGCTTCTGAAGGACTCAGCCCTGCAAAGTCTGTTCACGCTCAGTCCTCCTCTGATGTTTAAAAGGGCCCAGCCTCCCTTTAGAAGTACTTTACAATTCAAAAGTGAGGGTGAACTGTTTTCTGTTCGTTAAACTTTGCTCTGGCCTTGCTAGCAGACCCAGACTTTCCATGTGCACAGGAATGCAATAAACACACAGGGAGAAAAAGATCTGTGAGGAAAATAATTTAGAAATCAAAGGGTCATAATATACCACTTTTAAAGTATTTTGTGGATTGAATTACTGAATAATAATGAAAGATGAGAGATTAATGGCAACCTGGTCCAAAGCCCTCTATTTATACCCAGGCCAAATAAAATGGTAGGCAGGTGCACTCTATCCCTGACTCGATAGAGGACTTCTGTCTGCCCCTCACTTTTCAATCCCATTGAAGTTATTATACATGCTTTTGTAAAAAGACAAATAATATTTCCCAGAGTTAACGACAAATATATTTTATCTTTAGTATTTACCTCCATCAATTACATTTTTTTGGCAGTAGTATAAAACAATGCAGGGCAAAAAAATCTCCATCCATTCTAAGCAGAGTTCCCTCCAAAATTACTTTCATCTTTGTTTACAGGAAATCCAGACAGACTACTAAAATATCTTCTTTTTTTTCTTCCTGGCACTAACAACCATCTGAGATTTTTTTACTCTTTTAAGAATTTCAGGAATTTTTATTTTGTTCTCTGTTTTGCCACTGCAGTGCAATCACAAAATTGCCAGAACAGAAAACTCTAACACAACAGCAAATAATTTCTAGAGAAAATAAAACATTTATTTCCTGCCTCCAAATAGTTTTTTTTAGTTCATCCATAAATAAGGCCATGTTAATGCCTTCTATAGCTCCTGTTCCAAAAGCTCTTCCACTCTAATACAACTTTTTGTTGCACATTTGTACTTTGTTATGCTACTTGTTACAAATAAAAAGCCCAAACAAACCAATTTTCTGGCAACAAGTTTGCTCATTTATAAAGTCTTTTAAAAAGAGGGGGGGAAAAAGATGCTCTGTTAGAAATTTATGGCATCACATACTTATTTTATTTCCCCTAAGTTAAGGTTCTTTATGATAAAGAGCCACACCAAACAGCATCAACAAGATCAGAAGACTGAACATAATGGACTTTCTAAGCTAAATCTTAAACAACAGAGCATTTATTGCAGTGTTCAAGTTATAAGGAAGAGTAACAACTGGGGAAATGAATGATAGAAAGAAATGGTCTTGAGGAACTTGCACTTCCATGGATCAAATTCTGTCCAATGGCAAGAAGGAATTGCTAACTGAAAGCTGTTCACCAGAGTATACAAAGTAAGAAGGTGACCTTAGTCTAATGCCTAATAAATAAACATGAAAAGCATACACCAATTACAAGCTATATACTGAAGCATGACGAGACCAGGATAGGCACAAAGAGTAGCAGAGGTTTAGCTAAAAATGGGGTTATCAAAGAATTTTGCTGAAATAAAGCTTTTGGTACAAAAAGGACATCATGTTCTGGCAATTGCAGGATACCTGTGATTTCAAACTCTGCATGCAACATATTGTAGCGATTGACTTTGCAAGTGATATACAGGAAATGCATCAGACGTGACTGCAAAGTGAAGCCTTATATAGAGGAACACAGTTTAAACCACTAAAAAGTGTGGGAGGAAAGGAAAGAATAGGAGCTCAGCTCTATAAGCCTTTTTTAGGCCAAACCCTAGAAAATCAACTGGAAAGGCTGAGTGCTCAGCACTTTGGGTAACCAGGGTATTTGTTTAAGTGCCTATATACAGATTTATGAGCTAAAGTTCCAGCTCTTTATAAATCCTTAAGCACAAAGGCAGAGGGTTAATATTTCAGAAGTGCTTAGTTCTTAATTACATTTAAAAAGATGAGGTGCAAATCTACATTGTAGAGAAGATTTTCAGAAGACCGCAATACCAAACAACTCCCAGTATGGCCACCTTGAGGCTTTAGAGAATCAGTTACAAAATCTGCTTATCTTAGACCTAAATAAGGCCTAAATGTATTTACAAACATGACCCTAGGACTCTATCCATAAACAGTTAATTTCTGTGCCTACTACTATTGGATGCACTTGTGTAGGACTTGCCCGATCTCTGAGGCCTTAGCTCTGCCCCTTCACCTCCAGTGAATTTCACTAACAGACGGTGTTTTTACAATTCTTATTTTATTGCAAAACTGCCATTGCTATGTGAGGGCCGGAAGGGCTGCAGAAGACACGGGTGCGTCAGAGGTGCCCTGGATGGGTTGCTGTTCCCCAGATCTGCCACTTGTCCACCAGACCACCATTTCTGCATGAATCCGTGGTCTTCAGGACATCCCCAAATCAGGGCCAAGTTCAAAATGTGCAGTGCTGCTTGCATGGCATGTCTGAGAAGAGACCGTATCACCACTTTCCTAAAGACCACTGCTTTCTAAACAAATATGTCGCTGAAAGAAATCTTGAGGAGAGGGGTGGAGAAAGGAACTGAGGGAAAAAAAAAAAAAAGATGAGGGGAATTGACTAAAACCAACCTAAGGAATATTTTTCTTATTCCAGCATGAAATGTTGACAGAATTAAATGTGGGATTAAAAAAACCAACCTTCTAACGCACAGTTTCATGTTACCTCCGCAAGAGTTTTGATTCCACTTATGAGACTTCCCGAATGAAAACGCTGGCTGTGTGCCTGCCTCAAAAATACATTTTTTCCTCAGCAGAGTGGATTTGCCAGTTGTCAATGCCATTTCTTTGCTAGCCAGCAAAATATGTTCGTACTCACAGCAGGCAATTACCATTCTTTTCTCTACTGGTAAGGGGCATGACTTCACTCCTAGGCCTAAGATCCCTGGATCCTTTTCTTGTTGCATAGTCTCATTAGCCAGTGTAATTAACCCTTAAAGCAAATGGAACAATTATTTCCTTTCTTTTTAAAGTGAGTTTAAATGGCTTCATCTGAGAATGGTTTTGTAAACAGGCGAATCTGTTTTACACATTTGCGGCCTGTTCCAAGGGGCATCGGTTGCTGGGAACGCCATCGGAGCTAAGCCGCCTCGCACCACGGCTTGAAAACCGCGGTTACAGTCAGCTCTCCAAAAACAAAAACACCAGGGATCGGATCCAAAACTTCTTGAAGTTAATGGGAGCCTTTTAATTAGTTTCAGTGTCTTTGGGGAAGGCCCTTAGGGCAAATATTCCTTTTTGAAACTTGTTCTCCAACTCATGGGGCTGGGAGGTGGTATTTTTCATGCATACACAACAGTGCTGCAAATGCTCCCAAGTGCTCTTATTACAAGCCCCAAACCATACTGGGAAAAAAAAGAAAAAAAAATAACAGGTCTCTGGAATACGAATCTGATCTGCTTTGTCTGATAAGAGCAAGAATATTCCAGCGAACACCAAATGCGATGGAGCTAACAGATCTGGGCACCTCACTCACAGCGAGCAGACAGGGCAAATTGCTGTTAGGGTCCTGATCTGTGCGAGTAAAGCATAACATGCTGACCACTGAAAGGTGCCACAGTGAAAAAAAAAAAAAAAAAAAAAAAAAAAAAAGAAAGAAAAAGTCAGGCTCCTTATATAAAAGCAGTTGTGAATTCAGCTGTATAAACCAGCTGGACCCAGAGATTTGCTATGATCAGTTAGATCTTCCATAGCACAGCTGGGAAGTTTAGGGCTGAACCACTAGACATACACGCTCTTTTCTAGAGTACAAGGATTACATCTTTCCTTGTCGGACCAAAGCATGATCTTTTATTTCTGCCACTGCGCAGCACTCAGACCAGAGCCGGCATTGTGCTAGAGAAAAAAAGACAGACCTTGGTCACATACCGATATTCATGTAACACAGCTCCTCGCTCAAAGGAGCAACGTTAACAGCTTCGCCCCATGTTTACACCACAAAAAATGAGATCAGAATCTGCACTACAGTATGTGGGGTACAACTTTCCAGCCCAAATATGGTCCTGAACTAGAGTTATGTAGAACAACCTGTCTGTACCAGAAAATGCAGACAGCTTCTTAAGGGTTACATTTCCTTTTTACATACTTCTACATCAAAACCATATTGCAGCATAGCCCAGGATTCAAACACATCCTACAAAAACAGGCAGCATAACTCTGATATTGAACTCCAGCCCAGTTTTAATTGACTGCCAGCTCTCAGCCACTTCCTAAAGCTCCAGATAGCCAATACCAATGTTGTAATTTCTAAATGTGTGCTTCTCTCAGCTGGAGACCAAATCTAAGAGCTTCGGCTTGCCTTTTGAAATATAAACATGATATCTTAACTCCCACAGTAGACCCCCACCTTAGACACCTTTCTGAAGGGGGCAAAAAAAATTACAGAGGGTGGTAGGCAGGCAGTTGCTTATTAAGAGGATATCCCTGAAGTATAAACAACACAATGTTTTCATCATTCATTGACAAATAATTTACAGTGCTGCTGGTGAAAACCCTTAGAAACGTCTTCAGGCACTGGCAACAGGGTAGACTGATAAGTATTTTTAATTAATGCCACGGTAATCATGTGTTCCATATACTTAGGATGGTATTTTCATGCCAATACGTAACAGCAAAATGGCTTTCAGTGCATGCTACAGTTCCCAAAAGCACGACTCTACAAAACTCTGAGGCAGCAGTCTTGGCAAGAGAAATGTTTAATCATGGGAATTTAGGTGAACACTACACACTGTACATCGCTATGGCCAGGACTGGCAGACAGTGCACAGACGTTTTGTCCTAGCTAGGTGTCTAAGAGCAGCCTCACTAACATTTCTAGGCTTACCATGCCAGACAGCGTTGATGGAGCAAGTCACTTGATGAAGTAAATTGGGGGGCTCATGAGTCCCTACCGTCTTCAGATGGTTACTCCCCATTTTGAATGTCCATATTTTCCCAGTTCTGCTGTACTCACTATTGCCTCCAAAAACCTTCTGAGAAAACATTTCCTCTGCAGAACCTGCACAAAGGAACTGTTGATGACATCCTGTCCCTTCCTTTCAAGTCAGAATAAATTTTTAGGCAGATGCTAGGGATTAAAACAGCTATGCTGATGTCTGGAGGGCCCTCAGCTTGACAGCAGTAGCCCACAACAAGAAGCAACACTAGTTTTGTTTATTTATAGCATTGGTTGAAAGGTTTCAAAAGTGCAGTGAAAAACATAATGTCACTTCCTGAAGCAGGCATAAAGACATATATAAACATGTCCTCCAGCCAGCCAGAGAATGCGGTTTTGGTAGCAGTGAGGAGGCTGCCTCTGTCACTCTAGGAAACACACTTAAACGAAAGCTGAGTTCCAGTCCTGGCTCCCAGTGTAAGGGGAGGGGTGATTTAGCAATTATTTCTCTTGTTCATTATAGCATCTCATGCCTGCAAAGCTTGCAGAATATTGGCACTGCCCCAAAATATCTCCAGCGCTGATACATCACAAAGCACCAGAGTGCAATGATGCATCACCACCTCCCCACACAGCAACATGACATGAACATCACTAAAGAACAAGACAGTGACTTTAACACTGAGTAATTTAATTGATGACTTGAGCTCTAAATAGCCAATTCCCTTCACCTCCTCAGCTGCATCCCTCCTTATAAAGATGTCATCCACACTAAACTAGCACTTACTGTTGTGATACTGATTGATGCTTCATGGCAGCAAGTAACAGGAAAGAGCTCTAGTGAAAGTTCATTAACTTTAAGCTAATGCATTTCATGATAAACAACAAACTGAATCACTAGGGGAGGGGGAACATCTTTGATTAACAGGAGATGATCTGTAAAACATCAGGAATGCCCAAAAGCCAGATGGAGCAAAGGGTGAAACAGAGGAAGATGTAGGAAGCTAGAATGGAAGAGAATACTGTCTCTGAGCACAGGACTGGCAACACAGAAAAACCAAGATGTACGTTCCCTAAGTGTTTATTAGACAAAGTAGGATCTCTGTCCCAATGGATACCTAGGGTGTTCATTTATTTTACTCTTCTTCAGAAAAAAATATATGGAGAAGCTGAAGGGAGAACTGGATATGAAACCATGTCAGTTTATGACTATTTCACATACCATGACTCAAATGGTCTTTTTTGGTCAACAGCAGTTTCAAGATAACTCAAGTGATCAGGTTTCTGCTTGGATTGCAGAGAAGCTGTGAATCCACCTCACAGCTACACCAAACTCCATGGCTGTATTGGAGGCAGGCCAGAGGTTTCTCCATGAGCACATACACTGATGGAGCTACTCATGCATCTCTGCCTTTCCCACTCAGCCCCTTCTTTCTACTCCAAAACTTCTTTCTCTACTCATGCCTTGGACCCACTTTGTCCGTTCAGGAGTATATTCTCTACATCCTGCGCTCAAACACTTGGTCAAAAGATTCCAGGGGAGGTCAGGAAAGAAACCAAACTTGTGACCCTCTCTGTATTTCTAAGGTATCGTTGCATAACAAGACAAAGGTCTCTTAAATCTCCTGGAGTACGGGAATGCAGGCAAATTCCCACAGTGCAGCTCAGAATTGCACAGGCTTCTAAAATTCCTCCAAATTTCTTCATTCAGTCTCTAAACTGAGCAGGGATGTGGAACATGTTGGTACTTGAAGCTTAGAACTACCACTTGGTTAATTATATAGCTGATTATGTAGGACTCTGTTGGCTGACTTACACACAAAAGCTTGGGCATTTCAGTAAAAAAAAGTAAAATAAATAGAAAGACCTACTGCCACAATGTGGCAGGAGCTAGGAATGATGAGAAACAAGGTCCTCTGGCTTCATGTGTGGCATTTACAATATGGAAAACTCAATGCCACACATGAAGTACAGTAAAAGTAACAGAAACAACAAAGTAGCTCTTGGTTTCCTTATTTAAACACTTCAACTACAGCTGGAAGCTCCCCTTCTGCAAAAGCAACTCAGTCAGCACAAGCCCTCTGAACTTTTTCACCCAAGTTGCCTTGTAGAAAAAAATACAGTTTCTTGCTTCTCAGTAACGGAATTTTTAAAAGTACGTGTGTATATTTAGTGAGGTTGTTGAATTACAGAAACCAGAGCTACACCCGGCAGATACTCCTTAAAAAAATAAAAGCCTTTTGTGCATTTTGATTGGGATGACTGCTAAAAATACTCCAATGCAGCTGTTTAATTTGCTGTAGCTCGAATGCTAGTTTTATACTTTTAATTACTACTATACAAAATTCTTTGATTGCATTTGATGAAATTAAGATTTTCAGCGTTTAATGATTAAACCTGAGAAAAAAAATGCAACCACTTGCTAGTTAAAATGTAAATTGTCTGTGCTGCGAAACCGAGGTAAATCTTTTCAGATAGTTGTCACAGATCTAGTTACACTAGCTTGACAAACTGCTCAAAACCTGTTCATTCTACAGTCTCCTAAGGGTCAAAAAAGGTGTTCTCTTAGTAGAAAACCTAGATACCACTGCTGTCACGTAAGTTTTGCACTTATTTTTGAGGATAAAATATGTCCCTGTAACAGCAAATGTCACATCTTCAAAGACCCAAGGTAGCCTGGTTTAGATACACATAATTTTGTTGGTGCGGTTTTTACACACTGTCCCTCAGGCATGCAAACACTGGGATTCACATGGACAAAACCTGTACACTGGGAGTGTGCAAATACACATGTGTACAAATAAGAAAGATGTTTACAAGAGCACACAAAACTTAGTGGTTGAGGTATTTTGCTATGCATACAGAGACACGGGTTTTGAGTTCTTCTGGGCTGATGCTGAAAGCCACCCGCAATTAACCACGTGTTCTTTTGTGTGTTGTACCTTGACCACATTAACGTGATGGCCTGCTGGGGAGAGAGCAGAGTTTCCACCTTAGAATATCAGAGCCCTCAATGTATGACCACTGTTCAACCACTTTTTCCTTGTAAAAGATGCCTGCCACAGTCCTTCTCTCTCTAAATTTTTGGAGTGCTCCAGATTGTTTAGTCTTACTGTAAAGCTGCCGTAAGGGCCATGCACTTCATCTGATGTATTTCCTCTACCTGGGATAGGTGACTGTTGTGCCAACATCTGGGGTAATGAGGCTGATGTTCAGATTATCCTCTGGAAACTCAAGTCTATCACCCCAGCCAGTGTTACTCAAGCATAGCTCTGGCAACAAACTAAATATATATTGTTCTTTTAAACAAGACCAAGCCATATGAAAGGAAAGCTGAAGTGCCAAGATAAAAATACAGTGGGTGTTATTAGAAGCATGTACTACAGAGGCATTTGTTCTCACAAACTTTTTAAGAAATACTGCAGTGATTATAGCATGCTGATATCTATTGCAGAATCTGAGTCTTCATGTAACTGCATCACAAGTACTGGACTTTGCTGCTAAATAAGAATTGTGCATCTACTTCACAAGCTGCACAGGGACACCAGGAATTTAACAGAAGCCCCTGCTCCTATGCATGTCTGCAGTAAGCTGTACTTAATTCAGACACGCCATTTTTTTTCTTACGCTTTTACATTTTTACCTAGTAATTATATTACAAAGGCACGCAGGCAAAGGACAAGCACACAAAGCACACTCTCTTTCCATTTTCTTCCTCCCTGCAGAAAATGCCAGGATTTTAGATGATCTCTCTGACTGATTCTTACAGTACTCAATTCTACCTTCATTTAGCAATCTAGTATATTTTGCACCTTCAGATTTTTAATTAAATATTTTAAGTCACGCAGTTATTATGCCTCCTGAGCACTATACACTTTGTTCTAGTGTAATGAACTCTTGCCATACATATATACAGTAACAATGCAAAAGCTTTATAAGTCAATTCTTATAGTACCCCAAATGAAAGCAGCATGAAATCCCACCTTCATGTCAGTTGTGCACCTTCCACAGATTACAGTAAAAATGGCATGTACATATATGCGTCTGGGGTTTTTTGTTTGGGTTTTTTTTGTTGCTCTGTTTTGGTTTTTTTAGGATGGGCAACAAAGGAAAACATTTTGCATTAATGGGGTGCAGAAAGAACTGGACTAGTTTTCTAGGAGGTGCTGTCACAAAGACTCGGAGCAAGACTGGGGTCAGAACAGAGACATGTAAACTCTGTCTCTGGCAAGGAGTTGATCATGGTATGCCTATATGATGTATTACTAAGGGTAGGCAGGGGATAAGTGTGGGATAAGAGTTCCTGTGTCTGCCCAAATTCCCTGGGCAGCCACATGACCATGCATGATCCATGCTGCAACGTGCGCTTGTGTATGACCCAGAACATGGAAGAGGTGAAGCCTGAGCTCCCATAATCCTGTAACATAGCTGCCCTAGATATGTCCCATGGTGCACAATATGGATAGCGGGAGCACAGGTCAAGGAGAGCACTCTGCTTTATAGTTCAGCCTCTGCCCCATGTGCCTACAAATGGCACAGATGTAGCCAGCATTATTTCAGAGAAGTCTCACACTTTCTTTGCATTGCTTTCCCTGCTATAGAGCCTATAGGAAAACCTTCACTTGTCTAATTTCTCAGTGTGTAGCCATGGCTAGAGTATTTTTAGGAAATCACACAAGAAATATTTCCCCTATATGTTAATGGAAATGGCACCCACATTAGGCAGTACAGACCCTCACGTTGATTTTGCTACATTCCCTGGCATTGATGCATTTAGGTCCTTAAAAGCTCATCATGACTTAAGTCAGTCCACTCCTATCCTGCTAAATATATGGTTGCAAAAGTTAAACAAATGTCATTAAGAAAGCTGTGATCTTCCCTCAGTCATCTCAGGCATTCGCTAAATCTGCCCTTTTCCATGGTGTTTTCTGTGATCATTATGATGCCTGCAGCTCCAACAGAGGTAGTAACAACAGGAGCACTTGTTTATACAAGCCACAAAGAGCTGTCTACATTTGAGTACTGTTCTCTTTTGATCTCACACACAGTCAGTTTTACCTACTGAGTCCATCTTTTTAACTATGGCCACTTTTCCCAACATTTCCAGAAATCTCAACTCATTAACATTAAAATAAAATTTCTTCCAATAGACTGATTTTTTTTTTTTTTTGTGCCAATGAATACAGAAAAATTTCATGTTTCTAGTTTCATGTTTCTAGTTAAATAATTAAGATTGTATTAATGGCACAGGCTTGTTTTAATGACAGACAATATTTTTTGATACAAAGCCAAAATAATATTCTGGAGAGATCCTCTCTCATTACACAAAAGTCTGAAAAGAAGCCAAACTGTAAAGTGGATACTGTGGAACCTAGGAAGATAGAGACCATCTTTTTGTTTATTGATTTTTACCAGAAATAAAGATTGAGAACTATTCCAATGTTTTCTCCTAGTCTTTGCATTAAAGATAGAGGCTTATTCAAATTATAGTGAACAGCAAAACCCATCCACTCTGAGGCATGACTCATGGTTTTTTCTTTTGAACTCCCAGCCCAAAAGCAGCATGCGTGGTAGAAGGCATGGGTTCATTTGCCAACGCACGACATTTTTCATGCTGTCACAATACATCTTGTGCCAGCTAATCAGCCAGCCAAGAGTGGCACCCACCAGCTGCAAAGGACGCTCATCACTTCCATTCCCAGTTGGTGGGAAAGTGCCATGTAGAGAAGTTTGGACACACAGAGAAATGCTGTTTCTAATGTAAAAAAGCAAACAAAAAACAAACCCTTATGACAACATTGTAAAAGATAATATAGCAGTGTCACAGAGCCTTTCAGAAACAATTCATTAAACTACTTTTAAAATATTCTTATGCAAGCTCTGGCACGAAAATACTGCAAATTCTGTATAACCAAAGCAAAAGGCGATGAAAGATCCTGTACAACCTCAATTCCCCCTCTTTATCCCTCCTGCAATACTGAAGTTGCCAGGGTTTCACAGATGTTTTGAGATCATAACACAGGGTCAGAGGATAACTGGTAAGGTCAGCTGGAAAAGAGGGAATGTAAACACTTTTTTTGGACCTTCATGAATGGGACTCTCGGAATAGGAACTTTAGGCTGAAAGCAAAATGAGATAATCTGACTCCATTGCCATCCTGTACTGTACTTCTGGCTCAGGGTTCAGCATCTTCTACAAGCCTCAAAGTTGTTTTACCTGCTGATTTTGAGTGCCACTCCAGAAAAGGCAATTGTAAAGGGATATAAGTTCTAACCCAGAATGAATAATTTTACATTAAGGAATAATAAAAAGAAAAGATATTCAGGAGGTTTTAAGCAAACCAACAACTAAAGATTTTTTTTTTTTCATTTCATCATAAGAGAGCAGCACACTCTACTGGCTGTTTCACTGCAGTTTTCTAGGTAAACCCCTACGCATTATTACTGTAAATCAGTATCTTTTACTGTTCCACTGATACAGAGACAATATAGTCTAGCTGGAAAAAAGAAAACTGAAGGACATGGATGGCAAGTCCTGCTTCTGCCACCGGCTCATGTTACTCAAGGCAAATGACTTGACTTGCAGCACTGCAGTTTCCATGTTAAAAGAGTAAGGAGAATGACACCAACCATTGCATAGCACATGGACGCTCATAGTTTAAAGGCACAGAGAGAGAGTACTAGTACTGTCGTTACTGTATTAACAATGAAAATACAATGGTAGAGGTTTACATTTCATTTTTTATATCAGCTCAGTCGTTCAAGATTCTTCCACATTTTAGCACAGCACCGTCTCAGGAGAATGCATGTCTGTATACTTATCAAGATGTTTGTGGTTAAACATTTTCTGTTCTTTAGTTTTGTGTATCTGCAAATACACGATTTTGCCTGGAAAGTATATAACTGATGAAATTGAAGACTGCTATTTGGCTGATTTTGCATGGAGTACATTACAAAGAGATATCATTCACTCTCATGAAAAGTCCATCTCAAAGGCATATGCCCTACATGCCAAGTTGTGTGTTAGACCACAAGAAACAGTTAAACTGGTGCTCCAGTGTTGTGTGAGGTTTCTGCTGTTAGCACCCGGTACGCAGAATCCAGTTTCACGTAACTGATTGGTTTAACGTGTTTTTTCCTTTCAAAATATACTGATTCAGTACATTCCAAAAATGTTACTGTTAAAAAAACAACTTGCATACTTAAATATCCCTGAATGTCATATACAGGGAACTCTTCTTTCAGGTTAAAACAAATTAACCTATTTAAAAAAAGAAAAAAGAATCCCAGCCCCTAAAGCAAAAACATCGGTTTCACGAACAAATATCAATAGTCATTAGTGTACTGCAATAGTTTGAAACAAATCTGTAACTTTCATTTTATGCAACTATTTGCAGTATTTGACTACTACAGACATCTTTGTTTCTTTATCACAGCTCTACACTAACTTCTCTATAATTCAAAAGAACATATCTTCATTCCCCAGCTACAGCTTTGCATATGTACAGACTACTTATAACACTATTAAAAGAAACTTCCTAACTAGAGACATAGAATTAAGTGAGAAGAAAAAAAAAAACAAAACCAAAAAACCAGATCCTACAAATACTTTTGTTCACATTTACACAGAAACATTTTTATGAATAACCTATTTCTTTAGTATCAATTCACTTAACATGATTTTGCCTTTTTTTGCTTGCAGGTAAAGAAATATAACCAAACTCTTACAGAGTCTACAGAAGAGACAACATGATTGCAAGATACTTCCAGGCTTTTTTTCTACAGAGAAAGAGACAATTCCCTGCATTCACTGAAAGTCAAACGGGCTCTTACGTGCAGCTGTAATTTTTAGTTTATCTGAAAACAAATCAATACTGTCTCCACAAAACTCTAACTCTTTATAATGGCACTAAACTGAACTCTCTTTATCAAGTTCTCAACAGAATTTCAAGTTTATTTGTCTATGTTTACAAGAGATTACATTCAACCAATTGCACCTATGAATAGAGCACCCAGCTCTTTTATCCAGAAAACTGGACAAGAGCTTGCTTCATGAAACTACTTCACTGTGTACAAAAGAATATATGATCATATACAGTGTCATAGGAAAACCGGTAAGATAGTTTTCAGAGAATGGCATCTTTGGGGCAGCTGACGCATTTCACACACTTCTTTCTGTCTCACAGCTAAGGAGGGATGAAATTTACCCCTGTAAGAGAAGCTAAATCCTTCTGGTATAATTCAGCCAGTCAGACTTCAGTTCCTTTGTCCTTAGGGCTTTCTTCAAAACCTTTTGAAGTGAATAGAAAGACTTCCCCTGACTGCAGTAACTTTGGCTCAGATCCTAAACCATGCTCCTCTACCTTTCACTCACCCTTATGCCTTCCCTCTTTCCCAAACCTTGGAACCAGTGTGCACGTTTCATGGCTTACAGGAGCCTCAGGGCTGCTCTAAATTACTTTAGCTAATATTATCTCCCAAAGAACTAACTGGGGGGGATACAGCATCAGTCTATTGTACCTTCTCCTCTGGTCTATCTCCATAATGGGCTCAGAAGAATGGTTGGCTTGAGACAGCTAAGATTTTTAGTGTGCCAAAGGAATTAATATCCAGAAAATAATTCAGCTGTTTTTATTTTACTGGCAGAAAATAAGGCCAGGTTCTGGCTGGAAACAACTACAATTCATCTCAGAAAACAACTTTCTCCCAGCCCTGCATTCCTTCCCAGCAAAGGGGACATACTCAGAGCTGGGCTCTGGGAGCCCTTCACTGCAGGGGAGTGTGCATGGTGTAAGGCTCTCCGCATCCCAATGGCACCAATTAACAGAACAGACACTTATAAATATAATAGTAAGGGTCAGATGCACAAGGACTCTCCTTTTATATGGCGATTACAATCAGCCTAAATTTACAAAGGTAGAATTCACAGTGCCCATTACATGTGTTTTAAGTGTCTCTAAATCTGGCCGAGTCCTAGCAGGATGCCATCCAGAACCCCGGGTTCCTCTCGGAGAGGTACTGCCTTTCTCTTTTTTCTTCTATAATCTGCATCTCCATGGTACTCTAGCAGCCATGCATTATTCAGTAGAGCATTGAGTAGTGTGAGTGACATCTGTGGGTTCTTTTTCCCTTCATATTCTCACCAGAAAGAATTATATTTCATTGTTATCAGGCCCAATGTAATGGTCAGATGGTACAGACCGTTGGCAGAGCCGCTTGCCAGAAACAGCTCTCCCATGTCAAGTACGTGTGTCAAAGCCATTTGACGATAGAAGCATTTCCTGAAATCACATTGCATCTCACTGTTACTGAGATTAAGGTACATCCCATAGGTCTAAATGAGCAACACAAAGGATCTGACTGCTGAACTCCATAAAAATGCAGTCAATGCTATGACTGAGGGTCTAACAACAGAAAAACCAGGATAAAATAGTACAGAAGGTTTATAAAGAATAGGGATAATGTGATAAGGATCAAATGTGTTCAGTTTGTACATCTAGAGAAAAATTAGCTTCATTAATTTATTGATATCTTTTTCATATCCAGAAGAAGTGTGTAACTTTCTGGTAAAGTAAGACGTGTAGAGCAGTTGAAAGGAAGATTTTACATTTAGTTCAGTACTGCAGAGAATACAATGTGCAAAAATATAATTCTCCAAAGCAGAACCAAAAGGGTATAACACAGACAATCAATCTCTAAAGCTATACAACCACCAAAGCCACTGTCTTTTTTTTGCTAGTTCCTGCTCACTAATTTCCTTCTTTTCTTCTAAGTGCAGTAATAATATTGCATGGGTCCATTTTATTTACTTACCTCCTTTAGGATAATGTGACAGTCTACCAACCTGTCTGCATGCTTATACCTTTTCCATTCTAATTAATAGCTTGCCTGAACCACACAAAAATGAGAAGCTATGCGGGCTCTGCATTGTTTGTACCTTTTACTGTTTCTTTACCAATTTTTTTCAAGTAACTTTTTGTGTAATCACTGAGCAAAATTCTGGAATACACAGTCACAAAATTCCCCTTTAGGACTTTAAAAAACATGCCAATGTAGAGAAGAAATCTAATTATGACATCAAATCATCATCAAACACACACAAACATATTCTTCTAAAATAGATTCAGAATTACGTGTTAATAACTGTCTGAAACATGTAGAGTTATTTCTGCCTTATGACCTAGTATTTTTTGAAAGCTTGATGAAACATAAGCACAGCAAAAGAGAAACGTTGCTACAACCTGCAATTGTATGAAATAGGAAGTAATCAGGAGGCTGTCTAGCATTACTTGCATCATCTAAATGTGGAAGAAAACTTTGACCACTGGAAAATGATTATTAGGCCAATAGTCAGCTGCATGGATATGTTCCTTCTCTTTCCCAAAGCATCTTTCAAACACTTTGCCTGCTGCAGAGCCTGCCAGACAACATGCGATACACGATTGTGTTGGCGGGCCAACGACCACTGCCGTGTTCTCCACAGTTGCTGCCTGCCGATACAGGGTGGGCCTGCTCCTACTTAGATTTAGTCCAGTTTAAGCAAGCTATCTGAGCTCTCCATGTGGTCAAAAGGCTGAAATAGGCATCTTCTGAAGGCAGCTCACCCCACCTTAGATTGTTATGTTGCTGCTCTCTAGAGATGTCCCTGACTCTCCAGGCAACCCCAACAACTATCATAAACAAGGCACTTCATAGCAAGCTGGGTAAGACAGATGCTGTGCTCAGTGATCAGGCTGCAGCGGGGATCTTCAAAGGGGCTGGCTCAAAGACCGATGAACACAGCATCCCTTGAAGTCTTCACCAGGAGCACCCAGGAAAACATTAGGAGAGTACCTTCGCCTAACTAACCACTGCCCCAGTGAATACTCCCTGCTCGGCATCATCATTCTTATTCTCTCATGACGAGTGGTGGGTTTTGTCTCTTGCTACTTTTATCTATGTGGATTTGATCCACTGGTGAGTGTGAGAAAAGCTTGTAGTGTTTGGAGGGCCAGCTGCTGATGGGGGCATGTTTCAGGTACTGGTGTGTCTACAACACAGAGCTGCTAAGCTGCAGCTTGAAATTCCTGTTGCGCTGTACAAGAACAAGAGAATAGTCTGTGCAACTGAACAGCAGCAAATTCAAACTTGAAAGGAGGAAATACTTTTTTCAAATAAGGTGTAATAGGACCTTGGAGCTCATTATGACAGGATGTTGCTGGGGTTATGGTCTTATGTAGGCATGTACTGAAACAGTAGTAATATCCAGGGTTGTAATAGTTAATGCTAAAAGGAAGAGTATGGGAACAAAAATGAAACCTTATGCTTCAGGATTTAAAGCAATCTCAATTTACTGAGAGAGATCTTTTCTGAGTGTGATGAAAAGAGGGAGGAATTATCCACCTCTGCCTGCTCTGAGTTGCTGAAACCTTTCTCTGAAATACCTCATTCTGCATGTTGTTGACAATAAAAGTGCCACACTGGATGGATATCAGACTTGATCCAGACTGGCATTTATGTTACTGAATATCTCCTGTATATTGTATTGTTGATTGTATACTACAATAAGATAGTACTGTATCTATCTGAGGTGTTTTCTTTAAGGGCAGGACATTCAGCTGGATTAATTAACTATTTGGTTATTTCTTTACTTTAGTGTCAGAGATGTCTTTTCAAGCCACATATATATTCATTTCACATAAAGTGTAATTAGACTTTGGAGCTTGTTATCAGATGATCTCCCTGGGGTGTATGTATGTAAGAAAAGATTTTGCATTTTTAGCTGTCTCCAAGGACCACAGAGATCACAGTTCAGACAGTTTAGGCAAGGATATTCCTCTGGGAAAATGGCAGGATGTGAACAACTCCCACTGGCACTAGCAGAGACTTCACATACAAAATGAGGGTACACACAGCCCAAAAGAAGATGCTAAGAGCAGCGAGAGGGTTGTACATACCCACAGAGAAGGTTTCAGCCATGTTAAAATATGATGGGTTATTGTTAGTATGAGGTGAGAAATTTTCCCCTCATCAATTAATAGAAGGCCTGGAATACAGAACATGCTGACTTACATATTTTGCTGGGGAAATAATTGGAAATATTTTCTTATTGAAAAGGAGACAAGTGGATTTAAAACATGTCATGTTTTTAGATGACTAAGTTTCCTCTGTATGGAAGAAGAGTTATAAATATTGCATTTGAAAAATGTCATGTTGATAAAAAAGCTACAGTTTCACCAATATAAAATATGAATGTAAACAACATGTCTGTCAGACATGGCTGTAACATACTGCTTAACACTGCTAACTTATAATATGCACCTATTATTGTTAGTTCTCTTAATGAAAGAAAGTAAAGACACTGCATAAATTCTTGAACACATGTTTCACTTTTCCAACTGCCTTGTGCTGTAGAACATCATGCTAACAAGAAGTGATGCTAACAAGAAGCTAAAACCAGTGTAGCAAATGGGGCATTTAAATATATATAAACATACAGACATTCATATATAAATAGAAACTGGCTATTTTGGGGAAATGAATGGATCCCTAGACAGACATATTTCAGTTTAATATTACCTCTATTTTCCTACATGGTAACCATTACAGTCCTGCTTAATCAGAAAAAAAAAATGGTTATGCTCAGTGCTAAAATGGAAAGTCAATATTCAGCTATCATCTCTTTTAGGTTCAATATGAAATTTTGTCTGTCAAGCACAGGGAGCAAAAGGAATATGAATTTTGACATTTTTCTTCGGTCACTTCAAATCGAGACTTGACACCTGTATCTGCTAGCAAAAGGCATGTGTTCATGTTCAGACCATTTCCATACAGACTGCCACCATGCAATGGCACTGACAGTGTCAGAAACCCCAAATCTCTGTTTTAACATTATAAAAAAAGCATATTTTAATACAATCTGCAAATATGCTGTACTTGCACTGTCTCAAAGAGATTATTTTTGTTCTTTCCTGCACCAAAATCCAGGTTCTCTGCTGTGATTTTCAATCTCCACTCAAGTACAAAGCATCTACATCGTTATTTGCTGAGAACTGCGGCTCAATGTTGCAGCAGGGTGGCATACCTCTATCTAACCATCACATCATAAAAATGGTATTCCATTTGCACTTCACACTAAATACTGACTACAAAGTCATATGCAAGCATTAAGCTATACTCTTTCATCTGAAACAGAAACAAAAAACTAAAATGAAACTAAGGGAACTGCATAAAACAGGTTGAGATGTTAAATACTTGATGATGATTACTAAGAAGTCTGGAGGCTTGAGTATCTGATTAAACAGAGAGGGAAAAATGACCCTTTGAACTTACAACCTACTGGGGGTGGTTTCTACTGCAATAACACCCTGTTTAAACCCTATGGCTACAGTACATCTGCGGTTCACTGGCTATAATTGCAGCTTTAATACTGTAACTGTAGCAAACAAGTCCCATGGTGTATTAGACTAAACACACGAGGCATTCTGTCCTCTTGACTACAGCCTGTTTAATGGCATTTCAGGCTCCAGCACATAAGTCTACTCTTGGCCACGCACTCCCAAGCAGTTAAAGTTGGCCTGAGCTGGTTCCAGAGGAACACCGATCCAACCCAACTGGGCATTGGACAATTACTTGAGAATATCATTTAGGGTTGAAACTGATATTTATCTAGTGATTGAAATCAGTTGGGAACTGAGTTACTGTTGTGTCAGCATTATGTCTTTCCTGGAGCCTTCGGCACTGTTGGTTTGGCTTGTTCCTACACTGGGCATTTACAGCTGGGCTGACGTGGCAGCTGAAGAAGCAGCATACTGAGTGTATTTGTTTGTGTTTTTTATTATACTTCACTCTTTATCCTGGCCCCCCTCCTGAAAAAAAACAAAACACAACCCACATCAGGAGAACTGAACTCATTTGGACTATCCTTTCCCTTCCTTTTCAGAAGTCTGCCCACGCTCCCCCCTTGCCATGCATCACAGGCAAGAGTCCAGGCCAGAGCCAGGGACTCACTTTGCGCCTCTTTTGTCGAACACACTGCAATGCGCAGCCTCATCTCTGTAGCTTCCCCAATAGAAATCCGTGTCTACTTACGGTGAGTGAGTGACCTACTGAAACTCTTTAAATGTGATGTTTCCTTCTGCCTTGATCAGATGTCCTGACTTTATCTCTGCTGTTAAGGACTGGCCAGTGGAACTCCTGCTGCCATGTCTCATGATGCATGTATGTAGACCTCTGTAATCTTTCCTTTAGTGAGAGGTTTCATCTATCCAGCCCTGCCCAAAAGACCAACCTTTTAATGCCTTGAGTCTTCCTTAAATCCTGCACTAAAATGAGTCATTAGCAGTCATTAGCCTTGTCCTGACCCTCAGAGTAGGAGCCAATTTTTTTTTTCCAAGTACTTTTGCTTTCCTTCAGTAAAATACAAATTTTCCAGTTTTCTGACTGTATCACTTGGTCAGTGAAACCTCACAGCCCTGTTAATGCTCCTGCCTCCCACAGTTGGACATTTCTTTTTACTGACTTTGTACCTTTCTTTTTTGCATCTTCTTTCAAACCCATTTTTCAGTATTTTCTCCTACATAGCCAGTTTATCTAAATGCAGGGTGACCCTGAATTCAAAGGAGACCTGACATTTTTTCTGTGGGGTGGAGATAGGCGCTGGTCTTTAAAGCAAGGCCATTCCTTTGCTTCCCTACTGTCTGTCCCTGAACCTCTGTTCCCCTGTCACCCACTCCCTTCCACAGCTCCTACTTTGTAACCATACCCTCCTATCTCCATGAAACACCTGCATCCCCATTCCCACTTCTTCCGCTGGAAAGCCCGGGGACACTGCTCTATTCCTGCAGGCACTGCAGAGGCTTGAAGGGGGCATGCTGTTTACTTGCCTCTGTGTTATGTAAAAAGTCCAAGCTCCTGACCACGAAGAAAACATGACTATAAGGCAAGTACATTCTTAGGGCAACTATTTGGGGGAAAAAAAAATAATCTTGTTGTTTGGGATTTTTTTAATGTAGGAGAAATGGTAGATTTTATAAATACCCAGCAGTAGCTTACATCACCAAGTAGAGTCTAGTGGGAGCTGTTTCCACTAGCTGCAGGTAGAGTGCAAACCACATATGGAGACTTACGATCTCGTACCACAACTACCAGCCAAAATAGTCACGGTCATTTCCTTAAAATATTGGAAGAGTACTTGGCACCCAGTTTGGCCAAGGAAAGGAGACTGCACACGAATATTTAGACTTCCACTATATCCTCAAAATAATGTAGGTTAGAACTTTAAAAATAATATATTGCCCCTAATAATAATAGTAATACTTCACAGGGTTGTAAGTACCTTTCAACCTAGGTTATCAAAACACTTTACAAAGGCAGTTAAGTAAGTATCATTATATCTATTCTACTCTGAGGTGACAATGACTTTGTGTCAGTTATAACTGCAGAACAATCCAATACTTATCCATTATTCAGCTTCCCAAAATAACCTGTAATTCTCTAAGCAATTCTAACAGGAAAACGAAGTTACAAACGGGGCAACTGAATGATTCATCCAACAGTGAATTTAACGGCTTATTCTCCTAACAGGCAGAATTACCACCACATTGCACTCATGCTGCAAATAATAACGGCTTGCATCTATACAGCATCTTTTGCCCTGAATGATCGTAAAGCACTGGACAAACTCTCTGCAGTTAACAGCTGAGGACTGCCACATGGCAGCATAACGCAGCCACCTCTGGGAAGGAATGCAAATAGCATACTGAAGCAGAAAATTAAAGAAAAAAAACCACACAAACATTAGCTTTTTTAAAGGAAAGCTGAAAAAGGGTGTAAATTCTCCTTAGTGTAGAAATATAGCAGAGCTCTTTTTGGTAGGCAACACGAAAGTTATGGTGAGACAATCAGTTGAAAAACTCTGTGGGGTTTCCTAAATAAACACAAAAGCCAGGGCCCCAGCAGGTGGCCAAGTTTGATATTCAAATCATTAACATTTTACATGTGGAGTTTTCATTAGGACAAGGTTACCACATGATGGACAATCTGTATATATTTGCAGATGTGGCATGCAGGGAAGTCAAACCTGGGCAAGGAGCATAATTCACAGCAATCTCTCTGCCCGAGAATAGCTGAAGGCAATGTCCAATCAAAGTACTGTCAGTGCAGTGCTCAGCGAATAAATGAGTTGCTTTGACAGGAAATTCCAACAGCAATTTTAATTCTGATCAGGCTTCAGGAAGTGGAAAGAATAAAAACACATCAATTATAGTGACAGGAAGTTTTAAATCACATGGCAAGCAGCTGCTGCCAAAGGACACGTCTGCCAGCTTTGTTAAGAAGTATGGTATTTTGGTGCGACCAAAATTTTACACCAAAATTTTACAGGCTGACATCAGTCCCTAATTGTATGTTATCCTACTACACGGGTAAAGAAAATGACACAGTGCAGACTGCACACCGTCATTACAACAAATCAGAGAGGCCGCTTTTTTTTTTTAAATCTTGACCCAAAACAAGCATATTTATAACAACTCCAGAACACACCACCAACTAATGATATGAAGCCCATGCACGTCTACCTCAATAAAGCAGGAGATCTCAGCAGCAAGGCAGAGACCATCATTTCCTGAGTCAGCCTTAGGCTGCAGAACGATCAGCACTTTAATCATTTTACATACATTGCCTTTTTTCATTAATCCATGTTGTAAATGGTGACCACTGAGATGAATCAGTGGTGCACTGAGAGGAAGCCCGAAGAATGTCTGATACCAAGTTCTTACTGTAAGGTGCAGACTCAAGAGTCTACCGTTACAGTTATATAGGTTAGGTCCTCAGTTATATAGGGTTAGCTGCTCTTCCATGCTCCCTGTGCAGTACCGCATCTACCATGAATGAATTCTGGGCTAGATTTCTTATGGCAGAACCTAATTAAGCTGGCCTGGGAATGGGATGGTGGGGATGGGGTGGGCAGAGGGAGGAGGTCTCAGGCTAAGTTGCTGATTCTCCTCCTATGGCATGATCGTTCAAAAGGCTATCACTTCAGGGCAAATCATTCAAATGGATGCAAATTGTTCTGGCCTCACTTTCAGGTACACTGAAGCTGTTTTATACAGCACTGGGACTGGAGAAGGGCGTTACAGCTAATGTAAATGTGATTTATAGTCTGACACAATGCTGTAAAGCAGCCCAGCTGTACAGGGGATTTAGATCCCTATAGCAAAACCTTGATCTCACTTTTGTCAACGAGATTTTGTAATTGACTTCAGCAAGTATTTCTGCCCTGGAGTCCAAGAAGGGAATGGCTATTGCTGGCTACATGACAGCCTACAGAGGTTAGTCAGATATGGCAAGTGCCATTCAACGCAAAGTGACCGAAGAAGTGTGTTGAACTGCCAAACAGTGATTGACTCATATCCTACATGGATAATTGGTTTATATCCTCCACAACTGAATTACATCCTCTGCTACACAGCTTCCTGGCCTGCCTAACTCCTGCTGTCCCTTCACTGAAATGACCAAGAGTGTCAAAGGGCTTAGAGCTGAAGACTATGTTTTTCAGATGGGTGGGTAAGTATAGGAGAGAAAAATTTGACCTCAGAAAAGGAGATGCTCATGAGTTTTGCTAATCACATGGACACAGATAGGATAGTATTTTTTAAACTGCAGAAAAAAATAGTCAACCAAAAGTGACAGAAGTATTTATTCAGATTTAGCAAAGGTCACCAAAAACGGTGTCATTTTGACAATACTGGCAAGCTTTGCATAAAGTTTTCCTTTTCAAAGAGAATATTTTTCAATAAAAAGACTACTGGAGGAAAGATTTAAACTAATTCTACATAGAATTTTTCATTATGTCTTTGGAGACAGTGTGAATATTGGATTCCAAAACAAAGAAAAAAAACCTGTCAAGATAAGACATGATACATCTTTTTATTTCATTTTAACTTCTACTTAAAGAGTAAATGAAGCAAAAACATAAAAGTGTTCATAGTTTCCTGCATAATTATCCACGTTCAAATCTCTCCTCAGGAGAGATTCTGTGGGCTTTGATCCAAGGATTTTCAAGCATTTAAGGAAGATACAGGAGCCAAACCTCATATTTCTTCTGAAGAAAATATGGTATAATTTCCTTATGCTTTTAAGGACATTCCATACATGGACAATCTGGCCTGAAGCCAGAGACAAAGAAAAATACAGGCAGACTTCTTAAATGTCCATTATTTTTGTATGTCTGTTTCTATTATTTTTTATCTTTATAAGATTCTCTTTATATTCAGTGTTTCCAATCCAAGAACACTTAAAAGATATCTATAGTATATCTTACTAATTGTCCATATTTTTCATCAAAATTACCCTATTTCACACTAAAATGACATGTCAGTCTATGTACATGCAGATATATATATTTTTCAATGATTGTGCAATATTTCAACTGCAAAGCTATGAAATAATGCACCAAAAATCACTTAACTCTCATCGCATGCTGCTGCCTTGCAACAATACCTATGGCAGTGACAGTAAACTTAGAAGAGTGTGAGAAACTCATCTTTCAAGCATAGCGCTGAGTCCTAAGGCACTTCTAAAGTAAGCAAAGAAAAAGAAACGGACATTTGCATATACAGACAGGTATTTAAAATACCTCCTAATGACCACTCTAGCACTAAATCACTTTGTGCTTCAATAAGTTCCTAAAATGGGCGAAATAGTGAGCGGCACAGATTTCCTGTTTCTGTTTCCCAGTATCGTCCTGCCAACGGTTACTATGAACATATGTGCACAGATTTGCTTCCAAAATCCAGCACTGGCCCAAATCATCTAGAAGTTTCCCATTCAGGTCACCTAGAAGTGTACCTTGAAGGACAAGTGTCTCCTATGGCACATCCTTGGATGTGTGTCTTGGCTGTACCTTGACTACCTACCACAATGTTCTTAGCAGCACCATTTTATGCAATGCCCTTATTCTGCATAAGGACTGTGGCAGGCTGGGTTGCACTTTATCCTTCAGCCGAACTGAGAAGGTTCCCGTGTTTCAAGCTAAACACATTCTTCAATCCTTAGTGTTGCTGTGGCAGTTCCACGTGCCAATAAAACCTGCTATAAACAAGACTCTCATGCATCTTCCTCCTGTGTTAATTAGCCACTTTGTGCAAAGTATCTACAAACCATGGAAATAAATCTTTGGTTTCAGTGGTTTTACTTCTTTCCTGTTTGATTTCTTCTCTCTCTGCTTTTAACAGCAAGACTACAACCAACACCTGGACTCCAACACTTTCTTATGGCCCTGCCTTTCTGCTTATGCCCGCAAAGGACCCACTGGTCCACTGTCAATACTGTCAGTGTTCACAGGCTGATGAAATACTAGCAGTGCGTCATGGGCATACGCAGCTGAAACTCAACCCTTGTAGTCCCAAGCCTTAGTCCTTCTCAGGTTTCTTTTACTTTGTTCCCAACACTGCTTGCCAAAGTAACTCCAGAAACAATAATGTTTTACAGCTGGAGACCAGAGGAATATAGACAGGGCCCTCACAGTCTGACCACTTGACAACATTAACCAAAGGCAAAGAGCAGCACTGATTTACCAGGAGGTGAGTTATAGAGCCTTTGATGTCCCGACTGATACTGCTTAGTGAAGTGCACACCCCCATGTTGCATGATGAAATTATGACCTTACAGCTGTGTGACCTTCCCTTCATCTGGCTCTGCCCACCTCCAGAGACAGACTGATGCACAGGGTGGCAGTTCTGAGACTGCTACCTTCACTCCCAGCCTAAATCAGGGTTGTTCTCATTTACACTGTGCAGTATCTACTCCAGCAGCTGACAACAGACCCCCCAAGACAGAACATGACCAGATACTCAGCTGCTGGTACATTTAGTCCAAGAGCTCTCTGTGTTGACTGACAGAAGCCTTACCTTCTCTGAAGGGTACACTGCAGCTGATCAGACCAAGTTTATTTCTCATTTACTCTGAAGAGCAAAACTGCAGTGGACACTGCAATCAGAGCATCTGGAATCAGGAGCAATGCAACAAGATGACTCATTAGTCCGTGGTCAGACTTCTTCCAGTGCAGGATGTCAGCTCTTCATATCCTCTCCCTCTGCCACCTCCAGGAGCATCCTCTTAATTTCTTAGGAAAATACAAATTTATCTTTGTGGTTTGCAGGACTTCCTCTTCATTATTTCTTCATTCTTTACAATCTATTATTCATCCGCCTGCTTGTTCTATTCATCTTGATTTCTTGTCCATCCCTATCACCAGGAGTTATTCTTTAGCTTATAATGTTCCCGCATCTCTTCAGCTCTTTTTTATCCCACCAAGTGTCAAATGTTGTCCTTTTCAGTATTTTCTCCAAAGACTTCTTCTGATTTAGCTTATGACTGGTCCTGTCCTGTATCATTTTGTTTCTTCATCAATCGGGGAACAACACATATGGTGATTTACTGTTGTAATTACTATTGGCTAATCCTTGGAAAACTGTGTTAAAGTTCACAGGTGGATTCAAAAACTGAAATCCCTCCCCCCAAGAAAAAGATCTCATCTCCAGATAACCACTGGTTATTAGTTTTCCAGCTGATACACTGAAGGTTCACCTCCTGGAAAGCCTCTACTCTTAGTCACCTTCCAATGAGGCCATATAAAGGTCTCTCCCCACCTCAGTGAGTTGGTTAATGATATAAAAGGGTGATGCTGGCACATGGTGATTCTGTAACCAGTTTACTATCCAATTCCTCACAACCATTAGAACAAGAGGAATCATTTATGGAGATGCCTTTCAACATTCATCTAAGTTTTTCCGGTCTCTGCAAAACCACTGAAAATTTGTAGACTCCATTGCTGAGAATTCTCCAGGGATCACGCTACTCCCTGTAGAGATGTGAGTTCTTCCTAAGTCCTGTTCCTTTGGTCCAAGCCATCTTGCTTCATTCATTCCTTCCCTGAGGAACTTGTTCAAGATTCTTGCACAACTGAGATCTCACCATCCAAAGGACCACAAAAAGACAGCTCTGTATTTCAGTTTGGCCATACCCAGACTCATGATTTTGAAAAGCAAGTGCTTAAAATAAATCAATAGCTCACCTCTTTTTAGCAAGACCTTGTTTCTCGGCAGAAGAAACATTGACTGAACGCAGCTTGCAGGAAAGGAAGACAGGTCACTGTCCTTTTTAAAGACCCTGCATGAAAGCCCCACCAGCACGAGAGATTCAGAGGACTAGAATTCTACCAACTCTAATCAGCCATGGGAATGACCCAGCTTGTTGCAGTGTCTCAGCATGTCTCATAAAATGCACTGAAACATTTGCTAACAGGACTATCTGCATGTTATTGTTCATTTTTATTACAGCAGCAGTAGGAGTGCCCATCAATATCAGGACCTTGTGCCTGGTACAGATGTCAGTTGTCAGTGTGTTAACCAAAGGACACCAGATTATTCACTTCCTACTCCCAATATAAACAGTCAAATAACAAGACCCTTTCATGTCGATGTGCCATTTATACAGACAAGTGCTCAGCAGCATGGGTCATAAAAGCTAGCCCACAAGGACTGTTTCTGGGGAAAAAAAAAAAAAAAGATTCTTAAACTTATTTTAAGATTCATATCTATGCATTCATGCATGTGTATTTAACCATATACATAATTCACTTAAGTTTAAGAGACCTGCTTTTAAATACTTCACCACTGTGTCATACCATGGAAACTACCTCAAGGCTACTAGGAAGGGGGTTCAAACATCCCTCATATAAAACACATCATTATGCATTAGAGGAAACTTCATTCACCAGAGAAGAATGGCACACCAGCTGGAGGTGAACACCATAAACCACATAAAGTTTTAATTAAATTCATTAAAAATTCTTTGTCTCTCACTGTGTTTGGAGGCAGATAGAACTCTTTAACAATGGCCAGCACACAATCAGGTTTGTCAAAACTAATAATAATACAAAAGCATTTGCTTACCCTGGGACATTTTGAAAAAGTCTGAGCAAGTGTATTATTTTTAATATGGAGCATTTATAAATTATTGCAAGATGTGGCCAGTCTTGGAGCAGAGTTGCTGTTTCTATTGTTCATTGGATTGATAAAAGGTGTTAATAATAAAAGGCACATTTTTAGCAGTTGACAAAGTGAATCAACCTGGAATATATATATTTAGTAGGGCCTGTTGTGATAGGACAAGGCGTAATGGCTTTAAACTAAAAGAGGGTAGATTTAGACTAGATATAAGGAAGAAATTTTTTACAATGAGGGTGGTGAAACACTGGCACAGGTTGCCCAGAGAGGTGGTAGATGCCCCATCCCTGCAAACATTCAAGGTCAGGCTGGACAGGGCTCTGAGCAACCTCATCTAGTTGAAGATGTCCCTCCTCACTGCAGGGGGGTTGGACTAGATGACCTTTAAAGGTCCCTTCCAACCCAAACTATTCTATGATATATAAAACCATTTTTCATGACCAGTATTTCTTTACAGCATGTCTTCTATATTCTGTACTGGTAAGTATGATATGATATTATTACATTTATTATTATTCTTATTATTATTACATTATTATGATATGATACTATTACATTTCTTGCCCTTCAGAACTTGTAGTCTACCAGCAAAGCAGGGTACAACAAATGAACGTTACAGCACCAGACCTCCTCCTGAAAACACATACATGCCTGATGTCAGACAATCAAATATGCCAGGGGACTAATCATCAGCACAGAGCATGCATAAATATTTGCAGGATTAAGCCTACTAACCAGGGTAAAAGAGGATAGCTATGTGGTTGCTTAGCTCTTATGTAAATGACTTTGTTTTTCAAAGCTGAAAAGCCTTGCAAAATACTTTTATGTTTAATCAAATCCAAATAAAATGATTCTACAATGTACTGAAGGGCTTCACATGATGAGTCAGTGACAATGTCAGCTATTTAGACTCATGGCAAGCACTTAATTTTGGTCCCAGTCCAGGTCCCATTGAAGTCAGTGGGAGTCCTTTCCCTGATTGCAACATGAGCCTTTGTTACTAAATTATCTCAAGCCGATGAACTGTGAAACAGAGAAGTTACTTTTACTAACCATTCCTAATCCAGACTTATTAAGGATAATTGTAAACTAGTACTAACTAATTCAGTAATTAGGTCCGAAAACATACTCACTGCATAGCTAATACATAAGGGTTGGGTATTCATTTTTCATACTTCATCAAGACACTCTGATACAAGAAAAATCACAGGTCAAATGAACAGTCCCACTACCTATGTGATATATTCCCCACTCTACACCTCAGCAAACAGACTTGTGGTTTTGTCCATTTCATAGTCATGGTGCTATAAATTTTAGATTTAAATCTGTATGTGTTTGATGTTCAGTGTTCTTTGGGGCAAGGAATTTGACAGGCTTTAGTTCTACCTTTACTGTAAGGCATATGCCTTGAGCAAAATGTGACAGAAACATGCATTTGAGCAACTATACAATACAAAAATTAGTTTCGTGGATCAAAATCAATATTAGCACATGAAGTGTAGTATTGAATCTACGCAATAAAGTATTCTGACTAGTATGAAAACACTATTTAACTGAAGCAACAAAAGAGCAAAGTAATTTTTCTGTTTTTTTCTCTGTCCTATTGCCTTTAAGTATCAGCTGTAGAAGTGCTGTCCTCAATTACATAGGTTTCAGAGGAAAATAAGATGCCTGCTTTCTCAGTTTGCTTTCACACTGGCACAACAAGCAACTTCAAAGGAGAATAGCTAAGAGATGAAGGAGCTGAAGAAACAGCAATAACAATAGTCCCAGAACTGTTTCAGGGGTTCACAGAAGAACACTGCATAACGCATTTGCCCATATTCCCATCACAAAATGGTGGGAATTATCTCATCTAACCTCAGTCATCTAAAAATGAAGCTTATAATTTAAATATATTGGCTAAGTCCTGTAGGCAATGGAGAAAGGCACAAATAGAAGGTAATTCTTTCAGTGGTATGATAAATGCAATAGGTATGGTAAATTGCCTTCTGGAAGGGTCTGTCTCACTCTTTGGACCATAGAAAGTCTACACAAATAGGCTAGGCCCCTTAAGGTGGAGCTATTGCATGTGATTACACTGAAATACTGAAGTATATCTCAAGAAGGACGTAACTAGTTAGCTTGGGTACTAGCATCAGTCATGCTGCCAGATCAGGTAGCTCTGTGACAGCTAAAAATCCTAGTAAATTTGGCTGCTGTGAGTTCACTTAGTTCATGTTTAAACTGTTAGTGGTCTCCACTATGGGTAAATGAAGAGATATACCTATGTCTCTGCAGTGACTGTAACTCAGTTTGTGATTTGCTCTGAATTACAGGTATAGATTGTAACAAAGATAAGACTCCTAACATTCACTCCATTGTTCTGTCCCCAAGGCTATCATTTGCCAGGTGGTGAGATCTTGTAGTGGTCAGCTTTATATATGCATCTACAAGTATCCGTACATGTATAGATACAATATAGATAGATAATATATTACCTAAACATTGTATCTATAGCTATACTTATAGGTAAATACTTAAGTAACTATATAAATATATCTACAAGTTTTTAGCACAGTTCAGTTGATAGACTAGAGAGACAAAAAGAGAAAAGGGAGACCCCGTTTATCTCCTGTTCACTCTCTGCCTCCATAATGTTATAACCTAGGAATCACAGGACAGATACCTCCCAAGCATACAGTATCAGCAGTGCACTCGTGCCTGCACACTCAACCTTAACTCTGTCCAAGGCTGCCTTGAAAATAGAAGCTCACTTTGTTCACTGAAAACCTTTTCATGACTGCACAACTGAGACCCAGATGTAAATTTATTGCATCTTAGCCCAAACAGCAACTCTTACATCCTTAAAATGTATGCAAACACTTCAGTGCGTAACTCCTAGGAATCCTGCCTGTTTGGAAATCCACAGCCCTGAATCCAAGCTTTCCACATTACCCAATGTAGCAAAGAGCAAAATGCAGACAAGAAAAGATCCTTATTCCTGATCAGTCTGAACTGTAAGCATGTTATATCACGCCCAGTTCACATCGGGATCAAATCAAGTAGTTCCATTGGCGTGGAAACTTGGGCACAGACTGAAGGACAGTCTGGGCTAGGGTCCATATCCTGCCTCACAGGGCTGTGCTGGGTTCAGCTTTCTTGGCCTCAACCAACCCTCCAAGTGAATCCCAGCACATCTCACACTCACAGGTAAGAAGTCTGTGAAATGCATGCAAGAAGAATTCATGCTGTCTCATCGTATAAGATGATGGGATAGCTACCACAGTACACTGTGAGCCTGACAAGAAGCAATATGGGTACAACTGACTGCTCCAAGAGATTTTAACATAGGAAGTAAGATGACCCAATCCATACCATTTGGCACAGGCATCACAGACCATTCTCTGGGATCACCACCAGAAATACATAGCCTGTGTAGTTGACCTGACAAGAACCAAGATCCTACCTCTGGTCTAGGCAAGCATTTATCACTTCTCAGCATCCTCGGCAATGGATCTCCTCCAAGGTAAGGAATCTATCACCAGATTTTCTATCACCAGAAAACACAAGAGGGACCCAAATTAGCCAATAACTTTAAAACATTGTCTCAGATCCATAAATGCCAAGGTAAGACAGGATGGCTGCTCTAGATATCCAGAAACAAATCAGTCTTATGTCATGATGATAATGAACATTCAGCTAGCATATTAAACGCTATGCTTCTGGTGCCTGGTCCAACAAATAACTTACCCCAGATCACCCAACACTTTACTGGTTAAAGCATTAAAGTGTACTCTTTGCTGGGTGAAAAACTGGCTGGCTGGATGAGCCCAAAGGGTTGTGGTGAATGGGATGAAATCCAGTTGGTGGCAGGTCACAAGTGGTCCCCAGGGCTCAGTATTGGGGCCGGTTCTGTTTAATATCTTTATCAATGATCTGGATGAGGGGATTGAGTGCACCCTCAGCAAGTTCACAGACAACGCCAAGTTGGGAGGGAGGGTTGATCTGCTCGAGGGTAGGAAGGATCTACAGAGGGATCTGGACAGGCTAGATCGATGGGCTGAAGCCAATTGTATGAAGTTCAACACAGCCAAGTGCTGGGTCCTGCACTTTGGTCACAGCAACCCCATGCAGCGCTACAGGCTTGGGGAAGAGTGGCTGGAAAGCTGCCTGGCAGAAAAAGACCTGGGGGTGCTGGTTGACAGCCGGCTGAATATGAGCCAGCAGTGTGCCCAGGTGGCCAAGAAGGCCAACAGCATCCTGGCCTGTATCAGAAGCAGTGTGGCCAGCAGGAGCAGGGAAGTGATTGTTCCCCTGTATTTGGCACTGGTGAGGCCGCACCTCGAGTACTGTGTCCAGTTTTGGGCCCCTCGCCACAGGAAAGACATTGAGGTGCTGGAGCGTGTCCAGAGAAGGGCAACCAGGTTGGTTGGGGGCCTGGAGCATAAGTCTTATGAGGAGCAGCTGAGGGAACTGGGGCTGTTTAGTTTGGAGAAAAGGAGGCTGAGGGGAGACCTTGTCGTTCTCTACAACTACGTGAAAGGGGGTTGCAGTGAGGTGGGTGCTGGTCTCTTCTGTCAGGTGGCTGGAGATAGGACAAGAGGAAATGGCCTCAAGTTGCGGCAAGGGAGGTTTAGGTTGGATATTAGGAAAAATTTCTTTACTGAAAGGGTTGTCAGGTATTGGGACAGGCTGCCCAGGGAAGTGGTTGAGTCACCATCCCTGGAGGTATTAAAAAAGTGCGTAGACAAGGCACTTCAGAACATGGTTTAGTGGGCATGGTTGATGGTTGGACTCGATGATCTTGAATGTCTTTTCCAACCTAAATGATTCTATGATTTGCCTATTGGGCAAAGCAAAGACTTGATCCCAGGCATGTCATACAAGAAACATCTGAATTTTGGCTACTAAGCTACCAAATTTTCTAAATACATGTATGTATCAGGTGTAGGTGGCAAGGTTTTGGTAGTGGGGGCACTGCAGGGGTGGCTTCTATGAGAAGAGACCAGGGGCTGCCCTGTGCCAGAAACAGATGGTTCCATAGCAGACCCACCACAGGACACAGCTGAGCCCATCAGCCATGCTCCTGGTGCTTCTGGGAAAACATATTTAAGAAAGGGCAAAACACCACATGGCTGAGAGAGGAATAACAAGTGTGAGAAACAGCCCTGTGAGCACCAAGGTGAGAAAAGAAAGGGGGGAATGAGGTGCTCCAGGGGCCAGAGCAGATAGTCCCCTGCAGACTATGGAGAGACCATGGTGGAGCAGTTACTTCCCTGCAGCTCACGGAGAGGACCATGCCAGAGCAGATATCCACACTGTAGCCCATGAAGGACCCCATGCTGGAGCATGTGGATATTTCCTAAAGGAACTGTGGTCCATGTAGAGGCCATGTTGGAGCAGATTTATCCTGAAGGACTGCAGCCCATGGGGAAAACCCATGCTGGAGCAGAGGAAAAGGGTGAGGAGGAAGGAGCGGCAGACAGGATCTGCTATGGACTGATAATTACCCCCCATACCCATCCCCCTGAGGCACTTGGGGCAGAGGGGAGGTAGAGGAGTTGGGAATGAAGGAGTGAAGTTGAGCCCAGCAAAAAGGAGAGGAGCAAAGGTATTATTTAAATTTTGTCTTTGTTTCTCATGATCCAAATCTATTTTAATTGGCAGTAAACTAAATTAATTTTTGCCAAGCTGAGTCTGTTTTGCCCAGGATGGTAACTGGTAAGTGATCCCCCATCCTTATTTCAACCCATGAGCTTTATCATCTTATTTTCTCCCCCATCCTGTTCAGGAAGGGGGAGTGAGAGAGTGGCTGGGTGGGCAACCAAAGTCAACCCACCACAATGTATATGTCCCCCAGCTTCCATTTGTGAAGACAACAGGTCAAGGCAATTTTGAGACTCCACTCTGGAAGGTGGCTTTGCGCTGTGTTTTCAACCTGCACATTATCTGTGATGCAGCATCAGCGCATGGAGTTCTTCATGCAGTCACAGGCAAAATCTTCAGTGCTTTCTGTGTGACATAGCAGATGAGTGGTTGTTTTGAGCATGTTGTTGCTGAGTAAATAACTGGAGGGAGACAGTAAGGCCTGAACGTCTGTGTGGAGATGACAAGAAACGAGATATGAAACAACCATGTTTAAGGGCTAAAATTTCAAAAATTCTCCAGCTCTGCAGTTGGGGCCAGACCTTCAAAAAAAGTGCAGCTCCAAACCAAGTACTGAGATCTGAAAGAGTCGTCAAAACCCAGCAGCTGCTACTGAGACCAGTGAGGCTATTCATAAGTGCAGGGATCTGCTTGTGCCCAACTTAGAGGAGCTGGACCCATTTTGAGCTCTGATGTGGCAAACTTTAGAAGGCAAGCAGGGTGAGGAAAATGAAAAAAGAAAAGAGTATCCACAGCAACAACATGCAATTATAGACTTAAAATAAGTGTGAAGCTTCATGGCTCGAGTGCAACACATTTTACAAGAATAATTACTATTCTCTCACTTCCTGTAGGCCTTAAGTAGGGCATTAACTTGCAGGAAGAGTGACCACTGTTTTGGAGGTTTATGACTAGGACATACATCTGAATTAACTGTGGCTCAGAGTGAATTTATGCTAAGTTTATTTAAAATAAGATAGATGGGCAAGTGGCTGCCAGGGTCTGGTTGAAAAGTGACATTATTTGTGGAGACAGTCTATTGTATTGCAGCAAAAGAGAATTCCATCTTCTATTAATAGTGGCCAGTGGGAATTCACACTGAGACTTTTACTTCACTGACATATCCATTTCATTAAAACTTTCTTCATCCAGATCCTTTCTTCAGTTTTCATAGTAACTCTTAGTGTGTGTGTGAGCGAGCAAAAGGATTCTCTGGAAAGGATCCAGCTACTACTGATTTTGAAGGAGGGATTCTCAAGTACTTCAGAGGAGATCTACAATTCGTCATTGTAATAAATAAAACATGGCTTTACACAACCTTGGGAGCGGCTCTTGGGAGGGAGAAGGGGGGCCCAGGGTTGCCATTGGAGGGCTCTGCCCAGGTGCTTGGGTCAGGCTGAGAAGATACACTTGGTGAACAAAGACCCAGCTTGGGGTGCATCCCCATTCATCTTTATGGCGGGTAATAACATGGGGTGTGGCAAACCCTCTTCATTCTACCCAACCCAGCCACTTGGCTTCTTCTCCAGTTAGTCTGAGGGCAAGCAGCTGACACTCCTCTACCCCAGGCAGGTGGCCTCTCCTATGGAAATGAGCCAATTAAAGGAGACTATAGAGGGGCACAATTGGCCAGCTTCTTAAGCTGTGGCTCAGCTATAGAATTTAAGATAGAGAGGTGATGAACAGGAGAATTTTCAGCTGCATAATTTTTGACCCAGTACATTAGTAGTGTGAGTTAAAACAGAGGGGATTTTGGCATGTGAATCTTTTTCCTTTCTTTGAGTCGCAAGTGCCAGGAAACAAATTGAGAAGTGTGAAGTAACAGAGCAGTGGTTTTTTTCTGTACATCTTTTTAACACTGCTAATGAAGGGCTTTCCACATTATGGCCCGTGTCTATTACAGCCCTCATTTTGTATCTACTTACAGGATTAGAAAGATTAAGTGCTAATTAGAGCACTGAGGATTAATAACTGCTACTTCTGCAATGCACATTCTTCTTAATCTTGTCTTTAATTCCAGCAGAGATTGGTCCATGCTACAAAGCCAGAGTTTGCCAAAGATTACTAAAGATGTAATAGAAGGTGCTGAATATTTGTTTTCTTGTATATACTGAATAGGCATCATCCTAGGAAGGATTATGGCTAAAGAAGGAATTACAGGGATGGTAGGAAAAAGCATGTTTTGTTTCTGAAGAAAACAAAAAGCTGTGTCTTCATTGTTCCATTAGAAGCACTGCTAACCCAGCTTTCCCCCTTTTTACATTTTCATATCTATAACTTCTAATTTGAGCATTGTTAATTCAAAGTATATTAAAATACTACTGAAATGATACATACGGTAAAGTGAGAACTAGGAATATGTGAAAATGGCAAATAGAGAAAAATTGGCCACTGTCTTTTCACTGACTTGACTGGGGAAATCATGGTGCTGTTCATTAGTGGGATAGTTTCCTTCTGTTCTCATGTTAAAGCTCAGTTGTAACATACTGATAGTCATATATTTGCAAATAAGTTTAGAACTATTTCGTTACTTGAGGGGAACGCATAAATCAGCTCAATACAGCAGTTGTTCATGTGTAAAACATGGCTAGGATCTTTTCCAGAGAGGAAAGACTTAGAGGAAGGTTTTCATTTCCAGCGAACAAAGGACTTACTTTGCACACAGGTGTTACAGGGCTTGTCTCCGAATTCATGGATCACTGCTAGTTTCAGATGTCAGGACACAAAAATGGGTCAAAGGCACTGTGAGATGACTTGCAGCTAGTTAAAGGAGTTTGAGGTCAAGGCTGCTAATGTCAGAGCTCTCATTTTCCACCAAGTGACACCAGATGTACCAGGATCTCATTCAATTACGTATTTCCCACTGCAACTAAAAGAGCAGGTTGGGTTCTGCACAAGGGGGCTGACTACAACATTTTTTGTTTTATTCTAGGATAGAGTAGCCTCTCATCTCTTGGGTGGAGGATGGGATCCACTTGCTCAAAAGCACAGAGCAAGGATCATCCATTAGGATCAAGCAGGATCTGCAAGGAGGGGAGGTAGAGCATGGTCCTTCTCCATGCTGTCTGCAGAGGCTTTGAAGCAGTATTACTTCCATGAACAGAATGACAGTTGCACACAGTCCCCTGTGAGGCAGACACAGCCTAAAAACTGGTTCCTCATTTCATTGAGAAGGCAGTTAACCTTTCGGGTTTGCTCCTCATCTTCTGGAGCCTGAATGGTTTTTAGAGAAGGTGTAGGCACAGCTGTGACAAGGCTGTTGTTCTCCCTCCAGCCTTGTAAAGAATTATTAGGTGTGTTTCCTGGGCTTGCATTTAATGCAGAGGTACCTTGTGCAAGAAGGCCTGGGCCTCTTTGGAACAGGAAACTCCCAGGCATGTGGGCCTGGTTTTCAGGACACCTTCCCAGGATTTTGTTAAGATTGTGGAGGAGCTGCAAAGAGTCAAATTACTCTGTCCCTGTGTAATGAAATGATCAGGGACAAAGTCTAAGACCCCTAAAGAGTTTTCCTTCCTCAGACCTCCTACTGTGTGTGACCAGAGCCAATCTTCTCTCTGTTAAATCAGTTCTTAGTAGATAATTCCCAGAGAATTACTGATGCTTAATAAATTCTCCGATCTGCCCATTCAAAACAGTTTAGCATTAAGAGGGCTCTCTGCTGAAAACTATATGAAAACCATCTTGAGTGTATGAAAAACCCTTCTCCAGAAGTCTTTAGAGAAGACCTGGGAGGAGAGACAGGGAATGGGAGCAAATATTGCAGCAATGATCACTGATAAATATACCAGTCGACTGTGGATGTAACAGGCCACCTTTTAGAAACAGAGTGGGACTGTCCTACAGAAATCCTATTTTAGCCTATGTGTGCAACATATTTCAGGACATTAGACATCTGATGTCTCCTCCTGCCCCCAAACACCAAACTGTGCATGACCACAGACTACAGCCTCTTCATTCTTCCTCCCAGAAGAAACCCTTGTCAGTGTCAAATACATTATTCTGCACAACAAAACCCACAGAAATACATTTTCCAAAGCCAAGCCCTTATCCTAATTCTGTACTACATAAAATTAACATGAGCCAGCTGGTGAAGAAAGCCTTTAGCGGTATACACCTAACATCTGTAGCTTGCTAAGAGTGGAACACAGACCCACCACACCTGGTACCTGCCTGATATGGCTGTCCTGGAGAATATGTATTTTAACAAGCTGTACTTTACTAAGTGTACTTCAGGAAGGGATTGGCAAGAACAAGGGATTGCAGCTGATTTCACTTCTGTATTATTCCCCTGGATTTTTATCATAATACCTATAACAGTTTTTAAGGCTTTTTTTAAAAACATTTGTAGATAATATCTTTCTTTCCAACTTTTTATATAATAGCTTGGTGTCTTCTCAGACTCCCTTCATCAGCACTTACATTCATACAGCTTTTCAGTCACACAACTCAAGCATCTTCTATTAAGTATAATTCTTGCCTCAGACAAAAGATCAGGTGAGTGGTTTTCTACAGCTCACACCAGCATCCCTCCCTCACCTCCAGCATCCCTTAGGCACGACGCGTCGGTTCATGGCTTCGCCACCAGAGGGAGCTGCCTGAATGCCTTTGAGAGATTTTAATGCCCAATTTAAATTTAAAAAAATAAATAAATATTCCACCTTTGAAATCTGTTATTTAGAAAAGGGGATGTAGTTGTGGCAGACATAAAAGGGAATTATTGAAAGACTGTTATACAGTGCAATGCCTTGGACCTTTGCTCCGCTTCGTTCTAGTCTCATCCAATCTTGTACAGTCTGGTACAACAGTACAAAATAAGCTTTGTTGATTTAATCAAACAAAGCAGTCTTGAATTAGGGTGTTTATGCCAGCTATTGAGATCCACAGTATGACTCTGATGGACTGAGGTTTGAGAAGAAAAGGCAAACTAGATTTTTATAGCTAACTAAGAACACTCAGTGATACATGACACTGCCTAGGATAGACCACGTTTCTTACAAAATTAGTGTCCATTAGTACTAATACTAAGGCTCTGTCTCTTTAAAAACTGAACTTCTGCTTTAACACTGATTCATCTTTAGTTGTCTCCTCTTTTTAGTAGTAAGTTCTATCCCAGTTGTGCTCTACTTTCCAACACCACCTTTTGTTTACAGAAAAGGGTCCCTGCTTTCCCCCAGTTATGCCTAATGCTTTTCCATCACACACATTTTCATGTATCCTGACACATATGTTGCATGCATGGCGATGCACAAACGTGCATCTGTATTTCCCGTGAAATGAGGGATTCAAAGCTATACTCAGGTCCAGACTTGTCTTATCCTCTTCAGACTGGAGCTGAGCTCTAGGATTCTCTGGAAGGGAAAAGCCAAAGTAAGCTATTTAACTTAACCCCCAGCTTCTGATCCATGAGCACTAGACAGATTGAGCATGGGAAAGCTCAAGTATGGTCTTGCTTAGTTCTGGGACTGGCTTTTCTTAAGTACAGCATGCATTCACAAAGCTAGAGCTGAGCTACAGTCAGACACGGGAAGGCACAGCAGGCCTGGTGCAGAATTTGCTGTGCTAGAGGTCTGCTGCACATTATCTTAGGGGACAGGCAGAGCCAGAGCTCCACACTGGTTAAACCTGGAAATCTCAGCCCCTAACATTCAAAGTAAAAATAACTTTATCTGTGGATTTTATCATGGAACTTCCAAAGGCCTGACTTGTTTTCACAGCACTGGGGCTTGTTAGCCCTAGTCACAGGTAACTCCTCATCCAATTACCGAAACACGAAGTAGGACACAGTCCTCACATGGTGTCAGTGTATGACACTTTTAGGCATACACAGTTTACTCAATAATGAGAAACCCACATTAATATGCCTACAGATTAGCAGGAGAGCATCTCAAGAGCAGCACAAAGGAATTCCAGCCACTCCAGCCAGTAAGTCAGCTTCAATGGGGGCCCAACTCAAATGCAAACACACATAGCATGGGGAGTAAACAAGAAGAGTTAGAGATGTGCGCACGCCTTCAGGACTATGGCCTTACTGGCATCACAGAGATGTGGTGGGATGGCTCCTATGACTGGAGTGTTGGAATGGAAGGATACAGGCTTTTTAGAAAGGACAGGCAGGGGAGACGAGGAGGGAGTGTCATCCTCTATGTCAATGGCCAGCTGGAGCGCACGGAGCTCCTCCTGGGGATGGATGAGGAGCTGACCGAGAGCCTATGGGTCAGGATTAAAGGGAGGGCAGGGCCAGGTGACATTATAGTGGGGGTCTGCTACAGGCCACCCGACCAGGAAGACTAATCAGATGAGGCCCTCTATAGACAGATAGGAGCAGCCTCACATTCACAAGCCCTGGTCCTCATGGGGGATGTCAACCACCCTGATATTTGTTGGAGGGACAACACAGCAGGACATAAGCAATCCAGGCAATTCCTGGAATGCATTGATGACAACTTCCTTCTCCAAGTGATAGAGCAGTCAACGAGGAGAGGTGCTATGCTGGACCTTGTTCTCCCCAACAAGGAGGGGCTGGTGGGGAATGTGAAGCTCAAGGGCAGCCTTAGCTGGAGTGACCATGAAATGGTGGACTTCAAGATCCTTAGGGCAGTGAGGAGGACGCACAGCAAGCTCGCTACCCTGGACTTCAGGAGAGCAGACTTTGGCCTCTTCAGGGATCTGCTTGGTGGAGTACCATGGGATACAGCCCTGGAGGGAAGAGGGGCCCAAGAAAGCTGGTTAGTATTCAAGATCACCTCCTCCAAGCTCAGGAGTGATGCATCCCAACAAAGAGCAAGTCAGGCAAAAATGCCAGGACGCCTGACTGGATGAACAAGCTGCTCCTGGACAAACTCAAACACAAAAAGGAAGCATACAGAGGGTGGAAGCAAGGACTGGTAGCCTGGGAGGAATACAGAGATATAGTCCCAGCAGTCAAGGATTAGGTTAGGAAAGCTAAATCCCCAATAGAATTAAATCTGGCCAGGGACATCAAGGGCAACAAGAAAAGCTTCTATAGGTATGTCAGTGATAAAAGCAAGACTAGGGAAAACTCCAGGCTAGGAGACTCCCTCTCCAGAAGGAAACAGGAGACCTGGTTACCCAGGACATGGAGAAGGCTGAGGTACTTAACAAATTTTTTGCCTCAGTCTTCACCAGCAAGTACTCCAGCCACACTGCCCAAGTCACAAAAGGCGAAGGCAGGGACTGAGAGAACCAAGAACTGCCCACCGTAGGAGAAGATCAGGTTCGAGACCATCTAAGGAATCTGAAGGTTCACAAGTCCATGGCACCTGATGAGATGTATGCATGGGTCCTGAGGGAACTGGCAGATGAAGTGGCTAAGCCACTATCCATCATGTTTGAGAAGTTGTGGCAGTCCGGGGAAGTTCCCACTGACTGGAAAAGGGGAAACATAACCCCCAATTTTAAGAAGGGAAACAAGGAAGACTCGGGGAACTACAGGCTAGTCAGTTTCACCTCTGTGCTTGGCAAGATCATGGAGCAGATCCTCCTGGACACTATGCTAGTGCACATGGAAAATAAGGAGGTGATTGGTGGCAGCCAACATGGCTTCACTAAGGACAAATCATGCCTGACAAATTTGGTGGCCTTCTACAACAGGGTTACAGCGTTGGTGGACAAGGGAAGAGCAACGGACGTCATCTACCTGGACTTGTCCAAAGCATGTGACACTGTCCCACATAACATCCATGTCTCTAAATTGGAGAGACATGGATTTGACAGATGGACCACTTGGTGGATAAGGAATTGGATGGATGGTTGCACTCAAAGAGTTGCGGTCAACAGCTCGATGTCCAAATGGAGAGCAGTGACGAGTGGTGTTCCTCAGGGGTCGATATTGGGACCGATGCGGTTTAACATCTTTGTCAGTGACCCGGACAGTGGGATTGAGTGCACCCTTGGCAAGTTTGCCAACAACACCAAGCTGTGTGGTGCAGTTGACACGCTGGAGGGAAGGGATGCCATCCAGATGGACCTTGACAGGCTTGAGAGGTGGGCCCATGAAAACCTCGTGAAATTCAACAAGGGCAAGTGCAAGGTCCTGCACATGGGTCGGGGCAATCCCAAGCACATATACAGGCTGGACAATGAGTGGATTGAGAGCAGTCCTGCAGAGAAGGACTTGGGGGTACTGATGGATGAAAATCTAGACATGAGCTGGCAATGTGTGCTTGCAGCCCAAAAAGCCAACTGTATCCTGGGCTGCATCAAAAGAAGCACGGCCAGCAGGTCGAGAGGGGTGATTCTGTCCCTCTACACTGCTCTGGTGAGACCCTACCTGGAGTACTGCGTTCAGCTCTGGAGCCCCCAACATAAGAAGGACATGGACCTCTTGGAGTGGGTCCAGAGGAGGGCCATGAAGATGATCAGAGGGCTGGAGCACCTCTCCTATGAAGACAGGCTGAGAGAGTTGGGGTTATTCAGCCTGGAGAAGAGAAGGCTCTGGGGAGACCTTATAGCAGCCTTTCAGTACTTAAAGGGGGCCTACAGGGAAGTTGGGGAGGGGCTCTTTAACAGGGAGTGTAGTGATAGGACAAGGGGTAATGGTTTTAAACTGAAAGAAGGTAGATTTAGATTAGATATTAGGAAGAAATTCTTTACTGTGAGGGTGGTGAGACACAGGAACAGGTTGCCTGGAGAGGTTGTGGATGCCCCATCCCTGGAAGTGTTCAAGGCCAGGCTGGATGGGGCTTTGAGCAACCTAGTGGAAGGAACCTAGCTTTGAGTCTAGTGGAAGGTGTTCCTGCCCATGGCAGGGAGGTTGGAATGAGATGATCTTTAAGGTCCCTTCCAATGCAAACCATTCTATGATTCTGATTCTATACATGAAGCACTCCACTATCAAGCTAGTCAGTGAAGAGCTAGTCAATGCAGTCAATGGTACGTAGAGAGAGTTTTGGTTCACCCTACAGTAGTCACTTACATTTGGTATCACACACAGATATCTAAACTCATGTGTCTTGGTCTCATGAGCCTTAGACTGTGAGAACAATTCCCCTCTCCTGCCCCAATGCTTTAAAAAGGATAACTTTCAGGAACATTAGTTCAGAGAATTACAGTGTCAGAGAGATGCAGAACCCAACCCAGCCTCTGGAGTTTCACCTCTGTTTCGCCACTTCATTCCAGTCTACTTCCAAATGGAGTAGAGAACTTATTTTTCCTCTTTCCCTGATAGCCAAAATATCCTCAGTGCTTGAATACAGCAGATAAACAGATGGACCACAGGCATGAATTGTGTTCTTTGCCAGAACTGGGCAAACATTTGTGATGTAGGATGAGGTTATCCTGCTCAGGAGGAGTGTATGGTAACGCATTTGTTTTCCCCACACGAACAACCACCTGTTGAAGATGATAAACAGGTGAAGTACATAGGACCTCCATTGTTCTAGAAAGTCAGATCTTCTTCCCCTGTATATGGGATCTACTTTTTCAGAAATGCATTTCAGACTAACCTGTTTGCAGTGACAGTCTGGCAAGCCAGAGAAGTGAGAACATCTCATTTTATCGATGAAGAAGTACCTTCTACTTCATGAAAGAGGAATGACAACATTCCCGACACTGGCCAGCAAAGCCAGAGAGCTCACAGACCTTCACCTTCTTGCTGCCCCCCTGTTTTTGAGGGAAGCCAGATCAGAGGAGTATCTCTCTTCTCAGTGCAGGGACAGTGTGATGTTTTCCACACTGAGATTTTGCCTCTTGGCCCATTAAAGAGCAGGAGAACAGTAAGCTGGAGCTGAGGTGGGCACCCAGCAGAGTTTGAATGGGCAGGCTGTTTTCCTATCTGAAAAGGTAGCTTGCAGGCAGACATACAGACCTCCTTCCACTGTTGTACGGCAGTGAGGGATTCATCCTGGGAGAGGTCAGGCCATGGCTTTTCTGTTGCTGCATTCTCCAAAGTGTGCCTTCAGCAAAGGGCAGTTCTGCAGTGCTTTGGAGGGTCCAACCATCAAAGGCTACATGGGGCTGCCATTCTGGGGCAACGTGAGAGTCTCTGTACAGTGAAGGAATGTGTCCCAGAGACCTCTCAGAAAACATCTGGCATAGTCTAGGTCTTAATCAACTCCAGAATGGAAAAAGCAGCACAAGTGAAATGTCTCTCAATGCCTACAAATACCTAAATTCAAGTCCAGTTATAGAAGAAGGAGGGGAAGAAGGAGGGGAAAAGTAAAGACCACTTTTTTTCTTGGGCTCCGGAGCTAAGATCTGGGTGTTTTTGAAGTCATCCTACAGGGAAGAAAAGAAAAGTCTGAAGCTTACTGTGACCTAAATAAAGCAAAAGAATTAGGTACTTGTGATCAAAGGGTTGAATGATGCATATACACATGTCCCTAAATAATAGAGTGGGTGGGGGAAATGACATGTCATTATTCTCTGAAATAAACTGAATTACCTGTTCTGAAAAGAGGAGTTAATCTGTTTTTATACAGTGAAGAATAATGCCACATTATTTCTTCTAAAATTAGCAGCTGACAAGCTGAGACTTCAATGCTTATAGCATCTGGCTCCCTGGCACCACACTGTACTTACCACAATGAAGCTTTCCTTTACCAGTTTTATAAGCTTTGGGGGGGAATAGCCATTACCACAAAGGCCTACATCCACTGAGCTCCAGAACAGCAGTAGGTCTAAGTTACCTCAGAGTTTCTTTCTTTCTTTCTAGAGAAGCAATATACAGAAAATCTGATACTGACATTTCAAAAAAGCTGCAGATCTTTGAATGGACTCAAAGTCCTCTTTCAGTGGCTTAATTGTACAGGAAAGATCTTTCCAACCAGCTGTACCCTTCATTAGTTGTCTTCCAAACCAGAAGCAAGCATGTGACAATCTCATCCTAAAATTCTGCATTTTGACATTTCCAGTGTCCAAGGCAGGCAGCAAAAGAGTGAATTCTGAAAGCTGAAGTCAGACTCATCTAAGTAAATAAGGGGTTTCTTTTTTTCTTTTCTCAAACTCTAAGGCTTCAGATACTGAATAACTGAGCACATAACCATAGTACTGGCTGAACAATTTATCTTAAAAAGATAATGGCTATATTTTATCACATGAACGCATAGGAACAGTGTAGAGACTTCTCCTCAAAACTGCTCTCCCGAGGAATTCCCCTCTGTTTGCTGTTCATGTTTAGAGACAGTATGAAGGGTTCAGCATTCATAAAGAGGCTTGGGAGATTGAAAACCTGAGAAGTCATTTCCATCAGACCTGGAAGACCAAAATCACAGATCTTATTTCCCCTCTAGAGAGTTTCCAATTAAATACCACTTCAATGGAATAACCAAACATCTCCTTTACTGATGCAGGGCCATATTCGTGTCCAAGTTATTTGCAGAGAATTCCCTAGTGACAAATTGGAAAGGAAATAAAAGCTAAACTTTCTCGCCCACACATCTGAGGGAAGTGATTGGGTGATGTCTTCTCTGTGTTTAAATATTAAAACTTCACTTTCATTGATGTTTTTTCCTTGACTGTGGTGACACAGAGATATGAAAGATAATAAATCCAGTCACCAAAACCACTTATCACCATTTGACCTTTCCCATCACAGGTTTGGCCTAGGTAGTTTAAAGTCCACGACTTTTTACGTTTGCACTTATCTTCCTTCACACAAGTGAGCAATGAGAGCTTCCTCTGTGTTGGGAGAACCAAGACAAGCCACATAGCCCTCTGTGCTTGCTGTCCTGATTGCCAGGCTCCACAGCAGCACACTGGTGTTTTGTTTTTTTTTTTTCCTTGAAGGGTAGGAGATTGTCCTCTTGTCTACCCAAGAAAAGGATTTTGTAATTGTTGAAGAGCTCCTTGGAAAAAAGCGAGAAGGACTTATTGGAAGAAGTTGCTTCCTCAAGAGAGGTTGGCCTGTTCAGAAAGGCTTGTCAGCTAATGAGTGCTGGAGTTGCAGGCCTGAGAGAGGTAAACACATCAAAGCTATGTCTTCAACTCCCCATATCCATAGGCTCTTGCACTGGACAAAGGCCCTGCGTCAGGGAGGAAGGGCATCCTCTCCATCTGATCTAACAATGACTCCATGATAATGCCCCAGGGTTGAGCACCTACTGGTCTCAAGCCAGGAAGGCAAGGCCTCAGGGGCAAGCCCCATTTTCTCGAGGCTTCAGCAAGCCCTCAGAGACGAGCAGAGATGAGCTGGATAGAACTAGAGAGGCTTGTGAGGCAACCTCTCCCTCTGAGAAGGCAAAGCTGTCAGGACATGCTGCTCAAGCAGCAGCATCAAAGCAACAGGGTTGTCTATGCTTGAAGGCACTATTTCAGACAACAGATGACTAGGGTAAACTTGTGGTCTGGGAAAGTAGAATCTGAGTATCTAGCTCAGCAGTTTTCATTTCTGGTTTCTTAAAGGCAGACCTGGTAACCCAGTTGCAGAAAAAAAGCTGGTTATGTTAATCACTGTATCTTCCCTGACGGTAACTTATATTTAAACAGGTTTACTTGCACATCTTTTGCAACCTATTTCAATCTTCTTTTTCTGTATGGAGCCTGGTGAAGTTCCACACTATCTGCTGCAGGAAAGCACCCAATTGTTGAACTCTTCTTGATCCTTCATTGTTAACAGCAAAAATGACAGTCAAGACTGTCTTCAGTTTTTCTTCTTCTACCTGCTTTGTAATAGTGTGTAAATTACATCAGGCTAATGTACAGTTTTACATTCAGTTTAAATGGTTTCAACTGACCTGCAATCAGTGTTCTGCAGTACAACCCTGGCAAGTGTCTAGTCTAAGGAAGAGATACACCAGCACTCCCCTACTAACTACTCCACGTATTTACTTACCAAAGGGAAAGCCAAACAACTATCGAACAGCTCCATGAGTACAGGTAATATATCTGTCAGCAGAGAGAAAGCAGGACTGTCCACATTAAAGTATGTAAGCCTCCTTTTTCAGCACATGGAGCTAAACTGTAACTTCTCCTAAGATTCACCTACTGGAGGGGGGGACAGTTACACTGACCATGTATCTGAGGGCAACTTTCCATCACTGTCTCTTTACAAAGCATGCAATGAATAACTTCCTTGAGAAGGAAAGAAAAATGGAATAAAGCACTATCTTAACTATATTCATAATGATTTATCTGAAAATATGTTCTCATTAAACTGGCAGGTAACCACAACCCATTGTAAGGCAGAAGTAGTTTGGTTCCACCTGAATTTAAAGTCATTATTACAATTATTCTCACCAAAACAGCCATTAATCACATAAACAATACTTGGCTTGCAGAAAATATGTGATAAGTAGCTATATTATGATTTACTATTATTTTTCTTACATGCTTTAACTCTTACTCGAATACTTATTTTCTATGAAAATTTTTTAGAAAAAAAAAAAATCTTACCTTCAGATTGATGTGTGGCAAGAGGTGTCTGTGTCTCCTTGGAGTATGATACCACCTCCCGAGGTAAGAAATCAACCTGGGTAATCTTTGACACCCCTAGTTTGTGCAGTCTGCGTCTAAGATGGAATACATGACATCAAAAGGTTAGTCATGTTAAATGTAAATCATCAGCAGGAACAAGAGTGTTTGCTTTTATGAACAGGATCAAAAAAATACTTCAGTGTTTACTAAGATGAAACACAATACACTATGCATAAGAAGTACCTAACTGCAGTGAAGAAAATTAACCTGGGAACCATTTGCCATAATAAAGTACAGTTACTGAACCTTCAGATCACGCTGCTGAGAGGGACTGTAAGTGGGAGAGAGAAATGACCTGCTTGTGCCCCTTGTAACATGCAACAAAATTCTCTTTCATACCATCCTTACTACAATGTTCTGCCTGCTCAAAAGAGTTAATCCTCAACCTGAGATACACAATAGTGGAAAGAGCACAGTGGGTGTAAACCAGGCTGGATTAGAACTGTCAGATGTTCACCTGAGAGTGATAATAGAGCCTTTAATTGGCAAGGTGGTTAATTTCCATAAAGAAGGAGATTCTCCCTTCTACAGGAGTCATTAGTAGTGGAATTGATGTAGGTTTATGATTAATAGAGTCCTAATGCAAGGGTTAGAGGGGAGCTCCAAGATACAGCTGGAACAGGGCACATATAGCCTTCTCTTTTTATTACTTCCCTTACTTTAAATAAGCTGTATGAAATAAATCAGTAAAGCCAATTAACTGTAAGTGGGTAAGTGAAAAAGAAGAGAGACAGCTGAATGTGGTCATGAACACTTTTAGTAATACACAGTTCACTCAACAGTGGGGGGAAAAAAATCAATTTATTTCCTGAATATTATTTGACTGTCTGTAGGGAGGGAAGAATAAACAAATGGTTACTTGCAAGTGTTTTACTGGAAAAAATGTCAACTTTCAGCAGAGAAAAGAATATGTACATAATAAACAAATCAACTGAATAAGTCCAGTTGCCTAGATCAACAAGTGCAAGCACACTTATACATTTATGGAAAATAAATTCATGGACACAATGTTTCTGAACTGCCATGTCATTAGAGAGCGCGATTTGGAAAAGCAGAAAATTCATATGCATTATCCATATCCTCTCCATTTTCCAGACTGTCAGAAGAAGAGAGGTCAAAGGGGTTTTGATCTAATTAAGTTACAATGGTTTAGGTATTCAATTAAGATTGATGTCTGAAAGGAAATGAGAGTCTCAAAAGGAAATTGTCATCATTGGATGACACCTCCTGAACTCTTCAGCTAGTTAATGCTACATCAGCTATACATTTTTCTAATCTATCTTACTGGCTGAGTTGTTATTAAGCTGAATGCAATTAGATTCAGCAGGTAATCAGTATGAATCAGCCATATCACATAACAAACCACTAAAGGAGAAATAATTGTTGCAGCTCTGAGTCTTTCTTCTTTTCAAAGAGGAAAAATTAACACATCTCCCTCCTTACAACAATCTGTGACTTCGCCAATATGAACAAAAGCTACAGTTGTCTGAAAATCCTACAGAAAAACTTCTAACGTATTACTGGGGGCAGAAAAACTTCTACAGCTTGTGATATACTTCAGCTAACAAAAGTTTCAGTAGCGTTACATTTTTGTAGCTGCTTTAACTGAGGGTTTGCGTGAATTCAAGATTTAATAAATATCTCACCCCAGCAAAATCTCATGTGCTTTTCCCTCCTTCAGCACCAGACGTGCAATCTCTGTTGCCTACTTGGTCAGTTACACTTTCCTATGTAACCAGTCCCCTGCTGCCCCAAGCTACTGGTTCCACTTGACCAAGATTCTTAAGCCTTCTGCATTGAAAGAGCTTCTTGACAGTGGTCTTGGTTAAGCATAATCTCTAATTAATCATGTGCCTAATCTGGGCCTAATTAGAACCTCACCTAATTCTAATGAGTTTCACTTGAGGTCACTCTGTATGTCCTCAACAGCCTGAGGATGGGGAACATTGATCCTAATGGAGAGTTGGATTTAACTACTAGTTGGGTTAGCCTCCTTGTAGACTGCTAATCAAGAAGTGGGCTACATTCCAGAGCACTGTGCTGAGAGAATGTGTGGAATTTTTCACCTAAAACATTTCTAATTTGGGAACTGCTGGTGCCTGTACAACTGTCTAGCGTCACCAATATCCTGGTAATTACTGAAAAAAGGGTGGTCTTTCTTATCTGAAGGAATGTAGTCTCTTAGTTCTTTTTTGCCCCTGTTAAGCAACCTGCAACGGTTCTCGTGTAACTAAAAGTTGGCCTAGCCCCTTGGTCCCAAGCACACAGGGACAACTGGAGCATCCTTTCAGTATCTGGACTCTAACAAATATGGATTATAATGTTCTAGTCTCTAGTTCTTTTTAGGGCAGCAGTAAACTGTCTATTGCTTTCCCATCCCCATTTTTCATCTGAGGTGCTCATAATTCTTATCATTTACAGTTTGCTGAATATTCATCTTAGAGAGCACATAAGCTTTGAAGGATTCCTTTCAAAACTGTCTATGGGATGTCAGTAGGAGGACAGTAACTAAAGTCCATGCATTAAAATTGATTCCTCTCTCTGTAGGTGGCAGAAGAAAGATGTATCTGCTAGAAGTGTTTTGCTACACACATCATTTAATTGCTGACTGCAGGATTTCTTTTGCATTGGTATTTTTTCAAATCTAGTCTCATGACACCAGAGGGAAGTCTGGTCCTCTCTCTAACTCTGCCTTGGTTTTGAAGACAGTTTTCTTTCAAAAGAGGCAGGACTTCCCATCCAGACTATACCTGTGGATTTACTCTTTCGCGTGCTTCTTTTATGAGTGGTCAGTGCAAAGACAGAAAAAGTGTGAAGTCTGTGGCTATACGCAGGGTTATCTTTTCGCAAATCAAACAAAGGAACTTGCTTTGCACAGCTGTTTGAGGAACCTTGCTCCTAGGAGTTCTCATCTTTTAATCCAAACTTCCGGGAAAGGGCAGCTGAGATTTCTAAAAGGTTTCTGTATATTAAAACAGCTCCAAAAGCTCTATCTTTTTGGTACAGTCCAGGTAAAGTTGTAGAAGCTGGATCTGTTTGAAGCCACACTCAGGTAGAAATTACAACATTCATAGTAGTTCTGGATGTGGAGAAACCCTGTTTAGAAAGCTCTCTGGATACTTTGCAGTCCTTCTGATCTTTCCTGGTGAAGAGCCCTAACATTCCTAACTGCAGCTGGGAGCACTGTTAATCAGTAGTTAAAGGGAAATTGTTGTTTTTCTTATAGAATGGTGAATAAATTTCACATGAACTAGTAAAAGCATAAGATGCTTGCCTGGAGATTCAGACAGGCAAGCGCTTAAGTTCATAGGTAGAGCAATTTCTTCAACATAGAGATTTGGTTTTGAGTATGACTCAAGTTCTGAACTTGAGGGACTGCTAGCTATCCTTTTTAGAGGAACAGTTTATCCTAAATATCTCTGCAGTTAGGCATTTCTAAATTATTTAAATTAACTAATCTTTTCAGATGCTTGGGGTAGAGAAGTTCCACCCCATACTAGGAAATATTAATTTTAGCTTTAGCACCATTTTAAAAATACTTGATTGGCCTGAACTCAACTAAGATAGCAATTACTCTTGGACTATGACCATATTTAAATGCACAATTATAAGCATATATAAAGTTCCTAAGGAAAAAGGGGAAACTGTTACTGCATGTGGAAACAGCATAACTATGGCAGACAGGAAGGAGGGGAAAAGTACCTTGCAAATGATTCAGAGAGAAAGGTCTGAATCAACAGGTACAAACAAGGCCAATGTAGCTGTACATGCACATTTAAGTGCCACAATAATAACATTTCATCTGTAATGAAATAGTTATTTGTATTGTGTTTCAGGCAACAGAAATAGCAGCTTATCTTTTCATGAGCTTCTTTAAATAGAAGGGTTTTTTCCACAAAGATGCTTTGCTGAAGCTTCTTACTGATGAAACCAAAAAAAGGAAACTTAAATTATGGTCTTTTTGAGTCAACAAAGCAAATGAAAATCACATAAAACCAGCTCAGCTGGGAAGCATTTTCAACATAATTCTTGCAAAGAAATGATAAACAAATAACAAAAAGAGCTGACATATACCCAAGTTCTGAGTCAGACTGGAGCTGCAGCACTGAGGGGTCTGTGTCCCATTGCAAGGTCCTAGGGTGGTAATCAGCCGTGCAGCACAAAGGGAGGCGGGAAAAAAGAACACACAGAATTAACTGAAAGGATGAACAAAACCCCATCTCAGTAGTTACATGCTCTATGTAGTACATTCAACCTCCAAGTGCAAGGGACAGCCACGCTATGTCAAATAAGGTTTGTGTGTCAAACTGTGACAAGGCAGGCAACTTATTAAAACTACAAATTATTGGTAAACAAAGGGAAGAAGCTGGGTTTCCTTTCAGATATTGGTTAATGAAACATATTTTTTTCTTTTTCTGAAAGATTTCTAACTCTTTAACTATGGTTGGATACATTCACAATAATCTGTAAAATCTGCGGGCACAATTTATTGTAATCATGTTTTTATGATAAACTGGACTGAGCACTTGCCATGAACTCCACTCAATAGTCTAGCTCTTCACACACTCCTGAGACTGACAGTAAGCCATTCTGTAAAAGAGTGCTCTGGGCGCAAATATCGCCTAGCGCATATGCCAACAAATGCCAAACTGACACCAGCTCTGACATATTCTGGGGGCATCTGGGACAAATAAATTCTTCTTCTTTTCCTCCAGATAAAATTTCTGGGAAAGGGGGAGTGATACATCCAGGGAAATCAAATCTATGACAGTCTCTTAATGGACTGCTGTCATATGGGACTGTCACCAAATGTATGAATGCTCCAGAGGTGTGGTCTGTAGTGAAGACATTTTTCCTTGCATTGCAGTGGAACTTGCCATGTTACCACATCTAAAACACTTTGCAAGCACTCACAGAGCCTTTCTGGAGTCCTGTGAAATTATAATCCCCCAATTTAGAAATACAAAAATTGACATATTGAGGCCAACATTTTCAAAAGTGCCCACTCATTCCCTGTCTCTTGATTTTATTTTATTTTTCCTCCCTCGGGAAGCCACATCTCGTATGCAAGAAAACTGTGAGAATCTATGACGGAATCAGGAATACAAGTTTGGCTCCTGAGCACCTTTTCCTGTAGTATGAACGCTAGATTATGCACTGCTCTCACTAGCAGAGGCTGAAGCAGAGGAAAGTGCTCCTTCACTGAAGCAAGCATGTCAAGCAGACACGCAGGATAATGATAGTCCTCAAAATTAAAAACTCCCCTCATTTCTCCTGAATATAAATTTTGAGGATACAGAGAACATAGTATTACCACGTTCAGCCAAAACCAGCTGTATAACCAGCCATGCTCAATTTACACAAGCCTTTCTGCAACAATAGCAACTTCTGCCAATGAATCACTCATATATACCAACAAGTTATTGAATTAGGTTAAAAATAGATCTCTTAAAGACATATAATTATGCTACCTCCTGTACTTAGTAAACTCACCCATTCTATTACCTATGTTAACTCACTCTCTGCAGAGACAGACAAGGGCATGTGCTGCATGCACTCTGTCATGTCAGAGTGAAAGAGAATCAATCTCAACACCCTGTACATCCAAAAAGAAGGAAGAATTGTAATGCAAAGGTGCTTTCCCATACAACGTAAGGGCACTTATTCCCCTCAACTTCTTATGATCCATAGTGCTGTGTATTGGCATGAAAGACTTCACAGTGATACAGAAAGACTTCTCCAAAATGAAACTGTATTACAAAAGGGTCAGAGGCAAAATCATACAGTAATAAAGAACAGATTTTTCCTTGTAACTTGACTGTAGCTCAAGTACAGTGGAAACTGGACATAAGGATCTGAATGGCTGATGCAAGGCAAAGGCATCAGTGACTAATGCATTATAGTTAGAAATGCTATCTGTGTGAATTACTCTGGTAATGTCACCAAGGTCAGTAGCATATATTAGGACTTGCTATGTAAATGCCAGTTTCTAATCTTACAGCTGCCTAGGGGCTGCTTATACACACATACCCAGGTTTTCCTAACACTTAAAAGAAAACATACATAACTCATTTCAGTTTTTCCCCTCCCTCCATCCACTTTCAAACCTACCAAATTCCCCAAGGGATAAAGACTATTCCATCAGAAAGAACTCCGTTATCATCTGATTAAAACAAGAGCTTGCAACAGGTCTCTAAAGAGGCACACCCTTATATTTCATCTCTAAGAATCCAGACCAGGCTACATTTACCTGGTACCCAGCTGAATGCCTAAACAAAATAAATTTAGAGATCTCACACACTCAAGACAGCACTCAAATCCCCAAAATATGAGAACAGCAACACCTATAGTTCAGGCCATCATTTGTTACATGCAGACCATACATGTAGTGGAGACATGTTCTTCCCTTAAGTACTTCATTATCTGGATTCTGACATAGAGACTTCACCATTCTTGACATTGATACCTACTTTTAATAGGAATTCTCCTTGACTCCTGATTACACCTGTTTTCAACAGTTTTAGTGCATCTGCGAAACATTTCCTAGATTTGTGCTCCAAACAGCAATTGTTCTCTCTGCATCATCGTGTTACCATTTGCAAGGGCTTGAAAAATAGATAAGGAAGCAATCTGCTGTGTTATCCTCTCAAGCCTGGCAGAACAAGGTTACTGTAGAAAACAAGGCTGCAGGTAGCAGGTCTTCAGGTTTCAAGTCTCTTGCCATGGGAGACACAGAATGCAAGTGGCTACACTTGCATAGTTGAGGCTGGAGAACACAGGGAATGACTGTATGTTTCAAGGAACAATATTGATTTGTCCTTTGCCTCTTCCTGGCACCTGAAGAATGTCTGCAGATCAAAATGAAAGTGAGCAAACAGTAAAGATGTAATCTGGACCTGCAATTTAGCCAGTTTCCATGGCAATAACACTGAAAAAGAAATAAATAGATTCTTTGAGGATTAGCAACCCAAAGACAATGTTGAATAGCCTGTGCTGTCATCCAGACTAGGAAATTAAAGCTAATCTCTTTGTGATGAGCAGACATAACGTATGACATTCTGTGATCGTTGGGATGAGCATCGCAATTATGCTTGTTCTCCTGTGGACAGTTCTCAGTGGGGATTGTGAAATGCCATTGGATCTCAGTGAAAAAGCAGTGCCAATCTTTCTCAAATCTAGTACATGAGTTCTTTCTCCAGAGATTTCTCCATGAAGAAAATTATTAGGTGCTGTTCCTCTTTTTCCTTTGTTCTTCATAAAAGAAAACTGAAATTAGCTTTGGCACTTCTAGTCACCCAAAGACAGGGCCAGAGGGAGTAACGTTACAGACCCTGAAGACAAGTGCATGGCCTAGGAGAACTGCCTGACTGGTCCATCAGCAGTCAGGCAGAGGTGCTCCCACTCTGGACCCTTTCAGAAAGCACAAGTTGGTCAAAGTCCCCCTAAATGGATTCAATGGATTTTGGCACAGATCTATGTAGAGGAGATACAAAACATTTTACCTTAACTTTTTTATGGGGAAAAGAGATGAGAATTAGACCAAGCAGGGAAAAGTAGTGTTCCCTTGCACTTTCCAGTCCTTCCACAAACCTCCTGCAGACCACCCGAGCTGAGCCTCCTCCAGTGGGTGAAGCGAGTGCACGCAGCGTGGGAAGGGTCCCTGGAAACTCAGCGAGCATGAGCAGCATGGCCAGGACTAAGCCAGTTCCCACCACCCAGACAGTGCAGACACTATTTTAATCAGAACTACCCAACATTGTTTCAAAGCTGGTTGCTCTATCAGGCTCCCACATAGTATCAAACAATAGCCCTGCTATCAATCTTCTTTTTACATGTTCAGTGCACAAAGGCTGCCCTTGGCTGATTGTAGGATAAAAAGCTGTAACTATTATCAAATAACAGATTGTTCTAAAGCAGCACAAAGGGAATGAGGGCTTTTAGATATTGCACTAACTAGACAAGGTATGAGTGTTATGACTTCTCTTTAAACTGATCTGCTTTCACTCCCTTTAGATAGGCATATTTTAGTATTCTCTATTTGCTCTGTATTATTATCTCAATAATCTTTTTTTTCCTCAAATTTAGGACAGTATTAATGCTGATGCTGTTTCAGCTCTTAGTACTGAAAAAGTACCAGATGATTTTGATACAATGCATCTTCTTTTTCCCCAGTCAGTCAGGGAATAACCTGCAGAAAGAAACCAACTGGAGGAGGAGCCCCAGATGTCATACATTTATTAAAGGATTGGATGGTAAAGCAACTTGTTACATTTTTCTATTCTGAATACATGACCAAAGCATTAGGGAGATATTCAGAGCACAGTTTTAAGAGGACAGAGACCATCGCAAAATTTAAGGTGGGAGGTGAAAGCAATTTGAACAGAAGCATTCCCTTTTCTGTATTATTATTACCATGGAAAACCAGGCACTCTGCCATCTGTTACGATGCCCTGTGGAACCTTACTTCCAGAAGATTTTATTCTGATTGCATAATGTCAGTTATGTAGATTAAAAATGTGGAAAAGACTAAAGTAAAGAAACTAAAAATAAAATAAAATATTTGAACTCTTTTAGAAAGTTCCCAACCTCCGAATGCATTAATTAAGCATGGAGTCTGTCATCTAAACCCGTCTGGAATCCATGAGAACTTCTCAGCTGATTTAAACAACTTGGGGTCTGGCCTCAGTGATAGTGTATGAAACACGTAAGGCATCAGTGCCATACATTTACTTATTAAATCACCGTCATAAAATGATATTTAATATCCAGAATCACGGTCAGATTGCAGTACAACTTGGGTCTGGTAAGTGCCCCAATCCAATACTTTTCAGTCAACCAGTATGCAACATGCTGGCAGCTTTGTTCTGACTCTGCTTCCCTGAAGCTAAAATCAAATCCTCCCTCATCTGTTGCTGATGCTGCAGAATGTGTTCTGCATGACTTCTTTTCTCCCCCCACACTCCCTTCCCAGATCAAGAGCAACCAGGCCTGAAAATCCATGCTTTTGAATAAGGCTGCTCACAGAAATAACAGCAAACCCTGCTTTCCCAAGGGGCTTCTTGCAAGTCAGAAATCTCTTTGCTGCATTGCAATTCACACCTTCAGGCAGAACTAGAGGAAAGCAAACACCATATTGTGGCATCTCCTGTCAGCAAGAGCTGTTGTGCTTTCCAGACCAGGAGAAAACTGCACTGACAGTGTACCAAGTCCCAAAGTATCTGCTGAACAGAGATATCCATATGTGTCCTTAATGAACCACCATTAGACCTGACAGGTCCCAAATCCAGCACCTTCCCTGCAGCAACAGCAATGTCCTAAAATGACCCTTTGTGTGGGAAATAACTATGCCCTCCTAACCCTAAAATACAATGGAGCGTGCCATGACTCCACAGATAAGCTGCGCTGAAGTTTTCTGAGAACAAAGGCCAATCCCATTAAGTAGAGCATAGATTGTTACTAAACTGAGAGACAAGAATTGAAGGAGAGACTCACCCACAACATATGAAGTCTTATAGCACCTTTGCTTACCAGAGTAAAGCTTCTAAAATTATATGAATGTTAGGAAGAAATTACTAGTCTCATTTTCCCCATTTGGGAAAATCCCCAAATCAAATCCCCTGGGATCTTGACGTTACAATGGGTATTTATACTATCTTCAGGCACCTAAATGAAGTGCTCCAGCAATGAAAGATGTCACCCTGGACTCTGCACAGGAACAGAAAGACAGGAGATTGCTCCATGCAGCAGTTCTGAGCACCCAACTCAGACTCCCAACTGTGAGTAGGTTTCAGAGGTGGTTGTCCACAGAGAATCTGGCGGGGACAGCCCAACTAACTTGGGCGGGTGACTTGGGAGGCTGAGTAAAGAAGATGGAGCCAGATTCTTCTTGGTGGTGCCCAGTGACAGGGCAGGAGGGAATGGACACAAACTGAGAAAAGGAAATTCCACTTAAGCATAAGGAAAAATTTCTTTACTGTGAGGGTGGTCAAACACTGGAACAGGTTGGCCAAGGAGTCTGTGGAGTCTCCATCCTTTCAGAGACTCAAACCCCAACTGGACACAGACTGAGCAACCTGCTCTAGGTGACCCTGCTCTGAGCAGGGGACATTGACTAGATGATCTCCAGAGGTGCCTTCCCACCTCAGCCACTCCTGGTTGTGTGATTCCGTGCTCTCCCTTTCACCTCCCTGCTAGCACACAATGAGGAGCCAAGGGGCATCTGCACTGACAGGATTGCTCCTCAAGAGCCTGCAAGCTTCAGTCTGCTTCTTGTTTTCTTTTCTTCTAACTTCACATGCAACTAGGAAAAGAAGTGAATTAGGAAAAAAGAGTGAACCAAAAAGCCCAAAATTGCAAATAACAACAGGGTTCTTGTTTTTTACTTTGACGGAAAGAGGAGCCCTGTGCTTAAAATACAGGCCTGTATTACAATTTCCAAAAGATTCAGAATTGCTTACATTAAGAACTGTGCACCTGCACATGGATGATGATATACTGAAAAACAGGTTCCAGCCAACTCATATAGTCTTGTAAGTCCTGGATGCAACAACTGTGAGATATGAGACCTATTTTAAAATCAGTAGAATACAACTCTTAAGATGTGTTTGAATGCATTTTTTCAATATGATACCAAATATTATCACCAAATTACGATCTGGTATTATTTGCAATTTCCATAAGTAATCTATCACACATATAGACTTTTTTTTTTTTTTAATGTCTAAATATTGCCAGAATGAATTTAAGGCTGCATAATTATTTAGCTATAAAATTTTAAAGAGTTCTGCCTATTTTGTTGTGTCAGCTTCTCCAAAGCTCCTACTTTGCTGTTGATTAATTAGAAAATCTGAACTAAGAAACTGTTGGTGAGAAATTACTACGGAAGTTTAAAAATATATACGTGTATAGATAAGCTGTTTGGTTTTATTCCCTTCATTCTACATTTTTATAATCTTAATTTCCTCCACTATAATTTTCACTTTCTGTTATTTGTCATACATTTAAAGTGTGTCTCCAAAACAAAATATACCAAGAAAAGAGGATTCAAAGCTACTACTCTGAGATGGAAAAGTACCACTTGCCTCAATTGATGCTTTGCATTTAAGCCACTATTCTGCTGCCATCTGTGCTCTGTTTTGCAGATTTGTTCCACTTTAAAAGGGCTGGCAAAAAGAAAATACCTTCCTTGTGCTACTTGTTTTCTGAAGCACATTATAAGCAAGATGGCTATCAGCAGCTAGGGAGGATTTGTGCCTCTCAACAAGACGCTCACTTATGCTTGTAGAGTAGTATGCTCTGACTTCACCGTGTGTTCTTGTGTTCGGAGCTGGGCTGCTAATCATAAAATGCCATAATACATTCAGCAAACAACGAGTTTGGCACCACTCTTGGAGCACAGCCAGGTACTTGGGTTTGCATTTACACTTCCAAGCAGGCTGACACCTCTGACTTCCAGTCTTCACCAATAAAAAGAGCAACTATGACCTTCCTGAGAGCAGAGTGCTATCTTTCAGCTGCCTGGCAACCATAACAGCCCCTCTCAGAAGGGCATGAGTTTAAAATACTCTTTTTTTTTTTTTCCCCCAAGGTATGTTTATAAAAAATCATGGACAAATAATATTTAAAACACATGTATATTTCAATATTCTTTTTAAATCAAGGCTATGCTGCTGAATGTATTTAATAATTTTCAAAATCCACTTGACTTTTAAATCAGAATGAACAATTCTGGCATGCCTTTAATTGTAAGGACATATCACAGGACCAACACCTTCCTGATTCCCATTTCACAGAATTGCACTAATTAAATCAGCAGTTAAATTCATCCAATCTGCTGAACTTATTTGATATATTTAAAGTCTGTCCTTTGATTCAGGTCTACATTACAGAATATAGTCTCCTGGCAATGTAATGAACCTTGTCATTCTCACAATTTATATGCTATAGCTACAGAAATCTTAGTCTGCAAATTTATGCTGGTTTACCAGGAGGGTCACTGTGAGCAGCAGGCTGGATCTGTGAGGACAGAAGGTCAAATAGTTAGAAGCTTCTGCTGAGCCTATGAACTGACACAGATTTACTCTAAGTGCATGACAGCATGAATGGTCATTTTGAAAGTGCAGTAATAAAAAGCACGTTCAGGAGGGAGAAGGCACAAGTTGTTTTGTTCTTGTAGCAAACCCTGAAAATTCTTTTGTAAAACAATATTTTTATCTTTGTTTTTATACCAAGAGTAACTCTACGCAACAAAATAGAACTCAAATGATCACAAATGTAAAGAAAGAGCTTGGCAGGAGAAGTTTTACGTTATCAGCTCCTGCAGATGCTTTAAAGGAACCACAGTACTCACGTTAGGGCACTTTCATCCAGAGGCCATGGATATGCATATAAGGGAAGTTATCTCATGAACTTCAAGGGGCTTTGGATACAATCACATAAAAGACAAAGTCACATTTATTAGTCAAACCTAGGAAAGACAACCCATAGCATTTCAGAGGAGTCAAAGAGGTAACATGAAGGCTGGAACCTACAATTTTTAGTTCTGGTATTAATCAGCTGAAGAAGGTGGTGAAAGATTTCAGCAAATTTTCATTTTTGCTTCAGAGCTAAAATCCAGTAACTACTAGCTGGAAGAAGAGTTGGTGTTTCCCTTCCTTTATACAATTTATTTTGTGCTAGAAACAGCAAAATCATTCCAGAATGGGATAAGATTTTTGCTACAACTAGGTTGAAAGAAGAGTTTGTTGTATGTATGAGAGTTATCAAAAATTTTTCACATCAACAGTCAAAATGTCAAAAGTTTTCATGACCCAATTATCTGACTTTCAATAGAGCAGCTCATAAATTATATTCTGATTTTGAATTATTGAAGTAAATAAGTACAACTAAAATTTCTGAATCAAAATCAATTTTAAATGGAAAACCAAAATGTTCTGCTTATGAAAAATTTAATATGGGATGCTTAGACTGTTTCAAAATTCCTTGAAAAAAAGAAAAAAAAAGATCTGGAGATTTACCAATATCTTTCCAGTGGCAGCAATTCCCACTTTACAGATTTGAAGAAAATTCCTAAAAAATTTGTTACTGAAATAGCTACACAGAGCCTCTTTTTATTTTTCCAGATTAAACATAAAATTGTGAATGGGGATTTTCTAACAGGCTTTTTAATAGGCTAGTGAAGGAGAAAACATCTACGTGCACGAACTGTACCAGTTTAACTATGTTAAACAGTTTAACATAGGAGGTGATCTCACACAATTTAATTAAATCAAGATGAAATTCTGTGCAAGAGAACTGTTTAAGCCAAGCTGGCCTTACCAAGTAAGTTGTTTTGTTTTAAGAGGATTAGTGTTTTAGTCCCTAAAATCATCTGATCGTCTGACTAAATACATGCATGATATGCCTGGAAATAACTACAGAGAAGTAACTACAGCTGGGCTGATAACCTAAATGGTTAAGCAGGGCTTTATACATTCATATTATTTTCTTCTGGATGCAGCTGGGGCTCAGGTTTCCAAGGCATTTTATGAAGCACCCTGGGAATGGCAATCTTTCCTTCTCCTTTAATTTATAGCATGGAGATGCGTGCTAATGAGAAAAATAATCAAAGATCTGGAGGACTGAACTCTATCCATCCTTCAGGAATGAAAGCATGAAAAACCTTAATGATGCCACAGGCTCACATGCTAAAAGGATTGCAGATGATTCTAATTAATACGGACCATTCTGACTTTGTAACTGGCACGCACTGAAAAACACTCCCTACTTTCTAGGTCAGATACACAGACACTTGAAAGCAACTGCCAAATATCAGTCCCTAAGGTGTCTGCTTATGTTTATAGGCTTAAAAAAAACATATTGGCAGGGAGAGACTTCAGATATCTAGGGCTAAATATACACTGAATATAAAGGAGAAGGATTGTGGTGGTTCTTGTGCAGGAACAAAAGAAGGGAAAAGACTGCAAGAAACCTGCCTTCCTCCAGCCTCGTCTAGTAACCTATGCAGGGCAAACCATGACATGTGCCAGTAGCTCAACACAGCCACCCATACCGAGCAGCCCACGCTCATGGAAGGAAGCAGCTCACGCTCATGGAAGGAGGACTGGCCAGCCCTGTTACTGTCCTGTAAATGGGCTGGGAGTGGAAAGCGTGAGAGATTTGCAGCATCGCTTTAAAAAGCAGCAGAGTTCCTAGGGCAAAGACAGCTGAGACAGCCAGGGTCCCCCCAGGCAAGGGGAGGAGGATGACACTGTCACTCCTTCACAGATGCCAGCACAATTCAGGTCAAGAAGGCTTAAGGCACAATTTGGCCTCTAACACTGTTGGAAACTGTAAGATAAAACATGTGTGCCAAGAGATCCTGACAATGGTGTCATGGTAAATTATACTGGAAAAAATTTAAACAGCTGGTGTGTGTATTTCTGCCTTACCATGCAATGGCAAATATCCCATACTAAGCCCAAAGCCACCCAAAACAGAGTAGCATCGCCAGCATCCCACAGGTTATCCCATTTGCCTCTAGCCACCAAGCAAATGCTTCTCTTGACTCTCCACTGTGAAAGACTCATGTCTGCACTACACAATGGTCCGTAGGGTTACAATCCTTCTTTTTCTGAATAAAACACCATTCAAGCGAAGGTTGCCATAAAATAGTTTTCTTCCCTCGGTCCTTCTTGTAGCTCCCTCAGAGTCTTTACATTGTCCTGTGCTTCCCTTTGGCTCAGCCCATTTATGAAATACGAATGCCACTAAACCAGCCATTTAAAAGCCATTTTGTACATATAAACCCATCTTAAAAAAAACACCGTAAAAAACCCCCAAACTGCTACTAAACTGTTACGGCTGCTGCTCCTGAGGCAATACAACACAGGCTCACTTGTACTGGTCGCATTTGAAGAAAGATGCCTATCATTTGTGAACGTGGTAACACAATGAAATGCTGGTAATGCAAAGCTGAGCGGCACTGATGGAACAGCATCATTGCACAGAACCTGTCAAATGCATTTACTTAATGATAAAGTAGCTAAGCCCTAGGCGATACAGTTATGTTAGCAGTGCTTTCAGCAGATCGTACAGAAACATGGTTTTGTTAATGTCTACAAGAAATGTTTTCTGTAGCTAAAGAGAAGATAGGAAATAAGCTGCATGGACTGTAAAAGACGATCTACTACAATAATCCAGCCTTCCCGTATAAATGAAATAGAGACCAGGATCCACCTTCTTCTGCCTTCTTTATCTGTCTAATTAAACAGCAAAGCAGACATTTAAAAGGGAGAATGGCATTCTGATACTCTTTCTTCAGCTTGTCAATATGTTATATTACTGTACTAGGTAAGGAGCTGTTTAAAAATAAAACAGTGAAAATAAAAACTGAGTTTTCAAGTCTGATATTTCAGGCAAAAAGCCTAAAAAGCACAGAACCTAAAGACTTTTGTGAAATTTAGATACACTCATGAGAGATCAGCAAACAAAATCTTTGTGATTTTAAGTATTATGTGGTAAGAATACACTTCTTAACTAGAGATGCCTTTTTTTTTTTAACTTGACTGACAGTGAACAAGATTAAATACAAAACTGTAAAAGTGTAAATACAATAATGACATGTTCTGACATATCCTAGTGTATTTCTTTTTACACACAAATTGCTCAGAGTGGCCACGGTAGATAGAAGCAACTCAGAATCTCGTCTGATGAAAACATACACGAATGCAGACTAATATTGTCAGCAAACTTCAACATAGAATGAGAGAGAAGACGACGTGCTCTTGACTCTCTATCAGTAAAGACATCCAACCTAAAGTGACAGCTGCTACTATGTTCTCTGGAATACAACTGGGAACACATTCAGAGGCCACAGTAACTGCAAGATGAACAGACATAGTGGACAAAAAATTATGCCAACAGCCAAAGCCAAAGGTGATATTGCTCCTCAGAGAAAAGTCCTCCAGCATTACAGAGAGCTGTTCTATTTCTAGGATTGCTCATGCACTGTATTTTATCTAGAAATAAAAAACTGTAGTGATGATGAGGCAATCAGGATTCCAGAGTGGCCTAACTTCTACAGCATATTAATGCTGCAAAAATGGCATATTACTGCTACAAAACCTCTTTGAGAAATCAGATTTCCCTTTAGTTCTTCTTTTCTTTGCTACCTAATGCTATGTTCAAACTCATTCTCACTGGAACTTTCATTAAATATTTACAGCTTTCATCTAAATAAGGACTAACCCTGCTTTACTGCAAGTAAACTTCATGCACTGAAGGAAGCTATGCGATTTCAGTGCATCGAACACATCTCAAAACTGTGATATCAATGGAATGATAACATAATTCAGGTAAGAACCATTTAAACTAAGTATTATGTAGTGCCCTAATCCAAGTAAGAACAATAATTATAGAATGAGTAGCTGTAGCCAAACCTACCAAAACCAATGGACTGTGAGAGAAATAGTACAAAATAATCCACCTTACATTATTTTACAGCAGCTAAAACACCGCATTGAAGTAACCATCCTCTGAAAGAAGCTACCAGAAGATGAAGAATGCTTCCTATCACCATTGCCTTTATGGGAGCCCACAAAATAATCAGGTATCTAAACGTATGGGCAGCAAAATATGCAAGTTAGAAAGTAAAAGAGCACAGATGAAGCTGTTGCAGAAAGAAAGGCAACCATTAACCTTTACACATGCAAGACAGCTGAGCCTGGTGCAGTTTACTGAGCAGATGGAAGGCAGGAAACCTTATATGCAGTCTAATGGGATTCTCATGTTCCAGTACAAAATGCATAGAGGGGAGTGCTGCATGCATGGGACTTCACTGCACACACGCACACACAACCCAGCTCAACAATAAATGGGATGCTACTGTGCCAACCTACCATTGTAGGGTAATGAAGCTAGCTGGGAACATATGGGAGCAGTGAAGGATACAGGGAAAAAATGGGCAACACAGATAAATCACACCTTGGTCCACAAATGGAACTCCTCCAAGCGTGCAATATGCCAGGGTGAACACATGGACACTGTGCAGGTAATACAAGCATACATACCAATGCAGGCTAGTATTAGCACATGAAAGCTACCCAGCCACAGAAGCGCAGCCTTCCAGCACAGATGTATTTCTGCTATCTTATGTTGAGCTGGCATGCAAAGCACAGACTGACCCTAGTGCTCTGGCTCTACCTGTGACAGGGTACCAGGGCTTTTCCAGAGAGCTGCTCAGCCCATAAGACTGGGTATTGCACTGTCTGGCTGAAGCACTGTACAAGGTTTGTCCTTGTGTACTCCCTCAGATGACACAAACATGCAGTTCATGGCTGTGAGTGCTCAGAAGATGAGATTTATGCATGTCTAAGGTATGTTGAGTAGTAAAATATGCCTCTCCATGGGCAGTGTTTCATGACATCCTAGCTAGCATCCTTTCTGGCACACTAAGGTAGCAAAAGTTCACAGTATCTGCTAGGGAGGGCTGAGATGCATAGAGTTACCACAAAGAAACTCCATATTAATAGCTCAGAAGAGGCAAATTTGTGTTTCATACCATGCTACAGCACAGGAGCTCTCAGCACATGCCTTTACCTCAGCCCCTTTCTTCATAACATTTACTCAATTCTAGTTAGCTGAAATCTACATTTCAGTTGTGCATGTCTGTATAAGCTGACCATCAGCAATAGCACACTGGGCATCAGCAAAATGCTTACAAAATAGTAAACAAAACAAAATATTTATCCTGAAAGAGCCAAGCATACTCTATTCCAAGGAGAATCTTGATGGGATCCTGCCACATTGTCCTGTGGAAAATGAGTCACGTCTGAATACATCATAACAGAAAGCCCTGTGAACCAATAACCCATCTATCCAGAGACAGGTATTTGTTCAGGCTGTGATGTAATTTTCCTGTCCTATCTGTGTAGCACAAGCAGCACAGCCATCAGAAAAGTGAAGTGGGGTGTGCAAAGCAATGTGGAGACGGGCAAGAGGGCTCTGATGAATTGTTCAGAGCAGCCTGATAACTAAGAGCATCACGTACCAAACCATTTCTTATGCCCACAGTTATGGTAAAAAGTATAACACCCCTCTGCCTACCCAGAATTGATCCCCAAGACCACCTAAAAAACCAGTTGGCTCTCCTGTCCAGCTGAAAGCATTCAAAGAAAACTGTCAGTAGTTTCTAGCACCGTTATTCATCTAACACCTGCGCATTCTTACAGTTGCTGTCATGGCTCAGGGGGAAGCTGGAATGCTCCTGAAACCTAGTGTAATCCCTAGTGAAAAGGCTATGACGAATAGCAACATGGTACTAAAGATCAAGCAGCAAAAAAACCCATAGAAACCTGGGCTGCACAGGACAGAAATGGTTCCATAATTTAGTGCTATTACACAGTCCATCCCACACCTTCTCCTAATAAGCTTAATGGCATCAGGGAAAAGACAATGTTGCTCTAGCTATTGTGCTAGAGATAACGGACAATGGTCCTGCAGGATAGCAGCACTACTGGTCTATAGATCGTGTGGCAGAAGGGACCATTGTGACCACAGAGCTTTTCTTCCTGTGCAACAAAAAAGCTGTACGACTTTTCTGAATGAATTATTGTTTGACCTATTATCTGCCTGTTGGGCAGGCACATTATCCTGAATCTGCATTATCACTGGAGAAATGTCCAGTGATATAAGATCCAATAGAGTCTTTAGGTAAATTGCTTTAGCGATTGATTTGTCTCACCATTAAAATTTTACAAAGTTTTTCTGGTTTTATATTTGTCCAGCTTCAATGCCAAACACTTTGCTGCTCTTACACATTGCCTGGTGGAGCCCTTTTGCTCCCCATATAACTATTACACTTGGTGACCAAGTTACCAGTTAGTTTTCATCTTGCGAAGTAAGACTGAGTGAGGTCTGTGGTTCCAGGGCAACAACTAATTAACACTGTCCAGTTGTCCTTCCTGAAAAGTGTATGTTAGAAACCTGAATTTCTAGCTAAACTGTGTTTACTGTTCTGTAAGAAATCACAGGTGCTTGCCAATCAAAACATACCTCAGATATAGTTGGTGATATTGGGACCAATAGATTAAGTCTGACAAGGACCAGAAGTGCCAACAGCTCATAGAAGTGTGAACCCAACTTAGTTCTGCACCAGAAACTGCTGCCTCAAATGGGAATGTATGAAGATCTCTTGCTTTCTTCAAAGCTTTCAACAGGGCCTCCCTCCTATAGTGAACCAAAACCTATGACTTAACAGCTATTTTTTTTAATATCCATATCTTCCTCTGGAGAACACTTCAGCGATGAGTAATCAGATTGCATGCAGGATTTCTGCCAGCCTGTGCAAGCTCGTTATTTCTGCAGCAGTGTTAGCAGTGACAACAACAGACGAGATGTGATCTCTGAGATTGGGGCATTAGCGGTTTAGGACCTAATATGCTCTTCCCTAATGCCTGTGCTCAGTCTACTGTTGTACAGCAAATTCGTAGCAGGATGAGGAAAAGAGGAAGATCTTACAAGCACGATGGCATGACAAGGGATCCAGCAAAAGTGCCCTCTCTATCATAGGCAGTGAAATGGAAGCATACATTAAGGTGAAGCAGATAACCTTGCTTATACAGATAAACAGGCATTCATATATGCAGTAGTCAAAAGGAGTCAGAAATACGGTCTAGGCGTCTCTCAGAGAGAAAACAGCTGAGGTGGTGTCATCCTGTTTACCCGCTGTGATGACAGGTCTACCAACATCTTCCTCTCCAAGTTTGACTGCTCTATCACACATGCCTGCTTGAGTGCACTCATTCACACAAATACACACTGAGCGCATCTACCTGCACCCAGTGACAAACTAATTTAACTAATTGCCACCCAATACTATCCACAGGTTACAGAGATTCCACAGGGCCTGGAGCAGACATTATCGCATTTCCATTACCACAAAACAGTCACTCCAGGCAAACACCTGCAAGTGGCCTTCCTGACACACAAAACAGCTCTTTCAATACCAGAGAGGATGGCAAGCAAACTGGTGGACTACAAACAAGGTCTTGGGATTCCCACTGAATTCCTAGTATGGCCACAACAAGCCAAAATGAAAGCCCACAATGCAGTATGTCATGAGCTTTGAAAAGGACAAACTCCGTTCCAGCGTTGTCATAACTGCATGTAGGGCTGCGGGAAATAACTTTATCCTGAACAGCAAGCTATACTTTGCTTAAAAACAACTTTTGTTCTGCTCGAAGTGCTTTGATTTGCTGAAGTCTACTGCACTTATTCATGAATGTAGCATTACACTATTTTCTGTGTTTTGAACTGCCATATCTTACAGGCTAGGGCTTTCCTACTTAACAACCTCCATTTCTTGTAGAGGGTAGACCTGGGAGAAGGGCTGAGCAGATTTCAGCAGCATCTGTGCAACCTGCACATCACAACATACAGTGTCTGCATCTGGCTGAAGGGGGACCCGATAGACTTTCAGCTTACAGAATTGTGATTTTTCTAAGGAGAAGGCTGGTGTGGTATGAAAACTGGTGACCTGAAGCTTTGGTGACATTAGTGCTGATGTCTGTAAAGGCATCGTGTCTACTCCTGACAACTGTTAACTGTGGAGAACAATCACTGTGTTTTCAAGCCATTAGCAGAGTCTTGGCTCACAGATTTGGATGAGCTGGCAGCTCAGCTTTATGTTGAAGTAGTTTGATACAAAAAGAACTGTTAGGACCCATGTTTTACATTTCTCAAAATATAGAGTATAGTTGCTTGGACCTCTTCTTATTTGAACATATGCGCCTTTACCAGCAGCATCCTCCTTTCCTTTCTTTTCTACTCCAGAGGAGGAATTATTCACTGACTGCCACTTCATTTCCTATTTCAGCCGTACGAACAAAGATAAGGAGGTTCCTCTTGTGCCCATCCCTTACGCACACCCCACCACCCCTTTCCAACAAGAAGAGAGCTGCTTCCCTCCCATTCTGCATGAAACTCTCTGATATCTGCAGCTTCCAAGGCAGAATTGCCAGTTGGCCCTGGGGCGTTTCAGCACAAGCTCTTCCCTGCCACTGCAATGCCACACACTGCCATGGGCAGCCGCACAAGAACCCAAGGCAGCCTGGCGTTACACCTGGGAGGACGTCCAAGGGGACGGGTTGTGTGAACAAAGATAACCCACATGAGTAACAGGTTCTACCACTGGGCACTTCCCCCTGGTTTTAGCGTATATGCACACAGAATGACAGCTTTCTGTGAGCCATTTTAGGACGGCAAATTCAGCTCTTGCTTCCAGTATGAGGTTGGTGCTCATAGCTTAAGATCCACTTGCTGCATGCATTTATTTACCTCACATCTGAGACCAGTCTTACTGGATGGTAACGCACAGTGGAAAATGCAGAAACAAAAGTACACGTTTGCTACGGCATGTTCGCATTTACAGACACAAACTTAAAAATGGGGAAGTAAGAGCAAAGTGAATAAACCCCACACTTATCCAACGTTATTGACTCTGTGTCTTACCTTCCTATGGGTCCCAGATCTCCCGAGTCCTGGCTGCCTGCGTCACTGGGTGTGCTCACTGATTTCGAAGAGGGAGACATAGGGGTTGGGACTAAATAATGAAAATAACAGGTATCCCATGTTAACACATGCAGCGACTGCACTGATGAAGAGCAGTGTCAGACAAATCAAAACCAATGGACCAAAATGATAGTGGATGAATGAGTAGGAGAGTTTGAAATGGTGAAAGCAAATAAGGAAGGAAAGAAAAAGAAAAGGAAGAGAGTCAAGTGAATTTTAAGTCTTTTGGAAGTGTTAAAACTGACATGAATTTAGACAGGACTGAAAGCCCAATGGGAATCTACAGCTAATCAATGGAGGAGATATCTGTGGAAATAAAATAGCATTTGTTTTCTTGGATATAGTTTAAAGTTGACTTGCAGAAGATTTTAAAGGTATGAAGAAATATCAGGGGCTTGTCTTGTCAAAAAACTAAGTGAACTCTTCTGGAAAAGTCAAGTAGGCAATAGAACAAGCATACTTTCCAAATTTTTAATTTAAATCAAAAGCCAGTGTCCATTAGATATGGTCTAAGGCTGCAGTGTGGAAATGACATCAAAAATAAAAGCTAAATAAGGAAATCCAGCTAAGTTAAAATCATTTCCCAAAGATGGTGAGAATACACATTAGTTTGCTTAGTAGTTGTGTTTTCTTAAGTAATTTAGGTCATATAAAATTTCCATTTTGGGTGGGACATGATTTCAACACTCAAGGAAAAGTTTCCCTTGGTTTACATACTATTTGCCCAAGCTCTAGAAATTATTTTCCCTTTGGCTTGCCAGGGCTTTTGAAGCATATTTCATGCAAAGGCAGTTTTGTTTCCTGAAACAGGAAAGGAAGTTCATAGCTCAAGGTCAGCCCAAGTTAAAGCTCTTCAGCAAGGAAATAATAAATAAAAAAGTAAGAATATCCTGATTTCTTTTAAAATGGTTTCTCAAAAATATTTAAAATGCAGAGATGGCTCCAGTCAAGATTTAATGCAAATATTCTTCAAAGCAGCCACATTGAATAAAACACAAAAAGAGGTTTTAATGCAAGAGTGAAGTTTCCCATTTGGTTTAAATCATGTGCATTTCCTTTTATAGATTTAACAGAGTAAAACTTTAAACTGTTTTGTTATGCTCTATAATGTATAATGACAGACCTGTCAAGAGATTTGGATTTTCCATGTGGTCAAACATTTCATGCAGATTCTCACTAGAGACTGTCGCAGAAATGACTGCAGCATGAAAAGTGAATTCATCTTCATGACAGCCCTTTGGCAGGTTACAGGTATGTCGTGGCTGTTTATGTATTCCATATTCACAGTGGGATCTGGATATCATATCCTTATGTGAAGGCAGAATTAAAGCCTCCTTTGTATATTAATTGTGACTGTATATACAGGGAATGAAAGAGGACAAAATACTATTGTTTAACTAAAATGAATCATCTTATGTGTGAATTTTCATGGCCTTTTGACAGTATCACACACAAAATAATTAACTAAGATAAGAATTGATAATTTGCAACATGAATATATGTGTTTAGTTAATAATATGATAAGGAAATATATCCTCTTTTTTAGATAAAAATGAGTATTTTAAATGCTAAAACATTAAAAATGTATCTGATTTTACGATATCATTATATAATTTACAAAACATATTTTATGATACATAAAAATAACCTTAACATTACTTGTCACACATTTCTTCTGAGAAGTGGTATTTAAAAGCTTCGGTCACTATATCATGACTTATAAAAATAGTAACTTTTCTCAATAAATGTTGGTTGATGCAAGTTATGAATTGAAATCCCAATTCAGAATGTCACAATCTACTTGCATATTCACCCAAGCATCTGTATAAGGTCCTTTCCTAAATGAAGGCTTCAGTATTTTGTCAAATTTGGAGTTTTTCCTAAATATTACAGGCAAGAATATCTAGGGGTAAAATCCTAGATTCAGCCCCAATGAATTTAATGACAAGGCTTGATACCTCCAGAGGAGCCAATATTTCAGCTAAAAGAGTGAGAGTGATTCTGGATTCAAGGGAGAAGAAAGCACAGGAAGGAAGGAAGGAAGGAAAGAAGGAAGGAAGGAAGGAAGGAAATTTCTTACTTTAGGGCCACCTAATAGGTGAGACAGAACTTAATCAAGGTAACCAATATTCAGGTACTATAAACTTTGCCCCGTGTATTTTTAAACTGAGGACTTCAGATTCTAGAAATGAAACATCAAAACCAAAAAGAGGTCAAGCACATGAAACCAGAGCTAAAATCTACAGTAATGATCTGATGATAAGCTTTTTGCTATTTGTGATTTGTCTTTTTATTGCCCCTCTCCAGTTTTGCTTGATTTTAAAAGAAAATAAATGGGAGCTCCCACATGACTACGCTCCTCCTTCCTTAGCAAACGCTTAATGTGAATTTTCGAAACAAAACTTGGGGCTAACGAAGTACAGCATTTATAATATTTTGTGGGTCATCAGATAGATGTGACAGAAGATAAAACAGTCCATCAGAAAAGAAATCACTGCTGGTATGCAAAACCAACCTGCATTATGTTCACAAAAATTTCTTGAAGAGATGAAACAGATGTTTTTGGCAATGACAAGTACTCAAAATGCCATGATCTGGTATATGTGAATGGTATGGCAGGCATTCAAACAGAAGAGTTCACTTCACTAATACAGCCAAAAATCAAAAAAGCCAAGCATGCTTTAATAGAAAGAATGCATTCATTGTGGCAGAGCTGAATGCTTTACAGTGTGCTTCACTTAAATACCTAGAGGTGGTTCTGGAGATATACCAATGCTCTGTAACAAAGCTTCTGTCTCTCGTCTTTTGCGGTCTAGGTCAGAATCTTCCTGAGCTGGCTCCTTCTTTTGCTGTAGATCAGCCTGAGTTAAAACAAAACAAACCAGAAAAGTTTCATCCACATATGATCAGCTCTAGCAATTAAGTGTGTGGAAAATATTTATATGCACCACTGCTTAGGTACACTTTGAAATTCACTTAGATACGTTTAGATAATTTATACTGTATATATCAGTAACAATATTTTTCCCTGAATGCATGGGAAAACTGGTCTTTGCAAGGATATTTGCAAGGATTTTTACAGCTCACCGATGGAAATCTTCTGTCTCTCAGTCATCAGATGCAACTTATGCAACTTCAGCTAATATAAAAGCTGACCATAGAATAACAGATATCATTACCCTGAATAAAAATGGCCCCTTCCTACTTCCTCCAGGATCAAGAAATAAAATTCCATTGGACTTCAGTGATGTAGCTTAAGGGCCTACATTTGGTCCCAAGCACTTGTTGGCAATAAAAATACTTTCTCATAAACTTCAACATCTAACAGGAGCCAAGGAAAGGACTAATGTGTCTAAAATAGAATTCTGGCAGCCCTGGGCACCAACAGCCAAAACTAATGGTCCATAAGATCCCTCCCCCTTTGCTTAGATACCTATACCTCCTTGGAGCTTTCACACATTAGCCTCCTCCCCCTTCGGACTACCGGGACCTAGAAATAGGAGGAGCAAAATCTGCATCAGCCAGAATCTCTTATATTTGGCTCATCATTCCCCAATTTAGTAGGGTGGAAGGAAAACACCGATACCCCAGCCTCGTGGCTAGAGCACTCCACTGAAAGAAACAGGCTTGCAGCCCTTCTCCCAAGCAGATGAGGGAACTGAACCCATGTCCCACTTTGTAGTCTAGTGCAGTAACCAGTAATGCAAGTAAAACAAAATGCAAGTGGTTGGGTCTATCTTTTTGTCATGTCTTAAATACAGCAATCCCAGCATAGTTCTTATAGAGAATGTCTGGAGGCATCTGCCTCTATACTTTGGATCTTAAGGTTGCTTTTCTATCGGCTGATCCTATCTAGCCTCCACACAGAGAGGTTTTCATTTCTCCTGAAACCAGAGTGTGGGGCACAGGGCACTTGCACAGTGCCTCAGCCTGGTGTTGATGTTGGTGCAGGCACAACAGAAAACCTTGAAGTTCAGAAGCATCCCCATGTTCTCTGGTTTGGACACAGCCAGGACGTAGAGGAACATTGCTTTTACAGACAAAAACAAAGTTCAGGCACGTCCCTGTGCTCACCTCTTCCCATGAGCTAGCCTGAAGTATCTCACAGTAGACAGGGTTGTAGACAACTCTTCTGCACCAGTGTACATGGCTAAGCACCTAAGTGAATGTTAGACTTCACTCCTGGAGGCCGTCAGGCATCGCAGTGCACCCCATTTACAGCCCCAGTTAGGCACTGCAGCATAATATGTAGAGCTGGGTGTCCCAAGCTGGATCTGGCTATTGGGGCCAATGGAAAGTTCCAACCACCACAAGATCTCCACGAGGCATAAAATCAGAGGCAGGAGACAAAGGAAAGTACTTAATAGCTTCCTTGAGCCATTAGCTTGGCTCCCTTCCCTCTAACTCATTAGCAGGCTAGTAATGAACACTGAAAATGTTAACGTTTAAAGTTCTGCTTACAGAAGACTCCCCTAGTGACTCCAGGAGCCTCACTGGGGGGTGTGCTGGTAATTGCACAAAAATGCCTCAAATGAAAAAGATTTAAAAGACAGCCAAAACTGGAATGCTGATTTCTTGGATCACATCACATTTCCACAGTAATTCCATGAAATTCATGTACAATATTAAAGTGTCAGTTTAAAAGGAAACCAGTTATTAGTAAAGGATAACAGGTGCTTTAAACTATAGTAAGTGTTGACATTTGAAAGAAAGGAAACATAATCACTTAATGCTTCTCTGACTTTGCATGAAAATGAATATCCACTCCCTGTCAATTCTCACCTCTATTCCACTAAGTGACTGAATAAAAAGAAGTACAAATCCCTTAATGAAAAACCTAATGCATATTGTCAAGGACAAATAAACTAATATGTCAATCAAACTTTAACAGAACTGAAAGATGCACCCATGCCAGAAGATGAAAATGCAATTGCAATTATGTTTTACTTTACTGGAGAATAATAATTGTAAATCTGCTACTTTAGCTAGTAATCAAACTAGCCTTCAGAGTACAAAAATACATATTTAGATTGTAATGGCTTGAAAAAAATGTGAGCCCTCTTTCTGTCTTTCCCCACTCTCCACTCCCATTCCATCGAAGGAGAGCCCAGGAAAAAGCATTGTGGCAAATCAATTTTTCTTTCTACACACACATACACATCATGTTGTCTAAACTGTTGTCATCTGACAGTGCGTTGGTTTTAAAAGCAAATCCCTCACTCCAACTTTCTTGACTAAAAATAAGCATTTTGATTTTAAGGTTAGACTGATGTGGGTTTGAGGATCTCATTCCACATGACAGATACCTTGGGGTATACAATACTGAGATGTCAAAACCTCAGCAAGCACCTTCTGCAAGCACGAGCTATCTAAAAGGTGCTTTTGCATATTTACCTCTTTCTTCTTCCTTTCTTCCTCCTTCCGTTTCTTTTCTTCTCTTATCTGAGCCAAACGCTGCTTTTTGCGTTCAAGTTCTGCTTTTAAATCACTTTTGTCTGACATTTTGACTCTGCTGGAAACAAAATTATGGAAACCAATGTGAAAACAGAAGTAAATTTTTCCCTATTTACTGAAAAAAAGATACTTAATTATATAAAAAATAGTCCTTCCAAAATTGCTACAAATATATTTCTGTATAAACGCTGGCCATTGGACTATACAGAAAGCAGGATATTTGTTTCACAATTCTTCTATCAAGAAATTAAACCAGTGTGTCACTGAACATGGAATATATTTTCAAATGACCTTTATTAGAAAACTACCTTTGTGAAGCAAACCCATTTTTGGCTGCTGTTCAAAATAATGCTTTAATGCTTTTACACACTGAAGCTAAAGTCTTTTGATTTTCATCAGCTTCCGCAGCTCTGCCAGACTCTAGGACCCAGATCCACAAATGGATTTCAATTTTAAGTATGAGAACGAGATCTGCCCCAAACAGCCCCATACATCTTAGACAAGTGATAATTTTACTCGCAAAAATTAGAAACATGATAACTTTCGTTTGTGCAGGTGCCTTGAATGGCTGCCATCCCAGGATCCCACCCTGTTCCACTGGTACAGCCCCCCACCGACCACCAACTCAGTCTCAGCATCCTTCACATATTCACCCCTCCGGGGAGCACCCTCACCAAGCTATGGGCTATCCTGCACAGATATCTCCACCACCCTTTCCAGGGAAAGCTGCAGACAAGGCACAAAACCAGGCAACCCAGCAAACCTGAGCTTCACTTTAAGGAAGCAGCTCTGCCAACAGCCTTGTGCTCAGATCATCTTTCCAAGAGGCCAGAGACATGCCTAATATTCCTGATCTGACTCCAGTCACACAAACTTGGCAAAAGCATTTCTTCTGAGCTACTGAAAGACCCCCCCTCCACCATTTAGTCTTAACCACAATTCTCTGTAGGAGAATTATGTGAAGCCATGTACGCTCTTTGTGTTTTAAATCTCTGTCAACCTATGCTGCCGTTCTGTGAGCCTTGAAAATGAAGGGTAAAGAGATACAAAGTCACATCAAAGAGAAATAGAGCCAGATCTCTAAAGAACATACGATACCAATCTTTTTCTACAGTTTTAAAACCCCACCAGTGTTGCACAAATCCGTAACTTAAGTCACAGATAATTTATTTATTTTCTAACAACATAATCATTATGGGCTGTCATCTGACTGTATCAATACTGATTTTCTTATTAGCCCTTTATTTCAAAGACAATCCTGACTAATAGACATTCATGAAAAGAGTTAACTGTGCCTTTCCTATTAATTCACACATCACTGACCACATCCACCACTGCAACCCAAAATCAATCAGATCAATGGCAATGCCATGTATACGCAATGAAAGTCTATTGTTTGCTTGATGCATGGGAAATTTAAATGGCAGCTCTCCATTAATATAATCAGAACTTCACCCACATTACTGCCTGGGTGGGTGGATGACCAGAGAGTAAATTTATATGCTAAAAATTATATGGCATTTTCACGCATCATGAATTCCTCTGCAGTCATCAGCTTCCTCCTCAAAATGATAAAAGCATAGTTAGCCCATGATATGGAGGATATTGCCAACAAAACATCACCTGTACATTAAATGCAATCTTGGCCCCAAATGCTTTGTTGTCTTTGAAAGCATTTTCCTTTCATGAAACAAAAGAATAATATTTGGAACCAGAAAAGGAAAGCATTCAATGAAAATGGCAGGCATAACAGCAGCATGAGGGACACCAGAGGGGCCAGTGTAGCTGTATCTGTGTGTGGACCACACCACAGATGCTAACATTTCCCAGTCAAACACCCAGCTGAAGCCCACCAGCAGGAGTTAAAACAGTCCAGCTCACACTGCCACAGATTCTGCACTTCAGCAGAGCTGCCCATCCTGGCAAGGTACCCTGCAGTCCTTTCAAGGCCCAAGGACTCCTGGTTCAATCCACAACAACTCACAGTAAATGGTATAGCTAGGAAGGACATTAAACTGCTAAAAAACTGGACCACTGGGTGCACTGGCTGTATGCAGAGGATCATCATTTCTTTATTCGTCCATCACTCTGGTCCTATTCATGACGATACTGTTTTCAATTTGAGAAAGAGAAATCAAAACTGTTAGAAAAATTGCATTTCATAACAAGAAAACTAAGCAGTAGCACCTTAAACAACATTAATCTGTGTGATCAGTTGATGTCAGCGAGCTAATTTTCACATGAGAAATGCCCAGAGAAGAAAAAAAGCTTTTTAATGGCAGTGCAGGTAGTATTTTGCCTACCGATCTGCTCAGGATTTGTGGTTCTCTCTGAGATATGACTGAAATCCCATTTGAAGTCATTTTCCTAATCTGTTGCACACATTTGAATTCTGATTATGAAGTTCCCCCTCAGAGCCCTTCAGACTAGATAGATTTTTTGCATCCTTTTAGTTCTGCAGTTTGGCAACAGAGCCCAAGCTCCTGTTTCTACGCAAAAAATATGCAAATGCGTTTTAAGGCTCATGACAGAAACCCTGAGGGTTTGGCATCCCTTTCAAGCTGTTTGTCAGATATCAATGAATGGCTTTCTAAAAATTCATTCCCTTAATGTCAGGGAAGCTAACTAGCTTTTTCCCTGATTTAAGCATCAATGGTTTAGTGCCTGGCCCCTTCTTTACAATGCTCCAGTCAGGGTGATCAAATCCTATTATAACTTTGCCCTATTTTTAACAAAACAGATCTCACGTACAACAAAGATGATGTATTAAATTTCCTTCAAAGAATGTTACCAGGGCTGAGTTATAGAAAGAAATTAATCTCAAATTACTTTCATCCTGCATATATCATAGTCATGTGTTAGCTCCCCAAACAGCTTACCAACCTTCAAACTGACTATTTACAATTTTAGCACAAATTGAACACCAACGGTATGTAACCATACCATTTCTCAGATGTCAGCAAGTTAGCAGTGAGCAAGGAGGCTCTTCACTCTACTCTTCACTCTACGTGGCATTAACCATAGAGTTAATACTCTGTATTCATTACTGGGAACAAACTTCTAATAATTGCCATTCTGAGTGCCAAAAGGCATGCTATACCAAGAGAGATAAAGGCAAACAGTAAAAAAGACTCACTTGAGTATTCTCTGTGGTGCAGAATAACAGCCCAAGGCTTATGTACAACCTAATCTTCTCCAGCCTGAGAGAAGGCATTGGTCAGAGAGGAACAGTAAGGAGCACATTTTGTAGTGAAGCAATTAAATCACCTATCATCTGGGAGAAGGAACACATAGGAACAAACACACTGAACACTGCATTAAATGTAGAAATAGTTCTCATAGCAGAGCAGCAGCCTAGGGCTCCCCTCTTCAAGGGAGGTGCATAATCTTAGATCAATTTTTATTTTGTTTGGCCAAGTTTACTGTCAAGTGATACAGTTTTAAAAGGAGAGAGTCCTGCCACTCCAGAAGAGCTTACTGCCCTGTATTGGCTTTGTGTGGCAACATTTTGGTAGTGGGAGGGGGGGGGTTACAGGGGTGGCTTCTGTAAGAAGCTGCTGGAAGCTTCCCCTGTGTCCAAGAGAGCCAATACCAGCCGGCTCTAAGACGGACCCGCCACCGGCCAAGGCTGAGCCCATCAGCGACAGTGGTAATGCCTCTGTGATAACATTTTAAAGAAGGGAAAAAAAGTTGCGGGACAGACAGAAATGGCAGCGGGAGAGAGGAGTGAGAACACGTAAGAGAAACAACCCTGCAGACCCCAAGGTCAGTGAAGAAAGAGGGGGAGGAGGTGCTCCAGGCGCCGAAGCAGAGATTCTGCTGCAGCCCGTAGTGGGGAAGACCATGGTGAGGCAGGTTGTCCCCTGCAGCTCAGGGAGGTCCACGGTGGAGCAGATATCCACCTGCAGCCCGTGGAGGACCCCACGCCGGAGCAGGTGGGTGCCCGAAGGAGGCTGTGACCCCATGGGAAGCCCACGCTGGAGCAGGCTCCTGGCAGGACCCGCGGATCTGTGGAGGGAGGAGCCCACGGAGCAGGTTTTCTGGCAGGACTTGTGACCCTGTGAGGGACCCACGATGGAGTAGTCTGTGCCTGATGGACTGCACCCCGTGGAAGGGACCCATGCTGGAGCAGTTTGTGAAGAACTGCAGCCCATGGAAAGGACTCATGTTGGAGAAGTTCATGGAGGACTGTCTCCTGTGGGAGGGACCCCACGCTGGAGCAGGGGAAGAGTGTGATGAGTCCTGCCCCTGAGGAGGACGAAGTGGCAGAAATAACGCGTGAACTGACCGCAACCCCCATTCCCCATCCCCCTGCGCCGCTTTCGTGGGGGGGGATAGGTAGAGAATCCGGGAGTGAAGTTGTGCCCAGGAAGAAGGGAGGGGTGGAGGGAAGGTGTTTTGAGATTTGGTTTTATTTCTCATTACCCTACTCTGATTTGATTGGTAATAAATTGAGTTAATTTTCCCCAGGTTGAGTCTGTTTTGCCCATGACTGTAATTGGTGAGTGATCTCTCCTGTCCTTATCTCGACCCATGAGTCTTTTGTTATATTTTCTCTCCCCAGTCCAGCTGAGGAGGGGGGAGTGATGGAATGGCTTTGGTGGGCACCTGGCGTTCAGCCAGGGTCAACCCGCCACACGACCAAGTGCTAACGTAAGTTCTTGAGATGTAGCAGGATATGTGGATGTGAACCACCTTGCACAGAGAGCACTCCCCTGCACTCCTAATATTCTGACGAAATTCTCCTTTCTTTGAGCTACTGGAGGAAGGAACCTGCTCCTCTTGGCATGACTTTTAATGAAACGGACTGTTCTATTTCAAGATGTCAGTTTTTCCTGTATGCATTAAATATGCCTTAGAGTCCCCTCTTAGGCGTGGAAATACAGCCAATTCCACTTACACATCGAAGGGCCACCAGACCCACTAGGATGGCAGCCACCCAGGCACGTGCAAATGCAGCACCGAGGCTTCTGAGGACTGCGTGCTGGGACTTCACCATCTACTGGGCTTATCCCACTCAATCTGGATGCCCACAATGTAGATGCAGAGCTATCCTTACCATCAATGGAGGTAAAATCAAAAGAGTCTGGGTATCCTAGGATGTGATTCCACTTTTCCTAATGCAGATGTCTAAAAGCAGTTAAGATTAAGTGTGCCCCAAAGCACCGGTTCCTCTCCAATGATGATAAAGGGCGCTGGGTGATCAGTTAAGTTCTAGAAATCTCCACTGTAAATGTCTCAGACTGGGTGAGAAAAATCCTGTCCTTAATACGCTCCCAGAAGTTCCTTTTAGCTTGTCAGTGTATGAAACAAGATCTTCAAAAACCATTTACATTAATCTTAAAATAATAATGGTGTTTGCACAAACTCCTCTGCTCTACAGAACATATGCAGAACTACTCCACTAAGCTTACCACACAGGTAGTAACATCTCACAACCATTTCATTAGTGGCAGCAGTAAGGACATGAGCATGGAAGATGCAAACAACAGCGTTTTAACCTCGACTGGACTAAAAGCCATGCAAGTACTTTTACAGGTACAAGCCAGTAGACTTATTACAGTTTTATAATAAGCTACAAGGTCTTTATCGATGATCAGTATCACAATATTTGAGCAAGTATTTTTTTGAACCATTTATATGAGCACTTAACAGCAGAAACAGTCACAGGCATCTAAAAAGGTTTACTACAAGTGCAGAACTAATAAATTGATACTTGCCAGAGTAATAAAACCACAAAGTTACAGAGGTACAAAGAGTGGCAACACAGGTACATACCTTGGACTAAATATAAGAAAAAATAAGCAAGAAGTGCCCAATGTATAATCAATAAAATAAAACCAAAGAAAATTATGACAGTGCACACTTTTTATAAGCAGAAAAAGAAAATAAGATATAACATCTCCCTCCTCTTAAAGCTTGTTCTTTCTGTCTCCTAGAATAGCATCTTGTCTGTATGTAATCACCAAGCTTATCTAAAAAGAAACCTAAGTTTCCAAATCTGGTAGGAGATAAAAAAGCCTACAGATTTTATTGCTTTTTGGTGTTTGGGGGATTTTTACATGTTGTTCATTCAGTAGGCTGCACTAGAGTAGGACTATATTCACCAGTTCATAAGCCTCAAAGTCTTTCCTGTTTTGTGACATCCTATGTTGTCCTTTTCGTTATTATCTCCATTGCAATTACCAAAGGGGTTCATTAAATACTGTTACATATGGCATTAGTCATCCTATATAACTAATTATAAATAATTGATTCATTAATATACTTTTCTAAAATAAATAGGCAGCATCTAGTACTTGTAGATGCTGTACATGTATTATTCATATGCCTTCATAATGAGCCAGTTACTCTTGGGTCCAAAACTGCAAAATGTCTTTAGTTTGAAAGGCAAAGGAAGTTGCACAATAAAATACATTATTCAGTGATTTTTGGTTTTAAAGAATGGGTTTGTAGAGTGGGAGTAATATTACTATTGAAACTATTACATATGGAGTTTTCTACTGGAAAAAATTATTCATTTCTATTATGCACCATATTTGTCTCTATTTTGTACAAACTAACACATTTCCTACAGTTAGGAATATTATACATTTTTACAACAGAAGAAATTCCCGTGGGATCTACCTATGACTTTCACAAGTGTAAAGTGTTCATGCAAGGCATGAAATTTTACAAAGCAGATAAACATCTTTGGTCCGCAAGAAACCAGAGGGAGCTGTTACCCTAGCATAAATGCATTCTAATCCATGGTATTCATTTGAAAGCAATGTTTGAAACACACTTCAAATGGGCAAGAGGGGCTAGAATCATCTTCTTGACAGCAATTTTTAAGTAAACATATGAGTACCTCTTTTCATCATGCATCAGAATTTGTACTTGACTTCAGTTGAATAACATAAATACTTTCGCTAAACAGACATATCAATGTTTATAAGATCACAACAATGGGCAAATATTTGCAGCTGCAAAAACTTAGCACTTGCAGCATTTTAAGGAATCTCCTGTGTGGTGAATTCAGGGAAAGACTAAGTAAAATTGGAGAGACTAAGTATTTTTTTCTACATAACCTTAAGGCAAAACAGTCGGGCTTTTTACATTGCATCTGTGTATTTATCTATAAATAAAAATGGTTGTTAAGTGTTAGATTTCAGGGAATGTACCATTTTTATCCTTCAGCTTCTGAACATTTCTAGCAGATGGGCAAAGGTCTTGTACTTTGTTCTGTAAAGGTTTACAAATCACAGCATCCCGAGATTTGGTTCTGTGCTTCCTCCTGGTTGCTATGCAACAGGTCAGTGCATCTCTAGTCTATTTATTTTGAGGCTGACAGGGTGTAAGATATGTACCCACAACTGCTCAATTAAACATCCCTTACAATCTATTACCATTTAATCTTTCCACTCTTGTTCTTCCATAATAGCCATTCTACAAAATGAACTCAGTTACAGCAGAATTATAGGGTCCCTACAATGAGCATATGAGCAAAGCTCTACTATTGCCCATTCTTCCGGCACCAGGCGTCGTGCCAATGAAGCATCACCTTCTCATCATCCCATTCTCTCATGCCCCCTTAGCCTCTTAAATTTACCATGACCTTTTCAGTTCCAACAAGCATAGTTCCATGGGAGAACCATCAAGGTTGAAGGGAACAAGCTGCTGGCAACAACCCACTGGAGATAAGTAAGAAACACAAGACATTCCAGCTAGGATTAGAATGAATTGAAGTACTATGTACTAACAGTAAAGCTGCTGCACAACTCCCACCAAATATGCTCCCTTCATATGGAGTTCTGTAAGAGTCGGTCAGAAAATCAGCATTGTCTCAACATTGTCATCAGGAACATGAACAGTACGTTACCTGACAACGGCCTGTTTGGAGCACAGCGGCCAATCCCAAGGACAGAATGTGCGGTACAAGGCTCCTGGAAGGTACCTGGCTAGAGCCGTTAGAGATAACCGCATAGCTACTGTCAAAAAGGATGGATTGCAACCATTGCCATAACATCGATGAAGAAATCATGAACCCTAGACAAACTTTGCTTCATTATAATACCAAAACACACCTCCTGGTCGAAGGCTACCCGCCTCCAAGACTTACCACGCCTCAGACACTGACCCTGCGCCTGTGTGATAGCCTCGCTCGAGAAGGGCGGAGATATGATAATTGTATTCTGAGAAGGGCGGAGACTCCTGAGGCAGAGGTGGAGCAAGGTGTGTTACTAAGCATAAAAGATGACTTCTAAACAACGGAAATTTGAAGCTTCCCCACCAAGGACCACGACGATCGACAACGCAGCATTAGCTGGACCCGGGACCGTTAGGACGTCTTGAGATCAGCGGTGGTAGCTATAACCTCTCTTTCTCCTCTCTCTAAACTTAAATTTACTTTTCTCCTTTCTTTCACCCATCTCTAACTATCGCGTGCCTCTTCACAGGCAATACAATAAAGTTTTACTGTGTGATTACTGCTATCCCCTTTGGTGTTGGTCACCTTAATTTTGCACTTTCGAGATCGTAGCAAACGAACCATCACGAGTCCACCGAGTGGACCGTGACAAGTTCCACAGAACTGACTGCATGTATCACCTCAAAGAAAACTAGATTTTAAATAGGTCTTTTCAAGTGTCTTGGATTTTCCCTCAATAAGCATTAATGAGCACAGTTATAACTGCATAATGATCTCAGATGTGGTGCTGGGAGATGATCCTTAATGATGTAGCCAATACTGATTTGTATCTCCTCAGGATCTGACTCAGCAATCGTGTCCCAGTTATGAAGAGCAGATGTTTTTAACAAAACAACCAATTGCATGCCTGACAACATTTTGGTCTTGTAGAATACAAGATCTCTAGGTATTCTTGGTCAGTTCCCTCTCTATCAGCTTCTGTTTCTGTTATCTTTTACTGTTTGGCTACAGTAAAATGCAGGCCTCCATATGTGGCTCTGCATGTGGCTGGGAATGGACTTACCACAATTCTGAATCTTTGTGACTCTACATTCCCCACACATTAACTGGTCTTACTAGTTGCACTATGTTATCTTCTGTGAATTTCCCAGCTTGCTTCAGAGAGGAACTGCAGGACCTAGCAGGAAAGGTTTTTTTAAAAAAAGTTTTCTGACATTCAAAGAGAACCAAATTCAAGCTACAAATTGATAAGATTTTAGAGATGGATAACGTGAGAGAGATGACAGAATTTAATCCTCAAGCTATAGGCCACTTATCTCAAAAAAAAAGCCCTGTATTTCATGTTTCTGATTTCAATTTCTTTTATATGTACTTCTTATATAATGCTCAGATTTCAGTGATGTCTGCTGCTATCATTGATGTCACCACTGCTTCAAAACCTATATAAAATATCTGGTTCATCATAACAGTACCAAAGTGCCTCCCAGGAATATATTTAATAACTTTCTAAGTCCTAACATAGAATTTCACTTCAAGATGTCTGCTAGTCTCACCTGAAGTGGAACAAAGACTCATTTTCTCCATCCTGCAAACCTTTCAGACATTAAAACATGTACTTCCACTCCTTACGGGGGCTAAAACTGACCCCTCTGGCTTTTCTACCCTCCTCCTGAGATAACCCTAGTGGTATATGGCCAGCAAACTGATACTTAAAGCCATTTCCCCAAACATGAAAAATGCATGCTCTGGTGTCTGCCTCTTAACCCAGTTATGACAACTGCCAGCCAGACATCAAAGAAGCAGCTATGCTGCCGACATACAGGTTTTGCTGGAAGACTTACCCAGATATCATTTCTTTCTTAAAACAAAAATATGCTTTGCTTTGCAGCTCATGTTTCTAAGGATGTAATTAGGCTAAAAATATTGCACATTGATTTCATCTCTGAAGTCAATACACCTAAAGATTTAGAAAGCAGGGAAGAGCCCTGGCTGTAAGAAATATGCAGAGTATCTCGTATGAGTTCTCACAGTTTTTGAGGAAGCAAAGTGGAACAAACAACACTACCATTCCCTTTGTACTTCCAGGGCTTCTTTGGCTGTACTAACAAAGCAACATGAATGATCAGAAATAGCCTTAGCCAATCATCCCTGTTGATCCATGTAAGTGGAAAAAGACATGCCAAGATAAAATGGCAAGATGATAAATGCAGATGTCTAACAGCATAATTTAAAGGACATATAAAGATCTCCAAAGAATTTGAATATGAGAGAGGACTGAGAACCAAGAAATCAATGTCTTCCATTTATCTTCTCTGTGGTTAAAGTATTCCACCCAAATGGGAGAAACATGTTTTGGACACGGGGTTGTTTGTTTGTTTGTGTTTTGTGTTGGTTTTGGGGGGTCTTGGTGTTTTCTTTTGTCTTGAGAGGACTGAAACACACCTCCCTAGAGTGACTGTTGGCTAATGGGTGAGAAAGACTAGAGGAATGGAGGTTGCATTCTTAACCATTGAAGCTATTTTCTATTAATTTCTTTTCTGCAAAGACTCATTGGACCAGAAGAAGCAGATGCAAGAGAGCGAACATTAGTCCCTAACTGAGGCCCCTGGGTTCTAGTCTTTGTTTCAGGGTTCATTTATATTATATGCAATGACTGTTTAGTTTAAAATACAATGCTGTATTTAGTACCCAGAGCCCAAGACTCTTCTTTCTTGAAGCAATGTGCTGAAGAGTGCTTTCTCTTTTTCCCCACATGCTCTGTCGTGCCCAAAGAATCTTTAATACTTTAGACTTACGTGGAGCCGCTTCAGTGGGAAAGACTGAGAGGGTGCCTACTGCAGAAGACACATAGTTTGCTGATTAGAGCATAGATGAAGGCAAATATGTCTTTAAGCAAAGGCAAAAACTACCTGAGACTCTACCTTAGGTGAGTCCTGTTAAAACCAGGGTGCACTAAAAGAGGGAGCACATCCTATCAGCTGCAGCTTGGCATGGAGCACACAGTCTGACAGATGGGCTCAAGAAATGCAAACTAGATGAAGCAGCTTAGGAGAGACAGACAGTGGACACCCAGGCTGTTGAGTCTGGGGGTTCAAGAGTAAGAACACATCCCAAAGAAGTACTCTAAGGTGAAAAAGGGAGTTTTTAGAGACTGCATGTGCTTCGAGAGCTAGGTGACAGCCAACCACACATTTTTGAGGACTGCAATTTGGGTTTCTGTTTCAACACCATTTTATCAGTCTAGATTTATCTGAGCTTCGCAGGCACCGTAAGAACTTCCAAGTTTGGGGAATTCAGGTATGCATCCCAGGTTCAAGATGTGGCTACGCTTTGCACCTTAAGCACAGCCTCCTACCAAGGCAAGGCTGGCTGCACGTGAACTCTTCTCTCCCATGCACACATGTACCTCTCAAGTGCCCTGGCTTCCACAGAGAAGAGACTTGGCAAATGGGCTGACTGAGAGCAGAAGCAAACAAGTCCCCAGCCTAAATGATGGTGCAGTCACACCTCTGGAGTGCACTGCAGGACTCCTCCAGAAGTAAGCCTCAGTGCATGACTCACTGCGCCAGGACTTCTGCTCCAGAATTTGAGACCAGGACACCAGTTAGATGCCACCAGTTCTCTTCAAATGAGGACCCCAGTGCTGTAAATAATTTTGGAAAATAAATCAACTTCTACTAGTGCTTCCCAAAATATGGGACCACTAGTGGTCCACAAGGCAATCAGAAATGGTCCACATCTCGTTTCCAGCCACATTAAACTGTAAAATGTATGGGCTTATTGGTTCCAACAGAAAGTCTTGAGGATTAAGAGGGGAACATAGTTTAAAAACTCTACAAATTATTGCAATATCACAAGAGAGAACCGAGGGGAACCCAGGAGAAAGCAGGTAATACAGTTAGCCCTTTAACAAAAACGGACATTATGTGATAGGAGAAAGCACAGCAGTCTTACTGCTTTATAGATATATGCAGTATTTTAAGAAAAATAATACAAAAAATGGGAGGCCACTGACTTTAGTTATACTTACACCTAATTCATCACTTAGTTTAGTGAGATCAGAAACTTTCTTGGGAAGAACTTGTAATTAAACTTTAGAGAACTTTAAAAGTTTACTAAATCAAAACTGAGGAGGCATGATCTTCATTTAAAGACTTCAAAATCAGTATCAGTATTGACTAATATTAATATTGCATTATATTATAATTTTGTTCAAAAAGACTCATATGTTTGTATGTCAATGTGGCTGTCTATAGTTTTTTACTTCCCTGTCCTCTGATTCATTGATGAGTAAACAATAAAACCCAGTAAGTGTTATGCACATAAAGGAAGGGCTGCTGTAAAAGGTGTGGAGAACATTGGTAGCAAGGTTGCAACATCTTTTTTTTCCATCTTAGCCCCTTCCAGAGAATATAATTTAGTGTCATCTTTTGAGTTCTATGCTTTAAACATATGAGAAAAAAACTAAAGTTCTATAATTTATAATTATCAGATAAAAATAATACTGAATTTGCACAGGGTGTTTTTAATATATTTGAATAGGCCCATAAAGGCTGAGAAACCAGGCTTTCCTGTGTTTTCTTGCTATTAATCAACTTTCTGTGAAAAAAGAAAATATTGTGGGAAATAATGGGACAGTTTTCCCACGGGCTCTTTCAGTACAAACAGAGAATGGCATCACTGTTTTTTTTTGTCTCCAGTACAATACCCTCCTATCCCATCAGCACAATTTTTTTGTATTATTATTACTACTATGGAGATAGTGAAAGGCAGGAATACAACATTCACAGGCTTTGCCAAGTGCAGCAGATTACGTACATGAATAGCTAACTGCACAGTAGGGGGTATGATTTAGGTCAAATTTCTTGTTTCATTCCAAAAGGTTATAGATTTTTAAGCCATTCATTTTTTAATGCACCACACAGCTTACACCCATACGTATATATAACGTGAACAATCTTTTCTCTGTTTTTTGCAGAAGTCATTTGTGTTCCTAGGCAATGAAGACTGGCAGAAGTTGATAGTCTGTAACAAACTGCTATGGGTGTGTAACAAAGCTCTATGAGCAGCCAGAGCTAAAAAAGGCCAAAAAAAAAAAAGAATTCATTTAGGGGCAAATTGAGATCTGAAATCCTTCAGGATTATGATACAAACCACCTTCTGATTCAGCAACTGCTCAAAATGTAACTAGAAACAAACTGATGAAAAAAACGTCATACGACTTTGAATAGCATGATTAATGAAAACGGTGATTCTTTTGTACTACTTAAAGAGAAGACAAACATGTATTATGAAGCAAGTCACATGAGTTTATACAGTCCCCCAACTTTGTTTGTGCTGTGAGAATCAGAGAAGAAATTCTTTTAAATGCTCAGTCAGTGGAACAGTCCTTAAACCAGGACAGACAGGTTCAAATACAAGGAACCATATTAGACAGCAGTCTGGTTTGGTTTTTTTTTCCTGTGACCCTGTTTTGTTAAATATTTTAATTTCTGAAAATATACAATAGCAATCATTTGAAATGTCTTTGCCCCAATTACCAAGTGACCTGGTAACCACTCCGATCCTAACAGTAGTGGCCTAATGTGCAAAACACAGAATAAGGGCATGCCTTGAGTAGTATGGATTTAATACCACTGTCTATGCACTTTAAAAGCTAAGATCTGTGTTAATGGATACAGAACGGAAGGGCTGAATAGTTTAAAGCAAGAAAGATCCATATTTTCCCTGCATGTGGTCTAGGACCTACAGTGATTAACTTTCAATACTAACATAGCATAGTTTGGGGGATAGTCCTTCTGTCAAATTCAGCCTGAAAAGATCAGAATCAAGCATCAGAAAAGGCTTAGAGATATTGACATAAACAGATAAACAATATATCCTCCATTATACTTATTTATATTTAATCATACTAGGCAGTTTTGTATCTTTGCCTTATTATAACTCCCCATTGTTTGAACACAAAACACACTGCATCTTTCGGCTGGTCTGAAGTGTAAAATGAGTAACTGAGGAGAAGGATTTGGAATTACTTGTACCACACTGCAGAGGGAGGGAGAAAAGAACAGGGAACTAAACCCAGTTCTATCCCAGGGAGACATGACAAAAGGGAAGGGAAGACCAGTCAGGAGGGAACATGGCATTAAGACTAATATTGAGGAAGAGAGAAAAGGATAAGCCTCAGTGAACAACAGCAAGAAGGAAAAGAAATGTGAAGAGGAGAAGATAACACTGGAAATGAAAAGCTATGTCCTTAAAAGATTCCCGCTGTAATTGTTTTCTGCCAAGCGGCAGTAAATGAGCCCTCTTCCTCTGCAAAGTACTCATTAATTATTCTAGGCCCAAGCAGGGACAGTCAGCCAGCACCTGGCGAATACACAGGGTAGAACTGCCCTGGTCCAGGAGGGCTCCAGGGAGGTTTGTTCCTCAGGTTGATGTAACCTGTCTCTCCAGGTCAGGCAAGCTGATCCACATGCATGGGAGCAGTGTTCAATATGAAAATAGGATAACATGTACTTTTACTCTAAGATTAACAGCCGAGAATCACAAGAGTCACCTGAGCAGCAATTATTCATCAGGGAACACAGGTATCTGCACACAAGTCAAAGCAGCAGCTACACAGGACCTCATCCAAAGTCTGTTAAGTCAATGCCAAGACTCTCATTGGCTTCAATAGGGTTTGGAAATGCTCATGGCTTTCAAACAATGTACACAGCTGACTCCTGCCATCACTCTAGAGGCTAGATTCCCCACCAGAGAAGTCACAGAAAAACTCCTATTACTGTCAGCAGCAATAGGGCTAAGTCCTCTGCCCTTAAAACTTCAGCATGGAGTTACAGTGTGCTGCCCGCAAAACTCTCCCAGAAAGGTCATTCCTGCTCCGTGCCTTCTCCTGCTGCAGTACACTCCTGGACACTCACCAGAATGCTTTTGTCTCAGAAGGGAAAACAAAAAGTGCTGAAGAAGCACAGTGAAAAAAAAAGAGGGGGGTATAGTTTTAAGCTCATGAGGAGTCAGGACATCATAGCTCTCACAGATGATCAGAGGTGTCTTGTGTCTATGAGATCTAGCGGCTCCCACATCAGTCTGCTTCACAGCTTCCTGCAGCTTCTGCCATCTGCCTGGAAGTAGCCATTTCCCAGAAAAGCTGGCAAGATGATGCCACCTAAAATGAACAGTATTGGGGGAGCAAGCTCATGTACACTGTATACTGCCTTCTTTTGAGTGCTTGCAGATGGCCAAGTGAACAACAGCTCCCAATGTCATGTCTGACTAAAAAGAGCTAGCATGGTTTTAGATGGATAGTTACCAAGTAGCAAAAAGGACATATTGTCTCTATCTGAGATTTAGACTGAGCCAGGGTATCAGGCTGCCACTGCAGCTTTTCAGATACTTTTTTTCAGATTTTTCAAATTTTCTGGTTTTTAAGCGTTATCATTCCTGCATTACCATTTCTTCCTGCTTATATAGGTCAGCTGAGCAGAAGATCATACTGATCCCTCATCTGAAAAGCAAGCCCCCTTATGGACACATAAATGTATACTCACCTGTATAACTTGTGTTGCTCAGATGAACTAAAATAAGCTGCACTGGCAAAAGCACAGTTTTGCTAATACAAGATGCATCTGTACTAAGGGCACTTTGCCAGCATAGTCCATCAGTATTCCTGCCGGAAAATGTCCCTTTTACAAGCAGACTACATCTGCAGTCATTATGGTTTGTTTCATTTAAGGTTTTTAAAATAAAAATACAAAAATATTGGATGAGTATTGCACTGAGGTCATGATGTCTGGCTATGGGTGCAGAAAGCCTGAGACCATACCTCTGCAGATACGAATTTCCCCATGCACCTCAATGAGGATTTCAGTGTTAGCTCCCTCTAACTTCCCTGAAAATTAAAGCCCATGGGTAGGACAAGGAGGATCTTTCTGTTAACATCCCACCACCACCTCCAAGCGGCAGCTCGTTTTGGCACTAGGCATCAGTGACTCTGAAAGATTCCTAATTACTACTTCTGTTGTTAGTCAAACCAAGCCAAAGGAGCTCAGCAGGGCACTCGAGGCATAGCACTAGTTAATAAGCCTGAGTAGTCCTGGAGAGAGACCATGAACATATTTTAAACCTCTGTGAGAAGAAGTCAAGTTTGAGGAGCTGGAAGATATGATGATTACCTGATTCATTAGCAGGAGTTGGTGAAGCTTTGAAAAACAGCAATGCCTTTCTATACCCTTATGTTTTTCTATTTCACTCCCTCATCTTTTTTCCCTCCCAGCCCATTTCACTTCATTGTCCCGTACCCTGCAATGGTGAGACCTCTACCACATCCCATTGTGTCCAGCTCTATCTAGTATTCCCTCTCTCTCTTCTTGCAGATTGGAAACTGATGGCAGCAAGGAATGATTCTTGAAACCTGTCTTTCTTACAAAAGAAAAGGAGACCAGGGGACTTGATCTGGTAATTTATTTGAAAATAAAGCAGGTAAGTTCTTGCCACATAATTTAGGGTACCTACACTGAAGACAGCTGCTAAAGCAAGGCTTTTATCTATGAGAGACAAAACAGGAACCAGGAACCTGAAGCTGGAAAAACACAAACTGGAAAACAAACAAATGCATTTCAATAATGAAAAAAATAGCCACTGAAAGGCATCACAAAGGAGGGCAGCTCACTGCCCTTCCTCCTATAGAAAGAGCTGGAAGGTCAGCTTCTTAATCTGAGATCTGCAAGGTACAAAAGAGTATTTGCCTGACTATTCTCTGAGTAGTTAGGTTTCTAAATTCTCAATAATCACTGCATGCATAGGGTGTGGTTTATTGCTGCTCCTTTAAAGATTCCTCTCTTAAACTGTGGATAAGGCAGCACTGGAGTTAATGCATTTTTAGGGTAGACTAATTTGATGCAGAGGTGTTTAGAGCTAAGAGAAATCTAGCTAATCCAACTCTAAACAATCTCTTGGACCTCCACATACCTGGCCCTCAGAAGTCTTTCATATATCAAGGAAGAGGATAGCAAGTCCCAATCCTCAAAATAGTCTGTACACAGAGAAGAAGGTGCAGAAGGGGCAACACAGTTTGTGTTTTCACGGACTATAAATGGATGGTTTTGGGAAAACAAAATGAAGCAGAGGACAGTTATCAGAGTGAGCACTCCCGGGGGGTAAAGACCTGGGTGCAGCCCCAAGGTTTGCACTGAGGAAGCCCACTCTCGCTGAGAAATGCTACACAGAGATTATAGAAAGAATTTTATCCACCTTCAGGAAGTGTGGAGACTGTTACTAGACACGTCCTCTCAAATGGAAAGAAAGTAAAAAGAGGAACTTGAAAGAATCAGAAAAGAAAACATATAACTTCTTCCCATTAACTTAGCAAGAACAAATGAGGCACTTCAACAAAGCACATTGGTAGTAACAGAAATGAAATTCCTCAGTGGCTCTGATAATACCATCTGTCAGGAGATAGATGGTCGTGGGATTTGGATTTCCACTCTGAAACAGGTTTTGCAGCACTGTGCTTCATGGTATTTAGAGCCATTTCAGAGGTAATTTAAAGTCCTCATGCAGAGGCGAAGCGCTGACAAAACCCTGTATGTCAGGATAAATTACCAGGTGCAAGTGCCAAAGCCACGTGCCAACTTCATGTCAGGTCTTTCCATCTCATTGCCCCTCTAATAGCAGGTTAGATTGCTTGATCTGCTGAGAATCCTTGTTTTATATGTATTTATAGTTGAAATTTGTACTTTCTGTCAATGACAATATTGACAGAAAAACATACTTTGTTCCGGTCAGTAAAACAGAGGTTTTGTCTAGGAAACATCTAGGGGCCTTAACGCTCTGTGCTGACCCAGGGGGATTCCCCGGGCGAGGTAACTGTAACAACACGCTTTTGACAATGCATTTCAATGGACTGCTAGTGGAAAAGGCCTCTCATTGATCACACCCTTCTCTCACCCTTTTAGGGAATTACCTTAGGAACGGAAAAGATCTAATTCTCGCCTGCCGTCGTCGTGGACTTGAGTAAGCCCGCTGTTGCCCACGCTGTGCAAAGAATTAAAGATGGGAAACTTTTTCCCACCTCCCTTCGCTTTAAGCTACTCGGCACCGTGACAGAAGCCGAGGAGCCTGCGGCAGCCTCTCGCGGCGGAGCGGGACGGCGACGGGGCCGGGGAAGGGGCCGGGGCCGGGGCCGGGGCCGGAGGAGCCCCATGGGCTGGCGCAGGTGCCGCCGAGGCCGGCGGGGCTCACCGCAGCCCTCCCCGCCCGCTCCCTCCCCGGAGACGAGCCGCCGCCGGCGCGGGGGGGGGGGGGGAAGCCCACCCCCGGCGAGGGCCGGCCGCTTGCCGCGGAGCAGCCGGGGAATGCCCGCTAACCCAGCCCGGCCCGGGTGCCTGGCCTCCGGCCGCCGCGCCGAGGCTCCGCGGCCGACGCCGCATCCCGAGGACCGTCCCCCGCCGCCCGGCTCCTCCGCCAACGCCGGGCCCCCAAGGGGAGCCCCCACTCGCCCCCGCCGCCTCCCGCGGGCGCCTTACCTCCGTCGGCGCCCGGGAGATGCGGAGCGGCTCCCGGCGCCGTGCAGCCCTCACCGAGCCCCCGCCGCCGGGGGAGCGGAGCGACTCCCCGCTGCCCGAACGGCTGCTGCCCGCGGCGCTGCGCCCTGCCGTGCCGGTGCGGCGCGGTGCGGTGCGGTGCGGTGCCGCCCGCCGCTGCAGCAGGACCGCCGCTGCCGGCTGAATGTGCTGTCTCACGCTGGACAGGCTCCTCCCGAGAGCTGCTGCTGCTGCCGCCGCCTTCCTCCTCCCGCCTCCTCTCCTCTTCCTCCGCCCGCGCGCCCCCGGCAGCGACACCCCCCGCCCCGCGCCGCCGCCGCCGCCCGGTGGCCCAGCAGCGCGCGGCGGGGCCGGGCCGGGGCGGGGCCGCGGGGGGCGCGGGGCAGGTGGCGGCGGCGGCGGCGGCGGGGCCTCCTGGGGGGGAGCGGCGCCTGCCCGGGGCTCCGCAGGGCCTGCACCCCCCGCCTGCCCCCCTCCCCAGCCGCTCCGGCCTGAAGTGGGGTCCGCCGGCTGCTCCGAGGTCCCCTCGCTGGCACCGCCGGGTGTCACCCCCACGTTGGCGCTGCCCCCCCACCCCCCGCAGCAGCCTAGCCGGCAGCTGCACGGCGGCCCGGCGGTCAGCCCAACAACGGCTTCACCAGCAGCCCCGCGACAGCCTAGCCACCACCCACCACCACCTCCACGGCATCCTTGCCGCCATCCCCGCGGCCACAGCCATCAGCCCCACAACGGCTTAGTCGTTGCCCTCAAAACTGCCTAGATATCCCCCCCCCCCCCCCCATGCCAGCCTCACCATCCCCCATGGAGCAGCCTGGCCGTCAGCCCGGTGACAGCCTGGCCAACTGTCGCGAGGGCAGCAGGCTCCCGCCGAGGCCCTGTCCCTTTGGGGAAGAATGGGGAGAGCTCCGGAGCAGGTGAACGATACCCAGCTTTCATGGTTAGACGAGGGCAAGGCTGCCCAAAGGCGCAGGTTTGTTTTGTCCCTGTTTCCTCACACCACTCCTGTGGGGATGGCAGCCGAGCACAAGGCCAGACTCCTTCAGCAGCACACCCGCTCCTCTCCCCATGCCGACACATCCATCTCCTAGGGGAGAGGAGCCAAGCAGAGCTGTTGGAGGTAGTCCACGTTCCTGCAGATAACATCCACCTCTGGCGTAGATAACCTGGCTTCGCTCTCCCTTTTACCGCACACGGGTATGTTGCCCCACACAGGAGGAAAACACGCGCCCTTTGGTACCATGGCTTGTTCTTTAAAAAGGTGATGTCCTGGACATACGACTCGCTGTTCTCCAGCCCTGTGGTCCGAGAGAGCAGGAAAGGTACCCTTCTGAAACCTGTCCCTGGAGCCACGTTTGTTTTGTTTTGGTGGGAAGCACTAACTCCACTCACTGTCATTTCAGGTCCAGGATCTCTCCTGGGAAGAGTGAGGTATACCCAGACCACTGAAAAGCCAGCAAGGATTCACATCACCTCCAGTTCCTGCCAGACCCAGCTGGACCGCACCTGGCCAGGAGACACAGAACCCTAAGAGGAACAACAGCATCCCTTGTGGGTGAGGACATGGTGATGAAATAACAGTTTCTCAGTTTAATTGGAGGTGAAGCAGGAAAGATTTGTATCTTGCTCTCCCGTAAGAGCCCTTAAAGAGCAACGTCTTCTGCTTGTGCAGGCTGGAGCACATGGAAAAGAGCCCATGGCTTTAAATGCACAATTTGGAAAGTTTCAAGTTTGGGGGACTCGGTTTGCAACTCTTTATTAAAATAAGGGCCTTTCAAAAATCAGACACTCAAAATTGAGCTTCAGAAACTGCTGTTTGCTTTTGGAAGTGTTGGCCTTAGTCTCAGCTTTAGTATAAATCCCACGGGGTTTGTTCAGGTTTCTTTGGATTGTGCATCATTTGCAAACTCAGCGGATTCCTTTAAATTGTTCCTGACCTAAGAGGCCTTGGGGTCATTTAGTATCCCTGAATCGACAGATCAGACTGGTTCTACGTTGTGCCCGATGAGGTTCTGCTATTGTTAACATGCTGTCATATACATATAACCTTGATGCCGTGGTATCATATACATGCAACATGGTATCATAGACTATATCATGCCATCACATCATATGATGGTATCAGGCACACTGATATATGTCATAAATAAGTCTTCAAAGCTTGTTAAGTCCAACATTTTTTGTTACAAAGTAATGGTATTTTATGTTCTACCAATAACTCACATAAAAAACCACTGTAAACCCCAGTTCAACGAGACACAATTTTGATATCTGCTATATTCACATTTGCCAGAGGTGATCTGCTCTTTTTAAAGTGTAAAAATAAAGCACGAAAATGGAAACATGAAGGAAAACCTGCAAAAAACCCCTCATGAAACATAATGACAGATCTGGTAAAAATTATTTTTGACAAATGGGGAATCCTATACAGAAGAGTTTGGAAAGAACTTCAGTGGCCAGGGTAGCATGAAAAATACACAATTTCTCCTCAGAATCAAATATTGTAAGGAAATTTGATAGAAGCCAGCCTTGCTCTATGTTCTTAATAGGAGATCCTAGGACCAGCAAACTTCAGGAACACAAGAAAAATACACAACCAGCCCAGTTAAGGAGTTCTCTGAAGGAATATCTAATTTCCCTACAAGTGACGTGCTGTTCTCTTTGATCTCATTCTCATCATTGTCTTCTCTAACCTTCCACATAAAAAGCTCTCACCATTTTCGTGGATTTCTTGTCGTGGGGACGCAAATTGTATTATCACTGATTTTACAAGACAGGGCTAAAATCTTTATATTCCAAAAAGATATGATTATATTCATTTTTACAAAAAAATCGTTATGATCAATAATATCTTTTAAACAGCATTTCATGAAAAACATCCAGTCATTTCAGTATACACCAGGATGTGTACTAATTTTACATTTTCCCGTTAAACACAAATCCATAATATTATCCAACTCGTTATATTCTGACAGTAGGCATTATCTGATTACGTATGTCTTAATCACCAGGTGAATGTGCAGTAGGGCAGAGTTAAGATTATTTTCAAAACTTTAAAGTTCTCTGTGGATTCAGAAGGTAGTTATTGTAGCCTCAAACTGATTTATTAGATCAACAGAGGGCAAACCAGTCAGCAGTCATGCACGTCTGACAAGCTGCCTTCTCTCCAGCAGAGGTCAGTTGTACATGGACACACAGCAACCATGCTGTCATCGAAAGAGAAATCAAAGATTAAGGGGAAGTTTGTGGCTCATCACAGCCCATGGATTGTGTAGAAAAATGGCTATTGATAAAATTACAAAAATTCAGTGTTTGCCTGTCTCCCTTCTTCTATCTTACAGGCACATGTAAAATTCAGAGGTTTCTGTGGACATTAAGTGCAATAGGTGGTTGATTACTAGATCTGAAAAGTTCAAGGGAAAATAATTTGACATAATTTCTTTTTGAAGTTACTTTATATAGAGTTGTTCACATGTAAGTTATTAATGAAGATTGGCATAAGTTGCTCTGACAAACCAACAATGATTTATGATGCAACATGAGACAAATAATTAGTAGTGCATTGCATTTCCCTGCCTTAGGCACCAGCAACTCCTACTTCACAAAGGGCAGTAACAAATAAGCAAACCCTCTTGGAAGTTCGTGCCACTGGAAGATTAAAAATGAATTTCAAAGCAGACATGTCCAAGGCTTAATGGAAGTGGCAGCACTTTTTAGACACTTTGCATGATAGACTTCACCAGGGCTCTGCAAATAACAGAGAATGTTACAAAATGCCTTCCAGCTTTTCAAAGGCAATGATTTAAACAAAGGATCAAAAGGCAGAATGAAAAATGAAAGCAAGCTTTAGAAAAAAGTGTGGAATATCACTTCTGAAGTCAGGTTTATTGTTATGGCAGTAAAGTCACTATAGGGCACTATTCCACATGGCTTTAGAAATCTTGTCTTCACAAATGAACTAGTTAGTTAGTCTCGGAAGAATACATGGGTGGTTACTTGGTTAGGAAAAACTTAAGCAGAAAGTATTGGAGAGCTTTTCTTACTGTTTGCTAAAACCAGGTAGTTCTCCAGGCAGATCACTGAGTTGAAATTTCTGCAAGCCTGAATATCCACAACAGGTGCAAGAATATAAATGAAGAGTTTAATTGTATCTGGTACACAGTCACTAATAATTCCTCTGACATTTGATTTGCTATTGGTAGATCACCAGTTCCAAGATCTTTGCACAAACACATGTACAAAGCTAAAAAGCACGTATCTTAAAAAGGAAAAAATATTTCTCAGAAAGAAATGGCAAAAATAAGAGGTGCAGTGTACAAGTAGAAGGTAAAGGGAGATCTGTGGCAGATGGGCGAGTTCCATGTTGTTCTGCATTTGGGTTACTCTTCAAAGATATTGCAACTGTGTGCTCTTAGAAACAATTATTTTAGTGACAGGGTCTTTTCTAAGCCTCTTTTCTTCCTTTGTTCCTCACTTTCTTACAACATTGGCGCCAAAGGGATTAGTTAGAAGGCCAGGAAATAACAGTTTCAACAAAGTTCTATGGGACCATGGGTAGGTAACTGAGGGACTTAGAAGATACGAGGTACTGGTTTCAGGATTTGCAGATCAGCCCAATTGCAGTGGCCCACACAATGCCTGAAGTGTCCAGGGAAGGAGTAGCAAGGCTGCAGCAGTATATTTTATTTTTGCTGCTATTCAGGCAACAAAAAAGGAAATTAAGGTGGGGGGGGGGGGGGGGAGGCAGCGGAAGAACACACTGGTACTTGCAAGACAGGGAAATGTGTCCATGCTCAAATAGAGCAGCATTTGACACAACCATTTGGGTCTAGTGGGGGGGGGGGTCCATAAAGCCCCAGCTGCATCCCTGCTGTTCGTACAACTAGCACTCTGTAGCCCTGACTTGTCTCCTCTGACAGGTTCACTTCACCTTGAAAGCTCTCTCAGCTCTTTTGGCTTGTGGAGATACCAGGTTGAAGGAAGGATAATGTATGGCTTGTTACCCTATAGGGGAACTCTAGTCCGGGTCAAGAGAAAGAGGAATAGCAGCCTGCCCTCCTTTCTATCCTACTTTCAAAAAATAAAAAAGCTAACTGCATTCACAATGTTAACTATACATTGTGATTGATGTACACTCTATATTTGGTATTTATATGAGACTATAAATTCTTCAGTCAATCTACCTATACAGTAGTTAGTAGATTAATGTGTCAACTGTGACTGAAAAAGCTTGGTGAGCTGTAGTATAAATGTTAAGTGATAATAATAAGCACCAACTAAAATAGCAATTAGCTGGAAGTTAGAGCTACATTTCTACAAATTGATCAAACCTTAGCAGAGCAACACTAAGCAGGATGACTGTGGATTCAACCTGGTTCATAAGGTAGAATTCATCCTAAGGAATCCTAGTCTTTCCGTAAAAGATAACAATCATTCTCCAAGAAAGTGTCTTTTTGTGTTGTCCTAAAACATTTGAGACTCTGTCCATTAAAACACATCATTACCCAGGCTTCTGGTTTTGCACTTGTAACTGAGGTACGGAAATGGCATGCAAGAAAGAAAGCCTCCGGAAATTTTGGTGGTGCCTTTGGAAATAGCAGGTGCTTGCCATGTAATGCAACCAGTTACTTTTAGTTGAAATGGTTCAATGTACTGGGAAGGGCTTGGAAACATAGGAGCAAAACAGCTACCTTGGGAAGGAACTGGAAAGTTCTGGGAGATACTTTCGCAAGCTTCCTGGCAGTGGTCGTGCAGACTCAGCAGCCTGTAGAGGACTTCAGGCTTGAAGGGTTTTACTGTGCTTTGCTACTGTGCTCATGTTCTGGATTACTGAGGAAACTGCAAAAGGAGAGCTCCACAGCTTGTATGGTAGGACCTGGAAGAAAAATGGGCTTTGTGCAGGACTGGATGAGTGGCTTAGGGAACATAGACTGAAATACTCTCTTAAAAACCAAACAAAATAGATGCCTCCATTCAGCTCTGTTTTGAGTTCCTGATGACTCAAGAACTTTGTTGAAGGGAGCAAAAGAAAGGCTGAGATTACGGAATTACTGGCAGCACTCAGAGATCTTTAGAATTATTGGGTGCTTTTTACAAAACGCTGCCTCATTTCCCCACACCACCTTTGGTTTGAAATCCAATCCTTCATCTTTGATTTAAAACAACAACAATTTGCATTTTTACAAACATCAAAGGATGCCACATTTCTTTATAGGATTCCTGAGACCTCTCAAATATTAACTTGAAGCTTAGCTTTACCAGTCAAAGTTAAAATCAGCAGTACATACAAGGTGATCCGTGAATTTAATACATCATGAAGATGTATTGAAATGAATGAAACCAACTAAGTTCTATTTTTGACAAAAGAGTGAACCTTATGGCAAATTATTCATATGACTGAAAGTAAAAATGCATTATGGAGAGAAGATCATAAAAGAAATTATTTCTCTAAAATAACTCTTTGAAATGTCCCTTATTTTTCGTACTTAGTTCTGGCCAAGACAGTCATCTTTGCTGTCCTCTCCATTATGCCTTAACCATGAATTGGATGGACTAATTGGTGTAAATTAATAGGAAGTTGTGGCCTTAATGTCCCATCTACAGAGATAACAATAATAGGTGCTAATTACAGTAGTGATCTGGATTTCTTTAGAAGTGGCTATCAGTGCGTCAGTGCACAGGAAACAAGAAGCTTCCAAGCAGTGTCCTAGCTCTGAGTTTATGCTGTAGTCTTAGAAAACCAGTTACCTAGGGACTGAGACATCCAGCCCTGGCCATGGCTTCCATTCTTTTCATACATACCCATTGCTTGTTGACAAATAGGCCTGTATTTTTTTGCTCTCTCCCTCATTTTTCCTGACTCGAAGTCTCCAGATGAGGATAAGCAGCTACGCTTGCCTGGAGGCCTGGATGACACTCACGGAGGGAAGATGAAAGCAGCAGCAGAGAAATATAACAGCTTAATCTTCTTAAAAGGGCATAGCTGATAAAACAGTTCTGGGCTGGCTCTTGTTCCACTGCTTTGAATTGCTGCTTGGTTAAGGGAGTTTCATGTTGCAGTGTGCGAGCATGATTATTTCGGCATTGCTTCTGATCCCAAATAGCTGTCAGTGCCTGGAGTTGTAGATGGGTATGTTTTTTTCTCATCGAAATCCAAAAATAAATGGTGGAGGAGTTGGGGAAAATTACTACTGAATGCAATGAGCTTTCAGACACAGCAACCACCTCAGTAAGGAAGCCTAAGGGAAGAGATATGGCAGCACAGAGTGTTCCACCAAGACAATGCAAATTAAAATTCAGCAGACAAGTGGCCTTCAGACCCAGGCTTTTGGAAAATCATATCACTTGTGCATTTTAGTCCAGAATTAGGAGGCTACCTCCCTGTAGCCAAAATGAATAGGACTGCTTAAGCATGACTTTAACAGGGCTATCTGTCCTCACTTCATGCCTGAACAGAGAGCTGTGTGTCTGCAGCATAAAGAAAGTAAGGTGATTTGGGATCCCTCAACTCACAGGACACTGAGATTATGACTTGGGACTGAAAGTAGGCAGGCATCTAGTGCCATTTTAGACATTGTGCTGCGTGACAATGATTCATTTTGACTACTTCCCCACAACTTTTTAACACACCTATCTCCTGCATTGAGATGTCTATCTTTGTAGGCAGCTCAATTCCAACATTTGTGCTTTGAGGGATGTCTATGTCACTCTCACATATATACAACTGACACGTCTCCTCTAATCCATCCTCTGTGATGTAGGCATTTCATGCCCAGTGCCATTCTCAAGGTCTGTCCGCCTGCTCTCTCCAGGCATGACATAACTATGTCTGCACCAAGAATGAGATGCCAGGGGCAAGAATAAATCCTGTCCACTGGTAATAAAACCTCCCACCCCACTCTGCTTAGCCTAGAGGTTAGTGGAGACCACAGAAGAGATGGAGGCAGGAGGCTTGTTTAGGAAATTGTACAGTAGATGGATATAAAGCCAGTGTCAATTAGAGTAAATAGGGATTAGGGAAGAGTTAAGGCCTGGGATGAACTTTAGGTCTGGACAGGGTCAGAACAAGCAGCTCTGCAAGATATAGGTGAGGGTCCAAGACCAATAGTGCTAAGCAGTGAGGAGGGTCTGAAAGGGATCACTGCACCTCCCTTGTCTCCTAGGATTGTGGTGGAGGAACTCACCCCTAAGCCTTTTGAGGAGGGAGGGTCTGGCAGGAGCTGCAGAGGTGGAGGTAGCTCCAGGGGTGAATAAATGACAGCAGTCACAGTACAATCATTCCCTGAGTGGTGAAGGGAGAGGTGGTGATAGTCCAAGATGTTGCTGCTGTGACATCAAGTTTAGGTGTCCCTCTAGCACAGCCCAGATGATGTTGAGACAGTGATGGAAGGAGGAAAGACACTATGTCTGTGTCTCCACCCAAGAAAAAGGAGATATCTGCCTGAAATTCATGGCCCCAAGCAGTGGAAACTTGTCTTACCTCTGGGACTGTGATCATCAAGTACAGCAGGGGCTCACTTGAGTGCTGGCTTTCCTTCTGCACACCAGCTTGACAGAGTTCTTTATTGAGAAGGTGCTGGGATAGTAATTGACAGTGGGAAATATATCCGTGGGGGATCACACTGTTGCAATAGCGCTCTGCAGTGCCAAAGTGCCTCCGCACCTCTTAATGTGCAATAGTTGCTGGCCTCTGTTTTCTGGAGCACGTTGGGCATCTTCAGAAGACAGCCCAAAATCTGAGATGCTGATTGAGAAGATAAGACCAAGGTTGTCTTTGAAGAAGAGTTCTTTCTGCTGGAAAGCTGTGTACTGGGAGTGATGGGCTACAGTGGAGGGGAGTATTAGGGAGGTCATGGTCTGGGTACAAAAATCTCTCTTACCTCTTGGAGTGTTAAAAGTGGCCAGACCCTGCGATGGCCAAATCATGTAAGTGCCCATCCACAGACCATATTCCCATGTAGCTTGTAAGAGATCTGGCAATAGTCTGTACAGAGAAAGGAAAAATGTACAGTCTGGTCAGAAAAGAAGTACTGTGCATTAGCTTGGTGGTAACTGAGTGATGAAAGATCAGTAGTAAAGTGTCATTAATAGACACCTTGTGTCTGCATTGATACCTTACTGCTGGTCATGCTGGAAGCAACCAGTTGTATTAAATTACTTGTTTCTTGCCCTATGAACCTAGTCCCTAACTGCTGCAATGCAATCACATCCTGGACCCCTGTCAGTGTGCAGGCAGCTGCCAAGTGAAGCACCAGTTAGGTGCCACAGTAGGAAACCCATGGACCCACGTTCCTTGTGGGACCATGTGAGCACAGTTGTAGGGAATGTGACAATCCTCAAACTGTCTGTTCATGATGCCTAACGTGGAGGAGGAAAGAGAGTTCTTGCCTGAGTTATGTCATCTCAGAGGCCCCACACAACACTTATCCTCCTGGAAATGGTTGGGTTTTTTGTGGAGGAGGCAGAAGCCATGCTTTGGAGTGGCTAAGACAAGCGCTGATTTCATGTGCGTACACTCTTTGACCTGCTTATGGCAGGGCTATTTGGCATCATCCACCAAGGCTGATGCAGAGCTGCCATGGGTCTAACTGGTTGTATGGTGCCAGGAGTCTGGGGAGAGCAGGGAAGGGGGGACCTCTTAACCAAAACCTAGGATCAAATTTTTTGTCCATGAAATTTTGTGTGTCAGCAGAGAAATCTCTCACTGTTGTCTTGATTCTGCTGCAGTATTTGCCCAAGGTGCTGCTGTGCCTCACTGCAAGCTCACCCTATCCCAGCCATTCCCAAGATAAGGTGTTTCTTCATTCGTGTAATCAGCAGAAGGCAGTGATGGGGCTGAGGTGTGGGAATGCACGTGAGGCTGGGGATCTGCTATGCCTAACAGTGCTGCTGCCCTCCATCCCCACAGCGACACTGGCATTTCTGGGACTTTGTGTTACACAGGGGTCTCATCTGTCGGGGAAGAGCATGGGCTTCCAAGGCCTTTTTGCAGGGGGAAAGCTATGTATGGTACATGGGGGAGAGGGTGAGGGGTCTCTCAGCAGCTGCCTTGCAGCCACCCTGGCAAACAGCTCAGGGATGCAGGAGCACTGCACAGCTCTACTTGCAGCCTTCAATGCCTCTAGGTTTCCCACTGAATGAACAGGGAAGCAAAATACCTGCTGCGTGATTGAACACAGGCCTAAGCTTTGGGAGATGCCTATAGCCTAAATGCAGATGACATCTTTTAGTCAGATGAGCTACACATCAGCTATACCCATCCATTGTAAAATATCATGTAAATGCATGTTAGGAGAGATTCAATTTTGGCCACTTCAGTTCTCACAGCCTGCTAGCCGTAGCTAACGGCAAGGTAGAGGTTTTACTGCAGCCCGGGGACTGTGTATTTCATTGGGCAGCCATGATGTGCCACCAGTTCATATCTCAGCAACCCTTCCCATTTCTATGTCAGTGGCTAGTGTTGCCTCTTCTTCCTTGGGCTGCACCTGCTGTGCAGTGTTTTCTAGAATACCTTCTTTTACATAATTGCCTGTCAGCTGCCTGCAGTCTGTATGTGCTTCCCAGATCTCACGACTTCCTTGCAGCACACCTGGCAGGTCTGGCACATATTGTTAATGCCTCTCCAAAGGCATCCAGGAGTAGTAACTCATTAGCAGAAATTAGTTTTTGAAAATTAACTGTCAGGCTTTGCAGTGCAGTACAGATGTAAAACCCTACTCACAAGCAGCAGCTTTTATTAATGTCCTATTAATACAACAATACCAAGGCAAAATGACGATAACATGGAATTATGTTGAAAGCATTGTAAGCAGCTTAGGAGTAAAAAGTTTACAAAGGTGTTGTAATTGTCCCCCAATCTATTACACATCCAAGAAATCCTGTTCCAGGGTTACACAGGAAAAAAACCCAGCATATAAAGATCTAGAAGGGCACTGCTGATTTTATACTATATCATTATGATGAAGGAGTTTTGTGTTTGCAACCACTAATTAAAGTAGATGGATTTATAAAGGCATAATGCTTTCCCCCCCATCCCCTAAAAAAACCCCCTGTGGTATTACTATAAAGGAGGCATAGAGTTAATAGAAAAGTAAATATCTGTGAAAAATGTCAAACTGTGCAAGAGGAACCATTACCTATGTGTCACACTCCACACTAGGAAGATTAATCTATCCCCACCTCAGCATGGGTTTCTCACCATGACTGCGATGAAAATAAAAATAGTTCTGTGTATGTGTCTAGCCAATATACATACAACTCTTCAGTAAATATAAATATCTTTTGGGGGCATGACCAGATACTCTGTTTTCCACTGGTTCATCCTATATATGTAAGGTTTTTTATGACTATCCTAAAGAAAGACAGCTGATGTTCTACTTTTTAATAAAGACTTTATTATAATATCTTCCCTGTTTACTGAAGAACATTTCTCTATGTATAAACAGGAAACTTCATTTCAATGACTTCCAATGCATGCTGAGATAGTTCTATTCTTTTATAGTATATATTTTAATTTTTATGGGTTTCCTTCATATTTGGGAAGTATTCTATCATTGTCCCAAAACCTTTTACATACAGGTAGGCTGTGAAACAGACTATGCAAAAAGTTCAGTGAGCTCCATGGGACATGTAAGCATGCAACACTGCACTGACAAGCCCAGGGCCTATGTCTGTGTATAGGAGCCAATGCTGATTATGCTGAAGTCAGTGCCAAAATCTCCCTTGCTCAGAGTCCATATAATGTGCCTTGTGAAAAACTTCTCACCAAACAGATATATAGCATCACCATCTATGTGTTATGTTGAAGGAGAAGCTTTTGCATTACATACAACTGCCATGCCTCAGCATTCATTTCAGACCACCATCCTCCTTCAGGATAAGCTGAGTTACGTACAAAGTGACTCTCGAGCTGTGAAATCAGTCTGGCATGGCTTCACATAGCAAGAGGGAGGTCCGCATTTGGGAACCTCATAAATGGATAATTAGGCTCATGCCATTGATATCAGTCCCAGGTTCTGCTACCCAAAGCTGCAGCCTCTCTCATGTTTTGTGATCTCTCCCCATAGAGATGCCCAGTGTAAGCCTTCCACTGTAAGTGCTTTTGCTACCTTTGTCTGAATAGTATATTTTCATAATCATCATCTTCTTCAGGTAATTCAGGATCAATCAAGTCGGTCAATGGGAAGCGCTTGGATGTCCAGTCTCCAGATGAAGTGGCTGGGATCTTTCACAAGAGTGAGCTGCTCCACAACACCAGTCCCTGAAAAGCCAGCATCTCATCCAGTTGATGATCCTACTCTCCATCATCCAAACCATGGATTCCATCCCTGTGTACTTACATTCTGAATACTTCTTTAGTCCATGAACCTATCTTTTTAATTCTTACAGGAGAAATCATTTCACTACACGTTGTATCATTAACCATCACACTTTTCAGGAAGATATGATGGGTGGATGAGAGGGTGTGGGTATATTCCAGGGTAGAGCATATACGTGATGTAACAGAGTGATTGGAACAGCCAGCATTCATTTCTCATTTTTTTCCTTTTAAATTCTTGTTTAAGCACTAAGTTTTATGTCTAATTTAGGAGATTAGAAAAACAGTTCTAAACAACTTATTACAAAACCACTACTTTTGTTTCCTTACTCACCTCTGTATTTCGTGTTTGTTCAAATATTGGTGTTTTGATGTGTTTGATACACTGCTAGTAAAATACAGTTATTCAGTATTCTTGATCCTCCTATTTATTCAGGCTTCTTATTACATATAAGAACTTGCATTAACAGTCTTGACTTTGTTTAATGCTTGGTCCTCCATTAGTACAAAGGTACATAGAAAAGAAAAATAAAACACCTCATAAAAGTGTGACAATCATAATAAAGCCAATATAATAAATAGACTTAATTACAGCTATACAGTGACATATTGCCACTAGGTGGCAGGGCAACAATGCATTCCGTCAGGGCAACAGATGAGCAGAATTAATTCCTACTCACATCCTCCAAGGATTTAGTGTTAATATTGTCTACCCTCTTACACTTCTCAGTTAAAGGCCTTAAAACTGTAGTGGGATTGATTCTTTCTTTGACAGGGTCACTTTTTTGAAAACTCTGTACACTGCTGTACTTCGCTCTGCCACTCTGATAACCATAGTGAGGGAGTTACAAAGAGAAATTAGAGGCAAAGTATAAAGAAAGCATAAAGACAAGGGGAGAGCAGTAGATCTCATCCACCCGGACTTCAGTAAGGCCTTCAGCACTGTCTCTCATAAGATCCTCATAAAGATCCTGATGAGGCATGGCCTGGGTGAGCAGCGAAGTATACTGAAAACTGGCTGAATGTCTGGGCCCAGAGAGTGGCGATCTGTAGTACAAAGTCTAGCCGGAGACCAGGAACTAGCAGTGTACCTCAGGGGTCAATGCTGGGTCTAATCCTGTTCAACATCTTCATTAATGATCTAGATGATGGGGCAGAGTGTAACCTTAGCAAGTTTGCGGATGACACAAATCTGGGAGCTGGGAGGAGTGGCTGATACACCAGAGGGTCGTGCTGCCATCCAGAGGGACCTTGATAGAAATGGGTGGACAGGAAACTTATGAAGTTCAGTAAGGAAAGTGCAAAGTCCTGAACCTGGGGAGGAACAGCCCGGTGGGTCAGTATATGCTGGGGTCCACCCAACTGGAAGGCAGCTTTGCAGAAGAGTATCTGGGGTCCTGGTGAATGCAAAGTTGCACATGAGCCAGCAACGCGCCCTTGCGGCAAGGAAGGCTGATGGTATCCTGGGCTGTGTTAGGAGGAGTGTTGCCAGCAGGTTAAAGGAGGTGATTCTTCCTCTCTGTTCAGCACTGGTGAGGCCACACCTGGAGTACTGTGTCCAGTTCCAGGCTCCCCAGTAGAAGAGAAACATGGACATACTGGAAAGAGTCCAGCAAAGACTTCATGCCACTTATCACCACCCTCTGGGCCTGGCCATTCAGCCAGTTTTCAACCCACCTCCCTGTCCGCTTATCCAGCACATATATCAACAGCTTGTGTATAAGGATCTTATGGGAGACAGTGCCAAAGGCCTTACTGAAGTCCAGGTAAACAATATCCACCACTCTCCCCATCTGCCAGGCCAGTCATTTCATCATAGAAGTTTATCAAGTTGGTCAAGCATGACTTCCCTGTACTGAAGCCATGCTGACTACTCCTGGTGATTTTCTTGTTGATCATGTGCCTGGAAATGTTTTCCAGGATTAGCTGCTCCATCACCTGCCCAGGGATCGAGGTGAGGCTGACTGGCCTGTAACTCCCTGGGTCCTCCTTCTTGCCCTTCTGGAAGATAAGAGTGGCATTTGCTTTCCTCTAGTCTTCAGGCACTTCTCCCATAAGCAATCAAAGATTATTGAGAGTGGCCTTGCAATGATATCTGCCAGCTCCCTCAGCACTCATAGGTGCATCCATCAGGGCCTGTGGACTTATGTATGTCCAGTTTGCTTAAGTATTCCCTGACCTGATTCTCTTCCACCAAGGGTACATCTTCCTTGCTTCAGCCTTTCCTCCTGGTCTCTGGGACCTGGGATTCCTGAAGGCTGGTCTTACCAGTAAAGATGGAACCAAAGAAGGCATTCAGTACCTCAGCCTTTTCCATGTCCTGTGTAACCAGGTCCTCCACCTCATTGAGCAATGGGTCCACATTTTCCCTAGTCTTCCTTTTGTCACCTAGGTACTCATAGAAGCCCTTCTTGTTGTCTTTGGCATCCCTGGCCAGATTCAATTCCATTTGGGCTTTGGCTTTCCCAGCTTCATCCCTAGATGCTCGGACAATGTTTCTGTATTCCTCCCAGGTTACCCGTCCTTGCTTCCACCCTCTGTAGGCTTCCTCTTTGTGTTTGAGTTTGGTCAGGAGCTCCTTTTTTATCCACATGGCGCTCCTGGCATTTTTGCCTGACTTATTCATTGGGATGGAACTCTCGCGAGCTGGCAGGAGGTAGTCCTTGAACATTAACCAGTTTTCTTGTCCCCACATTTCCTCCAGGGCCTTATCCCACAGGACTCTTCCAAGCAGATCTTTGAAGAGGCTGCCCTGGTTTGGGCTGGGATAGAGTTATTTTTCTTTCTAGCAGCTGGTATAGTGTTATGTTTTGGATTTAGTACGAGAATAATGCTGATAACACACTGATGTTTTCAGTTGTTGCTAAGTAGCACTTAGAGTAAGTCAAGGACTTTTCAGCTTCTCATACCCAGCCAGCAAGAAGGCTGGAGGGGCACAAGAAGTTGGGAGGGGACACAGCCAGGACAGCTGACCCAAACTGGCCAAAGGGATGTTCCATACCATGGGATGTCATGCCTGGTATATAAACTGGGGGCTGTTGGCCTGGGGGCAGATCGCTGCTCAGGAACTGAACTGACTGGGCACTGGTTGGTGAGGGGTGAGCAATTGCACTGCGCATCACTTGTTTTGTATATTCCAATTCTTTTATTATTATTGTCATTTTATTATTGTTATTATTATCATTATTATTTTCTTCCTTTCTGACCTATTAAAGTGTTCTTATCTCAACGCACGAGTTCTACTTCCCCTCCCCCCCCCCAATTCTCTCCCCCATCCCACTGGAGGGGGGGTGAAGTGAGTGAGCAGCTACGTGGTGCTTAGTTGCTGGCTGGGGTTAAACCACAACAAAGGCCAAAGTCTGCTTTCCTGAAGACCAAGGTTGTGAGCTTGCTTTTCACCTGCCTCCCTGCCCTCAGGATCCTGAACTCCACCATCTCATGGTCACTGCAGCCCAGGCTACCTTTGATCTTTACATCCCCAATAAGCCCCTCCTTGTTGGTGAGTATGAGGTCCAGCAGAGCACCTCTCCTCATTGGCTCCTCTATCACTTGGAGGAGAGAGTTATCATCAGTGCACTCCAGGAACCTCCTGGCTTGCTGATGTCCTACTGTATTGTTACCATTATTATTCTGCAGATATTACTATCTAAATTTGTGCTGTATATTGAACCTGTTATGCAATGTGTTTATTCTGTTGACATCAACTGACTTCCGTAAGTTTGGCAGTCCTTTGTGCAGGATCCACAGAACTACCCCAGATTCCTTTTGCCAAGTCACCTGAGGGTCATCTCTTTGTGCGTGGGGACTGGACTTGGGACTGGACCCTTTCTACTATATTTTTAATACTATGTGTGCTGTAGCTAAGATTGCTATTTCATTTTAAGCCATTACTGCCACCATCAGAAACATTAGCTGGCTTGCAACTAATAAGGAAAACAGTGGTCAAAATGTTCAGGAAAAAGAAAGATACTTTTTCTAGAATTTGCAATAAAGTCACCTCCAAAGTAATTAGACTTTCCACACCTTGTAGGGCTGCCTGTTTGTCATATATAATAGTGCCATGATAGGTTGTTTTTTGTATATCTGGTGACACAGTGCAGGAATGTAAAAAGCAAAAGTAAGGGACTGTTAAAGCAGCCTGAAGACTTTTCTTGAAAATTTGTTATTTCTGCTCAGAAATCTGCAATTATGATTCAAAGAAACTTAAAAAAAAAGATTCTTAAATGAACACCAAAAGACACTCAAATGACCAAGTATAAACTTTGAAAACAAATAAAAATAAAAACTGTAAATAGGAGTCTTAAGTATGACTGAAAGCAACCAGGCAAAATAAAGGATTAGCATTATAAGAAGAAAGCATTTCAGGATCTCAGCAGGCAACAGCCCTGAGCTCAGACATTTCCACACAGGCATATCTAACCTAGGCTGGGTTAACTGTCATGACATCCTGCGCTACCACAGAAATCTGCTAGGGTGGGATGTCTTGAAGAACATAGCCAGAATTCATCCATTGTAATAATGTCTACTGTCCGTTTCAAAACCTTTTGCTTTCTAGACAAAATAACACTGTTTTTACAAAATTTTGCTTCTTCATTTATTAGAATACAATTAACTTATGGAGTTTGCTAAATTCCAAGTTTTCTCTCTGATTATTTACCAAGAATGGCTACAACATACATTTCTTCTAACAGCTACATAAATCGTGTTTGCACAGTGCACGCCAAGATTTTCCACATTTCAGGAGTAAACTCTAGCTAAAAGCACTTAGCAAAACCATAGCTTTTCTGGGCCAGGAAAAACGAGCCTTTATGTTTTGCAGCAGCTTCCCTAGCAGATATTTTCACTATGCCAAAGACTAGGGATACAGTAGTGTCTGGTTGCTCAGTGTTAAGTCTGGAAGTCAACTTTCTGAAAGAAGGATTAGTTGTCCATTTAAGATGTTTTGAGTTGCACTCTAAGAAACTTGGGCATATAAAAGGCATTTGTCAGTTCTAAAAACATTTCCTTCCATTTTTGCACAAGGAGCGTACACAGAGATTTAGTGGCAATACCATCCCCCATTTACTTCTTAGCTGCTATTGATTTAAACAAAGGAACAGGCTTCCAGTTAGTACAGACTGGCACAGCTTTGAAAATTTTAGATGGAAAACTTGAATGTATAGAATAATTTCAGAAGAATAAACTTGAATTCCTATGGAAGTTTTCATTTTCAACTCGGTAGCATTTTCCCCGAAAATATTACAGAACTTGTCTGTGTTAAAAGACAAAACAGGTATAGCTTGACCAGAGGCCTAGATTAGATCTGACAACAACTTGTTTGGAATCCTGAATACCTAATCTATTTCTGTACACCTATATCATGTTTTCCCTTACCATCTCTGCTCAGAGCCAAAACACAAATCATGCTGCATGTGGATACTTGGTCACGTGTAGGCATGGCAAGCTCTCAGACAAACGCAGATGAATCAGGAACTGCTTCTTTCCAAGGTGGGAAAAGATTTATGTGTCATTGAAACGTTGACACTTTGCAAATGATAAAAACAACACGTCTTCAACGAATTCAGATGTAAGGAGGGGGAGAAGTCCATGGAATAGTAAATAATATTTCTGATTTTATTGTGTTCAGTTGCAAGGTGATATTTAAATACTGTCTCCCAGAGTAAAATAGGAATGCCATGCTGTTGTATTGCTGCCTAGTTTTCATAAATAGGCTGTTTCCAAAGAATCAACACCTACAACTGCCATGCTTCTGACTGAAAACTAATTTGTCTGAGCTATGTTTATATCTCTTTTGTACCCTTCTTAAACTAAATTTCCATTTATGTGAGCTAGTAGCTTTGATTTTATGTCATGCAGCAGATGTAATCCAGGCTCTAATTCTGCTTAGACTTAGTTCAAATGCTCACAGCCTGTTTGCTTGGGAACTAGATAATAATATACTACCTTGCTCATTGTCCTACCCACATTGCATCTTCAGTGCAGAATTGCACTGAAGTTCTTTGCAGAACTAGGGTTAGTTCTCACCAGTATTCTGTCAGGGAAAAGAAGTTACGTGAGTTTATACTTACAGAAAATTGGTATCCTCAAGAATCTTACTGTTCACAGAACGGGCAAAGGTTCATCTTTACCTACCAGCAGAACAGAACCTGAACTGGAGAAACCATACTGTTACATCAAAGGTTGCTTATAAGCCATAGTAGCTCAAACTTTATAGATTTGGTTTTGACATTATTCTTCTAGGTGCTGCCTGTTATGTCATATGATATGATATTCATATAATGAAGCCTATCAATTTGTTTTGTAAAAATTATCAGAAATCTAATCTTTACCCAGGTAGTTCAAATCTGACATCATTTATGAAGATAAGTCACTTCTAGATAGTCATCTTCCTTTCCCTCCACAAAAACTTTTAATCATAAAGCTTTCCAGATCAGAAGGACAGAGTTTGTTTCCCTGTCCATCAGAAGAATATGATACACCAGAAAAAACAATCACAAGCAGTACATAAATGATGCAGAGCTTTTTGGGTTGATTTGCTGGGTTTGCTGGTTTGGGGTTGACTGGTTTAGGGTTTTTGTAGAGGTGGAGTATAGTGAAACATTACTAAGTACTCAATAAAATAGGTAGTGTTTGGGAAAAAAAAAGGACTAAAACATTAACATTCAGAGAGGAATGTAAACCTTTCTGTGAAAGTCATGATCAAGCAGGCTGGTAGTCAATGGGTATGAAATTTAGTGCTTCTTGGAAACATCAGGCTGGTAAACCAGCCCTTCTATTTGTGTTGATGGACAAACAGGTTCCATATGGAGACTTTTTTTTTGCTTGCAAAGCAGAACTTCTTTTTTGCCATTTCACTGATTGTAACTCTACTCTACTAGGTGACGGGAAATTTTCTCTGTGAGTCAAGGTTCAAAAAAGGTCTGGAACTGTTGGAGAGTGAATGAACACAGGTGGCAGCACTGCCTCACCCTGGAGGTTACATTATCGCTCACCCCCAGCGGCATCTATGCAGGCAACATTTCACATAGATAATTTTTGTTCCAAAACTACAGACGGTGATACCATAAAATATGCTTCACCATGAGACAACCAAGTATTCTTTATGGAATGAAGTGAAACAAACATTGTAAAAAAGCATTTTAAAATAAGGTTCCCTGATGTTCTAGAGATATTTTTGTAAGTAGAGAGGAAAATGAACACAAGTAAAAATCACTCTTTTACCCTTTTCTTTTAAACTGCATTTTTTCTAGCAATAGAGACAAAAATAAAACAAATGAAATATTTCTTATGCTTTAGAAAGTTTTGAATTTAGGATTCATAGTATTCAAAAAAACCTCAGTTTTGGACATGAATTCCTCGATTTACAAAAATGATTGTACCAAAAGACATTGAGGTCACTGATAGTGAAGGACAACAGAGAAAAGAAAAAGGTGGAAAAGGTAAAAGTATAAGGGAAGTTAAACAAAACCAAAAGATGTAAGGAAGAACACATCAAGAAATCTATTTCTACTTCTTCCTTCCATTTTCTCTCTTCCACTCAATTATTCCCTTTTTGCCATCACTTCCTTTTTTTTTTTTTTCTTCTCAGGCGTTCTCCCTTCTCTCTCTCCAACATTTAAACAGAAATGGAGCCCACAAGTACACCCCTTTCATCTCCCTGTTTGGTCTCAGAAATTAAGGCAAAAGTTAATGTGCAATTCATATATTGTCAATATGGATTTAACAGAGAACTTGTTTCATAGACGTGTTATTTCCTGAGACAATTCCGCCATTTTCAAAGCAGGTTGGAAGCTTCTTTGTAATAACATTTGTAGAAGTTTCTCTGTGATAATGAACTGGGTAATCATTATGAAAGGAAAAATATGGAAAGTGTGCACTCAAGCAATGCATTTTGCAATTATCCTGCAACCCTCCACCAGCTGGCATGACTTCCAGGGCTATTGCATTAGGGTTCTTTCACAGAAGGTTACCCTCCCAGAAGGCTCTTTGCTAACTATCATCAGAGCCTTCCCTGACACAGTCCACTCTGTGGATTGATGTTCAGGGCTGTAAATTCCCATTAAGACAGTCAGTTTGATACAGGCCTACAGCAAAAATCAACCTCAAGATTTTTTTTTGGCAGTGTCAGCCTCAAAAGTCTCAATATATTAAATATATTGTTGATAGAAGTAAAAAAAGTTGGAGAAATGGAGCTGAAGTGTTTCATGTTGCTTCATACTCAAGCCATTGTAAAGAAGATGCCACCGCACTGATAGTTCTGTGAAGGTGGAAATTAGAAAGAGAAGCTGTTTGGCTTCCATAACGGTTGCCATTCATAATCCCATTTGGAATCCAAACCATTGCCTTCAATATAGTTTGTGGCTAAAGTCTTCACTGAAATAAATCATAAACCATTGTCCTGTATGGTTACCAACCCTCATCTGAACTCTAAATTATATAGGCGGTACAAAACCACTCTGGGTTTCTTTTATTCCCTAAACATGAATCTGAAATAATCCTTAAAGTAAAAAATAGCAAAGTGACTAGTGCCCGCAAGAAAATACATGACCTGAGTACATAAATTAAAATGTCTAAGTGCGCTATCAACACCAGACCTGTCTGTGCCCATGCAGATCATACAGGACACGATGGTATCTACGTTCTTTCAATTTTCCTTTCATTCTTCCTTTCCCTAACTGTAACTCTATCCTAATTCTAACTCCACTATCCACCCCAATATAGAGCATAGGATATTGGCTCTGAACCCAGTGCTGCATACTGCCCACGGGCAGTGGCGGCTGGGACTGAGGATTTAGTGTCCACCTATGACCCACCAGCCTTGCACACCCCTCATCCCAACCTCATCCAATCTGCAAAGGCCCTGACACAGGGGTTCGTATAAAAACATGCCTCCAGTGCCTTCTAAGCCCAGCCCTTATTTCAGCTGTGCCTGCTGTTCTCACTCCACTGCTGAGCAGATCTCTCCCATCCCTCAACAACCCCTGTGCCAAATGGTAAGCATCTGTGTGCAGTTGACTGAAAAACAACTTCCCTAAAGGATAACGCACGAGGTCTTCCATTCAGGCATCCTCTCCTCTTCCCCAAATTAACCCTATTCTCTACCACACTCAGAGGTGCATAGGGGTGCCAAGCCTCGAGGTGTGGGCATTGGCTTCTATGGACACCAACTCTCATAATATCCCAGGGACCGATCCCTAAGCCAGCACAAAGAGGAGGGTCAGCTATGTTTGTGTCCTCTCCTCTAATCTTCTTAAAGAGCCAGTCAAGCTGTCTTCCAGAGTCATTCTCTGTGACAATCTGCTCAGACTCTTTTTTCTTCTGCAAACACTTCAGCTTCTGATCATTTTGGATACCATTCCATAACGAGAGATGGCTTCATTGACTTGGATCTTCAGACTGGATGTCTGCAGGCAGTAGCAAATATTAGCTTTGGGTTGTTCTCTCCAGATGTTGACTAACTGGGCAGAAAGCTCACAGTCTTGATTTAGGAACTAACACAAAAGGCCAGAGTGGGGTGTGAAAAACTTTCAAAGAATTTTGTGTAGCTTAGAGCTAAAGACTGTTGCTATAGGACATATAATTTATGCAATTCTTTGAAGGGCCATAAGGACCTTTGACCGTGTTTCACCAGGTCTTACTGTCTAGATTGAGGTGGCCTGCATCTGATTCCCTGCTGAGTACTGTTTCAGAATTTAAGGTAAAGCAGGCAACGGAGTTACACCTGTAAAAAGTCTAGGGAGTTTTCTAAACATCTATACATCACTGAGGCATGGAAAAAAACATTGTTCCTGCTAATAGCAAGAGCATCTATCCAAAGTCTGAGGGAGTAAAGAAAGTAAAGATTTTTTGACCTGAACAATGAAGGAGGCTTGTGTGCCTTGCTAGGAATAAAGTGTGCAGCACTTACAATCCATGTCTCGTTTTCTGACTAGTCTTGTTTTGAGTATGGGTCTTAAGACCACTTTCTCTTCCAGTTCCTCTCCCTCTGCAATACCAAAAGACCCCAGCAACACCATCTCTTATCAGTCATCAGCTATGAGGTGCTGAATCATAATAGCAACAGCTACTCAGAGCCCTTTGTATCATAGTGGTATGAACCCTAAAAAGGCCTTGATAGGACCACTGTATGGGATATCTGTTCTAGAAAGAGTCTATACTGTATGGACACAACTGGGATGGCTTAGTGAAGCTAACGTGTCATGCATGTCTAGTCTGGGAAGCTCACAAGAGCTCTCTAACAGAATGTGGTGGCCATGACCCCAACAGCTGACTGAAAAGAAGGAGGCTGTCTTCACTGAGATCTTGCCTAAAGCAACACTCAATGTGTTAAAGATTTCCATGCAGAGCTCCATCCTACCTTTCTAATATTTTCTTACTACTTAGTACAAGGCATCTGGAGAAGAGACAGGTAACACTGCTGTGTCGTTCAGCAGTTCCAGGGTTAGGTGTCCCCCGCTTCCCTCCTGATCTCAGAGTGCACTCAGATGTCGGTGCTCACAGGGGGTTTCTTCAGTTCACCCTCCCTTCTTGCCTCCCAGTTCCTGGCACCAGGTCCCATATCTCCCTGCTGGTGTCTCTCAGTTCAGACACCTGTGCTTCTTTCCTCTGACAGTCCATGACCGATGATGGAGACAACTTCATAGCATTTTTAAAACCAAAGTATTGCTTATTTTAGCCAGAAAGAACAAAACACACACAGAAAAGGGTTTCAAAACAAGAATATGAATGTCTGTTTTATTTTTCCTTGCTGTAAAGGTGGCCTAGGTCACTGTCTTCCTCAAGTTAGACAGTCATAAGAAAACAATTTTCAACTCATTGAATTAATCTATGTGTAATGTAGGAAGCTGAACAAGGGGCAAATCAGACTCCAAAATAATTTTCTGAATGTTGTTAAAAATGATTGAAAATTTTAAAATATCAAGCCTAAAACTGACTTTTTCCTGTCACTGGGCATTTTGCCTTACAGAGGTTTGATCCAGTTCCCACTGAAGACTACAGCTAAAATGACTGGAAACGTTTAACTGAATGCAGTGGACTCCAGATTAGGACTTCATTCACAGTCATTCACATGCTATCCAGTAACTGGAAATAGCACACATAGAACTTCCCTCTTGCTGAGAAGTTAACCCATCATTTCAGGGATGTCCCAGTGATCCCCTCTAATATCTCACATTGCAACACCTATGCATCATACTTGGTGCTATTTGCAGTTGGCAAGAAGATTTCATACCATCCTGCTGAATATCGTCCATTTTACTCATACGTGAACTTGTCAGTCGTTACCTGAACTCTGACAAGTACAGAACATCACAGTAAGCTCTTCCACAATGCAGTAGACAGTGAGCACACCAAGCCTGTCCTTTTCTGTAAACAACTTCTCTTAACCTACTTTCAGACACACAGCTGTCACATCCCCAAATACTTAAAAAAAATTTGAAAATTTGGGTTGAACACTGCTGGTGACAGCTCAGTTTCCCAGTCGTAACACAGAACAAATCTGTTCTGCAAGCATAAAAACTTCCTCTTAGGCCAAACCAAGGCTATGTAGCAAATACACACGGCAGCTAGGAGTATACACTTCTACTAGAACTGGGAAACACATCCTTTTGACCATGGTGTAAACAGTGTATCAGACATAAAATTAACTTTTAAAAAATTCTGAAGTTAATAACTTTCCTAATGGAAAAAATTGGAAGAGTAAGGCAACCACGTATTTCAAACACTAGTCACATTTCTCAGTGTACTTCTGGAAAACATGTTTATTAAAATGAAAAGAGTAGGATAGGATGGGACCAGGCAGGGTCCCTTTCCCAAGGAAGCTCTGGAAAAAATAATTCAACTGATGTGATTACAATGGGAATGTTAAAGGCTATTTACATCAAGGAAAACAATGCTTTTCTGGTTCTGGCCTGGGTGCCCTTCAGCATTTCCCAGCATCTAGCACACCCAGGCAATGCCTGTGTCACGGGACATACCCAGTGGCATGCTACTGCATTTTTGGTCCCTTACCAAGATGACAAGTGACACTTAAAATGCCACCCTCAGAATGCTGTGGTAGTTGGCATACTGACTTTGTGCAACTGTGAGAGATGCTCCTAAGGAGAGTTAAAAGGTCACCTGCATAGCTAATGCATTTGAAATGTTACCTGTTATATATTGAGGTAATGCCAGGAACTATGATGCTAAAGCATTAACCATATCCTGCAAGCTGATCAATACCAGTATAAATTTGACAACACTGGCAGGAGTTTAGATTATGTTAATACAAACAGCAAACAAAGAGCAGCCAGAAAGATACTCAGAAGTAGGAAAGATAGCAAGGCGCCCAGTCTTTATAAAAGTGCTGAAAAAAGAATCAGGAGAAAAAGCTTTGTAGGATCTGCATTTGTGCCTTTATCTATTCCTTTTGAAATGTTGGAATGCGTTTCTTACCATAGAGGGGGAAGTTAATGGAAGAGGTAGTGAATGGATGGAAACAACCTGAAGTGATTTATGTTCAGATGAGGGTGGTGAGTCACAACTCCCTCAAGCAGGAGCATTTAGTCTCTAAGGTATATAAATATCATACTTGGAAAACTGCAAGTTGCAGGTTGTAGGCTTGTTTTATTTGGCTGTCCTAACTTTTAACTGGGGTTCAATAGATTCAATTTTTCAATTTCAGACCATTAGAGAGAAGAAGAAAAGGAGGTTGTAATTTTTTGTCTTGACTACCTCATGATCTTTTCAGCACATAAAGGTCACCTACAGCAGATATCAATAATCACACTCTTTACAGTTTCCTTAAAGTTCATCATTTTAGTGAACCACTTCACAGGTTACTAAACCAAACCAAATTACTGCTCAGCAAGAGTGAATTGGTGCCTTTCCTCTATAATTTTATGTGTTCCCTCTGGGTCTTCTCTGCTCCAAAGCATTCAAGCATTTGGCACAAGATTTGAAACATGAACTGACTGTAAAGGGCTAGAATTATCTGGATGTTTCAAAAATACAATTTTAGATAGATTTCTCCAGGAATGGTTAAACAGGGCGCACACACCCTTTTTATGTGAAAGAGAAAATTCTGGGAGTCAAAATGCTGTAATTTGTCTTGAGTGACTTGGGGTGGAAATTTATCCCACATTTTCAAAAGTGCAGTTAAATTCAGGATGTTGGTCAGACCTAGCACGTAATTTTTCAAGGTGATATAGGTTCACAACTCTGACTGAAGTCTCTCAGAGGTCCAGAGTCTCACAGCCTTTATTAAGCAGCCAAAACTGCTCACACAAAATTACAGACTGCTTTTCATAATGCAGTCCACCACTCCTTTGAAGCTTTTTCATGGAAAGGGCAGATACCATATCCATTTACTGTATTTCACAGGGAGGGTCAAAAGTGTAATGAAGGTTTGACTAAGATGTTTTAATGGGAGAAGTGATAGAAGCATCTTTATTAGTTCACTTTTACAAAATCTCTGATTTTTCTCAAGGCCGTAAAGGACGTCACTTTCAGTAAAGATCACATCCCAACTAGGATTCTTGGCACTGATTTGAATCCAGCAAGGATTTTACATTTTAACTTAAATGCTTACAATTTAAAGACTCTGTGTTTCCATATCTGAGAAGAGATTAGCATATACATCACTTGTTGTGCATGCTCTAAGACAACCTAAAATACCCATAGAAATAAATACAGATATCCTTGTTCACTGCAGTGTGGCAACACCCACGCAATATCAGTTGAAGTACCTTCCTCAAATTGTTATCCTGTTCTTGCTGGAACTACATATGCATTTCTGAATTCCAGGTTGCTTTTTTGATAACTTCCTTATCACTGTTTCTTGAACTTCAGCATATAGGGAGTTGCAAATAAGAAACAGGTTTTCAGGCTTCCACATAGCATATCTGGAGTGGAAAACAGAGGGAAAACTGGTGCTCCAGCAGCTGCCCTGGGGGAAAGCACTGCCCTCCCTCTCAGCACTCACTGAAAGCTAGCAAGGTCTCTTGTGGTTGTTACCAAATTTTCTTTTGGCTGGAGTATCTTCTGGTGGTTTATAGTAGATTTATTGCTTGATCTGAATATTAAAATTTCATAACATTTCTCCAGTACTGAATGAAATAGAGAGTAAGCTTATATTTCTTTCTGGGAATGAGGAAATCCCCAAATATTCAACCCTACTTAAATATTTATTAATAATGACTAGCCATGACATGGAAGACTTGACAATTCACCCTTCAACAGTAGTTGTGTGAGTGTGTAAAAGGAAATTACAGGCAGGTGTAAAGGGAGATCTTACACATTTCAATGAATCTATTTTTGTGCAGTGAAAATCTATCTTGTTAATAACATAACATTTTCCATCTAAATTTAAAATTCAATTGATCTCACAAGAGACAAAGACTTTTTCATCTCTATTTCACAGACTGTATCCTACTGTTAATATGTTGAAATATTTTCTTTCAAAGGCAGCTTTGTGAAACCAATGCCTGCAAACATATAGCTGATTATTTGTACCCAGGTATTATACCCCAGATAGTAGGTAATCAAGATTTGTATTTGCACACATTTTGAACTTTTTCAAAATAGGCAAATACGTCAGTTAAAACTCTGCTTTCTTCATTCAATATTTTTGAATGTCTAAGGGTCTTTTCCCATGTAAAAACTAAATAAAATGTATGTTCATGAATGCCTGCGTATAAATATAATCACCACAGTTCATTTCGAGTATTGGTATAACTTCAACGAGTGAAATAAAGAAATATTAAACTAGTGGGGGTTTTTATGTCACTTTAGGTAGACTGAAATCTTGGACACCAACTACCACTATAGCTCTGATGATTTCATTTTTCAGTTCAGTGACTATTAGATGAGCACTAAATTGAAAAATGAATTTGAAAATGCCAATGTGGATAGAGTAACAAATAATATTAAAAGAATTACAGTAAAAAGAAAACATACTAATACTGCATAGTGAAACTCTGTGTATTTTGCTAGACTCTAGTATACCATGAGATTAACACAGTTCTACAGTTAATGGAGAGCTTCCCTTGTGTAGGCTCTTCTTAACGTTCCAGCAGTGTTGCATTGATGATTTACCCATAATTAGATAGCTGTTAGTCATATGACACAAAGATATTGTTGTACTTTTTCGGACCCAATGGCAAACAATTTTAATTGTGCAGTGCAACATTTTTTATTGTACTGGTTCTTTATCAGGACTATTTTAATACACAAGCTTCATTTTCACATTTAACTGCAGCTATTATGGCTTAGCCTGTGGTTATAGATTTCATCAAACAAGAAAACTCCCATAGGCTTACTGTGTGGCTATCTTCTGTAAAGTACATTATGGAAACTCAATCTTTATGAGATCAACTTACCAATATCTGTGAGTTCACACTTCAGTAATAATAGTCACAATGTTGCAAACAGGAAACAAACTTCCCTTGGGTAATCCCAAACACCGCGGGAAACGGCATTCCAGCAATACCATAAACTCCATATCTCTTTTGAAAGGGTGGCCAGACAGCACCGTAGTGAGACCTCTTCTAGATGATGTCTCTTGTCATATCTCAGTATTTCCTAGCCTAAATTTCTTATTCAAGTTCCTACGATGTCAGACACTAAAATAAAATAAATTCTTCCAGATCTGATGAAAGAAATGCTGAGAGGGAAAAACTGGGGAAACAGAATGCTTTCTAAGATCAGCCTCAGACAAAATAATCTGGAGTAACAGTTCAAGGCTATCATTCAGAGCAGAAACTCAAGCCACCACATCCACTTTACCAAATGTCCTGCTACAGTCAACAGTAACAAGCACAGCTGATGATATAAAAGACTCAGCAAAAACATCTCATCCTCACCCAGAGTGGTCCACACTGGAAAGGAAAAGCAGTATGTGCACCAGTTCAAAGCCCATGAGTCGTGTAAGGGTTACAGGTGAAGCCAGAGCTCCTTCTTCTCAGGGTGAGGTGTTTCTTAAGATGTCGAATCCAAAACTTTTAAATTGATTCACCTTGTTCCACTAACTCCCTTCCCATGTTCTTACAGAAAAATACAACTGTTTTCTGATTCTGCTGAAACATATTTAGGCCCTAAAAGTTGTATTCTTTTGGTAACATTCACTTTTTTCTGATTTTTCACAAGTTGTCCACCTTTTCCCCGGTGCTCTTCTCCAGAGCAGGGCTGTTCACAACAAAGGCAGCCGTGGCCCAGAGTGGTGGCTGTCCTGATGATACCTTTCCTCTTGTTTTTTCCTCTGCATCAGCAGCTCTCATAGAGGATGCCACATGCTTTTCCACAAGAATGGCTACGGTAGCTAGCTGAGGCTGGAGAAGGACTTTTTTTTTGTCCAGCTATATACTTTAGATCAGTGCCAGCCCACACTGAGAGTTCACCTCTATTTCCTCTGCAATGGTGTACTTGGCCGAAGATTACTATTCTCCTACATAGTAAGCAGACTCCTGAATTCAACATGTTCTAGCGACAAGCTTTTCAAGATAAACACTTTTGAGTGATATTTTATCACAGTTTGAGTCCTAGTTTTTTTTCCTGAAGGGTACAGCTATACTCCAAAACAGTTTTCTCCTTCTCTACTATCTCTACACTCCAAGTCTGAAACACCCACAGTTAATCTTGTGCAAGCCTCTCACTATTTTTTGGAAAAGCAATTTTGAAAGCAGTGATCCATTCTCCTTGTCCTTGATTTTAAAGCAGTTGACACACAATTTCAGACATGGATAACAAAGGCAGGGAATGAGGAAAAAGGGTGTCTCCTGTTCAGGGCTGCTGGGTTGCCATGCGCATCCTGGTGTTTACAGCTCCAGCTGTAAACAGGCTGCCGGCCGGCCGCAGCTCCAGCAGTAAAATGATCCAGCTACTGTACTCTTGACTTTTGCAAACTATAAGCGAGCGGGGGAGATTGCGCAAGTGCTGGCGCAGCTGCAGGACCTTTCCCTCACTGAACCGGCAGCGGGGCTGGGCACGCCAGCCTGTTTGTGTGCTGCTCCACAACCTTTCACCTACTTTGGCTATTTTTGGCCGCGCCGGGAGCCCTCGGCAGCTTGACAGCTCCTGCGGCTGCAGCGTTAGGTGACAGAAAGATGAGAATGGGAAGATATGACCCTTGTTTGTAATGCTATTTCTGTCTTTTTTTTCCATGCAAAGGGCTGCATGAATATTTAGAAAACAAACGCATTAGTAGATTAAAGTATCAATCCAATTGCCTAAATGCAGACCCATCTGCAGGCAGAGGGTAAGTGCTTTTCCCATGGTACTGCTGGAAATTTCACGAAGTGCTGCGAATACAGCTCATGCCCTTCAGTCATCAGACCATTCCTTCCGCTTACATTCAAAACTTTCTAGTGCTACCATTAATTTCCACCCTGACTTACTGCTCCTCCTGGGTCATCATTTTCCCTTCCTTACAAAAGCTGAATTAGAAGTTGCCTTTGTCCCTAGTAGAAAATGCTTTTTCCCTCTGGTTTCCTAAGGGAAAAAACTTCAATGATGTTGCCTGTTCACCTGTTTGCCACACCATTCCTCCTACCCATTTCAACCAAATTTGAATCAACTTCCTACAAACTTTGTACAAACTGGCAGATGGTTTAGGGAAGAGAGATTCAAATTTTGGTCCACACTGAGGAAAAGGCAGGGGAAACTCGGCCAAGACTCATTCTACTAGACAGCAGCAACCCCACTAGTTGTCACACGTATTCTGGCTGGTCAGGAGACGGTACCCAGCCCAGCACATCATATTGTGTCTCCAGCGCTTGTTGGCAGGTGGGTTAGGAAGAAGACCCTTAAAGTTGTGTCCCCATGCGAGAAAAAGGTAGGGCAAAATCTGTCAAGACACCTTCTATTAGACATCAGCAACATGGCCAGTTATCATGCATTCTGGCTAGCCAGGAACATGGCTCTGACCTAAGTACAGCATGTTGCGTCTCCAGCAGTGGGGAGGATGTAAGGAACATTGAGGAGGGAGACAGCTGATCGTGATGGATAGCAATTAGGAAACAAATGGACAGGAATCTGGGCTTCATTTGTTTCACTCTTTTAGACCCAGCTGTTGTGCAAAAAAAGCAGAATGTTAATGCAGCTCCATTTTCTTAAGGATAGTTGGCAAAACATTGCTGTGACTGAGCAACTGAAAGCGTTAACTGCCTTTTCAAAACTTCCCCCAGGACAGTTCAGAAGAGGAAAGTTAAAATATTAAAGCAGCAGAAATGAGACCCCATCTGATGAATGCTGCACTTAGAATCTGGCACTGTCTTTCACCATCAAAATCCTGTTCTCCGACACCTGCGCTTGTAACCGTCACGTGCACTGGGGGTTCAGGAGGAAGGGGGAAACGGTGGTTTGGAGAGGAAATAAAGAGAACAAACAGTACTGCAGTCAAGATAGATTGTGGAGTTATTTGAAGTGCTTACAATTTTCACAGCCTAGTCTTCTTCACATGCAGCTTGGCTGACCATGAATCCTGATATATTCATAGGTCCTTAAAGGTCATCTAGTTCCAACCCCCCTGCCATGGGCAGGGACACCTTCCACTAGACCAGATTGCTCAAAGCCCCATCCAACCTGGCCTTGAACACTTCTAGGGACGGGGCATCCACAACCTCTCTGGGCAACCTGTTCCAGTGTCTCACCACCCTCACACTAGAGAACTTCTTCCTTATATTGTTACCTTTGTGCCTAAAACTTAACTGTCTTGCCCAATATTCAGGACATCCCTAACAATTATTTATATATCTTTTATATATCAGATATATCATTTATGTTTACAGGAATGGAAAGTTATATAGTTCAGAACCTACTGTAATATATAACCCATCATAAAAAAAGCGAGAAGCAAATTTGCATTTTGAAGCAGACACGCTTCTTCCAGAAGCTCACTGGAGCAATAAAACTCTGTTAGTTGTTGCACTGCTGATGTGTAAAATTCTTGTAGAAGTTTGGTTTGATTTGAAAAGCATCCAGGTTTTGAGTTACTGGAGCCTTGCCCTTTTAATAATTGGGGAAGGCAATACACTTCCTATATTTCCTGCAACTATAATTATACTGTTTGTTCAGAGCTAAAATGAATATGTAAGATTTTTGTTCATCCCTTACTGCATATAACTACCAGCAAAACTATGAGAAAACAAGCTGCTGTAAAGAAAAGGAACGTAAACAACAGGAATTATTCCTAGCAGACTTTTTCCCTATTCAGAAGAGTGTGTAATATGACTACTCAGAAAGGTTATTCAAGTTACTTATGTTAAGCAGGGCCAGCACACCAGCAGATTAAAATAAAGTATCTCAATAGGAACAGAAATAGTGGCCTTATAAACTAGAATAACTGCCTAGTGTGGAGGACTTTCTTGACTCAGATTTTATTGCAAAGTGTCACTCTTGAGATTCTTGCTTGCCATTGATTAGTGGCTTCAGGAAGAACATGAAACAAAACAAAAGCTATCCTACACATGCTCCATAATTTAAACAACTTTGTATGATATTTTTACTTCCATGAGTCATCTGCAACTTGCAGGCAAACAAAGTTAAAACAGTCAAAAGCAAACTCCAACATCTATTCTTAAATTTTCAACTTCTGGAAACTGCAGCAAAAATCAAAATGGTTACATTTGTTATTATTAGATGTCTTCATTTTGCTTCCTTTCATATGCCAACATTCAGTCACTGTGGTAAAACATAATATATCTGACAGAACAGTAACAGAGTAACTCACCCAATAAAATAATAAGCCAGAAAGTACAGTGGGAGTAGTACAGTGGGACTAGAACAGTAAGCAGGGATAACAGACATAATGACTAGGAAGACAAAAATGAGATAAAGTTAAAAAAAAAAAATCTAGTGATAATCTGAAGTGTTCTCCTCTGCCTAGTAAACTAAGTATATGAATATTTTCCCTCCCATGAAAAAAAGTATACATATTTCTGTGTGTGTAGAAACACACACATAGAAAGATTGGACTGAGGACTTATATGTAAATGGTAAGGCTATATTCTTTTGTATCGTTGTTTTATTGCCACATGCTCTTGCTGCTACTGCCCAAGATTTAGGATGTCAGGAAGTCCTTTGCCGACATTAACTCCATTCTTCGATGCATTATGCAAAGCCTGCCTTTACTGAAGTGGAGCGGGAGCCTTGGGGGAAAGCCAGGCAGCGCTGGAGACCAAAGCTGCCGCTCCGGTGAAGAGGAAAGGTGTGCAGGCTCTCCCCAGCTCATCCGTGATCCCGGGCGGCGAGCTGACCGCCAGAGAGCCGTTCGGTCAGTCACCTCTTAGGTCAGCTCTAGAGAGAGTAAATAAGGGTCACATGGCGATTTGGGACCAGTGCGTCACCGAAGCAGCTGTCTCCAGATATTTGGTCACTATTAATCCGGGCCACAGCGATGACCCGCAAGCCAAGCGCCCCGACCCAGGCCCGTGGTTAGGATCTAATTTTGCCCCCGTCACACCTCCGCGCCTTCTCTGCGCCGACCCCGGACTTTCAGTGATTCCACCGCTCGCATCCCCCGCGCTTGGTGCACGGAGACGGCCTCCCCGCCGGTTCACCCACAGGACACCAGCGTAACCCCTCACGGGCGGCAACGCGGCCGCCGCCCGGGCCGGGCGGGCCGGGCCCGCTCCCCGCAGCCCGGGGGACCCCCGGCGCCCATTGGCTGCCTCTAGAAGGCCGGATCCCCCCTCAGCGGCCAATGGGGAGCGGGAGGAGCGCGGGCGCCCTTGGAGGTTGGCAAGGCCGCCCCGCCGCTGACATTGCCCGGCCCCTGCCCAGTAAACAAGGTCGGGGGAGGCGGCGCAGGGCCAGCACCCCCGCCCCGCCCCCGGGCCCCGAGGCTGCCCCGCGGCCTCCCCGGCCAGCTCGGCGCCCCTGGCGCTTCCCCCGCGGGGCTGGCGACGCGCCCGCTGCCCGCCGGGACGGCACGGGGGGGGGGGGGTGGAGGGAGGGGGGGGAGGGGGGTAAGGGGGGAAGCCCCGCCAACGGCTGTCACGAGCCGCCCCGCGCGAGGAACGTTCCGTTGGGGGCGGCGGGGCGTGGCCTGCCGGAGCCCCGCCCCCCCGGGGACTGTAAATAGAGGCGGCACGTGAAGCCGCCCGCCATAGGCGAGGGGACAGCGCGAGTCCCACCGGCACCTACCAGACCCCCCACACACCCACCGACCCGCTTACCTGCCACCCACCGACCGACCGACCGACCGACCGACGCACGCCCCGGGAGCGATGAAGGCCGCCCGGATCGCCCTGCGCACCGCCGCCCCCCTGGCTGGGGCCAGCGGCAGCAGCAGCCGCGGCCGGTTGCCGCGGGAAGTGGAGGAGTTTTCCCGCTTCTCCCCCTCCCCGCTCTCCATCAAGCAGTTGCTGGACTTCGGTGAGAGGCGGGACGAGCAGGGGAGGGACGGGGCGGGGCGGGGGGTCCGCTCGGCGGGGGACGGCTGCAAGCCCGTCGCTCGGAGGCGCGTCTGCCCCCTGAGGGGCGAGCCCGGGGGCTGCGGCGGGAGCGGGGTGCGGGCGCGGCGCTGCTCGGGCCGGGGGAGGCGGCGATCCCCCCCCGCCCGCCCGGGGGGGGTCCGGGCTCTGCCCGCGCTGAAGGCGCTGCCGCCCCCCGGCCTGACTCTCCAGCGCCAGGGCGGAGGGAGGGGAGCGGCCCCTCGACCACCCCCGGCCTCAGGCACCCGCCGGCCAGTTGCCGGGCGACGGTGAGCTGTGACTGCCTCGGTCAAAGCTGGAGATGCGCTACAGCTCCATTTCGGTGGTGTTCACGGGATGGGGGGGGGGGGCTGAGAGTTAAATCAGCTAAGGGATGTTTTCGTGTTCTGTTAGCGGGGAGGAGTCATTAGTCTTGTCTTGCCGGAGCGTACAAGCTGTACCCAGATCCGATTACCGCTTTGGCAGCTGTGAAGTCTGTGCTCACATGACATTTTCAGACGTCACCCCAAAGAAGCCCGTGTTTACGAAGGCTGGAGTGCTTCTTCTACAGGATTACAAATAAGTCCCGTGTCTAAATGGGAAATGTACAAGTATTCCTCCCAGAAACACGCTGCGTCTCACTGTCATGTAAACAACATTCAGCACAAACATATACTTAGGCTTAGGAGAACTGTCCAGTAATAAATAATGCAGTGATTGTAAAGGAATATAGTCCAGAAGTCTGTGGAGAGACAGAGCGATTTGTAGTTGTACCTTGATACTTCTTAAACAAAATTTTTATTTTGGATTTATTCATAGGCTCAACTAATGGATGTGAGAGAACTTCTTTTGCATTTTTGCGACAAGAGCTTCCTGTGAGGTTTGCAAACATACTGAGAGAAATTGAACTTCTTCCTGATAAACTACTAGGCACTCCATCAGTACAGTTAGTAAAAAGCTGGTAAGTAAGAACTACTGGAATTCAGCCTGTAAAATAACATAGCTTTGACAACTTGGTTGTCATAGACTTTTTTGAATAGTAGAAGACAATAACAAAGTACACTAGAAATGTAGTTCCTTCATCCAAGCTGAATTGCAAGTTGTTATACACTGTCCTTTTCTAGCATACTAAAATTAAATTGAAAAACAACATAGTTATATTGTTATTTTTAAATAGTTTTGGGTTTTTTTTTAAAACAGTTTGAAATAGTGAGATTTGCTCTAACAGCTTTCTCTTTAAGAAGGTAGAGAAGAAAACGTTTTCTGTTTTCACATAGCATTACAGACCCTCGGAGCGACACAAAAATGTGAGAGCAAGCTATATACTTGTTTGGGTCTCTCACTGATGGAATTACTAACAGAGCTTCCATTCCATAGCATATTGCCTTGGCCTGTGCAGCAAGTGTTTGGAATTCAGTTAACATAATCTCTGCAGTTCACACAGTAGTTGAATCTGATCTAACCTGGCTTTACTGGCACAGTTGCAGCACTTGCAAGGATGGCTGACATAAAGGGCAAAAGCATTAGAGTGAGATCCAGAAACTGTTCTTAATCTAGCAAACAGGTGTGCCTTTGCAATATGCGTCAAGGCTGTCAGATGTTAGCACAAGAGGCTCAAGTACTTAGCTTGTGCCAAAGCTGATCAGATTTGGAAAAATTTTGCTTAGGTGGCTTCCTGATCAGTATTGTCGTTTGGACCTTCTTTTGAAACACCTCTCTTCTCAAGAATTGTAAGGGGATACTACATACCTAAAGTGAGGGCTTGGATTCCTTTCTGGGTGGCAGACACAAGAAAGGACTTTGAAAACTTACAGGGTTCAGGCAGTCAGGAAGTGTCCATCTGTGATTCTGAACTTGGATGGAACTTTGATACTTCAGAAATACTTCAAACTTCTAGCTGACTTGTTAAGAGTAATGATTTGTACAAGAAAGTATTTTCCCTGTTCTGGACTAATAAGAATCAAACTAATAGCATATATTTCTTGTGTTCTTTTTCAATAGGTACATCCAAAGCCTAATGGAGCTGGTTGAGTTCCATCAGAAAAGCCCAGAAGACCAAAAAGTCTTATCTGAGTAAGCTTTTAATTTGTTTCTTTGAACTTTTGATCTCGCATTCCACTTTTCACAATGTAGTCAGTTTAGAATGACAGCTGTCATGAGCTGAATTTGATAATCTAGCATGAGGTGCTGTGCATAGAGCAAGCTGGTTTAAATCTGATCATGTGTAGCAATGTTGCAAATCAATATGACCCGTTGCACCTTGGTTTCAAGGCCATACTACCCCTTGAACTGTCATGACAGAGAAATATCAACAAAAATTATCTGCGATGTCACATCCCTGCTTCTTTCCAAGATGTCAGCTAGGTGTCTTTTTCCCTTCCTCCCATTCTCCTCTGCTCAAACTATTATGAGTGAGTAAACAGGCAGTGAATTTGACATGGCTAATGATTACACCTTTTGGATTAAAAATATCGAACTCTTCTGGTTTAGGTCAGTGAGGGATTACTTTTAAAAGAATGAAAAACTAGACTGTACTTTAATGTTAAGGTTGTTATGCACTTATCTGTGCTGCTGATGGATTAGATAATGACATTGTACAAAGCTTGCCTCCATGTAGTCTTAGAATAATGTTCTAAAAAGATCTCTTTTTGACCTAGATTTATAGATACATTAATCAGAGTCCGAAACAGACATCATGATGTGGTTCCTACAATGGCACAAGGAGTAATTGAATACAAAGACACTTATAAAGTAGATCCTGTCACCAATCAAAACATTCAGTATTTTTTGGATCGTTTTTACATGAGCCGTATTTCTACACGGATGCTAATGAACCAACACAGTAAGTAGAAATTTTTACCTGAGGAAAAACTTCAACCTAGTGAGAAACATGTTAATGTAAACATTTCTTAAAACCATTGGAGATCTGCCTCAGATAATTTTGTGACACTGAAAAGTTAGAAACTGAGCGTATGACTTAGGAAAATAATGGGAAAACTTGTTTTCTGGACTACAGACTAATTGTATTAAGTCTTGTGTGGAATATGTAGGGATCTTGTTCTTTAAATCTGAAAAGCCTTTAGATGTTGAACTACAGAAAAGCCAACATAGTTTGCTGGCAGTAGAAAGAGTTTTTAACTCACAAAAGGCAGAAACAACACTCAGTATTTTATATGTGATTATGTGTTGTGATCACACTGAATTATGCTAAATTTAAGGCTTCTTTAACATACAGTATTTGGGATTAAATACCGTATGGTTTTCATTTCAAACAGCCCTTCTTTTTGATGATAAATCTGGCTCTGGGCACCCAAGGCACATTGGAAGTATTGATCCTTGTTGTGACGTTGTTGAAGTAGTGAATGGTACGTATTCTCAGAGCCTTAACATTTCTCTTAGTGATCAGTATTTACATCTTATTGTAAGCAATTAGGGTAACCAACATGTGTTGTATAGGATGCTGACTGTTTTTTGTTGAAATAGCTGAAAGCAGTCTTATCAAAACATGAGCTTTTATAGGACAGAATTTAAAATACAAAGCACCACTTAGAAATGTGTTGGAATAAGGCCTAGCAAGTGACAGATGAGGTGGGAGTTAAAGTTGTCTGCGGTGTTGAGATCGGCCTTACCTACTGATAGGTAACAGATGTGTCTGTTTTACCAAATTATCAAATTGTTCTGAAGATTTGCCCATGCTGCTGTAATTGCCTATTTGTTCTCAGTTTTTACTGCACATAGTGGATGCAATGTTATCATTCCTTTGAGACACAGGCTTAGAGTGTTCCACACCTTAGCAGCTACTGCAGTTAAAAAGCATATTTTGCCATGCATTAGAATGAATTTCTACAGTTTTTGATACTACACTTCACATATTTTATTTCAATAAATATTTCAGATGCTTTTGAAAGTTCCAAGATGTTGTGTGACCAGTATTACTTAACATCTCCAGAACTGAAACTTAATCAAGTGAATGGTAAGATGAGAGCTTTTACATCTGTCTTCCTCTTGGTAGCCAGACTGCAGCTTTTACTGAATCAAAAGGCTCCCATTTCTGTAGCCATAATGGTATATACCAGTTGATCTGTCTTTGGCTAGTTCCTCTTCGTTTTCTGTTATAGGCATCTCATTTAATCTCCTGTGTTAGAACCCAAATGTCATTGTATCTTAAACACTAGATTTCCTGAGGTAGCATTTAAGAATTTGAGAGAAGCAAGACTAACCTGTACTTAAAGTAACATGATAAGTTGCTAGAGAGGAGCTCTGTCTCTGGGGTGAGGAAGTGGGGCTATTGACTGACATACTGGTTCTGGTCCAAGCTGCCTGCATGTGTCTGACCTCAGGCAGTCTGCTTAACCTCTGAAATCCTTTAATTATAAAAGGGAATTAATACTTGATTTTTTTCAGTTTATTTGAAACAAAACTGTTATTAAGCAAGTGGCAATTACAATCTAAACACTGTCAGGAGTGCCTAAAGTTGTTTGCTCATTTAGGGGGGAAAAAACCAAAACTGAAACTTGGTTTATTTTGTTTGTTTTGGCATACAGCTTGCTTATTTTAAAATTTGGATACAATACAGAAAAATTCCATCACCCTTTTAAATCTTGCTTGTATTTTTCCCTTCCTCTAGGAAAATTTCCAGGAGAGCCAATTAACATTGTATACGTTCCATCTCATCTTTTTCACATGCTTTTTGAGCTCTTCAAGGTAAGTCAGTACAAACTTGTTTCTTCCTTTAGTAGTCTAAGCTGGAGTCAATACTTAAAATTGCTAGCTACGTCTGAATGAAGTAAAGCTCTGCATAGGACAGTGAGATTTCTAAAATTTTCTTATTTGGGGAAATAGCTTTGGCAGTTGGGAAAGGAACGATTGCAGTTTGTAGGAGAGTATTTGGATGCTTTCGTGTGGTGGTAAATGGGACAGGGTAAGGGAGAGAGAGTAAAAGTGGTACATGGGCTTGTGACCACTGCTAGTCTTCTGCTTTTAGTGGTTACATCTGTGGTGTAGGTTTGCTCTGGTGCCTTTTCTGTGGAGTGGGTGATGACATCGTGAAGTAGTGAATGGGACTGAACTAATGTGCTGCCAACACGGGGTGCAGAATTCTGGCAGCCTTTAGCAACTCCTGAACTCTGCTCTTCTCCAGAAACCTGGATACTTCTAAGGGACTTATGTTAATTAATTTACATTGGCTGAGTTATGTTGGGCAAGAACAGTAGTAATCTTTCACGCATAGAAGAGTCTTGGCTATGCTTAGTCACTTTTAGGTGTGAGGCCTCCTCTGCTCCTGTTAATGCTAAATTGCTAAGTGTGTTGCTTAGGAACTAGGCACTGATAGGAATAGAGGGTAATGGTGCTCAGCCTCTGCGTAACACGGGTATGATTTTAAGTACGTAGATCTAACACTCTGATAATGGTAACCTTCTTTTCCATAGAATTCGATGAGGGCAACTGTTGAATTCCAAGAAAACAGTCCTTCCCTTTCTCCAGTTGAAGTGACAGTTGTTCTAGGACAAGAAGACCTGGCAATTAAGGTATTTTGTTGGCCTACTACAATATGGGCTTAATGTAATCTTTATGATTGCATATGCTGCAGCAAATTCTATTAAAACAACTAGCCTCTGACAACAGATTAAAGATACTATGCATGAGCATTCTGTTGATAGCCTCCATTTAGCACAGTTATCTAACTGAAAAATAATATGCTGCAAAACAAATGTTTGCATTTATTACTATTGGGAAGGTTTGTTCAAGTAACAGCATTTTAAATACCATTCTTATTACGTGATTGTAGTTAACTTTATTCTCTCTTAAATCAGATCTCAGACAGAGGAGGCGGTGTTCCAGTAAGGAAAATTGAGCGGCTGTTTAGCTATATGTATTCCACAGCACCAAGGCCGAGGATGGATGATGGTCGAAATACCCCTCTTGTAAGATATTTTCAATACTCATGTTGCTAATAAGGTTGTTGTAAGTGTTGAACAGATTGGTAGGTTAATAAATAAGGAAACGCTATGTCCACCCTACTGCTTTGTGGGGTATGCAAAGATTATTGAGCCTCATAAATATGAATTAACATTTTCTGAAACAGATTTTTAATATCTAGCTTAGTGGACAAAAATATGCTCTTAAAGATATAAACAAAGAAGAACATTCCAACCTGAATCTAACCCTGCTTTTTTTCTTATACTCCAATGACAGTAATTTACTTGGTCTTCACTCCCACTCAGTCCTCAAACTTATTATAAACTATGCTGTCTTTATGGAGGCAAGCACAACTGGAATAGGCTTAGACTATTGTTGTTTATCTACCAGTAGCAAATTTCTTTTACTAAGCAAGCTGTACTTGCAAAAACGGGGGAGGGGAAATACAGAAATGTAATGTGTGAAAGTGGGATATGTATATAAACCCTCCCTCTTCCATGGAGATTTGTTGGTTTTTTTTCTTTCTTGTGGTTTTGGTTTTTTTAATGGTCAGTTTCTGTATGAAACTGAGTAGAGATTTCTGTTTTCTTTTAAGAGAAGAGGAAGTGCAAAGGACTTTAACAGTTTAAAATCTCTGAACGCTCTCCAGCTATTTAATTTTAAATCATAAGAGCTAGGAAAAAAATAAATTAATTTTGTCTTGTACTTTATTTTTAGGCTGGCTTTGGGTATGGCTTGCCAATTTCTCGTCTGTATGCCAAATACTTTCAAGGAGATCTAAATCTCTACTCCATATGTGGTTATGGAACAGATGCTATTATCTACTTGAAGGTATGTATTTTGATTTGGTTAAACAAAAGATAACTACCATTAATGCAATGATGTAACTACTCGGTATCATTTTAAGGTAAACAAACTCCCTGCTTGTGAGTAGAAAAGCTCCCATTTTTTATTAAGAAATGCCAGTAAGATTTGTAACTGGTATCTAGAATTAAACAGGTCACTTGGCTTTAACTAGTCTACTTGAAAAACTAATAGCGAGAGCCCTGCTTGTTTTTAGATTGTATTAATATTTGTTATCTACTGGTTCATGGAATACAAAGTACCAGGAGAAAGTGAAGTAACAGAAAGGTGTGAGCAACACATCTGGTTTCTTTGCTGTTGTTTCTCTACTCTGACAACCAGAAAGTCTGTATAAACTAATACTTAAAGACTCTAGTATCTGGCCCTATTCAACATCTGCTATGTAGCCCATATATGGGATTCAGATACCAGTAATCTTGAATACCTGGCATATAACATGCACTGCTGTTTTTATAAAAAGTAACCTGGAAAAAAGGGCTACATATTCTTTTCTACTTTCTGTGCTTACTCATGGGAAAAACTTGTTTTGAAGTTCTTCTAGTAAACCAAAAACATAGTTCCAAGCACACTGAAGCACAACCAGAGAAGCAGTAAAAAAGGAAGAGACAGTTTGACTATATATGCGTTACATCTGTATTTAACAATTTCCCAATAGAATATGAATTTTTTTTTTAGCTGCAAAATACGGAAGTAGGAAAGGAACATATTTTAAAATTTCTCTGGAGTTTGGTAAATGAAAGTTCTTTTCCATGTCTTCCAGGACTATCTTGAAACCAGGTTACAGGGTAACTCTTCAGGCCTATAAAAAATGCATAAATATGATTTGATGTTACTGCATTTGTACTGCCTAATTATCCAAAGCAAACATAGATACTGAAGCAGATAAACTACTGCATCTATTGTGTAAATAACTTTGTTTTGTAGTGTCACTGGCTTAACTCTTGAAACATACTGCATGAATTTTTGAAAAGTGGCATTATTGAGAGGTAGAAACCAAGTAACATTTTTTTCCTTCTTGATTTTAGGCCCTATCAACAGAATCAGTAGAAAAACTCCCAGTTTTTAACAAATCAGCTTCCAAGCATTACCAGGCTACCTCAGAGGCAGATGACTGGTGTGTCCCAAGCAAAGACCCAAGGGATGTATCAAAGCAGAGTGCAGCTCTCTGAGAGAAGTTGGGATCGAGGCACCCATGGGGATCAAGCTGGCTTCTCAAAGAGTAGTGTTTGGAAGTACTCATCTACCTCCAAACAAACAAATTCTTCAGTTTCAGGACTGGCAGAAGAGAAAGAAGACAAGGCTGTTATAGCCTAGGCTGTATGCACTGAATGTGAAATCTTGCTGTGGACTTCAGATGAGGAAAATAGTGCATATGTCTTTAAAGAAGAGATGTGTATAGAGGAAAATCAGACTATTTTTCATATGATCAAAGACTTGAAGTGGTAGAGGTGTGCAATTTTTGAGTCCTGTTTAATGCTTGAATTCTGAATACTGATAAATGTCAGTTATGCTGGTGTATATTTTTCTCCTAGAATAGTTATCAGCAGTTCATCTTATTACAGAACTTCTCAGGTAATAGATAACACCTGTAATTTAAAGCTGTAGTTGTAACATTTGGAAAAGATCCACTTAACATGGCAGTCTTGCAGCAAGATACAAACAGCATTCGCATACAGCCTGACTGGAAGGGAGGGAGCCCTGGGAGGTAGGGAGAAGGTGTTTTCCATATATATAAAGAAGTCCTGTTTAAGAAAAAACTCTATTCCAGTAATAGTTCTTATGTGATGCCTTGCTCTGTGAGTTACATTGCTAGATTTATTTTTTTTTAAGTTAAGCTGTTCCTGGAAAAACTAGCCAAGTAAGGCTCCTATGCATAAGGTAACTAACAAAGAAATCAGGATATTTTTGAAAGCTACTGGAAAGAAATGGAAAGCTACGGGTTATAGCAGCTATAAGGTTAGGCTACATCTAGCCTACATCCCCACACTCCAGAAAGCATGTGCCACGTAAGTCGGTTAGGATTTTCCAAGAACTGAAGTCAGACATGCAAGTTGAATGGAAAGGTTTTGGTGATCTGTATTACGTAAGCATGACGTGGGAAACAGCATGTTTAAAACACGGTCTCATGGTTCCTTTTTGTCGTGCTGTTAGAAGATTAGTGGCTCAGTACACTAAACCAAAATCTGCCTATTGTCTTTGTCAAATTTGTATTGGACCACGCCAGCTCAAAGAGGTACATGGGGGTTCTACACCCTGAAAGCTGTGATGAGCACTGAAGGTCTGTTTGAAAGGTTTTCAGGAAGAGTGGTCTTGGAACCAGAATTTCATTCTAAGAACTGTTCATTGCAATGGAAAGGGCTTAGGAAGTGAGAAGTTTCAAAACATGAACAGCACTGAAAAAGATAGAGTAACTCCTATGAACAGCAAAATAATGGGCAATTGTCACAGGAACAGTGCCAGTGGGAGAGAGCTGTTGGGAAAAATAGTCCATTCCCAATAAGCTTCTTCCTTCCCCATCTTTCTACATTTTCCCCCTTACAAGCAAGGTAAACTTAATGACAGAAGTTAAACTATTGGACACTGCCAAACTGGCCTGTCAAAGTTCATCAGGGCTGTATAATATTACTTGATTTTTTTTTTTTAAACTAATTAGCATATTAGCTTAAGTGTCTATGATCCTTTGCAAGAAGTTGCAAATACAGTATTTAAAGCATCCTGCTCAGCTGTATGGCAGTTTTCTAAAACAGATTTGTACTTGTTGGACAGAAAGCCACTCCATACTCTACTGTGAATATCAAATATTTTTTAATAGGAACAAGAGAAAGCTGGAACTACCTTTGTGTTCTAGAAGTCCTGTTGGGATAGATTTCTCCATCAAAAATAAAAATGTATTTCATTTCTTAAAAAATAAATTTTAGGAGTATTGGTGATAACTGCTGAGCATAGTGACTTCAGTATTGCATCAAGGCTGTTTTTATCCCAGTGAATAAGCTGCAGTCACCAGATCATGTATCTGAGCTAAGCTCAGTGAATGAAATGGATAATAAAAGTAAAATATATTTGTCTAGAATATACAGGTGTGAAAAAGCTGCCTTCACTGCCATAATACACTTGAGTATTGAATACAAGGTTACAAAAACATACCTAGGTAGTTGTTGTCAAGTAAACACAAATTATACCTCTCTGTCTGCACCCGGTAATGCTTGAACGTGAGTTGTGATCTCATGCTATACTGTACATCTGTAACATAGCTGCAGCTCCTCCAGATAGGAGCTGTAACTTCTGTCTCAAAGCAGCTGAAGCACACGGTTCCTGTAAACATATCTGTAATGTTGCTTGCAGAGAGAAGCTGCGGAACACATTCAGGATGCAGACAGAGGTATGTATAGCACTTAAGGAACCCATATGGAATCTCAAGTATTAAAAATTACTTAAGGGCTATCTACCTAGATAATAGAGGACCTCTTTCAGCATTTACTGAATTTTTATTCCTGAAAGTAAAGCTGTAGTATTAAGCCTTTTACTTGGATGTAGATGTTTAAATAATTTTATAATAAAATCTTCTAAATGGTTGTCTAGTATCTATTTTCTTTTAAGAAGTCTAGTGCAAGCAATGGCCTTTTTTATTTTAAGTCTTGTCAAGCAGAGTTGAGCAAAGCAACTTTCATACTGTGTCAAATAGATGTAGCAGGGGAGAGAAACACTGAAACAGTCTGCTTGCCCTTAATGTTGCATCTGCTGAGAGTTTACATAGTGCCTAAAATCAGTGCATCACCTCACATGTCACCTTTTTAATTAGGATAGCATTCATCTTCAGAAATGAGACTTGAGAATCCTTCATCGGTGCACATTCTACCCTCTAAAATACCTATTTTTTGTTCAGCTGTAAAGAATGTGAAAATGCATTACTAGTTTTACATAAAAAAAGACATCCATCATCGAGTCTATATTTAACAAATGACTTTTTCCACAGACTAAGTGAAAGCCTCTCTTCCAGCTCGGAAGCAATGGGACAACTGGCTTTTAATAGCTGGTTTGTAAGAGAATAGTAGTTACCAGACAGAACAGACTGTGCCATGATAAAACAGTCCTGTACACCTGGTGCTTTAGCAGACTTGTGTTTACCTGGGAATGTCCTGCATCTCCCTTAATTTTAAGAAGATAGAGTAACTGTAAAAAATGCATGTAGGTACTTTACCTGAGAGAGGAAAGGTAAAAAAACAGCCAAACTCTGGGTGTCTGGCAGTAAATCTACAAGTGACAGTCTTGTGTGCGGGGTTTCCCCTTCTTAACGATGTTTTTTCATCTTAACAATGTTTTTTCACATGTAGTGGCAGGGAAGCAGATCAGATGGTGTAAACCTTAAGCATTTTGCAATTACAGAAATGTACCACTCTGACATAAATCAGTATGTCAGGTGTGTTGGGAGAAACAACCTAGAGCTAAAGTACACCAGGGACTTTAATAAACTACTACAGAAAACAAAAGAAAACCAACAACAAAAACACCTGTTGTGTTTTCTTTTCCCCATCCTCCGTTACTGTCTTGTAGTCCCTAGAGACAGGACTAGCACATTTCCCTCCAGGTTCTTCCAAGCAGAAATACATATACATGCATTCTATACCTCACCCACGGCAGGCTCAGGAGACGTACAGGCTGCACATGGGAGCCAGGCATGCCGCAGACGTGGCAGGGATGCACCTGACTTGCCATGCGGCCCCGTGTCGAGCACGCAGCTGCAGCAGGCAACGTGCGGTCTCCCCGCAGCATGCTGCTCACAGGCTATTAGTTCCAGCCAAGCTCCTGCAGTCTAGAAGGCATCAGAAGTTGAAATGATTTTTTTTTTTTTTTCCTTCCCCTGCACAAAGCCAGTGAGTGACAGAGGCCACGCACCTGGTTCCTGATTCAGCAAAGCACTGGAGGTACAGGACTGGCTTGCTTCTAGCACGTCAGAGGTTCACTGAAATCAGCAAGTTTACTCATGGCTAAAAGGCGTTCTGCTTTTGCAGGAGATAAGCAGATGTTGCACTTTCTCCCTTTGCCCCCCGATCAGGACGTTACAAAGCCAGGTTCCTGATGTCGACAGAAACCGTGCCAAAGCACCCTATGTTTTCTCTTCCAGATCATTAGCTAAAATGCGTACACCGATTTTGTTACTGGTGCCTTGGGCACATGTCCAGACTAATCTTCCTGGAGCCTTGATAAGCAGTTGTTCATTATCATCTTTTTCCTATCACTTAACCAAGCTTTCAAATCCACCAGACTTTGCCCTTAGCATGCAATAATGTCCTTCCAAGAGCATTATTACAAAACAAGCTTTGCTACCTTTGATAAGAAATACTACTGGACTGGAAAAATAGATTTTTTTTTTTTTTTCCCTTATGGTAGTGATGATGACTTGAGACGATCAGGTTATAACCCCCAAGAATTGTCGGCCCTTAAACTCTTGAGCAGTTTTGGCAAACAGAAGGCAGAACTTGGCAGTTTATGATCCCTCGGCTCAGCTAATTTGGGGGGGGGGGGGAATGGTGAAGAGGAAGGGGCACACTTCTGGGTTAACATCTTTAGGTTTGCATTCCCCAAAAGCTGGCAACCTAATTTTAGATGCCTATATCCCAATCCTGTATTACAGGCCCTAAGGTGGCTTTGCACGTCTGTGCTGGTATGCACATTCAGGACAGAATGACTGGCTCAGCACCTGGCCAGATGCTGCTCCTTCTTGCAGTCAGCAAAGAGAAAGCGGGACACCCCGGCAGGCAGTCTCAGTCGGTCCTGCTTCTCTCCACTCACCTCATAGGGAGGCAAGGGCAGAAAATCCCCACGGGCAGTCTGAATTCTTCGCTGCAATCTCGAATGTTGGATGGCACAGCAAGAGGCTGGAACACAGTTCTGGGTCTTCAGAATATTCTGAGGCTTCTTAATAATGTTATATTTTTATATAAGTAGAAAAATATGTATGGGGTATCAGGAGCTGCTCCTCACCAACTTTCCTCAATATTCCTTCTGCAGCTATGAAAGAAAACCAAAACAGAGTGCAACAAATTGGCCCGCGTAGAATTAGCACAGATTATCCTGTGTCACTCCCTTGCTTTGCAGTTCCTAGCAGGATGAGGCAAGAAAAGAAAGGACCTACCTGATTTCCTGCTGTGTGAGGGGGACAGCCTCGAGGAACGAGCCTCATGCTGCCTTTCTGGAGTCATGTCCAGTTGAAAACCCAGACAGACCTGTGATGCAGGAAACAGCAAGAGGAGTGACCACCATTCCTACCATTTGGGGCTGCAGAGCATCCTCCTGGAAGGCAACAAAGAGTTTCTAGTTTAGGACGGCCATACTTGAAGTTACATTAATATGGTACATCCAGATATGCCCCGTCTGAAAGGCTCCAATAAGAAAATCAAGTAAAAAAAAGATAATTGTTTTCATTGTTGTTTATAGGTTGGGCTTTCTGTACTGTGTCACATTAGGGGACTGGGCCTGAAAACTGAGAACCTTGGCATGGGATTCGGCACACCAAGTACGACACCTTATCATGACACTATGTACGTGTCTGTATGTATGTGCCAAGGTGTGGGTTGGATATCCAAGCTCCCTCTCATGACCAGAGTCGATGTATCCAGAAGACCCCAGAAAGCTATCAGCTCCTTCTGAAGCAGACACCTACTTCTGGCCAGCTGAATAGGTCTCCTGCCTTCAGTGGCAGAGTTCAACTGACTGTGATGGGACCATAGACACCTGGGGCACATGTAGGCACCTGTGTTTAGATGGCTTCAGCTGTGAGCTGCCTCCCAGCTAATTCAGTTACCTAAAAATAGACACCCGATGCTATATGAGGATAGACTCTTCCTGTCTCTCATCTGTCACTCCAGAAGACCAGAGATCTTCCACAGGTCCTTTGTGATATCTGCCAGTCCCATGCAAATACCTTGTATGGACCCTCTTGGCTTTCTCAAGTATCAGTGACTGTATATGTTTAGGTGAATGACTCAAGTCCCCTTACTAGTTCTGGGTCGCTGCGGGAGGCTGGAAATACGGAGCTCAAAACAGCGTCACTGCTGTGTCATTGCTGGCCAGGGTGGATAGATAATGGAAAATCCCAGACAATATTTATCCTGCAGCAAATGCCAGGGGGATCATTGCAGAGGAACTGGCTGGCTGCTGGCACAAGCTGTGTCAGCCTGGAGCTGCCTCTGCGCAGCTTGTCACCACTGGCTGCATTTCCCAGCATCGCAGGTCTTTCTGGGTTTGGGGCTGGCCATGGTGCCACACGACCGCAGGAGACAGCATGAGGCTCATCACCCGGGGCTCTGCACGCCACAGGGCAGCACTGCTGCCCGAGAGCTCTGAGACACACTCAATCTGCCTGGGACACCCAAATACCAGTTACTGGGCAGACCTTTTACAGAAAATTAGGAGCTAACTGTGGCTGATGCTGGTTGTTAAATACCATGAGGCATACTGAGAAATCAGATGCATTGAAAGCTCTTTTCTGAGTGTTTAGAGTGGCTTTCTCTTCCTAGCAGCTTTACCGTCCACAACAGTCCTGGTTGATTTTTAACAAATTAACTGGGAAACAGGGTGGAATACCTGGCAGGGATACTTGTCCTTTCCTCCAACCGCTGTGGCACACAGCACGATTAGTAACGTGCATTGGTGACCCAGAGTCACTCCTCCGCTTACAAAGGGTATTACTGGAGGAATTCAACCTTCATGTGGGGGCGGATCAGATGGTTTATACCACTCCAGGTATTAACAGACATGTGTCATTGCTTCACAGACCGTAGGAAGCTGTTTGCTCAGGCATAAAACTGAATTTGTGTTGACACAGAAGCACTTTTTTGTGCTCAGTTAGGACCTGTTATAAAACACTCTGAACTCACCGGACAATTTTCCCTTGCTTCAAATCAGTTTTGCCTCAGGTTTTACATAAATACGTGATGAAGAAAGCTTCATTTTCAAGCTCTGACCAGGGACATTCCATTTGCTTCACCTCCATGGCCTTGCCCTCCTGTTCCTCTTTTCTTCCTACTCCTGCTGCTGGTGCCAGGCTGTGCACGCTCTGAGCATATCTTCTGTAGCTGAAGGATGGGAACAGTGCTTTGGAGCACGCCACACTTGCCAAAGCTTTTGATGATTTTTTTCAAGGCCACTGGATGATCAGTTCACTTGACCAAAAAAAAAAACCAAAAAAAACCAAACCATAGCACCTTCTGCATATTCCCAGGCTTCTGTCTTTTGAATGACAACATCCATGTCAACAGCTGGAAAAAGAGCAAAACTGTTCACTGGATTGCCGTAATTTGATGCAGGCAGACCTTGGAAACTATATTACAGACATTAGTATTCAGGGCTGACTGAAAGAGGTGTTTTCATCTTTCTCCAAAGAGTTGTCCTTGCCTTCTCCTTTGCTCTCCAGCAGAATGATACTCTCCACCTGTGCGTATTGATGTTAAGGGAGATGTATCTTGAATTAAATCTGCACTACTGCAGTCAGACAGAACAGAGAAGAACTACAGATCCTCCCATTTCTTCCCAGGAATGAACACACCCACTGCTATAGGAAATGGGAGTTCTGGGGGAGAAGGTCTATCCTCAACAGCACGGTCTTTCAGAGGGGGATTATTTCATTTCATAAGAACAGAAAGAAGATTCCAGTAAAGCTGTTGACAATGAAAGGCTAAAATAAATGCTCTTCACCGTTTCCTTAAAGTATATTAACACTGGAAGGTTTGTTTGGGTTTTTTAATGTAAACATTTCTAGCAGAATAGCAGTATATTGGTGTACATGATGTTAAGCTTTTACTTATAAAAAATTTTTTTTAAATAATCGATTCAGAAGCAGGTATTCTGTTCTCATTTTTCTAGACTATGGGTATGGAATACAGAATATAGGTAATGGATCAATAAATAGGTTGTCTATAAGCATGTCTGAGAACTTCTGCTGGTGTAATTCACTTTTCTGTAATGTGCTTCTAACACATGCTAACCCTTTATTTTCTTTTTCAAGCAATAAATAAAGTGTAATATAATGTGGGATCAACATATTAACCAATGTAAATGATACATATTAGAATAGTAATAATTCATCTTTAGACCTCGCACCACGTCCATTGAAATCTGTGACAAGCTTCCTATTGACACCAGTGAACTGTGGACAAAGCCAAAATGGTTTGAGCTGCTGATCAGTAGAGGAGACACATACGCTCCTGAGGGTCTCTAGAAGACAGCAAGCAAACTAATTTTTAACTCCTTCAGAGTGCAAGACCGGACAAGAGGCCAGCTTCACTGTGTTACCTGCCATGCAGTCTGCAAGATAGCACGTGTTGTGCTGGAGGAGTTTATGATCAAGCGACACACCTAGAGGAGGAAGAGGAGTATGTGACATACACTTAGACATTCAAGATATGTTGAACAGAAACATGTATATGCACATATGGCCAATTTAAAGGTACTGAACCGGCTGACAGCTCTTGCTTCAACACCATCCCCTTCATCCAATGCAGTGCAACCCTTATACTGGAAAACCTTGAGCTCCAAACACCCCAGACCAGAGGGAGGTCAGCTCTCAGCCTTTCTGTTCAAGCCAGGTGAGACCAAAAGCCCAGGTCCACACTGGGGAAGTCTGGGTGCAGAGATGTCGTTGTCTCTAAGGTCTAAGCGTGTCCTGTTCAGCAAAGAGGGCGGTTTGTCCTTGTGTCCCCAGCCACTGAGAGCTTGGCTGCAATAAAGGAACTTTGCCCACACCTGGAGACAGAAGGGCAGGACTCTTTAAGGGCACACAACAGTAACCAGCCACAGCTTGTGCTCATTTCACACAGCTGAGGCTTTTTTAAAAAAAAGGATTAAGAGTGTCCAAACCCCAAACAACATGAAGGCCTGCTTCAATACGGCTGGAAGATTATTCCAGCTGTTTGGGGCTGGGAGCCTAAAAAAGCGGAGCTTGCCTCCCATAGTCAGTGGAGCTCCAAGACACTTGGACATGAATAGCTTGGTTTAAGCAGAGGGCAGACTGGCAGCTAGTGCTAGATAAAAGGAAACAAATCAGCGCTGTAAATAAGGAATGAACGATTATAAACCTTAAAAATACCCTTCAGGAAACACGTGGCTGCTGTTCAGTTGCTAGCTGCTGGCTCTTTTGTTCTGCTTACAGCTTTCCATCCTTTTTCTTTTTTCTCTTTTTCTTTTTAAGGACAAACACTGGCTAAGTATACAACACAGCCTCCTCCGGTCAGGGCTGGGGGCCTCGAGAAGCAACGGTGCCCCTTGGCGTTGTTCTGGCAGCCTCCCAAGCAAGGGGCAGGGAACCCACAGGGACAGCGTGTTCCCCGCCGACTGCACCGGGAGCTTAAAAACACGTTTATGTTAAGTCAGCAAGAGCTGCCCGTGCTGGTCATGCCGCTGCTCTCCCTTCCCTTTCAAGGCTGCTGGAAGGAGCAGCGTCAAAGTTCAAGCCCACGTTCGAGTCTGTTCCAGGAGCTGCCTGCAGTTTGCTCCTGCCTACCCAGAGCCACTTACCTGCCATCTCACCAGTGCACCCAGGTCACCTGAAAATGAGGGGGAGCCAGGGCTCTGCCCCTCTCCCTGCCCCGTGTCGGAAAGGGCAGCTCTCCCTGTGCTCGACCAGGTGCCGGTGACCGGGCAGGACTCGGTGCCATTTAATGGCAAACCCTCACACACTCACAGCACAGCCGGGTGACAGCGGATAGCGTGTCCCGGTCAGCTGAAAAAGGAGTCCTCCTTCTTGATCTTCTCCAGGGAGGATGCACCCTCTGTCAAAGCTCTTGAGAGGATGGAAAAGGGACAAGGACGTTAAGGGGACACTGGATGCGTAGCTTGGGTATGCCCCTGAAGCACAGAGGTGCATGGGTGCTGTGTGAGGTGCCCCACAAGAGGGGACTGCGATGGCCGTAGCACGGTGTTCCAGATACTGGTGGAGTTTCAACCAGCTGGAAAGAAAATTAGGAGATTTGGGTTACAGAGGCCTCTGGTGCCCAGCTCACCTCAGCTGTGTCAGGGTGTTTCAGATGCCTCCATCCGAAGTTTGCTAATGCCACATGTCTGCATGGGATGGGGTTGTGTATTCACCTGCCTGTTTGCCCGTTGTTAAGGTCCCCCTGAGAGTCCTTGGCTGCCCCTGAGGGCAAGTGCAGGACAAGATGTTCAGGTTTGCCCTGAACTTGCAGTCACTGCGGTGGGAAGCTGCTCTCCACAGAGGGACTGCAGCCCATGCTGGTGGCTTCTGAGTCCTGCATGCCAGGGACAGGCCTTTTGGGTGTGCCCGCAGGGGCAGAGCATGCAGAAATGGTGACCGTGACCAAATGGAGAGTCTTGTGTTCAAAATAACATTGTCAGCTTCAAGTATCACAAGTCAAGGTTCACAGCCCTCAAAATGCTGATTCTCTTGTTAAATAAACAATGTTTAATCTTTTTGGCTTACATTGGGTTTGTTTTTTTCTTTTTCTGGTTTGCTGTTGGACTTCACCTCCAGATATGCATGACCACTCTCCCAGGTTTATTGAGACAGTTTTCACCATGTGAAAATCTACAATATCACTTCTAATGCCAATTCTCCCCTTTCTCCTCAGTTCTTTGCCACTACCACCGCTCGGATCAGCTGAGCTCCTACATCTCCCCTGCACAGCTCCCTGCCTCATCTGCCCATTTCCATCCACCCAGGCTGAACTGGTTTGGCTGGGGCAGGGTGCAACCACTGCTCCAGCAGCACAAAAATAAACTGCCAGAGAGAAATGGCTTCATGGACAGGGGCTTTGCTGATAAACCTCAGATCTCTAGAGGGTCCTGGTGTCATTAGAAGCCAAGGTCGCTGGTTTGTACTTCCTCCCACACCAGTGGAGAATGCAGAATTTGATTCTGGGGAAAGCTGGCAGGGCAAGGAGTCTCTCCCATGTTTCTGATTACAGGGTAGGAACTTCCCACCATGCTGGCAGATGAAATGTGTGAGCACAGCTTGCCTCAGCTGGTGCTGAGCCAGGCAAGGCACACTGCCTGCACCCCAAAATCCATCCAGCATTTGGGTTTCATTCACCCGCCATATAAGTGAGGAGCATTTGACTGAAGAGTTTGTTTCAGTGGGCTGGGTAAACGGGTTGCTGTGGGTTAGGAAATCCAGACATGGTGGAGGGTGACACAAACCCACAGAACCGCAGGGGAGCAGAGACGAGTAGTGGCTCTGCTCCCCTTGCTAAAAGAGGGTGCAGTGACGGAGTAGCAGTGGGGATCAGACACCATGTCATGTGCCAGAGGCTACACAGCCAGGGCGGGGAGGACACACGGCTCTCTCCCATCTGTATCCACCGGATAATCCAGCCGCCCAGTGTGGCGCAGGCCCAAGCTGCAGCTGGTGCTTGCTGCCTTTGCTGGATACTCCACCCACCCTCCCAAGCTGAGCACCTTGAGTGTTGGAGCAGACATCCAGAAAAACATCAAAATAATATGCAAATATTATTCTAAACAACAGGACTGGGAAGAACTAGAAGTTCCTGTGTTAAACCCTCTGAATTATTTCTAAATTAATCAGGCAAAAATAGCAAGGCCATTGGGTCTCAGTTTTAGACTGGAACGCTGCATATTCTGCAGGTCACACCAGGCTTGATTGCATTAGAGACGTTTAAGGTTGGGGCAATGCTGTGGTACCTACTGTACTCCATCTACCCAACAGCTGCAAATTACACCGTCAGTGTATTGACATATAAAAAACAAATGTTACATATAAAAATGTATTACTTCTTTTCTTTCCAGCTGGTTGAAGCTCCTTTAGTTGAGAAGAGTTTGACTTTGTTCATGTCTTGTTGCTCTGTGTGTGTGCAGGTGCCTGTGCAACTCATTTCAGATTATTTTTAACTGGGACAAACGCCCTTCAGTGTATCAAAAAAATTACCCCAAACAAAAGCTAACAAAACCTGCAATAAGGTGGGAAAGAGAGAAAGGGAAAGAGAGAAAGAGAGAAAGAGAGAAAGAAAGAAAGGAAGAAAGAAAGAAAGAAATCACTGAAATTCCGTGGATTTATGGTGGACGGAAGGGCAGGGCTGTGGGAGAAATGGACCCCGATGGCAGACTGGGATCCAGATTAGCAGCAAGGTATAGTTCAGAGCTGCCAGCCCCAAGCGGTCTGCTCACCATGGACATAGGCAGACAGCATGCCCTTGAGTTCAGGGCAGCCATGCCCCTTTTCCCCAGCAGTGAACTTGGAAACAGCTGGGTAGACTCACCAAAGGGTTGACTCAACTTTGGGAGGTAGATGTAATTCAATGGACTTCACTGCAACTGGGTCTTTAGGGTCAGTTTTACTCTGCATGGACGTTAAAATACCTATATTACTTTTTGTCATGAAATGGCTTTGCCCTGCCCGCAGTGATGTCTCTTTGCCTGTGCTCTCCAGCATGCTGTGTGTTTGTAGTCAGCCCAGGCACTGCCCTGCCCTTCAGCAATGCCTGCCTTCTCATACTGTGTGAACCAACGCCCGTATATTTATAGGGCACACAATTCTGTCCCCTCCTTTATAGCGCATTATTATAAAGTAAACTCTCTGCGAGTATTGCTGCTCTTTTGTTCCTGCACCTTTTTCCTCAGACCTTAGCAGTTATTTATTCTTAGTCCCTGACCAGCTAGTGGTTTTTGTAGGGTTATCAGGAATAGGTAAAAATCCCTATTCTTGACCAGAGTTGTCTGGATTCAACCCCCTTTCTGCCCATAAATAGCCAGAAGCTTATGGCTACACTGAGGCTGTGCGACTCCCCACTGACAGTTACTATTGTCATAATCTAACTCAGTGCTAATTTCAGTACCAATAGCCTAAGCACCCAAATCAATTGCACTGTTACAAGGCTAAAATGTGGTGTGATTCTGGGACTAGGCAAAAGGCTGATACCAGCATCCCTAGCCAGCCCCAGCTTGAAAGAACAGAACTGAACGGTTCATCAGTGGTGTAAAAATCACCACGTGCCCTGCTGTCCTTGTTTCAAACCTCTTAATTGTAATTTAGCAGCACTCCATAGGGTGCCTGTGCAAGGTAAAGGGCAACACACAGCTGCCACATGCTAAGAAAATTTTAACTGTGTATTAAAATCAAACAGGTCATTGGAATGAGTAATATCCATTGTCACCTTTCTACTTTGTGTCTTACGAAGCTTAAGACGCATTTGGAGAAATAGAAACAAATTTCTGAGCAGCCAACCAATTTCATCTGACAGTTGCTGGATATAGCAATCTTTTCTGACCCACTCATCTGCTGTACCAGAGGTCCCTGCCGTTCTACAAATAGAGACTGTGGTAGATCTTTCCACTACTTTAATATAATGCTTGGGGAGGTTAAGGTGTCAGACGCTAGCTAGGCTTTGGCATCTCTGCTAATAGCATGTTCTACACTGTCATTTAGTAGAAGAGCAAACCCTAGGGAGTACAGGGAAATTCCACTGCCATATCCTGAAAGTAAATGGAAATATCGCTGTGTCTGACCCATCTATATCTTGTAGCTTTTCAGAAAAGCAGCAGCAGCCCTTCAAGAGCCCTGCAAACCTTCCAGTGCACTGAAAAGCTGGCATGCCTCTTTGGCTTCTCAGAGTTTAATAAAGGTATATAATAACATAGGCTACCCCAGACTGTTTCAATCTTCCTTCCAATCTTAAAGACTGAACTCTTGTATGTTTAATTTAAAGGTATTTGTCCCATGAGCAAATTTTGCTGCCAAAAGCATTAGTACAGTTTCAAAGGACATTCCTCAAATATGAATGAGCCAAGACCCTGTGATCATTCTAATTGATCCAGCAGTGCTTGCAGCTAAAAGTAAAGCTTCTGCCTTTTACGGCAGACCAGACCTTTTCCCCTACCCCCTAATATTTCTGTTCCTGAAATTTTACGAAAATAGTCGTCAGTCTTGCTCAGTCTGGGAGATTTATATAAATTCGTGATCACAGCAGTTAACTTGATTCTGTCAAAACTGGTGTATAGGCTGTAAGATATTGCCCCATGGAAAGAAGAGAAATGTTTTTTCAAGATGGCAAGTGGCTTTGAATAAATAAAATTTCATTGATGCCAAAACACTTATCGGAATTTATTGGTTTCAGCACTGATACCCTGATTTGGGTTGAAAAACTCTGATTGAAACCAGATCAAAGATTTTGACTGGGATCTTGTCTGCAAGTCTCCTCACACATATGCCGATGCACACACAGACCCATGCAGAGCTGCCAGAATCAAAATGGGCATTTCAACACCATTCTGCTTTCATGTAGTCAGGAGTTTTGGTTCAAAACCTTACAAGATGATGCAGACAGCCTCATCATCCTCCGTGCAGCCCTAGTGACAATGCCATGTAACAGCATGAAAAGGAGTGCAGGCAGTCCATCCCCTTTCTCTCCTGGCTTTTCAAATGCTAAGGGCAGAAAGACATGGAGACCCTGGCTGCCTGTGCCAGGTGGCCCCAAGGCCCTCTATTTTGGTCTGGGCTTTGAACTTTTCCTCTTTATAATGCAAACTCATCCGAATGCAGTCCATTATGAGAGGAGCAAGGGATGTGGAAGCTTGTGCTGAAGGTCCTGAGGCTGAGTATTGCTGCCATTTGGCCAAGCTTGTTTCTGGAGTAGAGGTGGGTGACATCGACTGTTAAGTATGAGCTTAAAGTACCAGTAATGAGCACATTAACAAAACATGTATCACGCTCTAGGACCAGTCTGTATGCTGACAGTTGTCGACACTTATCCAAAGACACCTTTGTGGAGAGAAGACCTACTTATCACATCTCTAAGCCTTGTGCAACCCTTATGGTCTTGATACCACTGCACAAAGTAGGAGGCAGCTGAGAATATATCCTTCCCCTCCTGCCACCAGCAGCACTGGGAAACTAGCCTGTCTCAAGGACGAATGGTGAAGGTTTTAAAAACATGTCGGCTGGAGACTGAGCAGGAACCGGTCAACGTTTACTTCTTCCTCTTCCAGTGTCCTGAGTTGCTGCTCTGCAGTCTCTGGCTCCTCTTTTTGGCATTAGGCTGGCAGGACAAGCAGCAGTGTTGGAGAGGTGAGCCAGCCATGCTGTTTTGGTTTCATTGTCCTAGTATCTAAAGGCTGACCAAATATGAATAGACGTTTAAAGGTTTTGCAGGAAAATACAGTCCTGAACACTGTTAGACTTCAGTTTCACCTACATACTCTCCTTGGATAAATTATTGGAGTTTTGAGTCAAACTGGATCCAATCAGACATCGGGGGCTAAGTTTAAAATTATTGCAAGACCACTTTACAAAGAGGATGTCCATATTTCCATGAACAGCTGAATTATGGCTCTGCACCGGCCCACAAATCCATGCAGAGTGTCCCTATGGTCATAGATGGATGGGATAACTTCTTTTGTCAACAATGCATGTGGCTTAAGAACATCTCTTTGTATACACCTCTTAAAAAGTGCAAGGACAAAACATGTAATCCCATTGCTATCCATTGAGAAGTCATTAAGGGAGCTGTGGGAAAGGGCTGCCAAAGGGAAAGGATAGTTCATTCTTTGTGCCCATCTATGCTTTAAATACTCTAATAGGCTGTGAAATGCAGTGGGAATGTCTCAAACATAGCTACATCTCTACTAAGAAGCCCATGTCACAGAAGAAACCAAACAACCCTGAAAACAATTTTCTATCATTTTAGGTCATGACTAGGTTCAAACTTGCAATGTAGGGGTGACAATTCGGTCTCTCATTATTTCCACCTGCAGCCATCCAATCTGTTGCAGCTTTGAAAATATAAAAGCATGATTGGGAGTTATATGACAGTATGAAATTTCAAGGCATCCACACTAAAGACAATAAGACTGTGCATCCCATACATTCAATAAATTATGAGCTTATTATCAGGTACCCCCATGCCTCACATGAACAACTCCATCCAGTGCGTGGGAATAGAGTACAGTGAGAGAAAGAAAGAGAAAAATGCTAAAAGGTAGCAAATAATAAGGTTTGCTTACTGTTGGTCTCTCTAACTCCAACAAGAGAAGCAATAAAAGTGCATCAATCAGGTCTTTTTTCTGTGATAGGGATGTTCTCCAGTGTTTTTAACAGCTTGCAAATTCCTATGACTATAATCAGCCTGATCCCACTGTGCTCCCTGTCAGATACCACAATGGCTATAATCTGGCACCTGCTTGGTACAAAGCTTGGAAGTGAGGCTGGGTGCCCACAGAATAAAAATTAAGTGTGTTCACTGTGGAGGGGGAGGATCAGAGGGAATTTAGGAATACTGGTGACAGCCTTTTTTCTTCTCTCTCAGCAAGAGAGTCCTGACTACGACAAGTCAGAAAATGCTGCTATTGTTCTGCCTAAAAACTCCCTCTTCCAGATGCAGAATTTCACTTCCAGAAGCAGCCAGCATGGGGATGTGTTCCCAATAAAATCAGCTACGTCCACCTGTCTCTTCTGGACTACCCAGCTTGCCCCATTTTCAGACTGTTCAGGAAGCAACAAACATTTTCTTGCCTTGATCATTTTGCAAATCCTCTTCCTCATGCCTGACTTACGTAGGTACATCACCTAGAAAAGCAGTGGGTTTAGATAACCTAAGCTTTTTTCATCCTTCCAAATTCACTGGTTTTCCTCAGTGCAGAATTGCCTGGATCCCATTGACCTGGAACCACCTCAAGCGGATTTTTCTACAGACAACCCGCCCCAGATCCTGGTCATTCTGCCCTGCAGACTACTGTAGTGTCTCTGATAGAGATATCTCTGCAATGCTATAGAAATCTTTCATCGGTTTAGTAAAGTACAGGGACCTATATTACAACTTCATTCACATGAGAAAGCATTTTCTCATGGTCTGTGTTGTCTTTGAAATTCTCCATTGGAACTGGAAACTGTTAAATAGCAATCTATGTTGCTGTCTAGCTAAACATAAACAGACCCATGAATTGGATTCTCTCCTAAGACAGTGTACAAGCTTTGATTCATTAAAACTGAGATGGAAAGAAAGAGAAGTGATTTATAACACTAAATAATCTGCACATTTCTTCAACTGCTGCTATTGCCACTTAGCGAGACACAGAGACACTGAACAGCTTGGCCGCTCCTGTCTGGCTGGGAAGAGCCTGACGTGCTGTCGGCTCTCTTGCAATGACATAATAATAATGGTGAGGACCACCAACCTCACAGTCAGAGGTGCAATGAGAAGTCAGGAGTTACTGGGTCCCGATGGTGGGCACGGCTCACTGCCCTTTTAACAGAGCCCAGAATTGTCAGGGTCTAGAAAAAGTGGAACAGCACAGATGGATTGCATCAAACTAAAAAAAGAGAAGAAAAATGGGTTTTATCTGCAGATCAGATCACACACTTGCCCTTGCTGCAGGATACTTGGTGTGTGAACTGCCTCTGCCCTGAATTTCATCCTCCTGGACCGGAGACAGTAGCTCAGACAGGGGTAAAGGTTTCCTGCTGAGCCGGGAAACCAGTGCTGGCAGGTCCAAAAGCACAGGGCCTGCAAATCAGGGAGACCGGCAGGTCTATGTCAGCACAGCCAACACATCTTCATCTTGGAAACACCTTTCAGTTAAGGTGGGATTCCTCTCACCTGTGCTCAGCTGCCAAAAAATGAGGTCCATGTTAGCAGGCTAGGTTCCCTTTATAGTCAATGAAGAGAAGGGTTCATATTCTTCCCAGATCCCATCCAACACCATCCTGAGGGATATATGGATAGGTAGAAGTACAGCTGTGCAGGTTGCAGGGGCAAGTCCATTCTACCTGCATTTCTTCACACCAGGATATGAATTTATCATCGGTCGCAGTGAGAGTGGAAACAGAGACAGCATCTGATAAAAGCTACCCAGGCATGAATATCAACACGCAGAAATTTCAGTGCTGCAGATTTCAATCCTGTTCACATACTATGATTGATAATGGAGAAAATTCTTACAATTACAAAGGATATTATTATGACAAAGCTTTATAAGATACAGACAGGTGTAATGAACAGCAAACTAATGTTGAATTGAGAGTCAATACACAGGAAAATATGGAAACTACTGCAATCCTGTCTGTGGTCACAATTCAAAGCAGTTTGCCCATGTCTTTCTGGGAAAGCATTTCTGCGACTCTAATAAATGTCCTGTTTTTCAACAGTATCCTTTCTTTTACTCCCAAAATGAAAGCTGAAGAAAATTACAGTGAAACAGTATCAAAGGTTGTTCAGATTGAATCTAATGCTATCTAGCAGGCAGTGGAATAAATACCAAAGGAAGCAGCGGCATCCTTTAAGCTAGGCTGAACAAAGCATGGAAGTACGAGCTCCTGTGTTTGTTTGGAGCGGGGGGCCTTTCCAGCCCTGCCTCCCCCAGCACAACCCGCAGCCTGCAGCTGTGATTCTTCAGTGCAGGGAGAGACAGCGGCTCAGAGGAGAGCCAGTAAACCCCAGCCCAGCTTCAGGCTGGCCTGCCACTGTACGAAAGCGAAGGGCTGTGTCAGGGTTGTGCCTGGATCTCCAGCACCCCGCCGAGGTGTGTGGATCCAGGAAGGGAGAAGCCGGTGCCCGCTCCGCTGCGGCTCAGTAGATGATTCCTTCTGGTTCCAGCAGCAAGTACTTCTTCATGGACAGGGGGATGGAGAGCAAGGGCACTCCTCGGTGACACCTTTCTGACAATATCGCCCGAATAGCACATCTGCATAAATGCATGAGTGACCGTGGTGAATTGCTGCACACAGTGAACAAAGAGTCATAGAAATCCTGGTGCCGCTGTAAAAAAACACAAGTGGGTTTTAGGGCAATAAGGCCGTTTCCTGCCCTCCCTTTCCCCTGCCCACGTGCAGCCCTTGGCAGAACAAGGTAAAAAACACAGCCAGCCCCCCTGTCCCTTGGAGGCTCATCAAGCACTGGGGACTTGGTTTAGCCAAAAGCCTGCACAAAATCCTTACGCTTGCCTCAAATATTTAGTGTTAAGTTAAAGGCCATGATGAAATCTTTAAGTTTGGTATGTCTTTTATCCATCAGTTTGAGGTGGGGCTTCCTCTGTGGTGTTAGTCCTGATCTGAACAGACGCTGCAGGCAGCTCAGGGTCAGCGCACGTGGACGAGTTAATCCTCTAAACCTCACCACGGGGCAGCGAGGCAGCATAATGCCGGCGTTACCGGTGAGTTCGCTGGGGCTGCAAACGGCAAAGTACCTTTGGGCTTACTCATCGCCCCAGTGGCCTTTTAGAATAAGTAAAATTGCATCCCCACGAGAAAAAAAGTGCAGATGCTTACAAATTATGTTGAAATAAAAGAAGCAAATGGTAAATACGTGCAACTGTGTGTGACTTGGCCTTATTTTATAATCTTGCTACTTGACAGATCTGGTTACACATATTTTCAGGCATACATTATGTATGGAAAAGTACGGATTTATGTCAACAAAAAATTTGCTTCAATTTCATGTAAAATTCAGCAAATAGCTTTGACAACAAAAATGAAAATCTCAACAAAGAAATAGAGCAACTGTGGACTTTTCCAAATAAGAATGTTCCAATGTTTCACATTAAGATTTTTGTTTGAAGAAAAATTATTATTATTAATTATTGTTATTAAGGTGAAAAAAGACCTTTAAATTCTAATTTTGTGTTTAGCCAGAATGATTTCTTTTAAATTTTTCTGAACAAATCTGACCCCCCAAAAGTCTCACAGTTCCCATGGCTATATAACTCTGCATTATAATATGGATGGAGTTCCCTAAACATCACTGATAATGTATAGCAGATATTGGTGCACTTAACTTCAGCATTGATTTGAAAATTTTGAAAAAGCCCAGTCTTAATAAAAGACTAGATTTAAACTGGAATATTGGGACTATGAGGATTTCTAAATTAAAGGGATAATTGTGTCAAAGCATATAGTTTGTCACACAGCTTTGCCTTTTGACAATATCTTCTCCTCTTTGATCTCTTATTTTTCATTTAAATTCTCCCTTGTATTTGCATCTAACCAGTCCTGCTCACAGAAACCCAACCCATGCAACAGAAACTAGATACATAGTCATACTCATGTCAAATGGTACTTATATAAAGTTAGCTGACTTAAAAAAAATATAAATATATGTATTGACAGATCTGAAGAAACACCAGTCACAGCCAGAATCTTTGCACTTGCTAAATGCAGGGAGAGCTGAGCTCCTACAGCACCCCTGATAGGGGGTGCTCCAAAGGATAATGTTGCAATGAAAATTTCTCAAAAATGTGTTTCTTGTCAGTGAGTGATATGCTTTTGTCAAGTGAGTGGTATTAAATGGGGAAGTCCTAAATCCTCTGAGATGGTCTCTTTCAAAAGCATTCTCACTTTTCTGTGGTCGGATATGGAGAATGCAAATAATGAGCTTGGATTTTACTTGGTTACAACTGATTAAGAGCTTACCTCAAAGACATCATCAGGTATGGCTGCTTTCCACTTAGATGTAGATTTGATGTGTTTGTAGGTGTTGACAACAACCTCCACAGCTCTTGGGTGGGAATGACAGGCTTGTAGCACCTGCAGGCAAGATGCACGGAGACCATGAGTACCACCAAGAAGCTGGGGCTAGCCTGGATGCTTGGCACTGTGCAACGGCATACTGAGACGGACATAGCCAAAGAATTACGAGAGGATAAGGTTGGAGATGCAAAGGACACAAGCCCTGTCTACACTATTCAGTGCAAGTACAGCAAGAAACCCCAGGCTAGTCCCCAGTGGAGCTGTGCACAGCCCAGTTTAACACCATACAGAAGTACTGGCTTAGATCTCCAGAGCAGTGTAGCTTGCTGACTGGGTAGGTTTTATCACCCAAATCTGGAGATAACTTGCTCATAGCTGGGTTGAGTGACTCAACACCAGACAAAGGCATGCACAAAGTCCTTGCTCCAAGTCATGCAGCACAGGAACAGAAAAAAAATCCCATCACATGAATCAAAAATGCATCATTACAGGAAAATTTAAAAGAAGACTGGGAGATAACACAGCTCAGAAGTAGGGCTTCCAAGCCACATGAGGCCCCTGACACAACTGCTCTGCCCAGTAACTTTAGCTCAGTAGGAAAAAAAGCAAAGTCTATTGTCACTCGCACTCAGGGAATAACATTTTGCATTCACACCATACGATGCATAATTTTGTCCCACACAGTCGCCAGGTTTTCACGAACAAAACTGCAGAGCATCCCTCCGGGATAAATATCATCTTACATATTTTACAGATGGCAACTGACAGTTTGGAAGGGAGGCCCTCTCCATGCAACAGGAGAAAGGCAGAGGCAGGAAAAGGAGACCTGAGACCCCGCTCTCAATCACGCTCTAGGAAACTAAGTGTTGTTCTGTTACAGACAGGGCCAGATCATCCTGGGCTCAAGAGGGCACAACCAAAAGATTGGCATTTTATTCAAAGGCTTCTGGTTGCTTGGCTTGTTAAAACTTTACATATACAGTGGAGGAGCTGCAAAATGTTGCTCAGGGCACTGGACGAGACAGAATAAGTCCTGACTACAGCAAGCTTACTTAGTTGTCTGATATAATAAGACTGTCAGCTACTTCTGTCAGTGCCTTGGGCTTTGCAGACATTTAGAAATTCTTTGGGAGGGATCCTGCAATTATTTTTCTTTTTTTTTTCATCGACTATGAGCCCAGGCCTCGCATTTTCCCTTAATTTCTCACATTTCCTGGGAATGAGACAAAGCTTTATTGAGATCCATTTCATTTTGAATAGATTTTTAAAGGCCAGAAGTGACAAACTGAATCAACTGGTCTGATCTCCAATCTTTGGTAGAGGCCATGAAATAAGCATTTCGTATAACCCAGTTAAGCCTGTATGGAGCCAGGTTTGACAAAAGCACGTAGGTTTTCTGAAATGAGAAAGTGAATCAGCTCTGAAAAATTAGGCTTGAGCCAGCATTTAGAGTTCAGGGGTTCAGGTTTGTTAAGAACAAAAATGGGATCTGGGTCTGATTCCTGGCATTAGCAACTGTAATTTCACTTCAGTCAAATGATATCACTTTTACAACAGGTCACCTCACAAGGTTTTGGGCATTGTGGGCCCACAGTTTACAGGACTCCAGCAAATCCAGATACCACTAAACCCTGAAGTTTCGATCTGTCACCCCATTCCTGTTCAAGACATCACCTCTCTCCATATCCCTACTGTACAAAGCCATCCTTAACCTTGTGGAATTGCAGAGGATATATCCTAGCTGCTCCATGATTCAGTAGCAGCTGGTAGCAGATGTCAGGCTGGGCAGCTGGCCGCACAGATGTCACTTTTATGATATACTGTAGGGGTGCACAGCCGTTGACATCCATGACGTTTGCTTCTGCTCCTGCCTCCAGCAGCATGTGCAGCAGGACGTGATCACAGTTCCAGGCAGCTTTGTGGAGCGGGGATTTGAAATCCTCGTCACGAGCGTTCACTTCAGCTTTATAGTCTAAGAGCATCCGACAGATGAGGTGGTGATCTGGGCTGTATATCTGATCCTTATAGTGCAGGGCCCAATAGGCTGCACAGGCCAGGGGAGTCTCCATGTAGGCATTGAGAGCATCAACGTGCGCTCCTTGTTCCACATAAAAGGCCACGAGCTCCGGGATACCCAAACGCGCAACGAGGTGCAGAGGAGTCTCCTCATCTTGGTTGTTTGTTTTTATGTTCACATTTGCTCCTGCCAAAGAAAGATGAGGGGACAAAATGAAGGCAACGAAAAACCGGGTTTGGACATCTCTCTCTGCTTGACCACTGCTACCCAAGGAAAAGGTGAGGTGCGAAACTGGCGTAAAAGACACATATGGAAATGCAAATAGCTAGGGACGTGGATTCTGCATTTCTTGAGCCTCCAGGAAACCCTTAGAAACTTCACGTTCTTGGATCCAGCCTCAGATGTGATAGCTTGGCCCCAAGCTGGCAGAAGACCCTATCTGAGAGCTCCATTTTGGAGCAGCATGCAGGTCCAAATCTCTGTGTAAAATGCTTTTTCCAAGAAATGAAGAAATGAAGGAAAAAGGAGAGCTTTACTCCTACTCCGGAGAACAGTTCTGCTCGGATCTGCAGCACCTCATTAACTGCGAGCCTGGAAGAAGGGCCATTTTATGATCGATCCAGAGAGGATATAAAAACCCCATTGCCCAAGTCCCCGGCTGAGGGTCTGGATCCTGTTTCCAAGCTGTTAAGGGCACTGGTACGACTGCTCCGTCTGTGCCGAGGGGCTGTCGCGGCTGAAGCAACAGCACCATCTGCTGAGCAGCCAAGCCGGGCCGCGGCGGGGGCGGAGCGGGGACCCGAGCCCCCACCCGGCCCCGGCCCCGGCCCCGGCCCCCCCACCGGCGGGGCTGCCCAGCTCCTGCCGGCTGCAGCGTGACTTGCCGGCTGCCTTCCCGCTTTCCAGCTACCGGCGGCTTGCCCTAAAGAGGTGCAAATGACTGCAGGAATAATACCGAACGCTGCTTATTAAGAAAGAGGGGAAGGCTGGCGAGACCCCATTCCCCAGAGCAAAGCAGAACCGCGGTCGGTGTAAAAGGGCAGCGGGGCCAGCAGGCTGGAGGGGCGAGGGCCGTCTTCCCGAGGCGGAGGGTGCCGAAGGCGACGGCAGCGGCTGGCTGGGCGAGGGCTCCTTGGCAAACTGTCAATAATGTACTCGTGCAAGAGCAAGCGCACGCTGTGCGGCCAGCCCTCTTCTCTTACGAAGGCCCTTACAGTCCCAAATTCACACTAAGACTGAGGTGTAAGGGTTGGGAGGGAGGACAAGCAGTCAGAAATTACCTCTGGGCTGGAAAACCTGAGTGCTAATGCCATTAGGCCGTGTTCAGCGTTAGTCGTGTTGGACGTCCACAAGAGTATCAGCAATCTAAGCTTGGAGGTGGTAAACAAACAGGGGATCAGTTTTGCTTGGTTGGTGAGTTGCCCGAACCAGAAGTGGTTAAACTGGAGTTACCTGGAGTGTGACACCACTCAGTGCAGGTGGCAGGGTGGGAGATGCATCTGGGAAACTTTGGTGTGGGGACATTAACCGAAACCCTGGCTTCAGCTCTTGGGTGGTGCTGCTGTGTGAATGTGCACACCTGCCGCATTTTGCTCCAGACCTGTCCTGTTTTGTCTGGAGTCTCCACATCTAGCTCATATGGAGATTCAAGTTTACCGAGTGCTTTGGGATGCAGGGTGGCTTGTAAAGTATTATTATTCTGTTGCTGATGGGTGGGTGGAGAAAGCCTACAGAATGCATCCTTTCATTTGCATTCATCCTATGCTACATTTTATAAGAGTACATTTGACTTTTAAGCTTTTCCATGGTAGCAAATTCAACTCCTGCTGTCAGGACTGTTTGCTTTGGGCAGGATACAACTGGCAGCATTTATTTTCCTTTATACCAAACAAAATAATATGTATCTTTCCAGCAGAAAAAAAACGATGTGGTTATTCACTCGGGACTGCAGATTGCCTTGCCCACAAAGCATACTTGGGTTCTGCATCTCAGGAAAAGCCTTCAATAACAACACATGTAGCAAAAAAACCCACCAAAAGCGTTTGTATTTGCCATGGCACAGTGTGATAAAGAGGGGAATCTGTCTGTTTATAACCGAGGACTTGAACTACCTGACTTTGCTGTACCTTTTATGTCTGTCTTTTACTGTCCCCTGAGTCAGCATCCTTGTGTTAAGGAAATAGTGTGTGACACCGATTTATTTATCCAGGAATTATGTCTATTCATAACTTCATTTGTTACAGACGACCAGCAGCGTAACGTATCTTACTTTGGGAAAACAAAAATCTTAGCCTTTTTTTCTTCCCCAGTCCCTAAATAGATGCAGGAGTTTGGCTGCTGATGAAGAGATGGTATGAAAAACTACATCCAGTTTTTCTAGGCCAGGTCTCAAAAAACAAGTGGTTGAAAGAATTTTACTGAGATCAAGGAAATTTGAACAAGAAAGAAGAGGGGGTACACTTTCATGTGAAAACCTCTCAACAGTAAACCTAGATGAAGGAGACAGAAAAATAGTAGAGAAATAGAAACTCCCTGATTCAGAGGAGCTGCTCTGCTGAGGGACTGACCGGGCAGTGGGCTGGAGGCACTGAAATGGGAAATGATCCTGGAGTAACGGCCGGTGGCCAGGGAGAGGGAAGGACAGGTGGGGTGAGGAATCAGAAAGGGAGAAACTTCCTCTGATCAAAGAGATGGGGAAAAGGAGACTGAGATGAAGACATGGGTCAACTGTGGATGGAAGTGATAAATACAATGTACTTTGACAAACTGCCTCCTAAGAGAAACCACCACCACCTCTGGGCATACCACCAGAGATGCTCCAGAGCTTTACCTTACCTCTCCAAACCAGCTGCTGGGCACAAGGCATGGAGGTTCGTGTCGTACAGAAGTGCAAAGGCGCTTGTCCACTCATTGAAAAGCAGTTCAGCTTAGCTCCGTGGTTGCAGAGGATCTTGAGACACTCAACATTTGCCATTTCACATGCTACGTGGATTGCAGCTTTACCGTTGGGCCGGCAGTTGATTGTAGCTTTGTGATTGAGGAGGACCGAAAGACTCTCCAGATGTCCATACATGACAGCTAGATGAAGTCCAGTTGCCCAGGATATTTTTAATTTGTAGCTAGGCAGCCAGTACCCTGTACAAAGTGAAAATGTGTTACCATCCTTGGCAAAGACTTTCATTTGGACTATCCACCTCCTGAGAATAACTGAGGGTGAAGGAAGGGTTGGAGTTTTGCTTTAATTTACTGCAATTTCAGCAGCTACAGCTTAGTGCACACAAAGTTCTCTCAAGTATAATTTCATTTGCATTACACACTTTTACTACATGTGCTGAATAGCCTGCCTTTTGGAGAGGTAATTCCCATGTAGATGTACTCTGAAGGCAGCTTTTGTTTTTCTTGTGACCTGTGTAGTCTAAATAAAAAAAAAATAAATGCTTAGAGCTTTTGAAATGCCACCAGCTAAAAAATATGGGGGAAATGGGATCTTCAGCCTGCCAATAGCTGAACAAAGGTGGCGTTGGAGTAAGAAGGCAGCATTTACTTAGGCCAGTGACTCAACAGATAGCTCAGCCTACTATTTCTGCGTGGGAGATGGCAGGATCTTGCATATCAGGAGCTGGATTCAGACCTACAGTGATGCATTGCACATAGATGACCCCTGGCAATGTGGCTGCAGCTATATCACAGGTCGCCTGCCAACCACTGCCCCTGAGGAGCATGGAGTGAGGAGTTTGGATGCTGATGTAAATTAGGCTGAAGAGCCAAATAGAAGCAGTGACACTTTAACATGAAATTTGGCTCCAGAATGTTTGGATTTTTCTCTGAAAATGTCACAATTATGGTGTGGGGTTTTTTTAATTACCAACAGGTGTAAGACCAAATAACACTTAAATATTTGTTCCCAGAATAGGACTACATGCTTAATGACTACACAGAGACAGTCTCAGAAGTGATTACTATAATCATTTGTTTAAAAAAAGCAAAACACAATAATAATGTGCAGAAGGGCAAGAGAAGTCTAAAACTTCTTCTTTTCTCTTTCTTTTTAGATACAGCAGCTGCACCTTAGCTAGAAAGTGCATATAAAACTTTCTGGGTTTGATTTATCTATTTCTCCTTCGACAAATGCCTGGTTGAATACTGTTACCATGTAAAAGATACAGAAAAAAATACTAAAGATGTATAATGAGGTCAAATTATTTCAGACCTCCATTTTAAAATCTCTAATTTTATATAGTTTTTCAACCTTAATGTCATACAGATACAGTTTTTACAGTATTCATGTGTGTTGTATTAGACAGAAAGAAGATGGAGAGGAAGGAAAGAGATAGATAGAAACAAAGTGCTGGTGGCAGGGAGAAACATGGATTAAAGTTTTTCTTCCCTCCTAGTTAAATTGCAAGTATATTCTGAGATAGATGCCAGTAATGCAGTTCTTGTATGCCTCTGAAAAATGCTAGATTTTCACTGAAAGGTTGCAGATATAAAATGGACAGTCATGACAGCAACTGCACCTCCTGCTCTGGCATGGCTGCAGTGACATGTTCCTGACCAATATAAGCATTTATTACTACCAGCGTGTGAGATGTCAGGGGTGAAAAACTGTCTAGAGACCATGGCATCCACTCTAGGACGAAATTCTGGGGGACTACCAAACCCAGGCCCCAAGGAACACACGCTGCGAACGGCAACAGCAGGCAGCCCCGAGGCACCCGAGTGCCCAAGCGGGGTGACGGGCTCCTCTGCAGCCACTCAGCCCTCTCTCAACCCGCTGACGATGCAGGCTAGGCTGGCAACTCCAGTAAGACAACCTTTTCATCATATGCCCCCAAACCAGGCACAAAGTAGGTGGGCTATATCCCAGAGTCTATGCATATAGCAGAGCAAGTTTCTTAAATCACCTCCCTGTCTGAATTCACATGCAGTATTCCCCCTTGTTACAGGCGAGCTGTGGAGCACTGCCGGCTTATCCCACACGGAGCTGGGCCTCACATTTATGGCCAGATGTGAGCCATAAATGATATGTAACAGCAAGAAAGTGATCCTTAAAAGCCAAGTTATCACTTTATATAGCCACAGTTTTCCTGCCTGAGACCACCGTTTATTTCCTTTGCCTGTGCTGCTGCTTCAGGTGAGCTGTGCTCTGCCCTCTGCCCAAGCCCGCGGGTATCTCTGCGCCCAGAGGGACAGGGACCAGGCACTGAGCGGGAAGCAGACATGGGCTCCAGGGGAGGCCTCGTTCAGCTTGCCTGGCTTTTTGGGTGGAAACGTGAAAAAACCATGGCACACGCAAGGTCAGTGTCCTTGGGAGCTCTCAGCCTCTGGAAGAGAGGAAGAAAAACCACTCTGTCACCCATGGCATCTCTTTCCTGCTTCATTGCTTACGGCTGTGGCAAAGCTCAGGCTGTTTCTCAAGGAAATCCCCCTCTCATATCACAGTTATCTGGGATTCCGAATAAAAGTAGAACTGGCACAAGAGTTGATAGAGTGCCTCCTGCCTTTCGGACAAAGAAAGCGAATACGCTGCTGTGATTTAGGCCATAGGGTGCATTTACCTCTCTACTTTTTGGAGAAAGGAGAGACTTCTGCAACAGAGACAGGTTAATGCTTGCAGTCAAATAATCTACAATTCAAAATCTGTGCATTAATCCTGTAGTCTCAAACCACAACCAGAATGCATTTCAGCCTGCTGAGAACAGAGGAAAAGGTATTTTAAGATACATTCATCACTGTGTGGATTAGTTCAGACACTGTCCCGAAGGGAAGGACATCATGACTGCATCATCCTCACCCTAATGAAATCAAAAGAACAGGAGCCAACCATTAAATGAGAGGTAAACACAGAAAAGGAGAAGAGGTGGGATGTTGTGCCTTCTTTATACCACAGAAAAAAAATGCCTTTGCTGTGCTGCTGGGACTGGAGATGTTTATCTCCACGTATTATTAACTTCTGGCAAAGGCTGATTATTACTGTTTTCTAGATACACATGAAGAGTCTGTTAGCAAGTAAGTCATGAAGAATGTTGATTTTAGCATAGAGCAAACTTGTTTTATTGCTTTAAGTTATAAGTTTTTGGAAACGCAGCCAGCGTCTGGCTGAGAACCAGTTTGGGTTTTCTGCACTCTAAAACAGATGTCTTTTCTGGTTGTGTTTTTCCAGATGATGTTTCTGTTTTGACAAACTAGTACATCCTCAGTTTCTGTCAGTTTGAAAAAAAATTCTCCTACCATCCAGCAACATCCAAGGCCTGCAGGATTTCCTTAGCTCTCCTGAGCTAGGGAAAACGCACTGTACTACCACCGTAAACTCAAAATGGAAGAGATTGAGTATTTTATGTTTCTAAATGGTCTGTATATGTGACTGGGTACATGCAAGAAAGGTATATACCACACTTAGCCTGCATGTGTCTATTCTGGGCTTTGCACCCGAGTTCTCTGCGAGGAAATGGCAAAGGACCCCTCTTTCTGGACTCCCCTGAAGCTGCAGCGGCTGCCTCAGCAGCACGGAGGCTCAGGCTGGTCTCTGGCCTGCCCGCCACCAAGCCCAGTGGGTACAGCTGGTAAGCTCCCCTACTGCGGTGACTGCGGCCGTACAAACCTACTGAGGCATTACTGCCTATGAATCAGCTTACGCTGCAGCTTCAGAAGAGATAAAAGACCACAGTTTCTTGAAAAAATCACTCAAACCTGTCTACATCCTGGTTGGTGAATGCTGCCACATTTACCTTGTTTGTAGGATGCCAGAATCAGGTTTTCATCTTCCACTTCAAACACTGTGTCCACGTCTATTTTCTTTTGGCTCAAGAGCTCTTCCAGTGTTTCAAAGTCATTGGACTTCAGGGCTTCAAGAAAAGCCTTTTTCACCAACTTTGCAGCTGCAGCTCGAGTAATTTTCCCCTCCGTATTCTCTCCCTCTTTCCCCTCCGTATTCTCTCCCTCTTTGTGTGTCTCCTCCAGATCCATTTTCAAACGTATTTGTTTGTGCTGTGAAGAGGGGTACACTGAGGTCCCTATAGCACAGTTGCATGCTGAAGTTCCTGAAGACTAGAAGGTAATTTTATCACTTGGTCATGCTGATCTGCTTGTTCTATTTATATGAGGAGCATTTCAGGCATTGAAATGCCACTCTTAGATATCACCACACTCTTTTTATGAAAGCGAGGACAGACACACTAGCAATAACACCAAAATAAGAGTTATCTCCACAGGCTTTATACACATTAAGCTTCATTAACCACATGGTTACCCTCTGCTCTCGCCATACACATACATTAAAAGACACTAGTCCCGGGTGTTGTTTCTCAGCTGGAGAAGTACTCACGTTGCATTTCATAGTTACCATTGCTGATTTATTGACTGCAGTGGGATGTGGTGCTCTGCCCGCAGATGCCTTTTAACTAGTGCATTTCAGAAAAAAAAAAAAAAATCCCCAAGGCACTCTTCTGTGGGAGGTAGCCCACTCTTTCCCCAGGATAGCATTCAGCATGTTGGTCCTGGTTTCGTTCCTCCAGCCATCAGGCAGGTCTCCACAAGAGCCCCCCACCACGCAGGTCTCACAGGATCCCTGATCTGTAAAGCCCCAAAGGAACATTGTGTTGATCGAGCCTGGTCTCCTGTACAATACCCTGAGCAGCAGGATTTCCCTAGTTTGCTCAGGGGCCACAAGCAGTGCTCCCAGGAAGGAGAAATGCTGGGATGAGGGGGCTGCAGAGCTGTACAGCCATGTTATGGGCTGAGCTCACACACCGCAGGGGGCTTGCATGTGAATTAACTCACGTGCAAGCACAGGAGGCCACATGGGTCCATGGGCTCTTCTCTTTCCCCTGCACATCCTTCATCTAAATTCAGACCCTCTCCCTCACCGCCCCGTCACCCACTGAACGCTTCCTCCTTCCCCCCTTTTCCTTCTCCCTTTGCTGGCCCTGTCCCTGTGCTGACAGCAGTCTGCGATGACGCAAACCCACACGTGGCCAGCATGACCTGCTGCCATGTATCACGTAGGAGTGGTTCACACGTGCACCCACTTGGGCTGCTGGATGAGACCATAGCTAGAAGGAGACTGTCCACCCTTGATTTAAATCACCCAGAAAAGCGGACACCACCACAACCACTAAGAAAAAATTTTCATGTTTATCCTTCCTGGGAGTTCGGCTGCCCAGTGGGCTGATGGCGAAATGTGAGCCAGGTGATAGTGGAAGTCAGAGCAGCCTCTGTGCTCGTAGGCTTTCCAGGGGCCAGGCTCCTCAGGCAGCCCCATGAGGACCTGCAGGACCCCCGTCCGTGGGAATGCTCACCAGCTCTCTCGTAGAGCCGGTACTCAACAAAGGTGTTGCAGGACAGCATTTCATGGACAACTGTGAAATTTGTGAGTTCCTTCTACCTATGTACTTTTGGACAAAGAATACTTCATAAGAACAACTTCCTTGAGGTACTGTACTTTGTAATAAACACAGTGGGAAGGAAAATGGCTTGTCCTGGTGCTATAGGTCCCAGGCAGCTCATGTGAGTCTTTCTAGGCTTTCTTAAGAGGAGAGTCAGCATCAGGCTCTCCATACCTTTACAGTCCCTCCTGCATGACTGCCTCACTCGGTTACTTTCAGTAGTGGATGACTCCACTTCATGCTTTAAAAGAAGCATTAATGCTCATCTGGCATGAGCAGAGGGACAAGATGTGAACTCCAGATCTTACGGACTTCTTGTTACTTGCTCCTTTCTTTTTAAACCACTATATTCCTGAAAAGTCATGGATGCACAAAGCACTGATACATGGCTGCAGTCAATTTTTCACCTCAGCTACAATTTTCGATTTGAAATGGACTAGTTTTCATCTATCATCTTTCATAAATAGTATTAGATGACACAAGGACATTCAATCTAGCTGAAGGGATTGTGTCAGTACCTCTCCAATGCTGGTCTGCAGCTTGAAGGTTGAGATGCACAAGCATGTTGCTGTAACAGATTACTGCACATCTGCTGATTCATCGTGCTTGCTCTTGGCTGACAAGCAAGGTGAAGTAATTTGTGATGGCTTGGCCCACAGTGAAAGAGAAAGCTGATTAAAATTATCTTACATCCATCATGGTCCAAGAGCATGCACAGGAACAGCATCTCAGACCAGATGATACACTACTACTTGCTCACCTTCAGCAGTTTGTGTGGCCCTGCTCTGACTCTCACAGAAATTTTTCTTAACATTAATGAGCTTATGAAAGAGAAAGGGAACAATTATAGATACCTATAGCCTTTATAGTTAGTGTTTTCCTGTAAGCTGCATTTGGGTCTAATCTTGAAAAACCTACTCATATGAGTGCACTGGTGGTTTCAGTACAATTACATACAAGAATGAGGAAATGGTTTTATGTTTTACATTGACAAACCATCACAAAAAGTTAGATTGACTTTTTTAAAGTATGACATAAGAATTTTTATTAATTCGCCTGAAGTATAGTCAAAATATATTTAAGAATACACAAATACTGTGAGTCATTGGTGGGGTAAAGGGACCGGTTTTTACCATGTATCTGTATTTCTGCTATCTGTGTGATTTCCAACAGACTTCTCCCCCACCGTACCACAAGGTGGCAGTTTGATTTTGAAAGTCAAAACTGATGTCATCCAAACTCCAAGGCTGCCAAATACTCCGAACATCTCACTGTGAAACAATAGCTCGTCCCTTGTTTAACATCAGTACTAGTATTTATGATATTTAGAGGTTAGACTTGAGGCCACTGTGACGGGCACTATGCACTCACACACCGTATCCACTAAGAAAACCTGGTTTCCACATTTGGGATCAATTGTCTAAATTACACGGCTAATGCAAAGGCACATTTTTACCAGGGAGACAACTCCTGCCCCCAGGCTTGCCTTATGCTCTGCACAGTGCCACGCTCCCGTTCGCAGGACAAGCCGCAGGTGCACAAACCCCTGCACCTCCTGGGGAAAGGCTGGATCTGCCCCTCAGAAGTGGTTACAGCAGGTCAGAAGAACCAGGTGTGAAACCACACAGCAAGCAAGAGAAGAGCAGATAATGCTCTTGGGGTGCATGCTGCTTTCCACTTTGGGTGACAGGACTGTTGTCACTAGCTCCAGATGGGCTGCTGAGGACCCTCTCTGTCAGAGTTATCACAGGCTTGCTCCAAAGCCCGCTGAAGTCAGGGGAAGTATTTCCACTGATTTCGGTGGGCCGTGTCCTTTATTAGGTTGGGCACCAAGCAGCAGAGCTGAGCCAAGGAAAGCTGCCTGGAGGTGGGTGCCTGAACGCCGTCGGGGTGGTGTTATGAGAAGGATGATTGGTGGCACAGGAGTGTGTATGAAAATCAGAGTTGTGACTGCTTATAGAAGACAAAGCCTTAAGGAGAGAATGAGAAAAGATGTATTGGCAGGCTGTGCAGAGTGTGTCTCCTGAGGAGCCAGGGCCCCTCCGCTGGCACTTGCTGATGCAGAGCAATAATCTATTGGCAGCTACATAACTCACAGCAGTGCTGGGAACAGCTCGAGCAGAGTTTTGGAGGTGAAAACCAACATCCTGAACTCTATGCTGGGGCAGGCAGAAAGCCAGCAAACGGAGAAATGCTCCAAAAGAACGATGGTGATGCAACCGGAGCAGCGGAGTTGTTCCTAGCCGCAATACAGAAAAGCCTGGCAGCTCCCTGCCAGCTCCCTGCCAGCCAGCCTACTCTGCAGCAACCCTGTCCCAAAGGCAGCGCTGGTGGGGGTGGGCACGGCCAGCAGTAATAGATGCAGGGTCACCTACCTGCAGCTTTAGTAGGGTTGTTACAAATGTTCTCCCACCACCACTTACAGAGGGGACCTTGAAACATTGCCTGCAACCTCCAGCGCAGAGCCTTGCAGCAGTGTATCAGCACGCTTGGCTAGAGAGGGTTCAACTCTGCCCTTTCCTTTCCTCAGCAGGTCGCTGGCCAAAGCGGGTCGCTTAAGCAGTAGTAACACAGCCCCCATGTGAAGCAGTCTGTCCTGCTCTGAAGCCTTTGTTAAGGAGGGAAAAGTACGAAACATCAGATCTGTCGGCCTGAAGCAAAAAACAGATCCTTGAGTTAATCCCACACTTTCATCTCTTCTGAACAGTGTGTGCTTGTAAAAATACTGTTGCAATAGTGATCACAATCCCCTCGCCTTGCTGCGGCCCTTACAGCATCTGCAGCATCAGGCCGACTCTGCAACACTGCCGCCCACTCTGTGGGCAGTATTGCCTTGTATATCCTTTGTGTCGCCACATATATCCCTTGTTTCTTCTTGACAGCTCTCAGTTCCAAAGCTGGATTAAGCACAGCCCTCTTACTTATTCATATCACACATCTTTTTGCTAATATTGACTTTTTTTCACTGCTGTATATCTTTCTGCCTGCTTTAACCATCACCATATTTTATATGATTTTCTTCTTCCAGGATGCTGACTATGAGTGTAAAGATTAGATGAATCTTCCCCATGCTTCTTGCTTTATTTCTTAGTAGAAAAAAAGCTTTTTAGCTGTGCCAGGTGCAAACTATTTTCTCCGGGTGCTCAGCTGCAAATCATCTTTTGAGAGAAGTCCTCTCTGTAAATTCATCCCTGTGACTGGTTAACTGAAACCTTCTTAGTACCAGTAGTTTGGAATATTCCTCTTGTTCTTTGTTGTATTATTTCACTTTTGCGCTCATCTGCTAGGGATGGGGGAGGAAAATATTCTCAGAACCTCAAAGGCATTTAGACATAGAACTCTCAGCTCCCTGGAAGTCAAATTCTAGGAGCCGGGAACCTAGGTATCTTTGCGAGTCTGGGCCTTCTGTTTTTGTTTTCAGTAAAGCAAGTATAATTTAGAAATACAGATCAAGTGAGGTGCTTAAGCCTTTAAGGTACATGTGTGTTACGAAATCAAAGGTTGATGCCAACAATGCTGAATTGTGTTCTCATGGAACTTCACGTCTGAAGACTTCATGGCAAAAGCTTAGCCTATCCTTCCACAGGTTTCGTTTTGGCTTCCAGGCCTGGTATTTCCATCTTTAGCCCCAGGGATGTCTTTCCTTCATTTCTGCATAGTGTTCCAACTCCTGCTATCGGAGTATTTATTAGGATGTCCAGAAGCTCAGGGTTGGATTACCTATTGATGTTAGGATGTTAGCGGTTGAATTTAGGATGTTTTAAAATTAGGAATAATCTCTCAAAAATTACTACTAAGATAATATAATTAATAGGTTTTTGTCCTATAAAAAGTATACACAAAATGCACTTATTTTGCCAAACAGTTAAATACCATCTTTACCCAGATACAACACTTGTAGGTTCCCTTTGATTCAAAGGGCATGAGTATTGTAAACAGGATCCATGTACACAGACAGAAATTAAAAATCAGGTGGACAGTTTTTTCAAGGCATGGAGAAAATGAATCTTGCCTACCTATGCTTAGTGGAAAATTGTTCTCATATTTTTTGCAGCTTGATGTCATAGTATCTGACAGTATGTAAAACAGTGGGATTTTGCAACCAAACTTAAAATGTGAATCTCTTCCACTTCTTTCCTCCTGATGAAGCGAGGCATGGACTATGGGCTTAAATGAAGCCTGTGGAAAGCAGTTCTTTAAAGACAAGTGTTCCTTCACAGCAGCGAGACAAAAGTAATTCATTGCCCATAGAAAGAGCCCCGCAGGTGGCTGTGTCTCTCCTACCCTCCTCTCTCATGCCCCGCTGCCTGCTGCTTGGCCGTGCTCCCTGGAGGGGCTGGCCGGGGCTGAACTCCACAGGGATTGGCCAAAGATGAGACATTCCCATCACGCTCTTCCCAGTAACTTTTGCCTTACCTGCCAAAGCGAAATTTGTGCAGAGCTGAGATGGTGTATGTGAGAGGGTTCCTATATATTAAATTGTTTCCTATATATTAAATATTAAATATTTATCAAATAATAAAGTGATGAGGGTTTTAGGATAGGCAAACAGCCAAAGTGTGAAAGGCTCTCCAGTTTTGCAACTGCTCTAAAATGCTAGTCTTTTTGGATTAAAATACCAACGTATGAAGGAATATGAACACATTCAGCAGAAGCTGTACTAGTATTCTTTGAACAGCCATCAGGCAGCCTAGGGATAAGGCTATTCCTGCTCTGAAGGACTAAATCTGAAGCGATGCCAAAATAAAGCATGTGGAAAAAAATCTGCCAAATGGGTGGAACGCGTGGAGAGGGAAGATGAGATATCATGAAATAAGCAGCGCATCACAAACCAGGCTGGACGCAGTGGTGAGGCAGACGGGGACACCGCAGGTCTGTCTGTCTCCATAATCACCCTGCGCTCGTATCGTTGGGCCAGCGGCTTTGATGAATGTTTTCAATCTCCACTGTTGCCTGTGCTTCCCATCCTTTCCTGATAAATCAGTCACTGATACACATCGGCTGTTCATTACATTTCTAAACTACATAAGCTGTTAAGCTTGTTCCTTCAGGGTATTGCCACCTACCTTCCCTGAATGTGACAGAACAAGTCCTTAGGTGCAGAAGTGACAATATAGTTGTGTTAGTCTAAATCAGAATGTGCATATTAGATGCTGGTTTTATTGGTATTACTGTATTGGTATTTACTGTGTAAATCTTGCTCCAACTGCAGGAATTTGAGCTCTTATTGACAGATATCCAAAATTTGTGTGAATGGTGCAAGGCTGGCTTGGCCTCGATGCCTTTGCGAGGGGTGCAGAGCAAAGGGGGTGAGAAGTGAATCGCCTCCGTCAGAGCTCAGGCCGTAGGAACAAATTCTTACGTCACGGAATAGAGCTCAGTATGTTGATTCACCAACCTGAGTCCATTAGTATAAAAGCCAAGAAAACAAAAGCAAATATTTCTCATCTAAGCTTACAGTTGCATTGATTTACAGCAGTTATTAAAAGACTCCCCGAGGAAAGAAAGTAACTAATGTTACCATTTACCTCCTGAGCCTCTGAATGACTGAATCAGTAATATGGTAAAAACATCAATATCTTACAGCTATTTATATTTTGATTTTTTGTGTATTGGTGTTTCTAACATTATACAGAATATCTATGGTAAAATTATATTCAGCTTAATGAGGTCTGAGTTAATTTACTAGATCTGTATAGGAAAATGTGCTTGCAGTATTAAAAGCATTTTATTTCCATTTAACAATCTGTTGCCATAGTGACCAATCACAACTTTCTCAGTAGCTTTGTCTAGGAATTGGATGTAGGCTTTATTTTTGCTTTATTTTTTCTCCTGCATTCTCTGGGCCATGTCCTTGTTTAACTCATTTTTATTCTTTTTATAGTCTGTCCTTTTCCAACCATATTCTCAATTAGTCAGTAAGAGTTCTGTCTGAGTTTAAAATAAAGATCATGACTTGGGATCTTCCTTTTAAACAATTATGTAAGAAACAGGAAAATACAATGCTGCACACTGTGGGCTTTCTTTATCATCAACAGATCACTCAGACCTAATGTAAGAAGGAGTCCTAAAATATCAAAAGCCTTGGGAGTCTGATACCTTTTAGTATCAATATAATAGTCATGTCAAAGATATGGCGAATTGCATCTAAAAAACTGAAAAGCTCTTGGAGAAAAGTGATATTTCAAGAAGATTCTTTATCTTCTTTAAAAAAATCAACACACATCACTGTTGCAGCCCAAATCTTGTCAACAATGTACCTCCTTCTGAGAAATGGTAAAGTGGTGTTTTTATTGCTGCTTGAAATATGTATCTTCTCCAAAAGGCGAACAGGCTAAAGAGCCTGCACACAACTGTATCCTCTCCTCCTGAGGCTGGTAGAAGATTTTTGCATGGGGAGAGGCAGTGAGAACATTTCTGAAGCAAGGGTAAGTAGACAGGGGAAGATGCAGTTACTCATTTTTGCCATCACCTTTCTCAAGATCAGACTTTTGTTTCCTTGATAGGCACAGACAAGAGTAAAAAACCTATGCAAATATAGATACCAGCCAGAGTGAGATAGTTGGAAAGATTATGTGACTCTTGCAGCATAACGCTCAGATCAGCCAAGAAAACTTTTTTCCTCCTTTATCCAAACATAGATGCCTACAGTGTAGACATCTGACTCTTGAGCTTGTCACATCCTCTCCTGGGAGAGTCTGTGGAGATGGTTGTAGGGTGCAATTTCACTTGTCTGAAGATGGAAATCAAAACCAGGTCAGACATACTCTAGAAATATTAATTTTCCTCTGTTAAGTATGAAGTAAGCCAAATATAATCTGATTCTGTAGGAAGGTACTTTTAAAAGTAAATTACGGATGTTTGTCAAAGGCAGTAATTTAATCAGTATTTAGTTTAACCAGTTGATTTTTAGGACATATTTACTAAAATTATGCAGAAATAAAAGCTGATTAGTAAATAAGATATGTGCCGTGGTGATATTAGAAACTACTTTCAAATACTATGAAGAAAGAGAACATTATTGTTTTTCTTTTATTATTTAAATTTACTATTTATCTAACATTCAAATCAAACTTGTGATACAAACAACTGTTGTGCTATTCAACAGAGGAAAATGTTCTTAATCCTTCTAAATGCTCATCACTGAGTGAATGCAAAGTTCAGTGAAGGAGTTAGTCATCTTCCAAATATGCGTGATTCTTGGAGGAGAGGTCTGCAGGAGAAATCAGAGAATTCCCTTTTGAAAAAAAAATCTTACTACTTTTCCTTCTAAGGACATTTCTTTTTGGTCTTTTTTAAAATGACCCAATAAGAAGTGGCAAATTTCCCCAAACTCTAATTATATAATTCTGAATTATTTCCTTACAACTGTTATTTCTTGTTCACATGTTAAAACCTCTGAGAAAGTTTTTACCCTCTGCAAAAAGTGAGAGTAAATAGCCAAAGTGCTTGCAATCTAATGAATTCCAGAGAAAATATTTTGGTGTAGATCTCTGTGATAACATGTGAGTGCTGTTTTGTAACCAAAGCAGGGTGATTCAATGAGCAAAAGCTAAACGGGAACAGAGGGCCCCAAATGTTTGGATTTGCCCCAGTTTGGCCATTGATGTCTGTGGGACTGAGTGCAGGGGATCCCTGGGGTAGGTGAGGAGCAGGAGGCTTGTGGCACGCAGCAGTGAATGCCCTGCCCAAATCCTTCTCTCCCAGCATCCAAAGCCTACCTGAGACCAGCACCCTGGGGGACATACACAGCAATCTAGTGGCACCTGCACCTAAAAGTGCCCTCTGTTCTCCTAGGGGAAGGAGATCGGTAGGAATGCAGTCTGCTCTTCCTGAGACAAATCCCTGAATCAGTTCCATAAAACACAAGAGACTTTAAGGGGTTTTAGGACTCAGAGCAAAACTAGACTCTCGACACAAAACTTGAAGGAAGCAGCAAGCAAGAGCCTGTTGTGTGAGTTTCCAACTCAGGATGTCAGGGATGATAGGTCTGTTTTTCTGGGCTCTGGCTGGGACAGCCTAAGTGCCCATGGTTGCTGTGCAGAGAAGCCCCTAGGCCAGCCAGATGCCACCAGACTCATCTGTCCACATTGTCTTTTGAGCTTTGCAAAGCACTTAATTGCATCAGTGAAGACACTTTACACAACCCTTGAAGCCCCACCTAGGCTTTAAGGAAGAGCACTGGAAGTTTCAGCCCTGTGCAATTTTACCGCACTACAAAATTGTGACGCTAGGTTATAGGAAAGCATTAAATCAACAACTTTTGAAGCTACTAGTATGAAAAAAACCCCAAACAAACCACACTTCTATGGATAATAGAATTTAAAAAATCAGAATGTACATATTGGGGTGAGACCTTAGTAATAGTTCACAAGAACATTTTAACAGGTGGTACTGGAGTACTCTACAGCCTTCTGAGTGTTGTATGTAAGATTTCTAAAAGATGAAGGTAAATGATTACTTGTTCATTGCACTGGTATTTGTAAGTCAAACTAACGTGGTAAAAATTTAGACTACAACATGTTCTGCACCGTGTGTACCTCCACACTGTGGTCAGAAAGTTTAAGCTTCCCTCAAAGATGCTTGTCAAAGGTTTAAAATATAATCTTTGCTTCTTATTATGTAACAGAAATTTGCCTTTAGAGTTCAAATTTATGCTCATGTTAGAACAAAAGGTGAACCACAAAAACAATTCATGCAATGTCTCCTAAAAAACTGCTGGCAGCCAAATTCTAAGAGTTTTGGTACCACATAGCTCAAGCTGTCTACCTGCCGGAGGGCTGCTGGGACCAGCCACCCAGCGTACTGCAAGGAGATGAAGAGAAGCATCAGTGTTTCTGGGTGTCAAGCATACAACACTCCACCCTGTGCACCTTCTAGCTCCTCTTTGTGTTTTCCTCTTGATGATATTAGGCAGAAAAGACAAAGACTAGCTTCTTTTCTAGAAGGTCCATCACAGCTTAATGGGATTCGTGTACAACCTGCTGTTGAGCTGAATTAGGCTGAGAGCAAGGTGGATGTCTGCATGTGGCAGTGCTCTATAGCATTCCCTGGGTGCCTTCTCTATCTGCCACTCACATGCCACCTCCTCCACAAAAGCAGACTGCATAAAGAGTGGGTATTTTTGGACGTTACAAAAGCTCTGGCTCCACCAAGGCCACATTCTTTGCTCTTTCGCACATGTTTGCAGAGGAGAGGCTATGATGTAGCAACTCTCAATGATTTCAGTGAGTGTTCGGTTAGGTCCTAGCATCTTTTTCACATTATCTGTTTGCAGTTTATGCTTAAAAGAAAGTAAAATAGCTTATGAATCCACAGGAGTTATACCTTTATATGGTTATATACTGTTATAACAGCGTACATCCATATATATCCATACACTGTTATACCTGAATGAAAGCATTTTTAAAGCTAAATATTAAGAAGATAACTGCAAATAGGTAAAGTGTCTGTATTTCGCTATATAACTGCAGGAATCTCTTGGCTTTTTCAGAGTTACTGTGAGTATAATTTAGACAGCCGCATCTACAGGGGTAGTATTGTTTTCAGTTTGCTCTTATAGCTTAAGTAAATCTTAGCTGAAAGATTTTACACTTCATTTTTATCTTATTTCCAATGGAAGGCAGGTAATCATACTCTGTGTAGGGATCAGATCTTAGGTGCATACTCTGTATTATTTAGTTGTCTGTCCCACCCTATATACCCAAAGGATTATGGATAATAGTATTTTTTGTAAGTCATAGCTTTATGACAGTATATTTAGTTTTCACATCAGTTTTACCAGAAGGGTTTGAAAACTCAGAAAACAAATCCAGACACAGGCAAAACCCATCAATACCTGTGTAAAGTTCTTCGCACTGAAAGCGATGATAAGGATATGTCATTCCTCTTGCTTCTGCTTAGGCAGGCTCAGGGGCTGGGTTTACTATAACCCAGCCTAACTGCCAAATATCTTTTAAGACTGCAGTTATAATCAAAGCTGCCAAAAATTGTGAGCAAAGTTGATTCTGTTACTTCCCATGCACTGAGTCTTCTGTCCTGGCCTCCAAACTACTTCTCCTGCTAGGGATACTTCCCATGCTAAAGGAAATGGCTGCTAGTTGCAAGGCTGCTCTCAAGTTTGTAAACACTTTGCTCTGTAAACTGGTAATAAAATGAACGATGTGGAGGTGTGTGTGGTTTTATCCATATATATGATCTCCCTACCACAGCAACTCTGGCTTCTCTCTGGATCTGTGATCCCCTCGCCGGTAAGGGAGAGACCTCAGTTCAACCTCCCTGAGCCCCCTCACAATCCCCCTCACTTCTTCCTACATGACTACAGCTGAACATGCAGCTGAACATGAAGCAACCTACATGATAAGAGTGTGACTCAGCCAGGTCAGGGAACACAGGGTGATCAGGCCAAATGAAACCACCGAACCCCTGATGCCATCTCATGTTAATTTGGGGCTCTCTGCTGCTCCTGGTTGCCTGAAACCCCAAATATTCCAGCCACATGTTGTATATAGTCCCAATCCACTTGTACAGTTTCAGGCAGTGGCCACTGTCCTGCCGATGAAGAAGTATGAATTACTTTCCACAGCATTAGAATTGATGATTACTCCACTAGAACAGTCTGGTTTGAAGGTCTCTACCTTTGTGTCATGTAAGAACCTCCATAGCCAACATCATCACTCATGTATTTGAAGCAACTCCAGTAACACCAGCACCAGAACTTGGAGGTGTGAGATAATCTTGGTGGTGTTATACTGGATTTACACTGATGTAAATCTAAAAGTAGCCTGGGGTGTACACGTGGGATAGTCCGAAAAGTGAGAAACCAGGTGCAGGAAACATAGTTCATGAAGAAACATGCACTTCTGTGCTCGTTCTACACTTCCATTTCCTCTTGTTTTCTTTATGCTTCACAGTGCCAATACAGTTCAAGAAGCCCACATTTTAGAGATAAACTTTGTATATTAAAACTCTTAGTCACATTTGCATTTTGCTGTAGCGCAAAACATCATAGCATAGTATGTATAATAGTTTTTCTTGTTTGTTACTGTATTTATAAGTCAAGGATATTTCCTCCCTTTCTTTGTGTTAAAGTATTTTGAAAGCTGTTGAATTTCTAAATCTCACTTTGTATCTTTTTACTGAGATATTGTATCCTGAAAATTCAGCTTTTGTTGTTTCTTTTCTGAAAAATTTCCCTGATATTTGTAATGCATAAATAAATAAGGTAGCACTCAGTAATGCTTCATTGGGCATTTCCCTCTTAGTCCTTTTCTGTGTCATTGGCTTGTTCAACTTTGGTGAGAGGCTGCAATGGCATCATCACTACCACAGCAGGCAGCAGTGAGCCTCCTGTGTTGTGAAACTACCACCACAGTTGAAAATCAGTGCTGGATGCCTGCTTGTAAGGTTGCGTTGGACTGTCCTTCACCTTCTACCCCAGAACACAACCATGCGCAACACTTTGCCTGATACGTGCACCAATGCTCACACCAGTGTAGCTAAGCCTACAAGAGTCTTTGGCAGTGGCTAATATTTGATAGTGGCTCAAATCTCAGCGTTCAGGACATTGTCCTGACTTTTTTTTTTTTTTTTTTTAACCTGCAACGGCATGAAAGTACTGCACATAGATTGGGCTGAGACTCAGAGCAATTGTTGTGTCTCACCTGAAAGTCCTACTGTACAGAAGAGTGATGATGACAGAAACATGGCTCTCCCTTACTTGTGTTTGAAGTCAGGAACCTCCTTCATTTCATACACAGCTTTGATCTTTCAAAAGCCACATGGCCCTCTCCCTCCTTTGAACAACCATTATCAGTCATGGTGTTTGAGGAGCTTGCTGCCAAGAGAGCAGAATTTCACCTGCAAGACTTAAGCATTGTATCTCCAACGTACACTACTGTCTCAGCATGCTTCTGCCTGGAAAAAGACAGCATTATTTGCTTTCTGATTGTGACAAGGCTGAGCCGTGGCAGTGTAATCAAAGCCATCAGTGATATTCTGCACACCCAGCACACTGTCAGCAGCAAAGGGCAGATTGCCTGGGAGGACCTCTCTGACTTTCGGTTTAGCCTGGCATCTTTCCAGTTTAGCAATTCTGCCACCTATAAAATAATTAAAGCAGCTCCCTTTGCTGCTGCTTCCAGATGCAGCAAGAAGCACTACTGCATAAAAGACAGTAAACAAGAGTTGGGCTAGGACATAGCCTTGCTTGGGGCTGTTTTTGACAGTGACATGTTCTGACATCTTGTCATCTCTGAGAACCTTTGCACTACCTCACACCATTATGAAATAACTAAAATATGCTCACAAATTTATTTGGGCATCCAAATTTATGCAGATGCCTCTGGGCTGCCCGTGGCTCAGGGTGTTGGAGTCTTTAGTTAGCTCCGCAAAGGCCAGGTAGAGACCATTGCTCGCTTTGAAGTAGGACAAGGCTGAAAGCCAGACTGTTTCTGCAAGAGCCTTTTCAACACCCTCACCAACAAATCCACTGATGTCATTTTGACACAGATTTTCCTCAGCAGTTGAGAAAATCAATATACCTTGGTGTCACTGCAGGAATGTTTTTACTTTTTTCTTTGTAAAAGGCACTGTGCATCTGTATTCTTGAACGTCTTGAGGTACCATCTCTTTATTAGGTGATTGTGGTGAACTCGTTTTCTAACTAGTTGGTGACACTGTACTTACGTATAGTGGCAGGGTGTGAGCAGGGACTTTGCCTTGCCCTGTGGCAGTTGCTCAGCAGCTGTAGGAATCTCTGCTCCCTGCTTTTGAATGGGGAGCTAAGAGGTGGTTTTTAACTCTAGAGGAGCTGAAGAATGCAGGTTTTAAGAAGTTGCTGAGGTCTTTGAGCAAGCCATCTGCAATTTCCCTTTGATCAGCTAACAGGGTTAAAGTGGTTTTAGGCCACAGCCCTTGTAGAGAATCTTGTAATTTCTATGATCGGCAGCTTTTGAAGCTTTTTCCCTCATCTTTCAGTGTGCAAACCACAGGCTTTGCTTGTGATTTCTGCCTGTTTTTGTGGTAAGCAGCTTTCTTGCCTTCCAGGTTTTATTTTTACTTGAGGCTGGTGCAGCACCTGTATGTCAGCAGCAATTGGATGGATGTGCCCTTTCATTAACCCAGTCCTAAGATCTGCCTTCGGCAAAACTGGTGAGTTTGATTTAATATCTCATTAGACTCTCTTTGAAACTTTCCACACTGTGTTGACATCTTCTGGTAGTTTCTACAGTTAAACTATAGCAACACTGAGGTTGGTCTCCAGTTGCTTCCTCATGTCTGCTTTTTCTTCATGCCTGCATGTCCTCTTCTGAATTTGATTCAGCATCTGTAAAGCAGCTCTGGGTCAATGAGTGCTGTCTGACTCCTCAGTAGCTGTTAATCAGATTTGTTCTCAATGCCCTCTATAGCATGGGTCCCTCAATGCCCTCCATAGTCTGAAGGGTCTAGTTAATACTATCATGTCTGCATTATAGGCTTCTGTATTCAGTCAGATCAGCCCCCACAAAGTGCTCTAGAATAATATTCGGACCTTTAGTCTTTAGTGTAAATCCATTGTAAATACTTTGGCAGTGCAGATATTGGTGAATTTTCTTCAGATTAACATCAGTATATGAGAGGGCAAAATGTGGATAAAAAGAGAGTTTCAGCTTTTTTAAAGTTTGTTTAGTAAAACACATTGTGTTTCATTAATGACTCAAGCATGATGCATTTTGAAATAGTTTGTTGTGAAATCCAAATCCGTGTGTACATAGCTTCTGTATCTTATCTCTTAAAAAAGATGATGATATGTGTTAGAGAAGCACATGTAAAGGGCATATCTTTCACAAGTGAAAGATTTAAGACTTCTAAAGTATTTGGTAGAAATTATCCCCTTTATCTTTAGCCATGTAAATGTTACCTTTTATTTTCTTAGCAAGTTGTCTGTCTAACTTTCCTCTATCACGAGTGGAGAGAGAGAGAGAGGGAGGCTAGGTATCTACAGAGCACTACTTGTCCTACTTCACCCATGCTTCTTCCAGTGAAATAAATACACCCTTGGACACATTTATAGAGGGCTGCTTTTCTTTCCTTGTCTGTAGAGGAGTCTAAATGACTAAAATAGAATAAGACTTATCCCGTCTCCCTGCTCTGCTCACTTCCTCCACCCCCAGGCTTGGTACATAACCCTCTACAGCTGATGATGTGCACACAACTTATTCCTGCTTTTAGTCATTACGCTGTGTGGCAGGAGGTCACTCGCAGCTCTCTTCTGAGTGCCTCCAAAGGCAAAGAGCTCAGGGGAATTTGTGACAGACTGAAGAGCAGCCATGTGTTTTCTAGCATTGCTGCAGCTACTCGGCCAGCCGGTGGGTTGCTGGGGAGGGCAAGCCACAGCGGATGCTGACAGTGCCAACGGGCAGACCCGAGGCTGGCTGGGATCATGCTGAGGAGGTAAGCTGCTGAGAAAACCAGGCTCTTTCTTCAGTCAAGGGTGACTTGATGAGCAGAGACTTCAAGGGAGATTCACTCCATCTACCTTCAGGCATCTACAGAGCAGATTTCTGCACTTGAATTAGTCACTGTAGGCTCCTTTCCAGTGAATGCAGAGAAATGGCCACTTCTTAGAGAAGAATTATTGATCTATTTTAGGCACCTTTCATATGAATTGCTACTTCAGAGGAACTGTTTTCCTGCCCTGACTATACAGGGTGCCTAGGTGGCTTGACATCAGTGAAAGAAGCTGTAAAAGCGCAACTCACTTCAAGGGAAGACAGGAAGCACTTGAAGACAGATCTATTAAGAGTTACTAAATAGGTAAAGCTGATCACACTGAGCTGAAAATAACTAGGAGCTGGGAAAGAAACTTGGGGGATTTATCCAACCTGTCCCCCATTTCCTCACTCTTCCCTAAGCCTGGGCCTACCGCCTCTGTTGACTGTTGAGCTAGATGAACCCCTGGTCTGACAGGGTCTGGCCACTCTTGCAATCTTATGACCAGCTCTGATGTCTCCATCTCCCCTGTAGACATTTACATTTTATCAGATGAATTGCACCCACCTTGTGCCAAAATTAAGACCCAGACAGTAAGCAGTATGTGCTCTTGCAAATTAAACTGTGGTTTTAATAAATAAATGAAAAATACTATGCCAGCAATGTAGTGCTGCAGCAAGCTGAGATAAGATATCATTCTTGTGTAAGCTGGCAGAATTCGGGTTTTTTTAATCATGGGTTGGTCTACATGACGCCAGGCCTGCTGGTGACAGATGGGGTATACGTCTCTCTAAGGGGGAAAAGGATCTTTGCACAGGAGTTAGCAGGGCTCATTGAAGGAGCTTTAAACTAGATCTGAAGGGGGAAAGGCATAAAACCAGAGATAAGCCTGGGGGTGGCACACCAATGTTTGAGGGACGGTGTGCTAGCGAGGTCCTTCAGTCAGCTGTCTCAGTGGAGGTAGGGGATGGAGATCCATGCAGCAGTGAAGATGCAATGGTTATTGATGTGTTAGAAACCACGGAAGTGCCTGACAGTGGTCACGTAGGAATTAGGGCTTCTCCCCCCCAAAAGGTGGTGCGATCAATAGCCCAACTGAAGTGCATCTACACCAATGCACACAGCATGGGCAACAAACAGGAGGAGCTGGAAGCCACTGTGCAGCAGGAAAACTATGATATAGTCGCCATCACGGAAAGATGGTGGGATGACTTGTGCAACCAGAGTGCTGCAATGGATGGCTATAAACTCTTCAGAAGGGATAGGCAAGGAAGGAGAGGTGGTGGGGTAGGCCTGTATGTTAGGGAGTGTTTTGATTGTCTTGCGTTTAATGATGGTGATGATAGGGTTGAGTGTTTATAGGTAAGTGTCAGGGGGAAGGCCAACAAGGCAGATAATTGTGGTGGGAGTCTGTTATAGACCACCGAACCAGGATGAAGAGGCAGACGAAATATTCTGTAAGCAGCTGGGAGAACTCTTGCAATCACTAGCCCTTGTTCTTGCTGGGGACTTCAACTTACCAGATGTCTGCTGGAAATACAATACAGCAGAGAGGAAACAGTCTAGGAGGTTCCTGGAGTGTGTGGAAGATAACTTCCTGACACAGCTGGTGAGTGAGCCAGCTAGGGAAGGTGCCCAGCTGGACCTGTTGTTCGTGAGCAGAGAAGGACTTGTGGGTGATGTGATGGAGGCCGTCTTGGGCACAGCAATCAGGAAGTGATAGAGTTTTTGGAGAAGTAGGGAGGGGGGTCAGAAGAACTGCTACCTTGGACTTCTGGAGGGCAGACTTTGGCCTGTTTAGGGGCCTGGTTGACCGAGTCCCTTGGGAGGCAGTCCTGAAGGGCAGAGGGGTCCAGGAAGACTGGACATTCTTCAAGAAGGAAATCTTAAAGGCGCAGGAGCAGGCCGTCCCCATGTGCCGAAAGACGAGCCGGTGGGGAAGAAGACCGGCCTGGATGAACAGAGAGCTTTGGCTGGAACTCAGGAAAAAAAAAAGAGAGTTTATGACCTTTGGAAGAAGGGGCAGACAACTCAGGAGGACTATAAGGATGAGGTTGTACAAGGAGAAAATCAGAAAATCAAAGCCCAGCTAGAACTTAATCTGGCTACTGCCGTAAAAGACAATAAAAAATGTTTCTATAAATACATTAGCCACAAAAGGAGGGCTAAGGATAATCCTTATTGGATGCAGGGGGAAAGAGCGACAAAGGATGAGGAAAAGGCTGAGGTACTTAATGACTTCCTTGCCTCAGTCTTTAATAGTAAGACCATTTGTTTGCTGGGTACCCAGCCCCCTGAGCTGGAAGACAGGGATGGGGAGCAGAATGAAACCCCCATAATCGAAGGGGAAATGGTTAGCGACCTGCTACACCGCTTAGACACACACAAGTCTGTGGGGCCAGATGGGATCCACCCACGGGTACTGAGGGAGCTGGTGGAAGTGCTCACCAAGCCACTTTCAATCATTTATCAGCAGTCCTGGCTAACGAGGGAGGTCCCAGTTGACTAGTGTCATGGTTTAAGCCCAGCCAGCAACAAAGCAACATGAGGCTGCTTGCTCACTTCTGCCCCCCAGTGGGATGGGAAGGAGAAAATATAACAAAATGCTTGAGGGTTGAGATAAGGACAGGGAGGGATCACTCACCAATTATGGTCATGGGCAAAACAGACTCAACTTGGGGAAAAAACCAAAATCAATTTAATTTGTTACCAATCAAATCAGAGCAGGATAATGAGAAGTAAACCCAAATCTTAACACACCTTCCCCCCACCCCTCCCTTCTTCCCAGGCTCAACTTTACTCCTGGTTTTCTCTACCTCCTTCCCCCCACCAGCACAGGAGGGTGGGGAATGGAGGTTGCAGTCAATTCATCATACGTTTTCTCTGCCACTCCTTCCTCCTCAGGGGCAGGACTCCTCACACTCTTCCCCTGCTCCAGCATGGGGTCCCTCCCATGGGAGACAGTTGTCCACAAACTGCTCCAACATGAGTCCTTCCCACGGGCTGCAGTTCTTCACAAACTGCTCCAACGTGGGTCCTTTCTGTGGGCTGCAGTTCTTCAGAAACAGGCTGCTGCAGCACAGGCTTTCCCATGGAGTCACGGCCATCTTGGGGGGCATCCCCCTGCTCCAGCATGGGGTCCTCCACAAGCTGCAGGTGGGCATCTGCTCCCTCGCTCCCCTCCATGGGCTGGGGGGGGACAGCCTGCCATCTCACCTCGGGCTGCAGGGGCATCCCCTCCTCTGGTGCACCTCCTCCCCCTCCTTCCTCACTGACCTTGGTGTCTGCAGAGGTGTTTCTCTCGTATCCCACTCCCCTCTCTGCTGCAGTTTTTCCCTTCTTAAATATGTCATCCCAGAGGCACTACCACTGTCGTGGATTGGGTTGGTCTTGGCCAGCAGCAGGTCCGACTTGGAGCTGGGGAAGCTTCTAGCAGCTTCTCACAGGAGCCACCTCTGTAGCGCGCCCCCCCCCCCCCCGCTACCAAAACTCCATCACACAAACCCAATACCCTAGAAGTTAGCAAAGGTAATGCCCATCTACAAGAAGGGCTGGAAGGAGGATCCAAGCAACTACAGGCCTGTCAGTCTAACCTCAGTGCCAGGGAAGGCTATGGAGCAGATCCTCTTGAGTACCATCACACGGCACATACAGGACAACCAGGTGATCAGGCCCAGTCAGCCTGGGTTCATGAAAGGCAGGTCCTGCTTGACCAACCTGATCTCCTTCTATGACAAGGTGATCCGCTTAGTGGATGAGGGAGAGGCTGTGGATGTTGTCTGCCTAGACTTTAGTGAAGCCTTTGACGCCATTTCCCACAGCATTCTCCTGGAGAAACTGGCTGTTCATGGCTTGTACGGACATACTCTTTGCTGGGTAAAAAAACTGGCTGGATGGCCAGGCCCCAGAGGGTTGTGGTGAATGGAGTTAAATCCTGCTGGTGGCTGGTCACAAGTGGTGTTCCCCAGGGCTCAGTACTGGAGCCAGTTCTATTTAATATCTTTATCAACGATCTGGACGAGGGGATCAAGGGCACCCTCAGTGAGTTTGCAGACGATGCCAAGTTGGGAGGAAGGGTTGATCTGCTCGAGGGTAGGAAGTCTTTACAGAGGGATCTGGTCAGGCTGGATCGATGGGCCGAGGCCAATCGTATGAGGTTCAAGAAGGCCGAGTGCCGGGTCCTGCACTTGGGTCACAGCAACCCCATGCAGCGCTACAGGCTGGGGGAAGAGTGGCTGGAAAGCTGCCCGGCAGAGAAAGACCGGGGGGTGTTGGTCGACAGCCGGCTGAATATGAGCCAGCAGAGTGCCCAGGTGGCCAAGAAGGCCAACGGCATCCTGGCCTGTATCAGAAATAGTGTGGCCAGCAGGAGCAGGGAGGTGATTGTTCCCCTGTATTTGGCACTGGTGAGGCTGAACTTGAGTACTGTGTTCAGTTTTGGGCCCCTCACTACAGGAAAGACATTGAGGTGCTGAAGCGTGTCCAGAGAAGGGCAACCAAGTTGGTGAGGGGCCTGGAGCACGAGTCTTATGAGAAGCAGCTGAGGGAACTGGGGTTGTTTAGCCCAGAGAAAAGGAGGCTGAGGAGAGACCTTATTGCTGTCTACAACTACCTGAAAGGAGGTTGTAGCAAGTTGGGGATGGGTCTCTTCTCCCAAGTTGATTTTTCAGCCTTTCAGAAAAATGCAAAGGAACGTGAGCCTTGCAGGTGAGGGCATTGACTGTGCAGAAGAGGGAAAGATAACTGCTGAGGGAGGGCATCAACCTGCCAAAGCATGTTCCCCAAAAAAGCAGAAAGCACAGGGAGGCCAATGCTGCAGCTGATGCAAAAGCAGATTGCTGGATGGAGGAACCCTGGAGCACCGCAGGTGGGTTCTGTAGCCCTTCTGCACAGAGAGGAAAGCTGTTGGTGGGAGCGTGGCAGTGAGAGCAAGCATCATTGCTGGGGGGGAACTTTGGTTATTAGCACACACATATCAGCATGTGTATCTCAGTATAGAGACGTACGTGGAGTACTTGTACATTCTGCATCACGCAGTCTTTGTCTAACAAACACGCGTATTTTTACACAACACGTAATTTTTTTTGTAACGGAATCTGGAACTTAGTCCACCTGCCTTTCACGCGGGTGCTGTAACACGGAGCCTACAGAGCGGCACCAACTCTGCCTCCCTCTTCTGCCGGTCTCCCCCCCGCCCCGCCCCCGGACCCGCAACTTGCTGGCCGGGGCAGCGGGCTGACGGAGCCGCCTTGGCAGGGTCGCCCACCCGTTCTCCGCCGTCGGTGGGGGCGGGCCGGGCCGCTCCGCTGGGGGCGGAGGGGGGGAGCTGCCGGCGGTGCGTGCACCGCCGTGTCCCGGGGGCGGCCCGGGGCGGCGCGGCGGGGCGGGACGGGACGGGACGGGACGGAGGCGGCGGAGCCGGGAGCGGGGAGCGCGGCGCGGGGAGCGGCCATGGGGAAGCTGCTGGCGGTGGCTCTCGTCGGGATAGCGGCAGCCTTGGCGGCGGAGCGGCTGATGGCCTTTCGGTGAGCCGCCCCGCCACCGCGGGCCGTGCGGGGCCGCCGGACGGGGCGCGGGGCGGGGAGGGGGGCGCGGAGCCGCCCGGGGGATAACGGGGGTGTGGGCAGCCGGGGGATACCGGGGACCCCGGGGCGGGATGGGCTGCGGGGTCTCGGAGCTGCGGGCCCCGGCGCCGGCGGTGCGGGACGGGGCTGAGCCCACCCCGCCGGTGGGGGACGGCAGCCGGTGCCCGCCGCGGGACCGAGCCGGGCAGGGGGCGGCGGGTGCGGGCCTCGGCGCTCCGAGCGTGGAGGCGCTCCAGCTCCGTTGCGGGGACGTAAGTTCAGCGAATAGCCACCCTCTCGCAGGCACGGTTGCGGCCGAAGGGGAAGGGTTAATCGTCGTCACCGTCAGCATCACCATCACTGCTATCATCATCATTATCGAGGGAACCGGGCACCCCCAGAGAAAAACTAGGCACTGGCTTGCTCAACGGTGCCCTTCTAATCCTCCGTCAGGCACAAACTAACTTCAGGAGCATTTGTCCGGCGGAAGTGCCGTTTGCACTAAGGGAGATGTGAAATCCTCCCCAGGAAGATGCTGGGGCCGAGGGGGCCAAAGGGAGAGGGTGCCCTGGGGCAGGGGTCTGGTACCTCTGGTTTTGCAGAGGCTACAGTTAACGGGGATATGCCAAAACCAATATCTGCGAATTTACCTCATCTCCTCCTGCCGAATGGCCAAGCAGTAAGTGGAAATCGATTGCCAGAAACTTGCGTTATTTTCTACCGAAGCTGACCTCTGGATAACAACAGCCCTTGTGTACATAAGGTTTCCTCTGAAGGAGCACGGACTTATGTGATCAGAAGTTGGGACCTCACCGGCTGTGAGTGAAAACACCCAGCCGTATCATGCTCCCTATCATGCACTTCATATCAGGAGGTGTGAATGTGAACACTGGGCTTTACGGCAGCTTCTGTCCTGAAAGCTACTAAACACGTAACTGGTTGTTTCAGGCCAGAAAAGCAGCGGTGAATTACTGTGTTGCAAGGCAACTACGTCATTATAATTTTGCTCATGTCCGCAAGGACTCCAAATGCCTGACTTCAAAGCAACAACATCCAGCTAATTGATCTTTGGGTAGATAGTAATTGTAGCTAATTAAAGAAGGAGGGCTGTACTCCCTGGACCCAGGTACTTCGCATAGCTGGTGTTTGCACGTTGCAGTAAATCCACTGCAAGCATTAGTGATAACCATGGTGGTAACAGGACCTTCCTGCCCTGGAGTTGCACAAGCTGGGATGGCAGCGCTGGAAAACACTCCCAGGCTTTAGTGGGGTGAGCTGTTTCAAAGCACTGCGAAGAGCAGGGGACCCCACATCCCCTCCAAATCGAATGAATAAATGCAATATTGGGAATCTGGTAAAGCAGAATCTCCTGATAGAAACAGGATCCCCCTCTGTCCCTGTAGCTCTCTGTGGGTTTTTCCTGTGTGCTGTGTTTTCAGCAAACTGCAGCATAGCAGCAGTCTTAAGACGGTTCCAGAGTTTGAAAACACACAACTTCAGATAACAGAGTACTCTAAAATCATTTAGTAACTCTTGCCAGGCCTCTCTGTTACCCGTCCCCCACCCAGAAGGCAGGAATCCAGCAAATACTTTTTGCTGTTCCTTCTGAGTTTGGTATATTGTGTCTAGATAGTATGACACAAGAATCCATGAAATGCTTAAAAGGTAAGGCTTGAAGAATTATTACACATCTCTTACAAACATAATTCTTCTTCAGTCAGGTTTGTTTATGCATCTATCATACGGTCGATAGCTACCAAATGGGCTTGAATAGGGCTTGTGCAGCAGAAGACAGGCGAAGTTCTTGTGTTTACTAACTGAAATTACACCGGTCCCCCTACTGACATTTTAAATTGCTAATTCTTCTCTGAGGAAGGTCTGAGCTAATTTGTAAAACTTGAATGTGAATTATACTATGTTACTGTTTTCCTCAGAACAATATGCATATGATATTATTGTTCATATATATATTTATATACACAAAATGTTACCATTTCATAGCACTCTGTACTGATACAGCGCTCAGCTTGCATACTATGTTCACAACAGCAGCATGCTTCCAGAAGGATACTGACAGTTTGAAAAGAATTGAGAGCAAAAACAAAAATAAGAGGTGATTTTCAGTCCTGTCAGGAAAAAGAAAAACAAACCAAACCAAAGATCTGGGACTGGTTAGTCTAGAGAAAAGCAAAACTGAAAGAGGGAAGTCTTTGAATATGCAACAGGTTGCTGCTGAAGGAAAGGGAATGCCAGTGGTCTCTGCCCCACAAAGTGGGACAGCGGGTAGAGGACTGAAACTGGAAAGAGGGACCAGGTGGGAAAAGGTGCCGTGCCCTGGGGTTGCACCAAGTAGCAAAATTCCTGCTTTTTTTGAAGTTGCATCCCTGTGTTTTTAGTTGCATGTCTGCTGTGTTTTTAGTACGGCCAGTTAGTTATCTAGGTCATCTGGCTTAGTAGCTAAGGCTGGCTGAGCTAGATAAACTGACACGTTTTGGAAAAGCCTCTATATGTGCTGCAGGCTTGTGACCAGCGTCCTTTTGAATTACTCTCATTCCAGCCCATGAAGTGTTTCCCTGGGAATGCTGTCGGGATATCATCATCTCTCGTTGGCTGCTGGCTGAGTTCCTGCTGGGCTTTTGGTGCTGGGTGGCTTGCAGTCTGCCCAGGAAAAGCTGATGCAACTAGGAAAGGGAAAAGCCCCAAGCAGGCGGCAGTGCAAACTTTGGGCATGATCGCCCTGAGCCGCCCTGGGGGCCCGGAGGGTTCGGCTGTGCAGGGATGCCGTGGGGCGAGGGGCGAGCTGATATCCATCCTGTGCTGCATGTGGGCTGGGAGCCAGTGTAATTCTCTGTCAGGACTCCTGAGCTGAGGGAGGGGGCTTGGGAGAGTTTAACTTGGCTCCTTTCCCTTGCTGTCCTCTGGACTTTTTACCCCTTTTCTTCTTTTTTTTCTGGCCTTATGTTAACAACCCGTGTCAATGATAAGGCACTGAAGCAATTTACAATTCATAATTACATGATTTAAAAAAATGCAGGACTGACATACCATACGGTGCTCAGCTGTATCGCATATTTTTCATACCACAGACTGATACTGCTGTTTAATTTATGTTTATGCCTAAAACTATAACACAAACATGGCTAGGTTTTGCTATGGGGTCTTTGCATTCAGAATTTCCTGTGGTTGGAGCAAGTACAGCCTCAACATGTGTGTATGATAGGCGTGCAAAGGAGTAACTAAGTTAGTTCAAATGCTTTCTTTTGGGAAAAAAAAGGAAGGAAGAAATATTCTAGTACACTAGCTCAACATTTTTACATATAAACACAAAAGATTTTCTTATGGCACTGCGGATCAGCATGGTCAAACACAGCAGTCCTGCTAGTGAGGTGCCTTTCATAAAGATTTGTAGACAACTTGGAATGGAGGAGAAGGACAAATAGGAACTCATGTGTAGTTACCTGTCTCTATCTACTTGTGCAGTAAAGCAGGAGCCAGAGATTGAATTTTGTGGGCATTCAGGAATGAAATAAGCACTGCTGAAGGATAATGCTCTGGGTGGGTGCCAGGAGACAAGAGGAAGGGACAGGGTAATTGCTGATAATGGTACTACCAAGTCCTACCTGTTGTTTGGAAACAGGTAGTCCTGCCTTGCAACGACACTACTGCTGCCTTTGAATGTGGACTAAGAAATGAAGAAAGTGCAACCGCTTGTGGCCTGGTCACCAAAAATAGCCAGTGGGTTGGGGTAGAAGGTCGCCCTCTCCTCATCTGAAATGCTGGTTCTAACTGTGGGGTGCTACTATATTTAGGTGGCTGAAACCAGCTTTTACTGAAGAAAGTGTGGCTGCGTTATTTTATCATTTGCGCTGTGGTGGGTCATAAAAGCTTGTTCCTGAAGCTCGTGCACGAAGTCAAGTTCCTGAAGTTATTCGGTGCAGGAGAATCACTTAATCCCTGGCCGTGTGTAACCATCGCAGTGATTTGGAGCAATTGCTGTTGTCAGTTCTGGGTTTTGCTTATTCAGTATTTTACGGCTGATTTGTCAGACAATAAAACTAAGATAAAGCTACGCTAGGAATGTTACCTGTTTTAAAACTGGCTGTGTGCTGTTAACTCTGCTCTTTCCTCTTGCAGGAACAGACTCAATGCTTCACGGGAAATAGCCCCAGTAACCCTTCCGAACTGCCGGCTCATTAAAGGGATTGGTACGTGTTCAAAATAACTGAGTGCATTGCTTTTGTCTAGCCTTGTTTTGCAATTGCTTCTTAAAGCCAGCTTCCAAGCCTGATCCCGAAAACAAAGTGCTAATTTGACTTTCATTTGTTACTTGGACTTCGAGGTAGGGAGAAACTGCAGGAAGAAAATTACACGGAAAAACTAGCTAGTTTCTTGTAATACTTTTTGCCTTTGCTGTTTAGTGTTTCTGTTCCTTTTCTTGAAATCGAGTACCTTGTAAACACTTCTCCTTTGCTAAGCCACTTCTTAGGAAATTGTTTGACTTTTAGATGAGGGTGTGCTGGCTCTTCAGGCAGGTACCTGCAGGTGGAGGTGTTGCAAGGGTGGAAGCCTTGGGAGAAGACCACAGGCATGTGGTGAAGGAGCGGCTGAGGGCACCCCACCTGCGAAATGCCAGCCAGGACGGCCTGCCTTAGCACCTCGTTTTGTGGAGATTTAGGAGTGGGCTGGTACCGCGCCGTGCGAACGGCAGGCAGGAGCTCGGTGCAGTTGCACAATTCAGCTGTGCAGTTTCAAAGAGCCAGGGGTCATATTTGTCATCTTAGTCTGGTTTGCGAAGAGGTTGAACAGAGCAGCTGAAATGTTGACTTTGTACTTGGGGTCATGTGTTTAGCACACAGCAATGTTTCTGTCTTGTTTTTTCTCTCCCTTAAGGATAACCAGAGTATAAAATGAATAGCTTAAAATTGATCACTTTTTTGTGTCTCCCTTTCCCCCAAATTATAATTTTTAAACTTAATAAAGGCTTAATGGCTGGGGTTTTTTTCCTCCTTAGTATTTTCAGAAATGTCTTGAATTCTCTTGGAATTTGCCTGGATTTTGCATGTGTAAAAAGTCATTGGATGAGCTTTAAGAGTCTTGCCTTTGAGCTTGCTGAGTCACTGTGTTGATTTCATAAATCCTGCTTTGTCCTTGTGTCAGGAATCAAACATCTTTGTAAAGTCAAATTACTGTCATGAATGAGCGTGTGCAGAGTTCCTTTGCCTGGGGTTACATGCAGAAGAAATTGCATTAGAAAAAACTTTTCCAGGTCTTCTAGATTGCGCTGTAATTTACTTGCTTGATGGCGATTCGTATAAAAATCATTTCTGAGTAATTCTTTTAAGCATATCACTATTGCAATCTTTACAGGACTTCTTGCAACATGATTGCTCTGTTGAGGAAAGAAGGAAAGCAGGAAATCCTAAACACAGTTGTGTTTAATTTCCAAACAATATCACATTTTTGGTGCCTGACATTTACATGGAGATTAGGTGAATTCTGAGAACCTGGCTCTGCTCGGAGGTGGCAGCAGATCAATTTACAGAGCTTCGTTTCTGCTTGTCACTGGGCTCCCGTAACACTGTCCCTTCACATGGAGCTCTGCACCTTGCCTTGGTTTCGCTCTGCCGTTTGCTGCTCTTTAGAAAAATTAAATGGCCAAAACCTAACTCAGCAGGTCTGCTGTGGCAGGAGTAGAAATAACAAAGGATTGGTGCAAATTTAAAAGTTGGTATGTTCCTGCAAACATCTTCCAAAATTCATTTAATATGACTGGGGGGGGCAGTTTTATTACTCAGGGAGCTCTAACTTCTAGATGCTGCCTACGTAGCACTATTCAAACCAGGGCTTTTGCTGTACTCAGATCTGTAAGCGTGCTCCTGTGGGTGACTTTGTGTAAGGATATCTTTCTACATTGACATCTTGGTCCCCCGAGGCCTTCTTCCTTTAAAATGCTGTGAGAAAGCTGAATAAAGAGTCTGTCTTTATTTTAATATTTAAAATAGTCCTTCTGGCCTCTTAAATGGGACACAGGTAATGAGCTGGATCAGCTCAGAACAAAATTATCTTAAACTATCCATTCTGTCCATTGGAAGAACAGGCATCTGGTACAGTTTATTGTAATTATGTTAAAAGCAACACATCCATAGTAAAGGAAGCAAACCCAGAGTAAATGGAACAATTCTCTAGTGGACCCTTTTCTTTCTGCACAATTACATCCTTTATGTGTCTCTCTTTTTTTTTAAGACCTTGATCTATTCTGTTTTTCAAATATTGTGCAATGTAAGCACAAACATTGAACAAACCAATAAAAAACTGCAGCTTGTCTTAAACCTCATTCACAGATATGTAGAAAAGGCTATAGTTGTAGAAGAAACAGTATCTTCTGAATTACATGAGTGTCTGCTCGTGTTACTGGTTTATAATAAACTAACCATATGTCCTGAACTAATTTCTAAAGTTCAAGAAGGTACTACAGAAATTGCTAGAAATACTTGAATCTTGGACATGAAATCCAGGTGGGTTTTTTGTTAGATGCACCTGTGGAATACATCATACTAAGATAAAATAAATTAAAAAAGAATAACATTTCTAGGGTAGGCAGTAATTTTTCTCGGTATCTTTAATTTTTTTTTTAAGTGCTACCTATTCAGATAATCCCATGGACAAGCTGGGCTCGGTGATACAATTAAGCAATATAGTGGAGGTAACTGATACCTAATAAATCAGCTCCTAACTCTCCTGTCCCACAGGGCTCCTGCGACAACAGCCCAGAGCCTTCCCGAAATGGGGCCTGCAGGAATGCCCGGGAGCTTCCCTGCAGCCGGCTGTGTGCCTCCATCCCCTCCTTGCTGCCTCGGCAGTGCCGGCTCAGCCAGATCATGCTGTATCAGCATTTCGCTCCTCTTCCGACTGCGCTCGCTCTCTTCCACACTCACCAGGATCTGGCTGAGAAGTGGCCAAAATGTGCTTTGCTGGGCAGTTTCTTTTGAAGTATTTGGGTGCAGGGCTTTTGTTATGCTCCTTCCACCAGAAACTTGTACTTTTTAATTATCAGCTCCCAATTAGCCTGCTCATCTTTCTGCTTGGCAGCCTCACTCATTCAGTAGCGATAAATGATTATATCTCTGTTTATTCACTCACCAGCGTGCTCTGCCAGTAAAAGCTGTCTGTCCAGCTCACATCACCATGGTAATTGAGCCTCTCAGCATTTATTTATGTTGCTTTCTTTGCAGCAATCCCGGGAAGTGGGGAATCGCTGCTAACCCAATCTTACAAATGAACCCAGACTTGGAAAGACCAAAAGCTGGGGCAAAAAAAAAGGAGCTTGTTGCTTAAACCAGGGCGTGAGCTGAGCTGAAAGAAACCCCATATTCAAAATTTTAGTAAATGCTAAATTTAATGAATTTTAGTAAGGCTGTAAATGTCTCTGGGAACATCAGTGCAGATGTCTGCCTCCTGCCTGAGTCCAGTTGAATTTCAGAACCAAAACCCAGGAGGTGGGATGATGGGGCTGGGTCCCTCCAAAATGTATCTTCAGACCTTTTGCTTTTCAGAAGGCAGGGGTGGAGCAGAGGCTTGCTGGGTCTGAAGAGGGGCTGGCCCTGTCCCTGTCCCCTGTCCCTCTGGGAGAATTCATGCCACTCGCAGATCTGGTTCCTCCCCACAAGGGCTGTTTGGTGGCCCCAGGATAAATTACAGTCCAGCCAAATTAGTGGCGGGATAAATAGGAGTTACATAAAAGCAAACAATAAACCCAGCTAGAATTTGCAGGTCCTTCCTCAGGAGGAGGTGCCGAGGTGCCAGGGACGGTGTGACCCATGTAGGGTCACACAGGTAGTCAATGGCCAAGCAGGAAGGGGTACAGAGAGATGGGACAAGCTGGGTGGAAAACCTTTGTTTTGGTGGCTATGTTAAAGAAAACCTGCAGAAGAATTTTCTCCTTCAAGCAAATGCTCCCTGGTAATTTAATCCAGCCACTGTCTGGAAAGTGGCTTGTGGGGAATGCTGTTTGTGCTGGTGATTTGGAAAAGAGAGGGGAGGCTTCTCAGGGGAGTGGTGAAAATTTGGGATGGCAAACGTGCTTCAGCATCATACTAAAAGCTCTATGGAGAGTGCTTGATCAAAGCCTAAAATTGCTGTAGTGTTCTTACTAAAGGGCCTTTATTTCATTTTATTTTATTTTCCTAGCAGGGAAAAATAGTACAGGAACTACAGGAACTGGCAATATTGGAAATGATTACCTGCAGTTAAAAGTGTGGTCTAACTATTAAAGCCCTTAGCTGTTAAAGATATAGTAGGTTCTCTGTCACTTGAGAGCTTTAACTAAATATTTGGCAATCCATCTTAGTGAAGTGTCTCAGCTCGACTAGGAGAATTGGTGTGCGCAATTCCGAGAGCTGCCTTGTCCAGGCGTGGGCTGAGTGATAGGTACAGCCCCGCCCTGAAAACCTTGTCGTCTGCGCTAATTGCTTGCTGCAGAACATTAGCGTCAAAACCGGGTGATTCATTCCACGCCGCCCCGGGGCACATGGAGCTGGGCAGGAGACTGCCCGGCCACCGCGGGGCACCCCTAAGCCCCCAGAAAGAGGTGAACTCCAGTACTGTTTCCTAACCTGATGTGCTGCTGCCTTCTGCTACCACTTTTAATGCGATGAGAACTTTTCCGCTAACTTCGTTGCTTGTGCAGCCATATCAGAAAGGGACATTCATGAGAGCTGGAATTGTACTAAAAAGGAGGTTTTTCAATGGGAAATACTTAATGTTGTCTGAAAAACCCTGTTTATCTCTGTCTTGCAGAAACTGGTTCAGAAGACATTGACATACTTCCCAATGGACTGGCTTTCATCAGCTCCGTAAGTGCCAACGCCTCCTCCCTGTGCAGGGGCTTGCCTGCTTCCTTATCTACAGAAGCCATAGGTGAAAACCGCAGGCTGGGCTCTTTTTTTCTACAAGGCTGGCTGGGTCCGTAGGAATGGCTCAGACTTGTGCTGGCTTAGCCAGTGTTTCCTTCTGCTTGAGCAAGTGCACTTCTTGACACTGAAGTGGTGGTGGTGGGTCTGACACATGTATCCTATTGCGCTGGCTTATCTGCCCATGTAATCTTGAATTTCTTTCATGCTGCTTCCTTGAAATATCAAATCTCTCCCTTGTTAAGAAGGTGTGTTAATTCCCTGCCTTTAAAAAAAAATCAGATTTTGTGTGTTTTGTTGTTCCCAATTTTTTTATAGCCTTTTGGACATAGGTTTTCAAGCTTTTTTTTCGCAGTCAGGATGGCTAGCAATTATTTTCTAAAGCAAAAGCTGATGTTTCCATCTACGTGCTCCAGGGACACCTAGGGAATGATAACGTTGCAAAATTCCTGCCAGAAATAGCGAGCTGTTGCACAGCTGCTGTTCCCCGTGGCTTTACGGCGTTGGATGCAGTCGGTGGTGCCGTACTTCCAGTTTGTCCCCCTCAGCCTGGCTGTTCGCAGAGTGGTTTGACATACGGAGAGCACCCACCCGGGTGGTGGCTGCAGCGGGTGGCGGTGGTGCCTTGGGCACGGCTCCCGTGCCCTCCGCGCAGCTTGCTCCCTCTGCGCTGCCATCAAGGACTTGCCAGGGAGAGCAGAGCCAACTGGTCTCTCTACCTCCATCATGGCACGGCGGGCTAAAGCAGAGGGACATCCTGATGTGCGCTTGCAAGTCCGAACAAGGCTCCAGCGTTTTCAGCCCTGTGATGCTTCCCTTTACCTTTTATCCAGGAATGATTTTCTTATGTTTTGATTTTACAGGGCTTGAAATATCCAGGAATAAAGAGCTTTGCACCAGACAAGCCAGGTGAAATATTTTTGATGGATTTGAATGAAGACAATCCCAGAGCAGTGGAACTGAGAATCAGCCGAGGGTTCGATATGGCGTCGTTTAACCCTCATGGAATCAGCACCTACGTAGACAGAGGTAAAGAGATCTTTAACTCGAGGTGGTGGCAAATCTCAGCCTAAAGAGCACAAACAGAAATCCCTTTTCATCCTTGCATTGCACCACCAATAGCCTGCACTTGCTGGGAGAGAAAAAGGTTTTGGGGCTTTTTATCTTTGTTGGGCTGTTTTCTAAATGTCAGCTGCTAAAGCAAACACCTTTGCACATCATCTCAGGCTGTCTGAGACAGAAAGATATCCTATATATTGAAAGGAAAGAAAACATGGGAAAAGTTTGAGGAGTTGAAAACCACACAAAGTTTATTTTACCAATTTTCACCTGTCTCACCCTGGGGTCAAGGTTTTTGAGGAGTCACATGCTTCACTGACTGGTAGTGACCAGAATGGAGACTTCTGTGCCTAAACAGTAAATTATCAAATCTCTGTAAATTACTAAAATCTCTGAAACTCTGTGGCCAAGCTATGTTCTCCTACAGCAGGGTCTGACTACCAATAAAATACCCTTTGTACTCTCCTTCCTCTCTTTTTCACTGTCCGTTCACTGGGGATTTTAGCAGGGCAATTAGAAGACTGCGAATACTAAGAGAAAGAGAACCATTGCTGCAGCTTGACCTGCGTCCCCATACAGTCACCCTTTAATGTTGGAGAAATCGGTGGTGGCTAGTTTAGGGTCTCACCAGAAGGGCTGGGCAGAAGGACTGCAGCCTTACACAGAGTACAAGAGAAGGATGCTCCTTCAGCTCTCTCAGGGGATGTAGTAAATAAACCAAAGACCCCAAACTGGCTGGGCTACAAGCCCTCCTTCCCAGCTGACTGTGGCTATTTCATGGAACCAGTCACTATAGTGCATCACATTGCAAACCCCAGTGGCTTGGGCACAAGGATGAAGCCATGATTTTTCTTCCTTGGTAGAAATAGCAAAAATGTAGTTTACACAGCAGTTCCCTGTAGAGCGAGCCCGGGAGAAGAGTAGCTGGAGATCTGGATCCAGTTGCAGTGGCATCCTGCATTACTTTCGTACTTGTCCTTCTGCCTCTGAAGAGCTGTGAGACAAATGCACCAAACCTGACATGCGCTCTGTACTAGAGGCTGCTTCAGAGCTGTGGGTGCTTAGCCACATAGACTTTTGCAGAGAATTCAGCTGTTTCCATTTATTTTTTTAAGATGACACCGTGTACCTCTTTGTTGTGAACCATCCCCATCAGAAGACCACAGTAGAATTGTTTAAATTTGTAGAAGATGACAGTTCTCTTCTACACCTGAAAACCTTTCGTCACGACCTTCTGACAAGGTACTGAAGCCAAATACCATCTTCCCCCAGAAGAAGAGGCTGCTTTGGTAAAATCCAAAGTAGGATGATTTTGGTTTTAGGGTATTATTAATAAGAGATATTTTCTCTTTAACCAGCTTTCCTGTTTCTGTTATTTACTACTTATCTGTGTAATCAAAAACTGTGTTTCTCCAATCTCTTCTGTAAATGAGCTTTTTAATAGTTGTATCACTAACTCAGTCTTAAGCACCACTGTGATTGATGCTAGTGAATCAGCTTGGCATCCATTTCTCCTTCTCTCATGTAACCCACTCTCAGGTCATTGCACATACGAATCTTCAGATATTCTATTATTCTGAATTTGCTACACTGCAAAAATAAACATACTTTTAGCTTTTTCTTTTTTTTTTTTTGTTTCTTACATACACAGTTTTCTTGGTCTGTCCTACTGCAAAATGATTGTAAGATAAACAGAGCCTGACAGATAAAGTTGTCACAACTCCTGCCTGGTTTCCAGTTGAATGTAAACAAAAGAGAGAAAAATTTCCGTGGACTTATGGACAGGTAGCCAGATCTCTAGCTGATGCCCTATGGTCCTGTTCAGGTCTCAGCACTGCCCAGTCCTGGCTCATGTAAAAGAAAATAGAAGTAAAAAGGATGTAAAGAACTTTGTGTCTATCTGAAGTACCATCTGTAATTGCAGACCCTTTATGTCTATGGGATGACCATGTCCTGGCTGGATTCTGGGCAGTCCTACAATGCTCCTTCATACCTCTCATTTCATTCTTTTATTTGTTTTTCTCCCTTTCTCTTTTTACTTTTTTTAGTGTGAATGATATAGTAGCTATGGGGCCAGACAGCTTCTATGCTACCAATGACCACTACTTCTCCGACTTCATCTTGATGTTCTTGGAGATGTTCTTGGGTTTAACTTGGTCCAATGTTGTTTACTACAGTCCAAAAGAAGTTAAAGAAGTAGCAGCTGGGTTTTATTCAGCCAATGGAATTAACATTTCACCTGACAGAAAGTAAGTTTCTCCTTGCCTTAGATTTTGTTCCATCACACAAAACAATCCTGAAATCCTAATTTGTACACGCGGTACCTCTATGGTCAACTGTCTGAATGGGCTTATTTAAGGCAAGGTGCTACCTGTACAATGTAAGCGATGTGGAGGGTTTGTAGAACAGAAGTCATGTGTCTCGGTCTTTAATTAGAGGCGATGTTTGCTGCTTTGCGTGGTAGTTTATATGCAATAAGATCAAAGGTTGCTGCATTTTAACCAGCTGATACAGAAGCTTGTGTATATTGCTTGCAAGGATTAACGGGGCAGGATTTCTGCAAGCAGGGAACGCTCTACCGTCTTAAAGTCTGTATGACTGCATTAACCAGTCCTGTGGTGTAGACTGGTGATCTTAAATGAAAAAAAAAGCATATTTGTGGATCTCATGGTCCAAGGCCTGCTTCAGTGTCGTAATGGAAGAACTGGCACGGTGTGAAGCTACATTAGCGTCTCAGCAGGTTGGCTTCAATTCAGTGCCCTGTGGCCTGCTTGCAATGCCTATTGCTGTGTGAGAACTGTGAGCTGGCATTCCTCACGGGAAGAGCTGGGCTTGCAGAGGAGGAACTGGCTGGTTTTGGTGTCTGCTTACTCATACACATTGCTAAGAGCTGCTTTCTTTTGAAGGTACATCTATGTTGCAGATGTATTTGATCATAACGTCCACGTTATGGAAAAACATGCTAATTGGAATTTAACTCATGTGAAGGTAAGGTTCTGCTGTTCCATAAAAGAGGCATGTGTGAATTTTGGACGGATTAGTCCCCATGAATGCTTGAGACTTCAACCTGATCACGTGTGAAGTTCTGGTCTGGCTGACTCCTGCTGTGGGTTTGCAGAGGTGCCGCGCGCCCCGTTACAGAGCTTCAGGTCTTCCACGCTCACACCAGCAACCAGAGAGGGATCCTCGGGCGTGCTGTAGAGCCGCGGGGAAAGTCTGCCGCAGTCGGTGTGGGTCAGACCAAAAAGCACTGAAGTAATCAATGCAAGCGTGGGTGTGAATGAGCTGATGGGAGAAGCTCGGAGCAGCAAGCAGGTTTCTCACAGCACAGAGGAGAAGATGAAGCATAATGGGGGAGAAGAAAAACAGCAGCGGGGGAGAAAATATTTCTTATAAAATCAGTCTAAGTTATGTCAGATGAGAGTCTTGGACAAGTCTGTTGGTTATGTTATAGTTTGCTTCCAGGACTTCCGATAGCTTTAACTTCTCTCTTTTTCTTGTTTTTCCTCTGCATTGGATAGACGCTGCAGCTGGACACTCTGGTCGATAACTTGTCTATTGACCCTCACACTGGAGACATCTGGATAGGATGTCATCCCAATGGGATGAAGCTGTTCTACGACGATCCTGAAAATCTGCCTGCCTCTGAGGTGCCTTTCGGGAGACGTCACTGGTCTCTTGGCTATGTCTGTGCCAGAAAGTTGCTCTGTTCAAATCACCCTGGTGTAACTTAACCCTGCATTACATAGAGAAGTGCCTGGCTAGCCTTTGTGAAAGCAAAGACCAAGCTGGCTTCCAGCTTATAGCTTCTGTTCTCAAGTGGAAAGCCTGAACAGCGTATACTCACTAACAAACACCTATTCAGATCCTTAGGAGACAACTGAATAATTTCCACCCAGTAGCTCAGTGGTTCTGGACTCCTCAGGCTGCTTTCGGTGCAGCTGTGGCCACACAATCAGATTTTGATGAACTGTGTTAATTACTGAACCAGCGCCTCTTTGCCAAACAAAAAATAATTGAGTGCAAAGCATGACCAGAAACCTTCGCACTGGAATGATTTATCTGTGCAAGTGTGGTTCATCAGTAGGTGACACTGTAATTCTGCTTTCCTTCTGAAATCAATGGGGTGCTGGCATCAGCACGCTAGCGGCCGCAAGTGCAGGTGGCTGGTTGGTGTTTGATTTCAGCCTTGTCTGAAGCTCCCCATAAGACACTTTTCAAAATTACCATGTTCAATAGCAGTAGATTTATAATACTAGGCAGTTGTTTACTCTGTCTGGAAAAAGCCTGAAATAAGAAGATATTAAGTAACTCTTAGGCTGGAAAAAACCTGCACATTCCTGGTGCTGGAGATGACTGCCTTACTTACTGCGGTGGAGTCTCTGTTGCACAACCACTTAAAAAATAATCAGTCTTCATGGACCATGCTTCACTGAAGCAGAATTTGTGGCCCTGTCATGGGAATCACTCGGTTGCAGTTATCAGCAGCTGATCAACCTATCTAATTTGTTTAAGTTAACATACTGATGTTTCCTCCATCCGTGGAGGATTTTCACCCGCAGCTGTTTCAGATGTATCCCCCTCCTCTGGCAGGTCCTGCGCATCCAGAACATCCTCTCGGAGGAGCCTGCGGTGACACGCATCTACGCCGACAATGGCTCTGTGCTGCAGGGAAGCTCGGTGGCATCTGTCTATGAGGGAAAACTGCTCATCGGCACAGTCTTCCACAGAGCTCTCTACTGTGAGCTATAGCTCGTCGCGGGTAAGATCTGCTGCAATGGAAAGGATTTAATTCCTTGGGAACTCACTTAGTTTCTGCTAGATTTGCTAATAACAAGACTGTTCCAATAAAGGTTAACTAGAGTCATGGAAATGTATTTTCGCCTTCCTCTCCAAAATGAGAGTTTTATGCAATAGTAAACGAAATGGAATTGAAGGTGAGAAATTAGTTTATTTGTGTAACGGGGAGGACCCCATGTCAGTAACAAAGGGTAACCTTGAAGTTCAAATTCAGATTACATATGACTAAACTGTCAGACATTGAAATATCTGTTGCGACTGGATTTCTGTTGTTTGTTTGTTTGTTTTTTTTTCCCCAGAGAAAACTGATTTTGTAAATGAGAATTGCTAACTACCAGTGTGGTGTGCTTTCTTTTCACTGACACCTGGGCTTTACCAGGGACTGTGCTAAGCGTTCTTCTTCTGAACCTTCCTGCTGGCTTTCCCTAATACTTCTGAAATAAGTGGAAGGAGAGTAAATGTTATTTCAGTCTCATTTCTTCCCTCTTCCCCCTTTTCTTAATGTTACTTCAGTTTCATAAATTTCTCCTAATCCTACTGAGAAAAGAGGAGGGCATCACTTTGGAGTGGTTTCTTACTGACTCTTCCAAAGGAAGTTTAAAAAAGCCTTTTTTTTTCTTAAAGAGTGGGAAACAACTCCCGAGGACCTTCAATGAAAAGTGCATTAGCAATTACTGTTGTCTGTCACAGCAAAGGGAGCATTTCTGGGTGCTTTGCCACAGTGACTACCCCCGGGCATTGGTCACGCATGTTCTGTGTTTAACTTCCAGTCTGTGCGGAGCCGATTCCCCTGGTGCTTCTGTGCAGCAGGCACCCACTTCATATTTATCCAGCGGCAGTAACTGATAACGTTGTGCCCTGCGAAAAGACCTATCCAGGTTTCCATCAGCTGGTGTTTTTAGAATGGTGTTAGTGATCACTTGCAATCAACTGAATTGAGTGTCCTTTGAAGCTGGAAATTAGTTTTGTGCTTCCCAGCGTGCACAGCAAGGCGCCAGTCTGGCAGAAGTCCCCGTTTGAGCCACCACTTGGTTTCCTGCCCGTGGAATGAGCTCTTCTTTCATTAGTGTAGACGTCCTTACCCGCAGAGCAGCTCCTGCTGCTCTTTTTGTCTTCCGATCACCTCTGATCACCGCTCTGGTTTTGTGAGAGATGCTGACACCCAGCTAAAGGCTCGGTGTTATCGGTGGCGGCTCCCCTGCCAGGGTTGCCGCTGTGCTGCCTGCACCTGCCTGCGCTGGCACTGCTCAGCAGCGTGGCTGTCCCTCCAAGGGCTGTCACCGGGCAGACCTGCCCGGCAGCCACCATCCCCTCGGCGTCCTTCAGCTGATGCGGCAGCGTTTCCTCGCTGCTGCTCTTCCACCGTTGTGCGGAGCAAAAAGGCAGGCTGCTCGTGAAGCACGAGCTCAGCAGGAGAAAGAGCCAGTCCCTGGGTGCTAATTGCTATTCTGGCTTTGCTGTTCCCTCCGGCAATCTGCTTCACCACCAGCCACGGCCCCCTCTAATCTGGAGAGTACGTGGGAAGTCCAGTACTTTGAAAACACAGGAGCGCTTCTGCCTACGAGAGAGAGCAAATAACCTGCTCTGTAGCAGCCTGAACACCGAGACAGGAACCACAGTATGTGCAAACCTTCGTCTGTCTTTGGGTTTTGCTGTTCTGGCTGAGATGAGGGGTTACTGCGGGCTCAGGTTTGGGTGAGCAGTGGCCCTGAACAGCAAATGTGTGTGCTGACACCTCTTGGCTCCTGCGCCTTTCCTTTCTAAACCAAACAAGCCTAATGGCTTTCATCCACTGGTATAAAGGAGTTACTGCTCCTTCCCGAGGGAAAGGGACAGCTTCAAGCAGAGCAAGGAGTCGGTGCCAGGGCTCGTGGCTGTGTTGCTGTACGGAGGGACGGTGCCATCCCCCCTCCTCTGCACAGCTGCAGTGGACTGGGGCTCTTACCACACCACCTCCCGTCCCTGGAGAGCATCTGCTCCACCCCGAGCCCCCACGCTGCCACCGGCTCGCTGGCACAGACACCGCGGTGTAAGGCACGTCCCTGGGCGCAAGAATTTGCGCAAGATTTAAGAACTGAGCCAGTGGCACGTCGGCTCGGTTGCTGCGCCCTTCCCGATGCCAGCAGCTTCCCATTGCTGCCATGCCAGGCGACTCTTTCAGCCCCGCATAGCAATAGCGGTTGCTGGTATTTGTGATGTTTTGTATACAAATAGCACGTGCTGCTGGGGGCTTGCAATGGCTAGAGGGGGAGACTTGAGCTTCAGGGTGAACCATGTGGCTAATTGACCTTGTCTCTTGGGCATGGCCCTGCATTGGTAGGTCTGTGCACAAACTGTGTTCATAGCTCCTCTCCAAAATGCCCAGTTGATCTGAGGACTTGAGCGCTGCCCAGGATTTACCGTCTGCCTGTGAAGGCTTTGGTGACAGGGACTCATCTGTTCGGATCACCGTTTCCAGTCTTTTGCTAACCACGGCGTGCAGACAGACCTTCCACAGAGCAGAGCCGGCCCTGAACGAGGGCGGCTTTTGTCTCATCCCTTTGCTGGACTTGCCTTTGGCATCAGCTGACCGCACCAAGCACTCGAGAATGTAATTTACTGTAACTCTGGCTTTGCCGCTCCTTCCTTAGCAACTTCTCTCCCTGCAGGACATTTGCAGTTTCCCTGGGAAGTGTTGTGCTTTCCTACAGGAACTTGTAATCCATTTTCAGCCTTGAGGAACAGACGTTGTTCCCAGAGTCCAAGCAGAAAAAAACTGCTCCGAAGGAAGTTCTCACAATAAGGTGAGGTTGGGCTATTAACTTGTTCGTGATTAGCGATCAATGTCCTGCACTAGCGTTTTAAAATAATTATTCTGGGCTTGTGCCACTATTTGTTCACAAGTAAATTAAGTGCCATCTTCTGAAGAGTTAGCGTTTTGCAGCAGTGGCAGTAACACAGCCGAAATACTGACCAGTCACTCTGCTGGTCCTGGATTTACTCTGTGGTTGTAGAACTGTAACAGCCAGCATTTCCCTCAGCAGTGGTAGAAGCAACCCATCGAAACAGGAATTTCACGTTTTCCAGTAGCTTAGAACGTCTTCAAATGAGCAGATCTACATGTTGTTGCATCTTGTCAAACTTCTACCTTTTTGTTGGTTTTGGCCTTTCAGAAAATAAAGAACGTGTTCACCCATCGCTGGCTTTTTTTTTTCCTCTTTAATTATTCCTGTACTGCAGGTTTTCCCAGCAGTCTGCCCCAGACAGAAGCATGTGCAAGTGACGGGCCTTATCTTTTCCTAAAGCATTTGAGAGGAGAGAGATCGTAGGTAGGACTTAGTACCTGCTATTACCAGTAGCAAAATTTTGAATTTTAACCTGAGGCAAGGAGGGTTGGAAGCTCATTACCAACATCCTCTAAGGGTGTCCCAGCCTCGCAGCACGGAGGTGGGAATGGAAGCTGGGCCACCGTGCATTAAAGCGGTGCTGGGCAAGACAGAGACGGCAAGAACACGTTTTGCAGCAAAAGCAATGCTGGGGTGCAGCTTCTGTCCCTCAGCCTGAAATCACCACTTGGTAAAACTCGCTGGCAGCCTCAGTGCAGAAACAGCAGTGGAGGAAGATGCACCTCAAGCCTGGCCTGCCAATTACAAGGTAACGTGCACAGGGAAAATCTGGGCTTCCGACCCAGAGGAGGACATAACCCATCATCTTTTACAAGCCGTAGAGTCTGGAGCAGTTCTGGGCATTTCAGAAACCAAGCTGCACAACGTGCACAAGCAACAAGGACATACATATAGAAGGCTCCAGGCTTAGGAAGCTGCTGAGCAGACATATCTTATGTGTCAGTCGTGGACTTACAGCCTCTTAATATACCTATTTTAATTAAGATAATGATTTTATAGATTGAGGATTCTTTTGTCTTCTTGCAGGTGGTAGCCATATTAGCAGAAAGTAAGATTTATGATTCAGCCACTGGGAAACACAGACTGGGTTAGACAGATTAAGTGCAGAGTATTTGGCCTAGATTCTGCCAGATGTAAATCCACTGAAATGACTACACAAATTGGACAGCCTGTGCCCAATGCTTTTCCCTAATTTAATGCTTTACTAAAATCAAATAAATAAAAAGACATATTAAACACGTTCAGCAGAACTGCAGTACTTTGACTGTATAAAATGCCTATTATAACTAACCTACGCTTGAGTGTAAAATGGTAAAATATTTTTATATACCAAAACTAATCCAGGTCTTTTAAACAGACAAACATTGACCAGCATTAGCATGAAGGCAGTCAATTTTATATCAACCTGCAGCAAAAGACTGCACGCTACATTTCATCTGCATATGAAGAAAAAAGGCCATTCTCTTTCCCTGCTCTTTTTTTTTTTTTTAACTTCTTTTTACATAATCACAGATTGCAAACAAGATCCACTCAGAGGCCTGTGAATCATACCATTTTGGCCAAGAGCTGGATTAAAATAATCTTCAGCACTGAGCAGAAGGAAGGAAAGAACAAGCAGGGCAAGGTCCATGTCTCCACCCTGCCCCCCACGCCCCAAGTCTGACCCACGCAGCAACAGCTGTCCAGTCGTGCTCACCATTTATTATTTCTTCTGGAATGACCAACACATGGGCAGGAAAGTGAGGACTCGATACAAATTCTAATAAAGATTCAGGATTTCTCATTTTATTGCATTCGTTGTCTAACAACAATAATACTCATTGGCAAGAAATTTATTTACACTAACAAATTAACTTTAAACCACAAGGCTTTGTTGTTTGTATTTGAACTGTAAGAATAAGAAAAGAAAGGGCCACCATGATGTTTTGTTTTGATGTCTCCCAATAACTAAATATTAATGAAAGCTATTTTGGGGAAAACTCAACAATCTAGAGAAGTTTATATCAACCAAGCACAAGAGAACAAGCTCAGACATGGCACTACTGTGTCTTTCATGCAGATGATCAGACACCAAGATGTACAAACAAAAAGTTCAGGATAACATGCACTTCATATACATTTGACCTCTTTAAAAGAAGAAAAGGAAAAAACCTGAAGCGCAACCACCTCTTTAACCATATAAAAAGAAACAATGTAAGAAGCCAATTTTTACAGTGAGCACAGTGCATTTTAGTCTTTTAGCTGCCTGGTCTTCTAGCAATATGTCTAACACTTGTCAGTGACCAGTGAGTTACCATTGCAACGTGACTGGAAAATACAAAAGCACTTGTTTGGACAGTAAATGTGTATGGGAAAGTATAGAGTCAGAAGAGGTTCACTGTGCACTCCCCACTTCCAAATGGGCTGGTTACTCCTTACGTCTGGTGCCCTGGGATCCCCCTTTCCTTCAGATGCTTCTGCACCGGGGCCCGAACCCGCTTCCACTGGTGTCAGTGACAAAGCTCCCACTGGAAACCCGGCAGGAGGCTCAGGCTCCCGGGTTATGCGGCTTGGACCTGACCTCATGAGCTGCAAGCCCTCCTCACTTCTCCTCACTCTGGAAGAAGAAACCTGCCTAACTCAACAGACCAGGTTTCACAAACCCTACGGCTCGTTCTTAACACAGTCCAAACTTCCCAAAGAAACAGGCAGCTCAAGGCACGACTGCCAAACCTTCCAGTAAGATGCCCTTTTTTTAAATCATTACTTAATGCCGACAGCAGAAGTACCAGTTAGTACTGCCGGTTAGTAACAGAAAGCTCATTTTATGATGAGGGATTGGAGGGCTCAATGTCATGACTAAGGTGTCACAGCTTTGAAAAATCACTTCTACAGGTGGAAAAAGTACAGTAAAATCCATACAGGAGGTTAACAAAAGGGACTGTGCAATCTGCAGGTGACCCACACCACTGTGGTGAGTAAGTCACCTCGGATGTCACGCATAATCCTGCCCAAAAACAAGCTGCTGAAAGAGCTCCAACAGAAAGCAAAGTTAGGGTTAAAAATATAAAAATGGGTTTCCTTCCTAGAATACTGACACCCCAATAAATCAATGCTGCCAACCTCCCACCCCAAAAAACCAACCCGAGGACAACATGCAGAAGGACCTGCAGAGGACCATTCTGTACACGGTTTTAACAAAACTTTAAAATCTTCTGATTTGCAAAATGCGTAAAACCCCACAAGAAAGAGTGAGCAAAGCTACCAGAACAGACAGGGGTGAGCACGCTGGTGAGACCGAGGGGCAGTGCTTTGCTCCTCCGAGCTTGTGGACAGTCCCCGTGGCCCTCTGCCTACCATGCAGTCGGCGTGCCTACAGCCCTGGAACGCCCAGAACTGCTACTAGTGCAGTGTCAATCTGTATGAATATCCATGTATGTACATATGTATGTACATACACAAAACCATACATATTTATTTAAAGAGGGAATCAAGCCACAAATCGCTCCAACATTTCTAGAAAGATTAACTGATTTCATTATTTTCAACCACTAATTTAACAAAACTAAACCAAAACCATCTAACTGCTCTGTGCACTCTGCCCATTTCGACCGTTAAAGACTTGCAACTTAATTAAATATGTGCTGCTTTTTTCAAACATCTTGTCTTTTCAGTGTTTTGGACAACAACATAGGTTTCCTGAGGTTTTCAAGTGAGGGAGAGCACAGAATGAATGAAGTGCTATTAAAAGGGTCCAGCCCCTCTATCACTTAGTTTGATGACAGTGCAGGGGATGAGGCCACATCAAAAAAGAGCAAAATCAGGTTTTACTTTTGCCTTGACGATATCTTTCTCTCTGTAAACACACGGCTAAGAAATCAACATTAAGACTTAATTCTTGCAAACTTCCCCAAAATTTCAGCGCCGAGAAACAGTACAGACTGCAGTGCAGATGCTGTGAAGAACGACAGCTGAATCTGTGCAAACCTTTCCTTTTGATTTTCAGTGTTGTGTCGGTACCTGAACAGTACTTCTTGGCCGTACCCAACTAAATGCTGATCCTCTTCCTTCCTACTGTAGAACTGGATTCTGCACTATTAACAAGAGTGGGATTTCTTTATCTGACTTAAAAGTGGAACACAATTCATTCACAAAAATCACACAACATTGCCCACCTCTTACTTGCCAGCACGTGAGCTAGGAGGTGACAGTGGAGCAGCTCAGGAGGACAGGAGGCTCTGATGGAAGCAATGAAGTATGAGGAACCCCGATGCTCAGTGTCAAGAGCCTGTGAATGTCAATGAGAGCTGAGGACTGGCAAGCTTCAGAGGAAAGCTGCTCAGTAATTCTAGTAAAAGCTCAATTCTTGTGGTATCCCTGGAGCAGAATAGAGTCATGGCACAACAGATGCCTTTGCAAAAAAATTTAAAAAGTTAAAAAAATGCAAAAGCCTTTGTATACACTGAGATACAAACATCACCTAACTCTGTTCAGCTTTTTATTACTGACTTCTGTTCCACTGTGCAACTCTAACCTATGATCTAGAACAGGCTCCACTTACAGTGACTCCCACCAGACTTGCTCAGAGCGGTGGGTGAAATGCAAACAGCAGTGGGCAATACTCCGTGCATTGCAATGAACAGGTTTGGCTCCTTCCTCACGCCCTGGTCCTGATCTGCCTGGGCAGACTGAAACCGAATTGGGAGTTTTAACACGGAGGTAGCACAGGTACAGCACCCTACCACATGGGAAAATAGAAGCTAGAAACGAGTAATGTCAGTATGTTTGGCTGATTTGGACAGAGCAATGAGCCACCACTCTCTCCACAATCTCAGTATAAACACTAGGTTTTTTAGGACTAAAGTAACCTGCAGTGTTGTATCTTTTAATTTCTATTTTTCAGAGTTCCATGTTTTGCTAACTCTCCTTTCTTCACCCTTTCAAAGGCTTGACACATTCACAACCTGGCAATACTGCAGCAATGAGCAGAACTAGAGTTTACAGAACTGGCCTACCACCGTAACCAGGGAGAAGTTACTTCACCAGCCTGCTCTGGTCACCTAGGTGTAAAGATGACACAGATGCACGGCAAGAGGCGTGGAAACACCACGCTGCCTGCACAGCAGTTTAAAGGTGGCCAGGCAAGTCAGCATACTCAAAATTGCTTTAGCTCCACAAACGAATATGCAAAGTAGGTGACAGTTACATTTGCAGGTGAGCCAAAAGAAAAAGTCTTTCCAGTCATTTAGCGTGGAATATTTGTTTCTTCTTATTACATTAAAACCCCACATTAGTCTGACTTGGCATTGGTTTACAGGAAGTTTAAGTTAAGAACAATGAGACATCCATATATTTTGTTTCATACATGCCATTACCACATGACGTCTCCACATCCCAACAATGAGTTACCATACTTAGTAAAAGAAACCACATAAATCTCTTTTATCATGGAAAAAGCAAAACTCTTGACATTGCTTGGTTTGCTTAGTTTTCATGTGTTGGCCAAAATGCATTTTATGGTTTTATTTTAAATTTAAGCTACCAGGTTTTTAAGCTACCAGGTTTTTTTAAGTTAGGTTTTTGTTGGTTTTTTTTTAGTCTGAGAATAACAAAATAACCTTACCACAAAGCAATAACCCCCCCCCCCCCCGAATACTTAAAGGACTTAAGTCGAACTAGTTATTCTGCAGAATAAGAATCTGATTTATGAAGAGATTAACTAGGCACTGTTCTAAGCAGCAAGAATGAAAACTCAATATATAATGCCAAGCAGTCTCCTCAGTTTTCTAAGAAAACAAAGAACAGAAAACAGGGACACCACCTTACATTACTATGTACAACCAGTTAAACATTACTACAATGTAAACATAATTTAAAAAGAAAATCATAATCGAATGCATTTATCAACATTGTATTTAAAATATTAAATTTCCAGTTTCTTCCAGGTAACTTCTCTTACTCAAATATAAACTGATAACCTCCTAAAATAACAGAATGCTAGTTTTACAAGGCTGTTAAACAGTTGTATAATTTTTCTCCTACAAAGAGTGCAGAAAGATTCACTGCAATGTGGAAATCTTGTTAGCAGGTATATTTTTTTGGCAGTGGTGTATCTCAGGAAAAATACCACAAGCCTTTAGAAATACCAGGAAGTATCTTTTATGGTGATATCATTTTTACATCTGAATAAAATATACATCAGAAACTTGTAGAAATTGGATTTGGAAGGAAAAATAAAGCTAATGCTAAGTAGATCTGTTGTGCATTAATTTTGAATGAACTAGGCTCTCTCAGTTTACAGACCATTTTACATGTCAAAGAAATTATTAGGATCAAAAGAAATTTAACTATAAACATTGCACGCCAACTGTTTCAAATCCGATCTTCAGAGAACTTTACAGACACAAATCTGAATGCTATAAAGTACAGAGCGGAAGAGAAGCCAAGCCAAACGAAAACAAACATTTTCTTCAAAAGAATTCAATATTTGCATTTTTTAGGCTGGCAAATTTGTAAGTTCAAGATTCTAACTTTGCATCAACATCTTAAACTGCTTATGGGTTGATATGACCAGACGAAGACTGCAACTTCCAGAATGCATGAAAGGGAAGTGACGTTTCTCAACTGTAAATGCTGCTACGTAGTTAGCTATGACTATAAAGCAGTAAGATAACACCTCTAGCTTCTCATTGTGGGTATTTGCTTGTTGTCTGCCCATTCTTTTGAAGAAATACTGAATATTTTAATACCGCTCTTAAGAGGCAGTAACACCATGCACTGCGAGCTATACGCTGCTTCTGTCATAGTCAAAACTACACAGCAGGCTTTGCCGATGGCCTCATATACCAGGAAAACAGAAATCTCTGAAGGATGTCATACAACCACTGCTAAGCCATCAAAACATTCTACAGCCTGCGCCCAAAAATTCAGGTTTTGGTGGGGATATTCTTTAAACACATCAATGAAAACAGTTAATATATGGCAGCTTTAGATTTAGTAACCGTCACCTCCATGGCAGCATTGATCTTAACAGCAATGTACTGAATTTAATTTTAACCAGAATCCCTCGTCTTCCTCTTCTTAAAGTGCACTTCTGTAAAAACTGAAAATCTTCAGCAGACTCAAGTTTGATAATCGTTTCTAACAACAGCTTCATAAGAGCACAACACAAAGCTTATTCTCCCAATGCTTATAGGAGAATGAATCTGAAGATGTGGTGTTTTTCTTGGAAAAAAAAAACCAAAACCAAACCAAAATAAGCCCGGTTTCCTGTTCAAAACACATGAAAAAGAAAGCGGAGTGTGCTATAAGAAAGTTGCCTACACACTGGGAGCACGATGAAATTTATACAGATCTATACTCTGTGCTCTAGTTAGAAATTCATCCTTGCTCAGTTATCTAAAGGATAAATGTTATCCTCAGATTTCTGTGTAAACCCACATAATCATTTAAGGCTTTGCCTCCTTCCTGGATTAACTATTGTACAGTTAACAGAAAGAGTTTTGCCTCCTGTCTTTTACCCAGGGGGAATATTGACTCTCCTGTCTTTATCTCCAGTGTATAATAAGAAGTCACTGAACAGTTGTGTTTCCAGAGCAGTGTCGCTTCAAGGTACTGATGCAAGATGAAACTTACTCCAGTAGACGGAACTGAGTATCCAAACACCGTAAAGAAGCTGAACTTCCAGTTAGAAAGTTAACTCTTATCAGACAGAGCACAACTGCTTTTATCCAGCTGAAGAAATATTCACCAATCGTTTTGACTGGCTATCCTATTCAGAAGAGGTGAAGCAGTGGACCATGCTCCTCGGCATCATGCTGGTTACTGAAGTGACCAAACACATACAGCTCAATAGAGAAGAGTAGTTTGGAAAGAAACACTGCCACACAAATATGAAATCTGTTAGCTGTCAACAACAACAAAACAAACCGAGGGGCTGAGGTTGTTTCACATGGCAACAGCAACGAGCGTGAACTGGATATGCAGGAAAATAAAACTACACAATATAAATTTCCCTAGTCAATCTGTGTGTAGCCCCATTTCTCTGTATACACTCTTGTGTAATGAATACAAGAAAGCTGCAGGGGCACCAGGGTGGATATGAGTTTCTCTTCCCTTGAAGTGCCTCCACTTTGCTAACTCAGCAGCACTTCTGCTTATCACTGCTCATTAGTGCCCTCTGTTGCATCTGATGAAGACTTGTCTGTTTTCTTCGATTTCCTCTGCAGTTGCTCTTGTTCCTTCTTCCGAAGCTTTTCCCTTTGCTTTTCCATTTTCTCTTGAGCTTTGCGAGCTTTCTCCAAGGATGCTTTCATTTCCTTTAGCTTTTTTTTAATGATTGCTCTGTCCTGGGAAGATGTCATACCAAGAGCCTGAGGTGGGGAAAATAAAATTAAAAAAAGAAAAAGAATTTAATACAGTTTAATCCATCACAATTTTTTCATATTCTAGTAATAACTATTCTTAGGTAGAAGACTAACAACTAAGCAAATCTGAGACAGACTCAGATACGTTACTGATGTGTAAGTAATACACTTCTGTACTATTTTCCATGCCTTCCACTTCTAGAATATTAAAGAATTAGAACTCATTGCCACCACCAATGTTTATTTCATTGATCAAATGAGGCAAATAAAGATTAAACTATTTGCCTGAAGTCATCTAAGTCTACAGAGAACAAGACTTCCAATTCTCACTGCTATGCCTTAGTCAAAAGTTCGCTTGCTCTCTTCTAAAACACCTAGAGTTAGTGAAACACCAGCAAAAAAATTCAGAAAGGAAACACCAAACTTGGACTTTCAGATCTGCTGAGCTTCCCACAAACTCCTTCCTGTAATTATTTTTGAGGAAAGTAGGCTTTTATTTTCACTACAAGAAACAATGCATACTTTATACATCAAAACTGTATTTAGTTCTAACATAGTACAACTGGTATCAGCTTATGCCTCCAGTATCCCACTAATCCATTCTTCAGTTGCTACTTCTGATGTATGTCTGTTTATGAGAAATATGTGCATGCAAATACCACTTATACATGCTGCTATATGATTTATGCGAGTACATTACATACACCCAGTGTTTTCACAAAGCAAATACCCTCTATTTCTGAAGCTTCTGAATCCAAGTGCGTATGGGAATTTCTTAAAGTGTTGCTGTGGCTTTATACACTGTGTTTATTATTCTAGTCTATCACTACTCCACACATAGGGATTCACTGCTTTCTGGACGAATTCTTACTTCCTTTAAGATTACCTAAAGTGACAACGAATACTACAGTTAGTCTTGAAGTCCAGTCAGTCAGTTACCTTGAGCTTACTCCCATCCAGCTGAAGGAGATGCTCCCCATTAATGTTTTGGGCACTGAATTCGGAAACATACTGTTCAAGGTTCAGGCTCATTAACCAGTGGGAAACCTGCTGCACGCTCCATTCCTGAACAGCACGACTCTGACACTGACTGTGCTTAGGAGACTGTCCATCGTCAAGGATCTGTGACAAAAACATGCTCCATTATTACTAAAAGAGTAACACGGACGAGTAACAACATTTTTCTGTACAAACCGCCAGCATCAGAGCAGAGGTATCTGTACTATCTTTACACTACAATAGTAACAATTTTACACCGCTATATTACATCTGTATCTAACCAGATATCTAAGAATTGGTGCAAGGTACCCAAAAAGCCTTCTGTCTATAAACAGAAGAAAAAGGAACTGGCATTCCTTTTAATCCAAACAGGGCCTGAAATGGCCAGGTGGCACAATTCAAAAACAGGTATGCTCTCACTCCCTCGCAAGATTTTTATCCTTCAAATTAGAATGTTTCTAAAGGATGCAATGAATTCTGCATTCTACTTCCCGGGCTCATTCACAGATCTTTATGATGTGTTTAAGCTATAAGACAAGAAATTCAGGGGAAAAAAACCCTCAGAAAACCACTCTAAAGTTCAAAGTGATGACACCAAATAGCCAGTGAGACTGATACTATCTATGGAAGACTATGAGATGACACAGAGGAGCGGTAAGGAACACGCAGCGATCCCACAGCCCTGGCCCTGCTCGCATCACGTTGCGCTGCTGCGGAGGAGAGCACAAACACAGCACCAGGAGGGGCAGGTGGGGCGTCAGCTGCTGGAGCAGCCCCGCGTCCCTGCTCTGCTGCTTTATTCCACCCAGGGCTGTGACAGTGGGGCTGAAACAAAAGCTACTCTGTCCCAGCCGTGGTCAGCAAAGCAGCTGCTACAGGCTGCAGCAGCTGTCTGCTGTTAGAGCAGCTTTTACACTGTGTTAGATGATGCTGGGAGCTCTCAGCTTCTGGCTCTCCAGTTCTCAAGGCTGGGGAAAAGACGGTTTAAGCAGTATCTCTTCCTTCTCCTATCGCCAGCAGGAGCACAGTGCAGCTGATGCTTGGCCTGGTGGATTTGCTCTGATACCGACCCTCCTCCCCCTTGCAGCATACTGCAGAAACTGCAATTTGCTATGGCCTTGAAAACTCTTAGCAGAAAGGAGAGGGGAACTCAAGACAAGGAGAGAGGAGCCAGTGACATCTGCGTGTTCTGCTCGAACAAGGGGGTTTGCCACACGACACCATAAAACAAGAAATGTGAATCTGCAAATGAGACGATACGTTGCCACGCGATGGTCACACGATTCACCACAACAGCACACTAGTATCTCACCTCATCATCAATCATATCCAGGCTCTGAGTGAGGGAGCAACAAAGAAATGGGAAAGAAAAGCATTATAGAAACAAAATACAGAACATGTAACAGCATGTAAAAGTTCAGGCAAGGGCAGCACCAAGATTTGCAAACAGATATGGCTACTCAAAACCAAAGAGATTTCTTTAAAATAAAATTATTTCCAGAAGCAGAGAGGTTATGTTGAAAGCTCAGCACACACATGATTTGGCAGCTAAACCTGAGACTGTGTCAATGAAACCCCCTTGGAGTTCCTGGTCTTGACACCCTAGAACCGGTGGGAACCTTCCTGATGGTTCCAACGCCAAAGAGCAAAAGCTCCTTAATTAAAGAACAACCTGCAAGAACGGGGCTCCCTCCCCACCCTTTCATTTTTTTCATCTCCTTCAAATAATCATGTCAGATCTGCCAGAGAAGCCTGAGCGAAGGAGTGCTTGCAGCAATACGCTGTGAAAGGCTGAAGAGCAACGCTGGCCTAATCCCCTGCCAGGGTGGTTGCAGAGGTTTCCACTGCAGCTCTTGCTGAACACGCTGCCTGATTTGGAGGCTGCAATTTGGCACACAGCAGAGGATGGAGAAAACACATGCATTTTTATAGACCTGTTCAGGCTTGATATTTTAGAAGTGATAAAGTAGAGAGCTGAACAAGCAAAATGAAAGCATTTTCAAGCTTTTAATTCAATACCACTGGGAACAGGGCATTGTTACAATAAAATACATAATATAAGAGGAATGAAACATGGTAAGAGAGTGAAATGTATTATCAAGATAGTATTAATGCTAAATAAAGTGTAAATGATTACTTTGTTGTTTTCAGTAATTCATAGAATATACAGACCTGTCAGCACTCTCCTATGATGTTATAAATTTTTGCCCTTTATTACCTGCAGTAAATAACCTTTAAAGAATGGTTGGGTTTGTAGATTTGCATTTTGGCAAATGGACTTGCATGGAACAGCTCTCATTCTTTAAACCCATGCAAAGCATGCAGGCAGTAATAGAACAAACCTAATTATCATAAAAAAAATAAGACATAGATACTTCAAGTTCCTCCTCTCTAGAAAAAAACCCTGGCTCAAACTTCACATGAAAATGTGAAGTTCTTATGAAGTGTTTGTAGAAGAAAAAAGGCACAGGTTTCCTGAGTCCACAGGACATGTTCTCAGCTACTGTCAAATTGTGCAACTTCACGGACAACTGAGTTACAAAACTAGAATCTTAAGAAAAGTATCTTCAATATATTATATCCAGCTCAATTATGTCACCAATTTACAGGGTTAGGAATGCTTTTTCACATTATCGTTGTTGGAAAAAACTCTGGTTTGAAGTGACTGAATTCAAATCCACTGTGCAAAGCAAGCACAAAGAATGTAAAGTGGATTAACACATATATGTTCTAATCAATATACATACATTCAGGTACACTAACACACAATTACTGCATGTACAAGTCATTATTATTTTAAAGTATCAGGGTAAAAATTAGTCCAGGTGAAGGTGCCTTACATCTCTGCTATAGTTAACAAACTATACTCTATGTTTATTACCTTAAAATTGTCTCAACTATGTCTAGTTTAGTGTATGTATAGATATACCTATGGGTCTGCATGTACATATTTAGAATGTAGGAAAAATGTACTGAAATATCTGAGGATATAGCATCTCTTAGGAAACCAACTGCATTCTACTTTCCTACAATACCACCATAGGACCTTTATTTCAAGTCATTATTATGTGAACAAGAAAAATCATAATCTAGAAACCAAGATTAATTTTCTTCTCCCATTTTACCACCTAAAAAATATCCCTTTATTGTTTGAGTAATTATCAAGCAAAATGCCACGGGAGAAAGAAAACAACTATTTCCCACCTTAAACAATTTCATCAGCATACCTCATCTGACGACAGTGCTAAGGAGTGTGAGAAACCTGGGGTTTTAGGTTCTGCTCCTAAACCGCTCAAATCAGCTGAACTTGTGCTGCTGGGACTGAAATCATCATTGAATGTGAAATTCTGTGGAGAAAAAGATGAGTTAGAATGAGCAAACGATCTCACATGTGCATCTAAAAGGGAAATTTGCTTTCTGTCTTCCAGGTTGGCATAGTTCAGGAGTGATTTCAATCATATACCAAACCAGTTACAATAAACATGAGGAATCCTAATTTTTAGTATTGTTAATATTTATACATTACACAGTATTTTTACCACTGTGTACTTCAAGAGACCCCTTTGCCACCTTAATGCCTCAATGAATAGCAAAGGGGTCTGAAAGCAATTTCCAGACTCCCTCTTAAGATGCTGGCTCTTATCCTGGAGCTAAACCGCTGCTTCCGCAGGTTAAGCACTAGCATTTTACTGTCCTCCAAATATTTAGGACAAGCATAGCACAGGCAGTAGCACAAAGAAAAGGACAGAGGATTAATTAGCAGAGAGAAGTGAAAACTGCTATTGAAAGAGCAAGAAGAATATCCTGTGAATCCATTTCTGAGTCCCAAACAATCTCCTAGAGAACAGAAAGGATGCTCCCTCTTTGCCTATACCTTTAGGAAAAAATGAAATTGAAAGTAAAAGAGATCTTTGGATATTGAATGATATTTACTGAACTAATAACCATAAAACAAACCCTGTTTTTTCTTAACAATGCAATGACAGACATCACACCTTACAGCAAAGAATAGGAAAAGCGTGCACATATTTTCCAGGAATACAGCAAAATTACCATCAGAAGAAGACAAAAATTAACAAGTATTTCACATTAGAGTGAGAACCATAAAAATCCAAAATCTATAAAAAATTAAGGACACCATGATATTCCATTTAACTTGAATATACACTTGATGATACAGAGACCTCTAATCTAACATCTAAATGATATCAAATTCAATTCACCTTTGATATTCAATTTAAAAAAATAGATCCAAACATCAAAATCAAAAACAACACTAAAAAAGTTATCCTTTTATCCTCCCCGAAGATATTTGACCTATCTTTCCTGACAACAAGAAGTATTCCAAAAATATCAAGTGTTGGTCCTCTTAGTTTTGCTGGAAATCCAACTAAATATTGGTATCACACTGTGCTTTAAAAACCTGACTAGCAGTATAGAAACTGTTAATTTAAGAGCTTGCAAACTTTACAGAGAATAAAAAAATGTTTTTGTGGTAAGTCTTCTCAGACCTATGTTTAGAATTCCTGTTCTGCTCTTCCCAACTCTTTATGGAGGAGCTTCCTTAATAGGCAAACTTTTAGCCCCCACAGAGTTCGTAGGCCAGGAGTTCAACAGCTCTACCTCCTGTTGTGTGAAGAACAACTTTTTCTTGTTTAAGTACTCTGATTTTTATTTCACCTCTATTTTGTGCAAGCTTCAGCCTTACGATGAATTCAAGTCTTTAAAATTTAATTTTCTATAGGAAAAACACAAGATAGCCAAGGCCTGCTAATAATTATGACAGCATGACAAACTTCCCCTCCAAACCTCAACCTAATACTAACTGTAAAAGGGGGTGCTTTTTTCCCCATTGGATAATTATTTTTATACAATGTTTCTTTAAAGGCACAAATAGGATTTACATGTCTAATCCTCATCTTACTTTTTCAAAAGAAACCAGGTAACCAATCAGTTTCTCTTTAATCTTCAGATATTTCACCTGTGGTCTTCTCCATCAACCTAATTTGGACTTGTCAGCCTTGCATTGCTCTCCCTACCAGGTAACACAAGCACAGCTATGACCTTGCATAGCTTGGTGCACAGCAGAAGTAAGGTATCACCAGCTTTTGGCACCAAAAGAGTAAGAAATGCCTGTGGAAACTGCTGTTATGTACGTGCATATGTTTGTAGGAGACAGAGAAATTAGATTTCGGATTCATATTCCTGTACATAGGGTTGAGAACCGTATCTGTTTCTTTTTACCGGACCAATATAAAAAGTCAACTGCTACAAGTTCTAAGAAAATACAGGCAGAGAAACACTTTCTAGAAGTGAAAATAAACATGAAAAAGCTAAGTATGTTACTATAACTAAGGGTTATTTAAGGAGTTATCATGCTGAAACATTCATGCACATAGAAAGAAATCACACAGATGTATTAAATTGTAATAGTTCATATTTACAGTTCAAGCATCTTCATATATAGAGAATTAAATCCAACATCCAGCATGCACAACAAACACTTCATTATTGAGGGAAAAAAGGCAGATGACTGACAGCATACAGCATTTCTTCACTTGCAAATACCTCATTGAACATGGGTAGGTATTCCCACAATCAGTCCTGAAGAATGCAGAAAATATCTATAACTGAATATACAAATCTAGCATTTGTTCAGTGGATCCAAATGCTAATTTCCACTGGCACCACTTGCTTTTGTTATGGTACACCACACCACAGTTAGTTTACTGAATTACTGTACATTAAGACAGAGTAAAAAGGTAGAATGTGGAATGGTACAATGACAGATGTTCTGTTCGGATGAGCTTTTACCGTACAATGAACACCATGCACTGTTTATTGTAGTAGTCACATATTGGCCTGTTCTTTTTCCAGAAACATGAAGCCAATTATGCCACTCAACACAGTGGGAATAAGGTAGTTTTTATTTTCTACCTTTGACCCTTTTTTAGCTGGACTTATATTTTCAGAGGAAGGTTCAGTTGAGCTGGTAGGTGATGGCAGGTTGCTAGAAGAATTGGATCCCTTGCCACTCTCTCCATACCATGTGAATGGTACACAGTGTGGGAGAGAGGAGGATCGCTCTGCCAAAGATTTAGTGTTTGCTGACTTCTGCAGCATCTCTCTGGTGGTCCTGTTTAAGAGAAAGGAGCAGGAATATGTGTTAGATTATAACATAAGAGAAAACAAAACGCTACAGAGGCAGTTAATTGTAAAAAGATTGACTCCCTGTTAATTGTGACTAAAGAACTGAGTGGCACACAGCTAGTAGGGGCATGCCTGAAATCTCTCAGCAAAAGAAGAAAAAAGTGGGTTCTTTTGATACTTTTTCTAACTCAAGCTCTCTTAGACAACACACACCCAGCAAACAGAAACAGACGCCAGCTGAAAATGCCTATACTCCCACCGCGCGGATGTGAACCAGCTCCAGTCAAGAAGCCACATGTTGTGTTGGTGCATTTCTGAGCCCCAGTGGAATCCCAGCATGATTAAATAGATTAGCCTCAGCACTGACCCAAGTGGGCTCTGGTTCCCAGAGAAGGTCTGGCTTGAATTTCAAGCACAGACAGAATGAATCAGGTGCATCTGTATCCATCTATGGAGATGTGCCTTTGTTACAACAGTTAAATACTAATAGAGTATTATTATCTTGATTTTAAAGTTATCAAATATTAAAAATATTAATACAGAAAACTTAAATAAGCACCTATGTGATATTATCAGCTTCTCTCTTTGTAGTAGCAGATTGCAGTGGATAATGTGATCAAGACAAAGGTAACAGTTATAAAATAAAATGTCTAAATTATTTGCTGAATATATCATGTCAACAGGACAGTATGTAAATTAAAAATAACTATGCAAAGTGTCTGACTCAAAGAACATATGCATATGCCATATTCTCATATTATATATTACTGTTCTAAGAGCATTACACTTCCACTGCTCTTAGCAGCCATCAGTAAATTGCATGTATGTAAATCTCCCCTCAACTTCTACCACTAGAGCTTTGTATATTGTGAAGCCTCTTCTCTGTACGGATGAAACTGAGGTTGTCAAAGGGCCCCCTCCAAGGAAGCAGCAGAAGAATGCTCCCTCCCTTTAGCAACATAAAGAAAGGTAGATGTTTCTGATCCAGTCCTGTACCCCTCCCTCATCGTCTAATCTTGCTTGAAAGTAGAAAATAAAAACAAATTATACTGCCCGAATTACCTAGCTTCAGGCAGGGGAATATATGCTTCTTATTTAAATGGGGAATTCTATTTACACATCCTGAGTGCTGTTTTTTGGCAATGGCAAAACAATGCATGCAACATCCATCTGACAGCATGATTAATTCTACATCAATCAGTTGCTGTAATGGACATAATTATAACAGGATGCTGTCTTTTGATCATCATCTGCCTTCTTTCAAGGAGTTTATACAGCTTTGGACTGTAGAGAAAACATCCTCACATTTCTTCTGAGGCAAATTCTTCAGTGTTAGTAACAAAGGAAGTGACAACGGGTGTTTAAAAAGTTATACTGAAATAGTAACATTCCAGTTGACAAAGGCACAGTGAGAATTACAAATGCTTATAAATTTTGACTTTGCAGGCAGTATTAAACTTTGGTTTTAGTAACTGTATCCAAACTCAGAAATATTAACAATACAAATAACTGATTTATCAAATGGTCTAATAAGCAACTGATCTCTATGCCGAGATCTGCTTTCGCTAAGGAAGATACCTATAGGATCTCACAAATGTCTGTAACGTACTATGTTAGTATACGGAACACATCAACTTCTTACAAACAAGTATACATTCATGTCCCCAACCCTGTGGCTTGGTATTTAAATGCTACGTGATGTTTAATATCCTGCTAAGGGCACTAACTGCCTTACAGCTATGGACATGGAGAGAATTTGCTTTAACAAATCTCTTCCTGTCACTAGGGAAATCGAGCAGTGAATATCACTAACTCCAGGTCACACTGCAAGCAGACACACCAGTGGAACCAACTGGAACAGGTTTTCTGACACCAGTGCAGCGGCAACGGCTGCTGCCTAAGATCACTGAAGATCCTGCCAGATATTTGCAGGATACAAATGTACAAATGTATGCTGAGACAGAACATTGCACTTCAGTACAGTGTGCCTGAGGGAGCAAGTCTAAGGTTTCTTTTGCTTTTCTGATTTTACAGAGCTACACAATATACTTGTCACTGGGTGTCCATATATTAGACTGTCAGCAAAACTCCACAAACGGCTACATACTGGTTTTCCACTGCAATGATTTTCTGAGCAGCGTTCAAAGTTTGCTTTCCTCCGACAGCTCTTTTATCATGTAGGTTTTCTTTTGCACTGTTTTACGTGCAGAGAGTTTTTGAGTTGCTATGTCTTTTCTAGACTTTTGGAACGTGTTAAGTTTGCTTAGCACTCCTGACATTAATTTGTCTTCCATACCTGGAACCAGGTATCACCCCCTGTAGCTGTGATCTTGTCAGACTCATCAGTACATGAGCAGAGACCTTCAGTAATAATCTACACTAGCTTTTGCAGAGAAGAATGCTTCCTGCAATTTTGAACATTCATTTATTTACTCAGAGTCCAGATGCTGGTGATACAGTCTCATTAGATCTCACAAGGAATTCACAATTCCTTCACTGAGAGTTGGTGATGTGACAAATGCAGTCAGCATTTTTCCTATCTATTTTGAACTCACGATGTTCATCTTCAGAAACAAACCCTTCTGAAAGCATTCCTGATGTGGGAGCTGTGAAGCTGCAGTGAACAGCTGCTGCCCATCCTCACTCTGTTTTTTTTTTTTTCAAAAAAATATGTGGAATTGTGTCAAGATTTCTGGTTCATGGCTATTATTAACTCACTGTGTGTGCACCTTATAGGCCAGCTCTGATAACCTATTTCTGGAAATCCCATCAATGGATGCAACAGTAGCAGTGATGCCACGATATTATAAGCCTCGAAGTATTTTTAGATTATATGTTAGTCTGTCATTACTGAACAAATCTAGGTTTGTAAGCTCAGAAGGTTATGTCAAAGCTTAACACTTATTTATATGAAGTCAGTGGGACTGTTAATGTTCCCATCTGCTAGGATGATTAGGTTTTTCCAATGTTTCTGGCATATCATTTCTTGCATTCTCAATCTTTTACCCATACCTACTGCCATAGGTCACCCTAATAGCTTCTTTCTCTTTCCGCTTCTTGCCCTTGTTTGAACTCCTTCTCAAGGGAGCCCTACAAGAATATTAGAAAACATCAGGAAACATCTTTGAAATTTTACTTTCAATCCTTTTAATGAAAAAAATAAATATTTTAAGTAACAAAATGCTTACCCAAGATCTGCAAGTTTTCGCTTTAGTTTTTCTGTATGCCCTATAATAGGGCTAGTTGTTCTTGCTGCCTGAGCACATGTGGCACCATCTAGGATACATTTGTACATGGAAGAATGTACATTATTATTTTTAATTGCTGATAGCTATTCCACTTTCCATCCAGAACAGTTTGTGTATTTTTTCATAATTAGATACACATACAGGTACACATGTGTGAGTACACAATTTAATTAGGTGAATTCTTCTAATTTTTAAGAAGATGGTGTGAAGAGGAATAAAAATAAAGAAATACTTTCAGAATTTGAAAATATACATGAAGACATCTTATTTTAATTGAAGAAAATGAAAAGTTAATTTTGGTTGAGTTTTAATGAGTAAGTCAAGCAACACAAAGATTTACAAGTAAACATTACAGTGAAGCTGTTTTTAAACTCAGCAGTAGCCGCTTAAGTTTCCTTTTACAGAACTCACTTGCTATGTATGCTTTACTTCCAAAATGACTCCTGAAATACTTCCTTGAACTTTACAGCCAAGGGTACCTTTTATGATGGACATGCTAGGTAATAGTTATCTATTTAGCTTGAACATCTTTGTTAAATAAACATTTAACTTGAAACCCAAGCATTCTGAATTAAAAAAGAATTAAAAGTAGCTTAGTTAATAAATTTGCCCTGAGATGTCTATCAATTTTTGATCTCTTCTACAAACACTGTTAAAGCATAAAGAGGAAACAGCCTGCAGTACCTATAAAGCCAAAACAATTAATCTGAGTCTGCAAAACATCCTATGAAATCTATATGGAAGCTAAAAGAAAACACACAGCAGCTGAAAAATTTAGACAGTTTCTGTGATTCTTAAACATAAAGACTGTCCCCCAAATACTCTAGAGGAAGCAAATGAAGGTCAGTCATTCATGCCACTTTTGGTCTGGTTACTTTAACAATGTGACCTCAGATGTACAGTGACTTTTAACTGAAAGCACTGCTGGGTTTGTGCATTTCTCTTACTGTAACTGACATAAATTAAGCCCTCGGAATTAACCCCAAATACCACAGCACTATCACAGGACAGTCAACTATGTGTACAGAACTTTGTATGTTGCTTTTAATACGTGGCCACGTTTTCATTCAAGTAAAAAATTCAGTGCGCAACTGGTTCATAAATCCTGGGAAAAGCAGGAAAATAAGACTCTTGCAATACCCACACTCTAAAAGCCATACTATTTCTACCAACACAAGTCCTTCTGTTAAAAAAAACATTCAAGAACAACTGACAAGTAACCTCATGCCAAAAAAGCAAACAAACAAAAAAGTAATACGAAGAATGACAAAAGCAAGGCAAAGTCTCCTGAGAAGAAATCCATTCCCCAGGGAGGCTGAGAACTTTAGGCAATGCACGCTTTGCATCAACCCTATACTGTGCACACTCCTCTCCTGTGTCCTATTATGGTTCCTCTTTCACCTTTAAAGCATACTTATAATGCATACCACTGTGAAAATTGCCGCTTTCAAGAATAAAAGTCATAATGTTTATTTTCACATTAGCTATTCACAGGCAAGTGGGGCTTGGGGGCCAGGGTGTGGTGGGCTTTTCTGCAAAACTTCTCAAGGAAAGTAAATGAACCTATAAAGTACACTGCTTTTGTGGTGGGCAAATCACGAAAGCATTTAGTAGCTGGAGGTTCTGCTGCTGTAGTAGAAGAAATAACCTGGAGCGCTCAGCAGGGACACACAGCAGCTACCTGGTATGGCAACTGTCTGTTCAGGTCCTTGCATCACTATGCTCCCACTCACATGCAGCTTGGCCCAGCCAGGGCTTCTGAATAATGATGATTTGCTGGGAAAGACATTCATGCTGACTCTGGGATACAGTGGCAGATGGATGGGCTAGGTCCCAAGACCAGCTTCAGTGGCAGAGTAGATTTAAATCTACAGGGTCTTGCACACATGGAGGTATGCAGTGCTTGGTGCGTGGCCATGGCCACGAACCAGGGCTGCAGGGGACCACCCTGGATGGGTGCACCTTCCCCGACTCCTTGTAGTTCTTCAGAGAGGGTGAGGGAGAGCCGGTTCCTCAGAATAAATCACACAGAAGCTGTTTAATCCATCACTTTCAGCCTCAAGGAGCTGGTGTAAGTAATCTGTGGCTGATGGGTGTGGAAGGAGACCAGACCTAACTTTCTTCCCCAAAGTCACAAAACAGCTGCGCCAGCCTCACATTAGCAGAGTATTGCCCAGAGGGGTCACTTCAGCTGTCTTGTCAAAGGATGCTGTTGCACAAAACAGGCAGAACTGAAGAAAATAAATTAATCATACACATACATGAAAAAGTTGTGCTTAAAAGGTGAACAAGCAAAATTCCTCGTCATTTTGCAATGAAACTCATCTCATGCCACTTCAGCTCCTCCCACAACACTGCAGGATCTCATAAGAAAAAAAAAGACAAGTGTAAGCTTGCTAATGCTCACTTTTGCTAATGAGAGATTAATCAATGGACAGACCCTACCCGAACACACTGAACAAATACAGTGGCCCTTTTTATTTTCTGACTTGTAAGAGTTTGACAGCCAAATTAATAATCAACTAAAATAGTATTGCTACAACACTTGTTGCCAAACAACTGCTTTAGGATATTTCTTTTTTGTAGGACTTATTAAATGCAAATTTTCCATTTGAAACTAAATTGCTCTGGTTTAATTTTCATGTACTCATCAGAACCTGGATATACCCAAAAGGACTGGTTGTTAACAGTCACAGTGGTGAAAGCATGACACCAGTATTTAGACAGAGATTATTTTTCACACCTAAATTGGAAAGAGTGGCACAGTGGGTGGAATACAATACCCTATTCCTTACACTACAAGGCTAGTCTCCACTAATTTTTTATCAAGAAATTTTTCATACATCAGTTGGAAATTCAGGATTTACGACTTCACTGATAAACCAACCATACACTCAAGCTGAAGTACGAGTTTGGAAAGTCACTTTCTTATGTTCACACCCTTATTTTTACTTGCAAAGCTCAAATACCGAATTTAACTTTGATTAATTAACAATTATACAATTAGAAACTATACAGTTAGACTAGCAATTTCAGAACCCATGTAAAAATGCTAGCATATATTAACCTATCCTAAATTCAACAAAACTTCATTAGTCTGTCTTCTAGGAATCTGTGAAAGCTCTGTATGAAGATGAAGAAAAAACAGGTTGTAAATCAGTGCCAAGTCTTTTCAGACACACAAACAAAAATCCTCAACAAATTGTTCTTTTCAGCTAATTTAAGTAAGCCAAAGTCTGTTATGAACCTATCCAGACCTATTCCCACAGTCCTCACTTACAAACATTTTTTATCACATATTTTAGCTTATGTGACAGTTAGAGAACGTTATGGCAAGGTGCATGGCTAAGAATGATGAAGTTGTATAAAATCCTATTTTTGACTTCACAAGACATCTGAAAAAGAGGACTCAGCATTCTGTGCCATATAGTATTGCTAATGCATTTAATAACCTGGTATGTGAGACATGTACCTGAGCTAGGTATGACTGCATCACATTTTATCCAGCTTACATCTACAGAATCTGAATTAAATAAATACCAATGTGGCTAACCTCCCCAACAAATTACTCGATTTTTTTTTCTGTAAATGAAGAGCCTCCAGACACTAACCTGTTGTTTAATCTAGACTATGCTGCCTCTCAGCACTTAAAAGCTACAATCTGTTATTCTTGCTGTACACTCCTTTCCCCACCCTCCAAAAAAAGCACCTAGCAGTGCCAAAATCACACAGTTCAAGTAAGTACACTGTGTTAAGCATGTTTCTACTACAGAAATGTCCCAAGGTCCATCAATTTTGTTTTTTTAGAACAAAATACAAGATGTTCTTAAAGGCAACTTCCCCCTAGCTTTTTCAGTGAGTTCTAAGACAGAAAAAAAAAAAGAAAGGAAGCAGTTCCCGATCTCATTTTACACTTTGTTCTTTCCTTATACCATCATACAAGGTCATTTGTAATTTTTTGACTTCCAGGTAGACAAAAGAAGTTATGGGATTATGGCCTTCTTGTTGCTAAGGTCCTACTACACAACAAAAGTTCATAAAGTGGATGTAAGTGAGCAAAATGATGCATCAATTTATTGTAAAAAATAGTAATACCTTTATCCTGTAAAATATTCCTGCCAGCTGGGTGATGCAAAGGAGATGCTTCAGAGCTGTGGCCAGATTTTGAAGGAGAGGAAAGTGGAGTGTCTCCCTGAGCATGAGGGGAAAGGACACCTCCTTTGTGGTGCTGTCCTTCTTCTTGGTTTTCAGTTAGGTTGTCAAGTGAGATTGCTGCACTGCTAGCCACAGGGGAGAGGGAGGAAGCACCAGAATCTGATGCTGGTGAGGATGCTCTCATGCATAAGGGCAGTGGTGATTTTGAAATGTGCATGGGACTACTGTAACTGTTTGACGGCTGTTGGTATAAGAGATTATAAAGCAGGTTATACCATTTAGTAACCAATCAGAGCAAGGTTTACTTTGAACATGCAATTCTTTTATTCATTATTTAGCCTTTTATTTGTATGAAACGCTTTAGCAATTCATGCCATTACCTTTTGATACCACACACAGTGTTGTTTATTGGTATTTGCTTTCAGATGGAAGTCAGAATAGGACAAAACAATGAGTGAATATCATATCAATTGTGTTAACAAATTAACAAATAGAGAAACGCACAATTCAAGTTCCTTTCACCTCCTGCATAAATGAAAGGACTCACTCTGCATTATAAAGCACACATAAATCAGAAAGCCCAGGATACCTGTTAAAAAAACCCACAACAAAACCAAAAAATGAGGTGTGCTGACTCAAAGGAGACCGGACTCACACATCACTCAAGGACATTCATAGCATACTGGCCACAGAGGAATAACTACTGCCTGTGCTACAATGAAAGGACAAAGACAGAGGATGAAATGACTTACAGGGGCAATCTAGCACTCCACAGGAAGCCTAAAAGAGAGGGTAGAGTCCTTCTCACCTTTCGTTCAAGGCTGTCCTCTCCATCAGTTGAACTGATGCTATCATACAGCCTTGTTCTAGAAGGCCTCTGCCGCTTGTTCTTCACTGAAAGCTGAGCTCGAGTCTTCAGAGCTTTGGAGTCCAGTCTCTCCGTTTCCGGCACTGCTTCATTGAAATCTGTATGGAAACATGATTTGAAGCTACTTAACAGAGGAATCTTTCCTACTTTTTTCTAAGACAGGACCTGCAATTTTGAGTACATGCACTTTACATGTTTTACTTGTACCTGTATCTTCATTACTGTTGAAGTACACATGCAAAAAAAAGGTTATTTGTATAAACCATTAACAAGTTTATCTGTACAGATCCAGTAAGAGCATAGCAAAGAATCAACTGCAAATACTTAAAAATTCAGCAAATGATTCCCCCTGTTATGTGAAGGACCACACAAAACCAGCTGTACTAGCTGAGAAAGCAGGTCCACTTAGACTCCCTCAGAGGGACTTGCATGTGCTTGGCCTGCAGAGAGTTCTCCTCCATCAGGGCAGAAAGCAAAGGAATCCTCATCTCACTGCTCTCTGACAGACATTTCCCAGCATCTGATGAATATACCAATTTAGACCCAGGGGACCAATTAATTTATCCCCAACTCTGCCCTTTTAAGCCACTTGAGGAGGGGTGACTGGACTGCCATTTTTTTCCCACAGCTGCCCCACTCAGCATTTCCCTTATAACTTCACCAGTTTTGCAGGCTGCTTGTCGAATTACAGAAGAAATATCTAGAGCAGTCCTCAGGCCGCTCTACATTTTAGCATAATCAGAATGGCTTACAAATTCAAAGAACATTACTTGTTCTCTCTTCTACTGAATGTCCCCCAAAATAACCTTGCACGCTATGTGCAAATTATGAGCAAGCAACGTCTGCAGTCAGTAGCACACAGAGAGTGATACAGGTAGTATCCAAATAATCAGATAACCATTTGTGATTGGATTGCTTTACAGGCAGCCTTTCACAGGATTATGAAACAACTGTTAAACTCATTCCTTTGGACCTACAGTGAAACACCTTGCTTACTCTATCACACTATCCCTCTCGCAAGGGGACAGCAGAGGAATCTCAATCCTCCTCTGGATTCTGAGGTCATCTGTTTTTCAAAGTTCTATGTGACAATACAAATAAGGTGCCTCAATTGTTCACCCCAATTCTTCTGTAAGTAAAAGCATCTTTTTATTAGCAGCTGGCAGTCTCATTTGTTACTTCTTCCCTTGCCACACTGTCCTCAGAACCATTATCTCCTCTTGTAGATTCTTCTCTCTTTTATTCAGAGGTCCTTCAAACTCTTAAAATTTACGTAAACTTAAGTAAAACACCTCTGTCAGAACGAACCATCGTGGTCCCTCATACAGATTGATATGAGAGACCTAACACAAACACAGCCTTGCCTCGCTTGTACTTGGATCACATCAGAAGACACTGCCAAGCCCCTTTCCTTAAGCAGGAGTCTGGAGGACGCGATCATTACTGTAGTTATCACCATCTACTGCAGTTGTCTGGTTTCAGCTTTCCAACAGCAATATATTTTGGCAAAAGCATTAGCAAGGTAGTGTTACAGTTTTGCAGGAAGAACCCGCAAGTGCTGAAATAAATTTTCACTGCAACCAGCTGTCAGCGATGTTGCATAAAGTTTATCATGACAGTGAAAATGAAATGAAATTAATCCATCCAGAAGGTCCATGAAAGGCACCCTGAATCACAGCTGTTGAAGGCAGGAATGGGAAGGCCATGATCTGTACAAGAGCGAAGGGACTCTGTTTCTCTCTGATTAGAAAAACAACTATATTGTGTGGAGCAGGACATGGACTGTTAGATCTGTCATTATCCTGATCTAATAGCTCAAAAACTCTCTGAGAGATTTGCAGTAAGGCAGTAGTAATTATCCCAACAAAACCCAATGAAGAGTCACCAGAAGATCTGGGTGAAAGCCAGGAGATGTACTCGACTCTCCCACTTCTTAACTCTACAAGGTTGTTGTACTTTCTGAACATCTGGGCTTTCTGCAGATGTTGTCTTCTACCATATGTACTTTGAAAAAACAAAATAGAAAAAAGCCCCAAACCCCAGTGCTGCATTGTTTTTATATACTATCAGAAGAGAGCTGGACAGTGTCACTCTGATGCTTACTCACTATCGTCTCTGTACATATAACTTTCTGCTGGAAAAATCATGAAAATGTAATTCTTTGGTTTTAAAGGGAAAGCAGTTTCAGATCCTTCCCCTTTCATCTACTGCCCAAACACCATTAAGTGATACATGAAAACTGGAGAAATATTTCATACAAAAAATGGAACAATGAAACCATCTTACCTGCCTAGGTTCAAAGCCACCCTATTCCTGAATGTCCTGTGAGCAAAATATACTGAACACTTCATATAAGGCTGGCCTTTACAAATAGAGCTAATGTAACTGCACTCTTCTCAGCTATCAATCATCCACTCAAATGAAATCTGAGTACTTCAGCAAATGTAACATTTTACAAAGCTGAAGTAAGACAAAACACATTTAAAAGGTGTTTCCAGACAAGGAATAGATTCTTTATGGTTTTAACTCTTTTTTTTTCCCAATCCTAATAGCACAAATCAAACCAGAATCCGTTAGATTTATTTACTTAAGTACTGCATTCATAACACACTAATTAATTAGAAGCTGATCTTACAGACATTTTTGCTTTAAACAAATATAAACGGAGACATCTTAGCCTCACTGAAGCCAATTAAGAAACTCTGACCAATTTGAGCAAAGCTGAGATTTTTCTCATTGCTTTCCATGGCATCCTGACCTTCAGTCTCAGAGAACGTGATTGCACCAAGGGTGGAAGTGACTCAGTGACCTACCACTACCACCGGAACGGAGAGCTCTTGCTCTTCCTCCTGCTGTCACAAACCCCTGGCTCTGAGTCCCCCCAGGATTTGGACTGCAGCTTGCTGATTCAAATGACTGACCCAGTAGAAACTATCAAATTTTAGTCTGACACGCCAACCTCTTCCCTTCTTGGTCAGTTTTCTGTTGTTTCAGTGAATCAATGTCTGCACAGAAGTGTGTACGTGCTGGAACAGGGCAATGAAAGAGGAAGAACCAGGTGGCTGGACAAAGGCAGGGATGGCATGGGGTCTCCCACTTCAACAGTAATGATCTCTTAGTTCAGCTCAAACTGCCTCTTGAAATCAGAGCCGCAGGTTGAGTTAGTATGCCAGTAAATAACTGAGGGGTAAGACTCATTCAAACTCATTTTTATTTTTGCAGATTTATGTTGTCTTAAAGCACTGCAAAGACTTCCAGTACCATGTTTTGCTTTTCTTCCTTGTGTATTCTACATTCAGATGACACTACAGAATCATTAGCATTGTCTGACTTGCAATTATGCTTCTGCTCTAACTACTCGACAGTATAACTGCACATTGTCATGACTCAAACTGCTTATATTTGTTCTTTCAGGTGTACACACTTCCATACATCCCTTCCTTTCACTGCCAAAATTATGCAAACTATGAACACAGCACTGCAAACAGTTATTCACAGAAGTGGTCGTATTGGCCGTGTCAAAGCAAAATACCATCTGGGCCTGGAGCTTACTGCTCCCTCCACCCCAGAGCTGGGCTGCTCGCACTCAATGGCAGCTCTCTGTTGCGCTGCAGGTAACTAACCGTGGTTCAGCCTGCTGCAAAGAAGAGCTCACGCAGCGTCAGTAGGGGCTTCCCTCCTTCCATGTCACAGCTGCACTTAAGGTGGGCTCTCATCCTCGGGTCATGTGGATCTGGACCCGAGCCACAACCCACGGACAGACTTCCCGGCTTGCCCTCAGATCTGCCTCACCACCATGAACCTGCCTGGGATCCCGGCTGACCCTGGTTTCCGTCACTGGACCTGCCCTGCTTGCCACGCTTGGGTGCGGTGGGACTCGGCTGCTGTCAGGTGGTCTCTGCCCCAGCCACATGTGCGGTCACGCTCGGTCTCAGCTCCTTCTTCTGCAGAGAGCCACCGGCCCTCGCGGCTCCCCAGCACAAACACACACCTGACGTGTTTCTCTAAGAATCTCCCAACCCACTGAGGAGCCTGATAAATCTCTCACATACAAGTCATAACAGGTTTTATTTTGCTCTCGAAGTCGATGTAATTAGACTTTCTTTCAGCAGGCGTTCAACCACTTGACTCCAATGGGTTTCCATCTGAATTATTTCAGTACCACTGCGGAGCGGGAAAGAGCTCGCCTGTCTTCCCTCTGTTTTTCAGTCATACAGGCTAATAGATTTCAAAATCTCCTTCTGTGAACTGATGCACCCCTGGGTATCCCAAGGCACCCAGAAAGTATAGCCATCAAAGCAGCTTGAATGGGCATTTGCACAGAGATGAGCAAATACTGTCAAAGCCTGCATCAGCACTGAACTGTTTAGATTTCAAACCACTGACTCCGACCTGTAAACAGCTTGATTCTCTACTGCAGACACAGCTCATGACCACTAAACCAGAAAGCTACAATGCACTTTATCTATTTTTCTGGACTCTCAGAATAAATCACATATTTGTAAAAGAAACACAATCCTCGGGCTTTTAGTATTCCCTGGCAAGGCAAAGCAAGAACTCCGTGGGCCATAATGGATTTGATTTTCTCCTTCTAACTTCCACGGATGTTACTGGCAGCCCCTCAAACTCAGTATGAGGTTATGTTACAGCCTGAGGAGTCGTAGAGTCTGGCATGATGCTAAACATGGCCAGAGCCCCTGCAGTGGCAGGGACAGCTATGCTCGTACACATGCGACCACCAAGTTGCATCCCTTACTTCCCAAATCTATTACCATGCAAGAATGTAATAAACACTTCAGATCACATTGAAGCAAAAAATGTACTTGGCATCATTTTAATTAAAATATACATTTTTACATAACCAGAATTTTTGAGGGAAGACAGACCTGCAAACTTCACGGGATGTGGCTGTGCACATGCAGTCCCACTCCACAAACCTAATGATGAGGCTTGATAAAGAAGCGCATGTTATACTCGCCAAACAAAAGCCAGAAAAGAGACTGGAGCGCTTGCATGAAAGACGGTGTGCACAATACACTGCACCCGGAGGAACTCTGCTCACCCTGCAAAGACATTGTGGACATCTCCCCCGCCCTTTATAGCTCCTCTGCAAACATCCACAGGTTGATTAGTAAATACACTAATTATTAGTGTTTAGTATTACTAGACAATGGCAAGTCCTTTTCTTAAAAGGTTCACACAAGGGTGATATGGAGACATAGGCTCTTTGTCTGCAGAGCAAGTATCACTACATTACAGTCTGATACAGACTCTGATACAGAATTTACTGGAAAAGGTATATGGAAGTCAACGAGTGCTACAGCACGTTTAGGGATCTCTTTATTTAAAAAGAGGGCTTTTCTTTTTCTTTTGTTAAAAACACAAATCCAGCCTGGAATCTAAGGTCTAACTAGGCTTTTTCTGCTTTCAAAAAATCACTGCTCATTGTCTATTTTTCCTAGCAAATAATTTGTGTTTGTATTCAGGTGGTTAAACTTGGGCATTTAAATTCACAGATCATCTATTCTAGCTCTCAGAAGTACTGAACACTGGTAACATTTCTCCAGGGGAATGTTTTAGCAGTGAAAAACAGCAGCTCTTGGAAAATGAAAATTTTCATGCAAATATATCAGTTGAAAAATATAATTTGAAAGTACTGACATGCAGAGTTTTAATGCTATACAAAGGAATTTTCAAATTTTTAGAAAGAATTTTACAAATAACTGGGTTTTTTTACATGTAGAAATTCCTGGATTTCAGCTCTTGAGCCATATATGTGTGTTGACATTGTTACAACAGTAAGTGTAAACATAGGTTTTGTGAGTCAGGTAAAGAAAACACACTTTCCCCTCCCGATGCAAACTACTGAAAGGCTTTCTGTTAACAGCGTTGCTAAGTATTAAATATTTTGTAACACTTACTGAGTCTCTATGGCAGAAATTCAGACTTTCTCGTCATCCTGAGTGCTTTTCTGAACTTCAGAGACTTCAATATAATAAATACTTGCTAGAAAGAAACATCTCTGTGAAGATTTGTGGAAACCAATTCCACAAGGTCTGCGTATCACCCAAGTGCTGTTTCAGCAGGACTAGCTCTCTTTTATACACATACTTTGTTAAAAACATAATTCATATTGATTTGTTTGTAGTGCAATATTCAGTTTGGGTCCACACATGAAATAACTGCTAAAATATCAATTTTAATAAAACACCTCTGTGCTTGCTAGAAATTAATTTATTTGGTAATGTGATGCATTTTTTTTCACCAGAGAAATAAATAATATTATAGTTTATTTAAAAGGAAAACCTATATAGGAACAGAGCCTAGTGCTCCCTTGTCAGAATCCCAACACCTATGACACCTGATTTCACAAATGTTACTAAATACACGGTAAGTATTGCTCCTGCGCCAAACAACTTTGTTCCAAGGCTGTGGACCTAAATTCAGCTTTAATTTTGCATATACTTCCACAGCGAGGAGCCACTTTCAATTACAGAACTTTAACTAAACCTGTGGAAGTTATCTGTATATTTTCACTGGCACAGCCTGAAAAATGCAAAACAAGTAAAGGTTACAGTCACCCTGTTACAGCATCTATCCAGATCTCAGTGTTGCCACAAGTTGTTTTGGTTCTTTGGTAATGTAGAACAGTCTCACAAGTCTTATGCTGTAAATCAGGCTGTGGTATAGCTGAATAAGCTTTTTAGTTAATGTGCTAGCAAAGAATTTGCATTTTATTCACAAAAGGCTCCATCCTGAGAAATGCTGAGTGCCACCTACATGGTTCCTTTTGACGTCTGTACCAAGGTGGGATCAGAACCTGCAGAGATCCATTCAAAACAGTAGATTTAACACTGTTTTTCTCATTCTGGTAACTTTGTTCTTGTTTGATCTTTGGTGGTTGAGTAATTAAGGACAGATTTAGGAACACAGGAGAAAACACAATTTTCTCCTACTTTATTAACATAACAGAAGCATTGAATTAAACCTAAATGTTAATGGCATCCCACTGAAAGCTTTAAGAAATCAATAATGATCTTTGCTTTATTAGCACTTAGTCACTTCCATTTCTTTAAGAATATACATTGTACAGCTATTCTGGGACTCTATATGGGCATTATTTGGTATAACCCTGATACAGCTGTCATTAGATACTGAATTTTGGAAAAGTAACAACATCCCTGCATTATTAATTGTTTCTTTTAAATCCTAAATGATAACCATGCTATTTACATACATATTATTAGGAGTTATGGTTTGGTTCAAACAAACCTTGACTTAAGCCATCCAGGCAGGACACTTGCTTAGTATCTAGATTTTCCACTGGATCTCCTCTAGAAACTTCTCCAAAAGATGTCTGCCTTTCAAAAATGTTGTTGTTATTGTTAACCTGGCTCCCGTTTTGCTTCATTAGCCTGAAAACTTCTGCTTCCAAGTCTCGTATCTGAAAGAAATACAACACAGTGTTACCCATAACACACACACACGTCTATTAGATACCGTTTTTTTCCAGAGTATCAGATAGAATTGCCTCATTCTTCAAATATGAGAGTAAATATTACTCACGCGGGCTTGTAAGCCTTGAACCTCTGCAAGGTGTGCTTTCTCCAAATCTTCTATCTTCTTTCTTTCAGCTTCCTGGCGTTTGATGAAGTCAAGTTCTCTTAGGGAAAAAAAGATGTATTTGCTGTCATCAAAGCAATCAGATTCAAACAGAAAAAGAAATGTGCTGATATATCTTAAGCTATGCATCAGAAAAATCTGTTCTTAAATAATTTATTAATAACCTAGTAAGAAGTATGAAACTCCAATTAGGACAAAACCCTAAACAATTACTTAGTCTAAGTGAATATGATAGGTGAAGATATAAAAATGGTAAGAGGAATTTATTTGGGGAAAAAAAAAAATCTCAGTTGTTCTAATTGATAATCAAAACAGTTAAACTAATTTTTTCATAATCTGTATTTACAATGAAAACAACATTAGCTTAGTTTATGCTGTGTTCTGTTATAGAAAATAGAGCAATATTTCTGTTTTATTGGAGTATGACTGCACTCCTTCACAGAAAGGACATCCGTAAATTTCCAGGTACAAATCTAATTTTCTAGCAAGCTATAAGGAAGTCTGTTAGGTGATTTTAGGAGTCTGAGATAATTAAAAACAACTGACTAGATCTTTTACTAATATAAAGCAGAATAACAACAGAAAGGCTATCCAAGCTCATTCTAGCTATTTTCCCTATTTCTTTTTATTTTGAAAATCTCAGACTTTAGTGATAGAAAGCACACTAGATGCCAGCTAGCTCTGGAACAGTCATGAAATTCCAAGATGGGTAATGACATTTTGACTATCTAAACCCCTTTTTAATGGGACAGGATATTTACTTCTGCACTCCCAGTTGTCACTTGACATTACTGTATGTTTTTGAGTTTTCTTCTTTAAATGAGTGTATTTCAGCAGAAAATGAAAAAGTTGCTGCAGAAAAAGAAATTTGGGGCAATGGAAGCTGTTATAGAAACGTAAGATGTTATTATTCTTGCTAGCCATCAGGGAGAGGGGACCACATGAAACAGAAGGGGCCAGGTAATCATCAGTTAGCTCAACTCAGCTCAAACATTCTTGGCATCTACGAGAAGAAGAAAAATAAAATGTAAAATGTAACAAAACAATTTTCTTCTTGATGTTACATTAGTACACAGCAGGAGTGAATCCAGCTGACACAATACCAATATAAATTGCTGCAAACCTTGCTAATCAAATGCTTTACTATGATTACTCTTGGTTGTTTGCAACCACATTGAGTCATCCAGTAATTCTGAAACATTCCAACTTGGAGTACTACAGACTAAGTCTTTATTTAGTTACAGCATTATTTTTCAACAATACTAAACTAATACTTGAATACTACTAACATTTTTCCATAATAAAGAGCCTGTGTTTTTCATGAAAAAAAAAAAAAGTGAAAAATAGTGTTTACCTTACAGGTGTTTAATAGTGGGTTTCATATTTCAAAATATATCACATATATGTTTCCTATCTGGCCACTAAGTCATTTGCCGAGCCTGGCGTAGCTGCTTACTTTTGCTGAAAATCCTTGATTAATTTCTTTGCCTTGTTATATTTCTTCTCCAGAGCCTGATACTGGCTTTGCGTCTCCTTGAGGTGCTCATTCACTGTGTGACACAGGGTTTGTGCCTCAATCCAATAACTCTCTAATTTCATCATCCTTTCCTTATTCTCCTCAATGTTCTGCTGGAGTTGGGTCTTCTCCAATTCCCACCTCACCTTCTCATTCTCAGCAGCCTGCAGCTGAACGAGAGTGGAGATGCAGTCAGTAAAAAGCTGCAAAGTGCAGCCTAATAGTTTAGGATTAATTCAAACAACATGAACAGTGAAAATCAGTAAATTATTAACTATAATAGTAATATGCTAGCAGTGAAAAGAGCATTCCAGGACAAAGAAAACAGGCTGATACATACATTATTCTTCCTCATAAAACAAAGCAGAGCCTTTGCTCTGTGTTCCAGTGCAGCCTCTATGCTTCTCTGGCTTATACTAACACACTTTAAAAATGTCAACAGTGGAGTTCTCAGGCAAACTGCAGGGTTAATCATTCAGCACTGGGGATGCATTTTGCTCTATGCATGTGGCTCAGGTGTTACAAAACTTTCATCCACTTTCATAAAATGATGAAATCTCTTATTTTTTGGGGGGGGGGGAATCTGATTGCCAGGTTCTATATTTGATTTAAGAACAATTTAGAAAATAGGAAAAAAAGCCAATTGCATCTAATCTATCTGCTTTTTTACCCGTATTAGAAATTCTACTGAATTCTTACAATGTCTGTTTTCATGTCATAATCTTGCTTAATCTAGAAAGCCAAACAAAAGAGGTTGGAGCATAATTCAAAATTTAACATCAGGTCATAACTTAGAATCTTTTTTCATTTAAGCAAGCACAGAGTTTTGCATCCAATACTGAAACTGTGCCAGAACTATTACAAGGGCAAAGAGAACCTGTTAGAAATATATTACTCTTGCTTGCTTTAAACTTGCTTACCAAGTTGTAAATAGGTAATATGAAAAGGAAAATATGCCCTTCCTGTTGAAGATTTCAGGTGCTAATTCTGCCAAACACATCAGCACTGCTTAACTCTATGACCAGTGCAGTTCCACTGCTAGTTCCACTATTTAGCACCAATGAAGCCAAATGACTTCTTCCAAGTGACCTCAAAGAAATCTGAATTTTACTGCTGAGTTTATGATAAACATTAGCTCCTTTGTTAGTTTTTTTGTTAGATTTTTTTTTGTGTTAGGCTTCTCACTTCCCAGCTGAAGCTAGCTGCAGCTTTCAATGTTTGGTGCTGGATAAGGGTAGGTTTGTTCAGCAGCTTGTATATTTTACCTACTAGGACCTACAGAAAACAAAAAATGCCTTAACATCTCTGTTTACTTATCAAGACCGTCTAATTTGTTCTAGGCAGTTCTGCTAGCATCACGGATGATACACACACAAAGAAAATAAGTTGTTTGCAGTTTTATTAGTAATATACCTAAACTAGCCACATTTTCTTTGGCTCTACTGAAAACACTAGGTAAAGAAGTCCAACACAAAAAGGCACATTAACCCTAATCTTGCAAATGGATTTGCAGAGATGAATGTTTACACCCACGCATCACTGCCATCAAGTCAATGGGGCTTGGCACATTCCCAAGGGATTGACTGTGTGGCTCCGATTGCTAGATTGGAACTGGAAAGCAGAGGAAGAAAAGATTTCTGACTTTCTGAACTGAAACAGTACATCAGAAATTGTCCTTACAGAACATAGTTCCACTGTGACTTTCTTTTTAAAAGTAATTTGTGCAGATTTGATAAACAGTATGCAAAATACATGGTGAATGCAAATGTTGCTAGAAAGAAATAATAATCTAAAATGTTTTTCTGAAGTACCATTTTCTTTCTCTTCTATTTCCTTTATAAAGTACTCAAACTCAAAAAGAAGGATGTCATTATAAAACCTAATATTACTCAACAACTGAATTATCACATGACTTCCCATAAAGGTTATCCTAGTACAAAAAATACAATTCCTTTTTATTGCTATAGCAATAAATAACCAAGATGTTTTCTGTTCAACCGGTAAGCTTTTCCCTTTCTAGAGTATCTTTTAAAGAGAACTGCAACAATATGAAACAGCACTTTTTCTTCTGTATATAAAAAGTAATTTCTAATAAATACCTTTAAACAAATTAGGTTTTTTTAAAATGTCAAAAAAAGGAAACTAGCATAAACAGGATACTTTAACATCACTGTTAAATAAAAAACCTACTAACTTAGACTTGAATATTCAATCCAAATATAATTTAAAAACCTGAGAAAATGCATTAGAATTGTAAAACCAGAAATCTGCCATTTAGTCATTATGATACCCCTTAAAATGTATGTTTAATTGAAGCTACACAAGTTGGCAGTTTCTCTTAATAGCAGCACTTAAGATTTTACTTGAAACTTTGAATAGAGAATATACCCCAAGACAAGATTTAGCTGAGCTACCGTGCTTCTTAATCAGCCTTTAATAAGGATGTTGACTTCTCCACCCACATAAAGATACATGTCTTAAGATCTGATTTTGCAGAAGAGGAAAAAAACAGCATGTATTAACTGTATATTGATTCTTACCTTCGTCTTCAGCTTCTGAATTTCAGCTTCTGTAACTGCATGTTTGATTTGCAACTAAAATTGAAAATATAAAATAAACAAGTGAAGTCACAGAGAGTACTCCAGTATTTTTAAAGCCTGTGCTGCAAGTTGAATACCTTATTACACAGCAGAAGGCCTTGAAGAGTGCTGCAGTGCAGTAGATTGTAAATTAAAATGTCTAGCTTGCAAAATGACTCAGTCTGTGCAACCTAATTAAAGATAGGATGCGGTCTAACCACTCATAATTTCAAATCAGAACATCCAATCTGTTTAGCAAAACCAAATGTCTTATGCTTAAAAAATAGATGTTATCCTGCTGGGCTTTGCTCTCCTCTGATGTGAACGTGAAATACGTCCCAGTGCTGTCAGAAAGTCCCACTGCATTGATTAAAGCAGGCACGTTACAAAAAAGCAAATATGGAAATAAGTGATTTAACAACTCAAGAAGTCTTGAGGGAAGATTCCACACATTTATTTCATGCAAGAAAAAAGGTAAACTGATGCTATCCTTCTCCGGCATTAGCTGGAGTTATTCTGCTCAAGGTAGCTAATCTCAGTTGAGAGCAGTTACACAGGGAAACTGTAAAAAACAGTAAATGGCATTCAAGCACACAAAATGATTGCATGTAGATTAACAGCCCAGGCAGTGTGCTAAAGGTTGTAGTTACATTACCAAGCAGCGTGCCACAGTAAGAGTGGATCTGTACAGTGAAAGGGTTGGTGCTGAGGACCTGGCATCCACCTGCACACTTTCCGGCGGGATTTCTTTTGGACTAACCTACATTAGTGTGATCCTGTGGACTGAATACTCATTAGCTATTTGAGTGTATTACGTAACGTCCTGGAACAGCTTTAGTTTCAACCCAAAGGTCTGCTATTCACAGGCTCCAAGAACACCTTGAAGTACAAACTGAACCACAGCTTCAACAGCATAACCCTAATCCAAATGGAAACGATCATGCACATGCACCCAATACTGGTCTGCACCCGAATCCCTGCTGCTTTATTATTTAAAGCAGGCAGCACAGACGCACTTCTGACAGGCCCCCAAACCTTAAATCTAAAGCACTGTTTAATCTGCACCAGTGACTTGTGTGTGTTGGGTTGAGGGCAAGGGCAAAACCTGAGTTACAGCCTGAGCTGGCACTGCAGCGGAGACAAAGCCTTCGTCCATTATACATGAATACCAGGAACAGTTACGGAAAAGCATGTTTTACATGGGGGTTAATTCTCTTACAAGACTGACAGGAGCCTTTGGGAATAGTTTATGTTGAGCTAATGGAGTACGTGCGGGAGTTGTACTGAACCAGAAATTATCATCTCTGGTGAAGCGATGGCTACATTCTTGAAGACCAAGCTGTTAGTAAAAATTGTACAAATAATTCAAAAGAGAAGCTCTTCTGGAGGAGAGGAGTAGTTTTCAAAATAACAGGAGCTACCACAGAGCTGATCGGTAAAAGTACCTTTGAGAAAGGCCAGGTTACTTTTGAAATTCCCCTTTCGTGGGACCTCTTGAACGTACTTCTTGTGGCAGCATAGGAAATGCACACTCTCAGACGCAGTTTGGTTTGCAAATCAGCCTTAACTATCTAGTGAATAAACCTCATCCTTTCTGGTGGAGAGTTACTGCATTTATGCTGGAAGGAATACAGGAGGCACTGATGCAACCAGTCCCACCTGAGGAACAGTTTAGGAATCTTCCTTCCCCTGCTCCTTTCTTGGTCACTGTTGCCAGAGGAGACTGTAAGCCCTTCTTGTCTTCAGGATCATCTGTTACTTACACTCTCTTTTTGACTTTGCACTGAAAAGTGTAACGAATCTTCAAGTGCTCAATGAAAACAGATACAAGCCTACATATCAAATGACACCAGTCACTGACTATAACAGCTTGCAGAAACACCTAAAATGTGGAGGCACACCAGGCGCACAAGCAGGCGCCAGACCGAACCTGCCCCGAGCACACAGCTAACAGGCGGATCACACGGGGGTCCTGAGGAAGTGCCACATGAGAGCAGGGCTACTGGTCCAGAATGGAGAGACACCAGTGCAGCTGGGAACAGGGCACTCGGCAGCCCTGGAACTGGTGTTAACGGCAAGAAGTGGCCAGTGGTGCTACCCTACCCGGTAGACCAGGAAGCCAAGAAGGATATATACCTTTTTGTAATTATACATAGTAGAGGAAACTAAGGAGATACTTTAACTAGCATTTGCAAGAGGTTACTTGCAATTTCTGAGCTCACTCAATCCAACCTCTGATCTGCAACTTTCAGAGACTTGAGAACTGTTTTTTTCTCATCATTCCATTTCTTTTAGTGGTGAAATATTACAAAAGAACCATCTCAAAATGTTATGGTGTTTATAAAGTGCCCGGGCCTTTGCTTAGATCTGCTACCTCATTGTTCTGGAGTTAGATAAAGTCAGGGGAAGGGTGGATGAGCTAGACTTTGCCCTTTGCAGAGTTAATAATGAAATCAAAAAGCCACGACTCAAAGCCTTAGGCTACCTGCTTACAGTCCATTCCCATCTCTTCTAAAACCTCACAAAGCCATAAGCAGCACTTAAACAGCTTATTATTACATACAAATAAACTCCAAATTGTTGCATAAATGACAATCTGCTCAGGTACAGATGGTTTTAACAGTTATTTTTATACTCTCTGTTATTAAGTTAAAAAAATGAATACTGAGCACCCAGTCAGATCATTGAATCAGTACATGGTACAGCAGATCCCACTGAGGCAGAATAAAAAAGACACTTTCCTGCCGAACAGACAAATGTGTAGCTGGACATCTACTTTTTCCTTTTTTTAAAGAACTAATTATGCTTGCAGAATAGATGAGAAATACTAACACATTTATAGGTTAGACTGAACAGGCAAGGTTAACTATTTGGCAAGCAAACCTGGACTCCATAGTTTAAAATTTCTAAGCAAGTTTACTAATAGAGGAGCAGAAATACCTTATTCCATGTCCCATATAATGCCAGACAAATTCTTGGCAGATACTGTTTTGTATTTTTGTGTTATCTAAGTCAATATAACACTGTGAAGGCTTAATTTTAACAAAGACATTTTGAATAATTTTTGGCATATTTCCTTTTCAAAGTTGTCTTGAAAAGCTGATTAATTTTCTTCAAAACAATAAACATTTTATAAAAAATAAGATCTATAGAGAAAATGAATGTAATTCATCTAAGACTGCAAAAGGTAGAATGGGATGAAGAGCTAGCAAATGTTAAAATATCCACAGCACATTTGGAAAGAAAGTACCCAATGGACTCTAATAATCTGCATGACAATTTTTATATAATCATGATATATTTTTTGCATATAATAATAATAATAATCCATTTTCATATATTTCATTAAGACATGAAATATAATACCTAATTCTTACATAAGATGTCCCTCCTTCCTACAGATCTTGTCTCTCTTCAATCATCACAGCTAAAATAAAGCTTCTAGCTCTTTCTTTCAAAGCAGTTAAGGAAAATCAGTCCCATTTTTTCCTGTTTTACAGCCAGGAAAACAAGACTTGCAGAAGTACAGTGATTCGCCCAGGAATGCCCATTTCTCTTCTGACTTTAATTCCAAAAGCAAGGCATTTGAAGTAAGAGCGCTCTCAAATTATGTGAGCACATTTTTCATTGCAAAGACTGAATTAAACTAATTAGGTCAAACTATTATGCTTAAAGATTATGTCCAACCCACTTGTTTAATACTTTCATTAATCTCTGGAGTAAGAACAAGAAAGAACAGTTATTCTTTAAATACAATTCCAGATAACACTGTGTGGGCTTGTGCAGCGTGATCGTGAACAAGTCCTCTAGTGTTGAAAGAATTCAGGGCAAATACCAAGAAAAATACATGTACTCACTCTGTAGCAGCCAACAAAATGCAGCTGTGTATTGTTAAATACAATCAGTGAAACAAAAGTGGCATGCTCGTAACAGCGGTAACTGCGTGGGTTAGTGAAAAAGAGTCCACTCTTATGCAGGAGCATTTAATGTTTTCTTCTCACACTCCCATCTGCACTTAAACTGGAGGATCCCAAAGTCCCTTCACCTGATCTCCACACCAGCGTTTTGAGGCCATTACATCAGACAGGTTTGCAAATAGCTTCAAATCAGTTTGGACACGCCCAAGTATGGCAGTAGCCCAAGTTGATAGCAACTATATTCAAGCACAGTTTTACAGGGATTTTATTCAAAGGTGAGTGTCTTGCCCATCACTGCATCTGTGGTTTGCATAGCCTTGGTACACTGGCACAAACAGCATGGTAGCATCTTCCCACCACTTTGCAAAAGTATCACTATGTATGATGCAAAGTATGAGAACATGAAATAAACTGTTCGGCTAATTTGCATGAGAGCCTGGAACTTGAAATATGGAGTGAGAAAATTATCATTTAACTAAGGTAAAAAAATTTCAGGAAACAACAATGAATAACAGTAGGTATCCAAAGGCTGAAAAGGGTATCAGCAGAAAAGGGAAAGACTGGTTGCTCATTGGCTTACTCCTTTCCATACATTACTCTCACTAGAGAGTAGTAACAACATATATTTATAGGAGATAAAATATCTGGTTTAAGAAGAGGAAGGGGAGAGGAGAGGGGAAGAAGGATAAGAAGTGAGCCTCTGTATTTTAAAACTCCTTTCTGGGCCCAGCTTCTGTTGCTCAAATCTCCTATGAGGTTCTGGCTACTTTCACCCCTTCCATCTTCCTGTCTTTAAAAAGAGAAATGTTCTTTATTGTCATCACTCAGCCCATTACTGTGGGCTTAGACAAATCCAATTGTTTCATGTCTTTATTTGCATCAGAATTCAGAAAAGCTCAGAAATAAACCACATCAAAACCACAGCCTAAAATACAGAAGAGATGTTTCTCAGTACTTTGGTATGTTAAGTTATATGAATTCAAGGACCGCAATGAACACCACTGATTCAAGCCCCAGTTAGTACCAACAGATGCTATACAAACTCTGTAACCACAGAGTCTGGGAAAACACCAGCTTGAAATAGGCCTGTTTCCCCAATACAGCATCTTTCTAAACACATGGCCAAACATATGACACTGCTGTACATTGATGAGTCGCTGCGTAATGGTATAGGATGAGCTCCACATGTCCCTTTTCACTGAAATTCAGCATTTGCTGTTTGGTTTTCCTGATCACTTTTGATTGGAATTTTACAACAACAACAAAAAAAAAAAAAAAAAAAAAAAAAAAAAAAAAAAAAAAGCAGCAATCTGCTAGTAATGAATTAACTTGCACTCTGTCTTCCTGGTCAAAAAATGCAAACTAAGTGCTGAGGCAGAATAACTTCTGTGCTGAAAACTTAAATTATAAATTACCCTCCATCGATGGAACAGTCATCTGAAAGCTGATGCTAAAACCAAAGAACAGTTCCACTTTTAAGCAGAACTTTTTGAGCCATTCAAAAGTACCAAGTATACAAACAGCTAGAAATCAGCTATACTTTTCAAGAGAAAAAACAAGCACTGAGCAATGAGATAACTAGAAATCTAATTCCAGTGAGGTATTTCAGGAATATTTTCTGATCTATAACTTACCTCTTTGAATTTATGAGCAAGCTTGCTGGTGTCCACATCACTGGGGGAGAACATGTCATCATTTTCAGGAAGATCAAACACCTCAATAGCCATGTCACCTCCTGGAAGGACAGGTCCCATGTCTTCATCTTCTTCATCTGTAGCATATTCCCCTGTCTTGATTTTATAGCATTTAAGAAATTCCTGTTACCCTCTTATTAGGCAGAGACTGTTCAAAGAGTAATTAAGCTACTGTGCAAACCCAGCATACTGCATACAAAAAAGTTTACCTTCTTCTTTAGCTATAATCCCAGTACTTATGAATTCTAACAGATAAAATACACCTCCACTTTAGTATTTCATAACATTGAGAGGAGAAAACAGTGTCTTAAGCACTAAGAATTTAGTGCTTAAGCATTACTGGCTCTATATTTCAATGGTTTTCATCCTTTTCTAGCCAAAGCCTCTTTTCCATAGGAAGATCTCTCCAAATTTATCTCAGATTTAACAAGGAATCTTTTCCAAAGAGAAATAAAAGCAGAATAGGACCAACGGGATCTTGATTAGTCTTTTGTAAGCCATCTGGAGGAAGTAATTCTCCAGTGATAATCCATGTTGAATTTGAAAATCCATTGGTTTTTTCCTTATAAACAAATTAACAACAGAAAAGTCACACCCACACGGAAAGATAACAGCAGGAAAAAGAAACTGAGTGAGTGTCATGGGCAAGTTCAGAGACTGAAGTCCGAGTTTATTGAATTTTCACCCTGAATAAGGAGCTGCTTCTAGCTAGTTTTAAACAGAAAATGTGTGTGTTTCTTGGGCTTGTAAACCATGAGATGTGAACAATTTGCTGACAAAACAGAGTTTTAAAAAATCATAAGCTACAATCAGTATCTCAAGATTAAACAAAATAAACAATAATATTGAAAAGAAAAAGCTTGCAATATTAAACCCCAAATTGCCTAGACAATCTTTTGCACATACACCTGTGCTCATCTCTCCCCACGCACTTCACTTCAGCAAGGCTCTCTCTGGAAGCCGGAGTACATCGTGTATGGATCACAAATAACCTGCTGGCTATCCAAGTAACTATGCAAACATATTATAAAGCAAACAACTTCCCTTGGGGCCACATCTGGATTTATAAAGCTTGAGACTCAATAAATACATGGAAAAGGAAGGGCGGAGGAAGGGGTGCAGTCCTTCTCATATTTATACAGTAATAACACCAAAATTTTGACGGAACTACTCAAGTTTTTGTTCATGAGCTTTCAGTTCCTGAAATGAAGGCACAGAACTATATTCCCAGTAGTGCTAGGATTATCTATTAGTGTCATTTTTTGTCAAAAGAACTTTTTTAAAACAAAAGGTAACAACTCAGATGTCCAAACAACAGTTCGAATCTCAGCCTCCTACCTTAATTTAGTTTCCCAGCTGTTGTTTAGGCTTATGTAAATCTCAATTAAAAAGCAGTGCATGGAAGCACATTAAGTCTAGGTGCACAAGTACACAGAGACCAGAAAAGATGTACGTATGCGTCCAACAACAGGGTGATCTATTTGCAATAAAACATCACCATTTCTTGGATAAATAGCTCACAATCATAGAACAGTTTGGATTGGAAGGGACCTTTAAAGATCATGAAAAATCTATATTCTCCTTTTTTAAAACCACTAAAGTTTTAAGAAACAAAGCAAGCCAAAACACACAGAAAGCACAGAATGATTTGGTAAAATCTTCTGATGTTAAAACTATCAAAAAGAATGTAAGTCACCAACATGCACAACCCATCCCATCCATACTTTAAATGTCAATGTTAATGTGAGCCACTTCTTAGGAGAGCTCTCTCTGTCTCTATAAATAGTTACATATTCTCCAATGAAATAAACAGTAACCATTTATTTTACATACTTTATATGTACTAAGAGTAAGAATCTCAGCAGTCCTCAACAAAAGAAGTTAACAGCTGGTTTTGCTTCTTTTTTCCTTATTTAAAACAGAAGCAAAGAACACACAATCCATCTCACTGGAGTTTTCAGGCATGTTAGCATTACAGCTAAACAGAACAACACCTGAAATTAAATTTATCATTCTGTATGTCTAGATCTCACACAAAATCTTCTGTCACGCTACACCTGTAGTAACTTCGGCTTCTGTTTTATTCCCCACGGCTATGTGCAGTTACTGTCTAAACAGAAAATTAGGCTGCTAACTCTCCTGGCTTTTTCCAGGAGGATGTAACACCACCTTCACACACCATCAGGGCGGTGATAAGTGGAACAACTAACTCTAAAATCCCAGCAAGATTTCAATGAAATGAATTATTGTGGGGACAAAATACTAACACAATCCATGTACTGTCAATTTTGCAGTCATTATCCCTGAAAAATCTATAAGGTGGTACACAACTGTCATTTCTACATGAAAAAAACATCCTAGCAGGTCCATCAGCAGTGGCAAGGAAATCTCTGAAGCATGCAAAGAGGAGGCAGAAACAGGATCATTAACTAGCAAACTCATGTCCACTTTATGTAAAATAACAGATCTGGCTGAGCTATATGTGCATTTTAAAGGAATACATTAATTTAATGCAAAATCCTAATTATATATACCAATTTTGGTAAAAGAACAAAATGGATGAGTTTAGTTAAAACTGATTCCTCCAAAGACTTAAACTAAAAAGAAGTACTTCATACAAAAAGAAAAACGAACACATATGAAGGACTAAGTTATACTAGGGAAAAATTCAAGAGCAGGCAATATTCTACTGGCCTCAGGAGCCAGAGTGTTTGAAGAGGGACATCAGGAAGTTTAAAATAAACAAAAATGGAAAATCTTGCTTCAATTTGTACATAATGAGTGTGGATGGGCACAGTAATTTTTGCTTCAATTAATGCAAAAAGTAGTCATCAAAGCAAAGCACTGCAGCTTGCTCAGCTAAACAAGACAGCAGGATGACACAAACATTACAGACCACAGACATATATGGGACTTTTGCTTTCGTCTTCAAAAGAAAGGGATCCGATCTTATGATCACATGAAACACAAATTACAGGTTCAAAAGAACGGATGTGTGCTTTAAGGAAATATATGTCATAAACTACATGAAACATACTTTCCCTGAAAAAAATTATCTCTGCTGACTTCTGTTTCACATGAAACTACCAGAAGGTTGTTCAGATCCTGCACCAGTAAGCTAGAATGGGAAATTCAGTGTTTTACAGGAAGCAGCAAGGCACAGACAAAAGTTATTTTACTTCAAAATAACAAAGCCTTGTAAGGTAACAGTTGTTGTAGCTGCCTGAGGTTTCTTGCCATACATTTTGTTTTCTTAGCTGACAAGAACAATAATATTTATTTACTCTATAGTCAATGAAAACTTACATGCTCTTGAACGAAAATCTTGGACTCTTCAGTCTGTATTGGTGAGCAAACTTCATCCATGCAAAAGACCTATTTCTCATTTCAGTAGCACATAGGGCTTAAGCTTATCCCATCCACAGCAATAGCTGCTGCTATTAGCCATTCAATTTTGCTATATGCTATCACAGCTAATAGCATGAAATTATCTTTCTAAACATGAACCTCAATTTCCCACTTTAAAAGGGAAAATATGTTACTCACATTGTTTAACTGCCTTGTACATTCTTGAAATAGGCCTAACACTCCCAAGCAGAAAGAAGGAGCAGCAGCACCAGCCAGGATAATGCAGACAGCCCTTACCCAAATCACCATAACATGGGCTGCATCAAGCTAAATCTTTTGTTTCTGCTGAAACTCTCCCACAATCAGGGAACACTTTGTGAAGAACTATAAAAATAACTCAAGCCCACCTTCTCATTTGATTTTTTGGATGGCTTATACTTAAAAGCAAAAAAAATATAATGGTACAGTATCAATCATCTCTTTTACAGGAGTGCTTCATATTAATGATGTTGGAAAAAACGTACTCTCTGAAAGATCTTGTTTAACGAATGTATTCTTTGCATGTTAGACACTCAAGCACACTGCAACATTTTTCTTTTCGTGTGTGTCAAGATTTTCTTCAATGGTTCTAATGTTGCTGTGCTCTCAGAATGTCCTGATAAATGAGAATTAAAAATAAAAAAATATTCAAATGACTATTAGTGATATTAAAATACATTTAAATATCACTTGCATAAAACTATTTGTCCACAGCCACAGAGGAAATAGAATTCTGCAATATGTTATTAATTTCACATCCTGCATCACCATATGCAGCCTTCAGGGGAACAGGTCATGTGCTTTACGTGACTTTCGCCTTTCACTGTAGAATACGAAGAAGATAATACCATGTTCAAATCAAAATTCCACGAAATGGCAGAATTTGACTAAAATGTGCACAGAACACTGTATTAACACAGGGAAGTCAAAAGGTTTCAGTCAAGGATACAGACTCAGGTCATACTTAACACACTAAGAAGGAAATACAAAGACCGCCTACTTCAAAGCCTTGTTTTGTTTTCTGACAGGATGCAACAAATTAAAAGGATGTCAGATTTTAGGAAGCTAGAGGAACTGGTGATGAGTAAACTCTGCAGCAGGCTATCTACAGGCAGCACCTGAACAACGTACTCTCCCAGCTTTATTGTAGTTAGCACAGGCCCATCGGGACATGCCAACACTGCCTATCTGCTTGGCTCACGGGAGCTTAACAACATATTGTGAGCTGTTGCACGTTTATCCTGCTTGTCTTTGCATGGACCCCATTGTGGGCATCCTTTTTCTTTTACTGCTCGTCAGTTCTGCACAAGGTTTTTGTGTTTCCATGCAGAGGCTTAAATGAAAGAGTGCCTGAAAGCATCCTGCAACTCTGTGACCACCTGCAGCCCATGATAACAGCAGATTCTGAAGTGCAGGGATGCAGGGCATTTATATAGTAAATGATGTTTCTTTCAGGATTACTTGTGTAGTAAATGATGTATCTTTTGGAAACACTATGTGTACTAGTGTGAATCTTCCCCAACAAATAACTGTCATGTAACATTCCTGCAAGGCAATGGAATGAGAAGTTACAGCAGGCTAACAATTGTCTAATTTACCACCTGACTCACAGCCAGTGCTCACTGGCTGGCAGAAGTCAAAATTGTCTCAATAACGCTGCTACTTTAAAGAACTCAGATCCTTCTAAAATAGCTAGATGCTGCTTGGGCTATGATGAAGACTGTCCTAAGTTTCAAAACAGAGGAAATCCAGCCAGCTGGTGGCACAGAAAGATAAAACACCAGGACCTGCACATGCCTGGCACATGTTCTCTTCCTGTGATTTGACCAGCTCTACCAAACACAGTCATGTGCAGTGACTCCAGGACTCAAACACAGATCACTGATTTCCTGCTCCGGAAAGCTGATATGTTATTGCTGTCTTTGTGGTATGTCTCTGAGGCTCAGAATTTGACAGCCTCAATGGTGGGTTGAGTAAAGATCATCTTGTTTACTTATGCAGCATTGTAGCTGGAAATCCATATTTTAAGACCTGTATGAAAATGAATAGGACAGTTTGATAGCTCTGAGACTGAGCAACTCCTGTATAAGCCTGTGCCACCTCAGCACAAAACTCCTTACACTGGCAATTCAAATATTTCTGAACTTCATGCAGTCAGAATCAGTATCACTTTGAGGAAATGGACTCAAAGGGGTTGGGGTTTTTGTGCATTTGTGGATATTCATTCAGACAGTGTAAACTGAGATTTTCTTGCCCAAAAGATGCCTTGCTTACCAGAGCCAAAGAATGCAGGGCTGGCAGTGGTGTCTGGCATATAGTGACATAAACCCAGCCACATTTACCCTCACAAAGCAAGGTGAGCTCAAAGTAGTAATGCTCGTATTGGACAGTAAATGGAGAAGAAGTGCTTGTGTTGACCAAAAATGTCTTTGAACTGTGTCTAATGTGCATTACATCACAGCTTCCATTGTGTCAACTGCCTGGAAATGGTGCAAGTTATGTGAGTTTACTTGGACAGCATAGTCAGGTCACCAAAAAAAAAAAAAAATATATTCAGGATTGCTGCAGGTTCCCAATAAAATCTACTTCTAAGTCTGTTAATTATGAAAGGCAACATTCCTCACTGCATACTTTAGTAACTACACCCCAGCCGTCTATTCTGAGAATAAGGTTTACCACCCCCCTCCCAAATATATATATCGCATCAAGTAGGAAATGGCTATGATCTCCAATCATCCCAATGTAGTTTTTGAGAACTGAAGTACTGTATTTGTTCTGAAGCCCAATTCCTCCTCCTTCCCAAAGAGATCTTTGATGATACTCTGGATGCCCCCTGGTAGATGTCTTTTCCTGTCTTCTTCCTCCTTTCCTCACATCACAAAAAGTATCTGATAGCTACTCATCCCTGTCCTCTTTCACTATTGTGCTGAGAAACACTTGCATGCTCATCAGTACGAAAGCGTCACTGTCAGCATCAGCACAGGAACAATCCCTACTGGAGGCTGAGGTACTACTCAGGATCAGTATTGATCTATATGGTTTTAACATTTTCTTTATTGCCAGATCACGAGTTATGACATCTGTGTGGTGCATGAAGGTAAGCAACACAAATCTTTGAGATTTTTTGCAGGTGGATTCATCTTCTAGGTAAAAGGTGTAATGCATCAATTATTCACATAGGTCTGCTTTCAGCCGCACATCCCTCTATGTGTGAGTACACAGTGAGAAGGTTTTGAACATCAGGCATTTAGGACACACCTCTCCTGCCAATATGAAAGCTATCAGACTATGTTTACCATAAAATGTATCACAGGTCTTCAAATCCTGACATCTACAGCACACTGCAATGAGTTGTGAGAAGTCTCTTGCTCCAAAGGCTAGAGGGAGTTGTCTCTTTTTTGTTTTTGAGGAGATGATACAGTTCCTTCAAGAAATTAGTCAAGATCTTGAATTTTAATTCTAGACTAAACAGAAGATACAAGACTTGCATGTTTCTATAGTTTGAGGAGGGAAAAGAGAGGATATGGATTTTCTAGCCTTCATGGTCTCGCACAGGCACACACACATAATGCATCCCCAATACAGATGAGTACAACTTTTATTTATAGGAGTTAAATACACACCTATGACAGGATTCATTCTAAAACATATTAAAGTATTTTTATTTTTAATATAGTGGAAATTGAAGTAAGTGAAAGCATCACTGGGTCTAGATAGGATTTTTACTTAGTCTTCTGGGACACTTCTGATTGTTCTGACCTATTGCTAGCTTAAGAGTGTGTTTCAAAATCCGAGTGTATCCTGATTTTATCTCAAGAGTATTTTTTTTTCTTTATTTCACTATTTAGAAGCCTTGTCTCACTACCTAAAGGAAAACTAAACTGAAATAAATGCATAGCATGAATTCTCTATCTCCCCTTCTCTACCGCCTCCTTCCACTATTGCCTCCTTCCACAAATAAAATAAAAAATCTGGCCCAGGATGAAAAAACACTAATACATGGAGCCTGGCATTTCAAATAACATTATTCAAGATAATGTGAAATGAAGGTGGTATGCCTGGACTATGTGGAAGCGGTTTGTTACAACAACTGCCTTTTACCTTAACCCAGCAACTAATTTAGGGAGTAACACAGACAGTAGTCTCTGAAAAAGCTCTCATTAATCTTTCCAAGTATCTTGATATTTAGGCATATCAGGAATTTTAAGAGAATGGAAAGAAATTTTGGAAAATTTACTGTATAAAGTTGATAGTTTCAAAACCTTTGTATTGGGACATCAGGCATTAATTGCAAACATCAATACATGCTTCAGACAAGGTAGATTAATTCTCTGTCCTGTGGAATATCTGTTCACATAGAAAACAAAAAGCAGTGTGTGGAAGGAGGGGTCTTACCTGGAATTTTCAGAAAATTTCTTAATGTTCTGAATTAAGAATAACATCAATTCTTCCAGGAAAAAAAAAGGTCTAAAACTTCCTCAAGCCCCTAAAAGTTAGAAGGCAACTTTTACCAGTTTTCACAAAAAACTAATGTTTCAGTGGACAAGCAAACCAACTTTATTCCCTTATTTCAGAAAAGTATATGCCTTCAGAGGAAGAGCAATGATTAGAGAAGCATTGACCAATTTGATATTTGCTCTTCTGGAACAAAACAAATATTTTAAATCCATGCTGAAAAGCTTTTCAGTAACTTTGTTCTTCAAATAAGATTCATCATCAAAATCTGTAAAAATCAGCAGCAGAGGTAATGGAGAGGGCCAGAAGCTGACCTCTGAATGACAATTAAATAGAAGGAATTAAGAATAGAAAGCAGAATATTAAAAAACACTGAACAGTGAAATGCTAGACAGTCTGTTACCTCATCATCATCTGCGTCATACTGTGCATAATGCTGCTCCAGCAGCTCTCTCTGGCGGCGTTCTTGTTCTAGAGTTTGGCTAATCAGCTGCGCAACCTCACTCACTTGTCCTGGTTTTTCTCGTCCAATTACAAACCTATACAAAACATTAGTGAAAAAATATTACTCCTATTATTTTACCAAAGTTCTAGATTTTTAGCTGTGTCTTGTATAGAGGCCAGCCTTTTTCTCCAAAGATACATGGCTGTGATTGTTTTAAATGTGTTCTGTGGATAACACTTGCCAGAAGGGCACTGTGTGCAAGACTATGAGTGATTAGACCATGGCAGTATTTACAGGAGGGGGAGAATAGAAGTGACCACGAAAGCCTTCACTCCAAATTTCAGTAAAAAAGATCCTCTGAGTTTGAAATTTATGGACACAGGCCTAGAGTGGAGCAATTTTTAAAAAAATTATCATTACTTCCATTTCCTTTAGAGCAAAGTATTTCCCAGAAGCCTACAAAAGACCAGCTGCAGAGTAACAGCACAGACACACTTCTGACAGTTTGTAGTGAAAGGAACATGCACCAGAGCAATTTCTTTCCCCATCTTGACTTAGAAGGTATTTCTGAGCTTTTGTATTTGCCTTCCTCCTGTCTATAACAGTGAATCTATTTCCACATTTTTAAATGGCAGACACTATTTCCCTAATTTTAAGCCACATTTAAATCTTTCTTTTATATCATGAACTTCTGTTGCTAAGGAGCACTTTTCTCCACTGTTAGCTATTGCTGAACACTGGGAGCACATTTCTTTGGTTTAATAAAAGACAAGGGAAGTGCCTCTTTCTTGGTTGAGACTTACAAGACTGCTTCCCAATCTTGCTTTCAGCAACTAAAATTCAGAATTGGCTTGGACTTTAACACTTTTTTTCAGCACAGTGGCATAAATGTAATTAGATATTTTGCTATCTATAGTATTAATGACAAACACCCATTATAGAGTACCAACACACTGCAAACTACTAACAAAAGCACAATTTAAAGATGTCAAGCTGAAGGAATATTTTCTTAGCAGTCTAGAAAGACAATTGGGTAATTACAGGTGAAAAAAGTATTATACAGAGCTGAAAAGCACCATCAGGTGACACTGAGATACTGCATATGGTAAATTATTTGTTTCCACAACATTTGGCTCAAATTATGAATTTAATTTATTATTGGAATGAGAGGTAGAAACGTGCATTATATCCCATGTAGGAAAATTATTTTCATTAGTACTGCCTGTCACTGTATCCCATGTAAGAAAATAATTTTCCTTAGTACTGCCTATCACCGTTAAAGTCACTTGGGATTTGGCATCCATGTGTAAGCCAACTTCTCATGAGTGGATGACCCTGAGTCCGCTTCCTATGCCAAACAATTTTTCAGACTCTATGAAGTCAGGCACTACAGAAATGAATACAATTTGGAGATTATTTCAACATCACCAAAATATCCAAGTCAGTAATTACTTCCAAAGGGGTAAGAAAAGGGAAAAATGAGTGACTCCTTTTGAAATAATGACACAAGGTGCTCTGTAAATAATTTGCAAGACAGTGTCTTAGTTTAAAAACATTTATAGAAATACAGCAGAAACTACAACAAAATCAGGGAAATAACATCAGCATTTTAATCCTGATCAAAACAGATCACAGTCTGGCACTCATATCCTACTATTATGAAATATGACATTGGTTCTCAGTAATGATAAAGACCTTGGGCTGAAACAAAAAGAATGTTTCTTCATGGCCCCTATACTTCATCTGTTCTGCATACTGACTCATAGTCGGATCCTGTTTCTTCTGCATTTTAATTTTGGAGCCAAGTATTACAAAGACTAAACCAGCCATGTTTTCAGTCTCAATTGGGAGGAACAATGAACTTTTGATATTACTACATGAAGTAAAAAAGGATTTAACTCATATTCGCTAAATATTTGTCTCCTCTGATGTAAAAACAAATTAAAAGAAAATATGGAAAAAAACCCCTTCTATTTTAAACAAACATTTTAAGCAACATTATGCATGAGTGTATTATTTATACACAGTAGAGAGAGCATCACGTTTGTAAACACATGAGGGAGATCACCGATGTGGTAAATTATGGAACCACAAAAAGTGATGCAAGTATCATACTCCTCCCTGCTCTCTGTCTGATAATTCACCGTCCTTGGAAAATAAGAGACTCCAAATACTTCATACAATCATTTTTGTACACTGAAAACCTAGAACAGACAATATGTAATGCATCTGAAGTCTGGTAACTCCTGATTATTTAGGAGTGCTTTTGACACATTAGACTGTAATGTAGTAATATCTTCATACAGACAAACAAGTTTAGGTAGGATGTAAAAATGTAAAAGCTTATCAATGGAATTCTTCTTCTCATGACAAAGCCACTCACAGTTTATAGTGATGTGATTTTCACGGCTTGAATCACATGTCAAAATGAAGTTCCTCAATGACACCTGAGGCTGTTAGATGATACATGAATAAAAGCCTCAAAGCAATGACAAAGTTTAAAGCAAATGTTTTCCAAAATAGAAATAAGCAAGGAAAGTTTTATTTTCCTACAATTTACTGCTTTAAAGTGAGGTATTTCCAAAGTGTCTGAAAATAAATATTTAGAAGCATTCAACCTACAATTGATGTCAGTTCTAGATGAAGAATTGTAAATTTGTAAAATAGAATACTATGTTGCCAACAATTACAGTTTTCACAAACTAACTCAAACCTTTTGCCATGTTACATTCCATGACCTTAAGAATACCATGCTGCATATAATTATGTTTAACTTGTAACTAAAATAAGCCATAAATTATACATTTATCAATTAAAGAGAGATGAATAAATATTTCTCTCTTAGAAAACCATAAAGCAGAGGCATTTACTAAAATGCTAAGCATGAATTAGATCTTTACGCCTAGAATGGCTTTAAATACAAGAACTATCATAATCTGAAGTGTTTAAATATGAAAAAGAGACATAAGGTTGTGATTCACTGACCAGAAAATTAGTCACTGAACCATAATATGCACACTTCAACGAAGTGGCTAATTATGTATTTCACGTCACTCTGGTTCACCAAAATTAAGTACATGCATTTCAGACTTGATTAATTAGTCTCAAGGGCCAAAAGTATTATAACAAAGAACTATAAATTCTATCAGCAATAATATACTTAAGAAGCTGGTTATGTTTCTGGATATGGTACAAATGAGGGTTTTAAAGCCTTTAAACCTCATCAAGACAATATTCTGCTTAATTATTAAAGCCAGCAACTGCAAAATAAAACCCAGCGAATCTGTGACGCTGTACTACAAGCCATCACGATACTAAATCTCAGGCCATTATTTCTGATGTCCACAAAAAAGAAAGAGAGAGGAGAGAACATCAGAGAAGCAGGGCATGAACTGACCTTGATATTCAGAGTTACACAGAATTTAGCTGAATTACCAGCTGTGAAATATTTTCTTTGGTTGTGGTTAAAATAAACAGGGACAGAGCTAGGAATATAATTAATATTTCACTCTATCTTGGATTTAAGAAGATCTAAAAGAATACATTATCTGGAGAAACTGAAAATTAAACTACAGTAATGGTGGTTAAGAAAAGCATTCTACTGAAATTGGCAGCAACTCTTACATCTCCTGCAATCCAGTTGTGATTTAATGACTTTAAAGCACACCTGATATATGGCTTTCTGTGTATTTCCAACTTTTATTAAATGAGGGTCTGCAGACCTATGCTTCTTGAAATAACAAAAAATAATTTATTCATTTTTTTACCAACTATGGGAACCACAAACATTATTATAAGAATTGATTAAATTAAAAAATATTTCCATTTTGAAAAGAACTTTGGTACTAGAAAATGTGCGAAGGCACCAACTCTGTGACACAAAACTGAAGTTCTGCAGCATGGATTTTTAGTGACAAGAGTTGATGATTTCTCCTGTAAACACTTCAGACATGAAATGCTCAGTTAAAAATAATTTAGCATGGATTCCTTAAATTCAACAAAAATCAAGTAAGAATATGGCAGACTAATTCTAAGAAATAAAGAATATTTTTTGTGCTGCAACAGGATTCACGATTTTTCCTTCTAACCCTTCCTAAAATATAGTTTCGTCAATAAAAATGTACAGCAAATTTCATTGTATTTGGGGGAGTTTTACAGTTGGATTTTAAAAATGGCTTTCCTCTGAGCTTTAAAGCACAAAGCTGCTTCTGCTACCATTTATCTAATTTATTTCAAGATGTCTTCAATTACCTACTCTGGCTGCTTCCATTAGGATAATAGCGATATAATTAATCCAAAGTGCTAAAAGTGGTGTGAACCCTGTAAGAAGGCAGTTTATTTAGTTACAGCAGCGCAAGCTGGAACTTGTCAGGTTTTCACGAACAAGATCAAGCTCTCTCAAAAGATGGCAGCCTCAAATGCAGAGGTTGCTGACTGGACATCAGGAATTCATAACCTATGAGCTTCCATTATACTTTTTCAGATAAAATGATCTGAAACTTAGTCATAAAGACTCTTTGAATCACTGAATAATTTAGGTTGGAAGGGAGCTCTGGTCCACCCCAACCCCCCCCACTTCAAAGCAGGGCCAACTTTGTCATGGCCTTGATCAGTTTTGAATCTCTCTAATGATGGTGATGGGATGCAACCTGTTCCAATGTTTGAGAAACCTCATAGTACTTTTTTTGTTTTTTTTGGTGAAAATACCTAGTCAGAATTTCCCTTGCTGCAACTTCTGTTGATTGCCTGCTACCTTGTCCCTGTACAAAGAATCTGGGTTCACCCTTTCTACCTCCTGGAAGGTAGCTGAGACAGCAGTAAGATGCCTGCCATCCCATTCTTTTCTTTGGACTGCTTTGGACTGCCCTTGCTTCATAAGGTTTCTGCCAGCTCATTTCTCCAGGCTGTTGAGGTCCCTCCGAAGAGCAGCCCTCTCTTAACCTATCTAACCTCACCTGCAAACTTGCTAACTGTGCCTTCTGTCTTATGTCTGTAAATCCACACAGTGCTCCCTTGCACCAGAAACAAGCGTGTGCGTAGCAATCTTTAAAGCTATTAGCTGTAATCAAGAGGAACTGAGGGTGATTGGTAGCAGGAAGTCAACAAGGTTAGCCTGGAGATTAGTGATGGTAGTAACCCAAAACTAATGCAACAAGCGAACAACTCTGCCTGGAGACTAGCACCCAAATTACCTGAGGAAGTAACCACCATCAGCAGATCAAAGGGGCAACAATTGAATGACGTTATCTAAGGTCATGTAAGAAACATCTGACAAGGCAATCCGTGTAATGTCTGGTGCAGGATGCTGGCTATGTAAAGACAGCACAGAAAAGCCAGCTCTGGGGAAGAGCCTCCAAAGACCCTGGAGACAGAGCTGCCAGTAAGCTGAACTATTGGGCAGAAGTTCTGTAGCCTCCATCCTTGTCCCCAGACCCAGGATGATGTAAGCTACGTGCTGTACCCCGAATTTGACCACAGACAGCAGGACTCCAACTTATCAGTGATTTGAGCCAACATGAGTGTCCTTTTGCCCAGTCAGCAGTCAGGACGGATGCATGGGAACACAACTTCCTTGGTGTGGCCGTGGCATGAGCTGTAGGTAACATGTAACAGTAATGTGCTAAGAATGAGATGTGTGCGTAGTGTGTGCTATGTGATTTGCTGTTGTTGTTGAAGTCACGGTTTGTTTAGTATTATTTTTTTATTAGTTAAAAAAATTATTTTAATGATTAAGTATTTGAATTAAACAAGGGCTCCTCTATTTCACTTGCAGAACCATACTCATACTGACTGAACAACTGTCACAGCACACCATGACAAAGTCTGGCATACGGTGCATGGGCAACAGGCACTAAAGGTTATCAAGAGCCATGTATGAACCCTTGCACTCCAGTGCCATTGCTGCCCTGAGGCAATTTGTTGGAGAATGCAGGAAACATGAAGATGTCCCTGCAACAATACCCAGGTCATTAGTCAATCTGTGGAAAAACTGAGGCAAAGCAGTCATTAATTTATCTCAGACTTTTCTGTATCCTTTGCAACAAGGTTTCCTGCCCCACTGAGCAGCACACCTGGCTCCATGGAGGAGGGGAGAGCAGTAGATGTTGCTTAAATTGACTTTTGCAAGGCTTTTGGCATGGTTTCCTCTGCTATCCTTGTATCCTCAAAGATCAAGAAGGTCTCCTGGGCTCTTCTATCCTTCAGGGCAGCAGTCCCATAGAATCCTGCCAAGCGGATCCCTGAACAAGCCCAAATTTGCTCTCCTGAAGTCCAAGGTTGTAATTCTAAAGTTCATCTTCATTTCTCTCCAGTTCTTAAACTCCATCATTTCATGGTTAATACTCCTGAAGGTGCCATCAACCTTCACTGAAGAACTGACCAGTTCCAAACTGGTCATAAACCTGTTTGTGAGTAACAGATTTAGCAGACTGCCTCCCTTAGTTGGATCATTGAACACTTGTGTCAATAAGTTATTTTTGACACATTCCAGAAATCTCCTGGACTACTTGCATCAAACCATGCTACCCTTCCAGTAGATGCTGGAGCAGTGTAAGTCCTCTGTAAGTCCCTAATCATAACCTCTGAACTCACTTGTCACTTGTTCCAAAGCAAGGCCTAGGTCACCCTCCCTCCCAACTAGGTTATGGAACCTGTTGGCAAACATGCTCTTGCCCTACTTTGTCAGGTGGATCCCTTCTCTGCTCAGCATTTTTCATTCCTCCAAGAAGGTCTATAAAACCCAGTGCCTCCCCTGCAACATCAGCTGCACAGCCAGGGGCTGTTCTGCATCTGATCCTACCTGACTGGCGTGATCAAGAATACCTCTTATGCCCTTCCACCCCAGCCCCCAGAGCCTTGTGACACAGAATCACAGAATCATAGAACAGTTTGGGTTGGAAGGGACCTTTAAAGGTCATCTAGTCCAACCCCCCTGCAAAAAGCAGGGACATCTTCAACTAGATGAGGTTGCTCAGAGCCCCGTCAAACCTGGCCTTGAATGTTTTCAGGGATGGGGCATCTACCACCTCTCTGGACAACCCGTGCCAGTGTTTCACCACCCTCATTGTAAAATTTTCTTCCTACTATCTAATCTAAATCTACCCTCTTTTAGTTTAAAACCATTCTCCCTTGTCCTATCGCAACAGGCCCTGCTAAAAAGTTTGCCCCTACCTTTCTTATAAGCCCCCTTTAAGTACTGAAAGGCCACAATAAGGTCTCCCCAGAGCCTTCTCTTCTCCAGGCTGAACAAACCCAACTCAATTAAAATTTACAGGCTTCCCTTGATCAGGCAGGCTTTAGTAGACACCAACCACAAGGTTCCCTTTGTTGCCTTGGTTTCTAATTCTTACCCATAAGCTTTCAACCTGCTCATGGCTATTCATCAGAGACATACTCAAGGTCTTCCTCAGCAGTATCAATGGTGCTGGTGGATGAGCAGCAAAGTAATAGCTTAAGTGCCAGAAGACCTTCAGCAGTCTCTCCACAGCAGCTTGGATACAAGCCCCTGATAAGCTATGCTACTATCAACACTAAATGGATATCAAGTCAGGCAATTAGGAAGTCATGTAAAAAACCCCCACACCAATATTAATGCACTTAGATTAATTATTCCCACAGAAATCAATTCTAGTCTAGGGCCTCACTGACACATAAGCTTTATTCAAGAGTACTTCAAAATTAGCCAAGGGATTCAATGTTTTGGCACCTCTCCAGGTTTTAGTCCTTACATTGCTCTGCTCTTCTAAGAGTGCAGGTAGAGAATCTCTTCCATCTCTTCCAGACAGACTGACAGTATCCCAACACAGTGCTTGCATAAAAGGTTTCCTAATACACGATGATCATTTAATCAGCATTCTCTATAGCACCACACAATTCTTACGGGAATGGCCAGCTCAAAGAAACACCTCTGCTTTAAATCTATGCTTTAACATACCTGAATGCAAGTGAAGGACATACATCAGCTCTGTTCAAAAGGTACAAGTGCTACCTGGGAATGCTTCTAAAACCTGACTGCATTCTGAGGCGAGACCTGCCTTCCCTCACCCTCACCCTCACCCTTGCTGGCATCCATGGGAAGGAAATCCAGGAAGAAAATACAGATGGGTCACAAGTAAGCTGCTGAGTTCAGACCGTGACCTTAATCTGGATGATTAGGTGATCCAGATTCTAGGCAAGCTGGACCACCCTCACAGCACAGTCCAGGGATAGATAAATGCTCCTACAGCATCATCCCTGTGGCTTGGTGAGCTATCCTGAAAGGATGAATGGTGGGTACAGCCCAGCTGTCACAATGTTGTATCACATTAATCAAGGTGCACCAAAACTGGGTGGGAGCTTCTGCAACACAGTATCTTGGACTTTGAAAGAGTAAAAAAAATTAGCTAAATCATATCATTTATGATGATATTTCAGTTGCAGGGGTAGGAGTTTGTGTTTAGATCCAACCAACTGAGGATGAAGCAATTCAAAACCTGTCAAGTTGTTCCTTTTTCCAGGAAAGGAAAAGCAAAGCCACTCCTAATGAAATGCAGCCCCACTGAATCTTATTAATTCATGTTACACTTAATTTTAAAAACAATGCTCTAGACATCTAGCAAAATGGTTTATAATTAGTCAAAATCTTTTAAATGAAGATTTCTCTATATATTTCACGCGCAAACATATAATTTCCTGTCCAAATGTGCAAACGTTTTGAGAAATAACTTGCCATAAAATTCAAATTAGCAAGATCTCATGACATAGGGGCTACGTTTATGCCAGTAAATTAAACAGTCCCAGGGAATGCTCCCAAGCACTAGTAATTGATCATCTACACCATTAAATCACTGAAACAGTCTCACTGGAACGGTTTGGCCCAAGTTAACTAATATTCTACCAAACAATAATGAGACACAGTCCAGGAGTTAGCAAAGGCTATGAGTTAGCTTGGATGTTCCGGAGGGCAATTTGGATATGGCCACCCTGCTCTGAAAGGTAAGAAAGTTTAATGTTATGAGCACCAACCACTCTGGTGCCAGCTGGCCTCAGTGCTGAAGAACAGCCCAAGGCACAGTTCATCTACTACAACAGGCACAGTCAAGGAATATAAACCAGCAAAGCAGTGATGAATGCAGTCTTACCTCACCGGTGCTAAGGGGTCACAGTACTCATGAGTAATTTTTCACATTGTTCAGCATGCTACTCCTGGTAGTCTTACAGAATGATTACCAGCGCATGTGTAGGAGTTCTTTGCAGAGATGAGGAAGAAAACAGCTCATATCACGGAATCTCTCAGTATAACCATAGTGGAATAAACAGGAGAAATTTACACTATTTTGGCACTACAAGGCACCATGAATGTAGTTTCTGCGGGTCCATGATTCAGGTTTATCAAAGAAGCAGAAAGTGCACCAAGCACACATGGCTTCTTAAGCAGCCCTTCATGATGTCCCAGCTCAGCAATCAGCATCGCAGAGCAAAGGGCTTTTCTTTCCTCTTGTTTTTGTCCCCTCAGCTCTGGCACTTGGATTCAAAGAAAAAGAAACAGACAAGGAAAGGAGGAACAAAACCATCACCCCCAGCCAGAAAAAAGACAACATAATCCAGCTCTCTGAATCGGACACGGAGTGTGGTATCTTTTGCTTTTGGGTCCTGCCTCATTACCCAGGACTGAGAAGCAGTACAAATCTCTCCTGGCTCTTCCGCAACGTGAATCTACAGTATGGAGAACGCCTGGAAATGTTTAAAGGACACAGCTGTTTAATAGGATAAAAGCACAGGTAGGGGAAGTACGAAGGAGCAGGAGAAAATCTGTACAGGCATGCGCACTAGAAGAAGAGATGATTATCTAGGGGAAGGAGTCACAAAAATAGAGCAATGCTGCTCACTGTTGCTGTGAGCAAACAGCATTCCCACCGGGGTATACTGCTGCTGGCTAGATCCTGTGGTTGACTTCATCTGTCCTCTATAGTGTCTTAGTGCTTGCAAAGACACAACTGTATAAATTAGCTTTCCAGATGTTGTGATGTTAAACAAAACTAAAAGCAAGCATGCAAATACTATTTTCTGAGACAGTATATTTTCCAGAAAAAAATCAGCTCAAGATGGGGTGAGGAATTAGCTGAAGAAGGAATAAATGACATCTCAAGTTGGTGTTAATTAAGAAGCTAGTATTTTCACTTTTTGCCCTTTAACTACTCCTTGTAAAAGAGCCATCTAAAAGAAAAGTAAAAACTTCTTTTTTGTCTGAAAGATTGCATTTGCAGTACAGTAAGAGAGAAAGAAATTAGGCTGTGAACTGGAAGTGGGAGCTGAGACAAAGCCCTGCTTTGAATTAAAACCATCCAGATAAGAAAAAACAAAAAAATGGTAATAAATGATTCTTTATTAGAACAGAGAGTTAATAGTGGAAAGCCCCAGGGTTTGATAGTTACACTGCTATTGTTAGAACCTACTCTTCAATGATCTAGAAAATTAATTAAACATGGTGAAATTTGCTAACTAATTATTTAGATTCTTTATTAAGATGGAAGACCTTGACGCATTTCAGCAGAACTTAATTAAACAAAAACTGGTAAACTCATTGGTAGGTTAGAATTAATACAATTAATTACTTTTAACGTTGTGCAAATCATGAGAAACCAAACAGGTTTTGCACAGGTTCTGAATGGTTCCCTGAAAACTCAAGAACTGACTCAGAAAGCACCATGAGAGCATCCGCTCAGTGCCTAGCAACAGTTTGGAAAGCTAAGAAAATGCTTAGTCACATTCATACGACAGTATATGGAAGGAGGACATGGAATTTAAAATTCACCTCTCCAGTAAAACACTGAGTTTCTTTAACTTCCCTAAAAGAAAGCTTTCAGAGGAAAGCAATAATGCTGAAAGCATACAAGCAGCATACGAAGGACTGGGATTTTCTGATGACTCTCTCTCATGCAAGACCCTTTCTACTTATCAATGCAGTAAGTCTTCCCAGGACCATGTCCTCCTTTCCTGGGACCCCGCTATTCCCAGAGATGCATGGGCACGAATCTTTGTATCCAGTGAGGCAGAGAAGTGCAGTCCCCACTGAAAGCTCCCATATTGTTCCTAGAAGGGACAGAGACTAGGTAAGTATGGTAGAAGGACAAACTTTTCTCCATAAAAGAACTAGATTTTCTCTCTTGTGGGTGTGTTCAAGAAAAAATAAAATTCCCTGGAGGCATACAACTCTCCAAGTGACCTTTCTCCGGTGAAGACATTAGGGTCCCCTAGCACCCTTTCATTATGATGAAGAACAGGGGGAAAGAGTGAGGTCACAGAGGCTCAACATCACCCAAGCAACTTCAAAGAACTTCAGATCTGCTACTCAGCACCACAGTCCATGAGAAGACTGCAAGCAAAATAACAGAGGAGAAGCTCCGTGACAGGATAGGATTCCCGCTGTCAAGCTGCTTCCTTATCTTTTATGATTGTAGGCACCACTTGCAAACTTCAAGTTGATGGATTACATCCTAAATGCGGTCAGAAGCAGCACAGAACAATTAGTGATATTAGTCTGGTGCTGCCCTCTGACTGATCCATTAATCTTAAAGCAGGGGCGACACTCAACAATATCAAAAAATAACACTAATTCCAAAAGAAAATCCCTCCTGTATATAATCAAATTCTGAAATCCACTAATACGAGATATTAGTAAACTAAATAGTTAAGCAAAATTATAAAGACGACTTGATATTTACATCAATTGAAATAGCATTCATAGTTGTACTTGCCAGATTAGAGTCACGAGGACACTAATTCTCATCCCTAAAAAAAGAAGCTGATTGCCAGCTGGGATTATGAAAGAATTCCCTCTCTTTCCTTTGTCTCATAGGCTACCAGAGTACATCTGGTGGGTGCTGATTATCTTCCTATAAAACATCGTAAGAAAGAATAATTGAATTTATTATCATTGGAGAAGCCAAACTGATTGGGTCAATGATCTTCCATTATTGTATGACAACTCTTCTGAATAGTCCAATGCTTCAAACAATGGATAAAATAATCATAGAAGCTTATATTTACTCTTCTTTCCCCACCTCTCACCCTCACCTAGAACAGTTCAAGAGGTAAAAGCCACATCTTCATTTTGACGCATTCTTTACTGTGTCAGCTACAGACAGTCTGGATACATTTTTCTGGCAGAAGCATTGCAAAAATCTATTCTAGGTCAATGACTTCCACTGTCAGGATCATTCAAAGTGTTCAGAAGGCTCAAAGGAGAAAAATAAATCACTAAGCATTGGTATTATGCGAGCTCCCTGAAGAAGTATTGACTGCATTTATTGCAAAGAATTAAGAAGTAGCTTTAATGTCATTCTGTTCATTTCATTGCAACTGATGTCACATAATAACCCCTGCTACAAAAACTAGCATGCACTTTGACTAGACTAAAGACAAAACGATTGTGTATATGTAATGCTGTGGGTTATAAACGTGAAGTAATGCCAGTGAAATGCACACAAATCTCTGTGCATAGAGGACACCAGGCAGAACAAAGCTACACACAGTTTATGCTATGATCACAAAGGTAACTATGCTTATTAAAGCAGTTCCATACAATCCATTAAACTGACACTATTAAATAGCAGACATGAGAGTAAGTATGTATGTGGTTTCTCCTGTGAGAGAAGGATTCACGAAGTTGCCTTGCCTTGAATTAGGTGGGGTGTGCGACTGTACATTGCCTACACACTTGTAGTTCAGCTGGGACACCCGCCGCAGGAATGGCAGAAGGTATTTATAAAGCAACAACCTTTTCCACTGCTCCTGCCTCCCACAGTGACATGGATCATTAATGGCAGCTGCCATGGGAATGGTGCACTCAGAGGTCAGTAGCACCGCTCCCTGCACTGCCAACAGGCAGGAGCTGACAGCTGGGGGCAAGTGAGGGATTTTGCCCCAGCAAATCCTCTTATTTTGTCCCTCAGGTTCTGGAGCAGTTCAGGTGCAGAGGTGAGCACTGTGTGCCAAAGAGGGTGGAGGCGAAGGATTTCTCCATCCTAGCTCTAACACAGGTGTAAGTGGGAAAGAGGATCTGTCAGAAAACAATTGTTCTCTCCACAAAACAAGCAGGAGGCAGGGCTCTTTTGTCATACAGCAAGATAAAAATATGTAATTTTCTTTCGTATCTAAATTCATCAATATTAGCTCTCGCTTACTTTACAAGCAAATGTTTAAACCTACAGTGAAACCAAAATGTCAAGCACCCTGAAATCTCTGTCTCAAAAAAACAGCTTTCTGGAACCATTTCTGGTTTTGAGTATCTCAAACCAATACAGTTCATCAGTGCTAGCAGAGCATCAGACAATTCAACAGTCCAGGACCTGACCACAAGCCAGGCAGGAGCCTGTGCCACACAATGCTTAGCCATCTCGTCAAGTCTCGCTCCCAGCCTACCACAAACCAGGAAAAAAATCATGCATTTCTCAGCTGGCCTGCATAAAGGGCAAGAGTAGTCTTTCTGAGTTTTTTTCCATGAAGTTTGAAATAATAAAAAAAGGGGGAGTTGCACCAAACTCTACCCATTCCTTTCCTCTAATTAGACATATACATTAGTAAGAGACTGCTAACCACACAGTATGCCGGTGTGCATATAGATACTTATATATATTTTATTTAATAATATTTTAATAGTATTTTATATTGTAATTCATATTATAATGTATTTTAAATTTTATTTTTAATTTAATATCATTTTATGAGGGTTTTTAATCTAGTTGTGACACTAATGCACTGGGTCATTTTTCCCTTGAAAGCTCAATATCTTAAGCTTACTTACAAAGAAAAATGTAGAAGCTCACAAATCTCTCTTTGATAAATGAGAGCTGTCAGAAGCCAATGATCCCAGTGCACAGGACACGTAGTACACTTGACAATGTGAGCTCAACAACAATGAAGAAATACTTTTTACAGTCCACTATTTTGTGACAAAAGGGTCTAGATTGCAACCGGTCTGACTGTAATTTACTTTCCAAAAGAAGATTCTAGGAGCATTCTGTACGAAAATAGTTTTATGTTTCTTCCTTCCTCCAAACCCATTATTTTTCCATGGAAGCAAGTACTCTATTCTGTAACTTACGTAATAATAATTACATGAACTAAGCTGATTATAAATGTATATAATACATATGTTTTATGTGAGCACTTTCTTTTTTCTTTTTTTTTTGAGCTAAAACATCAAACATAAAATATACATAGCATTTGCTCTGTGTACCGAAACACAGGAAGACATTATTCTCTGTCATAAGGATTTCATGTTCAAATGTCCCAACTCTGCAGAAAACCTAATGAAGTATATACTCATTTTTATAGTTAAGTCAGTAGGAACACTCACAGCATATGTGAGTCTTTGCAGAAATAGTACTGATGTAACTAAAACTGTAAATGTTACACAAAAATATATTCACTTGTAATTACACTACAATTTCTAATACCTTTTTTCCTAAATAACCTCTTTCAAATAAAACCTTGATCAAACTACCCCCCAAGATTCTTCACAGAATCCACATCCCAACATTATTCCTTAATGTCGTGCAGGAACAGCTATGGAAATATAGTGGAACTGTGCACGCCAGCATATAGCACCACCATCTGAGGGGGACTGCATGTATTACCACCAGTAGTTTAGTCACGGTTCAAAAGAAGTCAGCCCTGAACTCATTAATTAAAGAATTCAGCTGTATTCCTTAGAGAGGATTTTGAGAGAGAATCAAAGGGTGACTACAGAATGGCTGTGGCTTTGCAATATGCCAAAGATTTTTTTAATTTATTTTGTAGAGTTAAATCTTTACTGAAATTAATAAGCTATTAAACAGAATAGCTATGCAACTGCATAGGTTTTTAAATGGCAAAACAGTTAATTTCTAGGGCAACACTGTTCTTGTTAATTTACAAACATTTTACAGTTTTGTACTTACATTAGTTCAGAATTTTACTTGTAGTATATGTTATATTTTCTAGCCTATTCATTATTTTATGGATTTTTACAGGGATGCCTTTCAATGAACCACAGCATAGGAAGAGAGAGAAACTCAGAGATGGTGCAGGGACTCAGGTAGCTCAATGAATTAATACTGGGATCTGGTAGCTGTTAGCACTACTACATCCAGTAATCTCTTCTCTTCTGTGCTGAGGTGGCATCTGCGAGTATCAGACTGCTCCCTACCTTACTGCTCCAACCCTGGGGCAGTAACGTGGCCAGTCTCCCCAGCAGAAGAGCAGGGAGGAGATCAGTGGCAGCACAGATTCCATCTGACCAACACCCATGACCTTCGTCATTCCAGCTAATACAGTTTGAGGTCCATGGAGGTCTAGACCAGTGAAGAGTCATCTTCTATGTGCAATTTCAGCTTGTTTCAGTGGTCATATTTTAAAAATCTAAGCCAAACCCAAAATCTGTAATACCATAGCTTATCCTTGTCTTGGGATACAAGCAGAGAAGACACAAAGAAGCCAAAAACTCTGATTCCACCTAGGCATACTGACACTTCTGTTAAAGAAGCCAGGTAATCTTAAGCATTCAATCACAATTTTTTTTCTTCTAAAATACTCACCTGACTTTCCCTTTGGTGTTTCGAAGAACAGTTGCAGCAAAATTTTGCGTAACACCAACCAGACTGATGCCATCAACTTCCACAATTTGGTCATTCACTTGGATCCTTTCAGGGGAAAAAAAAAAAATATATATATATAAATAATTGTGTGAATTCTTGAAGAATTTTCAGCAAAACTTAGCATAGAGAGATCTTTTTAGTTTGATTTTAAACAGACTTCAAACAAAAACTCAGTTGTAAAATGATTGTGAAAAATGCATCATTCCTTGCATGCAGACATCTCATAAATCCAGTTACCATTCAAAGTTACCATTACAATTAATAGCATCAATCATTCAGTCACTTTCCTTGTATTTAAGTACAGCAACACAAACTCTTGAATTTGTCATATGACTTAAATTAAATGAGATACTTGAGCAATTCTTATATCATTCTTTCCTAAGCCAATCTTGAAATACAGCATAAGACATAGCTCTGGTATTTCACACTAATGGAAAAAAAATGCAGTATTTAACTAAAACAACCTGCTCATCTGTGGAGAAAAGAGCTTGTGCATCAGACTTAATTGTGACCTACTGTCTTAAAATATTTCATCTAATTTGCTCCAAAAAGATGAATTCCCAGTGTAAGTGTGATGTTGCTGCGACAATAAGACGACCTTGGACTGTTTTAATGAGGACTCTCTCTTTGAAACCAAACGCCTATTTACAGTCGATACACTGTTTGATGCAGGAAAAGTTAGGAGGAATAAAAAACATCCTGCCTTTATCTGAAGCAAACACTGCTACGAAATCCCTAGAGCAGGCATTGGACTCATCTGGACTACAAATGCTTGGAAGGAGGACTACTATACTAAAATATCCTCTAGAAATGCACAAACTCCTATAGTTTCAAAAATTAAAAAAAACCACCAAAACAAAACACATTCAGAACTTGTCAAAGGGAGCAATTTTCAAGTACTTACATGGATGCGACTGATCCAAACGATCAGTTTACAAAGGAACGAAGACACAGCTATGGAAAAATCCCATTTAAATTATATGAAAATACCTAAATTAAGGTATTTAATATCTTAGGATATCTTAGTGATAAGATTTCTTTTCAGAGAACAACAGAGACTTCAAAAGAGGGCGTAAGCATTTTTACTTGGAGCACCGAATTCTCTGTGAAGTCTGGGGCAATGCTTTGCAGTTCTACACGTGTTCAAGCAGTATCTTCAGTTCTTTGGACTCCACTGATGAGTAAGAAACACAAGATATGTTCTTCGGCAGCCTCACACCACAGAATGTCACTGTGTTCTGGTCAAGATCTCCCTTCACTGAAAAAAAGATCTTTGCTACAGCGTGTAAACTCGTATCTTGAAAATAGTATCAGGCATTCTAATCTCAGAATTTTATGTCAATTTTCACTGAAGCATTTAATAAATACACCAATCACATTAATATTTATTGTATTTCAATACTGTTAAAATTAGTTGGTTTTTTTTTACTTTAGCAAACATGAGGTGCAGTCAGATGGCCGCAGGAGTTCCAAGAAAAGAAGTTTAAGGAGTTGGTGCCCACTGAGTGGGAAGCAGTCACCCTCTTGGCTGAAAACTAAATGGTGGAAGAACAGATTCCTTTTTGACTTGTCTAGGAAGACAATTAACTCTATCCCAGCTGAAACCAGGACAGCGGTTTAGCTACAACACTTCACATACTTCACTATGCAGTGGACTAGCAGTGTTCATACAGATACGTAGTTACAGTATTTCAGGTGATGAAACATCATGTTAAAGAACTGTTGCCTCCAACTCCGTAAGTGGCTCTGTCTTGATCTGCTGCAATTTCAGTCTGATTCCATTTGTCCTTCAGGTGTATTTTGTATCTCCTTCTTTCTTGTTTGTACAGCTCCTAAATTCATTTTCAACTCTTATTTTTATGGCCACTGTTCTCCAAACTTCCTTTCTTTCTATACGTACATATATTTTCATTATATGTAAACATAGATACATATCAAACAACAAACCATTAACGTAATTGTTTTTCAAACTATATAACCACATGTAATTAAAAAAGAAGTTTCTTGTCTGTTGCCATGTTCATTCTATACTGCCCAGAGTAAAATACTCTCACAGCCATATTCTCCTAGCCACTTTTCTCTTCCTCGGGCATCCCCTCTCCAGCCCCACTCCCACCGTAGCTCTGTACCTGCAGCCTAGCCCTGACCCCCCAGACAAGCCACCCCAGGCACCATCTAGACCAAAACATCCTCACAGCCATGTTCTCTGGGCAGCCTTCCCTTTAGAGCCCCCTCCACCAAGAGCTCTAGGCTTCCTCTGTCTCTCAAATCTAATTTCAAACATGAATGAAAAATTAGGCTCAGGTTGGAGAAGCCTGAGTTATAGACGTTTAACTGCTTTTATCATTAATGAAATTGGTAATTCTTCTGACAATTATTTTCTAATGCTCATGACTTAAATCTTTGCCTGTGTGAAGCGGCACTTCAATGAAGTAGCAACTGCAGAAGTGAACCAACTAAAGTTGAACAAATTACTTGCATAATTACTGCTCTGTATGATGAACTGAAAAATTTAACCTCTGCAGAGACAACATTTAGAGTATTTTTCAAGTTAAGAACTGTGTAATATTTCAAAACTGTTGTTCTCAATGTTATCAAAATACTTCAAAATGTGAATGACTCATCACCACAATAATTTGAAAAGATTTTATTTTTCATATTCAGCCTAATGATTGATTTCATATTTTACACACTATTAATAATCTCTCTTATTACTTATCAACATGCTTGCCTTTGGATTCACCTCGAAGCACCCTCCTTAGTTAAATACTGCCACACAATGCCTTTCAATATGACAACTAAACACTACCTGTTTGTTTGCAGCAACATGAATCAAGCCAGTGGTGCTCAATCACTGAGAAACCCCTTTGTATAGATTTTGGGTTTCCATGGGAGGCAAGTATTTTATATCACAATTCGATGGGTCTTTCAATAAAAGATGGGAGTTATCCTACAGATATTGTAATGTTTTAAACTGTAGTTTCAGAAGAGCCTGGTTGAAGATTGCTATGCAGTTATTCAGAATATCTGATGAAACTGCTGAAATACAGTTTTATTTTCTGTTAGGAGACTTTGTTTTGCTATCAGTGTTAATGATTAACTAGGCTTTTCACAAAGATGAAGTCAGGACCCTTTACAGTTGATGCACTTTATTACAGAACCGGCTGCTCCTGACTGAGAGGATTACATATCCCTTTCCCAAGTGAATGATCAGTCAGGCTCTCAAAGAGAAAATCAGAGGGCTATTTCTCAGCTGACTGAACATTCAGCCAGTTGAAAACCAGCACAAGTATTAGAATGGTCAAAGAAAGATACTATTTTTTTCTCAGCTGACAAGCTCCTTTCAGATGCCATCTAGGGAAATGAAAGAAGAGATTTGTGATTGAACATTAACTTCTGTACCCACTCAAACATGTGAATAATGAGAGGAACAGAAAATACAGATTATCATAGAGCAGTAGTGAGTGACTCTGATTTTCAACCACAGAACTTCACACAGAATGTCAGTCGTGAGCTTAATGCCTTCTGGCTGAGCTCAAGTATACCTTTCAGAAAAACGTTCACTTAAATTTAAAGTAACGGATGAAGTCATGACATCTTGAGGTGTCAGCTTCTTCACTTCCCTTCATAATTTTTAAGCCTGTGATAAATCAGTACTTGGCCTTCAACCTGGTATCTTACTGCTGAGATCTGTAAAGATACCTGCAAGCCCAATCTGGAAGACGGTATACCTCAGTAGTTTCAGAGCAATGTTATTAAACTTTGCAACCCCCTGCCATGTACAGCCTTCTTTGTATGGGGTTTCCACAGCAGAACAACCTTTTGTCCGGCTGAAAAGTTATAGGTGTTCATCAATAAGGAACATGTTACTGCAATACATTTTTTAGAAGACAGCATCAACTTTTTAGAGTTTATTCTTACTCCATCTACCTTTTTTTGTGTTTGGTATTATTCATAACTAATATAACAAATCACTAATGGTTAAAAATAGAAGTAGAGAATGCATGTAAGTAGACTTAACTGCTAATGTATCAGGTAAGTAATATTTTATTTGCACGCAAATTTACAAGGGGTATGCACTGGGACAAAACAACAAATTATATGGGTTGGAAGATGTTTAAGAATACTTTTCATTATTAAATGACTACATAGTAAAGTGTTTTTCTAACTTTTAATGAGAAACATTGGCCTGATTGTGGCAGGTATTCTGTAATACAAAGATAAGTCTGACTCATATGATAGGAAATATTGGATGCTCAAAAGGAATTCTTTAACCTGCACATACCAAGTAAGCAATTCTAGAAGCAACCAGGTTTTATATGAGCATCCTATAAGACTACAAACACCAATTTATTTTTTTAGTGGGCAAGATTTATGGTACAGCTTCCTATTCCAATTGATTAATGTACTTTCGGTGCTGCAGGAGTGAAAACTGAACTCTGGAACAGAAGACTGCATAATAAGAAGTACAAAGTAACAGCCTGTGTTAGTAAACTTGAAAGGAGGTGTATTTATTAAGAGTTTAAGCATTCAAATACGCTAATTATTTTCCTAAATCAAATGCCGAGCAGAACTCTTTTTCGTAAGTACTGATTGTTTAAAGCTGGTTTGAAGACAAAAGAACACGTGGGAGCTCAACACCCTTAAAATCTAAACTCCTTTCAAAAGTGACACAAAATTTGGAAACTCCAGCTTTACTCACGCTAAAGCATCTGGGTTTTCAGTAGTCATGAAGACACATCTTTGGCAAATCTGTTCTCCTTAAACAGTTAAAACTCAGTGCACCGAACTGGTGTCTTCTCATAACCACATCAGGTATTTGGACCTTACCGGTGAAGCCTCCAAATTTTACAACTTTGATTTATCATGACATACATTAAGCGAATAACTCTTTCCTATGAAAACCATAATGCATAATAACTATTGCTGGGAAAATTTCCGAATGCTGCGTCTAGTTTACCTGCCATCTCTTTCTGCTGCCCCACCTTCTGTTACTGTTTTGACAAATATTCCCAGTTTTTCAAGGCCTGCATCTGCTCCAACTCCCATTCCAATAATGCTTATGCCAAGTCCATCTTCATCTGTGAAAAAGGCAAGCAAAAACAGAAACTTCTTACATTTTATTTATATAGTTATTTGGTAGATAAACATTTATGCTTTGGTTCCTCCTGGTTTTCCATGTCAGTAACATTAATATCCTTTTGCTTCCTTTTAAAAAGTTTATTATTCTACCATTTTAATTATACACAAAAAATACTACCTTCACTCTTATATCACCTTCACCCTTATGAAGAGATCAGAACAACAATCAAGATTTTTTTGTCTTCTAGTGGAGAATGAAAACATTGCATCAAACACTGTGTAAAACCATGTGTTAATGGAGCGACACAAAACAATTCCCTTAGGGAAATAAAGAACTGCATGTCTCTGAAATGCTTCTTTAATGCCTTATCGAAAAATTCTTGAAATCCAAAAAGCCCAGGTGACTAGAACAGATTCATGGAAATTCAAGACAGGCTCTGTAGGCATGTGTGGAACTCCTCAGACTTGTAGATCAGTGTCACAGGAACTGGAAATGGCACACAAACTCCATACCTTTTTCTAGTTCAACTGGGAAGAGCTCCAGCTTTTCCACACGCTTCTCGAGTTCATATTCAGCTGATGCAGCCACTGGGTCAACTTCATCATTTCTCCTGTCATAGTCTTCATTGGAATATGTATTGAAAACCTGTGGAAACAAATCAAAAATCACTCAACTATCTACTCTAGAAAGATTGCCAACTCATGAGAATAGCTACCGATTTTGTGCTCTGATGTTGCAGTTTGAAAAGGCTTTTAAACGACAAATTTCTCCTGTTCATTCAAATTTCAGGTTTTTGCATTTGTGCTTTTTCATGCAAATAAAGCAGAAGTATGGTTGCAAAAGTAAACTGAATATGTCATTTTTATTGTTTCTTATTATAAATGCAGAAGGTGATCTTGAATGACTAAGTTGGCCTATACATTTCAATATTTAAAACACATAATTCAACTTAATTAGGAGTGAACTATTAGTAAAGACATGAAAAAGCAAAATACATTGAAATGATGATCTGTATACAATCTCTGTTTTGGTCCCTATTCCTAATGAAGTTCCAGTTTGCTTTCATCTAACCAAAGTTAGACCTGAAGATTTCTAATGTACATTTACGCTGCCTATGGATACCATTAGAGATCATACTCCATAGTATGTATTAACTTAATATTAGGAGATCAATATACACAGCCATGGGTATTTTTTAAAGTAACCAGGTTTACAGCTTTATTTTAGCGCTAAAGCAGTAACTTAACATTGACTGCATTAACCCGACTATATTCTTTATGCTACTTTCCATCATACTTTCCGCATGAACATAGCCCTCAATCAGAGATTTTTCAGATGTTGAGTAACTTCAAACAGCCAGGAAAAGCATATTTTCAGATTTTAGAGGTCAGTTTGCCAGCTTAATTCACTTAACTGTCCATATTTGGCAGTAATGAAAGAATATGCATTAGCAGTAATAATTTTACCAAACTTCAGTCCCACGCATATATCATGTTCATTACTTCAAATAAAGGAAAACAATTTCCCATATTTCCTCTTCCTCTTTTACAGGCACCCTACAGAAGATACAATTATGTAGCCATGTTTTTCTGTATCACTGTTTTTCTTACAACATAAAATATATATTCACATCTCAAGAAGTCTGCTCTCTTACAGCCTTGCTTGGAGGCTCCTTAACGACTGCCCCTGGAGCAAGCATGCCAGCTTGCTGCCCAACGCAATGCCAGGAGCTGGGCTCATTTCCACCTGAGGTTTCACCTGCCCAAAAACCTGTCAGTACAGATTAATTTCTTTTAAATAGTAAATATATTAAAATTGCAATACAAAAATACTATTCAATACTACTGTAAGTATAGTAACGGTGTTATGGCTACCACAAAGGTACTGCAAAAAACCTCCCACCTTTATATAAAGTAGTGAGTGGTTGAAACAGAAAAGATGTTAGTCACTCTGTGGAAATTTTAACTCCTGTATTTTACATCAATGTGAAACACTTAATAAATTGCCTCTTCCAAGAAGACTGAGATGAGAAAGGTTTTACAAGAATACACAAACCTCTCTCCCATTGATTTTTCGTGATATTGATGCAAGAAAAAGGCTTTTTAAACTAAATCATGCTCCTAAGAAGCCTTCATAAATATATCCAAAACCTAAGTAAAATAAGTCACATACTAAACACTGTCCAATGCTGCTGAACATTTTATGCTGCTTTAGTATGTATAAGATTGGACAAAAGATACTGATGCAGAAATAAGCGTAAGGAAATGTAACAACTTACTTGGTCTAAAATAACCTGCAAAATCTATGTGCAAGTTCTGGCCATGCAACACACAAGTGGAGAAACTGTGCAAACAACCAACCCCTTCAAAATGTAAGTGATCACCTTCAACTCCTTCCCTAAGCTTCTGTATGTGGATGCAGTAACTGCATCTGCATTGGGTATTTTGTAAAGGCCTTGAACGACGTATTAATTTCTGTTCCTATTGTTAACTCCATTGGGTGTCTGAACTCCCAGTTAAAATGGAAAATGGAGAGTGTCCATACCTGTTTAACAGCCCAACAGAAGAGTTCTGAAAAGTCTTTTGTTACTCCATGTCTTTCACAGACCTCTTTTACAGAAGATAAAGCTTTCTTCATGTTATGCACCCCTGCCTGCTGCTTCTCAAAACACTTGAAGACAGGAAGAATCATGAACATGATTTTCTATGTAGGCCATATCAAGCTAGAAAACAACCCGCAGCTCTAACGATGCTAGCCTGTATGTAGTGAAAAAGAAGCAGGTACAGGACAGAAGGCCATCCCATTTATCTTTTGATTGAGATGTACAACTCACAGCAACCCTCTTTACCCTGACACAAGAACAGATCAAACCAGGCAGAAGAGCCCACTCAACAGCAACGAAAAGTCCTGCTGCAGGCTGGCCGGTAACCTCCCCTGGCAGCTTCCCTTCTTTGTGGTTTGCTGTCAAAGGTGACTATGCCAACTAAGGGTTCCATATCCAAACCCAACCTCATTTATGCTGACACCAACCAAACCAAGGACCAATCAGTAGAGCTAGACCCAACTAAAGCATTACTGAGCTAAGGTTTGACCACAAACCTTTAGGTCTGAAATGCGACAGTCATGCAAGCAAGTACAGGTAAAAAAACAACAGCTGTGAGTTTAGCTTGGATTGTCTCATTTACCAACGTGACAAGAGAGACCTGTGTTTCAAATGTGGAACATAGGGGGATGTTATCAAGGAAAATGGAGATACATTCACTAGCTGTTGAAGGATGGTAAGAGAGGCAGAGAAATATTGCTGAAAACAAAGAATAGATGAGGGTGAGGTATAGGGAAAAATTATGCTACAAAATGAGTATATTTATTTCTGGATTCCTTTTCATCATGTTAACTGACCCCATTCTTTTCCTTTTGTTCAATGACTGGTATTAGTATATTGTGGCAGCAGTTTCAGATTTGTTGCAAAGTGACTGGATATGCTTCAGGATAATTTTCTTTCAAAGCATCACATCATATATTGAGTTCTTGTTTGGGATGATCTTTCTTAAACCAGATTAGACAGAAGAGATGGCTTCTTGGATCTTGCTTACTGTTTTGGAATATTTAGATTTGCACATGAGAAGGGAAGTAAAGATGTTGTTGATGGTGAATACAGTTATCATTATGTCTCCAAATATACCATGCCAGTCTTATCTAGCACCTTACCTAAGCATTCAATCTATCACTGATAGCATCAGGGTAGAATAGCCTAGGTTTCCCACCTGGCATTAACTCACCATCTTTTGTACACTGGTCATATGATCTTGCCCACTGCCTTCAACAGGTGTTTTGACTAGGGGAAGAAGGAAGATATTCTTGTATGTCATTTACCTCATTTTGCACAATCACATTTAATGGTTGACTGATTCTATTAAATCCATCTCTGGGTGTTAAAATGCAGAAAAGAAAATTTGTGCTTGGAAATTTTCTTTCTTTGTGAAACAGTCTATCCACCACAGTAATGAACTGCTTGCTCAGTACAGTCATGAGAACTGTCACTCAAGATTTTACTTTGCTAAAAATAAAAAAAAGTTATAACTTTTTCCTCAAAGTATGGTTAACTTGATTTAAGTAGACCTACTTTACCACATCTGTTGCCACTGTGTTTCCCAGAGTGTGCGTGGGATTTCAGACTCATGGGAATTCTCCCATTCCCTGTGATTTAACAGATTTAGTTTTGCCATCACACTGGCCAAGCACCCACTACAATAAGGTCTACTGAGCCATTACTTAAATAAAGTTCTTTTTCAGGAAAATCCAGTACATCATCTTAATCTCTGGTTGTACCTCTCCAAGTATTAAGGAAAAAAAAAAGTTTCCATGGAATTCACCCGTGACGTTTACTAGGATTTACAACAGCACTTGTAAACCAGCAACAGCGGAAATAAAAGGCCACCAACAGCAGTGACAACCTAGTGGATACTAACATTCAATGTGTATGTCAAAACAAGCAAAACCTGAAGAACTGACGGGCTCAGTCCAACACTGCTGTTAACAGAACATACTTCTGTCTTCTCTAAAGTGAAAGAAAAAGAGTCATCAGTGATTCATCCAGCACCAAAATAATGACAAACTGTATGATCTAAGAAGCAGGTATTATTGTTAGGCACTCTGGGTGGCACCCCGAGGGAAATTATACATACACATACATGACTACTTGCTTGTCTTTCATAGACCAGTGACAGAGCACAATCTAGAAAAGACATGTCACTAACTATAAAAATATGTTGCAGACTCTAATTCAGAAAAAAACCCCAACATTTTGGTTCTTATACTTCATTTTATGAGTAAGACCAGAAAGATGGAAACTGATTATTCTTGGAAAAAGGACAAGTTTTGTAAGTTTGGGGTATTTTCTCATAGCTCTCAAGTACCAAGAATCAGAATTTTGCTGGCAGTAACCAGAAGGTAGTGGCAACTCTTTTTTTCTTTTTTTTTTAAAGGAAGTCGAAATGGAGATGAACTATGAAGAATCACATGGGCTATCCTCCCCATGGGCTAGCCATCTTGGTGCTACATTAACCATGTTATTAGTATTGCATACTATAAACTCTGCAACATAAAAACTGTCTCATCTGATGTGTTTAAGAAAGTCCCAGACATATTGAGTATACGCTGGACATGCCTATACTGTCTTTGCAAGCTGTGCTATGGGACAAGACCTGATCCCAGGTTCAGCTGCTGCTGACTGCCTTGCCATCTATGCTTTTTACCCTCCAATGCCTGGTGGCCACCAAAGAGAAAGAACTATGCAAGAACGGTGTATTGGTGGATGGTACCTTGTTGCAGTAGCTATTCTACCACACCTTCAGTTACTCAAGTCTAACATACACATAAATAGTCCCTCTTATGCCCAATTCTTGATTACACGAGGTCATTCCACGTCAGGGGCCACAGCCAACATACGTTGGTGATCACTGTGCAATACCAATTACAGAACCGTGCTTTTCACCCGCTATTGCTATGCTGTCATAATGCCTGTTCAGAAAGCAAAAACAGCACCTAAGATACGACCCCGCCATCTGGGCAAGTTGGATCACCATCATCATCACAGGAAAGTAGCACTGCAAAAGATGGCACAGACACTTACAGTGAATGTTTGCCAGCAAGTCATGCCTCTGGCATCCACTCTGGGGAGGGGAGTAGGCATCACAACCACTACCTCACTATAATGATGCCATGTAAGATCAATAAACTACTTATTTTCCCCAACATTTTCTTATTTCTGAAAATTCAGGGTAAAGGTTTTGTAACCCTGGTGTGCTAGAAGCCATTTTGAAAGTGATGCTAGGCCATGGAGTGGTTATTACAACCTGTGCTCCTGGCTCCATCACTGCCATTACTATTTGTGCTGCTGGTGGCCACCAACGAGCTGAGCTTGACATTGTTGGTTAACCTTCTCTAGCTGATGCAGAGTTGTCAATGAGCAGAGGATAGCACCTGTCAGCAAAAGAGACTGGTATTGCTTGTGTGAAAAGTAAACATTGCTGAAACCTCTCCTCAAACCTGCACAACAACCTATCTACCTCCTCTTTTCCTTTCATCACCATCCTTGGGCAAGAACAACCAAAGACACCTATCAGAGGCATCTCCTGTCCCATCATGGAGAATTGAGATTTTCAGGCACACTTGCAGGTGTAAAAAGCAATGCAATTAGCTTTGGGATGATCCAAAATCCTCTCCTTTTTTCACAGCAACCAAGGCAAGATCAAGGCCAGAATTTGGGTTTCCTGGGTCTTGTATGGAGCCATGGTTCCAGAAACAGCAGCCACATACTGTAAAGGGACTGAATGTGGCTTCCCAGAGGAACACCCAATGCTCACTGCTTTAGTGCATGATGCTTGCTTTAGTACATATGACAAGCTCTACCAGAGTGGTAACTGGTATTATTAGCCTTCTTGTGTGCCATTTTTAAAACTTTAAAAATTTGGAACACCTTTGTTCCATGCCTTCTTTGCAGACAGCAGCAGCAACGAAACGGGTCATCTCTCTGTATATCCTGTTGAGAAGCCCTCAGAATGATCAGGTCTTCTTCTGGCCATACATCATTACTGTGCAATGATCCATGCAGGAAGGTGAATAATTACAGAAGTACCTTATAGTTTTATCATCTCCAGGTGTGCTGCATATTTGCTGGAGGAGAGTCACAGAGGACTCTCTCATGTGGAGAGAACAAGACTTGGCACAGACAGTGTCTGTATTTGGAGAGCATGGACCTTAGAGCACAAACTCTAATCTTTCCTATCACCCATTTTCTTCTCCAAGTGAATAAACTTGTTTGTCCTGCACTGAAACTTGGAGAAAACAGAAATGTGCAAACACTAAAGGGAGCTAATCAACCTGACACTATGGATACATCCTTTGGCAACCTTCATTATAATGACAGTAATAAAATTTCCTTTGGCTGGTTCTGCCACATACACCCTGTTGACTTTGGGAAAGATGAAAACCCAGAGGTTGTCTTTAATGCACACATGGATGGAAATCATAAATATTTTGTATCAGAAACATTATTATTAATTACAGTAACAGCTAGAATTTCAGACAAGTTTTGTCACGATTATTAGCAAGAATCCAAATAAGGAAACATAGTGGCTAAGTCAGTCATTTGAACATAGGATATTCAGAAAAACATTACGAGTCGTGGGTGATACCATCACTACTATTTCAGTCTAGAGAAGTCTTTAAGTCTAGAACAATATGCAATAGCACCTCCCTGTCCTCTGTGAGGAGGAACAGGTACATTTGCAGGGTAGCTCCCAATTTCTTCAGAACAGTTTTACAATCATCTCGTTTTGAATATACTAAACTGGACTGCTGGGCTTCCTCCACTAAGGATGAAAAATTCTCCTGTGGGGAGAGAAGTGAGGAAGAGCCAGAAGAGCACCATAGAAAGAATCAGACATGTTCATGGATGTGACACCGACCTACAGTGTTGCACTTGAAGTACAAGCAGTTGTGAGGAGTACTGCTGTGCTGCACCCTGCAAGGGCAGGAGGTAGGCACAGCGCTGAGGATAACCTCTCTGGCTGTGCTCAGGAAGCTAAATGAGAGAAAAACAATCACAGTTTTACCATTCATTATCTTCTGCTTGAAAGTCTCTCTACAGCATCGCTTCAGGGAGGAGAGGAAGCTCCGACAATGTCTGAAATAGGTGACTTCTTTTTTAAAGAGTCTGCAATGTGGTCACTGTCACAGTCAAAGGGAGGGAGTCAGTGAGGAGGAGCCACCACAGGCTTCCTCCAGCTTTCCTGGCTTTGCGCTCCCCTAAAGCCTGCATGGGCATCAGCTGTCACTAATATTTCAGCAGGGAAGCACCAAGGAGACAAATCTTCCCAAGAAGCAATTGCAGGGATGAGACACAGATGGGAATTAGACAGTTGCAATATTGAAAGAAACCGATCATCTAACACCAAAACCAAGCCTGGGGTTTCCCTCAGAAAGCTCTGTAGGAGAAAGATCTGTTTTAAGCAGGCTGAAACTCCAGCAAAAAGAACTGTGCAGCAGATTTTAGTTTCTGAAATCCTACAAGTATCTGGGCCCTAGACTTCTCCATCCCAGAAAGACCTCTTCTGACATACAACAGAGAGCCAGGAGCAACTGCTGCCATGCACAACCAAAGTGTTCAATTTGTTGATACTAACTAGAAAAGATTATCCCTAGATATTCTTGTAGGCAACTAGCACACGCTATCAAGTCTTCTTTCTGTTGGAATAGTCATGAAGACCATGTCTAGTAAAAAAACATAGTGTCACTGTCCTGCAGCAGCATCAACACATCTCAGCTTGCATCCATACAGCTCCATCCACTACAGCGTGTCCTGCACCTGGCTTGTGTATGGGAAGAAGCACCCGACTGATGCTAATCCCAAACCATGCCACAGTCGCACTGCCTGGTGGGACACATACATTAAAATGCGTGACTAATCACACACATTCATTAGACCTGTGACATGAGTGTGGTTTTGCTTCCCAGTATAAGTAGTTAAACAACCAGGCAGACTTCACCTGTAAGCTCATTTCACTGAAACTAGTATCCTAAATTTTATACAGTGCAGTTTCAGGCCCAAACATGGAACTGAAATTGCTTTGGTGGTACTGATGGATCATCTCCTGGTATCAGTGATACCTGCTCACTCTCTTTGACCTCTCCACTGCACTCACTACCGTTTAAAGCAGAAGGTCCTACTGCTTCAGCTCTGAGGGGCTGCAGGGACTGAAAGTAACCCAGCTCAAATGCTCAAGTCCTTCCAAGAAGGATGCACTAATGTATAGCAGTGCATCGAACTGCTCTTCCATTACAAATCCCTTACCTGAGCATTTTAATTCTCTGTAGCTCAACACTGACATACTGGTATAAACATGTGGCCTTCTTGGCACCTTAAATCAAGTAGAAGGCCAAATTTTCAGATTTCTCTTTTTCTCTGTCATCTCAAATTTTCTGTGTACAAATACAATTTTTACCCTGTCTTTCTGCTACTTGGCCCAGTTTCAGGTGTGATTTCTTTAAAACATCTGCTTTTAATAAGTATTTCCTAGAATAATTTATTATTTATTCAGTTTGTATTTGTTCTATTGATGATGTACTAGTTTTGTTACAATTTACGTCACTACTTGTCTACATAGGAGAAAAATACAAAATCACTGTTGCCGGAAATGAGATGTGTGCCCCATATGAAAACTTCATGCTGTTACTCTTAATTAAGACAGGTCAGAGTAATTAGCAACTAAAAATAAGCCCTGCTACTGAGGAGTAAAACCAAAGCTAATACAGACCTGCTCTTATAAAGTAATTTCTAAGAACGTAAAAAATGCTCCTGATCATTATTTGGCTATTATTGTGTCATTCAGATGAATGTTATATGACAAAGGAGATTAAGATCTTCTGAAAATACTAAATTTTCATATTAGTGCTATCTAAAACCTTGCTCCTTGAAGGTAAGTTAAATTTTAACTTAGATAAGTAAAGTAGAACATACGTAAAAATTTTTACAGTAGTAAATAACACTCTCGCAACTGAAAGCATTCTATATTGTGTGTGCTACTCTAAGGAGGATCAATGAGGAGATAAAAGATGCTCTTTTCTTAGGTTGAGTTTTCCTCACTCTTTATGAAGGGACTCTTTATCTTCTGAAAATATCCAATCTGGAAAAAAAAAAAACAAAATCCAGCAGTTCAGGTCTTACAAAAAACAGATGAGTTCTGAGAAACTCCTGTTCTCCAGACACCGGCTCTTGTTTTGACTCCATCAGTGAGCCAGTAGAGCCGCTGCCTCCTTTGCAGGGATGAACAGATACCCCTCTGACTTCACCTGTGCTTTTTTAATGTAGTGCATTTTTCAGAGCCTCTGCCTTCTACCTCCACAACAGCATAAATCACTGACCCAGTCTTAGGCTAGCCCATCACAGATAAAGTCCAGTCACCTGCTAATTACACTCAAAGCCATTGCCAAGCAACGCTCCTCTTTCAAAGACTTTCAAACATGAGATCTCTGCAAAGCAACTAGCACTGGGCTGGGACAATACTTTGATAAAACATTTAACAAAACAAAACCATCCGAGATGCAGCCTGCCTCACCACTACTGCCAACAGCAGTTCAATACCAGGGACAGAGAGAGGGTGTCCTGCAGTTCAAGAATGAGTTACTCCAAGTGCTTTCAGTGACAGCAAACTCCTGCTGAAAGGGAATTTCTTGTAGGCTGCAACTTTGACTAAAATAAACTTTGCAGTGGCAGCATGTGAACTTTCCCATGCTGCATCCATTTAGGGTGGATTTAGGGTCCAAAGCCTCTTTGAAACAAGTGGGACTGTAGCCCTGCATCACCGTCTCTTCATACTTTTTAAGGGACTTGAAAACAAGGTAAGCTCCTTTGAAAACAAATTAATACTTACATACTTAAGAAGCTATACAAAATGGAATGCTGGTCCCATAAACACTGAGGACTCTTCATTATACAACACCTAGTGTCCTTGTTCACGATCTTGATCTAGCGCACAGTGAAAAAATGAAAAGTGGAGACTGAACTCTCCCCCATGGGCATGAGTCCTCGTAGATGAGGCTTGCCCTTTGGAGCGGCAATCCTACTCACGTGAAACTTCAGGAACGTCGTGTCATGAGAAACACAGATGACATGAATCATTTCTTTCTTTTCTACACAGGCAACAAATTATGGCCTCTAGGTTGTTGAGAGCAAATATGTCTCCAAACTGATCCTCGAAAAACTTCAGCTGTTTTCCCATGGCAACCCTAAAACCCCAAACAGTTCACTCACTGGCAAATACTGAATTACTTCAACACAAAAAATTTGAGAATAGTTATCTGCTCTTTTTTTATTAAACTCATTTTCCATGCTTTCAGCACGCAACCCTTTGTAGAGTATCTGACCATTAGACTTACCTTTTGATGGAAGGCAATCTAAGTAACTCAACTTGTTTATCCTGAAAGGGTCACCCTGGTCAGACTTAAAAAGATTCACTGGTATCAATACGTCTTGCACGGAATTCGCCACTTACACAGCTATTAGGATTGCCGTGTCTCAGTTTTGTTTTAATAAGCGAGTAAACAGGATCGTGCACTGAATCCTGGAGTTGACAAAGATACCTGAATAGTCTTATCTGAATATTCCTGCTTTCTTTGCATATAGTGACTGGTTACAATTCCGTGAGGTTTTTTTCTTTCCATCCTTCTCAGTATTTTTTTTGTCATAACCATTATTACAAATGCGAAATTCCAATACTGTGCTGGTTTTCTCTTACGTTAATGGTACACGCTAAATGATTTTCACTGAATTCTGTTCGATGAGTTTTGCAGACCTGGGTCTAAATCTTCCGGGGCAGTAGGTTGATTTTTGTAATGCAGCAGCTTGGAAGCAACAGTATAATGGATGAATAAATGACTAGTGAAGTGACACACCTGAGTCTTACTGATCATATATAAATCCCTCAGAGACTTTTTAAGTTTTGTGTACTTCACAGGTACACTTCGTATGAAATTCATTCCTTTGCCCTGACCTTGCCTTTTTTTAACTCTACTTTGTATTACTGGAAGTTACTGACAAAAATTTACTTCGTCATTGTTTAAATCTTCTACTGTCTATTTTTGGTCAGTAATCCACAATTTAGAAATAGGGAATAAAAATCAGGAAAAAAAACCCTTGTATTTTTCATGACAGTAGCTTGACAATTGCAGGGAAAAGAGCCAAGAGACAAGCTCCACTGTATTGCATTCCCATAAAGCTCAGGGTTCCAAAGAAAGTCTCTCCTGCCAGACTTCTTTCACAGATCCCAGACAGATTAGAGATTTAGGTACAGCAATTTAACACATTACTGCCTACAGCAGTGCAGTACTGACCTTTAAACCTGAATGGCTTTGGCTGACTATAACCGCACTCCTGTCTCAGGGCAAAGTAAAAACATTTGCCCACACCTTGACAGCGTCTCCATCTAGCAGAATGAAGAAGCAGTTGCAATAAGAGCACATCGATAACCAAGCTATACAGAAAATTATAAAAATATCAACACGAATATTTAAGAACAAAATTTGTTTCCAATGTGACAGCAAATATATTTTATCACTCTTTTGGCAAGCCCCTCTATTGCCAAGGTAACAAACTAGCATGCTCAAGAACTCACTGTATCTTTGAACATGAAAATAAGGATGCAAACAAGAATATCTGTAGTGAGCCGAGTTTGACAAATTAATTATAATACAGTACAGCCTTGAGTCTGGAACTCTGGTGTCTAAACAAGTCCGAACGGATAGGGGAGCATGAAGCAAAGTTGCAATTTCTGTCCCTGGACATTTATTCCTGAGTCTGCTGCAGTATTTCTTCCAGATCCTTGCATTGCTGCCAATTTACATCGTAACTGAGGGTGCTATTTTTCTTCTGCCTTCAAGAGTGTGACACATGAGCTGGCCAAGAATAAATGCTGCTTCTGGTACCAATTAGTACAGCCTGCCATACAGTAGCAATGCCACCATGAATCAACACGTCAGTGTTTCTTCTCTCAGCAATCTCACTCTCTCTCAGCCTACAAGTCAAGATGTCCAAACACAGAGTAAAAATACCACAAATGTTCTCAGAGGCAAACACCTGAAACAAAATATTGACTATTCATAAAACATTCTTATTTCTATTTAAAATAAATCTCAGAAGAGATAAATTGTGTAATCTGCATAGCCACTAAAAGTAAATCTACAAAAACAAAATTTCACAAGCAATTCCTTTTATTTACAGATATCAAAACTGTTAAGAAAATAATTCAAAGGGAAGAAGGGGCACAAAAAGTGATCACAGGCATTAATATAGAAGATTTGCTGAATAAATTATACAGAGATAATTCATCCAACTCTAGTTTAATTGCAAATTTATGACACATTTTGTAAACTGACTAAAAATGAATACAATGCTTTTATATATAGATAGAAATATATAAATTAAAAATGTACTATAAATAGTACACATTGCTATCTATCCCTTTACTTAAGGCAGAGAAGAGAGCAGAGGTGGAAGAAAAGAGTTAGGTGGAAACAGGCTGATGTGGTGTCCAATTTTCTCAATATTATGACATCAGTACAAATCCTGTTTTGCTTTTTTGAGGTACAAAGCTGCAACTGCCCTGAAGGTTTTTTATGAATCTCTCATATACCTTGTCTCATTCCTAGCAGCTACTGCATTTGGTACTAATTGTCAGTCTTATTGATACTGCTGCAGATACAGCAAAGACTGAGTGAGCCAGGGAGAAGGATCTCCAGTGCCAGAAACCAGAAGACTTTACAGCCTTGCCTCAGACCAAGGCCCAATAAGCAAATGCAGTTCCATACCACGACTGTAGTGGGAGCCTTTCTGAATCGCTAAAGCTGTCCCACCATCACCTTTCACAATAACTAAGTTCATATAAAAATCTTAAATGAAGAAATGCTTGGATTTTTTTTTTCATAATGAGAAATTTACTTAATGAATTCCTCAACTGAGATTGGATTTCTAAATATAGTCCCATGGTGTAAGATGAGTGTGGGAAATTCTATTATATTCTATTAAGAAATATTCTATCAAGAAAAACTCAGAGATGTGTTAAACTCTTCCTTTCCAGAGTGCCAGTGCAGAGACTATTCATTACTTAAGTACAGGGCTTACGAGTTGAAGCATAGCTTAAGTATGACACTAGATATTAGACAGCCCTTCAACCAGCCTTCTGTACAGGGTAAACATAATCCCCCAATTTAAGGTGGCACATGTTACAGAGGGTATTTATTTAGTTTCTAGTACAAGCAGGTATTTTTCTACATCGATTAAAATGCTTGTGATTCCAAGGAATCTAAAGCCTTTGGTAGCCTATTGCTACATTCACATTAACATCACCATGTAGTGATACAAAAGAGACCAATTAATGGGGTGTTGCATTAATTCGGTAGGAGTGTTGCACCCACTCCCACCAAAACCCAGCCATTCAGCCTGTTAATGCCACTGCTTGTATATAAAAATGGACAAACGGGCAGAGGCTAAGAGGATTAATGGAAAAGCTTCTGTAATACAGCAAAAGGTTTGCTGTATTTTGTAAACATCTTTCAAACAGAAAATGCAATGCAGCATTCTCAGCGCCAGATCACTACTCAGTTACTTCATATTGTAGACTTACCAATCCCTTAATTGCACCTGCAGGCAGAATTCATTTTGGCTGACTGCATTTTTTCTAATGATAGTTTCACATTCGCACTGTTTAGCACAATGAATTGCATCCCAGTAAGATGTAAAACTGCCTGGAGTAAGCAAAAGAATGTTTATCCATTAAGCATTCATACAGAGTGTATTACATTACAGTTAATCACACCAATGCTTCAAAAATCAGAGAGTCTGTATTTCCAGAGGAATTTAGTCTCCCTAATGCCTCCTAACATGGTACACAGGGTAACAGAGACTCTAACACACGCCAAGAATAAGGGTTCCCTGGTCTGACTGAATAACTGGTTCAAACACACCGGCTCTAAGTGCAATTTAAAATACGGTATTAACAGAGCAAGAAACAGAAGGTTACAAATGTGTGCACACAGTGTATCTCAATGAATAGACAAAGAGAAAGAAGGATCATGGGGATAAGCCAGTATTAATGAATAATGCTAGCCTGGGATGAGACTACAGCCATAATGCCACAAAGTGGGGATTCAAGATAAATACATTTAAAGTGACTCAAGTCAACACTATTTTTGGACATTTTTCAACTTCAGCATTTGCTGTGACATCAGGCACAAAGTCTGATATTAATCCCTTGAAAACAATAGCAAAATTGACTTCATCAACCCCAAGAGGAAGAGGTGGGAGTCTATATTATGACTGTTTTTCAGTCTATCCCTCATGTTGTGGAAAAACTAAACAAGCATAGAATATACCATGAGTTTTGCTCACAGGAAGTATTAACACAATCCTACTCTCTGTGCCCAAATTCACTGCATAAATTCAGATTTTATAGATGTTTCTTACATACCAATCTGAGATGGATTTGAAATTCTGGAGAACCAAATGCAAAGTGTAGCACCTAGTGCTGTCCATCCTGAGAAGGCATTTGTGGAGCTCCATGGAGCCCAGGCTCCCATGTGAGCATCCCAGCTTTTGGTACGACTCCCCCATTCTTTCACCAGGCTCCCTGTGTCTGTGGCACAGGGTGCCAAAGACACTGAGGTAAGGCTCAGCGACACTGCTTGCAGGGCTGTTATTGCTGTGCCTCAAAAAAGCAAAGCAGAAGACCTTTGTTGGCCCCATCAATATCATCTCCTTATGTTGAAGAGTAAACATGAACCTTCTCCACTAACACCTGATGGGAGAGGAGAGTCCTGACTCCTGTCATGCTCCTGTCATTCAACATGCAGGAATACAACTTAGGGAAGCTACAGGAGCTCCCTGTCAATCAATGAAGAGCGGGAAAATACATCCTTTTTTTCCTCTCTCTCTCTTCTAGAAAGAAAATGGTTTCAGCCTGGCTGCTGTGGGAAATGGGGAAGATGCACTTGTGCATGTGCATTTTCGTTGGGTTTTTTTGTTTTTCTTAAAGAATTTTGGTGTATTTTTTTCCCCACAGAAACATCTTGCTTTACTGTTCTGGGGCTGACCAAGCATCTCCCTGCACATGTCCTTAATAGTGCCAGCATGCATGGCACTCTACATTTGGGCAGAGTGGCAAGTGGGGCAGCATGCCCACACACATCTGTTACTGGATATGAAGACAGACATGGGGTTAAATGTGAGCCCACTGCTGTCCCCACCACATGCCAACAGTGGAGGTGGCCTTGGAAGCAGATGTATACCCAACAAACTCCCAGAGCTTTATAGCTGACTTGAGTTTTCTGAGCTTTCTGTCTTCCAGATGCAATTTCTTGACCTGCTTCAGACGGAAACAACTGAAGCTCAAGACGAATATTCCACCTTTGTGAGGGAAACTAAAATATGAGGCTTAGCTTTCTGTCTGGATTTGCTCAAGCAGAGGAGGAGAAAGTGCTGTTTATCATGTGCAGAGACAGAACCGTAAAAGCTACAAAAGAACCTCTCTATATGTTGTGTCAATGTAGTGAAAAGAGCAGGGGCATCTACAAGAGTGCTGTTCAGCTATTCCACCAGCTGAAGCGTGCAGCACACAGCTGGTATTGCTGTCACTCACAGTAACTGTATTCTGGTTACAAACAGCTGCACATTTCTTTTAAAAGTAAAACAGACACCATTTAGTGGAAGCTGGACATAGTCCAGATAACAAATTAAAATGGGTATAATCTGTGGATGACAGGCTATAAACCCTATACAGTAAGCCTTTCAATAATCTTAGCATGATTTTAATGGTTACTCCAATCTAATATAATGAATAAAGATAACATATCCAAGTATCTCTAAAAAATCCTGACATTTAAATATTTTTAAGTCAGCTAGTGTTCATTGTCTAAAGAAATTGGCAAGGCTGTGACTCTTGCCTAAACTAAGAGCTGTGAATGAATAACCAGAGGAAGACAGCAAACCAGTCTTACAAAACTTCACTAGAATACATTTACACATATAACCTGAGGTATTTTTAAGAAACCCTAAGTAAAAGAAAAGTAAACATTCAAGTTTTTTAGAAGCACATCTTTTAAAATGCTATTTTATAGTTGTGGTTTCAAGAACACCCATCAATGCTGAAAGGCTTCCTTTTTGCGGCATTACTATTATTCTTAATCAAGCCCCTGTAGATCAAACATAGGCAAAGATAGAAAACAACTCAGAGCAATCTTTTCAAGTCCTTCTTTAGTATTACTAACAAAAGTTAGTACTAGCTCAAGAAAACCGCAAGTGATAACGTTAACATTCACTGGGAAACGGCACAACAGACAATTGGTACAAAGTATATGTAACTCATGGCTCCTTTTTACCCCTAAAAACCCCAACAGTGAATAAAACCACTGTCTTGGATGAGGGAGTTAGTTAGATAAAGGTAGTGTGGGAAAATAAATATGTGGTTGGACATCAAAACAGTCAAGCTGGTAAAACTTTCATCTTGAAAACTTCAATTTTAACCTTACTGTTAATGATTAAACACTCTGAGATTCTAAAAAAAACTTAAGAGCACCTTTTGTTTGCAAATAAAGTATTTGCAAAATAGCATGAAATGACAATTTTTAAAAGCCTTTTCTATTGTCCTAGTAAACTGAATAACCACAAACACAGTTCTGTCTATAAGTCAGCTCAAGTTTTAGCTTTCAGTTCCTTGCAGTAAAGTAAGAATAGAAGCCACAGTGTTTAAAAGGATGCTATGAACCATTTTAGTCTTGAAGGGAAGAAATGTTTTCACAGACTATTCAAGGGTAAAACCAATAAAAGTGCATGTTAGAAGGTAAAAATTTATCCAAACATATTTATTGCTCAAGACCAACAGGATTAGCCACAGATACAAAGCAGCTGCATGAACACATTCTTGCTGCTTGAGCACAGGAGTCCATCCACCCTCGGGTGAGAAAGCTGAGCAGGAGAGCCCACGCACAGGTCATGCAGGTACCCCTCCTGGGTCTGCACCAAGTAACATACAGTTTTGATGGAAGGATTCTGCAAATATAAAATGGATTCCCTCCACTTTTTTTCAAAGAAAAAGGAAAATCTTGCCTCTTCAGAATCCAAAAATCTCCAGAAGCATGAGCGCCCCCATTGCAAAAAGCACAGAGTTACCATAAAAAAGGAGAGCACTGCACAAAATACTGGAAGAGAAAAAGGCAGTCAAGTTTTAAATTGCAACTGCAACACTGGACTGTGTAGGGCATTTATCATTTTACTTAACTTTCCAAATGACATTTTAACCCAAATGCCTAAATGGTTTTGGTACCACACAGAACATCAACAGTAGGTGGTTGTCACAGAAAATGATGCAGAGAACTGGTAATCTTACAACAACAGTTAACTGAAAACTGTCTGACTACTTCAAATTAAAAGCAACTTGAATATATCATGCATGGTTTTGCCTATTTATCCTGAAAGGTACAAGACATTGCTTCAACTCAATTTGTAAAAATTATTTTATCTGATCGGGCAGGCCTCATAAAAGCAGCATTAAAGTAATCTTACTTTACCTACCTTTAGGTTAAAAGCTCGTCTGTCTTGCCAAAAGGGCAACTGTCACAATCTGCCTGAAATTCAAGCTTTCAAATGGTGAATATACACTATCCTCCATGCCCTAAGCTTAATTTCTGATAAATGTCATAAATGTAACTCAATAAAGAAGCACAATAAAAATACAAACTGTAGTTGTTATGTCTTTATGTTGTGACTTCTAGCTAACAAGAGACAGATTTATGGAAAAGCCATCATGTCTCTGTTTAGGAAAGAACTTGTATTTTATTAACCCAGCAGACTTTTCTGAGTTTTTTCCACGATAGGTGCTTGAAAACCAGATGCACAAAATAGGTTCCATCATGTGTACACAAAATGCATTGTAGATACAAAAGTGGTTTTTCATACTCAAGCTTTTTCTTTTTTCTACCAAAACTTTAATTGTCTTACAGCTTGTACTGATTCCTGCCAAAAACAGATCAGGACAAAAATCCTTCCACTGAGTAGTAAGAAAGGCTGTCGCTTTGCCTTTCAAAAAATGCTTGATTAGCTAGGGACTTATGTAGGGAACCAGAAATTAGTCAGCAAGAGACTACTGCTACATGATCACCTAGATGAAAATCTCTCTGTGCGCAATGCAAGATAATTGAATCCAGGTTAACCCTCCCTCATGGAAGCTACCTCAAACTGCTGTCCTTCTACTACCGTAAGAGCTTGCCACTGCCAGCTACAACAAAATAAATCCTCTGCCTGTCACGTCCATGGCATGTTGTTAATGTGTAAGATCCTTAATGCAGGCTGCCAAATAGACCTCCTGTAACTGAGCGATGGAAATATCACACCTCCCCTACAGCTGAAGCCCCTTGTGAGGTTCATTAAACCTTAACGATCCCACAATACAAAACCAAGAGCACACATCTAGTAACAAAGCCCTCTCAAGTAAAACCAGTGTGGTGAGTGTAACACACCCAGGACAGTCACTGTGTACGGTCCTGAAGCGCTAGAAACAACGTGGAAGACTGGAAAAAGCTCTTCTCAAATAATGGCTGTGAAAAAATCCGGTATGTTACTAGGTAGTAAAAGCAAGCAATAATTTTACAATAAACTGTTGTCTTCGCTACTTTCTAATCTATTACTAATAACAAGGTAAAATAAAATATACACCAACTTATGGTGAAAGAGATATAAGCCTCCAATCTGGCAGCTTGCAGGTATTGACTAACAAAGTAAGAGAAATACCTGCATTCTCCATTGACTCCGTCCCACTTGCCCATCTTCAATAAGGTCTTAAATTATGTTTATTAAAAAAAAAAATTTAATCTGCTTGAGAGCAAAATGTTTTCTTGCAAAGGTCTCATAAGTGCTGAAAACCCTACAGCACGACTTTACAGTTTTGAACATCTTTTTTGACTGCAGTCTGAGTCTTCAGGTGTCATGAGGTGTCCCAGCAGCTCAGCAACATGCTTTTGTGGACCGATCAGTAAGCCATCCAAACTCTACCTGGCTACACCACCAATTACAGTGTGGAGAGATCCAGTATGTCTATCAAGCAGGCATCTGGGTTACCAGCTAACAGCAAGACTGAAAGTAGACAGTTTGTACAGGCTACACCTTGCATGACTGCTCAGTACCAGAGAAAAATAAAGATCGCAGCTGCAGAAGTCGGTTTTGGCCAGAGGGGATGTAGTAGCTCAATTTGCTGCATGAAGCTTACAGTCTGAAAGCCAAAATCACTTCAAAAGAACAGCAGCGGGGGGGTGGGGGGGGTGGGGGGGATGGTGGGGTGGTGAGATTTAGAAGTACTTCTAAGAGAAATGGAGTAGGAGAAAAATAATATGTAAGTCTAGCTAACTTAAGTCTGGCAGATGGAAACATTGAGTATTATCTAAGAGCAAAATGAGTGAAAGGTACAGAAATGTCTTGATGCAAAGATGCAAAGTTATCAATGGTGATTTGTATTCTAGGTCAAAATTGTGCAGCTCAAATAAAAGAAAGTGGTTTTAGAAAAGTAATATATAAACATTCTTTCCAAAATAAATACTAAATTAATTATATTAGCCGTTACTTAAAATCCAGTCAAGGTGCTACAGGCTATCTTACCCATGGAAAGGAATTCAGTGGTTACAGAAAGTGCAAGGAACAGCCCCGGTTTAACTACGGCACAGCTCAAGTACATACAAAGGCCAAGGACCCTCCTCTTCTACTAGCCTGAAGACCCACTGCACCCGTTGCTGAGGGCAAGGGCTGGCAGGCTCTGAGCAGGGAGAGGAAAGCAATGCTTCATGGAAAGCTTGTCTCAGCCACCGGCTGCCCACCTCTCCTGCAGGCAGGAGACAAGCCCCTGGTGCCGACCGCAGGCAGAGCAGGAGGGAACACTTCACCTCCCTAACTCCCAAGAAACAAAATCAACCTTATGCTTTTGGGCAATTTATACATAAGAGAAACAAATCCATTCTATTTATTCAAATAAGTGTCAGAAGGTTAATGCTATCATCCAAGGAGCTCTGTCAACCTAAAATATTCTCGCATTTTACGACTGTCAAAGTTTTACATTGTGCAAAAGAAGTATTTAAAAAACAACATTAGGCATGCAGTGCAATACAAGTAATCCATTACATTTACCACGTCTGAAATAAACTTTGTTTGTGCTTAGAACAGGTGAGTGAACGACACTACCTGGAGAGCTAGATCTCAAAAGGCAGGTAGGCATAAGGGTTCATCCTGCTTTACTATTGTTTTGGCTGCATGACCTAGGAAGAACAGTTTCAGCCCTAAAGCAGCTGCACGTTACATTGTAATCACATGCATCTGTAATGAAATGATCAGCAGCAATTTCTAACTTAAAAGTTATATAAATTAGTTTATTTTCCTACAGGATGAAAGAAATGCAGATGAAAAATTTATCCTATCCCTTCTAGTCCTCTGTCTCAAACCGAACTGAACTGGTCAGAAGCTTACTGTATCTCATTGTGTTCATACCATGGACAAGATCAGAACTGATTTTGATTTTTTTTTTCCTCTAGCAAAGTCAAAAGAATCCAACTTAAAACATTTTTGTAGATATCCTTTCTAATAGCTGATGTATAAGAAAACCTGCCCAATAACATGCCAGTAGAGTAGTATGTCAAAAGAAGCATTTATAATTGTCCAAATCTCAATTATGTATTAGAATAATTCTACATTAACATATTTATTGTTTCCTTTAGCCATCTATTGAAAAGACCTTATTAAAAACATTTGTTTTCCCAAAACACAATTTCTTCTCTAAAGGAAGATAGCACTTTCTACATCAAAAAAAAAATTCCCTCTCTCATGAGACATTCAGCAATTTATTAAAATGTCTGTATTGTCTCCTCATTGCAGAAATATCTTAAAAAATAAAAAACCCAGCAAACTGACCATATAACATCACATTTTTTCTTCAAACTCTTTGCAGGATCTAACTGATAATGTAAGTAGAAGCATCTTCCTATGGGGGTACAATGGCTGTCAGAAAGGATGCAGCCTAATGGAAAAGTATTAAATTTACTGTTAACATTGGAATATTAGAAGTTCTTTTAAGTGCAAAAAATTCACATTTCAACAGACATATTTTAAGCCAAATTTGGGAAATGAGTGAAAACAGCAAGTTGAGAGCAGACCAGACATTGTATTTTTACCCTTGAATCCTGATATAGCCAGTAAACTAAAAAAGTAGATGCTCACCAGGTCTACAAAACTTCTGTGGTAAAATGACACAGGTATAAATCCATGCCAGAGTAAGTCTTTGAGTTTGTGTATTTGACAATGTGTAGCTCTATTTAAATTTTTATTCATAAAGAGGCTGGTTTTCATATATATTATTATATTTTATTATTATGACATAATAACTATTATAATAGTAATTATTATACAGAGTATATGTTATTAGTGTGTATGTTCTCATTGTATTATCAGTAAGCAGACATTGTGAGAGACATTCCAGTTGTATCATTATTTCCCGTTTAGACAAGGGCTAAACTCTAGGAAAAATATATACATATATATACACATATGTGTATGCATCCATTAATTTTCTTTTATTGAAAGAAATGTGGTCCCATCTTATTTCTTTTTATCATTGCTTCCTCACCCTACTCCTCCACCCAGTAAGAGATGAGCCAAACTGTATCACCAGTCAACCCAACAAACAGTAAGCATCATTGGCATATCTTCTTGATCCTGTTAAGTCTTGGGGTTGTTCAGCCTGGAGAAGAGAAGGCTCCAGGGAGATCTTATTGTGGCCTTTCAATACATAAAGGGGGCTTACAGGAAAGATGGGGAGAGACTTTTTACCAGGGCCTGTAATGAAAGGACAAGGGACAATGGTTTTAAATTGAAAGTGGGTAGATTTAGATTGGACACAAGGAAGAAATTCTTTATAGTGAGGGTAGTGGGACATTGGTTGCCCAGGGAAGTTGCGGGTGCCCCATCATTACAAGGTCAGGTTGGATGGGCCTTTGAGCAACCTGATCTAGTAAAAGATGTCCCTGCTCACTGCAGGGGGGTTGGACTAGATGGTCTTTAAAGGTCCCTTCCAACCCAAACCATTCTGTGATTCTGTGAGTTTGAAAGCTGTGGAGCGGATGGAAGCAGGATTTCAGGAAGAAAACATACAAGCTCCTGTCATTTAGGGCAGTTTTAAGTATTTAAGTATTTGTGATTTGTATCACGCTAAAAAGTGGGAAGGTTATTTCTGGCACCTCACCTGACATCTGAGTACCAGCTGCTGCTGACCAAGGGGAGCAGATGGTTTCTGGCAGAAGGGCAATGCTGCCTGGTGGCAGGGTCTAGACAGCTACAGAACAGACAGACCCTCTTCCAGCTTCATTCATGCACGTCTATTCATCAGACCAAAGCATGCTTCTGCACGTTATTAACACTACTTAATTCTGTTAAAAACTGACTTGTGTGGGTAGACCAGGCAGTTTGTCTCACTTGTTTTTAAGCATCTGTGTGAGTGACACAACTGCTATCTTACCTGTTAGCCCACCGTCTCCAGCTAACCAAGCTTGCCTCCGAGCTGAGCCGGGGCAGAAGAGAACAACCAGTCCTACTGCTGGCGCTGAGTCTTTCCTCCTCGCAGTCCTGTGGTGAAAAAACGTACCTGGAATCTAACCCTGCCAGTACACTTTAGATGCTGATTTGTATCAGCTGATAAACTCTGCATTTCTTTCCCTTTCGGAGAGAAACATGCAATCATCCCATGGAGGAAGGCGATGGGCTCAGTGACCCCCATGCTGCACAGAAAGTTAACTAGGCAGGCAGGCTGGTGGACATGCATACCAAGACAACCTGATTTTTCTCTACCATACCTGCTTGCTCATTTTAGTGTGAATTTACATGAAAGTAGATGACGTGATGGTGTATGTTCCTAAGAAGGAAAAATACACCAGTATTTCTTCATAAGAACATGACTTTTAAAAGCCTGTGATGTGGCTGCTGGTCAAACAGTCTAGTAGAAAAAGGAATTACATCTTTGGCTCTGTGAAAAAAAGGTGTATCTTTAGCCTTTTAAACATCGATGTTTTAAGAGATTCCTTTCTTTTGACAAACAAATTATTTTCAGAAAAAAAGAAAAAACATTATTTCAAATCTGATTGCCCTTGAGATATCAAGAGCTTGGCAATCTCCTTTCCCCTGCAAGCTCATGACTGTAAGTACTGAAATAAGTAAAAGGTATCAGAAATCCTTAGAAAGAATGTAATATAGTTATTATATATATGTAAGAATATAGTTGATGTAAGTTCATCTTTGATAAAAACAAAATTAGAAGTGCCAGACACCCCTGCTATGGAAGTTTTGGCGTTAACTATGACTGTATAAAAAGTTCTTTCAACAGAAAGACAACTGAAGAAAAATAGGCTATAGAAAGAAAGGATTTTGTAAGCCACCAAGACACACTGAGATACTTGAAGATACTAACTTACTATGTTCCTGGATAAACTGAACTACTGCTTGAACTATACACAGACACACACACAAATCACCTAATATCCCATTTTGGTCTACGGGACTTCCTGAACGTAAAAAAGACTGTGCAAAGTGAACACTTCTTCACCTGCTTCTCCAAATCCACCTGAAGAAACGTAGGCAGCCTGAAAATGCAGGGTATATGTGAGGTGTCCAGGAAGGAGAGGCCATTAGAAGTACAAGGCCAAAGAAATAATTAGCAGAAACAGCCAAAATGCAAATTTAAATTAAAAGCAAATTGTTGGTTGTGCATATTTAAGTTACAACATTTATAGGTATCTGGAATCAATATACCTCTGCTGAGAAGGCAGAGAAATCAGCAGTTATCAAAGAGCTCCAGGCTTAGCTGGAGGGAGCCAGAATGATCTCCAGAGTTTCTCCTCAGAGCCCCGATTAGTATGGAGATGGACAAACACAGATTAGCAGAAATGGATAAAACAGGCAAGAATTCATAGATCTGAAATTACCATTTGTTGCCTTTTTGCTGCTTCTCAATTAATTTTGGTTACCAGGCAAAAAATACAAAAAACACTGAAACAAAATGAATGAGACTTTTCATTAGCTAACCTAGACAGATCTTTGTTTCCTTAACAAAGGAGAAGGGAGAAGACACAATAGATCGGGGAGATGTGATACTACCCAGCAACTGGTTTAAAAAAAATTCTGTTCAGCCCATATGGATTTTCCACCAGGGCAATCCCAGGCCCACCTCTTCTTTGTACATCTGAAATTCAAATGAGAATCAGATATTTGACTGAACATTGCTGAATCACTGCTATTTGCAGCCCTTAGGGCTCTCAATAGCTGAGTAAAATATAGAAACTAGTCCCGATATAGTAATGAGAGTGTAAGGAGAGATTCAGACTATCACTTTGTTCCCTATCCAAACTACTCTTGTACCGTTGTACTAATGCAAGCACACTGAAACAAGCTCAATCCCCCTGAAAACCCATTAACATCATGGCAAGTTTAAAGGCATTCACAGCTGCTCTCCAAACAAGTCACAGAGACATCTCCAATTCATTTCAACACAATCAATATCAGGCCAATATCCAGTGGCTGAAAATGCTTACTACCCTAGCATAAAAAAATGTTCCTATTCAGGAATTACAGGTATACATTGAACTGGAAAATTTTGAGGCTCTTCCAAAGGTTCATAACCTGTTAAGACATCAAAACTACCCCAAAGGTTCCCAGGTGAGGCATAACTATACCTCCTCTTAGGGAATGTCTCCCCTGATGTATAATAAGGCTTTGCTGGCTCATGAACTTCCCAATTGCTAATATGTGAAATGCAAAGAAAAGGTAATAGGCAACTGGTGCCCAGGGAAGGCAAGAATGTTGATATACAAACAGGAGTGGTACAAAGATCTTGACAAACTCCTTTTTGCTCTGTCTTGCTACCTGACCCAAATGTGCAAAGGAACCACAAGAAGTAACATACTCCTGAAACTATTAGCAATTTCTAATTCAGAATTATTTTCTGTATTTTTAACACAAAGAGCAATTAAGCAAGGCTATGCCACTGTTCGTTCTCTTTGTCAATAAATAAGGGGAAAAAATTACTCTTTTATAAAGAACCATGTGATTTCCTCATCTAGAGTCTGACACAAGAACATTTCCTTGCCTCTTCTATTTTTCTTTCTTTTTTTAACTCTTCTCTCTTAAACATTTAAGAAGCACAAGTTAGTATTCATTTTATGCACTTCAGAACAGATGCTATTTCCGTTCTTCAGTTATTCAAATAATCTCTTAATTAAATAGCTACATACAGCACCTTGACAATTAGATTTATATTTTAATCACATACTCCTCTACTTTGTTATTTTGCTTTTACTTACTCTGGCGTGTGGGAATATTGTACATGGCTGTAAAAAAACCTGCATGGCTAAATTCTGTAATGCAAACTTTTGAAACCAACCAAAGAATGACTTAAATATGAACAGCACTGATTCTCGAAACCAACGAAATGCAAAGCTGTTTTACAAGATCATCATTTAAGTCACTGTGCTTGTATATTTTATATATATTATATATGTATTTATGTATTACAGGTGAAACGGACTTAATTTCTCAACTATTTAAACAATAGTATTCTCACAGTCATAAGCAGAAACTAATTCCCAACTGTCACTCAGACAGCAAAAGCTTAAATGCTGACCAGCAAACAACCCCTCATATTCTAAGCCCTGCACTCCCACTCCTTATTCAAGAAATTTTAGAGAACATGCAAAAACCTAGTGGATGAGGCAACCCTTTATTTAAAAAGCATCATGTATCTGAACAGCAAACAACACTGAGATTATCTCTATTACACAAGCATTCTTCAAAATGTATTTCCAGTATCATACCACTCCATTTTTTCTCTACTAACTTTTAAGGAAAACATTTTTTCAAGACATAATTACATATTTATACATTAGAGAAAAATAACTTCAACATTTCCTGTTACGGATAGAAAATTAATTTAGTCTTCATGTGGGAAAACAATTTAGAGCTCTAGTATCCATTCCTCAACATGCTTCTCTAGAGTAAAATATTGGGTAAACCTCTCCCAACACATTTTTATTGAAGAAAAGAGGTCTGTAGGATTAAGTTAAAGTTGCACTATCTGTATCCTTTTCTAAGGCATCAGACATTAGCTAATCCTATTATTTCCTAATGCAATGACTGATTTATTTGGTATGTTAAAAATGCCAGATCACCTTTACTCACCAGGGAGGATCCTATGGTAAACTGTGTAACTGTTTCATGGCATTGACCAATTTTTCACTGTGATTTTATGTTCAGCAGTTAGCTCTGTTACATTAAAATCCATGAGGTAGCACATTTATTAAGTGGAAGAAGGAAAATGACATTCAACATGTTAAACTTAAAAAATAACCTTCCCCCTCAGCAAATGAAGTTTTGTAATAAAATGCATACTGAACCTATGTAAATATAATATAAATTTATTGTATTAATCTCTATAATAGTTCAATATTTTTGTGCTTTGATTTAGATTTTATATATTTATGTATTATGCATAAATATTTAACATTTGTATATTGATATTTACTATTAATGTATTAGATGTCTCAGTAATAAATATTTAAATATGTCATATATAAAATATAACTAACTTTCAAAGTGAAGGAAAATTTGGATAAAGCACTAATAAATCAGTAATGTATCTAAAATAGAAGATGCTATACTCCTCCTCAGTGGATTTTCTGGGTTGTTGGTTTGGTTATTTTTTTTTACTTAGAAAGTGATCATTTGAAGAGTTTCCCAGAATGTCCATGGAGATTCCAAGATGGAAAAAAACGATCCCCCCGCAACCAGCAAGGTGCACTCCCAGCAGGTCAGAGGCCAACAGCCACGCTGAAAGGACCTTGGCTGGTGTCACCCAGTGCCCCATCCCTACTATGCATGGGATTATGTCCGAACCACGCGATGGCTGAGAGCAAGCGAGGGCAGACCTCACCCCCGTCTTCAGCTGTCTTACGGGAGGGATTAAAGAGGGATCGGAGCTCCCAAGGGAAAGGACGAGAGGCCACAGACACAAGCCTGCATGTGGGAAATTTTTGTTAGAAGTAAGGAAAGATTTCTCCCCATGAGGATGCTCAGATGTGCTCAGGCTGTCCAGAAAGACTGCTGAAGTCTCCCTGGCTTTGGGGAGATGCAAAATTGGAATGGGCAGAGCCCCGAGCAAACTGGTCTGCCTCCACCTGCTCTGAGATGGGGGCTGGATAAGAGGATGTCCTCATGTCCCTTTCAAGCTCAACTGCTCCCTGATACTATTCTGTACTTCTGTGGATGGGCACAGGAAAACTCTCTGTCAGTGCATCAGGTAATCAGCATTTCGTCGCACACTGGTGGTCAAGATTGAGATAATCACCAAATGAGAACTTTAAAACATTATTCTGAAGTGTTTCCAAAGAGTAAAGTGCCACATATTGCAATTTTTCATTACCCGGTACCTACCTCCTATAACGCCTCTCCATGGTCCTGCCCCTACAACTTCTTTCCTGCTTCTGAAATCAGGCTGATGAAGAGCTCGATTCTCTGCCCTGCTTCCTCAAAATACACATGCATTTTGGCCCCTGCTCTGCAATGGTGGTTTCTCCTGAACTTGGTTATTTTTAACCCCCTAGCACTGGCCTTCTCTGTTACAGATTTGCTAGCAACCAGACAGATTTAGATATACAGGTACCTTAATTGTGAGGGAAATGAGGCAACCAGACTGTAAATATCATGCCAGTGCAACTGGAAAAACAATTTTGTACCTTCAACACTGGAAGTCCTTTATAAGTAGAAAGTTTAAGTGTTTGTGAAAGACTACACGGAAGGTAAAAGTGCCATCCTCTGCACACTACAGCATAATTCTCCCTGACAATTTCTCATGAAAGTAAATGTCATTATTACTTCTCATTCAAGAAACTTCATACTTACATATTTTTTTTCTTTCCTCATTACTGCACGCCAGCTATCACGCATAGTTCTTGCATTATATTCAATGATAAAGAGTGTGTCCTAAAGCCACTAAAAATCCACATTTATCAACAACATTTAATGCTGTGATGAGTGGAACTCACCAACTAGTGTACGGTTTTCCTATTTGACCTGCTTTTCCATCTGTGAGCTCTCTTGGACAATCCTTTATTGTGATACTATATTTTTAATGTAATATAATGACAGATTCCTAATCACAGAAATACTATATGTTAGCTGTTTTTAAACTGCATTCTGTAAGACACAAGTAGTTCCTGAAACACAAGTCACGCACAACTCTTCAACAACATGCATCAGGAAACCTGAACTCTGTCTTAGAAAAGATTTTATGATTTGTTTCTTAAACATCTGAAGCCTGTTTAAAAATTCAGCACCCCATCTCTAAGTTCAAGGTTACAGAAATAGGACTACCAATAAAAAGACAATCTTCCATTAATTTTGCTTTTGTATTGTTCTTTTTGCTGGAAATTCTATTTAAGAAAGCAGTATTTAGACTACATTTTTAATTTTTGCATAGATATTGCTAGAATGAAAATATTCTGATTTTAGAATGTGGTGTCATTATTTAAATTTACCTAAAAATGACAATTTAAAAGGGGGGGGCAGAGAATCTTGTATTTTTAAACACTTTAGGGCCTCATGCAAAGAATATTCAACGTTACAGACAGCATATTGTTCAAATCAGAAGACTGATTAGATTAGCACTAGAAAAATTTTTATTTCTATCCTGTAGGTTACTGTGATCTAATCAGACACATAATAAACAGAAGCCTATCTGTAGTCCGAAGTGAACCTACGTGTTCAGTGAAAGGCTACGATATATCAGGAAAGGCTTAACCTAGTCTCCCCCCACCTGTTGAGTACCTAAGTGGCTTAGCAACTTAGTTCTACCCACAAGCACAGTATTAAATATCGTGTCTGTATGCAGTTCTCATTGCACTTCCTTATACACAGGAATCTAAAGATTGCTAATGATCTGTAATCCAGCTAAAAACAGAAAGAAGTGGATAATCTCTTTGGGACGTACTCTCCTAAACATTAACAGATGACTAGATTGCAAAAATATTAAGATCGAAAGCTCAATGACAGTAAATAACTAAAGGTATTGTCTGCTTTGCCTTCCTTTCTTAAACACAGGGCAGTGTTACATTGCTGATAATTAATTAGCACTATTTCTTCATGACAATTTCAAGTAAGAAGTTATCCAAATTATAGATCAAGTTTTGCCAATAAGTGGAAAGAAGGAGTTTCTCGCATTTGTTCTTCTTCACATATAAAGAGGATAAAAGACGAGAATTCAGGACACTGTCATGTTTAATTACTCAGTGCAGGTATTCCCTCACTCCTCTCTTCCCCGTGGCTGTTTGGAAGAGCAGGGATACGTGAGGTTGTGGGTGATGGCAGTATTCTTTCTTACCTTTCTGCAGTCTCCTAATTTGCATTTTACATTATCACTGCTCACAGACACACTGTGCCTTTTCAAATGTGGTCACGGCTGGCTACTACCATCCCAGCTTGACATCAGAGACACTAGGGGCTCAAGTGTTTCACATAAAATTTTAAGCTGTTTCTGAAAGCATTTATTTTGCATCATCATTGATGCACTTTCTCCAAGAAGCACAGAAAAAACCCATGAGCTTTAATCTGTTTTACTAGTTTATTCAGAAAATGGTTCAGAAGCAAAGCAAAATGTTAGCAATACCCTATCCAGACTGATATTCACAGTGGGTAGTGGGATAAAAAGTGATGGAAAGTAGAAAGGAAAGTGAAAACTATAAAATAAAAACTGGACATTGAATCAAGAGACAGAATAAAACACTGTACAGCATTTTTTTAAATAGATTGAGAATAATTTCTTTAATCTCATCTTGGTAATGTAAAGATTGCCCCTGAAAGATACTTCCTCTTACAGACAGACCCTTCTGCTTAAAACAACTAGAAAAGAGCAAAGGCAACCTTTCCAAACTGTCCAACGTTCACATATATTTCAACATGAAAAGTCCTTTGTGACGCACATGCTGGTTAAGTGTTCGTACACATTCCCCTTGCCACAGTGATTCTGCTCCTTGCATCATTACAGCATTTTCACCTGCCACTTCTTGGAGCAAAACCTCCCCTTGTGCAGAAGCGACTCCTCTCAAGATGTATGGGGAGAGCACAAAGCATTAGGCTCTTAAAAAAAACGAGGTCCTCACACTATCTGTCAATTCTCGCATTTACCGTGTTCCTAGTTATTTTTGCCAAGCTGTAAAAAGTATCTATTTCAAATAACTTCTTGTACAAAGAAGGAGCAAGTCAAAGTTTATTGTCTGCCTGAAGTTAATTTCAGAAGAATAAACCAAACCTTTTTCGGAGGGAAGTATCTACCCTCCCATGCAGATACTAAGCAACATAAATAACCTAGATTACAGTTAATTACAGCTGCTACTCTGGAGCTTATGACCACCCATCCCAGACGCGTGGCTAAGCCAGAGTGCAGTGGAAGTCCTTGGGTTGTAATTAAGATTCTGATCCATTAGTGGAAATCCCATATTTTATTCAAAATTCTCTATACTTACAATGGTATTCTCTTCTTGCCAAAGTAATAACAGAAGGATAGAAGCAGATCTGCAGCCCTGCAATGAGCTTCCCACTGCGCCACGGTTATGACTGGTCTCAGCAATAGGTCTCACAGTGATTTGTACCCCGGCGGTTTGAATGCTGACTGCGAGTACCGCATCTCCTGAAGAACCACCGGAACACCCCACCCTCTCACAAACGGGCCTGAAAGCAGTCTACCTCTGTTTTTAAAAACACCTACCTACTCTAAAATCTGGATGTATTTGTGGCAACCTGACTTGCGGCTAGTGCAGTTTTGCTGTTTAAACCAACGCCGAAGTCGCAGCCAGCATGGCTGCTGCTACGTTCCTACACCATCACCAGCTCAAGACAAGGCTGGGAGACAGAAAGCAGAGGGGGGAAGAGATTTGTGAGGTCCCTCTCCTGTCTAAACACAAGACTGCCGGGAAAGTATGTAGAGACACTCAGTGATGGGACAAAGGATCTTTGGGTAAAGAGCAGCACCAGTTCATTTTCACCTCGTGAGTTGATACATGAACTCCCCTTCTTTAAGACAACTCTGAAAAAGCTTTCTTTGTATCCTCTATCCGTACCCTGTTCTGGGCTAGACACATGGAGCCCATTCCCCCTTCCCTACCTCTCAGTTCTCCATAACCACTGCAAACACAGGCTGGTGACTTGAGATGCCACTGTTGATTGCCACACTCATGCTAGAGCTGGTACTCACAAAAGGGCTGAGATTTCAGGCTGTATCTGTATTAGTATATAACTAACCCTAGCAATTTAACAGTATGGATGACTGCATGCCAGTGCTCGCACCTATATGCCAGCCCTGCTCAGTTTCATAGGGTAGATATAGGTTTGCAGAGAAATCTTCCTACAGGCATCAAACAGGCTACAGTCATTTAAAGGAAACAAAAGAGGTATCAGAAGTCTGCTTAAGACTTGTTCTAATAAAAAGGGATGGGTGGGACAAAAAGTCAAATGAAATAAAATTAACTTTAATAAAAGCTAGGACTGTAAGATAAAAGAAGAGCTGAACATATGCAGAAGGAAGAGGTGCCATAAAACCTAACCTTGAACTGAATATTACCAATAAACTAAAGCTGACTTCCAGTACATTATTATATGCTTCAATGTCTCTAAAGGCCTCTTCACCCTCTACAATAGTCCACTGTAATTGTCACATGGTAATCAGATCTGTTGAGTATGCAGGAACTCGCTCAGTTTCAAAATGTTATGGTGCTTACAAAGGATTTTATTCATTAGACAGATTAATAGATGTTCTTTGAACTCTCTCTCCTTCACACAAGTCTGTGCTGCCTGGAGGACAGTGGAGAAGGGCTTCAGAAACTCGCCTGTGAGAAGAAAAGTAAGCTTACATGAAGAATCTTACTGGGAATTGTAACTTAACATAAATTCTCGAGCTAATATGATTCCCGTAATTATTAAAAGAGAAAAACCACAAAAATAAATTCCCAGTAATAATACAAGAGGGATCTGATGGTGATCTTATTCCTTCTCCATTTCCCCCATTTCAGAATCAATCATTCTGTTTTTCAAATCTATGTTTAGCAAACTTCTTAGGTACCATGAGAAAAATGTCACAGAAGTCTCTGCCATAGGCAAGTATGTAAACATCTTGTTGTACTACATGAATATAACCTAACCACAGGTAATCTGCAAGAAAGCAAGGAAGGGCGTACTTATACCATGTTGATACTTATTCATCATGTTGATTTTTGGAAAGGGTTGTTAATGTAGGTTCCTTGTATAGATGTGAGATAGTTACTGTTAAAAATAACACAGAAATGCTTTGTTGTTTTTATGTTTTATGTTTATAAATGTTTTATTTGCAAAACTTCTTAAATGGCATTGTAAAATCACATTTAAAACCTACTGGAGGAAGCAAATACAATAAATTTTCATTTATTCAAGTATATAATTTTATATGCATACTTATGTTCATATTGTTATGAGAAAGAGTCTGAAACAGAATTTAAAGGCTGTAGATAACTATCCCTCATTGCAAGCAGACTAAAGTGCCTTCACTTTTTGAAATCTGAATTGTTATATGCCTATTTAAATCAAGAAAATGGCACTATTTGGAATTTCCTTAATGTTCTTAAGATGTTAAATTCATGTATTCTAAATTCAAATCCAAATAAATGATCACTAGTATTAGAACAAGCCTGAGAAATGTCATCCTAAGGCTGTATTTTCCCAGGGATGCTTTAACACCTGAAAATGGTAGCTCACTGCAGGATTAATTTTTTTCCCCTTCCTGTATCAGTAGTATTGTTATGCTGATTTTGCTTCAAGAAATAACATTTAGGGAAGCCTGGGACTCTTGTTTTAAATGAAACAGTACAGTTTCCAGCCTGCAAAGATCAAAAGGTAACACCACCAAAAAAACCCGTTACTGGTGGCTTCCAATTTAATGGAATGCCATCTTGGAATGCCATCTGGGGTTTTATTCAATTAATCTTTCCTATAGTTCCCATAAAAGACAATGAAAGAGATACCATGTACATCACCCTGGCAGAATATTACTGACTGACATCAGCACAACTATGCTAAAGACTTGGCTCAATACTTAGAACAGGAGCTACTATCTAAATAATGAATCCATCTAAAATGAATACAGTCATAATTAAGTATGGGCAGAAATAAAACATCTAGCTGATTTGCAACTGTACCTCAAAATAAAAGCAGCTATCTTAGCACCAACAAATATGTAAATGAATGTGAAAGCAAAACTGCAAGCCTAACATTGTAAAATGTGTATTAGAGGTTTGCATTTCTTCATTTCTGTTATAATCTTGCTAGGCCCGTTTACACAGTTCGTGTCATGACAAGAAAAAAGTAGTTGCTAGCTGAAACAAAAAGTGAAAAAAAATCATATGGACTGCTAAGATGTTTTGTCCAAATGCAAAGATCCTTCCTGGCAGAGCAAAGGGAAAGCGGTCTGAGGTGCTCTGCTGTGGTGTCAGGCTGACCACACGCTCTTATATGATCATTTGAACATCTGGAATGCAAAGAAGAGCCTGCATGGTCTCATTTCCTCTTCTTAAGGGACAATAGCGAGCTCTGCACATAAGAATTAACACTCAAGGTCCGGAAGTAAACAGCAGTCAAGGTATTTTAAATGGATAAATCACATCACAATCAAATCCAAGACAATAGCCAGTTACAACTTCCAGAATAATTAGAGCAATACGCAACAAAAATAAGGGCATTGCTTTTGCTTTATAAAACATGTACATAAAATGACAGCAAAACTTTACTGAAAATTTCCCATAGGCATTAACAGTCCTTTCACGTAGGAGGAAGCCTATCCTACAAACTGCCGAGGGAGCGCAGTGCTCGCAGTGCTGGGCAGGGAGGCTGTGGAAGAAGAAGGAGGAAGAAAAACTCCTTATGAAAGAGCATCTGGGAAAATGGAGACAGGCAAAACACCTGTAAAGTACATTTTCTCCCTCAATATGAATTCAATACAGCTTCCGTTCCAAGTCAATGGGAGACATCCCAGTAATGGAAAGGTTGCTTAATTTCTGCTTTTTGGTTTTAGTCTGTTTATTCTAAATTAGATCCTGACTTTAGAATGTTTTTCTCCCTTTAGCATGGAGAAGTAAAGGAAGTCCATCGATTCCTCTTCAAGTCTAGTAATAGATATTGCATCTCAAAGATGTAATGAAAGATAGTTCACTATTTTAAAAAAATACACAGTTAAAAGGAATCCTCTCTCATGTATCAAATCACTAAACTTTGCAAATATTATTTTCTTGCTACGTACATTAACTGCGCTTCATTGAGAATTTCACTTAATATCAAACCAACAAAGAGGGGTATCCAGCAAACTAGAAATCACAACACAGGCTGGAAGGATCCTACTGATGTGTCAGTACAGTGTAAGAAGGACCACATTTATGCAGAATCACAACGATTTCAGTGAGACAATTGCAGTTTTCCCATTTTTTCACTTTATGCTCCTTCTTCTCTTTACCCCTTTCCCACAGTCCAGTTTCTCACTACTTTTCTCTTTTAATGCTTTTCTCTACCCTGAAGCAACAGACCAAACACTGTGTTTTAGCAAACTTCTAGTAGTGACATTTGGTGCAATGGAAGATGACCAGGGAGAGCGGCTCCCCTGCAGGGATGCTGCTGGGGAACACACCTGGATGCCACACTGCCAGCTGCCACCCTGGGGATGGACCTGAGCTACCGTTCCTCTAATACTGACCAGACTTACCCATATTCCAATGGGTAACAACTGGTTTTAAATCCAATGCCTGCATAAACATGTTTTTCAACCTTAGCAGCTGCAACAAAGCACAAGGTTGAAAGAAAAAGATTTTGCACATGTCTGTCATACCAAAAGCCCATATCAAGGTGGTAACCCTGACCACCCTGGCTGCTCCAGCAAGCCAATGATACCACCATGAAGGGCTTTCCACAATTAGTGATATCTTAACTCAAGGAAAGGGCTATTTTTGTTGCATCAAAGTTGCTTTACTGGCTCTAATTTTCCACCAGCAGTTCAGTATCTCAGCAGAGTGCTCCACCTTATCAAAGTCTGATGACATGAACTTAATAAACCTCAAGTAGCTAAGAAATGCCTGTTTTCCCCACCTACCCTCCTTCCAAAATCTTTGTTGTTTAAAGCCAGTATAGTCACACAGTAAACACCCCACTAACCAGGCTGACAGACATATTAAAATGTCTAGAAGCAGCCCACGTTTGTATTACTGTAACTGCTGAAAAACTCCTGAAGGGTCAGCTGGCTGAGGCTACACACCCCACATTTTCTTTCCTTCTATTGTTAGCCATTAAAAAAATCACAAAACCAGAAATACATGCCAGAGAAGGATAAGGGATGTAACCGGTCTTTTAAGGTAGATAAAAAAAGCACAAGGAAGTATAATGCACAACAGAAGGAAGCAAAGCAGCAAAGACACCTCGAAATCTTTAGCAATGAAATATACTTGTATTTAAAGAGATAACACAACCAAGCCATCAGGTATAAACTTAGATGCAGAAAGTGAAAGACTGAGATATTACTGTCAAAACAAAATATGCCACTAAACCTTTGGCAGGAAGGCAAGTGGAATCTATAAACAGGAGTAATTATACTAACAAGCAACTTGCACACTGCAAATACTGAATAAAGACAAATAATAATTAATTCTTTGTGACAGCTGTCACTAGATTATAGCAATCACATTAGCACTGTAGACACTCAGAAGCGAAACTACAGAAGCAGTCACCAAAATGGCCTTTATTTTTCAAATGTTTTATTTAACATACCAGTTTTGGGTGCTGCTTAAGTCTGTTCCTACATCAATTACAATTCTGAGCTGTGTATACTTCAGTGCAGGCAAATCTCACACCTCTCATTATGTCAATGAAATAACAATGGCACACTTAAAAGCTAATTTAGAAAATCAATCTCCAGCACAAAACAGATTTAACCATTTGGGGAGTTTGCTTCCCATACAATGTACCTTCAAGATCTTACATATCTGGCTTTGGCTATGCACATGAGCTCTGTATTTTCCCAAGCAGACAGGGTTCTTTTTTCCTAATTTGAAAAGATTAAATTAATTTCCCACATATTTGATTGCTCTTCCTTAACACACACAGAAAAGGAATGTGCCATGACCTCTGCTGCTGTTCTTGAAAGGCATTTTTTACAAGCTAATTGCCATACAATACACTGAAACTTCACATTCTGGAGTTTTAGTGTCTTAGTGATTAGTCAAACTTCATTGCAAAAGCAACTGGGAAAACTTACTGTGACAATTTACTAAAGGCAATCACACCTCTAACAAAAAGAAACTATTTTCTTATGCTTCCTGTACATCCTGTACTTGGCTTCTGCTCTGGTGTTTTTGAAAAGTGGGAGTCATTGCAGAAAAGCAAAACAAAATAGGACTCTCCATATAGAAAACAGAGAACTAGATACACTCAACGTTCCTCTTCCCTAATAGTTTTGTTAAATCCATAGGTTTCGTGGAAAGGCTATAAAGAAAACAATTAAAGACACATCTGTCTTCTGAGGCTGAAGGGGCTTGGTTAGGTAGAAGGAAATTCTCCAGAGGAATTACCTTAACATCTTCAGTTATACTAACATCTCTTCTACCTTTGGGGGACTTAATACAAAAATACGAAGCTGCAGAAGTACCTTACTAGGAAGAAACCATCTACAGAAAGAAATCCACAGAAACATCTTCAGGGAATGCATTCTAGCATAGCTTTCACAATCACTGTTTTACTTTCATGGGAACAAGCTTGAAGTTTGCTAACTCTGCTTTTAACTTTTGATTTTTTTCTTTCCTGTCTGCTTGTGCTTTAAATAGCATTTGGTGGCCTGGAGAGATACCGAGTCAGATTTCCTGAAAAGGGACTGTGATTTTAATATCGGCAGCATCTGATCCTATGTGTTTCCGGCAGATAGAGCAGAAACACCATCTGATTTCTGGAGTTGTGCTCTGGATGTTAAGAACCATCCAAAAGCCCGAGAGATCAGGAATTTGCTTCTTTGTGCCAGGTAAACTGATCTCTAAGTATCTGTAATAACTAATTCCCTTTTTTTGCCAGGTTACTTTTTATCCAGATTAGTCCTGTGGCTCAGGTCTCTGCTGGGAGGTAATGGCATGCAGCTAAAGCCCAACAAAGGTGGACTGAAATGACTGCCAGAGTGGAGGGGGAGAAAGAAGCTCCTTCTTACCACATCAGCTGCACCACATCCATAAGAGCAATGCCAGCATGCCTCTGGAGCTCCAGGCTCCCACAGGGAAGACCTATCTCCATTAAAAGAATTGCTATTTCTGGAATAGTTACCAAAGTCTTACACAACACTCTATCAGTTGCATTATCTGCTTCAGAGACTGTAGTGGTGTGGGCTACAGCATGCTTGGAGAACCAGGGAAAAGGTTTTTTTATAGCACAGTCTAAACCTTAAGAGGCCATGCTGTGGCAGGGACTAAATTCATGAGTCAACACAGTGCCTCATTTCTAAAAAATAATGACAATGATAATGTGGAGATGAAGATGGATTTATCCAAACCCTTGGGGAAACAGGATTTAGAGGAACAATGTTAAATTGTCTTACGTGACTTGATACAATCAACACCATCCAAAATCTGATCAAGACAAAACACTGCAGCGTTGAGCAAAATTACTGAGTTCACACACAGGTTATCCCCCTTACCTTTAGTGAAAATGTCAATCCCTTTGGAAAGTATTAATTTCCTTGGCTGTTTAACCATGATGTTTAAAAACAACCAAGTATTCAACTCAGCTGGTCCTTCAAAAATCCCAGTTGTGAACCAGTGCTACAACTGATCATTTTTGACAGTTCAAGTTGCGCCTAAGATTGCTGAGATGTTTTTGGATGTTAGTGTGGCAGCACCAGAAGAAGAGAGACCCTTATGAAAATGACTTTTCTTCCCTTCTGCTACTGTTTTCCCTCATTTGCTTTCATCTGCATTACTTGTACTGACTCTGCAATCCTCCAGTCCACCAGTCATCCCCATTGAAGTCCTCATGCCTCTTCTCTTTTGCCCTACATTTTCCTGGTCTCCTTGTATGACACTACAGGGGAAGAGTGTTCACACCACGTAATTTCAGGTTAGGAAGCTAGCTTTCCTATTTAAACAATGGCAGTAGCATCTGCACCCCACAGTTGAGAAAAGAAACCTCATTAGGAGCAGAAATGGAAACCCACGCCCCAGAGCAGGCTGTCACGCAGCCCTAGCCCAGCAGGCAGACAAGCCTGCTTTCTGATACCTGAAGGCAGGCAGGCAACCTCCCACGCTTCAAGCCTACTCTTTGAGCAGTATTTAAATCTTCTTGAACAAATAAAACCTAAAAAGGGAAATACTGTCGAAGCATAAGTTTTATTAACTACCATATAACCCTTCAAATGAAGGACTTGACAGTCTCACCACCTCTTCTACTGCCCAGTAGCAGAGGCTGGATGAACAAGAGCTTGCTTTCCATGCAGCATGAGAATGCATACAAATTAAGGCAGGGAGGATATTATGCCAGTTCTCCACCAGGTACACTAAAACCTACGGGCGAAAGTCAGCCTGATGAAACACCAAGGGAGAGCTATGGGACTAACAGGGAAAGGGCTGTATGGGACTGCAGGTGGCTACACTGCAGGCAGGAGCTGCAACCAAGATGCGGGATTTCTAGGTAGACACCGACACTGCGTGTTGAACATGCTCCTATTTCTTCTACAGGGCAAGAGGAGGAAATCCAACCATTCAGTCAATAATTCAAGGCAGGATAAAGCATACATCACTGCTTACAACCACAGCTAAAGAAAGTAGGCATTTTCTGCTCAGAATGAAAGGCACAGACATAGAATATGAGTCCAAACAAACCATTCTTCTTCGTTTTTAGGAGGAAAAAAAGTTCTGATCAACACATATGCTCCTCCAAGACTCGCCAGTCTGTACAGTAAGTGATCTGTCAGAAATTTATTCAGAACAAGTTAAAAGGCTGCTTCAAAGTCTTAATTATAAAGCAATCACAAGAAAGAACAGTTCATATTCAGCCAAGTCCGTAAGAAGCCACTGAGACTCTTCCAAACCATTGTCAAAGCACACTGGAAGAGTTTACCTGGACTCCGGGACTACTAATTTAAAGGTAATTACTCTTTCCTACTTGTTTCCCTCTCAGAACATGCTGAGCAAGCAGTGGAGCACCTCACACTTTGACCTTAGAATAGAGTTTTTGTAGTGTGGCATTTGCTCCAAAGATTTAGCTGAAATCTTAAGAAATATATTACCTAATTTTTAGTTAAAAATAATTTTTAGCTGTTCATTTGTGACAGGTCTGAACTGAAATCCATTTAATGTCTGATTCTACTGAGTTTCAATGAGGCCTTTATAGATTTCCTGATCTCAGCAGCTTTTTTAAGATTCCTGGAACTCAATACCTGATGAACCAATTTCTGTTGGTTTTCCACCTTAACATACTGTATTAAAAATCGCAGCTTGAGGCAAGTTCTCACAGTTGAATTAATAGCTCCTGGACAGAGCTTTAAATGGAAAAATCTGACATGAAATACAGCATAAATATTAAGGTTAAGTTCTAACAGCATCTGAGCCTTTCAGCAAGGTTTTTGCTTATGAGTAGTTTGACCGTATTCTCAATGTCCTGTGATTTCCAAACCCTGTTTGGCCTGCATTTGCTAGTTTTAGACAGTTACCATCATATAAAAGTGGTTCTTAAACTAACATCACCATTCCTCTTACCACCAGTTATATGCTTCTGATACTTTTAAAGGCAAATTTACTTGGAATTACAAGTAAGAGACAGCTATTTTTATCTTCACTGACAAAGACAAGTTTTTCACAACGCAAAACACAAGATCTACATTTCAAAACACAAATATCTTAAATAATAATGTAGAATATTTTCCTCCATATGATCAACTTTTCTCATGTACTAAATGCTATGAAAATCAATAGAAATAGAGGGAAAAGGAACATCCTTCTCTGTTCACCCTTCCCACAGAAAGTGGTAAAAAGTTACTTTGTGGTAGATACAATTACTTGTGTGGAGCATACAGGACACATTTAATTCAAGCAAGATCACCTTATTGAAGTATTAATAGCTATTGGGCTTGCCCAAAGACAATTTACTCTCCATGCACTCCCATGCAAAGTCATTAAGGACAGAATGGTCACGAGCTTTTTATATGGTATTCATCACCGTTGAATACCAAAAAAAGCAGTAAATATTCAGGCTTGAGTTTAATGCAGAGAATTCTGTAGGAACTATACAGACATTCTGGAAAGGTCCTGTTACCATTTTTTCCACCTGTTTTAAAAGCATAAGCTGCATATAGTTCTCTAATAGCAGACATATTTGCCATCACAAATTGTTCTCTTATTTAAATTTCACCTAATGCTTCAATAAATTTATGTACATATACTTATTCTACAGTGCCTTCCAGGCATTTATGTATAATATACAACTATGTCTGTGCATGAGTATGTACATACTTCCTATGCTTAATTTCTCAATGCAACTCAGCATTCCAATTAAGGTTTTCCAACACTAAAGAGGAAAACTTCTACAGTCTCATGCAATATTCTTTCAAATGGCCTCAAAGAGTTATTTAGCTTTTTTTTTCTAAACACATAATAATTATTTCTTGAAATTTACTATTCCCAAAATTCCTACAAGTTTTCCAGCAACTAAATCCTCTTACCTCTCTTTCCAAGGGCTGCATTATTACTTTCCTTTGAGACTAGTTTCTCCAATATAGGCTCTTTGTGTTCATTTCTCCATCTTCAAATAAAATACATCAGGGAATAGAATAAATCTAAAATCTTCTTGGAGAGAACATTTCACACGTACACTTGCTTGATCCCAGCACCTCACCACTTGAACGCAGCCACCCAGGTAACTGGATGGCACAGCCACAGCTCTCGGATGCTGGCCGACCCAGGCACCACTCGCTGGGCTGGCCAGGAGCGCGCTGTTGATCAACCCCCCCTCAGCCCTCCGCGCGCCTATGGGTGCTGAGGGGGCCCAACGCTGCCTCACAACGTGGAAGGTCTCCCTGAAGGTTTTCTTTGTCAGCAGAAGGTTTAGAAGAGCATTACATAGTTTTCAATAGAGTATGTGGAAAAACTGGTACCATGTTAGTTCTGATTTGGAAAAATGTCAGCGAAGGAGCTTCTTCTGCTTCCCGCTGTGCCATCCACAGCATTTAAAGTATTTTTCTTTTTAAAACATTTAAGATATCAAGAACAAGATAACAGTACATCATTACAGTGTCTACCAGAAGCTATTAAGAACCAGTCAAATAGCAAAAGCCAGGGAAATACATCTGATTCATATCAAGAGTCACTCTAGTATTCTAAAATAGGCTGGGTAGACTTCCAAAGAAATTTAACAGTTCAGATTTTTTCCTTCTTTTGATACACATTTTGAAGAACTCATCCAAAATTTTCCCAGAGAAAAGAGCAGAAGTTGTCAACCTTTCATTTTGAAACAAAAGAGCAACTTTGGACAAAAATAGGTAGACAGATCTATTTTTACTTTTTCAATTATTGGAAGAAGAAATATTCTAAAAGAAAAGGACATGTTTCCCAAATGGTTAAAGAACACTGCAGACCTCATTTAATTTATCTGAATTATCACTTACAAAAACAGCTGTAAAACCTTAAAAATTATGAATAGCTGCACCCTACCCTTTGAGATTAGTTTTGCATTCTACATAGCACTTGTCGTCTTTTTTTCATCTCCCAAAAGACATGGTGACACCGAGGTAGCCAAAATCTTCTGGTCATTGTTTGCAAAGGCCTTTTTTTTTTTTTAATTGAAACTATGATTTAGAGCTACCTTTTTTCTTTTAAAAAAATACATAATAATATCTCTAAAGCTAGTAGAAGGTAGTTTTGAAGAAAAAAAAAGTAATAAAAATTCATTGTGTTTTTGCTATTTTTTTCTACAAATTCTATGAGGAACTTCTGATAGCAAATTCTTCATCTCTCCAAAATTGTCTTCCCTGTTAGAGAAGTAATCTTTCTTCAGAACTTAACACACATTCAACAAACAAACAAAATGCAACAACCTCCCCAAATTCCTTCTGCAGAGGAATGAAGCCGAAGCTTGGGCGATGCTTCCAGACAAGCTTGATGAAGATCTGCTGAAACTTCCAGGTTGCTGCCAAGAGGATGCCATTCTTTCTCTCAGGGCTGTGTATTTCTCACTGTTTCCTTTGCATTCAAACTGGTAACTATGCAATCAAGTGATCAGATATCAACAGTTCAGAAAGAAGTATGACTTTACAACAGGATAAATTACAGTACTTGACAAACAGCCAGCTCTCTCTGAAGGTCCTGATCTTCTGCAGTTTAGGAAGCTGAGCTGGTTTTAGCACCTCCAGTTACTTCCTCCCGCTAAGCTGTAAGAAAGGTAATAACTTTGGAGCTGGACATACTGAATATACTTCTCCTTTTCTTAGTTACTTTTTCCATGTTTTCCAGGAAGTTCTCTCTTGGAGGCCTGCTTGCTTTAACACCTCTAGGAAACAAAAGAGCAAGTGCAGGTATCTTGTCTAGTATCATTTCTGGCAAATGACAGCTGCACTGTTAACATCAACAGTTGTCACCAACCTGTCTTAAAAATATCTCAAGTCTGGGGGGGGTTCAAGACAGAAAACACGGCCTTACAGCTCTTGCGTGCAACTTTTATCAAGATTCTGATAACAAGACAGTCCCAAATAAATCAAAGAACTGAAAAAGCTGTTAGACATATGTGGCAGTTCAAATATGAAGCAAAAAGCATTCAGTCATCTAAGATAATATTTAAAAAATTATTCCAAGGAATTAGCAAGATGTCCAGAAAGAACAAAATACCCCCAATAAAACAGAAACCTTACTGTCAAATAAACTCGTTCTGTTAGAATGGCTCTGAATTGCAAACAAACCTGAAGACATCCAAACAGATATGTTAAGAGGAGTCTTAAATAAATATTTTAAATTAAGTTCGCAAAACAAACTCCAGAATATTGTAGAAGTTCACTTCTATTCTGCTCTTTCTGGCAATATCTGGGAGTTGAATTCACACAACTTGAACAGAATATACTACTGGCAGTAGTGGAAGACGCACCCAATTTCTGCTAACATAAATCCGTGGTATCTGTCCTGCAACTGCTAAAAACTGCTGCTGTCACTGCACTTTGGAGCTATGAGAGCAGGCATTTCACATGGTATAGGATAGATACTAAGTAATAATTATAGGCACACAAAACCTGAGGCTATATAGTTGTTCTTACAGCATTTCCTCCAGCAAGACATGAATTAAACTTCATTTTTTTTATAGCAATCATGAATTTAATGAACTTTTGCTCCATTTTACCCTTGAGACAAGGCTGAAACAGCAGCAAGCTGCAGTTACACACTCCACTCCTCAAAGTTTATGAAACACAGCAGTTGTTTTGAATTCCTTGAAACAACTAAATCATGATACAGCATTTTAAAGCCATTATTTCATTTTTGTATACTCCTAATTCAAGAATTGGTTATTATTCTATGGAGAGAGCTTGCAAACATGCTGGCCTAATGAGACAAAGGTACCATTAAACTAGGTCTATGGAAGCACGCAGGTTCAGTAACCATCATCATAGACTCCTCATCTATAATACCTAATAAAATGTTAATAATGGCCACAATAAATTGATTTATCTTGCACAAGCTTAAGGGCATCTGCATCTCCCCATCAACAGGATAGCCAGTCTGAAGTTTAATAGAACAATTACAGTTTTTGACATACATAGTGAAGAACAGAGAATCTGAGCTAAAACATGCAAAACCAAACTAAAACCAGATGAATACTCCAAAATAACAAGTCTTAATAAGACACTTTCTAAAATAATGCTGTTTGTTTAAAAAAAACTCACTCAAAATTCTGTTCTATTTTAAGACCTTACATTTAAACACACATGGATTGTTCTAAATTGTATCATTCTCTTTTGTTTTGGATTTTAAAAATATCTTTAGCACTGCAGCAATTACAGTTAAAGCGAAGGGAATGAAAACACTTTCCTTCATGCCAGTGGTATTATGCCAATTTTGTACTGCTGCCTATTTCAGATCCCATTTATTACCAGTGGTCATAGAAAGGACTTTTCTCTATGTGGATCAGAAAAGCTTTTACTTCTGTTCTGGTTCACCTTATGAGTTTGGTACCTACTGCTTTGTACTGAAAAATACATCCGCATAGTACATTCTGTTTAATATGAATTTGTAAATATTCAAGACATAACTGCATGAATAAGAGATTACTAACATTTTTCCTTTTATAAAAGCCTGACACTGAAACTGTATTCCCCTCTGCCATTTAAGACTTTATATTCAGTGAATTCCTGCTTTCCTAAATTACATTTTCTCATGATACAAGTACATAACTTCACTGTGTAGGCTGCAAATCTGGTGGGAAAAAAAACATTTTTTAGAAATGTCGAGTACTATCCGATTATCATTTTGTGGCAAGTTTTCCGCCTACATTAAAACCCACAGATAGTAAAAGTCAAAAGGAGCTGTGTTACACACCAGCTTGGCTCCAGAGGGAATGTAATTACTGCTTTTGTACTGAATTTAGTGGCTTTTTTTTAACCACTTTACATTTCCAAAACTGAACCCGGAAACAACTGTATGTTAAACTATTTGTGCTATATTAAATTAGATGTTTCAGAGCAGCCATGTTTTGAATATTCCTAGTTACTCTGGATTCTGAGTATTCCCAACTGCTCTACAAATGTAATACTATTTTTGGTTGAAGATCAGTGCTTAAAAATATCTAAAGAACTCTTTTTCTTTTTTCTTTTTTTTTAACATCAAATACCATAGGCCCCTGAAATAAAATGTACATGTTTCAAAAGGCACAAGTTCCTAATCATGCATCTGAGTTCACAGTACAGATGAACCTGCCCCTCAGGACTTTATTTTTAGGGGATCTGGGCTAAACCACCTCTGTGAAAGCAAGCTTCAGGGTAGATTCTTGCTTTGACTTCTATTATAAAATGTGTTCTCCTGCAAATAATAGCAGTTTTTTCTTCAAGGCAATTATACATGTTTTAAAAAGAAACCCTTATATAAGCCTTTCACAACTGAGGAAAGAGTAATTAACTTGCGTAGTTGTTAGTTGTGACCTGTAGTTTCAGTAATGCAGCTCGGCAGGCCTTTAAAATGGTCGGACACAGGCTGTTAAATAGTATTTGCCAGGAAAGCATGCAATCACAGAGTTTCACCCTCCTTTTTATGCATACACATCCCCGAGACTGCAGTAAACAGAGGGCAGATGTAAGCAGAGACGACCTTCAAGAATGGATCTCAGATATCAATTTTATTTCCATAAATTTTATTCCTGCCCTCAAGACAGAACATTTCTCCATGGTATTATGGTTGGCTGAGCGGAGCAGGAGGAAAAGCGAATTAAAAATCCCATTAGAGTGGCACACGTACGACTCCATACAAGTAATGAGATATAGGAATTTCCATAAGATGTATGGCTAAACAAGCATCAAGGGAGGTCACAAATGTGAGTTAAACGGTATACATTAATCCTAGAAATAGAATAGAAAATCTGAATGAGAAAAACTGAAATTTGAAGTATGACTGAAAAAAGAATATCCATGTGAAATCTTTTGGACAAAAATTCTTGTCCCATTATTTCAAAATTGGTAATGGATGTTTAGCACTTCAGTTTATGACTCCGAAATGCTCTGAGGGTGATGCTGTACTAGTCGTATTACCTCCTCTCCACTGCACTTTCAAGCACAAAGGAAGGCTAGTAAGTTGGACCAACTGCCCTGGCATCAGCTTGATCCCTGACCTTACCTTTCTCAACTCTACATTCAGTACTCTCCTTTTGTTCCTTCTCTTTTCATCATGTAAAATTTCTTTTATTTCAAATGACATCTAAATGTATTATTTAAGTACCAAAGTAATGACATTTCCACACATATGGTCTCGCTCAGTAGCTCTTCTGTACAATTAATTACTGAAAATGTAGCAGGTAAAAGCAGAACAACCCGGATGTTAGCTGCTTACCTACCTCCCTTGGAGTAAGGTGCTGCCCTGTCTCCATTACTGAAACTCTCCTTTTGATAACTAAAGCAACTACCTTAAAAGATCATCTCACTTAGGCACGCTACAGCAACACCAGGCAGGATTTTAAAGCAGTGCCATTCCCTTGCATGTGACGGTACTGTGGCGCTCAATAAACATTGCTTTGCATTGACAGAGTCAATCTGCCCAAGGAGCTCAACCCTGTAATTGCTCTAGTGCACAGTTACCTGGTGCAAATAGTCCTAATACACACAGGGCATCTGATCTGATTCACCAAGAAATCCGGGGCTGCCTTGAATTTGAGCCTCTCTCACCTCTACACATCACCATATTAAAATACAGGATCTTAAATGGAGGTTCTTTATACTCATCTCTGCTGGATGTAAGACCAATGTTAAAGCCCCTCTGCGCTGAATCAGTCTGAGCAGGCACAGCTGCAGAGCACTGCGAGGGCACACAGTCACAGCAGGAGACATCCAAGCAAACAGCTATGGCCCCTGGTGCTGGCCCTGGGCTTTCACCTTCCCCCTGTCCTCCACTTCCCCCTTGGCGCATCCGTGCCTGGAACCCACCCCCATCCCAACCCCGATTCTCTCAGTGAAGCTGATTCAGAATCAAACTAAAATGGAGAAAATTAAAGCAGAAAAAAAACCCACTTTAAATATAGAACTGTATTTTCAAAAGCAGCCTGCCATTTTCAGAGCAACAGCTTTTAAGTCCTCCGCTTGAGACATCTTGAGTGCTATTTCCATGAAAGCTGAACATTTCCAGCTCCCGTGGAAATTAGCAAGTGAGGTGGGTGCTCAACATCTCAGCAAGCTACGGCAGTGCTTTTGCAAAGGAAAAATGTTAAAACTGAATCACTGACAATTAGGAGGTGCTATCCAATTTTAGAAACCATGTAAACAAAATAAGGTCTTGGAATTAAAAAAAAAAAAAAGAAAGATAAATTAACTCAAAAGAAAATGTAGAGAAAAAAGCAGCATTTGGAAATGAATTTAATTCCTGCATCCCCAGACTCTCGATTTTTCATAGCCTTGGGGATGTGCCAGCATGTTGAAAAGATGAAAGATAACATTCTTCCAAAGGGGTCACATAGACAACATGCTACTAACCGTCAACAAAATAGTAATTACAACGGCTTTATGTTTATTTGAGAACATTTTCGATTAATAGAGCTCCTTAAAAGATTGTTAGATATTTTGTTATGGTGGTGACACTTCTATATTGTGTGCAATTTGTACTCTACAAAAGGTCTATTTTAACACACCAAAAGACTCCACTAGAACTGGGTATTTAGGTCATTTATATTACTGCAGTGAAGCGTCAGTTATTTTGTCTGATACTCCTAGCCGTTTTGTAATTTGCCAAGAGTAATGTTTTCCGTCAGTAAACTCTGGCAAGTCAATAAACGCAGGCTTGATTTGACTTGAACTGGCATCAAGGTTAGAAATGGAGAGGGCGAATGTGAATCTTCATTGTAAAAGTAAATGCCCTGTTTTGCGGACGGTTAGCCACGCTTCCTGCTCCTTCTCCTCGCCACGCATCCAGGATCATCTCTTAAGAGATATAAGGAAAGAAACATGTAAAGAAATTTCTACTTGTCGATGAAAATATCTATTTAATGAATGCTATGCAGTGAATTACGAAGCAACATAAGCAGAATATGCTGGACAGTTAGTAAAGAGTTTAAAGGAACAGGAGTGACCACCGAGGCAAACACTGAATACAACCAGAAAGGCAACAAACATTTGGTTTACAGGCACAAAGCATAAATCAGAATTGCTTCTACTTGCCCCTTTCTCCCCAAAGGGGCAGCTTGGTCCCTGTAAGCTCCTGGGTACCCTGGGTCTTCCCCAGTTCTGCCTGCAGTAGCTATCAGATGGTTGCCTAAAACCTGTTAACAATATTGTTCCAAAGTACACAAAAGGAATAAAAACCTCTAATGCTGCTTCTTTCAGACCTGGGGAAAAAAAGGATGAGGGCATCACTGACAGCATCCTCTTCATGCTGATTTCAAGACCAGCAGAATTCAGTCATTGCTGAATAGACTAGGAATAATTAATCTTTCTTCACCCCTGTGGTGTGAGCACTTAGGGGTACAGAGAGTTTTGGGAAAGAGGTGAGGGCTCCAACATTCAGCATCTTTTGCAATCTTTTGGCAATAACAGCAAATAAAACCAAACCCAGGAGTTTGCAAATCTAAACCCCTAGATGTCAATATGTAGGTAGAACTATAATATTTATTCTAAAAGCTAGTGAATAGTGTATTGTGTAATTTAAGCACCAGCGACTAAATTTGCTTCTGTCTGCTTTTCCGGGGTACAGTTTGATGTGCCAAACCACAAACTGTATCCATGAAGGACGCAAGTCTAGAACAATAAAAAAAACCATAAAAGAAGTAACAGCATACATGGTTATAATTATAACAGTTGGCCTACAAAGTCTTCATTTTCACTACCCTCTGGACTTGATGGTGTGTAGATGGCTGCTCTTTTTCTTTTGCTTCTTGTTTCTTCTCTCGGTATCAAAAGAATGGCATCATCACAATCCACCTGTATTTGCTGTCACTCTCAGCTGGCGATCAGACCAATCTATACTGGCATTTCAGTTACCAAAATTACTCCAAAGCCCTTCCGTTAATGGACAACTAAATAACGATTTCTCTCAGGTAGTAATACTGCTTGTCATTTCCCAAGAACCCTGCATCCATGTACTGATAGGGGAAAACAATAATACACTCTAAACTGTAACAGCATTGACAGTAGCACAGTAATACCCTTAACAGTCTTCAAACTGCTTGCTTTTGAACAAGACAAACAAAAGAAATCCATTTCCTTAGACCTTTCATGAACTGCACATTTTGAAACTTCAAGTCAAAATAAGGGGCACAGATGCTATGATCAAAGAGCAGCTGCTTGCTTAATCCATCAGGAAAAGGATCCAAACAAAAGCTTAAACGAGCAAAATGACAAGAATTCAAATGTTGAGGCTAGAATTTTCATTCACTGAAAAGGAGAGCATGCCTTTCAAATAACTGCAGAGAGGTAAAATAATACGCAGACATTACAATGTTTATGAATTCTCAGCTTCAAAATATTTCATTTACCAAGCCATTAGAATCTACTATGTAGCAAATGTAGTGTCTTCCTGGTGATCTGAGCTACTTTCACTTCACTGCTGCTACAGAAACTGTCAGATTATTTGGGTTACGGAATTGGGAGAGAGTGTAATTTTTTTTTTTATTAAATGGCTTGTGCATCTAATTAGATATTTAATACAACCAATGGTGCATGCAGCCAAGTGGAACAGGTCTTATTTACTAAATTTAATGAGATAATTTGTTAGGAAAAGTTACTGTGAAATGCCTGAACAAAGAATGAACTAAAATTACAGTGTGAGAAACCCAGGTTATGTTCAGCTCAGACATACGGTATTAACCAGACAAAGTGAGGACTCTCCCCAGGCTAGCACCTGAATTTGAGAGCTGGATCCATTGCTAAAGACTATTTTTGTCCCCAGAGACTGAAAAAAAAAATACTTGTAGCAATGAACAGTTTGTATTTGAATTGCTACAACTACAGTTATATCAGCAAGAACATGATACACTCAATTTATAGAGCAGGGTCATTTCTGCCAGCTCTCTTGGTCCTTCTATGTTGTCATTGCAATGTAAAGAACCTGCCAAAACAAGGGAAGAATCCAACCCAAACTAATGCTTTAAAAACTCTTGAATCTTACAAAATTGGCACTAGAACAGGAAAGAAATCTAGATGGTGGGAGACACAAGTCTCTTCATCCATAGGCATGATGAACACAGAAGAGCAGGAGTCAGGAAGATGACCTGAGGTAGACCTCCTTAAATTAAAAGGCATTGGAAGCACTGAACACTGATACATGGCATGTTGATGTACGCTGCACAGCGAGTTTCAGAAGTCACATTCAAAACTACAGGCAACGATGCACCACCAAGAAGGTCTCCCAAAAGAGACATGTCTAAGTTTGTGCTAGACATTTTGTCTTCCCAGTGTCTATTCCTGAAATCAAGTAGCATGTCCAGCATAAGCTCAGTTTAACCCTAATACACTAACAGTTGTCAACAAACAACATTTTTAACTATTAGACAGCGTTTGGATTACGAGCACTAGGAAAAAGAACGAATATAAAATTTCCTTAGTGAAGATTATGCAAAACGTAGCTAAAAAATATTGATTTTCACCTACATATAATAATTCAAATGAAAAATTAAAAAACATAATGTGCAATTTAATATCCCTTGGCAGAAGGTCTCCTATGACACTTGGTCTTCCCACCTCCTGACTCACCACAACCAAACTAAGAATCACTTGGCAGCAGTGAATTATTATACATATAGTCCAGCTGTGTAGCCTAAGCTATAAGGGAAGAGGAAGACATGAAGCAGCTAACTGCGGCTCCCTTGGGGCACTAAAAAGGCTGATTTAATGCCAAATTGATTCAAAACATTTTTAACTGGAACTAATACAACATTCTGATAATTTAAATCAGGACTGAATGTTTCAATGTCTCCTGGACAGTTCTTTTCAGCTATACACTCTTTTCACCAAAACTAAGTAACTGCAGATTATTTTTTATGGGGGAGACGTAGTTTCCATTTTCCAAAGAAAGGAAATACTATGGGCCAAAAAATTTATCATTTCATAAAAAATATAATTAGGCCCAGTTCACAGTGCAAAACTATGAATTCTTTGATACACAGTAAATAGTTGTGTTTACATCATCATCTAAAAGTAGATTAGCATACTTCAAAACATAGGCTTCCAAAATGATTCACCCTTCTAAGATTAATGCTCCATCATTTTAAAACTAGCACTGATTAAGACTATCAATAAGCAAAGGTGGACTTTGTCAGGAGAAATCTGTCATCCACCGGAAGGTACGGTTGAAGAAACAATCTGGACGCTTTACAAACCTACCAGCAATTTACAGACCATTGCAGACTGCCCCTAAATTGATCATATTATTAGTTGGCGTGAACAGTCTTACCTTGGTAAGTATTATGGCTTTTACTGTTAGATATGCAGAATTTGTAGCTTTTTGGAACACACACACAAAAAAATGGATTTATACTGAATCTGCTTTATATTTTCATATATCTTTTATTTTTCCATTTTCTTCCAATGCCTGTGCTACCTATATTGAGTGGAAACCTGTGCTTGACCTCAGAACCACCTATAATTAAAGAAGTCATTATCCCACTCTACTCAGTGCTTGTCAGGCCATACCCGGAATACTGTGCTCAGTTTTGGTCCCCGCTATGCAAAAAAGCTGTGGACAGGCTGGAGAGGGTCCAGAGAAGGGCCACAAAGACGACCAAAGGACTGGGAAGGCTGCCATATGAGGAAAGGCTGAGAGAACTGGGTTTGTTCAGCCTTGAGAAAAGAAGGCTTAGGGGAGACCTTGTCCCCATGTTCCAGTATTTAAAGGGTGGCTACAAAGAAGATGGAGTCTCCCTTTGTACAAGGAGTCACATGGAAAAGACAAGGGGTAATGGGTACAAGTTACTCCTGGGGAGATTCCAACTGGACACAAGAGAAAAATTTTTCACAGTGAGAACAATCAGCCATTGGAATAATCTCCCCAGGGAAGTTGTAGATTCTCCAGCATTTGACACTTTTAAGATTCAGCTGGACAGGGTGCTGGGCCATCTTGTCTAGACCGTGCTTTTGCCAAGAAAGGTTGGACCAGATGATCCCTGAGGTCCCTTCCAACCTGGTATTCTATGATTCTACGATAATTCAGTACATAAATTATTCAGACATATAGCACTTTGCAAGAGAAGTAAAACAAATGCAAGTATGTGGTAATGTAATAGAGCATACTAATAAGAGAAAAAACTCTCCCACTCTTGAAGCACACTAAAATAATTTTAACTTACTGAAGAAGTGAAAGGCTTGTGAAATACTTGAGAGAAAACTCCTCCCAAATTATTAACACTAATTTAACACTAGATTTTTTTTTTTGGTTACGTCTTCTCAAATGCCGTTTCTAAATTTTAGAATGTACATCTATATACTACTTGTTCAACTACTTCGGTGTTTTACCGAAATAAAAACAATGAATGGTTCCAATTACCCTGAAGTTGTGCAGAAATACGCCATTAAATACTATGTGTAATAATCCCACTGTTGTGATTGCTCTAACAAGCAACTGGCATTTAGAAAAGTCCAGCAAAACATGACTTCTATTTCCTTGTGCATATCTGAGATAATTAATGAGATGGTCATATACTAAAAGATACTTTTCAACAAGAACCTAGGAATTTCATAGATAGGGTATAAGAATGGGAAAAAATAAACTATCTTTTCAACACAACTGTGATATAAGACGCAAAACCAAGGCTCAGCGTCATTAATGACATAATTTGAAAAAGTCCATGTTAGTTCTGAGTTCTTAGGTATCCAGATAATGAATCTAATAACCCTGGAGAAAGAAGGGGTTTCTACAGTTTGCAATTTTATTTTAGTTACAAATGCTATTAAAACCAGAGCCCTAATGCATCTGAAGTTCGGCTTACAGAATAGTATGAACTGTCAAGTAATGGCAGTCTATCTCAGGTGACCTGTCACATTGCAGTTCAGTTTTCTTTAATTTTCAGTATTTTAACAGCTAAGGCCAACTTCACAGTCAAGGTAGAGAAGAAACAGGCTGATTTGCAAACTAATTCATCTATCTGTTTCAGACATCTCCCTTAGGATGATATTAATTACACTGGCTATACTGACTAGATTGTCATTGACCATAAACCTTAAGGTGACTACCTCACATAAGCTTTTACCTACTTTTCTACTGTACCTACTCTTAGTGAGCTAACACTCGGATAGATTAACAATCTGGTGGGTTTTTTTTCTGCACTTCAAGCCAGAATACAAAACTAGGTGGCTTAGAACCATCTCAATCAAAAATGGAGGTATTACATCTGGATGAACTTCAGAGATATGTTAGAGAGAGAAATATGTGAAAACTCTGAAACATCGATGAAGAAGAAAAACTTCCTTCTTTTTTTACTAACGGGGTTTCTTTTTCTCATTATGCAGGCTTGTCTGTGACCTGGAGAGACTATGAATCAGCTGTTCATGATGGAAAGCTGGCTGACGATGTATTTGCCCAGAAATGGATATGGAGAAGAATGCAGCAAAAGAAGGCAAGGTGCCTAGCTGTCCACTGAAGTATTTAGCCCTGTACTTTGGAGGCAGCATCCACCAGTTCAATCACATCAGAAACCCTGGGTTCCAGGTTTCTCAGTTCAATATAGTTAATTCCTCTGACAGAAAGAAGGATAGCTCTACTGTAGTTTCTTCACAGAGAATGAGCTTCGCTATGCAAACAGAACTATACTTGACATCAGTAGCATTTTACAGCTGACAAGTTTGTCAGTTCTAACACATTAGAAAAATCCACAGCTCTTGTGTGATAAACCTGCCAAAATGAAGTGGAAAAGCATGCTTCTGCAAGCATTAATTTCTTCTGTCACTGACTTAATCCAGCACATAGAGAGAAGCTAAGACATTTCATTAGGACATTGTAACATGAACAGAAACCAGGAGGTCCCTTCTAATTCTCAGACCAAGCCCTGCTCATGCGGGATACTTTATCATCTCTCTCGTGAATTTACTGAAGTCTGCCTTAACACTATTTCTATGCCTTCTACCCCAATATGAAGATTCAAGCCACTTTGGTCTTGTGTAAACAACTATCCTCTACTTTCCATCCTAAATTTACTCATAGCTCTCTTGGATCCCATTATTGTCAGCTCTGTCCACCTGTTCACTCCAGTGCAAAGCCAAGTTTCTTAAATGTAAGACACTGGTACTGTAAACAGTTGCTCAATTCACTACCTGTACTAGAAATACCTCAGCGTATCTCTCTAAATACACACTTGCTTTGTACACAGCTACATAGCCTCAATAGACTAATCATACTAGTCCTATGATCAACAGCAAATCCAGCTATTTCCTCCTTTCTCCTAAATTTCCAGGAGGTGTCAGTCATAAACCCAAAAGCGCACGACCTCATTGCCCTTCTGACTGACTGTAGTCTCACGTCTGTTAAACCAATCTTCATGGTCAACTGGTTCTTCTTTTTCTATATTGCTTACATCTCTAAATTTTAGACAATCAACTATCTCCACAGTTGCTTTTTTGGTCAGCATCACTAACGAAAACATTCTTCAACTCTTGAGAATGTCTCTCCAGTAATTTCTCACTAGCTTGACTGCTCTGCTTTCAACCTACTCACTGACATGACCTGTTTGCCCAATTTGCTACCTAACTTAAAATTCTACAGCACTGGCAGGAAAAAACCCGCTGTTACCTGTTTAGACTGAAGTTGCACAAATGCTCCAAACAAGTTTCACAGATTCACAGAACGGTTGATGTTGGTAAGGACCTCTGGAGGTCATCTGGTCCAACCCCCCTACTCAAGCAGGGCCACCTAGAGCCAGTTGCCCAGGACCATGTCCAGATGGCTTTTGAATATCTCCAAGGACAGAGACTTCACAATCTCTCTGGGCAACCTGTACCAGTAAAACAGGTTTTCCTTAAGTACAGACAAATGGCACATTGCTGGCTCATGTTCAACTTGGTGTTCTCCAGGACCCCCAGGTCCTCTTCCGCAAGGCTGCTTTCCAGCTGGGAAGCCCCCAGCATATGCTGGTGCATGAGGTTGTTCATCCCCAGGTGTAGGACTTTGCACTTCTCCTTGTTGAGCTTCATGAGGTTCCTGTCCACCCATTTCTCCTGTCGAGGTCCCTCTGGATGGCAGCATGACCCTCTGGCATATCAGTCGCTCCTCCCAGATTTGTGTCATCAGCAAATTTGCTGATGGTACACTCTGCCCCATCATCCAGATCATTAATGACAATGTTGAACAGGACTGGGCCCAATATCGACCCCTGGGGTACGCTGCTAGTTACCGTCCTTCAGTTAGACTTTGTGTCTCTGAGCTCAGCCATTCAGCCAGTTTTCAGCCCACCTCACTGCTCATCCAGCCCACACTTCAACAGCTTCTCTGTGAAGATGCTACAGGAGACAGTGTTGAAAGCCTTAATGAAATCAAGATAGGCAAGATACACTGCTCTCCTCTCACCTACCAGGCCAGTCATTTCATCGCAGGTGGTATCAGGTTGGTCAAACATGACTTGCCCTTGGTGAACCTATGCTAACTACTCCCGATGGCCACCTTGTTTATTTTAAATGCTTTTAAAACATTGGAAAATATCACATCTGTAATCAGGACTTTAGTAGATAAAAATTAACATAGTTAAATCTGCTTTAGTATAAATTTGCACCAACTGAGAATCTATCATTTCAGTCTATAGCATGTTTTCTCCCAATTTCAGGCATCCTGGGTTTTTTCCCAAGTAACAAAGAAGTACAAGTCATGCAATTCACACACTTATTTTCTCCCAGAGGAATGGGCAAAAATGAGTGATTCCATAGATTCTATATATACTTTCCCTCAACATCTTAATTTTTCAAGAGATTTTCTATGAGCCCTAACAAAATTCCCTCTTAAATCCTATCCCCAAATCTTTGGTCTCTAATTCTTAGAATCTTAGCGGGTAACCCTAAGTAGGTTAATCAAACAAGAAAAACTGCATTTCTTTCCAACTGAGTATATAAATCCTGATCTCTAATGTTCTTCCTCCCAATTAAGCAGTTTGTAAACTTGATAAAGCTTTTGGAAAAAAAAAATCCTATTAAAAATTCTAGAAACTCTTTGACTCTACATAAATTTTCAGGATGAAACTTTGTTACCTGAATTCTGGAATAAACATATCTAACAATATCCAAAAGCCCTGATAACCCTCAGGAAATGCTTCAATGACCTGAATGTGTCAAAAAGAGGGAGAAGCAGATGACCATACTGAAAAAAACATGAATGAGAAAACAGTATATCCAACTATTTATTGTACCACTGCAAATAAAATATTTTTTACCGCAATTCAGCATATACTCAATATTGATGAATTATTTTTAAAAAATCATTTGTGTCACACAATGTATGATTTTACTATATATACTGTCAAAAAGCATCATTTCAAACTGGAAGACAAAAGCATAGATAGTTTTGCTTAGAAAGCCTGACACCACGATGAAGTCTGGTGGGAGACAAAGCTTTCTCTAATCAATAGTTTAATTTTCAGAAAAGGTCCCCAGAAATAATAGCTAAGTAAGTTTACATTGAAAAGAAAATATTATTCTCATTTTCAGAACAACATTATTCAACTTCCACGTTCCAGATAAAACCTGAAAAAAATAGTTTAATAAGTCTTGATATCATTAGAATAAACTACCAGAAAATAATGAAAAAATCAGTGTTTCTATGTTGTGACTGCAAAATTGGATGCAACTTTTAGTGTTCATTTGTTATGTAAGTCAAAAAAGGAAATTGTAATAGCGTGGAGGTGAACACAAGACCAGCAAGTACACAGTGAAAACTAAAGGAAAAGCTAAGGAGAAAAAAAAAGTAGTATCTTTTTGTTCCTTTTTTTTCCTACCTCATTGAAGACAAGAAAAATACTACTTTCAGGATAGCCTGTTCCAAGGAAGCCTGGACTTACGTCGATAACGAAGCAGAGGCACAGCCAGTGCTCCTCACCAGTGCCGGGGCAGGAGCAAACTCCTTTTTGCAACTCTGTGCAGCAGCTGTGCCACAACTGTAGAAGGAGACACTTCTGAACTACCATTATGCAGTTAAATTCTGCTGCTAACACTGATTCAACAGCTGCATAATGTAGCCTCAACCATTAGTAAACAGCTTTGTGCTTCTCTGTATTTTTTAACTTTTCTTTGCAAGCAGTTGGTCGTAAGAGATATTTACATCTTTTTCAAAATATACGATAATGTTAATCCTCTTTGCTGTGTTTTCAAGGACTAAAATGATAAACAAGCACAACGTTTTACTTGAACCTAAAAAAACCCCTCTGAAATTCTGATACTTCTGGAACAAAGAGATTAACAGTCTTCAATTAAGACAAAAGAAAGCTTCCTTCAAACTGATCTGCAGGCAGTACATATTATTTCATCAGTTCAGAGATTAGATGTGCAGGTAAACTGGTTTCCAAGGTAACTGGACTAACCATGGGGAAGTCATCAGGGTGATAAGTAACTCAAAAAATTTAGAAGGTACCATGTGGAAATGGAATACAAGTTGCTGAATTGTAGCTATTGAGATAAGCCTAAGATGTACTTATTTTACACAAAGTAGAATAGGATTATTTAGAACAGTGTTTCTAATGTTTAGACTGTAAGGTCATGAACGGTGCCTGAAAATCTGACATGGGGCCAGAGGAGACGGTACTCCTCACTGAACACTGCAAGCACAAGCAGGAGATCAAGCCCTCCTTCACTCTTGTGCAACCCAAATTGCCTCCCAAGTTTCTGCTGCATTTCTACCGGGTACAGTAAATCAGGGACACAGACCCCAGCAGCAAGAGAAATTCTGACAAGTGTTTAAACAACGGAGATGGCTGAAGTATGAGTTTTAGGCCTTCACGGGTCCCCGGTCAAGTTCCACTACAAACACCGCTGAAAATAGGTGAGCTCAACAACACTGAACTTCTGAAGCCTGATGAGTGTTTTCCAGGTTTTAGAGCTTTAGGCAGTGCAATCTTTAGAAATACAGTTAGGTAACAATGCAGCAAAATATTTTGCTTATTTATATTTAATTCGTATGTGCAGACTTAAGTATCACTAAATACAGTACTTGACATTTGCAATTTTTTATTTGGATGCCATGATTCAGCAAATGTTTAAATTGACTGTGCAAACTAGAAGGCACAAGTGTCTCAGCCACAGAGAAACCCATCATTTGGAGCAAATTAAAACATACTAGAGAATAAAAATAGCTGGCCTTAGATAGCTCCTTCTAGGTGTTTGCTTCTTCCTCTTGCACAAATTGCACAACATATATCAATTTGCAATATCAATCCACACTGCAATTTGAATTCAAGGCAAAACACGAACAATATACATTTGCAGACAAGGTTTTTAACTGAAGGCACACATACATGCACACAGGCAGTCTGAAAAAAAGATGATTTTGTATGCAAAACAGGAAAGTTCCTCCCAGCCTGCTGCCACCAGTAACACAGGCAGGAGAGGACCATTTTCTTCTGCAGAGGCGGAAGAGGGGCTTTCTGGAACATGGGATGAGTTGCTGTCGAGCATCTGCTGTTTCCCACAGAATTCCAGAAACTCTGGAATGTTTGGGCAGAAACTCTGACATTCAGCCAGGGCCCAAGACCACAACACGTGGGGCACGTGAGGGACAAAGTCTGTCTTTGTGTCAGTGCCTAAATTGGGTAGTTCATTTTATTTATTTTAAATACAACACCATGGCATATTATATGCAATGGATTTACTTTTTTTACTCTATACTGTGGGAAACTATGTTTTCTTTTTCAGTGCTCCAAATAGCTTTTCTGAAGGCTTTTAAAAAGACCTGGGAGAGAAAAGACCAGCTCGTAATATCTGAAATAATTCTCAGAGCTCAATCCTCTAAGCTGCTTCTCAACTAGAAACACCATCACCTACTGCAAAAATTCAGGGGGCTTCTGTAAGAATATAAACTGAAATAGCTTTGCACAGCTTTGCACTCAGTGCAAAGAGTCCTAAATCACATCAAATTCTCCTTTGCTGTTACATGCATCTTGTGTACTAATTTCTTAATTTGCAGTACCAGAAGAAAGCTTGATACAGCAGCAAGATAACCCCACATAACAGCAAAAATATCTTCTGCAGATTCAAACACAAAATCCTCCATGTTATATAATGACTCTGAAAACTACTTAAAGAACACAATAAGGAATACATTATCTTAAGATATCCACTGAGAGAAAAAACCAAACATCAACCCCCAAACTTTTAGTTTGGCTAAGAGGAATTCATCACACGGGGGGCAGGCATTAATTTGCATCTCACTAACAGCAGGATTCTACTGTCCTTCTACAGCCCACAATTTAGCAAAACAGAAACAAAAAACCAAATCAAAGTCTGTGGCACACAGTAGCGCCCCCCCCCCCCCCCCCGGTCTTATCATGCTGTAAGATACTTAAAAGACTGGAAGTCCAGAGAGCTTGTCAATAGGATGGAATAATTTTGTTAGCTTAACATCTCTGCATCAAGCTTCCCAGCACCTTCAGTCATAGGTTAACACAGGAAGAGTCACTGTACTTGCTGTGTAAGCATGCTTTAAACCACCACAGGAAAAAGAAAAAAAGGCCACCATCTGTAAAAGACATAAAGCAACATACAGCTGCCTCTACAGAATGACATAAAGATGAACCAGCCACCCCCTCCAACTGCAAGAGAAAAATCTCTGATTCTTCAAATGTTGCGTTCTGAAAAAAAACTTCGCAGAAGTCTGCACCCGCGTCCTCTGGTATATGGAAAAGGAATTTTGTCTTCAAATTGGAAGCCTTCTAAACTACCTCCTTGAATTACGATAAATAAAATTCTGTGAAACCATCAAATAAATTCACAGACTCTTGTTGTGAGGAATATATACCATCCATCGGCAATTAGCATTGGACAGGCAGGCTCCGTAAGGAGAATTTGCTTGGCTTATTTTACGTAACACATAAAATAAGACAAAGTATATGACTACATTGCAAAGTAAATTAGTCTTTTATTGAGCACCAAACAGCTACAACTACACTGCTTTTGGTATCAACCCATCTCGTTTAATTTTAATTCAGGTACACCTAATTTATACTGCTGCCTGGAGCAATACATACACATATTCCCCATGACAGTCCCCCTACTCTTAAATCTCTTTTGTTTCCTGAACATAGCTTGATACCGTTATATAAAGGAAAGGAGTACAGATTCTGGGAACTGTAATTTGTTTTCTACTTCTATTGGCCAACATATAATTACATCCATGACAGATAATATTTTCAAACAAGTATCAAGTCACATTGGACTGCTGCAAAGAAGAAAGTCAGTACTATCCTCAACACACCAGGAATTCAAAGCACAGGCTGAAGCCACTTTCTTTTACTTCCTCTATATTAATTTCAGTTTCAGTTCTGCTGAAGATATGATTGACAACAAACCCACTCTCGTCAGCCAGAGTTACACGTGAGGTACAATTCTGTCAACAGTACATTACCCACCTTTTTTTAATTTCTGAAACCTGGTTTCACAGTTAGTAAAGAGCTATGACAATGTGGGAGGTGTGTTTTGAAGATGTTGAAGACCTTGCAGAAGTTCTCTCAAATCAAAATGGTGAAGCACAGAGCAGCGGTGCAGGCGGGAGGCAAGCGCTCCAACATGGGTAGCTGCAGCTCCTGGCTCTTTCCCCAGATTTCACCTGTACCTCATCTACCTGTAGGTCAGTGAGCATACATTGTAAAAGGCAAATAATATTTTCCTTCTAAACTGTAGTATTATGACATTGATTCATCACTATCGTAAAATTCCGCAAAAACAGTTATCTAAATTTTACAATTTTTATTCTCCATTAAAATTTGAAGGTGTCTGTTCTCCTCCTCTTCCACTAATCCCAGTTGCATAACTAAGCATTATTTCATCTTCCTCTGACTGTTTCTCTCCCTACTATTATATCTGTTGGGCTTATTTATATTCATTATGCAGACAGAGAGACATTCTAGCCACAAAGTGAATACCTCGATAAGGCTCTGACTGCGTATCAAAACCAGGGCAGCTTCAAGACATGAATAAGAAAGCCTATCCTGGTTACCCTGGTTTTAAAATTGTTCTAGCTTCTTTATTCATTGATGTTTTATTTATCTTTTCTTCCCCCTTGGGGAATGCTCCACATTCAAATTGCTTTAGAACAGTGAAGTTAAATGTTAGCCTTTGTCACCTCCCAGCCACCACTTTCAAATAGCATAATGGGAGAGACAACCTAAAAAAAAAGTCAGGTTTCAACTGTTATGGCAACTGAAGAAAAGAAGATGGAAAAGCATCCAGAAGAGGAGTCTGGTCTGAGAAATAAATACTATTTATTATCACTAACTGGAGACTACAACCCAGTAAAGTATTTATGGTCTTATCAGTTGGTCAAAGGAAAACACAACATTTATATACTCACTAAATTAAAAATCTGGAGTCCATCACTTAAAACCCCCACAAAATCTGAAGCGAAATTAAGTTGTGTTAGGGGTGGTGCTCCACAAAGTAAGCACAAACATCGACTGAGGCCCTGCCTAGAGTCAAGAATCAATTTATGGAGTACTGCAGTCTCTCTGACTTCTTGCAGCTTACAGCCCTAGTAAGAGCTGCAAAGAGATGCCTCCCTTTACTCAGGGCTCAAACACTACAACTGCCTCCCGAAGGCAGGCGACTGCTGCGTCTGATCAAAAAACCAGGAAAGCTCTAACTCTCTTCATGAAAGCCTATCCAGGTGAGGAAGAGATAACAGTGGTGCACTTCATATAAAAGGCCAAGTGGTTATAACACTCATTCACTATGTGGGAGTTAAAATTCAATTCCTTTTAAGTCAAAGAATCTCTTTTTAAACCTAATAGCTCCTTATCTATTTCATTTTAACAAGTTTTTCAGCACATCACAGATCCCAAAGCTGCCCTCAGTGCCAAAGGGCAACAGTCTAAATATTAAGGTACACAATCGTACTTGCCCTTGTGTTCTTTCCAGTGCCGGGACCTGCAAATTCTTTCTGTATAGATGGTTCTTTTGGTCCCAGGTTCAACAGAAAGAGTGGAAGAACAAATGATGTAACCTGTAGTGTAATATCTAGGTAGATACTCTCCTAGAAAATGATGGAGGGAGGGAGGTCTGAGTCCCCTTCATAGGCACATGTTCCAAAGATGGTTATCCCTTCTTCAAGTTCTTTTGTTAACTGCATGGAGAAGCCAAAGGTTTTTATAAAATTTGATTATGGATTCACAACACACCTAAAAAAGCTGCCAGCCTTCACAAGATAATGTACATGCACTCCAAGATCAGTAAGTAAGAAACCCTGTTAAGCAGTAGCAAAGGTTTTCTGAGCACCTCCTTGATTCACAACACACCTAAAAAAGCTGCCAGCCTTCACAAGATAATGTACATGCACTCCAAGATCAGTAAGTAAGAAACCCTGTTAAGCAGTAGCAAAGGTTTTCTGAGCACCTCCTTGATCAGCTTAAAGAGTTGTGATGTGATCACACAAAGGATACTCACTGACTAGTAATTAAACTCAAGAACTGCTTCCAACTGAAGGCACTACACTCTCTTCATGAAGCTGACGCCGTTTGTTATTAACTGTCACCCAAAAATGCAGGATTTTTTTTTAGGTATACATCAAAAGTACTGAAAGTTTGGAACTTTAAGTCATTTGCTTTCTTATCAGAATAGCTGTGCATTTCTTTGAATACTACCAGATATTAAAACTGTTTCCAATAAAGCATCAGTCCATGGTTTCATTACGAGATCTACCTGAAGTAGACATTTTCTGACACAACTCTTGTAACTGGATGAAGGGACCATCTCACCAGTACTTAGTATAATTAGACAGCGGACTACATGTTCAGCATACTGTTTTAGGCTCCTTGCAGAACAGACTGCAATTGCCAGGGCTGGTTGCTTTGGGAAGACAGTCAGAGCAAAGAGTAAAGGCCAGTACTCCCCACAATTCTCAGGTTTTGTTTTTTCATCACAGATAGTTTGCTGTAGCTTCCTTTTTTTTTTTGGTTCACTCTCTTCTAGCTAATTAGCCGTTGAATCTTTCTCTTACAGGAGACTGTACACAAAGCTATACCTTTTTCCTTAACCATGATGCAAAATTAAGAAATGTCTTTGCAGTGCAGATAAGTGTATCAGTAAGGTGAGACTGGAAAATGTTGCTAAGTCACTGAAGCGGTTCTGCAGGCACATTCACATTATACTTCAACAGTGCTGTGATAACACCAAAAAAACCCCACCTGAAAACCCTCTATTCCATGACATTGCTGTTGTTATGATCTTCGCTAAAAAATACCCTACAATCTCACTACTAGGCTTTTAGCAGAGGTGGCAAGTGCACTGGCAATTCATGCACAGGTTCCCCCTCAGCATTTAATGGTCATAATTGTGCTTCCATGTTTAAGAAAAACTCCCCTAAGTCATCTCAATTTGACAAGCTGTTTCACATTATGTGCCACCTTATTTTGCTGTATTACACCACTCTCAGGTTTTGTATGTTACAAACCTTTCCCATTCACCTTTGCTTCTTTCCAGTTTACTTGCTGCCACACACCCATGAGAAAAGGAAGCACTGCCTGTCAGTTTTGCAGCTCTCCTGATGCCCACTCTGTTCAGCACTGCCAAATGTAGCATAAGAGCAGAAAAATTAGTATCTGTGCACTTCTTCAGGTCATTGCCATCACTGCGTCTGTCCAGTTGCCCTGTTATCAGTGCATGCTGATACCTTATTTTCTATTCCCTATGTGCTAACTAAATGGTGCAGAAGACGACACGTGACTCAGTGGTGTTGTAATGGTGGTTTCCAGCACTGTCATCTGCCAATCTTGTGCAGTATAATTTACGTAGTATAGCACAGTATAGTTCGGTTTGATACCCCATCATGTGCTGTCAGGAATTCTTATATGCAAGCTCAGTGAACTGAATCAGAGGTGGTGGTGTAACTCCTGGAAATCTGCTATCAGTACTACTAAGCTAATTTACTGATGAAGTTCATGATGGTAGCATGACAAAGGGCTGCACAATGTCAGAGAGTCCCCAAAATATCTTATTTCTGATGGTAACACTGATGTCTGCACCAAATATATGGATATGGATATTAGAGAAGCAGTTGATTCAGAGCAAGGTATTTAAAATGTAATTTATTCTACAGTTGCATTTTTTCACTTAAGGAATTTAATCAAATCTGAGGTCTGAAAGGGGCATGAGGGACAGTCGTCCTTTTCTTCTGCTGGTGTTTTTTTTCAGATAGTGAAACGAAAGATAAAATTTTGACCTTCATTTTCAAAGTAATCCAAGCCAGTCATTAAAAGACAACTATTATTCAGCAAGTCACCAAGTGATGTTGTATCTTCGAATTCCAGTGCTAATAAAAGACAAAGAATTTGATCTAGTATTTCATGATTATAGTACCACTCTTGTTTAAATGAGAACAAAAAATACCTTATACCGGAGAGAAGTCACGCCATGCTTACCCTTAACAGACATTTTTGCTACACCCTCCTGGCAGGTTTACCTTGCACTGCAAAAATTCTTGCAGCTAAAGCAAGCTCCACACCCTTGGGAGCATTATATTTATCATATAAGAATATATTACAGAGTTTTTAAGACCAAAATTTCTCTTTCAAAGCCTTTTGACGAATTACCACTACAATATTTTATTAGTTAAGTATCTGCATACACAAATAAGTTTGTTAATTCTTACTTTTCTAGGTGTACAAGTGTATCTTCTAAAAATGGGTGGCAGCAAATCCTCCTATAAGTTGGCCAGGTGAAGCAGATACTCCACGCAACACGGCCCAGAGGAGATGCCTCCTCTCCTCTCAGGTGTCAGCCACAGTTTTAAGGAAAACTGTGATGGGACATATGGCACATCTAGATTTTGTTGTCTCATACAATAAAGCAGCAAGCTATCAAAAGCAAAGAGTGAGATCAGACAGAAAGATCTGTGGAGAGAACAACCAGAGAATGAACAGCATTTACAGAGCCTTTAAGGATATGAAGCTCTACATTTCACATGTTATTTAGTTACTACAAATAATAAAACACAATAAACAAAATCCACAGATAATACTGTAACAAAATAAACTCAGTGGGAAAAAAAGCACCACAGTAAATTCTTCAGTCTTTTGAGTGATGAACATGCTCTATGTAAAACAGTGAGAAAAATTTATAAACTGACAACTAAAGGAGAAGCTTTTTTTTAAATTATTTTTTAATGTAATGCAAAATGCCAATTATATTGCCCAAGCAAACTAAGGTTAAAAAATGAAATTATGTCCTATGCCATCAACAAAACTAACTACAGCCTGGGAAGTGTCCAGAAACAACACAGGGGGGAAAAAAAGAAGAGAAGACAACCAGAAGCTACATTTAAAAAAAAAAAAAAAAAAAATCTACAAGGCAGACTACAATGCTCAGATAACATCAGGAAGTCAATTGAGGCAAAATGGCAAAGAGAGGGTTCAACTGCATATTTCGGATAATGCTATACTGCAGGACTACTGATGCAGTGGTAAGCAGTTAGCTCTTAAAAAAAAAGGCCACAAACCTGCCCTGCAGCTTCTTGGAGTTCCAAAAGCTGCAAGTGCAGCGCTACTGTGTACCACCTGCATTGGCTTATGAAAGCTGGGGCACCCAGCCAGGGCAGGGTCCTGAGTGCTGATGAGGCTCCAACTCAGCCTACGCTCCCACCCCGTCACCTGGCTGGGGTAGGAGACCCCCACTGCTCCACCACCACCCTGGCCAAGCCCCCGTGGTTTTCATTGCTGTGGATTAACTATATATGGACTAACTACAGGGGTTGTCCAGGATTTACGAGACACAAGCAACCCTCTGGACTAGAAAAATAAAATAAATAACATAGATCATACATAGCCACGAGCCTTGCTCTAACAGATCCACTTTTAAGCCAAAGGAGTGAAGAACAATTTACTTTATACTTACTCACTATCTTTCAGTTTTAATCCTTATATTCAAAGTGCTACTCAAAAAACTTCCCACTAATCTCTCTCACGTTTTATAAATTGCTGTTGGTCATCTTTGGCCATACACATTGGCCTCTCTTGTGGGAGTTCTTGAGCTTTACAAAATCAGCAAGATGCCTCTCTCCATCATTATCGGAAGGATTTCATAGATAAACTAGACAATGTTAGCAGCTTGGTACGTTTTACAAAGTGAGTAATTTTAAGATTGCACTGAAGGTGTACAGCAGAGTGTGGAATTATTTACCAGACTGACCAGGGTTTTTGAGTATTTGGCCTCAACCAAGTGCTCAGCTCACATTTCTGTTCCAACCAAGGCTTACCCAGCTGCAGGACAGCAAGAGCCATACAGACTTCAGCTACTGCTATATGCAAAATGTTAGCGGGCTTTACCTCCGCTGCAAATGAACACTGCTCCTCAACAGTTTTATTTTTGTACAGGCTGCTTTTAATTTCTCCTCTTAATCATAAATATTTAACTAATAATATTTGTTTAAAAATTTCCACCAAATTTTTTTGTATTTTTAAATGTTACTTAGAAGGTTAGGTCAATCTGCTCATGCTGTTAACACAACAAAACATGTCCAAAAAAAACCCTTAAAATCCTTTCCTAGATAGCTATTTTGGTTGACAGTGGTGGGTCTAGGTTCTCATTTACAGGAAACATTAAAAGGCTACTATCAATCCTTAAATTAAACTTAACTATCTGTAATTACAGGTAAAACTTCAAGCTGTATTCAATGAGCTCTTGTTAAAATATTCATATATATTTAAACAACATTAACTATTACAGTCAGGGAGAACCTACTGGGGCTGCTGCACCACCTTTGGATCTGTAAAACCTTTTGCACTCTTGCACCTCATGCACTCTTTTAATTTCATAAATAATAGAAGAAGTCGTTTAGTATATTTTACAAATAATAAAATTAAAAGAATTCATCTTGGATGCAATTTAGCTGCTTGCTTTGCCAAAGTTCACTATCAGGAAAATATTTTTTTTCTGATTTAAATGAGGCCACAGAACCACAGGATGGTTGAGGTTGGAAGGAACTTGTGGAGGTCATCTGGTCCAACCCCCCTGCTCAAGCAGGGCCACCTAGAACTGGTTGCCCAGGACCATGTGCAGATGGTTTCCGAGTACCATCTCCAAGGATGGAGACTCCACAACCTCTCTGGGCAACCTGTGCCAGTGCTCAGTCACCATCAGAGGGAAAAAGTGTTTCCTGATGTTCAGACAGAACCTCCTGTCTTTCAGTTTGTGCCCATCACCTCTGATCCTGTCACTGGGCACCACTGAAAAGAGCCTGGCTCCATCTTCTTTGTACCCTCTCTTCAGGTATTTATGCACATTAATAAGATCCCCCCAACCCTCCTCTTCTCTAGGCTAAACAGTCCCAGCTCTCTCAGCCTTTCCTCATAGGAGAGATGCTCCAGTCCTGTAATGGTCTTCATGGACCTTTCATAGAATCATTTAGGTTGGAAAAGACCTTTAAGATCATCAAGCCCAACCATCAACCATGCCCACTAAGCCATGTCCTGAAGTGCCTTGTCTACATGCTTTTTGAATACTTCCAGGGATGGTGACTCAACCACTTCCCTGGGCAGCCTGTTCCAATGCCTGACAGCCCTTGCAGTAAAGAAATTCTTCCTAATATCCAATCTAAATCCAATCTTTGTTGGACTCTCTCCAGTATGTCCATGTCTCTCTTGTACCGGGGAGCCCAGAACAGGAACCAGTACTCCAGGTGTGGCCCCACCAGTGCTGAATAGAGAGGAAGGATCATGTCCCTCAACCTGCTGGCAACACTCCTCCTAATGCAGCCCAGGATACCATTAGCCTTCCTTGCTACAAGGGCACATTGCTGGCTCATGTTCAACATAGTGTTTGCTCTCCAGGACCCCAGAACCTCTTCTGCAAAGCTGCTTTCCAGCTGGGTGGCCCCAGCATACACTGGTGCATGGGGCTTTTCCTCCCCAGGTGCAGGATTTTGCACTTCTCCCCGTTGAACTTCATGAGGTTCCCGTCTGCCCACTTCTCTGTTCAGCCAGTTTTCAGTCCACCTCACCGTCTGCTCATCCAGCCCATACTTCATCAGCTTCTCTGTGAGGATGTTAAGCCAAAAGCCTTACTGAAGTGAATGTAGACAAGATCCATTGCTCTCCCCTCATCTATCAAGCCAGTCATTTCATTGTAGAAGGTTATGAGGTTGGTAAAGCGTAACTTCCCCTTTACAATGGTCAAGACTTACTGGTAATGACTGTGTCATGCGCTTGTAGTAAACCACAGTAAGTCTTAGCAGTTATTTTGGATCTACAGCTGTTAAGGTTGGAAATTGCTTTCATGGCCATACAGAGACAAGGGGAAAAAGAAAAAAAACAAACAGAAAGAAAAAAATAACACCTCCATTTAATGGTATTCCCTTAAATATCAACATGAAAGAAATGTGCAAAACATCAAGGTGGCAATTTTTAGTCAACATACCAGACTAATAAAGGGGAGGTAAAACTGAGCAGCTACTTCAGAGCAAAAAGGCTGGACAAATAGGAGTAAAGAACTACGTGGACTGCTAACCCCATGCTCCCAAACACCATACTGAAACATTCTCATTTGCATTAGTGCACTTTGCCACACTTCTAAATTACCAGCTTTTTCAAAAGTGCTCTAAATCTCTAGATTCATGGGTTCTCTCTGGTTTGCCCTTGCAAAAAAATACAGTATTAAAATATTCTGAGTATTCTGTTTAAGCAGTCCATGCACAATAAAATCTACTGGACAGTCACCCAAGTCAACATTAATGAACAGGTATCTTTGGGCTGCTAAGGCGGCAGAGCTAACAGGTAAATGTTTTAATATGTCAGAATCTACATATCTACAGAGTCTAAATATGTCAGTATCTAAATATGTCAGAGTCCATCTTAAAGATGACTGCAAGCTTATAAAGATGTAAAGACGATTACAAGCTGGATAAAACCTTGGGAATTTTTTTATCATAAAGGCCATGATCTAGATGAATTAGACAGGAGTTTGATAGCACGACTTTTAAAAGCCTCTATAGCTTATTGCTTTTAAACAAATAATGTGAATTGTAAATTTGAAATACAGTATTTTATCAAATAAAAGGCCCTAGGTCTACATGCAGCATAGTCTGAATATTAAAAGATATCCTTTCAATGTGAACCAGCATCTTATGCCCTTGAGATTATGCACTGAATACTAAGGCAGATGGAAACTGCAGAGAGGAACATAAAAAGTTACAGATGTGCATAGACTGAGAAGTGCACCTGTATGCATAATAACGCAACGCAAACGGGTCTCAGAGATAAATTCTGTATTCACACCTTCCACTGACTTTATCATACGGAAATATCTGAGTGATCTGACAGGTCTCTTGAATCAACTCTAGTGAGTAAAATTAGCTTCTGCTCTCACTAGAATACTTTCTATATAAAAAAGGACATCACAGAATAACAGCTATCGCTTTGTACCATTTAATTACAGGAGCGTCTGATACTTTTTTTAATAGATTATTTGTGGTCTGCAAATTCAACAGTGCTGAAGGAAATTCTAACCCTTAACAGAATTAATAGACACTGTTAGACAATACAGTAGTCTATTTGGAACACAGTAAAAGAGTGCCTGCTATTACAGTTCTTTAATCTTAGTCGGAAAATGCTCAATTCCACCTTAAAAGTGGAATGCTGCCCCTTAGCCTTCAGGTGCTTTTCCTTTCTGGATATACCAGAGAAGCAATTATGCTCTTTTTCAGGCTTTGTCATCCCTCACTGAGCAAGATAAATTTCTTAAGCTCCCTGTTTTATGATAGAATTAACCAAGAAAAAGACAGATAAGAGCAGCAAGTTGCTGCAACTCTTCCTGCAAGCTCACTCGCCTTGAGCAGAATCCACCAGACATGTTCCAGATGAAGTCTCCTTAGCGAGTTATAAAATGACACTCACTACCACTACCAAAATATTTTGCTTCATGTATCTAGAATGCTATTTCCCCTCCACACAGCTGCATCGCACCGCAGGTTACTGCTGTCATTCTGTGCAAGCGAGACACAGAGTGGCTTTCTCCTTAGCTGTCATCCCCTACAAATGAATCACTAGTTTACTATAAAACTTCTTAGCTCATAAATCCATCCCTACTACTCAAGTCCTCCCAGTCATCCATATTTTACTGTAATCCTATGCAACGATAAGGCTTCCCCACTTTCCGTCAAAAGCAACCGTCATTAGCACACTGCAACTTTCTGAGACAGAACTACTGAAATTTTTAACAGTCTTCTATCTTATCAAAGGCAGACATTATATGCTACCTCTCATAAATCCGTTTACGTGTATGACACTTTTCCATTTGCCTCCCTGCCTTGATTCTTTTTAGGTTTTTTTCTATTGCTTTGCTACAGGAAAAAAAAAATAATAATTTTCAAGCTGCCAGAACCACCTCTTCTCTACGTTATGAAAAATAGCTACTGCATTTGCTGTTCCGCAGTTAAATACCATCTCTATTTTGATAGTGTTCTGTTTGTTTTGAAATGTTTGCTACAAGACTTTCTAAAATACAGCTTCTTTCACCAAGCCCCGTACAAACCTCAGCACTAGGAACTTCTAGGTTTCATCTTCGTTTCCCTGTAAGAATTTCCACTGTAAGAGTTTCCACCTGTATGCTTTTATTTCACTCTTAATCCCGATTTCATGTTCAACACAACCAACTGCACCAAAAATGAAGGCAAAATATTAATACAAGCTGGGGATGATAGCTCTGATCATAACCTCATGCTCACTGCATAACGCCCAGCTTCCTTTCTTGTTTCATTTTTAATGGATAAATAGCTTTTAACTACTTGGATTATTTTCCTTTACAAGGTCAAACTCAGCTTGGCTTTCGGCAACATCTTAATCACACTTAAGACTTTTGAACTCTATGACAGTCTTCATTTTTTTAAACAACTACTTTTGCCACTCCTTGCAAGTTCTTGGCTAGCTTCTGATATTCTCTTTGGCTGGCTTTTCTTCTGATTAGGTCTGCAATTATTCTGCTCGTGTATTCTGCTTTTTCTTGGGATGCAAATCCTACATACTTTTTCTAATTCTGAATCAAAGAGGTTCCAAGAACCCCACCGTTAGCTACCTTTGCTCTTTGGTTCAACTAATTTCAAACCATTTCCCTACAGTTTCTCAGTCTGCATTTTTGAAATTCAAAACCTTTAACTGGAAACCCCTTTCAATCTAAACCACATAAACCTCTGATGCCAATTATTCAATCCAAACTCGGTTTCTACAAACGGCTCTTCTAGAATGTCCTCAATGCTTATAAAACCCAGTTTAAAGCAACATTATTTCGTTTTAGTTCAGTAACGGTGCGTGAACATTGCATCCAGGAATAACTGGTCCCTAGAACTAGTAGTGAAATTATGACCTATACAAGAGTTAAAGTCTCCACAGCATATAGTGGTAGGCAAGTAACTTTATTCCATCTACTGTATTCCAATAATTCCATGTATACCTAATACAAGAAAACTCTTTTGCACTTGAAATTACTGTGTGTGAAAGACTCATCCAGTGAAAGTATACAATTCCAACTCAGCAATACACTTCATGCATGTGATAACCACGTAGAACAAACTGACCTTTTAATAACCAAAACAGCAACTTGTTCTGGAATGCTTTATCCTGTCACTATTGCTCTTTATCTGAGAGCATCCAGTCTTTGAATCCTTAATATTTACTTCTCATTCCTTTCCCTGACAAATATACATAAAAGTTTGTGCCTTTTGTAACAAATGTAACTGAAATAAAAGACCAGGTCCCAGAAATGCTCTATATATCCTACCACCAGAACAAAGAACCTGGTTTTACGTTAACTTTTACAAATAATGAAAGTTAGCATCACAATCCTTGCAGTACAACACATATTATTACTACTTAAGCCTGTAGAATTTCCCATACTTCACAATACCTGAAAAAAGTATAAGATCATTTTATGTAGCAGAATACATGTTTCAAGCTACCCAAGCAATAGCTCAGTATGTGAAACTACTTCACAAGTCAAGATTAATGGAATTAATTACCAACTTGCTGCCCATTTTACAGAATCCAAATACCAGCACAAAGGTTCAGTGATTTATTCAACATTACAGGAGACATAGCCTAAGCCTACTTAACACCTAGTTTCATGCTTTAGCCAAAACTACCATCCACTCCTAATGTTGTAAACAAAGCATGGTCACAGGAGCTAGAGTAGAGAACCAAATCTAAGGAAAGCAAAATATTCTTTCAGTGATTTCAGAAGGAAGCTACACATCTTTCACATCTTTCTTTATCTGTAAAGTTTCTTAATCAACCCATTCAAATGTGAATTAATTTCTCAGATTCTGTAATCATTTTAAATCTGATATAGCCTGAGGATCTTTCTGCAAGTCCTGTCTTCCACATCTGCCTTCAACCAATGTCCTAACACCCACTGGGACTACTTTATTCATACAATCATAGGCTCACTGAGGTTCGAAGGGAGATCCGGAGGTCATCTAAATCCAACTCCATATTCACTTAAGTAAAACACAAATAGAAGCAGTGGCAAGTTTGGAGCCCAGGACTGTAGAGTGCTTGTAGATGGGTAACCTTCACTTATGACTTCTATGATGCAAAATAGTTCATCAACATTTTGACAACAACAGGTAAACACCATACTAAACACTGAATCAGGCAAAGAAACACTTTCTTTTTCAAGAAATTTCAAAACTTGAAAATGTTTCCAGCATACTTTATTTTGATGCTTACCAAACAAACAATAATATTTTAGAGAGTAAAAAATTTCCAAAGTAGTGTCAGATTGTTTCAGATTCCTTCTTTGCCACTATTTACATTCCCAAATACATTTTAGTGAGAGAAATGAGGAATAACTGAAATAAAGACTTGCTCCTTGAACTGATGTTTAGTAAGAAAAATCACCATCTAGTTCATAAGAAATTTCAAAACAATGGTTAAACACAAATGTCATTTATATTTTACACTAAACTACAGTCACAGCACTTCTTGTAAAACCTCTTTAAAGGCTCACTTCAAAAAAAAAAGAGAGGGAAGCACAAATTCGGATTCCTGAAGACCATTTGAACAAAACACGATCTGCAAAACTGAAGTGTTGAAGGGTATAAGATTCAGTCATACTGCCCAACAAAAGAGAGGAAGAACATATGAGGCACAGGCACTAGTGATCATAATCCCTTCGTATGGAATTAGCTGAAGCATGGAAGAGCCGTTTGCTATATCCCTTCCATTCCTGTTACCTTCTCTCACACCTACCCCAAAACTCAGAGAAGTCTGCAGAGAGGTCCCTTCACCACCACTGCACCCTATGGAACCCCGAAAACTGCAGCAGCAGCTTGGGCTAAAATCCCTCACTGCACCACAAGTTACCAGCTGTCTGCCATCCGGTCTGATCACATACTACCCCACCCTCTCCAACCTCTTAGCCAGGGAGGGCCAAGTCAGCAGAGCAGAAGGCTGCAAAAGGAGGCTCAGCAAGAGACACCAATTGCTGCTAGCACCTTTAAATGGTTTAACGTATACCTGGTGCCAGAAATAGGGCACTAACTGAAGATGCAGCCATCAGCTATCAAGATACCAGACATTCTGGACTTGGAGAGAGGAGAAGAGGTGAACGTTACTCTTCCATCCTAATTCTATCCAGGATGAATGAAGCATGACTCAAAAGGGACTATGATTTGGACAATCAATACATTTCCATTTGCTAGAGTGTGGAAAGCCATGAGCTAATGAATTTTGCACTACTGGCAAACCTTGTCCAATTAGCCCACAACGTTTGGGAAGCAGCATATAACCCAACCCCCAGGAAACCCTGCAAAACTCAACAAAAGGCCAATAAATCACAGAGTTTCTGCTTTTTTGTGTAGAAGAGTATCCCTGGTAAGACCAGGGTATTTTTTTCCTCATTACATTTACTTAACTTTTTCAGCTGTTACACTTGCCTTGGAGAGTTTCAGTTCTATCTCTGAGCAGAAACACAACACCCCAACACAAGAACAGGCCAGTGCTGATGAAGGCCTCTATATTCCTATATAAATACTCATATCAACTGCTATTATCAATGTGCACATCCCTTGTTTAGCAACACACTCATGCCCACTGCCGCTAACAGCACCAACTCTTGGGCCCTTTTAGGCTACTTTTTTATTGAACAGCACCAAGCTGACTTAACCTCCCACAGACACGCACAACTGCTCATGTCAGCGATGCCACACTCCAAATACCTAGAAACTCTCCAAGCCTGCAATGGCCCCTGGGCAGCCACCTACTCCTAAAGGAACTTTCAACAGAGATGAGATCAGCAAACATCCCATAATCCTAGAGCACAGTAAATGACCCATGGAGCATGGGATCTCTGATAGCAAAATTACAGACTGTAACAGAGTAGAATTTCCTGCATTTGTTGACTTGAGTATTTATAGCAAGTTTCTCAGTAACTGGGGGTTTTTTCCTGCTTGAGAGATGAGCAGAATTCAGTCTTTATCAGTTTGATGAGTAAGATTTTATTTATTCATCATTCTGCCTATACTTCATTACTTCTCACAGTCCACAGCATTTCCCCTAACGGGACAGAAAGGATTCCCCTTGGTGGTAACTGAAATCTCTTTGCCCTTCAGTCTCAGCACTCTTCTCATTTACTTCTTAACAAGTCTACCTGAAAAATCCTTTGGTAAAATAGTTCAAAGATGTTTATGTAAACCTGTTGAGACCTTCAAGTAACAACTTTATGGCAATAACTACTCACTCATTTCACAGGTTACACATTCAAATGCCAATTTTGTTAATTATTTCAGAGCTCACCTGTAGGAGAAGAATGGCAGTACGATACTGTGAAATCAATGCTAAACATCTAGAGTTTGGGTTGGACTTTTCACATCATTATCTAGCAGAGTAGTTAAGTACAAATTGCTTCGTTTTAATAAAGACAAATCAGTTTTCAACAGTTCAGAAAATACTCCTACATTGCTTTGTATCTTCCTCTCTCTCAGTTATGCTATGCATGAGACGATGTTCAGGAAAGTATTAATGAAACCAGTTATGCCCACTAACACACAAAATTGCCTAGAAAAGAAGCATTTTTAAATAGTTGCTGTCTATTCAGCTAGCAAGCATCATCCCCACGTAACGGATGGGTACGGGGAGCGATCAGGTAAGTTCACCCACTAGCACTGTGCGAGGGGACAGAACTCAAAAGTCCCCCTTGCCCTCTGCACTGCTCATTGGTACCTATCTGCTGGGCAGAAACTGCTTGCCAGAGCCAGTTCATAACCTCCTAGCAGCATGCCGAATTGGCAGCACTGTCAGAGAGGCAGCACAAGAGCCCAGAGACTCAAGAGCCTCCAAGGACCCACGGGGGGATTCTCCAGCTGCCCTTCCCAGGTCCCTGCCCGCAGAGGCATGGCCGGGCAGTGACCTGATGCCGCTGGCAGCCTGCCTGGGCTTGCGCTGCTTGACTCTGCCAAAGGAACTACTGCAGAGAAAACGGAGGAAGGCTCGAGAAGCAGTTTTTAATTTTCCACAACTTGCGCTGCACTTCCTTCTCATAGTGCAAGCCTTCCACATAGTCTCACTTCTGTTTCCCCACATGACTAACAGATTGCATGCACTGGAGGCACCTGGGACAAAAAGCAGGGGATCTCCCAAACCTCCCAATCCCTCCTACACTGTTCTCTCTCAATGCAGCTTTTATTCTGTTTTCTTCCTATCTACAATAAAGATGCTAAAATAATTAAAGCAATGATTCTTTTACTTTGGATAAGCTTGTTAAGAGTGCATTATGCTTAAAACCATGACAAATGTACTCTTTTATTATTTACGCAAATGACTTTTAGAGCATTTTCCTGATGGACTGTTATTATTACTTGATAATATGTAATCTGAAATGAATATAGCATGAAAAAATTGAGAAGAAAAGAAAAATTTCATAACTAAATAATTGAGAGAATAGTCTTTTAGCACTCGGCATGACAGCATGATTCAGATGACAGCAATATACTGAAGTACGGATGTCACTGTTAGCTCTTTCAGAACAGTGGAGTCACTTTCTGGATCCTTATCTGATAGAACCATAATAAATATGATAAAACAAACCTCTGCACATAATTGGTAGATCTTTCAGAAGAGAGAACATCATCTTGTCTATTAGTACAGCGTGAGGGGGAAGGAGGTGGGGAGGGGACAACTTACATAATCCTTTGTAATAAAAGTTTTCTCTACTTCATCTCCCCCCAAAATATTAAAGAAAACCAGCTAGTTTAATTATGGGAATAATCTACAGGGAGCACAAACACCGTTAGAATTTTTGGTCCATGACGCAAGCCTGAATAAAATACTAACAAAACAAAATAAAAAAATCCATTATCTCAGCTTGGAATATTTTGTTTCAGTGTAAAAAATGATCTCTTTGAAGCATGAAGAACACAAGGCAGTTCCCCTCCCTCCACCCCCCCAATAAACAGATGTGAAAACCTGGTTGCTTCATTCAGCTGAAAATTTCCTAATACAAATACACATCTTACCCTCACTTAAACCACAGGTGGCATACATGCAGATTTCGTAAATCACATACTTCAGGTTTGATAGTGAAACTTCTGTTTGTTGGTTTAGTAATTTTCCTTGCTAAACTCACACAATTAATGTCAATACAGTCAATTTCAATTACATATTTTTAATCTTAAAACGTTTAGATTTCAACTACTCCATGATATATGTCTGTTTCAAGAGCCATTTCTGGAAAAATGGCTATGTTTTTGAATTGTCCATTTGAGACCACGTGCACTATAAACAACTCGGAAGTAAAATACATTTATACTTAACCAGAGACTCAGCAGCAAAAAGCTGATACAACAAAACATGACTAGTTATTCCTTCCTGAACTGAAAGTACTGAAACAACATTCTTAGCTGTAATTTCAAGGTACTTAAAAACAAACCAAAAAAGCTCTTCAAGAAACCCACCCATCATTAGGTATTTTAATCAACTGACTTCTGCCTTTCTGTAGCACTGAGATACATATACTAGATATACATATATTAATGTTTCAAAGTTTTAAAAAAGTGACAATGCTACTAGAAAAGATGATGCTAATTCAGACACAATATTAATAGTCCTCTACTAATGAGACAGAATCACACTGTTATTTCATGGCACAGTGTTTAAACACAGGGACTTTAAAGAACATCTGGTGAGAGCTGAAGAAAAGCCATTCGATCTAAAGAAGCTGTGATTTCAAATGAAACAAAACAACACAAAAAAACCCAAGCAGCACAACGGCCACCAAATACCCACTTCTACATTTCATCATGTGATTACAGTTCAGTCATGTAAGTCAAAACATGCATGTTAAAATTCTCAAACTTCAGAAAACCAGCTGTCATTCTCAATTTTTGCTGGCTTAATCAGCCGTCAAGTAGTCTAGGAAATGGCACAAGCTCATCAGAGCTCAACTTCCTTACTCCATTTAAGACTATGCTCACTGGCTGACCGTAATAAGAACATGTATCGAAAGATCCTCTGCAATCTTTTCAGAGGCAAGACAGGATGTCAAAACCTACTTGAAATAAAGTTGCATTTGAAAAAGAACCAAACTGCAGAAAAAGAACTTAGGAAACTTTACCTTAATTGGAGCACGGCTAAACTGTATTTTTCTGTTGGCTGGGATTTCATCCTCATCTGGCAATCCATTAATTTCAGAATATTCCATATCAGGTTCGTAACAGTTTTCATCACTGTCATCCTGATCATCCTGTTCTGTACCTGTCTCTCCCCAGTCAGAATTGTATCTCGATCGTACCCGATATACACTGTAGTCAGAGTGCATATATACATGGGAACTCTGAAAATTATTCACATCTTCATGCACTTCTTTTTCACTTGCCTCATCATAATGGGACTCGGTAGCATCTGAAACAGCATCTGTGGCAAAATCACCACCTGATGCTACATTTCTTGGTAATTCTGCAGCTTCCAGTCTATCAAAGATACCCTCTGCATGTTCTGACCGCTCCTTTTGCAACAAAACTTCTGTCCCTGTTTTTGATTTACTCCTAGCACAGCTGTCCACAGATCTTTCGCTGTCAATCACGTTGACCAAATCCTGTTGACTCGCTGCAGAGCTCTCAACAGAATCAGCACTTGCCTCTGTACTCTTCTTTATTTCTTCAGTTGTTTTTGAACCTGCCGAAGCGCCTGTGGATGTCTTCTGTCTCGGTGCTGAAGGCGTGCTATTCTGCTGAGAGTTCTCAACAGACACCACGCCTGTACTCTGTTTGGCTGGGGGAGACCACGTGCTAGCATCTTTCAAAGGACTGAAACCCTCAAGGTTTGGAACTGGGGAAGAGATATTTGCGACAGTAGATGAGAGGTTTAGCGGATAGTGACCAGTTACAGAGTACTCTTCATTGTTTTCTGTCTTTTCTACAACGATGACATTGTGCGAGTCAGTGTTTTCAAAAACTGCACTGAGCTGACTCACAGTTGGAGAGACAGTCTCTGTCCTTGGGCTAAGACTGTCCAGTGAATCAGTGCTGCCTCTGTGAGACTTAGAGCTGCACCACTCATCTGGAAGCTCATTGGAAACAACTTTCTCTTTCTTTGGGGAGTAGCGATTGGAATGTCCCATTTCATGAGCATTTCGCTCAAACATCTTCCGAGTTTCAGTAAACTTGGAATAGGAAGGACCGTCATGGATAGTGTCAAATCTACTAATCCTTTCCGAGACAGATGATTCCAGTTTTACAATTGAACCATCTGCTTTCTCTACAAATTCTTTGGGCCTAATTCGTCTTTGAGGTGATGGAGGGCCACCCTTCCCCCTGGTTTTAGAGGTAACTCCAGCACTTTCAGTGGGCTCCATGCCCATTTGCATAAATAAGTTCTTAATCCTATTGACATTTGAGCCATATTTCCTTCCCCTGCTCTGCGAGGCCTCTCCTTCCTCTTTCGCTTTTTGGTCCCCATCTGATTTCGGTTTGTCAAAGGTGCTTTTCAGCGCCTGGAACTCAGTTCTGTAAGCATTCCTGTGAGGAGAGGCACTTCGGAGGGTTGATCTTTCTCCTGAAGACTCCGTTTTCATCATGTTTACTCCAGGAGCGCAGAACCAGCTTACATAGTTTCTGTGGTACTGCTCTCGGTAGTTTGTCACAGCTGAGATTCTGCTTGAGGACTGTTTTTCTCAGGGGGCACTGCCCTTCAGCAGGGCCATACTGGACAGAAGATCTGGAGGCAAATATCTAAACACACGTGGTCAATTCTGACAAAGCAGTGCAACCGAAGACTCTCAAGAACAACGGCTGATTTAACCTGTAATAGAAAGGAGGGTTTCCTGAATCACGCTGGGTACTTGTACTTCTTGAAATATAAGCCACAATTTCCATTTACCTTTATTTGATGTGTTTACAAAAAAATAGTAAAAAAATACAACTTAACACTGCACAGACACATGAAAACTTGTCATCACAAACTTCTTCAAATTGATTGTTGCATAATTTGCAATCTGTAATATCATTCCATAGGGAAAGAACAGGTTATCGCATCCTACCGTTCACAAAGTATCACATCATGCCACAAACATGCATGCAAAGGAAAGGCAATGTGACAAGGAAAATAACACTACTTCTGTGTTATTGAACTTTTCTAAAAAAATAAAAATTTTTAAAAAAATCCCCAAACCAAACCTCTGAGTTACTTACATCTAACTATAAAGTAATTCATGCAAACATGATGGTTCTACTTCCCTGAGGCATTGCAAGACAACCCTTGCTCTCTCAGAGAAACATAATGGTAGAAATACCATCAAACATAATACACTTAGAAAGGCAAATTAAACTGCAGCTCGAGGGAATAAGGAAAACTGCACCCAAAGTTAACATCCTCAGCTGACATGGTAAAGAAAGTGAAATCCAGTCAGAGAAAGTTGCCCCTTGTCACGGGCAGCGGTTTTAGCACCTGGAAGGGCCTGGAGGTGCCCAAGGAGGAGCTGCAGAAACCGAGCCAGGGGCTGGATCCGCTCCCACCCCCCGGCCCGGGGGGCGCGCAGGGGCCGCCGTGCCGGAGCCGCGGAGCTCCCCGGCCTCGGCCGCCGCCGCCGCCGCCCCCGGCCCCCGCACGCCCGCGAAGGGCAGCGCAGGGCTCACCGAGACCCAGAGCCCTCTTCCTTCCCCTCCGTTCCTCCTCCCCAGCCCCGGCTCCGCGAGCCCGCGCCCGGCCGCGCCGCCGCCGCTCCCGCCGCGACGGGGACGCCTCGTTTTGGGCGCCGCAACGCACGGCGCTCGTACCAAGGCAGGGAACCCCGCCGCCGCCGCGGGAGAGGCGCGCCCCTTCCCGCGCCGCCCCGCGCTCCGGTCCCGCCGCCCCTGCCCGAGCGGGGGGCGCCGATCGCCACGGGCGATCGAGAAGGCCACTCGGCAGCGGCTCCCGGCGAGACCCGCCGCTCCCGCCGGTCGCGCAGGAGGCGATAAACTTAACCCGAGAGGACAGCGCCGGAGCCCCTGCGGCGACGGCGGCGGCTCCCCCTCGGGCGGCCGCGCCACGCCGTGCCGGCGGCGCGGGGCCCCGGGCGGCAGCACCTTGCGGCGGGGCAGAGCCCGGGCAGCCGCCCGCCGCCCCCGCGGGGCCGGGCCCCGGGAAACAAAAGCCCGGTGACAGGGCTGCTCCCCCGCGGAGCCCAGCGCGTCTCCCGCCGAGCGCGCACGCCGCCTTACCCAGCCGAGAGCCGCGGCGGGCTTCCCCCAGCCTCCCGCCTCAGCGCTGCCCCCGCTCCTCCTCCGGCCCGCGGCGGCTCGGCGCCTCTGTGGAGAACGGCCGCTGCCGCCGCCCGCCTGACAGCAGGCAGCAACCGCCGCGGTGCCTCAACGCCATTGCAGGCGACGGCAACGGCGGCGGCGGCTGGGGCACCGATACGGCTCCGCGCGCACACCCGCGGCGGCAGCGCGGGGGAGGAGAGCCGCCGCGCCCCGCCGCAGCCGCGCTCCCGCCCGCCGCCCGCCCCTCCGCCGCGGCGCGGCCGCCGCGCCCCCGCCGCGGGAGGCGCCCCGAGCCGCCGCCGCCGCCGCCCGCCGCGGGGCCGCCCGCCGCCGCCGCCGGCGGGTGACAGGTGCCTCACCTCTTCGGCGAGCCGCAGTGGTTCGCTCCGCCGGGGGGGGGCGGGGGAGGCGGCCAGCCGCGCTCCCGCTGCAGTCCGGCCCCGGGCGGTTACCGCCGAGCGGCGGAGGCCGGGCCCGGCCGCGGCCACGCCGCCTCCGCGCCCGGGCGGCGGGCTCGCCGGCGCCGAGCCCCGCTGGCTCCCCCCCCGCCGCGGTCCGCCTCCTTCCTCCTCCCGGGAACGCTTGTTTCCAGCCCGACCCGCGAGGACCGGGCCGGTTCGGTGCCCGCCTCCGCGCGGGAGGGCGCAGCGTCCCGGGTCCCGCCGGCGGCCCGCCGCAGGGAAACCCCCGCTTCTTCCCGCTGCAGGAAACCTGTGGGGCGCGCCGAGAACTCGCTACAGGTCACGACGCAGCGAACTCCCTCCCTGGCTCTTATGGTCTTTAACCCAGCCCGTATGAAAGAGTAACGTGCTGGTAACGAACCCGGGCAAACCCCTAACCAGCTCTGTGAACGCTGCTTGTTCCGGCAACCGCTGGCTGGGGCGGCGGATGGTGGTGGATTACCCTTAAGAGTACAACCACAACCGACACGCCTTTATTGTTTCGTTAGGTGGGTGAGTTCGCCACAAAAATGTTCTGGCTTTATGCAGTGAATAAGAAAACTTAATTGTGGAACGTGAAATATCTAGGTAATTTGTAAAATTGGCAATCCGAGAAGGTAATGACTGTTAATCACGTAGCAACTCCTAAGCAAAGTTCGTTAAACTGAGTGAATAAATATCCAGAAAATGGCCTGGGGATGTACGCTGCAAATTCTGAAAACTAATTATTATGCATACATAATTAAGACAGCAGTGACTGAAAATAGAGACGTTCGGTATATAGGTTCACAAACTTAATTCATTAGTTTTAATGAGACTGAAGCATGGGTATTATATACTATTCCAAGTGTTCACAGGTGTCAATCTCTAGTTAATCTCATTTGCACCAAGGGTATGCCGCTCAGAATGTTTGCCTCAATAAAGTTTAAATAACCAGCGCATTAATATTGACAGGCAAACAACAAATCTCGTAAAACAGACTGGAAAACAGCATTTTGATACATATACACGCAAGGGGCCGGGAACAGAAGTGAGGACGTTTCAGTAGTGGTTTTCCCACTGCCGGCAATAAGCCCATCCTGGTGCGTTGCGTGGCCTCCACTCAGGCTGTTGCTGCCTGAGGACAGGGGCACAGGAGGGGACAAGGGGGATTCTGGATGCCCCGTGGGCTGCTGAGCATTGCCGTGCCAAGGAACGCTAGCACAGCAGGGAGAATAAGAGCTCAGGTGAGGTGTGTAATGAGTGAGGATACAGGCAGCACCTGAGCTTCAAAAGCAGTTAGAGAAAGCTCCCCTTCTGAGACGGTTTCCCAAAGCAGAAGAATGAGGGAACAACTGTTTCACAGCTGCTTGCGGTGGTGAGGAGTCCTGCGGGTGATAACCTGCACAAGGACTAAAAATATTGCCACTAACCAGGACGTTCCCTATTAAATTCTAAACATCAGATAACACACCAGATCTGAGGCCCAGCCTCTCTGGCAGTGCCTTTCTATCGGTACGATTTTGTAGACATGAAGCTGTAAGAACACTTAGAGAGCTGCTTGACTTTTGAAGATAAAAATACATTAACAGAGCTTCAAGTGTCATTGAAGAAGCATAGAGACATAATGCAGAAATTTAAACATTTTATTTCCTTTGTGAATTTAGGCTAAGCATGCAGAGTGGTTGGAGAGCGTAGCATGTACCAGATATGTATCTGGAAGAGTTTTATAATGCACATACACAGGCAAAAAAAGGGACACAAGCAAACATTAAACAATCTATGAAATGACTGAAGCAATTTTAAAGATACTAATTCACATCTAATTATGTAAAGATAATTAGGAAAGTAGCCACTACTATATCTACATAACCAGAGCCATAAATGTTATTAAATCCTTTTTCTAACAGAAGTTTTGCAAACAAAATGGCCACTTCTGACCCGTAATATATATTTTAAACAATGTACCCAAGAACACATGTGTATTATTTCATGGCAGAATAGTACAAACTATCTCTATATTACACTTTAGTAGAAAGTAAGGAGACGAGATGACTCACTGGTGCTGACAGAAGCAGCACACAAGAAATCTCAAGTTTTTCGCAATGAGATAATATATTACATTTATGTTCTCCTTAAACGTGTCATAAGTAGACAGCATAGATGTTCAAGCAGACAATACCCAGCTTTGACACAGAATCTAATGCAAAATTATTTTAAGTAATTTCAGGTTCCTTCGATACCACCTCAGGTTCAGAACAGCCAAGATTTGTAGAAACTACTGGCAATTTTGGCTGCTCAATCGGAGACAATTTGGACCTTATTTTAGGAGTTCAACTTTGGTCACTGACACCTAAGATATTCAAACTTACTAATCACTTTACAAATAATTTTCAATCTACATCCTTATTTACACAGTGCCTATGTTACAGAACATTATTGTAGTCTCTGAGATAATAAATTCTATTTTGTTTCCATTGGTATGTCACTTTTCAGGACAGACTTTTCATATATGAGCATAGCCATGCAGCAAACTATAAAAATCAGAATTGTGTGTCCTTTTACATTTTCAGTATTTCTGTGACAATCCATTTGACTAGAAGGTATTTTTAGGCTCTGCTAAAGCATGATTGACATTTCTGTTAATTCCTGAGCAACACTAAAATGCCGCACACCATACTTTAGGGAAGATAAGAGACCAAGGGCCTCCTTATTATGTTAGTATAAATTCAGAGTAACTTCACTGAAGTTACGGAATTACTCTGCTTCCTAACCAATGGGAATTTAAAATCTGTTCAGCTTAATATTTACATATGATAGAGCATGACTGTCATTTTACTTGCACCGGAGTAGCAACTCCAGTCAAATGATTCTGAATTCGCACATATGACAGGGAAAGAGACCCAAGTTGTTTAACCTGACAGCATCACTTTGAATTATGCTCAGTACCTTTTAAACCCAGTTTTGATGCAGTCCTCCAACACTGAAAATAATTTATTTTCTGTTTATTCTAGATGTGTGAATTATATTTACTTACAAACATGACTATTTGGATGTCACTGATGGGTTGTTTTGAGTACACTTCCATGTTTCTAAGGCAGTCAGGTTTTGAGATAGTGATTTATTTGCGCAGCAGAGCAGCAATGCAAGTTTTTCCACATGGCTCAGGCAAAAGAAGAAAGTCATTCCATCATCTGTCTCCTGTCAGTGTCTTTCAAGTCTTGCAAGATGATATCTCTATGTACACATACAAGTGGAAAGTATGTACCTATTCTGATCTTTGGCTAAGAAAGCCTCTGTCTGCTATCCTGCCAAACCACTGGCGGGGAGGAGGTTTTTCTTCCTTATACATACCACAGCATAAACAGAATTGACTTCTATTTTTTAACACTCAGTCGTGAATTCTTATTACATAATCCATTTTAAAGAAAAAGATCATGTCTGAACAAGATACATACATTTTGGCAGATGAGGAATGTTCAAGTTAGGTTTCCCCTGTACCAGGGTAGCAGGAGACTAAACGGCAAACAACTGTAATAATGAGTTGATAACCTTTAGTTTCAAACATTAGCAATCTGTGATTGCAGTTAAGTGTAAAATTCTTTTATACAGGAAGCCATTAATAGTTAAAAAAGGGAGCTCATTAATATCACTAATTTGGCAACTTCAGCAGATTGTGCTGTTTTTACATAGAACATGTCAAACTACTTGAAAGCTCAAGAGTAGCGTCAGAAAAAGAACTTTGTCCTGAAAGCTCTAAAGAAAACCTCCACTAATGATAACAAACCTGTATGTTCTAGCAGTTTATCAGAAAGGCAAATATTAGCATTATGAAGGCCTAAACTCAGACTAGTAATAGCCTTTTCTCAGTTACAGTGAGGAGACTATCACATCCATTCTTAAACATTCTGCTTTTAAATTATTCAAGAAATGCACAGTTATGGCTAGAATAAACTGGATTTTTCAGAAGTGAAATATATGAATTATACACTGCATACAACTACTTACACTGAAATAGTGGTTTAGCCTATATTAAAAGCTAAAAATCTTAAGAATGGTCAAAAGAGCTGTATTTCACACAGCTTTCCCTCATGGGCCCTCAACACTGAACTCTGAATTTATAGCACAACACAGACAACTATTAGTTACCAGCCTCACTAGAACGATGCCAGCTAGTTGCAGAAAATACATGATCTCATGGGAAAGGAAAAGACTAAATGTTCAGTCTGTTAGGAATTCACTAAGAATCAAACCCTGGCAAAACTCACATTTCGTGCTGTTCAGGTGGGGGAATTATTAGAAACTATTCCAGAAACCAGATTAGTTGACAAAATGAGTAAGGTACTCCAAGGTGAATGGTACCTGTCACATACTTTGATTTATCACTTCAGTATCATATGTAGATATATGGTATAGAAAACTCTCCTTTCCAACATCAGTGAGAAAGATCCAGATTTGGAAATGTTAGTAATTCAGCTATTCCAAACCAGAAAAGCTAAAATTTGCACCTGACATATGCTTTGTTTACAATGTAAATATGGAAGCTGTACTCTTCATAGATGTCACAATTGATTAATCCAAAGCAGAAATAAGAGATAGTTGGAAGTCTCATAATAATATAATAATTCATATTATTTCTTAATGGAAAGACTTTCTTATTATAATAAAATTAATTTTCTATTGAAAATTTTTCTTAACAGTCAGAATCTAGAATATAGAAAATAATGGGGTTTGCCAGTCTATGCAAAAGCACTATCTCAGAGTATTTCTTGTGCAGTAAATATCCATTATTATGCTTAAAGAAGACTTAGTGAGCCAGAGGAAAACTGGGAGAAGAGGGACAAGTCTACTTGATGCTCAGAGCTTAGGAGCGTACTTGATACTGTAGGTATATAACACACAAGCAAATCTGATTACCGAGTTCAGTAACCATTACCTTGCCAAATCAGGTAATGTTTCGTGCCATGAAGAAGACAGCAAGTTCAGCGTTTATCTTTTCCAACTGACTGACTATTTGAATTCAGCGGCACTTTGGAGCCTATACTCCCATTCTGGAAACAGCAACAGATGACTTCTCGGAGAGAGAAACAGAGACCAGAGTTCACCAAATACAGCACAGTACTGCTGCCTTGCAGTGTGCAATCTATTGGCAAGTGGGAAAAATATTTGTCTGGATTGCTCCACCCTGAAGCTGATGCATCTGACTCTATTTGAACTCACATTGCAGCAGTCCGTGTCCCAAGCCCTCCTGGTAACATGAATGTGGGCTGGTTACGGGTGCATTAGTGGAATTTGTTTCTCCTTTTTCCTTTAAAAAAATCTAGTAATTAGAATGAATACAAATGAGAAAACAGCTGTTTAGCTCAAAACAGTAATCTGTCACTTATAGAACCAAACATGGTTTCTCATACCCTGGTTACCTGCTGCGTGATTTGATTACATTTCCCCCTACCTTACAGGTACTGTCTTGCTAATACACCCTCAGTGAAAATTCTCTCTTAAAGCTAGATCTGGTAGTCAGTTTAATTTAGTGCACAAGAGCACTAAATACTTAATTACTGTGTTCTATATGGCATCAGATGACGAAGATAGGCCAGCTAAAAACATTGTTAGTTTGGAAAAGCTGTGGTCTTTGCCAAAGCATAGAAACCGTATCACTGTGCCGCAGTCGCTGTAGAAATACAAGTTACCAGCTAGAGGTGTCTATAAATAAGAGTTCTGTGCTAACAATAAAGCACTTGTGTAAAGAGAAGGAGAAATCAAGGAGGGTGACTGCTTCATTACACCATTAAGAAGAAAAATGAGAACACTGCCATCATGTCGAAACACAAAACATAAGAATGAATCAAAGTCCACAAATTTACAACGACATCTTTAAGAAAGGGAAGGAACACTCACATTAATCAGTATAGAATTATAGAGGAAAAGGATTACATCAATATTTACATAAAACAGAGCAAGCAATTGCATGAGGCAGAAGAGACAAGCTTTTGAAGGATCTAGGCCATTGCCCAAGACAAAAATACCCAGGAATAGCTGCTAAAGGTAGCCAGCCTTGCACGAGCAAAACCATCAAGCCACCATGAAAACAGAGAAAAGAAAGATCACAACTCTACATGCCGAATAACGGGTCTAATATTAAACTTTCAGGTGTGTAATATAAAAAAAAATAATAAAATGCGACCATCAAGGCCAGTGAAGAGAAGCTCTTTGGCTCTCCCTATCGGATGCGAGGGGCAATGCCTCGCTTGTGGCAGATGCGTTTCAACGAGTGGAAAACAAATACTGAGTTTCTTTATTGCTCTGAAGAGTTATGTTCCATTAGCTCTGTAAGTACAAATGAAAAGGTGCATTGTTAGACAAGGGGAACCTCTTGCATTTCACTGTTAAGTCAGCAGCTAAATCAAAAAGTGATTTTTGTCAATGATAAAAGGACTTTGCTTCTTTAATAAAAATTCAGTTGATGTGCTGAATAGGTGCAAGCAAGCAGGAACAGAAGACAGCTGGAAAATGAAAACTTCCTTTATTTGGAAGCTCCACTTCCTGTCCTTCAAGAAAAGGGTTGCATTCTGGAAAGCTGCATTACGTTACGATTACTCTGATACAATACATATTTCTGGCAAGAACAAAGTAGATGCACGCCCTCTCAGCAGGGAAGTGACCCATCTCTAGAAGAACTTGAGAAGCTATAACTTGTACTAGCAAGTGTTGGAATAGGCCTGCACAACGGGTTTAGGCACTGGATCCTTGGTTCCGCAGGAGGAGAAGTTTCTGTCTAAACCAGAGGCAAACAGGACTCTTGCTACCAAGGAAAGGTATATTTACACACAACCGGCCCATCCGTTTTCACCAAACAAGTTATATGTCTGATATGGTCGTTTGTAACTCTACTGTGAAATGACAAAGAGACTGAAGAGCTCCGGGATGCATCTGATGAATGGCACTCAGGTCTGAGAGGGCCATTGATTATTGAAGTGCCCCCTGTTAAGGGTGGCCATTTTCATTCATTCAGAATTGGAGTCACGCACACTTTAGCACAATACCAAGATCACTTAGTAAATAAGATGATAGTAGGGCTTGAACCTAAATATTTGTATGTGCTAGCGTCTGGGCAGCAAAAGCAGGTACTGCAAGCAGGCTGCCTGATAGCCTAATAGAAACAAACGTACCAAGATCAAGACTCTACAGGTGAACAGGAGGGGATGCAGAACCAAGAAGAAATAGGATGCAGAATTGTAACTGTTTTACCAACGGCTTTGCATAAATTCAACAGTTACAGTAAAATTCTTTATAATGAGGTCATATGAGTAGTTTTTCCTCCGTATTGTGTTGGCATTGCTCTATGTAATACACCTCTTAAAAATGACCAACCTCTCTTCCAAGCACTATCTTGTCATCTAAGAAAAATGGCTGTAAAGAAAGGGGGGAGAGAGGGCTGCACTGAAGGGTGAAGGAAGGAAAGTGAGATTACAGGGGTCTAAGATAGTTTAGACCTACTACCCAGCAGTCTGCATTAGTTTCATGCTGTGCCGCGTGAAGAACAGTGTTTAGGAATAGATGGTGAGGAGGTGGAGGCAGAAGGGAAATACAGATGGGTACAAAACTGCCAACAACCTGTCAGATCTGAGAAGAGGGAAGTTGTAAGAAGTGCATGAGGAGCAAAAGAACTTGACCCTTTTTATTTATCTATTTTGGATGTAGTGGAATTTTCAGATAGGGAATAAAATGACTGAAACAAAAGAAGATAAGGTAGCTGCATGTGTCCATGCCTCTCTACAGGCAGCTTCAAGAGTCCCACCAATGCCTTGACTAGGACAATGAAAACCAGGCTAGCAAGCAATGGCATACGAACAATAAAATATTGGAATGCATCATGTACTAGCTGGTAAGTGTCTTGATATTATGTAGATCCCAATCAAAAGAAAGAATAAAGTTACATATATTTATATCTCTACAGAAGCTCTGTCTAGAACAGTGTCTTACTTTCCTAACAGGCATGAAATCACCAGCTCTGGTTGGGGTAGGTTGTATGGTAGAGACACTATCTAATCAGTCCCAGAAGATCCCACTTGTAGGTAAACAGTTTTGCTTTGTACTTCAGGAGCTCCAGCTTGTCTCATAATGGGAACGGGGAAATAAGTTTTTAAAAAGAAAAAGGAAGGAAACGGCTCAGGCAGAGCAATGAGGGAATGATTAGCCTGCATGGCAGTGCTTCTCCCAGGTTGCACAGAGGACTGACTAAGGGCAAAACCCCACAGACAACAGGCAAGTAACTGGGTTGGGAGAGGGGGAGGAGAAAAGAGCATTTTCCTGGCCTCTTGTATTTAAGAGCCTCCTCTATCAGCTTTGCACAACTACTCTGCAAGAGCATATACAGGCAGTGAAGAGACTAATCTCATCAGGTAAAGAAATTCTTTCATTATTTCACTGCAAGGAAAAAAGTAAATGGATATTTAATATAGTATGAGGTGGTAGTAACTCATGGTGCTACTACTAGTAATGCACAGCGCCATTCAGAGAAGGAAAAAGAACACAGTGCACCAAGTCTTCAGAAACAGCTGAGAGAGTGGGAGTTTAGATCAAACCTAAATTCACTACCACTACAGTTCGCCCATGCATGATGTTCTAAGCAGTTTCTAAGTGCTTTGGAGGGGCCATCTAAAGCTATACATAGATGCATGCCTGCAAACGAGTACCACGTTACTATTTTACTATCTTTGTAAAAAATAAGAAAATGCTAGGCATAAGTTTAACTACGATGATTTTTCACTTCCTACAACTGCAAATCTTCCAAGTCCCTGCCAGATGCCTGAGTAAGATTTGTGGATTGCAGGAGGGAGTCTGCACCAAGTAAGGGAGTTTGAGATTTTGCTTTTTCTGGTTTTCATTGCTCTCCCTCCTCCCTGGACAGCAGATGGTGGCATTCTCATGGATGGATTATTTGTTAACAAGGATCTTCTTATGACTTCTCAACATAAAAATCACCTAAGTGTCAGAACACAGGGCACACCAGGGTGGCCTGGTCTATTAACTGTTTTAAGTTTTAAAGGACAACTGAGACAACTTACTAGAAAAAAATCATGGAAAGAAATCTTTTCCATTGCAAAGAGAAACCACTGAATTAAATTCTGCTGTCTTAACTATTGTAAATTTACAGTGTACCAAGGCACCAAATTCTGGTTTTTAGCAGGATAAAGATTATTAAGTCATCAGATTATTCTACAGCTTCCTTGAATTCATTATGTTTAAAAATTATGGGAACTTCAGTAATATTGTGGACAGGTAAACTGAATGGGGAATGTCTTTCTGACTATATTGAACCATTCTGATCACTAGAAAAGGAAATGTCTGTAAACCTCCCAAACTGCAAAGACCCCTGGATTGTTTGAAAGTTTTTAGAACTCTGAACCTATACAGTAGAGGCAGAAATAGGGACAATAAATGCATAAGGCTAAACTACTTATTTTCAGGCAGGCTTTCTGATTGCTGCCCAGAGCATTTCCTATTGCACTTAAATGCCCCAAACACTTCTTATTTTTCTTTTAAATAGATTTTCTGAAGCTTGCATTAAGAGCTGCTGTAATAGCAAACTCATTAAATAGCCAGCAGAACTATCTGTTGGCGATAGAACAAAAAATTACAAAGAATGTTGAATAGTAGGGGGGCAAAGCAGAACAAGGAGGAGGTATTTTAAAGAAATAAAAATGTATATATTACCACTTGGACACTTCTTTTAATATGCTGAGTAAAACTGGTGTTCAGTAGTAGTACAAAAGAGTAAGTTAAGCATCCTTCAAAGGACACTGTGCATTTCAATGTTACTATGAAGCAAAAAAGAAAAAAATTATTATGATCAAAAGACAAGATGGACAAGTCCCTTTAGGATCTCTAACTGCAAGTAATCCCATTCCTCACCCCCCACCACCCCTTAATTTCTATGGGTCTGTTCATACAGATATGTTTTAGAAAAATTGCTCAGTCTGAGCATAAAAAAGCTTACAGTGTTTTCCACAACATTTATACATGGCACTTATCCTTTCTGCCCTTGTAGTCTGCAGTCTGGCAACCAACGCTAGCAGGAATTTTAGGTATTCAGAATCTCAGGATTGAGGCCTTTTTTTTTTTTCTGCCTTCTTTCACTAAAACCTTTGCTCTGTCAAAGCATCTTACTGCAAGGAATGACTGCCTCTACATTGCACTTTGAGAAGATCAACCTTCTGCCCACCTCCATTCTTTCCCCTTCCCCCTCAAACTGCCTTGGTATATGTAAACCATTTGATTCAGCACTGAATGGAAATCACTGACCGTGTAGCCTTGTTTAACTTTTGCCTTCTCCATTTCATTTGTAGTGAGCTTGAAAAGCATAAACCTGAAATTAAATATCCAACCATCTGCAATTAATACCATTACTGAGATACACACTATTTCTCAGATTAAAACTACCTGTAATACTCTGTACCACAGACTATATGATTACCCATGATACATACCAGCCATCCTTGCTGTCAGAGACTATAACGCTAGGCATCTTGAGTTTGATCATGCCTTCCATTTCAGCGATAAGTCAATAACAATGTCTTCATGGATGCAATATCAAAGAGAGAATGAAGAACTTCTTGCTGAAGAAAAGAGAAAGTTCACTAGGAGATAAGTCAGTAGGGGTATGATCCTCAGGCCACATAGGTGGGGAAGTTCAAGAAATTTTTTTGTAGGAATGAGTCATGAATTCTTCACTAACTGATTCATCCGTAACACAAGAAATTTTAAAGAGGACACATACAGAGCAGTCTGTGTTTTTCAAGGAAAGCTCAAAATTGGAGAAGAAAAATAGACACTACAGAGGAGAATTAGATTTTTTAAATTAGTGTGCTAATCTTGGGCATGATTAAGAGAATGGTTTTTTAACTTTTTGCCTTCTGAGAGCAGACCATAACTCATCACAAAACAGAGACTGTTTTTTAAAGTAAGAGTAATTGTTGCAGACTATACTGCCTTAAAATGTTCTAAAAGTAGAGATTCATGTTAATTAGAAAACTGTTCATGTCTCAAGCCCTACTGCTTGTTCTGTGTTGCTTTTGGAGAAGGGAACTGATTTTGTATTTATTTATTTATTTTACATACCTTATTTAGTTGTAATTGATTCTGTTATTTCAAACCTGTGCAAAATTAAGTGTATAAAGTAACAAGGTGAAGGAAGCTAGTATTTTCTAAAAAAGCAGAAGTCTTAAATATTGGGCTATGCCATAATTACTTCTATATGCACTTTGAAAGCTGATTTTGTATATTTAACTAATGGCAAGCAGTAGGAAATGACAGAGATGGCGCTAATTTTTATGTGTTTATTTCTTTGTTTAACTAAGCCTGTACAAATTCAGTGAAGTCCACACCAGAATCCTATGTGAATTTTTAAGTCTTTTCAGACTTACTGAATGGAAAAGGATATAGGCCAAAATCAGGAGTTGTGCTGGAGGGCTGTGCCCACGTAGATAGCTGCAGTAGAGTGGCAAAAAAACCCTCAAAAAAAAAAAAAAAAAAAAAAGACATAACCTTCTTCACAGTAGGTAGGTGTAGGAATTCTCCTTTTTCCCTGCTACTCCTTAGTTGAGCTACTCCCAGCTCATAGTAAACCCACAGGGGAGCTAACTACTAAGCACGTCCTGTGGCATAATCTTATCCTGCTGCACACGCAGTGGTCTTGCTCTACACGGTTACAGAGCGGAGAGCAGCACGAGAAAAGCTTGTACACCTCCCACATTGGGATGCCATGTTTATACAGAGAAAACAAGGAGGAGGTCATCTCCGTGCCCCTTGACGACAGAGCCTATAGCTTTGCTTGCCCATACAAGGGGGAGCAGAGCTCCCAGTATTGTTTCTTCTCTTTACCCACGCACACAGACAAGGGTTAGGTACATAGGGCCACTGAGGGGTAAGCAGCCGAGGAGGGGAAGCAAGCAGAGCATTTTTCCCTGGGGCCTTTGTTTTGAGAGGTCAAGGAGGCCTGACACATAGTGGTACAAGTCTCCCAAAACAGTCATGGATTCACTCAGTGTTCCTCGAGCTCGTGTGGGAGTGATTGTGGCAACATTTTGCCCCTTGAAAAGCGCACAGTATAAATCCCTGCTGCGTAAGTCACAGCCATGTTACCAAGGACAAAAATGTAACCCCACTTATTAGGCTAGATCCTCTTTTAGCCTAAGTCAGCATTGCCTGAGTTACTCTGCAACAGCTTAACTAGCATATCACCGGTGCATCCGCTGAGTTCCTCTTAGCCTAACTCCTCTGCTACAAAACCCGAACAGAAGAGAGCCTTTGATTTCAGTGAAATCAGGAACAGATCAGTCCTGGGGAAGGTTATGCTTCCAACATACCGAATCACAGTTGTTTCTTGGGTGCTGCTTTTACTTGGTCCGGAACAAATTCCTTGCCAGTTGCTCTAGGATATTCTGGTCTAGCAGTCCTTTCTTTCCTTAAGAAAAGAGACTTCAGTAAGTTTAACTCAAGAAGTGGTATGGTAAAGGGAGGACCTGGTATTTTTTCAGATACAAACAGTATGATATGTATGTAGTAAAAATAATCCGGTATATGTCATACACCTTGTAATATCTACCTAAGATACAAAAAAAGGAATATAACAGTTCAAGCAGTAGCTGGAATAATGATAGACGGGTTGTAATTCTTGAGCTGCTTCCCACCATTGTAAAAGTTGAAGTCAAACTATTTCAACACTAAGTCTACTTTTTTCCCCCTCTTACCTAAGCTTACTTACACTTTTAGGTTTACATTACATAGATTTAACAAATTCCAGACATAGAGACTTCTTCTGTGAAGGACTACTTAGTCGTCATCAAGTTACTTCTTGACAAATTCTCGAATAGTCGCCTCAAAGGTTTCTGTGAGGTATAATATATTTGGCATGCATAATTGGAAGAGACAACATAAAATATACATTGCATCCTTTAAATAAACAATTAAAATATTATTGTTCTACACAAGACTACATAAACAAGTATGGAAGACTTTGCTGGCAGACCTGGCTGGCTGGCTCATTAAAATAATTCTACTTTCATGCTTCTACCCTTCACTGGGAATCAGGCTTTTTTTTTTCTTTTTTTTTTTTTTTTAATTTAAAATGACTACTGTTATGCTTGCAGATAAAAACTTGCCCTAGCGTATTGATATTAAACATGAATGTCACAGTAACAAGCTTCTTTTAAACGACTCTTGCAACATTCTGTACAGTCCCTTTTCTAACCTAGTTTACATTTTAAAAGCTCCTTCAAGGTTTTCATCTCATAATGAAGTTCAAATAGTAAAACACAGGAAAACAAAGATGACTGACATTCAAGCATGATAGCAGAGAGTAAGCACACAGTAAACAGATTTTTAGTGATTCTAAATTAGTTGATGCTTGTATTTCTTCAAAGAATCTTAGATCATAGTTTGTTTACTGAGAAAATATTCCTTCCTTGGATGGATAAGAAAAAAATTTATACCTGATAGTTTAGCCTTCCGCTGGGACAGTACACTTGCTAAAAGAGTGAATTTTCTATTGGTATTGTTCTACCAAGATTTCAGCAACAAAAAGAGCTGTATAATTAACTCTGACTTGTACAGTATCAAAGTAAGATGAATTCCTGCAGTGGGGTTTACCACATGCAGTTTGAGAAGAGTGTGGCTGTACCTTCAGCAGCTAGGAGTACACAAGTCCTTCTCTAACCTAGTAGAAATGTAGGGTCTCTTTGGGAGGAAAAGATGCCTGCTGCTTCAGTGAAATCTTTCCTAAAGCATCTACATTTGTATAATAAATAGTGGGAACTAAGGGTCCAGCGTAAAGAAGACCACAGCATATAACCATAGCTACTAGAGAAAGTCACTGTAAATTCCAGATGTGATTTCAGACCAATTCAGTTAGCAGCACACTAATCTGCACAGAACATTTATTTCGGTGAGCGTGACAGCAACATTTACAAAAAGGAGTGTCTCATGCAGGTCTGTAGATTAGTCTAATTAAAATTAATTAACCAACTTAAGGTTTGATTTTAAGTACAATTTTCTCATGAAGACAAGCCCATTTTCTTGGAGCATTGCCCACATTTATCACACTTGGACATTTTGTTCAGAGCAGACATAACATTTTTGATAATATACAGTATGTAGGATAGAGCCGCAGCAGTTTGTCATGGGTGGGCTGATCCTCGCCCACTTGAGTTAGACAGGTTTTGGAGGACTTGTAAGAACAGCAGAGAGCTTCTCTCATGATTAGTAAGCACGCAGCATTGTTCGATCTCCCAGGAAACGATGCTGTTTGATTTGGGCACGCTGTGATGAAATGGCAGTTGTATCAGCCCTGTCCTTTGTTCCACTGTCTCTTATCAGATGTTTAGGAACCACCACCATTTCTGCTGTTCTTATATGATAATCATTACATTCTCTCTCACTGCACTACAAGACCTTCAAGATAAGAAGCAGCAGTTCTGATGCCTTCTCCAAAAGAAAAAGTGCTTGAGATTTATGATTCATCAGTGGTAACAGTCTTCAGTTTCTTCTCTAATAGTCATCTTGCCTAGCGTCTGTGGTCAGCAATTAGGGATATAGCTCAGGGAACAGTAGGGAACACAGTGTTAAGCAGCCTACCAATATTAGCATTTGGTGGCTTGTTATATTCCACATCCACAACGAGCCTGTTTTACAGACTGTAGGAAAGAGAAGGAGCAGTCTTTTTCCCAGCGTAACTTCAGTTAGGTCAGCTGGTCACAGGAATGAAGAATTTTGGTGATGTCCTTCACGCCTGGAAGTTGAAGCGAGCATACTGTATAGGGCTAGTAGCAAATTTAAGAACTAGGTAAACACTTGTCTCAGTCAAGCAGTGAGAAGTGAATACACTCTTCTATAAAAACACGGAAATATTCTTCACTTGTGTTTTCCTTTGGTCACCAGATCTGTACAGGGCAGTAACTTAACATGAAGACATTTTAAAACATACAGTAGGAAATCTAATATTAGAATTCAGGAACAAAATGGGCACTACTTCACACTTTTAAACTGCACACCTCCTGCTTGCAGGGTCTCTTTGCACATGGCTAAGGGTGCCTAAATAAAATGACCCAAAGACGGTGCGTAACAGTTCACCAACCCTATGTATTCCCTAACTGCACTTCATCTGCCAACCCATCCTCCTCCCATATTAGGTATTCCTTGACATTGTTAGTAATACAAATGGGTTTTTATCTCATAAGCCCACCAAAATACTTCTTTAGTGTGGAAAAAATCCTTTCTACAATTTTTTTAATGCAAGCATCTCATTGTATTTTAGCTTCATCCACAAGCTAAGAAAAAATATTTTAAGATTTGAATTCCAACTTTTAAATGCAGTGATCGCCTTCAGTGTTTATAACATCCTAATTACTGGTAGGAGACAGAAATAGGATTTCTTGATTTAATCACTGGATTAAATCATTAAGCACATCTATGAATGATATATTATACAATGCAGAAATAACAATAGCTATTCTCTCTCAGGAGCTATTATTTCAACTAATTGAGGAAAAAAAAAAAGTTTTTCCAAACACTGTAATAATGCTCTATGTATGCACTTTTCTTTTTTCTCTCTTTATGTTTATGAAATAGAGATCAAAATCATTACACAAAAGGTGTATATTAAATACTTAAGCTCAAAACCACTGGAAAAATCAGATGAAAGAAATATAAAGAATAAGAATATAAAGGTAAAGAATATAAAATTGAGCTTAAGAGAAAATATATTTATTTTTAAAACATATCTTGCCATTTACCATCCTATAATTCAAATTTGAATTGTGCTACATTAAAACTACAAGGTATTGGTCAAATAAGTTTCTGTAAGGAATACAGTCCTAGTCTTTTCTATGTATTGGCATTTACAGAGAACTGGAACTTTGCTGCAGGATTCGCGGAACCTGCTTTCTTCTCCTTTTGGAGGTCATCTTCCATAACAGATACCACAGATCTATAAAAGGGCAGACATTTCTCTATCCTTCCTATACTTTTTCTCTACAAGAGTGAAACACAGTGTTCCCATCTCTCTGATCCTTCATGGGTATTCTCAGTATTTCAGAAAAATAACCCGAATGACTATGAAGATGGCCAACTTAGCAGAGCATCTCATTGGACTTCCGTGTGACTTTATTCATTACCTAATGTAACTCTTGAGGGAGACTGCTCCATCCCATGGAATCACAATAAACAACCCTCACTGTAGCTAATACTCAATCACAGTAAGGTGCACTCAAACATTGGGCAAAAACCTAGACAGTTCGCTTCTGGGGACAAGTCAGTGCTGGCACCTGAAAAGCCATCCCCAGGACTGTCTTCTGCAGGATCATTCAATAGCCGTTAAAACGTTGCATTCATGAGGTGGCTCTGTACCTCCACCACACATGTAATCAACTCATCTAGTGACCACTGCTCCCTCCTCATCTTCCCTGGACTAAGAATCTTTGGATTTAACTGCGAGTTTCCCTTCCTATCATTCAGGAAGTCTAAAAGCACAGGAGAATATAGTGGTTTTCCTTTTTAATATAGCTAGTATGAACCCTACAGGTATACAAAGTAGACTTGGCCTCCTTCCAGATGTCTTTTTTTTTTCTCCTTCAAAACATAATAAGCTCTAGTGCCTTCCATTAAACACTGGAGAAGTAAATCTTTGCCCACTGGTGAAAAGCAAGATTATTATTTGACTGTTTCAAGACTCATCAGTTCTCATTCTTTGGTTCCCATGGAAACTATCCCCAGTGAAGTTTGAGAGGGGCTATGTGTGCAGCAGAAATGCTGATAATAATGGAGAGAATTAAGTTTCTGCAGGGGAAAATCTTAAGTCATTTTCAAATTTTGTCCAGACCTTGGATGGCAAATCATCTGCTAGTTTCATTTCTGCTAAATAAAAAAGTAGAAATTAGTATTTTGCCATGCTGATTTTCAGTTCATAAATTTTTAGGGAAAAAAGGTACTGGAATAAGGAAATGTATTTTCTCTGAACAGAGACCGATGTAATCAGCATAAAATAAAGAGTACACTATTAGGCTGACATTAGTCCAGTAATAGACAATGTTTTCTGAGAGATTTTGTATCTAAATTTGTGGATAAAATTCTGTCAGCAGAGATACATCTACAGTCTCTCTTGAAACAGTGAGACTATTTCACTGAACCTGTACTGTAAATTAATTTAATGGAGCAAGAAGTAATACATCACAGTCGGAACTGGCCCAGCATCCTCAACAGAAAAACACAGAGGTAAGGACATACAGTAAAAAAATGAGAGGAGAAAAAGTGTTCACTTAAGACAGAATTTTGTAAAATGGATGAGAGCTCTACTAAATTCTGATCCTTGATGAATGAAAAGCAGTAGGTTCAATAATGACAGTACTTCATAAAAAAAATCCTATGCTTAAAATTAAATCTAATTATCTTCTGTAGAAAGAAGTTATGCAGATTTAAAACAAGCTGGATGATTGAAAGAAGTGGTTATAATGATGAGCAATATTACAGAGACATGACTATCAGGTAAAGTATTACAGAAATTATGATTAGTAACTATTTAATATCCTTTTTTTACAGATTTGGAAATCGAATAGGCAAAGAAACAGGAAAAGGAGCAAGGGCACTAACATGGGCTCCTACTCAGTAAAGGCTACACATTCAACAGAGAACTTAAAACACCCACATTACTGTATACCAATTCCAAAACCATAAACCAGGCAGCTGCAAGTGTCTGCTCCAGGGGGCACCTCCCACTTAAACCTGAAAGTTTTCTAAAAATTCTGCTTCTGTTCAAGCAGAAAATGAAGCATCTTGACAGCTGCGTCACTTGCCTTTTCTAACTGAAGACCCCAAAACCCCAGGTGTCACTCTGGCCCCCGAGGAGCCCAATACCTGTACTCAGAACACTCCCAGCTTACAGCAGGAGCCTAGAGTACTTCACAGAATGAAGAGGTGAACCTTTTCCTTTAAAACACAGCCAGAGAGGAAGAACTTGTTGTAAGTGTTCATTTTCACATAGTATCCCGCTGGTTAGAACACTCACTGGAAAAAACAGGAGACACTTGGGTTACAGGTCTTTTCAGCTAGAGGAGGTTCCTCTCCTGCCTCCTCTGTCTGTCTCCTGCCTCAAAAACATGCTTAAATACCAGGCTGGAAGGTAGACTGAGCAGGGGGAAGGGAGCAGAAGACATGAAAGACAGTATGTTGACCCCTGAGTAGTTAGGGCTGTCACCTCAATGACAAAAATACAGACTGCACCCCTTGAACTAGTTTTGGAGTTGAGTTTAAAATGCACGAACCAATCTGGAGGCTGTGAGCGGAGTCCAGAAGTTACCCCTCCCTGCCGAAGAGCCAGGCCAGGAGTCATTCTCCTCCCAGCCCCAGGACTCCCACATTCCTTCCAGCCTACTCACACAGCCTTGGCAGCGCGGCTCCCTCCCCGGCTCCAGCCTCCCGGGCAGCCCGCTTGGTTGGGCACTCCCCCGGGACCTGGGAGGTGGAAATTCCACATGGCCAAGTGAGGAGCAAGCCCTCATAAACTTCTCAGGTTAATGCTCAAACCACTGATTCGGGTATAAGGGGTGCAGGGATGAGGGAAACCACCATGGGTTTGGTGGTGTGGTTTGGGTTTGGTTTTTTCTTTAATAAAAGACAAAGAAGAATAAAAGCATGGACCAGAGCTCAGAGAACAAGCCTTGCATGCACTGGCAGGAGAGGCGGTATGCCAAGGGAAGGAGGTGCCTATTGCCCACACAAAGCTAAATGCCAAAGCTGCAGAAGGAGGCAGGATTTCAGAGACATCCCCGTTCCTGTTAATTGGCTCAGAACGGCTTCCTGCTGAGAGTGCCGACTCTTTCAGATCACCCTTCCCCATATGCAACATCCATCACCCCGACTGTTTAACAGAGGTAATTAGGGTGCCAAACACCTGAAAGTTATGCATGGGAGCCCGTTTTCCATTTCTTCACTCTATTCCATCTAGCCTTCAGCCTCTATGGACCACTGCTTTCCATTTGTTAAAAGCAGACAGAAAATAAGCTTTCTATTCCACAGGGGTGGCAGGGATAAACACACTGAAGATTGAGATGCTCAGACACTACAGTAATGAGGGTTGTGGCACAGGATAAACCTCACAGAGATAAGATCCCTGCCTGAAATCTTACCTATGCAGACAACAAACCTAACCGAGAAAGGAGTAATATGAAGTGATATCAAACAATTAGAATATAGAGTTGGTTAAAAATGACTGACCAACCAACACTGTGGGAGGAAAATATCCCTACAGGCTACGCTAAAATCACAAGCTTCCTGCAAAAAAGCAAAAAGCAGCAAAACCGCCCTCGAAATTCTCTCCCAGTTCTGCTGCCTACATGAAGGAAAGACAGTAACAGCCTAGGCCAGTACTTATCCCTCCACAGCGGTGCACCACCAGTAAGGAAGGGGAAATCATAAGGAACTGGCGCAACCATAATGAGATATAAATTTTTATCCTTGGATTGGGGAGGGGAAGAAGCAGAGGAACAATTGGAGAAGTGAAAAGCTTTGGCATAAACCAGAGTGGGTCTCAGACTTTGACCCTGCTGCTAGGGCTGCCTGGAGAGACATTTCTGCTTCACAAAAGCTGAGATTTCAAAATATGGCTTTAAGCCAAACCAAGATGGAATTTTCCAAGCTAATGGTTTCCAAACATGACTTTTAGAAAATAAGCAAGATGCCTGATTTTCCATCAAGTAATGATCCCGTAATACAAAAGCAGCATTTGTTATAAAAACAGAGAATTTAGACTTTAGCATCAGAATTATCTATTTCTGTCAATGCAACTTGAGTCAAATCTACATGATTTGATAAAACATTCTAAAAACCCTGCATTTTTAAATGAAATGGTCTGTGACATTTCTGTCCTTACCTACTCACAAGAAAAATTCATGATGAAAACAAAACCACAAAAAAAGCAGGAACTGGACACAAAGATCAAATCAGAAAATGAGTACTAACCAAGAAAAAAGATGGATTTTTGAAGACATGAGAATGAATGTGGTATGAAGAGGTGATGTACATTATCATGTCTCAAGTGAAAGAGTATATCTATCCAGAGTTATACAGGGTTTCAAAATGGTAGTTATTGCCATTTAAAGTACACTGATATGAACAAGACTAGTGGACTGTGTATATAAAGCCTTAATAATTCAGTAAAACAAGACCAAATACACTACAGTTCATCAAATTAAATAGTTTCTTTCTCATACTTTTGCTGAAATGTCTCTGCTTTATCACTGTGCCACAGAAGCATCATTTCAGCACAGATTGATAGCAGAGCCTCACTGCTGTAGATAACAGAAGTCACAGACTGAAACCTCGAGATAGGAAACCTTAGATCTACTATCTTCCCCTTCCTTCAGGCACAGAAATACATTTGGGAAGTTGCCCATTTTTTAACTGAGTCACATAAATTGTTTTATATGTAGAAAAATATGGAAAATAGGATAGATGGATAAAAATAAGCTCAGTCTGGGATAACCCAGAATTTTCTAACATTCACCACTGTGAGCTGTTAAGAGCTGCAGAGCTGTTCAGCAGAGGCCCTAGTTTGGAAGCCTAAGGTTGCCATCTTTTGGAATTGCATGTGAAGCGTGTAGCTACCACACAGTGCCATTTCATGAGGTCAGGAAACAGCATTAGCTTAGTAAAAGAAACTTTGGATCAGATGAATTGTGTATACTGCTAAAAAGTCTTTACCTCAAAGTGTTTTAATCAGTAGTAGCATCAGATTTCAGAAGAAATTTCCATGCTTTTCTTGTCACCAGTACTTACATCACCTAGGTAAGTTCAATAATGGTTCTACAGGTCAGTGTGAAAGACCCCAAATCAGCCTGTGCCTTACGTGGAAATGCCACATCATCTACTTTTTGAAGGGAGCATACGGAAAGGCTTTCCATTTTAACCTTCACCCAGTTCCCCCACCTTGTTGCCATGCACCTTTAAAGCCTCCTCCTCCTCATCTTGGAGGCAAGCTGACCCAGTGCTTACTCAGGAGCTTCCCCATCTCCCTCCTGGTATGGGGTTCCTGCTACCACCCTTACTCCCTCCCTTGCACGTCCCACCCTGCACTCCAGCCTCTCCTAATCGTGCAACTTGCATTGCTCTCCTAGAAGGTGCCATCTTTGCTCTCCCTCATCCAATGTGCAGCAGATGGGACAACAGGCAGCCTGTTTACCTCTCCTGGCTGAGATGCCTCCTTTCCAGCTCAGGATCCATAAACTGTCAGCAGATTAACTCAGCTATTTTCCAGAATCATGAGATTCAGTTCTGCTCCTCAACTTCAACAGGAATTGCTCCTGAGCCTAATGAAATTTTCATTTGAAGATACTATACAGAAGTCACATGCACCACCCTAGTGATGGAAATAATATCTGTATAAAGCAGCTTAGCAACTTTTCTTACTAACACCGCGTGGTGGGTAAGCCTGGTACAGCTGGTGACTGAGAAAATTGGATTAAGAAGGACATGGGGACAATACCATCCAAAGTTCACTATGTTCATACTTTAATTCAGTTCTCTGGCTCCCATTAGGCCAAACTTCGGAAGATGTTGGCAAAGAAGGCCAACATCTTTCTGGGCTGTATTAAGAAGGTCATTGCCAGCAGGTTGAGAGGTGATCCTTCCCCTCTACTCAGCACTGGTGAGACACATCTGGAGTGCTGGGTTGAGTTCTGGGCTCCCCAGTGCAAGATTAACATGGACAAACTGGAGCAATTCCAGCGAAGGGCCACAAAGGTTATTGAGGTATTGGAGCATCTGTCATATGAGGAGAGACTGGGAGAGGTGAGGCTGTTCAGCCTGAAAAGATAAAGCTCAGGGCGATCTTGTCAGTGTGCATAAATATTGGATAGAAGGGTATAAAGAAGATGGAGCCAGGCTCTTTTCAGTGGTACCCAGTAACAGGGTAGAAAGCAATGGGCACAAATTGAAATACAAGAAAATCCACTTAAACGGAAGAAAACACTTTCTGGCTGTGAGGGTGGTCAAACATTGGAAGAGGTTGTGAGAGACTGAAAGAGTTAATGTCTTAAACATTGTGGTGGGGCAAGTTCTGCTTAAAGACAAACCCTGCACAGCAAGGAACCAAGGTGAAAAGCCCATCAGCTCAGACATCAGCAACAGGAGGGGGAGGGCGTGCTGGAGGGTGCGCAGCTCCCTGTTCTGATAAGCTGTTCTGATACAAAGATCAAACAGTGGCCGTGTCTGCAGGGAAGGAGAAGTTACTCCACAAACGACCCCCAAGCCCAAAGGCTCACAAACTGCCCATTAACCTGACGAGTTCGGGTGCCCACCCGAAGGAGGGACAAGGATGATAAAAGGACACCAACTGAAGCCCTGGGTGTGCAAGCCCACCAGGACTGGACCCCTCGGCTGACTGAACCAACACTGGACCCAGAACTGGTGAAATCTTTCTCTCTTCCTTTCTCTCTCTGTCTTCTTCTCTCTTTCCTTTTACTTTTCCACAATCCCTACACCTCATCTGTTTCAAGATATAAACCGTTGACCAAGTCTGAGACTAAGAGTAGATCCAGCCGCCCCTAGACCCTTCTCTGAGGAGGAGTCTGGAAAGCAAGTGGGTCTGCTCTGAACCTCGTGACTCGACGGGAGGGATCTCCTTATTCCCTGAATTGATGTATATGGTTACACAGTTTACAGAAGTAGTCTTATGCCAATTCCTGTTGTGAGAAACCCTGCCACCTACTACCATGCCTCCCCAGTTCAGCTTGCTTCTGTCATGAATAAAATCTTTAACTGATCGCTTGGTGTCCTTTCACCTTAATTTAGGCCGAGGGAATTTCGAATTAAACACGACTCCCTGGTCTGTCCAGTCTGGGTCGTGACAGAGGTTGACCCAGAGGCTGAAGTCTCCATCATTTCAGATACTTGTAACAGAACTGGACACGGCCTAAGCATGCTGCTCTAGATGATCCTGCTCTAAATCAGGGTCTGAACTTCCCATCAGTTTACAGTGGTCACATACTTGCTTTCCAAACATATGTCTCCATGCGTCTTTCCCCTCAGAGGCACTCCTCTGAAACACCCTCAAAGTTACAATCCTATCTAACCTCCAGTTCACTCTGTAAAGTTCTTTTGCTATGATGTCTGCAAAACTTGATCATGATTATTGGGTTGTTGTTGGGTTGTGACTACTACTGACACAGGCACTCTCACTGCTCCTTTTAATCCTTCTGTGTTTCTGCGTTCTTCTGTCATCTTCTGTTATACTTAGGGTGTAAACTTCTCGAGTTAGGACTGGCATTTTGTTCTGTGATTATACAGCCTCAAGCACCTTATGCATACCTAGAGTTCCCAGATACCATGGTAAAAGCAAACAGTAGTAAAACTGATCTTTTGATATAAATTTAAGAAAGTACATTACCTATCACTTTTATTTTTAGATACTTGTTCGAGAAGGTTTTCATTGTGGAAGACATTAATTTCACTGAAGTTTAGCCATTTAACTGCCAGAGACCTCATGGAAAGACAGATAAGCATCATCAGCAAGGCATTCATCTCACTTATCTCAAGAGACCTATCTCAGCCTGGTATGATCTCTTCATTTATTAGAAAAGGAGCATAGAGACATAAAATTTAGCCAGCTGAGATTATGCAAAAAGACAACCTTTTGACTAGACATGAATCTACATACTCATCAGTAAGCATGTAACTTTGAAAATTTTTATTTAGATGGCCTGGACAAAATACCATCTTTTCTTTTTCCCCGAGTAATGGCAGAGAGAAATAAAAGATCTCTTATAACACATCACTCATGCAATTTAGTTACAAGATTATGCTTTACTACTTGCAGTCTGTCTTTACAGAAGCTGAGAGGAGATTCCAGTGTGCATCTACTTCTTGTTGTGCACTGACCCTGCTTTTTGAGAAAACAACCATTTTTCTCATCACAGACTGTAAAGCTTCTATGAAACACAAAAAGCCACTCAACCGAGCTGTTCAAGTTTCAGTTAAACATGCTTAAGATCTGTCTTAGGCATTCCTAAAAGATGCTTAAATGCTTATTAACTTAGGCAATACTGGAGTGGCACCAATAGCCTAAAATTTTGTTGAGGAATCCGAAAGTACTGCTAGAGTAACACAAATAGTTCTGGTAATTAAGTGCTCCTGTAAACGGCATTCAGTATTCTGACATTTATGTTTGGGTAAGGAAATGGCCTGTTAGAAGTAATAATGGATGACTGTTGTAATATAGAAAATACTCAACACCAACAGTCTGTTATTAATGATTTGTACAGCCCTGCAATTAATATCCTCCCGTTTCAATATAACTTAAGTTACACAATGACAGTGAGAAAAATGAGTTTTTTCCCCAACAAGCTGACCAAGGCTGTGCAGTGTCCTACACAATTTGCAGCTAATACCGAGTAAAAGAGATTGAGAGAGAGAACTTTTTGTTTCTTTGTTGTGAAATTCAGTCATGCAGAGAGAGAACAAGTGTTTACTATTCTTTCAGCAAAAAGAAGCATCTGTGATGATTGCCAAGGACTCAGTTGCTCACTTAATGATGTGCAAAATCTTGGTCAAGGGCTGGAAATATTTTAAGTTGCATTTGAATTTCGGTAGGAACAGTGCAAAAAACCCTTTGTGGATATATAGTGGTCATCTACAGGGCTACTCAAAGGAGACAAAATTCACTTTCGAGCTTGCTAGGCTTTGTAAGTTTATAATAATGTAACTGCACCATTGACAAAGATTAGACCTCTTCATTATTTTTTGAATGGGTGGAGGAGGGGAAAAGGGGCAGGCAGGATTTAGGTTCAGTTTCAGCAGCTTTAATTCATATCTAAGCATGATTTTACTCACTAAATAGTCTTAGTGATCCTAACATTTAAGTAGTTACAAGAGAATATAATTCCTTATAAATAAGTGTAGAGAAAAAAAACCAACCCAATAAACAGGCTTTCAAACAAATATCAATTCAGTATTTAGTGGCATCTTAAAATCAAAGGACAATCTTGCTGGCAGCAGACTGCTCAAGATTATTCTAAAGAATCTCATTTTGGAATACAATTTAAGTTCTTCTTGATACGAACTCATAAAGCCAAAGCTTTGCTAAACTGTTTTGAGACAGAGTTCAAGTTACAGACATTAAAAAGGAGGTCATGATACAAAGTCTGTCGTCTCTGGCAAAAATACTAAATATTCTCATGAATAATGGCTACTTCAAAGTAGGCAGTGGAAGTAAAACCAAACATACCTTCCTTGGTTTTGTTTCTTTAGTCATTATAAAAGTTTGTGAATCAGTGAGATCTTTTAAAGAGAGAATCCACTGTATTCTGTGAATGTTCCCATCCCAATATTTAAAGCTTTAAGACACAGCTCAGACATACTGTGGCAGTCACACTACCAACACTTGAAGTCAGGCGTTACTATTACTGAATAGTAATTTGATCATGTGAGCTCTTACTGCAAGCTAGGGCCTGTCTTATCACACTTATGCAAATTTGCTATACTTTCCGCTTGCACAAAAACTATGCATTTGGCCTATACAAGCCAAACACTTTTGTTACATGATCATTAAAGGTTCTTTGTACCTAGGTCCAAAGCATAAACAAGAGAGAAAGGCACAGAAATGCCAATTAAGAGCCATAATTTGCTATGTCACACCTACTTAAATATCAGGGGCTTCAGTCTGGCAATTCCAATGGGAATATTCAGCTCTGTTCAACTATACTTACCACCTGACTACGTTTATAATCTCACAGCAGTTGTTCCCATTCAAAAGCACTTTTCTGTGCTTTTACAGCTCCAACATCCTCCTGTTTGTCAGAACAACACATCTACCATTTTGTAGTCATTCTTCTCTCCCACCACTCTGAGTATTTTGCCAAGTCCTGTTGATTGCCCCTTTACAATATGTCCTTGAAAAATAAGCAAGTCCTTTCTCTCACTCCCTGTGGCTGAAACCTTTACTGAGCTCTGATCATCTTTCTTCTGAAGTTCCTAAGCTAATGCTACCTCCTCTGTTGCTTTTTCTAATTCCTACTTGGTACTCGCGCAGTTGCTACAAACCCTTTCCACGAAAGCATTCCCTCTTACAGACCATGAATTACCTCACTAGCTTCCTCCATCCTAGCAACCAAGCATCTCCAGTTTTGCTTATCCTATTCTTTCTGGTAATTCTGATTTTTCTTTTGATCCTATATTCAATTGTATTGGCACTTCCAATCTAACTCCATTCTGGCATTGGTAATGCAAAGTCACTTTCCTGCCCCCTGCAGCAAACTTCCACTGTCTCTTTCCCAAAACATATCACTACCACACATATCATTATTCTACATACATCCTTCTAGGAATACTTTTTTTCCCAAGAAAAGTTGGTTTTGAGTATTCGTGAACCAAACAACAAGAACTTCTGCACAGAGCTTTCTACACAGCCTGTGTGACAGGCTCACATTAGAACTTCACAGTGAATTAAATACTGTAATTTCTAGCTTAATGCAGCTGATCTGCTACATAAAGGTCCTCCTACACAGTAAGCTCTCTCATGCAGAGGTTTTGTCTTTGTTCTGACACTTTGCTGAGAACATATATGTCTTTAGTTCGTGTAATATAGGACATTTATTCCTTGTAAAAGCAAAATAACTCCCTGCCTTTCTCTTCCTTTCAAAAATACAAACTATCCTCCCTCTCCCCCCTCAAAAAAAAGCTAATCAACAAACCTCTAATTAAACTAAAGGGCTTGAATCATTAGTTTGCCTGGTGGCAATAATTTTACAACTCAGGGAATGGTACATGCTTAAAATGTAATGTTACTTTTACAGGGAAAACATTCAAATTTGTTCTTCAGATAGACAATTTGAAGTGGGCTAGCCTTTATAAAATTGTGTATTCAGAATAAAATAAAAAATTATCTTCTTGTATTCTAACTAAGCTTGTAGTTTCAAATTAAGCTCTTGTGTCTTATCGGAAAAAAAACTCACCAAAAATCTTCTGTATGACACTGCCCCAAAACCCCCACGATTGGGAAGGCCAGCAAGGATCCAACAACTTTAAAAAAACAAGGAGGACAGGAGTGTTCCCCGGCCCTATGGCAAAAGAAAAACGTTCAGTGTACAAAGTCACTTCTTTGTAACTGGATTGGAGTTTAAAATACTTCAGTTCTAGTCTCTGTCTGGACCTTTACAACATAGTGCAACTTCATACATATCACATCATTGAATACCTCTCTGCTGTATCTTCATATACTGTGTGTGGACTCTTCTCCATAGTTTTTAACATACATGGTTACTACAACCAATAGGTAGCAAAATCCTGGGTTGCAGAAATAACTGATCCTCTTCAGAGTATCTACTCTCTTTACACTTACTTTAGGATTCTATTTACTAACTTGTAAGACACAATCAAAAGAAACAGTTTTCCAATCACTGCTATCCTTGAGTTCCAGAATATTCCACAGGTTGTGTACAGCTCATTATTTTATTGGCAAAGTTATTGTCTGTCTGCTGCTTAAAACCTTTTAGCCTAAAGATAAACAGAACTGTCACCTTCGGTACTGTAAATAAACACTTTTGTCTTGGCATATACAAAGTGCCTGAGACTTTTCTTCACTTCGTTCACTCCCTTAGGCCTAAATAACCAGAGTGATGGTGTGCATTCACAAGAATATACAGAAAGGGAGTGTGTCATAGAAAGGATGAAAAATACAAATAAGTCAGGCTAACCTTCAAAACTTGGGTACTAAACTCTCCTGCCATCATTCTGGGCACACAACTCCCTCTTCCCGGCACCCAAACTACACTATCATCTTAAGAGTGCCCCTCCCCATAAAACGTTGCCCTGTGCATAGTTACAAAGCAAATATATTTATGGAAATGCTGTTCTTGTACAGAAGTTTAAAGCTGAATTTTGTAATGTGGTCAGTTTTCCTCACCCTTTTTTTTACCTTCTCCCCTCTATGCATTCCTACCTGCCTTCCCCTACCTAGCATGTACTGCTTCCAGCTTGGTATTCTGACACCTGTAATCCTTCCTCACATGCTAGATAGTCATATTTTGTCTCACCTCAGGAGTCCTCCCCTTTTTGTTTATGCAATATTAGAGGGTACGATCTAACCTGAAGAATATTCAGTTCCCTCTGCAACTCAGTAGGAACAATTCAGTTCCCTCATCTATCACTTTTAAGAAAAATACATAGCTTTTCTTGGTGTCAGGAAATGAACAGCTCAGGGTACAGTACCTCCTGTCACACAGCAGAGGCTGGCAGTCACTGCCATTCGATATACATCAGTAATCACCGAAGAAAAATAGAAAACGTCCTCTAATTTTTGGTGATGAATTATCAAGTAGGACATTTCCAGTATACCAGAGTAAATCCCTACTATGACTAGACAGACTCCTGTAAGGTAGAGAAAAGCTGTTCAGAGTGAGCTATTGCCTTTTAAACACAAACACTAAGCACCCCTTGAGAGTTCACGTTGCAGATCTGGACATGCGTCAGGCATCACATCCTTCACTTGCACGGATGGCAACTGTAACTTCCCTGACACAGCTCTTCTATTCTGAACAGCATCCCATTTCTCTGCAACACGCTCCCTGCAAAGAACCATGCAGGGCCAGCCTGTTGTATTGCTTGCCAGAATCTTAGCAATTGCATACTTGCTGCAGGCATTCATTAAAAGGTCAGAGCTAGCACAGTGCTGACAAAAGGTCTCTCCTCTTCTCAAGATGACAGCACAATGACAAGCCCGAGAGACTCCAACCTTACTGTGAAATCTTGATGTGGCAAGATGGTTTGGCTACCTCTAAAAGAAGGAGGAAGAGGGACGAGGACCAAGAGCAAGGGAAAAAAACCACCAAGCTTTTAAAAGCAGCGGGGAGGGAACAGTCACTCAGAGATAGGAAAGGCAGGCTGGGGTGTCAGACTGTGGTCTGGGAAACATTTTACAGAGCAATAAAAGCAGCTCCTGCTTCTCTCCTCTGCCTTTGGGATTTTGCAAACCAGAGGCAGGTATGCTATTGCCAGTTCAAAAGTCATCTGTGCTGGCTTCTGAAGCATGGTGAGGAGACACACCGAATTGTGTCCTGACTATGACCAAGTAACTGTGAAGGGTCAAACACTACCAGGTACGTGCATGTCTATAACACTGACTTGTAGGGCATATTGAAGATGGTCAGCATGGTCCAGCCCAGACTCTACACTGAGGAGCTTATTATGTAGACTCTGGTTGCATTGCCTGCCCTAGGCTGGGTACTCAGCCAGTAACAGAGAAGCAAGATTTAAATTCAGAAACATTGTAAGAATTCATCACATGGTAAAATGTAGCTAGAATGGATTAAGTTTTATAGCACTGTGTTGATTTTCCTCCAGTGGACAGCATTACCATACCACAAATCAGAGAAACACTCAGACAAAAGGAAAGACGTTCCTTTAAAATGAAAGCAGAGTAGCGGCAAGAAAGAGCATGAGAGACTGCACCCAGACAAGCAGAGAGGTCTAAATATTGTTCTGTATTTTTTGTAAATCTGTACACGAAACAGCAAAACCATTTCTGCAGGAACGTGTTGAAAAGAGTATGGTACATATAATACATTTAAGGAAAAACAGTACATACACTATCTTGCAGAGTTAAAGAAGGAAGAGATTGACAAGAAACCCATAATTAAAAATTGGAATATTATTTTGAACCTTTCTGTACTAAAATTTTATGCATAAATTAAGTTTGAGTTTTAAATATTTGAAGAGAAGCAACTGAGAGATTTAAAGGTAAAAGTTCAAATCAGATGGGAGAGGAAGATACGCATGTGCTAAACAAAGATTTAAAACAAATCTTCAAAATAATTCAGAGTTGCTGTGGGAAATGAAGGTCTTACTCTACAGCTAAAACATTCAAAACATTCAGAATGCCAGGAAAAACAATCTATAATATTAAATGAAGAAGCTTTATATCTATGGTCTGTGTTTCACATAGAATTTGTTTTACAGAAGAAAATGGCACAGATCAAGATTTTCATTGTGCAAAACAACACTTCAGAACAATGAAACTCAACCTCATTTAAAATCCAGATTTGTTAACAATGCGAAAACTATGGAAATGACAGATCACAACCACAATTTGACTTAAAAATCTGTAATAATGCTGTGCTTAAGTTCAACCTCTTGTGAATTACTTCAAATCAAAAGACAGCTAGGGTCTATTGGAAAATAATATGAAAATGCTTAAAAAAAATTCTTATAAAAACCTGAGGAATAGATCTTATTTGGAACTACTACATGACAACACTTGTGAAACCAGGACTGTCGGGTACTAATGATGTTTAGTGGTTAGATTTATTAACCTGATGTTGTTTTAAGAATTTACAATAATCAGCTTTTTGCAAAAATAATCTAGAAAGATGATGTATAATAATACGAGTTTGCATAATCAAAACCTTTGCATGTGTATGAAGGCAAAAACAGTGGGCTGCCAGGAAGCTGTAGCTTATTTCCATGTGACAATTATAGGAGCAAACCTAGAAGAGTCAGAAAGCACCTTCCTTCTCCTGTTGCAGAAGCAGCTGAAAAGATGAATTTTGAGTCCTACAGATCTGAAGCAGAACGTGCCAGCAGTATGGAAGGGACTAGATCCAGAAATCTGGCTATTAAGAAAAGCTTTGCCAAGTTTTCAGTCCTGCACAAAACCCTTCTAAATGTGAGGATCACAGGACTTCCGACCTCTGTATCACTCCTTCCTTCTACTCCTCACTATTATTACAGGCCTAGATTTAACAGCATTCCCAGTTCACAGCGGTCATGCCCACCTTCTTTCACTAGATAAAAGCACTATTTGCAGTCCACTGCAATAACTATATCCTTCATCTACCTTGGATACTTTAGCATTCACGTGATTTACTATCATCAGATATGAAAACCTTGCCCAGAGAAAGCAAACAACCTGTCCAAGATTGGTAAGTGAAAATCTTGAAACATGAATGCCCAGAAAAAGACTAATGCATTAACTCTTTGGGCCTCCAAATTTGAAATTATCTAATTTTCCAGGGTGCTAAATTCTCAGTTCCTACTGAAGTCAATGAGAGTAGTAAAGGATAAGACCCTGTGTAGGCTGTTCCTTCCCAGATTCATTTCTAGCTTCTCTGATCATCTGCCTTTAGCTGGCTGGTCCTCAACCTCTCCAGATGAGACCCTGCATTTCAATAGCTCTTTATGTTACATTTTTCCCCTCATGATCTGTGATATTTCATAAGCTCAGAAGTTTGGCAACTGCTAGTTATTTACTTTGCCAGTCAGACAAGACCACAACACAGTGATACAGGATTAGCTTCTCCTAAACAAAATATGGCTTACTTGCCAAAAGACATAAGCTCTCCATGCGTGAAGACATGGCAGTTAAAGAACAGAGTCACCTAAGCACAATCTTGTTTATATGTGGCATTTCTCCTGAAAACTAAACACATCTGGCTTCCTGGGTACTTATTCTTTGGGAAACAAATTTTAATGTTTGCTGCTCTCAGTCAATATACCTTTCACAAAACCACACATATACAAGACACAAAACTAGCCGAAGATCCTGGATATGAACTCAACACTACTCAAAACTGGTTCAGATATGTTTAGATAAGGCACGCCTTTGGACCTCAGTTTAGACAGAACCACATTCAACAATCCTGAAACTACAGCTGCATTCCACTCTTCCAGCCTCCATGTTCTCCTTGCAGCAAACCTGATTATTGTACTCTGTGGCACGCTCTTTATTTTTTCAGTCTTTCTTAACTGCTACCCTTGAACAGCCACTTTTGACCTGGCTCTCTCCACATAAGGTAATACCTCACACAAACACACTGGAGAGCACATGATACTCATTTAAAAGAAAACACAGGTATTCCACTGTTCCTCCAAGAAAAGCTTTTTCTGGAACAGAAAGCAAACTTGTTCTTTGTTCTGTGAAAACCTTGGCCCTTCTTCCTAGCATCACTTTCAAATGTCATGCCTTCAGGCTGAAAACATTCAATTTTTCATCAAACCATTTTCTTAAATCTGCACATAACACTCACATCTGTCACAAGCTTTTGCTCTGCTCCTTTGAGGTGTTTCTGCAACTCCCACACTCTTGGCAAGAACTGACTCCAGGTACAAATCCAACACCCTCCTTTATTCATCATCGAGTATGTATGATTAACTTGCTTTTTTCACAGTTGATGCCTTGAGCTCTGAGTGTTGACTATCCCAATATGAGGAACTACACCTTGTTCAGTGTTAGCCCATGCTTCCACTTCGTTGGGCTGAGAATTCATAATGAAGCTGGATCTGTATGTTGCATAACCTGGCCAACACAACACTGACATCCAAGGTTTGGCACCTGCAAGAGCTCCTGCTAGGTGTGTTCCATCCCCCAATTTATTCATAGACGCCGTCTTGACATGGAAACTACTTCTCCAAAGCACCACTGATTTATTGCATCAAACATAATAAAGGCTTTAAGTTCATGGACATACGCAGTCTCACTTATGTATGACAATGCACATGAAACTCCTAAATAGAATGTGCAACATTCAGTCTAGATCACATTTCACAGGTGCTAAGTTACATTTGCTACAAATCCTGGTTGTAGGATAATGTCAGTCCTTTCCAGTAAATTTTGTAATGAATTATTTGGTTAAGGGAGAAGAGATGGATATTAATGCACAGAAAAAAAAAATTAAAAATCTTGTTGCCAGGCACGAGGATTTACTCATTCAGCTTGCATTTGCCAATGTGCTCATCTAGCCCATTGTTTATTATAATAGTTCCTTTCGAGCTCCTTCTACATCCAGGGAGTGTATCATCATGCAGCTGCACTCCAGGGCCTATGCTCTGCTAAAAAGAAAAAAAAAAAAGTTAATTCAAAGTATAAATATTCTCTTGTTTCCACAAGCAGGACCTCTGAAGTACAGAGGACCTTACTTAGTTACTTTATCCACAAAAGGTGATAGCTTTGGGCAGCCACATGTTAGCAGAATTTAGAAGTTCTCATTTTTCAGCCATTAACTGTGATAACTGTATTTCACATATGCTTTTGAACAAACACCCACTCTTACCTTCCCAGGTGGGGGAGGTTTGCCTTGATGTGGATTACAAAAAAAGCTGAAGCAAGGAATTTTTGTAGGTAACTTAAGAATTGATGAACAATGAAGACACAGGAATTAATTCAGAATTTTTAACTAATTTAGTCATCGGACTAACTTTTCTATGCAGAATTTACAAGAAATTAAGCCAAATTAAACCCTAGAGATTTAGGAATGGCAGAGCTCACAGAAAGATGAGGAAAATATTAATTTAGTGATACTTATACTGGACTAAGTAGCCTACTAATCTGAGTACTACAGACAGACATTTTAAGAGATTCAGATAATAGTTTTGGTACTATTTTTTCCCCCATGATAAATCAGTATATGTACAGTATTTATTCTCTGTGTCATTCTACAAGATGCAGCTTTTCCCAATACAGAGCAAGGAAAGAAAAATGAAACTTACCACTGTCTAGCTATTTTTGTATCTTCCTAGAATAGCAGTTAGAAACACAGATAGAAATATTAATTCCTTGAACCAACATGTTCCTTAAAAGCTTTGACCACAGGAAAAATTGTGTGATGGAAATCAGTCAATACTTTTTTCTTTTAAACTAAGGTATGAGCCATCAGTGAGCACCCAGCAGCAAGTATGTTTGAAATGGAAGTCTCTCATAAAAGAAAAGCACACCTCAATATTGTTTCACTCACTGCTGCCCACAGTGCCCTAAAGAGGGAGAGAGGGGCAAACATGGGCCATCTGTACATACAGAGAGAGTGAAAGCTCTCCTGTAATGTTGAGAAGGACCAGTATTTCAGGTGTGGTAGTGCATGTCTGAAAAGCCACAAGAACTACTCAGACATGTGAAACTATAAGCTCTATACTAAGGCCAAAGTCACTGACACAGAGGACTACTGGCTATACAAGTGCTGGTTCAGCAAAGTGAAGTTGCCTAAGGGCTGTTATAATTTACAGTGCACTTCCTATTTCTTCCAAGTTCTTTTTTTTATTTGTTCTCGTTTATCACTTCCATATTTGGACATAGATAACCTTCTTTCTCCAAACACATGATATTTTCTGAAATACATGCCAAATTCTAGAGAAAACTACTACATTACATAACTCAATCTTTTGAGATCCTCTTAACCACTTAAAATTCCAGGAAAAGATAAAATACATGGGCTAAATCAGCTAAAACCACAGCTCGTAAAAATCTATTTCTGTTCAAGTCTGGAAGTTAATTTTGAATAATGTGCTTTGTTTCAATAAGCATCTGTTGGGTGCATTTCACATAACATTAAAATTCTTAAAACCCTAATTTTTGAAGAATTTTTTGTTGTATATAGTGTCCTGTAGCACTGCTGCATATAAAACACGTAGTTAAACACTGCATAAAAACTAGTAGTATACTGTAGTCACAAATTACTACATAAATATGCCAAAAGGCTTCCCGTAAACATTAGAAAGACAGAAGTACAAAAGAAATAAGAATCCTTGGAATGTAACAAAACTCCTCAGGACTTGCAAACCAGAACAAGAATTGTAGTTGTTCTTTTTATGCCTTACATAATAACTTGGTATACTAGTTGCCAACCTCACTAAAAGCTATATACGGATATACAAATATTTTCCCCACAAGAGTGCCTAAAAAAAAGGGGGGGGGGGGAGAAAAAATCCCCAAAAGACTACACTTTACACTTCCTTCTTTCTTTAGGTGGGCTGATCTTCAGAAGCACTGAACACTTGCAAGCATTCCGTATCTATAAAGATGAAGCTGGAAGCACCTGTGCTCCAAAGGACAAAGAGGCAAATGGATTAGGTTGTATTCCTTCCACATGAAGTCGATTGCCAAATGTATCTGAAGAACAAAATAAACCTTCGAACCAAGTCTGCGGGATCCATGGGGAAACAGTAACTGTCACTATTGCATCCCTAAAAAATGAGGTTTTTATACTCTGAAATTAAAAACTTTTACCTAAAAACTATTGTAGTAAGTGTTAGAAGACAGCTCTTCTACTCACCAAAGCAAACACACTATATATGGAATACAACAATTTCTGTAAAAATGTCTCATTACTACATCCCTTTCCATTCATTTCTGTTACGGACAGTCTGTTAAATTACAGTACAAGCAGAAAGAAATACTTACAGAGGGAGTATTTCTAACCAGTATCAAGTAATTGGTGGCTGATTTAAACAAGTTTTTTTATCCATATCACTTCTTTTTATGAATGTAAGGGTAGAATTCTTAAGAAGCGTGCAGCATTACCCAATGTTTCTCAAGCAAGGCAAAGTCTGTCTTGCAGGGCTGGGTCAGTGCTGTATGCTTTGGAATCCCAGCCTCAAGATACGACTAACAAAAAAAGACGTAGATAGTCACCCACATGCAAGGGCTGCTATGAAGGAAGCAGTGGGACAAGGCAGGCCCTTGTGGCACTTCTTTATGTGTCAATGACACATAACCATTTCTTGTCAGGCAGTGTATCTCACAAACACGTTTTAGATAAAAGTAGCCTTCTTTCTATGCAGAGGTGGCACAGCACTGAACACTACTACACTGCTGCTGCTACTACATTAAAAAAATTGATGTTGACAGTTTTATAGTGTCTATAGGAATAACATCTCAACATGATACTACCTGGAAAGAAACTGGTAATTAATAAGCTGATGACAGTACAGATGTTTACAAAAATCAGACACTCCGCTAGCAGAAAAATTATTGTTGGAAATCTACCAGTATTCTCACTCATTAGTCTAAACATTACTATCACAGGATGAGCTAGCTATCTGAGATCGTTATGGCACAGCTGCACCTGCATGGCTTTGTATGCTTCCATAAGGGAATGAATCAAAAAATCACATATAACTTCAGAGTGGAAGTAGGCCTACTCAAAATTATGAAGTGCCATGAAACAGAAGACTTACTCCTAGACAGAGGAAAATGAAGGAGTGTGATTTCTGCTCTTAAATACCTATGTAGTCAAACTAAAAACGTGAATATATTCTGAAAGAAAGTCTCAGTGGAAAGAGAATAAAAAATCCTTTATCTGGGATATGATGAGCTGGCTGACTAAAACACCAGAGTATTTTGCACCTTAATGTCAGGCAGAACTTCTATACTGAAGAGCCTCTTACTATGTAAAGTTCCCCTTCATGAGATGGATTAATGGAAATTTAGAGCCATAACGAGACTAAAGCCAGATAGGGTAAAGTCTTCTACAATTGTCTTTTTTTCCTCTGCTTATAAAGAGTTCAATAGGGTCAATACAATTTGAGTAAGCCAGATTATATTTCTGTTGGCTCGCAAGAGTGGAAATGCTTATGAAATTTAATGAGAGATCAAAATTCTGTATGCAGAACAAGGGAAGGAAGGTCATTTCCATGGATAATGGAAGACTTACTGCAATTTGCAAATATCAAACATGACACTCCACCAGAAGGAGAAAATAAAAGTAGAAGCAGATCTATTTGTGGAGCTGGGGCTTTAGTTGTGGAAGGCAAAAATAAAATCTTTAATGGCTTTCTATGCAATTCCAAGCCAATATTTAACAGAAACTCTCCATCCAAGTCTTGTCCCTATTTAAATGTACTTCTATACTAACCTATACAGCAAAACGTTTACAAAGTATTTGTCAAAAAATCTATCCTCCCATGTATAACCACCCTAAGATATTGCAAGTTTAAATAATGAGTTAATCAAACCTACTAAATAATACATAAAAGCAGGCATGGCTCTAGATGTGGTTCTATATGTAGTTCTAGTACAGGGACTACTCATATATATCACATAGAAAGCTGAGAGAGTGTAACTCCCTAAAAGAAAATGCTATATTTACATAGCACTGTGTCTTAAGTGGTTATCTATGACATACACATACACCCACCCACAAAATACATCACCATTGCCAAGAACTGTATTTGACAATATTCTTCTTTCCTACACAGGGGCATTTGCTTCCACAGTGGAGCAAGCACTGTGATAACTTTTGGGCTATGCCACAGACATTAAATGGCATTCAAAGATCAGTAATTAGTCCAGAAAGCATAATGCAGCCAGTGTGGAGTGAGATAGCACAGAATGATCTGACCTGACTTAGGAAATTGGGTACAACCTTTAATGGAGGCCACAAAGCTACAGGAGAGCAATGCGAGAGGAGTAACAAGTCTCCATGCTCACCGGAGCCTGAAGCTTGCACTCCTGACCATACCCTCCAGGCACCCTACTCACAACTCTGCTAGTTGCAGGTTCGGCTGCTGAACCTTGGAAAAAAAACACTTTGGATTTACATGTATAATACGGATACAGAATTATAAAGGGTTAAGATGTTCAGAAAACTGATGCTGCAAAGGCTTCAGCCACGACGTCCTCCAAAAGCACACCGCACCAGGCAAGCTTGTGAGGCGTCCTGCCCTGCCCTGCCCTACTGCTTGTGTCCGGGCCCCAATGGAGGGAGCGGGGCCGCAAGAGGCAAGCAGCAAGATGCCACAGCCGCTGCCTTCCCTTCCCCACCCGGCGCATCCACCACGCCTCGCCTCACCGCGACTTCGTTCCCGCCACATTTGCACCGCTGGCCTGAGGCGAGAGCGGCCGAGCCCCGCCGCAGGCTGCGCCCGCCTCTCCGCTAAGATAGCGCCGAGCGCCGAGCCCCGGCAGGGCAGCGCAGCGCAGCGCAGGGCAGCCACCCTGCCAGGGCCCCACAAGCCAGCCTGCCCCCGCCTTCAGGGGAAACGGGTTCTGCGGACCCCGCACCGGGCAGCTCAACTCCCCCCGCTCCCCCCAACATGGCCGCCGCCGTCGGGGTGCGACGGGAGGCTCCTCCCAGCATGCCCCGCGGGGCAGCCGCGCTGCCTGGAGACCGCCGGCGGGGCGGGGCGGGGAGGATGCTGCGGCCGCCGCGGGGCGAGGCGGTGGCAGCGGCACGGCACGGCGCGGAGGATGCGGCAGCAGCGGCAGCAACAGCAGCAGGCGGAGGAGCGGGGAGCGATGCGATACTGCGCGGCGGGGCCCTGGCCGCACAGCGGGGGCGCCCTCACCACCCTCCTGCTGACAGGTCGGTCACGGCGGCGTTTCACCGCGGCAAGCGGGCACGGGCCCTGCCGGCAGCCGCCGGCCTGCGCCGCGGTGTGCCCCCCCCCCCCCCCCCCGTCCTGCGGCCTTCCTGTCCCCTCCCGGCGGCGCCGCTCCCTCCCCGCGTTGCCCTCAGGCTGCGGCTCGCTGTGCCCCCTTTCCCCCCGCTCCGTGGCCCCCCGTCGGTGCGGGGTCCGAGCTCCCCCGGCATCCCCCCCCCCTGCGGCTCCAGCGGCTTCCCGGCGCGGCGGAGGACACCCCGACGGCGGCGCAGGGATGGCGGCCTGCCCGCCCGTCGCCTCTCCCCCTGCGGAGAGAACGGCCGCAGCCCGCCCCTCCCAGCGCGGCGCCTCGCGGGGAGCGCCCCGGGTCCGGCGGGGCGCCGCGCTGAGGGAGCCCGGCTGCGGCGGGGGCGGCCCCGCCGGGGAGCGGGACGAGGCCTCGCGGCGCGGGAGCGGGTTTGCCGGCAGGGCGCGGGAGCGAGGCCTGGCCGAGAGGCGCTGGGTGGCGGGGGCGGCTCCGCTCCCGGGGACAGGGACAGGGCCGGGCCGGGCCGGGCGGCAGCGCCCGCTGCTCTCCTCCCCTCCCTCGACCTGACAGGGCTGGTGCCTGTCCCCGAGGGCTGGGCGGTTTTGAGTACAGGGGTATCTTTCGTATTCCACCCCCCCACCCGCAAATTATTTCCCAGCTTGACCAGTTAATCCAACTGTGTCAGAATTAAGACGGCAGAAGAAGCCTTAATCCTGCTCCGTATTGCGTGTAAATAATAGCCGTCACGCAGTAGGCGGGTTTCACACCCACAAGGTTCTTCACAGTGAAATACTTCAAACGGGTAACACTTAATAGCCTTTGTGAGACCATTGCTACCCCAAGAGCAAGTTAACAGCAAGAAGTCTATTAGGTTATTTAGTGGTCTGAGAAGGTGGTGGTGTGTCACCTGAAAGCTAACAGTCTGCTCAATATCTTTTCAAATAATATCTAGGTACACTAGGGTACTGACAGCAGAAGTGACATGAGGCATTGGATATATTAAAGATGCGGTTAGCACCTAAGTATTAAGTTGTTCAACGTGAGGATAGAACTCTGCATTTGTTAGATGCAAGATACTGCCTTCTTATGTGGAAATTCTTCCTGCCCTCCCTCTCCCAAGACCATTTGTGGGATAGCAACCAAGAAAGAGCTAGGACAGTCTTAGGATAAGTTTTCGGTATCAACTAAGATACTAAGTTTAAAAAGGTTCAACTGAAATGAGCTTCTAGAAGCTGAGTTGTGAGCTTAGTCAACAAGTCCCTTCCAGGCTACATGGTATGGGAAGAGGTCTTAAGGTTTTTTACCTTAAAAGGTGTTAACTTTTCCACTTCGAATTCAGACCTTCTAAAGCTTGGTTCAGTTTGATCTCATTAGTTAAAACAGCAGAATATACAGTTTGAGACTGAGGTGAAAAAGAAGCATGAACTTAAGTTCAGTTAAGTTCTTTTAAGAGATATCTATATAAAATTTATTATTCATCAGGGTGGAGTTCCGTTGCATGTTCCTGGTCTGAATTCAGGTACAATACAAGACAGCTTTTAGAAGCTGAATGATGCAAACTGTCCCAGGAGCTAACCTGAGTTCCCCCCCACCCCCCTTATATTTCTGCACTTAAAGAATTAGTTATAAATGACTGTGTTGTCCCTCGAACCCGTGTTTTATCCCAGGAATAGGGAGTCATATTCCCCCTTCCCTATAAAGGGGTCAAAATGGGGAAGGAGCTCATTAGTTCTCACTTCGGAAGCTGTGATTATGTGGTCACATTAATTTGTCATAAAGCTGCATTGCTGCCAGAAAACATTCCCCTGCCCTTCCACAGCTAGGTATTTTTCACTGCTTCCCATGTGGGTGCTGAATAACTTGTACAGTGATACTGTGAATTGGGTCATCTGGCTGAAAACTAGTCCACCCACAAGCAAAAATTGTTCACAGAAATCAATTTACTGACCACGACTGGTACAGGATCATTTAGACTGGTGTGTGCTAGGTGGCCAAAAATGTGCTGGGAATCCCCCCTTTCAGCAGCATTGCAAACACATTAGTTTAAAACAACTGTGAAATCATGGGCTAGGACGGCTATTCAGGAGACTGAACTAGATCCCTGCGCTCCTCCCGCTGTTCACAGCAGAAGTGCCATTGGCAACACTCTGCTTCTCAGCTGCACCCCACAGAGGGAGGCAGAACATTTCACGGATGATCTAGTGCTTTCAAACTAATACCATGGCATACCTGCCCTTTCTTCTTTTGTGGCTGCAACCATAAGGGCAAAGAAACAGGTTTTCTTCATACGGGGCTCCAAATCTCTGCCTGTGAAGATGCTGCCTGTGAAGTCTTTGTACTAATCTGACCCAGATCAATAAATAAAATCTATTGTCAATGAAGTTGCTTGAATAAGTAATTATAGGCGGGGAAAGCTAGCCATTCTGTTAGTACACTTTTCATTACACAAGCACATTATTTATAGGTGGTATAGCTTACATGGAGATATCTTGCAGGTCCTCAAGCCAGACAATAAGAAGTCAGCTTTATAGCAGGAATTCATCTTCTAGATGTAACTTCTAGTGTGTAAAGAGAGGCTTGTTTTTGCTCCTTGATGTTTTTAGATTTGGTTAGAAGTTCATTAAAGTACTTCAGAAGTTACATTCACCAAAGTAAAACCCTTTCTTTAGAAGAAAGATTGTTTCCAATCAAACTAAGAAGAAAGAATTTCAAACCTAGACAAGAATATCTATTTTGGTGCAGCTTTCGGGCTCTTCTGATATAGATGTTGATAAATTTACAGCAGACACTATCAGTGCAGAGTGCCTTCTTTTGGCAGAGCAAAGAGGAAAGGAGGGAGTTGCTAGTTTTGATTACTTACATAGGAATTTGAAAGAAGCAGAAGAGCCAAGAAACCAGAGAACACGTATTAGTTTCCCTCCTAATCAGTTGAACTGCTTTTTAAGCAAGAAGTAGTAGAACCAAGAAGTGCTCTAACCTGAGAAGAGTTTTTACATGACTCTCTTGCTGAAGTGTTTTCAATGCAAAACAAGGTGCTACAGATTGAGAGCTGAAGGTACGCATTTCGGTATTCACTGATAAGTATTGCTGTGTTGGAATTAGCATGAACATGTTACATATTTCAAAAGTATACATTGTTTTGTTAACAGCATAGTTATGGCACTCATGTAATACCAAAAAAATTCATTTGCATAAACATAGACTGTGTCTAAATGTTGTTACAATTGCAACACAAACCACCAAAATGCCTTTTAAATGTAGATTATTTTTAGTGGCAGTCCAAGCCATGAAGATGAGAAGTTAGAAAGAACAATCTAGTGATCAGACAGAAATCTCATCTTGAAATCTATGACTTTTCTGAATTCCTTTAGTCTTTTAAATCAATTGCCACCTCAGAAATTTGGAATGTAATTGCAGGGATGCTCTGATAATTCATATAAAGAGATAATAGAAATGTAGGGGGCATCCTGGAATAGCAGGCTTACAGGGTGACCTGGCCATACCCCTTGGTTACACTGTGAGCTTGGGGCTGGGCCGCAGGAACTACCAATGTTTTCCTCACCTTCATGGAAAAGCTAATCTAATTTGGTTCTTGTCAGGCCTGCAGGAGGGAGACTGGTGGTGAGTAAATGTTACTATAAATAAAGCATGAGGTTTTTGTTCTCCCAGTACTTAATTTGCAGCATTCCGAAGAATGCAAATGCTGAAGTTTCACAGTGAGACTGACAAAATGCCTGTCAGTTACTTTTCTCGAATGATCTTGCTGAAATATTCAGATGTTACAGTAATCAATGGGTAGCACAGAAACAGGTAGAAAACCATTACTTACTGAACAATGATGAACAAATGTAGAGCTTAGAAACATTTCTGGGTTTGATTTGAACTTTTACACAGTTATAATAAATGGAGTACAGAGACACCTGAGCAATCCATAATGGAGAACTAACACAAATTAATTCCCATTTCTTATGTAGTAGCTGTCATTGAAGAGGATCTTATCTGTTAGAAAATATCCCATCTCAGTGTGAATTTCCACTGAGAGAACCCACTTTAATTCACAGTAAATTTCTACAGTGATGGTTGCTTCTGTACTGCATATTAGGTAAGAGGAAGGGGTGCAGAGGTTGGAAGAGGAGGGAGAGTAGGTGGTAGTGCAACTTCTGCCTCCGCTGGTGGACGACGTGACCCACAGGGCAAATATCTATGTGCAGATGTCAGTCGGTCCTCAGTGACTCGCTGGGTAAAAGCTCTGATTTGAGCTGCGGGCTAAGCACCTTGATGCAGATGGTTGCTTGACGGGTGTTATGTTGTAACTTGGTGGTGTCAGTTTCTGGTTGTACTGCTGCGCGGTTCTCGGCAGGCTGTCAGAAACCTGTGCCGTGTATGGACCTGTGCTTCCAGCTCAGGATGCAGGAAGGGCTCCGAGCCAGATGGGATATGTGGTGGAGGAGCGCGAGGGTAGTTTTTTGGAGCAGGGTTGTGTGGTAAGAGAGTAGGGGGTAGTGAAAGCATGGGCCAAGGTCCTGGTCTGTGACATGAGGGTAATGAGCACATGCTTAGGTCAGGGTCCCAGGTGGAGGTGTGGGAGAGAGGGGAAATGCCGGGTTTTGAGAGGTGGAGCTGTGTGCTGCATTAGTCGTGGGACAGATGGGCTTGAGGTCCTACTTCAAAGAAGCAGTAAGGAGTGCGGGATGGTTTGTGGATGTTAGACTGTAGTAAAGGAATGGGGAAGGTGAAGTTGGTCCATGATAACTCAGGTCCTTTTTCGGATTGTGAGGTGGGCAGAAATTGTTGTGGCTATCTTCTCTGTTAAATCTTGTCCTGTTAAATACTAATATTTAAAACCTTTACATAAAACCTATGCAAATATAATTAATGGAAAAATAGTGTAAAAATAATAGAAATGTAATGATATTTGTATTATTTTATAAATATAAATTAAAGAAAAATATTAAAGAAAAATAAAAAAGATTAAATTAAGGAAAATAAAATTAAAATATTAAAGAAAAATATAATTAAAGAAAACAGAAAACACTGTAGGTGTACTTCACCTGGGCATGTTCAAGTCCCAGGCACAGAGCTGTGAGTTGCTCCTGCTGCTGTAAGCACTGGTGGGTGCTCCTGCCACTGTGGCAACATGTATAACAAACTGAAGAGCTTGACACTATTAACATTTTTTTCAGCGTGACTACAAGGCTGATTAAATTAATTCTAAACTGTCTCTTTGATAAACTGCATAGTTTGAATCCCTGCATTCTGTAGTATAAGGCCCCTTTTGTCATCCTTTAATCATATTCACAGATCTTCCCCGAGCTTTCTTCATGTTGTCGCTATACTGCTTGAAAGCTCTGTGTGAGTACTAGACACGGCATTTGAACAGCAATCATATCTGTGTCAAGGACAAAAATAAAATCTCCCTGCTTCTCCTTGATGTTGCTGTTTACATATCAGCCGTTCTAACCAGTCTTCTGCTGAAAGCTTCTGTTCAACTAGTTATTACCTGACGTATGTCCTTAGTTTTTTTTATCAAAGTTCAGCATCCCTGAAGTGCATGCTCTATAGTGTGCGTATGGCATGCCACCTTTGCTCCTGGGTGTGCATTTACGTTTTATTCTATTGAAGTGCACATCACTGATCACCTTTTTACCAAACAACGCAGACTGTTCTGTGTTAGTGGCATGTAATCTCCATTATTTATCAATCTCCCTGCCTTTGTTTTTACCAGCAAATTTTATCAGTAAATATTGTACATCCAGGTCATTTTAAATATATATATAAAGTCAAATTGCATAAGGCCAGTGCCAGAACCTTGTGAGGCCCACTAGAAATCTAACAAATTAACTACTCAGCAGCTCTATTCTCTTGCTTGAGACTGCCAGTCCTGTGGTGAAAGCTGTTGAATGGGCAGCGTGCTCCTGAATTGTTTCATTTCACACCTGTCATTTGAAATCAAATAGATGGTGATATATATTTCTATTAAAACATCATACTGTAAACTCTAGGATCCAAAAACAGGCACACTGGGTGCTTTTCCAGTTCCCCTGTGAAATGCAGTGTAGGGTGGAGAGGTGGACAGGTAACCTCTTTAATCTCCACAGCTAAACCTAGCACAATTTGCAAATCCAAATCAAAGACACTTACTGATCATTTATGTTTAAAAATGCATCTTGGAACCTGTCTTTCTTTTTTTATTCCATTTAAATATGCTAGAATGATTTTGTATCTAGTTTTTCAAAGTGCTAGGTGATATGCTGTATATCTAAGGGTAACGTAATTATTTCTGTCTTTATCAGAAAAAACTCCTGGGCTCATCAAAAGTGGCAGAAAAGATGCGTTAAATCCTTGTTGACTGTGATAAGTATAATACTCTTCTCCATTTAATAATTCAGTAATCAAATCTTGTATTAATTTTTTCGCTTGGTGCTGGTTTCTGGCTGAAAAGCCTCTGATTGCCCAGTTCATCCTGTTGAAATATTGGAACAACTTTATTTTACCTTTCTGGAATTCATGGAGTGTTCCAAGAATTACAGAAAATTCACGCTAAAGGTCATATGCAGTACTGAGCTGGATAATCCCTAGGATGGTATTATATTAAGACTTGCAATGTATGCAGATCAATTCAGCAGGGAGAAAGTTGTCCATCTTGCAAGACAGATGTAAAACAGTGGATGTGAATAATACCTTTTTGTTCGATCAGCTCCTTTGTGTATATTGAAAATCTAAAGAAACTTAACAGAAAATCATAATTTAGAAACATTATTTTGTTGGTATGTTAATTTGAGCATGTAATTCTTTTGTTATTTTTCATCCTCAATTCAATTTCAGGTGTTTTGAGTAAATTATCATTAATAAATGCCTCACATGCATAGATTGAGTATTTGTGTATCATGACTACTGCTTAAGCCAGATCTGTTCAGCCTCCTAAATTCTGTTTGGAGAATGCGATACCAGTAATATAATAGCTGGCTGGAGTAGCTGTGTCAGCAGAAGTTTCTGCAGATGTTTAAGCTTCTAATGTAAATGATACATGTATACTTTGAGTGTTTGCCAATAAGTGGTGTTCTTCCTGCATACTGGTGTATCTGAATGCAAATACTGCTACTTGTTTGTTTCTGATACTGCTGTTTTTACAAGGAAATTAAGACGCTTATCCAATAACGTCTTCTAACTGAGGTTTGACATGAGTTCTCACTCCCAAACTACTTCAAAAGACCACTTTCCCATTTGTAGTATCTGACTCCAATTCCTTCCCTCTACACTTTCAGCTGGTACGTAACTATACAAACAGCTGATGTATCTACTATTCATCACAGAAGAAAGGGAACGAAAGAACAAAAAGTGGGAGGTGAGGATGGAGCGTTCTCAGGCACTGGTGAAATGGAGTCTTTCTGTCAGCTCCACGGCTGCTTTCTGTCTCCTATAATCATTTGCTCCTCAGCACATTTAAACCTTCTTGCAACTTCAGCTGCACTGATCCAGCCGTTTTCAGGCTGTGTTCTAGCTGCTTGGAGTGAAGACAACCCTTTTTAACTGGTTCTTTTTTCAAAATTGATTATTGGTTATGCCTGCAAGGCAAGGCGATCAGCCCCATGTGTCTTGATATCAGCAAAGCATCTTTATATACGCAAAGCTGTGCTCTTGGTTACGTTACTTTCCCTAGTTTGGCCAAAATATACTATGCCAGTGAAAGTAACTTTAGGTATGTCTTTGCTGGTATATGAAGTTTTGTCAGTGCAAATATATTTATCAGAGAATGCTCTTCATCATCTTTATTATCAGTATAATTACATCAGCAGAAGTGTCTGCAGAGGTTTAAGCATTTAGTGTAAGCTTAGCTGTCACAGTTTAACCTCAGCTAGCAACTAAGCACCATACAGCCACTCGCTCACTCCCCCCACAGTGGGATAGGGGAGAGAATCGGAAGGGTAAGAGTGAGAAAACTCATGGGTTGAGATAAAGACAAGTCATAGGTAAAGCAAAAGCCGTGTGCACAAGCAAAGCAAAACAAGGAATTCATTCACCACTTCCCATGGGCAGGCAGGTGTTCAGCCATCTCCAGGAAAGCAGAGCTCCATCACACGTAATGGTGACTTGGGAAGAGAAAGGCCATCACTCTGAACATCCCCCCTTCCTCCTTCTTACCCCAGCTTTATAAGCTGAGCATGACGTCGTATGGTCTGGAATACCCCTTGGGTCAGTTGGGGTCAGCTGTCCTGGCTGTGTCCCCTCCCAACTTCTTGTGCACCCCCAGCCCACTCGCTGGTGGGGTGGGGTGAGGAGCAGAAAAGGCCTTGACTCCGCGTAAGCACTGCTCAGCAACAGCTAAAACATCTCTGTGTTATCAACACTGTTTTCAGCACAAATCCAAAACACAGCCCCATACCAGCTACTATGAAGAAATTAACTCTACCCCAGCCAAAACCAGCACATTACCTTATTTAGAAAAATGAGTGTCAAAAAGGTTACTATCAGATTATTATATGATTATATATTCAAATCAAACACCACCATTTTTTTTAACCTAAGGTTCCTAAACTCTGACTTAAACCAAAACCTGGTTTAGAAGGCATCTGATCCCATCTGATACTTTGTTTGTGGGAGTCTGTTGATCTGACTAATTTTTTTGCATTTGTTTTATTCTGAAAAGCTTTTTTGTTAAGCTCTGCTGATGGCAATAATGGAACAGTTAACTGGACGACTAAGCAAGCCCACAGTTATATTATCAGCAGAATAAAGGCTGTTGAGAAGAATGGTGAGTTTAGGTTGTAAATTTAAATCCCATGTTGGTTCAGTCAAATCTGCTTTTAATATTACTCTTGCTTTTTCAGTCATGTCCTTGTTTTAGGAATAAGGTGCTATTTCAAGGTAAGTAATTCGGAAAATTTTACATTTCTTCAGTCTTTTAAACTTTCACAGACCTGCGTGTCTTTGTGAGTCTTCCCCAACTTTCCTGTTCCTATGGCTTTGCTTGAAATAATGGCTGTGTGTATACCTAATATTGCACATTTTCTTATCGTGGCTGGTTGCTTGGAGGTATCTCTGCAGTATGCTTAATACAATAACTTGTCTGTAACAATTAAAAAAAATTTTTTTCATATACATATTGTAAAAAGACTATTTTACTGTCATTTATGCAAGTATACATAGACTATTTTAGCTAGTGTACACTAGCTGAGAAAAGGCTTTGCACTGATTGCCCATCCAGGCCGGCAATCTGTATTGGCCCCCAAATCAAGTTATTTCTGGGATTGTGCTTCATCTGCTAAAAATTTGTGGGGAGACAACCCATTGAAATTCCCAGAAGAAATTTCCAGGTGGGTTTTTTTTCTGAAGATCATTGACATACAGGCTTCAACCAACATGGTAAATCTTCTGAAATTTCTGGAGTCGGGGGTCACCTGTGTCTGTTAACCCACTCTGGGCTGGGAGCTGATACAATCCTAGCTGAATTCCTGGCAGTGCCCATGTTTGAGACCCACAAGAAGAACAACTGGGACAGTTTCTGTACATGTTTCAAAAAGTGGTGCGTGTTTTCCAGCCTTCAGTTTCCAGTTAATCTACTACTTTGCCAGTCTCCAGAACTTCTAACCTTTCTGTACAGATATATCTTGGGATCTACAGAAAGTCCTCCAAGGGATCTGGAAACAAGAAAGAAGAGGACAGTGCTGTTGAGGTAGCTGATACAGTCTGTTTTTGTAGCAGGGATCTGTTGTGATCCTATGTAGTGAAGATTTTTAATTTCCCGTGGTTAGTTTTACAGAAGCCTTTCACAGTCCCTGAGATTTTTATTTACCACAGGGAATTTACCCAGGCAATTCACATCTGGCAGTATGCTGTATTAGATTAGTATCTAGAAGTTGGTAAGTATATTCAGTTTCATCCCTAGATAACCTAAGATGATTACACATTCATCTCCAGTCTCAGGAAGTCTTATGAAAATAATTGTGCATTTTAAAAGCTTCTGAAGAAAATAGCATTTCACTTGTTTCATTGTTGAAAAGCAGTTATTGCTGTAGTGGGCTGAAGACTCACCATTTTCCTCCTGATTTTGAAGGAACTTGACAGGGGAAAAAGAAGAGAACTTCTCTGACAAGGGGGGCGAGAACTTTCTTAATCTCCGTACTTGTGTCATTACAATGTGTTTGTCATTATAAGATAAAATAAATTTGTGGGATTTTTCCTTCTGGGAGGCATTTTTAGACTTCCACCAAGATCACTGTTTTATATATGCATGAAATCCTTATTGGTATGCTTACTTTAGCAACAGAGAATGTCTCATTACTAAGAATGGGCAGGCATTTAGTGGTGGCAATAGATTTCCTCTAACAGGCAAAAGAAGTATGTTATATGGTTTTTTTCAGTAACTGCTGATTCTATTATCCTTCTTCCTTTCTAAAACTTGCTTATGGAGAAAATATACATTACTTTTTCACTGTTCTTCCTGTTTGAGATGGATTTTCATTGTAGAGTCAAAGCATCAGAAATGGAAAAATGGATTTTTTTCCAGATATTTGATGCATTTTCAGCCAGCCACCATATTTTTGTCAGCTTTTCTGCTGTATTAATGTTAGAAATTACTTTTTCAGCTTTTCTTGAAAATATTTTAAAGGAAATTAGTTTCCTTGCTCTATTTATAGCTCATTCACAGACGTGAGTACAAAAGTTTTTTGGGTCATCAATTTACTAATTTTAATTATGCAAATCAAACAGTTATGTTACTGTATTTAAATCAAGTCTACATAATTAAAATTACAGTAACTGGTTTATTAACCACACAAAATTGTAATAAACTATTTAAATTTCAGGATCCATTTTAATTTTGTGTTTAAGGTAAAATTATTAGAAAGATGTTCTGTTTAGTACTGTGTTAAAAGTGATTTCCAAAAGTGGGAAAAAGCAACCGCTGTGGAATTTGATCAATAGCATATCCAGAGCTTGAGACTATTAATTCTGCAATATCAGGCTTGAAGTGTGGGAAGCATGTAACTAAATGTAGAGGTCTACATTACAGATGTCTGCATCTCCTCTCCGCTGCCTCTGCAGTCAGTGGAGATCTAGTCAGTGTAGTCAGGAATCTAGGGCATGATTCATCTCATTTTACAGGAGAAATCAAATTAATCAACCCCTAGAAGCATCTGTTTCTTCTCCACTGACTATAAAAGGAGCCTGACTAACTCAGTGGTGGCTGTTGTTTCTGTAGGCATCTAAAATTGGGTGAGATAGATTCCACACGGAGTATGTGGTGTGAAGGATGGAATGTCTGTGATTAATGCCTAATTAGCAGTGGCTTTTTAAGCAGATGTCAAGTAAGAAGGTTGGTGTAATGATAAGGCCAGAGAAATTATAGCAGGATTAGGAAATTACATGATCTTGATCCACATTTGAAATGTACCTTACTTATTGATCCAAGTGTTAAAATTAACCCTTTTATCTTCTAGGAGGTACAAGTTTGTTTCTATGAGTTTGTTGTGATGACTCTGAAGTCTCATTTGGAGTCCCTCTTCCCTATGATAGTACCCCATGCTGTAAGACCTATAGTCTTTGTTTGGAGATGTGACTTCTCATAAAGTTTCTTTCAGTTTAGCAAGCAAGGCAGGTAGTGGTGTGTGTCTGTTTCTGTGCTTTATCTTTATTTACCACTTGTGTAATCCTCATCTCATTGACAAAAATCATCAGGGCATTGACTTAAAATTGAATAGTAATATGGAATAGTAATACGAACTACAGTGTACCCCGTTAAGACACCATGAGAAACACCTATTAGATCAGTATTTTCCATTTATACTTAAATTCTTAAACTTGTCAATAAAGTGGTTCTTATCCATTTAATGTATCATAATGATTTCTGTATCCTTCTAATTCATTAAAATGTGTATATAGTACTGTGTCAAATGTGTTATACCTAAATAAGATTTGCTTTTATCAACTAAATTTGTAATTACATAAAAAATAGCATATTGCTTTTACTTATGCTGGTTGTTCTGAATTAAGTTTCCTTTAGGCTTTTAATTCTGAGTCCTGTAAAATATGGCTTCATTTTTTTTGTTTGGAATCAGTGACACCTGACTGGCCTATAATTGCCCATGTCCTTCTGTTTTATCCTTCAATACAAGCGCATCTTCAATAATGAGCTCTCTAACCAGATTTTTGGGTGTACGTTTTCTGAATTTGCTGGACTAAGAAAGTCTAGCGTTAAGAACTCAGAAATCCTCAGCTGAAGTGAATTGCTTTGTCCTTTTCCGCACAAGAACTGAAAAATCTACCATTTCCATTCAGTGAGGAATCAGTACCATTGATTGGTAAGGTTCCTCTGTATTTCTCATGTTCCTTTTTTTAATGAAAAATATCAAGAAAACACAATTGTATCATTCATTCAATGTATTTTTATTCATGTAATATTACAAATAAACCAACTATAAAATTACAATAGCCTCCCTCGTGTGTGTTTGTGGGTTTTTTTTAATTGTAATAAAAATAAAGAGCTCATGCAACTTCTGAAATCCTAACATAGCCAGTTTTGTTTATTGCAGTGTTGGAAAGGATCCTGTTGGGCAAAGAGAGGGTTTGCTCTGTGTTCTGTTCTTAAATCTGTGCAACCTTTTAAAAACCTTATTAACAGATATCTAATATTTTTTGCATTCCTTCTCCCAGATTGCCCACATTGCTGTTGAAATGCATGCTGTATTATCTAGAGCATGTCTCATTTTTGCTTTTTTCTGTCTCTTATCTTTTCTTCTGCTTTTCAGTGTACACGATTCTGTCTAAGGTGCACTCTGATCGGAATGTATACCCTTCTGCTGGAGTTCTTTTTGTTCATGTTTTGGAGAGAGAGTACTTTAAGGGGGAATTTCCTCCTTACCCAAAGCCTGGTATGGGATGCTAAGATCTTCCATATTATATAAAAACGTGGGGGAAAAAAAAAGTTTAAAAAAATTCAGGTCTATTTAGCATACCTTACAGTTTACTATATAACATACAAAGGACAGTTTTTAGTTCCTGTTGAAATATCTTCAAATGAAATAAAATATGTGGTCCTACAAGTTTGAAATGTTCTGGTTTGTGATCATCATTTGTGAAAAGATGCATATAATTGTGTATTGTGAAAAATGTACTTAATAATTTGGGAAGGTGTAATAACACACTATGTGTCTGAGATTAGGAAGTATACCTTTTCTTCACTTTTGCACTAAATATGAAATCGTGGAAGTTTAATAATTACGTCTGTTAAAAATGCCATTTATCTGATCAGTGTTCCAGACTGTCAGGCTATATGAAGGAACATTTTGAAAGCATATAGTAAACTTGAGACAAAATAGAAGATTAAATCAGATATGAGACTATGTAATCATGTTTTGTTTCATTTGAAACAAATGCTCCTTTGGATTCAGCCTTCTTCCTGTACTTAGGAGCAGTTCAATGTTAGTAAGCAGTTTGGTTTTGGAGAAAGCTGTGATTTCCTAAGAATGGTGTTTTGATGTACACCTAAGGCAAACCTAAAGGATTGATCACTGCCAAGTTAGAATATATATAAGCAAGCTAGGGGGGGCAAGAGAAAGAGAGAACGTGCTGCCCCACATGCTTATCACCAATGCAAAGGAATAATAAATGTATAAATATATCCTATTTATATAAATATAACTATCCTGTTTTCCTATAAAAATAGGAAAAACGCATAATAAATGTACAGCGCACACATAATCAAAACCTCTTTCGTTAATAATCTTTGAATTGATTTGAGAGTACTATTTTCAAAACTCACGGAAAAAATAAGCTTCTGTTAGCATTGGTTAAATTTTGTCATGAATAAAACCAAATATTCTAAAAAATTCCTTTCCTTGATGGATATTTTTCCTGACATATACCAGAGTCTCCATTTCATGTAACAGTGACTGGCAGAGTGAGGTTTGCCTCTGTCCCAGTTTTCTCCCAATTTTGGCACATAGATGGAAGGAACCTGGAAATTTTACTAAAGATGGATTGTTTTTCGAATCCTTACAGCCCCAGCCTGTCTTGACATTCATATGATTCAAAGGCAGTATGAATCTGATTTCAGATACTGCTGAAATTGTTGTACCCATAGATGATTGTGATCATACCAGAAATTCACTGTAAAGCCAGATGTTAGCATGGTCCCTTTTTTTTTTTTTTTTTCGTCTGCTGTGCTGGATCATTAGCATAGCCTACCTTGACAGAGGGAAAACCAGAATGTATCACAGGTGGCTTTCAGATTTTTCACCAAATCATTTGTGATGCTGGGAATTTTATTATGAATGCAATAGGTGAGATTACCGGGACATCCTGAGAGAATAGCAAGGAAAGTTGTGTTACACCCTGGTGCTGGTTTGGTGTGGGTTTGGTCCCTTTTACCCACATCCAGATGTGTAAATGCGTACCTGAAAATTAGTTACCCTTTGGCAACAGGTCTCAGTCTCTTTATTCCTCTCAGAACAGCTGTCATCTCCATTCTTCACTGGGCTCAGTTTCTGCCTTCTGTGCCAGCCTGCCTGTCGTCTTCTCTTGCCACTTGCCCTACAATGGCTGCCATTGCCATTTCAAAGCCAGGTTGGAGGAACGCGGTGCAGAGGGGTCTGCAGAGGCTCAGAGCAGATTTGCCTGAGTTCTGTGCCTCAGCTGTAAGGTGCTCATGCCTTAATGGTGCGGATCTGGTAGTGCTTACAAAAGCAAAAATAAACAGAAGTCAAATCCGGCCATTTGTAAGAGTATCGGTAAGAACCATGAGAACTGTTGTAGTGGTTTAACTTTAGGGGCTTTTAGGGATTGCAGCTGCACCATGGTATTTGTAGCCATCAGTGGATCCATTTTGCTGGAATGTCTGGTCCTTTTTTGAATTAATTTGTTCTCTAAAGAACAACTACTGCCAGGCTGTTGGTGCTGCAGACCTGTATGTATATCCTGATGCTAAGAGAAGCTTTCAGACATTGATGATCACACGGCCACTCTTTACAGAAAGGCCATCTAGGTACATTGGGTCTCCAGAGCCACTATTAAAAAAATAAATAAAAAGAAGTGGTTTGGGGAATTAAAGGACTGAGACCTTTGTGCTTTTGTCAGCAAGGAGGTTAGATGCATCAATTCTAGGTGGAACTCAGGTCTAAAAATCAGACCGACTAGTTAACGAGTGCAAGTACACAGAGTTAGCCAGGACTCTAAGAAGTACAAGCACATTCATCTGTGCAGTTGGTTATACTTTTCAGGTACGAATTTCTTAATCCTTACAAGTGCTAAGTAGGAGTTCACATATTTCTGATATGGTGAAGGTTAGCAATTTTTTTTTTTTTTTTTTTTTTAAATGCTTAGAAGACAACTGGAAGACAATAAGATTTTCCAATGGAAATATCAAAATCAAAGTGTATAGTATTTTTTTGTAAATACTCTAATACAATTTTTCTTATCTAGGTGAAATAAGTAATGATCCTATAACATTTAATACCAACTTAATGGGTTACCCTGACAGACCTGGATGGCTACGCTATATACAAAGGACACCATATAGCGATGGAGTGCTGTATGGCTCACCAACTGTAGAAAATGTGGGCAAACCAACCATCATTGAGGTATTTTCTTTTAAAGGTTCAAAAAGACTTATTTTGTTTTAGAGTATAAGATTCAGAATTGTCAAGAAGCATTGCCTCTTTTTTTGAAAAGTTAATTACAATTAAAAACAAGAAAGATTATAAGGCAGGGACAAGGACTTGTGACATTAACATTTTCTCTTAGTTACCATTGTATCCTCTTTTGAGAGAAAGCCAAATTGTATGACATTTCATATTTTACTTTTAAGGTAGAACTAGTAAATAGCAATAACCATTTAAGCTTTATATTCCTTGATGAAATACCTTTAGATTCTTGCCATTCATCTTTCTAAGAGGCATTTCATTTCAGTAAACTATGAATATATGAAAGCTGTATTCAGAATATAGGGGGGGGAAAACTTTGTAAACAACTGTACTTGAAGAATATCTGAATTCAGAAATTTGTAACATTCTACCCTAAATATGGGCCAGACTTTTCCCCACTGGAAAATACAGTGTTCAGCCAATAAACAGGTTTTGGGTTTGTTTGGGGTTTTTTTAAATTAAATTATTTTTCATCAACTATTATCTGGTTCATTATTCATGTTTATTGATAGAGTTAATTTTAATTAGCACTTACATGTGTTTAATTCTATTCTTGTAAGTGTAACAATGACAAAACCCACTACTTTATTTTTGACAATTAGCTATCCAAATGTTTAAAAGCACCAATTATTCTTTGAGCAGCAATTGAAAGGGAAGAAGGACTATATTTTCTGCTATGCATATTGTAGCAGACTGAATCAGACACAGTGGTTCACAGTGTTAAGGAAAATCTGCTCATTACCTTGCTCCAGCCATTTTGCTGCTTCAGCAGTATATTTGTCTTAAATCCTTGATGAGTTTCCTTTTTCTAAATTGCATTTGATATAGTTGTTCTTCCTCAAGAATGACATCTCTAAATGTTAAGTTATACTGTAGATAATTTCACCCATGCTTAATTCTATATACATGATTCAGTTTTGATTTCAGCAGGACTAATCACATCTGTAAAATTACGTGTGTAGAAGTACTTGCCGACTCCGCTTAGCTTTCTGTAGAGGAAACTGTTATTTAAAATTGCCTTTTTTTTAAAATGGCATGTGCTTTTAGATTCTTGGATCTATATCAAGACCTCCATTATAAGCATGACCCCAAGCCTATATTTGAACTGAAACTTGCCTAGCATACAAATTAATTCATTGCAATCCCTTCTCAGATGTGGCTTTTAAATTAATTCTGTAGTACGTGAGGAGGGCAGATTGCATTTGACCCGCTTCCTCGTGCCATCTGGGAGCAGTGGTTGCATATTGCCGGCCTGAATATAACTTTCATAGTGTCGTAATTCCTTAGATGATGTCATGGATAGGTCAATTAATTGGAGGAGACCTCATGATTAGAAGAGCCTGACTTTTTGCATAGCACTGCAGTAGAGTGGGTAATATTCTTGAGCTCAAGCTCCTTTAAAAGCTGTGCAAAGACAGTTTGTGTTTGAATGAATATTCAGTACAAAGGCAATCTCCGCCGCTGTCACTATTACTTGGTACAGGTGCATGTTCCACGCTGGCAACTCTCACTGCTGGAGTGACTCAAAGTGGGTACTGTTGTGTTCCTGTATAGAGCTTGTACAACCAGAGTGTTTGGTTTCCTGAGTATTAATGATTGAGCTACTGTTGAAACAACCCTTTGAAAAATTAACAGAATTGAGGATTTGAAAAATCTCAGGAATTTATTTTCTATTAATTTTATAATGAAATTGTTACTTTACATAAGATGTAATTGTGTCAGGTAAGCTTTTCCTTCTATACTTAAATGACCCCGCAGAAGATATTGCAGGGCGTTTTTCCTTTTCATGTAAATCCCTTAAAGGAATTGCACCATCTATTACTTTTGTTTGTTTAATAATCAGTGTCACTATGCTTTGTAGCTCTGTTTGCTGAGAAGCAATATAGTTCTGTCACTATTGCCACTCCTCTGCGTCTCATTTGTCCCTGAAATGAATGAACTAAAGTCTAAAATTAGGAAGAAAGTCTTTTTCAATTTGTTTCATGAAAGATCACCTTTCAGGAACAAAAAAAGTAGAGAAAATAATACATAATTATACTGATATCCAGCCTCATTCTGTATTTTTTATGAGTGAGCTCTTAATCATAGTACAACTTCGGAGTACAGTCACCACTGAGGAGTAACCATTTGCAAGCATTTCAGGCATCCCATACATTTAAACTGTAAGATTGGTATCCTTATGTAATTTGACTGTGAAGGCATAGGTTTCCAAAAATAAAGAGTTATGAATGTTGCATCTACCTACTAGTTTTCAATTCCCCTACAGTTACAGACTCCAGGAATTTTTAAAAAACTTTAAATATCTCCATCCAGTTTAGTTCCCTAGGAGCTATCAGTGAATGTAGATCTCATGGTGGTGGTGGCGGATGGAAGGGGAAATGGAGAAACCAGTCTTTGCTTATGGCTGTTCTTAAAGATAGCAGAAAAGAAAGAATACGTGTGTATGGCAGAACACTTTTATCTGGACCAAAATATATTATATTCACATATATCCTTTGGATAATTGTATTTGGCTATAGACTGGTTGAGAAAGTTCCAGTATCCTGACTTGAAGGTAATACTGTATCAAATAAATTGATCTTCCCTTTCAAATTTTATATTAATGAATGAATGTTCATACATTTCAAAATAAGAAGGCAAAGCATTTAAAAGGTGATAAGTATTTCTAAATTATCAATTTAATTTTCATTGATGTTTCATTTACCTGATTTTCATATTTACACTGTTTTGCAATCATATCTTTTTTTTTACTCTAGATCACTGCATATAACAGGCGTACCTTTGAGACAGCAAGGCATAATTTGATCATTAATATAATGTCAGCAGAAGGTATGTACAGAAAATAGCTTGTTGTGTTTTGAACTGAATAAGCAAAAACATATTATGGGCTCCTGTTCTTTTAAGGTTAAAAAAATCAATGTAAAATAGTTGTCTGGTGTTCAAGCCAAATGTGGGGACACAAAGGGGAAGTAGGAGAGTTTTCCCTCTTCAGGTTCAATTTGTTATTTTTATCTAAATTATTTCTGCCAGGTAAGACTATTATTCCTCATCCATTAAAAAAAAAGGCATGTTTGCTTTTTTTAGAATTAATTTCAATTTTTTCCCCTGTCTTTTCAAATGGACTTTACATGATGGATTTTACTCTCTCTCTGCGTGTTTAGTTTGCTTAGTTCTACATGTTCTTTATGCAGAGAACAATCACATAGGCAGATTCAGAAAACAACAGATTATGGCATATATGAACATTTCAATTAAAAAAAATTGAATTTAAAAGTTTGTGTCCTTAAAATTAGTTTTCTTCACCATATTTATATATTTATAGTCTGGAGTATTGCAGGTTGGAGTCCATTGTCACTGCAGATCAGTTTTGACCCCAAAATTAGCATGAATGTAATTTTATCTGTTTAATGAAGATTTACCAGCTGAGACTCTTTTCCTCTAGTCTGCTCCTTCATCTCTCAGTTTGCCTTTGTTTAAGGCAAAACTCTTCCTTTTTCATCACAACTAGATTTTCCTTTACCGTATCAAGCGGAGTTCTTCATAAGGAATATGAACGTAGAAGAAATGTTAGCAAGTGAAGTTCTTGGCGACTTTCTCGGAGCAGTGAAAAACGTGTGGCAGCCAGAACGTTTGAATGCTATAAACATTACTTCAGCCCTTGACAGGGGAGGGAGAGTTCCACTTCCTATTAATGACATGAAAGAGGGGTAAGCACATGTGTCAGTCTAATGTTTTTGCTTTACTGTTTTTTTTTCTTACTGAAAAGCTTAATATTTTTTCAGGTCTTCTAGAAACTTTGCAATTGCTGTTTTATATTTTGGAAATCCAGATTGGTGTTAGATATGAAAAGTTTACTGATGTTCCAAGCCCCCGTTATACCATGGGTTTATCATGTTAGATACCATTTCAACAGGTGACAGTTCCTATATATTGGTTTTACGATCCAAGGAATACTAATAAATTCCATTAATTAGAAAACAGTTGGTAGTAAATACGCTTATTTTGTAATTCCAGTCTTAACTTCTGAGCAGCTGTTTGGCATTGAGTATTCAATGGTTCCCAATTCACAAAACTCAAAATTTTGAAACAAAGTATGACAGAGCATAGGTTACAAAGACACTTAGATTTCTAAGACCATTTAGCATGTAACAGTGTCATTTGTAGCTGTACTCTTACTTAGTGAAATTTAGTTATGTGCTTTCATCTGAAAGTGATAAGCTGAGGTATCTGGGGAACTTAGGTTTCTGAGTGTAAACCGCAGGAATGCACTATTTCCAGTTGTGATTCGTAACCATAAATTCTGTTCTGAAATATGATACTTCAATTAGAAACTAATAAGGATTCAGTCTTTTAAAAATATGGTTGTGGTATTGCTTTTCCCTAGCAAAAATAAAGATGCCTAGTTATTTTTAGATATTTTGTGTCAAATAATATCTAAAAAAGGGCTGAGGGTTCAAAATCTGAGATGTATGCAGAAAAGATCGTTGTTTCAGGCCCTTTTGTGGATCTGGAGTTTCTGACCAGGGAGTAAAAATACAATCTAAAGAAGGAAAGTGACTTCTGTACTAGCCAGAGTAATAGCAGAGCCACTTAATACAAGCGGCTTAATTTAAAACAGTTAGCTAGATAATGCCTAATATACCAAATGGCAACCAGGACCTAATTTCTGTTTCAGGATTCTTTGATACATTATTACCTGGTGCAGTAGACTGTATTTTCCAGCAGCATTCTACATGTTTAAATATGAAAATGAATAATACAATTAGCGCAGTAGCTCTTATTTTATGTACTGTAATGCTAAATGAAGTATTAAGTTTACATTCAGCTTTCAGTATTCTGCAAATTTTGGTGGCAGTGCATAGCTACAGTATGGAATCTTTTAGGAGAAGGTGGGTGCTTTGGCAGGTTCATATTAGTATTAGGTTTAGAAACAAGTAGTCCTCATGAATTTTATTTGAAAACATGGGAAGAAACTCTTTAAAAATACTATGCTGAGCACGACCGAAGATTTCCTTAAGATAAAATTATACTATTTTAATACAACTTTCAAAAGTAGTACTGATTTACTTACATGAGGAACCTACACTTGGACCTCTGTGACTTCATAGGAATTGACAACTCTGACGGTAAGCAAACATTTACATTATGCAGCAAAGCAGAGCAAGTTGTAATAAGTAGCTAGAAAAATCCTTTTTATTTCAGTCTGTTATTCATATGCTTAGATAAAGTATACTATCAAGAAAAATAATAAACAAACGTTTTTAGTCTTTAAAGCACAGCTGAATGTTACCGTGAACAATAATAATGTTTGGAAGAGTATGTCATTGGCCTTTGGGGATTTGTGAGAGGTATCCTGACAGTCTGTCACTCATCTCTTTCTGCAGCGTGTATGTTATGGTTGGGGCAGACGTTCCATTCTCTTCGTGCTTACGAGAAGTGGAAAACCCACAAAATCAGCTGAGATGCAGTCAAGAAATGGAGCCTGTAATAACCTGTGATAAAAAATTTCGTACTCAATTCCATATTGACTGGTGTAAAATCTCTCTGGTGAGTTATTTTATTATCACATAAAAAAGATGTTTGTAGAAGTACAATATTTTGTGCCAGACATGATTGAGGTAAGAGTTTTGCCAGCCTGGCCAGACAGCTCTGCCAAATTCCACTTATCATAACTGATTGACATTGTTTTCCATCTAGCGCACACTCTTAAGATTCTGAAAGGATTTTGCTCTGTAGGCTAAATTCTATTAGAGTTGAGCACCAGTGAAACCACCATATTTGTTTTCACTAGTGGTGATTTATATAAATGGCTAGAGAACTCTAGGGCTTACAGAACTAAAAGTAATGAGAGGATTATTTAGGTAGGTGTAGTTCATTAATTCCATGTGCTAATACTGCTAGTTATACTTGCTTTCCTAAAAAGTGTGTGTCTATATATATATATGTTTTCTCAAATGCTGAGTCTACAGCACTGACCAGTTAAATAGTATTTCTGTGCTGTTAAAAAAAATATTTCTGAAAACTGTCTAAAACATATTTCATTTAAAAACAAAATAGAAAAAGAGAAGAAAATAGTGTTGACTAATGTAATTAGAATAAATGGGAACATTCTTCTCAGTCAAATACAAGGAAAATGATAACCAAACATAATTCCCAAAGAGGCTTTTTAAGGTTATTTTTGTTCAGTTCTGGTAAGGAAAATCAAGAAATGATACAATATTGGAAGAGAACATTGCAGATAAGTTTGAACAAAGATGGTGAAGGTACATAAAATAAACTTAGATGATTGTTGAGCTACTTCAGATATTACCCAGGAGGAAACTGAATGGGAGATATGAAAGTCTTTTGTACACTGTAAAAAATGTATTGAGTATGAGAAAAACTCATACACAAAGTGGATTAGGTAACTTCCAACCCTTTCTTTCTATACACTATAAATTAGGAAAGCTGTTAGAAAGCTGTAAAATACTTGTTTTCAAAAGAACATCCAGATTATTTACTTTTTATTGGCTTTCTGTTGACAATTGCAGAAGGTACATTTGTACACAGCAATACTTACCAGCACCTGAAAAACAGTAGAAGTCAGTCAGCCTTTGTCAAGAGCAAACTGTGTCGAGTCTTTGATTTCCTTCTACAAGAAAGAAGTAGAACAGAGGTGCAGCAGCAGTTGTAATTTCTTTTTGGTAAGGTTTTTTATACTGTCTCATAAGCAAGCTCAGGAACGTGGCCTAGATGAAGCTAGGACCTAGCGGAGAGCTGGCTGGATAGCCATAATCATAGCAGAATTATTAATAATTCATTGCCATGCTTCAGTAATAAGCTGGATGATGGAATGTGCTTATTAAATTAAATCTGCAGTCCCCATGAAACTGAAGGGATCTGCAGGTGCATTGAAGGACAGGATAGAATTCAGAAAGGTCTTGAGAAACTGGAGAAACAGCCTTAGAAAACAGGGTGAATTTCAACAGGAGCAGCAGAGTAGTGCACTAATGCAAGAATAATCAACATTGCTCATGCAGACTGAAGAGCAGCTAGTTAGGAGGATTTCTCCAGAAAAAACGTCTGATAGTAACAGTGGCTCATAAACTTATCATGAAGCAGTGGTGTTGTGCTGTTTTGAGAAAAGCAGAGATTGTGTTAACAGGAACAGGCTCTCAAAGAGAAGCATAATTTTCTATAGCAGCATATAACCCAACCTTCTTGAACTTGGCACTTGTTTTGGCAGCATGCCGTGATAACTGAATTTAAACAGTCTTAGGGGGGTTTACTGTTGCCAACAGCATTGCTGCTGCATGCTGTAACCTGGTGGATCAACAGGCAAACGGAGCCAAGCTTCCCTCCATCTAATCACGAGGCAAGCCAAGGAGCAGGAAGTCCCCCAAGATCCATGGGCTGGGAGGGAGTTGAGTTTCGTACCCCATAACCACAACAGAGACCAGTGAGTGAAAATACAACCATCATATCCTCTTCATCCCACTTTTTATGAGGTAATGTTGGCGGTTAACACCTAAATCAAACAGTAGGTTTAAGCTTGTGGGTCCCAAGTACTGAAAAGAGGGGCAACTTAATACATGCTTCCTCTTAACAAAGCTTTCTGATAGCTTGTTCTCACACTGTGTATGGGCTTCTGTCAGTCACATCAGTAGCTGCATACATCTTTTTTGTGTGTCTGCTTAGGGCTTGAGATTCAGCTAAGCAGCCAGGTAGAATTCATAACACAAAATATACTGCAGAATTTAATGAGTGAAGAATACATAAATTCATTTTTGTCAAACTGTCTTGCACTTAAAATATATATATATGTACATGTGTATGCACTTGAAGCTCAACATAACATTATTTCTAGCATTCCATTAAAACCTGTTCATCCATTGCTTAAGTTTTAAAGCAGCATTTTATGACTTGAAGTGTAAATTATAAAGAAATGACCATCAGTTGCAAGATTTCTCAATGAACAGTCGGGCAAACGGTCAAGCATGTAGGCAAATGTAATTTATTTTCATTAATGATCTGGAGAGAGTTTTAAAGCTAACACTAAATTTAACAGTAATATCTAACTGAAGATAACAAGAAAATGGAGGCAGAAAATTGAAAAGTCATGTGGGAAGGGCAGTCAGTTAAATGCAGTAGGAAATTCAGTAGCAAAAAAAGGATGTATTTCTAGGAACATTAGATATAGACATAAAAAAAAAAAAAGAAATAAAAATTTACCTGTGACCCGGAATGCAGCCTTCTGGAGGTTAGTTGAATAGGAGGGAGAAAAACCTTGGAACTCTGGCTCTGAACAACTAAATGCACATCTCATGTTGGGGTGCATCCTGCACTGGTTTGGGGGGGGGGAGGCAATAGAGCTGCTTAGTCCTCAGCAGCTCCATTCATGCCTCTTGTGTTTTTTGAGCACCGGACGCGAAGCTCAATAGGAAGGAGGAAGAAAATCCATAGGTACTCCACTCTTCATCTTTACCACCATCATACAAGAGAGGGCAGTGTTGTTATTCAGGAAGACTAGTAAGAAATGGATTAATTCATCAGAAAGAAATCAGTATCAAATAATTAGTTTGCAATAAAAATGTTTACTGAATTTTTACTCAAATATTATTTGTGTGAGATATCCTAAAATTAATCTGTAAAAAACATAGTACCTCTGGTAGGCACAAAATAAAGTAATAATGTGATAATGTAATAAGTAATAAAGTGATATTACTTATCACACTGATCAGAAGCTTTCAACGAAATGTAAGGTTTTATTGGTTAAAAAGAAGTGATTGGATGAAATTGTATAGAATTTGTCAAATGTGTAATATGGATTCTTTTATATGTTAAGGCTGGTTAAATACTGCCTGTTTTTACACTGTTACTTTGTTATATAATTGTCTTTTTTTTTCTTCTTTTTTTTTTTTTTCTGGGTATCAGGTTGACAATACAAAACAAGTTTCCACCTTTCAGGAAGTGATTCGTGGAGAGGGGATATTACCTGATGGTGGAGAATACAAGCCACCTTCTGATACACTCAAAAGCAGAGACTATTACTCGGATTTCCTAATTACACTGGCAGTGCCCTCGGCAATAGCACTGGTGCTTTTTCTAATACTTGCCTATATCATGTGCTGCCGACGGGAAGGAGTGTGAGTACTTTAACACACTAATAAGTAATTGTAGATTGTTCTAAGATATAATGCATAGAAGACTATTTGTTAGAAGAATTCCATTCAGTTCATTAAAAACATTTAAAACAGGCCAAAAGGTATCTGCTTGAAATACTGAACTATTTCTCATCTAAGCACATACAGTAATTTCCAAGAGAATGGATGTAGGGTCTTTAATTGTTCTAGTTGAAAGGGTTAAAAATCTCAACATATGCACAAAACTCCACAAAATCTCCACATACGCACAACTGTCCAAAATGCCCCAAACAAATAAAATACTAATAAAGGAGATTCAGGAGAATATTAAGTAATTTCTAAAACACTAACTTTTATAAAATAAATCTGCTTGAGGATATGAACTGAATTTAGACATATTATAAAAGAAAAACACATAAAAGGAAAGCAGCAAGTAACGTAATTTCTGCCATTTCTTACACAAACTACAATTTCATTTTGTCACAGAATTTATTTTAGCCAGAAGCTTGTTCTTTAACTTGCATTTTCATTTCTCTGTGTGTGTGTCTGTGTGTGTGTGTCTGTCATCAGTTTCACATCTCTATACGTGCATTCACTGAGGCCTCATCATAAACCCAGTTGCAAATGCTGCCAAGTTGCATTTAGCAATAACCTTGTCAGCATTTCTACATCATGTACTATTTTCATCATCAGATAGATTTAATGTTCCAACTATCAATGCTATTATTTAATTCATAAATTTTGTTTTGTTTTTAGGGAAAAGAGAAACATGCAAACACCAGAGTAAGTGTCTTCTTTCCTGTTATTTTTCTTTTACCATTTAATTTTCATTCTCAGTAGCTTGTCATGCTTCATACATGTGTGTCATAATCTTCTTTCATTCTCTCTAATCCATGGTTTAATTCATAAATGTGAAAGCTGCTTTTAAATCTTGGCAAGGATAGAAGACCAGAATAAAAAGGGTTTGAAATTAACGACTGTCAATTCAAAATAAAATAGTGCTGTTAGAATAAATATGTTAATATGTAATTTATACTCCTGGTTATTGGACTTCCCGGCCTATATCTTAAAGGCAGTGGACAGGGGAACAAATATCCTGGAAGGTATCCAGTGCCTATACTATGGAGTGTTCTAAAATTAATCTATGAGTTTTTATGAATCTAGCACAAGAATCAGGAGTTAACCCAAACTTTTATTTTAACTGCAGCAAATAAATGGAACATTAGCAGTAAACTGCAGAGTCTTGGATCCTATGAAAAATACTTATCCAGACAGCAAAATCTAATGGAATAATTACTGCCTTAAAAAATTAAATAAATCCAATATTTATTAAATTAACTATGTAAAGGTTTATTGTAATTGCTACACTATAGAGTCTGTAGCATGCATCAAAGGCCTTGTATATTTAAGAAACATTGTAATTGTAAATTGTAAAAGTCTGTCCATTTTGACAGAGCATTTAAAATATGTATTTACTATTTTATTTCCTCTCGACATAGCATCCAGTTGGTGCACCACAGTGCTATACAGAAATCAACCAAAGAGCTTCGTGACATGTCTAAAAATAGAGAGATAGCATGGCCTCTTTCAACGCTTCCTGTGTTTCACCCAGTCACTGGTGAGATTGTACCGCCCCTTCATACCGACAGCTATGATAATACCAGTATGCCACTGATGCAAACACAGCAGTAAGTATTTAGATTTTATTTTTTAACACTCGCTACGTTGCACAATTTAACTATGGATTCCAGTGCTTGTTGTCTGAAATGTGTTTATTATGGAGGTATCAGTAATGACTCTGTAGTTCAAGATTGCTCTGATGTTTGCATTTCAAGCAGAAAGGCAGGCTTTCCGTTATAAAATTAAATGGCTGGGTTTCAGTCTGCAGACTTGGCAAGAAGCTTTGTGTGGAACAGTTAAATTTCTGCATATTTTGGAGAAAAACTACTTTTGACAGAGGAATCATTTAAAACTGTTCTGTTTTAGACACCCTGCCTCGTAACCCATGTCTTTGGAGTTCGGTATAAAACTAGCACTGGGTTGGTGGTATTTTCATACCAGAAAAATCCAGACTTTGTAAGTAGTTAGTCATGTACCTGTCACACGTGGTTTATGTTTGAAATGTTAACATTGAACAGAAGAGCATATTCCATTACACAGATAATAAATATAGACTTGCCAATGAAAATGCTCAGAGCTCTCAGCTGTTTACATTGTTGTCAGCCTCTCTCCAAGACAGAAACCAGAAAAATATTCATTTCTATTCCTTGAAGTTCGTTTATCAGTAACTTAATGAAACTATCAAGACAGACCCATCTAGTGCTTTGCACATGTTCTAATTCAGACGAGTCGGTAGCGCTGTAGGAAAAAGGCATTTCTAGAAAGATTTGGTTGACGTGTCTGGAGTTGAGCAGATCTGAGGCAGTGGTCTCTGAAGCGGCTGGCGTTGTTTTTCAGGGCCGTGTTATGACACTAGCTCCAGTCAGTAGCTCCTCAGCTGGCAGGCCTGCATGGCCCCAGTGATACTGGTCCAGTGCCAGCACTAACTTGGCCCTAATTTACAGATGCTTGCCTTGAATGCCCTTTATAATGTGGATACGTGCTAGAAGAGTGTTTTCTTCTCCCTGTCCCAAAGCTAAATTCTCCAGAAAGTACAGCTATATAAATTATCCCTTGTACAACTGCTGCAAAGTGCTCTACCCTGTCTTTAACAGTTTCTCCTCTATTCAGAATAGCAAATTTTTATGACTGGGGTGCCAAAGCCTGTGCCAAAGGCTTTCTTGAGCTGTACATAGAGTATTTATCCACTTCACCTACATTCCAACCCCTAATTCTTTTCTGTAAAAACAACCTTAATATCTGGTAGGTGTTAAAATACACACTTAAGCAGGACACAAAAATGTGACTTTGCCTTGGTAAGTGAACTGATCCAATGTGTAGAACTAGCTGACCGTTCATTCATTCCACAGTCAATAATTAACTTGCAAATACTGTCACCTTTTCTGTATTCATCACTTATGGAAACCAAACTTTGCATAACATCAGGAACCTGCGGTGACTCTTGTTACCTCTGGCGTTTCACCAAGCCCTGAGCCTTTGAACCTAGTTGACAAGTGAAATAATAGGAACTACCCCTTAGCACTAATTTCCTTTCTTTCATTGACTTGGCTAACCTTTTGACAACTGTATTTGCATATTTAAAATGGATTATTTCTTCATAAGCAAAAAAATGAAGTTTAAATACTGAACTTTCATGCATAATATACTTCAGACTTTGTAGGAAGCATTAAAGATATTAAATTGTTTTTTGTAGGAACCTGCCACATCAGACTCAGATTCCACAGCAGCAGAGTGCAGGTCAGTACTGAGAGAATACTGTAAGTGACCGGTGCGGAGGAACCACTAGTCAAAATGCATACGGTCTATGGACAGTGGAAACCATTTTGAAATATAGTAAAGTATTACAGCATTGTCATTCCGGATATTTTTGATACACCAGTGAAAATTTTGGGATGGGACTGATTGAACAAGTAGGAGAAATGCTACATTAAGACTCAGCATGAGACACTGGAATCTGGTACAGCTAAGTTAGAAACCTCCTCATATAAATAATTTTCTATTACAACATGAAGCTACAGCCAGATTCCCAAATGCAGTTACACTGTTCAAATTCTCTAAAACTTGATCGGAAATCAAAATTTCTAATTCTCACCAATACTAGTTAAGCTCTGAAGAAGGAGCTCCTTATTGCTGTTACTAAACATAAAGAGTTGATACTGGGGAATCTGTGGTGAGGCACATATCCATGCTGCACGTTTCCCATGTCTTAGTCACCACTTTTGCATAATTTTCACAAATCCTAGTGTACTGACTGAGGTTGTGAATGATCCCATCAGAGTATCAACTAAGGCTGACTGTTCTCTCTAGTTAGTGTATCAGGTACGAGAAAAAGCTACAGCTGTAGCCACGTGAAAGGGAATAAGGATCATACAAGGAAAATGTAGAGGCTAAAGTATAATTTTTGAATATTCAAAGAGGTATTTAGGCAAAACTCTAGAGGTATGTATATATTGAACATAATAAGGGAACTACAGCTCTGAGAGGAAGATTTGTTTTACCTTAGGAGTTACATAAGCAACTCTTTCTTTTCATTCAAAATCCTTCTTCTTCATTACTGCTTTCGGGGATTAAAGGAGAATATCGTATGACAACATTTCAAAGATTTGAGGCAAGTATATAATAGCGCTTCTGCCCATGTGTTTTTTTGTTATCTGGAAATTAAAAACACGTTTATAAAAAAACCCAACCTGACTGCAGTTCTGCTAGCTTTGCTATTTGTGTGCTTTATTATACATACACTGGAAATGGTGGATGACCCTGGCAGTCAAAAGCCTCCAGCACTGGTTTGGGTTGACATTTAGTATAGCTCTTAACACTCACTACTGCCGGCATTTAGAAGGCAGAATAAAAATGTCACACGGTTCAGCTCTTCTGTTATGACTGTTTTGTTACAAGAATTCCAGTCTGTCTTGCAGTAAAAAAGATGCAAAATCACCTGGTAGTACTGTATGTTGACAGCAGTGAGAAATTTTCAAAAAGGTATGAAATACAAGCTAGCATGGGTTTGTCGCCTGCCAGTCACGCTGAAGAACTGCCATAAAAATAGATCTTAAAAATTCTCTTGTGTCTGTATTTTCTGTAGTACATCATTTTGGTAGAATACATCTGTTCTTTCATATTCATCGCAGATGCTGCCTGTGACAAGCTCTTGGAAATTGGGGCAGGGAGAAATGTATTTGGGACAGACAATGTTTCCTCTTCTTCTCTTAGTTTACAATTACACCTTCCTTCCTAACTCAGATGTGCAGATGACACTGCAAGCACTTCCATGACATGATGGCACATGCCTCTTGGAGTTTATCTTCTAAAGGATATCTGTGACTTGTGTTGTCAGAAGGTTAGATTTTTAGAAAGTTACAAAATTCAGGCACTCCTAAGATTTTTTAGTAGCATCAGTACAAACTTTGCAATCAATTTTATTGATCTGTTCAAATAAGAAATTTACAATACTAAACCACTTAAGGCCAAAAAACCTATAGAACTAGACATTCATTGTTTAATTCTCTTCCTTTCCTACAGAAAATTCCCAATACTATACTCAGGATTATTAACATACTATCAGTCACCACTGTGAATAAGAAGATAATTCTATTTTAAAGCTTCAGTAGACCATACTTAGTAATTTGAAGAGCAGACCATGTCTAATAACCACTATCCTCTTCAGGAACTGTCTGCATCCCCAATAAGAAACATTTTTTTTTTAACCTTATATAATAATGCAGACTTAATAGCTGACATAATGCTCGACTGTTTCACAACGTTAAAACATAATTGGGAAAGAATTGTCTGAAAGGTCACAACTCCCATCTAACGTTTATATTACACTGCTGAAAGTTGCTACTGGTCTTCAATATGAAAAGGTATATTAAGTTTTATAATTGTCTGTATGAATTGGCAAAATTTACGAGGACTGTTTTAAGGTGCTTAGATGAAAAAGTTTATAGGATATTCCTATAATGCAAAAGCCTAGTCCATGTACCCTGCATACTGCATTTTCCATTTTGAGCTTCACAGTCTCCCTGTGAAGCCTGTTAGACCCCAAATAGAAAGATAAGTTCCCAGTTAAACAATCTTTTCCCAGATCTCTTCCTTCCCAGAAGAAAGCAAGCAAAGGTTTTTCATGTGTATGTTGTCTTTTGGTCCAGGTTGTACTTGCAGTGTTTCTCCAATGTGGTTGTTGATAAAGGACTAATAAGTACTATTTACGTTACCAATTGACAGTTCAATATTGTTGAAGCATCATCTGCTACTGATGGGTTATATAAATTCTCATCTATTTGCAGGTAAATGGTATTCCTGAGGAAAGAAAACTAACAGAAGCAATGAATTTGTAATCAGAGAAGGCAGCAAATTGTCTTATTTCCTTATTTGTTCTGATTGATGCATGAGTTTTTCTGGTGTGTATTGTGCATGCCCACAGTATTAAGATGATCTCGGTGCCAGAGAGTACAATCACTTCCATATAACTAATGTACTGTATGCTTTTGTACTTTGGACATTTTTGACAATTTGTAAACACTGATAACTTTTTATATTTGTTACATTCAGAAAATAATCTTTCAAATATATGTATTAATAAATATATCTTTATTCTGTCTTGTGATCTCTCCTGAAAGTTTTAACAGGGAAATCAAAACTTCAAAATAAACACCAGGTTCAAAGGATTTCAGACTCTCTTCAATGGGATGATATAAATGCCTTACATTTGCACACAAAAAGCAGTAGTGTATAAGCATGAAAACTTGTGCAATATGAGGCTCAGAAATAGTATTCCAGATGTATTAGGCATTAATTTTGTAGACATTATCAAAATGTAATGAGCAAAGTTATTTTTGAAAATAATAAACAAAAACCTAAAACTGTTCCTGTTGAAAATTGGATTTCTGTTCCTTTACCAGATATTTAACCTATTTAACAAGTTATAAGCAATAAAACATTTAAAATCTGTCCATTCATTTATCTGGTTATGTTGGAAGAAAGTTACAAACTCCTGTAGGCAGAAATTAATGTCTGCAAGTAAACAAGGGTAAATTTTGTTACAGTATACATGGACTAACTTTTAACTCTTGAAAAATTTTTTTTGGTAATATTCCTGATGCCCCGATGCAGTTTATTTTTTATATCCTCCACATTCTTTGTTCTATTTGGAGCAAAAAGAGTTCTGGGAGAACTAGCTACCCAATAAACCAAGGATTATTTTTTAGCATCTTAAAAAGGAGTTGATTAAATACATACTTTCCTGGGAGGTGGCTACTTTGAGAGGCATTTGTCTACACAGCAGAAAGCTTAATAATACAAAGTTTGTTGAAAGGAAATGAACTGAGGTTTCCTTATTTTTCAATAGATGGTGACAGTTTATCTCCTGACATTGTTTTCACATTTTAAATGAATTTTTCTGATGCTTCTTTAAATCCTCAAATAGAGCATAATGCAGGACTTCAGGGTCTCCAGCTGTAACAGCTCACACCAACAGTTCTTGGGGTTTTACCTCAAAGCATCATACTGTTTTAAGCTGACACTTATGCTTTGTCTTTTTTCTGTAATATTTTCTCTTTCAGAAGCTGTATGTTCATCAGGACATTGCACTGTAAGCAGAAAGCTGAGTCTGCTTTAAAATTGCTAAATGCTGGCTACATTTCCTTAGCTGAGGTTTCTGCTAAGAGAAATTCTGAGTAATTTAGGAATTTAAAACTGAGGCTAAAAAGAAACTATAAAATAAGGTTATTAGAGTTTGTAGAAAGACCAAAGTAGTCACTGGCCTTTTTTTTTTTTTTTTTTCTTTTTACAGTTATGACCCTGTTCCTTCAAAACACAAAAACGTATTTTGTTTGCTTAAAAATGAACATAATAACGATGTGCTTATAGGCTTGGATCTGAAGGCAACACTTTGGCAGATAACTAAAACAAGTCTTGAGCTGCTTTTTAGGTACATTTTGTGCAACAAGTATGATAACTATTGCAGCAAAATATATAATCAGTGCTCAGTACATTGTACATACATACTTGTATATTGTCAAGCCTTAAACATCAGATTTTGCAAGGCTACCCTAAATCTTAAGCACAATCCACAGAATATGTTAACAAATGCATCGAGCCATAGGAATAGCGCCAGTGGTTACTATCCTACGAGAAGTAGCTCAAGCTACAGTCATATAAGTTGAAAAACTAAGTCAGTTTCTGAAACAGTTGGGATAAAGAAAGAGCCATTCCTACTTACTGTCAAGGTGGCACGCATCACACCTACCTCATCCAAAAGGTACCAAGGAGGAGCTTTCATCAGTCAGCCAGCCTCCTGAGAGACCCCTTTTTTCCACCAGCTTGGATGGTTATCAGTGAAAAGTGAATTAGAAGACTGCAGACTGACATTTATAGTAAATTAAAAATTTACCTCTCTTATCCAAGCTGTGAAAAATTTTGAGTACAATCAGCATTTGGTTTCTACTACTATTTTCAAATGTATGAGCTGTCAGTGCTTTGAAACAGAAATGAATGGAATGGATTTTAAATAATGATTTTTAATGCAACGTAAGACTAAACTTTGTAAATAGTATTGGGTTTGGATCATAACAATTTCTGATAACTTGAGGATGACATGACAATCAATTAAATACCAGTTGAGCTGCTCCCTTCTTGTTTGTATTAGTATGTAACAGTGCTAATATATTTAAGGAAATTTCTTAAACTGTTACGTAAGTGCACAAAGAATCAGTTTGTACCAGTGATTGCTCCACCTATTCTGAAAAGAATCTAATGATGTAGGTGACTTGGGTATTAAGCACACCTGAACTATTTTATGATTGAAAGCTTCATTCATTTGAGGTAAGTTTAATAACAAATTATTTATTTTTACTTACTAAATAATTACTGTGGAAGCACAGATTTATAAAGCTGGCTAAAGACACTTATGGCTAAAGAACTAGTAATAGTTAAAAGTGCTGATAATTAAAACAGTAAGTTCACAGCCTCTTTTAACGATGTACAATGACAGTATGAACTGATATTGTATTGATTAAGTGACAGTTGCAACCAAATTAAATACAAAGCACTACAGATGTCTTTTTGTAAATATATGTAAAATGTAATAAATAGGAAAACATTAAGTAGTGATGTTGCTGCCTGGTTATTTTACATAATGATGCCTGAACAACTTTGTGTTACAGTTGTTAACATTATGGACAGTGATACTGGAGGGTAAGTAAGTGTCTTAAGAACAGAAGTGGAGCTGATTGTGCAGGGTTTCTGTTTAACTAGGGGACATGCCTAAAGAGGTGTTGTAACTGGAAAGGATGGAGAGTATTTGCACCACAATGCAATTTACCGCAGAAGAATCTTTCTTCCTGCATTGCATCTGAACTAATCTCTGGTACAAGTGAATATCTGCCCTTTATTTGAAATAATAGTATCCAGAATATCACTTTGGAGAAACTGCAATACTAATCTGTAATTTAAGGTAGGCATAATAGTGAAATGTAGCCCAGCTAGAGTCAAGCAATAAAAAGTTTTTACTTAATTGATGCTGCTCCCATTACAAAAATAAGCATCCACAGCACATTTATTTAATGTTTAAGTTACTTCATATTTTTACATAACCTGAAAAGAAAATATATTTATCCCACATACAGTAACAGTAAACAAGTGCATTATTTCAAACATTAAAAATAAATCTTTTAACCAAGTCTGTACAACAGATAAATAAAATTATATCTACAATACTTAAGTTGTGAAGAACAAAATAAAAATTATCCCTCAAACTCACAGTTCACCATTGCTCCTAATACTGGCATAGATGAAGGTTATGCATCCTATCCCCCACGACAGTGTTCACCTATACCATTTCTTTCAGCCATTCAAATGTACTGATCAAGGAGGTTAACTTTGCAAACACTGGAAGTAATGCACCCAAAGAACAAATAGCTGAGTATCTTTCCAATAGCTTCAAAATAGCTGGCAGACTTAGTAAAACTGCTGAATTTGGGGGAAGTGAATGATTTTTCTTTTTTATGATGAATGACTGGTCATTCTTTAAAGGAAATGGTTCTCCACCAAAAAAAAAGAAAAAGTCATTCTTTTCACACTTTTTTTTTTTGCACTCATTGGTGGCTGCAAATTTGAATTCAGTTTTTTAACTGGGATAAGATCAAACACATGTACACGACAGTACATACAGTACAGATTAGGATTCATATTGTTTATAATCATACATAATTGCACATATGCTTGGAAAACAATACTGTGCTCATGTTTTTGACTGCTAATAAGTAATCAGGAGAAGAGTAAAATGAAGAAGCAACTAGAGGTCAAACTATCACTTGAACTAAAACCACAAACAGCAAAGAAATGACTGTAACTTCACTGAATAAGTGGAACATAAATTACAGCTTGTCACTGCCACGCTGAAGGGCTACTTCTTTCAATTTTACTTTTTATGCTGAAGGAAAAGAGTTAATAAGAAAGATGGGAACTGCTAAAAAAGGATGGGAAAAAAGGTTCCTCCAAATGGCTCCAATCTCATTCCATTTGTAATTCTGAGATTCAACCACCTGCATGCAACAAGATGACTACTCAATTCCTCCTCCTCGTGATATCAACAGACTGACATGCATCCTTTTAAATGAAAATATTATTACAGGATAGAATATGGCACCAGTTCCCTAATGAGACCTAGTTCAAAGTTCCCTACAAACTCAGAGAGAGGTTCGAAGATCACCATTCCCCTGTTCTCCCGTTTCCTTAAGATCTGACAGAGTGGATATGATGGGATTTCATCTGACTGGAAAAGGTTAGAGGTTTTCCAAAAATTCTCCATCCTGAACTGAGTGTCTGAAAATTACTCATCTGTTTGTTCACTGGGATTGCAGTTCTCTGTACACATAGTTAAATAAATTAGTAGAAAATTTATGAAAAAATGCAAACAATTTTAGGGAGGGAAAAAAAAAAATCAAATTTTCTTTATAAAAAAATTTCACCTCAGAATTCACCATATTTGCTGAAAACATCTTAAATTTCTAAAAAAATCCCATAAAATATTATGTAAACTTGTGTATATTCTTAAATCACTGAATTGGTGATGACTTTTTATTTCCACGTATAAAGGGTTTCATATAATGTGTATTATCTCCACCCAAAATACTCCTTTCTAAACAAAAAATTACCATTTTGTTCAGAAGAATGCCCTGGTTTACCAGTAACTTCATGTTTCACATCAGCTAAAGGTGAGCATTAACGAAGGATCACAAGTTTGCTCTTTTTTGTTCCTTGATGAGAATGATTACAGCATGTGTTATGTATAGGTGGTACTCTAGTAACATCCACTCTTCATTCAACTGACCCAAGATAAAGTTAATTCCGTGATATGCACATGATATTGCTAAATGATTTAACTTCACTTCTTTCTTTGTGTCACGTTTAAACAGATATGTAAACAGAAACATACATCCAGTAGAAAAGACTCATTTTCACATGCAATTCTGTACAGTGCATTCTTGTTTCTCAGATTATTTGAGAAGGCTGTTTCCACACAAAATGTGTACATTTGCGCTATATACATTTTCAACAAACTTAATTTAAATGTCTTCTTGTACTTCCAGTTGAGAATTTTTGTTCAGGCAGACACAAAGTAAACCTGAAGAAAGTTTCCAAGAATCTTTGCAAGTTAATGCCTTGACTGATCTTGCATTGCTGAGAAAAGGAGTAGTCCAGAAAAAAATCCAGCTATGCATAGCAACCTTTTCAGCAGAGTTGAGTTATCTTTAGGAACCACAATCTGTGCTAGATCATTAGTGATCTGAGAAATCTCATGTGCCACACACACAAATATAAAAGTGCTGACAAGAACATTAAACATTGGATATCCAGGAATGAGCACCAAGATCCCCTTTGTATCTGCTGCCAGCCAAATATGGTATTGGCAAATGAAAAGCTGAAAGAAAAAAAGGGTGTCTTTAATAATACTTATCTCTACATATTTTTACTTATATAAAAACATACCATTATTACTATTGCATCAACTGATACACTGTCCTTCTGCTTAAGTCAGACATTTATGATTAAATAATGTACTTTGAGGAGCTGTTTTCCACATGTCTTTGCTACAAGACAAAACTATTAGTCTGTTACAATACAATGGGTTTGCTTAGCTCCTAACCAAATACAGCATAGGGGAGCATCGTTTACATTATGTCAAAACAGATGAGGAATATGCCTCCACTCAGTTACTGTACATCTGGTTAGGGACTGAACTAACAAGCTTGCAAATAAAAGCTAATGCTTCAACTGCTGATGAATGCAAAGCACCTTAAAGTTCACTAGGAATCAGAACAGTGAAAATGTGATCCTTTTAAAAAAATTCAAAATCATGTACTACATATACATTGTATTACGAGTTTCTCATGTAAGTTCCTTTCCCTTTTTAAAATATATTTTAGTAATACAATGAAATTAAACATTTAATTTTACTAAAGAGCAAATAAAATGGAAAGCAAGATAATTCCTACTGTTTCAAAATTACACTCAATGGAACAAGATAACATTTCCACTAAGAAGGGTTTTGTTTGTAAAGTTACATTTGTTTATTAATGCAGGAAAGCCTTCTAGAGCAAACACATTTATAAGTGTACTTATACTAGTCAGTATAATTCATGCTGATTCTTCAACTGGCTTAAACTTTTATCTTCCAACTGCATACACGCCACACTTACTCCAGCATTAAATCCCCTCTCTCACAACCCTGAACTCCCACCCAAAACAGCGTAAGAAATAAGTTTGCTACTGTGAGACTGCTATTTCAGCTATGATTTTTAAGTGTAGATGGAAGCTACAAAGCTAAAAGAGGTCAAACACAACAGCATTGTATTAAATAAGCCAATAAATGTTTTCACTATTTATGTGTTATACTACAATTTAGATAATAAAACCACCTTACATTTCTAAGTTTCAATTCACTGTACTTCTGATCATTCTACTTACCTCTAGAGAAATTTTGCCAAACCAGGCAAAGAACGAGCTATACACAGATCGGACATATCCAGGAATGTTCCTGATGAGGATGAAAGCTAAAATCTTTTTTAAAAAAAGAAGTAAAAAATAGTGACTGTGGATGACAAGTAGATTACACATACACACACACAAAAGGTTTATTCATTTTCATTGTCTAAAGTGAAGGGCATCATGCATTAAATTTTCTTTAAAATCTAATAAATATATAAACCAAACAAAAAAATCCATGTAGTTTATACTTAACAAAGTAGGTCTTGAAATTGCAAGTCTCTTACACACATTGTTATAGCATAGCAAGTCACATTTACATCTTCAGTAGAATCACGGCCTTGATGTTGATAGACACTACTATACACTTACTAGGCATGGTCACAAAACATGTTGTACCATGCTAGCCTAAAATGAAGGTGGCAACAAATTTGAATTAACCCTCATTTTTTAAAGAGAGGGTGTCAAGATGGACAAATTAATACTAAAAAATTGGCACACATGCTGCCCCTCAAGAAAGCAGGACAAACTATTAAAAAAAAAGAAACAGAGAAGGAACAGAATCAGACAGCTGGGGTATAGTGGGGCAGGGCACACAGTAAAAGGAAAATCTAAATTTAAGAAAACCACATGCATGCCCCTGTGGCCCACCTCTTCTCTGCCTAAAAGTGACTATAGGGTCCCATAGCTTGCTTCCTACACTAGTACCTCCCAAACACTCATGGTTCCCTACCCTACAGCTTTCTTCTTTTTCACTGCTATGCAATTAGTCAAAATTTCAGTTTGGACTTAAACAGTGCATATGAAACCTACCCTAAGGACATCAAAGTTAATCAAAAGCATAATCACAGTATGTGATTTCAGTGCTTAAAGGAATGAAAAACAGCAAGCAATGTAGTTCAACCATTTTTCACTTTCAGACACAAGAATGAAGCTCAATATCTGACATGTCATGCTCAAGCAAAAATATATTTAAAAATAATTTTTAAAAAAGCCCAAACAAGAACAGACTAGATTCTGTCACTGTAAGAAAAAGGACTATAATTATAATTACCTGTACCACAGAGACAGAAGGATGTAGTTCATTGCACTCTGTCTTGTTTTTACAGCTACTAGCCCAAATAGAGTAGGTCTAAAAGATATAAAAATTAATCAGTGTAGCAATTATATGTAACATTTAAAAATGAAACAAGAGGTAAGCTATTTTGAAGTGCTTCAGCAGTAGTTGGTTCACTAAGATGTGGGACAGTAATAGAAAAAAAACACATTGTGCTTAGTTTTGTGTTTCTCAAATTCTTTGCAACTGACAAATACCATACTTGTTCACACCCTAAAATACAGGCATAGTGTTGACAATTTTTTCATCACAAATAGGTAAGCAATGAAGAATGAAGAGCTGCATTATCTACCATGTAATTTCTATGATCCAATTTTCTTCTAACCTTTGCAATGAACTAAAAGAGTGAGTGATGATGTTTTCATATACAGTTGACTGAGAGGAAAAATATTTCAGTGAGTAGACAGGTAGGGCTGTGCACAAAAACACAGCTGAAATACCACCAGATCAAGATTTTATTTTTTAAAGCAAATTTTTTTTATTTTCTTAAACAAGAACTTCAGAAAACTTATTCTATAGAGATTTACAAACCTGATTATACTAGTATACTAGGTACGTACCAAAAAGGATACAATTGAAATAAATAATAAAACATTAGAAACTCTGTTGGAGAAAAGAGGATCTCCCTTTCCTTCTGATATCATCTGATGTTTCTGCAATGCCAGATAAATAAAAGCAAACAGCATCCCATAAAAAACCACCTGTAAAAGACAAACAGAATACAATGAGTGTTTCATGGCCTTTACAAGTACTTCAGGTACAAACTCTTAACAGAAATGCTACAGGATAAACTATTTGTAATACCAAAGCTCAGGTGTCAAAAGGTCCTTTCCCAGATTTACTGAAGCAAACAAAAAGAGGCTTTCTACACTAGATTGTCATAAGCTGCATTTTTAACTCAACTCAAAAACTACAAATAAAGTACTCTTACTAATGCTTCACAGAGCATTAAAGACACCACAATGAAATTTCAAGAAGCTTTCAAGTACCTACTATCCCCTCTGCAATCTATGCCAGCATTGAAAAGGTCTTTCTCTGGGGAAAAACCATGAGTCTCTGGCCTTCTCCCAATTTGGCAGGTGAAAACATTCAAGAAGCACTACAAGTGCTTCCCTCTCTCACAGATACAATTCTTCAGAGTGTTTTATGATCTTATGCCAAGTTCTCATTAGCTAGCAACACGATGCTGTTTCAGGCCCATGTGGTGCATGTCTTCTGTATTTATTTTGGGACTTCCTCTTTAGTGGCATTAGAGAACACACACTATTCACAAGCAACAGATCTCCAAGTCTGAAATGTCACAACGCAGTGTGTGCTGCTGATGGGAGCAGCCCAGGATGTGACAACTGTGTGCTCCACAAATTTCAGTTACTGAAGACCTCCAGAGGGAGAAGCCTGCAAGTGCTCCCATTAAGGTTAGCATATGAATGCTCCCGTCTTAGAAACTCCACTTATCTTACCAAGACAACAAAAAAAAGACCAGTGTCTGCCTGTTCTATTCCCCTATGTTGTAGGGTCAGTAACTGGAAAGAAAGCACTTTCCCACTGGAAAACGATTTCAAAATATGTGCAAGAATAGTCTGGTTTGGGCATCAAGACCCTGATTTTAAAAGTGCTTTAAAGGTTACCTTAAAAGACATACATCCTTAACTGATACAACTTTCAAAAAATATTATTAAGAAAGCCACCACAATAATTTGCCTTGTATTTCAATAGCCTGAAGTGCTACAGGTGTTAAGTTTTCACAGTAAAATTTTTGAGAAAAGACTAATCTAGGTCACTTTATGACTTTATTTTTTAAAAGCAAACTAAGCAGGATCCAGCAGCACATAAATCAACAGCCATCTTTTAAGCAAGGCTTTGACAGACATTTGCAGAAGTAAGGTGGATGCAGCTTAGTCTTCTATTAAACAATCCACTGGGACAAACTTCTGCTTTCTCTGGAGGAAAGGAAAACAACCCACCCTCCCCCAGATTAAAAAATACACTTAAAAGGCCAGTATAAATTTATGCAAATGTTACATACATAGCGATCCAACTTCCACCTAAACCACCATTCATAGACATTCCCATTCAGCTCAAAACACTTGGACAGTGGCCAAAAAGAAAATATCTTCTCAAATGCACCCTGTAAAAAATAAACACGGCAAAAGCATTAACACGGATGTCAACCATATTTACTAAGTTTAAATCAATATGCTGTCTTTTAATATTATCGCATCCCTATTTCACTAGCTACATGGCATTACCAAAATAACAGGCTTCCTTAGAAGGCACTCTCCCCCCTCCCCCCCAAAAGAAAAAAAACCCAACAAAAATACTTCTTCAGATGAGAGAGGGTTTCAGTTTTGCTTCCCATAAAGGTATTGGCACGCCTTCTATTTTGTACTGCAGGCTTAAAGGGAGATATCCGCTGGTGTGTTGGGATAACGAATGCATACTCCACAGAAGACTACAGTTCAACAGGCTTAAAACCAATGAGGGATTAAACCCCACCCCGCCCCCGTAAAATCCTAGAGTGACAAACTCTGCGCTTACTTCTGTCAGCTATACTTACAGCATGCAGTAAGTCACTAATGTAGCATGAGAACCAGTCTTTTGATAAGTTATCAAAGACAACACCAGGTCTCCGAGAGACACAAATCTTCATGTAACTGTATCACCAGATGCTAGCAAAACCCAGTAACTTTAAGCACATCAGAAAAACCCCACCCCAAAACCAAAGCATAGACCTTTGTATTTATCACAATTGTAGTATACTGAAAACATGTCAAGCAATACAAACGAGTAAGATAGAGAATTGTGTTTTTTCCAGCATCCACACCAATTCAAATATGAAAAGAAACTGAAAGGTTCAATTTTTTCTCTTCTGTATTTATGATACAGGAGCAAATATACAAGTTATGAGGACATTAAAAAGTAGAGAAAGATAATATACCCTTAGGTTGTTAAGGATCAAAATAGTCAAAATTTACAAACCTGAGAATACGACAGAAAATATATACATGTCAGTAAGCAAATCAGTTTCAGCAGTAAACCAAAGTGCCATAAGCAGTTCCCTGAGGAAGAAATAAATTAATCAGTATACAGTCATCAATTTTTCAATAGCAAAACCCAGGACACATTAAATAATAATTGCCAATTATTTAGTGTAGTTATGCTTAGTAATAGACACATTAATAAATAAATGTTCAAGTATTACCAGCAATATTTTATCACTATCTACATTTACGTATTAAATTTTACTTTAAGCAATTAAAATAAACATTCATAGTAATTAACAACCTATTAATCCTAAATTAATCCTCATGTCTAAAACAGGGTCAACATACATAGAGAAAGAAGAGAATTTAGGTGTTCAAACAGAAACACTATTTTAAAGCCTCTCCTTTCCCAAACACTCTGCACAGGCAGTCCTTATTCTAGTTGAATGTAAATAAATAAATAAAACAAAATGCCCAACAGCTTTTGTCATGTGAAATAAGTACAGCATGTATTATTAAACTTTGAGGTACCAGTTGTATTCTAAAGCTCAACAGCAGGCCATTAGGGACAAGTATCTTGTTAAGCGAAGCCTGAGAAACTGTTCCTCAAAGCTGTCGACTGATACTAAGCTCTACCCAAGCCTCAACATTGCAACCAAAATCATCTCCCTCTCTCACCATATAAATTGGCAGCTGCAAACAGGGGCATAAGCAAGTGAAAGTTGTCATTGAAAGATTTTCTAGTTTCACAGTACACTATTGCTCCTAAGTACACAATAGTCATTTTTCTGTATCTGGAACAGAAGTGCCTTTGTAGAAAAACAAAGTAATATTGGAGCTGTTTGGCTTCGAGGCATCTTGTAAAACTACTCTCTAATTATGTTTTTGGCAGCATCTATTCCTAGCATGCATTTGGTATATTTCATTATCATATCTGCAGACTATAAAATTTGGAAATTACTCCATCAATAGGGAAGGAGGATCTAAGACTCTTAATGTTTTAGTTCTAATTTAGGTGAATTAAATAATAAGCATTTACCACATGATGACAGCTTTTCAATGAACTGAAAATGCATAAAATAAACTGAGATTTCACTTCAATTTTTATTTAAAATATCTGTATCACAAGACATACTTCTAATAGTTTACTTAATCTAAGATACTAAGATAACAAATCCCATGTTCTTAATTGGCAGGATATGGCAGAATTGGTGCTCAAGATGGATAAGACATACTGGCAATGCAGAATGGGAAAGTCTAAAAGCTCACTGTTCATGATGTACTCATTGGTACACCACAGCAACAATCTCAGCTAGCATAGATAGTGTAACCTATATTTTTAGTTTGCATTCACTAATATTACAACTCTTGATAAAACACATTTCTGATGGTCAAAGCCTATTAAAAAGTATTCTAATATGACTGTAACCAGAGACAGAGTTTAGTTATCAGCTGTTACATTTTTCAACGGACATATAATTCATCCATGACAAACTGCATTTCTGTGAACAGCCGTTTAACATATTTTGACTATGTTACAAAGAGACTGAGATCTACTAACAATACCACTTCTCTGTGTAACATGCAAATGCTTTCTAGCAGAAAGAAAAAAAAAAATCTTACCATTTGCTTTCTTCTGGACTATCTGAGGCCATATAGCTAAGGTGGCATAAATGATCATAAACCAGACAGTGACTAATGGCACAAAGTAGTAGAACTGGTAAGGTCGGTCCATCACTATGCACAGTACCACAACCAAGAAATTGAGACGAAATAAAACCTGGAGGGTGTCAGAGGAGAGAAGGGTATATAAACTGGGAGGCAAAGCTGAGAGAGACAGGGGACATGTTTCTTTAGCACTATATGAAAATATCTATGTATTTTACATCTCACATGCTGATTATATTTCAGTTGAAACACGGATGAGTATCGCGGGGAACATCAACAATGCAATATAAGACTGCAGGCTGGTTATGTAGTACTGGAATTGTCCTACACTGGCCTACTTGGGTAGAGATAGCAATGAAAATAGGGTAAACCAGAACTATTTCCCAGGCTGGGGACTGAGTATTCCAGTTGCTGGATGCTGTTAAAGCCTCTCTGCTTTCACTCCCATAGCTACCTGGGCTAGCACATTTAAAGCTAGGGTAATGTCATTACCAGTGCTGCAGTTAGGCTGTAGACTGTAAGCATGTTCAATAAGCAAGATGACTGGAGTTGTATGACAATATAATACTTAACAGCAATAAAAGTTATATTTTTTCTTGATTTTTTAAACTGCTACAGCACACACTGCAAAACCTGGGAGTGAAACCACAAAAATAGGTATGTTCTCCAGTACTGTTATGGTGCGAAAATTTATTTTCTTTATTAACAAATGTAGGCTCCAATACAGTCTTGGGGAGCCTGCCTGGATCATTACTTATATATTGCTATATACTGTAAATTGCTATTGCAATGAAAACTCCATTGCTATGTATTGGAAAATATTTGTCTTGATATTTTAAAGCCTACATACTTACATTTTTTACATTGTAAGTATCATTTATATGCCATATGTTTGTATTAGATAAACACTACCAATTAAACAGGACAGATTACATAGAAACAATAGCCACTTTCAATGCGCAAACCTTGGTTAAGTAACCTGATATCACATTATTTAGGGAGTACAGGTATATTATGGATATTGTGTTATCTGAACAAATTTCTTTATAAAAACGGTGAGTAGGTATTCTTACCTGACACACTCTGTATACACCAAAGTCCCCTTTTATCCAAAAATATGAGAAGTGCCCATAACCTGTTTGGAACAGATACGCAGCAACCAGAACTCGAATGTGCATGTACACAGGCAAAAACTGTTGAGAAAAATAAAGTACCTTTTATAAATTGCCATGTAAATGCTTCTGGCTTTCCTTTTTCCCCCCCTATCTTATGCTTTTTCTGCATTGCGGTAAATCACGTTTAACTAAGAAAGAAACAGTATGCTACATTTCCCTGTTTCTTACTAAGCTGTTTTGATGCCCTAACCTCTCTGATATTAAAATGAATTTCTTCTATTTATTACTCTACACTTTCCATATTTCATTACCAGTTAAGGGAGACTTAAGAATGGCTCTTTGAAAGTTTACATTCAGCAGTTTCAAGTTCAGAACATAAAAAAGAAGTGTTGCTAGCAATTAAAAATAAATTAACATAATATTCTACATGGAGGAAACAAGTATATTTTTTCACTGGTTAAGTAATGCATAAAATGTTCTTATCAATAAAATCCACACTTAAACAGAGAGAAAAACTAATTCAGCTAATACCATTTTTAAAACTACGGGAACAATAGCATTAGTTATTCATTCTATTCAATTCTAATACACATTTGCACTCTTTCTTTTGAAGTAACATACCCAAATTGCATTCCCACTTAAAAAAATGATGAAATTCAAATAACTTACAGTGCTTGCTCCAGAGATATGATAAATCAAAATAACAAGTTGCATCCAGCCCTTCCATTCATCAGTCTGTTCTCTATTTAACACTTTAGTCTAATGCAAAACAAAACAAGAGTGTTGCTATTCCAAAAAGTACAACGAACATCTACAAAATGAGGAGAAAAAGTTCAAAACAATAAATGACTTTATGGGTAAATAGGTCTCAATTGTAAAAGCCTTCTGTCTAGTGGACACAGGTCTACCAGATTTTAACATCATCTACACTCTCTTGTATCAAAGCTATGCTCACTTCCAGTTTGACTATGACAATGGCTCAAAGCACTCATAGCCATATGCTTTCAAAAAGCTTTTGCATCTAATTCCATGCAAACATTATATTGCTTGTGAGTGCATTTTTTGCAGATGAGTCATACTGACTTTGAAAATTTAACTTTCAATACTTAGCAATTAGTTATTTACAATCAAACTGGGAAACAACATTATAAGCTGGATGTCAACATGATCATTACCTCTTTGGTATTTTCGGTATAAAATACCCCCAAAACCAAGATATAGATGATTGGTATGAAGAAAGATGAATGTGTATAAAATTTATTTTCCTTCATGAAAAGATTTGCTCTGTCACATAGATAAAAATAGGTCATGATTAGACCAAGTTTGCAGAAGGAGTGCAAGAGCATCTCTAAAGTAGAAACATTAGGAGTGCTGATGGCAGGTTTCTTCTCCTCTCCACTTTCCAAATCAGTGCATGATTTGTTCTTCCGATAATTATTCCGATGAATTAAATTGATAATTAAATATCCAATAATGGACAAAGTAAAGAAACAGAAAGCTAATTTCTGTATCAGAGTGAGAGGAGGCTGAGGCTGGCAGCAGGAGCCATCAATGGGCTTCATTATCTTATTGCAGTAGACATTCATAAGAATCATCGCATTCTGTCAAAGAAATATGCAGTTTTGTCAATTAATCTCTAATTAAAAAGTTAACATTTTAATCATAAGCACTTTTATTCTAGATCATGCATTGACATAAAACATATGCTATTCTCACTTATCATTACATGGATAAAATTTCACAGTACCCCCATATACCTAGTTGCATTCAACAGTACAGTCAAAACATCCCTTCCAAGCAGGAAACCCTTGAGCTTCTTGAGGTAAGCAAAAAGACCTAATCCTAATCCTTACAACAGAAGGGTTCTCTCTACTGGCTGTAAAAGGAGCTATAAAGAGCTAAATGGACTATAAATGAAAAACAGCTCACAGACTTGGGTCCTAAAGGGGCACAGTAATGAAGGTCTCTAAAACATGACAATGCAACTGAAACCCATGGTGAGATGGTATTTAGTTCATCCAGTACTTGAAAGCAACTGAAACCTGCAAAGGAGTGGAACTAAAAGTGACACGGCGGGAGAGCTCTTTCACAAGAAAGGCAGACTGACAAAGCTCAGAGGGGCTCACTGCATGCATATATATATTGCTAGGTTAAAGATAAAATAAGAAATAAAGTCAGTGGCACTCCATGCAACCAGGAAGGTGGCTATTGTGTGTTTTCTTATCCTTTTCATACTCCTTACTAAACAAAATTATACGGGCACATAGGGGAAAATTTAAGACTTATTTCTTAGCACTGCTTTACAAATCATTATCATCCTAACTCATTCATGCAGATGAAGGCACAAAGTTTGCACTCAGGATCTAAAAGATTTAGCGGATTAACAGCTATTTCAAAATAGCTACGCACTAGTGTGTTTGCTGTTACGTTTTTTAAACATCCTATATAACTGATTGCCCTCCCACCTATTGGGATCCTCTGAACGAAACTTCCTGAAGAACATGCAGGTCTTCATTACATTCATATCGTCTGCCATTTCAGAACATTCACTTAAAATCTTGTTTTACTATTAGTACTTTTTACTGTTGACCAGTGATAAAAACACTTACTGTATCTCTGCTTGATTCAGGGAGATGCAGGCCATCTGCAGACTTCATGATAGTTTCTTGTGCTATCAATTTTGATACACTGAAGACTTTAACTTTAGCTTTAGAATTTCGGGAACTACTGTTCAGAATACGAACAGCTGCTTCATTATAAGCATCTATTTTCTCATTAGTGATCATTTTCCGACTTTCACTCAGCATATCTTCATAAACAGGATCTGAATTTGAAAGGACAAAGAACGAGCACATTAATCTTCTACTTGACAAATGCATTTGCTTAGCCCAAGTTGCACAGGCTACTTTCATTTAGGTAGTCACAACTGTTTAATGGTATAGAAAAAATGTGCAGCAAGGAATGAGTGACTGTTACAGTGACTAGAGTTTATGATGAAATGTTCATATCGCCATTCCCTAGTCATGCATATGTACCTATAGATTAGAAAGCTTTGCCAGACATAAATGCCTGTTTAATTTCCCCAAACCCATGAAAAGCATATAATGCTGGAGTGCAGAGCTGCTTATGCCTTCTCTTACTAATGGAATCCCCCAAGGAAAGACTCCAAAGCCAAGAGGACAGAAGTTAGGCAGCAGAATAGACACATGGAAAAAAATTAAAAATCAGAAACCCTCTAGCTACTGCAGAAGAAACCAGCTTCTTATTTCTCTAAGTCATAATCCATAAGCATATTACACTTGCTCCTGTTGATTCCAGTTTAACTGATGGCAGAATCTCAGTTTTTCAGAAGAATGGAACACCATTTAATTGCCTGCAGGCTTCAGAAATTATACAGAGCTTAACACAAAGCTATACGGGGTTCTAGATCAAAAGGTCAACTAAAGACCAATAAGGTGCTCTGAAAAGCTGCTGATGTTCATAACTGGTGAAACACATTCTACAAACTGTAAGTGGATTTACTTTAGCTACCTCATGCTCACTTTTGGACAATTAATGCCTAGACAACTCTATGTATACAGACTGCTCATCTTTTTATTTCTTCCATTAAAGAGCTCAGAGATTACTTAAATGGACAGGATCTTTATCAACAGAATGGTGGGATGTGTCTGACACCTAATTTCTTCTGTTATAGATAAACATGGTTTTGAAACAAATGCGAGAAGATTAATCTGTTGATTCAGGTTAACATCTAGAACCATCTTTGATAGCAACTTGGATGTGACTGTAAGTGTACAGCTGGGTGTATTCCTATCAGAGCTCAAAATCTGCCTATATTTCTAACTGAGGTGATGATAATCTAAAATGCTATTTTCTATGGCAGATAAATCAGTAGCACATTCTACCTATGAGCTCATTGTTCAGTGTCAGGGACATACTTTAGTTTTATTGAAAAAAAGGAAAAGAATGTAAGCTTGGTGCCTGTCGTGGTTTAACCCCAGCCAGCAACTAAGCACCACGCAGCCGCTCACTCACTCCCCCCCCACCCAGTGGGATGGGGGAGAAAATCGGGAAAAAGAAGCAAAACCCACGGGTTGAGATAAGAACAGTTTAATAGAACAGAAAAGAAGAAACGGATAATGATAATGATAACACTAATAAAATGACAACAGCAATAATGAAAGGATTGGAATGTACAAATGATGCGTAGTGCAATTGCTCACCACCCGCCGACCGGCACCCAGCAAGTCCCTGAGCGGCAATTCCCCGCCCCAACTTCCCAGTTCCTATACTAGATGGGACGTCCCATGGTATGGAATACCCTGTTGGCCAGTCTGGGTCAGCTGCCCTGGCTGTGTCCTGTGCCAACTTCTTGTGCCCCTCCAGCTTTCTCACTGGCTGGGCATGAGAAGCTGAAAAATCCTTGACATTAGTCTAAACACTACTAGCAACAACTGAAACCATCAGTGTGTTATCAACATTCTTCACATACTGAACTCAAAACATAGCACTGTACCAGCTACTAGGAAGACAGTTAACTCTATCCCAGCTGAAACTAGGACAGTGCCATAATAAAAATCTCACAGACTCATTGTGAACCATGGTTTCTGGCTCCTAATCTTAACTCATCTGTGCTCAGTGTACAGAAGCAAGTTTCATTCTAGACACATAAATTCTCTATATTCTCTAGAATATGTCTATTCATTCCAACCACACAGAGAGGATGCACTTGTTGCACCCCTCCTATTATTTATGTAATCTGAAAATTTAATAGAACAGAAACACAGGAATACAGCTGTTTTATGCACTTGTGTTCTTGACTCCCAGGAGGTATATATGGAGTACAGCACAGGGAAAATAGACCTGGCTTATTGAGTCTGAGAGTAAGCTAACAAAGAATTAAGAGTTCAGAAGGCAAAAGATTTTCCTGAGAGAGCTTTAAAATCTCCATCACTAGTAACAGCTAGTTAGGTACCAGCTAGTTAAGGTTGCAAGAATGGCCAGATTGGAATTCAACCAGCACCCTTCTTACTCTGCAAGTAAGCAGTATGTACGAAGTTTTCCACATCCCACAAGATAAAGATTCAACAGACAGTGACAGTACAAATTCTTACCTACTGTTTGTTACTTTACCTTGTAAGACCCAGTAAACATCACTACTTTTTGCTAACTTTTCCAAAAGAGGTGCAATTGAAGTGATATTGATTTTATACTGTGTGAGGGCTTCATTGCTGCCATTGTGAATCTTGATAGACCACTGGAGAAATAAAGAAAGAGATCAGAACCCGTACGTCTGAGGACACTTAATTAACTGATTCCATTGCTCTGTTAGTAGCTATTTTTCGTTGTCTCTATAAAGCTAGATTATTTCTTTAGTCTTTGCTTTTAAAGTGCTAAAAATTTTCTTTTGGACTAATCAGCTGTCTAGACAGATAATTACATTCAAACAGACCATTTAAATGTGGAGTATGTAATATTCAACGTATATTTGATTTTTCATAAATTAAATGATGCAAAGTGTTTTAATTAAAAGCCCCTTGACTCTGAACAACGATGAAGTAGCAAAGCCAGTCACATTATATAAAAGTCATGGCCAATACAGTCCACTTTACTCTAGGAAAACTGACCACAGCAAGAGATGCGTGCAAGCAAAACTTGACGGTGGTATTGAGATCCAATATTTCCATCTGTTTTGCAGACATCCACAAAGAAAAAAAGAAAAAAAAAAGAAAAGAAAAAGAGCCATCTTAATTTCTGATTTAATTTTCTACACGTAATGATTGGGAGAATGCTATAGCAGGGCCTGTTGTGATAGCACAAGGGGTAATGGTTTTAAACTAAAAAAGGGTAGATTTAGGCTAGATATAAGGAAGAAATTTTTTATGAGGGTGGTGAAACACTGGAACAGGTTGCCCAGAGAGGTGGTAGATGCCCCATCCCTGGAAACATTCAAGGTTAGGTTGGACGGGGCTCTGAGTAACCTCATCTAGTTGAAGATGTGCCTGCCCATGGCAGGGGGCTTGGACTAGGTGACCTTTAAAGGTCCCTTTCAACCCAAACTATTCTATGATTCTATTCTATAGCCACCCAAGAATTTCTCCTAACTTCTAAAGAGAATTTCCCACACTGTAGGAAAAATAGATTTAGCATTTTTTTTAAAGTATTACTGTATCTATACTGATTTAGTAAAAATCTGTAAAAAAAAAAATTATCCTGAATATAGTGAAATCTCTAGTTATTTCTAAATATCTACATAAAAATTTTGATGTAGGCCAAGTACACTGATTAATCCACTTCCTGAGAATATTACTGAATGTAAATGAATAGTTCATGAAACCAAGTAACATGCAGCTGCTCTGAGAACTCACACTCTTGAAAAAAAGCAGTTTCTCCCAGTAGCTAAATCTTTACTCATTAAATACCTACAGTATTTAAACAGACATTTTAAGCAGCTTATTCTATTCAACAGGAAGTCAGGAACCAAGGAGAAGAGCACTGTAGTGACATTCTCAGAGCATCTCCTCTTCCCCAAATAAGCAAGCAACTGAGTTTTGTACTAGCTGGAGCTTCTCCAGCTTATGAGACTTTACATCTATTCATAAACTGTTACGCAGTTGACATCTTAAGACAGACATGTCCAGACCAAAGTAGCATGACCAAATCAAGAGCTAAGTTAAAGATACAGGCAAGTTTCAAAATGCTGACAAGTCCAAGGGCACACACCAGTTTAATCTAGTAGCAGGCTACCACACTAGTGCTATCCATGGTAATGTTGCTGATGCGCCAGATTTTTGAAGCACTTTATTTTTCTGCAAGTCCCTTAAAATAGGGGATGTTCATCTTTGGCCAACTCTAGGTATCGCTATTAATGTTTTGTGTAAATGTATTGGTGTTATAAAGAGCTGAGCATCACATGCATATTCTTGGTTCGTATCTCCTGCTGTCCACAAAGGACAATAAGCTATGGCTAATGTATATATATCAGTAAAAAAAACGATTTAGCTAAGAGTTCTGTAGTTTTGCAACCTGACCTTCTGCATGCCAAAACACTATCCGTATATAATGGCATTTTCTGTGTGAAATACAATGACTCATGCTAGCAAGACATGCTAGATTCTCAGACTGAGAAGAGATATTCTAGGCTTACTAAGATTCCTAAAGCTCAAATATTTATGTGGATCCTACAGAGGAAGAGAACTTAGGGGGTTTACCTGTAAGGAAACAGAGGATTTCTGATCCCTCAGGAAATGTGTGGAGGTCTGCATACACATATGACCCTCCCCTAAAACTGGCAGAATTCACCCTAGATTGACATGCCCAGGAGCTTCCAGATTGGTAGAATGCCTGGACTGTCTCTAAACCAAACTGCTTTCAAAGGATTTTGTTTAAAAAGGAACACATTCTTCCCTCTCTACATTTGAGTTGGTATGAAAGTGTAACAGTTAATTCCTTTCAAATTCCAGTTCCAAATTATTTGGAAGTAAAGGACATTAAATGTGGAATTAATGACATAAGCAGTTGTTTGATTCTTGACTCCCAGTACCAGCCAACTACTGGAATAGACTATTTAGGTGGGGGCTGTTGTATTCCGCCCCGGAAGTTTTAAAGAATTGCTTGACTCTTGTCAAGTGCAACACAGGTATAACTGATCCTGCTTTGTGGCAAACTGATGGGTTAGGAGACCTCTTCAGGTCCTTGTCAGCCCTGTTTTCTGTGACGCTGCTGCCCATAGCAGTGGTGGAAACTTCCAGTGGAACAAGATTCGGGAAGCACAATCTCTTTGGTTGTTGAATCGTTCATGTAAAATTCAGGGGTTTGCCCATATAAGTCTAAAAGCAATATGTGCGCTCAAAAAGAGCATTCCAGATTGCGCCATGCTCAAAAGCAGTATTTTGTGACTGAAAAGAGTTTATTAAAAATGCATCTTAGTTAGTATGCAAGTACTTTTACTTAACTTTTTAAATTAATAATCTGCTTTTAAACAAAGCTACTTTATTAGCTAGGTTCAAGCTAATCAATGCTTATCAACCAGTATTGCTGCCAAAAAGCAAGTACTGTACATTGCACAGCTATAATAAAATATACCCGATATTTTAGAACTACTTGTTTTAATAACAAATTCACTGAGAGTATATTTTTTATTATAAATTGGGTTTAACAACTTTGTCATGTAACCAACTTGAAAGCATAAAAATTATGCTACTAGAACTTCTTTCTTTACTAAAATGCCCCATAGATGTATAACTTACCGTGGCAGCTCCTGCTACAATTATATGAGGTTTTGCCACAGAACCCTAAAGACACAAAGAAAGAGAAATTAGTTTTAACATATTCACAAATTATTATTATAGTGAGCAGGTTAATTAAGACTCGTATCTTAATTAACTGTGACTCGTCCATCAGTTAATGGTTACAAAAGAATAGATTGCAGATATATTACAGAGAACATCAACTTGTGATATACCAGAATTTTCACATAACAGAATCTGCAACCATTATCAATTTAGCAGCATAAGTTCTCCTTACAAGCCATCTAAACATCTTCTCTGAAGGTCAAGTAAACTGTAGATCACACTACTGAAGTACTTTTTCCCTCAGTGTCTCTCAGCATTGTCAAACATCTCTTTGAGCTGTTGTACTGACATGACAGAACAGAAAGTTGCTGCCCCAGGGGTCTGAAAGTTACGTCTAGGACAAGGAACAGAATATGTACTCAAACAGAAGAGTACAAGGAAACAAACAGTGCTGACCACCTCAGTACAAGTTTTGCCTTGGCAGAGCAAGGGTTTAGCAGCTCTCATTTTTTTGTAGTAATCACAGAAAAGCAAATGATAACTTTCACTATCTTTATGGAAGGTGTTGTGCAAGAATGACCAACAGGGTAGCAGAAGAATCACCGGGGGACTTTACTAAATAACTCCAGGCTATTTAAAGGTCAACAAAGGAAGAAGCACGAAAAATTTAGTTGCCAACCTGTAAACATATTACTCCTTATCAGAATTACACACATAATTTTATGCTGAATAACATGACAAACTGTATCATAACTGTAATGTAAAATTACTATGTAACTTCAGGGAAATATTGAAAAAACAGAAAAAATCAAGGCATTCTTGACTTTCCAAATTGCCTTTGTCCTTCAGTTTGGAACACTCAAATTAACGTAAATATAGAATCATAGCATATCTCAAGTTGGAAGGGACGCATAAGGATCAAAAATGTTTGGTCACATGAAGGTGGAGCCATCGCAGACACAGAGGAAGCAAAACACCAAATCAGAGTGAAATCCTTTCAGCTCTTAATAGGATGAATCAACCTGCTCCTAGGAAATAGTTTTTTTCTGGTTTGGTTTGGGGTTTTTTTGGCCCAAGGGAAGCCATCCTGGGGAGACGAGGAGATGCCCAGAAACATATACACCAGTAAACATCCTCCTTTCATTATTCTGATGTCAAATTTCAGGTCTCTGGTACATAACTAACTGAATGTATGCGATATGCTGCAGTTGCTGGACTCCTAGTAATTACACTTGTGTGTATGAAAAAAAGAAAGGTAGGAGTCCTCAGTCAGATGCTCTATTTTCCTAAAATAAACAGTTTTTTAAGACAAACCTCAGTCCAAGATTTGATACGTTGCCTCATAGAGCCATTAACTTCTGGATACCACAGGAAATCCTGCAAAATAAATGCAGATTTACTCTGTAAGCTTAATGATGAGCAGTAGACTAATAACAAAAATTCAAAAAACCAAACTAATTGCCATAAATTCAACTGTGAAGGAAAAACACTAGGCTCAAAGTGAGATTTCCTTTATAGTTAGCATGAAAAGCCTGACATCTCACTCTAGCATGGAAAACAGAAAGAAGAAGAAAGAAAAGAAACAGGGGGGAAAAAAAAAACCCAACACAAAACTTTGCCCCATGAAAAAAGAAGTTTTCATTTGTAGTTCAGGAGTTGGGATTTCACCAAGAAGGCAATTTTTTAGTTTCTGCCAAATGGGATGTCCTTGGGTTTCCAATGTGACCAGGGATAAAACCAAGCTCACATCTATAACTTATTTATTAGAACTTACTTTTTGCTCTATTTCCCACAGTTTTTACCAAAAGGTTTTCTTTGTTCCAGAACTTAATATAATTGATCATAATTTTCAAACAAAAAGAAAACCTAACAATTTACTTTACAACTTCATAAGTTATCAGCTGTTTAAATCTAATAGTGCGATGGCCATTAAATGCATTACCTACTGACATTTTTTTTGATGTCAGGAGTAGTGCCCAACCTTCAGCTAGAAGGACAGTCTAGACTTTGCCTAGTGCTATTATGTGTCTCAGGTAGAGCCATGACTTCCTATCATCTAGTTACTCCTCAGGTGCAGAACTACTGAGTAGACTACAAATACATATTAAAGTGAAATGGTGGGGATTACATATGCAGAAAGTATTGTGAGGAAACTTTATAATGCGGAATGCAGAAACACTACCAGCAGAGAGGAAATCTCTATCTTCCACTGGCACAGACCTAAAGATTTTGGTAGTTCACTTGAGTACTGTCAATTAACTGTTTGGCAGGTGTGAGTGATCACATAGCCCTCTGCAGTGGCTGAAGGACAGAAGGATCAGTATGATAACTAGAAAGGGCAAAATTAAACTCTCCATTTGTTCCCAGTGACTTTCTCTTTTGTTAGTCAAGTATTTCCACATTTAGATTACTGGGTCACAGACATTCTGAATGTGAAAGTTCAGCTACCATGCCAGTAATATCAACAGCAATACAGCATCAAAACAAGGAAGCAGCAGACTAGGAATATATTCTTAACTACCTAGGCATGTCCCAAAAGCCCAAACCTGCCCTCTCATATCTTGGTGGTTAGACACCTACCAAGGCTCAAGGAGTTTTGAAGATGCAGTTCTGTGTCAGGCTACGCCGTCATAAATCACACTGCATCGGCCCCTTTGTCCTGCCTGGTGTTCTACCCCCCCCTCTTCCAGCACTCAGATAACCATATGATGAGCCACACCAGACGTGACCAAAAAGGAATCCTACAAGGTAATTTTTTGGCTGAATCAACTCCTAAAACAGCCCATTCCACAGCTGTACCAGCGTTAGTTACAGCGCAAACACAGGAACATACTGTGAAGGGCAACAGAGCATGACAGCATAGGCTTAAATTGCCATGGGCTCACACCCTAAAATGTTATTCTGTAGCCTAAATCTTAACCACGTACACAAACAGGTACTGAAAACTCGCTTGCAGACAACTCAGCAAACACACTGCTTCTTTGGTTTTCATGAACAGAGAATGAGTTGTCTCCAGGGCATAAACAAATGCATGACTAGCAGAATCCCAGCGCTGCTGACAGCTGTCATGGGAAGCAAAGAAAGCTATTGAGGACACCATTTCCATTGCCAGGGCAGAGGAGAACAGAGTCCTTCATAAAACCTACCCTCAAGTACTTTGTTTTCTTTTTTTAAGTATCCACATTATAATCAACAATGTGGTTATTTCTCCATGTGAAAACAGTGCAAGGAATACTTGTTGGGATAGCATAGAGAGCTCAGTGGCAATTATGACAATTACCACTGCAAGTAAGTTAGCCCCAGATACATATTCTTACAGCAGTGGAAGAGTAAACTTCCTGGCAAAAGCTATTCTTAGGAAGGTCAAATTATAAGATCTGACAAAAAGAAAAATTATACACACTTCCAGAGCTTATGTCCAAAGCTAACACAGAATACAAGTACTCAAAGCCAAAGTCTCTCGAAGAATCTTATTCAAAACATAATACTTTAAGATACACTCTGATATATTTTGTGGAAAATTTGTAAAGAATGTTAATGGTCTAAAGCTTTTTTTTACTTTTACAACAATTGTGGAAATTTGAAAAATCCAGCTTTGACTGCAATTTGGATTACATTGTATGAAATAATAATATGATTATGACTTGCAATTTAATGCTAGATAAAACCTTACCACTTTAATTGAAGCAGATTTATCTTCAAAGGGGATATTTCCATGCTGTCAAAAAAAACAAAACAATAAAACAAAAGACAAACTTTCAGAATGAAACAAAAATATATACATTCATATGTTAATTTGCTCTCACCCAAAGGTTTATCTTTAGTAGAAAGGATTTTTCTTGTATAAACTTGTCAGTGTACTCATGCAAAATGCTTATGTTACTTTCTTGAAAAACAAGCTACTCACAGAAAGGGTTATTTTTCCTGGAAGAAAACAAGTCTGAAATGCTTTCTGTTCACTGTTGCAAAGGTATAAAATATTTTCCTAAATTTAGCCTTCCAAAATGAGAAAAACTTAGACTTTTTTTATCTTTCTTTTCTTACACTTCCTTTGCCCTAGCCTTCCTTTTCATCTGCCCATCTTCTTTGCACAAAACAACTGACAGTTTTAATTAAAGAATAAAAGAAAATAATCTCGGGCAAGTCTGGAATGCATTATTAAATTTGCTGAGTGAGACTGTAAGAAATCAGAAAGGAAGCAGTCAGATACTGCATACACAATCCTCCTTTAAAATATTACTAAATACAGTATTGTTTTCAATCCTGGTCCAAAAGAACAAGCTTATTTCTCTTCCACAAATGGAGATCTTGATTTCATAAATACTTGACAAAAGACACCTCTCTACTCAAAATCAATTATAGTACTCTATCATCTCACCACTACTTTTGGGCAGCAACTGTGACCTAACCAACAGACTAGGAAAATCAGAGTTATTCGATCAAACATCTTGTTTTGACAAGTGAAAGTGACTGCATGCTGTCTGCTGGACAAGCTGCCAGCTTGCACTTCTAAATGACAGAATTACTAAATAATTGACAAATCTGATATACAGTTGAAAATTAAATGTGTCTTCTCCCTCACATATGTACATACATCCACGAACGGATATGCCTAAGGAGCATGATATAGCAAAAGAAATGAATATTCTGTTCAACAAATGATACAGCTAAGTCCTTTCTTACTGCTTCTACTGAGCAAGCTGCAGTTTACATTCTTCACCTTATAAAATTCAGACAGCTCTTCTGCAGCAATCAAAAGGAAGGTAAGACCAGAAGCTATTTTTAGTTTCAGCTTCAAGTTAGACCTGGAAATCTGTCATTGCCCCAAGGATTTTTATGAACAGATTAGATCAGCAATTTAACTGACATTTAAAGTGACAAATTATAACCCACAGATTATGACTATTTAAAAACACACAAAGGAGCAATCATTTTCTCATCAAGAAACCAAATATGAAGTGTAAATTGCTATGGGACAAGTCAGCTTCATTATTTTATTCCCAGACTGCCACAAACTTTCTCTTGAGCTTCCTAGTTCACTTCTCAGATTCCCAATCATCTCATCTGTACCCAAATAATTATCTTGGTCTAATCTTGTTCTCCAAAAGACCTTTCTGTGGTTCTTCCTGATGGCAAGGCCAGCAAATGGTATAATTTCTTACTTTTTTGATGTTTAGAGAAGAGTTATGAGGTAAATTAGGAAGAAAGAAACAGAAACATCCTCAAAATAAACTAACTCACCTTATTTCCTTCTTCTTTGACTTGAGGATTTATGAGTTTTATAAATGAATAGAACAGCTGTCGAATTCTAGAATCTCCTATAAACACAATATGTTTGTCTATGAGGCAATTTTTTGCTTCACTGTAAAACAAAACAGCAACATTCATGTTACAGGAAATCTGTGTTTTACGAAGAAGTCTTTAGAAAATCTACAGAGCAATATAGATAATTCTAAGCATTATATCCAGCTCTAAGGAATGGTAAATCTTTTTTTGAACATGCTGAATTAATAAAAAGTTTAGTGTAAGTTGCATAGAAATTAAAATGAACTCCCCTGCTAATACAATTAGGCAAATCACCAAGCAGACTTTCCTATTCTGTGGTGCTACAAACATAGTAGTTTCAAAATGGTAATATACAACATAATCCTAAAAAATAAAGTTCTCTTACTAGTAGGTGAAAAAAAAAGTGATTGGTAATTTTATGTGGGATTTTTTTACTTGCAATTCTACACATAAGGTCAGTATTTTCCCTGTCAGCAATCTGAGAGTGAGATATGAAGCTACGCAGTCTCTTGCAGTATCTTGTGGCTCTCCATAACACGTATCAGTACTATTATCACCAACATTTATTTGTATTTTTATACATAAATACACCTATGGTAAACACTGTAGACACACAGATAATGCACAAGAAAAAGACTTCCTTCTGATAAATGTTGCATATTTTTGAAAGCCTAAAGAATCAGCTATAAAGTGAAAAATAGGTGACATTGCAATTACTACAGCTGCAGTCAACGACTCTCCTTTCTAGGCAGATGAACAGAAGACATGCGTTTCCTTACCTATTTTTATACTTATGCATCATACAACTGTGGGGTTGCCATACTTTTTCTCCAAGAAATCTCCCACTGGACAGAAGATACTCACATGTATCGCCACCTTTAAAATGTTATATTAAGATTAGAATTCAGACACATGAAAGTTAAAACCTAGCCCCATTGCTATTAAAAAAAATTGACAATATTTGAAACACAGGAATCGAAACAATCAATAGTAGTAAACCAATCTAACTTATTGCAAAAATACCTTGCACAAGTTTTCTGCAAATTGCCTTCTCACTTACTATACCACACCTCTCTGTAAATCACTACTCTATCCACAAAATTTTAGTGATCTCATTTCTGCTGTCAGAAAGATGTTGTGACCTAGAATGGCACTTCCACCAAAAGATGCCAATCCACTGTGCTATCTGCTATCCAGAATACACTTACATGAAATTAAAGAACAGTTCAATGTAACAATCTTCTACACAGAATCACCATACACAGCATCTTGTGTGGAACATGAATCTCAACATGAGATTTGCAAGAAAGTCTATTACATGTCCTTGCTTAAGACATAGCAGACGCCTTAGAATCAGTGAAATTACAGGCTGGGTTAATATGCAAACCAAAAAACATTTACACGAGAATTGGTGGTGATGTTTCAGGTCACTTAAGTTCATATAAATAAAATACCCCAGTTATGAAATCAGTGACTGTTATCTTCCAGCAAACTCCATGTCAGATTCTGCTGCCTTACAACTGAACACAACCGAACACAATTCACTGCAAGAGAAGTTGCCCTCCAACATTTTTGTCATACTTGGCATTTCAGAGCACTGACAAATGGGGAAACAGTGGTGAATGAAATGGCAGCTACCTGTGTTAGCTTGTGCAGAAACAACGTACCACAGCCCGTACTTAACACCTTCTGTGAAACCTTGACTTCATTAAACTCAACAGAGGACTACTCTTTTACTCCAACAAAACTTGCACTAATTCTAAAGAATAGGACATTTTCTGTGTACTTCTTTTCAGGGCTGTTGGGAGCCACACGTTATAATGGGACAGACTTTCTACTTCAACTATTACGAGAAAATCTGAAGCTTTATCTAGAACTGCAAATTAGACGAGGTGAACAGAAAGAGATGCAAGTTGTGTGAAGTCTGAGTCTGTAGGAATGGGAATTTACAAGGTACCACTGATGTCTACTGATACCCAAGCTCACAGTCCTCAAAGATCAGTACTACAGTAAAGCTTTTAGGAAAAAGAGACAGAGCCATCGTATCTCTTCCCTTGTGCTTAAACAAAGGATTCCTTAAGACCACAGTCCAATCAATAAAAAAAAATAATTTAAAAAAAGGTATACCAGATAAAGAAAGACATTCTGTGTAACATTCTGATAAGAAAACATATTCTAAGTTACGGTCCTAAGATCACAGTGAAAAGTAACTAATTCTCATATGCACTGAATCAACTCTTTTTTTTGGCGCCTTTTTTTTTTTTTTTTTTTTGAGAAGGACATAGGATAAGTGGGAAAACTACTTATTTCCATGATTTCCTAATAGTGGGAAGAATGACAATAGCATCTATATTGAAACAATTTTTCTATAAACATTTTAGACCTATGGGTAATAAACTTCAGAAAACATTAATAATTAGTTGGATGATGGAAACATATCTGTATTTCCAACAAATATGGAACTAGGATCTCTATAATCCTGCATGATCACAGATGTTTCCAGATAACTCTTCCATTAACATTGGCGATGATGTTGCTACTCTAATTCGTGAACTGATACTCAGCTGCCTGTTTCTTCACAATCCACCCAGAAAAACAAAAGGTTCCCATCTATGAAACTGGGAAAACGCTACAAAAAGCATTAAACAAAACATGTTTGAAGTATAGCTGACACCCAAACCTCTTAGTCCTCTCTTACTTCAAAACTCTAGCTCTCATACCTACTTAGGATGCATGAAGAACATTTCAGATACACAAGTATAGACAATGCAGCTCACGCATGCTGCTTCTTGAAAAGCAATATAAAATTAGCTTGGAGGAAGGAAGAGGTGGCAGCTGAAGACATCTTCTATCCCTACCTTCCTCCCTGAAACTCCTCCTACCTGTTTTCATGAAAATCAGAAAAAGGCAATGTACTTTGCAGAACATACTGTATTGTAATTGTTACTCCTTGACTCGTTTATCCAAGCAAACTCAGCAGTAACACAGTCAAGTAGTAGTATTTACCATGACCTATGGCTTCCTCATTCCCTCATTTCAAAATGAACTCTAACAACCAAACTTATTTTCTCTCCTGGAATTTCAATTACTTACCACTGCTATTGCATTGTGACTACTAAAATAGCTGGAATAACATGAAGAATTACAACAGTCTTGAAAAAGGTCTGAATAAACATCTCAGAGTCATAGCTCTGGGTTTGGGTTGGTTCTCCATGAGCAACCCACATGACATACCCCTAACACACAAGATAAACTGGCTTTATTAAAACTGTCATTCTTTACTCTTTATCTCTCAGTTTTGGGAGCTCTTGGTCAGGCAGATCTTGACACATGGAAGAAAAATGTGTTTAAAATTTAAATAAAATATACACATATGGTAATACGCTCCTATTTTTATCATCAATAAAAGTCTATTTGTCACCACAGGGTAGTTCAGGAATTCCTTCAAATTGACCAGTAACCTCTCAAGCAAATCCTTGAGATACCACAAATCAAATTGACACTTCCTTCCTAATCGCAATGCACATGCACTGTCCATGTCAAACTGATTAACTACTGCACAGCAGCAATGGGATATGGCAAATGGCCAGACACAGAGGGCCACATGCTTCTGAACATTTAAAGGAGCTCTCATGAAAGTATGCTAAGACCATAGATGTAGGCTGAACTCAAAAGGTTTCCAGAAAAGTAGTCTCTGTAACTCTCCTATTTTTCAACCAGTGCAGGTCACTCCAGGTCAGCAACATCATCTTTTTTTTTTCCCCAGTCTGTGCCTGTTTCATTATTCAGTACTGCGCCATTTCTGAACAGATTAAAGATCTTGCAGAAGCAGATTATCAATGCCTTTCTGCTCCTCTTTCAACCATTGCTACTTATAAGACAGCTGACAATCCTGCTGCCAAAACTTCTGCAGAAGTAGCTCAGAACACAGCAGATGACATGGAAAGCTGAATCTTTACCTACTTTTTAAATATGTTGGCATAGCTCAGATTTGCTAGACAGGTATCTTTCTAGTAGAAATCATAAATTCAAAATGACCATAGTTTCAGTTTTTCTTAATAATTTCAAATAAACCCCTGGTTTTATACTTTGGCTTTCAAGCAAAATAATTTCCTTGATTCTGAAACATACACATTTACGTGAACTATCATTTTGAGTAAGTTGCATAAAAAGAAACTGTCAGAAATAACGAAAAACATAATCAAACTCATGTTGCTTGTGATTAGATTGTAAGAATAGGTGACTTACCAGTTATTACAGCTACTGCTACAAAACCCTCTGCTATGCAGATGATGAAAATCAGGAGCTATATCAGAGCGATGTAAGAGTGAACTATGTAAAAGAAAACCCACTACTAATTAGAATCCCTCTGAAATCCACTAACTTGCTGAGGAAGATGCATAAGAAAATAAGGACAGTTATTCACAGTCAGACCAATGGTCAGTCTAGTCTGGTATTCTGCCTTCAACAGGGGCCATAAGCAGATGCTCTGGGATGAAAAAGAAGAGGGCAAGTAAACATTATGGTCTTGTCTAATATTTTTTCAACTATGTTTAGTCCAGGGACTTCCTGAGCTGGACGTGGTTTCTGCATATTCTGTAGAACCTTCCACAGATTTCTTTCTGACAAAGTCATGCAGTCTTCTCTTCAAATTTTTAGCATCCACAGCATGCTTCCACAAGAGTTTTCCATATCCACTGCTGCTGATTGAAGAATCACCTGCCTTTCTTTTAAATACGGTTTCTACTAGATTTACTTGGCACTTAGGTCTTCCATAGTGTCCTGGTTTTGGCCGGGATAGAGTTAACTTTCTTCCTAGTAGCTGGTATAGTGCTATGTTTTGGGTTCAGTATGAGAAGAATGTTGATAACACACTGATGTTTTCAGTTGCTGCTAAGTAGTGTTTAGACTAAGTCAAGGATTTTTCAGCTTCTCATGCCCAGCCAGCAAGAAGGCTGGAGGGGCACAAGAAGTTGGGAGGGGACGCAGCCAGGACAGCTGACCCAAACTGGCCAAAGGGATATTCCATACCATGTGATGTCATGTCCAGTATATAAACTCGGGGCAGTTGGCCTGGGTGCGGATTGCTGCTTAGGAACTAACTGGGCATCAGTCAGCGAGGGGTGAACAACTGCATTGTGCATCACTTGTTTTGTATATTCCAATTCTTTTATTATTATTACTGTCATTTTATTATTATTATCATTATTTTTTTTCTTCCTTTCTGTTCTATTAAACTATTCTTAACTCAACCCACAAAATTTTACTTTTTTTTCTGATTCTCTTCCCCATCTCACTGGGTGTGGGGGGAATGAGCGAGCGGCTGCCTGGTGCCTAGTTACTGGCTGGGGTTAAACCATGACACATAGGAAAAGACAGTTTGAACTTCTGTCTATCATGATTTGTAGACCACTACCAATTATTCCTTAATCAAGTTTTCAAGACTGAAGAATCTCAGTTTACTAATTCTTCACAGGAGAGCATGTTCCACATCTTGAGTTCATGACCCAAGCCTGGTAGCTCTGCACTCCATGGCACTCCCATCAATTACTCATAAATAAAACAATCCTCCATCCTACAGTATGTTTACTGAAATAACATTCCAAACATCACACATTATACACATTTTAAACATAGACATTTTAGGCCAAGGAGTTATGCCTTCTTTCCCACCTCCAGATACTGAGTATCTTACTATTTCCCCAAGCAATATTAGAAAGCTCCTGAAACTTGTTAGGAGCACTACTTATGTCTGATGTCTTTCTTTAAACGTAATAGTAGAAGTTTTGGGTGGAAGATGAGGGAGGAGAATAAAACAAAACTGAAACAGCAGCCAAGAGAGTAAACTGGAGGTTACAAACAAGACAGTGCCTCCAGAAATGCCCAAGTCTTCCTTATGAGATGAAATATACAGCAGTCAAAGAACCACTCTCATTTTAATATACCACACCTTCTTCTTAACCGTTAATGAGACCTTAAAAGAAAAAAAAATAAACCACCACAAAAAAAACCCAACCCCAAACCTGTGAAAAAGAAATCTAAGTGCCATTCTATACACAAAACACAGACCATTCTTTTCAAGCTCTTCCTTTGTGCTTTGTGTAAATTATCCTTCCAACATACTACCTTTTATTTTTATCAAATGTTGCACTTAGATACACTACAGTGTAGTTAGACAAAGAGTATAATTTCTCTAAATTTTATTATGCTTATTATTCTAATTCATCATTCCTTAAAATCATGGTTTTTCCATTGAAATTGTGAAATCTCAAAGTCTTCATTCAGAGCCAAACCAGTCTATATTTCACAATGCTTTGTCTAAAGAGCACACTATTTCGAAGAAATGGAAATTCAATTGTTCTCTATTATTCAAAATAAAAATGTAGTTTTAAGCAGTATCTATCAGTGCTGACTGAGTTTAAGAACGCAAAATTTTAAGTAAAAACTTATTTCCAACAAGGTTTAGGACTGTACTTTTGAAATATGATAATAACTAACAAATGCACAGCACTAACTTCACTGGATAGTATATAAACATTTAGTCCACTTAGCTCTTCACAGAAGCTGTATGCAAGTTAAAGACAGTCCTTAACTTCTCTTAATTCACTTCAAGTTTTGCAAAAAATGTAGGTGACCCCTAAATAGGATAGTCTCCCTGATATTGAATTTGACTTTCCACAACCCCAGTCCAGCATTTTTTCATGCAAGTAACTTTTATACAGGCAAGTTTTACTGGGACGTGCACTGGGCTGCTCCTATCTATAATATGTATTTGCGTGACTAAGGCCAAAATTAGCTGAAACCTTTACATGTAAAGACAATCAGGCAAAACCTTCATGTAAAGACAATCAGGCAAAACAAAGGAGTTCTAACTAAAGTCTCAATCATCCAAAAGCTCCCAAAGGAAGCCAAGATAAAAACAAGCACTTATGTATAAAACATACGTATACTCTTAACTTTAATTCATGCCTTGTGAACTTTTCAATATCGCAATGGGAGAAGAAAAATAGATGGCAATCTGCACAAACATGTGTTTCTAAATCAAGCGAAAGAAACTAGGCTAACTACCAAAAAGTTAAAGCATCCAATTGCCACTCAGTTGGAATCTTGAAAGTACAGACACACTGAAAACATAGAATATCTATGTATTAATACTTTCACTCCTAACCAGGGATAGTGAGAAAAAGGAAAAGGTATGAAAGAAGCAGCCTTTACGTGCCTTTATTACTTTTAGAATGTCTTCCTCAAAAAAAAAAAAAAAAAAAAGTTTTAAAAATAACTATCTCTCAAGCAGTCTTTGTGTACCCATGCTTGTCCCACAGAAAGAAGGATTGACTGACAAACCTTCTTCACATGTACCATTCTCTGTCCAGTTATATAGATTTTTTGTGGCTTTTTCCTTCTGGCTGAACTGTCCAAGGGAAAAACTGCAGTAGGACAGGCTAGAGGTCTCAACGCTGTCAATGTGCTTCTGTGGTAAAAGTCTGATTTTGTGAATAATAGAGGACATGAAATAACAAAGTATTTTGACTTACCACATAATTTTTCTTCAAAGACAACTGTGGTCTTTGCCACCTTTTACAAGATCCTGGTGTCCTGTAGGGCATGTATGTATCATCAGGCACGTCTAACTCCGTGAATGACATGTCTAATTTCTATCTCATTTTCTCTGTTATTCAGGCAATTGCTGTTTCAACTTATGCAAACTTTAGGTCATCAGTTTCTTCAGATATTAAAGACCAAAATTTTTTTTTTTGGGGGGGGGGGGGGGGCGGGACACCTCATCCCTCCCACAAAACAGATTTCACCACTTTTTGTTCATATGCAGCTCTCTTTCATTTCCTCCATATTCCTGGACATCTATGAAAGCGAGACAGTACCCACATGGGTGGTTAATTCATTGTGAAATTTCTTGTTTGCCCCACTGTGACAGAACATATGTTCACCTGAAAAAGTTGGTCTTGCCTGCTCTCCTCTTCCTGACAGCAGCTAACGACAGATGCTCATAGACAAAGTATAAAAGCACGACAAACACAGAGCAATCCCTTCCTTGGCACAGCCCAGCTTTCACAGCCTGGCAACTTTGAGCCAGAAGTGCAGCATGTTTGCAGCCCCACCTCATCCACCCTCTGAAAATCAGAATAACCCTTTTTGGGGCATTTTTGGTATAAAATATTGGCAACATGTTTCAAAATGTCTTGTATGGAAAAAAAAGGGCTTTCTTCTTATCATTTTAAATGTATTGCCTGCTAATTTCATTTTTCAGTTGATACTTTCTGTGTTATGACACAATCACAATGATTTTACCTTCCCCCAATAATTCGTAATATTTGAGACCATTACCAAGCTAATAATTTTCTGTCCAGGCTACAGAATTGTAATCTATTTCATTACTTTTTGTACAGGAGCTGGTTTACTGTTCTGTCATTTGCGTTGCTCTTTTTTACACATTTTCCAAGCTCTATTATACCACTACTAAGTGGGGGTGACCAACACCACTGACAATAAGCAAGGTGCCATTTAGCTCTGACATCTGCTGAAATTCAGATGTTTGAGATCACTGAAGGGTTGCAGAACATCTCTCAAGCACCTCTCTGCTTTTATCTATTCTGTAAACTTTTGTCTGCTATAAATGCTCCACCCTCCTTTTCTAAACCATTTGTCTTTCGAAAGTTATTTGTTCAAAGGAGCCCAAACTTGTAACTCTGTATTCACTCTCACTCTACATCCTATCCTTTAAAGTTATGGGAAAGCCTCTCTCTTACCCTATAACAGCTTCAAGAAACTAAAAGCCTTAGGTGAAGGAACTTGTTGAAAGCTTTGTGAAAAACCCATACAGACCATATCAACTTACATAAAGGCCTGCAGAGTCTCACCATTTTGCAATTTGTGACTCACCCCTCTCATTAACTCTCCCATAATATATCGTATATATCCATATTCCAGTTTTCTTGTAATCTGCTTGATATGGCAGTCCCTGTTTTCTCAGGCCAGTCCTGCAATCCCTCTTTAAAAAAGCATCACATTTGCCACCCTCCTTCCATCTAGTTTTGTAGCTGATTTGTGCCTTAAGGAACACCGCACAACAGGCAAGTTCAATTACTTCATGCTTCAGCTCCTCTAGAATTCAGTAAATGCCTCCATGTCTTGCAGCTTAGTACTAGTCAGTTTATCAGACTTACTGACATGCGAGCCAGGGGGTGAATCTAGGGAACTGTATCCATAAAGATCCCTAGCCCCTTTCCCATTTCCACAATAAACTGCCTCAGCCTTGTCTTCTGCAGATGCTGGCAGCAAGTGTTAGAATACAGCAACACTAGGTGTCCTGCAATAAACAGAGCCGCAGCAATCTCTCTTTGGATCACCTTTCTGGTTTACCCACAAAAAAACATACTACATTTTTTAGCGTGAATTGGAAACAAGAAAATATTTCCCTTTAGCAGTTCCATTAGCATTTACAGATCATGCCAAGATTCACAGCTTCAGGGCCAAAACAACCCGAAAAAAGAGGGATCAGCAAAGCTCCCAGCACCCCGGTAACCGGCGCGCACCCGTGTGCAGCCCCGTCACGTTCACCAGCTACGCTCTCCAGATCGGGGTTACTGGCTAGTCCACAGCCGCTAACAACACGTGAAACCAAACAACTCTTCCTCTTGCTTCGCCCACCAAAGAGGCTGGGTTTTGTTATGTTTGAGGCAACGGTGCAAACAGTGAAAGAACATGCACCAAGTCTTGTACCAATTAAGATTTTAATCACTAATTGCCAGGTAAAGGTCACTAATTATCCTGCACGGGAACAAGTCACAGGGGAGAAGTCACCCTCTACTCCTGCGACCTCACCTGCAGCCGTTCAGCTGCTATACACGCCGCAGGCAAGGCCCCGAGAGCTGGGCTCTGCTCGCAGCAAAAACATCGCACCGCCACAGACCCCGCGAGTCACGCACGCCCGAGCCGCGGGGCCTCGCCCGGCCGGTGGGATGCCTGCGGCGACCCCGAGGCCGGGCCCCGCCGGCCGGGCCCCGCGACGGGGGAGCCGCGCCGCCGGGTCCCCGCCGCCGCTGTCCCCAGGCTCGCCTCCCGCAGCGGCCAGCGAGCTGCCACGCCGCGCTGCCCTCGCCGCCCCTGCTCTCCGGGGCAGGGGTACGCGCGTCGCCCCCGCCGCGCCTCGGCCCCGCCGCGGCTGCCCCGGGCGGCGGAACCGCCGCCCTCCCTGCACGGCCGAGGTCCCCGGGCTCCGCCGGGGCTCCGCCTCCCGCTGCCTGCCAGCCGCGGCCCCCCGCGGAGCGCCCGCGGCCGCCCCCTCACCTCGGTAGCGGCGGGAGGCGGCGTGGCAGGCGGTGAGGAGCAGGACGGCGCCCAGCGCCAGCACCTTGGCGCTCCTCACGCTGAAGTAGTAGTTGATCTCCCGCTTGCCCCCCGTGTAGGCCAGGGCCGCCATCTTGGCTCCTCCATGACAACAGCGTGCGATGGAGCGGGCGGGCGCAGCGGGGCAGCACTGGGTCCCCGCTGGCGGCGAAGGCAGACCCCGCCGCCGCCGGCTGCCGCCGTCCCCACCGGCGCGGCGGAGAGGGGCTCGACACCCCGCGGCCGGGGCGGAGCCGCCGCCGCCGCCGCCCTCCCGGCGCCGCCGCTTCCCCTCGGCCGCCAGCGGGCGGCCCCAGCGGTCGGCTCCCCGCCCCGCGGCGGCCGGCTCGGCGCAGCGGGCCCCCGCGGCGGGCGTGGGGCTGCGGTGGATCCCCCCGGGCTTGGTCCGAGGCCCGCGGCTGAGGGGGCGGAGGCGCGGGGCGGCTGCGAGGCGGGGACCTTGCTGGCCCCCGGCGCCTCGCTCCTCGCCGTGGGGTCGTTGGGACTGGGCGCCAGGAAGGTGTACCTGGGCGAGGTGCTGTGCCTGACGCCGTGCGTGACTGCCGGCACCGGGCAGTGCTGGCTTTTTCCCCAAGCATTGCGATTTTTAAACACTTGTCGCTCGTCAACTGACAGGGAAGTGGTCAGCCCAGGCTGGGAGACGTTCACTCCCTCTCGAGGTGGATAACACTGTACAAGGAAGCTGAACCACGTTCACAGATTTACCTGGGTTTATGGGGGGGGGGAGAAGAAGGTGCGTGTTGCGAGCGAAATGCTGAAATCTCAGCAAAGGGAAGCCCTGTTCTCCACAGGCAGCTACTTGACTCGTACCTGGGGGAAGGTGCAGGGTGGCAAATCTGCCCTCCGAGGCCTGGCCCTCACCGGAGGTGCTGGTGAGAAGCTGCCCGCCTAACCAGCCAGGCCCGGAGCAGCGCAGGCGGTCACAGGGAACACGTTTCCACAAAATAAAGTGACCGTATATAAACAAACATAAAACTCAGGGAAAGTGTTCAGTATGCATTCGCATAAATATGGGAACTAAACGGTGAGCAGTCGTCAGGCCTCGGGTTCGTGATGAAGTACTTACGATGCTTGACAGATATTCTCCCTCAGATCCAGCAGAGCTCTTTTCATGAGGACTGGCCAAAAAAATGAATGGAAAATATTTTTTTTTAACTGAGCGGGTAAATAATAATCATCAGTTATCTGGATATGGAACACTAAAAAAGTCTGGTTTTCATTTCACCATCCTTCCATTTCCCTCTCATCAAAAAAATACTATTCTGGAAGTTCTGGAAATCACTGAATTTCATTATTCATTTAATAGTACGTGAAAAAAAAAAGATTGGGGGAAAAAAAAAAAAAGATGTGAAACATTTGAAACAAAACCAGGAAGTCTACACACTGTAAGCAAAGTTTTATTTTCAAATATTATCTGAAAAACAGAAGAACTTAATGCATTATGCAAACATGATGTAATGTACATACAAAATTTGAGTTCCAAGTATTCTGATATGTACTGTTACTATATATTCAAGGTATATCCCACTTCCATCCAATCAAAGTCTTCACTATCTGCCAACATAATATCTATATTCTGTTAATTCATTCACTTTCCCATCAATGTTTTTAAATAATAAAAACACTTTACTATTTTAAAGTGTTCAGGTTCATTCTCTCAGGGAAAGAGGAAAAAAGGTACCAGGTAAACTCCCAAGTGTACAGATTTGTAGTTACAGCGTTATTTTTTCCTTAAAAAAACCAACAAAACAAACAACCCTCCCCCTCCCCCCCAAACCTGGTCATAGTATGGATTCTTCTGTTCAATAAATAAAAAAATCCCATTCGTGTATTATTTTTTGGTCATGCATCATTCAAAAAGCCAAGAATTTTCAAAGCGTTCTCACTGTGAACAAACTTTATTATTTGTTAAAATATTCCTGCTAGTGCTTAGCTTTCTTTGTCCTCATTTCACATATGTTCAAGTGACAGCTGCATTTTACACTTTAAGAAGAAACTTCAACATTTTTTAACAGCTTCTCTGAAAGTATTCACTAGAATATTTTTTGTAGCCTTTTGCATTGTTGCTCATTAATGATTCTTAACAGTCTTTGAGGACCACAGATACTCTTCTTAATTTGTTTTTGTAACATTTATTCATGAACAAGTAAGACTTTTCATCCAACCAAAACATACTTCAGCCTGTCTCATTCTGCAATAACTGTGTTAAGTTTGCTGACTATGTTGCAAGTCTGCAAGGTGCGTTTGTGACTGTGGGTGTAGCTCCTCAAAACTTACTCTAATTAATGCTGTTACCATAAGCAGCATAGATTCAACTGGAGCTCCCGGAGTGTTGACTCAGCTTCTCAGTTAGGATGGCTGCAATCCTTGAGCAGGGAAATGTAACTTTTTCTCACAAAATTAAAAAATAATTCAGTTCTCTACTGCAAGATAGCCTCTCTGGAGAATTTCAGGGATCTTCAATTAAATCAGCTTCTTCCTACGAAACCACAGCAGAAATTAAAAAGTTATCAAAATAACCATACTTTTGTTTATAGATATCTCAGAAAATTACAACATTCAGAAATAGTAACTGTCCCACAGCCTTTGGAGGGCTCTTTCAGATCTGCTGCTGGAAGTCCCGCGCCATCCCCATTTGCCCTGAAGCACTAACACTGGCCTTCAGCGATGCCTGAACACTCCGTGTGTGGATTACATCTCCATTATTTTAGGACTGTACAAATGCATACTGATACTGTTGCAGGTTGAATATCTTAATCAAGGCAATACACCTGTGTATATTAAATATTTACATGAATGTGAGCAAGGCATCTGCTTTTGCTTCATTGGTCCTTTGGAGACATTGCTTAGGTGTTCAACAAGAGAGATCTCTCTCATTTCAGTCAGAAGCTTTTGGCTGAAGTGCCATGAGTTAGGAAGTGGTTTGCATGCGTGCGGCCTTGCTTCTTACAAGTACCTCCTTTTTTTCACTAGCTAATTGAATTTGGCATCATTACATATACCTAAGTAATTCACACCAAAACCACTATATATAAAAGGCCTGATGTAAAAGGCTGAGTAAGGATTGCTAAGTAGCCTGTGAAACCAACTCCAGACATGAACTATTATTAGCTAGAAGCAGCTTTGTAAATTGTATACCTACTTTATTTTCCTGTCTGCTGGTAAACTTAGTGTGCTGGAAGTAAACCAAAAGTCTGCTGGCTCTTCTGACCAGTCAGACCTCAGCTTTTGGTTTGCAAATGCTAAAGCTTCACGTTGGCTTTCTGCTTGCTCTGCTGGAAGCACCAAAGGCCGTCAGTGGGAGGGGAACACCTAGAGCAGCCACAGAGAGAAGACCCAGTGAGCAGAGAAGTGGTTCCTTTGAGAGGCAGAGGAGATGTGACACTACTGTGTGCATGGGATAATGTCTATGAATATTGAGAGTAAAAAGCCTCAGGAGGGATTTCACATTTCTGTTTTCTACAGATTTAGCCTTGGCTTAACTGAATTCATTATTTTCATAAGAGGCTCTGGTGTTATGTATGGTCACTAATGACAGAAGCTAAAAATGTGTACTGTGGATTTTGGCTGAATTATTTGCCCTATGTGTCAATACAATAAAGCAATCAGGAAAGATGGGGTTCGTCTCACTTAACTCCACCTACTTACAGTGAACCAATCGAGTTTAAACTAATCACTGACCTCACTCTGTAGAACTGGTGCAAGTAAGGTGCTGGTAATTTGCTCATAAATTAGAATAAGCTGGATGACTTACCATCAGGAGTGGCAACTCTCTGTTAAATTTAGACAGTAAGTTTAAATTGGGCAGATGTCATTTACACAGGTATAATTTAGGTGAGAGAATTCTTCCTTTGCTGCTTCCTGACTTTGCTTGGCAGGCTCAGTGTAAATGGAAGAAGAACTTTGCGCCATGGTGTGGTGGTGCATTTCTTCCCTCTCTCTGGGCTGATCTACGAACTTGGGAAGTCTTGCTAGGCCTGAGCCTAAGTGTAATGAGTTGGGTGGTTAAGCGTCCCTTGACCGTACCAGGAACTCTTGCATGGCTAAGACAGGGAGCTGCACTGACCATACCAAGGACCTCTGTTGCCTGGGAGAGGCTGGGGATGGGAGTAGGGATAATTAGTCATTTCCTGACAACCTTGGGACATATCTCAGTCCTCTCCTGACAGCCTTGGAGCATCCCGTATCTGAATCTTAAGTAATTCTCTGACAGCCTTGGAGCATCCCGTATCTGAATCTTAAGTCACTCTCTGACAGCCTTGGAGCCTTCCTTATCTGAATCGTAACTCATGTGAAATGGCACCAGTGCTGCTAGAATCCCAGTAATTTGCTGATGACTAAAGCCAATCATCTCATGAACCTATAAACAGCAGTACTAAGTGAGACCCTTTGAGCTCTCCTGGACCACAGCGGGATGCAACCAGCATCTCCCTCTGAGTGGGATGCCTCTCAGAGATTGCAAACTCTTCGATTTGCAAAGATTGGAGGTCTGACACCAGATGCTAACGGGATCTGGGCTGATACTCTTTGCTCCTGGAGGCTCAACCCTTTGCCCGTTGAGAAAAATGCTGAAGCATTTGATGTGAATAGTTTCACTGAACTTGAGGGGAATTTTTAACAGGTATAGGTCTTTGACTTGCTTGTATGTATATGTCTTAGTGTCTTTGTGCATATGTGTGTACTAACCTGAATATTCTATAGCAAGTATATTACAAATACTGCTTTTCAAATCTATACATAAATTACTGTCATGAACTTTATTCAGCTGTGAATGAATCTCAGGCTGCTATTATACTCATAATCCCTTTAGATAAAAACCGTTGCCTGAGTCTGAGACTAGGAGTTGATCCAGCCGCACCTAGACTCTCACAGGAGTTTAGAAAGCAAGGGGTCTTCTCTGAACCTCATGACTCAACAGGAGGGTCTCCCCTACTTTTTTACAAATTCCATCTCTGTACCAATCATGAAAAATCAATTCTAACCCAATTTTCCTTTGTATGTTTCTGTCTTAAACTTTTGCATCGATGGTTTCTGTATACATAATTCTAGTTGGATTCTACATTAATTTTCCTGTGCACACTTCATCCATGTATTTATTAAGTAATAGAGTGAACCTTGCCATTGAATTCTGTGAAGTTGCGCTTTTATATAAATTCCTATTAAATCATTTTTGCTAATACCGTTGGAGGTGATTCTTTAAGTGGTCCAAACCACTCCATTTCATGATACATGGGTCAAAGCTGGCATGCACGCGTGAGTTTGCTGATAAGCTTAGTTCACAGTAGATCTACTTCTCTTGATTTTTCCTGTTTTCAACATTACAGCCATGTGTAGTTTCTGGAGTTAGATCTGCTGTCCTCAGCCAAAGGCACAAGGCAATCCTAAGGACTGTTAAGCATGTAAGAACAGACGAAGTGACTACTATAGTATAAAGTCAGCTCTTACAGAGAGCTGATATTTAAACATTCTCAGTCAGAGGAATACTATGGCATTCTCATGTGATATTCTCCCTTTAGAATTTTTATATGCTTATAGGAGTGGAATTAATTTTTCACAAGTATATATAGCAAGGAATATAGGCACCAGAGCTGGAAGAAAAATTATGACTTGCCTCTAATCTGTAAGTTCCAGAAGGAAAATGTTCATATGTTCATAAGGAACATACTGCTTGTTATATACTAGCTGGACTATTCCCTACATTACCTTAGAGGTTAAGTGTTGAATAATTAATCAGTAGGATCTGCCATACCCCAAACCATATCAAATCTTAATTTAATTTGTGCAGCATTGTCAGATTTCTCTGGTCATATCATAATTCCAGAAATAAAGCTATCTATCTCCAACAAATTCCTGGGCAGAGTAATATTTTCAGTAGTGCAGCTTTTGCTTCAGCAGCTTTTGTGTACTTGCCAAAAGATGGCATCAGACATTTTAATTGCTGAGTTTTCAGCCTCATAATGGCGATCAATCTTTTCGTAAGCATCAAGTTTCCATGTGTCATGTGCATGCATGGTAGCCATCTATTGCAAATATTTGATTACATTAATGAAGAGGGAGTACAGAGAGTAAGAAGTTTTTTTCTAAGTGGACTTGTTCAGTCAAGCAGTGTACCCTGAGTACTGTCTCAGCCAAATACCAAAACAAATATGCCACCAAACCTGTAAGATCTTGGAAATTCTACTACTGCCTTTACAGATTTCTGATTTTGTAACAGTTATAAAAATGGTTCCTCAATAGGCTGTACTAAAGTCAAGCTGGTATTAAGTGAAGTAGTTTTGAAATCACATGTAAAAGGCTATATTTAGCTTTATCACTAAGAGATGAATAAATCTGCAGCTCTATAACATGAGGCTTAATTGTGTTTTCATTTCAGGTTTCTCTGGATCTGAAATAGAGGTGGATTGGAGGGATGGAGACAGGGAAGGGAAACAGGCAGATTGCAAATGTTTAAGTCATCCATTTCCTTCCATTAAGGACAGTCAAGAGGCTGCACCTTTCTGCATCGTGGGGCCTGGTCATCACTGTGTAGCTATGCAGTCTTGAGTCCCAACTGGGACTCTGCACAGCTCATTAATGCAAACCTATTTTTCTTTCAGCTGCTTAGATTCTTATCCTCAAAGCTTTGTATTCATCAATGTAATGGGTTAAGAATTTTCAATTTCAATTTAGATGAGTTTCTTGCTATGCAGGTACTATTTTTTTCTATTTCCTCCCTCTCTTTTCTTGAATCCTGGTTGAGAGAAATGGCAGTCACTGTTAGTTCCTTGTCAAACCGAGTAATTCTTTTTTCATCAACACTTCATTTTCACATTGTTTCTCTTCCTGTTTCCCCCTTATGCTCCCAGATGTGTCTCTTTAAAATTCAGAATTCTTTATAATAAATAAAATCTTTGGACTTTGGAATCCTACACAGCCACTGCCCAAGCTGTGTCACATTCCTGGAGCATTAGAAGCCTTCTCTTCTGGCTGCCAGCAATAGAGATGCCATCCTGTAATTACTATGTTCTCTTTAAAACAGAGAGAGAGACAACATCATTTCCACTTTTATCAGTGTGGTATCTAGTAAAAAATCATTGACAGTAATCATCATTAACATTCTGTGCAGTACATTAGTAGTCTGTCTGATACTGGTCCATTAAAAAATACTTAGCCTTGAGTTCGAAAAGTCCTATGTCAAAGTCTCAGGCAGCTTATACTTAGTGTGCGGCTAAAACATACCCTGCTTCAACGGTCAACTTTGTCACAAATGTTAGGTAGATGTACTCTGATAAAAAGGCCAGGTACCTGTGTGAGTGAGAGTTGGTTTTCACTTATTTATTACCCTGCTGTGAAGCTGAGAGGCAAGGAAGTTCCAGGAAGAACTTTGCAGAAGATACTAAGTAGGGAATATAGCAAATGAACCAAAATAATGTAATAAAAGATTGCATGAAAGAAATACATAGGCAGAATATATTTATAAATGTAATGGAAGGGAAAACAACTTAGTACTGATTGTTTCTACATTGTAAAATGTTAAAGAACACTAGCTAAAGAAATATTAAAAAAATACTAGTAGGTGGTCCAGCTGTTAAGGATAAGTCTTGCCCAAGATTCAGATGATGAGCTGTAGGAGATTAAAAATTCAGTGCATCTTGAAGTGCAAACATCTGAACGAGCATGGGATTCTGTGAGACACTGGACAGAGATAATGCCTCAAACACCCATTGTGATGGACAGAGGCTGCAGCCTGGCTTTTGCGTTTGAGGGAAGGAATGGAACTTGCTTGCAAGGCACTTCAACGAGCAATGCCTGAGTGCCCATCCCTTCTAGGGTTTAATAGCTAATCACTAATATAAAGCTGCATTACTACAAATCTAACAGGAAAATATAACTGACTTTTCATCCTGTCTCTAGGCCAACTAGATCTAGTCATTAGCCTAATCTTTATACTTTGTGCTACTGAAACAAATCTGGGGGTTTCTTGTGCTCAAATTCCCCACTGCTTTGTTTCTATTTCCCGTGATATTGTTTTGAAATAGCTTAGGCCTAAAGATGTAACTTCTTAAATATAATTTATAAGATATTAGAAGTTCTATTAAAAGCTCTTTAACAGTCTTTTCACATGGCTGCTTGTCTGCTAGCACTGTTTAAGTAGGCTTCACTCTTGGTTCTTCTCTAGGAGGAAACTTTTTTGCTCTGTGCTTGCACAGCACCTACTCTTACAGCTTTGTTTATGACTTTTGTTTATTGATACTGTTCAGTTTTCAAAGCCTGGAGTCTGTAATGGGGTCAGCAATCAATACAGAGCAAAACACAGCAAGGAAAAGAGTAAAGGAAAGCAGGCAAAACCTAGAAAATTATCAAAAGAGCATAATGAAGAGGCTCAGATAATGAGGAAAGTTGGATTTCCTTGCAAAACAATGTTCACAAGCATAAAAGGAGTATAAGGAAGGAGTGACATTTTGAGAGTTGAAGGTGGGTAAAAAATTGGAACCAGAAGGCAAAGCTTTTCTATTACAAAAGAAGGTGAGAAGTGAAGCAGCTATTATTGCCTGCAATAATGCCTGGAACACTGGGATAGGAAAATATCCTAGTTGATAGGAAAACACTGGGATGGGAAACTAAATCCTGTGGTCCTTGAGACTGGACAGAGGCACAGTTCAATGTCACAAAGGACATTTGGCTAAATAGAAAATAAGAATAATGGAAGTATTACTGATGAATGAAGTGACATCTCCTACTGCCTATGAGAAACTGGAAGAATGTTCCACCGGGTTTCAGACCCCAAAGCTAACCAACATGTTTTCACTCATGTATGATTGTCACTATTTTGTGCAGTTTAGTGTTTCAGAACCTCTCCAAAATAGAAAGTAAAACATTAAATATATCTATGTCGACTGGCAAATACTTGACTAGGTTATTAAATGCTGTTGGAGGGAGGATGCACAGCAATTCCTTCGTCTGGCCACCAAGAATACCTCAGCTCCACAAAGCAACTTTTAAGCTGTCCTCATTCAGCAGCATTCCCTTCATGTTCTCAGCTGCTGTTGCATAACCAGCAACATTTCAGGCAATGAAACTGGGTGATTGTGAAAGTGGCACGTATTTCACTGTGGCACCAGCTATGAACAAGCTATGGAATTTATAACTTAAAAGCGAATATAACAATGGGAAGGTGTGACTAGTTTATGGGACAAAAGCTAAAATGGAAAAGTCAAAGCATGAGAAGATTTATTTGTGAATGAAAAATTATAATTGACTGTTATGGATGCCAGTGCAAAAATACACTTTTTTGAAATTATTAAATGTCTTGTCAGCTCTGATTTTTCCAAGCAACTGATAGTTATACACTTGATTCTGTAATATTCTTTTAGGAGCGAAAACCAAGCTGTATTAGAAATGGAAGAAGACAGTTTTTATAAAGATATCTCAGGAAGGTCATTTCTTGCTGACATTGATGTAACTCCGGATCTTTCGAGTTATGCTAATTTCCCAAGTTTCTTTAAATAAGTATGAAATTTGGTGGAACTGGGCATGCTTGAATGAGGTCAGGGAGGAAAATATCCCTATCTGTTGATTCTGATAGTGAGAGTTCATGACTTTGGAGGAGGGTTCTTTTCTCACTGCTAATAGGGAGAATCTGCCACCCAATATAATTTCTCCAATAAGAACAATCATCTTATTTATTTTCCATTGCAATTTCTTACTGGAATTTGCAGGTGCTGTTGAGTAGTTTTTGCATTTAAACGCTGAATTACTTAGATCCTATATGAAATAATCAACTACAATGAAACATTGTATTGTCAATTTTTTTCAGCTTGAAAGATTCTAGAATATAGTAGGATTTAGTGCAGTGTACTTCTGCTACTTGGAATCAATGTTTTTAGGAAGGTAATTTTATTTTAGGAAGGAAAATTATTTTTTATTGCGAAGATCACTGTAACTGCAGAGTCTCTGTGGCGCAATCGGTTAGCGCGTTCGGCTGTTAACCGAAAGGTTGGTGGTTCGAGCCCACCCAGGGACGGGATTGCCCCTTTCCTCTGCCCGTGGTAGAGGGGTTGGAATTAGATGATCTTTAAGATCCCTTCCAACCCAAACCATTCTATGAAACTTTGGAAATCAAATTCTCTGTTAGTCTCAAGGCTCATTAAAACACTAGTTTGCTGAGGTATCAGCAATGGATTAATAGACTAAAGTATTTTCATGGGGCATTATTTAAAGATGAAAATTGCATAGAAATAGTTTAATTTAAGCAGAATATTACAGAGTGTTTCTTAGGGTTCATGTTGTTCTGTCATAGCTGTTTGTCTATATGGTGTTGTGTTGTGTTGCTGTCAGCTCTAATGGGCCTATGTAATTTTATGATGTTGAAATGTAAACATATATATACACAAATATCCACATGGGCTACTGTGCACCTCAGATTAGCAAAGATTTGTCATTTAGGAATTAACAGATAGGTGAGTAGTTGTGCCATTTCCAGAAATTTTGTGTAAAAGCCTGGTGAGTTGGAATCTGCAGGACAGCTGTTGTTTGCTTCTAGCTTTATCTCCTGTGCATGGCACACTTTAATAATTGCTCTGCTGACAGGCATATGGATCTGATTCTTTAGTGTGATTTTTTGGTTATGCTTTAAAAACACTTACACTGAGAGGCTTAACTAACAGAATATGACTTTCTCTAAAGCCTAAGCGCAGAACAAACCCATATGCAGTGAAACCACTGAAGCCAATCTCCTTCAGTAGTGCTCTCTTGTTATCATTTTATGAGTCAGCCGTTCTCTCACAGGGAAAACTGATAGGGTTCTCTCTCCACTGCCCATCTGCCTGTTTTCATGGGACGTGCAAGAATTTAATCTTTTGGAGGTGTCTTTCTTTCTATAGTGCTGGAGCATAAGGATCTAAATACTAGGAAAGAGGCAATCAAAATGCTGGTTTCAAAGCTGAAGGCAAAAACTAGTGTACAATCGACTTGGGAGCAGGAAGCAGGCAATTAGCCAGTAAAGAGGTGAGCCAATAGCCAAGAAAAAATGCTGGCCTTGATCTAGGTGCAAAAGAGCAGCTAATAAAACCAGAAGAGATCTTTGGTCTTGTCTGTTGGCTTTTACAGAGTGCTTCCACTCCACAGGTAAGGCACTAGTCTTAAATACCTTCGGATTTTCAGAAGATGGCTCGATGCCCTCAAGGTGGCAGAAGAGTGCAAAGCAACTTGAAAATGGAAAAGAAATCCCGGTTGTTTTTCAACACACCAGATCCAGATCATATCAGATGATCAGTTTAAAATTGTTATTTTTTAGAAGCTCATGCTATCGTAAATTCCAGAGCTTCAGACAGTAAAAGGCTATGAATTTAACTGAAGTATCTATTAAACTTTGTAACCATGCTAAGAAACAGATGAAGGGGTTGATAGGAATCAATGCAACTATTCTTCACGTTGTGTTTGAACAGTGCACTATCATGTTTGTGGCAAAGAGGTAAGGGAGTTGTTTAGACAAAGCCCACGGAAAACAGCTACTGAGTTGTTGCATATGAAATTTCTACTGTATTTATGTAGAATTAACACAGAGAACAGGTTTATAGACTAAACTTCTGGAGCAGAGGATAAGGAGAAGGTAAGAACATTGATACGGAGCTGGAAAGAGGGTGAGAGAGAAACTCAATTCATCCAAAGGTCAGTCCTTGGCCTGTAATTTTATTAACAGAGTGGTCACACCTGGAATGGATAACCAAGTCTCATTACAAAGAAGTGATCTGTGAGATCCTGATACAGAGAAAACAGTAAAGCCTATGGAGATGGTAATACCATTGTATACAGGGCCAGAGAAACACTGGCTTAAACGTGAGCAAGGTATTAGAAACAGTATGGTTCACTACTGGACATGCTTGTTGAAATGCATATTTAATGGTCAACCTGCGGGGGGGGGGGTGGGGGGATAGGAATGTCATTCCTGAATCTCCGGGCAAGACAAAGAGCTCATACTCCCAAAGTTGCTGAGGGCATCCCAGCTCAGGAGGAGGGTGCTGAGATGTTAGTTCCTCTCACCTGGAGCCAGCCAAGGACATTGCCATTTGTAGGGACAAGTCACCAGCTTGTCTTTCACAGGGAAGGAATTCTTAACCTTAACTCTTAAGATATTCAACAAATTGGAGACTACTAACTAAAACAATAGTTTCAAAAGTTACAGGAACGATATGAAATAAAGTATTTGAAGTCTGTACCCCAGACCCAAATATGGAACTGAAAAAGTTCAAAGGACCTCTTTTATCTATTTGCAAATGAAAGTAGCTGGGAGAGATGACGATGATACACGCTTTAATTCTACTCTTCGTGTACTGTGAGGCAGGTGCACCGCATGGATGTAGTTTGCACTCTTTGCTCCTCTTCAGAAGAATAAGCAGAGGTCCTTTGGATGTCATTGCAGAGTCTGGGGAACCGATCATTTTGGGTATGTGCAGCTTCTATAGGAATTGAAATTTTAGATGGCTGGTAAACCAAACGCGGTGTAGAGATAGGTACAGCAATAATAGCCATGTATGTTATTTTGAACTGAGGAATTAGAGTAAGTCTTACTCCCTGTTAAATGCTGAAAGATAAAAATTAAGGAGAAGGCAAAAAAGACTATCAACCAGAAACAATTGTATACATGAAAAGCATTTTGCCTAAATTAAGGAAGGCTTTGTGTAGGTGACTCTTCTTGACACATATTCTAGGCACTGTGTAGAGAATTTACTGGGAATCAGGAGCAGAGACTAACACCTTGAGATGCTAAATACCTTAACGAAAAGGTAGTGGTAAATCCCTTCAGGCAAAATTGCCCAGAAAAACCTATAATCATTATGGGGGGAGGATTTCATGAAGGCAAAACCCTGTCCTTCAGACCACTAAGTAGAGAAAGTCATTTCAGCAATTAGGCTATCGCATGATTTTTCCCAGGCCAGAGACCCTGGCCATATTTACTGCTTCCCGGAAGAGAACAAAAAGCATTTGGGTATGCCAGGGGGGTAATAGAAGGATCCACTTGAAAAAAATCTCTCAGTGTAGAACTAGAGCTGGCAGGGTGACATAGTTTGCCATACTGGTGTTCAAGGATGGAGGAGGGTGTGGAAAGAAGAAAGGGAAGGATGTTCCTCCAACAGTCATGAACATGGTAGAACCACTTGAACAGGAAACCATAAGCAAATTCTGTTTTTAATGGGAAATTTCTAATTATCACATTATGTAATTATTTAATTATTGCTATTTAAGAGTATAATACCAGTATTAATCAATGTCCTAATCAAATGTAGTTAAATGGTTAATTGATTAATATAATGAATAGTTACAATAATTATAACATCTAGTTATTACTACTACATTATTTAGTTACTCAGGCATCCTACTGTTCCCATCAGTTTTTAGGTAATCTAGATTATTTTTCAGAAGGAGTATAAGCAGACTGAGGAAACGCTGCTCTCCTGGATAGTTTGAATTTTATCAAAATAGTTAAACCTCAAGCCACAGGATGAAAGATCCTTTTCTTGCTTTCTGAAGTGAGAACTACCTTCTGTTTGAAAAAAAAGATGCATGATGATAGAAATATGAGGTCTGTGCCATTGCCTGCCTTTGCGAACAGTAAGTCAGGGCCTGATTCTCCCCTACTCTGACTGTAACATGAAGGAAAGACGTTCTTCACTCCTACTGTGGAGTTAGCGCTTCAGGAACTTGATGCAAAGGTTGTTCATATCAAACACACAATAAATGCTACAGCCGGTGTGTTATGGTAAGAGTCTTGGAATAGTGGCATTTCTGACATAACCCTGTCAGTTGACGTCTACTGTGGCAATTTGTGGAAGAAATTTGTGCCCTCCATCAGTGATGAGAGGGCATCCAAACCCCTTTTCACCTCAAAATGGTTTGCTGCCATTTTCCCCCATTATGAACCTCATGTTACCCCTGTATATATATATATATTTGTGTAAAGCACAATTGTCGATGCCCAAGTCCCCCTGTGAGGTCTGGAGGCTAATTTAGTGGGTTGTGAATGATTGAGTCAAGTATGGGTGCAGTTGTTAATGGCTTCCACTTACACCTCAGGACAAAGCTCTCTTTGCCTTGCAAAAATAACTTCTAACCTTTCCAGAAGTGCAGGCAGACAACAGGAGGACAAAGCTGAAATCTCGCCCTGGATTAAGATAAAATTAAATATTCCAGAGTGATTCCAGTATAAAATGATAGCTGAGAAAGAGAGGTGGTATGAATGCTTTATTTCTCCAATCAATTTTCTTGTCTGAAAACACAGGGTATGCTCAAAGGCTAAGGCTCTGGCCATGGGAGCTGAATAAGCATCTACCGATTTGTCAGGAAGACAGAGGAAGAAAGAGATGCCTGTGAGATGCCATCTCCAGTTTCCTTCCTTTCTGCCACCTGTGTCCTTATAAACCTCATAGCAGTATTGTGCCTCTGGATGAACAGAAGGAACTCGGTTCTGCAGCTCCTCTGTAAACTAAATTCTTTTTGCTCTGACCTGTTCCAGACCACTACCAAATGTACTGCATACCTAAAATGACAGAAGTCTGTTTAACAGCAGTATCTTTGCACAGAGGTGGTTGCAGGAGACTGATAGGTGAGTTACGGGCAGTATGTTAACAAGCATTTGCTTCATTGGGGAACAGCTATTAATCAGATGAATTTTAATCTGCCGTTTCGGATTCATTGAACCTGACAATTAAGAGACTAAATTATTATTGTCTTGAGTTTTTTCTACCGCGGGTGAGACTGCAGTTTGGGGCCAGGAGCTTTCCTGGATGGATGGGTATTCTTCTGATAAGCTAATATATTCTGAGGATGAGTTGTGATGCTGGTATTTTTCAGAAATAGCCCTCGGGATATTCTTGGCTACAGGCAGCTCAGAAGATTTGGATAGCAACCATGACAGTGAATTCAGGAAAAAAACCTAGAAAAATACTCAGGGACCGGTAATTAGTGTCTATGTCAATAGGTGGTGCACTACGCTTGTGGAAATGGTGGAGAAGTGCTCTTGCTGTTTTACCAAGGGTCTTAAGAATTGGCGTTTGGGAAAACTTGTTTCATTTCACGCAAAGAACCAATTTCAGTAGCTTGAAAGCAGTAACAGAAAATAAAATAAATATGTGTTTTTAAGATGGTGTTGACAATAATTATTGGAATGAATTATATATATTTCACATGCTTGTGTTCAAAATGGCAATCAAATGTTGTATTTGTTTGTTTTGATACTTATATTTGGCTTAATGAGAACCATCGTTTCATGAGCAGTTGGAGAGTATACTTAGGCATGGAATCATATTTAGGAAATTTTGCTCATGTAATTCCTGTATTCAACCACCTATTTTCCAGGAAAGGACAAATTTATTCCAGCCTAAGAATATAGACATACAGTCATTTCTGCTGAAGATCTTTGTTTATGCACCACAGGTTGCATTCATTTTGCATCTGAGCTTTATGGGGGAGCAATACAGAAAATTCGCGGGTTTTTAATGAGCTCTGAAGGAAGCGTGAGTAAAGCTAGATGAATTAGACATTACTTCTGGTAGTATGTCTAAGAATTGCTTTATTTGAACTTGCTATTATCTCATTGTTTGAAGTTGGTATACATGATTCTATTACTGTCAAACACTGCGTCAAGTGGGTGGTAGGAAAGCAGCTTCTCTGAGATCCTGTCTGAAACCACTAAGCACTACAGCAAAACTAATCAAAAGACACGTTAAAAACTGCAATTTAAACCTGTGTGGTGGAAGTGTAGATCTGTTAATGTTGTCTTGTCACTTACTTGTATTAAAGGAAATTTGTCTATTCACAGCCTTTAGCACAGTATTCATATTTTAAACTGATAAACACAGATTCATAAGGTAACTGTCAGTGGCTCATGATTCTCTTCCCAGTGAAGCAGCCTGCACAGTTACAACCATCCCTTCTACAACCGCTTTCTGGGTTTCGAGTTTCTTTTTGCTCTGCATTGGTCAAATTTACCGTGTTCTCATCACCTCTGCTTTTTACCTACTTATGCTATGTTCATGCAAAAGCACATGCTACAGAAAGCCCAACGTGCTGCCAGCAGAGCCTGCTGAAATGGGAAACGGTATATATCAGCTTGACACTGGTCCCAGGAGAGCAAGTTATGCTCAGGAGGAGCAAGGAAAGAGGAGACTGAATTCATCACCCCTTGGCAACTGCTGTTTTGTTTGATTCCTATTTATTCAAATGATTCCTCTGCATACTGGGATCACAGGCTGACTGGGAGGGAGTTGTGCCTATGGAAATACACACTTACAAAAGTTACGAACCAGCCCCAAGAGCTGTTGCCTAGCCCAACTAGTAAAATTCAGGTGTCAAGAGGACTAAGTAGCAAGCCCAGTTCATACACGCAGAGGCACTTTAAACACTTCTGAGGCCTTTTTAGTAAGATTTATGGATACAGTAAGGAATATTTGCACTGGAGACTTCAGGCTTCAGTTTAGATGCAATTCAAAGCACCTACTGACAGGAGCCTTTTAATCTCTGTTCACCTGCCAGGGAGGCGGCGTAAGAGGAGCTGACAGACAAGACACATTTATTGATCACACAAGTGGGTGATCAGTCCCACATATTCCAGGGAGGAAAATGCTCTGAATGCTGCAGTACTTTCATTTTCACAGCTGTATCACAACCGAGCACTGTGCGTGTCAGTGGCTCCTTAATCTCTCTACCCAGCCTTATGCAGCTTCTCCAGCAATTCTGTTCCTATGCAGGGCTTGCTGCAAACTTATCTTTCACTTAGTTACTCCAGCTGTTTTCCTTTCCTTCCATGTTTCTTTTGTTTTCTGAATGCAAACTTTAATCTGTTTTAACCCTATTGTTTTAGCTAATTTATGCTAATGGTCTAGTTGCAGTACTGCTGCTGAATACCTGCTCATAATTAAATTCTCCAGAGATAATCCTTATAGAGAGGCAGACCACTCCCAAAGATGATTAAGCTCACTGTACCAGAAGTTTATTCAACATTTTATATTCCTGAAATTAGACAATGTGAAGGCTGCCTGCTTTGTCTGCCATTCATCTCACTTATTTTCAGCTATGATCCTTGAGAGGAAAGACAGTTTCTTCAATATTGTACATAGCATAAGCAAAATACTTGTTTGTGCAGTAAGTTCTGATGAGCTCAAAACCTGCAGGCTGAACTGAGCATCGTCTCGGTGCTAATGAGGCCAGAAGTTGTGAGGTAGGTGCTATGTAGTTTTTCTGGTTTAATTTCCAAATGAGTCCACTTTTGTGGCAAAGGTATGAAAACACAGAAGAATTTGGATGTTACAAGGGGCTGTTAGAAAGGAAATGTTCTCTGCCTAGCAGGACATGCCGTGGAATAGATCACAAAGGAGAAATCGGAAGATGACAAAAGTGACAGCACTTGCCTTTTGTAGTTTCCTTTCTAAACCTCAAGTGTTACTTTATTCTTTCTTTTTTTTCCTTCCCAGGCAGCAATAGTCGACCTCCCAGTCCTAGCAATAACCTTTGCATACATCCTAGCAGATTACATAGACTGAGGGATGCAATTTTATCTTTTCAGTCCTTGTAGGAACTTCTTAGCTTGTAGATAATCTACATGAGAAAAGAAACTCTTACCATTTTAAAGCATTTCATTATTTTCTTTTTACAACAGCAAAAATTATATTTGAAATACTAAGAAAATGACTGAAATATTAACACTTTAAGAATCATCATTGTCCAATGAATAAATGCATGTATTTACCTGAAGAAAAAATGGGCTATATTTTATCATGGCAATTCCCCTTTTACTAATTCAGCACACAGCTGTGGGCACACAGCAGCTGCACTTAGGGACATGTTTTGATATTTTCCCCTTTTTTTCTTAATTCATTGCAAGCAAGAATGAAAAACTTTCTTTAGAAACAGTTTTTAGTGCTTATTCCTCCTTGCACCATTTGGAGCTGCCTTCAGACTCTCAGCCGCTAACCTTTGGAGTGGTGCTTTCTTCAGGTTACAGGGACCTTCTTCTGGGTGTTTTCTTCATGCTTCCCTGTGGGGGTTCCTGCTGACTAAGCCTGTCTCACCTCTCCCCTTACCTGCTTTTGCTGGTGTCTTCATGATCCTTTGTGTGTTCTCCCAAATGCCTTCCCAGTTCCAAAACCACAGCTGTTGGAATTGCAGTTCATTTAGGGGTTTCAGAAAAGTGCTGTACGATAGCAGTCTCTTAAAAGGCCTCAGATAACAACAGTCTTTGCTTCTTGTGGTGTTTTTTGTCATGATAGTAAATTATTAAGGTTAGCAACAGCAGATAGTTCTGTGTGTCATACAGAACTGAATGAACTGTAAGGCCTAACAAACCCTGATCTCCCTGACAACAAAATTTAGAGATTCCTTGCATGGACTTCTGCACATTATTTCAAAAGCAGACAGGCATAGTTCTACTGATTACAGCACAGCATCAGCCAGCACAGCGCTCTCAACACCAAGGAGCTTTCTGTCTTCAGGTGTAAGACAGAAGCTTCATTTTCCTTCTACCTTTAAGTGAGAAGATGATCCTTCTTTTGGACTTTAATCCTGCTTAGCATTTGGAAAAAAAATGAAGGAATTATTTCTGCTTCTGAACTTCTCATACTATGAGGCACAGTTACTGAGTTTCTTGTGGACTTTTCAAAAGGTGGTGTTGAAATGAAGAGTCAAGTAGACAATCACACCCTTAAGACAGTTGTTAGCAGTCTTAAGTATGCTAACTTAAGTATGCTTAAGTCTAAGTAAATGTTTTAGAGCAATGGGTTAAGATAGTTGCAGTAATGCAAATGTATTGTAAATTCTGGGTATGAGTATCTGCCAATGCATCTAAGCAAGTAACTTAACTCATTAAATAGTTTCTTTTGGAACACTGGACATGCTTTATTTCATTTTTTCACAATTTATTTAAACATCTCACATATACAAAATACATTTTCTTTCTTTTTTTGAGAAATGATGATTTTTTTTTTTTTTTACCGATTGTAGAAGATGGAAATGAGATTTGAAAGCAGGAGCACCTGATTTTGGAGGAAGAGGACAAAGATGAGGAAAAATGATCCACATGCTTAAGCTGCGGGTGAGACAGGACATTCTAAGTTTTGAGACAGACTTCAAAGAAACAGAGAAGTGATACTTCAAATGCTACTAGCACCATCAAAGTTCAAGTATTGGAAAGATACTCTGTAATAACGCAATTAGCACCACTGTACTTTGAGTGGAACTGAAAGTACCTCAGATCATATGGAGAAGTACCTACAAAAGATGTGGATCACACTTGATTAGTGTATGAGGTAGTTTAAACCTTTGGAAGTTGTGGTTTTAAACTTCCTCCATGGAAGATATTCAAAGGCCACAAGTGGTGCAAACTTTCATGATTTTTTATTTTGGTTTTTTTTTCTTTACAAAGGTTGACATTTCCCAAAGCAAGGTGTTAAATCTTGAAAGACTTCCAAGTCCTTTTGGGGCTGTATTAAAATTTCATTGCACAATGCTCCAATCAATTCTTCTCCTTCTCTTTCGCCCAGAGTTTAAGCAAGTAGATGAACAGAAGAAATGGAAGGAGTCAGCTTTCATTATAAAAAGAAATGACAAGAGAATAATTTGGGAGAGGCTTTTAAGTTAATTTTAGTTCATTCATTTGAAACAGACTGGGCCAATGTCCAAACCGAATTCTTGGTCAGCGCCGCCAATATCCAGAGGTGCAATGTCAAGGATGGGCAAGCGAGATGGCTTATTTGTTCTGTATTCAATGATCGTTTTGCCCCATTGATTGTTCTTTCTCTGCAAGAGAAGATTCATTACCATTGTTATTGCATTGTTCATAGTATTTAAAATTGTTTCACCTGAGGATAATTTCCGAAAGAATTTCATATTAATTTTGCTGCCATTGTTTGCAAATCAGATACCTATATCCAACTACTTAGTTCTCTGATACAGAGAAAATACTTACTTTAATCTTCTGAAGTCATACGTGTGATGCTCTACATAAACTATGTTCACACTGATGTTAAATCCTCAGAGAACCCTGCCTGAGTTTTTCAGGACTTAAAGATCCTGCCCCTCCTACAGCTTATGCACTATTTCCTTATCAATCTTCAGCTTACACAGAATTTTGAGTCTGGTCCCTCTGAAAAGCTTTTTCTTTTTTGCCACACTGCACAGTACAAGGTAGGATTTGTTTGTACCCCAGTCCTTCCCACTTGTTAAAGATCTGGCAGTTGGTTTTGTAGGCTGTTTATCTTCACTGGGTAAAATTTTGCTGGTCTGACTGATAATCTAATTCTGAAGCAAAGCACAACTCTGTCCCTAATCACGTGCTTAAACGTGGTCAATCATGGTGCCAATGGTTTCTGTGTTACTTACAGAGCAGCCATCCTCAAGGACACTGAAAGTGAATCTGCTGTTGCCTTCAGCTCGTAGTTCAACATCATTGGATCCCTGCAGTATAACAGCCTTTTTAAGGTTGCCAGTTTCCTCATCCATGTAGGCAATGCTGTTCTTGCAGTGGTAGGTGATGTTCTGGGAGGCATGGTTGGCCAGCAGACGCATGAAGGCCAGTTGGGTGGCCATATCCTTTGAGGTCACTCCTTCATCATTGTATTCAAACTGAAAAACAGAAAGGAAGCCAGTCAATTGTATTGCTGGGGAAAGGTGGATGTTTGTAATGCAAGTATGTGATATTTGCTCCAGGAACATAAAAAAAAAAAATTACATAAATCTGCAATCACTTGTCTATTGCAACTCCAGAGCTAAAGAGCATCAAATAAAACTAGTAGGAGGTAGGTTGAAAACCAGACATGAGTGGATATAGTTAAACTGTATAGCTCTGTTCCAAGATAGGGCGTTAATAGTTTATGTGGATTCAAAGACAAGATCAGACAAGTTCAAGGAAGAGAAATCTACTGTTTCCATAGATACACAAACAATGCCTATTTCAAGAAAACCCTGATATTTTTTTTTTAATCTGATAGAATAGTGTCTGTGGGTATTACAAATGTTTACTTCATTCTTGTATTTTTTTACAGCATCTACTTTTAGCCACTCTAAGAAACAGGACCTTAGACTGTTCCGACCCAGTGTGATCAGTCTTATATTCTTATATTAAAGATCTTGAACACTGCAATTTCATCACAAGATCAACTCAACTTCATTTAAAGAATTATGTAATTAGATCTCGTTAGCTGTACAAAAGTGATTTATTTGCAGTTGGCTGGTGTCTAATGAGCAAGTAGACATATTTCTTTTTTTCACTTACACTAGCAATTCTGAATGTTATGGTGGCATACGCTCAGGATCTGTGATGTGTAATATAAATATCTTTCCAGGAACAGTGTCATATGTAAAAAATCTCAATTAAAAGAATAAGAAAAGATGTTTTTCTTACTTTTTCAGACAATTTCTGAACTGTCTTTATACTAATGTACCATATTGCAGTCCAGGCCTCCCTTAGCTGTAGCCATTAGTCATGCCGAATTGATCATTTGCAGACACCAAGAAAAATTAGAACAATACTGAGAAATCCTTTTAGCAAATTGTGATTCAAACCAGAACTGGAGCTCTGTTCCCTTCAAGATAAAAGGTAGCTCCCTTTTTCATATTTCTCCTCTAAGAGAGTTTAATTTATCTGTTTGCTTGCTCAGAGTCAGTGGATTGGGAATTCTTCAGACAGCACTGTAGGAAACAATCATCCTCCCATACATCACTTACCTGGCTGCCACCATTGATAGTTTCACCAAACCATACGTGCTTCTTGTCCTTTGGATTCTTGTTGACATACCAGTTCTTAGCGGGAATATTGTCAGGGTTGGCATGGATGCAAGTCTCACCAGTGGCAAAGTCACAGTATGCTCTAATGGCATCTGCAGAGCAGCCTTGGTTAGGATCAATCCAGTAGAAGCCTGCCATTGAGGAAAAAAATGCGAACAATAGTTCACTCAGTCTAACATTTGCAGCCTATATTCACTTGTTTGATACAGGAACTCAGAGAGAGGTCAAAAATATCACAACTAGGTACAATATTAAGGTGATAACTGGGATAAATACATATGTTAGATTGTTAATGTATAAGGAGCTGTATTTGAAAGCTAGGGTTAAATAATTTTGTATTATTTTTAAAGATTATTGCAATAATCACGCAGAAATAGCTATAAAGAGCTTTTCAGAATTTCCTTGTATCTATTTTCAGTGGAGGCAGAGAGAACTTCTTCATTGGTCATTTAGTATTTTCACTGGGTGGCCAAGGATACCATTCACCAAAGAAAGCTAATAAGCTGGAAGTACTGCCTGAGCCAGAAAGGGCAAGTATCTGGCAGTAACATACCACTGCTCCATTCTGGGTGGCTAAGTCTTAGGTCACGGCAGGTGCGAGCTGGGTTCTTTCTGGAGCCTTCTGGGGTCAGCAGGGTCTCAATTTGGTTGTTCAATGTTTTCAGAGTGGCATCAACTTCATAGTCTTTGGGTCTGAGAGAAGGCTGATCAGCCCGGTAGTATTCTGCATCATAGCCAACTTCGTATCCACCACCATTGGGACCAGGGGGACCTGGGGGACCAGGAGGACCAGGAGGACCCTAAAGTTTTTCAAAAGCAAAAAACAAGAAGCATTCTATTAGACATATGGTTCTCTCAATTAAGTGTTTCCACACATGCATAGTCCTACTTAACTCCTAGCACCCTTAGCTCTAATCTGAGGCAGCACATATGGACTTGCCCTGTGGTGAATACTGTGGGCTCAAGCAGTAGAGGATGCACACTGTAGGACTACATCTTCTTTGTGTATTTGCTGTCTGGCCATAAGGAATGAACAAGAACGTCAGGTTTAGGCCTGTTAGGGAAATGTTTAATGTTAAATAACAATAGACATTTGGAAGTCTTTTTTTTTTTTTTTTTTTTAAATAAATAAAACCACATCTTTTCCTAAACTGCTAGGCTTTTGAAGTGATTTTCTTGTACCTGTGACATAAATGTGTTAAGTCAACAAAAAGTAAGTTATACTCACAGCAGGGCCTTGGCTACCATGAGAGCCACGGACACCAGCAGGGCCAATAGGTCCAGGGAGACCATTGCGACCATCTTTACCAGGAGGACCAGAAGGACCAGGTGGACCCTAAAAGGAAACTCAAACAGTTTAATGACGGTAGAAAACACTACAAGTAGAGTGTACATATATATTGCACAAAAGGAATGGGAGTTATTTGAATATACTCTTAAATTCACATACCCTTGGGCCAGCAGGGCCATTGTTACCAGGAGGACCTTGATCACCATGTTGGCCCTAGTGGGAAAGATACATGCATAGTCATTAAAAAAATTGCAGTGGCACACATTTGTATTTGCATGATTCAAGAGGGAGTTATAGTTAGCACGTGCATTTGGGCTCAGAGAATGGGAATCTAGGGCTGATGGCATTTATTAGTGAGTTGGGGTTTAAAATGCCTGTTTTGGGCCGGGAGGAGAGAGAGTGCAAAGAGGTATTTAAGGGGATAACCTATTAACATCTCAATATTGTTTCTTCAGGTTTTCAGAGAAGGCTTTAAAATAAAAGTCTGAATTCCTAAAGGGCACATCAGAATTTAAAGGGAAGAAAATCTACAAATTACTTCTGCTTCTCTGTGATACAAAGGCTTTAAAATTTCTGGCCAAAGTAAGAAGTAATATTAAAAGAAAGGCAGAGCTTTTTGAATTCTGTGCTAGCCAAATGCAGTCGACTTTCAGGGCAGCTAATGGTACTCACAGTTCTAAAGCCCACTATCAATGGCAATATCAAAATTTGCCATTTTATGCGAAGAGTGTTAAGTGTTAAAGAGAATCTTATGGCCTTTGAAAGATGATGCAGAGTGGAGCAAGTGGTATCAACCTGCTGGGCTGTGCATATGTAATCCCACACTTGGGTGACCTTATTTCCTTTTTTTGCTCTTTATATTCAAAATTGTGAAAATCATTTACTTACAGCAAGACCAGGAAGACCCTGCAATCCATTGTGTCCCTTCAAGCCAGGCAGACCTCTGGGCCCCTTATCACCAGGTTCACCTTTCTCACCACGTGGACCTTGTGGTCCCTAGGAAGTGATATAGGTGTCAGAGAAATAAAATAGAAGGCTTCAAGTATATACTACTGTCAAAGCAAGAATTAAGCACGAGCATTCTACATTATGCCATAGGTTGCCCCTGATATATATATGTACATTCTGTTAACACACCCAGGAAGAGTGTCAGTCCCAAAAGCTTCAGGATTGGTCCCATAAGAGAGAATGCTGATCAAGATTCTAGGTCTATAAATATTTACAGCTCCTTAAGCACTACTTTTTGGGCCCATACCTTGAGCACAGTCACGAGTTTTTATTAATAAAGCGTGTTTTCTCTTCTTGCATCAATGTGGTAGCGTATTTAGAAATCAGACTTACAGCAAGACCTCTTGGACCAAAAGCACCAGCAGGACCGACAGCACCAACAGGACCCTGAAACAGGAACAGAAAATGCATGTCACTGCTGTATATTATACCTAATAAAGGTTCCACACTCAACACATCTCTGCAGAAAGCAAAGTAATTACATACATACTGTAGAGGTTTGATGCACAGTCTATATGTGTATAATGGACAAATGTTACTCCTGTGTCAATCAAAAAAATTAAAGTCTCATCAACTTACAGGATCACCACGGTTTCCAGGCTTTCCAGAAGGACCAACTTGGCCATGAGGACCAGGAGCACCCAGAGCACCACTGGGACCAGGGCTACCAGGAGCACCACGCTCACCCTGGGAACAAAGGAATGCAAAAGGACAGACAGTGTGTTACTACTGACTTACACATATTGGAATATTTCTTCCACGATTATGAAATAAAAGAAAAAAACAAGTTACCTTGAAACCAGGAGCACCATCACGGCCTGGAGGACCATCGTTTCCAGGATTGCCCTGTTAAAATACCATGAAAAATTATTAAATTCCATCAACCTTCATCTCACACGGAACTGTGTGTCAGTCTAATTGCTCCCAATGAGAGTAAGAAGTCATTAAGATGGGATAGCATAAATCTTGAAGATAACAAACTCTTCCTTCGCGATGCCATGCTCAAATTCCTTAAATACATTAATGTTCTCAGAAAAATAAGATGGTCTTCAAATATTTAGGTTTTACAAGTTTAGTATAGAAGGAAATTACTAGGTTTTGCTGTATTTCTCCAGATGAAAAGGTCAAGACCATAGTGGTCTTCATCTAGCTTGCACTCTTGTAAAACTGAGCCCTACTTTTTAGATGAAAAATGCCAGTGGTGAGAAAAGGACTTAAACAGGAGTCACAGCTAAATTACTTTGTTTTAGTACTTCACAAGCTTAAATGTCTTCCTTTGCGAATGTTAATTTCACTTCAACTGTTTCACCGTGTATACTAGCAAACATTTTCCTTCAGAAAATTCCCATGGAACAGAAAGTGTATTTCTTTTTAATTACTATTCTCTAATCTCTTTGAAATCCTTTAAGTCTTAGGACTTGCAGGAGTCCTGTATTAACAATGCTTCAGGTTATCAAATAAGCTCCCTGATAAGGCTCAGAGAAAGCTTTACGTAGTTATCCTAACAGGAGACAAGACAACGTGTTAATATTTTACTTTAACTGTTCTTAAAGTGTAAGTCATGGATAGACACTGTGTTGATAACCTTCTTCAAGGTGAACTACTAACTTGGATGTTTAAATTGGATGGAGAAGTTTATTTGCTGCTCTATGAGCAGGGCCCCATCCTCCAAGTAATCACCCATGAGGCAGGGCATTAGAGGAAGCAATTTGTTCCACTCCAGCATTCCCACATTCCCCCTTCCGCACAGGGCTCAGGTCCTCCATTGCGTCTTAACCTGCATTGATCTCTGCAGTTCAGCAGTACCTGCCACACAGGCCAGAGTTTGTTCTGTCATGTTTTCAGCCTACAAACATACTTTACATTGGGGTGAGGGAATGCACATTGGGAAACTTTATGTAGCTCAGCCACAATGTTAAAAGTGTATCTGTTTTGTTAGGACTCCAAAACAGTACTGAGTGTTGTACAAGTCCAATAACGGAATTCCAACATTTTGTGTAATGTGCTTCATATGTCTTCTGAGTGGGCCTCAAGTTAAAAAAAATTGTCTTTAATACCACAAATCACAAGATCACTCAAGTAAAAGTGACTGCAATTTTTATACTTTCCTGAAAGATATGTGTATTGCATCTAACATAACAAGCTTTCCTGATATATTCTCTATAGACAAAACCTTATCCTCTGGGATGTACTACTTTTCCCAGCTCCAACAACAAAGTAATCTTTTCCCCACTCCATCTTTCTTGACAATTAAGTAAAACGTCAAAAGATTCTGACAGTGACTCCAGGATGTATTTCAGACACAACTTGTGCCTTGAATTTGTCACCTAGTTGGGGAGGGGAATCCATGTCTATTAGAATCTTGCTATAATTTTCCCTGAAGACATGGGAAGGTACAAGTTTGCTAGCAAAACAGCCTCCAGTTGCATCCATTTTTTTCTGTGTATTTGTCTTTGGCTCAGGATAAAAGAAAAGCAGTGCTGAAGAGGAAATAAGACATAGCTTACATCACGACCAGCTTCACCAGGAGCACCATTTGGACCAGGAGAACCCACAGGACCAGAGGGACCACGGGCACCAGGAGGACCAGAAACACCCAGGGGACCAGGTTCACCCTAATACAGGAACAGTGGTAACAAAATGTGATATTATAATACAACGTAAACCAGTCTTCCAGAACTTTTGGCCTATATCTAAGAGAAACATTTCTCTGTAATCGATTCTGGAAGTGAGAGAAAAGGACACAAGAAACATATCTAACTATAGAAATATTATCTTCATTCTAAATTTTCTACCTCTTCTATCAGACACCTCTGATGCCATTCAAAAACATGCTCACCTGCAGACACAAGTCTTGTTTGTCTGCAACAAGCAATAATTTCTTCCACTGCTCTGTTAGGTCCATGTCCTCTGTTTGCAGTAGCAATGGAAACAGCAGAATCTACATCTCCTTTTCCCTGGTTTCCCATAAGAGACCTCAACTTTTTTCTCTACACGTATCTGTTTAAAGCAGTTGACTAGTCATATACTCACTGTTGCTCCAGAGATGCCTGGAAGACCACGTTCTCCCCGAGAGCCAGGCAGACCAAGGATACCAGGAGCACCAAGAATACCCTGAGGACCTGGGCTACCAGGAGGACCCTATGACATGAAGAGAATGTTTTTTTAAATTAATAGAGAAAAAGCAATTTTTTACAGCCCTTCACATTTCTCCTTTGTTTTGTTCTGTAACAGTACCATCTGCTTTCTAAGGATCTCAATGTGTGTCAGTGCTAGCTAGTTCCTGCATGGAAGTAGTTGCAACCAAGCCATAAGACTGATCGTGAGACAGGCTTAGAAGACATCTAGGTGGTATCTGGCATCTCCAAACAACCCTTAGAGCTCTCTACTGACCATTTGAAAGGTAAAGTTTGTCTAGTTAAGTGACTTTTCCATTTCCTTGAAATTTGAGTATATGTGGCACTAAACTTGGCATAAGTAATCAACCTGACATATTACCCTAAATTATTATCCTAACTTACAGTCAGGCTTACCAGTTCAATTGTTTTTCATAATTGAAATTAAATTAGAACATAAAAATTAGAAAATGTATTGCTTTATACTGGACATTAAAGGGCAAATTTTCAGTTGTCACCTACAAAATTTTAACACATGTCTGACAATGACGCTGAAGATTTCATTCTTAGCTGCAACTTCTGCAGATCACAGAAGAAATTTCTGTATTTTTTTATTGAGAAACAACAGAGTGGTAATTCACACAAGTGCATACTTCTATAAGACAGAAATGCATCTGACTTTTAAAAAGCCAGTAATTCTGGATGTGCAAGCTTAAAGAGACTCAAAATTAATTTATTTATTTGCATAATTCTAAGCCAACCTGGGGCCAGACAACTTTAACCTTGTGATCCCCACAAATTAGTTTCTGATGCAGAAATGAATCGAGATTGTTCTAAATGGATGTTCACATGTTCCTCCTTTTTCTATCCATGATGCTCAATTTTAGAGCAGGAGATTCTGCTTCCCCTTCTCAGACTAAGTAGCAATTTCTTCTGTAGTTAGCCTTGTTGCCTTCATTTTGGCTACTTGCAGAGAAAGATGCAACTCACCACAAGAAAAAAGAGAGAAAAACCTGACCCAGAGATTAGGTTCACTTTTTATGGCATGTTTGTCAAACACGTCTATAAATAATTTATTGAGCCTCAGTGGAACTTCTACTTAAAAGCTTTGCTAAATTTGTGGATAAAAGAGAAAAGCCCTTCACAAATACCAAAAGTATCTTAGAAGCCATAACATTTACATGGAAAAACATTTTTAACGAGATGTGATACTCAGCAACTTACAGCAGCACCAGCCTCTCCAGATGGACCTTTCTCACCAGCAAAACCAGGTGGGCCAGCAATACCTTGTTCACCAGTACGGCCAACTGGACCAACATCACCACGTAGACCTCTAGGACCATCTTTGCCGGCTGGGCCAGGAGGACCAGGGGGACCAGTGATGCCCTAGGATTGAGTATGAATATGATATCATTACAATATAGACCCATTAACTGGGGAGAACAGAGATAAATTTCATTTTACGTCCACGTACAAAAACAGCTTTGCAATAAACAGGTTGTCAGCTGTTCTGAAGCAGCAACTTCTATTGCTTTTGTTAGCAGCAGAAAGCTGGAATCAGTAGAATTATTGAACTGAGAGATTTATTTTTTTACACAGTGCAGGTGAAAGCAGCAAATTTGGTGGGAAAGTATCGCTTTGGCTCTGAAGACATTAATTGCAACTATAAAATCTATGAGAAAAACCTCTTCCAATTCAACAGGATTATTTGCTTTGGATAGTGGGATTTACAATATATTTAAATGTAGGGTATCTAAGGAAAGAAGTGCCTTTTGGTAAAGGTTGGAAACACCTTTGAAAAGAAAAACTACAAATGTCAATTTGAAATGAGAATTTTTGGCTGAAAAATAAAGCAGCAGGAATTCACATTCTTAAACACAACAAGAGGTTGCCCTGCTTGAGACAGGGGCTGGAACTGCAGATACTTTAGAAAGTATGGACACAAGATAACTTTAACATTCTTTTTCAAATAGGACATGACCTTCTTGTTCCACTCAAAACCAATGGCTATGCAGTTACTCAAAAGCAAAATAAACACAGATTTTTACAAATGGTTAGGCACCCACCTCAAAATGCAGAGGGATGCTTGATGGATTGTAAAAAAACCCCACAAATTAAATGCATAACTCCCAGTCTGGGAATTTAAACAGTTAAGAGACTTTTTCTTATCTCATCCAGTCCTAGAAGGATCTGAGGTGATTCCAGTGCAGTTAGAATTTGTGTCCATGTAATGAAAATGAGGATCATCCCTAACCAATGCAACTTCTGACTTAAGACCCATTAGAACTTCTTCATTAGTTACTTACAGCAGGGCCAGGAGGACCAACTCTTCCAGCAGCACCAGGGAAACCAGTCATGCCCTAAAAATAAAAGTGAAAAGGAAGATTTGGTTTAAAGGAAACAATGACTTCATGAAAAGCAACAACTTCAGTGCCAAAAGCCTGAAGACTTACAGGAGGACCAGCATCACCACGAGGGCCAGCAGGACCAGCAGCACCAGCAGGACCCTATGTATGAAGGATTGAAAAAAACAGATGAATCAAGCAAAGACTGTTAATGTTCCCTATTTAGAATAATGGCTCAGTCCCACTCTCATGAAACTTAAGGCCTATTTTGCTTTTTACTTTAACAGGAGGAGGACTGGGCCCAAACCCACAATTCCTGTCCTGATACTAGGGTAGTAAATCCTCACAGACATTTTAAATCAGTATCGTAAGGACTGAGAAGAGTTGCATATGCCATTTATGATTCAAATGAAATTGCCTTGCAAATGTTATGACCATCTAAGCAAATCTGGAAGTCAAAATGTGAAAGACATAGTAAGGCAAAGAACAGCAAGTCCTCTGCACTGCATGACTAAAACAGCCACGTAGTGCAAGGGCCTGGTATTGCTCTATTAGAATCACACAGTAAGAACCCCAAGACATGTTACCCTGTAGCACTTCACAGTATTTAAAATACCAGGGCCTGACTTTCTGCATCATTTCAACCAGTTCCCCAATAATGGGCTGCATCCATGTGAAGCAGTATATACCTTTGGCCTATAAAGGTGTTAGCACATGACAAGCCTGCATGCAAGTGGGTGCACAGACAAATTTGCACATATGCTTCTGAATGACTGGGTCTGAAAATCAGACTGCAACAGCACATCCTGTCTTTTAGAGGAAGATATCGACATCATCAGCTCAGAACTTACCCACAATCACCCCCTGAATGGTCCAAGATAGACTGATTTTGCTGATCTTCAGGGCAAGTTGAAAATTAATTATTTTTTTCTCTTCATTTCAGTTCCAGACTCATGATCTGAGCCCACATAAATAGACTGATGAAGCTTATATAATGTGTGAAAATCAGCATGGTGACTTTCCTCACAGCCTAGTTTAAAGTTTTGTTTCTTTTTTTAATTACCTTTTCAAAATTCAAGGCCTGCAGGCTAGGGTATTACTTGCATAGCACAGTTAAGAACTATGCATTTTACAAAGACACAGTTCACTTACTGGTGGTCCAGAAGCACCAATTGGGCCAATAGCACCTGTTGGTCCAGTTTCACCCTTAGGTCCTTTAGGCCCACGCTCGCCTTTAGCACCAGGCTGACCAGCTGCACCCTATGGGCAGAAAAAACACACAGAACAAGGAGTTGGAAAAGCATGAAAAGGAAATAGAGGAATGGCATGGCATCAATAAGAGGAAACGGCAAACAATACTCACAGGAGGTCCAGCAAATCCACTAGGACCTACGGGACCAGGCTCACCACGTTCACCCTAAAGAGAGGGCAAAGAAGAGAGGACTGGTTGGAACAGGCTTTAAAAGGGCATTTTTCTGAACATCATGTCTTAGACACAAGAATAGTTGTAGGAATTGTTACTTACAGGGATACCACGGGCACCAGCAGGACCAGCAGGACCAGCAGGACCTCCTTCACCCTAAAACAGATGGCAGAAAACATTATGACACTGTGGGGGAAGGCCGCACTGCAGTAAGAACAAGGGTGATCTTTTGGTACAGATGCATATAGCAAGTCTCCCTGTGTCTCCAATGAAGGTGTTACTGAAAATGCTTCTGTTTTGCCCCACCCTGTATTAATAATTTCTAACGATACTCAGACAGGATAAAAAAATTCTGAGCTAATGTGTGGTTGTTCATCACCATATCGAAACCTCTTCTCACAGTGTGAGGAGGACTGTGGAGATTAGCCTTAACTGGGAAGAATTCAGACAAAGCTTAGATCAGAATCTTCTCCCCATATAACCCACTGCCATGTAGATGTGCATCCCTTCCCTGCCCTTTTAGGAAAAGGTTTGGGGTGCTATGGCAAACTTCACTGAATAGTTCTACAGTCCCAAAAACCCTTGCCTCCCAAATCTGAGAAACTTGCAGAACTCATGCACACTAGAAAGATGGAATTGGTTTTTATGGAACTCCTCATCTTAAATATTCATATGTGGGGAAAATGTATAAACAAACAAGACACTTTTTCATTCAAAGAGTAGACTTACCCGATCACCAGCACCACCAGCAGGGCCAGGAGCACCAATAGCACCAGGGAGACCCTATAGGTCAAGAGACAGGACACCATTTCTAACAAAATGTAAGCAGGAGTGACTACTTTTAATATTTTTTCTCTTTCCTCCTGGAGACAGGTGTGTGACTTTCTTCCAGCTATTTTTGATATAAAGGACACATGATTTTATAAACAAAAATCTATTCTGTTATTTTCCTTCCAAAGTATGAATTCTAGGACAGGCAGTCAAAATCTCAAATTAATGATAATTTTGTGTGGCTTTGCAGGCTGCCTTTAGAATTAGCTGTCTGAACTGAGCCCATGAAGTTAAAGAGGATAATGTCACACTGAACAATGGTCTACGAAATACAAGGTTCTCTGCTGATGTGATTTCTCTGCTTGTGTGCATGAGAAGTGGTCGCTTTTCTCTCCCTCCCCCCAAATTCAAACATCCCTGGACAAGGTGCAACAAAATCATATTGATTTGTATCAGAAGTGATCAGATATAAGTGGAAATGCAATATAGTGGGAAATATAAGTCCTGAATATCCTTTTTAGTCACTTAAGTTCTGAGGTGTAGCAAGGTAAACTCAAGTAGAACCAAAAGATACTTACACGAGCACCATCTCTTCCTGTTGCACCAACATCACCTCTCAGACCTGGGGCACCCTAGAATACACAGAGGGGAAAAAAAACCATTATATTGGTAATGAACACAATAGTTTGTATGAAAAAAGTCTTGAACTATTTGCTGAGTATCCATGTATTACTTGCGTATCATATGAGATGCTTAGCATGCCAGTCTTTTGGGAACAGACTTTGATTATTATTTCATTCTTATTGCTGAGTATGTACTGACTTGCAAAGCGAGAATTTGCAGACAAAGAGGACTGGCATGCTTTTCAGAATTATGAGCCTGCCTCTTTCATGGAAAACCTACTTAGTTTCCCCCAGGTGGCAAGAATTCTAAATGGAATTAAAAATTCAAAACCAAGTTGATGTATATTCCAAATGATGAATGTAAATCCCCCCTCAAAATTCCTTTTCGTTTGGTCAAGAAATAACCATACGTAAAAATTCTTTTGGGTATTCATGTTATACTTTCTATTTGAAGCCGGAAAACAACTGTTAAAAACAATGATGTCATATGAGTGGTCATATAAACCCCATATGTTTCATATCACAAAAAATTATATCCAGGCCACCACTAGTGTCAAGAAATCAGACCAGCACTCTGCTCTCTCTCTTTTTTTAAAATACATCCTACTCTTCTGCATTAATCTGCATGTGAGAACATAGTGTTTTATAAAAAGTTGCAAGCAATTTTCATCTTAATTTCCTTACAACTCCATTTATGCTAAATGACTATGGATTTTTTTTAGTCAAAACAAATAAAGCAGTTCTAGAAATCTCAGTTTAGAGTTTAAATAATGAAGAGAATATGGAATGAGATGTACATAACAAGATAAAAACCAATTTTATACAAAATTATTCGGATAAAGTAGAGGTAGCAACAGGGCTTGCTACCGGACTATACAGCTTTATGTAAAGGCTTACCTTGGCTAAAATGTTTACTGATTTTATAGAAAACTGATATAATCACAAGATTTTTGTAACTGATTTACTTATAGTCACGGCACCTAGAGCAGTCAAGGATGTGATCAGAGACTCAGTCCTTTGTGATCAGTAGGCCCATTCCTATTATAAAGCCTGTACTACAGCCTTAGTATTTCTTTGGCAAAGATAACCTCATTGTTAACCAATCCTGTGAAGGACTAACTGCCACTTACATCAACTGCAAATGCTGAGCATAGATCAAAATACCACCTTAGAAAAGACTGTCAGTCTGTTAGACCAACAAAACCTCTACTTATTGACCACTAAGTAATATAGTTTCACAGTAAATAGAAGTGGCATTGGGGTAACCTGCAGTTATTTTTTTAAGTTAATGAAATTCAAGCATCTCCCAAACCTGTGCATGCAGTAACAAAGCAGGTTGTCCACTTTACCTTTTCACCCTTGCCTCCTGGAACACCAGCAACACCTCTCTCTCCTGGGATTCCACCAGGGCCAGCAGGACCAGGACCACCAGCAGCACCAACATTGCCAGGCTCACCCTGGCAGAAACAGTATATCATGTAAGACAGGGTCAAATCATTCACATAATTTGGTACAAAATTCTGTCATTACTACTTTGCCCATCATTCTGTTTGCTTAGAAACAGTGGGAATAGTAGCATTTTGTCTTAAGCTATTGTACTTATTTTACTTTTTCAGCTACTGAAGATGCCAGACATGAACAGTCTCTCTGATTCTGTGGGCTCCTGAGGTTTTAGGGTGTCCCATATTCCAAACTAAATTTCTGTAGAAAGACTACCCATTAAAATCCTGAAAACTAAAACCCATATTCAGTTAGCATCAAGCCAGTGTTATTTTGGTAGATGACTGCTCATGATTGTGTTAATGTTTTGGGGAAAATATTGCTTACTAGACAGAAGAACTTCCTGTGTATAAGTAGAGGTGGGTATAAATAGCTGTCAGCATGAATTTTGGCCAAAATCTCAGACCCTATCTCAAAAAAGAATAATAATATACCCAGCTGACAAGCTGTATTTAAACTGAGTCCAAACTGGAGTTCACCTCTCATCATCTATAGTGCTACACATAAAATCCTTTAATATTAATGTGGACTAGCTGGGATGGAGCTTTACCACTTGAAGAAGTGACCCCGGGGCTATGGTGTATAGGTAACTACCTGTTACCAGTAATTACTTATGCTCTTAGGAAAAAAGGTTTTGGATTGCCTTCATCAGGAATTCAACAGTAAGGCAATGGCAGCTGGGGAAAGCACACCTTGTTACCATCAGGGCCTGGTGGGCCAGATGGACCACGGCTTCCAATGGCACCGGCAGGACCAACAGCACCGCTTTCACCAGGAGGACCACGTTCACCCTGCAGGAGACAGCTTGATTTGAATTTTTTCTTGAATTGTTCTGTAGCTTAGAGGTTTAAAAGTACTGACTAGTAGCAATGACAATGTGATGCATTTTTATCTGGACAAACCATTAAGAACTGTATTAGAATTGTGCAGATATTAACTAAACTGGTCATAAGAATTGGCTCTAGCTTTTGGCACAAATGTAGCAAAGTGAAATAAAGTCTTGCATCCTGATATCAGCTGACAAAGTACAAGTACTTCTTGAACATGGATTTTGGCTACTGCGCTCATTCTGGTAACAGTGTCTTGCATGCTATTGTCAAATGGAGCTTCTGATACCAGTTTGAGGGCAGATAATGGATTCTAGTGAAATTAGAGCCATAGTAATTGGCAAACAATTATTTTTACAGTGGCAAATGCCTGGTGAATATTGGAGAATAAAGGTGACAGCTAAAGCCTACTAATGTGACCTGTACATTATAACAAGTATAAGGATAAATTCTGAAACGGAGGTCAACTGGAGACATGGAAGTAGCCAGAAACTGGGCTTAAATGCACAATAGATCTATCAAAGATAGAAATATCAGTTTTACTAAAGACATCTCAGATTATCCCAGTATGATCAAGATGGACATCAATGAATAATCTGATAAGAAATAATAGAGATTTTTAGTTATGCTGGAGAACCTGGGAGTTTGTACGAGAGCTATAATGTGGTCAAAAAACTAACTCAAGGAGAGATAGCGCACTGTTAAAAAGCACCAACGATGCAGAAGGCTAACTTATATTGTAGTGATGTTCCCCAATGTATCTTTTAATTATTTTTACATACATTTTGTTAATGACAGAGAGGCAGAAAAGGAAGAAAGATATTTATGAAATATGCAGATATCACAAAGGTGGAAGCTTTTGTCAACAGGAAGAAGGGTTGACATATTACACTGGAAGAAGTGAATAACCTGTTGGATGGCTGTCACAGTAGAAGTGGGACAAAATTCAAGAATGCAAAGTACCAGGCCATTTATTTAGGCACCAGAAATGAGGATTTGTGCTGTAAATGGAGGTTTCATCTGGTGAAAATGACAGAAAGGGAAAGGTGATAGCCAACAGCCAACAATATGATGCGGACTTGAAAAAGGCAAATGTGGTCTGGCACAAGCAGTGAGGTATTTTTAGGATGTGTTAATTTTGTTGTACAAAGTATCAGTAAGACCTAATTTGGAATAGTGAATGAAATACACTCTGGCTGGGTATGAGATGCTTAAGGCAAGCTAGAGCAGGTAACTGCTAGAATGATAAAGGGAACTTGGCTTGGATAGAATAGCAAAATGCAAGTTTAAAGAGGACATGGTTACTAATACAGCCTCAGGGCACTAAATATAGGGAGGAAAGTGCTGTTTAAACTGATTGACATGACTGATAAGAGTGAATGGGAATATTTGTCATGAATACATTTAGTCTGGAAGTCAGAAGAAAAGAGGAAGCAACAGAAGTAATTTAAATATCAACCTCTTTAGTGGATTTGGAAAGCAAACAATTAATCAAACATTTTAGAAACTACTCATTGCTCTGCAAAAATGGGACCTTCCTGCCATGCAGGAAGGCCTCCACACAAAGCTCTTCACAGACGTTTATTCATGGTGCAGGAATAAAGGGAAGTGGAAGGCAATATCTTCTAATGACTACTCCAGACTCTGGATTTAGCCCACCATTTGTTCACAAAGACATTACATGGGAGGTAGGAGATGGTCAGCAAGGGATAGTATGACTGAAATGGTCAGGCTAAGAAGGTCTGTGCATAGGCACTGGAGGTGAAAATTCTCATATGCACCAGGCCTCAGTGTAACACTGTAGGATCAGTCTTTTGTCATTCACACTCTCATTGTGAGGTTCATCAATACAGGATATCATTACTTGGGTAATACTCATAGTGCTTATCTAGAAGTTCACTAACACTGGCAACTATTGTATTATATAATCATACACCCCGACACATGCGAACAGCAGAGAACATTCTCCCTCATTCCTGAGAGTCTGCTGCAATACACTATATTCTGTAACTGAGAAGAGCTGTTTGTCTTGAGAAACTTGGAAATATATATAGCAACTATTATTACTGAACATGTTATTAAGACAGTCAATACTAGATTTCAAATGAGTTACTCACTCTTGGGCCAGCAGGACCAGGGACACCAAATTCACCATGAAGACCCTAGAAGAGAGTAGATGTATTGGTAAAGCTTATTTCTAAAGCAAACTTATTAGCTTAAATTGTACTTTGTTTCTTAGAAGTAAATAGAAATGCTTCTCAAATTGCAGCAGCATATTGAAAATCTTCAGACTAAACCCAGTCTTTTAGATACACAGAAATAAACCCTTTTCATATAGCTGCACAATATGTCAAAGCACACATGAGATAGTAATTTCTCATCTGAAGAAAGAGTTAGCTGTTAAATTCCAAGCTCATTTTTCAGGTACATGCAATGTAAATCATTTTACAGCGACATGGAGAGATGTAACTGTAAACATTAAAGGTGGTTATGACACATAGAATGCACAATTTGCAGATTACATCACATACTTTAACTGAGCAGAACCTAGAGCCTGAATTACCACTGAGCTACCTCCGTTGTATGCCATTGCAAATTCACTGAAATCAAATGAGATGCAAAAGCATACAACTGGAGTAATGCAGGTTAGACTGAACCTTGAAGATTTCAGAAGAAATTTGAAGTAAAGTATTTTTCAGGTACTGTCTTGTCTTTTGGGAAAGAGGGCATATTTTACTGCTGTTTAAGGCCCAAAAAGCAAAGCATTGTCTTTGCTCAGTTTCATACCAAAACTTTGAAAAAAGAAGTATGTTGCAAATTCCAACGGACCTTCTTCATTTGTGGCTAACTTTAACAAAAGGGACTATTAAACTTTGCATATAACACAGATTGCTTTGTTTTGGCAAATGGATCCAACAGGCTCTTGCTTCACCACATGTGCAATTGTAAACATAATGCTTATGCAATGCCTGCCCCTACTTGCAGAGTACTGTATATCTGTCACTCACCCTTTCGCCTGGTTTACCAGCTTCACCAGCTGGACCCGAGGGACCTGGCAGACCCTAAGTGTAAAGAAACAAGAGTAAAAATAAAGTTAAGGTAGAAGCACCTCATGCTTTGTAAAGCATAGATAAGATTGAGCAGAGCACATAGTTACCTGGAAGCCAGGAGGGCCAGCGGGACCTTGTTCACCCTTTCCACCTTGGTTGCCCTGGATGGAATGAAAAACAAGTGATTAACTTGGAACGAGAAATACAGGAAAATGGATTATAAAATGGGAAGTCCCATTAACGAAAAGTAAATCACAAACTGGATCTGTGTGGAGGCTGTTACTTACAGTGACTCCAGGAGGACCTTGAGCACCGTTGTTTCCCTCTGGACCAGGAGCACCCTAAATGTGTTCAAGTAGAAAGCTGTTATCAAATTTTTGATTTGTTATGAATAATATCTCTCTAAAGTGATTCTGTGCCAAAACCAAAGATCTCTGCGTATTTTGAACTTAACCATTTACTTGTAAGAGCTTCACTGTCAAAGGGTACTAAAGATGCTTACAATTTTAAACTCTGGGGATTGTTTTAGTTATTGCAGCACATTAATCATTAAGGAAACTTCCTTTGGAATTACGGATTATAGGAACCTTGCTGACAGCATTTTTCCCACAACAGACCAATTATTTGGCCCTTTAAATGGAAGGACTAGTAAGTTTCAACTATCAGTAAGAAGTTGGAAGTATACAGGATAAATTAGAAACAATACACTGTCCTCAAAAATTTGCAGGGGGACTGCTATCTTTTCCTCTTCACAGGAAGCTAATACCCCATAATTAATTACCCGATTAATACACAAGAAGGGTAGTTTTCATTTATCCCTTAAGTAATAGTCCCTACTGACATGAGGCTAGATGAATGTATCCCCAAGTGCTTTTCTATTTCATCAGCTATTCATTTTTGCACAGGACAATGCTATCTTATTACAGAGGTTTTGAAAATCTACTTTTTTCTCTCTGGAAGTTGATAAAGAAAACATATCCACATACCCGTGGGCCAGCAAGACCAACATTGCCTTTTTCACCAGGTTTGCCAGGTTCACCCTGAAGTTGAAAGAAAAAGATACAAAAGTTAACCAAGACTTCATATTAGATTCAGTTTAAACTACTGAACAGATACATACTCTCCTTGACAGAAGATTTATTGTAATATTTCTTTAACCCTAATTAAAACACCCACAAGCTCCATGTGCCTCGTTGAACCACTTAGAAAAAACAGCTCAAAAATAAATGTCTTGTCTTTTCAAAACTCCATTCCTTTTTTTTTTTTGAGATCATAATTCATGACACTCTGCATAGCATCCTATGCAGTACACTATATAAATGTCTGCATGTGTGTGTATGTATAGCAACACCACAAATCCAAGAGATGATTATTGTTAACTGTGGCCTCTGTGTGACACGTCAAGAGCCCCACTGAAATCACTGGTAGCTTTTCTTCTAAATTGAGTGAGCTTTGGATTGTGCTCCATAAATAACAATACTCTGGAACTGAAACTTAGGCTTGGTGGCCAACCTTTACAGAACTTTTAGAAATGATAAAATGGACATGCAGAAATTATAGTATAGACATATATTATTCTAATCACTTCAATGTCCAAATATTCCTAAACTAATTAAACTGTTTTTCATTTGTTTAATCATACTCCAGATAACTGGAAAATAATTTAAAACAGAACTCTTGAATGTAAGTGGATGCCATCCAATAAGCAGTACAGGAGGACACAGGGAGATGTGTTTGATTGCTAGAGCTGGGGACCTACAGATTAATCTGGAAATACCTTCATAGTAACAGAAAATTTCTGTACTGTACTTACAGTGGGACCTTTTGGTCCAGGGAATCCAATGTTGCCAGGCTCACCTCTATTACCAGCTGGACCGATTGGCCCAACCCTACCATCTGCTCCAGGGAAACCCTAGAAAAAGAAATCATACTATTAAATGGCTGGGGTAATTTAATTAGAGTTCAGTTTTAGGGGAAATGTGTACTGACAGGAAACAAATGCCATTTAACTTTTAAACACTGTTTATACATTGCATGCTCATGCATTCCTCCATTTTTCTCCTTTTTGTAGAACTGTGTATTTCTTCTTCCCCTTCCAGCACACAGGCCTTTTCTGAGCGCCACAGAAATGAATGGAAAACTTCTCTGATTTTCTGAGTAATAAGGTAGTAAAATCTTGCTGGCTTTACAAAGAGTTGTGTTAGAGCTCAGTGCTGAGATCTCTGCTTTTTAAAATCTCAGTTTATGTTTCACAGGCAATGGGGAAACAGAATGAAAAGCAAGGTACTTACAACAGGACCTTCCTTGCCAGCAGGGCCTGGGCTTCCAGGTTGACCTGGGAGACCCTGAGAAAGGAAAGGTTTCATGTTTTTAGAGGGAAACCAACTCACCCGAAAGTTAATGAAAATTTTTTTCCTACATGTGTGCATACACACACAGATGCCTATCAATATACACTGTGGAAACAGGACTATATGTCCTATCAAGTTTACATCTAAAACACACTGAAGTTTAATTTGGTGGTGTGTGCTCCCATGCCAGTTGAAAATCAGTATAGGTAAGTACCTGTTTCACTCAGATAAACTCATTTAGACTCTACTTTAGCAGAGAATGTGCTTAAATGTTTGCAGATGCCTAACAGTTCACATGTGCACTGAAAACTCACTCCATGGGGTGGGGTAGTAAGGGAAAGAGTAGATTAAAGAGGATAAAAGACAATGACATGGACATAATCTGGCTGCAACATCCACTAGAAGTGGATGGCTGTTTTCAGTGAAATCATTTGCAAAATAAAATTGAAATAATTGAGATCAGCCATCTCATATCATTTTAGTAGGGTTTGTTTTTCTTTTAGTTACTTAAAGAGGACACACACACTTCAGCTGTGATCTTAATGATCACATTCTGTAAATAATCACAAGTGGAACCCCCTCTCAGAAGTCAATGCAGTATCCAGTACAAGGGGGCACTGCTCCATGACAGGGCAATCAAATGCTACCACATACAAAAGAAACTAATTTCAGTAAACATTCTGATGCTTAATCATTTCCTCATGGATGTTTTTTCAATAGAGTGGTAGAAGTTCCCTAACTGTGGTTAGCACAGGCTGAATTTTTGCAGTTGGATTTCTGAATGATTGTGTTCCTAAATTGTAAGTCATTTTCTTTTTGCATAGTTCAAACTTATTCCACAGAGTTCAAACTTACTCTCGGACCCATAAGACCAGGCTCACCAGGACGGCCACCATCACCACTAGGACCCTTAGCACCAACGGGACCACTAGGACCACGGTTACCGGCAGGTCCCTACCAAAATAAATAAATAAAATCAGGCAGAGGTAGCAAAAAGCATCACACATCTGTACATAAAAGAAGATAGTTTAGAAATAGTGACCCAGACAAAAGTCCTACCATGACACCAGCTCTTCCATCAGCTCCAGGGAGACCACGAGATCCAGGCACACCCTACAAGTGAACACAAAACAAATCAAGAAAGGGAAAGAAATAAATCTGTTCCTGTAAGGTGTAGAGTGCTTACTAAATTTCAGCCTTCCAAGCAGGTCTGCTGAATTTGAGGTAAGTGCAGCTCTAAGCACACACACCTCAGTGAAAATGTATATTGTGAAAGAAATCTCTCTCACTTCCTTTAGATTTCTTTAAGTCCTAATCTGCTTGTATCAGAGCATTTTCAGTGTTCATTGTAATCTAATAGTGGCTCTAGCCAGCAGCTAGGATCCTACAGCCTGGCCCACACAGTTTCACCTTCACTTCTCTGTAGAGAGTTACTGGCTTCTCTACGACTGTACACCATACCCAAGATGCAATACTGAATCTTTATCTCTACCAAAAAAATCTGATGGAAACACTGCCATTTTTCCTATTATTTTCCTGTGAATTCTTTTCCTGCATGAAGCCACATGCCTCCTGAAGTTCAAGGAGTGTTTCCTCACCCCATGAAAAGGGTACTAGGCACCCTTGAAGACACTGAATCGAAACCTTCTGCATCACGTTATGCGTGAGCCAATTATCTGTTTTAAGCAGTTAAATTCCATCACAGAGCTTTAAGAGTAATCAAAGATAATTCACTAAATATTACACAATGGATAAATCAAAGCAACCTCTAATTACTTCAGTGATAAGATAGTAAACAGCATTAACACAAAGCAAAAATGGGTTTGGTCCCAACTAAGCAAAAGGCTCAGAATTGCAAATGATCTTTTCTTAGCAGCATTAATGTAAATTTAATTACTCATAATTACTTAATTTGCCTTTGTGACTCTAGCTTTATTTCCTCTTTCATTTTTGCTTCTACTTCTGGAACACAAAAAGAAAACCTACTCTTAGACCAGCAGGGCCCGGGGGACCAGCAGAGCCAGGTTCACCATTGCCACCTCTCTTGCCTTCCTCACCACTAGGACCAGGAGGGCCAGCGGGTCCAGCAGCACCCTATTTCAGGCAAACAGAGAGAAAGAAGAAATCAGACGCTGTGTTGCAAGTAACTATCAGGCTTTTTCACTGAAAAAACCTTCACATGTTGCCATACTTACAGGCTCACCCTTGTTACCACTTTCTCCCTTGGCACCAGCAGGGCCTGGTTCACCCTAGAGTCCAAAACAGAGATCACAGAATTAAGCATCATCCCAAAAATCACTCTTCTACCTGGACAGCTTTTTCATGAATCAAAAAACTCTTTAATCATCCAGTGCCATGCCTGCCTCTATTGTGATACATGGTCAATGAACATAACTGCATTTTTGGCTTAACAGGCATGAAAACAAACGTTAAAGATGCTTAGAAATGACAGTAATTGAACTATGACATTCAGGGCTGGTTCCTCTACTGAGGATACCTGTTGAGGGCCTGATTGTTAGATTGCTGTCACATCTCTCTTGATACTATGAACACAGCTTAACAGTCCTTGCACTCAAAGGGAGTGCAAAATGAACCTCTTCAGTCTCAGCATCTGAAGCAAGCAGTAAGACACAGAAATGAACTACAATGTTTAATTATAGTGGAATAAGAAAAAATGTCTGCATTAAATACAAAAAAATATATCCAGAGGAAATCTTTTACAACTGTGGACACTGTCCAATTTTTAAATGAAGACATACAATATACAAGGTCACTTACAACAAGTCCTCTAGCACCACTAGGACCAGCAGGGCCAGGAGGACCAGGAATACCACGGGGACCAGGCAGACCAGGAGCACCAGCAACACCAGGAAGACCCTGTCCAACGGAGGGGGGAAAACATAGTATAAGCCCATTATCTGCTGCATTAATTGAATTGTGTTTTTTTGAGAGCAAACAAGTGTGAGTATGGCTGTACTTACAGCTGCACCCTTAGCCCCTGGAAGACCATTAGCACCAGGGTTGCCCTATTAAGAAAGGTAACAATACTGGTTAATTCAGAGTCTCAAGTGCACCCATCCAACAACAGAAAAAGTCTGGCAAGTTACTCACTGGAGGGCCAACAGGACCACTAGAACCAGGAAGTCCAATCTCTCCTCTTGGACCAGCAGGACCAGTAGGACCAACATTACCAGCAGGTCCGATTTCACCCTGTTTGAGAGAACGACAGAGCCCTCTATCAGTTAGGACCATAGTGGAGCAATCCTATATTAGCCTGACATTAAGACAACAATCATGTATATATACTCCCACTTCAGAGGCCAGGAAATCAAGATGCTGAGAGCTTTTATTGGATTTTAAAGGCACTGAAACTGGGATGTCTAGCTAGGCTCCATCAAAGCTGATGGCTAACACTGGAACAACAGATGCTTAGCATTATCTGAGAAGCTACGCTATCGCCAAGAATTACGCAGAAGGTTGATCTAGGAAATCAGAATTCTGATTCCAGTATTATCTATAGCCATGTGCCTCCAGCATCGGCCTGAGATGCCTTACAGTGTATGAGAACTAACTGACCATTATCTTGCACCTCAAGATGCCATTTGCACTGATGCCTGATCAGAGCGCTGTAGGATAGTGTTCACAGTAGAGTAAATGACAGAAAAAAATGTTCTTAGTTTTACTCTCAGAAGCTTGTATTCACTAAGTCTACCACAAAAAGCTGAATACAATGGCAACTTCTCTTCAGCAATTCTCAAAGTAGTCAGAGTTCACCCTGGACATGTAGGCAGTCTTCTCTTGAAATTACATGCTGTAACCACACTCACATCTGCATCAGAGAAGACTTCATGGTTTCCAAAAGTCTTGCCTTTTGACAGGAATAACCAGAATGGGATCTCAACTTTTCCTCATCTTTCCTGCAGTTAATATTAAGAGGTCTAGCAAACAATACTCTGTTTTCTTCTAAAGGTGGATCAAGATGAGTTTTGTCTGTTGTGACATGGAGTTTGTGTACTTGTGTTACGGGTGAAAAACTGTATCACACTACATATAAGCGTATGCAGCTTTGAGCTTCTTGGCAAATGGTCAGTGAAATTTGTAAATGCAGTATATGGCATACTGTTGCCCCAAATCCTCTGTCCTTCCTTGGACAAAGTAAAATTCAAAATAATGAGACTCTTACCCAGGTAAAAATGCTAAGATCTAAGCAATAAACTGAGTCATCTAAGTTATAGTCTGCAAGAGCAAAATGGTACTGCCCTAAACCTGAAAAGTTTAAGTGCAATTTTTCCATTGTAATTTCAAGAACTTAGGTTGGAAAGAGCTTGATACTCAACTGCACCTTCTTGGTCCTCCACTACTTCTGTAAAGTGATGTAAACTGCTACTTTTCTTATTTGTTATGAACCATGTCACCCTTTGAAGGTGGATACAACTGCACCACTTAGAAAGCAGTAAAAAAACCCAAAGAGGTTATGTGTCTTCCTGAACCTGCCTAGCATCAATCTTCAGCTGTGAAATAACTGCTGTATTTTAAAATAGCATTCACATATGATGTTCTCCAAATACTGTAGGGATTCATCCTCATCCTGATCTGTAACTGATAAGAAAGCACTCCCATTTCAGAGAGGGTGGTTTTTTGCTGCCTAGCAATACTAGTTACTATATTTCATCTTCACTATCAAATGTACCAGTAGAAGCAGATGTTCATACCTTAGCACCAGGAGCACCTGGGAAGCCTGGAGGACCAGCAGCACCAATAGGGCCCTAGGAAATGAAAGAGAAGCAGCTGTGTAAAGGTGTTCAGTGATGTCAGAAACATGTTGCTTGCTGAAGTAAACAGATTAAAAAAAATGCACATTTACTTAGACACTTCAGCACATTACCATCTCAGAATATCAGTTGCCTTTTGTAATTCCAAACTGACAGATCTGGTTCACTACAAACAGTTAAGAGTGAGGTCAATGATGAAAAACATTTGCAGTGCAGCTAAAGAAGTGTGAATTAAGCAACAAGTGGTAAAACCTTGCCTTGAGGCCAAACACCTGAGAAAGAATAAACATAGGATGGGCAGAGGCAGGCATCTGCAAGGCAAGATTTCTTGCTGTACAGTCCCACAATGAATGAAGGGGAGCATTGCATCCTGCAAATGCAAGTCTTAGGTGGCTGGTTCTAATACGTTTACTGTGCAGGGGTAACTGTGTACGCTTTCACACCAGTAGTCCTTCTGAACTACGGGTCACACACAAGAGCCCTGTGTTGATGACAGCATTTGTCCTTCTCCATGCATGGGAAGAGGGTTAAGATCTCTGCACCACTTTACAAGCCAGTGCTTGGCACAACTTATATTGAGGTCCGTAAAACTGTACTAGAAATTGGATCAGGCTTGACAGAAGCGGAGGCCAGGAGCTGATTCTAACATGCGAATGGATTAGAAATCTTGATTCATTCCCAGAGTATACATTTTGAGGCAGTGAAGACGTGCAGCCCCAGTGCCCTTTCATTAAACTGTTTTGGTTTTTTTATGTCAAAGGCAACGGCATGTCAGCTTGAAGAGAGCCTTTTACTGATTCTACTATGTCTGGTTATTGCTGTGAGATTTGTAATTAGAATGGGACAAGCTTCCTAATGTACGGTACCCAGACACCACAAGATCCGATACACTGATGGATTCATAGCCTTTGTTATTCTTTAATGCATACAAATACAAAGGGATAGTTTTTCTTCATTTATTAATGAAATATTCAACTCACTCATAGCTATTGGGGACTGATATCTACTTTTTTGTGAGCTAACATCTTTCAGTTATAAACACTTACTTTAAAACTGCCTCACAAATCCAAGGGAATAAAATGGATCAGCTGGTATAACAAAGAGGAATTGGCTTCCAACATTGTATAACCTACTGTTTTTGTTATAAACTGGATACCTGGAATTCTCACCAGTTTTGCATAAGCAAAGAAAAAAATCCCAAATGCCCTTTAAGATACGCATGAAAAAAACTTCCAGAATTTCCATTGCAGTGACTCTTTTTATGTTTTAAATTCCCAGTGGCAAGCAGAATAAAAAATTACTTCTGTTTTAGTTTAAAAAAAAAAAGGGTGTTAGTAAGTGCTATGCAGAATGTTTACAGCATCACAACCTAAGTATGTGTAAAATAACTTTAGCCTGGCATAGACACTGGGACCCAATGCAACTCTCTGCTGCTGCCCATTCAGACTAACACCTCTGCAATCAGCAGTTCCAGCATATTTCTCCTATAGTAACTCAGTTGCCTTCAAGACAGCTAAAATGTTTTGTTTCTACTACAAAGTATAACATCAGATCTTAGCTATAAGGTCTCTATTTGCCTGCAATTTAAATGCCCAATCACATATATTTTTTAAATACCCCATATGGGAGAACTAAAGCAAAATTCACACCTACGCTAACATTCTACTCTGTTAAAGCACAACAGATGTTTCAAGTGACAAGGAGTATTAAAATCAACTTTTGCAAAGCTAAAGGCAGGAAGGAAAAACTATTCTGTGCTATTCCTGAATTTTTTTACAGCTTCAAAACTATACCCCTGTACACACATTTATTTCACTGAAATAAATGAGGTTTATTGAAGTCATGGTATGCCATGGCAAAATTAACTCCTTTTAAATGAAAAAATCTGCATTGGATTAGCACTTATTAGAATAGTTATTGTTTACCAGTCAGATCAGGACAATTGGATCTTACCGGCTTTTCACACTAGCTCACATAACTCAGGTATCAGTGGCAAATGAAAAAGGTTAGCTCCTGTTAGTCAGACAGGACAATGTTGCAGATGCAAAGCTGTGTCCTGGAGTGCATGTAATAGTTTTAGGGTGTATGTAATTATATACATCTGCAACACATGCATGATATATATCTGTTAAAAGGTATAAAGTCTCTTTAGTTTTGGGATGAGAACTGTTCTGTTAGACTGTTGGAAATGACAATTCTGTTCATTGGGTGTTTCCCTATGAACTCACCAGTGCAAATGAGAGAATATTTGGTTCCTTTGATACAGATGTGCTTAATATAAATCCTGAGGCTCTCAGGATATTGTCTGCAAAGGGTTTATGTTTTACTGATTCTTTTTGTGATGGGCTGATAAGCAACAAAGAACTGTGTTAAAAACATCCACACAACAGACTTCTGGGAAGCCCATGAAATCCTCTGTAAACAGAAAGAGGGACACAAGGCCTAATGGAACCAGATTGTCAAAGATCAAGACTGAAACTTACAGCAGGTCCGGTGGGGCCAGTGCTGCCATCACTTCCACGAGCACCCTGTGAGGAGAGAACATGATAAATATTTTGAAAAGAGATTCGAAGATCAGAGAAAGCCATAGTAAGTAGCTGGTCATGATGACAAACAGACAGATGGGAAGCCACTTACAGCTGGTCCGGGGGCACCTATTCTTCCTCTCTCACCAGGGAGACCACGAGCACCCTGAAGGAAAAATTAAATTAACTCATTTATATCTATTCACTGACAAAGACTTCTTCTTCTAAGTCTCTATACCAAGTGTGTTGCAGCCAGGCAATTCTGTTCTAAATATTCACATACTATTACATTAGAGTATCCAGCTACCTGGAGTGTCACTGATGACAAAAATTGACCAAAATGCTGGCTGAACCATATCTATCAGATTATCATTGTCCACAGCAGCAGTAAATACTTACAGGTTGTCCTGGGGTACCATTTTCACCAGGGGCACCAGGTTCTCCCTATGAAAAAAAGTTTGCAGGCTTGAGTTACTTAAAGGATGCTTTGGACAGATAGCACAACACTATCTAGAGAGATATTCAACTGCTGGATCCTACCGTCTTTGTCTTCTGTAGCACTTGTACCACAGTATACAATAACAGCACATCAAATCCTGAGGGTGCAGAGACTGTGACTGTCCCTGCATATACTGGAACATGGCCAGTTGGAATCCTCTTAGAAGAGGGCCAGAACAAGTTGCTTCTCTTACCCATGTCAGCTTTCTTTACCCCCTTTCTTTATTCTGATATTTACTCTGTAGTACATACCTAAGAGACAGGGCCTGGATAGTCAACTACCAATTCAGATCAATCAGCAACTTTTTTTTAGCTAGAGCAGAAGCAGAGTGATGCTTTCTTTTGCCTTAAATTGACAAAGTTCCTGTCAAATGGCTGGAAATAAGGGTCTGCCTCAGGTATTTTTAACTTAAGACCAAAAATACCAAGATATGAGTAACAACCATTAAAACACGACTCTCAGCAAGCCTGCAGTTGGTCTAGGCTGGTCTATATTAACAAGATTTGTCCTACACCACTTGTATCCTGAATATATCTGAATGCACCTAGTCTTAAATGCTGCAAAGAACACAGGTTTTTGCCTTCATCACTGCTTTCAGCAGAGTTATATCATGAGTGACCTTGGTTTATTATGCTTGTGTTTTCCAGTCACATTAGCAATCTTGCTAATAACTACTCTTTCCTTTACTTAATTGCTTTACCTGCTTTTAATCTGCAGTGACTGGACAGAGTGTTTGCTACCTCTTTACCAAACTTTTTCTGAAGGTTAACAACTTGCAGTGATATTGGAGAATGCTATGTTACAATTAATAACTCTATAAGCAAGTAGTGCTAAGCTATTAGAAACAAGCAAGAGGGAGAATTAGTATTTGAGCTTTTCATTGTTATATTTAAAAGTTCTTGAATACAAATCTCCTGTGAATAGGAGCAGCAGCATTAAAATTTCCTACGACCCAATATTGTAGTCATGTTTTTTTAAGAACACTGCTATTAGGCACTGGGGTGGAATGGGAGAAGAAGAAACTAAGAGAGGAAGAGTTTGCTAGAGATGTTTCTAGACCATATTTAAAAACATTTTTTTTAACAATAGTGTTCAAATTTGCACTAATCTGAAGATGGTAAAAAGGAAAAAGACTGTGACGATCAAATAGCCTTAACTCAGAAGAGCACTGCATCTATCCAAACTTTTAGCAGAAATCCTTACACTAGAGCATGTGTCTCACACAGCAGAATTTTGTAGAAGAATTAGATGTTTTCATTTTAGTGTGCTTTAAAAAACCCCATGAAAATGCAAAATACAATCCATAGAAGAGCAGAGATAGCAAAATCAGTCGTAAGTGCTGCTGGACAGTCAGTCATCAGGAGCCCAATTCTGCAGCTCCTACTCATTGAAAGTACTAACTTGACTGAGGGCTCAAGAATAAGGCTCCAGGAATGATTTCTCAGGTTGAGATGCATGTATTTGTCCTACATGGATCCACTGACTTCTAGGTTATTGCAGCTGGTCAATGTTTAAAGACAACATGGAAGACTGACTGGAGGGGACTTCATATGTCTTTCACTAGAAAGAGCTACAAATGCATCCTACATTTTCAGATTTCATGTTTACCTTGTTGCCAGGAGTACCAGGTTGTCCCTTTTGACCATCCGGACCACTATGTCCCTATATTGAGTAGAAAAATAAATATTAATATATATTTTCCCACAAATGGCTATACGCAAACTCTTAGTCTTGTAAGGTAAATCCTTCTTTCCATACAAAATGTTTTCGTAATATAATCTTACTATTTTTTTAAAAAATCAGTCTTTCATATCAGGAGATATTAAAACCTTCAAAGAGGTTCATGTGCTCCTAACTCAGGGGTTTTCAGTATGCTGAAGAGTTGTCAGTCTTAACTATTCAGGGAAAAAGTATGTATATACTCACCCTAATTCCCTTAAAGCCAGGGAGACCAGGAGTTCCAGGGAAACCACGAGCACCCTAAAAACACACAGTGCATGAATGATTGTCTCTCCTATTATATACTGCAGTTAAAAAGAAAGAAAAAGTCTTTCAATAAAATTAATGACTAGATTTGGGCTGTGATCATTCAAGTGAGGAACACAGTCCATTTCCTAACCTCCCAGGACCAGACTTGTTCCAAGACTAACAGTAATCAACCTGATTTTCCAGTTCTGAATCTCAGAAATTTCATGCATTAACATGTGATAGCACAGCTGTTTTAGCTTTCTATGCCAAGGTGCCTGCTCACCTGCTCCTGTGTAACTCGTCACTATATCACTTCTGTTCTAATTACACTAATTTTATTGGGGGGGTGAGAAGTGGAACACAAAACAAAAACATAACTATATGATACCCCTGAAAGTAAGAACCAAAATTGGATTAATCCATATAGGGAATATTAGTATGTTGTTAATGTGGTGCAATTCAGAAATATTGTTAGGTTTCATTGATAAGAAAACTGTTTTGTATTGTATACAGTAGATCACTACATACCTGAGGGCCAGCAACACCTCTCTCACCAGGTCTTCCAGGTTTGCCAGGGTGACCCTAAAAAATGCAGTAATAATGCACTAAGAAGGAAAACTCATTTTATAAAACAACAACATAAACCATTAAAAAACAGAAAAGACATTGGCAAAGTTTCTCTTTTTCAATAAATATACAGAGCTTGTTAGCTTTCAAGTTTCCCTCTCCCCGTATTCATGAAGCTAAATAACGTATTTTGAGAGGTTTTGAAGTTATCCATTTTTCTGTACATTTCCAACATACAGCAGCTCTTGTACCATAAAAAATTATTTCAGGGGTTTATTTATTCTACCCAGTATTATAGAACAATGTAAAAACTATGGCCAGTAGAATGCTTAGCTTAACAATAACCTAATGTTAGAGTTGAATCACTGCCCCAAAAGAGATGAGAAACATTTAATAACCACTTACGTCTTCACCAGCCTTTCCTGGAGGACCAGGGGGACCACGAGGACCCTGGGGACCCTGTTAAAAATAGATTGAGGATTGCTTAAAGCATCGTTCTTCAGATAAGTCTTTTCACTGGTTTCTGACTTGAGTTGGGGCATAGCTGGATCCTAATTGACTTTGCACTTTATGATTCCAATCTGAAGGAGTCTGAATCTGAGTGTTCATCTCTGTTTCTGTAACAGGATCAAGCAGGAATATTCAATTCAAACATTCAAGGATGTGCATATGGATAGGAGAAATGGGCCTAAGCATTACAAGCCTGCTTTGGTGTCCTATTTCTAATGCTAACAGTGTCTGTATGTGAAACTGTACTTACTGTTTGACCAGGTTCACCCGGCTCACCAGGAACGCCTTGAAAACCAGGAGGACCCTAGAAGAGGAGGGAGATTTTGTTAGTGTTTGACCAAGCTATTTTGTGATTTTACAGGTATGTCAATGTTAATTAGTCAGTAGGAGAGACGAGACTGTACTTACAGGGGGTCCAGATGCTCCAGGTGGGCCTCTAGGTCCCATTAAACCCTATGGGAGAAAAATTACAAAATCTTTAAAAAACATCACCATTATATAAACTCATCTATAACACCAATTCCTGGTATTCCTAAAATGTTGGTAAGCATTGCAGTTTTCAGTGTGCAATGTCCAAACCAAGTTAGAGGAAGTTAAGAGATCTGCATGAATTTGCACAGGCAGTCCAAGTGCAAACAGATCTTCTAATGGCAATGAACCAGCACAGAATCCAGTAAAATGATTAGGAATGTACCATTATGGCTGGGAACTTTGAGATTAGACTTGTTAATCTATTCTGGTTTGTTAACAAGTGCATTGGTTCATTTTTCTATGTACTCTCTCCCTTCCTGTGCATGACCTTCCAGAGCTTAAAGATGAGGGTCATAACAACACATTAAGAAAGGTTGTATTTTTGGGCCCGTCAATTTTATCATGATTTTCAAGAACAGATGTTGGAGAATAAGATCATTAAAACGGTAGAGAGGTAAAAGGGAAAATAAAGGTATGTAAGTGGCAGTACTACCATGAACTGGGACATTCACACACAAGTTTGGAAAGAAATCAAACAACTCTTATACATATTGTGTATATATCTATTTCAAATAATGATCAGCTTCTATTTAAATATTTCATTGTTTTCTGTTTTTGATTAAATTCTCTTCATTTCACCTCCAAAATAAGTCACTAACATATTCTTCTTGACTGAATTTAGAATTTACATACATCTTGAAAAAAAAAGGGGTCAAAAATCACTTTTAAAAAGGAAATTTCCATAGATTACTGAACTTTAACAGCTGTCTGAAGCTTTAGTAAGCAAGCAACTTTGAACTGAAATTTAATTTAGTTTTCTATTATCAAAATGAATGTTTTATAAGATGTTTCAATAGAAATCATTGTATTTTTAATTGGTTTTAACACTTTCTTGGGAACTCTTTTAGATTTTCTGATTACAAGATTAAAATCATGTGCCAGCTTTGCAATGGCTTATGTAGCTTTCCCGTAAGACCGAATACTTTTTATTAAGGGGAATAAATGCGTATTATATACAGGCATTTACTTATGGAAGCTAAAGCAATCTTGTGGCTATAAAAATATGCAGTAATTCTAGGAAAAATACTGGCTTCTGGACAGTCTGAATCATATGTGCTGCATAAGCCCTGTGAATCTCTTCACAAATTATATTCCATAATTGTATTTCCGTCCTTTTCTATCTTCCCAATCACTCATATTTTCTTTATGAAACTTAAAATTTCCTCACAGTAGGTAGATTCTACTGCTGTTGCTGTCAGATGAACCCTAAATGACTCAAAAATTGGAACTTAGCAATTGTGACACCCCGAATTTTCTGATCTATTGTCAGACACTGAGGGCAGAACTTGATTAAAGATACGCCTATTTTCCTATATTAGGTATCTAAATGGATGCAAAAATACTTTCAAAAATTCATTTAATATTACACTATTTTCAGGAATGGAAACAAGCACTTGACCCAGAATAATCCTGGGCAGCCTTCATCCTGCTGCTCACCCATCAGATGCATCGTCTGTGATGTCAGTGTGTGTGGTGAATTTAACCCATATTCTGTTATCTATGTGCACTGAAAATACCTGCTAACATTAGGAAGGGTTAGAAATTTATGTTGAAAGGCAATAGACTCCTTAAATGTCCATTTGGAATAGTATACAGTAACCGACAAAGATTCCTCCTCAGAATAGCCTTGTAATAGCAAGTACTAACATTCAATTATTGAGAACCAAATGTGGTGGCCAATTTCCTACCAAACCTGTGCAATCCAAGGATATCAAAAGGGTTGTACACCCATGGGAGAAAAATGGTCACCAACCAGAGCTGAGATACTGAGTTACTTTCTAGACCTATGTCTGCTTTAAAGAGCAGCTTTACAATCGATCTTATTCCTAAAACACAATCTTCTGTCTCAATATGGGTAAAGTAATACTGTATCAAAGTACATGTGTTATCTGACATCAGATTATGAGATTCACTGTTTCATAAAAGTGTGGTCAGACACAATTAAAGCACAAGACCCAGTAGTGCTATATTCAAGTTAAATATACGGTCCCAAGACCATATTTCAAGTCCTAAGACTATATTTCAAACACTTCACATTGTCCTACATCAAAGGATCAGTTGACAGTCTGACTCAATAGATGACCAAAACACTAATTTTAACACTATGCTTTGCATTAATACAGCTCGATTAGACTCAAAGGAAAATACTAAACATGTTATTTATGCAAGTTATCAAGTACTAAATCATATACCTACCATAGGTCCTGGGCCAAAATCAGCGGCTTTAGATGGATCATATTGAGCAGCGAAGTTCTGTAGGAGATAAAAAGTTTGAAATTAAAATACTAAAAATTTATCAATACTTTTTAAAGTAAATTATCATCCTACATCTGACTGTCATCTGACTTGCTATACTTGCTATATCGTATGTTAAAGCAGCATATGTAAAGCTCAGTAAACATGGCCCTATTATAAATACAGTTCTATTCACTTGTTTCCAGAAAGACTTTATTTTACTAGGAAGGCCCTTTCACACAATGGCCTCAAATATCTATGCAGTAGCAATAGAGAGGCATTGCAATAGTGTGAACTGAAAATTAAGAATGTAAACTCAGCACTCATTTAAAATTGAAAACTTTCTTGAAACCCTCAAATCTTTCTGCCTAATTTCCAATGAGGGATGTTATGCATATTTTTTCACTGCACTGCTTAAATAAAATTCCATGTACCAGCCCTGACTTACTATCGGATGAGGTGGGTCCTTCAGCTTCAGAAAGATCTGAGGAGCATGCAGCCTCAGAAACACTGCACTGGATTTTTGATGTTTTTGTTATGTAGGCAAATATACATCTAGTTTTGTGGAGTATGTTTTCCCTCTTCACTAAAATGGAAAAAAGTTCTATACAACACAATTGAAAATCCTTTTCTTGCTTGTTTTGTTTTATTAGCATATAAAAATAATAGAAATTAATGAAAGCAGTTTGGGGGTTGCTAATAGGAAAACAAATTATTGCTATTCAAATTGAAGGCAAAAGAGTATTCTTCCATACAGGATTATTTACTAAACTTGACCAATATGACACTATGTCTTCATGTTCCCTGTGCAAGCTAATGTCAAGCAAAGAGTTAAAGCCAGTATTCTGTAGAGAATAGATGATGGACACTTCTGCAGAAAGTGTGTATGCGACACAGTCCACTTACATTCTGCAGCATGAATACAGATAGAAATGAAAAATTCTAAAGGAAGATATTCTAAAATTCTAAAGGACTTTTAAGTATAGAGTTTCAGCTTAAGGGTAGGCTTCTTCAGCTTATTCCAATACAGTTGCTGTCTCTTGAACCCAACCACAAAGTGCTGTTTCTTTTCCCCATCTGCTTAGCAGCACAGGTTTCATTTAGTTGATTCCTAATCCATACACATTATGGCTGTATAAATTTAATGCTAATTAACAGGGTTGATTTGCTCCTGTGCGTAAGTCCCTGTTGCATACAGAATCCAAATTTGCCACGGAAAATATACATCCCAAGGAGAGTTTCATCAGAACTGGGACCATCAGTTTCTTGCAGATCACAAGAGAATGTTTCCTCTACTCTCCAATGCAACATCAGTGTTTTCCAGCAGATATGCATTTAGTCTTAGTCACAAAGCAGAGATTATCAGTTTCAGTAATAGAAAGTTTGGATGCCTTACTCCGCCAAGACCTGGAGGACCAGGGGGGCCTGGAGGACCTGGTAGACCATCTTCACCATCTCTGCCTGGTGGACCTGGTGGACCCTAGAGTCAAAAAGAGGATTATAAAGTGAACATTAGAAGTAGCTAAAGAAATCTCTGAAGTGATAAATTCATTAACAACCAGGGACCTACACCACACACTACAGCAGTTCTATATATGCAGTTTCAATAAATGGCTAACTTTAGAAAATAAATATAGCCTGAATTTACATTGCCTTGCCACACCTCATATCAGATAATTACTGTAGTTTCATATTTAAGAAGATTTATGGGGCCACGCCACCAAAGTGTAATCTCCAAATTGGGAAGTTTCATTTTAAGCGACCAAATTTTGGACCCGTGAAACCCAAGTGACCCACGTGAACCCACGCAACCTGTCACATTCTGTTAGTGAGAGCCTAAAATTTGACCAACTGAGGATTGGCAGAGGTCAGCCCTACTGGTACAAACTCACACAGATCCAGAGTAAGTCAAAGGCCAGTTTTTAATCAGTCTAGACTATTTGCTGGTATAATTGCAAATTCAGTGACAATAAAGCAGTGCTCTTTTGATACTGTCACTGTGCTACCACTGTCAGAACTTTTTACAATTATTTTTGTAATTTGAAATTACATGTGTTCAGTCCAGCAACATTTGCCCTTATATTCTTTCATCCTCAATGCACAAAACTGGTCAAGTTTTGCCATCATGGCAATTGAGGTGAAGTATTTCAATTGGTCTGTATTTTAGACCTAGTTCAGTGCTAGATGAAATCCGTAATAAAAGTCTTACTGATTTCTAAAGGAGCAGGATTAGGTCTGCTGCCTTCAGGACAAAGAATATATCTCATTTCATTAAACAAATTCAGTTAGTGGTAGCCTAAAGCAAATATCCAGTGGACGATACAGATATACTCTTCCTAATAGTTCCCATTATGTTTTTCAGCATATTATGATCTAAGAAATCTTCAAGAGCTACCTATCAGTAGTATGGCATTTCCATTTTCAGAAGATACAAAAAAGATACATGGTAACTACACACTGCCCAGATAAGGATGTGAATTTCAGAATACCACCTTACAAAAAGCAGCAATGATGCAGAAGCAAATCCGAAAAGCAGATATCAGCAATATGAATTAACATTACAATTAAGTTATTCAACTGTCCTTATTTATGGTTACTTTTACAGTAGCCTTTAACAGTACAATATCTGCTTTGACTAAGAGAAGGTAGATGACAAATGCCTAGCTGCCAAGAAGAGAGCTTTTTCAAGCCATCTTTGGAGGCACAGATAATGAACGATCCTCAAAGCTAGCTTTGTCTATTCAGGTTTGATACAGAAAGCTTATCTGCATGCCATATTGTTCAAAGACTATATCTTTATGTGTCAACTTTCCCTTCTGCATTTTCATGCACTATTTCCACTGTGGGCAGTTGGAAAAAAGTTTTTCAAACCATCACTTGGATTGCTAGGTTGCTGTCTGAACTCAACCGCATCTGCTCAGGCACAATGACCATAATTAGGTTGGTGAGGTATTGCTGGGGCAGAATTTGGTACACAGGTAACTTGGTTTCTTTTTAATGAAATTGTACATGCAAGCTTCTACAGGTACATTCATTTAATCTCACATCAATGCCTAAACTTAGTTTTTTCCTACTTGTCTTCCAACAACTGCTGTTCAAAGATCACAAACAAATGAACGTCAATCTAATTCCTTACCCTTTCTCCCTGTGGCCCTTTGTCTCCTCTAGGGCCCTGCTGGAAGAAAATAAAACTTAATGAGTTACCATGGAAATTTTCCAGGACGATACAGGGAAACAGATACATTAAAAATAATTAGTGTACATGAAAAAGGGAAAGCAGACTGCACATACAAGTCCGATAGCTACTTTCCACAGACAGCATATTCTTTTTCCACAGTAACTTACTGGAAATTGACTAGTCACTGTCATTACTACGTCAGTTAAAATTATCACTGCACAGTCCACAGAAGTACTTGCAAAGTTGGTTTTAGTCTCTGCTGGATAACTGTCTCTAATTTAACAGGAGTGACTTTTAGAAATAAAGTAGAAACTATTTAGCCTTTTAGACCTGTATGGATATTGCTGTACTCTTCAATTCATGTAAATCTTTCCAAAGGAACTCAGTTGAGTTCTTGGTAGGCTTAGTTCTGCTCTCGGGTAAAGCAGCTTATATCCAATATTTGAATCTACCCTGCTGTTAAGATGTTGCAGCCATTGTTTCCTCCTTTTTACTTCCTACTCATCTCAGTGCTACTGCTGTTCTCAGGGAACACTGGAAATAATGAATGTGGTTGTTTTTCCCTTCATCCAATATTCAACAAAATATTAATCTGCCTAAGAATATCTGATATCATCTCCATTTCCACACAAGAAAAATAAAAATGCTTACCTTCCGCCCTGCAGGTGTCTGGAAAAAATAAAGAAGAGAATTAAAAAAAAGACACACTTTCTCCCAATATTTTAAACTAAAATAATGTACAAACTTAGACTCAAATTCTTACATAACTATAATTTTTCTCAGTACAGTATATTTAAATATGCCCTATGGTTTTAAATTACTATGAAGGCTAGAAGTTTATTATATATCAAAGATACATGTAAGTACATTAGAACATTCTGTTGAAGACTGACAATTTTATACCTATTACAGCCTACAAAACTGGCATAAAAAGTCACACCTGAGTTCTTCCATAATCCTTCTGTGCAATGAAATTTAGACTGTAAGACTGGCTTTAAAGTAGAGTAATCTCCAATCCAAACTGCCAGGTATGATGTCCAAACACCACTGCTCCGTTACTTTCTCGTCATGGTCTTTACACCTATGAAGGCAGTCTCTTAAAAAAGGACGTCCCACTTGAGAAATTGGGGTGGGTACCTTTTCAGGCAGTCCCTTCAGGATTTAATCGGTATCTTTCCATGACCATCTTGGGAATTAACATTAGTAAATAATACTGCCACGAAAAAGAAGTCTAGCCTGTTAATTGAAGTTGAATGTTACATATTAGACACGAAATAATTATACTGACCTCACTCACATCTGGAAAAGGAAGGGAAAGAAAAAAAGGAGATAATTAGAGTGTGGATTCAGTTATTTTACAAGTTTTACATTTCAATGCTTTTAAATCAAAATGCAATTTGGTTAATTTTCTTAATTCTAGAAACATTTTCTTAACGTAATTTCTTACTTTTAAGGTGATTATCTTAACTGTAAAGACTCACAGGTGAGATTGCTATGTATTTCAAATTCAAAACAGACTTGCTAAGGAAATTAAAACAAGTAATATGGTTGATACAGTAAAGAGGCAGATATCTTCTATAAGCCTGCTCTAAATATGCTTAAACATATCTCCATGGAAAAAAATGGACATATATATTTTCACATATGTGTGCATGTAACAGATGAATAAACCCAGACAGGCTGACACATGTGAAGATATTAAATTGTAGGAGTAATCTTAAATTATAATATAAATGGCCCCATCTCACTTTTTATGGGGAATGGTTCTACCCAAGCATACCTTTTTCCACAATTTCCTGTCAAATGTCATATAGTATGTTAAAAAGAAGTTTGAAGCTATTAAACACCAAATAGCAAGCAACTTCCTCTCTGTATGTTATTTACTACTAAGTACGCTCTTGTTAATTAGTTGGATATACCAATTTTCAAAAATCCATTTTCTGAACTTCAAGCAATTAAAACTCTATTTTGGCTGAACCTTACCATGGTAAAAACATCTCATATCACACCTGAATGCCAGCAATTTGATGCTATTACTAACAGGTTGTTGTGTGTTTTTCCACAAAGTGTCACTTTGGCAACATATGATCACGCTAAATTCGGATGATTCATACAGTCCAGCAAAAAGGTAACAATACTGAAGTGCTGAACGCTATAAAGAGCTGAAATACCACGGCAGAACACCGATTGCCTATACTAACTCAACATAAAATTAAAAACACTATTGCCCCCGGGTGATGGTGACACTGGCGACTACACTATCGTATTTAGGGAAAAGCGGGGGGCGGTCGGTACGGCAGGGTCCCCACACGAACCGCTCCGTCTCCTCAGCCGCTGCTACCGCTGCCCGTCACCCGCGGGCGGGAAACGTGCCCGGGGGGGCGGCCGCGCTGCGTGGACAGGCCGCAGCCCAGCCGCCCCCCCCAAGAACTGCCCCGCCGCGGGCCCTCGCGCCTCCTCAGGGCCTCGGCCACCACGCCGCCGACCGCCACGGCTTCCCCGCCGCCCCGCCCCGCTGCTGGCAGCGGCGAGGCGGGGCGCAGCAGGCGGCGGGCGGGGCGCGGGGGGCACCGTCCCGGGGGCTCCCAGCGCCAAGAGGGGGCAGCGCAGCGCTGCTCCCTCCGCCCAGGAACGCGGCCAGACCCTGGGTCAAAGCCAGCCCCGCAGAGGAACGAGGGGCGAGGGGCTAAGGGGGGACTTCACAGGATGCCGCCCAGCAGGGAGGCAGGGGGAAGGCTCCGCTTCTCCCCCAGCCAAGTGCGTGGGGCGCGTTTCTCTCCCGCCGCCGTGTGTGGGGGGGAGCTGCGCTTCTCCGTCAGCGAGGGGCGAGACGAAATCCTTTTCCCAGCGAGCGTCGGGGAGCCGCGCTGCACCCTCGGGGAGCCCCATTCCCTTTTCGCCCCTAGAGCTAAGCATTTCCTTCCCTGCCTCCCTCCTCCTGCCTCGTGCGGTCTTTCCCTCTCCGGAGACCCCCGGGCGGGCGGGCTGGCTCAGCGTGCGGGGGGCCACCCGGAGAGCCGCCAACAGCTTTCCCCCTGCGGGCTGGCTCGGAGGGCGCCCAGCAGCACGGCGCGCCGCAGCGGCCCCGCTCCGCCTCCAGGGGGCGCCGCCGTGCGCGGCGGGGCGGCGGCGAGTCCGGCACTGAGGTGCCCGCGGGCCGCGTGCCCTCCGCTCGGAGGGAAGGGGTGAGCCGGCGCTCTCCTCTGCTCTGCTCTGCTCTGCTCTCCTCTCCCACTCCTCCCGGTCCCCCGCTTCGCAAAGCGCGCCTGAAGTCTCACAGAAGTGCAGTCTGGCTGCAGCCCCGATTCTTCTGCTCGCCGCAAACACTCTCCTCCTAGCCTTTAAGCATCTGCGCTTGAATTAGGGCTTTGCGTGCTCCTTTGGATGCCAGCCCGTCCTTTTTTTCTTTTTTTTGGGGGGGGGGGGGGGGGGGGATATCTCGTTGGCCTTTTGCCATCCTCTTCTATTTCTGAGGAAAAAAAAAGAAGCTAGATTCTGATCTGGGACGGAGGTGGCAGTTTTGTGAGATGGTCTCTATAGCTTGGGAAGCTGCAGCTCCCCGCAGACTACCATCCGTGGGGAAGACGTCTGGCTAGAGCGCGGAGAGTAGGACAGCCACCCCCTGATGACACCACCCATGCCACAAACAAGCTAAAAGCACTTACGTTGGCCTGTTGCTAGGTATGAAGTTACTGCAAGCAGCAACAAAATCCGTGTATCCACAAAGCTGAGCATGTCTAGTTGCAAGACATGCAGACTCCTTGTGGTGCAGAGTCCCTGGTCGGTGATTAGCTATTACCTATGGGACGCAGGCATACAGTCTTGAGGAGTAACTCCAACCTTAGCAGAAACCTGCTGCCCGGGATGCTAAATTAATCAAGCCCCGGTCCGCCCTATTTATACCGCAGGAGGGTCCCGGGACCGCGAGTCACCGGCGGCGGCGCAGCCAATGGGCGCGCGCTGGCCGCGGGGCCCGCGCGGCTCCCAGGCTGTCACGTGCCCCGTGTCTCCGGCCCGCCGCGGCAGCCTTGGCAGCGACGGCCGCGGGGCGGAGGGGGCGCGGGGTCGGCAGGGGAGGGGGCGGAGGGGGGAGCGAGGGAGGCGGCGACGTTAAATTGGTTCCATGCTTTGAGGACGTGGACACTTTGAGGCTTTCGGAAGGAAAATCTGACTCGTCGTCTCATTTTTTTTTTTTTTTTTTTTTTTTCAGACGTCCCCCGCCCCTCGCCCTGCTTTTCTGGGCTGCGCGGCCGGGAGCCTCGCCGGGCGGCCGGCTGGCAGCAGCCGGGAGGGCGCTCCGAGGGCTTTCAAAGCAGGAGCTGTCCAGGGCCTGCGGAGCCTCCTGCCCCGCTCCGATCGCGGCGGGGAAGCGGCCAGGGGAGCCGAGAAGAGGCTGGATCCTGTCCTCAAGCTTGCCCCGCCGCAACCGCGGGCGAAAGGCGATGCTTCCCCTCACCAGAGGTCCCGAGGCGCCCGGCCCCTCCAGCACGGGGTGCGGGCAGCCTGTCACCCCCGTCCCTCGCCCCTCGCGTTTCCCCGAGGGCGGCCGGCGTGGGTGCTGGGCTCCCCGCGGCGAGGAGGGGGCGGCGACAGCCCCATCAGCCCGCTCGCAGCCGACCGCGGCAGAGCGCCTTCGCGTCTCGGCGGTTTGCTCTCCCCCGGGGGGTCTCTCCGGCCCGGGCGCGGGCAGGGAACCGCCAGTTTCTTCTCCCGGCTTCGCGGCCACTCGAGCAGCGTGCGTGTGTGAGGGGGGGAGCCTGGGGCGTCCCGGCAGCCGGCCATCCCCCGGCCCGTTAAACTGAGCCCCACGGCGGCTCTCCGGCGCAGGAAGGAGGATAGGCGCTCCCGACGGCCCCCCTTCCCGCCGGCCACCCGCGCACCCAGCTGAGAGGAAAGCTGGCGGGGTTGCTTGCCACGTCTGTCCGGCAGCCGGCTTCTCCCTTCTCGGGGGGGGAGGTTGGGGGGGGGGCGCCGACCGCCCCACGGCGCTCAGGGAGGCCGAGGGGGGGTGAGAGGAGCTACCCGCGCCGTGCCTCTGAGGGCTGGCGGGGACAGGCCGCCCCTCGCGGCGGGCAGCGGGGCCCCATCTTCCCTCCCCGGGTGCCTCTGCCCCAGGCACTGGCGTCGGGGGGCTGCAGTCACTTGGGGTCGCCCATCTCGGCCCCACCGGGCTCTGGCCCGCGGCGGCTGAGGGGAGCTGACGTGGTGCCGCCGGCCGGGCCAAGCGGCGGTAGCGGCCAGCCCGCCTCCCCGCCCCCGGGCTCCTCCGAGGCAGGCAGCCGGCCCCCTCCCGCGCCCCCTCTGCTCGCTGAAGGGAGTCCCGGGCAGAGGTAACGGCGAAGGCAAATGGCAGCCCCGCCTCAGAGCGGGCCCCCTCTCCGGGGCGGAAGGGGCGAGGAGGGCGCCGCGGGACGCGGTGCTCGCTCCCCTTCCCTCCCCCAGCCCCTGGCTGTGGGTCGCCAAGCAGGCGGATCCTGCTCCGACACACCAGCGAGCCGCGACGAGCCTCCGCGCTGGCGGGGGAGCCGCGGCGGGGGGGGAGCGGGAGGGCTCCCGGCGGCGGGGCCGGCGGGGCCGGCCGCCCCCGCCGCGGGGCCGCACCGCCTCCTGCCCACCCCTGAGCGAAGGGGGTCGTCTCTCCCGCAGCCTATCTTTGGGGAGATGCGGGGGGTGTACCCAGCCCTTATTTATAAGCTGCCTCCGGGGGGACGCGGTCAGAAAGCAGGGGAAAGATGGGACGCGGGTGTCCGTGTGAGGGGGGACCCCAGAGAGGTTGTGTCCCAGGGGCGCTGCCAGCACCGGGCACCGCCGAAGCAGCACGTCTGTGCCACGCTTCCACGCGTGTCAGGGAGAGCCAGCCGTACCCCGGCTGAACAGCCTGCCTGAAGCCGCCTCCGCGTACGGGACGTTCCCTCGCTATCAAGAGTTCCGATGGAAGGGATAAGGAGCATGACAGCGCACAGAATTAAACTGCACGTGGAATTAAACCTGCCGTTTTGGATAAAAAACCCCCAGTGTTAGGAAAAGGTGGTCCAACAACGTATGTCTGACCACAAAATAGGAGCCCAACAGATGATGACAGATTGAAACGTTGTAATAGAAGTATATGACATAAACAGTACATAAGTATCCTTTCAGATTATCTTTCATGTGAATGGTATCAATTTAAATCAAGTAGGATTTAAAATTAATCTGGGCAGCAAAGTTAACTACAAAGTTTATACCAGCATAAACCTAAAATAGCTCAGTGAGCTTCAAACAAGTTGAAATAATAATTGAAATTAGACCCAAAGCACTGAGGCTCAAGTCCAAGTATGACACCTCCACTTTCAGTGAATAGTGTTTTGTTTTTTTTTTAAACTTGTCCCTTGAAATCAATCATTTGACTCTATAGACAGAGTTGTTCTTCATTTTGTCAAATGAATTTTGACTCTGCTGCATCAGCAGAACATTTATTGACTGATTATAATAGTAATTAGACTCTTTTGAGACAAAATCTGTTCTAGTTGCATATACATCATGTCAGACAACCATTGCTCGCCTCCTTTTATGCACATTTTCAATAAATGATGGCCATTTTCTAGTAATGGAATACTCTGATGGTGCAAGAATGTGGACACATGGATCCTGACCAAACCAAACTAAACCACCATTCCCCTCCATCCTACCCATGAAGTTTCACACAGGAAAGACAAGCCCCACCCCCCCCCCCCCCCCCCCCCCCAAAGACATGGATTTTCAACTACGACATCTACCATAAAGCAAATGGCTGAGGGAGACACAGCCAGATGTTCAGCAACACACAAAAGCTGTTGAGATTATAGGAAACTAGAGCTCCTAGGCTTCAAAAGAGATACATTCTTGGTATGCTCCAGCCATTTCAGGATTGGTGTGTATGGGCAGCAAAAAAGAGAAAGAGATACAGAATAATAATTCATTGGTATGGCTCTTTTCCCATGTCTACAGGTCTCTTTTCAACAAACCACCATCCTGAAAAACCCATAACTGAAGTTCTCTAGGACCGGCAGCTTTGCCCTAACAGTCTCAGATGTCTACCTGACCTTTGGAGCCTATGGTGCCCTTGGCCATTTTCTTCACTAACACTCAGCCGTAGTCTTTGTATTTTGAGGAAAGACGGGGGAGGAAAAAGAGGAATCTCTTTTCCCTCTAGCATCAGCACTAATTCAAGCAACACCAATCATTTTAGGGTAAGTGACAAAGGCAGATACTGTCACAGCTTCTGTTGTGAGGGTAGGCTACATTGCTCATCTACTCTATCTAAGCATGCAAAAGTAATCTTAGAAACTTGGGGAAAAAATGAAAGTATTTCCAAAAAATGGAGCGCTCAGTGAATTTGGTTCTATAGTACGAACTCAGAAAATATTTTTTCCTTAAAATACAATTATTGCAAATGGTTGCTATTATGCAAATATCTTTACTAGTACAGGGACTCCGAAATTAACAGAAGTAACATGACAGCTTTTGGAACCATTAGCATACCAGAAGTGATTTGATCAGCCAGCTTTAACAAGAAAACATCTAAGAACTCATTTTCTCTTTGGATCATATCTATTTAAAGGAACTATTTCACACTGAAGCCAGTAACGCCTATGGCACAATTTAAACTGAAACTGATGATAATAAAAAATAACCTCTGGAAAATTTGCTGTTAGGGCAAGCTTTGAAAGAGATGAGTTTCCAGGTGATGTCAAAGCAAATTTATTTCTCGTTATTTTGAACAATTCATTAGAATGCAGACCTTAAATTCTGAAAACCATAACTGTTTTTAATACATACACTGGGAAGCATTTGCCCCGCCTACTCCTTCAAAACTTATCAGCCAACCATTGAGCCATTTTCCAGCCAAACAATTTAATACTGCCTGGCCAGTACCACATTACAAGAAAACACAGAGCAATGCCAGAGTTTGGAGAAAGATCTGCATCTTTATGGGCTCATACCCCAAACCTCATACCCCACGGTGGATAACTCGGTTTTGTGTGCTCTCAGATCCTACTTCTCCTCAGGCTAATATGAACGGGAGAGCCACAGTATTTGTGGCTGGTGCAAACAGCTATTGATTTCTTTACATCTATTCCAACACAAAGCTTTGCACATTTGTTCAGATAACAGATGTGTGCCCAACCATATAGCAGTAAAGTATGAGCAACGAAGCTTCATAAGGGAAGTAGTTTCCCAGTGGGACTCCTTTGAGTACTGGGGCTGGTTAAGTGACATAATCTGGCTTTAGTCTTTCTTTTGTAGGATACATAGATATATGAGGGTCTATACAATTTAATGCAGCACTAAGTTGAACCCTGGATAGATTTTGCTTGGTGTCTGCTGTGTAGACATATAAGCTTGATTAGAACTAGCTTTAATAATACTGTTCATGATTCTGCACTTCACATCTTAGCATGGTTGTAGTCAGTATCTTGCTCTGAATAATAAGGAGACTAGTACTTTGTCAGTGGAGAAAATACAGAAACAGTATGGCGTATCCCTCTCACCGCAATTCATTGTTTCATGTTTGCTGTTTTCTTCCTGACTGCTTAGTTAAAAAAACTAACAAAAAAACTTGTGCTATACTCTTATGGGAAAATCCTGAGGAGAGACGAGATGATAGTGCAGGGAACTTCCACCAGTCCTCTGCACCCTGTGTTGAAGGGCCAGGTATGCCAGACTCCTGTGGTCAGGACACTGTTCCCATATGTCCTGCTTTCAGCTGGGATAGAGTTATTTTTCTTCCTAGTAACTGGTACAGTGCGTTCTGGATTTAGGGTGAGAATAATGTTGATGATAACACACTGATGTTTTAGTTGTTGCTAAGTAGCGCTTATCCTAAGTTAAGGATTTTTCAGTTTCCCATGCTGTGCCAGCAAGCAGGTGTACAAGAAGCTGGGAGGGAGCATGGCCAGGACAGCAGACCCAAACCAGCCAAAGGGATACTCCATACCACAGAACATCATGCTCAATATATAAACTGAGGGGAGTTGGCCAGGAGGGGCAGATCACTGCTTGGGCATCGGTCAGTGGGTGGTGAGCAATTGCATTGTGCATCATTTGTCTTTTCATGGGTCTATTTTCTCTCTTTTTGTTATATTCCTTTTCATTACAATTATTATTATTGGTTTTATATTTGTATCATCATTATTATTATTATATATTTTAAAAAAAATTAGTTATTAAACTGTTCTTATCTCAACCCATGAGTTTTACTTTTTTTTTCCTGATTCTCCTCCCCATCCCACGGGGAGGAGGGAGGGGGGAGCGAATGGCTGTGTGGTGCTTAGTTGCTGGCTGGGGTTAAACCATGACACCATGTAGGACTAAAGGTATACAGAGATCTAAGAGCATGGCACAGGTACATAAAGAGAGTCATGACTTCGCTGGTCCATGGATCATCATTTGGAGGGAGTCTGTATAGTGACAGTAAATGGTATAGAAGCAGCAACATTGTTCTTTGTGCAATCAGCTCATAACCATTGACTTCTAATACTTCTTTGATATTTTAAGACAGTTCTTTCAGAATCATTTAAAGTGGCTTTTGAGAAGTAGTCCAGCAAATTGACTTTTAATGAGAAACAAACATGTTCTGTGGCAGCTACTTCCTTTAGTTTCTGTTCCCCAGTGGCTGTGTACCCTTGAAATAAATCATCATTCGTTATTCTCAGCAGGAGTAATGGTCATGGATTCTCAAAAAGGAACAACTGATAGGCAGAGAGCAGCTCATCAGCCCATGGGGGAGTGCTGTTGAAGGCATCACTAGACAAATTTAAAGGACAATTTTCCTTGCTTATACTTCAGTAAAGACAAAAAAGAGGAAGGCTCAAGGCTGCTTCACTGCAACTGAGATGTCTAGTTATCCTTCTTAAAAGTGGTAAACTTCTGCAGTGGCAGTCAGTGAGCTTTCTGGGTGGTGTTTACTTATTTAAAGTATATACTGTTTTTCCTCTTTTTTCTTTTTTTGTTTTTCTTTTTTGTTCCTCAGAGGTTACATAGTTAGGAATTGAGGAGGTCAAAACAAAGGTTAAGTTCACGTATTGATAGAAGGCTCTGTTGGTTTTTACTGGAGCCAAACCAATTTATCAAGCTTAAGTGAATTCAGGACACATAGACTACTTTTCAGATCATTATCAACTCAATCTGTTGCTCTATGACACTGAGAGTCATCCAATAAAATAGTGCAATTATTAATATGCTAGCTTACTTTACATCTGGAAGCTAATTTTAAAACTAATTTTTTAAGACCATTTGGACTTTGCCTCCATTCCATTTAATAAAGCTATAAGCCTGTACGGCTGTTATAAAGAGCCCTCTACACTGGCTCTGATTCTGTGCTCACTCAGATAATAGAATGGAAACTCACGCTGACTTCAGTAATTGCAGAGCCAGGCCAGTATTCACTATAGTTGTATATCTCACAAGTATTTAAGCCCTATCACAGAATATTTTTTTTTTCAGCTTTAATCATCTAATTAGGGGTTTTTTTGCCTGTTCTACTTGCCGACCTTAGAATTTTGACTTAAGGCATACAAGATTCTCAACAAAAACAGAAGGCAAGATAAAATTAAGACGGGTGGTCCTTTTAAAATGATCATCAGTCTCAGTAAATTCTAGTAAAAGCAAATTAAAGTAATGCTGCTGAGAATACTTTCTCTATATGAACACACATACTAATGGATGTGTGGTAAGTCTCTGATGTGGCAGTGAGTTCTGGAATACCAAGCTTGTACCACTGTTAATCAGCATATGGAAATGAAATAACAGTATTAAAGAGGTTCTGTTGCATCTTTATGGCATAGCACTGTGACGTGACAGCTACAGAGCCTCAGCTCCTGGGGACTTTCAGGATTCTCTTTATGAGAAAAGAAAAAATGAAAATGCAATGAACATCACTTGTAGCAGATCTGTATCCATTCCTTCACATTCTCAACAGGCTTGGGAGTGATAAGGTCAAGGACTCAGAAGTACACGAATGAAATAAGCACTGGAAAATGTAAGAAGTAGAGATCAGTGGTGTAACTGAAAATAAGCAAACATGATCACGGGTTGTATTTGGTTTGTGTGAAAATGTATTTACACAGAAAGTTGTGGAGGGTATCATATAAAGCTCTAGTTATTACTTGATATAATTATTATAGCAATCAAAATCACACAGACAATATTAGAGGAACTGCCAAATCATTGGTACCTTGCCTTGAAATTAACTACTGAAAAAGTTAGCTGCACAGTTAGAATAAAAAAACCCCAAACCCAAACCACTGAAAGAACCCACAACCAGAATTGTTTATAGCAGGTGGGAAAATAATTGGTCTTTTTGTTATCTTCATGTCCTGAGTTTCAATGAGCATAATAATAAATGGTGTTTTTCCATATCAAGTGGTAATTTCCAGCTACAACAAAGAGTACATAACTGATGATTTAATGGAAAGAAATCTGTCTCAGTGAAGGAAGTGCCTTCAACCTGAACCTTCATTATATGGATACCACTTGGTATGCATGCTGACAGTCGAAAATAAGCAGCAGTGCGAGTAAAGGCTTGTTTCAGACAGTGCACATCACTGAAGTTAGCTTCTGAAGCAGCTAAATTCCCACAGGCAGTGGGTGTAGTTTTCAAATGCATTTAAATCCTACTTTGAAAAATGAGGCAGCATGCAGATATAAGTAAGATTCAGAAACAACATCAGCCTGTCAGTCCAGGCTTTTCCATGACTTTGAAACTTTTCACCCCTTGTCATCCCACAGAGAAAAACCCCTTCTGCACAGGCCTGAAATGCTTTCATCTCCTACGGCAGCTATGGACAGACATCTGTTCTGCTTCATGTGTAGTTAGAACCCCTCATTCTGGAGGGAGGATGCAGAGGAAGTCATCTGTGTGCTGATTACTTTCGGATGTCCTTCCCACAACTTCCTACTCCCCATTCACTGGAAAGACAAACAAGATCTCCTGCTGCAGACTAGGAAAAAATCTTAGAGCATCTGACTACAAGGACTCATGACATATGCTCATGTCACACAGAGGCAAATGTGAAATCTCTGCAGATGCAATCACTCATGTAAGGCTTGGCTGAATGCAGTATCTTGCTGTGTCCCCGAATTACTTGTACACCACAGTGTTCCCATTTTTAAGTGGTAGAATCAATGAATGGCATGCAGTATGGTGTTGTTTCTGCCTACAAGCATTTTTAAAGCTGATTGTGCTTTGTTAAAAGCATTTAACACAGTTTAATAGGTCATTGTTCATTGTAATAGCATGTAGTTTTGTAAAAAATCCAGGTGATTCCATGAGTGGTGGAACCAACAGACCTTACAGTTAGATGTGGCATACATCCTAAAGACCTCATCTCCTCCATTCTCCCAGATCACCCTGTCACATCTTCTATACCTGCTCCCTCTCACTAGGCTCAGCTCCCTCCTGTGCAACTATCAGCTGGGCAAAAAGCAGCCCACGCTGGGGCTAGCCTCAAGCAGGCCAGCGTATTTGTACTGATTAGCCTGCTGATAAGCCAAACTGGACAGGCTCTGACTCACAATGCAGCCTTTCCTTCTTGGAGTTGCTGATTTTGGTCTTTTCCCTCTAGTTGCCTGCCAGTTTAATGAAAATTGCGGAATCTTAGTATCTTTGTGGGTTCTTATATCAGTTCCAATGAAGTGGACTGCAAGGTTAGGAGTTATGGGGGAATGCAATGGGCAGGCAAATAGGCAGAATGCAGGTGTCCCTTTACTGAGGTCTGTTGTGTCCTCAGACCAAGAATATGTTTTGCTGAATGTTGTTGACACTCTTCAGCACAAAATACCTTCTTAATATTAACTTTCCTTGTTACTAAATACCACTAATGGATAAAAAGTGGTAGCTCTCCATTCTCTCTCCTACAATGTTTTCCACTCTTTGAAAATGGTTGCTAATCCTTGACTTGGTATATTCCTACATAGTCTTGTGAGATGGTAAGCACCCTTGTTGTAAGGGTGTAATCCACTTTTTTCACAGGATGATATTTTCACATAATCAAATTTTAATAAGATTTTTGAAGTATTAAGCAATAAATCAGTGGAATCCTTGAAACTCTGTGTCGTGGTTTAACACCAGCCAGCAACTAAGCACCACACAGCTGCTCGCTTACTCCCCCCAGGTGGGTTGGGAGAAAGAATCGAAAGGGTAAAAGTGAGAAAACTCGTGGGTTGGGATAAAGACAGTTTAATAGGTAAAGCAAAAGCCGTGCATGCAAGCAAAGCAAAACAAGGAATTCATTCACCACTTCCCATCAGCAGGCAGGTGCTCAGCCATCTCCAGGAAAGTAGGATCCCATCATGCATAACGGTTACTTGGGAAGAAAAAGGCCATCACTCTGAACATCCTCCCCTTCCTCCTTCTTCCCCCAGCTTTATAAGCTGAGCATGACGTCGTATGGTCTGGAATACCCCTTGGGTCAGTTGGGGTCAGCTGTCCCGGCTGTGTCCCCTCCCAACTTCTTGTGCCCCCCAGCCTACTCGCTGGTGGGGTGGGGTGAGGAGCAGAAAAGGCCTTGGCTCTATGTAAGCACTGCTCAGCAGTAATGAAAACATCTCTGTATTATCCACACCGTTTTCAGCACAAATCCAAAACACAGCCCCATACCAGCTACTATGGAGAAAATTAACTCTATCCCAGCCAAAACCAGCACACTCTGCAAAGGGCAAATTGGCAGGTGAGAGTTGAGGCTTGTAGTTGCTGCACCATAAGAAGCTAAAGGCAGTGGGAATATTTTAATAAAATATCACCTCTTATATTTTTTTTTCTAAATGTCTGCTATTGGTCACTGTCAGAGACAAAGCACAGCATTATATGCACTTTGATCTGACCCGATAGGGCATCTCTTAGGTTCCCAAGTATTTGTGAAAGAAAAAACCACAATATTGCAAGAAAGCTGGGTTCTTTAAATAGATAGGTCAATCATATTCATTTATTTTCTATAACTGGTATCAGTAGTGAGCCTGTGTATTTAAAATAATTTTTTTTTCATATATAGTTTGCAGATTAAAAAAGTTTACTTTTTTCTTCTGGATCTTTCTTGGGAAAAGTCTGTAGTTTAGATTATGCCTTAAACTGCCATTGAAAAATTAAATGGAAAACTAATGTACTTGACAGGTATACCCATGGGACTCTGAGAATGGTAGGACCATGTCTACAGAATCCATATTACTGAGCAGATGGTACAGGAGAATAGTTAAATTGTCTGAGCTTAACCTGATTTTGCTAAACAGACATGGGGAAGAATATATTCATTTGTAAATTGCTTTCTATTTTGTGACATGGAATGAGATGCTCAGTAGGGTGTATGGATAAGATTTGGACAGAAGACCTCCAGGTGCAAAGTGCATGTACAAATGTCTGCTGTCTTACAAATGATGCTATATTTCTATATTTACTCCATTTTAAAAAATTTTAGAAATTATGGAAAGAATGATTAAGAAGTAGGATGTCTTGGTGAAATTTTGGTGTGCATGCAGGCCCCAGTCCTGAAACACTGGCGTATCTCGGTGGATTCACTGCAGGAAGCCAACAGGTTTTGTCTCAGGAACAGTGTTGGGAACTTTGCATGGTCCTCAGTGGAACTGATGCTCTGCTGCCCTATAGGAAAGGTAGTGATGTAGACTGGGGCTATATCATGACTGACCAGGATGCCCTGCTCTGAGGTGACCACAGGTAGTGTACATTAAAAGGCAATGCTATGGTGCAAGGCTCAAGGGCATGAGCTGCATGGATTCTCCAGGGTGCAATGCCCTCTCAGGACAATTCAGGGCCATAGCCTAAGTAGCCTGGATAAGCCTCAGGAGGTGTGATTCTGCAGCTGCTCAGCCTCTCCTGCAGCAGCCACAGGACTGGGACCATAGGCTGCAATCACCTCAGAGATTATCCAAATTGAAAACAAAAATGTTTTCTTAAATTATTTGTACCAAAAAAGTCTCATAGAATGGAAAAGGAGCAAGCCAACAAAGGGTTAAAGTGCTTCCAAAACAAACCAGACTGGCTAATTGAGTAATTTAACAGGTCTTTGGCTTGTGGAAGGCTCCCCTGAAAGGTTTCAAACCACAGAGGATCGTGCCTCTGTGTTATAAAATTGCTATAGACAAGAAGTGAGGGGGTCATGCCTACTACGGTCCCCTCAAACGCATGAGAGCAAAGCAAGCTAGCTACAAGCCTCATTCAAGCTGCCTTCCACTTGGCTAAACTGAAAATGAAAAGATCACCCTTTGTGAGAGAACACATAGCCATACCCATTCTTCTGTTATATCCCTAGCAGATTTAGACCGTGGATTATGCAGCCAGCCAAACTCTTTCTTAGCCATCAAATAACACTATTTTCATGAAATGAAGTAAATATTTTTGTTGCAAGTGAAATGTGCCTCCCTCCATATCCCTGTCATGAAACTGAAGTACATTCAAACGTAGGCAGCTTTCAGCTTTTCTGAGAGCTGTCGTGTACTTCTGGTGATACAGTCTAACTGTGTGTGTGTCCTCCAGAACTGGTTTATAAATTTCACCTCAGTTTAAATTCTTTGGAATTATTGCTTGAAGCTATTTGCATTCAAATAGAGAAAGTGAAAGAGTAACAGGGGCCTTAGTTCGTTATTTTCTGTAGTAAATACTCATGCTTTTATCTCTTGATTTTAAATGTTGAGACACTTTGTGCTTTCATTGGTGCTCAAACTCTAGTTCTGCATTGGCAGACATCAGCTGTGTCCAAGCTCCCAAGACCTTTGCAATCTTTGTGCATATACAGACACATCAGTGTACTCAGTCTTACAATTTATAATATTTGAATATGATAAACTCTAATACTCTAAGAATTTAGTGCTTTTAGCTTAGGTAGATGCATGGTTCAAAATTCAAGCTGCATCATATATTCTGCATCATCAGCTCAGGACAAGATTTGCTTTTTCATCACATGCAAGTTCCAACTTCACTGTACAGATACTTGATCATCCGAGGAGTCTGAGTGGTAACAGAGGGAAAAGCAAACTGCAGCAGAGAATGTGTATCTTAGCTTGTGCAGGAGTTCTCTTTTTAGTTTGCTTTGGGTTAATTTAATTTTCCTTAGCTGCTTCCAAATCCATAACTTACCCTGCAACTCAGTGTTGCCACATTCCAGATAATTTCTGACTGGAGTTACCCAGCTGAACTTTTATTGCTTTGTTTCCAGACTCTGGTATTTCTCAGCTCTTTCCAAGCTGCTGGACCTGCTGCCCCTATTGCAGGGAAGAGCTCTACTGAAGGGGAACACACAAGCTTGCTGTCCCTTTTTCATGCATAAACATGAGTTTGTGATAAGAGGAATGACATTCTTGATGTTTATGCAGTATTAACTGCAAAGACTGTGTTTGAACAGTGAGTTTTGTCATACAACTCATAGTACCTTAGGATTTCCTTAAACAGCAATAGGGAAGCAGTGGGCTGCTTCTATTTTAAATCAACAGGAAAACTGTGTGGAAACTGAACCACTCTACCTGATGAGCAAAGCTTAATTTGCTCATGGGTTAACCTGGCTCATGAGAAATTCTCATGATTCACAAAATTGACTTAAAAAAATCGGATAACCTAAAGAATAGTGTAGAGTTTCCTTTCATCTCCATTTGAGGAAATACGGAAGGAAAGAGTTCAACAGAAATGGAAGACAACTCACAATTAGAAAAAACCTCCAATTTATTTAGTTAAAAGAAATGTGATTATTTTATCCTATGAGGTGTTTCTTGATTAGTGTTTGCTGATCATATCTAGAACAACAATATTTCTCATCTACTATAGGAGATATGCTGAATTATAGAAAGACTTTATGTAATACATAGGTAACAAATCCATCACATATCAGGTATCTGATCTGCTGGTGCATTTATGGGAATCAGGGCTACAAAAGATGAAGTTTGAGTCTTCTTTCCCTTGTGAGCCTCTGTCTCTGCAGCCTTGGTGCATTGGATTGACTTCCTCCACAACAACTAGGGAAGTGAGCAGAAAAAAGAATTGGAGGGGTTTGAGGGCAATGCTTCAGGCTTTTACAAGGAAACCTTGGTCAACAACTAGCACGGAAGAGCTGACATAATTTGAGCAGCTAGATTTTCTCATTCTAACCCAAAATACAGGGGTAATGCCTAGGAAGTATTAAGATTTTAGGGTTTCATTTGGTAAAGAAGAAAACCTGTTGTAAATTCATTACTACACTGTTATATTTCAGTCCTGAAAGTTTAAATTTGCTCTCTCTTTTCCAACTAAGGTTTTTATCAAGAATAGTGTCTCAAGAATAGGGGAAAAAATATACTTCAACCTTAAAGATTCCAGGTTCTGAAGAGTTCTGTATAAAAAACTTCAAAGCAAACTTCTTATCATTGAAAGGTTGCCAAAAAGTAGAGCACCTTTCAAGGGATATCCTATATTCAGTGGGTGCAATTCTGTCTTGTAATTGCCGGCCTTTGTTCCTGGACTGACTGATGGGGATAACTCAAAGATGGTGAGGTGGGAAACCCGTTCTTCCAGGACTGGCAGTAAAGATGCCAGACAGGCATTAGCCTGCCTACGAAAACGATCAGGATACTAAAAGGAGGTAGCAAGTATCTGTGGTAAAACCAGGAATATGTGAGAATAAACAACCATCTCCAACTACATCCTAGTCTAATTTCCTTCTCTAGACTGATGACTGAAAATTATTTTTACTTAATAATCCTTACCCCTAATATCTTCATTGTTTCCCCACAATTAGCTGCTTTGCCTACACATACAATCCTCTTTCTACCAATATTATTTTCTCAGTTCTGTCTTCTCTAAGTAAAAAAAAAGGATCTCTAGGCTATTTGTTTGTATACAGAACTGCATTTGACAGTTGCAAAGTTGTTCATTAAAGGTAAAACTGTACCAATTTTTACATGGATTTCAGGTTCTCAGTTCTTATTCCACCAAAGTAACAGTTGCTCCTAAACTAAGGTCAGAGCAGGAGGAGGGGCTCATTTATTAGAGATCCAGAACTAAATAATGATTGCATTTACACCTGGGGGAATCTATCGCAGCACACCAGAGAATTTCACTGGTGCAAGAATCAGACTACTAAAAATGACAGCACTTTGGCTCTCATTCTCCATATCCTTGCCAAAATTAGACTGAGAAAAGTGAAGAATACCTTTACATTCAGTCGCTGCAGTATAAGTTTCATAGTTTTCTTCTCTCACTTTTTAACTTATTTTGCTGTTTTACCTCCCATGCTCCAGCTTACCAGTTAAATCAAATTTCATTCAGAAATTTAACTAATGAGTTACATGATAAACATGTTGCATACACCAATATTCAGTTTTCAGGTCATTAATATAGTCAACAGTCTCAAACAGGTTAGACGCCTCATTTGCCAATTTAACAGAGCTTAGGATCTCATAATTTCAAGGGACCATGAAGCTTCCAGATAATTTCTTAATTTCCTGCAACAAATGGAACATTTGCATACAAGTTATATAAAAAGGCAGCATGATGGTATTTGCCATAAGACCAGCAGTCAAGCATTTATCATCACCTGAAGCCACTGATTTACTAGTTAACATCTGAAAATTTACCTCCTGGGTCCTTGTTTCTCCCCCTGCATAATGCATGTAAGAGCCTTCATTTACATGACTTACAGATGTGTGATGCATGCTAATAGTTTCATGCTGGCACAGGTCTTTGAAGATATGAAGTTCAACAATGGTGCTAAATAGTCTTCTTTTAGTCATCCCTGCCTTAATTTCAACTGACACAGAAATGTTAATGTTTTGGCACAAGCAGGCTCTGTGGCTGTGCTCTAATGCCAGTCTGAACCTTTAGCGTTGCATCTATTCACTCAGCTCTAGCTACACCTGGGCATTACATCTCTCCAAGTAATTAATATTTCAAGAGCTATCTTTCAGTCATCACCTGTACATTTCTGTTAGACCGCTTACCACTGTTGTGTGTGATCCTTGAATATTTATACTTCCACCAAGCAGAATGTCAGGCCTTACTTATTACTGAGTTGGCGTAACGATAAGTAAGGTTGGGAAATGGCATTCTCACTACCTGAATTCAGCAGTGGATATAATTCAGCTTTTCAGTCTTCTTCACACTGGGAAGGCATCTGCAGAGGCTGTCTGGCCATTAAAATGCCACTTGGAAGATGCTGTCTTGAGGACCAGCTCTATGTCAGTCAGTTCTAAAGAAATTTTGGAGGGAAATTTGTGGCTGATTATGGTTCTGAGGGCCTGAGACACTAGCTTTGAACCACAGCAAGGTGGCTTGCTCTAGCTATTCTTTTTCTTTCTTATATATATTTCTTAATGAGTTTGCCAGAAATGGATTATATCATCACTTGCAGAGACTTCACCTGTCAAGTAAGGCTGTAAAAGAACCAGAGCAAACAGGAAGCCCTTGTCTTCAAGCCCTAATTTGAACAATATGTGTGTTTACAGAGAGCCAGCTAACAACTATTTTGCTATATGATCATGCTGAAGAGAGATTTGCAGAAGTCTCTTGGGTAGGCAGAATGTAAACACATCTTGCATTTCAATGCAGGGATAGAAGACAAAGCGCAGGAAAAAGATGCAGAGAGGGACCAAGAGGGGTTGTGGCCAAGGTCAGGAGATGGCTTAAGGGAACCTTTCTGTCTTCCAAGTATACCTGTATGTATTTATATGTGATATAATCTGTTTTTAAGGTTCAGTCCTACACATTACACATTACCACCTTTCAAAGAAAGCAGCACTTTAGAAGTGTCCATAGTTCCTGGACTTGCCCCATAATAAATAAAAGTTCCAGGACTTGTCCCATAATGAGCTGACCTGGGTTCTTGTACGCTTTCTGCACTGCATGTGAGCGTATAATAAGCTGGGTGCTGCGTGGTGGGGAAAGCAGCTAGGCTCACTCAGGTAGCGCTCAGGTAGCATGGAAAAGAGACAGAGGGAAGGTGAGGAGCTTTGTGAAATGGCTGCTGTTCATCTGGCACCGAACATCTGCCTCTCTCCTCATGGGCTGGGAGCTGCAGCTGTGTGCCAACTGTGAGAGAAGTAGGAACAGTGTGCTGCGTGGGAAAGACTGTGGTGGGGCATGAGAGGAGCTGTACCAGCAGAAGAGCTGGCTTTGCAGGGAGTGGGTGCAAACGCTGTAGTGACATGGGCATCACTTTCCACTTGATTTGGGGATTGTTCTCTGTGAGCTACTTAATGCAACTGGGTCTGAACAGCTAATGACAGAGAGCTGCAGGTCCTGGATGTGAAGTGGCTTGACTTGCTCCAGCCTGTACGAAGATTCTTCACTTTCTTTTCTATAAGCTCTTGTGTTTCACTGCTATGAGGTATTAGAATAGTTTCTTTACCATACTGTGTGTCCTTTGATGGCAGATGAAGCATACATCATTCCTTGGAATAAAATACTCTGTAGTCACACTAACTGGCAAAAGAAACACAGTCTTACAAGTCTTTGTATACAATGTAAGCACAAAGACATGAACTACTGCATACAGGTGGTTTAACGAATGATCTGGCACCAGCTGAGATGTGATCAGTGTCTCTGAGCATGACGAAGAAATCTGTGACAAACGTGAGAAAATGAAATTACTTTATCTCTATTCCCTTAAGGGATAAGGTAAATTGTATTAGCTTGCAGTTTACATGAACTGAGTGTGTGCACATAGGCGATAACACAAACAGTTGATACGTAAACATATCTTAAACCACTAATTTGACTGTGCATATGAGTCTACACCTGTTTCTGCCTAAAACTGTGTAACTGTGGAAGTTCACTGTGCTCTTTATGAGAGGGAGGACCTAAATCTGTACTTCCTGGAACTGTTCCATAAGTAAACACGCGTTAATTGTAATGAAATTATGGTTTTGCTGGGGTATCAGTACCAGGAAAACTCTCCCTGTTACACCATAAGTTTTCTGTTGGTGTTTATATGGAGTGGTCAGCCTTTTTTCTGAACTGGTTGAAGGCTACTTTTTGATGGATTGGTCCCAAAATCTGTTGTAAAAAAAGAAGGGGAAAAAAAAGCTGGAATGCAAAAGTAGGAGTTCTTCATAGCCAGTACTGCATCAGCCCATGTCCCTCTGAGAGTGTAATTAGGAAATCGAGGAAAGAGCCCATGTTCCCTCCTCATGTGTCATGCAACAGCCATCACCCAAAGTGGTGACTGTGTTTGGACTGAGCTCCCTGTGCTCAAGGAACTGAGGAGCTGCCTTTTTTTCCCCAGCAGATTAGGTAGAGTGAAACTTTTGACGTGTTGCCTGGTGTTTTAAAGATTCGAAAGCAGCAGAGAAATCATGAGTCAGAATAGACCTAAGGAATGTTTTCCAACCCAAATAGTTTATTTAACTAAAGTGCAGTCTGAAGAATGGGGGCAGGGAGGGAGACGGGACTTCTGCTCAGACATTCTTACGATTTCAGCTGCAGTTTTTCAGGTCCTGGGGAGGAGTTATGTTTCTTAACCCTTCATTAGAAGTTAAGTATATGAATAGCTACAGGCAGTGCCACAGACAATCAGTGTATCTTTTTCTTACTACAACGAACGACAAGGTCTATATTTTCATGGAGAGTCAGAGAAGGAGAATAAAGACATAATCAGAATAACTGACATCAATCTTCTGAAAGGGAACAGAAAAGCTTCCCTCTTTTATACTAGTTTTAGTCTGGTGTAACTAGTAAATTAAATGAAATTTCTTCAGTGTGCCACTAGTTTGAGAATCAAAATTATCTGTATCTTTAGATATTCCTTTACATTTGCTGCTGACTATATTAGTAGATTAATACTGTAATTGACTACTCCATGAATTCTACCTTAAAAACTCAGCATGTAAATCACAGCAAATGGGTAACATCTCATGATGTGCGATACTGCCAGCTACCTATGTATTTACAGCGATGTATATACAGTGGTATATTAGCACAGGGTTGGGTTTTTTTTTTTTTGGCTTTCTGTCCCCTTCTCCCTCCTATCCTCCACCATTAAAAAAAAAAAAAAGACCAACCAACCACCCAAAACAGCCTTGTCTGTCTTTTGTTTCCACTGTGCTCTAGGGAGCTGCTGTAAAACTATTTTGTGGTTTGCATTGATGCAGTGCAGCTGTTGGGAAGTACAGTATCTCTCCAGCCCTCCGAATGCTCTTTGTAGCTGCAGCCATTTCCCCCTCCTTCCTCTTACTAAAACTGCTTGCAACTCCTTGATTTCAGTATTCAGGCAGAGAAATTTCATGCTGAGTATTCTCCTTATTCTGAAGTGTAGTAAGAGAGGAGGGGGAGAGAAGTTGCTGTGAACCTCTTGGTGTTCTGAAAAAGTAAGAGACAGTCATCACTGACTGCAAATAATTGTGTTTAAACCACTCTTTTCTTTCATGCAGCCCTTCAGAAGAGAACGGGTGTTAGCTTCAGAGGAAGTCTGAGCAGAAATGGTCAGCAGTATGCTTGGGCTTATCTGAAAAGTAGGGAGCTTAAAATAACACAGAGATAAGTTACCTGCTTTGTTAGAACCCACTTTTGACAATAAAACCTTTCCGTTTTCCTGCTCCTCTAATTCTCATCAGCATTGTGCAGCATTTCACAGGCAGTTAGCTCACAGCATATAAACCGGACCCCAAAGTTGAAAGCTCAGAGAAGGGCACACCCTTTGGTCAGCATAATAACCATTTATCTTTCAGCAAAATCCACATGACTCATAGTTTTTTAACCAGACACATTAAAGAACTAAATATATGTGTTACTCGGATGTATGAAAGGCAGCTGGGAAGGACTGGTTCAACTGTAGCCTCTATCTGGCTGTGGCATCTAGCAGTCCTCTCTTATTTAAACACAATGTCCAGTGAAACTCTCATTTTAGCCTTCAGTGACAATTTATTCAGAGTAATTGCATCGTGTGCACTGCACTTCTTGGACATTTAATCACCTGACTCCAGGACCTGCAACTAAAGCAAAATACAAAATGTTTTTAAAATTAGGAGTAAGTTATGAAATTGTAAAGTGCCTTGGTGTTTGTTTACTGACAGCAATCAGTCTGACTGAAATGCACTGGCAGTTCATATTACTTTGGTTCCTATAGCTTGGGGTAGGGTCACTCCTAGAAAGACTGTGTTTCAAGACTTTAACGCTTTTAACTTCCTTGCCTTGCTTTTCTCGGAAAGATCTAACCTCTGTGTGCCAGTCAGCTATAGCCCAAATGACCTTGGTTGATAACAAACTCTTCTTAAAAAAAGTATATACCCCATTTTTGACCACCTCAATCATCTTGTGCATGTGAAAAAAAACCCCATATATTTTATACAGTAAAATATCGGAAGTGCTTAATTCTGCAGAAAATTGGGTTTAGCACTTTAAAAAAGCTGGACATAGCTTTATTCATGAAGACTGGCTTTTAATCAAGCTGAGGGTTTATTGCTGAGATGCAAATTGTTGGAAATTGCTTGGGAAAACTGCTTGAATAGGCCTCCTCTTTTAATTGCATTGCATATCAGATAATGTTGTTTCCTTTTCACTCCTATTAGTCTAGGGTAAAAACAGATTGTAACTACCACCAAACAGGCTGAAAAACTAAGAGTGCTTCAATTTCTAAAGAAGAGCATGGTCAGAAACATGTATCTGTGGCCCATGGACCTGGTGGTACAGATGCAAAAGAGAAATAAGCCTTGAAAAGATTGTTCTGATTCCTATCAGCATGATCTCGGACTGCTTTGGCAGGCAGTCCCTCAGAAAAGGGACTTGGAAGTATAAAGATGGGGGAGAAAAGAAGACGAGGAAATACTTTCATAAGAAAGCCTACCAATCCTAAAAGGACTGTGGCAAAGTTTCCTTGGAATTCCTCCATCTGAGAACCAGAGTTTGAAGAACTTACTGCTGAGCCACGTTTGCTTGTGTCTTAGGGAGAGGGCTGGAGGGCGATAGCGTGATTTGTTCCAGCTAGTTAGCCATGTGGCAGAGCTGCTGTTGCTGCAATAGGATTCCTTCATCATTACGTTTCTTCTCTTGGGCTCCACGGGCAGTTCAGCTCTCAGAATCTATGCTTAAAATGATGAAGTCTCAGAAAAAAAGGAGAAAAGCCTCCTTCTGCCCTCCCCCCCATAGTCTGAACATGAAATATTTGCAGTAGCCACACAGTTCCCATTGAGCAGGCGGAAGGCTGTTGCATTAAATTAAGCACGAAGGAGTCTCTGCCTATCCCCATAATGGGCTGTAAGTGCTATGATGCTGTGTATGCAATACCTAGATGGCACATAGCCAGCTCTGTGGGTGTGTTTGACCTGGGAAGTGAAATTCCCTCAGGGCCTGGGGAGAGCTGGGTTCTGGGGAGGATTCACTGTTTACAACACTATGCATGGGGGTTTCCTGCTCTGGCTAGTAGGGAAAAAGCTGGAGAAAAGCTTGCCTGTTTGTTTTTTTTTTTTTTTTTCTCTCCCATGTGGTAGTAGGATTCATGGACTGAAATCACATCCTGGACTTAACCTGCTATGCCTGTCTTCTTGGGATAGAGTAGTTGACTTGTCCTTTTTGGACATGGGAGTTGTTGATGGATGTGCAGATTGACCCTAGCCATTCCTGGTTATTCCTGGGACAGTGCTGATGCCTGACAAGGGCCAGCCTATGTTTTATCATGTGTCATACACGCGTACAAGCAAGGCCATGTTTTAATCTGTGTATATGAAAGATGAACTAAACACAAACAATACATCTGTGAAAAATGTATTGTTTCTGTATATACTGTAGTTAAGTAAAAACCTTTAAATGAATGCATACTGAACTAGCTGTATCATAAATGTGCAGGAGCTCATTGTTCATATAACGGTGACATATAGAGCAATCATCTCTTCCTAAGATTTTTTTTCAAAAGGGAGGAACAAAAAATTTTTCTCTGCAAATCCTTTTGACTGGCAGGACTGAAGTAAAAAACAATCTATTATTCCTCTCATTCTAGTGAATATTTAAAATTTAGTTCATTAATGACTCATGGTCCTGTGTTTGCTTTGTACTTAGCTGCTTCCACACAACAATACAATTCTGAGAAAATGCAAAAATACACTACAGAAAGTCTTTACAGATAACCAAATTTAAAATCTTAAGTTATGAAACAAACTATGATCTAAAGTTTATTCACTTAATTTTTAAAAAAGAAAAAGGATTTTTTGTGATTTTTTCCAAAATGTCTAGTTTGATTTACAGATGATGCCAGGAATAATTGACACAACATGTTACTATTTTCACCTGTAGGTGCCCATATAAGCTATCTATGTAAGTGATATGAGCTTTACTGCTTTTAGTGAGCTAGTCTTTACAGACTTTCTATGTTATGAGGATGGGTGAATCAGTTCAAATAAATTACAGCCTTGGGCTACAAAAGGAGTGCCTTACTGTTTCTGTAGTACCTATATATTATTCTCTTTATGTGATCCTGCTCATTTTCATGTGGTATCTGTATCAGTGTATTTACAGTGTGAAGTATGATAAGTTTAGTGGATTTTAAAGAAAAGCTATTCGAAGGACCCAGTGGTGTTCCTACTTAGGTACAGTTGCATCAGATGGACAGAGCTGTTCTGACATCTCAACAGCTCCCGGAAAAGGTGGTTACATTCCCATGTGGTCCTGGCTCCTCAGTCCCTCTTTTGCCAGGTTGAGCTCTCATCTAATTCTTTGGTGAACCAGCTCTGTTCACTAAAGCAGCTGAAAACCATTGATTTTTATTTTTGTACTTGTTTTCTGGCAGTTTAGTAAGCTGAATCGCCTCACAAAGTAGTCAGACAAACTTTGGACTGCAAAACCGCCCCTTTCAAGCTCTAAGCTCTCAGCTTCATCAGTTCACCATGTAAATATTAATCCTTTTCACATTGCCTAATTTGCATTTACAAAAATCGAACTAACAAATTATTAAATCATATTCTGGGATTTCTTACTAGATTCACTACTTACAAACTTTCCCCATTTTATTTTACATATCCAAAATCTACTACTATCACCTTCCTATCCCTTTGCTCCTTCCGTTATATTAAAATTAACCAAAGCTAACCTATATTAAGGTCTTATATTTTTAAAAAAATTACGTTATTGACAACTTTTCCTTTCCATTCTCTCCAAACATAGTATCTCTCCCCCATTCTTTCTAGGTAATCTAAAAATTTCTCTTGCTCAGTGTTCACTAGTTTTCAGTCTTCTTTTGACTTCTTCCTAGACACATAGAAAGCCAGCTGCAAACAAAGAAACAAAAACCAAAGAGAAGATCCCAAATTAGCCAATGAAATACATTATGCTGTGTTGGACTTAAAATGAATCTTGTCTAAGCGTTCCCTAAGGAGGTTGCGATAGGTCTGATTTTCACTGTTTGCACCTTCAGCTTAGTTGATGGTGAAGGTAAAAATGGAAGCACAGAAGTAAGCCAAAACACCATTCTGTGCCTGGGCTCCTACTGTTCAGGGACTAGGCTGTCCCTGAACTCATTTGATGCAGCTGACTCATCCATTATTCGCTGCAAAATGACATGACTGCCAAATAGCAAAATAACCAGTGCTGGAACAGCGAATTACCGATTGTATTTCAGGTATGAATCCTGATTGATCGTTTTCTCAGTAGTACATCTGTCCTACTCTTTGGCCTGTTATTCTTCAGTGATTGTACTATGAGATATATATGATGCCAGATTAAGCAGGGATGCTGGCAAACAGATCTAGAAAGCCTTCAGACTATGCTGATTAAATAGAACTCTTCATTTACAGTATAGCTCAACTCTTGTTTCAAAACTTCCCTGAACTCCTTGTGCAACTAGGTATCTATGTGAATTGCATCACATACTCTACTAGATAGGACTATACTTTGTATAGTTGCAGGTATCCATCCTGCTGAGGATATAAGGCAAGCACCAAGTCTGAGATTCACACTGCCCGTCTTCAAAAATCTGCAATATAGATATCTACATTAGAAGTAGTCCTACAAGCTCCCTTTAGATAGAGAAAACAGGTGATCTAAGGTTGTAACTCATCTGACCTACTTTAGACTCTTACTTTTGGATGAGATGAAAAGTATGAAAGTACGCCTTTTTGTTCTTGACTGTAAAGGGAACATCGTAGAGGGGTCACTGTGGGAATGGTAAGCTCAGCTAAATTAGGTCTCCATTTCCTCAGATAAATCCCACCCTCTTTGGGTTAAGAAAATGCTCCTTTCACACATTTGTCTAAGTCAGCTGCAAAAGCTGGCAGAATTCTGGCAGAAACAATTCTGTTATATTTTTCTAAATAGTCCCCAATCTGCTTCGATCAGTCATTTAGGTAACAAATATAAGAAGAGGAAGGATTGTCCTATAGTTAGGGAGCCAGTGAGATGTGGGTCATATTCCTGGATTGCTACAGACTTCTTGACTAGGTGTACAGCCCCAAATACCTGAGCTCCTGTGACCTACACTTATTTCATTTGTATTGCTGGGAGAAGCTACCGCTCTTCTATGTAAGAGCCAGGTGCTGCTGGGCTGAGTTGCAGTGGGCTTTCACTTCACCCCATGCTGTCTGTCCCAAATAATAAAGGAAGGGCTTAGTTTCAGTTCAGGTGTGGAGAGCTTAGCCATATGGGTATGAGCATTGTTGTCCATCTTGCCCACAGGCCCAGACAATAGACGTTGCTCATTACATCTACTAGTATACATGTTACTACAGACAACTAGTAGGAAACATAGGAATGTGACCCAAATCTTTCCTCTTTTCTAGAAGTAAGCATATCCTATTCTGCTTTAATTAGGATCCAGTGTGAAACTGTGATTTCCAGGCCAAAACTGCTCCATATATGATGGCATTTTAGTCATTTTTACTATCATTTCATCATTCTTGCATGCAAAATACATGAGCAATTGCTGAAGCAGATACCAGAAGGCGTCTGTTTTGCATATTTCAAGCTATATAAAACATGGAAATATGCAAAAGTTAGGCCATATATTTAGGCTATAAAAGAATACTTGTGTTGGCCTTCTTTCCATAAATTTTTACTGTTTGAAAAATCCTTCTCACAGAAAGTCCTAGGTCCTGCAAAAATGTTTCAAAATTAAAAAAATGTATAGTTTAACTCTGAATAAAATTACCTGAAATGGAGGCAATGCACCACTAAAACCCAAGGAATGGGGGTAAAAAAGCTACAAAACCACTTTGGTCTTATGAGATAAAATGCTGAAGCAACCTAAGAGATGATTGTTCTCCACTTTCAGTTTATTCATGATGTAGCATGAGAAGTTACCTACTTAACTGGGAAAGTGTACTGGGACAGTAAATTGTTTACTAGGGAATTTGCTGCTAATTGAGTTATTTTTATATTAAATGCTTTTCTCACATATATACCATGCACATATATGTATGCGCAAACACACATGCATACACATACATACATATCACATGTTGTCCTCAGCTTATCTACTTATAAATTTATGAATAATCCTCTTAAATGCAAAAAATTAAAGCAATCTGATAGCAACTTGAGCTGTTCTCCAGATACAATAACGTTTAATCTCTCTTTTTTGACATTACAAAGTTCACATACAGTTACAAGACTAAACCCTATGGCTAAGGTATGGACTCTACGTTTCCTGTGCAGAAGAGTTGATTGGACACAGAGGGAGAGCAAGGGAGGAAAACTCCAGAAATACATGTCTCTAGAAATGTAGCACCACATTATTAGCTGATTTAGCTGCAGTTCTCTCAGTGGAACTGCATCCATTTACCCCAGTCAAGTCCCAGACCCAGACTCACTTCCACTGCTGCTCTTTGAATCCCTGCCAGAACGAGGTATAACTTAAACCAGAAACAGATGTGGATGACTGTAGCTGAGCTGCAGAATATATATAGGCTCCATACGTGTTGATTTTCTATGTATTTGTAACAGGGTTGCTGAAATAACTTTAAAATCTTGTAGCTAATGGACCCTGAATGGCGAGAAAGGCTTCTCCTTTGTTTGTTGCTAATTATCTTTCATTTCTGCCTTCCCTGTTTAGAATGCACTACATTTATTTTGAATTGTTTTCAGCCTTTTCTGCTAAGCATCATGGGAGCCCATGCTTAAGTGATTGCAAATGTTTCTGCGGTAATCATTTCCATTAGAGACGCCAGCTGGATCGTCCCCTGTTAACTAGCTGAAACTCCTGTCCTTTGCTTTTCAAAAAATAAAAACACAGTGGGATAAATATTTTTAATTTGTATAAATACGGTCCTGAAGATGTAGGGTGCAGGTATACAGGAATGTATAAAGTGAGCATTCCTTGAAGCAGAGACGCACCATAGTAAAAATTCTTTTTCAGTGTACTGTGGTTTTGGAAGGCAGACCAAAAGAAAAATGAGAGGTTTCCAGAAAAAACAGAGTTATGGGCCAAACTAAGCAAAATACTTAAAGTGAGCAAAGCAAAGCAAGAGTCCGTTAACAGTTTGTAGCAAGAGACTGTATTTTCTTTTCCAGCCTCCTACCCCAGGAACTTTGTCTTAACATCAAACAAAAAACACAATAGGAATAAACAGATTGCTGGGGATGCATTGGTTGTGCAAAAAATAGGCTACTCCAAAGCTAAAATAATGGCTGCCTTTGGATGTGATTTAATTCTTTTTTATCGATGGTTCACTCTTGTTGTTCACTTACAAATCAAGGCTAGGTCACTGTACATTGTCTTGCCTTAACTCTGTGGCCTGATTAGGTGTTTAGCTTGTTTATTAAAGTACTATCAGATTTCCTGTGTTTTTTCAAAAGAAATAACCTTTCTTTAATAAGAAGGGGTGCAGTTGCATTTACCCCTTGAACTGCAGGAGTGAGAAGAATGTTTAGGAAGATTCAGAGGTCGTCTTTTTTTTTTTTCCTGTGATGTTTGTGCAGTCTGAAATGAAGGTGGAGAAAGAGAGTCCAGTTTTCCCACTGCAAGAATTTCCATGGCTGCATTTCCCGCTGAGTAAGTCCTCACAGTCCACAGTCCAGTGGCTTCTGCAGCTTTAATACTAAAATCTTGAGAAGCATATCTGTCAACTTGTTCATTATTCCATTTCTCCTCACCATGACAGAACAGTTCTGCAGGGGATGTCAAATGGACTAAGCTTGTGACCAAGATTTCCAGCCTCTGAAGTTACCGACTGACCTTTTAAGTTGAAATTCGCTTCCTGGGCAGGGCACCAGCACAAGGCCATCTTGCCACGTATGTCCCATCTCTGTGTGGATCATAGGAATGTGAAGAAGTTGCGTTGGCTCCCTGTGCTTGTGGGAGTGTAACAGTGTCACTGGCAGTTTGCAGACTGGTTTTGCATCAGAAAAGAGCATTCATGTCTCCATGTTTATTGCAAAAGAAAAAGGGAATGCCTCCTAGTTTCAGAAAAATCACCTGAAGAATGTACCATTCTGCAGAGGTGACATGTAGAGAGTGTGTTGTGGGAAGGCTGAGATATTTCTGTATTCCCAATTCTTGTTGGACCATTCAAAGCATTAGCTAGTAAGATTCTTGGCTATCTTCCCCGCAAAAAATGCCCTACTGCACCTCAGTAGCAGGAGTGTCTAATTCATCAAAATGATGAAAATTATATCAGACAATGGACCTTTGCAGATAAAGCGAGGAGAAGCACTCTATACTGTTATGCACCTGGAGATGTCTAGAATATGACTTTTAAATGGAAAAAGTATTGAATAATAGCATTCTCCGTGCTATTCTCCCCAATTCAGAAGATACCACCCATAAAGAAGGTATTTGTCGGGACTCTGAGGCCACTAGTAGGCCATACTGGTGATGAACCTCACCCTGGGGCCTCCACCCTGACCCATGGGTCCAGAAGCCCCATTTCAGCTCAGCCCGGGGCCATCAGTCCCTCCTTGAGTTTTGTTGTAGGTGTCCTGTCTCCAGCCGTTTCTGGCCCTGCCTCCTGGATGGACTTGGGCCCTATGCAGTAGGTAACTTGCGTCTCGCATGGACTTTGGACCCACAACATAGCCTTGTCTCCGGGTCTCTGGCCTGTCTCCTGTTGCTTATGACTGGACTCCCCAGAAGGACCCTGGACCTGATTCCATGCATGCTGAGTCTCCGACTCTTGATGGACCCGGTTACCAGCACCTGGCTCTGCCTGCTGTGGTGCAGTCATCCACTCCTACCTTTCTGGAAACTGTTATTAGACAAGCTTTAAAACATTTCTAATTTATATTTGAATGTGGAAGAAAAAAAAGTAAAACAAGCCAGAGTGGCAGGTTTGTGGGAGTTCCAGGCTTGAACCCAGGACAGTTATCCTACTGTGATATCTCAAAATATTTTACTTTAGTTGGCTACGGGAGAGAGGAGGTTTCTGTAAGTGGAAAAATTGGTCATAACTTATTTAGGGAAAGAAAAATTCATTTGCTGAGGTACTGCATCTCAGGTGGGATCTAGAAATGAACACACACATGCTAGAGACTCCTGTGGTACTCTGCATTGGAAAGAAACCATCCTTTGTGTTCTGGTGAAAATCAGCACTGTGCAACTGTATTCTCATTAGTTAAATTACACTGTACTTCTGCTCGTTATGGAGCCTGTGTCATCCCATTACTCATAACCCTGTGTTTTGTGCAGTTAACTTCAGTGTCCTACTTCAGTGAGATGTACAGAAAGTCCTAAAGAAGCCAAGTACTTTAGAAGAATGTCATTACACCTATTTATCATCCTGCTAATTACTAGACTATTTTAAAATCATTGGAAAAAATCAGAAATGCAAGAAGTAATTTTTTTTTGACAGTGAAAATGGTTACTGATCTGTTTTCTCAGCAGGCATTCTGGCTGTTCATCAGTTGTGCTAAAACTGACATGAAAAATAAGTTAAAGAAAATGGTGTTTGGTTGAGTTAATTTTCCTTACCAACCTGCAGCTGATCACTGAAGACATCAGCATGTCTAGATGACAAGAAGAAGCGGGCATGAAAAGACGTTAAGCCTATGCCTCTAGAATTGAAGTGACAAGCCCTCAGGTAGTCCAATTCAATGCTGGCAGCTACGTACAGCTATATCAACTGAGCCCTTCACAGCCTCCAAGGCACTCCACCTTCAGAGCAAAACTGAAGACTCTGGAATGAAGAATCCTCTACATTGGTGAGGGCTCACTCCAGGCAAATCTCCATCCACACAGAAATAAAAATTCATGATGCTTCACAGTACACTTGGCTCCCCAGTCACAAGCAGCTTCACCTTATGAATTAATGGCATTGTACAGCCTCCAGCTGAGAAAAGTAAATATAAACGTGGGACCCCCTTCACCTCCATTTCATAGCCATAAAAGCAGCAGTCACATGTTAGAACTGGAATTTGTGCAAGGCCTTTCTCATTAACCTAGAAATTGTAGACAACTGAATGCCACAGCCTGAGAGATAGGCTTCAATGTATAAACAAAACCCTATGGAAAGAATGACCATGTTGCAGTCTGCCTCTAGTTTAGCTTGCTTTCTCAAAGTGGTTTTTTTTTTAAAGAAAAAGATTTCATTTTCTTTTGCAAGTTCTCATGCTGCTTTTATCTTCTCTACCTTAGAGGGAGAGAAAGAAAAATATTTAAGCTGCTTTTATTGTTGTTATTACTAGTTTGCACTAGAGGGAAAAGACCGAGCTAGAAACTGTAGGAAAACATTTTAGCCTGGCAACTTAAGGGTGAGCTATGGTATCAGCGGTAGCCAAGTTCGGGCCTCCTTAGACAAACCGTGTCTGCAGGAAAGCAGAGCAAGTGCGACCACTCTGCCACCGTCCAAGGGCTCTGAGCGTATTTTGTTTCCAGTCTAGGGCTTGCTTTTTTGGCAAACGTGAAAATCAGCGAGCCCCAGCCCTGCAGCTCCTGCTCCTGTAATGACCCTGGCACCAGCAGTGCAAGCAGAGTGCAGGGACCTCTCCCCTCGGCCGACTGGGACTGTGCCCAGAGGAGGAGGTGCTGAGAGGACAACGGGGCTCTTGACCCTATGGCCAGGAGCTGGGCCAGACAGGTCTGAATTAATAGGGACTGAAGCAGATTTTACACTTAAAAAAGCAGGCCTATATTGATGGCTTTTATTCGGACAGAGTAAGAGCTTTCAGGGGCTGGCCCACTGTGAATTTTTCTTGAAATCTGCCTATGTGTCTTTCTTTGCATGAAGAGGTTGCAATATACTGGATTCCTTGACAGACAGCTGTGTTTAGCTCAGATGGCAAGCATGGAAGCTGAAGCTGTCCAAGGTTTCTCTCAGTTGCACAATTCCAAAAGGTGGATGTTTATTGAAGTGGTATTTCAGGTCTAGAAGGCTTCTACACCTGACTCCAGCCCTTTCTCTGGAAAACGCCTTCCCCTTCTCCTGCAGGCAGAATGCAGCATAGGTCTGGCATATGGCAGAGAAATTAAACCCTATGGATCTCACAGGAGACTCTGTGGGCTTTTGTTTTAGAATTCATTTACTGAAATCACTAGGTGATAAACCCACTATACAAGCCTTTATTCAAAAAGCAGTGTGAATCGTATCAGAACTGTATCACACATTACCAAACCCAACCTATAGTCATCTAGGGTAGGATGCATCCTGCTTTGTATATCCTCGAATCTCCAAAAAGATTCTAAACCTTTATCAGGACAGAGATCCAGCATTTTCTCCTCCAAATTAAGTATGGTATTCAGTAGCTGACCTCTTGGAACTGATGAACTATCTGATTGGTAGCTCTAAGGGTTTGGATTTTCAAGTCCATTGGTTTCATTGGAATGGTCATAGGCTCCTTATAGCAAAAATGGGTCTTCAAAGGAGAAGGCTGGAATCAAACTACCTGCTGCTGGAGGCATGCTGTAGGATCATGGCTGCTGCCAAACCCCTGTTAGGCCAGGTGATATTCACTGTATCAAGTAGGAACCATAGCTGCATTCCTCCTCTGTGCATTTCACCCCATGTGTCCCCCAATTAGCCAAAGTACCTAGTGATTTAGGCATGTAATTGTGAAATATCTACAGCACTGTCATAATTTATTAAATACAGTCCTATCCAGAACTCCTGTCACAAGAACCTGTGATAAAAATTTACAATGTGGTTGAATAAAATATTTCTGTTGTGTTTGTAGACTGCAACTGCACTTTATATGACCAGCTGTAAAGTAATTAGGAAACCTGCTATATTGTTAAGCAGTTAGTTTAGTTTCAAACTTAAGCTAAAAATTGGATATTTGCATAATGTGAAACCTGATTTCCTGACATTCTTTGATTGTTATAGAAATAATATCTTGAAGAAGTTTTTGGTACTTGGGAGCAGGTGAAATAAATGGGTGAAAAGACAGAGAAATTTTAGTGTGTGAATTCATCTTTACTGTTGAGCTGAAAATGTCTTCTTTTTTTAAAGACAAATGACTATTTTGTCAGAAAGCCAGTAAAATAATTTTGTTTGGACACTGTCTGGTCTACAATAGAAACAAAGGCATGCAAATCCTGTGTGTATGGTGTAGAAGCTTTAGTTACAGCATTTAATAATATATAAAACATACTGCAAAAATTAGGCTAAGGAATTGCATTAAAGTCACACAATCAGAAATTAAAGTGCAAGGAAAATCCAGATGATGAAGGCTACTTAGGAAGCCTGTACAGCACCTGGTACATATTAATTAGAATGAATGGAAAAGTAAACAATTGCTTTTTACATTTTTCAAGTAAATAATTAAAAAATAAATTTTATCAACACCTTATGTACAATGTGTTTGCATTTCCTCATGAATTCATGAAAAGAATTGAAACATTTAAGTTTCAAAAAAGTACTTCTTTCATTAGAGAACAAAACATATTATTTCAAGATCCTAAAACCAAAGATGTGAGTGAATGAAGAGATAGATTCACAAAACTGCCAGAGTATAGTGCACACAAGGAATTGGTATCCTTCATCCAACAGGTCAGTATGCAAAGCACGTGCTTGTGAGGTGGCAGACTTAAAGCTTTCCTCTGTTTTTTTAACTCTCAGAAGAAAACTCATCTTCCAGAAGAGATAGTTTCTATGTTCATGGTTCATTCTTAGAAGGTCGTTCAATCTGGACAGTTGTTGTTAATCAGAGCCATGATTCAGAAACCAGATGTCCACCCTTCATTTTCTTTCCCTACTGCAACATTAGAAAGCCACTTGCTATATACAAGTGCGGACGGGCTTGCAGCCCCATTGGACTGGGGAAGAAAAGGACAGGGAAGATTCACAGCTGTGCAGAAACATCCTGACATAACATCTCGCGCTCCGCATCCAGAGGCTAACGATCCTCCTCAGCTCCACCAGCCCAACCCATTCCAGGTCTGGGGCTTTTCTCCATCATTTTCAGACTCAAAGACTGCACATACTTCTTCCATATGTCACTCCCCAGCAGAAGGAATCCTAGCCCCAGAGGACTGCAGAGATGGGCAATCATTGCCTTCAGCTGGTACTGGGACATGGCTTGAGCCTGGTCTATCTGATCTAGTCTATCTGATTCGGCACTGAGTATTCAAAAGTCTGGGTACAGCACTGCCCTAGTGAAAAAGGATGATAATTTGGGCCCAAAGAGACAGAAACACTCCAAAACAACATCCCTACACCCAAGGAACTTTCAGGATTTCATATAACAGATCAGAAGTGTACATGAATGTACCCCTTATCATAGGTTAAACCTGCATCATACTAATTTCCATTACATTTGTATTCATTACAGGCACAGATCATCACTGCATTTCTATTGTGTCATGCTCAAGATACGTTCTTCAGAACATCAGAAGCTATTCTAATACATTAGTAATTCTTATGCTTAATGGAACATATAGCTCTAAATCTAGTTGATGTAGTATTTCAGGCCGGTAATTTACATGTAAGTTGTGCAATAAAGTCCAAAATATGCACATGAGTCAGTATATTGGTTGAGTAAAAGTTCTGTTGAAACTGGAAATCAGGAATTATTTTGTATGGAAGCGGAAAGAAACAACAGACAGGGAAAGGGATCAAAGTGTGTCCTTGTCTGTTGGATACACACTACATATTAAGTATGGGTGGATGAATATCTTCCATGGTAGTTAATAAACAGTATGCCTTTGCAGGGCCAACTTAAATAAATACATCACTTGGGTTTGCTCCCTGCTAATAGCAGCAGGTTCCTCAAGTGAAATAAAGTTAAGCACTACAGCTAAAAGTCAAACCCTATGACTAAAGGATTTTAAATATCTTACAGAGAATTACTCAGTGCTGTCATTCAAGACTGAAGGTAACAGAGTTCGCTCCACTGTTCCTCACAAGTCTCTTCAGGGTATGAACAATTTCCGTGAAACTCATGATACATTTTAACCTTGTCTTTGAGAGATCACTTCAGAGATAACGTGGCTTTTTGATCTCCATTCAGTTGTGGAGTCTGAGGACTCCATGGACTCCATTACATGCCCATTCTAAAGTTTCTGGGTTGAAATCCTGAAGCCAGTTGTTTACTCTGAATATAGCTGAATATAGCTGAGTATAGCCTTTTCCAGTTGGACACCCATCTATTAACACTGTGTGGGGCTGGAAAGTAACTTCCCTGAACATCAGCAGAAGGGAGAGAAAAAGGCTTTTCTGCTTATGTAAAAATTTCTCCCTACACTAACATGTCAGGGTACCTAGAAGGTAGATGTGGTGCAGGGTGCCTCTTTGACACTTCAATTCTTTGATCCAATTTCTTAAACTAACAAGACTTAAACAATTGTAGTGCCTTTCTGTTCCCATCCTAATGATATTTTAACTTTCTGATCATTTTTAACTACACGTGAGAGAGGGTTAGAGGCCTTGGAGGTATTATGCTATTACAAATTTCATGGAAACAGGATGCTGAGTGGAAGAGAAAGACCTGAGTTAGAGCTTCTACACCCTGCTCTGGGAAAGCAACACTTGAGAGCACAGTCATGTTATTAGACACCAGGTAATTTAGCAGAGGCAGAGGAAACCAGGCTTCATTTCTTCTGCTGCTCATGAAGCTGTTTGGTTTTTCTTCTCATTTCTCTCTCTCTCTCTCTCTCTCTCTTTTTTTAAAGCAACTAAACTGCAAGTTAAGGCTCTTCGTAGGAGGCCAGGATCTGGCATAGGTTTAAACCAGCTCCATAACTTACGCCTCACATGGGTTCTCTATTGGCATGAAATCTCCCAGTAGCTGCCTCTCTGAACTTTTTGACCAATTTGACTGGCCCAAATTGAACCAGAGATGGAGCAAAAACCTGGTTCTTTGATCTCTGCTATCTCAGTGTAGTTATTAATGCCCTTTATCTTCCTCACTGCGTAGGTAAAAAGCTGGAAAGCAGTAAGAAGTATCCAAACATTTTTAAATCTCCAGTGGGGAAAATCGGGAAGTGTGAACAAATGCATTGCTAACAATGGGCTATAATAAGGGGAGCACTAAAAATGGTCTGAGGCAATATTGCGTTAGTGAATCAAAATTTCAGTATTCTACAGAAAATTACAGCCAGTCTAAAACAATCTGGCTGAGAGTTGTGTTAAGTATCCAAAAACATTTCTGATAAGAAAATAATACGGTATAATTTTTACCAGTTTGTTTGACTCTGAACATTTTCCCCACAGACAGTTTTAATTCTCCTGATTTTTTGTATTTGGGTGCTTGACTTTGTAGCCTTAAAATAGTCTTTTAATTTAAGTGTATATATGTTTTATTTCCTTATTAAGGACAAAAATATTATAATTTGGATAAACTGTTTCAGAAAGACTGGTCAGATGGTAGCTTGCCTGTGCTAAACTTTATGCACACAAACATACCATCCCTTTTTCCGGTCTGAACTGTAGATGTTTTTAAGCACCTACTTCAGGAGAGGCTTTAGTGAGGTTATACAGATCCCACAGTATCACTAAGTCCAACGAAAATAGTTCAGGCTGAATGAACCAGTCATTGACATGATGGGCTTTTTAAGCTATCCACACAGATCTCTAACCACATAAGAGACTAGAAACCACCAACATAGCTACCTGTGGAGTTCATTAAAGAGCCAGATGTTGTTTCAGAAAAATAAATACTTCCTCCAGCCTGGCATCTAAGTCCTGCAGTTCTCTTTCAGAGGAGGGGTATTAATGTAACAGAGTTGGATAGCAGCCAGCTGCTATCCTGCCATGACACTTCAGCCACTTCATGCCACTTTGATTTTTACGCTAAAATAGACATTAGCGGTACAGGTGTTAAGTTCATATCAGTGTTCAGCACATACCCAGGGATGTCTGTACAGAGTGATTAGACATGAGAGGGACTTGTGCACACATTTCACTTCAGATTTCACACAATCACAGAATTTATATAGTAAATAATGTGTAAATTATTCAGTTCTCTCCATTCTGGAAAATGGGATACTGTCCCTGTTGCCTACACCGGGAGCTTATGTTCAGATGATTCAATAGGGCATTAAGGACAGGCAAAAGAGATGACTGAACATCAGTCACCAGCTGAGGAAAGTCCATAATTGCATTTATTTTCTAGATGATCCAACACTCATCTCTGTGGTTGTCTTTATGATCTCTTTGAGCTTTTCCAAAATATTTGAAAAATAGTACTTGGATACCTTAATGTTCACCTTTAAGCACCCATATCAACTTGCTCCTGTCTACATAAAACATGACTTTTGGGAAAAAGTCACTTATTCCTTTTATTTTTCTCTGAATTCTGGTCTCTGTTTCTCCGTATTGCTCCCAACGTAAGCTTTTTATGATCACTTTCAAGTCTCTGTATGTCCTTGTTCTTTTCTGCATGTTTTGACATCTCAAAGCAAGTATGGATCTTAATAATTCTTAATAATCAGCATGTGATGCCAGCTCTGATAATTCAAAGGATGGTTTTTACAGCAGGCACTTCAGCAGGCTCTTCTGTCCTCAGACCCATCGTGTCTCAGATAGAGCCATGTCTGAGTGAACACCCACTCTTTTATTTTCTGAGAGCACCTGCAGCAAAATGCTCAGAACTGGCATGCTGGGCTCTAAGGAACAATTGAACAATGTTAACTAAACTCTTCCAGAAAGGCTTCTGAGGCAGGCACACGGCTGCCCTAATATCAGTCCTAATGGTTAGTGTTTGGCCAAACGGTGTGCCAAACACAGGGTGTATTAGAAGAAAATATTGTATGGCTTTAAGTATGTATAAAATAATCTAAACCACAGGTGTTTATTACAGTACAGTTAAATTAGAGCACTGCACCAATTTAACTCCAGGTATACAATTAAATAGGTGTAAAAAGGCTCATGAAGAAAAGGTTTTCTCTAATTAATATGTTGCTACTTTTAGGGACTGAGCAAACAAATTGGGTCCTGGTGTTTGTGCTGTTATACCTACAGGGAGAGCATCCATACAGGTAGTCACTGTTTGGCCTTGCTAATGCAGCGATGAATTGTTCCTGGAACAGCTCTTCATAGTTCACAGAATTGCAAATATGTATAAGTGTTTATAAATGAAGGGGTTTAGACACACTCTGTTAAAAAACTACCCACTGTACCCGAACCCAAGTAAGGTATCTCATACATGTGGCTCCAAGTCCCCCTCCAAATGTCTAGATAAAAAAGCTTGAAATTTTCGTATATGGTGGGTGTTCAGAATGTCAGCATAGTGATACCAAAGCTAGGTAAGAATGACATTTATGTCTACATGGGAGTTGCAACATCATCCAGACATGCCTGAATTAATTCTAGTACCAGAAGTCGTGGGAACCTGAGGCTCCACATTAGGGTAGGAACAACATTGGGTGGCTGTGTCTGTTAGGCTTTGGCTCCTGAGTGAGCTCAGGTATTTGTACGTGGAATTGTACTACATGGTGGTGATACACCGTCAGTCTCGCTGTGCCTCAGTTCTTCCCTAATTCACAGAGAAGTGGATTGTGAGACTTTTGGATACAGAGGTAGTAAGTTCCTAGTTTCCTAAATGGAATTAGGTACTTTTTTTTAAACAGTGAGGATTGAAGCGTGTAGTATCACCTATCAATCAAGTCTGACTGAGATGTGAGGGGCAGAAGAACAGAAATTAGCAGGCATTTGGGAAGAGCTTTGTGCCTTGAATTACTTCTGCGGTGCATTTCACTTCTGCAGTGACTGAAGAGCGCTGTTCTGGGATATGCTCCTGCTGATGTGGCACCAGAATTTCCAAGTTTGTCAAGTAGAAGGTATTCCTGTTACCTCCGCCTCCTTTTGTGTGCTGCAGCCCTACAGACGTGGCAGCTTCCTGAACCGCTTCCCAATTATACGTTATGCATGCTGTATGTCCCTTGTGACGGTCAGGACAAGAAGAGGGTCAACAATTCCAAATTAAGAGCCACACAGCACAAAAAAAAGGGTAAAAGTGAGGAGTCCAGAATAAAAGCAAAGATTTTTTTTTCTTTTTTTTTTTTTTCTTTCCACAGAAAAGTTTGGTAGTGGCACAGCCTGATACACTGAGACTGAGAATTGGTAGCAGGATCAGAGTTTTGTTTGTTTTGTTGCAGTTCCTCATTAGCATAAAAAAGCCTGCTGTTATGACTTGACTAAAGCTTGCAAGATCGAGACATTTGCAAGGGAAATCTTCAGCCTCTTTTGCCTGCCCCTTCTGAGAGGGGAGAAGCTGGGAGGCAAGATGACTCACTCACTCCCTGGGACTTTTAATTTTAAGTGTCTAGAGCTGCTGTGAGTGAGGCCAGGCTGTGTTTTATTACCCCCTTCCACGTCATCCTGCAGTTCTCAAATCCCTGGAAGAAATATTCGAGCAGAGCAGGGGGGAAGGGAACCCTTTGCTTTTTGACCTGCATGTTTTCTTGCACTCCATTAAAGTGTTTGCATCTTTAACCCATAAGCATATATTTTGCCAACATTCGTTCCAAGTGCATTTCTACTTCCCACGGGTTTTTGTTTGGAACACCAAAGAAGTTAACGTTTTCCTTTTCACCATGGAAAATGTCATTTTGCCCCTCTCCTCTGTGCCTGTACTTTACTATTGTGAGTTAGAAGTAAGATGTTCTATTACCTCTGAAGCTTTCCGTTCTTAAATACAAAGGTATTTTTGGTTGTAAAAAACAAAGCTAGGGTAGTAACAATATTTCTGAAAATTACAAAGAAGTAACATAAAGCTTCAGGACACTTCTCAGTTCTATATCTTGAATAGGATATAGTTTGTCACTGAGCTAGCAAAGTAAATCGCTAGCAATTTGCAGCTAAGCATAAAGGTGCTTGCATTTCTTTTAGAAAAACACACAGAGCATGAGCTATAGTCTCCTTGGCAGCACTAGGAAGAGCGGTTTTAGTGAATGGCAAATGTCTAAACTTCCCTGCTCTCCCCAACTGCCTAAAAAAGTTTCCCCGCTCCTTGCCACAACATAAACCCTGTATGTGGCATTATTTTTTTAACTTAATCTGAGCTGATTCACATAGCTGTGCAACAAAAGAGTGAAAAAATAATCTGGAAAACACATGTAGGACAGAGGCAGGGCTTCGAACAGTCTGTGCAGAGTAAGATAAAAAGAATCTTATGGAGAAACTCTGCTAGGAGAAGCTGGCTTGTTTTACTTCATGACGTGTCAGGAAGATAGAAATGATAGACTGTATTCAGGCTAAGCACAAAGCCTGAGCAAAACCTAGGAATAGCCTTTGTTAAACTGCCCCCTGGATCTTGAGGAGGAGATGCACTAGAGCTCAGGATCATGCAGGCTGAGGAGGAATCTTTAATGCTTATGGATACAAGTGCCTTAAATTAATGAGATTTCACAAAATATAAGATCACCAATGAAAAATGAGAAAATGATATTGTAAAATAAAAAAATCAAGAATGCTGAGGATTTTTTTACTTTTTCAAAGTTCAGTAAATACACATTTTATATTGCTTGAGGTTTTTCATGCTGCTTTTTAATTGTTTCTGATATAGTTTTGGTGATCAGCATTTTTACTAAAAACCCCTTTTTAGTTAAAAGGTAAAAAAAAGGTTTGTAATAAAAAACTTTTTTTTTTTTGTAAACCCCCCTTTTTCACTAAAACCCTTCAGTATTTAGTATGATACATGAGGGGGGGTTGATAAACAACAATTTTATTTAATTCTTAAGTAAAAACATTACTGAAAAGTTTACAAATACCCAACATTGGAGTAATCCAGTTTAATCTTCAGGGAAATTTTCTGATTTGAAAGACCTTAATTTAAAAAAAAAGTTGACATGAAAAATTTTGAAAAACTCTTTCCACTGGTAGCAAGTACTCACTTCACAGAATCATGGAAATGTTTGCTGATCAGGATTTTTGGAAGTCAGTTAATTCAACTTCCAGCTTGAAACAGTAGAGTTGCAAACACTGTATCAAGTCAGCTATAAGTGAAAAGGTAATTCATCTCCTTGGGCTGTTACTTTTTTTGTCTCTGTGATGAGATTTCTCATTAGGCCTTTCCCAAAGAAAGGGCAAATGAATAGGGAGCTAAGATGTTAAGAAGAATTTTGCAAGAACATCTGCACAAGATAGGGGATGAAATAAATTATGTTCTTGACTTACCCGTTGGGGGCATTCCCTGTTTCCTGCTGTGTTATCAGAAGCTCTCATCTACGTTACAACTCTAGTCTACATTACGTCACTGCTCTTAATTCTTACAGTTTTAGGGAGGGGGAAACATTTGTTCATGAGAAATCACTGAAGGAAGAATTCATAATGAATGAAGAAAAACAGTAGTTGGAGACAAGTTTTAGAAATTAAATTAAGATAAAAAGTCTTGCAGTGGGACAGCATTAGGAAACGTCATCAATCTGACGGCCCATCCAAATCTTTCTTTGCGAATGTTTGATTCAGGACATTTCATTACTGTCTAAAGAGCCATATGTGAGTTCTGCTCCACCCAGTATTCTCAGGGCTTATTTAAACAGAACACTAAAACATTTGAGTGTGATGCCACAGTGGGGGCAGGGGGTGAAAGATTTTAGGATTAGGATTCAGAATGATCTTGACAAATTGGAGAAAGGGAGCAAAATAGCACAGGGGAGTTCAATAAAAACAAATACAAGCAAAATAAATTTAGGAAGGAAAAGAAACAGGTGCATAAATATACAATGAATAGTTATTAGGTGGTGATAACACTCCAGAGAAGGATCTGGGGAATACGGAGAAGGCTAAACTGAGTGTGAGTCAATGGTACAGCCTCTTTGCAGCATTGCCTGTGACATTTAGAAGTACGTTAGTAAGAACGTTGTATGTAAGCAGTTACATTGCATTTTTCAACACTGATGAAGGCTCAGATTTTTTTACTATTGGGATGCATGAGGGACAAATTGGAGAGACCGAGAGAGAGTGAGAGAAAGCAAGTGAACGAGCAGTCATTCAACAAGGTAGATAAGAGGCTTAACAAATCCGTTTTGAGGAAATGAAGATTGAATGGACATATAATCCATATTTTTCCAGCATGTGAATGGTTGCTTACACTTCATTTGGGGCAGAACAAGTAATTTTTTTATTCTTTAAGTGCCAAAAGACTTGGATTAGCTATTAGAGAAAAACTTTCTGGTAATGCTACTTACCTACTGACACTTTTGAGACAGGTGGCAGGAATAATTTCCGTAGAAGTTTTAAAAGTATATCAAGTATGTGTCAGAGTTTGTATAGAAATATTTACCCTTCCTTAGAAGTAAAGAGATAGATGAAGCTGACTTCTTGACTTGACTTCTCAGCCCGACATTTCTGTTATATTTAATAGATTCAGTTTCTTAGATTTTTAAATGGGTGTGCTGTTAAAAGACTAGTTTCAATGTCTGGCCAAAGAGCCCAGCTTTGCAAAACCTTGGCAGGAGCTGGGAACTTTTCATGACAATAGCAATGTTGGTGATCAAGGACTAAAAAATCTGGCAAAGTGAATCTCAGAACCACCTGTCCAAAATGACTTGTTACTTTTGCACGTCAAAGGCTATGGTATGTATTTTTCTGATATGAAACTTTTGATTTTGCCTCAAAGCTGTCTGAAACTTTTCTGCCAAGTATTGCTTTGGATGTGAACAAAATTCCTACGTCCATCTTTATGTCTGGGCCAAGCTGGCTATGGATACAGTCCTAAATTAAACAGTGCCTGATGGCCTTCCTGGGCACTATAAATGATCTACACTGTCAGAATGGTCCCTGGGATGCTTTTGGCCCATGCCAGTTCATAGTCTGCCAAACAATGTGGTACCGTGCCTATTTCAGGGATCAGCCCCCAAATCATCTTGGTGTGCAGCACAGCGGTGAAAAAAGGCTTGCTGGCCTAGATGTGTGCCTGTACCTGACAGCTTGCCCCTGGGCACAGAATACTTCTGGGCATGTCTGGTGTACTAGTATAGACACGGACACTTTGTCTTCATTATGAATCTGAAGGTGCATCCTCATTTATGTTTCTAATGAGGGCGAAGAGAACATTTTCACTGCACAGATGTTGAGATATTTTAAGAGACAATAAAATATAGGTTCAAAGTCATATAATTTAAATATGAGAAAGAGTATATTCTACTGGGTTTCAGGAATTATTAAACCACTCCCTCAGGAGAGATCTGTGCCTATCACCTAGATTTCCTTTTAAATCCAGATTAGTGCTAGCAGTCGCAGAGGAAGGGAATGGTTTTTTTTTCTTACAGATTAGAAGTTGCAAAGTTTTCAGTACCATGTTAAAAACTCTCATAGCAGTGAAATCCAAGTGATTTTAATGTTGCTTTTATTAGTAAAGGTTTTATTTAGTAAGGAACTGTCATAGATCTCATCTGTCTAGTATAAACTCATTAAATGACCAAGCAGAAGAGCTAAATCAAAATTGCTTTCCTTATAATTGATTTTATTGTCCTGCTGAGAGTTATTTGCCTTCAGCTTGCACTTTGTCAGAGTGCTGAATAGTGAAAATGGATGAACACACTAGGAAGAAATAGATTCTTTCTCAGTACCTCATACCAGCCAGATTAAACTATTCCATTACAAGGCCTACCTGTTCTTGCATCCACGCTACCAGATCCCATTTCTCTCTCTTTCTTGGCAAGGCAACTGTCTACTTGGAACACCAGGTTATACAGATATGAGTAAAATCATAAAGCCTGTTTATTTTAATGGCCAGAAATATTAGCATTGTGATAGCAAGAAGAAACAAAAGTCTCTTTGATGGCCATAATTTGCATTTCCTTCTTTTCTGGGTTAGAGTGAAGCGAATGGCAAAATTTTTTTTTGATGTATAATTGAATTCACGTTATAGGTAACTGTGGTCCCATCACACCTTATGGATAGAACCTTCTCATGTAATTTCAGGCACATAAGACATAAATGTTTGCATTTGACTTCCCTTTGTTGTCCGTGGACAGTTTTAGGACATGATTCATTTCGCCTTTGACTGCAGTGATGATGTTGACCATTTCTCCATATATTATGAGGGAGCCAAGGTGACTAGCTCAAATGTAGGAGTATCCATACCATGACTGGCTCACATAGATACATCAAGGCTAGGGAAACCCAAATGTTGCTGTGTGGTTTGTAAGCACCAGAGTATCCCAAAGCTATCCCAGCAGGCCTTGTACCCTCTCTCATGTGTCCATACCAATTATACGCTCAGCCCATGGCATGACAGTAAAAAACCACCATCGATGGAAGACAGTGAAGCAGCCACTTCACCTGTGTCCTACGTTTCCTAGTGATGGTTCTTCCTGGTGCTTGGAAGTATCAGCTTGTCACCCATAAGCAAAATTTCATCAGCAGGAATATTTCTGGCACCAATCTAAAGGGATATATGTGGCGAACAGGCTGGGCTGGGGTGAACTAGTGAACAAAGCAAGGAGTTGAAACGTGCATATATTTAAGACAAAGGTAGTTTAGCATCTTTACTGATGCTATCAGAAACGCCATGGGTGTTTTGGCCAGGTCATAGCCAATGAATTTCTGCTGGGGCAGAAGGTGCCAGCACCTGAAAGCCGGACTTCTTGAGGTAGTCCAGGACTTACGGAAGGGCATCTTCTTCACAGGGTGTAACAACACCTCTTCTCCCCTTGTCATGGGTGGGAGGGCTGGAAGACACAGGAACCATGGAGGTGGACATTTTGATGTGGACATCAATGTCAGGGGGAGAAAGAATGTCTAAGCAGAGGAATGATGGAATTGCCTCAAAAGATACAGAATAAATGCAACCTGAATGGGTCTGAGTTTTATCCTCTGAAAAGGTAGGGCTGGTGAAGTGCCTAAGGAGGAGGCAGGTCTCAGTGGTTTGCTGGCTTTCAAAGACAGCAGTTCTTAGCACCAATATGTTATTTTGTTCAAAAGGGAATAGAGTACTTTGCAAATACAATACACGCCAGCCTTGCATGGGCATCAAATGCACCATTGCAGAGGGGACTGCTGCTTTGCTCTGCAGCTTAGCAAACACATCACAATTCTTCTGTCATCCCCTATGTGTGTCAGAAGCTGTTTCAACCCTACCTTGCAAAGTGCTTTTCATCTGAAGGTCATAAAAGTTTTTTATACAGTGGCTGGGCACCATTGTTTCCAATTCACACAGGGGGAAACTGAGGCATTAGGAGGCGAGATGATTTGGTTTAGGTGGCTCAACAGGTCAGTGGCACAGGCAGCAGCATGAAAATTATTTCATGGTGGGGAGTTTTAGGTTTGTAGAGTAAGTGTTTTTTTGGTTTATATTCAACTTCATGCTATTTTACATAAATATTAATAGATTCTCCAGAATCTTTCACGTCTTTCCCTACAAGGAATTTAAGTGAATATTTTTCCTTCCCTTTATATCAGAAGGTTTCCTGGAGATTGAAGAGAGATGGCAACAGGCATTTTATTTCTCCAGCTCATCACACATTTATATAACTAGAGTAAAATCTGTTTTCTGTTAGAAGAGAGAGGAGGGCAGAGTAAGGTTTTTCTTTTTTTCCCCCCCCTTTTTTTTTTATGTTAACAGACCCAAAAGTTGTCTGGAAACTGTGCCAAAACAATAGCATAAAAAGAATGCATCTGGAAGTCATTAGGGAAGCTTGGAGTGGGCAGTGATTAAAGCAGGATGGAATTTCTATTTTTTTTTTTCTCCTTTACAGTTTCTAAGCCAATCAAACATAACTTTAAAGCCAATCAAAAAACCTCACTGTTTAAGTCTTATGAATATGCAAGCAAGAGGATTCTTCCCCCATTTCCCTCCTGAAGTCAATTCCAATCATCTCTTCTGTAATACCTCCCAACACAGTTCCCTGCTCTGTGTGGGAGAGTTCAAATAGCTTTACTTTTGCTCTGCTTTTTTTTTTTTTTTTCCATAGTAGTCACTGGAAAATTCTAGCTTCTTTCTTGCCTTGAAAAACATCAGCATACTGGCATTACTGGCATTGTAAAATACAGGGCTATAATTTGCCATTAAAGCCAAATCCCTGTAGAGGGTTAGAAGAATCAGATTATAAATGAAGATCTCTTTGTTCAACTTCCACTGACAGATCTGTTTGTCTGTAGGTAGCCATTTTGCTTCAGCAGCCATCAGTACTGTGGGCCAGGCTGTTACAGTCTCCTCCCAATAGCTCTTGCCAATTTATGCCTTGAATGCAGCGATTATAGCCAGCTAAATAATGTCAGGGTCCTCCTTTCCTAACTACCTCCAAACCCCTCATAGGACCTCCTTCTGCTTAGCATATCTGGTGATGCAAAGGTCTGAAAACTTCATCCTTTATTATTCTGCTAAAGTCCAAATTTTTTTCATTCCATCTTTAACTGTCTGTAGCAGGAAATCTAATCTACTTTAAAGTCAGAATCAGCTGCAGTCAAAAATAAGAAAAACCACTTTTCTCAACTGATTTTAAAGGTAAATGACATGACACAGAAACATCCATTGATCACAGTTCATCACCACAAACGGGGCAACATTTATTGAATTAATAGACATTGTTCCTGGTACCTGCAAAGACCATAAAGAAGTGGTCTCTCACTTTGTATTTTCACACACAGCGTTTGTACCACATTCCACTGTTGGGGGTGCTATGCTTGCAAGCCTGTGGTGCTCCGCTTTCTTTGTAAGAAGAGAGGTGATATTTGTGCACTGTTTTCAATGCCTGTGGGTCTAAAACATGACAAGCAGTGCAAAACTGGAATGACCAGAACATTGACCGGTGTCAGTAACGGTTGTGTTGTGCCACCTAAGTGCCCTGTGGACTTGGCCAGGCATTCAGTCCCTCATTCTGCAAGTGTCTGTGGTCAGATAAACATCTAGCTAAGCACTAAAGTATTGTGAGGATTCCTTAATTAACACTTGGATGAGGCTTACACAAAATAAAGTGTTGCATATGTGGAAACATAAGTATTATAGCTATGACAGCTCTATACCTCTAAAGGATATGCTGGCTGAAGTGGTTGCAGAACTTTAATCATGAGCAAATAAATACAGGTATAGCTCTGCAACTGAAATGTATCTGTTAGTCCCCAGCATAGGTTTATGCTTTTCATGGAATAATTCATTTTCCTGTGCCCTATAGCACTATAAAGCTATATACTAGAAAATAGGAGATCATATATGGATGTCCCATTTCTGCCCTTTCACCTGGCAGGAGCCCTAGAGAGTGAAGAAGGGAAGGAGGCTATGGCCAACAGCCAAGCCAGCAGCCTATGCCTTACCCTGTGCCCGCAGCAACCCATATGAATACACAGAGGCGAGCTGTGAGGGTTGCCTGAGCACAGGTGACTATTTTCCATGGCTCCTTGCATTTACTTTGCACCCTCTGTCTCCTCAAGGGTTATGGGAAAATCATATACAGGGATTTTGCCTGGCATTTCTGTTAGAATAGGTTTTCTGCCTCCTACTGCCTTAACCCCAGTCACTAAAGTGTTGCTAACACGAATTAGCCTATGTATTATTTTGGCCTTGAGATCTCCATATATATGTATGTATTTAGCCTAAGATGTATACCTCAATCAATACTCTCCATTTAACAATCACCAACCTCTTTTCTGATTTGAACTTTGGAGCTGCTTATGGTACTGTCTCATTTTCCTCCCCCAATGTTTTCTTTTTGTTTGGCAGTTCTCAGTTTTATCCGGAAATGGTGATGGGACCAATGGGTCAGCTCTCAAACTATTGCTTCCTGCTGTGAGCACCATTAAAAATTGACCATCTGGGGCTGAAGAGATTTTGCTTGAGGCCAGGTGCAGATGCAGCAGAAAAATAAACACAGCCTGCAATAGCACTGGGAAAAGGGTTTATAAGAGCCTGTTTCTGTAACATTTCTCTTAATTTGCTAATAAAGGGCACAAAATGAGTGAAAGAACCCAAACAGGAAGTGATGTGAAAGGTACAACAGTGTGAGAGGCCTGAAAACATGGGGAAGAAACTTACTTAATTAACACTGACCACATGGGACTGACTCCAGATGCCTTTCTACATGGCAGAGTATTGGATTCCTCTCTCCCATGAGTAGCTCCACTGAAATCAGTAAAGCTACTTACATGAGTAAAGCATGAAACATTAACCCCTCAGGCAGAAATGAGGTAAATCTATGAACAGGGACAGCATTTCGTGTGCTCAGTCTCTATTTCAGATAAAGGAGCTGTAATCAGATTTGCAGCAAAGTAGGGATGCAAGAAGAAATCTTTGTGTGGCTGAAAGTGGAGACCATGAATGGTGGAGCCCGGAGGCTTCATGAAGGTGCAAGGCAAGATGAATTTCTGCACGTCCTGATAATAGCCTGCAGAAACCATTGAGGTATTAGGAATAGAAAGAATTCATTCCATACAGACTCCTAGAGTATTGTAATACAGTGATGTCAAAGCAAGCAGGAGAGAAATGGGACTTGCTGTGAGCTCCTCCTGTATGTGTGCTGTGGAGTGCTGGATTTCTGCTTTGTCTCCCTGCTGTACACTTTTGTTTACCCATGTGAGACAAACCACCAAGGTCAGAACTGCTGTTAGAAATTGGTGAAGGAGGTAACCCTCCCAAGACAATCACAGGTGAACAGACATTAATGATCATTATTGTGATCAGAGTAGTTTTCCAAAGAATGATTAGGAGTACCTGTTTTCAGTTCTTTGGGAAAATCTCCAAAAGCAGCAGTTACCATCAGCCCTTGAATGTAATGGAAGAAAATGCTAGGTTTTCCAGACATTAATATAAGAGAACTGCAGCCTGAGGTGGGTGTGGGGATATCAGAGCTTCTGAATGTTAGGAGAAAACCATAAACGTTTCCCATTTTGCTGCTCTATAACTATAGAGGTTTTCTTTATTCCAATGTTCTTTTCCAGTCTTTCTCACATAACATCTCTGTTGTTACCTATAGAGGTGAAATTCCCTGTGAAATTCATGTATATCTGTCAGCATACCCAAAGGAAGCAGAGCAAACACGTAATTAATGTAAGTGATAGCCCCAGGAAGCTTATTAGCATAATGCTCATTTATTCCCCCATTCTTCATGCTTTGACCTTTCCCAAAGGAAATGGAATATGTTCTGAGTAAATAAAAAACACCTTGCAAACAGCTTCCTGTGAATTACCTTGATGGTATCATCCCGACCTTTGTAATCAGGTATGGGTAATCATATAAGCAAATGATTACAGAGATTCCTACATTTGAGCAGAGTTATCCAGTTCCTCAGGGACAGACATGAAACCCACAAGCAACAATGACCATTTGCCAACAGAACCGGCAGTCCTGTCACCATTTCAGGAATGAATTACCATAGGTTACCCACTCTTCCAGAGGTGAGATTTTCATATCGGAATGAGGCACGCCAGGTGTGGGGACTGCTTTTCCAGTCCTGAGGAATCAGAGGGTTTCAGTCTTCAGGCCTGTCAAGTGAGGGTGTTTGACAAGTTGATTTATTATTTCCCTCTTTCAATGTTACTGAAGAACCCTGGAAATTGCCCTTCAAAGTGTGCAGGACAAAAGTGGGAGGGAGAAAGGGAAGAAGATGCTACAAGAATAGAGGTATACTCCAAAGTAATTCTGTGGAGTTGGACATTTAGCTGTGATGTGGGATACGCAGACCCAAATTCTTGCTCAGGGTCAAAACAAAGACTTAGATGTTGGAATTCAGCACCCCAAATTCTTGCTTTTCTCTGTTAAATCATACCTTTTCAGAAGGAAATGGCAGATCTGGGAACCAGCCAGTGGTCAGCCATTAATCTTCCCTCCTGTCACAGGGTACAGGAAATAAGGGAAAGAAAATCAAGATGTTGATACAAAGTGATAGAAATTTTCTTTTTCTGTGTATGTTTCTATTACAAAGAACACCCTAAATTACTCAGCAAAAATTTTTTCTACAGAGAGATGTTGGGAGAGATTCTTATAGTATGAGAGAAGATGCTTGATGCACAAGAGAGGATATTTTAACCTGGATACGGGTAAAAGACTGTTTGGATGATTAAAATGAAAATTAATTATATAGAAGTTATGCAAAAAGCAACATTTATCCTGTAAAGAAGGTGAAAGAAAGTGGAATGGACAAAATGAATACTTGGGCTTCTGTATACTGAATGAACTGGGGGAAAAAAAGCCCTGAGAGATTTCTGAAAAACCTTTACGTTAGAGGACTTTGTTTGAAACAGCAAGGGAGAGATCTGGTGAAATAATGATGTCACAGGGCTTCTAATTTGAACCTCAAAGATGACCTCAAAGTCCTGAGAGCAGTGGAGTGGGAGGGGAAAGAGAAAATGAGTTAGACCCTAAAAAAAATGTTAAAATGTCCTCCAACTATATAAATGAAAGAGAGCAGCAGGCAAGAAGAAATGGGCTAGTAAGCAGTGAGAAAGAGGTGAAAGGTGAAAGAGAGAGAAAATAGTTATTTGTAAAGCAAAATATACGCAAGTACTTTGCTTCATTCTTCCTTAAGAAGGTTATGCTTTTATTTGCTGAGAATTCAGAAAAATTTCATGTTGACACTAAAACTTAAAAAAAAAAGCCAATCCAAATGAATCAATCCAGGCTATTTGCACCATTCCCCTTTCTGGGCCTGCCTTGTTATGACATCTAATCTCATACTGAAGCTTCCCAGATCTGTAGAAACCATCCCGTAAAACTGATGGTTGCCAAAATTTTCTCTGAACTGAAAATAACCCAGCACTTAGTAAGGGGGAGATATTCGTAGATCTTGTTGGTAATTGAGTGGCTAGTGGGACAGAAACTTATTTCAGTGTAATTAATGTAGGCAACTGGACTCTCTGAAGAATCTTTGCTGAGACTTACCTTACTGATCATATCAGGCCTATATCCTGGAGCAAGCATTGCTGGCAAAGCTACAGGAACAGTTAGAGAAAAATAAGTACACCTGCTAAATTATAACCTGTGTTTAGCCAAGGCTCTGTTAACAAAGTTTTGAGACTTTTCTGTCCAAAAATCAGCCACTTAGCATAAAGGAGGCATAGATACAGAAAGCACAGCAGAAACCATATCCTTTCACATAACCCTTTCACAGCCCTGAAAGTGTCTGTCTGTTTAAAATCAAACACCCCCCAGAGCCTGGTTTTAAATGTCGACTTCAGCACCCAGTCTGTGAGCAACACTGATGAACAGGTATAAGAAGAGGCCTTGCTTCTAATAACTCATTTTCCCTATGGCAATATTCTCTCTTTGAAGGTAGCCTTTCATTTAGTTTCAAGCAATATCTTCCTGTCTTGATAACAAATGTACTCTGCTCTTTTTGGAGAGGACCTGCTGTTGTTCTCACTACACAATATATATATACAAGATGCCTTGGATAAGTCTTGGTGGCCAAAACAAAAGGGATGTCTTGTTCAGAGTATTGCAAATGAACACGGTAGTGTGCTCATTTTGGCTCACTCATTTCCTATTCCACCCTAACATTTGTAAATTAAACTCCTATTTTCAGATTTCCAAAGACCGTTCCAAAGTTTATGTGATTCCTTTAATTATGGCTTGAAGTAGAGGCAAATGCATTCCAAGAAACCAATAATTACCTGCAACATGTTATTACAGCGAGACTTACGGAGATCTGCAGCTTTTGTGAAACTCCATGCAACATAACAGAAGAAGAAACTGCTGAAGATGGATCCAACTAGGTTGCAATAAAGAAGTCTCAAAATACTATAGTCTTTTTTCAGTACCATAGTTGGTATAACAGAATTACAATGCAGATGGAACTGCCATTTGAAAGCCTCACAAGGTGAATAAGGAGTGTTTTTCATCAATGAAAAAACCTGAGTAATTAAATTTATTTATTTTTAAGACTATCACATATATACTTGTCAGCAATATTGCTTTTGACATACTGAAAGATATTTTCAGCAGAGATACTGCAACCAAAAAAACCTGAAAATTCAATAGGACATGCTTTCCTTAGCAGGGTCATGTGGAGTGGGTGTTCTGCAGATGTTCGTGAAACAGACACTTATTACAGTGTAATTTATGTTTTGGCAACTGGGCTCGTTGAACCTGATGATCCCTTCCTATCCAGTGTTTTCTTATATATACTCAGCACATTTGCCGATTTGGAAGTCCTAGGGTAGAGTTCGTTTCTCTAAAGGTAGATGTCAACAACAAAGGAATTTGTATCTGAACTAGGCATCCTACTATAATAGTGAAAGGAGATCTAGTCAGTCATTGGAGGGTGTTATTTTGACATTGCACTGCAGCACTATCACTCAGAATCAAAGTATGAACTATGACAGGACTATATCTGCAGTGGCTTTGAAATTGCCTACACATTGGCAAGACTGTAAAGTGAATGTGATAGCTGACCAAAAAAAAAAGCTTACAGTGCTTCATCTCAGAACATCACAGAAGGAATATAGACAGGAGAGCTCCTTAAGCAAAAATTGTAGAGCCAGGGAGAGAAAGAGAGGTACACCAAGAGGTTGCTGTATTAGCTGAGATGGTTCTAGCTTTTTTTGCCTTTTTAGCAAACTGATTTCTTTTGCAGAGTAAATGTAAATATTCATATATTTCCAAACTCCAATTAATTTTCAATATTGGCCAAAATAAGACAAACTACATATGTAAGACTAGGTTACTAAATCAACAGAAGCGTGAAAAAAGGAATTTTGGTTAGGGATCCTCAGGTACCTACTACAACAGCTGTTGTAGATCTGTGATGATAGAAGTGATCTTTCCTCTGTAGCCCTTTGAATGTGCTCCAAGACATTTAGGCTTAGGCTATAGATCCATGTAGATCACACCTTCTCTCATCCCTGCGGGCAAGATGGGTATGCTGACCCAGTGGAGCACATTTAAAGGACATTTGGTTTGGCACGTGGCTGGGAGCTCTCTGTTGCTGGCTGGCAAAACTGTCTCACTAATCCACCTTAAAGAGAAATACTGACATTGTTGAGGCCAAGTGCTGGGTCCTGCACTTGGGTCACAGCAACCCCATGCAGCGCTACAGGCTGGGGGAAGAGTGGCTGGAAAGCTGCCCGGTGGAAAAGGACCTGGGGGTGTTGGTCGACAGCCGGCTGAATATGAGCCAGCAGTGTGCCCAGGTGGCCAAGAAGGCCAACGGCATCCTGGCCTGTATCAGAAATAGTCCTGTGCCAGCAGGAGCAGGGAGGTGAGTGTTCCCCTGTATTTGGGCCCCTCACTCCAGGAAAGACATTGAGGTGCTGGAGCGTGTCCAGAGAGGGGCAACCAAGTTGGTGAGGGGCCTGGAGTCTTATGAGCAGCGGCTGAGGGAACTGGGGCTATTTAGTCTGGAGAAAAGGAGGCTGAGGGGAGACCTTGTCGTTCTCTACAACTACCTGAAAGGACGTTGCAGTGAGGTGGGTGCTGGTCTCTTCTGTCAGGTGGCTGGTGATAGGATGAGAGGAAATGGCATCAAGCTGCGGCAAGGGAGGTCTAGGTTGGATATTAGGAAAAATTTTTTTACTGAGAGGGTTGTCAGACATTGGAACAGGCTGCCCAGGGAAGTGGTTGAGTCACCATCCCTGGAGGTATTCAAAAAGCGCGTACACAAGGCACTCCAGAACATGGTTTAGTGGGCATGGATGATGGTTGGACTTGATGATCTTGAAGGTCTTTTCCAACCTAAATGATTCTATGATTCTATGATTCTGTTGGATTTTGCTGACAAGTATTCATGAGTTTTGAATTTGATTGTGAGCATCTTGCTGTGTGGATTTCCTTCCTTCCTTTGTCAGACTGCAGTAAAGAGTGGTGGAAACACGGATGTGCATCTACCATACTTGAGTGCTGCAAAATGGAGGAGATTTGTGTCTCTGTACCAGTACAAATGGGAATGTGGCACACATGAAATGTCTTTGACGGCAAACCCATAGCTGAAACACATGCAATTCTTTAGGGAGTTATGTACTTTGTCTAGTGCCCTAAATGTCCTTACAGAACACTGTCCTGGACACCAAGCAATTGCTGTACATTAAATAGCATGAACTCACTCAAAAAACTAAGAACAGGAACATCCAATGGCCAGTGGGAGAGTATTTTTCAAAAAATAGGTGCTCTATCTTTGACCTGTCAGTTCTGATCATTGAGAGGGACTGATGGGGAAGTTTACGTAAATCTCCTTTAAAGAAAAGCCTTGGAACTACAATACATAATGCTGCTGTCTGTCATACTCAGGGACTCAGTAGAGATATTGACTTTGTAGCACATTATCATTTTTCTTATGCTTCACATGTATTCAAGTCCTCATTGTTCCACAATTACCTGTCCCCTTCCTCTCCCAGTGCTCCATATAGGTAAAAGACTGTTAGTTCTTCCCCTGCGAACATCCCTCTTCCTCCATAGGTAGCAGCTATCCTTCTTTCCTCAAATTGTCTAATTGATCAAGTTGCATTTCTCAGCCTGTATTTATCCTGGAATTTACTGGTTTATTTCAGGTCTGAAACAGGATTAATACTGCAAAAAAAATCCATAATTTTCTAGCTCTGTCACCTGGCCTAATAAAAGATACTAAGTCCTCTATAAACCTTGCTTCATAGATGGCTGCATAACAATACTTTCAGTTCTAAGGAATCACAATAAAGCTGTCAGCCTCATTCAAAATTTGGAAGAGTAGAAACGCTGAAAAACAAGGAGAAAGAAATATTAAGGATACCCTGATTTCCCTCCATCCCACCTGATTGTCATGAGATTTTTTAGGAACATGCACATCTCAGGCAAGACCACCTGTAATCCCTTAGGAGACTGACAGTTGTGTAACTGTGAATCCTGTGAACACTTTGCAAAGCTTGAAGTTTTATTCTGCAGCTTTCTCAATATTAATATTATTTAGGCTCACTCTTGTTCCCTCATGCCCCATTAATGTTCATTTTTTCTAAGAATTAAAAAATGGCTGATATTTTCATGCCAGTAAAGCAACATAGTTTTTCATTCACCAGTTTAAATTTAAAAAATGAAGAGGAGTGCCCAAGAAGAAGGGAGTGAACTCATCTATACTACCACTTAATTTTTTTTCTGGGAATAAAGAGTAGTTGAATAATGGTACAGTGCAGTCAGGTGAGATGAAGCCCTTTCCTGCAATGCTGTTATCCTGTGGATGGGTACAGATGGCACTAGGCAGCCTGGTGACCTTCATTAAATTCTGTTGTGAAATACAAGTGAGTTTTTTGTGACCGTCAAAAGGTAGGCTTTTCATTTCCCTTCTAGGACTTCAGCAGGCTTTGCTACCTTGTGAGTGAGACTGGCAGCAGCCTGATTCCATCCTGGTGAAGGGGCATTATATTTCTTCTGCATAAGGAAATTTATGTCAAAATGATGACACAGTCAGTAGCTCTCTTTACTTCAAGGGATCTTTTACACTTCAGTACGCTATTGATCAGTTGTTTTGGGAACCAGACGGTAATGACAGTGATGCCTGTAAAATCTCCTGCCATTCTTGGGAAAACAAAACTCTAAGGTGTAAATGTTTTTCCTACACTTACACTGTGAATTCCAATGTTACCAAGAGATATATGATGAAACACACCTTGGTAATAAATGTAAGGCCTTCTCTGCTCTCAGGGTGTTTGCTAAGCAGCTTCTTTTCTTTTCTCTTGTACATTTTTCCTTCCCCAGATCCTGCGACTTCTGTTTTTAGTTATGCTGTTGTACTGCCAGCCTGAAACCAGTCCAGCAGCTGTCTCAGTCTTTTCCGCCTGAAACTCACACTCTCTCCCTCTCTCCCTCTTTTTTAAAGCAGTGTTGAAAATACATTTTGAGCATTGTTTTTAGTGAAGTCTCCAGAGAAAGCTGACGTGTCACTCAAGCCTCCATATTTAAACTTGGGGATTTTTTTTCCTGGTTGCACAAAGTTGAAGGGAAAGTGCTCCAGTTTTCTCATGCTGAACATATGCTGCTGAAGAAAGGTCTTCTCAGCTCATGTCTCCTTAACAGGAGAGAAGATGAAGAAAGCATGTTAGGAAGTCAGGATAAGCAATGGCCTACCCTCAGTGTGTGATTAAATGAAATATTTGAAAGCTAGTGGAAAAGAATGTCAGATCCATAAGTATGCCATTCACTCAAAATTTAAAATTTGGGCTACGTATTATTTTTTCAGTACATTCTTCAGCCCAAGATAGAGCCACCGTAACACATAGGACAGAGTTCAATTCCCTTAACTTGAGATTTTTCAAGGTCAAATATGTGCACTTGAATTTAGCATCTGAAAAGGCACCTTTTGAGATGGAGTGTCTTAGATGCCTGTCCACCAAAGGGGAGCATTTTTCTAGCTTTTAGAAATGAGCTTTGACGAACCCCATTGATAGTTCTTGTGGATGATTCATACTTAGCACACATGTGAAGTGCGTTCAGCCTGACAGCTTTACAGCAACACTTAACCTACCTTAACTCTAAATGTCACCCATCCCATGGTACTTGCTATCAGTTTCTTCAGTGGCCATTACTGCAAGACAGAGGATGCTTCTGTTATGCCTCTGTTTCCAGTCTGTTTAGAAAAGAGGGAGCTGTAGCTGTTGCTCCAAAATAGCTTTACTGAACTGGAGAATGTTGAACTTAATTGATCTGATGGTTATAAGCCTGATAATTTCCAGCTTAAACTTATTAACAAATCATTTAAACCTATTTTTTCACGTGCCAACATCATTTACAGGGTTAAATAGCAATTCTACCCTCTGATGTTCATCTTCCCTATATGGTTACATGAAGTGCTATGTGATTGGAATTATGGCTTTTTTGTGTGCCAAACACATTGTCCTCTGCATCCTTAGTTACAATAACGCTGATACTATGCTACTTAATGATTTATCTGAATGAAAGTAGTTGATTTTTGGTTAATGAACCTTAGAGAGAAAGAGGGCAACAAAAAATGCTAATGATAATTACCAGTAGACTGTGTTTAAGGTAACAATAGTGACCTCAGAAGTTAAATTATTTTCTTTAATGACAGTTATGAAAAGCTTCACACATTAAAATTCAGCCAGATTGAAATTTATATGTATACAGTTACCTGCAGCCTTTCTGACAACAGAAGAATTGGTTCACTATTATAAGGTGGGAAACATTTTAATTTCTATCTCTGGAAGCTGAGGAAAAAGAATTTGCTTGCCTACCTATACATCATCTTAAACATTCTAAGTTATAGAATCATAGAATGGTTTGGGTTGGAAGGGACCTTAAAGATCATCTAGTTCCAAGCCCCCTGCCATGGGCAGGGACACCTTCCACCAGACCAGGTTGCTCAAAGGCCCATCCAACCTGGCCTTGAACACTTCCAGGGATGGGGCATCCACAGCTTCTCTGGGCAACCTGTTCCAGTGCCTCACCACTCTCACAGTAAAGAATTTTTCCTAATATCTAATCTAAATCTACCCACTTTCAGTTTAAAACTGTTACCCCTCATACTATCACTACACTCCCTGATAAAGAATCCCTCCCCATCCTTCCTGTAGGCCCCCTTTAAGGACCAGAAGGCTGCTGTAAGGTCTTCCTGGAGCATTCTCTTCTCCAGGCTAAACAACCTCAACCCTCAGACTATCCTCACAGGAGAGGTGCTCCAGCCCTCTGATCATCTCTGTGGCCCTCCTTTGGACTTGCTTAAGCAAGTCCATGTCTTTCTTATGTTGGGGGCCCTAGAGCTGAACGCAGTACTCCAGGTGGGGTCTCACCAGAGCAGAGGGGAAGAATCACCTCCCTCAACCTGCTGGCCACGCTTCTTTTGATGCAGCCCAGGCTACGGTTGGCTTTTTGGGCTGCGAGTGCATATTGCTGGCTCATATTCAGTTTTTCATCTACCAGTACCTCCAAGTCCTTCTCCGTAGGGCTGCTCTCAACCCACTCATTGCCCAGCCTGTATTTGTGCTTGGGATTGCCCTGACCCATGTGCAGAACCTTGCACTTGGCCTTGTTGAACTTCATGAGGTTTGCAGAGGCCCACCTCTCAAGCCTGTCAAGGTCCCTCTGGATGGCATTCCTTCCCTCCAGCGTGTCGACTGTACCACACAGCTTGGTGTCATTGGCAAACTTGCTGAGGGTGCACTCAATCCCACTGTCCAGGTCACTGACAAAGACGTTAAACAGCGCTGGTCCCAATACTGACCCCTGAGGAACGCCACTCATCTCCACTTGGACATTGAGATGTTGACCGCAACTCTTTGAGTGCGACCATCCAGCCAATTCCTTATCCACCGAGTGGTCCATCCATCAATTCCATGTCTTTGTAATTGAGAGACAAGGATGTCGTGCAGGACAGTGTCAAATGCTCTTCCCTTACCCACCAATGCTGTAAACCTCTTGTAGAAGGCCACCAAATTTGTCAGGCACAACTTGCCCTTAGTGAAGCCATGTTAGCTGTCACCAATCACCTCCTTATTTTCCATGTGCACTAGCATAGTTTCCAGGAGGATCTGCTCTATGATCTTGCCAAGCACAGAGATGAGACTGACTGGCCTGTAGTTCCCAGGGTCTTCCTTTTTTCCCTTCTTAAAAATGGAGGTTGTTCCCCTTTTCCAGTCAGTGGGAACTTCCCTGGACTGCCATGACATCTCAAATACAATGGGTAGTGGCTTAGCCACTTCATCTGCCAGTTCCCTCAGGACTCATGCATACATCTCATCAGGTGCCATGGACTTGTGAACCTTCAGATTCCTTAGATGGTCTCGAACCTGATCTTCTCCTACGGTGGGCAGTTCTTGGTTCTCTCAGTCCCTGCCTTCGCCTCTGTGACTTGGGCAGTGTGGCTGGAGCACTTGCTGGTGAAGACTGAGGCAAAAAAGTCATTAAGTACCTCAGCCTTCTCCATATCCTGGGTAACCAGGTCTCCCGTTTCCTTCTGGAGAGGGAGTCTCCTAGCCTGGAGTTTTCCCTAGTCTTCCTTTTATCACTGACATACCTATAGAAGCTTTTCTTGTTGCCCTTGACGTCCCTGGCCAGATTTAATTCTATCGGGGCTTTAGCTTTCCTAACCTGATCCCTGGCTGCTCAAACAATATCTCTGTATTCCTCCCAGGCTACCAGTCCTTGCTTCCACCCTCTGTAGGCTTCCTTTTTGCGTTTGAGTTTGTCCAGGAGCTCCTTGTTCATCCACGCAGGCGTCCTGGCATTTTTGCCTGACTTCCTCTTTGTTGGGATGCATTCATTGTTCCTGAGCTTGGAGCAGGTGATCCTTGAATATTAACCAGCTTTCTTGGGTCCCTCTTCCCTTGAGGACTTTATTCCATGGTACTCTACCAGGCAGATCCCTGAAGAGGCCAAAGTCTGCTCTCCTGAAGTCCAGGGTAGCGAGCTTGCTGTGCGCCCTCCTCACTGACCTAAGGATCTTGAAGTCCACCATTTCATGGTCACTGCAGGCAAGGCTGCCCTTGAGCTTCACACACACTCCCCACCAGCCCCTTCTTAGCAAGCAAATTACATTGGAGAATATATTTTAGTGCCTAACACATTCAGTCAAAATATTTCATTATTATGTTTCCATTATAGTATCATCATTTACAGTCCAGTCCTGTACATTTTGCTGTTCCATCTCACTACAAGAATGATTAACCTTTTCTTTTCTCTACTACTTCTATGGGTTTTTTTTGTGTAATCACTCCCAGATATACAGTAGATAAATTTCCAGCCACTACTTTTCCTAAAGGTGCCAAAAGCCTGTCTTGAATCTTTTGTTAACCTTTTGCTGCTGTAAAGCACTTTCACATCTATTGATATTAGTGCTCAGTGATTTTCTTCTACTAGTTCAGTAACATGCTTTGAGTAAGTTCTCACAGAAAGAAGCAATGGTAGCATTACACCAAAACTGATATTTCTACTGCTTCAAGGAGACTAAAATTTGCCAGGCTTCCTGCAGAGTGAATGAGTTCACTCTAGTATGAATTGCAGTCCTAGTTTAGAAGGCTGATTTAAATCCAGCTAAAATCAATGTTAGGACATTAGCACTTTACCGTTGCTATTGTCTCACTACCTAGAATAATTGGTCCAAGACAAATATAACTCAAGCCACCAATGAAAATCATATTTTTAATTGTGTTACCAGTCTGCCTTAGTTCCACTGAAATTTTAAATGACAAGGAAGTATGATCTGTCCTACCCTAAATCCACAGAGAAATGCATCTTCATTAGGATTTTCTTCATCAAGTAGCTATTCTTTAGAGCACTAATACTGTAAATGAAATGAAATTAAATGAACCTGCTTCTATATGCCTTGTTCCCTTCCCTGGAGGTAACTGGGTCACTGTATGTGTCAAGCACAGGAGAAATCTGGAGACTAATAAAAAGGCAGAGCCTCAGCTATAGGACAGACTTATGGGAAGGCCTGTAAGCATTATGCAATTAGATGCTTTTTAGGCCATCACATGAATATACCCTCTATGTCAGTTTTCCTGTAGATCTCAGACCAGGAGGTTCTGTATTGCAATACATTTCATTGTGCAGTGATCTTCCATGAATAACTATAATTCACTGTATTATAAGATAGCAAGGACTGCTGTCCCTGCAAAATATGGTACTACTGGGGCATATACTTTCATACTGTGGATCTGTGCCAGACGAGCAGAGAACAAAAAGGAGTCTACAAAAATATGACCTTAGCAGAAAGAAGTTGCAGGGAGCCTCTCTCTTAGGTGGTAGGTCTGTGACTGTGGAGCTCTGCACAAGCCATTCCACCTTCTGAAGGGAGGGGAAATGAGACGATGCAGCTGGTTATTTGGATTAAAGACGAATGAGCAAGATGCCTCCTCTCATTGCTCCTTGCACAAAACTACTGCCAAAGACGCTGTGCGAGTGGGGGTGCAGTTCGCTCTTGTTGCTCTTGAAAGCTTGAGCACCTTTTTCTCCCAGAGTGACTTCACCTCTTACAGCATGGGAGGGACTGCTGACTTCACTGTAGATAGACAGAGAAGTTTATTTTCCCCAGCAATGATCTTACATTTTTCAGGCATGCTAAAATTCATTTGAACCAGAGAGGGAAAGATATGAAACCTAGAGGCGATTGTGCAAATCTTTATGTTTTAAACTTCTCTGCATTCTCTCTAAAGGCCAGTGTCTCTGCATTTGCTTCATTTTATATGAAACTGATGAAATTCATATGTAGCTCCTCCAGTTAGGTAAGTATTTCCATAAATGCAACAGTAATTAAATTCAGCTATTGGCAGAAATGTAGAAAGTGAAATACTGCCAAAATAACTGACTTTGCTATACTGTAAGTTTAGCCTTTCACAGAGGAACAGAGTTTGAAAGCCTGTGCAATAGCTTCATATTTCACAGCTTTAAAAGCACGTTAATTTTAGCCTGAGAGGATCGTTCCTCTCCTGTTTTATATACAATTATTGTGCATATCAGTGCTCCCTATAGCAGTTCCAGAACTGGCTGTCTTCAGTGCCAGCCTAGCGTAGACTATGGACTGTTTAGTATAGAAGTTACTGCAGTGCCTATAAAGGGAAGTCAACTACAAAATCAAACTAACATCTAATTTAGATATGTGACTTTTGTCTAATGCAAACAGACCTACATGGAAAATATTTCCTAAGTGCTTTGCTGAAGCAAGGCAATGATCTGTGGGATGAAGATGACAGGGAATTTTCTGAAATTAAAAAATGCAAGCTGAGGTAAGAAGTGACGTGGCTGTCAGTAACAACAGCTATTTAGGATCAACCAGAGGAGTTCAAGCTTAAGCCTCAGCATGGCAAATAAAGTTCTTCTAAATGATAGAGTGGGAATTCCAAATAGACTCTGGCCAGTCTGCTCAGATCTCACTGGACCGCAGTGAGAGGCATGGCAATTAGGCTCACCAAAAAAATGGCAGCAGTGGGGAGCTCCCTCTTGTTCAAATATTTCTTATTCCATGTTTGGGTAAGGGGCCTGTTTCACTCACTTAACCCACCTTCATATACATGTTGCTTCACTTATGCAAAAAGGTGGGACAATTCGTATCTATGCAGCCCCTTTGTCATAACAGTCTCACGTAGCTAGTTTACCAGAAGCCTTAAGGCGTTCCTGCTTTTTAATTCCTCAGCAGGTGATACAGTACGTACCTCATGTGAACCCACTAAGTCCAAGCCAAGGATTTATACTGATTCCTGTGTTGTGCAGCAAGACCAGAGTTTCCTTTCATGATTTAAAAAGCAGGTAATTAGTCACAAATAATAGGAATGAGGGCAGACTCACTCCTTTTATCAAAATCTTAAAAAAAAAGGGTGCTCAGTAGGGCTGTCTTTCAATTTTCTCACTCTATATATGGAGAATATACATTCAAATAATTTAAATATAATTTAAAGATTGAAAGTTTTATGTAAGCTTTAAGAACAATAATAATAGATGGAAAGCAAAAGGGATGGAAATAAAGCAGCTGAATCTAATTGAAGCAGACTTTAAGAGCAATGTATTCTCCTCCAGCTTCTCTTGTAGAAAGAAACTAAAATCAGTGGGAATCCAGAAAATGTGTAAAAGAGAAAAATAGCTCTGCTTCATGCCTCTACTTCTGCCTTCTTCTAAGAAGTGGCTACTTCTTAGTCCAACGCCACGAAACTAAGATAAGAACTGATTTTTCCTTCAAGGCAAGTAAGGATAGAGCACTGAGTCCCTTGACTCTGGTTATAAGCATACACGACTTACATGCCATCCTTGAAGTTTACTTGCAGATTTTGTGTGACAATTATTTCTCTTTTATTATTTTGGCCCATATTCCAGCAAGTACGTACTGTCAGTCAGAATTACCTTTGTCTGAAGTGCTAAGAGCAAACAACTGAGAAATACAATTTTTATGAGAGCATAGTCCTATAAATACATGTGTGTCCATACCTATAATTATGTGGGTGCATGTCTGCTTTGTGCTGGTCCCTACTGATTAGACTACGGAATGGTCCCTTTTCCATAGATGACTGTATTTAAAGATGTTAGGAAAAGAAATGCATCTTTGATAGCAAACACTGAACCTTCATAGTAAGAATCAGGAACTACTTTCTTGTCCATCCAAAATTAATTGACTAAGCAAGAAGGAGGAGGGCCATGCGGTCTAAATAAACTGTTCAAGGCTGAAATAATGGCTGCACCAGAAACAGGTCAACTGATGATCCAGAACATTTCCTGTGTGGTGAATCAGAGTAGAACATTAAATTATGAATAATTTTGCTGCTAATTATTGCAATTTACCACATTTTGAATATGTGGTCAGTCTTTTCCTTCCAAGACTCCCCAGCTGGTGCGTACTTAGCCACTCATATTTTCTTTTCACCATTCCCTAGAAAGAGGCACACAGCAGAGCGAGCTGAGGGCTGCTTTGAGGCAAGCTACAGCAGCAGGCAGATTGCAGAGGGAGCGGGTGCCATATGCACTCCCTCTGAGCTCTCGCAGACTCTCCATTGCACAGTTTCTACTGGGAAGAATGTTGCTGAATGCAAAAGAAACAGACCCCTGCAAAATAATTTTGACTTTTATAGGAAAGAAGAGCTTTCAGATGAAGAGGGGAGTGGAGAGAAATCTTGGTTACAACCACCTTCCCTCCCGAACACAGTCAAACCTACTTTTGTGATGTCTACTCCAGTTTTTGTTGGTTTAGGCCTGTAGCAGGACAGATTTTTAAAAAATTTCCTCCTTAGTAGACTGCATTAGGATTTGGCATTTATTTGGTCACATTTGGCATTTATTCAAAGGGTAAGGGCCCACCCAATCAGCCTGCTGGGACCTTTCCCAATGAAAACACCTCTCTGCTGCAAGCCTGTAATCACTTGCAAGTGAGTACGCGGCTGATGAAGCAGGGGGAGAAAGGAATTCCTCCAGATTTTCCCTTTTGCAGCTTTTCATTAAACTACACCTGTGTGTTCTCCGTTTCTTCAAAAATTTTTGTTTCATGCAGTAGAAGGGGGCTGGCTGTGTGTCTGTGGAAGTAGTTAGCCACAACAGCAACATGCAGTCATTGTTTTTTCCCCTTTTATTAACAGAAAAATCATTAGTCTCTTCGTGGTCCTCATCCCAGACAGAAAGGTGTGGATGAGAAGCTAATCCACAAGCAGGAGCTGTATGGTCAGCACATTCCTCAGGGCACAAAGGGGCTGAGGAAAAGGCACCAACTGGGCTCCAGCTACCAAAAAAAAGAAGAAAAAAAAAAAAAGAAAGAAAATATGCCAGAGCTCTTCAGACAGAATTTGGAGCTATTTTCCCAGCCACCCATACCACTATTTCTCCCCTGCTTCCAGGCTATCTTGTTCCCAGGGGCTGGGACTGCTCAGCAGAGCCCCTGGCCACGCTGGTGCTGGTGGCTGGCCTGCTGCTAGAACCGTGCCTGGAGGGAAGTGGGGATCACTGAGAGGAGTTAGTCCTGCTTCACACAGCTTTTCCTGAATTCCTTTCACTGTCCTTAGAACGGGGTGAACAAAAATTACGCAGCTCAGTAACTGCCTAGTTGGGCTCCTCCTTCTGTCCATCCCCCCCCCCCCCCCTTTTTTTTTTTTGGTGTACAGCCCACTGACTACGTGGACACTGTGTGGAGGAGAGCCGAGGCAAGGGACACAGAAAAGCATGTCCTGTGTCAGAGCTTTTCTCCCTTTTCACAAAGCTACATCGGCTCTAGTGATTCTTCTCACAGCTCTGCATTTACCAGGGAAAGAGAGAGAATTTAAGGAATAAAGCTGCAAATGAGCATTTATCACACTGAAGCTGTAGTGATTTCCCACATCTTCAGCCACAAATAATTTCAGCTTGACTGTGTGGCAGGAACGTTTTCGTAGCACTATTTCACATTTCTCCCTTAGCCCCTAATCCCTTAGACAATATCTTTGGGAAACTCAGATCATATCCCAGTGCTGATAAACCCTGCTGATTGCTTCATACATAGCTTGATAGAGTTCAGTTTACCCAAGGTGAGAGGTGCCTTGGGGAATCAGCCTGGCCCTTAATCATAAAGACACACAAATCTCTGTGAAAGTTTTTATGTAGAGGTTGTGTTGCACTAAAAGCATTTTTAATTGTTACTGTCTGTTCTTTTGGCTTAGTCTCATCACCAAAAAATGCATGTGCTGCATGCTGAAGTGAGAAATGCGTGTAATGTGCATAGGAATCTCAGAGTGCTTGGAAATTGTATTTGTAAAAGCAGAGTAGGAGTGGGAGTGGACTGTGGATGACTGTGGGACATGAATCTGTGACAAGAGGATTATGCCAAGAGTTTGTTGGTGTAGTGTGGAAGCATAACAGAGCCCTCCAGCCTGCTGAAGATTTGTCAGAATGGGGGTTACTGTCTACAGGATGTTTGGTGAAATATTTAAGGGATTTAAGGTGCCAAGAAGGAAGAACAGTGTAATCGTTTGGCAAGTATTGCAGAGAGAGTTGATAATGTGCTATCAGATGCAGGGGCTTTTTGGTGCAACTCTGGGAGTATCATCAGGCTCTGGGGAAAAAAAAAAGTGATTACCAAATAACTGCAGAATTTTCTCAGAAATTGTGAGAAAGGGCAAAAGCAGGTAGAGGGAAGGAAAAATATTTCAAAACATCAACTTTTTTCTGTCTCTGTAGGATATCCCTGCAGCAGTGAAAATCAGAAGCACTCAGCCCTCTAGCTACAGCTGCTTTGTTTTTCTGGGAAGATAAACCCAACAGGATATCTCCATCAGGGACCCACTTTGATCTAACATAAGCAGAATTTGCTTCTCAAAGTGAAGTGAACTTGGGATTTAGGGCCACCTAATTTTCTTAAAAGATTCCTGCCATGTTTGGTGGAATTATGTGACCTTCCTGCTCCGAAAACCTCCTGCAGCTGTTCCTCCATCCTTATCCCAGGTCACTTCTCTTTGCAGCTGGGCTAAGCTACCTCAGGGAGCACTCATATACAAAGAGGCTGATGCCTTTTCCACTGGGGAAGTGGTACACCCATACCAAATGGATCCAGCCCTTGAAGAGGTCCTACCCGCCTTAGGCTCCTCTTAGGAAAGGATGAAATTCCCTGGGCAGCTGATAAATACAGCCTATAACTAAATAAATGCTTGAGGAAAGCGAGAAAGTGATAGAGCACATAATAGAGATAACAGAACTCAAACTGAGAAGAGTAGGCGGTGGAAGGGAAAGGAAGAGAAAATGCTGGAAAAATGCAGAGGCCAGTATTGGGGGAGACCAGCTACATTACAGAGCTGCTCCTGGGAAGTCAGCCAGAGTATCTCTGTAGGAGTCTTCATCCCTCTCTCTGTAAAAGTGCTAAGGCCTCACACAGCATCCAGTTAGTGAGTTTAACTGGTGGTAACAGTTACATCGACTCAGATATCGTCAGGTATCATCAAATCAGTTCCCCTAGACTGTGCCAGAATGGAAGTTACTGGAGGTAACTTTCAGAGCTCTCCGTCTCCTTCCCTGTAAAGCCTGATGGCTTTCATTAACCCCAAATTATCCCTAGCATTTTCTACTTTTCTTTGTGCTTCAAGAGCACTCTAAGAGAGTGCTCTAAAGCTCTTCTTTTTACTTTTCTAATAATATCCCTGCTTCAAATTTTTACATTTATTTTTATAACAATTTTTCTGAGCTTGGGAAATCAGAGAGATCATGTAAGTTAATTTATTGTTCAGGACTGCAGCTGCTTTTCTTCCTTAGAAGAAGATCCTGCTGTCCTCCAATGGAGTTTTATATGCAAGGGCTGAAGAACGTGAATGAGCAAATTGGCCAAAGAAGCCACAGAGGGATAACACTGGTGAAATGATCCAGAGATTGCAGGCATCTGAGTTACACACTGCAAACACAGCTTGTAGCCTGAAGACCTGTGCTTTATTATTGGTATGAGCATTGGGGCAAGTCAGGATGCAAAAACAGCCTGTCAAGTCTAGATTGAAGAAAAGGGCACCGAAATTTTCTGTGCCTAACTTTTCTTAACCTATGAAAACAGAGATGCATTCATAAAGCTTTTTGATATCTCTAGCATACTGCTGCAAAAGGTAAATATTATTATTCAAATAAGTTTTGAGTTGAGCCGTTGCCACAAATCAGAAAATAATATTTTGCCTTTTATTTATTTTTAAGTATAGTGAAAGTTTTGCTGGTTTTCAACACGGACCCATCAGCTGATTCTTGGAGTAATTTTTTAATTTATTTCTAAATACCATTCACTTATTTTAATACCATATCATCACAAGGCAGTTCATCTGGTAGGACCAGCAGAATGGTATAGTATACTGGGTCCTCTGAGATGCTGGATAGCACTCTGCAAGTATTACAATGTTACAACTGTGAGGCCTTTCAGCATTCAACAGATTTCTGTGAACATCCCCATTCATCTCCAGATAAAATAATGAGAGCTGGCAGAAAGAAAATGCCATTAAAACCAGGGCATTGCAATACAGAGATGCAGGTATGTGTCTCCTGGGGACTAGTAGCTGTAATGTCCTGGGAGCGCACAGCTGGAGGCAGCACCTAAGCTCAGCTTGCGAAGCGTGTGGCACGTCCTGGTACATGCCACCCTTTTTTCCCAGTCCCTCTGATCCTGTTTGCAGGCTACTGCTCCTGTTGCAAGGTAGGTTGAAGGTTGGTGAACATCTTTCTGTCAGACATGGTGCTGCCCCTGTGCTTGGGCTGTCCGTCACCCCCTCCTCTCGTAGCAGGCACTTCCCAGGATGGAGCCCAGGCCTCCCGCTCTGACTTTCATGCTGCCACTCCACCCCTACCTCTCTTCCTACAATCAAATCCTCCAAGCCTCTGAATGTTGTTCCCTTGCCTGTGATGCCTGAGTCCCTCCTTGAATGACTGAGTCAGTCTTTTTGCTTCCCTCCATTTCACAGAGCCTGGCAATGAGGGTCCAGCAGTCTCCTGGATCAGAAGAACGAACGGTGTCAGAACTTAACAGCTACATACAGGCAAATTTGAGGTCACGTCTGATTAAATGGAAAGCCTTTCCCCGCAATTGTGGCTGTCTAAATTTTGTGTAAAGTGTGTTGGCATATGTTTGCATGTATGTCTATATGTGTATGGTGTGTGCTTGTATGTATATGAGAGACAAAGAGCTGAAGACCTCTGGAAGATATTTGGTTTGAGACTCCATGTCCTCTACTGTATGTGAATAAAAACCTTTAAAAATAAGCCTACAAATGCTGGTTCTGTTCTTAACGATAGTCTGGCAATTTTCCTGACAGAGAAAAAATATCTATAGATACACATAAAAACATCTATATTTTCCTAGGCACCATGTGTGAGAAAGTGTATTTGCACCACAGCATTCATATGCCCTAAATAGCTGCAGATAGCAGTGCACTTATACACCAAATGTAGATTTAGTGGATAAAGACTTGATATGAGTATGTGAACACTTGACAACTGTAATAAATATTAATGGTTGTTGTTTGACCTTGTCTGGCTCACATGTTCTTTCTCAAATGCCATGCACCACCTGAGCTGAAACTGTAGTGCATCATCCCGCTCCCCATCTGAAATTCCTGTACTGCATCAGAGATATGCAGTTCATAAGTGTCTTCTCCCCAGTCTTCCCGATCTCATACCCAACACACAGTTGGGACAACCTACGGAGCAACCAAACCATCCTCAACCAGGATGTGCAGGGTGCTGTGCCTTCTAGCTGTTCTCTGGATGATGATGAGAAATCAGAGATGTTCAATACCAGGGCAATCAGGACTAGGGTAAGGCAGATGTGAGAAGCTGACATGGAGAAGGAAAATCAACAAACCTGGAGGGTCAAGAATGACCCTTAGCAGGGTATGATGATGGAGGCATGATTCAGGGAAGGAAGGTGTGGAAGACAGCTCATTAGCAAAAGAGGACAGTGAGCTGATGGAAGGCATGAGCAGTGTGCAGAGAAGAGAATTCTTCTCCTGAAGAGGGTTTCAGGTAGTGTGAGATGAAATAATCAGAGGAAGAGTGACATGGGCAGAGGAAGAAACAAGTCACGGGTTCAGGGTTGCAACATAAAAACCACCGTATGTAATATGACCAAAGTTGTCATCTGAAGAAGATCTCCCCAATGCAGGTTATTCTTTGTGACTGTGCTTTGTGTGAAGATAGATCATACAAGGGGTGGCAGGGTATGGCCTATCGCCTCCAGTTCTCCAGAGGCCGAGACATAATACAGACCAAAGCAATTTCTCTTCTCCCCAGTTCAGAGGGACCTTCTTGTTGTTTGTTAGGAAATCTCAGCTGTTGTTGACACCTATCCTGTTCAAGATGCCCACCACCTTTGGGTGAAGTGTGCGGCGTAGGCATCCCAGCTGGGATCACTGTGCTGACTGTCAGCCAGGCCATGGATGCCGTGGCAAAACGGCACAGCCTTTTCCAGGTGAGGCTTTCCTCTGCCTGTGGCCCTTGCGCCAAACCCATCCACGTTGGCCACAGCCTGCACCCGAGGAAATCCAAAATTTTGGAGCCAGCTCTCATGGCCGGTGTCCAGTCCTCCTCCCTTTCAGGCGGAGGAGCACCAGCGTGTCCATGGTGGGGGGGGCTGGTTTTGCGCAGGAGGGACTCGGGCAGACGGGGAGGGAGAGGCTGCAGGGACTGACAGCAGTGCTCACCCTGCCCTGAGGTCTTGATGCTCACACCACATGGCAAGGAAAGTATTGCGCTTCATTCCCTGACTCCCCTCACACCCAAGCAAGCAAAAGGGGGACTTGCTTTCCTAGCCAATTTTTTTTTTTACTGATAACGTCAGCTGGATCCTTGTATGATTAACAGCTTCTGGCTCCTTTGCTTCCCCAGTAGCAAGGCAGCAGGCTTTTCCACCTCTTTCCAGGCTCCTCCTGCCTGACATTTTTCCTTTAATTTTGATGGTGACCCATTTAGTTTTGACAGGACTTGCTTTGGTATATCCAGAAAACTTCGGTAAGGGTTGACTCAGGATACCTATTCCTCGTTAACCCTTTAAAGACATTTAAAGTGTCTGCAACATATAACGCAACTGAGATCAAGCATGGCTTTGAATGGAAAATGTATCTGATTATTATAAGGACCACAGCTTTGAAAAATAACAATCTTTTCTGACTTCTCACATAGTGAAAAACTGGTGATATCAGAAAAAAAAGTGTTCTAAACCTTGAGTGGGACCTCCACAGATAAATCTGACTTGAAAACATGGTCCAAAGAGTATTTGCACAAAAAATTAGGCTCAATTGATTTTCATGAATTCCAGAGTTTTAATTCTAAAAATAAGATGGGAAACCACTGTTTTATTTAATAAACCCTTACTTGGTGCAGTGCAGCCTCAAACTTATTCATCTGAGAGTGGAAAAGAACCCAACATACCATTATTTTCAAAACCTCTCTATTTTATTTTTATATTCTCTTTTTCATCTAGTCTTTTTCAGTATAACAACCACTCTGTATTACAGGGTGTATCCAAATTCAGAGAAAAACTTCTGGCCAATTGTTTTTGAGGAACTTTCCAAAGGACTGCGCTGCTCTGTTTGGGAGACTGAGAGTGCCACGTCGCTCCCTAGTTTTAAAGGCTGAGAAAACCATCATGGTTACTTTTGCAGTTCTTGATGTGGTTCTGGGTGGTAACTTCCGATGGCCAAAGTTGTTTTTTTCCCCTTGGCTGCAAGGACATGCCATAATTGTACTTGCTGCATCAACTACGGAGCGCTCTAAAGTGTAAAACTGGATCACAGGGACCATCTAGTGTTCTCAGCCTGCACCCGCCACGGCAGCAATGCCTTTTATCTGCATAACAAAGTTGTCAACGTTCTGCAGTCTGCTGGCTTAAATATCTCTACTTCTGGGTTTTTTTGTTGCTTTGGTTTTTTTTTTTTTTTTTTTTTTTTACCCTTTGGGGCTTAAAAAGCATTTCAGAGAAAGAAATAAAATACCTCTTGAATTCTACGGGTCAGCGCAACCAGTTTTCAACTGTTCTGATTGATAAAATGAGAAAGGTATTTTTGAGTGGTCTTTTTAGGTGTTCTGCTCTGAAGAAAATGAAAGCGGTGTTTTTCAATATATTCACAGAGAATCCGTCATTACTTTTCAGCTCATATTTTTTTAAAGCAAAGTGGAAAAGATGTTGAGTGTGGCGAGAACAAAAGAACTTGACTTCAGAAGGTCCAAAGTTTCCACCTTCGATAAATGTATCTTCAAGCCTCTCTGAGACCATCCAGCAGCTGCTGTTCCCTGCGCAGCAGCCCATACTCCTCTCTGCACTAGGTGCTTGGAGGGCAGCAGCTGAGATGTCTGGGCAGGAGGATCGGGACACACTGTGCCAGAGAGCTGATCTGGAGGCTGGCGGGAAAGAGATGGGGTCGCCGAGAGATTTAGGAGTGACAAAGCAGAGAATTAGGATGCTCCCGGGTCAGCTGAGGGATGGAGGACAGAGAGGATTTCCAACGTGCTGGAGAAGAGATGGAGGGGAGCATAACACGGCTGCAAGCTGGGCTCCAGCCAGGCTCACGAAAGGGAAAATGTGGGTGGAAATTGGAGCTGTGAGGCAGGGCTGCGGGTGTTAAGGCTATGCTTGCCACATACCTCATCCCCACCCACACATCTATAACAGGAACCCTTGGCCAGGGAACAAGCATATGCTGCTGCCCTTCCCTTCCACCGTAGGGTACTGCCTTTCCCCTCCCGCTCTCTTTCTGCCGTCAAAAATTTGGCCCCTCGGAGGGTCAGGCTTCTGCAAAGGACTGCAGGTTTGGGGAGAATAGCTTTTCTGAGAATATAGTCAGCGTTTATAGTTTGATCCCAGGCAGAAGGGCAGTCGTGTCTCTTTCCATGTTTGGACACTTTTGATTATATCCAGAATTTAAAAGGTAAATGGGACAGCAGGTTTTAGTAAATTGTGCTAACTTGCCAGAATCCCAGGGCTATTTCATCCCACTTGAAAAGAAAAATAAAAGAGGCGGAGGGCCTTAAGGAAATCTAGGTGTTGACTATATCTTAGTTTGCAGATAAGAAATTCCTCAAAAGAACATCTAGAGGCAATGGAGGGAGGGAGGGAGGGAGTGAAAAGAGGAACATGCTCTCTACAAGTCTGATTAATGGGGATTCTGCTGCACAGCATTTAATCTGGGTGATTTTTTCTCTGAAAAAAGAAGCATTTGCATGATCACAACAGTTTGTGAAGGTGTTTTGATTGACCAAATGGTTCAGCTTGCCAAAAAAGGAAGAAAGAACTGGCAAAATATCTGAAAAAAAAGAGAAAAAGAATCATTCAGTACTTCAAAATGAAATGTATTTCAAACTGTACGTCAAAATTTCCTTATTTTAAAGGAATTTTAAAAATGTCCAAAACCTAAATAAAACATTTTATTTCATATCAATCCAAACATTTGTCGAAATTAAGAGGAATTCTATGCAGTACTTTTCATCTTATACATCTGTACTTGCACCTCAGCTTCCAAGACTATATGTAATCCCTGCTCATGTGTTGATTCATTGATAGAATGAAAGCCTGGACATGTCCTACTGACCCACAGCTGATGGGGAGGACTAAGGTGGGTAAAATCTGTGATTTTCCCTAAAAGATTCTCTAACCCATGGACCAGGACAGCAAAGCATAGCCTTTACCTTGTATGGGGTGGAACAAACAGTACAAGGAATAGTTCTAAGCAATATTTTTCTAAAGGGTTAAAATCTTGCAAGAGTATTAAAAAACAGTTCTTTTTTTCTTTAGCTTTGTGGAATTGAACTTTTCTGAACTTTCACCATGCCAGTACATGCTCCTGAACTGGGAAACTTACTCCATTTAATTGACATCAAGAGACAGCTTTCATTCCAAGTCAAAATGTTTGTGTTCCATAATTATCTTTACAGCAGGATAATATATTGTATTAAACTTAGCAGTAAACACATTAAGATATGATATCGTCTTACTATAGACAATGTCTATGTCTCTACTATATGCCCTTAACAACCCACAAATGATGTTCTTTAATTGCAGCACAAAAATGAATGAGACCCCGTTAGTGATGTGTGGGCTAGCAGAAAAACTTGAGAGTTCTTTTAGAAAAAAGATTTGGAAAATTAGCAAATTTTTCAAGACATGTTGTAGGAAAAAAAGTAGGAAAAATTAGAAGAACTTCAGTAAAATATTTTTCCTTAGAATGAACAACGAATTCATTTGGAGAGCAATGTTCAATTCTTCAGAATGATTTCTATGATGAAGTATTTTGATTCAAGTTACTTTCTTCTTAAAGTTACTTTATTTCTTAACTTATGGCTTTAGGTTTTTCTGTGCTTGTCAATGATAGGCCAGGTACTGTCAGTCTTGTGCTGGTGTGCATCAGCCACATTATAATGAATAGATGTGACTATGTTCTGCTCACTTTATAAACTCTGCCTATGCCCTCCCACTTCCAACACCACAATAACTCTGTCTCCACATCCTTTATCAGGCAAGAAGCAAAGTAGTCCTCCATGCATACACGATGAGCCAGGATATGCTGACTGGCCCTCCTGGTGTAACTGCCTCCATGAAGGCACTAATTTAAGTCTTCTCCCTCCAGATGCTTTTCCTGGTGTTTTCAGGAACTGTCTCTCTGACATAGCTGCTGCTCCATCAGATCTGGCTGAGATTAGTTACCAGTTCACAATTTATTGGGGGTAGAGTGAGACACGTGGAAAAAGCAACTGCATAAGGTCATAGTTTAATAAAAATAGGTCTACCGTACAATATTGTTATGAATGAGGATAAGCACGCTGCCGGCATTCAGGTGCTCTGGTACTCTGTGTTGATGTGCCATGATCCCACGTGGGGAATCCCACGATCTAGATCCCACGAACACTTTTGTCCAGTGTAAATCTGCTCTTTGCCTAAAAGGGAGATCTTCTCTCACCTCCTCCTCCTTCCCTCTGCTGGCACCAGCACTCATGTGGCTCATGTGAACAAGATCACAGGGATGTGCAAGCTGAAAACTAGCCAGTGGTTTGCTGGGTTAGCTGCCCAAGTGTCTCTAATTAGCCTAAGTTTATTGCAAAAGAGCTCTTTGCCCTTTAGAGGCCTTGCTCTGCCAGACCAAATGTCTCTAATTCTTTAGTAACATGGCACAAGGGGCAGCTCTGGGCACGGGCTGACTATGAAGTTCAGAGACCCCCATTCATGTCAGACCATTATAAGGCTTTTTGAGAAAAATCTCTGAAGCCTGTGTTGCAGGAGGAGGAAGAAGGGGGGGAGGGGTGTCTTGAGAAGAGGGGGGAAGCTGTGCTGGGAGAAGGTTGAATGCAGCTCCCTCTTCCTAGGTGTAGTTTTGCTGCAATCTTGCCTTTTGAGCTGGGAAGGTGTGCTTGTGGTGGGCCCCTGAAGGCTATTGCAGCAGCCCTCTTGAGCTCTAATGATGGTCACCGCAGATGAGATGAGGCCTTCTGATTAACAGGAGAATAAATACACAGAAGTTTGCCCTCCAGAACTGTTGCCCCTGTACTTTCCAAGGCAGCAAACACAAAAGCCAGATTTGAAGCAACTGGGCTAGTAGGTACTTACTAGCAGAGATCTTTTCCTCTGAGTGTTATCAGATTTTAATGGAACTGAAGTCCAAACTGCTGTGCTTTAAAATACACAACTTTGCTACTAGCACAGCTGCTGATGGGATGTATGTACTCGAAGACTGCTTTTCAAAAACAAATGCAACGTTTTGTAGCTGTGACTGCTTGTGGCTTAATGTACCTTCAAAGGCAACCAGTCTGTCTCTCTTCAAGAAAAAAACCCTGTCACACACACACATAAAGGCCTCTATTAATGTTTGGTTTTCTGCTTTTTCTCATAATTTAGTAGTTTTCTTCTTTTTCATCATGTAAAATTATGATAATTGAAAATGAAGCATATAGTTTTCCTTTGTATATGAGAAATCTTAACAAAAATAAAGTACAAAGCCTCAATCTCACAGGTAATGGACTGGTGAAAATCATAGGGAGTTAAATAAGGGACTTATTATGGCAGAAATCATAGTCTGGAATATTTTTCTGTTTATCTCCAGGCATGAATAATTTACTACAAATCACTGGAGCTATTCCAGATTTTAAATCATGTAATGAAGATCTAGATGTCATCCAGGATCAAGATAGAAACATATAGTTATAAACACTTGCAGTAATGAAAAATATAGGTTGCTCTTTCATTTTTAAAATATGTAGCCTTCCTCTGTGACTAGTGAGGGTTCTTTGCAAAACAAGGATAGTGCTGCACTTTAAGCCTTTTACAGATAAATCAGTAGTGATAATTGCTTGTTTAATAAATAAATGAAAACTAGTCTATTAAAATTATACAGCTTCAAATCTTGCTCAGTCTCTACTCCATATAAATATCATGTTAATGAATGGAAAAGGCGTGGGAATGTGTGATAAGCAAAATAGTATTTTTGCTGTAACACCACACTATTCATATTTAGTATGTTAGGAAAAATGAAATCATTAGTGAACTAGCTAACTAATGCAACATTTTTTGAAAATTAAGAAATCCTACAAGGGGTTGTCTGTAACAGACCAAATGCCTGGCACTGTTATGGTTTCTTCATTCTGTAGGAACTGTAAAGTTAGCTGCTTTGGCTAAGGAAAGACATGATTTAAGGAAATCATGTGGGTGATACTCTGCCGGTTTTAGAGCTTAAATGTCAGAGAAAAATCCATTTCGTGAAAGAAAGGACTGCCTGAGCATCTCTGAAGTTCCAACCATCATTGCAGCCTTTTCACAGACTTGGTAAGTTGTGAAACTCAGAGTAACCTCAACTTGTACGAATTTAACTCTTCTGGCAAATACAATGATTCCTACCTTTGATTCTCTTTCCAGTCTTACATGGTTGCTGGAAGGATATCCCTTCGTGACATGCAGAAAAGGGCACCTGCACAGCTTTACTACTTTTAATCCTGCCGTATGGTATTCCTGACAGCAAAGTGCTATCACAGACTGTGCAGTTATCAGAAGCACCACACGGTGTCTGTAGTGCAAAAGAAAAGAAATCATGAGATATAAAGGAAATTTTTTAAAAGAGGATATTCTGGGAAACCTGACCACACTTGCACAGCAGGAAAGAGGGCATAGTGATTACAAGTGATGAAAGTAATAAGACACTTGCTGCTTTCTAATAGGTACATTAAAGGAAAGAGTCAGGGGCCGAGAACTTAGAAGCATGGAAAGACAGGGCTGGGAGGGATTTCAAAGGGTCGCCTGGTTCTGCAGCTGTCTCCATGTCATTCTTGACAAGTGTTTGAGAAAAACACATGAGTGATGAGACAAGAAGACATTGAAATAAATTTTCCCTACCTCTTCAAGCAATCTCTTTCAGGGCTTTACTAGATTTACCACAGATTTTTTTTTTTAAACTCATTTTTTTTGCTCAATGTCCTGTCACTATGGACTCAGAAAACCATTTTTTTTCCTTACCCTTTCACTATTCTCCTATGAATTTTGTCCATTTGGTGCATATCTTCCTTGAAGTAGAGGACCCGTGCTGAGTTATCACTCCTGAGCAGAGCAGAGGGATTGACTTGTGTGCTTTGCTAGCTCTGCTTGTATTTTTCATTTTAGGGTGGTATTTGCATTTCCTTAAAACTTTTAACTTTTATTCTGCTTTCCACTTTTAAAAAATCTCTGTTCTCTTCTTCTGTGTAACAGACAGACATTTGTTTCTTGTCCAGTTAATTTTTCTGGACCAAATGAAGTACCTTGTTCTTGTCCCTGCACCATGATTCTTCAGAGCTTTAACTCCAACTTGTAAGGATGTGATTGAACTCCAATCTTCTGCACGACTGGACCTGTTCTCAAAGTGGTCAAGTCTTCAGATCCAGATCACTAGTGGCGGTATTGAGGCTATCTGGATGCAGCTGAGACCTCTGCAGGACCTCACTCAATGCAGTCTTCCATTCTTATAGTTAATCACTTACAGTTACTCTCTGAGAATGTCTTTCCACTCACCCTCCAATAGTTTAATCTAGGCTATATTTACCTAGTGTGCTGGTGGACTAATTAATGCTGATTGCAATTTGTCTCCTATTTTTTTTTCTAGAGAGTTACAAGAAGCTTGTTGGATCATGACTGGCATTTTTTCAGGTTAACTGAAGTTAAGCTACTGGGTTTTTGATTCCCCAGTTCTTCCTTTTCCGTTTCTTAAAGACAAGCCTCTTGTACACTGATGAGTATCTCTTTTCTCCTTGAATAACTAAAAATAATTGTTAGCAGTGCTGAGAATTATTATCCAACCTTTTTAAGTATCATGGGATGAAGTCATCAAACCCAGATGTTTCAAACATATTAAATACTCAAAGATTAGGTCTTTCTTTTCTGCCACATATTAATTACGCTATCTCACTTGATAGCACTATTTTTAGTGAAGATTATCTTAGTGAAAATTGTTGTCTTAGTCTTCCCTTTAACTATGGACGTACTTTTATTTTGGATGTCTTGTGTTAATTGCAGCTCATTCTATTCCTTGCCTTTCCAAGCAGTTGTGCTATACCTCTGTATTCATCCTTGGTAGCTTGGCCTTTCTTTTTGTTTGTGTGTTATAGCTGAACTCCATGATTGTTAATTATTTTGTCAAAACGATCTTATGCTATACTTCCCATGCCCCCTCCACAACTGGATAATTAGCTCATGTCCTTAATATTAATTAACTAATATTCTTGCTCCCTTTAACTTTTTCCTTTAGTGCTGACAGATGTTATCAACAAATCCTCTGAGTTCAATGGTGTCTGCCTTTCTGACATCTATAATTCTACCTTCTCTTTCATTTCTCCTTTCCTAATGATCATGAACTTTGTCATTTAATGGCCATTCTAATCTGTTACCTTCTACTTTGAGAGAGGCATTTTCTGCTCTTTATCAGAAGCATACGCAGAAGATGATCCCTTCTAGCTGCTCTCTCCATCTACTGTATCACAAATTATTACTGGTATATTTCAGAGGTTTGATGGACGGTCTGTACTCTATCTCTAGTTGGTATCTGGGTAATTAAAATCTCCACTAATGACAACATGTACCATAGGGATGTTTCTGTAAGAGCTTACAAAAATCTTCATGCATGTGTTCTTCCTTATGTGCTCACCATTATGAAGTGTCTCTGTTTGCCTCTTTAATCACCACTGAGAAGCTTTCAGCAGACCACACTACCATCTAAATCAAAGTATTTGTATGTATCCTTGACTTAAAGGGCAAAGCCTCCTTCCCTTTTGCCTTGCCTCTACTTTCTGAACAAGCTATACTCTTTTAGGATAATATTTGTTCCCATAAGTTGTCCCACTAAGTCTCTGTTGTGACAGCAACATCAAGCCACGGCAATGTGCAAGTAAAGGTACAAATGACTAAACTCACATGAAAGCAGGAATGGCTAAAACTGGTGGAAGGGTAGTTACAAAATGTGTATCTATCTGAATCCCAGGTTAGACTTCCACTCAGTCTCTGTTCCGAGTCATGGTTTGGCATCCAAACTCTCCACTACATTGCTGGCTTGTGTTGGCATTCTAACCATGTTTACACACTTCCAACATTTAACAACACTCTTATTTTAACTGATTTTCAGGAAGAAATTTATTCCTCGTTTGGAAATACAGTCACACTTAATGAACAAATTATTTGCATGGACAGATTGCACATTATTTAAGACCCATGCAAGTCTATTTGAGATGTGAAATCATTTAAAAAGTAAGGGATAAAAGGGAAGTGGAACCTGATCCTGTCATCCTTAATTCCTGTAAATAGCATGCATATCCTTTCTGATCCATGCTAAGAGATGCAGAGCAAGGTCTGCAGATTTACAGCAGGATTTTTGGTCCTCCCTGAATAATAATAAAATTACTACTTTTATTAGTGAGCTGGTGGTTGAATGATTTTCTTGCTGATGCTTTTAAGGTATACATTTTCTTCTTAATGCTCTTCTGTCTTTTGGGGGTTCCTCTCTGACACCTGGAACATAAAGATTCAAGATTTATTATCAAAATCTTGGTAAACATAGATTATTTAATCAGCCACCCACATCACATTCACAGCTGAAAACTTGATTTTGGAGCAGCAAGAAGATATTTATGAGGAGAATTATAATAAGAAAAGAAATCACTGAAGATAAAGCTCAACTGAAAAAAACCACAAAAGTCAAGCTACTAAGTTCTTGCTGTCATACCCCACTACCTTTACAGGGAGACTTGTAGTGTTTAAAGTATTTTTAAAAGTTGAAAGCAAAGAGAAGGCCAGGGTCCTTTACCACAACAGACACAGTAACTGCGAAGCCATCGGTTGACTGCAGCAGTTGGCAGGGGCAGGAGCTGTGTGTGGTAATGACTCCCAAGCTCTACAGATTTTGAAGACCTGCCTTCACCTGGAGGTGTGTGGAAATGTTGTTGCCATCTTTGGAAGATGTTTGCGCATCCCATAACTTTTGATTAGATCACAGTGTGCAGCGTTTATTACAGTTTTACCCATAGGCAATAGTGACAAAACCCACATCACAGCATAGCAGTATTTGGGCTAAACAGATTTAAAGACTTTCCTTCCCCACACCTCACAAAAAAATTGTCCAGCGAGCCCCACCAGTTTTGACTTGAGAAATCCAGAATAATGACAGATTGGGAACCACACTCATAAAGTGCCACTAAGGCCAGAGAATCGCTTCCTTTAGTAGCCACGGTGGCCATGGATCCAGCCCTCGCTGCTCAGAAGCAGCCTACCTACTGAAGGCGCAGTGGCAGCTCTGCCTGCGGATGTCCTCACCGTCTCCACCATAAGCCCATCCTTAACAAATGAGAGGTGAAACAGAGGCAGAGTGCCTGTCTCTTTCCTGCAGTGAACTGCCACGGTGAAACCAAATGTTCTAGTCTCAGTGGTGACCTCTGGGAAACAAAAACCACATTAAAATTGTTCAGTGATAGAAATCCATCTTCTCTGCCCTTGACAAATTCCTATGGGCCATCAACACACCAGACATACAACTGGTACCAGCTGCTGGGAAGAGATTGTCTTGGCAGTAGCAGGGGGCAAGAAGGAGATTCTTGTAATTGTTATGGCATGAAATGAAAGGGCTCTGACTACTTCAAAACTACTTTCAGATGCTTGTTTCTATCTGAACTGAGGCTCTGGAAGACTGAAGGCTCTATTGAGCATGCCCTCTTATTTTATGCCTTTACATATCCTGTTGTGTAGCAGGGCCTTTGTCAACTATTAGATTGCTAGGGCACATTTATGAAATCAAGCCATCAACCAGCCACAACTATCAGTGCATGGTGGCCCAGGTCCCCTGAATCAAAGTACTTCAAAGCAGGAGCACAAATATTTTAAACCAAAACCAAAAAGCAAGTCAGCCTTTTCAGACTTAAATGCCCAAATCCATGTTTTGATAAGGAAGTACTGAATAGTGGAAGTGAAAGGCCTTGCATCCAGCAGCATCAAGATATTTAAGTATCCACTCCAAATCAGTCATCCAGCTTGGAATTTTTTTGTCTGCAGAAGTATAACATACAAAATATAAGTCTATTTCTATTCTTATGTAAATGATAGCAATATATTTTAAAAAAAACAGCACAGTGCTCATAAAAAGCAAATGCAGCTGGCTTACATCTCCTGACTTTTCAGTGTGTTACGTGTACTCTAGTTTTTCTTTATGCTAATAGCATCTCACACTAACTTTTTAGAGCTGAATTAACCTGCTGTAAAATTTGCAGTCTGGTATATCCTACACTACATTAGGAATAGCAACTTTTCCATAAACTCATATAATTCTACATTGTTGAATTAAAGGAAAGTTTTATATAAAACAGCACAGTTGCAAAATAATAGCAGCGGATTTTTCATTTTCATATTTTATTAACATTTCTCTCACATTTCTGCTTGGATGGTATCACTCTATTTTCTAAAGGCAAATATACACTGCTGGAGCTTTGGTTGGGACCAACTTCACACAGCTTGAATGGAAAGAGGGCACACTCTGCTGGCAGCAGTCTTCCCAGGATTTTAAAGTAATGCTGTGAGGAACAAAGTGTTTTCAAAATTACTAACTACAGGGTTTGTTCAAAATTCATTGCTCATTGGCACCATTATAGTGATTCAAAACTTGTTTATAGCTATTTTTTTTTATTTTAAATTGGACTAACTTACAGGTACAAAACACACACTTAAAACTTCAGATATTTAAAATGCATAGCTAAAGTGCATAGCTTTGCTTATAAACAACAGATCTTTCAGGATTTTGGGGGAATACAATGCGGTTAGTAGAAAGACTCCTGTTATTGTTACAATGCTCAAATCTGGATCACTCCAGAAATTTAACTCCAAAATGACTGGGGTGTAACTCACAAGTAGTTTTATGAGACTTTTAACATTTAACTGCCTTCCTGAGGCTGAGAAGATCAATTTTTATCAGAACTTCAACTTGCCCATACAGGAGGTGTTCTGTCTGAGTCACTATAAACTAAAAATAGACCCACCAACACTGAAAAAATGCCTCAGAGTAAAGGTTGGCTCAATTAAAAAGCAGCCAAGAGGACTAGCCCAGTAATTTAAACTTTGTGAGCCAAGCTAAAAATAACTACACTAGGAAGAATTCAAGGTAATCCAGTTAGCAGGTTGGGATCATTCAGTCCTGGTCTAACTCATAACTGATTCAATTTGTTTTAGATGCATACACTCCATGTATTCACAATCTTTTCCAGTCCTTACTAAATCTAAATTATTTTCTCAAAGATTGCTTTCTCAACTGTGCATTGGTCTGTGCTTCACCTTTCTCCTGTCTGCACTTGCACTTGAACGTGGGAGCATTTCAGTGATGCTGTCATGGAAGTGTTGATCCCAACCCCTACCTAACAGCTCACGTTTTGCCTCAAGAACCTCACATCCCTCCCTGTCTTTGTCATTGCAATCCACATGGCCCCTGACAACCAGTTTTATTTCAGGGTGCTTTGGGAGACATCTCAAGAACTCCACCAGTTTTCTACTAAGCAGTCAAATCCACAGATATCACAAATTTAGCTACAGGTGTCTGAAAAGTGAATCTTCTGCCACCATTGGCTGTGTTTTCCTATCATCAGTGATCATGAGCCTTGAAAGGGTGTTTTCATTGCAAGAGGGCTCATAAGTATCATCTTGGGGTGGGGGGACGTTTTGCCTACTCTCCATCTTGATTCTTTCTTTCCAGAAGATACTCATTTTCCCCAGAATACTTTGAGGTGAATGAGCTGGAGGTGGAACTGCTCTACGGAACATCTTGGTGTCTCCTGAGGTTCTCTGGTTCAGCATTTTGGCCATGAGATGGTGGTTTATATCTCAGGATGAAGAGCTGCCTTCTCCACATGCATTTGTGTGTGTTCCTTCCCTACATAAACCTTAACTGCCCATCTGAGATCTGGTGCAGTGAACTGCTGGATCCCACCCTCACAGTGGTTTTCATTTGAATTTACTGGTGGGTTTTTTTCTCTCTAGGATGAATCACTTGGAAAACCATTTCAGACTAGCTACGGTGTCATACCTCTTTGAACACTCATAACTCCCAAATTATTACTTTCCTTCAAACTTTTTGTGATTGCAGAGGAACTATTGAGCCCAGTTTGCAGAAGCTGCAATGAATGCCAGCTATAAAAAAAAAAAAAATTCATAGATATAATAATTAATTGCCATATGTGATATTAAATGACAAAATATCACTTGGCTATGAAGTAAATATTCAAAAGAAAGCTCCATGTTTTTAAATTAAAATTGATATTTTGCTCTTGAATTTTTAACCATTCCTAAATTTTGCTTATTTTTTTCAATCTTCTCACTGCAGTAGCATGAGGACCTTGTCAGACTCTAGGTTGTGCTGCTGTATTTAAATTCTCCTGAAGTTTTGGTCTTTTGCTCTAGCCTGTCTTGAGTCTCTTTGTGAGTTGATGACTTGCTCTTGCCCTAAAAGCATAACAGAATAAATTCTATTCATAATTAAAATGTTAACTTTTTCTCAAGCCATCTTCAAATTTGGAGCTGTGTCCCAGGAAATTTCACAGAAGATGTACACCATGCAGTTAAATGAACCCTTGATGTTGCATGATAGCAATACCAACACATTCATTTTGTTTAATGATGCATAGTTGTTCCTTGAAATATTCGTGGGTTGTTTTTTTTCCCCCTCAATATTATTTATATCATAAATACCGCTAACATATATTGTTTTTATTGGATAATTGCCACTTGTATTGATGTGAGCTTTCTCTACTGTTGCCATAGAAGTTTTTTCTTTCTCAACATGAGTCCCAGACAAGTTCTGTAAGAAGCAAAGAGGCGTCACTGGCTTGATTTCGTGAGGTGTTGAGGACTTGATTTCAATGAGAACTACAAGCCCTTACCCCTCTGGAAGGGGGAGAAAAAAGCACATTACTTTTATCTGCCACTAGCTGAAATGCATAAGACATTTTAATATGAAAGAAACAAATTATGCAGGTTGAGGGAAGCTAGACAAGTTAATTGCATCCTCCAGCTTGTAGCATCCATGTAGGTCCTAATTAACCAAACAACCTTCTTTTTGGAGGTTATGTTGTGAGAGCTGCTCTCACGTGATACTTTCAGTTGACTGCTTAAATAATTTGAAGCCTTCCGTATGAGTGGTTGGAGCTCACCCCATTTTCACCTGCAGATCTCCCCACTAAATATGAGGGCCACTAAAGTATCTGAGATGACAACAGTTTTCACAATGATATTCAAATATGAATATTCAATAAGGCCTTAGGTATACTTAAGAAGAATCACAGCAGAAACAGGGACCTGCTGTCTTTCTTTCCAGGGGACAGCAATCCCATCTAGAAGAGACCCCATGCAGTAAGTGTGCCTCATCTGTGAGCTCAACTAACCCTGGAAGGTGGCCTTGTAAAACATCAACTTTTCCTGCACACTCTCAGTTGTCACTTTCCTTTTCTGACATATTTAAGTAAAATTAATGTGCTAAATCTTTTTGCACTGGAAGTTGCTGTTACTTATTTTTCATGAGAAATTTAATGGAAGTTGAATGTGCTTTACTCAGTTAGCATAATGTCTGGAAAAGTCTCCTGTGCATAGCATATTTAATATTCCAGACCATACTGATCTGAGGTTTCTCACACACTGAGGTAACCCCAAAATCTCAAAAAACCTACATTGCTTTTATTTCTAGTAAAGTATATACAGAGTATTCTCAAGGAGTTTTGTTGCCCAGTGTGATTCATTTGGTCATCCTGTAGGACAAGATGAAACCAAGCTACACTATGCCTGTTACTGAGAAAATCATAGGGCTTGTTAAACTGAAGGATTCAATGCAGGAGTCATCAATTTTACCTTCCAACAAGTAATTAGCAAATAAGGGTGATATATTTAATAACATGTTTTAGATGTGAAAGAATAAATTAATTACTACAATGACAGCAATTTAAGGCAATGACTTATGTAATGAAATTTCCTTAACTACAGCTAAAGAACAGGTGGGTGTCTTGCTGCCTTTTCCTCTCTTTTCAGTTTTGCTGCTCAAAGATTTTATTCCCCCCTCAAAGGGGGATTTTATTTTGCATTTGCAAAACCAGAATTAAAAATTTGCCTGTAGTTACAGGCTAAACTTTGTTTCTTTCAGAAAAGGAACCTTTGAATGGTCTTCATTGCTGTTTTTGACATTCACATTACACTAGTCACCTTTTATTAAAGCTAAAAGTTGAACAATCTAAGCGGGTGGAAAAACCTCTTCAGAATCAATGAATCACCTAAAACATCTATGATCTTCTCCTCTGTGGTTTTGACTTTTTCTCTAACACAGAGGAACCTGAAGTTATTCATTTGTAAAAAGCAACTTATTAAAATGTAACATTGTAAATGCAATTTGCCACTCGGGAGAAAATCGAAGAGAAAGGAAACCAAGCACAAAGGAACACAAAGCCGTGATGGACTTCCTGAGCCATTAAAATCAAGCTCTCTGAAACTGCCTACACTGTTAAATGTTTTCCTTGATGGTGCTAATTTGCTGCAGAGATAATGGGGGTATAAGACCCTTTGGGGAGTACTTGTGTACTGGTATGGGCTACATAGAAGGACAGTGACCAGGAGCCTGAGGAAAGTGATTATCCCACTCTATCAGCATGGTGAGGTCACACCTCTGTCTGGTTTTGGGCACCCAATTCAAGAAAGAAGTGGTGAAGCAGCAGAAGCCTCTAGCAGATAGGTACCGAGATGCTCACAGGCTGAGAGCACGTGACCTGCAAGGAGAGGCTGGGGAGCTGGACTTCTTTGGTCTGATGAAGAGGAGACAAAGAGGTGAGCTAACAGCCGTCTACAACTACTGGAAAGGTAGTTACGAAGATACTGGAGCCAAATTCCACCAGGTAGTGCCAGATGACATAGCAGGGGACAGCAGTCACATACAGAGCTTGGGAAGTTCACACTGGGCATTAGGAAAATGTTTTCTCTAGGTGGCTAGTATAGGGCGGGAAGAGGTTGTTTGGGAAGGTTGTGGGATCTCCATCCTTGGAAGGTGTCAAGAGTTGTCTAGAATGAGCTACATCTGACCTTACCCTGTGTTGGCAATAGTCCTGCTTCAAGCAGAAGTTTGGACTAGACAAGATCCTCTCCAATCAATACTTCTGTGATTCTATATGGACATCCCCACTTGTGCTGCCCTGCCTTCACTGAACCTAACTGGAATGGTTTGTGAATGCAAAAGACTTGAAATGCATGCGTGCTTTCACAAGCTGCTCTTTAATATCAGGTTTTCACATCACAGTCTCAAAATATGTTTTTCAGCAAAATTCTGTTCCTGTTTTGTTCTAAATTCAATGCAGAATAAAAAGTGGTTTTGAAAAGCTGGTATGTAATGGAACCAACATCCTTCGGTTAACGTTCATCCTCTTGCCTTAGTAGTAGCTCTGGAATACTGGATTTCAGCATTTGCTTGCTGTGTTAGTGCTTGTGTTTTATTCCCCCTTTTCTTTGCATTATCATCTGACTTAGCCTGCAAGGTTTTTGTAGTAAATACTACTGGTTTACAAAGCATGAAGCAGAGTTATGTTGCTATAGAGATGTTTGCTATAATGGTAATACCTTATTATGTATTAAGATAATAGAATATTATACTCCCTGAGAGGAAGACACGTACAAATCTTGACAAAAGCAAGGTGCAGTGTAACATGAATATTTAAATGCAGGTGTAAAACATGCAAAATATCCAGCAACATCTGTTTCAGAAGAATTTTAGATATATACAGTGAGACAATGAACATAAAAAAAACCATGTTCTTGTAGATGCTATTTCAAAATTTATGTATGATGCACATTGATGTGATGCTCGTGGTGGCATGAAAGAAAAAAGTGAGAGAGGAAAAGAACAGAACTCAATCAATTGATCAATAACCAGCATCTGCAGTGAACCTCAAAATTTTAAAGAATCTCTGTGGATAGGTGAGCACCTTAGGATAGATACTGAAAAACTTGGATATCCTAAACTGGATGGTTAAGGACATGCGATGAAATGGCAGACAGCTCTATGAAATCAAAGACCTAGAACTGATATAGCAAAGGGTAGATGAGGACAGAAAACATCTTACTTTAATCTAAGTCTGCTCCAAGACAAGCCGTTCCTCCCAGCCTAGATTGCCAGCTTCAGCAGTCACCATGCCTAGTGACCTGTTTGAAGACTTGTTCTAGAAGGGAGGGCATGGTGGCAGTGTTAGGAAGCCTTACCCAAATCATCACACCAACAGGTCACACCATCCTACCTCACTGAATTTATCAGACTCACCCAAAAGTTAGAAGAGTAAGATCTTCAAAACCTGTACGTGTTTGTGAAGCAGATGAGCCTGGTTTTATTTACTGGCCCTGCTCCACTTTCCTGGAGTGCAGCACTCAGAAAAAAACTATGTGTTACCAGGTCACTATTACAGATTTTGGGCCATCGCTGCATATGTGAACTTAGGGGAAGATTCCTCTATTTTTGAAAGTTAGTTGTTTCACAGCACAAGACGTATTCAGATGGTCTTAAAATTAGCCTTGCAGGAACTGTCCCTTTCCCAAGGAGTAAAACAAAATCACTGATAATATTTTAGGTACAAAAAGGTACAGATAATTTTAACTACAATTACGAATTTGTGTGGATCCTCCAAACCACGAAACTATTGGCTTTCTTAGTGACCGCAATCAAGAGCAGAGGTTTTCATGATTGTCACCCCCTCATGAGTCTCGGGTGTCTGGCTCTTCAGCATGCCCATTTCCCTGCTAGCGAAGGTGACTCAGGCTGGGAAGCACTGGAGCAACACCACTGGGAAATTGTACTGCAACTGGAGGTTAGTAGCCTGTCATGGTTTAACTCCAGCCAGCAACCAAGCACCAGGCGGCCGCTCACTTACTCACCCACACCCAATGGGATGGGGGAGAGAATTGGGAAAAAAAGTAAAACTGGTGGGTTGAGATAAGAACGGTTTATCAGAACAGAAAGGAAGAAAATAATAATAATGATAATAATAACAATAATAAAATGACAATAATAATAATAATAATAATAATAAAAAAATTGGAATATACAAAACTAGTGATGCACAATGCAATTACTCACCACTTGCCAACCGATGCCCAGTTAGTTCCCAGCAATGATCTGCCCCCAGGGCAACTCCTCCCAGTTTATGTACTGGGCATGACATCACATGGTATGGAATGCACCATTGGCCAGTTTGAGTCAGCTGTCCTGGCTGGGTCTCCTCCCAGCTTCTTGTGCCCCTCCAGCCTTCCTGCTGGCTGGGCATGAGAAGCTGAAAAATCCTTGACTTTAGACTAAATATTCCTTAGCAACAACTGGAAACATCAGTGTGTTATCAACATTCTTCTCATACTGAATCTAAAACATAGCACTGTACTAGCTACCAGGAAGAAAATTAACTCCATCCCAGCTGAAACCAGGACATAGCCAGAGAACTCTAGTCCCCAAAAGGTGGCAGCCTCCCTGTTAGCAATGGTTTATTGCCTTCCCTATTCACCAGCCCAGTTCTGTTCAGTAGGTCTGTAAAAAGCGTGAAAGGCCGTAATTTCTTAATAAAAGTCAAGCAGCACAGTGTCAGACTATAAGCTCTTCAAAGCAAGGGCTTGGTCACACGATTGAGTGGTGATTCTGGCTGGGGCCATGCTTCTTACTGTAGTACAAATAATGAAAATATAAAACGTACAGTGCTGCCCAAATGGAGAGGCTAAGCACAATACAGATGCATTTTCACTTTCCAGATGAATGAGCTCTCTGTGCAAGAATCCAAACTGGATGTCAGTCCTGCTTTTTTTCTTGAACTTTGGGAGATCATCATATACATAACTTATGTTATTGCATAGCACATATTCCCTGCTTCTAGCAGTGCCATGTAAAATAACTGGAGGGCATTGTTCAGCTTAGGTCCTCTTCCATATAACTGCACATGAAGCAAATAGAATGGCAAATTGGCTCCTGTTCAAAAGTTTCCTAGCAACAAAACAGGTAATGCAGCAAGCAGCAAGTCAGGCTGTGTACTGTCAGCATCTGAAATGATGAGTTATACACAAAAAAGTGCTCTTTATATAACAGATACTTGTTCTAATACTGAATGGTGCCTGCAGGACTACTTTGTGAAAGTGAAGTCAGGAATACAAAAAGCTATGGCCCTCGAACTCTGTTAGTGCATTGTTATCCTCTTTAGTCAATAGTTTGCAATTTTTGGATAATAGGGGAAATTCAAGCTAGGAGGGGTAACAGCTGCTTGGTCCTTTGTTAATGTGTTTGCTACAAAGAGAGACATCCATATTGTTAATGGGGCTTGAAGGACAAATAGGTGTTATGAATATCTCTTTAAAGTCTAGTCAAATGCCATGCCAAAAAATTACCATTAAATCATGACCACAATTAATGTCCTGTTGTTCCGACTCAAATATTAAAAAAAATAGCTTTGCTTTGGAGCTTTGGAGATTTTTTTTTTTTTTTAAACTGGTGGTACTTTGGGAGCAGAGCTATCTGTTGCTTTTAGTTTGTCCAGCCCCAGCCCAGTAGGAGCCCTCTGGGCTAGGCTTAGCGTGCATTTTAGTCATCTAGTTGCCTTGGTGCCTTGGAAGTGCAGATTGTAAGAGGTCCTCCTAGTCACGTCCTGCCTCCTCCAGGCATTTTTCCTCTGCTGCAGATTGCCTTCACCTCCGCTGTGTGTAGCTACATGCTTGTACACCTGCCTGGCTCTCTGAAATCCCATCCATACATTTTCCTTCCATTTAAACAGCATCACGTGAAAGTCCGGTTCAGGAAGGTGCCACGGAGAGAGGCGAGTGGATATGACTGAGGAGGCAGTAAGGGTCCAGGAACAAGTGGCTTCAAATAAAGCAGGAAGGGTCTTAAACTGGCCATGCAACTGCAAAGTGCCCCAGAGCAGGAGCTGAACTGTCTCCAGGCACAGTGGCAGGAGCAGCACGGCTCCTGCAGACGGCTGTGGGGGCATTTTGCCCTTCCCATCTGTCCTTTGTGGACCCCGTGGATGAGTCCACCGGGCCTCGCTCTGCAGCTCTGGAGGCTGGCTGCTGCCCAGGCAGCTTGCTGTGTGGTCAGCCCATCCACACCACAGCTCTTTTTGTTTAATATTTAGTTTTTACTTCACCTCACCAACATCACTGATGGACAGTGCTTTAGGAAAACCAGACCTGAAGCACTTCTGTGAAGTGGGAAGGGAGTTCCCATGGCTATTTATCACCTTTTCTGACCACCTCATGTAACTACTTTGGAGAACTTTGTGATTAACTTTCAATATCATGCAGTGGCTCCTGCTTTTCCTTGTTTCATGTGTGAGATTAATTTTATATTGAATTTCCTGAAGTATTATTCACCTTCTAAGCCTTAGAGCAATCATGTTTCTTTTTATTAATCTCCATCCAACACTACTCACCACCCTCGAGCCCGGCGTTTCATAGTGATTCCACCATAAATACACCAGTTCCTTACACTCACACTGAAGCCATGTTTTGTTCCTGTCACGTTTTGCTGTACTTTGACTAAATAGGTGCACTTCTTTGTACGTTCATCTTTCTTGAGGTTTTTTTGTCTTTAGCACTCCCCCTTGAAGTCATTAGGATATGTTTTACGGAGGAGGAGACAACTTTGAAGAATACTTTAACTGCAAGGGAAAAAAACGTGAAGTTTCAGAGAATCAGAAAAACATCTGTAAGCAATGATGGGACTTTGGGTTACTCATAAAGGGAGGGAGATGTTGAGGCCACATATGCATGGTCTGCCAGGGCTGTGATTCTGTGCTGGGACTTTGTCCCAAGCCCCAGGGAACTGCGGCAACTGAGGTTTGGGGATTTTGTGTGAGTGTTGGATATGCCAAGGAGTTTCTAGCTATTGACTATACAGGGGGAGCAGGGACACTAAGGCAACAGTCTTTTGTGCCTAACAGTGGGGTCACATGAGTACCTCTCTCCTGGCTTATGAAGGCACTGACTTGACAACCAGGGCAGTGACGATGCTTAATCGCACAAATAATTAACATCGTCCGCTCATGCTTGAGAAGACAACAGCCTGTAGCATGACATGTCCCCAGGGTGACTTGTCTCCTGGTGAGACTCCTCATTGAAAGGGGACTCCTGGTGTTCCATCTGCAGCCCAGTCCTTCATACTGTTCCCCTTTGTGTAGCCAGATGGGCTTCTCTCACACCAGTCCCATAGAAAGTTGAGAGGTTTGCAATGAGTTTATAAATAGAGAAATATGTTCACTCCCTTGCAATTTCAGATGGTGAGTTTGCAGGTGGAATGAGCTTTGGGCTCAGTATTTTTGTGACAACTGTGTTATAAAGCATTAGAAATCCAGCTCCAAACATCAGCAAAAATACCAGGGTTTCTAGCTGTAGCAGATAATAGTCCTGCCCAATCAAGGAAAAAAAGAACAATCAGAAATGCAACTGCTTCCTAAAAATGGCATAATGAAGCCACAGCATCAAAGAAAAGTCCTTTAGCAGCTTTAAATGCTACTAAGTGCTGAAATGGCAATTTCTTACTGACAGCGATACCGATTTAGAAATATAAGCACATTGTAAAATAACGGATTTTGACTATGGAATCAGTCAGCTGTATCCTAATGGTATTTTGTCCTTTATTCTTCAAATCAACTAGCATTCACACATGTGCCCTCAGGAGACAGCAAGCAATTTCAGACTTCTACGTTTCTGCAGATTTTGCACACAGCTCTTTATTGCAGGGAAAGAGGGGTCATGCTTTAAGCAGTTCATACCGAAAATGTTACTGAATACACACACAGCAGCTAATAGTACAGTTATCAGCTTTGGGAAGGCTCAGGTATGTCACATTGGAGAACGTGGGTCTTGTGAATGGCTCTGATTCTCTAGCAGACTAGTTTCTTTTGAATCAATCAACCTTAAAATATTAAAAAAAGTCAAAATTCCCACCTCTATGTTTTTCAGGGTCAATCCTACATGTTCAACAAGAATGGCCACAGTGAGGGTCTGGCTACCAGGAGACAGAGTCAGTCTCTGGAGGGCAAAATAAGCTAGTGGGCACAGTGCGTTCTGGGGACAAGTGGGAAGGGTTAGGCCAGTCAGTGAACTTTAGGTGTTTGCTGAGGTAGATTGAAATAAAGGCACTTTCCTCTGACAGACCTGTGAGCCTATTGCTCAGCGTTGCAACTACTACCACCAGTCCTCTTGTTACTACTCTCACCTCCTTCCCAATCTGAAACTTTCCCGCACAGTGTCTGGGCTACAGGTACCTGCTGTCCTGCTCCATGATGTCCACCAGTGAAGAGTACAAACTACAGTCCAGAGAGGGGAAAAAACAGCTTTTTAACTCTGTGGTTCACATGCACGTAAGTGTTACTTAGAAAAGAAGTCAGAGTTGCAACTTCCAGTGATGCTATAGGAAAGAAACCAAAGCATCGGGAAGACCCTAGGTCGCTGTGGTCCATGCTGAGGTCAAATGAAGCGGGGTGGTGGTGGTGGTGGGTCAAGTCAATCTGACAAAAACTCAGGAGTGTTCAGTAATCCAAGCACAGGATGGCAATGGGCAGACATGGTACTTACACTAAGGAGATCGCCAGCCTTTGCACAGTGATGAAATTTTGGTAAAGGATGACATTAAACACACCAAAGGAGACTTGAAGTGTGAAGGACACATAGTGGCTGATAAGAAAGAGGGTTCCCCATTCAGCAATGTTTGGGGTTTATCATCCACTGTCAGCTTACACAAGAAGATAAAAATCTCAAAGATATTCTTGAGATGAATGTTTTCAGTTGAATAAAACTGGATTTAAGCCAAATCGTTGGTTTGAACATATCAAAACATCTTCTTTAAATTTTAATGGGTTTTAAATAGTAGATTGTTCATATAAATCAACTGTGTTGCATAAACAAGTCATTCTCAAGTGGAAAATTAAAATTTTCCTTTGAAAAAGGGTCAATACATTGTATTCTGACATTTTCTCCATTTTGTTAGGTTGCAGGATTGTCATGAATGATTTAGGTTTCAGTAAATGTACATTTTGCTATGAAAAAAATCATAGTTGAGAAATTGCTAGTCACATCCAGAGACAATTATACAACCACCATACTAAAACATGACACATTATCATTTTATGAGAGAAATTAAAAGCCAGAGGCAAACAGACAGTACCAGATTATAATGTAGGAATTTTAGTATTAGAAGGCAGTGTGGGACCCTTTTCAGCATATTGATGAAGATCAGCATATGCTAATCATATACTAGACCCATAGAGAGGGAATGTGGAGCTATGTTCAAGGCTGTATAACCTGTCAGATGCAAGATTCACTCTTATCTTAGAAAAGACTTCATGGCTAATTAAATCCAAGCTGCAGTGCAGGGAGTTAGCAGGTGAAGAGGACTGGTGAACTGGAAGAAGAGAATGTATGAAATTAAATGCCACAGCTTCCTACCAACCCTGACTCTGATGGGATCAGATTTACAATTTTAAGAACAGACACCAAGGGTGCAAAGCTGTCAATAAAATGATCATCTGGATATTGTATAATCTATAATGATGTTATTTTCAGGGGCATTGCTCAGGAGGGAATCGCATCCTTTTAATAACACACTATGTTAGTTCACTATATACATGCTATATTCTACCGTATTTACATATTTACATTTATGTATTGAAGCTACACATATTTGAAATTAATACTGACTTCAAGGAAGTGCATATCTGCAATGAGATTTAAATTATTTCAAAATAAACATATAGCTGAAATGAAAGCCTTAGAACTTATTGTAATGGGAAGAGAAGTCCTTCACATATAAACTATAATGAATTATAAAAATTCAAGATTCTTCCTCCTCTAACAATTGCTTTCAACTTTCTTCTAGAAGGACCAAATCTGCAATTTAATTCACTTGCTGTGGCAATTCAATTCAGTTGCCGTGGCATTTCAGTACCTGGCAACTAAAAACTAAAAATAAGGATTTCATTTATTAACACAAATTTGGCACAAAGCTATCTGCAAAAATCAGTGTGTTTGCTCTATAACACCTTTTTTTAAAAATTTTGTTTGCAATGCAGCGTGGTGTGAGTAGCAACAGTCCATTCCCCTTTGTTTCTCTTTTTGTTATCTTCCCTCTCCCCACTGAAAAAGAAGAAAGTGAGGTGAAAGGCAGAAGCAGATCTTTCCCTTCACAAGTTTGGAGAATTTCATGTTTCACTTAGTTTTGGGTTTTTTTTTTTCCTTGCCACTAAAAAGATTGGATCCAAAATAAAATTCTGTCCAAAGGTTCTGGGAAAATGCCTTCCTACTCTTATTAGTTTTAGCTGAAAGGTCCCTATCATAGCACAAGCTTACTTCTTTAGTAACATCACTTTGTAACTTGATAACACTTGCTTATGGCTTTTCCAACGCACTGGTTGCTAATTTATTCTCTTAATTTTCTGCCTCTATTCTGCCTTTGTTGTTTAACCTCTTCTGGCCTAAGAAAACAAAAACATAATTGACATTTTGCAAACAGTGCATTTAAGGTTTTATTAAATACCCCTTTGACCATCTGTTTTCCAGTTCATGGAATACAGCTGTCCCTGAATGTGCATGTAAATACCATCAGCACTTACAGGAGCTATTATGTACATCTGGGAAAAAGACATTCTTTCCTGCATTCTTCTCCTCTGAGCATTAGTGCCATGTATTCCATTGTGCTGAGGAGGTCAGAGGTTGTAACACTCAAAAGGAAGTTTTTTCCTAGTAGAGGTGAGTAGCCCATCTTCCAACCAATGCTTTACTATTTCCAATTTTCGTATTTCTTCATCTAGTTGAGAAACTTTGTGACATTAACAATACAGGCATCTTTGCAGTTAATTCAGCACTTCAAAACAAATGTGTTTATACTGTTTTCAGGACCTGATTAGGACAAGGAAGCCTACACAGCTGAATTACAGCAGAAATCATTGCCGCAGTCAAGTAAGGGATGGTCTCACCAGGACAGAACTCTGTGATTGTCAAATCCTTCCATCCTTGGCCCCTAAAGTGTTACATATAAGATGAAATAGTACAGCTATACAAACAAAAAACTTCTAAAATGGTAGTAACAATGAATGAACCTGAAGAAGTGACTCCCTGAATTATTTGAAAGGTTACTGAGGTGGAATGATCTTTTGAAGCAACCTTGGTTTTTTGTCTTGGGAATACCTCATTCTCTGTACTCTTTCAAATATGCTGTTTTTCATACTGGTATCCTTCCACAGTGGCCTCTGGCTCTGCATCTCCTCGCTGTCGCCACATTGTCTGGCTGGACCAGGTGCTGGAAGCAGTTGAACTCATTTGGCAAGTTCCAGCAGACACAGAAGATTATTCACTCCAGAGGATGCATACAGCATGTGTGACCTCCAGAGTCCATGGGATTTAAGAGGCTGGGTTTGCCTTTCAGAAATATGCTACATACAGAAGGAGGTTTTAACAGGAAAGCCGCTGAGGAATGCAAAGCTTGATGCAAGGAACAGCAATAACAAAGCAAAGAGACTGGCAGATTTGCTGGGTTTTCCAAAATTAAGAGAACACATTTAGGATACAGGTGGTGAATAAATGAAACTCTCCCAAGAGGCAGAACTCCTGCAGGTTCCTTGAAACTAAATCAAGGCAGATTTGTCTCATTAATTCTTGTTAGTGGCTGGTTACAGAGTGATTGAACAGGAAAATGTTAATGGTAACAATGGCTGACTTTGCACTAAACATAGTTGAAAGTTAATGCTGCTTAAGGAACTGGTTCATGCACTTAAAATTAAGACTAAAGTTATAGCATTTTTAAATCAGGTGAGATTTCTTCTGATAGTCTTAAGTTCTTTTACATCTTAACTGACTAATTCTAATCAAAAGGATATTGCTTTCTTTTGATGACGGAAAAGAAGGAAGGCATTCCCTGTCTACTAACTTACTTGAATTTGCATCATTATTTCCCCTTGGTTAATCTGACTGTTCTTTACTTAATTTGCATGTCCATTAGTTCCTGCACCTTCTTTGCAGAATCTTTTGAACCTGATGGCCAATTTCAACTAGCTGTGGCAGCAGGATTAAAGATAATCAGGTTCCTAAGGGGTCTGTGAAAATTGGTAGTGCTTACACTGTGATAGCCGTGTGAGATCCCTAGGCAGGCTTACACTGCACTTGCTTACCCCGGGGCGGGCCTTTCACCATGCTGTGCACTGCCTGGTCAGGCAGTAATGCCCCACTTTGGAGAGGCAATCGTAGGCACCACCACTTGCTCAGTTCAGTAGTGAAGCAACAAGAGGAATCTGAGGTGCTGCGAAGGGCGTAGAGAAAGCGGGAAGGGGGGGAAAGCAAGGTTTGTGGTGGTAAGGGTGTGTGCAAGGACGTAGGACACACACATACAAATAAGAGACTTTGTTCTAGTAAACGCACAGCAACTGGAATAACCTGGTTTGCTCTGGACACAGTATTGCAAATGAATTTCAAAATGTAAAATAGCATATGTAAGAAAAGCATGTCTGAGTATCTGCAACACACGCATAACTCATGTTCCCAGTTATTGTTCTTTTCTCTTATTGCCTCTTCCAAAGCCCTTTTCAGTATAGATTAATGTCACTGAATTAGCTTATCCAAAAGTAGAGTGAAATGCAGCAGGAGTATAACAGCTAGCAGCAAATAAGACCAAAAGAACTTGGATTTAGGAGCTTCTTGGTGAAACGGCAAAGCTAGTCAGAAACACACAAAGAGTCTTCATAGAAATCTCCTGCAATTTCAGAGATAATGCTTTGTGTAACTATTATCTATTTATAAAACCTGTGGTATCATGAGAATAGTAAACATTTATCCAGGATTTCATGATGTAAATTCAGGGAATTCAACTCTTCCTGACTGGGTTCGACAATGGTTGGTGTTAAAATCTCCTCAGCTGTTGAACAAAGAGCATAGAAAATATTGATGTTCATCAGCTCTCAAAGGCTTCTTCCTTGCACAGCTGATTAGAGATCAGAAGTAGAACCAGAGCCCCAGGGTCACACTTGGATTCAAGGAGTTTCCTCATGTCCCCAACCTCTTACATTCAAAGACAGGATCTGAAGATATATTTCAGGCTCCTTTCTCATTTTTCAAGCTTGAAAAGCTGATAGCTGAATCTGGGCCCACTGGAGCACTGCACACTCCATGGTCTAATTGCCTCACATCTAATTAGTTCCTTCTGAAGCAGTTGTTGCCTTACAAATAAAGGGTATGAACCAACTCCTTTTTAATACAGTTATATGAATCAAAAGGTATTAACGAATTAACTCCACTGTGTAGGAGAGCTGTAGTTTACATATTATTGCCATTTATTTCCTTTTCTCAGAAGATACAACTGATTACTTTTTAATTGCATGTCATGCTTTCTTTTTGGAGGTTTTTTTTACTGTCAGTCACATTCTCTTGGTCTACCAGCAGAGTGTGCTGACTCACAAGAACAGTATTTTTCAAGTAAAGGTAGGACTGAAAGGAAATTTGAAACAGAAAAGAAATTTTAGGATAGTAAAAGGAAAAAATAAAAACCTGTCTTTAGGACCACATTTTGTTCCCCACTTTTTATCTCTGGTGGCCTTAGAAATTCTATTTTTATGAGTCACCCAAACTGACTGGATGATGATAAAACTCAGAGTTGATCATCTTAACTTTTAAATCTGAATATAAATGTCAGGGTAAATGGAAAAGAAATAAGCCTTAGATATTTGGAACTCACTCCAAATATTTCTCAGATTTTGTTCCCTGGGAGTGTTTTATTCCAAAGTTTCTAAATTTTGCTCCAGAACTGTTTGGAAATGCTCCATTAGTTCTTTATTCCATGGTGTGAAGATATATGATTACAGTTCAAATACAAACCGCTAATGACTTTGCTATTTAATGCTAATTGAAATAAGTTACTTCCTGCTTTCAGATAACCTCCTCTTGACTAAATTTCATTTTCTCTGTGGTAGCCTCAGGAATTTTTGTGGTAGGGCAGACCTCTGTAGAGAGCTGCAGAGTGCAGCAGAGCACAGCTAGCCTTGCTGTGTGAATGTGAAGTTTGGGAGGCTGGGCAGAAGCTAGTTAGAGAGATGTTGCCACCTCAGTGACAAAGCTTTAGTTAGAAATATTATACATTGACTAGCCAGTGTAGAACTGGATGCAGGGAAAACCTCAGGCTGCAACAGCAGCTGGGTTGAAATCTTATCTGCCCTGCACTGGAAGTTAAGGGTTTTTTTTCTGCTTTATGGTGATCCCTTTGCAAGTGTTTCCTAAGTTTGGAGCTTTCTAAATGTATCCATGGAAGCTTCATATTATTTTCTGGAACCAATAAATAAGACTAGCACCTGCAGTCAATTATGATTTTATGGAGCTGTTTTCTCTCAACTGTTTCTACCTACCTGAGTACTGGAATCTTCTTGGTCCTAAGTTAAAAGGTGTGGGCTGTCTTCTGCAGCTAAGCAGCTTCAAGCTTAACCACCAATGGTTTCTCCTCTACTGCTTCTAGGCAACAGCTGACTCCAAAGAAAAATCAGCACAGTTACAGCCCACACAATGCACACACCCACACACCGAATATGAGAGGCTTGCTTGAGGGTTTTCAAAACATGGAAAAGAAAGCTAAGTGACTTGAGAAAGAATTTGAATTGCAGATTATCTGAGCTTATTGACTGTTTCAAATAATTTTCTCTTCCTAAAAATCTGAACAGTGACTGTGAATAACAAGTTTCAGAATACTATCCCAAGATGAATTTTTAAACTTTTAGATATCCGAAGATATAGTTGAAGTATCAAAGATGCTTCTCACAAGCATGTATGTACCAATGATCTTCTTTAGGCTCCAGGTTGTCATTGGACAAGCAGCCCCAGACATTAGCCCTTGACATCTGCTTATATCGGCCAAGACTTATTCCACCTAACTGAGGAACGGTGGCACCCCATTTTCTTTTAATCCGGAGGTGTCATAAGTCTCATTCACAATGTATGTTACACAGGGGACAAAAGTTAGGGTTTAACTTCTAAAGCAGCTTGCACTTAACCTGACAGGGCTTGAATTTGAGGCCCTTCACCTGACCATATATTGACTTTAGGACAGGCACTGAGGCAATACAACTTGTGCTTAGCTAGACTATACAAAATGACTGCATTAATATAAGAACGGTGAACCTTATTATACCTGAAGATTGTTCCTGGCGCATTCTAGGCTGCTTTTGCTATGAGCGGTCCCTGATCTTCTACTAAAAAAATTTGCCCTTGGGCAATATTTAGTCCTGAATATTACCGGTACGCTTTAGAAGTTGTTAAATGACTATGGAAGCAGGTAGATGTAAAGCAGTAACCAGATGTTCCCTTAGGGTTATGCAAGGGGGAAAATGTTAAGGAACACCAGGAAGGGATTGCTTGCTAGTTGCAATTCCTTAGCTGCAACCGGTGATACAATCAGAACATTACTAGCTTAGTCTGTGGCCCTCTAATTCATGAATCAGTTGGGTAGCAGAAAGAATACCTAGATGACACAGCTGGTCTCCATCCTGATTTATTTATCAGCTATATTGGTTGATACATCAGCAGTAGTTTTGCTAACTGCCTTGATTTCTCTGTTTGATAGCTGTCATACACAAAATGACAGCTAAGGGTCATACACAAAACATGAACAAATCCATGTGGAACACATGGTTTGGTGTCATGGTTTAACTCCAGCCAGCAGCTAAGAACCATACAGCTGCTCGCTCCCTCCCTCCCCACCCAGCGGGATGGGGGAGAGTGGCAGATAAAAAGTAAAACTTGTGGGTTGAGATAAAGACAGTTTAATAGGAGACAAAGAAAATAAAAATTATAATAATAATAAAAAATGTACAATAATAATAATAAAAGAATTGGAATATACAAAACTAGTGATGCACAATGTAATTGCTTATCACTCGCCGACTGACACTCAGCTAGTCCCTGAATGGTGATCCCTCTCAGCCCCACTTCCCCCCCAGTTTATATACTAGACATGACATCACATGGTATGGAATATCCCTGTGGTCAGTTTGGGTCAGCTGTCCTGGCTGGGTCCCCTCCCAGCTTCTTGTGCCCCTCCAGCCTTCTTGCTGGCTGGGCATGAGAAGCTGAAAAATCCTTGACTTAGTCTAAGTGCTATTTAGCAACAAATGAAAACATCAGAGTGTTATCAACATAATTCTCATACTGAATCCAAAACATAACACTATACCAGATACTAGGAATAAAATTAGCTCTATCCCAGCTGAAACCAGGACATTTGGATGTGTTCCAAACTTACCTTGGGACATCCAGAGCTTGGGTGGGCTGAAATATTGGGTGAAATACCCTTTAGACATGCATCTTTCTCTCCATCACCTATAGAGGTGGATAAGGTTATAACTTAAGTATCCTGACTAGACACATAAAGTTGTGAGGGCTGAATCAAGGCAGAATCTAGGTGGTCTTCCCCTTCCATATGCAAAGGATTCACTGGCATTGCTGCATGGGGCTTGGCTAGAGGCATATAGTCATAACTCAATCTCAAACACCACCAAAACTTTAAGTACTGTTCATGCATGTCTGCATAACTTCTGTCTAATTTTCAGGCTAAAACCAAAAGCAATAACCAGTTTAAGAACAGCATCTTTAATGATATGTTATGCACACTTGAAAATATGGATTTTTATTGGAAATGTCACACATTGCAGAATCTGTCAGGACCCTGAGGGCCTGAGTTGTGTAGTTTCTGTGTTGAACCAGAAGCACAAATGATGAAGTCCTGACTCATGTGGGATCAATCCTCTGTATTTTCCCTCTTTGCTATCTGCAACTGAAACTTTCATTTCTTTCAGCAAATATATTGGCTGGCTCAAGGCGTGCCTGAAGTTCTGGGGAGGAAACCATCAACAAATGTCACATTACATTTCTGTAGGAAAACACTAAAGAAAGACATCAGGCTATAGCCACTGCTGCTGCTATGACACACCATCCCTGTCAAGTGATGGAGGACAGGTCAAAATACAGTTCAGTCTTTCCATCCAGGTATTGGGTATAACAAACCCTGCTTGAAAAACACTCAATTTTCAGACCTGGGAACACATGTTAAAACATATTGTTATTGCTGAGGTGACTGAGAAGATATTTGTATTCACCACTTGTTTTGCAATTGTTCTCTTCATTTTTTGTTTTTGTTTTGTCTTTTATTTTTATTTTAAATGAGTACTAACATCACACAGAAAAGCCATCGCTTCTGACAATAAGCTACACACTATTCCTGTCACACTGTGCTGATTTTACGTGCTTAGATGAAAAGAGCCATAATTAGTCAGACCTTACTTTTTTGGCATGTCTCCTGGTAGACTAGGGTGAAAGCATCCCATTAATGTGGCCTGATTCAGAAGGCTTCAGGTGATGCAGATAGTAATCTCATGGCATCTTCCTTGTCCATATCTCAATCTATATAACTAATGCCTACTGAGCAGATTTCATATGAGATGAACCTTGTTTGCTTTCATTTATAGGGTTCTATTTTTATTTTGTTTGCCATAGTTCTTTAGATCTGTTCGGTAGTCAAACACAGATTATTTAAAGACAAACCCTTATTAACAACAATAATGTTAAAAAGATTTGGTTAACTACAGTCACTGACTGTGAGATGACTGTTCTCTTCAGAACAAAAGGTAGTAAAATAAAGAGGGTGTTCCAAAATCAGATCTTTCCTATACTCAGCCTATAAGTGAAAGCAGTAGAAATACATAAACTGACAAGAATTCAGTTCACCCACTAAATTTTAAATTATGTCCTAGGGGAAGAATCAATTCAGTCAGGAGCTCTACATTGCTGCAACTTCTGCTTCAGAAAGTATAAAATACTATTTTTTCCAGACATTCACTGGAATAGAAGTCAGTTTTAGAGTAGCAGAGTTCTTGTGTTCATGTTTGGAAACTAGTCCAAAAATTTGCAACAGCCACAGTTTTGGTGGGAAGGGAAAAAAGAAATTCAAGACCTTAAGAAGGGATGAATGAGAGCAACCAGTGTTATGCTGACATGAAAATAAGAGTGGAGGATGCATTAGCCTAAAAGGGGACAGTGTAGATAGCAACACTAAGTGCACAACAATCCTCAGAAAATGTATTTTTTGAATGGAGTGTGACAGCAATGGCTGGGAAACTTCACAGTTAGTAACTGAACAAGAGGTCAGCTTCTGGAATGGAGGTCTTGGAAATTAGCGCAGGAGCCTTTATATGGTATCACCATATAACATCAGTGAGTGTGACTACAACAGAAAGCCCCCACGAGTGAGAAACTAGGCAAAGCAAGCAGGCTCCCACTGAGACGCTAATTCTAGGCATGGGCTTTATCACTATCGAGGAGTACTTGTCTTCACGAACCTCTGTGAGATTTAGCTGATTTGTCCTCCTGAAGTTGCTAATGAATACTGAGCCACAGTTTAGCTGGATAGCTGGGAGAGAAATGCTAGTTATAAGAAATGTAAATTTAGGTCTCCTTAGTCTATCTCCTTTCTCCCAAAGTGCTAGTTTTGTGCAAAATATTCAGTAAGCTTGTCCTTTTCTAGCCATAGGGAAGAGCTCATCTGAGTTGCTCTGTTCAGACCCTCCCATTTTACCCTTCTCACTCTGTTGCGTCAGCTACATTGTTCTGCTCAATATTTCCCTTTTCTGTCCTACAATAGTTTTGTTCTTCTCTTCCTTAGCCCCACTAGCCACTTCCTTGTCAGCTTAGCATTGCTGTGCCCAAGATCATTCATACCTCACCCTATTTCCCTGTTTTTTCATGTGCCCATAAAAAATAATTCTTTTTATACAGCACTTATATGAAACAAGATTTCTCCAAGCCTACTCTGAATCTTTGAAAATATCAAAAGGTCGATACCAAAAATTATCAGTAATTTTAAAAGGATAAGTGAAATATTACCAGCCTTTTTATGCTTCTAGTTTGGATGGCTGAAAGATCTGTCAGATTCACCCGAAGTCCTTTGGCAGGAATCCTGAAGAACAGCATCCCAGTCTGAAGTCTTGTGGCTTTTGTGGGAAAGAATCAGTGAAACCAAAATAGGAATATTGACATCAGTGCCATAAATTCACAGCAGTAATGTGCCCATTCTGAACACTAAGCATGCCAGCCCTTGATGTCTTAAATCAGAGCTTGCTAACAGTGCACTGAGGGGAAGTTATGGATGGTTCCTTTTCCAAAGCAAAGGCGGGGTTGGGACCATTCCCCTGAGAAAGTTGGTATGTGAGGTTTCTACAATATTTCTAAGGAGTGAATGGCTTATCTTTGGAAAGAACCAGATTCTCTCAGGTGGCAGAAATAAAAAAAAATAATATTCTCGCAGGGGAAAGAGGCTAGCATAAATCTGGGAAGCAGCCAAGCCATGTTTTCCTACCTGGAAAGGCCCAAAGGTCCTCCTCTGTACCACCTCAGCAAGCATTGGGGGTCCTCACTCAATGTTTATTCTCTAAAGTGGCCAAATCACTTCAAAGCCCAGTTTATCTACAAACATTACAACTTTGCACAAACTTAAAGTACATTTATGGCTTGGCCGCTAATGAGTTTGAATGTATATATGCAGTGTTCATTGACAAATTTTCCCCAAAATGCTGATGCTATGAAGTTCCAAATAGTGGCAAGTCTTATTAGAATTTATTACCTTTTAAATTAAAAAAAGTCTCAAAAGTGCTTGCTATGCTATACATAGGCAATTTTTTCTGGAGAAAAAGAATTTCTTTGGACACAAGACTGAATTCTGATGGGTAGAGAGAGGACAGTCCTGGGAAATAAGAATTATATCCATAAATGAAGCATTAGAGCATTAAGAACAGAATGAGAATGATGGCTCACTTTGATGAATGCTCTTGTGGCTTTTGTAGATAATCACTTCTCCTACCCTTCCACCAATTCCCTTTCTTTGAATTCAAAACAGGACTAAAACCTCTTCTCTCTCAATTCCTTTGCTCAGCAAGCAGGAAAAATACAAGCAGCTGTGCAGGCTGCTGTTCTGGGATGTGAGCTTGCCAGGGTTCAGGTTAGCTGAGGAACAAAACAGCCCACATGTGCAACACTACAGGCCTTTAGTTGACTTTAATTGCCAGATAGGTATTAATTCTTTTAGTGGAAAGCATACCCAGCATCATCTGTGCTACAGCCTGGCTATTGGAATGGACTCTTTCCTCCCTCATCCTTTCTACTCTGCTAGAAACTGGCATACCCCTAAAAAAAATGAGAGCGGGAACTGCATCACTGATATGTAAGAGGTAAGGATAAACGAGGCAGCCCTTTACCTGTTAATTTATGTCCTGCAGTTGTACCTCAAAGCCATTATGGAAGCGATGGCCCAGTTTTTCTGCATACTCAGGGTGCTAATACTGAATCTCAGTCCCTTTATATAAAGAGTTTACAATCAAAATAGGTAAGATAGATAGAACAAATACTATTATTTTCTCCATTTTGCCATAAGGAGGTACACTGTCTCCTGAAAAATGGCGTTGCAGCCTATGCTGGGGTCAGCTAAATCTGCATCTCTCCATATTGCAGCAGATGCAAGCTACAGCCTTGCCCCAGTGGCAGGTGCCAGTAGTGTCACCACAACATGGGAGAACAAAGAAGCTTTGTCAGATGAAATTACAAGAACTTAGGTTTTTCTAAAATTGGGTATGTGACACCAAGATACCAATACTGCAAATAATTCAGAAATGTGCCCATAATAAGTATATTACAGATTTGAAAAGCATATGAGGCTAATATTTTTCTTTATACATATATCTGTTACCTTATCACTTCCAGATTTGAATGTTCCTAATGGACTTCTTCCCAGTACACAACCTGTCAAGCAGCCAAAACCATAATTACTTATCAAAAAATGGTAACCTTCTGCACCATGTATCTTCCTGTTTAAATGTCTCCTTGAATCCACATGCTTCATCCAGTTTACATAAGCTCTTGCATAACTTCACAAAACAACTTATGCATTCCTTCCTCTGTTTTCGTGAGGTCCGAGAGTTTCCTTATTTTTTCAGTAATCATTGAGGCTAAATTATGACAGCTTGGTTTTAGTTTTTCATATTTATTTGTTTATTTATTTTCCTCTTTAATGGCCAGACCTTGCCAATTTATTGTAAAGGAAATGGGAAAATAAACATATTTCTGCCTCCTTCCTGGAAACTTTATTCCAGCTACTTTGTAATAATAAAGTGTCCTGATAGAAAGGTGCCAGAAATACTACAAGTTATCAGCAGTGGAAAGACATGACCTTCAGATGGCAGATAGAGATATTTCACAGTATTCTTCCAAATAAAAATACTGAGTGTTGAACGGGAAACTGCAATGCTCGGAGCCCTACCAAAAACTAATGTGACAATTTCCAGACTTATTTTCAGTCCACTGCCAAACAACTGTCATGTCTGTTATACTGTATCCTGTTAAATTTATATCGAAGATATTGAAACAGCAATTCTACATTTGGAATACCTTGGCTATTAGCTGACCTTTAGATTAAACTGCAGCAGCAGCAATTTTTAAGGTAATACTGGAGACACAGTGCAAGCTTATTGGACTGGCGCACTGGGAGTCTTTCCCCAGGATGCCCCCATCAGCCCGGTGCAATCATATCTCAGAGGTCAGTCAGTAAAAGCCTTAAGTCTTAATTAAAGGGGTGCAGGTTTTTTTCCTTCAATCTTATAAATGTAGACTTTGATGAACTCTCTTGGAAGAATAAACACATTTCTGAGAACACTTTGCCTTCACTGTGTAAGGGAGGATATTCTGAGACACTACATTTTGGCCTTTTTAATGACAGGCGAGAAAGATACAATAACTGCACTGGTGAGAGCTGCATGACATAATAATTACCCATCTGAAAATGAGCAGCACATTCTCAGTAGCTGAGAAGAGATCCACCTAATGTGCCCTACTCTAATTTTTATTGGCAAACTCTGGGAAAAAAAATGTGGGTATTACTTGAGTGTAGACTGCAACTGCCTTTATTATGAATCTTGCCTCAAGAGGCTTATAAGTAAAAATGAGTGTCTGGAATCACACAGGGAACATACTGCAGCACAGAAGTAAGTTAGATACCAAGTTTGGTACTACTTGAAGCTCCCAAGCTATATTTTGGAGTGTAATGTAAAACTGATGAAGATTGACTGCTGGTGTTCTGTGATGGGCAACCTGTCCTTCAATCTGCCAGATAGTGAGTCCTGCAAACCCCCATTTTTATCAGTATCTAAGATGAGAACAGGCAGAGGAAGGAAGTTCTGTCCCTCTTACACGGCTGTCTCTGTCTATCCATTCCTCCGTTTAGCAATTAACACCGCAGTTCTTATCTCTCTCACTTTTCCTGTTATTGATCACTTCTTGCAAAGCTTGGGGGCCAAAAGTTAGGCTCTGGCAGTGGAACAACTCCTCAGCTAATTCAGATTTTCCTCCTTATTCTCAGCAACTCTGAGGGATGGCTGATGGTGAATAGCACTGACCAATCTGAACCCATACAGGCTCAGTCTCAGACCGTCACCAACCAGCTGCCATGTCTGTATTACAGTATTTGCTGTGCACAAGGCAAGATGAGAGACTAGAATTCCCCAGCCCTGTTAAGAGATACTTGAGAGGACACATGATACAGGTCTACAAGCCACATGTAATGTGACGAACATGACTAGGGAACAGTTGTTTTTTGTCCATCATAATATATGAGCTCAGTAGCCTCAAATGAAAATATCAGGCATCAGGCTCAAAACATAGTCTTTTTTCACAGACAATATAAGCTGTGGATCACTTTGTGAATTCCAGACATTGACTGAATTAAACCCAAGACACATTAATGGAGGAACAAACTATCAAGGAGTATTAAATTCAATGATATCATTTCTACTTTAGAATCTGTAGATGTTACAAGACTATGTACCGTTTTTACTGTCTTCCCCGGACATCAGATTTGGCCACATTCCAAGTCTTTATTACTTTCATCTGTTTTCATTTCTACATAGAAATGTTTCTAAGAATAAGTTTTAAAGAAGTCATTATCAACACCTTTAACATTATTATAATTATTAATGAGAATTAAAGTTGCAGAGCACCCTTCAAGTAAGTTCCTCAGTCACCTTTTCTTTCATTATTGGGTTTATACAAGGAGTTTGTGAAATAATGCATCTTTTACATTGAAAAAATATACCAATTATCATGTCAATGGCAATGTTTGTTTTTTTAGCAACGTTATTTTTCAATAATCTATTAAATTGTAACACGATGTTCAAAGAATATAAAAATTATTAAATCCAAATGAAAATTCTTATTATTCCTTTGAATAAAAAAATGACTATTTGTTTATTGTGATTGTGCAGTTATCTCTTTATTAATGGTAATATCTTGGCTTCTTTGAAGTAAGTAACAATAAACAAAGCAGCTTTTTCCTGTAACTGTTCTCATCATTTACCTTGCAATACAAAATCACCTTTTCGATTCAGACCTGTTATTCATGGTTTACAATCAGGCAGCAGAAGTCAGAATTAACCTCTATTTTATTATTTTGGTCATGTTACTAAATATAATGCAAAGGTGAAAAGCCAGCTTTTTTTGATTGAATGATTCAAGAGTACAAATGTTATAAGCAGATGTTACCTTTTGCACAAGACAAAAGCTAAAGGCCTTTTTTAACATGTTAAGATAATGTAGACTGAATTAATGTCCATAGGAAGGGTGGGAGTTTTTTTCTCAAGTTATCCTTATATGCTAATTTGAATTGAACTGTACATTTATTCACCTTTAGGAGAATCTTACTGTGTAAGCTTTTCCAGTAATGGCTGGAATTGCTTGCTCCACAAGCACCATCTAGAATAGGTAAAGGTAAAAGTGGACATTTAATAGAAAGATTTGAACTCTCTAAAGACAGGTCAATTTCAGTCTTTCTGTCTTTAATAATATTTTAGTGGCGCTAGGTTGTCTAACTGGGTTAGACTTTATACAGAAGTCATGTCATTAATAAAGTAAAAAATGCAAGCTATTTTTCATTAATAATATTTCCTCAAATACTATGTCTGGAGTACAGCAATATGATATGGTATTTTGTTTGCTGAATGCCAATTAATTATACTAACATCTTTTTGCAGATGTTACACATTTCTATAGATCACCTCTCACATTAATGTTCTGAAAACCCATTTTGGGGGTCAGCAACTTTAGGGGTGTCCATGCATCCTCTTCTCTCTTCCATCACACTAAAAGCCCTATCTGAGCTCTACTACAATCTCCAGTTGCATCTCCACCTGCTGGTGGGCGTTGCTTCACTGTAGAAATCACTTCCACCAGATTCTACCCATAGATAATGCCTCCTGCATATGCTGCCTCCAGCTGTCTTCAGTGTCTCTAGTTTTGGTCTCCTTTCCTGTTGCTTCAGGTACTACCGCTGTCCAATTCTTCTTGTTCCTAGAAACCCTATTCTTAAAATTCTCCACAAATGGCTGTTTTACTGATCCCTGTTGCCTCCACTGTCAAGAGGTGAATTTTTTCTCATCACCTGGATATTGGATCTGTTTGTCTTAGGCATGCTTGGATGGAGGATTATGTATTGTCTGCTCACCAAGTCCTGTCTGAATATTCATTACATCCCTTAAATCTGATGGATTAAATCTGATGGTTTTCCTACACTGGCTGCTCTTTTTTAGTGCATTAATACTCAGAATGAGCATTTCATTTGCATTAAGCAGAGCAGAAACTGACATTCTTCTTCTCTTAGCTGCACTAAAACAGCAATGCAAATAGCTTTCTTATACCTCTATTGGGGCATAACTGTGAAAAGACAAAATGTAGGCATTAATGATATCATTATGTAGAACAGAAACATGGAAACCACAATAGCCAATTTTCCGCATCAAAGTCTACCTTCTGAGACGAATGCTTTTTAATGCTGTATAAGCAAAGCTGTGGTTGGCAGACTATGGAATCTTGTGGTCAACTATAAAAATATTCTTCCTGTTATTTTCCCAATACAAAAAGCTAACGCAAAAGCAGTTAGTCTATGTGGCCTTTCTTGTTTATCTTCACTGTGGATTTTGTCATTCAATCATGCATGAATTTTATGGCTTCAGCACCAACTGGCAGAGTAATTTGCAAAAAGTGTCATTGCTGTTATACTTTAGAGACACTCTTCTTTCCCAAAAGCTGATTGTATTTGAATAGATGATGAATGGTGACCAATATATCCCATACTCTATATAGCACCTAGACAGCTGTGCCGCGACAACCCCCACCCCTTGCATGGAATGATGAGCTAGCACTTGGTTTCTCAACACCAAATCAAAATCACGGAAGCCCAGCGTACTTGAAGAACTCAAAGCAAGGACCGTCTGGTGTGGCTCACCACTTACAAGCTGGCCAATGACTACAAGTCAGTCTTTTTCTTGTAAGTTTTAAGGATACAGGCCTACTTCCTAACAAAATATTTGTTGCCTTCTTACTACTTCTTGTGAAGAAGAAAAGGCCAGAAGGAATGCCTGTGGTAAATATCAGAGCATAAAAGCAAAATGTTGTTGCTCCAGGCACTGGACAGCGTTCCTACTGCTATCTGTATGATTCAGAGGGAAGGATGTGTGACAAAGGCTGCAAACCATATTTGTATCTTTCGTGATTGATGGATATTGGTGGCACATTGGTCTCTGGAATAATTTAGAGCACTTTGAGAAGACAGTTTCAAAAAGATAAGCCTTACCTGCTGTATTCCGCTGTTTCTTTCTGTGTGATGGTACATGAAGCTTGACTGATTATTCTATACCTCAGGTGAAACAGCACACCTTTAGTAAGTAAATTAAATTTAGATATAAATTACCTTTAGTAATTTACTTACCCTTAGTAAGTAAATTAAATTTAGATATAAAGGACTGGCTTCTGCTCTCACATTTATGTAAAACATACAATTCTCATGAAGTCAGAGCAGTAACCCTGGGAAAAAAACCCACAAGCCAAAACCAGATACTAAAGAAGAAAAGGATTTGTCAAAATACTACTGGGTATATTTGAAACAGTTGCCAGAAGGCAATTATCATGTATGTTATTGAAGTAAGTAGATAGGTTTGACCAAGAGTAACACTACTTTTGAATGTGATACCTAACTTGGCTGAAAAAATTGAGAGATTCCAAGTTTCACACTTTGGTATAACCTTATTTTTCGCTTTTGAAGATTTATGAGTTGTGTCTAAATCTTTTGTAACTTTCTTGGATGCATGACTGACTTACCCTAAGAATAAGTTTGAAATTAAATTATTAAAAGAAGAAAAGAGAGCAAGGGCATAACTTAGGTATTAAATATCCACTTACTTTATTTAGAGCTCCTATTTTTACAGCTATTTTTTTCCATAAGGTGTAAGACTCTCCAGCACAATTCCAACTTCTGGTTACTCATGAATTTAACAAAAACCCCTTGACCTCAAAGATGTTGGTATTTGTTGATTTTCTAAAGAAAAAACACACCTACAGTTTCTGTCATTATAATAGCGGCATACTGTTTGCTATTTTATATAGTGGTTTTATAATACATAATTTGATTTAAACTGAAGGAATGTTGCTGTGGTCTTACTAATATCTCCAAGAAATTAAGACAAGTCTTTTTAAGTTGTACTGTTCAGATACCTTCTTAAGTATTGTGACCTCTTTTCCAGTCTTCACTGTAATATGTTGCTTGATGACTTGAATTGTGTGAAAGGGGAAAAAAAATTATTTGAAAGGTTTCATTTTATACGTATAGTGAAACATGCATTGAGCATAATTATGCCTTAATTTTAAGTAGGTTTTGCTCAGAAAGCACGACATGTATATCACAACAAGAGTCCTCTGAAGAAATAATATCAATTGACATGCCATATAAAGAAATCCGATAAATTCTTATGATCCAGAAGACAAGAGGAGTGTTTATATAATAATATCTGTAACTATCATGGTGCCCATCTTAAGTTTGTGACCAGGTTACAAAGGCACTTGCTTTTCAATGTCATGAGCCAAGGTGTTCTCCAAGAACACTAGGCTTCACCTACAGGTAGTGAAAAAATTAAGTCACTGGCATAACAGTAGTAACAGTAAAAGATCCATTCCTGCTGCCTTTGTTAATTATTCTTACATGACCCATGTATGACTTTCCCTGAATGGCCATTAAAACTGAATATTGCATGTGGGAGCTGTTTCGTGATGTCATGCATGCACATACAATGAGATACCAGCAGGAGACATTTTAATAGAGTATGTCTTTCCAAATTCCACTGTTTCCCCCCCTCATTCTACACACATACACAAAGAACCTTGTTCATTTTTGCTGGTTCCAATGCAAGTGAGTGTTGTATTAATAAAATGGGGTACACATGGGTTCAAGTCAGTTAGTCAGAAATCAGTGATAAGAAACTTTTACAATAATATCTAATCTGTGTTAAATTTAATTCAGCACCATTTTTGAAAATTGTATGTGATCAAAAGGAAATCTGTAAATTCACACAAATCTCCCTAAACATGCCACAGAACACTAAGGATAGAAGAGAATGATTCACTGCCTTTCACAGAGCAGCCCCCTCAATGGATGAAATCTACTGAAGTGTCAAGTAAGGCTCTTCCGGAACCTTATTTTGATCTTCATCTTCCATCACAATGTCTTACCTCTTCAGAGCTCAGAAGCCTCAAGTCCTGCCTGATACTTTTAACACTTGAATAGTTTTGTTGTGTATAACAGCTAATTCCTGTTTGAATTGTTTACCAAGGAGACAAAGGAAAAAAACAGGTGCATTTAGCAACTCTATAGCTTACAGATGAGAATAATTACATATTCTAGTTACATTTACTTACATTAAAGAACAACAATATTTCCCTTAATATCTACGCAAACATATGCAACACAAATGTTTGAGATTTACCTATCCACTCATTTGAAGAGTCTTCACAAACTGTGCATCCCAGCTAATTCTAAGATGTTCTGGGATAGTTTTACAAAGTCCTGCACAAGGCCTATGTAGGGTAATGGAACCGGTTGCCTAGAGACACATATAGGCCTTCCGCATTGACTGGGGGTGAAGGGAGGTGTCTGGGCAGCCTCTTCTTGTAGGGTGACAAAAGCACCTACGCCATGTAGTGGTATTAATATGTAGGAGGGTAAAGTTGCTGTAGCTTCCCTTCCCAGCATGGGTTGCTCTGACATTTTTACATGGACAGTTTGTTGCTGGATAGTGGCTGGCTGAGCTGCTCTGGCCCTGCTGTGTCAATAACCAGAACACTACGTACCCCTGCAGAGAGACTTCCCCAGCTTGGCAGAGGGCACAGCACTGTCTCCTAGCCTCGAACCATCAAAGGCTGCCAGGTTTTAAAACTGGCATTTCCATTTCTTTAACAGGTAGTGAACTAGCAGATTGGAAAATAACCATGTCTCCTTTAGGAGCCTGATAATATTATAGCCATAGGTTTGCATTTTAAAATTGCCTTCCAAAGCCTGGTGTCTACATCTATTTTCGGTGCCTAAGAAGAGGCACTTTTGCAGAGGTATTGAGCACAAAGAAGTCCCAGTGAATGACTGAGTACAGTGATAGGAACCTTGTCAATATGGATATGCCAGCACTATTCTTTTGTCTGCATTAATAAGCAGAATAAAGCAGCCTAACCTTCTTTTCTAGGCTTAAAGACAAATGTCTCTTTTTAAACAAACTTCTTAACAATTTAGGAGAGACTGACTATAATGATACTAAATATTTCAGAACCCGCCTTAAAATACATAGTAAAAAAAAATACACTGAAGTTGTACTTTCTGTGAGGCAGCAAAATTCAACATTTTAAATGTAAATTGTGAATGCGTTAAGCCATTCCTCCTTCCCTGGCATGAAAGAGTTAACACAAGTTTGGTGTAGATGTTAGTGCTCTGAGTTTTGACCTGCCTTTGGTAAACAAACATCGGATTAGATTTAAAAGCACAAATGGCATTAGATTCTCCAGTGCGCAGACATGTGCTGCACATATCTGTCTACAGTAAATTTTTTTTTAATTAACTTTCATTTTAAAATATGACAAGGTATTTCATGTTTTTAGCACATGTTCTGCTCAGTACAACTAAACATTGCACATGGGAACCATTTTCCAAAGGAAATTCTAAACTTTAAAAGTTCAAAATGTCAAATCAAATCACTCATAATAATTGGGGTTGTAATTTCTCAGTTTACATACCTATTAATGTTACATATTCCCCCTAATATTCTTGGTGAGTAGCTAGCCAGACTTTTCTTTGTGGTGGATTTGAGACATTACTAATTTTTCAGGATAATAGTAATTTGATTCTTTATGGATTAGTGAAGGCTACCTTGATACTATGAGGTGGCAAAGTTGAAAATAAAATTACAAATTAATGTAAAATTTATTCTCTGATACCAAAGCCTGCAGAAAAGCCTGTAGACAAGTTGACTGCAAATAGTTAACTGCACACTAGCCATACTAATATTTAAAATTTTTCTGAAGCAAATCACTGCTTTTAGTAAGGTGCATTAAGATGTAATTTGTTAAATATTTTGTATTCTGAAATCACTGTACATTAACAGCTACAATCATCCATTCAGTTAGTCATTCAGAATTTGCTAATAAGCATATACTGGTGTGTTCATTCCATTCAATAGTATTCTATTGATCTAATTCAGATGTCTTGGGAGCTGTTCCCTGCTTTAGAAATGTCAATTTCTGAAATTGACAGAAATATTAGCTAATTTGATCTTTAATCTGATACTTGCTAAATTTCTCCATAATGTAAATCTTTCATTGTTTCTATTTAGAAAAATGAAAGGGAGTGATAACGAGAAGGCCCAGTGAATTATAATAATGAAGTGAAATGGTCTTTTGCCTTCTGTCTTTCCTCTTCAATGGAATGGAAAAACAGTAGTTCAGCATGCAGAAAAGCAGCAGGATTTCACTTACGACCTCCAGGCAAATTAGAGGAAGCTTGTTAAATACCTGGCTCAGATATCGTAACTTAGTGTGTTTTTTACAAGAATCTAGCTTGACAGTCATATTTTCTTTTTTATACCATGCCAAATTATTTTCCTTTTCACTTTAAATTTGTACCTTAAACCTACTTTAAAAATGTCATAAACATGCACAGACTGTAACTACCACAGACAACTATTAAGGTCCACCATTTTGCTGAATAGGTGTTTAGAGCACTCATACACTTATAGCAGAGTTTGTGAGGTGTGCTGTGATAAGTGTGAATCTTCGCTAGATTGATCTGGCATGCCAATTACTGTATAGGTCTGCATTACCACATCTTCATCATTATGTCAGTGGTGGACAATAACCAGGATATATTGTTTTAAATATTCTGTTGTAAATATGTTAATGTTTATTATTGTAAATTTCTTTTTATTGCTCTCACTTCACAACTTGTTTGTAGGTATCCTCAATATGACATCCTTCAGTGACATCATTTTGTCCCCTATGTACCATATATGTACAACCATGTGTGTAATTTTTTTCTCGAGGCTCTAATGTTTAAATAACTTTATCCAGCATCAAAAGAATTGTTGCAAGGGAAGCCCAAGATCTTGCATTTAGTGACTTCAGATTTAAATAACTAGATGGTGTTTGTTTTCTAATAACTACAAAAGTTGTGTGTGAAGAAAACAAAAAAGATAGGAGGGAAAAGAAACTGTTTATTTAAAGCATATTTTGGTATGAGGAACTGGAAGAAAACTGCAGGAAGCAGCCAACCTAACAAAACCACTTTTCCAATGGCGCTGCCAAAGTCATTGAGAATGCTGGGTCTCTGCCTATAGGCTGGCCTCTTAATGCACTTAATTTTTTTAAAAATCTCATCTTGTTTGTCTACAGCATTCTCTCAGTTTTTCTGCTGTATCTTTATGTACAAAGGTCCACTAGGAGGCATTAATCAAACACTTGATGATTTACAAAGTGTTTTCTGCTACTAGCATTTTCTGAAATTCGCATATGCTTCACAATTTGTCTGTATAACTTTTATCCAAGACTCCATGGCTAAAGAAAAGCTCATCATAAATCACTTGGAAATGTGAAGAAAAGATAAGTTCTTTAAAGCAATCATTAATAAAAGTCTTTGCTGGACAGAACAGGTTGAGAAACTAATGAGTTTGTAATCACTGAGTCACTCCTCCATTTTCACGCTAACTGCCAGAACTGGAAAATTTGGAATTCTCTTGGCTGGGTTTCATCCCTCCTTCCCATAAGGCAAGTGGCAGGAGAGCACTGTGTCCCTCTCCCTGCTCCCTCTACCCCATCCTTCTCAGTGATATCCCATAGGTCCACAGCATGGAGCCATGAGGCCCACACCAAATAGCCACTGGGATTTCTGATGATGGAAAGGACTAAACTTGTTACTAAATCTTAATAATATTCTGAAAGGAATATTTTGCCCATGAAATGAATGGTTTAATGATTTTTTTTCACCTTTCTTCCTAATATATCTGTGCAATTTTAGTGTGTTCCAGTGGACTGAATAGACTAAAAAAGAAAGGAGAGATGAATGATCCCTGTCCGCAACAACCTGTGTGGGGACGGACCTTGAGCACAGACCTGCGCTGTGAGACCTCAGTTCCCCTCACCCCCCCATCACCTCCCACATTGGTGAGTGGAGCAGGCTGGGACACCGACATTTGGCGGTTCTCCCAGGAGGTCTCAAAATTTTGGTGGAGGCTTTCTCTTCATGCTTATCCTCTTGAGTATCCAGCACTGAGCACAGCTAACAGATGAGCTCCTCACCAGCCCAGCCTGCCCTCATTGGGGCTGCAGCAGCATCCCCAGTGAGTGCAGGGTTTGCTTACACTGCTCCTCCCTCTATTTCTTTCTCTCTGTTTTCTCATTGCTTCAACAAGTCCCTGTTTTCTCACTGCTTCAAGAGTGTCAAACTCTGAGGCATATTTTTCCCAGCACATTGTCTAACAAATGCTACAAAGTGTTTGAAATGTTTGAAACTATTATGTATGAAAGAGAACATGGGACTTTATGAAAAGGGGAGAATTAAATCACCTTATTCAGAATTGTAACAAGATTTTACAGTAGTATAATCACTTGATCTTTTCTTTGTGCTCTTTATGGACCCTTTCTGTTTACTATATTCAATGCATTGTAAAAAGTAACAGCTATTTACACATAAATTATGCTACTAACAATATTCAAACCAAACAGAACACCACTATTGTTACCAAGAGACTGAATAAATTTCTGATCATTTCAGATGGCTCCGCTGGAATTTAATATTATAAAGCTACTTTGTCATGGCATTAAAAGAAGGATAAATACTCTTTGTGCAAATGCATGAAAACTCCGTTTCAAGCCTGAGCTGGAAGTGTTATAGTAGATTTAAAGTAGAATGTCTAGATGCCGCTCAGAGTATTCCTGGCTAATGAAAAAAATTACTAAAACAGGTGATGTTTTAAATATTGAGAGCAAATCTTATCCCTAGGGAGAGAAAATTAGATATATTTTTATTTCATGTCAGAAGAAATTTATGAGAAGTCTCTGAAGAAATTTATAAAGTTAATTTAATAGCAACAAAGTGAAGGGAAGCAAAATAAACTGTAATTACAAAATTGTTTTTAGTTCTCACTGACATTTAGAATATCAACTAACAGCTCTATTGCATTTGACAGCAGTTTGGCTTTCACTTGATTCCTATCTCAAGGACTGATATTTTCAGAGGGAAATGGCTGTATGCATCTTTGTGGTAGGGTGCGTGCAGGGGTATTCTATCACCAATAGGAAGGCCTGGCTTGCTCAAGCTTTTTGGTGGAGCTCTGCGGTGACTGCACTGGGAGATGTTTCCTGTTTTGATTAGACAGCCCTACTCACATCTCACCTGAAAGATGCAGATATATTCTACACTTATGTCCTGGTTTCAGCTGGGATAGAGTTGATTGTCTTCCTACTAGCTGGTACGGTGCTATGTTTTTGAGTTTGGTATGAGAAGAATGTTGATAACACACTGATGTTTTCAGTTGTTGCTAAGTAATGTTTAGTCTAAAGTCAAGGATTTTTCAGCTTCTCATGCCCAGCCAGCGAGAAAGCTGGAGGGGCACAAGAAGTTGGCACAGGACACAGCCAGGGCAGCTGACCCAGTTGCCGATGGTGTATTCCATACCATGGGACGTCACATCTAGTATAGGAACTGGAGGGAGTGGGGGTGGGGGGATTGCCGCTCGGGGACTAACTGGGTGTCGATTGGCAGGTGGTGAGCAATTGCACTGTGCATCATTTGTATATTCCAATCCTTTTATTATTACGATTGTCATTTTATTAGTGTTACTATTATCATTATTAGTTTCTTCTTTTCTGTTCTATTAAACAGTTTTTATCTCAACCCACGAGTTTTACTTTTTTTTCCCGATTCCCTCCCTCATCTGGGTGGGAGGGGAAGTGGGTGAGCAGCTGCGTGGTGCTTAGTTGCTGGCTAGGGTTAAACCACAATAAAAAACTTGGGGACAAAAATCAAGTCTCAAACAAGTAAGAATAAATTTGTGAATTTTGATAGCATGTATACAAAGTTGAAAGGACACAGAAAGGTTTTGTCTCTCAACTCACTTTTTAGAGGCATTGACTTACCCAAAGCATAGACATGGCCAGTAGCAACTAACAGGTACTGTCTTTCAACTACAAGGAGCCAGTCTTTTTACATAGTCTAGATAAAGTTGGGCATGCCCAACTCTATATTTCCTACTCTGCTCAATTCAGTTCCTGTTTTTTTCTGTTCTCAGTCTTGCCCCAGCAAGACCACACAACTATGAAAAATGGAGCAGTGTTGTAGAAATCCTGACTTACTTAGATGTTAAGCTTTAGGATCAGATCAGGGAATACTTAAGCAAATTGGACATCCATAAGTCCATGGGCCCTGATGGGGTGCACCAACAAGTGCTGAAGGAGCTGGCAGATGTCATTGCAAGGCCGCTCTTGATAATCTTTGATGGATCATGGCGACTGCAGGAAGTGCCTGAAGACTAGAAGAGAGCAAATGTCACTCCTATCTTCAAAAAGGGCAAGAAGGAGGACCCAGGGAACTACAAGCTAGTCAGCCTCACCTCAATCCCTGGGCAGGTGATGGAGCAGCTAATCCTGGAAACCATTTCCAGGCACATGATCAACAAGAAAATCATCAGGAGTAGTCAGCATGGATTCCTCAAGGGGAGGTCATGCTTGACCATCCTGATAACCTCCTATGATGAAATGACTGGCCTGGTAGATGAGGGGAGAGCAGTGGATATTGTTTACCTGGACTTCAGTAAGGCCTTTGGCACTCTCTCCCATAAGGTCCTCTTAGAGAAGCTGTTGAAGTATGGGCTAGATGAGCAGATGGTGAGGTGGACTGAAAACTGGCTGGACAGCTGAACCCAGAGTGTGGTGATCAATGACATGAAGTCTAGCTGGATGCCAATAACTAGCATTGTACCCCAGGGGTCAATACTATATCCAATCCTGTTTAATTACTTCATTAATGATCTTGATGAGGCGCAGAGTGTGCCCTTAGCAAGTCTATGGATGACACAAATCTGGGAGGAGTGGCTGATATACCAGAGGGTCATGCTGCCGTCCAGAGGGATCTCAACAGGCTGGAGAAGTGGGCAGACAGGAACCTCATGAAGTTCAGCAAAGGGAAATGCAAAGTCCTGCACCTGGGGAGAAAAAACCCCATGCACCAGTACAGGCTAGGGGCTGCCTGTCTGGAAAATGGCTTTGCAGAAGAGGACCTAGGGGTCTTGGTGAATACCAAGTTGAACATGAGCCAGCAATGTGCCCTTGTAGCAAGGAAGGCTAATGGTATCCTGGGCTGTGTTAGGAGGAGTGTTGCCAGCAGGTTAAAGGAGGTGATTCTTCCTCTCTATTCAACACTGGTGAGGCCACACCTGGAGTACTGGTTCCTGTTCTGGGCTCCCCAGTACAAGAGAGACATGGACATACTGGAGAGAGTCCAACAAAGGTCCATGAAGATAATTACAGGACTGGAGCATCTCTCCTATGAGGAAAGGCTGAGAGAGCTGGGTCTGTTTAGCCTAGAGAAGAGAAGGCTTGGGATCTTACTAATATATATAAATACCTAAAAGAAGGGTGCAAAGAAGATGGAGCCAGGCTCTTTTCAGTGGTGCCCAGTGACAGGATCAGAGGTGATGGGCACAAACTGAAAGACAGGAGGTTCTGTCTGAACATCAGGAAACACTTTTTCCTTCTGATGGTGACTGAGCACTGGCACAGGTTGCCCAGAGAGGTTGTGGAGTCTCCATCCTTGGAGATGGTACTCGGAAACCATCTGCACATGGTCCTGGGCAACCAGTTCTAGGTGGCCTTGCTTGAGCAGGGGGGTTGGACCAGAAGACCTCCACAAGTCCCTTCCAACCTCAATCAACCTATGGTTCTGTGATTCTGTGGTCTTTCTGTTTAAATTACTGGACAATGAGAGGATTTTTTCCCTCCCCAAGAGATCCCTAACAGGCTGCTACAGCAACTTCAGAAGCTTCCCTTGCTTTGAGGATGTTCATCTCCCAGCTCCTGCGCTGAGGTTGGAATCACTATGAAGCACTGGCATAAAAAAAAGTAGTTACATCACCATGTGGTGCAAACTCACTGCACCAAGGTCTGTGATTAATATTTGCTCCTTTTAACTGTGGAAAACATGCTGCTTATAATCTGTCTTTAGGCATATGTTCTGTGATTTGAGCTTTGCTACTTTCAGGTGAAGTAGGAATACAGGTAGACTTCTGTTTTAAGTCACTGTACACCTCCTGGTACTGCTCTAAAATGTAGCTGGTTAAGATGGGAATAAAAACAATTGCAGAAAACATGAGAAAATAACGTTACTATAATTTGTTTTATCCCTATTTCAATTTCTCTGTTGGTAATGGTTGTCACTCCGCTATGTGAAAGAAAGCTTCAGGCCATTTCTGCCAAATGACCTGAAACTCCATTCCAAGCACTGGAATGCATTTTAAGGTAATTCTTTTGACTGAATGAAGCTACATTTTAGAATGGATAAGTAATAAAGTGCCCCTTGGCTGTACCTGAAATAAATATCTCTATCTAGTCTCCCTATAGTATTTTTACTCCAGGTTTCTCTTCTTTTGCCATCTACTTGTTAAGGTTTTAGCTATCTGCCTTCCATCTGTTAGAGAAATTTTACCAATAATCAACACTGTTTAATTCCTCAGTCTCTCAGCACTCAGGAACAGTTCTTTCCGTCAGGGACTCCATCCTTCACTAGATAGCCATTTGGCCTAGCCAGAACAGAGATAAATGCCTCTACTGCCTACCTACTAAAGACAGTCCACTTATCCCATGAATGTCTTGAGTTATGACTGAAATGGTTTATTACCGATTTCACTACTTACTGGCTTTAAGGTCTGTATTGCAAGCTTTACTGAAATACAGTAATGAAGTTATTTACTTGCAATACTTGCTTGTGCTCTGGAGGTCTCATGGTCACCAGTCCTTCTGGATCACAAAGGAACAGAAATCTTTCCTTGTGTTGCTATTCCAAGGTTAAACATAAATCAGAAATACATCAATATGTCATAGTACTGCTTTCCCTCATCAACCATAGTATAGGAAACTTACAGAACTGTGCCAAAATAGTAGAAGGTAAGACCATGGCAATCAGAGTCTCCCAGTAAAAGAAAAAAGCTACAAGGACTTTGTATGTCCTAGGTCATTGAAATGGACCTTTTTCTCTGTCCATCTTCAACAGGCTTTGGCTCTCATTTGTCTGCTATGGTCACAAAAAGTTTCTGGCAAAGCCAGGTCTCCAAAGAACCCATCTAATGCTTCAGGTGCAAAACCTCTCTTTAAGGTAGTTTAGATCAGAACAACACTGTGTGCAGTGATGTTAAATGCTTTAAGGACAACAACAATAAAACAATGAAAACTGCTTCCTTTTCTAAAAGATAAAGCTTTGTTTTTCATGTGCCTTGATGAAACAGTCAGTTCAAACTGCATTTGCCTACAGGAAAAGAGGTAATTACTCAAACCAGTAACAAATTGCTTTATACAATATGGTTATGATTTATCAAGGATTTGTATTTCTTTGCCTCCTAGAGCAGAGGCCCAACAACCATATCACTGAAATGAGCTAGATGGTTTCTGCTTGATTAGTGACTATATTCCCATGGCAAAATACCAAGAGGCAAATACATCAGTTTTTCTTCAAGCAAGATCTCACTAATACCAATAGGAGGTTTGCCAGATGAAGTATCATGTTTTGGCTATACACACACACACACACACACACACAAACTTCAATGCATAATCTGACTGAAAGACCACTCAGATGAGAAAACTTTTTACTGGTGTCACTGGCCTTTGTTCCTGGCTCTCCAAGAACATTCTTTTCTTATATTTTGTATTTAATCACTATGAACTAAAAGATTTCAGTTAAGCATTTGATTTCATCCATCGCCAAGCAAAAATAGCCAATAAACTTATTGTTGCTTGTAAACACTGTGCTTGATATTTTCTATGAAATTCTGTGGGAAATCTAATGCACATAATGAGTCACTTTGTATATAATCGATATCGCTCATGAGGCCAAAACTCTAGGAATAGAGTAGTTTTCAATTCATTTCAATCTCTGCTGCACGTTTCAATTTTATATCATTAATTTAGTTTGGAATTGGAGAAACTAGATGCTTCAACAGCTTCTGAAAGTCAGTCATGACCAAACAGTCCTTAGCCTCTCTGTTCAAACTGGCAATAAGTCAGGTAGCAAAAAGTTTGTTTTTAAAGTTAAATAAAGCCACCAACTCATTTTACGGATGGTTATTACCTTCTAACTGTGTTAGCCTTAACCTCCATTTAAGCTGTGACCTAAAGGATAGTCTCTTTGGCACCATGCATATTCCTGAACTGCTGCTGTTACGTGCCTTAAAGAGGCTGAACATTTAGTCAGTGCTACTGCATAATGACCTTCACTCTTCTGCAGCCAAATCAGCAAAATCTTCTGCAAATCTCCAGCTGCTAGAGAACAGGATACCACATCAAATTTTTTTGGCAGTTGCTGATAGTAGCAGTGCTTGGGATATGCTATATTTCACAGAGATGGCACTTTGCAGGCTCTTGTCAGTAGCACCACTTCTAAGATTTCAATTGTTTGTGCATCCTGGTGACTCTTAGCGCTCCTGGTTACACTCAATACATTTGTACACCATGACCACAATGCTCTTTTCACAGCCACTTCTCTCTGCAAGTGCAATCTACATTATTTTGTTGTAGTGGCATGACTTTGGCTGTAATAAAACACATTTGACAGTGCCCTGTTTACCAAATGATCCACAGCATTATTTACCACTCTATCTGTCTGTACCATCTGTAAACTTTTCCAGCAACAATGTGATAGTGTCTTCACGATCGCTGAGAAAATCTGATTAGCATTTGGCCAGGAAGAAGGTCACAGTAGTATGTTTGTAGCAGTAGCTCATCTGAAAGCTGCCTGCAGGCAGGAAAACATTGGTACAGGTAGGTAAAGAGAATGGAAAATAAAAAGACTCGCCAAAACATACCTGGTGGGGTCTGTTCAGGAATAAGAATCTGTAGTGTCTGAAGAAACAAATGTTAATGGTCTGTACACGCTATACACACAGCTCTAAGTGAAGACTGGTGTGACTGACGTAACATGATTGCAGAAAATGGCAATACTTGAAAATCGCCCTCGCCAAAGGTCTCTCAGAAACCACTTAATCTGCCAAAGTATTTCCTGCCTCCTGTGCCTTTCTGGGTGTAGTGATCAACACTGTCAACTTCAGAAGACGAAATGAAATGCAAACGCAGTGACAACATTCCCTCCTGCCTATGTGCTAATTTCACCCTGTCGGTGTGGTTAGATTAAACTAGGTGGTTGCCCTCATAACCAGGTGCTAGAGCTCCTGCCTTAGAAAACAAGCATCTCTGCCATGGTATATCTGCTATATACAGAAGCATGGACATACTATTTCTAGTACTTCAGAAATCATCTCAGGTCTGTCAGCTCAGATATTTCTGCTTTCCATGTTTTATTGTAGACATACTTTTCAAGTGCTGACAGACTTGCACTGCACAGATACAGTAGCAGAACATGGACTGAGCTTAGCACATAAAGACCTACTTTTGTCATCATCCACTTACTTTTTATACACAAATATTTTTTAATTAAAATCACAGCCACTTGTATTTTTTTATTCTGCTGTTGTCTTTGGGCCTCTTTGTCATTCACCATGGAAACAACATACTTGAAACAGGAATGATAGCTTTGGAAGACGTATGGGCATTTCAAGTTCATGACATTGCAACCCTTTGCTTACAACATGCCAAACGTGCAAGGAAGCAACAAAAGATATACGATGACAAAAAAAGCAACCTTACAGAAACATTTTTCAGTGAATAATTATATATTGGAGTTTTCCTTGAAAAGCAGGAGATTTGAAGTCAAGGATTGTTACTGCACTCCTCAATAAAGTAATTTTATCATGGCAAGATTCTAAAGTTACAGTCCTAAAAGATTAGCTATCTGTAATAGGACCAAGCTGATAAGTACTTTTTCAGTTCATGGCAGCTGAAATCAAACCAATTTTGGCTTAGCCTTAACTAAGTTTGAATATTTTGGACTCTTACCATACTAAAATTTGCCACGAATGATCTCTATGTTGTGAAATAAACCTTTCCTTTTAGCCCAAACCAAAATATTACAGTTTGAAAGTGTCCTGGTTTCAGCTGGGATAGAGTTGATTGTGTTCCTAGTAGCTGGTATAGTGCTATGTTTTTGAGCTAGGTGTGAGAAGAATGTTGATAACACACTGATGTTTTCAGTTGTTGCTAAGGAATATTTTAGTCTAAAGTCAAGGATTTTTCAGCTTCTCATGCCCAGCCAGCAAGAAGGCTGGAGGAGCACAAGAAGTTGGCACAGGACACAGACAGGGCAGCTGACCCAAAGTGGCCAACGGTGTATTCCATACCATGGGACGTCACATCTAGTATAGGAACTGGAGGGAGTGGGGGTGGGAGGATCGCTGCTCGGGGACTAACTGGGTGTCGATTGGCGGGTGGTGAGCAATTGCACTGTGCATCATTTGTATATTCCAATCCTTTTATTATTACTGTTGTCATTCTATTAGTGTTATCATTATCATTATTAGTTTCTTCTTTTCTGTTCTATTAAACCATTCTTATCTCAACCCATGAGTTTTACTTCTTTTCCCAATTCTCTCCCCCATCCCAGTGGGTGGGAGGGGAAATGGGTGAGTGTCTGCATGGTGCTTAGTTGCTGGCTGGGGTTAAACCACAACAGAAAGACAGGAATGAAATGCAATTGGATTTGAGGTCTAGACTCAAAATCTGTACATGGGATGGTGAGATGCAGTTATTTCTTACCCTTTTTAGAACAATTCTGTGGGGAAGATATTCATCCTCAGTGTAAAATGTGAGAAGGAAGTCACAAGATACAGAAAATACAGCACTTCTAAGGCACTGTAGCCATATTTTTGAATGGAAATACTTGGCTTTTTTTGCCAAAAATGAAGATATATTTTATATTTTAATCATTTCTTTGTTGAAACAATTGTTAGGAATGCAGAGTGCAATTACTATTCCCAAGACTACACTAATTTCAAGGTGCCCTCCTGTCCCTTCTCTAGAGGCAACAAACCCAGAGCCTGTTTCAGACTTGCCTGAAATTTGAGGACAGGGATAATGTCATGCCCACCACCATACCGCTTTCAGCTCTGATGACAGAGCAACCTTCAAGTATGCCTTCATCTTCTCATGATGTAAAGCCATTGTCTGCCTACGTATTTCCATAACAGCTGGTTAATCTTTTTTCTACTCTGGGCCTGCCATGTCTTACATAGACAGGTTGTTTGCATTCCAGTGTGTCCACGTCTCCTATGTATTTCACACATATTTAAGCAGTATTCCCCATAGATAATGTTAAAGTAGGCTCTTTTAGTCTTTTGCAGTTTTTTCATCATCCAACTGCAAGAACTTGGTTTCCCATTCATGATATCATTGGAAAAAATTGTGTTGCTCTATTCCTCAGCCTACTGCCTGCTGCTTTGTCCCCGTGCTGCAGTATTAGTGCAGGATGTGAGCCTGTTCTTGAATACAGGCTCATGGAAGCAAGAACATTAGGAGCAGCAATGCTTTTACATTTTTTACAGCTGGCTGTGTCTTTTTGGCTATTATTGCTGGCTGTTAATATTTGAAAATAAAATGCTTATGTATAGAAATTATTTTTATTACAATTAGTGATGCACCTGCTGAGGAGGCATTTATAAACTGTGAGTAACTGGATTGGCTTTTACCCTCTTCTTCCTCTCCACAGATGTCCAAATCTGTAGCAACCAATATGGAACAAGTTAGCTTCAGAAAAATAGTTGGATTTTCCCCTCCATTGATAGTTTTTTACTTCTGTTATAATCTAATAGATTGTAACATCTACACAGATCATTTCTCATTAATACATAAATGAAGTTAAAGCCTGAGGCAAACTACCAATTAGCCTTGTCCGTATCCATAATTTTTATTGAAATTAGCCCTCCAAATATATTTTTGTGTCGCATTTTCTGTTATACGCTTCTTGTCAAGAGAACAGCACAGAAACCATTTCCATGTCCAAACAATTTATTCTAGAGGTGACCTAATCTAACAACTTGCCATTAGCCTACATGCTGTCATTTGCTTTTAATGCAATAAATTTCAGGAGCCACATTTTAATTTCCATAGGGTCAAATGCCAGTTTGTACTGTGAATAACCATAGATGGGAAGTATGTATCCACTCTTAAGCTTTTCAAGGCAAATCAGCCTTAAGAGTCAATTGACAGAAAGATGGTTAAACTGTCCAGGATAAATAAACCTGAGGACTTTATTAATTTGATATAATGTAATGGTTTTGCTGTATTTAAAGGTCTCTTTATTTTTACATAGTTCCTTTCATTAGCCTGATGAATTGGGATCTATTGGGATCTATGCATAGTCATGGAGTAAGAGCGCTCTAAGTAAGCCAAAGCCTCACTGGAGAACAATCAACTCTCTCTTCACAAAAATCTACTTACTTTTGATGAAGAGTCTTTTATTTGGAAAAAACTGCCATGAGATGACCTTTCAGCATCTTTTCCTCTCTTTCCCCCTTTATTGTGTTTTTGATTCATTGATAGTACTTCCTTCATAGTTTGTGGACAGGAAGGGTAGAAAAAGGAATAAAGGGAACTCAATTTAGGTAAATCTATGGGGAATGCTTGACAAAGTGGACAAGGATACATGGTCCTTGGGAACTGTGTACAAGGCAGAGCAGAAGAGGTACACGCACCATGACTTCTGTTTATTTGGGGTTAAGGTTTCATTTTGTAACATTCTGTCACGACCCAGACTGGACAGACCAGGGAGTCCTGTTTAATTTGAAATTCCCTCAGGCTAAATTAAGGTGAAACGACACCAGACGATCAGTTAAAGATTTTATTCATGACAGAAGCAAACTGAACTGGGGAGGTGTGGTAGTAGGTGGCAGGGTTTCTCACAACAGGAATTGGCATAAGACTACTTCTGTAAACCATGTAACCATATACATCAATTCAGGGAATAAGGAGATCCCTCCCATTGAGTCACGAGGTTCAGAGCAGACCCCCTTGCTTTCCAGACTCCTCCTCACAGAAGGGTCTAGGGGCAGCTGGATCCACTCTTAGTCTCAGACTTGGTCAACGGTTTATATCTTGAAACGGATGAGGTGCAGGGACTGTGGAAAAGGAAAAGGAAAGAGAGAAGAAGACAGAGAGAGAGAAAGGAAGAGAGAAAGATTTCACTGGTCCTGGGTCCAGCATTGGTTCAGTCAGCTGAGGGGTCCAGTCAGCCGAGGGGTCCAGTCAGCCGAGGGGTCCAGTCCTGGTGGGCTTGCACACCCAGGGCTTCAGTTGGTGTCCTTTTATCATCCTTGTCCCTCCTTCGGGTGGGCACCCGAACTCGTCAGGTTAATGAGCAGTTTGTGAGCCTTTGGGCTTGGAGGTCGTTTGGGGAGTAACTTCTCCTTCCCTGCAGACACGGCCACTGTTTGATCTTTGTATCAGAACAGCTTATCAGAACAGGGAGCTGCGCACCCTCCAGCACGCCCTCCCCCTCCTGTTGCTGATGTCTGAGCTGATGGGCTTTTCACCTTGGTTCCTTGCTGTGCAGGGTTTGTCTTTAAGCAGAACTTGCCCCACCACAATGTTTGAGACATTAACTCTTTCAGTCTCTCACACATTCTCACTGTGCATTCCCTCATTCCTTCCCTCACATGAGCACCATGGCTTTGCAGCATGCTCAGCCTCCATCTCTTCTTTGTGCCCTACCATGACTCCACTCGTCTTTTGCCTCCAGGATTTCAGCAACAGTTCCCAACAAGGTCCAATGATGTGGTGACAGAGTTTGGGATGGGCCATGGTAGTGATGGGATGCCACATGGGTAGTACCTTTGCAATCCCAGAAAGATTTGGTGTGGAGACCTGCAGTGGTCCCCACACACCTGGAATTATCTCATTTCCTAAATAGCTGCTTGCCTGGTCTGTAGGAGCAATAATAGTTGTTGGCTTAGCTCAACTTTCCCTGCAGGTCATGCAGCCTGGAAGAGGTTTCAAGAGGGTCACAGCAAGCATTAAACAAGTGAATAAGGTATCCTACCCCAAACACATATTTTAAATAAAAATAACAAATTTCAAGGTAAAAAATATGTAACTACTAGATGATATCTTTAAAATCATTCAATATTTTTTGTAAAGCTTTACAGTTGGTAAAGTTATCAACTGTATTGGGTTAAGGAGGAAAGTCAGTTATAGTTGTGACTTTTTGAGGTTGGAAACACTTCAATAGTACAGCGAAAAAGTTAGAAAAACAGTGTGGGAGATAGACAAGGTGATGGTGGAAAGTCTGATAAGAATGAAACAAAGGTAAAAGATTACCATTCTGAAGTAGTTGCAGTTTTTAAATGGAAGTGTTGCCTCTCAAACTGGCATCCAAAACAGAGAGAACTGAGAATGAACAACTTGTCACGGACCCACCAGAAAACTCTCAGGTCCGTACCTTAAAAGATATTTAGGTCAGGAGCTTCCATTGATTTCCCATTTATACACCCTAAAAACTCTGTGCCTAATTTGCTACAAGAAAAGCTCAGCATGCTGAGGAGTCTGCAGGAAATGACTCTAATTAGAGTTTTGAAGAAATGTTAGAGCTGTGCTGAGATGCTGCTTTTGTGCAACAAGCACAACAGTACATTAAAAAAAACCATATTTGCTTTGGCTAATATTTCTAAGCAATTAAAAAATATAAATGTTAATACCTTCTTTAAATATATCAGTTGAATCTAAATGTAAACATTGCAGTAACAGGCAAATACTGAATATGAGCAATCATATAACAAATATAATGGATAAATTTTTTTTGAAGTTTCTTTGCAGATTTTTTACCTAATTTTTATAATGTAGGAGTAGTTTGTATGAGATTTCTAGTATAAATTATCTTTCTCACAGAGTTTCACAAAGTTAGATTTGGAAATGCTTTTCTGTATTTGGATTATGAAGAAAGCATAATGGATCTGCAATGTTCATAGGTCCCCTGAATCAGTTGTATGGCATCAAAAAGTATACAGTCTTCATGGTCGAAACTGCTTTTATTATGAAGAGTTTGGTACTGTTGTCTAACAAGTTACTATCCAAATCTAAAAGATTTTAAATTTTTAAAAAATCCTTCTGATGTCTTATTCTTTTGGTTTAAACAAATATTGATATTGTTCTTTCATAATTTTATGATTAAAAAGATAAATAATTTTAAAAATCTAATAAAATTATCCATGATCCCTAATGTTGCCACAAGAAAAGGACTGATGAAAAATACACTTATTTACACTACTGTTTATCAATTTATAATGGCACTTTCTTTACTTTATACACTTTAGCTGCCATAAACCAATGAATTTTCTGAGTTATTTTCATGTCTTAATGACAAAACAATGAAAAAGAGCCCCGCAAATGTCAAATAGATTTACCAGAAATAATGCCTTTAGAATACTTATGCCTTAGAACAGTAAAGACTTGCAAAGCTGCTAAATTAATATGTCCATGTACATCTACACATCTGTGTCTGCATCTGGATTTCCTTTTTTAAATGAAAACTGAATTTGGATCCTTGGTCTTACTGACTGAAACTGTGTTAAACTACCAGGAAATAGAGTCCTGAATATTGATCCTTCCACGGTATCCTGCCTAAAAGATCTTTTCAGCCATCTGTTTGGCCATACAAACAGTTCAAATAATCTGGAAGGCACCATTTTGCAGGGCTTGAGATGGCTTCTAGATCATATTAATTTGACATGATTCATGAAAGCATCTTTTCGGTCCCTCATACTCTGGCAGAAAGTTAAGGTGAGACTGAGCTCATGAGTAGAAAAGTGCATTCACAGCCCCTGTGAGCAGCAAAGATTAGGGAAGGGGACCATAGTGTGACACAAACAAAGCACACGGGTGTGATGGATACCCAGGTACCCAGAGTCAGGCCTCAAGGGACATGGTTCCCTCCCCTTCTGGCCTGTAAATTCTCTCTCTCTCTGAGGAGAGTAGCACAGACAGCAGATGCTACATTGACACTTGGATGTTTTACCGAACTCTGAATTTGCTCTCATCTTTTCTGTCTAAACAATCCCACTCAGATCTGTTCCACATCCAAACCCCTTATCTGAAGCAATTTCCCCTCTTGGCATTTTTCATGCAGTGAAGAAAAGCATCTTTGTCAGCTAGAGCTCTCCTCCACTAGTACACAGATCTCTGTGGTCCCAGGCTCCTGCATCCATATGGCAGGTGCCTCCAAATGCCCCTTCCCTGGGACACTCCTGGATCAGCCTCCACCAGCTCAGCTGACAGTTTTGAATGTGGCATCTCAGCATACTCCAAGGAAGAGTTTTCCCAGGAGGTTTCTTTCTGGCTCTAATCAAGATGACGGCTTTGGAAGATAAATTCTCTGACACAATTCCAAAGTAGAAAGGTCATAGTCCTTGCCTCATTTTCCAGAAGACTAGACATCTGGAGATGCTGAAACAGAGAATAAATCTAATCTTTAGTTTTAATAGCAAAAAATACCAAGTGGCTAATGGTGTTCCTTCTTTTTTTTTTCCCCAAATAGCTACAGTGGTGAATTTTCCACAGCCAGAGGTACAATGCCAAGTTAAGACTTTCAGACCTTTCCCATATTTTCAGATTGGGTGTATGGAATATCTGGGACTAATACACCACAGCCTCTGCAGTACCTAAAACAAATTTTAAAACTTTAAGCTTATATATTTACAAACTTTAAAAATGTATAAACTTTATTAAGTTCTGTGGGGGTTTTAATTTTTATTTAAATACATATTTCCCAAATTGATACTTGCGCCTTTGACCATGAACAGATCATGGTGAATGCCTTTGAGACAGACTTTGGTTTCACTCAAGACTTTGTAAGGAAGAACTGCACAGTAAAACTGCCTGCAAACCCTATATGAATCTGGAGTATGAGAGTAAGAAGTGTTCAGCAAACCACCCAAAGGGAAGTAATTAATCTAGAATTTGTCAAGCTAACTCTCATCAAAAGAGGAAGAAATAACAACCATAGAGAGATCAGTCCAGTTTTGATCAACCTTTCATTGTGTCCAAAGAATATGTGATTGGGAAAACCATTGCACTGAACAGAAACTACCCAACTTTTATATTTTTAGAGCATGCTAAGTAATGTGATTCTGTAAAAACACCTATAAAATTCCTCTAAGAAATGTGCCTGAAGGAAATGCTCTTCAGTTTTAAATACACCTAAAATCTGTCCTACAAAGAAAAAGAACTAAATGCATGGAGGGAAGAGCAACATGGAAAGATTGCAACATGGAATATATGGGAGGAAAGATCAGAAGTCAGGCTATGCACACTGTTGTAAAGGTAGCTTCAGCAGCAGAAAGTTACCTCAGGTTACCTCAAGCCAGTTACCTCAAAATACGTGTGATCATCTTATGTTTCTTCCAACCCAGGAAGATGTTTTGTTTCATATTTTATATTAGAATGTTGACAATCCTTAGATTTTCACCTGCAGTTCCTGGTTCATAAATACTGAGAAGCAGAAATTTAAAAAGAGCTTTCTATTCCTATCCTTGGCTTAATTGCTTTGTTGGGGGCCAAAGGAGCATTACTACATGGAGCACTATAGACATTTATCTACAGGCAGGATCACGCTGAAGACGTGTCTTGGCAGAGACCTACATGGCAGAAGCAGCTAGTTGGTCTTACATGGTACCCTTACCCAGAGGAGCTCTTTGGAATGGGACGTGTCTCTGCTGCAGTCCCTCACCATCCACACAGCTGCAGCTAGACATGTAAACAGATGCTTTGATGGGAAGTAATTTTAAAAGTCTTCATTTCAAAATTTAGCTTCAAGGAGGAAGCTTTAGGTTAGATATCTCTAAGGTTAGATAATGATTAAGTCTTGAGAGCTAAGCTGCTTCATTTTCTTCCAATTTAGGATGCAGTTGACATTGATAAAGTTGGAATTTATTATGGAATATGTGGTGATATTTTTAGAATATATCAGCTGATTGTTCTAATGATTACTGAATGATTCAACTACAGTTGATACTTAAATTGCAGGACCAAGACTAATTGGTTGATCTGATGGTCTCAAATGGATAGTAAATCAGTCATCTAAAATCTGCAGCAACTCCTTCTAATATTGTTACCTGGACCTGCAGATCTTTTCACATATTACTTATAAGAAGTAAGATAAATTCTCTGTGGAATAACCAAATGTTCTCAACCCACAAAGTGGGCAATGGTATACAGATATAGTTGTTATTTACAGGGCACTGAACAAAAAATTCTGGAAATAAGGATTTTCTGTTGTTTCTACTGCCACTTCTGCTATTCATTCCTCCTGTGTCTGTCTCATGAATACCATTATCACTTTTCTGTCCGAAGGCTGAGAGACACAGTTAAACTAGGAATGACAGTTGCAATTAGCCTGCTGTTTATATTGAGCAGAGACCTGACCAAACCAGGAGTATCTCCACCCTAAGCTCTTCCCTTTGCTGATCTCCTCTCTGCTCTCCTACAGCAAAAAACTTCCAGCAGTATTTCCATGGTTGTTCTGCCAGTAGATTCTTTCTGCCTTTACAAATACCTGTTGAAACAATGTTTTTGCCCTTTTTAGTTTTGTTTTAAATTACTGCACCATATGGCCAGCTTGGCTTTGCTTGAAGTCTTATTTCTTTATTTTGGTATGTTCTGCTTTTGCTGTTCAACTGGGAGACTGGGTTTTTGCATCTCATTTTTCCTCTAATCTTTACCCAATATACACACAACAGCTTTTGTTCATGACCACGGTAACATTATTAACAAAAGCACTAGCATCTTCACTAATGCATTCGTAGATCTTTACAATGAAAAACCCTCTCTGTATTACTGAAATTTTAAAATGAATTCTTTTCTATAGAAATTTTCATCTCTTTCAAAGTGTTTTGCCTGGATTACTTTGTTATCTTACATTATTTGCTAGCTACCCAGCTATCCCACCACAAAAATCAGAATAAATTGATTTTTCATTGCAATGGTTTAAAGACACTTTTGATAGAACAGCATTATCAAGCCATAATGTCTGAAAGCCAGCCTAACATCGCATAAACTTTTCAAAATAAATTAATTTCTGCTAAATTACATTCTTGTGAGCAAATAAGCATTTTCCCAGTGTTAAGGACAGAAAATTGAAAAACATTATCCAAGACCACACCTTGTATCTGTGATAGAGAGAGTCAAAATCTTTCCCCCACATGTTCATATACCCATAGGACATCACCAACTCCTAATGCTGATGAATTATATTTTAAAAGCAGTGGTTTATACATAAGCAGCCTGCAGAAACAAGAACAAAAATATTTAACTGAGGTAAATCCCAAAGTATTTCTGAGAGCAAGAAGTAGCTAGTTTACATCTATGGCAATGAATGCATGTCTACTCTGAACTTTTTACTTGGAAAAGGAGGAGAATTTTCCAAATGCTGCAACACAAGCACATCTAATGGACTACTTCCTTTTGCTTATTGATGCAGTATACTCAGGGGACTGCAGTCGTTATATTAATTAATTAACCACTTTAATACTCCCTGGATATTATCAGTGACCTGCCTTCCAAAGGCAAAATGGCCCTTGTGAACTAGCGGTTGTACAAGCTTGTAAAACTTACAAAACCACTGATTTCAGCTTTAAAAATCTTTGGACAAAATTCAAAACTATCCTGAAAGCACAGATAAAAATCTAAGCCTCTCTGTTCTCTGCTTTGTGCTCTAACTAGAGTTAAGGTCCTTACTCTTTTTCTGGTCTCATGCACCTGTTCTTTAACAGCCATAAACCAAACCTCCAGTAAAGGTCTCATCTTCAGGTTCTGTTAACTTTAAAAGCCCACCTGCACTGCAGAAGCTAGCTGTGGACAGACACCTGAAATCACATAACTGAAGAAAACTCTGGCAGCAGATCTTTATTAGAGACATGCTGTCAGGAAACAGAAGGAGATGGCAGGGTAGCTCAGAGTCAAAGCAAGGAACTGGTCTTTCTTCCACTAGCTTTTTTGTTTACCAGGCTCCTTAGGTGCCTTGGCAGGATTGTGGGGTATGAAGAAAACAGACTGTTGATTCCTCTGTGTGTATGTGGGCATAAATCCTGCGCCTTGCAATGATAACACCAACAGAAGTTTTGTAGCATTCTGGAAAAAATTCAGGATGAACCTTGTACAGGGAACATGAATGATTGCATGGCCCTCATATGAGCTTTCTCCTTTCAGGCAGTGGCTGGGCCCTGGCTATTAATCTGTACTGATGCAGAAGCAAGTTTCATCAGGTATCTACACACTTCTAACCCTTGAGTACATTTAAAAGCTGCTGAAAGTATCAATGTCAGTCTTCCATCAAGCACAGAGAGCTCCACTTCATTTGTGTATAACTGCCTACGGTCTCCCCAAGGCACAACAGAAATCTGTAAGACAAGGGGTTTTTTTACTGTGTTCAGTGAAAATTTACACAAATCAGTGCCATATTCTGTACTGTCCCCTACTGTAGGGACCATGATATTTTACAAGTGCTTATCCAAATGTTTCTGTGAAGAAGCTCTTCCTGAGTTAATTATATGCAGGCTTTACTGCCACTATGCTTTTATAACTTCAGTGTCACCTAGGGTGGGACGCCTGTAAAAGTAGTGCCTGAGCTGTATTTTTATCAGTTTTAATTCATATTTTTCTAATATATTTCCAAGGTTCATGAGGTTTTTCTCTACAAGCAACAGCCATGGGCCTGTTTGGCTCTGCCCCGCTGAGGGCCCTGTCCTCAGGGCACAGGGGTCTCCTGGCCAGGCCCACACAGCTTGCACGGCCCGTGCTGCCCTGGAGACATTTTGGCCGTGTCTCAGGTTTGTTACGAAGTTGTTCCTTGGAGTCCAAAGTGAGCTTGTTGTAAGGAATTTTTTGGCAACGTGCTGCCAGGGCCCTGAGCACATCCCCCTCTGGGGCTGGCTGCAGGGCAGGGCCTGCTCAGCGCTGATGCAGCTGTTAAAAAAAACTGTTGAGAAAAACTGTTGGTGTGTGAGACCTCGTAGCCTTAGAAAAATAAGCTGTAAGCATGCCCCCCAGGGATCCATGGTCTTTTCCTCCAGTGTTCCATAGAAAAGATGGGGATTTCTCTGTTAGGTTCATAAATTCTGCTTCTCTACAGCAAATCTGGGCAATTTTAGCAGCTTCTCTCCACTTTAGCTGCATTTTCTAAGCCCTTAATCACAAGCTGGGATCAAAATGCTAGGAGTCAGGAAACCTGTGTGCTGTTCCAGGGCTTGCTACTTCAGCACCTCATTTCTGCCATATAAAAATGGGATACTTCTACAAACCTCATTTGTAAAGCATATTAGACTGTGCAAAAGCAAAGAGCTATATAAGAGTTTAGTAATAGCATTATAACCCCATGGTGCTCTGTTCTTATAAATCTCAGGGGATAGAGGATGCTCAGTCCCTTGTGCTTAGTTCTGCCTCTTTCAATCCTAGTAAATGCTGGATGCAGCTTATGGGCTAATGAAAGCCACATGAATCTCAAATGTACAGTTCCAGAGGGCATTTCTGCCTAGCCAAGCCCAACGCATTTCTCTTCTCTCCTCCTCAGGTATTTCCAGACTCCTGGAGTCTTTAAAGTTACTGAGAAATTTCCTTTATGCTCTGTAAAATACAGAGGAATGAGAAAACTACCCTTCTACCTTTTACATAAAAAAGAAAGAAACAAAGTTGTCATTAACAAATTTTATTTATAAACTAAATGATGATATGCCAACATTGCTTACAGTCCTAGGTAATCTCTTTCTTCTCTCCTAAGACCCACAGGACTATAGCAGGACCCCTGCTATAAAATAAGACAAATGTGCTTAGAAAGAGAAAGCATGTTCTCTTTCATTAGGCTGAAAATGGGAAAGAATAATGACTTAGGATGAATTAAGATAAAATCCTAAGTGTATTTCTCCAAGTCAATCATGGAGAAAATTAAGAAGAAAAAAATACCCAAAGCAATAGAAGGGACTATGTAGCCAAATATACTTCAATATGGTGGCTCTTGTATCCAAAGGATGAATGCTGATAGCAGACTATCTCCTATGATCAATAAATGTTCGGGAACAAACTAACTTACAGACTTTGTTGACAGAAACTTTTCCTTCAGAGCTGTTTGTGTGGGAAGAAGTAAAATGAAATTTTTATACTCAGTTTCCTTCTTTTTTCAGTTTGAAGGTCAGCTTGTGAACAGGTGAAAGCCAAGCACAGCTAAGGCAAGAAGGACTCTTGTATCCCTTTTCCCCATGATATCTATGATTAATAAGCTTCAAAGTATACAAAACTCTCCCTAGAGAAAAATTTTACATAGAAGTAGGTTTTAAATTTTCCTGATGAGAAGTTAGGGAAAGTTCATATAATGACTTTTAGTGTAATTTTTTTAAAAAAAGATAAAATGTTAATATGTAAATTGGCAAGGAAAGGAAATAGTCTATTTCAGAAGTTGTATATTTCCAATTCTAATATGTTTACTAGGAAAGCATTAGAATATGGAAGTATTCAGTCGGTAAAACAGCCCTTTTTGTATTCATAACTTTAGTTTTCTAAGATTCTCACTAATCTAGCAGAAAATAAATTGGTGAAGAAAATTGAATTGGATGAATGGACTGAAACTCATCTACTTTGCAGATTATGTGCCTTAGAAGCATATACAGAGAGCTTTAACATGTGACTGATAAACTGTAGAGGGGTAATTAGTGTTCCATGTTTTCAGTAGTTCTTTGGTCATTAATTAGCTCAAATGTGTTCCAAAATTAAGGCTTCCTAATTTTAATCAAAGATAAACTGATTGAGTCTTTTCTTTGTCAGTGTGCCGACAGAATGCCTGAAACAACTCTAAGAGTTCCTGTTTACCTTAGAGGTCTGTTAACTCTGGAAACTAGTGGTATGCCAGTGGTATGCCCCAGGAACATTAGCCTTGGGATCATTTTTTGTTTTTAAAGATAGACGTGGAGAGTGATCTCATAAGGATGAAAACAGTCACGTAAGATCCCTAGAAGTATATCAAAAGTAGTGAAGAGAGGACTTATGCCACTTCCCAGTGACAGAAATCTCCAGTGTGCCAAATCCTGAAATGTCTCCTTTTTCTGTTAGGATGCTAAAATCCTGAGTGTGAACAGTTAGTTTTCAACATGTTTAAATCTCCCTCAATGATACTTCTGATAGGAAACCTATTTGCTTTTAATAGGAGCAATATCTGTGGTGTGTGGAAAATTTAGGAGTATAACATGCAGTGACAATTGAAATTTAGCTATATTTGTTTAATTGGTTTTTAATGCTACATGCTTCTCAAAAAAATAACCAGTTACCTTCTAAGAAATTATTTAATGGTGCGGGATATTAATTTTGGTACCACCATCAAAATGCAAGAAAAATCAGGAGACTTTCCTTAGAGTGAAGTTTAGCTTGTATTGAATACACATTATATCAGCTTGCTTTCTTTCTGCTGTGCTCTAACACTGACTGAGTCAAATATCAAAACAAATGAAAATATCAGAGACAATACTGGTCTTTGTGAAGAATATAGGAACATTATCTGTCATGGAAGGAAGTAAAAAAACCTCTCCAAATACCAGTGCTGCAGAATGGAATTTGAGTGAAGATGGAGGAGAAACATTTGAATCATCTTATTATTATAGACATCTAGTGATTCTGTCCTCACCCCCATAGATATCCAAAAAGCTGTTATTTTGAAGATAGCGTCTGTATTTCCATAACATACTGACCTCTGAGAATCTGGCTTATCACAAGCTCAAGATAAAAGTCCGCTGTTTTCTAAACCAGTTCAAGAGATTTGACATGAATTAACGAATAACAGTACTTTCTTCGTGTGCTGTAACCCTTCAGTGTAAAGTTGTGTAAAATTCTCCATCGGCTGTAATTTATGTGGCCTCAGGTGTGATCATTCTTTCTGTGGAACAGCAATATAAATAGGCTGTTTCTGAGTATTTTTTCATGAGATGTTTAAATAACAGGAAGCAGAAATAGATACTGAAGAGTGATCAATTTGTGAAGGTATTTCTGTATGTAGAAAATGAGTTGAAAATTAGACTTTCCTGCCCCAACTGCTACTGTTTATAGAAATGAATAGGCTGCACCTGTATCCTATGCAGAAATGTCAATATTATTTTTAACAAAAAGGCTAAGCAGAATGTCAACATTCAGCTTAATTAATGTCAGTTAATTACAGTTACATAGCTCTTCATTTTGTAGTATTTGAGCACTCAGGTGACCCCATCAAAACAGCTCATTCAATGACAGCTTAGTAATTCCTTCAATTTGGAGCCTGAGTAGAGGTTCTGAGAAGACGTAGAGAAAGGGAGAACAATTATGGTTACAATACAGGGGTGTGACATTCAACATCTGCTGAACATGATGGCTCTATTTGGTCACCTGAATATAGCCGCCTACTTCTTACTTTGAGACACGCCAAGGAATTTAAGACATGAGCACAGGGCTGGCAGATACGACAGAGGACGTACAGGATGCCTTTTGGGGGCAATAGCTGATGGTCAGGTTAGAGCATTTCAAACATGTCTAGACCCCTCCCTTTGTATAAACAAGTGATTCCTACCCTGTCTCTCTCCTTCCCGTTATCTCAAATTCTGCCTGCTGATGCCCAAGGAACATGGGAGTCTGTGCTTGAACCTGGAACTGAACTGAACCCAGAACTGCCTCTCCATGAGTTTTTTGGCATTTGAAAAAAATGAAAAAATAAATAAAAAAAAAACCTGAAGAGCATAAATTTTGAAAAAAATCAATTTGTAAGTTATAATAACTCAACATTTATTTTCAAAATTGTTCTTGTGTGTACTCTGCATTCTTTACTTTTCTTCTGATTTTTGGTTTATTATTTTTAATCTGGTTTCCTAAGAAGTGAGGCTTGTACAATCATGTGGACTTCCCATCTGTCTGACTCCCCAGCTGTCAAATAAGTAAAATTTCCATGCCATCTGAAAAGTTTCACTGGAATCAGTGGCTTTGTAAAGAAGAATTAATTGGTGCCCTCTCTGAGGGACCAGGAAGAGGAATGCACTGTTATCCTTTCTGCCAGGCACTAACCCACAGTCAGTTACTACATACAAACAGTACAAAGCTACTTCCAGACACCCTACAGACTGTACTGACTCTTGGCCAGCCAGCAGGCTAGAAAAGGCAGCTAGATGACACAAAAGGAGCCAAAGCATCAGAAGGTGCTACAGACCAAAGAACTGAGGGAATTGGGGACAAAGCCAAGGTACAGAAGAGACAGGTATGGGAAACGCTGGGACTGGAACAAAGGGCCATCATGTGGGAAGAGCCACAGTTATTCCAACAAAGTGGAGGGGACATAAGGTCTTTATCAGTTTTGTTGTTCATAGTATAACTATTCTTACAACCTGTCAGTAGTAACAGTATAACATAACGTGAAATCTCTATGCTATTCTGTTCTAGTTATGGGGTGCTGTTATTCACAATCTAAAAGACTAAAACGTTGTGAACTAATGTTACACACATCAAGACAAATGACACTAACCACTAGATGCCCACTTGAGTAGATCAAGGGTAATGTGTTTTGGCACAAATATACTTATGGACACTCAGCTCATGAATTAGTGCTATAAGAGACCTGTGGATATTTGCACATGTGGAGGCATTCGCAGAAAGATCTCACTGGGTTGACTCCACCCGATCAGGAAGAATATTTTTCTGAACTCAAGGCTGACACAATTGGCCTAATGAGTTTTAAACTAGGACAAGAGGAATATGAAAGACAGATGATTTCTTAGAACATTTTTACAATACAGAAAAAATCTCCAGTGAAAGGAGATAAAGGAAAAATAGACAAAGAAACTCTACAAGATGAAAGGATGAGAAAGAAACTAATAATAGAAGAAACAGTCAGATAAACTATACTTACAGAGATGGGACTGTACCACAATCTGGCCGGGAAGCTGAATGAGATCAGTAAGAATCAGCTGAGAAATTCATACATAAATTTGAAGAACATAGATAAGAGCTGGAGGGTTGAAGAACATGAAAATGGATATTGTAAAGGATAAAAAAGACATGGCAGAATAATAATAATGAAAGGAATAATTATTACAGAGAGCAGACTTCAGAAAATAAAGGTAAAGGTGGATTAGCATTGCATATTACTGCTATGATAGACAATATTTAGAAAAAGGTATTACATAGATAAAACAATTTTTTTATGTGTGCAAAAATCAGTTTAGGGAAGGGTTGTTAAGAAAGGATCTCCTGGGGACATATGAGGTGTCTGGTTCTGATTATAGATAGATCTAGCTATAATGCTAATAGAAAGATAACTGCCACTGCAAAGTATTTCATTAAAGGAAGCTCTAAACTTTCAGACACAAATTGGAGAAAAAAGTACTACTAACAACACTAAGTTCCAGATATATCCTGAACATTATAGACCACAGATTTCATTTTCAGTTACTGAGTCAATGTTCAGTGGTATTATTTTAAGCTATGTTTTATTAAGTGAGGATGATTATAAACTGTCATAGAAGTATATGGATACAGGGAAAGTTGCCAAATATCAAGCTATACTAGATTTGTGAATGGAATTAAAACAAGTAGCAAGAGGTTCTTTAGCAATATAGATTTAAAAGGAGTGAAAGAGGAATTCTCTCCATGTAGGATGGTATAGGATAAACAGTAGTCTATGAACCCAGAATAAGTGAATGCTTTACCTCAGTTTCAGTGGGCAGAAGGGCAAAGGATGGGATGAAGGCTAGGAGTAAGAAAGGGAACAAGCACTCACAGCGTGGAAGAACAAGTTCTGGAATCCACTGTGCCTATGCCAGTGTGAGTGGATAAACTCCAGCCTAGAATTTGGAAGACTATGGTAAAAACATAGATTTGACAGCAAAGATTTTAAAGAAATCTACCAAGTCAGAGCTGTAGCACATATCTGGTGAAGAACAAATGCAGTAGCTGTTTTTAAGAAGAGGATAAAGTGATTTGGGCACCTTTATCTAGTTCCAATATCATACATTGCTTTAAAACACAGTTTGGAAGCAAGGTTAATTGAAGACATGGAGTTAAAGTGAAAAAGCATTTAAATCCAAGACAATGATGTCAGTGATATGGTAACTTACATTATAGATACATATTGGCATCTTATTTGTCTGAGGGAAGTTTTTGCTAAGGTGTTCAGATGGAACACCTTCTTGGGTAAACTGGAGAAGATAGGTGTTAGTACAAGAAATGGGAGATGAGAAGGAACTGGCTTACTAGGGGCTTTTAGATGGCAAACTAATTGCATCAGAATGACATTTTTCCCACGGAAAATTCTCTCCATTATGGATTTTCATCCAGCTCTGCACTTAATGGCAGATTTGCTGCCAACTTAATGGGAGTAGAATTGAGTACTCCAGGCATAATTTTATCCAGGATGATGAATTGAAAAAGTAAATGCTCAGAGAGCAGTGGCAGCAATAAACAACAACAAGCCATTTCCTCACTGTATTTTTGATATGTTACTTTTAAGTATATACATCCTTGGTTCTTCTTTGTTCAGCTCAACCTGACCAATTGCAGCAGAATACTACAACCTCATTAGCAAATTAACCTCCACTACAAAAATTATTGTATTGCAGATACAGGAGGTTGGGACTATCTGCTGCAAATGGTCATGTCCTGGCTCTGCCTGCACGCCCAGATGCTTAAGAATCAGCCAGACCCAGATCTCAAAGCTAGCTGGACATGTTTGCACGATTGGAGACATCTACTAAATTGTGTCTTTCAGATGGACTTGATCACACAGGCACAGCTTGACATGTATATGGCAACATGGTTTCCAGATCGAGACTTGCTCATGCTCCGTGGCTGTCCATGCCTGAGCACGTGAATAGGCCCAACATTGGTGACTGATCACAAGGATATTTCTTTGGCTTCTGGAGCAGTCATGCTGAAAGTTGCAGGTGAAGGTGGCCAGCTTTAAACCTGCTGTGCGTGTTCAGCACTTCTTCCAATTAATGAAGGAGCAAGAAAATTGTCGTAAGTGGGAGCTTAGTGCTTTAACATAGCTGTTGTCTTTGTTTATCATTACAGATAAACTTCACTTTTCTGAAGCTGATGAATGATGTGTAGGAGAAGTTTCAGCTTCCCAAACAAGCTCCCACCACCATTTTGGCTGTTTGTAGTTGGTAAGTTTGTGACTCATTACCAGAGCCACATGATTTTGTTTTTTCTCAGGCTGAATAATTTTTTGTCCTCCTCCAACCTCCCAAGAACTTTCAAGATAGAGGCATATACACACATGAATATTCATGAACCCTTTGGGAAACATTTATGCAAATAGATATCCACTGCTATGAATGCTTTTGAAAATGAGAACAAAGAGTTCTAAGTGCGAAAGAAAATTTGCATTTTGGTTTCAATAAATAGGTGTGGATTTTTTTTCTGAGTATTCAGTCAATTTGACAAACTAAGACTGAGTAGAGCCCTATTGCCTAAATACCGTGTAGGGAGAGATTTGCATATTCTGGTTCATGGTGTGCTGGTAGACCACAGTGAAGGTAAATGGTGAATTATGAAATCATCATTGCATTGTAGTGACTTCAGTCAAAAGGGCTGAAAAGGGTTCATAGAGTTTAGTGAGGAAATTTGGAGGGTTAACAGCCATCCACTGATGCAAAATGGTTAGAATCCCCTGGCATGATAGAAACTGGGAAAAGGGGTAACTCAGAGTGTTTAAAAAGAAAAACCCCTCTAGTATCGTCTTTGCGATTCCTGAAACTCAAAGAGACTAACTGCAGTTAGACAATGCAGATTTCCTACCTGTCCCTCACAGGTCAACTCTGCTTTTTGTAAAGCAGCTTTTATGAAAAGTCATTAGACTTTCTCCTTTGAAGCTCTCCATATCCAAGCTTCAGCACAAAGCCCTGTGACAGTGACACACACAACCCTGGTGTGTGTTGCCCCTTATCCTCCTGCTGGGCACTTGCCAGGGAAGTTTGGCTTCAGCTTCTCTACCATCTCCCAACAGGTAGTTGAGGACATCAATAAGATCCTCTTGTAGCCTTCTCCTTTTAAGGCTGAAGAAAGCTAGTTCTCTCAGCCTCTTCTCATATGTCATATGCTCCAGCTAATAAACTTGGTGGCCCTCCCTCGGACTTGCTAAAGTATGTCCATGTCTCTCTTGTATTGGGGAGCCCAAAACTGGACACAACACTCCAGATGTGGTCTCATCTGTGCTGGACAGATGGGAAAATCAACCCCTTCAACTTGCTTGTTACAGCCTTGCCTATGCAGTCGTGCAGTATGCAGTTATTCTTCAGTGTCTCCACTAATCTATGCTTTAAATCATCATTGGTATCACTGAGTACAAAAGGTAAACTTTCAAAATTACCAGGTATCTCACAAAGCAGAGATATGCCTGCTAAATATCTCTGAGGTAACTCATTAACACAAAACCCATGAAGTATTTGCACAGCAAAGGACCTATAATGTCTTATTTACAGAGAAAAATCCATGGACTTGAAAGAAACATTATTTCATCTAATCAAATCTTTTCATAACTGTTTCCTGAATGAAATTATTCCCCTCTCCCAAGAAAAAAAAAATCAAACCCCAAACCAGGAAACTTTTTATTTAAATGCATTTCCATGAAAAAAAATCATTTTTAGGAAAAATTAGGAAAAAATCTTTCTATCTCCTTCATGGTTTTTTCTTTTTATGTTTTTTTCATGCTTTTTCACACTTTGGACCACTGAAAGAAGAAGAAGAATGGTATATAAAAACTCCAAAAAGACTAAAATACATTCATTCACTTTCTAACTGAGAAAGAACTGGAAAAGCATTTAAATTTAAGGAATTTTTAACAACTGCTTTACAGTTCACACAATCAATTTTGTTTGCCACCGTACCATGAGAACACTGATTAAAATTTTACTTTTCCTTTTTATTCTGTTTTAATTAAAGTTCATCTGCTATTTGCATACTTCTTCATTAGTTCTTCCAGCATAAGCATATGCAGGCATAGTTGGTCTTCAGAAACATAACCTCAGAGGTACCTCTGGAAATAGCATTGCTAACTAGTTGGTGGTTTTGCTTTACAGTGGTAAAAAAAGACCAAGTCAAATCTTTGGGAAGCAGCACGCATATATACTATCCTGAGCTTCCTTCTTCTGATCCTAGGCAGCTATAGAATACAGGAAAGATTTATGCCAGTTGACCATGCTTTTATTATCTGAAAAAAAAAAAAAAAAAAGGCAATAGTTAAATTGTGGCCTTCCGTTGGTAAAATGTCTTCTATCCACACACCTTAATGAATTCAATTATTAAAAATAGTTTAAAAAGCACTTATATTAAATATTCATGACTAATAATTAATGCTTAACTTTTGACTCTTCTGCTGTAAATACCACTCTAGAGCCTAAACTCTCCTGGAAATCTCATTAATCTGGCAGAGGGGGATAAAATCACTGTGAAGATGTCAGATCTTCTAAAATGTGACAGAACTTAAGCAATACTTGACACATAGTACCTAATAAAAAGCAGACATACAAACTACTGTGGGAGGGGGTTAACACCATACTAGTGTGAGAATTACCTCTTTTGTTTATGGTGATGAAGGGGACCATATTAGTTTCCTCTGATTCACTTTTCACATGAAAATGTCTGATTCAATCTTATAAATTGATTTCATATGCTTTGTGAAGCTGACAGTTCTCTATATTATAGCTAGGAGATTTTTATCTCATGGTTGTGTCATCCTTCAGTTTACTCCTTTGCATTTTAGCAATTTAATCTATTTTGTTAGAAAACTATGATAATGACTATACACCTCTGCATTGGATATAAATGAAAAAAAACCTTAGTGAATTGTTCAGGAGTTTTGTTTTTTGGAGTACACAAGCATGAATTCATTGAGGTTAGGGAAGCTGCAGTTTCCTATTAACATCATCTCATATGGCAAAAGTAGGATTCAGTATGATTCAGTCAGTATATTGTGACTTCACACCCTCCATTTAAATTAATGTTGAATCAAATCTTTATTTTAAGTAGAAACTAAGCCACAGGTATGCGGCAGGGATGCTAAGATGTTCTATTTTGGAAGACATATGTCTTTGCACGTGAATTTTCAAACAGAGTGGATGAGGCAAGAGCTCTTATCTTGACACAAGATGCCAGGATGTGAACAGGCCACAGGTACATGATCTAATTTTGAACGTGTTCATGGCAGAACCAGAAAGCTCTTTCAGGAAAAAACAACTCAGACATGATTCCATAAAAATAAGGCTGAACTGCTTTAGATACTGAAGCCAGTATTTCTAGCTTCATTAAGCCATAAGAATATGAAAGACTGGATAGCACTAATTCAGCAAATGCTGGTACTCTCCATTGCAGACCTCAAAAGTTTGGCCAGAAGAGCTTCTACCTTGGAATATGTGGTCTTCAAAAAAGAATACGATTAGATATACTCTGAATAATTCTGCATTTAATAATATTGATTTTGTAATGTGGTTGATCTTGATCTACATCAGTGAAAAACAGAAGATAATTTATGATGGTGCATTACAAATCAAAACACTATATTCATATTTTTATATTGGAATAGGAACAGAATTTCTTCTTTGGTAAGAACTGTACATGTGTTTGAGGCACTTGACCAAATGGACATTCTCATTAATATGACTTCTGAACTTGCTCTCATTTACAGTTCTTCCATGGCAGCTGACAGTTTCTTCAGCTTCTTTATTTGAAATGCTGCTGCAATGAATGTGGATGACACCTGTCAGTAAAAGCTGCCTATGTTTGAAATTATCCTGTCTAGAGATCTATTGCCTCACCTCATAGAGGGCTTGTGCAAATTATTTCCTTCGGATTTCTTTTAGAAGGATTAGGTCCTTCCCACTGACTCCTGACACTAGCAGTGTTGGAAGGTCCATCAGCCCTAAATCAAAATGTTGTCTGAGTGGAACTTCAAAAAGAATGATTCGGGGCACCAGCACGTTCTGCAACTACAGGAAATGGCTTGTACACCTTTTGTGGAAACTGTGCTCAGCTTACCTCCAGGGCTTATGTAGACCTAAGAAGTTGCAATCTTTAGTGCTGTGCTTGGTCCTCGCTTGCAAACCGCTGCTGCTTTTATCCTGGGATAGAAATAACAAAGACTTGTCTGAATAAAAGATTATAATTGAGACCTGTCAGGTTGTCTAGTACCTGTCTAGCTGTCTATCCCTGTGGAAAGCTTCTTACAGATAATTTCTGTGGGGTTTTTTTGCTATGTGAAAAGCGTTTAGAGATCTTTCAGAACTGTAGTCCTATCCAAAATATCTTTTTCCCTATTCAGAACATAAGGCCAGCACCTCTTTTTTGCCCAAACAGCTATATCTTGAATTTTGCAGTCCCACGGTCTTCTTTTTGGCTTTGGCATAAAACAACTCTGACTCATGTGAAAGCTTTCAAACTGTTGCTGCAAAAATCAAAGTGATTGCTTGAATTACATGGCTACCTCTTTGACTTCCTGCATCGGTCTCCTGTTTTCCATTCCTCTCTTGGAGACTTAGTCCCATCTGGCCTATCGTCTCTTAGAATCTGAGTAAATAATCTCCTCCCCAAACCACTTCCACCTTCATTTTGCCAGATTCTGAACTTAATTGTCTTGTATTCAAGTTTTACCACAAAACACTTTGAGCTTTTTTCTGTGTTGTCTTTTAAGTACAGGAGGGCTCTTCCACAAAATTTTGTGAATGCTCTTCATTTTTTTACCTTTAAATCTCCCCTTCAACTCCTAACAAAATGCCTGGAGAAAAAAAAAAAAAGGAAGTAGAGATTTTGGCCCCAATTCATCCTGCAGACCTTTGGATAATTATTATTTAAATTAGGATACTAGTCACACTGGGTTGTCTTTACCTGTCAGTGAAGAGAAATAGTGATCACCATAGAAAGGTATTTGGTTTAATAATGCCATAAGCAATAATAACATGAGCCTAGGGCAATAAATGTGGGTATCTCACTTCAGTTCCTTGATAACTCCAGACCTTGGTAGCAGCTGGCACATGGTGACTACTCCACATTCATTACCATGACCATTCCACTCCAGCTTGTCCTAACTCCATCTGTCTGAATCACATTTGGTGATTGTCCTTACTAAAACTGGGTCTTCTTTGGGCTTATCTTTGGGACTCTTCTGCAGAAGGGGCTGGGAGCTGCTTTTGAAGTAGTCCGAGTGCCAGAGATCTTCAGCAGAGTTTTGGCTCAGGATGTACACCTTAAATGGCTTTTATTTTCTTGTTTTCAAATTTAATGCTTTTAAATATGTTGAAATGCTCATGAAGTTTAAGTCCTTCCCATGTTATATGAAAACATTGTAAAAAGCTAATAAATACATATTTTGTTGTCTTGTATAACTCAGAAATGACTGACCCTATGAAAGACAACATGTGATTGAAGGAATTATTTTTCATCTCATGTGGAAATATCAAATTATTGCTCAATTGTGGAACGAAAAAGGATATGAAGATGGATCCAAGTCTCCACTATGCTTTCAAGTTTCTATTAGTTTCAGATCTTTTATGCCCTGGATGTTTGTATGAGATCTTTGTCTGGAATTTATACTGACTAGACAGAAGAACAAGACTAAATTAGTATTCCTTTTTGTTTGATGCATTATATGGAAATGTAGTTAAATCTTTCTTATTCTTCTGCTGAGATACAGAAGAAAAGAATGTGATTCTCAGACAAAGACATTAAATATGTGTTTCTGTGAGAATTTTATCATGCCTGGAATTTGGGAAGGAGCTCATAGGAATGGGAGAAATACCATGGAAACACCTGGGGTTACCACGACGTAAATGTGTAACTACACCACCATTCTACTGGAAGAAGCCTTTCTGATCAGTTTATTAAATTCTCATGCTCTACATTTATCTACTGTCCTTATTTTTCAATTTGTTACTAACAGATTAATTCAAGGCACAATTGTAATCTATAGAAAAGTTAGGGCTGGGTTTTGGCTGTAGATCTCACTGGCTGGGTTTCTTATTATTACTCCTCTGTTAACTTTTCTCCCCTTTTCAGTCTTTTTGGGTGAAATTTTCTTGATGACTAAATATTACAATAACTTGAAGAGCAAACCTTTTTTTATGGCCAGGTAAATCAGGATTTCTCATCAATTTCATAGTAAAATATCACAGTAGATAAGGGTTTCCCCTGTTAGCCAGACATTAAAGTATTTAGCCAGACTCTGAAGCTGCAGTGGCATAAGAATAATACCTGCTGTCAGTAAGTTTTTGAGATGTGCTGCAGACACTGCATTGGAAATGCCTATGCTTGTGCATACTTTTATGTTCCTGATGACACGCTTGGCAACCCAACAAATGGAAGGGTTGTGGTGTTGGTCAGTTCTTTCACTAGACGGCAATAAGCACCAGGGGCCTTTAGTCAGTATTTGTTGTGCTTTCCACAGTACAGAACTCACTTGATTTCTGACATATCCACTTGCTGCAGTTTTACAACCACTTGTGCTGTTTTGGGCATTATTCAGGTCTCTAGTCCAATGATTCCTATCTCCCTAAAATTGTCTGAGCTCAGTCAGCCAAAATGAAAGTCCAAAACTCGGAAAACAACCTATTAGTTTTAAATCTACTTGTTTTTTCTAGATGGCCAACAAGTTACATGTGGAGAGGGATAACACAGACATCAATACCTCTTATACCTAAGACTGGCAGTGTTTTAATTTTTGGCAATAAGTTTTAAAGCTAGGCGAGTTACACAAACAGCTTCAAATTCTACCTGTGTCTTTTTCCTATTGTTTTCCCTTTGTGATCTGGTATCTGAGTGAGGTCTCTTTCAGTGAGGCTTTTGCCTGTTTCTTCTGTGTGTTGTTTATGAGGTTGTTGCTGGTGAGATGCATTACTCCAGGGGTTTGCTCCATTTTGATGACCACAGCCTCCTGTTCTGAATGTGAGAACAAGACAAAGAGTGTCCGAACATGCAGAAAAATCATGACATCTCTGTAAGCATAGCAGCCACTATACATCACAAGATGGATGGCAGCTTCTTCTGGTCCATGATAGGAAAGCTAAGTAACTGTCTTATCTTCTGTAATTTAAACTATGTAATGCAAGTGGCTTTCATGATAGAGCTAAAGTTCTGCAAGGACAGCCATGACCATGTGTTGCTGTGGTAAGGTACCATTTTATGTATGTGTGCTCTAAGCACATGGCTATGTGGAGAATAAACTTTAAACATGCAAATCAACAACCTGTTCACTGATCTGAAATTAGAAAGGAAGTAGGATATGAAACAGACTTATGAAGTTGGACTAAAAAAGCCTGACAACTCACAGTCCAAAAATAATTGATTTATCAGACTGCATTCTTTCCTCTATGCTGAGGGAAAATCTCCAGGAAATATACTTCTTGAGAGATCTTCCCTGTTTCTGTGTCAGAAAAGCAACAGAAATAACCTTTCTGGTGGCTTCCTCCCAGTCTCAAACTGTGCAGACAAAATTATTTAATGTCTACACTCATTGTCCCCTTTGTAGTTGGAGAAAATCTACTGTTGTTTTTTCACTCTTTTTGAACTTTGCAAAGAGTGCAGTGTCCAGAGCCATTTACTATATGTGAAAATGTGCACACAATTTTTTTTTTAGCTAATCCATTTCCTGTATTTCTGAACATATAATGAGCTTTTTATACCTTCTGGGTGAAGACGAAAATATTCATAGAATCATATGAATCACAGAATCATAGAATGGTTTGGGTTGGAAGGGACATTAAAGATCATCTAGTTCCAACCCCCCTGCCATGGGCCGGGACACCTTCCACTAGACCAGGTTGCTCAAAGCCCCATCCAACCTGGCCTTGAACACTTCCAGGGATGGGGCATCCACAACCTCTCTGGGCAACCTGTTCCTGTGCCTCAGCACCCTCACAGTAAAGAACTTCTTCCATACATCAAATCTAAATCTACCCTCTTTCAGTTTAAAATCATTACCCCTTGTCCTATCACTACATGCCCTTGTAAAATGTCCTTCTCCGGCTTTCTTGTAGGCCCCCTTTAAGTACTGAAAGGCTGCTATAAGGTCTCCCTGGAGCCTTCTCTTCTCCATGCTGAACAACCCCAACTATCTCAGCCTGTCTTCATAGGAGAGGTGCTCCAGCCCTCTGATCATCTTTGTGGCCCTCCTCTAGACTTGCTCCAACAGGTCCATGTCCTTCTTATGTTAGGGACCCCAGAGCTGAACGTAGTACTCCCAGTGGGGTCTCACCAGAGCAGAGTAGAGGGGGAGAATCACCTCCCTTGTCCTGCTGCCCGTGCTTCTTTTGATGCAGCCCAGGATATGGTATTGCAGAATATTGCAGAAACATTTGAGCCTTGATATGGCATCCTGTCTTTACCCAAAGGAAACACAAATGGTAGGATTCCAAGAAAGATATTTTTAATTATTTTTGCTTTGTGGAGCCTGGTTAATAAGTATGTAACAGTGGTGATCTGGTTGTTATTTTAGACCTCTTGCTTTTCCATTAAAAGTGTTTCTTTGCAATTTGTTTCAGTACATTTATTTCATGGTGCTGGTAATGATGTTAATCAATCAGACCCCAGAAGGGAGTGGGAGAATAGCTGGTCCTACATCAAATGGTTACAGACAACAATACAGCTTCCGTCTACTGAGAAATCCGTCCCATTTCCAGGACAAAGGTACTTCGTCTTACCCTTCTATTCTTCTCTTCTGAGCCCACTGTAATTATGGTGAACATTTCCATAGCTTCCAGAACATGGAAAAGGCAATTACAAATAACTGAAGTTTGAGCTCAACAAGCTTTGAATAACCAAAGTTCATGAAGTAAACTGGCATAAATCTCAAAGGATTCAGCACTCACTTTGAATGTTTCCAAAATTAAATCCATTAATTAAAGTAATTTAACTTGAATTAGGAAGTTGTGCTGCGGCAATACAATTTCCAAAATGAACACAATTTAGTGGGATTACTTGGTTTAATTAGATGCCACTCTATGGCATGGTATTTATAGTAATGATGTTGGATGGCTTGGTTGAAACAATAGTTTGTTTATATGAAAGACGAGACTTTTATTCCTTTCAGAATGATCTTTTTCCAGAAAAGTTCCTAAAATAAATTGTCCTTGCCCCTTTTAATGTATGAAATGCAGCCACACTAGTCTTCTCTCTCCTTGAGCTTAGGTCCTCTAATGCACCAAAAAAGGTTGTAATAACTTTTTATTGCATCTTATTGATACAGCATCTAATTTTTAAAATGGTAATTACAGATGAATGAAAAATCATGAATGATTTTAAACGGTGATTAGCAGCATTTATATGCCAGTGAAAAAACACAGTATGCCAAAGAAAATGAAGCTTATCTGGCCTTTCCACTTGTCTTACAAATCATCTACAAAATAATAACCACTGACAATTTAATGAAACAGTGTCAGTCTTCATGATGACTGGCTGCTGTTCAAAGAAAAATGAGGAACGAGGGGATAAAAAGGTTTTATAGGAATTATCTATTCAAAAGCAAGCACAGAAGGAGGGGAAGGTGAGACAAAACAATGGAAAACACTTACACCAGCTTTTAATTAATCAACAAAACTATTATTTAGCTTAGTGGACCAAAGGAATTTGGCTACATCAAAATGAAAATTAATATAATAGGTAGGAATTTACCATACAAAATGGGAACTGGTTAATATAAAATATGATGGGTTTCCTTAACAGGATCACTGAATCCCAGAGGTCATAAAAAACTACTGTGGTTTAAAAGTTTCTGTGAAATCAAATTAAATATTTCTTTCCCATCACTTTCCATCCAGTGAACATTGAAGCTTTGGGAGCTATCATATCCTGTAAGTTTTAAGGTTTACTAATACTAAGGGCTTTTTAAAGCTTCAGCGCTTATAAATCAAGGTGATATTTTGGCTAGAATAAACATTAGAAAGACTGTTCACTTTTCAACAATGCATCAACAGGTCATCAATTACAATGGGGAGGCAACTTCTGGCATTTGATATAGATTTCAGGAGAGGGCTACTTATATGGACAACACAATAATTATCTGATTGCAGAAATGTTGCCCCTTCCACCATGTTGATTTCTGTATCTTTATCTTTCTATTCCCAGCTACTTATTACTTTCATTCAATGTCATTCTACCTCGTCATCAGTACATTTAACCAAATGTCTGAGACTATTGAGACCACTTCCAGCACAGTCACCATTATTTTAATGGAGACCTGGAAAAGAGCACTCACTGTTGAAAAGGGAATGCTTGACAACAAACAGATCTTTCATGTATAATGATTTCTTATGCTAAACTTAATCACTCCCTCAGAGTGTTACTGTTTCAAATAGCTCTGTGACAGAACTGTAGCAAGTGTTAAAATTTTGAAATTGCACTATCGTTATATATTGCATATTACTGCAATAAAGACTAGAGTTCCCTAGAAATTCTAGCCAGCAGAGCATGTATGAAAATGTCGATTTAGATATCGCCTACCAAAATGATGCAGTGCCCTTCTTGATAGTGTCCTTATAGTGATGTGTTTGTGTTGGCTTGTAAGTTTATGCGTAGGAACGATATTTAATGATTCTAAATTATTTTCATTAAAAAGTTGCTCCATTTAGGACTAAATATTCTACTGGTTAATCCTGAAAATTCCAGCTGAGTTCTGATTCTTTCACATATAACCCAGGTCTGCCTGGGTAGGATTCATCTCCACCTAACCTCAAGTATCTACATCTGAACTAGCTATCTTGGAATCCCTTTAAAGCCAACACAGACCAAACTGGTCTCATTGGACTCCAGTGTAGTGCTCCTCATCCTAAAGTGCATATCCAACTTAGGTCAGATGAGTCAAATCCTCATCTCTTTTCTAGTTCAGCCAGAAGCACCCACTTGGTGAGACCCTAAAGAAGGTCAAATTAATTCAGGCTCTGACACCTTTGATTCTACTTACACATGGTTGAGCGTGTGTAATCCTAATGCTCCCAGTAGGTACTGTGCCTATGGAAATGCTTGGCACTTGGGAAACACTTCTGTTGATATATAAGAAGTAACAAGTTCTGCTCATTCACCATCATAAGAAGTGACTAAGAAGGAAGTAACTTTGAACTTACTAATGATCAAATCTGTTGAGTAACAAATTTCGGCATTTACATAATCACTTTCCATGAGACCTTGAACTGAAGGAACAGCAATAGAAAAAATCACTGGAAAGAGGACTGTGAATAATTTTTTTTTTTTAGTTCTTTTTCATCTTTTTTTTTTTTTTCTTTGCAGCACTTATCAGGCTGATAAAGTGAATAAGAATTGCCATTCCAACAATTATCGCAAAGAGAAATTAGCATCAGATGAGATGTTTGACTTAGATTCTCAAACATTCTGTCAAAACTGAACTAATAAAATATTGGAAGGCTATCTAAACACAGGCTATGACCTCATTCTTCACAGGGAACGAGCATTTTATTGTTGCTTCCTTTGTCTGGAGGTATACCAAATGCTGTACACATGTGTGTCCAATAATTCAAGCATCAGTCTCTTTTAACACTGGCCAGCACTTAGCCGGTCTGTGTAGGAGGCTGAGCAGGTTACTTGGGCAGAATTTTCCCGATTTCAGAGGACCAGCATAGATCCATGCATCTGGTCCTAACATTTGCTGATTTTCATTAGCATTTTATTTCTCAGTGCAGTACTTTATATATATCTTTATTTCATCTAGTTGCTTTTGAGCCATGTCTCATCATGTGAATTTTGAGCCTGTTCTCCAAGCCCTTCTCAGGGCTTAGTTTCAGCTAAAACCTTTATAAATCATATTCTAAATTCCATTATCCAGATTGCTGATGAAAATATCAACCAGTTGTGACTCCAGTTTGTACCTTTGTGGAGCCTCACATGAGACAGTCTTCCATTTTGACATCAAACTCTGCTACAAACTGCTCTCTGTGCATCTGTTTTATGACTGTTCAATTCAGACCTCTTTACTGCATCACCAGCACCTCTTCTTAGGTCCAAATGTATAATGTCTGTTACTGCCACCTTTCCTGCTAAGCTATTTACCCTGTAAAGAAAGAAACTGGTTTGACAGTGTTTGTTTTTGACAAACACATTTAAGCTCTTGATTTACCACCTTATTATCCTCTAAGTGCTCGTAACTCTATTGGTTAACAATTCCATTTAATCAGATGACTAGCTGGCAGAGAATATTTTGCTCTCAAAAGGTTTTCAAGGTGGCATCTAATTATGCCAACAAAATCCTATCATAAGGACATCACTGTCTGCATGGATTGAAGCACAGGCGTCCCACAGATCATGCTGGAACTAGACCAACTACTACTGAATAAGCTGCTCTGGAAGTGGCCCCAATACAGAGCTATATAATAACACGGCAATTCTGACCTCAGGGCAGCTGCTGACAGCTCTGATGGATGCCCTGCTGCATCATGCAGATATACCTGTTTTCTGGAAACTTGTTCAGGGATCTCCAACTTGATTGTTGCATACTGGAGAATCTGCTCCCCCGAGTCCAGCAAGAGCACTGGTCCACAGCCCTGACCATGCAAGGAGGCCACATCAAGAAGCACACACAAATCAGAAAATTAAAAATATAATAGAATAGTGTAGTGACAGGAGCTGGCCAATGCAAAAGCAGTCACAGCAGCTGCTTCTTAGACATGGTCTATGTGAGCAGAAACAGTTTCAAACCGCAGAACACCATAGAAGGATGCACTTGCAGTTCAGCACAGATTCCAGCACATCATACCCTATGTAGGAAGACCAGTTTGGTGACAAAAATATTCTCTTGTGGTCAAGAAATCTATAGAACCCAGAGGAAAAAAGACAAATAACCAAATTAACTCCAAAATATTTTCAAGTCATTCAGTTTCCTTAGGTGATGGTAGTACTGATAGCTGATGATGTACCACACCAAACACAAGCATCTGAAAATTACCCTGGTTATCTGCTGTGGCCTGAAAGTAGTTACTTAGCCATCATGACACATTTCCCAGCAAGGTTAACAAGGGAAATTCCCAGGGCTGACAGATTTTTAATGGAAAGCATCCGTTTCTGAATACAGCTAATTTCAGCATCCCAGAGGAATGTTACAAAACATCTGCCTTTTTTCCCTGTGGACAGAGTATTTTTACTAGTATTTTATTACAAGCCTTCCTTTCCATATGCTAAAATATGATCTATGTCTTAAGGAGGATTTTCTGTTTTCCTTGCTGCCAAAGAACTTATAAAGCTTTACAGGTATGCAACAGGAAGGTAAAGTACTAATAGCTTGTTTATTATGCACATAGTAGATACCTAAGGTTTCCTTTTGCACATACGTTTTGCTTGTATTTCTGAATGCTACCTGAATGAAAAGGACATGGTTTCATACGTTTTAGAGGAGAAACACATTTTAAAGATATTTGTAGAATCCATAAAGTATTGATTGTTGTGTATTGCAGACCTTCATGCTATGCATCTTGAGAATGGATCTCACGTGAACCTCTCTGTGTCATTAGGTGGCACTATAGAGCAATTCTGACAGTTTTAAGGTTTGCTACAGCTCAAAAGGGACATTTTTGATTATCTAATCTGACTTCCTACATACTGTAGGCTACAGAAATCCAACAAGGAGTTCATGCCTCACTCCAAAACTGTGCTTCAACAAAAGCATATTTTTAGATATAGGTTTTGACCTCAAGGAAAATTAAAACAAACATAGAATACTACAACTCCCTAATTTCCCTTTCTGGTAACATAAAACAGTTTGTGTCCCAGAGCTTAATCTCTCTGTTAAATAATTTGGACCCTTTAGACAAAATTATGATAAAATACCTGTTTAAATTCAGACTAAGCAAAAGGATGTATGTTCCTAGCACTGCACTAAACCAGACCAGCACTGAATTCATCATGGGAGTGAATTCTCATTAAGTGTCTCCTTATGGCAGCACCAGTCTCAGAAAGAAGCACTTGCCTTTTTTGAATACTGGTACTGTGATGCCCCTGCACTTCAATTCCATATAAACCACTTTTACTTTTGACTGACTTTATCATCTCCAGCCTGTCCTTTCTGCTAACAGCCTATTTTCTATTGGCTGTATAAAAGGTTGCGGCATGTAAATTTTTTAATTTAATTCCTCCACGTGTGACTGTACACAATTTCCACTGTTTGCAGTGGCATCAAGCAGTGACTTCATGCTTTCCGAGAGCTGTGAAGCTTCATACTAAAAAGCAGATGAAGTTGTGTATATGCTTTTATCAATCGCTGTTTAGCAACAGGGCCTGGACTGCATTACAAGAGGGAAAGGTGTGTGCTAAACCCTCTTCAGTTTTGTGATAAATTGAGACCTTTCTGTCTTTACTGCCACTCTCCAACAAACACTTCTTGTGGAAGCAGGTTAGGAGTGCTTATGGATACAGCTATAGTAGGAGATCTGAAGAGTTTGTTCTTTGGGTAGCAGGTGACAAAGCAGTGGGACACCACAGGCTCCAAAGCTGAACTACCTCCAGCCCCAGCCTCAGGTTACTGCCTGAGCCAACCTTGGTGTCCAGACCTCAGAAACGCTTCAGGAAATGGCTTTTGGGTGGAACCATGACCAAAAGGCATTTGCTGGTGTGAGCAGAAAAAAGACTTGACTTTATCAGTTCCTCCTGTACACAAGAAAGAGAGATTTGGTGTATCTATAGATAAACAAGATCTATGAGTGAAAACTGACTTCATCATAAATCAGTTCTTCCTATATCGAGATAAGCTGTAAAAACAGTCAAAATAAGTAGTCAATATTTTACAATATACATGTTTTTTTAAAAAGTTTAAAAGCTGTTTCAAAGTGGAAAAATCAAGGTATTCCATTCTGGAATGGTAAAATCCAGAACATTTCAAGAGTATTTTTTCTTTTTTCAACCAGAAATTAATTTTGGTGTCTCCCACCCAGCCTTATTTTTTTTCCTGAATATTTTAGGGCTTTCAGGCTGGGTTAATCAGCTTTTATGACCTTCTCATATACAAAGTGAGGAATTGTCTTTGATTCTCTGTCCAGAAGAGATGAGAGGGGTTCCTCCCCCTGGAGATTAGAAAGCAAAATCAAAAGACCTCAAGTTAGACGTTTCATTTCTTCCTGTGCAATTTCCAGAGCCACAGTCTATTTTTGTATGAAGTCCCTGTGGGTATCTATGAGCCAAGCAAACACACATTCAGAGCTTGCTTATCGTCAGTAATGAAGTAAAGGTCAATCTTTATATAAAGCCAGTGCTTGTGACTGTCAGGAAGAAAAAAGGCTTGTACTGTTTAGCATCAAAAGTAAGGGATGGCAAATAAGCATGTATGCTACAAACAAACACTCTTTCTTTCACTTGAATTAAAAATGCAGAACTTTTGAGAGCCAAATCAGACTCTCTGATTTGTCTCTACGGTATCTAGTTTCTGGTAAAGAACCCCAACCAAGACTCTGATACCTTTCGGACAGTTCCACTCACAGAAAGAAAATGCAGCTGGTGGACTGGAGTAGTAGCTGTCAGCATTTCTCAAGGAATTAAGGCTGACAGCATAGCAGGAGGAAAATCAAGACTGGCAAAAAAAGGAGCTCATCCAGAGCACCCTTGTGATACAGAATCCTATAGTGATCCAGCACATTTACTGTTTTCATTAATGACCCTGGACCCATTAGAAATGAGGGAATAAAATTGGCTGATGACACAAGGTGGAAGATACTGGGAATATAGATGAACATCAGAGTATCCTGCTGCAAGAACCAGATGACCCAGAGGGCAAAAATAATAGAAATGAAATTAAATGTAACAATGCTACATGCAATGCCATGAATTTAAGAGTAAAAATTTTTGCTGCAAGTGGGAGAAACTCATTAGTTGGAAACAGCAAACAGAAAAAGATCAAGATACGTGAGTTTACCACAAGATAATCAACAGTCATAAATGTGATGTAGTACAAAAAAAGCAAACATGATATTAGGATGTATCAAGAGAGGACTTCCTAGTAAAGCCAGAGAAGTGATGGCATATACAATTTCAAAAGCAGAAGGCTGGATGGGAAAAAAGGCAGACAAAATGTGAATATTGAAAATTATAAGCTCACAATAATGAAATCAGGTCTGTAAGGAATATTGAGTCAAAACCTACTGATGGAAATGGGAGTTATACCACTGAACTCAGTGGAAGATGGGTGGATCTCCAGACTTGTGGATGTGGCCTCACAAAAAGGCTCCTGTTGTTTGTTTTAGCACCTATAATTTGTCAACCAATAGAAAAGTGTAGAACAAAAGATCACTAATACTTCCCTAGCATATTGACTGACCTTTATGCCTACTTCTGCTATTTATATTGGCAGTGAAGTATGCAGAACAAAAGTAGACAGGAAAAATTCTGATTTGTAGGAAAACCTTTTTAAAAATTGTGATTCTGTTGAAGTCACCTCTTATCTTAGCTCTTCAACTTAAAATTTACCTGGCAATTTTCCATTTGTAAATGGGGAAGTTGTTTGGTTTTTATTTTACTACAAATTGCTGTATTGGTCAGGTAAACAGTTGCTAGGAAGAAATAGAAAATCATTGGCAGTCCTACTTTCCTGGGACAGAACAGAGCACAGTACATTCTTTTCAAGCAAAGAGTAATGGAGTAATCTATGAAACTGTAAAGAAATTCATAATCATTATTCCATATTGCCATGCTCTACTTGCCCTTTACAAAGATATCAAGCAGAAAGTAAAAAATCAGAAAGCCAGAAAGCTCATTATTCTACTCATGATAATTAATAGCTACTAGTACCACCACAACTTTTCATTAATTTCTAGGTAACTAAGGTCATCATGACTTTTACCTAAAATACTTGTGTTTCACCGTAAGTTTCAGCCAGTGATGTGAAGTAGCAACCATGGTTTCATTGAAGAGAAATATCAGAGTGAACATCCCTATGAGTTTCCTTTCCCTTTTTGCTATTTTAATATGAATCCCATCATTTTTAAGCTGTTGGTATTTGCATTTGAAAAATGAGTTAGGTGATACATATCTTTTCTTATTTCCAACTTCTTCCACAGCAGATCAGGCACTTCATTGTAGTGAGCAATCTGAGCACTGCAGTTGTGAACTGAGCCCTCTTAACTGCTACTGCACTTTATGACTTTGGCTATATAGACAGTAAGGGAAAAAAAGTGCCTCCGGAGTCTGGAGGCTGTAAGAGGTGAGTGTTGAAGGTAGACTGGAAAGCAGGTAAGCAGATCAATGGCTGACTGAAAAGCAGAGCAAAGGCTGAATGAGTTACTTTGAGAAACATCTAGGGCCATAGGGAGTGATCTGATAGGCTATAAGGATGGATGAGGAGGAAAGGAAGAACAAAAGGAAATTATATCTCTTTATATCTAGCTTTAAGAAATGTCTTAGTCCCGTCTTAAAGTTATCTAGCCTTATGTAGAATTACTGTAGATTTAACAGGGGTGGATAAAGAAAAGGCTCCTACCTAGTCACACGAGAGAGAATGTTATACACAGAACAATCAGCTTTAGGCCTATGTGATGTACAATCTGAGAAACCCTGTTGCACTCTCAGCAAGCCAGGCTGTTCTTATTCCTACAGGGTGTTAACATTTAGCCTTGAAATGTGTCTGAGTGGCTTATAGTTTAATTGCTCTAATTTGCACATTTAATTCTGAAAGAATTATTCATTGTAAATCTCTCTCTCTCTCTAGGGCTGTCAGTCCTGTCCTTCCATTTAATGAATATACAATATTAATATAGCTGCAACTTTCTCTGCTCTCATGAGATTTCAATAGATCATGTAAGTATTTTCATGTGAATTTCCTTTTATAAGCAGTTCTAAACCACTGTTTAGATCTAGGTGAATAATACACAATAAGTCATTTATTGTGGAATTTAATCTTCTATACAATGGGTAGTAGGCTGTAATTTCCTCAAGCATTCACTTTCAAAAATAGTCATGCAGTAGTTGATATGAATGTATATATTCTGGGCCTCTATCAGATAGTCAAAATGCTGGTTTGTGTCTAAGCTACAAGCCATTCAAGCTTCTGTTTTGCTTTGGATGTATGTCAAATTTCTGGTATGAATGTTTACAGGTTTGAAGCTCACTTTCCTTGTATGTGCTCCAGCCAGACCTTGTCAGTTGAATCCCTAAGTAATATTGCAGACAGGAGGTTATATTGGTATGTATGTTCAGAGAGAGTGCATAAAAGTAGTCAAAGCACAACAGAAAGAGCAGTCCCTAATCCACCCACCAGCATTCTCACAGCTCCTCCTTTTACCACTGTTGCTTTGATTAATGGCCAAACCATATACTGTGCAAAAGTTTAGAGGCTTAAGGCTTTCATTTTGTTCTTTCTTGAATTCTTGTCTAATTTACAACACTGGAAGTCCAAAAGAATTTCAAAACTTTCAGCACAGTTTTTTGATACCCACATCTGTGTAATACATAGAAGCCAGAGATTCCTGTCTCTATGTAATAAAAGTTATAAGCTCGCATACAATTAAGGGAAACCCAAAAGGGACCTTGCTTAAAAGTAACTTATTCTTCAAAATGTCAATACACATTGTCACTAAAACTGAATATTTAGAAAGGATTTTTTTTTAAAAATGGCATTCACTTTATAATGAATATATTAGTCAAGTTTTTTCTACACATTGATTTGTCTGTCCTAATAAGACATTATTATTAGGATTCATGTGCTAAGACCACCATCTCTCAGAAATTTACAGTATACTGATTTTGCATGAGTCAGCCTATGAAGGAGCTGAAGAGCCTCATTCAGATGCTGAATATATGACTCCAGGACTGGATCCTGCCTGTGTTTTAGCAGTCTTTTAAACATTATTTGTCACTTTGAAACAGGCGCTTTCCTTCTTGTATCTATAGATCTAGGCAGCTAGTGAAAAACTCAATGTGTATGAAAAAGAAGCACTTAGAATAAGCTAGATTTAAAACTATACACATTGTATTGTTGTGATGTTCAGTGTGTCCCTAGCTCCTTTGTTAATAGAAATATTTTTTAGTAACTAGTTGAATATGCACAATCTGGCAATTTTGTTACCTAAATGAAAAAACAGAGCTGAAGTCTCTTTTCAGTTGTTCTTGAGATGAAACACGTAAAAATTAACCAGCATTGTTGCAATTCTGTGGAAGGTTTCCATTCTTGCTCCAAGATCCCAGGTGGAAATGTAGGAAACTCAGCCCAGCTGCTCTGTATCTGTCTAATTCCCTGTATCTTGTCATGTCATTGTTTAAGGGCCTGGACATTTCCTGCCTGGCTTAGGGTGGTTTTTAGAAGGCAGCTGCATATAACAACAGCCCTCTCCTGGGGCTACATTTAAGCTGCCGCAGAGATCCCTTTTCATTATACTATTAAAATAGTGCTTTGCCTACTTTGATGGCAAGAGATTCTGCAAGCTATCTCCTTTGCAATGTACTTGTTCAAATTTTTGTGCTGCTGTTCTGAAACTTAATGTCATTCATATTAGGCATCTTAGAGAATTTATTTTTTTCTTTTTCTTTGTTTTAAATGATATTTTTCTTGGACTCTGATGTTCAAAATATATCAGTATAGCTAAAAATCAGTACTTTAAATGTAGCAGGAAGGCAGAGGTGTTTTCAGGTTAAGTGACTGCTGCAATTTCTTATACTGAGTCCTCAGTCATCTTGTATCAACACAGATACCACAAAAATGCTTTATAGATTGGGTCTTCTGTATTCTTCCAAAAACATTATTTTGCTGCAGCAGACCAAATAATATCTGCCAGAGGATATGGTGTGACTCATTTTGGCTGAACTGAAACTGAGGAAGTGGATTTTTAGTGATAAATGAGAATGAAATAGAGACAGCATATAAACACATTCACAGGTGATATTGTAAGGACCAAATGAGATAGATTGGATTAGCAGAGATAGTAAAGGACAACAGACTTCTCAAAATGTGAAAGGAGGCATAAATTATTGTTCTCTAACAAATCTGTCCTAAGGCATCCAACTACAGTACCAGAGAAATGCTTCAGCAGTAGGCTGGGCTGGCTCTCTGGGTTTGGTCCCAGCTCCCATGCTCCCTTCCAGCTCACCTTGTGGGGTCCCTGGGCTTCAGGACTCTGCCAAGGGCACTTGTCACCTTTTTAGCCTCCTCCACGCTGCAAGCTAGAGGCTGGTGCATGGCCTTGCTCTGGGGATACCTTGGCTCATGTTTGCTGTCCCTTCTGCCTCTTCCTCTTCACTCCTAATATTGAGAAGCCACCTGTGAGACTGTAAGTGTTTAGCTAGCACCAAAATTTTCCCAGACCACTCCATTTTCTGCCCAGATACTGCCCGCCCATCCTGAGCTAGCAGTGGTTTTCTCAGTGTGCAGTGGCATGTCCATGCAGTGCCAGAGCAGTGCCTGGGGAGTTGTATGCAAAGCCATGGTCTGAACTGAAGCCAGTTAAGGAAGGTGATGGAAGTAGGGATAAAGCCAGGAGAGCACATGAAATATCTTGGGACAAAAGTATCTCCAGTAAGGCAAAACTACACAGCAAAGCTGAAGGAAGCGACCTCTACTATCACTGTAGCAGGGCAGGGGGTGGGGATGGGGCAGATGAGCATAAAAGAGAGGATTTCTGGTTCCGATTATGCAGCTGCAGGCAGACAGCTGATGCCACTTCATGTCCTCATCTCCTTGCAAGTGCCATGAAAAGTTTGGACCGTGAATGGCGGAAGACTAATGTGAATGAGAATGAGTTGCATTTTTAAACTTGAACTGATGACTAAGGAAAAGAAGAAAGAGTCAGTCAGGATTATAGCTTAGCAAACAGGCATGCATGTCTTGGAAAATGCTGTGCTTTGCAGCTGTTGCACTGAAGGGCAGTGAGGAAGAGTGCAAATATTTGCATTTTGGCATTTTTGCCAGAAGCTTCTCCAAAAAATCCTGTAGCTGAATGAAAGGAAAGACTTCCACCAGGATAGTGATATTCAGCATCTTGACAGCACATTCTTGGCACTAAGGTGCAAGTAGCACTTTGAGCTGTGGGAAAGCTCGGTTTCCCTGAAGCCTTGTTTGCTGAGGATCTTGTAACTGTTCCCCTGCTCCTGGCTGCTGGGGCTTAAACAACCAACATGCTGGCGAGGTTCCTGGAAGGATCTATCTCCCCACCCAGCTCACAACCAAGCATTACAGCCAAACTGCTCCCTGCAGGTCTGTGTTTTGATTGGTTTAAGGTGCACTGAACCCCAAAGCCTTTATTTGTTTATTCATTTTAAACAAGCTAAAGAAGAGATCTCTCCTGTGCTGGGTGGCTGTGACAAGGGGGCTAATACTAGCAACTTTGCCCCTGGCCACTGGTCAGAAATTAAACTGAACTACACCAGATGTCACCTGGTGACCTGGTTATGATGGAAGCTGTGGAATGGAAAGTTCATTTTTTCTTCACACAAACTATAGTATGCTTTTCTTTTCTCTGAGCAGTTCTTTTGCTGGACTTAGATCCTAAAGGGCTGTGACTCAACAAGGGGGCTGCGGCTCAACAAGGGGGCTGTGAGAAGAGGAAAAATTCAAGAAGAAATTAAAGTTTGAAGTTCACTCACCTTAGCTTTAGCTTTAGAAGCTAAGGGTACTAGAAAAAAAATGGGAGAAACAGAACAGGGAGAAAGCTACGGAATACAAAGGAATTGTAATTCCACAAATGAAAAACTAAAGTAAAAGTTTCCATTTCTACTCCAAATTGAATTCATTTGGTGACAAAACTTGTTCTTAATAATAAAAATATTCTTATATGACAAGAAGGGAAATTCTCCACTGCTGAATAAAGCATCCTGTTTATCAGTTGTCATCACAGCCTCCTGAACAAAACACTAAGAAAACACTTATGTTTGAGACCTGATGTTTAAAAGCTACATTATTGTGCTATTGGTATCAATGAAGAAAAAGAATTGTATGTTTATTATTTTAGTTGCTTTCTCCTCCCCAGTCATTCTGTCCACAATTGCAATGCACCCCTCCAAAATTCAGGTCCCTCTGAAGCAACCAGGGCTTGTCTTCCTCCATTCTTGTTCAGCTGCTGTTGACGGATATGAGGGCCATTCACAAACTGCTGGCAAAGCATATATGAATGAAGAATATGAAACTTTTGCCAGATGCTGCATTTCCAGGTCAGTTGACTATTCCAGTACTTCACTAAGACCAACTAGCCTGCACAGCATCATTCATAGAAAAGGAAGTCTGAGCACATTCGCTGAGGCTCAGCTCTGCAATGTGCTGGGGGCTTTAAAAGTGAAGTTCTAAAAGGCAAAACCACTAAGCACCATGGTGCAAGATCTGGACAGAGAAAGCAAGGACCAAGCTGTAGGCACAGCAGTGCACTAGGAGGCTGCCTCCAGAGCCTGTGCTGCAAGGAGGCAGCTGAATAGTGATGGAGGCAGCAGCAGCTTTGCCATCTCTTGGGTTGACTCCTATACTGGGGGTGGCACGAGCCATGTGGGGAAGGAGCTGGGTACCCCTGGGACAGTAGTTCCTTGTGCATATTGAATGCATCACATGCCCTTGGCCCCAGGTCTGCATTTGGCAAAGTCTGTAGCAGGCAGTGCAGCACCACCACTGATTCATTCACCAGATTTATACTACAGACATGACATCTGCTATCTTGGGCACTTTTAACTGTTGGAGGTCATGTCAGAGTTTTTAAAACAGTTCCCCTAAAGAGTTTTCTAGTTGTTTATACAGTGCCTGCTAAAAAGAACCGTGGGTACAACATCTTTCATACATTGCTGATATTTGTTGAATGTTCATTTTCTGTTTGCAGTAAAGGTATGCCTACCTGTTGTGCTGAACTGCAAGGCATCCCCTAAATGAGCTGTCAGCTTGAGTTTTACAAGCATTGAAGTCAACTTAGCTACGTACGTTATCCAAATACTGAGCGCAGCACCATACGCCTTGTAGTCCTTAAGGTGTCTCACTTAAAAGCAGATTAGGCATCTCTATACTGTTATGCCACATAGACAATATGTTAGTGCTAAAGAAGCTTTGGAAAGTCTTACATAATTTTATCTATGAAATACAGGCACTTCTTATATTTGTCTCTCTTTAGGGGTGACAAGGCCCACAGCTAATGCTGTGTCATTAAATATAGAGATAGGAAGGTAGTTATTTTGTCATTCATAATAATAATTATGTTACTCACTGCTGCTCCATAGAAGCCAGGCTGGCTGTGCACTCACTGAGCTGTGATTATAGCTGGTTGCATGTGGTAGGCTAGAACAATGAAAGCTGTAAGGCAGAAATACTAATTGATAATTGATAATGTAAATGGGAGCTGCACTCAGGTCTTTCAAAAGTGAAATTAATTAGAGCTGTGAGAATTTTGGCAGAAGATGACAATTCTTTGTAACCAAACTTTTTGTTATAAAAATAGATTTAGTTCACTGACATTTCATAGAATCATAGAATAGTTTGGGTTGGAAGGGACCTTTAAAGGTCATCTAGTCCAACCCCCCTGCCATGGGCAGAGACACCTTCCACTAGACCAGGTTGCTCAAAGCCCCATCCAACCTGGCCTTGAACACTTCCAGGGATGGGGCATCCACAACCTCTCTGGGCAATCTGTTCCAGTGCTTCAGCACCCTCACAGTAAAGAACTTCTTCCATACATCTAATCTAAATCTACCCTCTTTCAGTTTAAAACATTACCCCTCGTCCTATCACTACATACCCTTGTAAAATGTCCTTCTCCGGCTTTCCTGTAGGCCCCCTTTAAGTACTGAAAGGCTGCTATAAGGTCTCCCTGGAGCCTTCTCTTCTCCAGGCTCAACAACTCCAACTCTCTCAGCTTGTCTTCATAGGAGAGGTGTTCCATCCCTCTGATCATTTCTGTGGCCCTCCTCCGGATCTGCTCCAACAGGTCCATGTCTTTCCTGTACTGAGGACTCCAGAGCTGGATGCAGTACTCCAGGTGGGGTCTCAGCAGAGTGGAGTAGAAGGGCAGAATCACCTCCCTCGACCTGCTGGCCATGCTTCTTTTGATGCAGCTCAGAATATGGTTGGCCTTCTGGGCTGCAAATGCACATTGCTGGCTCCTGTCCAGCTTTAATTTACCTTTTAATATAGCTTTTAATAATAATAGGTTTTAATTTACCTTACAAAGGTTTCTCAGTTCTAGGATAAGGTTTGTGGCATAAGCCAGATACATACACCTAAAAATAGGCAGAATGTTGAGGCTCCTCTGCCCATGACACACACTCAGGTCCAAAGGAGCAATCTGAAATGGGGCCTCTTCCAAACGAGTGCACCAACCACTGCTGACTTGAATAGGCTTGCTCCAATTCTTGCAATTTCTGAAAGATCCAACTTGAAATCCAATGGGAAGAGAGTTTGGTTTTCTGTGTTTTAAATCTTGATGTTTTTCATTAAAAGGAATTTCTTATCCAGACAATGTATAAGAAAATGATAGTAAATATTTTTAAAGATTCTCTGAGGCTTTCCTGGTTCAGAAGTGTGAATGATTGTGTAATATCATCAGAAAGTCCTTTCAGGATCTCAAATTTATTAGGAGACTAGATCAGGTTCCTAGGTCTTAACTTTTGTATGAGACTATATTTATTTTCAACAAAAGCATTCCGAGGAAATATTTCTTCACACAGCTTTTTTTTCCTGCGCTTTCATTCCTTCTGGTATCTGACCTTGAGCAGTCTATCTCCAAAAAAACCCCAAACTAAAACCCTCAGATTGATTGTTAAGCTCTGGTAATCAGAGATGGCAGATGACAAATTTAATTCTGTTGCAGTATTACTAGCATGGTTTTCTGAGTGAGAGATTGTAAATAGTGAAGCACACAAAGGAAGAAGGACTCTAAGCAAAATGAGGTGAAGTATTTTATTGTTCAGCACAGCTAAGAGCTATCTTGCCCCATTGAAATTAATAGAATTGTTGCTACAGACTAAAGACGTGAAGAATCTGTCCTGATCTAAATAAAAGGAAGTAAAATCATCTTTCCTAAGAGCGCTTGAGACTCTCACAGAACTTTTTCTATCCATGCTCATGAACATATGGACCCTCTCTTAATACACTGACATACTGTGATTTTTTCTTTTTAGACTAAAAAAGATTAAGAGATGCATAAACATTTACATTAAGGGAAAAAAAGCAAAACCAGGTGGTAGCAGAATAATAGGAGTCAGAAGACAGCTAGCTTTACCGGCATATCAATGTGTCAAAAGAGCCTGGTCATCACGATGACAATGACCTTTCTTGGCAAAAGTGTTTCTTTTACATTCCACTGCATTTTGTCTCTTGTCCTTCTTTTGCAATTATGCATCAAAGAAAACGCAGCATTTTTAGTACTGTTTGTTGATGTTATTTATACCTGAAGTCTTTGTCATTCCCAGGCCTTATACAGAAGGATGGGTGTTCCCTTTCTGTCCTTGCAGTACAGCCACAGGCTTAATCAGCAGCAGAGCTCCCAGTCCAAAATTGTCTCTCACTGCTGGAGAGCCAGCCAGTCCCACTGATGTCTGCAAGACTGGCCCCTTTGCTGTGCTGACAACAGGCCCATAACTGTACAGCCTGCTGTCCCCAACAGAGAGGGCAAGGCGTATGTGCAAATGGTACTTATTTTCACCTCAGATCTGAACATACGTCATCTCCAAGAGCAACCTGTGATGCCGAAAGAAAAATAAGTTTTTCATTCAAGTTGTTGTGCAAAATGAATTTTAAGGGAGCACTAAATCCTAGCTCCTGGAGAGATACATAGCTATATTGATTAATGTATAGCTAGCTATCTGTCCAAAACCCGGCATTTATCTAGTCATTCAGCAAAGAACTGCTCCAATCAGGAGGCTATCACTCTTGGTACTTTCTGGATCGTATCAACACTTCTATAATCACATTTTCACTCAATGTTATGGAAGAAATGAACTATTTATTCTCAAAAAAGAGTAATATGTTTAGGCATGTCCAGTGAAAATTGAAGTAACATAATCTGTGTGATGTTATGGTCCTCTTATTAAGCAGGTTTTAGTACTTTGCATAGACTTGAAACATTTGGTAAACCAATCTTGCAAATAATGGGTCACTGTACTAAAGGTCTTCTATTACAAATATTTAAATAACTAGGAAGAGTGAAAAAGATATATGTAAATGTTTGCCATCTTCAAGTGAAAATAAAATATATTTATTATTATTGCATCTATGAAAAGACAGCCCTTCCTAGAAGCAGGACAAAATCCTTGACTAGCTTATAGTGAGAGAGCACTGTGTAATTTTTTTAACCTAAATACATATTTTGAAATATTATCCTTGCCTATTCTCTTTGGGCTTAATTTTCCCTCTTTTCCCATCATTCCCCCATTTTTGTAATTCTTAATTATTTGGATATTTCTGGTTTTGAGTGAATAAGGAAGTGCAGCTTGCTAAGATAAACTGGTACTTGCTTGGAATCATAGATGCAAAACAAATGACATTTTTTTCAGTTAATACAACTTCAATATTTCCAGAACACTTGAGGTTTTAGCGTCCTTCTCAAAGTTTACTTAATCCATGGAGATAGTTGGGATCTCTTCAGACAATATCTGCAATGGATATAAAAGTTTAATGATGTTCATAAAACTGCATAAAGAACAAGGAAGAAAAAACTGATAACTACACAACAATTAATTTTTTTTGGAAAGGGTTTCAGCTGGTCCTAGAATTACCCTGTCATACTTTTTCTTCTTGTTTTTTTAAAGGAAAAAAAAAAGATGACTTATCAAAGAATAAATTCTTTCCATGGAAAGATAGATATCAGTTTTGACTATTTAACTATTCAGAACATTCATCTTTGCATAACTAACACAAGAGACTATAAGAAACTGAGTGGGGAGACAATCTACCTCTCCCTCACACCCTAGTTTTAGGAGGAGGGAGAAAAGCTTTTCTAGGGATACTGTTTTAGCTTAGTGGTACAGTGAAATGCTGTTCATTTAAAGGAAAAAATGAAAACAATATCATAACAGGAACAAGAGATTCTATAATGTATGGTTAACAATTGTGACATCTGAGCAAAATAAAATCCATAGAAAATAAATAGCTTGACGAAACACTTAAAAACTTCAAATATTAACAAATTTGTCATAATTTATTTTGGTTAGAAATCTCTTGTATTTAAGAGTGACCAATGAACCATATTGTCCTTGCACCATGATTAATACTGTTGGTGTTACCTCAGTAGGATAAATGATGGGCTTCTTTCATGTCTCTCAATACAGTTAAAGGTTAATCATTCTCTCACCTACTGAAACATTTTTGGGCCTGTTTTCTTCTGCCAGTCTGAGCACCTCAGGGGAAGCTGAGGAGAAATGGATCGCTGAGAAGAGAAGCAGAATGCTCAGTAACAGGAATTCCCTATGGAGAACTCAGGGCAGAGTCTGCAGCCCTGCTACTTGCCTCACAGACAGCTTGATAGACATGAAAATGATAAAACTCATTTGAAGGATGGCTGTAGCCAGCCACCCACAGATAAAACAGAGTACAAAACCCAGCCAAAACCAAGCCCAAAACTGTGTATGTAGGTAGGTCCTTGATGTGGCATCTTAACACATTATGTGTCTTTGTATGAAAAATAGACTTGCTTCTTGCATTTTAACTAAGAACCAAGGAAAGTATCATTTTTTCTCAAGGTATTAAGAGTTGGGTCTAATTAATTATTAGCTATGGATGTTTTATACGCTCATTTTTGGTCTTTTTCCTATTGATGGATAGATCCAGATTTTTCCTAACCTGTAACAAGTCTCCGATTGGTATATGCAGGCAATTTAAACCACTGGGTGGCTCTTGAACCTCACCCACCTGTTATTTCTATAAGCATGGCATAGTTTTTCCTCTGACAGAACTATAACCTTAAATAAGCTGGAGGATAGCTATTGCCTAAATGGGAATATAAAGGATTTTCTACAGTCTGTTTATGACTTACCAGATGAAAATCCGAAGTTCATCAAATTTCTAGGATAGGTTTTCTTTTTTAAAATCTGAATGTTCATGCACATTTATGCATAAATCATTTGTTCTTATGAATACTACAGAAGCAGACTGAGCTTAGGGCAAGACTATAATCAAATTTCTCTCTGTTCTGTCTAATCTGCTCTAGAGAACAATAAAAAAATCAGTCAGCTCAAGGAGAAACAGAAAGTAACATTTCTCCATGCTAAGGAATTCAAATGTTCTACACAGATGATGTAAAGGGCTTTCCTAAAGTTAAAAGAAGTCTCTACAAGGTAATCTGAGAATGCTATAAGGTACTTTATGTATGCTTTTTACCTGCTTTTTGGGAACCGTTGTACAATTAGCCTTTTTTTTTAATTCATCACTGAGTTTTTCACCCATGCCTAAAATTCAGTTAGTGACAAAAGACAAAAAATGCTAGACAATGAATCATCACACAGAGGCAAAGATTAGTGATGACAACCTGTGCAAATACCACTGTGAACCTTCTGTAATGAGAGGCTGCTGAAGGATAACATCATAGAAAGTAGAAACTGGTTGATTTATTCCTTACATTAAGGTAACACCTATGAGCTGTAAAATCATGGCCCCATGATGTTCAGTAAGTAGTAAAGACTACCATCTCTGTCCTAGAGTGCTTTGCATCAGTGAGATCTTATAAGGGCTATGATGCTGTCAATAAATCTGGCTTGTGTGACCCCAGGTGTGTTACTGGAAAGGACACCTGCTAAGGAGACCTTTCTCTCCTTCCCAGGCTAGTACCACCATGGGCAATACTCTCTCACAGTCAGAACAGCACTGCGTCTGCTCATGGACTCATCTGCAGAGAAGGAAGCAGTATAACATGCACACAATGAGCAGCTATCTGCCATACGTTGTTTACCTTAGGCTGGACAGAGACTTGTCAGATGCAGTGAAAAGAGAATGCCTAGTTGTACCTCAGGCTTGATCCAGTGCACTGATCACGTACCTTATGGGTGCTCTGTGCCACTGCACTGTGGGCCAGGGAAGCTTGTGAGCAGGGAAAGGGAAGGGATCTAGTCCCACTGCCCATTCCCTTTCTCCAGCCCCACAGACTGCCCTGGTCAGAAGCACAGCAGAGCCGTCCCCGGTTTTTGTGCCCAGCAGCCAGGGTACACAGAGAGGCACCTTCCCATGCTGAAAGGGTTCAGTAATAGGTATCAGGTATCAATAATGTCCTAGGTATTACCTATATTTATATTAACTACAAAATACGTAAATTACCTATAATAGGTATTATAGGTATGAATACTACCCTAAGGAATGTGCATGTGACATGCATCCTCACTCCATCAGTAATTTGCATTAAAAAGTCAACATAATGGAATGCATAAAATATATTAATATCCTCATGTATGTAATATCCCTTCTGGATTCTGCCACTGCAGGGAACTGTAGAGTTGTGGACTAAGATGAATATTTACAATTGAGGTCTGAAAAGACAGCAAAAGCCCATTAGCTTTGACCCTATGACACCCCACAGGAAAAAAAACCCAACAAAACAACAGAGCACTGTGTTAGTGAAGAATGGCTCTCAAATTAAAAGGTAAATATTGATTCTCAAAATCTCACCTAAGAGGCTGTTTTAGCCTGCTCTGAACAGAGGCCTCTCAGTGGAGACAAACAGGGAGGGTATTGGGAAATATAAAATTAACTGGCCTGAAGCAGGCACTAGGGACCAGCTGCTATTTATTATTTCAGGAGCAATCTGACATTCAGGATTCTTGTAGTAAGAAGTAAAGTTACTGACTTGCAAGACTTAACTACTGTGCCCGAAGCTATCCATGGAGAAGTGAGGCAATGAGAAGCAGACAGCTAGAGAGCTGCAGTCACAGCCAGAGCACAAAGGGGCATTCAGCTTAAAATCGGATGTCAGAAAAAATAAAGCAAGGAGTACAACTTCAGAATGGAAAGACTTCCTAGAAAAGCTGAAAGAGAAAATCCAGTCTGGCATTAAAAGTGTTACTGCTAAATTGCTAAAGTTAGGCTGTCTGCAAGAGACATTTCACACGTTCAAGTGATGCAGTCAGTGTGAAATGTAATGTGTTATGTCACCATTTCCCACTTCTTGGGCTCCATCCTAAAGCTAGCAGCCTGATGGAGAAATTGCATCATTTTCAACATAAGGTTTAATTATTAAAGAAAGTGAAAGAAATTACCTAGAAGGACATTGATTCCCCCTCCTAATAAAAAATGAACAGGTGGAACAGCAGTCAGGAAAACACACATCTGTTACAGCTGGGAAAATCCCCATTTAGAGTTCTCATATAGTATCAGTTCTAGAAGATGAGGCTATTTTCAAGTCACTCAAGACACAAATCCAAGTCTCATGCAATCAAGAGGATACTAGAGATAAGCTATTTAAAAATTCCTAGCAGAAGACAAAAGCAACAAGAAGGAAAATGCAAGGGAAAAGGTTACCCAACACATTTGAAAGTAGAGAATTGTGAAGACTAGCAATGAACGTGGGTTTATTTGAGAAAAGCTTACTACTCAAAGTGGAATACATGAGACCTTTTTTTTTTCTCTAGAGAAACAGAAGAATAATAAGCAGAAGACCAATGTCAAGGCTAACAGAGATTGAAATAAATGGAAGAGAAAAACATCAGTTCTTCCTAAGGCAACCCCAGTTACCAGAAGTGTCCATGAGGGGGAGAATTAGATGGAGAATATACTTGTCTTGGACTGCTATATAATCAGCCCAAGCACTGACAGTGACAAATGTATACAAAAAAATGTGTTATGGGAATTTACAGAGAGAAGTCAAACTACATTCAATTGTGAATATGACACAATAGGAACCAAAAGGCATTTGACACTGCAGTCAAACAAACCTGCTTCCAGACTACCAAGGCCCTTCATGACTTCCAACTGTTTCATTAAACTGAAATGTTATCATCTATGACTTTTGCCTTTGAAGTAGAGTTTACAGAACTAAAGGTGTGGTTCTCTTCAGCAATCAGAGAGTGAATGGTTGGTAATCTGAGGACACATAGCACCTCCTTCCTTATTTTTGTCCTTTAATTCAAATCTTTGCATTAAGTCTGCCTGCAGTTTTCCTGAACAGAAGTTTTTCTGCCCAGCAAGCACTGACAAATACAATAGAAATTCTGAAAATATGTCCTGCTTTTGATTGAATCATACCTTAAACTCATTGTTATCAATAACCCAGAAACGGTACTCTTTAAAGATGAGAAGTGAGTTAGGCTACTAATCTGATAAAGTATGGCAGGTACTTCTCTTAGTTTACTCCTAAATGGATGCTTAAAATATCTCTCAAAATCATTTTTTAAAGAGCTGTCATCTGCACATCCTTTAAGTTCCTTGACATAAGGTAACCAGAGTGGCATTTTCTTTCCATCCTTCCTTAATCCTTACAGGGGTTTTCTCTTTCAAGTAAAAAAAATTTAGCCCTTGATAAACAAAAATATTCCTTCTTTTGCATTCCATATAGGTTCTTATGCACTCATATCAATATGTCTTGACATCCTGCAGTACTTAAATCAGCCTATATCAGGTGTTTGCCTTTTCATTCTCTTCTCAGAGGGACAAGCATTCATTTTTCTTTTTTCTTCTCAACTTACTATTCATGTTTTTATTTTGATAGAGAAGTGAATGAAAAGTCTGTAATGGTCCCAAGTTGCCTGGGAACATCATTCAATCTTAAATGGGATCAATTCTGTCAGACATTTTTACAGCAGATGTACTAGTATAATAAGGAGTTAATACTGATTAGTCCTATGACTGATGTTACACAGAAGGTTGCAGTGTTCTGCTGTGATCTTACAATAAAACAAAGCTTTAAAGTGACATACCAAGATTGCCAGACAAAATAAAGACCATCAAGCACCCTATCATGGTCTATTCCAAGTTGTCTTCATTGTCTCATTGAATGCCCAACACTTTTATGTTTAAAACAAGCAAAACCTGTCCTTCTAATGAAAAGTAGATGAGTAGAAGTTCTTATCAGATAGAAGTGATGACAAAGGAGCCACAACAATACACCAAGAACAGCTATGTAATAAATTAAGGCTTTAATTGGCAGCAAAGTAAAATAAAACTGAATTAAATAATAATCAACACGTGTCAAAGCTGCCTAAAATGTCTCAGGGAAGGTGGAAGAGAGCATTTCAGAGCTTAAACATTTCAGTCAAGGGCACAGAAGTACACTTATAGTATGCATTTGACTGTTGTCAGAGCCTTCATCCTTGGTCCAATGAACCTTGTGACATCCTGTTGACGTGCTCAGACTACGACCTGGGGATATGTCTCAGAAAGCTGGCAGAGTGTTATTTGTGTGTAGCTCTTCAGTCTCACAGCAAACACCAGGGAGATCCAGACTGTCTTTCTCCTTCATCACCCCTCTCACAGCAGGGTAGACTCTTTGCTGATATCCTGTCCTCAAGACATCAGGTTTTTCAGGCACAGTCTTACAGGACTATGGAAGGCACCAGCCTGATACAGGAGAGTCAGCTATTTCAATGACTCATTAATTAGAGCTTTAACTTGGACATGAGGACAGGCCTAACTACTTGGTGGCACAAATGATGCTGTGATTCATTGGACTACATGCATCTGAGCCAACAGTCAACAGACATCGGGAAGCAGAGTACAGAGTGCAACCTCCTCACTAGGGTGGAAGACTCCACTTTTCTCATCTCACAGTAGGTGCCAAAAGAGTTCAGCTGAAACATGGCCCAGTTGTGCCTAATTGTCTTGACTATAAACTGAGCTTAGCACAACTAGCTTAGATGGCGAGTGCTATATCTGAAGTTAAGCAAGAAGAAAGCCGCTGCTAGTTTCAGAGCTCAGGGAGCTTGGCAGCTGATCCTATGCTTAAGACAATAGTGTTTGATTCAAGCCCATGTGCCTACTTCTCTACAGCCATGCGCAGTTACATTATTTACTGAGAGGAGATCCTCAGCTCTACCTGAGTTTTCATAAACCTGTGAAATAACTTCCTGGGAGGTATCCACACTACTCTGGTTACCTTTCATAATAAAAAACAACCAAAGATAAGACAGGGTGGAAATTCTGATCTCAGTGTCTCAAGAAGCGGAAAAAAACCCTTGAATGGTTCTAACAGCTATTAGAAATATTAAAAACAAAATAGAAAAGGAGGTACTTTCAGTTGTAAGAACAAACTAATGACTTCGCAGTTCTGCACATTGCACAAATAAAAGAATCAAAGACCCTACAGCCTAATAAAGAGATGTCTTCCAAACTTCTAAACTGAATAAATTCCCACCTGAATGCTTGTCAGTGAATAAACTGCAATTTACCTTGTTACATTGTATAAGAGTCTCTTTGTGTAAGCTTCCACTTAAGATGACTGAGAATGTCAATCTGGCAATTTAGTACTCCTTCCTCCTATGTATCTTGCTCTTTAATAGCCAGTCATATTTTTTTAAGTTCATTTTACCTTTAACTCATCAGTCTAATGCTAATATATTCCTCTAGCAATGCCGCAGTCATTACTGCAAAGTATATTTTAATATGAAAACCTGTTCACTAAATGCATGATGATATACTTCACCACCTTTTAAATGATTTGTACTACTAAGCATGCTTTGCCCTCATGATTTCTTTTATTCGCCATGCTTTGCTTCCACTGCACCTTCTTGAGCACTTTCCAGAGCTTTGTGGAAACCTGAAACAAATGTGTATTCCATATCCCTACTGGTGGAGGACTTCTAACATTTTGTGCTGTGTAATGCTCAAAGCAGAAGGTTCTGCTAGTGTTTCCTTTTCCATGTCTGGTTTTTTGAGAATTGGACTATGGCTTTCTCTTACAGTACAAACAGTATGAAGAGGTTAGGAATTCCTTTGTTCATTCCAAACTCACTCCATAGGCCACTTTTCATCCTGATCCAATTAATCTATCTGCTTAAAATTCAGCATATATTTAAGCATGACTACTACACTGGGATGACTTTGACTATTGCCTCTATACTTCTGTATCGTACTTCCCACACTTGTAAAGTCTTTTCATTTGTTTTGCAAATCTTTTCTCAGATACAACACAGTAAATGTTTTCTTACGATGGCATAAAAGTCTTTAAAGAAAAGACAGTGAAAAAAGAGGATTCAGTCACAAACATTTTGGTTCAGAAGTTATAAAGGAATTAAAGAAAATATGTTGCCTGTTTTAAAGATTGTTCAGGCAACTTCTCTTTCCAAAAGTAGCATTTTTTTAAAAAATAATGATTTCCAAGTACTGACTTTAGCTCAGCCATATAGCATACAATATATTCATGAGTCTACCTTATCATTTCAGCAGTAGGTTATGCTTCCATAGCTAGTTTTAAAAGCAGCAGTTCTCAAAGTTGTAATTCTTCCTTATTCTGTACTTATTTTGAATTGATGTCTATAAATAAGGCTTGCTGTTCTGGTTCTTTATAATTATTGGAGCAGACACCTGAAAACAGTCAACTATAACTTTGGCTTGCTGTAGGTCTTAAATAAAAGTATGATGATTAGTATTTTTAAACTGATACATTAGTGAGATGCTGATGTTGAAAAATATTAATATAGAGGATAATTAAAGTATGTCCAAGCACAGTGGCTTTCAAATGCATAATTGTTCCTTGCTTCTAGTAGAAATTAGTGGGTTTGTGGGTCATGATGAGTACTAATGATATTAGTTACAGCAGAGTGGCACAACATAGTCTGAGAGTTGACGTAAGGTCATGAGTGACCCTACTGAAGCTGAAGAAAGCAAGGATTATGTGATGTCTCTTTGAAGAAGGAACACAGTGCGATTCCATACACACAGACTCTGAAGTTCTAAAAAAATTGCATTTTTATTCACCTATTAGCAAATTAAAAGCCCCCATTCCTACCATAAATCCCAGTAGAAAAAAGTGGTTTGCTAGTCCAAAAGCAATTCAGTCCAAGAATCATTACTGACTAATCTTATCCATTTATTAAAAGAAACTTTCGAAGCACATTACAGAAGGGAGGTAGACTTTTAAAAATTAGAGTGTCGGGGACTGTATTCTTATCATAACAGAAAGCAATGATAACAGCTGCTGGCCTTTATTGCTGGCTATGTCCTATGTTTCCCAGGAGATTTTGGAAAAGCTAAAGACATTGGTAATTCCTCCACTCCTCTGTGTATGAGGAGAGAAGGAGGGTAGGCTGGAATAAAGAAGTCTGAAGTTCCAGAAGAAAAAACAAAAAAGTTGTTTTTAATCAGAAAGACTATTGCAATCTGTCATCACAGAAGGAGAATTGCAAAAGATTTATTTCAGCCTTTCAAAATGACAGTGATCTCTCTTTCCCATAGACTCTGCCTTCAGGTTTCCTTCCATGCAGCCAAGAACACTTGCAGCCTTTGCAGTCTTGTTCAAGTCCTCTTGGGCTGCCATTTAAGACTTTCTGCTTTGGTGAAAGGCTACGTCTTGAGTGCTCAAGGTTGGCTCTACACCATGTGGCAGCCTTCTCCCTAAAGGCTCCCTGGGTTCCTGGGATGAAATAAAAGGAAACGTTGTAATGCTGCAAGTATACATAATCCAATAGAAAATAATTTCACTGGAACATTTTCAATGAGCTTTAATTACAAAAAAATCCCTAGCGCACATCTCAGCAAAACCATAGAGCTAATTTGATGAAACCTTTTGGCATTTCTGTGTGAAATGTGCTATTACAGGTTTATACTAATGGAAGCGTGGGTAAAGGGTCCTGGTACCACTACAGAAACATCCAGAGGAACATGTAATTCTTCTGGATGAGAGAGGTTTTAACCAGACTCTTACTTAGTCCCTTATTGGCTTTTACTACTGAACCAAACCCACCTGCAAAAACAGAAGACAGTGACACGTGAGACATATTAGGAAGCCAGGTTCTCTCCAAAGCAGAGGGAATTCAGCCCTCCTCTGAGCACCTGGCCCAGCAAGGACAGAGGATCTATATTCTCCCTTCACCTCCAGTCACATCCCCACTTAGTCTTCACACCTCTCATGCTTGTAGATGCTCCATGTTTTTAAGGAAATGCTAATTTGTACACTCTTGGTAATTGCTTTGTTCCTGAGGAGCTTCATTCACAGTGATCCCCTTCTCCTGCAACTTGCCCAGCAGTGAAACCTGAAGACGTACTTTGCCATTCAGGACTCCTTTGTTGTAGGGAGTGTGTGTGGAGGCAGTAAAAATAGGCAAATAGGAGCTGTTGCTGCTCTAAAAAAGCAGATCTGGAAAGAGAGATGGGTGCAAATTTCTGCAGTATCAGATTCTGTCAGTTTTTGCTCCTCGTACTGTTTTCCCTTGTCTTCGGCTCAAACCAGTTGCTCTCTGCCCTTTTCGCCCTACCTGTACGCAATCAGCAATACTTCTTTTGCTGGAAGAAGCATGTCTGGGCTTCTGTGAGAAGTATCCTATGAAACAGCAAGATAGCCCCCAGAGCATGAAAACTATCTTTTCTTGTACGGGAAATGGAGCCACAGCAATGGTGGTAAACATAGGAACTTACTGGCAATGGCAGAATTCCACTTGTGCTGGAGAATGGAAAGAAAACTGATAAACTGGACACATCTAGTAAGTAGTGTTAGGAAACTAACAATTACAGCACATAAATGTGAAAATGAGACTTAACTGAACACCCACACGCTCTGTGGAGGTGCTCAGTACCATGCATGTCTCCTGCAGATGTTTCAAATAAAACTAAAGTCTTCAGTTAAAATAATCGTTTGAATGTAGAAAGATCAGGCAGGAAGAAATGGTGGAAAGGAAGGTAAAACAGCAAAACCAGGTACCAGACCAGGTTATTAGCTATACAGAGAGAAAGAATCATTTCTTCATATTAAATTGGGTTGGTTTCCTGCTGCCAGGTTAGGGGCTCATGCAGTACTATGGAGAGATGGGGAACTAAACAGTAGATGCAATGCATGTTTTAAGCCTGGCTCTTCCAGACCTACCTGAAAACACAGGGGCTGAGAATAGCCCTCTGTATTGATTTTGAGTCTTTGGCTGCAGGCTTATTTAGCCTCTGGGGAAACTAAGAGATTGCATTAAATATAATTAAATGAAGCATAGCAGAGAGAGTACTGCAGCAAGGTCCTGATCCAGAGCTAATGCTAAACTAATAAAATTAAATCAATTAAGGTTGGAAACAATACTCATAATCTGGTTATTGCATTTGAAACCTGAAAGGGAAGACTGCGTCATGGGGAAGGGACTATAGCACCAGTACTGATTGCAATAAGATTCAAGGCAAACCCACCATCTAGCCACATTACATCCAAACCTACCACCTGAGAGGCCATGGTACCTACTAAATCGTTATATCTTGAATGACTCCATACAAAACACCCACATTTTCAACACTATCAAAAGGCAATATTTGACAAGATAGCCGTGATCCAAGGGGCAGTGTTTGCAGGCAGCCTGAACACGTGCAGAAAGCCATAGCCATTTTACTAATAGGAGAAAGAAGAAAAAGAGCAGGGTGATCTTCTCCTTCCACCATGTGTTAGCAGGGGCTACCTCCTCTCTGGACTTGATGGCATCTCAGCCTACAGCCTTGAGAATGACAAAGCTGGGATTTTCCCCCACCCTCAGTGATTTTTTTGGTGAGATTCTTTATTTAGCCAGTTTTAGCTGGAACAGGCATACACTGCTGATCAGCTACGCATTGAACAGAGTTAGTCCATGTTATTGACCTTGACTTTACTTTGCAGCTGATTTACGTGTGTTTTGTTTCAGTGTTGAAGGGGTGCTGGTGTTTGTGAGGGGAGCTGTTAACTCACTGTGAGATCTGTCCAGTGGGGTCTGGTTTCATCCTGCTCTTTGTATGGCTGATTAGACTGGGATAGGGGCTTAATTCACTGCTGATTGAGTTTTCGCAAGTACAGCCCAGAAACTACTCTTAAAACATGTAAAGGACAAGGTGATTGATGTTGTATGACCAGATTCAAAGCTGATGGAATCAGGTCTAGCTATTTATTAGTTTTTGAGTCATAATCTCCTGGGTCAGCAGTTACAGTAAGAAGTTGCTTTCTCTCACTCAGACTGACAGTCCAGGCAACTCTTTCTACACTCAAGTGCCTGAGAGGAGATCAGAGAAAGCCAGGTTGATGTCAAGATGGTGACTCTTTTGCTGGGAAAACAGTAGCAAAACTTATATTCCTAGCTGGGTCCCAGCTGGTGAAAAAGTAAGTGGAGAGCTGGTAATTGCTGTGTACAACACTGCATCACATCTAACAAGGTGCCACCACAGCATGTTGGCATTTAATAACAATTAGGTAACAGGTTGCAGTTGTAGCAGCTAGTATTCCAATTTTCATTACAGAAAGATTTTTGCAATGTCATTTGCCTAGTTTAACAAAGCTCTGAGATTAAACAGATGACTCGAGCATGAAAGCATCATCTGCCAGCTACTGGAAAAGTCAAAACTTTACTATATAAAGACTAGTCTAACACAATTTGTGGTGCTATTATCAGCAAGGAAAAATCAGATGCTACCTTCAGTTTTCACTAGGAAGTAGATTGTTCTCCTCAGTTAAATTTTAAATAAAAGCTGAAGTCACTAGTCACACTTTGCAAAGGCCTAAGTGGGAGGTTTTGCTGGCAGCCAAGGTTCTCAGTAGTAGAATCCTAGTTCAAATGAAACTGAGTACTCAAACAAAACTGAGTACTGGAGGAAAAAGAAGATTAAAAAATCAGAAAACCAGCACAGTTATTTACTGTACATTTTATCACATAGTGCAAGTTTCAATGTTGAGGAAAACAAATAAATAAATTCCAGTGTAGGCAAATTCCTAAATTCAACTGTGTTCAAATTATATCAGTAGCAGATGTAACCCTGGCCAAAATATTAGAAGATAGATTTCAGTCTGCCTCCTCCCATTCTCCATCGAATTCCTTCTTTATTAAAATGACACAAGGAATGTAGCGAGGTAGAAGGAAGTTATATTGGGGTGGGGAAGTTGTTACTGGTTTGTTTGGGATGGTTCAACTCAATGAACACCCAAGGAGATTAAGTAAGAGTCTAATATTCAACGTATATGTTACTATTGTTACAACAAACTTATTTTAACGCAGTATTTGTAAATATTTCTTAAACTATCAAACTGAATTTTTTTTGAAAGGTGCTGATGTGACATGTCAAAATGTTTTTTGCTTTCTGTCGAAACAGTGACAACAGTGGCTTGTTTCAAGGCTTTCTCCACCCACATAAACGTCCTTTCTTCCCACTATGTGGTAAGCACTATCAATTTTTTCTTGTGCTGCTTAGAGGTAAGGAGTCAAGAAAATGAAGGCAAGCATAGGAACAATTCATGTTACTAGGATGCAAAAAATGAAGTGCCAGTCTCTGGCATTTAAGTAGTATTAATGTGGTGCATTAAAGCTAAGTGTTTGAGACAGAGGGGGGTTCTAGTCTCCCATTAATTATTTTGTCTCAAGTGGTCATACATTTGCAAGCAGAAAATTCTGAGAGCAGCCCCCAGGTTTCTGGTATGCCTAGATCATGCTGGATGCAAAATGGGCTGCTGAGAAGCCAGCAACAGCCTCCTGGCTTGCTCTTCCACCTCCATACATTTCAGCATGTGGCAGCGATGCTCACATTCCAGCTGTGCACTGATTCTAGGCCTGCTATAATGATTTAGGATTTGATCTTGAATTGTTATAAGCAAATATTTTCCACTGGATGGTGGCTTTCATCTGGCAGCAATGACACATTAACATAAAAGTTAAAAATGATCCTTGGAATTTTTTGTGCTGTTAACTTCGAGGCTGAATAAACTTCATTGGCAAATGCAAACATTACTTAGGAAACATATTTAAAATAAGCCACAGTAACAAATCAAGTGCAGCGTCTAAAATATGGACAAGTTCAACTCAGATATTTTTCTCCATTGAATCCATGTTATTTCATCTTCCCAGTTTGTAATTTTTATATCTTGGCATCAAAGAAAGGCCAACATTTTTGTATTCCCTAGAGTTGCACAGAATCTGGCTAAGTAAAGCAGAAGCTATACAGTTCAAAATGACAAACTCATGCTTCCTAAGACAAATAGTATGAGACCTCTGCGGGAACATAAGCATTCATTTCTCTGAGATTTATTGTAAGCTGTCAGAAATAGCATCTCAAAGCAAAGAAAACTTTCACTTACTCCAAGTCTTTATGCAAATAACTGCTACCAAGATCTAGTAGTAGTTTTCTTATCGTTGTGAATGGACAAAAATTGCATTTCAGAGATCCCAGCATTTTAGAATCATTAGGTGAATTAGGCAAAAGAAGAATCTGTCCTGTGAAAGGCAGGTAGGTATCTGGAAGTTATTCTGCTTCAGAGCAAACAGGAGCTCCTTTCAGAGTATTCCTCCTCTCCCCCATGCAAAGTGACATCAAATATTCCTCAGGCCCCCAAAACAATCATTCCATGTACCTCCTAAATAGCCCAGAAATTGGGTCACTTACCTAGGATTGATTCAAGTCACCAAGGACCTTCAGATACAGAATTAAACCTGGATCTCCTACATGCCTACAAATGCCAAGCTGTTGCTTGTTACAGGAAGTATTTTTTCAATCAATCAAGCCTGTTGCAGTCTAGGTAGCATCTTATATAAAGGGAAAAAACCTGTAATGCAATGATTACTACACTCATTTTGAAACATGAGGTTAAGAGATGCCTAATTAAAATATAGCTGGCAATTACATTTGTAGGCATTACATAATTAATCATTCAATGTAGCGGTTCTTTCGGATAAATAATCCTAAATATATTCCTGAGAACATAAAAATGTAACTGCTCCAGTTAAACATGTACAACATGCATACCACCACGAGGTTTCTCTGTCTAGCTAAAACGATAGACGTTGTAAAGTATTCTTTATTCTGAGGCTGTTCACTCTGCTGGCTGTACTATGAAGCACCTGGGAAGATAAAACATTGCAACAGAACCAGGTGCGTGGGCCTGGGTTACCCTGCTCTGCAGACGTCTGCTGGAAGGAAGCAGTTCCTGCAGAGGGAGCAGCTGTCCTCTCCTCGGAGAAGCACATCCTGAAATGCTCTAACAGACCAGAGAAGCCAGCCTCCAACATTTCTCCTTACTAATTAGTTTCCTTCCACATTCAGTTTTCTTAGAACAATGCAGCAGGGGGAAGAGGCCAGAGCAATTTCATACAGCTAAGGTCCTATTTTATTCTTCATTGCGCTGCAACACAGCTTGATGTACTGGCACCAAGCCACAGTCAACATTCAAATTAAAGAGGATTTCTCTGCAGGACAGAAGAATCCCTTTTATGCAGACTCATTTCCTTCAGTTCAAATTTACTGAAACATAGTGATTCAAGACAGATGTGGAAACATTAATACTCCAGTATAATAATTTCTGGATAAAAGATCTTGCATACATGCTTTATAATGCTGTCTTCCTAGAAGTTATGCTGAACTACAGGAAGTGTTGTGAGAACATTACCAGAAGGCACACTGGGTTGAGAGCCTTCTTAGACAGTTTACAAGCACAGGATTTAACAAAGACTTCCAAAAACAACACATCAAGAAAGCTGCCAATATCACTAAGACAAGAGAGAGAGGCAGGGGAGAGCGGGGGAGAGTGAGTGAGCTCTATCCAGGTAAAAACCAAGATAGACTACTGAAGAGTCTCAGGACCTACCTGGCTTGTTTGTGTGTAAAGTTAGACCCTTCATTAATTTGTAATAGTTCAAGGTGAGATGCAGTTCTTAAACTAAAGCAGACTTTCCCCTAAGGATGGAAGAGTCCATTACACATTACAGTACAACTACGTAAGAACTCAGTTAATACTACTCTTTGAAAGAAGGTTATGGATTTAGCCCAATATGAAAGAAGAGGTTTAAAAGTGTGGAAACTAGCAACTACTGCTCAGCATCAGATCTTCCTTTACTGAACAGCAGAGTCACCACCATACCTGCCCAGTCCTCACTTTTCTCCTGCTCTGTGTTATTACATATTCGAAGGCTTGTTACTTGACTTTATTTCATTTGAAACGATATGTGTTGAGAAACATTAAAATTAACATTCTTAAAGTTTTTTGTTCAAATGAGAAAACTGCAGTACAGATCAACTTTTGATCTGTTTCATGACTAACAGCCTGCATTTTATTGTGTGCAAGGGATACACTGCATGGACTAGTATTTCCAGAGCAACTAGGCAGTCCATGTGTGATGTAATGCTACAGCAAGAGCTCTTCAAGCAAAGTATACATTGAAGTTCTCATTGCCCAGAAACAGTAGGTAGGCTGGAGAAGGGTATTTAATAAAGTACTAGTACAATGTAGATGCAGACCTAGGAGGGTAATGCTGTTCTGAGTGGAGACAGTACAGAGTGCCCTGACTCCTCAGTGGAGGACCTGCACCTCCGATTCTTCCTTCTCTGTTTTCTCTAATTCCTAATAAAACTGGAAATTAGCCTTTTTAAAAGACGGCTACAAAAACTATTAAAAATGGGAACTTCACAATCTAATTAATAAAATTCTGTTGAAAATTTAGTCTTTCAAGAATAGGCAAATTGAATCAAATGGGCAAAAGCTGCAGAGGGCACCGAGCACCCAATGACATGAGCTGAATTAACCTTCTCCCATGAGCTGAGAGAAGACAGAGAAAAAGGCCCTAGGCAGAGGTTACACAAATATGTTCCTACACGAAAAGCACTTACACATGCAATATACATGATTTGGTAGATAAGAACAAGACATTACCACGTATAATTATCACTCACATGCTTAAGTGCCTGTTTGTTTAGGCAGTCATCACATGCATGGAAATCATTTGCTTACATGCAACTGAAATTCTGTAATCTCTGCTCTTATTTGTGGAGCATTTCAGTTATTTATTTTCTTAAATTTCTGTGAGGAATCTTTAAATAAACATTCATTATTTTGTAAGAAGTGGAAGATTAAAATACCACTTTTCTTTTGAATGGATGATTTCCCTTAAGACACTGAATTTTCTTTTTTGGCTTATAATTTCTAAGATGCCTCAGTTGGTATGTGTCAGAAAGCACCAAACAAGATCACAAAAATCCGCTATCCTGACACCTGTAGCACATAACTGAAGAGCTGAATGAGCGAGACTTTATGATTAACTTATCAGTCAAGAAACAACTTCTCCAAGATGTGACAGAAACAGAGTATACGGGATCTTGGACTAGAGCTGTCTATTTAATGCGTTCTGTTGAGTTTACAAATACGGTAGTGCTCCAGTACAAACAACGTGAGTTAGTCTTTAAAGTTGGCATCACACCTACTTCGTTGTTTCACAGTGCAGCTAGAAAGTAAGCAGCTGTTCAAATTCAAGACAGAGTTGAACCAGTAAAGCAAGGTGGGACTTAGATGTGCTTTTTAGCTGCTAGTGGAGTGACACCGGATATCCTTTTAGTTCCCAATGAGGGCAAAGCTCCCTCCCACCCACCCACAAGAGTACCCACTGCATTTGTATAAGGTCCACAGCTCATGCTGCTCTTGGTTGTGTGATGATGGGAATTGGTGTGTATTTATGTCTATAGTAGCTATAGAAAAAGACTGCTTTTTTTAAACAGCCTCTGCTAGCCTCACTTACCTTGCTAACATCCATATAAAGCAATTGTAGAATTAGAAAGAAATACTGTAATGACTTTTGTGGGAGGTGAACACATACAGTTAAAGAATTTGGTGAGGAAACTGAGCACTGCTTTTGTACACACAGGTCTGCAGTATAAACACTCTTTATGTGGTATTTCTCTTGCTGCATGACTGCACTGATCTTCCCTGTTGCCCATCCCCTTTTCATCTTTTGATTGATTTACTAGACTTGGAGGTTTTTTAACTTTTTTGAAGAATCAAGTTTTTTGACTACCAAGACCTTCTCTTCAAGTCCCATACTTTGCAACCACAGCAGAACACATTTACATCTAGTTAATGTTTACTGAAAAAAGTCATTTCACTATAAAATGGTGTTTGGTGACTCAGAATAAGCCATTAATGAATCTGTACACTTTTGATAGGCCTGGCTTACCAAGATGCTGAGCACCCAGCTCCTTTAGTTATGCTTTCGGCACTTTGCATTTAAAGAAAAAAAAAAAAATCAGCCCGGGTGTTTGTACTCTAAACAGACACTAACAAACAGCTTTGTCAGCCAGCAAAGAATCTCAAGGGTGCTTTAACCTGATGTTATCACATTTTCCTCAAGTGACAGTAAAGTTGAAGACTTTCTGGCATCTGAAATAGAAACTTGGGCACTTGTTTTGAAAGCTCATTAAAACAGACAGCCACAAAGGACTGTTTCCCAGAGACATTCAAATTGCTTATCTGGTACAGTATGAACGAAACTATTAACCTCAGTAGCTTTTTTACACTGCTGGCCACAGTGTGATCATGAACTCTGCAAATAATCAGTTTGATTGCCTTTCAAAAATACATTTTCATATTTGAACTACTTCATTGCTTGAAGTTCTCCCTTATTTATCTCACAGCTGCTAGAATCAACCCAAGAGTGATGTCTGGGAAAGTGCAGTTCAGATGAAACAGCTGCTGAGAGCACAATCAACCCAATGCTTTTGGTCGAGGATCACATGTATTGCAGAATAGTAAGCCCAATCAAAAATGTTTCCTTCATGTAGATTTCGAGCAAGGCACCTTTAGAAAGCTAGAAAACCCAGATAGCCAAGCAAGAAGTTATTTGCCCAAGTAGAGGGTTATCTCCATTAGAGGTAATAAAGAGTAGATAAGTACAAACCGATGAAGCTCTGCTCTCACATGAGCCTGTGGGAAGTCTTGAATTTGGATTTGTAGTTTGTTTTTTGATCTGTCCAACTTACGTTCAGATGAAAACACTATCCTCTTCTGTGCCTGAAAAGCATGCCTTCTGGCAGCAAACTAGTGCTGTTACTTCCCCATTGTTTTGAGCTGGTACTGTGTCCTGGTTTTGGCTGGGATACAGTTAATTTTCCTTCTAGCAGATGGTATAATGTTGTGTTTTGGATTTAGTATGAGAATAATGCTGATAACACACTGATGTTTCCAGTTGTTGCCAAGTAGAGTTTAGACTAAAAGTCAAGGATTTTTTCAGCTTCTCATGCCCCACCAGCAAGAAGGCTGGAGGGGCACAAGAAGTTGGGAGGGGACACAGCCAGGGCAGCTGACCCAAACTGGCCAAAGGAATATTCCATACCATGTGATGTCATGTCCAATATATAAACTGCGGGGAGTTAGCCAGGGGGGGTAGATCACTGCTTAGAGACTGGCTGAGCATTGGTCAGCAGGTGGTGAGTAATTGCATTGTGCATCACTTGTCTTGCCTGGGTTATATTTCACTCTCTTTTTGTTATCTGCCTTTTCATTAAAATTATTATTATTATTTTATTTTTTATTTCAATTATTAAACTGTTCTTATCTCAACCCACGAGTCTTACTTGTTTTCGATTCTCTTCCCCATGCCACCAGGGAGGAGAGGGGAGGAGTGAGTGAGGGGCGGTGTGGTGCTTAGTTGCTGGCTGGGGTTAAACCACGACATATTGCATCTGAAAGAAGCCCTCCTGCCTGTTGCTGAGCAATCATTTCTGGCCCAATACAAGTTTTCAGTGTGAGGCACTTTTAAGCAGGCTAGTTAAAAGACAATAGCTAAAATCAAAAGGAAGACGGTTTTAACTTGGCTCCATTTGCCTGACAGGTTCATTGCACAGCCAACATGAAGGTACGTGTTACCACTAAGAAAGCAATAACAGGCTGACAGCTGGCATGACTACTTTGGAACAGTGGGGAGGGGGAAGCAGTGATGATTGCTTAACAGTCATGAAGCTATGCTGTGAAGGTAATTTCATTTAAGTAAAGGTAACCTGAACAAATGTAGAAAAGCAGATGGATCTTTAAGAGACACTGATGAGCTCTAGAGACTGTACACCAAATCCAAACAAGATCAGACTGGAAATAATGCATGACAAGCACTGCCAAAAATACACTGAAATGACTTACAGACATGAGGATACTCCATTACTTACAGACATTAAGTACGAACATGTTTACTTTCTAGAAAATGGGCCCTAGTTCCAAAAAAATAAGTCATAGTCTTAACACGTGCATATTCCCAAAGCATGTTCCACAAACTACACCAGTCCAGGTCACCAAAACAGTCCCTGGCAGGGTGGCTAAGTTAGAGCTTTGCTTGTGAAGAGACATCAGACCTCACCCTGAAAGGGCCATGCCTACACAGTTCATGCTGCAATTGCATGTAGCTTCCAAAGCTTCACAGCAAAAAAAAGCCTTCTTACCCTTGAAGATAAAGATGTTCCTCTTCAGTTTGATTCTAGTGCAAGGAAAACATTTCTTTATACTGAGCAGTTTGTATCTGCATTAATATAGCATTGAAATTGATATCTAAATATGTTATTTATCTGATACTGGTGGGACTGAATTGAAAATTGCAGATTGTCATGGTTTAACCCCAGCCAGCAACTAAGCACCATGCAGCTGCTCATTCACTTCCCCCCCACGCAGTAGGATGGGGAAGAGAATCAGGAAAAAAAAGTAAAACTCCTAGGTTGAGATAAGAACAGTTTAATAGAACAGAAAGGAAAAAAAAATAATAAAGATAATAATAACAATAATAAAATGACAATAATAACAATAAAAGAATTGGAATATACAAAACAAGTAATGCACAATGCAATTGCTCACCACTCGCCGACCGATGCCCAGTTAGTTCCCAGGCAGCGATCCCCTCAGGCCAATTCCCCCCAGTTTATATACGGGGCATGATGTCACATGGTATGGAATACCCCGTTGGCCACTTTGGGTCAGCTGCCCTGTCTGTGTCCTGTGCCAACTTGTTGTGCCCCTCCAGCCTTCTCGCTGGCTGGGCATAAGAAGCTGAAAAAATCCCTGACTTAGTCTAAACTCTGCTTGGCAACAACTGGAAACATCAGTGTGTTATCAACATTCTTCTCATACTAAATCCAAAACACAACATTATACCATCTGCTAGAAAGAAAATTAACTCCATCCCAGCTGAAACCAGGACACAGATATAACTGTCTTTATTGTAAAAGTCTTCATGGTGAGACTTTTCCATTTTTGACAGAACACCAAATATTATGAAAATTAGTACCTTGTGCAGTAGGAAGTCTTAAATTATAATTTTCAGTTGAGGCTTGCTGAGAAGAAATTACAACAAAGAAACAGCAAAATCTTTTGCATTTACAATTGACATAAATACTACTAAAGACTGACCATGGAGATGCAGAAAATTACTTCCTTGATATAAGCACAGTAGGCTAGTACATACCATTCTTCAGTCAAAAACATTCCAGTTACCAGCTCTGTGAGTCTATCGACAGGCCATACTGTCCAATACTGGTACACAAACCAGCTTTGTACCTACAAAAAAATTATAGTGAGGATACTAAAACACAGTTAATTTTCAGCAGAGTACGTAAGTCTATGATCTAAATGCATGCTGATTTCAAGTAGTGTGTGTGAGAGACTGAAAGAGTTAACGTCTCAAACATTGTGGTGGGGCAAGTTCTGCTTAAAGACAAACCCTGCACAGCAAGGAACCAAGGTGAAAAGCCCATCAGCTCAGACATCAGCAACAGGAGGGGGAGGGCGTGCTGGAGGGTGCGCAGCTCCCTGTTCTGATAAGCTGTTCTGATACAAAGATCAAACAATGGCCCTGTCTGCAGGGAAGGAGAAGCTACTCCCCAAACGACCCCCAAGCCCAAAGGCTCACAAACTACTCATTAGCCTAGTAAGTTTGAGTGCCCGCCTGAAGGAGGGGCAAGGATGATAAAAGGACACAAACTGAAGCCCCAGGTGCGCAAGCCCACCAGGACTGGACCCCTCGGCTGACTGGACCCCTCGGCTGACTGAACCAACGCTGGACCCAGAACCGGTGAAATCTTTCTCTCTTCCTTTCTCTCTCTGTCTTCTTCTCTCTTTCCTTTTCCACAGTCCCTGCACCTCATCCGTTTCAAGATATAAACCGTTGACCAAGTCTGAGACTAAGAGTGGATCCAGCTGCCCCTAGACCCTTCTGTGAGGAGGAGTCTGGAAAGCAAGGGGGTCTGCTCTGAACCTCGTGACTCAATGGGAGGGATCTCCTTATTCCCTGAATTGATGTAGATGGTTACACGGTTTACAGAAGTAGTCTTATGCCAATTCCTGTTGTGAGAAACCCTACTGGCCACCTACTGCCATGCCTCCCCAGTTCAGTTTGCTTCTGTCATGAATAAAATCTTTAACTGATCGCTTGGTGTCGTTTCACTGTAATTTAGCCTAAGGGAATTTCAAATTAAACACGACTCCCTGGTCTGTCCAGTCTGGCTCATGACAGTGTGATTTGAATGCTAGCATCTGTATACCTCCTCTTGATTTAAAAATAACATATCTGTGTTTTGTTATTATCTCTATAGCCAAAAAAGACATATGGTCCTTCACATGTAGAACATACTCTGACATACTTAGAGATTTTAATAATAATAATAATAAAAAAATCTCTATTTATTTCTAATTTTAAGTATTTTTATAGTGGAAAATGTATCCATCAAAGCTGATGCACTTTGCAGAAAGTATTTGATTCCCAATTCATTTTTTTTCCTGCCTCTCAGTTCTGGAAAGCCTTATGCATCTCTGCCCCCAAAATGAGAAAAGGGATAAAAAATGTCCCTTTTAATGATGAACTCTATTCTGCTTCCTTAAATGTCACCATGGGAATGCTTACCCTATGCTGGTCTGTATTCAAGGGCAGTTTAAGAACCATTTTCTGCCCAGAGCAGTCGTTCTGCTCCCCTAACCCATCCCTTCCTCTATTCAGGCTCCCAGTCAAAACAAGCTTCTACCACACCTGCTGGACTTCCCCTAGCCTTAAGTTACCTTTGATTTTGTTCCTTCTGCCTTGCTAAACTATGCAATGCATTATACTTGCTCTCTACTTTAACAAGAGTCAGAGCCTATGCATTTTCTATCTCACGGCTGGCTGGTGGGGTAAGCACAGAGCAGGTGTTGAAGGAGAAGATGATAGAGGTCAATGAAAAACCTGCAGTCTACCAGAGACACCGAATCAAAGTAAGACCGCATTTATTGCTCTGTCTTGACTAATGACAGAGGAAATCACTTTCCCCTCGAGTTCTCTCCAGAATAATTCATCAGCTTGTTGCTTTGCTAATAGGTTTATAGATATTACATACAGCTGAGTCAGCCATGGTCCCACTGCTGATCTTAAGAATTACTCATGCTTTTTGAGACCAGCAACAGAAGCTTCTCTTACGTATCACTAACTTTTCCTTAACACATTAAGCAAATAACAATCACCTAATTAGGCCCCAAACCACAGCGGATTCACAGCTATTGTTGATCAGAGCAAATGAAATCATATCTCTTCAAGAGTTAACTCCTTGCTTGCTGAAGGCATGCCTGCAGTCAGGCATGCCTCTGCATGCTTGAAATTTCATGGGGTGTATATTTCTAAGCCAAATTTTATTTTTTATTAATATCTACTCAAGGATATTAAACAAAGATTCTCAGCTAAGTGGTAAAAAGAAGAGACGAAGACTTTGGGAAAAGCCAGGTAACAGAATACCCTGAGTTAAGCCTCATTAGTAAGCTTTCACTTGAACTGCTCACCCTATATTCAGTATTCAACTTTACTGTTTTTACTGAAATCATAAGATATGATGGCACACACAATTAACATAACTCAGTTTAATTAAAGACAGCAGACATGATACTCAAGCAATCCAGAAAAAAACTGTTTTGAAGGTCATCTTTCTTCCCTACTCACAGACAATTCAGTTTATTTGATAAAAGATGGGACTTAGTATTTCTGGATTTGATTCTATTTTTCCCTGTGACATTTCAAATGGGCCTGAACAAGTAATTTGAACATTATGTGCCTTAGCTTACTGCATCCATAGAACACATACCAGATACTGCCAATAATATTCCACCAACACATTACTTGGACATACCGTAGACATTAGTCAAGTTACAAAGCCATAAACCAACCCATCAGTGCAGGCTACAACAGAACTTTGTGAGCACTAAAAACATGGGTCCAGATTTTGTATGATTTTTGTTTACAATGGACTCTACAGCCAAACCTGACAACGGCTAGTATTCAGCTGAATCTAGTCTAGACTGCAAGTTATGAAATTTGGCAGTAACTCATTTGTCCTACACTGGTTTTTGCTAGTCCAGAGGGAAGCAGTACTCCTGGTGGGTGGCGGGGTGGGAGAAGGAAGAAAAAAAAAAAAAAAAAAGAGGGAGGGGAAGAGGGGAAAAAAAAAAGCTGTGTTTGGCTTTCCCCTCAACCCTGAAAATCCCCACCTACAACCAGCTGTATCCATCCTAGACACTAGGAAACGGTCTGGAGACTAACCACTTAACTTTGCACGTATTCCTGTTGCAAAAGAAATGCAATCATAGCACAGTCACCAGATAATCACAACGTAGCTACCTATGATACATTGCTATTCAGAGCTGTTGAGGAAGGCAAACATAGCAAACTTGGTACTTCCAGTATTACACAAAATTACTTCTTGTCAGTGCTGCTTTAAGCCTTGCACCTTTCCCCTGCAGAGCTACTGTTCTAAACAAATGAGGAACCATGTGGCTCTTTACATCTATTTAATTTACTTGCTGCTAGCTCATAGTGACTTGCTAATAGCCCCCACTTTGGAAGCGACTAGCATTGATTAGAAAGTAAATAAGCTCAGTAATCATAAACATGGACCATAATACCCAAAGGAAAAGCACAGGCTATTTTATAGATTCATAAAACATACACACACACAAATCCCAAACTCCCAACAGCTAGAATATACTTTAATGGTTTCTCATTTGAATTACATGAAAAAAACCATTTTTTCTTTTAAAGATAAAAATCAGCTCCTATTCCCACCTGGTATTTCTACAACACTTTAGATCTACAGGAGGATGTTTCTATAATAGCATCACCCATTTAGAGTCAGTCATCTGACAGAAAACAAAGGCACTATCTCTGAAAGGTCTTCCAATACCTTTTCTTCTCTGTTTCTGAAACTTAAAGACAGCTGTTCTGAAAATGAAGACTACCCATATGGTAGCCTAAAGAGCAGATATTTTTAACATACAGATACCGTAAATAGCCATGAAGAATGATTTTTAGTAGCTATTTTCCCTATTTTTTCTTCACAAATGTCATACCTTCAGAACTTCTCTTACCCAGAGACACAAACATTTATTTACCAGAGAAAAACACCTTCTGAGTCAGACTTGACTTAAAATTTATTATCTGACAACAAATTTTTGGAGGGTGTTCAAGATCATAATATAGAAAACTGTCAAATTTGAAATAAGTTATTTGGTTAGAAGGAAGTGGAAAGAACTTGAAAATGGGCAGATTCAGCCAAATTAATGAAACATTACTCTCCTTCAGTGTCTGACAGAAATATGTATTTAATTTTGTGGTGTATAATATTTCTGACTTTGTAGGAAGTTATATTGTCCTTGATTCTAATTAGCAACTTTTTTTTTCATTAAAACTTTGGGCTATCATTATGTATATACTTCATAGGATCTATTTTTTTAAAAAATGAGCTCTCAAGTCCTTAGACTTTCAAGCCAGAAAGCCCAATTTTTTATCACAGTGACTTATTGGCATATACCCCAAACTGGAATGACCTCTATATATGAGGGGACTTATACATCTAGGGGACTTCTTCAGTGTGGCTAAGATTTCACCCTTCTAGCAACTCAGTTATTCATCAGTGAAATCTGCTGTCTCTATAATGATTGCTCCAGATTTTTTATTCAGCTTATTGAAAGTCAGAATACCAAAAATGATGCTTATAGTCCACAAGCAAAAACTTTGTATATATTAGCAAGAATTGCTTAGAACGAAGTGAGAGGAAGGAATCTTTTTGCAAACTCGTATATTAGCTAAATATTTTCAAGTTACTGAAGAAGCAATGATATTTTAATAAAGAAATCAGAGTTACCGGTAAACATCTCCAGAAATCACTCCAAGGCAAAAAAACACACAAAGGAGGAAAAAAAAATCAGTAATTAAATTAGATTTGCTATAAAAGGTATGAGTGGCAAAATGAGATTAAGTATTCCATACAGCAATCAACAGAACTAGCCAGGTCAGGGTACTGGCTACTAGTCACCAGCATAAATAGGAAAACAAGTACGAAACATTAAAAAAAAAGCCCGTTGCGGAACGACAGTAACAAGAGACTACCAAATAATTGAGCTCACTCTGCTGCTTCACTGAAGGAAGGAAGACCCAAATTCATTAGTCAGTGTCCATTCTGTCTTTCAGAAGTCAGGATTTTGCAGGCCTTAGTATGTATCAGTCATCAAAACACACACACACACACATGCGCTAACTCGTGTACAGCTCCTGCATACAAATCTCACAGCCCATAACCAGACAAGCTTTTTTTATCCATTTTTTTCATGGCTGTCGACCAATAGAGAATAAATGATGGTGAGGCACAAGAAGTTCAGTTGCGTTTGAGTTAACCTCCTGAAGCTTGAAAAAGCATCAGAAAACTTATTGATGCTGGCCACAGCAGTGCTGATTTGTCCAAAGTGGATTTGGAAAGAGGGGTCCAGAACTGCGAAGCCAGGCCAGTGAAATTTATACCAGATGTATTATCCCAGCCACATTTTTCTCTGTTTTTATTTGACAAGAGCTCTCACTTGTTGGGTCTTATTTAAAAAAAAAAAAAAAAAAAAAAAAAAAGAAAAGGAAAAAAAAAGCCACTTATTTATAAGAAGAAGCACTGCTTCTGCATTGGTCTACAGCCTTTGTGCACAGACCAGGCAGGGCTGTGTATCTGCGTGCACCAAAAATCCTATGTATCTGATCTCTAAATTGAAAGATGCTGAGCTGGTCAGCCTTGTCCAAGCAGAAATGCTTCTGGATATGTGTGGGAGGACTTAAAGAGTCTGGAAGACTGAGGGGCTTATGAGTTTAGGTGTGTGCATTATGAGATAGCAGCTATGGAGAGGTTCTTGGGATTGCAGTTTGGGATTTCAGGGCTAAATGTTGCCTAATTCCCTCTTTCAGAGATAGATATACTTTTTTTTAAATGCCCATAATTAAACTTTAAGTTTTTTATTTTCCACCCACAAAGCGGAGATAGCAGTGTTTCTTGCATCACTCAGACACTGTGAATGAAAACGTTAAGGACTGCAAGATGATCCAGACACAGCTGCAGCCTGGCCTATGCAAGTACTGAAGAAGAACCAATTCACCCCATAGCAGCTCCAGCCTTCCAAGCATCTGAAGACTTGGACACTCACTTAATGTGTGATAATATATAAGCATTCCTGTGCGGAGTAAACTTGAGGATCACTCTGAACAGACATTTAACACTTTACAAAATATTTGAAAAAGGCCTCAAAAGTGGTGAACCCTAGAGAAATAAGATATAATTTACATTTTCTGTTGAGAAAAGCAGTGGGCTTTCTGACAAAATAATTCCTAACCACTTATTTAGATATTCAAATACATATGAAATACGTATTTTCTCCTAGATTGTCTCAGGACAGATTAATTGCCCTTGCATGTGGAAGACTGACACTAAGAAGCATAATGCAATGGTTCTATAAACTACAGGAGACAGACTTGCAGCCTGGGCCTTAGGCAGAAACAAGTAATAAACCAGCTATGATTCCTGAATCTACTGGACAGGCACTAAATGGACATTTAAAAGCCAGACAATGGAAATGAACACAGAAAACCAACATTTAGCTGACTCTAATTACACATCTATTCATATCTCTGATATGTACAATAGTAAGATACTAAATATTAACAGAGAAAATAATATCTTTGCTTTTTGATCAAGTAGCAGTAAAAAAATCTTTATTCAGCATAGATGGAGAGATTAACCTTTTCTTTCCTCTGTCTAGGCTACTTCTTCCACCTAGGTTTCTAATTACTTCTGTCTGTAGATTTTTAGCACTTTGTAGTACTTTTGTAGTTTCACATCCTTTCAACTTTCCAGTTTGGATTTGTCTCAATAAGCAAATAGATCTTCTTTGAGGTCTTCATTTTCTTAAACACAATTATTATTGCCTTGTTCTTATGGAATACTGCCCTCAAAGGGATTTTTCATAGTTTTTGTTAATTCTCTCTTAATAATTTATAAAACTACAACAGAATATTAGTAATAGAATCTAATTACTACCTATGCAACTACCAGATCAATTTTTTTTCCCCTATCTTTAAATGTAATTGCAAAACTAAATTATATCCATTAGTTTGTTGTGAGTGACCTGACCATAGCCTCAGAAATACTTTCCAATTGCTGGACATAAAGCCATGCGTATGCCAGCTTGCATACTGCTGAATGTATAGGGCACAGGTATGCGAACATAAGCAGCCCTATTATTCTGTGCACAGAAATTGCTCCCAGAGCCTCCTTCGCAGTAACTGAGGTGGTTGTTCCTCTCCCATTGCTGATGCTGGGTCCAGTATTGCTATCTATCTTCTACTTTCTGTAAGTCAGACTGCAGCAGTTAGCTATCAATTTCTAATTGTGTGTGATAGTACAAGAGAACACAGCATTATACTTGTGCAAATTCAAAGACGTGCATACTCATAGCCCTTACTGAATGTGATTAAACATTCAGTGCCAACACAACCACTGAATACTCCACCTTGTCCCTTGATCTTTGGTATGGGGTAGTGCATCAGTTCTGCCAGTTTAATAGGAAGCACATGAAAAAATGTGATTGTTAATTTTCAGCATGTTTTTCACTCCTAACACTTCCACTGACCACATGGATCTTTGTAGTTAGCAAATGGCAATTAAACAATTGTTTCTGTGAGGTATAAAAAGACACATCCCTGCTAGGATACTATACACACAGTATAAAAGGTCCAAATCTGTCAACTGAAAGAAAAAGGGCTCTAATTTTGTGCTGTATAACAAATGAACAGCCTAACAGTCTTATTTTCCCTATTAATGTGCCATTATTCAATGATAAACCCAACTGACATAGTTTAATAAAAGCATAAAATAGAATTAACTATATAGGATAGAATTGTATAAAGGGTTATTTATTCATTCACTTTGAAAAAATACTCTGCCCTAAAATCAGTGTTATTTCCTGATGCTATAAGAAATTGCTGCTAAATAAGTTTTTCATTTGCAGATTTGTCTGGTGTAATAGACGTGTGCAAGCTTTTTATTTGTCACCGTATTGACTAATATATATTCAGTACTAAGCAAGCTGCTTGGTATCTCAGATGAAGCTTTTTGTAAAAGACAGGGAAAGCATCCAGCAGAAACCAGGTGATAAGTGGAGTGTTTGAAATGAAGCAGTGAATGCTGTCAGCAAGCTGTTGTGTTTGATAAAGAGGCTGTACTGGAAATGTAATTTGAAAACTCATAAAAACCTATAACTGTTCATGAAACTCCTCAGCAGATTTCTCTCAGCGACACAACTGAAACACAGTGGGAGGCAAATATTGAACTTAAGACATAACTGGATCATTCCGGTGTGTTCAGGAAAACACGAATCTCAACCCAGACTCTCAGGTAACCCCTCTGTACAGCGAGCAGTGTGATCATTGCGTATTTCACAGCTCTGAAGTAGTCAAAATTGTCTTGGGGGCTTTCTCAAAAATGCTAAGCCTGCTGCAGAATACTTTTAAGCAACAATGAAAGACACAAGGTAATCGATTCACAATCTCCATCCTTGGAGGTATTCAAAAGCTGTCTGGACATTGTCCTGGGCAGCCTGCTGGTGGTGACTCAGCTTGAGCAGGGGGTTGGACCAGCTGACCTCAAGATCTCCCTTCCAACCTCAACCCTTCTGTGATTGTGTGAATAATTTTTATAAGGAACTTAAAAGTTCAAGCTGAACTGATGCACTTTTATCACCTCTACAAAACAGTCTATTTTTTCAGATTCATACAGGCAAGCACAAAGGGAATTAAACGGTCATCACACTGAAGCTATAGTAGCTATGTCTTAAGGTCCTAACTTCTATTTAAACTGTCAAGTAAAGCCACCTAATTCTGACTATCAGGTCTCAACTAACTTAATCCATGCTGCTAAGTAGTTGTGCTATTGAATGTCCTTTCCACTAAGAGCTGTACCTTGTCTAGTTTACATGGGTATAGCTTCAGTTTCCAATCTGCTGTTTGCCACATCTGCTAAAGGCCTACCAATCTCTAAAATCTTTTGCCAGAAAGTAAATGTAGACCACAGTCTGAAACACAGTTGGCACATCCCTTACTACAGTGGAATGATTTCACCGTAGTTGAAATCATTAGTTATTTCTGGTCTCCAGCAATGTAGAACAGGATAGCCATTGCTATAAAGCATGAAACACAAATAAAAATGTTACGTTTTCTGTTGTCTCGATTCTGCCCAGAATCACGACTTGTGTGCCAATTGGAATTTTAAAAATTATGTCATTAACTTTGAGTCTCAGACCACTCAGAAAGGCTCTCTGATTTTGTGGTATCAGTAGAAAATAAAATATGATGATCTCACCTTCAGAAATGTAACAGATGGTTTTGTATGTTAAAACAAAAATCAGAAATATTCCAGTATAATGTAGAGACTGAAATTTTTCCAGACTCCTAGAACTAAAAGTCAATAGTTCAGAGATGGCCTGATTTCCAGGGGAAGAAAAAATTATTCTGGGAATGAAGAGTAGGTTTGAGCAGAAACTGAGATATTTGACAAAGCTAGATGCCAAAGGATTAAAAAAAAAAAAAAAAAAAAAAAAAGGGCTGTTCATTTCTCCTCTGTTTCCTAAATGCCATCTTTCCTCATAGCTGTACACCATACACTGCGTTAGCACTTTGCCTCCACAAGTCACCCCCTCCCATCACTCCACTCTGAACAGCACACTCATCCTAAGCAGCACAGCCTCTTGCGTGGGCTACTTGTGCATGGTATGTGGTGACTTTGTAGGCATCATCAGAAACAGTACCTTTAATTATGACCAACCCTGGATATGCTAAACAGCTATCTCAGAAGCCTCTAGTGATTATTATAGTTATGCTCTGTCAGACCCAGATGTATAAATATTATCCACTGCCTTATCGTCAGTCTTCTAGTTCAGCTGCTTTGCTCGTCCCTCCTGCTGTTTTATCCTTGGGGGTTTTTTTTAACTGAGAGACAAGGCAACAAGATGAAGATTAAAGAAAATAAAATCCCCATGCTTATCACAGTACATGTATACCTATTACAGACTATAAATAGCAACTTCACACTGCTGTTAGAAGTCAAGGTTCAAATCACAGTGTGGAGCACATCACACTGTATATCACCCCCACAAGCCTTAGTCTACAAGCCTTGTAGACTAACTGTAACATTGATCTCTTCTGTGAAGCTGTCAGTCTTTATTTTTACTTTATCAGTAAGTGGTCTGTGTTTTTAGTTGTACAGATTACCTTTGAAGCCCCTTCACCTGGAGACTTTTTAATCAATTTGTCATATAGATTTTTGATACTTAGGGAAATTTTAATGTTACAAATAACTTGTGGTACTTGGTGCAATATCTCAGTTTATCTGAGAGTTTTGAAGGTTGAAGATAAAGAATGCATCAACATGACATATTTGTAACAGTGAACTGGCAATTTCATTAAAATGCAAAGAATAAAGTTAGAAGAGAAACATATTTGTACAAAAAATAACAGCTTATTAAGCGGCACTGGCCTTACATTTTTGGGGGGGAAGCCACTGTGATTGCCAACTTCTAAAATCACCATGGTTTGCTATTTTCATTTAGCTTGACAGAAACTATAATTCATTTAACAAAAGGTTATCAGCATTTTTGAATCAATAAATTTAAAAGAATCAGTAAAACTCTAAAGAAAGCATCTAGGACAGGGTCCCTATTTTATACAGAAGAAAAATATGACTGTTAGAATTGAGGAAGGTGTATTTTTTAATCTATACTATTACATATGTACAAGCTAAAACCTAACACCTGAATCTCTTTCACAGCAGACAGCTTTCTGGTCCTTTTTCAGATCCTCTTTCAGCTATTCATTCTGATTTCAGGACTGAAATTCTGCCTTCTTTAGGGTCAATACTGATACTTCCTTTAATACCTCTTGGGTCAGAAATTCCACCTGAGTTGTATGAACACAGACAAAATAAAGACTGTCCAAGGAGCAGCAATTGCAGCTTTTACTGACTTAAACCTACTAAAGTCATCGAGTAATAATGTCTTACATGACAGTATGTAAGACATTAACAATCAATGGCTAAAGCAAATTCAGAGCAGGAGCTCATGATGAGTCTTTAATATAATGGATAAAATACCAAATATTAGCAAATATTCGGGACTTGTGAAGGAAGGAAAAAGATTTACATTTCTTTTTGTCAGGCTGCCAGCTCTCAAATAACTCAAAGTGAATGGTTTCAAGGATTCTCATATTTCTTTCCAAGCCTTTTCAAGAGCCAACTACCAGTAAGGAGTGTGAAACATTACCCTTAATTTTAAATCTATTTCCATTTGTAGTAGGGTTTTTCCAGGAGCTCAGCATATATTTAAAATTATGCTTCTTTTTACGTGAGAGGAAACACTCTGAGAATGAAAAAATACTTTTACAAGGGAAAGGGGTGAGTGGGAGAGATGTCCTCCACCTACCCTAGCACTTCTGAAAACGTTAGCTAGGTCTCCTTTCCCCCCTCTGGTGGAACTCAGTTGATTCTCCAAGTGATGCTTTTCCTTTCAGGTGGAGTCCAATGATGCTTCCCAACACCACTGAGTTAATTCCATCATTTCTTATACTTCTCATCTTGCACACTGTGGTTCAGGTTAATTTGCATAAACCATTTCCATTTTTGGGATGCATTTATAAAGCCATTTACACAGCTGACAACTGCATTTCAGTGAAAGATTCAGAGTGTGGCTTCTGGTCTCCTGCTAATTGAGGTTAGAAAGGCATTACTGATGTAAAAATAATAATGATGTCCTGCAACTCAGTACAAACCTACTAATAATTCAGCTCTGGAAAGAAAACAATCTTTCCATATTGTCTTCTTAAATGTAATTTAAAATCCTCAGGAGTATTCCATTAAATAAAATCTTAACTGTCAGTGTGTTATGGTCTCCCAGTAAGAGTTTCAATTGTTTTGCTGATCATTCACAGTATATGTAAACAATTTAATTTGACTTTAAGTTTATATTGTCCAGAGTTTTAGGAAAAATAAGGTCTTAAAAGATTGAAGATGAACAGTTGGACTATTTTAAAAATCTTGGCTAGAATTTATTGCTATCAAAGTTCACACGGGATATTCCTGAAAACCAGTTTTATACAATACAGTTCACTGAAGAACCTCAAAGTTATGCTGTAACAACTCATCTAATTAACCTCTTAGCTAATAGGTGGTAAAAGTGAACCACAAAGGATCATACTCTCATGTGCAGGTGCCTAAGTTATTCACATCCCTTATGCCATGTGTGACCATCCAGCCAGGATTCAACGTCTTTTGAGAATTCTGTCAGGTAGGGACGGTTGAATATCTCAGCTCCCTTAGGATGCCTCCTACACAGAACAACCTCCTTGCTTTTGTGATTGTACTGACCCATACACAAGGCTTTAAGTTCTTTCTGCCTCCCCACATATTTTCTTCCAGCCTAAGGAGGTCTCTCTCCCTTTTTTCCCTTCACTTCCCCAGTAGAGGAGTCTTGCCCAGCTATTGGGAGGATATCTGTTTCCCAGTCAGACTGCCTCCAGTCCCCCGAACCCATTTGAACACAAGCACTAGCTAACTGCTATTGAAACTGAGAAGGGTTATGGCCTTAAAGATCTTCAATTCCCACAAGTATCCTGAAAATACCTGACTAGTAAAAAAAAACACCCGTAATAACATGCTGGCGGAGGGAAAGCTCTTACGCAAGTTCTTAAGTTTTTTAGGCAACAGAGAAAAACCAGAGGAGAAAGATTTAATTACCTTCATTGCTCACGGTAAAGCTTGGAACTGACTACACCCCAGGCAGCTCGCAAGGTCCCTCCCTCACCCCTTTCTTCGTTCCTTCCCTCTCTGCTCCTGGTTTCTCTCGGGATCAGCACCGAGGCTGCTGTCTGATTTGGCCAACGAGAGGGCAGTGGGTGCGCTCACCTGGGGCACCGGGCTTTATCCCGGGCACCTGAGGAGCAGCAGGCATGAATCGCCCAGGCTGACGCTGGAGAAGTCCAGCCCGAGACAGCAGTGAAAGGTGCGTCTCCTCCGCCTTCAGTTCTCCACCCGCTGGCATGTCGGGGTGCAGGGATCCTCCTGAATGTTACCGGCTACTTCTTTCCCTGCTGGAAGTACAGCCACTCAGGGCCATAAGGGAGAGATGAATTTCCCCTTTCTGACAATCACTGTGTTTAGGGGACGCAGAAAAGGTCGGGAGAAAGCTTTGACAAAATCAATTGGTAGAATACAATGCAGCACATCTACCTATTTTTAACCCAAACTATCTTTGTCCAAATTTTAAAAAGTTCTTACTATAAATCGGTTAAAGGGTGACAGGTATCAAATATTTCTTGATAATTCTTAAGATGGACTTTTGCTCCATGAATTATGTCATTCCTAGAATAGATTCTCATTACCAGCAGTGTAAGCGCATACACAGAACTTGCATTTAGTCCATAATAAATCATGACCTTGAACAGCCAGCCTCACATGAAAGCTCTTCATGTATAGTTTGGTGATATGGGTGAACATGATTTTGCAAACTTGTCTGCACATTCCATATTTTTTTCATAAAACTCGAAAATCCAGTGCAGCACCATCAAAACAATTAGCTTCTTTTATACTAAGATGTACATTATTTCTAACAAAAAGTTTTTCCACTTTATTCTAAAAACTTATATATATTAATATATTTTATATATTATATTAATCTATTTTTATTAAGTTTGTACTTCTATTTATTTTACCTTCAAATGGCTGCTGCTTTGCTAAAATGGGGCAGAAAATGTAATACTCACAATAACATAATAGATACTACAGGAGTTACAAGGGTTATAAGGTATCTGGGACAGGTATCATGCCTTTGTATATAACTTATAAGATATACATACTTATCATCTGACTCTATTGTAATACAGAAAATGATCATTCCTCTCCCACTGACTCTGAGGGAGGAATCATGTCTTCCTATACAATTTACACGATGGATCAGGTCATTTGATGCTACTGTAATGCAAAGAGTGGACATTCTTCTTCCACTGACTTTGAAGAATACTCTTCTTTCCTAAGCCACATTTCAAGCCGTTAGAACATATTAGTAAAAATGATTAAATAAGCCACTTAACATCCTTGGCAAGAAATTAATGTTTTAGTGACAGGGAAACAGAGGAACAGAGATGTTAAAGATTTGGCTTCATCCCAGAATTTATTCTGAAAGTTTAGAATCCAATTATCCTCATTCTCCATCCTGTGTATCACTTTCTAGCCACACTTTCTGAGCTGGCATCTGCACTGTGTGCTGCAGGAGAAATGAGGAAATACTGCCCTTTCTCCAGGCAGTAGCTTGTGAGCCTACACTGAATCTCACCTCTCATGTGCCACCATGTTAGGAGGCACAAATCTAGAATTAGAGCTAGACCTGCTCTCCTGGCAGATCACCAAGATTTTTCTCTGGGACCTGTCCCAGGATCTTTTGTGTTTCCTACGATTCATAAAGAGCATGAGTCAGATCCGAGAGTGGTAGACCCAGTGTCACGTGCACAAGCATGTTGAACTTGCACACACACAGCACATGCTTGATATGTTAGACTTACATCAGGTCAACTGCACCCCAGCAGTGGCTCCAGTGCCTCTCCAGCCAGAGCTTTGGCACAGGACGAGCTGATCTGCATGTGCCAAGCAAATGCAACACATGAGAGCCAGGTGCCTCAGACCCACCTTGTTTGCTGTCTGGTTTTGTTGTCCTTTCCAGACTTCTTTCTATTAATTTCTTAAGAACTGTAATCTCTGGAAGTAGCCTAAAGCAATATGCAGTCAGTCACATTGCAGTTGGTCATGATTTGTCCAGATACAGAAAACTGCATTTCCTAAGGCAGAATCATGTGGCCAGAATCATCCCTACCTTTACTGTGGTCAGTGCTGATCCATGAAGGAGGAATGTGGTCTAAAGTTTATACTGCTGACTCTACAGTTGGTCTACACTGTTCAGCAGAAAGCCGTCAGAAGAGCTCATGAAACTAGATCCATGGCCATGTATCCTGTCAGAAAACAGGGATGCTGACTGGGGCACTAGGAGAATACTTCATTTAGTAATTACTAAAGCATAGCCTTTAAATATATATGGAATACATAACTTAAAAGACAGTCTTACTGAATAACAGTTTTTATTTTTAATATATGAGGTTATCCTAGTAATCTCATTTAAAGAAAAATTATCTTTATAAATAAGGATTCATGAGTATGAAATTCAGATATGCTGTTTACATTTTCTGTTACATCACTAGGGTATATGGACACTCAGCATTGCTGTAGTAAACTAACATTTGCATTTTAGCTTTATGAGTTTCCAACTGAAGTATAATTAATTAGAATGATCATGTAGCATATGGATTCAACTGAGGACCATCACTCTGAGTACAGTTTGCTTGAGTATAGTGTGCTCTCCATCCTTCCTGAACCCTTCTGGGGAAAGTTACTCTCTAGAAACCATCAACCTGACCCTTTCCCCTCATTCAGAATCTCAGGAAAGAGATTTGGATAAGAGGGTTCAGCTAAATAATTGGATTTCCTGGGTAAAAGTATTAAAAGATACCAATCCATCTTTACTCGGCTATGTAGAACTAAAGATAGCAATTATTCAAGATGGTGGTCATCTGAGCAGCAGGGATATAAAATGGTGTTTTCTAGGATGGATAAGCTGAATAAGGCCTCCTTAGCAAAGCACAAAAGGGAAGGAAAATGTGTTGGATAAGATAGCTGCTTAATTTGTCACAAGTCAAACAGGGGGGTATAGAGTTCCATCAGGCCAAGGCCGGCACTCAGAGGTAAGACATAAGAGCAGTCTGGCAGCCTTTGAGCTGTAAACCAGGATCCAGTCCACAACAAAGTACTAGCTGGTGGACCTCAAGACATCCACAACAGGATGCTGGTTTGGTGGACTTGAACTGGGGTTAAACGGGGTAGAAACCTTTTTATCCTGCAGGCAGTTCTCCAGACCTTCCGCCTAACATGATCCCCAAAGGGACAGAGGATTCTGGTTATTGTCCAATTATGGGTTTACAAGTATGGGTTGTATGCCACAGTAGATGTTTGTATGTGGTGGCATAAATGTGTAGACTGTCATTTAATTCTAACTCATATATCGTGTCCTTTTTGACCGTACAAGTGACAATGGCTTTTCATGTTATTTTCAAGCAAAGATTACTTCTGTTGGTGAATGGGTTGTGGGAGAGGAAATCTTTCTTCATGATATACCATAAAACATAATGCAAGTTTGCTTTTATCTACATTTACAGAAAACCATGAAAAGAACCTATGACTTAATTCTGAAATATAATGATCCTTTCGACACTATAATTAATGATCCTTTCCACACTATAATTACTTCAGCCATAAAAATTGATGAAATTTTATTACTGACTTCATTAAAAGCTAGATAAGGTGCTCAGATTTTCAGTACATTAAAAGAGCTTTTTCTTAGAAGTGCATTGATGCATCTTTATGGAGAACAATGTTACACTTTCCTCCCAGTTGCTACACTGCATCTGGCAAATAATATGAATACAGAAATTAAATATATATTCTTGTGGCATAATGTAGTGCTCTGCAGAAACACACAAGTAAACTCTGAATGAGCCACCACAGTACAGGGAGCCATGTCATCCCATTAGCACCATGCTCCATCCAGTACAGACAATTAGCCCTGCTGCTGCAGTCCATGCAACAGCTGAAGAAAATGATCTTCATAAAGGTGCTTTGAATGGGTAATTTAGTTGTAATGGTCTTTCTGGAAAACAAGGGACTTGCAAGAGCTTTTGCAGATTTATGTTCAGGCATTACCTTCTCTAATTAGTCATCAAACAAATTGTTTTGTGCATAATTTGTTGACCTATGAGAAAACTAAAGAGAATTAAAGAAGTACATGATGTTTTTATTTTATTTTTTTTTTAAGTAACTCTCCAGTGGCCAAGTACAAAGCTAGCACAAAGCTAGCTCCAGCATCCAGGAATCTTGATTCACATTCTCAGTTTTGCTTTGCTGGATGAGGAAACAAGGATGATGTCTGCCCCATTTGTCTTGGGAAATATGCTGCAGTAAAATGCTCTGCTTAGATACAGGTCTGCAAAATAGCTCTCCCCTTGCTGAAATTCATTGTGCTTAAATGCTCTGCTTTTATTGAATTCTCTATTGTGACTGGTGAAAGCCTTTCCCACATGTCTGAAAGGCCAAAATAAACAACGCAAATCATCAAATTACTGTTTAATTGCATCTTACAAAGCATTGGAACTGTATGCTCCATTCATCCCGTACATTTGTTTTACTGAAATGAAAAATTACTTTGACTTCCGCTTTTTATTTTAAATGTATTAGTCCTCCTCTTTAGACTTTACAGTTATTAATGCTCAGGCTGCTGCAATGGCTCTGAATTCTTATCACTCATTCAGCTGATATTATTACCCAGTCAAAGCTGACAACAGAAATGGTACCTTAATATTAGAGAAAGAAATCATGACTGGAATTATTCATAGACTACACAGCATACACTACTTGGAAGACAAAGAATCAGCAGAGCTGTTTTTTTAATAAAAATTTACAGCCTGATCCAAAGTCAATACAAAAATTCTCCATGACTTCAGTAAATTTTGATTCTAGCCCTACGTAATGAAATTTAGGAGGGAGACCAGCAGTTGTGTGTATAGCCTTCCTTCTCTATTTCAATGTAATTTAACAGCACTGACAAGAAATCTATAAAAATACGGCAGAGATTTCTGGGTGTGTTCCCTGCAGAATCAAACAAGAGATGGAGAAGCTTATGCTACTAAAAAGTAACTAAAGGAAAGAATAAGCAGAATCACAGTATTTAGCAACAACAATCAAATAAATAAAAATTATATTATATTATCCATGAACTTATATAAAGCTCAGTACTTCCGAATCATAGCTTATATCAAAGTGAGGAGGAAGATGCCTTCACTGTTAATAAGTGCTGTAAAGGTGAAAAAGACTGTACTTTCTTACCAGATACTTTCTGCTGATGCAACCATACATGTTGCTTCTCCTTCCCTCACTGGTCCTTTGCTGCTGACACGTGTCTGACCAACCAAGCAAGCTTCCTGAGGCCTCCCTCAGGATTACATTTACTGTGGCTGGAAAAACTGAGATGATACTGAAATCAGGAACAAGTAAACAACACAGAATGCATTACAGCCACAACTTCACGTAAATGCACACTGTAAATTTTGTTCTAAGCATATTTGCTGAGTTGTAAAATCTTATTATGAGTTTACATGATTTTACAACCTGTAATCATATACACATGCAAAGCTATGAGATAGGAAGTCTTTAGAGGTACAAAATGTTAATGATCCTTTGAATCTCTGTATGGAAAAGCCTCGGATGACCAGGCATGGATGAGGACAATTGCCTATGTTCAAGGAAGCTCCCCTGATTCCCAGCAACACAGTTATATCAAAGATAACAGGAGTTCCCAGAATCTTGTCCACGTATCTTCTTGTTATCTCTAAAAACAATAAAAGGCTATTTTGGCAGATAAGATGACTCCAAACCTTACTATCCCAGAAAGAAGTTGCTATCTATGATGGAAATGCATTAAGACCAGAAACAGCCATGGTTCTCTTTGACGGTATTTAATAACGTTTTGAATCATTCTGATGGGTGAAACTGATAGGTTTGTCGGTACTTGCAGTGATTCACGTATGTTCTCATCATTAAAGAACTTGAATAACGACTGCACATACTATTCCACTTGTGACTAGGATGATTAATTCTTTGCTTGACAGTGTAGGTGGCAATGAGCAGCAGCTGTGATCAGCCCCCTTCAGCCATTAAAGTCTTACGGAAGGTGAGGTTTGACATGGCGACTTCTGTTTTTCATGAGGATGCTATTTGGAGAATACAACCAGGAAAAAGAAGGCTGATGACATCCTAAGTCCAGTGTCAGTTTTGTCAGCTTTCAAAATATGGGAGGAAACATCTGAGTGATCTGACTGAGTTCGCTGGCATAGAAGCGTTTTGAGGGCTCTCATTTGCTAAATAGCCTTAGAATAAACCAGGATATTAAGTGACAAGGATACTGATGAAAGATGCTGACATTACTCCTTTTTGAAGATACTGAACCCTAATTAAAAATATTCTGCGATCTAGCTCTGCTTCTATTTGGTTAATGTATTAGTTTTACTTAGAAATGTCTTGTCAGCTGTTACTTAATTGCACAACGGATCGAGATTTAACTAGCAAATATTTAATGATTGAAGCTTACTGCTTAAAAAAACTGATTGAAATATTTGATACTAACATAACATCATGCAATATCAGCTTTTCAACTCTCTAATGATGGCTGTGACTTGTTAGGCTGTTTTCACAGCCTATAATTGTTGAAAGTAGCAAGTTAATCATGACGACTGTGAAAACCTGTTTATCAAACATGTAAGAACATTGACATTCTGGTTACTTATTTAAAAATTCAGTGATAATCATGTCATTATCATTATCATGTTAATAAGATTCCTGGGCTTTCAGTTGTGCATTGGAAGTTTGATTATACAGGATCTTTTTGGACAGCTTCCCTGTTTTTTTTTTTTCCTTTTTATTGCTTTTGCGATGGAGTCATGGAGTAATCTACTAATCAAATATATGGGCTGTTTGCTATGTAAATGTATTAATCTAGTTTAACGGGAGACAGTAAAGAGAACCAGAAAATGGTAGCAGTGGTAGAACAGTTGGTAGGACATGTGAAACACCCCTTTTATAAAAGATATGGGGGTTTTGTTGGTCTGGTTTTTTTTTTTCTAAGAAGGAATAATTGTTCATTAATATTTTGGGGAAAAGAGACTGACATACACATTGCCTAAGCAGGGTGTCTGACAATGACACACCTGTGTAGACTACTATTAAAAGATTATAAAAACACAGTCGAGACAGATAAGCTTGCAGACTGCATACATCCTTATTTTTTTTATGTGCTTTTTCTTCCTATATGTTATCACTGATGAACAAAATGTTGATGAGTCAGTCATCTTAAAACCACTTGGTGACTACTCCTTCAGGCTTCCTGGCAGGAAGAACTGCAGATGCTAAGGAACAGCTGCAGCCACACCTGCTAACCGTGCACAGCTGGTTTACAAAGCTGGGGAGCCTAAGGCATGGCCTCTGTGCGGGGGAGCTGCCAGGGAATGGGCCGGAAAGCCAAGAGGAGTACAATTAACCACGTCAACAGAAAAATGGTGTTTATTTCACAGACTTATTCTGTGAAACTATTTAATATGAATAAAACCGATCAATGGAAATACAACATAAACATAGTGAATATTAATGATACCCAGTCGATCTCTACGTCCAGCCTCTGTTGTCACATGGAATCACGATTTCATTATTGTAATGTCAGGAGTACTATAAAATTAACTTTTCTACCAGGCACTTTCAGTCTATGAAAAAAACATAAATTCAGTACGACATAAATGGATTTGAAACATTAATCAAGTCAGTATAATTTCCACGCTTTGCTGTAAGAAACTGTGAAGAATTAAATGTCCTATTTATAAATTGCATATAGACTCAATATGTTATTTCAAAACATCATAAGCAGATTAGAGGTATAAACACTATGAGTTGTGAACACCTTGCCTGTGGCTAATTTTATTTTACAGAAAATTTAAGTAAAAATGAACAATGAGCCCCTTAACAGTGAATTATAACTACAATCCTAGTGGGGAGATGTACTTTTTTTACCTTGTTATGTATAAATCTGTACTTAATGAAAAATGGAAGAAGAGTCATGGGGGGGGAAGGGTGACATAGAATATGCAAATATAGTAAACAATAATCTTTTCACATAGCAATGCCACCAAATGTAATCATTTTCTTGGATAGTGCATGAAGGAAAAAATGTAAATAAAATGATACGTATCAATGACAGACTGAGCCCAGCTGTTACTAAAAGACATTTTCCTACTGCCTCCTGGCGCCTCAATTTTACTCTTTGGTTATTCAGTTACTGCACAGACTGTCACCCTAACCCTCCTTCAAAAATTATGTGTTTGATGAGGATATTGCTCCTAAGAGAGCCCTAGTTCAAATCTGAAGCACTCATGAAGAAGGTTTTCTCACAATCTGTTAATTTTCTCTAAATTTTACAGCATCTGAATTTTGCTGTTTTAAGCATGTAATCCATTAAGAGACCTCTTTGTCCTGGCAAGGTAAGAAATGGGCCTATCTGTGAACTTCAGATGGTTTTAGCATGAACAGCATCTTTAATCTGGTGATAGTACTTTTCCCTTCTTTGAAACAACTGACGTATTTCCCTGAAATTATGTAAATCAAGTCTCAAGTCATCAGTGATGGCAGCTTGCAAACTCCTGTAAGAATTGCTGCGTTCCAGACAAAATCCCACGGAGATTAGCTTCACACTGCGCAGTACAGGTGACAGTTATGCAGTTCATTTCTTCTCCTTGGCCTTCTCTTCTGTTTTGTATGTGCAACTAATGCCTTAGTTGAAATTTTGGATAAGCTGCTTTAATTATCAAATATTAAATAAACTAAAGGGCCAGTTTCTAAATTATACTCAATTTACTCTTTATAATGCTGTTTGAGATGTAGGCATCCAGATGTGACTGAGAAGTAAATAAATGAACAACTGCTTCTCAATGTCTGTCCTAAAGTTGGGCTGGTCGAAGACTAACATCTCAACTGAACTTTGACAAGTAGAGAGAAAAAAAATGCTGCAATTATTTGTGTTTTTATCCACTGCAAAAAGATACATGTGGTGTCTTACAGCAATTACACAGGATGTCAGCAGGAGGGCACAGGCCTTCTCATTGACAAGAGCTGTTTTATTCTTCCTTCTACAACTTCACCTGCCTAGATGAAGACTCCTGTTATACTGCAAGCTCATCGAAGTACGAGCTTTGGTCTGCATTTATATAGCTTGTACGATACAAGTGGGTCTTGGTCCAATACTGGGTGTCTTAGTTCCTACCAGAACCCAAATACCAAAGCAATTAATGCTGTGGCAGCATGTTGTAATTGGAAAAGCCAGTGCAGCTTCTTTAGTCCAGTGGATGCCACACCTGAAATAGCAAACTCTGAATGGACTCCATGATGTTGTTTGCTTTATGCTGGAGTACTGATAAATCATTCTGGTATCATCCTGGGAAATAAATTCAATCCACTGGTATACAGCGTGAGTCACATCCTTAATAAAAGCAGGTGAAACCCATTTCTGGTGAAGCATTGCAAGGGATTAAAGAATAAAGGAGAAATTATCTTTGCAAATGAAATTTAAATCATTCAGCGAACTGAAGATTCAATAATAATGAAATCTGCAGGTTTCCAATTCGAGTTGCTGTATGCTGCAGTAGCATTCCTGCTACTTCTAAATAGGCAGTGGGAAAAAAAAAAAAAAAAGGTGGTAAAGCTCCATTCAGCACTGAATTTTAATTTTTTGACTGTCTGTTACAAGACAACCGCTGAGAATCTTTCTTTTTCAAACCATAAAATGACAACGTACTGATGGCATCCTGAAACAAAAGCCGAGATTCTTTTTGCCTTTCGCGATCAATTCTTAAAAGTTTAATGCAAGCTGAAACAGGTAGTGTATTGAGTAAATTCGCGACTGGTTGTATTTAATAGAACTTGCTCCTCTGAAGCCGCGGGGCGGTGGCTGTGGGGGGAGCAAGCTCCAGCCGGCCCTCGCTCCAGCCGGCGGCCAGGCTCCCCCGCCGTGCTACCCTGACGCCTTCGTCTGCCCCCCGAAACCGCCGCCCCGCAGTCCCGCTCCCCTGGAGCGTACGCTTCTAGTACACCACGCCATTTTCGGGGCCAGCCGGGCACAGGGGCAGTGCCTGGGCCGAACGGCCTCTCACGCTGTCCCCTGACAAACGCCACGCTAGTTCGAAGCCTCAGGCTGCTGCGGGGACACCGTGCTCCAGCCCGGAGGACCGGTGGCCCCCGGAGCTAGAAGAGCCGGAGGCTCTGAGCGGGACGGCTTCTGTCAGGGACGCGTCCCCAGCCCGCCCACCGCCGCCGGTCCGGTCCGGTCCGGTCCGGTCCGGTCCGGTCCGGTCCGGGCCTCTCCTCAGCGGCGCCGCCGGTCCGGTCCGGTCCGGTCCGGTCCGGTCCGGTCCAGGCCTCTCCTCAGCGGCGCCGCCGCCCCGCCCCTCCCCTCCCCGCCCCGCCTTTGGCGTGGAACTACAGCACCCGTCAGCCCCCGCGCGGGCCGCCCCGCCCCGCCGGGGCTCGCGGTACCCAGCGGGCCGCGCGGCGCGGAGCGCTGTCGTGGCGCTCGGCGGGTGAATGAGCCGGGCGGCTGGCCCGGAGCGGGAGCCAGAGCCAGAGCCGGGCCGCGGCCGCCCCGCCGAGCCCCGCTTCCCTCAGGCGCTGTGGGCGCCGGAGCCGCCCCCATCCTCCTGCTCTTGCCTCGGCAGCTCCGGGCACAGCCATGAGGCGCGCGGGGCTGGGTAAGCGCGGCGGGCGGTCCTTGGCGGCGGGGCCTGCAGCCGCCCAGCGGGCCGGGCCGCGGCGCCCACCCCACCCCGCCCGGCCCGGCCTGGCGGGGCTTCGGCGGTGGGCAGCGGCTGTGTGGCCCCCCCTCGGCTGGTGCTGGAGGGTTCAACGGAGAGGGAGAGGCGGTGAAAAGCTCGGCGGAGCGGGCCGGGGCAGACCGTGCCCGGGCCTGTGGGAGCCGCTGCCGAGAGCCGACGGGGCAAGGCCCGACCCGTCCCCGGGTGGGGGCTTCGGGGGTGGGTGGGAGGTCCCTCTGCGGGGGAGGGGCTGTGCCGGTGGGTGTAGGCTTGCAGCAGAGCCCGGGAGGTTCGCGTGGGAAGAGCCGTTGCCCGCGCCTCTGTCTCCCTTCCCTTTCTAGCTCAGCTGGATTTACAGAGGAGCACTGGGATTTGTAGTTAACTGCGTTCATGAATGGTTCTCACGGAGTGTTGGTTTGAGGCGTGTCCTTTCCAAATTCGGAGTTGTTTTTTAATTTTGGTACTTCTGTGTGTTTTCCTGCTATGTTTGGAACTATGTTTGGAACATCAACTATTGTCAATTTATTACAAATATAATCTGGTGCAAATGCAGAAATCTCTGCAGAGTTTCTGTTGAGTGTTTTGAGACGCTTAGGCCTCATTTTTCAACCAGCAGTCACACTGATGACTATAAAGAAACTTTGAACTCCCATGTCATGTTCTAGAACTAGGTAGGTGCTGTGACCTCACTGTAAAGCTTAGGTAATGTTTATGCCTCAGAAGTTTATGACTGAGTTCTGGTACTTCTTCCTAGAAAGTGAGTATTTAGGAGGCAATCAATGCCATATGGCTAAACCAGGTGTGTCTGTAACACCACCCTAGATTTACTTTGATACTTTTGATTTGTGTTGTGTAATAGTATTTTCACAAGATAAAACAAGTCTTGGATACGCTTCTTACTAGATCAAGAGAGGTGTTGGGATGCTTATCACAAAAAGGTAGGCATTTGATAATGCTTAGGTCTTCTATCCTGTTCTTTGACAGACTAACAGCTTGCTCTTGGCTACGAACTGAGAGGGGTTAGACTGAAGGCCATCCAGCTCAGTGTGCTGCTTCTGAAAAAGTGAAGTGATGGATGTTTATGGAAGGAGCGCAGGGGAAAGAGCATGCCTTCTTTTAGCATGTCTCTGGCAAACAGTGCCTTAAGGCACATCCTGAAACTACTTAAAAAAATCTGCTGGCAGGTAAAGCAGAAGACTTAAATGTCTGTTTTCAGCTGCAGTAAAATTCGCTGCTTTGCCTTGACATTTCAACTGTCAGTCCGGAGTTACTTTTTATTTAGTAGTCTGGAAATAGAAGCTGGGCACCAATACTTCTGCAGTTGCCACCAGCTACCTGGTACTTCTTTTTTAGCCTGCGATTATGTTATGGTCACGTCTGTATTACATGTCAATGAGCTGTGTTGCAAGACAGCCCATAGAACTGCCATGCGGAAGTTTTTGTCCTTCCTGTAAACAGTTTTAGCCAGGCTTCTTCACTGTGCTTTCAGTTCCATATACATAAGCAGCTGTGCCTGTTTAAAAGCTTTGGGGCAGTTCTTCATATCTGCTATGTCACAGTCTATGTAAGAATCATAGTTATGGTATTTTGGCCTGAAGCTATGTGGTATATTAACTTATAAACTTATTCAAAATTGTGCATCGCTTGGTAGGAAGTACTATAATTAGATGCATTTGTAAAATAAGACACAGTGAGAACAACCCTGACTCTCTAAATGATGTCGTTTTAATCAATTTTCTGTATTTGGCATTGGTACTTTTGATGTAGGTGGGGGAAAAAACCTTCTTGACTCTCAGTGGGATGAAATGGAAACACACATTTCATCCAGTCTTGTTGAGAATTTGTCATTAGCTTAACTTATAGAATAACATTAAAACAATTTACAAGTACAAACTAAAAAAAAGTGTTATTACTTAGGTTTAAAGAACAGCTTTATGGTTTAATATAAAATGATACCTGTTGTCAAAGTAGCATTGTAATTCTCTCTTTTAAAATCTTAATATTATGTATGCCAAGCACACAATGAAACTGTTTGAGACGGAGCTTTATCTGTGAATGTAGTTGGTGTCTCTCTTCTCTCCCTTTTTCCTCAAAAAGATAAAAGGCACCCAAACACAAAAATCTTTAAAGTGCATTGAAGAGGAGTTAACCAAAGGCATTGAGACAATTCTAGTGTGGCATTCTGACTAGCCATATAAATATTGATTAATGTTATAACTGGTTTGTTAGTTGAATTAATCTAGTAGGATCTTTATCACAAAGCTTATAATAGTTCTTTTCTGTTTGCCTTTCTCAGTCTTGGCCTCTCTTCTTTGGTTTCAAATCTTAGGTTTGAGGTCTAAGACTGATTTTTGTCTAGACTGGACACGGCTTTAATTCTCTTGTGGCCATGCTGCTGTCTGTAGGAGATCGTTATTAGAGGTTGGAGGAAGCGAATGTGTGGAGCTGAGGAGCTTTCATTCCCTTCTGCCCTATGTACTCTGCTGGGTCAGTTGTCTGGGTAACAGTCCTGAAGCTCCATTGCCCAAAAAGCAAAGGCAGGAGTGAGAATAGAACTGCAGAATGGTGGCAGAAATGGCAGTGTTCTGGTCAGAGGCCTGGCTTCTGGTCTGAGGTCTTGTTTGTAGAGAAACATGTGTAAGGATCGGAGTATGCTCTCTCCTTTAAGTGCATGTGATCTCTCCTTTAAATGTGTGATCAAGTGGTATTTGTATTTGTTAGAGAATGATCTCAACTTCCCTATTACTGGTTAGGTTTACCACTCTGGGTAGTGGCCTCAATGCTTCCTTCACATCTCCATGTAATGCCTAGGTTGATTTCCATAGAAGTCATCTGAAAACACTATCTGGGGAAAAATTTGATAGTATTACATTACAGCCATTCCTCAATTTTCCTTCTTTGATTTGCATATTGAAAGATAACTTACACGTTTGCCAAAGGTTGAATCTGTGTCTCAGGAACATGCAGTGCCTCTTCCCGATTGCCAAGGGTGACATTAAGGAAATGCAATTTTAAATTGAAAGAGTGCTTTTTCAACATGTGAAGAGCACTTGCTCCAGTGGTGCAAGTCTGTCTGTAACTACTGACTATTGTGTTTGTAGGTGATGGAGCACCTGCTGGTAACTATGGCTATACCAATAGTGGATACAGTGTTTATGAAGAAGAAAATGAGAGGTTAACAGAAAGTCTGCGTACAAAAGTCAGTGCCATTAAATCAGTAAGTATTTAATTATAGTGGTATCGTCACGTTTATTGAATTAAATTATATGGACCAGTGAAGCAGTAGACTTAGTTTTAAAGATAAATTTAATACTGTGGTGGGTTGATCCTAGCTGGATGCCAGGTGCCCACCAAAGCCCTGCTATCACTCCCCCTCCTCAACTGGACAGGAGAGAGAAAATATAATGAAACCTCGTGGGTGGAGATAAGGACAGGGAGAGATCACTCACCAATTAGCATCATGGGCAAAACAGACTCAACTTGGGGAAATTAGCTTAATTTATTACCAGTCAAATCAGAGTATGATAATGAAAAATAAAAACTAAATCTTAAAACACCTTCTGCCCACCCCTCCCTTCTTCCTGGGCACAACTTCACTCCTGATTTTCTCTACCTCCTCCCCTGCAGCAGCACAGGGGGACGGGGAATGGAGGTTGCAGTCAGTTCATCACATGTTGTTTCTGCTGCTCCTTTGTCCTCAGGGGGAGGACTCCTCACTCTTCCCCTGCTCCAGCGTGGGGTCCCTCCCACAGGAGACAGTCCTCCACGAACTTCTCCAACATGAGTCCTTCCCACGGGCTGCAGTTCTTCACAAACTGCTCCAGCATGGGTCCCTTCCATGGGGTGCAGTCCTTCAGGAACAGACTGCTCCAGCATGGGTCCCCCGCAGGGTCACAAGTCCTGCCAGAAAACCTGCTCCAATGTGGGCTCCTCTCTCCATGGGCCCACAGTTCCTGCCAGGAGCCTGCTCCAGCGCGGGCTTCCCACGGGGTCACAGCCTCCTTCGGGCATCCACCTGCTCCGGCGTGGGGTCCTCCACGGGCTGCAGGTGGATATCTGCTCCACCATGGACCTCCATGGGCTGCAGGGGAATCTCTGCTCTGGCTCCTGAAGCACCTCCTCCCCCTCCTTCTTCACTGATCTTGGCGTCTGCAGGGTTGTTTCTCTCGCATATTCTCACTCCTCTCTCCGGATGCAATTGCGCAGGTTTTTCTCCCCTTAAATCTGTTATCCCAGAGGCACTACCACCATCACTGATGGGCTCGGCCTTGGCCAGCAGTGGGTCTGTCTTGGAGCCGGCTGGCAGTGGCGCTATCAGACACAGGAGAAGCTTCCAGCAGCTTCTCATAGAAGCCACCCCTGTAGCCCCCCCTGCTACCAAAACCTTGCCACACAAACCCAATACAAATACAAGAAAGAGTTATTGTCAACCAAAATGCACAATCATTCATCTGTATAACTGATTTGTCCTTTTAATTAGATTTTTAAGCTAGAGGTGTCCTTTTTTGCTAATCTTGGACAGCTGTGGTATTAGGGCTTACTGTCCTACAGAATGAATTACTGTCCCTGCAGAAACTAGAAACTTTGAGTTTAGGTCAGTAAACTGTCTCATTTAAGAAAATGGACTATGTCTTTTTGGTGTTATCATTGTGGCTCATCAGTTTCTGCTGTATCTCCAGATAAATCTGTAATGTGAAAACAGCTCTCAAATAGTGTGCTAATATCCTCTGAAAGAGATGTTTGTTTTAATGATTCTGATTCCTTCCAGAGATTGAGGACTTATATCAAGCAAGTCTATCTGAAAGACAGCTCTATGATTAAAATGGTGTGGGTGTATTTTTCTTAACTTAAGATTTTTGTAAAATACATTCTTAGCAATAGGTGCTGTTTCTATATATGTAGTACAAGCCAATGAATTCTTAGGCCCAAACTCATTTGAAGTCCTATTGCTAATGCTACTGCTTAGAAGTTATTTGTTTAGCCTCAAATAGTATCTAAAACCTTAGGTTTAGAATAATAATTCAGAATAAGTTAAGGGGTAGAAAAAGCTTTGACCTTTGTTATAGAATTTCATTTCTGGTCTCCTTCTCTGGTATGTTACACTTCAAAATCAGTGTGTCAACAGTGCAGTTGATAGTGCCCCATGGAGTAGAATGTGTGCTCTTTCAGGCCTTTGCATCTTTTAGTGCAATATAATAATCTTGGAGTATGGAATAGTCTTCAGATAATCTTCCTAGAAGCCTCATGTAAAATCAGATCCACTTTTGACTTGATTATAGATTGCCGTGAAATGCAGCAGTAAGAAATAACGAGATTTAGGTTGTGTCACAAAAAACACATGGGTTTTGGCTAATCTGAAGCATGGGGGCCTGGAGCACATTTCCCTCCCTTGTAGGAGTTCAGCTGGTTGTTCAAGGTCAGCATGCTGATAAGAACTGTTACTAAGGAAGAGCTGCTAAGAAGCCTCTGTGGGTTCTCCCCTGTTTCACTTTGGAGCTGCTTTTAAGCCAAGGCTCTCCTAAGGGTTATTGACAGAATACTGTGCATGTTATTTTGTTTTTTTGAAAGTACCAGGTACTGTTTTCACATTTTAGCTGGGGAAATGCTAGTCATGTCATGTGTATTAGACTGGTTTCTCTAATCTATGTATATAATCTATGTGTAGCTGATGACTTTTCGTTTTTTTTAATAGCTTTCCATTGAAATTGGAACAGAAGTTAAAAACCAAAATAAAATGTTATCAGAAATGGTAAGTATTTAGACACTAACTTTCTTTAAATATGGGGCAGGATTAAGAAGTTAGTAATGTAAAGCATTCCTTCTTTTAGTATGAACATTTGTATAAAACGTTGACAACTTATTGTTGACTGTGTGACTAATTCAGCAGCAATATTTCTGTTCAAAAAGATAGATGTGCAAATGCATTACTTCCAAGGCACAAGCAAGGTCTTTATACTTCAGATATGACTATTTGTTTTCAATTAGCAAATGTATAGTATTATTAAAAAGGCAGTTTTATATTTAATTGTATTTAAAAATAGAAGAGGGAAGCAAAAGATAGCGAAGTCAGAAATGCCTTTTTTGCTTATATTTTGCTTTGGCTTGGGGGGAAAAAAGTATCTCTGGGTAGATGGGTGAAAGTTTTTCCTGGCTAATTTTCAGAAGCTGCCTCTGAAATAATCTTAGTGTTGGAAAATTTGAAAAAACAGGAAAAACTACACTTAGCAAGCTTTAGGGGTTCTTTTTTCAGACTAACATGTTTTTTGTTGGTTTGTGTGTTGGGTTTTTTTTTTTTTTTTTTTTTAAATGTAGGATAACGATTTTGACTCTACGGGTGGACTTCTAGGTGCAACTATGGGCAGACTGAGAACACTTTCCAGAGGAAGCCAGACAAAGCTGTTATGCTACATGATGCTCTTTGCATTGTTTGTTTTTTTTGTAATATACTGGATTATTAAACTGAGGTGATGCATGTTACCTTCGGTTTAAATTGTGTAATTTCAACTATAAAGCAGTCTTAATGAAGACATTGATCTAAAGTGGCATATTCTGTTGATAAAACACAGTGAAATTGTTGTAAATTGCATTAACTATTAATGCGATCTTATATATAGTTTTCTTAATGTATCAGAATTTTTCCCATCATCCCCTGTTTTGGGGGGATTATTTGTAAATATGCAGAAACTGCTAGCATAGTAGGTTGCTTTTTTAGGGGAAAATAGATTTTTGAATTGATTTTAAAAAAATACAGAAAATAATGGTTGTTTGGATATGAAGTAATTACAGAATTACAAGGCTTTCTCTTTCATTCTGCTTTTCATTCTGGGCCATGCTCTAAATTAGAGCTCCAGTTTCAGGCATACAGTAATTTCTAGGTTGCAAAAGCATGAAGAATACTTGGATCTTCCTATATTGGTTTTATCTGTGGATTTCTAAAAGACTGGCCTGAAGCTAACAAATGTAATAGTGGTACCCCCAAAAATTATTTTTGTGGATAGGTCTTACAGTGCATGTGTTTAAGTAGCTTAAACTGTGTATTTTGGGGAGAAGAAGTTACTTAAAACTGGATTTTTTTTTTTTTTTAAATTGTTATTTAAATGTGACAAATCATGCTTACACATCTGCTCTTTTAAGCAAATGCCTTTGGTCATTGGGATCAACCAATATGGACACAGTACAAATGTTTTCTTTATATTTAAAGTATCTAAAACTTAATGATTCCATTGAATCACTAAACTTTTACTATTAATATGTTTACTTTTCAATCTGTGATGATCCCTAAATTTATACTGCATGATGTCTGAAACATGAGGTCAGATATTTTGAATTTTATATTAAAGTATATTATGATTCACCTCTTGGAGGTGCTGTCATATTAAGGTTTTTTATTTTGAAGACTTAGCTTTGGCTCACCAGATAGTTTCTAATAGTTGAAGCTATTACATTGCTGAGTTTAACATTCAAAAAATTAAGTTTCCTAGATACTGGAGCTGTATCTACAATTTTTGAAAAACTTTTCTAGAAATACTGTGTAATGTGTTACCATTAATAACTAATTATGAACTGACAAATAAAGTGTCCTGTAGTATTCTAGCTAGTGCTGTTTGTATACATTCTTTTCTACTGTAGAATACCAGTGTATTTTTTGGAAATGGTGCTGCGTTTAAGGGGCTATACTTGTGTGGGGAGCACTATTAAAATAAGAAAGGGGGGGGGGGGGGTATGCTATGTTTCTTTCATGTTAGATTTCATATATAATGGAAATATGATGTGTAAATCACTTACCTAATACAGAACACACAGAATGTGTAAAAGTAATTAAAGCTCAAATATTTCTAGCCTATTTAATCTTTGCCTGTTAAAAGGTCTACAATACTTCTACAAATAACATCTGAGTACTAACACCAGGATGATGCATTGCCTTTAGATGAGAATTGCTAGGCTTGTTAAACCAGTACAGCATTCCCAAAGCTGGTCAAGAGGATATAGCTTGCCATCCAAAACTGATGCACTTCTATAATTTTAATGAGACAGTGGAGTGCAAGGTGCCTAACAAGTGAGATGATAATTACTGATATCTGTTTGACAACCATGCTCCCCTGACAGTTGGATCATCTTTGAGAAGTACATTTCTGGCTCTTAAACATGGTATCTGTCCTGGTTTCTGCTGGGATAGAGTTAATTGTCTTCCTAGTAGCTGGTACAGTGCTATGTTTTGAGTTCAGTATGAGAAGAATGTTGATAACACACTGATGTTTTCAGCTGTTGCTAAGTAAGTAGTGTTTAGTCTCAAGTCAAGGACTTTTCAGCTTCTGATGCCCAGCCAGAGAGAAAGCTGGAGTGTCACAAGAAGCTGGCACAGGACACAGCCAGGGCAGCTGACCCAAACTGGCCAACGGGGTATTCTGTACCATGGGTTGTCATGTCCAGTATATAAACTGGAGGGAGTGTGGGTGGGGGGAATCATTGCTCAGGGATTAACTGGGTGTTGATCTGCAGGTGGTAAGCAATTGCAGTGTGCATCATTTGTATATTCCAATTTTTTTATTATTACTGCTGTCATTTTATTAGTGTTATCATTATTAGTTTCTTCTGTTCTGTTAAACTGCTCTTATCTCAAAAATCTTTTCCTGATTTTCTCCCCCATCCCACTGCGGGGCGAGGAGGGGGGAAGTGAGTGAGTGGCTGCGTGGTGCTTAGTTGCTGGCTGGGGTTAAACCATGACAGTATCTGAACAATTTTTAGAGATTTATTTTTTTTTTAGCAATTAATCTGTCATACCAATAAATGGAAAAGTTTTTAACTACCTATGTAATATAAAGTAAAAAAATGGGTAGATGCAGCTAGTTACATGGCTGTTACAGTTCCTGTCTTTGTTCTGAAGAATATGCTAGGGTGCCTTAAGTAAGTCCTTACAGAGCACATAGTGGTAAAAATCTTTTACCAGTCCTTCAGATCATGTATAAAACCAACAGGATTTTCATGTTAAATGTCAAACCAGATTAAAAAGTAATTAATGTAGAATAAGAACTAGGTTGTCTTCCTTTTTCCCCCATTCCCCCCATTCTTCAGTGGTGTGGAGGAGTGAGGGGAAATGAATTGGGGGGAAAAGATCTCAAGCCTTTGTCTTCCTTTCTGTGTTTCTTCATTTAAGCAGGGTTGTAAAATTTTTTTTGCTGTTGTCTAAATAGGGCAGGAAATGGGGATAAAGCTTAAGCACAAGGAATATATGAAGCCTCCAAACAGCTGTCTACATCTGTGTGTTTCTTAGAAAACACACAAGGGCTTTTTTAATTAAGTGCTGAAACAGAGCTCCATTAGGCTCTTTTAACATGAATGTGTCTGAAATGTAACTGGAAGTTACATAGTCAAAACTGTGACATTTCTGTATGGTTTTGTTATTTTACAGGATGTAGCACATTTCCCTTTCTTCAATTCCAGTAAAAGGTTGATGTTCAGTTTAAAATCTGAACTGGAATCCTGCAAGTTTGCTTAGAATGGTTAAGGTGACTTTATGTAAAAGTGAAACTGCTTTGAGAATACTTCACTTGGGGAAGGGGAATGGCAATTGCTGGGAACCATGCATTGCAGCCTTAGAATTTTCTTCAGCATCTGTGCTTGCTTTACTGGTCATTTTCTGTTAGAAAAGTATTACTCTGACAGGACTTAAAATTCACAAATAGCAAGGTTTCAGGATGCTATTGTATGACCTTGTAGAATAAAATACACTACATAGTGGATATGATAGAAAAATAGTAGTAGCATTAATTGTACTGTTACAAAGTTGCAGTTAATCGCAGCTATGCAAGAATACTGCAATTGTTATTGTTTTTGCAATCTTTTGTACTTAACTTTTACACAATATTTATATATTGTTTTTCTCAGTTTACTGTAACTTAGACTCTATCTAGCAACCATGCAGATCACTTCCAAGTGGAAGGAAATACCATCTTTTAACTATCAAACTGTTAACCTTGCAGTATCATGGAGATGCCTTAGAAAATGCTTAATTGACATTCCATTTGATTACAAGGACAATTCCACTGAAGCTTTTTTTTTTTTTTTTTGCAATAATACAGGCCATCTCTTCTGGCTTAAATGGCTGTTTTAGGAAGAGTTAATTACACACAATTTTCATATTAATGTGTTTATTTTTAATATTTTTCTTTAATTACACCCAAAACATTACACCTTACTGCTGAAGTGCAGGCCTCCAAAAGCTTGAGATACAATTAAACAGTTGTTTGGAGAATTCTACAAATAACAATCTACCCCCACTCCCATCACCAAACATCCATGACAGTGTAGAACAAGTCAATGTGAACTTGGCAAAGATGACAGAGCTCATTTTGATGAGTACTTGCTAAAAGCGAAAGATAGGGAAGGTACTTGTAATTGAGAGCAAAATCACTGGTCCAGTGTTTTAATATGGCAGGGAATAATTTGTGCCTTAATTATTGATCTTGAAAGCAAAGCTACACTGAAATAAGATTAAGCTACTAGTGAAATCATAGCTGTATCCATATGGAAGTTCTGTTTCTTAGCTGGCAGCTTAGATGCTCTAAAATGTAGATACACCTTGATTAAAGAAGACATTTTTGCTGGGTGCTTAGTGTGGATCACTAGACTCCCCAAAGCAGTAACTCACTGAAAAAATAATGGAAAAAAAAATCTTGCAGGAGGCCACATGCTTTCAGACTGCTTTGTATCAACAGAAATTTGACATTGGAGAACACATAGAATGACAATGGTTAAAGAACTTGACAAGCATTTCAATGGCAAAATTACTGTTACGTTTTCTACTTATTCTACCCTTGAAACGTACTGGCTGTTACTTTCAGTGTGCAGTACAAGCCATGCTCTTGCTTTCTTAATTTTCAAGGAAGAGTGGAAATGCGTCACTTGCTTGGAAGTGTTTCCATGTATTTGCATATGATGGAAAGCATGGTTTCATCTGTACCACCTCCTATTGACATTAATCTCAAGTCTCTGTAGAAATACGAAGAGTAGATTTAGACATTTGCATTCCATACTGATGGAACAAGTACAGAACTGTACATACCCATTTATTCTATGCATTTATTATGGAGCTGCTTTCATTATATTGAAACCCCTTGTTTACAGAAGTACATACATCGTGTGGACAAATCTGTTGTCAGCACCATAAATACCCTTTTGTGTACAGGGATGTTGCCAATTCAAAATCGAAAGGCTTAAGATACAATTTGGCACGTCCAATTTTCAGATTCTTTAAAAAATAACCTTAACTTGGTGTAGTGCTGTATTTTCATCTTGAAATAAGTTAAAACCTCTCCTAGCATACAACTGCCCCTGCTTAAGGCCAGCTAGAGCTCCTGCAGCTGAACTCCATACAGACTTCTGTTTAGGTCTTACCACTTCGGACTGGCATAGAAAGCATCACAGGCCCTTCCCAAGGTTTTCTGCTGGACTGCCTGCTCAAATTACCTACATGTCACATACTAATGCCAGTTGTCTGCAGAACACCTCATCCACTGCCTCCTCCTGGTGAGATGGTCTGCAATACTTCCCGCAACATCCCTGCTGTTCCTTTGCCAAAGCTGTAGGTGCCTAAGCCTGCAGCTGAATTTTAGGAGGGGAGGGAGCTTTCGGAGGGCCAGCAGCAAAAAGTGTTGCAGCATTCAACTTCCCCTAACTGTGTGGTAAAAAGAATATTAGTCAATCAGTACGTGAAGTATTGGAGAATTGTATGGAGAAGGTACAATTTTCATTCAAGTTTTTTAACCAGCAAGCATCCTGGTCTCCCTAATGGCTGTGTGAGATCTGGCATAATCCGTATTAGTATTATATAGTATTATAGTATAGTATTATATAGTAGTATTGTATTACATAGTATACAAAGCTTCTCTGCTTTAAATGAATGGTTGCTCTAAGCATATTTACTTTTGATTTGATATTTCCAATCACACTCATTTAAAAACCGCCATTAATATCACTGAGTCATCCCTAACCGTATTGCCTAAGTTCCTTGTGCTAGCCAGATTGCAAACTACTGCAACCTTAAGCAGTTTTCTTCAGAAATTTATTTTCTCCTTTGGGGAGAAGAAAAAAACCCCCAAACCACTGAGGCAGTTCTGCTAAACTATCTCTACTTAATTCAATAACCTGAAGATTCCCCATCTTCCTATGGGCCTTGTCGAAGGCAGCAGAGCTGGAACAATGGTAGATTACTTGTTCTTCATGCTGTGGTGTTATCTGCTTTTTTGAGCTGCAGAAAGCCCCTGCCAATGCTTAGCATCTTGCATCTTCACAGCACTGTAGCAACAGTAAGTAATTAATCCTCAGAACTCCTCTGTGATGCTGATAAAAATCCTCCATTTGCAGCAGGAATCCTGGACACATGTGGCTTGTTTATATGAAGTTATAAATAGGCAGTGGTTTGGTGGTGTGTGACAGACATGTCAGACTGTCACATATAAATACATGTTTTAAAAAACCAAAACACCTTTCACGTATGTTTTGTGTGTGAGTGTGTGTGTGTTTTTACAAAATTGCTGGTGATTCTAATTTTGTCTCTATGGGTGAGATAAAGAATATTTCCTACAGAATGTACAGGCAGGTGCCTAATGCCAATCTCTCCCCTGGGGAGACAGGACAGAAGGTTTCACCTAGTTTAAGAGGATCGAGATAACAAAGGACTCAAACGGTTTTAATCTAGCAGTCCCCTTCTGGGAAAGACACTTTCTTTCAGCCTAAGAAAACAAAACCACGGGACTAACTATCCTGCCAGGAACTCTGCGAGGAAGCTGGGGAAGATGACCTAGTAAAGTAAGCTTGTGTATCAGCAATTTATTGTAAGTTTATGGTTTGATAGTTTATATTATATCAATAATGCATTATTAATAGAGCATATAAATATTTTAATATATATAAATATTAGAATGTTATTGCTTTAGGTAGGCTACCCCTGGAATGCCTTTGATCTGGCACAGCAGCACTTTGCTTTCTGATTTCTTCATCGCCTTGTCGCTGCCCCTGTGTCAGAGCAGCACATCCTGCACTACCTGCAGCCCTGCTGAGGTGAGCACCAACCTGTGATGGCTTCGCCCTGACCAAGGACAGCGAGGAACCAGCCTGCAATGCACCATACAGTTATGTAAAGGTGTCACTTTGAGGGACCAAACCTCTAGCTGCTTGTTGAATGCTGTTTTCCTTAGAGAGTGGGAGTTTGCCCGATGAAGGAGATAAATCCTGACCATTGTGTTCTGCCCCTCCTAAAACACTCCCTGCAAACAGTTTCCTCTCATTCAGGAAATCCCATGCATCTGAAACATCCACTGTAGATTATAAGACTTATTCTACTCAACCAAATCAAGAGATGTAAATGTTAAAAAGCAATCCACTTTTTGATGGATTCAAAAAAACATAAATAATTTCAAAGCTGTTTTAAAAAATTGTGCTTACGAGGGAGGGTGAGGAGCCCTTCGCACCCATCCAACTCAATCCAAGTTATCAGTAATTTCCTATTAGGCAGCAAAAGGAACAAAAAGGACCCTCCATGTTGTCAAATCAAGTTTCCCATCTCCATCATATAACCTCCTTCAGAAATGTATCGAGCACTGCTTCAAGGAGAAAAAACAAGGTCCCTTTAATCTTAGACTATCCTAATTTGAAGGCTGTCACATAACAAAGTTGTTCTAATGATTAGGAACCCTCTTATTTACAGCCTGAATGTGTTCCTGAGTAGTATAATCCAGTGTAGTCCTTCAGTTTAATGTTCCTCTTTTGGCTGGTGTTGACCCCTCCGCATCCAGAGCACCATTCAGCCCTTGATTTTGCACAAGCAAAGGCATGTCCATCACCCTGCCTGTAAACCTTTTGGTCCCAGTTATCCTGAAAATCAGGGCTGAGTCCTTGCTCCAGTCCGAGCTATCCCTTGCATGTGATTTCACTAGCCACAAAGTAGGGACAGGTACCTACCTCACAGCACGAGGAAAGCTTTTGACCTTGTAACGTGCTATACAGGCGCTAAGGCTGGAGCTAATGGCATGCTACATCTGTCTGTAGCCTCAAGCTGATACAATCGGATGGTCTTTGCAGTTGTGCATCCCACCACCATTTACTACCTGCAGCTGAGAAGCTGTGCCTGGTCAGGGAGCCACTCTACGCTACATTTTCCTCTTGAAAGCCATATGGCGTTGGGATCTAGAAAGCCCTTTCTTTTCACAAACAGCCTGAGAGGAGCCAGCTGCACTATCTATCTTCAATACAGATGTCTTCACATAACTTTAAAGTCCTGAGAAAATAAACTAAGTCATTTTCTTTCCCTTTTCCAGCAGTGGTCAGTGCTGGTCAGACGTGGGGAAGAAAGCAAGTTTTGGTGACTGTGGTTTTCCCTAGCAGCCTGGCTTCATGGCAGCGGTCCCTCAGAGATGCTGCTCCCTGCTTCCCTGGTTAGGAGGCTATTGGTAAATCCTTCCCAAGGTTTATGTGGCTTGGAGTATCACTGCTTCCCAGAAGGCCATTTACATGCTGCTTCCTTTCAGCACAAATTGCATTTGATTACAAAACATTTACCCCTTTTTCTCACAATTACTATTTTAAAGTTATATTATGGGCAAGATTTTTTCTCCACAAAATATATTGATGTACCCTCAAGTTTAATATTTTGTGACTTCTTCCATCTTCAGACTCAGCTAGAGTGCTTATAGGCTGTCCAAATTAAGCAGCATCTAAAGGAGCCTCTGATCTAGAGGGAGAAGTTTGAGCTGGTACCAGCCAGTGCAGCAGGACTCTGGCCAGGCTGGCCCAGCCCAGGCACCAGCAGCCGTGCCTGCCCGTTCGCATGGCGCTGCCCGTTTCCCCTAAGGGGCATTTTGAAGGGACAGCTGAGCAGGAGTGGGCATCACCCTGCCCTGCTCTGGAGCACAGCTCCACTTTGAAGTCATCACTGTGCAGTTACCTACTTTGATTTGCCATATTAGAGCTAGACATCATGTGCTTCATCTCCTAAATTCCCTTTCAAGGTACTCATAAAAGTCAACCAAAGACAGGCATCTGTCTCAAAACCTCTGCAGAAAAAGGTTGAAACTGCGGATTTGCTTTCACAGATGACTGAGGAATCATTATTAAGTCTTGTCCCAACAGTTAGCTACTGACTTCAAAGCAAATTGTTTTTGTCAGCAGAAATTGATAGGTTTCGCTTCGTACAACCATAAATTGTGATTATGACAAAGACTGATAAAAAACCCCCAATTGTCTAGACTCATTCTAGTTTGGACATGCTTTGTGAAGAATGAAAGAATACAAAAAATGAAATAAAGAATGAATCCAAATAAAATACTTCAATTGACTTTTTAAACATGTGAGGAATACAAAAATAATTTAGAAGGAAATGCATTACTTATTAAAAAAAAATCCACTTAAAACTATATAGAAGTTTGATTTTTAGCTATCCTGAATTACAAATAAAACTTCATATTGCAGTATCTAGGTGACAGTTGAGGGAAAAAAAAAGAAATATTTTTCTTATGCAGCTATGTGCATTTGCAATGCTGTTTACACTTTTATCTATTTCACATGAGCAGTCAATCAATATTTTTCATACTGCTTTCTCAAGTCTTTCACAATGCAGCAAGTAAAGAAATGGTAGCATTCTCCGCATCACACCCCACAAGAGTAAAACTTGTAAGAACTGGCAGCAGTTAGGCACAGTGTTTAGTACTTAGAAACAATCTTAATTTAAAAAAAAAAACCAAACTTTTTTAAGAAGGCCAGACAAATTCTTCCTATAACAACTGAAGTGTACATAATTACTATTAAAATATATAGATCACCATCCGAATTTTTTTAAAACTCACGAAGTCTAAAAAATTGAAATATACTGCCACAAAAAGTTTTCCTCCCTGTGATTTCTCACAACCTGGGGTTTTCATGTAGATTTGTTCAATAATTGGTTTCTCCTAAGTCATGATGTCTTTGAAGCATTTCATACAGGGGAGAGAAAAATAAACAAACACAACTCCAGTCTGGCGCTCTCCTGCTCCAGAATCCTACTAGTCAGGTAGAGTCTGGAAAGTTCACTCTTATTATTTTTTATATTGACATGTATTTTTCTATTAAACCCTTTGATATTTGGGCTCAAAACTTTTTTTCAAACCCCTTCTCCTTCTCAGAATCCCTACAACTGAAAATGAGACATTTGCATATATAAAACAAGCCCAGTGTAGACACCTACATGGTAAAACAGCTATCTTTACGCCTTCTAGAGAATACTGCACTTTAGAAAAGTCAGTTGTTCTACAAAGTTTAGAAGACTAATGATTAAAATGACAGATGTGAATAAAGTAATTTGGCAGACAGTTTTGTGCCAGGTCTGTTTATTATCTCCCCTACTACACTAATAACTAAAATTCAAAGACTTTATGCACTAACCATGCATTATGCTTTGTGCTCTTTGAGGAGTAACAGCCCGACAGGTGTCGAAGACTAACATTTCCTTGGAAACTTGGTAAGGATTATGCTACAAAAATCTTTGTACATTATAACTAGATGTCATGCTGTGCAGTTACGCTGCTTGCTACTTGACAAATACCACAGTGACACGAATGGATACTCAGACTGCTGTACAAAAAAAGAACAGCTTCAGGAAAGTTGCTGCTTTGCTTATCATTACAGATTAACAGATTCTGACTTGAACCTGTAATTGTTTATTTAGGTAATACTATTCTTCTCTCTTTCTGGAGCTTATGGTTACTCGATGGAAATTTCACTGATTCACAGAAAAATTTTAGAGTATAAATATCACACCACCTTTAGCCTCATTTATATCAGTGTTTGTTTTAGAGGCAGAAAGATATGTTCCTTTAGCCAGCTGACACAGTTAATACCAATAGGAAATACTCTGGATTTCTTCTCAGGAAAAATGTGACTGTGCTGGTGTACTTAGAAACCACTCTGGAATTCACATAGAAAAGCCCTGCCCACAGTTAGCAATAATATACTGGTCTAGGAAATCTAAAGACAAATTAAAGCTATATAAAAGCACATGCACATTAATCTGTACACATACTACACTGACAGTAAGCGCTTCAAGACAAGGATTCATTTTATTCAGAGTGCCTACTGCAGTAGCTTTTAGCATCTGCATCACCACGGACCATTAGCTGCTAATAAAGAGGCTGTGAAAAAAAATAACTAATAAAAACCATTATATTGACAGCTGGCTTAAAGCCACCACCATATACCTGTCTGTACCTTCACCAGAAAATTTCAGGAATCCACAAATCAAAAAAGACTGAGGATCTTTCTGACCTACCACAATGGCATTCTTTTTAATAGCAGTTTATGAACAATAGAAAAAGTAATTCAATCTACTAAAAAGAAACAAGCTTTTTACAGATTTTTTTTCAAGTGTTTTGCTCTCACTTTATACAGAAACATTTACCAAAACTTTCAACTAACTGAACCACTAGCTGATTTTGCTAACCTTTGATTAGTTATCATATATATAAGGGCTGAACTGAAATCTATTACTGCAAGAAAATGCTAGTTCCATTTTGGTCCTTCCACAGAATATAAGACACCGAGGCCAGAAGTCTCCTAACAGCTGCCAAGAAAACTGTTCGCTTAGAGAGAATTTTGCTCTAAGTAGATATATGGTAAAATTTGAAGGGACTTCAATTCATTTGCAAAAAGGCCTCTGTACCATTTTAATCATCTAACAACTTGCTGGAAGCAGCTACATCTCTCATACGCATATCTCACACGGTACCTGGTGTGACTAATCAGGTGGAGACTGCTATCAGAAAAGACTACTGCAAGAGCCTAATGGTGAACTCCAGTTTCACACATATATTTGGGGAAAAAGATAAAGCTGATTTTCATTGGTTTTGGAAGAAGTCTTCTGTTCTGTTTTAGTTCTGTTCTTGTAATCAAGACTACAAGCAAACAAAGAGCAAAGCGAAAAATAATAACTTGTTGGTAGGCTTCCCCTTTTTTCCCTTGTCCTATTGTCTGGCAGGTACCAGAGAACCATCAGGGAAAAACATGGAGTTTACTTATTTCACCTGACATTCAAGCTAAGCTGTGGGTAGTTCAAACTACACAGTTGCAATGCAAAGCCAAGATTTGGGAAAGGAATAGTCAGCCTACGTCCTTACACTCACACGTCACCCCAAAGTCAATGGGACTGTGGATGCCCTTGCATCCACCATGTACATCAGTGACATGCCATTCAGTGGAACAATACCATTCATGCCGGCTAGAAGCCAGTGCCCTTTTCAAGTGGGTGATCTTTTAGCAGGACATTTAAGAGGCCGAATTTCAGTAAAGCCATGTCCTATTTTCACCACTCGCTTACCTGTAAAACCTGCTCACCAGAACCTCGCTGGTGAATCCCATTCCTCCCCAAAACTGGAGACAGCTATCAGTCACTTCACGGGCCAGACGACCTGCCTTTAACTTAGTCATGGAAGCAAATTTTGTCACATCGTTGCCTTCCACATAGAGAGCTGAAAGAAAAAAGAAATCAAAAAGCACACTTATACACACACAGTCACTGATCACATCCTGCCTCTCTGGCAATCACCTCCCCATGTTCCTTTAGCCTGACAACGTTCTTTGCATAAAGAGAAGCACATCTGGGAAGGCAGATGTGGGAGCTCACCCACGGTGCGGTACAGCAGCGAGCGAAGGAGCTCCACTTCGGTTGCCAGCTCGGCCAGGCGGAAATGCACAGCTTGGTTGTGCAGGACGGACTGGTCAAACACTTTCCGCTGGCGAGTGTAGTCAATAGTTTCTTGTATTATAGTTTCCAGCGGTGTCAGGACTTGAAGAAGCAAAGCACAGAACAAGACATCGTTTTAGCCAGATCTGTTGTTTTTCTTCTTGTCGAAAAAGATGTTTTTTTCACATTGTACAGGCAATACATTTGGTTTTCTAAAGTAAATTATTCCATACTCTCAGTTTGGGTGCAGTTTCAATTCTGAAAAATGCCTGGTATTTTCTTGTACCTTGAAGACCTCTTTATCCCTATTTCACCTGAGCCCCAACTACCAAAACTCAGAGGAGAGTGAAGAGGGGTGGAGAGGAGGGAAGGAAAGTCATAGATCTACGCAGTATGTAATGACGAGTACGTAAACTCAGGGCCCTAGAAAAACCTTGTGGCAATTCCTGCTTTCCATGCTACCTGTTTCCTGAAGGTCTGTTACAATCCCAAAAGAAAATCTGAACGCAGACAGTATGCTCAGTGTGAAATGCTGTAGAAATTCAAATTCAAGGAAGCTTTCAAGGACAAGGCAGAAACTTATTCAGAGATCAAGGAATACCAACAGATTGCTTACTACGTCTGCATTCTGTGATCAGATCCCAGCATAGAAAGGAAGGGAAAAACATTAAGATTCACAGCCACTTTTAGTAAATGCTAAACAGTGTTTCTAATGGAAACAATCAAAATAGGATACTGCTGGAAGACAGGTGAGAAAGATGGCAGACACTGCTTTAAAGCAAGAGAAATAGTTTGCTGCTACTTTTTAAGCAAACTTAGAGATACTCTGTTTTAAACAAGAAGAAAAGGGAAAAGTTTCATTGCCAAGGCAAACCAGCCTTGAAGTGAAGGGCTAGGCTATCAGCCTCTTGCAGCTCAGCTAGGATAATAGCAGGTGCTGAATTTGTGGAGAATTTCGTTTGGCAAATGTGGGCCCATGCCACTATGGCAAGCAGTAGGGAGAGGGAGAGAGTTCACAAATCTATCTGTATGAGAAGGGTCACATTTTCTCTTTTCAAAATATGCATAACCACATCCATTCACATTTAGAATCTAAACGACAAAACTCTGAATCTGAAATGCAAAATACAACCAAGCCCTGGACTACTACAAAATCCCTTTTCCCACCTGCCAGTAACTCGCATGACAGTTCCTTACAGGAGCCTGGTGTGCTGCCATATTCCTTTTTGCATCACTTTCAAGATCACCTCTATTTAAATGTCATCCCTTTACTGCTCTCACATGCAGACTCTGCATCCAACCAATTGCCCCCTGCCATGATCATTCACCAGTTCTTCTGCAGAATGCTCTTTTTCACATGCTGTCCCCACATTCCATAATGTGATCAACTTTTCTCATTCCTTAAATATTTTCCCCTCCTTTCTCAAACACTAGCCTCAATGCTTATTCTTCAAAAGAGCATATACAATAATGTCCTCATTTCTTCTGTGTTAATACACTATGCTGCCACCCTAATGCTGGTTTTCTGGACAGGAAAATAAATTGCTGTATTCGGGGACACCTCTTGCACAGAGGAACATGCCTATTCTTCCAAAGGACTGTGTAACACAACACTGTAGCATGTATAACACTAACAGCTTTTTCACTTGTGTGTCTGCGGTCTCCAGCTTGAAAGATGCTAAAGAAACAGCAAGAAGTTCCTAGGGACCTCTGGTCCCTTGCCCCTGGACTGATACCTGGGAAGCATACAGCCGAGTCTGAGCTGCTGGGAGAGAAACTAAACAGTATATGACAGTGCTAGAAGAGCAGAAGGGAGGTGGGAGGGATAAGGACACGGGTTAGTCTTGTGTTGGTCTGTCAGAGCAAGGTGCTCCAGCATGACTTATGTGGTACCTAGCATCCAACACCAGGGAAAGAAGAGACGGGAAACAGCAAAGAGGAGGCAGGAGCAGGACTGCGTGGGAAGGAAGAGAACAGCACCTATTTAGGTCTTGCTTGCAAAAGGGCTGAAGATCATGACGGGGTTTTGGCCCATCTCTGCTCAGGCTGTCACCACACATCAGGGCTGGGAGTGGGGGACCTGAGAAAACTGCTCTCACAGTGTGTCCCTCTCTGCTTCACTGCCTCCTTCCTGCCCCAGCTGATACACCCTCCTGTTTCCTTAGCTGCCATCACCACCCTTCAGCTTATTCCTGGAACTGCCATTAGCACACAGAAATAAACAGAGGAAATCTTCTAAGGACAGTCCTGGGCTGCATCAAAAGAAGCGTGGCCACCACATCAAAGGAGGTGATTCTCCCCCTCTACTCCGTGCTGGTGAGACCCCACCTGGAGTACTGCATCCAGCTCTGGAGCCCACAGTACAAAAAAGACATGGACCTGCTTGAGCAGGTCCAGAGGAGGGCCACAAAAATGATCAGAGGGCTGGAGCACCTCTCCTATGAAGAAAGGCTGAGAGATTGCAGTTGTCCAGCCTGGAGAAGGGAAGGCTCCGGGAGGACCTTGTTGCAGCCTTTCAATATATAAAGGGGGCTTATAAGAAAGACGGAGACAGACTTTTTACCAGACCCTGTAGTGACAGGACAAGGGGCACTGGTTTTAAACTGAAAGAGGGTAGGTTTAGATTGAACATAAGGAAGAATGTTTTGGGGTTGGAACTAGATGATCTTTAAGGTCCCTTCCAACCTAAACCGTTCTATGATTCTAAGAAATTCTTTATGATGAGATGAGGGTGCTGAGGCACTGGAGCAGGTTGCCCAGAGGTGGTGGATGCCCCATCATTGGAAGTGTTCAAGATCAGACAAGACAGGGCTTTCAGCAACCTGATCTAGTGAAATATGTCCCTGCCCATGGCAGGGGGATGGGACACAATGATCTTTAAAGGTCCCTTCCAACCCAAACCATTCTGTGATGCATAGCTAACATGGCAAAGCTTAGCTGTGCAGCAAACAGCAATGAAATGCAGCACATCATGAATACCATGACTGCCAACAGCTTTGTACAACATAACAGCACACAACACTTGGTCAGTCATATAAGTACAGAGAAATGCCATTCTTAACAGTGAAACTCATTTTGTCTCTGAACTTTTTTTTTTTTTCTCTCTGTATATTTGTTTCCTCTTTTGTCATTCAATGTTCTCCACATCCTCAGACAAACTTGGCCCCACGGGTTTCAACTGACAGCACGTGCAGGAAATGTCACTCTAGGGCAGCCTAAGGAACGCACGGTCTACCACACAGCTGAGTATTGTGAAAGCACTTGAAGTTGCCAGATGCAGAATAATCTTTTTCTCATACTTCCATCCAACTTACATTTTTCCACTTGAAACTGCTGCTCACTGTAAACACACTTTGCCTTGCTATGTCTCCTCTCAGAACAAAAGGAAGTTAATATATTTTTCCTAGGCTGTGGCTGATCACTCTCTAGTGAGATGTACAGTGAGCTCCAAGCCAAGCAATCAGTATCTTAAGGACACGCATTGCCCATGCAAAGGATCTGTCATCCTGCTTACTGGCCATGACTCAATGGTGCTCATAAAACTGAGACTACAGGAGCAGATAGAAGTCATTAGAAAAGTGCCATTCTGCTCTCTCACACACACTGAACTCCCTTTTTACCTCCAAGTTAAGCAATTCACAAAAGAACCGTTTGCTTTCTTGCCATAGCAACATTCTTTTCCTGTGATCAGTGCAACAGGTCCACAAGTGGACGGTGCTTACCAAGTGTCACAACATGGGAGAGATACGTGGCAGCTCTTCTATTTCAATGAAGCAAGAAACACAGTGACTTTTACTGATGCCTTTGGTAACGTGTCACTTGGCACAAAAAACCACACCTGTAACCAAATTTTGCAATTCCAGGAAATTAGTTTTCCATTTATATTTTAAATCTGTTTGACTGAAAATTTGTTTTAAAAGGAAAAAAAAAAAAAAGGTAAAGAAGGAAGAAAACTCCCCACACATTCTGAAATCTGGCCACAAAAGAAGATAATTAATAAACAGAGAGAAGGCTGAAGCACATGGTACTTGATACTAAAAATACATAAAAACTAAAACTAAAACAAAACCCCCCAAACACAACAAAACAAAACAACACCCAAAAAGAAAAAAGAGAAAAGAATGGCATTCAACTGCCTCTTCCAAGTTTTAGGAAGCAGTGAAGGCAAGGTTACCAGGACTGGTCCCTAAAGTGTTTAAAAGCAGACTGATGATTTTCAATGTCACATAAATAGTCACGAACTGGGAAGGAACAGAATGTCCTTCTGAGGGCCAGAAGTGAGGACTGCGGTTACATGTGCAGACCTAAGCACAAAACTACTGAAGGCACGTCCATAGTTTTGCACATCTGAGCCTTCAGCAAAACACTTGTGGTTGAACATAGGTAAAACCATTTGCAGGACTGGAAGTTAACAGCTAGATGTCGTGGTGTAACAATCCGCATCCACCAAGCACCTGGCTCCCTTCTGAGCATCGGTTACTCTTTTTTCTTGTTTACCACTACTGGTTACCTCTGAAGTTTGCAACTTGGCCCAAACCATGGGTCTCGCCCCTGCTCCCAGTGCTTTTGTGCATTTTATATCAGATAGCGGACAAAAGCAAAACCAGGGGGCTTAGCAAGGTATAACACACTGGCCACCACGCTGCAGGAGGCAGCTCCCTCTCCCTTGGTGAGCTCAAGGCTCTTCCTCCCTGATGGCCCCTGCCCGGCCATGGCGGGGGGAGCAAAGATGCCCTTCCCAGACCGCTCATCCAGGGCGAGGGTTCGCCTGCTCCTGCTGTGTTGGTTCTGGGCAAAAAGAAGAATTGAAACCTGGTGTCCCACTTCCTGGCAGAGCACGGTGACTGCCAGGCGGTTGTGCAAGGCTGGACAGTACCAAGCTGCCAGTGGTTTTAACAGGAGTGATCTAACCTGCCAGGCTTTGTGTTTTGATGCTGTCAGTGCGCGTCACTTTTGCCTGGGGCATGACTAATGTCGTGGGCTACTCTGCTGCCTGAGGAGTATCACTGCAACCCAGAGTTTCTGATTGTTCTGTTTAACTTAGACTTCAAACTGAGCATAAAAATGTACAATGCATGTCCTTGCAGTCTGCGTACGTCCCAATTAAAACAGGACCAGGAGTCGGACCATGTCTCCTCTTTGTCCGAGTCTGCCGTGGCATCCCTTGCAAGTCTAACCTCCTGCTCTTTGCTAAAACTACTCTCACTTTTACTGTTTATCTCAGGCTGAACTAAGAATTTTAGCCCAAACCAAAGATTTTTGTAAAGCATTTGAACTCTAAAATATTTAGTCTGGGATCAACCCACAACAGGGAGTGATTTTTTATTTGGTCACTTAATCAGAAAATCCCTTCTTAGAGTTCCTGATTCCCCAGCCACATACAGACAGCAACAGACGGGTTATGCACAGGAGCACGAATATGGTGAGATTATTTATACAACCCTGAAACTTAGAGGACCAATCTTCTCACAGTGAACCACTTTATATTTAAGTTGAAGAAGCAAACACTGTGGGGTGGGGGGGAAGGTTAGGACACTGAAAATGGACAATCCAGACTTGGATGTGGTTACCTGGAATATCCAGAATCCATGTAACTCAAATATATGGATTCGAGTACGGCCTGAGTTCAGAGTAACAGGAACTCTGTGACAGCGTAACTTCAGGGAAAAGAATTTGGTGCTGTACCACTTATGTCCAAAATGTACAGAGGTAAAACAGAACTGCAAAACAAAGCTCTTACATCCTGTAAGAGCCACTTCTTTACACAGCCACTAAGTTAATTTTCTAAAATCCAGGATAAACATTATAGCTTATTGTGCTACAGGAAAAATCACTGTCCTTCTATTTCGTGCCAGTATTTTGATAGCCTTTGTGCTATATTTGTAGCAGACATAACGTGATACTGTATTTTCTTATCAGCAGAAAAGCACCAAGAAAAAGAAACAAGGCAAACCCAGCCTCTGTGATGCCTCATAAAATATTTTCTATTTCAAGTTTTCCTACAGAAAGGGAAGGTTGTCTGCATCCAGGCTATGACAGATTTCAGAAACAGATTGTAAGAGGTTTTGGAATTTACAATAAAAGGAAAGTGCTGTTAGTCATGCAAAGGGTGACCTGTGTCCCTGCCTGGCCCCAGAATCACAAATTATGACTTACCAGTGGCTACTCCCCACAGCCGCTCTTCTTGGAATTGCAACATCTGATACGTAAAACCCTTTCCTTCCTCACCGATGAGGTTTTTGCTGGGGACCCTTACGTCTTCAAAAAAGATCTGAGCTGTGTCCGATGACCTCATGCCCAGTTTGTCTATCTTTTTAGCAACATGAATGCCTGAAGAAAAAGGGGTATTAGAAAGGTCACAAAAAATAGGAGCACTATGTACAAGTACAGCATTTTAAGAAAGCAAAGTTTACAGATGTGAAGGTATGTGCCAAGACTACAGTGAAACCTACCTTTAGGAAAAAAACCCAACGGTATTCTGGAATTTAGCAAAATGGCCCACATTGTATTTTTAAGAGTTTTTCCATTTTATTTAACTAGCAAATCAGAAACTGTAATTGTAAAAGTCCCACTTTTCATTATGTCCGCAAATAATAATTGTTTACTAGTAGTAATAATCTTACTTCATGCACATCTTGAAACAATGCAATATTTATTTGCTTATGTTTCATTTTTAGTGCACTATAATAAAATGCTGGAATTCAATTTAGCAGTATTTGCTGAGTACCTGCACTGCTGTGAAACAGTAGAGAAATAATGACAAAAACAGAGCTATGTTTTAAGGTGCAACTAGAGAATTTCTCCTCCTGGAAATCCTCTTCCTTCCCTCTCTTCCACATTTATCCTCTCCCTTCTAGCCTATCCTGATTTTTTCTGGTACCTGTAGGAGACAAAGTTTATAATCACACCACACCACTTTTTCCTAATAGTAAAAAATTAGACTCAAATTCATAACTGCTACAAACATCCAACAATTCCATATCAACTCTAAATTTTGTTAAAACTATGTATTTTATGATGGCCTACACAATACTGTTTAGTTCATCTAAGTAGTCATAGAAGGGTTCATAATGATCTCAATTAATTCCTCCGAGTTTTCATGTTAACATGCTTGTGAAGAGGGTTTACTTCCCCACAGACCTCTCTTACACAGCACTGACTCTGACCCCACATGCAATGGTCTGTTAGAGATGAACCCAGTTCCTTCAGGTTTGGCCACATAAGATTTCAGCAACCTAGTCACATCAGGTAGGACTCCTTCCTGTATTTTGTTTTTTCCTAGCTACACTTTCTTTCTTGCTATTGTTCAGATGCAAGCGTGGCGTACCACTGTGCCATGAGAATTTAATAGACATCCACTGATTTTTTGTGGCAATTCCCTTGTCTTCAGTTTTTACCTCCTTGTTGCTCTGGGGCTAATGCGAACATTTGGGATGGAAGTCAAGAATGTTTCGGAGGTAAACTGAGGCCAACAACCATGTATGAGGATTTGTGCAAAACATACTGATTACATCTGCCAAGTCAATATACATAGAAAAACAGTCCTCCAAATCAGCATATATGCCTTTGCAGAAAACCAAACATTTTACTACCCACACACATAATACTCTAACCAGTTTTGCTATGAGGAGGTATTCTGGTAGTATTTTCCTCTCTATTATATTTTTTTTTTCCAATTCTCTACTATTCTGTAACACGGCTTAGTAGGACTTGGTCACCGCACAAACTGTTGTGGTCCCTCTCTGTACTTGTTTGTACCTTGCTCCCCTTCATGGCTTTCGGTGAACATCTCTTTCTGAACTAATATAGACGCCCCAACTTCTACCAACAGGAGGCCTTCAGCCATGTGAAAATTACTTTGGTTTTGCAGGCAGAAGAAGTTGGCAGTCATTCCCTTCAAATTCACTCCCTCTGGCTGCATTGAATAAGGTTATGGAAAGTTTCATCTCTCCACAGAGATGAAATACTGACACTATTTCCAAATGCCAAGACTGCTCTCAGAATAAGGTCCACATAGACTTCCACACCTTGTACTCAAGACTTTTCTCCACCAGCCAATCTCTAAACAGATTATGTGTTAGGAATACTTGCTTTGATATGTGTTCAATGCAGGAAGAAAATCAGGACAGCTGTATAAAAATTTTTTTTACTCTTGGATAGAAAATTATCCAGCAATTTGCACCCAGTCATGCCAAAAAAGCATTTGTCATTTGTTTCTGTATTAAAATCAGAGCTAAACAAACACACACACTGAACCACTTACAGGCCCAAATGATTTCTGGAACATTTTCTCCTGTTGGAATATTGCTGCTTGGTTTCTTTGAGAGTCTCAGAGATCATGTCTTCGGACTACTTCCAGCTGGTTTTATGCAATCACTGCTCCTTACCCATATGAAGATGCACTTACTGCTCATTAGTGGGTGGTTTACTAAGGACTCTGCTGGAAAAAGTACAACTGCTGCCAGTTCTTTTTATTGCTAAATCAATCCTATTGTGTATTTCCCCAGATCCACACACAACAACTACTGAAGAAAGCTCTTACAGGTTTGGTTAGAGGAGCTACATGTGTTACCCATACTTCTTCCAGATTGGGTTGTGTGTTTAAGTTTCCTGAATCCAGCAGCATCCCCGCTTTGTTGTGCCTTACCAGTTTCACTTGCTCTTAGATTAATTCATGTTTCTCACTCAGAAGGAGGCAAAACTGCATCAGCCTCATGTAGTGTCTTCTCTGCTGCTAGCACATACTTTACATTTCCTCTTTTTTGAAGACAATGATACATAATCATCCCTTTGGCTACAATATGGGCATCAAAATCTTCCTTTACTTAGTTTAATTATCTTCATTCTCTTCATGAGGGGTACTGTATACTAAAAAATACCAGCAGCAGTAGAAATCATCTGCCCAGCTAACTCCTGGAGTTTGTCTGTATTAAATAAACCACAAGCCATCCAATAACACACAAATCTCAATCCAGCAAGGCCAAGTCCCTGACTTACTAAAAGTCACTCTAACAGAGCCATTTGTGCTATTTGCACCAGTATCACTGAGATAGATTGCTATACCTCTTCCTGGGCAGTTTTTCCCAAGTATCTTTGATTTTTCATTTTCCCCCACTCCTCCAGCTTTCTGACAATGTCTTTTATTTCCTATATTCTATCTTGAGAGAAAGGCAGTCACTCTCCCCTGACACCATTTAGTGCCATTACAAATGGAAAGAAGCACATTTTAAACTGCAGCCTGAGAAACATGCTCTCTCCCCTTTCCTGGATGCTCTTCGCTTTATTATCTCCTCCTTGCAATCTACCCTAGTGCTATCTGAGGACTCAGAGGACAAACCAGTGCACAAATAGTTACCAGATTAGGGCTGCAAGCCATTTGTCTATATATCTTGCACATAGACATTTTACGACTTGTTAGATTCTCTTTCATCATGAGAAATTCAGCTTTTTTTTTAAGACATCATTAGTATGAGGACTATTCACCTAATTTGGATATCTACTATGAATCCACACTGCCGTTATCCAAATTCCCTTTACGAGAAATCTACTCAACAGTGCCAAATCTAGACCATGCTTTGGTTCACCCCAGAACAGACACTGTACACACCTAAAATTAGAAGCAAATCCTACTTCATGTCTCCAATAAACTACGAGTTGTAGTTAATAACATGCTTTCAGACTTGGAACTTTTTTTTTTTTTTATCACCACATTATACAAGTACAAACCAATATTTTTATGAAAAATGCTGGACTAGTCTCCCATGTCCTTCCAGCTGCTAGCAAGGAATGAGTTACTGCTGCGCCCTGGATCCCTTCCTTACCCTGCCATATAGGCTGGTGACTGCAGCAGTTAAGTCAGACATAACACACTCGTTCTCCATTGCACTTGTTCTTGAGCTTTGACACACATACATCTACAGACGCTTGATAGTGCATCATTCAGCAATGTCCTCCAGACACTTCCTGTACAGTCTCTGTCTGCTGCCCTCCAAGGAGCACAATCTCTGGCAGACAGACATCCTTAGGATGTATCAAACCAGCTGGAGCTTCCTCCTCACATCTGTGTCAAATGGCAGCCTTTTCCATACTTTTCCTCTTTGTCTTCCTGAGAAATCTCACTTCTGATATGACCCACCCACTGAGCACAATCAACCATCTTAATACTTCATTTCAAAAGGTCACCCATCTTGGTACAGTGACCATTTTGGAGGTCAGTATCTGTACCACACAGAAGAATGGAAGCATATACACTTTGCAGAGTTAAATCTTTGTTTCTAGGATGACTTCTACACTTCTGCAGGTCAGCTTCAGGAGATTCAGGCAATTTTTCTACTCAAAATCCTTTCACTGCCGGTAAAGAAGGTCTGTGTATAGGCTGTGTGACCTAACGACACCCCTCCTAAAGCTACAATGTCTCACCTGTCTTTTTGGAATAAGCAAAGTAGCTGAAAACCTCCAAGTCGATTCCTGTATATTCGACTACTCAGGAACAGACACCGTGTGGACTGTACCACTGAAACTTGTACCCTTAGATCAGGATGTATTTCTTCAGTGTCTTCACCCAAATCACTAGTCTTCTTCAAAAACAAATCCCTGCTTCCAAGACCTTTGAAACTTTCACTCCAGCCCACATTTAACTCACAGACTCTTCTTGTAATTTAAACTGATAACGATAGTAGCGCCCTGGCAAAAACATCCCTTTGCAGAGCACAGCCATGAAGCACCCTGGGTATGCCTGCACTTCTCTTCAGCAAGCCCACCAGGTTGGGTGGTGGAGGACGGTTATCGGAGGAAGATAGGACCATCCACCCAATACAATCACAGCACAGCATTGCATCCTTCTAGTATTCAATACGGCTGGTCAGTAAACCCACCCTAACAGAGTCAGATACTGCCCATGGGCTCCTGAGAGGCAGGTGTTGGCATGTGGGATAAGATTGTTTTGGCAGGTATTTCCCAAGTTTGAAATCTCTAAGCTCTATCTTTCTATTTTCACATGTTTGAGAATCACTTTCAATATTTTCTGAAGAAATAAGACAGCAAGCTTAAAAATACTTCTCCATTCATTGAAAAAAGAAGTATATATTCTGCTCCCCAGTCCTCATACAAAACAGGAAAGAGTTTAATGCTATTTTGGAAAGATAATTTAAGAACATTTTACATATAGTTCATATGTAGCAAAGATCTATGTAAATAGGGTAATATGTTATTTATTTTGCATACTGTTTGTGTCTTCATGCCTTTTGGGGACAGAAATCCAAGATAAAAGTTTTGTGGAACTTCTCCAAAACTGAAAGACACTGGATGTTATAACTTTCAAAAAAAAATGTTGGCCTTATTTTTAATTATTTCTTTGAGGCATTAATTTTGTCCTTGGCTTTGACTTGTCTATTCATTCTCACAGAAGGTTATGAAATATTCCCATGCAAATGTATCTGAACAACTTTTATAAATTTATTTTTGGTGAAAAGGACTCTTCATGTAAAATTATTTGGGAGTCACAAGCTCAAGTCTGCAAAATATTTAACTTCCTTCTTGTTTCCTCTTGTCCCTTACTTTTTTGTGGAAGTCTGCAAATGCATTTCAGAACCAACTTTGTATGACAGTGAAACACCTAACTTAGAAGAGCATTTATGGGTGCAGTCCTTTCTGTCAAACACCTTTCCTTCTTGTACCGGTCGTACACAAAACCACCAATGAAAACAAATTAGAAGACAAAGAGTTCTGTGTTATTACCAGGTAGATCCATTGGCAGACATATGAGAGATTTATTTCGATGGGGAGGTCCTTCACTGGTGTTTGCCAGCAGGCACATCCAGTCCGCTTGACACCCCGATGTAGTCCACATCTTACCACCATTTATGACATATTCATCGCCTTTTCTCACAGCTGTCGTCTTGATATCTATTTCAAAACATAGGAAATGAAGGGTTATTCTTCTGAAGAGTAAGCTGGTCCCTGTATGACTGCTAGAGTCACTTCCTTGCTCTCAGACAGACAACTAATATTTGGTTCTCCCTTCATACCCCAGAAGTCCTCTAATCCTTCCAGGCTGCACAAGGCAGACCCATCTGGACAACCCTTGGAAGGCAAGTGAGGGAAACCAGACCACTTCTCTCACCCTCTTCATTCCAGTGGATGAAAGCAGAAAACTTTCCCTAAGCAAATTTGGTCGTCAGAAACGGGCCAGAAACATTTCAGTCTGAGGTGATCCATTACATGTTTTTGTTACTATGCACGTTAGTCACTCAGAATGCCATTAATTTCACAGTCCTGACTTAAACAAACATAAGCGTCAGTATCTGTGTATGCATAAAGATATACACACACGCACTTCCTGCATGTTCTTGGTTAGAATGGCGTAATAAATTCAAAGCTAGTAAACTTTCAAAAGGCCAAGCCTAAATGCTAAGAACGTCCGTACATGAAGGAGTTCTGAACACCTGCTATTTATACCCCCTGGCAAAAAACAATCTTATTTTAATCTGCGAGTGTTCACATCACACTGCAAGCAGCCCTAGCTGCAACAGACAGCTGGAGTGAATCAGTAGTTATTATTTACACTCCAGCAGAATTTCTAAAGGGTTGGCTTCTTTCCCCTGCAATTGAACTTCCTCAACTAAAACCCCAAGTGAAGAAGACTCTTCAGCAGATACCTAGCTAAAAGTAGGTGATGGTATAAGAGAACCCTACCTCCCCCCTAATAGCACCTGTAAATCTAATGAGACTATAAAGTCTGTAAGAGCCCACCTACTGAGGGAGGGAGTAGACTTGGAGGGTAGGAGTCAGATACCAAGTGGAGCGGGCAGGCATATTTAAGTCAGCTGGTTATACCTTCATACACACCCACCTCAATCTGCACACAAACCTTCTTCCCAAAGGCTCTAAATATAAAACAAAGCAAAACCAAGTATCTGATCTTCATTTACAAGATAAACTGGGACTGAGGTCAGCATGGCTGAAAAGAAGTCTGTTTGATGAAGGAACTGGGGAAAAATGATGGGAGAAAATTGTATAAGGTATAAGACAAGGGGATGTTGGATATAGCTATGGCTAAAGGAACTTACAAGCAGATAATGATGAATGGCAAGGGAAAGAGATAGTACTACTGTGGATTAACACAGTAGCCATATACCTAGTCAGTCAATGAAAGGACTATGCCAAATCTGTCCAAGGGACTTGATATGAAATCTGTGTAATAATGAAGGCCAACAAACTGAAGGAATCTAAAGTACTGATGCTCATAATACACGGACACAGACACTGGACAATCTCATGTACATGGAGACTAAATAATAAATGAAGGACACACAAGAATAAGAAATACGACACTGTACTGAAGTAGTGTGAAAAGGATGGGAGCATACGCAGTGATTTACATCACACATCCCTTTGTTGTGGAACAGCTACTAAAGAGATTAGATAGAGGTCCCATGGAAGGTCTGCAGAGGAACAATGAGCACTATGATGTTATCACAAATGTAAACAGTTCTTGCAAGCATGGCATCACAGGGGACTAACCACCCAAATACAGATTAAAGAACAAATGCCTTACTAATGGGAACATTCAAGTACTTCCCCGTGCTGGTTGTCTGTTTGCTTCAAACACTTGAGAAACAGCTATTTAAAATCAACTTAATAAGAGTTGATTCTCTTTAACTGTAAATAGAAGAAAGATGATCAAGTCAGTAAGTAAGTTTTATGTTTAAAATACAGCAGGCTTTGAAAACCTACTTAATTTACTAAAGTCAAGTGGACTCAGTATCAGCGATATGGCTATGAAAATAATTTGAAATATTTGACTGTAATTATTCTACTTGATAAAGCATAGCTCTGGGAAATGGCTACTTCAGTGGGTGCTTCTTAACTCATTTTTGGCAGGTCCATACCACTGTCCCTGTAGTGCCTAAAACTCAACAACTTACAGAGCATGCTGTGAGGGCCCCTTCTAGGAAAGACCACAAGGCATCATTGAAAGGCATATGCTACAGCTAGTGCCATATAAGGAATCAGGGCTGGTCACTTCACCGTTCAAATCACAACATACTTGAGCCTCAAGTTTTCTTCTCCACTGTGCTCTTGAGTCCAGCCATGCACCTAAATAGATTTGACAAAAGGCAAGGTTGGCTTCAACTTTTAAGGTCAATACTATGATCAAAGATAGGCAATGCATATCCTTAAAGTAAAAGATAAAGAATGCATATATGGAATTTACATCATCAGCACAGGAAAAAAAAGAACCAAACTTGCATGAAGTAGCTTCAATTCTAACTGAATGAATAATCACTTCAAAAAAACAGGAGATGGCCTAAGGAAAGGAAAGAGATTAATCATCAAAGTAAGCTACAGTTTGGAGGTCAGAAGGTAAGAACTGCCACAGGTCAAACTAAGTTAAATCTTGCAGATGAAAACCAACAAAACTGAAGAAGATTGAGGCGGCAAACAAAAATGTTTCAGCCACAGAAATGAAAAGGGAATGAGAAAAAACATGAGGCATACAGAGGATGCCTCAAAACTAAAGAAATATTTCACAGGAGATTACAAAAAGATTCACAATATAGCTGACAAAGAAAGACATCTACAGGAAGGACTGTACAGAAATTAAAATTAGTGAAAACAGAGGTTGTTGGTTTTGGCAATCTGCACAGCCTCAGAATACATTTGGAAAGAAAAGATAATTCAATTTACCAGTGGTATCTTATTTAAAACCAACCTGATTTATTCATTACGAAAATGGATTTTCTAGAGAAAAGCAGAACAGGAAAAATCCTGTTGGACCCAAGCAAACTAAAACTGATGCTAGTAGGTAACTATGAGTTAAAATTTTGAAAAGATAAGAATTAGGACAAAAGTGGAAATGTGGGTAAGGAACCTGGCAAAGGGAAATTGCATCAAGTTGCTTTAAAAGAGGAAGTCCTGACATGCAGGGAGGGTACTATTGGAGCTGCCCTTTGGATATTAGCCTTTGGACAAAACCTATTGAATTTTTCCATTAATGATCTTTAAAATAAGAGTAAGAATACACTAATGAAATTTGCTGGTGACACAAACTTGGCAGACATCACCAACACAGATAACTGAGGTATCGCTCAGCAAGAAAGGAATGATCTTGAGATTTCAAATTCAACACGGCAAGTACAAGTACCTAGGCACAAAGTAATGATTGCTGTATCTTACAATGTTTCGGTAGCAAACCGCTAATGAAGATGATCTGCATAGTTAATCACAAGATTCACAAGCCAGCAAACTGTTGTGTTACATTATATATCAGAGGGTAATATTTCTATTACAGTTGGAGAAGTATTTGTACCATTATAGACGCCATGTGCAATTTTGGTTTTTTGTGCTCAAAAAAGATGACCTAAACCCAGAAAAGCAGAAAGATTGGAATCCACTGAGACAAAATGGGGCAAGATATCTATGTTGAAGAGGTAGACATGAACAGGGTTACTTGGTGCAGTTGCCTGGAAAACATAACTTGAAGAAAGAGGAAGTGTCTTCCATGATGTGTTCTTACATATCCCCCCCAGACTATCAGCAAAACATTATATAAATTGCGGCATAGTATTGAGATAGAATGAGCTAAAATCATTAAAAGCGACACAAACGTGTATGCTTTGTGATACCAAGAATCCTGAAATTAAAGACAGACTCCTTCTATACTAACTGGTCCATACTGTTCTGCTTCTCAAGTCACCTCTGCTAGTTTTGTTGTGCATGGTCAATACTATGTACAATGTACAACAACTACATTTGAAAGCAAACAGGTGCTCCTTCACATTGAGTTGAAATTTTTATTAGACTAATATACACAGTCCTTTTTGTTCTGTTAAATTTTGAATGAATTAGTTCCGGGCACCTTTCACTTCTCATGTAGAGAAACACTTCTTTTTTTTTTTTCCTGTGTTCACACCACCTTCAGAAATTTTGGAACTGGCAGAAGAAAATGCTAGATACACCTTATGTTGTGTCATTCTTCAGCTTAAAATATACTGGCTGACATGGCAGAAGCATGTCCCCAACCTTCACATGTGAACAGTTCCTATGCTTTACTACCGCTTCACTTATCTGAGACAAACATCCCAATAGCATGAGAAACCAAAGGAAATATCAAGTGCAGTTTCACGGAGTTCAGTCCACTTTAAAGCTGGGCCACCTGGAGATATGTTCTCTCTGCCTCATGCAAACCAGTGCTACTCAGAACATAAGCTAGTGCTGCTCATGCCTAAGTTGTCCATTTAATTATCCTTTAGAAGCACTGTAAGCTGGTTTCTGGATTTATACCAGGGATCAGATCTTCCATGACAGGTGAAAAAGTATCATCATTTCATCCTGCAGTCTGCCTCCCAGCTGCACTCTGGGTTCATCAGATAATTCTAGTTGATTCCAAACTTCTCTTTAACTGTATTAATCCAAGTGTATCATACCAATTAAACTAGATGATAAACAACATGCAGCTAAAAGAATATTTATGTTACTTATTATCTGGAACACTGTATCAAAAAATTAAAATCATATTTAGAAAGTTCTGATAATCATCTAATTAAACTTGAGAGGCATTAATTAAAATAAATTATGTTGTATTTCCTACATCAGCAACATTCAAATTTCAAATTATTTTAATGAAAAACAAGTCTATAAAAATTATGGAATTTTTCATTTGAACAAAATCAATTAACTAGAAAAGAAAACAGCAATGGATCATGCAGGAAGAGTTAGTCTCGTTGTTTCTTTATCCCCATTAACTCTCTTGAAAGCTACCTGCTGCACCCTTGCTCTAACACTAAATAATTATCTATTTATCTTGAGAAAACCACGATTTTGGTCAAGGAGATGGACATAGGACTCTGCTGATCAAAAAACTTCTGTTGAACTTGGCAATTTTGTCTGTAGGAAGATGTTGTCTCAGTAATTTGTAAGAGCACAATGTGTTCAACCTAGCCATCCTGCGCCCAACAACAAAACCTCTAAAAGTGGTTTCTTGTCATTCCCTTTTCCTTGAAGTCCACGATTCACAGTCAGATGAGATATCTTCTACTTTTTCTACAATATCTGTTTTAACTTAATTGTTCAAATTATCTACTGCCTCAGGCACTTCAGAATAATAGTTTCATTTGTCCATGATTTTAAACGTATCCTTGCACTAAACCAAGAAAAACAGTTGCATGCAAAGTAACTAAATCACAGAGCTAACAGATATGACATGGCAAATTCTTCATTAGCTCTAACTAAAACAATCACCAGTTCATTTTTGCTGCACAGGAACAATGCAAGGGGCTGAGGTGAGGTAAGAATGAGCGAGAGGAACCCATTGTGAAAGTGATGCCATCATTGTCAGAACAGACTAGCTCTGCAATTTGCCCACGTTCAGTGGAGAGGTCTGTTTTAAGGAAGTGCAAGTTTTAGTACAGTTGAACAGGCCACATCCCCTATCGTGTACGTCTGCAGGTTTGCACAACTGACAGTGGCTGTGCAACTACAGGAGGTACAGGAGTGCTCCTTGCCAGTGGTGAGCTCAGGAACACAGGAGGCAGCATCAGGACAAACGTTAGGAGAAATCCAGGGCCAGCATGACAGCTGCATATTAATCTGTTGTGCTCAGCCTATACAGGGTTATAGCTATTGATTCACTGACAAATACATTCAATTTGACTGCTTTTGGATGTGTCAGAGGCATGCGTTACTGCTCCTGGAATATTACTTTTTGCCCTTACCACACGAGACTTTCCTTCCTTTGTATTTCTTACAAATGATAGTGGCAAAGGGAAGGGTCAGGGAAACCAGATTCTTTCCAGTAAAATACCAGGCTATCTAAAATTGGCGATTTGCTAGGTTAACTTACTTGCAACGTCTGACCCAGCTCCAGCTTCGCTGATTCCCAAGCAAGCCACAAAATCTCCAGCTATAGTTGGTACGAGGAACTGTTTTTTCAACTCATCAGAGCCAAACCTGCAACAATATAATGAAAAAGATAGGCTATTAAAAGCTTTTGAAGGTAAACTTTATTTACAAGTTTAGTTACAACTTTTGTTCTACCCACACAGTGATCAGTTTTCCTATGACTAGGTAAAACCTGTCCCAGAGCCAAAAGGCAGAATAGATACCCTCCAAAGCTATGATTCAGAGCCTTCACCAGAAGTGCAGCCATAATCATTTTAAACAAGCATCGTGGTTTAACCCCAGCCAGCAACAAAGCACCACTAAGCCGCTCGCTCACTCCTCTCCCCCCTGGCCCTTGTGGGATGAAGAGAAAATAGCAAGAAATGCTCGTGGGTCAAGACAAGGACAGGGAGAGATCATTCATCACTTATGGTCATGGGCAAAAGAGAATCAACTTGATCAACTTGGGGAAAAAAAAAAATATTGATTTGCTACAGATCAAATCAAAACAAGGATAATGAGATGTAAAACCAAACCTTAGAACACCTTCCCCCCACTCCTCCCTCCTTCCTGGCTCAACCCCACTCCCGGTTCTCTCTCCCTCCTCCCCCCCAGCAGCACAGGGGAATGGGGGTTGGGGTCAGTTCATCACACGTTGTCTCTGCCGCTCCTTCCTCCTCAGGGGGAGGACTCCTCACTCTTCCCCTGCTCCAGTGTGCGGTCCCTCCCATGGGAGACGGTCCTCCATGAACTTCTCCAACGTGGGTCCTTCCCACAGGCTGCAGTCCTTCAGTCACAGACTGCTCCAGCGCAGGCTTTCCCATGGAGTCACGGCCATCTTTGGGGGCATCCAACTGCTCCGGTGTGGGGTCCTCCACGGGCTGCAGGTGGGCATCTGCTCCCCCACTCACCTCCAAGGACGGGCTGCCATCTCACCACGGGCTACAGGGGCATCCCCTCCTCCGGCGCACCTCCTCCCCCTCCTTCCTCACTGACCTTGGTGTCTGCAGAGGGGTTTCTCTCACATTCCAACCTCCTTCTCCACTGCAGGTTCCCCTTCTTAAATCTGTTCTTCCAGAGGCACTACCACGGTTGCTGATGGGCTCAGCCTTGGCCAGCAGCGGGTCCGACTTGGAGCCAGGGAAGCTTCTAGCAGCTTCTCACAGGAGCCACCCCTGCAGCCCCTCCCCCACTACCAAAACCCCAAACCAACACGGCTTTTACAAGTATTCAGGCATCATACTCCCACAGAAACGTGTGGTCTAGTTGCCCCAAATCTGATCTTTATGACTGTTGTTTTGAGAGCTATCAGATCCAAACATAGTCCCTGGGGTTTCCCCTCAATGCTCCTGCACCAGTCTGCAGTCAGCCAGGATGGAGGACCTGCTGTCTGCGTATCTTCTGACTTGCACCAGCTCTTTGCCAGGTTTTAGTGGTGACTGAAAAGTTATGACATGTGATGGCCACCTTCTGCAAATATCTGTATTTATGTTGTCAATATTTCACATCTGCATTTAAATCACACAGTGAAATGCTTTAGTGCTTCTTCCCAGCCATTCTTTCAGTCACCACAAAAATAAAAAGGGAAACAGCAAACTGTTGATGGCATTTCAACACAAAAAAATCACTTGGCCATATTTCAATTCAGTTAAGAGGCACCCTCTTTTTTTCCAACGTTTAGGTGCTTTCATCGATTCAAAACATGGTCCACCTCATTTCACGGTTGATTTTGTCCTAATTAACATTCACTGATGTGGTCTTTCAGCATGAATGGTGAGCTCATGGTCTAGCTCTTGAAACTCTCTTGTGCTAGACTAAAAAATTCCTCGGGTCATGAGATGTCTCTTCTGTGAGCAGAAATCCATAAAAGTCAAGTTCCTCCTCAGTCTCCTCTTCGGTATGAGGCTTCTCAGGTCAGCATCTCCACTCATCTTAGGCTTGCTGGCTGCCAAAGCAGGCTGCAGTTACCTGGGCCCTCCTAAAACAATGTCCCAGGACTTCCAAAGGAGGGATACCATTTTAGCTAAGACTCCTTCTTCTCCACTCCAACCCCGACACAAAACAGTCAAAGGACATGGGATGGCCAGAGAACAGAGTGGGAGCTGGCAGACACTTTCACTTTGTGCACACAGGGAGCTCAATTCCTAGTCCTGTCCCCGCTGATAATCGTGGCAGCAATCCCAAATAAATACAAGAAGCCAGCTTGGAGTGTTTATTCCTTCCTCCAGCATACTGGGACAAAGTCCCCTGCTCTGTTATGCAATGTACTTTTTTTTTTTTTTTTTCCTTGGGACATGATCAAGTATGGCCAGCTGAACATTCATTAAACAAAAAAACCCCAATCAACAACATGAAAAATCAGATTACGAGAGGAGCTAGCAGAGATTTTTGGCAATGCTTTCTGATGCTTAAAACTTTGCCAACCTTTAGTCATTTCAACAGAGGATTTCCATGACAAGAACTTCTCTCAGAATAATATTTTTGGTTTGATATGTTTGGTTGGTTGGTTGAAGTTCCAGAAAACAGTTCAGCTCTTCCCAAAAATGAGGCTACAGAAGAAGTTATTTTGCAATTAAAAAAAAAGTCTGGCAACACTATCTTCAGAAGATCATGGGTCTCCCATGCCTTGCAAGAAGGACACGCAGCTCAGCAAGCAACTAGCTATTGTGTTAGAAATATGTTGTTTCTGTAAAATTCTACCTATTTTAAATGTATCCCAGCAAAATCTTGGGTTTGCATAAATGCAATACCCACTTCTTTCCAGTTTAACAGCTCCAGAATTAGAAAACTCCGCAATGAGATCATAGTCTGGTCATCTGTCTTGAGCCAGAGCATGTCTGCTTTCTGGGCCGGGGCCATACCCCAGAGCATAGTTTCCCATGTGATTAACTGTGCAGCCTTAGCATCGCTCTAAAATATATTTTCATGCATGTGTGTATGTATACACACACACGAGTCTACAGTCAATGAACTGTTGACGCTGGGTAACCAAGAATTCTCAAGTGTGAGATTCTGACACGTGAAGAGTTGCATGAAAGTGGTCCACTATTTCTTGCTCCACACTTTATAAATAACATTGGTGGAATGTCATTAATACAAACACAAAAATGACAACGGTATACAATCTTGTAAATGGTGGGTAAGAGGAAAATAAAACCATGGCAAAATGCAGATGTAAGAACACTTCCTTGATCCACATAGTTCTGTTTATGTGCTCTGCCAATCAGAAATTTGAAGTCGCCTTTATTCATCTCAAATATATATAAAAATCTGGTTTCTGACAGGTTAGATTGCTACATTGAATGAAAATACGTCTATTGCACATCACTATTCTGACTTAATTGGGCTGATATTCATCTTGGTAGAACTGCAGATCTTACTTCTGTTTCTTCTGGGGAAAAAAGCTGAGCTGAAGTGAATTAATTAAATTAGAAAAGTTCTGAGTAGAACTGACAGATACACTAGTATGATACACTATTAAGTGCAAATTGAAATTCTGAATATGAACAGCTGCTGGCAGTTCTAACATGGCTCTCAGCATTTGATCAACTCAAGCTTTCTTGCACTGGAGCTCACACATTTGAGCACTATTCACCACCAAAGCAAAAATAAAGAAGAAAAAAAAAAAAAAGTTTTCAGATGATCTATCCATCGTTCTACAGTATCTCAAAGATGACACAATAGTTTACTCATCGACTTCCTAGGAATATAAAGAAGATTTCCTTTAGGCAAAGAAAAGGGTAACTCTGACCTACTGTCATTTTCCTTCTTACATACTAGCAAGAGGTGAATTTCTCCCAATTGTCTTTCTGTTCTGCTCCTAGACTCAAACTATTAGTAATGCAGTAGCCACGTGCCACGCTTTTGCTTCAGTGTAGCCCTGCACAGGCATCCTACCATCTGAAGTCCAGGTCTAGCTTAGCAGTACTCCTTGGATCTTCAAGATACAGGAAAAGAAGCAAGAAAAAAAAAAAAGGGAAGAGATACTCTTTACAGGCACAGAAAGAGTTAGAAATGCGTGGTGAACAACAGCAAGCACCCTTGGGCAGCATGGAAGCAAGCCTCATTAAGTTCAGTAATTTACATAACCTGGACTGAAACAAATCCACACTGCAATCAGCTTTCTCTCCTTGAGTCCCTAATTTCAGTCAAGGTAAGACAACATGGGAGTTTAAAAAACCCACATTTAGAAAACTTATTTACTTTTTGTGAAAGACAGCATAAGAAAAAAAAGCATTAAGGAAAGTGCTCTGGCTCCCAGTTTTTATCAAGCCTTTAAGCTTCAGTTATTTGAAGATTTTATGAAATAAATTTTTCAGTTTGAGCTACTGCTGTGTTCTGAAAAGAAGACATATGAGAAGCCTGTATGAGACTACCTGATGGGTATGACTACCTCATGCAGATGAGAGTACCTGAAGGGTTTTGGTTAAGAATGATTACATCAATATTCTATTTATTTAGGAACGCATTTTGCACTAAAATGCAGGTATTGTAAAAGAGGAGTCATATTAAAGATTACCCTCTTCAGATCATGCAGTTTTTAAGAGCTACTCATGTGGCTGGTGTCCTGCTGCTACCACACCAGCTCTGGAGACCTCAAGGCTGCCCACCAGACAGCCCGCCACCGTAGCACGGCCAAGTTGTCACCAGGAGCTGGAGAAACCTCAAACTTACAGGAACAGTGTGAAGCTGTTCTGAGGAAAGCTAGTTCAGAAGTAGCTGCTTGACTTCACATTGCCCCACTGTATTGCTCTGGCCGGGTTAGACCCTCACAGGTATTCAAAACCACAAAGCAGCACAACTGTCTATGGATGCAACATAACTAGCCATCATGACAGCAATGCTTAATGATACTTTTATTAATGATGTGTTGAAAGCTGCACCTATAACAGTCTCTGCTCTGGCTCAGGGCAAGACCTGGCCTACCTTATGTGCACTATACAAATTAAGTACCAAATGTGAGAGCAAGAAAACTCAGTATGTCTGTTCTTGAAGAAGCACAAAACCAAGTTTCCCTTACACTGTGCCAGTGGGAAAGCCACTCAGCTCTTGAATGACCCCTTCTCATTTTCACCCTTTTCTCAGGTGATCAAGTGGATGACCCTGCTTTTCAAAACTGCTATTGTGATTGTCAGCTGCAGCTTCTCTCCTTTACAGCAAACAGGAAAAGAGACAGTAAAACTAACTTTTTGGACGTTAATTCTCAGGTATGCTGCTGTTCAGGGTGGAGAAAGAATCACTGACAAGTAAGCTGATGAAATAGAAGAGCACTCTCTTCCCACTAAATAATCATCATTATCCTTACCGTTTTCCTATAAATGATAGCGGGGGGGCAGAGAAAAGGAACATTTACTGCCTAGTGCTGAGATAAAGGAGCTTTACACTGATCTGGTATCACTATGGATATGTCACCCTATAGCTTTGTTTACAAGCCCAGGGAAACGTATCTCATTCACTGCCTCAGTTGAGAGCTGCTTCCTCCACTTGAATTGTAAGCATGAAAGCAAGTGAAGTATTATATCTGAATTCATTTGAAAGACCTGACAGAGAGTTATGTTCAGAACCACATACATCAAAGGTCAGATCACTGCTGACAAAACATTTTGCATTTAGTTCTCAAATTTAGAAAGTGCTGCTGCTTCACTTAAAAGAAACTGGGGGAAAAAAATGGAGCAGTCTGGGCATCTTCAAGTGAAACAAAACTATTTTCTCCTATATTTGTCTGCACAATAGAAATGCATATAAAGCAAAATCTGCAGGGTTGTTTCCAAGTATGACCATGAATATAACTTTCTGAAGGTTGTAAAAAAAAAAAAAAAAAAAAATCATAAAGAATTAAGTAAAAAGGGGCAGGAACAGTGAACTGGCAAACAGATACAGGTAACATTTTCAAAAGTTATTATTTATATAATTGAAACTGTTACTACAATGTACTTCCCATTTAACCAAATATCTCAAGGACCTTCACAAACTAAGCCTTGCAACAGCTTGTCACTGAAGCAACAAACCCATGGAAGTTGCAGAAACAGCACCAGGAGGCATCCTGACTCTAGATAATTTAAGACTTTATTTTTCCAAAGTATGAAAATTTTAAAAGCTCTGTGCCTGCACATGCACACACGCATGTGCATATATGTATCCATCTGTTCAAACTACTGCGCTATCTATATATCTAATTGAGGGAACATCTCCAATTTATAGTGGCAGAGCATCTTCATGACGTATCACATTCACTGAGTTCGTTCTCGGGTTCACTCAATACATGCTTGATGAATGCTGAATAAAGCCCAAAGTTAGGAAAGCCAACAAAGGGCTCCAGACTTCTTTTTATAAGTTTTTTAGGGGATGATGGTTGATTCCCGTATTACTGTTTACTTTGTGCATTGCTGATGCATCATGTGTAACAATGCATAGTTAAGATGCAAAATTCGGATTATCTCTTTGAACTTGGTTAGGATCACCACAGTACACAGATACCTTTAAAGAAACCATTCAGGTTGTGCATGTAATTTGAATCCATGACGCAGGGCAAGCAGTTAACCCTCTCACTATACCGCATGAAGTAAAGCTGCACCCGTGCAAAATTTCCTGTAGCAACCAGCTTTCTCTTTTCAGTATCAAGTTTCACTTTTACATCTTAAAGAGTGGGACACTGTACTGTGTAACTAGTCAGTGGAATTGACTTAACAGTGGAGGAAAAGTTCACTGATACAGATGCAAATTCAATTACAGATTTCATCATGTTAATGATATTTTTACCTTTACTTTCCAAGAACATCCACTGTAGGATTTCACTAGCACAAATGTATGTAGCTTCACTGCTTTACTACAGCAGAACAGAGTATAGGAAGGCCAAAAAACGGCAATGGAACAAAATCCCATCTTCTTTTACCCACAGCTTTTTTTAAATGCCTGGGAATAAAAGGCTATCATGGGGGCAAGGTACTATTTTCTGAAGTCTTTTAAAATACTAGTTTTATTCTCAGTTGGACTATAACCAAGCTACTGTTGCAACAGACATACCGAACTCCATGCTTTCAGCAAGCTTTTGGTGTATTACACAAAGGAGCAGAAAACTTTTAGAAAGATTTCCCATGGCTGAGACCTCCAAAGTTGCACGTACCTAGCAGAAGGATAAATGGATGTCAAGGGAACAGAGCCTACATTCCAGACTCTACAGTGGATTTACAGGCATTTTCATTCAGAATGGGGGGAAAAAAAAAAAACCAAACCCAAAAAACAAACCAAACCCCACACCAACAAACCACCCAATCCTAAAATGCTCTTTTGTGCAGAAGTTCCCCTCTTGTATATCTGTTTTGTGCAGAGAAATTCCTGACTTCATCATCATTATTTGTATTCAGTCCCCACCACCACCTTCCAGAATTTTAGGCGTATCCATATTCCAGGGGAAAACTGCTGGTCCAGCCTGTCGCCTCCTTCTAGTTTTGCAAACTGCTGTTTTGACGCAGAATGTCTTTGAAACTACTGCATGAAGAAGAATTTGGTAACTGCCACTTTTATTGACAGAGGGAAAAAAAAACCCAACAAAACAGATTCAGAAAGTGCAGGAGCCTGAATGATAGCAAGCGATATAAAAGGGGAACACTGACACAAGCAGATGAGAAAAAGCAAAATGAGTAATTGCCTGGAATGGGTGTATTGAGGAAGCATGATACATGTGCTACAACTTTAGGATTTACACCAATATTGATCATTATTTCTGAAAAGTCATAGTCTGTGAGGAGCACCTTGTAAAGCTGGAAAAAAGCAAGTAAATTATAAAATAGAATTAGACTGATCCTAATCATTACAACTAAATGCATCCTTAGTATGACTGCACTGGGATATCTGGCTATGAAAAAACCACAAACTTGAATAGGGGAATTCTGGAATTAAACTTGTTTTATTGGTTGTGGCACCAAGGTTCTGTGCTTGTAAACATATAATCTACTATTAAACAGGGCCTATGTTTTAATATAGAATATTCTAACATTAAAAAAAAAAGAAAGTATTTTCTCCCCTAAACCAAACTATCTGAGAGTGGTAGAAAGGAGTTTCCTTCCCCAGGTGTTACTGAAGAGCAACTAGACAGTAAATCTGCACAGTCATGGTTTTTTCTACTCTTATACAGATTGGGTTTTACGCCTAAACACAATACAATTTGGGTTTTAGGCTAAACCAAACTTTCTGAAAATTACCTTGTAAGAGCAGGAGTAGCCATGCCAGCTTGCACTCCAATAGCCAGAGGAACACCTCCGCAGCGGATATTTCCCAGCTCTTCTGCCACTGCAATGTTATAGGAGAAGTCCAAGCCCATGCCGCCATATTCTGAGAAAAAAACAAATCTATGACACTCATGTTCTAGACTGGCATAAGCAACAACAACAACAACAAAATATTGCTACTGCAAGGACTTGCCAACTGTAATTTCACTGCTAATTTTTAAATATTTGACAATTATCAGCTTTCCTTTCAGAAAAATGATGTCATACTATTCTTTACAAAACCTGAATTTAAAATTACACCCGCTCTAATTACACATATGCACATCAGGTCACCTCTGAATACCCTAAGTGGCATCATTACTTTTACTTGAAACCACAGGAAAAAGTGACGTGCTGCTGAAAATGACATTAGAAGGCAAAATTATGCTTTCTAACAGCAAGGTCAAATGAACAAATCACCACAAGGTAAGAAGTGCTTTTATTTCTCCAAGATAACACCTGACACTCGCTCTCACCCCTCAAGACACTCAAGTGGAGCTTGTCGTTCACACGCAGCAGTCAAGTCAGCACAGAGCAAGACCAAGTACCCCTATGTTAAGTTACTGCTGTAGCTCAAAATCCATGTTAGGCACAAGTACGATACCGAACACGCATATTTCATACCCTGGCACCTGGTCGGTGCAGTCATTAAAGCATTTTTCATTAGCAGGCAGCTGACGACCCAGGGTGCTGGCTGGGTGCCAGCATGGGCCGCTCCTCCTCCCCACATTCCAATCTGCAAATTCAATTACAGAGGATATTATTCTTCATCTCCTTCCCATGCCCAGTGCTGATAAACCCACCATGCAGTGAAACACAGAAAAGGGCTACATTGCTATGATGGATGAGGTAATTTCTAGCTGTATTAAACAGTTTATAGTCCAAAGGAAATATGGTGAGAAAGAGAAGGTTACTGCTTAACGTCATTAGTTGACTGAGAAGCTTTGATTAGATAGCGTTTTCCTCCTTTTTTTTTTTAACTCATTTGAAAACCAGCTACGAAAGTTAAAAAAAAAAAAAAATAGATACAATCCCCTACCCCTCACACACACGGTAAGGGGCAGACAACCCTCTTCCATTTTCACTTGCTGACATCAAACACTATCTGAGCTCACCCCTCTACTGACCTCCTTTGAAGTTTTCAAAAAACACCATTAATTAAAAATCAAAACACCACAGTGCATATAAACACAGGGCCTGGTGTGCTATCATCTGTTTCCTAAACCCACAAAAACTGTCTTTGTGCATCCTTTTTCTGCAGAAAGAAAGGAAAACACAAATAGAAAAGGCTAAGTGTGAAGTTCAATTTTCAAATAACATTTCTCCTTAGGTAATCCTGAATAGTCTGGATTGTCAGAATTAAAAAAATAGCTACTTTTCCAAACTTTTACCTGAAAATAATGAATGTTTCTTAAAAATATACACAGGATTAAAATTCTTACTGGGAGTTTAATCAGTACAGTGAAACAACAGTAACATCGCAATGCATTTAGCATAATATATAATCCAATTCTCTTGCCTTCACAAAGCCCCCATCAATAAATAAATGGTCTGAGGAACAGTAACGAATGTACGTGCATGTAAAGGCAAGGCTATTTAGAGATGTGTGGTATGAGAGAATTTTTGCTAAATTTATATTAAACTATAGCAGAGTTATAATAGATAACCTCAGTTCTGGCACCACTCAGATGCTTTCCATTTGATTTTTTTTTTTTAAATGTCAATTTTTTTTTTGCCAAACTGCAGTTATTACTAATTTTGTCTTTGGTTTTGTCTACCAAGCAGTTACATTTCTGTCTTTCACTTAATTTCACAAATCAAAACCTTAGTTTCTTGATTCACCCAAAGCAACCTCACAGGAGGAATGCTATGCACAAAACTGACCCAAAGAAGGACAGTTTTATGCAGGTGTACAGCTTACATTCTTTGTTCATATAATAATATATCATGAATTGTAGTATAACAGGCTTGCCTTGCTCTCATTTGAGATTAGCTACTAAGTGGTACATTTTAGAAACAAAATGCTGCAAAAGGCCAGCTCTCAAAGTGATTAACACGGAAAGAATTTCCTACCAAAGGGAGGAAACAATCAGAATGAAGTCTTAGGAGCTGAGAAGGTGGAGGGGGGAAGCCCTACCAGGCAAAGAGGTGATGCACTCTGCAAAGATTTTATAATCTGGGGATAGATAATGCAAGAAACAACCACAGATGCAGACAGGCAGGAAGGGCAGAAGCAAATGGTAAAAACATTAATCAGACAACACCTAACTTTTCATCAGTTCTGTTCCAGGAGCCCAGGAGAAAGAGTTTAATGGAAAAATGTGAGTGGTTTGACAGGCGATTATAGGGAACACCTCTTTCAAACCCAAAGTACTTGATCAAAACAGAGATTCACTTGTCCATGCAGTCTGTGTAGCTATATCCCCAAGTGATTGGGTAACTTATGCCATGGCTAAAGACAGTTGTGTCCCATCTCTTTGGAGAACTGGATCTCTGCACCGAGACACGCTGCCAGCAGTGTCACACACAGCAATAGCAGGCAGTGCTGGCTCTGAGCACCGATGCAACTTTCTTTTTTCCCCAGCACATGGTGGCAGCCTGGCTTTCACAGCCCTGCTGCCAGCACTCCAGCCAGCTATTTTGGGGCTGGTCTGAGCACATCACCCTGCATGCCACAGGACTCAGCTCTTTAACTGAGACAAAACCACTAGGCTGTTCTTATTTCCACCTGCTGCAGCAATGATGGTGAATGTTTAATTTTTATTTGGAATAAGAGTCACTCTTTTTGGAATAACCCTTATTTGCAATAAGGGAATAAGCTGGTAGTAGGAAGATTGTGTTCGCCAGTCTCATCAACAAACACCACCTCCTGGAAGTATCCGTACAATAAGGTAATGCTAATAGGTCAATATAATTTCCATTCAGAAAAGCTAACGCCATGCCTAATATAATTTTTGGTGAAAAATCCATAAAATGAAAAGAACTAAATCCATTTCAGATCTATTGCTTTTTTTAAAAAAAAAAAAAAAAAAAAAAGAATAACAAGCTATATGTAAATATACACATGTAAAACATTTCTACGGTAAATATTTCATTTAACTTTAAAATGAGATGAGTGACCTTCAGCGAATTGTTTGGCTACATTTCCATCTTTAATTTGCAAGAAATATTAAAAGAACAAAGCAAGGCAAAACTAGGCAGAGTGTCTAATGCACTAATGCTTTCACAATTCAAAACAGGTAGAAAAAGGCAACTCCGCTAGATTCAAATTTTTACTGTTTTGCTGACAATAGAACAACTTCCAGCTGTTAAATGGCTTAATTTGATATCTTATCTTTTGCTCGATTTTAGGTTCTTTTACAAAGAAATTAAATTACAAAGCCCAAAGCAAGAACACATGAACATGCACATAAATAAAGCTTCTGCACTGCAGAGCACGGGCAGGACCCACGCTGGCGTAGGGGAAAGGCGTGAGGAGGAAGGAGCAGCAGAGCGGGTCTGCTATGGACTGACCGCAACCCCCATCCTCATCCCCCTGCGCTGCTTGGGGTGGGGAGGGAGGTAGATGACTCAGGAATGAAGGACTGAAGCTGAGCCTGGGAAGAAGGGGGAGAGGATGGGCAGAACATGTTTTAATTTGGCTTTGTTTCTCACTACACAAATCTATTTTAATTGGCAGCAAATTAAATTCATTCTCCCCAAGCCAAGTCTGCTTTGCCCACGATGGTAACTGGTGAGCAGTCTCCCTGACTTTCTCTCGACAGCTAAGCCTTGCCATCGTATTTTCTCCCCTGCCCTGTTGAGGAGGGGGAGTGGGCGAGTGGCTGGGTGCGTGTCTGGCTGCTGGCCAAGGTGAACCCACCACACCATGGTCAATATTAACCTATTTTTCTTTTACATTGGCTCTGTGCTTTTCTACTAATCACCACCACCACCACATTATTTTAACAGAAAAAAAAAAAACCCCAAACCAACCCTCCTTATTTTATATAGACCAGCTTATTTCTACATGTTAAGTTTGTGACACTGCCAGTGGAGTGGGAGTCCAAGAGAAAACAGCAAATTCTAAAAAGCATCATTTTTAAAGGATGCAGATGTACATTCTACTAAATCTGATAATTTAGGGTATCAGGACTTTTATATATGAATATAGGCAGACAAGAGATGATGCCCAAAAATACAAATGAAAGAGCAGGACTATCTGATCTTCAGCTGCAACATGTCAAAACAGAAACACTGCTGAGAAGATCAGTTGGGAAAACAAAGGCAAAGAACGTCTGTGAAAAAGGACTTATAAAGGCAAAGGAGAAGCTGAGGTCTTTGATACAATCGTTTCATTTTCGTGAAGACCAACATGTTTCTTGTCACTTGTTCAGCCACAGGCTCCCTGTTCAAATATGACTCTGTTCAATGATGAGAGAGGCTTGAAGTCTCTAGTCCAAATTTTGTAAGAGTTTAGAAGTGTCTCTATTTGGAATTTGCTTCTGAACCTCATCTAGTAGCTGTCAGTGGGAATGACAACATCTGTGGTGAAAAGGGTCTAAGTGAGTTGAAGCAAAGTGAAACAGGGCATCTTCAAAGGGTTCTAAGAATGTGAGTGAGCTTGGAAAAAGTAATGATGAAAACACAATACAGCCGTATAGGTAACTCAATCTTAAATGCTTATATAAATTATCTTGTTTGTTTACATAGCTTCCAAAGTTCACATAAAGCGTATCTACACCAAAGGAAATCACACAGTATTATTTCTACTATTGGCACCTAACTCAGTGCAAGAAAAAACAAATGTGTGTTCTTATTTCTGGTGACTAGAAAGACACATAAAACATGAATCAACTCCCATTTTGAAGACAGGTCTGAGAGACTCCTACATCTGACACTAGGATGACAGAGCTACTTGCCAGTTTTCATCATAGCCTACAATTTTAAAATCAACAGAAGGAAAATGTAAGTGTTCAAACCTTACTCAAATATAGTTCAAGAATTTCAGCCCCTGAGGACTACAAAGAGCCCTGAAGTTACATAATTGCAAAAGTTATCAGGCAGGACAGTACAGACATCCTACTGTAATACCTTTCCTCCTCTTTATATAAAAGGAATTTAAAGAATTACCAAAGGTGTACTCTCTGGGTTGTATAATTTCCCATGAACCCATTCTGAAAAGCTGAGGCTGATCAAGCTCAGAAAACACCTCCTGCCTTCTTGGTTATTTGCTTCTTGCTGGGTCTAGTGGAAAACACTCTCCTTTTGTGTAACAGAAACACTATGAGTCCACTTTAGTCTTGTCAAGATGAACACATACATATTTTTTGGCTATTTCCCCTGGATCAAATCAGAAAAAAAAAACCCAAACCACCAAAAATCCACACACCAACCAAAAAAAAAAAAACCCAAAAGAAACAAATAAAACCCTTGTACTGGATGCAAAGTTCCCCTTAACAGATAACCTTAGTCGGATGGATCAAACTCCCTCAATTTGACTGAAAGTTTGTCCCAAACCAGGCAAAATTATAGTGCTGTAAAATTTTGTTTGGTTGATCCTAGAAAGATCACGACCACATAGAGTACTCGATCTCTCACAGATACTCCCTAGTTCATCCAAATAAACCAAGGCAGGTAAGGACCTCTTCTGCTAACCAAAGTTTTACTTGTAACATCACTCTTGTGATCCAGTATTCTTTGGAAAAATTAAAATAAGGATTGCCTGCTCATTCTTTTTCAAACATACACAGTTAGCAGCATAAGTACAACCCCTGAGCAATTAACAGTGCAAATTGTGTGTTCCTGCAACACTCATTGCTATAGAAGTCATCATGGCTGCTACTTCAGAAACTAAATTTATTGAGATGAGTAAGGTGATTGGATCTGTCTAGCACTGTTTTAGATTAAGACAGAGCTACACTGGAAAATACAGGAGAAACTTCCACCAGAGTGTAAAGATAAAAAAAACCTATAAAAACAACACAAAATGCCAAGTAAGAACTCGGCAGTGCCTGCCACTGAGCAGATAAATGCACCATGCAGAACTGGCCCTAGCTGGGGGCAGCATGGACACATTTAAAGAGGGTTCAAAGTTGTATAAGACACTGCTTTAGAAAGCCAGAGCAGTGTATTCTAAATTACTAGTTGAGAACAGCTGCACTTGTTACCCTCTGACTTCCAAAAACCACCCTCACAAATTTGTAAGTTTTCTTTATTTTCTAAAAGCTTATGCAGTGTCACCAAGTGTCATCTAAGTCAGCAATCACATCTACATAAATCTTCAAACTCAGAAGGATCTCTGAGGTCTTAAAAAACAAAACAAAACAAAACAAAAAAATCACACAAACCCCCAAAATTGTATACAAACAATGTTATGGGGAAGCAAAAACTAAGCTGCACAGTACAATAGAATAAAATGTCCACATGGCAACACAAGAAACATCAACAGTGTAAAAAGATGCAGTAGCAAAAAAAAAAAAAAAAAAAAAAAAAGAAAGAAAAAAGAAAATCCAAGATTGCACACAGTCCCAAGCACCAGCTATTGAGTCAGCTCCAACTCAGAGAAAAACTTTATGCAATCACTGGTCACAGATTCCTCAATAGCCTCCTGCCTGCTTTTAAATGGAGAATATTTTTCCCCCTCAGCTCTGACCCAACATCAATTCCACAGAAGCCTAGTTAAACCATACTACATTTTTTTTTCTCTAAGGTTGAAAAGTACAGATCTCAATTATTGTACATTTGAAAGCGTCAGTCTAACTAAATGCCACAGCGTGAAGAAAACAAGAAAAAAACCACATGGAAAAATGAGTCAAGAAGTGTATAGGCTGAACATATCACACCTCCTGAGCTTCAGTGGCAAAACCACACTACTTCTCACAGGGCTTCTCTTCAGGCAAGCTCATAAACAAACCATAGCCTAGGTTTCAAGAATATCACCTCTGCAACCCCCCAGCTGCTTGAGGTCAATCAGCAACAATGGCCAACCTCCTTACATACACTGAACACATACATTCCTACAACCTATTGCGCATTTCCCCGGTTGAAGCTTTGCTTTTGGATGCTCAGTTTAATTCTGAGTCAGGCTCATCCAGCAGGGAATACTGCTTCTCTCCAGCTTGAAGACTGCCACCCTTCTGACAAACAGGCCAACATTACATCAACATCCTTCGACACGGTGCGTGTCCAAGGCGGTCCTACTGACACCACTGTGAATCAGCCCCCAGAGGCACCGAAATCTGCCTTCAGGCTCGATGAGGCATGTCAGCCCCATATACAACGTCCTCTTCCTCCCAAGAAAACAACTGCACAGCTGCTCAGCTAGCTTCTTTTAAACATGTCCATTCATTTTGAACAGGTAATTAATCAATTAATCTCACACCTGTACAAGAATGAAGTGGGTACATCATCTTTATGTGCTGCTGGTGGTCCTATTCAAGACTCTTCCTCTCACATGAATTACCACAAACTACTGCAAAAAGTTCACATTACTCTGCATCACGGCAAATTTTCCTCCAACAGGATCTGAAGCATGAATACACAAATAGATATTATAAGGAATCTACAGTTATGTACAGACATTCAACATCCCATAGGTGAACAGGGAAAGAAAACGGGAATAGACTTATCAACAGGTTACAGAGAGCACCCAAAGAACATTCTCCAGTTTAAGCACAACAGAGAAAAAAGACGAGTAACAGGACTGAATACAAGTATGTATATTTGTAAGGATTTTTTAAAAGCTGGATGAAAAGACATCAAGATCTGAAATCAGAAGAAATTCAGGAATTAAACAGATTTATTACATTTGCTACTTATTAAAATTTCTATGCTAAGATTTAATACAAAGGCTGACTATTTATCCGCTGAAAGCTGTATTTAACTTTCTTCCCTACAAGATCTTTTATTCCAGTCCAAGCTGATAAATAGCTTGTTGGAAATCCACATTTGTCTGACATGGAAAACTTTAGCCACTCAGCTCAAGATGTCACACCCAAAGGGATAAATTTTACTAGATCACAAGTTCCAAAACTTGCCATCTCCGAATGGAGTTATAAACTGACAACTGAAATTGTGGGCATGGGGGGAGAAACTTCACAAATGCTGGTTTTGAATAAATTCCAGAAAAAAGGGGTTTAGAATGTGTGTGCAGTGAACAATTAAATGAGCTTTGGACATGCTCTGGAGCTAGCCTGGCTAGCACAGGGGTTTTAGTTCAGTAGCACTAAACTCGAAACAGAAGCACACTGCTGGAGGCTTCCACAGGAATTTCTGATCAGGTCATTCAGGACCAAATGATTTTCCAGTGGCTGACTCCTTAAGTCCTTGAGAAGCTGGGTCAGATACTGAAAAAAACCATGCCATGCCATCCCAGAACACCTGCCACATTGCAGATCAACATATTCTTAGCATGGTGACAGCGAACAAATTATTAGAGACATCTTTCAACTAATGCCGCAGCTAGAAGCACACCTCTCTGTCATTAGGCAATTTCCTTGTTTATAAGTATTAACAGGCAGAATTCTTTTCAGCTGGCAATGTCTGCATCCACAGGCTGATGCAGCCATCAGCACGGGCAGAGCTGGGACCTCCAGTTCCACAACTCCTCGTCCCCAGCAACTCCCAAGCCCTCACCCTGCAGGACAGCAGGTTGCACTGCTGGAGCATCTCCAGTTGTTTCAGTTCCTGAGTACAGCTGAGACCAAAGGAGAGCATCTTCTGTATTTTGTGACTGTTTGTGAAATCTGCTTGGTTTTGAAACCACTTTGAGTTAGCAAAAGCAAAGCGATAAAAGGAGCATCCCTATTTCTGAGCAACAGAGTGTGGTTAGCTGTTTAAGACAAACCCCAAATTTTCAGTTTTCCAGGAAATGTCATGAGTTTGATCTCAGACTGGGAACAAAAGTCAAATAAAAATGCAAAAGTCTGAATATTTTTAAAATATGAAATTGTATTCTTTTGTCAGTGTTTTGTGGTTGGTTTTTTTTTGTTTGTTTGTTTGTTTTCCCAAAAGACATACAAAGGAAATTCCCTTCTGGGATGAAAACGGAAGATTTTTCACAGTATCAATACAATGCATTTCCCTTTCTTTTTCTCCAACAAAATAGGTATTTCAGTAAAACTGACATGTTCCCATGCTTGCTCTATTCTTAATAATTTTAATGGAAAAAAAAAATTCATTGACAACTTCTATTCAGGTTAAGGAGTATGGACAAACACTTTAAGCACTATTCTAGAGCTGAAAATACCTGGTTTAGTTCTCATTTTTGCCTATAATTCTGTGTGCATCCTTGCCCTTAAGATTTGTCAGCCCTACCATACCATAAAACAGATTATCGCTCTCTGTTTGTAGAAGAGCTAACACAACAGGATTCTAATCTGAACTGCAACCTCCAATATGAAATACTCTACATCGCTATTTTTATTTACGTTGAAATTGGAGAGTGTGCCTTATATGTAGTACTGGTCACAAATGAAAGGATTTTCAGTATAGTGCAAAGCATACTGGACATCAAATTCCCCATTCAAGATTATTTTCTTCAAAAGAACCTTCTACATATAGTATACAGTTTAACTGTATTTTTTTACAACAGAAATAGAAAACAAATTTGGCCATAGCAACTCAAAGTCTACACTAAAAGTGTATTTGCCCTACTCACTGTATTAACACTTGCAGCTAAAGTCAGACCTCTCCCAATCATGAATACTATCTCTGCTATTTACGGGCCACTGAGGAAGCCACGCAGAGACATTCATGCATTCAGCTACCACTCAGGAGCTCCAAGGACTTCAAAGGCTGGCTATTCATCTCAATCATTTGCTTTTTTATAAGTAGCTATACAACAAATTATATCTCAAATTCTTGTTCTTAAAATATCACACTAGAGTTACATAGCAATAAAAGCATTCTTCAGGAAAAAGAATACGTTGAATATGTGGTCACATAGTAAATTTTCAAAGGAATTAAATTTTATTATGTACGCTGAGTAATTCTGAAAGGGAAAGTATATTAACTCAACATATATATTGTATAGTATATATTCATACTTATGGGATGGCCCTCAAACTGAGATTTAAATATTCATATTTGAAAATAAAAGCAGCAAAACAAATTCATATATATGGAGAAAAAAAAATCCTTCTTCCAGAAATTAATAAATTATTCCAGGAGATATTTGAAAAATAATCTTAGAAGTGTTGCCAAGCACCTGAGTTATGTATCTTCACGGCTCAGTAATCTAGCCAATAATATACCTTCCTTTCAAATCAAAAGAAAAATACCAGTGATGCTGGAGTCGTCTCCACATTCCACGTCCCGAGACAAATGTACCAGAGTCATCATGCTTCCCACATCTCTCCCACACATCTACAAGTAGATGGAAAATGGGGAGGATGGGGTAAGGAAAGGTAGCTTTTTCACAGAGGAAAAAGTAGTTGTCAAAACTACATGTTATTACTATTTTTTTAAGTTGGTCTTGTACCATGTACTTTCCATTAGATCCATCTAATTTCAAACAATTTAAAAAATGTGATAGGCTTGGCAACCATCCATCAGATACCAGGAGTTTATTATAGTGTGTACTGTTCCTAAATGAGTAACTGAAACATCTGAAATAAAAAAGAAAATCCCAGTCAATTTATTGGTATGTAGGTGTAAGAATCTCCAGAAACAGAACATACAATTATAAAATTACATGAATATATTAAGGCTTTTTGGTATGTGTTTTGAGAGTTACATTCCTTTCCATCTCATAAGAGGCACTATTTTAGAAACACATCCAATAGTCACAAAAATATTTGCCTGATTTTCGCATGCCCTCATCCATCCAGCTGTAACACAACAGGCTTCTGTGGCCATGAGACCCCACTGAGTAGCACAGGGCTGAAAGAAAGGGAACTGAAGAAGATTTTATTACCACAGGCACCTTTTATCATGGTTAGACAGCTCACTGTGTAGCCACTCTACTAAGGTTGCTGATGCATCCTTTGTTTTCCCATGGTCTCCTAGACACTATTTCTGTTCAGAGAGAGAAATATTTTCCACCACCTCCTTGTTACTCTTAAGCCACATCTCCAAAGAGCTGACTGATAAGCTTTCCAGTATTTCAGAGACACCCTAAAGAGGTGCTGGGCTGAACTTGTTTGCTCATTTATGGGCAGTGCATGACACGGGAGGTGACTGGGCATGCAGGGGTCATCCCTCTGAACCACACAAGGAGCCCATTGCTGCTGGACCTTTGGAGTTTACCTGCAGCTGAGATGCTGTGGGCTTTCCACATTGCTCAGCAGAGGCAGCAGATGTGCACGTCTGCCCTGGAATGGCTCTGGCTTAAAGATAAATTTCCAGTATAAAGCTTGTATCTCCCACCCATGGAAAAACGTAGCACATTCAATATCTCTGCCTATCCTTAGTCTGGCAGAGACACCAATCCCACACTGACTGCAGACTGTCTTCATGAACTGCCCAAGAGCCAGATCAGTTGTTCAAGTTTGTGAAGCAGCTTTTTCAGCAACGTTAGCATGATCAAAGTCCAGAGCTAGATGCAGAAGCAGCAAAGTGATATATAAGCAGCCACAGATTTTAATCAGTGACCCATTCTGAAGCTTCTGCAATGTCTCACATGAAATTATAATAAATGTATTAAATCTCATAAGCTTCACGATGCTGAGCATACTGCATATCCTTTCAGTGCTGAATTATTATCATATTTTCTCTCCTCCTTTTAAAGACTACGACTATTTGCTAACTCATTATGCTTAATGAAAATCCAGTTTATAGCATCTCTCAGCATTAGGTAGTCCCAAATTGAGTGATTCCAGCAACTCTAAATTAACAGTGAGCAAAACAGCAATGACTGTGCCTTCTTTCTCCCAACTACATCATTATACTGAGCCACAAAGAATGAGAAAGCCCACACCAAAGACATGAATTTATGCTCAACTCTCACTCTGTGTTTAAAATAGTTGAGGAAAGAACAAAAACATCATTTATTGAATACTGAATGGCCTCAAAATTAGCAATAAAGGTTTAAGACCATGCTATATTTCACTGAAACAATGGAAAGTTACATGAACTATTCCTCAAATGTAAAGCTGAAATACTCTGTTAAAAAGAAAAGAAAAAAGAAAAGAAAAGAAAAGAAAAGAAAAGAAAAGAAAAGAAAAGAAAAGAAAAGAAAAGAAAAGAAAAGAAAAGAAAAGAAAAGAAAAGAAAAGAAAAGAAAAACGGGGGAAAAAAGTGAGATAAGTTTTTCTATCTGGAAAAGATCACAGCATCTCCTAGGCTACAGCCTCACCACTTCAAGTCAAGGGATATAAAAGAAGTCACACGTGAATTAATGCATATCTTCTTCCTCCAAAAAAAACCCAAAACCCAGAAACAAAGGAAAAAAACCTAGCTCATTTATTTTGCTCACATTCATGCAAACATGGTAACTGTAATGACTGACCTAAAGTTTATCTGTTTGTCTTACAACACCAAGTGTTGGTGAAAGGTCTTTTCTTGTTTGAAATCCTCACATTGTGACTGTGGCTAATGCTGTTTTCTAAATTTTAGAATAGCACTGGTAAAGTATGGACTAAACTGAGAATGATCAATTAAAGCAAGACATGAAAAATGCCCCCAATACAAACTCACCTAGATAGCATGCTAAAACACAGACCTTAGCAATTACACTTTTAAACCAAACCAAGTCACTACTCCCCACATTTTAAGGAGGTTTACACAAAAGAATCAGTTACATTTCCTTATTGCACAGATTCTTCTTATGTGTTAGAAGTATTGCCATGAAGAGGAAAAAAAAAACACAAAAGAAACCCCACCCTATTACCATTTTAGGGAAATTCCTGTGTTTGGGAGCTCTGCTGCTGCAGACTGAGGTTACCCTGGTTAATGTTTTACCACTAGAAAATGTCTCCCACTTGCTATTTAATTGCAATTCACTCTGCAAGATTTGGCTGGCTCCTGATTTTGTGTTGGAGTGGTTGGTGCTGTTGGAGTCCTGTTTAATCCAGCCCTGCAAGATGAAAAGACATGTGCAGCCTGTCAGCTTCCACAAAAATTAGTCTTTTGGCTAAATAACGTTCAGCAAAATAGAAAAAAAACCCTACCAGATTTTACTATATTGGAATAAAGAGCTTTAAGAAACTGGTTACTCTTATTCGAAGACAAGTATGGATGAATGATACGATTTTTATTTTTGTTGTTTTCCACCTCTCTGCGTGTCCTTCCATGCTGACTTTCCAGAGCTAGGATGAGTCTTCAGGCAAATCCTGTCCTCTGGTTTGTGTTTGCCATCCTGACCTGGGATGAAACTGCTTCCTCATTTCTCCCTCATTGAAAGGTCTTCATCAGCGTAAACCCAGTTTTGGGTGCTGTGCATCACCCAGCCCTGTTCCTTATGCTAGTGAAGATTTATCTTCTTTTTTGCCACATTCAGGATGCTTTTGGAATATCCTACTGAGGTGAATGGGCATTGCTGATCTGATTGTTTTGTTGATTACAAACACAGAAAAGATGGAAAAAGCCAAAACAAATTTGTACAGATTTTACAGCTGGATCAGGAGACCTCTCTGTTTAGCCTGCCAGCAATGGAGAATGTGCAACAACAAGGTTATATAAAACCTAATCATATTGGAATTTCATTATCCCTAACGTTTCCCTGCTGACTCACTTTTTTTTTTAATCTGACCTCTAGCTACGTTTCTCAACTGTGGTCAACAACAGCCACACTGCTGTGCTCTGCCGATTGCTGAGCAAAAAGTCTTCACCTCCCCACACTGCCTCGCTGCTGTCCCCATTTCTTGATGGTCAGGTTTCACTTTGGAGATACAGGGTTACTACCTGCTATCAGGTCCTTCCTGCTGAGAAAACATCCTATGAAAGAGAGGGGCCAAACACTCATACCTCTTATTCCTCATCTACCCACTCATCTACCTTCATTTTCTCTTCTCCTTGCATAAGCACAGAAGCATTTTGTATGCCTTTAAAATAAATGGCCAGTGAGTCAATAAAGCCGTGATATTATACCACAGACTTTCTTTTTAAAATGCCTTACTACTACGTAAAAAGACAAAAAATTCTTTCCCTTTAATGATGACAGCAGGATTGACAAAACTGGTAAAAGGCACGGAAGAGGATGGTGTGGAAGGACAAAGTAATTTAGAAAAAGATGTGTTGCCTGCAATTTAATATTGTGTTGTTGTTTATGGTCTCTATGGCAAAGCAGATGCTGCAAGACACCTAACAGAGGTATAATGAGCAAGTCTCTTGATACACAAATTATGGGATTTTGCCACAATCTTGAAGAAGTCAAAGGAGAAAAAAAAGCCTGAAGCTGGGAAGGGTGTAATTAATTAAGGAACACAATGGAGGAGTAATTTCAGGGAAGTGCATGGGGAAGGCAGGCAGACAGATGGGAAGAGTGATGCTCTCCATCGCACAAAACAAAGGAGAAGGAAGTTTAAGAATAAAAGTATTTTATTTTTAAACCTAATTCAATGAAGCAAGGGGTGGAAGGAAATATGAATCCTCACAACCAACTTGGTATGTGCTCTAACTGGAGATTCCTCTTGATAAAAACAAACAGTAAGAGAAGGCTGCTTGAGAGGCAGCCTTGGGGACCCTGGAGAAACACAACCCAGCTCCACTGCCTGGAGTAAACTCAGAGGCACTCCTCAAACACCAGCAGGGCAAGACACAGGCTGGAGACCTCCAGAGGAAACCAGCCTTTAGGTGCAGAGGAGTTGGAAGTGTCCACTGTCCAGAGAGGTGATATGAACACCACTGAGATCTTCTTGCTAAGTTAAATCCAGAATTTAAAAAAATAAAAATCTTTTCTGCATTTCCAATTTTTCAGCCAGGCATCTAGTTGCATGCTTTAATAGATTAAGCTTTTTTATTGCCATCCCGTAACTTTGTCTGGTATAAAAAGGGGCCTCCATGGAAATGGGCAGACACAGGACAAACCTAACCGCAGGGTGAGGGCACACAGCCCTGCAGAAACTGCCACCCCAAACACGAATTTGGGACTTTTACCAGCTGGGACCATCATTTTCCTCATCCCACTGTGAAGACTCATTTGAAGGTAACAGATTATCCCTAAGTAAGTATGAACCACTGCCCCTTCTGCAAGCAGAAGTCAGCAGGTGGAGAACTTTTGACTCCTGGAGCACTGGCGACCAGCACACCATCCTGCTGTCAGCAGCACTGCTGCTATTTCAACCTAAGCATAGTTTGCCTCCTCCTGTTTCCTCATCCCACAGCCATACAGTCACAACTGCCTGAATGCAACAGAAAGAGTTAGGAAGTAACTGGTACTAAGAAGTGGTAGAATGGTTTAAATTATGCTACAGTATACTTCAGTGTTTACTCTGTCTCCCTGCACAACATAGTCGGTCCCTACTTTTAATTCTTAGAAGAATACTTGTCTTGTTTTTTTTTTAAATGGATTTATAATATTTACATCATCTTTCAAAGAACCTTTGTGACAAGAAGGTATGCTTCCACTTAAAAACCTCCCTTTTTCTAATGCTAATAGCCACGCTACCACTCTTTAATAAGTGTCACTAACCACAACAGAAGGACTGTCCAAATAATGCAAAATCAAACTAGATGAATATGAAAAACCTCCTGTCCCATATCCAAACTCTATACAGGAAGTTTCAGATTTGTCTGTTTAAAACCCTACTTGGGTCTTTTAGATGACAGAATAGCAAACATGAACAAAATCACACCGATTTTGGTGGTTTGTTCAACAAAATTTACTTTAAAAAGTCTTCCCATTGCATATACTCTTGAACTTCAATGTGACTTAACAAGCTGTCTAGAGGGAGTAACAAGAAAACTACAGACTGATATTTTTCTTGTTTATCTTTTTCTGTTTACAGCTAAGATTATTTCCTCATTAGTTTCACAATAAATGACTTCACATTTTTCACTACTTTCAATTATGCCATAAGCCAGGTTTCTTTTACACAGAAACAGAGCAAAACTTTAAAACAAAAAAATTAAAAAATTAAAAAACTCACAACCGAATTCACTAATGATAATTTATACCTGAAGTTACATATGTGATTGAAATGTTCATAGCAAATAGTTTGCAGTCAGAAATGGGTGGTCTTTCTGTCTGTTTGTTCACAGAGAACTAACTTATAAACGTGTATTTGAAATTGTTTAATAAACACTTTTTCTGAACAAATTTATGAAGAATCTGAAGATGAACTGCCTGTTGTCAATACCAACTTGATTCCCTTTTCATTATTCATACTGTTACACTGTTCACTGAAAAGAGACTTATTTATATCTATCTTATCTATAAAGAAAGATGCTCTTACTGATGATTAAATAATAAAGACTTGAGGACATAAGAAATAAAGCCAAGTAACTCTACAGATATATTAAATGCAAAAGTAGTCTGTATATAAATAAAAGAATATTAATTTCTTGAATTCCTACTTATATATTTCATATATATGTACTAATATTGACCATAGGACCTCCTCTGTTTTTATCTTGACTTACTTCCTATGCTAAGTTATGAAAACTGGATTTGAAATGACTCGTTGCACTGTTATTTCATTGTTATTTCAAAGGCAAAACCTTTAAAGCATTTCCCGAGTTTAATGGAAAAAAATATATGCAGAGAATTAAATTGTCAGTGTTTTTTAAAAAAATCTGAAAAAAATCATAAAAAAATTAGATAGCATCATAACACAAAGCATTGTAGATAGTTGCACCACTGAAGATTAGTAGAAGCCAGGACCCCCCAGTCACTGATACTAGGCCAGTGCTTTAGCCGCTCCATCACGGTAAAAATTCAGCCTGGGTCAGGCAGGAGCACATTTCTGTCACATTAGCCAGAGCACACACTATGAGATTACCCGCTCTATACCAGTTCCAAAAATGAAAGATGCTACCTGATCTGGCCTGAAATCTGCTTGAGATGTTACCCCTTCAAATATTTGCTAGTAAACTTGCATTGGTATGTTACTTCTTGATACCTCTGTGGTAGTTTTTGGTCTCCCTGCTGTTACATCGACTCCATGACCAAAGTAATGGTTCAGGAGAAGGTAGGTAATGCGTGATCCAACAGCCAGAAGCTGAAAACAGCAAAATTGAGTCGTGAAACTAGACACAGATTTTCATCAGTGAGTATAGCTAACCACTATAACAATCATGCCAAATAGTGTGCTGACCATTCCTCTACAAAAATGGAAGTCTGATGTCTTTTAAAGCATATACAGACATATGCAGTATCTTTACTGATTTCTTTGTTTTGTTGGGGTTTTTATCCCCCTCCTTCAGGGACATAATTTTTTACAGTAAATATTCGAGCCTACTGACAAGAAGTTTGCTGTCCACATTAACCTTTTGTGTTCATCTTGGAAGTCATCTAAGGCAATCCATAGGCCACAGGCTGAAACCTACTTCTCTAATTTATACACAAGTACTGTATTTGATCAGCTAATTACTGCATGGAACTTAATTACCCATATTAAGCCTGAAGTCAGATGACATGCTCAAGCAGTCCCCTGCTTGCCACTAAATCTGAATAAAAGAATCAAAAAAATTAAAGAATCCCATGAGTTCCAGAAGAGTGAGTCCCAGCTGCGTATCTTCTCCTAGCCATTTAATACAATTGGTATGTCTCCAGCAGTAAGGTTTCCAACTTTTGGTGGTAAGTAATAAACTCAGTTTTATTTGCTGGCAGTTTTTCAGGCTATATTTCTCCTTTTCTCCCTCTGTCCTAAACAGCTCCTCTTTCCTCGTTTATGCCTGACACATACATTGTAATCACATGCCTTTAATCACTCCCTAGCTCAACTACTGAGCTCTTTAATTGCTCCTACGAATCAATCCTTCAAGCTTTCTTCATTTCTTCCCTGAACTCATTAGTTTGCCAAAAGTTTTCAGGCCAAGACATGCCCAGCTAAGAGCTCCCATTCCAAATCTGTCTCAGTGTTGGTAAAAAATGCAGTTAATTTTGGGTTTGGACAAAGAGCTGTAGATGAAAATTCTCTGAAACACAGGAAAGGTAGATTCCCTCTTTTTTGAGCTCTCACCAGTAATTACGGTGATGACCCTTGCAACATGTGTGGTAAACAGCTGCAGAAAGCAGCCTTGTAACAAAAAGGGAAAGAACTCAACTTCTTAAAATAAAGAAGGGATCAAATTTTGCTTGCACTTACATGAAGGATAACTGCAAACTTCAGAACACTGTTTGGTGCTACTTACTGAACTCAGGTCTTTTCCTGGCAGAAGCAGTCCAGCACCACAGCAAAGAAGTTATTCCAACAGTCAAACATGAACAGCTTTCAAAAATGTCTCTCTTGCTGATGGAAAGATGGTTTATAAAAAAAGTTTAAAATCAAGAATATATATAAACTTGTCTCTGGCAGAATGTTAAAAAAAAAAAAAAGGTAATTTTTCAATATTTTTATTTGGGGAAAACAAAAGCAACATAAGAAATTAAGCTGACTGAATTAAAAGATTGAAACCAGATCTAAGTTCTTGTTATTGCCACTAGACATGGCACATGCCAGGAAAAGGGCTCTGTTGTTTCTAAGCTTTTAATCACATAAAACACACCTTTCCTGGTCAATAATGTATACTGCATTAACTATAGATAATCGACTAATAGACACCTCACTTAAGAATATCCTGAGTCACTACTTAGGATTTGGAGCGGCTGATAAATGGAGATCCAATAACCAATTCTACTGCAAGTAAAAAAATCTTACTGTTCCTTTTCCTAGATATGAAGGGTGACAGAAACTGCAGCCACCCTCCCTGCTACAGACTCAAGTTGTTCAGCCTCCAGCTCCTCCAAGACACATGAAAATAGCTACACCTGATCCCCTACATATTTCAGAAGACAGCTCTGCTTCCTTCACTCCCTCCTGAGATGAGGAAAACAGACAGGTAGGTTGGGAGACCAATGTGAAAGCAGCCACAGTTTTGATGTCTGTGTGAAGAACAAACCCACACACTGTGTTGCTGTGATTTACAGCAGCTGAGGGTCTCCAAAATGTGGAGCACCCCTCCATACAGTAATTCATTTCAAAATATGTGTTGCTACCACACCAGGAACAGTTGTAAACTTGCAGAAAAAAGTCTTGCTAATATTTTCCCATCACAGTTACTACTGTACTGGTTTTAATCAGGCAGATGTTCATGCTGCCATTCAAACAGAACGATGGACAGAAAAGCCTAATGCCCATGTCACTATGTGACTAGACCCCACAGCAGTGGAGCTGTCCCTCAGACAGCATGCTCTCTGCTCTGCCATCCATACCTTTTGCTGCCTGGCAGGGTTGCAGGTGTGTAGAAGAACAGCTAGCCAGGCGGGATTTGCACAGCACACCACAGCAATGCTTCCTGCATCTGCAAATCCACTGCCAACAAGTCACGTCTGAACACTGAGCAAGATGTAGGACCTTGGACTAAAGTCACAGGCAAGAACTAACCTATCAGCAGAAAACATGGACAGCATCGTTTTGGAAAATGTTAAAAAACAAAAAAAATCCAAACAAAAACATTCAAAATTTTACTTTTTATTCTTCTAAAACTGAGAGATCTGAGCCTCCACTTCACATTGTTTCTGACCTAACAAGAAGACTCAGATGTATGCTCTTCATGATCCATTGAGATTGCTTAAGAAATGCTTACACAAAACTGCAAGAGTTATAAAACACGAGCAGCAAGCTTTCTCACTCGAATCAAACTGGCAAGTTCTCAAATTTCAATATGACACATTTATTGCAAACTTACAGTAATATCCATCTACCCAGTAGTGAGAATGCAAAACTTAAGAGTTTGTAACACTTCACTGAAATTTCACTTGCTGATTAACAAGACAAGCATCTCCAACTAGCAGTATGTCTGCTAGCCAAAGAAAAACCACCCTGACCTTGTAAGAAATAAGGCCTCCCCCACAGATCACCCATACCTGTAAACCCAGTCAGGAAAGGGCCTCAGAAAAAAGAAGATGTTCCACATGCATTGCAATTATTTTGCCCTTTAAAATTCATGGAAAAATAAAAATTGTTCATTAATACTTCTTTAAAGCCTGGAAAACTTATGTATGTCTGGATGACGCTCTTAGTCATATGGTTTAGTTTTAGGTAGTCCTGCGAGGGTCAGGGAGTTGGACTCAATGATCCTTATGGGTCCCTTCCAACTTGAGACATTCTGTGATGTGTGTTAACATGCGTATACACACACAAATATACGTGTAATAAGACACATGTGTGTATACAAAGTGTATGCACATACACATGCCAGCAACATGTCTTGCCACTACTGCTCACATTACGGACAACGCGACTGAAGACTGCTGCTTAGGGCTTACTTGGTTCTGCTTGTAGGACAAATGCCAAGCACAGCATCAAGGCTGTTATGCCACTCACCTCTTCCCCCTCTACAGATGACAAAAAGGGGTAGAGAGAAACTTGGAGAGATTTCCCTAAGTCTACTTAGCCACACCTGAGCTTCAGTCTTGACCTAGAACCGCACCCAGTGTCTTCACAGAGACCGACTTCCTATCGTTCCTACATCTGGGTAATTAATAGTCAGTGCATTAGTCCAATTAGTTTCAAATTAAATCTTTTAAAAACTCACTGAGAATTACAGTGACTAAGCCATGCTAATTAAATATTGAAGCAATAAGTGGCAATAAGCATCGGGAGAGGTTTTTTCATGCCCAAATCCCAATGCACAAAGGATTTAAGGGCATTTACCAGAACTCATTAATTGGATCTGTGAGCTTCTGCTTGACCCTTAATTTTTCTTTAACATATTTAGGCTGTGTAAAATATGTATAAATGCATGAGTATGTAAAGCACAGCTACTGAAAATGGCTTTATAAAGATTTCCTTAGAAAAAACAAACCAGTGAAACCTTTTCTAAAGTATCAAAAGAGCTTCATTGCTGTGTAGCTAATGTAGAAAAAAAAAAAATTTGACAATAGTAAAATACTATCTCAAAGCAATACAGAAACACTCTATTACCAGTGTGCACAATATATACTAAAAAAGCACTCCTCCAAAAATAGCACAGTAACTCTTCTCACAATAACCTGAATATATGCAATATTACGGTAGACCACAAGCATAGAGTGAGGAGTTCACATGATGAAAAATGAATCAGATGGGTAATTCGACAATAAGCAGAGAAACAGTGAGGATAAAAAACATCAGTAAAAGCCAAAGATAGGATGGAGGGGTTTTTTCCATAAATATTTATGGCATCAGTGATGATCATTACTCTGCCTGGCTACCCAGCAAAGGAAGAAGAATTAGATTGTGGTATCTTTTGCCATCACGTTAAGGGAAATCCTGTCCCAAAAGCAGAGCTCCAGGCGCTCTGCTCCCACCACCCTGTGCTCCTCAGGGCTCTGTACCACCAGCTGCCCCCTCCAGACCCTCAGGCAGAGGCTGGGCAAGAGGCAGCACACAGGGTAAGCAGCTCCATGCAAAGGTGCCCAAGCTGGTGTCAAGGGAGGAGGTAAGACAGGTATTGGGCGAAGAAAGCAGATGACTTCAGCTCCCACCACCATGTTTCTCTTCTCGGTGGCATTCATTCCTGTCTCACTCCTCTCACCCATTGACGACTTTCTCAGACATGCAGGAACCAGTTATCTTTGGGACCTTGAATTATGCTGGCTCAGCTTGGTAACATCCAAAAGTATTAAAGGAAACTAAGCACTTAATGACATAAGAGCCTTTTTTCAGGAAATCGAGCTAAAACACATCACAGCTTCATAACAACAGCTTTCAGCAACCCCCTCCCTCCCAACAACCACCACTGCAGCCCAGGTAGCATCAGTGCTATGTCATCACAGCTAAACCTCTGCCCAAACTTTAAAAGCTGTTCTGGACAAGAAAGGGGGCATGGTGATATCTGCCTGTCCCCAGAGATGGCACATCCACAGGTGGCTCAGGGAGCTTCCCTCAGTTACAGAGAAGTTGCAGGAGACGTTTCCTGCCCTTTAATCCAGGGCTCATTACAGTCAGTGAGGATACTGCCTTTAAAATCACTGCGAGCAGGACTTGCCACCTGTCTTGCTTCCCCTTACTCTGCATTGCACCAGCGTAATCGTTCTGGGAGAGAAGAGCGAGCTGCAGCAGTTAAATACTTAGGGCAGACCGACTGAGCTGGTTACGCAGTTCAAGGCAGCTTGGAGGCTTTGTTAGAAATCAACAAGGAAAGATACGCTAAGGAAGTAAACAAAGAGGAAGCATAATATTAATCATATTGCTTCCTTTTTCTCATTACAAGCTCAATTTTCAAAAAACTAGAATTGCAAATATGTGCCCAACTCATTGATCTTCAATAGGAAAAAGACAATAACCAATACTCAGGCCTTTGAAAGTTTATCTTGCACAAAGTTATTTAAACAAAGGTGATACTCGGCCCTAAGCAGATAAAAAGGTCCAGGTAAGCAACAGGGATGCTATATTCCATTATCTGAGAGTCTCAGCCAGCAGTCTGAATATTTAAAGCACTGCTGCAAGAACAAGATAAAACACTGACATACGGTCTTCATGGAGTATCATCTTGAAAACGAGCTCAACTATAATCCCTCAAGTCTGTGTCCTTTGCAGAGCAGGTTGTGACACACATCTCGCACAAAAACTAATGAAGCAGTGCTTTGATTCTGCTTTTTATTGCCCATCTTCACAAACATGATGAGTTCAAAGCCTATGTTGAACATCAATATTTTCATCTGGCCCTGCACTTTAGAATGACTTCATATCGTTGAGCTATTTTTTGCCCTAAATGATGCTCTGATTGGTTGCAATTTATTACTTATGAGTAAAATTGCAGCTGACCATTAAAAATGCATTTGTGGTATCCTTCAGCGTCTCCAGGGTCAGCTGAAATAAAAACACCCCTGCCAAGTGATTTCACAGCCCGCTGTCTGAGCAGCAAGAACGTCTTTTAATGTTTTAAAAACATTCCCCATCTTTCTGAAATTAACCATTCTCAACAAAAATAACTTGACTGAAAAACATCACAGAAAAAAATGGGGAGGGAGAGGGGAAGCTGAGCAGGTATGTAAGGAGATGCTGGAGGTAAGCACTTCTCTGCACAGCTCATCTGCTGGGGTCTTTCAAGGCTTTGACTCCAGTAATTCCCCCAAGATTTTCTGAAGGTAAATACAAACCATCCTGATCAGGAATTTCCCATCTTCCATGTTCATTACAGCTACCCAGCCTCCTAAAACTAGGGTCCAGTTTCTGGCTCTGCTCCAGACTGTCTTTGCCACCTCTGCATTTCAGCCACCAGCTGTGAAGCCTCCTCCTGGCAGCTGGCTCAGGCCAGCGACAAGCTCAGGGTGGGCATCTACCAACCACCCAGCATCATGGGCCCTGCTTACAGTGGTGGCCTCCAGGCACAAGCAAAACTAATTACGACCATACGAGAGTTTCCATCCCACTTTCATAACCCTGCAAGCATAGCTCTTGGGTTGGTTTTCTGCCTTTTAAAATAAGCCGGTATTTCTCTGGCATAAATAGAGATAAAAAGGAATCATGTAAGGGTTTGTGCAGTTCCAAAGCCAGGGATAATTGCAAAACACAAGCCTTACCTCACCAGTGTTTGCTTTACTGCGCATTTTGCAACTGTGGCCACAGACAAATTGGTGCCTGCTATCTACATTAAGTTATGATTTCTCCTCTTACTTGCTGTATAAATTCTCCTCCTCCTTTTTAAACAATACATCAACTAAAGTCAACCTATTCTTTTTGCAAACTTTTATGTTTACATTTGCATGTCCATGACATTAACTACTTCACAGCTAGTAGATACCTGGGACTCTGAGAAGAATTTGGGTATTGTTCCATTCCACTTTTTCTCACCGAGCTATATTATGACTAAAAATTACTGATTTCAATTAAGCCCTTCTTCATTATTATTCAGCAGAATTTATATTTAAACTCCTTTTCCCCCCCAAAACTGTTAGTATGCTTCAATAACTAACTTTAAGGATACTCCCTTGCCAGAAACGCAACTGCAGGGCTTTGTGGTTATTTCTGAGTGTTGTCAGATTAAACTTAATATTAAATTAAAAGCTGTTTCACAATGTCAAAAAGAATGTTCTGTATAATAATCTGCCTTCTGATAGTAATTTTGTATAATTAATGCCACCTTTTCATGCAATCTTTTGTGTTCTGAAGTTTATTCTATACTCCCACATGGAAAATGAGATCATTCAGCATGTGGAGGCATTTACAGAATACAGCTCACTACTACCCATTGAATCAATAAAATACTGAAAGGAAGGGAAAATTATTTTAACATATCAACAAATTTTTCCCTTTAAGCACTATTAGCGTTTTCATTCAAAAGACAGCAAAGGGGATGATAGTAGCTAATGTTAGAGATCGCCACCCTTGATGGGTGCTGCCCCATCCCCACATCAGGACACCAAAAGTTTCTGCTGGAGGTTGTCTCCATCTTTCATTACATATGAGCTTGTTACAGCACTCAGTGGCAAGCAAGGGGGCAGGTTCACCCCCCAAACTACCAGCCACGTCAACATACCCACTCTCTATCCAGCTTCTCCTCACTAAATCCATCAGTGGAAGACAATCCACACCACACCAAAGGACAAACACAAATCTACCCAAATCCAGGCAAAACATTTTAAAGCCATGCAGGGCAGCTGCATCCACAGTACTCGGCATGAGCCCCAGACAGCTCACAAGTAGGACAGAAGACCTGATGCTGCCTCCTGATTCCCTATCATGCAGGCACAAGGTACATCATAGCACGCCCCACCCTCTCCACCCTCCCCACTTTGCTCCACACTTTTCCTTGCAGAAACCACACTATGCTACAGATCTAGATAACGGTCACTGGCTGCAATGGTAAAAATCTCCAGTTAATCATCTCCTATTTTTAGTTTTAGAATATTAGATTGTTTTAAAGTCACTTGCCTTAAACCTGGCAGCAATTAAAACCTGTTAAAGCTTTAGCAAGATCAGAGTTGGAAGATTTTTGAATTCTCTACATTTACATGTTTTATGTTTCAGACACATAGCTAAACTGCTTGAGAAATATCCTCAGAGAAAGTCCGATTAATTTTGTCCCACGCTGTTTCTCTTCTTTCCAAACAGAAAAATGGCATTTTTCCTCCTTCCCCTAATTTACCAGGCAGCACCACAGAAACTGTGCAACAGCCAGATTCTGGTCTATCACAGACAGGTGCAACTCTGAAATCCCTAGAGTTGCTTAGGGGTTACACAGTGCAGTGAGTCTATGGGCCAGGTCAGTTCTTGTGCACATCAGTTTGCATCTCCAAAACTGAGGGTTCCTTCAGTTTTAAAAGCACCACCCAGCAGAACTCATAACACCTTTTCTGTACATTAAAGATCTGCTGGTGATTCAAAGCTGATGATCAGTAATAGCAGACAAGGTTTTCAAAGACCAAAATACACATCTCTATTCTAGGAGAGAAGAAACTGGATTCTCAGTAGCAAGAAATAAATGCAAAACTAGAATAAAATGAAATTACCATCTTGAAAATAGTTAGAAAGCAAGTTTGCCGAAAGTAGCAGAACATTTCCTGTTGAAATGATTCCTACTTAAAGAATTTTCCTCCTGGTATTTGTTTCCTCTTGTATTCTTCTCTCTCCACATCCTCCTTGGGGACTATGGGACCTGATGACATCCAGCTCGGCAGAGACAGGGGATGGGATTCCCAACACTGTGTTCAGAAGGAGATAAGGAGAAAGCATAGGAAACTGCTTTTACTCTTGAGAGAATCTGGTTTATCCAGACATCTCATTAGTGTGGTGACTGGAAATCCAGGAGAGACCTGTCCAAAGGTAGCAGTGCATCATACTTTCTTTTACAGGTCCACCAGCCCACAGGTTTTACAAGCACAAACCAGGACGTACGGTTTACACAACTTTTCCCATGCAGAGGCATGTAAAGAAGACAATACAATCTACAAAGGGGTCAGAGGACGTATCGTGGTCAGCTCAAATCCCCCACAGAGTGCAAAGATGCCAACATCTTCTCCTCCCCCTTTGAAATGCAGCACTGCTACAAGAGTCAGCTGCCATAACTACTTTTTTTAGCAATGCAGAACCTGACGCATGCAGAATAGGAGTTACGCTATTACTTCAAGGAGGACAGCATACAGGTGACATGGAGAAGAAAGCCAAGGGAGGCTTTCAACAGCTAAAAAAAAGATTATTACATTTTACACAGTTCCTTTTTGTTCTTCCAAACAACCCCAAGCACAGTGACACTGTTCAACCAGCAAGCCTATCCTCCCTCCATGGTGCCAAAGGACCTGGCTAAATACAAAATAAAAAGCAGTCTGAGTGTGATTTTTTTTTTCTTTTTTTTTTTTTTTTTTTTTTTATCACATGCCAAGTATGACACCAGCCTTGTGCACAGGAAGCATCTGGACACACTGGAAAGAATTTCCTGACTCGTTGCGAGTGACAAGCTCAGCTAACAGCTTCTTTCCATCAGCTACAGAAGAGCAAATTGCTCCTGTTCTGCTTCCCTTCGAAGAAAAGGGGAAAAAACCCTCAGTATTCTACCTAAAACAAACAAAGCCCAAAAAGCCAGTAAAATGGATTCAGAGGGTTTTTTGTTTTGGTTTGTAAACATGGACTTCCACAATACCAGGATTTAGCCTGAGCTTGGAAAGCAAATCTCTATTAGAATGCCGAAGGAGTAAGGTATTCTACTTATCTTCCAAAATAAAACTCCTTAAAAGGTTATTGAGCAAGAACAAACAAAAGACCAGGTAAAGAAAACACAGCATTTTACCAGCTTGAGGAAAAAATACGCAATTTAATCTTTAATAAGCTTTCCCCACAAAGCAAAGTCCATCTGTCTAAATTTCTTTTAAATGGCACTGGCTTTGACAAATAAATCCACAGCAAGTAGATGATAAAAAACCCCTCAGTTTTCTCAGCCTTCAGGACCTTAAGGTCTTTAGTAATGCCAAGAATATCTGACCATATAAGATGATTTTTTCTCCCTTACACCCAGAATTTCATTAGTTTCCCGCAAAGTATTTTTATTACCCTCAGTCCTTCCAAAGTAAGTTAAAAAAGAAGAAACCAAAAATAGCAGTTGTTAGAGAAGTAACACAAGGACCCACCTGAATCCTCTTAAGTGAGGGAAAAAAATGCAAGAAGAAAGAGGTAAGAGGCTCAGTGGGAAAACATGAGTAGACAGAGGTGGCTGAAAACAACTGGTAAGGTTTAAGAAACAAATATGGATAGTAATGACCTGTAAAAAATGTGATCATAACCATTCCAATATATGAAGAAGGAGGGAAGTGCAAAAATTAAAAGCTTCCTCTCTTGGGCTGGGGGAGTATCCTGAAAAGCTGAAATATCCATTGTGGGTTTTTTTTTTAATTACTTGAGCTTTTCATTCCTGGCAAAACTGAGCCTGGAGCAAATATTTTCCTGCTAGAAGCAGTTCCCCAGGAGATTATTTTCGTCCCACACGAGCCCTGGCTCTGGCATGCTCCACCTGAACCCCTAGCAGCTCTGGACCAGCTGGCTGCAGCCTGATGTCATCTTCCCTCTGGTGATGCCATCTTCCTTCTCCACCAGTGCACAGAGAGGGCTCTGACGAGGTGCCCACCTGAGCCTGGCCTCAGATGACGCTCACCACGTAGCTCTCAAGTGGCTAAGAGCACTCAACCCTTTCTATCCCAGTCCTGCAGCTGCAAAGCTCCCCATGGGTCAACAGGTAGAGAGAAATGTTTCAGTCAAGAAAATTGGACCTTCTTCTAGAGCTCTTCAGGCCCATGTGCCATCCTGCCCAACTACACAGCGGTACCCATGCTGTCCAGCCAAAGCACTAGGACTGCACCTGGCATCTCAGTGAAGCCCTAAACTCCACCCAGAGGAGCACAAACCACCCTTGAGCATCGTCTGCCATAACCAAAGGCCGAACTCTGATCTCAGGCAGGTTGACATGACCAACTTCCTATACCACATCTCAGCCCAGAGGGTTACTAACGTCATGAGGTAAAGTCCAGACTTCTGGCATAAAACTACAACCTCTTGCTGGGAGTAAAGCTCCAATCCACCTAGTTGCTACTATCCACCTACGTGCTACTTTACCCCTGCCAGACTTAGATCCCAGCACACAGAGCTCTTCAGGGGGGTATTAAGTGAGCCAGCAGAGGCCACAGAGTATAAGCAGCTGTGAAATGGTGTATCCACCAGCTGAGCGAGTGAGCAGCTGATGATCAGAAATACAATTACTCTCCCTGAAGTAACTGTGGATGGTCCCACCATCTATAAGAGTATGTAATAGCTTCTGGATTCCTATTAAACTTTGCTCCTCGTGATTTCTGCGGGATGAGTTTCACAGGTTATATATAATGTAAAAACGGGGAAAAGAAAAAAAAAAATTCCTTTCAGCATGCTTATTACTCACTGATCCTCCACTTCACCAAGAGACCCCAGTTCTTGAACAGTAAAGCGAGGGTGAGCCAAACAGTCTCATTCATTTCCTCTGACGTACAGAATAGGAAACAGAAGAAATGCTGACTAAAGTCACCTTCAGAGATTTTTAAACCAGTTAATGATGCCATAAAAAAACTCAAATACCTGTCCCTGTGATACTCATTCAAGGAAATTTTTCCATTAATTCCACCCTTTGTTTCCTCGTTCAGCTGTACAAATGAAGCTAATTTGTAAATGCTTGAAGTTCTGGGCAAGTGCACATTTTCTGCCAGCTTCACAGGCTCAAGGAAAGTGCACATACACAGGTCACAGTGTTTCAAAGGTCCTATGCAAAAAAAATCCCTGCCCTCTGCCAGAGCCATGCCGTGTTCCTGGCTCCTGCTTCCCAGCACTGAAGACATTTCCCAGAGCAGACAAGACCACAGAGCAGGTTTGTGGTCTTATGGAAAACAAAAGCTATTGCACTAGAGATGACTGAGAAACCAGCTCTTTCAGGCTACCCCAGGAGAGGCAGAAAGGTAAAAAACATGCATGTTCTTCATGAGATGCCACTGTCCTGAAAGAAATACTTTGTCTGTCCCAAACGGTTTCCCATGCATCTGCTTGAGAAACAAAACAAAACAAAACAAAGAAAAATGTGACACTGAAGTCTGATTTCAAAACTGATTCTGTAAAACAGAAAAGTGGTATTAAATTTCAGTGTACGCACAACTCTGGTGTTTAGAAGAACACTTTTCTTATCACGCTGTCCTTTACACCTGGCCAACACTTCAAATACTTAAACAGATACTTTTTAACAACTCCCTGATTTCCAAAAAGGCTCCAAGCTCTTTATGTTACTGAAAAAAAAAAAAAAAAGAAGATTAAGGTACTTAAAGGGTTTCTTGAGTGGAGAGAAGGAAAACAATAAGAAAATGAAATTTTAATTCAGCCTTCCTTTTCACAATATTTTTTTTTTTTAACAGACACAGACTCTTCCTATTTTTTGTTTTCTTGTCTTCAAACAGGGTGAATGAAGCTGTATTGCCTCCAGATGATCATGACTTTGAAATGACAGCACAAAACCAAACACACCTGGAATAAAAGTGTTTAGCAAATCTTCACACCGTCTTGCAGCTTCTTCTCCCTGTTTCCTCCCGAAACCCGTTATCGTGTGCCCACTCCCCAACCCCTGCCCCAATAAACTTCTAATGTGTCTCCTCCAGAGGCCTCCACCAGCAAGGTCAGCTGCAAAATAACTGAGACAGCTGCTCAGAATTCACTGGCACCACACCAGAGAGGCAAGACTGCAACAAACTCTGCCCAGCAGACTTAATCGACCACTCCTGCTCAGTGTGGTGCACTCCTTCCACCCCTAAAGACTCATATTGTTTCACAGAGCCTTGGAGTTGTGATATTTTCCCATCCTTTGTTTTTACATTGCAGTGTACACCCATTCCTCACTGAGATTGCAGTGACACCTGATCCAGTTTGCCCTGAATGTTAACTGTGTGCGTTTCCACTTAAAGATGATGTCTGCACCATTCTTTTAAAACATGTAGGAGACCAGATAAACAAAACCCACTAAGGCTACAACATTGAACTTCCAGGATATTGATGCTAGTCTGCAGAGAGAGTATCTTACCTAAGCAGACTTAAAAACAAAACAAAACAAAACAAAAAGCCAAATAATCCCCCTGCCAAAACCAAACAAACCAATCCCTCAGCAGCTTCAAAAAGGCATATTTACTTATATTCTTTTTTGGTCCTGAGCTGCACAAAAAAGGAAAATCTGAAAAACTTGAGCGCAAATCAAAGAATTTCCCTTGCTTTCATTCAAAATTCTAAGAAAAATAGCTATCAATTCATCATATCTTATCAATGCACTCTCTATATTGGATTACAGTTTGCAGGAAACGTTTGGGGTGTTCTCCTTGGACATTATAGATTACATTAGGAAAAACAGCTGAAGTATGACTACCTGATACCAACTGGCAACCAGTTCACAGCCATGTCCCTTAGGAATCAAACCAGTAGGACCAGACATTTAATGCATTTAAGCATATATTTAAATAAAAGGGCTAAAGGTATCTTGTGCTGCATGATCAAAGTTTTGAGGAGTAGCTGACAGGCCAAGGAGCACCAGCTTTTCTGGTCGACTCTGTCAACTGCCAGGAACATGCTGTCCATGAGAAAAAGTCCAAACATTTATTTTATGATAGATTTAAAAAGACTGGATAAACTTGCATTCCAGATTTATTTCTTCTTTTAGCAAAGGGCACTCTCACATCTTATTTTCTTAAAGCACAACATTTAAGCATATATCTAAGTGTTTTGCTGAGAAGTTGTCTGCTTGGCAGACCATTTATGGTTTCTAGGAACAGAGTGATGAACCTGATTGTAAAAACTCTCTGACCCATGAATAATCCTTATTCATGTGAAAATAAACCAAAATAATGATTACTCATCTAGTGGTGTACAGAAGACTCCAGATTAGATAATTTTATGCGTCGGGCAAGAACCCTGAGCACTGGCTGGGACAGAAAACTTGCAGGTCAGACAGACAGATAACTTCCTTCTGGTAGGTCCAAGCTCCAGGCACAGCTCAGCCTGGCCACCCCCGGGAGACTGCCAGTCCCGAAGCAATGCTGAACACCTCAGCTCCTGGGAAGCGTTACGGAATTGAGTAATTGCCAACAAATGTCAGAGCGATGCTAGGGACCAGGACGCTGCTTCTCATAACAGGACCACAGGAGAAGCACAGAGCCCATGCTTCTCCTCTGCTGTACGTATGTGCGGCTGTCTGAGGCTGTAGGGAGATGGTATGGGTGACAATCACAGTGGCATGTTTTTGAACACTAATTTACAGCTCCTTTTTCATCAAATGGAGGCACAATGTGACATCATTCCTCTGGAGAGAGGAAAAAAATTATCAAAAAAATGAATCCAGGAAAGAATAAAAAATGTTGATCAGAACTGCTCAGTATCTGTGAATAATCAGCCCATACATTCTTGAGCACTTAAAATACTACATTTATCACTTTTGTTTATCCCTGTGAATGAAGCAGCAAGAGCCCCAAAAGAAGTCTGTTGAGCTGAAATGCCCTAAAAGACGACCAGGACAAGCAGTCTCTGACTGCCAAAGCTTTGGGGTCAGGAAGGTGCACCAGGCGGCATGGCGCTCCCCAGACCGAGCTTCATGGCTGGGTCACAAACTGACAGCTGTCCTCTGCTCAAGGGAACCACATGTGTGGGGGGACTAACACGAATCTCTTACCAACTCCAAATCTGAGTGTGGGTTTCCATATATTCAGATGTTTGAGGCATATACGTCTGAGCACCTCAAAGCAGCTTTCCCACCAGCAAACCCCACAGCAGTGGCAACTGTCTGACAGAAGTAGTAGTGAAGTCTTCACTGTAGAAAGCCTCCCCATTGCAGCAAGTCTCCTGAGTAGTGCTTATGGTATCTCAGCACTGGGCTACAGCAGTGTTACTTTAAATAGTAAGATTTGAAATGTTAACTTTGCACAGAAAACAGGGACAGGCCTTTGAAATATGTTAAAACCAAACAACTGGGCAGCATTTGGCCAAACTGACTAGATGAATATCTCTTTCCTTAAAGCTTTATAGAGGTTTAAAAGAACAAAAATCATCAAAAATTCCTTCTCTATATATACAAATATATGTATAAAATGAAACATACTTTACTCAATATATATATATAAATTTGTAATGTATATACAATCATGCTTATCACTATAAAGTACTGTGCAGGACAGAATATTACTTTTCCATATGGGGTATGCATTACATCTGGACAGAGCAGTCACACACACCTGAGCCTCCAGCTCAGTCTGCACACCCCACTTGGGAATTTACATAATCCTCAGAGTTGCAAAACACACAGTAAATAATGCAATTCAAGTTATGATGGCACCAAATACCTGCTTGCCTCCTCACAAATGAGCCACACAGTTGCACTGGTCAGATCGTCCAGTCAAAAGAACAAGTTTTGAAGTTTTAAAGCATCACTCACTTCTGCCTCCAACATATCTTCACTTCCAAAACAATTCACATGTTTTTAACATTTACTAATCAACTCAGGGCACATGGACTGATTGTTTGGACTGACCACAAATCTACAAATCAGTGCATTACTTAGACTAAGCCTATAAAAGACTTTCAACATGGTTGTGCCAACACACCAGAGTATAGGCTCCAAATACTTCTCAGATCAGTTTAACAGACTTTAGAAGTATTTTGGAATAAAACCATTTTTTTCATTTCCTCCTTCATTTACTAGAGGATATCACGCAGTCTCTGATGTGCGTGTCAGTATTACGTGAGGGTAAACAATGAAATCAAAGTAGACATAAAAGCAGTATAAACATGAACCCTACGTCATATAACTGGATATGGTTAACTTCCAGGTTTGTTGTGAAATGGTGATATCTATTCCACACAATACAGCACGATTAAAAACACACCAATTTCAGTTCTCTGCATCTTTACCTCAAAACTCGCTGTTCCAGTCCATCAAATGAGAAAGCTGCAAATGGCCAGCTCTAACCTTATCTAAGTATTAAGGCCCAAGGAGCTAAATTCCTTATGTTGCTATCCTTTCCTGACATCTTTTTATTACCGTGTAGCATATGAAGTTATTAAGTGTTGTGTGCATTACTTATCCTGTAAGCAAGTTGCCTGTCACACGCAGATTCACAAATACTGGGTCCGTGACTTTGCCTGTCCTCCTTTCTGGGGTAAATGCCAAAAAGGATTAAAGCTATCACCAGGAGTCCAGTTTACAGCAGGGGAAGCCCTACAGTTGTGTTGCAAGCGTAACAACAAGATTTACAAAGGTGGCTTGCAATGTTAGCCACCTGTCAGAAAGAGAGACAGATATTGCAAAGACCTGTTTTTCACTTGTACGAAAAGGCACTTCACTGGTATGGGGACCTTTGAACTTCCCTACAGATGCTGGAGTGACTAAAGGGCTTATGCAAGATCTCCAGGGATTAGATTATTAATGATGCTTATGATTTTGCATGAATTGGGTCACTAGGAATTAGAAGTGTTCAATCAGAATAGAAGAACCAAAATTGAACACATTTCTTGTCTTTTTCTTTCCTCGTTTCTTCTTACTCAGCTACACGTGTTCTGGTTTGCGCAGGCTGGACACCAGCTTCTTATCTTGCTCAAATGCTGGGGATAGAAATACTTACCTAGGAACAACGCAGTCTTACTGCAATCTTGTTAACCTTCTCTTCAAGCCAGATGTCATTCAAAGTTTGTGATTTGGTTATTGACCTATGGGATCTGCAAGCGCTGACAAGTCAACAGCTCTTCAGAGATTTTCCACGTCAACCTCAGAATGACTGTTTCACAATATTTTTCCCCATTTCAGCCCCAGGAAAGAAATCAACCTTCAGTACCAGCAGTTAATAACGCAAAAGTGAGTGGGTAAAAGAGAATCAAGCCTACATTTCAGAAACATAATTTTCCCATGCTCTCCACACTCAGTGTACTGACATGTCTCAAAGCATAAAAGGTGAATTTATACCTTTCAAAAAGCTTTCCGATTATGCCATCTGGGTATATGACAGATGTCAAGAATCTAGCATCAAACTTTTGAGACTGGGAAAAGACAGTTATGTGTAAATTAAGGAGACTTATAATACCAAGGTTATTTTAGTATAAGCTCATTCATTCGCCCAGGTTCTGTCAAGAGACAGTCTTGCCATTCGATCCACAGAAGTACAAGGATATACTCAATACCTTTAATGGAAACTCCCAAAGAGTATGTCTTACTTAATAATGTCTCAACCCCTATATTCTTTTCAGGTGTTATATTTCATACTTTTTTAATCTATTCAGCTGCTCTCTTTCGTATGTACTCTTTTCCTATTCACAATTATAAGTTTAAGAACATCAGATTTTTTTTACCAAATTTGCCTCTTCAAAAACCCCCAAACCCAACAATTTTCCACAAAACTGAAGGAAATTCAAACCAAAGTTATATACAGAGAGCTTCAGAAGCATGGGAACAGGAGGAAAACAAAAACAAGAACACCCCACAAAGGGATAAAACAAGTCACAAAAGTTAATTGAAGTATTCAATCTAAGAGTGTTTAGTCCACAGCTTCTGAAACAGGTCAATCTCCAAAGAAATGATCACAAGATACTACTAAGAGTCTTGATTGCTTCTTTCAGTATTTAATCATGATGGTACGTCAAGAAACACCATCTGGCTTTTGGTCCAGTTCAGTGCCAACTAGTCAAATTAGTTCTTTCTCACAGGTTAGATCTGGCTCCTGATTCAGCACCTGGACCTCAGAGCAGTATGGAGGTCCTCTTTTCACTCTTTTATAGAAGTTAAGAAAACTATTATTGTTGCAACTTCAGCATTAGGGAGAAGAGAAAACTCTAGCTAGTGATGAGATTTGTCTGTCCTGAAGCTCGAGGCACTAGTACATAAAAAAGACAGAACCAGTTAGGCAGTAGATAAGATCACAATTTGGATTCTGGAAACCAAGGTTCTCGTTCTGACACCATTTCAGTGTGACCTTCCAACAAAAATCACAGTTGTATCTTTACTTTTCCTCCCTGGCTTTTCCATCTTTATTTCTGGACTGCATTCCCCTAAAGACACGTAACTGGTATGTGAATACACAGAGTTTTGTGCAACCTTGAAACCTCATTAACAAGCCTCATACAAAGCACTCAAGTTGGTGCATGCTTAACCTAAAATCAAGTACAAAAGAGAAGGATGGACTCTCCCGCACCACCTGGAGCACAACGCTGCAAACCATGCAGAATGGGGATGGAACAGGGACAGCTGTTTCTAACTGTCTCTTAGCTACAAGTGGAGACTATGTTCTCCTCGTCAGCTTCAAGACACCACATGGATCTGCAAGTTTGTGTGAAGCCTGTGATACACAGAAGCAAATTTGGCATGGCAAGTATGCTAGAGGAGAAGTGAGCATCAAGACCTCAAGCGCTTAATTGCACATACATAGCTGAGCATTTGTTCCCAGTTAGACACTTCTGACTTTTTCCAGGAAAGAGGAATTTTTAATTTCTTTCTGAATACTGTTTTGACATAACCTGCAACTACCAGTGGTACACGTACCAGATTTCAGAAATTCCTAATCTACCTGTAAGGTATTGGTATATGCATACCTGAACTGGATGAGTTACTGCTGTGTCTTGCATTACAAGTCACAAGTGTGAGGATTTGCCTTATCTCAACTACAAAAGCAGAATCCCAGGAGCTAATCCAATCCCTCTATCAACAACACATTTAAAGGAAGATTATCTCTTCCACAAAGACTCGCTGTCCTTCAGTAAGTCTGTTCTCTGCTCGGTGTTTCTACAAAACTGCTGTTGATAGCTGAACAAGCTATTCCCAGAGGTACTGCTGCAATTCCTAACCACCCACGAAGAATGAAGCACTCATGTTTCTAAGTCATATCAGAGTCAAGAAAACTCAAAGATGAACTCAAGTGCTTATTTCCTTGTCTCATCAGAAATATCTGATGATCTGTGAAGTGCAGCAAACAAACTGTCTCCTCCTTACCATTTTCAATTGCATTTCATCCTGCACTTGCAAGATGCTAGACGGGACTTGAATTGTCACCATTTCATAAGAGGAGAGGGAAAAAAAGGCCCACCCACACAGAACTTATATCTACACATACAAAAACCTGTTTTCCTGAGATTTCAATGCAATCCACCAAAATTAGGTGGTCTAACTACTACTGCCCTCCTTTGTAAGCGAGAAAGAGATCAAGCAATTAGTTCAGCTAGCTAAGCTTAAGCATTGCAGCTGGTCCACTCCTGCCATACAGAAATGGTTTTGGGCAAATGAATTCTCTTCTACCAAATACATTCCTTTTAGCTTCTATCCATAGATACACCTGAAAAAGTTTGTTTCAGTTACTCTTAGAGGCCATAAAACCCTGTTTCACCTGAACTACTAAGTCCCTTTCTAGTGACAGAATTCACTGCTCCTCCCAGGTCCTTCTTTTGCTCATTCCATATATTAAGAAGGCTTAGTATTACAGAAAGGGAAAAAGGAAAAAAAAGAGAAAGAACCCCACACACACTCTTTCCAAGTGACTCTCCACTACCAAACTCTCATGAGGTCTCACCTTACCAGAGAAACGTAAACTTGTGAAGAAAACAACAAAATTAACCTTAAAAGATAGTCTAGATCTATATTCCCACATTCGACACAGATACACTTGCAATAAACAGGCTTTCTTAAGGAACGATATTGCATCATTTTCCAACTGCAGTGCAATCAATCATTTGAAACATTTGGTTTGTTTCTTCAGATGCTTATCTGTCTCAAGTGACAAGAACGTACTGCTTATTACTTTCTCCAGTCCTGTATCCAGCATATATCCCAGCAGTAGGGGAAGGAGATAGTGTGAAACTGTACTTTCCCATCCATGTACAAGTCTTACCACATAGTTTCCTGATTTTCTTGATATATTTAAGAACATATTTCTACAAGTGCACTGCTAAGAGTTTGATGGGAATAAGTGAAGGTTACGATTTGGACATATCTCTCATAATTATTTCTACACGCTAATACATTCTGCTAAATATTCCTACAGGACTGCCAGTGAAAACACTAATGAAATACTAGAGCAGGCATCATTATCACTTATGTCTCACAGCGATGCTATGTGAATATGCAGGACAGGAGACACTGCCCTCTTACAAACCTTTCTCTCCCCTCCTCTTTGCTTTCCCTGAGCCTTTACGGGAGGATTAGTGTACTTTTGCATCAGCTGATAAAAACAACTTTTAATTATCTGCGTTGGCATACGCAGGCACGTAACAGTACATTTTGAGCCTGTGTCTTTGGCAACACATCCTGAAATTTAGCAACAGCCAAAGCTTTGATTCATAAACCATAAGATCACAAATGACCACATAGACCTTTTCAGCCTTTACTCCAGTATCTCATCTAATCTGCACATAAAACACTCCAAAGAACATGTCTTGCCCACTTCCCTTAGCAAAACAGACAATGGCCAACTACCAAGACTGTTTAAAATATTTTTGCTGCCTACCCTAATATTTTCTGCCCTTAGTTTTGGGACTGTCAGTACCTCAATAGCCCAGAAAGTTTATAATTTAAGGAGAAACACACAGTAAACATAAATGAAGAATAATAAGTATATAGAGACGTTGGGGCTTTTTTTCCCTCAAACTAAATACTTCAGGCTGAACTGAGCGATTCTGTAAAACACATTCTGCATAGAGCAAACAGACACTTTTTATGCATAAATGATGTTTACTTTTTCAGCGTGTATTTTACTAGTAGGAAGAATTTCCTAGTATAACAGAACAACGCACACTTTTTCCCCAGGAAAACCAGCATAGGCACTATTTTTGAGTCGTGTAGAGAATACCAGAGCAGAGAAATGGCTAAAAGAGAAGAATCTTTCTCTGGCAGAGGACTGACCAGACAGTGTAGTCAGTTAAATCCATTGACCATCTTAAAGATTCTCCCATTATGGGCGCATGGCTGGGCCTTGCCCACAGTGTTTACAGGACACCTCCAACTAACATCCTGAACTACTGTACTACAGCCAATACTGGCTACAATCATAAACAACTGTGAAAAAATATACAGGAAAAACCTTGACAAGTTTGTAGCTCACAACTGCATATGGTGGGAATTGATGGAGCCTTTGCAATACAAATAGTGCCCCAAATCAGTTCTCCACACAGAGAAAGTTTCCAATGATAAGGGACACATGTAAGGCACGTTCTTTTAAAAACCTGACTCCCGTTAAGCAGCTCATTGTTCATAAAGGGAATGGTGTTTACACAGGAAAAAGTCCAGTTTCAACAAATCCGAGTTCCAACAGATGTTTCCTTCTATCTAAGCAAAACAAGTTTGTGACCTGTTTCTGCCCAATCAGAAAGCTTCAAAATTAATTTTACAGGAAAAAAAAAACACTGTACTTGACAGAATAACCTTGGAAAACAAATTCAGAAAAACTTATATTTCAAAATTGCAGCTGCTACTGAAGTGATTTAACTTGAAAAATTCAGCCTCCTTTAAAAAGAATGCTTTATGATCTGGGTTTGAAGGGATACAACATGATAATTATAATTTTGGTTTGTGCTGGAAAGAGAAAGTAGGGCAGGTTGTTACTCACATGGCTCTGTGTTGCAATTGCTCTCCTCAAATCAACTTAACCTCTCTTCTCCAGACCTCCCCCAACATCCCTCCAAAACTCCCAGCTGCTCTTGGCTTCCTCAAATCTCTTAAGACCTGTCTTCCTCTGCACACAGCAGGTAAATAATAGAAGTGGCTAAGCAGAGTATAAAAGGTATACCTCTTAGTTTTATTTTTAATTACTACTACCAGTACACACTAATCATACAGCAAGCATAAGCACTTTGTAGAAGCGTAGAAGATAAAGAATTTCAGGCTTTGCCAAAGTCCTGCTGTTGAGACTGCGCTGTTACACACCTGACTGTTTCACTTGCTATCATGAGAAAGTTTCAGGACTTTCAGGATGTACCTGGTGGTACTATACCATTTCAGAGCAAAGCTGGATCTGGTGACATTCTGTTGCACAACTGAATGCTGCAAAGGCAGCATGTTCCAGGGAGTTGGTGCACTTTCTGTACCCAACAATACCTTGCTCCAGAAAATGGACTGAGATGGACCACATGTTGCTGAGAGCATTATCCAGTTTTTTACAGCTTTTATAAAATGCAGCTGCAGAGGCCCAACAAATTAGATTAACAGCTAGATACAAGTGTTAAAGCCAAAGCTAAAATATTCTCAATCATGAGTATGACAAGTGTAGCCAGTGCACGCAACCTTCTGTGCCCATCTTTGCCTCCACAAGTCCTTACTCGCTAGATTTCACTCCAGTTATTTCTTGTCCTAGCTATTTTGTGAGCATTATACAAAGTTCCCACCTCCACAATGTTTTATGCGCAGCATGCTCAGCACTGAGGTTCCTTACCCCAGCCGAGGCCTCTGCATGTCCTGAGATGAACATAACAACAAGATGGGGCTGTAATCTGGCAGCAATGCAATGCACCATAATTACAACCAACATGAATACTAGCAGTGTGAAGGAGACCCCACTGAGACACATTTCAAATCTGCCTGTCAAACAATTATAGCAGAAGGTAGAGGCGGTTTTCTCCCTCCCCCAGTAATCCCATTTGTCCTTTAAATAGATCTTAAGTATAGTCTCAAACTGTCAGCATTTTTGTAAAGAAATACCAGCTCTGACCTAATTGGATTTGTTGGACAATCACAGCTAAACAGTTCTGCAAGCTCCAACAGCTGAACAGCTAGAGAAAAAACCTTCCACACTGGAATGTATAAGAATAAGAAAGTTCATTTCAAGAGGAAAAATTTCTTCTGAAAGTAAGTAGTGACAAGACATAATTTGTTCCACAGTTCAAATCCTGTCCCTTAGCAACATAATGATGTGGTGCGGCACAGCTAAGGTTGTGTGAGCTGCTCCATATAGACAATTATCTGCAGTTAACTTTTCAAACGTTGTTACTTCGGGCTGCTCTGAATTCACCACAATTGCTAAAGGTTTGCCTATGCAAACCTGCTTTTGTTTTAAACGTTTTAACCACAAGTAAGAAAATGGGGGAAAAAACCCCAGAGAATTCTGACAAGAACACATAACAGTAGCATTTGAAAAGAAAACAAGTATAAATTACATCCCATACAAACAAAACAAAAAAAAGAGGGGAATAGGTATTTCAGCTGAAGAGCAGAAATACCTCCTAGTCCTCTGGACTTCTTGACTTTTTTCCTCACCAATATATATGTGTACACATGAAACTTGCTCTGTCCTTGCTCTGTATATCATCAGCTTCTTCTTCTGTACATGTTTCTGTGGGCTGGAATAGTCCATTTTAAAGACAGTCTAGGATATAATGGCCTAAAAGCCACACAAACCTCATCCTCTGAATGACAAGACAGAATACATTAAAATGATGTAGAGGTTACAGGTTAAGGAAGTATAATAAACCAAACCTTACAACACTTTCAATGCCTTCAAACTTTCTTTAATGAAGATTGAGATTATTCCATATGTGTCTGAATCCAGAAGAAAAGTCATTATACAGATTGAATGTTGAAAATTGAAGTGACATTCATTTCACTGACTTTAAAATAACAGTCACACATGGTTTTAACATTTATATTTAGGAGAATATCAACTTCAGCACTCAGCAACATTATTTTCTGTATTTGCACAGTTGGTAACCAGCACACCTGTGACTGAGAAATGTAAGTAAACTTTACACTGAATTCTGAACCATGTTTTGATCTGGGGCAAAAGCAATCTGAGATAATGTCATGAGTCTATCACTGTCAACATTAATACCCAGGAGTTATACACTCTCCTACCTGTTGGCTTATCCACACCAAGGAATCCAGCCTGTCCCAGGGTTTTAAATACTTTATGTGCTGGGAACTGTCCTTCTTCCTCCCACTTATCCACAAAAGGATTGATCTCCTTGTCGATGATCTAGATTTGAAAAATAAATTTGAAAAGTTATTAACACAGACATTCCAACAGAAACACCTTTGACTACTTTTGTCTAAAAACTTTAATTTAAAAAGAAAAAAACCATACAGGGAAAATTTTGAAAACACACTAATTTTCTTACTTCATGTTGGATGTTCTTATTCTCCACCCACCCACAACTATTACAACAGATGCAATGAGGCAAATATAAACAATTCTTTTAGCAATTACAACTACTACAACAGGAAGTCATCAGGGCTGGTTTAAGCCTCTGAAGACCTATGAAAGTGGCAAGCTCCCCCTCACCATTTATTACATTTCTGGGTACAGTTTCTAGAAAGTGACAGGAAGGGAAACCTGGATTGTCCTCAGAGGGATCTTGCCAAAGAAGGTTAATGATCCATTCACGATGACCACACACGGTACACAAGACAGGCAAGCAGGAGAGACCTCATTTCCCTTCCCTTTGCCTGAAACACTCTCAAGGACATTAGCTTTGTTCAGGGCACTTGCGTCCAGTCTGCATTTAGACTTCCCTAGGATCTGACAAAACACATACTGGAAAAATCTGGTCTTCTTCCAGATTTTACAGCATTTCCAAGTCTAGCCCCTGGGCAACCCGCGACTGGGCTATTGCTGCACACCTTCCAAAAGTCAATGTCCTAAGCTGCCTCGTTACTGCCCTTCCTCTATTCAGGCTGCTGTCTTCCCTTCCAGCTGTTGCCAGCAAAACACATCTGGAGTACAGCCACTACGTTCAGCAACACTTTTGCATTTCAGAGCACAAGGGTTGGACATCTCACCCCACAAAATCCCAGATCTCCATGGCCTTGGGAAGGGAGCAAAATGGGCAACCTGCAGTTCTGCAGTTGACCTCTAAGCCTGGGAATAACTCCCGGACAGAGCCGGCTCCGTGCCAAAGCGCCCCATGCTGCAGGGTGCACCGGGCGTTCGCGCTTCTGCCACCTTGTTCTTCCTCCCCATGCCTACCAACCTGGCACAAGGCAGACGCGGTTTCAATAGCTCTCAAAAGGACTCAGTTGTAGAGTGCCCACCCCTGCCTACCTCCACAAGCCAAACCAGGGGTTGGCACAGGCTGCTTCTGCCATGCTGCCAAGTGCGCCGTGCACCTGGGTCAGCACGTACAAAAGGGTCCAAATGCAAAACAGAAAAGCCACCCTCCTTCCCCCAAACCAAACCTCACCAAAACAAACACCAATTCCCAATAGAAAGTTGATGCCTTTAATCTGTGACCACAATTTTACTGGTACAATGTTTCATAAAGAGAGAATTTATTATTTTAAGAACTTACTCCTCTTAGTCTTTTCTCCACACTAAATAAACAAGTCCTGTGCTGCTAACTATTTCTTGAGCTGGAAATAGACTCCTCCCCCTCCCAAACTGCTGCGCTCATGAGACCCTGCAGAGCCTTCTTCCGAACTATCTATTTATTGCACATTCTTCGGAGAATTTCAGCCCATATATGGCTGCTTTCTGCTTCCCAGTTGGCCACAGAAATAAGGATACTTCACTGTTGGTAACAGGAAAATCACTTTTTCACTTCTCTCACCAAATTCTGAGAAATGTATATACTGAATATTCAACTCATTCAGTAATTATCATCTCTCTTCTTCTCTTATACTGAATAACGTAGGCCTCATGATGAATAGTAACAAAATACTCACCAGGACACTGTCTAGGAGAGCCCACATTTAACTTCTATATTGCCATATCCTAGATGCTCAGATTCTAGGACGCTGACCCCCAATGTTGAGTTACAGGTGGTGAAACACCTCTTTGACTGTTTGTAATAACATCTGGTAATGCTCATCGGTAACATCCAGGGAAATGCCTGAAAGATGTTATGTAGTATGTACAGAAAGTTATCCCAGTGTTTTAATGGATCTTGGCAAAAGTACGAAGTGAATGTACTAACAGAGTTTTGTGCTTCTTATGGCTGGTACTGGGCCAAATGGTTCACAGCCTACGTACAAAGCTAACTTTGAAGTTAAACGGAGTCAAAAGAATAGCTAAGGCATTAAAGAAGTGGGTTTACATCATTTCTGCAGATTATGACCTGCTTGCTCCTGTGCCTTTCAGTAAAACTCAAATTGTTTAACAGAGCCAAAGTTTAATTATTACCAGGTGAAGTTTGCCATGTCAAGTAAAACAAGATCCTCCTTGCATGACACAACAAAAAAATGAAGACAGCCTCGCTGCACAAACCACAAACAGTGCATGCCTCTAGGTTCAAGAAAAAAAAGAAAAAAAGAATACCACAGTCCAGATACTGATATCCACAGTTGTTTCTTAGCCACTGGACCATCCACTTGAAACTGTATTTTTGCAAAGAAATGAAATAAGTTCTGTCAAAAGCTTTTGACACTTCAGACACAAATTGTTTGCAAAAATCACACACGCCATTTGCAATCATAAATAAGACTCTAAACAAAACTAACCTACTTTCAGGCATGCAATCTCATTCCTTTAAAAGTGTCATTCCTCAAAATAAACCTTCAGAAAACACACATCCTCAGATAATTTGCAGAGTCAGAGGGGAGGAGCGGGCTGAGGAGCAGTCAAGGGCAAATGGCTTGGATGGGAGAGGGGAAGCGGGGCAACACCTCCCCTTATACTATCACATACAAACACAACCCACATCGCTGGAGAACTGCAGCACTGGTCAACTGGCTGACGCTTCAGTACTGATTATTGGATATTATCATCCTCGCATATAAATGCAAACTGAAATAGAGATATTTTTCAAAAGGCCAAGCCAGCAAAGACTGGAGGAACACATGCAGTTACAGAAAGTGTGCTTAAAACATTGCTCAAGACAGGTTTACGTGGATGCAGGTCAAATAATGCTGTATACGTAACCATTTAATTTGTCCCTTCCTTTGGCTTTGACCACTTCCTCACATCTGTGCCCCCAGAGAAATATTTCATGCTTGAATTAATTTCAATCTTGACTAATTAACTTTGAATTAATTTAAATTTTTTTGAATGCACACAGCTTTTAGAAGGAAACACAAGGAGCTGCAGGCAAAAAATTATGCAGGCACCTTAACCTAAATCATAAGGTATACGTGCCATGTTTGACAAATATACAGAAGCAAGCTTTCAGCAGTAGGTGAGCAGCTGGTCTGCTTATTTTTATATGCTTTATCATGAGAAATGTGGAAATCACAGGTGACAGCATTTAGACTTGCATCACTAGTATACTGACTATAACAAAACCTAAAACTCCTCTCAGCAGAAATATTTTAACACGGCATACTACAGATGTTATCTGACAGATACTCCCAGACACAAAGGAAATCTTTTCACCTGATCTAGCTAGCCAAATCTCAATGGCATTTGGGTTGTAAAGTTGATTTAGGAGCCATATATCTTTTCCACCTGGTGATAAAGTACCAGTAAAGCACAACAGAAACTTATTTTCCTAACGGCAAGGGCACAGTAAGTCTCATGTATGGGACCGGTGTTTTTCTCAGGCTGCTTCATCCAAACCATGAAGATGCAAACCTGAAGGACTTGGCTCTAGAGGCACCTGTGGTTCACCTTGCATCCCAGCAAGAGCTCAGGCTGCTCTCTGGGGAGCCTCTGAAAGAATGGCTTCAGGGCCGGTATCAGCCGTGAATGATTTCAAAAAACCACTGTGGATATTTGCCCAGTCGGAAACTGATCAAGCCAACAAACTCGCTTTGTGTTGAATGATGGTAAGAAAAATAAAAGTGTTTTTATTTAAAGTAGTCTTGACAAAGTTTTGTGAAAACAGCACCTGTAGCTTCCTGCCCAGGAACCAGGAAATGCGGTGGCAGGGTTGGGGGGAGGATAGAGACAGAAATTCAGATTTTTTTTCTTACAGATTGTTCTAATTTCTCTCTAAAATAGAGCAATGAAAATATCTCCCCAAAACATTACCAGAGAGTTGCACATTTTGATTATATTCCACTGGAAGTTAGGACACTTTTTAAATGAGAAAAGAAACAAAAACACACATTGGCGATTTTCCTTCACATGATGCTCAGTATTTTGTGCCGATATTGTACCAACACCTACTCAGAATCATTAGCAATTGCCATTTAATTCTCACTGTATTCTAAAATAAATACACTATTTCTACAGCAGCAGAAACTGTAATTGAATGAATTTGGGTACTCTGAGTGCTCCTTTACAGCAATTAAAGATTTCTTTCCATTATTCACCACCAAGTTTACCTTCTATCAAGCAATTCAAATCAGAAATTAAAGGCCATAGCACTTCTACACACAATACCTCTTATATCTATCCCTTATAATACTGTACAGTGGTAGTATATTTCAGCACACAATTAGCAAGATGACAAGTCTTGAAAACAATAAACTGAATTCTTACAAAATGACAGAAATTTTTACTAAAGCTTCCTGAGTAATACCTAAGCTGAGATTAGACTGACTTACTAGAAAAGCAAGAGAAAATGTCTGAGAAAAAGGTATTTTGTATTAAGAAGATTAAATTGATTTAGTGGTGCCACTTTAACTGTACCATATGATGTTATGAGGAGCATTTTTTTTTCCTTTAAATCAAGTTACAGTAATTGAACTCAGCTCTATTAATATGGTAACGAAAGATGACACAATTAATGGGATCTTTAATGTAACAAAAAAAAGCAAATAAATAAGCAACAAACCACTAATGACAGTTCTTCAGGGGTTATATCTAGCCATTAGCATAACACTGACTTGAAAGGAAGGAGGTAACAGGCCAGAGAGCCCTTTGCCTTCGACACCAGAAAATAATTAACAGCCCACAAAACAACATTTCTCCTTCTAGTTTTATTCACAACCACCTGCAGCAACGACTGCACTGTGAGGCAACTCAGCAGCACAGGGACACTGGTGCTGAGGACGAGGCAGCGTTCAGCAAGACACAAGGCAGAGTTGAGGTGGTCAAACCCACGGGCCACCCATGGGTCCTACCAAACCTGACCCACCCCACGGGTGCAAGGCAGCCAGGACCCCACCGGCAAGCTCCTCACCAGCCACCGCACCACAGCCCATGCAGGTCCTCTCAGCTGCTCCTCCGGGGGGGCCTTATACATCCAAAGAGCAGATCTTCATTTCGCACACGCTGGTCTCCGTTTGGGTCCCCCCGAGGCATGCATCCCAAGCACACCAGAATGAGTTTTCCAGCATATATCCCCTGTTTCTTCTCACTCCTCCTGGGCTTGGAGGCCATGGCCCTCCTCAACTCCCTCACAACTCCTCCAAAGCCCTAAACAAAGTTTGGTGGCCAATCCTTTCCCAGTAATACTCTTCAGAAAGGTAGGGAAAGGGGGCAGGGAAGGAGACTGGGATGTGGAAACACATTCAGGACAGAACCAGGGCGAATCCAGGCACGTGAGAGAAGGAGGTCAGCTCCTTGTAGCTGCTACCTACTAGAGAGGCTGTGGAGAGACCGACACTTCTGCCATGGCACCTCAATGATGAGGACGTCTACCGGCACATGGTGGGCAAAGCAGGGTCCTGCTGTCCCTCCTGCACTCATGAGGTCCCGCCAGCGCTGGCAGGATGGCAGCTGCTCCTGTGCTTCCAGTCCCCTCCTGTGCTTCCAGTCCCCTTCACACATACCAGGAGAGCCTAGCGGAATCCAGGAGCTGCCCAAATGCCCAGACCACCCAGCTTGGTGGTGGCGAGCCTGGACCTGCCCGCGGTCAGCACCCCAGTGGAAGAGGCAATCGTTCGATCTCCAATGACATCATGTGCAGAAGCAGAGGCAGTATGTGACTTAGAAGACCACAACAGGTTAAAAATAACCCCATCGCACAAAGATGATTTAACCACACAGCAAGCAGAAAAACATTCCCTGCAGTGCTAACCTTGCCTGCTCATACAAAGTTATTTAGTGCACTTTCTTCTGGCAATGAAAATCCAACATTACCAGCTTCTGAGGTCTGAAGTGATCTAGAGAGCAAAGCTGCAACCTACCGCTTCCTCTTTCAGGATGCGTCACCACCACAGGGTGAAGATTTCCCTACGTATACTAATTAAAACAAGGGGGATAGCCCTCACTCCTTCTCTTATAAAAACATACACGGTCTTACTAGTTAGGACTCACCTAGGAGATCTAAGTAAAAAAATTGACTCACCACTACATAAAGGGTTCTGTTAAGGCAGCAAATGTCCTAGATGCTGCCAAAACACTTCTCCCCTTTATATGAGTAAGGCAAGTCTCCCTCTTGCCCACAACATGGAAGATTTGGCATTCGGATACAATCTGCACCTCTTATTTTGTATTCACACTTGACTACCCAGCCAAACGTACGACACGACACCTGGGCAAATGACTGTCTACAAGAGTTGCCACTGAAGAATTTGGCCTATCTGAGTATGGGATTTGGGACTGGGCCTCAATGATGATATGGAAACTTCTGTACTCTGAGCTGTCATCAGACTTGCTGGGAGCAAGCCAAGAAAATGTTTTCCACAATGATACAGGGTTGAACTGAAAAAGTTCAATTTAAGTGTAGACATCCATTTCATGACCTTGTGAAAAACAGTTGGCAGAAAAAAAAAAGTCCTAAAAGCAGAATATCTAGATAATTAAAATAAAGAACAAAAATGAAGTCATTTTGACTTAAGCTTTTTAAAGCAGCATGATTCATTTTAAAAACCCCAAACCAACAAGCTATAAAATTATAATCTAGATGGCAGTTCCTTGTAAAGCCTCAATATTTTCAAGCCACCATCAAGATATTATAATAATAATGTGAGTGCAGCAAATGGAATATGGAGGAAACAGCAGGGAAAAACACAGTACTGAAGTATCTGTCTAACTTAAAACTTTACAGTTAGTAGCAATGAATCTAGACACTGTGGTCTAAACTTTCACATAAAGGTTTTAATTTCAGACAGCTTTGATTTCTTTCCATACTTTTCTACAATTACTGGAAACATTTTTTTCAAAACATTTTGTTACTCTACTTAGAATTTTCAATCTTGTTCCCCCCCCCTCCCTGCCCCCCGTGAAAACCTAAAATGAATGAGGAATTACCACACATATCCATGTCTTTTTTAAAAGCCTTTACTGCATTTGAAGGAAAAAATGCCCCCTAAGTTGTATAGTTGGTTTACTCTCCATCTCTTTTGATTACATTTTTCCCCATTATAATTGAGGACTAACAGGTCTAATCCAAAATGTGATTGATTTAGCCCATATAAACAAGCTCACTGATATCACCCCAAGCACATCCCATAGAGGAGAGATGCACAGACTGAAATTCATGGACTAAAAAGCAATCGCATAGAAGCCCAGGGTAAATGAACGGTATTAAACAGCAGGATGGGCTGTTCTTATCAGCATCTTTTTGAACGCTAAACAAACACCGCTGAGCAAGAAATGAGTGCTCGCGGGATTACTTGAAAAGAGACGGTAGGAAAGTCACTCTCGAAACTTCATCCTTCATTCACGAACTTTGAAGAACACACCAGACACTCATACACCAGGCAGGATGGTTGCCAATGCCCACCTCTTGAAAAGGTCCAGAAGACCATGCTCTGCTGTCTTTGCCCTTCAGTTCATTTTAGTCTCCCCAACTTTTCATGCATTTCATGTGCAGAACCCAACCGCTCTACATGGCACCTGCAGGACAAGATGTGACCAGCCCAGTGAAAACAACCTGCTGGATGAAAAGGATACTTCAAGCCAGCCGGGAGATATCAGTGAGAAGAAAAAAGAAAGCCAAGTCAAATACAACTATATTTTCTCCTTTTTTTTTTTAAAAAAAAAAAAATTCCACACCTAAAAACCTTAAACAAATGTTGAAAAGCAAAATAATGGTTCCACCTACCCTATTTAAATGAATTGCCAGTAACCTTGCCTTGGTGAGATTACACAGAGATAAGGTTAGGACCACACTGAAGTACCTGGCTCAGCATGGGCTCCATGGCAGGCACTTATGCTCACCACCCTCTTTTTCTATGGACTGCATTGCTGATTTTTTATTTTGCCTGTAAATGTACCAAGCACTTGACAGAATAAAGAGACACATCAACTGCATCACATATGTTACATATAACCAACCCCTCCTGAATCTACTCTGTGCACATGTGCGCATTTAGACATAAACACACACAGATTTCAGGTTGTTTAGCTTTCCCCTTTTCCCTTTCCCAATGGGCTGTACGTTAAGAATTACGGAAAAAAAAGTCATTCCAGCTTAGCACTATAAAGCTGGTTCAAAGGGGCAGGTAACATACCATCGCTAGCACCTCGGGTATCTTTAGGATACTTCTACTTCTCTGTTCATTGCTGCAAAGCAAGGGTGAACAGGCCTGGCTCACGTCTGGGTTTCTCCACTGCCATTGCACATAGCTGTGGCCAGAGCTGAGCTTCCAGAGAAGCTTTCAGTGGATTTAAAACCAATATTCAGTAGGCTCATATAAGAGAAAACCAGAACAATTTCCCGAGTGCTGGAAAATATATGGCTGAAATGGGAAGACATGTATCTAAAATTTATTAATTAGAGCACCACAATTCCTTTTTGTACCTTCAATTAAGCCATGCCACAGGCAAAAAAGGAATCATGCAATCTGCTACAGCACTGGGTACCAAAGACTGCGCTGATCAGCAAATACAGGAACAAGCTGTTACTAAATGAAATTTTCCCTTTCTCAAAGGGAAAAAAAATTAGCGGAGGGAAAAACCCTGTAACGTAAGAGTTGGCAGCATCTCATTATATAATAAAACATACCTGTCCTCATCTATTTTACAAAATCTGATTTTCAGAAACAAAAGCATGCACTTTATGATTATTCTGCAATTTTGCCTGGTCTACTCATTTGGTAGTAACTGGACACACTTCTGTTTAAATCAATTGCATTTCTTCCCTTTCACTGCAACACAGTTCCTCGCAACATACCTAATACATAAAGCAAAGCTGACTACTGGTTCAGAAATTTGAATACTGCAAGTCTTTTGGTGCCATACATCTGGCTACTTTTTTTACTTCAGGAAACAAAAAAACCCAAACCCTGAATCAACCACAAAGTTTCTGCCAACGCTTACCGAAAACTTAAAAACCTACAAGTCCACCAAGGAGTGCAGAAGCATGCGCTGCCCCTCCACCCTGTGCAGCTGCTAGGGCTTCTGGGAGCCCGACTGCTGGAGCAGAGGGCACACATCATCACCATACTAAGAAAATAAAAGATCCAGTCCAGGAGGAGCTGAGCCCAGCTTAACCTTTTCCTGAAGAATGAGATGCTGGAAGACCAGCTCCAGCTGGGGAGGGACCCACATGATCCTAGCCAACCCCTCCTCCCTCCCTATGTCCTTCTTCCCAGGACAGTTGCATAGGCAAATCCTCCTGTACAGACCTGAGTGACTTGGCAGTCCCTGCACGCTCCCAACCACAACCCCTTCAGCTACCCTATCCAAGAATATGGCAGAAAAGGGAAAGAAAAGGGAAGATCCCAACATTGCTTCCCACTCTGGACTTCAAGAACTGCAGCTACCATACTGAAATCTGTTCTCCAGCAGATAAGGATAGGAACACATTTGCAAAGCCTCCCAAGATCAGTTCTGTGTTTAGTTCCATGGAATTTCTCACCTTCTCTCCTTCAAGCCCATGCAGATTGTATTTTACTTAAGCTGCCTCTCTGCCTGTAATATCTACTGCATCTTCCATTCAACCATACCACAACGGGCAAAGCAATATGCCATCAAGAGCATTTCTCACTCAATACTCAACACCATGGGTTTTAAGCCATGTGGGGCCCTGTGTTCTTCTTGGACAAGAACCATGTGTGCATGTGATGTCATTGTGGGGGAAAAAATAGGTCAAAGAAATCCCCTTTCCCACCTCCAACCAGACATCGATTGACTGGGTTCAGACTCATCCACAGCAACCACAAATTCTGTTCAGAAGAAGCGTAATTCTTTCTATTTCGCAACAAAGCAACATCTCCAGGTGCCCTGTGAGGCTGTCCACAGCACCAACCCCCAGATTTTAATCTTATCACTAATCTTCCCATACACACAAATGACAACATATCTAAAAACTCCCACATGGGACTGTCCCAATCAACTTGGCCTTCAACAGGAGGGGTCATCCCCTTCCCCAGAAGGAACTAGAATGAGCACAAACCACACACTTTCACAATATAATGGGCAAATACCTTTTTTTTTTCCTGGCCTGGCATACAGGGAACCCAGAATTAGTGAGAACAAGTGAGTGCCGAGGGCATGGCTATTCCTAGGATCTGCATTCAAACCAGGGTAGTCCTACAAGAGCAAAAATGTGTGCCATGTCAGTCTAGGTGCTGATCTCAGACAAGCCTTTAGGATGGCTGGGAGGTCTGGCTACTTGTACCCAGTTGTGAAAGTGATGCAGAACTGAACAAGTGAAGCATTTTTTTTTTTTTTGCCCCTGCAACTCATACTTTCCAACACAGAGCTGAGGTATAGTGCAATGCCCACCAGAGGTTGGGATATTGGGGTTTGGATCCTGCTTTTGCCTCTAGGTTACATCCCTGCAGGAACAAAACAAGTTATATCACTGGGGCCCGCACCATCCCAGGCCACCTCTCCGCTGCAAGGTACTAGGACATCGTGGAATTATATGATGGGATCCAACTTCAAAGGCATGTGCCTCTGGAGTTTATCCATCTTTGCCATGCGCACACTGCTGCCCATCACAGGGCTCAGGACTTAACGCAGTACCTAGAAGTGCAACCTGAAAATTGGGTAACCATTGGAGAGATTGGCTTTGTTAACCAGTGTATCAAGAGCTGGCTGGGCTATACCATTCATCTGGACTGATGGATTTCCTTCCTCAAGTCATCTATCTCCATTAGCAGAGCTTCCAATGTTCACTGAAGCTTTTTCACCAACCAGGACCACAAGTGGCAACCAGAGTCTCCTGTCATACTTCTAGGACTTCCCAGTGCATCAGTGGGCCACACTCAGACAGGGACACCTATGCTGTCACACCTGCACCCAGAGAAGTAGTCCTGGACATAAGACATGGTTTACTGACTGCATCCAAGAGGCCCATATCATGACTGAATCCTTTATCTAAGCCAGAAAATACTCAGCCCTAGGAACTGATCCTAACTGTTGCTGCCCTCACCTTTTATTTGTCTTGCATCACTGAAAGAGAAAAAAACATTCTCTAGAGCTATTCAAAGAATAGCCATGCCAAACTGTAGATGGAGACCCACCACAGACCTGCAGTTTATGCCAGTTTATATATGTGCTGGCACTTAACCTATGCTCATCACCATATCAGCCAAGTACCTTGTAAATTTGGGGTGTCCTCACAGATTAAAACAGCTGACCTCATTGAAGGTCTGCTAGTTCGTAATACTGAATCATCAGCTAGAGATTTGGACTGGCATCTGAACCACAAGAAGCTTACACAGGATCTACTTACTGTATTGCTCCAGCATCATGTGAAATATTTTTATTCAGCATGTTCTAGTTCCTTCTGCCTTTTTTTTTTTTTTTTTTTTTTTTTTGTGGCTGGGAGAAAGCTAAACTGAAATAAAACATTCCACATTTCTCTCCAAATGAGGTGATTTTTCTCCAGGATTTTATCAGCTTCCCCAGGAAAGTTTGGTTTCTTCTCAGCAATAGTTGTGACAATGGGTCTGAGAGGACCCGCTCCCAAGAAACCCTCCCAAATCTGCCTGAAGAGCAGCTCCACTCTCAAACACCGCAGCACTTCTCCAACCCAGCCTCCTGTCCACAGCAGGTTTCGGTGATACTGACAGAGGAGAAAGAAGGCTCCTGGTGACAGACAAAATCCTGCCAGTTCTGCAGCAGTGCCAGAGACCAGACACCAGCAGGCATGGTCAAGGGTGCATCAGAACACACTCCACACTCCAGCCTTTCTGTCGTTTAGCTTTCACAGAGTACATTCCCCCCAGGCAGCCTGGCACGCGGCGCGGGCAGGGAGCGGAACGTCCATCACCGAAGAGCAGCTTCAAGTGCAACGACTTGGCTTCCCCACTATTCCCTTCTCCTTAGGGTCTCTGCATCTCACTATTTCAGACACTTTGGCACTTTCAGGAATGCAGTATGCTGCCCATACCGGTTTGCCCAATCTCAAGTTTACATGGCATATTTTGAAGGCTGCCATATATAAAATGGCAGATTGCAGATATAATGGCATTTCTGGAAATACATAAAATTATTAAGCTTGTCCTAACTTATTCCCACAGAGAAACTAATGCCCTTATTTTTTAATGAGAAGTTAAAAACTAGTCATTGAAACCTGTCTGAGGGAACGTACAGCTCAGGTGGTGCTACCAGGGCTAGTGACCAGGGATCTTTGCACAAGCCTGGCTGCATGACAGCAAATAATTTTAAGCACACCAAGTGTCCTGGAAATCTCCTCATGTAATCTATCAGTGTTCATCCATGAAATTCCATCTTCAAGGACTGGAGCTGAATGCAAGGCTTTCATGCTCCTTCTGAGCCCAAGCAGAGGGGAAAAAAAAGAAAAAGTCTCCTAGAAAGTCAAAGTCCAAAGCAGGGCTAGCTGAAATACAGACCAACTTTCAGAGCACCCTGACAGCTGGCTGGAAGATGTCACATTCATCAGTATGGGTACACAGGCAGGGGGAGAGATTTAACTGCACATTTCCAAGCAAACGTGACCTAAAAAGATTTAAGCAAAGTTACATTTTCTGAACAGTCATGGCAAAATCTGTTTAAACCCCAGACGTTTACTCAGTCATAAACTACTTATTAAGACAGGATTTTAGTTGTCAGAAGCGCATAACTATATTACCTAATCCATGCAGGTGTGACAATGATAAAGCAATATAATAGCTAGACCCAAGCCACAAAACTATCCCTTAAGCCCAGTTCTCCTACTAAAAGATGCTCATTGAAAAGTCTAACTAGATGCAGTGGAAAATTTGTTCTAACATGAATATAGGGCTGGAAAAAAATCCAATGTTTGGGCACAGCAACTGCAATCTCAGATGTATGCACTACTCTGACACTGAGTAACAAATAAGAGCATTGCTTATAAAATGGTCCTTCTTATTACAGCAGTATATCCCAGCTGCCCCTTCCAATAACAACAAAAATCAATTATGAAAATTTGCTCTCTGTTCAATTACCACCAAAAATTCTTGCCAGTAGTAAAGGATATTGTTTATCTATACCATCAAGAGAACTAGCCCCTAAATGTTTATATGATGTTTCTGTCAGACACAAGATGACAAAGCCTACTGCAAACACCCCAGAATCTGGGAATACATTTTGCTTCCCTTAGACAGAAGGGCACTCAGTGCAAAATCTGTGAGCCTTACTGATGTTACATTTTTTAACTGTCTCCTTCCTGAAACTTTTACTTCAGGTGCATGATAAATAAGGTTTTAAAATTACAGATGCAACTCGTATTTTGCAGATTCAGCTGTGTCTTTTCTCCCTCCCAATTTAGTGAGAAACTAACTTTTAAGTGATTTATTTGTAATACCAGCAACCTCCTATGCTATTCTGTTACTGGTTTTTATGATTTGCTACAAAGAGAAATAAACTAACTCCATCCAAGGTGCTCCAGTGGCAATGGTGGTCACCCTTCAGTATTTTGCAGAAGGTCAAAAAGAGCCATATTCTTTTGACAGCGAATTTACAGTAATTTTACTGGAAAGTTAAAGTGAATGTCAGTATTTAATTTAATAGATCCTGGATGCTCTAACATGAAGCGGCTTTAATTCTTGTAAAAATACATAATAAACAGAAACTCATGACATATAAGCCAAGAGTGGCAAATCAGGTAGCGGTGTCCTTTGGTGGAGTCTCACTGCCACAGGGGAAACCCCCCTTATCCTACAGAGATGTAACATAGTGTAACTAGACCAAGACACCACTGGATATAAAATGAAATCTCATTTCTATTACATGGAACTCCAGCAAAATATATGCCAATCCTTCCAAACCTATTTCCCAAAGCTTCTTACTACTAATGCCAGAGGAAAAGAAAAATGGACAGCATGTATATATCCTCTCTCTATATATATATGCATGCTGTTATGCATACACACACAGAGTAGGTTAAACCTTTTTCCTTCAAGCCAGTTATACTGTAATTTAATTACTGCAGCAAGCTGTAGGATACCAGTGCACTGCAAGCATTGTTCAACAAGTTAAGGAAAAGTTACGTTTTCGATTTCCAAGAGGAAGGGTGGCGACCTATGAAGTTGTAAAGGAAACCACTCACAGGGTTATTTCAATACCCTTGCTAAAAACAGCCCCCTGGAATTATACGAGTCTCTTCCTCATCCTGCTCAGAACAATTGGAAAATTACAGATCGTTTAAAATACGTTAATTTAACAGAGTAAAAAATAAAATTAATGGAGGCAAAAAAGTAACAGTTCTCACTTATGGAACTGCACTGCTCGTTTCTCCCATCTCTCTGGTAGCTGCGTCTGGATTCAGCTAGTGGAAAGAGTGCCCCAAATTACCTAACAGGTACACTTAAAACATATTACAGATCCTAAGTAGTCATTCTCTCCCAAAGACTTTAGTTTTCAGTTTATCCTAAAGTCACTGGGGCCAGGCTTAACTTAAGCCAAAATAAACATTGATTGCTAGAAGCCTTGGGGTGAACAACATCAGACTGGGTTTGACAAAAACTGGTGGGGTTTTTTTTCCCATATGATCAGTTAAAATCTAAAATAAATGGTATATAAGGATTTTGCAAAATACAGGATAATGATAAAATTGGGTTTATGTTTCTTACTGTAATTTCTTCTACAATATATTCATCACTGTGATTTATGTGATAAATGTAGCATCACATTCCCTCTTAGCTCATGACACAATTATCTGCACTAAACCCAGCAAGGTAGGGCATACTGTTAGCTGTACTTCAACAGGCATGGGGGGGGGGAATAAAAACAAGGCAGGGGGGCATTTGCATTTTTTTACAAATACATTGCGTCACACAGCAGAGCAGCAAACACTGCACCAGCAGACACTAATACAGCCACATCCCTTCCCCCCCCTTTCATATGATCCCTCTGTAAATACACAGCTGCAAACACCTGAGATACAAAACAACGTGTGCCTTAACCTATCCACACAAAGTAGGACTTCAGATCCAGATTACTGCCTTCACAAAGTCTGGCCTTGTCCTCTGGATTTCAGGACGACATTGATTTTTTTCACTAATCCAGTTGTAGTGCTCAGGCAGGTAACGGGGAGCAGTGTGCCAGGGAACAAGTTCAGCGGCCAGATGACTCCACAGATACACAGAGCAAAGGCTCACTCCAGACAGCTTCAGCACAAACTTGACGCTATGGTGCTAGCTACAAAATCCTGTACTATTAATCCAGGTGAGAGAAGAGGATTAATTTCCAAGTTCTTCTACTGATCCTTTCCATCACCTTATTTTTGCTTTGCGGAAGATGCAGGAATTTATAATGAATTAATTTCTTAAGAAACAGACTGGCCATGCATCGCTTTTCCTTATTGCTCAGGTTTCTTTTTTTATAACGCCAAAGATGAAACCACAACTGCTAAAGCTCAAGGATAACAAGCCTCATCTTAGCGATAGAAAACTTGATTAATTAAACAGCCTTCGGGATATCTTGTTTTAACACTGGAAGTGTGAAAGTTATTTCCTAAAAAGAAAACTGAAATAAAAATCACATGACTCAGAAGTAGTTCCACTATCTTCTGCCCACAGTGAACTGGGAAAGAGGTAAAATTTGGAAAAGGTTAAATTTATCCATGAGTATATAAGATTCCTCAGGTAATTTTAAAAAGCATCTATCAAAGATACAACAGCACAGCTCTAAAGTCACATAAATGTGTTAGTATTTGGCAATACAGTGTGTACTGCTTTTAAAAAGCTACAGCAGAGCACTGCAGCACAAACTAGGACTTGTAAAGTTAGCTACAGGTAAATGAGGGACGAATCCTTACACACCATAACGCCTACTTCTGAATGCACGTCCTGCTTGTTCATGTGTGGCTGCCACGATAATGCTGTTTACCCCTTGTAGTAGGTACTTAAGTTCAGCACTTTTCTCATCGGTTCATCCAGGCAGACTTCTCTCACACACAGGTGGCCCCAGCCCCCCCCCAACGTGCACCACACCAGGGCTTTCCACCTCCAAACCACCTAATTCTCTAACTTTGACAGGTGTGCTTACTTACACCACAGTCTTCTACAGGTGACACTGATCTCCCTGTTGGGAATCTACGGAGTTCACCAACACCACCACGACTTGCAGACTGTCATTTGGCATTCCATTAACACGTTACCTTACCAGAAGCGCCTCCTTCCCTCTTGCTTTATGGTTCAGTTTTACAGGAACCTCCCACTACTCCCCTCTAGAAAGAGCGCAATGACAAACGGGCTCTGTTCTGCCTTTTCTTCTGCTCTGCACCCACAGCCAGACCTTAACCCGGCGTTCTGCAGCGCGCGGGGAGGGACCTCCCGGCAGGAGCTCGCAGGGCAGCAGCAGGGCCCGGCTGTGGCACGCAGGGCCCGCTCCCCCAAACCCACCCGCTCGGCCCGCGGCAGCGCACGCAGCAGGGAAGCGTTTTGCTACTCGCCGTGTCACATGCGGGGGACGCATGGCGTCGTTTCGGACACCGGCAGGGGGGAGTTTACTTATTTAAGCACATCCCGAGCCGCTCCGGGCGGCGGGGCGGCCTTGCTCTCCCCACATGGGGCGGCGCGGCCGGGTGTCCCCCCGGGGCCCGCCCGCCGCGGGGAAGCGCCGCCGCTTGCCTCCCCCCCCTCCCCGCCCCGGTACCTTCCTGAGGGCCGCCCGCAAGTCGTGGTACTGCGGCGTGTCACCGACGCGCCCGCCGTGCCGCCGCCCCGAGCTGCCGCCGCGCAGCGCCGCGGCCAAGCGCGCCCAGCGCCGGCCGCCGCGCAGCGCCATGGCCGCCACCGCCCGCCCCGCTCCCCTCAGCCCCGCGCCGGCGAGGGCGAGGGCGAGGGCCGCGGCCTGGCCAGGCGAGCTTTAACGGCTGGTGCGGGTCGCCGCGACGGCCCCTGCACCGCCCTGTCCCGTCCCGTCCCGTCCCTCCTCCAGCTCCTCTCCCCCGCAGCAAGCCACGGCAGGCTCTCGGGTTACAGGCAGGTTTCCTTTAATGCCAACGAACAGCCATGAAGCAACCGATAAACGGGTGGCGAAAGCGGGTGCCGCGAAGCGAAAGGAGCCGTCCCCGCCGCGGGAGGAGGGACGGCTACGCTGGGGAGCGGGGGACAGCCGTCCCTGCCGAGCGACCGACGCGGGTCCCGGCTGCTTTCGGGTTGGTTTCTTTATTTTTGTAAGGAGAAAGAAAAAAAAAAAAAGAAATCCGCTCCTGTGCTCGTTCAACAAGGACCGGCGGCGGTGGGGACACGCTAGTGACTCCCTACAGGTACAACGAGAGTGTCTGCTCCGGTGGCAGGCGCTGGGTTCGTTTTCCTAAGCGATGACACAGCCTCCCTTCTCCTTAAAGGGGTTCTTGTCCTCGGGAACCCCCTTCACCAGCGGGTCCTCGCCCGACCGCTCCTCGATGTAGTTCTTGATCTCTTCGGAGCACTTGGACACCTCGAGTGAAAGAGCAGAGAAGTGGCTGCGTTACGGCCAGAGCTCAGCGTGCACATCAGAACAGCAAACCCGTGAATTCGCATCCTTCTTTCTCTTACTTACCTTCCCATCAAACATAAAAGATCTGACCACAAAGCCAGCACTAAGCACGTGCAGACTCGGCTTCCCTCCACTTTTTTAGAGCCCGGTATTCACAGAACATGTGAGTATCACTGGGAATGTATACGCCACTTGGAACAGCAGTTGCTGCATAGTTAAACTTGGGTTTTTTTCAATTTGCCAATATAGTTTTATTAAGCTGCGGATTGCACTCCCCCTCGGCATAAGCATGACTTACGGTCAATGGGTTCAGGATCAGTAAATTTCAATTCAATTTCAAAGTATTTATGACTTTATGTGTTTTTCCCAAACAAAACATTCAGTAATGATTTTTCAGTGGTAATACAAGTTCTCACCTTGCGGTTCTGTAATAGCAACCATGCGTCTTGAATGGGAGCAAAGACCTGGCTAGGAAAGACAATTTACTTACAGGTTACCTGGGGTTATTTTGAACAACTGTTAATAAAGCAGCCTGTTGTGTTATGAGAGAACATAATACGCATGACACTTTGCATGATATTCATAGTAAACTAGCACTGATGTAGGTACGTCTGCATAGAACCCGTCTGTGAAGAAGAAATGGGTTTAGTTTGTGTTCACTGAGGCAGGAGCACATGTAGTAATAGTGTCTGCGGAGCCTGAGGGTGCACAAGCAAATCCCACCAGCTGCAGAGGATCCTTGTCCACACGCATCTCTCATTTTCCTCCCCTGTGTCAGCAGAAACTGTCCTTAGGTGCTCCAATACCTGACATGTCTGAGGACACGCTCTCAGCTCCGTCCCCACCTCCTCCCTTCCTACCCGCAATCCCTGCAGAGGCACAGCAGTGCAGAGTCAGCAGCAGGAACCAGCTGTTGGCCAGGCCACTAGATGACTAGTATTTCTAATTTAAGGCCCCTTGCCGCCTTTGTTAATTATATTTTACTCCATAGGTAAAATTATGACAAGAGAACCAATGAATTTACCTGCTGTACCACAGACCAACAGAGCATGACCTGTGCAAAATTAAGCTTTAAGCCATCAGAAAGAACTCAAGACTTAATTCCCAATTAAACAGTGCATAAAATAAGGTCTAAACTACCTCTGCCTGCCTTACAGCAATGAAGAATTTGGACCTACAAATCCCATTACACATGCCTTGCTCTTCTGTGCCTCACAAACCCTGTTCATTCAAACTGGGGCACCTTTTGCCATAGTAAAGTTGTGCTCCAAGTATATGCAGGACCAGGGTTTGTTTTACTTCAGTCAGCACTATCAGGATCTTTTTCACATAGAAGACAAAAATGTCTGCTTAAATACACATTCAGACATTTTTATTCAAGAAATCATTCAAAAGAATATTTCCTCTTTGTGCTGTAAAAGTATAGGAAGGGGTCAAGAAAACTTTGGCTACACGTTTTTTACTTTCAGCGGAAACAGAAGCATGGCTTCTCCATTTCCCTGTCCCTGTAACACCCATTCAGGTAGCAGGGGACTGTGACAACTACAACACAGATTTCATTCGCACTGTGAAATTTCTGTTATAATGCACTGGTAAAATTGAGGATGTTGTCTGTGCTTTTCTACAGGTGATTTGAAAATACCCATTTCCCTAAAGTGATCAGGCTTTTGGTTTATTCCAAAAATGCAGGCAAGGATTTTAAATTATTATTATCATGAAAATCAAAAGCTGTACATCCTACAGAGCCTATTTCAGTTGCTTGGGAACTCTCTGAGGGATGATACAGGTATCTATAGTACTTGGATGTGGAGCCCTCAATACTGCTGGAGCTTTAGACTATACCATAACATCTACAATCACCAAACCTAACTGACAGCTAAAACGTAACTGTGGCTTGCTTATTTTTGGGGCTAAACACCTAGACCTGCAATGTAATTAGGGTGACTAATGCCACCGATTCCCACATATAAATGTATTTATAACTAGAAACGCTAACTGGAAGTGTTTATTTAGATGTAGTTTGCTTCTGCTGGCATGCAGAATAAAAAAGATAAGAAAAAGAATGTTAGTTTTATCACGGAGCAAGATCAGTTCTGCACGTCTTTCATCTATCGAAAACGTGCAAAAATACGAAAATCTCACTGGAAACTACTTCACCTGTGGAAAGGAACAATCAGTGTAAATGGCTAGAAGTACAATGTTTCTGTGGGACAAGGCTGGGTGGATCACGGCTCTGCACCAGCAGTCCTGTGGCCCCTGCCCTCTCCCCGGGCACTGCACAGCAGGTGAAGCGGGGGAGCGGTGCGGGGGGGAGAGGGCGGCCGTAGCCGTGCCACTTCTCCCGCAGCCCCGCCGGCTGCGGTGCGGTCCCGGACGGGACGGGGAGCGGTGCCGCAGCTGGGCTCCCGGCCGGCACACCACCCCCTCACCCGGCACTGGCAGATCCCAACGCCTTTTACGGAGGAGGGGAACCGAGCTCGACGCGCCCCTCCCTCGCCGGGCAAGGCTGCCTTGTGCTGGCACCGGGCTCCAGGGACTGGCCAGAGAGGGGAAGCCAAGGGGTGCCAAACGCAACGGGAACAGCCGCAGCCGGCGGGCCCGTGCCGGCCCCTCGGGGCGCTTTATCCCGGGGGCGGTGCGCCCCTTGCCCCTCGCTCCGCAGCCACCGCCGCGAACGACCGGCGCTCCTACGCGGTGCCGGCGGTGGTACGTCGCCAGCGCCGCCGCCGGTCCCTGCCCCAGAGGGGGTGTCCGGACCCGTCGGGGCAAACTGCGGTCGTACCAGAAGAGCCGGGGCTCTCCCGGAGAGCGGCTCCCGCAGTCCCGCTGCCCCTGCCTTCGCCGGGCCCGCCGCGGCGGGACGGGGCGCTCCCGCTCCGCGCTGGGCTGCCCCGCCCGGCCCCGCCGCCCGCCCGACGTGCCCCCCGGGCGCCGCCTGAGCCCCCGCACCCCCGCCCGGGGAGTAACGGGCTTCTCGCCGCTCCGGCCCCGCCGTCCGCCCCGGCGGCCGGGCAGCCTCGGGCCCCTTCTCCGCGGCCACTCACCGGCTGCCTCTCCAGCTTGACTTCTTTCCGGAGCTGCTCCACTTCCATTTTCAGTTTGTCCTTCTCGCTCAGGTCCTCGATGTTGATGGCTGGCATCGTCTACACTGCCAAAGCGCCGAGGGAAGGAGGGAGGAGGACAAAAGGTTACCTCTGGGCAGCCAGGGCGCCGGGGCCGGAGCCCCCGGGCGGGCGCGGAGCGGCGGGGCGGTGGGACGGCCGCCCCCGGCCCGCCCCCGGGCTCACTCACACGGTGCCGTTCGGGCTGCTCCGCTGCTCGGCGGCGGCGGCCGCCGCTTCCTCTCCGGCGCGCCTGGCACCCCTTCCCCGCGCCGCTCCGGCCTTTAAACCGCCACGCTAATCCCCCCGAACCGGATTAAAACCCTCCGCCCGCCCCGGCCCCGCTGCCGCGGCGTTGACACGGGCGCTGCCCGCACAGGGAGGGTCCGGCCGCCCCGGCGCGGCCCCCGGGAAGGGCGCTCGGCCCCGCCGCATCGCCCCGGGCCCCCGAGGGGCAGCCGGTGGCAGGAGCGGGGAGCTGCAGCGACCCTCCTGTGGTGGCCTCTGCCTTCCCCTCCCTCTCCGCCACCACGATGGGGAAAGGCAGCGAGGCCGGCTGGGGGTTTTGGCCCAGCAGTGAGCACTTTCCTCCCCTGCCACCTCCTTCTGCCCTGCCTGGCCCTCGCGATGATTCTTGTTTGCCTGTGCCACCGGCATCCCTGGGCTCTGTGCTCCTCGGCCCAGCAGTTAAGGCAGCAGCAGGTGGTTTGCACGGGCACGTTCCTCCATACTTGCGCATTACAACTATGAATGGACTGGACTAAAGTTGGTAGAGTGGGGAAGGAACCGCTCTCAGGTCAAGTGTCCTGGCAGGCGGCCAGCCTGTCAATGGCAGATGTAGCAATGTGGGTAGATACATCTGCAAAGCAGAATTGCATCTCCGCGCGAGAGGGCTGTTGTGTCCGGCATGCACTGAGCGTCTCTAGAGTCATGGAGTTACGATGGGTGCTGAGGATGGAGCACTCCCTGTAACAGAAGTGATGGGTTCAGAAGACACAAGAAGAAGCTAGGAAACTCTTCTCCCGTGGTTGCATATACTTTTGAGGTCTAGACCCCAAATAGGGTGCCATGCTCTTTGGAACGTGGTCATCCCTCCATGCATGTTTGTACAGCACCTAGCATCTCTGATCGTAGCAGCTGTTTTCCTACAATACTAGTGGAGGCAGAATTCAAGACCCTTTACACCAAACAAAGCTGCAGGCCATTAAAATGGGCCTGTATGAGTCTTTCTGTTATCTGGCACTTCAAAGGTCCCTACAGGCAGTCGCTCTTCCTTTCCACCTCTGGCTTCTCCCCTTAATGACACTCCTTTCTCCTCCTCTCTCCACTCACCAGATGTAAGCAGCTGTCAGCAGTATGCAAGAGGTACATCTTTCTTCTCCAGTGCTGCTCCAATAGTGTTCTTGGGGTTTGTATTTGTTTTATTTTAGCCAGGTCATTAAAATCAGTTCCTCTTTGCCTCCCTCTGGCTATTATCCCCCCCTTCGCAGCTGTGGTATGCAACTTCTACACCCCCGTAATCTACACTGGCAGCTGCAGCCCCAAACCCCACCAGCTGCTGGTCTCTCGGCCAGTCAAAACAGGTGGAAGGAGCTGGCCGGCCAGGGTCCCAGGGGAGCCAGGGCTGTTGGTGGGAGCAGAAACACTGTGGTGCGGAGAGGTAGAGAGCGTGTGGTGTGGTGGTCACAGGCGCAGGGTGCGGGAGTGATCTGAAGGTGGGCTCCGGCACACGGTTAACATGGTTAGGGGTGGGAAGCACAGTTGCAGTTTGGTATTGATAACCCTGCAGTGTTAGCCTGCAGTAAGCTGCCTGCTGACATGACTAGCTCTGCTGATTGCAGTTCGTAAAGGACTTTCTACCACTTGCTATGTTAACTTTTACTCCAGTTCATATATTTTTAAAGATACCTACCTAATCTAAGTGAACTTCTTTGCTGTTATAGCAAAGGAGCAGCTGAATAAATACTGCACTGTGCGGCAGCATTGATGGATACGCGGGTTTAGCTCAAACTTTGATTTGTATGTGTGTGTGCACAGAGGAAATGGAAAATATGGAAAATGGTATTTGCATGACAGCATTCATATTGCTGCTATTGTTTAAAGTGGTATTTCAATGACTGGCTTTGCAATTCCAACAAAATCCAATGAAAACTAAAGGACATCAGTCTAGTCACATTAAAATCACTTGAGAGTTTTCTAATGTTAGAAAGATGGCCTTTTGATTTTTTCTGGAAATAGAAAATGTATGTTGTTTGTTTGCTTGTTTGTTTATGCTTTCCTACTGGAGGGACATAAGCGTTATTGCTGTGCTTAATAAGCTGAACAAACCCCCTAAAAATGGGGACACCTGTTACTAACAGTTGTAGCTGTAAGATTCTAAAACATTGCTGATGTGTCCCATGGTGATGCCCTGAGCTGTACCAGGGTTTTTTTTTTTTTGTCACTAAGCACCCACTTATCCTTTGGCAACTGGAGATTCTGAAAAACAGGAACAGTGCTGAAAAAGGAGGCAGAGAGGTGCCATGCGTATCCTCTCAGAAGCCTGGAGGTGGGGTAGGGATTAAATTTGCTCCTCTTTCTTGCCTTTATGAAAAATAAAATTATGTCAGAAAACTGGGTCGTAATCCTCCGTGATCTAAGAAAAGCACAGAACCCATGGACAGAAAGTCAGTTCCTGAGATAATCAGGGTGCTATGAAGTTCCTCCTCCTTACAGCCCATATGGCCTGTGGCTTCTTTCCTGCAGGCCACAGATTTCCAGAGCCCTGTATCGCAATCCCATTGATGGCAGCGCCTGCCTGAAGGACTGGGGCCCAACACCTTTGCTGTAAAGGGAGTGGAGCACAATATATCAGATTAGTTTATTGTTATCTATAGAGAGCACGCCTAATTTGCAGCCACTCTTATCTCTCTTACTGTATTAAATCTGGAGTAAACACTAATTAATGTAACGGCTCTAATAGGTTAGAAAGTATGCTGTTTGCTGCTCACCCCCTCTTCCCCCAGATCACACTGGATTGCCTGGTGGGGCTAAAATCTACAGAATAAGACAAATCCGGATATTTCCTGAAATCGAGCTCCCTTTGAACTAAGCCAGAGGTTTCATCCATTCAGCCCCTCGGGTTTCCCAGGAGTCCGGGCCCACTGGCATTGCCTCGGTTTTCTCAAGTTCGTTAGTGTTACACGCAACGGTATTGAACCAGGAACACGGGCTGATTGGTGTTATCTCTACTGGCACTCGCTGTGCGGCCTGTGCTTGACCCGGCGGGATCAGGCCGTGCCCGAGGCTCCCGTGTTCGATTTCCAGGGTCCTGCCGCCCTCTGCCCGGAGCTTCCAAATGGGGAGCGGCCGCCGTGGGGGCCCGGGCGAAGGGGGAGAGGACTTTCGCTAAGTGACCCGTCCCGGATTTCGCCGTGATTAACAGGAAATGCTCTTCGAGCATCATCCCGTAATGTGAAGGCGGGGGGGGGACGGGGGGGACGGGACGGGACAGCCGCGACCCCCGGCCAGCTCCGCGCAGCCCCGCGACGGAGGCCCCTCCGCCGTGGGCGGCGCAGCCCGACGGCGAGCCGGCCCCGGCGACGCCCCCCACCTGCCCCCGGCTGCGCCCCGCGGCCGTGGCCCCCCCCCGACGGCGGCGGGGCGGGGGGCTGCCCGCGCCCCCCGGCGCTCGGGCTTCACGCAGGCGTGCAGCCTGCCGCGCCCCGGTGACGGCCGGGTCACCGGGGACCTGCTGCCCCGCTGAATCAGCCCTTCCCCTCCCACCACATGCGCAAGGAGGGAGGCGGCCCGGGGAAGCCGTCTCGGCGCATATAAAGCGCTGCCGGCGGGCCGGGCAGCGCCGCTCGCTCCCGGGACCCCGCTGCCACCCGCCCGCCCTCTCTCCCTCCCTCTCTCCCGTCCGTCCGCCCGCCCGCCGCCGCGACATGGCCGCCGGCCGCCGCCTCCCGCTGCCCGCGCTGCTGCTGCCGCTGGCCTGCGCGGCCCTGGCCCCGCGCACCCTCACAGGTAGGAGCGGGCGCTCGGCGAGACCCCGCGGGCGGCTGCGCGGGGCCGGGGCCGGGGCCGCGGCCGCCTCCGCCGCCGAGGTGGCTTCAGCCCCCGTCGCTGGTGTCTCCCGCAGAGAAGCAGCGCGCCTGCCTGCTGCCCCCCGATGACGGCCCCTGCCGCGCCCTGGTGCCGCGATGGTACTACGACAGGTACACGCAGAGCTGCCAGGAGTTCACCTACGGGGGCTGCCACGGCAACGCCAACAACTTCCTCACCCTCGACGACTGCGAGAAGAGCTGCTGGACCATCAAGAGTGAGTCGGGGGACCGGTTCCCCGGGGCGGCCCCCGGGCTGGCAGGGGGCTGGAGGGGGCCTGCGGGAGCACGGGGGAGGCTGCGCCGCTTGCGGGACGCTTCGCGCCCGCCCCGTCTGTCCCTGCTGCTCGCTGCAGCTTCTCGCCGATGCCGGTTTTACGCAGAGAAGCCGGGGAGAGCCGTCTCAGAGGTGACATGCGGAATTTAACTATTAATATTTTAAATGTAATTTAGTATTACACCTAGTTGCTAATTAATGCATCAGATTCCTCCTGTAAATCTTATCCCACTTTATTAAAGACTGCAGGTACTGGGACAAGCTGGGACTTGCCTGTGACCGCAGTAATAGCCTTTTGTCTCCACTTACCGTGGTGTTCAGTACAGGGAGCATGAAGGGTTGATTTTACAGAGGATGAAATTTTTTTTGTTTGCAGAAGTGCCCAAATTATGCCGGATGGAGGCTGATGCAGGACCTTGCAGGAGTCATCTAAAAAGATACGCCTTTAACTTGAGCTCGATGAGGTGTGAGGAGTTCATCTACGGTGGCTGTTATGGAAATGGCAACAACTTCAGAGATTTGCAGTCTTGTGTGGACCACTGTCTGCCAGAGAAAAGTAATGGTTGTTCCAAATTTTTAATAAAATAGATGGTTTGAAAGCGATATGAAGATGATATTTTATTTGATATTTTGCTCTGGATATCCATAGAGTGGTATCTTTGAAGACTTCTGTGAAGCAGATGTTTATATTGTCTGCAGACTTTCAGGTGTCATTTCTCTCTGCTGTTACTGAAAGAGCAAAAATGCTGTGTTAGTTTAACAGTGACCTTAAATATGCCCACAGCTACACCCAACCGATCTCTTGACTTCTAGAGAGCTGTACATGCATAATCTGAAGGGAAATAAGGTTGGAGATCTGTGTTGAGGCAGATGTATGGGACGTGGCAGTCATGTTTGGGGCAGTGATACTGTAATATAAAGCAGAAGGGCCTTTCTAAAATTCGGGCCTGAGAGATGGTGTTAGGTGGCTTGGAGTTTTGGCACTCGCCAGCTCAACTTCTGATAAAAGTTTTTTGCCTGACATGACTCTTCACTGTCTCTCCATACGAGCTTGAAAGAAGAGAGGTGGTAATTATGAGCAGGTGACTATAGCTAAGTGTTGTCATAAATATCAGGTTAATATCCAGTGCGAGGTAGGATCTTGGAAGAAGAGAGATCTACCAGAATGTATAAAAGCTGTCACTGCCTAAGCTTTATTAGTGCTTGATGAGACAGTTATTTTTGGCTGATGACAGATTGTCAGCATTTCTTAGGTGAGTGCTGAATTATTTTTAATTTCTTTGTTGCACATCCAATAAATTGATAAAAGGTTTCCACCAAGAAAAGTAAAATTTGCTTGAGGTAAAATGAAATGTGATTCTTATGAGGGAAGTGGTGGCGTTTGTACTTTTTGCTGCAAGCAGGCAGGATTTGCTGGCAAAATCATAGCAAGGATAAACAAAATAGTGCCTTTTTCCTCTACAGAGGTAGTTCCACTAGAATTGTTATATTCCTATATATATATATTGAATAAGACTTCCGGCCAGACTATGTAAATATCTTGGCTGTCATATGGATGGAACCACAAATGGGAAAAGCTGATGAATTTCACTAGTGGGATAGTAATCCTATTTTCTGGGACTGTCTGTTGCTTTCTCAAATTCCTAACTCACAGGAATAAGATGTAGTAAGTCTCTGAAGTCATCGGTAACAGTCATGTCAATTGAATGGGAACAAGGGCTGTTTAGCCACAAAATTTGTTGCAAGGTAAATTTTAAGAAGCCAGGCATAGAGATTACATTTATGTGATTTGTCTTTCTCTCTCTTTTTTTTTCCTCAAGCTGGTCCCTTGCTATGCTATAGCCCAAAGGATGAAGGACTGTGTTCTTCTTCTGTGCCTCGCTATTACTATGACAGTAAGACTAAATCATGTAAGGAGTTCAAATACACCGGCTGTGGTGGAAATGCCAATAACTTCGTTACTGAAACAGATTGCTACAATGTCTGCAGAAAAGGTAAGAGTTTTTTGTATTTTGTCAGTCACAAGCAGATAAAGCAATCCAAATACCAGTAACAGGTGTTCAGTGTTATTTTACTCACCTTGGCTTGCTACAAGCGTATGCTTTTTGCATTTTGGACTCAGTGTTTTCAAAGGCAGGCAAAACTGAGATGCAACACTAAATCCTTCTGACAAGAACAGTGTGATGCGAGGTGGTTACACCAGTTTTTGAAGTGTAGAGCAGGGCATGCAAAAAGACTAATTAACTTCCTAGAGCCCACAAGAAATCGGTGTTTAAACTGTTCAGTACCAGCATGGACACTAATTAAGGTATCATTTTCTTCTAGATATTTTTAAGTAGGATTAAAGTGAGTTGTGAAATCAATTTACTTTTTTCCTTCATGTTTTCAGCAGTTGACATCCTCCCTTGATTCCCTGGTGCCTGTTCCCATTCCCCACTCCCATTACCAAAGATTTCTGCCTCAGCAATTGTGCTAAGTCAACCATTTCTGTGGCCGTGGGGGCAAGGGTTGGGAATGATAATTGATTTTTCTTAATGGTTTTATTCAAATCAGCTACTGGCTGTGCTTGTAAGTCAAAACAGTTGTGCTTTTTTACCTGCAGTCATACGTTCATGCCAGCTATTGCAAGTTTTAATACTCTGGTTTAATTCATTTGATATGTAAATCAATAAGAGAGAGAAAAGCATAATTATATGTTGATCCCCAGAGCACTCAGGAAGCAGACACAGCACAATACTTAAAAAATTGATACTAACGGGAAAAAAATTTAAGGCTGTATCTAGCACGTACATTGCCTTTGAAAATGAAAAAAAAAACCCCAAACCAGTCAAAAAGTAGCTTTGTTTCAAACATGAGATATATACAAAGTCCGGGTACTTCAGTATTTAAGATGTATAGTCAGAAGGCTTAAGTCAGGAGATGATTCTTCAGTTCTGGGCTGGAAATCCAGGGCTGGGGCAAGGACTGCACCCTGAGCACAGTCCTCAGAAGTAAAAATATTGTCTGCCAGTTAGTCATGACAGTAATATTTCTGTGGGTGACAAGTCTGAGTGTGTCTCTGCCATTTTAGTTTTATAAGAGAGCCTTTAATAGCATGCTAAGTCTATCTGAGATGCTCGTGATTATCTAATTTGCATCTATTACTACCTGGGAAATGGTAGGGCCAGGCTCCAGCCTAAGTGTGCAGAGAGAGAGGAGGAAGGAAACTGCCTCGTCAGCGTCTCACCTCCGTGCTCTGCCCCTGCCCACACCCAGCCAGAGCCACCTGGGGTTTTTCCCTTCCTCACTCTTTTCGTGGAAGAAAGGAGTAAGGAAATGCTGCCAGTCTCCTAACTAGAGCACCAGATAGCCAGATAGTAAAGGGTCGGTTATAAGCTTTTTCACCAACTTGTGGATTTCACAATGCAGTAAGGCTTGGTACAACCAAAGCCCATAGTTAAAGGCATAATTAGTACTAATTAATGTTGTGCTATACATATTCATTTCTGTAGCTTGGGAGTGTACAGGAACATTAAGCAAATCTTTCAGGCAACTTAAGCCACTCCTCTCCCGCTCCCATAATTCCCTCCCCAGCATCTTTCATGTTACCTTTTGGAGTCTCAAGCTGAATTCAGTTGACCTTCCCTGTGCAAATATACAACTACTGTTGAAATTGATCTGTAGGTTTTGGAGTGAAAAGGTTTCTGATTCATTTCATTAAAAAAAGTTTATATTGGAAAAGAAAATAAATATGTTGGGGTGACAGCGAAGGACTGGGAACTGGCTACAGGGGCTCTGCGAGCTGGTAAATAGGTAGCATAAAGACAAAGATTTTCAGTCAAATTTGCAAAGTACTTGTTTTCTGAACTGCACTCACACGTTTCATACAGCCTTCATAAGCATTTCTGGAGATGACCCCGACTGTCTTTGGCCACTCTGCAGCTTCTTTGTGAAACCCAGTTCTGTGCAGAAACCCAAAGCATTTTACCTTTTCGTCTCCCAGAACCACTGGTTACATTTATAGTTTACCCCACTGTTGTTCAGAGAAATGCAGTAATAGCTTTTTTTTGGTTTTGGGTTTTTTGTTTTTTTTTTTGCAGATAGAGCAGTGTGTTTACTTCCGTTCTGCTGTCACTGCAGGACAGCTAGAAAAGACTTTGATGCTTGCTCAGGAAAAAAGCAGCAAAGTAGGACTCCAGTGCCAAAGGTGGACACATTGGAGACCTTACAGTGTGTGAGAATAGGGTGTCCAGAACACATATTACAGTTTCTGATATGTTTCTTATTATTGGATTAACTGCTTAAACAGCATAACATGAAAAAAAACCAAACCAAACAATGAAGAGTAGTAACAGTTTTGTCATACTCTTTCCCTAACTGCTTCCTTTGTTTCCTTAGCAGGGACTCAGAAACCAAGAATCAACAAGCCAACAAATGTATTCCGCAGAAAAATGATGAGAAAACTGATTAAAAAACCTCAGATGTATAACCCGAAGTCTTAAAGCTGATGTGCACTTGGATGTTTGAAACACCTTTTGATTCCACTTTCTTCTTTTGTAAGATAGTTTCCACACAGTTTTATACACCGACATAGTTCTGTCTTTCAGAACTGCTTTTTACTTCCAACTTACTTTTTATAAAGAACTGCATTTAATAGAAGAAGGATGAACCTAAGTTTGGTTCTTCTGCTCTGTTGTCTTTGCAGTAATACTTTGGCAAAGCCAGGTATTTAGATTTCCATGTTTTTATGGGTGAATGTTACTACTGCCTTGGGATAATATTTCAGCTGTTACAAATCAATTAAGATTTGAAAAATCATTTGTCTCTTAGTAAAACTAAGGAGAGTACAAAGCTAAATGTCTACCATGGATTTTTTTGGCATCCTCTGCTTGCTAAAGAAAAGGAACCTTTCAAAAGTGTGTTTAGAGGTTTATTGCCCTGCCATTTTACACACTTTGGTACTATCATTAAGGAGACTGTCCTTTACGGTTATGTTGATAGTCAAGGCCTTTAGAAGCCTTCATAATAGTAAAAGAAGTATAAACTTAAATCTGGCTCATCCCACAAGAGAAAATTGGGAATAGGGATACTTTGGTAAACACTCTGACAAAGGCAATGAATAAGCTGCTGGAGTATTAAAATGAAAATGTACCCATTACTTTTTCATTACATTTGAAATTTCTGCTAAGTTACACTCCAGATCCTCGTATGGGATAAATCAGCATATTTGTATTGATTTTAATGAAGCTATGCTGATTACATCTGCTGAGGATCTTGATATTTGTGTTTATACGGTGGCTGTTAAAGCAGAAAAGCAGAAGCTTCTGCAAATCTCGTGTAATCCCTCTTTTGAGGCACTATTGTATTTCTTATGGTAGATTATGCCTATGGTGATATTATTGCACCTTCTTTTATGTTTTGTATTTAAGCCATGTCTGAATTTCAATTAATTTCACCTACGATATTTTCTAAATATGAATTCATAAGTAATGTTAATAAAATGGTTTTGGGGAAAAAAAGGAGAGCTTGTTTTGTCATTATCCTGAATTAGTTATATACACCAATATGTATAGTGGAACCTATTATTTACTAATTATGACTCTAGCAGAGTTTAGTTGTCTCTTAAATCATTTCCTTACGCTAAGGTCTTCATTTGAAGAAAGCCAGTAAATTGCAATGATGTCATTCATCCCCAGCAGATTTTATGGCTCGGCTGGCTCTCCCTAAAGAGCTGCTCTCAAAGGGGTGCTTAGTTAAGCTGATTGCTGCTGGGTCTCCTGTTTGATGTTGCACTATCTACCTGAAGAGCTTTTGTGTGGGTAGCGGGCTATTTGCTTGAAATGACACTGGCTTTCAGTTAGAAAAATTCAGGTGTGTGCTTTATCCCCATTTTGGAGAGGAAACATGATGGGGAAACTAGTCAAGACTGGCTTTTCTTAGTGATTTACCTCTCACCGCTGGATTTTCAATTAAAGCAGTCGGCTGTGCTTGCCATAGTCTTTCTACCACTTCATTTCTGGCTCTTGATCTCAAAAAAACACCTTGTTTCAATTAATCTATTGCTTAGTGCAGATGAATGAGCACACTCTGTGACAGAAAATTGCAGGTAACTAGTGACACAGTTTTGAGTGGTTGTCCCATACCAAACCTCTTCTCTGGTAACCAGCCTTCAAACAGAAACCTGGTCAGTCTAACCTCCCTGGGGGAGACAGGACATGCTACCCATGGACCCTGCCTATGTCCCTTCCCTTGGGCTGTGAATTTCGGCCATGCTGCTTAGAGCAGCAGCCCAGAGTGTCCATCTGAATATTTTTTCACACCTAGCACTGTCATTTGGGGGACCCCAGCTGCATTTGTTGCAGATTTCTAACCATGGCTTAAAAAAACCCACAAGCCTGTTTTGAAGTCAAAGTTCAGTTGAAACACTGTTTTGAACTCTAGAGGATGGCCATCTTGTAACAGCATCATGGGGGGGGTATAAGCTCTGGTAACCTGTTTGAGAAATGGACTATTACTCCTTACCTCTCTGGGTCTTTGACTTTGATAAGAGTATCTTGGGGTGGGATACAAAAGTGAACCTGGGATTTAAAGGGAGCCCAAAATCTGAGAGCCGCTCCATCTCTCTTGACTTTTTGGTCTCACGACTGGGTGCCTGGTCACACATCACGACATGTCCTGGGCAATGGGATACCCAGCTAGTGTCCTGGAAGGGATCCAACAGTTTGATAATCTGCTCGTGCCCCCTCAGGGGCTCAGTGAGAGCTTGCTTGATGGATCAGGTTCCACTCAGGGTGCCCTTAGCAATGAGGCTGCTCCACATGCTCTTTCTTTTCTTGCATAAAACCAAAATTCAAAGTCCAAGGGCTTGCTGCTAGGGTACTCAGTGAAATATCAGAGGCTTGGGTTTTAATCCCTTATCTACCTGATATCACACAGAAATTTAACCTAAACCATCCATAATTCCTGCAGGGTTTCCTCGTGAGCAGGCTGTACAATATTCTGGAGGACTGGGGGTGGGGGGGAAGAGGAAGAGGGGAGGCAAGGCCATGGAAGGTTCTTTCAGTCCCTTGGTGAAGCTATTTCACTTTGTATAAATTGTACCGTCTTTCCAGGTAAATGCCTTAATCTCTGGGGTTTTTTTAGCTACAAAGAATTTCAGCTGCCCCTGTGCAGCAGCTTCATGTTCTTAAGTTACTCTAATATACCTCCAGACTCCTGTGGCTTTGACTAATCTAAATAATTCTCTATCATCTACAGCATTTTATATGACTCACGACTTACTTCCTTTTTCAGTTTGCTGATGAAACAACACTGGCCCAAGGTTGGGTCAACTGTTAGCATTTTGCCACGTTGAAAATTAACGCAGCCCATACCATCCTGCAAATTAACTTTTATTATAGTAGCCAGTGTCCAACAGCTGGTATCATGTGTCACAGCGCAAATTCCTACTGCAGAGGAGGGAAGCTGTGATTATAATTGGTTGGGTTCATCTCATCTTGCATAGCCAAAGTGCCACTGAAACTCATGACTAGTGATTTGCATGGGACAGTCATACCTGCAGCTGAACAGTGGTTGCTGAAATAAGCAGATTCAACTAAACTCCATTGCAAATAACATCACTGCTCTCTAACTTTCCATTGCAACCCATAATTCCAGTTCTTTTCTTAGTGATATCTTGTGAAGAACTATAACAAAGACTCTATAAAAATGAAAATCTGTGCTGAGTCTGTGGCAACACTCAGGGAATTGCTTTGTAAAGTATTTCAAGAGTAGGAGAGTGGTTCCATCTTTGTATTTCAGGGGAATCTTAAGTGTCAAAAAGGGAAAACAAAAAAATCCACGTGGAAACACATCATCCTTTTTTTTTGATAAGCTAAATGATGGCAAGCAAAATTTTACCACATCTCAATTTAACAGTGACTAGCCCCAATAAATTCCTCTCTCACAATTCCATACTTTAGGAGCAATACGGCAATGAGTTTGGCTTGTATCCCTGGAGTCAGATTTCTGACTGCCAGAAGCGTTCCCTTTCCTCTGTCACTTCTCGTCAGCTGAGGAGGTGGAAAGCATGGAACATTTATTTAAAAAAAAAATTATTTGTTAGGCACAATGGGCCACATTAAAAAAATCACTGAACTTGTGCCTCAGATCACAGGTGAAAGATTTTGTCCCTAAGCTTGAAGTCAGCTATACAGCCGAGGGCAGCTGTTCTGGGTCTGGGCAGCTGTTCTGGACCCAGGCAGGGACAAGAAATCTGTTCTACTAGATAAACTCAGTCCAGCTATGGCTATGTAAATCTGGAAGCATCACATTGCGGATGTGCCAGAATTATTATGCATTTACATCAGTGTTATTGAAAGCAAAATCTGCCTCATTATCTTTCTAGAAAGAAAGACTATCACTGGTGATAATTAGCACAGAGATACTTGCTTCTGTTGAAGTGAGCCTAATTTTTCAGTGTGTGGTGGTCCTGTACAGTAATGTCTATCATCTGATGAATTACTTAACTGCTGAGGAGAAGCGGTGTTAATCATAGTATATAAAGCCTAATGAACAGCAATGATATTAAAAACATACCTATGTAAACAAGATGCATAAAAGCATGCTGTTTGAGGTATTAGCAACTAATGTGATCATGAGCTGTGATTTCCAAATAAATGCCAGAGAAATGAGTATTCCCAGCTCATGTCTGAACTATTCATAAAAGAGAGATAGTTCAGGCCAAGTTAAAGACTAATTTACGAAATGTAAAACATTTTATCTATTATATGGGAATAAATCAAGTCCCTTTTAATGAAGGTTCCCTTTGTACTGGCAGCGCTGACCATAATTTGAGGTCAATATGGACAAAATGGGTGCTCTTCCAGACACATCTGGTTAGGTGCATAACTGCTTTTATGTAAAGGGTTTTAAATGCAATTTGAACTCAAAGGACATCACATTGTCTCACTTGGTGGGGCTGAACTTCAAGCTGGTGAGCATACGGTGATATTAAGCCTTATTTTTTTCTCATGCTAGATCCTCATTAAAGGCCTTGATGCATTAACTACAGGTTAAATTCCTTCACATATCTGCCAGCTGAATTGCAATGTTTTTGCTCAGTGAGCCTTCTTGGAGGTAAGGTACCACTCACTTAGCAAGTGTGCAGCATCTTTTCTAAGGGGGCAATGCATGTTTAATTTTTTTTAAAGCTTAGTATGAAATGCAGTAATAAAACTCATAGTAACTAATAAACGCATACAAACACAATTCTCTATGGGATATATTTCTCCTCTGTGTGTGGGAAGCAAGATCAAGAGGATAGATTATACTAATAAAAGCTATTTAAAGAGTCAGGAGAGTAAGGGTGAAAAATATACCTCATTATCAAACCAGAAAAAAGCTTTCCATCATCACAGTGGTTTTCAACAAGGAGAAATCTTGAGTTTTACTGATGTTAAAAAAGAATTCTTTATAAAAATGCCTCCAGTAGAAAGTAGCAAGACTAGCAAGACTTTTTTCCCCCTTTTTTTCTTCTCTCTAAAAATGGGAGGGAATTCTGATGAGAAACAGTGATGACAAATGGTATTTACTGCTCTCTCATGGATCCAGGCTGCTGCACTGGAGCACAAGGAGCCTGTACAGTTCCCGCTATGCCAGCCAGAGGGACTCTACCATGATTTCAACAAGACTTGGAGCGAGTCCAAAGGCTTCAATAACCTCCTTTAAGTGCAGAAACATAATCTTGCACGGAGCAGCATTCTCCTGCAGCAGCACATGTATCTGCTTTACCTGAGCTCTTCTTTGTCAATGTTCATCAATGGGTGCAAGCAAATAAACGAAGGCTAAGCAAAAAATATTTCCAACCTTTATTTCAGTGCCCTCACAGTTGCTGGATGTACGATGCGAATGATTGTGTGCTCTGGTGGAGCAATAGGTTCCTTTGAGGTGGGAAAGGAAACTAAAAGTCATTTCTTTACTCCAATATGCCTTCAAATAGCATTAGGACCAAAACTGCTAGGAAGCCTATTATATAAAAATGCTGGAAAATATCTGTTTTAATATTAAAGGCATTTCCTTGATTAGGTTTTATCAGGGTTTGTTCCTTCCAACTTTTTCAAGACTCTTCCTTTAAAATCTAAAGCAATATTCAGATAATTAGAGATTGGTTTATATTGAAGGAGGAATTTTTAAATCTCCGTAGTTTCATTTAAAGTCATCACATAGCTTGGATATTCTTCCTTCTGATATATTGTACGTTAGTAGACACCTATTCTAAGTGTCACTTTTGTACTGGCAATTAAACTAGGTTCCTTAACTGATCTTGTAATAGCAACTTTGCATCCTTCTAGTGTGAATTAATCTAAGCAGTACTAAAATAAAACTGTACAGTATGAATCACAATAAGTTCTAATTCATGTAGAACTATTTAAAGCTACAAACACGTGAAAAAAGTAAATGTGTCACTGAAGTAGAGCTCACCTCATTTTGTTTTTCAATTTTGTATTTTCGTTTTAAAACTGCGACCAAAAAAAGATTACACACTGTACTCTGCAGTTATGCTGATGGAGGGCTGATCTTGATCTCCAGATATACAATAAAGAAGCTCTTTCCAAACCTATTGCAATGGAGCTGAGAGAGAATCATCCAACTCTTTATTGCCTCATTTTTGAACAGGCACTTGTAGTTAATATTTCCATCCCCAACAGACAGAATTATGCTTTTGAATGTGATAGTGAGCGCTCAGTAGCACTTAGGATTGAGGTTTTCTTCTTTAAAAAACTAATTTTATTTTTTCTCAGGTTATTGCTTTCTCATTTCAGCCTGAAAGGTGTTAGGGAGGAGCATGCAGAGTCTTGGCTGCAGACGGTGAGGCTCCAGACCTCAGAGGCACAAAATGCCCTCAAACTATTTATTGCTGAAACCCTCAGCGCCATGAAGAAACCACTGCAAAACAGCTCATATGGGTACGTGGAGAGAAAGAGAGGTAGGACTTATCTTACGCACTTGAAAAAGGTAAACCAGAGGAAAAGAAAATAGTCACAGCTCTTGCAGGCTCCTTCCTGTTCAGGAGAGACATTTTGCAAGTTGTGCAGCGATGTTCATTCCCTGGCTAGAGAAGCCTAGGCTGGAAGGAGGAGGGGAGAGCCTTCTCTGACTCACTGCACTTCCTCCTGCTTTGCCCTCGTGAACAGCCTCTGCCTGCACCGTGTTCATGCAACAGCCAGGAAACACTGGACCTGACCGTGTTCTTGGTGCTTATGAGCCAGATGACCTCCGAGCTCCTTTCAGCCCAAATTTTCCTATGAGTGTGAGTGACTGTCTTGAGTGAAGAGTAATGTAGTGCTGGAAATGCAAACAAGTTTTCTGAGGACATCACAGAAAAACTAAGGATCCAACTGAGTCCATCCTTCTGGGCAGCCAGGGCACTTCCCATCACCATTACCTGGGGAAACCCCTATTCCCAGTGAAAGTCACAGCCTGTGCTGGGAGCTTCGCTTTGATTCGGGGAGGACATCTGTCCCAGTCCTGTCCAGAGCTAGGGGCAGCTCACTGCTGGGGACACGGGCTGAGAGTTGCAGAGCAAGAAGTGCAGCGCATGGAGGGGGATGCAGTACTGGGCCATCACTCTGGGTGGGAGTGGGGAGGTGGCTCTGGGGAGAAGGAGAGCAGGAGCAAGCAGGGGGGTCCCACCACGGGACCTGGCCTTCCAGGGTGCTGAGGCTGGCAACGGAGCCCTCTTTCCTTGCCCCTTCCAGCAAACCCATCCCACTGCCTTTTCTGTACACTACGCCCTATGTCAAAGCTGCATATTTTATTCTAAGGAACAGTATTGATTTACATCCTTTGAGCACTATGTGATAAACTTGTTGGCCACATGTCATTACAGCACGGTCATACACCAGCTAATGTACAAAAAGCAAAAGAAATAAAAAATTCAGCTATCTATCTGGCCTCTCAGGTGAGAGCATACAGTATTAATAGAGCTTTGAAATGCATCACTGCACTCGGCAAAAGCCTAAAAGTAATATTTTCCTCCTTCAGACATCCAAAAGCATAAAATAATGACTATTTTGTTTTCCAGTGGATACAATAAATCTCTGCAGCACTGGAGTGAATGCTCCATAAAGCACACCAAAGCATGACTTCAAGATTTTTGCAACGGCTGAGTGACTGTGACAGCTCTTCCTCTATTTTATTGCATTCAAACTAAGCAGATGTGAAGAGAAATTGCGATACATGCATGGTATGCATTATTGGTAACATTCATTCACTGTTGTCGAACCTATTTCTATTCTCTTACAGACACTTGTTTAGTCATGCTCGGAAACATGATTAGGACTCAATCTTTCTGCGTGCTTTGTCTGCTAAATTTCCATTTAATAGCCAGTCTCAATTTTCAATAAAAATGGTTATTTTCCTAATCAACAGGTATGGAAACTCTGCCTTATCTCAGAGAGATCTTATTGGGTATGTTTGGTCTGCACAATGTCCCCTTTACTAGTAATACAGATTTTGCAGTCTGTACTTCGGTCTCTGTCATTTCCTCAGTTTTAGTAATGAAGGAGAAACAAAAGGAGGTTTTTGAGGAAGGAACTGCACATTCTGTATCTGTACAGAGAGTGTTTCTACAGCTGAAGGTGAAAACAGAAGGGATCAGGAAACAAAGACCACATTTACAAAGGTGTTTCATTTGTGGGATTTTAATATAGCTGCCTAACACCTACTGATAGAGTGGGAATTTCCCAGGCACTTTTTAAGTGTCTAGGGCACCTTATCTCTACCCTTGGACATTTATTTCTATTTACTGAGGTAAATACCTTTAAAAAGAGAGGCTCCACCTCTCATCTTCAAAGTGATTTAAGACCAGATGGTTCATGCAAATTGTCCTGCTCAGAATCGGACAATTTGGCATTGCTTAATGCGGAGACTCTTTCCCTTGTGTGCCAAGTGCCAGGATCCCAACATGCAGTGCTCAATGGGCTACATGACCAAGAAAAGGATGTGCAGAATTTGGCCCATTAGGTGGGCTGCTGTCTAGAACAGGAAAACTGAAAAACAGGAAAACAAGTGAAAAGGCACGTGCACATATAAATGCCTGACTTGGTGCTGCTGCTGAATTGGCCAGAAATGAGTGTCTCCCTTTATGCAGAATCCAGGCCCAGATCCGAGTCCATGGTACCTTCTGCCTTTGAGTCAATAAATTTGAGTCAGTGCATTTTGTAATGTTAGGAGTTGCCCAACATTTAATTAATTTTAATAAAAACAAAAAAATAGTAGAATTTCTGTAAAGGCTGCAGTATGAGAAGATATCAAGATGTGAACCACCCCTGGTTTCAGTTTTGCAAACCAGAAACCTGCCTGGCATTTTACGCAATCAAAACCACACCCTTTTCCATTCAGCTCTGATTTATTAACTAGAAAGCTCTCATATCATTCTCTCTTTCCATGGTTGCTGGTACCATCTACAGTTTCAGATAACATAAAAGAAAGCTTGCAGTGCCAAAGATGGCAGTGATTATAATTTTCATTTTTTAACAGTTATCATTTTCCCATTCCTACTTTCTGTGTTTTCCAGTTCTGAAATGAATCATACATATAAAAAAATAAAAACCTTCATATTAAATTGGTCTCAGAACATTAAGAAAAAACATCCACCGCACCCTGTGATTAATTCATTAATCCATCTTTCAAAACAAGTAATCTAATTAGCTTGCAAACAAGAACATGACGCACACGTGGCACTTCAAATAGTGTTGACGTACTGAATAGCTCAGATTCCTGTGATACCCAGCCTTTCACTTGCTGCTTCCAGTTCCAGTAAGACCCAAGACCAGAACATTTTTGCTCTCCAAGTTTACTTGGTGTAAATATGGAATGAGCTTGTGGTCCGAGGCTGGGATGCAAAGAACAGATCTCTTTGAAGAAAGTCGAAATTTCAAGTGCCTCTAACTGACAGCCCTAAGCACAGTTGACTAAAAAATATGCAGATTTCAAAAGACCTTAGCACTGTCATTTGGCCTCTTCATGAGTACTAAAACTCAATCAAAAGTTCAATAGCTCATGCCATACATATGTATTTGTATACATGAAAGAGAACTGAGGGAAGCAGACTGGCTGGTGAGGAATGCAAGGAGAGATAGGTCTGTCAACTCAGTTAAGAGAGCTACACCATGTCAAGACACCACAAAGCAGTGTAAAGTAAGGGTGATAGTTTTGGAGGCGGGCGGAACTGAAGCTGAATTTCATATATGCCTATCATCCGACTGAAAGGCAATCCAGAAGATGTACCCAACAAAAACATTACCATTCTATTCATAATGATACAATCAGCTTTAAATATTTCAGAAAGACCAACCAGGATGAACAGGGCAGTTTTAACCTGTTATTGTAAGAAAGATATTTTTGTCTTTAGGTGGCTTGTTTTCATTTTTTATGTCAGACTCTGCTGTCATGTCACAAAATCTCAGAAATGGGACTGAGGTGAGTATTTGGTAACCGTCAAGGTCTCTGTCATTGCACCCACATTTGGAGTCCTTTCAGGTAATGGAGGTGCTGCTGCACTGAATTAATCCTTGTCATCACCCAACAGGGAGGACTTTATTTTCTAGTACTGACTTCTTGGCTTTTTGCTAACGTTTTTTGGCACAGACTGTGATATAACTGGAAATTATTTCTCAATTTTTTTTTCAAAGTTCAACTCAAAGGAGAATTTAGGTGTTAGCTATATTGCTCCTTACCTTCTTTATTTTGGAAATCTGTGGGGAGCACAATCAGTTTCTGAGAATTAAATTATCCCAGTGACTGCTGAAAAAAGAGGGAACATATAACTGCTACAGCGAAGACAAGGAAGCTGAATGATCTATCAGAATTACCCATGTCTGACAAGATGTCTTCTGTCACACCCAATACTTGGTTAGTGGCTGGGATGGGTGGAGATTAGCATGGGAAAATACATATACACCTTATATGTTGTGTAATGGTTCTTGCATTGGTTCCCTGCACATGGGCTGAATCAGAAAGCTCTTATGGGGTGGCCCTGTAGCAGATTATGGGAAAGGCCAGAGATTTGGGTTCATGTGGAGCCAGTCATACTAATAAAACAGCAGGGAGGTTCACGAGTGCGTTGATGGTTGAGAATGACCAACATAAGAGTGAATAACAAACTGACGGAATGTGTCCTATAGAAGCTGCCCAGTAAGGAACTTCCTGAACTTCCAAGAACACAGTCTGGAAGCAATCAGAGCACTCAGTACATGTGAAATGCAGGCCCGGTAAGCAGCACTGCTTGTCAAAAATGAAAATTCCAGGTTTTTAATGAAAGACTAGTTTTGTAAGATTGAATTGCATTTCAGATGTATCATTTTTACTAAAAGTACAAGAGTAATCAAGTCCAACCAAAATGTATTGAATGTAAGGAAGCAAAATGCTTTGTTCTTTTCTCCCTTATGAAGTGCGGGGAGAAGCATGTTCTCACTAAACAGTCAGTCTCACTCAGACTGATATTTCTCAACAGAAAGGTTGTTCCTTTTGTAATAGCATGACAAACCCTTCTCAGAGATTTCATGTATACCCTGTTTGTATATACTTCTCATATCAATGAGAAATATTGGAAGCCTAGCAGATGAAAATTCAGTATGATCACTTGACTGATGATACCATGAAGAAATACAGGCAAAAAACAGTGTTACATGATGTTGTGGTTTAAGCCCAGCCAGCAACAAAGCATCACGAAGCCGTTCACTCACTCCCCCGCCCCAGCGCCGGTAAGATGAGGAGAAAATATAAAGAAAAAGCTTGTGCTACAAGACAAGGACAGGGAAGGGTCACTCACCACTTATGGTCACAGGCAGAAGACAGGCTTAACTTGGGGAAGAAACAAAATAAATTTAATTTGCTACAGATCAAATCAAAAGAAGGATAATGAGATGTAAAACCAAACCTTAAAACACCTTCCCCCCACCCCTCCCTCCTTCCCAGCTCAACTCCACTCACGCTTTTCTCTCCCTCCTCCCCCCCAGCGGTACAGGGGGACGGGGAATGGGGGTTGCGGTCAGTTCATCACACATTGTCTCTGCCGCTCCTTCCTCCTCAGGGGCAGGACTCCTCACACTCTTCCCCTGCTCCAGCGTGGGATCCCTCCCACGGGAGACAGTCCTTCACGAACTTCTCTGTCATGGGTCCTTTCCACAGGCCGATCTTCAGTCACAGATTGCTCCAGCACGGGCTTTCCCATGGAGTCATGGCCATCTTTGAGGGCATCCCCCTGCTCCGGCGTGGTGTCCTCCCCGGGCTGCAGGTGGGCATCTGCTCCCCCGCTCCCCTCCATGGGCTGGGGGGGACAGCCTGCCGTCTCACCTCGGGCTGCAGGGGCATCCCCTCCTCCGGCGCACCTCCTCCCCCGCCTTCCTCACTGACCTTGGTGTCTGCAGAGGGGTTCCTCTCACATTCTAATTCCCTCCCCCGCTGCAGATTCCCCTTCTTAAATACGTTCTCCCAGAGGCGCTACCACCGTCGCTTACGGGCGCGGCCTGGGCCAGAGGCGGGTCCGACTTGGAGCCCGGGAAGCTTCTAGAGGCTTCTCACAGGAGCCACCCCTGCAGCCCCTCCCTCGCTACCAAAACCCCACCGCACAACCCCAAAACACATGATTTGAAGATGTAATTCCTTTCAGGACGCTTATATGTCCACCATTAGCGCCGTTATTAGGGATGTTTAATCTGCAGATGGGTTCCCTTTATCTGGGGCACTGGGGCTGAGGTTGAGTGGGTAAGTGAACATAAAGTGCTGCAGCTTCTGCAGGCACACAAATTCCTGCAGAGCCAGCTCATCTGTCTATGTATTGTGCCCCCAGGGCTCTCAGCCTGGAGTCAGCAGTTACCAGCCCAGTCTCAGCCTTGCATGAAAGCACCAAGGTTACTGCTGGCCTGAACCGCCTTTGAAAACTTAGTAAAGCTGCATTTGCTTGACATTGCACATAAGCTAAGAAATCCTATCAACAGGAAAACTGGAGACATCTCCACACCCAGCACATGGCTAAGTCTCAAGGTGATGTGTTGTTGATTGTACTTATGCTCCCCTGTGAACAAGGGAGGTCCTTTCACGATCATTTTGCAGAGCAGGAAAGGTGAGCCATCTCCTGAAGGACAGTTAGACATGTAGCTTTCACAAAGTCAACGAAAATTATTTAGAAGTTAGATCATCGAAGAGCTAACTGATTTGCCCAAAACAGCGCAGAAAGGCTGTGGTAGAAGACAAACTTCACTTTGAGTAATTCTGGTACCGAATGCCAAGAAAACCAGCCTCTCAAATACGTTATTGGTTTAGCACCAATATAGTCAGGTCCAGCCAGATCACAGCACAAGCAAGGCAAAATTCATCTGTCTGCAGAAAGCAAGATGGACATACTCTTAGTTTATTTAGCCAAGTGTTTTCTGTTTCCAGCTTCTATGTTAATGCAATTTTATCTTATATTTAGTCTTCTTACATACTTTTTCTGCTTTTCATTGAATATTTTAATTCTTTTCCTCTAAACACTTAGATTTAGAATCTGGTATAATGGAAAGAGCAGATACTGCAGCAATATTTGACATAGGCAGGCACAGGTGGAGGTCTCCACATATTGTTGACCCAGTCCCATACCTCAAAAGTGTTTCGAAAAATAAAATCCCACCAATTTTTACAAGTTGCAGAAGTAGCCATGCAATTTTTCCAAAGTTAAATCTGCTCAGCAGTTCCTCTTTTTGCACAAGACTATACTTTTCTACTTAGATTAACAACTTACTTGATGTTTTGCAAAAGACCTGATCCCTAAAAGTTTGTCATGTAAAGGACAGATGTAAAGAACACAAATTATACTGAGAAATGTGTTAGTATAGTAAGCTCACTTGGATACCTTTTCCTAGTCATAAAAGTGGGCCCAGAAAACTAAATGTGGGCAATAGGCTAATCCTGTAAAGTCATAATCTTAGGAGAAAGCATTAATTTTTTTGAACTAAGGGTTATTAATATACTGAAGCGTGAAAGAGGCTATTGTCTCCCACTTAGTTTACTACATGAAATACTGGCTAGTTAGAGGTATTTGGAAGAAACATAGATGGTTCCTTCACTTCCTAAGTCACATTTTCCCCCAAAGTTAAAATAGAAAGATTGGTTTATAGAGTGTTTGCAGTTTGCTTTTATTAGGCACCTCTTGTTTTACAGCCACGTATTTTATGATGTTCCATAAAACTAACCCAGAAGCCTACCACCATGTTCTTATTATTATCCAAAAGTCTAACCCTTCAGCTTTTTTCGAGGCAATACTCTACTGAAATTCAATTTCAGTTGAGTAAAGACTAACTTCATACCATAGAATTTGGCTTTAAAACCTTCTTAGCTAATTTGACTTTTCCATTTGCTTCAGCAGTTTTAATTTCAGGCACGCCCTACCACAACCAAATATGATGACATCATCTTTCAGAAAATCATACTAGCTTTGCTGCATTAGTTCGCTTCCCCTAAATTCTTGCTTTGCACTGTTGCACACCATGTAACTCAGCTCATAAGTTTTACTACTGATAGACACTACTTAACAACTCTTCCCACACATGTTTGGTAAAAAATGAAAACCAGTTGGCAATGCCAGTTAAACCAGGAAATGCTCTTAAAAAAACAACAACCAGGAAAAATGCTAAAATGACTCTTTCAGTTTTGTAACAAGGTATTCTTTCCAAGTTCAAAAAGTCCTTTGAAATGTCCTGAGGGCTGTCCATTTTCTTTTTTTCTTTTGATTATTATGACTCAAAAAGATGTTATGTACGGTCTGTAAGATACAACTTCTGTAAAATGATTCTTTTTCATTAATGTTTTTGAGAAACCATTTTTATGGCTCAGAAGGGGGTAAATTCACTTTTAGAAACAGATCTTTGTCAGATTTCCCAGGTCCTGGCTGTCACAGTGCCACGAAGCTCAGCCCTTGTGGTACCATTTCTGTTTCACTAGGGTTTGGCAGCAGACTGGGCTAAGGAAGTGATCACCTTATGTGTTATTAGAAACAAGTTTTGGATCATGCTGGGCTGGATTTGGACAGGCCAGTCACATAGCACTGTGGGACAACCACACAATCTGAATTTCCACTATGGAGCAGACCTTACCCTGTCCCTAATATAATTCCTCCTTTTATTCCATTCTGGTTCCAATACCACACAGAGCTGACATATTCCACAACAAAATGAGATACCATTTCACTAATTACTGGAAAACAGAATGGGAAATTATACTCAATAAGCTTGACTGAGAAGGTTTTAAAAATACAAAATCGAACCCAATTTGAAAATCATTAAACAAGTAGATTTATCTCATCGCTCATTACAGTCAGAGATGATTCTGGATAAATGCTGAACTACTGCAAAGCACAAATTCCCTCATCTTCTAGGAAAGCCAGTTTTCTGTGAGACCCAACCTGCACATTATAATATAGCAAGAACCTCAGAGTTTTTTAGCTGTCCAGTTCCCTGTGATATACACAGAGCTTCTTGTGTTGTGCCTCCCTATCAGCGTGCAGGGACTTGGAAACCTTCCAGAAGTGCTGTGCTGGGATGTTTTCTCCCTTTCCAGAGCAGGAACTCTGTGAGACATGCTGCTTCCCAAACAAGTATGGTGAGCACTGGCCCCAGCTGCTGCAGTGTCCCCCCCATCCCAATCCTGCTTTGCACTCTTCAAAACCTGATGAGAAGACTCCTTCCCTACAAGCTCCACAGGCTCCCCCCTTGCACACAGGCGTGTGTGCCATGCAACCTAAGCCTACATTTGCTGAGTCCTGAAGCAAGGCAGCTTGAAAAGGGGGTTCGAAAAGACAATGTTCTAGTTACACCAAGGCAGAAATTTTTTCCTCCTCTCCTTCCAGCCTGTTAGATATACCAAGGAGTTTATCTTCAGAGCTCCCAGAGCCTTTGAGGTTATTTTTGTACAGGCAAATGAAATCCCTCTTTTCATGTGAGGAATGTTTGGCTCATATGCAGGTAATCTGAAGAAATTAATATTTCATATCCATGAAAATTTTTGATAAGCCTTGATCATGACCTGTTAATGCCATATAATGGGTGACTAATTTTGCCTATCATTTAGCAAGGTAGAGCACTGTTACGGTGTAATGAATGCACCCAAGAAAGCTTAGTGGCTTAACAATCTCAGTAAAGTGTTCGTAACATCTCACATTGACCGATCTCATGTTATTGCTGTGAAAAGATCCTTACCTGCTACAAATTGGCCCTGGTCGGCTAGATGGGTCAGCTGAAGACCTGTACCATATCTTTAGTGAAACAGTAGTACTGATCTATCTTTCAGCAAATTTTCTGAGTTCATTGCTGTCTTTTACATAGGAGCCGCTTTCCTGCTGACAAGGAAATTAGTGACTCAGTGGCTTAATAACCCAAGGAACTGTTTAATAAGGCAAGGAGCTGTTTTAAACCATTTTGATCTCTTCTGAATTGGACGGCTTAAATATTTGGTATACTACTTGAGCTTCTGTCTGAGTCTTTTCCCAGATGTAAGCTACATTTTCCTTGTTTCATGAACTTTTGATTTTCTGAGTAACTGCATCTAGTATCTCAAGAAATACCCCAAGTATGGACAGGCAACAAGACATTTCCTTGCTCCCTCTTCACCTCAACCTCTTGCATGCTTGTTTCAGATGAATTACAAGGAAAGAGAGGGAAGTGCTATAGTAAGCTAAAATTGTTCTTTTATCTAACTATATCTGTAAATAGTCCACCTGAAGAAATTCTGCTGAGGGTATGCCTGTACAATGAAAAGCCTCTGCCTAGCTACAGAGTCACTAAGAGCAAGAATGAGAGGATAGGGAGAATATCAGGTTGGAAAGGAACAGTGAATGATTTGGAAGACACAAGAGAAATGACAGTCTTTTGGTTAATGCCATTTCACCCAGAGTCCTATGAACATGGCATTTACTTAGAGGTATCAGCTGCACCTCTGTGCCTGTTAGTTCAATCTCCTTTTTATCTGTAGCATTTAACCCCAGATCTTTTTGTTGTACTGAATGGATAAATAAACATTTAAAAGCATGTTCTACCTGAACTGATAGAAAACATTATTTCAAGTTGCAAAAAGCCTTAAGACAAACAAGCAAGAAACATTTCTGGCTGAAGGGCCCCATGGCAAGCTGGCACACAGCATCCTGTGGAAGGCTTGCCTTTCAGAGCCACTGTCAGATTTCTGCTCCCCAGGCAAAAGAATTTGGGAACATTTAGAAGCTGATTTAGATAGTTTCTAGAGAGATGACACAAACACATTACAACCACTGGCCAAACAAGTGATGGAGCACTCTGAATATTGCTGTTGAGGGAGTCTGCATGTCCCAACCTTCTGACTGGAGGGGCAGATACCATGATGTGTGCTTGTCTGGGTGCCAGCAGCAGCTTTGAAGTGTACAGGAAACATTCAGCTATGTTCAAAATCCTCATTATTAGTTAAAAGATGATTCACCAAACAAAAGAAAGAATAAATTCAAGCATACTTATTCAGCCTCATCACAGTCCAAATGTCAAAACCCATAACCTCCAATGACATTCTTAAGGCCCCTAAATTGTACATAGGGAAGGTTAACTGCCAGCAAATAGGATCCATCCAAGCTAATATTTAAGGTAGCCAGTAAAAAGTGGGCTGCAAGTGGGCCAGTGGGACTCGATTCAGTCGCATCACTGAATGATGAGAGCCTATCATTCCAGTTAGGAGTCCCCACCCTGAACCCTTCCTTGGAGGGAAGTCTGTACTAAATAATATTACCCCCACTGTTTCATCCATCAGCTCAATGGTTACAGCCCTTACCTAGATGTGAAGATCCACAGTCAGTTCCTTCCTCTGTTAAGAGATTATGAACCCACACATTCTTCATAAATACTCTAGCCTCACAATATAGCCTATTTGTAGCTGACTTTCTCCCAATATCTCTTGTTGAAATTATTCCATAATTCAGTATTCATTGAAAGAGAAGGATGTTATTAAATATAACTATATTCCTATGGAATATACAAAAGAGAGAGATCTGGATTCCAGAAACCTGCTTCAGGGAATGTTTTGTATGAAATACTTAAGTATCTGCGATCTGAATCTCTGCCTCTCCAGAAAAAAAAAACCAAAACAAGAGCTTTACAGTCAGATTCCAGCATCTGGTTCATCTCCCAACACCCATGGGCCCTGTGTGTGCAAGGCTTTTCTCATGTGTGTGCTCTAAGAATGCCAACATCTAGGTAATTATGAGACATGAAAGAATGGCAACTTGGGAAATCTTACCAGGCTGGTTATGAGTGAGATATTTACTTCTGACCATGGTTGAAAAATCTTTATTCACTTGAGGTCTTTGGAGAAAAAAATGTGGGTATCTACAGAATTTAGAATCTCCAAAGGTAGCTGGAAATCTGAGGACCTGAATTTTGAACACAGACAGCTGTAGAGCAGCCACTGACAAATACACAGAGTTTCTTGTATGTGTCCTTTAATCTTGCTCTTAATAACAATTTCCTGGGCTGGTTCTCCAACTCTACTACTCCTCTGGAGCCAGTGCTGTTATACCAGCATACTCTGCTGGTAAGGTCTGTGACACCTGTTTCTGTTCTGCTTCTGCAGTGAACACCTTCAGCACCAGCCTCTTTTCAGCACCAGCCTCTTTTTAACATTTTCAGTTTTTTATTCTATATTGCCAATCAGATGATAAAATAATCCCTAAAATTGCCTGTGAAACAAAGTGCAGTTACAGATCAAGGCCTGAATTACAGAGGCAAAATGTTCACCATGCCAGATGAATTACTTCACCCTAAATATTTCACATGTATTTCTAAGTAACTGCATGTTCCCTCCAGAGAGTATCATCTGACTGACTTCAATTTTCAAATGTAATAAATCCTGTAGCTTAAATAATTGCAGCTGCTAAGCAATCCTGTTTTATACATTCTAACTAAACATTGCACAATGCAGAGAAATAGCCAAGGAAGTAGTTCAGCTAATCAGTTCCCAGTGGTAAGGACACCTATGCTAACGTAAGTACTCCTCACCATGCTTTAAAGATCTGTTTTTATAGCAATACATCCAGACCAATTGCTAGACCAATTCCCTGTCCCATGGAAAGTAAATCGTCATCTTGTGTTGTGATTTCAATTACCTTACACTGTCACAGCAACCTCCCCCTTAGGCTGCGCCTCTGCCTGCTGTGAGAAGTGGAAGAAGAAGTTTAAATGAATCAGTTTAGAAGACAGTGATGTTAGATGAGTGCAGATCCCTTTATGGAGATATTATTTTAACCATTGAACACAATATCTTTGTAAAAAAGATTCTTGTTTTTGGGGGGTGAAATAATTTGATTACATGTAAAGTGCTGCTTTCTCAGTGATTTCTTAAATTATACTTAAGTCCCAGCTGTATTCCCTAGACAAATCATCTTTAAGCTAGGCAGAGAAATTATAAAATACCTAAGAAGAGAATTCTGGCAAACGAAATACTGCCATGATAAGGTCATTCCTGAGTACCTCCATAAAAACAGCACAAATAATGTCCCCGTTAATTTTTTTCTCAAATTACTTTTAAAATAAAGCTTAGTAAAGTAATGAATGCATTTATTGCTACAGAAATAAGGTCATGGATGAAATGTTGTTCCTACTGAAATCAGTGGATGGACATAATCTACCCAGGCCGGGTCTAGTGTTTCACCTTATTTCTTCATGCTTCTAGGAAAGCTGACGACCTCACCTGCCCAAGTCGGCTCCAGATACCTTCTTCTAAAATAAATCAATTTTCATGTAACCATTGAAATGGTTAACTGAACATAATATGAATAAAATCCTCAGTGATGATTGATCTACATTAAAATACTGATCAATTCCTACATTTAGTCTCAAAAGCAGATGATCATGAATGTATGTAAAATGGTTGTGAAAATGATAGACAAAGGGTGGTTCAGTGCTTATCTCAGAAGCTGAGGAGTGTCAGAAATGGAAATATCTTTCTAATCACAGGCATAGTGACTTTTTTGCATTTCCAAATCCTGCTCTGTTTTGCTCCATACCTTAAGCACCACAAGTTGCCTGAAACAGAGAATGTGCAGGACTCTCAATAATACCCTGCCATTGCTGTGTACATTATTATGGACTACCCTAGAGAGGCGAAGGAAATCATCTTCTCTACCCTTTCCTTCTTGTTTTATACACATTTACGCTATTATGTTTTTACTCCAGCTGGGACATCTGTCAAAGATTGAGGAAACAGAAATGGCAGATGAGATGGCTTGCTAACTCTAGATTTGTGTCTGCCAACTGGACAAGCTTAAACATCTAATGAAAGTTAACATGTGGATGCAAACCTTTTGTGAAGTTTGCTCCTTCAAGAAAACTTGCACTCAGCCACTAATAGACTCGTGCATATGGAAAACCTTTCTCAACTTTTCTTTTTCACAGGAAAAAGCTAGGTAGAGTAGAGCATCCTCACTTATACAAACAGGGCAAAATTAAAAAAAACCAAAACCAAAACAGAGGGGAAAAAAAGGCTAAGAAAGATGCTGTTTCTACTGAAAACTTCCTCTAACTCTAAATGAAGATGAACTTCTCTCTTCTGCTGGACAAGAAAGCTCTTAGCACCCACTTCTAGCTCTGTGTCTCAAGGAAATAAGTGGCAATCCACACCAAACCAGACCAAGCTGTTTAAATACTTGGCATTGTACCTCACCTGGAACCCCTAATATTGTTTGCCAAATATAAGTAGCGTTCATTTCCCACCATTATTACTGCAGGGTAGGTAGGAAACCACAGCCTCCAACAGTCTTAGCTGCTAGCCAGGGTATCATGTTTGTCCTGTAAGAAGTCTGATCTCACAAAGTCAATGTCAACATCTAAGCAGAACTATTTTTTATTGTCACTCTTATGTTTGTTTCCACAACAGTGCTGGCCTTCTATCCCACTAATGTTCTTGCAGATTTCTTTTGTAATGTCATCTTGATAGCAATGGAAAAAATGCAGACATAGATTGTTGGATTTCACAGTTCAGGCTGGACTATGAGGAGCCAGATATTTTGTCTGATGAGTTCATGCCCAGTACTATGAGAGATTATGCTTCCCTGGCATGTGGCCTCTGTATCAGCTTGCCTTTTATTTTGACAAAAATCAGACAAAATAATTAGTGTTGTTACTCCAGCAATTATATCTATGCAGATTGCAAGTGGTTTATTGTGTGTCTTGGCTTTTTGGGTGTTTTTTTCTTTGCCCTTTGCTTGTACAGTGCCTCCTATAGCAGTGCCCTGCTCCAGCAAGAGCTCCCACAGACTCCAGCGTCTTGGCAAACAAAACCAGTTATAGTAATGTTCAATATTGAATTAATTCCCATTTGGTAGCAAATGGTGATGCATCCTTAGGCAGTTCTTTCTTATGCTTACTAGATCTGGGATCACTTTTCTACTTCAGTTTTATAGGTCTCCTGAAAAAATGCTTCCAGCAAACCGAGTTAAACGTAGGGGATGTTCAATGTGTTGTTTGATGATATCCTAAAGTGAAAGGACTGAATAAGAGGCAAATAGTAATATGAAATTGAAGCACTTCACAAAAGAAAAAGAAATAAATTGTTAATACCAACAGAGCAGGTGCAAAGAATTTGTTTCCTTCTGTTTTATAAAACCGAATAAACTTCATGGCCACGACTGAAATAGTAGGGAATGACTTAATATTTTGCAGACTGGTTGGATATTATAGCAATACAGAGCATAGGAAGAAGACTACAGAAAGGAGCTTTGCTACAAGCCCTGTTGTTTTGCAGAAGCATATTTATCAGTTGTATCACCTGGAGAGCACCCGAAGACACCAGAAAAGCAACATGATTTGCTAAGGTCAGCAAGAATTATTATTTGCAGAGCACATGTGCTACAAGGAGCCAGTGATCAGGGGAGTTATGAGGCGGAATTACATATTTAGATGTGGGGAACGGCTAGAAGAGATAAGAGAAATATCTGTTCTGTTGAGGAACCCAAAATGGGGAGGGAAACAACTGGCAAAAGGAAGAAGAGGAGAGGGAATGGGAGCCACTACTGCAAAGCTGACGCAGAGGATACTGACATTATTCACAGCAAGGTTAACAGTGAAGATGATCATATTTTAATGCATTTTCTCTGAGGAAATTTCAGAAGTTTGTTTTTATTTTTTCCCTTTCATTCTGCAAATATCAAAATGTTTTCTGATATGTCAAACTAACTTTATTGCAGAGTTTCTTTTAAACTTTTATTCTATGCTTATTTCAGTATCACATTTACATCATATGTCAAAATAGTTAATACTGAGTTATGTAGGATGTTTGAAAGTTGAAAAAAAGGGACGTTTATCTTTCAAAAATGGAGTTTTATCTTTCATAAGGGCATTTCAGTGGGAATTCCCTTCAGGTTCCTTAAAAAGATTTTAACTGATACAAGTAAAATAAAACCTAAACTGGGAATTTTATACAAAGATTAGCCATTTGAGTCTCTATTACCACTGTCAGGTTATAGAGACAGTGAATTATGTTAAATAGAGATAAATTATTTTCAGCATTAAATGAGATTAAATGAGGCAGAAGTAAACCTTTAGGCAACCTCTGAAAATAAGCATAAGGAGAAGGAGAGCTGCAGAGTTCAGACGGGAAGCTGTTGGTGTATTTGCACCAGCCAGCAAAGCCTTGGCAGCGATTTCTCCTCTGGGCAGTGCTTACCTTCCAGATCTGTACTCCATTTTCATAACCCAAGAGCAGGGGAAGCTACTGCCCTGCTTTAACCCCATAAAATCGAGGAGAATTTCACCACGTGATCAAAGATAGAGGTGACAGAAGTCCATGCTCAGCTTTCTCTTTAAAAGAAAAAAAGAAAGAAACAAAAAGCTCTAAACCTTTGAGCTGGCAGGATATTGTCACTAGAGGTGATCACTGTTTCACCCTTTGGGGGCACTGACACACTGTCCATGCCATATGCTCTCTGCATAAGAAGTGATGTTGACCTATTGCCTGTGTTACCAACAAACTGTTGGAAAAATTGGCAGGTTGGGTTGAGCACCGTGCCTCTCACCTTCTGGAGCAGAGGATGCTGCGTTACGGACCTTGGAAGAGAGCAAGCTCCCATCTCTGTGAGCAGGACCCGTGGTATTGCTCCTGAACTCATTTACAAGAATTTGTTGGAGCACAGGATCAATGCTATTTCCTTGGATTTGCAAGTGGAGGGTTGTGAGCAAGCATCAGTGGTGCAGACAAACAGGCCTTACAGGGCAAGAACCACCAACGGAGTAACTTCAGATGTTAAGCCCATTATAGTAAAGGGATTGTATCCCAGGAGGCAGACTTTGCAGATGCACAGGAAACCTGAGAAAAATACCGCAAATGAAATTATAACCAATGCAAGGAAAATCTGTGAAGAAACGCACTTCAAGACTTTTGAGTAAGAAAAAGTAGGACATTTTAAAAGCACTCAATTTCTAGAAAGTTCTGAATTCCAGCCCTTTTGGAAATCAAGCCTTTTCATTGGGCAGCACATTTTCAAAATCAGACAAAATGGTTCTTGAACCTCAGCTTGTTTGGATGCAGCAGCAAACTGAGCAAAAGGAGAATTTATTAAGCAGTCCTGAAACCAGGACATGGGGGAAGCATGTTTCTGCCCAGCTTCCTAAATGTTTCATCAAGCTAAGATGGGGTTTATCAGTGATAATTTCAATTTGTTCTTGAAATGACAGACTAAAGGTTAAAAGATTGCTTCCCATTGCATAAATGAGACTCTTAACAGCCTCCTGCTAGGAAACGGTAGGTTAACAATAGCTTGAAAAGCCTTAGTAATTTCAAAATAATAATAAAAAATTGTTCATTAAGAGAATGATATGATACAGTTGGCTGGAACAGCCAGGGTCCAGAACATGAGCTATATCCTTAACTTGAGTTTTGACTGTCACATGTAGTGGTGTTATCACTGCTTCTTTCATGGCAACATTTTAGGTTTTCAGAGAAGGGATCAGAGTTAGAAGAAACTCATAACTTAAACCAGTCATATGGCAATAACTAGGGTGTCACCTTCAAGAATGAAAAGTCCAGTGTCAGGCGAAAATGCTGCTGCTACAAAATACAGCTGTCCTGGGAGCCATGAGTGCCAAACTTACTCATTCTGCATGGGAAAGCAGTCAAGGAGAGAAAGAAATTGTAGCATTGTTATGATGACTCATTATTTCTCCAGCTTTGACCCCCCTCAGGGCATCTCCTGGTGATTCTTCTCCCTCCCGTGATTATTCCCACACAAGACCTTCTGAATTATCACGTCAAACAGTTTATAGTGCCAATATCAACACATGTTTGGGAGCTGCTAGGATTTTTCTCCATTAACTGGGACCTATAAGAAACCACTGGTTCATATTAAGTTAGGAGCGAGAGAAATGGACTGCATGAGCATTTTATACCAGCAGCATGAACTACTTCATCAGTCCCACCAGTTATTTAGGAAAGGTTCTTCTAATGAGCTAAGCTGTCTGGGTTTGTTTTGGCTGTTGAAATTCTCTCATAGGTACAGAACAAAAGATCTGTGAGCAGAGAGTGACAGGTCCCTGGCAAAAGCACTCTGAAAAGAAAGACAACCTTTTGACCTTAAAGAAAATGTAAAGCTGGAGCAATTCTGTCATCTAACAAAAAATCCATGACAAGGCTAGTGCTCAGGGGGTGATCGGGAAGATTTATTCACCTCCTTAGATGCAGTTAAACCTGCTAACGTTATAGTAGATCTGTTGAAGGACAAGCCTGGATGGTACATAGAGGACACAGAATAACATAATGCAATTCTTTTACATTACAGTGCAAGTGCATTAAAAAAAATTCTTTCGTGAAGAAAAAAAATATTTGGACCAAACCAGTGACATATCCTGGTATTTACTTGCTGTATCAATGGGAGCTACTGCTGGCCGGGTAGACCACGTTTTGGCAGAGCTTCTGCACATCATGGTCGGTCAACACCCTGTGAGGTGCTGCAGCTGCCTGGGGAGACTTGGAAGAAGGGACTGACTTGTGCGGCAGGGGGCAATCATGACTTTGATGGTTGGCAGGAAACACAGAGCTGGCAATCTCACAGGGATGTTTGAGACTTTCTTCCCTGTGCCTATGATGTTTATGCACTTAGGCTTAGCAGTTATCAGTCAGCATCTGAGAATGCATAAATAAAATATAACCTGTTCTTCATCCGCACTGCAAAACTTAGTTTTTCATTCTGTGCATAATATTATCCATGCCCACAGGTCTGTGGGGCTTTGTCTGCTTAGCAGATGACTGACAGCACATGGTCTTTTCTCTACACATATATTTTTCATGCCATTTCAGCCGTAGAAAAGTCACTTTGTGCTGCAAACATAGAGGATTATGCTGTTAACTTGAAAGATTGTCCTAGATAGCTTTTCATCTGTACAACAGTGGGATAAAATGGGACCTGATGGGATCCATCCAAGAGTACTGAGGGAACTGGCAGAGGTCCTTGCCAAGCCACTCTCTATCATCTATCAGCGATCCTGGTCAACAGGGGAGGTCCCAGAGGACTGAAGGCTTGCCAGTGTGACTCCCATTTATAAGAAGGGTCGGAGGGAGGATCCAGGGAACTACAGGTCTGTCAGCCTGACCTCGGTACTGGAAAAGATTATGGAACGGTTTGTCTTGAGAGCACTCACATGGCAAGTCCAGGATAAGAAGGGGATCAGGCCCAGTCAACCTGGGTTCATGAAAGGCAGGTCCTGCTTGACCAACCTGATCTCCTTCTATGACCAGGTGAGCTGCCTAGTGGATGAGGGAAAGGCTGTGGATATGTATTGGGTCTGGCTGAGATGGAGTTAATACTCCCCATAGCAGCCCTCATAGAGCTGTGCTCTGCATCAGTAGCTAGAAAGGTGTTGATAACACACCAGTGTTTTGGCTACTGCTGAGCAGCGCTGGCACAGCATCAAGGCTGTCTCTCCAACATTTTTGCCCCCCCTCAATGGCAGGCTGGGGCAGGGCAAGATCTTGGGAGGGGACATAACCAGGACAGCTGACCTAAACTAACCAAAGAGATATTCCATACCATATGACGTCAGCTCAGATATAAAAGCTAAGTAAAGGGAGACGGAAGGGGGGCATTTTGTCTTCCGGAGCAACCACCACGCGTACTGAAGCCCTGCTTCCCAGGAAGTGGCCAGACATCGCCTGCTGATGGGAAGTAGAGAATAACATCATTTGTTTTTCTTTGCTTTCGCGCGCGACCTTTGCTTTCACTTTATTAAACTGTCTTTATCTTGACCCACGAGCCTTTTGTTATATTATCTCCCCCCTGTCCAGCTGAGAAGGGGGAGTGATAGAGCAGCTTTGGCACCCAGCCAGGGTCAACCCACCACAGTCCTATTTGGCTCCCAACATGGGGCACAACAACGGCAGTTTTGCATTAAGCGTGCCATAGCTAGTTATTAAGTGGCAAGCTCCTGTGCAGGTCACGGAGCTTGTTGGCTGCTTGCTTATCTCTATCTTGCTGAGTTTGGGAACATGGTAATGCAAATAATGGCTGTGTGCTTTGCCTTGGCACTGATGGCTTTTTTGTGCTGCGGGAGCTATCTTGTGGGGAGAATGAAGGAACTCGGGAACATGCTAATACGAATAATATCTATGTGCTTTGTCCTGGCCCTGATGGCTTTGCTGTATTGTGGGAGCTATCTTGTGGAGGAGATGAGGGAACACATCTCCCTCTCCCTACCGGGCATTGATGTGAATGGTTTTATTATGCAGTCTCCCGAGGTCCTTGTTCACCCTTATGTGAGTTGTTCAATACTAATAATTAATACTGGTGGTATATTATGGGTATTGTGGATTCTGGTCTCATCTTGGTATAAGAGAAGACAAGTTTCGGGTGAGGCAATACTGAAATGTGCCCTCAAGCAACTGGTCCCTGGGTGGCAGGGTATATGGAAGGATTTGGGCAGATTCCTAGGACGGTTATCACCTCCCATAATCTGGGACTTTACACCTGAACAGGCAAGTAACCCTGGCAAACTGACGCGCCACCTGATAGAAGGGTGCCTTGCCTATCCCAATGAAAACCAGCAGCTTCTTGCACTGTACTGGGGCCTGGCCTATGCCTACCGAGCCATAGTTCAACACTCTCAGAGGACCATGGTTGAGGCAGGGACCCAGACTGCATCTGAGGACACCATGCTCGAGATAGGGACCCCAACAACAACAACAACCACAGTAATTGCCCCAATAGTAAAAAAGAAACAGTGGACAAGGAGATCAACAGGTCCATACCATCGATTAGTGAGGGAAGAAGAAGAAGAGGAAAGGCTTAATCTAGAAGCTGGTCCTTCAATAAAGAAATTGGAGGAAGGAGTGAGGGAACTTAAACAGGAAGCGGAAACTACCCAGTCCCTGACGTCCTCAGAACTTCGGGACTTGCGGAAAGACTACAGCCGCCAGCCAGGTGAGTGGATTGCTGCCTGGCTGCTCCGATGCTGGGATAACGGGGCCGACAGTCAGCAACTGGAAGGCAAGGAAGCCCAACAGCTGGGATCCCTCACTAGAAACCGGGGAATTGAAAGAGAAATTGGAAAAGAGGCAGCAATTTGCAGTCTCTGGAGCCAGCTCCTCTCAAGTGTGAGAGCAAGATATCCATTCAAGGAAGATCTTGTGAATTCCTCAGAAAAGTGGACTACTGCAGATGAAGGCATCCAGTACCTGAGAGAGTTAGCAGTGGTGGAAGTCATCTACAGTGATCTAGATGATGAGGAAGTCTCAAAAGATCCAGAGGATGTCCTGTGCACACGGGCCATGTGGAGAAAGCTGATTCAAGGTGCCCCAGCGTCGTATTCTAACAGCTTGGCAGCAATGTATTGCCCAGATATGGAAACACCAGCTGTGGAGAAAGTGTCGTCTTGGCTCCAAAACTTTGAAGAAAATCTCTGTGTTTCCTCATCCCTACAGGACAGTCCCTTGGATGTTAGGGACGCTCCAGGAAATCAGTCCTCTCCTGCCCCGGTCAGAGGGAAAGGGAGCCCAAGGCGTATGCCACGTGGTACGCTCTGGTTCTTCCTGTGTGACCAAGGGGAGGACATGAGGAAGTGGGATGGTGAACCCACCTTTAAGCTGGAAGCCCGCGTACGTGAACTGAGAGGGAAGACAGCTGTTAAGAAGGGGTCACCCAAGAAGCAGGCTGTCAGTGTCATTGCTGTAGAGGCCCAAGAAAGCAATCAGCGATCCTCCAGGCATAGAAGAACTGAAACCACCTCCCTCAATTGTGGTGAGGGGACTTCTGGTCTGGCACCGCAAGGGTCAGACAGTGAATACTCTGATGAGGAACAGCAATAGAGGGTCCCTGCCTTCGGCCAGGAGGAGGAAAGGGATGACCGGATATACTGGACTGTGTGGATTCTATGGCCTGGCACATCAGACCCACAGAAGTATAAGGCTTTGGTAGACACTGGTGCACAGTGTACGCTGGTGCCATCAGTGTACAGGGGCACAGAACCCATCTGGATCTCTGGAGTGACAGGGGGATGCCAAGAATTGACTGTATTGGAGGCTGAAGTGAGCTTGACAGGGGACAAGTGGGAAAAGCACCCCATTGTGACCGGCCCAGAGGCCCCTTGTATCCTTGGCATAGACTACCTCAAGAGAGGGTACTTCAAGGACCCAAAGGGGTACCGATGGGCTTTTGGTGTAGCCACTGTAAATGCAGAGAAGATCAAACAGCTATCTACCCTGCCTGGCCTCTCGGAAGATCCCTTCATTGTGGGATTGCTGCAAGTTGAAGAACAGCAGGTGCCAATCGCTACCAGGACGGTGCACCGCCGGCAATATCGGACAAACTGAGACTCCCTGGCTCCCATCCATGAGCTGATTCATCAACTAGAGAGCCAAGGAGTCATCAGCAAGACTCATTCGCCTTTTAATAGTCCTATATGGCCAGTGCAAAAGTCTGATGGAGGGTGGAGGTTAACAGTAGATTATCGTGGCCTGAATGAAGTGACACCGCCACTGAGTGCTGCTGTACCAGACATGTTAGAGCTCCAATATGAACTGGCATCAAAGGCAGCCACGTGGTATGCTATAATTGATATTGCCAATGCGTTTTTCTCCATTCCTTTGGCAGCAGAGTGCAGGCCACAGTTTGCTTTCACGTGGAGAGGTGTCCAATATACCTGGAATCGACTGCCCCAGGGGTGGAAGCACAGCCCTACCATTTGTCACGGACTAATCCAAATGGCACTGGAACAAGGCGATGCCCCTGAACATTTACAATACATAGATGACATCATCGTGTGGGGCAACGAGGCAGAAGAAGTGTTTGAGAAGGGAAAAAGAATAATTCAGATTCTTCTGAGAGCTGGTTTCGCCATAAAGAAAAGCAAGGTCAAGGGACCTGCACAGGAGATTCAGTTCTTGGGAATAAAATGGCAGGATGGACGCCGTCATGTCCCTATGGATGTGGTTAACAAGATAGCAACTATGTCTCCACCAGCTAACAAGAAAGAAACACAAGCTTTTCTAGGCCTCGTGGGGTTCTGGAGAATGCATATTCCAGGTTATAGTCAGCTTGTGAGCCCTCTCTATCGAGTAACACGGAAAAAGAACTATTTTGAATGGGGCCCTGAACAACAACAAGCCTTTGAGCATATCAGACAGGAAATAGCTCGTGCAGTAGCTCTTGGGCCTGTCCGGACAGGACCAGATGTACAAAATGTACTCTACACTGCAGCTGGGGAGCATGGTCTCAACTGGAGCCTCTGGCAGAAAACACCAGGAGAAACCCAAGGTCGACCATTAGGGTTTTGGAGCCGGGGGTACCGAGGATCAGAAGCCCACTACACCCCGACTGAAAAAGAGATACTAGCAGCATATGAGGGGGTTCGAGCCGCTTCAGAAGTTGTTGGTACAGAAGCATATCTCCTCTTGGCACCACGATTGCCCATGCTACACTGGATGTCCAAAGGAAACATCCCCTCTACACATCATGCAACCAGCGCTACATGGAGTAAGTGGATAGCATTGATCACGCAACGGGCTCGACTGAGGAAATCTAACCGCCCAGGAATTCTGGAAGAGATCATGGACTGGCCAGAAGGCAGAGATTTTGGAGCAACGCCTGAGGAGGTGGCTCGTGCCCAAGAGGCACCACCATATAATGAGTTATCAGAAGACGAAAGGTGTTATGCTTTGTTTACTGATGGATCCTGTTGTGTGGTAGGGAACCATCGGAAGTGGAAAGCTGCTGTGTGGAGTCCCACACGACAAGTCGTTGAGGCCACTGAAGGAGAAGGTGAGTCAAGTCAGTTTGCAGAAGTGAAAGCCATCCAACTAGCCCTAGATATTGCTGAACGAGAAAAGTGGCCGGTACTCTACCTCTATACCGACTCCTGGATGGTGGCTAATGCCCTATGGGGGTGGCTACAGCAGTGGAAGAAGACCAATTGGCAACGCAGGGGTAAACCCATCTGGGCAGCAGCATTGTGGCAGGACATTGCTGCCCGTGTAGAACACATGACTCTAAAGGTACGTCATGTAGATGCTCACATGCCCAAGCCGTGCCACTGAAGAACATCGAAATAATGAACAGGTAGACAAGGCTGCCAAAATAGAAGTAGCTCAGGTGGACTTGGACTGGGAGCGTAAGGGTGAGCTATTTGTAGCTCGACGGGCCCATGAGACAACGGGACATCTAGGGAGAGATGCAACGTATAGGTGGGCTCGTGATCGAGGGGTGGACCTGACCATGGAAGCCATCACACAGGTCACTCATGAATGTGAAACATGTGCTGCAATCAAACGAGCCACCAGAGTAAAGTCTCCCTGGAACAGAGGGCGCTGGCTGGGTTTTTGATATGGCGAGGCCTGGCAAATTAACTACATTGGACCACTGCCACGAACACGCCAAGGCAAGCGCTACAGCAACTACTGGTTGGCTAGAAACATATTCTGTAAACCATGCCACTGCCCAAAACACCATCTTAGGCCTCGAAAGGCAAATTTTATGGTGACATGGTACCCCAGAAAGAATTGAATCAGACAATGGGACTCATTTCCGAAATAATCTCATAAGCTCCTGGGCAAAGAAACACGGCATTGAGTGGGTGTACCACATACCCTATCACCTGCAAGCATCTGGAAAAATTGAGAGATATAATGGGCTGTTGAAGACTATGTTGAGAGCGCTAGGCAATGGGACATGGAAGCATTGGGATACAAATTTAGCAGAAGCCACTTGGCTAGTTAACACCAGAGGATCTGCTAACCATCCTGGTCCTGCCCAAACAAAACCCCTACATACTATGGGAGGAGATAAGGTCCCCGTAGTGCACATGGGGAAGTGGCTGGGGAAGGCAGTGTGGATTTCTCCTCCCATGGAAAAACGCAAACCCATTCGTGGGATCGTCTTTTCTCAGGGACCTGGGTGTACTTGGTGGGTAATGCAGAAGGATGGGGAGACCCAGTGTGTGCCTAAAGGACATTTAACCTTGAGGGAAAAATAATCTGTGATGTGAGTTGTATGTTGTAGGAAGTAATGTAGCAGGAATGACCTGAACTGCAGAGGAGTGAACTTCGCAAGGAACCAGACAAGTGCATCGGTGATCCAAACCAAGCCGGTGTTGGTGCCCAGCAATCGAACATACTGCTTCTCCTGCCCTGACCACTCATCTTGATGGATGGGGCCCAAGTCATAACCTGTGTGTGAACATCTGGAGGAGTGGAAGAAGCCCATGGAATATCTATCTCTTAAAGGACAGGGGATAGTAATTAATAAGAATGTATAAATCTGTATGTTGGGTATAAAAGTGGTTTAAGTATGTAGTTTCAGTTGTAAGTGTTGCTAAGAAGGGATTTCAGTAATGAGAATTAAATACAATGGCATGGTTAGAAGATATCTGTATTAAATTATGTGGGACCTGAGCATGACGCAAATGGTATGGAATAAGGGGTGGAGATTGTATTGGGTCTGGCTGAGATGGAGTTAATACTCCCCATAGCAGCCCTCATAGAGCTGTGCTCTGCATCAGTAGCTAGAAAGGTGTTGATAACACACCAGTGTTTTGGCTACTGCTGAGCAGCGCTGGCACAGCATCAAGGCTGTCTCTCCAACATTTTTGCCCCCCCTCAATGGCAGGCTGGGGCAGGGCAAGATCTTGGGAGGGGACATAACCAGGACAGCTGACCTAAACTAACCAAAGAGATATTCCATACCATATGACGTCAGCTCAGATATAAAAGCTAAGTAAAGGGAGACGGAAGGGGGGCATTTTGTCTTCCGGAGCAACCACCACGCGTACTGAAGCCCTGCTTCCCAGGAAGTGGCTAGACATCGCCTGCTGATGGGAAGTAGAGAATAACATCATTTGTTTTTCTTTGCTTTCGCGCGCGACCTTTGCTTTCACTTTATTAAACTGTCCTTATCTTGACCCACGAGCCTTTTGTTATATTTCTTCCCCTGTCCAGCTGAGAAGGGGGAGTGATAGAGCGGCTTTGGCACCCAGCCAGGGTCAACCCACCACAGGATATTATCTTCATTGACTTCAGCAAGGCCTTTGACACTGTCTCTCATGGCATACTCCTTGAGAAACTGGCGTCTCATGGCTTGGATAAGTGTACTCTTCACTGGGTGAAAAACTGTCTGGATGGACGAGCCCACATGGTTGTGGTGAATGGGGTGAAATCCAGTTGGCGGCGGGTCACAAGTGGTGTTCCTCAGGGCTCGGTGTTGGGCCCTGTTCTGTTTAATATCTTTATCGATGATTTGGATGAGGGGTTTGAGTGCACCCTCAGCAAGTTTGCAGATGACACCAAGTTGGCACGCAGGGTTGATCTGCTTGAGGGTAGGGAGGCTCTACAAAGAGATCTGGACAGGCTGGATCGATGGGCTGAAGACAACTGTATGAAGTTCAACACAGCCAAGTGCTGGGTCCTGCACTTTGGTCACAGCAACCCCATGCAGCGCTGCAGGCTGCCCGGTGGAAAAGGACCTGGGGGTGTTGGTCGACAGCCGGCTGAATATGAGCCAGCAGTGTGCCCAGGTGGCCAAGAAGGCCAATGGCATCCTGGCCTGCATCAGAAATAGTGTGGCCAGCAGGAGCAGAGAGGTGAGTGCCCCCCTGTTCTCGGCACTGGTGAGGCCGCACCTCGAGTACTGTGTTCAGTTTTGGGCCCCTCACTACAGGAAAGACATTGAGGTGCTGGAGCGTGTCCAGAGAAGGGCAACCAAGTTGGTGAGGGGCCTGGAGCACAAGTCTTATGAGGAGCGGCTGAGGGAACTGGGGCTGTTTAGTCTAGAGAAGAGGAGGCTGAGGGAAGACCTTATAGCTCTCTACAACTACCTGAAAGGGGGTTGTAGTGAGGTGGGTGCTGGTCTCTTCTGTCAGGTGGCTGGAGATAGGACAAGAGGAAATGGCCTCAAGTTGAGGCAAGGGAGATTTAGGTTAGATATTAGGAAGAATTTTTTTACTGAGAGGTTTGTCAAACATTGGAATAGGCTGCCCAGGGAAGTGGTTGAGTCACCATCCCTGGAGGTATTCAAAAAGCGAGTAGACAGGGTACTTCAGGACATGGTTTAGTGGGCATGGTTGATGGTTGGACTTGATGATTTTGAAGGTCTTTTCCAACCTAAATGATTCTATGATTCTATGAAAATGTTTTCAAGAATCCAATGAAACCATGGCAGAAAACCAGGTCCAAATGTTGTCTAAAAGGAGATCAAATGTTTTGTTTTAATTATAGCAGGAACAGAAAGGAAATGAGAAATTCAGAGCTGTTCTACTGGGTGTGTGATATTCATGTGAGCAAGTTTTTATTATATTAGTGATTTCAGCAGAAGACAGGGAAGATATATAAATGACTCTTCAGTTTACTGTCAGAGGAAAGTAATTTTACTGGGCCAGGCCTATACTATGCTATTTAAAAAACAGGGTCAAGGACTTTGAGAAAGATCTGCTTTATTCACCCACAGCAATGTATTTAAACTGTGCCCACACAGCCAGTGAAGCAGCTGCATGGCCCAGCATCCCCAACTGTCTTGGCTGGAGGCTGCATGGGGTGCACCATGGCTCCCATCTGTGCAGTAAAGTTTGTGTTTCATGAAAACAGGGGATGGAGAAGGGAAGACGGTGAAGGTCAAGATGCAGTGAGCTTGCGTACCCAGACCCAGGAGATGAGAAGTTGTTTGAGAACCCATGGTTTGCATGTAGTACAAAACCACAGTGTTAGTCATGTCCTGAGCAATGCTGGGACTGGTATAAAGCCAAAAACAGTCTTCATTTTTGATGCTGGATATGGTGCTAGAAGTCTCAAAAGAGATTAATTTTTTTGTTGTTCTGCTCCAAGGACAGTGAGAGGTCTGGCCTCCATTTCTTCATCCTTTAGGAAAGCCTCAGTGCCAGCAAAGTTCATTACAGAAAAGAGTTTCCATCCTTACTGGAGTTTGCTACTTGGGATGTGCTTTTGTGTTATTAGATGCACAAAAATACAGGAAAGACATCTACCCATCACACCCCAAATAAAGTCTAAAATCATCTCTGATTCCTGCTAGAGACAGAACCTCTACATTTTGAGTTAAATCCTACTGCTGAGAACCTTTTGTGGATGAGGAAGTTCACACTGAGAAGTGATTTATGATTAACCTGGTCTACCTTTCAGCTGAAAAAAGATCTCATTTCTATGCCCTTCTTTCTAGGCCCACATATTGTTCTGGAATCATAGAATGGCTTAGGTTGAAAGGGATCTTTAAAGATCATATAGTCCAACCCCTTGCCATGGGCAGGGACGCCTTCCACTAGACGAGGTTGCTCAAAGCCCCATCCAACTTGGCCTTGAACACTTCCAGGGATCGGGCATTCACGACTTCTGTAGGCAACTTGTTCCAGTGTTTCACCACCCTCATTGTAAAAAATGTCCAATCTAAATCTACCTTCTTTTAGTTTAAAACCATTACCCCTTGTCCTATTGCAACAGGCCCTACTAAAAAGTCTCCATCTTTCTTGTAGGCCCCCTTTAAGTACTGAAAGGCTGCAATAAGGTTGCCCTGGCGCCTTCTGTTCTGCAGGCTGAACAGCCCCAACTCTCTCAGCCTTTCTTCATAGGAGAGGTGCTCCAGCCCTCTGATCACTTTCATGGCCCTCCTCTGGACCCGCTCCAACAGGTCCATGTCTTTCCTGTGCTGAGGACTCCAGAGCTGGATGCAGTACTCCAGGTAGGCTTTCAGCAGAGCGGAGTAGAGGGGCAGAATCACCTCCCTTGACCTGCTGGACATGCTTCTTTAGAAACAAGTCATTCTGTTTTGCTTTTCTGATGCATTTGTGTGGGTCTCACTGTTCACTGCTAGCACTAATTGGATGTTAGAAATGTAGTGTCATCACCTACTCAGTGATGCTGAACAGTTCTGGGACAAAGCCTGAGAATACTACTATTCTTGGACCACAGTCCTTGACCACTGTGCCAGATGTGCAAATAGAGATTAAACAGTTAACCCAGTGTGCATTTGCATTTCACACTGCAACTGGTTTAATGGAGCAGAATCTGTAAATATTAAAGCCACTCAAACTGTTATCTGTGCTGGCACCAGTGTAAAAGTCTCTAGAAATAATCTATACATAAGAAGGTATTCTATGTTAAACATGGAGACTCAGACCGAGTGCAGCATTAAGCCGCTGCTGCCTGTGTCTGCAGTGCTCTGAGAGTCTGAGAATGACTAAAGCCTGTAGTGCACAAGAATATGCGCTTTAGTAGCCCATTTCATACAAAACCTACAGTTGCTGGCAGGAGGTGATGCCAGACACGTTGAAGAGGAAGCTGGACTTAGTTATCTTACAGATTTTTTGCCTAAACATCTTCATTTGTTAAAGGGTGGAATGATTTTAAGTTTTGTTTCCCATCAGGATCCAGTGCTTGGGCAATGTCCAACCCTGTGGGCTAGAGTCCAGCTCAGGCTGTATTTACATCCAAGCAAGGCAGGCCTATGACTGAAATACAGGTTCTTGCATTGACTCATCAAGTAGTTATACAAATATCTAAGTACTTCCTTGGAATATTGTGGCAACTCATTCTCTGGCTGCCAGTCTACAAACTGCATTTCACAGGAATTGTTTTGCTGATATTTTATCTTGGGGGCATTATTAGGTGTTATGATTTAGGCAGGTCAATGCAGTTCTCTCCTCTGCCTTTTCAGCTTTCCAAATGGTTACATTAAAATCAAATTGCTCCAAACCTCCACTCAAAGATATATTTCCTGGTGGAATAAGTTCTGTAGTGATGGACATGCATTATTACATGAAAAATGGAAAATAAAGAAAAAAAATGCTGTATTTTGTACTTTCTCACAACAGGCAAGAGCATGGCTTTGCAATTATAACTCAGTTTAATGCACAAATTACTTAAAAATTATTGTATTCTCCTCTCATTCATGAGGAACTGGAAGCACACAGAAAGGTTAAGAACAAGCAGTAAGGAAACGGAATTTGAGCTTCCTGACTTGCCATCCTGGACCTGGGTGACTTGCAGCCCTGGTCCTCAGCCCCTGGAGATGATCTGAATGCACCCTGCCGGTCACTGGAGGCGTGCAGGTTCAGCGTGTGACAGTTCTTGAATAATGGTTTGAGAAATGAGCCGAAGCTGGCTGCACAAACCTTGTCATATTTCATGCACACAGCTGCCAGTCTCTGCACTGTTTGCTGTTGTTTGTCATTTGTGTCTTCTGTCACCCAGGTAAGACATCACAAAAAATAAATAGCCGAATCCATAGAACAGAAAAAATGTGATGGCTCTGCAAAGCTTGCTGTGTTTTTTCTCTCTGCAAAGCTTGCTGTGTTTTTTCTCTCCATGTATATATTGTGTTATTCTTTTCCTAAGCTCTAAAGGGAAAAAATGAAAACACAGATGTACTCTTCCTGTAAACATCCTGTAAGAAAAACATTGTTAGGTACTCTTAGTCCAAATACACATAGTCAATTTTTTAGGTTAAAGGTTAAGTTTCAGTTTGGAGAGAGGCTTTAAAAATCCAGGATCTGTAACATTTATCTTGTGTCTTTTGAGTAATATTTTCACTGCATTAGCAATGGTCTTATATCTATAGGGCAATATGTTCAGAGAAATCAGGCTGCTCTACTGCTGGGTTAACTAGTGAGTAATAGTGGCCTGGTTTTCTCAGACATTAACTGACTGCAGCCCTCTCTGAAGAAGTCAGAGGTCTGTGTCTGAGCCTGTATTTATTTGGGTATCTATATCTAGATTTAAGAATGCATTTTTAGCAGCCAAATGTGAACATATTGGAAATGTAAAAATTGCTGCTGGCAAGAGGTAGCGATGAGGAGAAAATCTGAGTTTCATCAGAGTCATCAGTGAGATGTAATTGTCAGACTGACCTTATTATTTCATGGAAAATAATGTAGTAAGGGACTAATTCTGTCTAGATTTTGTAGTGATGCAGATAGTGTGAGATAGAAAAGCCCTACCCACAGGATAAGGCCAAGGGTCACGGGAATGCAGAATTTCTTCCTTGCCGATTTCTCCCCAGGTGTTGCCTGTCCACAAGGGAATATGAAGCAGAGTTAGAGGCAGGGCAGAACTGCATTTTTTTCTCTGTCCTAATTTGTCTTTGTCAGTAATGATGGCCAGATTCTGACAAGGAGCCATGCTGCATCTTTCCCAAGAATTACAGAGCTACTGCTCTGGATGTGCATATTGGGTCAAATTCCTGCCAACAAGTCCTCTGCTGGATTTCAGCCACAGCACAGGGACACTGCTGGCTCCCCTTGTCCCAGTGTCTCAGGGAAGCCCAGAATAACCACAGCCCAAGTTCAGCCTTAATTTGTTATTTACCTCATAATACCTTCCAGGAAGAACTGCATGACCACAGAAGTACTATCATCAATCTACTGCATAGCAGGGCTCTTCAACTGAGTGACATGGCTGCATCAGTCCTATTTTGTCAAGCCAGCTCCTTCAAGCATTAGCATGGGGATCATTACACCATGCATAGCTCTGACAGCAAGATGGATGCTTGCCTTCCTCAGACAAAGAGCAAAACAAAGCCTGAGACGGGATGTGGCTCCTCCCTGTCCATGATAATTGAATGACAATGTTGGCACAAGAACAAATGGAATAAACAAATAGCGGACAGTTTAGGACAGAAATTCAAAAGTGGTGTGGATCATGAGAGCAGTGAGGTTTTGGAACAGCTGCCCAGAAAAAAAGGGAGCAAAAAGTCCTTACTAATTTTAAGAGGGACTTCAGCCCTTTTTTTATGAAAGAGATTTTTAAGATGTGGTTTTCTGAGCAGGCAAAGACTCAGTCCCTTCCAGTCATATGTGCTGTGTTGGGAGATCTCCCTTCACTCCCAGTCTCCACATTTATGTGGCTATCTTCCAGATGCAGGCTTGCCTGGTGCCCTGATAAAGCCTGTGCACAAATGACACATTCTCCAGACAGCCAAGGCTGGCACTAGCCTGATCACTATATATAAGTGTCACGCTGCTGCTCACCTCTTGCACAGCTTCAACATCCCTTGGAGGAGCTCTACTGTTTAATCAAATGCAGGCAAGGCTTAGCTATTATTTTGTGCTTCCATCTCTGTTACCTCTTTTATCTGGGTCAAAGTAAACCCATTACCCTGAATATTCTGTACATCATAGGAATATTTACCTAACAGAAAGTGTAAGTCTAATGTTTTTTAAATGATGTATTGATTTGCCTAACCTTGGGGTCAGTCTCCTTTCTAGCCATGTAGATGAACCCTGGAACATTTCTTTTATATTGACAGAATTGTTTCAGGACCAGAAAAGAGAAGCTCTGTTGTGCAAAAACCATCTTTGGGACCTTCCCTAAGTTTAAGACTTGCACAGCAGTGCTACACGGGTGCCAGGCCATACTACCCTTCTGATGTAGGACAGGCAAGGGCTATTTCTCTGAGCAGATTCAGGAACCCTCACAGGCTCACCTCTGTCCAGACCATTCCTAATGGTTGTTTGTACAACTCTCAGTCTTGTCAACTCAAATCTAAGAGAGATTCTCTATGAAACATCTGTTCCCATTTCAAAGTTGAGTGACCACAGGCAGAGGCAGCCCATCGAAGGTGGCCTTGCACAGGCAGTCTGCGGGGACTCGCTCATATGGCAAAGTTCAGTGCTGCGAGGTGTGAAATCAAACTTTACGTAGGCAAAGGCAGCTGGTTGTCTTCCTCAGGGACTTGGCAAGTGCAAATTCTACAGGCTATTTTGTGAATGATACTACTTAGACATATTTATCATTTGCAAGTTTGTCCTAAAATCTAAAATGTGTCTTCTCTGCTTCTATTTAAACTGATTTTTTGTCTTGCTCTACCCCCACAGGCTGCCTAGAAAACCACCCCAAACTCTTTTCATATTGTTCAATTATGTCCTCATTTAGATGTCTCACTTCTATACCAAATTAATACAATTTTATTATTTTTTTAGGTTTATATTTTCTAAATTTCAAATAATTTCTACTGTTCTTTGAATGGAATTTATTCTAGAGTCTTTCTGGGTACTAAAACCCAAAGCTGTCATTCTCTAGACCACAGTTTCTTCCAGTTTCAAAAAAATTCTTTCTTTTTATAATATTTGTCCTTCTCCAGTCTCCTGGGGCTTCACTATTTTTTGTAAATGCATTTTTTTTTGTTAAAAATCGTAATTATTCAAGTACATACAGTTTGACCAGTTCCATAAGGAATCAAGGGTATGTTCATCTCATGCTTTCAGTCTGAATATATCCCACTCACCTAAACAGTCTTTAATCTACTCTTTCCCTCTCCTGATGTGGACTTGCCTCCTCAATATTCATTAGCTGCTTAAACAACAATTGCTATTAATATTTTTGTGAAAGCTACATCAAATAGGTCCTAAACAGTTTAATCCTCTTCCTGATGATTATTTTCTCTTCCTTTCTCGTAAGAGATATATAGGTGAAAATGTAGTTGTATTACTTAACTTCTTATGCATTTAGCCAACAATGGGTTTAGTTGCAATTTTTGTACCTTTTCCTTTGAAATTAATTTTACCCCTCTGCTTGTGGCAATCAACTATAGATATCCATAGTTACTATCATTGTTTTCACTTTTTATTTCTCTTTGATTTTCTGGTTCTCCAGGTATGCCTCATCCAGCCTGATTAGCCACTATGGAATTTTCCTATTTTTATTCCACAGGAGGACAGAATGGTGTTGCGTCCTTGATGTTGCTTTGTATAGGAACTGCCATCTCTCCTGAACTATTTTTTCCCCTTGGGATTCTTCTCCATGGGCACCTCTCCTCCCAGTTTCTGGAGGCTGTTAGGTTTGCCCTTTTGAAGCACATTGCTAGTGGTCGTTCATCTGCTCAGATTCATTCCTTCATCTTAGAACCATGAACTGTATCAGGACAAGATAATTTTCACTCAGATTGTTTTTTGTAGGTTTTTTTTAAAAGTCCTGATCAATCAAAGCAAAAACCAAGCCAACCAGGGACACTTTTAGAGCCTCTGAACACTAGGACAGAGAGAGTTGTCCCCCAGGCAATCCAAGGTATCATTGGAGTGTCTGAGTTGTGCCATATTGCATTCTCTATGAATATCAGGAAGAGGAAACATGCCAAGAATGCAAAAATAGGTGCTTGGTTTTTGCAGCTATAAGTGCGAAAAAGGTAACACAAAGCAAATAAGTTGACTATATAGAGGAACACATATAACATGAGTCCCACTCCCAGAGGGGCTAAGAAATGCAGGACATTTGTGCTGATGAAGGGAAGGGGTGGCACAATGGTTTCAGCAGCAGTAGCTTGATGGGGAACACCACCTCCCTTGCAGAACTGACCTCCCTGTCATGTGTGAAACCCTGGCTCCCCATGGCAAAGCCAGGCAATTTTCCCATGAATGATGTTCAGTTCAGTTACTCTCCCTCTTCTTCCTTTGGTCCCCTTTTCTATCCCTCAACACTCGTAAAATAAGAGGTTGCTTATTTCCCCTGCTGTCCCTGCAGGGTGCTGGCAGCCCAGCTTACTCCTTGTGGAGCTCTGGGAGAAGAAATATTCATCAGAAGCAATTTTTTTGCTCTGGTATGGGCTCATCTGAAAGAACTGTTAAGAACTGTCTTTCACTTCGTATAATTGAGTCACCACCCATCAGCAATTTCAAAAAGACATAAGGAAAGCCTACATTCAGAAAGTGTTGCAAACAGCAAAAAGATAAGTTTGGAATACAAAGTACCAACTATTTTGCATCTTTCTTCTTGCCCAGATATTCTCTCCTTTCCCTTCTTCCTCAGTCACTTCCACCACCATATCTTACTTCTTGGGCACTGAAGTGTTTCATGCCCACAGGTAGCAGGGCAGTTCATTGATAACACGGTGTGAACTCTCTCTGGTTCAAGTTTGTTCATGGATGTAATTGTGTGGTAGCTGAGTATAGTAAACAACATTGAACAACAATGCTGATGCCCCAGAAAGTTATATACAGAGCATTCCCTAAAAAATGTAGCAGGTGAAAAAGTGCAGAAATTAGATGATTTTTTTTTTTCTGTTTTCAACGGTAAAAACTTTCTCAGAAAAAGACTGTTCTCAGAGGACCCGCATGCAGGGATGCACACGCAGTCCCTTAGCACCAGTTGTTGGAAACAAGATGGCAGCAGGCCAACTCTGGCTGAATTATGGCTGCTTGAAGAAATTTCTAATGTCTTTTCTCTAGCACTGGCAACAGTGCCAGCTACCGCAGATCAGAAAGTGTAACGAAAACTGCTAAAAACCTTGTGGGACCTTTCTTACTGGTGAGGGCTGGCTGGCAAAGGCACAAGGTCCCTAGCACTAGGGAAGACCCTTCCCACCTGCCCACAGCCTGAAGTGCTCAAAACCCCTGCATTTATCTCTATTCTTTTTACTGGCAATTGATACTGGATAATTTTACATTCTTAACACAGCTATAGAAACCTACAACTTAGCTCTTTCAAAGCTTTTCTGGAAAGAAAAAAGGGTAGATGGAGGCCTGCCATGCCTTGCCAAGGCAGGGTGGTGCTCACACGTATCCTCTCAGCTTTTATTTTTATATCTGTGTAAGATAAGCAGACTGTCCCAGTGAAACCTTCTATTGCCATGGTGTTTCTCAACATGAATACAACCCAGGTATTTTTGTTTGGTTGAATAAATAATTTGTATAAGCATGTATGTGTGCATGCCTATGATGTATTTACTGAAGTGTTGCTGCTGGTGTTTTTTCAGCTAAATACTATTTATGCTTTGCCATAAGAAATCATTTTACGTCCATTACAATCTCCAGCTCCAAACCTATTAGAATAAGCATCCTGACATTTAGAAGAATAAGCATGACTGTGAATACAATATCGTCATAGACTTTAGAGAAAGCTGAAAATATTTAAAAGGAAGATGAACAGCTGCTTTAAACTGGAAAGGTGGGAATTAGTTCTTTTTTACATGATTTTTTTTTTACACAATAGTTTCTGACGTTGTGCCTGCATTGTTTCCACACTAGACTATAGATCTTAACACTCAGTGTTAGATCCCAACTGGGTCTTGAGCATTGCTTATAATTCTTATGTACAGAATAGTTTCACAACTTGAAATGAATATTTTCGCATCTGTAAACTTCTTTCTTTAGATGTGTCTCTCTCTCTTAATGTCTATTTCTTCCTAATAAATGAAAGCAGCAGCAGAAGCACAAACACGCTGCCCTGAGAGCTCTAGTAAAAACTGCTTCAAACTATTTCAGCACACACCCTGAAATAAAGCCTACAATGGCCCAGTCTGACTCAGCACTCATAAGTACTTTAGCCCTGCGAGCACTGGATATATTTGGGGAAAATCTGCATTACTCCAAGCGTAGTGATGCACAGTAAGAATGCAACACCAGTTCCTTTTTGTTCCCAAGATCTCCCTTAAAGTAAAGACACAATGGAAGTGTAAATGCTGGAAGCCAACAGGTTATTGCAATGAATATGCCGCAGAAGAGTCCCTTTTCAGGAGGGGGGAAAGCTTAGCAAAATTTTCATACCACAGAGACAACTATTTACATGAAGGAAAGCAAGTTTCAACCATGGTAAAGTAAACAACTTTAAAAAAAAAGAAAAAAAAGGAAAAATGTTCCAAATGCCCATACTGAATATTTACCTTTGAACAGTAAAATATATCACAAAGCATACCCTGATTAAGAGCAGAAAGAACCATGCCACTGAAGTAAACTCTCTTTCGTGGCTACTGTAGCTACATAAACTCTGGTTTATATCCAGATGACAAGATGAAGAGCTTACTGGTTTCCAGATGGATACAAATTCAGCTCAATAGCAAAACTCAAAAACTTTGTCAAGTTTCAAAAACAAAATAGTGAATTTTAAAATCAGGTGTCTGTCTGCATCTCACTGAGCCTTGAAGAGATGGGGCTCCTCAAGTTCATCTTCTTAATGGTGCTTACTGCAGGGTCCTGTCTCTCAAAGCACATCTATATGGTGGCATTTTCAGAAGTACCTTATAGGCAGAGGTCCATGCAGATTGCTGAATTCTCCTGCCAGGTTGCAGGCCATACTGTGATGGGTAAGCCTATTCTTTTCCAGTGTCTGATATTCCCATCACAAAAGCATTGGATGCTTCCAGTGTCAATATTTGCACAGGCCTCTTGCATTTTATGAAGTTCCCTGCTTTTCCCCTTCAGCAATGACTTTCATGTGCATATTTTTAAATTTTCACATCCTTGACTGAGTACTTTTGCTCTAGTCTGGTTTACAAATGCAAATTCTTGGCAATGTTATTAGTTGACACCTGAACGTATATTTTCCTTTGACTATATAACATCCATTGAACCTTGGGGAAAAATAAGCAAATAATCTTATACCTTTAGCTGTCTACATCAATTTGTGCAAAACACAGATAACAAGGTTATTTATACATGCATTTGGCGGGACAAAGGATTCCTATTTTTGAAGCATGGGAGAGATGGCAAAATGTGCTACTTACTTCATTTTATGAACTATATGCCGGTAACATGTTGTCTGCCACTTCCTCCCCATGACTGTGTCTGGAGCCTGACCCTGCAAAGCCTAAAGACTTGAGTCAGAATGCCTCATGCCTGCAGCTTACGGCTGAGCTTTTGGTCCCAGGAGACTGATGCAGTTACGACAGGGGAGGGAAAAGCCAACCCAGAAAGCAACTACTATTACTGCATGTCAAAAAATGAGAAGCCTGACGCATTACTGTACACAAAGTAGACTGTGAGACGAGACACCAGGTCTTCAGCACAGGTCTTTCATTCACTTATGTGACAACCTGTGATAGGAGAAAGTTGACATCAGAGGTATAAATTCAGCCCACAGAAACAGCAGACTTGAGACCAGGTGTCAAAAAAACTTCTTTACTTGATACGCAGCTGAGTCTAGATTCCACATTCGGGATTTGTTTTGATCTCATGTATAGCTGATGATCGAAGTAACTTGCATGCTTTACCAGATAAATGGCTCCTGCAAGCTACATTTATTTATAAGACATTACCTTAAAAAGACATTATTCTTTTTATTGATTATTCATTTTGTAAGCTGCTGGGAGTGGACCATAGAATAAGTACTTTTTTTTTCCTCCCAACATCGCACACATAAGAAAGGAAGTTTTCCTTCTTTTAAATAGCAGAACAAACACTGAGAAACTCATCCTCCTAAGGTTTTATAACAAATCTGGCATTTTGCCTAATTTCACTGCAAATTTTCCCACATCTGCAGAATTCTTAAATTTACTCACATCAAAGCTGAGAAGTTCAACTAATCACCTATCCAATAACCTGCACCTTGGATACAAACACTTTTCGTGGAGTTCTTTTACTTCAGGAGGAGGTAGTACAGGCAGTCCTAGTTTGCCTGTTTTACAGTGTATTGTTTCAGTTGGGCTATTGGAGATGCCTGTGGCTCTGTGGTCACTCCCATAGTCTTCTGCACAACATTTCCAGCTGCCAAAACAGTCCTCATACCCTTGAGCTACCCTTTTCTCCCTCCCTCCCTATTTTTTTCTGATAGCCATAGTGTGACCCAACCTCTATGTTTTCACAGAGCTTTTAACTACCAGCCTGAGGCAAGCTGGAAGAAGCAGAGGAAGGAAGGGAGTAGACCAGGAATTCACTAAGGCAATTTCCCATTAGCCAAATGAGCAGTGTCCTGCAAATTTTCCACCTTAGCTGAAGACTGTTTGAGGTGAGGAAGACTGAGATGTGAAAGTCTCCCATAGCCTTCTGTAGGTCACTCAGCAATTCACGGCTTATTGTGGCTTCCAGACAGTGTCCAATACTGATTTTTGCTAGCAGAGCCATATCTCAAGCTGCTAGTTTTCATCTCTGGACTATGTGCACAGCAGAAGAGAGATGTACGACCTGGTCCCAGCCTGAGGTCCACTAGGCTCTGCCTTCTCCCTTCCCTGTGCCTATTCAGGTGACCCATGCTGGGCCGAGTGTCGGGGTCCCTGTAACCCCACCACATGGCCCGTTAAAAGCCTGCTGTGTGCCACAGCACATATCCATCTGCTTGAGGCACCATGAAGTTAACTGAGTTGTGACCTATGAATTGACCTAAATGTCCATTCCTTTTTCCATGTTGCCCTGTGTGTTTGAGTAGAGAAGAGGGACTCCACTAGAAACAACAGACGACTTCTTCCTGCATGTAATTCAAAGTTTTTCTTTCTAACTCTATTAATGGTTGGACTTGGTGACCTTAAAGGTCTCTTCCAACCTAAATGATTCTATGATTCTAACTTGTGTTTACTGTAGCTTTCTTATTTTTGAACTCACGTGATTCCTTTTTCTTCTTTAATTAGACCTTGTTCTTAAATAGGCCACATATATACCAGACTATCATCTGATAAAATGAACAAATTGCCTCTTTAAAAGGAAGATGATCCCCAGGGTAAAGAAAACAGAGATAATGAAAGCAAGCTGCAAATGTGATAATGGCAGGCTGATATCTACTGCCTTTTTCCAGTAATATCACAACTGACAGGTTTATAAAAAATTAATTCTCCTATGTAAAGTCAGCTGTCAATCTCCAGCAACATTGCTCTAAACAATGTGGTAGTGTTGTTTTTTCAGGAAAAGGAAGCTAAAAGGAACATCCTCTCTCTTCAAAATAAAATGCGTCCATTTCAGTTTGGAATTCATACAGAATTTGAGAGCTTATTTCATAAACAAATTAAATTTATTTTAGAAAGCAATTTTTTCTGGACTTAAGCATAGATTTGCACTTTTTTTGCAGAGACCAGGAAAATAACAGAATAAAGATATCACTCCTCAAGTTAATTTTTGCCATGTTTTGAATTTTGCACTTTGCAGGTGAAAACAACAAGATTTTGGGGGGAAATTGGTGCCAACTGTCAAAATCTAAATAGGATTTATTGTTCAGGAAGGACACAAAGGAGCTCTGTGGAACTCCTAGGCAGACAAAGAGTTGCTCAGCAATTTCATGTCACATAATGTATGTGTGTATATATATATATATATATATATATACACACATATGTATGATTCATCCCCATTTCCTAGAAAGATGAAATGACATAGTAAATCCACATTGCTGCATGAAGGGTTATACTTTTCATTAGCATGCAGTACAACCTCATAGACAATTATCACCATTAAAATAAAGTAATTCTAAGAAAATCTATATAAAATCCTGTTTTTCTTGGACAAAGAGAAACTATTCCTCACTAGAAACTCTGGAAATCTTCCTGGGAAAAAGAGGTCACCTTATTCCCTCATCCTGAGCAAGCCTTACTTAAAACTAATCTGAAATGTCTTCCCTAGTCTCTCCTCCATGTCAGAAATACTTGACTGTGTGTTATACATCCTCTGGAATTTAGCAGTTCATTCATTATATAGCCAGCTCCAGGTTCTTGCATTCCTGAAAGCAAAAATTAATTGCTCTCTGTCAATCCGTGCACAAACCCCAAATTTTTCCTCCTCAGCTTTTGCACCTGGTGGCAAAGCCAGTTCAAGAAGTTCTTGGCCCTTCTCTTCCTTGGGTGCTCCCATTTCTTCCCCGGGTGCTTCATTCCCCCTGCCGCGCCACACTGCCCGCTCATCTGCACTGGTACCACTGCTAAAGGGATGTGTGCTGGGAACCAAGTTAGGCACTCGAGCTAGTTTTTACACACAAAAAAATAAATTTAGATATTTTAACCCGTATCAGTCCCCGATCTGTTTCCCAGCAGGACCCCTGGCAAAACAGCAGCATTGCAAAGGTCATACCCTGCTACAGGAAGGCAAGAATGAGGGGCTAACATGAAAAGGAATCTTGAAAGTGGCTGAGAAGCTGAATACCTGAGTGCTGGGTTGTCCCTGGAAGAAGGTGGAAGGACACATCAGGGAATGAAGACAAAAGACGATTACGTTTTTAGAAGTAGGCTCCCAGGGTAATACTCAATGAACCAGATATTGTTAAGTGCTATTATTTTATTTTGCTGTGCTTCATCTTTAATGGACTATTTTTGACACCTGGCTTGTTAAAAGAATATACTCATTAAACAGGAAGGTGGCAAAGTGCAGCATTCCTAAAATAATAGCACAGTGTCATTTGTATCTCAGGGGCTACAAATTATGGCTGAAATTCCATGCTTATCTTTCCAGTCAAACTTACTTGCAATGTTCAGATTTCAGGTAAAAGGGAAAATTCCTCCTCCCATCCCCTGGGTACAAGGATGATCACCCACTGTATAACAAGTTTCAGAGCTTTATAACTATTTCACTATGTAAATTGACATTACTCGCTAGTCTGCTTGGCTGTATCTTTTCGGGAGATGCATCGGGAGATGTCTTGAATTTGATTCAGGAGGCATAGCAAAAAGTATTTGCTGAACAGACTGACTCACTTTAGGGAGGTGAAAGAGACTACGAAGGGAGGGAGGTAAATTAGACCTCACATGTATTACAGTAAATGCTCAGCAAATGCAATGGACTTGATGGGAGAAATATTCCAAGTACAGCTTTATGTGAGTCATTATATTTTACTAGGTGACTGACCAGCACATCCCCAAGGCTATTCTGTGCCTTCAATATTTCCTACTTGTGATTAGATATAGCATCATTCAAATAGAGAATAATTGGGTTCTTATTCTCTTCCCACTCACATCAATGCACACCAGGAGCCAATGGAATTACAGGGGTGTAAGGGCGTTAGGTCTAATTGCCAGGCTTTCATATGAGTAGCCTGTTATTGAACCTTTACAACAAAATAGATTATTTTCAAGTTTTATCCTCAGGATTATTTCGTCAGCTGTCCTCCTCCCTCTCGAAGAAATAGCAGCACCCAGCATAGATTCAAGCAGGAAAGTGTAGGCTTAAGCAGCCACCTATACTCTCTGAAGAGATCACTGTCTGGATAGATATAGAAAATCCATTGTTTTTTTCAAACTGCAGTCAATAATTTTTCACATTGAAGATGACTCTCTAGGAGCTACTGATGGGCATAGTAAAACCGGAGGTCGTTAGAGAGTCTGCTTACGAGCAGGAGTCAAAAGCTAATAACTTTCTTCATGCTGGGAAGGGCTTTCTGCTGCAGGAATAGACTGAGCTCTGCCTGTAGACCATGTTTTGTTCCAAAACCTACGAGCACTCCTATTCCTCTCTGTTGAGTGTGTCAAGCCACACAGCTGCCACAATGAATAAGTTTGTAAATAATCTCCTGAAGAATCTGAAAAAACACCCGAGTAACACCCTCATAAGGAGGGAGAGAGCAAGCAAGAGCAAGAGCTCTGAAAGGAAAAGCAGTTAGAGAAGTACTCGCAGTGATCCGTGAGGGAGGAAACAATTGCAAGACACACTGAGATGCACAGGAGAATGTAAGTGTCTGGAGCTTAGGCACGGCAGGGCTGGTCCTGGGGCAGAGGAGGGACATTCATCCCCCTCCAGATGGGCTGCAGGAATCTGCGCTGAGCACCTGGGTGACCCCATGCTCAGCAGGCAAAGGTATCTCACCCAAGGAAGTGCCCACATTCCCGAGACCTCAGCCTCAGGGTGACAGCATTTGCCACCACGGGCAGTGGCTCTGCCTTGACACCCTGCTCTGCCCGAGAGGGATGAATTCACCTCTAGAGCATTTGGGTTTTGTGGGGGAGTGACTCGCTGGGTTTCAGCCGACCTGCTGCTCAGTTGGCTGAGCAAAGCGCACCCATGTGCCACGGCCAGACCCGGCACCCTTGTGCAGGAGGTGCTGGCTGAGCTGTGAGAGAGCTTCTCGATAGAGACGGAACCCGCACCTCATCCCTGCTTCTCTCAGAGGGGGCCCTGAACTCTGTTTTACTGAGGAAATCTGAGAAAAAGTCTCAAACCCCAGAGAAGAGTGACATGCCAGATTTAACTCTTCTGCCTGAGCTTTCTTCATGGACAACTTCTGCTCCCATCCTCAGGAGCATCACCCTCATGGAGCACCCCAGCGCTCTGCATGGCACTCCGGGGGCTGCTGGCCATACATCGTTTTCAGCTCAGCAGCCCGTTTGCTGCTATTCGAGACATTGCTCAAGCGACGGGCCAAATATTCTCCTTGTACTTAGATTTACTCAACAGAAGATTCAATATCTGCACATACAGAGCCCTATCTCACCTGTTTCAGTAATCCACAAGACTATAAAGGGAATTAGGAAGCCTTCTTTTTTTGGCCTAGGGTTACCTGACTCATCCACAGCTGGGGTATGTCAAAACACAGATTCTTTGAGGAGAGAGGTATGTCTGCAACTGAATCAATAAGGATTTTCCATCAGCAGCATTTCTCTGTCAGTGAGCCCTGAGGAAACATTTCAGATGCATTCTTGACACTGAGAATCTCCTAAGCTCCTGGGGACACCACAAGTATCCTCCAGGACACAGGGACAGCTCTCAGCTGAAGTCATCGTTTTGCTGCCGGTGTCAGAGAAGCTGGTAGCAGCTGAGAACTGCCTTTTTTCTCTCAGCTCATGAAATGCAGATACAGAGATGTGAAGTACAAGACCACAAAAAGGGCTAAGCAGCACTGCTTTGGGGTCACGCAACTGATAAAAATGTTCTCTTCATGCCAAAGGAAGTCCTCCTGAAGCACACTTCATTCTCAGTTTTAATAATTTACAAGTATTGTGATATTAGCCTTGCTTTGTTATAAAAAGCACTGAAACATTAAACCAGAGTATGGAAGGTTAGGAGATTCTCTTTCTAAGAAAAATATCTATGCTAGTTCTCTGAATACTGTCCAGGGGGGTATTTTTTTAAATGACCTTGTGGATTTTTCTCTCTTTGTTACATTGTTAATGTGTTCAGAGTTATTTCTAGAATTCGAAAAGGTAGGAAAAAGCCCTCATTTTCTTATAAAAGCAGACATTTTCTCAACCATTACCGGTAACCAGGTGTTAATAGAAACATTGATACTGCAGGCCTCCTGATAACACCAGTAAACCAAACTGAATTTTCTGTACTTACGGACTCATAAAAAACATGTGTATGTATATATATGTGTGTATATATATATATATACACACAGATCATGTATCTTTTAAAATAGAGAAGTCTCTGAAATATACAGCCAAGATTGTTTCTACTATCCATAATAAATAGAAATTTAAAGAGAGGACAAGACTGACACTCTTGTACCAGCAGCTTTATGAAGGGCACAGTGGCACAGCACTGTGAAGGAGACTCCTCACAGGTGCGTGATGCTGAAAGATGCAGAGCACAGGAAAGAAAGAGTTAAATGCACAGAGTCTGTGTTTAAAGCCTTCTGTCCTAATAATCATGAAAAAACAGGATAATCAGAGAACTCTTTGCTGAATGAGTAAAGGACCACTTAGTAAAGGACCAGTGCAAAACATACAAAAATGTTTGCCATATCAAGTGAATCAAAAATAGTCAAAAGTCTCCAGTCTTCGGTCTATTAAAACTTTTTAACTTGATGCTGGACACAACACTCTCAATGGGTTAAAAGCCTGGGCCTCTTAGATGTCCTACCCCATGAGATTTGTCTAGACAAACCAACCACTTCCTTTCCTAAAGGATGTTCATACCACAACAGGAAAAGCCACAAGGCCTCGGTCATCTCCTCTTGTGTAAAATCCCACAGCAGAAAGGGGTTGGGGGGTGGGGAAGAGCCCCTGCAGTTTTCCCCACCACCAGATAAATACTGGTGCTGTAGCTTGCCTCTGCAGACCCAGCTGTGGACTCCTACTCTATGTATGGCAATCAGCCAAGCCCATCATTACAGTTCTCTATCAGCCATGGTCCTTTCAAGATACCATGTCAAAAAAAATCCATTACCTACATTAAATCAACATATTCTATAGCATAGGCCCCAGGGAAATCTTAATAAAGCTCCAGTTTTTGTAGTGTTTTCTTCATAAAAGGCAAGAATAGGGTTTATGGCTCCTTCCATCCTTTTCATTTTCCAGCTCCTCTTTCCCTTACAGTCTATGCACCGCCTTTAGGTGAAAAGATGGGCCCTCAGCTTTAATAGCCTTCTGCATTCTTTCACTGTCTCTTTTTTCATGCCCTGTTAAGATTAGGGCTTTTTTTAGTATATAAGCAATTAATATCCATAATTTTGAGTGTTGCTGCTACCCTCTATTAGCTATATCACTTTATAGTCAATGGGGACCAATACATGAGCTGCAGAAGTAGGTAAATTATAAAAGATACAAAGTTCACCATGTAGAAAGGGTTGAGTGTGACAGGGAATAAGCAAGTAGTTTTTGCCGTGAAAAGCAGTGTCATGAAACAGCGTTGCTGTTATGAGTGTTGTTATGAGTGTTTTTGCATGCATCGCCTCTCAGGAAAACCATTTCCTCACTGGGACACAATAAAATCCCATTTCACACTCAGTGCCTGTGTAGAGGGTCTCAGCACTGCAGGCACCAAGGCGAACCCTCCCCACCGCCGCAGCACCACCTCCAAGGCTGCAGAGGCTGCAGAGCCTGTCACTGCTCCAGCTGCTCGTCTGCCTCTCCTCAGCTGTAGCATCCCTCATACCCACAAAAATCACTGATGGAGGAAAGGCACTGGGGTTTATAAATAGGAGTGAAAGAATGAGCTGGAAGCCACTGGGAAGCACAGATGCAACTGAGATTATAACTGAGCTTGATGATTCCTAATGACCCGGAAACATGTTGCTGAGTGGAGAAAAGACAGAACATCAAAGCCTCAGGTAATCTGCTAAAATAACCCAAACACGAAACAAAAGACAGCACCTTCATTGACATGGCCCAAATAGGACAGGTCCACCTTCAGACAAGATTTCTACTTACACATTCTTCTCCTCTAAGAAGTACATGGTCTCCACATTTGACTAATTCGAAGTAACTGCAGCCTCAGCAGTTCTAAGGTACCAGCTCTTGCTCTGCTTAGTGCTTCCTCAACGCTTTCAGAGCAAAGGCTCTGCTTCCCTGTTCCCTCCCTCTGCCACACTGACTCTCCATAGACTGCTAAACAATTCACATTTATTTAAAATTAAATCGACAAGGAAAACCGAGGATTAAAAGTCCATGAATGACCAATTTGGCTTCCTGATGCCACTTTAGGCGCACAACACTACAAGATTCTATTATCACTTAACTGATAAACAATTTAACGTGCGAGGAAAATCATTAGGTAACAAATCTAAATAAATGGGCTCCCCTACTATGAAGAATTGAGGGGCTGAAGTTATCTGGCTCACCAGACAGATGGCTTCGCAGTGCATTCTGATTAACTTTTGTGCCAGTGCCAAGGCTGAGTTGTTAGTTACGCTGTACACTTGTTTTGTGAATGGATTTAAGAGCCAAAGAGAGAGTTCAAAGACAGTCCAGCTGCTGCATGAATACACACAGTTCTGAGCGTGCCACAGACCTCAGGATAACACCTCTTAAGAGTCTCTCCTTCCAAAATACTAGGTCATCACAGAGCTGATGATTGCTGCAGCTTTCAGAAATGTAGACGTGAACATAAAACCACCTTTGTGAGCACAGCAGGTCCTGCTGGTCACCAACCAAGAGAGGGAAACTTTTTGCAGCAGTCCCAAGTTCACTTAGTGCTTGCTGGTGCTGTATTGGTTGCCTTCAGTGCACAGCTCTTTTGAGCTTGTCCCTTATCTGAACACTGTAACTAATAGCCAGTTTGGGGACTGACTGAAGCCTTTGATATCAGTGAAGAAAGGGACTTCCATTGTTTTTTGGGCAGCTTCTGCAGTGTCAGCGAGCTGAGTAAACATCAGCACTTGATGTCTACCTTGGAGTGACAGGTGGGAGGAAAGGCCTCTTGTGCAGTCTAGATGAACATGCCGTTCAGACTCACGGATGGGGATGAGCAGGTCTGATTTGTTGCCTTTTCTTCTGTAGCTGCTTAAAATCAGAACTACTCATGGAGAGAATAAATATTATGATTATATTTTCTTCTATTAATTAAAAATGAGAAACAGCAGTGAGTCATCTTCAGTTACAGGGAATAAAAAATGAATCAATTGTTATTAAAACCCAAACCACTGTTTGTCACGCTAATAGCATTTGCATTTATCTCCTGCCTCTCTCCAAAGTACTTTGCTGGTTTCCTTGAAGACTTCCTTGCAACTAATGAAGATTTCACCCTTGCAGATTATAACCTCATTGAAAGCCAGGGAAGCAGCAAGAACCGATGAACCTCTAAGCAGAAAAGATGATGTTTTCATGAAAGAGGTCAGAGAAACAAAGCAGCTTCTGAGTCAGGAGATGTAAATGTTGGTGAGCCAGGCTTACATTGAGCACACGGGTACTGCCAGCTCCAAGCCAGAGTTGCTCTCCATGGGTGAGAGCCAGAGATTTGCTGAATCTGAAGGTGTGTTGGGAGAGGCAGCATGGGCCCACCCTGTCTTTCGCCTGGGGACCAGGTTGCCATTCTGTACCCCATCGGTGTTTCTGGCCATAGTGCCTGGCCAATGTCAAGCAGAGAATGTCACCTATGAATGGGCAACTGAGGCTTTGAGGCAGCCAGAGCTTGGGCTGCATAGACAGGGCTATGGTTGTCCCATCACCTGGCACCTCCATGTCCGGCAGCAGCTCAGAGAGGGCAAAGGACTGGTCATCTCCTGCCTTGCTCAAGAGCAGAGCAAGGGACCATTCAGGCAAGGCAGAATGTATAGGATTCACACGTATGGAAGCCGGCATAATGCTTTTTAAACCACTAGCACTCACTGTTGCAGGGTATTAGCAAAGGCAAGAACTAAATATAATTCAAACGGGAACTGAAAAATCTAGAAGCCATTGGATTTTTTTGGTTGCATTAAACTATGAAAACTTTGGAAATGCTGTAAATTTCATGCTGTATGTCTGAGCAGGTGAATGTAGGAGAGGGTGGAGGAGCTGGGAGAAAATTTGTGGGCAGATTATTTTGTAATTATTGACATGAGGGTTCTTGTGCTTCCTCTCAGAAAGGAGCTAGTCCTCTGCAGAAACAAGATATGAACACACACTGAATAATAAATTGTTCCGGTAGGTCAATTTTCTTGCTCCTAAGCATCCCCAATAATATAAAGGAAAGGATAATACCAAAATTGCAATCTAACAACCCTCAAATCTTCTCAGTTTTCCACTTGGGTTTTTAATGCCTTTTTAAAGCCTAAAATTGCCCTGAAAAGTAGATTGTAAAAACAGTTTTCTGGCTGCTGTATCACCACCAGTTTTTCATATTAGGACAAAGTAGTTTAAAATCAAAATGCTTACTTCCCAACCTGTCACTTGGTTTTATGGGTGTTTGGGGTTTTTTTCCCTTTTTTTCATTTGTTTGTTTGTTTGTTCATTCTTTTGTTGTTTTGGTTTTATGTTTGGTGTTTTGTGGTTTTTTAAACAGCATGCTGGTTTCTTTATGTTTTGTGCTCCATCCACAGTAATAAAAATTCTTATAGTGAGTTTTGACCTCAGAGATATTTCTATAAGTTGATTGCTCTCATGAGCACCTGTACACCTCCACAGTCTCTCCAACAGACTCTCAGAAGCAGTCTGCCCTAAACAACAAGAAGTAATAAGCACCTCTAGTTATTACTGATTTCCAGTGACCCCTTCTGACGTGTGGAAAACAGGCTCCACAATCAGTGAGATTGTAAAGTAGGTATGTTCATTCAGCACTGGGCAGCACGGGGGGTAGTCCCACCGAAGTCCTGCGCGCCCGACTCGGCAGTTCACTTCAAGTTTATACAAAGTGTTACATATTCACAATACGCCTATACATATGCATGACCTATCCCTGCTTCATATTAAAATTAGCTCCAAGAGGTCATTTCCATAGTCTCCTCTCAACTGCGCTTGCGCAGTGCCTCTTTATGGTGGTCGTCTGGTGGTCACAGAGATGAAGATAGATGACTCCTCTTCGTCACCGCTAGTAACCTCTTTTCTTGCACAGGCTCAGTGATTTCTTGATATTCACCCAAGCCGCAAGACCAGTCTTAGCTGGCTCTTGGGGCCAGCTCCTGCTTCTTATCAGGAACTGTCTCTACCTCATTGGCTGGTTCTTGGGACCAGCTCTTCTTATCAAGGACTGTCTCTACGTCAGCTAATTTCAACAATGTAAGCACTAAACATCACCTTTCATCCCCCTTTATTATGTCTACTGAAATTCTTTTGACTCCCCTTGTCTCACTTCTTGCATGACAGTGATTATATTTTCTCCCTGAACTGACAATCTCCATAGTCTGATTTGGTTTTAATTATATGAACTAGAACACCCACGTTATATAGGTGGAATTCAAACTGGCCGTTACTATGTGTATGTGTCAGCCATGATCACTTTGAGGTATTGTGGTTACTTTTTTCCAAATGTCTCCTTAGATTAACAGTTTAAAACAACAACTAACATTTGATATCATTTTGCACAATGCCATTTGGATGGACTAGATGGCCAGTCATCAAAGCAAAGTGGGCTCAGAAGGTTGCATTTTAACAGTATAATAATAAGTCTACTAAAGGGCGTCATCAGCACATGGTGAGACAAGAAAACAAAATTTTGGGTTTTTGCTGTAATTAATGATAGTAGTAGTAATAGTAGTAATAACAACAACAACAACAACAACTATGCTACTAATAATACATGGCTGTATATGCTGTTTTTCCCCATTGGTCTCAAAGTACTTCTACAAAGGCAGGTGAGATGTTTCAACTCCAGTAAAAGGTAGAGAGAAGGAAGTGCATAATTGGCAGCCGAACATCTACTTTTCACTGTCTAGTTAGGGTCACACCGTATCTGTCTCTCATTGTATTTGGATCTGTTGCTTTCGTTTCTCCAGTTCCACAATATGTGTAGCATTAAAAAATAAATAGGTGATAGGGATGCTATATAAAATTTGCAGCTGCTTAAACCACGAAGGCATGGGAGAAAATACCTTGCAGCAGAGCTAAGCTGCATTAACAATTTTCCAATTATAATGTGGAGAGTGCACCGAACTCAGAGGTGCTAGGTGTGCATATTATAAGCAAAGGCAGAATCGGTACTGGAGACATTTGGCCTACCTCACCTCATTAGGATTTAATGGCTAGTTTGTGTATCACACTCTGGTCTTATGAGGTCACCACTAAGCACTCTTGCTGACTCTGCTGAGGAGACAAACTCATGGCAAGTTGATGGAAATAACCTTTTTTCCCCTCAGATACTAAGTTCAAGGAACCTGCCAGTTTCAGAGAAATGGGAATAGGTGAGGGGAGAGGCCATATTTTGGGCAAAATTCCTGATATGCTAGTCTAAAGGGGGCATATACATGTCATGCTTCTGTTTGGTCAAAGCACTAATGACCTGAAACATGGGCTGTAAGCCCTGGGGCAGGCAGACCCTCCTCTTGTCCCAGTGAGGGGAGCTGGTCACGCTCTGCAGTGTCAAGACCACAATCAACCAAAACTATGACATTTCTGTCCATCTCAGAGAAGCCACAAACACCATGGAGTCCTGGTATTGATTTAATATCTGAAAAAATCCTTGTAGCAGCATTTATTATTATTAGTGTTACAGCAGCACCTAGAGACCCATCCTGGGACTGGGAATCATTTGCCCTGGCAAGAGGCAAAGAGAGGCTGAAGGAAGGTGCCTGCAGCGAAGAGGTTAAAGTCTAAATGAAAAGGACAGATAAAAGCTGGAGGGGGAAGGAGGTGAGGAGCAAAATGAAGGGTTTGCACCTACCAGCAGATAGCCTGGGCTACACTTGGACTTAATGTCGCCTAAACACAACGGGACCCACAACCTCCTGGTGAGCTGGCTGTGTTGGCATGCAGTGTTTTAGCCTGAAGTTTCACATATAGGGTTACTTTTGGGCTTAACTTGTCAGGAAAAGCATTATTAGAAATTAAACAATATGAATTATTTAATTTCTATGCACCAAAACAACAAGTTTCTTGTTCATTGAGGTAATTCCATCATTGAAAGAGCTACAGATGAGGCTTTATGGAAAATAAACATTAAGATACCAGTGTTTATCAGAATCAGCTGGACTTCCTGAGTGTTGTTACAGTGAGCTGGAAACCTGCCATTCCGGATTTTATCCAAGCTACTGTAGGAATAAATCACTTTTTCTGCCTGTTGCCTGACATGAACAAACATTCATCAGAATATTTCATTTCTGCTTCATTCAGGAAATGGACAGAATACCCAAACAATGCCCATTTTCTAATACTGAGGTATTTTGATTCATGATAAAGGCACAGACCATGTTTTATTTAATGTATTTCCAATGTTAGGGTCCTTAAGTCTCATGTCTTGAAAACTAAACACAAAATTAGAAGCTTAATTACAGACATCCATGAAAATATTGGCCTTATTTCCCTTCTGATCTTATAATACATTCTTGAAAATTAAGTTGTGTATCCCACCACTAACAAAAAAGCTTTCTGTGTGTTTATAGAAAAGAGAGAAAAAGCATTTGGCATAGTGTTTATCAACTTTCATTAGAAAGACTATTTTTCCAATTTTCACAATTATGGCTTTACATGAGTGTGGAACCTAATGGGACTTAATGGAAAGTGAGTAGTTCCTGTATCTTACAAACAATGCTTTCAGGAATCAGCATTTCTCAAGAAAATATTATTTTTTTTTTTTAACCTTTTTTATTTGTAATTAATGCTGCCTTAAGGAAAGTGTTCACTCTTTAGTGCCTGTGCATGGTTAGGAGTGATACACAGCAACATATAAGCCTTACTAAAAAGAAATAAATCCAGGGATGTTCCTGTGCTTATTTTCTGGTGGCTTCCCCAAAGTAGTGTAACATTAGATAAATACGCAGAGTCTTCTCTCATGCTGTGGAGTGAAGGATATGCTCTGCCGTGGGGTCCCCAGCACCCTCTGACTGTTGGGGTCCGCAGCACACAACCTTTTTGATACAGTCCCTTAAAATAGCTATATTAGCACAAATTCTCAAAATCTGGATCCCATTTTTAGATGATTTCACTAGGAGAGAAAAAGAAGAAGAATATTTTGTAATTTTTCATCTCCTAAACACGAGCTTTCCAGTCCTCAACTCGAAGCATCATCCTCAAAGCACGCTAGAATAAGATGACTGTATAGTTTAACCACACTAACAATTCCCCAACCAAATGGCATTCCCCAGCTGTCACATCTGCTAAACCTAATGCTTAAACCACTGAGAAAAGTCCTCTGAAAGAAATGGTCTCAGCTGGTCCACAAACTGTTTTTGAGAGAGTATATCATTCTTCTAAGCACTCTTTCTTCTGAGTCACACAAGGTGGTTCTAGTTAGAAAAATAAGAAGGGCCTTCTGGGGGGAAATAAGTGATGTTTTGAAGTTTTGCCAGGCTTTTTTCTCCATGTGATATTCTTCTTTGTGTTGGACAGAACAGCCACGGTAGCCCTCCCAGCTGGTGTCAGCACAGAAGGAAGCTCAGAGGGCAGTCTGCCTCCAGCGCCCGCCTGGCCCCGCCAGACTGGATTCTCCGAGACCTTCTCCGTTTGCCTTCACTGCTCTTTGCTGAGCTAGAAGGCTCAGCTGAAGACGGTTTGGGTATTTCAAAGATCCTGCAGGCAAGCTGCGTCAATGATTCCCAAAGGGAGCTCGGAAAACTTGTGTGGCTCACAGGATTTGGTGTACGACACTTTAGTGCAAGAGAAGATGTGTTTGGTAGGCTGGTCCCTTGGCTGCAAGTGAGCGCCTCATCCTGTGCTCTTCTCTGGCCAGAAATGTATCTGGCTTTTGGTCTTTCTTTGCTGAATAGATTTCAAATGTAAGCCTTTATTTTTTTATGGGCTATTTACTGTCATACCTTACATATTTAGAGAGCTGCTCAGAAGAGCTCTCAAAGACACCATGCAGCCTTTCTTCCCATGGCATCCCACTGTCAGGACACAAAATGAGGCAGATGAGGAAACATGCCTGTCTTTCTGCAGTGCCGGTGGGTGCTGTGGAGGAATCAGCAGGACCACTCAGTAGTGGTCAAAGACCGCATGCTCAAAGGTACAGAGATCACTGACTCCCCTCTGCCATGGTCCACTGCACTCCCCTTCCTTGGGAGGCTTCCACTGAAGCCCCACTCTGTGCAAGTATGCAGGATACTTGCTTAGATCATCACTCTGTTAAACACAATTTTTAATAAACTCAGTATGGAAATTCCCATTAACTTCAAGACATCTAAGCTGTAGGTTCAGCTTCCTAGGTGGGCATAGTTCTTTCAGTCAATGTGAATTAGTCATGGAGGTACCTTTTACTCTTTACGCCATCTGACTAAATATGGTCCCAAGTGATGAAGTTTCAATTAAATTTTGTTTTCACAAATTTAATAAATGTGAGGTTTTCTTATTATTTGCTTTAAATTTGCTTGCCCTTCCTCTTTCAGCTGTCTTAGTTGTTTTCCTACTTACATTTAGCTGACTTGTGTATGTTTAGGATTTTGACACTTATTACGCTACAGAGTGGATTAGATCTTCAGTTAGTAAATAGCATGAAGTATTGTGCAAAAGCATGTGCTAGCCTATGTTTGAAATAGTCCTTAGACTTTTGGTTACCAGTACGTATTCCCAATTCTTTGTACTGCAGCAGGTATGCCCAAAGTTAGCCAGGTCAGACATGTAGAAGAATAAAGTTTAGTCTAAGGACATTATTGATCCCTTCACCAGTAAAAACTGAAACTGGAAAAAAATGACAGCTTCAGATATCCACATTATCTTCTGTACTGAATAACCTGAGTCGTGGAAATAATACTGGGGAATGGGAACATCTAGCATTTTGACTTTACATAAACCAGGAACCCTCTTAACGGTTTGATTATCACAGTCATGAAATAACCAGAAGGACTAGGAAATAAATCTCTCGAAGTTGGGATTTTGGCACTATTTTGGAATGGAGGAGTAATTGCGCAGCATGAAATGGGACCTGGCTCACTGGTGATACTATGCTGTCAGCAGCAACTGGGTTTGCCGTCCTCTCTGCACTTCTGTCTGTGATTTAAAGGGAGGTACCAGGAAAAGACTCTTCTCATTCTGATGAAGCTCACTGATAATAAAATAGAAGATAGGTTCTATGAAGAACTAAAGACAATTTCAGTTGCCAGTATTTTCCTGGATGATTAATATCCTAAGGAAGGGAAGGAAGATGCATGGGATCCAGATGAGAGCATTAAAGACAGAATTAATAGCACTCAAACGCTGCTTGCCCAGTTCAAAGTTACAGTTGTGAAGGTCACGTTGTTTGCTCATGAGAACATTCAAAAGCATATGTGAGTACCTCAGAATAGTTATCAATCAGATTACAATCAATAGGTTTCAATCAGATTACACGGTATACTAGTTTGTTCAAGACATAGAAGTCACACCTAGGACAGTGGAAAGTGAAGGGGAGCTGGCTGCGGGTGAGCTTTCTGTATTGCAGGAAAATTTCTTGCTACAGCCATGAACTGAGCAAAATGAAATAAAGCAGATGAGACACAATCATAATGCAAAATCTTTAGGAAATCCAGAATATGGACAGGAATATTGGTCAGTAGTTAAAAGTGCTTGGATTCTTCAAAGGATTGTGTGATGTTTACGAGAAAATTGATGCCAGGTGGGACACCTGCAGAGAGATGGTAAAGAAAGCGTTAGAAGGGATTGTAGGAATAAGTACGAAAATAAAGGAAAAAGAATGGTGTGATAAAGATTGCAGGAAAGCAATTGAGATTGACATATAGTGAGGCTGTAGCCTTCAGATTCAGAATTGAACTCTGGATGTGAAACATTCTAAAGCCAGAGGGGAAGTCATGAGGCCAACAATATAAGAAGAAAGGCAATACTTCCATGGCTTGGGGAAAAAGATGAAACAGGATAGCAGGATTAGTAAAATAAACACATTTTTTAAGGGTATCGATGCATGGAAGAGAGGATATTAACCACATCTATGTCTGATAAAGAACAAATAAGGAAACCTTTTAGTTATAAAAAAATCAATTACAGAAGAGCAAGGAGGAGTACTTTTATGTGTCCACTACGGGGAGATGGTTAATAGTGAATAAAAAGCTGTCTTCCAGACACATGACCTATTTATAGAAGAATTAAATTTTGAACTGGTTTAAGAGGCAATCAGGAGCTCAGGAACAACAAAACACCAGGTGTTGATAATTTTGCCACTAAACTATTAGAAATGGGAAAGAATATGCCAATTCCTTTTCATGATGTAGAGGTTTGAAAAAGAATTCCAAAAGAATGAAAGCAGACATTTTCAAAAAAGGGAACAAATCAGAAAGAATAACACGCCCATTTTCTCACTCATTATGGCCAATGGTATCATGTTGCTGGTATTTTTTCATCATCACATTCCTTTTACTAAGGATATACAAAATATGTTTTCTGGAAAAGTATATATTCTATGAATCAGCTGTTTTCATTCTGTCATTACTGGAGAAGAAAAAATGTTAAGATTATTAGAATACCTGTATAATTTCCTTATAATTTTAAGTTGGAGCCTGGCCTGAAATGGAAGCATGTGGAAAACCTGGTGCAGTTATCAGAACGGTATAACTGTGTATTTGGAGTGCAAAATAAAGTGTAGAAAATATGGAATTGCCTCTGTTCCCATTTTTGAGACTAAGGGCAATACACTAACACTGCTGCTGGTTTATGCCTTTCTGGAAGTGGTAATATAGTTACATTACAACTCCCCAAATACCCAGTTTTTGCAAATGTAGGTGCTGCTGCTTTGGTAATCCTGTGACAGGGAAGTGAAGACTTGAAGAACATTATGAGAAAATTGGGACTGAAGTGCAATGAAGAGAAAATCAAAGGCACAGTTGCATTTGGTTTAAGTAGGCCAGGGAAAACTATGCCTTTAATGGAAAAAAAGTACAAAATTTGTGAGAGATACAAGGAATCCCTACAGCCTTTAATACGATGATTTTATGGTAGAAGTTTTTAAAATTTAAATCATGATACAACTTTAAATCATGCCATTCACTGGACAGAATCATAGAACATCTGTATATACCAAAAGAAGGTTTCTTCAGACATAATTTCGCTTAACCATATTAAAATCATAGAATCATAGACGCTACAAACCATCTATTTGTATGGAATTACACTGTATTTCCAGCCACGTGTTATGCCAAGAATAAACAACTTTTTGAACCGTTACTTGTTGGTCTCACATTGAGTTTTGAGTCAACGCAGAGATAACCTTATATAATATTCAAGTAGTGTCAGAAAATGTCAGTTACTTAAAACCCACCCTGCAACCAGCCTTATAGCTAACTTTAAGGATGTGAAGTTTCCCTTTCCTGCTCATATTCCTGATGGCAATTCAGGGTCCAAGTGTAATGGTGCAGTCCAAGATTGGCATCTCTGGCTTAACAGAATAATCAAGTCAGTATTATGAGGAGTGCAAATACATTTATTTTTCCAGGCTGTAGGACTGATCCCACAAACTGCATTGAAGATTACTATCCTGAGCTCCCACCTGCACCTATGAGAAGAATGATCATTTGGATGTACTTAATATCCCCAGCTTGGCTGAGAGTTCAGAGCAGCTTTCCATTAGAGGAAACAAGGGAAGATAACGACAGACATGGAGGAGACTCTTTGATGAGCAACTGCCTAGAAAAAAAGCCCATGAAGATGGAAAATATTATGGGCACCTACTTTTTCTAAAAAAAATGCAACTCAGTGCCTCAAAAAAGCTGTGAAATTGGATGCTATATGCCTTCCCCCTTCCTGAGGAAGCAGCTGCTTTATTCTCACAATACACACCCAGACTTATGGGGAGGCACTTTGGTTTCTGAGACAAACCCTGCTCGTCTGCAGGACCCGGCTCTGCCTGCTGCTGACTTGGCAAAGAAGCGAGAAGCAACTGCCAGCCCCAGCCATTGCCAACAATGCCATCTCCTGCTCTCCGGCAGCCTAAAGGCGCTGCGGAGGTCTCCTACTTTTTTCTTTCTTGTACTCTCCCTGGCGTTGGCTAAAGCAGCAGCTGGTGGGGCAGGAAATGAAAATGGGAAGGGACAATAACTACCAGGGAAAGTTATCCAGCACAGGTTGCAGAGTGGAGCTTAAATGACGTGGAAGGGTTTGAGGCTGGAGTGAATTTACATTACCAGCCTCCAGAGAAAGTGTTCCTGTGGAGGGACCAGACCTGTTTAAGAATCTGTCCCAGGGCTGATGCAGGTATGAATTGCACCAAAAAGAAAGTCTAGACAAAGCACATAATCTGCCCTTGCTGTGCCAGAGAGGAAAAGTTAATTCCCAGGGTCTCACTTGGTGTTCACGGTGGGTAGCTCCTGCAGGACCTCTCTTTCCATCAAAGGACTGTTTGCCAGTGTATTTTGCTTGTGCCACATTTGTGGCATTTTTCATTAATATGCTGGATTTTTATTTATTTTTTAATCCTCTCCAGAATGCTGTAACAGAGGCAGTATGGGGTTTGCTGACCTCTGCTTTCACCGTTGCATTTCTGTTTTCTCAGAGATACAATTACAAAATATAGAAAACATAGCAAAAAGCATCACACCGCTTTGCAGCTGCCAGACAGGAAGCCAGAGAAGATACATTTCTTCAGTTAGAAAGGCCTGTTCCTGCTGGCTTTTTTCCCAAAGGCAATTCCAGGCTGAGATCAAAGAGGCATCTTGTGTAAACTGAGGCTGCTAGCACAGACAGGAGGATTTTAGCCTTTTGGGGCGGAGGAGCTGGAGAGCACTTAGTTGGGGTGTGCTAGAGGAGGATCCCAGGACTGCATTTAAGACTGGAAGGATTCATCTAGTCTGTCCTTTTCCCCGAATCAGGTTTGCACACCTATTTCACAGACTCACTGTGTAGGAGCCACATTTCTGCCCTGTTGTGGTTAGATGTTATACTTCTGTCCGATTTCCTATGTGGAAAAATGGGAGCTCTTGCTGTGTTTCTCCTTTGGCTGTGTAATTAGGGGCTTGCTGCTGCCCAGAGCCCTCTGTGGTGAGGGAGAGAGAGAAAAGGATATGAAGGCATTAGGAGGTCTGGGTGGGAAAGCAGAGTTATCAAAGAATGCTTCATGGGGCAGTGATGAAGTGGGAGGGGGGGAAAGGTAAGAAAAAATGCAGTAAGTATGGAAAAGTAGGTGAAATGCTTCTCAAGTATGGAAGACCTGATCTCGGCCGATCTCCCCACAGCTCTGTTGCTGGAGATCTAAACCGCTGCAGTATTCCCAGAGTGCTCTAAGCCTTGATAATACACAGGCAAGGGCCTGGCCAGCAGCATCTCTACACCTTGCTATCCACAGAAATCCACTCCCGCTTTGTGGATAAAGGACTTCAAGCCTCCTGGGTCTCCTGATAGTAAAAAAGTCACAAATTTAAAAATAACGTATATTACGACAGTGAGAGAAAGCAGACCAGAATCTGATGGGTTCATTTTCTATATATGGAGAAGTTTGGGACAGAAAACTGCAGTCATTCTATCCAGCAAATAATAACTTATTCTGAAAAGAAAAGACACAGCATAATCCAGTTGTCTAAAGGTTAAGGGAAAATATGAAGTGTATTACTGAGAAAAGTGATCCAAACCTTTAGGGGTAACACGGTGACTGGCAATATCATCGCATTTAATAGAATCTAAGGAAGAGCTTTTTCTTGCAGAATTACTGCCTTATTTGTAAGTAAGGTAAACTCTATTTCTCCTGGTTTGCATTGATTTTAATTTTGCTTATACACACCTTAAAAAGCAAAAAAAGTACTTTGTTCTTGTATAGAAGAGAAGTAGACAGCAGAAAAAAATTAGCAAATGTGTCTTCTTTTTTTCACTAGTAGAAAATTCATTTTTTTCAGTAAAAAGACCCCCAGAAAGTTAGATTTTAGGCATATTTTTGGCTGAAAACAGAAACATCTTAGTTTTTCTTTTGAGGAATAAATAAATCAAAGCTGCCTGCAGAACATGGGCAGTACTTACAAAAATACCGATTTGCTGAAAACTTAATCTCACATCAAAATCAATTTTGAGAGAAAGCTTTTGATCAGCCGAAGTACCTACCAGGCTGTTTGATACCCCAGTCAGGTCCTGTGGTGTCCCTGTTGCTGCTCCTGCTTGAGAGTAATTTCCCAGTGCTGGGGCTGCTCCATCCCCCTCCAAATCTTGTCAACTGCCCCACAGAGCTGCAGATCAATGCCCAAGTGGTAGAGAACAGCTCTGCCTTCAGATCATTTACTAACAGGGAATGGCATTTGGAAAGGATGTTCCTAGAGGTTAAGTCTTCTGAAGACAGCTGTGGATCCGCAGGACAAATTGCACCCTCAGTTCTCCCCTGCACGGGGATTGGAGCTGGTTGAGCATCTCACGTTCCTCAATAGCTCTCCACCATTTCTTTAGCTGAACATTACTGTTCAAGACCAACTGAAACCACAGTGAGTCTCAGCTGTTCAGAACTTCTCTCATCACTGGGCATTAGGAGGAATCAGTCCTGGAGCTTGTCTTCTCTGTCCTTCAGTCATTTCACTCTATTTTGGTCTTCCTGCATCTGCATCCTGTAGGCAAAGGTCAATATAATGGTTTAAGAGCTGTTTTAGAAATGTGTAAAATGATTAAGCAATGTATCTTAGACTGTAAAAGTCATGGAGTTTGACATTGGATAGTCATGCTATACAGTCTTAATGGTGACGGGAAGGTTTGCTGGCAGGGAAGATGGCTCACATTGCTGTGTGACCGATAAACACAGTAGAGGAGACAGTTGGGTAAAGTCAGGTCTATTCCTCTGTCCACACCTGGCTTCATGTTTGTCATCTCCCTGTTGGCACAGAGATTTTACTACAGGATCACCAGCAGGCATTAGTCACCCTGATGTGAGAAAAATAGAAGAGAAACCAAAAGAAAATCCTAAAAAGCACAAAAAAAAAAGGCCAGCTCCATTTTTAACTCACAGAAAGGATGGACTCCCCGCAGTCATTTACAGTATAGAACAAATGTCTCCAAGATTTATATCTATACATTGGCTTGAAAAATCCTTCACAGGTTTCTGGCAGTCTCCTTGGAAAATGTTATGTCAGAGCTTTTCAGACATTACCTCTGAATGACAGATCTGTCTGTGTCCCTCACTACCCAGTCAGGACGTTCAGGGTTTCTGAGGAGGCTTGTTTATCTGAAAGCTTTTGCTTTCCTTCCAGTTCTCAGGGTTGGACAGCAATCACTTTGGGTAGTTTTACAGCTGAGAGGAAGGATTTCTTTGGTCATGATGCAATGACTTTTGAATAAACAACCCCCAAAACAAATCAGACCACTGCTGTCTGTTCCTTGGGCTCAGCTCCATGAATGACCAAGATTTCATTCTGCTCTTCAGTGATGGTTTGTGGCTTGACAAGCGTGTTGCAGAATTGCTTCATAAATGTGGGACTGTACCTTGGCAGAGCAACAAATGTTTTGTTAAAGACCCAATGCTTTTCAAAAACTGACCTTTGAGACCATCTTTATCAAGAACTAACATATTATTTTCAAGTTGTTTTTCAAGTTAGAAATGACAGTGTGCATGGAAAATATAGAGTATGGACTGAAATACATTGAAAGTAAGGCAAACCTTAAAAAAAAATTATTATCAGATGGTTAATAGAATATGGAGGAGCTTCTGTAATTTCCTTTTCCCTTGACCTTTCTCACACTGATGCACCATCCAATTATGCATTTATCTCATTGAGTTGTTGAAGAGGATCAGTTCTGAAAAATCTTCTTATTGATGTTTGAGTACCAGAAACTTCCTGTTTCTTTTGCAACGACAAAAAACCCTTTGGGGGCTCAGCTATAATAAGGGGATGAAATGTAGCATGGAAAATGCCCAAGCAAACTACAGTCAAATGTACCTCCATTTTAGTCAGCAGTTTGAGAGTATATTCTTGGGAGTATGTTGGAAAGTCGGTTGTCAGCTCACTTCAGAAAAAAGCAGAAACAAATTAATCATTAAAGTTAGCAGGCAATGCTGACTATTTAGAAGAATCAGGGACTTCTCAAACTCCTCTGCTTTGTTGTTTTACTGCTACACCATGTACCTTAATTAAAAAAAATAATGGCTGAGCTGCTTTGGGAGGGGGCACTGGGGGCTCCTTCCAGACTCAGTTATTTCTCAGAGCAATTGATGCTTTATTAGATCATAGGTTATTTGTACCAGATGGCTTCTCTACCTACTGTAAATTTTGAAATGAAAGAAAAAAAAAAAAAAGGTGTGATCAACAAAATTGGCAGTTCTGTTGGTAGTGCAGATTAGCAGTGCTGAAGAACAAACATGCTGAATTTTGAGATTCAGATCTGAGGTTCCGAAAACAAACGATACCCAGGCCAGTAAAAAATTCCAGAATGTTGCTGATTGAAAAGCAGAGCCCAAGACCATACTGAGGAGCCCAGGATCTCACCTGAGGGACTCTGTACTCATGTGATTCCCTCTTGACCATCCGCCCACATCTCTGCCCCTTTGACAGCACCCATGCCCTAGGCAGGCTAAAGTCTCTGCCCATGTACCTCCTGCTGCAGGACCAGGACCTGAAGGTCTTATTTTGTGCACTGTAACAGTACTACTGAGCTCAAAAAATATGCTCATGCTAAAGTAAATATATCTTTTTGTTTCATAAAAAGTACTGAATTAGCTTCTCCTTCCATAGTTATTCATAACAGTTACTCAGGCTTTGCATAACTTTACAGTAATTTTAGAATAGGCTCATCTGCCTGCTGGCAACAGTGAGTGAATGGCCCTGCTGAGTGCCTGAGAACGGGACATGAATTAGAAGGACTGCCTTCGGAGGACCTACGTGTGCTGCTTGGCCACCCTTGTTAACTCATTTGTGGTAATGAATGAAAAAAGTAGTCCTCAAAAAAAAAAAACAAAACAACAAAACAAAACACTGATAAACCTGTGGCATACTAAAAGGTTGATATACTAGCTTGGGTACCTGTTTCTGAAAAAGAGCTAGATTTAATAATAAGACTCTTGGTTTCCATGAATTTATCCAAGCTTGTGAAGTCTTCCAGACATTGATCTTTCTGATGGTGTGTATACAGAAACACAGAACAAGCCTCTGCTCCTGGACAGTTTGAATTTTTAAGCTTTTCCTAAAGGAGGAAGAAATAAGATGATACATCGCCAGTGATACGACTGTGCAATTTTTTTATTCATAAATCTGTATATACAATCTAAAGCAAGTTTCCATGGCTGGACTTTGTAACCTACATGAGGTTACAAACATCACTGAGGCCTGCATCATGAGGTCCCAACATCATGAGGCCTGCAAAGCTTAAAATTAATACTAAAAACTGACACAGATGCACTGAGTGCTCTGCAGTTAGCAAAGCCATATTTGAGCCTGGAGTGGTCTGGTCATGCTGGTACATGCCTTAGCTGCTGTATGGTAGGAGGCATGACATGCACACCCGGACCACTGCAGAACAAGACTTAAAAGCCTGTTCTGTCTTTTACCTTGTTCCCCCACTGCCTTCACTCCCACTCCAACTTTTTTCACAAAAAGCATAACCTTGATATTTTTTCTTGACAGGCAAGGAGGATTTTCCCTGTAGGAACCCAGCTGTAGTATGAAATGCAGGCAGGCAGTGCAGGGAACATCATGCTGTGTGTGGTTTGAGGGCAGTGAGGGGCCACACAGCAACCATTGCTGGCTTGAAAGTGGTGTTCTAAGAGCTTCAAGGCTCCAAGGGAAGATTTTTGGATGGTTCTAAAAGAGTTGGGAAAGGTTAGAGGAATGGAGTCTGAAAACTCCTCCTTGTGATCATGCTCTGCAAATACACACACAGCTGTGAGCTGAGCTAAGGAGTTAGAGTCACCAGATAATGTAAGGCATTGTTGTAATGGCATTTTTCAACTACTTCTGTCATTACCTTTGCTCAGAATTCGTCTACATTTTTAAAGGGGAGTGCAGAGAAGGTGAAAGAGAAATGTTTCTCACAGTGCTTGCCATAAAGAATTCAAATCTCTGCCTTCATTCTGGATGGGTAAATGTCCTTTGGCAACTGATGGCATTATCGATCTTCACTGCACGAATATAGCTAAACAGGAACCATGGGATCTATGTGTAACAAACAGAACAGGCAAACAGGCATGAAAAATAACAGGGTTTACTTTTTTTCAGTTGATGTCTTAATAATTTATTTGTGCTGGGGAAGGAGGGGGTGAGACTATATTTAAGAGTAACAAGATGGTGTAATTCCACTCATTTAAAAAAATTCCCACTTTAAGAAGAAATAACATGTTATGCCTACAAACTATGTCTGTAAACTTATCCCTGACTTTGAGTCTCACCCCTTCTGCTTGTACAGCAGTGTTGTGTACTCATTCACTTATTTCTTGGGCAGGTCAGTCACGATGAATGAGGAAACCAGTGTGATAAAACAGCATTCAGCCTGAGTAAGGATAGCCAAATGCGGTCAATAGTCTTTCCCTCATACTGTTAATTTTTGATGGAAGGTGAGATTAGGCTGAGTAAATCAAAACTGCTTCCAGTCCATACAAAAAGTTCATACTTGTATTTCAAAAATACAAGACCTCTATTGGATATAGCTGAACTCATCAAGCCTGTAGAGCAGCTCTTTGTGGTGGTTTTGGCTGGGGTAAAGTTAATTTTCTTCACAATAGCTAGTATGGGGCTATGTTTTGGATGTGTGCTGGAGACAGTGTTGATAACACAGAGATGTTTTAGTTACTGCTGAGCAGTGCTTACACAGAGCCAAGGCCTTTTCTGCTTCTCACCCCACCCCACCAGCGAGCAGGCTGGGGGGGCACAAGAAGTTGGGAGGGGACACAGCTGGGACAGCTGAACCCAACTGACCAAAGGGACATTCTAGACCACATGATGTCATGCTCAGCAATAAACTAGGGGGAAGATTGGCTGGTGGGGCCGCTGCTCGGGGACCGGCTGGGCATTGGTCAGTTGCTGGTGAGCAATGGGTTTCATTTGCATCACTTTTCTTTCTCAGGTTTCATTTCTCTCTCTTTGTTATTTTCCTTTTAATTACAATTTATTATTATTATAGTTGCTGCTGCTGTTATTATTATTATTTTATTTAATATAATTTTATTTCAATTATTAAACTGTTCTTATCTCAACCCACAAGTGTTCTCACTTTTTCCCTTCCAATTCTCTTCCCCCCATAGTGCTGGGGGCAGGGGGAGGGAGAGAATGGCTGTGTGGTGCTTATTTGCTGGCTGGGGTTAAACCACAATACTCTTTCATGCCAAATATGTTGCTGCATATTTTTTACTGCTGTCTTCAACTGTTTCTGAAGCCTGTGCAATTCTTGCCAGACTACTGGCCCTATAGGATGTGCTGGTAATGTGTCTCGCTACAGGTGTGGTATGACAACAGAGTTAGGACAAGGGATGGAGATACATACATCAAGCAATTACTAGGAGTAGTTGTAGACTCCTCTCACTCGCATGTGCCAGAAATCTGTTCCAAATTAGATTTTGTGGAATCCTAAGACAAATGAGACAGCTGGAGACGTAACTGCATTCTTCTGTATTATCTTGGGTACACTGAAGCTTAATTGGCAACTATTGAGTTTACTAGCTTGGAACATATACAACACATCTTTAAGTTTTTCTGGTTTATATTTATAAATGTTCTTATCCTGTTAATAATTTTTTTCTAAATAAACTTATGTTTCATTTCAGTGAAGCTCATACCTGTGTGGCAGAAATTTGGCAGATCTGAAACACTGTATGAAGGAGTAATATGACACAAACCCAGCTCCCTATTCAAAGAGACATTAACCTTTCATTATAAGCTGTAATTCCTGCTTAGAATTCAGTGCATACTTAAAAGAAGTTTCTTATATGAAACTATCACTTTAGTTGACCTCATAGATGAAGATCTTTGTGCAAAACCTGCAGCGGTTATGACTGATCACCAGCTTAAATGATCACCAGCTTAAACTCTCATTTATTAAAGGACAGTGGAAAAGGTCCAAGAACTGCTCCAGCTGAAGTTCCAAATTCCCTTGCTAACAATAGTGTTTCACTGAAATTGCACCTGTTAAACTGCCTTGCCTTTAAGTTACAGAAAAATGGGCTGTGGTTTTACCTTCAGGAGCCTCAGACAGTATGCAAAAAGGAACTGTGGCATGCCAGAACAGGATGGGGAGGAAAGCGAGGTGACTTGGAGACTCCATCTCCAACCCAGGTGACCCCTGCTTGGGGGTCCCTGAGCATGTGGACATTTTCTTTCCCTTTGGAGACAACACCCTGGGACTGCTGGGGATCCCTTGGTGCCCACCTGAATGCAGCTTTGGGACCGGGTGTCACAATTAAACAGAGTAACACATTTAAGCATGACAGCTGCATCTAAACCTTTCAGGAAACTGTAATTATGGACTAATTTGCAACCACAAGCATACCTGTCCACCTCCTCTCTTTTGAAGGTTTGGTGCTCAAGAAATGACAGCTCCCGCAGTATCATCACTGCTCTGGGAGCAGGAGTGGTGCATCAGAAAAGACTCAGAAATGCAGGGCTGCTTCCTCAAACACCAGCATAACATATAAGCTGTCTCCACTGGGATCCTCACTCAGAGCATCCAGGGAAGCTCAGGATAACCTTAATCCATGAGAGAAGGCTGAAGAAATTAGGAGTGCTTGTAGGCTGCCAGGATGACCATACATAGCTCTTTATTGTAGCCTGCAAAACCATCATGAACAGCTAGCAGCCTTGAGAATCAGCATGCAAGTAAAGATAATAGGAAAAAAAGAAAATCATCAATGGCATTTTACTTGTCCGTTAGTGCAAGTTGTGCATATAAGGTGAATAGCATGTTATACAGTTCATTTGCAGCTTCTTAGTAGTGACATGATTTTCAGTACTAAATCTTTGAATCTAGGCTTTCCAAAGGATCAAATGGATTTGATTGAAAGCAGAAAGTGTGAAGCAAGCTGAAAATTATGCATTGACTCCACTTAACACCATGCTATATATCTGTGATAACTAGTGACAAGTTCTGAGCCCAACCACGTAGAAAATAAGAAAAATTATAGCATTAATCATAATATGGTGGTGTCAGTTTTCTGGAGAGTTTAAACTTAGATATGCAGTAGATTTTCGATTCAATTCAATTTTTTGCTAAATGTGTATTAAATTAATCTTTATTAATCTTTTGTGAAAAGACATTGGACTAGATCTGAGGGTAACAATAGCATTATTTCATCTCCTCACACAGAATAAAAAGAAAAATATTATATAAACTGACACCATGACATAAATAGCCATAAACATAAGAATCTAAGAACTCCCCCACCAGCATCACACCAAAGGTCATTTTACTCAACTTTTAGGTCTCCACCAGTGAGCAGCAGTGGTAGCTTACGGACGATATGTATAGAGGTATGTCCAGCCAGTGGATTGGAAATTTCTAAGCTAGAAGTAGAATGTCAGCTATTGTGTTTAGTAAGTGCCAGAGGACCCATATATTGGTAATTTCAGCCATTGAAATATCCTGCAAAAATAAGTCCCATAATTCAATTGTACATTTTACAAGAAAGCAATTCCTTCTGTTAGTTTTAAATCTGCTGTTAACATCACTGAATACTGAACTAACTCTCATATTCCAAGAAATAATGGATAAGCATTGCTTGATGACCTTCACTTTACTATTCATGATCTTACAGCTCAGTATTATAAGTTTCACGGCCTTCCCTTTTCCAAGCTGAAGAATTGTAATCTATTTAATCTTTATTGCAAAACCAAAAGGAAAAGAAAGAGACAAAGTGAGTACTTCAGGAAGCCTCTGAATTTATCTCTGGTTAAAACACTTCAGAAGAGGATGTCAACTGGAGCAAGAAACTTAACAACCTAACCCAACAAATAATTCCAAATTTTTAATTGCAAACAGAGCTTATGAATACTGGCAGGACAGGAAAAGCATTCTAAGCGTCTGTACAAGCTTTCCAGGACTGCCTTTCCTTCTGACTTTGGCGAACTTGTCAGAATTTATTCACAATCACGTTGCTATCAAGGTTGTGATATCTCAAACGACATTAGGAATTAGAGATGGAGGCCAAACAGGACCCTTGCCCACTCAGCATCCATGTGACAACTGAGATCAGTTGTATAATGCTTCCTTATGAACTTCAACAGATATTAAAACTGAAAGTGATTGCCTGAACCAACAAACTAACCCATCACTAAACTTTGTCAATAATACTGACATGACTTTAAAATGCAGTGATGGATGAGAAAGGGAAATGAGGAAAAATGAATACTCTGAGATGTTTGTCTCAATTTTATGCCAGGTATGTCTCTCTGGGGGAAGAAGAGGCTTTGGAGGTTAGTGACTCTTACACTCTCAAGTGCAAGAATCCAAGAGAAAGGATCTTCACAAGGCAGTGAGTTGTCATAGAGGGATAATGTTGCTTAGGTAGATACCAGAGGGTACCATAGGATTGCAATCACATGGCCTCTTTAGGCTATGGATTGGATTAGGAGACAAACAAACTTGGTTTTTTTTAAACAGGAAGATGAAATATTGTTTCATGTTTCAAGAAAAAAACATTATTTATCATTCTTCAAAGTTTAAATTAATCCTAGAAAGCTGAATGATTTTTGCTATTCCTAACTGGAATCCTTTATTTTAAATAGATGTATTTAATTTTCAGTTGAATTGAAAAGTATTTTGAAGACAAGTTGTCTCCTTTTGCAGAAAAAACTGCATTTGCTTGTTAATTTTCCTCCTTTTGAAACTCCTATTCAAATATAAAGACAAAGATGAAGCTACAGGCTTTGCTCTTAAAAGTGGTGCTCTGTCACTACCTTTTTGATCCACGAACATGATAAAAAACTCTTTGATGTAGCCTTGATGAGCTCCAAATGTTCTTGGACTCATGCAAGCAAAATGGATATAGCTTCAAAGCAGAAATTCTTCCAGCCCTTTTTGTCTATAACAGATGAGCACCACTTAAAAAGAAAGAAAACAGCAGAATTTGTACTTGGGGGAAAAAAAAAAAGTATAGGGTTTGAAGACATATTTCATTATGTTTACTAGTATGTGAATCAGGTTCTACAATGATCTATTTGTAAGAAATAAAAATCTTCTATTCCAGTAGTATTTGGTTGCAAGGATATTTTTGTATGAATGTTACGTACATTTTAAAAATCAACTGTAGTTTTTTACTGCTCCATGGAAGTCCCCAGTTGGGGAGCATGCTTCTGTCTTTGCAGGAAGAGAAACATCCAGTAGTTTGAACATGAAAGTGCAAATCAGGATCTGCAGTTATATCATCTGCTACTGATTTACGCTTAACCTATTTTGTAAATGAGTTCACACACATAGATACAAACATTAAGAAAATGTGTGGCTGGACTTTCAATCTGTATTAACACCCAACAAGGCTATTGACATCTACAGACAGTGGACATCCTCAGATAATGTATTGTTATTAAAACACATCGCTCAGGATGAAGCAGTTGTGATTTTAGCTTGTTTTCACAGCTGAAGCACTCCAATCAGCCATGTAAATTCTGAAGCCCTGAAAGACCAAGGATTCTGGCATTACAACTTCTATGGAAAAAAGGAACAAAAAGGAGATTCCATTTTGCTTGATAAGTTGCTTGAATACATTTGAAGGAAATTTGTTTGACAAATGTCAAGACAGAGCAGATTTTAAATCAACAGCTAAGATGAAACAATCTGCTATACGCAATGAGACGTTTAAAAATGGACATCCTTCACTTAAGACAATCTAATCAGTGGGAGGAGACTGGGGGGGGCAGTGTAGGAGAAAATCCTCTCAACCTCCCATTACTTGTCTCACCTGTAACCATTCACCGTAATGAAATCACCCATTATTCACTGTAATGAAATCAACAGCAGATTATGCCATGAATCAAACTTACCGCTGTGCTTCCTCTACCCATTGGCTGAAATATAGCACTTCTTAACAGAAATTGTACCTGCATTAAACTGATGTATCTCTGGACAGTTTTGGTTGGTGAGTACATAGCTGAGTGGGTGCTTTAGGGACGGTGTCTGTCAAGTGGGAAGGAGACTACAAGCAGATGGAAATTTTTCAGTGGAACATTTTTCCTCCAGCTCACACAAATTTGGTGAAAATTAAACATTTTTTCTGGAAAAACAATGTGTTCAACAAAAGTTTGTACAAAAAGAAAAACTGAAGGAGCATAGAACATTTTGAAATGGTGTGCTTCAGTCTTTCTTGATTGGAGTATTATTTAATTTTCCATTGCCCCTTTCAATGTTGTTTGACCCCAAATCAGGAAAATCCTGAATATTTTCTACACTGACCCCTCACAGTTTGGTACAACAGTACTTGGAAATATCTTAATTGATTCAAAGTCTCGTTTGTTCTCCAAGACTTCATTCTATGGAATGAAATAAAGTTTGAAATTAAACAGTTTCCCTTGAAAGAAAAAAAATGGAGCTAGGCTGAGTTTTCATTAAGAAAGAGGGTGTCCAGAGTTGCTCAGTTTTTCTGGCAGCGGGGGGGGGGGTGTGTGGGGTGATGGATAAAGCATTAAGGTACCATCAAGATCATCGATGTAGCATCCTTGAGCGACCTGTAACCAGCTCAGGTATTAGGAATTTTCTACATAGTGCCAGGCCAGCGTCTTCCCATTTCCATGAAGTAGCCAGTGCTGCTACCCCTCTCTGCATGTTGGGCTGGAGGCCCCCAGAGGAAGGATTCACATGATTTTGTGTTCCCTTTGTGCACCAAGGCATGATGTTCTTGTCTTGTCTTACTATGTAAAACACACAGCCCAGGAGATAAAGGAAAAATCTAAACTGTTCTTACAAAGTCATGATATTCAGGACAAAACAAGTCAATGCAGACCTTGACCTTTTCACTAACACAGCCAATAGCTACCATTTTCAGCGGCATAAAGCAAAACTGCTATGTAACACACAGAGAGGTGAAAAGGAAAGTTAGGGCAGTGGAAAACACTGTCAACAGATGAATGTCTAAGAAGAATATCCTCACAGCAAAGCAACACAGACCTCCTTGTCAGCAGCCATTGAGACGATCTCTGGAGCCCAGCTGTGTGCCTTATCCATTACACCCACTAAAAGGCATGCAATAATATTCAGCCCTGCAAGAACTTTCTCAAAATTGAAATGATCCACACATTTCAGTTTCTGCTAAGCACTGCTGGCATCAGACTCCATGCTGAACAAATAACACTGTAAAGAGGGACCTGCCAGTGTCCTTCTAAAACTAAGACAACTCAGTAGTTTTGTTTGAGGTTTATAGAGAAGTTCTAACTTCTCTGTGTTTTCAGTTGGGGACTGTCCTGGTTTCAGCCCAGCTGATAACAAAGGACCACGCAGCCGCTCGCTCACTCCTCCCACCCCCCTCCGGTGGGATAGGGAGGAGATGGAGGAGAGAAAAGAAAAAAAACCTGGAACCTCGAGGGTTGAGATAAGGGCAGTTTACTGGGACAACACAAAAAAAAAAGGTTACAACAACAACGGTACTAATGAAAGAGCACCTGTGGTTCTTCAACCTTCAGCAACCCCACAGCCGAAGGGTCTTGAGAGAGACCAGGCAGGGTAGACAGCTGTTCAATCTCCTCCGTCTCCAATGCAGCTATACCAAAGGCCCAACGGTACCCTTTTGGGTCCTTGAAATACCCCCTCCTGAGATAATCTATACCAAGGATGCACGGGGCCTCTGGGCCAGTTGCAATGGGGTGTTTATGCCACTCATTCCCAGTTAGACTCATTTCAGCTTCCAATACGGTTAGCTCTTGGGATCCCCCTGTCACACCAGAGATACAGATGGGTTCTGCCTCTTTATAACTTGATGGCATTAGGGTGCATTGTGCACCAGTGTCTACTAGAGCCTTATATTCCTGTGGGTCTGATGTGCCAGGCCATCGAATCCACACTGTCCAGTAGACTCGGTTGTCCCTCTCCTCCACCTGGCTGGAGGCAGGGCCCCTCTAATCCTGGTTAGAATATTCATTACTCACTTTTTGCACATGTGAATCAGAAGTCCCTTCAAGAGGATCAGAAATGACATCAGCCCATCTACTGCGTCTGGGGGACTGCTCACGGGAAACTGGAGCAGCAGTTTTCCAAGAAGATTCCTCTTTTCTGGTTGCTTTTTCTCGCAACTCCCGTACCCGTGCATCCAGGACTGAGGTAGGTTTTCCATCCCACTTCCTCATGTCCTCTCCATGGTCACGCAGGTAAAACCACAGGTTAGCCCGTCGTGTGTACTTTCTCTCTCCTCTCTCTTGGGCAATAGCTGCAATGCGGGCCTGTACAGGTGGGGAGGAGGACATATCCACTTTGAATTGCTGGAACTCTCGGGACAATTCATCTACAGCCAAGACACAGGCCCGTAGGGAGGAAGAGAGACTTCCTTCGTATTGCCGGAGTTGGACAGCCAATTCATCCACCGTTTGTCCATGGCCTTCTTTCCAGGACATTACTGCCAATGAGTTGGCATAGGTTGGTCGTGCACTTCGTAGAAACTTCCGCCACATGGGTTGTGTGCATTGGACTTCATCTGGATCTGTGGGTGACTGCGCATTTTCTGGATCATTATAAATCACCTCCAGCACGGCTAATTCCCTCAGGTACTGGATACCTCTCTCCATGGTGGTCCACTTGCCTTGGTGACATGTAACTTCATCCTTGAAGGGGTATCTTTCCTTTACACCTAACAGAAGTCGCCTCCAGAGGCTGAGGACTTGTGTTTTTCTCCCAATCGCCTTGTCGATGTCCCCTTCCCTAGACAGAGATCCCAACTGCTTGGCTTCCTTACCCTCTAATTCCATACTACTAGCCCCATTATCCCAGCATCGGAGCAGCCAGGTAACAATGTGCTCACCTGGGTGGCGGCTAAAATCTTTTCGCATGTCACACAACTCACTCAGGGATAGAGATCAGGTAATTATTTCAGGTTCTGCCTCTTCCTCCTGTTCTCGCGATGACCCTGGTTCATCTTCATCTCTCACTAAGCGAACTGATTTCTTTGTGTGTTTCTTTTTCTGTACAGGGGCGACTGATACTGGCACAGGTTGGTTCTCTGGTTTAGCTGCAGTATCTGTCACCGGGGTTGGGGCAGCCACGGTGCCTGTTGTCGGGGTTGGGGTAGACACGGTGCCTGTTGTCCTGTTTTCCATCTTTTCCCCCTTTTCGCCCTGAGGGTGCTGCCTAATATCAAGCAGTGTTTGGTAGATACTGGCTAGGGCCCAGCACAGTGCAGTGAGTTGTACGTCTTTGGAATAGCCACAGCATTTTTCTTTCAAATATTCTACCACTTCATGAGGGTTCTGTAGTTGTTCGGGAGTGAACTTCCAAGCCACTGGAGGTGAGAAGTTCTCTAGATACCTGCCCATATCCTCCCACATGCCGTGCCACCCATGAATATCCAGCTTTGGGGCAGATCTCTGGGTGGTACTCTTAAAGAGCCTTTTTGTAGCCCTAAACAAGACCTGAAACATATTCAGGAGGCATAGCACTAACAGCACACAGGCTTGCACATCCCAAGGATATTCAAAATTCTCAAAAGCTGTTGTAATTAGTCGGAAGGAGATAAGGGAGGCGAACGGACAGGGGGAAGTATCCCCCCCTGACTTCTCCATAGATTGGGTGTAATTACCAATAAAATCCGATAGAAGGTGCCTGAATTATGGAAATGATATCACTGCCTCATACAGATACCAGCTTAACCTCATGACCAGTGATGTAATCATTTCACAAGTCGACATTACCCAGTACAGCAAAATGATAATCCCAATCACTCTCCCAGAGGTGAGAAACGTAACTACAGGCAATACATAGAGCATATAAGAACTTACAAAACGCCACCATGTAAACAAATGAACCAAAATTGTGACTAACATCTATTTATCTAATATAAGAAATGCATATGACAAATTTGTTTCAACACACTCTGGCCAGATCCGTCATTATCTCAACCCTTCGTGCCCCACGTTGGGCGCCAAAAAGGACTGTCCTGGTTTCAGCCCAGCGGGTAACAAAGGACCACGCAGCCGCTCGCTCACTCCTCCCGCCCTCCTCCGGTGGGATAGGGAGGAGACGGAGGAGAGAAAAGAAAAAAAACCTGGAACCTCGAGGGTTGAGATAAGGGCAGTTTACTGGGACAACACAAAAAAAAAAAGGTTACAACAACAACAACGGTACTAATGAAAGAGTATACAAAAAGAGCGATGCACAGTGCAACTGCTCACCACCCGGAACCCGACGCTCCGCCACTTCCCCCACCGAGAGTCCAGAGCACCCCCCGACCCGCTCCCCATTTATATACTAGGCATGATGTCACATGGTATGGAATAGCTCCTTGGCTAGTTCAGGTCAGCTGCCCTGGCTATGCCCCCCCACCTCCCAGGTTCCTGTAAAAAATTAACTCTATCCCAGCTGAACCCAGAACAGGGACGTAGGGCCAATTTTGGATGATGGAAATGAATGTGGCAAATGAAAAAAAAAAAGTTTGCATAAGCTACTAGGAAGTGAGTTATATTGTTTTCTACAACTGTCATGAGCTGGAGACAAATGTTTTTCTTTCTTCAGTGTGACAGTAAATCCAGGATGCTGGAAGCTGATTTGCAATTCACCTGCCATTTCCATGGCTGTGATTGAGACTGACCCCAGAATTGCTTGTCTGAGAGCTGTACATGGTGCCCCAGAGCTAGCTGATCTTGCAAGTTTTCTGCCTGCCTGCAGGTGCTTGTAAAGTTACTCTCAGCCCGCAGCTGCTAAAGAGCAGAGCTCTGCTCAGAGTGTAAAAAGTAAGAGAAAACTTTCCTTCCTACAAAAGTAAAGAGGTATTCTAGGTGCTTGAAGAGGTGCTGGTAGGCTACAACCTGGAGAAAAACAGAGCCCTTTCCTGTCCTATTTTTTAGGAAAAAATGTTTGGGGTCCTCTTATAACATGTGCAACTTTTTTCAGATCTTTGTTTTTTGGCTCCGCTGTGTGGTTGAAAGTCTCAGCCTTGCTGCTGAGCTTCCTCTTCTGACCTAGAAAGAGTCATAGGAGAAGGCTGCTGACTGCCTGGTTTGAAACAGAGGCAGGTTGATCTAGCTAATCCCACCAGTCATTGTACCTATTATTAACTGGTTTTTTTCATACCTGGCAAAGAAAGCCAGAGGCTGATAAATGATTATTCTCTTACCTGCTGGCTATGCTTGCAAGCAGATGTTGCAACAGCCTTAATGAAAAGTGCTCTTACTCAGCACTAAAGACTTTTCCAAATAACATAGTAAAAATGTGTAATGTCTTTTCACTCAGCGTCATGCTGGAGAGCTGTTACAGTTCCCCAGATAGCACCAGCCGTGGTAATTTTTGCAATTTAGTGGAGAACAGAAACTGGCTGAAGGCCTTCAGCCACATCAGTTTCTGGTAACTGTTCCCATGTTTGTGCAGGGTTTCTCTGTGCCTTTCTGGGCTGGGAACACATGAGCTCAACAGTCTGTCACTGCTGTCCTAGGAAAATGGGGTGTATTAGTACTTCCCTCCTGCAGAGCCTTGCCTCATGGGTTCAGCACCTGCAGGCAGTGGCCAAAGGCTATTACTATTATTTCCTGTATTGTTACAGTGTCTAAAAATTTGAGGCAAGAATTAGGCCTGATTGCAATGGGAGTTGAACAAGCGCAGCTGGAAAGTCCTGCAATGGAGGATTTATGGACCCTTGTAGCAGTAATCCTGATTATAATCATTTACAGACTTACACTAGCAGAGCTGTGGCCATATAGTCTGTGGAACATATAAGCATGGTGTGGAGCAACTTAAGAAAACGGCACAAAGGGATATTCACATGAAGCACTTCATTCATGTGCCAAGGTTCAGGAGACTAATACCACTTCATAGCCACCAGCTGGTGGAGAGTATCCAAGAAGCCATTCAGAACACTTAAATTAGGCTCCTGCACTGAATCACAACCTGAAAAAGCTTTTGCCCTGTCTCTCCTGAAAAAAAAAAAAAAAAAGAAAAAAAGAGCACTTCCAAGTTGGACACAAATGGTAGATGCCAAGTTTAGGCAGTTTTAACACCTCCAGAAACACAGTTTCACAAAAGGTGGACCCTATAATAAGTCTGATCCAAAGCACATCAACACTAAATCATTCTGATGAAATACGCAGTTTTATCAACATTTAAATTTATTGTGCAAGTAAGCTAGTTGTAATGAAAGGGCTTGAAATAACAGGTGGAAGTTTTCATTTCTACTTTGTGATCTTGTTCCTTTTTTTTTTTTTATGTTATTACTATATTAAATAGTGATTTTAACATTATACCTAATGTTATAGGCATACAATCTAGTGCATTTGAATGTGAGTCTAAGTAAAATTAATGGAAGCTCCTTAAAACTAACAAAATAAAATGCTTCAGTGTTCCTACAGCATTTTTAGAAATTATTATTATTCACCTATATGGATGCTGTTTGCCTATGAAAGATAACCTAACCTATATATGATATATAGAGACATTTATATAAAAAATAACATTTCTCGGTATAAGAGAGACATCATATCATACTTTAACTTATTGGAAGTTTTGCAATGTCAGCCTTTTCACCACAATTTGGAATTAATAGAAGGAAGATAAGAATGAAAGGTCACAGCAGATGAGACTGAAAGTCTCTACAGCTCAATATCCTCTCTCTGACTGTGTCCCAGAGCAAGTGACTGAAGGAGAAGATCGACGTAGGTGAGCATGTGAGTGTACTGAATAGGCCAAGCACAGTCGAGGGGTTCAGGTTTTACAAGCGCGGTGTGGTTTCTGTGTATTCAGTAACCCTTAATGGGTTGCTTTTTCCTAGACTTGTCCAGTGTCCTGTGAGCCCATATAAACTTATAGCATCACAGTACTCTGCAGGCAGACCATCCACATCCCAAGCTTCTGGGAGTGTGTTTTGAATCCGTCTCCATTTGGTTTTCTTTCATGCCCCCTGTACTGGGAGACACAGCAAATGAACAGTCCCTGAAAGTCCACTTTCTCCCTGTGCCACTCATGATTTTATGGACTTTGTGATTTTGGGAACACTGGAATTTCTATTCTACAGAAATTTCTGTGGAGCAGACTTCCAGTTCTCAATCGCTTAAATAGAAGATTGTAATTAGCAATAATGTCAGCCCCTTCAACAGATCATCCTCTAGTGGCTTTGGACACAGTCTTAAAGGTAGCATATGAAGACATATTTTTTCCTAGGTATCAGTTTTTTAGAATTGATTTTTACTTACTGAACTGCAGGAAAGCACTCACGCACACACACACAAAGGCTGTTATTTGATTTCTCTGTTAAAATCAGAAGAGGAAAATCCAACACTTGCCAGTTTCATACTGTTCACATGGTTCCTAAAGATGATGGAGGGCTGTGAAAATTCCCAGCTGCAGGCAAAATAGTCTTTCATTTGACTTGTGTTTATCAAGACTACATTGTACCGTGAAAGACAGAAGATTTGCAACTTTTGAGGGTATTTTGGAGACCAGACACTTAGTGTAATAAAAAATACAGTAAGGCCATTCTAAGGTAAAAAACCCTGTATTGATTAACTCTACTTTTAGCTGGAGAAAGTGATGTATGTTCTAATAGCGCACAGGCCATCTTTCAGCAAAATACCTTTCTATCATCTCAGATGGTTTGCTATTATGAATCTCACAAAGTCTAAATATACTTTGAAAACATTTTCAAATGTTATTCTCCAAATCCTAAAAAATGACGGCAACTCCAAAGGCTTGCTGTTATTTTTGAAGCTACTGTGACTAACACTGAGGTATCTATTGGATTCACCTCCTGGGTAAAGCAGGTGGGGCGACTGAAGACAGAAATGTTTCATTTGACTGTTGCCCCTCAGAAATACAATGTGGAAATTGAGGGCATTATGAAAAAGAACAGGGCAGGACAATTTGGAAAAATTTTCTAATGCGCAGAATCACTACTGAAAATTCAGGTTTTTGTACTTCTTAGGGATATCATCTCTTATTGACAAGGCCTCGAAGAAGCACTGTGTCATTATTTGCTGTTGTACCAATTATGTGTGTATCATCTACAAGTATTTTGCATTTCCTTTTTATTAATCAACAAATCTGGAATACCATGAATAAGCAGCAAATTTCTGCTGAGGAGCACTGGAAGAGCTTCACTGGGTAAAGATGCTCAGGTTTTGGATAACCTGTCAGGTAACAACAGCTGGGTTGCTGCTGGCTGCGGTTGGAGATGGAGAGCAGGGAACAGACCTGGAGCTGAACTATTTGTACCAGAGCTGCTGCTGGCTTGCTTTGGCTCCCAAGGAGCCACATACTGCTCTGTGAGAGCCTCAGGAGAGCAAAAACTGTGTGAAGTTTTAGCTGGAGCAGCTTTGTCTCATTCTTTCAGAAGTCTGTGATGGATTATGTTGTTATTATTAATAGCAATGTGTGCTGCATCCAGCACACTTATTATGCTTATTATTAATAACGGATGCTGCCGGATGATAATACTAATGCAAAAGGAGAAACAAAGCAACAACTTACTTAAACAACTGTGAAAATGTTCATTGCTTCTTCAATACTCCATTAATCCCAAAGCAGTTATAAAACTTACTGCTGGATACTGGCTACAAACCAATGTGACAGATGGGGAATGAAAATAAGTGTCTTTCAGAAACCACCCATGGCAATGTATTTCACTTTTACATTTTAGGCCTGAGTCTCTGCTCCTAGCCATGAGGTAACACAGTGTAAATATATACGTCTGTGAATAACTGTAATGAAAAGAGGTCCAAATGATATTTAAGATAAAATGTATGGACATTGCTTAGAAATAAGTAAACTCATTTTGGAATTTATTTTCCAAAGCATTATGGAGTTTACATTACCTGATAGGACTAATACGAAGTTCAATTAATTGTGTACTGAAAGTTCAAATGGCAATAAAGAATTGTCCTCGAGAGACTGATCTCGATGTGACCCCAAAAGTCATGCCCTTCTTACAGATGTAATGCAAGGGAATGTTGTTATAAGAATTGCATAAAGGAAGAAATGGGCATCAAATTCATCTCCCCTGTACCCACTCTTCACTACCATACTCGTTCTGCTATCCTTGTGTTACTGATGCTTCTACTGTCAAGCCCACTGTTGACATAAGAGTCAACTGGATTACTCTTTTCCACTTCTGGTAATTTTCAACGTTATCTAATTTTGTAGCATTATAAAATATTCCACAGTTGAGGTGTGGATACCTTTAGAATTTTCAAATACTTAGGCATATAGGTACTGTGTTTGTTTTAAAAATAATAAAATTTAAATCATTGTTCTTTTTTAAAAAATGGTTCTGATTTCCATTTCTAAATGAAGTTTTTCACATTTCGAGGCTACACAAAGAAGTTGCCCCATGTCATGGTGTCAGGCATAGGCAACAAAAAAGTATCTATGCAAAAATTCCCACTCTCTGATGAAACAGCCACCCACTGATTTACACCTAGTTTGCTCCTTTCCATTTTGTTATTTAACTCTGTGATATCTGAGAGCTTTGCTTTTAATTACTGAACTCCTTTAAGCATGTCCCTTATCTACTTCTCAGAGCATCTGTGTCTTTTCAAAGATACACTTATCTAGTCTGCCACTTATGATGCCTATTTATGTATCTTTAGGTTAAATACGGAATGTGAGTGCAGTGATTTATGACAAAGAAAAACCTTTTGCTGGAAGAATGATGGGCCTGGATTCTATCAGGATGAAAAATGATGGATGCAGGATTCCACCACGTCTCTCGGTTTACAACCATATGGTCAGAAAGCGAATAACCAGTAGCAACTCTTCAGATGGCTTACATGAAATATATGTGCAAGCTGAAGCAGAAAGGTATGCAGATGCCTAGAAAATGTAGCATTACGACCTGAATGACAAAGCAGCAGACTAGGACAAAAGCCAGGAGGAAGCTCGCTCCAGCTGGCTGTGCCAGCGAGCTGCCCTCAGAGATGGCCCCCAAGCGCGGCATAGGGCTGGGGCAGGCAGGTCTGCGCTGCTCTCGCACGTGCCGCACGTGCTGGGTGGATGAAGAACAGCACAGCGGCAGAACGGTGATGCTAGCTCTGAACAGTTTAAAAGCGCCAACATCATGTGGAGAACCTCAAAAGGTCAAATCAAGATCTTTGGTCTTTTCTTTTTCTTTAACAGCTAGATAGATTAACAGGAAAAAATCCTGATGTCAGGTTTGATTGGCTGAGTGTAGTTAACGGCACATAGCCCACGCTGTCCTGCCAATCTAAGTTTTAGACCCAGCTTTGTCCATTGCTTCTGGTATTAATGCAGGATTTTTTTTTACTGGATATTTTACTGCTAATAGGTTATTTTATATTTCATTGTTGCTGTGGGTTTTTTTCCTACACAACTTTCTTAGCAGTACTCCTAAAAGAATAAACCAGTAGCTGCATAGCAGCTGTGATGGATCTTCTAGCATCCAAAGCATCCACAATTAAAGCTCATTATTCCAGCTTGCTTTACAAGATAATACATTTTTAAAAATGCCATTACAAGATAAGCACCAAAATGCTAATTAAAAACAAATTAAACATCTTTACATGCTTAAAAGCTGCAAGAACTTTATATTGTGACTGAACTGTCAACAGTAACCTTTTATTAGCAGCTCTGTGCACTGTAAAACTGCCACTCATATAGGAAAGAGAATAGATGCAGTACATCTCGAGCATATGGAAAACAATGTCACAAATTATAAAAGCAGAAAATCTGAATAGGTTTTCATTAAATGCTTTGATAGTCATGAATTGATTGTAAACAAAACATCAAACATCAGGATAAAATCTATAGCCTGTTAAATATCCCAAACACAGTTTGTTCCAAGTAGGTCTATGAAACAAGGACCCACATCAGTGTTGAAGTCTGTACTTTTAAAAAAATTGCGGCATAAACCAGGTATTTTACTAACAGACACCACCGATGGTCCCAGTCCAGAACAGTGGATCCAAGCATGATATCTGCTCCAAAAGTTAACATCAACACTCTGATTATTCACAGTGGGCAACAGGAGCAAAGCTGAGTGAAATTTCTACATCTTGTGAATCCTTTGCAGATTTTTCAAATCTGCCGTTTCTGTAATTGCATGACCTTTTAAACGCATCTACCTAACTACTTAGACCAAAGTGATCAAACCTGATGATGAATGGCTCTAACCTTGCATCACTGCAATTATTTCTTGGGAAAACAAGATGCCATAGGAGAATGACCTGCTACAGCTGAAGTCTTCTACTTCTCTGCATCTGTTTATGCTAGAAAAGAACCTGGTATAAATCACCACCTGGAAGACACAAGGCAGCAGCCCACTCAGCCTCTCTCCTCCTGCCCCACAAAGTCCTGCTCCTGCAGATCTGCATTTATTCATACCAGAAGGTTATGCCAGCAGATGGTCTCACTGCAGCACATGCGATCCCTGGAGAAGACACTCCAGCACGGCCACCAGGGCTCCATGCAAGGAAGGCCACAATGAAGTGGAGCGAGCAAGGCACCAGGACCCCACCAGAGACATGGAGAACAAGGAGCAAGCAACTGAAACACCACCATCCATATTGCATGCAAAGACAAGCCTTCAGTGTGTATTTCTTTCTGCGCTCAAGGGCCCTTAGCAAAGGAGGCTCTTCTGTGTCAAAACAGACGTAAAATGGACACAATCATGTAGACAACATGGGTAGCTGGGGATTAAGACCCAAGTACAAAATCAGAGGCATGTGCATATGGGCATACAGATGCACCTGCATGTCTCTAATTTGTCAAACACCACTTATTCATTGTACCAGAGCATCATGATCCCCTTATCACAAACAGATATATATCGGAGGGATGGCAAACCTAAAGTAAGTCTGAATCCTTTCTGGATTATGTAGTTCAGGTAAAAATAGAACTCAGTTACGAAGTAAATCTGATCTTACAAAACTGAGCTTTTGTTTATTACAGAGTTAAGACAAAATATAGCCTTTTGGTCAGAAAAAATTGTTCAAGCTCTAATAACACAGCTAAAATGGTCCTAAGTCTGCACCATTATTATTTGGGTTTTGCAAAAAGCCTACAAGGCTTTGCAAAGTCTTTGTGGAGATAAACCTAATATGCAGAGTCAGCCACTCTGCTTCAGAGGAAGGAAAATGTATCTTTTATATTCCTGATACTGGAGCCTGTAATGAAACAGAGCACATGTTTTTCTCCCTTCTGCTTTCAGCTCTATGTGTAATTCTTTCTTCTCTTCTTTTGGTGGTTGGCAACAAAAGAATTTCTTTCTCCTCTCCGTGCTGACTGAAGTGACGTGGTCCCTTCCTTCCTTGCCCTCCAGACTGCTTGAACACCACTGTATATTAGCAGAGTGTAAGAGAAGGCATTAGGTATTAACTGAACTTCACAGAGTGAATCAGTGGCTATTTTACAAAGAAGAGGTATGGGAATAATGAAGATGAATCATATACTCCCTGACCTGTAAGTAGTCCAAAGCAGAGAGCCATCACGAAACGAAGCAGGCAGCTTCTGTAAAACTTTAATCCTCTTTACTAGCTTCAGCTTTCTGAATGCACATGTTGCTTATCATGTGACTGTTACCCAAATATCCGTTCTGTTATTAACTAGTGATTTTGTCCTTCAGTGTAGTCGATAAAGCATTTCAAACCCATCTTTATAAAGTATGCTCATTAAAAAAAACTGACATGCAGTCATTCCCTTCTAAAACAGGTGAAGTATTTCTCTAGAGCTTTATTTAGTTCCCCTTTTTTATTCTGAAAATAATTAGATCCTCAGAGTGAAGTGCCACACAACTTTGGTAAGGACAGCTGAATGACTCCTTTTCTCCTTTGTTACGTGACTATTGCAGCAGCACGTGTGTTCATAACAGAACGTAATGAAAGAGACATCACACCAAGTGCTCTCCAGAGGCAGCTTAAAAAGCCTTCTCCTTGCACCATTGCAGCCAACTACAGCCGGATCATTCAGAATCAAACTTTTGATTAAAAGTGGGTATCCAACAGGAATCCATCGACCCATGTCAGCAAACAAGAATTCAGAAGCTTTATAAAGAAACTTCCCTTCCCTGAACCCAGCCCTACTGAAGACAATAGATTTGCATTAATTGCAACAGACTCAGGTGGTCACATCCAGAACCCACCGGGAGAGTCACCCCTATGGCCTGAAGAACTGAACTTTTCTTCAACTTCTCCAAATTGCTATCCTGGATAATAACTGCAATCTTATCTTTTCAGACAGGAAGGGCCAGGAGCTCCCTTGCATGTAAAACATACGTTTTACATTTTACAGATGCAATGTGAGCCCTGTTCTCACAACAGGATAATTTCTTTCCTTCTGTGTGTGTCTTGGCAGGGATGATAGAGGCAGATGCTATTATTCCCAATATAAAAAGGGAGAATTTAGGCACAGAGAGATTAAGGATAAATATTTATTAACTGAACGTCCTGTTTGAAGCAATAGAGTCTGAATTTCCAGAGAGCTTTGTGCTATTTAGAAATATATGTGTTCACAATACAAATTGCAGAGACTCCAGCTGCAGCTGTAATTTCTCTGTGCATTTATAAATCAGAGCTACCAAGTCAGACAGCTGGAAAATGGGTAACACAGGGACTGCCTGTGAAAACTTTGGTTTACCTGATCTGTCCAGGGCCACACAGGACCTCGGTGGAAAAATTAGAAACAGGGTCCAGTTCTCTGCGACGTTGGAGAAGTTCGTGGAGCCCTTCCCACGGGCTGCAGTTCTTCACAAACTGCTCCAGCATGGGTCCCTTCCACGGTGTGCAGTCCTTCAGGAGCACACTGCTCCAGCATGGGTCCCCCACGGGGTCACAAGTCCTGCCAGAAAACCTGCTCCAGCGTGGGCTCCTCTCTCCACAGATCCGCAGGTCCTGCCAGGAGCCTGCTCCAGCGCGGGCTTCCCACGGGGTCACAGCCTCCTTCGGGAAACCCACCTGCTCCGGCGTGGGGTCCTCCACGGGCTACAGGTGGATATCTGCTCCACCGTGGACCTCCATGGACTGACTGCAGGGGGACAGCCTGCCTCACCATGGTCTTCACCACGGGCTGCAGGGGAATCTCTGCTCCGGCGCCTGGAGCATCTCCTCCCCCTCCTTCTTCACTGACCTTGGGGTCTGCAGGGTTGTTTCTCTTACATGTTCTCACTCCTCTCTCCGGCTGCCGAATCCCACCTGTCCCAACTCTTTCCTTCTTAAAAATGTTATCACAGAGGTGTTACCACTATCACTGATTGGCTTGGCCTTGGCCGGCGGCGGGTCCGTCTTAGAGCCGGCTGGTATTGGCTCTCTCTCTCGAACATAGGGGAAGCTTCCAGCAGCTTCTTACAGAAGCCACCCCTGTAACACCCCCCCCGCTACCAAAACCTTGCCACACAAAACCAATACAAACGTTCACTGTCATATGGTGACACCTCTTCCTTTAATACCCTGCCCAATCCTCTGCTTATTGTCCATTTTCTAGAACAAATTAAGCAGGATTCATTCAAACAGACCCTGATTCATTCCCAAACCAGCTCCACAACAGGCAGCACGTGAGGTAGGAGTCCTGAGGTTAAAAACCACAATGACGATGCACAATGCATTTTTCAAAATTGTTGTTTTTCTCCACATTTCTCTGCTTTTTAAAAATCCTTTCTCACTATTAAAAAAAACCCAATACCACAAAAAAACCACAGTAGCTGCCTAATATAAAAGAGTTGCAGGATGTCATCTTTTGCTTGTTTGTTGGAGCAAACTGAAGAAAATCCTGAAATTTCATCATATTGATGAATATTGGTCCCAGCAGGAACTTTCTGATTCACTGCTGCTTGAGCTAATGAACCCTCAGTAATGCATTATCATCCTCCCTGAGGACCAGCCCTAGAGAGGGACAGAGATATTCTGTGAACAAGTTATGCAGAAGTTTGCTAGCAAGAAGAAACCATGAGCCTAGGAAACCCTGGGTTTTCTCCAAAGGAAAGGCAAACTTACTGGCACTATAGAGCCATATCTTTTCCCTCTACCTACCCCTTCCCAGATCTGGCTCTTGCCCCTTCTTTATTAGGCAGTTCTTCTGCAGTAGCTGAGCTCTGGATGCTGAGATTGACAGGTCAATGAGGGTAGAAAGGGCCCTCTTAATTCTGCACCCAAACAAAGCGCAGAGGGCAGTGTGCTCCCCTGGGGAAGGTCTTGCTTAGCTTTATTTCCTTATTTATTTTTCCTTCAGGGAAATCTATCTGGCAAACTTTAGTAAGTACCTAGTCTGTACAAAATACGTGAGCAGTGATAAGAAAAGGTATATCCCCTGTGTCATCTTCCCCATGTTTCAATTCTTTGCTCCAAAACAAGCAAAACAAACAAAAAACAAACTTAAAACACAATGCCAACATTTTTTGGATAATCAGGATAGCACACTTTACACCAACCTGCATCTTAAAAAATGGGTAGAATATGTTGTCAGAAATGAAATTAAAATATTCAGTCTCTGGTAGACGCTTAAAAAGAGAATTTCAGTTAAAGTGCTTAAATTCTAGCAAAGTTATATAACTGAAAAAAGGGACTAGTAGTGAGAAATATTAAGTAGGTTTACAATAAAGTTGGATCTGGAAGTAAAAAATGTATTAAACTACTTTTTTTCAAAAGTGATGCAGATACAGGTTTATGAAAATTATTTGTAAATTCGTGCTATATTTTGATCTTTAGTCATGAGAAAAATAGCTTTACAAAGAAACTCAGGTGCATTTTTTAACACTTTTAATGAAATATTTCTTTTTTTTCTCTTGATGTAACACTTTGACAAGCAATTTGCCTAACTTTGAAAGTTAAAAAAAGAAGCAAAATTATGTAGGAGAAAGCTTACCTTTCCATTTCAGGAGTGAAAGTGGATCAGTTTATTTTCAGGTCAGATCTTCAGGAATTATTCTTTTGCCTGGTTACCAAATCAGAAAAAAAATCACCCATACACCTCTAAATAAGTGTCATGCCTGATCATTCCCTCAGTTCTCCACTTTCATCGAAAAATGTGGAAGTGAACAGATACATGCTTTGGCCCTATCCGATGCATACTTGAACATATGTATAATTACGTCTTTATTCACAAAGTACCTACATGGTTTTGTCACACAATTAGGTCCTCTTGGCATTTGAATCTGAATGTTGATGAGGCAGATAAAGTGCCCCAGAACATTGTCTCAAAGCAGTGGCGTCCCATTGTTATTCTAAAAATCAAAACACTTCCTAGGACAGAAAATGAACACTTAGTCAGAGGCAGGATTTATTTCCAGGATAGCTGATGAACCTGTGAGAATTTAGTCAAAAAGGAAAAGGCTGAGCCCATGATGTTATTTGGCAGATGTTCCTGCACTGAAGGAACAGCTGTTCTTGGAAAGGTTTTGGTGCCTCTGTAGCCTGAGTTACAGGAATGGCTTGATGTCAATTTATTCTACTGGAGAGGGAAAGGGGCTCAACAATAAAATAAAAAGGCACTTCTATTGATAGGTGAACTTTGTACCTTTGAATGGTCTTTTGCCACAGGGTAGAGATCAGCCATTGAAATATTTGACTGGCTGCCACCAGCCCCATTTGGTCAATGGGATCAAATAATCAAAATGATGCCATCAAAACAAATCACATCAAAATCTTATCTTTCACCAAAATTCTGACTAACTCAGCAGCAAACTACTCCAGTGGATCAGAACAGCAATGTCAGGGGTTAATAATAAGTAGGGCGGCACCCGTACCCTTAACACAGTCTAGGCTGTGTTAGAGGCAGAAGGTACAAAACCCAACATGAGAAGAGGCAATTGACCTGTTGTGTCAATACATTCATAAGAACAACAGTCCCTGGAAAAGCTTCTTCCCCAAAGCACTGTCTTCAGCTGCTGCTCGCTGCTTCAGGGAATTCTGGCAGCCTGTTTAATTTTTATCAATTAGCAATTAATTAGCAGTTTCTTACAGAAAACAACTGATAAACAAACATAAAATAAGCTCACACAGAATTCCCTGAAGATGACCTCATCTTCAAAAGGCACTTGAAAAGAAAAGCTAGCATAAGATCTTTTAAAAAAAGGAAACCAAAGAAAACACTCTTTAGTTTCAAGTGATTTATTCAAAGTAGAAGACGGATGGTTTTTGCATCTTTGTCAATTGTTGGTTTGTACTTGACAAATACAAGGACCTTTGAAAAGACAAAGGCAGCACTACAATGGACCATGTTCCCTCCTTGAAGAAGTTTGCAAAAACCCTTTCAAACAACAGGGACAGCACCAGGGCTAGGAATAGAGCAGGGGAAAACTGCCTATTTTAAGGGAAACCTAAAAGACACTTTTGTTGGAACTGTTTTAATGGCTACTTGGAAGGTAAATGTAAAATGCTTATTAATGTTACTTATTAATCGAGTCTCATTCATTTTCACCCCTGGGTCTTGCCTGAGCTTTAGCGGAAATTAAGTTCCTTGAGGTATAAGGAAAGCACAATACTACTGATTTCATCTCTCCCTTGCTCTCATACATGTGACGTGTAAGCCACAAAATCTTCTCACCTTGCCAAAGAACACATGAGCAACAAGAAACATAAAGCTTGCACAAGAAATATAAAGCTGTAAGGTTTATCTCTTCAAAGCAAAGGAGACTGTCCAAAACCTCAGCTGCATGATCCTTCATTTCTGATGCAATGATAAAGCTATAAGATGCCAAATTTTTTGAAAGATAAAGAGGAAATGTTGGGACCAAGTATGGTATTTTACCATATGCAAGTGGAGCTATAAGGGGAGCTGTAAGAACTGTGACCAGTCTTCATCTTTCTATTTTCTGAGCAAATGTGGAAGTTTGGACAAGTCTTTCTCCCTGTTGAAAACTCCCTTTTCATTGAGAGGGGATGGAGGGGATCTAATTCACTCATACATTTGTCGTTGTTACCAAGATGGAGCAAGAGCTGGGAGACCAGCTCTGGCTGTGTATTCAGAAGTGGAGGGCTGGACTGCCACACCACTGGCTTCAAGGTCAGATTTTGGAAAGTCTCTCAGAGTATCCTTTGTTCTATGAGGTGTGTACATCATCCTGTAAACTTTGTCTGCATACAGCAGCCATTGCCCTCGTGGGTGCAGGCTGAATTATACAAGTCACTGTCGACACTACTGGGTGCCGGTGGCCTTGTGAAGATTTAGCTGTTTCTTGGTGTTGCGAGCGTATTGATTCCTGCAGACTCAACAGCCTCTGAAGCTTAGCACTTTGGGGAGGTTTTCACACACCACTTTCTCAGCGTGCCCTTTTCCCCTTTTTGGCCCGCTGTTTTCTGGAGGGTTTTCCTTCATCCAGACTTGAAGTCACGCACAGAAAAAGGGATTTCTAGGACATCCCTTTCTAGTAGTGTGTGCTTGCTGGAGATGGATTTAGCCATCCCTAGAGTTTGCTTCTCTATAAACACAAGAGTACAATATCTGCAGGACTCAATGGTGCTGTCTGAGGATAGTATGGTGTGCTGCAGGTCTGCTCTCGCACAACTGGGAGCAAATCCCAGCGAAGCACTGGGCTGCTGCTGGAGAGGGACCTCCTGGCAAAGGCAATGGCAATCACTCACAGAGAGAGGAGAGCAGGATCCTGCCAGCCCTACAAGAACATGGTATCTCTTATCTGATGTATATGTTGATGTTGCTAAAGTGCTCTTACTGAAAGCTGGGTGTCCCAGCTTAAGCAGTAATGTTGGCCCGTAGCTGGAAGAGCAGGCCAAACCCACAACAATTAGAAATCTCATGCAGCCGAGTCACTGGGCTTTATATCATGAATCATAAGTCAGCTGCTGCTTTGAAGAATCATTTTGGACTGCCATTTATGCCCGTGCGTTTTATCAGCTTAACCTAGTGTTGCTGAATTCATCATTTCTCCCTTTTTGAAGGAATGGCTGTTAAAAGGCAGCACAGCTGTGAGTGCTCTGGAGGATCTGGCCATGCCAATACCAAGAGGGGAGTTTCAGAATAGTAGCTTTAAAACCCTCCTGCCACAGCAGAGCAAGGTATGATCCGATTTACCCAGGTGGATGATCAAGCTGTACATACAAAAGTCATTATCTGCATTCCAGGTGACTGGGGAGATTAGTAATTCACTCAAGTGTTTCTCTGGTGGCTGAAGAGCACATCTGAATCCCCTGCTATGTCTCATGACTGTACAGTTGGGAATGCAATCAGAAATATTAAGCAAAACTTCTGGATTATAGTGGCAGGCACTTGTCAGACTCAACTTGCGTGATGTGATGCTGAAACCTTAAGACACACGTGTCTTGGGTTTAGACTCTACACCAGTGCCTGGAACAGGGTAGAAGGGGAATTTAAGGCACCTGAAAAATAAATTTTCATCCCAAACAGACAGCAGTTAAAAATTAACTCCCTCGATACCTCCCTGACAAGGCTTTCCAACTGCTTAGGTCTACTCTCCATGTACCCAAAATGTCCCCAGTCAGACCATCTTGCAGCCCACGCGTAAGCACACCTAATGTTGCACCATCTAAGTCCCTGTCACGACCCAGACTGGACAGACCAGGGAGTCCTGTTTAATTCGAAATTCCCTCGGGCTAAATTAAGATGAAACGACACCAAACAATCAGTTAAAGATTTTATTCGTGACAGAAGCAAACTGAACTGGGGAGGCGTGGTAGTAGGTGGCAGGGTTTCTCACAACAGGAATTGGCATAAGACTACTTCTGTAAACTGTGTAACCATCTACATCAATTCAGGGAATAAGGAGATCCCTCCCGTCGAGTCACGAGGTTCAGAGCAGACCCACTTGCTTTCCAGACTCCCCCTCAGAGAAGGGTCTAGGGACAGCTGGATCTACTCTACTCTACCAAGTCTCAGACTTGGTCAACGGTTTATGTCTTGAAATGGATGAGGTGCAGGGATTGTGGAAAAGTAAAAGGAAAGAGAGAAGAAGACAGAGAGAGAGAAAGGAAGAGAGAAAGATTTCACCGGTCCTGGGTCCAGTGTTGGTTCAGTCAGCCGAGGGGTCCAGTCAGCCGAGGGGTCCAGTCCTGGTGGGCTTGCACACCCAGGGCTTAAGTTGGTGTCCTTTTATCATCCTTGTCCCTCCTTTGGGTGGGCACCCGAACTCGTCAGGTTAATGAGCAGTTTGTGAGCCTTTGGGCTTGGGGGTCTTTTGGGGAGTAACTTCTCCTTCTCTGCAGACACGGCCATTGTTTGATCTTTGTATCAGAACAGCTTATCAGAACAGGGAGCTGCGCACCCTCCAGCACGCCCTCCCCCTCCTGTTGCTGATGTCTGAGCTGATGGGCTTTTCACCTTGGTTCCTTGCTGTGCAGGGTTTGTCTTTAAGCAGAACTTGCCCCACCACAATGTTTGAGACATTAACTCTTTCAGTCTCTCACAGTCCCCTGCGGGATCAGATCTAGAAGGCATTGCCAGATTGCACCTCACACACAGCCATCAGATCAGGCTCCTCTGAACCTGTAGTAGTGTATTTGCTGCAAGATAGTGGCCGAGTAGCTAGATAACTCACTTGTCTAGAGGGGAGAAATGGAGATCCTTCCTCTCAGAACAGTGTATATTATACAAGCACCTGTCTTATACATTTTCTTTTTATTGTAGCACTCTTGCTTCACTTCCTAACCATTAACCTCCAGTGCCAAGTTCTCTCTTGTGTGTTCTCACGTTGGCCCAATGGACCTTACCTTTTCTGCACTGCAGGTGAGATCCAGTGGAAAGGGAAGGAGTGCCCGTATGAGACAGCTTGCTGACCCCTATGCTACCCTGCAGGGTGAAAAAGCTGGGTCTGAACTGTCTCAGGCTGAAGTATAATTGAACGTCCATCATCCATACAGTGGCTGGCTATTGCATAGCAGAGGCAGCAGTGGTATAAGACATCCTTAATATTTATGATCGGCTCATTCAATGGGGGATGGATGCTCTGCTCCCATCTTAAGGTATCAGTCTTTTCCTGTGTATTTTACTGGGAACCACAGTGTTTCTTCCAGGACTCTGTATTTCATCTAAATCCTTCAGTGAATCTTGCCTGTGCTTGTTTGTGTTTGTCTGCAAAGAACAACCATGGCCCTGAAATACAATGAGTGAAATGGTGGATAAATATCATTTGAAAAGGTCATCCTGTTAGTAAAATTGCACTCTGTGAACAAAAGATGACTGAAGGCAAAGTGATCTCCAGTCACTTTCTAGTAATGAGAAGTACAAGTTAGCCAGGCTTTTTGATAGCAGTAGCTGAACTTTGTTCTCAAATCTGTATGACAACAGTTCTGAGAATGGTGATCTCCTACGTTAGTTGAGGAACAGCATTTCTCCTCAGGGCCAATACTGGTGTCAATATACATAAATCTTTTCAAGATTCAAGCTTTAGTTTCACAACCACTTCATCAGAAAGAAAGCACGGTCAATAACCTTCCTCATACAGGAATCCTTGGCAGCAGTTATATTGATTGTGATGTCTCAGATTTGGAAAACCTGCTCCATGCAATGAGATGACATTGTAAAGAAATAAAAACCAAACTCCCTTACAACTTGCTTTCACTTCCTTGTCTGAGTGAATGCTTCTAGCACACCTGGAGCCTTTGAGTTTACCTGATAATTATAAAATGTTCTTAAAACACTGGTAGTTGACTGTTCTAATTACTAGAAATTTGCTTTTAGGGAAGATGTTCACCAGTTAAATAGACCTTGAATCAGATGTTTTCCTTCCAAGCTCCAGTCTTAGCATCTGTGATCAGTGATCATGTTACTATCACCACTTTGGTTGTAGAGCTTAACTACCTGCACTTGTAATACAGTTCTTCTGTCCCCTCTGGGCCCCATCCTGCCACAAGTTCTATGTGAACTGATGCTTCCATCTCTACAGAGTTTTGCTGAAATCATGATAGTGGCTAAGGATGAAAGATGACCAAACTTCTTCATTCGAATATATTATTCATAAACTTGTTATTGGGTGAATATCAATGACTTTTAATACATGTCAATGAATATTAAGGACTTGGAGAATATGAATTTATTTGATTTTTTTTCAAGTAGTGATAATAAAAAAGTTTTGAGACTTTTTTTTAGCAAGAAGGAAAAAAAGACAATCTATGAGGATGTTTTTTCCACTTCAAAATGTGTCCAAAGCTACTTAGAAAGATTAATGTTAAAAAGTGCAACTTCCTTTTGTTTTGATTCCTTTACAAGCAAATCCTCAAATCTGTACTCACAAAACTGTGACTGTTTTCACAAATCCCTTTGCCAAATAAGCTTCTGTGAAAAAGCTATGCTATACAATTGAATATCTGAATACCTATACTTATATACATAACACGTATTTACTTGTCTTTTCCTGAATTAAGTGGGAGCAATCAAAAGGGTCCCAAAGGTTCTTAGCTATATTTTAGGATGGATTTATAAATAAATGAAATTTGGTAAAGAATTTTGAACAGTGCCTATTCATTATTAACTTTTTCCCATTTATAACTGTGTGTGGATCTCAGTTTCAATTTTCTTTCATTATGGGAAAATCCATTTCTTTTTTTTTTTCTCCTTTTGCTATTACTTTAGGGAAATTATTATTTTAAAATACAATATTTTTTCCCAGTTCCCATCATGAAAGTAACAAAAGAAATACATATCATACACCGCTCTCTGGGAAGTCCAGATTTGTATTTCCTTTTATTGAGGACATATTTTAGATTTGTTATGATTTTCAGGAAAGCCAGTGCATCAGCTTGTTCAACAGACCATTTTCACACAACTCTTCTTTATTCTCATTCCATGATTGCTGGCTGATATGACTATACACATCTTCTACCACTCAGAGCTCCAGAGAAGCTCTTTGTATTGCTGTATTTTATTAGCCTGTTATATTACATTAGCCTCCAGGCATTTGAAGTAATGAAAGGAAAAAGTTGCTTTTGGAACAGCTGGAGTGTAGTGACTGTGGGCAGCTTGGCAAAGATGCTGCTGCACCTTTAACATGGTCTAAACAGCCACGGCCATGGAAGTCACACTTTTCTTACTGTGACAAAGGAAGGCACCATGGAAAGAAAACATTATAAAGGGGGCTGCAAAGGTTAAAACAGCAAGAAATTAGTTTGCATTTATTAAAAAGAATGGATGAGGATGAGGATTGTACTGGCTTTGCACGGCAAGATTGTGGTAGTGGGGTGGCTTCTGTGAGAAGCTGCTGGAAGCTTCTCCTGTGTCTGACAGAGCCAATGCCAGCCGGCTACAAGATGGACCCATCGCTGGCCAAGGCCGAGCCTGTCAGCGACGGTGGTAGTGCCTCTGGGGTAACAGATTTAAGAAGGGGAAAGAACTGCTGCGCAACAGCAGCTGGAGAGAGTGAGAATATGCGAGAGAAACCACCCTGCAGACACCAAGGTCAGTGAAGAAGGAGGGGGAGGAGGTGCTCCAGGTGCTGGAGCAGAGATTCCCCTGCAGCCCGTGGTGGGGAAGACCATGGTGAGGCAGGCTGTCCCCCTGTGGCTCATGGAGGTCCACGGTGGAGCAGATATCCACCGGCAGCCCATGGAGGACCCCACACCGGAGCAGGTGGATGCCCGAAGGAGGCTGTGACACCATGGGAAGCCCACGCTGGAGCAGGATCCTGGCAGGACCTGTGGACCCATAGAGAGAGGAGCCCACGCTGGAGCAGGTTTTCTGGCAGGACTTGAGACCCCATGGGGGACCCACACTGGAGCAGTCTGTGCCTGAAGGACCGCACACCGTGGAAGGGACCCATGCTGGAGCAGTTTGTGAAGAACTGCAGCCCATGGGAAGGACTCATGTTGGAGAAGTTCGTGAAGGACTGTCTCCTGTGGGAGGGACCTCACGCTGGAGCAGGGGAAGAGTGTGAGGAGTTCTGCCCCTGAGGAGGAAGGAGCAGCAGAAAATAACGTGTGATGAACTGACCGTAAACCCCATTCCCTGTCCCCCTGTGCTGCTGGAGGGGAGGAGGGAGAGAAAATCGGGAGTAAAGCTGTGCCCGGGAAGAAGGGAGGGGTGGGGGGGAAGGTGTTTTAAGATTTCGTTTTGTTTCTCACTACCCTACTCTGGTTTGATTGGTAATAAATAAGTTTTTTTCCCCAAGTCGAGTCTGTTTTGCCCATGATGGTAATTGGTGAGTGATCTCTCCCTGTCCTTATCTTAACCCATGAGCTTTTGTTATATTTTCTCTCTCCTGTCCAGCTGAGGAGGGGGAGTGATAGAGTGGCTTTGGTGGGCACCTGGCATCCAGCCAGGGTCAACCCACCACAGGATAAAGGGAACTCTGAGCACGGTGATCTATGAAACAAGCTCCTAACTTGGTATCACAAGAAGAAATAAGCATCTAAGGGGATCCATAAGTGAACACTCAGTCCTTCCCTCCCATGAGATATTTGAACTCTGACATCTCACTGCCATTCCAAGTTTTCTTTCTGGAAGATTTCTTGTAGTAAAACCCTTGTCTGGGAGACAGACAAGTTTTGAAGGTGGATAATGACTATGTACACAGAAAAGCTAGTTACAGTAATTTAGAACAGTTACCTATTAATTATCCTGGGTTTTTTTGTTGTTTGTTTTTTTCCCCCCAGAAATCTATAGATTCGTCCATAGAGTAGAAAGACATCCCCAAGTTACAGACAGATACAAAAAGTAGTACTGGTAGCATCTCAAGAACTTGTATATATTCCTAAAAACTCTGAGACATATTCAAAAATTTATGATTAAACCTTGTCAGAAAGTGGTTTTTTTTTCCTGTAAATTTTTGTCAAAAATCTGAAATCCAAATACATTTTTGTTTTCATCAACCCTGCAGAGAGTGCTCAGTGTGCTTCTGGCCTGAACATAGATCAGGAAGGTGCAAATAGCTGCATATGATTGAGACTATGACATTATCAAAAACTATCAGCTAGAGCTGATAAAGGAGGATGACTTTGAATAAAAAAAGCAGATTAGCCCTCAGAAGCCTGATAATAGTATATATCAAGAAAACATGATTGACTTGATCTGAATGAACTTCACATGTTGGTTCATGAACCTTTCCATTTATTGCTGTCATGGGCCAGCTCAGCTGTAGCTTCAGAGACTGGAGACCCACAAGATACATCAGTGCTAATGTTAATGGGCTGTTGCAGAAACACTTACCAGCTTTGTATTTGCAATATACATTTTTCACTTGGAATTATCTATGTTAAATGCACAAAAGCATTGCTAGTTTGTACACCAGCCTATCTGTGGAGAATTTAGGCATTAATATGTGAAAACTGATCCTGTATCCTGTTCACGCCAGGAAATGGATTTTATATATTTACATAGATGCTGCTGAAAAGGCTCTATTTGTTACGGCTAAGGAAAGAATCTTTCTGTCAGTAACAGTACAAGGGACAGCTACAATAAACTGCTGCCAGCAGGCTTCATTGTTTTTTAAGTCCCAAATGGCGTGTCCAAAGCTTGTAGTGATTTGAATGAGTTCCCATAGTGTAGGACACGAGAAATTGACTGGAGTCTTTCAACTACAGTCCTCGTCAAAGTATTCTGTTCAATTTTTCTGCCAATTTTACAGCCAGCAACTCATTAAATGACCTGATAAAAAAAACAAAAGCCATCGATTTTCTTTGCATACATTTAAATAGAGCAGGCACTTTTCTTTCTTTGGTCCATGGCTTCCTGTATGGAGGAAAAAGTTGTCAGGCTTTTACATTTCCCAGTACTTTCCTAGAACTGGCTATCACTTGGTCAGTGACTCTTAACACCCCTATCAGAAACAATAAGAGATGATTGTGGGCTTCTTTGATAAATGGGAGCAATTCTTATGGTAAATCTATAAAGTGTCTTTTGTTCCTAAACCTAATAAAAGCTCAAAAGGAAAAATATTTCTTCTAGCTGCAGGCAACCAGCCATAAACATCTGAGATGAAGACGAAACATGTCCAGATAAAAAATATTTTATGCACTTCCAGTGAGCCCAGTCTCAACTTGATCATTGCTAATCAAATCTTTACTCAGGAATATAACTTCTTGCCTTACAAGCGGGTACAGCAAAAGGTCAACCAATTAATACTAGTCTTGAGTTTCACTTCTTAGTTGAAAGTCATAGAGCATATAGGTGTTTTTTTTCAGATTTATCTTCCATATTTTCAGTCACATTCTAGACACTGGATATGCAGCTCCTGACTGTAAATGAAGCAAGCAATGAGCAGTAAGAATATGACCAATGAAAAATGCAGTGTTTGAAGGTTAAGGATCTCTAGAAGACAATGAAACTGATAGTAGGTAACTTCTGCTAATAACAATATGTAATGGGTTTTTAAATAATCTGAAATCAAAACACAATTACATGCTCCTAGATGTCTAGTAGTACCTTTACACATTACAATAACCTATAGATATGGTTATATAATATCATGAGTCAAAATACAAGGACTGGAAAACCCAAACTGAGTTTCCTGCCAACAGATCCTACAGTGAGAAGAATATGAGGTTTCGGCTGGGATAGAGCTAATTTTCTTCCTAGTAGCTGGTACAGTGTTGCGTTTTGTATTTAGTATGAGAAGAATGTTGATAACACACTGATGTTTTTAGTTGTTGCTAAGTAGTGTTTATACTAAGTCAAGAAATTTCTAGCTTCTCATGCCCAGCCAGCAAGAAGGCTGGAGGGGCACAAGAAGTTGGGAGGGGACACAGCCAGGGCAGCTGGCCCAAACTGGCCAAAGGGATATTCCACACCATGGGATGTCATGCCCAGTATATAAACTGGGGGGAAAGCTGGCTGGGGGCCGCTGCTCAGGAACTGGCTGGGCATCGGTCAGCGAGTGGTGAGCAATTGCATTGTGCATCACTTGTTTTGTATATCCTAATTCTTCTTCTTCTTCTCCTCCTTCTTCTTCTTATTATTATTTTCTTCCTTTTCTGTCCTATTAAACTGTCTTTACCTCAACCCACAAGTTTTACTTTTTTTTCTGATTCACTCTCCCATTCCAGTAGGGGATGGGGGGAGTGAGCGAGCGGGTGTGTGGTGCTTAGCTGCTGGCTGGGGTTAAACCATGACAACTTGGAAAAGAGCTTACAGCTCAAAAGAAGGCATACAGTTTTCAGATGCTGAAGCTGGCACCAAAAGTCTTAAAAGTTTGTCCTTGCTAGTAACCTTGTGCACAGGTGCTGGTCTTGCTCAGGATCTTCTTTAATTCAGATAGAGATTAAATGGATTACAAAGCACAAAGTAGGATCTGCTAAACTGCTAAAGTTGAATTAAGCCCTTGCAATAAAATTTTCTACAGTATGCCTGGAAATGGCAAGCAGAGGTATGAGGCCTTATCAAAATGGAACAATTCTCTCACTCCGTTTGGGGAGTGAGGTTAATCTAACAAAAAATATTGTATAAACTCATTAACTGAAAGAAAAGCAACTGACTCACTAGATGCTCACCCAAAGAAATAAGTCTCTGATCAGCTATTTACAGCTAGCAAGCAGAAGCAGGCAGACATGCTTATCTGTAATCTCTTTTTTATTGAATTTCCATATTGACTGTAATGTGTATATACATCCCCATAACTCACTGAAATGAAGGATCACACCTCACGACTTTTACTTTAACGACAGCGTAATCAGCAAGCAACACAGAGGAGCACACGACCATGACAAACTAGAACACAAAAAATTACAATCAGCATTTGAATACTTCTTCTCACAAACAAAATTCTTTAGGATTGCCTTAGGGACAAAGGGTAACTTTTCCAGACACACTCCAATGACAACGGGAACCTGCAGTTAACTTGCATTCTTTTCCTCTGCTCTAGAAGTATGAGACTGGAACACCTGCCGAGATATCAAAATCCTCAACATGTAACAATAGTTCATGCGTGATATACTCTCTCATTATATGAAAGAGTAAAGATGTTAAAAAACTCCTTCCAGCCCAGTCTATCACAAAGCACACAAACCAGAATCAAGGCTGCATTGTGCTAAAATAAGAACTACAGCAGAGAACACCAATATAAATCAGAGCATCCTATTCTACATTGCCCATACATCCTATTTGATTCAAAGACACATAACCATTCCTCCTTCTCTTAAGTGGGACACAGAGTTATTGCAGAATAGAAACTTGAGACGTGTAGGAAATAAAGACACCATTCAGAAATACATAGTTCAAAGACCATATATTTCCAGAATTTCTTAATATTTTCATTACTTTCCTGTTCCAATCCTCCATGAGTCTTTAGATCATTTCTTTGAACACAGAAGGCTATCTGCCATAACAAATTTAGTCAGCACAGGAAAGCATGACCTTCTACTCCTCTCTTTTCTTATTTTCCATGCCTTTCCTTCACACTTAGGTAGTTACCATTGTGATATTGTTGACGCAGCTATGGGTATAAAATATACCATCTTGCTTTCACATAAGCTAAGGATTTCAGGCCGCTCACATTTTAACAACTTCTTTCCCTGTGGCAATTTGAATTTATTCTCTCATTAGTCGGAAGTAGAGGCTGCATTTCTGCCATACCCATTTACTCCTACAAGAGTTGTTTGCAAGGTCGCATTGCTAAGGGAGGTACTTCTGACTCTGAGAGAGCCATTGCCTTGCAGTTTGGAAGGACTACACAGCAAACCTTTCTGTAAGGTGCCTTTCCCCAATAATTTCAGTGTCTTTACATTTATTTACCATATCACTCAATTTCTTTTAACTTTGCAAATCATAGTAGCACTGACACCAGTAGTAGTACTGACACATAGTAGTACTGACACTAGGTAGCCTGTCATCAGTGGTTTTTTAAGTTTACATTTTTTGAAATTCATAGTTGTTTGTGGAAGATGCTGGATTTGTAACTTCAGAGGCTATCTTTGATTTCTCCACCTAATGCATACAGAATAATAAATAGCTGAATAATATAGCAGTAATACTACATTTTTGTATACAGCCTGATATATCTTAACATCAGTTATGTACCCAGATACCCCAGTTTTTCTGCACTTAAAGCATACCCATGCACATAATAAATCTATATAATTGTGCATGTGCAACTGCATGCCTGTCCCTTTTGAAAGATGGTCTGTAGTTTGAGAACAAAATGCTTGAGAAGTGACATACATGGGCACCCTGTCTTTTGCTATGGAATTCAGGCAATGATTTAGAATGTTTTTGAAAGTCTAGAGGAAAATGTGAACAAAATCCATCCCACCTGGACTCGGAGTAAAAAACTTCTCTTACAGATACTAAAGAATTGTGCTGGAACCTGTTAAAAGCAGGTACAAATGCATCCAGAATCAATGGTGTTGAATCTAATTCAACATAGAGAGACTTAGCTGGTATCTTGCTATATCTAATTTCTGTTTCTTGCTCTATTTCCTCAATGGTAACAATGTCTCTTAAAATTTCAGCATGAATGGAGGAGCTGCTGTGTTATGTCAGACCCTTCTTTGCAGCATTTTTAATAGTGCATATAATGTTTCTCACAGAAATTGCCACTGCTGCTCTAAGATCTGCTTGATGTTTTGCAGAGTATCTTGATTATACAAGTATAGTCTAAGCACGCTTATATTTCTGTGGGTGTGATCTCCATGTGTCTAATCACAGCCTATACTCCTTGCATTCTTGATTGGTAATCAACTTCGTTAAAGCAAAATTTGAGAAATTACAGGAAGCCATGTTGTTGGATCAAGGAGAAGAGATACAAAACCACTGTGAATACCTGATGAATGGAAGAGCCTGTGGGACAAGACAGAATAATTCACCCTTAACAGGAATTCATGAGGAGGAAAGTAATTGCGTCGAGGCCAGAAATGAGATCAAGAAACCAGAAAGGAGAATACTTTGTAAGGCATCAAAGCAGGAGTTAAAATATCCATGGTTCATTAGTAAGTTTGGAGCATTAAGTTCTTTGAAAGGTAAAACAAAAATTTTGGTTAAAATGTCTAATTACTGCAGAATCTTTGGAGGCATAGACCTTACATTAGTCTGTGATATATGGTCCTTAATACAGCTGGCCTATAATCTGGTCAGTCTGAAGTCTGAGCAGCAATAATCATGTTAAATAATAATAACAATGCTATACATAATACCAATTTAAGGGCAAGTTGTGCTACGCACGAGAGGCCAATAGACAATGAGTCTGTCTTTTTGAAGACTGCAAACACAGTGGCAGGTAAAATGTTAATGTTTTATTAGGAGCAATGTACATCTAGATGAGCTGTGATGAAAAATACCAATTTTGAAAGTATCATCCCACAGCCTTACCATAAAATATGCATTTCATTTTAACAACTAGAGAAAAAGAAAAAGAAAATTAAATTACTCATCACCCTATGGAAAGAAAAGCAGCAAATTCATCCATATTAAACCCACCCCAAGTATGTCTGGGACTTCTAAAATGGGCAAGCTTTGCTGCTGCAGCACTGTAGGTGGATTGATGGTGCAGGCAGACACCATCAATCCACCCTGCAGCCCCCCCAGCCCAACCTGCCTCCCCTCAGCAGCAGGACGGAAACGTGCTAGAGGAGACTCTGAGTTTCCACAGCTTCGAGAGGCTGCCACTTCTCAGGTATTAGTGTCAGCTGGCAGCATCTGAAGACTCCTTCCGTGGAAACGAAGTCAAAAGCTGAGCAAGAGACACCGTGGCATTCTGCTCCAGTAATATTGTGGTCCGCTGGTTTGCATGGGATTTCCCTGTGACAATGTCAGTGGTCGCCAAGCAGGATTTTAGAGCTGTGGAGAGATCAAATCTGAACCAAACCACACTGAATTTTTAAGTAGTCATTTTAAAAAGAATGCATCGTGGAGTGACATTCTTCTGTGTATATCAGTCAGTGAGTCACAGCCTTTATTTTCACCTAGTTTTATTGATTTTTCCAAAGATAGACCAGAGCAACTTCATATAGTGTGAAAATTGCTCCACTGTGACTTTTATATTAAAACAAAGCAAATACCCCTGAGATATAAAATCATTTCATAAAGAATAAACCAACACATAAGGAACAAACAAGTAATAAAGTATTTGTTATTAGTTAATGCATACGTAAACTCATGAATCAACAAAGTAATAAATCTCCTGACCCCTGAAATAAAATACTTCCTCCTCTGCAATAAATGTTCAGGCATTTGCATGTCATTAAACAAGTAGCTTAGAAAACTGCAAAGACAACAGGCAGGAATTAAAACACAGTCTAGATACAACAGTACCTCAGCAGAGGACTACCAGTCAGTCCACTTTCAGATAATATTGCTATCCAACACAGTAACTGCTAGTTGAAGCAACAAAACCTGCTACGTAAAAAGAAGCAAATCACTGTTTGCACCAGTTCAGGGTTGATATTCTTTTTAATTTCTATAATTTGAGATCTGTTCCTTTATGATCAATGTTACTGTTTGCATTAGGGAGCAATATTTGTCCCTTTGTTGATTAAAGTACGTCAAGGGAATAGGCAGAGGGCAGTAGCCCTGAAAAGTTGTGTTGTTCTTTATGATTTAAACAGCAGCTTGAGAAATCGATCTTTTTTTTCCATTGCAGTTGATGAGGCTGTTCAGATTTACAGCTCTTTGATGATCTGATCCTGAAAGCCAAAAGGAAATATTTGAATACTGAGAAGTGGAAAAATGTAAGTAGATTTTGTGGTGCCTTGCAGCACAGTTTCATCTGTTTCAACCTATTGATAAAATGTGACTGGATATGCAGGAACAGAATCTGCATGTGATCCTTTGGTCAATGCCATCAAACCTGTGCCTAGTTAATAGGGTCAGCTGGCAGGGGGATGCCTACACAAGAGAGACACGAGAGAAGTGACACACTGTAACTGCATATGGCAAATGGAAGATGAACATGTTTGATTTAAAATTAACGTAACATGATAAATAAGGCATTTCAAAGACACACCTTTTTGTTGGCTCACCTGCTTTTTTCCTTCACCAAATTGATCACACAATAACATGAGCAGTATGATGTCATCATGGCACCGGGTTTCCCAATGAAGCGAAATGTACTGAAGCTAGACTGTACATAAACATAAATATTTTCTGCTTTTTCTAAATGAAGTTAGAAAGCCTTTACTTGAAGAGTGACATCAGTATTCAAGTAGCATTTAAATCTGTGATTTTACAACTGCCATGGTAGCATTGTCAGAAACATCAAAGTTAATTAAATTGAAAGAGGGTACCCTACAAAGTTGTTCTAAAAGCAAAACAGTCATTATTCTGATGTTCCTTCTCAAAGTGGGCAGCTGCTTCCCTGCCTGTGCTGAGAGTGGAAATCCATAGTAGAAGCTGCAGACTAGTTTGCATACTCGGAAAAGCACATTTGAATTAATAAATTGAATATGTGACAACAGGTATGCATCAGCAATGTGAATCTTGCCCCAAAATTAAAACATTATGTTTACTGTATTTCACCTTTAAAGGATTTCTCTTTTAAAGTATCTCTCCTTAAATATTCCAGGGCTGAACAATCAAAAATATACCACCAGTTGTCTACAGGCAGTGGTAGCAACAGATCCCAGCTCCTACTGATTCCATGTCCTGCATCTCCTATGCGTCTCTACCCACACACAATACCACTGAATCTTTTCTGTGTCCTGTCTCCGAGGTGCCTCCAGCTCCATCACAGGCTCCGTACCTGCTGAGCTGAGTAGTGGCAGCATAGTTAGGATTAGTTCAAAGCTAAAGCTGCTAAATGAAGGTCCTGTCTGGAGTGTATATTGGACAGAACTAAACCATCCTTTTCATCAGTGGTATGACCAATTTGGATCTTTCCTGTTTACCCAGTCACTGATCTTCATCACAGTTTTTAGAATTTAACATTTTGGAATATTCTATCCACTGTCAAGTTTGGTTGAAATTAACTGATTACTTTAAATGCTCTATAAGGTGGATAAACAGGCTAAGAAAGGGAGAGTACAATCACTGAAGCCTTGTTCTCTTAGGGAACCAGGCAGACAAGTTATACAAAATATGCTAGGGCATCTTGCACTCATTCCTGTTACAATTCACTTCCTCCAATTGTAACTGCAGCTCACCATCAGCACAAAAGACCTCTAACAAGCTAGAAGCATCCTTTGCTGTCCACCTGACTGGCTCATGCATCATCAGTTTCCACGTTTTATCCCATGTACAATACTTAGCCTTCAAAGTAATTTTTGGTTGCTAAGGCAAGGACAGAGGCTGAGAGCTGGATAGCATTAGATGTTATTTATACATTGCTGATCCTGAAAAGCACTTCATTACTGACTGAATATCTAAGATGTGGTAAATCCCAAAGTTGACTGAGGGCCAAACTCTTAAACACTTTCTAGGATCAAGGTTCAGATGTACAAGATGATTTACTGACACAGCAAAGATGGGTCCTGGCCTCGCAGGGCACTCTGTAATGGAGATAATGAAGAGAGAGCACCAGCTGGAGGTAAAATTTCCAAAGCAAAAGAAAATACAGTGACATTTGCAGATTTGTATAGGGGTTTTTTTTCTTAATATTTTCTTGATTATGCTATTTATTCTATTAACCTGAGATAGTAGCATGTCCTGAACATAAAAAATAAGTGATAAATGGGGTTTGATGACAGTATTTTGAAGGACAGAATGGAAATTGTAATGGCAGAGGGCTCATTAGAGGACAGTAACATGGAGAAAAGCTCAGAAGTACTTGTGGGAAAAGTAAGGGTGACGTGTGAAATGAAATGACAAGGAACAAACCAAAGGTGACTGAAAGTACCTAGGTAGAGCCAGGGCCATGAAAAGATCTCTGACCACAAAGCTATGTGCTCTGAATGTCTCCTTTAGTATCACAAGTATCAGTGGGTCAGGCTGCATGCCTTGTGCTACTGGTGACAGTAAGGAGTAATAGGATTTCTATGTAGCACATCACCACCACATGGGTATTTATCTGCTTAACATCAGGTACAAATTGCTATCATGCACTAAAGAGAATTTTTTTGTTAGGAGAAGGGGACTTTTGCTGCCAGAGCAGTTACATCCTTATCAATACATCTAAGCATTTTAGTGAAAAGCCAGAGTCTGTAAAAGCATGACTTTGGGCCATGTTGCAGAATTCTACAGATGCCTTCAGGATCCTGCTTGCTTCCTCACTGAAGTCACACGAAGTTGAAATCTATCAAAACCTTTTAGTTAAGCCTTTTAGTCTGCTGCTCAGGCTGGAGATGCTGAAAGGTGAATCAGTGCATAAAGCTGAGAAGAGAGAGAACAGACACAGCAAAGCAAGGAATGCTGAGCAACGGCTCAAAGTCTCAAATCAGCTCTGAAAAAAAGTCCATAAACCTAAATGACCCTGTTGTCAAAGGGGCTCCACAGTTCAGGAAACTTTATGAGAAGAGCACTGACTACTTACATCTCAGTTAATCAGTGTGGGCCCTGTTTATTATTAATTAAGAACTTGTCAGGGGACTTTTGTGAGCAACTTATTTCATTGGAAAGTAGGTCTAAAATGGGTCAGATCATAGCTTTAAAGTATATATACTTCCCTTAATAAGTTTTAAGAGAAACTATACTGATTTTCTAGGATGCTTGTTAGGAGCAAGCATTTAAAATCAGGTGAGAGGTGTCCTATCCGTGATATTTTGACTTGGACAATCACTGCCAAATCCATTTTTTGGGAAAAGCGCCTCATATACTTACACATATTTCAATCTGACAGGTCTGACTCATGCAACTCTTACGAGAAACAAGATCCAGTCATGTTGAATTAACTTGAGTAATACCCAAAATAATCAATGTAATCCCCGGTTTTATCCTCAGCTTGGTCGTGTTGAGGGCTGAAATATAAAACCTACAGAAACATTACCTCCACGCATCCCCTGCATGCTGTTCTCTGCCTCTCCATAGAGGTGCAAGCATTTCCCAGAGCAGCTCTAGAGCACAATTCTGCAAAGGGGAATCAGCCCTCGGAAAAGCCAGGCAGGACCCTCTGCAGCCATTACAGAGCCGTGCTCATAGAAATAACCTGAACAGAATGTAGGAGACATGAGGGAAGATGTGTACCACAGCTGTGTTCTCATTAAACACCTTATCTACCTTTTCTGGAGTATAATAGGTTGTGACCCAATTGCCTGAAAGTCTCTGAGGCAACCCAGCCCAGTTTTCCCGTCACTTCATGTCCTGGCTATAAACTGAGGGGAGAGGATTCTGTCCATAAACCAAAATCTGTTTATTTAGTTTCTCTCCAAAGTATAGAAATGCCACCCTGAAAAGGACATTTTACACTGTTTGTAGGATATACCTGCATTTTTGCCACTTTAAAAGTCTAAGTTTTGTTTGCATTTAGTCTTGGTACACTTTTAAAAGTTAGGTTCAACCTGTGCATGTTCAGGAAAACAATTTCAAGAAATGTAAAATCTAGATATGTAGCAGCCTTAGAAAAAATATTTTAGTAGTTTATACAACAGGCAAAGGTAAGATCTGGATTTAGACTTCTTTAGAATTTCTCGTATTACCAGTGCTGTGCCAGCAATTCACAGATTAGCCCATATAAACTGTGAAAAACACACCTGTGAAGGGTGAGCTTAACCTCAAAATCTTGCACGGCACACAGGATGTTACAGTGGATCAAGCCATAGACTACAATAATACCCAAAATTCTGGGAGTGTCAAAGCTATGTTTGTTGGAACAAAAAATATCAACCGTCTGATTTCTGTTCTGACAACTTGATTCTGCCATTCTTAATACAAGTATTTTAGCTGGTGGAATGATACTACTGAATTTAAGCATGCAAATGGGGGCCCTGAAAAGATGAGGCTAGATCCTCTGCAAAAACAATGTCATTTCAGTGACTACAGACAAATAAAAATCTTTCAGCCACAGTCACTAACAGTAGAAATGAGACTTGGTAGAAAAGAAGAGGTGACATACATATATCTGATGAATATAGAGATCTTGGTGTTTAAAGAAGATGCACACTTCATATACTCTCTTACTTCCTGTACAGTGTTATTTTCTGTTCAACACCATTTCTGTATTGTTTAAAAAGGCATTTCAACATACGTGCTGCACATGAGACTCTGGAGATCGCTGAGCTGACAGTACATGCCTGTTACTGAGGGGAAAGGAATAAATTACATGTTTCAAATAGAATGATATAAATGAAAGACATTCTTATAGAGAAAGAGATTGATCAGCATTAGTTTTAAAATAAACAGGAAAATGAAGTGAGCAAGAAGGTAGATGGATTCAAAATTAGCTGAAAGTCAGAGTTTATGAAAGACTGGTTAGTACTCCTGGGAGCATAACAAAATTAGATACTATGATAGCATTTAATGCAATGGCAAAAACAAAAATGAGGATGAAACTGTAATATTTAAGATTCAGATTCTATGTTTTTTTTCAGAAGCGTGTACTTTTTGCGTTCATCCTAAATGTCCAGATCTAACAATCTTCAGGCAATACAACAATGGATTTGTGGTAATTAACTTCCTAGAATATAAATAAATCAGGTATAATATATTTGATATATATTCTTACCTCTCTTACAAAAATAGAGATAGGGAGCTGCAGCCATGAAATAATTTCATATGTTCTTCAGCCATGTATTTTTTTTTATCATTAATATCAGAAAAATTTAGTACAGGGGCTGCCAAAGGTGTTTGAAATACATATCCATTCTCTAGCAAGAAATAGACTGCTAACCCCTGCTTTAGATTGTGCAATGCTATGATCTGAAATGCTTAACTATTTCCATTTCCTTCAACTCAGCTATAAGAAATACTGCGTGTTCAGTCTCACCCTCTGGCTGCTAGGCATTGTCACAGCACTGCAATGTAGAGGTTGCAAATACTCCAAGAAGCTGATTTAGTCCAGTTTGCTGTATGCAAAACATACAGTTGCTTCGAATATTTTTTTTAATGTCTTTGGGAAGCACTGCAATAGATTGTCTGGGGAGACAGTGAAGTCTCCTTCATAAGAAATCTTTAAAAACAGACTAGACAAATACCATAGTATCATAGAATTGTGGAATAATTTAATTTGGTAGGAACGTCATCTAGGTGTAGCCCCTACTCACAGGAGGTATAATTTCCACTTTAGACCTGATTGTGCAGGGTCTTGACTAGTTGGGTTTTGAAGATCTCCAAGGTTGGAGACTTTGCAGCCTCTTTGGGCAATATGTTCCGGCATTTAATCACTTCCACGGTGAAAAATTTTTCCTTATAGCCAGTGAGAATTTTTCTTATTGCAGCTTGTGACTGATGCCTCTTGCCTTCTTGCTGTGCCAATCTGAGAAAAGTCTAGTTTGGTCTTCTCTGTAGTTCACCTTTAAGTAGTTGAAGACTGATACTAGATCTGTCCATATTCTTCTCTTCTCCAGTCTGAGCAAAACCAGTTCCCTCAGCTTGAACTCATATACCATGTACTCCACCCCCCAGACCATATTAGCGGTCCTCTGGTGGACTCGCCAATTTGTCATTCCCCCTCTTGTCAGCCCCACCTTACAAGAGGCAGATCTGGACACAGCATTCCTGATGTGGCTTCAGAAGTACCACACAGCAATCAGCCCATTCTTTGACCTGCTGGTTATGTCCTTGCTAATGCAGCTCAATAGGTGGTTCCATTGCTTGCAAAGGCACACTACTGACTGGTGTTAAACTTGCTGTCCGTCAAGGCACCCACGCCTGGCTGCTTTCTGTCCAGTTTGCACCCAGCTGCATTATTCTGTCTAGTATGGAATAGTCTTTCTATATATTTATTTCTTAATTGTTATATATATGTATACAGTATGGAATAGTCTTTCTATATATTTATTTCTTAATTTACACATTTATATATTTTATATATATATGCACACAATGATTTTGACCAAATCTTTTTTCCTGGAGCTTTTTTATCACTTTACTCAATTAATATTCTTGCTTTACTCTTTGGTGTAATATTGAACACAAAAGCAGATAAACTCTCCTGCTTTGTATACAGAAGTGGGTAAAACTTTTATAGCCTCAGTGAATAAACTCCTTTCACCTGTTTTTACCCTTGACTTGAGTGCTGTTGTGCTTTACAGTAGAATAAGATAAAAAATGGGCCATTTATGATCTACATGGACCTGAGCCTCTAATTATATTTTAAATTTTATCAACCTTTCCTTGAAAATCACTTTTTCCAGTAATAGATCCCCTTCTTAGCATTCATTCCTTAACAGTTCTCAGACCTTTGGAAGACCTCAGAGGGTTTCAAATTCAGTAATCAACAGTAAGTAGCAAAATGACTTGCTCTCACGCAAAGCATGGCTGAATCACAGCAAGTTTTTATCAGTGGCAGCTCTCTCTGTGCTGAACGTCTTTAAAGTCATCAGCTTTTCTAAATTGTGCTGGCAGACTATTTTTTTCTTTTGTCTAACATGCAGTGCACAATACTCTGGAAGCTGTTTTTAAAAGGATAGCTAGGGAATGAGAAAATTATTCTGAGTGTTTCTTCAGTGCCTCATTTTAACCTATGGAGTGGTTTTGGAGAAGTCTCCAACAGCAGATACTGATACCAGTACTGAAAATAGCATTTTACTGCTGTGGTGCAGGTTTTTCAATTTAGATTCCCAAGAATTTGCTAGGTTTGGAAAGAAGTCCTGAAGTAAGGAGGACAATGAAGGAGAGTCCTTGGAGATGTTTCCAAGGGTGCTAGGGGACTGAGGCCATTGCTGAAGTATCCTAATGCCTTATATATTCGCCTCTCTAAGCTGGTGGGCAGCCATGAGTTTACCACAGGGAAGAAAGGGAGCAGAGAGAAAAAGGGTTAAGCAGCTCAATGCATACCTTCCTATCCCCACTGGAACTGCCAAAATGAATTCATTTCACACTTGAGAGGCAGAATTGTAACAGGAGAATCAGAAATGGTTTTTGCTGAGTGTCTCCTTACTCAGGCAAGCACCTGCAAAAGTTCACAGAGTTACCTGCTTTCTGTTCCTGTCACAGCATCCCTGACACAGACTGTCACAGACTCACATAGTATTTTGCCTTCTAGACTGGTGGGTCAGAATGATGTGCTGTCCCCATGGTACAAGGTCTCTAATCCTACAACTGACAGTAAGTTGTCATCTCCACACAGTTATATTATGGGGTGCAAATGTTGTGCTAGGGCGTGGGGTTTTCCACTCAGTCTGTATGAAAGAGCGTGACTAGATGACCAACCAGTTTGGCTGCCAGCTCAAACCTGTCGCTGATTATTTTCTGCAACAGATCACCAAAAAATAAGACTGAAAGGAATCTGGAGACAAGTCAGCCAGCTCATGTCCCTGCCTAATCCATGATGGTGGCTTTCAAATAGCTGCAATTTGTGATGCAAGTTCACAGTCGTAGCCCCCATATCAGCCAGACCAGGGATCTGCTGGAAGTCATTTTATCTCCTTTGTGGCCTACATGCTTTTTTTACTTTGCCTGGAAAACAGGGCAGGGAAAAGGAAGGAGATGATGATTATTTTGTTCTGAGATAGTCAGGGCACAGCAAGGGCTCACCCAGACCTAGGAGCTCAGTGTCCTGCAGTACAAACCATTTTGGACTGTATAACCAGTTCTTCAGATCTCCCAGTGAGACAGATGGGACACCTCCACTGGTAATCTATTCCTCTGCTTCACCCTGCTTACCATCAAAAAATACTTCCTGCTATCCATCCCTAAATCTTGGTTGCTTAAAGTTAAGGCCATGACATCTTACTTCTTACCCGCAGCAAGTAAGCAATCATAATCTGCTTTCCTTTTTGATGATCTCTTAGGTCTTCTCTCAGTATCTTTTAGACTGAACAGATTTCCTTAAATCTTCTTAACCCATGCTTGTTTGGCTGCTGATCACTCTCACAGCTCTTTGTTGGTCTGTCTGTACCCAACCACTGTTTGATGGTTGAAAACAGTTCAAAAAGAAGCAGCTGTCGCATTAAAAGCCACAGCCATGGTCCTCCTTGCTTTCTGTCTGGGTATGACATTTGAAAGCTAAACACGTAAACAAGATAATTCCTTGCTAAATTTAGCTTCCTAAAAAGGGCTAAGCAGTCTCTTCTCATTGTTGCAGAAAGGTTTGAATCATCTTTTTCTTAATGAAACTTGCTGTAAGTTAAAACAAGTATTATAAATTTTATGGATCTCATTCAAAAGGTCAATACCCCCACCCAAATCCATTCAGCAAGAAAAAGCCCTACTGTAAAACAAAGTTAACAACCAAAATTGTAAGCCAGGAAATCCTTTGATTTATTTTCACTAAAATGAAAAATGGCCATATGCCTCTGAATAAAATCCAGGACATTCCTAGCCACAAAACTAGCTCTTAAACAAATTTCAAATTTCATTCTTTAAAACATCTAATACATATATTTGTAGAAGAATATTATATTATTTTCAAGACTTGTTATGTGAATTATGCATCTTTTCTAATGACTTGGAATTCATTTTCTTCATAGCACATTGCACCCTATGAAAAACCCTATTGCTTCCAAATGTCTGATCATTTTCCACTGAATTAGAATAGATATTTAGAAACAGCATTTTCCCACTCCCCTACATAATCATTAGTTAACGAAATCTCTCTTCAGCCCTGGACTCTAGAAATCAGACATCAGCTGGGGTACAACAGCATGACTGTGTGTTTGAGATACTGTAAGTTCCTGTTTTCCTCCAATTTTTCACAAAAAGCTTTTCCTGTGAAGGTTGCTCCCTAGCTAACTGCCCTCTAAGTTTACCCTTCCACATTTTTTTGTATTGCTTGCATGCCTCAGGGTCTGCTTCATTTAAAAAAGGCTGTCCGTTTTAACCTTTTATATTTAGTGTTTAAAATTCCAGAGTGAGCAGAAACCCTTCTTTTCCCAGGGCAAGGTGTGTGAGAGGCACTAGCTGCTGCCAGGTTGCTGGCTGCTGGCCAGGGCCCGCTGCCTTTCCTCGGGGCAGGACCAAGAGCATCCCGCTGGTGCGAGAGGAAGCAATCCAAACCAAGCAGCTCCACAGCACCTGCAGAAAGGACCTGATTGCCTCGATCTTGTGCCTCAGAGGCAGCAGCTCCTGCCGAGTTCCTGCTGGCATTCTGAATGCAGCCACTTTCTCCTCCCCCGGAGTGGGAAAATAGGTCTAAATTCACGTTGAAAGGGGTGGTATAGTATGCCACCTTATTCTGTTTCAGTCTGCATGTGGATCACGCTAACAGGAAAGTGTTATAATGTACTGATTCAGTGAGTGAATCTAACTTCTCGTTATACTGATGCAAATTAGACAAAACTGCTTTGAAGTCATGACACCTAAATAAAATAACAATGTAAAGCAGGCTGACTAACTCCAGTGAAATAACTCCTGAATCCCATACACAAAAGCTGGGACAGTCAGGCGCCCATCAGCACTGAGGAAGAAAGAAACCTGGCAGAGATGCTTTTCCAGCTGACACATTCTGTGATGCTACAAAGCGTGGAGCAAGACCATTACACAAATGTTTGTGGGGATTCCATTTTTCTGCAGACAAGTACTGCAAAGACAGCTCAAATTCACTCAGTTTTGCATATGCTTCACTTGGAAACGTGCTTATGGAGTACATAAATTGAATGTTCATTTCCAGTCACCAGATTTACTCATTACGACACAAACTGTCTGCATTACCCAGTATTTTTCCCCAAAATAGCTCCTATAAGTGTAACAGCAAATCCTCCTGTATGAGCTGTATTAAGGTCAGCTGACAGGTTACGATAATGTTAGATAGCGACAAGAAAGAATTGTATTTGTGAACCATAAGACACAAATGCTACATAGTTAATTTTGAGGACCAGGGCATGAGGGGAGGGCCAGGGAGGGAGAGAGCACATGCTGAAGACAGCTGACAGAGGTGCCAATTGCGTACATTTGGGTTTTCAAACGTCCGAAGAGTTGGGAGACCTCTAGAGGCAAATACAGGCTGATTGAAGAATCCCTTGGGTTCTCCTCGATTTAGGTGTGTTCTCCCTGGTGGTTTTCATACTAACTTTGCCCATAGCAGGACACAGAGTAGTTGTGGGTCAGGAATCACAAATCATCTGCATGTAGGAAAAAAAGACTTGAGCCATGAACAAATAAGCTTCTCCTTCTTAATTCTTAACTTTCCCAAGAGCCTCTCTTATATTGCTAGCACACTGTTTCTGTCTATCTCAAGTAGCTCCAAAGGACATTAGGGGAAGAGAAGTGCATAAAGACAATTAAGAACAAAAGAATTCAAATACAATGACAAAGAGCTGCTAGAGGCATCTTATAAAAAATGAAAGGTGATGGGTTTCCAATCTATGAGTGCCAAATTGGAAAAAAAAAATTATTTCAAAACCTCACCAAAATCTACAACATAGGTGCTGAAAGCAGAATCAGTAAAGGACTTTTAGGGTCCTGGAGGAGGACTCATCCAGGATCTGATACTGCACGTCCAGATTAGGAACTTGAGAATGGTGAGCCAAAGCAGACGAGAAGATAAGTGGGGAGCCACCACGTTCATTTTCTTCAGTGTGAAACAGCCTTTAACAGCTAGTGGGAAAATACAGACAACTGGGATGATTTCTAAAACATTGCCTGTCAGGAATCTTTTTAAGTTTCAGGGAAACGCACCCATGTACTCAAATTCCCTACCTGAGCCTTCTGCTCAAAGGAGTGTTACTGCATTTGCTTCCAAGAGCATAAAACCTTTTGGAGGAAGAAGTAGATCCAAGATGTCAGGTTCCTAGGCTGGGTTTACATCGTCCTGAGAACTTTAAAACCCATATCTGGCATCACTTTTATTCTCTGCTCAATCACTGAACCAAGAAGCAACCAAATTCCTAGAACACCACGCACTGGATGGGAAAACCTGCATTCATGTCAATGCTCTAAGGAATAAATGGCATTTTAAAATGTAGTAGTTATTTACTCAGTTTCTAAGCAATAATGAATACAGGAAGCAGAACCTAGAAAGAACCTGATTTTTCAGGCAATTTGCTTTTTAGAGCTCTTGATGCATTCACTGTCCAATTGCAGTCTGCTATAACTGCAGACAGCACTGCAATTAATGCTCAGACTTTGTGCCATTCAAATTCCAGATGTTTCATGAAAACATGGAACAAGCCGTTAGTGCCCAACATGCAAAATGCTGTTTAAATAGATTGCTAAGCATTATCTAGAAAATCCCTGAGAGCAGCAAGGAGAGTATGTCATTCTCCAGAGGCAGCAGAAAATATCTTTAACAGCGATTTATGTGCAGCAGAAATTTGGCAGCGTGGAGTGAAAGAGACTGGTTTTATAAACAGAAAAAGGATGTTCTCCCAAATTTGGCAACAAAGAAGGCAAAGGAAAAGGGGCAAGGGGGGAAGATAAATAGTTGCAAGAAATTAATTTAGTTGTAAGAAGTACATCCAGTGGTCTAAAGTTAAAGTTGTGTGGAGAACTAGAGGCATTTCAAAACTTAGGCATACATGACCGTTTGCAATAATGTCACAATATTTGGCTCCAATTTGCTGTATAAATACTCTACATCTTATGTCCTGCTAGAGAGGCAGTAACAATGAGGAGCAGTGAGGAAGACTTACAGTTATTCTGAGTACAGCATAACCCCCCTGGAGAGCAGAGGACTCCCCAGAAATAACTGAGCAGGCTGAGCCTGGGCAGGCTTCTAGACTGAGGCAGACAGGGAGTAGGAAAGACTGGAAGCAGAAGGCCTGCAGCAAGTCTGCACAAAGGTGCTGAAGTGACACAAAGAAATAGATTTCCTCCGGGCTTAGAAAGGGCTGGGTGCAGTTTGTTGAACCTGTGAACTATGAAGAAGGACTGGAAGAAAGGACTCACCCTTGAGGACACAACTGGCGGTGAGATTTATTTGCAACCTTTCTGCTTAATGTCTCACCCAGCACATCAATATCTGCCCTACCTGAAGAAGAAGCTTTCCTTACTTATTCTACTCAAGTCTTTTGTGACCAGCAAAACACAGCTGTAGGGATTGGAAGCCTGTGGGATCATTTGGGCATCTGTAACACAAGAAGAAGGAGGACAGTTTTATCCTAAGCTGCTGGAAAAGTCATGTACTGCCACACAGTGAAAAACACAAGTCTAAGATATAGCTGAAAGTCATCTCCTGCTGTTGAAAAATCAAGAGAGTAAATCAGAAACAACATTATCTGGAACTTTACAGAACTGCTGGCTAAGAAAATAACTAAGCAACACAGGAGGCAGACTTTCTGTTCTCAATTTCAGCATCACTACAGCCATGAGCATTGATAGACAAAGGGTGAGGAAGCAGCACGAAAAAGGGAGAGCAGAGACATGTAAACATGTCCTGTTTGGTCAGCACGTAGGCAGTGAGAATAGGAAGAACACACTTGCTTCGGATGATATCTTTAATGAATTTATTGCTAACTTATCAAAATCCTCTCTGTAGCATGAGAGAACGAGGTTTTCATTCCTCCCTGGAGGTTTATAGTTTATTCCAATTTGATTCTTCTTTCAAAGGCACAAGTATATCTCTGACATCTGTGCAGACCATATACTGACTTTCAACTCCTGTCGCAAAATCTTAAACACAGGAGTTCGCCTCAGTGAAACAGTCATGATAGCTGAACATTACCAAATCGATGTGCTCCTCCCAGGCACAAAGTTTTGACTGAAATACTTTCAGAACTCCCCAGAAAACTCAGCCTAAGGCACAGGTGAATAGGTACTCACCTAGCAAGGAAAGTTTCAACACAAATATTTAAGGAAGAGCAAAGGATTTGGGATCTAAAAGCATGGTTTGGATACAGAGTGAGCTACTAGCTCTATCTACAAAGACTTTTTAGATGCTATTAATGTGAAAAGTAAAATTGCACTCTTACTTGGGAGAGTACTAATACAATATGAAATTGGATAAACTGGCTTATAAAATTCTATCAGGTAACTTGGCTTGCAGGAAGAACGTGCTAAAACAATGCCAGGGGTATTTTTCAGAATTTTACCCTGCTGTTCAAGAGGGAATTTAGAAGTATAACATCTGCCACCAAAGCAGAGAAAAAGAGGAAAAAAATAAGACTCAACAGAAGGGGGAAAAGGCTATCAATAAGCAAAGAATAACAATCCATAGCTAGAGATCCTACTATGAAAAGCAAGACAAAAAAATCCCCAAATGGATTCTTTATTCTGAAGCTGCTCTAACTCAAACCATTTTTATACAAGCATAGATGGTAGCAATAGAATAGGAATGACGTGCCCTGTCACTGAAGCCAACAGCATGCCTACAAAGAGAAGCTAGCAGACAGGAAGCTAAGGCAAAATTTACCATGCAATCGCTCCTCCAAGCTAGTGTCTTAGTGACACTTCCAGTGTGTGCAGAGAATGCCTTTGTGCCAGGTAACTTATTGTGCTTTGAAAATGGAGAGAACTGTCTTGTCTTTTGCATGGTCTAAATGAGTCTTGGAAGAAATCATTGTGTCTAAAGTAAGAAGTGACTATTCAGCACAACAGCTACTTCAGATGGACTTACCTGCATGATGGGCCCAAAAAGTCAAATTCCAGGCAGCATCACACATCATCATGTCTCTTAGAAATTATGAAAAAAAGTGGTTTGACTTCATCCCAAAGTTATGATGCAACAAAATGGTGACTGATTAATATATTCTGTTCCCAGTGAACTCAGTGTTAGACCGGGCAGGGGCTTCACGGGGATCAGGACTGGAGACACTGGCTGTATAACCTTAGTTTGAGATCTGGCAGTATGTTACAAGAATCATCACTGATACAACCCCCAGTCCTATTATTTTAAGAAAACAAAGAAGCATCATTTAGTTCAACTAAATGAATTTTCATCCTGCACTAGCCCTATATCTAGCTTCAAAAATGCTCATTCATTTTGGAATGTACACTTCTAAAGCAATATTTTATTGTAAAATGTCTTGGAAATGTCTGAATGCTGATCAAGTTGGCTGAGGCACTGGGAATTGCTCTTTTCTTGTATTTTGGGGTTGGGGTTTTTTGGTTGGTTGGTTGGTTGGTTTGGCTTATCACAAATACACACACCTGAAATATTCAATAAATTCCAAAAACTTGAAAAGAAAACAAGTCCTAGTGGACTTTGTACCAGGCAACAAAATGACTAAAATCCTTCAACCTAGAGTGTGGGGCAGGGTGAGGAGAACAAGATTTCTCTCTTCCCCAGTCCTCCCCAGTCTTCCTTCTCAATGTGTTATTTTGTCCAGTTCCTCATCTACTAGTCATACTCCTCACAAATTATGAAATTAGCAACTTCAATATTTGTTTGCTACAACTCTTCTCTCAGTTACATAGTAAAGCACGTATGCAGTTAGTCTGAACACTCACCAACAAGTGAGTTTTTCATATAAAAAACTTCAACCAACTTTATTTGTCATCTGTTTCCTAGAAACAGCAATATCAGTACTCAAAAGTATAGCAAACTTCTGCTCAGCGTTTCTGTATTCCTCTCTTCATTCTTCTCTACAGATGTAAAGGAACTGCAGAAGTTATGTTCTTGAGCAAACATTCTCAGTAGCGTACTCCAATCTATTTTTAGGCAACTAAATAAGTGCCCTGTTTTTCAGAGGTTGATGTCAATGAAAGTTTCACTGTCATCTCTTACTAAGGTATCCCAGTTAGACATTTTTCATTTTGCTCCACTAGGCTGACGGCTATATCGTTCTGGGGCACTTTGTGTTTGAAGAACACTCTTCTTGTAACAGTTGCTGAATGAAAAGATAATCTCCCGCCCTGAATGTTGTGAACTCAGAGGAAAAAATCCTTCCCAACAGAGCATAGACATGGTCCCACTGTACAAACCTTCAATATTTGGATTTCTTTATTGTCTGAACTAAACACATTCTTATAGTAAGAAAATTCATCTTGATATAATGGCCTTCCTCTGGGCACAAAGATCTGTAGCAGCTTCATAATAGCTATAAAAACTAAAAAGATAAATCAAACAAAATCTGTAGTCAGCTCTCCTAAACATTTCTGCATTCTCAACCTTGTCCTGAAAAAAATCAAAACATAAAGCAACAGCAGCAAAAAGAACAGAGTCCTTCACCTTACAGGAAAAAGCCTTCTTGAATCTTGAACAGCTGAAAGAATATCTCATGACAATTTATAGACTGTACTGGAAAGTAAAATGAACTTACAGCAACAAGTTCAGCCCACTGAATGTCATGTGCATATTGTTATTAAATGACATATATGGTACTGGTGATGTGTCACTGAAGTTACTTTGAGAAGAAGGGAATTATATCCTGTCTGGCTTTCCTTGGAAAGGATTGGAAACACCTTTAAATTCGTTTGCTAGACCTTTAACAAGAAATGTGTCATCTGAAACATATTTCATACCACACACCATCTGATACTCTTGCAGGGCACTGTAAATAGCAACACTATTAGAAAGAATGAAAATCACAAATGCTTCAGTTTTCATTATGGTTTAATAAATATGGGAATAATATTTGTGTTAAACACTTCATTTGGGTATTAAAAGCTACTGACCATCAGTTTCCAACCCAGCTTTTAAGGACACGATCTTGTAGAGACATGCAGTGAGCTAGTTTCCGTGCCTCAACAAAATTCATTAATCATCACCCAATACTGAAATCTGGATGAGTAAATCACTACGGAAAATAATCTCCAAGCCTGCAACCAGATACAAACAAAGTGAGTTCAGTGATGTTCCGTTCAGATAGGTGATATCGACCTGCACAAAGGATCAGGATTTGCATTGGATTGACATGCATTCAAACCAGTCCCACCACATCCCAAATGTTGTCCTTGGAATTCACCCTCTCTAGAAAGAGTGTATGGAAATTGTAACTATTGAATTCATACCATGTCCTCAAACTGGGACTAGAAATTTTAAGCACATCTCTCTCAAATTTTCTTCTGTGATTTGTAGCCTCCTTTGAGTATCCAGCTATCACTGATCACATTTAGCCTGTGCTCACAGTTCAGTTGGTGAGATTTAACTGGACAACAAATGGATCAATAATATTGCTAGAATAAAGATGTGGAGCGTACATATGTATGCCTGAGCGGTGTGGAGAGAGGTGAGAGTCCCTGGTATACTTGCTGCCTGAATTTGAATGATTTTCACACTCCTTCATAAAACTGCAAGTTAAGTGATAGAAATCAGGCTATGACAAATTTGAAAAGATGAACCTTGTTAAATGCCTATGAGGTGAAGCACAACTCAGAACATAACTACTGAAAACCATGCCATATTTTTATTTTTAGAATATGGCAGCAAAAAGTAACAGTTTAAAAGTTATTTCAGTTTTTTAAAAAATGCATTAAAAATAAATCACACAGGAAGTTATGGCAGAAGATTTATTTTCCAGTTGCAATTTATTGGCTGAGACATTTGTTATTTATGTACAAATTTCAGATTTTTCACTTACTGGTATCTGAAAAAAACCCTTGAATCTTTTTCCAAATTTCTTCTACAGCCAAGGTCCAGGGAACTCAAATAGAAAAGATGTTGTGGGCCAAGACTGAAATGCATTGGCAGCCCTCTGATTGAAAACTTCCAATCCTCTTGCCTCTCAATATACGGTAATAGCTAAAATGACCGTTCTGGACTTACAAAGGTGACAGCTCCTGCATTTCCTCCCTTTCCAACTTTTTTTTTTTTTTCCTTTGGAATAACAGTGTTTTCAAAAACAGAACACAGAGGAGTACTTTAGACGTGACTACCTGCAAAGACTTCATGATGATAATAAGAACTAAGGAGAGGGTTGTGCCTCAAAGCCATAAAATATATCTAGAATGGGAATAGGAAAAGTGCCAGAGAAAATTAGGTTCCTCTGGGAGATCTTGTTACATTTTAATGTCTGGAAACTCTAAAGCCAGACACCTCTCTGCACTGTGTCTCTATCTGTTTTAATTGGCTGAAGAAGGACCAGCCTCACAGTGCTTTTTCAGAAATACAGGACGGATCTAGGAGCTCTGCATATGATTTCACTTATGTTTCAGGAGAAAAGGAGATGCAATTAAGGTAGACCTCAGAGGCACAGCTAGGACTGCCATACAAAGTGAATCATTAGGTTCAGATGAAGGTGAGCAAGATTTTTATGCTCAAACATTTCCCTCAAGACTTGTATTCTGTGATTTGCAGCTCTGAACATCTGACCCTCAGTGACTACGTTTAGTTTCTGTTAAAAGTTTGGCTAGTGAGATTTAAATGGACAGCTGTTACAGGAAAACCAGTGTCAAAGATAGTCAGTCAATAACATTCCTGGAATAAATGTGTACTTGCGCTTGTGTGCATGTGTGAAAAGAAATGAGAGGAGAATAACACTGAAGATGAAAAGGTGAAAGTTTGTTACATGAACCAACATAGTAAGCATACTTCTTGTCTCTGTAGTGCTTTCCTGCTAGTTCCCTTTTCCAGGCTAGCGTTTGTCCACAATACATGCAATCTCCTACTTGTTCTGTCATCAGAACCTAACTTTAAGTCCTTCAAGATGCAAACATTCTGATCCTACTGCCTTTAATATGTGCTGTATATTTACAGATCTACTCATAATTATGCTCCACATTCCTTACAGAAAGGTTAGCTATAAAAGTAGTAGCTAATCTTCTCATGCTAATCAAACTCTCTAGACTAACATGGGTTATAATTATGATGCTGGATGAAATGCTGAAAATTAGTCCCTACTCCACAGATTCCTTATGGACTGCAGAGTTAAGAAGAAGCAAAACTACAAGGGAATACAGATGTATCTGCCCAAACCCATCTGAACTTTTGCCTCTTCAACTCAGCTGCACTGTCTCTCAATATTGAATAAAGGTCGTTACCAATTTGAAATGAATTATGCCAATTTCATCTTTACTTAGAGCTAAGAAAAAATTCATTAGATTTCCTCTCTAGTGTGTCTTTGTGATACTGATAATCAACCATAAAGGCAGCTGAAACATTTCCCAGCTTTCCTATACTATATGATAATATGGCAAACCATGTATAAGGCCTCTCCCTTCACACTGCTCAAGTATATGCATGCATATATAGTCCTAAGACTCTGGTAGGCATTTTATTGGTTGGAGACAGTAAGTGTCTCCCCATAAAGGTTATGATTAATGCCTCCATCCTGCAAACATTTCTGTAGCCGAGTAACTCTATGTCAGTCACTCCTCCCACTGCTGTGGGAGAACTTTCACACCCAACATAAGGAGATTCCTATATACCACTTGTTTGGAAGGGCAGGACTTAATTTTAGTCATGTCAAACTGAGTGACAAAAAAATGACGATAACAATGTTTTGCCTCAGTCTTCACCAGCAAGTGCTCCAGCTACACTGCCCAAGATACAGAAGGCAAAGGCAGGGACTGGGAGAACCAAGAACTGCCCACCGTAGGAGAAGATCAGCTTCGAGACATCTAAGGAGTCTGAAGGTGCACAAGTCCATGGCACCTGATGAGATGTATCTGTGGGTCCTGAGGGAACTGGAGCATGAAGTAGCTAAGCCACTATCCATCATGTTTGAGAAGTTGTGGCAGTCGAGGGAAGTTCCCGCTGACTGGAAAAGGGGAAACATAACCCCCATTTTTAAAAAGGGAAAAAAGAAAGACCCTGGGAACTACAGGCCAGTCAGTCTCACCTCTGTGCTTGGCAAGATCATGGAGCAGATCCTCCTGGAAACTATGCTAGGGCACATGGAAAATAAGGAGGTGATTGGTGACAGCCAACATGGCTTCACTAAAGGCAAATCGTGCCTGACAAATTTGGTGGCCTTCTATGATGGGGTTACAGCATTGGTGGGTAAGGGAAGAGCAACGGACTTCATCTACCTGGACTTGTGCAAAGCATTTGACACTGTCTCACACAACATCCTTGTCTCTAAATTGGAGACACATGGATTTGATGGATGGACCACTCGGTGGATAAGGAATTGGCTGGATGGTCGCATTCAAAGAGTTGTGGTCAACGGCTCGATGTCTGAGTGGAGACCAGTGACAAGTGGCGTTCCTCAGGGGTCAGTATTGGGACTGGCACAGTTTAACATCTTTGTTGATGACACGGACAGTGGGATTGAGTGCACCCTCAGCAAGTTTACTGATGACACCAAGCTGTGTGGTGCAGTTGACACGCTGGAGGGAAGGGATGCCATCCAGAGGGACCTTGACAGGCTTGAGGAGTGGGCCCCAGCAAACCTCATGAAGTTCAACAAGGCCAAGTGCAAGGTCCTGCACATGGGTCAGGGCAATCCCAAGCACAAATACAGGCTGGGCGATGAGTGGGTTGAGAGCAGCCCTGCAGAGAAGGACGTGGGGGTGTTGGTTTACGAGAAGCTCAACATGACCTGGTAACGTGCTCTTGCAGCCCAGAAAGCCAACCATACCCTGGGCTGCATCAAAAGAAGTGTGACCAGCAGGTCAAGGGAGGTGATTCTCCCCCTCTGCTCCTCTCTCATGAGACCCCACCTGGAGTACTGCATCCAGCTCTGGGGCCCCCAACATAAGAAGGACATGGACCTATTGGAGCAAGTCTGGAGGAGGACCAAGAAGATGATCAGAGGGCTGGAGCACCTCTCCTATATGACGACAGGCTGAGAGAGTTGGGGTTGCTCAGCATGGAGAAGAGAAGGCTCCAGGGAGACCTTGTAGTGGCTTTCCAGTACCTAAAGGGGGTCTACAAGAAAGCCGGAGAAGGACATTTTACAAAGGCATGTAGTGATAGGACAAGGGGTAATGGCTTTAAACTGATAGAGGGTAGATTTAGATTAGATTTAAGGAAGAAGTTCTTCACTGTGAGGGTGGTGAGGCACTGGAACAGGTTGCCCAGAGAGGTTGTGGATGCCCCGTCCCTAGAAGTGTTCAAGGCCAGGCTGGATGGGGCTTTGAGCAACCTGGTCTAGTGGAAGGTGTCCCTGCTCGTGGCAGGGGGGTTGGAACTAGGTGGTCTTTAAGGTCCCTTCCAACCCAAACCATTCTATGATTCTGTGATAAGGAGAATGACTAAGACTACACTTACTGTCAAGAGCTGGGTTTAGTCAGTTATGTGCCCATTACAGTTAACATTTTCCAGGTGAGACTTTTTAAAATAACATGCTGGTCAGAAGTACAGATATAACAAAAGTCCTGTCTAGCAGAATAATATTTGACGTAAAATTCGCCTTTGTTCACAGAACAAATATGAGCTTATAGCACTGCTTTGGTTTTACTTAAAATGTATTTTGAGGGGACAAATAAAGCCTGAATGATACAGAGGCCCTGAGCCATTCTTACAAAGATATGAAATTTTTTCTGTATAAAAGTACATAGATGAGTCTTAATAGATAGATTCTTGCATTGCCTGCAACTCCAAATAATGTGAAATTTCTCATATTAAAAAACATTAGTGAATCAATTAATGTAAAGGTTATGTTGATGGGACCTTACAAGTGTGTTTGATTTATGAAATATGCCTGCTGGTGGTTTGTAGAAATTTCATAGGGCTCTTGGAATAGTTTCCAGAGATTTGCATAATCTACAATATTTTATGATTTATATCCTGTACCTACACCAGAGAAGACATTTCTAGCAGCTGTTGGTGGATTTAATTCTCCTGAAAAGCTCTTTTTTTGATGCTTGGCTGAGGTTCTCTCTAGAATCATGTAGAGCTACACACTGGCTTAGCAAGGCCCAGGGTATCAGCTTTCAAGCGAAGCTGGAAAATACCTGCTGGTTCTGAGGGAATTGGGTGCTCACTCTTTGGAAACATTCCCATTGCCTAGATTTGCATTATCCTGTTTGCTCTCCCTTTCCTTCTTCTGTACAGAGCAAGCAAAGCCCACTGTGTTTCTGCCACCAGTATGTATAATCACTGAGTGCTCTACTAATGAAAGCATATATTGCTAACTCCTAAATTAAAATAGTCTCTTCTATAGAAAACTGAATACAGTAGAAATACTAATAAATGAAATGTCTATATTCGGGAATCTATTAATTTTTCCTTGTTGTTTGAAAACATGACTACAACTAATGTTCCTGTATTTTTCATTTCCAATTTTTGCTTTTGTGTTTCCTAATTACTGACTGAAGGGGTTTTTCTTTAAAAAATCTTTCTCTTTTAGGGGAATATGTTTCTTTTTTCTCTCACTCCAGAAGGTTTTGGAGATCCTCTAAGAAAGTCCTGAGATGTGAACTGAAGAATAAATACTTGGATAGATTAGATAACATAAATTAAAACTAGAAATTTAAGCAAGGAGGCAAATGTAATTACCCATGCTTTTTTGTACGTTAAGAAACTAACTGAAATTATTGTACATTAAGCAACTGATTGAAATAAATCTATTGTGACAGTAAGACAATTTTTACATTATTCTAATTAGATGTTTGATGTCAGATAAACACATAAGTCTTGATTTTCAGGTTTCTACAAACAAAGCTAACATAAAATTAAACACAATCCATGAATTTTGAAAAGTGCTGTCTTAAAAAACGCAGTTACTTCTTGAATGACTTGATGGCTTCTGAGATTAGATATAAAACACACACAAAATTTCCATCATCAAGTTGTTTGTGACCCAGATATGGTGTCCTCCTGACACTTCCACCAGGTTGCTCCCCAATGATGCTATTTCTTCTCTCAGAATATTTCTAAAAGTAAACGCTCTTGTGTGACCAAATCATTAGAGGAATTGTCCACACACGCATTCTTTTCCATTTCTCTCATGCTTTATTCTAACTTTCTCTTTTGGTCTCTCTAACATGTATTATTTCTATCACATCTTCAAAAATGCTGTTCCTGAAACCTTCTTTCTCCATCCTTCTTACTTGGGAGCATTAGAGCTTCAAGTTGGAGGAGGATTCACAGAGGCTACAATGGCAGCAGAAATAACATCTACACTGTAGAATAATCAGAATTAACCCTTACCCAAGCACAGTGGTTCTCATATTTCAAGAGAGGACACTTGGGTCAACATGATGGTGCAAGGCATATGAGAATTTGCAGTATTTTGCCCTGTAGGAAGTTGCTTCACCTATTACTGAATTTCAAACACGGGTAAGACCAATGATTGTTATTGTCTCTATTTTGCTAAGAGAAGGAAAATATGGGGAAATGTATCTTTGAAGATATCTTGTATTATGTCATGCAGTAGCTCCTTTTAATGCCATGCTAACCTGCTAGAACTGAGGGTCTAAGTGGTGCAGTATATCAGAGCCCGAGATTCCTGAATAACACACATCGTGCCTCATTTTGAATATCTGTGTTCTGCTCTTCTAGTTTTACGCCTCCCCATTCATCAAATGTACTCACACACCTTCCTGTAACAACTTCCCTAATTTACATGTGTCTCTTATGGCACACCACTTTTCTGTTCCCCCAATAATCCTAGTCTAAATTGTTCATATGCCTTCCAGCCGCTTGAGCACTTCTATACTTCTCCTGATGTTGTCTTCCATGTTTGGAATGGACTTCAACTGGCAGCGGCTTCGCAAAGCTATGTACTTGTGATTCTTCAAATCCCTAATTCCAGAGGGGAATTCCTCTTTTTCTGAAAATTAAAAGTTATCTGGTTAGGGGTGCATGGCCTGAACAGCAGCTACACCTACTCCATGAATTTCCTTCTCACAGAGCCGACATGTTTATAGGCAGGCAGGGTTAGGAAGCCTGCATTGCTGCTGATAGTGTTGTAACTATTCTCAGAGTTTTCAATCAAGTGGCTTCTAGGAGTGCAAAGACATGATTACAAAGTTATATGCAAAAGAATTAAATATTCCCATGGAAGCCTTAAAGGGGCTGATCTAACTTGTGCTAAAGCTAATGGCAAATTCCCATTCATTTCATCCTGGACTGAATTAGGACAAATTTTTTACCATTTTTGTTTAAATGTTGTCTCTTACTCCTTCCATTTTGTCAACCAAATTAAGAATGTAGCCCTTACTCAAATGTATTATTTATAATCTGTTTATCAAAGGGTACAGCATGCCTACACGGTCTTCTGGAGACAGCTCAATGCTCACTCTTCCTATGCTTCAAACAAACTAAATGTGAACAAACGCTTATCTGAAGATACTGTTCTCTAGGTAGTCCCTATGGGGTACACCGTGCCACGTAGGAAAGATATACAAACTATGACAGGAAATAGTTCACCTTCAAACAGCTCACAACGCAGGCATCTGCAAAAAAATGTGGAAATATCTCTGCCCAATTCATGGGAAGCTTATAGGTCCAGCTGGGAACTTGGATTTTTATTTCAAGTTCTGCACCTGACAAACAAAATTAGGATAGTGCCAGTTTCACAAGTGGCATCCTTACTTGTACTACCATTAAAGGTAGACAAAATACATTTAGGAAAAAAAGATGGTGTAAATGAGACAAACCACAGAAACACACAACTTTCCATACTATATGGAAAAATGTTTTCCTTCATACCAGAATGAAATCACTGAAATCTTGGAACCAGGTTTTGACTTTCTTAACTTTTCACACATGAAGGAACACTATAATCTCACAACATAAAACAGTAGCTCAGCCACCTCTTTTGTGCAGAAGTCAGAGTGTTGTAATGACTCCTGAGCACAAACAGAAATAAAACCATCAAGGTACAGTTAATAATAATTTTCCAGTGGTTATTTATGGGTCTGATCAGTATTTCACACGCATGCCAAACAGTAACTACTCATGCTTGCAGTCCCATGGGGCACAATGGAATTGCTTATAGCAGAACAAATCAAAGAGTTGCTTCTGCGTGCAAGGTAATGGTTAACAAAATGGGACTTTATAAAAAAACCACTCAAACCTTAGAAAAGCTATTTCCAGGTTATGGGATGACAGATTTATACTTCAGCAGATGAACACTACTCAGTAAGAAAACAGAGCAACATAAAACCTGTTTTGAAATAAGTATAAAAACAGTCATTGAGAATGTGATGCTTTCCAATCGTAGAATGAACAGTATTAGCCAGACAACACACAAAAAACCTAAACGGGTGGACTATGGAAGAAACCACTGGTAAACAGCCCATCACCTGCCTTCACATAGCTCAGCTGCTTTCTGTACCTTTTAAAGCAATCTGTACTTATTCGGTGACCCACTCACTCATCCCCCTCTAAAGCCTCTGGAAAATAAAATATTCCAGGCTATCAGGTATGAAAAAAGCTCTCAATTTTTCCCCTTTCAACTTACTGCTGCAATGACAGGAAGGGGAATTCTCCTACTCTCCCCAGGCTTCAGCTCAGGGTTTTGCTTCTCAGCAGTTCATCTTCCACAAACATCTCAAGCATTTAGAACCACAACTCATCTGAGCCCACCTAAGGGCAGCTGGAGTATGAGAGGGACATGACTGCAGCTGGTCCATAGGGGTGCTGCTCCATGGCTCCAGACCTAGTGCAGCTAATGAAAACCTCCCCTAACTTTGCTGTTCCTGCCAGAGAAAGCTGTGAACAGTGAAGTAATTGTGGCATTATGAGAGCTCTTAAAAGCATCTCCCACTGATTCTCCTTGCTGTCTCCACAAGAGTAAAGGGTGAAACCTATAGTGAAAATTTAAATCTTAAAATTGATGATGATGATATACATCAGTATTCCTTGAGTGTCTCATCTTTTATTATAAGTTTCCCCCTGCTCCCCCGCCCAATATATCCTAAAGAGGACGAATTTCTTTGATGGTACTATCTAGAAGCACCCTTTTGAACAGCTGCTGGAAAAAGTGGCAAGAGGTCCCTTTTTCTTGGAAATCGGTGCATGCCCAGCCCAGCGCCTCCTTCTCAACACTAAGCTCCCTTGCTCCTCTCCCTCCCTCCCTCCCTCCCTCCTCAGCATGGCCCGAGCTATGTGGAAGCAGGCAGAAAGGCAGTCGGCTGGGTTTGCATGCAGGTTTCTACGAGAAGGGCAAGCTGTAAAATTTGACTGTACTCTGTAAGAGAAAGCGGTAGGTGGAAGAAAAACACTTGAGAACCGCTTCAATAGGAGCTAACTTTCCATTCAGAAGCAAGCCAGACGATTTAAAAGCCAGTATCAAAGTTCCTTTTATTTGACGGCAGCAACGTCCTTCCCGCCGAAAGACGAAAGCTATTTTTAGCCGGGTGGTACCTTTTGATCACGTTTGTTTGCCTCCTGACTCCATCTGCTGGGAAGACACCCTACTACCTGCTGTCCGCACTGCCACGTTTGGCAGGAGCGCAGAGGTGAATCACGGTGCATTCGCTCACTCTCCCACCCTTACTGTGGCTCTCTGGATATTTAAATATTGGGCAGCTTGGAGCAGCCACAGCAGAGAAGTAGTCCTCCCTGAGATACTTCACGCACAATCACTCGACGCTCTCCCGCAACGTGGGGGGGTGTTGGCTCAGTCGCCTCTGGATGCCCGTGTAGCGGGGGGCTGCTCTTCTGAGGGGACCAGAGGCGCTCGCAACAGGGTCTTCCTCGGCCTCCCCTTCAGTTTAAAACGCTTACATAACTTCTGGAGCAGAGGCGGGAATTTAGGTGACTTTGCCGTCCGGTGAATGCTGCGGCCACCCCTTGTTCGTCCTCCCCGGCTCGGCGGACGGTAGGTAAATGGTTCACGCAGGCCGGAAGAGCAGCAGAGGAGACGGGGCAGACGGGAGGACGCGGGGCTGCATCCCCGGGGCGGGCAGGGCCCCCCCGACAGCCCGGGCTCCGCTGCCGCCCCCACGGCCGGGGCAGCGCCCCGAGCGCCCAGGTGCCCGAGCGCCGGCGTTTCACGCTGCGCGCCCTCCATTCCCCCGGCTTTCCTCTTCCGAGAGGTGCCCGCAATGGGACCGAAACGCGGGCTCGGGTCTGAGGAACTTTTCCCAAAGGGCGGACTCCGGCCGGGCCCCTGGGCGCGCAGGGCCCGCGCTCCTGCGAGGAGTCCGCGCTGAGGGGAGCGGGGCGCCCGTAGGCGACGCGCCCTCACGGCGGGCAGGGCCCGGCCGCAGGCCCGCCCGGCGCGGTCCGGGGACCCCCGGTTCCGCGCGGGAGGGGCAGCCCGGACAAAGGGCTTTCGGTCGCTGGCAGCCGCGCCGCCGCCGCCGCGTCCTCCGTGGGGCCGAGCGGGGGGGACGCGCCCCTGGCCCGCGCGGCGGGCCCCCCCCCCCCTCAGGCGGTGCGGCGGGAGCGGCCCGCGGCCCGCCTCGCCTCGCCACGCCTCGCCGCCCCCGCCCCGCCCGCCAGCACAGCGCCGGCTCCTGCGCGGCCGCCCCGCCGGCAGCAGGCGGCCGGCAGCCGCGGGGAGGCGGGCGCGGGGGAGGTGCTGCCGCCGCTGCCGCCGGGCGCTCTCCGTCCGCCCCGCACCGACGTCGGCGCGAAGCCCCGCCGGCGCCCGGGGGGGGAGCGGGGGCTGGGCGCGTCGCGGGCGAGGCGGGCGAGAGGAGGCAGATGCTTCCCGAGGCACGGCCCCGCCGGAGGGGCTCGGCCCTGGCCAGCGCCTGTCCGTGTGCCGGCTGAAGTGCTCGGCCCGCCCGCCCCCCTCCGGGACGCGGGGACCCGGCGGGCGGGTGTCAGGGAGCGGACGGCCCCATGCGCCTCTCCCAGGAGTGAAGGGCCGTCCGGGCTGCGCCGCCGCGGGCGCCGAACCGCCGCGGAGGTGGCCCGAGGTGACGGGAGGCCGGGAGAGGTTGCCGCGCCAGCGCCGGGAGCGCTGCCACCGTAAGTCCCGGCAACTTCGCCGCCCGCCCTTCCCCGCCCGCCGCCCCGGGGAGACCGGCCGCGGGGCAGGCGGGGAGGCAGAGCCGCGGGGGGTCCAGCGAGCGGCGGGGAGGGGGCTACCCGGGGCGGGGGGCAGCCCCTGGCTGGCACTGCAGCCACAAATGCGGGGAAGCGGGAGGAAGGAGGGGGCTGTCGGAGCTGTGAGCCGCAGCAGCGGCGTGTGCGGTGCCGCCCCGGCGGCAGGGGCGCGGGGCTGCGGGCGCCGGCGGCGCTGCCCGGCGTTGGCGGTCAGGGCGCGGGAGTGAGCGCAGCCTCCGCGGGGCTCGGCGGGGGCGGCCCGCCCGGCGCGGGGGCTCCGCGGGTGCCGGCGGGGTGCCGGCGAACGGTGGATCCCGGCGTTTCCACTGCGGCTTTTGCACTGGCGAGCGGGTCGCTGCCGGCACGGTGTGGATCGTCGAGAGTAGCCGCGCTCCATCCTGGAAGTACCGGGCATTTAAATGACACCCGAGTCACTCGTCCGTGCTTCTCATTTATGTCAGATGCTATTTCCGTGTTATTTTTCGTCTGCTGGACCGATATCTGTACTTCCTTTGTCGTTTCACACCGCACATGTAAAACTAACATTCATAGGTTTCAGAATATTGCCACTGATGACAGTAGGTTGATGCATGAGACTATTTACTGGTTGCGTCCAAGTACAATATAAATGCCTGCCAATTTTGTCTTTAAATTGCTATATTGATTTCATTCTTGTGGGCTTTTTGACAAGGTTAACGTAGTTGACAATTTGTAAGGAAAAGAGAAAAACTTCTATTTTAGTTACAGAATGTCAGTTGTAACCAAAATGATGAACGAAATAACCATTCATAAAAAGAGTAAATAGCAAGATGTGTATCCCGAGACCTCTGGAAGTCAATACTGTCAATACCTAGCAGATGCCTTACTGCCACACTTTTACATACACTGGCTACCACTTGAACTTCTTAAGGGTAACACAGCCAGTGATATTTTTCCCAGGACTGTGCTAGTTCCCTGTCACAATGCAGTTAAGTAGTCCGGCTAAAGGGAGTTTAGAATGATTTAATCAAGCCATCGCATTAAAATGCCTTTGTCTTTTTGTAGGCAGTGAATGAAATAAAGCTCTCGCTTCTGCTTCTTTTCCCCTCCAGTGTTCGTAGGATGATATTCAGGTGGGGAGCCCTTGTGTTTGGTCTGTGGAAGGGTCCCTACACAGCTCTAGGGCTGAATGTATCAGGGCTGACCAGGATAACATTTCTCTGCTACCAACAGCTCTAACTGCAGGTGGTGTCGAGCTGAAGAGGGAATTCATTTCACCACTCAGAATCCTAAGCATAATTGTCAAGTGGGTAAATTAAATACAGGAGGGCTAATATTTCCTTTTCATTTCTTCAGTCATCTGACAACCTTTACCAGTAAGTAACCTTTGCTAAGTTATCTCTCTGGTGCTTACTATAGCTGTTATACGCTGGCTGACATGGAATTATTCTGAATGAACTAGACCATTGTGTTTCAGTACCTATCGGCATGTAGTAAAGTATGCTAACTTTATAAATCTTGAGTAAATGTTGGCCCTGTTAAGATCAATTGCAAAATCCCAATTAACCCCTCCAAAGAGCGGGCTTCACCGTAGGTCTTCATTATCATTTATAGTGAGTGCCAGCCAACTTTGGTTGTAAATGCAAGTGGCAATGGTTAAATTTGGCTAGTGATGGCACTTCTAATAACTCTCCAGAGCACTGCTTTAGAATCATGGTAAGAGCCACACAGGTCTCAATATTTTAAAAAACCCTGTATATAATAAACTCTATTGTGCTTTCAAGAGGAGTAGGCAGTTCAGATTTGTCTTATTCTCTGATTTTTATGGGCAGTTTCATCAGAGTAGATCATAAACAAGTTAGATTGCAGTTTGCATATGTACCATATTTTAACGGAGGTATTCAGACAGTATACGCTGGGAATATTATCAGATAATGTTGCTTATGTCAAAGAAGTTCACAAATAAACTGTTAAATATTTGACTTTTAATATAAAAATGTCAGCAAACAATTGAGCTATTGTAACATAGTTTAGTTCTCTGCAGCTCATAAGCTTTAATGGGAGGTGAAGGAACAGAAGCATCTTTTCTGAAAACCTTGTTGAAATATTACCGAGTAATATATTCACAAGGATTAGCTTAATAAATTGACTGAATCCAGTTTAGCAAACTTTTTTTCTTCATGTCTACAGCAGAGTGGTTTTGAAAACCATCTGAAGAAGTTGAGAATTTTCATTAAAGATGAAAACAATGTTCTACAGGGTGTTTGCTGAATTTTTTTCTTCCAACTCTCTTCCAGATTGAAGTAGAATGGAACTATGCTTAAAAGCTAGCCAGTTAGTATTATATGTTAATGCTTCTATGTAAGAAGCTAAATGGGCACTTGCAAGTCCTGTTATATAATAGTATTGGCATGACCAATATAGCTACTAATAATTTCCACTAATTTTGTATAAGCGAAAATGGAAGAAAAAGAGCATACCATGACTTAGAGTTCCTGAAAATCATGAGATAGAAAAAGGCTGTTCTATACTTATTTTAAAAATTATGCATGCAAATACAGTTTTGGGGAAAATGAGGAACTAAATAATTGAGCTATACTTGGCTGAAAGTTGTGCTAGCAAGTACCATGAAATTCAGTTCTAAAAATGCCCTTTGGTTCTACATATTAGTAAGCTGGTAAGCTCAGTTTTGTTTTATTTCTGGTAATTGATGTTTGGGTTCTAACTGTTGCCATTGAAGTCAATATTGAAACTCATATTAATGCTAGCACAGATCATACCTGGGCATTTCAGGGGTGATCCTTTTATGCGCTGAGCACTTGCAACCACTGTTTGCGTTAGAGTGGCATCCAGTCAGGTCCCTGCCTAGAACTACAAGCACAGAGTAAAATTCACTCTCCTGAAAAAAATTGCAATGCAAATAGTCAAGAGAGGCTAAGACATTTTGCCGAAGGCCGTGTAGTAGGCCAACAGATGATCTAGGTCTGAAAGGAGTACTCTGTACTTAACAAGGGTACACCGAGCACCTTTTAACAGGATTGAATGTTAATTGATTCTTTGATAAAGGTACCCAGAAATGAATGACCAGTGCCTTAAGGTTGTATGTTATTTCCCTCTGATCTTGTTTACTTCAGTATTAACCTCAATATTTACTAGCAGTAGCCTGCCAAAGAACAGCACATAATTGCATGTTGTTTGTTCTGTGCTGGTTTTTGGTCTTACACCCACATTCCATTTGACATTGCTTTTAGTCACTTCCCTACTTAGGAAGGAGTGGGTCTGGCTGCTAGAAGCCTCTGGTACATGAGAGCAACACAAGTGCCAGCGGCAAGACATGCCCCTGTGGCTCAGTCCTGAGAAGCAAAGTGTTGGTCTCTAGGTGGCTGCCATACCTGCGTGACAGAGCTGCTTTGGGTACCTGCTTCAGGTTGAGCCCTGGGATCTCTGCGTGGCACTGCATTACAGAGGTGGTGTTTTGTATGAGAACTTGCTACAATACAGATGCTGTAATGAATGGTTCTGATGCAGAGAAAGCCTAGATGTAAATTTCCTAAAAGGTAATTCTCATTCTTCTGAAGCAGAAAAAGCAACTGTGAAAGATCCCACAGCTAAATAGCACTGTTAATTTTAAAAAATAATTTTGCTTGAAGGTCAATATTTTGTGCTGAAGCTTTTTGTTATTTTTGTTACAGTTATGCTTCCATGCATAGCTTTTGAAGGTGGGATTTGGCAGGTGGAAGGAATGGAGAATCTGTATGCAAGACTGTTTTTAAACTGTCCTTCGTATTGGATAAAATTTGAACTGATTTTGCCTATGAAATGGGGAGACACACTGAATTACTCATATGGAGAACTAGCTAATACAAGATGATGATGGCAGAGATACTGGCCACATCTTAGTCAAAAAGGAGCCCTGCTAACAATGCTGGGCTTGGTATTCACCCAAAAGTTACAACTGGAAAATCCATGCCTCATGCTAGAGGTTGTATTTATGGGCATGTTTCAGCTGGACACCTTTTTAATCAAGATGATATCCACAGTTGTTGGAGGAGTCTTATTTCAAGTGATCTGCTGAACAAACCAAGGACATGGTTTTGCCTCACCAGTGAGCCTGTGAGCCATTCAGTTGGCTCCATGCTTGAGGTGATCCTTGGTTAAGGATATGGATCCCCAGGGTGGGGAGGACCTGAGGGTGGTAGTTGCCCTCTGGTAGTGAGCTCCATTTGACTGCCTGTGCTGCTTTGTATGGACATACGCAAAGACTTACCATTAAACCAAAGAAGAACAAGAAATTTTGGTATTCAGCCATAAGAAGAAAGTGGAGTCATTGACCATAGTTGATAGGGAATAGCACTGGGAATGAGAGTAGATATGAAGCACATCAGAGGTATGCTGCCATGTATTTTTCCATGGTTCCCAAAATGCCTTCTGAATTATGATCGTATGGTAGACAGGTGAACTAGTACTGCTTTTAGCAAGTTGCATACTGAAGTGCTGTAGTCCTGAAAGGTGAGTTACTGCAAGGATCAGCTTAACGTGTGCACCAGAGACCCAGGGAGGAGCTCTCCTGGGTCCAGGAGAAGATGGACTGCTAGTGCAGAGCTGAAAAATGCGGTTCACATAAGTGCATCTTATCTATTACACCTCCACATAATTGCAGTACTCCTGGTTTTTTTTCACAGTAATCCTGTGTGGTTCAGTAAAGGTGACATGGAATGGCATCTATTTTAAAATACGCTTCTGGACCTTGGCTTTTTTATCATTTACTTTGGTTATACTTAATAAAAGACCTGGCACAGAGTTTGCAGAATTGGCTGTTCACACCACACTTTTAGTAGTGTTTTTGGAAATCAGCATGCATTTCAGTTTCACGTGTCACATTTCAGTGTCAACAGTTTCATGTGACACTGTTTAGCAAATAATTTCCTGCTTGGTCATATCCAGCAGTGTCTATAAGAACCATACCACTTTCTCTGTGGCTTTTGGTGAGTACTATTAGCTGTTACCAAGAGTTAGATGAATAATAGATTTGATAAATTTTGCAGTATTTTTGAATCTATGGTTTCACTATATTTTATTCATGATAGCTCTAGCAGTATGTACTTTAAAGGAGTAGAAAGATACAATGTAAGCTTGTTGGTGGCTTTGACATGTTTAGTTTGGGATGTCCTCATTAGCTTGGGGTAAAGCACAAGTTGAAAAATTGCTATTATTCAAAAGCAGGTGTTTGAAATGCCTTTCTTTTCCTAGATGTGCTACAAAGTGCTGAACTACCCTTCCACAATTAGAAAAGCAGATTTTTATTCAGTTGCTTTGTCCTAGAAATTGGACACTTCTGCAGGCAATGCCAAGTGAGTTCACAGACATATTTGGAGGTTGCTTGAGTCAAAATGAATTGTGTCTTGTCTTCAGAGTTGTCATATCAGAACTAAGCTGACAATTAAAAATAATCTTTTTTAAATATGTGAAATGTTTCTGAAAACACAGTGTTGCTATTACAAAGATGTTAAGGCTCCATGGTTAAGATTGTGCTGAGATGTACTTGTAAAAGAAAAAGAAACTAAACTTGATTTTACTTTTTTATTAGTGACTGGAATGAGATACCACATTTGGCACAGTGTCTCTTCAAAGGTCAACTGAATTTTCTGCGTGTGTTTTTTTTTATGGTGAAATATTTACTTAGTTTTCAGCGCTCGCATAACAAAAATTGCTGTAATCCATGGCACTGTTAGAGCTTGATGGAAGAGTGAGAAAGGTAATCAAAGACTGAATAAATTCATAGAGTGAATTAGCTGCTTCTCTCAGGCAGCACTGAGGCATGCTCTAACACGAGAAAGCTCATGTGACTGTAGCATTTCAGCTGTGATGCATGCAGATGGATGACTCCATTTCTGTTAGTTCTGATTTCCCTCCAGCTGATATCAGTAACGAGTGTTAACTGCTTAGAAAAATCACAGGTAGCTCTGCAGTTGTATTTTGTTGATAATGTTTGTATCTGGATCTTCCCTGCACATTGTGTGTGCCAGAGCATTTATCTGTAGCAAATCAAGCTGTCTTAAGTGATCTGTGAAGAAGTGACATGAACACTACAAATGATTTTTCTTTTTAAATTTACCCCCGTTATGATGCAGTACCAAACTGGTGATGCTCTACACTGCCTTCAGTACAGAACCTGTTTGTGTCTCACTTTCTGTTGCACAAGCTACATTCTTTTGTGCAGAGCTATCACCATGTGATTTGCTCCAACTTTCTTTCGTGATGTTTGTCTCATTCACATAGTCTTAGTTACCTGTAGCCTTAGTCTGTAGCCTGTATTCTGTAGTCTTAGTTACCTGTAGCTGTGCAGCTGCTTCATCACTAGGCCCTTCTCTTAAACTGTGCTCCCTTTTCATTGCTGAAACATGATGGTGTAATTCGCTGTACATCACCTAACAAGCGGATGGTAAGCATCTTTGCATGGACAAGTATGATTCCCCACAGAAGGGGAATGAATGCTGTCCCATACAGTTACAGCTCTTTATATGTTATGGGCTGTCATCTCTCATCCATTGGAGTACAATGAACAACAAAAGATACTTGATGGTCTTTAGATTGTTGTACTAGTCCCTCTCCAAACTATACCAGCAGCCTGAAACACCCTGTGGGTGTGAGCATTTCATACTCTTAAACATGCTGTATGCATTCTCCTCCAGCCTTAAATGTTGAAGGCCAGGAGAGAGAGGATGCTTACACCTTCACTACTTCGATTGCTTAGAGAAACTTCTTAATTTTTTCTGACTTTGGTAGAGAAAGGTATCTAAGACTGCTGAGTTTCCTTACGTGACTAAAAGTTGCATCTCTCCTGATAAGAACTCCTTCTGTTCTCACCAGTCTCACCAGCTCCTAAGGGGATCCTCATTGTCTTTTTTCTCCAAATCGCCACCCTCCAAACAATATGGAATGGGAACGGTAGGTTCACTGCTGTTATCCTCACCTGTGCTGTTGCTGCTGGGGTGGAAACACTATGAAGACTGAAGGGTATGGGATGCAGCAATTACATCAAATAACAGGAAATTTAGAGAAGAAAGTGTTTTGCAGAAAACTGAGAACTCAGAAGAGATGCTTTGAATGATATGTGCACATGAGCATTTAGTGGTAGAGATGACCTTCTGGAAGGCTTTGTTACAAAATGCCTAATTAACTGGTAGACATTGCTGTCTTCCATTTACATGTATTGTAGCAGGGGAAATTTCATTTACGCTCAAATATTTAATTTTGCATATGTAATGTATTGATAAGACAGATCACTGATACTGGTTTAGTTGATTATACAGGTGTTTGAGTGGATTATTGAATCTTAATCTTTTATATTGCAACTCTTCCAGGAACCCTATTTCTAACAAAGGAAAATGGCAAACAGGATTAGTGTGAGCCTGATTCAAAGGGTAGTTTAGTCTGACCAATTTAGAGCATCTCCGGTAAGTCTTTGGCTTTGCTTCAGGATGTTAAAGAACATCTGTTGAGAAACTGAAAGAGTAACCCATAGACAGCAGATCATGTGCTCCTGACCCTGCAGAGTTGTAGTGCTTGGAGTTTAGCAAATCCTTTAAGCCCTGGTCTTGAGAAAGACTCGGTGATGGGGAACAAATTGGGTGTGAGGAGACTTTTAATTTTCTGAGGGCCGCTTCCCCGACTACAGACTGCTCAAGAGCTTGACTCATTTAAGCCCTTGAGCTGTTTGCCTTACAATATTTTCCTCTGTGTTCAAATGTTGCCAAGTACGTTTGGGGTTGAAGCAGGATCAAGTAATAAATAATAATCATTGTTACCATATGTTCTCACAGATAAAGCAGACCCAGTATTTTCTACTCCACTGTTTTTTATCATATTTTTCGTTTTTATTGTCTTATGGTATTTGATAGTATGTGCTTCCTAAAGACTGGAGTAATTTCAGCACTGAAAAGAAAACGTGTATGTTTGGATTTATAAGTGTTTAAATGCCTGCTGACTTTATTGGCAATCAGATCTGTAGTGTTTTGAAGGAAATGGGTTTCTCCCATGAAATGCCTAATGTAATCAGAGGTCATCACTGGAAAAACCTGTAGGTAGGCACCGTATAACTGTATCACTTCTCTGTCACCTACCGTCCAAAATAATTCACGTCTGAAATCCACATGCAAACTAAAAATCCAAGCCCACTCCAGCGTTTTGTCATTGCTGTAGCTGTTCGAGTTGTCTGCGCAGTGACAGAAATGACACAGATCTCTGTATTTAAAGTAGTCCATGGTGAAGAATGTAGCAGCCTGCCCTTTAATAAGCGGAAAAGAAGTGGGGCTTAATGGCCTACAGAGTGTGAGAAATTAGCATGGTTAAGCCAGAAGGAGGTACGTATGCACTGTACACAGAAGGGGTCCTGTGGAACCTTGACTATTAACTGAAAGTATCTTCATGCTCTCGCAAAATATTGGGACCATGTTTTATTAGTATCAAAGCCTATAATTTCTCTACTTGGCAAATAACTTGCAACGTATGGTCAGTATGTTATTTACTATAATTCAGGCCATCAAATATGTTACAGTTATGCCATATACCACATCAAAGAATATGTTTGATAAGAGGTTTCTTGAAGTGATTAATTGTGGTTTTCAACTCATATGTAATTCCACATGGAGAAATCATGGATATAACATTTAGAGATAGTTAGCTATGCCAATTACTTCAGTGTAGAATTTTATAAAATGTTTTTCAGAACTAATTTTACTGTTGAAAGTGTTCCATTTTTTCAATGAAAAAGGAAATATTAATGAATTGCAGGAATTTTTTAATGAAATCTAGATTTTTACTATAATTATAAAAATAGTTTTGCAGGTGAGCAGAGTTTCAATTATAAAAGTATTTTATTTATAGTAAAATACTATTTTAATCAAGAAAATGCACCATGTACAGTGCAATGGGCTTCCTTTGGATGGACTAGGACGCAACAGCCTGGAGGAGATATTGGGAGAGAATACAGCCCTATTCACAGTGCATACTTATAGAAAAAGAAAAGTTAACTGTCTCAATCTTCAATCTGTTGAATATATTTGGAAAATTTTAGCCAGATAATTTTCATGGTCTCTGAAAATCTCCTCTAGTGCAGGATATGTTGTTTTGCTTATGTCCGCAAGTTCTGGTCGCTCTTTTTCTCTGAGAAGTTCTTGTGCTACCATGCGGTAGAAAATGGACTTGGCAGTAGATGGTTCTGAGTCAGGACTGAACCTTCTACCATTTGTGTAAGAACACACCCACACGTGTACAGCCCTGATCTTCCTAGAGCTTTGGTCTGCAATCACAGTTTTGAGGTAGCGTAAGCCAGTTTATGCTGCCTAACTGAGAGCAGATAGAACAAGACTAAAGCACAAAGGAGGAGCAGGAAGAGGTACAAATAGTGTGGAGTGTGGGAAAAACTGGTAATGGTTTCAGACATGGAAGAGGGATACTGAAACTGAGATTAGGAGTTAGTACTGAGGGCCAGAGGAGTGTGGAGTTTGAGACAGGAAGCATTTGAGAAGGACAAGCTTGTTTGACAATTTAGATGCTGAGGGACAAACTGATATCTGAAAACCACTGACATTCCCAGGAAGAGGCATTTAGGGGCTGGTAGTGGTGGGAGCTGGTAGGACACCAGGACAATGGAAGATGCGTTGGAAGAGACAGAGTTCCCTCCCCGCTTCCCCACTAAATCTACCACAGTCACGAAGCCAGGAAAGCGAGATAGTTAAGAAGGGGAGAAACTGAAGGCCAGGGAAGGAGTTTGATACTGCAGTGGCAGAAAGCTTGGAAGGAGCTAGGTCTGACTAGGAATTGTGAAGGGTACTGAAAGAATGGAGAGTGGAAAGACGTGAGAAACAGCAGCTAATGTCTGGGAGGAGACAGGAGCGGAACAGAAGAAAGTTGGTAATGGAGGAGCTCAAGGTGAGAGAGGCAGTACCCTTAACAATATGCCAGTCATACATGACCTTCCAGAATCTCACCAGTATTCTGCTATCAACAGATACCTGTGAAGATTTCTGGTGAGGTTTTATTTTCATTTGGGACTTAAACATACAGGATGTCAGTCTGCCACTGTTGTGACCAATTCAGCCCTGCTGACATAGGCTTTTGCATTGGACTTTAAAGGTTCTAGTCTCTTTCATGAGCCATTTTCACCATGCGTAGTTAAAACACTGGTGTACTGATCTTAAGACAATGGTTTTTATTCTTCATGGGTTTATTGTGCTGAGCTTCAGAGGGTAGGATACAGAAGCTATCTGAAAGCCTAGTTAATTTAAGCAACTCTGTTTAGTTCTTGGCATTCAGTGTGTGAGCAGGACTTGCTGACTGTTAGCTAGGTACCACTGTCTTTATGGTAATAGTCTAAACCAAGTTCACAGACAGAATCTGGAGAAAATTTTATGTTCCTCATACAAAGGCAAGAAGTGTACACCTTCTGAGCTTCCAGAAAGTTTCATTTAATGCACAGATTTGGTTGACGGAAACAGTTTTTTGCTGGACTGCAGGCAAACAGGGAGAAAGATTCTCTGTTTCTCATATTCTTTTTACAGACAAATGAGAACATTTATAGACGTCTATAAGGGAAAAGTTCTGAAGCTGACAGAAGATATGTGGATGGATAGTTGGAGCCATTTGAAGTATATGGTTTCAGAGAGAGTTCTCTGTTCAGGGAATAAATCTTAGGAAAGTTGAGGACCTAATGGGTCCTTTGGTGTGAGTGAATCAGCCAGATGTAACTGATTATAAAAAGACTCTTTTGCAGAGGAGAGTGGGGGGCTGGAAACTTCTAATACTATGAGGTAAAAATGAAATAAAGTTATGTATGTTAATGGAGGACACTTGAACATCTAGAATACCACTAGAATGGCTAGAGCATAAGAGAGCAGATGGGAGAACACCTCAGTAATGGCGATGACATGTAGATAGATGATAAAATGTGGGAGATCAGCAGTCACTTGTATGCACAGTCCCAGAGAGGAGTATCAACCACAGTTCACATTAGAAAAGAAGAATACTGCAGAGGCACAAACCCAGCAAATTGCCAGCGAGTAGAAGTATCACGCAATGAAATATGAAAAGCAGGTGTTTGAGAAGATGTGTGTTAAATACTGCAAAGCAAACTGAGGAGATCAAAGCCTTCAATGAAGAATGTCTCTGGGGAAAGCAGCCAGCAGCAATGTTGCAGTTAAAAAAAAAAGGAGATTTATAGTGGTGAGACATGCAACTTTTAAAATAAATTAAGAAGAAATAGCCATAAAAATGAGCATCAGTATTCGGGTACAATTTTTGAGACTGGCTACAGGAAAAACAAGGCTCGTAGGATATGAGTACATTTATTCTATGTAGATAAAAGCCCAAGGATACAAGTAAGCGTCCAGTTATCTCTATTATAGATGCTCCTGCAGATTTATTTTGGATATAAAGTTTAGCTATTAATTAAATTTGATAAATACATTAAAAGCGGTGAAAACTGGAAAAGAATGTAGCCTGTTAGGCCTGTGTAATACTAAGTTTCTGTGCGTGTTTGGAGACAGGATGTCAACTGCTTGCTGCAAAATCTGGCTATAAGGCAGTACCAGAAGTGCATACTGCACCGTGATAACTACTTCCACTTCGAGCCCCTTGGCAATAAAGACGTTAATTAGAAAAGTGAAGAAACCATGGGAAAAGGTGCACTTGATGATGGCAGTAGAGAAGGAAAAATGATAGGGTATTCCATGTATGCATAGATATTAAAGGTCTTTAAGGCAATGAATCAGGAACAAATCAACACAAGAACAATCATGCAATGATACAGGAACAAAACAACCCACTCATGCTAAATGACATCACTTCCAAGCCCTCTCTAGCAAGCATATTCATTATGTTAGATGCACAATTTGGTACTGGAAAGCCAAATAGGACAAGGAGGGCAGCTAATTAATGCCTTCCAACACTTTATCCAGAAGGCAGCATTTAAAAAATGCCTGCTGATGAATCGTCTGCACAAGATGTATTGAAGAAGAGAGGTCTTGTAATAGCAGAAATTCTCACCCTCTTACCAGAGCGAATGCCACTAAAACCCGATAGTGTTAATCACATGATACTGGGGACATTTCTAAATCACAATCGGATCCAAATCATTAGCGAGCAGATGAATTGAGAACAGTTGGGCACTGGAACAGATTGCCCAGAGAGGCTGTGGAATTTCCATCCTTGGAGAAACTCAGAACTAGCCTGGATATGACCCTGAGTAATGAGATCTAACTTTGAAGTTAGCCCTGCTTTGAGCAGGGGGGTTACTAGGTTATCTCCAGAGGTCCATTCCAGCCTAGGTTTTTTTTCTATGACTCAGGGAATTACTGTGGTCTGGAAAGGAGGCATGCAAGCATATCTAAAAATGGGAGAAAGAAAAAAGGGCTGAAAGCACTAATCGCCCCAAGGGAACTGGAACTCAGAGGAGGGGTAGCAACTTACCTGCTAAATAGCAGAAATTATGTCATCTCTGTAAGAACTTGAAGGAGAAGAAGTTCTATTCTATGGTCCAAGAATGGCCAAAGAATTTTAGAAAATACAGACAGTTTACCTTGAAATAAAATGAAACATTCCATAGGGAAATACCTCTACAGGATGTGCTGCATGAGCTGGGAACATTGCACTAGTGATGTACATTGGCAACGTTTATGAAAACACAACAATACACTGTCATCTGTCTTTTAAACGTTTTTCCTTCCATGTCTTAGATCTTGCTTCTTCATCTTTCATACGTATGATATGTTGAGCTACTGAGAGCAGGTAGTGAGTTTTAGAAGTCTGTCTTTGTTTGAGGAGAAAAATGCCAAGCTGTCAAAAGGAAGTGCATTGGCTCCTCATCTGTGGAATCACAATAATACCGTCTCTCACCAAACAGCAGTAGTTTGAAGGTGAGTTAGTGAAGCATTTATACTGCAGTAATGAGCACCAAGGAAAAAGCCATGTAAAGAAATGAATACATCTGTCTACCATGCAAGGTTTGATGTATGTACAATAAATGAAACCTACTAAATACCAGTGATAAAGTATCGAATCACTTTTCATTCAGTGGGCACTGTTCATCCTTAAAAACCCAATGAAGAAGGATTTCAATGGAATGGAAAAAGAAGTGTGAGGACAAGTAATTAAAAATTGTAGTACCTGTCCACAAGAAGGCTAAATAAAGGTTTCCCAAGTGGCTTATAACTTTGGAGTTACCTTTATAATCTGGAGCATCTTTAATCATCTGACTTTATTACATGAATTTAGTTTTATTAATGTAATTCCAAGAGACTCTATATGAGATAAGCGCACCAGTGACTTACAAACACAGCAAAGTACCCTATGTTTTTGTTTAAAAGATCTTTTAATATCATTGAACACAAAGTTTTTGCTAAATTTTTCATCCATTAGCAAAATCAAAGGTGGAAGGTGAAAACAGTGCAAAAATTTAAGAGCCTTAGGCTGCAAATAAAAATTTCAGAAAGCTAAAGCTGATATACTTAGGATACTATTGAGAACTAATATTAAAGTGATCTTAATGCCGCTGAATAGTTAAAGCTCATCAATCTTAAAGAAGGTGGCAGTATGACAGCCAGTCTGTTAGCTTTCATGTTTAATGCTAGTCCATGAAGAACTGTCATTTTCTCTGTGGATCATTAGCATTAGCCTGATAAAAGAGGTACACCTCTGTTCTTCATCCTCTGCTTCCTTTTAAGGTATTTTTTTAAGAGTAGATTGCACACAGTACAAGAGAAGTAGTGCTAGGGCATGAGTTAGTTCCTGCAACTGGAGGCACTGCCATCCTGTCAGTGAGACTGAAGTGTGTCAGGAGCAAGTTTTTCTATGACAGGAACTAATACGAGATGTGATCTGTTACTCAAAGTAGTTAGAATATGGGATACTGTAAAATAGCAAAGATACTTGTTTAGCATACTTAAGACAACTGTAGCATTACTCATAGTTTTTAATACCTGTTGCAATGTGTGGATAACATACAGACAGGAATATCATACTGGTGAAGTCTTGTTTGGTACACTGACTTCCTCAAATTCTGCTGAATCCCAGAGCAATACGATTATGTATGACAGAACTCCCAGTTAATAGTAAAAAAAGAGAGGGATAGACTTTTGGAGAAGGAGGAAACCACTTCAGGTATTCACACATTTGTTTGAGAGAGATCTAGTGGAAAACTGTCTTTCCTCTTTCTCTTTCTTGTTCAGCTTGTACACTGTTGCTCCTGAGCAGTTTCCTCCTCCTTAATTCTGTTTGACATTTCAGCAAGGTATTATCTGGAATCCTTGTGTATGGTCAAAGCATGAGGGTAGAAAGGGTGAGAAGGTGGCCTTGGTGTTCTGAACAGTTGGTGAATTAGATTTTTCTTATAATTTTATTAAAGCAGTATTTCACAAACTATTTTCCATAGTATCCTTATCCTAAGTGAACTTAACTCTTTAGGCAAACAGCAAGTACGAAGCACTACCACACAGACAGGAGGAATGTGGTACTTCTCAAAGTACTGTACAAGCTAACTTGTGCCATGTGACTTTTCCCAAGAGAAGGAGAAAGAAAATCTTATCTATCACCTATAGGTAGGTAGAATTAGGGTTTTCTGTAGCTAGGAGATGATACACTCTTACAGTATGGTCTGTGTGCATGATGCAAATTCCTGTTGCTCTGAAACAAGGTTGCTATCCCATCTGCTTACAGATCTTGTTCTGCCATCCTGCTTATAGCCAGTCTGGTTGGCTAATATTAAAAAACCCCTCTCTTTTGCATTTTTCTTCCCATAATTTCTGCAACCCTTGGGTAGAACTCTCTTTCAGGGATTGGGAAACGGTGTATAAGGGGCATTTCCATAAACAAGTCGTAACAACTTGCATCACTAGCCTGAATTCATATATTTAAATCAGTGGTTATGCAGACTGCAATCAGAGCATCTGTCCTTTTATGCCTGGAAGTAGAATGGTAAAATACAATAAAAATGCATGACACAAAATTAATCTCCTCGGTGTCTAATGAGGAGTCTGGGCTGATCTCAGGTCTCCCAGCACTGAGGCTGTGTGTGGTGGCCTCAGAAACTGTAATCCAGGGAAGCTAGATGCCAGCAACCCTTTCAGCTTTTTCTGGCCAGCAGACACGTGGGACGGGGATGTGCCTGTTGCAGCAATGCTGCTCCGAGCCATCCTGGCTCGCTCTGGTGCTGGCGGGGACCAGAAGCGGTGTTGCCAGGCTGATGTAGCACCGAACACAAAAGACTGCATCCTCGCTCGCTGCCTCAGGCTGCCTCAGTGCCACTCTCAGACAGGCGCACATTTGCCCGCTCTCAAGCCTGGCACAAACGTGATGGCTTGTCCCTCCACTGCCCAAGGCATGGTCTGAGAGTTTTGTAATATAATTGTTCCTTTTGAGAGTCACAGGCCTGAAAGCTCTGTGAGCACGCATTTGAAGAGTGGGCTTGTCTTGCTGACAACCAGGTGCTGGTTGAGCCCAAATTATTGTGCTGTGGTGATGGAAGTGGAATGGCAAGAAATAACAGGGTTCCCATGGAGGGAGCAGTTAGATCAATATAAGTAGGCTCATCCTGGTGTGGGTGAGAGGAAGAAACTATACTGATGGATAAAAAGCATACCTGTGCTGTTACCACATCAGTTGCTGCACCAAATACTTCTTCCAATTACAAAAAGGAGGTTAGTACCCTTAGTAGGCATAGTGATACTGGTTTTAAAACTATGCAAACCAACCCTCTGGCCCACAGTACATCATACTATTATTATGTTAAAGCCTTAATTCTTACTTGGAAACAGTTGACTCAAATGAAGTCCTCTTTGTACTGTCAATGTAGTGAAGAGTGACCGTAGTGAGAATGAGAATAGGATTGAATGTGTAGAATTACAGTTTGCTTATATAATTAATGTCCCTTTGCATTAATCTGTTAGTGAAAAGGAATCTAGAGATGGTAGGTATAAATGTAATCCATGTTTGTTTCAAAGTCTTTTAACTCTGCTGCAATAGTATAATTGGTCCCAAGGGTAAATGAAGACGTGGTCCTCTGTTTTATTAGTCCTCTGACGAACAAACTGCACAAGAACTACATACTTTTCTGACGGTTTATGTTTAATCTTGGAGACTGTATAAACTCATGTCAATTCTGCAGGGTTTTTCTGATATTTCGCACTCCACAATTGCAAGGGATGTTAGATACAACAAAAGTTGCTCCCTATTTGCCTGGCAGTTTCCCACTAAGCAGCAGTATTTTAAATAAAAAGGAAACCCAATAGTTGAAGTAGAATGTAGTGACAGAACAGTTAAGTAACAGGGCTGAGATAATCTCACAAAACCATGAAGTATAAACTCAAAGCCGAAACCCTCATTTTTAACTTTTCTTTTTGACCACATAACAAGGAGAGCCTAAAGTACAGTCTGATTTTCCCCTAAAGCATGATATTAATTCCATCATGTTTGCTTGTGTGTATCTCCGCATGTGTGTGCATATATTGCATCTTTTAATTGTTTTCAATGGGAAGCCTGGACAGTGCCTGTTAGCCTAAGGGAGGAGAATGGAAAAGACTGGTGAATAGATTGTTAAGATGCAACCTTCTCATCAGGAAGATAGGCACCAGAAGGAGAAGAGTTAAGAGGAAAATACAAAGAATAAATGCTCATGAAACGTGGCTATTGCTGCTGCTAGTCCTACAAGAGAAAAAAGGATGCATGAGAAAGCTGGCAGAAAAGAAAGAAAACCCTGAACTTTTGGGAAACCCTGAGCTTAAGGAGCACAGGGAGCTTTTTTTTTTTCCTGGTTTTAGGGAGCTTTCCTGCGAAGCAGGCTTTTTCAGTTTTCTCAGACCTGCTTATTTACCTCTCCAGGTCTTTTACTGGAGGTTGATGAGATGCCCAGTAGGTGGCATCCTTTTAACACAGTGCTAATGCCTCCTTTTTTTTTTTTCCTTAAAAGCATTTTTCTGCAGAATTTAAATTGATTATCACAGAATCGGCAAATGCAGAAGTTATACTGTTGTGAGGACTTTAAGTCAAAGCTCTCAAATCTGGAATCCCCAAGCTTCAAAAAAAATCTGTATTTGGGAATCTGAATGGAAGAGAGAGAGGAAGAATGTGTTTTCCCTCCTTGATTCAGAGCAAGTTTCTGAGGGAGTTTACAACAAGGTACAGCTTCACAGCACCTACTAAAACCACTTCGGTGGTTTTTAACTTAAGGACTCTGGTCTACCTTAAGGACTCATTGTTGGAATGTGATGATTAGGACATCATGTTTACTTTTGAGCAATTGACGATAGAGATTGTACATCTTTCTTACAGTCTGCATTTAATTTACTTCTGTTACGTCTTGTTCATTTTTGAAATGTGTTCATTTTTTTCTTCCCAAGAAATAATCCTGACGATAGCTGGGGCAATGGGTGTTATTACAAACCCATCTCTGCTTATGTGTTTGCACGTAATTCTACATATGAATGATATCATTAGATGTAGTTTGAATAGGCATGTGCTTCAAGCTGTTAGTGTTTGGCACATGACATCAATATCAGGTACCAGCTGCCCATTCAGTTAAACCAGTGCCCCATCTGAAAGCACATAGATGATTCACAGACTGACTGCAGGTGGAAAACAAATATGCTTAGAGTGTTTGGGAATGTGTAGTGGATCAGGATACGGAGCAGCCAGGGATGTCTTGAGAAAGCATTTCCAGACATCTGTTCTTCAAATTGAATAGGCACCTCCTGGTCTGCCTGCAGGTTCACCTTCTTTGGAGGAGAAAAGTGGCAGAAGTCTGCTCCAGTTCACTGTGGCTGGAAACTACCCCAAAAAATCACAGCCACTGTCTAATAATAAAGGATCTGAAATAAACATACTTGGTAGCTGAGCAAGTCTCACTAGTTCTAAAGCCCTCTATGCACAGAATAGGATTGACAGATCTGCATCAAATGAAACAGAGACTGATTTTTTGAAGCATTTTTCTCCAGTTGACTGCTCTGAAGTTTGTGAATTACCATGAGGATAAAGACACCATACTGTCCTTTGCTTATATGCAGTGGATCAAATCGTGTCTCCAAGTCCTAGTACTGTAACAAGTCAATTATGCAATTAATTTGCATCAGATTCTCAGGTCACTCTGAGAAGTGAAGTTTAAAAAAGTGAGGTTGAGGTACTGACTGGTTTTTATTCCTTCTGTTATTTAAGTGAAGATTTATTCTAAATGTATATTTCATCCCAAATTGTGCTGAGGATGTTGTTTTAAGGGGCATACAGCTCTTTTAATATTCTGTATACATGCTTGCTCGGTGTTGTGCTTCTTGCATATAGACTGATCAAAGAGTCCGTCTCCGTAACCTCTTATATGCTTGTCTGCTCTGCCTGGAACAATCTGTCTTTACAGAGACAAAACTCTCCAAAAGACAACAGTAAAAAAAGATGGTGGATTATTGCTGGTAAATATTTAAAGTGAAAGAATATTTCCAGGGCTAGGAAAATCCCTTTTACAGCAAGAGTGTAGGGAAACTTTTCCTGGTGGAAGTGTCAAAAAGCAGCACCACATTAAATGAATGTGTCTGATAATCTTCTAACTAACTGTGAACTGCAATGGCATCTTCCTGAGTCTGCAGACAGACCATCTCCGTTTATCTGCTACGAACCATAACTTTCCCAGGTTGTACCAGACTGAAATTCATATGGTAGGTTCATAACCACCCTTCAGAGTGTGAGTGGCAGTGTATGAATCACACCAATTTATAAAACTGCTGCTGCTGTTGGGACAAAGCTCAGAGGAGCTGTATTACTAGGGTCAGAGGAAGGACTCCAATAAACGAAGTTTCAGACTTGGATAGACTTATAAAGTCTTCTGAAATAAGCAGGATGCTGGAGGAAAGTGAAAGGGCAAAATTTCCTTCTCCCTTCAAGCTTACAGGAGCAGTGGAGTTTCGATATTTGTGATAGACACTGCGGGGAGGGAGATAATAATGCAAAGAACACCCCGGGGCAGTGCTCTCTTAGATGTCACAGCATACACTGTCACAGCAGACAGACATATTTGTCTCGGCATTTGCTCACTGATGCTCCAAAGTTGCTTTAATGACTCATCTTCATTGTTGATGTTAAAGCAGTACGTGTCTGGTAGCAAGGACTGCCTGTAATCATAACTCAAGCTCTGTGGCAATTGCTGAACAAATCGGCAGCCTGGTCAGTGCATCTGTCACAAGTTAATGTGCAAGCACGGGGAGCTGTGCTGACACAGGAACCCCCAGGGATTTTTCAAGTCTTTCGTGTGTTGGAGCTTGCTCTTAGATTTAGCTGACAGGTGTGCAGAACCAAACACTGCCAAGCATGTACCTGAGGAGGGCCATGCAGGGAAGTTTCTTTTCTTTCCAATAAAAGGTACCCTTTATTGCTGTGCTAATAAATGGTCTATAGGACTGACACCCCACATATTTAGGCAAACTGAGATCCAGTTTGAAGAAATGAACAGTTTTTGAAGCATCTCAGTGCATTATTAATTATGTCAAATTCTTTAGGAAACATTTATCCCTATGTATTACAGTCTCTTTAAATTATACTATTGTCAGTCTCAGAGTAATTGGAGACCACTCTTCAGGGCTCTTCAGACAGCAAACCAAAACACTATGCCTGTCCCAGAAGGTTTACCAGTTAAGACAAGAAAAAAATGTAGTCAATGTTGATGGAAATGGAGCTAGTTACGATGATAGGCTGTAGTTAATAGCGACCTATTCAGTAATACTACAAGTTTATTTGGAGTGCTTCTTTCCTGCCAGATGTTTCAGCAAATGTGACAAAGTTTAATTATATCGTTACAGAGTTAATTAAGAAATTATAGCAGGCACTGTGTGAAATTAGGAACTGTAATCAGGAAGAAAAAGGTTTTTATAGATCAACTTTGAACACAGAAGTGTGAGTAAAGCCAGGAGACAAGAGAGGAGGAAAAGAGACAGTAGGATGAACCAAGTAGGCTTTTGACACAGCATCGGCCAGTATGAATAAAGAAGACATGGCAGAGATCTAGATACTATATATTAGCAAACATGAGTTCAAAAGAAGTCGTAATATTAAAGGAGAGAATACAGAAGAGATCCAGAAGGTAAACTGGAGCAAGTACATGGAAAGTTTGAAGCAAGAAAAGTAATTTTTAAAAGGATCCAGAAAAGAATTGTAAGTCAATGAAGTTAAGGGAGAATGGGGTCAATAGGTATGGGTCTTCAAGACGTGTCACAGCAAAAAGTCTCTCTAGACAGCTAAATTCTGGAGAGTGAGTCTTGAAAGGAGTTGCAATAAATAGCTGCACTGGATAAGCTGGCAGAAAAAGTGAACTATGTAGGCAGTAGTGACTTTTATGGCTGCAAGCCAGTATTTTTTTTTCTTACTTAACGCTTTTTCCTTTTATCCTTTCTGCTTGATAGTAGTATTTCTTTAGAAACACATCTGTATTTGGTGATCCTCGAGATAGGTTTGTGGTTGGATTGTTGGTTTGGTGTCTGGTTACATGGTAGCTTGCTGGTTTTGTTTCTATGTTGCTTGTTTGTAAATGTCCCTCAGATTTGTCTCCTGCTTTATATCTCTCAAAATACAAACCTCATGAAAGAAAGCAAACTTCATGAGTGTAGTAGCATCTGCTTTATAATCAATATTTGATCCTATATTTTGATTTTGAACCTAGTAACGTGAAGCACCTTTCAGTTGCTTTGTCTTGTTACAGAAAATGGTGTGGTCTTGACTCACAAAAGAGAGCTATTGATGGTGTAGTTGCAAAGCGGTGCATGGTTTGAAGAGGCAAATATTTACTTGAGCTAGTGCATGTTTGTTTTCATAATGTGAAGCAGCCTGGGTATTTAATAATTACTACTAGCTAGACCAAATTAGGTATGTCATGATCTTTGTTTTAGGCATGCTTTATGTGGCTCCTGCTTACATACCTGACTTGATATTTGGGCATGCCCTCAGTATCTAGTTGTCCTTCAGCTGAAATCACCACTAAGACCAACAGTTATAGCAGGTCGGGCAAGTCCCTAATAACTCTCTGCCATACCCAGAGTGGATAATTCTGAGAAGAAATGATTGATTTCATCATTGATTTATCGATCAGGAATTACACAAGGTCTAAGTTAACAAAGGAACCGAGCGGTTCAGAATGTGACCTCCCATACTTTGTGCCATGTTTATCTATTAATTACATTTTCTGCAACCAGCTCTGCCTACCAGATTGGCAACACATATGCAAAACCCACTTAAAACTATTTCACCACAAACAGACAGAGGTAATGAGCTCATTTCTATGGAAATACTTCAATATTGTTATTATTGCCTGTCTACCAACTGATTTGTAAAAATACTTGTCCAAATTTAATAGCTTCTCATTTATCAAGAAAGATTGAAAAAATAATAGCATAAAAACCACATAGGAGGTAATTGAGTCACAAATAAGCTTGGCTTTCTGTGAGATAATTGATCTGACCTTAATTCAGAAGAAAAATTGATTAAATCAGTGCTAGTAGGTAGCACACGTAAGGGAGAGAAGTATCAACTGCAAGACCAATAATTATGTATCTTGTGTGTTGTAATATTTCATCAATGCAAATCCGTTAATCCTTCTGAAGGTGATCCTGCTCACATTTGGTAATGTAATGCAAAATACCTTTGCCTTGAATATGATGATCTGCCTGAAAAAAACAAACCAAGAAAACCGACTCTAAATCTACTCCTATTTGAAGTTTGCATGAGCTTTCATTGTTTCTGAGAGTAAAGGTGTGCATCAGAAAATTTGTTTGGAAAATTAGAGTGGGAGTCAAGCTCTAGTTGCTCAGAAGAGAAGGCTTGAAACACAGAGATGAAGGGACTCATCCAAATGCATTAACTGATGCGTATATACTCTTCCAGTTTTCCTTTGGGCTCTGTAGCGCTCCATGTTTCTTCAGCCTTTCACCTTTTTACAAGCAGAATTGCCTCTGCCGTTAATGAAAGTTATGCCTCAGGTCAAGCCTGAGAAGGTGAAGTGCTGAGCTGATTTGACACCTGATGTGCCAGATGGTGATTTCATCAGATTTCAAGGGTTTATTGGCTTTGGGATTGTTGAAATCATTCTGGAAAGTCAACAAAGAATACAAGAGTGTAATTGGTGGTTCCTTAGATAGTGGTCTTTATCCAGAATCAATACTGAACCAGCACTGCAGGGATGTTTGAAGACTAAACACAGAGAGCAGTCCAAAATGAGATTCTGATAATTAGTCAATGGTAATTAAGGACACTACTTAGTTTTTCTGTTTGTTTCTTTATGAGATTATTGCTGGTAACTATGCTGTCTAAAAATAATCCTCAGCAAGGTAACACACAGCAAAAACTTGCAAAATGTTTCATTCTTCCCCTGGCATTCTCTGATCCAGTCAAAAGAAGGCAGGAAGTTTTTGAGACTTTCTCAGAGAAGATTATATGAAAAATTATAGAATCCATGTCTTGTAATTACATCTTATGTCTATATGTTCTTTCTCCATGCAGTGTCAATAAAATGTGAATTGCAGTTGTTCTCTGCTGTCCTAGATCCTGGCCCAGTGAAATATTTTATGTATTTGAGTGCTCCCAGTTGAAGCATGCAGAAAAAATATTTTCAAGAGTGGTCCTTAAATTATGATGTGGTACTGCTGTGAAGTGTTAAAAGACTACTCTGATGTGTCTCAGAGACAGTAGATAGAAATTAAGATGATATGGTATTTAAAGGTGTAATTTTGAAATTAAAAGTGCCATACAGGCTGATATTATATCTCATACAAACAACTGAGGAAGAAACTTCCTCTACGTAACTGCCATAGTGCTTGCTATATTTTTTTCAGTGTGTGTTCATAATACAGTGCTAGTTTCAATACAACAGAATTAGAATATCAATTGCCTGTTTTTATTAGAGCACATTAAAGTGTTTAACCAAAGTGAAATTGATTGCATTGAATTGCAAATTTCAAATGGGGAAAAGCAGTTGAAAATAAAATTAGGATCACTAGAGAGAAGTTAATATGCTCTTTAGCTTTACTGTGCAATAATAGGAGCTTGAATTATGACTGCATATTCTGCTAAAATTGGGTTATACGGTTAGCTTTGTATACTCAGCTTTACATAGTCTTTAGATTGTTTCCTGAAACTTCTCTGGGTCTTATTGTCACCACAGTTAGCTTGTGCATGTCTGCCAGAGGGCAGAAACAGTTCATAATGCCAATCTTTCCCTAATCTCTGGTTTCAGTTTAGTCGGATGGGAGCTAAATCACACAAAATTCACCAATGAACTTTACTATATTGCTAGTATAAAAATAAACAAGTACAAGGAGGCAGCGCGTTTTATATTAATCTGATGTACTGCTCAGAGGTCTGCAAAACGCAACACTCCCTGCCCTTAGGAGTAAATGGCTGCAGCTCAGCTGTACAGAGTGCTTTGCACTCTCATGATGTTGAAGGTGCCCCAGCCAACTGGGGAACTGAGTCTGCTTATATGATGGAAAGACAAATCTCACTGAAGTTAGTATTGGGCATGATATAGACTTTTCTCCAGGGTATGGAAAGGGAGTGTTGGCTGGCACTGACCTGTATTAGAAGGAAAATGAATAATTTCAAAATAGTAATCAACCAGAATTACTCTTCCATTGTGCTTATTTTTAGCAGTCAGTAAGTAGTTTCAAACTTACACTGGTAAGTTTACTGAACAGCAGAAAAACATGGATAGTAAATGTCAACATTTTTAGGGTTTGGAACTGAAGAACTTGCCACTTTCAAACTATGACCAATGTGAGAAGTTTTCTAAATGTTTGAAATAAATAAAATAATAGAAACACCAAAGAAACAGAAACAATCCTTCTTACCCAATTGTTTTATTATGCTTTGGCTTTTTGTACTTCTCAACTTGGTGTCAGGAGTCATCTGCAAAGACATCTCTTGAACAGTGTAGCTAGCTTGACTGATTAGCAGTAGTTTACATGTTGTATATTGCTATAGGACATTGCAAAAGTCGTCATGTGGGCTTATAACTGGTTTTGTGTTTGCTAAATCAATTCAGGCCTATAGCTCACCGTTTCCCAAACTCAGGCCACTTGTGTTTGAGACTATAGAGGTGATGTGTGAAACAATGGCAGTTTTTTAAAAAAAAAAAAGTCCCGACCCTATACCAGAGTCCCACACATGTAAAGGAAACCAACTGGGGAAAATGCATGAACATGCAAAATTTCAGCTGTTTTTCACAGGAGAAGTGAAAAGTATTTTTTTCAATATGACCTACAGGTATTTTTTCAACAGAGTAGGGTGATCCTTTCTTTAATATAGGTTGATGAATGCTGCTCTAAACCCTATGACACTAGCAAAAAAATTCTTCAAAGAATCTTCATTGTTTCTCAGGTTAAGTGGAAAGGAGCTTGGAGTTTGGAGACCTAAAAAGCTATCATTAAGACAACTGCACACTGAAAATATTAGACGTGCTTTTTACTGCAAAAAATTGTGAACAGATCCTTTTTATTCTCTTTCGAAAATAATTAAGTGCCTAACCCCTGTTACATGTTCTTATTTCCTGCATCTCCTTGCATCACCACCGATGGATATCCTGCAGTACCTCCGACTGCTTCTGCCGGCTGGGGGCGGCTCCCCCTCTGATGTGGGAGCTCCTTCTTGCTGACAGCCGTGTGCGAGGGAGCTGCTACAAGTGAAATTACATGGCATGTGGAGCCTGACTGGAGCTCTAGAGATGGCAAAGGTTCCTGGAAAGCACGTCTGGCTGGAGAAAGTTATTTAAAGTTGTACCAATACTTTCCTAACTGGTGTCCATGATGGAGTACCAGGTGGCGTTCTCATGGAACAAGCTGTCCTTTTTTCCAGCTGCTAAGTCACATTACAGTCAGCTAAAAATACATTAGTTTCCTGGTATTAGTTCTTTCCATGTGAGCAACTCATGTGGGGTAAAACAGGATTCTGAGGAGGAACAGAACTGTTTTTTGAGATTGCATCCAGGGTAGGAATGTGGATCTCAGATTTCAGAAATGAAGGAAAATGAGGTCTGTGAAGCCCTGAAGGGGAAGGAAGTTCATATTTCAGGTCACACATGGAAAGGGAAGATCTGTGCAAATTCTCTTACTGTTAAAATTTGTTCTGGGAAAAAAAATTATTGGGGCTTAATAGCCTGAAATCAAAAGTGCCTCTTTAATTTATGTGCTGAAAGAAAGACCTTGTTCAACCTCCCAGCAGTTGCTGTTGTGGCTGCACTGGAGGAAGGGAAGTGGTTCCCCTGCTCTGCTGCAGTTTTGAGTTACGTCAAGACATCTACTCCTTTACCGCCATATTACTGCATGTAGTTCTTGATCATGCAGTCACAGCAGCAGTAAGGGCCAGTCTCGTTCCTGATCAGAAGAGAAGTTCTGGTCTGTTTCTGACATCTGCTTTGGGTGTTGTGTTGTAATTGAGTCTTAATTAATAACAAGCTGTTCACATCAAAACTTAAATTAGAAACAACATGGGCATTACTAGATCACTTTGCAGTTGTGTTCAAATGATATGCAGCTGTACAAAAAGTACTTTTTGAGTTTCATGTTCATAAAACTTGTAGAAATTATAATTAGCCTCTTGAAGGCAGCCTTTCTGAAATCTTCTGTCAGTATAAGTTTGGAGCACCCTGCATACATACAAGGGACTAATTTTTCTTACCTGCCAGAGAAAACTGTTCTGTCTCTTGTTATAAAGGTGTCCTCAAATTGGTGTGGCAGTAAAGTCTTGAACCCTAGTGATCCTTTGCTGGCCAAGAGAGCATATCAGTTCAGATCTTGCACCAAATCATCCTGACTGGGGACTCTGGTGCAACTCTAACACAACTGGCTTTCTTTTGATTTAGAAAATACTTTATTATTCACAAATGAGGGGATGTGTGTGAACAGGTTGCCTTCCATATGACCAAATGGTCCCTAATTTGAGTGTCTGTCTGTGTAACACAGTACCTCTTCCTAGTCTGTCATGCCTGCCTATATGTTATATTCATGTATATGCCTATATGAATAGCTCCTCTTCATTCCATGGACCCCTAATCTCCCTGTGTACCTTATATTTTCTTGACTCTCCTAGTCTCTTTTCCCTTTATTCTTTTATTTGTTAGCTCCACTGTAAAGCATTATATTACATCTATACTGCATTATACTCTTCTGGTATAAATCATGACAACCCCCCAATGTTTGTTAGTTTCTGCAATCTAATTAAGGAAGAAATTCACATTGACCTCTTAGGATCAGTGTTAATCGAAATAACAAAAATATACTTAGAAAGTTTCAGTGGTTTTTGTAATCTGTTTGTAACCTGTGCCCTCACACTTGCAAAGACATAACTTTGATGATAATTCTTACCACAAAAAAAAATAATCTTAGAGAATAATGTTGTGACTGTTGTCACATCTGGACTTGGAGTGAGCTCTTTTCTGGAGAAGTTACTACAAGGTTACTTCATTAATCGTGTTTCTGTACTACTTAAATGTGACATCATCAGCCTTGAAAAATATGATTTTGTTATTAATGCAAGCTGGGAAATGAGAGCTTGACCATATCCCAGTTTAGAATCAGTAAAATTAGAATGAAAACATTTCATATTATCCATAGTTCCTTTTGATTATGTATCAAAACTCAGTCTTAAAACTATTTATTAACTTGCTAATGGATGAATATATGTGATAGAATAATTAAGGGATAAGTAGTTTAGGATTTCAGATCAGGACTATGTAAGCACGTTTAACATTTGGATATAATATTGGCTATTAGTGTAATGGCTATATAGAAAAAATTACTATGGGGTTTTTGCCCAATATTGATGACTTACAGAGGAGCAACAGTCTAGGCTAAGCAGTTCTGTATACAACTGTCTGAAGAAGCAATCATCATATTTAGGATTATAGTTATACTTGCTGCTAGTTTGACTGAATTCTTCCTTTTCGGTTTGATAATAAGAACTATTTTTCCCTCTCACCAAACGCTGCAGGTTAAATTTATTTTGATTATGAGAGATTTCTCTGTAGTAGCATTTACATTCAGGTTGGACTGGGTGATTTATTACAAACTAATTTTTTGAAATAGCATTAACAAAGTGTGGCAATAGTTTCCTAAAATCCCATTGCAGGGAGGCACAGATAAAAAATAAAAATGTATAAGGAGAATATAAAAAACAGGAAGGGAAAATTAATAGATGCAGAATATCTAATGCAGCCTGATTTTAAGAAGTTTCTCTAGGGAACGGGTTACAAAATCTTTTGACATTTCATACTGAGTATAATATTATTAGAGTAAAAAGAGGCCCTGTGGCTCAAATTTCTCTAAGGAGTGTTACTAGTGTAAAGTTTGTGACCCTCCTCGTCGTCATGGTTTTTATTATGTAATTACATATGTTGCTCTGACAAGAATACCAGGAGTCTGCAGACATCGCAAAAGATTTACATTGTACATAATGGTATCAGTGAAATTAGCACATCTTAGTTATAAAAAATACAGCTTGCTGAATTTACCATGATGAAAGATTTTTCTTTCCATCTTTTTATATATGGATCATTGGACAGCACAGACAAAAAGGCTTCTGTGCAGGCTCGTGCTTGTGTCTTTGTAAAAGTGCATGGAAAAAAAAAAGACTTTGATGAATTGCATATGTCATAGAGTCCAATAAAAGCCTATAAGTTGTCATTAATGACTAGCTAAATGTGTGGAGTTGGTTAGTTTTTCTTCCATATGACCTCTGTGTGCTTACGTAGACATAAGTGAGTATACTGGATGCCAACATATCTGATTGGGATTAAGAGTAACATGATTTAGATTGTCTTCTTGACTTGCTTTATCACTTTACACAAATTATTTCATTACATCAACCCTGTCAGTTATTTCTTGTGGTGAAAGGAGACTTTTGACCATGTACTTAGTGGACTATTAGAAGTTCTGTGAGTTTGTTTGTTAAAGTTTGATCACCTTTGTCCATTCTGATGCCTTCTTGCCTGTCCTCTTAATGATCTGTGCATTATAGGGACAAATTTTGCAGAATCTTCTGTACTAATTATAGGTGATATAATTTAATACTGGTATTGATGTTATCAAAAGAGAAAAATCACTTGTGCTGAAAACATGAACTGTATCATTGACTTTTCTGAAGTGTCATAGGTGTAATAGAAATCATGATTTTAAACAATGTACAGTGTCATAATAGAATCAACAATTTTGAGAAGTCTTAATTTCCTTTTTTGGTTTCATCTGAGAGACAAGAAAAATGGGGTCAGAAAGTTGTTCAACAATCAGTTTCTACAGTGGAAAATTTTATTAAATTAGAATATAACCAGAAGTTTATAGGGAATAAAAAGTTCAAAAGGATCCCAAATAAGAAATGTCAACAGTAGGCAGATGCAAAGCATTTTGATATTCCCAAATAAATTTTTTCAATGATGTGTTGAATGGTACTAGCTCATAGAGGAAAATACGGACAGGGAGAATGTGAACTCAGCTCACATGAGACTATAGCAGCTCAGGCAGCTACAGAAAATTGTCAAAGGAATCAGACAGAAATATGTTGTCTTAGTTTAACAGCAGAAATAGTATGATACTTCTTTTCCTCCATGTGTCCCCACAAAAAATGTATTTAGATTTTCCTAATGGAATAGTATTTCCCAATGGAAAATTAGAACACTTCAGTGAAATAATGATTTTCCCTTGGAAAAAACTTGAAGACAAATTCATGACCCACTGTCATTCTAATGTGCATCTAGTATTTTGTGGGTGATTGCCCTTAGAGGGCAGAAAAATCTTGGAAGACTGAAATTAAGGCTTCTAGTCAACATGCCGTACTTAAACAAGGCTCTTATTTGGTTCATCCTCATTAGTAAATCACCCAGATTATATAGACCACACTCCAGTGGCTTTCTGATACGATAAAAAGATTGCATACTTGATTTGTATTTATACAGTTCTGACAATTAAGTAACTCAGAGCTTTTAAGGTTTTTAAGTGTGGATACATCTCAGACTACGTTCCCAATCACTGCAATATTGTCATACTTGAAAATTGCTGGAACAGCTTCTGGCACATTCTTGTCCTCAGCCAACTTAGAGCTCTCCCAAGGATCGCTGGGTGCAGTTCAGTAACTGGCATGGGCCAGGGATGTGCACAATAGGCAGCTGGGATGTGGATACCCAGTTTTCAAAGAGAGGACAGTTTAATATTATGTGTGCTGGTTATTGCATGCCTTAGTGCCAGGGAACTGTTTTAGACATGTTCATATTAGCAGTATAAATGTGATCTCGGGGTCTTGAATGTGCTACATTTTGCATTGTGCTCATTCAGAAGTTTCATTAATAATTTTCTATTTCTATAGGCTGTACTTTAGAAAAGAACAATTGTATGTTTTACAACGTGTATATGTAAATCCATCTTTTTAAGTGCATCTTGCTAATATTAACCTGAACTCAGTCTTAAACACCCCATGAAATACAGCAGTCTACGATTCTAAATCAAGGACCGCACTGATAGGATTTTTGTCGTTAACTTATGAAAGGCAGATTTTTTCATGCTGGAATAAAGCGTACCCTGGAATCCTGCACAGAACATCCATTGCCTTTAGTGGAAGTCTATTTTGCTGCTAACGCAACAATAATAAGGAGGATCCGTTTCTCTTCTCCATGTCCATATAGATGTCTGCCTTGAGGGAAAATGAGACCATGATGAGGCAGAGGGTAAAAGTTAGAGAGATTGTGCAAGAGGTCTGCCTGCCACTATGGTTTCTCTTATTTTATATTCTCAGTAGGAATGACCTGCGCGTGCCAGAGACCCGAGAACTAATGCTTTTTTGCTGAATCAAAAATGTTCCTCTGCAAACATTTATGTTAAATAAACTTTTGGTCAGATGCACTGGATCGCCTGACCCAGCAGTGGTGGACCAGAGCCCCCAAGAGCTGAGGCCCTAAGAAAGCCACATGCCCCGGGGCTCCCCATCTTTCTCCTCTAGAGCCAAGAGATGAAAGGCTTGACAGGCCCAGTCTCTGTGGTCTGGAGCCTGGAAGCCCTGGGCACACCTGTGGGCATGGGGGACTTGGGGCCAGCTGCTATGCGATGGGGAACTGGGGTGTAGCTGCTGGGGCAGGGGTGGGGAGGGAGGGCTGTGGGCTGGCGAGCCCGGCCGGCTGTGCGGGGCGCCGGGCTGGGGAGCCCCTGCAGCTGCTGGGGGAACCGAGGTGGGTGATTAGCAAGCGTGAAAGTACCGAGAATGTCGATTTCACTGAGCAGCTGCTGGGTGCAGTGAGGTTATTTCCTGGAGGAAGTTTCATGTGCTGGGATTGTCAGAATGAAATATTCTCTCAGTTTCCAGTTCGTGGGAAATTGAAAAAAAATATTTTTGGTCTGATTCAGAGTAAAACCAAATAACCCTCCATGCTTCCCCCCAAAACTTTTCACGAGTCAAAAATCCTACTGTTCAGCCAGCTTCACTCAACAAACAGACCAGAGTCTTCTGGGAGAATATGCTTTATTCATGCTTGGACTGAGATCTGATTTTGCAGGCCAGCGCAAGGTTGAAAATGGAAATCTGATCTTAGACAATTTACCCCCTGTAATACTGACCTTCTAAATCAGCTGGTAGTTTCTACATTTGATCAGCTCTTTCATCTTCACGTGTGGTATTAAAACTCGGCTCAGAAGCTAATGCAGAAGTGCTGATCAGAATTCATCCCGATGCTCTTTAGAAAACCAAATTAACATTTGGATTAGAGAGCCTGATACCTATTCCCTGAATGTTTGGAATATTAAAACACAACTCACACTGTAGATGTTAAATGTCAGTACTCAGAATAATATCTAAATCACATGAAACCCAAGCAAAGGAGACATCCAGATAATGGAGGCCTGCTTTCATCTTGTGACAAAAAGCATAATAATGTTTTTTAGGGAGAAGCTGTAGGTGTGGAACAAGCTTCCCCAATCTATATGGCATCTAAGTAGGACCATCTTCAGAGTTTCTTAAATGCCTTTCTGGCAAGGGTGTTTGCAGAGCTCACCCTGTGCCACGTAATTTTTACACCATTTACTACTCGGGAATCATTTTTAATCTTGTGTTTATATTCTTGGCCTTGACCATTCCTGGTTCAATGCCTCATGTGTTGGCCAAGAAAACAGCCATTCCCATTAGTAGGGGCTTGTCTGGGATTCATCAGTGTGCCACAGATACTTAGGACAAGGGGTTTTTTTAATGGGAAGATGTGTCACCATCTGCTGAATTTGTGGCCTAGTTTACAGAGAGCGTGAATCATTACAGTCCCCTGTAGTACATTTTGCATCTGGTTCCTGAGGTCTCAGCTCAGTCCTGTGTCACAGCCAGGACAGTACTGTCACACTTAACAAGACAAGCAGCTCTGGGCAAGTGGCATTTACTGGTTACAGTGGACTGCACGACTTTACATTAGCATGGAGAAAGCAAGACAGCAAAGTCCTGGAACTGGGTGGTAAATAACATTCAGCTGAGTGAATCTTCAGCTGCAGTGAGATAGCAAGCTCACCACTGGAGTTCCGAATTCAGTCTGAATAAGTGTTGGGAGATCTCAGCTTACGTGGGAAAGGTGAACTCTGGTGTCCTCAGCGCTGGGGTTCACTCTGCCTGTACTCTGGTGACGTGGTTGGAGGCTGGGGAGCTGTGGTTAATGTAGGCACCCCAGGTCGAGCTTACAGAACTTATTTGTGGTTTTGCTAGAGCCCTGAGTACTTACTGAGCAGCACTTCTTTTTGCAAATGCCACTGGCTTCAGGTAGAAGATGATGCTACTAATTTAACATGGAAAACTAGTAAAATCTGGCTTGAAGCAGTTACTTTAGCCAGCCTTTGCTCCTTGATAATCTGTTTTATTTGGGGGTATTCTCTGATCTGTTAGGGAAAAGAGCATAAAAATAAATCCCTCTCTTCCACAAATAAAGAGACAAAATATTTTTCTGTGTATGCATCACTTGCTGCAAGGTGGCAATCAATCAGCACCATCCAGAGGGATACAATAAAGGATTCTTACATACCTTCAGAGAGTGGGCTGAAGTTATGCTGCTCCAAAAAGGACAGTAACATAACAAGGCTGAGTCCTTTGTGGACTCATCTTTGCAGTTTTCTGATATATTCCAGAGGGTTTTCCAGATTACATTTTTTATGTGATACCACATTATTTTTATCACAGAATAGAAGAATATATCTTTTAAATATGCTACTGGGTTTGAGACTGTAATGTCATCATAAAATGATTACCTTAGCAGCGGTTGCACAGCCGTGTACTAGTATGCGATGTATGAGTGTTTCTGTAGAAATGAACAGTAATAACTATATTTTTCTGAAAACAATGGAGAAATACTTGGCTACATAATAAACACCAGGAATAATGTTCATTCTTCACAGAAGCTTCTAGAAGATGCTTAATTTTACAGAAAATATTGACAGTTCAAGAAATTAGTCTTTTCCATCCTCAGGTAGTTTCCTACTTCAGCTCAATAGGGAGATACCTCTGTTTCGTATTTTTGTTTTCAAGGTCACTATTGAAGTAATTGCTTTTTGCAGAGAATTAGCAGATGTTCCATCTTTTCCTAAAACTCCTTGAGATACCTTTATGAAATGTCAGTGCAAACCCTGTTTCTCTCCCTGCAAAATCCTATAAAAGCTGAAATCTCTTAAAGGTTTGAAACTCAAACCAAAGTTGCATTCAGTCATCAGGGGTCATTCTTAGTCTACTGAACCTCAGCTCTCACAGGACTGAGGCTGCATGGCTGATTCAACACCCGCTGATGCCAATGGAGAAAAGTCCATTCAAATCCTTACATAGCAACCTAATGACATCAGAAGATGACAGGTGCTATAACTCCTGTGCAGATTTAATACAACAGCTGGTTCAAAAATTAAGATGCACTAATATCTGATAAACTGCCTTTTAAAGTTGTTCTCAAATTGGAGTCTTAAAAGTGCAGCCACTTTTGTTGAGGAGCTTTTTCATCAGAAATACTTGCCAAATTGCTTTAAAAAGCAATATGGAATTATCTCAGCAAAATGGTTCTAAAATATGTTCATTTTTGAGAGGCTTCTTTCTTGATAAATAAGTCTATAAAGAAGAGGATCTTGAAAAGCCAACACCTTTATTAAAAAAAAAAACAGAAAAAAGAAAAACTCACAAAATATTTCATTGAAAGCACAAAACTGAAGTTTTTTTAATTCTGTTATTGGAAAAAATAGCATTTGCTCAAGAAAAAATAAATAGCCTAATTTGATAATGGGAAACAATCAATTAGGGAAACACCAAAACACTGCATTGGTGTGACTTTGAATCCCTTTCTAGACCATCAAAGGCAGTCAGCTGCTTAATCTTGATTGTGAGAGCTCACTGAGAAATCACAAGTAAAAGATTAAAAGGAACAGGTATTACGGAGATAACTGAATTGCATCTGCATAGGGTATCCACAGTTGTTTTCGTGGAGAAGACTTTAGGAGTATACTGCCCACGTACTTCCAACTCAAGTTTCCTGTGTTTATTTTGCTAGTAAAATACTGTATTCATGGAAAGACATAAAACTCTTGGGATAACTCCATGTACACATTACTGAGAAATTCTTCTGTAGTTCTTAGCAAAATGTATTTTTAGGATTATAGCTCTGGAGTGTTTGTGATTGTAGTCCTAAGAGTGGCTCAAAAGCTAGCACCAGTTATGCTTTCTAAGTCTTAAGGGCAGATCCTTCAATGCTTACTGAGGAAAATTGCTCATTGGTTTCAATGGGAATTTAGCCTCATCAGTAAGCACTGCAAAGTCAGGCCCCCAGAGAGTACCACTTCATAAATCAAGTATAATTAATTCATCAAGAAAAAAAAAATACTGATTCTGATTCAGTATAGAACACCCAATCTCATTTCAAATCATTAGTTACCTAATCATGAAGGAAATTAAAATATTGTTAGAATTAATCATGTGTGACTCAGCAGTCCAAAAGACCTTCAGCTAACAGATCAAGTTAAAACTTTCCACTGATGCAATATACTAAACAAATATGACGGGATTTTGTTAGATTGGATCATTGTTTGTGCATAAGCTGTTGTGAGGTAAGTCTAATGCAACATTATTGATAAGGCGTGATGAAGAGAAAGCATTTCTGATAAAGAATGTGGTTGTCTGAGGAAAACAAATGCTACTTGAGATCAAAATCCTGCTTTTCCACTTGGGATCTGTGTTGACAACAGAAGTGGTGACAGCAGAATCTGTCATACCAGTGCCATTATAAAAGCGATGGAGAATCTGCCTCTGCTTTGCAAATGAACTTTGCTTATTTAAAAAAAAAAAGTACTAGATGATGTTTAACACAGGAGCTATTGTCATGGTTTAACCCCAGCCAGCAACTAAGCACCAGGCAGCCACTTGCTCACTCCCCACCCCCAGCCCCTGTGGGATGGGGGAGAGAATCGAAAAAAAGTAAAACTCGTGGGTTGAGATAAAGACAGTTTAATAGGACAGAAAGGAAGAAAAAAAATAATATGACAACAATAATAATAATAATAGAATTAGAATATACAAAACAAGTGATGCACAATGCAGTTGCTCACCACTTGCTGACTGATGCCCAGTTAGTTGCCGAGCAACAATCCACCCCCCGGCCCTGGCAAACTCCCTCCAGTTTATATACTGGGCATGACATCACATGGTATGGAATATCCCTTTGGCCAGTTTGGGTCAGCTGCCCTGGCTGTGTCCCCTCCCAGCTTCCTGTGCCCCTCCAGCCTTCTTGCTGGCAGGACATGAGAAGCTGAAAAATCGTTGACTTTTAATATAAACACTACTTAGCAACAACTAAAACCATCAGTGTGTTATCAACATTATTCTCATACTAAATCCAAAACATAACACTATACCAGCTACTAGAAAGAGAATTAACTCTATCCCAGCTGAAGCCAGGACAGCTGTATTAATCTGGGAGTGGTGACCAGTCATACTGCTTTGGGACTAGTCATACTACTTTGGGACTATAAAGCAGTGGTTGGTGCAGCCATGCTCAGATAGGAACCTCTTGGACTGCTTGTCCTTAAAAAGCTTTGTCCCCTTTCCAGAGAAACTAGACAAAAGCAGTAGTTTGTGGTCCTGTCTGTAAACATGGCAAGAAGTCAAACACATGGGAACTTGTATCTGCTTTTCTTTTTTTCCTTTACAATAATTCTCCATGAACTTTCAGAAAGTCAAAATCAACCTGTTTATAAAACACATCACAGCTGTGTAAATAAAATATCTTCCTCTAGCAATTATATAGGCATCAGAACAAAATGCAATGCTGCTGAATTCTGAATGTACTGCTGCAGAATCTCTATTTGCAGCCTAACTGTAATGTTATGCTGTAAATTCAACTGTAAACAATAAAATACCTGATGGGCAATGGGGCTGAACAAGCTTTGGAATGGTAATTTTTGCATTTCCTGTCTATTCCTGTTTCAAGTATGCAGCCATTCTACTGCACTGGGAGAGATTCTTTTGTCTAATGAATTGTATTTCTTTTGAATGAATTCAGCAGGTAGTACTTCAATTACATTTTGATATTCACATCTCACTGAAGAGAACAGGATTTGTTCTTCCCTTTTATACTGATGCTGAATTGGATAGTTTTCTGTAAAAGAGAAGCAAGAATGTGACATCATGCCTAAAACGCAAGTTGACTGCACAGTAGTTTGTATATGCCAACATAATGAGAAAGAAGTGTGCCTCGAATTTGTAATTACTAAAACTGCTGCACTCATGGATTGCTCTGTTTCCTTTTACTGCTCATGGAATGACAGCACTGTGGTTACAGTTCCACTGAATACACATAATTAATTTTCTAGGACAAATAAGATAATAAAACCTTCCTATGAGTGTATGCTTTCTTAATTACAGTTGCTTCAACTAGTTGGCTTTAGTTTCTTTGGTATCAGTAACAACAGAACCTCATAAAGTGTCCATACAATAGAGGTGCTGTGGATTTCTGTTTGTCCATTATTATGTGGTTTCATGGGTAATATCAGAAGTCTCTGATTTTTTCTTTTGAAAATAAAGTGTAGGATACAGCAAACAGTAATGACCAATCTGCCAAGAAGAATCCCATTTTTCAGTATTTCTGCCTGTGCTTAGACAGTTAGATGAGCCCCTCACAAAGATGCTTTGAAAAGTATGTTCAATACATACTCCGCACAATATCTGAATTATTAGTTTTGCCTTATGTTTTACCAAGGAGGTCTCAATTCCGATCTTCATGGTAATGAATTGCTTGCTTTGCCATCAGAAGCAGCTTAACTCTGAATCTGAAGCAACCCTGCTCAGAGGACATATCAACATCTGCTGTCTGTACATGCAAATAGCAGGGACATGAGACAAACAGTAGGGCTTTTCACCCCAAAATTCTGTTCCTGGAAAACGGGTTGTATATTATTGTATTATTGTCAGTATTATTATATTCAGAGATAATCTTTCCAGAAATCTCAGGCCTTTCAAAACCTTTTTCAACTCAACTTCTTAAATGTATCAAATGCAGGAGATATAGTACCTAGAATCAAATCTTTCTCTCCTGGGATGAGAGTGGACCTATAGATCACTGGACCTTTATCCTACTCCTGGACAGTATTAGTTGGATTCCAGAGCCTTGTCCTGCAAGAACTGCCTGAGCTACTTGGCATAAATCAGAACAAATTGGAAAGAGAAACAGAACTTGGGATGAACAGACTCTCCGAGTCTTCTTTTGGAAATAGTAGAGAAGGACCTTCTACTGCCTTCTCACGTGGAAAATAAACTGCATTAGTGAAAGACTGGATCATTGTACCACAGTGGAACAGGACACATTCCTTCTCCTATTGTGCCTTATGGGATATTTGGCAGCTGAGGAGCCAAATAGCCATATACAGTTCTATTTCTGGGGAGCTGTTATTTTGCCATTTGCTGTGGAAGAAAAAGGAGCATGACCTGCCTTCACCCACTGCTGAGGAGAACAGGAGCTTGAATTCATTCGTGCTTCCCTTTTCATTTTCTGAATGTATGGTTCTGAGATTGTACTTTTCATTGTACCTTTCTTTCATTTCAATGTACCATACTTTAAGAAAAAATAGTTTTGAAATAATAAAACTCTGCAAATTTTAGGGATGTAACTGACTGAATGGCAGAAACAGGTCTAATTGAAGACTTGAGCCGATAACCAAGGAATCAGCAATCCAACTTTCTGCTATACCTGGGAAATGCCAGTCAGGTAAAGTCTCTTTCTGACAGCTGTGGTGGCTTTTGATAGCAGAATTTGATCCCTGTCCACAGCTATAGACTTCGTTCCACAACTGGTGAAGTCAACAAGAGTTCTCTCATTGCTTGGGGGGGGGTGGATTGGTCCCATTATTCCCGCAGAAATAGTCTGGTCCAAAAATTTCTAGGAGTAATCGGAAAGCTACTGAAATCAGAGAAAAGATTCCTGCTGACATCAGTGGGCTTCAAGTCAGGTTTGAGCACTTCCAGCATAAAGCCAAACAGCAACTTTCACTTATGTCAGTAAACTGCTTACAAAGTATAAAAACTCATTTGACAGTAGGTAAAATAGTATTTGACTAAACACCCATGTTTTAGTGAACTTTTGTTGCTGATGAGTTGGAAGGATGTATTCCAATATCACATCAAATACAGATTACAAGCTACCCATTTAGTTTAAAAGGACACTTAAAGTTTTCCTGAATCATAAATTAATCATGGACTCAGAGTTGCTGAAACAAGTAATTTGTCCATTATGACTTCAGGGAAAAGTAGTGAATTTACCCCCCAAAATTGTGTGCTTGGAAAAAGAGATTGATTATCTGCCACAACTTGTTTTTAGAAAGATTTATCATGAAACTTGAATTCCTCTAATACTTGTGTTACACTACAGTGAATGCTGTGGGCCTTCTTGTGGGAGCAAATATTATTTCTGTGAGTAATGGCTGCAAAGACTGAGCCATCTGGCAGCAACTGACTTCTTTTTACTTCTTACTGCTTCAGTTGCCTTACTGTGGTAGGTAAATGAGATATTATAATTAGGGACCCACCAACACTGTATTCATTTTTAGAGGTCAAGTTCTGAACACACTTTTCTGACAAATCTCCCAGTACTTTCTGTGGGAATGTTATTTATGTCAGGATTAAGGCCCATATTTGACTGTTAATTTCATGGCACTGTTGCACAGCCTGATAATAGGGAAGCTCATAAAATAAAGATGCACTTAGCTCTGTGACTAAACTCTGAAATGCATGTGAAAATTGTTCTTTCTTTTTATAATTACAGCTGGCATTTCAGTGCTCTCTGCCAGCTCTCACTTTCCTTCATCCACACACCCTTTATTTCTTCCTGATACTGGCACAAAAATTGATTTGATCACTTCCCAACACGTTTGCACAGAAGATCTTCCATAATTTATAGCTGGTCCTGACAAGATTGCTGAAACTAGACAGCTGATGTATATCCATATAACTGCATTGACTTTCATTCTGGTGTATGTTTGCAGAGGATACAGGTGTAGATCCGTGTTTTCTTTCTGTCTAAACAGATAAGGATAGTCTCTTTTTAATGTGTTATGACGAACAGCAGTTACAGCTGGTTTTCCTGCCATCTACATTTTGCAGCTGTAGGAATTATTAATTTCTCTGAAAAGCCCCCATTTTTTGTCTTTGCTTCTGATACAGAACAAACCTCTCCCTCCATTTCCTGCATCCGCTACAGCAAGAGACCTGTCAGTTCCCGTACTGCTATCTGTGTCTATCTTAGGAAGTAATTTCGTACAACAGGAGTAAATCAGTAGAACAAAGCAGTTGGTGCTTATGTTTGTCACATCTTCATTATGCGCATTTTGGGATTTTACTCCAGCCTAGGGTTATTCTGGTCCCTTGACCAAAACTGACCCTTCTGCTCCTACACTTGGTCATCAAGACTGGCAGCAAGTGGGGAGCAGCAGGGTGGAGAGTTGGTGTAAAGCAGTGAGAGTGGAAGGAGGCTCCAGGAGGGAAGTCGCTACCACATGTTGCTTTTTAGCGTGCACTGCATGGAGAGTGGGCCAGAGCCTCCTGCTGCTCCAAGAGCCTCTGGGGTAGCAGATGAGGCCTGAGCACAGCAGAGATGTCCCTGCAGGTGTTTGCTGTGACTCTGCTCCTAACCCTGACTGCCTGTCCAGACCGAGGAACAATTGAGCTCGCATGCTATAGGGACTCTGCGCAACACTCTGGGCTGGCTCTCCATGGCCACCATGCAGCCAGCTATCTGGTATTCCTGCCTGTGCACAAGTTTTCCTCCATCCCCATGCCCCGGGTGCTGAGTGGTGTGTCATTCTCTGGATTAGGGCCCCATCAGACTATATGGCATGTCAGCAAAAGTCACAGAGAATGGGTTTCCCCTCCCTCCTGCAGGACCCACCACCCACTCCTCATCCCTTATCTGCAGGCTACCCACCAAAGTCAGGAATAAAGCAGTTCTGTACTCGACACCCTTCCCACAAACTCCTGGCCCCCCATGCTGTAGTGACTACAGGATATGCACCACAGGGTAGAAGATCTCAGAACTGTGGAAGCACTGCTCTCCCTCCGCACTGGTCACAGTAGTTTTCATTGCTTGAGATGTGGAGGGGTAGGGAGAGGCGCAAGGGAAATTTGTCACTTTACCACAGCTCCTACATAACTTGTATACTATGTAAAAGAAAAACTTCTCTGTTCATGTCATTGGTCAGGCAGGGATGGGATCCACACGGTTACTGTGTGTATCGACACCGTCCTCATACCGTCAGGCTATGAAGCACCATGTTGAAGGAAAGGAAGATGCCATGAAGCACAAGCCTCTGTATGGGACTCTAGCGGGGTTGTATTATGGCATGCTGCCTGCACAGTTGGACAGTCACTGGCACACAGCTAGGCACTGGTACAGGCTGGGACTAGGAGGGGAGCTTCTGATGTAGCTCGCTGTCAGATAGAGGAGTTCACCCACAGCTCATAACCAGAGACTATTTTTAAAGGCAAAACAGCTTTTGTAACATACCTCACCTCTTCCTCAATCATGACCCATGTAATTCCCGTTCCACTATAATGCCCTGCACAGAAGAACAGTACACTGACCTGGATTGGACTCTGGAGCACTGACACAGAGATTTTCCAAGGCAAAAGCACTAGAAGCAAGCCAGAGAGGTACTCCTGTTTGTGCTTTTGTAGTGATCTTCTGTGGGATCCGTGGACAGGATCCCAGAGTGGCACTGGGGAGTGTGCTCGCAGCTATGTCATCCTGTATCCCAGAGCACACAAGTCCAACTGGGCAACATATTCGATGATGGTTCTCACCAGGAGACCTATTCAAGCTGTCCAGAGCAGGGACACTTGTGCGGTGCTGCCCCCAAAGAGTGGTTGTTGCCCTTGCTCTTCAAGAACAATTTTCATCCTTTCAAATTTAACATTGTTTGGCTCATCAGTCCTCTTCATGCATCAGTCATGATGCAACCTTCTGAGACTGCCAGTGCTTAGCCTGCTACTGGAGAAACTTTCAACCCTTTCATGGCACAGGATAATTTGCACCTGGCTGGATCTTCTGGAATTATGCACCTCACCATTGCAAAAGAGATAAAGACCAATAGAAAAGGATGAAAAAAATTAAGGTTGTCCATGAAGGGATCAGAAAGGGTGGATGGACAGCAACTGACATAGGGAAGTTAAATAAGGATTCCAAGCTAGGATTAGAGAAGATGGAGGAAGAAGGATTGCTAGACATTCAAAGAGTCAGGGGCTGACAGTTGATGATAAATATGGCAGCAGATATACAGCATTTCATTCATTTTATAGCACCTGAAGGACCTCAGGTTGTGGCAGAAACACTTGATGGTTTATGTGCTTTTTGATGTTCATGCATGTGGGGTAGAACTTTGTGACAGGGCAGGCCACTCTTTGGATAGGACCTTAGATCCTCTTCAGGGGCAGGCATGCCTTTCATTTACGCTTAGAGCACAACTTCCGGTATAGTTTTCTCCTAAAGGAGAAAACCAAGCAGCTCCGCCTACAAAACTGACATGCACGAAGTGGAAATACTCATTGGATTTGTTTCAAAACTGTTTTACTGCTCTAAACTGAAACGCTAATGCAGATTGGGCCAGTGAGTCCCTAAACTGCCTTTTCATGCTGTTGATGTGGATCTCTGCTCCTCTTTCCCCCCTGTTTTTTTTTCTAATTCTCCTGCACAGTCTTCAATGCATAATCCTTTTCCCAACTATTTTTCTAGTCTCCCAGTATCCCTGTCTGCTCTTCTTGGCACACTAGCTCTTCCTCCCCCTTGTCATCCATCTTCTGTTTCTTCCGATTTCTTAGCTTTGTCTTCTAGAGCAACAAACCCATTCTGGAAGTTTTTATTATTTTTTATTACTTCCTCAATGCCTGTGTCTTCTTCCTCATGATGGTGTTCAGCCATGCTCATCCAGTACTCTTCTTTGCTGAACCATCTTCCTCCCTTCATCCTTGTCCTCAGATCTTGTCTGAATTCCATCGTGATCTCCAGCTGCATCTCTAGCACTTGGGCACTTTTTTCCCTGTGGGTTCTCTCAGGCAACACTTCATACATAAATAGCTCCTATCAAGTACCCCCTTGATGGTAAAGTACATCCTGCAGCTTCTGCATTTAACCATCTGCAATTACTTGGTCTCATCTGCTGCTACCTTAGCTGACATTATCTTTTCTTCCCTATCTCTATCTTCTAAAGAAAAGAACGAATATCAAAGTCTCTTTACTGCCCTTTGTTTAAGGAGTTCCTATGTTCAATGTGTGCTTGCTGTTTTAAACATTTGTGTAGGACAGCCTGGCTCCCTCATTTAGACCCAACAATTAACTGCTTGCTTGGTGTGTTCAAACGGTGTGGTTTTTTGTTTTTTTTTTTTAATCTTTTACCTGTAAGGTCTTGTTTCTGCTTGCAACACGGAACCCTCGGAGCGCTCTGCAGACTAGATCCACAGTATGTATCCTGCACTCTGCAGCAGAACAAGCCATGAGGACAGTTCTTTTTTCACCACAGACAAGTCCAGTGCAGACTTTCTTGTTGACACTTTTGCATTTGATATGTTTATTAGACGCTTGTGTGGTTGTAATACTGGTTGAATGAGCTGCCTCACTGCAAAGTTGTGGAGAAGGGAGAAGCTATTTTGTATTGCTGGACCTGCTTCTTTTCTCGTAAGTAAATATTTAAGTAACATCACAGTCAAAAAAGTTATAACCTTGAAGAGAATTCTGTTCATGTGGCCAACAATGGATGTTTTCACATTGAATTCAGTAACAAAAAACTTAAAAAAATATTTTTTTTGCCTAGATGTCATCATGTCTGTCAGATTTGCATTGGGAAAAGGCTTGTCTTTTTATTCCCTAGATGCTGATTTTTAGGTGACATAAATTGTCTACATAAACACATCTGCTAATATTAGCAGGTTTTACTACCTTAAAAATATGTCAAATTTCCTAAGAACACATTCTTAAGTTCTTTCAAACCACCCTTTAAGTATTTAAGTTTGATAAATTGGGTTAGTGGTTTAAAATTCATGTTTTGTGATATGGGAATACAGCTCCTTCAGAAAAATGAGAAAATTAAGTCTTCTCTTTGGAGACTTCATTAGTTATAACATGGCTGTGATGATATTCACCCTTCAATAATGCATATAATTTATTTCAACATGACTGTGATGGCTGAGATATCCAAACTGACAATTCATAATGCATCAACTTAATTAGCACTTCAGTCTTCTTTGTGAAAATGAACAATTCAGATGAGTCTTGGAACAATAAGGTGATTCTAATTCAGACTTCATGACCCGAAAGAAACCAGAAGAATGCCGAATTATTTCAGTAAAGCCAGCAAAATTATATTAAAAAGCTTTAGCTTTAAAGCAATCAGGAGTCATAGAACCACAGAATCACAGCTTAGGTGAGGTTGGAGACATCAAGAGGTCTCCAGTCCAACATCTTACTTACAGTGTCAGCTAGGAGATCAAACCAGGTTGCTTGGGCCTTTCTTCAGTTGAGTCTTGAAAATCTGCAAGGATGGAGACTATACAACATCTCTGGGCAACCTGCTCCAATGTTTGACTGTCCTCATGGTGAAAAAGTTTTTCTTATATCCTGTCAGAAACTCTCTTGTTTCAATTTATGTTTATCGTCTCTTTCCTCCTACCATCTTGGTGGCTCACTGCCGAACTTGCTTCAGTTCATTGACACCTTTTCTTTTTGTTGGGAACCTGAAACTGTGGGCAGTATTCCAGATGTGATCTAACAAATGCCAAATAGAGAGTGATAATCACTTCCCTGGACCTTCTGTCTGTGCTTAGTACAGCCCAGGATACTGTTGGCTGTCTTGGCTGCCTGAGCATGCTGCTGGCTCATGTTCAGCTTGCTGTCTGTCAAGACCCCCAGGTGCAGGACTTTGCATAGTATCGGCAAATGTCATAATGTTCCTGTCAGCCTGTTCCTCCAGCCTGTCTAGGTCCCTCTGAATGACAGACCTGCCCTTGAGTCTGTTCCTCCCCATTTGGTGTCACGTGCAAGTTTGATGGGAGTGCACTCCATCACCTCCTCCAGGTCATTGATAGAGATGTTGAACAGGACAGGTCCTGGTACAGAGCCATGCAGTAGTGTAGTTACAGGCATCCAGGTAGCATATGACCCATTAACTGCTAACCTCTGAGCCTGACCATCCAAGCAGTTTTTTGCCCATTTAACTGCCCTCTCATCCAGGCTATAAAGTTCTAACTTGGTTACTAGAGACAGTGTGGAAAACCTTAATAATGAAAAGTTACACTTAAAATAATGTCATGGGATGAACAGTCAGCCTTCTTTTCTCTCTACCTTAGGGCTAGGTTCAGTCAGCGCACTGAATGTGAGAATGTGCGAATGTGCAGGCAGGAGCTGCTTCCCAGTGGGGATCTGCAGTTGGGATGCTTTCTTTAGATGTAGATGCCAGTTCACTCCTTTTTTTCCCTCCCCCATCCAAGAACTGATTAGGGCTAACACCCTTTAAAATGTTGAGAATTCCTCTATTTATGTATCATTACTGCATTGTAAAGGATCCAGGCTTTTTACTGTCCTCTTCTTGTAAAGATTTGTGGCTGCAGGATTGCAATACAGCATCATATCACCCATTTGGGCGTGGTGATGGTGATAAAGGTGCACTCCTGGTCTGATGTTGAGGCAGGACTTCCGTGCAGAGAAGAATCCAAGAATCAAAGGTGAGCCTTCATGCATCTAACCTGGGGGCAATAAAACTGAGTCCTGGATTTTAGTTTGTGCACATTTTCTGTTTTACCCTTTTGGACACTCCATACAAACTGTAGGAATTACCTAGGATTCTGGAATAGCCAAGTAGGTGACCTCACTACTAAATCTTGCACACAGCTGCATATTCCCATAGTAAGAATACAGAGTATGCCAGTCTAGAAAGTCTACAAACAGTCTACAAACTAAAAAAGTATGTGTTTAGATTTCCCCAGGAAAAAAAAGGGGGAAATTGAACTGGTTTTCCTATTTCTCTTCCCCATAAAACTACATAGTTATTCCTGAACTGCCTACCGAAAATGGCTTTGGGCCCAAACTATCCCCTGTGATCCACACCAAGACAGTCTCAAAGATAGTGTTAGTTGACATGGGTCAAAATCATACTAGGATTAGGATACCTTCAAGCAGGTAAGAGGAAGGGTGGTTGCAAACCAGTGCTTGCACCATACCCTGATGCTATTATAATTACAAATACGGATATAGTCACAGTGGATTCTGACAGTTGTGTCAAAAAAAACCCCAAACCCTAAATTCCAACTGGATCCTGATTTGGGTATCTAAATCCTTTTCTGACACTTCCCTTATTTTCCAGTTCTTTTTCCCCAATATGAGTAGCAGTGGAGATGGAGAGTGTGTGCTTGTAAACAATTCCAGAATCAAAATCAGAGGAAGTTTTCCAGCTGACCTAGATGAACTTGGATGAGGACCTTGCTCATGGCTTACTTTTCCTACAGCTTCAGTGTTTTTTTTCCTGTTAGTGTATCTTTATGAACTTAAGCATGGAAATGTGTTTACATATAACTGCAAATGAGAGATATATTTCTAAATTGCCAGTTTTCATTGATGAAACAAAAGATGACAAGACTGAATATGACAATCCTTACTGGTAAGAGATGATTAGATAAGGAGAGCATATGGACCAACTCCCACAGAATAAAAGCCTCTGCCAGACAGGACTCTGGAAACCATGAAATCTGACAAATATTCACCTATCTTTGTAAATGTATCATGTTTGTTTATTATTTGTTATTTGGGTTTACAACTATATGTCTTTCCATCAGTGTTATAGGTTATAGATACACATAACTTAAAGGATATGCATAGTGGCTAAAATACAATTACGTGAAGATGGATGAAAGATGTGAAGTGGTAGGTCTTAAGCTAAAACAAAAATTGTTTCACAATAGTTTTGTGTGCTTGCAAAGCCAAATATATTATCATTACAAAATTCCATAAAACATTGTCAGTAAAAATAATGCACACAGAACATTAGGACAGCAGCACAGCAGATTGTCTTTCTGTATTTCATCATTCCTAAATGATGTTGGATTAAATAATTGCTAGTAATTGTTATAGCTTCTGTTTTTGTGGACACAACTGGCAATTTAATGTTGCTGCAATTAAAGATTTTTAAGCTTAGAACCGTGATACTGTTTAAAACTTTGCAGCTGTTATGCTGCATCATAATTGGGCTTCCTTCTACCTGCCTGCCCCTCACCTTTTAAAAAATTCACAAGTACCTCATGCCAGGAAGAGCAATATTTTTCTTTCTTTAATTTAATAGCAGAATGAAAGACATTTCATTGATTCTCTCTATATTCTTGTGGTATTAGACATTCCTTAATGCCTGATCACTGAGAATTTTTTAACATTAAATAAAATCTGCCTGTATATGCTAGCTAGTTGCAAACATTGCATTATTCACCTGGTTTATTTTAGCCTAGGTACTGTGCATAACCTCTGGGCTTCTAAAGCATCCATAGAACTGAAGAACTTAGTAACTGCCTGCCACCTCTGAAGACAGAAAATTATTTCCCATTTATTTTAGAACTGTGTAAGACTTCATAGTGTAATCCTTCTCAGTCCATTTGAGTCCTTTGCTTGCTCACTCCTCTTCATGGTTGCAGGTATTTCACCATGAGGACAGAATTCAAATGCTTTCAACCCTTAGGAACTGGCACAAAATCACTGAATATCATGACACATTTGTGTCATTGGAAATAAAAAAAAAAAATCAGATACTTTAAAGAAGCAGTCTTGTAAATTAGGAGTAAACCTGCCACATGTGTATGTACTAGATTATACTAAGCACAGTGGAGTTAGTTAATTGCATTCAATTTAGTGATTTTGAGAGGTGGAAACTTGATATTCTGGTAGACTTCTAGTGTCATTTATAAGCTGCTACTGCTGCTATGGGACAATCTTACAGTCGTATTCATCTGTCATTCATCAAAGGACAACAAAGATGAACAAAAGATGATGTCATGGCTGTGCATTCAGCCATCACAAAGCTGCTCTGCTACAGTTGTCATTGCAATATGGGATAGAAAGAAAATGTCCACCACCACTTGAAGGCTAAACGCCTGCTCCTGACAGGGGCTTGCACAGCAGTGCAGTCTCCTCCCCCAACATGTGAGATGGAGCTGAGCATGATGCTGATCAGGAATGCCAGAGCCCCATCAGTTGTCTGAGCCACGTGTCCCTATAGACTGATGCTTTTATGGGATGCTCCATAACCATAGTGATACATACACATCCTCTTACTATTTACCTTTTTGTTATTAAACTTTTAGAGCTGATACACTTTAAAATTCTAAGTTTGTTTCTTCTTAGGGTTGGTCAACGTTATCCCAATACATTATTGTAAGGATATCCCTTTTCACTATCAGACCCTTTGTATAACAGACTGAATATTTCAGTAATTTTGTGAGATGTTTGCTAATGCAGTTGCTTATTCTTCTCCTAGTGCATTTGTCTCATATCAGGTTTTGGGATCTGCTTTTCATTAACCAAGAATTCTCCCAGGTTTTAAGAAAAGTGTATGCTCATCCCCTTGTGTACTGAGCCAGTCACTTAACCACATAAAGACACTTCTCATGTAATATCAGAACTGCTTACCAAAGAACTGAAAATATGTAGTGTGTGAAGCTGAATGTAAAACTACAATGGAAACAGAAGTTGTGAACAGAACCACATTAAATGTTCAGGGAATGCAGGAGAAGAGTTACTCAGCCATTTCATTTGGCTACTTACCCTGTCTGAATCAAAAATGCTGATGGAGGAGGGCTGTTGTGTTGCCCCGTTAGCTTCAATCCCATTTTCCAGGTGTAATTCTGCATCTGGTTATAATACTGCAATGGCCTCTCCTGTCATGTCTTAGTGAAGGGACACAAATGGCAATTTGTTCTTTAGGAAGGTGGCTCAACTGGTATTGTAAACAAAAGGCCAAAAGCAAATGACTTTCAGGACTCAGCCACAATGGTGACAGTGTTGAAATGGATTATATGAAGTGTTCCTCTGACATGCAGTTACAAGGCAATAGCATGGTTAAACAGAACCAGCTGTGTTCCCATCCATTACTCAGCAGAAGGTAGTGTAAGACCTAAATGGCTGAAGCAGCCACCTTTTGTAGAGAAGCATAAGTGGTTGGAAGTCTTGTTTGGAGAGGAGAAAGCTGTGGGGATATGCTCATGGTTTACAAAGTCATGAAGGTGGTTAATAAGATGAATGCATACCAAACTTCTACTTACCAAGTACAATCTTTCTACTCCCTCAAGACTAGAAATAGGGAGCAGTATTTAAAAACAGATAAAAGCAAGTAGTGAACTGGTGGAAGTTCACTGTTACTACAGGAGGCCATAAGGAGCAGACAGTATTGGCAGGTTTTCAAAAAGGGATTGGATAAATTAATAGATAACAGGTTGATAAACAGATACTGTAGGGAATAGACAGACAAGGATGAGGAGATCTGCTCTAAACTTCCTTACTCCAACAGCTGTGGGCACTGGATGGAAGGGAGAAAGAAATGAGGAACAGACCGCAGAGCTGAGCTAGATGGACCATCATTGTGACCCCATAGGCCATTTCTTGTGGTCTAATGTCTACTTCCAGTGTGACATTACTTTTAGGTTTTTGCCTAGGTCATGAAGATTCTTCCTTCATGGCATCTATGAGTGATGAACCCTCCTATCCAGCCACAAAGCAATACCTCTTATGTAGTCTGTCACCAATTTTTCAGATACTAAGTCATCATCTCTTCTGTCATGCCCAAATACACCCCTCTTCCTATTGCTGCAGAATAGTAAATGATTTTCCATAAAGGCACCAGGGTACCTATTTGAGTGCTCTCTAAATGTACAGCTGCAGTGCTTTTTCTGACATGCAGTAAGATCTTCCCTGTGGAATGCTAAGCAGGTTACCTCTCATCCTACCACTGGTGGACAACAGAAAACTAACCTCTTCTGTGTTTTTTAAAATGCTGCTGAATCTTTCCTTTCCTAGATCTAGACATCTGATTCTTTCACTATGTCTCATGAGACAGCTTTCTAAAAGTCAGGTTTTATGTTGCTCTCCTCTGAACATTAATTTGTCCCCATCTTTAGTAAAAATCTTTGCTCAAAAGGGGACAACGTACTCCATGCATAACCTCACACACGGGTGAGAAGAGAGTTTCTAATGAAAAAAGTGAGATAATACCAAGCTCTGGAGAGAGCCCTGCAACATTGACAGGAAACCGTTTGCACTAAATCCTTGAATCTTATTTTTCAGCTAGGTCTGCATCCATCTTACAGTGCTGTCATCTAGACCATGTTTCCCGGCTTTGTCTGTGAGAATGTTGTGGGGGACTGTGTTAGAAAAGTCATGTTCAAGTCAACCTATGTAACACCAACAGCAGCCTCAACTACTAGATAACCTGGTATGAAATCAGTCTGGCTTGATACTATTTCTTCTTGACATACATGGATCGTTTCTTATCAGTGTGTTATTTGCTAGGTAGTTATAAATTGTTTGTCCACTGTCACACTCCAGTATAATTTTGGATATTGAAGTTAGGCTGAGTTGTTTAATTTCTCCAATGTCATCTCATTTCCTTTTTTTATGAATGGGTCTTCCATCACCTTCAGGGGCATCAGCCCTGCCCCTGTATCCCCCTCTGGGAGTTCAGCCTCCTCAGGCTCACAGTCTGTTTTCCTTCGTTTTTGGGGCTCTTCTAGCCTGCACTGTGCTAACAGTCTCATCTCTCAGGCATTATCAGTTAGTCAGTGTCTCTTCCTAGTTCTAAATAATCGTGGTGTATTTCACTAATGCACCAACCACTCATTAAGTGTTGGGGAAAAAACCTTCTTACTGTTTCCTGGACTGTCTCACATCCTTGGGAGTAGCCCCTGGTGAATAACTACTTTGCTGTTGCCCTACAAATCCACTTTTTCTGTGATTTTTTTATTGACCTCAGCAGTGGTCAGGCTGTTGAGACCGCTGGCTATTAGAGTGGAGATATTCTTCCTTTTACTCCATGGTCCCTCTGTGTTGAACTGTTTCTCTTGTCGCATACTTAAGTCTACTTGCACGGACATATTTTCCTTTGCATATTTTTACTTTGCTAAACACAAGGGGTTACTGATCTGTGACAAGGTCTCCCGGATATTGTAATAGCACAATAACAAAGTACGAGTTGAGGCATAAGTCTACAAGGTAAAAGAAAAATACGATTGTGGTAACTTCCTTAGTATATTAAGTATCATAGTTTCATAGTAAAAGAAAGAACAAAACACAAATAAAATGTGAATTCAAAACAGAAGATTTTTTTTAATTACTTCAGTGTGTGCTGAAAATACACTGCTAACCATAATACATCTCTCTTTCTTGAAAAAATGTAGTTTGAGTTCCTTCACAGTTCTTCTAGATTCCAATAATACCTAGTTGATCTGGATAAATGAGACTATTCTCCTAGCATAAGACTTCAGATCTGTAAATCAGTTAAATCAGTCATGACATGACATTTCAAAGCTTCTATATAATTTTTAAAAAATCACCTCCTGGAAATATTAAAATATCTCACTAAAATATACTAATTTAGTAATATTCCTGGGAAAAAAATGTTTTCTTACAATTTGTCCTTCGTATGGCATTTCTGTTTAATCTCATTCCCTATCTGTACTTTTGCTTTCAAGAATTATTGTGACAGTCATTAAAGTAAACACTCCTTCTAAAATCTATCAATCACTGTAGACATTTTTTCTATGTTTTTATGGCAGTTCTTACTGCTAGAAACACAAACTTTTCCATTCTTTGCTAAATGTTACAGATGGCATAAAAACACTGTGCTCCACCATTCTAAGTGAAACAGTTTTTCTCACTTTTTTAAAAAAGCACAAATCCATCTCCCAGAAAAATGGAAAATAAATGATAGTTCTGTATCTTTTAAAGTGTTGCAAACATCAGAATACCTTATTAATAAGATGTTTCCAACACAGCTGTGTCTCCTCTAACAGTCCGTCATCTATAGAATGAAGTTTCAATTATATACTATTGCAGGTTACTCTAAATTCATTTATTTTCAGTTAAAAGCAAAGCAAACAGAACTGAAACTATGATGGTAGCTTGAACAATTTCTGTTCTGCTGTGGAACAGTGTTTTCTCTTTCTTAAGTGTCCCTTCTGCTGTTTTTCAAAACTAATCTTCTGTTAAAAAGTAAAACTGCTCATTTATTCCTCAAGATTTTTTTTATTCCCTAACAAGTTCTTTTAAAGGTTTAAAAACATTTAATAAAACTGTTCTGGTTTGGTTTAAAAAAGATTATTATTCATGTGATCCTAAGAAACAGTTGGATGAAATGTCTTTGTAGGACTGTCTTAAACATTTTTGATGAACCAATTCTCTGTTAAGAAAATTTTACTTCATTGGGATCAAAATATTCATGGAAAGGTATTCTCTTGATAGACTTAATTGGGAATTGCCAAACATGCCCAAGGTTTCATTCACTCTCATTCTGTAAGTTTGTGTGGGTGTGTGGACAATGGCTAATTTGGAGTGGCCGATCCGCAACAAACTTCATGATTATCCTTTGTGAAATATGACCTCCCTCTTTATGGAAATTGTGAAGAATGTTATTTGTGTAATTAAAAAATACTCAGCTGGAAATATCCACGATCACTTGAATTTACTACCCGTCTCAAGAGATTTACATTTCAAAAGCAGATATATTCCAAAAGTTTTTGCTTTGCTTCTTTAATTTTTATCTGAGAAATATGTTCTTCTTTTCCTGGGAATAGAGAAGCACGGATTAGCGTTTTAAAATTGCTATGTGTAGAGCAACTACAAATAGCATGCAAATTTCCTTCAGAATGAAAGTGGTATTGTTGACAACCAATTTGAATGCACTGTCATGGCAGTACTAAGAAGGCTTCTTTCAATCTCCACAACAAATTAAAGAGGAAAAAAATAAAGTGCCTATGACTCAGTAGCGGGGGGAATTTTTCAAAATTGCTTAAGGCAGTTCGTTGCAGGTTTTAGGACAGTGCTTTAGTCAGGACTTCCATTTTCAATCAAATATGTGTTTCTGAGTTCTACATACATGACTGATACTAGTCAGCTGCCTACATTTGTTGTCCAACAACTGCGTCACTCCAAATCATAAGTACCTTTTTAAAAACCCTGATCTGAGTTTTAATTCTTTTCACGGAAAGACTCTGGGATTTTCACTTCTGCTTCTGCAGGGGTACCTGCCAGAAGATAGCACTTCTTATTCCCTGTCAGTGTTCCATGGCAGGCATCAAGAATGGCTGAAATGAGTCATTCACCAGTGTGACTACCAGAAACAGCAGTGAAAATTAACAGCTCTGGATATGCTTGCATTCCTGTTGTGCCATACCTTGTCCGTTAGCTCCTCTGCCTCACTGCAGGTTTCCTGGTGAAATGCTAGTCTAGTCTGATGCTTCATTTATGTTGTCTTTCCAGCAGAGGTGTTGAAATACAGGATTTAAGAAAATTCTGTGGCCTGTGCTGAAGCGCAAAACACGCTTCTGAAGGATGGGGCTTTTGGTAAAAGTAAAGACTGGAAATGTGGAAAGACTTTCTGCTGTAACAGGCCAGACAGAGGTAATGGAAACTGAGTTGTGCCTGTGTCTCCCTTAGTGAACCATTCTTTTCAGTCTTTCTTCCGAGACAATCATCAGCAGTGATGAAACTGTTAGGAAATGAGAGCTACATCCCCAGGCCAGCTGAAGAGGGCACCAGACACAGGATTCAAGGTAGATCTTCATCCAGGCTCTTTGTATTCCCCGTTATAGAGGGATGAGATCTGGGGTCAAGTTTGCAGAACATTTCAACTAGACAGTGATATCTAGTATCCCTTCCCCATCCCCTGAAATACAGGCCAGTCATTTTCAAATTCTTTCCTGTCAGTGTACTAAAACCTGTGTTATGTGCAGCCATATGTGATTTTATCCTAAATGTTGGCACACAAAAAATCAGATTATGTAATTCACACTCCTTAGAAAATAAGGCTTGAAAAATGTTTGATGTTGACTTGAGAATAAAGAAGAAATCATCACAACAGCACTAACCCATTGTTGCAGAATGATGAAAGCTTTTTTCCCTGGTTTCTTTTTTTTTTCTTTTTTTGGGAGAGTCATGGCTTATTAGCATTAAGCAAATGGTGAAGGAAAAAAATATGCTTTTAAAACAAAAGGTCAAAATCTTGCATTTACACTTTTTTTTCAACTCAAACTAGACAACATCATTAACTCAGTTTTGCATGTAGTTTCAGTGAACCAAAAGTCATATTTCTGGTGAACTTGTGTTTTGTGATGAATTTTGTGCAATTTTGGTAAACTTATTTTCAGATAAAATTGACTTTCTTTTCTCCACCTATGTCCTTTGGTCAACAAAACTCGATACTCATCACAAGAGAAGTCAATCAGAGTGCTTTCTGCTCATAATTAAAGAAGAAATTCCAGATCAATGTTCCATTTCAGAAAGGTAAACGAATCATTATATTTTGTTTTAGCAGTGTCTTTGACCAGTCCACTCAGCAGTATTCCTCTGTTTTCCCAGATGTCACACTGTTGAACACAATTCTGGTCTCAGCTTACCAGGCTAAAATCAAAAGTTTAAAATTCTCTTTAATTTTTTCCATGGTCTTCTATTGAAAAAAGAAAACATGTTTTGGAAGTCCTTTGGATTGCTTGGAGGACAATGACAAGGCCCTAGTGCCTCCAGTAATCTGTCATAACAATTCCAACACGGTCATCTTCTTCCTAAGAAGCAGGAAAATTTGAAAAAATTATATGATTTTAATAGGAAGGTATTGCTGAATACATGAAAAGCAAGTGTATGGGCCAAGTTTGTTGTTCTCTTTGACTGTATGAACAATGACAGACAGCCCATTGCCAGAGCTGTCATGCAGCCATGTGTGCCACAGCTGACCCTGTCCCATGTGGGCATTCCTCCCTTCCCACCCCAGGACTGTGGGTGAACTGGTGCCCGTGGAGGTTCAAGTCTTGCAAGCGCAGCATGTCAATGAAGCAGGCTGAGGAGGTCATTTGGCTAAAAAGAGCTAGGAGCAGGCAGTGGGGTAATCATCTGTGCTCCTCCTAATTCTCCACATGATGAAAATTACAGCTTTTTCTTTCAGAATTTAGTCACCCTTCCGATTTGCAAGGTGACCACAAGTAGAAGATAGTAAACCCATTTCCTTCACCTTCGTCCCTTCTTCCATGTGGATTCTCACTTATATCATTTAGTATCAATATTTGCTTCAGATTAAGTCAGTTTGAAGTTTGTAATGGACTTCATAGCTCTCTTTGTGGTTCAAGTGCTCTCAGCCACGACAGAATCATGCAAATCTGCGCAAGTGCTTTGTCAACAACCATTCATTAGCCATTTCTAAATTTATCGTTTATTACAGTGCTGTGGGCACTGAGTATATCAAACTTCTAAGAAAACTGGTATCAGGAGTCTAGTTAAAAGGAAGTTTTCTTCATCAGTTAGCTTTAGCACTAATAAAAGGAAATACTTGTTTCTAGGCATATCCAAGCTAAAGTGACCTGAAATCTGTCTATTGCCTTTCTAACATATATTCCTTTGCATATACATATGTATTTGCACATACAAGTCCCTCAGTCAGGCCTCTGTACACAACTTTACCATTTCGTAATAGAAATAAAAAGAAAGCAATATGAAAACAGAAATAAAAAAATATCCTATAGCATGTGGCATTCACTGAACACTGTTCCTAGTTCACTGTCTGTCTCAGTAATCAACTCTCCATGAAATCTTGACAAAACATCTAAGGCCAAGTGGTGTGTAGAAGACCAAAATATTGCCTTTAATAGGCTGATAAAAGGAAAAAATACAAAAATAAGTGGGTTATTTCCTTGGAAGGAGGAGGACTAGCTACTACAGTATAATTGAATTGCTCTACAAACTGAAACCCAGATATTATCTCTCCATAATATGGGGATATGAAAAACCTGGATCAAGATCTATACTTGTATCCTGTGCCTACAGCTTTTTTTTTTACTTTAATTTAAGTGCAAATTTAAAAATGCAAATATTTATTTTGAGACCTAACACATGGAAGAGAAAGGTGAAATGCCCATCCAATGCCATGATTCATATTTGAAAGAAAATTACAGCTGAAGTGTTTAATTTCAGCAGAAACCTGCTACACTTTGAGCATCAAATTCTGACCTTTTATTAATGCTCATATGCTAGTTTTTGAAAAGAATTCGTTTTTATCTGGGGCCATTTAGCTATTTTCCATAGATGTTATGTTGTAAACTGCTTATAAGGACTAGAGAGAGGCATTTTGAGAAGAACTGTTCTCTGCCCGAGCACACTTGCATTCCCAAAGCTTCAGTTAGCATCTTCACAGACTAACCATTGCTTAGTGCACAAAGTACTTCTACCTAGCAAATAAGGGTTTGTGGTGACATGAAACTGTGGAAACAAAATGGTTGCCAGTATTCTTCTGAGGAAGTGATTAAGGATCAATATGAAAGGACTGTCTTGAAGCTGTGCATGCTGCCAGTTCTTAATACTAGTTGATCTTGAGTTTCTACCTAACATGGAGAAATCCCGCCTTGAATTTCAAAGCTCTGATAGGGATTCAGGACTATTGAGAGACAGCACAGAAGTCTGATTCATGATCCTGAATTGCCACTGGTTTAAAAGTTGGCTTAGGTTAGACAAATATGAACAATATGCACGTCTCCTTGTTAGGATGCGCAGGTATATGTAACTATGAGACGGCATGCATGCAGAAAGCAGTGATAAAGAGTGACAGCTGAACAGAACCTGAGTGCTGTATGTGGTTGTTAAATATTTCCTATTTCTAAATTAAGCCATCTGTCATTTCCCCTACTTATCTATTAATTGGTGCTTATAAGCACTCATGCTGCATGTTCAAGGAAAGATCTCCAGAGTCAATGTGACAAGAACCTGAAGTACACGGCAAACAATGCTGAGTTCAGAAATACAGAGTGATGGCCCTATTCATGGTCAGCAGTCCTATTAAATTCAGCTCCTGTTGGTTTCAATTTAGGAAAGCATGAAAATGAAGGCCTAAATCTGTGTCCCTTAAATTATCTCTGGCTTTGCTTATTGCAATGAGACTTCAATGCATGCTTAGATTTACATATGCATTTATATCTTCTTCTGAATAAGGTTTTCCTGAAAGGCACTATTAGTCAGAGTATGCAGAAACTGGCTTTGTGATACCAGAATCCATAATCCTGATCCATCCTTTCCTGTAAATTATGCTGATTTATAAAAGACTTAATCCTAGAATGAGGGTTGTCTGCATGTGTGTTTCTTTGTAGCCAGTGAACTGTGAATTAGCAAGATTAAGAAAAAGAGTTGAGCTCCTCTTTTGTCTGCGAGGGTGGTTTGGCTGCTGGAACATGCAAATGGCTTTACAGATCTGCTTTTACATTAATCAGTGTTTAGTCAACAAGGGGCTATATCTTTACTCAAGGCTGTTGTCACACTGTGAAGAAATGTCTACTTCCCCAAACTAATATTCCATCTGTGGCACAGCTGCTTTAAATCAGTTACACATGGGTAGATGCTAGCCTCAAAGGGAGTATTCTTACTAGGCATGAAACCTGGGGCCTGCTGCCACTAATTGCAGGCTTTCACTGACTTCACTGGATATTGGAAAATGACCATACATGCAAAAAGGCTAAGCTCTAGGACTGTAGGACAGTCTGTCTTTTTGCAGCTTTCATAGTTTCTTGGTCTGATAAATAAAGGTGGGGGGATTGATGATGTGTGGTTTCTTCTGCTGCACTCAGAAGTAAGATTGGTGGGGCTGTACCTACAGCGGTGATTTCATTTGAACAGTCAGGCAGTTTTAAAGCAACTCCTTCCCCTTCACTGCTCATGCCCTGTTGTCCTCTCTGGTTTGGTTCTGAGATGTAGTTTTGGTGTGCACAAACAACGCATCCTGCACACTGGAGCTGTGTTCCAGTGCTTGTGGGAACATTAGGGCCTGACCTCATGAGCCTCTATACCCACAAGGTCCCCAAGGGCATACCTAATGTGCATGTGTCCAAAAACAATTCTTAACCATCAACAGCTCCCAAGACATCCTGACACACTTTTTGTCCTCCATGACAGGATAAAGAGCACATATGCCTTTCTGTTAGCCCTTGACATCAAGCCCTCAGTCCTTTGAGACTCTGCTGCTCCAGCCTCCTCCATCCATCCTTCTCGTTTGAAATCCTCACCCTTTACCTTCTATGCTGAGCCACATGCTGAACCCCTTATTTCTTTTACCGTCTTTTAAAATTATCCCTCTTTTCCTGCTCCTCTTTCTTGCACTGGTGATATCTATGGCCCTTCCAGTGTCTCAGGAAACTAATACAGTGTAACCCAGGTCCTCAGGGAAATGGTGCATCTCATAAATTTGTGAAGTAAGAGAGCTAGAAGTGTCTCCAGAAACAGTAAAACTCTGTGGCAATATTGGAAGGTTGCTCCTCCTGAGCACCAGGAGATAAAATAGAATCGGTGGGCAGTGCAGCATTGCAGTCAAGAAAATGAAGGCTGCATTCTTGAAGATGCAACTTTGCACCATACTTTTGGGCTGAAACAGCAGACATGCCTGTTATGGAGAGACTGAAGATACCTTTGGATGGGAGCATAGCACGAAGCCTCCCACTCATTTGTATGCCTGGGCGCCAGGACCACCATGCAGGGCAGTCTGGAGGAGAGCATGCTCTCCAGTGCCACTCCAGTGTGCCTTCTCTTCCTGGCTCTGTCTCAGTACAGCTACAGGGTACATCTAGGGATACCTCTTTGGCCTGCTCCCACCACAGCCACCTTCAACAATCCCATGAGCCAGAGTCCAAACCAGGTAAGTGAATTACTGTTTTATGCACGTCTTTGGGTTTGAAGGACAGGCAGTGCACGAGGCTTCTAGTGGAGTCTGGGGTTTGGGCTCAGAGCTGTGGTGAAAAAGCTGTTTGTAATTTGTCTGCTTAACAGGGTTGCTGTGCTTTTTTACAGCATAAAAATACACATTTAGTACCATAAAATTCCCCCAGGGCTGTGAGCTGTCAGAGAAATGTTAATGTAACTGTATTAGAAACTGCCTGCTCTCGATGGCTGCCCAGCTCAGCCCTGGCACCTGCAGTATCTTGTGAGAATATAACTCCCCCACCTTTCCAGACAAAGATCCTGTCTTGTGGCTCCTTCCCTCTCCTGGCACAACAGGTTAAGGGCTGATGACATGACACTACGTGGGGTAAAACTGCAGACCTCGTCCTGTCCCACAAACACCCAGAGAAATGAGCAGTTTCGGAGTGTTTCTTCTGTTTCAGAGTGCTGAGCAGATGGAGGGGCACAAAGAGCACTCTGTTGTGGTAATGGCCTTTCCTCTCCCCAGAAGCACATACTGTCGGAAAGTGCCAGGGTCACCTGCCTTTTGTCTGTGGCTGAGTGTGGGCAGAAATGGTGCAGTCCTGCTCCTGAGGCTTCCTCACCCTTTCCCATGCCTCCAGGGATCTTGCCTGGCACTGGATAGTCATGGCAGTGGGGCTGGGGTTTCATAGGAAGACACTTCTCCTCTTCCCCCCACAGAGAGCGGGGGGATGAAGGCAAACTGTTACATGGGCAGGAGTACCCACCAAGTTGTCCAGCTGGTTGCGTGGTGGCCATGGAGGGCCATCGCCATGTTGCGCACAGTCTGTGTAGCACAGTAGCTCAGCTGTTCCTCAGTTTGGACAGGCAGTCAAGGGTGGGAGCAGTGTCATGGCAAACACCTACAGGGACATCTCTGTTGTGCTCAGGCCTCATCGGCTGCCCCAGGGCTCTTGGAGCAGCAGAAGGCTCTTGGCCCATTCTCCATTCAGTGCATGCTAAATATCAACATGAAGGAGTGATATCCCTCTAGGAGCCTCCTTCCACTCTCAGTGCTCAGCATGAACTTTTTACCCTGCTGTTCGCTACCGCCCCAATGCCTGAGGCCTCCCCTTCCCTCCTCACTTGCTGCCGAGGACAGCAGCTCACAGGATACGCAGTCTCCTGGGACACAGCAGGCTGCCAGTAGCCTGCCTATTACCCCCTCCTGCTGTGGGGGCTGAGGGGGAGAGGGTGACCCTGCTCAGAGCCCAACTCCGTCTGCCCCTCACGTGAGTTGGCCATGGCAGAAACAACAGACCTCACTCTGCCCGAACTGAGTCCTTGAAAGCCTGGGGACTGTCCAGCAATGGCTGCAAACAGTAGAGAGATGCTGTGTAGTCTCTCGGACATTCAAGGACAGACAGGCTTGCTTTTCTCTCCTCTGCAGGTCCCTCTAATGAAGAGTAGGGCCAGAGGAGCTGCACTTTCCCTTTTCTTTACTTCAGCATGTTGTCTCCATGCTGCTGCAGGCAGTCAGCAGGGTATGCACCAGAAGGCCATGCTGGAGCCTCACAGCTGAGGATGCACTACAGAGGAAAGAGAAGAAAGGGGGAGGACATGGAAGCTGTGGTTGAAAGGCACCCAAAGACAGCTGGCAGCAGTCCTCAGTCTACCTTGATCCAGGCTGGCAGAGCCTCAGGAGCAGCAGGATCTTCAGAGGTCGCAGAAATGGCAACTTTCTGTGGATGGCCCTTTGGCCTTGGTGTTGGGACAGCAGTGAGGGGTTTCAGAGAGGAAGAAGCTTGGCCCTGTGCTGAGGGGAGCGGCAGCAAGCTTTGGTGGCTGCTCTGTGGGCCCATGCCAAGCTGTTACCCATCCTCACAGGTCAGTGCAGGAGGACAGCAGAGAACAGACAGTGGCTTTGGGGCCTCTGTTGCTTGCTGCAGACTTTCGGGTGTTGTGACTGCTCCTTTAGTTAGGCTACAGTAGTCAGATTGTTTTGATGTTAGTTTCCCATATGTCCTGTTTGTACTGTTTAGCTACGTTACTTCCCGCAACCCTTTCCCCTGGACTTCCTCCCTAGTTCTCTTCCCCTTACAATTTTAATATCTCTTAACACTCGCCTCTTCCAGTTCATAAGTTATGGGCATGTTCCTTTCCCCATCCATCCAATGTCTCTCCTTTAATAGAGTTTTCCTATTGGAAAGTAAACATCTGCAGTTGGAGAGGGAGCATCCTTGCTTCCAGAAGTCACAGACTTCAGCTCCAGTCGTGCTAGAAGTCCCTGTTCTAAGCCTCTGGCCATACCTCCTCCTGTGCAATGTGGGGCTGGGGGTCTGGTCCCTGCAGAACCTGTCAGCCTCTGGTGCAAACTCACTGGTGCCATGCAGTCTGCTCACCTGCCTCAGCTACTTTCTGTAGCAGCTGAGCAGCTCAAGTAGGGCTTACCTCCCACAGTTGAGGCCACCATTCCTCTAGCCCCAGGCTCAGGGAGACCCTGGGCTCTCCCTGTAGCTGGAGATGTGGATGGGTGCATCTGCTTTGAGTAGCTGAATCCTGCTCTAGGACTCTGACTTGCCAAAGGTGTCACTTGTGCTGCTTCCAGCTCTTTACATGGTACATACTTTATACCTTCTGATTATACTATGTCAGTAATATGTGCATAACTGATGGAAAAAGGGATTCCAGAGGGTGCTATGTCTTATTATTCTTTGGATTTGTTTACAGTAAATACCTCTCTCATTCCTAGAATTATTGCTGTCATATTTAGTACTGAAATTACATACTAAGTGGTAGAGCAATGTATTTTTACAACATTCAAAAATAACAGGGTACCAGACTTACGAGAGATCGATCTAAATATACTGAGCTGCAATATATTCCACTCATTCGGTTCTTTATATGTGCCTGTTGCAATAGGACTGAATTCAGGCTGTGATGGGGTTGTGGTTTAAGCCCAGCTGGCAACTAAGCACCACACAGCCGTTCACTCACTCCCCCCAATGGGATGGGGGAGAAAACTCATGGGTTGAGATAAAGATAGTTTAATAAGTAAAGAAAAAGCCGTGCACACAAGCAAAGCAAAACACGGAATTCGTTCACCACTTCCCATCCCAGCCGTTACCCAGTAAGCCCACCAAGAGCAGACCTTGGCTCCACATGTGTGCGGCCAGCTTGCCTGGGGAGCAGGCAGCGCACGGCCCTCCTGCCTGCCAGCCTGAAAACAGGCACCTACCACCCAGAGCTCAGCAGCCTTCAGGCAAATGCTGATGCTCTGGGGTTTTGCCTTCCCTGCAGCAAGCCTGGGAAAGAATCAAAGGGGCGATGCCACCTCTGGACACTGTCTTGGAGGAACTGCAGCCCTGCTGCCAGGCAATTGCAACCTAAACCAGGGCAAGCAAGAGAGCTCAGCTGGCCATTGCCTGCAGCGCTTAACTGGCTCAGAGGGGCTGGGGACAGGGCAGTGACCATGAGAAAGAAACCTCCAGGTCCTCTCCTCTGTCATACCCCCGACAACAGCACCGGTAGAAATCTCCCTTATCTGCAAAACCCCTGGGTCCGGCCCCTTGAAGTTGTGGCCAAGTATTTTGCAGCGAGGCTCTGAGCAGGCAGGTGTTCAGCCATCTCCAGGAAAGCAGGGCTCCATCACGCATAACGGTTACTTGGGAAGACAAATGCCATAACTCCAAATGTCTCCCCAGTTTATATACTGGACATGACGTCAGATGGTATGGAACACCACTTTGGTCAGTTTGGGTCAGCTGCCCAGGCTGTGTCCCCTCCCAACTTCTTGTGCCCCTCCAGCCTTCTTGCTGGCTGGGCATGAGAAGCTGAAAAATCCTTGACAGTAGTATAAACACTACTTAGCAACAACTGAAAAGATCAGTGTGTTAACATAATTCTCATACTAAATCCAAAACACATTATACCAGCTACTAGAAAGAGAATTAACTCTATCCCAGCTGAAACCAGGACAGATGGGCTTAGGGAAAGGATGGAGGTTATATCAGTATATGGTGAAAGATAGTCTTATAGCTGAGAGGTTGAGCTGACCTGTGAAGATGAAGACATATTTCCCTGCCGTGCTAGAGATTTCAAGTGCAAACTGAGACAAATCAATGTAAAATACCATTGACTTCAGTCTGCTAAGTTAGAAGGACTAGTTCTGGAAAAAGGATTTAAGCATTTTAAGCATGAGCAGCCAGCTACGTTGCTCCTATTTCACCTATTTGTACCTATTCTGAGGGCTCTCATCCATCCTTTTTCCCTTGAAACCTCATCTTAACCTGCTGCTGAGACACTTTCCCTTCCTTTTTGCAGGGGTGTTAAGGTACTGGGAAAAAGGCCTTAAGAAGCAGGATGTTTTCAAAATAGAAACCTTAGTGCTGAACTCCGAGGCACAGATCAATAGTTGTCAAAAACTCAGCTTACTGCCATATTTTGCTAGTATTTTCCCTCTGCACACATTTTCACAAAGTTCCCGAAAGTGTCAAAAGGAGGATAAGGTACTAAGCAAACCTCGTTTTAGTTCTTTTACCTCATTCCCCTATCTGCTCCAATGCTCTTCTAGGGAGTAAGCTAAGTGATATTATCCTGGACTTTTTTGAAACCAACATCAAGGAAAGGATTGCAGGTCTGGCACAAGGAAATGTTTGTAATGCTGTTAGTGATTACTTCTTATGAGATTGTTCCCTGGAACAGGTGACTCAGACCTTGCGTTGGCTGTAGTTTTGGGACAAGACATGAATTCTAATTTCTTATGAGGTAACCTGAATTCATGAACATGAGAAGACTCTGTCTGGCAGGGAAATACACAGACACTCACACTCAGGTGCTGGTCTTCCAGAGGTCAGCAAGTCCCTTTAACTGTCTTCACACAGGCTTTGTGCCCCACGAAGCCCATCAGAGAGGGCTTCCTTTCTCTGTAAACCATTCTGCCTTTCTCTGAGGTTTTGGAGAGAGGTACTTTTTCTGTGTTGGATGCAGTGAGTGTGTATCAGCTAACTAAACTTATTTTGATACTGTGTCTTGGTATGAAATCCTCTGTGAAGGCTATGATTTCTTTATCAAAGGGAGATCTGCCACACTTCCCTTTTCTGTGTACCTTTTGATTACAAATTAAGGGAAGTTCAGGAAAATACTGTAAGGAACTTTGGCAGTTTTGTAGCTTGAAGGAACGCTACACACCCAGACAGCTAAAAGTTTTAACTAAACATTTAATTCCATATAGCCTCTCCATCCTTCAAGCCTCCTGAGGCAGCATAGTAAATACAAAGGCACTGTGCATAACACTGTTTCAAGCAGCTGTGAAATGAGTCCACTGTGTATAATACTAAACAATGCAAACAACCAGAAATGAATATTACTGTTAAGTAAATTGTGTAGTTGCAAGCATCGGATGGGCTGTGAGATGTGGTTGTTTTATCACGCTCTTTTCTTCCTTCATTTTTTCCACTTGTCGTATTGTATAAGCTGAGTCCTGTGTATGATTTGGCACTCTCTTGAACAAGGTGCTGTACCAGTTCGCATTGTAGTTATCATGATGGGGCTGTGGTGCCCTAATTTTGAGATCCCATGTCATTACAGTAGTGAAAACTAATAGCCCAGTAGTACTCGTATCCTGCTTCTATTGCTTTCCTCCCTGAAGCGGAAGCAGTCATGAGCTAAATGTCTTTATCATTTGGACAGACAGCAAATTGGCAATTTAACAGAATGATAAGCTATTTCCAGAAATAAAGCAGTTAATTTAATTTATGCTCTTTGATTATTTTTCAGGTCTATGAGTACGTTGGGCTGGTGAAATCAGAAAGAGATGCTGGAGTGTGGAGTCTGTCTTTGGGGATAAGGCGGACTCTGTTTCATTTTGCTTTATTTTCAAATATTCAGAGGTTCTCTAGGTATTACTAGTTCATATTCTTATTGTGCATCCCTCTGAGTGTACAATAAGAGCATTGGGGAAGCAAAGTGAGCCTTAGAGGCAGCTAAATATTTGAATGTCTCCTTTTCACTGATCTACCTTATCCTGATGGGCAAGTCCCGCTATGCAGCTCTTCGCCAGGGAAGAACCGCTCCACAGACCCGGGGAAAGCCCAGGGGCAAGGATGAGGGATGCAGGCAGTCCTGCTGGTCATAGGCTAGCAGAGAAAGAGTGAGGCAAAGAGCTGTTTGACTGGAGGAGAGTTCATACAAAATTACCTTCCCACATTACAGCATACAAATATTTTACTAGCTGGTTTTATCTTTCTGGGCTGTACCTCTAGGAATTAAACAACTCCTTCATTTTTCAAAGATGGGTATACATGGGGACACATCATGCACAAGTCCAGTATTTTCCTAATTAGATGATTAGTAGCCAAGGGTGCATGCAACACGCAGTTGATGTGTGTGTGATCATGTGGTTTATGCACAAAAATACAGCATCAGTTTTTCTGGAAATGCTTAGGCTTTTTCTTTCCTTATTGCATTTCATGGGATTGCTAGTACTCATCAGTCTCACATGATTAGTGGAACAACAGACTAATTATTCCCTACCAAAGCAACACAAAAATACTGCATTGGTATTCTTAGGGGCATTCTGGACATCGGTGTGCAAAAGCTTGTACTTTGGGACCCCTTATTTCTCATGTTTTCCATTTTTAGATTTTGGTTATGGATTTGATTATTGAAATTGGCTCCAAAAAGCTAGCAGGAGATTAGCTGCATATTTGAATGGCTTCGTTCAATGAAGATTAATTTACTAATTTTTTAATTAATTTTTTTAGTACTTCCAACCAATTGGAGAGGGTCCCTTATCATTAATGATTTAATCAGAGTACTATATTACAAATGCCATATTTAATTAGCAAAGTAGCATTAGTATTGATATCAGGTAAACCGTTATAATATTTCATTACAGTTATAAATCTACATACAGTTATAAAAAACCTAGGAAGTCAGTAATCAGTACGATGGTGCAGCAACCTGCCTTGTGTATCTGTTCTTATAAAAAATGTAATTTGGTTAAATGATAATTTGAATTAATTTATGGTTTCAAGTTCTCAGATGGCATAGATTAGTGAGAAACTGCAGGAGTTTGCACAAACAGAAAATTTTGCTGATGGTATGTCGAGGATGAAAATAATTCTGTATTGAAAATATTGTGAAAAGATAAATGAAAACATGCTTCTTTTAAATTAAGTTCACCAATAGTAATGAAAAATGACCATATCATGGTGACAAAGATTTAAACTAAACAGTATTATTAACCATAATTCAGAAATAATTGATACTTGTATTAGGAAATATATTAAATGTAGTAAATTAAAAAGAAAGACCACTTGTCATGTCTTTTGGTCAAATGAAAGCCAACCAGTTTTTTCACAAAGGAAAAAAATAAAAGTCCGAGTTGTGATAAACACCTACTGCAGGACTATTCTGCTTCACTATCTCTGCAATGGCTAGTATTGTCCTTTTCAGAGAAATATAAATTAGTTCTGCTAAATTGATTTTTGTCTGGGAACTACATGAGGAATTGTTGAAATGAGTCAGAAAACACAGTTCATATACTATAATGTTAGTAAGAATAAAATTAATTTCTGAATATAGGCCATGTTTAACCACTCAGATGAACTTTTAATCATATGTGTAGGATCTGAGCTGTGCTTTAGGAATAATATGTGGATTTTTTTTTTCTACTGTGCAGAACATTAGACTTTTGAAAGTATTTCACTTCTGTAACCAAGAAAAAGTCACCTTTCTGAATACTTTCTGTAAAAAGGGAACATAGTCCATGTATTGTGTTAGAAAAATCATCAAAGAAAGCCTATGTGCTGCTTATAGCTTGTTCTGAATTCTCATAATCATACTCAGCAGCACTTTTATTTTTCTGTCCTCTTAGCAGCTCAAGGCTTTTTCAGTTAAAATAGGCCAGTTAAATTTATAAGCAAGAAAAAAAGTAAAAAAACCCAACCAAAAAACCACCCCAACTAACTTTTGCAATCTCCACGACTATTCATGTTCATAATATTAAATAGATAGAAAAGTACTTGCAGATTTGAAGCCTAAAAATGCTCTTGGCTAAATTCTGTTCAGCCTTTACAGATTTCACTGAAGTCCGGCTAAGATTTGCTTCAGTACTGAGTAAAGACATGAGGATTTAGCCCTTGTCATACAATCTTTGTCAGAATACAAAGTGGCATTATGAATAACTACTTGCAAATAATCAGAATGCGAAAGCTAGAATAGGGCTTCATTATAGCATTTGTTATCTTAAAAGGAGAAGCTGAGCATATTCCTACAGAACTGATACGACTGGAGGTTTGACCTTCCAGGCTCTTAGTTCAGGCACAGGTTAGTCTATGATTTCAAGGACTCTGAATAGAGATAGTGTTAATGAATGAAAATCATATTGTCATTATCAACAAGAATTCATTATGCGGTATTTTTATACGTGTATTTCTTGGGACTTACTATTGTTCAGTCAAACCATAATTAAAATGAACTGACTTATTTCTGATTTCTCATTTTTCCTGGTAACAGAACAAAGACCTGATGCCAGGTGTTCTTGGTCTAAGCCAAGCACTCTGCTGATGTTAAATTCAAGGCAGCCTGGTCTTGCAGCATCCCGAGCAGAGACTGTGGGCTTCATACCACAGCTCAGTCCCATGTGCAAGGGCATGTAAAGTACAAGAGTTTTCTATTACAGGCTGTTCAACCAGGAAGTGCTGCTATTTAGTATCATAACATATGTTCTCTTGATTACTTCAAAATAAATATACCCAAAGCTAGACTGAACCAGTGGCTCCTAGGAGAACAGTTGACCGATTCATCAAATGCAGCGGCTGACTCCAGAACGGATGTTGCTGTTCTCTGGAGTACAGCTGTCACTTAGCAGTGTTTGCTTTTCACTCTTTGCAACTTGTTGACATAAAGTAAATTTCTGAAAGGCAGAGGTTGGACTTGAAGAGAAAAATAAAGACGAAGAAAGATGAAAGAAGGTTAGAAGTGGCTTACTAATTCTTGGTATGGTAGTTCAGCTTTATGCACACTTATTAGCAAGCAAGAAAAGAATTGCTTTATCTTATTGGGCTCCTGCAATTCTCCTGAGATGAAACCAATTACAGATGAAACTGTATTGCCGAGTTTATATGCTAGAGGATTCTGATCTAGTGTTTCACCTAATTAAATTTTAGCAGGATAAAAGAAAAGCAGTGCTCCCTAGAGATAAGGGTGGGTGCTTATTTCTAATATCCATGTATACCAAGCACTGCTGACTCTAAGACAAGGCTTGAATTAACTTGGTAGAAGTTCTGATAAAGCTGTCTTCTCTCTGGGTATTCAAGAAGCCTTTCCTATCTCTATGATCAAATAATTGTGTCACCTGTCTTGTCATAACCTTCACTGTCCTAATCTCAGTGAGGAAGAAAGACTGATTGAAGGAATTAGATAATTCTTTGAAATTAAGTCAATTACCTATGTAGAGCAAATGTCCCACAAATATTCTCTAGATGACACAAATTCAAATGAGGAAGAAAGGCATTAATTGTAAGCCAGGTTTTGGGTAGTCCTTCTCGAGACATGTCTTGAGAGATTTGCAGCTGATCCCCTAAAGGACATTGTGTTGTCCTGTGTGATGTATGACTCCCCATGCATCTGTGGGGAAAACTGGGAATGCAGAACCAGATTTCACTGAAGAATGCTGAGATGAGTTATGTGTCTTGGGGGGAAATGCCAAGTATTGAAGCCTAGCTCTGTGGTAAGAGAGGAACTAACACTGTTGATGGCTCCAGAGTCACAGTCTTGAATGCTCCCCTGCTAGCAGGGGCTCACACCAGCTCTGTCTTGCAAAATCCTGCTCTTTCAAGCCTTGCACTGACTGCAGTGCATTCATCCACAGATGTCTTCGGTTAACAGGCAACTCTCCCACTGGGATTATGAGTAATATCTGAGTAAAGATGGCATCCTTGCAATTGTACTGAAGTTAGAGCAACCCAAACCTCTGTTCATACATGTTTGGCAGTGAGGACAAGCATCAGTTAAAAATACATAAACCCAGAATATGAGGTTTGCCATGCATTTGTGGTAGTTTGTGGTGCACTGCTTATCTGTATATTTATGTATCTATAGAGTCCTATCTGTGACTCAGATTTTATAGGTATGCAAGTATAGAGATAAGCAGTGTGCCACAAAACAATACATACACGTGGGAAACAGTACATAGATACTACTGTTGTATTACAGTGTTATTATACCACAAGTTAGCAGCACAGTCTTTACCTTTGCTCTTAATCTGATCTGACAGAGTGAAAAGAGCTGTTCACAAACCATTCAGATATTCAGATATGTCTCATAAATGTGCTTGAAAGAATGTGCCATACTCAGTGCCATGAACTTGCACCTGTCAACCATGAGATGAAAGCAAACCTGAAGGCTGCCAATATCTTTATGTACAACTATTTGCCCAGCCACTGTAACACATTGTTCTGCTGTCTTAGATCTTCTTCATCTGCAGCAAATAGAGCTTGAAACCACTCTATTCATAAAAACAGAGCATCTAGAAAAGGCTGCCTATTCATGGAGGCTGACTGAAGCATGAGTTTGTTGGCCACAATCTATTGTGGAACACAGAGAGGCACCACTTGAATCTCAAGTAAAAATACCAGTACTAAAAGGTGATTTATGTCTTAGAATTTTTTTCTTTGATGTTTTGGTTTCCAAATTTCATGAAATATAAGCAGAAATAGCTTGCTTATTTTTTATGTTTCATCAAGTGAGATTTCAGTTGGCTGACTGAGGTGAAGTTGGAAATCGACAGGAAGCAATGCCAATTTATTTGTTTAGGTGTTTTCAGCCAGTCTGTTTAAGTTCAGCATTATTGTTATGCTTTTTAAAGGATCCATTCTGACAAGGCACCACTTGTTCAAGAAAGGAACAACAGCAAGGAAGTTTCCTAAGAAAGGACAAGTTTTTATTTTTTGTTAAAGAGAATGCTCTTTGTCAAACTTTGTTTTTCAGTCCTTGAAAATCCAGATACTGGCATGTTTCTGTATTCAAGTGCCACATTCCAGAAAAAGAATCACATCCAAAGCCCATATTTCCAAGTGGAGCTCTCTGTAATGAACTGTTCCCTCAGAAAATTGCTAGCAAACCTTTGCAAACATAGCTGCCCTGATAAAGAATGTCATGAGAAGGTTGTAAGTGTATGAGAACGAAACACCAGTCCTGGTGTCAGTCTTGCCAGCAGTTCCATCTTGGACTCGATGCCAGTTTAGGACATAATGTGGCTCTTATGTTGGAGCTTAACTTCCACACCTGAAAAATAAATGTAGTAAGTTTTGCTGCATTTTCCATAGTGTTTAATGAGATCAGTGAGCTAAAATGTGAACCATGCCTAGACAGGTGGGACTAAACTTTCTTGCTGGAATTATGGTACACACCTTGGCCTCATATTAATGTAGCAGCTTCTGCATGCTGTGGGAAAGCTAGTGCCATGAGGCCCCTGCTAGAGCTCCTTCGGCTGCCATTTCCACCCTAGGAATGACTGGAAAGACCCCAAATCCAGCCAAATGGGCCCCGCAAGTTCCTCATAAATGGAGATTTCCAAATTGTTCCTCGTACCAATGCAATATCCAACTGTATTTATCCCAGAGGAATGCAGAGATATCTTTGAACTTGTCTTTGGTCCTGTCATTTTCACCCCTTTGCACATTTTGGCCTTCCTGAGAAACTTAATGCCATCATTGCCACTGTGCCCTAGTTTTCAATGTTGCGTATCCCACTGTGTCCACTAACGCATTGTAGCTGAAAATAGACATATCCGTGAAACAGAAGGGTAAACTGTCACAAAGTATACAATATATAATTGCAATGCAATGACTTTTATCATCATTAAATGGCAAAGAATAAATAAGAATGTTGCCAAGTCATGCATTTCTTTGTATTTATTTGAATTATCTGTAAAATATTGAAATAATAGACCTTGTGAATTAATACTGAGAAATTTGGACTACTCTTTGTTTATTAGAGCTTCCTTCCTGCAACACTCCCAAAAATGGAATTGTAATGGAAATTGTTTCCACTAGGAACATAATAGGCCAGGTGAAAGGAATGAATAAAAGCTCAGTTCAAAATAGCTCTAAATGGTATTGGAAATCTTTGATAGAAATCCAGTTTCTGTGGTGTAGAGTCTTTCTAAAAAAATGAAATGGGCATTTTTACTGTAACCAACGAACAAATTATTGCTGGACCCTTTGACAATAGAGTCTGGTGAAGCAATGCAATCATTTCTTTCATCTGTGATCTACAGGTAGCTCATCTGAGAGATTTAATCTCATAAAATTGCATTATAGTAAATTGCTATAATTTATTTTGTGTATCCTAAATAACTATGTATACATGAGAATGTAAATGTATTTCTAGTCTGAATCAGACATAACTGATAATGAGCCATTCTGTTATTTCTGATGTTGTGTGGGTTGTTTGTATCAAAATGTTTTTTCTGCTTCATTATTTTGGTGGACAATGCCAATTTGTTGAAATAAAAACCTGCAGGAACATACACATTTCAATAATTTTCTTTTACAGAAAAGTTTGTCAGGTTCAGGACGTGCAAACAAACAGAAAAGGATAGAAAGGCTGCATGTCTTTGCTAAGACTGGGACGCGGGAGATGGTCTGATCTGAGTCAGACAGGGCAGAATGGCAATAAGTCGCCTACACTTTATTAAGGATGTGCTAAACACATAGGTCTTAGCCAGTCATAGCTAGTCCTCATTGCTGAAGCTCTCACTGTTTGTAAGTTATTAAATATTAACTGAACCAATTGAGAGAGATTGATTCTCATGATTGTTGGAAGTAATTACGCAGCACTGTGCTGTAGCAAAGCCCAATGTGAGACGTCAAGTGAGGGAAAGGTAGTTTTATTTTCAAACAAGATCAGTTTTACTCAATCACACTCTTGTACCACATATTCACAAGCCACAAGATATGTATGCCCAAGTCACCTGTTCAGCACGCAGACACCACATTGTACCCAGGTGGTCTGTCCAGGCTTTCTTGCAGTTGCTTGGAAGACAAGGGATGGAAGCTGTTGAATCCTCATCCCTTCTCCTGGGTGCTTCTTAGCTTGGAAACCCTTGCCAATATCGGGTTGGCCTGTTTGTCCCTTTTAGAAGTGGACAGTGTGATTTTTCATCTCTATCCTGTCCCACCTGTGTGAATCATCAGGATTTGTACACTGCTTTTTGTCTGCTTATATGGGTCTCATGGCTCCTACTCTGTTCACTGTCTTCCCACCATCATCTGTAAATGCACTGAGTCTTTGCTTTAGTCTGCTTATAGACTGCCTTTTTTTAGGATCTCCCTTCTTTCAGTCTATCTTTTGTTGCCTTGGTGCTGGCTGCCCTGAGAAGATGTACATAAATGAGCCAGCATCTTGGTGACCTGCTAATACACATGCCATCAGCACATGCCATTCCCATAACCCTTTTCCTGGGAGTTGTTCCTTCCAGTGCTTCCAAACCCAGATATTCCCAATCATTCTCCATTCAAGTGATCTTAACATTTCTATGATACATGATCCTTCTGTCCAGCATGAAAGGTGCTGAGGCTGCACTGCTATGCAGTGGAGAGCAACGGGCTGTAGCCAGGCTGCTCACTCTGGAGCTCATACTCAACATAGCTGTCAGCTGCAGCATTCAAATTCACAAGAATGATAAATGATTCAGATTAAGAGAAAGAAAAATTCAGTAGTCAGATGCCTTGCCTTCCCCAGCTGCCTATCTTAAGGATTTGCTCTTTCTGATTCAACTAATGGTATCACAGTCCAAGGAGTTAGCAATTTTGGATAGCAGGTAGTAGGAATTAAACACCACCAGAGTGATGTGCTAAACTGGTCTTTATTGGCCTAATAGGGGAATTGTACATAACCTCACAGGACTGTATCTCTAGCCATACAGCTGACAGTTTTTTGGGCTATTCTCTTGGACTGTGTCTTTGACTGGGACAAACTCTAGCTTGATGTTGTCATGGTTATTTGATTGCAAATATTGGTTTGGAATGTACTAAAGCACCCTGAAGTATCAAGCAAGGGCAACGTTTGCAGCACATGTTCCTGTTGTTCCCCAGTGGATGCTCTTTTGCATTTTCCTCAAGACCATGAGATGGTGTTCATGTGACCAATGGAGAAATTCATAGATTATGTAGAAACAGACATTTAAAAGTACTAATTTGTATCACCCTAAAATAAACATTTAAAACAGAATGTGAATGAATCATGTTTGTCTCAACCGAGTATGAAAGGAAAGATAGATGTATAGCTCAGATATAGCCATCTCCACGGGAGCTGACTCTTACCTGGAAGTGGTAGTGTTTCTGACACTCCCCTTTTTAAAAGAACATTAACATGAAAGGACCAGATTTTGCAAATATCATTCACAGAGGGGCATTTAATATTCCTGGGTCCATCTCTTACCTTCAAGCATCCTTTGAGAGTGTCTTTGCAGAGAGAAGGGAAGGGAAGATGCCAAGGGGGACAGAACATGCTCTTATAAATATCATGTTCATAAGAGATCAGGCACAAACTTATTAGCATAATCATTTGAGCATACTTACTTTGTGCTGTAAATGTTAAATTGCTCAGAAGTGTTACATACTAGAAAATAACAGCTACAAAAAACAGAAGCGTTATTTCTTTTTTGTAGGAAAAAAAAAGCAGCAGCAGCTTTATTTACTTACTACTGTGATTTTCTTTATTTACTTACTACTGTAATTTGTATCACTAGTGATGTCAGGACAGTTCTGGGAAGGGATTTTGTTGAAGGGAATTGTGCTCCTTCTAATATCCAGTTACTCTGGATGTGTCTGAAGTACCATAACAAAAGAAATGCTGGACAGATCCCACTAATTTTGCTCATGCTGAGCTGATCTTTATCCCTTGAATGGTGACATTGAAATCAATGTGTCTGCCTGGGAAGTAAAATGCTCTTTAGCATGAGTCACAGTGTCACAATTCGGACTGAGGATCAGGTTTATTATGTTGATTAATCATCTTCATTAAGCATTAGGTTAAACCCGCACACTTATCTCTTGATAAGGACACTGTCACAGTTATCTCACAATAGGAAATTCTTTGGGATGCAGCAGTGATTCAGACTAACCATACCTGCTGTCCAGGCCTGAAAGGAGTCATTTAGGATGACCTCCCTCCCCATGGGACCAGTGATCAAGTTCGGGGGGAATGAATTAAGGTGAAATGACACCAGCCAACCAGTTTAACAATATATTAATACAAAATGCAAGGCACAAGGTTAGATGCAATAACTTAATGGCAACTACTTAACTGGACAACTCAACTAGACAGACAAGTCCTGTGCCACATGTATAAAGAGAGGAGGGGGCAGAGAGAGAGAGACAGAGACAGAGACAGACAAAGAAGATTTCACCACCTGTGGATCCAGTGGCATCCCATTGGTCCTCTTGATTGTTGGTGTCTTGGTGATGGGGGGTCCCTCCCCAGCTCCTCATGGCACCACTTGTGATGGGTTGACCCTGGCTGGTTGCCAGGTGCCCACCAAAGCCATTCTATCACTCCCCCTCCTCAGCTGGACAGGGGAGAGAAAATATAACAAAGAGCTTGTGGGTCGAGATAAGGACAGGAGAGAGAGATCACTCACCACTTACCGTCACGGGCAAAACAGACTCAACTTGGGGAAAATTAACTCACTTTATTACAAATCAACCAGAGTAGGGTAATGAGAAAGAAAACCGAATCTCAGAACACCTTCCCTCCACCCCTCCCTTCTTCCCGGGCACAACTTCACTCCCGGCTTCTCTACCAACCCCCCCCCCAGCGGCACAGGGGGACGGGGAATGGGGTTTATGGTCAGTTCATCACACGTTGTTTTCTGCCGCTTCATCCTCCTCAGGGGGAGGACTCATCACACTCTTCCCTGCTCCAGCGTGGGGTCCCACCCACGGGAGACAGTCCTCCACGAACTTCTCCAATGTGGGCCCTTCCCACGGGCTGCAGTTCTTCACGAACTGCTCCAGCATGGATCCTTTCCACGGTGTGCAGTCCTTCAGGAGCACACTGCTCCAGCGTGGGTCTCCCGCGGGGTCACAAGTCCTGCCAGAAAACCTGCTCCGTGGGCTCCTCTCTCCACAGATCCGCAGGTCCTGCCAGGAGCCTGCTCCAGCGTGGGCTTCCCACGGGGTCACAGCCTCCTTCAGGAACCCACCTGCTCCGGCGTGGGGTCCTCCACGGGCTACAGGTGGATATCTGCTCCACCGTGGACCTCCGTGAGCCACAGGGGGACAGCCTGCCTCACCATGGTCTTCACCACGGGCTGCAGGGAAATCTCTGCTCCGACGCCTGGAGCATCTCCTCCCCCTCCTTCTTCACTGACCTTGGTGTCCACAGGGTTGTTTCTCTTACATGTTCTCACTCCTCTCTCCGGCTGCCGAATCTGCCTGTCCCAACTTTTTCCTTCTTAAAGATGTTATCACAGAGGTGTTACCACTATAGCTGATTGGCTCGGCCTTGGCCGGCGGCGGGTCCGTCTTAGAGCCGGCTGGTATTGGCTCTCTCTCGAACACAGGGGAAGCTTCCAGCAACTTCTTACAGAAGCCACCCCTGTAACCGCCCCCGCTACCAAAACCTTGCCAACAAAACCAATACACCACTTTATACAGCCTGAGTCCCAAAATCTCTGCCCGGTTCCAAGAAGTAGTCAAGGCAACAACACGTTTGCCACGCAGACTTTGGTACCCACACAATGATCGTGTGGTGTCTCCAGTCCACTGCGCATGTGGATGTGTTCTTAGGAGCTTGTCGGTTGTCGGGTGCTCCCATTAAGTGCCGTTACCACCAGTCAACCTTTCGTTGCGCCTGCGCCATAGCTTGTTGACAGTTATTGTGCCAGGCTGTGAGTTCCTGTGCAGGGCTCTGCCCTGTAAACCAGCATCTTGTGGGTTCCTCTGTGCCAAGAAACGTTTAAGACAAATGCCTGTCCCCTACACCTGCCAACATCTTTTGTTTGCTCTTGAGAAGGAATTTGTTGCAACCCTGCATGTGAGTATTTCCCCCTCCCCCCCCATCTTGGTCAGGACACTGCTGCTGGTCCACTGAAATGCTGAAGCCAAGTCTCCAAGTTCTATGTTCAGCTTCTTTAAGAAGGAAAGATTTTGGATGTATCTTTTCTGCTTGTGTCCAAGCAATGATGTACCAGCACTACCAGCATTACAAAAGGTAGAGGTGTAGGATTTCAGAAGTATCATTAAAAATTAAAGCAAATGAAAATACATTTAGAAGAGCTAGGGATATAAAATCTTAGTAGTATTAGACCCTCATATTTCTGCCAAAATCAATTGCTGCCACAGAGGTTTTCCTACCACTGAGATAATGGAGCCTGCTGTGATAGCCAACTTTTGACACTAATTTGCATTTCATTGCTGTTATACATTGCTAGGCTATTCCATTTGCCAAGATTTTGCTTGCTATGAAACCAATGCACTGACTTCCTGTGCCAATTACATCTCTGTGTCTTGTGCAACACAGCAATAAAGGATGGATAACGTAAAAGTTACCATCATTTTATGAGTAGGTGAATTCCCAGGCATTTGGCATGAAAAGGATTTAGGGTAGGATACATACCGTAGCTACATATGTAGTAGTAACCAAGATGATGAACTAGCACAGTTTACATTTTTATTCTGGAAAAAAACTTATTTAAGCCATTTCCTTTTCTTGGCCAGGAAAATCCTCCAGTGTACAATGAATGGATTACAACATTCTTAACATTTCAGGGGGAATGCAGGAATTAGGCTGTGAAACAGCAGTCTCTGTGTAGAGATTAATTTCAGGGTTTGTAATTAAACCCAAAGGAAGATTTTTGATGACTGCTCATCATACTTTCATCAATCTGGACATGCATATTCTTAGATATAGTTAGGGTTTAATTAAAGGACCAAGTACTTTATAGATTGTGGGTGTTAGCCTAGCTGTTCTCTTGAGATTAAAAAGTGGATCTCTACATGCAGTGGTAGTACTGCCATGTATGGGATTAACTCCCACTTACCTACAATAAAGGATGAGGATCTGTCCCGTTATATTTCAAATTGTTCATGTCCTGTGTCTCCAAGGCAAAGATTCTGTGTGGAACTGCAGGACTGGTACTTTATTAAAGGTTGTAGCATTGATTTGTTTAAAAAGGCTTTGACATTGAACTGTGATAGCTTCTGAACAGTGCAACTTGATTGGAGAGATATACTGGCAGGAAATTGAATGAACCAAATCAGTGTATTTCATAAACCCACGGAAGCAAGATTTTTGTGCTGGTGACTCACTTTAGCCTGCATGTACAGAAAATATAGTTATCTAATTTATAACTGTATAATTATATTTATAAACAAGCTGATCTTGAGGGCTCTGACAGATGAATTAGGAAGAAATGTTAGCAAGAAAAAGCGTAGATTCGTTTAACAACTTAATAAGAAATTAATGCTTTGAGGAACTGTCTTCAGCTCTCTGATCTGCTGCCAGAAGGAAATCCTCTCTTTCTTGCTCTGGGTCCCCTGTGGGTGAGAGGCTCTCCATCCCACCACAGCTGCAGTGGTGCCACTCCACGTGGTGGGCAGCACAGTGTGGCCTCACTGTTTGCATTCACTTCCATGGCATGAGCAGTGCACCTTTATTCTCCTTATACAGCTCTTTTCTGGGACTACTTGGTATGGGAAGAAGCACCAATCAGCTGCTTCCATACAGGCATGAACTTACACATACACAGACTCACAGTCCTGAGATGCTGGCCTTAGTCTTCTCCATCTCATGATGCAGCAAGAAACCTGATCAGGAGGCAAATTTTCTAGATGAGGAAAAGGAGAAGTTAGTCAGTTGGTCCCCAAAAGAACTGGATTATCATCTTGTCCTTGAAGCCCCTCACGATGTGCATCCAATTCTCCATGTGTAAAGCAAAGTAGGTGATCTGGACTGTTAGTTCTCTTGCCAGCAGTAGGAATGACTGCACATTAGGAATGGAGTCATTCTCATGTAGTCCACCCAGAGGAGACAAAACAATTTGTAGGCAAGATTAGTAATTCAGAATTTGCTGCACTAGCTCAGATCCATGTTTCCACTACTCTGGTGGCTTGTCTGCAGCTTTTACCAGCAGTAGACGTTTCAGAGGAAGCAATAGCTGCTGTCCACCAGGAAAACAGTTAAATGTGGACAAGAGACATATAGAAAAACTTGTGCTGGTTTTGTTCACATTTGTGTCCAAAAGGGCAGGAGTCTTGCTAACATCCATGCCTTGACCTGCAATTTGCACCACTGCACCACAACTTCCGTATGCAGAATGTAAACTGGATCCTTTCCTCTCAGATTAGCCCGAAACCAATCTCTTTTCATGGCCTTTCCCTGTGCCTTTTCCAGGCTCACCAAACAAAAATAAGGTTTTGCATAGTGTGAGAACACTGAATCAAATGAGACCAGGAGATTCACCAGTCACCTAACTAAAACCCATCCACATCATCTGAGTAGCACAACAGGAAGAAGTTTTAATTAGCCGCCTAACAGTGTCCCTGTTACTTGCAAGCACATTTGTGAATGGACCTCAATACATCTGTTGGTTCCACATTACATACAAAGTGCTACCTAAAAGCATGGATAGCTGTATGCGTACTATTGTGAACATCTAATAGTTTGCAGATAGACATATAACCACTTTTGATTGTATTTTTATAAGTCAATTAAAAAATTGGTCTAAAAAGTCAAAAGGAATCTGTATACAAAATGAGAATAATTAGCAGAGAAAGCAATATTTTATTTCTTGGGAGCTAAGGCTCCTCTGATGGTACTGCCTCAGTGTACATATATGGACCTCCCTGTCCTCTGCTGATAACTTTTGAATCCATTTGTCTGCTTTTTCCCAAACTGGATATATCTCAAGGGTCAATAGATTTCCTTACAAATAGGTGGATGGGTAGATTGATGGAAAGCCAGTATGGATGTCCTGTGAGTCTCTTGACTGAGAAGAAAACTGCGGGGGTGAGTTCTCTGTTAGGTGACAGACTATCTGCATAGGACATAATAAATGTCTCTGCATCCAAAATATCTGTGTTCACACTTTGAGATCAATCTTAGGACATGAAGTCCTTAAGAAAGAAAATGTCATTAATTCTGGCTCTTCGAGAACATATTGTTTGCAGTTTTCTCCTTCTGGGTGTACTTTCAAGGGATAGGATAAGGATTGTTTTTCTGTGAAATTTAAACTGCTTTGGTTAATTTGGCTAAATTAGCTAAATAAAAATTTGCATGTCAGCTGAACTACAAGAAGTCACTACATTTGGCTGTTAAAAAATTTGGGTTTATTCCACTTGGAGAAAACAAAGTGAGCCTTCTGTGTCTCTCACTTTGTTTATGCTTATTTGACCATTTACCTTTTTTTGTCTCAGCTTTCTTCCTAGTGTATTTGTTAGTGAAATAAATGACTTCTAAAGAGTATGCTGGAATATTTTTCCAAACATGGATAGAAACCAGATTTTACAAGAATTTCTTAATTGCATAAAACACAGTAATGCTATTTGTAACAGATATTTAGTTAAGCAAAAGCTGATTATTTAAGGATAATTTCAATATACTGTGGTCTTAGTTTTAGGTTCATTGTTAAAATTCACAACTCTTTGTATCCTGTCCTCTATTTTTCCCATTCTGAACAGGTGTCTTTGTAAATGCACAAAAAATGGATCAGAAAAGTACCACCTTTCCCATCATCATTCCATCCTCGGTCAAAACCTCTAGCTAGCACTGTGCCCCAATATCATTCCTATTGTTGTCCCACAAGTGGGGTCATTTACCTGGTGTGTGAAATGCCAATATACACACAGAGCAGAAGTATTTTATTCCCATTCATGTTTGCGCAAAGATGGAGGCTAGGTCGTAATCCACAAAGCTAGCACCCCTCATGCCTAAGCGGGCAAGCAATTTATACGGTTCAGTTATACATATTCAATTTCCAAAGTTCTTCCCCAAAACTATTACTGGTAGTTGCTTATCTAGCACAGTTTCTATTGGGTTAAAGTTTCCCTGCTTCAAATTAAAGGTACAGTGTTCTTTTATTCTACAGCACATGCTCAAGGAGAGTGGCGGGGGTTAAGTCTTTTGGTCTTGAATTGAGTCGGTGGTCGTGATCTCCCCCTGCCTCCTTCACCTTTCCTCCAGTTACCAAAGATTTTTGCTGACTTCATGCCTATTAGCAATTATTCAACTTTTTGGTGCCTCCTGCGGTAGGATGTTCCTTTCTTATCAGTCTTTTATTTCTTCTTCAGGGGCACAGTCGTTAGCAAGGCATGCCTTGTGTATACAAAGGGTATCTTATTTCACAAGACCTTTGTGGTCTTCTTAAGTACATCACTGAAAGTATCCTGAAATAGCCTATTGCTTTCCTTGTGTAGAGAGAATTGTGAAAACTTTAAGGCTGTTGGAATATGAAAGTAACACATGATTTGCATCCTCAGTCCCAACCCTGCAAATTCCTCTCTTGTGGCTCTGAGTAATGAAGGAGATACTGTTCTCCTTCAGATGTATTAAACACCTCTCCACAGAGTACAGAAAGCTGCAGTTCAGGTCTTCAGCTTTCAAAGTTTTACCTTGCTTCAGTTCCCTGCACACTTGTTATGTGTTTGTGTGGGGTGGGTTTTTTTGGTTGTGGGGGAGGGGCCCGCAGGGGTGCCTCCTGCGAGGAGCTGCCAGAAGCTTCCCCGGCTCCAGGTTGGACCCTCCTCTGGCGCAGGCCGACCCCATCAGTGACAGTGGTAGCGCCTCTGGGAGGACAGGGTTAAGAAGGGGAAACGGTAGTGAGTAGTGGGATTGGAATGTGAGAGGAACCCCTCTGCAGACACCAAGGTCAGTGAGGAAGGAGGGGGAGGAGGTGCGCCGGAGGAGGGGATGCCCCTGCAGCCCGAGGTGAGACGGCAGGCTGTCCCCCCCAGCCCATGGAGGGGAGCGGGGGAGCGGAGGCCCCCGAAGATGGCCGTGACTCCATGGGAAAGCCCGCACTGGAGCAGTGGGTGACTGAAGATCAGCCCGCAGAAAGGGCCCATGCCAGGGAAGTTCGTGAGGAACTGCAGCCCGTGGGAAGGACCCACATTGGAGAAGTTCGTGAAGGACTGTCTCCCGTGGGAGGGACCCCACGCTGGAGCAGGGTCAGAGTGTGAGGAGTCCTCCCCCTGAGGAGGAAGGAGCGGCAGAGGCAATGTGTGATGAACTGACCCCAACCCCCATTCCCTGTCCCCCTGCACCACCGGGGGAGGAGGGAGAGAGAACCGGGAGTGGAGTTGAGGCAGGAAGGAGGGAGGGTTGGGGGGAAGGTGTTCTAAGGTTTGGTTTTACTTCCTAATATCCTTGTTTTGTTTTGATTGGTAGTAAATTAAATTGATTTTGTTTCTTCCCCAAGTTGAGCCTGTCTTTTGCCCGTGACCTTAAGTGCTGAGTGATCCCTCCCAGTCCTTATCTCGACCCACAAGCCTGCCTTTATATTTTCTCCTCATCCCACCGTGGCGGCGGCGGGGAGGAGTGAGTGAGCGAGCGGCTGCGTGGTGCTTTGTTACTGGCTGGGCTGAAATCACAACACCACTTAAAAAAGGGATTACACTTGTCTTGACATTAACTTCTAAATCTGTAGATGTCGGACACACTGTAGACCTGAATCATTTCCCCTCATTCTGACGTAAAACAAATGGGAATTAAATGCTTGACTGGTAATTCTACAGCAGTGCTAGTCAAGGACATTTGCTGTGCTTGAAGAGGCGTAAAGTTATCCCACATAGCTCTGTCCCAAGTACAGAAAACAGTACACCCAGCTAGACTCTGGTCTCCTCTTCATACATTTTGTGTCTAACTACATCAAGAATGGTAGGATATACCAATTTTATGTGACACTGAAAGACAACAAGAAAGGTGGGAAAAAAGTATAGAGTAACATGAAATTGAAAAGGAAGTTCGCAGATCCCATTACAACTTCTGTTCTTACTGTTTACCCTCCTTGGGTGTACCTGTTTGTGATAGCAGTATGGCATACTACTGCAGTAGCCTATTTTAAAAGCTTGTAAAAGAAGAGTTTGTGTGGCTTGATACATGGGGAAAGAGAGAATGGTATATTCCTTGTTGTGAAATATCCGTCATCATAGGTGGAGAAGGCATACTCCTGTCAGCATTCGTAACTTCAAAGAACACATTGTGTACTTGTGTCCCACGTATTTTCTGCAAGAATGCATTTCTGATAATAACTACACAAGCTGCCTGATGTATTTTCATGCATCTCAAAGCAAATGTTTCTCTCTAGAAGTCCCTAAATAGTGTTATAATGATGCTTATTTCAATGATCTAATTCCTTAAATGATTTTGGTGACCAGAATCTCTAGGCAGGCCTCTGTACATAAGCAAGATTTATATCTCTGTCTGACCAGCTTTGCCAGGCTGTTTTTTAAAAGTGCAATTGTTGTTAGGATTACTTCAAATATGAAAACAATCCTTTTATTTTCAAAGGAAAGTAAGAATTTTGCGTAGTTTCATTAAAAAACAGGCCTGAAGGCAGAAATGACAGAACTACCTCATTCCCATTTTAGAATTTTTTTTCAATCCAAAGGCTGGTTGAGAAGTTTTTCCATTATTTTTTACTAACTTATCTTGAAGTAAGGTGCAACGTCCTGTTCAAGTCATAGATAGTGAAGTGAAAAAAAGTCCTTAATTGGTATCCAGGAAAGCAAAAAGAAACAGTTTATCTTCTGTCCTAGCATTAGAAATCATAACTGTTCTTTTTGATATCACACTGTCACAATCCACAGGGTTTTTCATCCTGTCTCTTCAGAATAAAAAAGGTTATTTCCATGTCTGATAGCAAACTTTGGTGAGCTGCCAATACATAAGTTTGGCTTCTGAAACAAAATTTCAAGCAGCAGCCCAATACAAGGATTCACATAGACTCAGCTGACTGTATGAGAAACTTGCATCCCTGGAGACAGCTTATCCCATGATTTTAGCAAACTGCAGGAGCTAAACTCTGTTTTGGCTTTGGAGCCTCTGTTGGGCTTTGTTGGAACTTCAGCTTGTGCAACCTGTGGAAGGAGTTTGGAAGGGGAAAACAAACTTCTGGCAGAGTGCAGTGGTAACAAGTCTGTACAGAGATTTTGTTAAAGTCTGTGAGGCTTTTAATTAAACAGGTTAGTTAGCTTTCTCCCAAGCTCTCACTATTAAATTTGATTCAAGTGAGGCATGATTGAGTGGACAGCGTTGTGTGCCCCAGTTAGGAACTGCAATTACCAGGGAGGATGTTTTAGTAAGAAATCTGTGATGAGTAAAAGTGTTTGTCTTTTTGTCAGCTTTGCTCACTGCGGGAGCCTGCCCTTCACTTGGCAGTAGCATTCTTTTTCTCTCTCTGCTCCAGACTTCTTTTCACCAACATCAATACCAAATATTGACTTTGTTTGAATGACACCATTAGCCCAAACTAAGGCCAAAGTTAAATCAGAAGAAATATTTCTTCAAAATTGATAGTAATTAAACAGTTGTTACATTTAATTTACAATTTATGGGCCAGGTGTTTATTCCTATTTAGTCAGCAGAATGTAATATTATTAATGACTGACACCTGGAATTAAGTCCTGAAACTGCACTCAGGAATTAATCTCCTTCAAAATGTTTTTCAGTTAAAAATCAGTTTAGTTAAGTGCATACATTGATTCATATGGAAATAAGCAGAACAATAATTTCTCCCAGAAAATTGTCCATAATTCAGATATTTTACGTCTCACAGTCTTTATTCTACCTTCACAAATTTAGAGTCAGAAGTTCAGCTGCCAGCAGTATTGTACATCTGTTATGAATGCTGCCATGCAATGTTCAAAATCCTGAACTGAGATCAGCTTGAAGAACCTGATGTTAAAAATGAAGTTGCCAATCTTGCCCAAAACTGTTACTTCTATAATTAAAAAGTCATATGAGATACTTATATAGCTATAAACATCTGCGCGAACCACTGACCTCTATCCTGGCACAAGAACTCCTAGTGAGACCCTATTGTATGCAGTACTGACAGTATCACTTATCTTGCAATGGTTGATAACTCCTGTTCAAACAGACCTGCTGCCTGAAAGATCACAGTCCTGATCTTCCAAAAAATGAGTCCTACCAAACAAGCATTTTTTCCAAAGAGCTGTCACTGCAACTATTTGAAAAGGGTCTCAGTGTTCAATAAAGGTGTAGCACTGGGGACTTCTGCTAAGAAGGAGCTCTGCATTGCTAAGTATCCAGCATCCAGCACAGGTCCAAAATAATACCATTACTTCATTGTCTTTCCTTTGATAATAAAAGCTGAAATGCAAATGCAGAGTAATGAGAGTTAAAATTATACCACTAAATATACATCATAGATTTTCAACACATTCGAACAGAAGTTTCCTAGAAAAATTTCAAGGTCCCTTAATAGGCAGATTTTTTTTAGTCCCTTTTGTGTATCTGCCAGTAACTCCTTAACTATCTCACCAGAGCAGAGAAATTTGATGGCTTTCTGATCAATAGCTGTACAAAGAAATTAAAATAAGATGCACCTTGTAGAAAGATACAATAAGCAGACCCTTTAAGTAACTATATTCACAACAGAAAGGACAACACTGATCAAATATACATCTGAAAATAGGTAAGGTTAATAGAGATTAGCATCTACTACTAATCTGTTCCTAATTTACTGTGTTTAATAGTCCATTATGCTACTAAGATATCAAAATACAATGAGATTGCTGATAGGAAAATAGCACCTTTAGAATGAATTATTTATTTGGAAATACTACAGATGTCAGGTCTTGTAACCATAGGCGCTGCAGGACTACAGGAATTAGAGCTCTCAGCTGACCAAATGTGCCACAAGGTAACCCCGGTTCATATGCAATCTAAGCACCAGTCTCATACCTTTAATGGCATTAATTTCAAAGGAATTACCCTAAATGGAGAAGGAACTATATAAAGTCCCAATAAAACTAGCAACATTTAACTGAAGCATTCGGTAAGTGTTTGGTTGGATCAACACACACATTTAAACGAGTCCATTAAATATCTTGCTTGCTTTGTCTCTACTCAAGTGTATAATGCAGGACTGCTTGATCACAGCTAGACTAATATCATATGCAACCATAACTACCTGACTAAAAAAATAAGCCTTGGTAATGCAGGAATAGTATTCTGGAAGGTGTAAGACCTGTACTAACTGAAATCAAAGGGAAATGTATTCCTCTGATTTCAAAGGGATCAAATTCAGCTACTGTTATCTGAAAAATAAATAGGTTCATTCATGTATTACTCAAAAATTATTGAACATTGCACAAGTTACAGGACAGGTACAAGACAAAAATTTAAAAGCTAGTCTTTAATGGAAGCCTTTAACTGTCTCCAAATCTTGTTTCACATTTTTGTGCTTAGCATTTATTTAAATCTGTAAGAATTGGATATTTTCATGATGGACGTATATCTAAAAGATTTTGCACAGTCATTTTCATCAAATCCTAGGGCCAAATTGTATTGCAATGCCTAGAAGTTCAGAGTGTAATAACCTCAGCTGAACTAAGCTAAGTGTTTGTCTTCCTCTGTACTTCACAGAAAAGAAAAATAAAAAATAGTATCATTATTATGTTTCAAGTGATATGAAAAAGTCCTCATCTTCCAAGATGAATCTTTATTTTCATCTAAGCTTTGCTTCATGTCCTTTGTTTTAATCAACAGCATCTCATCGCATAGAAACAAACATTTTCTAGTCTTTCAGCTAGGATGTATTAGTCAATATTTACTTGGTATATATTGTATTTGTAGCTTAAATGATGGCCCAAATGATATAAATTCAAAAAGGAAATGTAAAACCAGTTAATTTTTTAATGAAATCAAACAGTTAATTTTGTTATGATACCTCGTTAAGGACTAATACTCTCCTCACAACTCAGGGAATGAAATATGATTGCATAGGGTTAACGTTCAGAGCTTTGGCACCATTCTAACATACTTGGGCTTTCACTAGGAGCTCATTTGAAAAAGCAGGACCACTGATCGCACCACTTTGCTTTCTATACCAAGACAAAACACAGAAGATTTATTTTATATGCAACAGATCACCTTTAATTAAATGTCCTGCCGAATAGTACTGAAGCTCTACCACCCTGGTACACAGACAAGTGACCACTGTCAACCCACCTTTGATTACTTAGTGGGCAAAGAATTTAAGCAGGGAAGTGTCCCATCCAGTAATAGCAGTGAACAACATGCAACATACACATCCATTATCTTGGGGAAAAGAGATCAGATGTCATCAGAAGCCACAGCACCTTCATGTGGTGGAGCCTGCCTAACTGTTCAGGGTGTAGATGGCCTTCAGCTACTGATCTGCTGCTGCTGCCCACAGAAGGTCTATGGCTGCATAGATAGAAGGGGATAGCACTCATAATGTGCAGCCTGATGGACTAGGGGTCAGTGACTTCAGTAAGCTAACATAGGATCCAGCAGCCGTGTGTACTATGCCTACATATCCTGAAATATGACCATTGTAAACCAGGTTAATGCTGTATATTCCTCTTGAAGACGGGAGCATTGGCGGTATCATGATACCAGTCTGCATTGCATCTTTTTGGCTGATTCATCAGCTTAAGGAGTTGGTTCAGTATCTGTTACCAGAAGCCCTGGCAGTGTCTGGGACCTCGTGTCAAGAGCTCCAAGCATCTGTCTTCTTATCATCATCTTCCATGATTTATGCACCTGAATTTCCCCATGGAAGTCCAGTGTGTTGTTATTTGGCTTTAACCCAATCTTTCTGATTAAGCAAAAGCAGCTCTTGCCAAAGATGATCATTTATGTGTGAAAATCCTCTCCTGACTTTTGCAGTTAGTCAGCCAAAATGCACTGCTGCTCAGTGTAGAATACAAAGGTGATAGAGGTGTTTTCACAGATGCGTAGTTCAGCCTCAGCCCATCAGATGTTTATAGAGGGGGGGGGAAAACCACCCTACAACTCCATTGACATGGTTATATTGGAGCAAGTCCAGCAGAGGGCCATGAAGATGATTAAAAGACTGAAGCATGTCTCATACAAGGCGGGGGGGGTGAGAAAGCTGGCACTGTTCAGCTTGGAGAAGAGAAGGCCTGAGAGGATTTTTTCAGTGTGTATAAATACCTGATGGACAGAGTAAAAAAAAATGGAGCATGGCTCTTCTCAGTGGTGCCCAGTGAGACAACGAGCATAAAGTAAAACACGGGGAATTCTGTCTTTTACTGCAACTTTGGGATATTTTGATTTGTTGTGAAGCTTACAGAGCTTGTTCTAGATGAAGTGACACATGCTTTTTATCTGATTCAATGAAAAGTCCAATAGGGACATACCCTGCATTTTCCAGAGTGCTCAGATTTCACTCCTCATTTCTACCAAAGGTACTATGGAAAAGTTTCATTGCATGTAATAGAACTAATGCTGATTTATATCGGAAAAGGGAGGAGCCGTGTTTCACTGGTCTCTGAAGAAATAGTGCCTGAAGACAGATTGCAAGTTTGAGCCACTGCAGTAGCTCTTTGTGTCAGATGTATATGTACAATTATATATTTAATTGATAATTTTATTCTTTGATAGTTGCATATTCTGTGCATACCCGTTGACTTGAAAACCCAGTAAAATCTGATAGTTATGTTGTTGTGTTGTTATTAGTAAAGAACAATGAGCATTTGGTTCCTGCAAAAAATTAATCTTCTCATTCCTCCCCTCCCTCTCCAGCTACTGACCATCAGCTAGCAGGTCCTTCAGCTGGGAGGCAAAATATATCATTGATTAACAAAAGATATCTTAAAACCTTGGTTGTGCAAGACTGGCTGTCTCCTGGGCACCTTGTTTGGTTCCTCGGTACCTGGCAGGACAGAACCTCATTCTGGCTGAGGAACTGACTGAAGGGCTTCTCAGGTATATGACAGAAATGTGACATTTTTTCATCTTCAGCCCAGACCTAATTTGGTATATAACCAGGAGCTCTAGTACACAGTAATTCTCGATTGCAGACCATGCACTAGCCCCCCCCAGACGGTAAGTGAACTCTTTGAGCTTTTTCTTAAACAATAATTTTTATTCTATTTACACATTCAGTCTCCTAAGATAGTTCTTCAAAAATTGTGCATAATGTCTCATGGCATACAAATTTCACCTTACTTCACCAAGGTAGAAATTGACTGGGCAGTTTTGCTGCGGCTTGATAAAATTGAAGGAAACCAGACTGTCATCTCTCCTCCTTCTGCAAAAAGTTACAAAATTGCTAACCAAATGTAAGACTAGAGGCATTGCTATCTGCCTGAAGTCTTCTTGGCATTTTCCCAGTGAGATCACCAAAGTTCCCAACTGGAAGGTGATCTCATTCTGCAATGCATCCTGTTAAACACAGAGTCCATCAAACACACTCATACTGCTGCTTGCGTGGTCAAGAACACAACCTCCAATGTATAAGCTCGTTGCATCATCTGAATGACTTCAGCTGGTGGACACCAGAGCCTCATTTCAGCAAATCAGTTAAATAGCATTTAAAAATGGTATTTAAAGCTAGGCTTGCATTTAGATGCTGTGCTAAACAGGGATTGAGTGTAGTGCATGCCAGAGAGATCTAAGTATTTCAGATCTCTATTGAAACATGTTCAAAGCAGAAAGTATGAGCGTAGACTCTCCCTTGTGGTATTACAAAAATGTCCCACAGACATTTTCAGCAGTATTTCTGCTCTGTTTTATGGTTGAGGAGAGAGTGTAGCTTGAAGGAAAAGTAACTTTGCTCAGGTAAAATCCAGTGAGACAAAGGGAGCAATGTTTCCTGCAAACAAGGCCTGAATACAGCACAAGGGAGAACAATATGCGTTTTCACTACCTGGAAGCTATATTGGTGGAAAACAATCTCAAACACCTCCAGCAGAGATTTTCCAGTACTCAATGAGACTTTTTTTTGCTGTGGCGTGAAATAAATAAAGGCTCTGTCAAATATTTTCACTATGATGGCCTTCTCTTACACAATGATATTATGCTCGTTGCCCTGAATGGAAGCTGATGAGCTAACCTAAATATGTTGTAGGCACTTTATTTTTATAGTTGTCATTATCTGGGTTTGAAAGTAGGTCACAACAGACGAGTGTCACAGTGGACAATCTGTCCTTTTCCTTGTAATTTTTGCCAAATACCAACCCCCTAAAATCTGTACTATTGCAATAAACTATGTTAATGGAAGAAGTGTATTGTCTTAAGGTGTTCTATGCTGCCTTTAATGTCAAAAGTAATGTTTGTAGTTCATGTCATGTACAGATTTTTTCCCATGTATCTTCTACTTCTCCTGGCAGAATTCATGAAAATAAAGCCAGGTTTGTGCTGCTAATGACCAAAAAATAAGTGAATGATCCAGTCATAGGTGTCAAAACTTTTGAGCCAACATCTGGTTTCAGAAAATCAGTTTCAGAAAATCAGTTTCAGAAAATCAGTTTCAGAAAATCAGTTCATTATTTGATTTTGGACCATTATTTTAACTCAAATGTCAAAAAAGCACCTAATCTAGTAGAATTACTCAATATAGATGAATGGCTGGGCAAGAGTTTCACTTAAAAGTTCACAGAGCAACTGTTGTTGTATCACAGGAGCAGCATGATTTTTTTTGATACTCTCCCATTACTATCAGCAATGTAACAGGAGATTGATGAAGTAATGATTGTCATAGTTAAAACACTCTAAACCAGCAAAATCCATAAATTTGCCCAACTGTCTTTGAGCACTGCCCATCTTATGATGACATTGGAGTAAAAGTGGAGTTTCAGGCATTCAGGACTGGCCAAGAAACACCAAAAGTGAAAGGTTGTTATTTTATACCAGTTGTGGCAAGTTAAAAAATACATAAAGGTATTCAGCAACATGTACTATTCCCATGTCCAGCAGCTGTTCTGTCTATATTGCAATGTGTAATTGCATGTTGAGGAAGGCGGTACAGCAGGTGACTGAATGCAGCCTGCTGAGAGGAGCATTTCTGAAGGAATTGTACCTAAACTAGAGTGCCCCCAAGAAGGATGCATGCACTTAGTCATTCCTTGCATAGCAGCTGTTAGAACTGTACAATGTGAATGCATTTAATCCTTTTTATAGTGGTTCTTTCAGAACTCACTTACCCAAGTAGGGTTTGGGGAGTTGTTCTTTTGCTTGGGATTTTTTTTTTCTTTTTTTTTTTTTTTTTTTTTGCCATTGGTGTGTTTGCTGTTTCTTTTTAACTGTTTTCAAAAGGATTGTGGGATTCCTCTTTGATTGCAACTGAACCTGTCTCCATTCATTAAGAGGGGAAGTAAACTTGAATGATTTAGGCATGATGTGATCCCTGGAGTAGAAATGTATAACCAGAGCTCAGTAAGCCTAGCCTAATTCTATAGCAAAGTGCTGGGGATTTTGCAGACATAATACAGCCAGCTAGATATGCTGTAAACTTTCAAAATAAATTCCACATGGGTGTTTTACCAAATAAATATGGAAAGCGATTAACACAATATTCACTGACAGTAGACTAAATTAATGTTACACCAGATTTTTCATTGTCATATGCTGTAGAGCTCTGTGCTGTCAGTGTAGGACTGCATTATGAATATACTTAAAGAAGGTGGGAATAGTATTTTCTGGAAAAAAATGCAGCTGGAAAAGGAGATAAAGGATAGTGGGAAAGTGCTAAATATAGAGAAGGGAACTATGACTACAAGGTCTGGAAGAAGACATTTTAGGACATATAGCCATGGAAAAGCAAGTTCTGCTACTTGTGTCTTTGCTGTGAGCTGTACTCTTACATAGGAATAGTCAAGATGTTTTTCCACAGCTGAAATAATACCAGCTTATTTGGCAAGACTTATTCTACAGAAAGGTTCCTTTTGTAGACCCCTCCATTCCTTTTGTCCCAAACAAGATTCAGGCTACAGAGCTATGCAAACATACAACTTTATTTTCCAGTGCCAATCCTGCTCCTGTGCTCATTTGTTGCTTTATGGTGATGTCTTCCTCTGTTAAAGCATTGCTTTTCCTTGTAGCTCTGTGAAACACTTGCTCAAATGGAATCAATGAATGAGACTACAAAAGTGGTATTATCTTGCATGTACTGATATCAAATGAGTTAATAAAAAACCCCAACAATTAAATCTGCATACTTTTGTCTTAATAAAGAAAAAAACCATCCAGATGCTGTTTGTGGCCCACAAATAAAATATGTGGCTATTACATTGCATTTTTGCTTATATATGTGCAATGTGGGAACTATATTATATGCAAAACTAGATCTTACTCCAATAAAACAGAGTTGGGCCTCCCACTACCTTGGTGAAGCCAGCTGTCTAAGTACAGTGCAGAAGATTCAAAATGCAGCCATAATTAGAAATATTTAGATTGTTTGAGAAAAATATTCTTTAGGTGCTTTTTAATTTGGTGGTGCCTGAAAAACATACTTCATAGAAAGGTCAAGTGCTTCATCAGGATGAATACTCAGCAAGCTTTAGGCAAAAGCTACAAGTTGCTTATAAGCAAATAAAAGCCTGAACTCCTTGCATCACCTAGAAGGCCAAATCAACACCAGAAGAAGGGCAAAAAAGCCTCAAGACACAACCTCTACAGATCCCATAAGAGCTAGGCTGTGTTAAATACCCTACATCTTGAGATTTTATACAGCTCTGCAGAAGCTTACACACACACAAACACACACATGCACACAGGCTTGGATTCAGCAAGACAGTCAGGATGTCAAGCAAGGTCAGCCATAGCTGCTGTTGAATAGACTATGCTGACTTCTTTCCAAAGCTCTTAGAAATCTTTTCTGAATCTCAGTGCTCATCCAAACAGGCTTCCCTTTTGTCCTCTCTCTGCTATATAAAGTACTTTCCATATGAAGGCCCTTTGTCTGGCAACATAATTTATGGAAGAGACCATCTATTATTTTTCCACATGAAGCTTTTGATCATGGATGGGTATTTGAAGTCATTAACAGCACAGAGAGGCTAAAGTTTCAGGTCTTTTTACTCATTGCCAGTGAAATAAATACTCAAGTTGGCAACCTATGGTGTAACAGGAAAAATCTTGCTGAGAATTACAGACTACTTCCAGGTTTTTATTTTGAAAAGCCTTACAAATAGGCTGCTATATTGGAGGCATTTCTTTTCCTGTTTAACTTTATCATTTGTGGTCCAGATTATCCTTTGTCTCTGCAGCGGGATTTGGTAGGAAGATTTGGGGCAACCCTAAGCCTAGCTGTTACATAAGTGTCCAAGTTTTAGCTCTATAGGTTAAACTGAAGAACAGCCCCATGGCACCTGCATGGGTCTGGGCTGTGCTCAGGAAAGTAAAACTGACTGTATATTTTCAGCTGACTCAAAACTTGGAGGCTTGTCCTCATTAGTGACTTCAGCTCTCATTTTGGGGCTGGTTCTGAATTCCTTGGGTAATGGAGTCAGAAATTCAGTTCAGCAGCCCCAGTGAAATAAAACCCTGCTAAAGACAGGCTTTAGCCAGTGTATATTAAGATTTTACCAAAAGCAAACCTTGGCATAAGGAAGCATTGAGAGTTAGTTTTGGCAGCCTGAAGAAATACATTATGTTAGAAGTGATCATAAATGGGCTTTGACTGACTTGCTTGAGAATTGCAATGGCCCCAGAGGCTTTCAGTGCTAACAATGGAGCAGGTGGGAACCAGAGCACATGATGCTTCACCCACAGTGTGTCTCACTGGCCCTGGCTAACAAGATGCTTCAGAGTAGGCCCTGCTCCCCACCAGTGCCCCGTCCAGCACAAAATTAGGCTAAGCATGAGCTCTCTGCCAAGAATCACATGTACAAAATAACACATGAAAGGAGAGCGAAATCAGATAAATTAATTTGAAATAATCACAGTAATATCAAATGGGACAGTAGTAATGATAAGAGGCCAATAAAAAGATCTGTATTGCATTTAACAGGTTCTGAGGAGCCAACATTGGTGATAACAAATCATTCCCAAGCTATGCCATTTTCCTTTATGATGTGTATAGGTTAGCTTCCCAGTGCTGTCTCAGAGCTCCACTTAATATGTGGAATGGAAGAAGGAAAACCCAGGACTCCCAGAAGGGCAGTTCTGCTGCTTTGTGTCTATATTGCAGCTTCTGCTGAAGGCAGTGGGAACCTTGGTATTTTGGAGGATCCAGCACTGAGATTACCCCCAACAAAGTGGGCAGCAAGAGCAAAGTGTCAGTCTGTAGTCTGTGAGAGAGCCCAAATTCTCAGTGTTGTCCTCAGATTGCAGGACAGGAAGAGATCTTCAATAAATGCAGCTTAATACAAGCAGAGCTTCACTAACTCCTCAAGAACTTATTTGTAGTAGCTCATCTTAGCAGAACGATGCAGTCAAAGACCTAAAGATCCAAAGCCTGTGCTCTGCTTTTCCTGGCTGGCAAGGTTGTAGTGGAAGGACTTGTTTTGCTGTTGTACTGGGTTCCTCCTGCTTCATGATTTTTCTTTTTTGGGAATATTTCATCCACCTCTGATCTGCCAGAAGATAAAGCCTTCTTCCATGGACCTGAATACTTCGGTGCCAATACAACTTCTGTGATAGGTGATTGGCCATTGATAGTTACGTGTATTTAGAATCTGTGTGAGGTCTTTGCTGAGACTCTGAACCCCACAAGGGTTTACGATAATTCTTCTGCTTATTAATATTTATGAGCAGGGGAAGAGGGCACCAGAGCTGCTGTTTGCATGGTATGGGGGCTGGCAGCGGATTTCCCTGAAAGGTCAAAGCTAATCTTGGTAGCAAGTAATGACAGGCCCTTCAGTTGACAAGGCTCATGCACATGTTTCAGCCACCATCTAATTTAGCCATCTCCAGGCCTTGTTTTCTTGCAAATACCTTGTGTCTCACCTGCACCCACCTATCCCTGTGGGATACCTGGATGAACCAAGACTGCAAGCCTGGAAGGACATTTGGGACAAAGAACCAAGGCTTTTATAAGATTTTCTAGGAATATGTGAGTGAGTTACACCAGTAATGTCTTGTCTCACTGTTCAGGTGATTCCCATTCCCTATCTGTATTCCTTGCTAATCCACTCTAATTTACAGAAAAGGAGAGGAACCATAAAGAAAACACTAACCTTCTCTCTGCAGGCCTCTGCAAAGACCCGTTCCCCCCTTTATTCTAACCTAAGCACGTGTGTGTCCACTACGAACCTCACCTGCCTAGTTATCAATGAAAGTAAATGTCTTCACGTATGTTAGTCTTGAAGTCTTCCACAGAATTTTAATTTAAGTGTCTAATAGCTACCTCTTGGTAAAATGTCAGTTCATAGTAATTTACAATATGTAAATTGCTCCATTGAACTTCTGTAATGAATGTGTAATGCCATAGTGAGCAATGTGTGGATTTTGCCCTAACTGAAACTGGAAATTTAGACTGTTACATTCAATCTAACCCTTTATAGTAATGGTGCTGTAATTCGTGGCAGGGACAACACACTATCCAAGATGGAGATAATCTTGTTTTTACTGATTTACCTGTGTTTCCTTATATCTGCATCATTCATTACGCCATTATATCTTCATTCATCATTACATCAGTTGTAAAAATAGTCTAAATTACAATGACAGCTTTGGGTCACTTTTCTATTTATTATAGTGTAGACGTGGTAACAGACATATCAGTGTTGCAATAGATATAGTAGTTTAAGAGCATAGGTAAAGCAAGATTTGCCAGCAGAGGCAATAACTCTCTAAGTAGACCAACTGGTATATATGTAAAAGTTAGCCAAGACCTGAGACACACAAAGCCTTCTTCAGAGACTGTCACAAGGGGGCTTGCATGCCCCAAAGCTTGTCTGTCTCTATTAGGGCATTTAAAATACCCCATTAGATACAACCCTTCCAGATCAATGGTGACGTATTCTGACTTCAAATCATAATTAGGATTTCTATTCATTATTAGCAGAGCTGCTATAAAATTAGAACCAGACTCAAGAAAAAAGTATTAGTGTTTCAACACAGGCTCATTTTTGTCAGGGCAGAAATGAAACATACATCCAGCTGTAGCATGGGCTATTCTGCTGCCAAATGGGGAAAAAAATGCTTTAAATGTGTGTCATGTGCATTTGATTTATAACAATCCACTCACAGGATTTTTCACACTTTATATGATTTATATAAAAACAGTGACATAATAAGAAAGTATAATATTTTTCTTGGGTTTTTTCCCACCCCATAAAATATTCACTTGCTTCAAATAATCTATAGGAATGTATGGTTACAAAAAAAAGGACCAGTGGGAGTTTGCCTGGGGAAGGATCGAATGGAAAACTGAGAGGGAATTGGCCACAAATAAATATTAAATAACTATTTTTCTTTCCAGTATATGCTGCAGCTGAAAGAAAAATTTTAACACATATCTTAATATATGGAATCAAAAAAGTATTAATCCAAACCAGTTTTGATCCAAGACGGAAGAATATCACATATGAGGTTGTATTCATCCAATTAGATGAAGATTCTTCCAATGTGATACAGAAATAACTTGGGAATTAGAAAAAAGCAATGCCCTTACATTCAACCTGTATCCTGCAGTTTTTCTTGCTTCTCCCTAACTCTTCATGTGTGCTTGCAAAGTCCTTCCAGACCTGCCTTGTCATTATATTCTTGTTCCACTGAACTCAAATACTTGTTAGAATATTTTTAAATGCATTGACAGGCATGCACTGTACATAAGAACTAGGCTGTATGTACAGTATGGTCAGGATGCTGGTCCAGTTAAAGTCGTAAGGCAACCATGGAGGTGGCTTTTTCCTTAACTCACAGAGTTTTGACTGAAGCTGTGTAATATATTTCAGATTATTTAGCAATGTTTATTTAGCTCTACCCCTCACAATTCTCAATGTAAATTATACTAATGTTATTAATGTTAGCAACAAAGATTATTTTGCAGGTCATAAGGTCTCTGAAAAGAAGAGAATTACAGATACAGATTAATTCCAAATATCTGCTTTAATTTGGAAGGCTATGCAAAAGATTATAATCTGACATAAATGTATGCAACTCCTCTGAAGTCTTTGCTCTGCAGCAGGGTAGTATTGAACCCAAGCTTCTGGATGCATCCAAGCTGCAATGTCACCAAGATTAGATAATTGCATACTTGCTCATTTTACAAGCACTGCTGCAAAGCCCTCCAAAAATTGCAAGCACTTTCGAAAAGACCTTTCACAGCTGTGCCTAAAAGGCTAAAATTATACTATGCTACTATGAGAGTTGCTAAACCACAGCTTCACAGTGTAGTGAAATGGCAAGGAAGTGTTCTGCTTTGAGGAATGTTCAGTGATGAGCTTGGCATTCCTGAAGTGTGGTTGATTTCATCTATCGCATGGTAGACCACTAGCCAAAGCTCCTTCATCTAGTCCCATTATTCAAGCACTCTTAGAATATCAGGAATGCTCTGCTATAGATTTTACTTCTCTGCTTTGTTACACAACTTTCTGCTTCTTTGTTCTATAACTTGAAAATAATTTAACATGATAACGTTTACTGGCATTTGGTAAGTTTTTTTTAAATATTGCTGTTTTTATCTTGTTATCTGTTACTGAAAGCAGAGCTAGTAAAATCTTGAGTGATACTTCAGAAATGTAAGGTTTGTATTTAACATTAGCATTACAAATCTGATTGTAACACCAAACAAAAATAAAGCCTTCAGCATCAGATATGAACAATATAATATGCCAACTGTATCCTGAGCTGCATCGAAAGAAGCATGGCCACCAGGTCGAGGGAGGTGATTCTCCCCCTCTGCTCCGCTCTCAAGAGACCCCACTGGGAGTACTGCATTCAGCTCTGGGGTCCACAGTACAAAAAAGACATGGACCTGCTCAAGCAGGTCCAGAGGAGGGCCACAAAGATGGTCAAAGGGCTGGAATGCCTCAGCTATGAAGAAAGGCTGAGAGAGTTGGGGTTGTTCACCCTGGAGAAGAGAATACTCAAGGGAGACCTTACTGTGGCCTTTCAATACTTAAAGGGGGCTTATAAGAAAGACAGAGAAAGACTTTTTTACCAGGCCCTGTAGTGACAGGACAAGGAGCAACAGTTTTAAAATGAAAGAGGGTAGATTTACATAAGATATTGGGAAGAAATTCTTTACTGTGAGACTGGTGAGACACTGGAACAGGTTGCCCAGAGAGGTTATGAATGCCCCATCCCTGGAAGTGTTCAAGGCCAGGCTGGATGGGGCTTTGAGCAACCTGGTCTAGTGGAAGGTGTCCCTGCCCATGGCAGGGGGGTTGGAACTAGATGGTCTTTAAGGTCCCTTCCAACCCAAACCTTTCTATGACACTTTGAAGGGTGCTGAGAGCCTCACTTAATTCTTATGTGAACCATCATTGTTTTGTTACAGTGAGATTATTTTAAGAGTGTATCCTTTGAACAGTGATTGAAGAGGATGAACTCATTTTCCAGAAATGCAGTGTGATCCACTCTCTGTACTGTATTATGGCTCGAATACAAGTGTAATTGCATGTGTTGTTTCTTCTTTCACCGCAGAAGTACCAAAGTCAATTTTCTTTTAATTTCAATTCCACAACAGCTTAAACTGATCTATATCGGGGCAGATGTGCTGTTGTTACTCGCCATCACTTCCCCCTTCCTTTTATCGCCAGAGCCTGTGGTAAGTTCAGAGAGTTGCGGAGGCAGAAAACCTTGTCACTCATGCCCTCCAGGGCTCAGTTTCTGCTGGGGTAACTGTCTGGGCCATGTCTTTACAACATGAGCACAAGGGAGGGCTGGAAACATGTGGCTGAGGCACAGTACACCAAAAAGCAATAAGCATGTTATTTATTGCAGCAGTAAATGCTTATTATTTATATTTGAAGATGAATTCTACAGTATTCTTTTTCTCCCACCCCCCTTTTTTTTTAAACAAAGATGGTTCTTTCTGGGGTAACTTCATGTCCAGCTTAAACCCGATGCACATTCCTAAGATTACAAAATAGGGTCATATACATTGTTCAGACAACTATTCCTGGGTAAAACAGAATGATTTTACCAATTTCAGAGACGTGCAACAAGTTACACGAAGTCCTGTAAGAGGCTAAACTCCAGAAGTGCTTGGAACGCCTCTCTTCAAATACTGCTGTTAACACTTTGGGCTAAAATACTTCATATTTTACACCTTCCTAGAGTACATTTGAAAAAGGTAACAACTAAAGCTTTTGAAAGAAATTACACAGTCCAGTCTTTGTAAGTATTTCAAACTTTGGCTACCAACAAATCCCCTGAAATACTTTGCTAGTCCCTTCCTGAAATTTTCTTTGCTTTTACTCGATTTTAAACTTCATAAAACCCCTTGGCCAACAGCCAAGAGAGGGATTAGGGATGGCTTCCTTAGTACTGAAAAAGTAGTAATTTTCTTGGCTAATACATGGTAGGAATCACCAGCCAGTAACAGCCATCAGAGGATGCAGAAATACCATAACCAGCTCTACATATAATACAAATGGGATTCATTTAACTTCAGGGACCTAGAAGCTAGGTGCCAGTGCTCAGTTAGCTATGTCAGCTCCCCTCCTAGGCAATGGAAACCTGCCAAGGGCCCTTCACCCCGGGGTGCCCCTGGCAGGTGGAGAGAATCATCTCCTCTAACTCCTTTAATGCTTTACTGACTTTTATTTCATAAAAAGGTTCAGCCTTTTCTGAAAACCTTCTAGGTAATTTGGCTTGCATATTATTAGAGTCCCAGGTAAATAATTCTCATTCAAAGCACATTTCTTGTATTTTTTGTTCTTTCAAAGTATACTTATCTCTGTCGTATTACCCAGTCTAATAACAACCATCTTCAGTTTTCTCTATAGTGTGTATGATCATATTGGCTGCTCAGATGGGTAGTGTGGGGGCTTTTCAAAACTTTGTGATTACCATAAAAGTAAACACAGACAAGTTTGTAGCTGCTTTCTGTTTCTGTCTATTTTTGTCCAGTTTATTGGCAAGGATTTGGTTAAAGGGAAGCCTAAGGTAAAATAGCCCCTTCTTGACTAGTTTTCAATGGGAAAATGAAGCAACAAACACTACAGCTCCCATGTAATCCAAATGAATCGATAAAGTAGATTTATTTGGTCACTTAATCTGTGTAGCTCTGAAATTGCCTATTTGCCATGGCTAATAGTTTCAATTTGTTAACATAGCACACACTCAGCTCTACAAGATGCAGTTCACTGTCTCTACCAGGCAAGCTAATGGAAATTAATGGTGATCTGCTTGAGTAACAACTGAGAAGTCATCACACAATTGAGCATTTGGCTCCCTGATAGTGAAATTATCTCCAAGACTACCAAAAGGAATGAGATAAGATCCAGGAAGTGACCTAGATGCCTGCAATTTTCATGTAGCAATGCCTTTAGGTGCCTGACACCTGAAATGAAGAATTTGGAACCTGTATTTCTCAGGAGATTTTCATATGAAAACTTCAGGAGTGTTAGACAAAAGATCAAGGAACTGTGTAAAGGTAACCAATAGGGAATACAGGAGTACAAGACATTAGATATGTCTTCTGCCTTGCCTCATCTTCCTGGTTGCTTGACTAGAGGCTGTAGGGAGGCACGTCTCTCCGCCTGGGACTGACGGCCACCAGCTTTATGACATATTAGGAAGAACTGAGCAGATCTCACCATTTCCCTTGGAAATGTGATTGCCAGAAGATCCTGGTGCCAGTTAAACCATTTGCAGACCATTGCAGGCTAATGGCTAGAGCATGTGCTTGGGAAATAGGGGGGCTGGCCGTATTCCTTTCTCATGTGGGGATCACACCCATGGCATTTCCTCTGCCTGAAGAGGCTATAGCTACAATACTGGTCTGCGCAGGACCTGGGATTATAGAAGTGTGATGTACAGCTCACTCCTGGCCCAAAGCAGTAGCCTAAATTAAGAACATAGAGGTAAAATGTCCAGCTGGGAATGAGGGGACAATTTTAGTACTTTCCCCCAGACTATCTGTGCGTTTGGTAATGCAAACAGACCTACAATCTCCTCCTTGGATCCAAATTCCCTAAATGCTCACCAGCAAGATCTGCTGGCTTGCCTATGTCTTGCCCATGTGCCTCTGCCCTGTGTTTCCTACTCCAGTGTGAACGCAGGTAGAGTGGGTTGGTGCCCTTCTGTGCTGAGTGGCAAGGCACTCCCTAGGTGGGTCTGAAAGCCTCTCCACCAGTGAAGAAATCCTAGAGACCTTGGGGTTGGAGGTGAGTCCACAGCTATTCACCCTGAGGAAGCTGCACGGAGTGGAAAGGAAGCCCTTTAAGGAACTTGCAGCCAAATGAGGAGGTAGTAAGTGAATTTTCAAAGTTTCTGGGGGTAATATACCAACTGAGAAAGAGATATTTTTGCATCACACTTCTGTTCTTAGCTACAACCCCCACAAGTCCTGTTTTGTGCCATTAAAACCATTTCTCCCTCCAAAGGTATGTCAGCACTATTGTGAAAGATGGCATTGCAGAATTATCAGAGCAGAATAATTAAATGAGAGGTTTTTTCCAGGTCTTCTTCCAAAAAGTCGTTTCTTTCTTATCGTTTCTTCAGACCTCTGCAAAGAAGTGTTGCTCTACTGCCCCCTTTTGAATCTTCCCCCTTATATCCTCCTTTCTGACTAAATTTGACTCCCGTTGTTGGCCTTGTGCAACTGGCTGTGCAGGGAGGGTTGTCCCACCTTCTGGGTAACCTGATAGTAATTGTAATTGAAGCCCTGTTCAGCTTAGTACTACAGCTGCAGAAATCAGGACAGAGCCAAAAGAGATGTCATTACTAAGTAGGATGCTATGCTCATCCTCAGATGAGCTTTAGGACTAATCCCAAGGTGTCAATAGTATTACTATAATAGCTGAAGCAGGAGGAATATCTTAGCACATAATGAGCTATGCTACATTTACGAAGAAAGAAGGAACAATATTCTAGGTTAAAAAACAGACGGGGATGTCATACATAACTATTATAAGCAACAGAGGGTGAAGAATTAATACAATAATGGAAAAGTACTGGGCTTTAGCAATGTGCTTGTGATGAATCACTAGATATGGATGTTCTAAAATTGAAATGCGTGAAGCACATTATATTATCTTAACACCAAGCAAGGACATTGTTGGACTTACAGGAAAAGGATAAATAGTATAGAAACAGGAATCAGGACAGCACCTAAAACCTGCTTGAGAACTTCAGCAAATGAAACAAATTTGGGCGTCATTGTAAACTTATTAAGCCCCCATAATAATCAGTCTTACATTAGGTCCAGTGATCCCAAGAACTATCAGTACATTATCTATAATTCCTGTTGTTTATTGTAATAAGCATAATCTCAGGAAAACCTCATGCATACCTTGAAACATCTGCAGTGAAGAGCCATCTAAAATACCTACGCATAAAACAGCTTGAAAGATTAGAATTTATTGTTCCTCCATCTCTAATGGTAAAAACCATGTATTCTATTCTAAGTGTGTAGCTGAAAACTGATTTCCTGACCTGCTTCATAGTGTGGCCGTATAGTGTGGCTGTGGAGGTAGCACAAGTCAGGTGGTAATAAGCAGCCAGAAGAAGGCAAGGAGAAACGCTTTTCACAGGTACTGTCATGAAAGCCCATGTGTGCTTGAGTCATGGCATGAGTATGCACTAAGGACCAGGCTCATTTCTGATTTCTCCCCCTGTGTTCCTGGTAGCACAGCTCCAGTGCAACTATGCTCTCCGTGAGGCTGCTTTGGTCTGACCAGGCTCCCTTCAGCTGCAAGCAGGCTGTCCGTGGGCAGTAGTGGGTATAAAAAAGTGATAGTTCTAGCACAAAAGACCCAAAACCCAAGGCACCCTAGTGTACTGCTTTGCACATCCCAGCTTGCCTGTCACGTCACACCTGAACCTGGATCACTGGAGATAGGGGCAGAGCCATGGAGATGCTGGTCTGTTCTCCGTCCGGAGGCTGACAGGGTCCATCTCTTGCAGCTCCCCTTTATGTGAGTCTTTCTGCCTCCCTGTTGTTTCTGCACTGCCTGTTGACCAACACTTTTTACCTTCATGTACCTTTTCATTTCAATGCGATCATCATCCTTGATCCAATACTGGTGCTAACCCAAGTGTGCTGTAGTGTTATGGGCCATTTGTATGGTTAAAGTAGAGAAAAGCCACTTCTTAGGGGCTTTATACTTGGACTGTTAAAATATTGTTGTTCAACAGTTGTTGAAACTGGTGTCACTGGAAAACACTCCTGTGAAAGAGGAAGAAAAATGAGGTGCTGGATTTTATGTAGCATCTCAGCCATTCCTGTGGTTAGAGCTGGCTAGAAGAAGAAAGACTAGAAATATCAAGACTATATAAGATTTAGCGTGGGAAATAATTCTTACTCATTTACTCGTATGTAGTATCATATGGCACAGTCATCACAGTTAACAGGGAGGAAAATAATGTGTTATATATTTTACAGATGGCTTTTTTTTTTAATTAGGAGAGACAGGAGCAAGAAACATTTTAAATAGCTCTTTCAGTACATAGTAACAAATGTTCACAAACTCTCAGGAGGGTAAGATCTACCTGCAGCTACAGCTATAACCCAACTTAGTGCTGCAAGCACTCCCAGCACAGAATACAGGAAAAGTAGATGTTTCACAGGTAACTTCAGTTGCTATTGATTTTGCTTATGCTTTCTAGGCCACAATATTGTGTGCCATTTGTGAAAAGTGATGTGTATTTTAAAACTGTCAACAGTTTGTAAGGCAAAGTCATTCCTTTGCCTGCTTTTCACCAAATCCCTATAGATGCAGCAGAAGTAATGAGGCTAGCAAGAAAAATAGAGGCACCTACCGGACTGGCTTTACACCACACTACAGAACGCTTTACGGTACAGTGTGTAACTGTATGTATACCATATTCGTGCTTGTATATCTGCTCATTGCACAGCTGACCAGGATGCATTGTTTATATCTTCGTGAATCTTTTTGGCAGTTTTGAACCAATACACACTGCAGTGAATAGTCTGGAGAAGATGCAGACAGTTCCAGGCATTTTCCTCTGATCTAGCTGTCCAATTTTTGCTTCAGTTGAGTTGTCTACCATTGCTGATCAAATACAACTATGTGGCCGACAGCGTAATTACATATTATTTCTGTGTCATTTGCCTGCCCCATTACCTCTGGCTCACCAGAATGGTTCTGGCAAGGCTCAGACAGTAATAAGGTTACTTCTTATTAGAGGCAAATCCTCTGAACCCTCTTTTCCATGACTTTGTGTTTTATGTAATCTCAGTGACACAGAACTGCAATGCTCCCATTTGGATCTTGTAGGAGATTTACATCCATGTGTGCTACACTGAAGTGGAAGTGCCACACCTTTATTACATTTTGAGATTACATATTTCTGGTTTAGATGAGGACAGTTACAACTGATGTCATATTTTCCTTTCCCTCTGAAAATGGGTGACCTTGAGACCATTTCAAGATGAGAAAAGCTGTTACAATGCTGTTCCAGAGATAAATGTTACACAAGTGGTTGTGTTGCTTGCTACATGTCAAGTAGACTAAGCATCCAAGTCTGTGTGCCTTTTCCCATTAAATTTCTGGGTTTCAGATGTGTAGGGTACTCACGGGATTTTTTGCCCAGGTAGAAAACACCTCACTCCTAGTTTTTAAGCTGTCTGAAAAATAAAGTTGTGTGAATGCTCACTATCTTACTGTGGCTGAAGGTGATCTATAGGCACGTTGCTCAGCCCATGCACCACTAGTGGTCCATGAGACATCAGAATGCACTGTGTCTTGATGAAAGCCATGTTTCTCACTCTAATGCAGAAGTTCCATTTTTATAAAACTAAAAATGATGTGTTAATGCAAAGAGCTTTGCTTGCTTGAACTCCCACAACTGTGAAGCAATATGATGATACATGGCGGCCCCTGGATATTTTTCCCAGAAAGGCCAGATGGGTGTTGATTTAGGAAAAAAAAAGAAAACCAAAAAGCTGCCAATTCAGTTCCCTCCTAGCCTGTGGAGTCGTGTCCATGCTCTGCCTCTCCTGTACTTTGTGCAGCTGAAGCAGTCATTCTCGACAGCCAGAGGGTTACACTGCCATGTGTGCATCCGCAGCCTGGCCGAGCTAGCTGCATTCGGGAGCATGCAATCCCACAGTCTTGTTCCCAGTGTCTCTCTTCTCCACAAGCCACACTTGCTTGTTCACCTAGCTGGGTGTTACCCAATCTCTGGCTTTCTCTAGCCGCGTAAATATGCTTTTTGAGCTGCCATTATGCTTATCTGTGAACCAGATCTTTCTGGGGTTTTTAGGTCATTTTTAAAATACCCAGATTCTTCATAGGTCTGCAGCCGTGAAGGTTAGAAGCAGCTGAATCAGGACAACCAGGGTAGCCTCAGCTGGCAAAGACACAGAGCTTAACCCAATTCTGCTGCTGGTGACGTAGTAACATGGAGCTGTACCCCACATCAGCTGAATTTGCCACTAGAGATCTACAGAGGAGACAAAATTAAAAGCATACAGGCCTCCAGTGAAATCAAACATAAGCACATGCAAGGCTGGGGACACGCATACACACACAGGGAGTCCACTTTAAGTCTGAAAAGATGCTCATACACAAAGACAAGGATTTTATCTTAACAGGTAAAGTCTAATACTGCTTTTGGTTTTGTTCTTTAATTCCCAGAAGGGTCAGCTACGACGTGTCTCTCCAGGAAGACTCCACAATGAAAAAAACAACCCACAGTTGCTTCTTACTACTGATCATCTTTCTAACTGTAAGTGTGAGAAAACTGAACTGCTCATGACACATGCCAAATTTAAACTTGTGATGGTCAGAAAAATGAGTACTGTTACATTTGTTATACTGCACAGGTGAAGGAATGAGTTCCCTTACTGATAAATTTCAAAATAAGGTTAATAAAGTTTCTAAATAAGATATTGCATAAAAGTTTGAATTTGAAAACATTGTTTCTTGGTGAGACAGAACTGACAGTCTGAAGAAGGTAATGCATGTGATTTTTCATTTCTCTGTTTTACAGGCTGCAACGTATAAGTGACATGGAAACTTAACGTGTTTGAAAATTTCCTTAACTTTGTTGTGTGAGACAGACTGACTTAAGTAATTGTGGTTTCTCACTGTTTATAGTTACTCTGCTATTAGGAAAGCAACTGAAATGGAAAATAACAGTATAAAGTTTAGTTATTCAGTTCAAATGCTATTTTCAACTGTTTAATATCAATATTACAGTTATTTCAATGTATGCAACATGGCTGAGTAACTGGTGTTCTAAACATGTAGTAAATTCATTTCTACCTAAATACCTCTCATGTAAGTTGAATGCTTTCTCCAATCTCTACTTGTGAAACCTCAAATTATTAGCAATTATCATAAAATCATAGACATTACGTGTAGTCAGAAATTAGAATACTGCCCAGAGCCTCAGTTACAGAATGGTGAGAATATGTCTGAATGATGCTACTGGGAACAAGCACCTCTCTACCTTGGTGTGGTATGACTAACTTGCATGCTGGATGCCACCTTATTCCCCAACTAACTGTTTATCTCTGTGTTCCTGAAGAAAGCTTTCATTCTTACTCTTCTTGTGTTTTGTTGGTTAGCTCCTCATGCCCCTCTGCTTCTCATCTTCTCTTCCAACACCTGAATGTGGAACATTTGTGTGCATCTCCCCATCAACTCCCATCCTTTCTGGCTATAAGTTGTAGAAATGGGGCTAGAAGACACGTTGGGGAACAGTAGAGACTGCTCTCCCTGGTTTGTTTGTTGGGTTGTGTCCCTCCTCTTCTCTCAGCCTAGCATAACTTGCCCCCAGTGCTGTTTGCCACTTAAATTTATATGGATAAAAAGGAGGGAATGAAAGTAGAGAACAGTAAGAGAACAATGGATAGAAAGAGGGAAAAAGAAAACAATTAAATGAGATCATGGAGAACCCAGGAGAACAGCAAAGAACACCTCGCTTTGGTAAAATACTGAATTCATAGTTCAGGATTAGAACCCTCAACCAAAGAAGAGCTGGAGAGCAGGAGAAAGAATGGAGGAAAGTTAATACATTTCTGCTAACTTGGTCTCAGAAGAATTTGTCCAAAATTGGTTAATGATTTGAGGAATCATCCCTGTGCTTGGCAGAAGTCTTCTGCCTTGAGGTATATTGGAATATTCTGGTATTTGTGACCTATTGTGGCTGTTCCACATAGCCCTGCAAGGGATGCACATAGCAATGCACTGGCTGGGAAATCACCCATGGTTAGAGATGTCTCTAACAAAACAGCCTGACAGAGACCAGATTCCTTCTGGGTTTGAATCCCAGCTGACCTGCATAGCCTGACAGGGGCCTTGGCAAAGAACAGTGATTCTTCCTACAACAAGCCAATGCCGACTGAAGGAACAGTTCCAGATTATTTTAATTCCCCAGTCAAGTGATAGGACTGTAAATATTCTGATAACTAAAATTGTCAACAGCATTTCTGAGCATCTGAGGTGCTCTGACCTACAGCTTGTATTTGTAGGTCAACCCTGAAGGACTGGGCTGATCCTTGCCCTGTTGTCCACAAATCTTTTAAATTTCTCACCCATGATAGCATATGTGCAACATTAGTTCTGTGCTCATTCCTGCAGTACTCCAGGGCTAGGATTTCTTTAAGAAACTGCAGTGAGATCTGCATCCCTTTCCTTTTAGATATCTTTGCACCAAAGGGCTGTCCAACTTCTGATCTCAATAGATAACTTAAGCACAAATTTACTTACATTTTCACTGTTTCAATCTCTATATTCCTTCCTTCCCCACTGCAGTGGCCATACTGTCATCTACTTAGACACGTCCTAGACTAATTTATCTTCTGGTAAGGGAGAAGCCATGGTCATAGAAGGAGGCCATGAACAAGCTCTGTTTCCTTGATGACACTTGCCAGAACACTGCCGTTAGATCAAATATGAAAAATACTTGGCATCAGTCATTTTTCCAAAAATTTCCCCACCTGTAGCTGGTAGAAAAACATTCATTTTTTACATTTTATTTGCGGTCTGTAATAAGGACTCTTCCAAAAAGACTGCTCCCATTCTGTTGGTTCTTCTAATCACACCTTAGTTCCCAGAGCCATGAGCCACTGTGACTTGCATGTCAGCCACTGTCTGAGGTTGAGGAAGATAAAGTAATTAACGTGATTTGTGACACAGGGGTGATGTCCCATTCCTGTTCTCTACACACCCCACAAACCATCCTCCAGATCTTTCTTCTTTGATGGCTTTGATGGTTTACTATCATCCTCTTGTCCGTGTCCTGCACTCCCAGCAAGCTGTTGCAAAGCAACACAATCTATTGAGGTCCTTGCTTTCTCCTCTGGGCTACAGGCAATCTACTTATGCCATTTGTCCCACTGTAGGTGCCAGTCCCACTGTGGTGGTCACCACTATTGAGAAGAGCATGCTTTTACCTGAATTTTCTTTTCTTGGGGTAGCTGTGATTCCCTAACACACTTTCAGTGTTGGAGCATTCTCTGTCCTGTATACAGTGTCAGTGCTTTGCAGAAGACATCCTCAGATTCATCCCATATCTCTCCTTGAATGTTTTCTCATAGAGTCTAGTTACATAGTGTCCATAGACACCCCCTTCCCACAGTCTCCTTTAGACTTGTCACCAAGGGGTTTCGGTACCTTTTGATAGAAACCCTCTCTCCTACATATGTCATTTTTTGCATAGAATAAATAGCACTTTACTCTTCTGTGTACATGTCCATAACAACTCACCTTTGCCAAACAAAAACTAAAGCACCAGTTGCTCCAAACTAAAGCGCCAGTTGCTAGTTTAGAAATAAAACTTAACTCCTTATTGTCTTCCTCTTTGATGGCTTCCCTTGGTTTTGGATGCACAAAAATGCATCACCAGATAGTCCTCTACAATTCAAAGAGAATTCCATTAAAAAATTTAACTGTTCATTATTTCTTAGTTCACTTTATTCCTGATGGTCTCTAGTTTTTGATAATTATTGAGAGCCACAGAGTGTGACTGAGATTTGTTCCTCAAGTACACGAACCCCTGTGCACTGGAGCAATTAGTTTATCTCCTCAGTGCACATTTCTCTCCACAAGAAAGATGGAGCGTCAGCACAGTGTGTCCAGCGGCATTAAGCTCCAGAGAATGAGGAGAAGGAAACAAAAGTCTCTTTCCTGTGTGACCAATCAATTTTGCAGGACATTGAGAAAAGAGAGTTCTATTCTCTGCACAGTTATGTCAAGTAGGAATTGTCATCTAGTGCCTACAAATGGTAGTTTGGTCTTATCCTGTACACGAGGATTGATGGAGTAGTTTTTCTCACACATTCCAATTTTGTCCTGAGCCAACCACAAAGTGCACAATAAGGACAAAATGGATGCCGCAGCTGAAGACCACACTATTATTCAATTATGTCCATTAGACCAAGAATGTACTTTAAAATAAATTAATTTTGAGTGAAAAACATATTGTACAAGTTCATTAAGTCCAAATCTGTCAAATTGTTACCAAGCCTCAGTCACTAAGCTATACATAATCTGGTACATTGTGTCAGCTCCTGAAAGGCTTGTGAATAATTCCCATTCACGAAACACGGAAAATTAATTATGTGAAAGCCTAAATGTAATTTTCAGTAACTGCACAACTGGTGTGTGTTTGCAATGCAGTTGCAGTAGGTTCAAGTCTCCAGAAGCCAATTAGTAAAACATTTGCCACCCTGATGAGGGCACCGCTCATGGTGTACCCATTTGATCCTCACAGCTGGGGGTGCAATACGTGCCAGTGGGGTGGTGTGGCCATGTGTCCCCCTGGGGTCCTGCTGCCTGCCCAGCTCAGTGGCTTTCACCATGAGTCTCTAAAACCTGAGTCTGTGCAGGTACTGTAAGCACAAGCCTTTTCCTGCTTAGCCAGCAGCTCTTCCACCACCTGGTCCAGAGCAGGTCCCACCCTTCGGTGGGCAGGAAGAGCTGCTGAAGATCTGTCACAGCCTCCTCCTGTTGTCACAGCTTCGTCAGAGCCTAGCTTGCTCTCTGGCGCTGAGGGCTTCCCCAGTCTTGGATGATGAGAACCCCTGGGTCTCATCACCTGAGACCATGCCTTTGAAAGCTGTTGCTCTGAAAAGCACATTTCCCTTTGTAACTATGGGTTCCTTCAAGCTGTATGGAAGTGGACTTGCAAGTTCTGGAGCTCTTCTCACACAAGGAAAACTCAGGAAAGCAAGCTGCTGAGAATTTAAGGTGGTGAGAATTAGTGTGAGAATTTGACACGCGAGCTGCTCACGGTTTCCCAAGAGGGAGAGGAATGCCTTATTCTGTTCTACTCACCCAGTTTCAGGGGTGATCAGGACTTTTTGTCTCCATCTTTGCTTTTTTAAAAAATAAGAATGTTGCCATGTAGCTGATTGCCCTAACGAGGCCTCTCACAAGATGATAATCAGAGCTGCAAGCAAAAATTCATGAAGCATTCTGCTGCCTTCCTTTAAGCCCACAGTTTGCATCAGGCTACTCCAGGAGTAACGCTTCCTTGCGTGAGCAAATCCTGCAGCAACGGAAAAGAATTGTAAGATTCGTGAGTTGTTTTTCATTACAAGTGCCTTGTCTTCATCTGCTGTGGCTGATAACCTCATGCTTGTTTAAACAGCTGCCAAAATCTGCAATGTAAATCATATGGGATCTCACTGTGAGATAATTTCCATCCTGCTTCAACAGCAATTGAGTATGGGAAAATTTTAACATTCAGTGGTTAAGTAAAACATGTCATATTGAGGTATTTCCCCAAAGAAATTGTCTGCTGTTTCCTAGCACATTTGTGATGGATAAGAAATTACTGTTAAGTTTACTGAGCACCATGCACTAATGACCTTCCTAAGGCATCACAGTCGTTTTCTTTTCTGTCCTAACACTCGCAGCTGTGAAAAGTAGTTTAAATGTAATCGATGTATGAGAGGAGCTCTGCAACCAGTCTAAATCATGCTAAGCTCTCACTCAAAGGTGTGATGTGTTGAAGGACAGGAGTTTAGTGACCTACAAAGTGGTGACTACACATAGCAGTTTTAAAAGAATTGTACCAAATGAATGGCTGAGCTATTGAAATCAGTAACAAACAGTTAGAGCATCCAGAATTTGAAATATGTTTTGACTGATCTCAACAATAAACATTACAAAATTACCATATTTAGTGGAAGAGGGAAAAAAACAAAAGCAAAGCAAGCTACAAATGCTTTCTTTTCCTAAATGTCATGTATAGTCAACAGTTAGTATACTTCAAGCTCCTTGATGGTGGAAGGAAAATATTTGGGGATGCTTGTTCATCATGTCCTATATTTTTTGGGGGAAAAAAAAAGGAATTCTATGCTTGCTTTATCTGAATTCTCTCTTCCAGAAATGGGCACAGTCTTGCACAGGTTAATAGCAGGTGTCTGTCTTACAGAAACTGGGGCACTATTTGTTCTTTTTGATATAGATTAATAATGAAGCCAAATTGTTTTCTCTAGATTCCTTTATTAATTCTAGGTATAAAGTGAACTTCAGCACTCCCAGCAGCCTGTTTTTCTCTTTGTAATGATAATTCATTTTCTTATAACAGTCGTTTGTCACGTGGTGGCTTGGTGGTCGTATGTATGACGTCATTTACTTGGACTTTTAGGAGTGACATCATATGTACGGCTGCTAAACTGCTGCATGGGACATCACTTAAACAGTTTTCTTCTGAAGAAATCATACCAATCATTTTCAGGCTATGAACACATCCTGATTATTAAGTTGTGAATTATTTCTTTCTCTTTAATAAAGAATATTTATAAATGAATGAGGCATTCCTTTATTGTATCTGACATCATTTATATTTCCATCTGAAGTAACTGATGGATGGATGGGAAAGGTTTTTAATGTGCAGTAATGGACTCTGAACATTCACAATTTTTTCAATACCTTAGGTAGTAACCAGGTCTTGGCTTTTTTATGGTGAAAACATGTGTTTTAAAACTTAATTCCTAAAATACCTAGCTATAATCATTAAAACGTAGTAGCAGAGGTGATTCCTAATCATTAATTTCATGAGAGCACACACACAGAGACACACAGAGACTCGTGGGACATTCCCAGCCTCTCCCATTAGCATGATACACACTAAGCTTTCCCCCTGTGCAGCCATGCCCAAGCTCCTGCTACTTCTGATAAGAGGATAATGACCCAGAGATTTCTTTCTGTCCCATGTGCTCTTTCCCAACCCCCACGGTAAGGAGCACAAGAAGACTAAAATAAATAATAATATCTGACATCACAAATGTACCAAGATTTTTGTCTGACTGAGCCCCAGGAATATAAGGCAGGATCATCAGCCCACTGAACTGACTTCAGGGAGGTCAGGCTTTAGGCTCCGAGTCCTGCAGTAGTGGTGGACGTATGATTCTCCTACGCACAGTAGAAACCACCAAAATTGCAAACAAACAGAGGTGTGACTGCTCAACCTCCAGCAAGCCACCAAATTCATTTTTCATTAGTCTGCTGAAATGGTCATCTGATTTTAAGGTAGAAGAAAATATTGTTCAAAATTCTACAGCCAGCTTTTCAAATCGAGGCAAACAGAAATGAGTAATAGCAATCAAAGGGAAGAGTACATTTAAAGGTCATATCGCAGATGAACAATACCAGTAACGCACCTACATATAACCCCTTATTTTGATTTCACACACAAGCTATTCGATTACATCAGAAGTGCCTGGAAAGTTTTTTGTGCAACTAACTTTGAAAAAATGAGTCTTTGTGTTTGGTAAAAAAAAACCAAAATAGATAATTTAAGAGGCAGCTGTAATCTAATATCATTATTCCAGTTTTTATCCAAACTTGCTTTAGATTTACTGTAGGCCATTACGTGATTTCCAGTGATGAAGTAATTTCCATTGAGCTTTAGTGACACAGTCTCATCCATATTTTTAATCTCTCTGAATGAATTTCTGGCCCAAATGTGGGCAATAGAAATTTTGCTGGCAATTTCAGCTGGGCCATGATTGCCTTGCACAGAAGCAGTAGAATGGGCAGTCCTCCTGGTTACATGGTTGAGCACTTTAAATAGTTTTGTGCACAATCCAATACATTTATCCTAACCACCACCACAGGTACTCTCTGCCTCCAGGTATTAAAATATTCTCATTAAGCTGTACCCAACAAGCGTTGACTTCTTCAGGAACTGGATTAGTCCCTTACACACAGCAAGTTATGAAAATGACCTTTAAGAGTAAGGTGTCTTTGATCTCTGAATTGTATCTTACCCCCCAAAAATCATCATCTCTAGTTACAAACCATTACATCTTCGCCAGTTAAAAGATGTAAATAGAGGATTCCTTTTCTGATGCTATATCTTACTTTTGATTTCAGCTTATATGTTTCTATACTGTGCAATCTTCTGGGAATGGTCTGTTGTTTTAAAAACGGTGTATAAAAGAGGCTCCAAGAAAAGCTAGAATAGGGAAAAGATGTTCTGAAGCACTAAACAATTTCTACAGTTTCTATCTGTGTAGCTGGCATTTGCCAACTGTTTCATATCTGTGTTGTGATTTATTCTGTACAGATAAAGCAAATGAAACTGCAACAGTATTTATGGCCAGCAGCACCAGTCTTTCTGGTCTCTGTCAGCATGAAAAGATTTTGATCTTGTTTGGTCAAACGTATGTGAAGAACAGATCATCGCCTTCCTAGAAGAAAACAAAAATAAAATAAAAGCATTGTTTCAGGACAAGGAAAATTGGTGATGTTTTCCGAGCGTAATCAGATGGTTATGCTCTCAAAACAGGGGTGTGTTCCCAAACTGGCCCAAAGTAACAGAGGAATCCTCGAGAAAAGAGGTGATGCCACAGAAGTCCCCCTAGCTTTCTTTGATAATACCATTATTCCTCTCTTGAATGCAAACAGCTTGGAACTGGGGTATTATTCAAAATAAGAATGGAAAAAACAAGCATGGAGTACCTATGAATCGCTTCAGAGAAGTACTGAAGCCTGTGGCAATACATGGACACAAAGGGCTAAGACAGACCTGAGGGTGTCTGAAGAAACTCATCTGCCCTTTCCTACACTACATGCTGGATTTAGGATATTGCTTGGTTGGTTTTTAAATGATCCTCATGGACTCTAGCTACTCCCTTTAATCTTTTCATAAGTGAGGGATCTGTGATGTGTGGCTTTGCTTCTGTATTTGCCATTCTGGCTTTCTAGATGCTTAAATTTTCACTTGGATGGCCAGATGAAATGTTCCAAATGACTTCACTGCCCAATTATATCTTTGTGTGTGTGTGTGTATACATACACATAAAATTTATTTAAAATTGTTTCAAAATTTATATAAAATTGATTCTGCCAGAAAATATCTTCCTTCTTATTCCTCCCATTTTATTTCAAGTACCTGTTTAAGTGCAACGAGATAAACTGCCTTCACTGTCCTCCAGTCTTCAGATAGTAGTTGTATCCAGTTGAAAAGGAAGATGTTTCTATCAATCAAAGGAGATTAGATTGAATTAAGAAAAAAATAATTGATTAGGTGTAAGAGTACAAAAATATTAAACTCAGATGGTTTGGCACAGAAGTATTGGGATAAAGTAATGATGCACCTTTTTTTTTTTTCCCAACTAAGTCAAACAACATCCTGTTGTTTTGTTGTGTATTTTACCAAGGGGTTTTAGTTGTGCAAATGGGATAAAAAGTAATGTATTAATGAGATATAATTGCTTGTGATGTTCAATTAAAAAAAGGGGGAAAAATGTAAGAAGTAAGCTGATATTTGAACTTTCAAACCTGTCATGTTTTCAGCTTGAACGACTACAAATGCTTGCTTAAAGATCTGTGTACTAGTATTTGCTGCTAAAAACATCAAGTTTGTGTGCTTATGAGAGTCCTAAGTTTTGAAGCAGCCTATAAGTGACTCTGTATGTGTTTGTGATGGCTTTAGTATGATTTTGTATAGGGAAAAATAGAGGGTCATACAAGGGAAGTTCCATAGCAGCATTGCTTTTGCTTGGGGAAGCAGAGGAAGTAACGCTTTCCTATCACCTTCACGCAGAGAAGTGTCCTGATACAGGATTAAGGCAGAACAGAATTAACTAAAGCTACGCACTCTCATTTCCACCCTGGCTCACAAACCTAGGCTGTGCAACAGAAGGATGGATGGATGGATGGATGGATGGATGGATGGATGGGAAAAAAGATAACTGACCTCTCTCCCTGAGATTTTTGCCTTCCAGAGGCAGCGAACCTTCCCTTTGCCCTGCAGGCAGCTCAGAGTGGGAGAAGTCAGAAGATGCCACTCAGTCAAAGAGGACCTTGCTATTCAGACTCTCAAATTTAGGGTCACTGCTTAGGTACTTCACTAGGAGTTAAGGCAAGGTAGTGAGGTTTAAACTGTCTGCTCTGTGTTTCTATGACCTTAACAGTTGAAGGAGCACAAAGCAGGTGACATAAACCATGAAATAATCAGTTTTGTGGCTGTGGCACTGAGGTATTTTGTGTGAGCGGTCTGGAGGGAAATCGGCACAAGTGAGCAGAAATACATGGGTGTAACTTTGGGCAGATACAGAATTTTTTTGCAGATCACTAAGCTAAATGAAAGGATTTTGAAGACTTTTTCAAGTATTTAATGGTCCTCTGTTTTGCCAAGAAAAAGGGCTTGGTTAAAATCCTGAGTTTATAGTGAGGTAAACTAGTAAAAGTTTAGCATTTACTTTGCAAGCAGTATAAGACCTATCATAATGCTAAACACATGTGCAAATAAAAGGCCTCTGAAGCATTCGTAATAGAGATTTCTGATCCTCACTATTTTATCCTCCTGGTTTATTCACTTGTACTAACACTTTTTCCTTTCTGTACAGAGAATGGTTCCAAGTCTTTCTTCTACTGTAAATTATACTGATCCTACATTAGAGCCTGTAGTAACTGAAAATTCAGTCATACGACAGAAGATAATAGATTCGCAGTTCAAATGCTATGAAAGGATGAACAGAGCTCCTCCGTATAAGAAAAAAGGTAAAAAAGTTTAAAAAAAGGTCTGTTTGTGTATTGCCACGCTTGCTTATATCACTATAAATATTTTCTTCTGCATACTAACCCATAGTTTTCCTCGGGGTGCAGTTTCCTTCCTGTAAGCAGTAGTCAAATTCACACTAACTTCGCATCCTCTTAAGCTGAACAGCTCTTCCTCACCGTGCAGATGGTACCCCTGTCATCTACATTTCTGGCTCAGTGCTTTGCTGCTTGACTATCTCTTGTTCTTGCTTAGGGAATGGCATTCTCCAGAACCTTTCAGCAAGCTCACACAAAGACCTGATTATGAACAGTGATCTCTTAAATATAAATGCCATTCTGCTTGCTTCACTCACTGTTTTGTTTTTCTGTCATTATTCTACTGACTGATAGCTGCCATGCTCTGTACCAGCACAGATGTGCCAGGTATTCCATATTCAGCAGTGACACTAGCAAAAAGAGGTTTATAAAGCACTGTGGATACATCTTTATTGAATATGAGGCACATATTAAGATTAATGAAAAAGGAAATGACAAATAATATATGGTGCTACAATAGCACAATATAAATGAAGCAGCATTTCTGGTTGGGACTGAGCGTTCTGGTGACTTTTTCTCACAGAAAATATGGAAGAAGTTAGGAGGAGGATAGAGAAAAAATATTGGAGGTATTGTGGGGATTTATACGAGTAAAGAGCAGAGATACTGAGGGCACAGTTTGAAGAGAAAATATATTAAAAAAATCATGATTAAAAAGCCCCAACATAATAGATGGGATGGAGATAATGTGGGATTTTTTGTAATACAAGAACACAGACATTTCTATAGCTCTTTACCACAAAGATTTTTATTGGCCTCTGTAAGACTCAAAGAATTAGATGTTAAGATACTCAGGTCTTGATGCAGAAATGTTTTTGAATGAATATAGAGATTCCCATTGCTTCAAATAGGTTTTAATTCAGGCCAATAATGGGGAAAACCCACAAGTATTTAAACAGGGTTAGGGGATAGAAAGCATCATGTTTCAGACATAAACAAGCCTTTAGTTGCTGGGCTTGAGGGGGAGATAACTTACTGTCTGCTCAGATCAGTCTTAGTCTCCAGCTCTATAAATTTGTAATTTTTGCATGCATTGATAGTTCTGCTGGATTAACCTTTCTTTTGCACCTTGCTCATGTGATTAGTTGCAAAGGGCTGCAACTGGCATGAGCTGGGAATTCGCATGTCTCATGACATATGAATTCCTGGTAGTGTTCTCAAGGGCAGCGTTGTCCGAGGAGGACAGCAGTGGCAGACCCACAGCCATCAGACACAGCACAGCAGTTCCTGCACTGCTTTGACTGGCAACTAGATTTAAGTGATGCCATTGGGGACTGTTATGTTCATAGCAAAATGCACTGAATTTATTTATAACCCAGAATGAAGATAATGGGTGACTAAGGAATGATGCCAACACTACTGAAGTTGCTTTTTCAACTGAATTACAGGATCCTCACCAGCCCTCCAACATTTACACTTCATACAGGGTTGGAAGGGAGCAAGGGTCTAAGTCTCTTGGCTGCAAATTTGAAAGGGAGGATGGGATGAGATGGGAAATTCCTTTAATGCAAAGGACAACCGTAGGCATGTCTCCTGAGAGGAAAAACCCAACACATGAACTGAAGGGGTATACTGGGTATGCATTTTCAGCACAAACAGTAGCGGAGTCTAACATTGAAGTTCCCAGGAAAGCCCGGTGTCTGGTACAACTTCACAGAGCCAGCCAAGATGTGTCTAATTTTTCCCTGGTATCGCTGCAGTCCCTGATGGAGCCTATTTGTAGACTGGCACAAAGGTAGTTTAAATCCTTCATAATCCTGGGGCTCAAAGCTGATGTCAATGAACTGCAGAGTATCTCACACTCAGGAGCCAGAGAGATGGTATAATACAGGTGAGCTGTGGCAGCAATACAAGTAGCCATGTGTCAGCAGAGCCAAAGTAACAGACCATGTACACTCACTTATCTTGCCCATTTCAGGGTAGAGTTGATTAGCTTAAATACCAAAGAAATAACAAAAGGAGGAGCTCAGGCACATGGGAACACCTGACCATCCCTCTGGGACAGCACAACAGTCCCGCACTCCCTGTCCATCCAAAAATGTAATATGTTTAGCTGGTGATATAACAGTATGGTGTTCAAGTCTTCCTCTTCTGTTTTATTACTTACTTACATTTTTTTACTTCCTGCAGGACTTAAAAAACATATATATGTATGTGTGTGTAGATCTATATGTGTGTGTGTGCATATGTATATATTGATGGATGTATGTGTGCATATATATCCTGTTACTTACCTCAAATGATACATTCCACAATGTATAGACCAACATCAGTGATTTTTTTTCTTTATCAGGCAAGGCAAAGGATTTAAAGCTAGAAATTCCTACCAACCCCATTCTGCAGTATCTTTCAGATACAAGTTCAAGTTGCAAATATTTTCTACTCTTCTTTTTCTTTGATATTACAAATAGATTCCTAAAAGTCTTTCAGATACATCTCAAAGCTAGAGAAGAACATGAGAATGCCTGAAGGAAAGATAACAAACTGCTGATATGATGGTTGGTTAATTAGGTGAACAAGTAGCATTAACACATTCAACTTGACAACGGAAAAATAGCTGTGCATAAAATCTTAGCTAATGAAGAAAAAGTGTTTATAAAAATATCTTTTTTGCTAGACATCTGATCTGTAAAAAATTCATTTGGAACATTTTATGCTTTCAATTTTTAATCCACAACTATTTTGACTTAAAAACAGTTACTGATGCAAATTTGAGCAATTCAGATGTCTTTTTACAGCTTTCTTGCTTCAGTAAGAAAGCTTATCTGTGGATAGTTTCAAAAGCACCAGAAGCAATTAGCTGCCCATGTTTTATTAACTTTCAATGGTTATTAGGTGCCTTCCATATGATTCTTTCAAAAACAACCTACATGGTCATAGCAGCAATTCTGAAACTCCCTTGGGACCACAGCAAAAAAGGCAAGATGTATCTTCTCACTGTATTTCCCTTTAACCTGATGGTCATGATGATAAATACCTTTTCCCCAACACAAACTGATTTTAAATGGAAAATAACTGAGAAGTATAGGGCAGTTTTTAATGTGTTACTTGAATAAATCCACAATGAGTCAGGAAATCGCGTTATAGCAAGCAGTCTTATAGTGCAGTTTCTGTGGCCCATAGTGTGTAACACCTCTGTAATGGGAATCAAGAATGAGCTGTGTTCTGCCTTCCTACTATGGCCATCGTTTCTGTCCTTGTAGGGGGGACAGCCTCGGCAGTGCTACCTTCCCAGAAGGGGCATGATGAGGACAGGATCACAGCATGCCTACCCGGGCATCAGCAGGCAGAGTTTGCCTGTTACAGATTGGTCTTGCACCTGCTTCACTGGATCTGTAGCTATGTCACCAATCTCTAGCGCTGAGCAACGCAACAACCTTAAAGACAGGAAAGTGTCTCTGCAAATGTTGCTTTTAGCTGGGACATCCCTGCAAGACCTTCCTACCTTTACATTTCAAAGACTTGATTTTCAGACCTGCTGAGCAGCACAAGGTGAAATGAAAAGTGGGTGCCTATAAGGTCTTTAGGTACCACTAGGGTACACACTTATGGCCAAGGATGGAAGGAGGATCAAAAAAAGGAATTTGTACGATCAGACTCTCCATTCAAATTTTCGTTCAACAGGCTTTAAAACATTATTTTCCAGCAAAATGAACACCACTAACATCAGGTCAGCAAAAAAAAGTACCTTGTAGCACCTGAATGCCACTCAAAGTGTAGCAATAACAAGGGCTTTTACCGCAAAAAGGAAAACATGATTTTCTGCTGATGGCAATATTCCTTGAGAAGCTAGAACAGAGTGGGTTCAGGAGTGACTGTGTGTTGAATTAACTCCTGCATTCCTGTTAAATGTCCAGGTCTGTTCTGCAACCGAACGTGGGATGGCTGGTTGTGCTGGGACGACACGCCTGCTGGAAGAATCACTGCTCAGAATTGTCCAGATTATTTTCCAGACTTTGATCCAACTGGTACATATTTCTTTTTATCATCTTGTCTTTTGAAGAAAGTCTTCAGAACATTCATGCCATTGAATGGAAGCATGTTTCCAGTGGCATTTTTGAAGCATTGTGAAATCTTAGAGAGTGGCTGAAATTAAAATACATCAATATTTTGGGTTGCTTAATTTAAAATATTGTAAAATATTTTATGTGTATTTATATTTATATAAGTATAACCCATGGATTTATGCAACCTAGTTTATGAAAATATTAACTACTTAGTTATAATATCAAAACATTTTTAGCACCTCATACTAAGTTTTTATAATGAAGAGAAAATGCTTATGTGCATGAAATATGTATCAGCATGTTCTTGGTTCAGTTTTTATTGGAAAATAACATTTTATTGAAGAAAATGACCAGAAATAAGGTTCTTTCAGTTGCCAAGTTTCAGTTCTTCATTGAATTCTTCATACAAATATTAGCAGCCATGCAGAGGAAGAAGCAATTCAAGAACATTTTAAAGGACAAATGAAAGGAAAGATCAAGCACAGAAATACTGCTAAATAGATATGAAGAAATATTAGACACAAGTATAAGTCCACAAAGAGTATTGTTTGAAGAAAGGCACAGTTGTGTGTTCCACACTCAGGACATGTTGCTTGTAGGTGGTGCTTGATGCCACAGCGTGCTAAATCCAGCATAGACGCAGTGTACCGATTGCAGTTAAAAACTATGGAACTAAACATTTGCGGGGGAGGGTATATAAATCTAAAAATTTTCAGCAAGGTTAATCCAAAATGTGTGTGCCCCCAACTGAAAGGTAAGGAAAGAGACTATTGCATAGCTGTGAATAAATTACGCAGTACCATCAGCTGAAACTGTTGATTTTGTTGAGCTTGTTGCCTATTCAGAAACGGAGGAGTTTCCAGGTTGGATCAGACCCAGTATGCATTTTGCTGAATCCCATTCGCAGTAGCAGCCAGATTGATTGATATTTCTGTTCTTTACAAATCAAGCTATCCGCAATTAGAGAATTCACCCAGCAACTGGGAAACTTCCAGTATCAGCCCCAGTCTGAGGGGATTCAAACCTGCACCCCAACTTCGACAGAGGAACCTCTCCCTTTCCAATGGAAGCAGGCATTGACAGGATGGATTGAAGGATTTGCGTGCCTGGAAAGTGAGCTCACATGGCAGTGTGACTGCCCATGTCTTGTGGGAATACCCTGAGCCCTACCCCACAAACCTTTACAGCAGTTTACATCCCTGAGACAGACAACAGGCACCAAATCACAAAGTCCTGCCTTTTGTGACCTTTTTTCCTTTCTGACACACTTAGTCTTGACCTTTTTTCTGTACAGTGTCATAGATTTCAAGGAGTCTTGCAGCAGGGCCACACTTGTGGCTAATCATTGGAGCACCTTCTGGGAGACAGGCTGAGGAGCTGAGACCCTCAACTGGAGGGGTGCCTTTGACCTAGGTCTCCCTCTCTGTGGACAAGTGCTTCGGCCATCAGGCTCTTTGCACAAAAGATGCCAGAAGAGCATTTTCAAAGAATTGGCTAAACTTGGTTCAGTTCCCAGACAGAATTGTCCACATTCAGGAGAGAGCTTGAGGTTCTGGATCCTGAGGTTGCACAAGCCTTTTCCTACATGCATGTTGGAGGTGCCTCTTGGATGAGGTCTGTACCTTCCGCTTCCGCCCCCATTTTGTTCATGATATCCTCCCCGTGTGGCAGCAGCCTCTTTGATGAATAGGAAAATTTACTACAAGGCTTCTGCTTTCCCTGCTTCCATGGTTTTCATAGAAAATAAAAAATAGTGGCACTAACAGTCCTAGTTTATGTATACTCCATGCGCTGCTCAGCTTACACCTGCAAAAGTAGCTGTTGGGCAGCCCTGTGACCACAGATGTTTCTCAAGACTTGAGGTCCTCATTCTTCAGCGCATGGGGATGATTACAGAGCCGTTCTCCTACTCATTCCCAAGCCACTAATTCCCAGCTTTTCCACTTGCTTGCTTGCCTCCAGTGACTTGTTCTGAACTAATTGCTCTGCTACAACACCACTCTTCAAAGTAGCACTTGAAGCTGTCCATGGGGAAGCACCTCACTCCACTTTTAATGCTTATTAACGCCAAGGTCTGTGGCTTGTACGACTGATTGCAAATCACTCCTTGATGTACAGATGTGTGCTGCAGAGTCTGGCCCACAGTGTGTGCGTACTGTGGTTACTCTTTCTGCCACACTTTAAAACTTGCATATTTGGGAATTTTTTAGTATTCCTGTTCTCTGTACACAGCCATAGAAGGCAAAGCCGGCTCCAATAATTAATTTCCTACTGTCCTCTCTGCTGTTCTGTTTAGGAACAATACCTTCTGGACTCCCTATTTTCGCCTGGCACATCTCTCTTCTCCTTGCCAACTTCTTTGCCTGCATCCTGGTCAGTCAACACTGTTTCCCTGGCTCAGCAGCAGCTCAGCATCTCCTGGTTGAGTCAGAGCCGCTTTCCTAGAGTAGCTGTTGAGTAACCCAGCACATATTATATCTGCGGCATCAAACCAGCAGGTAGTCAGCCTTTGCTTTACAGGTGGCTGATTGTCGCACAGGGACTTAATAAAGTAGGAGGGAGACAAGGAATCGTGGGGGTGACTAGAAGTCTTTCAACTGCTAATGGTAGTGGCTGCCACTGACAGGTGGCCAAAAGCACAGGTTCAGCCGTCCTGAGAAGTCTGTCAGGTTTTGTGCCTCAAGTCATTATTTCCTTTGGTTACTTATGCCTGTTAAACAAAATACAGCTAGATTTTCTGATGAGAAACAGAAAATTCATCCTAAGAACCATGATTTTACAAGATGAAAACTACAGTGCCTGTCAGATTTCCTTCCCATTAAGTCTCTCTGATATCAAACCACCTCAGCATGTATTTTAGGCATACAAGTAACTCCATGGACTTCTGAAACAAGGATTTCACGCTGTGCCACTGTGGGCTGCACTGAGATCTGCAAAACCACTATCTACCAGCTCACTGATGGCTAAGTTACTTTCATTTGAGGCCATGTATAGCTTTGAGTCCTGCAATAAAATGATGTCATTCAGCTTGCTTTTCGTGCTTTGATACATATGTCATTTGTAACTGGAAAAGTGAAATGTTATCTGGCAGCATAGGATCGGATCCTCCTCCCATCGGCACCTGTGGGTGCTGTATACCAGCTCTCTATATCTGAACACTCAACAACATTCAGCATCGATGCCAAGAAGAAATTGCTAGAGTATGTTAGACAGTAAATAAGGTGAAATCATATTCTGGAGTAAAGGACCCAGAAGCAAAATGATGGAGAACATGCTCAGTCCTCTGTTCATTTTCTGTCTGACAACTTCATAACTAACTACCAAATGTAGTCCCACTTATTTCACTGAACTTACATCAGTTCTTACTAGATAGGAATCCGTGTTCTGAAAGAAAGAAGGACAACTGTGATAATCTAGTCTGTTCAGTTAGCTGGGGCTTCCCACACTTCTTTCCCCACCTGAGGAAGCTCTGTCCTGTGAAAGGAAATTAGTATCTTAAAGCTAACAGACAAACAGAAACCCCTCTCTACAAGCTGTGACAACTTTGTCTTTTCAATAAACAACTCTAGTCTCTTGTAGCAATTTCTTTCTCACAATGACCACCATGTGCAATGTGATAATGCATAAACCCAAATCAATTTGTCTGGAAAACATACCGAGACCTACCGCTTTAACTCCAGTGACAGCAGGAAATTAATTGTCTCATCTACTCCTGACTGAGAAGCTCTGAGCAGGGCTGAGTTTTATACTCCCCTATTCAGGCAACATGCACAGTTTCTCTTGAATTATATTTTATATTCCTATTTTATCCAGGTTAATTTTTGGGGTAATCCCTTTGAAATGGTTCCAGGTCACACTGAAATTGCTAGGAATTGAATTTGATAGGAATGTAGTATGTAATTCATGCTGGTAATATTCTTGCTGATAATGAAGGGAAACCTATTGTGGATGTAATGGCCTTCTAGCAAGGCAAATTTACTGGGGGCAGCAGGAGGAGCAGAACATTGTCCTGTGCCGTCCATAGGCTGTTGGGTTTGTGGCAGGGGAGAGTTATATTACCCACCGCACTCTCCCTGCACAGTGTGTTCGGTCAGGATCGACGTGGTGCAGTCACATAGCAATGGAGCTGAATGTGCAAGCTGCGCTGTGGCAGCCATACCTTTTCGTTTCACTTTCTCTCCCATTCCTCTCTGGCAAAGAGCAGCGGTTAAAAGCAGTAGCCACCCCAGCAGGGAGCAAGCCCAGCCCAACTTTGTGATCCAAGGCTGCATTTATCAAAACTCAACTCAGTTCTCCACTTTGTTGGGCTTCTGTCTTTTGTTCCATTTTGTAAACCAGTTACTTGTAACTCTTCATGTGGCTCCAAGAGCAAAGTTTCTAGAAGTGCAATTTGGAAACAGATCCATATGTATCCATAAACAATTAGCTCAGATGATGATTAATGTGTTGTTACCTCTCACAACTGAGGAACGTGGAAGTACAGCCTTGCCTTCCTGCTCTGACACTGACTAAAGGCAGGGAGGTCCCCTTGCTCTGGAGTGTGGATCACGGTGGCGGAGGGGGCAGAGGCACTGCGGTATTTGTATTCTCTGCAGCTCTCTTCTTGTGCCATACTGCAGTCTCTGAATTGCTTTGTCTTTCTTACAAAATAGAGGACTATTAGAGAAATAAGGATAAATGCTGCATGCAGGAAAAGGGGGTACAGATTGAATAGCTCTTGCAGACCCTTTTGCATTTACCAGCTGTGATGCTTGTGACCACAAGGAACTGGATTTGGGGGACACAGGCGCACCCTTCTCACAGCTGGCAAAATGGTCAGAGTGTTCAGCTGAGTAGGTTGCCAAGCTGACAAGAGCAGTCATTGCAGATGAGAAACCATGGCCTTCCACAAACCAGAGATGGAGAGAGACCTTCTGGGTCGCAGCAGCAGCTGCTGCTCCTTCCACCCCCTGGCTCCCGGCAGGCAGGGAGGCCACTTCCTCAGGCATCCCCTAATGCAAGCACCTGCCCAACCGTGGCCTCCCCTCCTGCATGCCCAGTCCATCCTGTGCTCCTTCCCACCCAGCACTGGGTCTCGGCAGGGCGACATGCCTGCGCTCAAAGCGGGTAAGGAGCAGCACCCTCTGTGGGCAGGAGCCCCAGGGACCTGCTGGGGCACCCTGAGCAGCGTAGGGAGGACCAGGGAGAAGCCTGGGAGAGCCCTTCTCTTGCTGCCACAAACGCAATTTTCCTGACTCTGCCTAAAAAAGCCAGCTCTGAATTTCTGCTGGTCCTATTTTCCCGTCTTGAAGTGGTGTCATTTAGACAGTGATAAATAAAACAGACCTGAACACTTTGTCCAGCTGCTTCTTTTCCTCCTGCCCTTCTGTATGTTTCTGTCCTGCTTCTTAGTAAGCTTGACAGCTGTATTTTAAAAATCAATTCTTATCCCCACAGCGCACAATATGACTTTATTATACAGATTCCAGTTCTGCTGACTGAGACATTCTGATGATAGTGATAACTTCACTTACCAGGACACTGGAACTGAAGTTTTCTAGGGTCTCCATTGTATTAGATCAGATGATTTTTTTGGTTTTGAAAAATTTTCTTCGAGAATATTTTATTGAGTATGTAAGTAAATCACATGTGCTACATCAGCTAGTCCCTCATCTGCAAAATTAAGTACTACACAGGTCTATCCAAACAATGGCAAAGAATCCAATGTCTGGTATGTGCTGAGCACGCACTGCAACAGAGGAAAACTTCTTTCTACTTCCAGCTTGTAACTCAACAATAAATAAAAAAAATGTTGTTGACTCTTTTAACATCTGCTAGCTATAGAGTTGGTCTAATTGTAAAAAAACTGATTGATTGAGCTATCCTGTTTGTTCCAGAGGTATTAGATGAAGATAACTGTTACGTATAAATGACTGAGTTGGTTCTATGAAAATATGATACATAAAACACTATTCGTAGCACAAGCAATACCACATGCAAAAACATTACTACTCGTTACTCTTTTTAGACACTTCACTACTCCCATGAAACTGCCCTTGTGCACAAGATTTCTCTTATCCTATTTTCCCAGACAGCTCTTGAAGTGTCTGTCTTTCTAACTACAGAGAGCCTGCACAACTGCCTATGAATTGCATAACTTTGAGGTCGCTAAAGTCAGATGAGACGAATCCCATGCAATGTCACAGTTCCTCCACTTTGAATAACGTGATGCCCAAGTGGTGCCCTATCCAAGCTGATAGGGTACAGACAGAGCCTAAAAAGTTAGTGGTCACATAGTATTTGAATAGTCTTAAAGCACACACTTCCATTGTGCCTTGCTGGAATTGCCTTACCTTACATTCTTCAGAGGTTACTAGATTCTTCTGGTTAGCAAAAAAACCAACACGTGCCCAGGTTCATAATCCCACACCTGCTGCTGGGACACTGGAGAATAACTTGCAGCACAACAGTGGCTGGCTTACAGACTCACAACTTTATTTCTGTATAAAATCATAGATTTAGAAAAGATGTTTGACCTGTTTGAGTCACTGGAATGGACGGGAGGGAGGCCTTTCGCCCAGTCCCATATTCTGACAACATCACAGCAAGAAATCTGTGGGACACAGCCGCTTCCAGACTAGGATCAGTTGTGCTTGTCTGGCTTCAAGGAAAAATATGAGGCAACAAGTTTGTCTCTAACTTACAGAGGCCACATTAAACTTCGGCAGAGTGCCTACCTAGGCACTAAAGTACAGAGATGATAGATGGTATTACCATTATACTCTATAGCATAGTAACAAAAGCCGTGTACTTTGCAGAGTGTATGGGATAGTAGGTACAATGTTTGTACGCTGTGTTCCATGGTAGCGTAACCATTAATCTTTTATCTATGACTGAAAACTTTTTCCAGCTTTAGATAATATCTGGCAACAAGTACAATGGGAACATTGCTACACAGGCAGTCTGAGATTATCTCCAAGCTGCAGCGATGCAAGGCTGAGATAACATGTACTTTTCCTCTCGGTGTTGTTGATGCACGTATTGATTTTCAACAAGCCCCCCAAAACAATGATTTGAAACTCATAGTATTTTCAAAAGTATGCTGTGTTCTGGAGGATTGTCTTTTTTTTTTTTTTTTTTTTTTTTCCCAATGGCATTATATAAAGTGTATTTCTAGTCAGAGGAAGATAGGTTAGTCTGTACAATTCTTACCTTGCCAGTATGATCGATTGCTTTCCTTAGGGTATATAGAGGGAATATGAATATTCCAAATGAATAGACTCATTAATCATCAGAGCTGATTAAGAAAAATAAATGCAAATGTTGAACACAAAAAGTGAAAATGTGTATGTTTAAATGGTAATTGGCTCTGTAAAAGTGTATTGACCGGAAATGCTGTTAATCTCTGTATAAAGCCCATAAAATTATAAAGCTAGAATAGGCAAAGGGAAGTCAAGATAGGCTTTTTAGACTATTTTAAAAGTCAGACTTGAAAACCTCTGTTTTTCATAAATAAACAACTGTGTCACTATTTAAGAAAACATCAAATAATTTAAGTTTCTGATCTTGTCCTGCCTTTGTTACTCGGGCAAACTTTCCAGTGACTCCCATTTGGCTAATGTTTGAGGGAAGGCCAAAGGAACTAGTCCAAAACTTGACAAGTGATTAGAAGTGACTGTCTGCGCCTCAGCATCCAGGGTTTCCCAGGCAGAAATGTGAGCGTGGCTGGGAGGACACAGGCACAGCACACATCTGTGGCTCCAGGCATCCCTTAGAGCTGTACAGTGCTAAAGCCCTGACCATCCCCCTGCCACAGTAAAAGGACGCACAGGAAGGAGCATGAGCCCCGAGAGCAATCCATATGGCAGGGCTTTCGGGAAGGATGCCAGAGCCTCCTGTGGTGCAGGAACCAGCACCAGAGACACACGTGGAGAGGCCAAACACACATCAGATTATTTAAACAGAGAACTGCAGCCATTTCAAATTAAACTGGACGCTTGGGACCTGTGCCAAAATGTTTGCAAGGCTGCTTCTCCCAGTGCCTGCATGCTTTGCAGCCTCAGAGGAAAAGGAGCAGTGCTCCTGCTCACCCCTGGCAGGATTTAGCTGGCACACAGACTGGGCAAGACTCTTCCATCCCTTTGCATAAGCACATGGCTGGTGTTGGGGCTGTCACCATCTCCAGCACCCAGGCTCTGTTTCATACACTGCTTGCCGCCCTTTCTCTACACAGCATTTTTAACTAATTATTTCCCTTGAGACCTGAAAGCCTGCTGCGAGATTCAGTCTGCTAGCATCTGTGTATGGCTACCAGCATGTCCTAGCGAGTGTCAGGTTTGAAAACAAAGAGTTAGATTTGCACGCTAGCCAGTGGGTACATTCTTGTTCCAACATCAATAATGCAGGCTGGGACAAGAACTAACGATATACAGACATCGCTCTGTTTGCCTGCCTGTGCACGCTTCTGTCAGGGTCGGCGTCAGGGCCTAACGTTGCTTTCTGTCGTGGTTTAACCCCAGCCAGCAACTAAGCACCATGCAGCTGCTCACTCACTCCCACCCACCCAGTGGGATGGGGGAGAAAATTGGGAAAAGAAGTAAAACTCGTGGGTTGAGATAAGAATGGTTTAATAGAACAGAAAAGAAGAAACTAATAATGATAACGATAACACTAATAAAATTACAACAGTAATAATAAAAGGATTGCAATATACAAATGATGCACAGTGCGATTGCTCACCACCCACCAGTTGATGCCCAGTTAATCTCCGAGCAGCGATTCCCCTGCCCCCAGCCCCCTCCCCAGTTTATATACTGGATGTGACGTCCCATGGTATGGAATACCCCGTTGGCCATTTTGGGTCAGCTGCCCTGGCTGTGTCCTGTGCCAACTTCTTGTGCCCCTCCAGCTTTCTCACTGGCTGGGCATGAGAAGCTGAAAAATCCTTGACTTGAGACTAAACACTACTTAGCAACAACTGAAACCATCAGTGTGTTATCAACATTCTTCTCATACTGAACTCAAAACATAGCACTGTACCAGCTACTAGGAAGACAATCAACTCTATCCCAGCCGAAACCAGGACACTTTCTCTTCCAAAACCAGCTTTCAACAGCCTCCTTAAATGAATTACTATCACATAAATAACTGCATCTGAATGAAGGCTGGGTATATATTCTCTGCTGTGTTCATTCAAGACAAAAGGAGACAGATAAACAAGTATACCATCAGATAAATCTCTGAGAAAAAAACCAAAAGAGACAAATGTATATTAATTGCACAAGTTGAAAATCCTTTGGATTTTGTTACACAGGCATTTTATTTCCAAACATAGAAATTCTTTTTTTATGGATTTATAAAGTATGTAATATGCATATGCTAAAATAACTATTCTTGCAATTTATTGTCAGAGAGGGCTTCAAAATACTGTGATGAAACTGGAAACTGGTTCCGCCATCCTGAAAGCAACCGAACTTGGTCCAACTATACCCTGTGCAACTCTTTCACCTCTGAAAAATTGAAGGTATGCTACAGTTAAAAAGACAGTGATTGTTTGGGAATGGTTTTGGGCTTGTCTAGCAGTAAGACACAAATGAGGGAGACCAGAATAGTTCTCATCTTTCAGCTCAATTTGTTGCACCAGATTGAATAGCATTGTCCTCATGATTTTAGCTTATTAAAATTATTTGACGAGTGCTCAAACCTAAATATAGGTTTGCTATGGGGTGGATAATTTAGTAGCAATTCATGTGACAAGTTTTGCAGTATTTTTCAAATGCATTCTTTAATTCCTATGATTTTCCCTGATTGTCCAACAGTTATAAAATGATCCTTTAGAATTTCAATTTTGCTTTCTGTAACAAGTATCTTCCAAGCTGTTGATGTCTTCTCTGTGGGGCTAGAAATATTAATGTAAGCTAAAATTATTTTTCTTAAACAAAGAATATCACCCTGTACTTGCTCTCTTTGAAAAGAAATATTTATGAAGGTACCATTAATCCAGAAAATCCTACAAGCCTGGACACATTTAACTTTAATAGTTTGACTGAAGTCGTTGAGACTATTTACAATAATGAATTAAGCGTTTGCATTAATATTTCCAAAATCAAGTTGCTAAGCTGAAAGAGGAGAACTAAATATAAAAGCACCAAAAGAAACAAGGAGAGAGAAATCTGAGAAAAGCTTAAAAAAAATTAAGTTAGGGAAGCTCATGAAAATAAACATATTTCTCAAATGTGAGTGGAGCTCCAGGAAAATCTGATTACAGATTTATGACAGAATAATTTGTGACTATTTGGAATTGTGGAAGGAAAAGAGTCAAAAAGTGATTTGATTTGGGGTTTGTATTGGAGGATCTTTCTTTATGCAGCCAAAAAGCAGTATGTGGTTATACTTAGTAATGATCCAGCCTAAAGGGCCTTGGAAAAGTCTACTGGACTAGGCAGGAGGTGAATTCTAAAAGTTTTTGCGGCATGAGTAACCATCATGGTAAAATGGGGCTCACCTATGTGACAAAGAGAGAATAATAGTAACATTCTGAGCTCACAGAGGCATTAAATGGAAGCACCATAAAAATATAATTTTTCCAGATGTTGGCGCATGTAGGGAGGCAAAAAATGTAGTTCTGTTACCTATTATCCATGTTTCCAGAAGAACAATTTTGAACATCATTCAAGCAAAGTGCAGATAGAACACAAAGGAAAATTATACGTACATCGAGATTCTTCTGAAACAAAAAATAATGGAAAATGCAGAAAGAATCTATCTTTACAGGAATGCCAAGTTAGATTATGACCTTTAATCCAAGTCTTCAAAAACAAGAGTATGCTTCATTTGTAGACTATTTCCATGTACCTACAGATAATATAATTAACTGAGTAGGAGGTATTCCTATTCAAGAATTCTGTTTCCTCAAGTGAAGAATTCTAGAGGGACAAAAAAAGAACATTTAAGTGTTTCTTTTAGAAGTTTTCTAAGCCCAGGATGACAAAATCTGCATAAGCTAAAAATTTGGTGAGTCAGTGTGTTATAAGTCCTATATATCAGAATGGACATGACAGATTGCCAGTTCAAGGAGTGCAGAAATTAATAAAACAGTTCATTATTTGTTGAAGTTAACTGGAAATACCAACATGCTATACTTCTGAGGCAGATCACTTAAAAAAAAAAATATTGTAGCCAGTTCTTTAAAATGTTGTGGTAAACCATATGCTTTGTTAGCTGATGGTTCAGTCCATTCTGATCTGTCTTTGTTGTTATATTTGGAAAGCTTTTTTTGAGCAGTTACCACAGTAAGTTTACATGGAGTAATCAAAAATGCTATTGCTGAGTCCCAGATATACAGTTAAACTGATTTAGCAGTTGTACGCTAAAAGGTAGATAGTTTGAATAACCAAGAGTCCTCTGGGGTGCACATATACTTGCATGTAGCTATCTGGAAGCCTTTCCTACTTCTAGCTGTTTCAGGCTCAGGGTTGTATACAGGATAGGCAGCACAACAACATATTTTTGAACAGTTAATCTGTAAATTAAATTCAGGCTTAAAAATTATATCAGTCTAATATCGTGAAAATCCACAGCAACCACTTAGTATGGAGCAGCAGAAATGTCACATGCACACAGGTGTAAACCTCTCCCACTACTCTGTATTCAGAAAGTTGTCTCATCTTCTCTGCACTCTGCTCTTCCCTCTCTGGGGTTGCTGGTGCTTCAGAACAAGTTGTCAAGCATTTGCGCTTACTAGCAATGTTGTGGTTAGTCTTTGTGAAGGAAAACTAGGAGACCTAGGATATTTGCAGTAAATATGCATAGATATCCACAATTTGGCGAATGATATTTACACTCAGATCATGTCTGTTCTACATGGTCAGGATGGTGTAAATGTGACTTTGGCTTAAATTTGAATCAGGCCACCACCACCTAGGTTAATGAAAGCAGGAACTGATTCCAAAGTTGTAAAATGACTGAAGAACAAACTAAATAAGAAGATGTGCACCTTTGCTAAGAGGAATGGCTTTGTTTTCTAAATTTTATTTATATTTGTTTTCAAATGAAAGTTTAAAATTACTTGGAAACACTACAAAAATGTGAGGGGCAAAACTTAGGGCTACAGAAAGCAATTGATCTAATTGTTGAAAAAAGGAAAATTGCTCATGTGTAACAGAAAAATGAATGAAGTGGAGCTGAAAAGAAAATAAACCCAGCAGAGGAACTAAGGCCTGCTATCTAGGTTTTTTTTTTCAGGACAGGCTGATACTATCTTAGTGCTTTCAGAAAAGAAGGCAATGGTGAAGCCGGGCATGCCATTTAGCCTCCTGCAGTCTTCTGACAGCTGGATGATGCTTAAGAACTTGGCTGAGACAAAAGTATGACATTTAAATACCGCAGCATTCTGCAGCCCAGGTGCTGTCCTGTGATTTTGTCTTACTATTGGCATACAAAACATGGATAGGCCTATCTTAGATTTCACTGACATTAGTCAAAGTGAAAGCCCAATTATCTGTTCGTGCATACTGGCTTCACAGCACTGTAAGACCATCTAGCTGCCCAATAGCAAGGTTCACACCAGTGTGAACCAGAATGTGTCTCAGGCTGTGCTGTTCTAGTGTGGTAGGAGTTGAGGATAATTTTCATCTCATCTGCTGCTTTCATGACTCTGTAGGCCTTAATCGTCATTCCCCTCTGAATTCTCTCCAAAGGGGAGAATCCCAGCGTTTGTACCCACTAGTCATAGCACAGCTACTCTACCTCAGTCATTTTAGTTGCTTTCTTTCCACCTTTCCTAGCTCTGCCATGTCCATAAGGTGTGGAGACAAGAAACACACATGCATTTAAGCTGTGCTATGAAAATTTGAAGCAGAGGCACAAGGATGTTCTACCCTCAGTGCCTTTTCTGATGATATCCAACATTTTGTTGACATTTTGGCTGTCATTACACACTAAGCCAGTGATTCAGACAACTGGCCAGGATGACTCCAAAATCTCCTTCCTGAGTGCGGTTTCTAGTTCTGAGTTCAGCATTGTGTAGGCAGGGTTTAGATCATTTGTCCCTAGGTGTATCACCCCACTTTTTTCTGTATTAAAGCTCATATGGCATCTTCTTGTCCCCTCAGTTATGTGAGGCCCTTCTGTAGTCCCTCACTATTATCTGGAAGACCTAAGTATCACCTGGAAACTTAGAGATTTCTCTGCATCAGGTTACTGATGAATATGTTGAACAAAAAGCCAGCCCCAATACCAGTCCTGAGGGCACCTAACCACTGACTCATCTCCAAAAATGACCATTAAGATTTTTCTCCCTGTTGTTTAAGCTGCTTTAAAACAATAAAAGCTTTCTACCAGTCCTGTGGCAACCTATTTCCTTTACTAACTTTTTTTGTGTGGAAACTTGTCGTGGACTTTTGAAAATCCGAATGTGTTATGTCTGCTGTGCTCTCCTAGAGCTTGGGAAAGTTAGTTACACATAGTGTGAGCAGAGATCTCACCAGTTACTTCAGCGCAGCAGAAACAGATCAACTCATCTAAGAAACACTTATCTCATCTTTAGACCATGAGTCATGCTATTTAATAGATTGCTGATATTAAAAGTATATTGAAAAAGAACCTTTGAAAGAAAAGAAATACAAAATGGGAGGTTGATTTTGTAGATTCTTCCTCAATGAGAAAAAACCGTGAGTGCCTGCAAATTGTTCATGTTTGCCTTTTTTTTTGTTGTTAAATTGCAGATGGCGTTCATACTTTATTATATGGCGATCGTTGGCCATGCTTTGTCTATAACATCCCTGTTGATTTCCTTGGCAATTTTCTTCTATTTCAAGTAAGTGTTTCTTACAGACATTCTCTCCTCTTTCCCTGAGGGATCTCAAGTGGTAACCAAAGAAAAGATTGGAAGGAGACATGGCAGTGAGGAACAGCTCTTCTGAGTGCCTTTTTATATAATCCTGGTAAAAAAGTCTCAGCACAGGGTCTTTTCACCAATGGGACATGTAGTGCATAGCCAAGATCATGCTGTTAGATTTATCAATAGTGGTGTAAAAGTGCAGCCCATAGGGAAATGGTGTAACCGGGGGTGCAGTAGGGCCCTTCATTTACCAGTTGCCTATTGTTCCTTGAAGGGCACGTCCAGCCCCTGGCAGGTGCAGTGACTACACAGGGCATTGGCTTGGAGCCCCCAGCTCCTGAAGAACAGGAGTACCTTCATCCGATGCTGAAGGACTGAGCTATTGACTTGAGTAGGTGCTTACAGGACTCAGCACTAAGAGTGAATCTGACACTAGTGAGTAGCCTGTCATCATCATTAAAAGGAAAAACAGTGATGTCCTGTATCAGAACTTTAAAGGAGACTAAATTGAGATTCACTGAAAGCACTGCAGCTACTGTATGGCAACTTAACTAGAGCGTTTAAATCTTATCCTTTAGTGAACCTGTCTGCACACCATTTATTATAATGTGTCTGCAGTGAAGGAGCAGAGGGAGCTCAGATTTGCCGTCAGACAGGCAGTCACAGCTTCAGTCGCAATCAGTAATGAAGGGCTGTCTGGGAACAGCCTTCAGTTTTCAGCTCGGGGAAATGGTAAGCACTAGAAGACATCAAAGGCCCCGAGGAAAATATTCAAGAAGAAACAATGGACAAGATCCTGAGCTATTGTACATCCAGAGCTATAATGACTTGCATAAGCTATATTCTCCTAGCTCTTTCAGCAATTTTTTTAAGGTATTTCACTTTTGTAACATTACTATAAACTGCAAACTTCCCCTACTGATAGCACACTCAGAAATCAGGGTTGTAATGTCCATTCACAGATACTTTGATGAAACAGAATGATACATCCAGTATAATGAGCCAATCTTACTGATGTCAGCAAATGTGCATCAGTTACTTTCAAGCAGATAGCTAGACCACCAGTTCATGACCAGAGATAGAGAAATGCTCACCATCAATAGAGTATATATGGAGACAACTGCAAGATAATCTAAAAGGCCAGGTAAAGTTTTCCAACTTTACCTGGATAGAGGTTTCCAAGGATACAAAGGAGTATTCCCCACACTGCTCACTGGGAAACAAAGTAAGAGTAATTAAGAAACAATTTCAACTGCTTCTGAATAAATAACACACACAGTTGTAACCTGATGGACTTTTCTTGCCAAAAAACTTGCCTCATTCAAGAATAGAGAAAAACCCCAAACTCTTCAAAGAATGCAGTGTTCTTTGAGCAGTCAAGAACACAAGGAAAAGGGAAAACAAAAAATCTTTTTTTCTTCACAAGCTTCTTTACAGATTTTAAGAAAGAATAGTTGCACACTAATGGCAATCTGCAGTAAGTAAAAGTCCATCACTGTTGTAAGAGTATACTGTTTCAAGGTTGTAATTTAGCCTACCAGAAATTATTTCAACCTAAATTGTGCCAGAACACAAATAGGCCTGTGTGAGAGTATTAGTAAGCTTATTTCTACATGAATGTCAACAGATTTGAGCCCTTGATGAGCATCCAAAATACAATTTTTTGTTTCTTTATCATCATCCTCATAGAAACATAAATTACATTCTTTTGTGTATTCATCAAACTATTTCAGCAGCTCAAAGACATATTTGCAATCCAGAAGCGTAGAATACTTCTAGGCATTAATTATCTTTCCAGCAGGCAGATGAAGAGCATTACTTTTGTATACAGGTCAGAATTTACCATTTGGTTTTATTTGGTTGATGTTTCTAGAAAAATGAAAGCCAAAAATAAGCCCTCAAATCTCCCAACTCAAATTTAACAAACACATCAATTGCGGTTTTTCAGATCTTAGTGACCAAAATAGTAACTGTGAATTATGAGCAGGTTCTAAATTAATACCTTCCCACTCATGCCAAATCATGAATGTATATATGCCTTATTTTCAAAAAGACCAGGATTAATTCTCCGTAGAACCTTTATTTTCCAAAGCAGTTTTTCACACTGAAATTTCCAAGTCTGAAAAGGGAAAAATTGGTCATTTTTTCTATTCCTTTATCTTGCAGGCTTAACTTAAAACAAAGGGTATTTCTGTAAACATTCAGCTATTCCTTTTTGTCACCTGTAAGGCCAAGGAATCGTAATGAAGCACAGCTAGTGCATTTTCTATCATGACCATTTAGTTTTAAACAGTTACCATGACTCTTTTAGTACAGACTTTTTATGTGTCTAAACTAACTGGCATTTGTTAAGTGTCTTGGAATTGATAGATTTAATATTCCACAGCATAAGTGAAAAACTTCAATGCAATGTGACAAACTTTACATGCTAGATTGTGAGATATCATCAACCTCATTGTCTGTGTTTCTGAGATGTAGTTTTTTGGCCACAAATACACATATGAAGATTTGTAGAATCAATCAGCACATAGCAAACACAGAATTCCAGCTTACACATGGATATTAATTGCATAAATTTGGGAATAAAAAGAACCCCTTGCTGAACCCCCACCTCTAGTGCACAAGGGATGGTTGCCCTGCTCTAAAAATCTGCAGTAAAGGTGCTCCACAAAACCCCAGATAGCTTGTGCCAGTGCTTAAATCAGTTCTAGCCTCAGAGTCCCTGTATTATTTAATCTAAATCTTACATGAGGCACCTTAGCCTATTTCTGGTCTCAATTTTCATCTATGGATACTACATATCTATGGATATGCTCGGGTTGTGTGCCTCCTAGCAGTAATTTTCTTAGTAACATTATGCAAAGCTTGTCCCTGGTTACTTCATCTGCTGCTGGTCCCTGGAATGGTACACCATGGATGAGGGCGTCCATATGGGCTTGAAAAGGGTATGCTTAGTAAATTGAGCAGCCAGAAGAAGCTGGCATAAATCCTAGGGCTATACAATTAGATGTCTGTGCCTCAACTGTCAAACAGGAAGGGTAGTAAAAGAACAAGCCCCCAACATCACCACCACCAAGACTGAGTCTAGGAAACAGAAAAATGAAATAGTTGGACTTTGCATAGACTGAAAGAGTCTGTAAGATTACAAGCCCAAAATAGGTGGATCCCAAATACATGTTATGAATTCTGCTGATTTCCAGAGAGGCAGCTTGATGAGTGACTGTGATAATGTGCAGTAATCAGATACAGAGATAGCTAGAAACTGCCCAATGAACTGATGAATTCCCTTCCCATCTAAGTAAAGATGAAGAGGACAAAACCACAGACACAGTAATGCTTTGAGAAAACTGGGAAGAACACAATTTAATCTGATTTGGAATCCTATACCCGGGCTTCAGAGTTCTTTGGGACAGTAAAGACAGGATCTGGTTAAATTGGCTGCCCAAAATGGATGAGGAAGGTGATTCCCTGCGGCAAGCGAGGCAGGATCGGGCTGACTCACTCTTAGCTCTGAGTCATGGACAACGCACGATCCTGACCGGTCCCAGGCCGCGCTGAAAGACTCATCTTTGCAGCAGCCTTCCAGACAGCAACACACCTCCTCCTCTCTTTCCTCCTCCACTTCTCCTTCCCCTTCCATGACTAATCCATGACACAAAGGTTACAGGAAGAAGTAGAGAAAGGAATTAAAACGAAGCACTGCAAGATGGGAGGACAAAGAGGAAACCAAACTACAATCATAAGAAAGTGAGAATAAACCTGTATGGGAGCAGGGTTCATGTTACCTTCAGTTGTTCTCTATCATCTGGCTATGACAGCAATAGATTATTTGACCTTCAACAGAATGCAAGCTGTCAATCAGACAGTCAATCAGATAGCAGGAGATTATTTCAGGACTGTATAATAGCCTTTGACTGTAGAGGCAGCAACAAACAGCTTGCAGAGGTTGCTGTTTCCCACATATAAGCCTCTCCCGGCAGAGCTTTATTTTCCTTTCAGTTTGGGGTATCAAGATTCATAATGATCTGGCATCACAGATGTTGCAGTACTTTCGGAAGGGAATACTGAATCAGTAGTGATGAGCATCACTAAGCAATACTAACTCATAACAGGAGACAGACTATTCATAAAGTAGTGTCTAACAGTTACGTGCATGATCACATTAATGTGATAGTTTTATAATTGCAAACTGAGACCCCATTATCTTATATGATAAAATACAAAAGAGAAAAGGGACTCCTCGCTCCAAATCACTTCCAGTTGAATTATTAAAACAAAGACATTTGTATAAAGACAGATGGGAAGTACAATAAGTCTAGATTTGCCAGAATAATAGATAGTGTGTTGTGAATGCACCTGCAGTCTACTTGTTGCCAAGGCTTTTAAAGGGGGAGTTGAAGAAGGATAATGCGTGTAAGTTTGTTGGGAGTCTTCCCCAGGGGTAAGGGAGAGCATGGTAGAAAGCATGAAAATAATTTGAAAATTAAACAAGTGGGTAGGAGATGGAAAATGGCTGGCGGTGAAAGTCAGTATTCTCAGTATTCATGAATGAGAAGAAATGACAGATTCATGAAGAAAATAATGCTAAAAACTCCTTGGAAGTCAAAATATCCTAGATGCAATATAGAAGTGGGGATAGGAACGCAAAAGTAAGGGTGACTCCGTGAGTAGATAGGAAAACCTATCTCTGCCAGAGGAAATGCAGGAGACATAGAATAAACATGAAACATAGGGGAACCACGAGAAACATAGGAGACTCTGAAACTCTGAGACAAAATTGATAGAGGGATAGTGACACAAAAACCTCACAATTTTTCGACACAGGTAACTGGCTTAGTGATGCCTTCTTGCATACTGATTAATGAAGTGAAGTAGGGAGCATATAGAAAGATGGGTGGGGAGTGACAAGGAGCCTTCAAAAACACCATGAAGGAATGATTAGGAAATCAGGAAGAGGGCCAGAAAGAGAGCTAAGAGGTCAGAGAAGGAGAAGATTACAGATGTTTGTCAAAACCAGAAGAGAGGATCAATCAAGTAAGCGTTTTGGTTTTGCTAAAATGTTTTCCTCTCGGTGTGGGATGAGTCAGACAGGTGCTGACGCCATTTTGAAGGCAAACACTGAAGGTCAAATTAAAGAGTGAGGGTATGGAAATATACGCTTAATGATCTAGGTGGGTCTTTAACGTGAAAGCTGAAGTCAAGGAAAAAGGTGGGGAGTACTGAGAGGAAAGGAGGAGAGCAATGCAGGAGTAAAACTAAGAGAGGACGGCAGGCAGGGAAAGGAGCTTGGACAGCAGGTGAAGGCAACATGCAGTGAAGGACAGTCCAAACTAATAGAGGAGTAAGAGTGGCAAAAGTCAAGCGGAGCAGTGAGGAAGGACAGAAATGGGAGTGGAGGCACATGTGCCTGGCAGAGACTTTCAGAGAGGACTGTCTCTGTACCGGTACCCATGTAGACAGGCAGCTGGAGAGACAAGAGTCTACATTTCTGTGGCCAAGTGGAGCAAACTGAAAGTGCACCTGGCTCCATATCTGGTGCTCATCAGTTGCCAATATCTGATACTAAAGGAAGAATATAAAATCAGGGCAAGTGTAAGGAGATATTCTCATTCCTAGCCCCCGGGACCTACATCTCATGGACATCCTGAACCAAAGAAGGTGTCTTGGTAAATAAGGAGGTCAACAAAAGTGATGAGCATTGCAGGATGATGATGACCATAACCAGAAAGATGACCTCAAGCTAAAGGAAGAATTCCATCCAATGACTCAGAAAATAGGTGTATAGAGAACTAAGAATAAGTGACAGGTGACCAAGGAGCTAAAAAGGGAAAATAAATACATAAACAAACAAGCAAAATTAGCAGAAAAGAGTTCAGTTGGTTAGATTAGATCTCTGTTTCTAAAGAAAGTGCATTATGCATTGACATCCACACGCAAAGCATCAGGGAGTCACAGCCTGTGCTCCGTTCCAGACTGCAGAAGACTCCTAGTGCCAAGGGGGGAAGCTTACCTCAGCGAGACAGCAATATTTGCTCTTCTTAGCTGGTTTTTATCTACCAGTTTTGCCTGCTTGCTCTCAGTGATCACTGAATACAGACATCACATTTAGCATTATCTAACAACTCCATGACTGCCTTTCTGCAATCACCTCCTGCCAGCCCCAGGCTGTGCTCCGGGGCATGGAGCGCTGCAGGGATGTTGTTCCCTGCATCAGGGGTAGCCGAGGAGGTGGCATGAGGATTTGGGCATGAATTAGAAAGGGGAGACACTTCAGGTCTGAAACTGCAGTCATGATTTGGTTTCACAAGAATTCTGCAAACTTCTCTTGTGAAATTCTGCTACCCACAATAGCAGAAATCCTACCCTCCCCAAAATCAGTCATTCGGAAAAGATTGTTGCTCCTTCTAAGCAGGAAAACAACCTCTTCTGGTTTGGGATCTCAGCTGGAGTTAGAAACATGCAGGATACCAACCCAAATCTCCCTGTAATTTAAGGAGATTCCTGCCCAAATTTCCCATCCTGTCTCACCACTAATTCCTAAAGTAACAAATAATTTTCATCTGAATATTTGAGAAATTGAGTCTCCAGGGAACAGTTACTTATAAAGCAGTATTCCTGATGTTCATTACTTGTATCATGCGCATCTAATAATTCTCAGGGTTCTGCTTCACCACTTAATGTCTCGATTACCATGAAATAAAGAAAGGCATCAAGGGCTGAGAATGTAGCTGGATGGCTCTTTACAGCATGGGCTAAAAAGCATGTGGTGCTAAACAGGTGTAAAAACAAAACCAAAAATTTGTCAGAGGTTATGACTGCGATGCAAGGCATGTATTTTCCGATTATGCCTTGCCAAAAGGCATTCTTGAGAGACTATTGCCAGAAAGAGCTCGTTAAAGTGACATCAGAAGAAAAATACTAATTTACGATGTGTGCTACATATTTTTCAGGAGCCTCAGCTGTCAAAGGATAACACTGCATAAGAATTTGTTTTTTTCTTACGTGCTGAACTCCATGTTTACAATTGCCCACCTCATTGCTGTTGTGCCTAACCCTGGCCTTGTAAAAAGGGATCCTGTAAGTACTGCATGACTCCTCTCCATCTTAACACCCCAGTAAAATTACTACGGCCATGCCAAAACCAGACATTCCCATTCACCAGTTAACGATAGCCATCTGGTAAAACACACATGGAGGGTGTAGATTCTGAGAACTTCACTCAACCTTACTCAGATCTTTCACGGAGCAATAGAAATCTTTGAATCTGGTACAAGAAGAAATCTCAGACTTGTTCCAGCCAGCCCATCCATACAAACATGTGTCAGATCCCCAACTCTCTCGGCACTACCTGACTTTTCCCAGCAAAGCCCCTGAAGGGACAGGTGCCCTTGGTGGCTGCATGTCCTTTCCCACAAGCACACACGGTAGGGAGGGGCAGGGTTGGAGAGAGAGACAACTTTTTTCAAAATACTGACCCAAAAGATCTGTTTGCTGCATTTTTTTTCTTAGGAGGTGGTAAATCAAACCATAGCTTGCTTCACTGCTCTTAGTGACACAAATTGTGCCAGCCCCTCACCTGATAAATAACTATGGCAGATCTCAGTCACCCAGCTCTGATCTTGCTCTCTAACAGAGCAGTTGCATTGTGCTCGCTGTCGTTACAGCAGCCCCGGCTGATGTGAAATTAATGCAAGCCTGGGAATCTCTCAAGTTATGTCACAACACTGATCAGCTTGTCTTCTAATAAGATCATTCAATTACAGTTCAACCATTTATCTGCTTCTAATTTTGTGAGAGCAATTAAACATTAGCACCTGATATTATCTGATCACGTGTGTGTCTCAAATGTGTGCTGGTTAAGTCAGCTAATTAAAGCTTACTGGTTAAGTAAGCTAATTAAAGCAGGAAATATATAGACTAAAGAAAACATCACCAGTACCAGGGACCATCTGGAGATTAAAAAATAGAAGAGCAGAAAAATAATTAAAAAATCACATATTTTGTTTCTCCTTATTGCATAGCATCATATGTACGTAGCCTGTGCAAGAGATGCAATGAAAATACGTTTGATATTTGAAGACAAAAAGCTGGCAGATGATATCAGGCACCTAAATTGAAGTAAGATCGTTGCCCCAGGGTTAAAAGTGGTACCTCCTGACAGCAGAAGTAAATTTTCTGAAGTGCTTTAAACTAAAAGTTGAGGCCACGGCGAGTACTCTTATGCTTTAAAATTTCATTAAAAAACTGTATCTAGTGCCTTTGGGCTGGACCTTTATTTGGACTGAAATCTTGACCCCAGTGAAGTCAATGACAAAGCTCTCAGAGGCTTTGGTAGAGCCACAGGCCAGGTACCGGCACACTGAGCATCACCCGATGAAAACCCCCAACTTCCATTGGCAACAGACAGTATAGAAATTACGTAAGTGGTTATCTTTGGAGGCCGTGGAGCCCCAGAGCAGTGTGGAGGTTCATGCATGCAGTCAGCTTTCAGGTCTCCGGCCCGAATATGGCCCGAAGAGGCACCTTAGTGCTGAATACAGTCACAGAAATCGCCCAAGCTGTGTCCTTCCACTGATGTTACCAAATACAGCTGTGTTAGCAAACCTGGCTGCAGCTAGTTAGCTAAGCACATGCTTTTATGAACAAAGCCTTTGTTTTGCACTTTCTTCTTCCAAACCAGATTCACATGTCTTTGAGTCAGCAGTGAACTGCTGTCTAGAGGCGAGGTGCAAAACTTGGGGCCAGAAGACCTGGTGTCTCCCGTTTTCGTTCTGCAGTCAAATACAGGATGAGAGTACACTCACTGCTTAATCCTGCCTCATGTTCTAGATTTCCCTTCCTTAAAAAAAAAATCAGAAAAAAAACAGGTGAGGTGACCTATTAATATGTTCAGTCTCCCAACATTACTAGGAAGTGTATTCTGTTATTTTAGTAACATAATAAACTTGTAAATACTTGATTGGGAAAAGAAAGTGAACAGCCAGGGGCAAGTTTTTAACATGTGATGAAATTACATATAGTCTCCATATGAGTATATGAAGACTTAAAGGATTTACGTTAAAAATTTACTTATCCCACCAGGTAGATTCCCATAATATTTTTATTTTAATGCTGATTAACAGAGCAAATGAAGGCTTTATAGCTTGGTTTTTTTCTGCCCCTACCGCACTGTCTGTTTTATTAAGTCCATCTTAAGATGACTACTTCCAACTTCCTGTAGTTTGCTGCATTTATCCACTTTCCACCTATGCATCTTCTGAGCTTGACAGGCTCATGTGTGTGTGCCTCCTACCTCTGATATATACAGAAATAGTGAAGTGTGTAGAAGGAATTTCAAACAGTCACAGATACCCATTATGTAGTGTGCATATACAGAGATGAAGTTGGTGGTTTATTTACTCTGCAAAATAATAAATGTGTTTCCACCCCAATAGCTCCAGCTTTTTTTTCCCTGCCTAAAGTTTCACAATAGATTTTAAATATGCAATGCCATGGGAAAATACTTACAGTGGATACTTATTTATGAAGATATCAACAAATCCATATAATTTTGAGAGAAGAAAGAAGGTTCTGTTAAATAACAAAGAGAAAAGACAGGAGGAGCAAGAAAGGAAATTCATCCCTAACACCAAGACACCCACATTCTCCCTGTGATCCAGACACAAAAGATGTGAGACAATCCAAAGCATCATTTACATGAGGAGAGGCCATACTGCATGCTTACTCACATATAGTTTGCTGCACAGAGTTAAACCCTTTGGTGATCATTCTGCTCATGTAAAATGGTAAGTCAAGCTGCTTTTTTGATATATCTTGATTTGCTTTTTTATCTCATTTTTTCCTGCTTTCTGGTTATATAATTCTCTCTCTCTCTCTTTCTCTCTCTCTGATTTATCTGGATCTGAAATGATGGAAGAGAAGGATGTGAGCCCAGGTGGCCATACAAGAAACAAAGAAGCAATGAAGATGTTTCAGGGACATTGAACAAAAATAAATAGGACACGTGTATGAACACTTATTTACACGTACTGAAAAATGTTACGTGAGCTAATTTTTTTGCATGGTGTATCTGAAGTAGCAACTGCATCAATTACACTATTACTGGAACACATTTTATAGGAAGAGGTATCTTCTTATCACCTTCTTAAATGAGACTGTCCCACAGAAGAATGGTGATCTGTGAACAGCACATTATGTTCTCCATTAAAAACCCTGGAAACAGAAATTAAACTCTTGCTGCCTAATCTCTTAATACAGTCTTGCACGTCAGATCTGTATTCTTCATTTTTTGTATTCCACAAGGCTAGTAATTTTAATACTCAGTACTGATGGGGGTAAAGGAAGACACAGCTAATGACTGAAGGGATAGCTCTGCTAATGAGAAACTGAATAATTGATCAGCTCCATGGGCACCAATATAAATATGTTTGTAGATGGGACTAAGTTTGGTTACAAATCAGTGATGGCTCAGTAATTAGAACCTCTTTCAGAAAAGCTTTAAGAGATCTTACTGTATTTTTATCACTTTCCTGTTCTAGTGGAGATATCTGTTCTCTTCTTTCTCCAGGCTCTTCTGTAGCCTCTTCACCTTTCATGTGGTAGTTTCACCCTTGCTTCTGGCGTTACATGGTGTGAAATTTTTTATTTCAATTGCAGTTTTAGAGTCCATAGCAAGGGCCAGTGCTCCCCTGGTAGCTCCTGGGAGCCCTGCGTGGGCTCTCATGCTTGGCTATGGTATCAGAGAGTAAGGACCCAGCATCCATTCAGGCATGCTCCAATCTCACTGTCAAGTCCCAGCTCTCTGCCACACAGCTTATTTATGCCTTAATGTATAAATAATCTGTACCCCCTCTTACATGGGTACAGCAGCAGAGCTGGTAAGGGACAACCCAAAGCAATCCATGTTTTATTACAAGCACCGTGATTTCATTTTCACAGACAGGTTGGGTGTGGGCTGGGCTGAGCCCGGCAAAGTCTCCTTTCCACTGGCAGTATCTGTAACTTGCTCAGCTCTTGAACATTGGGTGTGATAGGCTGAAGCCTGTTCTTGCCTCCTTGTGTAGATGTAGATATACTTTAAAGATCCTTAGCTGGTTTACCATTCTAGCTGATGGTGCAGCATGCACTCTCTGTCTCTGACAAGAGCACATAGTCCCTTCCCTTTCCCAAGCATATTGCTAAAGTTTCTATCACTGTGGGCATGAAGTGGGGTGAAAAAGGGCACTTGGTTTAATCGTACTGCCTGAAACCCATCTCCTGGTAGAAGGCAAGCCTTCAGGAGAAACCACTAAGCTGCTTCCCACTCAGCATTATTAGTGAGACAAAGAGAAAGTGAGAAGAGCACAAAAGCTGGTGTACACTAGCATTACACTCTTCAAAGCAAGGCCATGGTAGTAGTATTAAAAAATCTAGTATCCTCATGGACACTAAAACACTATAAATAATCTCACCATTGACAAATTCAAGTGAAAACCATGACTGCCCAAGTGTATTAGGTTTTCCTCCCTATCACACTAAAACAGTAGAAATAAAACATTGAGCTGTGGGGGCAGATGAGGAGTGTGTAAAGGGTAGTTACTGTGATTTATGGGGTTACAATACTGGTGACTTCCCCTATTCTTAAAGGAATAGGGAGGGAATGAGAGCCAAGAAAACAAAGGAGATTCACAGCATTTCAGGAACAGTATCAGTGTTAGGACTTTTTACCATGTAAATGTTACCTTGTCATCTCTTGTTGCTTTCAGTTCCTTCTGATGTAGCCTGGCAGAGCCTGGGGGGTTTTAAAACATGTTTTTCTCAAATGAGAGGCTCATAGTTGATAACAGTGAAGATAAATGGCAAAACTGCTGTTCCACGTGACTTGTGTTTGCCTCAATAGTCCCAGCAGTCCTCATGGTGCAGCCCCCTTGGAAGCAGCAAAGGTGGAACTCCACAAAGACGAAGGGAGCTTTGATCCTCTGAGTTGTTTCATGTATTATGCTCAGGGTAGAGCTTCAGGAGGCTGTGTTCTTGTTAAATAATTTGATTCTTTATTGATGTAACTATTTCCAGAGCTTTCCTGTCACTCTCAAAGCATCTCCAAAGTCTTTCATCTTAGTACATCTGTTCCTCCATCCTGCTTCCACTACATTACTTACAGGGGCCTCTGCAGCCCATTTAGCCCTGAAGAGATGACTCAAAGCTACTCTAGAATATTGTCTAGATGCAAAAGTAATCAAAGACCAAACTTTTAATAGAGAATTACTAGCCAATGCCTAGCGGTCATGTCTCCCGAATCTTCTAGTGTATCATCTTCTATGCTAGAAGAGGGTCGGTGTTCTTGTGAAAGCTGTCATCATCTTGCCTAGGAGTTCTTTGTCTAACAAAGGGTCCAACTGGCTGTTTAAAACATTGCCCTTCTGCTGCTTCGGGTATAGGAATGAGGCTTGGCGAGACCGGGCCCATAGTGTATTTGTGAATTTACAAATTGCGCAAATTTTGTACATTTGCAGATTATATTTGTGCATTGACTTCACTAGGACAAACTGGCTCAGCAAGGTTGACCTGGGGAGAATATAATGTGTTACTTGCTTTTGTGTAAGTCAAAGAGGGCCAAAGTCAGTCTCCAGTTACACTCATGCCAAGCTCTTTTGAAGTCAAAGGTTTTCCACCAGTTTTGTGTCTCACCGCACCATGTTCAGTGATGAAATTCTGGCATTTTTTTGTTCAGCTTCAAAGTAAAACAGGGAGCAAAAGTGCCTGTTGTGGGAAAGTGAACCAAACCCTTTAATTCGTCATTTACAAGCAAAGGACTGAGGCTGTGCTTTAGACTTTGCAGGTGCCCCAGAATAATTTTTGACATCTACAAATAAATACGCAAATCCCATTAGTTTTCCTTTGCCTGAGCAGGTACATGAAGACAAGCTCGCATCTCCCATCCCTCCCATTTCCCCTGTGACAGCTACCTGTCTTGTCATTAGCTTTTGCTAGTAAAGCAGAGAAGAGTGAGTGTTCGACTGGCACAAGTTATTTCCTGACATAGGAAATGCTATACCAGGACAGGAGAGTCACAAACTATCTTTTGAAAGAGGAACCAGTGAAGTCACTAACATCCTTCTAAGATCCATTTAACTTTTTCTTTTTTAAAAACACCAAAAAGGATGCCACTGCTAATTGGGAAACCAATAGAAAGAGAGAGAGAACAGGAAGGCTTGGCTCTAAAGCTCAGGTTTAGAGAGAACCTGTCCCAGCTAAGAGGCATTTCTGAATTGGACTACAAAGTACCATATCACATTTCTGAGGTTCATAGCTGTGATGGCTGAGCCTGAGAGGTGCAAGCAAGCACAGTCCCTGATGTGCATGTGTCTATAGGGGGGTCACCTCAGGAGGTGACAGGGAAAAGAAATTCCTGCTCTATCTGCCTATGCCTTCATCCACAAAAGAGAACTGACACATGGGGAGGACAGTGCTCCTGCTGCCATTGCATTTCTCTAGCATCAGCAGAATTGCACTTCTTTGTATAATTTTTTGCTTCCTAGCAGCATTTGCTGTCTAGACTTCCCCTCACCAGTCCTGTCCAGTCCTGCTAAGCTGCAGGGACAAGGAAAATGGAGCAGTACTGTGCAGGATGCACAGGGACAGGATCTCCTGCTCTCCAGCTCTGGCACCCAGGAGCAGCCAGAATGGGATCACTAACAGCGTCCTATGCCTGTGAGCAAAGGGCAGTGTGACCTTCCTTGGAGGCAGGGAATGACTGTGACTTCAGTTCAGGAGCATGTGTTTGCCTTCAAGAGGATGAGTTTGATGCTGGTGAATCATTTGCAAATGAAGTTTCTGCCAGCAGTAAGCTCAGGGGCACTGCCAGGACTGTGCTGCACCAGTTTTACCCTCGTTGAAATCACTGGGTTGCACTGGCGTAACACTGAAGTAATTCAGATGTAAATCAGAATCTCTTCTTCCATCCTAGGAAAGATCAAATCTTTCCACTCCCACAAGGTTCAATGCGATTAATGCAGACTAAAGGACGTTGTGAATTCAGAACCAGCCATATTCAAACAATTCTTACAAATTTTCAGGCTGGAATAATATCTGCATTCATTTTAAGACAGATCTGTCAGGGTCTAAATGGCATGAAACAGAGCAGTAATTCCCATCATTTTTCCCAAGGTCTTTATATTCTTGTTTATATTCTCAAAACTCTCAGAGTAATGGAGGAAACAAAGCACCATGTAATCCTGGTGGTGTCAGATTCACTGATCTGATGTGGCGTGCCATGCCCAGAATATGAAGTATGGATGATTAAAGGACATTCACAGCATTCATAAATGACACTTCTGTGAAGAGTATTTGTGGTTTATGCAGAACAACTGAATCTGGGCTGCAAAGAAGTCAGTCAGTCACCATCTGAAAAAGATGAAAAAGATCTGAGCTTTCTCAACAACGTTATTATGGTTGCTTTCTCCATGGGAAGGCACCATCAAATTAACAGCTGCCATCAGGAGGGGGAAAAAAGAGGTTTAAGAGCCTAAGAATAAATATTTATTTTGGGACAGATTTCCTCATCTTACTTTCCTCAGGAATTATTCTGTCTACATTTCGGTTGCTTGCTCTTCTTCTAAAGCAGTATCTATTAGTAGGCTCAGGTTTCTCAAAACTGTTGCAACATCACGACAGGAAAGGTGATAGCTTTCATGTAGCCCGGTCCCAAGGTATTTTGTGTCAAAATAACCCAGGCTCTATCAGATCCTGTGGATGGTATTACGGCAGTGTGGTCCCTACATGCAGCCTCTTATTTAGGAGTCAGAGTACCATTTCCTCCAGACATTTAATTCCAGAAAGGACTTTGTACTGCAAAATGCATTGTCCTGAAGCTGAAGGCATCAGGTCCTGGGGCTTGTTCCCGGGTTTTCAGGCTGCATCTTTTCTGCTCAGGTGAGGAAGACCTGCACTCCCAGCCACAGCAAGGATGGAAGCTGAATATCCACCACGCAGGCCAAACTGCAGATTTAAATGCCTCTGTGAAAAGTCTGATCTAACCTGTCATTCTGCCTGATCATTGTCCACCTGCACCAACTCTGGACCCTGAAGCTCTGCCATTGTGGCAGTGAGAAGTGAGCACTCCCAGCACAGCTTTTTTCAAAATCAGCAAAACCTCAGCATCCCCGGTCTTGCTGTCGTCGACTGCAATTCTCTTGTTTGGCCACAGTGTACATTTTCAGCCACTGGGGTTTTTATATGAGGTTGTCATAGCAAAGCACACGCTGGCTGTATGTGCAAAATGAGTGAATCCACTCCAGATTTGCTAAAATTCATGACATGCCTCCAGAACTGCTGCTCAAGAAAGGTGTACTTATTTTACCCTTAGAACGGAGCTGTAGCGATCCCTGCAAGGCTGGTAGTCTTTCACGGTGTGGAGTTGTGCTTGATGGAGTTCTGACACTAATTCAATTCTCACATGATTTACTGAGGCTTTTTATCATTTTTCCCTTTGGTTTTCCTCAAGAAATGGGGGAGGTTTGTAATTGCAAAGTGAAGATGGCCTAAAAATGTAGGGTGGGACATGGGTGACCATAAATTTCTATCAATTGCACTGTCTCCTATGCATCTGAGAGACTGAAAGGTAAAAACATAGACATGGAAAAATGTCAGGTAGTGACTTCTTAAATGTCAGATCAACAATTGCAAATACTAACAGTTGCCCTTCTGGTGGATTCTGTGCTATGCTGTGTGGACATGGCACCCTCTAATGAACTCCTGCTCCTGTGCTTCCTACACAAGGCCTCCCAAATGAATAGAGCATTTGAACAGCTTAGGTTTTGATATTTCTCTGGGAATATAAGCAATTATATTTAGAAACCTGGCTGTTGTAGAAGAAACTACTAATTCAAGGTAATTCAAATCAAACTTGAAGTTCTTCCCCAAGTTTTCCTTACCACATGCCCTTAAAAGGGTCTAGCTAAAACGTAAGAAATTTGAGTCTGAATTGGCGAGAAAGTAGATTTTTCAAAATCCCTCAAAAGATGGACATTTCCAAAAGGAATTCCTCTCTGAAGGACAGTACCATAAAGTTTCCAAAATATGATATTCTCTCTGATACTGTGCTGCCACTGCTATTTTCCTCACTGGGATTTGCCTGATTAAATGGCAGTGCTGCCAGTGCAGGCAGCTGTGTCTGAGTCCGAGAGACCATCCACCTCGCTCTAATGCTGGTGGCTGAAACAGGTCAGGTGAATTAAATGCAGTGTGAGCATTCCTTTCCAGGGACTGCTTCAGTCTACACATCTATACCGTGAAGTCAGACATCCAGGTTAGGCAAGATGAATGCCATCCATGCTATTTCATTGCCCTTCAGTGACTGCTGTGCAGACCAGTATTATTGCCCATTTTCAGTCATGAGCTCCCCTTGAAGGTATTTAAGACCAAACAGAAGTAGCCTGAAACAAAAGAGAAATAAATGAAAGGGCATCAAAGTGTCTTTACAGATGGCAGCCAAGCACATGGTGTAAGAGTATGGGAGAAGAAACAGTAATGGCTTTCAGCAGGAGGAAAAAGGCAAGAGGCTTGGGCTAGTTATGTACATGGCCTTTAACTTTAGTTGGCAGAATGAGCTATCAACCAATAATAAGTCAGTTATTTGGATGATTAAGCTCCTTTCCTCACCATTTCACATCTGAATAGCTTATGGTTGTATATACCCAACTGACTGTTTTTTTTAATTTCCTGGTGTCCCCTTGGCCCAAGGTCCTTTAAAGGGTTGGGGGCTACCCCTGGCAGCAGGTCACCCCAGAAAAGACAGTGGAGCAGAGTCTGAGTGCATCTAGAGAGCTACAACACCCATAGACATTTAAGGTCAGGTATGTCTTACATTTGAACACCTGTTTTGCAGATACATACAGCTGAGCTAGTAGCCCCACGCTCTTTTTATAGCTAAAGATAGACAAATGCACATTCGGGGCACTATCCATCTGACTTATTTTAGATATATCCTTTAGGATGTGATAATTTTTGCTGTGATCTCCATCACCTCTATTGATTCATTATCTTTTGACTACAGGAGAGACAGCTTAGGTGTCTATATTTAATCTCACAAATCCCGGTCATATCATTAGAAAATCCCTGGAGCATTTAACTGAATCATGGAGTGATCATATCCATGTCATCAAAGCTGTATGTGTACCTAGTCCCTAGGAAATGCTTTTGAGGGTCTACACCTTATACCTCAAATGTAAGCATAAGTACAGTCGGCTGTTAGATATACTCCATGTAGGCTTAAACTAGCCTGGCTCAAGGCATGACAACATGCCCAGAGCTCAGGTATGGCTGCAAAATCAGCCAAGGCACTGCATGAATATATGTTTGAGTAACCTCTGCCTTGTCCCATCCTCCTGTGCCCAGTGACTCTTGCTCAGGTATGATGGTGGAGGAGAGGTGCCTGGAATAACTGAAGCTCTTACCCCTTTTCATTGGGGATTACCTCCCACCACTGGGAGAAGATGGCAGCAGGTCTTGTGACCACTCTGATTCTCTTCCCAGTCCAAATGAAGAGCAGGTCGAGTAGTTCCTGTACTATTTTTTTAGGCTACCCCGACTGCCCCTGTTTTTTCTTCCTTGGGGCCCCTCTCTGACAGCCTCTGTGCCCTCCTCTGTCAGTCAGGCTCATACTTATGATGCCTTCCTGAAAAGCTGCCTCCCTCCAGCAACCCCAGCTCAGACACCAAGCTAATAAAACCCATTGGGCATGACAAGGCTGTGTTTTGCTCTGCCTCGCACCTTGCCTGACGCTTTACCACGCTGCACCCCGTGGGCGAGGAGCCAGTGCTGGATGTGCCACGGGAAGCCCGCGGGAGCTCAGCCCGGCATGGCACCCTGCGGAGTTCAAAGCCGCAGCCCAGGGAGAGCAATAGCTACAGCAGCTGGGACTCAGGGATGTGCAGATGTAGCCATATTAACTCCTGTCCAGGATGCCTAATTCTGGGCTGGCTGCTCAGCTATAGCATAGGCATGGACACAGATGCTGTTAAAAATATCCCCCATTGCTTAATTTCATATTTTGCTTTCTTGTAATACAAAACCTAGGATCCCTCTGAGCAACTGTGTACATTTTGTTCTGTAAATGGTTTAAAAGTATATTAAAACATTAATCTTAGCCCAAGCTCCTGTGTGCCAGGTTTCTGACTGGAACACAATTTAATGGATGACTCATAGTAGATATACTGTATAATGGTACAACGTTCTGATAGCCAGTGATTTATAGCTACAACACTTAGCACTCTGTTGCTTTGGAAAGCCCTTTTATTGCTTATTTGTGTAACATATCAATACTTTGAATTTAAGAATATTTTCATAGAATAGTGTTCTAATAGCCAGAAAAAAACCCAAACAAACATGTAAGGCAGATCAGTAATCAAACTTCAAGCTACTCCTTTAAAATGCTAAGTTAAGAATGTCTGAGAATATATTGTATTGCCTTCAAACTGAATTTGAATAAATCATGTCTGGCCTCCGTGGCAAGCAGTACAAACTCTCCTTGAGGAGGGTCCTTCGCTGCCATGCACTGGGGAGGTTCACAGGTGTGAAGAGAAACCAGACTAATAAAGTAAAAAATGTGTATTTCCCTTTAAACAAAGAAGTGCACAGCTGTAGTGATGGCCCATATAGCTGGCTTCGTTTAATATCGATAACCTTGGTTGGCCTATTCTTAACAACTTATTTGAAATGTCAGTTGGGGGCATTTCAATGGATAGTGAGCATTTGAAAAGAGAGGTTTCATTATGCATACCGAGGGGCTATCCCACCCTTGCTTTCCATAGGGCAGGCTCTCCGGAGCTGGCAAGGACTGGTGTGAAACACAGACCTCCTAACTTGCCAACCTGTGTCCATTCACCCAGGAAAGCATTGCCAGAACGAGGACATACAGGAATCTGTACAACTTTCCTAGGCCAAAACTGAGTCAGTCCTTTTACTCTGACTGAATTACTAGGAAGACCTGCTCGAAAACAATTAGCAGTTTATTTCACATTACGTTTTGTTATTATTGTTGACGATAGTATTCTGGGGTTTATGTAGTCTGAGTGTTTTGGTTTGATTTGCCCTAATGGGTAGTGATGGTAATTAATGGTGCAGCTTTCTGTCTGTAAGCTATTAACCAATAACCAAGGAGAGCCTTAACAGAGAAATAACAAGTACACATGATGAGAGGCTGCTGGATTAGCCAAGGAGATTGACATGCCCATTACATTACTGTGCAATTGCAGGGTCCTGCGTAGGCAGATGGACCTTTGGGATTCCTTTGACAGGACTGGAACATTAACAGTATTTATAATACACCAATATATCCTGCAAAACATCATAGACACCAGTTGTAGCTCCTTCTTGTAAAAGGATAATAAATTATTTTATTTCTTCTCTGTGAAATGGTTCCAGAATCCTTTTGAAGTTCTTTCATTACATATTGCAGCTGAAGTGTTCGTAAGAGTTACATGACTCTTAGCAGGATTTGCAAGAGAGGAGAATATGACTGATTGTGTTCCTATTGACCCCTTTTGCCCCTGAGCAGTTAGCCAGAATTTAAGGCTATTGCAGGTTGCTTTCATGAGGAAGGAAAATTAATATTAAAGGAGATTTTTTTCTCAGGTGCTCTCCTGCAGAGCTGTAAAGAACTTTCCTCAGCTTTTGTGTTCATCAGTGCAGCAAGAACAAGTAGCAGGAGGCAGCCTCCTTGCTCGCAGATCGAGTTTCTTGCCAGGCTGCATTCTGCCAAAAAAGGGTTCATTCTTGGCCATCCTCCCACAGCCACAAAGGAGCTGCTTTCTTAGGTGCTTACCTGGCTTTCCTGGTAATTGTATCACACTTTTACTTGCTACATAGCCACAAACCTGTGCAGTGCAATGCCGTCTGTCTCCAGGCTGTCGAAAAGAGCAGCGTTTGTTTATTCCTTTGTTTAGGAGACAGGCATACCAGCCTGAGCAACAGTTGCTGGGCTGCACTAGAACGGACCAGCTATTTCCTCTCAGCCTGCCCTGCTCATGAATTAAAACCCACTAGCTTCAGTCACCTACACACCCATAGACTGAAAGCTCATGACATTTTACTCTCCTTCATAGAGTGAAGGTGCTGTGCTAAACTTTTGAGTCCTGGATTTGAGCGTGCTGCATATTGTACAAGACACAACAAGGATAGAGCCTCTGCCTCAAAGAACTTGCAACAAAACATATTTGACTTCAGCAGAAGACAAAACCCCTAGGCATGTTTTTTATCTCAAAGTTAACAATCGGTTATCAAGCATGGAAGTGGTGGAAGATTTGCTTCTGTATCATCTTGCAGTTTCATTTTACCTGTTTCTGTGAGAATAAACACCTCATAAAACTTACTAGTTCTGCAATTTTCCCAGCTAAGACTAATGTGCACAGAGATGTTGGTTACATTTGCCATGCTTTATTTGTATCGTGCATGAATCCAGTTCTCATCAGTAACAGGTTCTTCTCTTTTACCTGCTCTAACCTAAGAAAAACACTCTCTTTTTATTGTAGCAAAATAGTTCCACTGCATCAGTTAGCCACAGATGAAGCATGCTGCATTTGTTAGCTCACCCAAAGCAAAGCCTGATTTTTGCTGTAGTTTGATTAATATGAGTTTAATGTAATTCATCTCAATGCACTGTTGTGCTTAAACTCTTTATGCTAACATTTTCAGATTCATTCTCAAATTAATGTGATATGGATCTAAGTACTAATCATACCCATCCTTCATGCTTTGCCAATGGTATTCTTACTTCTTTAAATTACCGCATAAGAAGTGATTAAATTCCTCAATGGAGTCATGAGCTGTCTGCATGGCCATTACCCTAAAAGAGAGGTATATGATTTCATTTTTAAAGCCACAAATGATAGTTCACATGGAGGGTACAGGAAAGAAAGAAATGTTGAGGAAATGAAGTAAATGAAGTTTAGGTATCTAGTTCTCAGGCAGTGTGCTTTCTATGTGTGCATTGGTTTGAGCTACAGATAAAAGTTCCAACAGAGACTGACTTAGTTCAAATGGAAAGTATGTTTAGTTAGTCTCTGCTATGAGGTTCAGTGAACAGTGCAAAGAGCTGGCAAAGAGAAGCAAGGATACTCTGTAGTCATCTCCCTTTCAGTTCAGTGATATGAAATGGTGGAAGCATTAAGTTAAAATGCCAGGTTCGACAACATACTGTGGATTTTGTTGCAGAACTCACCGGCCATGCTCTGCTCCCCTCCAGCTACCGGGCTGCCATGTGAGACCGTTCCCAGAGCCCCAGTGCCCGGATGGAAAGCTGGGGCAACTTTGGCACTGGTGGGAGCAGAACCAGCTTGTGTCCAACCTGCAGGCACCCCAAGTCGCTCCCACTGGAGCCGTCGGGGAAACGATACCTGGAGCTCTCAGGTCAACCCCCTGACCTGCAGCTCCTCCGAAGAGATCCCCACAGGGCAGCACGCGGCTGGCCCAGCCCAAACCTGGGACACAGTGGATTTTATCAAACCCGTCTGGAAAACTGCTGTAATGGCTCAGAAAGTTTGCTGACTTTTTAGAGGCCAGGATAGCTGGCTGATGTGAGGGATGGTGCCACCTGAATGAGTATGCAGCCTTTGGGAAGCGCCTATCAGTCAAGGCAGCCCTTGCGGGGATGGATGATCGATAAGGGGAGAAGGGAGAAAGGCCAGCCACCAGCTGGGAGGCTGCATTGAGCATGGACAAGGGAACAAGCCAAGAAACATATTGACCCAGACCTGTGAAAAACAGTTCAAGGATGATTTAAGAATCTTAATGAACACATTTGCCAACAGAAAAAGGAGAAAATACTTCTTCCTTCTTCTTCTTCTTTTTTTTTTTTTTTTTTTTAACCTTTTCAAGCCACTATACAACCCTTTTTGGGCATACTTTGTAAGAGCTGTTCAGGTGGGTGTGGAAAAAAGATGTGACTGTCTGCTCTGCCCTGTGTGGTGAGCAGAAAAAATGAATCACCAAAAATAAAAATCAGTCCTTCAAGTTAATCCTGTCAGAATCCTATATCCTAACCTATCAATAATCCTATATTTTCATGAGCATCAAGCTTCACTGCAAATATTGAAACAGAACTAAATGCACATATTCGGGCAATTGCTTTGGGAATGTTTTTCAGCAACAGAAGGTGGTGCACTGGGTGGCTAACAAGCTTTTCTGGTCCAGAGGGGCAGTCCGGATGGATGCAGAACATGCAGTCCTCTATCTGCTGAACTGCCAAAGTGTCTCTTTAAAGAGATAAGTAAATCCTAAAGACCTCTCTTACAGCCCAGGTAAGGGCTTGTTTTCCAGCTTGGAAAACATCTGCAGAAGTTAAGTGGAAGGAGTATTTTCCTGTGGCCACAGATGACGACTGTCATTTTGCCATCACTGCTGTGACTTCAGATTTCCAAGTAGCATGTGGAGATCTCCCAAGAACAGTGGGTCTCTGCTGGCACAGCAACGTCTTCCCACTCCTCCTGGCCCTCCTGGGTGCTGGTGGCATGGAAGCCCATGTGGAGGACCTCATTGCCCTCTCTGAGGAGGCAGATGGACATGTGATCCTCTCAGAAGAGAAACAACGTTGTCCTGCACCAGCTGGCTCTCTGGTAGTGGACATGACATGCTTCCCTCCACCATCTGCCCACCGCTTCCCAGCGTCTCGAAGCCACAGTCTCTTGTCAAGGTCTATGTCTGCAACCTCATCTGAACTGTAGGCAGCTGCCACTTCCCACCTTCACCCCCTCTGTTTAGCTCCATGTGTCGCTTTGTTATTTGGACAAAATAAACTAAAGCTGTCTTCTCGCAAAGAGGCAAAGCCAGTATACCTGGTACTCTACCAAAAAAATCTCCACTGCCAACAGCACTTGCCCTTCCCAAAGGAGTGAGTTCAGAGCTGGGTGCAGTTTAAAGAGTAAGTGACTCTGGCTCAGATGGGATTGCTGAACAAACCCTAGAAAAATTTGATCAAAAGTAAAAAAAATGACCCAAACTGGAGCTCTAAGTTACTGTCTTCTTCACGGCCTTTCTTCTACATCTAGAACATGTTGCTTGTTACAGTTCTTAAAAACATCAGATTACTGACTTTTTAAGGGGATTTTTTGTTATATGGTACTTTTTGGAGTGCTGTTATCATACATGTTTTCTATTTTGTGAGGGCTGTTTGTTCCATTCATCTCATTTATAAAAGTTTAAAATCCCTGTCACTGATAGGTACTGAACAAACCCAGCAAGAGCTGGGGATTTTTGTTCCACTTTGCTTTCTTATAGTCTAGCAGTAACATTTGTCTTCACCTGCTTAAATGTAAAATGCTGGTCAAGTGTGTGACATTATCCCATTTGTCTAACAGGTAAGCTGCAAAGTGCTGCAATTCTTTCATCAGTACATGTTGGGCTGCAACTACTTCTGGATGCTCTGCGAAGGCATTTATCTTCACACGTTGATTGTGGTGGCAGTGTTTGCTGAAGAGCAGCGTTTGCACTGGTATTACCTCTTGGGCTGGGGTATGTATGTTATAATTTGTAGCAAAATGATCAATTCTGTCAGATGTTTGAATTCTTCTACCATTTATACACCTGAATTTTTTTATTTATACCTCTAGATCATAGCTTAAGATTGAGTTCTTGGGTCCTAAATTTGAGTGCATTTATTTAGATGGGCCTAGAGACTTACAAAAATCAGCAAGAATCAGTATCCATTATTTGCTGCATCTTGGGATTTGCTGAAAGAAATGCTTAAGTTTTGTCAAGCAAAGCTTTGGGAAAGGAATAGATTTCTATCCAAACACATCTCTTTTCTGAACAAAGGTTGTCTATTTTTGTCACTTTATATGCAAAAATATTAATCTGTGACAGTACTTGTAAAAGTATATTATTTCTGGAGTGAAGAAGAGGAAAAATCAGTATCTATGTCTCCCAAAGTGAAAAAACACAGTATGTAGAAAGAGGAACCAGAATGTCTCTGGAAGTGAATCCAGTATCAGATATATTTTTGCAGATGTTGTTTTAAAGGAGAAGATTCAGTTTTACCTACACAGGAGTAGATAATGGCTCTGGTGTCAGGGCTGATTTTGTCCAATAACAGTGATCTCTAAAGCATTTCAGAGAAACCTACAGGTGTCAATAAGCAAATCTTAATGATATTCTATGACAGAATTTACAAGCCCATACACTATGGATGCAAACTGTAAGTAGTCACATGCATATTGCCCAAGGAACCATGACTAGGTCTGGTCCCTCATCTCCAAATATGCAGATCTCTTCTTTTTTCACCAAGGGAGCCCTTCTTTTTAATTAGTAGCAACAGCAGATATTTATCCTTTGGACTGTCTGGTCCAAGAAAAGGCCATATAAATACAACCATTATATTACAGTGGAGTGCAGTCTCTTTCACATTTAAATCACCATTGTAAATCCAGTCCACATCAGTGTTGACAGAAAATCATTATCAAGAGCTTTTTCCCAGTTTGGGCAACATGAATCTCTGGCTTCATTCCAGTTTCTGGCAAGCCAGTCCCCATATCTTGAAACCTCGGTGCAGCTAAGCAGCAAATGATGGGCCTTTTTCCATCATCCCATTGTACTTACGGATGTTCACTTGTATTCAGCTCTTGCAATCCCAGTCTGAAGCTGCTAGAATTTACTCTATATCTTCCATCCTCTTTGGAGGTGCTCTACTTGTTCAACATTATTTCATTTACAGCAGGAAAATAAAAAATAGCCCTACTGCTTAAACGAAGAAAAATTAGGAATTAATTAGATCAGAGAAAAATGACCCAGTTCTGAGTGTTCTGAAGAAGTTTAAAACTCTGACTTCTACCAGTAGTTAGGCATCCAGTATCAGGTCCTACATAGGCAGGAACAGCAAAGTGGAAAGTTGTTATTCCCCTGTTTGGATTTCCACCTAAGAGCATAGTAACTTACTTTCCTCTTATGGTATAAGACTTAGTGCTCTCTGGATACCTACATTAGATACCTAGAAAATCAGCATGATTTTCTATTTTATATGGATTGTAGTGCCAGCTAACAGTTTCCAGGCGCATAAGAACTCATCTTTTTTTTTTTAAGAAAATGCCATCATGCACTCTTTTTTCTTATGAGAATGGCATCTTTTCTGAGAAGAGAGGGACCTGTTGTGCTCTTGGAATTAAAAGTATGTGGAACATCATCAGCTCTTAAATGAAGATGAAATTCCTGAAGAACCCTAAATTGAGTCAAGGTTTCTGGACTTTGTCAATCCAAATAGCTGAGCCCTCTTGGAGCAAGCCACTGCACTATCACAAAGTTTTCATAGTTCAGAATATTTGAATATACAAAGTCTGATAGGGATCTGCTTTTGAAATGACAGCCTTATGTGAAGAGTCATTTTAAACATTTCCTTTCAGATAAAGCTTTTTCCATTTTCATGTCTTGTAGCATAAGCCTTCCCAAAATAGTGTCATTCCATATCCAATTATGCAAGAGGAAAATGGTCATAAACATATTTTTTTCAGGTGACATTCAATTTAGGCCATGCAATTTAATGCAACTGGGACAGCTAGCCTGCAGTGAAAGCTTATGAGCTAGCTGTAATACTGCTGAGAATGACACTAGCATCATGGTGCGTAATTCAGTGAAGTTATCAGATAAGATACTCATTAGTATCTGTAGCACTGCCCAAAAAATAAACAGGGTGGTGGCTGTGGTAATAGGATGATGATAACTTGAGAAGGAAAAGATTAATAAAAATGTACACAACTCATGTCTGTGAAGTCTGCAGCCTTTTAAATGAAACTAGATGAATACTTCCACAAAAAAAGTAATCATTAGCACCTCCTAACTAAGGTAGAAATCATTAATAACAAAATGATCTAATTAGGACTACCTGGCCACCCCTTAAGTTTGCATAAATCAGTGTAATTCCACTGATTCCAGAAGCAGTAGTCACACAGTCTAACTTTAAACATCCAGCTATGTTAATCAGTGGAGAGAGATACATTTCTCCAAAGGGCACTGCAGAGCAACCAAGCAGATTGTGCTCTGAATTACAATTCTAAAGATAGAGGTAAATGTACAACACAAGATGAAGTTACTCATTATTCATTGTTATAACTAATCCCTATGCAGGAAGATCTAGATTGTTTTATTTGGAAAAATCACTAATGACATCTGTAAAATAGCTTTATAAGAAAAATAAAAATCTGAGAAAATATCTGAGCACTTCTACAATAGGTTTGAGATGATTGAATGGAATCTAACATGGACAGATATATTTCAAGGCTAATACCTTCTGGTGATAGCTTCTCTGGGAACTGCTGCTGGGGATGTCATTTCTCATTTGTTATTGTTTCACTAGGTCAGGAAATCACCCTTATGCAGGGCAAGAAAACAGTATCAAATGTGTGCATCCAGCTACAGTCCACTCTGGCTGCTTCAGGCAGCTTCATCCACATAAAAGTGAAAAGGGAATCATTTATTTGGACAGTGCTGAAACAGAGTGCCTTCCAAATTCAACTGGAAATAAAGTTAAGCATAATTGCCAGTTTGTGCCATAAAGGACCTGGAATGACCTAAGGGGATATGTCATAGCTTTTCCTGGGATGGCTGGGATAAGACCTTTTCTACGCTACTCACTGCTCACCACGTGTCGGTGGGACACCTGGAGTGATACATGTTGTGCCACCAAGACCCAACAGACCTTGGTGCTCCACTTCTCATTAACTCTCTGCCTTTTGGCCCTTTACAAGATAAGAGGAACATCTAGCCCTAGAAGAGCCCATCCAGCCTGCAGCTGGAAATTTGAGCAGTAGACAGTCATGAGTTTCTTACCCTGTAACTGACTAATGAAAACTTTCCCTCGCATTCTTAAGATTTGCTTGTGAGTTTGTTGAGCCAAATATTCTAGGTTAATGCGTTTAGCAGAAGAAAAAAGGTCCCCTGGCATCATGTGGCATGCTCTACTCATGATACTCCAAGCCAGAGCTTTCAGATGAAGAATTTTTTGCTATTACAGAAAGGCCCCTTAAAGATTGCACTTCAATCTGTCTGTCAACAAAACTGGCTCAGGCTTGCTCCATTTCCAAATGAAAAAACTTTCTCAAGCTGTCAATCCCATAAGCCCACTTTAAGGTTGGAAGCTCCTCTCTTTCTGTTCTGAGGTTTTTGTTGTTTTACCATTCATCATCACCCAAAAAAGGCATTCTGCAGCCAGAAGCCAAGTAATCATTTTCTAACAATACATAAAGGAGAAGGCAATCCAGTTTGTTCTCCCATAGCTGCATTGTCCTCCCAGGGTAAACTGCAGTAAGAACTTTTTTTGGCAGTAGAGTAAGTATCTGTTGCTTAAAGATACTTGGAGACATCAGAGTGTCCTATTTACATACTTTTTTGACCTTATTCTCACTCCAGCATTGGCTGGCCTGTGCTCTGAGGTAAGACTTCCCCAGAATTTGGCTAAGGATTCTCTGTCTCTTCTAAAAGTGTTTATGAAATCACTAACACCTGAAGAAACAAGGAGCCACGTTCTTCCTTCTGTGACTAATCACGGTATCAGCAGGACATTTTCACACATTTTTATTTATAATTATAGAACATCCAAAGCTCAGAAGAAACATCCATGGTTTATAGGGAACAGGCAGCAGTAACACCAAAGGTGTCCACAGAGCTCTCTCTGCACAGGACAGACAAGGCAGTACATCATCTCCCCACTGGCCAGCTGTCTGTATGTGCAAGGTTGTCTGTATGTGCAAGGTTGTACAAACTGGGGTCAGTATTATAGTGCAGACTCCTGGATTCCAGGTTTCTAGCCTATTGGAGAGGGACGCAACATACAAGCAAGCTGAAGGAAGATGACAGGAGTGGACCAGATTGTCACTCTTAGTGTCCGGCTGGAAATAAGAATTTGAGGCTTCCAGTTTGTTAAGCATGGCATGTTCTCAGGGCTTTGGCCCAGTGCATATTTGTTCCCATCACCTCCCTGTCAGAGCAGTGGCCTCCCCTGAGGCTTCACAGATAAGTCAGGAGATGTGGATTTATGGTATCCACAGCTTCACTCCCTGCTGAGATAAAGCTGCATGGGCTTGGCTGCACAGAGGCTGGGAACCTGCAGAAGATACCACAAATTCCCATCCCCAAAACCCCCCTCCTGGCTCCAAACATTTTCTCTTGCCATAGGCTCCAAAAGAGCAACTCCTTGCTCTGTTGTTTATTGCTTCATAATGTGGCATGCGAGTTAGTGTGCCTCTCTCTTGCTCAACAGTGATTTACCTGGTTTTAACAAGTGTCCCTGGTTTCCCGAGGTAATACTCTGCTGAGAACCGAATGATCCCTGCACCGTTCCCTCACTGCCTGCTCACACCCTTCCCTGCACAAGCCGCAGCAGCACGGGGGAGCCTGGCAGCAGTTTTGTGACGCTGCAGGAAGGCATGGCCCATGGGCTTTGCTTCTCCTTTCGGCCTGCCTTGAATGTTATTCCCTTTTGCATCTCACCATCGAGGTAATGCTAGGGCCCTGAGTGCGATAGGATTGCAGTTCTTTCCTGAAAGCTGTGATTTCACATGCGTTTGGTGGACAAGACTTACTAGTGTGTGTGACATATGAAATTCAAGCTAAAAAAATACCAAGACTGATCTATAACTTTAATCATTTCAGGGTTCCCTTTAGTGCCAGCATCTATTCATGCTGTTGCAAGAGCCAGATACTTCAATGACAAGTGAGTAGCATGTCTGTTTTTGAAGGAACTTAGCATTATTTAACTGTGTAACACATTTTATTTCAGTTAATAATAAATTTTAATGGTGTATTTCCCCTCCAGCTGCTGGATGAGTGTTGACACGCACTTGCTCTATATTGTTCATGGACCTGTAATGGCAGCTTTATTGGTAAGAATATTATTTGCTATCAACAGTTTAATAATTATTTTAGAAATGCTGCTAACCTGTACAGAACAGAAGTTTCTGTACTTTGAGTGTTTTGGTCAAAACTCAGAAGTAGCTAGACGCTTTCTCTACTCAGTGTTACAAGGACAGGTTCTCAATATTTTTCAAAAACAAGTCCTGTAAAGGGACCTCCCATTGAAGAATCAGACTGAGGCAAACAGAATCACTAACTGCTTTTGAAAATCAGGGCGGTCACTCTCTCCCAGTGTAACTTATTTGTGACAAATGTATTGCATTTATGTGACATCAATGAGGCATTTAGCTATGCTTTAGCTGGGGTGAGCTGAGTGCAGACTGGTCGCTCAGCATGAGTTTTACTCGTCACTGAACTGGTGTGGTCCAAAGGTAGGGAGCTAAACTAGTCCAGGGAAGGGACTGGACTGGGCTGTCTGAGTAGGACAAGATTCAAAGTGCAGCTTGGCAATGTGTATACATATAGCATCTTGTATGCTAGTGGTGCTGTTTGGCACAGTAACCCTGACCTTCCTGAAAGGTGCAGTAAGGGTTTTATTTGACCCAAGCCCCAAGCTCACCTCAGTGTGTCACCCAAGATGGACTTTCAGCTTTTGAGCTGTCTCTTGCTTGCAAACTTCTGCATGGACATACCTGCAGTAATTACCTCAGAGATCAAATGGTAGGGCAGTGAATACTGGGAACACCTTTGAATAAAGAAACAACTTTCCATCTAATAGCTGAAAAACCTGAAAATCTTTCTACACTTTCTTGAGAAGCAATCTTGCACATCAGCAATGTGAAGAAGCCCATTCCTCCCTGCCATATAGATAGTCTGCTGTTCCCATAAAATCACATCTGTTGTGGGTTTACTGGTTCAATCTTAATTGCTTCTGCTGTTGTAATGCCAGCTGGCTTCTAGGAGAGGCCATTCAGCCTTTACTTTTATCACCATGCTCCAGGTCTGTACATCTTAGCCACAAAGAAAAAAGGAGGGACTGGTTTTTATGCAAAAAGAGCAATCTTTAACTGTTTTCAAAGTAAGGTATTATAATTTCTGGTTTTTGCTTATGCCATTTTTAGTCTTATTTTTCTTGTGACGATATCAATGTCTACAGAACATCCTGCATGATTTGATGCAAAAATCCCATAGTGACAGACTGGCTCAGAAGAACTGAGGATTTTTACCTTTCTAAAGTCTTTTTTCCGCTTTTCACAGTTACTTCCAGAAATTCTAAAAGTGAAGGTTAAGCAGAGTGAGTGAAGTCAGAGTAGGATGGAGAATAAGGTTTAGATTTAATGCTGAATGGGACCCCAGAAGTCATTTATTATTCCTTTTTTCCAGTAGAGCACAAATGTAAAACAGTTGAAAGGTCTCTCACTAGTTAAGAAGTGATGAAATGCTTTACCAAAGCCTATTGACTCATGTTTTATTGTTCTGAAAGATTCAACTGAAATTTCTTATGTATCTATGGAATTCGGGCTATTAAAATATCTATGTAAGTTTTGCAACTTACATACTTCTTTTAAAAAATCATCTGAAAAAAAGTCTATTAACGTTCCGAAACATAGGTGCCTCATATTACTGTAACAGAGTGGAAAAGAGCGATCTGTGCACGCTGGAGAGGGAGAAGGTCTGTGATACCTAGGGTGTCCACAGGGTACCCTCTGCACTCATTATCAGCCTGAGTCTGCCCTCCCTGCTCCTCCGCAGGCTCTCAGCACACCCAGCAAGGAGCTCTCTGTGAAGCCAGGGTCAGGTTTCCATATGCTGAGCACCCACAGCTGGAATCAGAGTTCTAGAAATGACTGAGGAGATGAGATGCTGAGCTACTTGGCATCTCTGACCGTAAGGGTCAGGGGCAAAACTTTCTGAAGCCTCTGGCATTTCCGCCCTGAGCCAGCAAGTGTTAACTTTTACCTGTGGGTAGTGTACCACGGGGTCCATGCAGTCTGGTGGAGGCAAGGGGCAGCCTAGGTTCTTCTCAAGAGCAGCCTTGCCCCCCTGCTCATACACAAGCCTGAAGCAGTGGCCCGTGTAAGATGGAGCACATTCCTCAGAGAAATTGTGTGCCCCCATAGGTCCCATATGCCCAGGGACACACTGGGGTTTGTCTCACCTGGCTGCAGACATTTTCAGTGCGGACTGACGCAAGATACCTAGGTGACCTTCAGCCTCAGAATAGAGACATGATTACTCCTTGGGGACAATTCGTCCATCCCGTTTAAACTTAGACATAAAAATGAGCTTAATTGTTCCCTGGAAATCCTGAATTTGCCCACATCAGTGTCAAAACAGCCAGTGCTTCCTAGAACTGTTCCCTGCCTGCCTGACACATCCATTAAGGCTTCCTAAGGGAAGCGTGTAAAGCAGCTTAACATCTCTTTTCTGAAGACATTCAAGGTAGTTTCTAAGGCCTGACTCCCAAGCAGCTGCCCATTATGAGCTGTGATGAAGCTAGAAAACTACAGTTTACTGCCATTTGTGCTCTGTATTTTTATTTTGAATGTCAGTTTAATTTGAGTGCTTTCACCTATAATGGCTTTGCTTTTGCAGGTCAATTTTTTCTTTTTGCTTAACATTGTCCGAGTTTTGGTGACAAAGCTAAGAGATACCCATCGTGCTGAGTCCAACATGTATATGAAAGCTGTCAGAGCCACTTTAATCCTGGTGCCCTTACTAGGAATTCAGTTTGTTATTATTCCCTGGAGACCAGAAAACCGACTTGCTGGAGAAATATATGATTACATCATGCATATATTAATGCATTACCAGTTATGTTATATAGTAGCAACTTCAGCTTAGGTGAGGTGCTTGCTGTTAAGTTAATTTAGCCAAAGATGCTGTTGCCAGTTGTCTTGCCCTGAAACTGAGCAGGACCGTGGTTTTGCAGTTCTTTTCTAACCGCTTTCACATTATTGGATTATCTGCCTTTGCATGAGTTGCACAGCTACATAAATAACAAACACAAGATAGGGAAAACGATGAAAAATGCAGCAAAAATGATCAGATGGCACTATTTCTAAACTACGGAGAGAAAACTGAGATCACAGAGGGCTTTTATGTTCCAACATGATTTCTGTTGAAGTGCTCAAATTGAATGAAACTGGTGCTGTGAGGTTAATATTAAAATTAGCTGTGTATGCAAACTGTTGTACAGAGGGAATGCCAACACACAGAAGAAACGACTGAGACAATGAAGCTTCATTTAGGAGTTAATATTCCATTATTAGGCAGTTTAAATTAAAATATAAGACTGACATTTTTATTTCATAAATGCTTTGGAAATACAGCATCATTCAGTAAGTCTGGTTTTTCTTTTAAAAACAAAACAAAACAAACCTAAATGACTTTAAATTCTTGGTGATCTGGTTTACTGACTACAATATATCCAGTCCTATATTGACTAGGAAAGGCAGATTTCTAATGTGTTTGTGAATAGTGGTCAACATGAGTGAATACAGTGACCCGCTTCTTGTTTCCTTTCATTCAGAAGCTAAATGCAGAAATTATTTTAATGTTGTAGTAAGAATACAGCTTAAAAAAAAAACAGTGGTGCTTTTTCCTTAAATGAAATTATAAATAATGCTACCAAAATCTATGCATCCTGTCATCTTAGATTATATTTTCTGCTTATCACCCTTATCCCTTCAAAACTGCATAGAATAACTGAAGTTATAAGTCTGTTTTTGCAGTGTATGCCATCTTATATTACAGTTCTGCTTAAAAGGAATGTGAGTCTGCTTATTCTATTGTTACTTGTATTGTCACTTCTTTGGTCTCAAGGGCTATAAAGGAATATCTGCAAATAAGTTTTCTGGTGACAAGTTGCTTACAGTTTTACCAAGTTAGGATAAGATAGAGTGTTACAATTACCATTTTACTCTTAAAACATCTTTCAAATCCTGTGAGTTTGTCGGAGAATTACAAAAAGAATGTTAGTAATCTTAATTAACAATCCTAATTATGATCATTATGCAATAGAAAGTCACCAAACCAAGGTTAAAATGGAACCAGAAACAAAACCAAAGTATCGTGAAACTGTTGTACGAACGGATGGGATTAGGTGAGGGAGGGATCCAAGGAGGCAAAGTTTCATCTCCAAAGGGTTCCTTCTGCCCTTGTCTCAGTCATCGGGAACGGGTGTCTCTCCGTGGCTTGTTGACCCCAATCACCCCCCGCCAATACATTTTGTTCCATTTCAGCCGTGGGGACAGTGCTGAGGACACCGGTGTGGGCACATGGTGGGGGCTGCCCCTGCCCCGCTGCCGCTGTGCCCAGAGAGGCCACTGGGCATGTCGAGGGGTGACAGCCCACCCAGGGCTCTCCCCGAGCCAGGGCAGCAATGCAGACCTCACAGGAGAGCTCTTGACACCTCTGCAATGTAATCTCAACGTGCTTCCCACCAGCATGTAAAATTTGGCTTTTTGGGAGGGCTGTGCAGTTGTCTGGCTAACTGCAGCTGACCGTGACGCTCCCTTTTCTACTTAGAGTGGATTTTTAGTTGTATTCTAAAATAAACTTTCTTAATCCTTTCCCAAACATTTCTTGTATGCATATTTAAGATAGCCAGCTATATAACCACTCCTCTGCTGCTCATTTTCTTCTAAGACTGATTATGTAATTAGCAGATATTGTATTAGCATGTGTAATGGCTATATTTCCCCGCTAGCTATTGCGCTCTCATAAACCACAGCGCAGCCTGCCTCTCCATAAACTAGCAGCAGTCTATTACTTTTTGCATCCCGTGGCATGTCAATCATATACAAGCAGGCATTGTGGATGCAATTATGATTTTTTTCTGGTGGAAAATATAATACATTCTCCATTTCTGCACTGGTTAAAAGTGATTAATTTTTTTATGGCTTTTCTAGAACAAAAGAGAGACAGATTTTCAACAGCACACTGCTTTAAGTGAGCACGATGGTTTGGTGTATTAGTTACATTGTCCATGTACACAGAAATGGTGCAAACAAGCTCTGCAGTCTATTGTAAAAATCAGAGGATTGAAAATGATGAATGAGAAAGGGTTTGTTCCCACAAGAAACTGTGTCACGATATTTTTTTCAGAGAATGGTTTTCCCAGCTGATAAACAACACGTCGAGATGTTACATGCTAGGTTTCCTCTGCTGAAGTTACTTTTGAATAACAGAAGCCAGTCTGGTTTCGAATTGTCCTGGTTTTTTTGCAATACTATCATCAATGCTCACCATTTTAAGCAGAAGTGTTTTTTTCAAATATGACTATATGAGCAATTCCCAAACACTGTATATCTACCTCCCCTGTATCAACTGGTTTTTGTGCTGCAAATATGAATGCATGTACTTCACCAGCCAGCCTCCCATGGACGCTATAAAAATAGAGATTAATATCACCCCTCACCTTCACCAATATCAACCCTTCAGTCTCCAGACTGTGCTGAAATGAAGACTGTGCCAGGCAAAAGAAAGATATTTCAACCCTTAAGTGGAATAACTTACGCACAGAGTGGGATGCTGTAGGTGCATTGCTGAACACGCAGTTAGCTTATTAAACAGAGCTCCTAAAGTAGGCACCAGAAAGCAAACGTTTGCACTCCAGAACAGCCAGTGAGTTGCAGATATTCCCTAGAGAACCTGACTTCCAAAAGCCCGTTAGATGATGTTGAGAGCACATGAAAGATGCAGACTTCCTCAGAGTGTAAAGCACTACAGTACAGGATGCGCTGGCTCCTTGCACACTTCTGGCATGAAAACACACCTGTCCCTTAAAAGCCTGAAAACTCCCACCATGCTGCCCAGCAAAGATGAAATGGTACACCTGGGCAAGGAGGGTGCCTACTGCGAAGGAGTGGAGCAGCGACAGCCCTGTGTCCTGCATGTACCTGCATTCAGGTCTCCGTGCCGAGGGAGGGCAGGAGAGATGTGGCTTGTGCCTCACACCCTGGTGGGGCCATCTGCACCTCCGCTGGCCCTGGGGCTGCTGCTGCCGCTCCCCCCACCCCGGGAACCTCTGAGCATCTTTTGAGGGGTCCCAGGCTGCAAAGAGATCGGGGTGCTGATCTCCTGTCAGAGGGTCTGCTACCAGAGACCATTATCCCAGCTTCTGATCTCTGATGTTCGTCCACAGCAGAGGCCTCACAAGAAAAAAGGAAGAGTAGAAAAATGCAATAACCCCATGATATACATCGGTTAGTCCCACATATAGACCCCCCCACCAGATGCTCTCAAACAAGCCCAGTGATTAACGCACTCCTGCTTGCGAGCTCCTTCCACCAACTGTGCCTTCTCACCGAATTCTCTCTCCAGCGTGCTGTAGCTGGGTTTGTAGAGGCTATCACGGCACCTAACATGGCACTGCTGCTATGCCAGAGAAGACTTAGCCATGGAGGTCTGCTCGGTGCAGTGGAGAAATAGCCCCCCAATCAACAGCAACACACAAGCACTTAAAGTTACTCTTCTCAATACCTTGCTGACTGTGGCCCTAAATGTGCAAGTCTGCCTCTAATGAGAAATTAAAACACTATTCAGCATAAGGGACTTGGGTTTTATGGGCAAATAAAAAGTTTTTTTCTATTAATGATGCCAAACCAGACAGAAGCATTTTCTCCTATGCAAAGTTAAGGTCATAGGACTGCTTTTGACAACATAAGTGGGTTTTTTTATTTCCTGTTCTTTTTTTATTTGCATTATTAGTAATTTCAAGACTTTCTAATATTCTGAGCCAATAAAAGTTGGGGAAAATGTTTTTTTGAAAGCTGGATATTATAAAGTGCCATTTTTGTATGAAAAATTAATGTACAAAATGACAGTAATGAAACCTCCAGCAGAGAGTGGGAGAAGCAAACTGTGAGCTTTGGCCGATGGGATGTCTCCATCATTTTGCAGCAGGGAGGCTGCCGTCTTCAGCCCTCTCATGACAATCTCCCCACCTCAGTAGCAGCAGAAACCGCACAGACACATTCTTTGCTTTGCTTATTTTTTTTTTAACTTAACATAAATGAACGCTTGATAAAGCAGTCATTTACCTCAGAGATACTGTATTAATGTGCTGTGAATGAAGATGATGAGGAATATGGTATTGTTTTTCTCAAAGCTTTTTATCTTTGCTGAAATGGGAGAGATGGGAATCGGAAGTACTTGTATGAAGAACCTTGGCCATGCTTTTTTTTTTTTTTTTTTTTTGCTGTCCATTCAGATCCAGAAGTGAGAAGTGAATGGACATGGACCAAAGCTCACACAGAGAATCACAAACTGATTTTTTTTTTATATTATGGACATCTGTACAATTACATGTGCCATCGTCATCTACCATCAATAATGAATATATCATCCCACTAAAGCCTAAATGGCAACACACTGTGTGTAATTAGGCCAGAAGCTAAGGCCATGGACATGCTCAGGAATAACAGGAATAAGCATATCTATATATACTTTCTTGGTTTTATGGAGACATAAGCTAGAAGAAAAACAACCAAGGTATCAGAAACCCATGTAAATTTGCAGTATCTGCATAGGTATTTTTTGTTTGTTTCTTTTTAACCTGAGCAAATTACTGGAACTTCTCTTCAAGACACTCAAGTCTTCTAGGAGAGTGAGATACAAATTAAATACCTGTCAAGCAAAGAATGTCCTTGGACCAATATAGGCACTTAAACACAGGGAAAAATTCACTATGGTGTCAGTAAGGTACATGAAGGTCTGACAGCTGCTGAATCTGCCCAATCCCTAAGGCATGATTTGGCCGAAAGCCACATTAATCTGGTCTTCACATGGTTCCAGAAATAAAGAATTTCAGAAGAATCCGTTAAAGGCCTTAATCTCAAAAGAAATGTATTCTTTATCTCTGCCTTCAACACAACAGCCAACGTTATCCTGCTGGCAGCAGATGATATATCACAGGTCAGTTTAACAACTCCACAGAGTGGCAGAGAGATAAAATTGACCTAGAGATCTCATCCTCAACAAGAACTGCACCCTGAGCAAAGACCAGCAGCAGTTAGAGAGAATAATGAAAGATGTATGTCAAAGAGATACGAGAAATAGCCTGTGGGCCTTACATGAAATAATTAACCTACATCCAGTCTGTCACATGTTTTAATAGATCCACTGTAGATTTATCATCATCCCAAGCCCTCCTGGCTCTGAAGAGACAAAGCTAGTGTCTGCTGCAGATATCTGTGTAGCTTTACAGCTGGAGATAACAATAGTCCTCTGAACTATGGGCAAAACTTTATGTATAAAATGGAAGAAAGAGAAACAGAAAGAGAAAGAGAAAGAAATAGGAACAGAAACAGAAACAGAAATAGAATAGAAATTGAAATAGAAATAGAAATAGAAACACAGACGGCAAAGCCCAGAGGGACGCTGCTGGTGGAAGAAGAGCAATGAGACGTATATGGGACAAACTAGAGAAAATAATTTCTTCAGCCAGAAGATGTACAACATGCATGGTCTCAAAATAACAAGGAACCAGATCTGCTCTCAGCTCACTCCAGACCAGAAGAGCAACTGAAAGAGCTATAAGGCATCACCACAGCTTCCTCTTTAGCTTTTCTGTCAGAAGTTGTCTGGAGAAAACACTAGTTAAGGGAACCACACTCTCCAAAGGAAGAAAAGTAGAGCAATTGCAGGATATAACAGAGGAATTAAAATACCATACAGGAACAGAAATGGAAAATGGCTTCACTTCAATAGTTCATGTTCAATTTTTGCCTGCAGTGAACTGCAGTTCCCAAATTCCCCCTAAACAGGGGAAAGAACAGACTTAGAAGAATTTCTCTGCTTCTTTCTCTCCTCCTGCTGTCTTTTGTATCTGCCATGCCTCATGTGGACTGTGCATCGAGCGTCCCCACTCCCAGAGGAGATCAAGATCCATCTCATTTGCTATTGTGGCTGACTGCTGTTAATAAAAAAACACACTTTAGCAAAATAGCGAGACCCCTGCTGCAACCATGTGCAATGCAGTTCAACAGCAGATGTTTTGCAAGACTATGCAAATTAATATAGTGCACACAGCGCAGGAGAAAATCAATATAGGCTACTGGGAAGTGACACATTTGCTCTCCTTGCATAAATTTTTGATTTAGAAATCTGTGGTCTGTCAAAGTCCTGCTTGACAGGCATAAGGTTTTGGTTGACTTTGTGGTGTTTCTCAAACCAGAACTTATGGACAAACTACTGTACATTGCATATTGTATACTGGGATTTGAGTTTTTTGAGACTACTCACTGTTTTTCCAAAACATGAAAAGAAACTTTCTTTTTCTCACTATGTCTACCTCCTTGCACATGCTTTTCTGTGTTCATATTTGAAGTCATGTCAAATTAAAATTCTGCATTAGAGAAAATTTCTTGGAGTAAAACAATTGCCAAAATTCAGGTGGTCAGCCCCTCTTCAAACCAGCCTGTGTATCTCTAATGTATAAGCATTTTGTTAACACAGTTATTGCTTATCCTACATTTCTGATCCAAAATATACACTTGAGAGTCCAAGACATTTTACAAAGTATTAGCTACAATTTAACTGGTAATCTGTTAAATGAGGGTTTATAAAAAAGATACAGCTGTAAAGCTCTTCAAAGCAGCCCTTGGCAGCACAAGCTATTGTATTGCAGTTTCCCCCTCAATTTCACAAACTGCCATACGTTTAGTTTATAATAACTGCTTTAAATAATTTAAAATGGAGGCATTTGGCTCCCAGTGATGCTATGTAATGTTATTTTAATAAGAGTGATTGTGGTTAGGACATGGACCAGTGTAACTATGTGATTCTGAATGGCAGGCTCTGTGTGTGAGAATTTTCTGTCTTATTAATTTCACACTTTCTCACCTCGTGTTCCTGCCTTCACCCTCTTTAATCTTGTAGCAGTAGTGAAATATTATCTGAACAACTGTGGCAATAATGAAATTAATTTTAAGCCATTTAGGACCAAGCTATGATCTGCAATCTCTCTTCTTTTTTTTCTGTCCCCCTACCTTCTAACTCACCTGTTACAGGTTTTTTTTTTCTTTTTCTGACCACTCATGCCTCTTTTCACATAATCTCCATCCATCGTGATGCCCCACATACGAGTTCACTTATCCTGACATACAGTTCAATTTAAAGCCTTCCTGGGGCAGCTGGATTCTCCTTGGCTGACACTTTTAACTGGGTAACTGCACTCTGACAAATAAGTGGCAGCATGTAGGACACAATTGCTCTGCCATCTCTTTGGCAAAGTCAGTGGTAGTGTGGTACTCCACTGTAAGCAAAATATTTATCTATCTAACTTACTTACATAACATTCAATGTTCCTTCTCTGGGCTTCTTGTACAAAAATAACTTCATAGCCAAAATAGATAATCTATAAATGCTAGTAATATAGAAGAAGATGGCAAAACATGTTGAAAAGACAAAAATCAGTGTAATGACTTAACTGTGAAAGAGGAGGAGGTTAGGTGAAATGTCTGTGATGCAGAGGAAGTGAACTAATGTTTTTATCTTGTATCCATCAAGTCCAAATTTTCAAACAATGCCAAAAAAAAATTATATATTCTGATCTCTAAACTCTTTTCTTTTCCTTTCTCTTAGGGCTTACTTGTGGCAACTATATTCTGCTTCTTCAATGGTGAGGTAAGCATGTGAAATACAGCAAATGAACAGAACTTGAAAAATAGTCACTGTGTTGTTCATTAATGCAGAAATGAAGCATGTTGCGCTACAGACTTTGAAACCACACAAAGTCACTTTTTATTTTCTATATACAAACAGCAGTGTGCATTTTTGAAAGCTCTGTGCAGAGCGTGACTTGAATATCTCTGAGCAGATGCATCAGGAGTGTTACCATTACAAAACAGATGGCACCAAATGAGGTACAGGCATGCAACTCTCCCCTTACCATCTGCAATTTTGAGACAGAGGTCTAAGTAAAGGAGAAAAATGCTCTACTTTCCTTCCTGCCCCAGAATAGTGGGAAGGACCACAATGCCCCGTAAGAAGCAGGCTGGTTTTGAAACATTCTCTCCCCATAGGAATAACTGTATAGCCATGTACAGGCAGTGCTCCAGTGTGTCCTCACTTGCCTCCAAACAATGTGTTACCCCAGAATCCTGGTCTCGAACATTGCCTTCTTCCTTCTCCATTCTCCTGAATGTCACCTTCCATTTTTTTTCAGATTAGATTTTGCAAAACAAATTTGCTTAATGTTTTATAGCTTTAGTGTAAAAGGTTGATTATTCTGTAATTCTCCACCTCTAATGAGAACATACAGATTTGTGCCTAGATCAAAAGTTGTAGCAATGCTAAAAATGAGGAAAGGCAGCAAGAAAATGGACTGAAAACATAAAGTATCTTAAAGGCTGTTTGTTTCTCAGATACGTTTCATCAGATAGCTCTAATTCCAAAGTGCTTTTGGCAATGCCACAGTGTCAGAAAAGCATACCCACCTTTACACCTCCAGGAATACAGTTTTCAAGTTACACCATAATGAAAATAGCTGGAGCATCTGCTTGCCAACATCATGGCAGACCATATATATCATTTAATTCAAAATTAGATTGCAGGGTATGAATGAGTTTACCTGTCATATGAACAAACGTATAGTGTGCAAGGCCGAAAACTAAAAGCCACATTCCAGGAATGAAAATGAGTCTAAAATAAATACACATCTCTTTTGTTCATTAAGTATTGTATTACATTTAATTTAGAATTCAGAATAAATATATTTGTATTAAGAAAATGCACCATATTCATACATGATATTCAGACATCCAATCTCAGAGACACGCTGCGCTTTGTGGACTTCTGCATTGACTGAGCTGCTGTTAGGAAGTGGCAATAGCAGCCAGTCATTCCTTACATGGACTGAAGATGCACAGTCTAGATCCAAATCCTGAATAACAGCAATAGTCACCAAACCTCTAGTCACCTCTGAAAGTCTTTTTGACACATCTGGCAGCCCACAGTAAAAAGACCTCTTCGTTGTGAAAGGCTCTTATCTGGATATCCGCTTTTGATACTTGAATTGCCAGCAAGCCATTACTGAGGGGACACATCTGGAAAGGATGATGCCCAAAAGGAGATAAAAATGAATCTGATATTGAAATGTGGCTTCCAGTTTTGTACTCTATTGCTCCCATAAGTAATCACATGGATGGCTTAACTACATTTGGGTACCTCCAGACTGCAGGTAGGATTAATGACTCTTTGGTGGAGTGGCTGATCAGAAATGTTCAGCAGTGTCAGGCAGTAAGAACAAACAGCTGTGGGGATTCAGGTTTCCCAAACATGTTGAGAGTGATTTTTGTTGGTGCTTGGGTATTTTTCACCATTCGACCCATTTTCAGAATTGTTGTATCTGCTTCAGTCTTGCAGACTGTCTAACATGGTCAATGGCAGGGATGCTGAGAAACCCTCTTGTTATTTTCTTATAGGAAATTTTGTTTACTAGACAATAAGGGAAGCTTTTTTTTTAGAATTTCCCTTTAAGGCGGGCAGGGAGTCAAAGATGACACCTCTCTAATACAGAATCAAGACAGTTTGGTGCTACTTGCATTAGCACATTCCAATAAACATCAAGCAATTTTAGGTACTGGAGTAGCTGGGCTGGGCTGGGCTTTGCCAGAAGAGAAGATGAAAGGTTTATGACCCCTTTCCTCCAAGTCCCATCTATTTCTGCAGTTACACAAGGTGTAAATATATAAAGCACAAAACCTACAGAGAAGCAGCAACAGACTAATGCTAAGATGGTATTAGGTCCTTCCAAAAGGAGCACTGGTCTGAGTTTGTCTGCCCAAGAGAACTAAGCTGAGATAACTTCCCCCAGTCTTGCTGTGTGCAGTAGGACATAGACCAAAGCCACAGTCTGGTCTTCAGGCATGGTAGGAGATTGTTTCCAAGCTGCTGTATACATCTGCTGCCATAGAGCTCAAAATTATTTCTCATGAGAAAATTCGATGTGGGGCAAGGAGAGTAATTTTAGTACCACAGGAGGCTGGATATTCTGGGATTTACTTTTTCCTACTGGAATCTTTAACTTCAAGGCTGAAATACATGAAGTTTAGCCAGGACAAACAATGCTAAACTCAGTACCACCTGACAGTGTTTTATATTGCATTCATTGCCTACTACCTCACCAACCTGACTTAGTACCATGACCCCATCTACGGAAAGAAATGTAAAAATAGTAATAAGAAGCTGTACCAATGCCTGCATTCATGTGGAAGAACACATAAACAATGGATTTGTTTTGGACTTTTAAAATGACAGATCTTCTTGTGCATTTTCGTATAAAATCTGTGTCCAGCAGCACTGTAGTTTCTCTGTCCAACAACAACAGTGTTGTACAGATGATACAAGGTCTCTGCAATAGTTTGCTCACCAGACCATATTTCCAGGCCTGAGACTGCTTCTAGACTGCAAGGCTGGCCAACAAAATGGAAAGTCTTTTTGAAAAAAAACCAGCCATGTATCTTGTGTGCCAAAGAGGCATGAATGGCTAATAGAGAACAGAAAAGTCTTTGAAGTCCTGAAGAGCAGAGTAAATAAACTGAAGCTCTTCATTTCTTTAGACTTTACTTTCTTTCATCTGCTATCACAGTGGAAAGCATGGCAGGCATCATCCTGCCCCTCTCGGTCCCCAGGAGCCTCTTTGGTCATTAATACGTTATGGCTGTGCATGTGATTTTCAGTAATGCTGCTTACACATTTAAAATCCATGCATGAACAGTTTTAGTTGGCACTGAATTATGATCATCTGAGATCCTTGGAATCATGGCAGAAATCTAGATGAACATGTTGTTTTACTCAAGCGCAGCAGCTTGTACTGTCCATTATCCGTTTGTGGCTGGATTCTTATACAGGCCAGCAGTTCAGTGGAGAATAAAAACACAGCTGCTTTGACCTCATGCCGTCACTGCTCCGTGCAGCCTTTTAAACCTGAGTAATGGCACTCCTAATCATGGGCTGAACTGGAAGAGATGTGCCTGTTCTGTCCCCAACCATACATACAATTGAAGTGTCACTCCCTTCTGAGAAGAAAACTATAAGCTCCTCACGGCAGGCTTTGTAAGACTCAGTGACATTGTTCTTCCCTCATCAGTTAACCGTGTTATCATCTCCAGACCTATGGTTGCTCTGGTGGCCCATCAGACTCCAGTTCAACTGAGAGCAGTCTGAGAGCTCAGCAGGAGCTCATCACCTTCACAGCAGCTCTTCTCCCCGTGCAAGAGAGATCAAAGCCTTGGGGTCTATGCAAGGGGCAGGGGGCTAGGAGAGGAACGGGAAGGCTGTAACAGCATGTTCTTGTCACCTTCACTGAGGATGCTGAGATTAATTTGAATGGATGAACACCTGTGAAATGCGAACACACTCAATACTTAGGGGCAGAGGCGAAGGCCAGAGGTGTGCAATGGCTAGAGGTGCTAATGACGGTGGTGGTGGTGTTGGAGAGATGGCTGCAGGCGGGCAGAGCTGCTGTGCTTGCATTATCCTCATTGTGTCCAGCCTTAGGTTCCAGGAGCCGCTGCCCCAGTGTGATATTGGGGAAAGTCACTGACTTAGTACTTCTGAAGATTTCTTCTTCTGGTCCTTCCCTATAGCTTCTAGGGTGACTGAGCTACAATATTCATGCTATAACATCAAAAGGCAATTTTAAAGTGACTAAAATCTTTACAGGGTTTACCTCACATGTAATGTTTCTGTATCATGTGCTACAACCACATTAGTCTTTCACACAGCAATTCTTTCTCACTGATAAAATTTGTGATTTGAAACATCCCTGCACGCAGCTATTTCACCTTAAATCTCAATATTGGCATAATAAGCTTTGCTCACAGCCCCAGTAATTAGAGTTCCGTTGTAACCATATGCCTTTTCCATGCTTGATATCTAATTAACCTACACTCAGCCATTTGTTTTCTTTTCTTTATGTGTGAGAAGGTGAATAGCAATACATTTCTCCAAATGAAGAGAACTCTTAACTACTTTGTCTTGAGCTAAACAATAGCAAAAAAGAGCTAGTATTGGAAACTGGGCATGGATATCGTTTTCAGTTAGTTTTAAAGGACTAGTCCAGCAAATCTTTGTTTACTCAAGAAAGTAGTCATACCAAAGTCAGTGCAACTACTTGCATGAGTAAGGATTTATAGCATCAATCTTCATACCTTGGCTTGCATCTTGGATTAAAAATAAAAAGCCAAAGCAATTGAAATATCCATTCTTGGCATGCTGCATAGTCCCACTGTACACTTAGTAAGCATCTCAGATTCATGGCAATTCCTTATGAAGCCTTGTCCTTACGTGACATGAAACAGCTTTCTTGCAGGCAGCTGTGGGTGCTGAGTAGATAACATTTTACTATATTCATATTAATAGAGTGATTAGAATTGTGGAGACTTGGGAAATTTCAAAGTCATTCAGATTCATCTACATGAATCAAAGACACTGTTCTGCACAGAGCATAGAGAATGATTTCAGACTACTTCCTGAGCAAAAAATGACATACAACGTCCACCTCAGCAGGAGCACAGAAACACTGGGACACTCCTGTCATCACAGTGCCTCAGCTGCACCTGCCTTCCTCTGGAGGGGTGGTCATTTACAGCAGATTATTATGGCAAACTGCTCCTATTCTCACATTTTGCTGGCTGGAATCGCTGATCTAAAGGAACAGAGCCAGGGTTTGCCCACTCCCTGCTGATGTCTCAACGCTTCCTTTGGGAAGGAGCTAGCGAGTGCCAGCGCACCTGAACGTGCAGCTGGAGAAGGGCTTTTTATTCCCTGGCAGCACTCAATAGCTTAAGTCATATCCTAGCACCACATATAACGTCAGTCTTAATGTAAATGTTGAATAAAATATTTTATTCCTAGAAGATGAATGTCCTAAGGTTGAAAATCTCTGCTACGCAGAGGGCTGTGACCAGTGTTATTTTTTTGCCAGCACAGAACCTGCTCTTAAATTACCAGAACAAAATCTCTGTTTAGCTGCACTAATCCTCCAAGTCTTTCTCTTTACAAAATTAGCCCTGGCAAGTTCTTGAAATGTACTTACACTTTGCCATTCATGGCCCGTTTTACTCAAGGTTAAGTTTCTTCAGGGATCACAATGCATTAGCCATTCTAGGGGCAAGGATCCAGCTGCAGCATTAGAAGGGTTTTAATCCCATCCCTCCTTCCTCTTCCTTCTCCTACCATAGCATCCTACTGTGTCCCCGTGCAGTAATCTGTTCCACATTTACCTCTTATGGGAACAGCTAACCCGTACCCATTCTTCACAAGCAGCAGTTGCTGCCATAGGGTAGGCAGGGAGGGAGTTAAGGCCAAGAGCTGAGCAACTGCTTCTGCTTCCGGAGCTGGGAGCAGAGGGGAGGAGAGAGGTAGACTGAACCCGATGGAATTAGACCTGGAGCTTTTTCTTTTTCTTTTCTTTTCTTTTTCTTTTCTTTCTTTTCTTTTCTTTTCTTTTCTTTTTTTTCTTCTTTTCTTTTCCTTTCTTTTCCTTTCTTCTCTTCTTCTCCTCTCTTCTCTTCTCTTCTCTTCTCTTCTTCTCTTTTTTCTTTTAATTTCCTTCTATTTCCTGCAGCATATTTTAAAATGTCTACAATTATAGGGGTTTAGATTATGCCTCACCCTAACTATGAGTTTCTTTAACAGGTACAAGGAGCTTTGAAGAGGCAATGGACACAGTACAAAACCCAGTGGGGCCAAAGACGGCGAGAGCACTGTTCCACGCGATCTACCTCCTACACTGCAACGTCAATCACAGAGGTCCCCGTTTACCTGTACCATCATGATTCCAACAATGAACAGTTAAATGGAAGATACGTGGAGGACTCTGAACTTGTTGCATTAAAATCTGGAGAGACATCTGCTTAGCTAAGCACCAGCCATTGCAAACACATCATTTCACATTCTGCTTTTGAACAAAGTGGGGAGAAGGGTGGGAGTGTGGAAATCCAAGCCACTGTGTCAGAGGGCAAGACCAGGTGAAAGGACACATCATATTCAAACCACATCAGCCTCTGACAGCAGTGGCATAGAGGGAGTCTGACGCAGACCTGGAAACAGCATTTCTTCCTGTGCGCTGCAACAGGGAGTGAACATGGACCTGCCCACCAGGCTATGTAATCTCCACATCTCCTGATACTGGCCATATGAAGTGACCATCCGACAGTAGTAACAGTGCCAGGTAGCCCATAACAAATAGGAAAGAAAGAACCAGTATGTGGCAATTGGAAACTTTCAGCACTTTGTGCTTTCAGTGCTTTTCTTTAACACTAGATTTTGAACTATCACCTTTCACAAGATGTAACTGGCTTGCAGTCCTTTATTCTTCCCCTTTTAATGAGCTCGATGACTGCTTAAAAGATTTTGCACATTGCAAGACAAATCAAACAAATGAACAGAAGAGTCACTCCAAAATATTCAAATCTTGATGATCTCCAAAGGATGGCCCAAAATATTACTATCCCCAAAGGATACCCCAAAATATTATCATCCCATTAACAGGTGCATAAAGCAAATGAAGGTGTAATAGTCATTGCATACCAAGATCTCAAACACCCTCAGAGAAACAGATCAGTTCTTCAGGCTGCATCACACAAGTCCTGAAGGCATCTCAAACCAGGGTTTTTTTAACATTACTGGTAGGTTGAGAATATTTATTTATAGGAAAAATTGTTACCCTATTAGTCTGCCCAGAAATTCATCATTAAGGCACAATTCTTTCACTCTGAATAAGCTGTGAAATTTGGTTGGAAATTATGATTTTCTTTAATAGCCATTCTGAGATGAATGCTAGATGAATGCTTGTCTCTGTTATAAAATTACGATCACGCCAGTGAAGGATCCCAGGTAAGAAATGAGAAACTAATGTCTTAGCACAGGAAGCAGCTGTTTTTAGAATCTAGTTGCTGTTCTAAGTCTCTAATTGTTGAAGGTGATGATTTCATGTGTGAGCCTGTCATCAGGAAAACATGATGAATGTACCGTTTTGTAAGTAATAAGCACCTTTTATCACACATTCAAAGCATCATTAGAGTCTCTATGTGATTACTGAGGCAGAAATCAGGTCAGGGAGAAGCTGATTTGCAGTTAGAAGTTACAGTACTGTCACTGAAAAAGTTCTGCAAATCACAAAAGAAATAGATTAATTTCCCACATGAAGCTAATTGTAAAGAATCTGCAAGAGCAAGGGCAGTGCCAAGGAAGTTTTGCAGGGCTGTGACTCCTAGGGAGTTTTATGCATAAAATGTCTAATGAATGTAGTGTCATTCCTTCTTGCATCTCTCTGAAAAACTGTCCTACAGATTCCCACTCCATTGCCTTTGGCTGAGAAGTGCATGGGATATTTCAAATGCTAACAACTTCAAAATATTCATCACAGTCTCTGAAGTTGGAAAGTTATCAGTCCCCCTTTGTTTTGCCTGCTAATGCACTTGTATCTGATGCTTCAACCCCAGCCCAAGCAGGAAGACATGGTCAGAGGAGGACACAGGTGCCGGTGGTGACACTTGCTCATCTCAAATGTCTAAATATCAGCCCTGACCTGGGAGTTGTAAAAACTGCCCTACGTGGCAGGTGAATAGGGAGAGACTAAATGCCATCCTGTATACTGCAGCTGCATTCATGTGGAACCTCTGCTGTTGGTGTAAAATTTTTTCCTTTCCTTCATTTGCTTGCTGAGCTTCCATCCATAATGATTTTTCTCCTTAGGACTTCATAAGATACTTAAAATATCATGGGTTAGAACAGTCGTAAATCCAGATCTTGTCAGATAGTAAAAGAGAAGAGAAAAACTGAAATAAGGCACTTCAGCTAAATATCAATTCTTTTGAGGTAACTTTGGAGGTTACAGACAGAGGCCTTAACCTTGCAGCTGTGTTGAGGAAGGACTGCAGGACAGTCTGTATGCCACAAGGTAAAACGCACTTTAGAGAATCCCACAGGAAGAGATCATAAGCTACTCCTGCCATAAACCTTGATAATCTCTTTCAGATTCTATTGAAATTAGCAGACAAATCCCTGTTGACTTAGATGAGCGGTGAACAACTCTCTTCGGTGTTCAGGAATGACTTAGGCAATACTGTTCAACGTAGACCTCAAAAACAGGAGACAATTTCATCCTTAGCAATTTGAAACCATTTTTAAATATTGTGTTCAGCCGGGCTCAGTTTTTTCTTCACTGACACAGCTAGATCCTAAGCTTTATCCGTTTGTAAATTTTAAATGGAGGGCTGCTGCACATGTCTACCTACATGAATTACCATCTCACTGGAAAAGTCCATTCCAGGAATGAGTTCATGAGGGATAGACATAAACCCAGCACTATGAGAGGGGACTGAATTCCCACTATCCATACATGAGGCAATGCCTGGCAGGGAAGAGGTTTGCTACATTTGTGCCACCAGCATATGCACACAGCCATGGTGCATCACCGAAGCTTCCTCCCCAGTGGGGAGCGAGCTGCTGGCACTGCCACCGTACAAGAGAGAGGAGCTGGGAAACAAGAACTAACTGTCCACCAACGGAGCATCGCATGGTTAATCCAGTGGAACATTTACAAGAAAATACGATCACGTGTATTTGTTCAAGCCACATACCTATTTTTCAGACTTCAAGGAATACGAAGGTGGTTATTTTTTTCAGACAACAGTATTTCACATATTGCTATTTCTACTTTTACCAGTGAACAACGGGAAGTGCAGGATTTAGTCATTAAAGACAATAAAGTGGCTCTGCTATGAATGCTGTATTTCTGAATAGCTTTGGGGCACACTGCACTTCCCAGGAGTGCTTCAGAAGGCATTCCTAGTTTCTAAAGACGCAAATGAGCTGATTGTAAAAGAAGTGTACCTAATATAGTTTAATAATGAACCTGTTGGTTTTAATAATGTACATGTTTACAACATGTAAGTGCAAAGTTGTTTCATAGTCTATTATGTTTGTGTGGATGTACAAAATGGAAATGCTTTGCCATTATAGTGGTTGTTTTCTTTCTTCACTAATGATATTTTCTTGCTCTGTTCAGTAGAATGCTCTCAAAAGCCAAATTCAGGGTCTGGGGCTTAGGATCTCAGTTTGAGCTTCAGGTGGTGGAAACATTGTGTGGTGATGTCAGTCTTTATGGCAGCTTTGGTTTCAGTGGAGGGATGTGATTTGCAGCCACTAAAAATTTGGTCTAACATACATACTGAGTTTAGGGTTGGCATAACCCTTGGGCTTTCCAGGAAAGGCTGTGTTTTAGAGGTACTTACCAAGTAATTTCTAATCAAAATATTTTCGGATGGAAAATGCTATTTTCCCTCATCTCAAGGTAGCTTGAAATGTTGTCATTGCATACATAAGGTAAATTTCATTTCTCTGCTTTATAAATGGTACCATACACTAGTGACAGTAATATTGGGAATGCTGATACGACCTCAATAATTACAATGTCTTGGCAGTAGGGTGTTCTGTCTCTAATACATTTCACAGGAACAGCAGAAATGCGTAATTAATGTATCAGTGCATCAAAAAGTAGCAAAGGAGCTGACACCTGAATCAGTGGGTTCAAGATGTATTTTAAGAGGAAACCAACATTACATTAATCACCTCTGCAGTATCTGTTTCCTCTCAAACACCACACCCAACACATGAAAACCCAGTTTAGTGAAACATTTGCTTTGGCAGAAGTGTTTGTGTGGTTGTGAGCAACAAAATCTATCAGGAAGATGCTGGTTATTATTCTTTACTAGGTACAGAAACGCAGCACAAATTAAAAGACTTGTTGTGGCATAGGATGCTGAAAGTTAGGCTTGGGATTTTTTTATTTACTTAATAAACATGTTTTAGCTGAAATAAAACAGCAACAAAGGTAGAACAGACAATTTTCTCTGTATTAAAATCCTTAGCAATGACGCTACCTTAATTAAATGTCTGCCAGTATGGCCATTACAAAGTGCTCATGTGTTTATAAAGTAGCAAAATAACTTTGGTTTGGGATAAAACCAACCATGCAAATGTGGTGAATTTCTGTCCTCTTTTCCCAAATCCTCCTCCATCCTTTGCCAACCGTAATAGACAGAATCTGAGCCGTTTTTCAAAGATGCAAATCCTAAACACTAACAATGGGAATGTATCTGCATTTCCAGTGCTTGGAATTTTAAGTCAGATGTGTCTTCATGAAGCTAAGTATGCATAGTTATTTGATTACTGCTCAAAAATAGGAGCATTTGTAACCTAAAAGTCATTTGCATTGAAACAGTAGTTGACCCCAAGCCAATGAGACTCTGCAGGGTGTGAGCATGCCCTCTCTGCCCTCTGGCAGCATAGAAGACCTGAGCCCAACCATGTGCAATGCGGACCCAGTGCTAGCCACACGGGAAAAACGACCAACAACAAAAAAAAGAGACTTTGCAGCTAATGGTATTGGCACACTGGGAATTTTGAGTTCCTAGGGCAGCTGGGTCATTGCAATGTACTACTGTACTTGCTCCATGAACACCCGCTTCAGAGGGACTTGGCAAGATGAGAGCATGAGTCCTACACAGCAAATGTCATTGGCCAGCAGTGAGGGAAAGTCAGACCTCCAGCTGGAAATACCACCTTGGGAGGAAGAACATGATCAGCTCCTTAGTCAACTGTCTAGTGAAATTTAAGTACCTGGCCAGCCCTGACATTTAGCATGGTGCCAGTTATGCTGCTTTGACACCTGTAGTTCCGTGGCACCTGTAGTAATTAAGGAACCTGTAAGGTTTAAGTTCAAAGTATCCTTTTCATGACCTGCAGATGTTTCTGTGCAGCACAAAATTTTGCAGGTACTTCCAGATGAATCACAAATCTGTATTTAAGCACCCCTTTGAGTACTCAGAGCATCATCAAGAAAATAAAAGAAAGTATTTCTCAGCTGCTCAAGTGTAGATCAGTATGTTCCTCTCAGCCTAATAAAGGACAGCTGTTTTAACCAGTAAAATTAAGCAGTGAGAAGGTTATCAGTACTGAGCATGTCATACTGCTGCAGAAAAAGAAAGCATTGTGGTAAGATGACTAACCACAGTGTTGTATGTGAGTGTCATGAAACACAAATTGGTACAGACAGTGTTAGGAATGATTTAGGCCTCACTCATCTGCCTTGGCAGAGGGACCATTTAGATGACCCGTCAAACTCCTGTCAAGAATTATTTTCTATGACTTTATAGCAACAGAGATGGGCACAGTGCTTTGCTGGGGCAGGAAGGTACTTAACTCTCATTATATGCTATTTGAGATTTTCTTCATAATCCAATTTCATGATCTCACAAGCCTATCTTTAAAAGGAAAAAAAACAACTATCTTCAATTAATTTTTTAAGGACATCAGATGTCTGCACTGATTTTAAGAATCTGGTTCCTTTTCTCTCACTGAAAGCAAGTGCAACTTTGAGAAATGACCACAGGAGGTTACTTTGTGTAATGTCTGATGTGCAGCGGTGTGACTAGATGCAACCCCTCCATTCCCAAGTGCTGGTGATATTAGTTTGCATAAATATGGTCAACTACATACAGCTCCTTCCCTTACCTGCCCTGCATTTCTCTCCACCACACTATTGCCACCACAAAAAGTGTTTACTCTCCAATCTGTTCATCCTATGCATTTTCAGGAGGAACGTTTCTCCTTTACAGTTTGCACCTTACATTGACTTGCTGTTGATCCAGGAGGTACTCACCACAAGTCATACTGGAAAGTATGCATTTTAATCCAAATCAGTTCACAGAATTCAGGTGCTTGGCCCGCATTGTTTTTTTTAAAAAAAACCCACCACTGGAATTATGGAAATGGCAGGTGCAGATTTCAAACTAAATTAGGGATAAAAGTCTGAGTATACAGGTTAAGTATCTTTAGAAGCAGAATAACATTATCTTTCTCTTTTTGACAGAATATAATCCTATCATCTAAAAAAACCCAACATCTAAAAAGCTCTTGAGAAGTTAAATGTTAAATAAAAAGCACAAAAAAACCAAACATCTGGAAGTTCTAGGCAGCATGCATGCATATATATATATTTAAAAAATTATATATATGAATATATATACAATGAATTATTGTAAGAACTGTGTTCAGGTAGAGAGTGACCCATAGTTCCCCCCAAATGCACAAAGCATAAGTCATGAGTGGGAGAGACTGTGGGGCAGAGAAGGTATGTAGCCTCTCTTAACTATCTTAATGCTTTCTGGGGACCCCATATGGAGCACAGGCAACTGGGGTCACCCATCTGCCCACTCCCACACCAGACAGGTTCATGATGGGAATGACTGGGACAAGGGATGGTGGCTACACTGCGTTTCTCAGCTTGCTAAAACAACGTTGAGCTGATGAAAGGGGCTGATCAGGAGGCAAGCAGAAATAATCTCTTTCCCAGCTGTATGTCTGCTCTCCAACAGATAATCTCATTTATATCACCAGCATAAGACTCACTGTTGTGGAAAAGACTGACCTGAGACGAGATAGCTCCTTAGTATGGAAAACGTCTTATTTCAGTGTACCCTGTGTAACACAGCCGCAATTCTCACTGGCTTCAGCAGTGTAGCCAAGGGCAGGATTTTTCCCTCACTGATTTTAGAGGTTATCTAAATATCTAGCAAACACTGAAAACACTTGGTGAAATACAGTCTCACCTTCATATTTAACATGAAAGATCCCAATTCATCAGTGTTATGCTACATATAGACTGATATTTCTTTAGTTTTGAACAAGCAAGGCCAACGTACCTCAGTGCAGATGGTGGCACAATGCTGATCACCAGTATGTTGCACAGATACGTGCTTCTGGGAGGCAAGTGGTATGCAAGATGTATGGCTCTTCCCAATAACTGCTGCAGGGGATGAACTTCTCCCACTGTGAGTGTGTGTGCATACATACACATTTTTAATGAATAAACCGTTTATGGATAAATACCATTGCAATTAACATCCCTTCTGAGAAGGGTCTGGGAGGGAGTTCTGTGCAATTCAAACAGTCATCTGCGAAATACATGAAGAAAGAGGCCATATCTAGTTCAGAGACACCATCACCAGTATTAGCTTCCACAGAGATTAAAGTTACATAGAATAGCTACCTATAATGAGTGTTGCTCTACAAATGGTCAGAGCTCATATTCTGCTTGCTGCAGATTGTGTGGGCAGGTTTATCAAGTTCAGGCCCACAACAAATGAACAGGAAATAGCTGAATTGTATTGTACTACAGGCTTTTTTATTTTACAAGCCCTTTTATTTTCTTTGGTATATAGCAAATACTTAACTCCCAAGGACTTAGGCTTCATGCTCACAACTGGCTCTCCAGGAACCAAAGGGAGGTGCCTCTCTGGCAGACGCTGTAGATTTGAACTGGCAGCGATTCAGAGCCTTCACAAGAATTATAGTATGAGTATGTCCAACACAAAGTAGATGCAATCCATACTGCAGCCTTCATTTTTAAAACGAGGGAGTGCAAGGATTTTTCATTTTATTCCCTTGCTGTAAAATTTCTTCTTGATGAGAGACTCCTTGGACGTCAAAGTTAGTAAGGGTGTGGACGGTCACTCCAGATGTGCTCTCACCTGCACAGGTACTGCCACACACAATGAACAGTTTGTCATGACTTGTCAAGTTTGGGAAAATGCTAAAAAAGAACCAGAGTATGTTTCTCCTTTCTAGCTACAGACCATGTAGGAGTAACTTGGTATCAATTTTTCTTATATATCAGGATATTGTGAACAAAGGTCTCTGCTTTTCAGCCATTTGTATTACATTACACAAGTACTAACACTCTTGAGTGCAGAATATTGTATCAGTTACCAATAATGCACCTCAGCAAAAGGAATGAATGCAATCAGGACAAAGAAACATAATAAATATATTTTATGCTTAGTGTATACAATCTTTGTAAATTAGCAATAGAACTTGAGGAATCAAAACATATACAATAAACACTGGACATATTTTAAATGATTCCCTGTGTATATAAAAACCTTTCCTTTTTTTTTTTTTTTACATTCACATCTAGATAAAATATTGCTGTATGTTCATGACAGAAAAGTTTTATGCAATCGTTATATTTGATTGTGCTTGAAATGCATGGTTCACAAAATTGAAAAGGCTTGAAAATGTAGCAAGATTTCCCATGTTGGCAAATCTGAGGGACAGTCTATAAGCCACAAATTCATTGTTTATGGCTGATATGAATGAAAACACAGTTCTAATTGAATTATCCCTTTGTTTTTATATAAGCCAGGAAATTAACTGTCTACTTTAGCATTTACTGTGTAATGTGCTTTTCACAGAATCATGGAATGGTTTGGGTTGGAAGGGACCTTAAAGATCATCTGGTTCCAACCCCCCGCCATGGGCAGACACCACTTCCACTAGACCAGGTTGCTCAAAGCCCCATCCAGACTGGCCTTGAACACTTCCAGGGATGAGGCATCCACAGCTTCTCTGGGCAACTTGTTCCTGTGTCTCACTACCTTCACAGTAAAGAATTTTTCCTAATATCTAATCTAAATCTACCCTCTTTCAGTTTAAAACTGTTAACCCTCATCCTATCACTACACTACCTGTTAAAGAGTCCCTCCCCAACTTTCCTGTAGTCCCCCTTTAAGTACTGGAAGGCCACTGTAAGGTTTCCCCGGAGCCTTCTCTTCTCCAGGCTAAACAACCTCAACTCTCTCAACTCTCTCAGTTTATCCTCATAGGGGAGGTGCTCCAGCCCCCTGATCGTCTTCATGGCCCTCCTCTGGACCCACTTGAGCAGGTCCATGTCTTTCTTATGTTGGGGGACCCAGAGCTGAATGCAGTACTCCCGACGGGATCTCACAAGGGCGGAGCAGAGGGGGACAATCACCTCCCTCGACCTTCTGGTCATGCTTCTTTTGATGCAGCCCAGGATACAGTTGGCTTTCTGGGCTGCAAAAGCATGTTACCAGGTCATGTTGAGCTTCTCATGAACCAACACCCTCAAGTCCTTCTCTGCAGGGCTGCTCTCAATCCACTCATTGCCCAGCCTGTATTTGTGCTTGGGATTGCCCCGACCCATGTGCAGGACCTTGCACTTGGCCTTGTTGAACTTCATGAGGTTCGCAGAGGCCCACCTCTCAAGCCTGTCAAGGTCCCTCTAGATGGCATCCCTTCCCTCCAGTGTGTTGACTGCACCACACAGATTGGTGTCATCAGTAAACTTGCTGAGGGTGCACTCAATCCCACTGTCCGTGTCATCAACAAAGATGTTAAACAGCGCATTCCTGAGAAATGCCACTAGTCACTGGTCTCCACTCAGACACCGAGCAATTGACCACAACTCTTTGAGTGCGACCATCTGACCAATTCTTTATCCACCGAGTGGTCCAGCCATCAAATCCATGTCTCTCCAATTTAGAGACAAGGATGTTGTGTGGGACAGTGTCAAATACCTTGCACAAGTCCAGGTAGATGACATCCGTTGCTCTTCCCTTATCCACCAACACCGTAACCCTGTCGTAGAAGGCCACCACATTTGTCAGGCATGATTTGCCTTTAGTGAAGCCATGTTGGCTGTCACCAATCACCTCCTTATTTTCCACGTGCTTTAGCATAGTTTCCAGGAGGATCTGCTCCATGATCTTGCCAGGCAAAGAGGTGAGATTGACTGGCCTGTAGTTCCTTGCATCTTCCTTGTTTCTCTTCTTAAAAATGGGGGTTCTGTTTCCCCTTTTCCAGTCAGTGGGACTGCCACGACTTCTCAAATAAGATCGATAGTGACTTAGCCACTTCATCCACCAGTTGCCTCAGGACCCTCGGATGCATCTCATCAGGTGCCATGGACTTGTGCACCTTCAGGTTCCTTAGATGGTCTCGAACCTGATTTTCTCCTACGGTGGGTGGTTTTTTGTTCTCTCAGTCCCTTCCTTTGCCTTCTGTATCTTGGGCAGTGTGGCTGGAGCACTTGCTGGTGAAGACCGAGGCAAAAATGTCATTGAATACCTCAGCCGTCTCCATGTCCCAGGTAACCAGGTGTCCCGTTTCCTTCTGGAGAGGGCCCACATTTTCCCTAGGCTTCCTTTTATCACTGATGTACCTATAGAAGCTTTTCTTGTTGCCTTTGACATCCCTGGTCAGATTTAATTCTACCAGGGCTTTAGCTTTCCTAACCTGATCCCTGGCTACTTGGACAATATCTCTGTATTCCTCCCAGGCTACCAGTCCTTGCTTCCACCCTCTGTAGGCTTCCTTTTTGCATTTGAATTTGTCCAGGAGCTCCTTGTTCATCCACGCAGGCGTCCTGGCATTTTTGCCTGACTTGCTCTTTGTTGGGATGCATTCATTGCTCCTGAGCTTGGAGGAGGTGATCCTTGAATACTAAACAGCTTTCTTGGGTCCCTCTTCCCTTGAGGGCTTTATCCCATGGTACTCTACCAGGCAGATCCCTGAAGAGGCCAAAGTCTGCTCTCCTGAAGTCCAGGGTAGCGAGCTTGCTGTGCGTCCTCCTCACTACCCTAAGGATCTTGAAGTCCACCATTTCATGGCCATTCCAGCTAAGGCTGCCCTTGAGCTTCACATTCCCCACCAGCCCCTCCTTGTTGTGGAGAACAAGGTCCAGCATAGCACCTCTCCTCATTGACTCCTCTATCACTTGGAGAAGGAAGTTGTCATCAACGCATTCCAGGAACCTCCTGGATTGCCTATGTCCTGCCATGTTGTCCCTTCAACAAATATCGGGGTGGTTGACATCTCCCATGAGGACCAGGGCTTGTGAATGTAAGGCTGCTCCTATCTGTCTACAGAGGGCCTCATCCGATCAGTCTTCCTGGTCGGGTAGCCTGTAGCAGACCCCCACTATAATGTCACCTGTCCCTGCCCTCCCTTTAATCCTGACCCATAGGCTCTCGGTCAGCTCCTCATCCATCCCCAGGAGGAGCTCCATGCGCTCCAGCTGGCCATTGACATAGAGGATGACACTCCCTCCTCATCTTCCCTGCTTGTCCTTTCTAAAGAGCCTGTATCCTTCCATTCCAACACTCCAGTCATAGGAGCCATCCCACCACATCTCCTTGATGCCAATAAGGTCATAGCCCTGCAGGCATGCGCACATCTCTAACTCCTCTTGTTTATTGCCCATGCCATAAGAATACCCTGAGGATTTTCTACACCAAGACATGTATATTTCTGATTGTAAACCAATTGTTCTGCTGCATTGTGTGCTGTACATAAGCTGAACCTTGCTGTAAATAATTCACCTCCTGTGGAAAATGTTCTCACAAAGAAATACTGACTGATGTGAGTGAAATCTCAACCTTACTGAAATCAAAAGCACCAGCTGCTTGAGTTCTGTGGAAACCAGGATTTCATCCTTTACAGCTCCCATTTTATCAAATTCAAGGGCTACGGATGGATCAAAGAGGGGATGCTTGGTACTGTCCCTGCAACACCCACGTCCCCCACAGGGGCTGCAAATGTGTGGGGGCTGCTGTTGTCTTTTCAGGTCATTTCCCCAAAGAACTGGGGAAATTGCTCAGAGAGCAACGTTGGAGGAAAAAACGCAAAAGGTAAGCCTTTCTCTGACATTTCCTATTGCAGCAGATACAGCAAGATGGAGCCCCAGAGGGGGTTTCACATCCCCTGGACAGCCTGGTCTGCTCTAGCCCTCGGATCAGGTGGTGCCTGGCAGGGTCCACACTGAGCTGGGTGCCAGTCAATTGCCCTTTCTTGGTTTATTTTACGTGTTGCACGAGAGTGTTTTATGTGGAATTTCTTTGGTGTAGAACTGACCATTCAGGAAATTTTGGCTTTGTGGGGGGGGTTCTATTTTTGCAATTAAAGAAAAGTCAGACTCATTTTAAAACCATTGGAATGCCTTCTTCTCTTAAGGTAATCAGATATAAATGAATACCAAACAACTGGTGCTGTTGTGAAACAGTGAGATAACCCTTACCCCACCAAATATTTCTTCAAGTCTTTGACAAGCCCAGCTATGAGCTAGTAGCACAATACCATTAAATGTCACAGAAATATCTATTAAAATCAAGGAAAAAACTGTGGTTAAGACACTGGACTTCATGGACTCAGCAGACCTACATTTGTGTCATGTCCCTGCCACAGACCTACTGTGTGGTCCTGAGAAAATAATTGCAAACAAAGTGCTAGCCTCACTGAATCCACTGAAAGAGTTAAACTCCTATACTCAAAATTTAGACTTTTCCTCCAGGCATGTTTTCATTGGTAAAAATTCCCAACCTGTCAGATAATTTTATTCTAGACACATCTAAAACCATCTCTAAGTCCTGACCAAGGTTCCCACAAAAGTCAGTGGGGAAAAGCTGTCCCTTCCTCCCCCCAAACCACCTATTCCTGAATAACTACCTGGCTTTCTGCTCTCTGAGGGGAATTTTGTACCAAAATCTCCTTCTTTGCAATGGTGCTCAGCCATGAGCTAATGAATTCCTTCCCTCTGGTTAGTGAATTTTTCAAAATATTTAAAACATTCTGAAGTATTAGAAGGAAAAATGTTCAACGGTTGTTTCTGTGAAAGCCCTGTCTTAGGGAACCCTCTAGTGTGCTGTGATGTAGAGACTTACACATACACTTATATTGAAACATACACGTATAATACAAAATATGTACATAGACTCTACACCTATAGTCCCAGTCATCTAACTAGGGTGCAAGTGGTGAAACTTCAAGCGATGCTGGGCAGGGAGGGGATTCAGCTCCTGTAATTTATATAGCGCTCCAGCAACTAGTTTGCTAAAAGGCAGCTACCAGGCTGAGGTGGGGCTCGTGTGCAGAAAGGCCTGGTTAAATTGCACATATTTTTTAGATGCCTCATGTAGTTGAGAGGGCTGAACTCTTCTCCATCAATTAGGCCCATCTATATATAAGTTAAAAAAACCCACCCATAAGCATATCAAATGTAAGCAATACATATAGTATTAGCTGCATGCTTTGCTAGCAACCTTTTGAAGTTAATTTTTCTCAGCTTCTGCTATAAAACTGCCTCTTTCTGGGCAGCAAGACAACACTGAAAATCACTGTGGGTACTACCAGTAACAAAGTCAGCAAGAAAGTTAAAAATCTCCTTCGTGTCACTGTGACCCGATGAACACACCTCTGCTGGCACAAGGGCAAAGTAGACATAGGCAAGGCATCCTACACTGGGTGTGAATGTCAGCAGTCCTCAGAAAGACAAAGCTCAAAAGCCCTTTCCCAGATTGGTTCTCTAACATTCAAAAATACCAGCTCTTCAGCAGAATTCATTCTGGCAGAGGTGTTTGTCAATCTGCCAAGAGAGAGCTGCGTCTGAAGCAATGCAGCTGAGCTGCATTAAGTCAGCTAGCATAGGAAGACATTGGAAGAGAAAAATACATCCTGGCTCAGAACAATTCATATTATTAAGAAATGTTTCACATTAGATGAAGCATCACCAGTGAGCGGTATACACAAATAACATTAGGCAATTAGACATGCGTGGGACACAGTAGTGGTCAAATATATCCTAAGAATACTTTTATTCAGCCAAGGGACAAAACCTTTCAGTGGCACCTCCCGAATACAGTTGCATTTGTTATTCTGCTCAGTGAATTATAAAGCTGCTCAGGAGAGGCTGGAGTACTGCTACCCATCAGGTTCCTTGGGCTGGCAAATGCACCTCACAGATAAATGCTTTTTTTGGTATCAATTATGTCTTGCCATCATTTAATGAAGCCTTCTGCACACAAACAGTATCTGCAAAGGGGAAAAAACTGTTTTTCATATTCTTTGGACAAATGACAAGACTAATGGGCTTCAAATAGCAGTTACACATTATCTGTCTTAGAAAGTTTTTCCTCATCTGGGGGACAGATGGCCCCAGAGGGTCCTGAGTGTCTGTCTTGGGAGGTATTTTAAGGATGTTAGACAAACTCAGAACTGATAGAGATGGACTGTTGTCTTTGATAACATTGGGATAACAAATAATTGCTTGTTAACAATATCCCATTTTCAGTGGGGGAACTGCCCTCCAAGCCTCAAACACTTACTTGACTTTTGGAGGGTTGCTTTTCATTTCTCCTGGTAGCAAACCATTCATAATATTGCCCATCAAAATAGACTTCACCCCAACCAATATTTTTCCATAGTGTTGCTAGTAGTTCTGATTTGAAATGCCAAATAGTTGCATGTGTGGATGCAGTTTAAAAGCAACAGCCAAAGATGATTGCTCCATTTCCAAATTGAAAACCACTCTGCTTCACACAGAATTTTGTACTTTTCTGTACTGTTCTCAGATATTGCCCTGAGGTTCTTCTCTACTGTGAGACATTAGTGAGCCATTTACAAATGGCTCTTGAGCTTGAATAAATCCTGTACTGCCAAAATAAAAAACCCACCAAACATTTTTGCTTGTATGGATTTCAAGATAATAGGTAAGGGGTAGTTTGTGTTCAGACTGTGTGGCAGAGACATGTAGAATGGGCATGATGTCTTTTACATGTTACAGCAACAGATAAAGCCTAGCTCTTTGCAGGTACTTTGAATTTCCCAAATTCATTTGAGGATGGGGTAAAGCTTAGAAAATTGTTCCACTGGCTCTGGTAGGTTAAATACCTGTACTCTTACTCATCCTGAAAAGTATTTCACATTTTCACAGTGCCATGTGGCACAGCATGAAAGACGTTATCAACATTATGTCAGAGTAATAATCTCCAAAGCAAGACTCTGATCCTTACTGGTGTAGGAGCAAGGCAGTGAGTACTTCTACAAGTCTAAGCTTAAAATACCCCCCCAAATAATCTGCCATAGCAGGATGGATTCACAATAGATCCATACCTCTATTGTGACTACAGCCCTTGCCCGCTGCCCCTGAACAGCCACTTTATTTCTCCTCAAAGCCCAAACTCTTCCCTGTCATGAAAGCCTTGAAAACTTCCCACTGCTTCATGGTGGAAGGCCTCCGTCCTTTTGCCTTTCTCAGGCTGATTTAACTGGGGACATTCTATTTCTGATTAAAAGTGCTGGTTTGTCCTTTGCTGGCAAGAGCTACAGCAGTAAAAGTCCTGGTTAAACTCCATCAGCCATCAGCTTTCTTTGGGTTTGGAATCCATCTCCACCATTGGTGTGTTAGCTGTAAGCAATCCAGAACAGGCAAGGACCAAGAGCAATTCTCTGGCACATTTCTATTTCCTCAAAACCAGGCTGTGTTGGATGTAGCACCTTGGAAAACATATCTGAAATCAACAGAGGTTTGCTATTTTTATTGCACTTCAAAAAACACAGCTCCTTGGTTTCCTTGGGAAACATGTCTGTTTGAGTAAATAGTAAAGCCAAGTTTCAGTGTGGTCAAATTAGAAGCAGCTGAAATATTAAACCCTAATTTCCAAGATGGAAACTACAATGAGCAAAATACAATGTTACAATTGGTACTAAGAAGAAACTGGGATTAAAGAGAAGCCATGGTGTACTATGGTGGTAGAATATAGGTGTTCTAGTTGCTTTTTTGCACAGAACACAAAATGCAAATACCAGAATCACACTTTGCATATCTCTTCTTACAGCATAATTTTTCCTCTCTTCATCTCTATCTTTCAGAAAACTGTCATTGTCTCCTAATTCTCTGCTACAACTGACTCTGTCAAAATGTGGTTTGAAAGTGTCAGGATTTCCTGAGACATGAACATAAGTAGGGTCACCTCACTTCTTGGGCTCCTTGCCAATAGGATGTTCTTATTAGCTTCAGGTTTTTTCTGACATTGAAAGAAGGCATTGATAGTGGACAAACTGTGCCTTCCCGTTGACTTGGTTCTGGTTTCAGGCCCTCACAGCCCTCAGAGGAGGTTTGGGTGGGGTTTTTTTGTTGTTACTTCTTCCCTGGTGATGGTTCTAGTCTTATACAGCTGTGGGGCAAAATGAGAAAGGCAAAACAGTTCCCTCACAGCCCGAACAACACAGATTAGAGTGACTATGCAAAAAAAACCAAAACCAAAACCAAAAACAAAAAACTGGGGATGGATGTTAAATTCCTGCGAGCTATGAGGAGTTTTCTCTACCACTGGTTAGTGCTGCAGATCTGAGAGTGACAAGAGCACACCTTCCTTCTCCTCCCTGGAGATGGTGTTCAGTCCTTTCTTTGCAGCACCACAAAACAAGAAAGAAACTCTATTACAAACAACTTTTCTAGCTTTTCTAGCTCTAAAACATATGCCGTGGGGCAGCGTACTGTATGTTATGCAGTTACTTTCTTTCTTAGGCTTGGCAGGGACTCATAAAAGGACCACTAACACCACTTTACTATGTGATGCATAGCCCATGCAGAAGTCATAAGCAATCTGCCTGAAGCTAAGAAAATCTCACTGAGCTAGTCAGGTATAGAGGGATTTGGAAGGTCATAATTTTTCTCACAATCCGACTGTAACTGGCCACACAAGAGTTAACACATTTGAATTTATTTACCTTTAAAAACATGTGGACTGCAAATGGAGCCTGTTTCTTATTCAAAAAGCTAGGCTGGAGAGCTTTCAAATCCCACTAGCATCACTGCTGTCCAGAGACAATTTGGCTGCATTAAAATGGTGTTGACAAAGCTTGTGTTGATCTGTTTTTATTTTGAGTTAGAAATATTTCTAAAGAATCCAGAAAACACTTCTATGCATCAAAACTTCTTTAGCAGCATTATTCATGTTGCCTCTCAACTTAACTGCTTGGTTTCTGGTCTTTCTGCTTGGTTTCTGGTCCTTCTACTGACAGCCAGTAAGAAGAGAAAATTAAGAAATTTGCTGTACTCCTGCCAAACATGAGGATCACAGCATCCTTCACTGCTCATAGCTATCCTTCAGGTTCTGTCTAAGCTGTGATTGACACAACCATAGTGTCTATTACGATTATTTCTTATTTAAGTGTTTTCATTGCCAAAAGATTCTACGCAATGGCTAGGAGTGCTGTTACCTGGGTGCAGCAAGGCAATGCCAACAGGAGACCCTGCTCCATGACAAGTTCAGGAGTCTGCCCACAGAGACTGTTTTCACTCACCACACTACACAGCAATGCTGAAATTACACAGGGCAGGTGAGCAGAGGGCTGATGCCTGGGCGTACAGCACTTCATACTTGGAGGAAGGAGCACTGGTAATTCAGTCTGCAAAGTGCAGGAGAAATGCAAGTCAAAAAATCAGGTATGTTTTCTTACAAATACGTGTATATTTACATGTAGATGTGTGTGTGTCTCAATACTTGGATAAAATTCATTGAGGCCCCATGTATGCAATTCTCTACATGCACCCAAGTAGTAATGGATGTTAGGGACCTGCCTTGTCTGGAGCAGGCAAAGTAATCAGGAGGCAAGTTAGGCTGTTATGCAGCCAAATACCCTCTGAATGAGCAAAGTGGTTTGGGTTGACTAAAATTATATTTTGATGTAATGAAGCTCTTTTCAAATGAAAATAACTATCTTAGGTGGGGTTTGTTTTGTTTTGTTTTGTTTTGTTTGGGGCTGTTATTAATAGTCTTGCACCTTGGCTTCAAGGAGCTCTTAGCCCCTGCAGCAGAAAGGAGAGCCGTGCTCGCAGCTGCGCTCCACCCCACCCTGCAGCTCAGTGTTTTTCCACCTGACATGATTTGTTTTATGAAAGTGCCAGCAGAGGTTAACACTTCATTAACAAATTTCACTTCTTCTTTAAGGAAGCATTTTTTTGTTGTTTTCTAAGATCTCTCACTTCCTAATTAATTCCTCTGTCATTTTTTTTCACAGTGCCTCAGACAGGGGAGTATAGTCTTTAATGAATTAAACAACGTCATATTTTTGTCTTAGGGTTCCAGGTATATTGGCTATTTAATTCTGATGTGTGTTAATCTATTCCACCCTTCTCTTAGGCCAGACTTCTTATCTAGGAAGAACAGCATTTGTTACTAATCAGACTAATGGTAATTTATGAAAGTACCTTAAGTGTTTCCTCTCTTCTCTCTACCTGCTCAATAGCCATTTCTACATGCCCAGGTTAAATTGTAGCATTTTTATTCTTTTCTCTAAAAATAAATAAATAGATAAATTGCACACTCCAAACACATTCTGGTTTTTCCTTCATCTATCTATCTCAGCTGTTTGATAGGTTTGGTTGAGGACAGCCCAGTCAGGAGATGGTAAACTGCAATGTGGGAAAGGAGGGGAAAAAGGAAGACCCTGGCATTGGCTTTGGTTCCAAAGAAAATGCAATATGGATCCACTTCTTGTGTTTAATTTCATTCATCCTGAAGGATGAACTGGTGAATATCTCTCTTCAGCTATGGTTGGGAAGAGAAGAACATGCTTCACACCAGTAGGACCAAGGGGAATGGCAGCAAGAGAAGGGCTGATACCACACATGAAAGTGGACATGGGCTGGCAGAAGATGAGCATGGAGAAAAATGCAGGGTAAATTGAAACCTCTACTTCTGTTGAGGTGTTTTGTTTGGTGCTTAATACTAAGCTCAGTTTTTGAAGATATTTTATACCCTAGTCACATGGGTTGCATAGGGTCTCAGCACTGAAAAGCCATATAGCAAAGAGGAAGGGAACACGTGTTACATGATCATCTGGAAGTTATGGTTAGAAATATAGCAGTAAAGACTGGGAAACACATTTTTCTCCCTGAAAATAAAATGTGAGCTTCCTGTCATTTCTCAAAGCCTCTTCTTTTTCATCCAGTTGAAGACCCCAACAAACAACTCATTTTCCATTTTCCACTAACATGAAGTCTGGACACTGTCTAGGTTGATTTGTAACATAAATGTTCTGCATTTATTGCAAAAGGCCTCAGTTTCCAGAATTTCATTATGACATGGAAACTTCAGCAATTGTTCTAGTTACAAATCTTTGGCTATGTCTTCAGACCTATGGTTCCAAACAATTATGACTGCCAATCTCTGCAAAATAGGACTCAGAAATGAAAAACTATTGGTTTCTATAATACTGATGCAAGGAATTTTACAACCCTGCAGCTGATGATTGAAACAGTCAGGATCTATCAGGACTGAAAGGCTGAGACTCTGTCTGATAGAATGACCTTCTTAATTATCCACTTCATTAATTGGCTGTCTGCGGTTTGCTACTGTCTCCATTTTCAGGAGTTTCAGTATTAAATTCTAGGTGGATCCAAAACCCACCCTGAGATTAACTAAAACATGTCTTCCTGTAACAGCCATATTATAAATTCACTGAAGATTCAGAAGGCTGATAGGACCAAAATTAGTTCAGCCTCCAAGCACTGAAACCAAGGACATTGCTGGAAGGGCTCTGACAATTATTATTATTTCCATGTTGCCTACCCCTCCTTCTACCAGATGCTACTGCCCCCACAGCTGATACAGCAATATATCCTTTTTCTGGTCCAAATTAAATCAAACCACTATCAATTTCAGGTCTCGGGCTAAGCTGCAAGCACTTTTGCCATCTCTGATTTAGGGTCAGTACCCTTCAGGCCCGAGAATGATTGTCAATGTTTTAAGTGATACTGAGGATAAAAGAGTATTCTATGAATTTTCTGTCAAATGAGGTTCAAGGAGACTGAAGCTATGTATAACTGTGCCTTTCCTTGAGTCATTTTGCCAGATGTACAAATAACATAGAACAAAATAAGTAATTTTAGAAGCAGAAGTCACTATACCTTGCTCAGTATATGGCAAGAGAAAAATCATATTCTATCAACATATTTTCAATCAATTTAACAACTCTTAATCCAATGCCAGAAGGCTAATATAACAATTATTTTGGTTATATGCTCCAAATCTCTACGATTGCAACGGGGAAAAAAAAATCTTATCATTGAATGAAAATAAACAGTAGCAACTACTTTTATCCAGAAATCTTGTAAAGGAAGCCAATAAACAGTATTTTATCTCTGGTTACAAAACATACAATATCAACCACAAAAATGTGCTTGCCATGAAAATAAACAACAAAGGAAAATTCTTGTATTATTGCCCTGTGTAAATAAAGAAAAAATATTTGTGTGGATCTTACAAAGGAAAGAACAGAAGGGTTTTTTTCCAGAATTTATTAGTGACTTTGGATTACTGTAATTAGGATTCCCAGGCTTGGATTTACCTTAAAGGAGTTATGGTTTTCATAGGTCAAATCCTCAACAGAGTCTGGGTTGGGTACATCTGCTCCGAAGGGTGTCTCAAGGAAGCCATAATAAATTTAATAGAATAGAATAGAATACCATATAATAACTATATTAAGTCAATATAGTATATATTAATATATTACTATTATATATTATAATAAAATAATATATAATATAATGTAATTGTTGACAAATGCTTTGCAAATGGAGTGGAAACAACCACCATCAAATACCAGCAAGAATTTCACTTTGGAGAAGGATAGCCATAGAGACAGCTAGGGTAAGGTAAAGAAGAGAACTGCAGAGTAATTCACCAGCCATGCTACCAAGGGAGAGGAACTGCGCCTGCAATTAGAGTGAGAATCAGGATTTCCACCAGAAGCCCATGAGGTCTTAAACTGGGGAAAATGGGGCAGATCCACAGTTCCCCAAGTCCTGCTGGCCAAGCAGCCGGCTCAGGAAGCTGGCAATGTTCGCAGCAGCTCTCTGCTGCATGTGGGGCAAATGTACCCCTGAGCAATTTCTGTGCTGTTCCCGAGCAGGTGGGAATAGGCACCAGCACTTCTGTTTGGTTGCTGAACTCTTTGGTTGCTTTGCCGCCTTGTGTAAGGCTTCTGGTTGCCATCGGGGAAAGCACCGGTGATACAAATTATATCAGGGGAGAAAAAACCTGTATTGCAGTTTTTGTGAGGAAATAAAAACTCACGTAAAAATTAGTCTTTTATTTCATTGGCACAGCCTCAAAGCAGCGAGTCAGCAGAACAGGAAGCAGACATATTGTAAAACAATCTGGGATAAATTGCTCATAGAAAAGAAATCCACTTCAAACACATGAAAAGGAGCGCTGTGTCCAAGCTGCCTTCCCTTTGCCCGTACCCACCTGGGCCTTTGGAGATGAATTTCCTCGCCTGGACTCCTGTTCCCAATGAGCCAACCAAGGACACACTAAGTGCATATTCTACATGCTGGAGATGGTTAGATTAGGATCCAAGCTCTACAGCTGTACTGCAATGTGTTGAGTACAGCTGGGAGGAGGGGAGAGGTTTGGATAGCAGCACTACACCTGAGGTGAAAGTCGCATCTCACAGGAACGCAAAGCTTCATTAAAATGAAGCAGAGTGAGCAGATTCCCGACTCATTCGAATGTACGTTGGAGCAGGGAGCACCATTAGCTGGAGGATGGCCGGAGGGATGTACGCCATCTAACAATATAGTGCAGAAAACTGGCAGGAGATAGTTCAGAGCTGGCTGCTGAGCTGGAAACACATCCCGTCAGGGGACATGGCAAAGCAGCTTGAGTGCAATGCTGCACAACCCATCAAAACTGCTTTCTGGTCACAAAGGTAACTCAGATCGGCTCGTTGTGATTTATGAACAAGGCAGTTCATCTTTGGATGACAGCAGTTGTTCCCATCCCTGCTGACCCATACATGGGGGTATGGTGCCAGCTAGTCCTCATTGCAAAAATGGGACCTCTAAAATTTGGTGGGATGGATAGGAAGGGGCAGGAAAAGCAAGGTAAGTTATCTTTGCTCAGACTCAGGGCCGTGACTCCTGAGGTGGAGCTGCACTCTGCCACATAGGCACATAAAAGTGGTAACCTCCAGCCCTTGGCTCCAGCTCGCCCGCAGTCTATGGCAGTTTGGCGGCTGCTGCTGAGAGAAGCAGGGAGGCAGACCCTGGCATCCTCTCCCTTGGTCCTGGTATCTCTTGCTTTGGACATGGGGCTGACAGAAGAGGAGGAAACCATTTGATCTTTTACCCTGTGGGCAGTGAAGCTGTCCAGAGCAAGGAGGTCCCTGCCAGGGAGTTAGTGAGGTCTAGAAGCCTGTTGTGCCACCTCAGCAAAGGTGCTTGAATCTAAAGTTTCAAGGAGTAAGTAATAAATGTAACGGGCTCTCTGGATTCACTAAACAATACTCAATACTTCAAATCTCATCCTGCTGTTGCAGCTCTTTGCAGCTTTATTTAAGACAAGATACACATACCATCTGTCGTCTGACAGCAGATAAGAGTCATCTGTGAGGTGTAACATCCCCACAGGATCCCAGAGGTTTTTCCTGAAATCTCCAGAGAACTCTTGGATACACCTTGGACAAGTATCTCCTCATAAACCTGACAGGGTTTTTGGAGCCGGTGACACAGAGGGCATTTGATGCAGCAGTGCGAGTAGAAATCCAGATGGATGAGATGATCAAATTGTCAGCACAGGTTTCTGTTGCAGACATGGCAAGAACACCCACGTGTGGATGCTGCTGCAGAGTTTACACTACCCTGTCTTCAGCAGAACAGGTTTAAATCTGCTTTTGTAATCACCTGATTTTGTTTTTATCAAAGAGAAGCAGCACCTCTGCACCAGTAAAAAATCTGAGGCTATTTAACATTACTTCAAAAGCTCAGTTATTCTTAAGAAAATCTTGACAATTTTCCCCCTGCCTTTAAGACAAATGAACAAGTAATCCCTCAAGAATGACAGAATAAAAGCAGATGGCTAGGCAAAGAGAAACTTACACTTCTGGAGGTTTCATTTGGCCAGACACTGCGAAGTAGAATTACCCCCTCTCCTTGCAATACCCTTGCCTTCAAAAATCCACTAGGTTCAGCACCAAATATTAGTGTTAGTTAGTGTTAGGAAAAATAACGATAATGAGAGTTCTCTAACTGATTCACTGAAATTCTTGCTTTGCCATTTCATTCCCAGAGTGGTGACTGTAACTAAAACGCCAGACACCATGAGGCTCAGATGAACAGTGTGGTCCCTGGTCCGGCTGCTTCTGCGGCAGCATCCCCTGCTCTTTTCTTCTGACTTGTGATCTGCTTGCAGATAAGAGGACCATTTTCACCCTCAGTTGTAGTCTGGACTACAGATTTCCCTATAAGCAAAGGGATGCAGGAGCACCAGAGTGGGGTGGGATGAAGGGACGAAGTGGGGAGGACTCCGGTGAAAGGGGATAAAATTCCTTTTTACTTCAGCTTCATATTCAATTGCCCGTTTCATTCCTATTATTTTATAGCTTACACCAGAGGACAACATACCTTCTGGTGCCTATGTGAGAAGCACACCACAGCGGGACAAACAGCCTTAATAACTATTCCGTAACCAGCAGGATAAACGAAAACAGAAGGGCATTTTAAGGACAAGTTATGGTTTTCCCTGAAGCTTTGCAAATTTGATACACTTCACAAAAGTTACCGATAACAGGGAAAGTTTACTGTCTTTGGATCATTTATAGATAAACTCGATGACAAGGTGTAGGAAAAATGTTTCGGTTTTCTGACTCTGCAGTGAGCCAAGTGGACAGACCCTTAGGACTGAAACACTCTGCAAGTGCAGAACTACTTTGCTTTTGGATCTAATACATCCTTAGGCAAAAATCAGCTCTTCATTTTTCCACTGCCTCCAAAGAACATATCAACAGGCAGAATGTGGTAATTTTAATTAATGGGGCGAGGAGAAAAAGCTGTCGATTTTGTCTCTGAGAAATTTTCCCAAATGGCTCTGTTACTCATCAGTGAAGAATATTATTTCAGACAGTGGTACAAAGGCCTGGTATGTTTGCCAGCTCTCATCAAGATTGATGGCTCTAGCCACAAACAGCACAAGTGGATACCTTCCAGCTTCCCGAGCTGTTAAACCCTGTGAAGGCTGTTCCCTTGGTGCAGCAAGACTGTAAAGAAAAATGATAGAACTACAATCTTTAAGCTAAATAACAGTTATTTTATTTACCTAAAGAAAAGGTAGCTGATGAAAAAGACTCCAATAACCTCAATTCCTCCTTTGAACACCCACCCTGTTCAGTTCTTCATTCAATACAGCTGAAGTCACAGGTTTGAAAACTGATCTGGCCATTGAAAGAAGGTGGTCATTTAAAAGGAATTAAAATAAAATAGTTTTGTTCAGATAAACAATGTAGTGGCCATTAAAGACTGAAATTTTTTTTCCTGTTTAAAGTTTAGCTAAGCACTTTCCGAAGTGTTTCAATGAAGCAAGGCCCTAACTATTATTTGTCAAAATCCAGTGGTTGTACTGTAAAATGTATTAATTTTCCCTGCCGAGAGGCAAATGAAAGAAACTGATATTGTTCATGTCCTGAAGTCTTCACTTAGCCCAAGGAGTGACTAAGTTCTCCCTGACTTCAGCAGTGACATTAAATTGAGGACATACATAGCAGGACTTTTAGGATTTGACCTGTTGCAGGCTTGTGTGACCTTTGGGTGTGGGCTGCAGTCCTCATGGTTCACGCAAAAGGTTCCCTAAAGTTAACAGTAAAAAAAGATTTAATAAACAGGCAGAGGAAAGGCCTCTGGAACTGTCCAAAGACTCCTCTAGGAAATCTTGAGGGACTCTGCTAAAAATATGGAGCTTTTTTATAGTGATCTTAATCCTCTGAAATATTTCTTTCCATCATCCTATTGTCACAAGTTATTCAGTGAAATGAGTGACAATTTTGCTTCATCTATCTGATATCTGCAGAGCAGAAACTCTATATAACAATAAGGAAAAATAAATCATGCAATTTTCTTCCTGAACTGCTTACTCTAGCAAATATTTTTCTTATACAAATAGGTTGCAAGGTTGAAATTTGAGGTAAAAAGCAATATTTACTAATTTCATTTTCTCACCACATTTTGAAAGGCTTGGAAGGAATAATTGATTTTAAAATGTAGGGGAAAAGAAATCTTAGGTGGTTCTAACTTGTTAGAAGAAATCTTTCACTGTTCCCTCTATCTCAGGGCCAACTAATGCATTTTCTAATTTTCCATTAGATCTGCCTTCCTCTCATCAGTTCCATCCCTTAAACTGGGAGCATCCTAAAGATGATAATTATTTGCTTATAACTCTTTCCTCCTGAAGGCCACCATTCAACAGGAGACCCACTCTAGGTTGGACTTTTCCAAGGCAGCGAGCTCATTCCTGTGCACGCATGTGGACAGAGGAAATTAAGAAGCTGTCTATGCTACTCCCTACCTATCAGGGCTGATAGAAGATGCCCTTCCCACATGCCTACCTCAGCTATGAAATTAAATTTTCTGCCCTTATTCACAAGGAGCTATGCCTGACTCAGCACCAGTCCCATTTGCAAAGGCAGCAAGAGTTTGGGACTGAGGTGTGACTCAACCCAGTCACTCAGGTGCTGCATCCTTCATGCCAGCAGCTCCCCCTGCTCTGACATTTATCTGGCTACCTACCTGTGTGCATTAAGCAGCACATCCCAGGACACAGGTCGACAGGTTGCTGAGCATGTAACTCTAAGACCTGGGAAATGCAATGTAGTGGCTTGTCAGAAATAAATTGTACCAGTTGTGGGTCATTCTTCTGTGTGCAAAAGTGGCTGTTACTGTCTCACTGTAATTATGGCCTTGCATGCTGCCATGTGACTGGGCATTTTATCAGTATTTTAATGCATATTCAAATAAAAATGCTGGCTTGATAATTCCCCAAAGCCAGTCCCTGCTTTCACCAATACGTGATCCAGGAAAGTCTTTCATGGCAGAAAAAGTGACAGTCTGGGCTTATCCTTCGTCGCACTCAGTCAGTACCCCACAGCTCCCACACGAGCACAACACTCACTTTTTTGTAGCTGAATTCACCATAGCTGTCAGAGCATCACAGAATATAGACAGCAGCAAGTCATTGCCTAATTTTGTCCCTGTCATTTTGTGGTGTATATAGTCTGATGGCCACCGCTCTTTAAAATTCATTTTCCTAAGCATGTTTTCACAAATGTTGAAGAGAGCCTGCAGATTTACCGTCATTACTCATTTTTTTCCTAATGTTTGCCCCTCAGAAACCAAATGAAGTGTGGCAACGCAGAGCAGGCAGTGTCTAGTCTGATAGATTTCTTTATGTATATTTACATCTCAAACACAACAGTGAAACTTGAAAAAAAAATATTCTAAGTGATAGTCCTTTACACAGAACAATAATCCATCAGTCCTTGTTGGAGTGAATAAAACTCCTCCACTCAGAGGATCTTACCGATTTACATCATCCTTCTAGATATGCAAGAAGCATATGTGAAATTTATCTTCACCTCGCTTTAGCTCCCTGTTCACTTTATTTTGTACGCAGTCTAAGTTAACCACCTAAATTTCATTTACAGCAAGTGAAGAGAGAGAGTGAAGAGATATTTCTAGAGGTTACTCATGGCTGCTGACTTCATATGGCTAAAGTTAGAGGACATCAACTTTGCTCTTATATTTATTTTTTTCCCCCAAATTATGTGGAGATGAGCATTCAATGCCTCACTCCCTTTAGAAAGCACCAACCTCAGTTTATGTCCTGTGGTTTAAGAAGAATTTCTATGGACTACATTATAGTCCACAGATCTTTAGTTTCTCAAACAACTTTATTTTAATAAAGCAAGATTACTGGCTATGCACCTATGCTTCTTTCCATAGACAGAGCAAGGCAGATCCTTTCCTCCTAATTCTGTCTCCTTCAGCCACATCTTATCCCCAAAAGTTACAGTCACTCACCCTCTCAGTCTTTCATCTGCTTCCAGGTTGCCATCATTGCACCTGCTCTGGATGTCTTCTTGAGTTTCTTGCCCTTTCTCTGCTTCTTCTGCCACTTCTGTACACACACCAATACACACAGAGTAAAATAAACCAAAATTACCTTTCTATTCAATGTCAGGTCCCTAGAGGAATCTGTTCAATCAGCTGCCTGAGCCCCTGCTTAAACCTGCATGAAGCTAAGCTTCCCATTTTTACAGCTATTGCTAAACAAGGAGGCATTTAATGGTCCCATCATTTGTCCTGGAAGTCATGTGTCACATCCAGCAGCTTCAGTGAAGTGGTTTAAATGATTATCCTACAGAAAAATAGTACTTTTTAAAAAAAAGTTTCTGAATAAAATAAAATATATAGAGGGATTCAAAAAGTGATAGTGAGCATATGTTACTTTTAAACTGGCACACAAACACAGGATGCTATGTTTGGTATCATATGCATTTTGTTCAGCTAAAAATCACAACATCCTGAAATTGCATTTTAATGATTGGCACATGAAAACAGCAGTCATCAATAACAATAATTTACAGATACTGGTGGATTAAAAACCCCATTGCTAAAGCAATTTCTCAGAAAGACCTGTATTTTCTGTAAAACCTCCTGTTTGCTTAAAGCCCAAAACTGAGGTCTAGAAAAAGAAAGCAAGTCTGTTGTTCATTGCAGAAGTCCTATCTAGCGCTGTTAGATGCCCTGGTATACCCTGGCCACCTGCTGCCCCTCCAGAAAGGCAGGGATTTTCTTTAGATTCCCATGTCCCCTCCACCAGTCCCAGTCAGACATCTCAGACACATTGGGCCTCTGGGGTAACACAAATTCCTCTGATGAGAAATCTGATTCATGCCTTTTCATTCATACATCTTTTTTTCTTTTCTATGTGCAATTTCCATTTTATGATACAGATTGCAGATTGCCCTGTGGTGAAGGGACCATAGGGCACAAGTCTGCTCATGGTGCAGAGGTGGGCTTGTAGCAGTGTATATTTACAAAAATCCTTGCGCAAGGTGCTCAATTGTGAGATATATAGTCAGAAATGGTGACTAGGCAGTAGCAAGAGGACTGTATACGAAGAGTGAACTTAGTTAACAAGGCTTCCAATGTTCCTAGGAACCTGCCTTCCCCCAGAAAAATCTGGGGTATGCCAGTTCTCCCATCAAAGCGCATACCGCTAATCTGTGCATCATACAGTCATCCTTCCATAAATATTCCTGTTACATTTGTCCTCTGCTCTGTGCTGTCCACTTGCTACTGAATCAAGCTGTATTGAGTTTGTGTGGCAAGGTTTTGGTAGTGGGGGGGTTACAGGGGTGGCTTCTGTAAGAAGCCGCTGGAAGCTTCCCCTATGTTCGAGAGAGAGCCAATACCAGCCGGCTCTAAGACGGACCCGCCGCCGGCCAAGGCTGAGCCCATCAGTGATAGTGGTAACGCCTCTGTGATAACATTTTTAAGAAGGAAAAAAAAGTTGGGACAGACGAAAACAGCAGCCGGAGAGTGGAGTGAAAACATGTAAGAGAAACAACCCTGTGGACACCAAGGTCAGTGAAGAAAGAGGGGGAGGAGATGCTCCAGGTGCCGGAGCAGAGATTCCCCTGCAGCCCGTGGGGAAGACCATGGTGAGGCAGGCTGTCCCCCTGCAGTCCAGGGAGGTCCACGGTGGAGCAGATATCCACCTGCAGCCCGTGGAGGACCCCACGCCGGAGCAGGTGGGTTCCTGAAGGAGGCTGTGACCCCATGGGAAGCCCACCTTGGAGCAGGCTCCTGGCAGGACCTGTGGATCTGTGGAGAGAGGAGCCCACGCTGGAGCAGGTTTTCTGGCAGGACTTGTGACCCCGTGGGGGACCCACGCTGGAGCAGTGTGCTCCTGAAGGACTGCACCCTGTGGAAAGGACCCATGCTGGAGCAGTTTGTGAAGAACTGCAGCCCGTGGGAAGGACCCACATTGGAGAAGTTCGTGGAGAACTGTCTCCCGTGGGAGGGACCCCACGCTGGAGCAGGGGAAGAGTGTGAGGAGTCCTGCCCCTGAGGAAGAAGGAGCAGCAGAAAATAATGTGTGATGAACTGACCGTAAACCCCATTCCCCGTGCCCTTGTGCCGCTGGGGGGGGTTGGCAGAGAATCCGGGAGTGAAGTTGTGCCTGGGAAGAAGGGAGGGGTGGAGGGAAGGTGTTCTGAGATTTGGTTTTATTTCTCATTACCCTACTCTGGTTGATTTGTAATAAATTGCGTTAATTTTCCCCAAGCTGAGTCTGTCTTGCCCGTGACGGTAATTGGTGAGTGATCTCTCCTGTCCTTATCTCGACCCACAAGCTCTTTGTTATATTTTCTCCCCCCTGTCCAGCTGAGGAGGGGAACTGATAGAACAGCTTTGGTGGGCACCTGGCATCCAGCCAGGGTCAACCCATCACACGAGCCAAACAGCTAAGGTCTTCCATTTTTCCCCCTCAGCTTCCTTAATAGATGCTTTTATTTTAACGGCTGGTCCATTATTTTATAAGAGATGCTGTTATTGTTTCTGTGTTATGCTGCTGTGTAGGTGTCATGAGAAGTCATCGTTCTCAGCACTGTAGAAAGACAAGTACAGACAGACGGGGAGTTCAGGAAACCAGGGAGACAGTGCTGGTCACCATGACAGATGCTAGTCCTGGCACATAAGGAACTTCACAGTTCCTTATCTTTTAAAAATGTCAAAGCAGAGGAAAGAATTGTAAGGAATGATTTGCAGAAGAGCAGCATGGTCAGTAGGAGGGTGTTACTGGCAAGTCATTTTTCCCCAGACATGAGGCACAGAATAGGACAAAGCACAAAGATGGTCATTTGGAAATTGGTCAATATAGGGTGGACAGCTGGCATTGTGAGCAGGATATAGGCCATGGTGAACTTCTTGGGCTCAAAGTGAAGAGGCGCAATCCAGATCTGATATTATAGAGGACCGGGGAGCAGCAAAGGACAGAGAGAGAGAAGTTGCCTGCTCACTGCAGACCCTCCATGCAGCCCATGGTATATATAACTGTTGGTACCAAAGATATTGTCCAGGAGAGTTATGTGGGTCTCATTTTGCACATATCCTGTCCCAACTCACTTAGCTACACTGACTGAAGTCTGCAGTGAGGACACAGCTTGCAGAAGAGGCAAGGCAGGCAGTTTCCTGGAGAACTCTGCTGAAAAGATAAACAGATTTCATCGAGAAAAAACAGTGCTGACGTGTTTCGATACAGGTTAGCATGGTTACAAACTGCATTGGCAGCCCAATTGTAGGCCGCATGTTGTGATAAGTATTCTCTTGGACATATCTACATGCACTAGTTTTCACATGAGGTTGGTGCTCACTGCTGAGATGCTTTACTGTCAGAGAAACATAGCAGTAACCTTTAGAAACACTGTGCGAAACCAAACTGAATCCAGTGCTGCGGTGGGTAAGGTGGGGAGCCATGAGCTAACACAGCGCCTGAGAGCCAGCAATCCCTGCCAGCTTTCATACCACAGTGATTTACGTAGAAGTTTCTAAAAGTATTTTTCCCCAATATTTAATCATAAGGTAGCCCTGAGGTTTCAAAAGCATTCAAAACTCTTGGAAAAGGCAGTTCCCCTCTTTGGATGTTTTCACTTAGAATAGCTAAATACTTATGTATCAGGCTTTTTAATCTAATACCTCAAGGGCAGTTTTGTGAGAGTTGCATATAATTGGTAGCTCTTAATGTTACTAATAAGCTTACTTTAACATGCAACACCCTGGATATTCTTTAGCTCATGATATAAGTTAACAGTTGACTATAATATCTAGTCAATTCTGCTCTCATCAGTTTATAACAATAAAACATACAAATGAATTTGAACTAGAAATTATTCATTTTTGAGCTAGGAGCAATTCACTTTCAATCCAGACTGTCCCTTACCAGCCTTACTTTTCAGCACGCAGTCCCGTAAATTGAGAGAACAACATCTTAAAATATCAAAATTGCAAATATTAGACCTTCCTCTGAAGTTACAAGTCTGGCATGAAAGTTTCATTTGACTGGCAAGGTAGCAAAGAGAAGTGCTCCACACTTTCCTTGAGCTGGTGCTTCCAATCCACTGGTGGACTCCCTGGTGCATGCCTGTTTTGGGGTTGTGTGGCAGGTTTTTGGTAGTGGGGGAGGGGCTGCAGGGGTGGCTCCTGTGAGAAGCTGCTAGAAAGTTCCCCGCCTCCAAGACGGACCTGCCGCTGGCCAAGGCTGAGCCCATCAGCAACCGTGGTAGTGTTGCAAATATTCTGGTAAAGAAATCAAAATTTAATCACATAAAAGAGTTTGGTTTGATTAAGAAGTAGAAAATTGTGAAGCATAGGTATGGGAGCGTTAAGTTTGAAATGTAGTCATAAGAACTTAGCAACTTTAGAAACTGTACTATGTATAACCATAAGAATTCAAGTATTGTCTAAAATCAGTTAACCACAGAAACTTTGACAAAGATTTGTTGATTTGTAGTGTTTTGTTTTAGGAAACTAAGGAAACCGTTATGGACACCAGTTTGCTGCTTGGAAACCCCTTACCCTTCCCACCTCGATCTAATTATCGAGGATTCTAATCAGTAGAGTTAAGTGAGATTAACCAATGATTATTTTAACATAAGAATATTAATAAGATGGTGTAACTGAAGGACCAATTATTAGAAAGGTTACATTTAAGAATAGACATAGTATGCATTTTTATGTAAATAAATATAGATGATGGTGAGAATTGTACTGCGCAAAATCACCTAAGAGAGGTCAAGAAGCGGACAAGTGAGGAAGACTATGGAGGACCACCAGAGGGCTTCTGAAGACCACCAGAGACCTTCACTGCACCTGCGTGAAAAGACATTTACATATGCTAACGATTTATCGGAAAGTTAATGATTATGTATAACATTTTTCAGAAATGTAGTGAATATGTGTAACAGGTGTGTATTTAACCTGCACAGTTAGACTAGACAGGTGCACACGATAGGTGGAACAATCCCCTGTGTGCCCAGCGCTGCAATAAAGGAGTCCCTGCTTCTTAACTTCTCATTGCTGTTAAGGAGTTTTATTCCGGATTTTGGCAACAGTAGTGCCTCTGGAAGAACAGATTTAAGAAGGGAAACCTGCAGTGGAGAAGGAGGTTGGAATGTGAGAGGAACACCTCTGCAGACACCAAGGTCAGTGAGGAAGGAGGGGGAGGAGGTGCGCCGGAGGAGGGGATGCCCCTGCAGCCCGAGGTGAGACGGCAGGCTGTCCCCCCCAGCCCATGGAGGGGAGCGGGGGAGCAGATGCCCACCTGCAGCTTGTGGAGGACCCCATGCTGGAGCAGGGGGATGCCCCCAAGATGGCCGTGACTCCATGGGAAAGCCCGCGCTGGAGCAATCTGTGACTGAAGATCGGCCTGTGGAAAGGACCCACGTTGGAAAAGTTCGTGAAGGACTGTCTCCCGTGGGAGGGATCCCACGCTGGAGCAGGGTCAGAGTGTGAGGAGTCCTGCCCCTGAGGAGGAAGGAGCGGCAGAGACAGCGCGTGATGAACTGACCGCAACCCCCATTCCCTGTCCCCCTGTGCTGCTGGGGGGGAGAAGGGAGAGAAAACCGTGAGTGGAGTTGAGCCAGGAAGGAGGGAGGGGTGGGGGAAGGTGTTCTAAGGTTTGGGGTTTACTTCTCATTTTCCTTGTTTTGATTCGTTTATAGTAAATTAAATTGATTTTGTTTTTTCCCCAAGTTGAGTCTATCTTTTGCCCGTGACCATAACTGGTGAGTGATCGCTCCTTGTCCTTGTCTCGACCCATGAGCTTTTATTTATATTTTCTCCTCATCTCACTGGGGCCGGGGATGGGAGGAATGAGCGAGTGGCTTCATGGTGCTTTGTTACCAGCTGGGCTTAAACCACCACAATGCCAAAAAAGATTGCCCTTGTAAAATGGCTTTGGTATTGATTGGAGAGAGAAAAAGAAGCAGAAGAGTTTGGTTGGGCTTTTCTTGGAAGAAAAGAGTTATTAGGTGGGTAATAGACTCTGTAAGGAACCATGCAAACCACACTGAAACCAGTTAGGAGAATACCCCAAAGTATCATTATAGAAAAAGCTAGTAGCTGGTTTTCAGGGGTATAAGAGATAAGGTTTGTGGATTGAATATAAATGTTTGAAGTATGTTCGCAAAATACAACTAAATACAACCTAATACAACCAAAATTCCATTTTAGAGTCGAGGGCATAACTATGATTTTTTTAAGTAAGACTTTCTTCACAACACAGACAATACAATTACATTCATTTTTTGCTCCATCAGGACAACAAATTCTAAGACAAAGATATAAACATGTTTTGGAAAAGGCAACCAATCTTGCTGCAGAGCTTTCCAGTGGGAAAATGTGGCACGTCCATTAATGTTCTGACAGCTCATATGCTCAGAAGTCTTGTACTTCTCTATCAACAAGTAGGCATACAAATCCTACTGAAAAGAGACATAAATTTTAACAAGCGGTATTTTAAAGGGAAATTGGAAGAGCTAAAATAGATTTTGCAGAGAAAACAACAGCAAGCATGAACATCAAAGAAATGATGCAAATCTGTTGGATGCGGAATGATGGAAAAATCTGTTGGTCTGTGGGTTTCCCAGGAATACTTTTGAGGGGGCAGATGATTTTCTATCAGAAATGTATTCCCACTGGGTCTATTCTTCTGCATATTCCTCAGAGGGATTAGTACATCGCCAAGAACTCTGAAGGAGCCAAATTATTCGAGAGAGACTTAAAATGCCCACATTAGCCACTAAATGTAGGTATCATCAGTGTTAAAGGAAGTGGTTAAACTCGTGCTTACAAAGTGATTCAAAGCATAAATAACACCAGCAGAGAAAGACAAAGCCTCCAAAAGGGCTTACAGGAAAGTAAGGTTGGGTACTAGGCAGAGGTTGGCACAGTCCTGTCTGAATGACCATCTTTTGCGGGCGCTTGAGCTGTTTCACCATGTGGTGCTGCCTATTTGGGACCTCTTCTGAAGGTAGACCTGACCTGAGCAGGCTGGCTGTCCTGAAGTTGAGCCTGGCTTTGCCTTTTGCAAGGAATACCCTAAATACCTGAGCTTTCTCACTGGAATTGAGCGAACAAGTATTAATTCTCCCTTCTGAGAAAGACAGATAGTCTGGAAATGCTTATGTTGGAAAGGGGATCACTGAAAAGATGTCTGATGAAAATATTTAAGATGTTGAGTACCAGAAAAACTTAATCAGGACTTCCATTCTAGAAGATGAAAGAGAATCAAAAGGCAGCATATTCAACCTCATTTAAAAGAATACTTTTTCACATTTATTTAACTAAAATTTTGGGACTCCTTGCAATACTGAGGCAAAAAAATTAGCAAAATGAAAAAAAATAATTGTGCGTTTACAGAGGTAATGCAATATCAGAGTTTTGGTAGTTAATGTTAAGTAATTTTCAAAGGAAAACTAAATCTGTGAATGTTACTTCACATTCACATAGGGAAACTTCCTCCATGTGAGGATGCGGCACTCGCTCCTCTCAGAAATAGGGTATGTGTGAATTGTACCATGTAAGTCTGTATGAATACCCTTCATTCTGCATCAGGAAAACAATGCCTATATTTCCATTTCACTTCAGGTGCAGTGACATTTTTTCTTGATCTGGGAACATTTTTTCTTTTAGCAGCTCCTGGACATGGAAAACAACTGCAAAGTTTCTCTGGAAATGTCACAGAAAACAGCAGACACACCTTCAGTTAGTACACTCAGAAGCCTCATTTGTTTTCTTTGTCCTTCTCGGCTCCATGACGAAAAAGATCCGAGTCTGCCAGTGCTTTTACAGAGTTTTTGACAGTCATTTGATTCAAAATTTGGCTGCATTGTCAAGATGTTTCTTCCAGCCCACACTGGTTCATGTTTCATTATCATAGTATGAGACAGTCTTCAAAGACACAGAAATCTGCAAACAGAAACCAAATCTCTGTGCAGCTTTCATCCCAAGGAAAGTTTCAGTTCCAATAGCGTGAGCCCTTAGATTTCTAATTTTGTTAATCAGTTGCTAATGGCTTCAGGTCTGAGCCAAAATAATTTATGTCCACAGAGAATGGCCCCACAATGACAGTAGTAGTGTTTGGAACAGCAGTGCTGCAATATTGCTAACACTTGAAAAAGCATGCCAGAACAGAGCAGATGAAACCTGTGGATCCATAAAAGACTGAGTTTATAGGGAATACACAAATTAAGTCTGGTATAAGTTATGACTTTTATCACTTATGCAGTTTCTTCATTTCATTTCTTCATTAACATTTATAGCAACTATGAATGTTATGACTCATAAAAATTGTCAATTATTTTTATTGCAGTATGTTTAAAATTTAATAGTTTTGATACAATGACAGAAGCATTTCTATTTACAATATGAATCTCAGTATCTGCAAAACTCTGAGCAATGTAGTGTTCTAAGCAAACACATCTTGTGATTCTTTAAGTGACAATACATTAGCGTTTCCTCAGGCATAATAAAATATGAAATAAGTAAGGAATATATTAACATTGTTACTACAGGTAAGAAAAGAAAGCATCAATTATAAAACATGCTACAGTTCTTCAAGCTCCACTTTAAGCACCTAAGTTCAAAGTACAGAACCTGAAAACCCATCTGGTCCTGAAGATTGTATTGAGTTTGTGTGGCAAGGTTTTGGTAGCAGAGGGGCTACAGGGGTGGCTTCTGTAAGAAGCTGCTGGAAGCTTCCCCTGTGTCTGACAGAGCCAATGCCAGCCGGCTACAAGATGGACCCGCCGCTGGCCAAGGCTGAGCCCATCAGTGACGGTGGTAGCGCCTCTGGGATAACAGATTTAAGGGGGGAAAAAGTTGTGGCAGCACAGAAACTGCAGCCAGAGAGGGGAGTGAGAACATGTAAGAGAAACAGCCCTGCAGACCCCCAGGTCAGTGAAGGAGGGGGAGGAGGTGCTCCAGGCGCTGGAGCAGAGATTCCCCTGCAGCCCGTGGGGAAGACCATGGTGAGGCAGGCTGTCCCCCTGCAGCCCAGGAAGGTCCATGGTGGAGCAGATCTCCACCTGCAGCCCGGGGAGGACCCCATGCCGGAGCAGGTGGGTGCCCGAAGGAGGCTGTGACCCCGTGGGAAGCCCACGCTGGAGCAGGCTCCTGGCAGGACCTGCGGATCTGTGGAGAGAGGAGCCCACGCTGGAGCAGGTTTTCTGGCAGGACTTGTGACCCTGTGGGGGACCCACGCTGGAGCAGTCTGTGCCTGAAGGACTGCACCCCATGGGAAGGGACCCACGCTGGAACAGTTAGTGGTGAACTGCAGCCCGTGGGAAGGACTCTTGCTGGAGAAGTTCATGGAGAACTGTCTCCCGTGGGAGGGACCCCACGCTGGAGCAGGGGAAGAGTGTGAGGAGTCCTCCCCCTGAGGAGGAAGGAGCAGCAGAGACAATGTGTGATGAACTGACCACAACCCCCATTCCCTGTCCCCCTGTGCTGCTGGGGGGGAGAAGGTAGAGAATCCGGGAGTGAAGCTGTGCGTGGGAAGAAGGGAGGGGTGGGAAGAAGGTGTTTTTAAGATTTGGTTTTATTTCTCATTACCCTACTCTGATTTGATTGGCAATAAATTAAATTAATTTTCCCCAATTGGAGTCTCTTTTGCCCATGACAGTAATTGGCAAGTGATCTCTCCCTGTCCTTATCTTGACCCATGAACCCTTTCTTATATTTTCTCTCCCCTGTCCAGCTGAGGAGGGAAGTGATAGAGCGGCTTTGGTGGGCACCTGGTGTCCAGCCAGGGTCAACCCACCACAATATGTCATGACTACGTAATACATTTTTGGCAGTAAATGACTTTAAGAGCTTAAATTTCTTCAAATAATTATGTGCACAGTAACCCCGTAGCTAGAACAGAAAACTTCCCCCACACTTCAGGGCTGCGAATTACACAGGGCAGAAGGACCTCTAAAAGTTAAAGGCTGTGGTCATGGTCTTACATCCTCATTGTCCATCTAGCTCTAGATATTTTATTCCAATTGAAATGACAAGATTTTTGTGTTTAATGTTGAAATAGGACCTCTGCCACCAGTTTCTGTCACTGACGTCAGTAGGGTTTCTGATGCTGATTTTAGCAGGGACAGAAAAAAACCAAGAACTCTGGACTCAAAGCCCTTCAAAGCCGAAGGGAAAAGTCCTGTTGACTTATTCAAGCTTTGGACCTGGTTCTTATTGATTCACCTTCACTAATTCCTGAACATGAGTTGTGGGCTAACTGTGTCTGACTGTTTTGGACAAGTTCACTTTACTTTTGTGCTGAGTCCATAGTTAGTACTTCAGAACTAGATTTTTTTACTATTATTTAGATTGTTCAAAGTGATGGCATTTACCTTTGGTTTTATGTTAAATGTAGTTTTAGTTTCTTTGTTTGGTCTGTAATTTGACAGCTGCTATTTGAGCAAAACTGAGTGAAAAAGTTCAACCTGGTATTAGAGATACCTACAAATCAGCATTCCAAAATCTCCTTGAAAATAAAGAGATGGAATGCACCACATAGAAAACCAAACTCCAGTTAGATGACAGGAGGTTCATTATTGAAATTATGATCCAAGTTGCCATAAAAAAGCAGCGCATCTTTACAGAAGGGACACGCAGGTGTTTCATTCCGATGGCTAATCTCACCCATAATTACACGCCAAGGCTCCAGGGCCTCATTCTTCTTGTTGACTGATAAAATACATGAGGAAACTTTTAAGACACCTTCAACTTCCAGTGTCTGTGAATGGCAGACTGTAAATGACAATGAGCAACATAAGGGGAAGGATGTACTGGATATGCAGGATGAGATGAAAAATGGCCATGTTTTGCAGAAATTCTCTCTCCAACTCCTAGCTAAATTGAAACAGGGAAATTACCTTAGAAAATTGTTATCAAAATGCAGTGTGTGAGCCCATTCCCCACAGTAAGCACTTTAATGGAAGCTGCTGTTAGAGGACTCTGACACTACTTGCTCTCATTTGTGGCTTCATAGGATCTATCTACACCCAATCTTTACCCACGATGACTTCAGTCAGGTCTTTCCCTGTATACCACCTCCTACTACTGCATTAGGAATCCTGCCTGACAGCCAGGTGCCAAAGCAGCATATGGATGTTTGAGTCCTTGGTTTGAAGCAGATTGAAAGGGGACTTGCTCTCACCTGACCGGGAAGATGCTATCTGTTCTGCATCTATCTAATAGAAGACTGTATGCTTTTGTATATAATGCATATTTATATTTAACTCCTTTAAACACGCAATACACTCTTGCACTTGTCCTTCATGAATGGGAAAACTGGGATTAGGTGCGTAATAGCAGGAGAGGTTCACAGCAATAAGAAGGAGACAGCATAGCCTGGCCCCTGGGTTTACCACCTGAGTCCAGCCCTTTTCCAGGACATTTCATTCCTGCCTGGCCTAGCCCTGTGGGGCTCTGAGGTGTCCTGTGTGCACTGCGTGGCATTACACAGATAAAAACCACAATACAGGATTAGGGAAGCCGCTCCACCCACCAGTGCCTAAAATCCAGGCCGCTGCCTCAGCCCTTGCTCAGTTTTGCCTCCTGACTCACGCTAGTTCACTGATTTACCTGTGTTTAGTATAGTAGTGTTTTATATTGCCAACATATTTTGCAGTGAAGAGTTCTGAAGATCGACCATTAGATAACATTTTCTCTCTTAAACTATACCCTGATTCAGCAAAGTACCTAAACAAACAGCTGAAGCTAATTGCTTGAATGGTCCCATTTCTTTCAGCACAAAGTCAAAAGAGTTGAAGCATACACTTCAGTGCTTTGTGGTTAAGTGCAAATGAATTTCACAAGTGCTGCTTCTCCGCTGGTGGACATCAGAGCTACTCCTTTTTACATTGACCATTTTTTTTCATAAAATGGAAAGAGAGGGAAAATATAGTCCTATATACACCTATAATAATATAATGAGGGAAGCAGTATGATATGAAACATTCAAATTTTATACAAATGTACGTAGTCAGAGCACTTTTGCACAAAGCATCAAAAACCACTTTGGAACCACTTTATACTTTTGAATTTTTGTCTTACAAGGAACCATATTTTTAATTGAGAAATAAGCAGTATGAAGGTACGTTGACTTTAATATAAGGAAGGTTTCTGGGGGCTTTATATTCCCACAGATCTGCTGTTTGTGGTTTTTTTGTTTGATGCCTTTGCCATATCTGAGCTCCCAGGGTTGGTTTCTCTTTCCAGGGCTTGATGGGAGGTTCCAATCTGAAACCCAACAAGAGTTTCATTGCTAGCAGAACCATAAAACATCCTTTGGTCTGTCTGCTCCCAACTTATTTATTCTCAGTGAACATACACAAAATATCCAAACAACTTATCAGAGAAATGGAACCAAAAGGTTAAGCATCCCTTTACATGCAGAAAATGAATCTTTCCGCTTCACAGCAGCAGTTGGGATGGCAGAGAGGGAAATAGGAATAAGTAAGTTGTAAGACAGCAGTGTTCACAAGAGCTTGATCTGGGCCTACTGCTCTCCCTTTGTATGAACCCTCCATGTTACTCCCCTTAGTGAAACAGCGAGCAGAACCTGGCTCCTACAGTCAAAGGCAAAGACTTTGAGGATTTAAGGATTTAAGATTTGATGTGGATCTCTCCATTGACTCAGTGTATTTTGGATCAACCACTTAGCAATGATTATCTAAACTACAACAGACACAAAGAATTAATCATATTGTGTACTCATGGGATTGGACCTGTTTAGGTAGACAGCACTCAGCTTACACACATAAATAATTATCTTTGAAAGAAATGCAAGAGTAGCCCACAGCATTATGCAATCTACTATACACATACAAATTTACCCTCAAATTTCAGACTGACTTGGAATTAAATTACAAGAGGATGGATACTGTCAACCTGTGCCTGAAAGAGGAAAAAAATCTGCATACAAAATAGGCAAATATCACCTAGGTGCAGAGGTCACACTATACTGAAGATGACTCCTAGAAAATTGCTTCATACCAACCTACTCCAAACCTGAATGGCCCCTGCTGCCAGGAGCAAAATGGAAACCTAATGAATTTGCCACAGCAATGTCCCAGTTTCCAGTGGCACTGGCAACAAATTTTCACATGAACAGATTTTCTCCTTGTCTGAATTCCCAACAATGCTGAGGAATCAACCAAGATGTGAAAACTGGGCTATTTCAAGACTCCTTGCTTCACCCAGCCCTAGTCACTTGAACAGTCAGAGCCCATTCTGTATTAAAACTTGATGTTGCTGTGAGAAGAATGGCCTAAATAAAAAAGCATTATTATTTGTCTCAGAAAGCATTGGGGATAGTGACATGTATGGAGCACATCATTCATCTAAAAGCTAGCGAAAATGCAACACCACTTTTATGGTAGATTTTGAAGGCAAATGGCAAAATCACAAGCATCTGGAATTCATGTGACTGGAACTGAAGGATTTTCTCTGCTAAAAGGGACTGCTTGCCATGTCTGATGTGTGAGTATGGAGGTGGTTGCACAGAGACTCCAGAGCATGCCATTCTTACCCATCTGACAACTAATTATCCTTCAATATATCATGCACAATTAAAAAAAACCTTGACATCTATAAAAACTAGTCAGCATATTTATTGTGGTCTGCCTGAAGGTCATAGTTGGATCTGTCGAAGCCTTTCAACATAGCTTCCAACAAAGCCAAGGTATTACACTAAGACTGAACAACAGAGTCCAGATAATATAGGCCAGTAAATGAGATTTTTGCCATTATCACTTATAGGCTTTATATTGGCCTGAAATTGCATAAGCTGAAGCACAGCCTTGGATGGAGCTGGTTTTAGCTGTTTAACTGTGACAGCATGTGTCTAACATCTGGTACCTGTTGCCTAAGCTTATTTTGGTTGAGTTGTAGATTGTAGTTTATAGTTTAATGAGTAGCTATGCTGTACGGATGGAGGTGCCTATGAACTGCCTGGAATGAAATTGGTGTGGAAGATGGCAGATGCAGGATGATACTGGAGGTCACAGATTTTTAAACAAATCATGCTGATCAAGTCAGCAGTCCTTACAGGAGTGCAAACTTGCATTGCTCTGGTAAAACCATTTCTAGCAGTAACAAAGAGAATAGAAAAACTGAGTAAATGGGAATCAGTGAACAGAGCACAGAAACAAATTGTGCTACAAAACCCAAACAAAATAAACCCAGGTGGATCCCAAGACAGTGGAGTAAGAAAACTTACTACTACATTTCTCTTGGCAAAGAGGAGGGAGACCAAAGACCCATCTCTTCCCTGGTGAATGCTGCAGGGCACTGGCAGCTCCTCATAACCCCTCCACAGGTGCATACACTGAAACTGTTGGCCTCTGACCTGGAAGAGCATTGCAAGGGTGAGCATAACAAATACACTAGGAAGGAGATTTTTAACTCTATTATCAAGGATTTCCAGTATTAATTTGAATTAAATATATGGAATATGACTATAGAGTATTGTAACTAGACTAATAATCTGTCTATTATTACCTAAACTTTTCATTAAACCAACAACAAATTCTTGTTTTCACATATAAAGTTGTGTTCTCCTTTTTGCCCATAAAAAGAATTGGAGTGAAAGAGTAAAGTCCTCCTAAGTGCTTCCTTCCTGGCCACCCAACTGGTTACCCAGCTGATCTCCCATCCGGATCAATTATAGGGTATTTCTTGAGAATAGTTACTCTGTTATTAGATCGGATCAATTTTGTGTTCTCTCGGGCTCTCAAATGCCACTGTACTGCAGAGAATGATTCATTGCATTGCGTAGCAAATGTCTCAGGAAAAGCCAAAGGTGCTCATTAGCAGTCACAGGGCGAGTGAAGCTTTTGACACACTGGAATAAAAGTCAGAGTTAAGAATTAGTCATTACACACATAGGACCTGAGTGCAATGGGCAATTTCAGGAGGTTTTTTCCTGGTGAAGAAAGCAGTGGAGAGCACAGGAGAAAGAGGAGAGGAGCAGGAGCATCCAAGTAGATTCCAGAAAAGGGCATAGGATAAAGCAAAATAGGGAAGTAAACTCTAGAGCAGCTTGAAGAATTGCTCTGGATAGCATGGAGTGGACAGCAGTACAACTGACTCATGCTTGTGTTATATATTCTCCTACATTCTTTATAGATATGACAAGCGTAAGCCTGTCAACAGTTACCAAGCAATTGGAAACTAAATAATATTAATTAATATTAATAAAAATGCAAAACCTCTACCATAAAAGTTAGGGGTTTGCATTAGAAACAGGAAGTACAGAAATATGCATAAATTATTATTTTTTTAAATAAAGTTTATTTCAAAGTATTGGTAGACTAATTTTATTCAGAACTGTTTTAACATTTTTTGACAGAGACAACATGCTACAGCTCCTAATGTAAGTTTGGAATTATACAAGCTGTAATTCCATGAAATATTGCAAGTAGAAATCCCTCTCGTGCCAGGTAGGAACACATTACAGGTTCTAAGAAAGATATGTTTCTGAGAAACAACCTTGCAAGCTCCTAAGTCAAATGACAGATCCATTCCACATGTTCTTTGAGCTAATATAAATCAATGTAGGAACAACTCCACATTCTTGGTCATCCAGAATTTTCACTGATGGTTTCAGAAAATGTGTGTGTAAGGATGACAGGTCCGAGCCAGCCCTCTTTCACTGCCATGGAAGAGGCACTGAAGGTCAACATGTAGTTTAACTCACAGGGAGTCATTTTGATTTACACAGGATTGCCAGCGATCCCATGCAGACATGTATATATTAGAAATCTTGCACATGCTAAGTCCAGCACCTTCAAGAAGCTCGGGACCTCCAACTCACACTTTGTGTAGTCACTTTATAAGTAGAAACAAGGCTGGCAACTCGCTAGATTGCTGGCATGGTAACCGACTTCTGCTTAACACCTGCCTCCCTCTGTCCTCTGGCAGCACAGGAGACCTCAGCGTGCACACTGCAGCCAGATGCCTCCGTGCAGCTTGTGGTCTAAACTGGGAGCCCGAAGCAGGGGACTGTTAGGAGCCAGGAACCAAAATGAAGCAGGCATTGCAATTCATTGAGCTGCAATATTCTCGCTAGAAAATACTGTGTCTGGTCTGTTCATGTTGAATGAAACCTGAGGGGCAGATGAGATACATCTGGTCAATTTACGTCCAGATACCTCTTCTGCAGAGTTTCCCTGACATATTTCAACAAGTCACTGGCCCTGTCTGGTTTGAGAGAAAGCACCATTGGTTCTTTTTTTTTTTTTCTGTGTTCAAACATTTAATCACTTTAACCCCCACCTATCTACATATAATATGTTTTGATTCCCATAACATTGTTCGGTGACATGAGATGTAATTTCCATGATGATTTATTCTATTAAATTGCATGCAGGAAAAATTTCAGAAGTAAACTGTGAATTTTATCTCTTCTGAGGGGGCTTTGGTTTTTTAGTTTTCTTCCTATTTTTGGTGTGGTAAATTTTTAAGATTTAAACACTTGGGCTTTTTAAATAGCTGATAAGAAAATGAGTAAAATCAGCTGGCATGATTATTCCTCTTTCACAAGCAGAAGAATCCATTCCAGGGCAGCTCTTAGGTCATTAGAGTCCACTTTTGCCTGTCCTCAGGAGCTGCATGGTGAAGCTCCCCATGGTATAAGTCATGTACGCAACTCAGCTGAGCAGCTAGCAAGTCACTGGATGGGTCTCCTAAAGGTAATAAATAGAGCTCCTTCCTAATCAAAGAATTGTGTAGTTTCCCATAATACTCAGCAATCCCTATAACACTATTAAGTATTGTTAAGTATCGCTTAAAATAGGCAGAATTTCATGAGGTCAACCTCATGAAGCCCCCCTAGGGCAAACTTAGCCATGGCCAAATCTTCCAGGCATTCCCCACTAGGTCAGAAAATCTGATTATACGCAGAACAAGGAGGTGCTGATGAGGGATCCCTATTCCACTCAGCACTATTAATTCCTGAAAGATTTTACTCAGAGATGGTCACTGAGCTGATTGTTCTCTGTGTAGCCCCCATTAAATTAAAACCTTAAGAGGAGCTAAAAATTGTATAATAAATACATAAAATAATAAATGTAGATCAAGAGACACTACCAAGCGCCTGAGAAGCTCACAACAGAGGATCTCTCAGCACATTATAAAACCCAACAAATATCCTATTCTTTTAACCCTTCAATTAAAATAAAAAGAACCCTCTGAAAGTTAAAAATGAAATGTAAGACCTAAAAATATGGAAAACATCTTTAAAATAATTAAAATTAAATTAAAATAAAATCATGACACTAAAGAAACAAAAGCATGAATTTGTTTTTCTAGATCCTGAACTCTTGCTCCTTCTCCCTCTCCAAAAAAAAACAAAATAGACCCACATTCTCAACCAAGATAAGAGCTGAGACTAATTCCACCCACTCCCCCCGCCCAGTAAAACATCCCAGCTGGGAAAAGTAGAGGATGGAGACTAAAACTAAAGGCATAGAAATGTCTTCAGCAGCTCAAAGGCCAAGGATAATGGTAATCTGAGCCCTAGTATTGGTGCATTTAGAAAAGATTTATTGAAGGCTAAGGACCCAAGCAATTTTTTTTTTTTTTTTTTCCTCCCCGCAGGCCATTACACAAGTCAAAGAAAAGAAAAAGCAAGGAAAAAAGAAAATTGATAGTGTATTTAAAATTAATGACCTGAGGTTAATTGGTACTTCACTGATTCAATTTGCAAATGGATTAGGATGGAGAAACAATATCCTTCTGACAGAGTTCACATATAGCACTGGCGCTGAATACATGCATGTCTCTGTGGAATAAAAAGTACATTTGACTTTCCATGGAGGAAAACATTTCCTTCTTACCTTACTAGTGGTTTTTGTCTCAAAGGCTCATTTCAGAGTCTTTTGTATGTAACGGGAATTCAGTTGCTGGATTTACTATTTCAAGACATATTTTGACAGAAGATTGGAAGTTAATGTTTTGCTCAGGGTTTTTTTCTCCAAGTCCTTCCCTGCAAAGTTAGTTTTTTCTTCACTGCCTTTATGTTGGCTGAAGCTGAGCTCTGCCACCTTTCCACTCCTTCTGTGCTTTGTTGGTGTTTTGGAGAAACAGTTCTGGTCTTTCACTACTTCAGTCCTCCTCTCTTTATCTCAGTCGTGATGGTCTCTTCTGTATTGTGGGATTTATTTCTTCATACCTTCAAAATTAACTTTGAGAAACTGTGAAAGTTTCAGTCATATTCCTTTCTGACCCAAAATAGCACACTGACACTGAAGCTATATCATATCACACCAGATGGTTAACATTACAAGAAAGCTCTTTAAGAAAACCCGATGACCTTGTTTGCAAGATTGTAGGAAACAGGGACCCTCACCGTTTCCTCTGGTCTCCTCCCCATTTGTGGGTCATCCTATCCCTTACAATGGGAATTTATCTTCCAAGCTGTCTGACTGGCTTCAGCTCCCAGCCAGCACTGTGCATTTCTGTATTGGACTAAATGCCCCAATGTTCAGAAAAACTTCCCATTTCCAAACCCGTTAGACCTTGCTCAGGTTCCTTCCTCGCTTCCTCCAGTTATGGGCACGAGATCAAATCATAAGGGAACACTGGCAATGGCCTGATTGCTGCTGGTTGCAAGGGCAATGGCACCTGCCCAGTCCCACCTCTCCCCCTGTACACGCAGAACCGTTTGGGACCTTTACGTTCCATAGAGAAAATAGAGACTATGGTGCTGTAGTAAACCTTGAGGCACACATTTACAAAGATAGCGGGATGTATATACATACAATCAAATTGCCATTCAGCCAAGTTAAGGCTGGGGCAGGGTGGCTGAGTCAGAAGAGAGATTATCTGACACAATGCATCGAAAAACCAATCTGCTTTTGTCCGTGAGTTATTGTACGAAGCAAAATAAAAGTGATTTGTCAAAGTAGTCTCTTTCCTTTCCAGGTTACCTTGCTCTTAGAGACTGCAATGGGAGTAATGAAATCTTAGGTCTTCTTCCAGAGCAAATTCAGCCTTTTTGTAGCACTTTGTAGCATCTATATACTTCCTCTCCATTACGCCTAATTATTTGGACTAGCATAATTTTCACAAAAATAGGCATTCTGAACAACAGACAATACACATACACCCATTCTGCAAATGATTTTTCACTGATACCCAGGCAGGTATATAGTGCACAGTGAAGAATGACTGCTTATCTAAACACAATGTTTCCTGTACCTTCCAGAAGAAATTGCTCAACATATTTTTAATTTCCATTTATATAGGTTTGAAGACGAAATAATGATTCGAGATGAATACGAAAAACTAGGTATTAGGCTGATTTAACGGAGTGGAGGAGAGGAACCAGAAGGGCTATTGTTCCCTCTCCATGGCAGGTGAGAGAGAGGCCTCTTTGTTCAGTTGGCCTCCTCCTCTCCATATGTTGGGGTAGATCGTGGGAGAGCCTATCAAACCCAAAAACCATTTTCCCTTTCTCTGGTCCCTCCCCGCACTAGTCCTGAGCCTCATCACCACAAAATCACTAAGTCAATATAAAAAGTTTTCTATTTTGTAGTGGGATTTTTGCCACTTGTTTCCCAATCCTTTGCCCCTCTCCAGCCCAGGAACGTATTGGAAATACTGTCCCTGCAAGATGGTGGCCCCGTTTGCCCCATGGCCTGGCTACTCTGCCAGTCTGCATCCTAGACCTTGCTGATACCCTCGGTCAGCCTCGCTCCAAGGCTGGTGTAGAAACACTTCTGTAGCCAGAGCCCAAGTTCCAGCACATGCTGGAGAGTGAGTCCCCATTGCCTCCTTGGAGCATTTCATTAGAACCAAGTTTAGATAGATCAGCTTGGATTAATTTGCTCCTTTGATTATACTTGCATCTCCTCATCTGTCACTAGCAAAGAGACGCTGGTGCTGGCCTAATTTAAACTCTGCTAATACAAAAGCCAGGCAGCAGAGACTGGCTGGTGATTTCATTAGGAAGGATGTCCCCCCAGGGCACTGTGGCAGAGAGCCTGTGACTCCGGGAGAGAGCGGCAGCCCTCTGTGCCCTCCCCTCAGTCTGCTTCAACAGCGTGGGAAAGGAAGAAAAACAAACCAGAAAACGCCTTTCTCTTGGCAGCCAGGTCTCCTCTCATCACCAGCCCCTGGGTCCTTGTCACCCAGCCTGCTTTTTTGCCCTGCAATCCCCCCTGGCCAGCCGCCCCCGCCCTGTCCAGCCCTCTCCTTGGAAGCCTACCACAGCCACAATGGGTGGCCCAATGCAGAAGGTCAAAAAGATCTCACGGTGGCACGGTTCATCACCTTGGCAGTCGCGGGGCTGGATTCTGCTTTCCACTCCGGGGGCTGACGTCTCCATCCTCACCGACACCGGTGCTAGATCTGACTGTCTCGGCAGAAGGTGCTCGCACCAGGCAGCGCAGGCTCGGAGGTTAGGCTCTTCAGACTCGGGCGGTAAATGGGGAGAGAGCCTGCTCCACCGGGCAACTTGGCGCTCCCACGTCAGTCAGGCTCCTGAGTCGCCCCTATGTTATTCTTAGATTCAAGCCCTACCAAGGCAACAGAAACCATTTACTCCCTACTTTTTAGTGAAAGCCCAGCAGGGTGATGATGTGGTCCATGACTGGGAGCACCCAAGTGCTGTTGCAATAGTCATATAAGTTGGAAGTAACGTCAATGAAGAGGGCTCCCCCCTACAAGCTGCCACTGACCATTAATATGGTCTTTTTGTTTATGCAGTGTGCTGTAGAATACATGAGAAAGAAAATGCCAAAAATTAACCTGTCAGCTTTACATAAAAGCAGCTAATGCTTTAATCTCTATTCTACTCCATACTGTAAAAGTAAAGCAAGGTAAACATATTAATAAAATATTTAAAGAAGCCCAGTCTTCTGCATTTTTTTAAATTTACTTTTCCTAAAAAAAATTAATGTTTGTAACCAGAGCAACTATGAACACTAGCCCATTTTCAGGAAAGCATGTGAGGGTACAGCATAGAAAAATTCAGCCTAAAAGCCTGCACTGACCTCATGAAATAGTGAGACCAGAAAGATTCATCACGAAATACCAGATAACTCCAGAGAATATTGTACTTGTAATTTTCAGGTTGTGATCCAGGCACATACTGACCTCCAGAAAATTTTACTTAACTTCAAGATTTTTTTTTCTCATTCCTACAAAGAGCAGGCTTCAAAACTTCCTGCACGCATGTCTGTCAGTCCAATTCCCAGCCTTACTGACCATTCATTAGAGGTTAATAAATGTGTTTTAATTATTCATACAATTCACTCCTTTCAAATGCAGAAAACTGAAATTTAATACAGAAATGAGTCTCAACCTAAAGACATAAGAGCACACAAGTTCATGGGAATTAATCACCCAGAATCTTAAACAGAGCCTACCAGCTTAGAGTCTGAACACTCACCCAGGCAACTGAGGCTAATCAAACAATTTATTGCCTACAAAGTAAAAAAGCTCGAGAGATATTATCCCATCACTTCCCATTATTGAATAGACAGATTTTAGAAAACATGGATAGCCATTGGTCTCAGATTTGGGCTTTACAAAGTTATTCATAAAGAAAACAAATGCTCAGAAGGGGTTTTTTTCTAGGTTCTCTGAGCAAACAAGATCTTGTCAATACTATTCTTGCCCCTCCTGGTCTACCTCCTTTGTGTGTTGAGTCTGGCATTTAGATCATAACTCAGCACCTTAAGAGAAAGAACTTATCCTTCAAGGAAAATAAAATCAAGGTGGTCCCTGGAGCTTCCTGTGCTTTCTTCCAAGAGGTAAGAGGTTCTGCTGGCAGAAGAGCAAATGTTTGGTTCATAAAGCCAGCAGATACCTATGACTAGCCTGACATGTCCCACATGGAGCCTGGTGCCTTTGTGGCAGCCTTGGCCCCTCTCCCAAGAACGGTTTTGCCAGCAGCGCTGCCGTGGACTCCTCTGGGTAGACTTTCCCCAGGTCAACCTCCTCTGGAAGGGTCCCTGTGTGAATCCAGGTGTCTGGATGTGTAGGGAGGAAAATACAGGCTACAGGTACACATGAATGGGAAGGGAGAGGAACTGATGCAATGAAGCCCTCCTGTATAGAAGGGGAGGATAAATGCTTGAACCCTAAATGAAAAATGCCTTGATTAGCTCCCCAAAATACATTTTCCTTTACCTAGAAATCATGTTGAACATCACAATAAAGATGAGATCTTCTTTGCAAGTGTCTTATTTGCAAGCCTCCTTACAGCTTGTGACCTTGGAAATTTATCTCTCCCAATAAACCATGTCTCAGTCTGCATCTGTATGGTGTTTCTAGGGTACTTATCTTCTTAGTATCTAACTGTTCCCACGATTCACACGGAGGGCATGGACTTCAATTGATGGTGTACAGAAGGACAGACATCAGGACGCATGTGTGTATGTATTTTTAATATCCTTTCATACTTCCATTTTAAAAAAAGATAAATCTCACTAATTTTGTCCACAGTCTTGCCTATCTAATCTGTCTGCTTATTATTTCTGGCAGTAGCAGATTATTGTCATGCATAGGTTTAGAAGAATCCCGTCGTCCATAGCAGGGTCGCCTGCTGCACAGGCAATGGCACTGCCCAGTGCAGTTTGAAGCACAGCGTCAGAAGAAATAACATGCATGAGATTACTGGCTTCTGTCCTAATGGAAAGGAAACAGCACCTAAAATGCCTGAAAAACAGGGAAGGCAGCTTCCTTGCATGTTTTCTTCTCCATGAAGATTTGATGTTTCAACTTCCCTGGGGTTAAGTCACTGATTCCCGCTAGAAAGTAAAGCTCATGCCTACACAACCACAGCCTGATAGCACTTTATAAAACATGGTAGATAATATCATTCCTTTTATAGCTAGGGGACTAAGTACAGGAAAATAAAACAAACTTCCCTACAGCAGGCACCAACACAGGGCAGAACCTAAATCAAAGCTCAGGACAGGTCCGTGACCTGGTTGTTGTGGTATGTAGCATCTCTAAAGCATTACCGAATGTGCCACCCATGGGGAGCTCCTTCCCCCCGGCCAGGGCAAACACAAACAGCAAGAGCTTTCTTAGTGCATGCAGGCAAAACCACATGTGCATCACCCAGAGCCCTGCATCTTACCGCAGAGATTTTGAGCAATAGAAAGCAGCAGTAAACATATCACTAAAAATAAACAGACCTCAGCATAAAGGCTCAGTAAACTCTGAGAAAGAAGTGCTCTGTCAAAGAGCAGAGGCACCAGCACAACACCGGGCTGTGCGTGCAAGGGGGGAAGGAAGGGCTAATGGCATTGCAGCTATGAGGCATTACTATTCATGGCAACAATTCTGTCTAGTTGAAATGTAGCACATTATAAACCACCCATGAAGGTTCAGCTGGTTGGAGCATTTGGCTGCTTTAATACGCTAACTGCTCTGGAGGAGGCAGATGTTGGCAGCTCAGGGCCAGGAAGCAGCCCCTGGTCAAACCCATTTACATCAATGACATTTTCTACACTTCAAGAAATAAACGATCCCGAAAACTCACAGGTGCTTAGTACTGTGCTAATAACTGCATCAGGCAATGACAATACCCATGTTTATTGAGGTTTCAGGTTTCAAGAGAACAGCAAGCTGTCCCGGAGCGAGCTGCATACTCACCACGCTGACATACCACCACCTTTCAGCCCGATTCTTCCCATCCTCCAACCCACAAGTTTTGTGCATTTGGAGCCGGTATCCACCGGAGCAGCCAGGACAGCAAGTTTCGCTATCCACAATCTCTGCTTAAGGGCAGGAGCATCACGCTCCACCAACAGTGTCCAACCTGATGCTTACAGTGTTTTGGGCTGGGTTGGAGCTCCTCTTCAGCAGGCTCCCACACGATGCTTCCTGCACAGCACACGTCAGTGGCAAAGTCAGCAGCAGTGGGAGCAGTACGGTAACTCAGATGAACTCAAAGCTCTGAATTCAGACCTAGGTTATGACCCTGCCCTCAGTGGACAACAGTTGCTCACACAAGGAAACACCTCTGCACTACCTACCCAGGCTTGTGTCAGCTGTTAATGTAAGTGATGGCAGAGACACCAGCAAGGTGTTGCTTGTTGTTGAATTTTGCCATTCTTTTTCATGGTCCCCGGGGTTGAATTACATTGCACACAAAGCTCTGTGTGCATGTATATATTTACACTATAATATATGGATGAATTTCAAAAGCAACAGTTTTATGGTGCATATTCTGTGTGACATCCCTGCAGCTCTCAGACAGCTGCCACAGGATAATTTCTTCCCTGTACAAGGATCCTTTTTATTTTAAGGCTGAGGAGACACTTCTATTTTAGTCTTTACTGAAGTACAATGAATGGGTTGACTTTTTATTTAGGAATAGTGGTTCTTATGAATAAAAATTACTAGAGTTACAGGACTGGAAATACATAGAAGTATGAACCTTGGATTTACTTATAAAAAACATCTTCAGAAATGCCTGCAGTCATTTTGCACATCTGATCATCCATTAATTTTGTGCTTAGCGAAAAGAGGCACCTCAGTGTATCTCTTTGCCTAGATCTTCAGCTTGCTCTTATATTTTGTTTTTCAAAGATCAACATACATTTAGACAGTTGTTTGCCAGTTTTAAATCTGACAATATTGAAATCTATGCAAGATAATCTACAAATGTAACACATAGATCTATACATCTCTGCTCTGAAAGTTGTTTTTCTTTCACATATGTATCCAGATCAAAAGTTTCAGGCGGATCCAGCAGAGCTGAGGGGTACTGGGGGGACTTAATCTTTAACAGGACAGCCAAGTAGATTCGAGTTTAGTTCACACCCAACTATTTTTAGCTTAGCTTATAAAACTATATGTAAACTCTCTGGGACTGGACAGAATACTCCACCGAATTAAAATTGAGCAATGGATCCACCACACAAAAAAAGAGGTTACTCATCTCCTCATTAGTTTCTCAGGCATATACTTTATCATATGGCATGTTATTGATTTAATGCTTATTTAAAAAAACAAACAACACAGACTTGTGAAGTTTTTAGTACCATTTAAAGATGCTGCTCCACATCACATTTCAGGATCTCATGGAAGAGCAGGAGATCCTTAAAAACCAAGTCGCCACTGTGATGAAAACCAGCTCTGGCTCTGCAAAAACAACACAGTCACAAATATCCTTAAATAGCCAGCAAGCACTAAAACTTTGTTGTTTGCAAACTGCGTTATTTCCATACTTGCACCATAATCCTAGTGTCTGGTGCAATGTTTAGTCTTTATGCTATGCTGTTTCAAGCAGTGTAGATACCATCAACCACACACAATAAATCAGCATTTTTTTGTCCATCTCTGTTTGCGTCATTTATAATGTAGCAGGTGCCTGCTGACATTTAGCCTTTTGAGGATTTTGGTAAGAGACAACACTATATATCAGTTTAATCAGAGTAGAGAGTTTTCTTGTGTGTGTGTTTCTGAGGATTTTTTTTGTCTGTGGTTTTTTTAGACAGGGGCTTTATTCAAAGTTTGAGTTACCCAAGTAACAATACAATTGCAATACAGAAATTTCATAAACACTAACCATGAACAAGGTCTTAAAGGGGAAAGACCCCAAATATATCACTTTCACAGTAAGAGAAGGGGATCTTTATAATTTTGTGTGTTCTGTGGCACCAGGACAAGTCAAGAGGAAAACCCACATCCACAGCTTTGCATTCGGTATCATGACACATGCCTTTGCCATTCACATCTATGAAAATTAAAAGGGGCTGCAAACCTTTCACAGACAGCTTTAAGACAGCCATTGATCACTCATCCCTTTTTATCCCCTAAAAGCACCATGCAGCCGCTCAGTCACTCCTTCCCACCCCCCACCCCCCACAGTGGGATGGGGGAGAGAATCGGGGAAAAAAAAGTAAAGCTTGTGGGTTGAGATAAAGACAGTTTAATAGAACAGAAAGGAAGAAACTAATAATGATAGTAATAACAATACTAAAATGACAATAATAGTAAAAGAATTGGAATATACAAAACAAGTGATGTACAATGCAATTGCTCACCACTTGCCGGCCGACGCCCAGTTAGTCCCCGAGCAGCAACCTGCTCCCCCCCCCCCCCCCCCCCGCCTCAACTCCCCCCAGTTTATATACTGGACATGACATCACATGGTACAGAATATCCCTTTGGCCACTTTGGGTCAGCTGCCCTGGCTGTGTCCTGTGCCAGCTTCTTGTGCCCCTCCAGCCTTCTTGCTGGCTGGGCATGCGAAGCTGAAAAATCCTTGACTTAGTCTAAACACTACTTAGCAACAACTGAAAACATCAGTGTGTTATCAACATTCTTCAGTATGAGAACCCAAAACATAGTGCTATACCAGCTCCTAGAAAGAAAATTAATTCTATTTCAGCCAAAACCAGGACAACAAGCTATAATCTACACCCTACATCTAGTGTTTGCTAAGCAGATCTGGCCAGGGCCTAGTTTTTCCCATTGCAGATCAGAAGCAAGCCGAGGTTTTATTTACACGTGGGAAGACTCTCCCCTGTGGGAACAACAGAATCCAGAACAGTCAGTTCTGGAAACCTAGCTACTCATCTGATATCAAGGAGCATTCAAGTCCCTACACAGATCAGGCACTTGCATTTACACCTCCCAGGACTGCTCTGTGCACTATCCCATCAGCTGAAGCACTGCTGATCCAAGATGGTCTTTCCTATCAATGCCATTTTGCTTTGAATAATTAAACCTACACCAAAGCAAGGACTTGAATCTTACACCAGTGTGACAGCAACCAATCAGTTGGCTTTCCCCTATTTTTGTCCCAGTAGCTGCTTCTTTGGAGAACAGCATCACCATTAGATACAACTGAGAGAAGGTGACTGTAGAAAAGACAGTTGTATGCTGATGAGAGCAGGGATAGGCTTTGCCTAACGAGACTGGAAAATTGGTCATTTATGCTCCAGCTGAGTTTGGCAAATATGAAAGTATTCAGTGTCTGGGGAACAGAATTTAAATTCTTGATTAGGCTGAAGAAGGACTAACAGATGCATCCCCCACCTCTGCAGTGCTGGTCATTCTCCTTGGAGACTGAAGGAAATCATCTTCTATTATTAGAGTATTCCAAAACACTCATCTAAAATATAAAGGATATTTAAGCCATATTCTCTATTGCAGAAAAAGCAGTGTAAGAGGCTTCTTATTCCATAGGAGAATGAAGATGTAGAGAGATGCTCAAAAATCAATGGTTTGTAAAGAATTCTCATACCAGAGCATGGAAACTACCAAACAGACCCTTAGTAAGTTAATAATTCAACATTCAGCTGAAACTTGGCTTCGTTAGTCACTTAGGACCAAGTAATATAGAATATCCTGAGTTGGAAGAGACCCACAAGGATCACCGAGTCCAACTCCTGGCTCCACACAGGGCAATCTGAAAGTTAAGTCGTATATTTAAGAGCATATGTAGGCCATTAAGCCATGTAGCTTCCCCCGTAGCATCAATCCTGGGCAGCGAGGGGGAGGTTCCTCTGGAAAATATAATTGTTTCTGAGGCATATAGGAATGAAGATCAAACAGTTTTTGCACAGGTTTAACACTACATCTTACACATTCTTTTATTTGGGAGCTTACTTAAAAATAACAAGTCAAACTATAGATATACTACAAAAAATTACTCCTGACTATGATTCATGCAATTGCTGACCTCTTTCCTTGACCCTACACTCCAGTCAGCGCTTATACTCCTACCTTTTGGTAAGCAATCAAATTACAGCAACCTAAATAGTTCAGGAGAAATCAACCATGTGTTCAGCTCACCAAACCTCTGGTAAAGATATTTAAATTTCTTATTTCATCCACGAGAAGAAAATTGAAACAGATTTTACACTGGTCGTCTCTGACACGTTTCTATGTCTTCCGAGAGGATCTGACTTCAGGGCAGATAACACTGACGTGAAATTCCACACTTTCCACATGAACTACACTTTTCTTTTTTTGAACCATCTTTTTAATGAGGGTAAAAGTGATTCAGCTTCAACATATACATTGACATGCGGCTAAACAAGTTTTAAATGGAACTCAGCATGACAGCATGGTCAATAAAGAACGGTGTTAAATTTAAATCTTATTTCCTTTAAAATACAGATGAACAAGGGAGCTGAATACTACCCAGTCAATATTTAAAATGTAGATTCTATCATTTTTCTAAAACTGTATACAGGCTTTCACTGATCTCACACAATGATGCTCAGTCCACTTCTGAAGAGGAAATTAAGCTACAGAAAAGAGCAATTATAATGATTCTACAGGGCAATTTTTTGTCACTAAGTACTGCTGTCGTTCAGTAAGTCCTGACTCTCCCATGTTTGAATTAAAAGTACAATGGCAAGTATGAACCTGAAACTGAGAATTTACCATGTTGTATACATTAGTGGACTGTAGCTTATGTAAATTATTTTACCTGTTAGCTAGCATATTCCCTTTTAAAAGGTCTGAGAGCACTGCAAAAAGTTTCTTATGTAATTAAAAAAAAAATCTAAAACTTTACATACTGAAAAACAAAGACAAATCTGAAAACTTCAGTGGAATCAGTGATGCTCCGACAAATCGATTTCTAGGACAAATACGCAGCCAAGCAATTTTGCTTTGCTCAGGATCACTCGGGGTGTCTACAGCAGAGCGGGAAATATTAAGATTATCTTATTATCAATCCAAAACTTCGGCCAAAAACCACTATTCCTATTCCCTGGCACTATGGCTTCGGAACCAGGAAGACTGGCAGAGGGACAAAAGGGAGGTAATATGAAAGGAACAGTACTAATTTCTATTGTAAATGACATTTTGCATTGTTGAATTAGGAAAATAAAGTCTCACAAAGAAATCATATTAGTGTACAGTATTTATTACCTTCTATTAATCTGAAGTCAATCATTTTGATATGACTAGATTAATTCTGAAATAAACAGACATTTTTAAATACATATGAAGATGAGAGGCTTTAACATGAGAGTATTTAGTTGATCTGCACTCTTAATCCACATGCAAGATACATCAATCAAATACTGTACATTTCCTTTCATTTTACACTAGTCCATAAGAAAGCACAATTTCTGAGGGTGAAAGCAGGGAGGAAAGAAGTCGTATTTTCAAGTAGCCCTTTTATTAAAAAAGAGCATCAACTATATATTAAGCCAATGTGTTTCTCTAATTTTGATTTTACTTACAGTATACAGTTTTGCAAAATATACAGCTCACCAATGATACACAAACAGTGGCCCTTTACTAAGGGCAAGTAACAAAAAACAACAAAAAAAAGAAATACAACAGAAAAGAATTCTGCAGATTAGAAAAGTCATATTTTAGAACATTATGCCATTCAGAGTGTCTCCAATGCTGGTAAGAAAGGTCATGCACAATGTTTTTTAAGAGAATGTTGTCAGTCCATGAGAGATTTGTCTGCATGCTTCATGTGAACAGAAAAAGGTACAAGTCACAAGGAAAGTAGCTTTCTCCAGTTATCTTTTAGGCCTGTCTATGTCATCAATAGCAGCTAGCAGCTTTTGTCTTGCCTTTTTGTTGATATGGGAGCCCAGACAAACATTCACCAGATTGGTCAACTGCTTAGTGGAATATTCCTGGCAAATAAAAGCAGATCATGTTATGGCAGAATAAAACACCAGACAAAGACAGAAAATTTAAAAGTGCAGACATACACACTGTGGACTTTTCAACTGATAGAAGCAGTCAGCACACAAGGGAGATTTAAAGTGGTAGTTAAGTCAGGTCTGGATAGTTTTCATAGCTAAGGCAGAGGACAAAACTGTATTTTGCTACATGGCAGATTATAATGGAAAATGCTTACAACTGTAGTAATGTTGGACTGAGTTCACAGAAAGTAATTCTGTGAATATGTATGTATATAAATCAATTTTTAATGTATTTTCCATTCTTTGGGAGGTGTGGTGGGAAATATATATGCAAATGGGATAAGCTTTTAACACAAAAACATTTTTCTAAACAAACTGTGACAAAAGCTGATGATCTTTTTTATTTTGACTTCTCATTTCCAATAAGATTCTAAATACTTCTGTCTACAGGGTCTCCAAACAATGTTAATTTCAGTACATGATAAACAAGGAAAAAATGGCAAAAATGTTAAGTCAAGAATTCTTAACACCTGTGAAAACACCACATTTGCCAGTACTACCTTTGTACCTAACAGTATCCAAAATATAGCTTCCACCAGTAGGTTTAAACAAGAGTATTTCCATGTAGGTCACCAAACAGCAGCTCACAATCTCACAATCTCTCTTGTGGCTCCAGGTAAAACACGGAAAATTATTATGAAAGACATATTTCTTTCATCCATTTCTAGTGGGATTTAAAGTAATCCCAAAATACAGATTTCAAAGTGCTCCATTTTAAAGGACTTTTCACTTTAACAATGGGCAGCTCCAATAGCATGTGACTATTATTTACACAGTCTTGTTATAAGTGTTAGGTTATGCTACCATGAAAGCATGCTAAATGCTTTCAAAACACAAATGAAGACTTATCTCAGAGAGCAATGTTGATCCTGATTCGTATTATTAAATGACAGAAGAAAAAGCAATTACTCTTATCCATCGTGCCTTACAACTTAGTTTAAGCAATCTACTGCTAAAGGCAAGTAAAACTTCATGGTGTGATTTCAACTGTACTTCTTGATGATCGAGTTGTGCACTTTGGCTTATTCTGAACAGCACACATATGTCTTCAACTTCACTTTGCTCTAGTTCCCTACAGTTTTTGATACAGTAGGTAGATGTGATTGGCTTATTCATCCTTCCCAGTCATCAGATGTTGAATCAGTACAAACACATATTAACTTCATATGATAATAAATATAAAGAACATATACGTGCACACACACATTTATATTTATACTGCTTCCCATACAGATTTGACTACAATAAATGAATATATACATATATATGCATATATTCATTTTTAACACATAGAAGCATTGATCATTTATAGTTGCTAGCATGATTCTATAATCACGGTGAATTTTCCTGATAGATACTAAAAGAATGCAAATTTAACTCTTACCCTATGTTCTTTTATCCAGCGTTCCATGTCATTTTCGGTTAGGTAGTATGCTTTAATGTAGGTCTCCACAAATTCTTTATCTGGAATAGGCCTAATGTCTGTTAACTTTTCTAGTTTCATTAAGAATTGTTGAAAGTCCAGTTGCATCAAGGCACGTCCTTCATTGCTGCACTTCTTTACATTGGCATAACTGAAAAGAGGAACACAGTGGAAAGTAAAAATTAGAAGGAAATAAAAATGAATTGTACTTCTCAAAGTTGTTTAACTTAGTCCTTCAAACATTGGGGAGGAAAATAATTATGGGTTTAAGTTAAAAGCAGACAAGAACTCCTCTTAGGATGTCTGATGCAGAGTTTTATTTGCATTAGTATAATATGTTTTAGCCCCACTCAGAACAGAACCCCATAGTACCCAGTGATACTTAAAAAAACCACTACCGCTCCCCCACCCCCACATCAAAAGCCACTAAAAATCCTACATCGAACAACTTACTAGAAGTGGTTTAAAGGAAATTAAATCAATGCCAATCAGCACACTAGACAGCGGCTTTAGTCAAGTGATCATGACCACTGAAGTCTGAAAGGTAACGTGGCAGCTTTAGGAATGGTCACCAGGAGCTTGCTGAACCAATAGTGGCAGCATCAGAGAAAGGCACAAAGCTGCTTGTTCAAAAACACCCACAACCACCAGAGAATAGAGTGGCAGCACTCGCTAATCTCTGTGAGAGGTTAATGTTTTAGTAGAGTATGTCCTGGTTTTGGCTGGGATAGAGTTAATTTTCTTTCTAGGAGCTGGTATAGCACTATGTTTTGGGTTCTCATACTGAAGAATGTTGATAACACTCTGATGTTTTCAATTGTTGCTAAGTAGTGTTTAGACTAAGTCAAGGATTTTTCAGCTTCGCGTGCCCAGCCAGCAAGAAGGCTGGAGGGGCACAAGAAGCTGGCACAGGACACAGCCAGGGCAGCTGACCCAAAGTGGCCAAAGGGATATTCCGTACCATGTGATGTCATGTCCAGTATATAAACTGGGGGGAGTTGAGCCGGGGGGGGGAGCAGGTTGCTGCTCGGGGACTAACTGGGCGTCGGCCGGCAAGTGGTGAGCAATTGCATTGTACATCACTTGTTTTGTATATTCCAATTCTTTTACTATTACTATTATCATTATAATTTTCTTCCTTTCTCTCCTATTAGGGCAGGGTAATAGCAGGAAGGATTACAGTGGGGCGATAGGGAACCAATGAGGAAAACGATCTTTGCAGGATAAGAAATTGCATTTGTCAAGATCAACGGCAATGACACTGCAATGCCCCTAACAATACCAATTTCAGCTGTGTACAGGGAATAAAAAAACTTTGGTCTGGGGCACAGTGTCTTAACAGACAACCCAGCCTACCCACAGGCTGCTGCCACAAGTGACAATCCTGTTCCACTGTTTCCACTCTTCCCTTGTACTAAATTTAAAGCAAGGTCAGTCTTCCATTGGTTCATGAAACTGATCCTTATTATTATACAGTCTCTAGATTATTAGGTCTGATGCAAAGGAGGCAGCAGAAACATGCAGCTGGAAACTGGATACACAGCAAGGTTAAGAACGAGAAGAAATTGCACCCTTACAGTTAATACACAGAAAGAATTTGCAGAATGCAGAAATAACAGAGGCAAAAAGAGAGGGGACCAAGGCACAAGCCCTCTGCAGCTCCATAGAAGATTGGACAGTGATTCTCAATAGGACATACTGAAGCACTTCAAGAAGCCAGATGGGAAACAGGAGACAACATAGAGCTAGGAGATAGGGCAGGGTAAAATTTAAAGAAGGATATGGCTGACTGTACTGGAGATGATTCTTCACTCAGCGAAGAGCTCGATGGGAGCAATTTCAGTTGACTGGCTGACTGGAGGAGAAACCTCCTTCATGGCTTTTAATTCCGTACCTTCATGGAATTCAGAGGTGAAAGAAGTTATTAAGGTATTCAGAGAGTCAGCTGTTCAGAATACCTTCCTTCCCTTTCCCCAGTGTCAAAAGAAACTATCAGATATGTGAGAAAAAAAGAACTGAATGAGAAATTACTGGCAGGTATTTGGGAGATGATAACGAGCATTCTTTACACTCTAAGAAAAGGCACGGGGCAAATCATATCAGCAAGGTATTCCCAGTCCACTCTGACCAGTCAGTGAAATGCTTAGGTGAAAGCAAAGGTGAAAGTCTCATGGTAAGTCACAAGTGTGAACCAAAACTGCAGCGTGGAGCAAGACATATGAGTGATGATCTTCAGAGCTAAGAATTAAGTGGTTTGTGAACACTGAAGTCACAAAAGATGAGTAAGATTGTGAAGTAAGAAAAAGAAACAAGTCCAAAACAGGCACAAGGGTTGAGGCAGAGGAAGTTGATAGTGACTGATGGTGTTACCCCCTTGAAAGGAAAGGGGGACAAGGGGAGAAGAAAGATGCTTTTGTTCCACTTCTTTTGATTTGAGGCATGATAAGTGGAAAATAAAATTTCAAAAAGAAAAGATAGTTGTATAGGTCATATGTCATATGAAAGAACTGAGAAGCCAGAGGGAGGTCATGGCTGGATTTAGTCTCCCTGAAGATGAAAGTGATCTCTCAAGGACTGCGAAAGGATGATTGCACGAAAAGAAAAAGGCATGAGTTTAAAAATGATGGCTTGATGGAAGCAGTGGAAGCTGATGATCCTCAACAGACAGCTAACACTTGGAGAAGAAGGATGTCATTGAGGTCCTAAATTAGAGCAGACAGCAGGAGAGTGGGATCAAAAGAAGTAAAATAGGTAGTAGGGAGTGCATAGGGTAAAGATAACCAGGAAAGAAATAAGGAAACATATGTAGAAGGAGTGGAAGACAGCACATATTCTATGACGCAGAAGAAGTTCTGATGAGAGCCCGGACATATGTAGCTAGGGGACAAGAACACAAAAATAAATGCAGTGGATGAAAAGACTACAATACTCAGGCTACAATATTGGCTCTGAAAAGACCGGGACACTGATTAAGAGGGAGAGATGAGCAAGGTGTAGCAGCTCCTGACTAAGGTGCTTGAGCCTCTATTGACCAAGACAACAAAGACACCTCTGTTCCTGATGAATTTGGAAAAATCCTGCTCCATGGCTACTCTCAGATAACTGCTGGGGTTGACAAATCCATCTTCCCAGCAAAGACAAATGGCATCACCACAGAGATGTTGACAATTAACTTTCTTCTTTGCTTTGTTGGGAAATGATAATTTTCAGACAAAGTTTCTTTGAATGAGAACTATGTTGTTTTGAATGCTTCAATAAAACACTCAATGTCATTCTTCAGCAGGATCTAGGTACAAGACCATCCCCTTTAGGCTTAATGCTGTACCAGACTCCGTGAAACAACTGCTAAAGACTATGTTAAGCCTTGATATTTTTTAGGCTCCCCAAAAGCCCAAGAGCTTACCACAGCACTACAAAATTAGAACTTTTAATTCCCTAAAGTAGAAGTTGTCATTACAGACATATTTACCCAAAAGCAAGACTTTCATGAACTACTTACCCTTCCACGAGAGTTCTATTGGCCAAGCGTATGCAGTGCTCCCAAAGGATGTTGGAGACAGGCAGTGGAATACGGACTCTCTTAGACACCTCGTTCAACCTTCTGTTAAATTCTTCAAATTCCTGATGAAACATGAAAAATCATTATTCCTTTAGCATAAAGGGATCATACTCTATACATCCCTAGCAACAACAACAACAAAGAATTAGAAATCCATATGAAAGGGAATACTGAAAAATAAGAGCAAAGCAGAGAATCTTAATAGGCACAGACTGTAGAGAGAAGCTTAATGTGTAACGTAGAAAGCATACCACTTTCTAGTATATCATTTACATTTACCTTAGTAATTTTTTTTTTTTTTGAAGGAAATACTGCTCTGTTCCCCAGAGGTCTAGTTCTCTGCAAAACTGACACGTCTGAAAATTAACCAAGTAGCTAAACCTTAAAATAGCACTTTCATTGCCTCACTCCCTAAACTCATCATAACTTTTTTTAAGACAATATACAGCCACTTAAGAAAATCCAGTGATGATCTCTTTATCCCTCTGAATACCTGCCCCACCAGCTTTCAAAGAGAAGCTCAGAAATCTTGTAACCACTTTTCATTCTTCAAATGTTCACATTAGATAGTTCCCTGGTGCTTTAAAAAGAGCTGAGAGCACCCACTGAAAAGAGTTCAAATTAACAGTTTAGGAGCATACTGCAAAACTAGCTAACAATTCAGGTTGAGGGAAGGCACCTATTTCCACCTAAAACATCAATGGCCTGTATCGATTTGAGCTGTTACTATGAGTGACAAGCCAGTCATAACTGAAAGTAATTACTGTTACAAAGATTTTGTGAAGTCTGCTGTGAGTGACTAACACCTCTATCATTTAAAAAAAGTATGAAATGACTTAAATATAAAGCAGACCGATAATGAACTGCTCTGCGTAACAGCAAAAGCAGTTTGTACTGCAGCCTATTAAGACTCTACTTGTCCAACAAAGTGCTTTCATTCCAAGGCTGTTAATCTAGGTGTTTTTTTCCTCTCCCCCCCCACCCCCCGCTCCCCCCCCCCCATCAAAAATTCAGTAAGTGAAGAAAATCAAAAGGGAATCTCAGTAACCAATTTAACCTAGTATCTGACCAAATAATTGGTGTTTAACACAAATTTTCTGAAAGAGGAATTTGGCAAGAGGAAGGAGTCATGCATACAACTCACTCTTCTGAAGATGAAGATGCCTAGTGCTCCGTGTTAATGAATTTCTTGAACAATCTTCTTTCCCCATTTTATCTGCTTCCATATATACTATGGCTGAATATAGAATTTTGCATATGCGTGCACGTGGCTTAAAGTACTTGGTTATTACATTAAACATTGTCCTTGCATCTGACACTCTGGGAGTCCCAGGGTACACAGCAAAACACTAACTGCTTAGCAGTAATCTAAAATCTGCTGTAGCAACTCTTATTACCTATATAATGTAGAGGCCAGAAGTGGTTTTAAATGGTATTAGCCCTGATTGTCCTGAAGTAAATTCATCAGCAGCGGCACACTCAGAAAATAAAAAAGTTCTAGTGCAGAGACCAAATGTTGTAAGTACAAACTGATTTCAAAAAGCCATGGCAGCATAAAGAAGGGTAGTCATAAAGATTCAGTCAAATTCAGTGCAATGATATATGCTTTATCAGATTCTCCCTTCTTTGCACTGATTTTTTTTTTAGCAGAGAACAGCTACAAAGTACAAAGGTGTAATCAAAACTGTTATTCAGCACAGAAGCATAACTTTTTTTGTGATACATACTGCACATATCTTTAAAATAAAATTTTCAGTTTCTCTGTGAGAATTAGTGTAATTCTACCACTGCCAGAACTTCCTTCTAAAGATTTCAGAAACACCATTTAGGCATATATAAAAGGATGAGAGAAGGATTCTCCCAAGAACTGGTTCTATATGCCATAACACACAGCAATTGTAGGACTACTTCAGCTGAATGCAATTGAGAAGTTGTATGAATAACTTCCCTTTTACCTTCCTTTTCAAATGTTAACTTCTAAATATAGCAACTTCAATTAGAAAGTGCACAATCATTATCAGTGCTGGTTTGACCTATAGACCCTACCATACATCTCAAAGACAACCGCTAAAATTATGCAGAACAGCAAATAGCTTTTATTAAAAAAAAATCCACTATCTCAGGCCACTGGATTTTCCTCAATAGTACTCTGTTTACTACACATGTATCCACCATTCAAGACTTAGACATGAAACTCATTAAACTTCTGTGGTCACTTTCACCCACCATGTAGTGAAAAAAACATCACTGAAAACAATCTGCTAGCAGCAAGAATAATGAAAATTCTGGACATATCTCCTTATAAGAACTTACCATTTGTCAGGATGCTGTACTGCTCTAACCATGCTACTTTAACAGTTTTAGTGAAGTATTACTGTAATTTAACATTTATATAAACTGTAGCACAGCATTTCCCAGAAAGTATTCACCTTTAAAAGAGCATCTACATATATATTGTGTTGTGACATGATTTCCTTCACATCCCATTTCACATTAGCCATGAGAAGCAGCATTTGTTCATAATCAATGGCTTTAGCAGCAACAATCCAATAAACTGGTTTACGTAGTTCACTGGCAGTTGACACTGTCTGAAACAGAATATAAATAAAATTCAATTCACTAAACTTCTGGCTAATAAGAGCAATATATAACTACAACGTACAAGCATTTGCACCATATTGTACAAGTTTCAAATCTTCTGTTTAAAAGTCAGCTGTGAATTACAATTCTGACCTGAGAATAGAACTGCTGAAGAAAAGGTTTCTTGGCAGCTGGCATCACCGCATCAAGATGAGGCTGAAGAAACTCAAACTGCTCAGCCAGAAATACCCTTTGAAAGCAAAGAAAATTTACTATGAACTAAACGCAACATTTGGCATGTCTCTGTACAACTTTTACTCTACAGTTGACATATTTGGCAATAACAATACGTAACCTTGGAAAATTTAGTCCTGAGAAGAACCATATCAGTTTCATGCCAGCATATCAACAAGTATTCTCAATTCTGACAATTTTAAAATATGACTGCAAACAAGAAAATGCTTGAATAGAGAATAAGGCTTGAATATCAACAATTCATATTTCTATTTTACTCAGGATACACTGCAAAAGTCTGATCCAAAGTCTAGTAAAGTCAGTGGATGTGCCCCATAATTTCCATACTGCAGGGCAGTCAACATTAATATTAATAAATCCATATCAAAATTCCAAAATAATATTCCTAATTACTTATATACTAGTGAATCTTTCAAAGACAGAATATGAGATCAAATTCTTTCTCAGGGGTAGGATTTGTTAATAACAACATAATGAAGAAATACATTTCTAACTAAGCATAAATAAATGCAAAAAAAAAAAGCTTATTTGAAAATACATTTTAAAAATGAACTTCTAATCTTTAAGTGTCATTTTGTGTGGGGAAAAGAGTAATTTCTACCTAACTCTTACTATTATTCTGACCAAATAGAAAACACTTCCTAAGTTTTGTGTTACTTGCTCATAATAATCTCTTCTTCACAGGTATACTTCCACCCATTGCAAAGAACATTGCAATCCAAGCCAAACCAATATGAACTAAGCAGTTTTGAGTCTCAACCATCACCATCTGAGTACTTAATATAAGGTTTAAATGAACCATACAGATTAAATACTCCCATTAGCCTCTTTAATTTTAAACTTTTTTCCTGTTAGATTTTCCTTGTACTGTCACAAATTACTGGACCAGCTGCAGTAAAATTTCATTGCTTGTGCTTGTGGGTGGTTAGACCCTACTACCTTTAATTAATAAACTACCCCTACCACTCATATTTAAAATCACATTGATAGGTAAGAATTTTTGACCTCTCAAGAAGGTTTTGGATTGTAAACACAATCTCTTAAATAATCCATAGCTTCCAGTGACCACAAAATTCAGTGTACAGTAAATAACCTACAAGGATTCTGTGGCCACCACTCTCTCTGCCAAACCGTACAGCGAATTGCCAGATGTCAGAACTACGAGATGACTGAGATGTGGGCTTGGCACCTTCTCCTTTCTCTCTTCAGCAGCTGTGAGGGTTCCTGTGGGATCAGCAGAGACCTCCTAAAACAAAGAATTAAACAACTGAAAAACCACAAAAACAGCACGAATGGCTCCAGCTAAGCAGTTTCAGATGACAGGTAAGAGGAAGGAATGTTTTTAATTCTAAAGTGTAATTTAAATCAAGCCTGAATTAAAAGACAATTGTAGAGTTTTCTATTTCAACAGTGTGGTGTTCAAACAGGTGAAAAAAATCATATCACATAGATCAATATCTATCTCAGGAAAAAAAAAAAGGGGGCCAGACAAAAAACTTCTTACTACACCTTAACACCCATGCAGGCTTTAGCCAACTCCCTCCTGGGAGACTGACTTCTCACTCTTGCAGATAGTATCTTCAATCTGACAGCAACCAAATAAGGAGACAAACCAAAGGAATATTACTTATGCATGGGCTTTACTGCTTATGTGAACTGCAGCTAACTTAAGGAAAATACAAATGATGTTTTTAAGCAAGTCATCATTCCATGAAAATGTCTATCCTGCAGACATCTTGATCGTAGAAAGCAAGGAAATATTCACAGCACAGGAAAAGAATCTGTAATAAGAAACAGGTTAGATCAGTGCCCTGTTGCAAAATTTAAAAAAAGAGAGAAAGAGAGGGGAAAGGAGGCGGGGGGGGGGAGGGGGAAAGAGGGAAACCCCCCACCTCTACATTTGAGGAACATAAATACCAGTTACAGCTAGAAGAGGAATCACAGAAGGAAGAAATTCCCAGAGCTATCATATTGGTCTAAGTAGGTATATAAATGGACACCCCCTGAAGCTTAGCTATTTGCCAAAACCATATCAGGACATGAAAACATAAATGTAGTTCTGGCTTTAGATTAATTACTCATACCATGCTTACTGCTTTACACAGGCTATAAAAATATGAGAAATGCTACAAAGCAAAGGTCATATAGAACCCAGAACAGATAAAGAAGATAGGCATGATATGGCACCGATTTTTTAAGTAAGAGCCTTCCGTGACCCTGGGGATAGAAACTCTGTGGCCAGACAGGTGCTACAACAAATCAGCCTGTTTGTACGGAATGAAAATAAATTTGGTCAATAACACAGTGACAAAGTAATGGTAAAAGTTAATTTCTTCAAAAGCAAGATCAGCTGCACAACATGTCTGCTGTAAAGCAATGAGCAACGTATGAACACACAACCAATATGACAACAATAATGCTTAAACATGACATTTATGGTTAGACTCAAAAACAGATTAGCGTAATTCTCAGATTGCTGTAAAACTGGCCAAAGATGAAGCCAAAAACATGATAATAAATAAAGCAGCTTTGCAGTTTGTGGGGTTTTTTTCCAATTGGAGATAGAAATAAATTGAGAGGCAATTGCAGTGAAGTAACTAAAGAATCAGGAGCAGGATGAAGAAAAATAGACTCAAGTTGAGCACAACAGTCACCAGGAGTTTCTTCTAGGCTTCACAGCAGAGAACAACTGTGAGGAGTGACATGAAATAGAATAATTGCTATTCACATGTTTTTCAGACAGTTTTGCCTACAAAGAAAAGGAGAGCAGTGAGCACTAGAAACATTGATGGAACCAAGTGGTGGTCTAGCTCATTCTAAATATCAGGATTGAGACAAGGAAGAATATGCATTGTAGATCTTGAAAAGCCAAGAGAAAAGGTACTGCACAGATGATCAGGTGAAAAGGGGAAAAACAAGAGGGAAGTTATTCTGGTAGCAAAATATCTGACAGACCCATTGTGGTTATACTACAGCAATTAAGGACAGGGCAGGTGAAAATTGATTATGTCAAAATGTGTAAGGACTTGTGTAAGAATTTGAGTGATACAGAATGAGCAGAAAGATCAAAACTTTGCTGCTATAGACAATGCAGCACCAGAATGTGTTTACTGCTTGGATGAAAGCCAAAAGTGACATTAAGAATATAAGCCAACTGGGAAGATAATAGTGTCCAAGCTGTTTAAAATGGTTTGAAGTGTGGAGGAACAAGAACATCGCAAGTTCCACTTTAACTATCTTGGATTTTAGTTGACAGATGCCTCCTGTGATCTGACAGCCCAAGGCAACAGGGAGGTGGATTTGCTAAATCAGAAAGGCTCTTTCAGTTCTGTGTCTCCCAAAGACGTCAAACACAAACATAAAAATGGTCTACAGCAGATGGAACAAAGCACAGGCTGGGAAAGCGGAGTTCTCACTATCAAAGGTGAGGAAAGTATCTTCAGACTTCTAAAAAAAATTTTGTAATAGGTTACAGAAGCAGAAAGCTTCTGTAAAGCAGGGAGCCTTGAAGGATCCCCACAGAAATTCTGACATTAAAAGCAAAGACTGCTGACTGAGCAATACCATCAACACATCATTTGTAGTGCTAAAAGATCTCACAGAAATAGATCAATGAGCAGAAGATAAAACTACTAAAAGAAGCTTATGGTAAATGCTATCAGATGCAGTTGCACTGAGCATGGCAATGATTATAAAGGCTAGCCACATCACTATGTTATTTGAAAAAAAATTTTGCTCTGATTTATGTTCATGTTCAGCCAGATAAATATGCAATTAAACTGGCCAGGTATTTCACAATACCGTGAAGTTTGCATTCTGCTGAGTCTATCAGAATGGATAAGAAAGCCAAAAGGCCTGGATATTTGCTAAAAAACTCATGTAACCTCTTTCAGGCAGTTCTGAAGATATGTACCCAGTACATCTACAAGTATAATGCACACAGGCAATAACATCTAATCATCTAGGCATATAATGGTCAATTTTCTAAAAATATTAACTGAGCCAAAGACACCACTGATTAACTATCAAAATCCACTCTTTATCTGCCTTATCTTTTTCTTTTTCACTTCATGTCATTCTCAAATAAACGAAACCAAAAAAATTAGAAACTTTGAAATGTTTAAACATGATAAAAAACCAAACCCACAGCCCACCAACCAATTCTTTATTCTTAGGAGAGACAGTGAGCCACAGAGCTGGGGGAAGACTATCAGTGGTAAAGATTTAAGCATCTTTGTTTCTTTCAAAGACTAATTACAAATTATGTAAAAAACCAAATATTATAAAGACTTAATTTCATATTTATCGCACTTCAAAGTCACCTGTCACTTCAATATTGAGATACATTTCTACCCGACTGTTTCCCATGACGGTAAATATCTTGTGAACCTTTTAAATGCCAAAATTGTGTTGCACTTGAAGACACAAAATGTACATGTAACAACTGGCTAAGTCAAAGATATGCTAGGGTTCAACCAGGGAGTCAAATTCTGGTTCAAATATACAGGGCAAACACAGTATGAGCATTTCGTTCTCCTAACTTTTTCTAAAAAGCAGGCACTACAAAAGCATGTTGATAGCAAAAGGAAGCCCAAGGAAACAGACAGTGTGCCAATCCCCAAGAAAAGCACAAGATCATTCTGAAAGGGCTTCAGTGATGCATGTGTTTTTTCTTCCAGCCTTCATTAACAGAAACAATCAAATTACTGAAAGCAGCAACAAAGGGGCAAAACATACAGGCTGGAACAGGAAAAAAGGCTACAGACTATTTAAAGAAATCAGATGTTTTGCAATGGACTGGACTTGTTAAAGCTAACCCTTCCAGTAATTTAACAAAATCTGCAAGACAATCTCTGTTGTCAGAGAGCCCCTTTGAGCAGAATGGAGAACAGGTAAAGTCCTGTAAAAATGAAAGTGGGTGAATGACGCCAATCTCAAGAGGAGGAGGAGAAGGAGGAGGAAGAGGAGGAGAGTAGAAGCCAGGAAATTAAATAGCAGCTAGCCCAACTTTAATTTCAAGAAATGTCAAGTTACACTGAGAACATATTGTAGCACCCAGCATCAAGTGTGCAGAGAGCAATACCAAAGCAGAACAAACTTGCATAGCTTTTCTCTGTGTCAGAGTAGCAGGCCTTGCTGATAGAGCAGAATTGTGATATATCCAAGGTATATTACAGCCCATATAAGATCCTTGTAAGCAAACTGGGCAAAATACAGATTCAATAAAATAATTTCAAGGTACACGTGGAACTGATGCAAACTACAAGATACTTTTCCCCTTCCTTGCCAAACAGCGATTTAAAAAAAGCACCAAACTTACCTGAACAATAACCAAATCAATTGTGGCAAGTACAGCAGTAGAGGTTAACCAGCATTCCGTGCAGACACCTTACAGCGGGTCTTATCTATTCAGTTTTCTCTAATCTTAGTCTAACCCCCTCATACTGTCATAGGAAAAGAACAAAGTTTTCTGTGCTACATATGATTGGCATACAACAACTAGCAATTATTTATAAAAGCTGCTTTGCTATAAAGGCCTGAAAATATCAGGATACAGAAGAGGTAAAGCAGGCTTATGACTTCTTTACCTGTTTAAGGGTTGCTAGTAACAGTAGTATGAGCTATAGCGTGTGCTTTGGGAAGTATCTTTATGCAATATTTATCTTTGAATTAAATTTCATCTGGAATGCATTTTTACAACAGAAAGGCATGTATTAGCAAATAACAGGTATCAAATAAGTGTGAGCATGATACTGTTTGATTAATTGTTGGGTATTTTACTTTAGCATTTACCTGTTTACTCCCAAGAAGAAATTCTTTAATGAATAGGAAGAATAAAATAAATAAATCTATCTTTGTAAGGAACAAGCCTCTCCTTCAATCTCTTCTTCCAAAAAATGTCTTCTGTAACAAGAGAACATTTTCATTTCAATAGTTCGGCTGAACCCAGCGGCAAACCTCTGTTAAGCCTTCCATCTTAGTAGGAAGAAGAGATGATAAACTAATTACCTAAATCAGAAGTATAAACTACCTAAGCTAATTATCTAAGTCAAAGGTTTGACATGCAATTTGCAAGAAAGACATTTTTAAGGGGCCTGATCTCATCATAAGCTCAGAAACATGTATTTATTTCAGTTATCCAACAGAACTTATGACCAAAATAACTTATTATCTGCTATTTATGGTGGAGATACTTGACAGTTAATTATAATCATCCACTTTCACTAACTTTAAACAAAGAACAGTAAACCCCACAACTTGTTCCCAGTACACAAAGTTCTGCAGGTTACACTAATAACCAATAATCTTTCAAAACTGAGCTTCTCCTGTCCTAATACTTTTTGTGTAAGACTTTAGCTGTAGAATTGTTCTGATTTGATATACATACACAATAGGAACAATTTTAGGTTTGATTCTGCTATGAGAAAATGGCAATACCTCTCTAAATGCTACTGAAAAAATCCTGATCTTGAAGGAATAAGTGGTGTTTGAAAGGCATGGAAAAAATCAGACTATCTGAAAAGGTTCTGGCAGTCAAACAGCCTACAGTAGCTCTGACATACCAACACTGTTACTAAGAACTTGATGTGCGCTGATGGGAGAAGGAAAAGCAGACTGACCCCAGATGTTTACCTAAGACAGGATAGCTCTATCATCTCTCTTTATGAAACTGTAACTGATAGTTTCTGTAATATCCTGAGCATAGAGTACAAGAAAATAAACACTGATCAAAGAAAGCATAACCCCTTATTGTATTCAAAGGCTGCCTGAAAACAGCTCAACTAACTCCAATATACAAGAATTTTTTATTAGAAGAAAGAAACTTGATGTTGAAAATGACAGGTAAAGCCAATTGTAAAAGCACACTGCATTCGAGGGTAACAGTGCTTTTTGAATATGATGGAAATGTGTTAAGGTTTAAAAATGGTACTTTTCAATACTCCTGTGATGTTTTAAGTTGAAAGATTAGTATTTTCTTGCTGAGGGGCACAAAGCTTACAAAGCAGGTAATCTTGACTCAGCCCTTAGGAAACGAAATCAAACATAAACAATGTAAGCTACTACAATGATCACCACTCAACACACTTTAAGACAGCAGATCATTAAAAACCAAACAGCAAACCATCTTGAGAAACCATGCTATCAATTTGCTATTTGTTTACAATCCTTTGCAGGCAAGTGATACCTTTACAGCATTACGAAGTGCCATGCAAGGGATCCCCAAGCTTGCCAACGGTTACAATGCACACACTACGCACCAGCCCCAGGGCTGAGTTGATCAGCATTGCCTTGCGGTAGGCATGACGTTTCCAATTTCAGAGTGTGGATCCTCCATGCTCCTTGTCACAAAACAAGCATGTCCCAAACCTCGGTAGGGTCAGTCCCACTGAATTCAGTAACAGACTTCAATAAAATTTGCATAGAAACTTCTGGGATCTTTGTATTTCATTTATTTCTTAGTGTTCAAAGTTAAACAGCAGACTTTTTGCATAAAAAATGATCCAAAGTTAGGAAGTTTATTTACTATCTTGTATAACCTAACGCAACAAGGCCTCTATCAGGAATCACTGTGTGCTGATAAACAACTGAGAAAATGAGTCATTAACTATGCTTTAAAAAATAAATATCAAATGAGCCTCCGCAAAAAAGCACGCCCACTGCCACACCCTTGGGAACCTGAACCACTACCTTACAAAGCCAGTCTGGTCCAGTCACACACATTTTTACTGCAGCATGTTTCTTATCCAAAGAAAAATTTTCAGGAGGAGCTACTGCTGGTTCCCAGGGGCTCAGCTGCAACTCTGCAGTCACCTGAACTCCTCTGGGACTAGGAATCAGCCCAAGTTTTGGGTGCCCAGCAAGAAGAATCTGAAGTGACTAAAATGAGACAGCTCAGTGACTGCCCAAAGAAAGACAAAGCAATTGCCAAAACCCAGAAAATTTGTTCAAAGAAATAAGCTAGAAAACTCAGTAAATCATTCCGGTCTACTTGGGTAACAGTCAAACAAACAAAGTTGTATGAAGAGCTCTAAATGAATAATGTGAGGAAGCAAGACAGCTGCAGAAGTCCTAGCATATTTTCAAAGTGCTTGTCATGTCAGAACTTTCTTTGGTATACACAGAGTTCTCTTCCCTTGACAAGCAACACCTTAAACATTGTTATTATGTATGTTGTACAAATCTTTTCAAAGAAAGGAAGAAAAAAACCCCACAAATTGTCATATTTTCTTTTTTTTTTTCAGGCCTTTTTTTTTTTTTCTTTGAAGGAGCAGGATACCAAGACAGGATTGTAAAAGTTGCAGAATTTATCTTTGGCCAAATAAAACCTCACCAAGAATCACTGCTCACAGCTACCATTTCAGCGAGGAGCTTAGCTATGTTGTTTAGGAGCAGCATCCTGTGCTAGGCACTGCCATGTCAAGTAAAAAATTCCACAGCCTAGACTCCCCAGAGCTTGCCACTGGTATGCCAGACCAGGACATAACAGGGTACATCCACACTAAGTAATGCAGGACTGTGCTGTGACATTTTAAGTAAAACTGAATCGTTTGTTTCCAGAACTGGGACTAGTATAACTGAACCGTACCGTTCCACAGCATCAAAGGGTCAAAGCCAAAATGGGTTGGAAACTCATGCATAAAGAAAAAAACTGTTCCTCTCATTATTCCTTATCTTATTTGTACAGCTGAAAAATCTACATTTTACATCTCTGCACCATCAATCTCTAACCTACTGTCTCTGCCAAAAGATATATACTTTATGGGGGAAGAGCCCAAAAGCTAAAGTAAAGACAGAATCAAAAATACATTAACCAATACTTCTTTATACCAGTGATTCCTTCCATCTAGTCTTCTACACATTGCATTGCAATGCTTATATACTTTACCGCAGTGATCTATTTTGTACTGCTGTAAGGCACAATAACTCTAAAAAACTTCATTCTAAATCTCAGTTTTACTTGAGCAAGCCAGTTTGCAATTAAATATTTATGAGTATTCCATGGTTATTTGCCCCCAAAATCTCACTTTTGGAACCAGCAGTATCACTCAAGGCAGCTATTTGCACACACACAGGACATTCAAAAACAACATCTAGGTAATGGCAGTACCATTACTAAGTTACGTTTTGTGAAGATAAGGAAGCTGCTTAGAGACAGATAAACCAAGGAATCAGAAGTAGAAATTTCCCTTCCGAATCACCAATTATCATAGATCACATCAATCTGATTGATGCCTTGTACCTACTTGGGGGCTTACTGGTCTCAGTGGACTAATATGAACATCGTTACTGTTGCAAAAACACATTCCTGTTAGAAATGACAAACACAAGGACCAAATGAGTGTAGGTATCTCTACATATCCCACTCAGGGGAACTGTCAGTGAGGAGACATAGGCAGCTCAGAAACAGGCACTTGTTTCAATGTGTTTGGCCTAATCAAAACTGCACCTTAGCATTTTAAGTGAGGCTAAAACAAAAGCACTTCTTCCCCCCCTTTTCACTCTTCTCTCTCTGTGTTTTCCTTTTAATACATCCTGCTGGTATGAATCAAACACAGCTTGTAGGGTGCTATTTCTGGAGGATCCAAATTATTAGCTCTGAAACTCCTGCACAGCTGAAATCTATACTGAAGTTACTTTATACTAGCTGTGGAAAGGCCTGAACATGAAGTTCAGATACACATATGAAGTTCAGTACAACGTAGCCAAACAAATTTTTCAAAGTCATATTGTTCTCTTACGTCTCAGAAATGAAAGTGCACCCTAATCAACTTTAAAACAAATACGCAAAGTGCTTGTATTTTTTTATACTTTTGAGTTAGCCTACAAGTATTTCCTTAAGGCAAAGACAAGTAGCTTAGACACAGAAAACTGGTTATTCAATCACTATATACTCCCAACACACTTCCACATAACTTACTATAAGAGAGCAAATAAAGACAGTTTCACTAATTGGTAGGCCCCTTTTATTTATTTTTAACTAAACCTATTTCATTTATATATCAAAAGAAATTTCAGACCATACTTAAACCAGTATCAGTATTAGCAGTGCAGAGATTAACAAAAGCCATAGCTGGACAAAACCTCATTACTGGCGTATTTATAACAGTTTTAAATAGGAAGCATATTTAAAGCAGTAGCACCTAAAGCACATACTTGCTCAATCTTGTAAAGAGTTAAGTCCCTTCATCATTGTCATCATAAAAGTCTCTTCATTATTGTTATCATACAGAACATCCAAATCAAAAAAAGCCCATCCAAATTACAAATATGGTTTTGTATCATAAATACGAGGAGGAGGGGCACTTTTACTTCCAACTGAAGTGGTAAGGTTCTTTTGTTTACTATAATTTTACTACTGTGTCAGTGTAGGAGCAGCATACGGACATTGAATAATACGTATCACAGATAAGGTGTCACATTATTGCCCTGGGGTGGAGTTAACATGACTGAACACATGTTCATATCTCAGCTATTTCCTGTTCACAGTCTAAAACATTAATCTAAGCTGCAGGGGGACTTGCTGCAGTTTATAAAGTACAGCTGGCTTTGCTATGAAGTATTAGATTGTGAAAGAGTGGAGATGTGATTCAGCTATAGTTGAATACTGCCTAGAGGGGACAAGGACCCTCCAGCAGAAGTAGGGGGTATGTGATGCATGAGGAGGGATGCAGGGAAGAGGAGAGGAAACCACTTTAAATTGCTGCAGCCTTTTTCTTCAGTGGCCGTGAGTCAGAAACCCAACTCTTTGTCTCTAAGTGGTCCAAATGAAAACCAGGACAGTATTTCTTTCTCAATTATGATTAGTATACTGTAAGTACAGTACATATTCAAAGGGCAGACACTTCTTGCACTGTAATAATAACGAAATATAAACTTAATAGAGCAGCTCCATAAGGAGCTACAGGGAATGCCTCCAATCGACCTCTATGCTCTTCACACTGAAGATGCTACAAAGATGCAAGAAAGAACTTTAAGTGCAGCTCAGCTTTACCTTGCCAGAAGTGGAACACGCCCCCTTCCACTTTGCTTTTTTCTTCACAAAGGAAGCTTAAAATTCAGCTGAATAATAATAATAAAAGTAGTATCCTAAATAGGTATCTGGTATAAACTAGACAGCATTAATTCAATCACAAACAGAAACTACAGGAAGTCTACAAAAAGCAGGAGAAGATGGCCTTTAAATCCTCCAATTATTCCTCTAACTCCTAACAAGAAATATAGAGTAAATAGGCCTTCATCCACTTGGTATCTCAAAAAAGGAACGGACAAAGCCCAAGAAGAAAGCTAGGAATGATCCAGTCTAAACTACTAAAGAATCTTGACATAGATCATAGAGCTCAACCTTCGCAGGCACTGACAGCTTAGAGGAACTATTCTGATCTACATGAAATTCTGGCAGAGCCTTAGTCACAGATTTAGAACTATCAGATTCCAACTATCTTTATGAAAATAAAATATTGAAAGATGCTGCCATAAGGAACTGAAATGCAACAGAAATTATAGCCCTTAATAAAGTTACCATGAATAGAAGACAATGCAAAAAACCAAAATTCCCAACGGGCCATGAGACTGAACCCCACAACACAAACATGAATATTTTCGGAAAGCAATTTACAATAATCTAAGATAAGAGAGGAGAATTTTGACAGCAGTCCAGAACAGTCCATACGATCATGAGAAATACCCATTTTATGACACAGTAAAGATTAATCTCTACTTTCACAAACTCTCAAAAATAAGCAAACAATAAAAATACCCAGGAGACATTTTCTTCCTCATGAATCAGAAAGTAAAAAAATTTCCATTTATAGTTTAAGACCAGCCTAAGTTCATAAGATATTAATAAACCTCATGGAATACCTTTAAGTTAATAGCAGTTAGCTAAGATTTCTTCCTCCTTTCAAATCTTACCTAGAACATAGCTATTAATTTCAATTGACACTAACATTATCTGTAACAGCACCGTTAAATAACTGAGGAAGAAAAAGAAGGACTATTATTCTTCCAATTTACTCCTAGAAATTATTTTTCAAAAATTATTTCGACTCATGAAAAAAATTCAAGGCTGTAAAGCACTGTCAGGAACCGTGACTACAGAGTAAGTTTAAAAAATTCATTCCATAACTTGCCAATTTTCCATAATCTTTAACTGATTCATTTGCAAGATCCTCCTAGCATTATTTTTTCTTTTTGAATACACTACCTTTGAGATGAATATCAATATGGCCAGCCTTTTTCTATTTTGTAGAGGCCTGGGGTTCTTAGTTATCTTATGCTCCCTCTACTGACTCTATAAGAAATGGCCCCAAAACCCTTTATGAAGCTCGACTGAAAGAACAGTTTAGAATTCAATATAAAACTTCAAGGAACTAAAAAGGCAAAAAGTACATTCTACGGAGTGCCAAATCCTTGTGAAAGTCAGAGTAGAGCATCTGTCTTCTACTTCTTTCTGAGGTACAAGACTTAGTAAATAAATCCTCCCTGCAGCATCCGGGGTATTAACTACTACACAAGCCATTTATGATACTCTTAGGAAACATCTTCATAATGTTTCAAGGGGTTTATATTTAGATGGAAAAAAAGAACTTCAAATCTCAATTTTTGCATAGTTCTTACAATATTTCTGTATAAACTCTGCTGCTCAGTTGAATCCACAAAATCTATCTGAAGTCTCCTGTTTACCCTTTGTAATGTGATGTAAAGGACAGTAATCTACTACCGGTGTGACACAAGCAGCATATTTACTTTTCGCATTTTGAAAATAACTCATGAAGTGACCAATGGGATATAGTCTATAAAATACATCAGGGAAAATTCCCCACAATTCAGAAATGACTTAACAAAGGACTTAGTATACTACTTCTGTTATCTTGCAAGGTGAATGATCTTCAGGATGGCTTAGTGTTTTGCTATTCTTTTACTGAAGAAAAATGAGTCATCTATTGTGTTGGTTTGCTTTCTTTTTTATAAAACGTCTCATTTAATAAGGATAATACTGGAATGTCTCTCTCTATTACATAAACCATAATACATTATAAGATTTAAATACACAACTTTCTTGTTAAATCTAGCAAAAGCTATTGAACTAGTTTTGTGCATATTAGAAACAAGTGATTTCATACAATAATGATATTTATTTATATCATGACACGCCATGAAACTAAGCCTTTGTCATTACAGACACTGAATATGAAGAGAGTTAAAAATCAGAAAGCCATGATGAAATGCAATTCCTAAATTTCCTACACAGACCTCTATTCCACTGAGCATTAACAAAATTGAGGTACTTACCAGATCAATCAGACTCTCCTGGATTCTGTTCAGTGTGGTACGTAATCTGCTGCTGCTGAGGCCCAGTCCTGTTGATTCAAACTGGAAGAAATACATTCTATTTAAGTTGGGGAAGGAAAATTCATCGGTTTAAACTTTACAGTGATACAGCAAAACTTCAGTTTGTAAACACTAGCCACAATTTACTTACATTAAAGTTTTAGCACATGATCACAACCATACAAAATGAAAAGAAAATCAACAGAGGTCACGGCACTCAACACTGCACTAGCGTGAAGAATGACCTGAGTACCTTTCATGAAGATGACAGCTTACCATTCATACCAATAAGCAACCAGTATCCTTTATTGTTATAATACTGTATTTGGGTGCAGGACCCTGGATTTTCTCATTTGGGCCATGAGCCCAGAATGGTGCACCATGATGCCCCCACTGTGACATGCATGCACACCACACCCAAGCCAAATGGTCTTGACTTCTCTCTCAAGCTATAAAATTTCTTGTAACTCCTTATTAAATACCTAATCTGCATATGTAAAATTATATCCACTGATCTTTATAAAACAGTCATTATTACTTAACGCTTATAAAGATCTACCTGAGAAATGTGCCATCTTCATGCTCACGGCTCAGAAGTATTATGGGGCAGATGTTCAGCTGGGATAAATCAATATAGCTACACTTATTTCCTGGTAAATGCAATGAATTATACCAGCTGAGGGTCTGATTCCACGTGCATAATTATTGTAGCTACTTATCCTCTACTTTCAATGCAAAAACCAAAGAACAAACTAACACAAAAAAGGAAGTGGAAATGGGACAGCTAAGAAACACACATTTATGTCAAGAATCTGTAAGTATTTGAATACAGTTCTGGTACATGATTCACACCAAAAGGCAATTTACTGAACAATATTTAGAGCAGTGTTTCACGCTGTATTATTAATCTTCCTTTCAGTGCACTAAATCAGGGAAGGAATTGTTCAAGTTCATGTCATCTCCTCCGCTCCTTTTATATACAAAATGGTATAATTTGGGTCTCCATTTACTGAATCTAACCTTTCTAACTGAAGATGTCCATCTGCCCCAATTCTCCTATATATTCAATGAAAATTTACATCTGAGCTGAATTCCCACAGGAAGTACACTCTGCTGAAATCTAGAACCTGATCTAGGAGCCATAAATCACAATCTAGTGTCCATATTTGTTAAAAAGAAGTGTTCATGCCTTTGTTTTTCCACAGGTGAAGTAAGCTTTTTCACAAAAATAATTTGTATTTTTCTTCACATTTTTACTGTAGAAATATCAGTTCTGAACTGCCTTTGATTTTGCAGGTGTATGGGTGAAAAAGAAAATAACTTTTTTTCCTTTAAGAAACACCCGCTTAATTCTCCAAATGATCTTTTTTTCCTTGTTAACATCATATAGTAGTTTTTCAAGATATGGCCATAAGGACTGCAAATTCAAGACTGGCTATTCTCCCTGTTAAGGTAAGAACAAACAGAAAAAATACCCTTCTTAAAGGAAAAAAAAAAAAATTAAGAAATGTATTTGCAAGTTTCAGCCATTAAATTTCATTTTAAGAAATTTGCATCTGCACCATCAAAACTACACATCACACAATCTGCCACTAATTCTTTCTCTTCCTGCCTTTCAATTACTAAATTTCAATAGCTATCAGTAACTTTCACTTACTTATTCTATAATGATATATTTCTTTCTAAAAACCGGCAATTTCACATTTAAAACATATCTGAATGAAAAGGAATGTAAAAACAAACTTAAATTTCCATAAAACATTACATATCGAGAACTTCAGATTTATCAGGCAACCAGTTACAGCCTGAAATCAGAACTGGGCATCTGTATGTAAGGGGGGGGGGGGGGCAGGCAAACAAACAAACAAACAAACAAGCAACCCCCCAAAAGACTGTTGCTCAGCATTTTTCCACAAGGACAGAAGCTCACGACTTCACACAGAACATGTGACTCATCAGTACAACTGCTTTGCTTCATGGAAGTTTTTGCTATTTCTATATGCAAAATGGTATATATTGAAATTCCACAAATTGATGACCTAGTAAGGCTAGTAAGCAGATCATTAGACAATTTACAGAATAATTTTACTCATCACCAATTCTACATAACCCCTTAAAAAAAAATAATAAAAAAAAATTGTTTTCCATAAGAATGGCCATTGGTTTACAAATTATTATAATGTCTTGTCAAAAAAAATTTAAACTCACCTTAAATTTATTCTGCTAATGAAGACTATTCTGTGACATGTTCATGAATGTCTTAAACTTTAGTGAGTAGATATTAAATATAGGCAATTCCTTTTAATTTCGTGTTAGGTTGCTCCATAACTTGAGATAAGGAGGAAAGGCCTCCTTAACTTGCATCCCACAAATTAAAAAGGTTTTGAAAGAGCAATTCTGGTTACAACGGTGTGCAACTTTTGGCAGTGAAGAAAGCCAAATACTGACTACATAGGATAACCATTCTAAACAGGTCTGGAAAGAGCAATGACTTAGCATCATGACCAGACGTAGAATTCAACATGTATATCTTAAATCCTTGGTTTTCACTGAACTGGCAATGAACTCTGTACAATTAATCACGCTCCTTACGTGTGTACTAACTCACACATACAACAGAAGCACAATATTCACAAAGAATTTCAACCATTTAAGGAAGTTATATTACCAGCACACTTTTAAGAATCCCATTTGATGCTATTTTGTAAATAAAAATAAAACAGGAATGCTCTTGGTGGTCTAAATCACATACCATCACCCATCTCTACTTTCTAAAGGTTTATAAACACTATGGGGAGTGAGGACATTTAAGCAGCATTACAAGAGGGTTTATTACATTCATAGACCCTTTGTAAGCATTATGTTTCCCATGGAAAAATCATCTGTCAAAACAAAAATTAGGAACACTACAAAAACATAATTTTACCAGCTATCTGCTATAACGTTTACCTGCCTAGCACTGTGCTGTTCTCTGTTAGAAGTAGAGAATGAGGAACTCGGTATGGGCTTTAAAAACACAAAATGGGAGGTGCAAAAAAATAAAAATAAATGCAACACAATTTGAATACCAGAGCAGCTGACTAAGCCAATGGAAATAATTATCTTAACAAAAAACAAACAAACAAAAAAACCACCATGAAAAAACCACCCATTTTCTAAACACAAACAAACTGCAAGTACATTTGTCCTGCCAAAGAGAACAGCTCAAAACCATTTAGAACCATATGTTGAGTCTGAAAATCCATTACAATTTGCCAGCAGATGATGATGCATTTGGAACCCCACGATATTATTACTTGTGGAGTAATTTAGGGGCCACGAGAGGAGAAAATTGTTTTTACGCACAGCTATTCATAAATGCTTTAAGACAATTCTGTTTAAAGTTGATCTATGTTATGTACAGACATTGCCAACAAGCATTTATTTCAGCTACAAGATCACTCAAAAACCCCCTTGTTTTCATTAATGCAGTTAGTTTGACAGAAGAATAGTAGATTTGAAAAAGCCTATTTCAAGCCTCTTAAGCATGAGTTACTACTTAACTTTCATGGCCCCCTCTTCCTCTTCCTTTTGCTATTCTTATCTAAGTTAGGGAAACATATAGGAAAATTAAATCACCTCATACTCTCTAGTCTCCAAACCACCACCCTCCTTCTGCAGACTGCTCCTTTGCTCCCCACTTCCTGCCACTACTTTTAGGTATTTCATGTTGTCTTTCCTCCTTTTCAAAATACTGCTGGAAAAGAGAGTACAGAATCTATTTAAAACATAATAGGATTCATGTTCCAGTGATAATGATGCTCCCAGTACTTATTCCCCTTACTGCTGATCTAATCAGCCTTTTCTTATTCCTGCATTCAGATCCATTCTGTTGCCACTAATTTTTCTGGTGATTACATATTAGGTAGTATTTTAATTAAAGAAATCTCTGTATTCTCATTGTGTGTGTACAGTGATACCTGGAAATGAATAATGTGTCCACCTACCGTGTCATTTCGGCCAAAAAATGTATAGACCGCATACAGATAGTAATCGAAGAGCTGGGACATGAAGTGGATCACATCAAATGCAATTGGTTTCAGAATATTCATCATCTGCATGTATTTCCCTTAAAAATTAAATACAGAAGATCAGTTTCCTCAGCACAAGTGCTACAAAAACAGTGCTGAGTTTGACAAACTCAAAACCAGCTTTACAAAGTTTATTATTTAGCCTTGCATATTGATTAAGAACAACTTAGTAATATTTTAGAGATTGGGAGATTTAAAAACAAAGTTAAATAAGATGACTAAGACACCACAAATGCCTCAAGACTTCTCCAAATGTGGATACTAATCCATATCAAAATGTCTGGAACCATTCTTGGCCTTCTGGTACCAAATTCAAAATATACAACCTTCTGGATCCTCTGCAAGTTTCAGCTTCATTTAGCCAAAATATAATAATCCCCTAAAGTAGTGTCTGGCAAATGATGTATAGAGCCACTGAAGATTTTACGCATTAGTGTGCATTTATATATGCACCTACGGATATTTTTCAAGCAATAGAAAAGCACAGTATAAAAATGATAGGCCCAAAATTGGATTTCACCCAAAAACTCTAGGAATAATGTGTTTTGCATCAGCGACATAGCATTTCCTGCTCTCCTTCCTTTTTATCCTGAGGTAAGAAATGCAAATAGTTTTAAGATGTATGTCTGAAAAGTTTCTAGAGGGACAGATTGACAGAAAAGGAGGATGCCAGGACCCTGGCACATCCAGGGAGAAGAATAATTCCTTCTCTTCCTTCATATTCTCTGTTGTTGTGCATTTGACTTGGGAAAATAAAAATTTAAAGAATTAAAAAAACCCCACATACCACAACTGGGGACCTTCATCTATATGTTAGCTAAGTCAAACTGATCACAGGATTTGGACTTGGAAAGAAATTTTTCCCTACAGGTCTAGTTCACAGGGCCTATAGTTTTTAGTTATTTCATTTTCCGCATAGGGCATGGCTCTTTTCATAGGGTCACACAAGCAGGGTACTTAATGAAAACCCTCGTATTGCAGAGACCCTACATTTCCTGCTGGTTAGCTCAAAAATTACATACTGCTTGCCCTATTGGTGTCTTAAAAACATAAAGAATATATAATAAGCTTTGGGCTATTATAGTAACAGACAGCAATTTTTGAACCAAAACATAAATGCAGTCCACCCAACACGTAGGATGTAGCAGATCATTTAACAAATTGTCATATTCCAGACAAGTTTTGATGTGACAGGTTGGAAAAAATTACATGAGTGTGCTAAAATAATTTTTTTGTCCTGTAGTCAACACTGTTTTTCAAGTTAATGCTGTGTCCATCAAAGTAATTTACTAATTGATACAGAAATGCTGGTTTAAGCAGAGAAATTAAATAACAAAGAAACAAAATTAGCTTTTAGCATCAGGGGGAGTTATTTGAATTTTTTAAAGCCATTACTTGTGTAGGTCAGTAAAGACAACATTAATCTGACAATTATGTGATATAACTACATACACGGTAAGATGATATAGCACTATGGTAAGAATCAAGCAATAACCTGACATCATTACTTTCCAGGTTTCTATCTAACATAGACTCCCTGCTTGAATACTATGCATCTGTGTCCCAGTCTGCTAACACACACAAGCATATATTTTGTTATTTTTGGAGATTTGACACAGGTTACAATACTTAACACTTGGCAGTTTAACCCAATTGTTAATTCTACGCTTAATTATTAATGTTTCGACCCACAGCATTATGAACAAACTGAAAAGCAGACTTAAAAAATTCTATTTGTATTCCAAAAGGGAAAACCAAATGCAGCCAATTCCAGCACAGCCCAATATGGAAATTTTCAGATGTTTGGGAAAGGATGGTACCCTAATCAAAGCAGCTGTCACCTTCATATGTGCTATCTGAACATTCTGTATTGCCACAGGCTGATTTTTTCCACTTACTCTGTGATAAACACATTTTTAAACTCGCCTGCAATCCATACACGATATAAGGGTGATGTGTCACATTCTGGACAGTTAGATTTCCAAGTATCTCTGCAGCTGGCACGAATATTCAAGGTAATCTCTTGGGCAGTATCTTACACTTTTCCAAAGGGCTGCACACCGTACACTGCCCAAGTACTGTCCCTATAAAAATCTTCTGATGCCAAGAACATTTCTCTATTACTACATCACTCAGCATCTTGACACAACAAGTGTTCCAAGAACATTTCCTCCTAGTTCCTCTCTCTAACAGGACGCCAACTTTTAACTTCTATACGTTGTTACTTAGTTGCACTAAAGTTCCTATTTTGGGTGAAAAAGGGGTATATTAGAACATTTCCAAACAGCACTAACAGCCCAAATCCATACCATGCTAGAAACTTCCAGAAATACTTGAAAACACCGCTTAAGAGTTTCAGCAACTCAAAGTAGCTTGACTTTTTAGAGGCTCTCCATTAATACCTAAAACTGCTGAACATTTGCTAGGTTTCTTTTGAAGTATTATTTCCAGCTCTTCTTTCGTCCTTAAAGACAGTAAGTAGAGAGTACTCTCCATCAGACTAATCTATATAAAACTGATCACTAAAACAAAAAAGGTAAATAAATACACAACCTCTTGAATAATACATATTTGAGTTTTAGTGTATCTGTGGTCATTAGTAAAATAATTTCCTAGGGAGTCTCACAATACCAGACATGTAGCTTCCTACGACATACATTAGGAGCTAGATCACCACTTTGAAGGAAAAAGTGAAAAGCCCATTGTAATTATATAATTTTGAAAGATTGTATGATTTAGGCTTTTTTAAGTCCCATGAGGTTCCATGCTGTGTGACCGATCACCTACTTCAGCTACAAGATTTCTGCTGTGAGATCTGTCATCACCATTATTATTTTCTTAAAAGTTAATGGGTTTTAAAGCAAGCAAAATCTCAGAGTTTCTTCCCCAAAAACATTCATAACAAAAGCAAAAATGAGGCCCATCCTGATTTCGGCTGGGATAGAGTTAATTGTCCTTCTAGGAGCTGGTATAGCGCTATGTTTTGGGTTCAGTATGAGAAGAATGTTGATAACACACTGATGTTTTCAGTTGTTGCTACGTAGCGTTTAGACTAAGTCAAGGATTTTTCAGCTTCTCATGCCCAGCCAGCAAGAAGGCTGGAGGGGCACAAGAAGTTGGGAGGGGACACAGCCAGGGCAGCTGACCCAAACTGGCCAAAGGGATATTCGATAACATGTGACATCATGTCTAGTATATAAACTGGAAGAGAGTGGGGCTGGGAGGAATCGCCGCTTGGGGACTAACTGGGCATCGGTCAGCGGGTGGTGAGCAATTGCATTGTGCATCACTTATATATTCCAATCCTTTTATTATTATTATTGTCTTTTTATTATTGTTATTATTATCATTCTTAGTTTCTTCTTTTCTGTTCTATTAAACTGTTCTTATCTCAGCCCACAAGTTTTACTTTTTTTTTTCCTCCGATTCTCTCCCCCATCCCACTGGGTCGGGGGGGGAAGTGAGTGAGCGGCTACATGGTGCTTAGTTGCTGGGGTTAAACCATGACAAGGCCAAAAAAAGGCATTAAAAAACCCCAATGATATTAATTAAAATAAGAAATCACCCAATCAATATATACAATGGCATAGTCATCAATTATTCTTGTTGATGTAGAGGACCTAGGTCAAAATATTCCATACAAATTTAACACAGGTTCATTCTTCCTTTACATTTTAAGCCAACACACAATGGCTTGACAGGAAAAAATTAACCTTATAAATTAATCTGATGGTTACTTTATACTGGAGACAGAGAAATAATTACCCGGTTTATTAACTTGAGTGAAAACCAGATAAATTGAGTTGTTCACTTGAAATTCAAATTAAACAAAGTTCTAGCAGGTCCCACTTCAGTTATACAAGGCAACTCATTTATGTAGTTTATAAATATTAAGCTACACTTTGTTTTATTCATCTACCCTCCATACAAAGCATACAGCACACAGAAATAGTTCAAAATGGGTTATGAGCACCGTTATACTCATTCAGTGAGTACTAGTACTTGCATAACATTCCTAAAAAGTGAGGCAACAATTTCTGTTACTTGATTGGGCAACTTAAATCTGCATCTTCATCTCACTCCCTTTTTAAACCTAGATTCCTTTATTATTTGTTTTTAACTAAGATCAGGGAGCTGATCTAGATCTACTAAAAGTCATGCTGATGCAACATACAGTAGACGGGAATATCAGTGACAAATTATAGCAGGGTCAAAAACCACTGAAGTACTCCCATTACTGCCACCAAAACACATGTCTTTTAAAATACAGCCTTATTTTCAAGGAACAGAACTTTAAAATAGAGTACAGGCTTTCTGTAGATAGGACACATCTATAGCGTCCCTTGTACTACCTTAGGCCCCTGCTCATTTTTTGAGGTGCCACACCACTGGTCTTGCATATGCAATTCACTTTGTCCAACTTCATCTAAAAACTAGACCCTTAGCCCATACTGGTTGCCTAGATCTCCTGTGCAGAGGGCAAGCAGCTCCACAAGACAAGTGCTAAGATATCTACGAGATGACATGCAGGCAAAGACATCCAGGACAGCCAACAAACCCTACCATCTTCTGGAGTTACCTACAGTTTTCTATTGATAATGAAGGGATTCTAGATAATCATCTCAGTTATACTACTTGAAATTAGTGTTAAGTCCTGTGGCATTTTCCTACCCAAAAATCTGAGACAGTGCGAGACAAACTGAGCCTTCCATGGCATCAGCAGAGACTGCTGTTAAAAGATGGGCATGTTCCACAGCATTCCTGTCTGCAGGGGGAAATTCCGGTGGAGTGGATCATACCTGGATCTCCTACAACCTAGCATCCCACACAGCCAAATCTGCCAAGCAACAACATGCTCATCTTCACGTTTAATAGGGATTCAGGAGACAAGAGGGGAGACAAGAAGGGAGGAAAAACTAATAAATCCAATAGTGTGGCTAAAGAGTGCTATCTTACTTGTTTCTTGTTTCTGTAGTCATTAACCATTAGTTAAAGAAATGTGTCTAATGCCCCTGGGGATGCTGCCTAGAAGTAGTGAATGAAATATTTGTACGCCAAGGCCAAAAGTCATGACAAAAGATGAAGGCATTTTCAACTTTTGTGGCAGAGGTGTAATATGCAGTTTATGTCTAACAGAAACATGTTGCAAAAAAAATCTGTTTCATTTATGATATCAAGTGGTAGGTATTCCTCAAAAAAAGATACAAATTAAGGTAGAAGTGAGGCGGGGTCATTGCATATTAGAAACACGAGAAACTGCAAAGAAACTAGAAGCAAAGAATGACTAGGACAATGACAAAGGGCAAAACCAGACCTATATGCTCAGGAAGTTACGTTACGAGCTAGAAGTACCAAAAGTCTTGCCAAAACTAAATTTTCCAAAGATGGTAAAAATCAGGAGTTTTCCAATTACAGAAGACTAACAAAAGCAAACCAAAGGCGGGGGGACGTGACAGGACAGAGATTGTAGACAAACAAGACAGCCCAAAAGCAAGAATGAATAGTTTGCCTTGATTTTCATTGGGGAAAATGATACTGACGGTGAGAAAAGTGAGGAGAATGGGAACAGGGTGACTAATAGCACTGAACTGGCCACCTTCAGCCACACTGAGAATGAGCTGGAAAAGACCTTAAAACAGTTAAGCTACAGGAGCGAAGGAATTAGGGCATAATAAAAAATGGACATGAAATCACCACTCAGGTAATCAGTGTAATAACCTGTATGTGCAATAAGCAGTCGAGACATGGGTTGTATCGCTATGACTGAAAAACAGCAAATAAAAACATATCCAAGAAGAGGGAAAACAGTCATCCAGGCAGCTATTGATCCACTGCTTTAATTTGTAGGATGCAGGACTTCAGATCTAGTTTTGAAGAAAGTACGGAAGTGACAGAAGCTGAAATACAGAGGCAAAATTAAGATAAAACAAATCATGGATCTACCAGAAGTGAACTGTACCAGACTAAGATACATATTCTTGTTAGGGAACCTACAGGAGTTTCTAGACAAAGGACACAGTACATTTCATCTGTCTGGGATTTAGTGAAAGTATTAATTTAACAATATTGCACAGTAAACAAGTGAAGCTCGAGTTTTTTAAATGAGTAAGGGTTTAATAAAAGAGAACACAGTATGGAGTGTGTTGAAAAGGGAGGTATCTGGAAAAGCTACCAGTGGAGTTCCCAGCAACTGGCATCATCTTTAATATTTTCATGAATGACACTGGCACAAAAATAAGAGTGTGATAATGGAAAAAAATAAGGAGGCACCATCAAAACAGAAAAGGATTGACATAATGTACAGGAGGAACTGGAGGACCTTGACGACTGCTGTAATAAAAATTGGATGAAATTCAGTAGTACAAAAAGTAAAGCTGTGCATTTCGGGACCAATTAACTAAAAACATGCATCTTTCTACTATAAACTAGCAGCTCATCCCTTGGAAAAAAACTGGGAAAGCGAAGGACCTGCTGGCTGTACAAGCTCATTACAGATAGAATGAACTGCCAGTACAAGGAAGCTGTGAGAAATGCAAAGAGGTGCAAAAGGGAGACAACTTGTGACCAGGATGCTGCGATACAACAGTGACACAATGGAGTGAAATTTCATGCCAAGTATTGGACATGATTTTGATAAGTTTGTAACAAGAGCCAAAAAAGAACTGGTAAGAAAGTAGGGGACTTAAGCTTCTGGCAGATAAATACAGAGGCTATTAAAAAGCTTGGCACATTTCGTTTAGCAAATCAAAGACTGAGAAGAAATAGGATTGCTTTCTTTAAAACAGCAGAGCAGTATGCATCAAAGAACAAGACAATCTGTTAAACCTAAAAGTTTATTTTGGCATAAGATCAAGTGGGCAGAAAATAGGTGGATAATTTCTTATTTTATTTTTTTAACCATTAGGTTGATAAGACTTCTGGAATAGAACTCCTATTAGATAAGACTGGTGGGAACAAAAACAGTAGTATTTTTAAGATAGAGCTCAAAACAAGCATATTTACAGGCAGTACTAAATGACATGTCTTCCTGTAGCAGGGGCTGCAGGAGGTCCCTTTCCAATTCCATGTTCCAAATAACACTATTATCAGTCATTACAGAAACAATATAAAACAGCTCCAATAGCAGAAAAATTGAAAATTAAGCATAATTCCAGAAGGGGAAAAAAGCATATATATGAGCTTTGAAAGTAATGTTTAAGTTCAGGATTATGGCCAGAATGCACAAATCTAAAGACTCCTTATGTGAAATTGGAAAACTAGAACTACAGCTCCACCTACTCACACACTGTGTTAGGGCAAGAGGTCAGGGGCAGAGGTGGGGGAAGACCGGGTGGTTTGCATAAAGTGCCATGTGTGATTTCTAGATTCAATCCTAAAATTTGTTAGGGCAAAACTTTATACTGGGAGGTAGAAAACAAATCTCTCCAACCTAACTCACAGATCAATACCAGAAAAGTTATGACAGAATAATCTCAGTTATTTCAGGTCTATATTGTAGATACTCCAAGAGGAAAAAAAAAAACCTGAAAAAAAGGTTTAGAAAACTAATTTCTGATTTATATGCTGCCCTCTAAGACAGCAAAAAGGTACTAACCACGTGTTGGAGTAGTCTTTGAAAAACAGCTTACTCTGAAGTACCACAATCATTTCGAAGCACGTAAACATTGAAGACAAACTTCATTAGTATAATACATAAAAAATTCCTCTCTCTTCTGCCTACCCTGATAACTTTAGGTAGTTACTTCCCCTTCTCTGTAAACAAAATGAAAGTCAGTAGCAGAAAATTGCTATCATACAATTATCTAGATAATCAAATGGAAGTCACGATCACAAAAAAATCAATCACATTACACCTAGAATTGAAGGGGGGTGTTTTCACAGAAAACTTTTGGCTAGAAAGGACCTCCAGGGGTCATCTAGTGCAACCTCCTTCTCAGAGCAGGTCTAAGGAGATGAGGTTGCTCAGGGGCTTGTCCAGTCACGTCTTGATCACCTCCAAGGATAGAGATTCTCTAAACTCCCTGGGGATTACTAGGATGCATTCCAATTACTGAAATTAGCAGTACGGGAAGGCACTTTTCTTCTAGTTGTCTACTATGTAGTAAAAATAGTTATTCTGGGTGTAAGAATTTGAGTAATGAAAGGGCAAAAAACCCCCAATCTTTAAGTTCTTACTTTTGTAACTATACTACTTGAAAATGAAGCATTTAATCCACTAAGACACATTAGCAACATAAAACATTAATCTATTTCCTTTCTATCTTCACTGTTTTTATGCATTCAATATTTTAGACAAATCACTATATGCATGCAGATTAATTTTCAAAGTAAAAATAACTCACAAGATACAACCAAATTTGTCTATCTAATTAAAAAATATTTTGGTTTAGTGCTTTATTTCTATTCTATTAACATTTTCAAAAAGTGGCAATAGAGCCCAACTAGGTATGTTTTTAAAAGCCTTAAAATCCATATTTGCTATAATCCAAAGATTTGCATTAAAATAAAAAACACATATAAAAAACTACAATTGTTCTACGTACCAACAAGCCTTATTACATTCAGCGTAGTGTTTGTTAGGATAGGTGCATTCACTTTATTGAGGTTATAATCTGATCTCTTTCTGCTCCTCAGAGTTTCTCGAGAAACACTTTAAAGAAAACAAAACAAAATACACCAAATGTGACTGCCTATTATATTCAAGGCCATACAAATAAAATTTAGTAGAAAAGAAATCCTTCCTCCCCACTTCTTTCACATGACAGTATGTCTTCCAGCGCAGTATTTTATTTATGCCAAAGCGTAACTGGGTTAGGATTCTAACGTTTAAAGAAAGACACCTGGCCCAATTTACATAAAATTGTGCTAGAGAAAGGAGTTTCTGAGTTGTAGTCCAAGTCTTGAGTTCTGCAGGCCTCTGTCCGGCCTCAGCAGTCATTTTAACCACTCTGACTCAAGTTCATAGTTCATGAAGTAAAGAAAATGAAAACAACACAAGTCACAACAAAATAGGGGCAGACTAGTAAGCTACAGCTGAAAATGACTGTCTGGAAATGGAAACAATTTTGAGGAAGATGAAACTAAAAAGACATTAATTTTTTCATAAACCGTAGTCCTGCGAGAAGCAGGAATTTGCACTCGACGATCTTTATGGATCCCTTCCAACTCAAGATATTCTATGATTCTATAAGTGAAACCTTCTGCCAGCTGCTATACCTCAAGATGATATTCTTCCAAAAATTCAGAATGCTTCAATTTCACAGCACAAAGCTATGGACAGTGACTGTGGTTTGTTCCAAGTAATTTTTATCAATATCTCCATCAATCCAAAAGTAATTTTTATCAATATCTCCATCACTTCTTTGAAATGAAGTAGTCCATGTGATTCATCTTATGAAATCACGCTAACAATATTTTATCCTGAAAGGTTATTTTGTAAAAAAACATTCCTCTGCTTCAACCCAAGTGATGGCTTTCTAGTTCTCCTGCAATCCTCTACATACAAATAATGTTAGCCTGCTTCACAAAGTCTGAATGGACATCTAAGTAGTACAGTGACATAGACAAATTTGTGTTTCAGATCCTTTTAAATGCTACAGAGTTGGCTTTTGTTTATATGAATATATATAAATAATTTTTTTTTCAAAAGAGAATATGCATATTCACATGTGTGTGTGTGTATTCTTAAAGCAAAAGAGAATTTAAAATCCCAAGTGACTGCCTTCAAGCTATGGCAGAATTTAATTTTTTTTTTAATCTGTAAAAGTTTACTGTTGTTCTGCAAAAGCAGAAGCTGAAGCCTCAAGCCATTTGTCTACAAACAACTGCTTTTGACACAACAGAAACTACACATATGCACAAGAGCAGCTGTAGAAGAGTCTTCAGTTAATATCTAATGCTTGCTAATCAGTTCTCCAATACCTGCTTCAGAGAGCCTTCAGTTAACATCTAATGCTTGCTAATCAGTTCTCCACTACCTGCTTCAGAGAGCCTTCATCCTCCTTCAAAATCTTGCTTTCCAAAGTTTCTTTCTGCAATAATGATGACCAGTTTAACATTCCTCCCCATTCTGGAGATCTAACTGCTGAGCCTTTCTAACTGCAGGTAGCATAAAGATTATTTGATTATTATTCCATTGTTGTAGAGTATAGATTAAACAGAAAATGAACTAATTAGAGTACTGAGATGAAAAGCAGGTAAATGAGACCAAGGACTCACACAGTTTACTTACCTTTTCACAGGGACATCTCCTGTCTGCTCATCCACATAATCTCTTTTCAACTCTTCAGGAACATCACTGTCGCTATCATACTCTTGATATGCACTTTTTTCTTGTTCATCCGATTCATACTGTTAAGAAAAAAAAAATTTACTGCCATTATTTTCCTTATAATATTGTCACTCATTTAATGTAGCATTTTGGTCACTTCTTGGCTTTTACCTTGATCAGGATACAAATAACTTTTCTGGTTGAAAGGCTGCTGACAATGTTCATTAAAAATGCAGCAGGCAAATTATACAAAGCTATTTGTAAGTGCATTTCTAAACAAACTTCTATTCTCAGATGTTGATTAAGAGTAAATATTTGGATCATCCTATTCCTCCCAGCTACTGATAATTTTTTTTGCTTTGTTGTTGCTGTATCAAGTACCTACGTATCTCGGCTTTTATTATTTGCTTTACAATATGGAAAAACAGTAATAAAACCTCAAAATTCATCCATATGGTGGCAATAAACCAAAAAAACCTGGCACCACACAATCTTTAATTATTAACACAAGAAGGACTAAACTACTGCTTCACAAAAATACTTATTTATACCATACACATTATTTAAAAAAAAAAACAAACACCAAAAAACCAACTTGCAGTTGTTTGTAAAATTGATTTTAGTACACTACAAAAGAAATTTCTACTACAGAGTCAACCACTTAACCTGTTAAGAGACCAATGTGAGTTTGACTAAGCATAAACACTTCAAGAATAATAAACAGTCAAATGCTACTACAAGTATTTCTCATGGCTACTATTACCATGTTTTTTTTTTCTCACTAATTTTTCTGCACTTATTTTCTTCAACTGTATGCTGTTCTATCTACATCAACAGCAAGAACAGTAACTTTGTATATATCTGTATGTTCTATATCTATAAACTTTGCACTGTACATGGAACAAACAAAAACTGCAGAGCAAGCAAGGAACAGGATTCTGCAACCCAAATTGATACACCTTTCCTCATAGAGGAAAACAAAAACTACAACAAAACCCAAAACCACAGTGCACTATATTATTCTTAGAAACACTCTAATGAGATAACTCAATGGTATTGGTGGAATAAATCAGTGGGGGCTAGATTTAAAGGTGGTTTTTTTTCCCCTTGCTTTCTCAGAAAACTTGATTAGGTGTTTGGGGAATGCTTGTATTTATTTGCATGTGCTGGTTCTTGGGTTTGTTTTGTTTTGAAACATATGCCATCCTTTATCTAGTTAAAGGCCAAGATCCAGATATTTGAAATATTTATCTCATTATGAGAGAAACAATTCTTCTTTGATGGAAGAAAGCCTCATGCACCATTTGCTTCATTTGTCACAAATGCCACAAATTATTCCAGAATAAGTCTATGAAAAATGTGAATGTGTAGATAAATTAACCATGTATACCTGCCTTGAGACGTGCCTTCTTATACTGAGGAACATTTGATGTTAATTGCACTTTTTGAAAAATAAGAAGCTCAAGTAGTTACAGACAACTACTGCCTCCAAACACTCAGCTGCATTTTTAATTTTTTTGAAACTGTTTCACTGTTCAATTGCTGAATTGCATTTCAAAGATCGCAAGAGAATTATTTTCAATTCAAGGATGGAAGGTTTAAGCCTAACAAGTGATGTCTGGAAAAAAATGAGTGACACAGGCTACAGCACATATAATACAATATAGGATTTCCACGGTAGACATGTATTATTATTTCTAGAGTATGAGTTATGTGGAGAAATACTATTCACAAATACAGATGATAAATGCTTTTTGTAATTATGAAGCTACACATACATATTAAAAGTGTACAACTGGGATTATTTTTTTCTTAAAACACCTGAAATTTGCAATCTTTTTTTCACTCCAATTAAAAGCAATCTTTAATGTCAATCTCTTTTTCAAGTGTTCTAGGTTGCTCTGTGGTATAGGTACTTTAAACACTTCATAAATAGTGAAATAAGTTTTTTCACAAAGTGAATTCCTTAACCCAGAAAAGATTAAAAGGAAAACAAATACTTGATGCTCTGGGATATAACCCTTTTTCCTGAACACCTATGCAGCTATCACAACATTAAGCATATCCATCAGGCTCCAGAATGCACTTGCACTTGAAGACAGTACACAATACTTTTCCTTTTAGCTTTTCCTTAACATGTACACTACTCCGAAGCCATTTTATCAAAGGAGTCAATAATGACATATGACAAACACAGTCTGGTTCCAGGATCCTTAAGAAATGGCAGGGTTTTAAAGGATACAACCATTCTCCAGAGGGGAAACCAAGGAAGATACACGAAAGTAATGCCAGTCTCTCAATCATCCAAAATTCACTAGGAAATATATTTTTTCAGTCACGCATGGCAATTGCCGGCCCCAGCCCCAAGCTATGGAGGCTTTTAAAGCCTAGTACTATGAAAGCAGTATATTATAAAAGCAAGAAGCCCACAGTACAAACAAATTCAAAGCAAAAACAGCTCAGATGGAAAAAAAAAACATAGTATGAGAACCATACTAAAAAGAAATGTTCTGATCATTAGCACTCACAAGCAAAATTTCTGCTTCATGAACATTTCAGACAAAGGAAACATATAACAAAAACAGCAGTTTATTTCAAAAATTAGCTGAGTTCAGGTTTGATTAAGGACAAAGGGTCATAGTTTAGCTAACTTGTCTGGAATATTAGCATGGAGAATTACCACCACTTATTATGTATTAATATATAAAAAGTGACATGCCAATTCAATTAAAATCCAGTGAAAGTAAAATGATAAATTGACTACAAATTGTTAAGTACAATGCATATTGATATAGGAATTTGACAGTTGACATATTAACTATCTTAACGTTACAGTTTAAGAGAATTTTGAGAATTTTTTTTCTTTTTAACAAGGAAAAATACTTTATTAAATCTCCTCAATCTAATACTATTAATGAGCTGGAAAAGTTATTTAATGACATAAAAATATCTGCATTTTAAAGTATGCAGTAAGTAACTCACAACTATTAAATAGTGACCTCAAGCTGAAGAGACCTTATAAATCCATTTTGAATATGCACAGTCTGCAGTAAAATTTTAAAGTGCTAAAAGGAAATCAGGTATCTCATAGCAATAATCAGTTCACAAGTGTTTAGGCAATCGGCCCAAACAAACCCACAGGACAATGGTAAGATTCATCAAAGTTGAAGAGTGTTACAAAACTGCAAGTTAATTGTATCGCAACAAATATATTTTATGGAGCTACAGAAAAAGAACATAAAGCATCTCATTGAAGCTCAAGATATAGAGCTGAGGTGACTGGATCCAGAGGCCTGTTTTCAGTTGCCCAAAACTGCAACAACTAAGCAGTTAAAACGACTTTAAAATTCTCAAAATAAGCTCTGACAGTTCTTACCATCCTACAGATCATTTGACAAGTAAATTGCTTATGTCCTTGTCATGCCATTTCTTGAAATATCTGGAAACATGTCTGCATTCTCTGGAAACAAAATTTTGCAACCTCCATCTGAAATAATTTCAATTTTAAGTGCTAAAATGTGCCTCCACCTTAACTGGTCAGTCAAGAAACCGAAACCTAAAACCTTTGTAGAAATGTTATTGCACATTACCTAAGCAAGTTATTTCTGTTTCTATGTACAGGATAAACAAATAGGTGTAACTTTTTTTTTTTTTTTTTTAAACCAAGAGTTCTTTCTATGTGTCAGCACTTTGGAACAGCTGGTAAAGGAGAGAGGAGATGAAAAATATGAAAAGGGAAGGTAGGATGGTCACCTGGAAAGCATACTTAGTTGGGTCACAAGAAACCTTGGTTCTAATACCAGCCAGGTTAGATGTCCTGTACAACTACCAACAAGTTAGTTAACTTACCCTGTGCCTCAATTCTCTGTGTAAATGTGCATAATACTTCCCTGGCTCACAAATATTTTTGAAAGGATTTTATCCTTACAGTGACTGAGTTAACAGCCAAATACACTGATGAAAATCAAGTAAGTGCCTTCTTAGCATTGTTGAACACCCTCATCCACAGTCTCAGTACGATTCTTCATCTTCTTCAACATCTTTCAGTATTAAAAGCAGTTAGTTCCCATTTTCCAATGCTTTAAACTGAAGTTATCATATGAAATAAACCTGTTTATATACAGCATTGGTAGAAACATGTCAAACAAAGGAAATATTCTCAACAACTGATTTCCACAAGGAGGGAAGAAAAATCAAAAGTATCATCCTCCATAATCAATTTTAAGTTACATTAGGCAAACTGAAACTTAACTTTGTATTTTAGTTCAAAAAAAAAGAAAAAAGGCAGTTCTATACACTGTTCCTAAGTTCTCCAAATACAACTACATTTAAGGTTAAAAAGCCACTATTTTATAATATGAATGACTGTAAATCTAACCTATATTTCACAAGAAAAATGCATAATAAATCACATCATTGATATTTCACTTTTTCCACACAGAACATTCTGTCCCTCTGGTGTTAAAGTAAAGCCAAAGTTCATTATAGCTCCTCACCAGGCACAAAATCAGATTTTACAAATTTAAAATATATTAAGCTTTCACTAATAAAGAACACTAAATTGGCACACAGCTTTAAAAAAGAGGACAGTGCAGCCAGCCTTGAAAGTCCCTAACAATGTGCAAGCCTACCAAATGGGACACTGTTCAAAATTAAAGACGGGGAAACCACAACATGGACTTTGCTACACATGTGACACATCAGCCTATTGGTAATTCACGGGATCATGACTCCCTCTAGCTTATTTTACCAGAACCACAGCCTGCCACTGCTGAACCGCTGAGGCAGCTGCTCTCAGCCCCACCAGACAAGGCATACGGCATTCTGGCAGTGATTTACTAGAACCCCATCTCCACCACGGTGCTTGCAGTGAACGCAGCAACTACGTGCAAAGAATGGGGCAATCCCTTAGCAACGAACTAATTCTTACTGTCTTAACAAGCTTCAGCTCTGGCTGGGATTGAGCCTCACACACCTTCAAAAAATAGACAGCAGTGAACAACCAATATATGAGCAGTAACCTTTACATACAGAAAGACTTTTTCCAATGGCTAGAGACAAATTCAGAATAAAGAGACATTTTTAGCCAGGATGATTAGATGGTCAAATTCATTGACTCCCTCTGGCAATAAGGCAACAAAGATGACTTCCTGGATAAGGATATTACGCCATTATGATAAAGAACGTCATTCTGGGGTGAAGGTGGCTTCCTTGCCTTTTTCTCAAGAGAATACTGTAAGGAATAGAGGAAAACAAACCCACACATTTACGTTTTGTAACTTATGCAGGTTACAAAGTGTCCCAGTAAGACTTGCAGGACCGATTAACCTCTCACGGGCCTGCAGTGTCTGTGGTAACCACTACCAGAAGCAGGATGCTGTAAGAGAACCGCCACTGGTCATAATATGGCAATTCCTGTGTAACTGTCACTGCATGCAGACTTTGTACTTGGAACACTGTATTTGTACAGAAAGCTAAAGCTTTTTTTTTTTTTTTAAGCTCTATTAATCGTCCAAATAGGTTCATCATTGCAGAACAGGGGAAAAAAAAAAATACAACTGAAGACCGAAGAGAGTATTACTGATAGCAGTCTGCTTGGCAGCAGTGTGATGCTTCAGGCTGGCAAGAGCCAACAAAACAGTATCTCCAACAGGTTCATCAGCATTTGCTACCTAACTTTTTCATCAAAGGTTAAGGAACCAGTCATGATGGATAGAAGCAAAAGCTTAGTCCAGAGGAAGCTGATGTCATTTAAATTTTACTTGAGCTAGGAGAAACAGATTCTGAAGGGTAAAATGTTAAAACTGGAAAGAATGAAGCAGCTCTGTTCTAACTTGTGTGCAAAGTTTTCATATCTCACACAAGTGTGAAGATAGAATGAAAAATTCCTCAACATATCCATAGTCAAGAAATGAAGACAATTCTAGCCTTCTACAAGTCTAAGTATTCTGCTTACAAGTCACTGCACAAAAATATGGGGACAGTGTCTGCATTCATTTGCCAGCAGCAACCTGCGACGAATCAGAGGAGATGGAAATCACGTTCCAACAATTACTCTTCTTTGTTATTAAGATGTTATCCAGTCTCAGTAGCTCCAGTTAACATCATCTTTGTAAAATAATTTCACACCTTCCTAATTATTCTACATGCAAATGGTTGCAAAAAATATCCTGCAATATTTGAGATGTATTTCTGCACTCACAGTGCATGTCATGATGGCTCTATACATTTGTTACAGAGTCAAACCTTCAGAAGAAAGCTGTCTTGGGGTAAAAAAAAAAAACAACAAACCAAACAACCAAACAACCCCCAAAGTTAAGTTAATTTTCTAGTCCTTCAAAAAAATCTTCTAAAAAGCAAAACTACTTACAAACATATACAAAAGTCTGAAATGAACTCTTCAGTAGAGGGAGCTTTCATTTTGAAAACTTCAAGAATACTCTTGGTATCATCATTAATCCTTATTTCACTAAGGATCATTTTAGCAAATATCTACCAAATGGTTGCCCAGATTCCCCAAAAGCTTTGTTTCAGAATGGGTTTCTACAAAGTACCATGGAATTCTGCAGTTTTCAGCATGCCCTGCAGTGCATTCATCTTTGCTTAACACACTCATTTGGAGTCTACGTATAAGTCTAACAGTGATAACCATCAACTCTTCTCAGCTTGCTGATATGAAAAAGGCAGGACATATGTTCTGCTCTATTACTTGACAGAGGAAGAACTACCACCAGGAAACTGGCTTTTGAGCAGCTTCCTTTAAGCACAATGCAACAATATTTTATGCCAATCAATTGTACTTTCTCTTCAACTGACACAGTAGGAAAGAGATTGCAGCATTGCCCACAGAAGGAAAGGAACTGCAGCATCACACTCAGGTGTGTCAGATACAGCTCAAGCTGATCAAGCTGCTTTGCAACTCAAGTTCCATGGGGAATACAAGAGGAAGCTGAAAATGAGAAAGCCATTAGTGTGATGGCTGGATTAACTAACCTTAAACAAAAAACTAAACCCAACCTTATCACAAAAAAAAGCCCAAGAAAATATTATTCATCAAAGGGATAAACAGGAGCAAAAGCTGTAACAAAAATATGCTAATGTAGCATTTAAGAGAATGGTACAAAGTTTTACATTAAAACATATTTGACACTGCTAGATTTTGACAGCATTCTGAAAAAAAATACACAAAGTTATTGTTCGGTTTTATAGTAGATCCCACCGTAAAGCGAATGTCCTGAGCATTTGAATTACAATTAAAAACTGCCTAACAAACATCAGATAATCCATCGCAAATCACGTAGGTATGAACAAATACAACGGAAGGAGCAACACACAGTGATTCTTTCCTGAGAAGCCAGAAACCCAGTCCTAAAATGACAAAATTGCTTCCACAAAGAAAGCTAACTTAAACCCCTGGAAAAATACTAATTTAGGTCGAACATGTATTGCTAGCCTTCAGAAACACTTGACTGCAGCAGAAAAAAAAAATATTGATCCACTGCAAAACAAACTGAACTTTAATAAGGATGCCTGGCTCTCTGGCATGGTTAAAAGCAAAGCAACCAAAGCAACCTACCTAATTAAAGAAGTGGCTTGCGATTTTACACAGTACTGCAGTTAACTGATCCTTGTACTAAGACATTTTGCCACCACTGATACACAAAATAAATCATCATTTACTGAGAGCAAGATTTGCTTTTCCTTTTTTTTTTCCTGAAATACTCCATACCCCATTGGAAGCTAACACGTCTTCTGTCTCATCATCTTTGCTGTCGGCCTGAATTTCAAATGGGTTTCCTCCATTACAGTACTGCTCAAATAACGTTACTGTTGTTGAAATTGCTGAAGCAGGCTGTTTACTAGGTGACACAGATGGGGAACGTGACTGCTCCATGAACTTAAATTCCTATTAATAGAAATAAAGTACAATTTTAATCACCAACAAGACAGTTTCAGTATTATGACTCCAGTTCCATAAAAACAGAGCATAACAACAAACTTGTGGACAATTAACCTGATACGAAAACTTTCAGCCAAAGCTTGCGGCCTATTTAAACATGCTTTTCATGCTGGCTCAAGTTAACCTTGAAATTGGCAATCTTATACTGCTTGTCTTTCTAATTTTAGCAGGTTTTGGCTATGACATGCAATACATCTCCTGCATTCTGAAAGTATTCACTGTCTAAAACTAGGTGAAAACTAAGTGGATTTTTTATTTCACAGAAATTAGGAGATAAAACAAGACCTAAATTCTATCAAAAAATGTAGTTTTCTTTATACAAGTTACCTAGTAATTCACTAAAGTTGAAATTTTTTTCTTAATATTTTATTTTTAAAATGTTCTTTTCAAAATTTATTACTTTTCAAACTTTATTACTTTTCAAACCCATTGCACATGAAGTTTCTGATGACCAGCTGAGTGCACAGACTTCTGCAATTATATGGACTAAGTAGGGCACATAAGGTATGATTTTAGACATTTTTTTCTACAAAACCTTAACTTATCTCAGTTGACCTATCAATTTTATCTATTAAACTCTAGCTATTGATCTTCATAAATGGCAAAATGTACATTATCATTTATCTAAAGGTTTAAAGATCAAAATGTATGCAGCTAGAAGGATTGCAATGTTAGATTTCTGTTTGTTTACATGAATCAGTTACTTTCTGCCATTTTCTGCTGCTCCAGTCCCTTGAGCAATATGTATGGATTTATAATCCCATTTCTCTACTAAAAATACTATTTCTTTTGCTACTGGATGCTACAGGGTCCTCCTTCCTCTTCCCTCCGTGCTATTACTGTCGCAGTAGCCTCTTGCTTACTTTTACAGTTAAGTTTACAGAAGCTGCAAAATTGTCTTTTGCTTGAGATTGCTCAGCTACGTCCATTTTTGCACTTGTGATAGCTTTAATCATAAGCATCCACATTTCATTTGGCAAAACAGGTGAAATTCACCCACCACATGCTAAACTTCACAAAAATCACTTTAGGACAGCAGGAGAGCACACCAAGTACTTGCTTTCAGTTGGACTTCACCACAGAAGAATTAACTTTTTTTTTTTCCCCCTTTCCAAATGACCCACTGTGACCTATGTCTCCAGAAACAGTGCCAGAATTGGTACAAGCTAGTGAGCGCTCATGTGACTACTTTTAGGCACTCAACTTTTAGGATCTTACTCTCAGATAAATAATTTAGAAATGGAAAACTGATATATATTAACAGCACATTAAAACATGAAATTAAAGGCTAACATTATGCTTACAACTTTAGCATCTTCTGTAAATCTCTACTTGCCTGAAACAGGAATACTACTGCTTTGAAAGCATTTGAATCTTAAGTTTCCAATATCATGAAGTGAAATTTAGGGGTTTTTAGCAGCCATTAAAAACATTTGCACAGTAGTTCATGGATCTTACTACTTCTCAGAACACCTGGACTCTTAGCCATTAAAGCATTACTACATTTGTATGTTATTCACAGAACATACATGAAGCTGCAGAATACTAAAGCTTGATTTAACAGGACACAGTTCCCAGGTCTCATTCTCCAAAAACATTCTTAATTCTTCAAGACGGGTTCTGAAATACAACAAATGAATACTCTTAATTGGCAGCAAGAGTAAATCAGGAAGTAGACAATTATTCAACTTATACAGTGAAAAACACCTTCAAAAACTGTATAAAAAGTCACACTTGAAAATAGATATTTAACCCATCCTTTCAACTGACAGACCACCTAAAAGCTGTGGCTACTAACACAGTGTGTGTTTTACAACACCTCTGGAGAAATTCTCAAAGAATGTAAATCTCCAAAATTTGCAAACATATTTTTTTGTCAAAACCATTAGAAAGTATAGAGGAACATCCATGATTATGCAGTAATACTGGACCTTTTTTTCTCTGTGTAAACTGCAGAAAGCAATATAATATATACAAACACTCTGTCAGCAGTACAACAGCTTCTGTGAGCTCACACAAGATAGATTCTTCTTTCAAACACACTGAAGCCAACAGTTAGCAAAGGGAAGTGGAAAGAACTAATGTTCTACAGACATCTCAACTTTTCAAAAAAGAAAAAAGTTAAATGACTATGAATCTCCTAAGCTATATTTTTCTTCATAGCTTAACTTTACCTTGGAACTAATATAGAAAATGTATTAGGGAAACATAATCAAGCCATTACATCTCTGCATTGTTTCTGTTATGTTTTAAATCATTAGAAAAGCCTCTGTTCAGCTATAAGCAGAAATATCTTTATTAAAGAAAATCTTTTTGCCACATAAGCAGGAACACATATAGGAAAAGACAGCAATGAGTGCTCATTGAGGTCACATTGCTGTATCTTTTCTTCTTAATATACGCTATATTGTTTTATTTAACAAGTAGCAGTTGGTAAATTATGCACTGGGTTTCTAATTAGGCAGTAAAATGTTCTAGAAACACCACTATTTCAATAACAAACTATAATAACCACAATTAAAATTTTCTTGCCTCAATAAGATGAGCAATGTGTTGAATTATGACTACAGTTTGCTGTGTCTGTTTATATTCACCAGTTAAATGCAAATAGACTTCAAATGGTATTTTCAAGGCATTGAGTACCCATAGCTTGCAGATCTTCTCGCAGTAAAGCCAACAGAAATAACAGATAGAGATGCTGTGAAAGTTAGCATTATGGATTAAAATTCTTTGAGAGGAACTAAGGAGAAAGAGTCCTAGAAAAGCAAACATTTAAAAGCCACACAGCACCAGTTTTTGTATCATTTCAAAGCTGAAATTAAGGCACTGACAAAGTAGTTGAACAAATGCTCTTCATTTTCACCAGCATACAAGTCTAGAAAGTGGCACACATGGAAGGTCTGATGCATTCATCCTCTTCAAAAGCTTTATAGTGATCAGACACACCTTTTTACAAATGTATTGGAACAAAAAGTAAATTGCATTCCAATCACCTTAACGATGTTCTCTGCCAAAAGTCCACTCTAATTTTTCAAAATAATCAACTTTTACCCAAAAAAGGCTTCATGTATGCTCTAGTATTACATTGCTCTTCTACTCTTTTTGAATGACATGACCACTTCCTTTGAATACTTTCTCTATGTTGGCAATTCTCCAAAACACCACACCACCCAGGAGGGCATGTATGTCAAATTACACAATCAAAGAACTGCTAACTCCTGGACTCTGAGCATTTCAGCTCTATGTAGCTTTTACATACTAATGAATCCTTAAAAGCACTAGCTTCCTCCCCCCCCCCCCCCCCCCCCCCCCCAATTAAGTACACAAAGGGAGTGAAAGCCACATTAGCTTGATCTGAAGAGGCAAGATGCTTAAAGCTTTTATATAAATCAATCTGAGGGATATAGCTGAGAGAGAGGTTTTTTTATATTTTTCCTTCTGAGGATGAACACATCAGCTAATTAATCTTTACAATACCCATACAGCATAAAACATGTAAAAAGTATTAAAAGGTTCACATAATTTGAGTCATATCAACAAGTATTTCCTTTTCTTTTCGCAAGAATTACAAGAAACATGACCTTAATAAAAAACAGAAGTTATTTCAAAAAATTATTAGTTCTATATGTATTCCATCAGTGTTCCTTAACCTTTATTGTACTCAAAGATAATTCAGAAAATTAGTGTCTGATTCCCTAAGCTGTTAAATAGGTCCTTTAAGCACAAGCAAAACCATAATGGTCAATACGATATTTACTTAAACAAGTAAGTTATTATGTGGTAAGTCAGTGTAGTAAAAGATGGTTACGTAGACCAAAGCAACTCTTCTGAGTCTAGAGCTGCAAGCTCAGTTTCCAAATCAGTTCACAAAATTCAGTTCAGGGTTCAAAAATGCTTTCAAGAAATAAAGATAGGGGGCATGGCATCTTAATCGACTCATCTCCTGACAAGACATAATGTGCATCTGATTAAGGCTCAAGCTTTTCAGACAACTGGAAATGAGGTCTTAATCAAATGTCCGGAAAGAAATCCTAGCTACAAACTACCAAAGCTGGAAAAAATTCCAGATCACATTCTCAGCTTCTCAATTTAGACACTGTCTCATGTTCTCCTGTCATAATTTTCATACTTTATGGATTTTAGGCAGAAAGTCTCAGACCAAATGGGTTTGGAAGTATTAGCTGTATGACAGCTCCCATACAACAGGACAACAGATCAAGACTGGGAAAGTAAGAGTTTCTCAGAGTAAGGAACACTGTATTTCTTCTCATACCTTCCTAGCTTTTTACACCCAGAAAGAAGATAAATGCTAGATAACTAGAATGAAAGATTTGTCAATCATCCAAACCAAAACATTTGGGAAATCAAGGCAACTAAAACAAACAGACAGACAAGTCTTGAAGCTGTCATAGCCATATATCATATCTGAGGCCAGAGACTGCCTGCATATGACTGCACTGGCCTCAGGTATGATAGTAGAGCTGACCAAAACATAATTAGATACTGCCAATGAAAAAACTATGAAAATGTGACTAAAAAGGATGGACTCAGTTCTAAACATCTCATTTGATATAAGACAAAATTGCATATTGAAAAAAAACATTTCATAGCCACACATGATCAGCTCTTTTTATGTAATGGCACAGAAAAAGAAGTAACAATTTGGCTAGGAAGTATGGACTTCAGAGGCATTCATCCTCAGGATCCCTAGAGACAGCTTAAGAGGCAGCCTGAAAAACTGCTGAAATTCTATGTAAAAAGTTTTTCATCTTTATCTGGCTTGCCTGCTGCAGAACTAGAGTTTTCCACAACCACAGCAGAAGCAAAGGCTTCTCCACCCTCTCCCCTTCTCCAGGATTCAGAGCCCTATTCTCATCATGAAATATATTCCACTATCTGTCAACCTCAGTGCAGGAACATTATGCAGTGGAATTCCTTTGGAAAGCATTTAAAGTTAAAATCAACAAAATACATGCCACTAGATTCATCCACTACACATATAGTAGTCTCACCTGTGGTATGTTTTGAAATAGTTAACACTTTGTTTTCTTATAGACTCTTGCAAAACTTCAGACTTACTGCCACAAAATTCTTCTCCAACTTGCATCAGTCTGTAACAATAAAACTAGGTTTAGAAATATTTATTGGTTTATTAATAACTGTTGTTCCAACCTGAATTACAAGCCTCAATTGTTACCATGAGCGTACATCTATCTCCATAAAAGCAGAGCACCAATTTTAAGTTGCAAACACTTCACTCATTCCACAAAAGTCCATGTCTCATTTCCCTCCAAATCCTATCATAATGTCCCATACACATAGAGACAAAGAGCCATAAGCAAAATAAATGTCTTTTTGAGATCCCGCTATGCAGGGCAAGCTGTACAGCTCACAGCCTGAATTTGTCATTTTATTACCAAAACAGAAGGTTATAATACTGTACAGGTTAGCAGTATCACAGTATTTTACTGCTCTTGACTGAGAGTCCCTTTAAAAGCTTTTAGAAACATCAAAATTGTCAGATCTGCACATCTGAAATCTTAAAGGTGGACAATACTGAAATCATATCGCACTTAAGCGCCACTTGAGCAGCAAAGCAATTTATGCTACCTCTCCCAAATACATCCTCATAAATGCCCACATAAAGAAGAAGCGCTCTTCAAACTGTCAGTAGATATGAACAAAGTTGGCATCAGAATGTAAATATCAGCCTTAATTAACTGTGCTGTCTTATCAGAGTTCAAGTCTGTGCACATGTATTAAATGGTCTTATGACCATATCAGAGTACCTGCTGGTAACATCAAGTACAAATATGAAGTCGTCATATTTGAAGTTAGACAGATCCGTTCCCAGAAGATATGTTTTCACTTTCAGTTGAACATCCTACAAAACACAAACAAGTTTTTGTATACTTAATACACTGAAGACAAAAAGGTGAAGGCTCAGATGCCTGGTTCATTATCACTTTTTGGTTTGTTTGCACTTACAACGTCTTTTTGATATTTAGAGTAGAACTCCATTTTCTGTAACATGAATGCTTTCTCATTGCCCTTCTAAAATAATATTAGAATCAGTTTCTTTAACACTCTATAACACAAGGTCAATCCTAGATGCTTTATTGCCACTGCAAAAAGAGAGCTCTGGATTACAATTCAGCCATGGAAACGTTTACAGCTTTTTCATCATACATTTGGGGTCTCACTGCACATCAAACTGATCCAGCAGTCAGACCAGGAATACTGTTAAAACCAGGCAAGTGACTTCAGGTTCTCCATAGCTATGGTTATACCAGAAACATAAAGCAGTATGACTGTGCTAACAGAGAGAAGCACATGAGAAGAAAATAGATTGTGGGGCAGCAAACAGATTGGGAGAAGTGGAATCAGGCTGCAAGTCAGGTTACTATGTTCTGGTATCTTGACTGAGTTTGTAAGCATAGCGACCAAGCAGTAACTGAGTCAGGGAAATTGTATTTCCATGCTTTTAATATAATTAGCTCAAAACAAATCACTTAAAAAAAAAAAAAGAAAATCCCTGGGGAGATTTCTTTAAGAAGATCAGTATAAATATAACTGTAATTAATACCAGTGAAGGGGGGGCAGCAGCGGGGAGATAAATATTTAGGAAGAAAAAAAAAATCAAAAAAACATACCTGCCATATTCGTGAAAGCCCATGTTCCAATTTCTTTTTTACATAGCTGCGGTCAAAACTGTTCTCTTCAGTTCCAATCACATTGCTGCCATCTGAAATTCAAGGTGAAAGGTATTGTATGTATTTCCAAAAGCCTTGAAATGTATTCTAGTTTTCTACCTATAATGAAACTTCTGCCTTAGCCACTATCATATTATCCATTACACGAACTCCAGGAGAGCTCCATTGCTCTACAATTTTGAAAGGGAATGAATAAAGCACATATAAATATTACATGCTAATGCAGACCAGGAGAACTTCTGATTGCTTTTATGCAAGCAGGATACTCCATTCAATAAAAATCAAAAAAAGATGAGAGTAACAGATACTGACATTTCAAATACACAAGATAAAGTTCAATGCTGAAGTGGCAATGCTTTCTACAACAAGATTCTCTAAGATATTCTACCTTTGTAGACAAGAATTATGAACTTAAAAATTTCAGAAGTAAGATTTTTAACTTTCTGCCCTGGTAAATTCTGTCTGCAACTCTGAGGAAAAATACTGAAACTTTTTCCATGAACTATGCAAACAATATAGCATGCTCTTTTCTTTTTTTTTTTTTTTCCCTCTCATTCTAATCTACACTTAAGCATAAAATAATGTCAATCATACAAGCAGGTGTCTGTCTTTCTTCCAAATTACTTTATTTAATTCTAAAACCTTCATTCCTGCAGCACTGGATCACTTTCCAAAAAAGCACTATAATGCATGGTAAACTTCTCCTGTATGTGGTCCTCCCTCTGCCCATGGAGGAAATAAGTTTTATTTCCATTCTAAAAAAGAGAAGGTACTATTTTATATGTGGTTTGTGAATATACAGTTGTGGTTACGCTTGCAGACTGTGATGGCACAGTGTCATGCAGTTTGCTTCACAGCCTATGACTGATGACAGGAAAGCTCTGTCTTAGCCAGACTATACATACAAAGTTTCCCCATGGTAAGAAAAATCTGCTGTTCCTGACAAGCAACTATGCATGTTCTTTAAAGCCCAAGCCATTTAGTGATTTGACAAGAAAGATAAAAACTCACATAAAGTATTACACCGGAATATTACAAAGCATACAGCCCTCCTTCTACCCCATCATTCAAGAGGTTGCAAACACAGAAGAATTAAGATTGCCTGCAGTACCCCAGCATTGTCATGCAGCTCAGACCTGTCTTTCTAGCTTCTCTGCAACCTCCACCTAATTTTCAGTACTTGAGAAGACTATTCACTGCCTTGCTCCTGGCCCAGCTGGTCTCATCTCTCTACCTCCACACACAGGCTCCCAACTCAAAGTCATTTCTTTCCCTGATTCCAGCATTTCCTCTCAAAAACCTCCACCCAGCTCCAAGCTATCATTTTGCACACACATCAGGCAGTCTCATCCATCCCTGCTGCCTAGGCTTCACAGGAACAGGCAGAACAAAGTCCAGATCATGCAGGAACCAAGAGAGGGAACTGGAAAAAATACATAAATAAATAAATGAAAGTTCCTTATGATACCATGGGAAAGACAGTTCCTACCTATAATTTGGGCCTACGTGGAGAGCAACAGGACATGTCTAACAGACTAGCACCTGTCTAACACCCTTGACTTAGATTGTGTTCTTGAAAGATGGACTCCCTTTTTTCAACCTGTTGGACTTCATGACTAGGTAGACACATCACTGCTATAATGCAAACAGGAAGGTAAAGGAAAGAGTAGAACATTTAACAGCTCCTCAACAACTGGCAGTAGTGTCTTGGCCAACCCTAACTTGTGGAACACATTATTTGATGGGGGGGGGGGGGGGGTATTTCTAGCCTCAGCAAGGAATTCAGAAGTGATCCAAGGCCATGGACTGAACTGCCTCAGAGGGATTACATGCAGCTTCTACCCAGGGAGACAGCACTGAGGCTGTGAAGCATGTTCAGCTGTTAAACTGTGTGATGCTGCCAGACAGCTCAGGTGCAGCTCCAGCAGCTTTTCATTCATGAGTGGATCTCCTCAGTGCAGGGACAGGATTTTATATGGTCATTCAAAACTAGCAAGGAAAAAAACGCCACCTCCATCCTGAATCCGTGTCACAATAGTGTTCCTTAGGTAGTAATGTGCTACCAGGACCACAGTGAGAGCTAATCCTGACTGACCTTTGCAGTTCTTCATTACTAGGCTTCATAGTTTTTTTCCAGAAAGCCTCCTGGCGTAATTTCACTTTCCTCAGAGACAGTAGCAATTTTTTATGTCTAATTTGCTATCTACTGAAGAAGAGTACAGAACCATAAAGAACCTCCGTTTGCCAATGCTAAGATATTTTTTGTCAATGACAAAATGCTCTTTCCATGTCAAGCCTTGCCCTGAATCCAGACCATGCAGTCTAGATGAATATCATGTAAATACTGTGGGCACCTTACTAATAAGCCCAGTAAGGAAGGGGAGGCCAATACAAGATTTTAATCAACCTTTACAGATGTGTGCAGAACAGACCTCTGCAGCATTGTCTGGACTATTGCATATTTAAGAGAAGGAAAAATGGCTATGACTGAACAAGAATGGTTATGACTGGTATCAGATACTGACAATTCAGTTAAACCAAAATACAAAAGAACACAGCAGAGGCTGACCATGTTCTGACCATATTTTCTTTACATCATCCAGTGCTCACTGCCAAGTGAGCAGAGTTTCCTTCTGTAACAATCATTAATCCTAAATAGCACTTACCAGTGTCTCATACTCCCAGTCCTAGGCCAGACTCTCTGTAAGTAGAAGAGCATGATAGGCATATTCCTTCTCCCCATCAACCATGTGTTTTCTGCTTTGAACTTTTTCAGAGTGTGTTTCTCAGAACAAGAACTATTTGCATTTCCCATGTAAATAAAAAAAAATTCTAAATATTGCATATATAAAATAAATTATCTATTATATGACAGCGAAGCAAGAGAAACAACAAAGATATGAAACCTTCGACACCTGTAGCTCCATTTAAATTAAGCAAACGTGGGGAATATGGTTACTGAGAAGGATGCTGGCCTTGCTTAATTTCTTTCATGTGGAGTTGTTTGGTGTGTCTGGACATGTTATTAAATTATGATCTTTACCAAACACTGAGGGAGCTTCATCTGCAAGCTAGGTATTATGATAGTGAACATATGAATGCTACCAAGAAGAATCTTCAAGCCAGTTAAGTTAAAATCAGTCTGCCCATGAGGCTAAACCTCAAGAATACAGAACGAGTACAATCCTATATGCAGCCAGAATGTAAAAGCTCTGGTACTTTCAATTGATTAAATCCTCCTCACAGTTAAAAAAATAATGAAATACATTCTGGAATTTGGCCTTATAGTAGGGATACATATTAATTTCTTCCAAGGCTACAAAGCTGTGTTCAACTCTTTCCTGTTTAAGGTCATTGAGACTGCTTTTGCAGGCTGACCGAGAATTTACCCAATTACTCAAAATGAGAAGATAAAAGGCCACTTGATGTGAAAACAAGGCTCAAACATAATTCCATACTACAACTACTGTTGCAGGGCACTCAAAGAAAATTTTCCTTATGAAAGAAAAATCGTAAAACAAATATTAGCCAGTGTACACGTAAATTATAATTTAGTAACTGTACCTAAACATGCTCCTTTTCTCCTGAAAGCAGTAATTCTGACAAATGCATTTTCAAAAGTGACTTATAACGGAAGGGTAAACAAAATATAAACAGAAAGAATAACCCAACTAGAGAAACACTAAGCGGATTTATCTTTTCTCTGACTATATGTGTAAATAAAACCAGCTATCTCAGTTACACTACCCTCTTTAGAAGCTTCTGCAACCTCCTCTCTTCTATATTTCTGCAGAGTGAAGCCAAGTCTAAACAAGTCAGTATCTTTGAACCCTTCTCAAGATTAAGACCACAGTCCTTGTCCTCACGAACTGCCATTTATGAAGGAATGGTTGGACAGAGTCATTTGCATGCTACTGTTCAATAAAAATCCAAGCAATATTCTTTACGGCAATCACCTCGTGCTCCTGGTTTACAGCCAGTCATGCTAAGAGGTCTTGTTTCCAGTCTTTTAATGAACTGTACTGCAGCTAATTTCATACATTCAAACATATGAATTTAGGATAATTTCCTTGAACATCAAGGATTGGACAAAGGTCCAAAAGCAGTTACACTTTCTGCTTAAAAAAATTTGGAACAGGTAGCAGAACACATAAATATTCATAATTCACATAAAAATAAGAATCAGAAGCATCCAGGAGTTATTATTCTAGATGCCTGATTTAAATACAGTAATTTTTCAGATTTCTCAGTAGTTCTGCAAAATTCATGAAGGCAGCCTTCAGTCATAACAAAAGGTTTTTGTTTAATCCTCACTAGGCAGAGGGAAAAAAAAAAAAAAAAGAAATCAATCAAATCACTGTCCTCTAGCTTCATTCTTTGAATACCAAGCAGGTCTTGCACAGAATTTATGCAATATTATTAATGGAGTGTTTTGAAAATTAAAATGGTTGAAGTTAAATTTACATCTTACATCATTTTCTTCTTGCTTTTCATTGAATCTATTACAGCTATTACAGTTACTACCAACTTTTACCACTAGGATTACACTTGTGAAATCAGGAGTTTAAATGCCATAATTATCATTTTACCGCCTAGTTTCAGTTCTTCTGTTAAACTAGTGTTAAATTAAAATACACGTGAATTACATCAACATCACAGTAAATTTTATGGTATGCAAAAATCCAGCTGAACCAGACAGGACCTCGCACAAACCAATGCAACTTTGAAGTCCACTTTGCTTTGAGCAGGGAAGACAAGACCTGCAGAGGTCCCTTTAAAACTCATTTTTTATTTGATTCTATACTACAAACACAAACAATGCTTTGACCATGACCAACAGTGCAATGCAAAAATTTCCAGTAAGCAGTTTATTTTCAGGGATGAAAACCTGTATCACGGCAATTTGCTGTTTACTATATGAACACCAAAATCACAGAATAAGTAGCAGTTCATTAAATGTGACTTAGAACTCATTTTATGCTATGGAGTCGATACTTTTAGCTCACTAATTTTATCTTCAGTATAATTAAACAAGTCCTACATATGAACACTTAATTCTATCTTTCCAACAGTATATTAGAGCAATTAGTTAAGTGTTATTATTGATGATTCATAGAACTATAAATACGATACATTTCACTATGATTTACTGCCACTCTGTCATAACACTTCAGCAAACTAAATCTCATTAGTATTTCCTATTTCATGAAAGGTACTAAAATATGTTTTATGCTTTAAAAATTTTTAGGACTGCATTTATATCTAGAGATAATTATCTGTTTCCATTTAGTTTATTCCAAGTTAGGTATTTTTTTAATTGATCTTAAAAAACAGTAATCCCCAAAGACTAGTCCACACTATAACTGAAAGAACAACAGCAAATTCTGAACTCAATTCTATGGAAAAAAAAGAAAAAAGCCTCAATCTCAGAGTCTCTCCTAAAAACGTTCCCCCCCAAAAAACCCTGTTGTGAAATTATTTTCTATTCCATTTTGCTCGTCAGTCTCAAACTAGACTAATTTCCAGAACACAAATAAGCAGAATATTTAATGATATAAAGCAGACATACCTCTTTCCTCAGAAATACAGTACAGCAATTATTTCCAAGTTATGCAAAGTACATTTTAATATCTGTAACAGGCATTAATAATCACAAATACACAACACACCATCTAGATGAACTGCAACCTCCTTTCTATAATCCATGCAGGACTTCTTTTGGATAAGCTTCACAATTAAAATAGAAAGAGCTATGTAATTCATGTCTTCTAAATCCAGCTTCTCACTTTTACCGCTGGGTCTGTGCCCTAAGATCAAGAGTCCCTTGACCCATTTATGGTACTTTGTAAGACTGCTGACATTAACTGGCACAATGAGAGAAAAATAGCGGGACAGCCTTCCGTTCCCAAAATTATAAAAGCCAGATACACATACAACAGTTACGACTGCTCCTTCTATTGCTCCAGTCTATGGGGTTTAATTGAGAGAATAATTTTAGCTTAATCTCCTGAACTGCCTCTATGGTTCCTTCTGAAATACCCTTCTACATACTCTTTCTACAGGATTTTACTCTTTGGCTTTAGCACATATCACAGCTATTAAATCAATAAATATGGAATGAGACTTCCATGTACAGGTTTAGTAATTACTACAGCATGAGCAATGACTTCACTTGGTAGATATTTATAGTCCCTCTGAAATTAAATTATACTTGTGAAATTCCCTTTTGTGTGCTTTATCATTGCCGAGGTATTTGAAAAAGTGATTCAGTAGCTCAAATATATTCTAGTTGTACATTACAGCTAAGCCACAATGTCTCCAGAAACTTAAAAACTGAGTGACAGAGGAGTTAGTGGATTAGTAGTAAACATACCAAAACACTCTGGCATGCATTTAAAAAACAATGCATTTAAAATTATGCATGTGACTGAATATACGACTTTATTAGGCTTAATGGTTCCTTTAAAAGGTTTTGCAGTGCAAATGATTTTGTTTCTGCAGGATATCACAAGTAACCACACTAAGGGGAACTATTTTAAAAATTACATCTGGAGCTGAGCAAGCCTACCATGATAATGTTTCTATGCAATAAACTCTTTATGATACCTGCTTTATTTTACACACGCAAAGATGAGAACAAAATGAAAACAAGAGAAGTAAATGTAATTATCTGAAGTTATTTTAAATTTAAAACTAAATATTATTGAGAATGGGCAATTCACTCAAAACTTCAGAATCTTTCTTCACATAGTGCATCTCAAAAATAAATATTTCAACTCTGAATTTTAATTCTGGTATACTTATAAAAACTTTCACCTGAAATAATAGTTTCAACGAATCCACTTTTTTTTAATTATTATTTTTTTAAGATTTCACACAATACAGGAAGGACACCCCAAAGAAAATATTTTCATTAATTTTTCAAATTTAAAGTAGGAAGACAAAGTTAATTAGCATAAATTTCATTTTTTTTAAGACTTAAAATCTGTAATAAATCTGATTTCTGAAAGAAATGTTGGATTTCAAATACATTGTAGGAAGCACAGTGCTCCAAGATCTGTTCCTTACTTCTATTTCCAATTAGTTTTCCCCTCCTTCTTATCACCTAACATAAAGGATACAAGTTTTATGCAAATCAGGCAAGAAAGAATAACTTTAGCAGCAAGCCTACACTCCTTGTCCTTTTACAGAAGCCTCCTTTTCAGTAAGAAAACAGCAAACCTATCTGATTCAAATAAATAGGAGTTTTGCATAAATCTTAGTACTGTAAATTTCACACTCTGCCCTCTGCCAAACACACGCGTCTTGGGTTAGTGGGGAAATAAAGTCTGTCTTCAGACATTTTATATTAATTTAGAATACATCCAGCAAAATGTACTTAAGAGGACTTAGACAATAGACAAAGGTTTTGTGCTTCTGTCCTAAAAACACAAACTGGAACAATAAAAGAAAATCAAAATTGTACTTCAAGATGAAATGTTTGCCTTTTCCTGTAAGGTTATCAAGGAAATTGTGACTGTATCTTATGATGGATTCACTAGTAGATATGACATACAACATTCAGGAAATTGGATTTCCTGAAAATCACAACAGATTTACAACAGATTCATTCCCTATTGTTTCAATCACCTTTCCTAGTACATAATCCAGTATCCCAATCTACTAAGTTTAATATGCAGTGAAAATTTCAACATTGATCAAAAAAATCTGAAAATCCACATTGGTCCTATGTTAAAGGGAAAAATCCTCAGATTTTGAAGTCATCTATCACAGCTGACTTCCCACTCAACAATAAGCACTGTTTAAAATAAAATTGCTTAGATCTGTAATAATGGCACATACACATATTCATTAAAAAACGAACCTTACACTGAAGACTACAAAAATCCAGTTAGTATTTAAGTCCTTACTGCACACTCTAAGCAATAATGCTGAAGGCACTGAGTCAAGACCACAAAGATATCAACACACAAATTAACAACTTCAGCACAAGAAAGTTATTTGGAAATATCAGAAGTTTTGTTTCCAGAACAGTTTCTTACCAGAAGACACAGCTACTGCCTCATCTTGGTCATGATTCTCATGCCACTGCATCGTTCGGTAGTAACTGAGCATGACTTCCCAGAGGGCTTTGCAGAGATCAGCAAGGCATGGAATGTAGCTGTCTGATGTAATATGCTACAGAAAACCAAAATAATATTGTGAAACTTAACAATTATGTTCATTTTTTGCAGAGGCAAAACAAACCATACAAAAACTTCCGTATTCATCCAGCTGAGGTGCTTGATGTATATCAGTTTCCTTTTTAAAAGTATTAGAGAGCTGATGAATGCCTGATTTTAGTCAACGAATCAAATGCTGTCTAAAAGTGTAAAGTTTGTTTGTTAGCACCTTTTTTTTTTTTCTTTTTTCACTTGGCCCATATATTAACCACCTCTTATATTTATGGAACAGCAAGGTAGATACAGAAGTAAAGCCATACAGTCTAACGGTATCACCATCAAAGAGGGATGCAGCCACCCCTGTGACATGCAGACACTGTGTCAATTCAATGATACAGACACTTGTACTTCAGTAGTACATAGAAGCCATCCTGGCTGATGCCCCATTGGACTGAATGCTGTATAAAGAAGCAGTATAAAAACAAATAAACAAACTTAGATGGCACCCGTCCTACCTCCCCAATCCATCCTGCTCCAAAGAGCCACTTGTGATTTAAGATATTCATTAGGTGAAAAGTATCAATTTTATCAGAGAGATAGATACACAGTAGAAATATCTAAGATGAGATTGTCAGGTAAAGGAATGAATTTGAGAAGGGATCTTGCTGGGTAAAGAAAAGACTAAAATAATGTATTGCTTATCTGAGTGGCAATGGTAAGTCACCCTTGTCTCACTTGCTGTGAAGAAGCACAGTCTCACAGCTTATAAAAAAGGGCAAAGTCCAGCTGCACAAATGGGATTTCAATTACATTATTATTTAAAGGTTCTCAGAGAAGTCTGGAAATCAGCACTTCAAACTAACACTGTTGCAGAAAACAGTTCATACTTTCCCATTGCTACTTCAGTGTCCACAAGCTTTCTGCAAGGCTAGTTAGTTTTACCATGTGGGTACTGCATGCTAACCCAAAAATGTATATCCAAGATGATATAAAAGCTTTGGCATTACAGTTACAACAAAACTCTTCGAAAATAGTAACAGCTTCTGTAACAGTGATGTCAACATAACCACCATAATAATCCACCATGGATTCTATAGAAAGCAAACCCTTAATCAAAGCAATCAATTCCCTCTGAACTGCACCCTCATCCACTGATATAACTGTGGCTTTCTAAACACTAAGTGTCCTTCCTGAGCAACAAACTGCAACAAAATGTTGATAACCTTGAATATTAGGTTTGATGGCAAATAAACATTAGACTGGACAGATTTCTTCACAAATGCAGATGCGTCACTTACACCCCTCCTATTTTTCAGCTTTCAGGTAAAAAAAAAAAAAAAAAAAAAATAAACTGCACGTCTTTATTTTCTATTTAATCATGTTCTCTTGCTTCCTAAGCTTAAATAATGTTCCTGGCAGTAGCACATACTGCCCAAGCCATATTCTCTAACACTCAGCTAATGGTTAAGGACTCAAAAACTGTTCCTCAGCATTAATAGATGCCACTAGCAAAAGTATCTGGAGGCCTCATATTAATCATTATGTCTTTTCAGTTTGCTTGGGTTTTTTTAAACGAATTATTATTCTGGTTCTGTTCCCTATCAAACCAGAGCTGCCTCAAGGATACAAATTAGGCATCCTGGACACACCAATAAAAAAAGAGAAAGTCAAGTTCTTGGTACATAAAAAAAGGAACAATTGAGAACACTTTTTTTTCCTAAAACACCCTTTAATTGGAGAGTTGATATACATTAGTGACTGCATTATTGAGACACTTTAATCTCAGATACTATAGACCTTTGCTAACAATGGAACAAAATAGGGTAATAAGTTTATCATTTAAACAGTAAGTTGTCCTGCCATTTCAACAGCTGTTTCAGCAACTTTCTCTGCCAACTCATCAGTCAATGTTACTCTTACTGTATTTCAGGGCTTTTAGTAGCTATAAAAGCTAAACTTTGATTGTGCAGATCACTATACTTGAAGACATATTTGCTTCCAGGTGGCCAGGAAGAAAGGATCACTTACTAAATACCAAGATAATTCCATTTAGACTAAGGAAATAGACCACTGAATTTCTTTGAACTTATGCTAGAATAAAGAAAATCAAAACTTGAAGATGAAGCAGCCAAACTCTCCCCTGCTCCAATAGTATTCAAAAGGAGAAGGGATGTAAAAGTTAGGCGTATCGCTAGGAAAAGAAATGCTCAACAAGGAAACAGGGACTCAAAGTGCACAGGCACATAACTTACATAAATGCCTAAGAACTACCGAAAACATTATTCTTTTAAAAAACCCGACATTATTATAAAATCCCGTATCTGACTTCCAGAAAGAAACAAACAAACAAAAATTAAAACAAAGAAAAAAAACTCACTGTAGTCCCCCACTACCCATGTAAAATGGAAATGAGCTAAATGAGTTCATTTAGAAAGATTTTTAGAAACACACAACAGGACATCTGTCCAAAAAGGAAAACTTTAATTTTATATGATTTCCATTGTTTAATTAGAGTAAGTACTCCATAACCACTTATACGTGAAGAGCATCCTGGCTTAACAGTGTAGACAGACTGAGGAGGGTTCTCACTGGAACTAGACACAGAGAAAGAAGGCCCCATATTTTAGTCTTAAACAATTTATTCCCTGACAGCTGAATGCAAGAGATGAAAATCTGTTGGTATTTTTTCTATGGGAAGTTAGAAATGGAATTGCTATGACAGTCCAGCTTATTCAGTGCTCTGATTTCACAAATGCACTGCAACAGGTAACAACTGACACTGAACAGCATGATTTGTAAGAGACCAAAATTTCCCATCTGCAGTCTGTCTCTAAATACCTAATTGTTACCAAGACAGTAATGAAAAAATAATTAAAAAATCGGTAAATTTCAAGGAAATTACAGCAGTATTCATAGTACATTATAGTCCCAAAGTTTGAGTAGCATCCTTTATACAGACTGCCATATTCCAGATATTGCAGGCTCATGTGACTAGAGAAGCATCTCATGAGGGTTTTGAAGAAGGAAAACCAAATAGAAATAATGAGGTAATAGTTTTGTAACCATGCAGTTAAAGCCACTCTCTTTCTGTGTATTATGAAATGCGGTATTTCCAGTGATCTGAAAGATCCTCCTGCACTGTAAAGGTGTGAGAGACTGAAAGAGTTAATGTCTCAAACATTGTGGTGGGGCAAGTTCTGCTTAAAGACAAACCCTGCACAGCAAGGAACCAAGGTGAAAAGCCCATCAGCTCAGACATCAGCAACAGGAGGGGGAGGGCGTGCTGGAGGGTGCGCAGCTCCCTGTTCTGATAAGCTGTTCTGATACAAAGATCAAACAGTGGCCGTGTCTGCAGGGAAGGAGAAGTTACTCCCCAAAAGACCCCCAAGCCCAAAGGCTCACAAACTGCTCATCAGCCTAATAAGTTTGAGTGCCTGCCCGAAGGAGGGGCAAGGATGATAAAAGGACAGAAACTGAAGCCCCGGGTGCGCAAGCCCACCAGGACTGGACGCCTCAGCTGACTGGACCCCTCGGCTGACTGAACCAACACTGGACCCAGGACCAGTGAAATCTTTCTCTCTTCCTTTCTCTCTCTCTGTCTTCTTCTCTCTTTCCTTTTCCCTTTCCACAATCCCTACACCTCATCTGTTTCAAGATATAAACCACTGACCAAGTCTGAGACTAAGAGTAGATCCCTAGACCCTTCTCTGAGGAGGAGTCTAGAAAGCAAGGGGGTCTGCTCTGAACCTCGTGACTCAACGGGAGGGACTTATTTATTTTAATTTTATTTTAATTTATTCCCTGAATTGATGTATATGGTTACCCTGGGTTACACGGTTTACAGTAGTTGTCTTATGCCAGTTCCTGTTGTGAGAAACCCTGCCACCTACAATCATGCCTCCCCAGTTCAGTTTGCTTCTGTCATGAATAAAATCTTTAACTGATCATTTGGTGTCATTTCACCTTAATTTAGACCGAGGGAATTTCGAATTTAACAGGACTCCCTGGTCTGTCCAGCCTGGGTCGTGACAAAAGGGTAAGATCAACAGCAGCACACAATCTCTATTTTAGAAGATGTCAGGAGGCACTCAGTAGTACTGTTTCTAAGTGTAAATAAATGGGCTTAGTGTTACAAACATCAGCAAAGAATGAGAAATAAACTGAAGGGCATACAGAAGTATAAAGCAAAAAAACTCAGAAGAAAAGTGCTTTAGAAACTAAGAAATGAAAACAAAACCACCTTCTGAAGACTTAAAGCAGAAATATGAAAGGGCTGCAGTCCAGAGAACAGAGATCAGGGTTTGCTGGTTTTCTTCCACTAGAACTCATCTCAGTGAAGTGCAAATACCACCTATCTGGAACCTTACTCATTCTGTTCATTAATACTTATGTCAATTACTCCCAATAAATTAATTTTTCATAATCCACTTTCACTCATATGAAGCTTTTTAGATTACATAAGCCTCTTAAGTCAAAGGGGCACCTCTTCAAAATGAAATGGTTTTCAATGCAGATGTGTTGTTTACTAGTTGAAGCTGCACAATCCCAGGAGATCTGAGAAGTGAAAGAGCAGAAAATGGATCAGAACATGAACTTCAATCTCTTTGTGACTGTACTTTGATTTAATAAATTGCAACTGATCGGGTGGGTCCTTGAGTTGATGAAGTATGATGAGGGCTTAGCCTGTGACTGAAACAAATGTCCTGAAGAATGTTCAAGATAGAAACATAATTTCAAATTTCAAATCAATGTTAGAACCACCTAAAATATCTCACACTCTCCCTTCCCACCACTGAAGTTTAAGAAAATTTCTCAGGGTGTAACAGTAAAATCACAAGAGAAAGAATTAAAGAGTAAACTAAAAATACTACTCAAAATACAGTAATTCATTCGAACAACATTTAAAAAAAATAAAACAAAACATACACATGCAAGAAACTGCACCTAAAATCTATACTAGAGGAAAATCCATGTTTATTACCAATCCATGATCTGCCTATCATCAGGCTTTTGCATCTCAGTATTACAGCTGTCCCTTGCCTGGATACCAAAAGTGCAATCCATCTGATACAAAGTTAGGAGTAATGGGAAGACTCCAATTGTTAGTATCTTTACAAGAATCCTTAGTGAAATGCAGTACTATAGAAATTGTGAATACTGCCTAAATTCACTGAAATAAAGTTCAAAGCTAATAGTGATTCCAGTAACTAGCATATTATACTGAAGACATGGGAGTTTTGAAATGTTGGTCTCCTGTTTGTTTCCTATGATTTACTTCTTTACATTTATTTAGATGGTGTGTATACGAACTCCAAAGTGCTAAGATTTAGTGCAATCAAAATCAGCATTAAGTTGTGAATAACTAATCTCTCAATTAGCCTATGAGTTGTATTAAGAAACTATAGTAGCTGCAGGTTTACTTTAACTACCGAGTCCCTACTTACATAAGGTACACTTACAACAGTGGAAAACTTCAGATTAAAAAATATAAGTATATGCAAGAATTACATACTGTACAGAGGTCTTTGTACTGTAACTTCTGAAACTTGGTGTCTGTGTTTCCTGCACACAGCTCCACATATCCAAGGACTACTTGAAACACAGTGTTGTGAATGGCTTGAGTGAAGTGCATATGTAACTGGTCCATTGCTGTCTAAAAGAAAAGGAATGAATGTGTCAAAGAGAAACGAGTTGAGGTCAGTGCTTTTCTTCCCACTGGAAACACCTCCAACTAAGATAAAAATATTTCCTTTGCAATTAATGAAACTAAAACAACAACTACAAAGTCTTCAATTCATCCGCTTGCCAAACTCAGTTCTTCCTTGAAGAATATAAAGTAGGATTAACTGTTACAGAAAGGCATGCACATCATATCGATAAATTTCTTACAAAAACCCTCTTTGCAGTAAAAAAAAAATTACATTTAACAAAGCTTACTTTTTCCAGAAAAACAAACTTCAGTACATGTAGTAAACACTAATGACTATATAACATGTTTTACTATAATCACGCCTGAGTTTGAGGTCAGGCTGTTTCCCTAGTTATCCTATTGATCCTTTGTTAATAGACTGGTACATAACATTAGTCCATTTCAGAAACTGAATCTTCTCATTGTTTCAAGATATGCTAATAATCAGTATATATGGTACATAAGAATTGAGAAAAAAAATTATTTGATTTGCCAGAATGAAGTTATCAGGTCTTGCAGATTTGAAAGTGTTCTGTTTTGCTACTTGCTATTTGACATTCTTTGCTACTGACAAGAGCTGAGAACTCAATCACCCCCATAAGAAATGAACAAGCAATTCTGCTTCAATCTTATCACAAATAACCAATCTTCTGCAGCTAGTCCTACCTTGAATTAGTCAAAGAAAACAGAATGACAAATGAAAACATGAAAAGTATTGAAGACACTGAAGGTTCCTGTCATTTTGTTTAACGAGAAGGGGTCAAAATGGGAGATATTTCAAACAAAAAGTCTGCCTTTCTCAACGTACCATGCACTAGACTTCAGAGCAGTGAATGCATTAGATCTACTTTTGTTCAGTAAATAAAGAATTTGCATACAATTGCACACAATGCACTAACAAAGGAAAAGTTTAATCAAGCTTCTCCCGATTTTAAGCTGCAGTCTTCAGGCAGTCCAATAATTCTGCACATTGTCAAAGTATGGGACGAGAAATCCGTTTCTATCTTATTGCAGAGCTACACTCTTACCACAGTCAAGCCATGGAAAAAAAACAACCCACTTTGCTAGAAAGATTCTAATTAGAAAGAAACAAAAACCAAGCAAAAATTTAAAAACAAACTCAAAAAACGCATTCTAATGTCTGCCACGCTTCTGAATACTGGGCAACAACATTAAAAAAACCCAAGCATAATAAAGAACGAATAGGGTTCTTGTCCTGTCTTCATCAGGGGACAGGCACTTTGACATGATCTTTAGCACCTAAAGCTTTTTGGAGGAATCTCTTCTCTAAACAAAACATTGCTACACTGGCACAACCATGTTTAGCCTCACTACGGTATGAAAATGGATCATGTCAGAGGCAGTACTGTTGTTGTTGTTATTATTATGACCAATAAAAACTTTTATGTACTGTAGAAGGGGATAAAGTCCCTGTAGTGCACATAAAACAATATGCTAGGGAAAACTGAGTTATTCCTGCCTCAGGCAAAGTTCAGCATATAAAGCTGGGTGAAGAAGAAGGAAGGGGAGGATGTTCGGAGTGATGGTGTTTGTCTTCCCAAGTCACCGTTACACACAATGGAGCCCTGCTTTCCTGGAGATGGCTGAACACCTGCCTGCCGATGGGAAGTAGTGAATGAATTCCTCGTTTTGCTTGTGCGCGCAGCTTTTGCTTTACCTATTAAACTGCCTTTATCTCAACCCACGAGTTTTCTCACTTTTACTCTGCCGATTCTCTTCCCCATCCCAACCAGGGGGAGTGAGTAAGCAGCTGCATGCTGCTTAGTTGCTGGCTAGAGTTAAACCATGACAATTAGGAAAATAAACTTCCATCACAGTACTCAAAGCTTCACACTGTTACACTACTGTTCTTTGTGACTTACTCAGAAGATGAGTACGAACCTGTGTTTTTCCAAGCAGCCTGTAAGCCTGCTGAACTTTTGTATAATGACTGATATCAAAGTTCTTACATATTTTGGAGAGCGCTACATCCAATTGTTCCTATATAAATGAAGGAAAAAAATGTTAAACGCTAAATAAAAACAGGCCAAGTAATACATTAATTAAACAACAACAAGTGAAGATGTTTATTTAAATAATCTGATAATTATGCTTGTAAAATAGCCAAGACTGTACATTAGCAGACTATTCTGAGGTGCTTAAATGTTACTTCTTGCAGTCTAAAGTACTTCAGTCTGAAGTTTCTGTCAGCCAAACAGTTCCACCATTTCCAAGAACAAGCACAGTAAAAAGTACACTACTTTGCTGAAATCAAATTCAAAGTGATATTTACTTTGAGAAGGTCTAGTACCCCAATATGGGAGAGCTGGGATTTCTAACTTTACTCTGACTCCTAAGAAAAACCCAGATCTGGGGAAAAAAAAAAGAAAATGCTCCACAGGTCTTTCAGCTCAAGCAATTCAATTATATACTTCTTAACCCTCTGACTGCCATCTATTAAATGGAACTAACACTATCTGACTGAAAAGTTCATTGTGAAGTCATTTATGAAGTATTATACCAGCAAAATGATCAGTACCATAGGAGAGGGGAAAAAAAAAACACACACACACACACACACACAATTATTAGTTCTGCCATCAGAGCTGTGTCTGAGCATACTGAATAGCTTTGCAGTAAATGAAGTTCATCTATTACATGCACTGAATGAAAAAAAAAACTAAAATAGGATCATATACTTAATGACTAACTAATAAAGCTTCCAAGAATTTGACTATGTAGCTTAATAACACAATTCTCACTTAGACACTGTAATATATTCAGAGATACACAGCTTAACTGTAGTTATTTTCAATCAACAATGCAAGTAAAGAAAACACGAATCAATAACATATGATAATATAGACAGCTAGCAGATATTTTCTCTCCTTGCTAGTCACTAAAGCCATTTCAATTTTTACTATTTAAGGATCTTGCAATGTAGTCTTGCTCTTGCAAAGAGAATCCACAGGAGATGGTTGTTTAGTCCCTATGTACTTTTACTTACTCCACTGGAAAATTTTCATTAAATACTTCATTAGCCACAAAATATTTATAGATTTTAATCCCAGAGATTTGGTGGGTGGGTTTTGTTGCTGTTGCGGGGGGGGGGGGGGGGGGGGGGGGGGGGCGGTATTTTGTTGATATTTTTAAGCAGATCAATATTTTCTTTAAGCACAAAAAAAGGAGACTAGGATACAATCAAAAACTGCATTTTTTTCCTAAGCAAAGTGGTAAAAGGAGAAGTAACCTAAAGATTCAGAACTTCTTTAAAAGTTTACTCAGCAATTTGAATTTCAGCCATATACTGATTTAAAAAAAAAATTATTTTCTTCTCTTATTTCACGCAGAACAGCTGTACAAAGAGAGAAACAGGGATATCAAGCTGCTCGTGAACAGAGCTCTTAAACACAAAGTACATTAATCTTTTCAGACACGTTTTTCAATGGTTCCTTCCACTATAGCCACCTTGCATTTTATTTGTAACTTAGTATAAAAGTAAGGTCAATGTTAAAACCTAAATTACAAGAAAAAAAAAAGAAAAAAAAAAAAGGAATGGGCATAAGCAGAGGCACTCAACTATTGAGAAGACTCATTATTGAAATATTAATTAGCAGAATATGATTCTATATTAATTAGAGCATGTATTTCACAGGAACACTCTGTGAACTCGAGGATGACTTACATTTCTCCCATATGCATAGATATAATTCCAGTAGAAAATAAGATAACTTTCACAGGAGTAAGATAAGATATTTCTATAAATTCACAAGTAATAAATAAAAATCTTGAATATGATTATTTAGCTAGCTGTGAATTGCTTTCACCAATGAACATGCCACATTTTACCAGATTTTAGTATGAGCAGAATTAGCTCTGCAAAGCTGTTACTGGAAGGAAGTAAAGATGCATGTCTCATTTTAAGGAACATCAATGTTTCCTCACAAGTAATAAGTGGAAAGTAAATGAAAGCAATAGGAATGCAAACTGAGTGATCTTAAAAAAACAAACAAACAAACAAAGACGAGTTTAATGACTGGCCTATGCAAGAGTGAACCAGCCATGCTCTGAATAGAGCATATATCAGTGAAAAAGAACCAAAAAAAAGCTTTGCAAGAAAGCGAAAGTACAAAGGCATAAATGAAGGAAATTTAACAAAGTTCTAATTGTACAGGGAATTGCATAACGAGGTACGATCCTACAGGCACTAAAGAGCACATGAACAGATGCGTAGAGCACTGCTGGGCTAGCTAATTCAGTTTACTGCTATGCATTACATGTACAGGCATTACATGCACTATACATACATTATACATATCTACATTACTTGACTTCTTACAAAAACTTGCCAAATTCCAGCTCAAAATTACCTAGTAAAGGAGTTAAAAGAACTCCTATTGTTCATGAACTTTTTTTTGCCACCAATTTCCAGCAAGACACTTACCATTTTATATTAATTTGCTTTTGCAATACTATCCACCAATTTAAACTGACCTTAGTCACATCTTTGCCAGCTATTCAAGTCTTACTTCCTATGGCCTAGCACTGGCCCTATCCAGCAGTTTCCAGTTTGCTGACCTCTAAAATTTACACTGAAACTGTGATCTTTTGTGTAGTTTATCCAAACCTATTGGCGTGCTGCTAATTTACTTTTCACAACTATTTAGGAATCATCTTAAGAATTCACAGCAGTTCATGGACTGAAAACCACCATATATCTTCATACAGGGAGCATACCTTTGCTCCAGTACTTCAAATCTTATGTGCCTATTTTATTTGACTGCTTTACCACTTAAAGTGGGCACAATTAGTGAGCTGGGCTCATAAATTTGATAACATACTATAGAGCATTTAGGCTGATTGCAGCACAAAAGTCTACATGAATAGCAATGACTATAGCATTCCAAAGACAGTATTTGAAAGAAATGTGGATGTTCTGTAATTGCTAATAACATTGTATTAGAAAGCTGTAGTACCTAGAGGTTAAATACTAACATGTACTAAATAACAATATATTAATTCTTACCTCTATTTGTTCCAAGGTGTCTTGCAGTTTTGAATTCAACTCGCTATTAATGAAAGAAAAATGTTTAAAATAAAACTACTGTTCATATTAACATTTCACACCAAGTTTCTCATTTCCAAAAAACAGATTTGCCTGCTACTGAGCCACAATATAGTAATTTATCATAAATCATTAACCTGCTGTTACTGTGTCAGACTAGCATCACCACACTACTGTTATTACTGAAAGGCACTTACTGCAGGCATTTGCAGTATTCCTAACACTTCAAATTAAAATATCTGTTGCAGCAGCACAGTATCCTAGGTTTATAATGCAACAGTGTTAAGAGAGCCCAGACAAGACCCCATCCTGCTAGGATTTAGCCAAGCATTCAAAGACATTCCTGACCCCCAAGGAACTCATGCTCCAAATGTTTTGATTTGGCACTGTGGTCTATAGCAGAACATACCCAGAAAGGTCAGGGCTGTCAAGTCTTTGCAAACTATGGTACAGTAACTTCTATTTGTTGCTCAGGAACCCCTTACATAAACACTATAGCAAAAAAAGAACTTAAGCTTACACAACTCTCACAAAATCTTTTTAAGACCATCATTTCACTTCTCTGAGCTATATTTGGTATAGAAAGATTAACAAAAATAGCTACCATAAGAGAAACTATTTAGGACAAAGAAAGGCACAAGTGCTCCTTTCCAACAATCAGCTTTAAGAATTTCAGAACACCAGCAAGAAAAATAAGACACAAAATATGACCACTATCTTTTTGTTGGAAGGGTTGAAACAACCAAGAAATAAGCAGGATATTCTCTTCAAGCATGGAAAGCAGTTTTCATGGGATAATCACCATAACTGATTTTAGACAACTTCCTCCTGTGCTCTGAATCTTTTCCTAAGGGAAAAGATCATGTTAACTATCAAAAGATAGATTCTAGCTTCCCTACCCAGTTCTCTCCACTTAAATGATAGGCCCCTCACCCCTCTTTCTTTGGTTCTGTTAGATAACCTGTATACAACACCCTCCAAAGAAAGGTTTAAATCGAAAAAACTGCATTAGAAAGAGCTGGCATTAAACACTAAATAGAGCAGCCACTATTTCTTTGTTGTTCCTCCACATGCAATAAGCCTTCAAACAGAAAAGCCTCCATAACAATTTCATGTTACTACATCTCCTGCTGGAGTTTATGAGCATTTCCTGTTAATCCAGTTCTTTTAGCTAGCAAGAAGACATTAGAACAAGACTAAAAACCTTGCTCTGTGCACAGAATCACTCCTTCTTTCCATCTTTAGAACTAGGTACAGCATAGGCCATCATCCCCTGTGTATAAACACATAGTTGGCTTACATGTTGAAATTAACTGGTCTAAAATATAGAAGCTGCTGACATGAGCAAAAAATGATGCAACGCAAAGGTAGTCTCTGCACAGACTGAACAAATTAAGCAAATGTACTGCTTTAAGTTCTATGAAAATTCACAAAGCCCCTAATGGTAGCAGGCAACATATAAACACAAGACTATCATTCCTTTCAAACAAATGTCATGAACATGCTGCTGCTAATCTACCATTTCTTTACCTTTTCTAATTAAATTAAAAATACACATGGATTTTTCACCTCAGCCAGGCAACTTGCTCACATGAAGAACTTGCAATGTAGGGTTGAAAAACTTCCTGGGTTGTAGAAACCATTTCTTGATTATTGCAGGCGATCACATTTGACTAATTTCACCTGTACACCAGCATAGATCCTCATGAAAACTAGTTCCTTGTTTCCACTATTCTTAATGCCAGGCAAGCCTCAGCTTGCAATCACCTGGTGACACAGGAGGCTTGGGCAGCTCTGGGACCTGAGCCCTCATGTCACAATTCCCAGCAAATACCCCAGGATCTGGGCCATTCCAGAACAGTGTACGTTTCTTTTCTTCTGGAAGAGCAGGATGGGGACAAACTAAAAAGACCTTGTTCCACAGGAAACACAACCAAGGTAAAACTGCCACATGTTTCTTACCCCTACCATTTAGTGCAACTCCTGTGACAGCATTGTCTTCCCCTTCAAGCGAGGGCTCAAGCACCAGTTTTAAATACACACATTCATAGTTTATTTCTTCAACCAAGCTATGATATATGGATGTGTTTGCAAGAATACAGCCTACATTTATGCTGACTAATTCAGGAAAAGAAGGTGCAATCACAAAATTTCATAAGAAAAGTAACTTTGATCAAGTATTGAAGTGAAAATGTAGAAACGCAGTGTCCAGCTAAATCTGTATGTATTTTCTAAGCCTGAATTATAAAGCTAGTGCTTGGACATAATGGCTACATGACTATTATGAAAGCCCATTTACCATAATTGAGAATTTAATTCAAGGCATTCATTTCATTAATAAAAAACATATTAGGAGTCTTTTTTTTGCATCCCCATCCATACAAATCTAAGTTAGAGCATTTTTAGAAGGCACATTACTGCAATATAACAGAAGTAACATTTCAACCCAAATGCAATAGACAGAGTCATCCCATTATCTGACACTACATTTTCCCTCAGGTTTTTCAAGAGAGTGTACTCACATCAGAACTGATCAACAAGCAGAAGGCGAAAGACTTTGATTTCTATTTTTAAACAAAAATGAATCACATAATGCAAGCATTCCCTAGGAAGAAGACAATGGTGAACAAAAATAATAGACACCCATCCTATTATTTCAAAGGAGGATGAGCAGCCACTCTTAAAACCAAAGAAGTCTTAGCAGAGAAGCTGACGTGCTTGCCTCTTCAGATTATGTATACACCAAAAAAAAAAAAAATTGTATGCTTCATAGAAAGGTTTAAATCCCCTGCTGTTTAAGAGCTACACCTAATTCCTACCACCATCTAGCAAGAAAAATGTGAAGAATGATTGTACAAAGGAAGGCACTGATTTTGTCACGTGGACAGTGGACAATCAAAGGGATACTATGAAAATTTCATGGTAAGATAGAGAGGTGATGCCTCACATAAGAACACTGTAAGTGCTAGTATGTGTCTGTTTTCCTGACTAGATGTTTTTTCTGCAGTCCTTAACAGAAATACAAAAGACCTATTTATTCATTCAGCCCAATCCCCTGCTAGTGAGACATTATTCCATACAATACATATTCTCTCAGACTTCAGCAAGTAAAACTGTGCACAGAGACTGAAATGTTTGCACTAGGGCTGGGATTTGCAGCTAAAATGTCCTTCTGCTCTCACAATGCAAACAAACAAGCTCAAAAAACTCTCTCAGAATAAAGAAGCTGTGCTGATTTTTTCTGTCATCATCCTTTCTTTCAAGAATCTGTCTTCTTGGATGGAAGGATATCTTTTTGAGTGCAACAACAAAGTAAATCCTCACAGCTATTTGTCACATATCTTGTCAGTATGCTATCAGATTTAAAACAGTATGACTTTTGCAGTTAAATATTCCAAATGGCAAAAACATGAACTGTTAGTTTAAGTTCCAAATTTTGCTATACTGGACATAGCGTAGTGGAGATGAACTTTGAAGCTGCAATAAAAGCTTGAAGTGATTCAACATTAAACAGAAACTTTCATATCATTTACACAAAAGAGAATTTACGTCAAAGAAACTGTGTAATTTAACCTAAACCTTGAAAGAGCAAGGTTTTCCAGATGAGCACTGTAAGACTCTAAGAAATCAAGCTGCCTTTTCAAGCTGAATAAATGTTGCCGATTTCTCCAGAAGAAAAAAATGCAGGAGATAAGATTAATGTTTGGAGCCACAGAGCATCTGAAAGAGCAATAAATACTAAGGAGAGCGTGCTGAACAGTATAGATGGGACACAGGTATGGAAGACTGCAAGACCCATCTCTACAGAAGGTAGAGTCAAGCACAGCAAAAGTTGTTCCAGAGTCATCTTGCTTCTAAACAACTGAATTGTCCAGGACTGAGGGAAATCACAGTCATTTTTCCTCATTCAAATAAATATAGTTTTCATTTACTACTACATAAGGAAAGGATTCAAAATTTTAATATATGTAGGCGAATGTTGGCTGTACAGTCAATTTATATACACACACAAGTTTTACGGAACTAAAAAGAAAGCAAAAAAGCAGCCCTGAAATGTGACTTCAAAATAGAGAGGGGCTTATTTCCAGGTACAACTTCTAACTTCACACATTTTTTGGTGCATCTTCAGATCCTGAAACAACTATACCTCAAAAGCAGATCCTAAACTGAAATTGAGGATTATAGGTAATTACTCTGAAGTTGCAACAAAGCATACATTTAGAGGACAGCGGGAGGCAAAGCATGTGTTTTCATAGATTTTGGCCCTTCTAAGTCAGAGACCATTCTGACAGGAGATCAAACAATGTCAGAATTTTACGCACAAATTTAAAAGTCTAATTAAAAATAACAGAAAATCTAATGATCTTAGTGGATGAAACACCAAAATTCACTTCGTTTTACTCCTTTATTGTCATATCTATTATGACTTTGAACTTAATGTTTACCCAATTCTTTTTTTTTTTTCCTTTCTAAAAAGCAATGGAAACATCAAGTGTTTCTAAGCTAGGAAATGCAGATATTCGAATTAGTTCCACTTCTGAAAGCAATTTCTCCATGACAGCATGAAGCTCTGCACTTGCTAATTTCATTACCAAGAAATCAGGGTAAGTTATCCTCCACAAGCTGTCTTGCTGTAGGTAAATTAATTCCAGAATATAAACTTGCTTATTAAAATATTAGCTCAGGTATCTCTAGGCTGCAGGTTGTAGCACAGTTATAATTCAGTCTTAGTTGAAACTTTACCTGCCAACATATTACAACAGTTGCAAAACAATGACATAGTTCAAACATAGATTATATAGGGAGGGGGAAACTACTGAGCATGCTTATGCTTTTATAAATGCCTCAATTTCTAAGCAGAAAATTAAATTTCAATCAAAGCTGCTTTAGAGAATGAGAATTAATGATCACTGTTTTATACCATTTACAAGTAAAATCATACAGAAGCTGAAATCTGCACAATGTCACCCTACCTTATACAACTGTAGTGTTTGAAAGTGCTAGCAGCTTTCTGGCATTCCAAGCACAGCTGAATAGCTCCTGGATAGTCCTCTTCCTTAGGATAAAATACAATGGAAAGCTAATTTGGCTTTTGAAGCAATCACTGCAACACCCAGTTTTTGCTTGCATGCTTACATATAAACATTAAGAACAAAATATTTTGCCTCTTACATCTATACAGTAAAGGAAATGAGTGAGGGTCTATTGCAGAACTTAATGTGCAAGCAGTTTAGAATTAGAAACAGACAACATTAGCAACATCTGAAAACACTATGTATTACATTACCTTATGCAAATGACTTGGGTTTTTTCCTTATGAATTCATATAAAACATGTCAGAAAGTTTTTATTACAAAACAACTAATATCTTCCCAGTTAACTTTCAAATCTCTGTTAATACAGTATGATCTATTCATGAGCAAGGAAAGAGGTAAGTTCAGGTACTGGCAGGCTGTTACCATAGTTTACAAAACCTAAAAAGAGACAAGGGAGACACTCCAACATTATGCCCAAATAAACACTATTTAATGTGACACATTCTATAGCTAATTAGAAATTTAAATTAAAGACAACTGGCTCATACAAAGCCCCAGGACAATAAGAACATACTTTAGGAAAAAAATATGGAAATATTGTCCTAATTTATAGGAAGAATATCAAATAGGTAGACAGATCCATCAGGAAGTATATGAAGATGCCAGGACAAAACGAAAACAAAAACATACACACAAAAATGTAAAACCCCAGGATCTTGCCAACAGAACATGGGCAGTGCCTTGGGTATAACTACTATTTTTTTATTCTATTAGATATGTGGCCAGAAAGGCTCTTGGAGGAAGGAAAACCCTCTTTAATAGCTAAGAGCTTCCCTTTTCTGTCCTAATTACATCCGTTACGTTACGTGCTTCAGAGAGCTCAAATGCAAACCTATTAGTGGAATTTCAAAGTCATTGATTGAAGAGTAAAAACGCAAGGGCAATTTATATTCGGCTATTATCATAAAGGAGTTTCTGAAATGAAATTGGTTTTAACAGCAGCATTCTAATGCAGATCAAGTTTAGCTAAAAAACCAAAAACCCCCACATACATTACCCGTTAGATGAAAACAGAACAGTACATTGGTCTATAATGATTGCTGCATTTACAGCTCTTTGCATCTTTCTCCATTGGAAACCTGGTACTTGCTCCATTAAGTCTAACAGAGCTCAAATCATAAAGCCTGCTTGCATAACATACATTACTAATATATTCCACATGCAGCTCACCCCTGTAAGTTATTATAGCTTCATGTCTGGTCTTTTTTTAATTGGGAACCCTATCTAAATATTGCTCTGTGAATGGCCACTAATAGCTCTCACGCATATTCCAAGCTACTAACTTCTTCTTGGAGTAAAGACAATAAATTGGCCAATAACTGGGATACCTTATTGGGAGCAGACATTGAGTGCAGCTCTAAAACTGCACTTAGCCAGGAAGGGCAGTTCTGGCCCTTAACATTTAGAAATCACTGGCAAATTATGATAATCAGACATTAGGGTCTGTGTGTGAACACAACACCCACACCTCTGTCTCAAGACAACTCCTACCAGTAGACAGTGAAGAGCTGATTTCCGGTGCAAAAAAAATACAGCACAAAACTTAAAAGCTAATCATTTGTCCTGGTTTCAGCTGGGACAGAATTAATTTTCTTTCTAGGAACTGGTACAGTGCTATGGTTTGGATTTAGTATGAGAAGAATGTTGATAACACACTGATGTTTTCAGTTGTTGCTAAGTAGTGTTTATACCAAGTCAAGGATTTTTCAGCTTCTCATGTCCTGCCAGCAAGAAGGCTGGAGGGGCACAAGAAGTTGGGAGGGGACACAGCCAGGGCAGCTGACCCAAAGTGGCCAAAGGGATATTCCATACCATGTGATGTCATGACTAGTATATAAACTGGGGGGAGTTGCCTGGGGTGGTGGGGCAGACCGCTGCTCAGGAACTAACTGGGCAACAGTCGGCAAGTGGTGAGCAATTGCATTGTGCATCACTTGTTTTGTATATTGATATAGAGAATGAACTGCTTATTGCTTAATAATTGTCTCTCTGTAACTTTACATAACAAGGACTGGTGTTTGTCAAGGATTAAGCCTGTCAGAGACTGGTACTTGGGAATGATGAGCAAGAAGGAACCATGAGTGATCACAAAACTTAATTAAATGTTTGATGAATTTACGATCTTGTTAAGAAGGCACAAGTAGAGGCCTTACTTGAATAGATAGGGCCAGAAAAGATAAGAACTCCTGCCTTTGTTCCTGTCCTTGTAGATAATTTAGCTTAGCACTAACAAGCACTGATGTATCAAAACATGTAAAGGACCATACTGCGCAGAATCACCTGAGGAGGGTCAAATAGCGGACAAGTGAGGAAGACTATGGAAGACCACCAGAGGACTCCTGAAGACCACCAGAGATCTTCAATGCGCCTGCGTAAAGGACATTTGCATATGCTAATAGTTTCCCAGAAAACTAATGAATATGTATAACATTTCTCAGAAATGTAGTGAATATGTATGTAGAACCTGTACTTAACCTACACAATTAGACCCGATGGTATGCACGATAGGTGGAACGATCCCCCGTGCATCCAGCGCTGCCAATAAAGAATACCTACTCAATAGTTAATCAAACTATTGTGTTAGTTTCTTTGAATCAATATTCCAATTCTGTTGTTGTTGTTATTATTATTTTCTTCTTTCTGTCCCATTAAACTGCCTTTATCTCAACCCACAAGTTTTACTTTTTTTTCCCCAATTCTCTCCCCCATCCCACTGGGGGGGGGGGGGGGAAGTGAGCGAGCAGCTGCGTCGTGCCTTGTTGCTGGCTGGGGTTAAACCACAACATCATTGTATAGGGCTTACTGAGCTGAAGGCAATGTGTATGCAGCCCGTAAATGAATACATTCTTGCTTGGTAAAGAATGTGTGCTGAGACAAGGTGTATTACTCAAGATGGAATTAAACTCAGAGAATCTTAAGAGCTACAATTATTAAAACTCAATTTCCAAATTTAGTAACTAGGGATTATGTCGTGGTTTCAGCCCAGCCGGTAACAAAGGACCACGCAGCCGCTCGCTCACTCCTCCCGCCCCCCTCCGGTGGGATAGGGAGGAGACGGAGGAGAGGAAAAAAAACCAACAAAAAAACGGAACCTCGAGGGTTGAGATAAGGGCAGTTTACTGGGACAACACAAAAAAAAAAAGGTTACAACAACGGTACTAATGAAAGAATATACAAAAAGAGTGATGCACAGTGCAACTGCTCACCACCGGGAACCCGACGCTCCGCCACTTCCCCCACCGAGAGTCCAGAGCACCCCCGGCCCGCTCCCCATTTATATACTGGGCATGATGTCCCACGGTATGGAATAGCTCCTTGGCTAATTCAGGTCAGCTGCCCCGGCTATGCCCCCCCACCTCCCAGGTTCCTGTAAAAATTAACTCTATCCCAGCTGAACCCATGACAGATTATCATAAAGACATTCCATCCAGTATTAGCTGTAAATATTTGGCAAACTATCAAGTCAAAATTGTTACATGATTAAAACATAGTTGTCAATAAAATCCTGAAGCTGTCTTTCATACAATTAATCACCTTAAGACAAGATCTTATTTTTGCTCCGTGCAGTATCTACTGCATTATTAGGCAGTATATATATTGTATCAGTAGCATTTTCAGTGTCATGGCCTGCACGCTGCAATGTTTTCTACAGCTGACTATTAAAAAAACAACCCACTGAATAAGGACAGAAGCTACTGCATTTACAAATAAAATACTAAGTGGGAAGCCCATATATAAATTTGTACAGTAATATACCAGTAGAAGTACTTTATCCAGACCCAGCATATCAACAGTCAGCTAAATCTCACCTTCTTTTTTCTTCCAAATATCAAGCTAAGGCCAGAGAAGAAGTATAAGTTGAGGGTAGGGAGGGGAGTGAAGACTCCACAGCACTCTTACGGAACTAACTCAAGCCTTGGTGCCCAGATCTAAAGGCAGGAGTAAGTCTTTGACAGAAAATACTCCCTCCCCAGTACAGGGGCTATCTAATTTGATATGAAGTGTTTCTCACAACATTTGAAAAAAGAATAAAAATATAATTTCATCACACACACATACCCATAGCCTGTTTGCAAGAGGAAGGAAAGAAGGGACAAAACTAAGATGACTGACAAAAGTAGACTTCGAATAGCTTCAGATTATAATAGTCTGGCTGGGACTTACCTCCAACATCTCACTCAAACGCACATCAGTTCTTTGCTAAAAAAAATAAAAAAACCACAGTGATAACTACACAGAAATGAAGAAAAATATTTTGCCACTGAACAAAAACAACTGTACATACCAGTGTTTTTATTGTTCTCAGAGACTTTAGCAGTCCAATAAGCAACTGTCGTTTCCTTTGATTTGCAAGAAGCCCCAAACTAGTTTGTGTAAAGCCTTCCTTTGCTATATTCAGGTGTCTGCAAAAGTTAAAAATGAACATAATCTTTGATGATATGTAAAATAAAACTTATTTCTAATTCTAACATGTCCCTCAAAATACATGCTAGAAAATAAGACTGTCAGCACTGTTAGGGAAATCCAGAAATTAAGATGATACCAACAGACTACTAAGAAGGTAGGTTTTCCCTTCTCCAGAACTTGTTTGTGGATCAATAGTGTACCTCAAAAGGTTCCTGTTTTAAAGAGAACTCCCAATTGAAGCGAGAGCTGCAAGAGAGAAAGCTGCTGGTATTTGTTTCAGTATCTTTAACTACTATTGCTAATTCCTTTCAGCACATAAATAGGAAATATCATCAGCAAGCAAACTTCCTGGGTTTACAGATTTCTTCCTAAATATTTCCCCCCCCTTTCAATCTCTGCCATTATTTAAGCAAGATACCTTCTTCCATTCGTGCAAATAACAGCTGCTAACTGAAGGCCAGTCTGCAATGATGTAACACGTTCAAGTTCCTACAGAGGGACAACAGGTTAAATAAATATACAAGTTAAAATCATGCTACACACCAGTGAAGACTAGTGATTAGTAGCTTTCTCCTCAGATGTTATTATGACTTTGTAGACTTACTTTATATATTATTTGTTTCATCATTTTATATATGCTAAGCGCTTGAATGTAACATTAATATAGAACTATCCTTTAAAATACAAATTTATTTTGAAGAAAGATACTTGAAATCCATTTTCATTGCAGTGGGACCCTCTACATTTATATACTGTACATTTAGCCTAGGAATCTCTATACCATTAATGCACCACAGCAGAATGATCAATTCTTCAGGGACACAAGCACAGGGTTTAATTTGCATTAATATGACAGAGAGCAGCAAAACAAAGAAACAAAAAAAAAAAGTTTCACATGACATTTTCTTGTTTAGAAGCACTTGTGTTCTACAATTTAATAGATGTCACTTCATAATGAACGTTAATTGTATCCTGTTGAATTTCAGCTGAAAACTCTTCAGCACAGGTGACCTGAATTTAGCTTGATTTTTACTTTGTGAAGTACGTAGCACAATCTGAACTCCTTTAAAAAAATAAAATTTTTAATATACCTATTAGGATTTATTCTGTTAAGAACAGCACTGCAGAAAAGTGAATGCTGTCCCCACGCTACAGAAAAAAAAAACCACAACTTTTTTTTTTAAATAGTACTCATAATTTCAAAATGTATCAAGTGCTTTCCATGGGGAAAAGGGAGATCTTCACTTTGAAAACTAAGGTAATTCTAGAGATATGACAAGCAAAAACAAGTTTAAAGTTTAATTCAGTTTAAGATTGGCTCCTGGTCAGTCTCCAAAGATACAAGTAATTCTAACAAATCACTGAGCTGCACCTTTCACCAAAAACAGTTCCTCCTTTACATTACCAACATTGCTTTTGGAAAAACAACAGCTTAGTTGCTGATAAGCGTAATATCTTAAGAAACCAAATTCAAAGATTACTTTCTTCAGTACCTACTTCTCACTAAAAACATATCTTGCAAATGTCAGAGCTATTCAAAAGGCCATTGTTCCCTTTTTCATGAGGAAATGCATAAAATAAGGAGCGACTCCATTCCAGTCTTGCCTCTTGCAAAGAATCTGTAAAATCTCTCCTTTGAACGTGGATGGAGAGGCATGGGGAGAGAGTGCAGCCTAATGGTCCTCAGAGAGGGAGTCTTCTGCCCAGCATTTAGGGCTGAACACATTTTTTCTCTTCTCAAAGACAATCTTCCACCCATTGGTTGTTCCTAAAGCATGCCTTTCCTTCTAAGGAGAAGGGAAAACTATAAATCCCTTGCCTTGTGTCTGTGCCATGCCTCTCTCAGCCCATAGTAGTGCCTGTTAGACCAGTACTTCATACTAGGAATGGGGTGCAAACCATGATTTCCCCACACTTTTCCTTTGCACAGTGTCCAGGAGACAAAGAGTCAACTCCATTTTTGCTTCTTCTAATGACCTGTTACCATCACTGGACACTGAACTGGAGCTGCCATTACCAAAGTACCCACAGAACATCAGGAGATTCATTTCATGAGTCAGTGGGAAAGTGAGTCCTATGATGCCCACCAGAAGTCTCTGGTAAGTAAGTCTACTGACAAGAATAACTCTGTGCAAGCCTGTGCCCTTAAGTAACACTAAAGTATTATTGACTTAATCAGGCAAATATACATTTGAGAAACGTTTTTAAAAGATTCTTACTGGCATGATGGATTTTTAACTGTCCCTTTGGAACATCTGAAAGAACGTCTTGGTATAAAACATGTGCACCTCACCAAGATGTTGCTGCGATAAGAATATTAACATTACACAGCAAAACACAAGCAGCACATTCTCCACAGTACTATTATGCATTGAGAGGTGGTTTCCAAAGTGAAGCTGCTGGATTCAGAAAAAGCAGCACTCAATCAACAACATCAATTCCAAACATGCACAACAGCAAAACTATACCAGAAGGATTTGATACCATACAATTACCCTTTCCGCCCCCCTTTACACTATCTTATGAGGACTCAACCACTGTAGCACTTACCCAGCCTCCTTCTGCAATAGCCTCCCACCTGAGCCCTCTAACTAAAACTGAAATAATATTACCCTTACAGCTATTGCAGGAGATGATGCAACCAATGCTCACACACAACCCCCCTGCCCATTTTTCTTCAAACAGCAGCACTCCTCCTTCTACCCAGCAAATTGGCAGAGCACAGATGGGACACTCACAAGATCACTAAGGCTAGATGTGCAGGCCATGAGCACAAGCGAGCAGAAGAGGAAGTTGTGCCCTCTGGATGAAAGTGGAAGGTAATTCCAGCTCCATGTTACCTACTGTGGGTTAACACCCAGGAGGTTCAAGCCCTAGCCTGCAGCAACAGTGTATACCAGTTGAGAAGCAGGAGGCAAGGAAGAGAGGGACCTAAAAGGAAGAATGTTAACCACTGGTATGACAATGCTTTTGCAAGGTGCTGTACACACACAGAATTATCCAACACAGGATAACTCTCAGACTACTTTGATAACAATCCCAAGTTTTCACTTTGCAGAATTCTCACTGTCATTTCCTGGAAAGGTCAGATAAAATCAGGCAGAGCTGACCGAATGTATCGGGGCATTATTAAAAATAAATGGGTAGAAAAAAACCCACCTTCTCTTTAGAGAATCATTATGACAGCTGTTCCAATTATGTTTTGGGAGCAATGAGAAAAGCTGTGCCAATATTCTACTGCAAGCAGCTAAAGTAGTTTTGCTTTGTTTTGTTCTCAGAGATCTTTGACATGTTGAGGTTCTACTTCCAGCTCAGTCTTCTCTTAGATGCTTTCTTGTCACAACTGCCTGAGATTAGTGGCAGGTCTCTGGTTAAGTGCTCTTTCAAAAGGTCATTGCTGTTTTCTCTTATGGAAAAAGATCTGAAACTATTCCTAACACAGGCACTAAAGAAACTCCTGTTCAAGTCCATTACAGGTACTAGTCAAACCTGTGAATTTATATTTTCAGAAAGCCTTCTTAAAATGGTCATATGCCAAAGCCTTTATCATCCTAAGGGCCTACAGCTCAATACACCCTTCATTCTTTACAGATAACAGGTTTAGCATACATAGACAGCTAGTTCCAACCAGGCACTAGCATCTCTACTAACAAATTACTACGTTTAATCCCCAATGAAACAAGCGCAGCATTATAACAGCACAAAATGGAGTCATTTACTCTTAAAAAGTGACTGTTAGTTGTCTTACCTGAACATATGCAGGCTGTTTTTCAAGAATCAAGTCTGCAACTTTCTTAGATACCTTAAAAAGAAGAATATTACATGGGATACATAGCAATCTCAATTAAGTAGGCCATCCCTATGCTAAAGTTCTACAAGAAGTTTGTGATACTGTATCATTTAGTTCTGTAGTTTTCCAATTTATTAATAAATATGCCACAACAAGGTAAAAAATCCTAAAAATGACAGTCAGCTTTCCTTAGGAGCAAGAAAAGAAAAATGTTTACAGTTCCATCTAGGAATTAGTGGGCATTTTTAAGTTAATCCCTTACCTCTCTGCTTGTTAAGGAACATGCTAGAATAGAAAATAGAAATAATATGGGACACTGCAAGTGTTTACTTTCTGCTTATGCTACTGCTAGAGTACAAATTTAAGTTAACCATCTACTGTGGAGATCTAAGAAAGCCATAATGACACCTACCTTTCAGACTGATATTGTGTTAAATAAAATCCATGTCAAAATGAATATTCACCCTGTGCGCATTATACCCTTTCTTTAGCACACAGAACATGCATATTTTAAAATTTTCTCCATTGTTCTGAATGAAAAGTGGTGGAATGCTACTGAGAGCTGCTGTCTCTACTGAATTTAAAAATGGGATTGCTTCCTTATCAGTCTCTTGTGCACACACAAGCTTTAAAAAAAAAATCCAACACTAACAGTCATATAAATGCAAGCTTGACACTAGTGTGTTTTGTTTCATTTTTCAGCAGGGACTATAAATATTTAAGAAGAAACAGTTTCAAACATGACAACGAAATTATTGGTATTGCTCTATATTCTTGGGGAACAATACTCCCAGAAATGAGAATAAAATAAAACTGGCTATGACGGTCAGCCAACCCACAATACGCTACTGGGGAAGAGAGATGAGGAGATTTTTATGTATCTGACTGCTTAGTCAAACATAGCATGAAGTTGGGATCTTCAGCCAGCATTTCTGTAACAAACTTACAGTGGCTCCACCAGGTCAGTTCCCATCCTCTGGAAAAGCACCTGCACACAAATGGTCTTCAAAGTACCCTGATATCATCAGCTGGCAATCTGGACAAGGGGCATACAACTAGCTATGCTTTCCTCCTTCCATATTAAAAAATGGCCCAAAATCACAAAACAATTTTAAAACCTCTTAGTTGTTCTATAAATAATAAAGCTTTCTTCTGCAGGACAGCAAAAGAACCACTCCAGAGCAGAGTGGGGGCAGGAAAGGATGTTATCAGGCCAAATGCTACACAAGCCTACATGACCTTGGGGCTCTAAAGAAGCTTTGTGCACTGCACAGTCTGTATGCTGTGAAATTTTTACCTCCCTTTTCCAACCTGTTCTTCCCACTAGCGCTGTACCTGTAGAAGATTTAGGACAGGGATATACCTGCTAGTCACACATTGCACTAGTACAAGTCTAAAAGTTTGATTCTTCACTGTTAAAGGGATTCATCAAGCAGTACACGGGAATAAAAGACGCATTTCATTTTCAGTTTTTACACTTGTGCTGGTTTTGGCTGGGATAGAGTTAATTTTCTCCATAGTAGCTAGCATGGGGCTATGTTTTGGATTTGTGCTGAAAACGGTGTGGATAATACAAAGATGTTTTCATTACTGCTGAGCAGTGCTTACGCGGAGTCAAGGCCTTTTCTGCTCCTCACCCCACCCCACCAGCGAGTGGGCTGGGGGTGCACAAGAAGTTGGGAGGGGACACAGCCGGGACAGCTGACCCCAACTGACCCAAGGGGTATTCCAGACCATACGACATCATGCTCAGCTTATAAAGCTGGGGGAAGAAGGAGGAAGGGGAGGATGTTCAGAGTGATGGCCTTTCTCTTCCCAAGTAACTGTTATGCGTGATGGAGCCCTGCTTTCCTGGAGATGGCTGAGCGGGCCGATGGGAAGTAGTGAATGAATTCCTTGTTTTGCTTTGCTTGCGTGTGCGGCTTGTGCTTTACCTATTAAACTGTCTTTATCTCAACCCATGAGTTTCCTCACTTTTACTCTTCCAATTCTCTCCCCCATCCCACCAGGGAGGGGGCCGGGGTAGGGGTGCAGAGTGAGCAAGCAGCTGTGTGGTGCTTAGTTGTTGGCTGGGGTTAAACCACGGCAGCACTGCTTTTGTTTGTTTTGCAAGTTCTCAGTTACCCTTGACTAATAACAACCTCAACACTGTCAAGCATCTGCCACAGCCATATGGTTTTTTTTCTTTCCCTGAACTTAGTGATACTACTATTCTGAGCTTCCAAGCTTTCCTTTCATTTGGATGAGCGATATTATCCCAGGTTACTTCCATTCATTTCCAAATCGTCCCACCCCTTTTGGCATCTTCCATACAATTGTGTGATTCTTAACTTTTGGTATCCAGAATTGCAATTGCTAGCAATGAATGTGACTGCAGTTATCAATGCATGCAAACAACAATGTTCTTTTAGAGGACCAAACAATTTTCTCTTTCCTAATCACATCAGGAAAAAAATATTTCATCTCCTCAAGAAAAAAAAGATACAGCTGAGGATATCAGTAAACTAATTAAAATGAAGTCAAACAGACATAGAACAAAAAAGCCTCCTAATTCAAATTGTCTGTACCAAGTTGATTAGACAAATTAAAGCTATGATACACATATTAAAGAAGTCCTGAGTGAGTTGAAATCCATCCAATGGAATGGAAAACTGTAATGGGAATCCGACAGAAAATACGGAGTCTAGAGTGACCCCAAAACCAAAGGCATGACCAAGATCAGCTGTGCAAAAGCAGATAGTAACAGTCAGTGAAAAGTGGAAGATCAGAGCTCTATCACCTATAATTCAGTCATTTGAGTGCTTTGTGTTACCAAAATTTAGAAGTTGGAATTATCTCTGAACAGCTATTGTAAATTCCTGTGCCAACTACAGATACAGGCACTGAAGTGAAAAAGGCAGCATCTATTCTTTTTCAAAAGCAGAGGTATTGTGTGATCTGTCAACAGACTTCATGAGTCCTCTATCTAATAATCTATTCACAATCAGCATTAAAATATTTTGGGGACTGAACTAACAACGTACAACATTCTGCAGTACAGTCTTGCATGAAGGACACTAACATCCTTTAAGAGAGACAGCAATCTAAATGATAATTCACAAGATAAATGGACAATAACTGAGACAGGAGAAGAAAACATGCAACAGTCTCTCACACTCACCTGGAAATATGACACAAGGACATGATATACAGCACACAAGAAATTTTAGCAACTTGGCACATGCCCAAGGAAGAAAATAAATCCAAGCAACAATTCCTTCCTATAGCAGAATCAGTTAGACTAGATTAAGGAAGACACAAGAAAGGCCCAATCCCAACTGGGGCGGGGTGTTGGGGGAAGAATTGGACACGTTTGTTGTCCAAAGCTTTGGCTTTGAGAGTTTTTGTTGGGTTTCTAAAAGAAAGACACATCTGGGCCACAATCACTGGAAACCTTGTGCTCGGTTCTCAACCCTATTATTCATTAGCTTCCTGCACTTTCCAGTTCTCATGTTTCAGCAGCAGCCATGCACTGAGACTACTCCCTCAGCTGCAGCCAGTTCTCATCATGCAGGCAGAATGGCCAAGACACTGACAACAGGTATTAGGATTATCCAGCATATCTCAGTGAAGTTGTCTCTCAGTCTTGAGTGTATGTCCTTGCAAAACTAGGTCACCATCAGATGTCCTCTTACTTTAAAAAACAAAACAAAACAAAACAACAACAAAAAACCCAAAACCAAAACCAACCAAAAAAAAAAACCACAAAACCAAAAACCGCCACCCACTTTCAACTTCTTCCCTTATACCTCTTGGTGAGAAACATGGAATATTCATTTGCTCAACTTCTCACTAATATTTTACAAAATTTCATAGGTTTATTCTGGCAAAAGCAGTCTTAGGCAGAAGGAACTTTTTCTCTATGTATTGTTATTGACCCAATATTCTCCTTCTATACATTTCATTCATTCAAAGACATGAATTAGGACTATTACTGTTATTTTACTTGCAGGTACTCTCCAAATGCCACAGTTAATATTATTCATCTTTAAAAGAGCAATGAATCAATAATTAATGTATGAATAGAAAATAAAAAAGCCTGAAAGGTAACAAGTACCTTTCAGAAGCTGCAATTCTGATTTCCCCCGTAAATTATAGTTATTACTCATGGTTACATTTCATTTGTTTCATTATGTAATAACTCTGTACCAGTATTCACTAGAAACCCTTGTGGACGATTAACAAATTGGCAATGAAAAAGAAGAGAAAATAGCAACTCTAAGGAAAGAGTTTTTAAAACATAAAATGTTTCACATTGCCAGAAATACCTCAAAAAAAGAGATACTACTGCACTATTCACCACTGTGTTGAACATTACTTTTCTTGCAATACACAGGAAAAGCTGAACATTCAGAAAATCACATTTCTAAAGAAACAGTTAGCACATTTGCTCCTTGTTACAATATTTATCGCCAAGATTTACTTCCATGATTTCACATGATTGTATGATTTACTGGTATGATTTTCAATTACAAAACCACACAAAATAATATTAAAAGAAAAATGCTTAATATCTAATGTTTAAGAAATCAAAACTTTTTCAGTTACACTTCTGGCTAGACTTATAGACAATACAACAAATTGCCTGAGGGTAGAGGAAACAACTTTACTTACAGCAGCTTGCTGCTGTTTTAATTTGTCTCTGTACTCTTCCAGTTCTTGAAGACTAAGTACTGGAGGAAGCCTCTGCATGTAAACAACAAATTAAATTCAGTGAGAAATTAAAGGATGTTAAATACATACGTAATACTAACTAACCAATCAATTCCATTAAAGAAACATTGTTATTGCTTCTGCAATCTAATCTGCAGAATTAATCCACTATTTCAAATGATGGATACTGAAATAAATCAGTGTTAAAATAAACAATGTGTTATCATAATTACATCATATAATATCGTAATTACCTCAAAGTTACCTTATTTTAAGCCATATATGTATAACCACAACCCCCCTAATCATTGAAATTATGATGTCTCAGTCAGTTTGCTAAAAAAATACCCAAAATACAGAACGGATTTCTTTTTTTCCTCCAACTATTTTGGCTTTTTCACTGTAGTTTAAATTATGAAGTGCCTGTTAGCACAACTGATACTAATTCTACCATGTTAAAAGAAAGACTCTGTACCAATACTATATGCTAGAAGCTCCACAACCGCAAGATGAGGCGGGAGGGTACAGTTTTGTATTAATGCAAGATATAAGAAACAAAACAAAAAATAGCTCATTGAAACAAGCATACTTTTGACCTTCATTTTTTGTTATATTACTGTGTTTTCTTTTAAGAAGAGAGCTTACCTCTAACTCATACTTCACAATATCAAAGGAATCATTAGAAAAATAAACTTCTTCAATGCTGTTAATTATTTCTTGCTGAGCTTGAGGATCAGTTGGTTCTTCACGTAGTTCTCTGAGCTCCTCCTTCACAAAACAAAAAAGGATTTCCATGATCTAATATCACATCCTAACAAGAACAATGTTTTACCATAACAAACACTTTTCAAAAGCCATTTACAACATTAATATAAGAAGCAATGGCAAAGAATAGAAAGATCAGTACACTGCAACTTGTTCTTCCCATTACAAACAGTAAGATATTTACAAATTCTCAAAGAACATAGTACAGACTCCAGTGTTGCAGATCACTTAAACACTTCTTCATCAATACATTTATGGCACAAATGCATGTTGAGTCCACAGTTTTTTCCTCCTGAAGTTTAGAAATTCTCATAATAAACTAAATTGGCAGGTTATTTCTCCAGAAGCAAAAAAATCCACAAAAACATAACAAATAAAACCCCAATTTTTTAAACCAGAAGAACCATCTTTGTAAACCTAAGGTAGATAGTGTCACTACAAACGTGTAACTTTTCAGTTCAGCCCTCAGAATTCACTGTAATAAAAGCCATGCATTTAAATACTTGAATTTTTTACAGGCAAAACCAGAACAGATCTGCCTTCTTTGCACAAAATTAACAGATTTCAGATTTTTCTCCGACTAGCAGGGTGGTCTAAGCAGAGATGTGCTGTCAGCTTTCTGAAAGCTAGTATTCAAGAGATGAGCAGCCACCTCTCCTTGCTGTCACGATCTCCCCTGGAAGGTCTTCTCAACAACCCAGCTGCTTCCACTGGTTGCAACAAACCAAGGACTGAGCCTCAGCCTTGTCTTCCCCTCTTATACTGGACATTTCAACTAACACTAGCCCTCTCCTGGAGGCTGTTCCCCCCAAAGGAATGAAAATCTTTTATCAGAGACTCAAAAGGGAGAAATGCCAGGATATTCTTTCACCAAAAATCAATATAAAATGGATCAAATTGCTTGATATTGGAATTTAACCCCAGTAAAGCGATCCAGCAGACTGAGTGTCCCGTAAAGACCCCAAGCTTCCCAACAATGCCGAGTTGTTACAGTGAGACAAGATGCTGGTATTTTCATCACCAAGAGCTCAAGGTCTTATTTCACCGGCTAGAGGCATCAGATTTTAGATTTATTGACTAAACAACCACTAACTTGCTTATTTTTGTACATCAATTGAAATAAGGTCAACACGTACACATTGTGCGGCAAAGTGACATTTTCAATACCAAGCAAGGTTCTGTTTCTCTACGGAATTAGAGGTAGCCAAGGGGTGAGTGAAGAGTTTGGAAAAGCATCAGAAGGAGCCGCTGCTCCTCTAAAACACCTCTCGCAGGAAAAAGAAAAAAAAAAAGAGGGGGATAGGGGGGTGGCGAAAAGCAATGGCTCCGATACAGAGAAAACCGGATTTCAACCGGATTTCGTGTCCCCGAGCGGCGGGAACCCCTCGGTGACACGAGCGGGCACAACCCAGGCCAAAGGAGAGGGCGGCCGGCTCGCCGCCCCTCCCCAGGCCGGCCCCGGCCCCGGCCCCGGCCGCGGCCGCGGCCCACTGGCGCCACCCGCTGGAGCGCGGGCGAAGACGCGGCTGGAAGGCGGCTTCGAGCCGAGATGGGGCAGAGGGCGACCCGGAGAAAAGCCGTGGAGGAGCCACCGTCTTCCTCTCCCGTGAGGCCGCCAGCGCCTCAGATCTCCGCAGAGGGACCGGCTGAAAACGCCTAATTTAGTCGCTGCCGCCAGCGCTTCCCGGCGGCGGCCGGCTGCCGCGCAGCGAGACGGAGAAACCTGCCTCGCCCCGCGGGGTGAAGGCAGCGACCTGCCTCCCAACCACAGACGGGCCCGGCAGGAGGCTGTGCCGGGGAAGGCACGGACGAAGGGAGTGCACCAACAGACGTGAGAGAAATCAGGAAACAACACGCAGAAGCAACAGTACGGCAAGAATACATAACAAAAACAAAGCAGAACGATGCTCCTCTTCAGACAAACTCTTAAAACCGGGTTTTGAGCACGGTCCCGCTCTTAGCGAGCGCACATCCGCGACGCCACAAGCCACAGCCGCGCCTTGCTGGGGCGAAGGCAAAGGCTGGGTTGGTTCGCTACGTGGCGGTGACAGCAGGTGGTACCAAGACGACAAGTTTGCAGGCAGCCGGCAGGGAAGAGCCTGCGGCACCACACCGGCACCGGAGAGACAGGCAGGGCTCCAGGGAGGCAGAGCTCCAGGCAGGCAGAGCTCCAGGCAGGCAGAGCCGTCCCTTCAGCCCCAGCCACACAATACACCCGGCGGCGACATCTTTCCACCTCACGTTTCAGCTTTACTAAGGGCACGAGAAACAGAGGAGAGGAGGGCAGGTTACGAGGGATGAGAATGAAAAGATTCTTGAAAAATAGTCCCTTCAGAGTCTTTCAATTTTTTAATCTATGGTTTTGAAGTTGCCATCACGTGAGGGCGCACACATTGGCAGAAGGCACACACATTCAGATTAAATGGCATACTGCTCTTGCAATAATTTAATTTATAAAGCAACGAATCTGTTATCTAACCATATGTATTCCTGCCCTTTAAAACAAACAAAAAATTATTTCCCTCTGGACTCCCTAACAAATGGCAGCTTTATGGTGTACATCCCTCTATAAATTAGCTTAACTTCTTACAGTAAGTACATTGAGTATTAGCTATATGAAACTAAAATTAAAAATTATCCAAGGCAGGCAACAGGGTCAACTTAATTTGTCCACCTAACCATTGCAAATGGAATCATCTAATTTATCATCTGATACTTGGCTACAAGTTCCTGCACGGTTTTTTAAAAGAAGAAAGAAGAAAAACTAAACCCAAGAAAAAATCTTTACGATCGTTTGAATTTCTAGACTATTGATATCTTGTCATGTTGGTGAAATGATACATCAATGCCGTATGTCAATGGTGACTGACATCCCCCAAAGATGTATTAAGAAAGCCATCGTGGACACATATTCTGGATTTAGTGCCACATGATAATAAATTGGGAGGGTTGTTTTTAATATTAGCATTTCAATGAAACCTAATCAATGGCGTTTTTGTCTTTGTAGAAGACCACAGTTTTCAGCACAAAAATAAAACTGATGTTGATATGGCTAGGAAAATTACTAGGAAACAATTTTATCCTGTCTCAGAAAGATCGTTCATCTTGGTGTTTCTTGCCAAAACACTACCTAGGGAAATATTTATTAAATGGACAGGGTTTTTCTTTATCTTGTTCATTCTTTCTAGAAGAACAGTCTAGTGAGAACAACTCTTCAGGATAAACTTCAGCTCCCATATAAATTACACTACCTGCCACCAGACTTTATGCCATGATAAACTGCAGCTTCCAGTACATCATGCTCCACTAGTTTCAAATAACTAACATGCTCAAGGCCAATCTATTCACTCACCACTGAAGGAAGCAAACGTCCTTGGCTAAAGTTTATTTGCTGATATTCGATTTTCCTCATCCCTTCAATTAGAGATACATACATACTACATACATATGAAGCCCATAGTTTCAGGGGCCTCAGGGAAGGCCAGATTGAGCACTGTGGAGCTAGTACTCACACACTTTGCAGAGCTAGAGAGAGAAGTTCTATTGAATTCCTCAAGGCACTTTCCCACCTCAAAACTTTTCTAATTATTGCCACTTAAATATCTGCCTTTAAAAAGAAAAAGTCAACATTAAAACACACTTGTCAGGAAATTTCATGTAAATTTTATGTAAATTCAGCAATTCCGAGTGCTATTCTGAATAGAAAAACCTATAAAAAATTGGGACAGAGGGAATCATACGATGATAATCACACAGAGAACTTCACTATTGCTAAACTGAATGAATTAGCTACAGAGGAGATCAGGAAGAGCAGCACATTGGCAAGCTGGACCCCGTAGTAGTCATTTCAATCCACCTGCCCAGGTTAATACACACAGTCAGCAGCAGGAATGCTCCAAGCAGTAATGGGCCAACACAGCCGTCTAAAATGCTGTTTCATGGGCTACTCATTTTTCCGAAGTTTTCTTCGGCAAGAGACTTCACCTTCTGCATAAAACTTGCTTCACTTGTGATGCCAAATGTGCAAATTTTTTTTGCCAGTACTTTGGATCATACTTTCATGGAAAGACAATTTATCCTGTCAAACATACTTCCTTCCTTTCAGGTTACAATTACTGCAACCCTAAGCAGCAGGTCTCTCTTTCATAATGCCACCTAAGTAGATCAGTGAAAGACAGTTTCTGGGGAGAGAACAAAAAAAAACCAAAACACCACCCAGCTCTATCTGTCTGACAGCTTTGCGTACTTGAATAAGTGATTGCTAAATAAATCCACACACTACACACTTCTCTCATCATTTTGCCTTCCTGTTCTACGGAAATAAAAGTTTACAGGTCTAGGAGCCTGTGGCAATTCCTTGAAATATATTTCAAAAGAGTCATTTAATTGCAGACTCATCTGAAATGCAGTTCAGCAAGTTTTAGATGACTTACCCAGCTATTTCCCAAGTGCGTCACACTCCCACTCTCCTTGTATTCTACACTGTCTCTAACACCAAAACCAATATTGCTCTGTCGAATGAAGCATTACTGGTAGACCGTTGAAGCAAACACCTTCTGCATTCCAGTCACCATCAACCAAAAGACTTGGGAAGCAAAGACACTGAAAAAAGTTAACTGATACTACTTGGAGAAAAAAAAGAAATCTAAAAAGTTTCTAATCTAATTAGAGCTGAAGGTCAGCAATAGCCTATGCATCTCTACACAGAGAGTGCCAGGGGCCAAGTCTGCACTGTACTCATTTGGATACAGCTTCCCTCTTTGTCATGAGCCAAAAACACACCAGCGAACATGCTGTCGATTTATATCCCTCCATTCTGAACTTGGATCACACCTATGTTAAAAGCTAATCCTAAATTCCAGGATGAGGGCCCTGCTCAAGATTGAATCAGCAGATACATTGCAACATCCTACCACCAAGGAATAAATAATGCCTAGAAGTATTTTTTAATATATATATACCCACAATCTTTTATCTATATAAAAAGATATATTTATATATTACAGTTATACATACATTATGAGACATCCATATCTATAAACTCACCTCAAAATTTTTTTTTCCCTTTTTCCCCCGCCAGCTAATCCACAGCTAGGGAAGGTAGTCCCATGGGGAAATTCGTGGTATTCCCTTATCTTTCACATGAAATGCCCAGAACCTTCTTTTGATCTTTCTTTCTTCAGTACGTATACAGTGTACTTATTAAAATGCCCTCACTCTACCAAAACAAACATTACACTATGAAAACAATTCTCCTGGTGGAGAGAACAACAAAGCCTGATCCATAGAACAGATATTAGTCACACCGCTGCTTAATGCACTCCTGAAAAGCACTCAGCTACTGTTGGGGAAATAGAAACCCACACAGACTAAAGCATTAAAAAATAGACTTTCAGTGTGGTTTACCACCATAAGCCACGAAGTCAACTAATATTTGTATATTGCATATGAGCTGATTATCATCAAGATAAATATAATCTAATTCAGCATGAACTCATTATTAACCCCACACACTTGAATTAAAGTGTACAAAATACCTGTCTTACCCTTTTGTGACAGAATCTACTAAACAAAACTGTTACCAACTTGGGAAACAACAAAGCTGACAATAACAGAATGGTTCAAAAAGAATTACAGTTCCCCAGGGCCATCAGGGCACACAGATGAAGTAAGGTATCTCAATCAATAAAGATATGAAATCCCTCTGCAGACAACTTTCTCTTCTAGAAACCCAGCCTTGCAGGATTTGCCGTATCTACAGACTATATCACAGAATTAAACTATTATACACTTACTTCTCTGTGTGACCAAGTTGGCAGTATGAGTCTGTATTAGAACAGAACAGAAAGCAAGTCTGCTATGATTTGCCTTCATATGACAGAAGCAAATTGAAATTTTTCGAGATAATTGCAGAACTTACTGGAATACTGGTTAATGTGAGTGCATACACATGGAGGTATTCAGTAAAATATTCAGGTACCAAATAATTTCATTGTTTAAAAATAAAAAATTCAGGAGCACAGTCGTCACTAACATGCTTGCAGCAAGCCACCAGTCCACAAACCAACAACTTTCAGATATCAAGACCCAAATGACTTTTGCTGCAACATCAACATATTCTTCTTCCTGTGCTTTTTATTTCCCATTTGACCTCCAAACTAGTGTGACAGTCCCCCATTTCAAAAACATGGTTTTGTCCCTGGAGTTAGCATTATCTATCAATGGCTTGTGCTCTTTCCAGTAATTCATGCTGGCTCTGCAGCCTTTCATTCTGTATACCTTTCTAGAGCTTTAACTCAGCTTTTGAAACTTTCAATAACACTTGCCCTAAATCACTCTGGAGATACCACTTTGAATGTGGAAGTGTGATGATGAAAATTGCAGCATCATAACCATTCTATCATCAAAACAGTATTTGGCTGGTGAGCTTGAGACTTTTGTTATTCAAGATATAAACAAAAACAGTTATTTAAATGTGGCAGCAGAGAGCAACACATGCTTTCAAATAGCAGTCTGCAACATTACGAAGTTTCGCTTTTACTTGTTGCCTTTAAAAATCTCCACTTTTTCTTTAGTCTTTATTTTTGCATTCAAAAGTGAATTCCCTTTATCAAACTTGTCCATTATTATAAAATAATTATTGAGGGGCTTTAGCTTATATCCAGCAAAGCTGCTTGATCCTATAATTACAACGTAATTCTGATTTGTGACATCAGTAGGTTGCCATGGCATTGAATATAGCTTCAGTTCAAAACGAATACCAATATCCAAAAGCTCAATGACTTTCAACCTCTGTGCACTACTGAAACCTAATCTCCTTGACGGTTACTCATACCACAAACACAGACAATATCTCCCCCTCCTCACCCCAAAAAACGCCTGTTTTCAAGAAAGGATATCTGAATCTATGCTCAGAGTGACAGGAGACACATTACAGTGCCTCATGTCATGTCTCATCATTTGAAAAGTAAAATCCTACAATAAAGGTTTTAGCACAGTTAAGGAGGCATGACGATATAAATCCTTCCTCCAAAAGAAAAGGGCTGGAAGTAAAGTTACCGTGACAAATAGCCTGGGACCACAGCCAGGAGTTAAACTGTTCAAAACACAGTAATTTTACTCAAGATTCTTGTTATCTAATGTTTTAATTTAATCACATAGTCATGCAACTTTATATACTTTCACTCAATACAGCTTGTTGAGACAGAAAAAGTTAATGTAAGCAACTCTGAATTTTGAGAACTAGTCAGCTAAAACATTTTGGAAGGAAAAAAACCACATTAGAAGACTGAAAACTATAAAAGTCTTCATCTGTGGCACAGAAGAAAATAATACCCTAATTTTATCAGCTTTAAAAAAAAATAATCAGGTGACAAGTTATAATGTTGATGCAATCTTGTCTTTTCAGGCGCAGAATTCATAACTACAAGGATATTCTGTATCCCAAACAGTTGCAGATAATGTTTTCACATTACAAATGTTTGACATAAATGTATGAAAAAATTACAAATTATTCACAGATATTTGTTTTCCCATTGTTATTGATACAAGGTGTAGGCTTACTAGACATATAACATCTAACTATTAAAGAATGGAAATTCAGGCAAGATATCCTACATCTACTTCTACCTGGAGAGTCAACCTGGCAAAAAAGACAGTTTGAAACTGGATACTCAGTGGCAGGAATCTGCAATCTTGAAATCTAAGCCGTGGAGATGAGACAGTGCTTTCAACATTGCTGCAACTGAATACTTTTGCTCCTTGAAATCAATATATTGGCCAGTGTTTAACAGAGTATTATGTACCAATTCAGAAATTGTTACTTGTTTTTTAAATATACAGCAACGCTGATTTTCTGGTCTGCCTTAGCACAAGCAACTTATTACGCAGCACTTACACAGAGACAAAGAAACACAAGGAGGGGGTTGTTTTGTTTTTTTTTAAAACTACTGTAAAATAAGGCATCCAAATTCAAGTCAGTAACTTAAATATCTCATTGGTTAAAGGCAAAATCCAAATTAGGAGAAAATAATAAACATCCACAGCAAGCCTTGTGAATCATCCACTCAGATCAACAGGGTATAAGGAGCAGTCAAATATTGTGACAATTTTTCCCTCACACCCAGACTATTCAGCATGATTTGTGAGACAACAGTGAGCTGGCATCATTTAAGCAGAGACACCCAAAAAAAAGGCCAAAAAACTATTATTATTATAAAGCTATAGCATTTAAAGTAGAACATGAAGTTAATTGTACATGGCTGAAGATTAAAACCATGAAACTATGAAATGTACTTACCGCACCAAAACCATGAAGAGTTTAAACATCAAGACTAGAACTATCCAGGTTACCCATATAGCATCTACTTTCCAAAGGAGGGGGGGGGGGAAAGGCGGCACTTTGCTTTTTCCTTCTTTTTTTTTTTTTCCTTCATTCCAGCAGGAAGCCTATATAATATTAAGATCAGCATCCAGCGACAACTCAAAAGTTCCAAGAAAGAAATTTTAATGCAAGTTCATTCTGAGTCAGTGAACTGTTTTGCCTCACATCACTTAATTCTTTCATAAAAAAATTTTAAAAGATTTTCAGCAAGAAATAAAACTGTCAGAAAGAACCACAGCAAACCTGGTGCTAAAAAAAAAAAAAAGAAACAACTAAGTGTCATCTAACTATAAAATGAAAAAGTAAAAATGAAGGGGGTGGGAGTAGAGGGACTGTGTATCATACCTTACTAGGAATCCGAAAGCTTTCGATAGGACTGAGGTCATGAACACTCTCCTGAGGACTTCTTAGACCCTTTAAAAGAATTTTAATAGTCAGTTAAGATTGACTACTTTATTTATCTTGCAATCAAACTGCACAAGTCTTACCTGCTGTTGAATGTATACCTAGAAGTCCTTAATAAATTACACTGACATGAGGCTGAAAGGGTAAGACTTTATTCTATAAACATTTAAGCAAGACCATTGGTGTATAAATTATGCTCCTCAAACATCTAAGCATTTCCAGCTTTGTGCTGCAATAAGTACCTTTTCAGTACAGTTCACTAACATTCCCTTCACAAAGGGGTCCTCCTCTCAACTTCCAGATGTTATTTAAAATTTAAAAAAGCATGTGTCCAAAAAACGTAACATACTTTGTTCCACTAACTTAATGGTTTAATGGAATCAAACAATTGAATTCAAGTCAAGTGCCACCTACTCTGTACAAAATTATATTATTTTTACTTGATAGCACATTTGTCTGTTTACCATATAACACTATCAGGACTGATTTTCCTTATGCATAACTAAACTGAAAAAGATGCATAATCCACATTAGCTGCTTTATATAATTATTACTCTTTAAGACACATAAAGCCACATAAATAGAATATGCTCTAGTAGACTGAAGCTTTGTACAGGAAGCATCAATTAATCAGCTGAGTATGTTTTTGCTGAATATCCAACACATTCACAATTTTATGAAGCAATACCACAGAACATGCTGCTTAGCACATTTTCTACCAGCTCCCTAGGCAGAGGTGAATCTAAACATTCAAGTTTCAGATATGGTTCTCTTGAGTCTTCAGGGTGTTCACAGGAGCCACGAGTTTCAGGCAGACTTCCCTCCTACTCTTGCAGTTGATGCTAACAGAACTGCTTCCAAGTCCCTTTCAGGCCCTGGGTACCTACACTTTCTTTGAAACAAAAGGACCTATGCAATTACTATGTGAGTTTATGATGAGAAAATCTTGTATTTATCCTTTGAAACCAATAAAGTGTTTTACAAATTAATCACTTTTGTGGTAACTACTACATTTTACAATTGTTTCCTCTTCCTAGGATGCAAAACCACTTGATTTTGGTTTTGATTCTCAGATTTCCTTGCACATCATTTCAAAACATCCTCCCCTTCCAGTTACCACCACCAAAGGTGACTCAGCTCTATGCATCGGAAATTCAAGGTAATAAACAACCAAAGCAACTGCTGCAGCTTCTCATACTTCACATGAAATCTTCTACACAACCTCTCAAAAATCTGCAGTACTACTAGCAGCTTATCTTCAGAAGCAGTAAAAGTTTCACTTATCAAATGCTAAATGGAACTTAACCCTTCCCAAAGGCTGAAAATTGTGTAAGTCGCTTCATTTTCAGACCACAACCTTTCCACACGGGGCAGGCTTCCCACAACTCCTCTTAGTCAAGCTGAAAACTGATGGTTTACCCCTATACTGAAGGGGAGCGGAACATTACTTTGGAAATTCGGCTTCCATGCCGGTGCCCGTTTTTAAGCCCTGTCTCCCACATAAGCATGACAACTCTGAGGCCATAGTTTAGAAAAAAAACAAAGTTCAGTTTCTGCTTTTCCCACAATTTTCTATAACTGTCTACAATATCTGATGTGGTGGGAGACTCAAGTCTCCCAGATGTAGACACACGGCCAAAGAGGGTTCATTTTTGAGGTATTTCATATATGCGAATGACTCGAATCCTCTTCTAATACACTCCTTTAAAAAGGCTCTCAACCTTAGAAACACTGGTCCAAACGTAGACTAGATGTACATAATCCTAGACACAACTGGTACAAAGAAGTGGGCTAACAGAAACACATTAAGCACTGTAGCACACATTCTCAATACGTGCCCACCCAAATACCTCCCCTACACCTCCACAGCCTTGCCTCAGTCTTGATCAAAAGCATTTGCTATCAGACAAAGCCATGTCCCAGTACCACGGCCCAGCACTCCAAAATTGTACATGAAAAAAGGAAACTGACACAGACCAGTCGTGTCATCTTCAACACCAATTTGTCTGTTATCGCACAAGCTACATGCTGGCACCTACGCATGCTTCCATTTCTTGATTTAAATAGGAAAAAAAAAAAAAAACCAGCTGGATCCATGCATACCGAGAGATAAGACACACTAAGACTTTCCTCTCCCCACAAGCCGGGCTGAGGGCGATGCCCGCGTCCCAGAGGCCCATCAGGGTGCCCGGGCACGGCCGCACACGCCTGCGCCGGCCGCCAGCACTCCCCTCGCTGTGTGCCCGGGCACGGCGTCCCCGGGGAGAGCCTGGGACACACCCCCCCCCCCCCCCGCGGCGGGACCCCGCTGCCCTCCGACCCCAGCCGCTCACCTGGCGGGTCATCAGCGACTTGATCTTCTGCATGATGGCACCGGTGCCGCCACCGCCGCCGCCCCGAAAGCGCTCAGTAGCTCCGCGCGGCCGCGGGCTCCGGCCCGGGCGGGCACGGGGAAGCCATGTTGGACGCCACCTGACAGACCCCGCCCGCTGCTCCCTGGGACCGGTAGTCCTCGGGCGGCGGCGCCCAACTACAACCCCCGTCAGCACGGCCGGGAGGGCGGGCACCCGAGAGGCGAGCGGGCGGGGGCGGCTCCTTCCGCCGCGGCGCGCTTGGTTGGCGCCGGCAGCCCTGAGGCGGCTCCTCTCTGCTAGGCGCTGGGGCGGCCGGGCCGGGCCGAGCCGAGCCGAGGGCGTCGTCCTCGTTGTGAGGGGGAGCGGGGCGGGGGTGTCGTGAGGAGACGCGGGGCGGGCCCGCGGCCGTTCCCGGCAAGCGGGGAGCCAGCCACCTCCGTGGCTGCGGGAGGCGCCTCCGCCCGGGGAAGCGGAACTGGGTCGCGGAGGAGGAAGGGCTCCGGCCGGCGTGGACGACGGCTCCGGTGGGGCTGTGGCAGCCCTCCGGAGCAGCGGAAGGAGCTCGTAGTTTGGCAGCCTGCTGTTTGAAAGCACTGCTACTCGTGTCGCCAAAACCCGCGCTCTGCGCTGGCCTCTTCGTTACGTTTGTATCCACGAACGCCTCGACTGGCACTGGTGGCCCAGCAGGCCGGGGGTGCCTCTGGGGTTCAGGGGATGCTCATAGAGTGTTTGAACATTGGGGTTCGCTTGTTTAGACTTTGAAAGCAATTATCTGAGAAGACGAAATGAGGCACTGTCTAAAGAGACAGACTAGCTGGGAAATACACTTAGACAATGACAATTTTCTGTTTGTCTCAGGTTGTTTCAGGTGTTATGCACGAGGACCTTGGACCTTTTTATGGAAGATGCAGTTTTGCATCACCAAAACAGGCATGTGTGTCCCTATACTTGGGTTGTCTAGATCTCAACTAAAAAAAAAAAAAAGCTGATAACTTTTATAATATTTTACATCAGTACAAAAAAAGGAGGAACTTATCCTATAATCTTTGCTTAACTGGAGATGACATTCAATAGTAAAGCTACCAACACATCTGCTGCAGCATAGTAATGCCTGCAGAAAAGGTTGTCTTTCCTTTTGGAATTATTGGATTCTGCACATAGGTCAGCTCAGCATGTGTTTTCTAATCCCGTTGTTATTTAGCTCCCCAGCTGGCCCATAACTTGTTGCAGGGTGTGACGTGAAAGCAGGCATGCTGCTCTCCGTTTGAACTGACACAGTGTTGAAGGGAAGTCAGGAATAGTGGTCCCCTCTGTGCATTCTTTACCAAGAATTCATTACTTCTGGCTACCGTTGGGAATATAATCCATAGTTATTTCTGTGGAAAACCTCTAACAAGTTTAGCACATAGCAAAGTTACTTGTTAGTAATAACTAAAATTTTCAGAAATACTGAAAGTATTCAGAATGTTACTGATGCAAATAAAGTTGCTTTAATGTAGTTGCTTTTATTAAAAAGAAGTGAGGGGGGTTTGATTAAGTCTAAACACCATTTAACAACCAGCACAAGCTAGAATCCTATAGAAAAAATAATGTGCTTTTTTTAGCAGCCACTTTATTTGTGTAAGTTAGTGTAAAAAATTGCAGCATATTAATGACATCAAGAGCATATCCAAATGCTGGAAATAAGGGGACACACTTGAAAATTATAGTTTTGCTAATCCCTTCTTTTTTTTTTTTTTTTTATTTTCTTTGCCAACATAGGGCATTTAAAACACCAACACAGACTTTATCCCAGTGTGAAAGCTCCCATTCATTTCAGTTGGAAATTGGAATCTGTGACTAACTACATGTTGAAACCAATTAGATAATAATTTCTAACTCAGGTTTTATAAAAGGTTGCAATTTGATACATCTACCTACAGTTAAATGGATTAAACAGGTTATAAACAGCAGCATTCAGAAGGGGCAGGACAGTGGACCCAGGAAGCCTTTGGGAATATGCAAAATACCCTCTTCGTCTACTGGCCCATGTCAGGTGGTGACATTATTTCTGGTGGGAGTGCTGTACTTATATTTTTGTTAACCTGAAACAACCTTCATGTTTCTTACATTTGATTGTACAGAGCTGCTAAGAATTCTAGAAGGATCTGGGTATTTTCACCTCCCTTAAGTAAAAATTGAGTGTTCAGCCCTTCTGGTGGGGGCTTAGCACCTTGCAAGACCCTTGCAGTGAGGGGGAGGCAATTCCTTGCTACCAGTCCCTCCTGCACAAGGCAGGATGCAGTCTAGCCTAGTATTTGTTGATCCATAATAGTCTGCATAAGTGCTGTTTAGCAAAAACTTAGTGTGTTTTTCTATAGATAAACCATCCCTTTCGATGCAAATATTTGCTGTTGCAAACTGTTACTGCACATGCAACTGTGGGAGGTTGCCTGGTTTGCTGCTGATTAGATTTGTACAGTGAGTGACAGCCTTGGACAAAATCCAAATCATACGTTAATATTAATTAAACCAATGTAAGTTAACGCAGAATAAACAGTAATCAGCAGCTAACTCAACAACTGTAGTAAGCTGTCCACTCTAGCCACAGGATTCTTTGTTAGAAGATGCCTGATAGACACTTCACATTACATATTGTTTAGAGAAAGGGAACAAAATCATCGCCAAGTTATTCTTATGTCAAGGAAAAATACAGAAAACTTATGGGCTTGAAAGTGCTTGAAAAAAATTTAAGGAAGGCTTTTAATATTTTTTATAACAGGAAAGGAGAGGCTGTCACTGGAAAAGATCTGAAAAAAAATCTTCTGAATGCTACTTTAAATAAGCAGAACCATCTAGCAGCACGGTATTTTTTTATGAAACGGTAACTAAAGGATGTTAATAACTATATAACCCATACATTGGGTGCATTCACTTATTTTTATTAATTGAACGTACTTTGTATTCTATGCCTCATTTATTACATTCTGTGTCATATTTGCTGTGACTGCCGGGGAAGGGTTACAATAAAGTCAGAGGCAATGAAGATGGGTGCTCATCTAACAGGTGCTCCACTCCCTTTGTTCTTTGTATACACATATTCAAATCACATAAGGCAGGGGACAGGATAGGGCCTGTTAACTCATTGCTGATTTCCCTAGCAAATAAACCAGCAGCTGCAGGTCCAAGCCCTGGCTTAGCACTGAGAAGAAGGTGGGATTTGTGTGGGACAGGATGCTTTCATGGAGCCCTTTAGCCAACTTCTTTTGGGACTTACAGTGCAAAATATATTTTCTGCTTGTGGGTAAGAAACAGTTATGAATTATATTTGATTGTCACTGTGGAAATGTGAATTGGTTTTATACTTCTAAATTTAAAGATATTTCTATTGTATTGTCAGATGTTTTATTTTAGGAAGGTAGCCTAAAAGCTTTTAATCAGATAGTGTTTTATGAGTGGAGCTAGAAACTTTTTAGCAACTGACAAAAATTAGCACTATACATAATCTGTAAATAAAACGTGGGCATTGATTATATATATATTGTCACATTTTATTAAGTAATACATACATTGTGCGTTCTTTTTACCAAGTAAGGCGGGACAGATTCTGAACCAAAGTTTATACAGAAGCTGTTACGCATCTCCTTAAAAATGCATTATGTTGAGACAGTGCTGCTACATTATTTTTCAATTCATTATGATGCCTTACAGTTAACAGGGAAAATTTATACGTCATATTTAAATGCACTTGGTATTAAAACTAAATTAAGCTTTCAATCAACTGAAGAATGTGTTCCCATTACTAGTACATTTGTTTGGTATCTGGGTGCAGTTTTTGTAAGTATACATTTGTTATCCATGCAGTTGATAAAAAATAGATTTTCTAGGCACTTTTAACAGGAATATCATGTGATCAAATGTTAGATAAACTTATACTTCTACAAACTCTTGTAGTTCACTTTTTCTGTATTTAATTGTTTTTGTAAATGTCAACAGAGGGAATATATACTATTACAAATGTAGTGCATCCTCTACTCATTCATGTGTAAGGACAATTTTTCTTTCATCTTCTTTGTGAGCTTCATATACCATCAGCTAGTTTCCTTGATTTTAAGCTAAATACTTTGCCAAGAGTTTGGCTTCGTAACAATTGCAGTTTTATATGAAGTTCATCAGATTTCTTCTTTAAAAATGAAAACAGTGTTTGATAACAAAATACAGTGAATATTCACTTTATCTACATTACAACTTTGACATTTTTTATTAAAATTCTACAAGAGATACTGGTATGCAAGCAGAGTGCTTTATTGTACACAGTTGTTCACGAGGAAGTCTCATCATATACTCTTACTCAGAGATACATGTTTCCTAGTATGGGAAATGTGCAGCTTGTACTTTATATCATGACAAGAATCGGGTGCATTGGGGGCATGACACAAAGCCCACAGAAGATACTGACCGCAGAGGCAAGAATTAGGTCAAATAACAAAGCTCAGCAGAACTTGTTCTTCAGCAAAAATCCCAAAGTGGGGAAGAGTATGCCTGAGTCCCTGCTGCTATAACTGCAGGTATAGGAATTGCAGATTTCCTGGTCCATTATATCTCTTTTTTCATAAATGAACGTATTTGCAAAAAAAAGTGTGAAAACTATTGCCACTGATCTAATGACATTTTACTCCAAGTTCAGGGTTTTTGGAGAGCAGAAGAGCTAAATAAACATTCTGGTGAAAAGCAGTTGAGAATCCAAACTCACTTTGACAGGGAGATGTGCATGTTAAATTCAGAGAACAACAAAACCTCGCTAAGCGGGTTTCAGTTTATGCCTTAAACTCAAAAGTTATGTCATAGTTTTTTATTTAAACTAAAGCTGCAGCTTTTGTTTTATGTCAACAACAATTCTGTTGTGCTTGCTAATACTGGTGATAGCAAAGTGAGATGGAAGCAAAGCACAGATCACTGAGCCCCAAATGGAGGTCATTTTGGTACAACCCACTTGCCTTATGGTTATTACACAAAAACTAGTTTTTGGAATTCCATTGTCTTGGAAAAATGGGTATTATATGTAGAAAGCTGTAGAGATAGGCTTAAATTATATGGAATTTGTGCCGCATGAGGATGAAGTAAGAGTTTGGCACATTGGCTTAATTTCACTATTTACATTAATTCAAGGATTAGTCGTTAACAGTCTTCAGTTTTAACTAAAAACCAAAACTTACGAAATTAGTTTAATATTCCAGACTGCAGAAGATTAGATCTCTGTTAAAGCTAGAAGTCTCCCAGCATTGCTCCTGTAAAACTTAGCCTTCCCACAGAGCGCCATTGTCTCGTAACAGCTTCCCTGAACCTCGGCCTGCTTTGCCTCTGGCCCTGCCAGCTACGGGGGAGCTCCCACCTGTGGATGGCACTCCATGAAATCACCTCAGCAGAGCAGCGAAGCCTGCACTCACCCAAAGCCACTCCCGAACAGACTCCAGGGGAAAACGGAGTTTCTTCCCTGACCACCGCTGGTCTTTGCTAAAAGAAGTTGCTTAACTGCAGATCAAAATGTCTTTCCAAGTGGTTACATAGAGCCACTTTTCCCCATGAATCAAGTGGAACCAAGTTAATTTACGGTTTCTTTTCCCATCTCTTTTAACTGAGAAGAAATTAAGTTTTCCAGCCACAATTATCTTACTCTGTTATGGTGATACCCTCTGTACTGGTCACCCTAGTTTTCCTTGTGCTCACTAGACCTGCTTGGGTTTTGCTAATTTTCTGCACAAATGGATCTGTGAGAAATATTATTTGTTATACATATTTTATGATTACTCTGCAGCTGTTACTAGCTTCTTGTCCTACAGCACAATTGCTTATTGACAGCTAGATAAACCTGAAAATCAAGCAATGTCATGCGTAAAGAATCGGGAAGGATATGGACAGATCCTTTAATTGATCATTTACAGATCTCCCAGTGTCTGAGAGATGGTTTTGACTTAATTCAAGGAGATTTAAAAATTGAAATGTACTTGGTAGGTTATGTGAAATATATTTCCAACATTAAATATTTTGTGAAGGATTTTACTGAGGAATTGCGCTCTTTTTTTCAAATGGATGACAGCACTTTAAATCTGATTTGCATTTTAAGGTTTGCAGGGGGGAGTTCGCCTCTGAGAAATGTTACAAAACCCAAAAAACTAATCTCCCATTAACCAGAGTCTAGCAAGTCCCTAAGAGTTGTGCAGCATTAGAAAACAGTGGAAGAACACCAGGCCAAAAATATTATTAAAGAGGGGTATGGGAGGAGGCTTCAGTTTGGTGTGCTTCAGCTGTTTCAGGTTTTTGATCTAGAAAAAGTTAAGCATGTAAACATCTCTTTCCTGGGCATCCTCCACTTAAGTCTCTCCATATTTTTTCTACACTCTTCCTCCCTTTTTGTCCCATTCTTCTCCCATCTCAGCTGACCCCAGCCGTCCTTTCCACATCAGTGCCCATGCAACCTGAAATCCTCTGCTCGCTTCTTCTTTAGCCCCTGAGAAGGTAGGTTCGCCAGTCTTTCTGTCAAGGGATTTCACTGTCTTTATAGACATCACCCCTATAGTGTTCTGCACGTTTTCCTCTGGTTTCCCTGTCATACCCTCAGAGACGCCAGGAACTGACTTCTGTAGTTGAGTATAGTATTGCTCAGCTTTATGAAAAGTGAAGCCAGCAACAAAATGACTTTTTTGGAGGTAGACTTTGTAGCTGGATTTGTATTGACTGTAAAACTGACTAGAATGGACAGAATATGACCAGAGATTTCTTAGCAATAGGGTTTTTTCCCGAAATAGAGTTAGGATCTCTGATGTGGTTTTGTGCAGCACCTTCAGCAGCATGGACAACATTGCTGGCTACCCACGAGCCAGTCCCCTTCCATGGCATCTCTGCTCTGCTACTTTTCATGCCCTTCCAGAGTACCTCTGACATCAATTACTGGCATTACATATTGTCATGCTGCATCAGTGACCCCCACCCCCTTTTTGTGTCCCTACCCTGATCCCCAGCGACAGTTTTCTTTGCTATTAGCTCAAGTGGCAAACAGCTGTGCAGTGAAATGGGAAAATTCTAACCCGAAGGACACATACAGATACCATATTATGCTACTGAATTGGTATTTTTATCTTTTCCTGCTATATAACCTAGGAAATCAGACACAAATGAACCTTTAACAATTTCTTTTTGTTATAAAGACAAATGCTATGAAGGTAGGAAATGCAAAAAACAAAGTTATCTCTGCATTATATTAATCTTTAATAGCACAGTCATATTTTTCACACATATCTTCCTCTGCCTCCCTTTCCAGGTAAAGGGTATATGTACTTCAGCAAGAGAGTTACTTTTTTGTTACAGGTATTGGGAAGCATGTCAAGAAGAAGGTGTTCGGCAGGGGGAAAGGAATAGGTGGTGCATGGTGAAAGCATTGCACATTGCCCTGCGCGGTGGGTGCATTCTCTCTCCCTCAGTTTCCAGTGCGCTCCTATGCAGTGGTAGATGGATTATTTAAATCATTTTTTTTACATGTTATTACTAATAAGAGGTTGCTTTTTTCCCCGGCTTTTGACTTAGCACTTGGCAGTATGTTTTTCAGCAATACTGAGCACTCAAAGCTGAGCGCTGAAACCTGCAACTGAAGTCATTAGGAGTTGCATCTTGAACATACTAAAATCCGTTTGTGTGTATTTTGAAAAATCCAGTCCTTAATATTTCAAATTGATCATCCAAAATGAGTGGCTATTTTTGCTGTTAATTTTCTATGTGCATAAATTCCTCATCTGTAAAGTCTGATCAATTATAATGGTGGTGTGAAAACAATAATGGTGGTGTGAAATCAATTCATTAATGTAAACACTTCACACCATTGCTGTACTTGTGAGTGTTGTGGAAATTGATCACTCAGTCCTAAGAGTAAAGTTTTAATAATGTTCTATAAATCTGTCTAAAGCTGACACAATTAAAAATTACTCATTAAAATGAACACAGCAACGCTGATGATTAACTCGGGAGTGGCCTTCATTGCACCTCTGCGGGAGGCAGGATTCTCAGAGAACAGGATTAATCATGTGGCTGAAAATTTTTCTTTCGTGCATATCAACAGCAAACCTTAATTCTGCTCTTTCCTAAAATTGTAATACTTTACTTTTGCAAGCTTAGTAATGTTTCTTGAATTTAGTCTTATGTGTACAGTGCAGACAGCAATAACAACTATACATCATTTTAATCAGACAAATTCATGGAAGTACTGCTTGTTAGATTTTCAGTCAGTTTCTCAGTATAACTGGCAAAGTAACAGTAAGAAATTTCTCCCTAGCTAAAGTCAGGAAAAAAAAAAATCTTAAAAAACTGAGTTTCCAATCCAAGACTGTTAGACAATATAAACTCTAGAAATTGGAATTATTTTAAAGGGAAAATACTTTAAACATTGAGGTAAATGCAAACCTTTGACCTTATGTCAGACTTTCAACAATAAAAGATCCTCTGCACAGAAATAGCAAATATCCTTCCTTTGGCTTTTCATATATTTTAGAGCTGGAGCTCTATAGCTAGATGCAACATCACTGAGGTCAATGAGAGTTTGCCCCTTTCTGAAATCTTACTGAAATCTTACACCAAAAAAGTGTAAGCTTTAACTCTGAGAGTTTTTTCTCTGTAAGAATTTCTCATTTGAGTTTTCTAGTGTTTCCATTTGTGGTTTGGGTTTGTTTATTTGTTTGTTCTTTCATTTTTATGCAGGTATTTGTTCCGCCTTAAAGTTGACAGTGCCATCTCATACTATCCATGGTATTGCAGGGCAACCACTCCATCTTACTGTTGACTACAATTTCAATGCTACAGCTTCTGAAATCCAGATAATTTGGCTTTTTGAGAGGCCTCAAAGTAATCCAAAATACTTGCTTGGCTCTGTAAATCAAACAGTAGTTCCAGACTTGGAATATCAACACAAGTTTACCCTCATGCCACCTAATGCATCTTTGATGATCAATCCATTGCGTATCAGTGATGAGGGCAATTATATTGTAAAAGTCAATGTCCGTGGAAACGGGACAATAGCTGCCAGTCAAAAGATTCAAGTAGCTGTTGATGGTAAGTTAGTAAAATATAGTATCTTCATCTTGAAAATAAAATTGCAATAGTTTTGAAATACTAGTTCTTAGTATCCAGTTACAATAGTGTACAATGTAATCCAACCATACCTGAATAAATACTAACAAGTTACGTTGTTTTCCACTGCTGCTGCAGGGAATCCTACAATAGGTCATCTTGAAACAAAATTAATATATTGACTAAAGTTTCTGGATCATAAGTAAAAAAATGAAGGAGTATAGAAACCAATAATTAATACTAAATTAGACAAACTTCTAAGAATTACTGTTTCATAAGGCTCTGCTGTGCTATCAATCATGAGGATGCATTAACTTTCAAATAGTCGTTCTCCCTGAACAATTTTACCTTCTGTAACTATCGAAGACCAGTCATTGACTTTTGCCGGTGACCTTGTGTCTGTAAAAGAAGCCCAGATCTGAATTCCTAAAATACTGAAGTTCCCTCTTTGTACTCTGCTCCTTGTTGTGGGGGATATAAAAAAAAAGGAGGGGGGGGGGAACAGAAAAAATGATCTAAAAGAATGATAAGAGACTACTGTAATTTATGGATTATACGGACCAAGCCCTGTAACTGTTGGGCTTGAAATAATTAAGTGAATGACATATTGACGTGACAAAGTTGAGGCTGCCGTTTAACTCCCATACTTGTCCCAGTTTGCAGCCATCCTCAGGACCGGATCGACAGCATACTTCAGCAGTGCCCACTGTCAGCAAAGCTGCAGGCAGCCATGCTGAGGAAGTTGCACACTGTGGGCAATGTCATGCTTTGCACTCTTTTCGTTTCTGTGGCCTCAGGGATCTGCTTATGAGGCAGGAGCTGGAGGCCATGGTATACATGGCTGCAGCCTTTGTTGTATTACCAGTAATATAAACAGTCAAGTTTTATTTAAGTACTAGAACAATTCTTACAGTCACCAGCTGAGAATATGGCCTTCTTTTTTCAACATTTAACCACATTTAATAAATACATTTGAAATCTGAGTACTTTCCAGAGAGGATGGTGACTGCTATTTGTGTCATCTTGGCAGTGAAGACTGTAATATACTGGCTCATCACTTTTATAACTCTTCTTATCTTTTTATTTTACAGTTCCTGTCACAAAGCCAATTGTACATAGTGAACCATCTTCAGGGGTAGTGGAGTACGTAGGGAATATTACATTAAAATGTACTGTGGAAAAAGGTACAAGGGTAATTTACCAGTGGATGAAAAATGGGAAGCCTCTCCATGCCAGCCCTAATTACACCTTTTCATCAAACAATGCAACAGTTCTAATTGTTCCTGTTGTAAAAGAAGACATTGGGAACTACAGCTGTGTGGTATCTAACCGTGTCAGTGCACTGGAAAGTGAGATAATTGCACCAACCATATATTGTGAGTATATGAAATATTCATAATTACCTTTGTATAAATGATCTGGCTGGAAAGAGTGCCTCTAACTATGGAAACAGGCGGAAAACAGTTGAGTCAACATTATATGTGAGCTTGCATTCAAAATGAGCTTGTTTGTATACAGCTCAACATAGAACAGTGTAACAAGAAGTTACTCAGTGTTACATAGTTGTGAAGATGAGTCTGAACTGCAGAACTCAAATAGGAACTTCAAGAATTCCACAGTACAGACGTATTCAGATCTGGAGAAGATGTGACTCAAAGGAAAAAAATATTCAGATGGTATACATGAAAATATTGTTGAAAATGGAGACAGCAAACAGTGTCAAAAAGCTAAGTACAGAAAATACCAGGCTGAAGGACTGGTGTTAGTGGTTTTCCTCAAGATCATTTCAAGTCCAGTCCTGTTTAATACTTCCATTAATGACTTCAGCATAAAGATTGGGAGTATGTCACTGAAGTTCACCTGTGACATTAAACTGAGAGGACTGAATGGCTGACAGAGTAATAGAACTGGTATGAAATTTGCTGGTAAACAATAAATGGGCATGCACTTTTAGAGAATAAAAACCATGAACTGCTGATAAGATGGAGATTGGTTGGGAAATAACTGAAGCAGCGAGCCTGGGTGATTGAGCTATCGCAAGATGTCTGTAAACTGGAAGTGTGATTCAGGCATGAGAAAGACATATGTAATTCTAGGGTGTGTTGGCAAAGCATTTCCAACAAGGAAATAAGGGGAGTACTAATGGCACACAGAAGATGAGACCACACGTAGAATACTGTGTGCAGTTCCTGCACATCCCAGAGTAATGATCTCGACCTCAAAAGAAACAGAACAGAAAGGAATGGAGAAGAGACCCCAGTCTGGTTTAGCAAAAACAGAGCTGAAAGGAGTCTTTGCTTTCCACATCAAGTGGGAAACATGAGGGAACGAGAAGAGTTGCTTAAAGACCAACTTTGACAGAAGAATAGACTATAAGCTAGCCATATATTTTGACTGGAAACAATAGCAGAGGGAAACTTAACTGTGAGCATAGATTGAATTCAGGAACAAAATGAGTTGGAGAGAACAAAAGATTGGTTTAGTCAACATTCAACAACGATACTTTAAATCTTAGGAAGGGCACTCCCATTTTGTTCCTTATCCCTCCTGTAATGTCAACTCCTAGTGCCTCCCAAGTTTTGCAAGTAGCACATGCTACGTATGTGACCTTGCCAGGCTCTGATGCTCATGTCCTCAGGGGTGGAAGTGTCCTTTTCAGATGAGAGCTGAAATCAGACAGGTCAGGATATACTTGCCACCAGTCCTGTCCAGATATAACCAGTTGTTGTGGTTTAACCCCATCCAGCAACTAAGCACCAGGCAGCTGCTCGCTCACTTCCCCCCACCCAGTGGGATGGGGAAGAGAATCGGGGGGGGGGGGGAAGTAAAACTCATGGGCTGAGATAAAGACAGTTTAATAGGAGAAAAAGGAGGAAAATAATAATGACAATAATAATAATTTTTTTAAATGACAACAATAATAAAAAAAGGATTGGAATATACAAAACAAAAGTGATGCACAATGCAATTGCTCACCACTTGCCAGCCGATGCCCAGTTAGTTCCCGAGCAGCAATCCATGCCCCCACCCCGGCCAACTCCCCCCAGTTTATATACTGGACATGACATCCCATGGTATGGAATACCCCTTTGGCCACTTTGGGTCAGCTGCCCTGGCTGTGTCCCCTCCCAACTTCTTGTGCCCCTCCAGCCTTCTTGCTGGCTGGGCATGCGAAGCTGAAAAATCTTTGACTTAATATAAACACTACGTGGCAACAACTGAAAACATCAGTGTGTTATCAACATTATTTTCATACTAAATCCAAAACATAACGCTATACCAGCTACCAGAAAGAAAATTAACTCTATCCCAGCCAAAACCAGGACACCAGTCTACCCAATGGCACAGTGAGGATGGCACAGTGCGGATGGCACAGTGCAAGGGCTGGAACTGGATTCCTGTCCAGCCAAGGGCTGGTGCTCCCTCTTGCTTTTGCGAGGCTCTGTAATCTGGCAGCCGGTAGACAGCCCATGCCCCAGACCTGGTATGATTGCACTACCAGTGTATTCAGAACCTGTAACTCTTATTATGTCATATTTTCCTCCTCCTTTCATCTCTGATTATCCATTCTGCTACTTATTTATTTTTAATTATTAACTTGGAAGAATTGGATAAGGGGGTGTCTTGAATCTAAAGTGTGTGTGTGTGTGTCTCTACACTGCACCAGGAGAAGAGAAAAAGACTGCCTAAATTAGCGAAGACCAACAAGGACATTGTTAGACGAGAGCTGATCCCTTAGGTGCAGCTTATAAAACTGACAGCAATGCAGATATGAAGATGAAGGTTCATCTGCAAACAGTCCTAAACAGGGCAGATGTGACTTGAGCTTCCATCACATTAAACGGAGGAATCATGACAATATGCTCTACAAGGAAATATCCAGCACCGATGGAGTTTTAACTTGTCATTACTGTAATAAAAACATAATCATCATATTCTTTCCTCAAGGTAGCACATTTTTAAATGCCTGCTTTTGTACAATCACAACCTCAGCTCACTCAAGTGCTTAAGGTGCTAAGAATGAGAGCTGCATGTATACAATTGCATTGCCTCTACTGCTTTTCTCACTTTAATGAGCTATGAATGGGCCTTATACACCTCTCTCTTCAAAGAATACCTATACAAAACTTGGGGACACTGTATCCAGCACAACCTACAGCCTTCTTACAATGCAATAAAATCAGGTCAGGCTAGAAAAATATCTGCCACCCTTGCTACCTTTCAGACTGCTCTTTTCGTTTGTGGCACAGCGCGTTCGGCATTCTCATTTCTGACCTGTTGCACACGGGATTGGCTCCAGAGCACTTATCGCACTGGTGGGTGTCTGGGACACTTGTGCTGACTGAAGGTGTGTGCCCCTTCAGTCTCAGTTATGGTACGGCTTCCTCTCTCCTCCCTCATTCAACTACATGTATTTTCCAGCAAATTTGAAAAATCTTTCCAAGTTCTAAGCTGAAAACCTGTTTTTTACCCATTGTTTAGCAGAACTGTAAAATCTCAAAGTTACTTCAGTGTCCACATTTCTGGAAGCTTTTGCTGTTTGAGTGATTGTGATATACAGCTCAAAAGATCAAACTTTGAGATTCAGTTTTTCTCCACATGTGGAAATATTATTATAAGTATTTGCATTTTCAGAATGTACTTTTTATTTCATCAGAACTGAGGGTTTGCTTTGTGCATAATTTAAAATTTGAAAAAAATACTAAGAGAAAACAATGCAATGCTGAAAGACTGCCATACTTGCGCTACTATCCATATCCAAGTTAGTGATGAGAGCTCGGGTCTTACTTTCTGAGCCATATGAGGTCACATAATTTGGTCCAACCTCTGCCTGCAGAGGTAGTTTGTCTCCCAGCTCCCAGTTGTCAATAACAATCCAGAACAGGCCCCAGGATCTCTATGTGCCATATGTCATTGCTGCGGGGGAGTTACTGGAGGTGATAAAAAAAAGGTCACTCACAGTAAATACCTGCCATCTGCTTGGAAACTGTAATAGTCTCATGGTGATAGGAGAAATTGGAAATATTCCCACAGAGCAGTAAATTGTTACTCAGAACGGATGATTTATTATTTTACAAGTCATTTAGTTAACTGGCTTTACTGAGACAAGAGGCAGGTTTCTGTTGAGAACAATACCGGAAAGGAGAAATAGAGCTGAGGGATCCATGAAGGCTGTCACTGTGGTTTTTTACTGAGAATCAAAAGTGTTTTGTTCTTCATTTCTCATCAATATTATTCTGCTTCTCCATTAGCTGCGATGATAATGTACCCCGGAACACGGCTCTTGCAGTAGCATGACCCAGAAACAAATTATTTCAAGACTGGAAGAAGCTGCTGTCATGGAGGCTGCAGCAGAAAACTGTCATACTGTGCTGACGGAGTTGAATTTAACAGACTAAGTGGGATTCCTTCCTTGAGACTTCCCAAAGCTAGAACATATTTAGTCCTAGAGAGGAAATGGTTAATTACCTGCATTTCAGAATCATCCTTGAAGCTGTGTATATCCCTCAGCTATCCAGTGTTTAGGGATCTCGATGATGTACACGGTACACAGGAGAGGCAAAAGACCGATCCACACGAAGCAAAAGGGTTACCCGCTGCTCGTGTCGACTTCATCAGCGAATGCCACTTCTCAGACCTTGCCAAGATTTGACTATGTCTTAAGAAAACCTTTCTTTGTTTTTTTCAAACATAGTTCCCCAGCCAGTGTGTGTCTGTTTTTATAATGGTTTCTTTCAATTTGCAGGTTTCATACAAAAGTGTAGTTATGTTGTTAGTGTTATCTGTCTACGCTGCACTGTTGTGATACTGATAAAAAAGCAGAACTCGGTTCTGATTCTTTTGCAGACTGTGGCAAATCTCCCAGTATAGTGAGGGGGCACAGAGACCAGTCAGCTATTCTTACCATTAATCTCTGTTTACATACATCAAATATTACATTATCAATGAAAATAAAAGCTAATTCTTCTAAGATAGAAGAATTGGATAGGAGGAACTACTGAATTGCTGTGAAAACTAAAAAAGTGCATTCCTGCCTATAAATAGTGTGTGAGGGGTTTTACTTTCGTTTACGAAAAAGTCAAAGTTCAGTACATCCCAGTCCTTTCCCATCTGAAAAAAGGGAAGTAAATACCTATAAGGGGCGAGCCCCTGTAAGAGGCTGGTGTTCTGGGAGCGCTCCCTGTCCACAGAAACGTGCAGCCCAAGTGAGGTCAGCCAAGCCAAAGCAGTGGTGATAGATCTGCAGTTCCCAGAAATGCTCATTACAGGGTCAGCTGGCTCTTGGATACAGTAAAGCAAATGACTCGGGAACTGCAGAGCCTGTGAAGAAGCAGCCCAGCATCTGGAGTTTAAGAAATGCCTTGATTCTTCAGTGGCCCCTGTGATGTAGGTGGGAGCAACGCTAATTCATGCTGAAGTGAATCAGTATTGCATTTCCCAAGTAAATATTATGCATGATGTTGGGCCTTCCTGGAAATGAGACTGCAAAAAGCTTACCGCTAAGAAATAAGTAGAGAAAATAAAAAGGTTGGCAAGTTTACATTGTGAAATATGGACATTTGTTTAAAAATGGACTAAACTGAGGTCGTGGTGTGATAGTGTACATTCTCTTGTCTAAGCCTTCACAAATAGGGAAGAAAACCCTGTTTTGTGCTGCGTGCTGTTTGCCTATGTGTTCCTGAAGAATAAATCAGTCTCATAAAAAAAGACAGGTAATAAATAGAAGTGTGCATGTTAGAGGAAGTTCTGGTGCCAGTGTGCCACTTCATGTAGCAGGGAATTTCACATTCAAACCCAGCTACATTATCTTAATGCTTCCAGACAACCATAGGAAGGTGGAAATATTACTTATTGCACTGTCTACAATGGGCATAATATTACTTATCTGTCTTTTTGCTGTGCCATTCTGTGTCAGGCACTTGTCAGCAGCTTTACTGAACTTCAGGGATCCTACCAAAAAGATGTTCTGCATATTTTCTTCTTTTGGCTTCTGTCAATATTAGGTCTATGCATTTTTGATTATGTATGTAAGCCCTTAGGAAATTAGCAACATTAAAATGAGTAGTTCTTTTGACTGGAAAAAGTCATTTAATAAGGCACATTTTGATTATTATATTTTCTACATTAATTTCTATACTTAGATCCCTGTAAAAAGTAGATTTTAACATGTAAAGATACAAAAACCCCATGATATGAAATGATCAATTAAAAATAGCATGGGAAATATCGTATTTAAATATATAGTTTCCCTTCTCATTTTCCCATGAAGATTACCCTAAAAATACTTAGCTGCTCAATTTTCTGAATAATAAACCTATGACTATTGGACAATATATGCCTCTTCTAATTATATTCAGAAACACAGCTTGCTTTCAGCAGAAGGGCTTATTCTTGAAAGAAACATAAATGTTGAAATAATAGAAGCCTACTAAAGTGGGGGGAAGGTTAAAGTTTATTTTAGCATTTATTTATGGAAAACTTTTTCTGAAGTTATCTAAGGCACACCCCACTCTATATTATGCCTATAGGGTAGTTCCCCAAATAATTATTATACTGCAAAGTATTACAGTGAATGTTTATATATTTCAAGGCTAATTTGTTCACTTTTAAATGTGCAGAGAAATTACTTATGACAATAAGTTTGGCATTTAAGTAGAGAGGGTCAAATATGCCCCTGAAGAAGACCTGCTGCTTTACTTCACAGTTTTCCCAACTGTTTTCAGTTTTTGTTCTTTTTATCGTGCTGAACAATGCATAGACCTGTGCTTTTTCCCTAAACAGCGATTAGATCAGTATTAAGTGGGTGTAGTCTAAGATAAACCTAATACAGGTCAAGTTATTGAACTTAAAGCCTTTTAATTGAAATGATTGAATGCAATGCCAGCTGTTCTAAAGGCTAGTCTAACTTAAAAATTCTAAGTTTAGAGATATGCTTCTATTTAAAGTTTAATTATATACTTTTATTTTAATTTTTCCACTGTGTTTTCTTTTTTTTCAATGCAGATGGACCTTATGGACTTAGAGTTAAATCAGATAAAGGTCTGAATATAGGGGCAGTGTTTACAGTGGACATGGGGGAAGTTATACTGTTTGACTGCTCAGCAGATTCAAATCCACCAAATACTTATTTGTGGATTCAAAGGGCTGACAATACCACTCAAGTAATCAAATATGGACCCCATCTGGAAGTTGTATCTGATAAAGTGGCCCAGAAGACAATAGATTACATGTGCTGTGCTTTCAACAATGTGACTGGAAAACGAGATGAAACTCACTTCACAGTTGTCGTTACTTCTGTAGGTAAGAACATTAATTCATTGCTGTAACTGTACCGTCTCAGCAGAGTGCCAGCCCCAGAAGAAGGAAATAATTCTTAGAGAGAGCATGTATCAGAAGTGAGGTCTTGCTAACAATGTAGTAAAGGGATTTTGGCCATTCAGTGGGATCTGGGTTTTACTCGCAGTGTGACATGGCTTGGCAGAAGACCCACTAAGATGCTGAATTTTTGTGGGAGTTTGACTCTAAAATATGTTTGGCCATTTGGAACTTCATCCCCTGTGTAGAAAAGCTTCCTCAGTAGGCAAACCTCATCATGACCAAGTAACATGGCAAAATTATGTGTCTCTTACTCTGTTTCTTACTTTTTGCCTTTAAAAATGATAAAGATGAATGAAGAGAATGATGTGGAAATCTGCTGAATGCCAAGGTGGGTCTTTCCTCCCAAGGGCAGATTTTTTCCAAGGCTCACTGTCCCACAGTTTTCAGGAGCTGTGAGCCCTGGGGCCACCAGGTGACCAGTGCATGGGATAGTTTCAAGCATACATCACTGACTAAAATAACCAGGCACAGACTCACAGCAATGAAGGTCTTTAATATTTTTCCAGTGTGGTTAGCTGTTATAAGAACCTTAGTTCAGTGTATGATAATAATGCAAGCTGTGATGATGAATGGTTTTATTACAATCTGTTCATAAAAATGATTTCACTGTCATACTTATGAATCTATGGATTGACTCCTAGGTTCTGCTGAACGCACACCTTTATTTCCCATACATTATAACCTCAGTTCCTGTATCAGATTGCATTGAACAGCAACAAAGCTGTTTTTCAGAAAATCTCCAGAAACATACAGCAAAGAACAAGATATTGAGGAATTCTGATATGTCTTATTAATACAAATCTATACAAGTATTTTCAGATAAGGAATGTATGCTATTAATGTTCAACAAGGTAGAATAGATTGCCTTTTAGAAAACTTAACAAAGCAATTTCACTTGTGCAGAGAGCTCAGGCATTTTTTAGTCAGGTAAGCAAGGAGGCCAGATGTCCATCATTCAGGCTGACTTACAGATTCATCACAAATCCATGGCTTTCAGTATGCTGGAATGAAGATGTGTTGAAATTTTACCATGAGAATACTGCACTTTAAGAATAAACATTGTGGTTAGTGGCGAAAGAAAATGCAACCAGAGCTATGTGTCAGTAGAAATAAAGATGATATTTCTCCAGGAAGTTCATGTAAGCTATGTTATATATCTGAATATTCATTAGTAAGTGTTAAGAAATTCAGATGACATTTCCTTTCAAAGGCCGAAAAGAAGGGAAAACTCCACAGCTTCATGTTTAGTTGCACTTAAAATCATACATTTCCTAATTACAAATATTTTGCCTAAATAAATATTTTTAAAACATTTTATCCTGTGTATTCAAAAATTTAAAAATATCAGTTTACCCCTCTATAGCCCTTTTCTTCTTGATGAGTATTTATTCAGACAGCACTAAATCTAGATGTCAAGCCTGCACTTTACAATGCAGCACTGATTGAATCTAAGAGGTATGAATTCACACACGAAACTAAACCTCAGAAATCCTGCTCAGGCTAAATTCTGGTTGCAACTGATTAAACACACTAAGGAAAGACTATGAATATTATTCCATATCCCTTCCCCCTGCCCCCATAATCCTAGATACAGGACCTGGACTGTGTCTCTCAAAATACTGGAAACCCCATTTTCAGCAGTGACAGGAACTCTGTTGTTTCAAAAGACCTTACACAACTTCCTCACCTAAGGGACTGAAACTCACCTATATGGTGCTATAAACAGCTGCCTAATTAGTGCTAAAAATCATCAAGAAAACAATTAAATCAATAAGTTACAATTATATCAATGATTGCACAAAGCTGTTACCCAGTTTTAGCCAAGACTAGTTAGATTTTAAAATAGAGGAAGTTGTATCTTACTATGTACACAAGTCATTGCTTGGTTCTCGAGTCAACTTAAGTGTGTTAAATGCACACAAAGAGCACATCTTTGTTTTCTATACTGGTATGCCTGTGGAGAAAAGATTTATTGAGTCTAAATTTGAAATTATTCATGTTAAAGAACATTTTTAAGGACTCAGCTGATTCTCCAGCATTTGGGTTTTTTTTTCTGAGGAAAGCAGTGCATTGCAGGAGTATGAAAGAAATTTGGTGAAATTGCAGTGATTTATTTTCCCATATCTTTGGGATGCATCTGGTTTGAAATGTACATATATAATCTTTGTGATAAACCCTGCACACGCAGCCAGCAAAATGCCAGTGAATTACATGGAGGTGTAAGTAGATGTAAGCAATGCTAGCTCTCTGTACAGGAGTTCATTGAAGTACTGGAAACACATCCAGCTAAATAATACACATTTGAATTGTATTAATAAAGCTGTCACTGACAAATATGCAGCATTAATTTACTGTATGGATTGTGACATGACCCTTAATTACATGAATTCTGCATGATTCAAAGCAGGAGGAGGAAATTAAGGGTGCACAAGCAACTATGTCTTGCTTTTCCTAACTTTCATATTCCTCTCTTTGCAAATTCTATGCAAATGTTTTCCACATGCTTTTGTGTATGTTATTATATACATATTGTATTTGTGTTGTGTCAGTAAAACCTGCTGGAGAACTGTTGCTAATGCGTATCTCACCAAAAGATCTGAGCAAAGGAAAGAAATACTTTGGATATATTTAGACGTGAATACAAACAAACATAATTTATTGGCTTATGATGGGATTTGATAGACAACCAGACTGTCACTGATCTGAAAATCTTTAGAAAAAATAACAAGAGTTCAGTTATCCCCTCCTACTCTACAGCTCCTATAGCTAGGATTTTCCTCCCTTCTAGCACAAACTGCTCACCTAATTGTCACCTAATTTCATGGTAGTTTGGTGTCTCTCTGCCTAAAATTAGAATATTCATCTACTTTTTGTGATGCTGTAATTTGTGGATTACGTTTACTGACCTTTATTTAGCTCTAGGTACCAATCTGTTCTGGACTGCATATCATTCCTTTCCCAGTTCAGGAGATTTGTGGGGTAAAAAAAAATATTACCCATTCACATGAACCCAAATTTTGTATCTATTTTGTATCTCTGTGCAGGATGACTAGCTTCAGATGACTTCAAAAGATGCATTTTTCAGTGTCATTGTAGCACATTGTACAGAACAAGAGACTAAATACAGTACTCACCTTCTTTGTCACAGGACTGGAAAAGCTGGCCCAGAAAGGAAAATCTTTGTCATCTCTTGCAGTAATAACGGGAATTTCATTATTTTTGATCCTAGCTATGGCCTTTTTATTCATATGGAAAAGATATCAGCCACATAAAGGTATGTAAAAGTTAAGCATGCTCCAGGTCTTCTTTTGGACCATCAGAACAAAAAGAATGATTTTTCTTTTTTTCTTCTTTTCAGTGATACAACAGAAGCTGCAGAGCAGGTACAAAAACAAATCATTCCTAGGTCTGGAAGTCCTTTCCATCAAGAGAATTGCATTTTATCATATTAATTTTCTTTCCTTGGCTTATGACATCAAACTGAAAAACATGTTTATGTTTTCTAGGCCAGAAGCTGATTACAGAAAGGCGCAGACATTTTCAGGTAATGCTAATTAAAAGAAATGTAAGCATAAGGTCAAAATCCATTCCTGCAAAAAAATTAGCATCTGCACATACAAAAAGAAAGAAGGAAAGGAAGGGAAGTGTGCTTTTAACTTGGGTTGCACACCTCAATGTTAGCTTACTTAAGATAGAACCAAAATGAACACGGGTCAGCATGGGTTTAGCTCATGCCTGGAGTTCGCAGCAGTATGTACCCTGTTGGTTTGAATTCTAGCTGTTAATCCCAGTATTCTGGGATTAGAATCACCTGTATTCCACTATTCTTGCCAATATGAAATAAATTAGTGTTACTATGGGATAGTAGTAAGAGGTGATACGCCATGGGAGGATCACGATTTTAAATGTTCATGGCACCAATTGATACCAAAATCGTGAGATAATAACATGACATTACAGTATATATATTTTAGCCTCTACCATATTCTATACTACCTTTCTCTGTGTCATCAGGACCCAGTGTGTTTTTTTCACTGCCTGTTTTCCCTCCACAATCCTTCCTACATGATCCTGGGCAGGAGAGGCTGGAGACCAGCCATCCTTTGGAAGGGTAGCACTTTTATTCCCATCCCTTTCTACCAAAGCATCAAAATAAGCAATAAACTGCTACATACGAGACAATAGGGAAGTACATGAAGCTTAGGAAGGTAAGAAATTCACTTGAGCACAGAGGGTACTTCACCCCAGCCAGTGGTATCAGAGGAGAGAATCTCAGCGCTGTCTTTAGTGCTGCAGCCTTTGCTGTGGAGTGATGCGCAAGAGACAACAAAGAGTCTCAGATCTCCTGGACAGTGGGAAGGTAGAGAAAGAGACTCCCACCCTAACTACAAGTTGTATCTCAAGTCCCAGATATAATTTGTCAACTGGTTTAATAATGTGGCACCTATTAGTATTGTGTCCCCTTTTTTGATTCTCAGCATTATGAAAGATTCAGATGGTACCGTCTCACTACAGTGTAGACGTGCTGAGCTTATGGATTGGGCCTCTTTTCTATGGGAAGTGAAAGTAAATCGGTCTGTTTAGCCTTCCAGCAAAGAAAGTCCCAATGGCTCTACCACAACTGTTACCGAGGTTAGCAAGAGGCTCCTTGCTTGGTCCAAGCTGTTGGAGATAGCCAAGGCACTGTGCACGCTGGCTGTGCAGCTGCCCTGCCTCGCTTCACACTGGCTTAGGAGCTTGTCAGGGAAGTGGTTTAAAGCAGATCAAACAACCAATTTTTAAATGTTTTAAAAATTAGCCCAAATTACTTTGCCAGTCATTATTTTCCAGGTTCATATTACATCTCAATACCTTTTTTCATGTTTGTTCTAACTTTAGGACATGAAAGTGCTTTGGATGACTTTGGGATATATGAATTTGTCGCTATTCCTGATCTTGCCAGTGGTTCTAGGGTATGTGACTTTACATCATAAACTGATGGTTTCTTTTCTATTTGTTAAGGTGTACTATATATCTGTACTAGAATCTTTCTGTCAGTTTGCTTCTGTTGCTTTTTACAGATGTCTATATGACATATTCATGTCTACTGTTTACCCAGTACTTCCACTTTCTTTACTGTGTTACTAGTTCAGTACTTGTATCAACATGGTGCAGTAAGGAACTCACCAAGCTCTAAAGAGAACATTCTCAGTTTAGCTACCCTATATTAAAAGAATATTAGGAGTGTTGGGTAGATGGGCAGCACTGAACCACTTGTGTCACACAAGCAAATTAACTATTGCGACACCATTTTCTACCTTGGACCTACTCATGCAATATACAACTTTGGCAGTGCAGAAAAGCCTCAAGGGGGTATTTAAAGTTTTCACTATAAAAATATGCAAACTAAATCTCAGCTATATTTCACAAGAATTATTTTGTTAGCCTCATGTATTGTGGGGGAGGAGTTAAGCACAGGAACTTTGCTAGCAGAAAAATTCATACTACATATGTTACTTCTCTGCATTGTGGCTTTGCTGACATTACTGTATAGCAGTTGGAGATCATTCTGATGTGGCATAAAAGGACAAAGAAAAAATAAGAAATAGGACCACAAAATTTAAGGACAACAAACTTAATCTAGGAGGAAGTAGAAGCAGCACTTTCCCTTTGCTAGGGAAAATTTCTGGCAATACAATCTTGTGCCTTTGGAAAGCATCAATATGGTCAGGTAAGGGCGAACTATTAAACATGATCACACAGGGTCACATCAACAGTCACACCTATTTTGTTGTTATGATTAGTTCTCATAATACCTGATGTATTAGCAAAACCCAGTCATACATTAATAAACCCTTTTCTTTGCTGGGGTTAGATGATTGAAATAGACATTTCTAGGGCTAGAGTGCTATCATAAAGGTTAGTGGAGAGGACAGACTTTTACAGCAGTAGAGATAAAAGGCTTTTAGAAAACAGAGGAGCCAAACTGCATCTGTGAAGGTTTGCGACTTTAGGAAGCTTATTAAGTATGGAGTTCAGGCCCTAAATCATCACAGCCTTAAGCACACTGTGACATCCCTTAGGCTGATCATATCACAAAGTCACATTCTTGCAGAATCGGGACCTTAGTAGGTCAGGAGGGAGACAGAGGTGACAAGGGCGACAGAATGGATGTACAAGCAATGAAATCTATTCTAATTTTCAGTAAAATTTCAAGAAACAGGGTAGACTCCACTGGTTTTTGTTCAGTTACTCAGATTTAAGGCATTGCAGAAAAAGTCAGCATTTGATCCACTGATTCATTTTAGTTAGTTAGCAGAAAAAAAGGAAAAATAAGAAAGTGCAGATAATGAAGGTTGGGTATAAGCAGAAAGACTGAGAATTCCTTTTGGATGGGGACTGTAGGTGTTGTATTGACATAACAGCAGATTTGTATACTTGACATACTGAACAATTTCATTGTTACTTCATTTATGGAAATTCCTTGCAGTTCCCTCTCTTTGACATGCTGGTGGGAGTTTTGTGCTGAACTCTTTCCCTGAATATTTTCTCCTTTTTTACTATCTATTCTCCTCCTCCTCTCTTTATTAAATGTTCGTTCCTTGACTTGTGGTACACTAATAGAAAATACATGCTATATTAAATGCAAGAGCTGCATCCTAATTCTTCTAAGATCCTAATTGAATTTGAAACTATTGCTTGCCTTACTATAAATGTGATGACAGCTTACTGAAAATGAAATGTAAACTAATAGAGATGTACTGTTAAATACACATGCAAACCATTGGTAGGGAAAAGTTAAAAAAATGAGAAGTTACTTTATCAGTTTAATTTCTGTTGAATCTTTTCCCTTTTGTACTTACAGTAGGAATACTCCTTGCTGCTTTTAGGTTTCAAGCCAATCTGTTCCTGGCTCTGACTTTGTCCCAGGCCAGGATATGCTTAGTACAGTTTATGAAGTTATTCAGCATATTCCTGAGCAGCCGCAACAAGACCATCAACAGTAAGTTAAAGCCCATGTGCGCTCATGTGGTAGCTCAAAGACAAATACTTTTGTACCCAGAACAATTTACATTTGGGAGCTGGTGTTTGATTCCAGTGAAAAGGGTAAGGAAGGAAAACATGTATAAGCTACATTAGTTCCTCTACCATTTCCTATCCAATCCCTCACTTTTCCTCAAGACTCCAGCCTGTTGTCTCATCATGCCAGTTTTGTCTAAGTGTGAAAAACAAAAGCTAAGATCTTCAAACTCAATTTCAAATGAAAATTCCCAAATGTTTTAAGAGGATGGCTATAGTTTCACGGCACTGAGACATCAGGACTTCCCGCTGAGGAGGTTAAATCTTCAATCAAAGCAGTTTAATCGGCAGCACAGCTTCCAGACCTGCCCACCGTGTGCCAAGTAGAGTTGGGGGGGGGGGGGGGGGGGGGCAGGTTGCAATGTTGAAACTGGTCAGCTGATCAATAACCAGTGTTTGTTAAAAAAGTCACTGAAATATTAACGGATGATACTTAGTCACCTGAGTAAGCAATGCTTTAATTTGTATCTTAACTAATGGTTTAAAGCAAAAGAATTCTTGTTCTGCAGTACCCTGACCGGGAACTCCACAGAAACACTTTTGCTGAGTTAAATACCAGAAAGACCACGGCACGTTGTGCTTATGCAATTAGTGTCTGGTAGTCCTGGTTTTGTTCAAATCACCTACTTCATTGCACTTCTTGGCATAAGAAGAGTGAATACACTGTAAAGTTTTTGTAATTGTGGTATAGCTGCCATAAATCTGTTCTGAATATCAACAGTCTTTCTTAAAAATTAAGAACAGCACACAAGACTTTATTTGGTAACAAGCCTACTATATCACATTTTTCATGTTTTTATGATGTGTTCTTTTTCTTTTATGGTTCAAAAGGAAAATATGGACTCTTACCAACATACTAATCATTTGGATGAGTAATCACAATGTTTATGTGACTGCATTAGCATTCAGTACTTACACTATTAAAAATTTTGTGCAGGTTACATCTTCAACTGTGTGTCCAAATTATGTATGCAGACGTAACAAGCCATGCTTGTAAAAGCAAGCTGATCAGTGAGAAAGCAATAATGGATTACTAATGACATTTTTGTTCTGCTTGGAGTTACTCACTTTGAACATTAAGATGAATTTTTAAACCAGATGTAAAAAATAGCATTCATAAAGTACATCTTTTCTTATTCTTCCTCCTACATATCTTCCTTCTCAACTTTCTCACTGATACATGACCCCTCTAAAAAAGGAATAAATTCAAAGTAAAGGTAACTTGAACTTTGTAACAGTTCAGATTTCAGCTCAAACTTTGCAAAACATATTCTACAGTTGTAAAGGATTCATTTTGCTGATCTTTTCATATATCAAGATTTTAAAAAAGAAACATAGGAACAAAATTTTCACTAATAAAATCCGCTAAACATGACAACGGGTAAACTACTCAGATTAGAAAGATCACTTTCATGAATTTTCCAACTCCTGACCTGCTGCGAAGGAGCACTCTGAGTGGGAGATGAATAAGGACAACTAAGTCGATACTGGCACTTGCAGCAGGATGCTTCAGCATTCAGTATAAGGAAAAAACAAAACACCACAGAACAGGGAATGGAGCTGGGAAAGTAATTCCAAACTCCTGTAGTGCAAAGTGATGATTGCTTATGGATGGATCCCATGGACTTGGTATGCAGCCATCTGTACAGTAATCAGCAATGTTAATGGGAAAAATGATACAGAGCTTGCCTGCACTCTGCTTACGGTGGGGATTTCTCTTTGTGCAAAACAAAAGAACAGATGCTAGGGGAGCCAAACAGGTTTGTTGGTAAAGTGATCATTTTACTCTTCTTCCCAGTGGTTCTGACTGGAACTGCTGTAATTTCATACATTTATTAGAATTAATGTGCAAAGAAAAATAAGTCAAGAACAGTGTTTCATTCTCAGATTTACAGTCTGAGAATCTTTCAAATCTTCTCTTTGAATCTAACATCTACAGTGTTAGCTGATGTTCTCTCTCTTGCTATTAGAAATCCCAGTGATAGTACCAGCAAATTCACAGACTAGCCAATGCCTAACACACTGGGAATAGCTGCTTCTTTCCACTTTTCCTTATGCTTTTATCAGCCTTTTTATCCATTCACCCACACATGCACATATGCATCTGATGCTCTGTATAATTACAAAATTTTAGATGTGTCCCAGCTCTTAAAAAGTAAGAATACTGCTGGAAACTAATTAAACTCTTAAATTCTCTTGGGTTTGGACTGATGGACTCATAACCTAATTGCAGTCAAAAAATGAGCTGAGATGATAGCTGGCTTTGTACTTTTACATTCGCATGGTGATATTAGTCACTGTTCACAACAGTCTTGTGCAGATTTACCTCCCCTGCTCCTCCAAAGAATCAAAGGGAAAACGTGAAATAAGTTTTTGAGGAAACTGTTCTGCTCCATCTCTGGGCTCCACAGTCACAGGGTGTTACGTGACTGCCACATACTCAACTCTTTCATTAAACATACTCTTTCAAGCCATTTGGGGGGGGGAGGGGTATGACCCTTGCACATTTTTTAAACTAAATATAAATCCTGTGACAAACTGGACTACAGGCTCTTCCACATATGAAGGAAATCTGAAAATGGCTGCAAAAGCTAATGAGCAAGAAGTTTAGCCAACTTTTGTACATAAGCACTGACAGCTCACAGCTCTTCTGCAAGCAGAAACTGTTTGTAACTTAGGTTTCATTTTCACTTCAAATGAGGATAAATTTATATCATCTCCCTCTCCCCCCATACACACTGTTTCTCTCAGATCAAGCATTAACCATTTAACAAATTTTGCTCTGCAAACTGCTGAAGAGCAATAAGGATGCAAACCCTTGACAGGCATTTCAGCACGGGGTTTGTACTGCGGACTACACTTGCTCAGCCTACCATTACTGCTACCTTATTGCAGGTGCTCCTGTACTTTATTGTTGATAGTGTGTGAGCAACTTGAAATATCTGTACTGAAAAAGCAGCAATGTGAGGTGCTATATTAGCTATTATATTATTTATGGCTGAGACCTGTCTTATCTTTTCAAAACTAGAGATCTTATGCATACTAAAGATTCAGTCAAATATCAGTGCATTACAAATAAGCCCCCGGAGCTGTCATTCAGGCTGAAGAACTATTTTACTTTTGTGTTTAGAACTGCTGGTTTGTTTATATGTTTGCAACAGTGTTTTTTAAAGAAAAGAAAGACAGCATTGTGGTCAACTGTTATCTGTCTATCAATCTCTCTCTATATGTATGCTCTTTCCTAGATGTATATGAAGACATGGGAACAGGAAATCAAAGCACCTGAAAATACAAAAGTGACTTCTTTTTCTTTAATATATTTTGAAAGGAAATACCAACAACTCCAAGAATGGCAAAGGCTTATGCCAGCATTTCTTGAAGTACCAATTTCTCTTCAGATTGACAATCCCTTTCCTTTGGGTGCTCCAAATTGCCCATTTTAAAAATTTTTTTTTTTGCTTCTTTTTAATTAATATTTTCTTGAAAAATATGGTGGGTTTTTTCATTCCTTACATTTTTTTTTCATTTTTTGTGACTACAAAAGACAAAGGGACAGCTTAAAAATTGCAGTATAAAACCTATATGTTTTATTACAATAGTGGGTGGGAGGCACAGGGAGGAGTCAAGCCCAAGATGCCTCCCACGCTTGTTTTATTAAAAAAAATGGCAAAAGAATGTGTATGGGTTTTTTTCACTGGGGTTGACTTTTACAAGAGAAGGTCTCCATATTGGCTTGGAAAGTAATAAATGCAATATGTCAGATTGCAAAATACATTTGGGGTTTAAAATGAAGTCATTCTTTTAACTCATTTAATGTAACATTTTCTTTTCATTTACAAACATAGAAACTGATCTGTCAGGCAGTTACAATTTTAAAATGTACATATGTATATTATTCAAAATAATGTGTTCTCATTAAATTCTGTTTCCTTTGCATTTGATCTGGTTTTCTATTTGCTGCTGAAAAGCCTGTTTCTCATTGACTAGAAGAGCAAGTAATATTCAAGTAATTTCTGCAAGCTGCCGAATGTTCAGGCTATTTATATATTAAAATTATAATTCTCTGGTGCAAATGAAACCAATCTTACTCTGTTTAAACAGAGAGTGTGCTACAAGTCCCTTCACAAATAGAGGAATCCTGTTCCAGAAGTTCTGTTAGCAGGTGTCTGAATCCTGCAGGAAAATTCATTATTATTTCCACAGGGTCAGCTATTAGATGGTGTCAGTTAGCTGCAGCCAGGGAAAAAAGGAGTTATGAATTGAATTAGAATAATATACAGAAAAAAAAGGATACTTCAGTAACAGCTAAATGTGTGGAAAATCATTAGGGTGAGTAATGAGAAAGCATACAGTGTGTTGACCCTTTCAGACAGGCTGGATGGGATCATTTAAAGCTCTCTGTATTATGAAAAATAATTTGCACTTATTTAAAATACCTCCCTAATCCACGTTTACTAAACATTCTTCCCACCTCCTTCTTTCAAAGATGAGGAAAAATAACACCATTTCCAATGAGTATTCTGATCTCATGATGCTGAAAAAAAGGGAAAAGGACAACTTCACTGTTGTGTGTGAGGACAAGAGGACTTGGCACTTCACAGAGGCAGCTGGTGCTGCCCAGGTTCAAGAGAAGTACTGAAGTGATCTCAAAGATAAATGTAGTCACCAGATTTTCTCCCTAAGAAATAACCCTCTGATGTGAAGGCATCAGGCAGAGGCTGTAGGTAGAAATATTTGGGCAGAACTCTGAAGTACTGAAGTTGTCCTGAAGGATCGAGAAGCTCAGGGGTCATCCCCACAAATTCCTCCATGGTTCATTGTCCTGGTTTCAGCTGGGATAAAGTTAATTGTCTTCCTAGTAGCTGGTACAGTGCTATGTTTTGAGCTAGGTATGAGAAGAATGTTGATAACACACTGATGTTTTCAGTTGTTGCTAAGTAATGTTTAGTCTAAAGTCAAGGATTTTTCAGCTGCTTATGCCCAGCTAGCAAGAAGTCTGGATGGGCACAAGAAGTTGGCACAGGACACAGCCAGGGCAGTTGACCCAAAGTGGCCAACGGGGTATTCCATACCATGGGACGTCATGTCCAGTATAAAACCTGGGGGAAGCGGGGACAGGGGCATTGCCGCTTGGGGACTAACTGGGTGTCGATCAGCAGGTGGTGAGCAATTGCACTGTGCATCATTTGTACATTCCAATCTTTTTATCATTGCTGCTGTCACTTTATTAGTGTTATCTTTATTAGTTTCTTCTTTTTATATTCTATTAAACTGTTCTTATCTCAACCCATGAGTTTTCCTTCTTTTCCTGATTTTCTCCCCCATCCCACTGGGTGGGGGGGAGTGAGTGAGTGGCTGCGTGGTGCTTAGTTGCTGGCTGGGGTTTAAACCATGACATTCATTCAAAACTGACTTCATCTGTGTGTTTCAAATTGGGACAACCCTTTGGGATGTGCAAAGTCTGATTTTCACGCTCATCTTGCTGGAGTGGATATTTTTTCTGAAATGAGCATACAGATTTCTGAAGTGCTCGACACCATTCCATCTTACCACATTTGATGTCACTGCAGGGCCACAGGGCTAAAAATGCACATGGATTTACAGAAATAACTGTTTCTCCACCTCTGGAGCTTCTGTATTTAAAACTGCCAGGAGTATACATTGTTCTAAGTATTTTCATGACAAACAAAAATAAATCGGTTCAATAGCAGTTCCGTTCTTCATTCTTTTAAGCTCACTGTAGGCACATTTGGCCCATGCCTAAGTGCATTATAAGGGTCTCAAAACGTTTTGTTTCAGAATCTATTCTTATGTCTTGGTAATAGATCAGCAAGCCATTTCAAATTAAGCCATCTGTCAATAATGTGAGATGACTTTAGCAATCTAAGACAAAAGTCCACCTAACAGTCTTTTAAACTTCTGCAAAATACCTGTACAATATTTTAATAAAATAATTTTGTTTATTCAGCACATAAAGCCTAATAGTTCTGTAGGTCGCTGTATGGCAATGCCTTTTCACTGGAACGGACATATATCATTAGGTTTATAAATAAGGAAAAAAAATTTGCCTGTTGCTCTGGGGAAGGTCAAGCAAAATGTTACCTGGACGCTCTCTCCCTTCCCTTGTCCCACAGCGGGACAGGAAGAGCACCCCCAGCCCTGCCGTACCCCCCGCCCCCCCTGCCACCCTGGGGCTTCCCCTCTGCATCTAGCTACAACCTGTCTGAAAAATGTGAAGGTGTATGCAGGTCATGACAGCCATGTTCCTACTCCCCACTTACAACCAAAATTTACTGACAAAAACTCAACTGCTAGGGAAAATTGTTTTGCTGTAGAAAGAAGAAAAGCTCATTGATTGGCTTAAATAATTCTTCTAGCTATGACAGGAGAACTAGCTCTGCAAATAGAAATATGTTATTGCAAGAGACAGAGAGCAAGCACAGGCAAGTTGCCTTCTGCTTATATTATAGTGTTCTCATCTATTTTTGTTTCACTGTGTCTTGTGTATTACTGGCTGTTAAACAAAAACACACTAGTGGTTTAAATTCCTGTTCAAACTGCTCATTCTTTACTATTCTTCCAAAATTTGCACAGTCCACTTAGCTCCTTCTAGTGGAAAAATGCTTTTGGTGGATGTATAAAAACAATAAACTGTGGGGAGAAAACAGCTCTGAAATGTCAGAGAATTTTAATGGCCAAAAAAGAAAACCTTTTCATATTGGATTCCTGGCCTTTTCTCACTGGTACCACCACATTCAAAAGAGATTGCTAATCTTTTCTTTACTGCTGTAAGATCTATTCCAAATCTTACCAAAACCAATGGAGAGTTTGTCCATGAAACTAGATGATGTATACATTGGGCTGTTCAAATGTGAGATGGGGGTAATGAGAATGTAGTATGTTCAAAACTTGCAATGTGAGGGAAATAAATTAGAAAAAGTCCTGTCACGTTTTCTTCTCATTCCCTTTTGTGGAGGTTTTTGCCCACTGATGAGGGTGAAGAATGGCTTCCTTTGATGAAGTGAGGCTGTGGACTTGAGATCAAGGTAGGGAAGATAAGCCATAACTGGAAGCAGAGTGTAGGAACAGCAACAGCAGTCAGAGCAACTCCAGGCACTTGTACCAAATCACAAGGTGGTGTGTAGGACTTGGTCTTTTCTTACTACATAGCTTAAAGGCAATTCATAAGGATACTGAAGAATGTCACTTCGGGCTTTCACCACTGCTTATATGAGAATGCTCTATCTTACACTTCATTATGGCTTTGAAACATTAACCCCTTCTTACAGGGCAACAGACTAATATTCCACAATACTATTAGGACTACAGCAAGATCAAGAAGGCCAACAGTATCCTGGCTGGCACTAGAAGAAGCGTTGCCAGCAGGTCAAGGGAGGTGACCCTTCCCCTCTACTCAGCACTGGTGAGACACATCTGGAGTGCTGGGCCCAGTGCTGGGCTCCCCAGTACAAGGCATGGACACACTGGACTGAATCAGGCAAAGGCCTACAATGATGATGAAGGATCATCTGACATACAATGGTGAGTTCAGAGAGTTGGGACTGTTCAGCCTGAAGAAGGGAAGACTCAGGGGGATCTTATCAATGTTTATAAATACCTCAAAGCAGGGTGCAAAGAAGACAGAGCCAGGCTCTTTTCAGTGGTACCCAGTGACAGGACAAGAGGCAATGGGCACAAACTGAAACACGGTAAATTCTGTATGAATATAAGAAAATCTTTTCTACTGTCAAGGTGGTCACACACTGGAACTGGCTGCCCAGAAAGGCTGTGGAGTCACCATCCTTGGAGATACTGTAAACCCAACTGGACGCAGTCCCAGGCAACCTGCTGTAGCTGACCCTTGTTAAGATAATTTGCAACTGGCCCATGCCAACTAAGGAATGAGGCTAGGATGCAAAGCATAGAATTACAAGAGTAATTCTTTTATTCATGTGCATGAGGTGTCCCATTCAAATTGGGGCACCTGAACGTGGTTGTACAAGTGTTTCAAGTGTTCAGGTGCAACACAATTTGACTAATTGCTACTTAACAAACACACATTACTGTTTACTAATCATAGTAAAACTTTGCAGAGCAACTATGTTTCTATGGTGTCATCATCCACCTGCTTCTCTATTGATCAGACAGCCCTGGAGTAGGTCTTGCTATAGTTACTTATCTATGATGACAGACAATGGGACGGTTTCAAAGATGTGTTAGAGGGGCTAGGATGCTGGTGTCATCTTGGTTGTCCAGGGGTATCTTTTATCCTTCATGGACAGCTTTTAAGATTCTGAGAAGCAAAGTCCTTATCTCAGGGGCTAGGCTGTCCTCCTCCTTATGATGAGCTGGTGTCCTTTATCTTGCTTGCTGAAGCATGGCTATTCAGTATACAATGTAAACTAAAATTTTTTTTAAAGAAAGTTAATACAATTTTGTACTATAAAGATTAATTGGTATAATAGTTAGGGAATGAGATTTTCCTAACACCCTGCTTTGAGCACGAGCTGGACTAGATGATCTCCAGAGGTGCTTTCCAATCTCAGCCATGCTGTGATTCTGTGAGCCCAGGGAAGGACATGATCAGTAGATAGTTCTCAGAAAAAATGACACTAGCAGTTATAACACAGTGAGTTCATGTTAATATAAAGAAAATGTATGCTTCCATTAACCACCCCCTTAAAACATGTATGGCCAGCTAAGCTAGATATGAAGGCAAAATACAAGCACAGCACTGTGCACGTACCTCCAAGCTTTATCTGTAGAAAGCTGAACCTTGAAAAGGAAAGAGCTCATTGTTTTATAATCTCAAGTTAAAAAACTTTTTTGTTTTAAGTAGCTTAATTCTTTTTTATTTCTTTTTGCCTTACTCAGATAAAATACAATCACATATTTCCTATGAACTTTCTTCAGTGTTAGCATAATTCCTTTGAAAATCTGTCACCACACTGCTATCAATGCATCTCTATCATACATCTTTCTGGAAGCTAGAGGGCAATGGCTTCCCACAGGAGATGGCAGGATGTTCTGGGTAACTATGCTTGGGACAGGGAGGAGAAAGGGAAAGGAGTTAATACTAGCAAACACTAACTTTTTCTGACAGACATGTGAAGTAAGTGTGTCCCAGATTACTTGTACATTTGAAGGGGGACTGATTCCTCAATCCTGCCTCCTTTAAGAAGCTTCCTGATTTATAACATCTACTTTCTAGGTAGCTAAATGGCTGTGACAAGAATATTTTTGCAGCCAACCGAAGATTTTTTTTTAATACCATTGTATTAGAATGCCCTTGAACAGTAAGTAAGTCATGCTGTATTTTTGAGTATATTTTCTACTCACACATGAAAAACTGCAGAATGTTGTTCATAAGCATCTCTTAAAAACATCAAAGTGCAGGATCCAATCTTTATCACTGGCTGACAATCTAACAGTCCATGTCAGTCTATACAGAAATTTTTGGTCAACAAGTAGTTCCTCATAAAGGGGAATTACTGAGTGCATGAAATGAGCCTAGCTCCTACACAGTAGAAGCCCTGCTCCCTCACTGCTTTTCTGTGGAGGCCGTAAGGCTTTTCTAGAGAGGCACAGAACTGCAGCAGAAGTTTCCAAACACTTCACAGACAGATATAAACGGATCACATTGTAAGCAATGAAACTGATGCAGCCTCGGGATAGAAAGTGACAGCTGTGCTGTGTGGTTAAAATAATGAGGAAAAAAGCAAAGGATCATTTCTTGATTAGAATCTGTGGTAAATAAACAATAGGCAAGGCGCATAGAAGACAAATAAAAGATTAGACATCTAAGGAGTCTGTTCAAGTATAAATTTGCATCACAGTTCAGTTAAACATGCAATGCAAATACCAGCGTGTTGGAAATCCTGCTCCACCTAAAAAGATAATATGTATGTATCTCTTCAGGCTATGTGCTGCGTTCCAGGGCAAAGTACAAAGCTGCTGGTCACAGTGGATCTCATAACTCAGATACAATTTAATGTAGAAATATTAGGGCAGGGCTTCCGAACTAGAGCACCTCGGTACAACAGCATACCCCAACCAAAAATGAACACATGTTCTTTTTTAGAAAAGTACTGTCTAATGTCAACACTGAGATTTTCACCAAGGTACATCTTTTGTATTTCCTGTAGTTCTAAAAAGTACCTCCTATATAGCTTTTTTCCATCTTAATAGTAAATGGATAAGGTTGTTTTGCTAAGTGAAAACAAAAGCTTACCCGGGGCAAAACCAAAATTGTGTTGGATGTCATTCATATGTTTTCCTTACAGCTACAGTTTCCTCTTTAACTTCACCTTGCTGATTTTTTATATTTATCAAATCATATTCAATTTAAAACCTGGCTTTCAAGCACTTTCCAAGTCCTTTAAGCCTGTCATGCTTAGTCCCATCCACAAGTTGTGTCTAAAATTGCAGAACATTCCAATTACATTCAAATATTCCAGATCACTATTCTAAGGAGCAAGCTAGGGCAGTTAGAAAACTGGATTCCATTTGAAATTCCTTTCAAGTGTGTCTGAAAGATACAGGCAAGTCAGGAAAGCCTTTGAGAAGCAACATAAATGAGAAAAAAAGGTTTAGAAAAGGCCTAAAATAATGTTTTGTCTTGGTGGGAAAAGATACCACGAAAGATGAAATAAGTCTTCTAGTATGTAGAAAAAGTTCTTCTAACAAAAGGGGCTGTGATCACTCCTCCATCTCTAATAAGGCAAGGAAAAGGAAAGACCTACTTAGTATATATAGGAGGGCAACAAAGCTGGTAAAAGGGCTGGAAGGAATGTCCTATGAGGAGCAGCTAAGGACTTTGGGCTTGTCTAGTTTGGAGAAAAGGATGTTGAGGGGCAACCTCATTGCTCTCTACAGCTTCCTGAGGAGGGGAAGTGGAGAGGGAGGTGCTGATCTCTTCTCCCTGGGATCCAGTGACAGGAAGCTTGGGAATGGTTCAGAGCTGTGTCAGGGGAGGTTTAGACTGGACATTAGGAAGCATTTCTTTACAGAGAGGGTGGTCGAACACTGCAGCAGGCTTCCTAGAGAGGTGGTCGAAGTCCCAAGCCTGTCAGTGTTTAAAAGGCATTTGGACAATGCCCTTAACAACGTGCTTATACTTGGTCAGCCCTGAACTGGCCAGGTAGTTGGACTAGATGATCATTGTAGGTCCCTTCCAACTGAAAAAATAGTCTATTCTAGCCTATTCTAGATCAAATAGGTTGGGTTGTCTCAGAGGTCTGCAGGTTCATTCCTGAGAGACACCTGGTAGCCTGGCTTCCTCCAATCCTCTGACTCCCCAAGTGCCTTGTATAATATAAGTGCAAGGTATAATTTTATAACAAAATGCATAAACAAAGAGGGAAATTGTGAGGGTGAGAAGGGAGCTGTGTATTTCCTAGAGAAGCAGCTAACCAGGTAACAGCAGTGTTTCAGATTACAATGTCCAAGCCTTTTAAGCAGCCAGTTACCTTACAAAAAATAACAGCAAAGAACAAGGCAAGTTAGGAGCAATCAGAGCCATTTTGCAATTACCTGTTAGAGCCTTCCCATACTTTGACTGACGTTGCAGAACACAAAAGAATATGCATAACAATTTCAGCTGTTGTTTGTGTAGATTTTGGTAGCCTGCAAATGCACATGTCCATACAATATGTGGTTTTACAGCACCTTCCACTGGAATGGTCTGACCTGCACTAGTAAGAAGCTCAAGCAACCTCACAGAAAGCTGACCAGATCTGATCTGTCCATAGAGTAAGCTGAAACATAACAGAGTGCTTCAGTTCCTTGGGCCAGCTCACCACACAATCATACAGTGCAAGAGAAGAGGCCAGAACTCGGGGAAGGATGATACTGCTTCAAAGCCCACTGAGATCACAAGCTGCTGGGGAATGTCAGGTTAAGAGCCATCTGTTAAATGTTGGTGCAGGGAGCGAATGGTTGTCACATCAGCCCATACAACACAGCTCAGGGAAACACAGCACCACACCATATAATCAGGAAACAGCCAGCAATTTAAGAAAATGAAACTAACACCCACAGAGTGGCTCAACAGATAACTGGCCTGCAATAATCAAAGGAGTGCAGCTGCTCTTTACATGAGCACTAAGATTATGTAGATACAGGCTTATGCCTGCAGAGATTCCCTCAGGCTGTGAGCTCATCAGAGCGCACAACCGAGCAAAGCTGGTGTGAGTCCCACTCTGAACATCAGTTCTGTTGGCTGATAAACCAAGAACTACATGGAAATGATCTATGCTGACCTGCCTGCTGCTCCTAAAAGACTAGCAGGTCCTGCTCTCTCTGGACTGGTTGCTATTAGCTTGCAAGGCTCATCCCCAGGGAAAAGGATCATATGCCTTTCACTCAACTTTCCCTGTTCAGCAACTGAGAATTTAAGTAAACACCAGGGAACGTACCTTCCTGTGGGCCAGTGGCAGCAGGCAGAAAAACATGAAGAATACAATGCAGTGATCACTGTATATGTATTTGTGGGTGTTTCTGATTGGTATTTGTCATTTCATTTCCTTTCTTTAAAGAGAAGCCTCAGGAAGCACAACCCTAGAAGGGAAGAAAGTAGCATGCAGGAGGTTTCAAGAAAGAACTTAAGGGACGATGATGGGCAAACAGAGGAAATGATGAGAGAGATGGCCAGTCACATCAGCATCAGGAAAATACAGGCCTACGTGACTAGTAAGTCTTCTTAAAGAAAAGTTGAGAGGCTATTGCCAGAGTAGACACAGAAGTGATTTGCCTCTGAAAATAAAAAGCTCTGGAGGCTTCTGTGTGACCTCCACACCTGAAAAATAGATACTGGAACAGATAAATATCAGTAGGTCAGCAAGGAGAAACAACATGAGAAATGGGTGCGTAGAAACTTAGGGAACAGAGCTGAATTAGAAAAAAAGGGAAAAAAAGGAAGAAGAAACAAGTTTTGTAAAAGACCATGCAAATGTTTTTTTCACTAATAACTCAAGGAGCTGGCTGGATTATTGCAAGTGTTGGTGCACAATGTGATAGGAGGAATTATTAAGGTAACAGAAATACAGTGAGGTAATAATCATTGAATATATGTGTCAAAAGATAAAGGTTGAAATGGCAGAATAATATTGTACATATAATGATTTGACAAATACAAAGAAATTAGAGGAAATAGCAGGAATCAAAATAACTCTGGAAGCTCTTATAACTGGAAACTTGACAACTGCTGGCAGTCTGATCTACAGATCATGCTGGATGTGAACAGTGATCTCTAATTTCAATAGGCAAAGAAAATGCAGAAGGAATGGTGTCATTACGGGAACTTCTAATACATCTTAGAGAACAAATCCTATGAGTTGCAGCAGGGGACAGGATTTCAGTGCTGAGTTTCCATACCAGTCACTGAGAAACAAGATAGTATCTTTGACTCAGTTTTGCTGAATAATGAGACTACAGGGTAAGACCTGATGTGCAATAAGAATTTTTATTTTAATAAATAGTGAATTGATTCTAGAAGAGTTGATTTTATGCTGGAGAACCACATCAACAAACTTCATGCTTAAATGTCTGCCAATGGCATCTGAAGGGAAAAAACTTGTGGGAAAGGGATGCTGCTGATGGCCAAATTGGCAAGACGTACCATACCAAAACAGCAGACATGGTTAATGGAAATAGCTAACACCAAAAAAACCCCAAACCCTAAACCTTGTGAAAACAATAGATGAACAACTTAGTCAAAGCACAGAGAGCAGAGCAGCTAAAGAGGAGTCTGTCTCACAAGACTGATAGGATCGAACCTGACTAGTGGTAATGATAGATGAGAAAACACAGCTAGCTAGGTATACCAACAATGACCTGGTTAATATGAGGATACATTGTTGGCACAGCCTCCCAGCCAGCAGCCTCAAGCATGGGGTAGGTAACTTGGAACACCAGGCAAGTCCCCCTAACTTGCAGCAGAGCTGTGACTCTGTTAACTGCGATGAAGCTGGGGAAACTCAACAGCCCTTCTGGGGCAGCAGCTCAATTTGGGCATTGCTTGGATTCCTACAAATGAGAAGTAACCAGCTGCCTCAGCAAGCACACACAGCTACAGGGAGAAAACTGATGATCTCCAGGGAAGCAGGCTATACCTCCATAAACAAAGGCACCTGCCAGAGAAAGCAGCCACTCTTTCCCAAGCAAAAGGGTGCAGCAATGGTTCACATCCACAGTGCTCAGGGCCAGCAGCATCTAAATAAGTTGCTGTACTTCATGGCACTTGGTGTTCTCACATGCTGAGTCAAAGACAGTATTATTATTTCTTATAATTTTTCATACAAGAGTGTTTAAAATAATGTCAGACCTGCACCATAGCCTGGAAAGGTGATGTTTTTATTGCATCACATCAAGCATTACTTTGTATTCTTTAGCCTTGACATGAGAATATACAGGAGTGTTTAATGCACAGCCATACCAATCTATCTGCTGAGGATGCATTCCTGAAAAATGCAGCAATTAGGGATTCAACAAGTAGTGATATAATTTTTCTTACAAGAATTTGTGCAATAGCAGACAGGTGCATGCCAGGACTTAAGAAATACACATAGCTAAAATACATAGGGAAGCATATAAGGATAGAAAACAATAGTATTATGATCAGCATCAACAGCTGGAAGAGATGCTGGCTTTTCCACAGCTGGCTTTGTGGTGGCTGGAGATGCTGTTTGCTTTCTAAAACTTGCAGTACCCTGGTGACCTCACCCAGTTGTCCTCGGAACAGGTATCATTCTAAAGGATTGTGGTGGGTTGGCCTTGGCTGGCTGCCAGATGCCCACCCAGCCACCCTCTCACTCCCCCTTCTCAGCAGGATAGGGGAGAAAATAAGGTGCTAAAGCTCCTGGGTCAAGAAAAAGGGAGATAACTTACCAGTTACTATTATGGGCAAAACAGACCTGACTTGGGAAAAATTAATTTAATTTATTGCCAATTAAAATACAGTCGGATGGTGAGAAACACTGAAAAAAACTAAAACAACTTCCCCCACCCTACTCCATTTTCCCAGGCTGAATTTCACTCCATCTTTCCCAACTCTTCCACCTCCTTCCTCCGCCACCCCAAGTGGTGCAGGGGGATGGGGAACGGGGGACTCTGGTCAGTTTGTAACAGTTTGGTCAGTCCATAGCTGTTCCTCTCTGCTGCTCTTTCTTCCTTACACTTTTCCCCTGTCCCAGGTTGAGTCCTTCCCATAGGCTGCAGTCCTTCATGAACTGCTCCAATGTGAGTCCTCACACCCTATACAAGGATTTTCAACCTCTTAATCTGTGGGATTGGACACACAACTGCTAGTGTGAGCACTCTTGCTGCCACCCTCCCAAATGTGTTTTAATGGACGTCATTATCTTCTTCAGATGCTTGCTGCTTATCATGGTCATTCAAGACAGTCAAGGGCAAAGGATGAAAAAACAGGGTAATGGCAATGGTCACTGGAGTAGGGCATTGCAAGATCGGTGTCAGTACCATGAAACACTGGAAGTAGAAGCAGTCAATAGCAGGGTATTACAAGATAAAGCTTTTTCACGGGGCGCTGGAGGCTGATACCGTGCAATATGAGCACACTGCCTAAGGGAAAACATTTCTGGAGTAAACTATCCACAGAACTATACCCAAGCTACACTTCAAATCAAACCAGTTGTTTGCTCCGAAGAAGGAGACCAGGAATAAACTAACATATTTGCAGTGTGGGAAGTCAAACAACCAAGATGAGGAGCAAGTTGGTAAGCCTGATTATTCAAAAGTGAAGATATTGAATATTGAAGAATATTCACATTTCTCAAAAGCATCTCTTGTATTATTTCCCTTTTTCCCCTTTAATTCCAGGAAAGTTCTGCTGGTTTAAGACCACATGTCTAATTAATTGCATTTTATTAACTAAGTATTGCTCAGATGGTGTTTCCTAATTTCTGAAGTTTCTGGATAGCAGCTCAAGACAGTGCTGTGTGAGTGTTTTAATAAAGGCATCCTAGAACAGAATTCTGGCATTAGTTTCCTAAGAGAACAAAGACTTCCCAAACAGGAAGTTAGGAGAGGCAGACCAGAAGCAACCTTGGTTCGTAAAAGAGAAAGCAAAAGGGAATGAGAGCAGTAGAACCTCCCAAACACCTTGCATCTATTTCTCTGCAACATCCAGCTTCTGACTTGCCCAGTCTACAGCATTTAAACACTGTGTTGGAAGGGTAAATTAGAAGCATGCAAGGAAAAGGTAAGGAATAATAAATATTCTCTAGCAGGCACTATCATTTCTCTCCCCTAGAGATGGGTGTTTGCCACTGGGAAAAACTGATCATATGTCTTATCGATGCTCTTTCCTTCCTCCTATTTCTGACCCCAGGCTTCTGTTAGAAGTTTATCAACTAATTTTAGGGGTTTTTTTCCTATACTTTAGAAGAGCAGTTCAGCTGAATTTTGGCTGTTGGGTTTTGTGCTTGAACAAAACACCTGTATTGAACGACTACAGGAAAAAACCTGCAGAACAGAACAGTTAAAGTAAGTACATGCATATTTACTCCTAGGCTGGAATATTTTATGAAGATCTGATGGTTTAGTCTGATAATTTTTTTTTAGACATTAATTTTATATATAAAAGTATCTATAATCTACTAAAATAAACTCTTCCAAATCTGTTAAACATCTGCAAATGAAAAGTGGTTGCTACAAGATTACAGTGAAATACCCCAAGGAATATGTCCTCAAAGAAATTATTCTGCAGAAATACTATGATAGAGTTGTTCCATGTTGGAAAAGGACATCTTGAACGTATTTCAGTAGGCCAGAATCATTAACTAGCCAACAACATGGAACACAGAAACACTGCATCAAGTCTAAGAAATGAAAAGTATCTCATTCTGGAGCTTTATGTCTTTAGGGGGATTCCAAACACTGAAAGGTGGAGTAACTGTTTTAAGGACATAAACATGTTTGCTTTTATGTTAGGAGTAAATTGTATCTCTATTAGAAAGTACAAGTTTGGTGGGAATTAAAACCATACTTTCACATTGCTGGGTTGAACACTGTCTCTGAGCAGAAGTGCTTTGGTTTCAGTTTCTTTTCTCAGCTTTTAGAGACCCTGGGTGGAGTTACTGGTGAATACCATAGCTACTTCAGTCATGGAATAAAAACATTGAGCTTCTTTCCCCCTGCACCCTCAATTTTTGACAATATGTGCTTACCATAGTGGCATTTTAAAGAACTAGAAACTAGTTTTTCTTTTTCTGTGAGCAAAAGGGAGGGTCTGTTAAGAGAAAAAGTAACTGCAGGCTTCCGTAGCCTGCAGCCCCACTTTTTTCTCTGCCCTCACGTTCATTAGTTAAATCAGGAGGCAGCTTGGCCAAAGGTAGGAGAGCTATAAAAAATCTTTACTATTGCTTCCCATTAAAGTTTACAGTTTAGGGAATCAAATAATAGATTGAGGAAAGCATGTTGCTAGGGTAGCTTAGATAACCGAGTGTTCTTTCAGAAAACAAAATTTCACTGAAAAAAATCTAAGAAGTCATTTTGTCTCAGGAACACTCAGCTATGAATAAGAAAAGATGGATGGAGGAGACCATTATCACTAATGCAACAGCTATAGGTGGGTGCAATTCCATAAAGGAAATATTTCAGATGAATGAATATAATTCTCCTAAAGAAAGTGAGAGGGTAAAGTAAAACTAGACAGATTAAGGGGAATTATTTTATTTTCTTTTATTTTATTTTATTTTATTTTATTTTATTTATTATTTTATTGTGGTTCTTTCTTTAAAGTTTTTGCAAAAAGTCCACATTTACTAAGACCAAGCGGAATGTAAGATGCATTTCTTCCTGTCACTTAAATGCTGCTGAACTACTTGCTTTTGTTTAATTTGAGAAACCTTAGTGAACTCAAACAGTACTGAAAAGGTAATACAGAAAATATTTTCCTTTCATTTGCAATAGCAACAGCTAAGTAATCACAGCAGTATCTTTCTACCCCAATGTATTTTCACAGTGTTATTCAAGCAAATTCTGTACCTAACCATATCTAAGGGTGAAAAAAAGGTTGGATTTCTGTGTGTGGTTGATTCTTCTTCTTCACCAAACTGGGAACTTACTTAATGAGAGCCATCTGCGACATGTACACAACATGATGGGTGAACAATTGACTAAAGAGTTAGACTCAAAGCATTGTAGTAAATGGAGTAACACCTGGCTGGTGGCCAGTCACTAGTGGTGTTCTCCAGGGCTTAATTTTAGGGCCAGTTCTCTTCAATGTTTTTATCAATGACCTGGGCAGAGGAGTTGAGTGCTCACTAAGCAAGTTTGCCAATGATACTAAATTAAGAGGAGCCATTGATTGAGAGGACTTACAGAGAGTTCTTGATAGATTAAAGTGTGGGGCAGTCACCAACAGTATGAAATTTAATGAGGACAAATGCCAGATTCTGCACCTGGGACAGTGTAATCCTGGATGTGTGTATAGATTGGAGTACAAGAGACTGGAGTGTAGCCCTGCAGAACAGGATCTGGGGGTTTTGGTTGATGGTAAGTGCAATAAGAGTCAACAATGTGCTCCTGGTGGCCAAAAGGGCCCACCATATCCTGGGGTGCATTAGGCACAGTATAGCAAACTGGTCAAAATAAATGATTGTCCCATTTTACCCAGTATTGGTGTGGCCTCACCTCGAGTACTGTGTGCAGTTTGGTGCTCCACAATAAAAGGATATAAAAATATTAGAATGTATCCAAAAGAGGGAAACAAAGATGGTGAAAGGACTAGAGGGCATGACTTATGAAGAGTGTCTGAGGATACTAGGTTTGTTTGGCTTAGAAAAGAGGACACTGAGAGGTGACCTCATCGCTGTCTACAAATTCTTCATGGGGGGATGCAGAGAGGGAGGTGCTGATCTCTTCTGTCTGGTGTCCAGTGACAGGACACAAGAGAATGGCTTAAAGCTGCATCAGGAGAAGTTCAGATTGGATATTAGGAAAAAGTTCTTCACTGAGAGGGTGGTCAAGCACCCCAGGGAAGTGATCATGGCCCCAAGCCTGTTGGTGTTCAAGAAGTGTTTGGACAATGCTCTTAGATATGTGGTTTAACTTTTTGGTTATCCTGTGTGGAGTCAGGAGTTGGACTCAATGATCTTCGTGGGTCCCCTCCAACCCAGGATATTCTATGATTCTGTGATTTTATGATTTTTTTTTTTATTATTGGATAGCTCATACAACCACAAATAGGTGCCCAAATGACCACAAATAGGTATCAGTCACAATCTTTGTGTAATGTCAGCTACAGAAGTGGATTAAAAACAGGATTCAAGTAAAATCATTCTGTAATCAATCTGTCTTAGAAGTAGCTAATGCCTTATATATGATCTTACTTCACATTCCCACAATGTCCCCTAATTGAACTGTTGTATTCCATGTGGCAGATTACACTAATGAAGAAATTAATGGTTGATAATAGTAAGGAAATACGTGTTATTTAGTTAATAGGCTATTATAAATCACTCGTTTAGTAATTCTGTGATTTTTTCCTTAAAGAATGGAAAATGCAAACACTGAAAAAAATGAGAAATCACATTCCTATGAACATATTGAACAATGGACAAAAGAGGAAGTCAAACAATGGGCAACTGAAGCTGTTAAGATTAACCAGAAATATGCAGAAATCCTGTTTAAGGAAGATGTCACTGGTTTTACTTTGAAACTGATGCCTAAAGCAGATTTTGTGGAAACGGGCATACCTCATGGGCCTGCTCTTCAAATAATAAACACCATGACATTCTAGCTTAAGGTTCATGCCAGGCTGTGGAACAAGAAGACAGTGAATAGAGTCTTGATAGAGAAGGATAAGATGAAGAAATTGCAAAGAAAGAGTGCAAGAAGAAATATGGGTCATTTAATTTCAGTATACTGCAGCATTCTAAGACAGAGCCCATAGAACACAAAAAAGCAATGAAGTCAGCTGACAAAGAGAATGTATCAGGGAAGCCACTGTCAAACAGCCAGCACCCAAGTGGAAAGATGTGTATGCCATGTCCTTTTGATAATTTCAGTGATGGTACACTATACACATGGTATAATATTCTTAATGTCCTTGAAACAGGGCCATTCAATCTCATCAATCCAGCACATGAATTCAAATTACTTACCAACACAGAGAAGGCACTACAAGAGGATATCATGATGAAACTTAGCAATGAAGTCTCTAGATTTGCTGCAGCCTGGATGAACTCCCGCACAAATGGCACTATTCATTTTGGAGTACGTGACAATCTATGTGGGGAAATTAAAGGAATAAAAGTTTCCAAGAAATAAGCATACGTTGACCATTTGAATAAATTAATTGGAAAGTACTTTAATGAGCAATACACCAGCATTGCAAAAGCTTGCGTTAAAGAACTTAGATTTGTGGAAGTATTATTACAAAATGGAACTCCACCACATATGTTTGTCATTGAAATAGATGTGGTTCCCAAACACTGCATCTGTGATACAAAATATTTCTGTACCAACACATACGAATGTAAGAGTAAGAGTTGGAAAAAAGCTCTCTTCATCCAGTATGGAGCTAGTTCCAAAAATATTCAAAATACAAAAGAATTTGAAACTTTTAAAGGCATCTTGACATCTTTAGCAGATTCTCGTAAAAGAGCAGAGGAAGAATATAAGTTAAAGCAAAAGAAGTCAATAAATGAAGGACTAAAGCTAGTTAGTCTACTCACAGGTAACAGGGACTCACTAGATAGCTCTTATTATGACTAATACATTTTGGTATCCCCAGATGCCACCCAAGTCAAACTTCACATTTAGACTTTTTACAGGAAATAAAATGGTTTGCTGTGCTTGGCTTTGATTTTGAATCAGAAATGAATGGTGTGTTCAAGACTTAAAAAAAAAATCGAAATGCCAAACTTTACTTCCCAGATGATCATGTAAACAAGGCGGGTTTAGTGTCTGAACAAGCTGAAAAGATGAAACTACATCAGGACACCAACTGGATTTTCTGCAATGGTGGATTAGACTTCAAAGGCAATAATGAACTACCACTAGATCCCACTTCATCACAAGACGGAACTGCTTGTGTCAGAAAAATTATTTAATTTCTTTCACACAAAGATGTAAAGCAGAGTGGAAAGTTTTTAATGGTGTTTCTTTTGCTTTCCACAGTGGAAGATTCAGCGGATCCCCTTACTGAGGCTTTTAACATTTTACCAAGAATTAAAAGGACTAGAATACATGGTCTAATTTGCATTGGTGCAGGTCCATACCAGCAATCGAAAGGTGTTCTGCATGCTAGAGGCCTTAGTGAGGAAGCACTTTCAAACAAATGTGTTTCTAATTTAACCCTGCAAATGGTAAATGGTACCATCATAAAATTAAAATCAGTGACAGTTTTCTGAAAGACTTCTGCCCTCTGTTGGTCATTCTACCGTTCTTCTAAAGAAGACTCCATGGCAGCATTGGAAATACTTTGTGAAAATGAATGCAAAGACACAGGAATAGAGAAGGATGCAGATAAATTTACAAATTTTCTGAAAGAGCGGGAAGAAGTTTTTTATCGAGGTGGTAAAGTATCATGGTGGAATTTCTATTTTTCTTCTGAAAATTATACTTGAGATTTTATCAGAAGGGACAGTTATGAAAAGCTTGAACACCTAATTGTGTCTTCATTTAACAGTGCGAATCAATCACCTGTAAAAATTATCAACCTTTATCACCACCCAGGCTGTGGTGGGACAACATTAGCTATGCATATCCTTTGGGACCTCCGGAAGTGATTCAGATGTGCTGTTCTGAGAAACAAACCAAGTGATTTTGGAACATAGCTGACAACTTTACTCACCTGTGGAGCAAACAACGACACAGGGTATTTACCAGTGTTACTTCTCATGGATGATTTTGAAGAGCAAGAAAATGTCTATTTTCTGCAGAAAGTAATTCAGGCAGCTATAACAGACAAATGCATTCGGTATATAACTCCTTTAGTGATCATTCTAAACTGTATGAGATCTCAGAATCCTGATGAAAGTTCAACAATCAATTCTATTGAACAGCATTTCTTTAAAACATATGCTTTCTGAAAAAGAGTAAAGGGCCTTTGATCAGAAGTGAAAATATATTGTAAAGGTGCATCCAAATCCTGACAATTTCTATTTATTTATGATTATGAAGAAAAACTTTGATCCACAGTACATAGAAAAAGTGGTAAAAAGTACCTTGCATAACTTGGCTACTGCCTCTAAACTAGCACAACTTGTTTGCTATCTAACACTGTTAAACTCACATGTAAGAACATCTACAGTTTCAATATATCTATGTGAAGAATTCTTAGGAATGAATTCTTAAGAGATTGGCTGCAGTAAAGATAAATTAATAGAAAAGACAGGAATTTGTTCCAATATTCTAATATATGATCAGGTACATGAATACATGAGATACAAAGGTCTTCATATCATTCACCCATTGACACCATCTCACTGCCTAACAGAATTGAAACTAACCTATGACTTGCCTAAAAGTGAAATTACATTGCAGTTATTGAAAGAAGATTTATTGTATGAGACTTTGTTAAAGCAAGAGAAACTTATTCACAATATACAAATGCCGCTGATTACTAGACAGCACAAGGAACATGGTAATGAGTCAGACACATGGTTTCCCCCTTAATTGAAGCCATTCATATGGCAGAGAAGTGTGGTAATGTGGAATATGTGTTAAAACAAGCATCCACTAGATTTGAGCAAAATGGTTACATTTACCAAGCCTTAGCAATATTCTTCTACATTAAAGAGAGGAAATTTGACTCTGCATTATACTGGGCCAAAGCAGCCAAACAAAGAGCACAACACAATTCATACATATCAGATACTCTAGGTCAAGTCTTTAGAAGTAAGCTAAGACACCGTGTAGAGTGCAAAGCAAAGAGTGCAGTCCTGATAGCTGAGGAACTGAAATACTTGGTAGAGCTTGCTGATAATGCTTCACAGGTGTCGTGGTTTAACCCCAGCCAGCAACTAAGCACCACGCAGCCGCTCACTCACTCCCCCCCTCCCCAGTGGGATGGGGGAGAAAATCGGGAAAAAGAAGCAAAACCCACGGGTTGAGATAAGAACAGTTTAATAGAACAGAAAAGAAGAAACGGATAATGATAATGATAACACTAATAAAATGACAACAGCAATAATGAAAGGATTGGAATGTACAAATGATGCGCAGTGCAATTGCTCACCACCTGCCGACCGGCACCCAGCTAGTCCCCCGAGCGGCGATTCCCCGCCCCCACCTCCCAGTTCCTATACTAGATGGGACGTCATATGGTATGGAATACCCTGTTGGCCAGTTTGGGTCAGGTGCCCTGGCTGTGTCCTGTGCCAACTTCTTGTGCCCCTCCAGCTTTCTCGCTGGCTGGGCATGAGAAGCTGAAAAATCCTTGACATTAGTCTAAACACTACTAGCAGCAACTGAAAACATCAGTGTTATCAACATTCTTCTCATACTGAACTCAAAACATAGCACTGTACCAGCTACTAGGAAGACAGTTAACTCTATCCCAGCTGAAACTAGGACAGTATCCACCCCTTATTCTATACCATTGACGTCATGCTCAGTTCCCATACCTTTAGTTACATCCTGGTCAATCATCAACACCTTATCTATCACTTTGAGACATATGAACAATGATATATATATACATATATATATACAAACACAGAGATATCATTCTTTTAGTTTATGGGTTATGTTCATTAAATGTTCATTGAGTTCATTTAGTTCCTGACTCTGGGCTCCATCCGTCATACCAGTCTTTCTGGGCAGGAGGGATGGTGCAAAGTCCTCTCAGTCGGTAGAGCAGAGTTGGGCTTCAGTGCAGTATGACGAGCAGTTGACATTGGACGCAGCAGGAGGATGGTGTGCACCGTTGGGTTGTTGCATGCTGGAGTCAGTTCTGGTTCCATCACTACTGCGCTTCGCTCAGTTTTATCACAGTTTTTCTTGCTTGATCTAAGTGATTCTTACTATAGTACTATGGATATAGCATATAACAATTATAGTAATGATAACATACAGTAGCAGGGTTATATAGCAACTAATATCATACAGTTTAATTCTGGCTATTCTCACCTAAAATTAAATCCCCTTGAGGCACACATCGGACTTCCCCATCTTTTCGCATCACCCACCAAGTGCACCCAGGCCCTTGAGCAAAAGCAATCCCACGAATGTGTTTACCTTTGCCTGAGGCAGGAGTAACCCAGACTGTCTTCCCTAACATATTTTTTGTGTGCACTACAGGGACTTTATCCCCTTCTACAGTACGTAAAAATTCTGACTGGGCAGGGCCACCCCGATTGGCAGATCCTCTGGTGTTGACTAACCAGGTGGCTTTTGCTAAATGTGTATCCCAATGTTTGAAAGTTCCACCCCCCATTGCTCTCAATGTAGTCTTTAACAGTCCATTGTATCGCTCAATTTTCCCAGAGGCTGGTGCATGATAGGGGATGTGATACACCCACTCAATGCCATGCTCTTTGGCCCAGGTGTCTATGAGGTTGTTTCGGAAATGAGTCCCGTTGTCTGACTCAATTCTCTCTGGGGTGCCATGTCGCCACAAGACCTGCTTTTCAAGGCCCAGGATAGTGTTCCGGGCAGTGGCATGGGGTACAGAATATGTTTCCAGCCATCCGGTGGTTGTTTCCACCATTGTGAGCACATAGCGCTTGCCTTGGCGAGTTTGTGGGAGTGTGATATAGTCAATCTGCCAGGCTTCCCCAAATTTATATTTCAGCCATCGTCCTCCATACCACAGGGGTTTTAACCGTTTGGCTTGCTTAATTGCAGCACATGTTTCACATTCATGGATAACCTGTGCAATAGTGTCCATGCTCAAGTCCACCCCTCGGTCACGAGCCCATCTATATGTTGCATCTCTTCCCTGATGGCCTGAACCATCATGGGCCCATCGAGCCATAAATAGCTCACCCTTATGTTGCCAGTCCAAGTCCACCTGAGCCACTTCAATCTTGGCAGCCTGATCCACCTGTTGGTTATTTTGATGTTCTTCAGTGGCCCGACTCTTGGGTACGTGAGCATCTACATGACGTACTTTTACAACCAGATTCTCTAGCCGGGATGCGATATCTTGCCACAGTGCGGCAGCCCAAATGGGTTTACCTCTGCGCTGCCAGTTGCTCTGCTTCCACTGCTGTAACCACCCCCACAGGGCATTTGCCACCATCCATGAGTCAGTATAGAGATAGAGCACTGGCCACTTTTCTCTTTCAGCAATGTCTAACGCTAGCTGGATGGCTTTCACCTCTGCAAACTGACTCGATTCACCTTCTCCTTCAGCAGTTTCTGCGACTTGTCGTGTAGGACTCCATACAGCAGCCTTCCACCTCCGATGCTTTCCCACAATGCGACAGGACCCATCAGTGAACAGAGCATATTGCTTCTCATTTTCTGGCAGTTTATTATACAGCGGGGCTTCTTCAGCACGCGTTACCTCCTCCTCTGGCGACATTCCAAAATCTTTGCCTTCTGGCCAGTCCGTGATCACTTCTAAAATTCCTGGGTGACTGGGGTTTCCTATGCGAGCCCGTTGTGTGATCAGTGCAATCCACTTACTCCACGTGGCATCAGTCGCGTGATGTGTAGAGGAGACCCTCCCTTTGAACATCCAGCCCAGCACTGGCAGTCGGGGTGCTAAGAGGAGCTGTGTTTCAGTACCAACCACTTCTGAGGCAGCTCGAACTCCTTCATATGCTGCCAATATCTCTTTTTCAGTTGGAGTATGGCGAGCCTCGGATCCTCGATATCCTCAACTCCAAAACCCCAGGGGTCGACCTCGGGTCTCCCCGGGTGCTTTCTGCCAGAGGCTCCAGGTAGGGCCATTCTCCCCGGCTGCAGTATAAAGCACATTTTTAACATCTTGTCCTGCCCGGACTGGTCCAAGGGCTACTGCATGAACAATCTCCCGTTTAATTTGTTCAAAGGCTTGCTGTTGCTCAGGGCCCCATTTAAAATCATTCTTCTTCCGGGTCACTTGATAGAGAGGGCTTACAATCAGACTGTAATTTGGAATATGCATTCTCCAAAAACCCACAACACCTAAGAAAGCCTGTGTTTCCTTTTTATTAGTCGGTGGAGACATAGCTGCTATTTTGTTGATCACATCCATTGGGATCTGACGACGTCCATCTTGCCATTTTATTCCTAAAAACTGGATCTCCTGTGCAGGTCCCTTGACCTTACTTTCTTTTATGGCAAAACCGGCTTTCAGAAGGATTTGGATTATCTTCTTCCCTTTCTCAAAGACTTCTTCTGCCGTGTTGCCCCATACAATGATGTCATCAATGTATTGCAGGTGTTCTGGAGCTTCACCTTTTTCCAGTGCAGTCTGGATTAGTCCATGGCAAATGGTGGGGCTGTGTTTCCACCCCTGGGGCAATCGATTCTAAGTGTACTGGACACCCCTCCAAGTAAAGGCAAACTGTGGACGACACTGCTGCCAGAGGGATTGAGAAAAACGCATTAGCAATGTCAATTGTAACATACCACTTGGCTGCCTTTGACTCTAGTTCGTATTGAAGTTCTAGCATATCTGGAACGGCAGCACTCAGCGGTGGCGTAACTTCATTCAGGCCACGATAGTCAACTGTTAGTCTCCACTCCCCGTTAGACTTTCACACTGGCCATATGGGACTATTAAAGGGTGAGCGAGTTTTGCTGATCACTCCTTGGCTCTCCAGTTGGCGAATCAACTTGTGGATGGGAATCGGAGAGTCTCGGTTGGTGCGATATTGCCGCCGGTGCACCGTCGTGGTAGCAATTGGCACTTGTTGTTCTTCAACCCTCAGCAACCCCACAATCGAAGGGTCTTGAGAGAGACCAGGCAGGGTAGACAGCTGTTCAGTGCCCTCCGTCTCCAAGGCAGCTATACCAAAAGCCCATCGATACCCCTTCGGGTCCTTAAAATACCCTCTCCTGAGATAGTCTATGCCAAGGATACACGGAGCCTCCGGACCAGTCACAATGGGGTGTTTCTGCCATTCATTCCCAGTTAGGCTTACTTCAGCTTCCAATACAGTTAACTCTTGGGATCCCCCTGTCACACCAGAAATACAGATGGGTTCTGCCCCTTTATAACTTGATGGCATTAGAGTGCACTGTGCGCCGGTGTCTACTAGAGCCTTGTACTCCTGTGGGTCTAACGTGCCAGGCCATCGAATCCACACAGTCCAATAGACCCGGTTATCCCTTTCCTCCACCTGGCTGGAGGCAGGGCCCCTCTAATTCTGGCCAGAGTATCCGGTATTCACTTCTCGTAAAATTGGCTCAGAAGTCCCTTCAAGAGGATCAGAAATAAGATCAGCCCTTCTACTCTGTTTGGAAACTGGAGCAGCATTTTTCCTAGTAGAATCCCCTTTTGTGGTGGTTTTTCCTCGCAGCTCACGTACCCGTGCATTTAGGACCGAGGTAGGTTTTCCATCCCGTTTCCTCATGTCCTCTCCATGATCACATAGGTAAAACCACAGGGCACCTCGCGGTGTGTACCTTCTATATTCTCTCTCTTGGGCAGAGGAGCGCTCACTCCTAATAGCTGAGACATTGGTCCTTACAGGTGGGCAATAGGACATATCCTCTTTGAATTGTTGGAAATACTCGGACAGCTTCTCCACAGCCGAAATGCAGGCTTGTAGGGAGGAGGAGAGATTTTCTTCGTATTGACGGAGTTGGCGAGCCACTTCATCCACTGTCGGTGCCTCTTCGTCTTTCCAGGTCATTATTGCCAGTGAGTTGGCATAGGATGATGGTGCGCTCCGTACAAATTTCCGCCACATGGGTCGTGTGCATTGGACTTCGTCTGGATCTTTGGGTACTCGTGGGTTGTCTGGGTCATGATGAATCGTCTCTAGCACAGCTAATTCCCTCAGATATTGGATACCTTTTTCCATGGTGGTCCACTTGCTTGATTGACATATAACATCTTCCTTAAAGGGGTACCTTTCCTTCACACTAGACAAGAGTCGCCTCCAGAGGCTGATGGCTTGTGTTCCTCTTCCAATTGCCTTGTCAATGCCACCTTCCCTGGCAAGCGATCCCAGCTGCTTGGCTTCCCTACCTTCTAATTCCAAGCTATTAGCCCCATTGTCCCAGCATCGGAGAAGCCAGGTGATAATATGCTCACCTATACGGCGGCCAAAATCTTTTCGCATATCCCGCAGCTCACTCAAGGATAGGGACCGGGTTATTACCTCTGGTTCTGCCTCTTCCTCCTGTTCCTGTGATGGCCCTGGTTCACCTTCATCCTTTGCTAAGCGAGCTGATTTTTTATATTTCTTTTTCTGTACGGGGGCAACTGATACTGGTGCAGGTTGATCCGCTGGTTCAGTTGCAGTATCACTCGCCGGGTTTTGGATATCCGCAGCGTCTGTTGCCAAGGTTTGGGTAGCAGCGTCTGTCGCCAAGGTTTGGGTAGCAGCAGTGCTCGTCGCTGGGGCTGGAGGGACCGCAGTGCCTGTTGCCAGGGTTTGGGTAGCTGCTGTGCTCGTTGCCGCGGCTGGAGGGGCTGCAGTGCCTGTTGCTGAGGTTTGGGTAGCCACAGTTCTCATTGCCAGGGCTGGAGGGGTCACGGTACCTGTCACCAAGGTCTGGGTGGCCGCAATGCTTGTCGCCGGGGCTGGAGGGGCCGCAGCGCCCATTGCCGGGATTTGGGTGACCGCAGTGCTCATTGCTTTGTTGTTAGGTCCAGAGACCTTCTCTTCCTCTTGGGGGGGCTGAGTTGTGTCGAACAGGGCTCGATAGGCATGGGCCAGGCCCCAGCACGTTGCAGTGATTTGTGTATCTCTGGAGCTGCCGGGGTGACAGCATACCTTTTCCAAATATTTTACTAGTTCTTCTGGATTCTGCATTTGTTCAGGGGTGAATTTCCAAAACACTGGAGGTGCCCACTTTTCTAGGTACTTGCCCATACTACCCCACACACCCTGCCACTCATAATTATCCAGCCTCGGGGCAGACCTCTGGGTGATCTTCTTAAACAGTTGTTTAACCTTAAACAAGAGCTGAACCACATTCAGGAGCATGCTAATTCCCAGCAGTAGGGCTAGGACCGTGCTGGTATCAACATCCCAAGAGTATTCAGATTTTTCAAAGTTCCCAAACACCATTGTAACTGGACTGAAGGAGAAAGGAGAGGGGAAAAAAGGTATCCCACTCATAGACTGGTTTTCCAAGGAGGAAAGGTAAATGGTATAATTATTAATAGTTTCCCACAGATGGCTCCCGCAGTATAAAGGTGACAATGCTGAGTGCAAATACCGGATTAATTCCACAACTGATGACTTTATCATACCATAAACCAGTGTTATACAATACATCAAAGCAAAAACCTTAATCCACCTCCCACGGATGATAAGCAGGAGAAGAGGGACTACATACAGTAAGCGAGGTGATGCATAACAGAACTTTAAAAACCAGAGCAACAACTCTAAGAACACATAAATCAACATAATGACCAGCGACTATAAGACCAATATAATGAATGCTTATAACAAATTTGTTTTAACGAGCTCTGGTCAGGTTTGTCGTTATCTCAACCCTTCGTGCCCCACGTTGGGCGCCAAAATGGACTGTCGTGGTTTAACCCCAGCCAGCAACTAAGCACCACGCAGCCGCTCACTCACTCCCCCCCCACCCAGTGGGATGGGGGAGAAAATCGGGAAAAAGAAGCAAAACCCACGGGTTGAGATAAGAACAGTTTAATAGAACAGAAAAGAAGAAATGGATAATGATAATGATAACACTAATAAAATGACAACAGCAATAATGAAAGGATTGGAATGTACAAATGATGCGCAGTGCAATTGCTCACCACCCGCCGACCGGCACCCAGCTAGTCCCCCGAGCGGCGATTCCCCGCCCCCACCTCCCAGTTCCTATACTAGATGGGACGTCATATGGTATGGAATACCCTGTTGGCCAGTTTGGGTCAGGTGCCCTGGCTGTGTCCTGTGCCAACTTCTTGTGCCCCTCCAGCTTTCTCGCTGGCTGGGCATGAGAAGCTGAAAAATCCTTGACATTAGTCTAAACACTACTAGCAGCAACTGAAAACATCAGTGTTATCAACATTCTTCTCATACTGAACTCAAAACATAGCACTGTACCAGCTACTAGGAAGACAGTTAACTCTATCCCAGCTGAAACTAGGACAACAGGCTTTCAGAGAATCTCAGTGGCAAGCTGAAAATTTAGATAATGAACAATATTTGCGGCATCAAAAGCTTAAAAGAAAGTTTCAAACATAAAATACAGCTGGTTATCAGGGAGAGATAGAGACTGGTCTTTATGTTATTGACATCCTTTGGCATGTTCATTTTTTCAGCAAAAAAGACTTACAGTGTAGAAAAAATATGACAAAGTATCTATCAGGAAATAGTGTTTTGAATGCAGATAACCCTAACACAGAGACTGAAATGTTCAAGGTTCTTGAACATTATTCCAGCTGTTTATGTAATTTGCAATCACAGTTGAAAAGGGCATTTGACTTTTTTGAAGACTACTTTGTGTTTTTCAAAATGCAAACCAATGAAAAACAAATAGCAGAAGCAAAATTGTATGAGAATGTTCAAAACATTTTACCAAATACACAGAAATATTTTGTGATTTCAGTTTTGAGCAACTGAAAAGTAAACAGATCTCAAAGTGGCCCATGTCTCAATGTATAGAAGCATAGAGGGACACTGCAGAGGCTTCCAAAGCAGGCTCATTTTCTGGCATTTTGGAGTACCTTTACAGAAATCACAGAAATGCTGACAGAGAAATAGAAGACGTAGTAGAAGCATATGCTTTTTGTGTGAGGAGTGTGCACAAGCAACTCTGAAAGACAAACAGAATTTGATTTTGGCAAATGTTTTCTGAACTGCATTAAACCTAAATCCGCTAAGTTACATCCTTCTAAGGTGCTAAGAAGTCTGCTTCTAAGCATTCTGTAGAAGTGGAACCAACTTCACCATGTGTAGAGGCTTTCTTCCTAGCCTCCTTGTTGTTCTGGCCCAAAAATAGAAAACAACTAAATGAAGATTCCAGGAAAAGTGAAACTTTTTTTAGACACTTAAGTGAGGTTTTCAAAGAGCTCTGTGGAACCCTGCATCGTTCCAGGCGGCTTCTGGCTCTTTTCTATCCAGTGAAAGGCAGTGTCCTGAACAGATTTGTTCACAAAGGAAAAACAGATCAGCTTTTTAGTTCACTTTCAGAACAGAAACTGAATTCCCTTTGACAGAGTGGAAATATCTGGAAGGAACAGGCTGTCCAAGATCTTCTGCTTCCTTAGCATGTAAGAGCGAAGGGTAAGGTTATCTATGTAGACTGTGGCAGCAATGAAAACTTTAGGGTACCAGTGCAGCCTGTTCCCTCATGCCTATTGAGAAATGGCCCAAACATAAAAAGAGTGTCTTTTTACCTTGGGTTTTCCATTGCTGGTCTCCTGGCATACAACACACAAAGTCTGTAATTAAAACAATAGGTATTGCAGTTTCTCAGCTACAAGGCTTTTTCTGGCAAAATTATCCTTTAACTGGTTTTTGGTTTGGGTTTTTTTTTTTTCGGTCAACAATTGCAAATGACAACCTCAGGCTGTCCATTATATTTCCTTCCTCACTATTTTAGTCTTTCAGTCCCATGCAGAATTGTGTCTCGACTGTCATAACTGCTGTTTGGACAGTCAAACTGAAATGTTGGTGGAGTTAGTCCTGTAGACTGGTCACTACTACTCAGAGTTCTTTGGTTGAAAACAACATGAGAAATCATTCAAAAAAAAAAAAAATCTAAAAAAGAATATTTTGAAAATGTTACCTTTAAATACCATCACTTTTAAGAACACTACTATCTTGCTAGCTTTTTTGCCATTGCTTGTAATGAAGAATGTCTCACCACGATTTTCACACTCTTGTGTAAGTAATGTAAGAACAAGGAATGTATGTTAGAAAACATGTATCATGTAACATTTGCTGATGCTCCATTGTACCTGGCATCATCTTGGCACATGGGTAATGTAAAAGGCCATTCATTTGCAAAGCAGCATTTTTTCTCTGTTGATATTGTACATCCTTGAATAATGTAATGCATTTGTCTATGGGCCTGTATTAATAGCTGAGCTGTACATCTTGTGGGAGCACAGAATCTCATCTCAGTGAGTCACACCTCCTAAGAACTGCAAGTATTTCAGTGTGCTCAAGCTCAGCTGAGCTGTATAGGGTGCATTGGGCACACCTGGCAGGGTGCGGCGGTGGGCGGCTGCAAGGTGCCCCATGGCGGGAGGCCATGATCTCCCCTGGGCCGGTCGCAGCCAGTTCCAGCCGGCTCCAGCACCGGTGTGAGCACCCCATCGCCCGCCAAACCTCCGCCATTCAGGGGACCCCATGGTGATCCGACAAGTTTAAGAAAGAGTGGGGGCCGTGACAGGCAGGAGAAATGGTGGAGGGGATGCTGTTGGAGACATGTGGAAGGGGACATTGTTGGGGCATGGCTGGAGACACACTTCTGGAAAGGGGTGACCCACATTGGGGCTGGGATACCCTTGAGGGACTGCAGCCCATGGGCAACCCACGCTGGGGCAGAAGAAACAAGAAGGAAGGAGCAGCAGAGAAGCAGAAGAAAAGGATCAGAAGCAAGGAGTGGCAAAAATAAACCACTACACACTGAGACTGACCTCCTCCGCTGCAGGCCTGTCGCCTTGGCAGGAGGGTTGGGAAGGACTGAGCAGAGGTGAAAACAAGGGGAGTTGTGGCTCGGCAGGGGGAAGGAGAGGTGTTGGACTGAAGCTGAAAGGGGAAGAAAGGCATTTCCCTAAGTATTTGCTTAGTTGTTTGTCTTCTTGGTTTCTCAATACCCCAATCAGTAATTAAACGTTTAGGTTAATTGGCAATAAATTAAGTGAAACTCCCCAAGTTGAGACTGTTTTGCCCACAAGGCGTGTACATTTACTAATAACCCTTGGGACCTGGCACAGTGTATTACATGCTAGACACTGCACTATATCCCTGTGTGAGTTTACAGAAACACAATTTTTTATTATTTGTATATATCAGGCTGTTATAAAATTGTATTTTTATCAGCAGTAGCTCATTAATAAATACATATATTTGATAACATCCTCAATTGCACAGTGTGGAACTGTATTTGATGATATATATCACACACAAAGGCTGACAGAATTGCTTTTTACAAGTATTTCCTATTTTCTATTACTTTGTAAGACCATTTTTTTCATGGCTCATAACTTCATTAATCTTTGTATTTTGAAAACTAAGCTCTCCCATGCCAAATATCTGCCTCAGACGTATTTTGTGTTAATTAAAGCCAAAGGGCTCAGTAGCTTCCAAGTGTGAGGTCAAGAAAAAAATATGTTGTATTGCCCGTGTTAAAGAACTCTACCAGCTTTTTCCAGCATGCTCAGGAATTCTTTGGAGTGGTGTTTAAAAAAGGGTTTACTCTGACAGGAGAAAAAAGGTGTATGTGAGGGGAAATTTGTCTGCACAAGCCTAATTTTATCAAACTGCAAGGCCTGGAAAGACTGCCACTCATGTATGGGCATATGCAAATTTAGTTTCTAACAGCAGAGCCTATACACAGGTGACAGCCCCAGAAGCTGCAGGTCTGGGCTGTGATGTGCCAAGTCAAAGCTAAAAGCTCAGCCCTGCACTGTCAGTGCTGAGTCTAGAAACCTGGAGGAAACAACCTGATATAACCTGGTTGTACAGGAGCCAAAACCAGGTCTGCAGGAAGGAGGAGAGGCAGGGACGCCCAACCAAGAAGCTGTGTGACTTTTACAAACCACTGTGATGCTATCGCAGCAGCTCCCTCCACTGTGCTGATGGAGCAGCTAGGGTCCCTGCTGCGCCCAAGCAGCATTTGTGGACTGTGAACTCCTGTGTAGGAACAGGAACGGAGGATTCCTCTCCTGGAGGAGTTCAAGGCCTGCAAAAATCAGTTTAGGGGGTGGAAGTTAAGAGTGCTTAAGATCCTTCTCTCTCTAAAATCAGAGCTAGAAGCACAGGACATAGAGAGGGCTTCACAACTGGTAACAGAAAGGAAAATTTCCACTAAGGAGATCTTAGGGGAAACAAACTGCTGGAGCACGGCTGCTAAGATTTAGGATAGGAACAGTGGCAGTAACTGCCACTCTTTTACTCTGTCAAAGTATATGATATAAGTAAAAAATATGATCCTTTTTATTGATATTTCTTTACAATGAATATCTACTCAACAGGAAAATACCTCTTTTCATAAATCTGAGGTGGGCAGCTGCATGCACCACACACATTATCTGGTAATGCCTGAACTGAAATCTCAAGTCTGCCATTAGTCTTCATGTGACATAAGGTAAGCAATTTTATGCCAATATTTCCGTCTGTAAAATGGAAAATAGTCATATGTACTCATAGTAAAGATGTAAGAATAACTTAATATTTGCCTGTTAAAATTTAACACACTCCTGCTGTCCAGTCCTCCTCCTGCCTCTGTCTGGTGGAAGGAGCAGTATCTCTATTACTCATGCTTCACACTTTTATTTCGAACCGAAATGGTGTGGCACAAGGCTTTCTACAGAGCAAATACACTTACATTTATTTCTGGGTTGTTGGGTATTTTTCTCACAAAAATGTGTAAAACACTTAAAAGACTCAGGGCTGAAATAAACTAAAATATCTATGGAATAGGAAAACAAGGCAGAAGGAATTTTATCACAAATGAGAGCTGGGCTTATCTACAGCACCGATGAGGCAGGTAATGATGCAGTCCTGTGTGGCAGGAGCAACCAAGATCATTCACATAATAATGCAGCAACAGTGAAACCCTGATGAGAGCCCAGTGCTGGGCAGGCCAGGAGCAGCCCCCAGCGCAGGGAAGGCTGTGGGAGGAAGGCCCTGAGGAAAAGGCCATTCCCCACCAGCAGCTGCCACACACTTCACCCATACGGGTGCTGTACGAGAGATGAACCTGGGGGCTTTTGGTACGTGCAATGACCCGTGTTTCCACCAAAAAAAAAAAAAAAAAAAAAAAAAAAAAAAAAAAAAAAAAAGCCACGGATACTTAATTTTTAGCCACAGGAGAGAAAAAGGGAAAAGAAACGAGCGCTCCCGGCCTGTGTCAGCTCCGGACACAAAATGGCAGGAGGGCGGGAGCCGCGGGGGAGCTGCGGCCCGCCCGCGCCTCAGGCTCTCGGCGCGGCGGGCGGCGGCCAGCAGGCGGCGCTGTTGCTCCGCGCCCGTCGCGCTGCGCCGCCCGCCGCGGCCCGCGGGGGCTGTGCGTGGGCCGCACTCCTCCGCCACCCTCACGCGTGTCCCGTCGAACCGCCACAGGCCAAGGGGAAGGCGCCGCTGCCTCCGCTGACGCCAGCGGGGCGAGAGAGAAGCGCTGCGGTCACCTTAGCAAGAGACCACTCGTGCTGCGTGAAAGGGATAAGGAAAACACCATCCACGTGCGGCGGGGGGGGGCACCTCAGGCGAAGTCCCACAGCTGTGGGGAAATTGCTCCAGAAGCTGCACAAGAGCAACCACAAGCAAAATCCATCCTGAGTGGAACAGGGCCTTCCCCCTCCCGACCGCCACGCTCCTGCATCGCAAACCCACGTGAGGGTAACCACCAGCAGTGTCATGAGTGGGCCTGTCTGAGGATGTCACCTGGGCCAGGGCAGTGGCAGGCCCTCTCCATCGCTGCCACCGTTTTGGCAGATGCTGAGCAGAAGGACCAGAGACTGATGGGGCTGCAATGAGCGACCTGGATTTTGTTTAACCACAAAACACCCAAGCTGGGATGCTTTGGACAGGGCCCGATACTGGTGGCAGTGTGGCAAGAGTTAATGCATCCTGAGTGAAAAAGGTGGGAGGAGAGTGACTGGAGGGATTTATCCCTACCCAAGGGGACCAAGGAGACCCAGCACCATAGGGAGTTTCTCACTTTGGGTTGATCCCAGCTAGAAGCACAACTCACCCTCCAGTGAGGGGAGTGTTGGCTGTGACAAATCCATATTGCTTTAATTTGAGCACTCTTTGTTGCAGAAAGCTTTTTCTGGTTTCCCTTTGCCTATTGGAACCACAAACCTTCAGTTTATGTAACCTGTCACAAGACAACTTCTGACTTCCTCTTCATAGTCACTTGCTTGTTCCTGGCTGTTGCTTAAAAGCTCAGAATAAAAAATGTGTTCTTTCCTACTCAGCAGCTGTGTTCCCTGAGAAGAGCTTAGGGCTCCATCACTTCTTGCTGAGCCAAACTGTAGCACCAGCTTCAATGCAGCTATGGCTGCATTGGGAGAGGTCTAGCTTTGCAGCAGATGGGACACTGAAGGAAAAAGTTGCAATAGCAAAGAATACAGTAACAGTTATGAATTAATAATGATGATAATGAGAAGGAGTGAGAAAGAAGTGAATAAAGAAGACCTGTCCTCGTGCTAGCTTCCCACCTTCTTCAGTGATAGTTTCTGTATCTGAGTCTTGTAACTCAGGGAAATGAGAAAAGAGCACAAACTAACTGGTTTAGTTCAAGCAGTCAAGATGGATCCAGTTTATGCATATGATGGGATGCGGATTCTCCAATGAAACAAAACATAGGAAAAGTTACAAAAAATACCTCAAACATGCTCAATGCTATGAATGCCACGTTGCATGAGTTACCACCTCATGATAGACTGACGAGTGGACTGCAGAGCAGAGGAATGTAAGAAACAACAACTGAGATCCTTGGTAAAGCTCCTGTTGGCATCAGTGTATAGGAGATTTCAGGACAGTGATGATCAGTGTGGCCACAGGGATCATTTCGGAGTTACATGTTGGTATATGGACATACTCTCCCCAAAGGCCAAGTAGAAGGCAAAGACAGAGCAGGAATGGGAGTCTTGTTAAAAGGAGAAACAAAATGGCGTTTTAATGTCCTGCTTAGTCAAGCTGTTTGTAACAAGTATTGCAAGTAGGCTTTCTACAGAACAAGAAAATACAACTAATCTTTATCATTAAATTTCTTCAGCCTGAAGTTGTCATGAAAAGGCAAGTATCAAAAGAAACAAAATGAGCATAATAGCAAAGAGAATTCATCTTTCTTGAGAACAAGCTGAAATGTCAAGGACTTAGGATCTACAGTGTGCTGATAAGACACATCGATGTGTGAACTTTCCCTCCCAGAGCCATCCATCTCTATTATCACTGCCTGGAGATGGTTCTGTGTTAACTTTGCATCTGCATCAGTAACTCATTCTGTTCAGCCATCTGTTCCACAGACATCAAACTGTTAAGAAGCCCCAGTACAGCACAATCTAGTCCAGTAACACAGAAACAGAAAAGAAAAGATCTCATTACCATTTGAATTCACAGGCTCTGCTGTGATACACATACAATATTTTTTATATTGACATGAACATGGTAATTTGGTGAGTAAATTCTTGGTTATAACAAAGGGATTAAACCCAAACACTTAATATGCAACAGCTATGTTCAGAGGCAAAATAATTATTGAGTTAAATGAGGATTTAAGGTAGTTGTTTCTCACTTCGCAGTCTTTAACTGAGTTAAGAAAACATTCCTATTAGCTAGGATGATTATTACATCTTGCCATTTTAACTGCTGAAGAGTTCACCACTAATTTATAGTCTGAATGAGATAGGCATTTAAAAGCCAAGATCTCAGAAGATTATGAGAGTAGATTGTTGACAGGTTTCTGGTGCAATTTGAGGTTTCTTGTTTTGTTTTTATTTATTCAAGTCCATATATGATAGAAACTTAGGATTTTTTATTTCAATTGGCCATGTTGTCTTTCGCAATTAATAAGTCCCAAGAGCTTGTAAAGTTATAGTGCCTAATTCAGTGGCTTTTGATATTTTTTTCTAGGTTTTTTTGGCACTATAGAGCTCGGATAATTAAAGGCCAGAGAGCTGGATTCCATTCTGGCCTGTAAATCTTCAGCAGAACTGGTGCTGAAGTTTCAATAACAAAATCATTATTGTGAATGATTACTGAGCCAGAGAAAACCATTGATTGACATTCAGATTCTTAACTGAATTTGCAGATGCTGCGAAGTGAGAAGATTTGGTGGGAGGTCTGAGAGAGGCATTGAGATGGGATCTTACCCTCACATTTTGAGAGAGCTCTCCTTCAGAGTAGCACTGCACTCCAGCATTGCTTTTGGGCTTGGGGAGACAGGGACTGCAGAATTGTGCAGGAACAACATGTTCAAGCCTCACTCAAAGACAAATGAACGCTGTGTTTAAAACAATAATCCCTTTGGCTAATTAACATGTGATCTGATTGGTAAATTAGCCTGTGTGAAGTTTTTGCTACCACAGCTCAAGTATTTTCAGTACCTAAGGGCTTTTATTTTTTAAAGGTAACTGTCCCAGGAGGGAGGCAAAGATTCTGCTTATACATTGACCCCGTATACATTATTAAATGTAATTAAATAATTACATTATTAAATGTAATCATCTGTTGTGACATAATCTCCAGTGAAGAGAGATGGATATACAGCCTGATACAGTTTGCGACTGTGTAGCATGCATCCCATTAGACATACTATACTCTAAACCATGTCTTCAGTTCTATTATGTTCTAAAGGTTTAATACAACCTTTCTGTTTTTACATGATGCTCTGACGTGCTCACACATTAATAGTGCACAAAGCCTGTCTTTGGAGCTGAAGCTTGCTCAGCCTTGTTGCATATCTTTCATTTCACCTCTATCTTTGTTTTATATAACTCTCCCCACACTGTCTCTTGGAAAGAAATACACCAGACTTGTGTCCCCCAACAGAGCTGTGGTCTCTAAGGAAACTCGTGAACTAATTAAGGAATAGTATAATGGGTATGGTTTTGTTTTGTTAACCAGTGCCCCAAGGAGCATCGTTTCACTTATGTAAGTATTTTACCCCTCCCCCCACTAGCAAATATCAGCATATTTCTGTTAACTGTCATGTGGGTATGTTCAAAACAATACTTATGAGATAAAATTTTGTCTTTTGAAATAGCAAGCAAATTGGCACATGAATGTAATTTCTGTAGTAACTTGGCACTGTCTTCTCTGGTTACTGGTTGTTGGCCTCCTCCTCAAAGTGTTCTAGTATTGAAGCCAACACCCATGGCCACACACTGGGTGTGCTTGGCAGCTGCAGGGCCCAGATGCCAACCACTGGAATGCATTTTATGTACCAGTGTCTCTGCCTGTGGCTTGGCTTTCTGGCCAGCCTTTAGTGAAGTCTCTTCTCTGGACTCATCTGGCTCCAGCGCTTGCTGCTCTTGCAGCTGTGGAACTGAAGCAAAAGCAATTTACAGATGAGCTGTCTCACCATTCCAGGAACTGCTTGCCTGCACCAGCTCCTAGCAAGATACATACACTGAGTCCTTTTAGCATGTGAAAAAAGAGATGTCCCATTTGCCTGTATTCATTGTGGAGGACCAAGTGCATGGATTGACAGGCATCACAGTGCATGACTTGCATCACTCTCTTCAGCAATTAGGGTGGTGATCTCAGCATGGATTTATCTCTACTATTCCACAAGATTAAAAAAAAAAAAAAAAAAGGAAAATCCACCTGGCAAGCAAGCGGTCTCATTGTCTGGATATATTTAACAAGTATGAGAGAAGACTGTATTTCCACAGAAGATCAATTAGTGTAGCATGCAAAAATATAGTTTATTACCATATGTTATTTACTGAGTAGCTTTTTGTAGTATAATTATTAATGTTTTATATTTTGTAGGGCCTCCAATCTTAACTCTTTCATGGTAGCATTCCACTGTGGTTTCTCTCCTACAGTACCCTCTAGATTTCTACATTTGTCTGGAAAGCTGGCAGCTCACTAAAGACATGCCAAGCAGAACACTGGAGGTGTGTTTTGCTACACACCCACGGTAGAGTAATTGACATAACTGCAGTTACATGCATCTAACTGCACTAGAGAAACATACGCAACTTCTGTTAAGAAGCTACAGTAAGAAAATGTTGATGTATCAGATACTGAAACACCAAGCTGAGACTGAATTGCAACCATTGACTGAAATACTTTTAAATGTCTACAACACTACAGGGATTAATTTTACACCTCTTGATTTGGTGTGCACAAGGGTAAATTCAGTGAAGGGTAATTTCTCAGCTTCCCAGGTTGTATTTACGAATGCCTGTAACCTGAGAAATTGCACAGTTAGTTAACCATCTCATCTTCTGAACTGTATTTAAGAACAATTATGCTGACAGTAGAAGACAACACATCCAGTACATTTTTGGACAATGTATGCACACACAGGAATGAAAAAGTGTACAAGATAGATATTACTACATGCTCATCTGGAAGATGTCCTTCTGGGGAAAAAAATACTTATGACTTTATGTTGTATTCTTTAAATACTACTGTGCAAACATATAACCAAAGATTATGGAAATTATTCTTTTCTGCCTTAGCACTGATACAGCTATGTCTTGTAACTATATTTACTTCAGTGCTGTCATTTCTGATGGCATTGGTGCCACTGGGAGCACCGTTATCTACTGGTATTGTAATTAATCTTTGTGCAGATTTCTCAGTGGACTTTTTCCAGTAAGGCATTTTTTTAATAACAACATTAGAATATAAAATTCTGCAGTATGGTAATATTCGGTTAGGACTCTCTAAGACCTTATTCTGAGACTTTCTCTCCTGATGTTTAACCTGGAGAAAAAAAAGAGTCATATGAATCAGTCACAAGCATTGGTAGAAGAGGGAAAAGGTCTAGTAAAATGTCAATCTTTTCACTATATTTAAGTATATGGCCGTCATTCTGAAACCTGTTTATCAAGGTTTACATTATGTGTTTTCTCTTCATTCATTTAAATTTCTGGTAAGGAAGAATGTAGGTCTATATGAATGGAAGCTTCTTTTCACCAGGTAAAAGTGAACTCAATATAAAGGTACTCATGGGGGCATTAAGTCTGCTTGTTGGCTGTGCCAATTGATTACCCAATCATTTCCCTTTGACAGGAAGGATAAAATAAATAAAAAGCCCAACAAAACACTGAACAATCTCAGGGAACTTTGTTGAATGACGTCCCAGTGACAGAAGAGTCAAACTTTTCATTATATAAGCTTGTTGTGGTTTGACAACCACAGGTTCCTTCTCACTTCAATATTTCAACTATTCTTTGAGCCCAGTTGCATCTTGACATGCATAGAGGCAAGTGACACATGGGTCCAGTACGTTAAGCAGCAGTTGGGAAATGAAGTGAAGAAGTTATAGAGATGTTATAGAGAAAGGGTAGGATTAAATAACAGGCATGTTCTCCTGGCTACTGATATTAAGGGAGCTCATCTCATAAGCAGGCCTACTTAATATTTTAAACATAAACCTCTAAGGAACTGATATTCATGTTTCAGTGTGTGGTACCCTGACATCATGCCATGAGTGAGTTGCAAAACAATTTCTTTGCTGATGAGACCCACTGTAGTGTTCACTATGACATTTTCTGACTAGCTTATAAAATGGAGGTCTAGACTTCTATAGAATCTTAACAATACAGTGGTTCAACCAGTTTAAAAGGGCTGCTCTTCCAGTAATATCTTAACGCTTTCTTGCTTACAGTGTTGTTTCACCTCAGTAATGTGAAGTGGTCCTTCCATTCACAAATTTGAAAGAATAAAACAAAACCCCACCAGTGCGGAACGGTAGAATGGAGACTCCAGGGTCTCCTTGCACTAGTTTTATCTCTGTGTAGTTGCATTAATTCAGTGGAAGTAATGCTGGATTCATGCTAGTTATCTTAATTTGAACTAGTAAGACTAGAAAAAAAAAAGTCAGCACACTTCAAAGACATACAGCTGCTTTTCAAGTGTGAAGAAAGTCCTCTTTATGTGCCATATATAGTAAAAATCAAAGTAGATATATCTCTTTTTCATATCTATTTTTCATACAAATTATGGGGGCATACACTACTGGTCAAATTTGAAGGTGAAATGTTCATTCTTGTTTATTCTGAATGGACATGAAGGATCCCAGGTCACCTTCTATTAAAGTAAAATTTGCTCATGATCCCTGGCCAAATTCTCCTTCCCTAGTAAACAGCACAGCTATCCATTAGCAGTTGTATATACATGCAAGGTAGATGTATATGTTCATAGATATTGTATATGTGATGTACCTGCATATACAGTTTTACACTATGTGGATAGATACTGTGTATATGTACAGTATTATCATCACAGATGTGTGTACAATATCTTGGTGCTACTAGTGAGTAAGGACAAAACATATTCTGTAAGTTGTGTAATGAAGGGGTGGTATTACATGGCAAATATGAAATCTGTCGGACTTCCAGCAAAGGTAGTTGCAGGCGGACAGCTTGCATTCATCTCCTGTTTCTCAGAGGCAGCAACAACGGTGGGAGTAAATCTTCTAACAAGTCTCAATAGACAAAGATTTTGTTCCCATTCTTCCTGTCTTATCCCCACTCATTTTTCTCCACACTACTTAGACAAATTATTACTTTTCCCTTTACAATGTCACTTCAACCAGTCCCGCCCTGAGCCTTTACTAGTTTTGCATCTTGTCTAACATTCTCACACTGAAACTTTCTGCTGATTGTGCATGTGTATGCATGTGTCTACACATGTGCAACTGTCAGAAATGTTCCTTTATATTTATTATGTTTTGAACATTTGAGATAAAATAACTGTTAAAAAGAAGGGACCTCATCTAAGTGCAGTCTTTTAAAGCCCAGCACGGGTTTTACAGCTCACAGAAATGTGCAGTCTGCCTGTATTTTTCTTCTTCCATGGAAGAACATTGCATAGCAATTGGTGTTTGTGTTTACTGGTGTTCACATCTCAGGAAGCAATTCAAAACAGAATGCAAAGGAAAGTAATGAGTTACCAGAGAGAAGAATATGGAGAAGTTAAATAGTTAATTTTTAGTAGGCACAAATCACATTTCCATCAAGTGCAAGCAGTCAGCTGTTATTGTAGGTCACTAAGATACAATGAATTATTTTCTGCAGTTCGTGGAAAACATTAGGCAGCTGTAATAAAGTCAATGGTATTTCCTTCCTTACTGAAACATTACTTCAGCAAAACCCCTTGTTTTGTTAAAACGCCATTTCATGCTTGATAAAATTTCATTGATTTCTTCTTTTTATATTTTTTTTATTTCTTTTATTGATTGCCACAGATAGAGAAAACACTGAGGGAAAAATATCAGAAGTGTTTTTTCATGTTCAGATGGATGACGATTGATCTAAACTAAAAAGGCTATAAACGGAAGGGGGAAGGGAGCACTTCAGTGGCCTTTATATAACATAGATATTCAGTCCAGGAAACATACCACAACATAAATGTCTTTTTAAGACATTAAAACTCAGCTTAAACAAAAGCTAGACTATTTCATACCACAGTTCATCACATTTATTTTTCCTTATGTATTTATCCATAGTTATCTGTAGTAACATACAAAGTTACTGTTTTCAAAGTTTATCTTGCTTTATAAACATCTATTTAAATCCTGCATAAAATATCTTTAACAAATCTCTTTAGGTCAGAGAGTAATACATCTTCTACTCTTTTTTTCTTTTAAGATCTGATGAGATGAGCATGAAGAATTTAAGGGTTCCTGGGAATTCTGAGTGAATCAATTAAGAGATGGTAAGTTTTCTTTTGGGACACTAATCAGTGGTGAATCTCTCGGAACACTGCAAAATGAAGAACAATAGACCTTGACTGTGCATATGCAAAAACTGGTCAGCCAGCTGGTTGTGCATTATCAGGGAAACGCTTTTACCTTTTACATGGAAACAGCAGCCTCAGTGTTTCAAAAATATGCACAGTCCTATGGATTGGCTCACAAACAGTAGCAGCTGGACCTCAAGTTAGGTACCCACACTTTAGTAAGCAAACTAACATTACAGCAGAGGAATGAGAAAAATGTAGGAATTAGTAAGGGTTAGAGGGGCATGTCTGGGTGGGAGGTTACAGCATTCTCACTAGCTGGACAGGGATACAGTTTGGATAAAAGCTGCAAAGACTTTTGTAAATGTTGCATTAACAATTGGCATGCTCACTTTTTTAAACAATGTTAGCACTGTATTAATAAGATGGAGTTTCCTTCCCCTCCTCCCTTTCAAACTACTTTAGATACTTCAAATATATGTCCAACTGACTATGAATTTGGAAATGCCAGATCACACAGCAATTTTTCCTGAAAATTCAGGAGCGATCCTGGTGAGCTAGTGATGGTTTGTAAAAGTTTTTAAAACTAACATTGATGGAGTTGATAGATGCTGGCCCCATCATAAGAGGGGGTATTAATATCTCTTTCTAAAGAAATGGGTCATGTTTGTGCCTAGGAAATAAACTACCTAGCCTAGAACCTGTCTTTTTGCCACCTATTTGCACCATCACAGCACGGCGGCTTTCAGGAGGAGGTTTCCCCAACAGGGAGGAGCTTATGTTTTAAGGAGTTAATTCACTTGATGTTACACTTCTCTCTGGTTTATAATGTGTGGCTGTTAATGCTCTGTCATCTCCAAACTAGTAGGGCAAGGCAACTGGTGAAAATCGCAGAAACTGTGAGGAATCCACTGCCTCACTCTGCTACCTCAGAGACTTCCTGCGTTGCTGCTAACCTGAAGCTGTGGATTTGCAGTTGACAGTTAAGGAACCCAGCTTCTAGTGCAATCACCAAGATTTAAGTGCCTAATCAGCTACAGCATTTTTTAAACTCTTACTACAAATCTACTTGAGACCCTTAAGTATTTTTTAATATCAGCCCTCAGCTTCTTACCTCACCCTAGTGAAGCAAGACCTTCCATCTCTCATCACACCTTTTGTCCATCTCAGCTATATGTCTATTGTCAGCTCTTCGAAGAAGAGCTTCTCTGTCTTAGTGTATCTACACAGAGTACAGCATCCACCCTGGCTAGTGAGCTCTATCATATCCATGATCAGGTCTCTATCATCTGGCAACCTCTTAGCATCAGGAGTGCTGGGTAGAGCCATGGGCGTTCACATGCAAGAAAAACTCTATATAGCATAGCTGCAGAAAAGGACTAACATGGTCTGAAGGGGGACAGAATGAAGAAAGAGGGTGGCTTACTCAGGCTAGCAAAACAATGGTTGATACTTACTCCATATAAGAAAATCAAGAGTACAAGACCGAGGGCCTGGAAAAACTTGTAGAAGCTGGAGGACAATGCAACTTGCTTTTGGAGATTTTTCTTTTCTTACTAGCTCTTTCATCAACATTCAACTGCATATTTTAGAGTGGCATTGGTTAATTTAGAAGAAGTAAAAAAAAATTGTGAGTTGTGCTGTGAATTCTGGACTAGACATGCATCAGAAGCAGCAGTGAGTTAAGGGTAAATCAGTGTGTGCATCACATTCAGATAAGTTTTCTTCTGATCTTTTTACTCACTGCTGAAATGTTCGTTCCCTATTACGAGTTCTGTTCATGTTTCTAGGAAGCAATAGTGGTAAGTGGCTCACTCTAGTTGATGTTACTTTCTGTGTGCAGTTCCTAATTTGTTGCATATTTTACAGGGCCCTGCATGTGTATGTGATGAAGTTAACAAAGCCAAACATACTTCTGCAAATCTTTTCTGATCATTTTTTCTACCCACCATACATTTTTTCTTACTATCTTATTGAGCTTTGTGGATATGAACACCACTTGCTGCAGTTTCTTAGAAAGACCTGATCCTTAGGAGATTCGTTTACCAGTAAAGCAAACAACTCAATTGAACTGCCCCATTTTAAGGTTGGAGAACTAACAGGAGCAAACTTCAGCCCAGTATGGAGGTCTGCATGGACATACACATACTGTCCTGCAGCATAAGGCAAGCCTGAAGAGGTAGAGCTGTAGCTATCTAGGTGCACTTGACAAAGCTGTGCCTTGGTAATACATTATTTGATGCATTAACAACACAAAAGACTGCTTATCTTTAACCATCATTTCCAGGATATAGGCAAGGGGTTGCTAGTCATAACTATTTAGTTAAGACAGGCCAACATGGGAGTTATCTGCCTTTTATTGTTACTTGTCTTCCACCTGCATTCTAAAAGACTTGTATAATAATTATTTTTTTTTTTCTGTATGGTCCCCACTCCATAATAAAGCCCTGTTTGTGCCATAGCTTTAGCATTAAGCAGACCCACAAAAAGCTGTGAAATTTAACTCTGTGGAAAGAACCAAATGCTATTAACTAACATGTAATAAACTTTAAATCACAGGTTTGCAGCTTGTCTTAACTAACTTTATTTGCCAATAAGCATGCCTCCATTCTTATACTGAGAGTATTTCTACATCAGAACCTTATCTTTCCTGCAGGTAAACTGAGCAGCTCATTGTCTCATCAAGGTTAAGATCACAAGAGATCATTAGACCATCCAGTCTAATCAGTACAACACAGGCCATCGCTTTTCACTCATACATCGATGTACTCTATCTTGTCTTCGGCTAAACCGTGTATTCTAAGAAGATACCCAATTGTTCTTCAGACAGGAGAGTTCTCCATTTCCCCTTAGTAGTTTGCTCCCCATTTAGCTACCACCAATTTATACTTTTGTTATTCTGTTTCTTCTTTATTCTAAGAAGTCATTTTTCAGTTTTCTTGTAACATAAACAAATGTGGATTCTTCTTGTACATGATTCTCAGGCAGCTTGGAATAACTTTGCATGCTCTGCAGTTTCTCAGTATTTTTTAAAGTATATGACACCACAGATGGGATTCATTTAACCTAAGGAGAAGCACCTATGGTGTGCCACAGCCAGCCATCTTCAAACTATTTTAGGATGACTTTTATAATGAAAAGAGCATCACCTTAATGAACTCATTTCCTTTAACTATGAAAGACATCTAGAGATTAACACATGCAGAAGTCTACGCTGTGAGTGTGTGTGATTAAGTGAGACAAATTCCATCGCAGGACTGTGTGTAGTATCATAATATCGGCCACACCAACACAGTTCACAGAGGTGCCATCATCTCTCTTGTCCTGCTCAATACTCCAAATAAATGTATCCAAGGACATATGTATCACACTAGGTGTTCATGTGAAACTTTATCTCCAGCATGACCTGTACCTTCTGCGTGTTTCTGCCTGTATAGGCATTGCAGCTTTGCAGTCCTGATTTAGTTAAGGATATGAGCAAGATAAGATACAGGGAGAAGTATTGTCTTTTTATTAGGACAGCTAAAGTAACCTTTTCCATATAAAATTTTCTTTGCTGTTCCCCAGTCAGAAGGTGTTGTCATCATGCTGCCTTCTTCCCTGTATGTCCTCTATTTAGCTGTATTAAAATGTGTCTTGCTGGAATACAATCAACTTATTACTTAATCTGATTCCTCTGCATTATTCCAGCAAACATTTATTTGCCTGCTAGCTTTAGCACAAGTAGTTTCATATTTACTCCCAGGTCATTTGCAAAACTGCTGAATACCACGAGGCATGATAAGGGCAGAATGAGTCTCCAGGGGAAAATGGTTCTGATTTGTCAATTACTTTTTAAAACTGTTGTGAAACTTGCTCATGAACTGTTTTAATGTGTGATGCACTGAACAGTGGCAATGCCTAGCAGAGTGCCAAGGTAAGACTTAAACATCCTATGAATTACACTGTTTTACCTGTTCAGTTACCTTTACCAAGCAAAATTGGAATTTTGTTTAAAAAATGGCAACAGTTTAGTTTAAAATCCTCAATCTAAAGAAACCAGAGCTTTACTGAAAAAGATGAATTTCATTCCCATCCATTCACTCTATTAACTCAATTGCATGCCCTGTTTCCTATTATTCTGTCTGGGCCTGATGTCAAAGCAGCATAATTACTCAGGCCTTCCTTTATGTCCTTCTTTTTAATGTTGAACCAATGTTAGCTCTCTTCTACTGTTCTAGACTTTCCTCACTAGTCCAGGATTTATTAAAAACCAGCATTGGCATACCAGACATTTCCTTAACCAAATCTTTAAGGGACTTTTGGGTGCTAGTTATCTAGCTTGCTGACTTTAAAATGTTTATTTCTAGTAGATGTTGTTTAACGTCCTCCATAGTTACTAATGGGCTGCAAACTACTCCATCATTAATGCATGAGAAATGTGTAATCTTGTTTCTTTCCAGCTAGGGGAGAGAAACATTTGTTGAGTATTTTTGCATTTTGCACAATGCACATCAATAATTTTACTTGCCTTTTAGAACTGAATCATAGGATTAAACTGCTCAAAGAGTTCTGACTTTTCAATAACTCCTTTTTGCCACTTTTTATTTAATGTAGCATTTCCTTGTATATATTTGTATATGTATACATGTGGTGTAACTGAGCTCTCTAAACTGCAAATTATAGAGGGCATGTGCTCTTTTAGTAGCTATCTGTAGTGGTTTTAGCATCAAATATCTTTAGAAACTATCTTTATGATTGGTCTTGGTTATAGGTGTAAGCAAATGGTGAAAGTTAATTTACACCATATTAAAAATAGCCTGTAGCAAATACTGTGTTTTGAATAATGAACATGAAACAAGCCTTTGTATAGATATCTTGGATACCTGATTTTATATATTCGTTTGAGAAAAAAAAACCCACACATACACACACACATGCTGCATTTTGCTCCCACGCAAAATGCTCCATCACTGCTTACTCATATCAGTCAGCCTGAAGCAGTTTCTTCTTCAGTCACTGTGCCTACAGGGAGGCCTACATTACTATAATGCTATATTAGTAACAGGTAAGCAGTGGTAGCTCTAACTGCACAAAACACATTTAAAATGGTTTTTAACTAGAACTTAATCACACAACATCACCATACACAGTAGCAAATAATAGTAATTTTTCAGGAGTTCACCCACAAAAAATCAGCCAACAGGATGGAGGCCCCAGTAATTCACCTGACTCATGATGGGGAGGCTGGATTTTAAATTCTCCAGTTTCAGTTGCTTAGGTACCTGGCTGGTCTCCCAGGGCTTCCTAGCGATTAATGAAGAGACATAGGCTCCCTGAGAGGAGAAGTCAAAGCATATATTTCAGTCAGGGTCCTGCTGTGATCAGCTTCTAAATCATCTCCTCTCATCTAGTTCTCGCTTATGACAAGAAAAACACAGATACATGGTGAGCAGAAGTCTGAGCACTGGCTTTGATAAGGTCATCATTGGCCTGTACATCAGTCAGTCACAACTCCACTCAGTCACATCAGTGCAGATCTGATACTTATGTAGCTGGAAATGGAGTGTCCTCTGGAAAGCTCCACAAAGAGAGAATGACAAATATTGGGGTTGGTATTTGTGGTCAATACTCCTTCAGTCGGTTTGTTATCAGCAGTATAAGGTCATTTAGTCTAATGAGTCATTGTGGTGATTACTTGAACAAAAGAAAGAAAACAGCACCGTCCCTGGGTAGGGACAGACCATGTAAACAACGTGTTTTGTTAGAATGCATACAGCTTGCCTGCACACACAACCCTGCAGTCAACTCTACAGGTATCAGAAGGCCTGTCAGCCAGGATAAATGCATCCAACAAATCTAAACAGAAGGTGACCATCATCCAAAAGCAATAAGGACCTAAGAATCTCTGCAGAGACAGAAAGCCTTTATTATTTCAGAATCACTTGTTCCTAGAACAAAAGGATGAGGTTTTGGGTTTTTTTCTTCCCAAGCAAATAAAGTTAAAAGTATGGCTGGTTAAGAAGCAGAATTTTTTTAACATTCCTAAAACTGAAAAGTTTACTGTGGCAATCTTTGAGAGGTACATAATAGCCCAGGTGTGTAAATGTAAGTCAGGCTGCATTAGAAGAACCTGTTTACACCTGAAAAGGAGCTAACTCAGATTTGCATGTTCTTTGACAGTTCCATCTCCTGTGCAAAAATTTTTTCCCACCATTTTTCCATTTTTTTTTAAAGTTTCTTTCTGGACATGCAATATAGAGGGAAAATAGTCTCAGGTGTCTGCAGGTAGAACAAGTACTTCAGTATAACAAACCATGCTGATCTCATTAGTCCTAAGAGGGCTCAGGTTAAAAAGGGAAATGTTCACAAACAGCATAAGAAAAAATATATATCACATTAACATTTTTGTGTCGTAAAATTAAGAATCAATCATGCCTATTGGCTGACAGGCTGAGTGCTTAATCTTGAATATAGCCCACAGCAGATGGTTTAACTTTTGGATACTCTCCATTTGAGAGAAAGGCAGATTTAGACTGTTGCTACATGAGATCTTCCACAAACAAGGGGAGTTCTTTTCTTTTCAGCATTTGCACTGGAGTCTTACAGACTCATTTACACAGCTTGCACACAGCATCCACATAATTTATGGCTGTAGGAAATATTGGATCATTCAATACAATTTACAATTGATGTTTGTAGAAAGCAAGGCCATTCTTTTCACATAAAGGCAAATGTAAATTAGCTTAATTTTAAGGTGGTTTTATAACTCATTTCTAATTGAGCTACACAGTCTTTGGCGTATTTCACCAGTTAATGTGCAAAGGGGCAAGATGAGCTCTTTGTGCCACCAAAGGGGTGTTTGTCAAAGGGAATTCTACATGCAAAATGCTTATGAAGTCACGTTCACAAGATTTGTGCCTTTCAGTTCGTTTTTGTATGAAGAATAATCAATCCCAGACAGTGCTGATTAGCTCAATGTCAAAACTGTGTTTTAAGTGGTTCCTTTTCTTTTTGTGTCAGTGTGATTGCCCTGAAAACAGTATACATTAAAAGAATGCGTGCTTCTGGATGACATGAAGCATACATCCAAACAGTGTTGGGATAAAATGTGCTGCAGCATAGTGTTACGGCAATGGGATTTCTAAGGAACTGCTGAAGAATCGCTTTGGGAATCTAGGTTCATACAGTCAGACTGGCTTTTACCAGATGTCATTCTAGTGTCTGGATCCTAAACGACTGAAGGCACTGAAAACCTTACCATTGATAGTACAAGGCACAAGATGAAGCCATTACCTTGCAGACTCACTATAGAGGTATTGCCCTACAATGCATGAAGTTACCTACAGTTGTACATAGTAAGTGATCAGTGCTAACTGTGCAGTATGAACTTTACACCCATTTTCAAATAGATAGTAGGTGCTGGATAGCATGAAATCAGTCTCAAGGCTATGTTTTCTTTATAGATTTTTTTAGTTTGACTTAATAGATTTTTAGTCAACTTGAAGTAACATACAATTTTATCATGCTTAACAAGATTCCCAACCACCCAGTATTTTTCCAAGCTCTGGGGGGTTTTAGGTTACCCTAACCTGCTCCCCAAAGAAAATTTTAAAAAGCATTTGAAACTTGAAAAAAACATCTGCAGAACATATCTGCATAAAGAAATACAGACAACTGCATGGCCACTTCCCCTGTGCTCCAAACTGCCTGAGGGAAAGCCAGCTCTGATCCAGAAGCCTTGTAATCACATATCTCTAGCTTTGAATCAGACCTCATTTAATGGCATCTCAGCACCACAGTAATTGTTTCAGGATCGGAGCTGCTTCATGTCTGGTTGACTTAGAGCAACTGCCCAGTTATCTACCTGAATACCTAATGAATTCACTGCACCATGCAACTAGTAGATAAAAAAGTTTACACATAACTCACAGAAACACCATCCTCAGATTTTAAGTTTCCTCAGCCAGGGTCCACCATTTTGTGCTGTGTCTGTATAACTGCATATGGGGGTCTTGTCCACCCTTGGGCTCCCAGGTATTGCCTTGATATATGGGAACAAATCCATGTAAGCTATATTCTAAATGTTAAAGTACCATCACCATCTACTTTCCTAAGTGTGTAGCAGATGTTTTCAGTGATATTTGCTCAGGTAGCCTGTATGATCTTTTAAGATCTAACTTTCTGCAATGCTGTGCAGTCACACCTAGTGCTGACTTTAGGAAAAGCTGACCTGGCCCTGGGCACAGGCAATTCCAGGAGGCAGCCTGACCACATCTGTGGTCAGTTTGTTGCACAGGGATTTCTGTTTGGAGGATTTGCCTATTTTAATAAATTGATAAGTTAAACTGTCTTATGGTCAGTGGTGCCTTATAGAGTAATTCAGAGCAGGCCATATTTAGGAGATTATCTTCACTGATCAGCTGTAAAAGTCCCACACTTTTTTTCCTCTCACTTGAGGACTATGTTTGTCATAATCAAAGAAGACGTTGACCCTAAAGTGAATTCTGCTTTATTCTGGTTCTTAGGTTCCCATCATAGTTATATTTCTAGGTGTCTTTCAGATGTACAAGAAGTACTTCAGCTAGGTTTTGTCACGTGTGAGCAAGTGAAGGTCAGAAGAGGCTTATTTGAGATCGTAATAGTAAGACAAAAAATTGATATTCAAAACACTTGAAACTGTCCAGTCATACTGGAACTTTGATTTTATTTTAATTGAATTTGTCCCTTTCCCAGTACTAGTAACTTCTGGACTGTCTCCATCAAACCTTTTTACTTCCCCAATTGCAGATTTAAAAAAATGCAGTATAAAAACATGAAAAGAAAAGAAAAGAGATCTTTTCTTATAAAGTCCTGGATGCTTTTTTGACAACTGTAATCAGGGAAAAAATGCTTTTGGAAGGCCTATTACTTACCTCTGTACTCTTGTTTGTTCACAAACTACTTCAGGTTGTTCAAAAATTTTTTCAGATTTCAGATTGTTTTCATAAAGATGCACTTCTCTCCATTATGTTTCTAGATCTGGCAATTATTTAATCAATATGCCTTATTTAAGATTTTTGCGTAGATGTCAATTTCTACAAGATTTTAGTTCCCTTGGGAGCATACAATGATAGAATGGGTTTATGCTCAAAGAAGGATGATAAGCAACTAATTTATATATGGTATCAGTTCACTTTCAGACACACTTTGTAAGTTATATGTACTTTGTATATGTTACAGATGCTGCATTTTTTTCTTCTAGTGAACTTAATGCTTTCAGTGGAAGAAAATACTATGTCTGCCTTTCTCTCATTACCTACACTGCCTTCCTGAAGCCCTTTCTGCTCCTGTAGAACTGGAATGGGATAACATTAGTTTATATCACTGGATTTGCATTTGGGATGCAAGGACTGTGGGTATTGCATGTACACAGTGACAGCACAACTAAGTTTTAAATAGATTTTGGATTTAAAGGCAATTTTAAATTATACAAATGCTATATTGCATTCCATTCTGTTCCTTTCTCCTCTGTTCCCTTTTCTAGTATCCCCTTCCCTATTTTCTGACTCAATTTTTCTGAAGCTATTTTTCTTTCTCCTTATATTGCTGTATCTTCCATTCCTTTTATTCTTCCCTTAATTATTTTTCTTTCTTTTCTCCTTTTCCTGTCACTCTTTCTTTCTCTTTCTCTGCTATTATTTTTTTTTTCAAATGGAGGATCAAAAAGTTTTGCCACAAAAAACTTACCTTTGTCCAGGTCAGTGAAGCAGCACTATCATAAATAGGTCTGATTTTCAGCTCAGTTATAGGTTGTGCAGAAACCTGACCACTAACAACTTGCACTCGCCCTGTACTTCTGGCACAATTTTGTTCCTTTTGGAGAGGATATTCAGGGACAAAGTTATGATCTTTTTCTCCATACATACATCTAAGAGGTCCAAAGTGGTATAGCCAGGAGTGGTAAGGAAATAGCATCATGAAAAGGTTGGTGTAAATGTGTAGTGTTAGCTACTGGGCTGTTCTACACTGATACACAATGCTGCCAAAGTCCTTCCACTAGTGCATGCCAGAAGAACGGAAGTAGCAAGCTGGATCCTCTGTTGACAAGCTAAACTTCCCACTTCTGTCAGTAGATGCTTGAGTTCTTGGAATCCTTTCTCTGCAGCAGTCCTGAGTAACGCTTGCTCAAAGTGAAGTGAAAACCATATACCTATTTCAGCTCACATGTGGCTGCAGCAACATACTTCCTTTTTTTGCCTCTGCCTTGACTTCTACACAAACCTCATTGTCACTATTCGTGTGACTATTCATGAAGCATATGTTGCATGGCATGTGGATGGACTCATAACACAGATGTATCTTACATTCTTAGACTGTATGTGCTGTGATGACTTGCATTCTATTCAGTTATACAAATTGTGACTTGCTGCAGTACTTGCGCGCATTACTAAGAGCCTGAAACAGGGCACTGAACAAGCTAGTACTGCACCACAGTGAAATCACAAGGGACAAATACATTATTCCATGTACATCCCCAGCTGAGATTTCAGAGTTTGGGAAATGTGTAACTAGGCAATGAAATAGAAAGCTGTCTTTCTGGTCCACTGTGGCATGGGGACTTCAGCTATATTAATAGTATATTTCAGGAGTTTTCAAACTTTTTCTTACTGGAACTTTGACAGTTCCTTAAACCTTCCCTCTTTTCATATAATTGGAAGGCACAGCAGCACGCAGTACTTCTAAGGTTTGAGATTCACCATCAAATATAGTACACTTCATCATTTCTACCTCTTCTAAAGTTTTAAAGTTTTTAAAGCCTGTGTGCCTTCTCTTTCCATATATCTTCAAGCAGTTCCATCTGGACAGTCAAAGTCAAGGCAAAAGTTTTCGTATAAGGCTGCAGCACATCGACAGAAAAATTCTAGTTTTATGACATCTTACATCTGTATATGATTCGCTACTAATATAATGATTAGACAACATGCACAGAGGTCATATTTTGGTGTGACTTTCCATTACAGGTGTAATACCAGCACTTCTACAAGAGTAGCAATGCACCATTCTATTTGTACATGAGCAGTGTATATGAACCAAGATTAAAACAAGGAATCAGTAGAATGGAAGCAGCAAAAAGAGACAGCTATATGTGGGGCAGACTCTAACCAGATTACACAAGGGTAAAGAGAAAATAATGCCTATTAGACTGGAATATAGAACTGAGCTGGCAGACACCTCTTTATGACTCCCATGTATCCTACTAGGTTAGCTAGTACACTGCTCACCAACTCAGATGTTGTAATGAGATCAGAATACATTTTTTGTCTTCGGCGTCAGAAGATATTTACTATTTCTACTTAATAACTTCTCCTCTCACAATTCCACAACAACTGCCTATGTTAGTGCTTCATGATAAGAGAAAAGAAGTACTGGGGACTTGTGAGGGGCAGTCATAGCTATACTACTAAACAGAACAGGTTTGGAATTGTTCTCTTGTTCTGATGCACATTTAAGCCACAAGGTTAAAAGTGCATCATTTAAGCAAAAGGAGTTAGCTATGTGTTCATGCATCTTATTTCTCCTTCATCCAGCACATGTTGGACACATCTGAACTGTCTGCTGCAGACAGTCACTATTACAATGAGTCACAGTGCATATCAAATGCATTTCCCAAGCACTGGCTGGGGAATTGCTGACTAGCACAAACCAAAGCCATGCCAATGTAACAATTAAACAGTATGGAAAATTGGGGATCCTGCCCCTACTTTGATTGTTAGTGTAGACAGAGCTAAAGTTATCAGGAACAGACTGTATGGAAATAGAACCAAGCAGCAATATTTCTGAAGACAGAATTGTTAAGGGCTATGAAGCACTGAAGCAAGTTGCCCAGAGAGGCTGTGAAATCTTCATCCTTGGAGATACACAAAACTTATCTTAAAAAGCCCCACACAACCTGATGAAACTTTGAAATTCGCCCTGCTCAACCAGAGACTGCTTAGGACAATAAAGTGTTCTCTTTGGATAGGTCTTTTACTGCTAGGGATTCACCAGCCTGTAAAGTCAGGAGGGGAAATGGGGAAGCAGACATGCTATGACTGATGGATATCTTGGATATCGCAGCATGTTACTGAAAGAACAGCCTGTTTTGTAGCTTGCCATTATTAATCAAAATCTGTCAGGCATAGGTATGGTGTAGATCTAAAACTGCATTTCACTATAAACATTCTAATTAATTCTTCCAACATTTGGCTTTCATTAAAGCCAGAACAGTCTTTTCAAACTGTTTTTATAGGACAAATATTGGTAACCTGGCTCTCCCAATAGACTTTTTTTTCAGGTCTGTTAACTTTTGGCTAGCGTTTTTCTGGGGTTTTGTTTGTTTATTTTTTAAAAGCCTCAGGAATAGTCTTTTTCTGCTTGTCCATTTCTAAAGCTCTAAACCAGAGCCAGGATTTGGGAGGACAGAATCACAGAACCACAGAAGAATTTAGGTTGGGAAGGGCATCTGGATCTCACCTTGTAGATTTGTAGATGCCCTTAAGCACTTAGATCAGGTTGCTCAGAACTTGTCCAGTTGAGTTTTGAATATCTTGAAGAATGGAGATTCCACAGCCTCTCTGGGCACCTGTTCCAGTATTTGGCCACTCTCATAAGATTCTCCCCCCCCCCCCCGCCCCCATCTGATCAGAATTTCCATGTTCCAACTTGTTCCTGTTGCCTGTTAGTCCTGTCACTAGTCCTCCATCTTCTCTAAACCCTTCCATTAGGTAGGTGAACATGACAATGAAATCTCCCTTAGATTTCTATTCTTAATGTGAAACTGAAACAGTTCTCTCAGCCTATCCTTGAAATCATGTGTTTCGGCCTCCAACGATCTTCATTGCCCGCTGCCAGATTAATGGGAGTACACCAACGACTTTGTGTACTAGGGACCCCCCACGCTGAAGACAGTACTACAAATCTGGTCTCACAAGTGCTGAACAGAAGATAATGACTTCCCTTAACCTGCCAGCTACACTCCTGCATAGCCCAGTGTGCAGTTGGCTTTCCTCACCATAAGAGCAACCCAAGTGTTCGTGCTCATCTTGTTCACTAGGACTCCCAGGGCTCCAATACTTTCTGCAGAGTTGCTTTCCAGCCAGTTGTCACTCAGCCTGTACTGCTGCATGGCAGACTCCATCGAAGGTGCAGGACTCTGCTCTTAGGCATGAGATTCCTGTCAGTCCATTTCTCCAGATGCTCTAAATAGCAGACCTGCCTTTCACTGTATCGCACCACACTCCCCTCAAGATGATGTCATCTGTGGAGCTTCTTCAGGTATATTGCATCCCAACACACAGGTCTTTATTAGACATTAAACAATATTGGCCTCAGTATCAGATTAATCTCTGAAGAATGTCACTAGTAACCATCCACTGGTTGAACTTTGATCACAATGCTTTGAGCCCAGCAATCTAACCAGTTTTCCAAATATCTTTTGTCCACCTAATCAAACAATATCTCACTGATTTGACTATGGGAGGCCATGCCGAAAGCCTTGCTGAAGTCAAAGTAAACATCATCCACTACTGTCCCTCTGTCCACAAAGCCAGTCATCTCATCATAAAAAGCAATGGTCAGACTTACTTTGCCCTTGGTACAGCTACGCCGGCTGTTTCCATTCACCCCCTTGTCTTGCATGTGCCCAGGAATGGCATCCAGGAGGATTTGTTTTATAGTCTTTCTGGGATCAGAGGTGAAGCTGGCCTTTAAATCATCCCTCCTTCCCTTCTAGAAAATGAATGTGATACTTGCCTTTTTTTCTGACATTGCAAATACCTATATTGCTTGTTACTATCACATTTGAAACACAGCAGTAAACCCATGTGCTGAGATGTGTTCTGGTGACATAATCCAGCTTTTCTTGTTAATACGGTTTCAAGATCCTCAGGACAAAAACTGTAAAAGTGTAAAATATGGTGATTGATAGTGAGCTGAAGTATTTTTTCTTTTTCTTGTTTAAAGTATGGTTAATACTCCAGACATGTCTTACCTGTTATCTGTCATTCTCTGCATGGGCACCAACCACAACAGTATAAACTCTTTTTCTTTTTTTTTTTTTTTTTTTTTTTTTTTTTTTGAGCTTTTCTAATAACAGATTGAAATATTGAGCAGGCCATTTGTAAAAGAGCAAGATTAGAGCATCAGCTGCTGCTGAAAGTGAACTGATGTAGCATGAATATCAGTGCTCAATAGTGTTCATATATTTACAGTTTCTAAGACTGGACACTTGAGAACACCTTGAGAAGGGTTAGACCTCTCAGGGAACTGCGGGCAAGGGGGAACAGTGGTAAACTGAGAAGGCTGTTGAGAACAAAGTTAACCAAAATTGATACTATTTTAGGGATGCATGGCTTAAAAAACCCATGCTCCTTCTTGCTTAAACCGTCCCACTGTTTTGTTCAGCTGATATAAGTAGTTCATGCATTTATTTCTGAAGTACAATTCACAAGGGTAATATTATGCTAACAAATCTGTCTGGGGGGAAATCTGTATCCTCATTACTCATCTGAGTCAGGCCAAAGAAATGTCTTTAACTGTTCTTTTCACTTCTGATACTAGTTTTTGCTTTTGAATACAATGTGTTTGTTAGCTGGAGGAAGTCCAACAAACTGAGACAAGTTTAAATGTATCACACGAGCCAAGTAGAGCTGAAACATTTTATACCTAATAGCTGGAAACGAGGCAAGCATAACAAACTGTGAGCAGTTTGTTACATTGTGTAGCAGTCTTTGTCGCATTCTGTGAATCAGAGGAGCTGAGCCTTGCTTTATACCACTGTGGGTCTGAAGAAAATCCACTAATATCAATGAAATGACAAATGCAAAGCCTGTATGTGTTAAAACAGAATCAGACCTAAGAGGAGAGCACTTAGGCTTGAAGAACTTGTTTGGGATTTATATAAACTGTATTTAGTAAAAAATATTGACATTTGTAAACAGATTTTGGAATGGTATGACAAGGTAAAGGAAGTTTGTTGGAATTCAGTGATGTACAGAAGATCCATAGTTGGGGACTGATTTAGCACAGGCAGGGATTATGCAAACTCCAAATCCAGTCACATACAATAGGAACCACCATGTCACATTAGAGCAAATAAGGAGAAATGGTAGGGTACTTTTAAATCATGAGAGAATTTGGGAAGAATAGATATTGAGAATTACTTTCCTGGTTGCAGAAAAATACTTAAGGAAAAAAGTAAAGAAGGAAAAAAAAGGAAACACTAAAGAGATGGTAATAGAAGACAAATCACCAGATTAGAGGAGAAATTGGAAGATCAGAAAAATACATATAAATCTATATAAAGTCAGTAAAACAAAAAAGGAAAATCACTCTTAAGTGGGAATGATTTATTGTGGTATAAATACAATGCCCCTACTCAATAATTGTAGGAAGGAGACCAATCTCTGTTGAGAAGAGACAGTTTTAGGTATATTGGAGGGGGGAAATGTGCAAAGCAGAAGATTATAGGCACTGTAATGTTTTCCTGCTAGATGTCTCTATATCGGTACAGGGAGCTTCCACACAGGTGTGATCAGTAGTGATACCTGTTCACCAAGTTGGGAAGTTAACTGTTTTTTTAGCCTACTGGTAGTCATTCTGCCTACAGCCCACTGCTGGAGGAAGATTTGGGGTTCAAAATGTAGGTGCTCTTTCCCCTTTACCACAGAACAACCCCAAATATGTGCCAGTATTTGGGGAGTAGAGAAACAAGCCTTGCACTTAAAGAGTGAGGATCCCATAATTTGCAGCATTGACCTGCTGCAAGAAGATGGACTATCTAGAGCTAAGGGTGTGCACTGAGAAGTGCTTATCCCAGCTGCAGTGTGGCACAAAGACTCTTGAACAAACTATGTAAACTACCTCCCTTCTGCTCCGTACTAAGGCATGCTGCATGGATTCGCACACTTTTTTGTCTTTCTTGTACCTGTAAAGAGAAACAGATACCTAAGTTGTTCTCATGCAGCTTGGCTAACTCACCAGCCACTGTCTCAGATGGGGTGTTCAGAAATCACCCAGAGCCAGGGAATTTGCCAAAACCTATGCTTGCATTCCTTACAGTCAGTGCCAAACAACAAAAGCCTCCACCCAACTCACCTGTGCCTTCTAGCTTACTCCTACAGAAACCAGTTAAGCATTCAGATCCTCACATAGGACATTGGAGCAGCAGACATAAAATGCAACAGCTTAAACTGAAGTTCTGCAGAGGTGGGTTACCACAGCTTGTACCTTCTGTGGACTGCGTTGAAAGATTTTCATTTTGTCATTGCAGAAGCATTTAAGCAACAAGAAATAAAGAGCTTTTGCACACGCTTTTGCACAATTGTGTACCTTGCTGAGATCTTAGTTATGTGTGGGAGATACCAGATTTGCAGCAGATGTAATGAAACCTGAAGAACTTGTAATTGTACAGAGATCAGAGTTTCCTTACTCCAATGAGAGAACAGTTTATACCATCTGGTATAAAATATACACTAATGAGAGTATCTTATGTTCAATGCTGACACCAAACAGTGATTCCTTTAACAGACTGACCATGTTCTTTCACCATGGCAATTTAAAAGCTTCCTCATAAATATTTAACATCCTTCCAATCTGAATCTCTGAAATAACTGCTGCAAACGATCTTGTTGGCCTTGCCTATGAAGTCCACAGTGTTTGGACTATTTTGCCTCTTTTTATGTCACCCTGTCACTCTGTCTGGTGCATCAAAGATGCCAGCCTTTGTTTTCCATTTATCTGCCTCTCTCAAATCTGTTTTCCTTGCTTTCCTCCCTGGTGTTTCCTATGCACAATCTTCATAAGCTTTGTTCCTCAGCTGTGTCACAGGACCTTTATTTTCTGCACTGTAACTCTGCAAGACCTGTTTTCAGAACAACTTCTATATCTGCAAGAAATTAAAAGATTGAAAATAGCAAACCTGAGGGACAGTTTATAAGTCTCTTTGCTTTTAGTTTTAGAAAAACATTCTCAAAATTGACATTGTCAAGGTGTATTTGGTTGCTATATGGCAACTTTACTTGTATATTTTTTTTCCTCCTTCAATCTACCCAGGCAGTCTTTACAATAGGGCACCTTCTCTGGTGTTTGTGTAGTATCCATGAAAACAAATGATGATTTGTTTTAGTAAATAGCTATGATAAATAGAGAAATACCCAACTGTAATAACCCTAGAAAAATGCAAGCTCAGTCATTTATATGGAAGTCATAGAAAGAATAGTAATTCAAGGCCTTCAGTTCCAAATGTGGTTTTGCAGACTTCCTGTATTACAATTTATGCTGGAAGAGCCCTGAGCACCACACAGGATCCGAACTTTACTTGAAATCAATGTGACAAATTTATCTTTGGCCAAATTTTGTGAGTGGAGTTAGGCCAGATACAGAGTTGGCTCTGTGTCTGTATTCCTAGCCTGCCCGGAAAATAAGTTAGACACATAACAATTTCTGTTAAAAGTCTTGGATTTGTCTTAGACATGTTCAAAAGCAGCAAGAGGCAGCTATTTCTCTGAAATAACAAATAATTGAAGTCACCATTAACATTTCTTCCTTCCAAATATAGGCACAGTGTAAGGATCTTGTGGATTTTATGCCAGTTAATTTTGTTGACTTCTATAAATGACATGACTTTAAAAATCATTACACTATCACAGTGAAGTTATACTAAATGCTCTATTATATTAAAATTTCTTTGAGACACATATATTACTAGCTGACTTACTCCCTATGTTATTTGTTGCCAACTGTTGACATTTATAGCAGCAAATTTGATTATTTTTGCATATGATTGTATTCAAAAATGTGCACATTTTCTGTCTTTGTCCATACCCCCAAAGAGTTTTCATTTGCTGCCATAGAATCAATAATTTGTCTATGAGATGTAATGCTAGTTTTTAATACTTGATTTTTTAACATAAAAATTAATTACACTGTTAAAAAAAAAAAAAAAAATCTTCATCTTACATTGCACTTTAGGAAAGAAGCTGAGAAATACGGCTGTAGCCAGCTCTCTCCAACAGTGTTAATTGTTGTTTGATTTGACAATGCAAAGGGAAGTTGAGAAAACTGTCTCTAAAAATCCCATGCCATAACAGTTAGCAGTTGAACTTAAGGAATCATCCTTAAATGACTATAGTGAAACCCATTTCCCCAAAGTTCTGTGAATATCATGCTTCTAGTCATAGCAAAATAAATAAAAATGGTCCCATTTTATTCTTATGTGAATATTGATCTGAAAGTGAGTATGTGTCTTTTGGGGTTGCTGTGAAGTTGCACACATTAGAATTGTTTGGGGATTATTTTTTAGTTATTTGCATTCATTCACAAGAACTTTGTTTTTTAATATGCAGTCAGAAGCAGATTTTCAGATAAAACTGTCAAGAGTTGCAGCTGACTTTTCCAGGTAGGGTTACATGGTTTCAAATACAGAGTGAACTACATGAGTTTCTTCTGTTAGCCAGTTTCTTAAAAATATAGCATTTAAATTTGTTTTTAAACAAGCATTCAGCCAATATGTCTGTTAACACAAGAATCTCCTAGAACAGCAGTTAGCCGTAGAAACTCAGCATATATACAGCATTATGTTTAGAGACCATGCGATTTAGTGGCACTTTGAGCTTGGTAGTCTGATACAGATTTCTTAGTCTACGTTTGCTGCATGGGAGTTTGCACCTTTTCCAGGCCATTTTGAAGCAGCACTGTTCTATATGATGGTAAACTGAATTTGAAGCACACAGTCAAACAGTGAGCTGAACCACAGAAACCATGATATAATCCATTGTCATATTTTTGGCTTCAAATGTCAGCGCTGTTATAGAGGATGAAGTGTGTGACCAAAAACTGATCATACATATCAGTATTTTAAACAGCCATTCACAGATCAACCATTGAGAAGTTAAGCATGTCCCTCCTACTTCTGTGGATAATCTTCAGGGTCATTTGTGTTCACAGTCACCATTGACAATAGCCGCTACCTTGTACTTTTACAGAAGTACTATGTGTCTGGCTTTTTGCTGCTGTGCAATTGGATGTAAACACAAATTATTTAAAAAAATCACACTGGTCTTCTACAAATCACTATCACCTTAAATAGGAGTGAAACTTTTTCAACCAGAGAACTGACTTCTGGCACTGGAAACTACAGAATAATTCATAAAAGGAGCTAACTGCCATCCACGATGTGGAGCAGACACAAGAAGGGATGATACATGCCTTTTTCCACTGAGCTCTGCTGATGTTTACAGACAGCAGAAAGATGTTCAGCTCAGCTCCAGATGCTGGAGGGAAGTGGGGACACACCAACATCCCTGTTTGCCTAAACTCTGCCTGATTCTGCCTGATGTTACTTGTTCCAGTAACTAGCTTGTCTCTCCTCATTCTATTCCTCATCCCATCTTCCTTCCCCATCATTCCTAGTATGAGTCCCAGCTGTCAGCACCATACTTGCTCAACTGGTCCCAGTTTGTCATTATGCTTCTAACACTCCTGACCCCCAGTCTTATAATTTCCTTCAAAAACTACTATCACAACCCGTGTGCCTTGTTTCTCCTCTGTAGTCACTTCAGCCACAGTGTTCCCTGAACTGTATGGGCAGAACATTAGAAGGTTGCTTGCCTTGGTGCCTAGCTACAGCAGTGAAAGCTTGTCTTTGGATAATGTCTTCAGCCATGGTCTGATTAGCATCCAGGCAGAAGATTCAGATGATGATTATCATAGGCATTGTAGCAGGATCAGGTGAGATAGATCATTTCAAGACTTAAACAGGCAAAATTGTTCAAATTCTTACAGATTGGTCTAATTTGATAAGTTTTTTCTAGACTCTAAAAAGTCATGTCCCTCACACTGTGCAAAATATGGCACTTAGACCTGTTCACAAAAGCACTTTTAAGAATTTATAATGGAAAGATAATGTATTGCTGATGATCTATTTCTTGGAAACATCTGAAATGTTTCTGCTGCAACATAAACTAACCAGACTGAGGCAGACAATATGGATTTCATTCCAGAAGTCATATTTTAATAAAACTATAGACCACTAGTAGTAGTCTTAAAAAGTGTCAGAATACTTCAGCTGTAGGTGATGTTATTGGTTTTACCCACAGTGCTGAGAAATCTTTCTGTAGTTCTGTTTCCATTAAATACCAGCTAGATCACATGTTCCTGATGTAGTGCCTCAGAAATATGACTTTTCAACTGCCATTAGTTGGTTATAGAGATAATAAGACTTTTCATCTTCTACAATTTTTAACTCATCCTTATTACATTAAAGCTAAATTGCAAAATCAAGGAAGGTTTATAGTATGGCTTCTAACCATATATAACACTTTTACTGCTATACCTAAAGCCAGGTGTAGCACATACCATTCAGGTCTGTAGCATACATATAATAGTCATTAATCATTTGTTAGTCTTTATAATCCCTTTATGAATGTTCCCTTTTATGCAATATGTGAACAAACTGAAGGCTGGATCATGAGAAAGTTTACATTGCTGTTCTGTCATGGGTTATGTCTGAAGAATTGGAAGTGACATGCAATTTTAAAGATCTTTTTAGAAGAATTTTGCGGTCGTTTTCTCCACCTCTTTCTGCTGCTCTCTACTTTTATCTTCTCATTTCTGTGTCCATTTCACTTCCCTTCCTCTTCATTCCTGTCTCCATATCCCCTTCCCACTCAGTTCTAAATGATTCTAGACAGAGGGACAGTGAAGGAGTCTGGAAAGATTTATGTCAATAGACAACTGAGTTTTTGTTTAGATTTGTAATTCTTAGGCCATTCTCTACAAGTTGATCTTGCAAAATCTTAGACATTCTCTCCCAGATAGGAGTTGTTATTCAATTGGTTTTCAATATAAACTGGAGGATAATTGGGTTTTTTACTGAAGTTAAAAATAGAGTTTGGTTGTATTCCCTGATAATGACAGTCACCCTGGAAGATAGGCAGCCAGGTAGAGTTGAACGGTCACCATCCCTGCCCCCTTTGCATTTGCTGCATCCTCTGTGTTCCCTTAATAAACATGTGTCCATCTGCATCACTTTCTCTAATCTGTCTTAAATCAGATCAGGTAAAGCAAAATAAGCCAGAAATGGCAGGTTGACTGCCATCTGCTAGTTTCTCAGCAGAAAGCTCTCACATCATGAAAAACACCAGAGCATTCTCAGAACAGGTCCCTGTTTCCCTGTAGAAGAAAAAGTCAAATTATATTCTTCGATCTATACATTCAGAGTACCTTGAGGGGTTTGTATTCAGGATTTGTGTCAGGATGGCCAAGGTCAGAATCAGGGGTTTGCAGCCATCTTTGTAGTAATTATTGTCCCAGAATTGCAGTCAATTTATGGTGGGACGATCACTTACTTTCCAAAAACAGTTCCTTCTGCAATGACCCACTTGGCTGCAGAGGGAGATCTGCCAGCTGAAGTTCACAGATTTTACTCATATGTGACACAGAGGAATTCTGAGCCCGGTTGTGTGATTGGGCCTGTGGTTTAAAATTAGTAGCGAACAAGTAATAGGACACGAGTCAGTTACCACTGAGATAGGGACTGGAGAGAAAAAAACACTGAGTGATAACATTTAAACGTAACTCCAAACCACAAAACAGAGAGATGACACCTCTCTCTTCTCCCACAGAGTCCGACATCAAGTTTTCAGATTCTGGCTTCTGAAACTTCTGGGTCTGATTCTTTGATTTGTTTTTAATAGCAGGGAAAGAGAAAGAATACAAGTTCATAGATACAATTTAATTTATACGCAAATGCACATTTATTATTTGTGTCTAGATTTTGAACCAAAAAACCCAAATGAACATGTATTGCCACCATATGCAGTCCTGGTCACTGGATTCTTCTTAAATCATGGAGAGGAAAAATCAGTGGTTATTGTTGGATTCTCTGCAGTACACTGTGTCCAAAACTGCACTGAGATGATGTCAGAAAATGCTACATTTTTTCCCAATTATGAAGTGAATTATGGGGAGCTAGCTTACCACAGCCAGAATTGTTAAAACAGCTATTTTGGCAGATACACAGTTATCCAGCCAGAAAACACAGGTGCTTTGTTTTTAAGGTTGGTTTTTTTTTTTTTTTTCAAATGATGTGTTTCAAGGTTACATTGACCATCTCTTTCTCACTCTCTTCAGAATTTAAACAGTAAAAGTCCCATATGTTGAGAAACATCTGAAGAATTCAATCTTCTGCTATTTTCTCTTCTAAAAACAGATCAAAGGAAAAGCTACAATGCTCAAACAACTGATAATATCTATGATGGCCAGGGTAAATTTCTGTCTGACTGTTTAGAAGAGAGTACAGTGTTATTTAATAGTTTTTAACTATTCAGCTCTTTCTAGTGGGAGATGTGAGGTGTATTTCCTCCAGTTCGACTCACAAGCTCCTTAAATGGGTGACATTAGTTTGTCTAAGCACCTTCAGCCGTGTTCAGGCCACTGTAATTCCAGAGAATGAGAGCTCAAGTTAAGAGTTTTGCCAGAGATGAACTCTGATCTTGAAGGTATTTTCCAACCTAAATGATTCTATGATTCTATGATTCTATGAACTCAGTGCTCATTCAGCTGGTTTCAGATCAGAAAATTCAAACAGTTTCCTAAAAAATGTTGTGTATATTCATTAAGTCAATTCAAATCTTCAGAATTTCTTGTTATTTTCTGGTTTAAGTTTTAAAAAATGCCATTTTCCTTTTTCATTAGCTTTAAATCATCCTTAAATGAGACGGCTGGGTTAGGTCGATTCATTTTAAGAATTTGGTTATCTCATCCAGCTATGTCATCCTGAATTGGTAGAATATTCAAGGAATTAAACTGTTTTGTTTTCAACAGGGAGGCAAGTATCTCCTGGTGTCTCCCTAGGTAAGGAGCACTGGGCCAAGTTCTCTGCTGTTGTAAATCAGCACTGATCAGAATCTATTCTATGTCTCTGGTCTGTAGTACCATCCCCCTTCTTATCATTATCAATCATGCCAAATATCAGAAGAACACAGACGGGGTGGCGGGGGCTGGGGTGGGGGTTGTTATCTCTACTAGCAGATGGTGACTGCTGAGGATGTAGGCTACAGTCTGAGATGCCATTCTCCTGCCTCACAGGGAATGAGAGACTCTAACACCTACAGACACAATAAAGGAAAGACGAAACCTCCAGTTTTAGCACTCTTCTACCCTTTCTTTATTCCCTATTTACAACATGTGAAGATCTCTCAGAAAAAAAGTTCTATGACCCATAAGTGCTCCTCCAAAGAAAATCCTGTCCTTCTTGCTGAATAGTGCATAGGATTAAATGCCACTGCACCTGGGGAGGACATAGTGTCCTGGTCAACTAAGAGATACTGGGCTGAGGCAAGGCGGGTTTTTGGTTGTTGTCTTCTGCAGCCTTGCTTTAAAAAATCAGTGAATTGTCTGGTTAGTTTTTACCCTTGTTCTCTTCTTTTTTTTTGTCTTCCAGTGACTCCAAATGGGCTGTATATCTTCCTAAAACTGTGCCATTAATAGAATAACGTCATCTGGTCATCCCCTCTCCATCTGACCAAACCTTCCCAATTCCCCTTTTACTCTGTGTAAGTAGCAACCCTCATCGTACTTGCCCCAACCCTTCCATTCCATTACAGTGACAAACATGTTGACTCCAGCACCAGCCATGTAGCCAACAAAAAATATGTGTGGAGAGGAGGGAGCTTCTTATCTAAGTTGCACACTAACACTGAAATCCTGATCTTAGTAACATCTGTGCGAGGTGAGAGCCTGAAGTCTGGGGTGTAAAGCTGGGAATTTGCACAAGCAATGAACACATTTGATCTCAGCTTCTAAATACATACAGGATATTTTTTCTTACCTGCCTCAAACAGAAAAACAGCATGCTCTCCTTTTAAAATAGGGACCTAGGTATCTGAATCTTACCTCCTTGTATTTTCCCTGTTCTGAACAGGCTGTGTCTTCTTCTAACTGACTAATACTGCAGTCAGTTGTGGAATGAACTAAAATTGGAGATTTTTCAGATCCTCCCCTTGAAAAGATGATGGCTGAAATAGATAGTCATTGGCAATGTTCCTCAAGGGGGCATTCCAATACATTGTTTATACTGTTCACATAGGATAAGAGAAAGCCATTAGGGTATTGGTTCAAATACTCAAAACTTTGGTTTAAATTCAGAGTAATTTATTTTTCTACCAACAGTGTTAAGTAGTAGAAAAAAAAGAATAAACTGAAAAATGTAAATCTTTCTATAAAATACATCTCAGTCTGTACAAACAATACAATCAAAGCCCAAATATTGAAATTGTGTTAGCAGAATTGGAATCTTCAGATTTTGTCAAGAAGAAAAATTTGTGAGTTACTGGAATATAGATGCACCCCTAATAAAACTGAGTTGATCACAGATAAGAAAATGAATTAATATTAAGACATTATCTGTGGAGTCTACAGACAAATATTGCTAAAGTGCAGAAGATTACAGTTTATTTATTTTAATTTAGTAGAATGTCCATGTCTAAAAGGAGATAAAAATTACAGTTTGAATGAGAACATAGAAGAAAAAATAAGGGATGAAATTAAATCTAAGAAAATCAGGAAAATTTCAGACTACATGGTGTAGCAGTGCTACATATCAAGGTGCCGCGATTAGATCACTGGTCGGCCTGGACCAGGGAAGAGACAGATAACACACATGGTGTGAGTGCCAACTCCGTCCTTTATTGCGCAGTTAATTCCTTTTATACTAACAACGGTAGGTGGGATTACTGATATGTCATAGGGAGGCGACGACTAGCCTTCTACCTTTCCGTGACATCGCGAGATCTTCCGAACGGTGTTCCCTACACATGGGATCCCAGAAAATTTTTTATTAGGTTTACAAATTGGTGCTAATGGCTGTTCTTAGACAAATAAGCAAATCAGTCTTGGATGATGCGTCTTTGCAAGCTAAAATAAGAAAAATCTTCTTAAAATAATTCTAAATACTGGAGGTACATGAGAGGTATTTGCTTAAGCAAATATCCAGTGTCATTAATATATGCAGACTCTGAACTATTGGCAGATAATCTCACAGTTTTGGAATGGTCCCCAGGAGCTTTATTCATCTCAACCAAACAGAATTAATTGATAGTAGATTGTTCTGTAATACTGTGAAACAGATGTAAAAAAAAAAAAAAAAAAAAGGCATAACCCATTACTATTGTCTCTTTATCCGGAAGAGGCATTTGAATGAGTCAGCTTAAAGTTTGTCTTCTACATTTTACAGTGGATACAGCATCTTATGGTGACTAGTTTTTCACAATAGCTTCTTTCGTAGGGGACTTCTATATAGCAACCATATTCATGTGTATCTGCAAAAGGGATAACACTGAACCCTTTAGTTCCTATAGAGGAACATGCCAAAAATATAACTTCCTCATTATCTTATATTATATAGCCATCTTTTACATATGCAAATTATTGACTAGAGAAAATTAGCAATACACTTACAGCTTTGATATAAAAAAGTGACTGTTAATGTAAAGGTGAACATAGGCTAACACTTAAGACAGTAGAACAAATGTTTCCCACAGCACTGGCTGGTTACATATTAATTGGGCTGTATTAGACCTTTTAGCAGTCTCCAGTACTTAAAGGTATGGATTTCAGCTCAGCTTGAAGTAGTTTAAGGTATCTGGTTTCTCAAAAATGATAAGTTGGTTTTAGGTGATTGTAATAAAAATAACAGGATCTGTTAAGGCAAAAGGTATCATGAGGTTAATACTTCTTACAGAGGTGAACTCCCTCTTTCCATCTTATGGGACTGATTCCATTTTGCACTAGATCTGCACCTGGCTAATTTATATTATCCCGAGTAGGCTGAAATCAAATCTCCTTTCATACCTTTTTACAAGTTCTGCACCATTACATGGAGAAGGTTACACTGGATAAAAATTGACAAGAAGCATTGGATATGGCAGGTCCACTGTATGTAGGGTGATTATAAAATGATCCCATGCTAATTTTACAGTAGTTTGTGCTTGCAAATGGTTAGGAAATGAAAGTGGACAATCAGTGTCTTTCATATGTGTTCCTTTATGTTTACTTGAAGGGTTCCTAGGAAATAACTTCACAGAAGCTAGCAATACCTTCAGAAAGTCTTCTGGCAACACAGAAGAGTCCTTAAATTATCCTTGGATGAACAGATATTTTTTTTCTACTAAAATTTCTAATGATTTGGAAAAAATGAGCCAGATGTCAGTTGGATCTCCTGCACTACAAGTTCCCAGCCATCCTCAAATTGGCAGTCAGGCTCAGGGAGGACTCTGCTGTGAGGAACACCAGGACCAGAGCAGAACCAGCCTTTGAATTAAGCAGCAGCAAATGGACATAGCACTTGTACTTGCAGCTTTGATGTAATACACCAGACAAGAAGCCTGAAACTGCCAATGGATAGAGAAAAACAAAACCCACCTTGTCTTCACAAAAAAACGTTGACACTTCAGAGAGGTTTATGAACGTGGTGCAGTTATTTTCTGATAGCCTTTTGTTATGATTTCAAAAGAAATACCTATTAAATAACTGACAAAAGTGGACTTTTCTTCAGCAAACACAATCAGTATAACAGAGGTCTAAGTTTATTCCATTCTTCTCAGAAAGCAGCAGTCCTGACATCTAGAACTACATTGCATCAGACAAACTACCAGCCAGGCTCAGTCATAATTTGCTTTGCTAGAATGCCACAATAAGTGCAGTTAAACACAATCAACAAAAGCAGTTCCATATATAAAGATAGGAATTGCACACAAGGAACCTTCTCTTTCCAACTGGCCTTCTCACATAAGCTCTTTGCATACAGTTATGAACTCTTTTTTTAATTGCAGTCTTTGTAGTTTTAAATACCACTGTTCTTTTGCACAGTGTTTTAGCTTCACCCCCGCTGAAATACATCTAGCATGATAGGATGATAGCTGCTTTTGGTTAATGCACGGATGAGGAACTCTGTCCTTTCTGAGGCCTTTCAGACACACTTGGCAAATCGTATATCTGTACTACTCAGTGTAATGTTACCCAGGAATAAGGAATAAAAGGATCGCATGATTTAGAGCCATATAAAACAACACTGGAGACTAGACCACACATTCTTCACCCCTGCTTTAATCCAAAAGACACACATTTACCTGGCTGGTGAGTAAAGATTTCCATGGACTGCATTGGAGCCTGCTCTGTGGCAGGCAACATATAGTACAGTTTCAGAGGGTCATCATCAATGAGCCTAAACAGAGAAAGCAGCGTACAACAGTCCAAGAGTCTTTTTGGATGCTTTCAGGAGACAGTGTGAATTACAACTAAAGGTTCTTGCAAGATATAACTTCACTGTCTCCACTAGAGTAACAGATTCCCAGGTGTAAAATATCAGTGTGTGACTTTGTATCTCAGGAGTTGGAATGATTGCCGAGTTGCTCAGGAAAGTTCAAATAATGCTAGTGCTTTTGTTTTATTACATGGGTTTTGCTCTAGACCTGTGTGCTAGAACTAAAAAAGTTTGTATACAACTAGCAATTAGGAAGACTGAAGTTGTATTACTCCTTCTGGGCCTTAATATATGATACATTTAGTTTAATGTCAGATCTTCAAAACCAGTGGCAACAAAGATAACTTGTCATAATTAAAAAAGAGCAAATAATACCAGTCATGTCTGGCTAGCCACCTCTTCATTTCAAAAGTAAGACCATGTTCAAACTGCACAGATCCAGTGGTGTAAGATATCCCTGGCTTAGTTCTGTGTGGAATATGTGTCTTGTCCTAAAAACATAATAACTACAATCAGCAGAGCCTGCAAGACAAGTGCAGAAGGAGATCTAGCATTTAATGAGTGCAGAGAAGACTGAGATGCATTTTAACTGAAGGTATGGAAATATTTGTTGGCTATGTGTGGTTTTGACAGCTCTGCAAAAGTGGCTACCGCTTCAAAATTCACACTGGTAAATTTGCTATTGAGCTCCATATAGAAACCACAGCATGATGTAACACTGCATGACTTGACTGGGAGCTGAACACAATGGACTAATTACTAAGTGCATGTGAGAAGAGGTCCAAAACTAGGAGACCAGCTACAGACGTTTGACATGAAATGTTTGATGCTTTTGCTTTATGTTTCTTTAACAAATACAAAGTTACCATAAGAAAAAAACATTTTGGGGAAGAATAACCTAGAACTGGTAAAACAGAAGGGAAATTCAGAAGCAGTTTTTTTAAACTAAAACATCAGACAGCTGATATAGTAACAAGACCCAAAGACCTCATAGCTACATCTACAGACTAACTCATTTACAGCTATCAAGGCACTCAGGCTACTGAGATGAAAAATGTGACAGTGTTTGCTCTCATTGTAAAAAGCTAAAATATGAGAGAAGTCTCTATCTGGTGTATTACTGTCTAGGGTACCTCAGCTTTTGCAGTTCTTATAGAATGAATCAAAGAAGTCTATCCCCCTGCCTGTGCTGAGGAAATTGTTATGAAGAGTGAAAGAATGAAGAGAGTGGTTAAAAGAAATAAAGGCTGAGGGAAAGGAAAGGGAAGAGCTGACTTCAGTCTCATGGGATCTTTTTAGCTTGCCCTTGAATCTGTCACCACAGATTATTTGGTTTACGAACCTGATCAGAGCAAACTGTCACTTCCCTCCTAACAACATGTTGGTGTCCTTTGCCTAGAAAGGAAAGGCTGGTGCCTGTCTATGCCTTGTCCTAATACAGGTTTTGTGCACAATTACATCATGCACCCAAACTGAAGAACACAGAAGTGCTCTAAGAGCCTCTACTGGACATAGCCATCATACTTTTTTTGCTTTGGAGAAGTTCATTGGAAACAAGAAGTTTCCTTTTTTTTTTTTTTTTTAATGCCCCAGAGCATGCAATTTAGGCAAATGTTCATTCTATTTAATATTAACCAAACTAAAAATTCATCCAAACTAGTTATCAGGCATGATTGTTCCCACATGCTTGAGACATTGTACTGAGGTAGAAGGAATTTCCTTCTGAAGGTTGTCACTCCTCTCCAGGGAGTCAAAGGGTGCTTTGAAGTCTCTCTTAAAATAGATACCTCACTTTAGATAGATAGCCAAAATCAGGTTAAATAAAACCTACCCATGACAGTTGAGACACAGACCAGTGAAGCCAATAGAAAGATTCATGAAAACCAACAAAGTCAGCAGGACTGCTTAAATTTAACCATCTGGCATAAGTTTTCATGGTTAATTTTAAAGGCAAGGCCATTCAGCACCTTGCAGAACCATTACTTGTTTTACACCTAAATCATACATAAAAATGTAAGTACATGAATATTTATGTGCTGAAGAAAGATCAGGTCATAAAGACTTATGAGAAGAAGTGCTGGAGCCCAGCTGTCAGAAACTCCTGCTGAGCTAACCATCTGTCTATAATCACACATCTATCAGTTTTCTGTCTGTAATTACACATGTCTGTCAATGGCCCCCTCATCCCAAATGCAGACTTCAAAGAATTCAGATATCCTCCTGAAAAATCTGATCTTTCATTTGCTTCTTCCTTCTCCCCTTCCCCATGCCCCCCCCCCCAACTCTATGTACCTTGCTTAGTTCTGCTGTTTTTTAATTTGGGATGATTATGCTGACACCATACAAATGGAGAATCTGTATTTATTCTAAGGAAAGAAGAGTCTTTTGAAGATGCCAAGACAGCATTTATTGGTGAGGTGACATTTTCAGGGACCAAATTGGACTTGCCTTCTGCTTACAAATAAACTGCTATGAAATTGATTGTCTGTATACTGAATGTCAGATTTTAAGCAGGTGTCTAGAATTCTGTTACATTTTACTATTGCTTTATGGGGTCTCAGATTCATTTAGGCAGAAATGTGAAGGTACTAAATTAGTGCAACATAAAGTTGATCTAGGATGTGTACAGTTGTTAGTAATTCATGTAATATATACCTTTCCAGTGCTGACAGGGGGTTATGCCTATCATGAAATGGAGTGGTTTGGCCTTATATGATTAGTATTATGGGAAAGCATGGAAAGTAATCAAATAAAATCCAATATATGCTGATTTATTGTTACTTAAAATATACATTGTTTGGAGATAGGACCTTCCAGAGCCTTTTTCTTTTCCACCTGGTAATCTCCACCTTGCGCAGTCAGAGTAGGATGCGTGTCTCTTCAGTACACCATTAATACAGCTGCCAGAGCCACAGAAGAAAGCTGAACTTGCAGCATGTACCATGTTTTCTCATTCTTTTGCCCAGTAGTAAGGAAGTGAGCTCAGGACTCAGTTTCAGGTCTCCTGTAAGACTCCTGCTGGCTTGTCCAACATCTCCTGGCTCTTTAAAAGAAACTGAAATAAACTCTGTTTCCTAATGATTTGTATTGGATTCATGCTGAGAAATCCCAGTTCTGTGCCTCCCACTTGGATTGGTTGCACCTTCCAAGAAACACAAAAAAGTCCTTCTTTCCTCTGATCTAGATCCACACCCTTCATTACCTCCAACCCTCTTTTTTAATGACCTCCATTAGACCATGCATGAAATGGCTACAAAGACTATTCTGTCTTCTTCAAGGAATATCGTCAACTTGTATTCCCCCTTCTCATTAGGGCCCCTAACGCTTATAAGAGACACTTCAACACTTCTGAAAGACATGATAAGAATGCCAAGAACTGAGAAATAAGGAAAAAAAAATGGAAGAAAAATCTCAAAATGTAAAGTAACATCTATGTTAAGTAACATCGAGTTCATGGTAGAAGAGCATCTAGCAATGAAGCCTAAGAAGCCAAATGAAAACTAGAATGCTAGCGTATTTGGTTTAGAAAAAAAAGCTGGAGGAAGTACAGATCAGAGCTTTAAAGTGTGGTAGTATGCTGAAAAAAAATTCTGTTAAAAGGTTATATAGGGTTCACTCACTCTTGGAACTGTACAACTCTACAGTCCTCCTTAGGAGATATGGGATACAACTTTATGCTGTGTACAACTGAAAAGATTCCTGTCCTTTTACTTATTTATTCTAGGGAAAGAAATAGGAGTGAAGATACTCCATTCTTTCCTTGGAGCTGCTCTCCAGCAATTTGAGCAGGGAGATGCACATGCTTGTTTCAAGTGACTGCTACATTTACCCCACTGATATGTTAAAAAGAAGCTTTTTAGAGCTAGGCACTGAAAAGTCAGTCTGTGGATTGAAAATCTTTTAGCCTCATGTTGGAGGGACACTATATCCTCCACAGCTGAATAAAAATTTTGTTATTTCATGATGAAGCTACAAAACCTGTCCCTGATATTGGTGCAAAAAAGAGAAGGAAAGGTTGGTAAAAACACTTTGTATAAGTAACAGCACAGCTGTAGCTGGACCTTTTGATTCCTGGAGTACACCTTCATCCTCCCAGTATCTCCCCCTCTTATAGAATCTGAGGATTACACGGTAATCATAGAATCATAGAATTCTAAAATGGTTTAGGTTGGAAGGGACCTTAAAGATTGTCTAGTTCCAACCCCCCTGCCATGGGCAGGGACACCTTCCACTATACCAGGTTGCTCAAAGCCCCATCCAACCTGGCCTTGAAGACTTCCAGCGATGGGGCATCCACAACCTCTCCAGGCAACCTTTTCCTGTGCCTCACCACCCTCACAGTAAAGAACGTCTTCCTTACATCTAATCTGCCCTCTCTCAGTTTAAAACCATTACCCCTTGTCCTATCACTACATGCCCTTGTAAAAAGTTTCTCTCCAGCTTTCTTGTAGGCCCCCTTTAAGTATTGGAAGGCTGTTATGAGGTGTCCCCGGAGCCTTCTCTTCTCCAGGCTGAACAACCCCAACTGTCTCAGCCTGTCTCCATAGGAGAGGTGCTCCAGCCCTCTGATCATCTTCTTGGCCCTCCTCTGGACTTGCTCAAACAGGCCCATGTCCTTTTTATGTTGGGGAACCCAGAGTTGAACACAGTACTCCAGGTGGGGTCTCATGAGAGCAGAGTAGATGAGGAGAATCACATCCCTCAACCTGCTGGTCATGCTTCTTTTGATGCAGCCCAGGATACAGTTGGCTTTCTGGGCTGCAAGAGCATGTTACCAGGTCATGTTGAGCTTCTCATGAACCAACACCCTCAAGTCCTTCTCTGCAGGGCTGCTCTCAATCCACTCATTGCCCAGCCTGTATTTGTGCTTGGGATTGCCCCGACTCATGTGCAGGACCTTGCACTTGGCCTTGTTGAACTTCATGAGGTTCACACAGGCCCACCTCTCAAGCCTGTCAAGGTCCCTCTGGATGGCATCCCTTCCCTCCAGTGTGTCAACCGCACTACACAGATTGGTGCTGTCAGCAAACTTGCTGAGGGTGCACTCAATCCCACTGTCCATGTCACCAACAAAGATGTTAAACTGTGCCAGTCCCAATACTGACCCCTGAGGAACACCACTTGTCACTGGTCTCCACTCAGACATCAAGCCGTTGACCGCAACTCTTTGAGTGTGACCATCCAGCCAATTCCTTATCCACTGAGTGGTCCATCCATCAATTCCATGTCTCTCCAATGTAGAGACAAGGGTGTAGTGTGGGACAGTGTCAAATGCTTTGCACAAGTCCAGGTAGATGACATCCGTTGCTCTTCCCTTGTCCACCAACACTGTAACCCCATCGTAGAAGGCCACCAAATTTGTTAGGCATGATTTGCCCTTAGTGAAGCCATGTTGGCTGTCACCAATCACCTCCTTATTTTCCATGTGCCCTAGCATAGTTTCCAGGAGGATCTGCTCCGTGATCTTGCCAAGCACAGAGGTGAGACTGACTGGCCTGTAGTTCTCCAAGTCTTCCTTGTTTTCCTTCTTAAAAACGGGGGTTATGTTTCCACTTTTCCAGTCTGTAGGAACTTCCCCGGACTTCCACGACTTCTCAAATATGATCGATAGTGGCCTAGCCACTTCATCCTCCAGTTCCCTCAGGACCCTTGGATGCATCTCATCAGGTGCCATGGACTTGTGCACCTTCAGATTCCGTAGATGGTCTTGAACCTGAACTGTTCCTACAGTAATGTAGCAGAAAATGATAGAGACAAAATCTTAGCAGAAAACGATAGAGACAAAATCTCAGCTCTAAAAAGAATTTTCTTTTTTAAGAAGAAGACAATGGATCATATCCTGTTGATCCTATGTATTAAACCCCTCAGAGAGTAGGATTGTCTGTCATAATTATGGATTTAGATAAAGAAGGCATCGTTTTATGTGTGCATGTGGTCATGAATTACCAAATGACAAACTTGCTGTCACTCCCCACAGAACAGGAGATACTGTCCTTATAGACTGTCTAATGCTTCATCTGTTTGTCAAACTGGATAGTAAGTGGAATGCTCTTGTTTGTTTGAGTATATTTGTCTGGGTGAATAGGATTCATCACATCTACATTTAGCCACCTAAAAGTTAAATGTCTAGTCTAAGCATATCCTTAACACTTTCTCTACAGTGAGCAGAAAGAAAGAAGCTTCCTAAGATAGTTGTGTAAGGTAGGTAGAGTTAACCATGTTTTTGCATTGACTAAGGAAGGACTCTAGATGCCTGGCTACAGCTAGGCACAGCTCTGAAATGGCTGAAGTTAGTCTTGATAAATTTCATCAGTCTGCATGAGAATTCAAATCCATTACTGCTGCTCAGTGGGAGGAGGCTCATCTCATGTTTTGCAGTTTTATCTTATGAGAGTTAGCCATTTGGACCCCAGTCATGCTACCCAGAAGACAAACAGACGAAACCCTCAAGAATGCCTGGACAGCAGTATGAATAAAGAGTTATTCAGAATGTAAAGGGCTCTGCAGAAATACTCCTTGCAGTATTCACTCGGTTCTACTGCTGTCTATGTATACATAAACTGACTACACGAGTCAGTAAACTTTTCCGTATTATGTTGTTAGCATCCCTCAAGCCTGAAAGGTTGGGCTATCTCTGAGGAGTAAACCCAGCTAAATTTCCATGCCTGGTTTTTGGGTTTTGAAACAGAGAGGATTGCCAGCAAATGTGTGGTAGTTGCGGGTTTTGTGACGTAGATGCTTGGACTGACGCACATATTTCATTTTGCTGCTGTATGCTCATTAGATAGCAATGACTTTCCATCAGTGTTGCACTGTTCTACACACACATCTGTGACCTGGACCAGGAAGTCTTCATAGTCCTTCACTGATCCCCACAGTGATGCTGTCTTCCACCCCATGGTCACTCATCATAGAAAAAAGTTGATCTGGGCACAGAATGGATCTTAAGCAAAAGAAACTGAAAAACTGTGTGTCCTTATTTGCAAGTGTGTGTTTTATTTTAATTGCATTACTACTGCTTTGGCATTAAATCAAATTGCTAATCTTTGTCCAGCCAGCCATCTGTATTTTTGTCACCAATGGACGGAAAATGCAAACTACATAAAAATGAGACACTGACAACTTTAATCTGCATTTCCAGATTAACCAGAAGAAATGTGCTTTATCACTTACAAAATACCTTGTAGTTCAATTTAGGTTGGTGGAGAAACTTGTTTTCCAAAAGAGTGAAGGAAGATGACCAAGGCCCAAAAAAGCATGATGTTTTTATTAATTGGACACTTTCTTAAAGCAGTTTGTTTTTCTGAACCTTGATGGTCCCAGATCTACTCTGCATTTCACCTCATTCCTTGTCCTCTCTATCCATGGAAAAACCTCAAAGGTTTTAATGAGTTGGTTCAAATACTCTATATTCAAACAGTTGGGTGGAGAAAAATGAGCCATTCTGAAGTGCTCTGTAAGCTGTGCTCTTCTTGGAGCAGCTGATTTAATATCTGCAGCTGCTGCTAACAAAGAGAAAACCGGTCTCCTTTGTAACTTCATTTTATTGTATGTCAAACCTCAACTGCAAATATTTTTTTTTTTTTTAAAGAATCAAGTGCAATCTGATAGGCCTGAACAGCAGCACTTTATTGCCACTTTATCAGCCAGAGTTCCTTTGAAGGGATGCTGGTGACCAAGAAAATTTGCCAGATCAAAATGGTTATAATTGTCCACTTATTTAATCAAGTACTAAAACAATGCATGTAATTGTATTGCCAGTGATATATTATTAACAAAACATTTTGTTGCTATGCAGTTCTTCCTGCCTTATTGATGGTTCTTTTCTATGTCAGATTAGCAATAAGCCTTACAAGCAAATCTTACTTGCATGGATCAACACATTTAAAAACATAAGAAGTTGCCTATTTGCTTTATTAAACATAGTAAATCTACTCAACAGAGACATCTCTCTTGCTTTTATGTATTTCTTCTTGACAGTGTAGGTCTCTCAGAGTCATCGTATTATATTGCAGGTAGGTCGTCACGGGCTTTTGCAAAAGGTTTTCTGGCAGCAATGGACATTGTGTTTCTACTTCCCCCTGTGACTGTCGTACTGCAGGGTTTCTATTTTAAACATGACAAGGGTAAAAGTGTGTTTGTTTCTCTAAAATTTGGAACTATTGGAGAATTGAAAGAAAAAATCCAACCACTCTGAGTGCAGTCAGAAAACCCCAAAGCACAGTTCAGGCAGCCTCACCTCCAGCACAGCTATCTAGGCTTCTTCTCTGCATTTTCAAGTCACATTCCCCAGCACTTCAGAGAAGGGAGAAGGAGCCCATCCCACTATAAATGAAATATGTATTTTTCATTACTCCTGTCACTGGAAGGTGCCAACAATAACTGAGAGATTTACTGAGAAGAAAATCAGGTCCTTGTCCAGAGCAGTCAGCAGTGTGGAGTAGGTGTTTGTGTATGGTGAAGATTACAGGCAAGCTAACACTAAATCACCAAAATAGGGAGAATTAAATAGCATAGCTCATTAATTCTGCAATCTTTAGCTTTACTTTGTTCCAGTTAACTGTTAGTTTTGTCTCACTGGTTGTTAACAAGTCTGCCTTGAGAACATGCAGGCTGGCGTGGGGAAGACCTCTGCTAGGGCTATGTTTTGAGGAAGGTTTAAGTGTGGAGAATTACTGGTACCTCATGGCTTTATAGAAGGATGTCTAAAGACAAAAATGACAAAGGGGGATTAAAGAATACTTTTCAGACAGAGATCTGGAAAAAATTCTGACTTAAGGGAAGTGAAAAGAAACCTAACCTAAGGGAAGTTAAAAAATTCTGAACTTATGGAAGTGCTAGTGTGGATTGTCCTGGGAAGTGTGGAATCCCTGTTGTTGAAGGAAAAAACAGGTTAGACAACATCTGGTAGTGATGAGACAAGTCTATCTGATACTGCTTTGAGGAATGATTCTTTTTATGATCCTTTAATAAATACCTTCACAATGATGAAGAAGCCTGGATGTGGGACTGTTTCTAGTCTGGGTCCATTTCAGTCCTGTCTTTGTAATGGAAGAAGTCAGTGAAAGCTTTTGTTGTATTTAATGTAAAAATATTTCTTATTCTAGACCTGTCAAGGTTTGATTTTAAGGGTTTGTATATAAATAAATAAATAAGATTATTTTGGAGATTCACAAATGCACACAATCCAAAAGGCTGCCCACTGTTACACAAAAATTTGTACTGTGTCCAAATGTTTGCTCATATCCACTTTTGAATCTGCCATGACCTACCTTCATATTACATTGGAAGAGGCATGAGTTAGAAAGTAGGCAGAGTATTTTTCTGATTTCTCTCTGGTATTGCTTTGTTTTTACCCTACCTAGAGAATGACATTCACATCATGAGTGTCTAGAACTCTGTTCAGTGTTGTGAATGTGGCAAGAATTGGTTCACTGTTCAGATTCATTCTGAAAGTTCATTCTGTATGTTCAATTGTGCATGTTTGTGACTGTCCAAAATCTGTGTGTGATTTCAACCCACTGTTTCTGAGTGGTGCTCATTGCTGAATTTTGAAGCCTGTACAAAGACAACAGAGTAGGCTGTCAATTCTTATTATGATTCATGTCATTCTAACTGATTAATTCAGTGAAACATGACATAATCACACTAGGCTAGACATATGTCAGCAAAACAACATTTGTGAAAAACACAGGACAGCCCCCGCTTTACTCTATTTTGGGGCGTTTGTTTTTGAGGGGGCTGAGGGAGCTTTCCTACCTTCATTAGTTTCCTGGTCCTCTTTCCCCAAAATAGGAAGAAAATTAGATTCATCACTCTCTCCAGAGTGATGAGTTTAATGAAAAATAATGGTTTCCTGCATATAGCAAATTTGCTTTTAGCTATCTATACCTTCTTCTTGAGGTAAGTACAGGGCACTCCTTTTCTTAAAACTAACTTGGAACAGGGATAAAAGCAGAGAGGGCTCAGCAGCCTGCTAGATTCTTTTTCCACATTCATCTTTCCCTCCTGTCCACAGCTCACACAGGGAAGATGTCAAGGATAGTGACAGCTACTAGAATTTTGAAATTAAGTGTTTGTAACATAGGAGCATCTCTTTCATGTCCAAGGTAGAAAATGACCATTTTGTTCCAAATTTCAGGATTCAAAAGGTAATGGTGGCATAATCTTTTGGGGGTTTTTTTTGTTTGTTTGTTTTTGGTTTTGGTTTTTTTTTTTTTTTTACAGTGCAAGGGAAAATATTTATTTTTTAACACATAGGTTTTATTATGACCTGTGTCCTGTTGGCCTCTGTCTATGATAGACATCCATCACAACTAGACACAGGGGTTGAGCATTTGTTTGCTGAGAGAAAAGATGAGTAAAGTGTAGGCTTTACTGATAAGAAAAATATCAAGTCTTCAGGAGTTACTATGAATCTTTCTTCTATGCCTCTTAGATGTATTTGTTGACCTTTTAAAGAGAAAAAGGTTAGTCTGTTATCTAATGGTAAGCATTTAGAAAAAGAGAGACAAGGGAGAAACCTGTGACTAGATGAGAAAAAAAAATGTGTGTGCGGGTATTTGAAGTAACATAAAAGGCAGAGTACCAAACTAGGTCTTAGTCAAATAACACCGTGAAGCCTCATACATTTTTTATCTTCAATAAAATAAATGAGAAAAGTGGGTAGATTTTTTTGTTCCATATCTTCATTGATTGTATCACACTCAAAATAAGGAACTATCTTGGATATAGAAAAAAATTATTATAAATGTTAAAAGTATCCATTGGCTATAAAATTAGAATGAGAATTTAGAGTATGAATTCTTTTCAAAATCTCAGCTAAAGCTTCTTGCCATGATATTTTGAAAGGCATGAACCTCAGAGCTCGGAAGTCATTACCCTTCCATTCTGCTAGAAGACTAAAATACCTATTCAGCATTATGGCAACAAAAGTCTTTCACTACTTCTTATGACCAATCTCTCATGTGGCCTAGGCTGAAACACATATATCTATTACCTCTTGCCATTGTCTCTTTATAAAATGTGCATGGTAATGTATGCAGGGGAACAAAGAAAGGGGAGATAAAATGGAAAAGGGAAATCCTATCACAAAGGACCCAGGAAAAATACTTGTTGACCTCAGGCTAGGCTATCAAACAAATCTTTCAAGGTAAAAGAATCCCATGGTCTAACGATGTAGTGCGTTCAGCCTGCCCAGGATGCTTGAACAATTGTGGAAAAAAAAGCTCTCTGACTTCTAGAGGTAGCAAGAACTTCAGCAGCTTCCAGTCATGAGATGGATAGAAAAGACTTCGGTCCAGGCCCTTCATTTCCTACACAAGGAATGCAATGGCACTTGCAGGTTAGGATATACAGGGCTGGGCTGTATCACTTCCAAAGGGCATTCAGCTGAGAGGTGAAAGGCTGTGCACAATGAGGGACAAGGACACTGATAAAGAGCTCTCTCTTCATAGAACGAGCCAGGTGGATGGACATTTATGTAAGATATTGGGCCCACATTCAAACTATCCAACTTTTGACACATAACTGAAACAACTGAACTACAAGCTTAATTACTCTTGTTTAATCTTGGTTCTTACCTCTAGACGCAGTTCCGTTCATCTAAGGTCTAAATTGCCCTCTAGAGATTTCTAGGTCTTTCTGGGACAGGGATCAAGAGTCTGATCTCTTGGCTTAAGTCTAAGGTTAGGTCCAAAAAGTGCAGTCCAGAATCCACAGACATTCACTTTGGCCCATGGAAAATGATCCAGAAATTGTAGGTCATTTGCTGTTTTACTCTATATTAAGAGCTATCGAAACAATGTTTGTTCTCCTTTTCCTCTCCTTTTGTTTCTCTCCTTTTAAATTTAGTTATAAAATGTGACCTCTTTTTCTTTTTTCTTTTTTTAAAAAAGGTTGCTAAATGAGTTATTCTATTTATATTCATCACAAAGAGCCTTAGGGAGAATCCACGCAGCCTTTCTTCAGAAGTGAAGAGTTTGAGGCACTGTATCAAATTGACATGTCAGCAGAAGTGGTTTCAAACAAATCTATCCAATAAACAGGAACAAATCACCAGAACCAGATGTTCTAAAGGAACTCAGATTTGAAGCTGCTGAACTATGAGATGTGCTATTTAGCTATATGTCATCACTTAAGTTCAACCAATACCAAACTAAATTAAAGGAACTAAAGCTGGTGAATATACTTCAATTTTTCAAGGGGTTTTAGTAAACAATTGAACTGTTCCTTCTGTACAAGAAAAATGGTATTAAAATACAAAAATATTTAATTAAAAGCTATTAGAAGAGATTAGAAGAGGCTTTAACATACCTTTTGCAGGAAAATCACCTCTTTAGGCCATGGAAGATTTTTGCAGGACTCCATTTTAGAAAAGCAGTCGTGGTTTATACAGCTGCAATGGATTTCCAAAAAGTCTTTGACAATGCTCCTCAACAGAAATTATTATAAATGCCATTGGAGGAAGGTCATTCCATGAATTAAAAAGTAGTTAGCAATCAGGGAACAAATGTATGAGTAAATAGTTGGTCTTCACTACCTGCAGAGTCTCTAGGGCGTTGTACTACAAAGAGGAAAAAAGAAGGCTCTCATGATACCACTCGATAAAGTAACTGTGTGCTAAAAATGGCACTGAAAAGAGAAATCTTGGGCCCATTTTGGTTAATTCCCTGAAGACGTCGGTTCCATGCCTAAGACTGCTCAAATAAAGAAAATACATGTTGGGAAAGAAAGCAAGAATAAAGTAGGAAAACAACATTGTGCTACTATATTACCATTTTGTGCCAAAAAAATTGAGTATTGTTTACTGTTCTGGGAAGCCTCTTCTAAACATTTATGAAAGAACTGGAAGAGGCACAGGGATACAGTATTAATAATCAGAGGTACAGAAAGATTTCTATACATGGAGAGATTGCACAGGTTAGGACTTTTAGACCTAGAAAAGAACAATTTACGGAGGACAAAGGAGAAATTCAGAGGGTGGTGAAAGGAGAGGTTGACTAGAAACAGTAACTCACTTGTGTACACCTATCTCAAGAATAAAGAATCACCAGACAAAATTCCCGAACAGCAGATTTAAAACAAACAAGAGAAATATAAATCACTCAATTTCATCATACAGCTCATTGTCCAAGGATACTTTAAGTACCAAAAGTCTAAATGGCTTCAAAAACTATTCACAGAAAATCTATGATGAAAAGACACCATGTGGCTCAGGAATTCCCCAAAGCACAGACTGCCAAAAGCAATACTCCCATGAACAGTATCTTCCCATATTCACCCATTGTTCTATTATTTTCCACAGTCATTTACTTTTGCCCATGGGTTAGTGAGGCCATTGATTAACCCAATGTCCTTACGCTTTTTCTGAGGGATCTCCGCACACCAGAGCTGAGGTATAGATTCTTCACTGCCTTATGTCTTTCAGGTGACACTTTCTCACTAGTGATATTCTATGCAGCCTATAAATCCACGAGTGGGCTTATATGTTATCTTGGTGGAAGACAAAAAAAGGTCTCCAAAGTTCCTGGCTGCATTTTCAAAATGCAAATTGATGCTTCCATTATAGGTTTGTCATAAATTCTTTGGAGCAATGGTTGCTTTCTGTTGCTTTCTGCTTCTTTCATGTAGGGGGCCTAATACTGGGAAACAAGAAGGCACCAACATAATTCCTCAAGGTTCAGACAAGAGATGTCTCTGGTGCTCCTGCTCCCAAATAGCTATGCAGTTAGGAGTACAGATCTCCAGGCCTTAGATCAGAACTGTCTTCCTGTGCTGTGGCCATACTGCTCGGTGCCTCCAGATGTTGCCGCAGATCTAAAATCTAAAATCAGACACTGTTGAGCATTAGGTTTTATAAATCTAACATGAGCTTTTCTTCTTTTAACCAATCTAATCTGCCTCTGAGGGAGTATATTATTCTGTTTTACTTTTGGCCTTCTTTTGCTGGCTGACCTCCCCCTAATTAAGCCAACTCATTGGAGGGCCAGTATCTTACGGCTTCTAAGACATGCACGGCCAGAAAGTCATGTGTCTTTTCTGCTTGATCTGACCTTAAAATGAGAAGAAAAGGATTAAAAACAAGCAAATGACTCTCCTAAGAGAGAAGGGAGAAAATCCAGCTGCTGGCAGGCACACTACGGCAGCAGAGCAGGAGCGCACTCCCCCTCTCCTTCATCCTGGGCCCCAGAGTGAACGCTCAGGGTGGTCCCCGGGGAGCTTGCATGGACACCACAGTCCAACCAGCACAAGCTCACTGTCGCTTCCACAGGACTGACTGCAGACAGACAGCAATGGCGTTGTGATGTTACGTGAATAACTGTTATGTTACATGATGGTGATTTTTATGACTGTCAAGAAATACCAGAGAGAAACTGTTCAAATAATTTAATTAAGCCATGCAGCACTGAGAACAGCTGAAATTACAGGACACCAGGTTTCATATTGGCACTTCTGCCAACATGTGTTAGAGAGAAAGTACTTCCAGTTACCTCCTTACAAAGAAGAAGTCCAAATATAGACACAGTAATTTTCATTTAAATGTGTCTTCTTTGATTGACTTGTTTAAGTTGAGGAAGTGATATTAAATCTACAAGCCAAAGTACCAATTTTACTGGAAGATTTTGACAGTACCATGGGCTGGGTATATCCATATTTGAGTGTGGATCCAGCCTGAATTTTTTCTGTCAAATAGACCTTTGGTACTGTACTTTTAATCAGTTCTTCCAGAAAAGACAGACACAGAAAAAAAACTCATTTCATGTAGATGCACCTGCTTCAATGAATGATGACTTTGTTCCATTATTTTATCTCTACACTGATCTTTATTGCAACAATGAAATAATTCTTGCAGAACAAAGTAAATTCTTGAATTGACTATGTATTTACAGTACATAAAACAACTGAGAAATTTACCTACTCATTATCCCAAGCATATACTTCAATGCTTCTCTAAATACAACAGGCAAAGATAGAATATAGCTTTTACTTGAAATAAGACATCCAATGTTTCAGACTGTTTCAAAACTATATTTCTTCTCCAGCAACAACGTGTTTTTGTGCCAACTCCTAAATAACCATAAATTTCTTTTTTATAAACCTTAATGAATACTTGGCCAACGTGCTGTAACTATTGGCTTCTACCTTTGAGCAGAAATGGAAAAAAAGTGTACATTGAGTAAAATGGAAAAAAGATCACAGCAAGCCCAATGTTGCATTTTGCATTTAATGTGAAGGAAGCCTTGTTTTCATGGTGTTGCAGTTTTCAGTGTTTTTAATCTTAAAGTGGCTGATCAATTTAAGGTAAGTGGCAGGCATTTGGCCTAGTTCCCAGGCTCTGCTTTCCTCCGAGAAAAGAAAGGGTTCAGTCAGACACACAGACAAGGGGCATCATCAGTGGCTCTCACATTCCAAGCATTTTAGCACAGATTAAGTTGGAATGGTTTTACTGTTTACTGACATCTCCTAGGTGTTGCATTTTATCCCCCTCTGGCTGTGGTTATCCAGGTTGAGCTTCTCAGGTCAGGACCTCCATAAGAAAAATGGCTTGTAGAGCCTTGAAGGGAAATACACAGCACAGGTCAAGACTCCTTATTAAAATGCAATTTCAGCAGCTTATTGCAAAATGTAAGTTCCCAGACAACAGGTAATTTACTGGTGAACTTTTTTCCTAAAGCTTGCAGCAAGGCAAGAGCTGTTTTACATGCATTCCAGAGGAAAAAGCGAAGATAATCTTCTTAACAAGGACAAAACCTCAGCACTTTGTGTGTCTGGAAATAACCAGCTGATAATTAAGCGTTATTTTTAGCCTTTTTTTTTCCATTTAGGCACAATAAGGTATAGATTTCAATGTCTAATAAGAAATTCAATTTTGGCTTTATTATGTAATTGTGAAATTTAATAGGTCCTTTTAAGAGCTTGTGTCTTCAAACAATAACTTTTTATAAATATTAGTGATATTTTTTAATATATTCATCCATTTTGCAGGATGGGGCAGATTTTTTGAGATATTAGGGTGACAAATTAGCTCAGACTTCCTGGAATTGCACATGCACAAAGGACACTGTGTGGGGGAGTTCGCACTATTCACCTTCATAGGAGTTATCAGATGTGCGATTGTTTGCAGTATCGGGATCAGACGTATGAGTATGAGGATATGACAGTTGTTGGCTGTCAGCTTTATAGTTTAAAAAAAAAAAAAAATCCTTGCCTACTCCTCTTTTTTTTTCAGTTGGTTATGCCTTTGAAGATAAATTGATCACCAGATTGAAATGCCCAGTATTTTCTGCCCCAAAGTGAACTGATGGTTTTGGAAATTTAAGCAGAATCAGCATGAAAAAATAGGGGTGTACATTGTTTTTTTACAAGTGAAGACATTTCTCAGATATATACTCTAGCCAATTTATAAACAGTTTCCCTTGAAAATGTCAGTCTTTCCACACTTGGGTTTTAATGACCCCTAATAACACATTTGAAGATACTCTGTTCCTTGAACGATATATTGAAGAATAATGTTCCAGATGTATACATGAGCATGCATATGCATGTCAGTGATTTGACTGAACTGAACTGACCCTGCCGGGTGCCTCTGGAGACCCAGCCTCACAGAAACAATCTGGGAGGTATCAACACATTGCAGCCAGGTGCCAGCGCCTTTCTGGAAAGCATCATTACATAGTCAAAGACTCCGTCATTAATGCCTTTTTCCCCCGGTTCAGTCTTTAAAAAGCAAGGAGTAAATTCAATGGGAAAAGTTGCCTGTTTAATCAAGCAAGTTAAATTACAAGGGGATACGCTTGTAGTCTTTACCTAGGAGATAACAAAGTGGTGGTGCAGTGAGCGTTTGTGAAGGCTCAGGTAGCCATCAAGAGCAGGGTAGTGCTGAGGATAATGAAGAGCTGCGTACAGTCCATGCACACCGAGAGGCAGAGAAGGGGTTAACTGCAGCCCCTAGGAGGGGCAGGAAGCCAACCAGCTGTATGCAATTGCAGCTGCTGCTATAAAAAGGCTTTGCCTTAGAGGATAGGGAGTCATACTAGAAGGGAAGGAAATTCTTCTTGTGAACTTAGTTCATTTTTGAAGGGAAGGAAGTGGATTCCTAATGGTTGGGTCTGGGGTCTCTGAAATTCAGAAGGTCTTGCAAATATCTGGCAGGTAGAGTGAATTTGACTGTTTGGCCAATGGCTCTTCCTTGCTGTTAGGGCTGCCTAGCCAATGTGTGTCTTAAGCTTTCTTCTATGTTCCTGTTCAGCAGAAAATTGTTGAATACTGTAAAAGGTAACACTGTATCCCATACTGATTTTTCTGTTTACTGCTGTGCAGAAGCCCAGTGCTGACCCTTCTGCAAGGGGAGATTGTTTTCTTATGGGACTGTTCTCACGAGGTCTGTGAAAGACAACTAGGACTAGGTAGGTCAGGAAGGGGTGTAAGATATTAACTGGGTAAATTTTTAGCAACACTCTCCCAGAACAAGGCTACCCTTGATAGAGGGTTCAGCTGTAAAGGGAAGGAAGCATCTTCCTGACAATCCCTGAGGAAATGACTTAACCCTTAAGGGGAAGAGAGCATAGGAAAAGGGCTGCTTTATATAGCCCAGTAAATACTCTCATGCATACAGAGATGTTTAAAAAACAGGTTTTTGACTTGACATTGATTTATTCCACATGTTGCTGTCCTCCTCCTCCTCCTCCCAGCATTTGTATAAATTCTTCTGCGAGGGATAATCTCAGTTGAACATGTCTTAGTAGTACAAGTAGATTCTCTTTTTGCACCAGTAAAATATATTAGCATGTTATCAAAAACTATAGGTGAGATTCTTCCATCTTTGTTTTTAAGGTGAAGGCATACATGCGGGTCAAGCAAAAAGAACAGCCGTAGGTAAATAAAAATTGTTTCTAACCGTGGTGCCACAGTTAGTTGCTGGAAGACTGCAGGTATAGCACATGGCACACAAACCCCCTTAGCTGTTCTTGGACACCAGCTTTCCTCTGCTGGCTCTACAGGCTGGCTCAGTCTTACTTTCCTTTGGCTAGTCTGTGGAAAACAGAGAGGGTTTTATTAACCAAGATTGCACTGCTCGGGAATGGTTTGTAGCTTGCCAAACTAATCACAGCAAAGTGTCGCAAGATTAGATTTGTCCTGGCTGACTAATCCAGACTCCTGTGAGACAGCAGGAAAAAAGTAGCAGAAAACAAGTAGGACAAAAAAGATCTAAATAGGAACTAGGGCCAGTTGTGCTGCAGGGTGCAAAAGAAATAGCAAGTCTGATTCCCATCTGTATTTGAGATCTTCTGATACCAGTATAATAGAGTTCAGCAAAAATAAGATGCTATTTGCCTCTCAAATTTCTTGGGTTGTAAGTGGTTGTGTTAGACACAGCTTTTCCAGAGAGAGCTAAAGAAGTCTGAGCTCCTTTCTCTTCTGCCACATATGATTGATCAGCAGGTAATTGTATCTCTACTGTCACATGAAATGGCATGGCTGAATTTGCTTGTACCAAGGCACAGTATAATGGTAAAACCAACTCCAGGCCTTATGGTGTGCAGGGGAAGTCCCAATTTTACAGGCACCATGAACAACACGTGGCATGGTGGCCATTATTTAAGGAGGTGGAAGTCAGTAGCTGACTGGCAGTTTTGGTTCCTTCCTTCTTCTAGCCCAGATCTTCAGATAGGGCCCATTCAAAAGAGGTTTTTGAAGAAGGCTTCTCTGTTTGTTTGTTCAGGGTTTGTCTACACAGAGCTCTGCTATGCCTAAATGACTCTGTGATGACCTTTGTGTAGTACAAGCATGTAACTAAGACATCATGGATAGGAAAACATTGCTAATCAGTGAACCTGCTACACATCCCACATGAATACTCTTTATCAACTCTGTAAATAAAGTAAATATGACAATATATTCTCTTAATTTAATTGTGTTCAATCATTAATTTAATTCTGGGCATACAAAGAGTTGTTCTAATTAAACTTATTCCTGTCCAAATGGCAAGAATATGAGGAAAAATAATTTTGCCCTTAATTCACATCCTACTTTCATCCAAATTAGCATTCAACTGTGGACACCCTTGAGAACCTCTGCCTAATATTCCTATATTACAGAATAATTGCACTTAATAAATGAGGTAGGAGGGGAGGCCTAAACTCTCTTAAAATGGTTTATTTATGTTGTTGGGGTTGTTTTTATTTACCCAAGCAGGCTATGCTGAGGCATCAGGCTGTCTCTTGCAGACTGCATCTGAAGTTACAGGCTTGGTGAATGATATCAACAAAACAAACATTAGGTCAGGCAGATGCTTTAACGGTTTGGTTGAGAGAACAGAAGAATAGCAGCCAAAAGACCTTCATTTAATCCCCAGTTAGGTCATTTATTATTATTTATTTCTTACAAGAACATCATGATTAAAGAGGAGACTCATCATTCGGATTATACAGTTCAGTCACTCATTTGAAGAAAGCCAAAAAATGAGATTGTTGATTGCTAATAACTGAGCTAATCTCCCAAGCTGTTGGCATGACAGGCAGTATTCTTTTGACTTCAGCCGAAATTTTCAACAGGGAAATCCTATGAAAGTTCTCTTTCTTCTGAGAGCTTGGTAGGAGCAATGTTCTGTGGACATCTGGATTGCAATCATTAAATCAGAAGGTCACTTACATCTTTACCAAGCTCCTGTATTATTTCAGATTAGTGTGTGACATCCCCCTCAAAGGTAAACTGGAATATAATATACTGTGTTTGAAATCTATGCCCATGTACTTGTTTAATAACTTAAAACAACATTTTAACAATTGCATTCATTCTCACAAAGTCTCTGTGATTGGTCACAAATAATTATATCCATATTTAAACCTACATTTTGGAACATAGGTGCCTCTTACAGGCAGTTTTCCATTAAATTTGTTTTAAGGCTATAAAGCCTGACATTTCTCATGCTCCAAATCACAATGCACACTTTCATAGGAATCTATAAAATGTATGAATAAGATTGCTTTTAGAAACATATGTTGATTTTGTGAGTATATAATGATTAACTTTTTTTAAAAAAAACACATATTCTCTTAGAAGGAGCTTTGGGTGAATAGCAGGAAGTGCTTGAAATGCTCAGATGTTTGAAAGTAAATCAAATAGGCCAGGATATTTGTTCATTAACTTCCCCACCAAAAAGCTGGGAGAGTAACTGTGGAATTCAGATGTTAGCTGTGCTTTACTGTAACCATACCACACATTGCATCAACTTTTCCATACAAAATTTAGAAGCCAAATTTTAAGAATCATGCACTTAGCTAATTCATTCAATGGAGAATTTCCAAGTAAATTTTTAATCTATTACAAAAATGATAATAAATTTCCCTAGAGTATTCATAAAATCTTCTGTAGATCCCACCTCTGTTTGTAGGTCCTGTATTCCTTTTTTCTTTTTCTTTCTTTTTTTTTTTTCCATTGGTTACTTACAGATGGATTTTTACAGTTTTCAGGCCTCTAGTTTAATACAAAATTAGGGCAGGGGGTGGGGGAAGAAAGAGAGAGAAAGAGAGAGTTTGAAAAAGAGAAAAATAAAGGAAGGAAAGACAAAAAGAAAAAAGTAAAGAAAGGTACTGTGACATGAAATTGTTAAGGTATCTGATAAGATGAGCCCCACTTTTTCAACAATTTTATTTAATGACTCCAATTCATCCTTTATCTAGTTCAATTGACATTAGCTAGGAAATTCACAAAGGAATAAGTTACTGCTGAGTGCCATAAAAATGGCCTTGCTAAAGTTCTTTTACAGACCAGTTTAATAATATTTCCTTGCTGTTTATGCAGTGAAGTGAATGTTATCTTTATGTTCACAGTTCTTGGAAGAAGGCAGCTAGCTTCTCGTTTGTTCCCACATTTATCTGCAATAAATTACAGATGCAGCTGATGGCATCTGTGTAACTGAGTCAATGGTAGATGCTTGAATCTAGAAATTAGATAGTTCTTTCTTTCTTTCTTTCTTTTCTTTTTCCTTCATTTTGGCCTTCCTCTAATAATAGCAAAATTCACAAAACTTTGGCAAATATTTTTAATTTTTTAAGCATCAGTTAATTTATAAAAAAATTTAAAACATGCTCTTCGTAGTTTTTCCTACCCTAACATTGCAGATTTGTACAATGTACTCAGTAGCCTGCTGGTGAACAAACTGAATCATAAATGAAAATTTCAGAATTGTCGTGTGCTGTTTTTCCTGTAAGTGACATTTTACTGATTTTTTGAAAATGGATCATCTGTTGTGCAGTGTTTGGATTTATCTAGCTAGTTGGTCTTGGTCAGACAGTCTTGAAAGGAAATGGAGAAAAAAAATCAAAACCAAGAGGTGATGGGTAGCATAGATGAACAAAATCTTCAGTTCACAAATGCAGGTAGAAAGCTTTAGGACAGCCTTTAGGACAGTTAGTTTAAAGACTCCATGACACTGTCCATGAAAGCATGGGTTAATCTTGTGCAAAAGAAATAATTGATTCTCCATCTCTTGATGTATCTAAATAAAGAGTAGAAATTTTAGTGAAAAGTACAGTATAGTCAAACACAAGGTATTACGTTCAGCACAGGCTGAGTGACATTTAATGGACTGTGATGCGGGTAGTGAGAGTAAAAAGATATGACTTGTGCTATGTCAGAGATCAAACAAAATCCCTGTGCCCCCTTCAGTCCTTAAAATCTGTAATTAAGATGTATTAAAGCCCAGTTTTGCACTAATGGAAACAGAGAACAATCAGAATACAGGACAGCCGTCCCAGTCAGAGCTTGGCTAAAAAAATCAGGCTGTTGTAACCCTATTTTTACAAGATGTCATAGGATTAATGGTCAAGGTATCTACTTACCTCTTATTCAAAAACTACAGCATGTCTCCCTTAGTATTGTCCCAGAGAAGCCCCCACTGAAATATCTGTTCTTCAGCACCATAGTTTGCAGTCTCACATTCCAGTGTTATCCTAGCTTAACTTCAGACCTAGAATGTGTCAACTGGTATAAATTAACCAAAATGAGAAGTCAGGTCAAGTATTTTATATGAATATCAGAGCAGAAAATTCTAGAATAGTACTATTGCAAAAGCACATGGACTAATAATCTGAGTACATTTCATCCTGGAAGATGTTCTGGAGCAACCTAAACAATTTAGGTGATATTAGTCACTGGGGTGGGTAAGAATGGGAAGTCTTAAGAAATTAAGTTGTGAAAAAGCTGAGATTTTAACAGTATAAACAATATATTCTTCAGGGTAGAAGTCATATCTAGACTCTTAAAAGCTGCTGCATTACTGTTATTTTATTAGTATGCATGTTAAAAAAATGACCTAAGAAGGGTTCTGGAACAACATGACTACCCAGCCTTCTCACAGTCCTATGGAAACTGCAAAGTGCAAGTAAACATAAATACAACCTGACAGGATTTAGGTAGGTTATAGATCTGTAGATAAAAACAACCTAGGAGATGTCATTTACATGGATTTCAATAAGTTTTGATAAGAAATTGATAAGGAAGTCAAATAATCATGGATCATTGGGCAAATGGCTTGTCTGAATTAAAAATTTGTTAAATGATAAAGTAATAAGGAACAGGTACTCTTCAGAGTGATAAAAAATAATAGTAGCATATGCCAGTTGCTGCTATGGGCAATGTTGTTATCTGATACACTTAGAACTCATGCCATGAAAGAGGAAGTAAATTTTCATTTTGAAAAGGTGTTATGTTCAAAAAGTTAAACACCAACTGGAGGAACAGGAGATGTAATTGGCTTTCAAAAGGGTTTGATAATACCTGAAAACAAGAAATAAAATAATCTTGGTTTTCCAAGCCATTTTCTTCATTAGAACAAGATAAAATTGGATAAGTGTTATGGGCAGTGGAAGTTCCAGCTGCAATTTCTCATTGAATTCTTGTACCACAGCTGAAGGTGATTGAATACCAGAGATGAAAACTATTTTGGGATAAACATATGAGAAGTCATACTTTAAAAACCTCTTTTGTCTGCTGATAAACTCTGATTCTTTGCAAAGGAGGACATAGAATTACAATAAAATGTATTTCTATTTCTTGTCAGCAACTAATGTTAGCAATGGTCATTTGGGTGCATAGGGGTATTATATGGAATACTGTCTTACCTCATTGTTACAAGTTGTAACAGAACTTGCCCATTGTCCAAGACACAGAGCAAAAAACTAGCAAAGATATGCTCAGTTCTGGTAAGGTGTCCTTTGTCTATCAACTTACATTTACAGTCCTCTAGTACAGAGTGAAAAGATGGATAACATAGAGAATAAATGGTCTCAGGTACACACAGAGCTTATAAAGATCAATATCATTTTAATCCTAACGCAAACAAAAAGTTGAAAGGCACCTGACTGAAATATTGAGAATTCTCAGGGATTCCACAGAAACTCACAGCCCATCTACTGTCCCCAGCTGTGCAGCATTTAAAAAAAATGAAAAATGCAAAGGCAGTGCATTTCTGACAAAGGAAATATTTCCTTCAGCAGTGTGCAGTCAGACTGGAATTCAACACTGCAGGAGGTAGTTGCAAGACTGCTACAGATGGATTTTACAAAAGGATTGTTCATGAGTTATTTGTTCCATAACACTTGTAGCTATACAAGCCAACTCTGTGATAAGACTGCATAAAGTTCCTACCTCAGGGTGTAGGAAATCAAAACTACACCTCCCTGCAATCATAGTTTTCAACAATTGCAAGCAATGCCTAGTTGGGAAGATTCTTAAACTACTAAATTTAGCAATAGCTTGTAAATCTGATACTTTTCTGCCTTTAAACCTGCTCTTGAGGCCAGACCACCTGTGTGAATTGTTGCAGCAGCAGTTCTCAGGGTTCCCAAAGCTGGACTTGCTGTGAGTCTGACCTGAGCCATGGACACAGTCAGCTTAAAGTTCAGTTCTCAGAGCAACACCAAAGAAAAGGGAATGTCTCTGTGAATGGATATTACAGAGTATGCAGGTGGGAGAGGAAGATCTAACAATCATCAAAGTGTGGTGTGTGCTTAATTTGCTATCATCTGCTTTAATGTTCAAAGGCTCTAAAATCATCATAATATATTTTTCTCCCTTTTCTCTCTTTCAATTGTCCAATCTGAGCTGTTCTTCCAGGTGCTAACTGTTGTCCTCATTCCCATGGCAAAACACATCTCCTCTTTCCAACTTCTAAACCTTCCACCTGTGCCTATGATGCACAAATCCAGTACCCCCTTTTATCAGTTATCATCTCCCTGTTTCCTGTGCTTTGTTTTCCTTTCGCATCCTCTTCATTCCCTGTGCAAGCTCTCTTCAGGCTATTTTCTTCGTAGTCTTAAACATCACCATCAAATGACTTTTCTCACTTTCTCTGTTCAGCATGCCTCATCCCTGGGCAAGAAAAAAGTGTATACCTGGTGTCAAAATTACACCTAAGACCTAGTTATCTAGAGCACTTCTTACACTCCATCATCTTGAAATGACTCAGAAAAAGATAGGCCTCTTGGTTTATTTCCTGGATAGGAAGATGTCCAGGTATCTTTTTGCCTTTTCATCAGTTCTACATCTATAGGCTTACACTTTCTACCATGAATTTAATCGCATTTGTTTTGATACTGTGCCTATTGGGAGTAATTCAAGGAGTGTTGCTCAAGATCAGTATTCACGTGTTCTATTCTTCTAGCTCCTCTTCATTTCCGGCCTTTAAATCATGTTAAAACACATGAAAGACATAATTTTTTTTTTTTCATATAAACAATAGTGAGTGTTGAGCACAGGGCAGAGCATCCATATGTAAGCCCTCCCTTTAAAGATGCCCATACTAAAAAAGCCAACACCTTCATGCAGAAAAAACGGTTTGTGGCACAGAAAAAAACAGTTTGTCATGCAGAAAAGCATCTGAGAAGAACCAAGTGAAAGTGGATCACACTGGGCAGCCCCAGCCACTTCCAAATCTCTGAGGGGTTCCAGGCTAGACAAGTCACAAAGTATTGATATCTGTTTACAGCCTGCTTCTGTAATAACCAAACCGCTTTGCAATTGTTCTGCATAATAATTTACTCCTTTGTTCCTTGCACATTTTAAGCTTTTCATAGCAGGATCTGTGTTAACTTACGGCACTCCATAAATGACTATGTCCCTGATAACAGCCAGAGATGTAAATGAACAGAGATTTACTAGGGACCAAGCTGCAGACCGGAGTAGCTCATGCCCAGATAAAAGTTGTCTCTAGAATCTGTATTCATTAAAGGCTTTAGAGCTCTCATGAAACTCCAAGTTTGAGGAAGAGAATTTGTGGCAGAGTTGGATGTAAACAAAGCCAGTATTGCTAATGGTTTGTGTTCCATGTGATTCCACAAGTCTGCAAGTCTGTAATATCACAGTTGCACCAAAAAAATGTGAAAACACTACATTGCGCACACATTCTGCCTGCATCTAAGTGAAGATACAACAAATAATAGCAGAACCAAGCCAAAAAAAAATTTTCTTACTCCTGCTCAGTGGATATCCTTTATTTGTTGAATGAATTTACTATAATGCTATATTCACAGAAATTTCTATGCATTGCTCTGGGACACATTGTGCAGTTTGGGTGAGTAGCTCAGATACAACCTTACAGAATAAACCCTGCTGTTGAACACAGTTGTACTGAATCATCCTGGAGGTGTCTCCAACAACAGCAGCATGCTGTGGGCTGCACCACAACTTTAAGAGAAAAAAAAGTAATCACGATATTCTCAATTTCATGATATTCTCAATTTGAACAACAAAGTGCAGTAAAACATAGCTCCGACATGTTTTAGCAAGGTGATTGTTAACTCAGAAGGGCTCTGTCCCTTACACAAACAACAGCAGACTTTATCTGTAGGAGCAGCCCCTTTCGCTAGGTATGCCAATACGTTTCTCAGATTTGTTGAGAGTCAGCAGCAAAGCCTTGAGATGGTGTTGACCATCCAAAGAACTGAGAATCTTTTTGCAGGTTCTGCAGTCCTAGGTTAACAAGCTATCAGCATGACGGTACAGTGAGAATTCATTCACCACAGTGAGAAAAGATCCAGAATGAATGGTCTCTTGGATCCCTGTGAAAACGATGGCAGAAGGATAAGGAGAAGGATCTGTTTAGCATGTCTTGTCTTGAGTATTTGTTCCGGGTACTGACAGCAAGGCTAAGAGTTTGGCCAAGTGCACATTCAGCATTAGCAGATCTCAGGGAACTCTGGTACAGAGCCAAAACCAAGCTGTGCCATGTGAAAGACAGAAAAGGTCAGGATTTTGACATCTTATAATTTGGCTAGTTTTGAACAGATCTACATAGTTCCCACAAAAAGCATTTTCTTGACTCTAAGACTATACCGCTACCAAATTTCAAAGCCTATTTGAAAACCATGGAGATAGGGAAACTTTTTAAACAAAATTAATGATATTTTAACGTGGTCAAAAGCATTAGGCATCCTAGAGATAAGGGGAACACATACTGCCCCTGTGTTGTAGTTCAACTGTTTGTAAAACAACATAGCAGAGATTCTTAGAGAGTAAAGTTAGACTTCCTCTTCATAGGCATTCTATATCTTTTTTTCAGAGCTGCTGTAATCCAGAATTAAACAATTTATTATTACAGCCCTGTTATATATTATGGTAGACATATTCACGTATAGCTGCATGCAGCAGTGGAAAATACAGGTTGAAGGGGCAGGTAAAAGGACAGATACTTGTACTGTTTAAAGCTCAGGGATGAAACATTTAAGTCAAGAACACTTTGCTCTCAGATAGTTAATAGCAAGCAAATCAGGCAACGCAGAGGGAATTTGCAGTGAAAAGGATCCCTTTCAGTCTGTATTTCATGGTTCTCTTTAAGGAGGAGACCCCTCTTTTCTTTTATTTTTAAATCAATGTCTTTTATAGCAGTCATTGTGCTCCCTGTCCCCCCCCACTGAAATGACAGGATGGGTTTCAGTTTATCCCAGTGGGAGCCCAGCAGCCTGGAAGCCAAGTGGTGGGATATCTTTGTAACTGCTTGGCAATTCCAATCAGGACAAAAGTTCTCCAGCAGGTTAAGAAGACGGATTCAACAACTACGGGGCCAAAACAAACCAACAAACATTGGCCAAATTAATCCCTCAGTATAAACTATTTATTATGCTTTAGTATGATAAAAACAGGAATGAATCTGGTACCTGATATCTGGCAGTTCTGTCTCAAAAGAATTCTGACCTGATTTTCAGACATACCCACAGCTTCTGCCAACTCCTGTGGGAGAGGTAATCACCCAGCACTCCCGAAAACCTGGCTAGTGATTAACTGTAAATTTTCCCACAGTATAAGATGCCTTTTAAAATGCTTTCTAAGGCACATTTTGGAATCCTTTAAGATTTATCAAATCTGGAAAGAACTTTTGGGGGGGAAAAAACTGCAAGCTTGATCATTTAGCTGCTGTGTTAAGTGGAAAAAATGACCAGAAAAACAAAATGGTATATTATTACTGAAGTCTCTAGCTCTCTTTCCGTACACATATCAAGTACTTGGGGCAGGGGGAAGGTGCCACACCCAAAACTTCATTTTTCCTCAAGCAACTGCCTGTTTTCTGGTTCTTATGGCCAAAGAAAAAAGTGTATTTTCATGCCCTGAGACAAATAGGCACATGTGCTCTGCTGAGTCTCTGTGCCATTCCCTTGTTGATATGCCTAGGTCTTCAGCTGTGATTATGTTTGTCAATGAAAATACATTTATTTCTGAATTCAGAGACCAGAATTACATCATCTAGGCTTCAAGATAGTTTGTTATGGTCTACTGAAGCCACTGTGGAAAAAGCAGTATTTAAGCTACAGAAATATTTCAGTCCCAGTACAACTGTTATTGACAAATGAGTCACAGAAGCTGTAGAGGGATATTGATTTATTCATTTACTGGATCTAATGCATTACAACTAAAACATTCATCATATCTAACGTACAGCGTATTGTACATTTACTAGTAACTAGCAGAGTACTTTTGTGCTTTTTAAATTGCTTTTGCCATCACACCTAAAAACGCTTGGGATACCAATTCAGTTCTTCCCTTGGGAAAGAATGGACTTTCTCCTGTTTCCCCAATATTTCCTCTTTATTTCTTTGTGCACTGAAGTTATCATTCAGTTAACAGAAATGAATGTGATTCCAGGAACAGTGCTCATTAGAAAACTACTAGTCCAGAGCCAGAAGAGGGAGCCTAGAGAGCAAAACATTGTTATTATTTGTTTGCCACCAACTTCAAGGCTGGGTTGGTTTTTTTTTGTTGTGTTGGTTTGGTTTTTTTAATAATTGTTCCATAATGGATCTGCATAGGGGCATAGAAACGGGAATAATAAGAATTGTCCTTCTCAAGTTTCACTGTTACGCATAATAGCATCAAAGACTAGCACGCATTGACCTTTGATCATCAGATTTGGAGAAGACACACAGATGCCATAGTGCAAAGCTCAGCCTTTTATTGTGGATCTCAACCACTCCACTCACCATACTCCCACCTTCTTTTGTAGATGTTGGCAGGGAATAAAACGCATTTCTCCTCATAATCTTCATTTTCCCCAGTCTCACCTCCAAACCCTTATTACAGTGTGGGTTTTTTTCTCTCCTTCATTATCCTTTTCCTTACTTTGGCCACTTAAAGAAATGAGGAAGAGTCCTCCCTGGTGCCATGTTTGCTCAGCTGTCCCTGTCCTGTTTTATATGGGTCACAGAGATCACTCTTGTAACAAGGATGGTTCCCCTGCAGTCTCCAACCACAGAGAGGAATTCCCTCAGCTGCTCTGGATTCCATCAGAGCCACACACAATGCCCTGAAGCTGTATTTGTGGCTCCAGAGCCACAGACTCAGTATTATTTTGTGTGGTGGGAGCCAATGTTCCCTCTTAAGAAACAAGTATCTTTAGACTAGATGTGAAGTCCACTAAAATCAGTTTTCCCTGTGTCTCAAGACCATTAGGTCATCAATATCAATCAAGCATGAAGAAGGAGAGGGAAAGAAGCAGCTGAGGAAATCCATCCTGAATCCTTGATTTACAGAAGTGAGGTGTACTTTTTTAAGTCCTGGCAGGAACCAAGAGCAAAGTCTTTCTTTTCATTCATTTCTTTTCATGAACAAATGCTACAGGTTGCCTGGAGAGGTTGTGGAGTTTCCATCCTTGGAGATCTTCAGAAGCCAGCTGGACATGATCCTGGGCAACTAGCTCTAGGTGACCCTGCTTGAGCAGGGGGGTTGGAACAGATGACCGCCAAAGGTACCTTCCAACCTCAACCATTCTGTGATTCTGTGCATATGATAAGAACCAACTTCAGTTTGTAGACATAATTTAAACTTAATTGAAACTGGAAGCTAATTATTGTTTTTCTAAACTTATGTTGGTTTATGGTTTTTACTATCTTGAAAAATATATTCAGCCTTCTCTTGCTTTTTGTTTAGTTTTGGCTTCTCTGCTTCTTAGTTTCCTTAGATACCAGCTCTCAAAATGCCACAAGAACAATTCTCTGATGGTATTTCTGACCCAACTGAAAATGTAGAACATCTAGAAATCTCTTATTTTTTCTGCATTGCAGGGGGATTTCTAGATAAAAGGGGCTGAGAAGGAGTCTGGCCCAACTACATAGCAAGACTCACCTGGAAAATAACTTCTTTCCCAAGCTGATACAGAATGTGATACCAACTTCAACAGTAATTCAGATGCTCAAAGAAACTGACTTCATAGTTTAATACAAAAATTTTCTGTTTTCTGTGTGTTTTAAATTACTACAATACTTTGCAATATCATCAAATTTTGCAAGACTGTCTCTCATCACCAACCGTTACCCTGTAAATTTCAGTGAAAAAAGCCTGACTGAAGGAATCACTTTTATGAAAGTCTGATCTCTACACCACTGACAAAAGGCTTGAACTGTGGGGCCCTGTTGTTTAAAGGCTCTATTTAGATAGATAAAGCCTGTTCCAATCAAAAATATCAAGAAAAAAGCAAATTATGCTAAACCTAATTGACATAGGTTATTGTAATTCACACATTTTATGGAAATAGGTACAAATCAAAAGAGGTTCCCTTCTTATATTAAATGGAGCCAACTTTTGAGTTGTACTCATTCCAACTCTTACTGCAGTCAGTGGATCTGCCTAAAATGTAGTTAGTACAGATTTTTGCCCAGAGTGCTAGTGTTCAGCTATCTTTTTTGGCACACTTTGAGGCAAAGTATTTTTTCCTGTTTTCTAACATTAACCTCCCACCCCTGGATAAAACGAACAAACTTAAAAAGAATGGAGAGTCTTGGCATCCATTTCAAAAGGTAGTTAGTGGAACTAGGCGCTAAAAGCAAGCCTTTGATAAGAAACAAACCATGCTGATCTAAAAGAATCTTTAATATAATAGTATATTTCCTGTAATTCATAATCCCTACTTCCTTGAGTCTAAAGTATTCCTTTACCTTTTATAATTCTCATTCTTCCTTCTGGGGTTCATGAAAGAAGATACCTTGTATCATTATTTCCCTTTAATTAAAATCAGAAACAGTCCAGAATTGAGAGATGCCTGAAAGGGCAAGTGAACAGAACGCTGTGGAAGGCGTCAGGCACGGGATCCCAGAGATTACTCTGAATAATCTAATTTTAGGCATTTAAAAAAATCTCTTTGGTTTTTAGAGTTATGATCATGCATCATTTTTTCAAGTTGTGTATTGTCAGCTCTGAAAGGTTTTCAGACTGAAGCCTTTAGTAACATTTTGTTTGCATTGGGATAACGATAAGCCTCCTTAATTTTTTGATCTTTAACAATTTCCAGTGGTCCAACTTACTCTTAAAGCTCCTAAGCACAGTCTTATTACTGATACCTCAGGTATCAAGGTCTTAGGGACCAGCATCTGATGATAAGGTTCCAAAGCTAAAATGCTCAGGTTGGATTCCTGTTTTAAATTGTACAGTTTACCTATCCCCTAAAAAAGGACTAGTTGCTTTTCACCACCACCCCTCCGACTTGAAGGGCACAAAGCATTCATGGTAGTTTTTGGTTAGGCGCAGCTCCCTTAAGGAAAGGCACGTTTCCCTGCACCAAAGAGAGCATTCATCTCACCTACATCTGGTGATCTAAAAGATAGGTGTTTAGAAAGAGAGAGATGCTCACAGCATGAGTCATCTTGCCTTAAAACAGATAGTGAAGAGCAGTAGTATGAATAATTCTCTGGAAGTGCCTAGCCTCTATAACTATGGAGGGAAACTAGCTAGTTTGTTTAGAGTAGCTGCCTAAATTTTAGATAGCTAGAATTCAGAAAGGTGGACATCTCCATAGCATCTGACTATTGCATGTCTTTCAGAATATCTACCTAAGCAGACAACTCCTATCAGACAATAACCTGCAACAATAGCAATAATATTTTGAAGGTGCCTCTGCCTGATGAAAATAGTTTTTGCTAGCATGGCAGGGAATGACCAGCTCCTGAGTGTGGAGCTGGCACATTTGTGGAACCATAGCAAATTTCTTGTTAACTTGTGTTTCTGCTGTGGTAGAATATATCTTAGAGATCTATTCTTACTCCTTTACATATTAAAATGTTTCTTTATTTCATAATAATATTTATTTATATTGCTTTTTCAATCCAGGGACCTTAAAACACAAAAGGGGAAACTGAGGTTTGAGGAAGATAAGCACATTTTTCTTCCATTTCAGTTATTTTTATGCACTTCAAAAGCCTATTTCAATTAATTGGGACTGCCATATGTTTCTGAAGCAACAAGAAAGGTCTAGCCTTTGACTTCAGTGGACTTCAACAGACCTGTTTACCTCGTGGGAGCCTGGCTATCCAGAACCACTTTTTTCTCATGTGTTTACCCATGGATTCAGCTTTTGCAGTTACAGGCTTTTAAATACTGTGATACACATCTCCAGTGACATTGTTTCCAACTGGAAGACGGATAGCAATTTCCTCAACTTCTATATTCCAAATGCCTGAACTGGTATAGACACAATGCAGGAGTCTTTTTTAGGCTTCTTTTGCTGCCAGGTAAAATGCTGAATTCACAGTAATCTTGTTCATTTACTTTAAGAGTATAATTTAACAGAGTCATTGCAATGGGTAAACTTAGCAACAACTCACATAAAATCCATCTTTTTCAAGAACAATATGTATTTTCCTTTCTGCTAAAGGATTGAACAACTACTTAAAAATAAGTTTCCAAATACCCAAAGTCCAGTGCATGCAAAGACAAAGGCCCTTCACATCAGTAATTTTTGTTGATCTTTTAGTACCATAATGGGCATTCAGAATAACCACTTTGTAGTTTCATTTTAAGTTTGTACATTGGTTATTACCCTGCAGCAAAAGGCAGTTGTGTGCTTAATTTGATGTGTGCGGCACTGACAGCTTACTTTGCTGAGTCAAATCTCTTGTTGTGTAGCTGATAAGCGATAACCACAGTTACTGTTTTCATTCCTATGTTTTTTCTGTGCTGAATCATTAAGAGTTGATATAACATTACTGAACAGTGAGTCTGTTGCAGCACTCTTAAATTTCCATCTTTTTTTATTTGTTCTTTTGGATGATGCGCACCAAAAATTTTGTTGATGGAAAATAAGTGAAATTAGTCTGTAATCTTTACCCTCAGATCTCTTTCTTTTGGTGCATGAATAAGTCCCCAACCCATTATGGAGATATAAAACATGACTTTGGAAGCAGGAGCCTCAAGTTAGACATCTAAATAATAGACCTGGTTTTTAAAATCTTTAGAGTCCTTGAAAGCCTCTGAGTTCCCAGCAGCTCCCCTGGAAGTTCATGCAAGCTGCTGGATGGACGTTTGAAAACCAGGCATCCCATTTGCATGCTTTTCTCCCTCAAACCTTAAATAGTTTTTTAGAGGAGCTGTCACATCCCATACAAAAAAGCTGTCGCTTTTGATGCATCCCAGTGTCTGTAGATTTCCAGCCAGCTCTCTGCCTTCTTTCTTTATTATGGTAGTTTCTACTTAAAAAAAGATAAACATTTTAAACTTCATAACTATAAATGCAAATAGCCCTATTAATTAACTGTTGGTTCAGTCCTAAAAGGTACTCAGCCTCTTTTGGTGGTGCAAGAGCCTTGAACTTTCTTTGCCTTCAGTGAATGGGAGTTCAGCTCCTCCTTGCAGTCTGAGACTCCCCTGAGCACAATTTTGTGGCAGGCTGAACCCAAACTGTGCAAGAATGATTCCTTTTACTCTACTGCATCATTGCTGGGCCCTGTATCAAGTGAAAGAATCTTAGACATCATTCAGAAAGTGGCTTTACTTTTACTTTACTTTTTGTCATTTTACTGTAGTTACTGATAGTTAGGGACAATTTGTGTTTGGGTGATGAGAACATACTCCATGTCCCCGAAAGCATGTATATATGCTAAAGAAATGTTAAGACAGCAGCAAGAGATCACTAAGACAATAAGAGAGGAGGGAATGGCTGTATCAATAAATACTTGTATTCAACAAGCCTAGTTAGTATACAGCAAAATGGCAAAATGGCAAAATGGCAAAATGGCGGGAGGCGAGGGGAGGAAGGGTGCAGCAAAATGTCTGTGGCCTCACTGTCTGCTTTGCCTACGCCAGAAGATGGGGACAACTGCTGGCAGGAAGGATGGCACTGCTGGTAGCCATGCTGGGCAAGCTGGGCCCCAAGTGCCGCAGGTCTCTGGTGCCTCTGTCTCTCCCTCCCCTTCCCTCTTGCGGTGGCAGCTGGATCCAGCTCAGCTCTGCAGAGTCCTGTCCTAGCTCATCCTTTAGCCCTGCTACTCCCTTTCCTGTGGCAGGAACAGCCTGCTCACAGATCAAGGTGGCAAAATTCAGTTTGTCCTCCATTGTCTCTGCCTTGTACTAATCTTTTTGTCTCCATTTTCCTATCCATAAATTTAATGCAGTGTCTTTACTGAGTTTAGCAATTTTGCAGGGCTTCATAGTGTCTTTATAGAGTACACTGAGGTTAGGTATGAACGATCATTACCTGGCCCTCAAAACTCACTGCATCTTTACCTAAAACCCCAAATCTAATAGTTTTCAGGCATTCCCCAGTTTCCCCTAATGCAGGGGTCTGTCTCAATTTTTTTATTAACAACACTGGAGGGGAACATTGACCTTCTACTGCTTTCTCAGCTGAAGTATGGCCAAGAGAAGAGGTCAGGGGATGCATTCTTTGGTGATGCAAAGCATGGTAAGAAAAACATTTGTCATGTGATCCCAACCTTTTACACTGTTTTTAGAACAGCGAAGAAAAGGATTCACGTTTTCCTAAAGCGACTGAAGCTGATAGAATGAATCTTGACAGAAGCAATATTTTCTGTGGTGCCGTGTGACTTTTTTTTCCTTTTAGGCATGGTTTCAAGAGAAAAGGCAGTCCTGTGCAGTGGGTGTGTATTTTAGCCACTGCATGCTCATGCAATAAAAAAGTGAAAATTGCAATATGATTCTTATCTTGCAATAAAATCCTTTGGATAATTAGTCTCTGATAAACAGTGGTTTAAGTATGGGAAGTACACTAACTATACAATAAATATAAGAACACCTTTAGTTTTTAACTGCAACAATCTGTTTTTCTCTGAATGGCAGGTGTTACAGCAAAGCTGTTACTCGTAACCGTTAAGAGCTTTCAAGGACTGGGGAAACAATATGTAAACACATACTTAGAAAGGAACCAGTCTTCTGCCTTCAGATAGACTTATGAGAAGCCTATTGTTCTTCATAGATTTTTAAAATTACTGTCTTAATGACTTTTGTACTACCTTACTCTTGGACATTTCTGGAAATAGCTGTATCCCCAAATGCAGAAACCTGAATTACTGAATTCAGTGTACTTCAGTTTAGGCAGTAGGAGAGTGGGAGTTTTCAGGACTGTGATTATAAATCTGGACAACCAAATTCCTTGTAAGTTTTTTGATGCATTAGTCTTTCCTGGAATCGAGCCATATATAAGAATAAACTGAAACATTCAGTCATAGAACTAGTATGGAGAGGTTCACTTCTGAACTGTGCCAAAGGGTAGATCTGGTCGATGTTTTCAGTTGTGACATAAAGACAGATCAGGGAAGTTTAATCAGTGAAGCAGAGAGACTTATAAAGATTTAAATAAGAGCTGCTCTTACACCAATAATGGACAGGCTGGATGAAGCAGGCTGTATACGCCTATCTCCTTTATTGGTTTCTGTTCTTGCTTCTGGTTTGGTTTTTCCCTAAGTACTTAGAAAATATGTGCAGTAAATTTTGACATGGCAAAGCTTTTAGGAAACAAAAAAAAATAATAAAATAGCTATGTTTGTTAGTCAGGTGTTAGAAAACTCAGAAGTACATCAAAGCCGATCTGCAGTGAGGAACCCCACTAAGTCACCAGGTTCTGTCTCTCCGTCCTGGCTGGAAGGTGCTGCAGGTCCTGTCCAGCCCAGAAACCTGGGTTTACTTTCTGCAGAAAGTGGGGCATAGAGAATAGGGAAAGGAGGAGGAAGAAGGAGTTGTACACACCCTGGTCTTGCCCTGACATGGAGTACTGCAGCACTCCCAGGTCTCTCACCTTAGAAGGAGCCCAAGTATCTGGTACAATTTTGTTCATAACTTTGCAATTTATTAAATCTGATTTCAATATATTTACATTATCACAAAATACATAATTATATAGTTTAACCCTCAGATAATTATTTTGCCTTTTAATGTCATCTCTTTTTAATACCTGGTGAGGTTTTGTCAGTGATGTTAGATCTTGTTCAGAGCAAAATATTTGAGCTGTGTGTGTACACGCATGTGCGCCTATGTACACCCACGCTTGAAAGGTGATGCAATTTCCCATTAAAGTTCAGGATATTCTTAGCTAGGAAGAGATAAATAATGATTTTACTTCACTGTCATAAATAATGACAGTGCTCCCTTGTGTAGGACCCTTCACTGTCTTCACCCTGTGAAAGAGGGGTAAGGAAATCATTTTAGCAATGGCTGGACTGGTGCACACTCTGTTTCTTATGTGCTCACCTTAATGTACTAATAGCAGAGGCAAAGCTAGGAACTTGAACTTTGGGGTTTTAATCCCTAGTTCTAGGCATCAGACAATTTCCTTTATCTTGAAAAAGTAATGATAGAGCAGGCAACCAGTAGTACTATGCCTAAACTCTTCTCCTAGGTGTACATTATTTACCACTGTCAGAGACTGCACTACAGAGATCTTTGTTCTGACCCAGTGTAGCTGTTCCTATTTTTTTTTTTTTTTTAATTGGCTGTTGCTATTATCTGGTACCTGAAATCCCATGTTTACCTCCTCTGCTTGGTATAGAAATTAGAAATGTCACATTCTGACATCAGTGTTGGCTTTTAATAACTACTGCACATTGCTTGCACCAGGCATGAAACCAAAAAATTCATTTTCTAAAGCAGCTTAAGGAAAGTATCTCTTGATGAAGGCCAGACTGCATACTCAGAACTGACCATCCTATAATAGTGGTCATACAAGTAGGAAATATTGTCAGGCATCCATTGTACATAATCTACTGCATAATGATATTTGATAGAAGCTTTCTGGTATGTGTGGATAATAAACAGCTCGTGTATTTATGAATCTGGAATGTTCCTGAAATGAGTTACTGCATACTCAACATTAGTTTCCCAAGTCTTTTTCATACTGTAGTATTACATTGCATTTACTAAACAAATTAAACTGTATTGCAGCCTTAAGGGATACATTATTCCTGTGGACAAGCAAGGGCATTTATGCAAGTAACATTGATTGATTTTAATACAAGTTATACATGTAAATCTATGTGCAATGAGATCATACTATACAGAATACTGGCAGAAGTGCTTTTATCCTGAAAACACACCTGCCCACTATTTGCAAAGTCTAATTTTCCTTTAACACAGTGGACAGCAATATTTTATAGCCATTGTTATCTACATGACTTCAGCATACATTGCATTTTGTGCCTGCTATAGAAATATTGAGGTCTACACAAATGTGCAATATAATAAAATCAATAACAGTGACAATTGGGATTCAATAGCACTGTATTTCTAAGCCTGTGTCATGGGCAACATTAAAGTATTGTTTACCAGAAGCCATCAGTCCCTACCCTATGGCACTAACATGAGATGAAGAATCCACAACAACCTCCATACCACTTCAAAAGGCAACTATTCCTTCAACATTACATAGGTATAACTTCATAGAGATAAGAATAATGCAGTCAGTTTTGCAGGCAGTGTAATATATATAATGTATAAATATGTATCTTTATCTAATAAAGTTTCTAATTTAAACTGGATGGGCATTTTAGATGATGTGATAGGTAAGTATATTGACATCACTTACCAACATTAGCAGCATTGTGCTTGTCCTTTATGACAGTTTACACATAAGTGGCATCACTGGATGCCAAATACAGGTAAATTATACTGGCTGGTATAATTTGTTGTCATTCCTATTAATTTTGGTTGTTCTTAAAGTTTTGCCTTCCTTCTTATCCCAGTTTATTAATCCATGTAATTGTGTAAGGCAGACTAAGTTTTCCCCTTTTCAAATCATTGCTATGTATTTACCATCTAACTGGGAAGAAACAGAGGTGGGTGCACTGATGTGACACTGTAGGCAGCGTGATCAGTATTAGACACTTGCTACTATATGCTAGAGAGCAGTGAGCTACAGGGTTTCCATGTTCCCAGTGCTTTTCCAGAATATGTGAAATGACTTTCTTCTATCCAAAATGTTATGCATTCTGTGACAGCTGATGTTGGTGCTTATATACTATTACTGTCTTTGTACTCAGAAACAGTAAGTAATCAGAAACGCATACAGCTAGATGGGACATGATCTCAGAATGACCTAGTCCATCCCAGTTGTCTGCAGCAGGATTAGATCATTCCCAAAAGATGTTTGCCTCTTATGGTTGCCTGACCCTATGCTAGAATAATTGTACTTAACTATATGCTTGGCTTTAGAAAGTGTCTTTTTATGCCTAACATAGATCTGTGCTGTAAATTAAGCTAGTTGTTTCTTGATATAGATCAATAAACAGCACAGATGTGATAGACTCGTATAAATCAATCAATGATACAACATAACTCTCAGTTATTTCTATATAATAAAACACAGCTCCCTATTGCAGCTGCTGAACGGCAGCCATTCCTTATCCCCTCCATCACTTGACTGATATGACATGATGCTTCTTTGGTGCTTTAGGGCAGCAGTTTCTTACCAGCTCCCAGCAGTTTTACACTATTCATTTTTTCTGCAGTCAAATGCTACATAATTTCAACTTAATTTTCATTACATTTATTTTTACTGACTGACACCAGAGATTGTATGTGGTCCTATTTCTATTTGATTTATTTGCTAAATGTTCATTAACTTACAGTGATATCATACTTTGGGCATGTTCCTATCTTGTACACCAGGTTTTCTAGCATGCTGTGACAAACGTTACTGCATTTTTCATTAAGCAGGAACAAATATGCCATTTCTCTCCGAAATGTGACTGTACAGATGGCATGCTGGAGTTCTGGGTGAACTGGCATTTCCAGATCAAATTTACTTAATTCCCAAGTGCAGCACAAAAAAGGCTTACTGGCCACCCACTGGATAAACGCCGTGTGGGCTTTGGGATAAGGAAGGTTCTTTCTGCACGACAGAAGGAAACCCACAACTGGAACATGCTTAAGACCCTGGTTCATGCATTATCTACATTCAAAGTCTGTTCCCTTTCTGTGAAATACTAACAGAAGAAAAATTTATAAAATCTTGTATTAGTCACTGTTACCAACAGATAAGACTATGTTTACTTGGGGCCAGATCAGCTGAGTAAAGTCCTATTTTCTGTGGCCAACTTTCCTGATCACAGCTGCACTCTAAAATAAGTCATATTGTGAGTCATTTTTTAAGACCTGAATGACACAAAAAGTTTGGGATTATGATGTACAAATCCAACAGGGTTTTCTTTGAAAGCTTCCACGGGCGTCAGTTTTCACAGCTAAAGATCTGTCTCTGCTTCTCTCCTACACTGACTGGAAAACAGAGATTAAGAATAAGTGTTCTACAAAAGGCGTGAAGAAAAAAAGATTCGGCCATGCACTGAATATATATGCACAGATGTAAATACACTTATCTGAAGCAGATGTAAAAGCCACTAAAACAAATAAAGAGAGCAGAAAGGAAGAGGGAAGAATCTTACCCATGCCAAATATTGCTATAAAGAAGCGTAGAATATAATGCCATTGAGCAATGACTGCAAATCACGAAAAACACTTGGAAGAAGGTCCCTTCTCTACTGTGTCCCTCAACTGTTGGCTATTGCCAACTTCAGGGTGGCCAATATTTCTGCCCCTGTTAGCCCCATTCCAAAAAAATCTTAATCCTGAGGCCAAGACAGAAACCCCTCAGCTCAGCACTCTGAGCTGAAAGGAAGAGTGCCAGCAAGAGACCACAGATGGGAGATGGCACCAGCTCCTTGGGAGTCCCACCTCGTGCTGCATGCCACGGGGTCCCAGGATGAGCTGGCAGTGCCCATCTCAGCAGACCCCGCTGGCTTGCTTCCCCATTGTCACTCCTGTTAGGGATTTGGATTACCTAGCAACTTCCACAGTGGCACAGCCCGGCTGCCAGTCCCATGGAGTAAAACGTGCCACCAGGACCCCACCACCTTGGACACTGTCTGCAGCATGCATGCCACAGTTTCTCTACCCCTGTGCTAGATTATAGGATCAGGGCTCCATAGAAATCCATCTTCTTGCTTTATTTTTTCCCTACTGATCTGCAGTGTGATTTTCAGCAAATCTTTTTGCTCCTCTATCCTTCCATTTCCCTGGCTCTGACTGCAAGCAATTTGGTGCAAAGACTGCCTTTCAGTATGATGCTGCACAGCATGGAGTGCAAAAGGGGACCCAGCTCCTAGCTAAAACTTTGAGGGTACGATGCAAATAAAAATATTGAGCTGGCTTTTTGACAATAGGTATACATTTTGCCCTTGATCTTCCATTGTGTAATAATTCCCAAAGTCAGCTTTCTGAAGAAAGCCAATGAAGTTCACTGGCTGTTGCCTTAAGAGCTGGATAAAAAAATATGTCTGGTGGATTCACTCAGGTGCATTCCTTGGAATATTCAGAGACTATTGAGAGGCTATTGGAGCAAACAGGCTTGTGTTAGTTGTAGGCATGCTTTTCACATGGCACGTTTCTTGGCCACTCCTGTGACTGGTAATTACTAAAGCATACACAAACAAATATGAGGAAATATGTGTATGCTTAAATGCCTAACATGTTATGGTTCTTTGTACTGGGAAACAATAGCCCCACAGTATAGTTTATTACTGTAATAACGGAAAGATACAATTTGTAAAACATAAAATTATCTGCTATGAACAAAGGCTCTGATTGAAAGAGAAATAAACTGAACAATCATACTGTAACTGGCTTAGATGCCCTAATCACTGCCAATTATGCAGTGACTGCATACATTTTACATGGATTAGACTATTTTCTCTCACTTGAATTAGTTAAAACATTATATGAATGTTAATGAATTTTTTTTCTGTAAATATGAATTAATTTTTGTGTGTGTGTTCTTGTTCAACTACCTAAGAAGGTACATATGGAAAATATTTTAATATTTCACACTGTAATTAATTCTTAGTGTTCAGTTATATCACATTTCTCATTATGCCTATGCTTCATTAAAAGTAGCTTTAAAATATTTAGTACATATTTATAGTCCATTTTCACACACGTATAACACAGCTAATGATAGGTGAAAATAATTATTTCCCAAGTTTGGTATGAGATGTGGTATCTGAAATATCTTTTCAGGAATAATTTTCTATGCAGTATAAATACTAATTATTTGGTTTATAAAACCTCTTTTGACTTGCTAAAGGGAACTTCTAAAAAGCCATAATTTATGCTACCATTTTAAAACAGATTCTGGCTACTGCAGGTTCTAAATATTCATATTCACAACAGTTGACTGATGTCTCTCTACTACAACAATAGTTGGTCTCTCATCAGTTCAGGTGTTTTCTTGAGGATAAAAGCCCAGAAAAAATTAGTTAAAAATCATATTAACTGAGACTGCAGATGCAAGTCAACAAACAAAACCTAGCAATAACACCATAATCAAAGCAAATTATTTTCCAAAAGCTTTTTGAAAATCTGTACTTTGAAAAGGAAGTTTCATGCTGTTTTGTAGAACACTTCTGGTAAGATCAAACTGTGAATCCCCAGCAGAACCTCAGCTGTTCCCGAAACACAGATAAAATACACAAAGCAAAACAATACACTGTGTCTCATCCTTTCTGAAAGTCTTAGTCTATTCATCACACTTCTTGGTATTGCCCACCACTACCAGCTTATTTTAATCAACTGCTTTATACTCATTCTGGTAATTGCCTGTTATCCATTTCCACACCACTGGCTTATTCATTGTTTCCAGCAAAACATTACAGACCTCATTTTATGAAAATTATTTATACACAACATATAACATAATTTCTTTTTAGTTTTAATGGAGTTTGATTGTAATTTAATACCGATTCAAATAATACATTAGAATTTTCCTTTTTAAATGCATTTCAGTATAAGTTGTTTCTCTTTTTCGCTGTGATTTTTAAAAAATAATAGAATTAAAAATACTGGAATTGAAAAATATTGAAAAACATATTTTCACAAAGAAAAAGTTGATGGAAAATCAGAAAACAGTGATGTAGAAAGAAATTTCTTTTCTTCCTCTTTCAATACACATTCCCAAATTTTTGTTTTTCCAGAACAAAAAATACTTTAGAATTAAGGAAGTTTAGAATTAGCAACAAACGGTATTCAGAATTAATTTCATAATAATATTTAATAAAGTTCTTAAAACATTAATTTCTCAAAATAGCTGTAAATTTCAAAAAATTAAGGTTTTTTAAATTATAAAAGAAATAAGGGGTTTATTAATTTCTCTATGGGGAAACCTCTGTTGTTGATAAAAAATAAATGTATACTTATCTGTTCTAAATCAGAAATGTTAAAAGTACAATGTTGTTTTCATGAAAACAAAAGATTAAACATTTTAAAAGGTTGTTATGAAAAGAAAAACCCCACCTTTATTTACAGTGTATTTTTTGATTATTTATAACTATTCTAAAATGTATATTATTTGAAACATCTTCTTGACTTTGAACTTTAAAACAAATGTAGTAGGTTTTATATTTTCAAAGAATTCCAACAATTCAGGTAAGTAATTTCAGCCTCTACAACAAATTATTTGTAACATCATCCATTTTAGCTGATGTTTATATCTAATCATGTTTGGAAATTTCTTCCTGAAATCACTTAACTTGTATATAAAGAAAATCGAGAAAATTGGTTTAGGTAATTTTAGAGGTTTGTATAGCTTCTTTGAATTCTGTACTTTGGGAGATGAAGTAGTTTGTTTACCTGATCTTCAGGTGGAGAGAAAGAAAAAAAATAGTGACAGCATTTTTTTAAAAAGTCCCTGAAAAAAGTCTGAGGATCATATAAAGCCACATTAACTATGTGGCACTTTTATGTTTTAAGTTAATTCAGTTTGATAGCACGAGCATTATAATCTCAGATGGCAATCTCTACTGGCTTCACCACACAGAAAGGCAGATAAAACACTTCTAAAGGACAGAACCATTACATACACTCCCTAAAAATATTGGGAGAATATGGGATGAAAGGGTGAGTTTGTGTTTGAACACTGTTTATTAGGAGAATGATAAATCAGCATGTTTCAGCACAGAGGTAAATGTCAGGGGACTGCAGAAATCTCCCTTCCACATTCATCCTGAACGTGAAGCTGCACATGCACCTGGCCAAAGGACCCGATGCGCCCCTCAGTCCCTCCTTGGGAACAGAGCCCGACTGGAGTGTAAAGATCCAGAGATCTTCAGGGGGAGACAGAAACCAAGACTTCACTACTTCTTCCCCAAAAGTGAAGCCTTTTGCATGTAAAGCGAGACAGCTAACGTCTCTGGAACTTGAGGAGGGTTTTCTGTACCAAGCTTGTTACAGCTGACTAAATATTAGGTTAAGGAAAAGAGAGAAAGAAAGAGAAAGAGAGAAATAGAAAGAGAGAAAGAGAGAAATAGAAAGGAAGAAAAGAAAGAAAGAAACAAAGGAAGGAAGGAAAGGGAAAAGAAAAAGAAAGAGAAAGAGAAAAAGAAAGAAAGAAAGAAGATACATTTAAGAAAACCATAAATGTTACAAAAGAGAAACGGAGGGAGGTAGTGTATCTGCATATGAACCTTGCAATGTGATGTGATTTTTCACATCTTTAAAAAAAAAAAAAAAAATTTGATCTGTGTATTTGAATCTTTGACACTTTAAAGGTTATGGAGTTTGCCATTAATTTCAGCATCTTTGTCTGATAAATCATGGACTTCAGAAGTTGTTGAGGAATTTATGTGATTTAAACTAAAATATATTATGAGAATAAATTAAGTTCCTGCAAAATATGCATGGTCTTCTGCAAACACTCACATGCTGCTGGCCTTTCCCTTGGAAGGCGTGAGTGGTACTAGCTCCCTCTTTTCTCCAGGGGAAATCAGAGGTCTCCCCTCTGCTTTCAGCCAGTTTCCCCTCACCAGCCCTCCAGGTGCTGCTTCTAAACCTCTCAAAAATGGGAAGGGCATGTGGAATCTCTGGGGTCAGTTTTGAAGCCAGGAAAACAAATTTTATTTAAGCTATAGGATTTCATATATGCTTGGTAGCACTGTGAGTCCAGATAGAGTAACTATATTATATGCTGCTTTCTGATATTAATTTTTTTAATTTGTACAGTATTAGACCTATTTTTTACTTATTCTAAATCGGTGTATGATGGCAAGTCCTCGACATACACTTTTTCAGTTACAAACCCACTTAGTTAAATTACGCTTCCCATTGTAAGAGGGGATCTGGGTCCACTCCCTCCCAGTTAAACCACCATAAGAACTGGTTCTGGAGCTGGATCATAATCATCCTTGAGGTCCTGAAAAGCACATGCTGGAGGGTACCAGCTGGGAGAACTGGGAATTAGGCAGTCCAGATGTGTGTTTTCCCCCATGGAGACAGTGTAGATTAGCATCTCTTCTGTGATTTTTTTTCTGCCACGAGTTTCAATATTTGTAGGAATCGGCTCTGTACAAAATGTTCTCTGCATCAGAGAACGGGCTGACTACGTGCCCAGCTCCTTCGCACACCCTGCCCTCCTCGTCCCCCTGCCCCCCGCATCTCCAGCTGCAAGCTTGTAGGGGCAAAGACTTTGCTGGGGGGTGGGGGTTCTTCAGCAACGAAGTTTCTTGATGCTTCCCGAAAGCATTCATGGGCGCTTCCTGCCGCGGCTCTGCGCTCTCTGCGGATGGAAAGGAGCAAAAGAGCACGGAAGAATCCATGTTTTTCTGGAGAAAAAAAAAAAAAATTACGGTTATTTCCCAGGAAGGGGAAAAAAAAAAACCAAAAAAAACGGGTTATTTCCCAGCGCCTTGCACACTGAGCCCTAGGAATGAGTCAGGCTTCTCAGTGCTGCCGCAGCCGGCTGAGCCCGCGTCCGTGCAGCGCCGAGCACGGCGGCGGGGCCGGGGCCGGGGCCGGGGCCGGGGCCGGGGCCGGGCCCTGCCGGGACCCCCCGGGGCGCCTCGCCCCGGGCCATGCCTGGCCGCGGCGCTCGCGGCGACCCTTGCGGTATGCGGCCGCCTTTGGCAGAGGCACATGAAGGATTTCATTGAGTGTGAAGACAGAGAGCAGAGACAGAAAGCAGAAGGAGGCGGCTGCAGCCTTTGTAGTCGGGGAGGAATGCGGAAATGTTGAAGCACTATGTCAAACTTTTTTGAAACGGGGTCAAGTCACATTCAGCCAGCGTGGGAAAGCAAGGGGAAAAAAAAAAAAAGTTGAGGAGAGGGGAAGAAAAAAAAAAAAAAAAGAAAACAGGCAGCAAGCTGCTGCTGCTCCCAGGCTGAACAGAGGCCGAGGGAGCGAGCGAGGAGGGGCAGCGCAGCGCAGCGCAGCGCCGGGGGCAGCGGCGGAGCGGCGGCAGCGCCGAGGGCCGGTGCCCGAGCCCCGCACCGGCAGGCTGCGGCCGGCGGGGCTGCGGTCGCGGCGCTGCAGCTCCCCGGGGGCCGCCGGCCGCGATTTTTTCTTTCGCGTTCTCATTCTCCCCGGGCAGGGCGAGGGCGGGAGGAGCGGGCTGGGGTTCGAGTGCGAGCTGCCTTCTGCGCCAAGGTGCAGCCCGGCGGCGGCGGCGGCGGCGGCGGCGGCGGCGGCGGCAGGAGGATGCGAGCCGAGTGCGGCCGAGCCGCGGAGCAGCTACCTGTGTGGCCCGGGCGGCCGCTGCCGGGACCTGCCGGAGACATCGCCATGTGAAGGGGCAGACCCCGGGCCGGCTCTCCACCCCGCCTCGCTCAATGGGAGGTTTGTTTTAGGGAGGACTCACCCCCTCCCTCCCCAACCACCCCCACCCCCCCGGGGCTGAGGATTATTTGGGGATCTGGTGGCGGTGGAGGCGGCCGTGGAGCACACCAGGTAACGCGGGGCGCCCATGTGCTCCGCGCACCCGGCCCGGCGGCGTGGCCCACACGCCGTCCCCCGCCCGGCCCGGGAGCCCACGCCGCGCACCCCGCCGCGGACGGCACCGCGGACGCGTCCCCTCGGCGGCCGGGGCCGTGGGCAGCTCTCCCCGCGGTGCCGCCGCAACCCCTCCGGGTCGGCGCGGGGGCGCTCCCCGTGCCGGCGGCCGCCGAGGGGGCCGCGGGGGATGGGGGTGCCCTCCCGGGGAGCCGCCGGGGGGGTCTCCTCGCAGTCCTGCCGAGCAGCCGAGCCGCCCGCCCCCCCCTCCCCCGGAGAAGGAGCGAGGGGACGCCGTTCCCCGCGTGTCCCCCCGCCGCGTGTGGGGCGCCCGCGGAGGGGGCCTCGGTGCCGAGGGGGGGGGGGGGGGGTACGAGGGGGGGCCGGTGGGCACCCCCGTATCCCGCCGTGCCCGGGGAGGGCGAGCGGTAACTTTCCACCCGGCGCAGCGGCCTCGCCGAGGCAGGCCCGCCGCCCCCGCGGCCACGCACACGGGCGTCGCCGCTGCCCGCCGCCCGGGGGCGCCCTCCGCAGCGGCGCGGCGCGGCGCGGTGCGGGCTGCGGGGCGCGGTGCGGGGCGGGGCGGGCTGCAGGACGCGGCGCGGTGCGGGGCAGGCTCCGGTGCCCGCTGCGGGGCGCGGCGCGGTGCGGCGCGGTGCGGACTATGGGGCGCGGGCGGCCCCGGCCGGGGGGCTACGGGACAGGTGTCCCCCCGCGGCGGCGGGGGCAAGGCGCTGTGGTCAGCGCTCGGTGCCGCCCGGAGATGCTGCGGGCGCGGAGGTGCGGGGGCCGCGGGGTTGCCCGCTGGACGGGCGGTGCGGCGGCAGCTGTGGTGGTGGCAGCTGAAGTCGGTGGGGCAGGGAGGTGCCTCTGGCTGCAGCCGGGGAAAAGCGATGAGCAGCGGGCACAGGTTTCCTTTAGATTGCTCTTATATTCGTCTGCAACTAAGGTGTAGGATCAGCGTATATGTGCAAAATACCTCTGGCTTTATGCGTGGGTTCGAGTTAGGGGATCCCCGACTGAGCTATCTGGGGCTCTTTAATCCTAGCACGGTAAAAATGCAGTGTAGGAGAGGGTTACAGCCCCAGAGGTCGCAATATCATTATATTAAAAAGGGGCAGGGGGAAGAGGGAGGGTTGATGTGGAGCTTTGTGAGGGGAGAGGATTTGCCCACCGTCCTGCAGAAAGTGTGGATGAAACTGGATGCAGAAGGAAGCGCTTCTGCTCTCCAGCCTCATGCACTAGACAGCAGAGCGTGCTGCTCCTGAAGACCATCTTTCATCATGCTGCTCTGCAAGGAACTGCTGGCCACACACCCAGCAGTAGCAATATCCACAGCCAAAACCCTTACACGTTAATAAGTTTGCTAAAGTGCGCATTTCTGAGTCTACCTCAGCACACAATGCTCGGTAGCATACTATTACCGTCATTTAAATATGTACATATTTCTCCTCCCCACAGGCGCTTTGAGGCAGGAACTTGTCTCTTGCAATGTGTTCATGCAGGGCTCAGCACAGGGGAGAGCAGATCAAGGCTGAAACCTCCAAAGGCTATTATTTACAAATAAGTAACTGTAATATTTCCAAGACTCCACCATGTGCACTGAAGAAACATTTGAGTCCTGCAATCCTGGCATAAGTTCCTGGACATAACTTCCTCTCACACATGCATAGTTAGCTCTGCCGTCCCCATCACTCCTGTCTCACAGGGTCATCGTATTCAGCCCATTGCTCAGTAAAATCCCATAGCACGCGGTTGCTCTGTAGCTGTGTGTTGTAGCCTTCTGTGCAGACCGTGATAACTTTGGAGTGTTGTATCAGCCATGCAGGGACATTGAGACATGTGTCACCCTGGTGGTTCACGTCTTCCTTTGCACCACGTTTTTGCTTTGCATGTAGCTGTCTACTATATTAGCTTAATTGTCTCAGTTTTTGAACAATGCAAAGTAATGAAGTAAACTGAACTCACTTTTCTTGCTTGGTTTGTCCTCTAGATCTAATTGGCTTTACACAGACAATGCTCCCAAATACTGTATCATAATTCCTAGTGGCTGAAAGAGGAGGCACATTGTGTCCGGTACAGAAGAGGAACAAGAACAGGAGGGCGAGAGCTTCCTACTGCCCCTCTGGCAGAGGTACCAAGTGCGTGGCCTATCTGCAACGTGAGCAAAGCACTAGTTTTCAGAAAGCAAGTAAGACTGAGAGCCATCCCAAGGCACGCGGATCACGGGAGGAAGAGGAGCGGCACCAGCATGGATAAGGACAGCGCAAACATGGCAGACCAGCAGTATGAATGTGTGGCGGAGATTGGAGAAGGAGCCTATGGGAAGGTGTTCAAAGCCCGAGACCTGAAGAACGGAGGTCGCTTTGTTGCGCTGAAGAGAGTGCGGGTGCAGACCAGCGAGGAGGGGATGCCGCTGTCCACCATCCGAGAGGTGGCAGTTTTGAGGCACCTGGAGACGTTTGAGCACCCCAACGTGGTCAGGTGAGGAAGTGGGGCAGGCGTCCTGATCAGCGGGGTCCTGGTTTTAGTACATGAATTGGGCAAGCAAGAGTTTGGATACATAAATGGACTGGATGCTAGTTTGGGTTTGTGGATGAAGTGAGCACTAAACTGTGTACATGAAGTGTGGTTTGAGGTTTCAGCAGGCCGTGGTGCTGCCTGCCAGACCTCGCCTCATCCCTGTGCATTGCCTCCCACACACACAAACACCCATCTCCAGAGGCATAGGTGTGTGACTTAAGTGTTTGAGTGGATGGGCAAGGAGCCATATATACACTATTTCCTCAGGCATAAGAGAGAATGTAAAAAACCCAACGTCTCCCTGCTTTTGTCTCAATTGTTAGTTCTGCCAGCTGCAGCTGATTTTTAGCAGCTCTATTCATTATCGAAATGGCAAAGATTCTGAGAGCGGTAGTGGAATGTGCGTTCCACCTTTTAGATGCTTTTATAAAGAGTTGTAGGTTATCGTGTTAAAGAGAAGTAACAGCTTAAGACTTCAAGCTTTGCAGGCAGCCTTACAGTTGAATACTGTTTGACTGGTACTAATTTCACCATGTGCTGATGATTGTGCTACCAGAGTGCAATAGTACAGACGTCAGGCCCAGCTTGCAAAATGGTGGCAATGTCCCCAGGATGTCCATTCTGTTGTGTCGGTAGCATAAACCCTGGATAAATGACCTGTGTTTTTTAACAGATTCTCTCAATGGTAAGGCTGGCCCTACCGTAACCTCTTGCATTTTTCTATAGCTGGAAACCTCCAGCAGCCTGTCAGCATCTTTTATTAATATTATGAACTTTAAGAAGTAAGCTTCACTTTGCAGATAGCCAGGTATGCAATGATTTGAAACTGGTCAGCATCTTGCTGATGGTGCTGTATTAGCAAGAATATTTCCTGTTATTTGCATTATTGTACACACATACTGCATAGCAAAAGGAAAATATTTTATACTTAACTAACACCAAGACTCTTTCAGTCCTAGAGAAATAAATACTCTGAAGTTAGAGGTGACCTTCAAAATGGCTTGTAGCTGTGATCCTCCTGGTTTAGGGTCTGAGATGAGGGGGTTTATAGTAGGTGCAAGAGGAAAGGTGAGACAGAGAATAAGATTTAAAATACTAAAGTGAATAGCTAGAGGTAAATTAATTTTTGTTCATCTCATGGCCGTGTAACACAACAGTCTCATTTCTGTCTGAACTGAATAGGTGAAGCATGTGTATTCTGAAATACTGATAATGGAGTGCGCGTCATCGGTCTCACTGCAGTGTGCAATGGGATATAGGCTGCCGCCGACACTTTTCCATTGCTAATCAAGCAAATCCACAATTTGGTTAATAACCATTATTTTGACTTGCACCTAGTAATGCCAGAAGCTTCATCAATAAATTTCAAAAGTGGGGGCATCTATGTGTGGACAGCATGTTGTATTTGATCACCACATCAAGTGCCTCGGTTTACAGAGAAGTGCACACAACGTTCTTCCTTGGCAGTAGAGAGATAACTGAGAGTTCTCAAAATCTCTGAAATCCAGCCCAGTAATTTATGAGAGTAAATGAGGATTTAGTTGTCCAGGCTTAGGCGTTTACATATTTGAAAATTGTAAACTTTGTTTGGGAATAATTCAATACAATACTCCTGAATTTTTCTGGCATTGAGATCTTTCCATATGAAGTAAAAGATTTTTTTAAAGAGCTTTCTAATCCCGAATTCAGCACAATCATGAAAATAAAATTCTTGTTTTCCAAAGAGCTAGTTGATGAACTGACTATGCAGCTGCAGGCTTGTTTTGCTTGGGTTTAAGTGCAGCACAATCTCGACATAGCATTGCATAAATAAGTTGAAGCTGAAAATATTTTTACAGGTCTGAATGAAAATTCATTCTCTGCAAGCAGTAAGTATTTCAACCAGCAATATAAGAATGTAGATTCAATATAAAAAATCTCTGCAAGTGTGTTCCAGGTCCTCATAGCAGTGCTGTGAAGCCTGTACCTTTTGCCATAAGCAGCATTTCAGATACAAGGGTTTGGTCTGTGATGTCTCAGGATGCTTAGGACCTTGGCTGAACACCTTTTTCCACAAACAGGCAGGGGAGTACAAGAAGCAATTTCAAACATTGTCTCTTCTAAAATATGAGGAACGCTATTTAAAAACTCGCCTCTGTTGTGCATGTTTTTAATCTGTAGAGCAGATGAAGCTGTAAGTAGCACTTTGAAGTGACTGAAATCATATCCTTAAAATGAAAGATTATTTGAAAATATTTAAATGCCCCAGTTCTGTTAAAAAATACGGTAGAAGAGTTTGTAAATTATTGAAATTAAAGGTCTATTTTTGTATTATGTAAATATACTCAGAAAAGGAAATACTGTAAAAGAAGATCTGCAATTTTAAGCAGCTGACCTAGCTGTACTTAGTTATTGGACATATTATGCTCACAAAAATGTTCATTGTTTGGGCATGCATTCTGGAAACTGGTATCATGGCCAGGCTATTAAATAAAAATGATGTCTGGATTAAAATGTACATCATTTTCAGAGCACTGGGATAACAACACAAACATTTGAAATCAAATTTTTTTCATTTTGAGGGGGCGTCTAGCTTTTTTCTGAATATTACAGGGAACTAGCTTGAGTGAAATAAGTGAGAGCTGCAAATATAATGTTGAATCTGTTACCTCTGAGTAATGGCATGTGTGATCCATGAGTCGCTCAATGCAAACTGACAGTCATTCTGTGAGTCAAAATTTAGACAGACTTCAAACAGATGAGCCGCATACGCCCTGTGCTCGGCTGCCGTACTCTGGCATCAGCTGACAGCAACAGCAGAAATCACAGGCCACGTGAACTTATGCTGAATGTCATGCTGAACTCAAAGGGTAGGTCTGGGCATCTCCAGAGAGTACAGTAAGGAGCTTGGCAGTCCAGGGCTTCTCAGTGTTGCTGAACGTGAAGAACAGTTTGGTAAGGAAAAGACCCAGTAGTTGCTAGGCAGAGGTAGAGCTCCATGGTTTTGTTGGTCATGGAGCCAGGATGCAGGACCAGCATTGCTACTGCAGCCCAGGTTTGTCATAGTAGTCGTAGATTCCCTTCCTCTGAAATCCTGAGAAATGCTTAGAGCCAAAACTGGTTTCCAGTGCTTGGCATTGGGGATGGAAGAGAATTTTCTCCATAAAGTAGAAATGTCTAAATAGCATAGAATAATTTTAAACAAACTATTGTATTTTTCCGTGCTACTGCTTGCTAATCATGAGAGCTTCTTTTCATGTTCCTTCTCTCCGAGTCTATCATTTCCATATTCGGACAATGAAGAGATGCATTTTTTGCAGCACAGTTGCTTTTACAACGATAGATAATGAAGTTAGGTAAGACTTCACTGCAGAACAAAGCAAAACAAGGTGCAAGATAAGAAGTGAAAGGAAGTCTAATTTTCATCAGGACTGTGATGGTAGTGGAAGTCTCTGGACTACTGACTATAATGGAAATAAGGCCTGGAAAACTGGTCTAAAAATTTGCAGGGCTGTCAAAAATTGTATACAGAGAGTCATGGGAAAAATACAGTTAAAAGGATGATTGCTATGTGCTTAAAGTCCTCTCCTGTTCACATTTGCCTTTGTATAGAGTTCTCCTCTGTCAGGACACCTTACTCTATGCTGTTTATCTTCACAAAACAAAGTAAAAAAAAGAATCTTCAAGAGTACATCTTACTGTGTTCTAAAATGAGGTACGTTGTAGGCTTTGAAATGTCCTTTGTAACTGGTAGGATGATTAAGGTGCTCCTCTAGGTCATCTTTCAGATAATAAGATGTAATGCTTTACTAAAGCTTTACTATATACAGTAGTTAAATCTGGCAAAAGTTGGTCCAGCACTTATGTAGCTTAGTGCTGTTCTCTTTAGGGAAAATGAAATATATGTAGACAAAGGACAGACTTTGCCAGGAATAAATGACATATTAGATTCAGGAAATTCCTGTGTGTAAAACTGGGAGTATTCCCTGCTGCAATATATCTGTAAAAATTCTTCTTGTGATTATAGTGCTAAATTCAGCAATATATTGTGTTCACTTTATCTCTCTCCTGCTGGTAATCAGAGGAATAATTTTCCCCTAATGTTAATCATCCATCCACTGTGGATTTGCACTCTGGGAAGGTGATATACAATACAGAATACTGTAATTCTTGCTGTGCCTGTTTTCTAACATACATATATTTAACAGTTTTAATGGTGTTAAACCTTAAGCAAATAGAGCAAACCTGCAAAGTTGTATGTTTTTGCTTTCTGGCTCATAGTCTTTTTGATAAATGCAACTTTTTTAGTGTTTTCATGGGTAGTAAGTCCTCGGTTTTAAAATAACCAAAATTATATTGAATATAATCTATTAGAATATAATCTAATCTGAGTTATTATTTCAAAGATAAGTGTCAGAAATCTTGCCATTCAAGGTCATCATTACCGTATAATAAGGAATTAAAAAATCTTAGTTCTGTCCTTCCTGTTAACTTGTAGAACACAGGTAATTGACTTAGGTTCAAGAGAATGATCCACCTAGCTGGAAGTGTAACTCTATACCTCAGTCTTTTTGGTATACAGATCAGTGTGGGGGAAACCTAGTAATTACGAGTATTTGCACAATTATTCCATGTTCAAGGATTGATGTTATTTTATATCCATTGAAATATAAACGATACTGTGAACTGCCCTCTGTGGTACAGCAATACTGTCATGTTGTTTTTTCACTGCTTTTGCAGTCCAGTGGTCCATGCTGTTATCTCTTGATTTGCACTTGAGTACTTGATGGAGCCCATCAACTGATTCCCTTGTCAAGGCAACCTGACCATGGGGGGAAGAGGCTGGGGCACACATGTCTCCCTCATCCCCATGTGCCCTGACATGAAGACTGGCACTTGACTCTGCTCAAAGGTCCCAGAAGTGTATAATGGCTTGGTACTTAAAATTGTGTTATACTTAGAAGGTGTCATTTTATAAGTGTCTTAAAATTCCCTGTCTAACCTGATGGAGAGAGCATTCAGAACATATCTGTAGCAGCTCATCAATACCTAGCTAACCTTTTGCAAGGCAATTTGAACATGTAGTTATCTGCTTTGTTCTGTTTGTTAAACTGAAATGATATGGACACATACAGAGGGAAAAGAATTTCAAAATGCAGTAGCTAATTTTGTTTCTCTTTCCAGTTTGTGGTGACGCTGATATTGGCTACTGGCTTTATTACTGTGCTGTTAATAAGTTTAAAGGATGATCTTCTTGAAATCATTGAGATGTTCCATTCCGTCAAGTGAAACATTTCTATTTTAGGGGGTGTTTGTCTCCAGTGAATTCTGCTTCCTTCCTTACTTCCCCTTTCTGCCAAGCTAATGTTAAACTTCTAGCATGTGACATCATTCTTACAGATCAGCAGTGTGCTGTATTGTGTGGTACAATTTATTTTTGTGTAGCACTGCTCATATGGCATCTGGCAGGCGCCTGTAGAGAAAGAAATGGTTACCTCTGCATTGCTAGGTACAGGGATCGTCTTGCATGCAAAAAGAGTAAAATAAGATGCAGGGATGGAGTGAAACAGAAGAAACTGAACTTGAAACTTGCCAAGGTTAAAGGGATTAATGTGGCAGATGAGTCTCAGCTGAGGTAGAAGAGGTGGATGAGTAATGGGAAGGAAAAACTGAATGAGCTTCAGAGTCAGTTTTAGTCTAACACAAACAGGACAGCCTTCAAGGCAGATGTGAAGACGGGAAGTGCCTTGGCAGGAAAGAGGCATTTCCAGGCTGGAGAGCGGTGGTGGTCGGAGGGGAACGGAGATGGTCCTTGCACTGACTGGCCACTGCAAGGAGGGACACTGCAAAGGTCTTGGGGAGGGAGGAACTGCCCACCTGGAAATATGGCTTCTCTGACAGCAAGAGGGCAAAGGGGAATGATGTGGTTGACGCTGAACAGGGTTTGGCAGTAGGTAGGGTTTGGAGAAGTTTATTAAGTTGGCAGAGGACATTGTGAAGGGACTGCACATGAATGCTGCTGGCCCGTCATCTTGCTTGCAACCCTCCAATACACAGAATAAGCACATACAGGGAAAAGAAGTTATATTCCTCCTGTCCATATGAATTGTTTATTAGCAATGGATGTGATGATTTAGTTTGAATACGTGATCTGCCAGAAACAGGACAAGATGTCAGGAAGGAAGAGTTGAATATGGAACAGCCTTCTGAGCCTTAGGAAATTCAGTTTCTGCAGCGAGTACAAGCTTTCTTCGAAAAGTATTTTATCTTACTCTGAATCTAAGCTTTTTACAAAAAATATGTTTCCAGTCTTTGTGTGAGTAAACGTTAGTCATTTTAGATTATGTCCAGTGCTCCCTTCCTTTTTTAAATCTGTGGATGGTTGTGTCTTTGCTGTTCTTGGAGAGATCTAGTCTTGCTGGATCCTGCCCAGAACGGAAAACCAACTCATTTCACCACAACCGTTGCTGGCGACAGTCTGTGACTGCCAGGCTAAGTGTCAGCATCCCTTCGGCTAATGGAGTGGGGTCTAGGATTCAAAACTGAGCCTTGAAAAGGACAGGAGAGTGGATGGTCCAGCCCAGAAAACAGGGGCCAAGGTAGATTAATTGGGACTTTCCAGTTTGCTTCATGGTACCTACCGCTGACGGAAGTGCGGAACAGAGCAGGGAGAAGGAAAGTGCTCACTTTCCAGGTGTTCGAAAGAGAGTAGGCTGGAGGCTGTGACTTAGCAAAGCACTGAGTGAGTGACTCGGGTACCCTCGGTGAGGTTTAAGTCGTTGTTTGAAGTTTAGCACAGATGTAAGTGCGTTATCAAATAGAAATAGCTATGATATTAAGTATACACTGAATTTTAAAATGCTTTTCTGAATAGAGTTCAGGGACAATATACATAAGAGTATGAATCACAGATATTGATTCTTATTCATGTATTACATTAACTGAAGCCTTATTTCTAGAGAATTTTTCTATTAAAAGTTAAAATAAATCATGCAGACTAAATAATATAACTAACCTGATATAGCAGTAACGCAAATTTGGCATCGAGAGTGGTTATTTGTCTTTGTAGCAATTCTTAGTTGACTCAATTTAGTTCTGAAGTTTTAAAACTATTTTATAAAGTTTCATAACCCTAAATAAAATAGAAGTTGCTGTTCATTCCAAAACTTTGCAGCAGTATATAGAGCATTTGGTTTTTACTCTTTGCATGAAATCTAGTTGTTTTCCAGTTTTGCTGAACAAGTTGATTCTTAATGATCTAACAAATTACCAGAATATAACTGTGCCCATATACATATATAACTAAGCTGTGTTTTTTCATTCAAAAGAGAGGAAATTTCTCCTCCTATATCAGTTCTTCATATATTTTTCTTATACGCTGAAAAATATTTTAAATTACACATGCATGATTATTTAACAGGTATACCTTTCAACTATAAAGTATTTGTATTTAATAAACGAACCTCTTCAGAATTTTCCAAGGAGTGGTTTTTTTTCCATTGTGTACTTTGACATTTTCCATTTGGGAAACCTCCATTTGGGAAGCATTTGATGAGATGATCATCAAAGAGTGGAAATGTGACTGTTGATTTCCAAACTGTTTCAAAGTACCTCATTGCATCCAAATTCTTGTATTGATTTTCCTATTTATTTGTTTACCCTTAGCCTTTGAAAATTTGTCCCATCCTTAGAAAATGTTCACAAGGAAATATTCTGCTAAATAATCCTTTTAAAATCAGGCCTTAAAATTCTAACAATAGAGTTGCGTTTTTGTTAGGCGGAACAAAGGATGTTTTATATGAGCAATCAGAAACTCTTCCATATGATGCTTTAGATGTCTTTTTAGGGTTTTAGTAGAAGATGGGTCTGTAGCCTAAGAAGCATCCCACAGAATTTTAGGACCAGGTGATGATTTCAGATCCCTAAATACAAGGTATTCTGGAATGTGCCAATTTGCTGATATTGGTAGAGTTGCCCTGGGGTAGATATCCCATGACATACTTAGCAAACAGTTTACAAGTTTAGCAAAAAGTTCCATAATGTTTTAAAAGCGTTCATACTAACACTGAGTGGTTGTCACTCTGGATTATCATTAACAGGTGACTGATCCTTTCTTAGTAAAAGAAAATTAAAAAAAAACTTGCCTATGAATTCATCTTTGCAGGAATTTCCCATGTTTAATGATTGAAAACTCAATTCTAGTGCAGATGAATCATACTGAGTTTAAATGAAACCTCTTGAGTTTGGACTTTTGCAACATTAGTCAGTGCAGAATGTTACATGTTTTGATAAAAACAGAGAAAGGAAGTGAGAAATAGAATGGAAAAGCCTGTGTGATTTTTTTTTTCTCTCTTTTACTTGAAGCTTTGGCTAGTCTTTTAATATCTGCTTGAAGTGTGGTCCCTATGATAAATAACTGAAGGTGTCTGTTGCTGTTTAACAATGTCAGAGAATTCCCTTCTCCCTGAAATCAATTAATTATAAACTGGAAATTTCAGTAGTTTGTTCACTGTTTCTTAAGTTAGCATATTTCTAGGAGCTTTCTGTGAATGTAATTCCTAGCTGCACTGGTGCTTTTGTTTCTCTTCGTCTGTGGAGCCAGGGCTCTACTGTAAGGATAGAATTCTATCACTTTTTTTTTTTTTTTTTTTTTTTTTCACATTTGATGTGGTATTTTGCATACAGCTGCAGAGTAGACAGTTACCTTTGAAAAGAACATTTGGCTGGTTTAATTTGATTAGAGCAAACCACCTCAATCATTTCTGAACTAAGACCGTTTTCATTTTAACTTGGCAGTAGGAGTTGGGAATGTACTGACTGTGCTTAGATGTTTGGGGGAGGACTCGTTTGGATACACAGCTACCGCCGAAGTGAAACAACCTTAGAGGACTTTGCCCACTCTGCTCCTTCCCCTTAAAAAGGGAGGGCTGTGAAGCCATTGAATGTCACGTTTAACTTTCACTCATTATGACAAGGAATTGGACTCCTCATGAGTGTTTCTACAAAAAATTGGAAACCTTTAATGCAAAGAAATACATAATCATACATTTAAAAAAAACCCCATGATATTAAAAACAGATCCAGGACATGAAAGTCTTTCATTTACAACAAACTTAAACATCCCTAGCAACAGCATTTTGAATAGAGTTATAATAAAATCCAACATATAAATAGAAATATGGTGGGTTTCTCATAGACACATTGTATCAATGTTAAAATTGTATCCCTTTTAGTAAGTCTTAGTAAGATTCCTACATTCTGTGATTCTCCTAGCTTTGACTTTCTACCACCTTCCTCCTTGTATAAACACATTGTGATTTTTTTATGTTGCATATTAAAGTTGAAATTAGATTCTTTATATTTAAAGTATTATGTATTGTATATGATTTTTGCTTTTCAGTTGCCCTCAGTGGTAATCAAATAATTTTCCTAGAAAAACTCTTGTGGCTGTCTAGAATATCAATGTGTCTCATAATAAATGACAGCCCTTCAATAAATTATAGTCAGATGGTATTCTCCAGAAAAGACAGTTCTGATCTTTAAGTGCTCTGACTTTGCAGTAGTGGATCACCATATGTACAATGTTTTAACAGGAAGATTACAGTTGAAGGAAGATCTTCTGGTTATGCTTGTATTATGTTCTGAAAACCAATATGCACAGTTAACTGCTCATCTGTGTGATGGGGGAATTGCATCCATACCTTCCAGCTAATTCAAGAATACAGTTGTAAATTTAAGGCTTGAGTTTCCACTGGTGAAGTTAAAGTCCATAGAGCTACACTGATTCAAACAGCTCTGGTTCTTCAAATCATAAATTCCTAATGTTAAGATGAACAAAGATGCCTTAGGACAGGCAGGCTGTGGAGAGATGTCCCATCAAACATGCACATTTGAGACCTTACCGTTCAGATTTTAGATGCTGCAACTACTGAGTTCACCAAACTGGGGTATATAAATAGTTCTTTCATTAGGAGGTTTTTCACTGGTATGGTCTCAGAGTTTCTGTTGACCTGTTTCACTCCTCCTAAGTACATTCCCTTTTAGCACTGCAAATAATTCCTCTCTACCTTAGTATGTACCCTCTGAAATATTTGAAGTCTATCTCTATGTTGTCACCTAAGCAATTTGTACAATGCTGTGCTTACTCCCGAACTCCCGGTTGCATCACAGACACGGTCATTTCAGTGGTATGTACGTCTCCCTTCTTCAAGAGAAAATGCTTCTGTAGCTACAGAGACTTTCTAATTGCTGTACAGCATTGAAAGTTTATGTCTAACTTGTTATTCACTAGCACAGCACTAGTACCTTTATTATTTATTTCCAGGTTTCTTTGGGACAGTGAAAGTTAATGACCTGTATTATTTTTCTCTACTAGGAAGTAGGTAATGAGGTGAATCTCATTTTGCTAATTTTATCTAACAGCATACTTTGTTTGTATTTGTGATCTTTATGACATAGAGATTGAGCAGCATCTGCACTTCTAATTAGTGTGTTGTGTATCCTTAGATAACCTTCTAGATTGTTAATGGAGATAGGCCTACCCACTGATGTTTGTGGTTTCCTTGCAGACATCTCTAATCAATTTGTTGCCTTAATGTTCATCTTTGCTTTTTATAAAATGCTGAGGAACAAGATTTGATCAAAGCAATAATACCCATATCCAGACAGGTTTGAATCAGTGACTACAGTCTGAAAATCAGAATTAAATGTCTCATTAAACTTAAAAGATTTGGCATTCTTGGAAGGGCCCAGACAAGTTAGTACTTCTGCAGAACTGAGCACCTGTATCTCTTCATTGCATGGAATTCCATTCATCACATTGCCTTTTCATTTGTAACATCATTAAAAAAAACCAGAGTTGCCTGGCATTACTTAATTCTATGCTGCTTATTATTCATGTTGTCTCTCTTCTTAAGAAATCAAGGTTTTATTACTTTTTCATTTTATTTGGTCAGATTAAAACATCTTTTAGAGATGTCAGTTATTTCAAAAGCAAATCTTTATGCAGTAGTGAAAAAATACAAACAGGAATGAGACTGAAACAGAAGACCATGTCAGTACAACAGCAAGAATAGTTAGGAGTTGAACTGAAGAGTCAGGTAACCCAGTTGACTAAAAATGAAAGGTATTTGTGGCTATAGATAAAACGCAGATAGGTGAATTACACTGATGAGGGAGTCTCTTTAGAAGACATTTTAAGTATATTAGAATGTCCCAAATCAATAGGATATTGTGATGTCTGTAAGGAAATACATTTCAAAGACCGCTTGGTTTCCAGTAACCCAGAGTTGAGAGTGGGCAAGACCATTCTCCAGAAACAAAGCTTAAGTCATAAAAAGCAAATTTAAATCTTCTGCCATCCTCTAGATCAGTGAAAGGATATTGAGCCTATAATTCTGGGAGAAGCTGGAAAGTCAACTAAGTTTACTAAAAGAGTAATAAAGGACAATTTCAACCACTGTTCATAATAAAGTGGACAAATCAGACAAGGTTTAAAGACAAAATTTACAGACACCATCAGTGAAGCAGCTGTTCCTGGAGTGCAAGCAAGAGCGACCATTCTGCATAGCCTGAAGTAACTTGCAATAGCTTGTTTAAGAAATTCTTATAGTCAAGACACACAGTCATAGTGGCCGCAATAATTAAATCTTATTTTGGGGGGAAAGGGATGGTTCCCAAACTTGATGTAGTAACAATAGGCTTTAGAAAAGAGAGATTAAGAAACAGGAGGTAATAAAAAAATTCAACAGTCAAGAGGAAGCATATGAAAATGCTTAGATTTAACATTAGAGATTTGTAGCAGCCCATTTTGTCACTTGAGTCATACACCTTTCCCTGGTGTGTTGCTTGGTCCAGTCACTGGAAATCCGGGCTGCTGCTTTGGAGCTATAGCTTCTTCCTGGGTGCTAGGTATAACAGGACAGTTTAAATGTATTGCTTCCTCAAACTCTCCAGAGCGATGAGGGATGTCAAAGGGAGACACCAAACTTTCTTTCTCCCTCTTATGGCTCTGCTCCAGTATATCATGATGGATGCACAGAAGGTACACATAGCCATGCATAAAAAAATAAAACAGGAATGTAAGATAATTGTCAGCAGACATCTAACTTTAACCATCTGAATGTTAAAAGTGTACTCCATCCTAGGCATTTAGAGTCTCCCCATAGTGAGTGCAGAGAGAGGATGGGCTTTCTGAGAATAATTCATCCCACACACCCTCCGTATCCACGCTGGAGCAGAATGAATTGCCCTCTGGAAATGCCTGCCTCTCTCTTGTTGACTGCAGAGATAGCACAGGTCACTAATGCAGAGTGGTCACCCAACTGTAGCCTGCTACAGCCAGAGGAGATTAATGCCAGTCAGTAAGGTTCAAGTTTTAAGGTGGAAAGTGGAAAGACTAGTAGGGAGTTTGTACAGCACGTAAGAGAAGTTACGAAAGCAAATGGGAAATTATTTTGGGTGTGGGGGAACAAAAAGATGGCATTGGAATCAGAGAGCACTTCAACTATGAGAAATTAGAGGAGGTAATCGAATAAGAAAATAGCATTATAGGGCATTTTTTTTTTTTTTTTAATTAACCAAAGTCTGTAGTATATGGATTGTTGGTAGGGGTTTGTACAAGACACTTTTTTTTATCTGGCAAAAAATGATGTACTTTTCCTAATAGCGGAGTGTGGGTTTCTGTGAAATGTACTGACTTTAGACAATCTGCTTCTGGTTTGTGCTTGGCTTTAAAGTACTAAGGGGAGCAGGATGTAGCTGGAATGGGTGGGCATTGCCTGTTACCCTGTACCCAAATTTAAGCTCAAGCAGAAGCTGTTTTGGTTGAACCTGGTTAATCTTTTACAAGAGCAAGAGTAGCTGAAGATGGGTGTTGGAGATGGCCACTCATGCAGCCTACAAGTGGTTTAAGGCACCTTTCAAAGCTTTCTCAGATATAGTTTCTCTTGTGTATTTTTCTCATTTCCCTTCAGTCTGCCATACTGGTCTCATACTGGATTTGCCACTAAGTGGGCTACTTACCTCATTATTGATAAAATTCTGATGCTGCACATAGTTTCATTGCCTCAAATTCCTTCTGAGAAAATTACGTGATAGTACAATTGCAAGTAGCTGGAAAATTCCGGTGTCTAACTTATATTCCGCTCTGAATTATGCAAGATCTGACTGCTTGGAAAGCAGTGGTACTATACCTTCATCTCTTGGAATAATTTTTTTGGAACTTAAAGTTTTATTTTTCCATAATCTCAAAACATGTCAGCCCAGATTGCTTGGTAATAACCTGAAAAATTAAAATCAATCAATAATGCTAACAGATTCTGCTCCATTTTTTATGTTGAGTGTCTGTTGGAGCTAGTTCTTTTATAGCTTGATTTACAAAGCTTGAAAACAGCTTTTTTTATTATGGAACCACTAAGACAATATAATTATAGTAAAGAAAATAAGTTGCTCTATTAAGCTGTTTGGATATGCATATTACATATGGGGGTGTGTCTATATTTGGAAAAGAAAAACCATGAAAATTTCAAGGTTTGACTGCATTTATACCAGGAAATTCAGAATTATTATTTTGTAACATGGATGAGGATTATTAGACATGTAGGACTGCAATTAGTTTAAATTCTGTGCCTTAAAAATGTCTGAACAGTTTTCTTTTTTAAAGTTAAAAGAAAAAATTGAAAGGGAATGAAGGCAAGCCAGGAAAAAAAACATTCCAAAAGCTAATTGTTTTTAAAAAGTTACCTGACATTGAAAATTGGAACTTGGAACTGAAATGCCATCTCACTCCTAAGTATAATAAAAGAGTAATTTTTATTAAATGTATTCTGGAAAGAGTAAATGAAAATTATAAAGCCTGATGTGAGTGGCAAAGAGCCCAGGCAATATCCAAAAGAGTAAACATCTAATGGCTTAACCTAACTGGGGCAGAGTCTGCTGCAGCAGGCAATTGAACAGGGGATGTCAATATTTAAAAGCAGCAGAACTAATTTTTGAAACAGATGGCTTTTTTTTCCCCCTGTGTGCAGTACATATATGGCAGTACATATATTTAAAAATATATATTTTTAAAGGTTTTAGGGAATATTTAGATGATGGCATTATGTATCTCCTTTTAATATTGACTCTTTTTTAAATTTTTCAAATCTTGTAAAATTTAAGGTCACTTTGATCTTACTTCTTTCAAGCCTGAAATTGCTATCTTTAAATTGCATTATTCACCCAGTTCCAGAACTCATTCATCTCAGACCACATCCTTTATACAAAAATATTGCAATATCATCTTGTCAGCTTTTAAACGGAGGCTCTTCTTAAAAAGACTCTTGAGTTCTGAAATAATTTAACTAAAATTTTCTGAATGGACATGATTATCTTGGCATTTCTAATATATTGATCACTGCCATTTTCACAAGCCTGAAAAAGTGTTCTTGTGCTTTGGAAAACCTAAATCCATGTCACTTGTCTGCCTTCTGGAGTGAAATTACGCGGGTGGTACTGTGCTTAGATCAATGGTCATATACCATAGGGGCTTGCGTACAGAGGCATTCATGGAAATGAAGACTACTGTGTCTTCCTGGATTTAGCAAAAAAAAAAAAACAAACCTCTACTGTGTATGTTTCTTTCAAATGGACTTGAGACAGTTATTTCACAGTCAAATATTTTCATAATCCAGGCACAGATTCTCATTTCAGAACATATAGATGCCAGTTGTGGTGTTTGAAAACCAAGACATACCTGCATGAAAAGTAGGTAAGGGAAATCACCAGAAAGTTTGACTTTTTTCTTCACAGAAAGTCACTTCAATTCTGTGATAACTCGGGAAGCTGCTGAATGGACCTTTATAAAACATATGAACTAAGTCACTTCTAAGTGGAGACAGCTGGGGTCTATTTAATATCCTGTGTAAAATGGTAGAGGTCAGCTTCCTGGAATAACTTAGGAGTTTTATTTCACGAATATCCTCCTGCTGCAGGGACCTGGGGTAACGGTGAGGCTCTCGAACTAAAATGCGGCGTAAGCAAAAGCTCCAGGGCCGTAGCTCTCGTTCTACCTCTGCATTTCTTGTGGGGTGGTAGGAAGCATCTTGTGGCCTGTGATACCTGTGCATCCTCATAAATGTCTGTTTTGTGGGTGCTTATTAATGCAGGCAACTAATATCATTTTTTTCTTCCAATCCTATTTTCTTATGATTTAGGCATTGGGATACTAATTGAAAATCATCAAGAAGTGACACTTCGGACAATAAGTGATTCTCAAATGTACTGACGACCCTACATACCTGGGTTATTTTTTAATTTGGGACCTTGGTTCCTAAATCACTTAACGTATCTTGGCAATTTTATGATGTCTAATTTTGCCCTTGCAATTAATGCCACCATATCTTTACTATCTAAGATCATATGTTCCCTGTATCTATTCAATTTAACTACTCTTGACTCCTGCTATTCCATTTTATATTGGCCATGTGGGTGAAAAAAATTCTATTTGTCTTTGTAGGCCTGTGCCACTGTTAAGTGTTTGCACAAATGCAGAAGTTACACGATATAGCAATTGATATAATTGGTAGTCCAGTGACACTGTAGTCCAGTGATACCTTAATTAAAAGCCTGTGGTGCAATAAGCATGAAAATTCATACAAAAATTGTACATAAATAATGATGTCCAGTATGATTACATATATTTCACAGTGTGGAAATTTGGCTTTTCCTTGACTACATATTTGAACAGAAGATAAATGGAAGCTCTAAAGAAGAAGTGAGAAAGATAATTGTTTCTGTTAGATGGACAAAAGATGGAAACTGAAAACAAAAATAATAGTAGCGTGTCACTGGAATAGGCAAGCTGATCACAGCCAGAAAAGGCTTTTGTAGACGGTGCTGATTCTGTGGGCCCTGTATGGTGTGTAGTGTTGCCTGTTCAGTCAACTGTACAAAGGCTCAAGACCATCAGCTGTGGTATAAGTGTCTGTGCTGTTTCTCCAAACAGAGGTAAATAGGATTATTGCAGCGTTTGGGGGTGCATTAGAGAAAATAATGAGGAGCAACTCCTTCAGCCCTCGATGGCTCTTGACTTGTTCTTGAAATAAAAATAATTACATTAATAAAACAGTTCATATGTGGCTTAGAAAGGGTTAGAACAATTTCTGTCTCACCCAGTATTTTTCTGAAGTGAGGAAGAGCAGATAGCTTAGGGAATGGTGTAAGAGCCCGACGACCTGAAGTGATAATTCCTGGCAAATTAAGGCTCGACAGTTTTGACACCGACTTGCTCTGTGATCTTAAGCAATCTGCGTCCACTTCTTTGTAAGTCCATGCAGCATTTGCAAGCAGATGTGAGCCAGCCCTGCCTCATTCCCAGGCAGATGCCTACTCGCTCTGCCGGTGCTTTGAGCCAGCTGGAAGCCGCGTAGCCATGTTAGTGCTGCGGAGCCTCAGCCATTACGCTCTGCTGTCCTCAGATCTTCCTCGGCTCACCCTGAGCTGACACTGGCTGCCTGGACGTTGCAGAGCACGCTCTCCTTTGCTCACAGAGCTTGGGTAGATGTATTATAGTTTGCTCATTTTTTTCAGAAATGTGAAAGATGTTGTTGCAAAACAACCACAATACGGTTTTGTTGTGTATATACATCTGACATGCAGTATCATTTACCAAATGCTGAATTCATTTCAAAACTATCCATGCATTAAAATGTAAACCCTCATCTCATGCTTCTAGAAGACGCCCCAAAAGAAATAGTTGCCTTTGCCCCGAAGTAATAAAACAGTCGAATAAAATTTATTGCCAGCTCAAAATGCTACTAACACCTCATTTTCATTGCCAAACTCTGCAAATAATCTTTAATTTGTTTTCTTTTACATATGTGTGCAAGAGCTTAAAGGAAATACTTAAAGAGCTGTACAGCCTGTAGAATACTTCACTCCATGTGCATTAATCTTCAAACGGCTGGCTCACAGTGCCGTGTAAACTGGCTGGAAAAGGAGGAAATGTGTATTAGACTCCTACCTGAAGAACTGGAGGATGAAAGCACCTGAGAATCTTACAGAAATAGACACTTGTAGTTTTCTTTACATGTGCTATGAATTAATTTAAAATAAAAAAAAGAAAGCTTAGTAGAAGAAATTACATAACAGCCAAGGAGTTTGTATGGCCATGTGTGAATGACTGTGAATGGGAAAAAGAGCAGCCGTGAAGTCCATATTTATAAAAACTTGTAAGATGTAATGTCTTAAATTCTGATGGAACGTATAAGGAATTTGCATGCTAATGGAAACGAGGATCCCTTTTTATGTATCAAGTGTTTAAGAGTAATTGCCCCCTGGCTAAATTTATTAAGCCAGAAAAATCTTGTAAATTTCTATTGAAGATTTATTAGTCCCATTTGTTTCTGTTCTGTACAACATGAATATTAAACTCAATCCTGCAAGTTTGTCACAGGTGAAACTCCCTTTCAAATTAAAGGAAATTCTGGACCTGAGCCAAAGCCAGTTAAATGCATGTACTGACTTCATGAGGCTTAGGTAAAGGCTCTTGTGTGCAGAGCTTTTTAGGCTTGTTCCTGGTCTGTGGGGCTTGACTGAATAGGGCAGAGGCATTTTCAGTGTCTTTTTTTTTTTTTTCTTTTGACTTCTCCCTCATTTTAAGTTCCTCATGAGAAGAAATATTTTTAAATATCTTCAAAAATCAATTGAACATAATCTGGAATCCCACCAAGTAAAATTGCTCAGTTATAGTCTTCCCAGGAAAGAGTCATGTCTCCTAAATTCAGTTAAATTCAAGCATCTTGTCTAAATTAGTCATCTAGGCATCTTCCATAGCAAGCAGGGACAGACAGTACCCACCCCCTCCCTGAGTGATTCAACCAACCTACTTTTTTCCTTTGAATATACAGAGGCCTACATGATCCGTCCAGACTAACCACCAAACCCTTGAGCAGCTCCATTACATGAGTTATATCTCTTCCACAGTAGCTGAGAGGAGGACTCAGCACTCCACGAGCTCTCCTAGGCTGTTGTGTAGATGGATGGCATTTGAACTGTCTGACGATGGGTAGCCAAAGACAGCTACGTTCAGCGGAGTTGTTTGTTAGTTTTCTTGCAAGCCTTAAATCTGCCTTCTGTATGTGCTGAATTTAAGTGTTACCTTAACTTTGTATTCCCTTAGTTTTGATGCTTTGGTTTTAGAATAAATATCCCCTCACTGTTTTCTTTCACTTATGAAGTTATATTTTACTCTCTGTCACTCAGTTTTTCTTTTAGAAAGCAACTTACGTATAAAGAGGAGTGCAATGTTTAGGTGCGTAAATCTGGCTGCCTCCCAAAACCTGGCCCAATCCCGTTTGTTTTTCTTTACCCATGTGAGCAATTGCCTTTGTCTTTCAGTTTTTGGAAATCACCTGAGTGCTATTTACTTCTGGGTAGATGGGATGTGATTCATAGCACATTTAGTGGTGGCAACAGGACACGGTACAGTGCCGCTGGGAGGTCGGTTGAGTTCACTCTGCTCCCTTCCAGGTTTTGCTGAAGTGAATGGAGGAATTCCCTTTGTCTGAAGTTAATGGTGCCCCTGGCATCATGGCACATGGGCTTCTTGGGAATACCTCTGGCATCAAAGCCTGATCAAAGTCATTCCCCATATGAAGTGTAGCCAAAAAGCACTGTGAACTGCGTCTCAATTTTTATGTCTTTTAACTTCATGCAGGACAAGCATGTGTGGAAATCAACACACAAAATGTAAGACACCTTTTGGATTTTCACTTGGTTTATTGCTGAATGCGGCAACGGTGTTCGCCGCCTAACCACCATGCTTGCGTTGGAAGTGGGTGGATATATCTGGTCCGTTTTCAGGAAATTTTGAGCAGTTCTAGTGAATCCATAAACAGATTGTTTTAACAGATTTAGACATTTTTTAAAAGTTGTTTTCATGGGGTTTAAATATCTGGTGTTAAATTGCTGTTTCTATTTGTATGATAACAAGAACTGTTCCTATCAGTTGCTGTTTTCTAGTCCCCTAGGTGAAGACTGGGAAAGCAACGGTTCACAGTTTTGTTCATTTCAGAATTTAAGGAAAAACAAATATTACGATGAACTCCTCGGAACAAATCATGAACATCGTTTTCAGAGATGTATGGCCATATTCAAGAATTAACTTGAGTCCTAAAGGTAATTAAAAAGTTAGGAAGGAGGGAGAGTGGTACAGATAAGGACAGTGAGGTGCAAAAGGGGAGCTTACATGCAGGGCCCCAAGTTATAGAGTTCTCACTGCATGGGTAAGAGAAGCCAGACCAGGAACCACAAACACCAACCATCATACTAGATACAGGTTTAAACGGCATACAGGGATTTACATTGCTCTTTCCGGGTAATGACTGGCTGAGAATAAGGAAGAGAAAAATGACCTTTTTTGGCCTTTTGTCTTTCATTCCATGTGCACAACAAATTCTCTCTTCTTTTTTTTTTTTTTTTTTTCTTCTCTGGTTTCATTTCTGAAAGATACCAGGCATATAAGGGAGATGAAGCTTTAGATGATGTATACTTCCTTAGAAGTCACTTAGGTTATTTTCATGCTGAAAGTTAAGTGCAGCGTAAGTTCTTTGGTCATTCAGGGCTAGTGGATTGTGCAAGATCAAGATCTATGACAGGTTTTTTTTGCACACTACTACCCTAACTAACTCCAAAATTGCAGGTATTTTACTGACAGATCTAAAAACATTTCATAAAATACTGCTCAAAGCTTGTGTTATGTCAACTGACCGTGCTGTATAGCAATAAACAAACAGACTCTGTAAGAAGTTTGCACCTGATCTCCCCGTGGTGCTTGTTTCGTTCTCTTACCAAGGATTTTCTTTGCTGTAATATCATCTAGAGAGCCAAGAACGTTGTATTTAAGAAATGATACATAATAATAAACCCAAATATAAACAAATGGGCATGACAGTGAGCGATGCAATGTTTTACTGTGTTTTACTCCTATGTATACTAATTGCTTTCTGTTTAATACATGGATATACAGCATGTTACATTAAGAAGGCTACAGATTTCCATCATAATTCGTTGAATACATTAGAACAACATGATTCAAAGGATTAAAAAGAATGAATCTGGTTTTCAAATTAACAGCTGTCTTTACTAACATATACGCTATTTATTTACTTTGTGCATATCAGTATTGTCAACTTTAGCCAATTTAGCCTTTTTTTTCTTAAGGCTTTTTTTTCTTCTGTTTTCCTGCTCTTTTGCTTTTGTAGTGGAGTTCACAGTGGTGTTGAACTGTGGAAGTTTTCCCTTTCTAAAAGTCAGCTCCTGATACTTCTTTGAGAAACACAGTGTTGGTGTGTCTCAAGTCACTACAACAATACTTTTTCTGAGAGTCTTAGTCAAAGCTGTTATTAATGCCAGTAAAAGAACCACAGCAAGATATTTTGCATCTAGTGCTCTCTTTCCCCTCCTCATCACCATCACCCTACCAGCTTTGGGCTCCTTTCAGCTGCTGCCAGTACTGGCCCTTCTTCCTAGGGAGTGGTAGCAACATCATCAGGGCTCAGGTGTATTTGCACCATTTAGCAAGCCTCCTTACCTTACTTGTTCAATGGCTCTGGCAACTGGATTTGCCCTTCAGAAGTACTATCAGTCAAGCTGTGGTTCCCTGTATTCCTGAGGGCTTAGCGTACACTGGAAGGTTAATTCAGACTCAAACAGAACCTGAGTTTTGCGTACAGCCACCATCCCCCCGTAGAATTGTGGTGTAGAGTAACCTGGAGGTCATTCAGGAGCAGCAGTCCCTGAATTGAGGGTAAGCATCAAAACATTAGACCTCTTCTGTCATCTTCTACAGTACCTGCTTGTTTTTTAGGTTTCCCCATACCTCTCTAAAAAGTAAGAGCTTGCAATCAAATTTGCATTGGAATTACTTACCACTTAAAAAATGCTGAATTAAACACCTCAGGAACTGCTGTGACATTGCAAGGATTTAAAAAACTATATGAGATGGTGAAGAGTATCAAACAGGATATTTGGTTTTTTGCTGTGAATACTTTGTTATTTTTTATATATTGGCATCACCATTAAGTCTCAAGTGTAGATAGATTAGATTATTAAGCTACTAAAGAATGCATGATAGTTTATACTGTTGTAAAGTCTTCCTAAGATGATTTGTTGGTTTTATTTAAATCTAGGAAAGAGATGATCAACTCAGGTTTAGATCCTGTAGCTTTGGCACAAGCATGATTTCAAAATGTAAACTGAAAGGTGGTGTCTGTAACAATCAGTTTGACTATGAGCTACACATGAATAAAGACTGGATTTGGTTGTATCCATCTTGCACCAGGTATAGCTGGGAGTCCAGAATAACTTCTGTGCTCCTTTCATTTGAATTAAACAAAATCAATATTCAAACTAAGTTTTATTTACATGTTGAGAAACTTAAGGAATGTAAAAAGGAATGCAGCTGTCCCTGAGGAAGGTATTCTACAGAAAATCGAAAACACTTAATAAAAGATGCACATGCACTGCCAATGAATGGGAGCGTCTTTAATTTGTACACTGAACTGGAAGCTTATGGAAGCTTATTGTAAGCTCTGAGTACTGTTTAACGGCAGTGTACATGACTGTGAAAGACAGTGTACATTTGCTTGCTCCAGGATCACATGAGAGCACTATGAATAGGTCAGACAGCTATTGCTGATCCTAAACAATCTGTCAGCAACTATCTTCATAACAGGCCACATTATTTTTCTGATTTGGGGGTGACTTGGCCTGTCCCTCACAGAGAGAATCTGACAGTCTGCTTGGTATGGCAGCGCACAGGAGTAAGTGTAGGCACCAGCAGGCTGGTATTTTCCCTCAGTAATGGCAATTGCTCAGTGTGTGGCCAGTTTGGATTTAAAATCAATTGCAATGAGATGAAGCTGTTAATGGACTGGTGAGGAGTTAAGTATTTAAAAAACTGGTGAACTGTAGGACGAGTCCTGAAAGTGAAGTTCTGCAAGGCAGGATATTGTTTAAATTACTGAGCCTTACCAGATCCATTTCTGGTCCTTGCCTATTAAAAATAATCTCCCTTCACAAAGAAGGTGAACAAGAAATGGCAGTGTGAGAGCTAGAAAAGACAGCATGCTGCTATAAACGAAGAGAGGTGCAGAGAATATCGTCAGGCATATTTTTCCTTGAAGTAAAACTTTTTTAACAAACGCATCTTTTAGTGACTTGGGTGGCACAGCGAGTAAATGTACTTGGCCTTTTCATCTTTTGGGCACAGATCTTGGCTTCTGTTGAAAATGAAAATTAGTTTTGGTGGTTTCATCAGAGCAGACATTTGTCTGCATCACAAACCCATTCAGTCTGGCACCAGGGCTCGTCGTTGCTCGAGTTGGGGCCCAGCACAGGAGAGCAGGGGTGTTGCAGGTCAGGGCTGCAGTCGGTACTGAGTGTTGAAAGCTTGCCCAGTCAGCCCACACTATCGGACTTTAGCCAGTGCTATTTACTTCGCTTTCAAGAGCATCTATTTCTCTCTGTCACTTTCTCTGTCTCTCTTTCTCACACACACTTAAAGAACAAAAACCTCTTTTATACAGCTAAGCATTTAAAATAATTTTTCCAAGTCAGAAAGGGAGAGAGACTGGAAAAAATTAAAGCACAAAGCTCAGCTTGCGATGAACGATTGCCTTATCCTAATATCCCCTTCCTTCTCTTAAACCTCACTGGTGAGTGGGCTATAAGCAAGAATATTGGCTGGGCTCTGCTGGAGTAGGTCTCCAGGATAGGACTTTCTGCTGCCTTGCTTTCATCACGCAATTGCTTCTTCGTGGTAGCTCTTTCTGCTCTGTGCATAGCAGATAATGAATGAGTGGCTGCAGAGTTGAAAACATCTACCTGCATAACATCTGCATGTCCTAGATAATTTATTTTATCTGATGTTATGTTCTGCCCTTTTCTGCTATTTGCCTGAAAGAGGTTTCTTCTGAAGACAAGAAGAGATCCTGCTACTCTTTCCTGGAAGGGTAGCAAAGCAGGAAAATGTTCACAAACTCTAAGAACCCAGTAGGAATGTAGAGAATAAGGATTTGAGATGTAAAGTTGTCATGAGCAGTGTAGAGACACCCAAGCTTATTTTAATTGATCGAGTTTGACTCTAGGCATCCGACTGCTGCTGGATGGAGCTCATGGTGGTTAGTTTACCGTGCTGCAGGCAGTGCTGTGCTGTCACGCTGTACATTTTCAGTACAGAGGTGGGTCAGCTGAGCACGGTCTAAGTGTCTGCATTATGTTGCAGTCTGCTGTGGAGGCATACCTTAAGTATTGATGCACATGGCTGCAGCTGCGGCTGTCATGACAAGCACTTTGGGAAGCTCCTGAAGACCCCATACGCTTTTGAAAATTGAACTTGGGTCTTGCATTACTACGTGGTGTTACAAATGTTATCCCAGAAAAAATGCACTTAAAATACGAGATACTTTGAATTTGGTGGCCTGTTCATCTGCATGTGCTCTTTCTTCATCTAAAAGTACTTCACTAAAGCTGCTTTGAGCAAGGAAAATCTACGTCTGAAATGCATAGCTTTCAGAGGCATGGAGGAGTAGGTGATTGCTGATTAAGATGAGACAAAGCAGCATGTCCTGAACAAATGGAAAGAGCTCTGTCATACATTTCAGAGTGTGAAGCTCTATTTCCTGTTTTGCTACGTGGGACATGGTTCTCCTAACGCACATGTTCCACCCCACTTGCCCAGCTGTTGTCTTCTTCATCTGAAATACGACCCCATTGTTACAATACTTTGGGTACATGTGATTCCAAGTAGAGGCTGGATTCTGTTAGCAGAGTCTTTTTCCTCTTCAAAAGCAAGTAAGGAGAAGGTAGCTAATATTAAAAGTATGGGGAGAACTGTTTTTTTCAAGGAGGACATAGTTTAAGAAGTTGGGGTGAATGAAGGGCTTGCTGCTGAGTGGTTTCCAGGGAACAGAATAGTCAAAGGCTGCTGAAAATTGGATTCAAAGGAAGCCTGACTCTCATTCTCTCCTATTAGGTGTGAGAGGCTGAAATTTTCTGTGCCCTTGAAAATTATGGACTCACAGAATTAACCTGAGCCAAAGGCAGTGAAAGCAGAAGCTATTAAGACTCCCCTCCATATATTTGTCAATAAACCTCAATCATGACCTGTAATAGCCTTGGTATCCCAATCCTGTGGTGTTTGTGTAAACACTGTCAATCATACATAAATTCTGTGCTGGTTTTTTGTCATGTGGATATATACCTTTCGGAGTTAGGTTGAGACCACCAAACTCTTTCCATCTGAGTCTTTGTCCAGGCTTACAAAACCTTAAAACTGTAGCATCTTACTATGCCACTACTTGCCACACCACAGTCTTCTTAAACATTTCTCCTACTCATAAATCAATAGCTCCAGTTCTCTTTCTGTCATGCATAAGCTAGAAAGTAACTCTTCCTAGGAAGACACTGTTCCCAAGAAAATTAAAGTAAATTCATGTTATTGAAAAACATTAGAGGGCAAGAACTGTGTTTTTGTTCAGTGCTGTGAGTGACCAGCAAAGTAAAGGGATATGTGTTCATGTTGGATTAGTCCTACTGCAATAAAAATAACAATAAGCCTTTGGATGCATTGGCAGCAAGTATCTAATTCTTCGGTCTTCCCGTTGACTATGATCTGGCTAATTTTCCAGATGTACTTACTCATCTGTTTGACAATAGCCAAGACAACTGATGTCCTACAGTTTTTCAGGTCTTACAGTCGGATCTGTTGTTTGGTATTTCTTGCAGGTGGCTTGGGCTGATGGGTTTGATCTCCACCACTATTATCTCAGTTTGCTTGGGAAAAAAATATTTATTCTGCTTGAAAGTGGGTAACTTTATAGCATTTTTCAGAGCATCTCAAAAGCAAGTCCAGTAACATTTAAGGACTTTCTAGAAGCAGTTACAAAATTAGTACCAGTCAGTAGATGCAATAGTTTTCAAAGGAATTGGCATAACTGTGTGTTTTCTTATAGAAGCATTAAACATTCAAACTGTATATTGTTAAATGAAGATGAATTGAAGTTGCATTTGTCAGATTACATGTTGTAAGAAGCTATGGAGACTTCAAGACGCATCATCTAGTTTTCTGTGTTCAAAAAAAAGAAAGTATTTTTGTAGGAAGGCAGGTATTCTGCTAGGGTATAGTAAGATGCACTAGGCACTAGACACATAAAATAAAACAGAGACATAGATTTGTAGCTGATAAGGTTTTTTTACTTTAGTACAATTAACATGAAAAAAATGTCTGCATTAGAACACAGGTACTCCCTAACTGTCTATTGAACAATGCTCCAGTTCAGATCAACACGTCAGGCAGTGTATGACTCTCAGCCAAACATCTTGTTAAATACTTGCAGGATTTCCCATAGCGGATCTTACTTTAATCAAATAATTCAAACGTTTCTTTTGTAAGTACAATAGAAGGGCAGGGCTTGTGTTTACAAAGTATTCAGTATGGAAATCCTGTATTAATTGAGGTACATTTACTTCACTTAGGACAGTGTCCACACAGTAACTCTTTAAATGAAAGGCGTTTTGCTGTTGCCTATTCTAGAGAGGCAATCACATGCAAAACTAACCCATCACGTACAGAAAATCATGAGGAAATGGCTTGAGAGATGTGCACTGTAGCCAGCAGAGATGTTCCTAGCTAAAGAAGACAGCTTTATGGATGATTTTGTCACAGTGGATGTAAAAAAATACAATTTATAACAAGTAGTTTTATCCCGATAGAAACTACTAAATAAAGAGGCTGTGTTTTTCTTAATCTATTTCCAGAACGATTAGCATGGGCAATGCCGTATGTTGTCTTTTTGTAATATCATGGCTTCATATAAGCTGTGCTTTAAATTATTATCTTTCTAAAGCAGCAGCTGTATTTTCTGTGAGTAAACACAATGTGCTTTCACCCAGCCCAGTGCAGGATCTGGAGATTTTATTATTAACAGTAAAGCATTTAGAGTTACACATAAAGAGTGCATAAAAAGGAAAGATAATATTATTACTCAGTGATAATATTATTACTCAGTAATAGGTGACTAGAATTGCGCTCCTCTCAGTTCCTTATTTTGCTGTGCCAGAAAATGCCAGGATCAAAATAAGCCACATACAGAAGAATTAAACAGAGAATCTGCATTTCCCTCCACACTGAGTTGGAAATTACGTGTTGCTTCTCTACTCTATACAGTGAAATCTTTTTTCCTTTTTTTTCTTGAATTATAATTCTGCTATAGTTGAAAAGATAATTTTGCCAGTGTATTAGATACCTGGCAAAAAAGGTGTTTTAGAACATTTTTAGGTAAATGTAGGTCAACACAAAGGAATCATACAGTTGGAAATATTTTCCAGTGTTTATGTTCAGATGTTCAGACCTGTCTGGCTCCTCTCTATTTGCATGTGTTGGGGTTATAGGCAGTCCGGCTACATTCCACATTGATTTATATAAATATATTGCAGATTATTAACCTCCAGCCAAATACCAGCAAATTTCACTTTTCAGGAAGGTTTGTGACTTTTCACAAAATTGGTTCACTGTGTACAGGACATCTAACTTCTGTGTACACCCCATTAAGGGAATCATAAAGAGAACAGCATTTGTCTTTATGAGAAATGTGTCGAGACATTTGCTGTTAACAGTCACTATGTTACCATAATAATTTAATTCATATTTGTTCATATGATGATTACAGATTAAGTACAAATTAGTCTTCTAGTAGAGGTAGGGTGACAGTCTCTCCACATTCTGTAATTCCGGTTCCCAAATTATTACTCACTGAAAATCTTCTTTAAGCTAAAAGGAATGTGCATGCATCCATTTTCAAAACACGGTGGCTAATAAACAACTTTTAAGTGTCTGACCAAAGATTATTTAGGAAATGCTGTTAAAGTGGGACCACAGCCTTAATATGTTAAATCTGTATCATCTCAAGTGAAACATACTGGTCTCTTAAACCTGGCTTACAGTCTTCACAGACAGTTGTGCCAATTCTTATCTTCCCTTCTCTTGTGAAATATTTTGAGATTTAAGGTAAGAAGTAAGAGCTCAGTACAAAGTGTTCTAGTGTGTTTGTCAGATGTCCTCTTCAAAAAGCAGTGACCCCCAAGGCTTTGTGTGTGATCTGTTGTCTACAGATCCTGCATGTTAAGCCTTTAGTCCTAGGACAAAGAACAAAAATACTACTTTATAATGTTATCAGAAATCCTGCACTTTGCACAAAGTAAGGAAGCAGTTATTCTAAGTAAGAGGATGAAAGATACACATAATAAAACAATGTGACTGCTATGATGACCAAAATAAGCAGTAGTATCAACACTATGGTTTGTTATCTATGATAGGTTCCTCAGTTTAACTGTATAGACTTTTTTCTCAGTAACTGTATTCATACATTTTTCAAATCTACTGTCACCTAATAAAAGTAGCGATTGATTTTCTGACTCGCTTCAGAGAGAAAGGCAATCTGATCCGTACAATTTAAAACTAAATGAATAAACACATTGGTAAAGTATGTGAGGGGGCAGCAAGTGTCCTTCCATCTGTAAGATGGTTTCCTATTGTGATTTTGTACAAGCAGGACTTGAGGAAGGATAGTGAAAGTCACTGGTATGAGTGTAGGTGTGAAGCATAGAAGGATGGGCAGACATTAGTGAAAAAGATAAAACAGTGATTAAAGCTGGTATGGTAGATGAAGTGGAGAAGATGAGAGAAATCTTAATTAAAAAGAGAAAACAATAGAAAATACAGTCATCAGGTAGGAATGTGACATTATGAAGAGCTTTGCAAATTAGTTTGAATTTGATGTTGTGCAACAAGGTGAAATGATAAAGAAATTTCAGTAAAAGAATGTCAGAAAGTGGTGAGAGAAGAAAGCTTTCTTAGTAGTGGCATCTTGTGCACAAAGCTTTCTTCCAGACTGTATCCTGACTCTGAAGGTATTCCTTGAGTCTAGGAACTTGCAAGAGTATGGGAGTTATGTGGGAAGAAACTGAAGGTGCATGCAAGCACCCTGTATATTTTTTCTCAAAAATGTTTCTCACAATTTTTTTTTTATATAACTGTAAGTACTGCAACATAGAATGTAGATAAATATCAAGTAATTTTCTGTACTAACTCTAGTTAGTCCAAAAAAATAATTTCTTTTAATGTAATTATTTTACTTTGAACAGCTGGTGAATTCTCAATACTTAATCCTATTTCAGAATCCGCACATGAAAGAGAAATATGATATTATTGATGTATCAGTAGCTATCTGATGAATCAAGACCTCAAAGATTGCTCTACCTTTTGGAAAGCTCTTTTTTCCATTCTATACACTGTAAGAAATTTAAATAGACATGTATGAGCTGCAAGGTATGTATGTCTGTACTGGTTCCTGTATACATTACCTCCTCTTTTCTTTTCCTCCTCTCAGATTGTTCGATGTGTGCACCGTGTCACGAACAGACAGAGAGACCAAGTTAACACTGGTGTTTGAACACGTGGATCAAGATTTGACTACTTACTTGGATAAAGTTCCAGAGCCTGGAGTGCCTACTGAAACTATAAAGGTATTTAAGAAGAAAGATTTTGGATATTATTTCAGAAAATAAGGGATAGGAAGGGCAAAGAGATAAATCAGAAAGACAAATTGCGTTTTGATTCCATAGGATTTTGTTATATCAAAATTGAGTAATGCCCAACTTGGGACATGAATTGCAGCACAAAGATCTGTATTCACTAACAGATGTAATCTCTTTGTGGAAGTGTTGCACTTGGTTTTGGTTTTTTTTTTCTCTTTTAGATTTATAAATCCCCTGAATCTGTACTGTTTCACCAAATGTAGCGTTCCAAATCATTAATAATGACCGTTTCTTGCAGCTGTAGGCAGATGATTCCATTTTTGTTTAGTCCAAGACTACTTTAACCTTCCCTAGAAGGTGTCTGGTAGAGTGCTGGATATTGTTAGAATGGATAAAATAAATCCTGTGCTCCTATTCCCTTCCCTTTGCCTTTTGTTTCCCCAAGATATTCCTTTCACTTCTTGTCCCTCTTGCCAGAAATGTTTATATATGTTCCAAGAGCAGGAAATGTTCACTGTGGACCTGTGGTGAACTCTGCAGAGGATGGGCTCAAGGAAGGGGGTAGCCATGACCAGTTGTTATAGAAGCTGGGAAGGTTCTCAGTAACTGGAAGGATGATCATGAAGTTTTCCCATCATGTGATCTCATATTCTGCATCTGTAAGGGAGGACCTCTTCCCAGGATAGGATGTGCTTGCATTATTGATACTAACATATGTATACCAACTCCTCTCCTGGGAATTTCATAGTGAAGTGCTACATTGAGGATCATAGCTTGGAATGTTTGACAAAATGTTTACGCCTGGGAAGAGAAGCAGAGGGATTGATGTTCCTACATTTTGACTGTGTCTGTTTAACGTTTCTTTTGATTTTTCTTTTTTCATGAGGAGAAATAATTTATGCTTTCAGAGATGGATTATCTTGCATTTGTATCACTACTTTCTGGAAGTATGTTGTGTCATTTTAGTCTGGCAAAAGTCCTGAGGGAGGAAAAGAAAACATTAAAACGATCTGAAATTTAGTTGGTTTAATATTTTTTTTGTTAACAGCTTCAAACTTAGGAGTTGTTTGATCTTTCAGTATAAAATTAGACATAGAAGTGATAAAGATCTTTTCACTTGTATCAAAGTCACAAATGCATAACATCAGTCAGTTCCAGCAACCATGTTTTTTAAGCAACCTTAATGGATAAAATAAAATTTTTAAAAAATGGATACAGCTTTGATTCAGTACCAACAGAAGACTGGAATGTACCTCTTGCATTTGAAAGACTCTTTTATGATAACGTTTTTAGGGTTCTACTTCCTTCTAGGGCTTTGAAGCTACCTAAGGAAACTGTATTTCAATGTAAATGGCATTGTGAAAATAACGTACAAGGTGACTGACATTATCTAAGTAAATATATTGAAATAGATGGGAAGTGAATGACCAAGCCTCTGAAATCTCTCTTTGAAATATGTTTCAAGCTATGTTTCATTTAAAGCAAATAGAAGAGGTGAGCATTGGACTAACACATACATGATTTTCTAAAAGCCTGTTCTAAATTTGCACTAGCAGACCATAATACATATGTGTGAACATATAGTTCATGGGGATTATATACTGGTGAAGGAAATTGTTGGGTTTACTTTTGAAAAACACTGTTCTGCATACATGCTTTACTAGTCCAATCCAGTTGATATATCTGATAATTTGGCACAATAAAAGAGAAAAATTTAGCCACACAGAAACAAGGAGGAGCAATTCTGGTCTTTTATGTACAGTGCAAGTTCCACTGCAGCCAGTGAAATTAGTGAGTGTAGAATTCAGCTTGTGGTACATTCAGCTCTTTTTAAATGGGTAAGGAAAAATGTAAAATTGCTGTTTACTTGGTTGTTGTTGATTTCAACATTTGCACAGTAGCCGATGTGTTATTTCTTGATGCTGTTTGGCATGGGAGAAAAGAGAGATTCACTTAACTTGCACCCTGTTGCTTCACTATTTATGTGAAAACACCCAGTTTATGGAGGTACTTTGGCTGATAGTCAGGGCTGATCACATGAGGAAGGGTCTCAAGACTTATTCCTAATATGTTTCATTACCTTTCTAATGATACAGTCTTTATGGATATTCCTGGTAGAAACTGAAGCAAAGCACCCTCCTGGCTCTATGGAAATACTGCCATTTTGCAGCAACTGAGCATTTAACCCAGAGCACATACATCGTCAAATGACTAATCTGACTTTTTATAGTTGGCTTTTGAGGTTAATATGGATTTGTACTTCATTTATTTTCCAGAATTGCAGACAGTTTGTGTGGAGTATTTCCCCTCACCACTAGCACAGTACAAAACAACTGCCAGTATTGTAAGACCATCTGTTAAAGTTCTGCATGTGTCAGCAACACAGAGGTGCCAAATGAGCCGAGTAAGCTCTGGATAACTTGAAGTTGAAGGATCTAATATACCTCTTTGGCACCATGGTGTAAAATCAACAGTTGTTAGTGGAACTTGAATGACATAAAATTACTATGAGAGAAGTACCAGCCCCAAAAGATCTTTTCTGTGTGAATTAAATACCATCATTACATACCATTTTGGGGTGGGAGACTCACTTTTTGCTAGTTTGGGGCATGCTGGGTTTTTTAGTTACCAACTGGCAAGGAGTATCAGTGACACTGGTACCATTTTAAGAATTTCCTTTATGTTTAGCAGATAGTAAAAGCAGATGTCTTTCTAAAGTCTAAAGCCCTGCAGCAGGAGTCACCCCAAAGGGTATTTTAGGAACATACCCACAGGTGCCCATAAAATGATAGAATAGAGGCAGTTTCCCTTTGAGGCATTGCCTGGTAGTGGGAATACTTACCCAGGACGTAGGGCAGACATGCTCACTTCCCCTCCCTGTCACCAGGAGCATGAATGCTGTAGTCTATTTCTGTGGCTGTAGCTCTGGCTACTGAGTTCTAGGTTATTCTGGACAGAGGTATTTTAAATCTTTTCTGTTGGAGCACTTCCATTATTTTTTAATGGAGTATACTTTGGGCTAGAAGGATGGAGAACATCACTCCAAATACTCATGGACATGGCATTCACCTTTGAAAGGGAACTATGTTCAAGCCCTTAATCAAATTAATATGTCTTTGTAACTAATGGATTATAGTCCTGCTCACCCTTGCTGGCTTCCTCTGTCAGACCTGATTAATATTACAGGATGAAGCAGAATCAGCAATGACAACATCTTCCTTTTTTCCTCTCTACCCATCGTCTCCTCCCTTCTTTTCTTCCTGGGATACTCTTTAGCTTTAGGGCAGTTTATGTGGAAATGGAAGGTATGAGTTCAGTTTCCTTAGGACACAGCTGTTAGTCATGCACAGGTCTTTGGTAACGTTAATGGCGTTACCAGTTGAGCCTCTGAGAGACGTGGCTTATTAGGAACTTTTGTTAGTTGACATAAGAGTAGTGGAAATGGGAATGACACGCCTCTGCCACAGAAAGATTTAAAAAAAAAAAATAGTTAACAGGCTACTAAAGCATTTAGATGTGTTAGTCTTTGGCACTGAAGCATGTTTAAGCTGGGTGGTCACATTTTGGTGTGATGCTTGTGAGACAGACATGGGTTTTTTGATCCTAAAGTATTTGGGTATGGATATGGTTGTTAAAACACTAATTACATTTTTAATACAGAAATTATGTGCATGCAAACAAATTGATGTTTATTGATTTAAGCTATTGCAATGTATATAACAATATTTAGCTTTAAATGAATATATGCATGTGGTGGCATGGTATATAGAGCTGTAAATTAAGTAAGTGGTTTAGGAATGGCTCTTTGGAGTTCCCCCCAGTCATCTTGTTGTGCTGGGCCAAGGAGTCTGTGAGAATGAGAGGGGATAACAATCTGTTATCGAGGTGCTTTAATTTTAGTAATGAACAAAGTTAACTTTGTGAGGCGATGTCATTATACTTGCGGCTTCTTGCAATAGTTTTCTTACAACTGACCAGAACTTAGCCTACCCAAGCTACATGTGCTAACTGGGCCATGCCTGTTTCAATCTGACAGTCAACAGCGGAGGGAACAGAGCAAAGGTCTCTGGCATAGCAGGTGCATACGTTATCTATCACGGGGTGTTAGAAGAGCTGGGAATGTCCTTCTGCCCAGGTCTGTTATCTGTGAATCTTCATGGTATTCCCCGCAGCCTGGAACAGGGCAGCCAAATCACAGAGAGGAGGGCTTAAGGCATATCCTTTTCTCTGGTGTTCCCTGATTCCTCACCCAAGTGAATGGCTTCTCTGGATATTATTCTGTTTCTCCTTTGCGTAAGAAGCCTAGATCTCCATCTGATTCAGGGATCCAGATTTTGCTATTTAGATGCCTAAAATTTAGAAAGTACAGCAGTGAACCTATTTTCCTTTTGTGGAGTTATCTGATAGTAGCCCATAAATTGAATTTTAAATATTACCCCCAGTCCTAGAATAAATGTTGTTGTTGCATCCCTGTGCATTTCCTGTAACTTACATTACCTGCCACCAAACCAGGCAGACTGGTCACATCTTTGCAAGACTTTGAAAATTAATATGAAGATGTTGCTTCTCAGAAAGCAAACCAGTGTTCAGTGTTGAGAGGTGAGTCATCAGCCATCTGCCACAGTTGCACCTACTCAGTTGATCACGTATGAGATGTAGATCAGATGTCACACAATCATGCAATTCTGAAAACAACACAAGATATTCCAGGAAAACAGATTCGCCAGTACTGAGAGTCTTCAGAGTGTGGCCGTATTTAACAACATCAAAGTTAAAAGTCACTAAAAAAAGAGCCTACTCAAATTAATAAGAAAGATACTAAGAGAAGAGCTGTTACTAACATTTTCCTGTCAGTACTTTTGTGGTAAAGAAAGAGGTAAAACTTGGTGAGGAATTTAGAGTCCACAGATAATGGATCAGATCCTCAGCTGATACTAAGAGGTGTAAATCCATTAGCTTCAGTGAAATGATGCCCATTTACAGCTGCTAAGGATCTCATTCTTTGTGGAGTAGTTTGCAATAAATCTTGTTCTGAATCTGTATTACAAATTAAAGAAGAGTTGCCACTATAAATAAATGAAAAACAAAAGGACTGAACTGACATACTATTGTGGTATACATTTTTTATTTTTTTCTCTGTTACCCTACTACCAGGGGTTGGACCGCTGCATGGAAGGATAGCAGGAGAGCGAGCAGGTGTCCTGCACAAGTGGCAGCTCTGAAGGAACTAAACCTTAAAAAGAGGATATTCTCCAAAGGGTGGTGGTTCCCTATGTTGCAGGTGGTGTCATTTCTTTCCCATACTGTGCTGCACATAGAGACACAGCCACATCTCCTTTGGTGCAGTAGTGCAGGTATTAATGTATGGTCTGACCAAGGGGCTAGGAGGAGTCCTGATTTGAATGAAGGGGCTGCTGAGCACAGGATGCTACAAAATTTAATGTTGTATCTGTACAATTACTTCTTTAACTTGAACCTTTTTACAGTCAGTGTACAGCCACTGATTTAAGTTATGGTGGCGTTAAATATCTCTAAATCCCTACAATTTCCAAATATTTTCAAACTGATGATAATGTATAGTTGGTTTTTCACAGTGCTGTAGCTCAGGACTGCCCAGACCTCCATTGGTTGCAAACTGAAAGCTCATAAAAATGTGAGGCACTCTAATTTTAAATCACTCTGTCCTGACTAGAGTGATTTAAAATCATTGGAGAGCTTCACATTTTATCAGTTGTTCCAGTCTGGAAAGCAGTCAAGCAACACTGTAGCATAATGCATTAAAGCAACCTGTTTGAAATAATAATTTTAGTCTTTCAAAACAATGACACTGAATTAGAAATGTCACTGTGAAAAGATGTCTATCAAGGATTCTCTAAATTGACATGTCAACCTCCTTTTCTTTTATGGCCCAAACTCTCAAGGCAGCAGTACAGTCCAGTAGGGCCCTAAGGGACACATCCTTTTTGAAGTCAGAAGGAAGCTATTGTTTCCAATAGACGGAGGGCCAGAAATCATCTTTATTCAGAAATTCAAAGGGAATTAAGAAACTGAAGAGATTTTGAATTGTGGGCAGGGATGGAGATTGAGCCTCTGGTAGAACAGAATTTATGATCAAGTCATTGCAAAATTGCAATATTACAAACACTGAAAGTGAAATATTGCTATCAGCTCATTTCATTTCATTTCTGTTAATTCTGCAGAGCTGGGCATTGATGTGATGCAAAAAAAAAGCTTAAGGATCCTACTGCTCTGGATTCTCTTGAGACGCTCTCAGGTTATTAGTGACACTGTGTTTTTGCTATTGGAACATCAATGTGGTAGCAATTGCTATGTGAAATGCTTTGATGACACTGAAAGAAAGAAAGGGAGCACATGGTAGGAATAATGCTCAAGCAGGTGTAAAGGTGGGGCTAGACTGCCAGGCAGCATGTCAGAGACAGTGCCGTACTGTTCCGCAGTGAGCCAGTGGCAGTTCGTCAGAGCGGGGAGTATTTTCGAGATGCTTTCCTTTGTCTCGTGGTGGTGGTGTATAGTTGCAACTTGCTCTGCAAGTAAATCCTGCCTCAGTGATCAGCAGAAGTGTCACTCATGTTTTCAGAGTCTTTCTCTTCATCAAAGATGAGATGCCACAGTTAAAGCAATTAAGAGAAAGCTGTTGCAGCTCATGGTGCACGTAAAGCAGTGGCAGAACAATAGACTGAAATGTTTGGATTTACCCATGTTCTAAATTTTGCTTACAAGCCATATGTTACTTTTGACAAGTAATTTGAAGGTCGGACTGCAACAGATGTGAGATAAAGAGGAGACCATCAAAGAGCCATTCTTGATTTTTATGGGGGAAGACAGGAATCACTTTCTTAATAGTAGTTTCTGCACTGGAAGGAAATCAGGCCCCTATGCCTCTGCGTACTCACAAAGTTATACTTCACCCCAAAACAAGCACACAGAGATGGGGAAGAGGAGACAGAATGACACAAATTGCAACAAGGTAGATATTTGGGAAACTTGGCCAACATATTTTTTCTTGTTGAACTCCAGATTCTAAGGGATGAACTCAGCTGATCTGGGACAAGAAGCATTGCGGAAAGATACCTTTCCCATCTCAGTCAACCCAAGTTATTGCAGCTCAGATTCTCTCCACTGGAATATTCACAAAGTGTCCATATTTATTCATAACAAATACACAGATGTAGCATAGAATAATTCAAAAGTTGGCCACTGACAACTCATAGCTAATAGAAGACAATATAGTAATCAAGTTATTTTTTTATAAAACTGTTTTCTCTATTCCACCCTAAGAGAAATTTAATACTCTTGCATTAGCTGTATGCAGTGCTTTTATGCCAGTGAATAGGCAGATTATTGTATCCCACAGTAAAAATTAATTTGAAGCGCATTACTTTAGTGGCACACTGATTTAATCAAGATATGTTGTGTTTGTTTCTTTTCCTCTGTAACACATGTATTTAGCTTGTGCCACAGAACAAAGTCCCATACAAACAGATAGGGACAGAGGTTTTTGTATTGCATGTTTTCATATATAGAACTTAAAATTAGCTTTAAGAATTTTTTATTTATTTATTTAGAGAGAGAGACACATAAACACACATACATATATACATATAATTATTGTGGAAGTCTTCTAATGTATTTGCAGAAAAAAATGTTATTTGAGCAAGTGGGAGAAAGGGAAGGGGAAACTTGATGATTGTCACTCTACTGTCTATGAAGTTCACGATCTCAAAACAACTGTGGGCCAGAAGAGGCCAGAACTGGCAACTCAGATGCTTAAAGAAGAGTCAAAAGTACAAGAAAGATACAGAAAGGGTAGCACCAGTTCTCCTCCTGTGCCTAAGAAGTGGTTTGGTGTATATTGTCTTTATATGTATACACGTGAAGGCATACTACACATACACGTACACATATATGTACACATATGTGTATCTGCTGATTCCCAGAGTCCATGCTGTAGGCTTATGTTTCAGCTCATCATCAGATTCAGCTGAGCTAGAATGAGGGCTGTTACAGTCATAGGGAAGGAATAAAATGGGACCCAGCCAAGGCTGTACCTCTCCCCTCTACTCAGTGTGTCACATCAGAGACACATGGAGACTCCCCATCCCACCCGCCCCTGCAGATACCAGAACAGACACGGTTCCTACCTGCTTCCCATCCTCTGGCCATCAGGGACAAAACTGCAAAGAAGCACCAGCCAGTGGCATCAGCCAGCTACACTCAGCTGTTGGAGAAACCAAAGCCAAAGCCTCTGACACTCGGAGAGCTTCCAGTGATTTCAACTCAATGTTCCCTGTCTGTGCTAATCCCATTTTTTCCAGCCCTTTCTTCCTTTCATCCTTCCCTTCCCCCTTCATTTTTTCATCTCACTTTCACTCTGTGGTTACACTGTATAGCACTCTTCTGTTCTTTCCCTCAGTCCAGAACTTTTCTCCCCATCACTTTTCTTTCCATTTTGCTTATCCCCTCCTAACTGACTATACTCCCATAAAAAAGTAATATCATGGAACTGTCACACTGTTTTTCCACCTGGGGTCTGTCTTGTCCATTTTATTTGTGAGCTTTTAATGGAAGAGGCTGTGTGAAATCCCTTGACTGTATAGTGCCCACCATAATAGGTCCTCCTTTTTGGCTGGCCTTTACACAATACCTTGTTAAACATGAGTCATGATAATCAGATCCTACAACAGCATTATTTGTCTAAAATAGTGCTTCTCCTCTGCTCTGCTGTTTCCCCACCACAGCCACTTCACACATTTATACAACTGCTTCCTTTATATATCAGTGCTCTGTAATCAGCGTATGGTTCATGTTACAGGTTTCTCAGGTTTCAAAGTGAAATAAAATGAGCTTTCTTCCATTCTGAGAATATCCTTCTTTTTAAGAAGTCCAAACAAAGACACACATTATTAGTAAGTTCGCAAGCAGCTGCCAGAAGACAGGAAATTTAGAATGGAAACATGAGTGAAATAACAGAAATACTGTTTGTTTTTTGCTCTTGGTGCGACAGCAAAGGAAAATATTTAGTAATTAAAATGATTAATTTATTTGTAGTTTTAATACAGCAGACATGGTTTTGTAATATTTGCCAATGTCGGTACTCCAGAGCACAACTATGGGTCAAATCCTTCTGTGGTGTAACTGTTGTCTTCTTAGGGTTCCTCCAGGGGTGAGTGTGGTGCAATGCTATTAGCATCAGTTAGCAAGCAGTCTTTCATTAGTTTTCATGCAAAGCATGAACAGTTTGCAATTAAGAAAGAGCAAATTACGAAGGCTCAAGCTCCTAGATCAAATCCGTCTTTAATTTTGGGGTTGGAAGCCTTATCCAAAGACTCATAAACATCACTATTTTAGGTTCTTCTTACTTCTCTGTTATCATTACAGCTATACAATACTACCACTTATGTCAGTATACATAAAACATTTAAACTCGTGCTGGAATATATACCTGAAACCCCAAAGGGAGCAGAGGCTCTTCTCCAGCAAAGCACTTAATTTTATGTAAACAGATTGCTCCAGCTTTAGAATTGACATTGAAAGACTGCGAATTAGAGGAGCTAACAGAGGAGAATCAGTTGCTATCCTGTACTACTGACCCAATGAACTCCAAGGTTAAAGTAAAGAAGAATTGAAACCGTTGTTTCTGTAGTCTAGGATTAGTCATAAACATGCATTTTGCTTGTGTTTAAATGCTTCATCAGAGCAAGGAAGTAGTCTTCCCTCAAAACTTATGTGTAAGCAACGTCTGTGCCTTTGGAACCAGGCTCCTGACTATTCACAAAAGTGTGTCATGGTTGGTCATCATAGTAAACTGACTCAGTAATGGAAAAGGGCTCCGGAGGATCACAGGTTTGATGGACTGCTTTGTTTATTTATTTTTTCATTAATATCATAAGTGTTCTGGCCACAGAATTTATCCCATTTGCCTTTGAAAACTGTGACCCTTGAGAATATGCATTTAAAAGAAGAAGCTGTTTTTTACTATTGTGACCAACTCATTAGAAGCCAGTGCATTATATCTTTATTAATGTTGAACAGTGTCTTATACCATAAAGTGTCCATTGAAATTAGTGGCTTAATTGCAAAGGTTGCTGCTCAACAGTTTGCACTGTTGCTAAATATGTGACTTTACAAACAGTGCCATAAAAATTCTAAATATTTCTAAAATGTCCCACTTCTTTGGTCTATGCAATAGGAAGCATTGCACTACAACTTTAAAATGCCAAAAATAATCAAGAAGACATGTTAGCCATCTCTTAAGAGCATTTCATTTCCAAGCCAATAAATTCAGCTGCTGAATTTTTGTCCTTTGTTTTAGGATGTGACAGTTCTCTTGCATAACTACAATTAAGGAATCTCAGAAGGCTCCGAAATGTTACAATATTCTGTGGATGCAAACGCAGAGTCATTTTTCGTTTAGTTTTACAGCAGGGAAGAGGCACTGGAATGGCAGTGTGTTGCCTTTTTTTAACATCTAGTTTATGATTCATTCTAAAATATTCTTTCATTTGGAATTAACTTCAGATATTCCTGTTCTGACAAGCAGAGTAAATATTTTAGCAAGGACTTTTTAGAGAGAAATTTTGACAGTAACATACTCCTCCCGTAGTGTTACAAAGGAAATACTTGCTATCCAAACCCAGAGTCGGCATTTTAATGGAAATGGTTCCAAAAGGATACGTAGGATGTTACAAATGTAAAATGCATTTAATGAAAGAGCATACAGATGTCTTTTATGTATTTTAAATAAAAATGTCTAATTTGAGACTTGAGAAAGTCAGCAGCGATCTCTGAGCCATATGCTTGTTATTACAATAGTATGTTGTGTATAACTGTCATTCAGTGAGAAACAGCACAGACCAAAAAGGAAAAGACATATAAAAACATGAAGTTAAAGGAGGAGAGACCATCTTACAAAGCCCTTTTTATTGTTTTTGCCTTGATTAGAATATATCCCTTTCTTGCTTTTTGTTTGCTCACATAATTCCTGCTGATGTCTATAGGGCTTACTGAAGACATAGGAAAAGGAGAATAGAGGCCAAGCTGCGTGGGCTATAGTGAACCAAAACTGCAAAGAGATGCATACTTGACAGAGAGTTTAAAATAAAAATAAACCACAGTTTCTTTGCTTGGTTTCTGGAGCAGAAAGTCGCAAAACAAGCAGAAAACTTCTGGTTCTTGATGAAATGGTTAGTTTAGCTTCCTTACCTCAACTGCTCTGATTGTTTCAGACTTTAACCTTCATTTCAATGAAAAGAATTTAGACTTAATTCAACTTAGGTTTATGTCTGTGAAACCGGGGCCTTAGAAAATATTTCAGAAGTAGCTTTAGCCTTCCGTTTGCATTTTGTTCTTTTGCAAATGTGGTGGAGGTAACCTTGATTTGCTAGTTAGTGGAGTCACGCTTTATTGTGACAGAAAACTAAGAACAGTCCTTCAGTGAAAATAACAAAGACCTACCCCATGGTGATTGATGAGAATGTTGTACAAGTGAAATGAGCTGGAAAGTCATCATCTTGTCTTTTCCTTTGCCACAGGAAAAGCATAACAGAGAGATTTCTTTTCTTCTGGTCCTGATAAGGAATCTAACGAAGCATAAGGAGAGGTTACACAGCATGGAAATGTGTTACACCCAGCTGCTCACTAGCTTGCAAAGCTGCAGTAAATAATGCAGTTGCTATTTAATAAACAAAAGAAAACAGAAGTCCTTTGATAGTGATCCCTAGCCTCTCGCATTTACCCTACTGAAGATACAGTTTGTTTCTACTTAATTGACTGTCGTTTTGGAATAACATAGAGTTTGATATTGTATTGTATGATTTGTAATGGGGTTTTTGTTGATAGGGAAAACAAAAGACTTATCTTCCTAGGGCCTGACTCAGCAAAGCACAGGCGTATGTGCTCCAGGGTGTTTGTCTGGATGGTAGCTACTTTTATTCTCATAGGTTTTCCATGAATGGTTACAGTGAAGATACACAAGAAGACATGTAGTTTTGTCTTCCAAATTGGCTTACATAACCAGTAGCATACTTTTTTGCTTGTCACAAGTTACCCTTTTGAGAAGCAATGATGCATTTGTCACAAGCTACATTTGTCACGTGCATCATTTGTGACACTTTCAAAAGATACTTCTTCTTGGAAGCAGTTTGTTCCATTGCCTGGCTCTTTTTATGACTTAGCTTCTAACATATCTTTAGCTTTTTATTAAAAATCTCTTAGAGTTTGTTTTGTTTAGCATTCAGGGAGGTGGGGAGAGAAAATATCGTGCCTGTGAAACACTGGAGGCAATCTTCTCCCCTCCCAAGATTACTGACTCTTATGTTGCACCTTTCTCCCCATACCCAAGCCTCACTCTCAGTCCCAAAGCAGAGCTGATTCTTGACTATTGTGCTAACATTAAGAAATAAGTAGGCTCATCGCTCATTGTGTCACTACGCGTTGAAGATGCCTCCTTTTTTAAGAACCAGTCAAGTGTTCAAAACAAAACAAGGCGAGGTTTACACTAATGTAAATCAGTGTCATTTTGCTCAGAACTGGAGGGGCTACTGCCCATGGCACTTTGGAGAGACTCAGCAGATGTGTGGGACCATATCCCAGCACTGCAGCTACAGCAAACATCAGGCACATCACTACCTGTTACAGTTTGTTATACCTGAAATCCAGAGATGAGCTGCTGAGGCTTGCTAATAGCTGGCATCTTCTGCTGGCCTACCTTGCTCGGTAATGACCCGTTCTGTGGGACGTCAACCCAAAGCACCCAAAGAGATGGAGTAGGATCACAGGGCCTGAGAGTGAGTGTGGTGGGAGAGGAAATGGCTGAGTGGGATGGGGGCAGTGAAGGCATGGAGAGAAGGGTCAGAACTGGGGATGGGGCAGGAAAGGGCAACAAGGCAGGCACATGAAGGGAGGAAAAAAAGAAGTAAAGGAAAAGGTAGGAAATCAGTAAAGAAAGGAGAAAGTGATAGACCACGTAAGTGGAAAGGAATGTGTAGCCATTCCCCTAGTCTGGTGCTATTGACAAACTTCTTATCCTTTCAGTGAAAAACAAAGATTTTGTGCACTTGCTTGACTCTTCTTGCAAAATCTCTTCTCTATGCCTTGTCTGTAGGATAAAGTGCTTGCCTGTTCACTTTGTTAAGCTGTTGGTTCAAGAGCTATTGATTTTTTAATTCAAAGTAATAGAATTGCAAATGAACTGCTGCTGTAAATATGGAGAACAACTCAATTTGCTGAGTGCTTCCAAGAAACAATTCTTTTTTTCCCTACTTTTGATTTAGGTGTAGAAGGGCATCAGTAAGATTCTCATCCTGAAGACTATTTTGACAGTTCATACAATGCTATAACAGCATTGCAAAGCTACATGTCCGATTCTTGGATTCAGGCTCCTGGTCAAGTTGGTTCCAGTAGGCCACTGTCCCCTCTTGGCTCTTCCTTGAAGCCCATTTCTACCCATAACTTATATCCAAGAAAACTTTCCTCTTGTGTATATCCTTGGTTTTCATGAAGGTTGTTATGCCTTTATAACTGAAACCAAATTCTAGATCTTTGGAATACTTAACAAACATTAACCAGTTAATCTTTGCAACACTCATGAAGTAGTTAACCATTATCCCTGAATTTATAATATGGAGCAGGAGAGGCAGCAAAGTTAAATGAACTCCTGTGACTAGAGCTCAGGCAGTAATTGACCCCAGTGTAGAGCCATCGTACAGCACTGATGACCATCGCAATACTTCTGCCATGCAAGTACATTACAAGCAAAAAAAAGTATTGAAAAGTGGCTTTTTAAAAGTACATAACTGAGCTTTATTTACTATGTATTCCCAGGAGAGGTTAGGAAGGGATTGTCTTCTTACTTTCCTCTGTGTTCACATCTTTAATAAAAATTGTTAACTATTTACTAAAAGAGTGTCTAACTCTAGAGAATAGCTGTATTTTGATGTCTGGTGTCATGCTGACATTTTTGTTTCAGACAAGGTTGGCTACACCTCTCTGAAGGTCCTGCTGGTTCTGATGAATGTGGGAGGAGGATGGAAATATTAAAAAGCAGTGAGACCAGCTCAGGTCTTTGAAAATTGATGGGTAGAGTCCCAGTGACTTCATCGGGCTTTGGCTGTGCCTAATACGAGGCCATCTTCTTCCTCAGCATGAAAGTGCCGTTCTTGACTACGCTGAATTCCTAGACATTTTTATGATGGAAGCAATCAAAATTAATTAGGCCCAAAGTCCAAACTTTACAGTAACCCCAATTTCTAATTCACAAAAGTGACTCTGCTGTCCTGCCAGCCTCTTTTACAGTGCCTTGAGCTCTTATGTATCTGTATATAACACAAAATATATTTCCTTATATATCAGGAAATGGAGCAGGCCTGTGTTATAATAAGTTTAAACAAGTTTTCTGTTAAACAAGAATTGCTGGACTGAGTTATAACTTTGAAGGAGCCATAGGAATTAGGCGTCCAAGTCCTACTGATTTTAAATGATGTTTGGGTTTCTAATCTGTAGGATCCTATTGACTGCTTTTTTCTCAGTTTTAAAGCAGCACAATTTATTTTCTTGTTGCCATGCAGGTGTTTCATAAAGAACCCATGCATTTTTAGTGGATACTGTTTAAAAAAAACAACTGAGAGAGAAATTAAAAGAACAGTCTTCTTGAGCCTTTTGTGTCTAGCCAAGGGTTTGACAGTTTTCAAAAAAGTCTTGGCTGAAATGTTCAAAGCTGCCTTGGATGTAGGAGATCTGGTCATCCAGATCCCCCAGGATACTTCTAAAGTCTCATCCTTTGTTGTTATGTATCAGCATATAAACAAATCTCAGCCTTCTTGATGGCACACTGCAGACAAATCCAATGAGAAGTTTTGCAGAAATGTCAGTAATGTTGCCAAGGTGTTGATAGACCATTAGGAGAAGTAGTCTGTCATAAATCTCTATGTATTTACATAATTTGCATGCTCCTCTGGACCAGAATCTATGTGGTCTAAGCTGTTTGCACATGATTTTGATCATGTTAAGATGTTAGTCTTTGTTCTGAGGTTAGCCCTTCTTGTGCTCAGGTGACAATGTAGGGCAGTCATCTTCCAGGGCCTTCCACAATATCTCTAATGTTAGCTTAAGTTAGCAGTCCCCAGAAGACATGTTTACGGATTTACTCTTCTAGGAGACTTTACCTCCTAAGTCCGAAGCTCTTTGTAAAGCATTTTTCTTGATGTATGTGCACAGCATTGTTTCAGCTTTCTAATCACTGACCAGCTGGCTTGTTAGTGAATAGAGCTGTGGGCCCCTTGCCACGTTTCATGTGAGGTCTTGGCTGGGTGGCCAAGCAGGCAGCCTGCAGCCAGTGTCAAAGCAATTCAAGAGGTATTGGCACAGCAGTGTCCCCATTAATTTCTGCTTGTCACATGCTGTCATGCAAGTTACACCAGAGAGGAAATGACCGTTAAAAAAAAAAAAGTATGCTTGTGGCACTTGGTCCCCTCCAGACGTTATCCCCGAGGTTAAACAAGTGGATACAATTAGCTGCTATCCACAGACAGCTGCAGGGAAGGAGAAGCCGAGACCTGGGCCCCACAGCAACGTGTCTTTCCTGTTAGTGAGGAGTGTCGGCTGTCAACATATGCTATATTTTTAACCCTTCATGGGGTCTGAGTAAATTAAAAAGAGCTATTATGACCAACAGTGTCACGAAGGTGCTGGTAAATAGGTGTAGTGCTGAGTGAGCAGTGTTCTCCTCTAGGGAAGGGGTTTTGTTTGTTGGTACCATTCCTTGTAAGGACTGGTGTGAGCAGCGCTGGAGGAGAATCGGCTCGTCAGTGATTGATAATTTACTGTAGTTTGTCGATTCTGCCAGGGACTGAGACAGTGATTTCTGTGAACTCCTCTCAGAAGCATACTGAAGTAGTTAAAGGGAGTCACATCCAGCTTTGTGGATTTTCTGGGTGGACTAATTTCTCTGATTACATCAGGAGAGCTTCCACAAGGCTTGCAAACAAGTGATGATATGCTTAGGATGTCCCAAAACACAGCCTGGGAATGCAGAAGCAAAGTCTATGAAGAGCAAATGGCCATGATGTCCCACAATGAGAGAAGGAAATATATACTATTAGAAGCAATCAAGAATCTCTTTTAAAAACTGAAAGCACTAAGCTCTAATGAGAGGTGACAGAGATAGGGGAGTATACACAGTGCTCCAGAACAGATTGACTTAGTCAAATGAAAGTCTGAGTTTTACCCCAGAGGGAAGAGGCTCACAGCATCAGTCGAAAGAAGGATGTCTTGCCTTGTTGAGAAACATGACCATTAAAGAAGCTGAAATTATATGAAAAGTGTACTCCAGAATTCAAACTGCAGCTTTTCCCCAGCTATCCAGCTTGACCTGATGTGACACTTAGATACCAAAATTTGACTGGTGTCAGTCCTCAGACATGTGCCAGAAGGGGCTTCAGAGCCAATGCATACAAATCACAGATGCTATTTCAAGTCGTTTGTATGGGGCTTACCAACCGGGTGAGCCAGTAAAGAGTTTGGGGGATTTCTTGGTTCGTTTTAGTCCTCATCTTTTTTTCAGATGGTATGAGGAATAAAAGAACAGAGGGGGTAACAATACTGTCTCCAACACAGTTTTATGAAAAGCTTGTAATAAAAGAAAGGAAGTTTCCAGAAAGTATTTGGGAATGTACAAAACTATTATGATATCATCCAGAGATACAGGAAAAAATTCTGTTTGTTTGCTTATCTAGGCTCAGATCTGTAAATTCTCTTAAGAGCTGTGCCTTCTGTTGGTTTTTCTACTGGGCACAAAGAGTGGAAAGGTTTGAGTGGTGAAAAAGATTGTTAATCAAAAAGTTACATTTACCTGCTGTAAAAATTTCACAGCCAGGACAGATCTTCGTAACAGTGCCACATTTGCCAATTTCTGTCAAATTGTTAAAACAAAATTCCCCTCTGTTCTCATTTAATTTGCATGTATTTTCTCTTAAAAATACCAGTAGCCAGATAGAAAATGTTATGTATTTCATTTGCATGTCTGGTAATTCCACTTTTATAGGAATTTTTGGTACACTGAATTACTGAAAATAAGTAAGTAGGACAATAATTATACAGGTTTCCTTTCAGTCATGCAAATTCTTTTCATCAAATGTGAAAAATAGCAGCTGATAAAGTAAAACTTGAAAGATCTATATTGCACACTGACTTGACAGGTGTTGAGGTATAAAATGAGAAATTAATATGGAAAGACTTATAGACACTTAAACTAATATTGATCTGCCCAAAATGAAATGCATCCACGTGTGCCTATACATGTGTATGTACGTATGTATCCCACAGATGTTAAGTACACATTTCATATACTGGCTTTGGTCTTTAGTTCACAACTACTGAGATCAGTACGGAAATCTGGCAGTATTAAGATACTGGTAAAACAGACATGTACTACGATTGAAACTTTTAAAGACCTCTAAAATCCAGGTCTCTACTTTAAGGAGGGCAGACAGAAGGTTACTCAGAACAGTTCCTTGAACACAATCGGGTGCATCTGTTTGTCTTAATCTAGTCTTAATTATGTGTCCTTTGCTGCTGATGAGCACTGGTGTTTGGGGAGTGTTTGGAGCACTCCAAAATATGCTTGATCAGGATCTCCTGTGGCAGTACAAATTCAGTGGTTCCCTTCTGAAGGGACAGTTGGTGAGTTTAAGCAAAGGGACTAGAACACGTTAAATGTGCTGTGGTGGCTATAAATCGAATTCAGTCTACAAACAGAGGCATGGCAATAAAAGGAAAACAGTGCCTTAGTACATTGAAAGCTATTATATAGATAGATAAAATTCAATCATAAACTTATGGCAATGCAATAGCATTGCTAACCTCAAACTTTTTCAAAGAATACCATGGACTTTTATAATTCAGTTAAAATGTTGCTTTTTTCCTGAATCTTGTGCACAGTTGCAGTACTTTTGCTTGAGACTGACATACAATGTTCATAATATACAGGCAGGTCCATGCATAATAGTGACATTTGCAAGTTTTACTAGATTGACTATTAACTGATTGACTGACTATTGTATTCCACGGTAATTTATTTAGGTCTTTCTAATCTTGGTTACCTTATTACTATTAATAGCAACCAAAATAGTCTTCAAAACAGTGTTTCTAGAGACTCCAGTCCTCCAGGTATTGTATCTTTTAAATTGGTACACAAACAGTTCTAGCCATTAAAAAACCAGACACACCCCCCCCCCCCCCAAAAAAACCCCAAAAGAACCCAACTATATTCATTTCAGTGTTTATACTTTTGCAGTGGACTAGTATGGATAGCATTGCCTTCAATGGGATTATTCAAAACACTAAAATTCATGTATACATACATGCATACTTTTTTCAGTGTGCATGTCTGCAGGGTTCTTCATCCTAACAACTTAATCCAGAATCACTTGTCTGAGCTGTGCTTTCTTTCTTATCAAAGCAGTTTAAAATCAGAATATATTTTAAAATATCTGTTAATCTACTCTGAGTGTATTAAAGTATCTTTGATATGATTAAAATAATTTTACAATTCAAAAATAATTATGGAAATATTTTACTTCATATTTAAATATATATATCTCTCTGTTAATTTTCAACAAATTGTTTACTTTTAGGGTAGCAGCATACAAAACACCAACAATTACTAGACCAGTTCCTTGCATGAGCTTGGCAGATATTAGTTCCCTTCTGCTAATAATACACTAAATGAATTTGCTGTATTTTTCTCCCTGCACAACATTTTATTCTATAAACTGAAAATGAACATTTTATCGTGTACAGTAAGGTTGATTAATACGACTAAGTGAAAGGGTCATTCGGATTTATTGTTCTCTTATCAAAACAGTGACCATGTTTAAATTGAACATGCTGTGAAGTTCACGTTCTCTTGGTACTCTAGTTAATTGACAGGAATATCACAGCAGTCTTCTCCTCTGGGGGTGACCCTTACCCTGTGAATACTTTCATGGAAAGCAATAGGACTACTCTGAGATAAACTGTTACCCAATATAAGGAAAAGGAAGAGCTCCATATTCTGGGTGTATATTGGGTTGGATCATGGACGACTCCTGAAAGGCTGTAGTGTGGTTAGGTGAAGGCAAAGAGCACAGCCTCCTCCTCCCCTTTTGGAATGCCCTGCAGGGAGGCAGATCAGAGTAACTTTCTTAGAGAAGAAGGAAAAGGGCACAAGGGCAGGGATCTATCTGCCTCTTACTCTGTCCCAGCCACTGCACCCACCCACCTGCAGGGACAAGAGTATCTTGCAGCTCCATAGGCTGTGGCAAATTGCTTCTCTGCCCCAACCATCACAGTCATGGCATTCTAGATAGGCTGGTGTGATGGGTACCCAGCCCAGTGTGAGGACAAGATTTAAAAAAGAAAATTGCTGCATTTAACAGGGAGTCACTACATTATTACTAATGCCTTTGGGATTCAGTGTAACAACATTAATCATGTCTTGCTATTCATGTATCTGTACTGTGTAATTCTTCAGGAATGCCATTGTTTTTTTGGCATTAATTAATGTTGACTGTTTGTTACAAAGTATAACCATAGAAGTGCTGTAATATTCTGCTTCAAAAATAGGCCCCAGAGAATGTGAAAACTCTTTAAACTTTCATTCCAGCATGTTCAAAAAACACCCTTTAAAATGAAAGCGATCTGATGGATGGGGGTTCTGTATAATCCTGTAGGATATGAAGGAAATCTCATCCTGCTCCTCTTCTGCTCAGAGAAGGTCCCGCTGTTTGCTGAGAGGCAGTGAGCCTTTTCATCAGACTAGCTTGACTGATTCATTACACATTGCTGTCTAAAACTCTTTCCCTTTGTTTACACTTGCGGTTGTCTCTTATGCAAACACTCCTACAGGAAATGTACAGGACGAGTATCCCAACACCTGCCATCCAAAATAGGGACATTCCATTCTGCTCAGCAAAAAGAGAAAAATGAGTTACAAATAGATACAAGCTCTGGGTGAAGGATGCAGGTTGTTGCGCAGGTGCATGAGATACTCCACAGAGGAGTAGGAGAAATGTTAGGAGATTCCAAAGCATTGTTGTGTTTTACCAAATGTTAGCACAGAAATTGAGCAGGAAGAGGAAAATAGGCAGGTAAGAAAAAAAAAAAGCCATAAAAAGCCTGTGCATTAATACAAATTTAGGGTCTGTTGTAGTTGGCAAGGATCTGTACTGTGGTGCTTTTATCTGGTGATACAACCGAGTATATTTGTGGGCTGCCACAGACTTACTTTCTCTGGTATTAGGAACTCTTATCACCATGACCAAGGGCAATCTCGTTAAAGATTTTTCTTTCTTCACATACAAGTCAATGGTGGGAAAATGTCAGCTTCACATAATGAGCAGCCATTCATATGTGTATGTTACTTCTGGGTGCATGCGTTCTCTGAAGACATATTATTCTCAGTGTTTTCCTTTAGGTTGCATCGTGCTGTGTCCCCCTCTACAAAGACAAAATCTAGCATCTATACCTTTACCTCGGTGGTGGGTTAGCCTAGCCCAAGAGCCAAACTCCCACCCAGCTGCTCACTCACTCTCCTCACCTCAGCAGGATGGCTACAGAAAATAAAGAACAAGGAACAAGAAAGCTCATGGGCTGAGATAAGACAGGGAGATGGCTTACCAATTACCATCATGAACAAAACAGACTCACCTTGGGGAAAATGAACTTAGTTTAATGCCAATTAAGATAGGTATTTAATTGCCAATTCAGGTAGTGGGGAAAAAAGGCAAACATTCAAAAAACACCTTCCCCTGCCTTTTTCCAGGCTCCACATCACTCCTTACTCCCCCCACCCTGAGCAGCCCAGGGACATGGGGTGTGAGGGGTTGTGGTCAGTCCATAGCAGCTCCTCTCTGCCACTCCTTCCTCCTCACACTTTCTGCCAGCTCCAGCATAGGTCCTCTCCACAGGCTGCAGTTCCCTCAGGAATAGCCACCTGCTCCAATGGGGATCCTCCACAGGCCGTAGTGTGGATATCTGCTCCACCACGGAGTACCTCCTCTTTCTCTTCTTCCTCCTCCTCCTCTCATCTTGGTGTTCCCTGTGCCGTTTCTCACTCCTTTTGTTCCCTCCTCTTCTTTCCCTCCAGCCTTTTCTGCCCTTTCTTAAATATGTTTTCACAGAGGAGCCACCATCTTGGCTGACAGGCCCAGCTGTGCGCTGCGGTGGGACCACTGGAGCCGGCTGGAACCGGCTGGAACTGGCCACGTCTGGCACAGGGCAGCCCCTGGTCTCCCCTGACAGAGGTCCCTGCAGCCCCGGCTGCCAGCACCTGGGCACCAACACCCAAAACAACTCCGTACTTTATGTTTTCTTTGAGTAGCTACTTGAATTATTTGGTTGACAGCCATGCCATCCTCGTTTGGATTAGGCAGGCAGAGTACTCCCGAGAATCTGGCTGGTGTTAAACAACAAGTAAGTTACTGCAGGCAGTTGACAGATATTTTAGCTGGAAGTCAAGATGGTGGGTGACTCCTAAAGGATCAGAGTGGTATTTTGAAAACCAAAGGCTTGGAAGGGATTTATGGGTCAGGAGCTGGAGGACGGTTAAGAGGGGTCAGTGAAGCATAGAGTCAAGAGGGGATAGGACAAGGAGGAGACAAAAGTCTGTAGGAAATCAAGGCTTTCTGCTCCTGCTGCCCCTGAGTTGGAAATGTGAGCCTTGAAGCCGGCCTTTGCCAGAGGCAGCAACAGCAGCTGCTCAGCCTAACTCAAAGCCTATCCCCATCCTTGCTGATGCCTGAGGCAGAATATGCAGGACGTATTTCTGTGTATTATTGAGAGTCATGACATAATATGGTATTGCTTGAAAAGTTTGTCATAATTTGGTCCTGACATTCAGTGCTGATAAATTCAGTAAATATCAGATTGAGCAATGCCATCACCGATACCAGATATGGCGGAACATGCAAAAGATGCAGCATCTCCATAACAAATTTTGCTCCTAACTGTTTCCATTATGAGGCTTTTACAAAACTAAAGCTAGTAAGATATTTGCCTCTAAGGAAAGTGTATTTGTTCGTTGCATCCCCAAATAGCTCAGTTTTCAACTGAGTTATGGATAAATATTTTAGATTTGTGCATAGACCACATGGAAAATGTAGCCTGAAAAGGGAAAACATTGTAAAGCCATGATTATCTGAAAGTAATCACAGTGGAATAATGTATATATCTTCAACTTGGGCAACAACCATAGTAGGTTTTGTGATGTTAGAAGCATGGCAGAAATCTCTAATCTGAAACAACAGGTGCTGTTCTGTGTCTATGTTTGTAAACATACAATATCCAAAGATCATCTGATAGACCTCAGGAGAGGTTTGATCATGACTCATTAGAACTTGTTCCTCAAATCTGCGAAGGCATGAATCTTCTTGTTTGTCAAATAGAATTGATCATTTTTCAATTAACTTCTGAAATATGATTTTAACTGTAATTCCAAAGTATGGTATGCCTAGCTACTACAGAAAATTTCTCAGGGAAAAGCAGACATGGAACAAACTAATCCCTGAGGCACATGAAGACTCTCTTGCAGTTATTTCTAGATCTTGGAAATTGAGATAATACTGGGTAATCATCACTAATAAAAATGGATGCATTTCCGTCAGATGAGTGGAATTATCCTGATTTAATTAGGTTGTGATCTGGATTGTGCATGTTTATGGCCTTTATCTGATTTGCTAGCAAATTTAGTGTCTTCTGATACTAGTTACAGTATCAAAGAAAAGACACAGCCCAGACTGAGTCTGATGTTTCTTGCAAGTGACTGGCTAAGAGCATGAAGTCATTTTCCAAATGTGAGGCCTAATGGTTTTTAACTAGGCTTATGTACAGCACAAAATTAATTGTTCATTATGGATAAAAAAGTAATTTCAAAGCTCTCTCTTTTGTTTGCTTTGATATTGAAAATCTATTTGTGCAAACAAATATCAAATTCTGAGCTGCACAATTTGGTATTCTGTATTTAAAGTGCATAATAATAAGCCTATGTCATGTGATTTTGGTTTCTGCTCTTTTTCTAACTGGCTGAGAAGTTAAAAACAGGACAATAATGAATCACAAATATCAAATGGTCTTTTTACATCGAAGTGCCCTTCTTTACACACATGAATCTTTGAACTGTTCTTCCAAGATAATTTTGAACTGAAATCTGTTCATACATGTAACAGTAAGTTATAAGGGATAGCAAAAGAGCATAATCAACAGTCCAAAATGAATACTGGAGAATAGCCTGTATGAACTAACTCTGAATGTCCTGGAAGAGGAAATACAGCACTTTTTTCCCCAGTTTTTTCTTCTTCTTTCTAATACCTTTTAAATTTACACTTTCTTGGCACACTTTTCTGCGGCACATGTAATTTTTTATGTGTGAAGAGAACTTCAGTAAATTATATTCATCTTTTGAGTCCTGTGGGGGGAGGAATAGATATACCAGTTTCCATTTTCAAACATTTTCTTTTTTTACCTGTGCCTGGAAGAAGACTCTGAATTTGGAAATTGAAGACATTGCTTGCAACTTGCAACTAGCAGAGCAGGATTGCATTTGCTGAGCTTGAGGAAGAAAGTTGAAACAAAACCAGCATCAGTTGTAGGGAAAAAAATATTCTTGATATGTTTGGTAACTGCAGGAATGAGTTTACATACTCAACAAATGAGTAGGATGCAGAAATGTCACCAAAAAGGGACTCGCCAGGGTCTACTGACTAATCCTTAAGTTCTTTAAATTATTTCTTTATTTCATCTGATATTATGCCTACCTGGAATAAAAAAAATTAGGCCCAAATTCAGTGAAACCATTAAGTACCTACTTAAGATAAGATAACCACATACTTTAAATGATCTTGGCATGTTCTTTACATCTGCAAGACTGATCCAAAGACTGTTGGGATTTGATTTAAGTTATAATAGCACAGAGTGAGCAGATATGACATGTATTAATTCTACTGATGACTGAAACTTGCAGAGCTGTAGTCCTAGCTCTTCCACATATTTCTGAACTGCAAAGGGAAATTATATAAATTCAAGAGGATTCAATACCCTTTGTATGTTTGTTTTAAAGGTGCAAACCCTATTATACTAGCTATCAAAATTATCAGATCTCAGTTTTTCCTGGGGAGGCAAAGGGAATAAAAGGCATCAGCTAACAGGGAATGGGGTTCTCAATTTACCACCATCCTTCAGAGGTGATAATAACTAAATGCTCTCACAGCATCCATAGTTCTGTGGTAATATCTCCATCATCAGAGTCTTCAAATAAAAACTGGTTACTTTATGAGCAGCCCACTGTTACTACTGTTTGGCAGACAGAGTTATAGGCTCTGTATAGAAATGGCCATGTTTTATCAGAGGTCAGATTAGAGCTTCCAGCCTTAATATCTATACATTTTATAATACTTTCTGTAGAGATGATCAGGGAACATTACATGAGAATAATAATTTGGTATTAAATTATATAGCAATGTCTATGAAGTGTAACTTAAAAATGCATCCAGGTAAAGCAATATTATCAAGTTGAATGTTTTGAGCTATTTTTAAATCCATTTTCAGATATCATTCCTTTTAGTAGTGTGCCTTGAATATTTACTTGAAACATGCCCAAGTCCATAGAGAACAACAAAAGCCACCAACTTCAATTTATCCATCTCATGTTTTCTCATGTTTAATGCTATGCACCTCTCCAAGATCATTTTGGTTGCTAGTAGCAGGATTGGTGGACACCCTGCTGCATGGCTTATGGAAAGGCCATATGTCACCAGCAAACACAGAGCTGGAATTTCATGAACTCAAGTCAAGTGCATACAGAAAATAAACTTTTTCTTTATCCCTTTTATTTCTTACTTGTTGCAGCACCTTGTTGTAAATACCTATTTTTGCAAAGATAATATTCAAGTTGACGGTATCCTAAGCTGGAATTCAGGGGATTTCTACTATTTAGTTTTGAGTCTGTTGGTTCATTCCTTTCGCATTACTAAGATTAATGTGAAAACATGAGTACAGATGAAAAAGTTTCTTCAGCTGTGGAAATGTCATAGAAGATTGCATCACTATAACAAAACAGAAAGGAAAATGAGAACAGTTACTTATGATTATTACACTGATTTAGTGCTAAACTTTGATCTAAATGTAGTTTCTGTCCTGTTCAGGAAATTCTATACAACAGGTTTTGCCAAGTAAACTTTATCCCTCTAAAACATTAAATTCTGGTGAATTTGTCATTTAAACAGCTTTTCTGATTGAAACAGATCCTTATGCCTCTTGAAGTGAATGATAAAATTTCACTTCACTCAGGCAGGACAAAGCATAAACTTGCGAGAGGCAAAGTGGTGTGTGTTTTAAAGTTAAGAACAAAAAGCTGCTATGTATCTATCTTTCTTACTTGGACAGCATTCTTTTGAAGTTGTCCTGGGATTTACAGATGTGCTTTTGCTGTATCTTTTAAGTATGTTGACCAGTCTTTATACTTCTATCAATCAACCTCAAATAATTCAACTAGAAACAATACATTAACTTGATAAGGACACCTGTTCAAGTCAGCTGGTTCTGGCAACATCCTGTCCATTTTATATTAATAGTTGTTTTTATCTTCTGTGCACATATTTAAGTCAATATTTGTTAAATTAGTTTTACAGATTATGACAGGGCATCTACTTGTTTGCCACCTTGATAATTGCATAATATCATTGTCTTGATAATTGCATATTGATTTCTTATTTATATTTAGGATATGATGCTTCAGCTGTTTCGGGGACTGGATTTTCTGCATTCACATCGTGTGGTGCATCGGGACCTGAAACCCCAAAATATCCTTGTAACCAGCAACGGGCAGATAAAGTTAGCTGACTTTGGCCTTGCACGAATCTACAGTTTTCAGATGGCTCTTACCTCAGTGGTAAGTTTCTGGAGGCTTTTATTTTTCTTTTAATGCAGCAGTGTTCTTTACTCTCTATGTTCCTGGCTTTTTATCCCATATTATAACGCTGCTTCTAGAACCATCTCTGCAATTGAAGTCACTTGTGTCTCCGAAAACAATTGCTTTCCAGCCAGGATTGAAGTTGTTGTGGTTACTTTGTACAAGTAATCGATTACTGGTTCTAAATGAAATCATGACTGATTACTGAAGGGTAGGTATGTGCTACTTTTCTGAAACTCCATCATTCTAGCTTCTGTTGTGATACCGACTTCTTTTGCACAATAAGCCAGACAGGTAGGGTGAAAGTTTCTGAAGTACCTATTTTAAGATAAAACTCTTGCTGATCCCCAGGTATCTTGCCTGAAAAAATACACAGATACTTGTGAAAATGCCACACTGTCATGCCTCTGATTTTCTGTCTCTGTGAATATGGATTTGATGCTTGCTCCCATATGTTACTGAATGATCCAAATAGGGCTGTGCTGGAGGCAGCTCAAGTGGACCTGGCAGCCAAAATCACAGCTATTTCCCAAGCCAGCTGTTAAAGAGCGCCTCCAGTATCTCTAGGGCCCCTGCCACTGTTACCCCTCTCTCAGCAGCTCTCCTGGTTGTCCTTGAGCTGTCCTGGTTGTCCAGACACAAGCTCACTCCCAGAAGGTCTGGCCCTCTCCTGCATTAATGTTGGTAGACACCTGCCAGCTCCTCGCTTTTTGACCCCGTTTCCATGCTTGCTGGCCCTGCCCCCAGAATCAGCTGCTGTTAGCTTGGCACAACATCTCTGAAGTGTATTGAAGAGTAACCATGTTGCAAGCATGTTGGGTGTCATTTGGTTTTGTTGCCTGCTCATGGATTTTTTTGTTTCAATTTTCTATTCTGAGTATCACAACTGCCACAACAGTATCACTTACGCTAAACACAGGAAAGAGAGAACTGCTGAGAAAAGAAACTGAAAGGAGTCCAGTTCGCATTTTACATCGTATTGTAGAAATTAGCCTGGCTCACGTTGATGAAAAGCAGTCCGTTGTTATTATTAGTTACTGTAAGAGTCTTCCCATCTTTGTATGATGTAATTATGACGTCCTGTGTTCCAGCTTCAGTGTGAGTGAAGGCAGGAAGCAACAGAAAATTATATCATCTTGCTAAACATAGGAAAATATCCTCGTCACACAAAGCATAAGTAAACTTGTGTTTTGGGGCTGGGTTTTTTCATTGCCTCTAGGATCTAGCCTAATCCAAAGCCGAAAGAATCTCTCTGCTGAGGTTGGTGAGGATTGATCATGTTGTAACTCAAAACAGAGCTTTGAAGAAAAGGAGAGAAATGTTGTTCCTAACTGCTGTAATTTTTCATTTCCCAGTTATCAGTTAGTAACGGCTTCGATGAGTATTTCTATTGATCCAGAAAATTCTTTAAGCTAAAATTGCGGTGTTGTAAGGCTTCCAGCAGGGCATTTTTTAAAGTTCTGCATAAAATGAGGAAAAAATGTCTACAGAACTGAGCAGGAGTTTGTGCATAATCATGTAGCCTGCATAGGAATGAAGGTCAAAAGACCCAAAAATAAACTGCATCTACTGAGGCAAAAACGTACCAAGACCTGCTTGTAAGAGAACGTTGCCAGAATTGCTATGTGAAGGATGTATGTATGTTCAAGTATCTAATACTTGTGTGCTAGAAGTCATGTTTCAGAACCCATTAGCTACTACCCTTAGCACTGCTGTGAACAAGAGTCGTTCAGATTAAGGGATTGTCCACATGCAAGTTTGTGCTGTGTTCACACAAGCATTCAATTGCCATTGCAGCTATGCTAAAGAGTATTAAAATAATTGAGTTATTCAGTGACCAATGACAAATAAAGTATATGGGCATAGGCATGAATAATGGCTTTCACACTTAGAACTTAGTGTATCATTATTTTCTTATTAAAAAAGACCCTAGCTATGCCCACGGCTTTTTTAAGTTAAAAATTTATTGGTTTTAAAACGCTTAGTGTTTAACACCTTTGAAATCAACTTTTGTCTGCGTATGTAGAAACCTATAGGGGAGTGTTGCTTACAATGTGATAATGTGGTATGGTTTTAAATGTCAGTCTTCATTGCTCCTGCAGACTGAGTGCTGGTCAGAAACTTTTACTAAACATGCATTAGCTGACACAGGCTGCCAGTTTTCCTTTTCTGAATGCAACTTCTACCTTTGTCTAGCTGCTTTGTTGTGCGAATTCTTCTTTTTGTTTTTCCTCCATTAAAACTCAGTACAGGAAAAAAAACTTAAAAAAAAAAAAAAATCGACCTTCTGTTTTTCGAACATAAAGATATTCTTGACTTTACCGTTCCCAGAAGTCTAAATTGCAGTTCTTCACCAAGCAGTGAGTAAACTTTCATTGACTTCAGCAGGACCAGCTTTGTTTTGAAGTGTTTGCAGAAAAAAATATTGAATTATAAAAGACAGCATATATCTACACATATATCAATTAATAAAAGTCCTAGCTTGCAAGGATTTGCTTCAGACTTATACTGAAAAGTGATAGTGCAGACAGCCCAGTGATAAAAAGTACATTGCATGCACTATCATTGCGATCAATACAGGGCTCTGCAGCATTTCCTTCAGAATTGAAACTTACTGCAAGATAAACTACAAGAATCATCTTTTGAAGTATCAGATCATTCCCAAGATGCATCCTTATTCATTGCTCACAAAGAAACTCTTCAGATGGGACAAAAAGAGCTTGCCATGAAAGTAATCCAGTAAAAACTGATCCAACCCAAGTACTCTGGGTGCTGAAAATGGTAACATCAAAGCAGTCTCTCTCTGATAGCCAGTTATTTCCACAGAATTCTTCTGGCAGATCAGTTGCTCAGGCATATTGCTGTCATTTAAAGAAAGCTCTTGATATTTCTGTCAGTGAATGAATAAAAGATTCAAACTAATGTTACGCAGGCTTTGGGGGGCAGGGTGGAGATCACTGCTCCCAGCTGTGGTCAGACTGAGAACTGATACACGTCTGAAATAACAACACTAGAAAGAACGAGGTCAGGCGGGGGTGTCTCAGATGGTGGGTAATAGGGCATGCTTTTGGTTTCGTACAAAGTTAGACTCTTTTTCAAGTGTTGGTCTTGGCCCTTGGGGAAATTTTGAATAGGCTTTATGATAACAGAGAAGCTCCATAGGACAGAGGGGGTGGATTGATGTGAATGTGTAATTTTAGAATTTGACAGCAAAAGCTAATGAACTGTCACTTTTTCTCCTGGTGCAGAAAAATGGACACGCAGTTCTAACTTTCTCTGAGCAAAGGAGCAAGTGGCTGTCTGGAAAATCTGAAGTTATATTATGAAAAAGAAATAAGCCATTTATCTATTTTTGTTGACTTCTAACTGCCTTAAAGAAAGGAAATGAAGCTGAATCATGGCACACGAGAATGCTGTGAGATAAGTGCACGCAGTTGTGATCACAGCATCTAGGTGGAGCTGAGGCTGTCCAGCTTTTAAAACCTGACCTGCATCAGGATCTGAGTGAAACTGGAAAAATGTTAGTGTCTGTAACACACTCATAATACTTTCTTTGAAAACACGTGTGCTTTCCCTTAGATGGCAGCACTACTGATAGGGTTTTTTCCCCTGAAATGCAAACAAAATTGTTTTATGTCTTCCTTTTTAAAAAAAAAACACTCGTTTGCAGATTTACTGAACGTCAGAAGGGAAAACACATCACTTTCTCTGCTGATGCTCTAAGCTGTTGAATACTAGACTCAGCTAAATTGACGATTAAAAAGAGAAGACACAAACTATCCTGCAGTTACTGTCAGTGAATAATTTTAGATTACGCTAGCATTTTATTTGAGCATTTCTTCAGGATAAAAACTTTCCATCCATTTCTGGCAGTCACTTCAGCACAAATGGTTTACATGTCACATCATGCAGGAACTTGGATTTCATTTTGTTGGTATAGTAGCAAGGGAGCATAAAATAATTTTCACTAACTGGGCTTACTGTGTAAAAATAAATATATAAATTAGTTACAGCAATGAAAACAACAACAAAAAAAACCAGAAAAACCTTCTTCCAAAGAGGAATGAGTGCCTTCCCGTTTTCTGCCCACTGTTGCATTGTAATTTTCTAATAAATGCCACCTGTTAGGAAATACTGTGAATGTAAACTCTCATCTGAGCTAGTATGATAGTTGAGAGCACAGTCAAAGAACTTTCTTTTGCTTTGCCTTGGTTTAGGGTTCTTTTTTCCTTTTTTTATGGCCACCTCTTCCTGATACTATGCTTCCCAAAGTCCACATATTTATTTGTACATAACACACCTTGCAGTGTCCATTCCTATGTTGGGTAAGTTCCAGCAGACCTGGAGTCTGTTGCAGTACAGCTTTAACCTGAGATGCTCTGGGTATCCCTAAATGGACCTGATTGAGCAATCTATTTAAAACTTGCAGTTAACATCAAACATAGGAGTAGACCTATGGAAATTAATCAAGCACCTGCCCCTGGTGAATCAAAGTCAAAATCTGGGCTGTGTTAAAGAGTATCCTAATGGAATCAGTACAGTGACACTAGATTTTCTCTCATACATAATTTGATAAGAGCGTAAATCTTCCTCCCTCTGACAGGTGGAAGTGACATTGTTTTGGTATGCATTGAGCCTCCACTGTTGTGAGGAAGCACATCACCTTAGATCTGAGCCCCAATCTCCAGTTCTTTCTTCATGGTACATTTCTCCAGTCCACCCAAATGTCCCTGAAAAGGAAAATGAGTCACAGACAGACATGCAGAGGATCAAAATATGTGTTGTTGAGCTTGTCAGTGCTGCTGCTGAAAGGTTGTGGCTATTTAGGAATGCGGTATGATTAAATTGGTTGGCTTATTTAAGGAAAATCTGTCTTCCATACTAACACAGGGTTCTGCATAAAAAGTCCATGTATCTGGCTTTGTGAAGAAACGAGTGATTTTCTCTGGTATTTTAACATTCAGATAGATGAAGGAATCTTTATTGCATTCTCCCAAACACCCTATAGGAAAGTTACTTCCATCACATAAAATGAGTCATTTATCTCCAGAGCCATCTTAAGAACAAAAATCATTATGAGCACATTGACAGTAAAGTCTGCAGCTGACTAAAAACATTTTAATATATATTTACATTGACTTCACTCAGATCAGATGTTCTCTAAGAGGGCTCAGATTTGTATGAAAATAACAATGAAAAAACAGATTCCTCAATGTCACAGTATTATCAAAGGGCAATACGGAAATACATGTGGACAAACATCGGAAATTAAAATAGAAGTTTCTTTTATTCATCTGCATATGAACATTGTGATCATTATGATCATATAAGATAATTTTCAAAGCTGGCTGTTAATTTTTGTTGCCCATCTTAAGAAACTTTAAAGTCTGGAAGAGTAGTACTAGCTGCTCTCATAAAGAGACAGAGGATTTATGGCAAGGTTGTTATTTTTAGAAACACATCCTAGAGATAATATTCTAAGGGTGCCATTTCACAGTCAGCGTAAGTAGATGTAACATTTCTACTGCTGCTGAAAGGATGGTCCTGCTTTTGACCACACGGTCCTATCACTTCCCTTGCATCGGCATTACTGGTTGCACCCTTGCAGTCCAACTGAAAATGAGCTCCATAAATAGTAGTTATTCATATTCAGGTGGATTAGAGGATGCAAATCACTGCACGGCCACATGGGTGAAAGCACTGGCAAACAGGGGAGGGTGAGCAGAAAGATGGGGTCATCCACTCCGTAGACACCACAGTCTTAGATTTGTTGGAGTCAGTTATGAAAACCACATCTGAAGTCTTCAGCTGAGGACTCAAATAACTAAACTGACTCAAAGGCAGAAATGTTTTTCAAAACCTCGCAACTCATGCTGACTTACGCTGTTTTGAAGATCTTAGATGAACCAGTTACTGGTTCATTTAAGGCTCTTACTGTATCTGACATTAACAAAACTTCTAAGTATATCTATACCGATGTTTGAAGTATTTTTTACCCCCTCAGTGCCAAGGCCTGGGTTCAGGGTTCTGTGCAGTTCCTCTGCAGCTGATGCCACAACTCACCCTCGAGACCTGTCAGGAATGCAGGGAATGCAGCCCTCTGCTCTGATTCAGGCCCAGGTTTATCATGAACCATAAAAAGCCTATCTTTTAATCTTGCAAAGAAAGTAAATTATTTCACAGTAAACAAGCAAATTGGCTCCACATGAGAATATTTTCTGTGCCAGAAAACTCCTTTTCAGAGCTGCAAACATTAAAATATATATCATGTGATGACAGAGTTTGTCCACACTAAGCTGAGCATGTTTTGCAGTCCTGCAGCTGCACCAGCGCAACCTTGCAGAATAAATTTACCTTGTGCTGGTAGCAAAAGGGAAAAAAGGTACAATGTCAAGCAAAGTTCATATCAGAACAAAGGAAGTTTCTGCTGGCCTGGACCAAAGGTTGACTGTGCGCACTATCAAAGGATAATGTCCAACAGAGGATGCTTAGGAAGGAGATAAGAACAAGCTTTCAGCAATCAGAAATTTAGCAGTTTCCAGTGCTGGAGATTGTATCTGAATCGATCATTGATTATAATAACTGAAGTACCCATCTTCCATAAATTAATCTACTTACTTCTTGAACCATTTATACTTTGGGCTGCAGTTAACTTCTGTACTGTAAGAAAATCTATTTTGTTTTAAATCTGACACCTGATAGTTTTACTTAGGCTTGTCTTAATTCTGCTTTTGTGAGACATTCCCTTTTCACGTCTGGGTGAAATTTGGTATTAGTTTGCAGCAGTACAGTTCCATTGGTGCAAGAAAAATGTACTCAGTGCAAATAGGCCTTCACATGTTGATGTGAAGATAAAATGAAATGTGCTTTTTTTCTTTTATCTTTATTTTTCTTCTCTTTCACTTAAGAAGCTACAGTAGATATTTTTAGTAATGGTACGGTACTGACAGTTTTCATACATATATGTGGTGAATGGACTTTAGGATGTAGAAGAACTGAATTTATAAGGAACAGGCTGTGCTTAATCTGCTAAAAAAATGGAGGGGGGGAAGGTTGTAAAAGGAGGAAAGAAAGGCAGAAAATTACTACTGTGTATTTTCTCTATACTATAAAAGAGCATCCTGCTATCCTGTGACCCTAGTTCTATCTTCTGTTTTCAGATATAAAAATATGTGCTGCATTTTCCCCACCCAGTGATTTACATCTTCTTTGTACTATTTTTCTGTTGATTTAAGTGGGTTTGTTTTTACATCTACTCCCAGAGATAATTGAGTGCGTTGAATTGTAAAAACAATTTGATTGTTTGACAAGGTCTCTCCCTGTGTATTTACAAAACTGTTCCCACATAATTTCAAACCATCCTGAAACACTAAAATACGGCCTCAGGTTATGCTCTTATCAGAGCACACAGGGTAAGCAGGCATAGGCCTGTTTGGTACTTGAATGTGAGACAGCCAAAGGAAGAGGAGCAGAGAAAATAAATAGCATACTCTCCTTGGAGCTCATGCTATTCCAGAGTGAAGGCAGGTGTCTGTACACTGCTGACGGAAATGCTCTTAGGGCTTAATATATAATAAGAATGAGTCGCTGACACGTTTTAGCAGTGGCAGGGAAGTATCCATAAATTTTCTCTGTGCACTGGCCAAAGTCCTGCTGTAGAAGGTATTTCTAACTGAAAATTCCCTTGTACAGGTACACCTGAGGAAGTTTCTCTTAGCCTAACAATATTTAGTACTTGTTCAGTGTTGCTGGCATGGAATTCTGGAGCTCAAAAGCAGAAGAGACTTGAAATCATCCAGTCCTTTTGTGAATCAGGCAGAATTGTTCTCTGTTATGTCATTTCTAATGTTTTGCCCATGTTAACTTCAAATGTGCCAAGAAATAGGGATTCCATCGCTTCCCATGGGAGCCTGTTCCAAAACCTCTATATAATCACTCTCAGAAAGTTTCCTTGATGTCCAGCCTTCAATTTCCCATTCTTAATTTAACTCCATTATATTCTTTGTTATTTTATGCTGAATGGTAGCAGATGGCCAAGGCCTTGTAGTTGGCTCCCTGCATTAGAGAAATCAGTTACATATTGCTGTACACATTTGTCCCTGCAAAACGTGAAAAGATAATTCATTTGATAAAGTGGAAGTATAATAGTCCTAGATTATCTAGATTTCAGTACATTATAGGGCACCAATGAATTAAACTAAATTTCTCCAGACTTCCCATCTTCTAGAATTAAGTGGATAAATCCAGAGGAAAATGTGCTATGCTAAGAGAACTATTGAGCTACAAGGTGAATTCCTCAGTTTTGGGTATCTTACAAATAGCTTGTTAAAAAGCTGCAGAGATCACAGGCAGGCTATGAGTCACTGTTTAGATGCATGAAAAGAGCAAATGGAAATTCAGACTGTTACCTGTAGGATATTTTATTAGAAATAAGAAAATATTGATGCCACAACACAAATTAATTGATCAGACCTGATCTAGAATACTGTGAGCTGTTCAGTTTCTCTGTGACTGAGAGATTATTTTGGACAGGAACAGGCATGGGGAAGGATAGATTTCTGTCTAACGATCAGGGAAGGGGGAACACTATTTTCTGCGAGGCAAGAAGAACCTGACTTAATTTAACAAAATGAATCATGAGGGTAGATACAACTGATATCTAAAAACATCAGGAATGAGCCAGAGAGGGAGGACACAAGTTAAAAAAAACAATTGTGGCCTGAGAACTAGTTAGTTTAAACTGGGCTTAAATAACTTTATGAAGTTAGAAAACAAGTAGTGAAATTCTGAAGCAGCCTACAGTAGGACCAGTGCAGGCAAGAAATTTAACTGATTTTGAGAGAGAGCTTGATGAATGTCTGTGATGCAGTTGGCAAATCTTGATGACTGAGGCAATCTATTCCAGTTCCATATCTCTGCATTTGCCCCTTCAAGATTTCATGTGCATTATACAGTCAACTTTATCAAAGAGATGCGCTTCATGAGCTCCACCCTGAATGGAAACAGCTTTTAGCAGGCCAGATGGGTTGGCATAAATGTCAGAGCAAAATCATTTTCCAAAGAAAGAAATGAATGGTGAGCTACTTAGCTTTATTAAAATGAGATGGAGCAAATAGTGGAGCTGGTCTTATAAACCAAAGGAGGCTACATTTAAAATAAGGGCTAGCATGAGAGCACAGAGAATTAAAATGAGATATAAAACAGAGATACTCTCCGCTAAAGAAGTGAACAGACAACCTGGATGTTTCCCAAATAGGGATGAAAGATGATCTGAAGGCAAAAATGGAATCTTTGTTGGGACAGCAAATTGAAAAAGTCCAGATGGAGTGGGAAGTCTGGTTGCAACGTTCCCCATCTGGAAATGGGTTGAACCTGGCAAGTCACATCAGTGAATGAGACAACCAACCTGACTGCTGAAAACTTGATCAGAAGGCTTTCCATAAAACAAGGGATGCCAGAAAAGCTTGGATAAACTTGGAACCAGCTAACGGAAATAACCTGCAACAAGGACTTGAGCTGAAAAATCAGCACATGAAAGTAAGCAGAAACATAGGCTACTGTGGAAGTAAAAGTGAACACCTGGATGTAAAAACAAACCTGCCAGGACACTGTCTGTTTATCATTTTTTTACTTAGTGTACATCCTACAGACTTGCATTTTCTCAGCTCAAATAATAGAAATGCTTACTGAAAATCCCAGGGAAGCTGACTTCAGCATTGTATTCTATATGAATGGTGAGGAAAAGGAGCAGAAAGGAGCACTTCTGGTACCCTCTCTAGGTAGCCCAGCTCTGATGGTGCTTCAGAATTTATACTTGGCCTCAGCTGTTCAGATCTGCTATAAGGCCATGATATATATGTCAAGGACAGCCATCAATCTGAGTGTGCTTGGATACTACTAAGAGCTAGAGAGAGCAAGAAGAGAGGGACAGCTGAGGACACTTGTATTCTTACAACACGCAGATACCACAGAGCCTGACAAGACACATAAGCAGTGATTGTGTTTTGCAATCAAGGTAAAGCAAAGAAGCCAAAGGCACGCTGGGAATCTGTAAGATTTGCCACAGATATTGAATATTTTCTTACTGAAAGGAATCAGAAGGTGATACAGCTACCACAGAATCTGCTTGTCTGAAACTCTAGGAGAACAGTCTATGTTTAAAAGACAATGGAAAAGGAGATTCTGATCTGAAAAATTGCATTTGTGGGTAAGCAGAAAAAATACTGTATTTGGTTTATAAAACAAGAAAAATTGACATCAATGCCAAGATTAAGAAGTAATTCAGTTAAATATAAGTGTCATGGAAGACGACTGCAGAATGCCTTTCAAAAATACAATACAGCCAGGACATATTAGTATATACCAAAACCTCCCAATATAGTTCAGGAAGTTCCTTCAGACTGAAAGTCAGACCTTGGAGGTACAAGTAGTGGCTTGAGTTTTTGTTTAGGTCAGACACATGAGTAGCAGTAGTTGAAATTGGTCTATTAAAATGTATTACTGGCTCTGTGAAATGTGCAGAAGGGTCATAAATTAGTTACTGAATGAGACATGTTAAAAAACTTAAGCAGGACATTTGACAATAAAACTTCTAATTGTTCTGAAATACGTACAGAAGTTGTCCATTGCAAAACTAGGAAAACTGAATTTGAAAATGAAGTCTGTAGAATTCAAGTGCAAATCAAAACAGCTAAAGTAGTGGATAAACTACTGATTGCTTTGGATTTTGTTATCTCTGTAGTGAATGCAAAGCAAAGTTGTTCTACAGATACAGTCTATGAAAATACCCTTTAAACTTGCGATCAGCATGGAAGAACTGATTTGTGGGCAATTGGTTTGCAGTCAGCAAGTTGTTCTGCTCTCCAAGGCAACTATTGTAATGACATAGACATCTTGTAGTAGCTTTCCAGTAAAGAAGAAGAAAAAAGGCATGACTGCGTACTATTTGAAGACTCAGTACATTTTTGTTTTTAAAGTTCAGATTGATTTGAAACAGGATCATAGCTTTGATCATTTGCTGAGCCTGAGTGACAAAGAACAGATGATAAAAAGAAAAAAAAACCAAAAACAACTAGCATTACAAGGCATGAGCAATGAATCTAGTAAGCACAGATACAGGAGAAAACTCTGATGCAAAAAAGGAGGGAAAGCAACCACCTGCAACTTCATGCTGATTGTGTTCTGAGGTCATGTTTTAGATTTAAAAGAGGAATAACAAGAGTAGGGACTTTCTGCTTAGGAAGCAGGAGATATTTTTTTGATTTAACAAAGATATAAGTTGTACTGTGTGGGCCCCATGCAAGATTGTAACCATAGAAACCTGCCATGTAAACAGCTAGTTCATTGTTGACCAGCAGGAAAGAAGAAATAAGTTTTGAAGAAATATGTAAAGACAGAGATGTGTCCTCGCTAGTTCTTGGGCTTTACCCTTAGCTATGATTTAGAAGAAAATGACAGCACCATATTTTTTATAGCTACTAACATACAAAATTAATATTTTTAATGTAAAAGAATTATTGTTTATTACAATGAATAAATAGTACCCTTAATGCTGTAGTACTTGTTTTTCACCTTGACTGTTAGCAGTAGATAATGTCAAGCAGGTCCAAAGGATGGGAGAAAGTACACTATCAAAAAAACTTTGGAGGCAATTAAGAGCAAAAGGTCTTTGGCTGGGACAAAGACATCATTGTCTAGCTAGTGGAGAAGGCAGCCCACAGTATTTCTTTCTCCTATTCTGCAGATTCATCTGCTGTACTTAAGGTACTTAAGGTAAATGACCTGGTTGTTAAAGCTATAGTGTGCCTCAGCATTCATTATGTCTAGGTATGAGCTAATGATCTACATTTATGTCATGCACACTGCATGGATCTGCAGGGAACGTGATTCTTCTGACAGGAATCAGAGAGATTTGGACCACTTGCTTGATGCAGAAATTGTCCTAATTTGGAAGAGCTTACATCTTTCTGAGGAAAAATTGGTGATAGTCTCTCTTAAATTAAAAAGGCTCAATGGCTTATAACATGTGCAAAAGCTTTTAAAAGGGAGGGGTTGATACTGTCCCAGAGGGCTTGGAGGAATTAGGGAATAAAAATCAATACTGAAGAAATTCAGAGAGTACTACTGTTCAATGCTGACCTGAATAAATGGAGTGGTGAATAGGAAGCCAATAGGTAGATCCCGTAGCAAACTCAGCATTGTCCAGCCAATCCCCACTGAGCACCTATCAAATATATACACATGCTGCCAAAAGAAAGTTGAAAAAATGGTAGTAGTGATACATTCCCAGTTAGGATAAAAACTGTCAAGGTGTGTCCCTGTGTCCCAGACAACCTATTATTGTTAAAAGCAAAAACCATTTCTTGGAGATATCAGAGAAATAGTTGAAGGGAAATTGAACAAGGAGGAAAAACTCTAAGGAGACTTGGAAGGCTGTATGAATATCTCCCGACATAGAAATACTGTAAGTGGGACTTATCTGACCAAGTGTAGACATCTAATTCTAAGCTAGTCCACTAAGTAGCCTAGAAGTAATCAAAGGAGATCTCCTAATCAGTGTAATCAGTAAAGTGAAGAATGAGTTACCTCAGCTTAAAGAAGACAGTTAACATAGGTCAGATAATCAGACTCTAAAAGTGCCTACTTCTTTCCACTGACTGTGAAAGGTGACAAGTTCATATGTGAACATCTACATGATATTCAGATCTGAAGTCAGCTGAGATGAATCCAGCCCAAGTCAATCCTGATACCATTGCCATTTGGGCTCTTGGTGAGTCTTAAAGAACATCACTATCAAGGGTTCCATCAAGATACAGGCAGAGCTGAGACAGCTCCCGGTGAAATGAAGTCTAATTGAAGCATAAAAGCAGTGGTATGTTTTGGATAAATCTGTAAAAGCAATTAAGCACTTTTCTGGAATATATAGCTGAAATAGTAACAACCACCACCCAAAATACATGACATATGCAAGGCCAGATAGGAATCTAAGCTATGTGGGTGAGCAGGTTTGACTGATATCTGAATGGAAGTGCAGAAGAGCCAGTGGTGTTTGAGAAGATATCTGTGAGAGTGAAAGAAGCAATGGGAAGTAGTGCACAAATACATACGCACACACACAAGTCACACACAGACATCAATAAGAACATATATAGCAAAATATTGAGAAAGCTGAGAGCTTCTGGGTGGAGTATTTGGAATAAGTCCTAGGGGAAACTTATATCCTCCTGTTTGTTTTGTTTAGAAAAACAGGATTTTCTACACCTTATTTATGAAGCAGAACAAAGAAATACATGACTTCCATCATCACTTAATGTCCTCTTGCCCCTCTTCACCTAGCCTATAAAAAATTAAGTATATAAGTCCCCTGTTTTGATTACATTTTCAGGCAGAAGACGCTGTAAACTAATATAGCCTCAGGCGGTTGTGTGTTTGAAAAACATGGAATGTTTTTCTTCTATGTATACATTGTTATATACATAACAGAAAGATTTTGGGTGTAAGAAAATGCAAGGCCTAATTCTGTGAGAATCTTACTACCCCTAGAAGTAAGGTATGAGCTTGAAAATAAAAGCTAGCAGGAACTGCCAGTGTATAATATTTTTGGGAGTACCATAAATCACTTGAGGCTTTCTAGAGTAGTATGAACATCTCATAATACCACTTATGGCAATAGTTTTCAGAGAATAATTAAGTAATATTTTTTAATCCACTTGGAATATCAATAACATTGAGATAGATGCAAACTAAGTGCTAGTTTGTGCAAGTACCACTTCTACTGAATGCCTCCATGGAACAGGCAAACTAGCTATTTAGTTCACTCTGGCATAAAGCCTGGCACTTCTTAGGTGATGGCGAACAAAATTTTTAGCTCTTTTACAGGGTTCATTACAAAGTATGGAAAACAAGTAGTTTTTTTCACAAAATTTTAAGACCATTCAGGGAAACCCAGTTGTTTCTGGGTTTTTTGAAGTGCTTTCTGTTGAATAGTGTGCCTCAGTTCTTCAAGTGCAAGAGAGGAGCATGGCATGGATTTCATGTTAGAGCACATAGAGTCACATTGAAGGTTTTGAAATTCCAGTGAAAAAAGAGATGGAAGAACCTTTGAATATTTTTTAATTTGGGGGGGTACATTTTCAGGTGTTCTGTTGGAGTCAAGTATAATCAAACACACATTTCCTGACTATTCTGTATTTCTAAACAGCTTCAATGTGAATATTTGAGTAAATTTCTTCTAATATTCACTATATTCATATATTCACTATATTCATATATTTCTTATGTTCATTAGAGGCAGTGCAATTTTGGCTACCTTGCAAATATATTATTGATTACTTCAAAGAATATGCTTCCATCACTGGTACTGTGATTTCAATGAAATACATCTCAGAAAAAGATTTAGCTGATGCTTTTTAACCCTGCTTTATTTAAATATACTTTTTTCATGTGATCCCTACATATTCTGCTTCATATTGCATTTGCAAGGACAGAACCAATCAAGTCATTCTAAAAATGCAGAAGGTGATTGCTGGAAAATTTTAAAATCTTGGTGTGCAGTTTAATATGCTGGGTTATTTTGGGTGCCATGTTACATTAAGAAAAAACATGTCTCAAATCATGCTCAGTATAACATCTAAACAGAGAGGATCAGAGGTAGATATGTATCTTCTTAATGTAATGGTATTTTCCTTAATTTTGTTTACATATTTATATTCTAGCTCCATAAAATGAAAACCAGCTTGGAAACATAGCTTAAAAACTGAAAGTGCTTCACTGGTTTACATTTTCTTATAGCTGTTGCAGTAGGTCATAATAGCCACATACTTCAGCTGATATAAATCAGCATGGCTTCATCGAACTCAGTCAATTTATAAGGTGAATAAGAGGGTCTGTCTTTAAATCAACAGTGAATATTTTGCATTTGGGTTATTTTTATTTTATATTTAAATTTTGTACTTCATTGTCTTTTTGTTTCTCTTTCACTGTCTGATGCTGCTTAGACAATACTACTTTGAAATGAATGGGACTATTTAAATTAATAAAGACACAGCTGGCACTGTGTAGATTCAGTGCTACTAAGCTATGGATAGATTTAAGTGATTTGTGACACTGAAGACATCCTGCACCTTATGTAATTTAAACACCAGAAGAATTAAATAGGGAGGGGCCTGTGCACGGTATCAGTTCTTGTGGGAAAATATGCTTCAGTGACTTACTGGCACTGGTTTTGGAATGTGGCATTTAAAAGTACCTTTCTACAGTGGGAAAGAATTTGGTCAAGAATAAACTGTCTGACCTTGTTAAATGGACCAAAGTCTGTGCATAACCTAGTTCCAGAAATCTAGTTTTCACCAGTCTGTGAAAAAAAAAAAAAATCAGTTTACAAAAAATGCAACTAGATTTTCCAGAGAAAAAATTATGTAGATGGAACAGAGTGAAAAAAAATTGTTATTCAACTATGGACTTCTCTGGTTTGTGGGAAGTTGTCTATGAGCTTTAAACATGGTTTGAACCATAATTTCATTCAAAGCAGACAGTGACATACACTGTAGCCAGATGAATTCAAGTCAGATATGGGATAAGTGAATAATTTTCAACAGAAATCAGGGTCATTTGTATTACCATCAATATCTGAAAATATAAAAAACATGAGTTTGTAGTAAAACTGAATTTATACTATGAGCTAAGTTTTAAACACGAAGCTTGGTATCTCTGGATGTAGTCACTTGACTAGCAAGAATCCTTTGATACAAACAAAGAAGAAAAAATGTGGAGTAAGAAAATTACTCCATTTTGGTTTTAGCTTCAAATTTTGCTGATAGTGAACTGGCACACTATTATTGAATCTCCATGGTATGAAATCCTAGCTTCAATGCAGTCAATGGAAAACATCCCTTTAACTTCACTGTGGCCAGGATCCCATTCCAGGTTTTCATATTCTATTAGAAAAATACAGACACTTTCTCTGAACAAATATTCGAGCTGCTTTGGAGGAGTGGAGTATACAGAGAACAGCAATGACCTTTGGAATTGGTATCAATATAAGTGCCTATCCAGTTCACGGGCTTTGGCCACAGAATTTTCACAGGTGCTTTGTAGAATACAACCTCTATTTTTTTTCCTAGTGTTAACAGAACAGTGTCAAAATAACATGTTAAAATTCTCAAGGCCTTGACCATTTTTTAATGCAAGAGTGAATGAAAAATCTTACCACAGTTCAAGAATATGAAGTAACATTGAAAGACATTGTTGAGTAATACTTTGAGTACATCATTTAAAAACTATAGGAGCCAGTTGAGATCCACTAACGCAACGATCATTGTTGCATAAGAATGAAAATGTATCCATAACTGCAGTTATCAGCAAAACTACTGAAATAGTGACATTTCCACGTTATAAAATTAAATTCAAGGTAGGCACTAATAGATGCAACTGTTTAAAAAGCAGCATTAGATTAAAAAATTGAATCAAAGAAAAAAAATATGTTTGTGTCAGGTTAAGTTCAGATAAAAAAATTAGAAAGTATGTACATTAAGTTTTGACAAGTTTGGATAAATAGTCTGTATTAAGCCAGAAAAGAAGAAAGCCTCTCACAATGTAAACACTGTCTGCAGATTTTTATAGTGAATGTAAACATCTTCTGAACTTAGCCTGGGTTTCCTGAATTCTGTCTCTCTCTACTTTGTGTTTAGAACATCAGCTTATATATTTACCCTGCAGAGATTTCTTGAGGCCCTAAAGGGGGTGGAGTTCCCACTGTGCTGTGAGAAGGCTCTGTGCATATTCTATGTATAGATACATTTGACAGATTGACTACTGCACTGCTCTGCTATCGAACTGTCAGGTTCTGAAAATGGGAGTCGTACGTGGCTAACTCTGAATGTATGCACAGATTTATCCCCTTCTGTAGTCTTGGACATTACCACCAACTCACAGAAAAGCAAGGACAAAAACTACAGCTGTTCTTAGAATTTACGAGTGATAATACTTTTTTCCCCAGACTCTGATTATTTCTTTTTTTCACTTTATCTGTACAAGTTCTCATTTCCATTCTATTCTGAGTGATGTTTGTCATCCAGACCTGCCTGATAGCTCCAGCCCTCACCTTTTTAAAGAAATTTTATTATCAATAGTGGAGTCACCAGGAAGGGATTAGGGAGATATTATTTACCCTTCTCTACATCATTAGTGTGCAGGACAGTGTGCACATATCAGGTTGTCTGAGGGGGGAACTGCTATGCTTATGCAGAACTTACTTTTCCTGCAGTTGATACACCGCAAGTGTAATCTGACCCTCACACTATTAGCACATAAAATGTATAAATCTTTCAAAAACTCTTAGATTCATTCCAAACTGAGGAAGCTATTAGACTGACTAGAAATAAAAATGTTCATAAGTGGATGTTAATTCTTATTTATATTGAGTATTCAATATCACTACATGTATTGTGCCACTCTTCCTCCTGGCTACTCAACTGGTAAGTTTTTCATATTATTTTTCACACCACAGGATGAAAAAAAGGTTTTTTAAAATAAGAGAACTATGAACATCTTCCCATATCATAGGCACATACAACTAAAACAAACATGCAAAATACCTGAAGCTTTTTAAGTCATATTAAAAATCAAAGAGATTTTTTTTTTCCTCTATACCTCCAGTAGCATCACAAGCAGTGGTAGTAGGCTACAGTACACAGATAAGTAGTATGAAAAAATGGAAGGCATTTTATACTTTATCCTGAAGAACAGCTGAAGGTGAAGGGAACCATGTATTTTGTATTTAAAATGCATTGAAATAGGCTCTCTGTTCACTTGCTCTTTCTATGAAATTGGAGTTAAGATTTTAATACAGTTGATATCTTATTCTTAATTTTCCTTTTCAGTGTTGCTAGTCAAATCATCATGGCAGAGAACCTTTCACCTTGTACTTTGAGAAGATGTTCACATTAGATTTACATTAGATTAATAACATGAATAATTCAATAGACAGCAGCTGTAATTAAGCCCAAAAGTCTGAAAAGACAGCATGGGCATTGAACAGACAATCATATCTGTTGGATCTAACATTTTCTTCCGAGGATTCCCTACATGTCCTTTAGGCTGTGGAACCCATTCAGAGGTGTGAGCACAAACCTCTCAATAACTCCTGGTGAGGCACATGCTAAAATGGAGAAGTGAAGCCCTTTAATCCTGATTGAACATTCATTTCAGGACTGAAATGTCCTGCTCTGAACATTGCTTTGGGTATTTCCAAGAATTAATGTGTTTGTATAAACACCTTGTCCAAGTGAGGAGCTCAGCAGAACTCTTCCTGCATGCTTCCACCACAATCTTCAGGAAATCTCCCATTGCATGGCATGTATATGTATACATATGGCATTGGGACAGTATTTACACTGTAAAGGATTCCAGGTTTGGTCAGTGGAACTGAAGATGATGGGCTGTAAAATGAGGGAAATTATAGGACTGTTCTGTCAGGCTAAGCTTATTCAGAGAAACTACGGATTTATGTATTGACATCAGGAAAGAACTTGTCTACAGTTAAGCCTTTGCTGTCATAACTCCCTCAGCAGAAATGATTCCTTTTGAGACTCCCTCATCATGGAACAGAACATCATTGTGTTAAGAGCTGCACAAATTTGAATCAAGATCTAGTTTTCTTTCATAGCCTTTTTTGAAGACATTTTATCATATTATATATTTATGGCCAAGCATTAAATTTTTCCACTATGATAAATTCCTAGTTAATATATTAATTCTTCCTATTAGTCAACATAATTATTTTAATCAAGGATTTTAACAGTATCTCCTACTCTTCAGATGAAAGAAGATTTCTTTGTGCAAGTGTATTACTCTCCTTTGATATTTGTAAGCATCCGTGTGTAGTTATGCATGTTGCTCTTCATTCTCAGTGTTTTGTCCTCTCAGGAATGTAACTTAAATTCATGTAAATTAAATTACTGAGTTTTTACATTAGTATTCAAACTTATTTGGTCAGGAAGTGAAAATGGGGAGGAAGTTTGGAATTGTAGGAGGATCTTGACCTCTCTTACATCTTTAATGACTTGTCATAAGTATACTGTAATATTTTTTAAAATTGTAGTGTTCTGGTTAGAATATAGCCCACCCTACCTCTTTCTTTGGATTCTGCTTAGCACAGCTCCTAACATGTTTGTTTCCCACAAATATTGCATATTTGATGGTACATCCCTAGCAGTCTGTATAGAGGACATAGAGGGAGCTAGGAGAAAAGAGAGCAAAAAGAAAGTGAGGACACATAAAAAGATGGGAACAGTCATTGCATTGACAGGGAAAATGAGGCCATACTAAATACAATGACAAGGATTTTTTTGTTGGGTTTTGCTTGGTTGGGTTTTTTTAATTTCTTGTTGCTTTAGGCCAAGGAGTGTTTGAATTCACTTTTATTTCCAGTTTCTGCTTTGCCTTCTGGACAGAAGATGCTACTTTTTTATATGCAAGCAGTTTAATTTGCCACATAGCTGAAATTCTTTCCTAGTGAATATGTGAAATATTATACCCTGAATTTGCAATTAATATGACAAATGACATCGTTCTTGTTCTATTCCCTGCTAAAGGTGTTTCACAGACAGAATTGTTCCAACTCAATTAAGTGCTATTTTAAAACTAAGTAAAAGACATTCCAGAAACTTTTTAAGTCTTGCCCCCATCTAAAACATCCTGACTTGCTACATTATCTTTGTGCCCACGTGGCCACAACAGAAAATCTCTTGTGCTACTTTGCATTCTTATGATGGGCTGATTCATGAACTAATCAAAACCACTAACATCTATGTTGATCACTTGCAGATTTACCATGGCAGTACACCTATTTAATAAAAGAAAAATGAGTGAAGTTCAGTAACATTTCCACAGTTGCAATAGAAGCCATTGCATCTTATATAGGATACTTGACTGCTTTTGGGCCCCCATCCTTTGATACACCAAGTGGCTTTCTGTGAGTCCCTAATGTCCTCATCGCCTATTGAAACTGCAATCAAAATCAGGCAACAAGAACTTAAATGCTGTGACTTGAAGACAGGCAATCTCTATCTTAGCTTTATCTATTTGAATTACAACCTACTACAATTGGATTCCTTTGAACAGTCTGCAGCAATGAAGAGGTAAACTACCCACACTGAAATCAGGGCCCCAGTTCAGTGTGCTGAAATTAACTCATATGGTGGGACCTTACAGCATCAGATGCTTTCCCCAGCAATCAAATGCACTTTTTGAGTCATGGGGAGCAAACTTTTGCATCATGTTACCCAGTTCAGCATTGATCTAACCTCAGCTGAAAAAAACGGCACCGTTTTCCAGGAAAGCAGAACTGACAAGCGCTGCCTATGTACCTAAGCCTGCACAACCAAAATCCCAGCTGACACAGTATTTTGAGTCATATGCTGACCTTAGTATGAAAGGGAACTTCAATTACATGTCTATTGTGTTTTCAAATATAGAAGAATGTCTTTGTGTTCAATGGATTACCCCACGGATTAAGACAAGGAAGCAGATGCTGCAAGGGCATATAGAAGGAAAGAATTTAATTTCTCCCATTTTATTATAATTCTGAGGCTATTCCATGTACCAGAGCAATTAATACATAAAGTAAAAGCCCACAAATATATTAGGACCATGAGAATTTCCCGGTAGACAGAGTTACTGGTACCTACGTATAATGAAACTCTCAGCACCTTCCGTGTCCCAAAAAGCAAATAGAAAGGATGGGGGAGGGAGGAGAATCATGAAGGGAAGTCTTTTTATTTTCTTCTTTTCACGTGAAGGTTTATAATTAAAGGGGAAAGTAAATTAATTACATGAATATTAAAAGGTTACTCTTCTATTCTAACATTTGGTCACAAGTTGTCTAATGAAAAGGAATGCAGGCTGGAGGGCTGCCATGCCTTTGCTTCTTTCTGCAGAGGGCCACAGGCTGAAGCAGTGATTGTGCGTGACAGATTCTGGGAACAATGAGCCTGCGCACAGATCATCCAGATGGAGCATGCTTTTCTAAATTACACCAACAACAGGGTGGCCCACAGGCAAACAAAATAGTTAAACAATACATAATAAAGTTTTTATTTGGTATTTCCTGTGAGCCTCTGCCAGTTGCCAGGGAGTGTACTGTATTTTTCTTTTGCTGTATTAATTGTTGACCACAACTGGCAAAGACCCAAACTAGCAGGGACAGATAAGGGGGGGAAAATGGCATCTGGACACTAAAGCCTCAAGTGTACTGGGAAAAAAAAGCACAAAAAATTACAGCATATATCTGGAATTTTCCAACTAACGATGTGCGGATGTGGTAGCGCTAGGGAAAAAGAGCCAAACTGAGCCTGCTTTGTTCACTAAGAGAGGCCCCCCTGTAACATTCCTTTTAGCTGTGCATATTTTGGCTTCAGTTGTGCAGTTTTAACTATATACTGTGTATGGAGCAGTTCAGTTGTTGCTGCATGAATCTAATGATTTTGTTACAAGAAATAAAATGATGTCAATGCATATGCATTTTTGTTGTTGTGAGATGTTTAAACAGAGGCTGTGTTTTAAATGTTAAATTATAGGTGCTAAGTTTTCAGAGGGAGGGAGGGAGAAAATTCCATTAAGTACAACCCATCACAGCAACAGCTGCAAGGAGGAGATCCTCAGTAGCTGTGAATGCTGCCTTTTTAAACTCATCAATGAAATCAGTCCTTACAGTTATCTGGTTTAGGGGAAAGCCCACAATATAGCACTAACACTTGGATAGAAACAGGAGGCTGCATAAACATGCTAGTTTAATACTGTTTTTCTTTTTTCTTTGTCTTTATAAACAGTTAAGGTATTGGCATCTTTTTAAGGAAGTTTTATACTCCTGATTTACTATACGCAATGTAGTACGTGATTTTGTTCCTACTAATACACAGCAAGCAAGAGAAGAAACAAGAACAGGTTGCTGTTATTTTCTTCTACAGGTAAAATAGCCTTGCAGATATTAAGCAGCATCTCCAAAGAAAGTGAAAGTTGGTGTGAAGACTATCAATATGTATAGAGAAAAGAACCAGCTGCACTAGGCAGTGACAGGGCTTACAGCTACAGCAGGTCTGTAGTTCAACTGATGGGGAAGAAATTATTGTTATGAGCCTAAATTGTCATATATTTGTATGGCATTTTTGGATGTACTTGGACCATCTTCCAGTGACCAGTGGCCCTTGTTGCCACAGGCTTGTTTTCACTTCCTAACTCACATGCTCTTTCTGGCCCTAAGTACTTTGTTTTTTCCTTTGTTTGTGTTTTTGGTTTTAGGGCAGATTTTTTTGTGATTGGTTTTAGCTGCAAAATATGGAAGTCATCTATTCCATTATTTCTTTTTACGTGTGCAGTTTTCTTCTGTAAGAAAAGGAAAAGTATATTAAAAAAATGGAATTTCTTCACTTAGCATTATATTCATATGCACGCTGGTTATCAGCAGGGCTGAACCTATGGATCAGTCACATAGATTTCTTCAACCTGAGCTAGTAGAATATCTAGCTGTAGTGGATGGCTGTCATAAGTAGCTGATTAAACTAGAAGAAGGCAGGATGCATTGCCAGTGGATTTCCCAGATTCCTATCCATCTTCCAACACACAACTACTGCTATTCCTTCCTCTCAAACCTGTATTCCTACCTCTCCTCCAGCCCAGTCTCCTCTGTCCACTAAATCTAGCTCCCACCCCAAATCCTCTGAGAAGTCTGAACTTCCACCGGGCTCCAGACTTGCCCCTCACCAACTTCACAGTCTCCCCTGCTTTCAGCTTCAGGCCTTCCTCAGCAGTCCCCGTCTCCTTTAGAAGTTTTTGTCTGATCCCAGTCTCACATTTCTTACTGGTCGTTTTTCCTTCTTCTTCCCTCCACAGCTCAGAGTCTTCTTTCTCAGTCAGTGTCAGTTACCCCGACTCTCCACACATACTCCCACTCCCCATTGTTCTTCAACCCAGCAAGGGGATGTCTTAATCTCTTCCCTTAATCCAGCTTTCATACTCTCTTCCCCGTGTGTCCAGCTATTTTAATCTCTGTGGCTGAGACTGTCAGGTTCCTCTTCAAACATGGGATAGACCATTTATAGAGTAACAGGCTTTCTGCACTCAGTCAAAACTTGAGATGCCATGATGTCCCGCTGAGCCCCCTGGAGCTGGCCTGAAGCATGCTCGTTGAAAAACAAAACCTTCTGAAAGTGCAATAATTATGCAGTAGTATAAATCCTTACTGAGCATGTGCTGTTTTTCAGATTTATGACATGGCCAAATTTGGAGCCAAGTTTTACAAGGACGGCAAGGGGCACCTCCTTGACATAAAGGCCAAGTTCCACAGCCCTTGTTCCAAAACATGAGGACACCAGAGCTTCTCAAAGAGAAGGTCACCAGAATTTAAGATGGGCAAACCATGTATTTTTCCCTAGCCTTGCTCACGGAAACCCCTGAACAGCTTCAACTGAAATATTCCAATAAAGTTGAGTATATTCCAGAGAGATCCAGCATGGAAAATGTTATTGTAATCAGTGAAATTTTGATGAAGTTAAAAACTGCTGAAAACAGGGTCTTATACAGATAATTTCAGTAACAGGCCATGCTAGAAGCTTCAATGTATTATGGTTGTCACCTACCAGAAGGAATGTGCAGAGTTCTGAGAGAGTCTCAAAGGACTCTGTTTACCTCAGTAAAAGCCAAGGTGCAAAATCACTCAGTTTTTACTAATATATGTGCTGTTTCCTATGCATGAATCCCTTCTTCATACCCATACAACCATTGTGTATTCTACCACATGTGGAAACTGATTCTTATTCACTTTAAAGACCCTCTACACATTTCCAGTCCCTAATAGCATCTATAAATGTAATTTATTCACTGTTAGGGATGTCACTTGGGAACAAGCTGTCAAAGAAGTGGTGTAAAAACAGTAGATGAAGAAAAGGGTCAGATCGGTGGTAGAGATGAGTATGGCTAGCTACTGATCACTGACAGGCATGAGACTCCTTAAGTCCCGCTGAAGTCGGCAAAGTTCAAGAGCAGGTCTATGCTTGGCAACATAAACATACTGATACCAAAATTCTTTTCCAAATTACAGATTCATCTTTTTCTCTCATGAAAATAAAAAATCATTTATTTGCAACCTGGTGAGCTACTATTCATCATAAAATACATAAAACTTCACTGGAAGTCAGATTAATTAGGATAGGCTTCATTTCCCATAAGTACAGTGATTCCTTCTCCAGCCAAGGACAAGGCAAGTCTTTTAAACTTTGAAAAAGAAGCTGATTTATAGATCACTTATTATAGGAGTGGTAAGTAATCTACTCTGTACTTGCCTGAGATGTAATTGATTAAAATTACATTTGTGCCTCACATGCAAGCTACAACACATGGCATTCTTGTGTACAGTGTTTCCTGGTCAACTGTCATTCATCCCAGGTGCTAGAGACAGGAACAGCAGGATGGTTAAGAGAGGTCACCTGCAGTACTCTACATTATTTTTCAGCCTGAAGATTACATCCCAGAATTGTTTTAAGAAATACTGTGAGTCTCCACATAATTGATTTCAAGGCGTGTTGCCAGACTAACATTTCAATTATTCAGAAGAAGCACTAGTGGCCTCTTTTATTGTTGCCGATAACACCTGTAACTGAAAAGATTTAAAAATCTATTCTGTTTTTTTCATTACTTGTGCTGTTCACTTCTGTTTTCCTTCTACTGGATTATGCTAATGGTTATTTTAGTCTTGTTCCTACTTTATTTCAAACAAGTTTCATTTTCAGATTTTCTTGCAGTAGCCCAAAACAAAACAAAGTTTATCTGGTGTTTAAAGATGCTTTGTAAATAAAAACACTTAAGAAGGGGTCATTTAGACCCATGTTTTGTAAAAGCTTTATATTACAAAGACTAACTTGGTCTAAATTCAGCCTAAGAGTATCCTTCTAAAAACAAGCATACTGTTAGCTCTTGAAAACACTTAGTTTCTGAACCCACAATCATTAACGATTTTAAACAGTGGTAACATAACTTCATGATATTAATAAAAAAGAAAAATATTGTAAACTAAATAAGTTCTTCGTCTGATATCATAAAAAACTCCTTTCCGTTACAGGCTGCCACTTTCCTAGAAAAAATAGATAGTATTTATTAGACGGAATTGTATACTCTCTAGAAAGCAGGTTATTTCTAATTTCTTGTTTCTAAAACTACTTTTTAAAATACTAACAATCAAAAACAAGGATAGATCTAAATATAAATTATTTGACTGTCTGAAGATGTCTTCCTCTAACCACCCAGTCCTTCCACTGAAATCAGTGGGAATTACCTGCATATTTGGAGTTAGGTTGGAGCTTTTTATGAGATGTCCAGTTGGCTTTTTTAACACCGCCGAATAACATTAGCCTTTTCATGCATGACATTTTTTGCCTCAGAAGAATAGATGACGTCCTATCAGCTTGTTCTGTACCTTCTCTATCTTTAGGTTTAGACCCTTAGACCATGCAGCAACTTTAGGGACTGTTGATCTGTGTCAATCCCAGAGCTGTTGGCACTTGGGCTTGGTTTCTCTGCAGAAGCTCTAGCTTCTAGCACTGCTTCTCCCTTCTCCCCTCCTCAGCATCCATGGAGCCACGCATTGAAGGATTTCCTGACCGCATGAGGATGTTATTTACAGGACTTCCTCTGAAAGTTCAAGGAGGGGGGTAGGATGTTGCTGTCCCTATGTGGTTGTTAATGCTGTGAATGTTTTATGGAGATGGCAGGCACTCTTATTCCCCTGCAGAAAATATGTAGGGAGATTTTTGCATGGAATCATTGCTTCTGAGAACAGATCTTTGTGGGGAAAAGGCATGGACAAGCATTATGATGATGATGATGGGGAAACACATATAGACTATGAAACTGGTTAATCCAAGGTCAGCTGGTAGTAAGGTTGATGTTATCACAAGAGCTCTTGGCTCCCTCTCTGAGGCCATTAGAACATTTGCACTAGTTCTTGAATATTAGTTAAGAATATTAGAATATACTATCAATATTAGTTCCCATTTGATTTGTTCTCCCTTTTCAAGGATGGATTACATATATTGCCATAAACATTTTAAAAGGCCTTTTTTGTATGTCTATTTTTATCATTTTTATAAGGACTCCTCCTGAACAGTTAGGAGCCATGAGTGATTCAGAGAGCAGCAAAAGGGATGTGACACAGGAGGAGACCTCCTGAATATTGTATTTTTCATTCTCAGGCAGGAGAGGGGCAAAACCTTTTGCAGTAGTAGATGTCCATTCCACAGCAGGTGCTCCCTTGTGGTGTATCCCCACCGCGCCAACAGCAGTTCAGCCTGTCTTCAATTTCAAGTATCATTCCTCTCCCAAGGAAACCCCAGGAGAAGGTATTGTCACTACCAGCAAACAACACTGCTACTGATTGGCCGGGGAAAACTAAAACATATCTCTGTAAATTGGATGTTTCCTTCTCTCCCAGAGACACAGTATGCTCAGTGTTTCACAACCCCTGTGCCTGTAAACTGATGTCCATTCCCTGAAGCTGAGAATATTCACTTTGTAACATGCAGAACACAGCTAAACCCAGTTCTGGACTATTAAAAATACGTCTCAGTGCCACAGCTCCAACAGCAGATGCAGAGTACCCTCCCTTAACCACTGCTGAAATTGGAGTCTGTCAAACAGATGCCTGAAGATGGATTTGGACTCTCAGAGAAAGGGTTTCCTCTCTGAGGCCTCTATGCACACAGTGTGCAAGGAGTTAACAAGGGAGCTACTTTGAAAACAGAGGCAGAAGGTCATTGGCGGCAACAGCAAAGACTCCTAGAGCCTGCCATGGAGAGCCTTTCACCCAGCATTTCCCACCCAGGGGTTTGTAAACATTGGCTCGCAGCCATGAAGTCCTACAGAACTTCTCTTTACTTTCAGCATATACATTTATACATCTTAATGGAAACTGAAGCACGGCAAGTTATTCCTGCATGTCCAGAAGGAGAGAGGGAGCTTCTGTTCAAGTTGAAGAGATGAGGGAAAGAGCTATTACTCATGCTGGAATTTGAAAACATAGAGATATGCTTGTTTAGTGGTACTTCACATGTAACATAGCTGCTGTTCTCAGGCAAACTTTCTCAACTCACAGGAATGTGTAGAATGCTGTCACTTAATCAGAATCCAGAAGAGCTCTTTTATCTGTCATTTGTTAGTAACTAGCAATATTGTTCTTATCTCATTGTCCTTTAGCCTGATGCAGTGCCCTCAGACATGAGAACTGGTAACATGAAAGCACTCATTACCTTGAGCATTCCTGTTTGTATTGTCTTAAGCTATTATCTCTTTAGCTTAAATAAGATGCTTTGTATTAATTTTTAGAGAGATGAGTCATCTGTAGAAGTCTGTTCTACAACATCATGTTCACAAATAGAAGATTTTATATTTTTATAAGTCTATAACCACTCTGGAATAGAGTCTTCGGTGATCTAGTCTAATTCAGATCTTTTTCATCCAACTAATACAATGTTATCTGTAATTAATTTCCCTTGGAAACTGGCTTCTCGAAAATAACATAAATTAATCATACAAGCTTTAAAGTTAAAATTGGGAAAAGAAGCCTAGCAAGGTCTAGTATTGGACCAACTGTAACATTCTGGTTTTCTGCTAACTCTTCAGATACTTAATATCAGTTTAGAAAATCCTGTAGCATTTATAAGTGGAGGAAATTTTCTTTAAGGTTCTTTAAAAACCTTGGGCTTCGCTTTGTACTGTGAATCCTAAGTTTTGGCTAGTGAGTAGTGTATCAAGTAGCAAGGGAGGAGATGTTGCTTCTTTCTCCACAGAATAAAACAGAGTGCCGTCTTCTAGAGTTTTTATGAGTCCCGTCCATTAGAGTCAGAAAGATGGACTACAACCTGCCTAGATCCACAGTAGAATCCAGCCTGGTTAATGTAATTAATGCCTGCTTTTATTTTTATCCAGTGATGGTCTAATGTAAAATGCATACACATTCCAGAGAGCAGTATCCAGAAACTCGGCTCCTCGCCCCTTCCAGCTGATTGTTCTTAAGCACTCAGCTACTTTCAGACACAGTCTTGCCCCATGACTCATATACTCCTGGCAGAATAGTGACTTGGCTTCAGCAAAGGCAAGGAAAGAGCTGTCACCCAAAAAACCCCTAGCCTAGTGGTCAGAGTATTTGCTTGGATATAGGAGGTGCCAGTTAAGTCCCCTTCAGGCTGAGTTTCCACTTTGAGAATAACATAATAACATCTGTACAAGATGTTAATGTGGATGCAAACACATATTGCTGCCACCACTTCTCTTAGTTACAGGCTTCACGAGGTAGGACTCCATATGGACTTCTGCTGAGAACATCCAGGTATCTAGGGTATCGGTCTGCCTAAACATGCATCACATGCAGTAGAGCTTCAGCAGAAACACAGTTGCTTGTTTCTCCAGCACAGGCCTTTCTAATGTGTGTGACCCTCTACACTTAAGACCCACAGACACTTTCAGACTAAGAAGAGGAAATTGATGAGTAAAGATGCCTACAAAGCTCATAGCCTTGAAAAGTCAGTGGATTGTGCCTGGCATTTTATTGGTCTCAAGCTCACAAAGCTACTTAAATGTGAGATTCAGACAGCCTGAAGACTCACCTTAGTCTTTTGTCCTTTCTGTCCAGTCTTTGGTTTGGACATGAAATTACATCTCTACAGCAGGTTCTTGTCCTGCTGATATTTACTTCAAAACTCAACTCATTTCTAACGATCTGTGGTGTGTTTAAACACTTAAGTATGTATAAACACATACACTTATCCATATATTGCACCTGTATATAGAAAGTTCATCTTTTTTTTTCTGGAAACCTGTCTATTTCCAAATGTCTTTTCTCATTTGTTTTTAGAAAGAAAGATGTTTCATGAGGGTTTTTTTTCTGAAATGTAATTCAAGGAGCCCTTGAAAGGCATTTCATAGGAGTTTCATCTCTATGGTATCATTTACATTTTTACTTACTTCAGTTTGAAGTCACACATTTGTTTAAAGCCATAGCAAAATCTACTGCATTCGATTTCAAATGCAGAACAGATTTGCAGTGTTTAGAGTTGCCCAGATTCTTTATGCCATAGGTATACAAATGTCCTGCTTCATGTCAGCCATCATGGTGATAATAGGATTGAAGTCTGCACCTTGTGAAGTAGTGAGGGCAGGTACATCCCAAGAGGAGCTTCTACTGCAGAGAAGTTGCCTTTTTTGCAACCCTGGGTTCCCTTTGGGTTTTGCTGTAACACAGGAGGTTTAACTGCGAGCTATTGCTTCACATGAGCATCACTGACAGATGTTGCTCCACCAGCCCTTTTATACACTTTACCAGACAATAAATGAAATTGGTACTTTTCCTCCAGGTCCCTACTCAAGCCTTGGTACAGTCTGTATCACTAGGAGCACAAGTTTCCACTTCCAACAGGGGCATCATTCCCCAGTCTGCTTTGGGGAAGGAGAGCTGTGTGGCTGCATAACACTATTTCAGGTGCTGTGGGAGCTCCCACCATACCATGCCATGCTGCTGGGGAAAGGTTACAGCTCTTAGTGCTGCTGGTAGAGTGCTTCTGCTGGGAGTTGATAGGACATAGAAGTGAAGAAAGCCCAAAGTTACAAGAATTTTTAACAACTGTAGCTAAAATGTAGTAGAGAGATGAAGTTTCTCATATGTATCAGCTTTATAAGTTATCCAGACAAATATCTTAATTTTAGATGTGCCAGAAACTTCTCTTGTCCAAATCAGACTTTCAGTATAAAAGACATTTAGAGAAATTTTTTTGGGTTAATTGGGACTGAGCTTATTCTACCTTCATTACACATTCTGGGTAAAGATCAGGTAAGCTCTTACTCAGCAGCTAACCCACTCATGCACACATGTCCTCTGCTCACCCTGCCGTATGTAAACAAGGTACACCTTGTTACTTATATGCCCTGATTGCTATTTGTATCCTTACTTTCTGTTCAGCTCTGGCCATTAACTCAAAGGACAGCATTAGTTCATAAGTTTTGTTCTCAACTGAATGAAAACAGTATCTTGTAGAAGTTGTTTGCACCAAGTTTCCCCTTTTTTAGAGTCCTAAGCTGAAAAACTTCATTTAATTCATAGTAGTCTATAACAATTCAGCATCCTAACAGAATTCTGTGTTAAACTCTGACCCAGTGGTTACATTTGCCTCAAAATGGTATAGAGTATTTCTTTTTGAGAGTCACTCATTTGTTTAGCTCAATTTCGATGGTCATATTTCATTAAAAACTTTTAAATTCCATCTTCTTTCTCATCTAGAAGCAGCTGTAGAGTCCAGGGTAAGGCCTCTCACCTAGACAACTGGCAGTATTTAATCCATTCTTTGGGGCAGTAGTTTCTTTGTGCATCGTCTCCTTCTGTTAAGCATGGTTTGAAACAGAAGTGGGCCCAAGTTCCATGGAAGAGAGGTCTGTGGTGGCCTTCATGGTTTTGCTTTATTTAGTTTTTTTCTGTTCAGAACCGAAGTCTAACAGAGCACCCCAGGAAGTGGGGAAACTTTTTTCTATTAACCAGACTCTGGTTTTCTAGTAGCAATGGAAAGCTGGTCTTCATTATAAAGCCAAACTGTAAGTGGTAAGGCTCAGATTCTCTAGTCTGATGAACTCGGGAAGAGACCAGCTAGTCACAAGGGCAGTTTCTGGGGCTCTCAGCACGGAGCCGACCATGGTTTGGTCCTTGGCGCAAGTTAGAGCTACATGTTCTCCTTCTCCCAGGAACTGGGCATAAGTGATGTGAGAGACTGTAGAAGAGCTGGGTGCCACCCAGTGGGAATATGTAGGGTGCTAGATGAGTTGCTTTTGTGGCTACCTAAAGATGTAGAATAGAGCAAAGCAACTGGAACAAGGCCCAAGATCTGGTACTAGAAATTATGACTGTTCCTCAGCTAGCTAATGCCAGCAGGTGACTGAGCAAGTGGAAACGTGCCAAATTGCTGCAGCCAGATCCAGAACAAGACCTGTATTCCAAGGCAGAGTCGCAGGCTGCCACCTTTTTAATGCTTTGTTTCTTTTGGTATTGTGGAAGGAAATCTCTTCTTTCTTATAGATGTTTGACTGGATCAGCATAAGAAGCCAATGGTGCTTATTTCTTTCTGCCTTTTTGGTTTTTTCAACTCTGAGATAGATTATTAGAATTTGCTGTTTCAGCCTACAAATTTTGTTTGATTATGGAGTCTTGGAGCATGACTGAAGTATGGCTACTTTCTTTTAAAGCCTGTCACTCTCAGTGTTGTCAAGTATCTCTATATGTAAATACACTGCAATATCAGCACAAGCCTCATTGCATGCAAAGGTGACCACTTCTGTGAAGAACTGAGCTATCCCATATTCCACAGGAGGCTGCTCTGCAGCTCAGAGATTAGGGCATCATGATTTTGATTTTAATACACAACAAGCCCTGGCAAGTCTTTGACTTTCGTGAGCTCTTCTGGATCAGGTACGACAGTGTTGCTGATATTTTTGCTTCTTTCTTTTAATATAAACATAAAACACTCCTCAAGTGAAGTTTCAGGTAGTCTCTCAGAAATGTTCTCTGTATGGTGCCAGTAAAGAATTCTATGAAATATTCTGCTTAATGGAAATATATTTCCTTGTATTAGTTTTGAGGTAAGTTCTGAATTATCACTAATGGTTGAAAGTATTACCTCATCTTAAGAGCCAGTTTTCCTTTCTGGTAGCTGTTGCACACAGCTGCTTAGTGCACAGAGACTTTTGAGGTAAAAACACTGAATGTAGGTAAAGTATCTTCCGCTAGTGTTTATATACACACCCATGATGTGCAAACATGTGTGCACATATGCACGCACACACACACGCATGCACTCCCTCCTACTGACAACGGATGTACCTAGAAATATTCTTCAGCAGCACCATCACAGTGGGTTACGTGGTTCTTCCTAGAAATAAAAAAAGCAAAATTCTGATTAGTTTTGTGTGCATAAACCACGAAAGAAATGAATGGCTTCTTTATTTGTCAAGTTATCTTACAGTAGATGCTAAATCTTGCTTTCCTCAAAGCACAAACATTTTAGCATCAAAAAGAGGAGATCACATTCTAAAATAACAACTTGATAGTGGGTGGTACATGTGATCAGGATTTGTGTCTTCTATAAATAGAAAATTTTTTGCTTGATGATTTAACAAATGAAATAATAACAATAATCCTTCCATTTTTCACAAAGCAGTTAATCAAGCTTGTGCCTAAAATGGAGACAAATATGAATAAAGAGAAAAAAATTGATGTTACCATGTGCACTTCATGAGACCCATAGCACTTGAAAGGATGTCATTTTTATATATACTAGACCTTTTGTCAAGAAAAGCCACCAGGCTAGTTTGGTACACTTTTACTTTAAAAGGGAAACTATTTTAATGTTTCTGTAAACAGACAAAATATAATCATCTTTCTCTAAGAAAGAAAGGTTCTCTTCAGCCATACCTATCTCTGCAATGGAAATGAAAACAGTTACATAATAGTGGAAGAACCACTACTCAAAAAAGAGATTAAACAAATATAATTATTCAGCCTGATATTAACCCTGGAAACTAAAGCACATTGTATAATGTAGTGATTATTACCTTCTCCATCACAGTTAGAAATAATAATAGGTCTTCAGAGATAGAGTAAAGAGAGTCCTAGGCTTGCTTTATAAATGCAGAATGCTCAGCGAATGATTTAAGGAGAGTGATGGGAAAATACAGTAAGACAGTCCCCAGCAAGTGAAGCAGACACACTCCTCCTCCAAACCAGGGATGAAAAATATGTTGAAGTCATTGTACAAAGGCTAAAAAGCGTATGCTACCATCACCTATCTTGGCCTTATTACACTTTCTGGACAGGCAGGTTTTGGAAGGGCTCTCTCCCTGTACTGGATGTTGCTGTGCAAGGTGCTGCAGGGTGCAATGAGGCATCATCCCTCTCCCCTTCCTCAACTCTTCTCTCCTTGCTCCCCCCTCCAGCGTACCTCAGACTACCCCTTCCCTTGTCTCCTGGGACTCACACACACACACACACACACACACACGCACACGCACACGCACACACACAAAGTTTTCCTATATAGCATAGGTGTGCTCTGCTCCTGCAGGTCTTTGGGGTGTCCCTGCGGGGCATGGAAGTGGAAAGGGAGGTCAGGAATGTCCACACTGCTGGAATGGAGCAGCTAGTGGTGATTCAGTGCACGAGGTGGGGGGGCTGGAGGAGGCCGAAGGTCTGCCCGCGCAGTGCACAGCAGGGCCACCTTGGGCTGCTCAGGGAGGCTCAGAGCAGCATGCAGGGCAAGTGTCAGAGCCCGTGATCCTGCAGAAATGCCATCACCTCATAACTTAGTGTCACCTACCCTCTGAATTGCCACTTCTACCCTGCTCAGTCCTGGTTGTCACTCACTATGCCAAACTGTGGGCAGTGAAACATTATTAGACAAATTCTTTCTTTTCCTAAGCAATTTTTAATATTACTTTGACTTCATTTTAAGTAATGTTACACTGTCAGACCAGTGAGCCATTTTTAAGCATATTCATTTAAGAAATTACATTTCTTCTTTTCAGACTCTGTGGAGATTCAGTGCAGTGTTTCTAGCAAGCAAAAGGGAGGTGTATTAGGGAGAGAGAGTCTCCCTGCGGTGGAGATTGAAGCCAGGCTTCAATCAATATGCAAGCCCAGATTTTTAGCCATCTGTAATTCTGTCCTCTCCAACTAGTCTGTGGTGAATGTGTCAGGCTTAGTCATACAGCTGAGAAGAAATTTTCTACAAAGCTTGAAGAAAATTCTGCAAGTCCTTTTAGAGTCCCAGACCTGAAGAAGAAACCATGCAGTAGCAGCTCCATAGTGAAGTTGGAAAGATTCCACTTTGAATCCTCCTGAACAGTTTGAAGCGATAGATTTTTTGTGAAGTTGGGAGACCATGAAGTGACACTAAAGAGCAATATTCTACATACTGCACCATATATTCTATAGCTATATTCCTTCATTTTTACTCAAAAAGAAAGGACAACAATAAATGAAAAAGAGTCAAAAAGATGCCCGAAAGATAATATAAGATAATATGAAAGCCCTGCTAGCGACAACTGAACAAAATAGCCAAGTTTAAGAACCATGTTAAGGAACTTAAAAAAAAAAAAATTTACAAATAATCTTTCATGAGGTTGAAATGCTTTAAGCAATGAAATGATCCAGTGTCTAATGGCAAATATAATTAACAAAATCAGCACCAAAAAGAGTACAGTAGAAACCACAATTACAAAAGCAAATGATTTGGAAGAAGAATTTTATTTGGATTCAAGCATACTTTGTATGAATTTAAGCATCCTGCTAATTGCTTTTGTGGCATGATTTCTATGAAAGCTAATATTTTAAAAGATTTTATAGGCCTCTTCAAAGTCCCCTCAGAACTAATTAGAGTAAAATTAATCTCATCCAGCTTTAGATGTCTAAAAGGAAGATGTCTACATGTGGGCCAGTCAGTTAGATTCTCCTCATAGATAGTAAGCAGTTGCAGCATGTGTTCATCTGACCTGTACAACACACGATAAAATAAGATCAGTTGCTGGGTGAGATGAGGAGTGGGCCATGCCTCCCCCACACCATTGCCCTCCTGGAGCCCCCTCTGAATCAGTGGAGATGAGGGAAGCATAGCAAAATGCCTTCTCTGTGGAGTGAAAGGAAGACCCAGGGCCACAGCGTGACTCACTGACTAGTAGATTAAAGAGTGCCAGGAAACATTCGTGGGTACTGGAGCTCAATTGTCTATACTGTTAAATTATTAGAATAGTTCCTGGCATGGTTTTGAGTTATGCCAACCAGCCTTTCCCCAGACAGTTCCTAGGCACAGTTAAGCACGGACCAAAGACTATTCCCAATAAGCAGTTTGCATGCGGTCACCTTTTTTGGGAGGCTGAGAATTTAGTAATATGGACATAGGCCACTCTGTGCCTGTTGGTCTTGGTGCCAAAGGAACATTTCCTGTCCCATTTAATTTCCTAGCACAGACATAGCCGTTGTGTTACAGTCTGATCCCTGCTTTGTTCCTGTAGCTGTGCAACTGGGCATTGGTCTGTACTTAAAGTCTGTGGCAAACCGAAATGTAGTCTTTTGTGTCTATGTTACTCAACCCCATCCCTAAACCTCTGTTTGTCTTTGTCTTTTTTGAACGGTATGCTATTCAGACAGCAACTATATTTGGAAAGGGAAAGATGGAAATTAAATGAGACTGACATAATGCCTAGATCTTCTGTTTGCATTGCTAGTGAGCAGATACTTACCACTAATTTGATTTTTCATCAGAAACAGGTACCATGAAGTGCAGGATTGAAACTCCTGGGGCTAGATAGTCCCAGATAGCAACATCTGTCAGGTATAATAAGGCAGAAAGCTTTATTTCAAAATAAAGTTATCTTTCTTCTTCTGACTCTAAATGCAGATCTCCCCTTGCTTCTCACTGAGCACATTTCCTTCTTTAGGGGGTCAGACACAGCCTTGGTAGACTTTTGCAGATGTTCTTCTCCTTTCTAATGCCTCTCAGATACACATTTCATCCTAAAGTGCTGCCTAAATCTATTGGCATTTAAATTGTGATCTGCAGTGATCCGCAGCTACTGATATCATTCTTATCTGATATCATCCCATCTTATCTGGGTAGTGGAAACATAAAATGTGCACTGGAAGAGGAGCATAGTTACTCCTTTAAGTACATACTCCTTCCAGTGTATGATTTATTCTCAATCTTTTTGTATGTAGCTTAATCTATGAAACAAAAATGTCATAGGGTATCCTCAGGGCAGGCAGAGTGGTCTGAGAAGCTAAAGGGGAAAAAGGAGCTAATGTGGCCCGGGAGCATTTGGAGGCTGTTGGAAGAAGAGGGGGCAGGGTGTAAAATTTGGGGGAGTTGGAGGATGCAAGGGAGCAGACGGGGAACATGTGGGAAGGCAGAGCACATGGAACATGGCAGGGCAGCAGGCTGTGTCCAGCTGGGCGTTTGCACATGAGCAGCAGTGGGTTAGGTATGTTCAGTGACGCTCTCACAGGGGCCACTGGCAAGTGGCAGAAAGGCAGAGGCAGGGGAGAAGGAGGCAGGATGTCGAGGGACAGCCTGGGGGAACCTGGCTGGTGTAAGAGAGGAGCTAAAGAGACCAGGCAGGGTGAGGAGAAGCAAGGAGGAGGCAAAGGAAGGAAGTTTTTTAGATGAGAGGACTAAAATGCAACATGGTCACTAAAGCCTACAACCTCCAAAGTATTTAGGAGTCTTGTGCTGAATTTAGGATCTCTGTCAGCATGTAAGCGTGAACCCCTTTTCCTACAGAGCAATCGCCATGTGCCACATTACGTGTGCGTCAGATTTTCAGGAGAGGCAGAATTTAAGTGAAATGTACCGATGGAGGTGCTTGCTTTTTTCATCCTAAAAATGGGACTTTATCAAGCAACTCTTTATCAAGTGCTCTATCTCTCAGGGAGAGCCTGTCTCACTGGTGGGGTGGCTTACCTAAGCAAAGCATTTTTTTCATTCTAAGTCAGAGCTGTGCTAAAGAGGAAGTGATGATCTAGTTGTTCAGCCTCACCATATCCTGTGTTCAGAATAATTTTCATTTCTACTTATCTGCAAATGTTAATGGAATGTCCACAAATATTTTCTTGGTTTCTATGGTAAGAGAAAGAGAGTGTGAAACTCTGTGTCAAAACCACTGCATCATCTGCATCATCCTGTGCTTTTCAGGAGAAGACCCTGACCACTAGAGGAGTCATCTGTGGCATTACTTGTGTGCAAACTGACATTTAGTACATTTTGATCCCTTTCAAGTTCACATTTTGAAACACAGACTTGCATATTATAAACCATAAAGGTTACTTGGTCACTTCTACAATTACACAGTAATGACAGAGTATATCAAAACAGCTCAACACAGATTACTTCCTCTCTGACTATAAAGCAATCAGGCATTTGCTGGAATTTAACTGTAAGACTTTGGAAATAATTTTTTTTAAGGGCTAAGTTTCCAAATTACTCAGAAGTAAAATCTCCCAGTCCCCTGTGTACGCATGCATGGAGCGTAGCAGGGTGCAAATGCTTGGGGAACTGTGCCAGCAAGTGGTCACGTGGGAGAAGCAGCTAACATGCTGTACGCTTCCGCAGCCTTCTGAAAACAGCACTGTTCCCCCTGAGCAAGCACCCGGGGGACCAACCACGAGCTGCGACACTCCTCTCAGGAAAGGAGCAGCTGCCCTGTGCCGCATTTCCCTGGAAAAGGGACTTCAGTTTGGGGCATACTTTGTCAGAATTATTCAAACTGTCTCGCAACCATGCATCCGCCAATCCTTTGCCTATGAGAGTGCAGAACCCTAATGTGGCAGAGCTGGTGGGATTGGGAAAAATAAAGTACCCTTTCATTCTGTGTGAGAAGAGCAGTGTGGATGTCAAACCAGGAATCGTGAGGTTTGGTGGTATTCCCACAGATCAGAGATCACACAGGTCTTGCTCCTGACACTGCACCCAGCCATTGACAAACAATAATGGGTTGAAATTGTTATATCTAATTTCTCAAAGCACAGTTTCTTCAATAAGCTTTTCCACAGATGTACTGGGAGAATAAAAGTGCAGTTCAGTTTGAGAGGTATATCTGCATCAGGAAAAATAAGTATGTGTTTTAGGAGGAATTCTCTCTGACTCAAATAGGGCAGCTCCAGTAAAAATCCCTGACCTTCAGTTACATTTGTCTTATTTCCCTAGAGTGAATCTCTCAATAAACTCTTCTGGTTTTTATAGAGGGAAATATTTTGGAAAAGCATCACTGGTATGGTACCAAATCAGGAACAAGACAAATGGAGTTAAATAATGCCCAACTTCCACACAGGAATCTGTTTCTGCGGACAGGTATCTGGAATTCTAGCTTGCAAGTGCAGTACTTTGCACTGTGTTATTGAACTGTTTCAAAGACAAATTTTATGAATAGAGATCAAAGTGTTTAAGAGGACTGTTAGCAAATATGACCACTTGCGCAAATATCCGTGAACCTCCCTTCAATAGCCATTCAGTAGTTCCAAAGGCTGTCAGGGCATGTAATGATTGTAATTAATGTTGTATTTGCTTTTGTTTCAGCTGGCTTTGACCAGCAAATTCAGCTGATTACTTCCATTGTTATTTTTGCTTAGAAGACAATTATATTGTTATCATTAAAAAAAACCACTCTTCTTACACATTTCTTTGTACTGGTCTTGAAATTCAGAGCTAACTATCCTAGTTAATATAATTTTTAAAGTTATTTTCATTCTTATCCTTGCACTTGTTACTTTTCAGTGGTTTTGCTTTGTTTCATGCTCCTCCTGAATGCTGCATCTCCCACATTTGTGTTTGCTGGAGAAACAAACCAATAATTGTTGAGACCCTTCCTGCCCCCAGATTAACAGTCAGATGTTTAAATTATAGCACACAGTAAGAAAATGTTGGTATTTAGCTGATGATCATGTGTTGTTATGGCTGGATTATAACTGTATTCAGGAGCAGGATACTCCTGTGTCTCTGAGATTATATTCTAGCAACATAATAGCTCACGCAGGACTCTGAAGAAGCTCCTTGTGTTCTTCTGTAAATATACTGAAGATACAGTCAGCCTCATCTGTATTTGGTCTACTTGTGGGAAACAAAAGGATAAATATAAACTGTCCCATCTCTGTTGTGGGTCCAATGTGGAGGACTCATCAAAGTACATCAATGGAGCAGTGCCAGTAAAATTCCCACTGGGTCTCTACAACGTGTTGCGACATGACCACCAGGACAAGAACAGCCTAAAAGCAGACCCTTTATGTGGCATATGTCCCTGGGAAAGAGTGTATCATTTGAAAATAAATTGTGAGAGAAGTTAGTGCTGGTCTAGCAGCAGCACATGTGCAGAGACAGTCACACAACTATAAACGTCAGGAATCTGCCAAGGATCCCTGTGCTGTGTTGCTCAGTTGAAAACTGACAGTTTAAGGTACCTCTGTGTGTGAGGAAACTACAGTGGACAGCACTGAATGCCTTTGGTAAGGGACAGCTTTGGGGAGGGTTTGACTTAATCTGTATCCAACTGATTAAAAAAAAAAATTGTATATTTTCTTCAGTTTCTTCAGAGAGAACTTTTGTGACAGGTCAGACATGTTTACGCAGCTTGGTCCATACACTTGAGGTAACCCCATTTCTTTTACAAAAAATAATACATAAACTATGAAGGGCTTATGACAGACATGGGTTACAGGTTCTAATTTGTTCTATGGGTAAACCCACAGTATTCCCTAGCTTATTTGCTTCCAGTTTGGCTGTGGTGACTACATCTAAGGGGTCTACAAAAGTTGTTCAAGAAAAAGAGGCCTTGTTCAATAGACTAACATTTGCCCTACGGAGAGTCCAACTCTCCACTGGAAAGTGTTTGGGGTCTGTAAGTTGCAAAAGCTTCAAAGAGTTGTTCTGGTAGTGTGCTGTGATAGTGTTGGTTTACACCAATGCTGTACTCTGATACTGTATTTTTGTTGTACCCTGAACTGCACTGTTCTTGACAAGAAGTGGTCTCATTTCTCGACTCATCATCACTGCAGCTATCCATACTGAGATTTCCCATACAGGACCCTTTACTACGCACTGGCCAAACCAGTTTGCCCTAACCTGTGAGATTTTACAATTTGGATTAAACTAAATGGGAGCTGTATACACAACACTTACGAAGTTGTAATTCTGTAGCTGAGCTGTCTCTTATGTTCCTTTTTGTTTTACAGGTTGTTACTTTGTGGTATAGAGCTCCTGAAGTTTTGCTTCAGTCCAGCTATGCAACACCAGTTGATCTTTGGAGTGTTGGCTGCATATTTGCAGAAATGTTCCGCCGAAAGTAAGAAATACAGTTTTATTTTCTTCATGTTTTTCATATGAAATTTGAAAAAATGTGCAGTAATGTCTGGTACAATACACTGGATCATGTTTATATTGGAAAGGCCTGATAGGATGTTTTATTTGCAGCACAAAATGTAAATACCCATTGTGAATTCATACTTGTTGCCATCTTGGAGTCTTTCTTTTTTTGATGGGAGTCTGCCTCAGTTCTTGGTAAAGCCTGTATGAGCATTGTTGTATTCCTGTTACACCTGAATCCAAATCCAGATAAAAGTGGGCTAGAGAAGCTGTTGATCAATTTGAGTAAAGCTGGATTCTGGAAAGGATTTACCCTGAGGAAGGCAGGGCATGGTGGTCAGCAGAGTCTTCTTGCTCTGGAGTTCGTGCATTGGAGCATCAGGTGTTAGCTTGTAGTCCCCTCTTGGCACATTTGAGATCTCAGAAGTCACTGTAAAGTTGATTTCTAGAGGCAGGAAACAGAGGTAGGATTTTTTTTAAGAATAAACTATTTAGCCTGAGTGTAGAGTAACAGAGATGTTAAATGTAGTCCAAAAAAAAGGTAAAAGACTTTTTTTTTTTGGCTGGTTCACTGAAATTGGCTATCAGAACTATCTTGTTACAAAATATTACAGCTGGATGCAGATGAGTTGTGAATGCGAGAGGAACACTTGTGTACTGATCTTTCCCCATGGAAGGACACTAATATGGAGGTTGTACCATATAGGGTGTGGAGAGGAACAAAGCCCCAAGAACCTTAACAAGGTAAAACTGTCTCAATATTAACCCAATCACATGCATTTTGGTTGAGCTTACTGCAAAAAGTGAATATTGTCATCACCTGGGTGATCTCCATGTAGAAACTGTATAGCATTTTGTAACACCCACTGTGAAATCAAAGAAGATACATAAAGAAAACATGAAGGAAAATGACACACTGGGCAGCCTAAAAAGCAAAATCAGTATAATTTACAAGAAGAAGCCATGCTGCAAGGGCCTTGAGAAACAACTATTTAATTTATACAATGTGAAGTTCAAAATACTAGTTGAAGTCTTGCAAAATAACTTTGGGATTCTACTACTTATTAATGTTAGTATATGGAAAAATCATTTTTCTTGGGCTTCTTGCCTGGTCAAACGGCCTGGGTAGAATTATTATACTCCACCCTCTCTGTCCCTGACTCAGAAATGAGGTCAGAAAATGAGAAAAAAAAAGAATGTGGATTTTAGGAGTATCAATTAAACCCTCCATGGCAAAGTTTTGAAGATTTAGTCTTATCCCATTTACTGCCAGGTTCACAATAGCATTAAGCCATTGATATTTTTTCTGATTTAAATAGCAGAGTCAACAACTTCATTTTAGCATCTGCAATAAGAGTGATAGAGGACTAACAACTGAACGCAGAACTTTGCTACATGCTTGAAACTCTCATTTTTTTCTCGTTTAATTTGCAGTCTTCTGACAGATAAGAAATATTGCCATATGCAAGCAGCACCAATTTAATTTTATTTTTCCTTTTATGATGTATGAGCCTCACTGACTCTCCAAGTCCAACACAGTACATTGAGTTAGGGACAGTTTAATTTTCTACTTGTTTACAAATACAAATATTACGTTAATATTATAAAATCAGAGATTATTTTTTTTTTTATGAAAATGAGATCTGACTTGAAACAGAGTTTGATAAAACCAGGACTTCTATTATTCTTGCCAAATACAGGGTCAGTCTGACATTCTCAGCCCTAAATTTGGGAAACTGTCAAAAACTGTAGAGGTCAGGAATCTGCCAAGTCTGTATGTACTATGTTGTTTCATTGGAAACAATATGACTTTCGCATACTTCAGTATACAAGCATGATTCAGAAGACTAATCTCAAGGCTCATTGCCATAAAGCTACAATGAACAGCACTGAATGCTATCTCCATGGACTGTTGTATTGGGTTAATGTCGCAATACTCTCTGTATGATATATGTTGTCTTTCTGATTCTCCTGATGGATTGCAAAAGAAAACCCATGTTACTGTGACCTTGATAGCAATAAACCGTAAAGTTTTGCAAACTCTATGGATTATTTCCAAAAGATTGAATAAATGCAACAGCTATTTCTGCTGGAAAATGGTAGTGCCCTTGGGTAATCACCAATCTGCATTTCCACTGGTGCTGATAGGATAAGAGTACAAGAATGCAGCTAAAGCTTAGAAGTAGATGTTGGTTTGACATTAAGACAACCTTTTCTTTTTAGTGTCTTACTGGGTACACACTTATTGCCTTCTTTCCCTACTCTTTTTTGCTTTCTCTTTGAAAGATTTTAAATCTCTATCAGTTTTAAGAAATGTGTTGAGACTCCTCTGAGCTTTTTTATACCACAGAGACTTCACTGGAACGGGTTTCAAAATAAAACACTACACAGAATCACAAAACATATCAGAATGCTGTTTATGCCAGGAAGACATTTGACATTTTGAGTTTGCTAGAATATAGCTTTGTAGGCTGTTACAAACACAGTCAGGTTGCTGTAGGTTTGGACAAGTATAGGAGAGAGGTGAGCTCTGTATGAATGGTCCAGTCCCTATGTTACAGCTTGCTATGTCTAAATGGAAGGCACCTCATTTAATTTATATCACCCTTAATCCAAAACAGTTTAAGACAAATGCAAACAAAGTATTTGTTTAAGAAATAGTTTTGAAATACACAAAAGTGTATAAAGGAATCATAGACATAAAAAATAAAATAAATATATCTCTGTCTAGATACACCTAGAGTAAATATGAACATCTCTCTCATCTTGGCTAATTCAGCTAAACAAATGACACTTCTCAGCTGAGGACTCTGGTCCTCCTGCAATCTGAGGTTTGTATAAAGTCATAGCTATGTTTAAAACATGGACATTTTAATTATGGTGGGGATTTGTAGGCTTCTGCATACGTGAATGCACAAAGGTTATATCCTGAAAACCCTCACACAGATTCCCAAGGATCCTGCTCTACTTACAGATCAGCAATAAATTGCTCAGTAGTCAGGTATACGTGTTATGTATGCAGAAACTATTCTGCTTTGTGCATCTTTTTCTGTCCATGTGCACTGCTGATGAGAGCACCCCCAAATAAAGCATTACTTGAAAATTTCCTTATGTGGTAGTTTCAGTTTTTAAATTTCCTGTCTAATTAAGTAGGTTGCAGTGACTTGTAAACACATTTCGATGGACTGTCCTTATATAACTTAAGTGTAAACATATTTGTCACAGTGACTGTTTTCTTTGTGATTTAAAAGCTATGGTGCATTGATAATAATAACCAGTAAGGAAAATTGTGAAGTATGCTATGGCTTGTTACCATATCACAGAATCCTTCAGAGATACAGCTGGCAGGACTGATGGGGGTCCAATGGCATGGGGGCATCCTTTGATACAGCAAGAAGATTAGAAATTTTTTTTTTTATGTTTAGGTAAAAATAAGGATTACTTGCAAAAAGGTTTCACTCTTGAGGCTGAGCATTTTCCTGGCCAGAAGGAAAGGGCCTTGTACCTCCTACGTAATGAACAACTCATTATAGAGAAAGGCAAACATGGGAGTAGCATCCACTTCTGTCTGGATACATGAAACTCTTCCAGCTGGCCCAAGGACTGCTGGCAGCTCCAAAGCAGGAAGCCATGACCAGTGTTTTAGGGAAGAAGGGACTGTCTCTCTTCTTGCTTGTAATACTTAATCAAGGTGAATGATTGTGAGAGGGGCAGAAGACTGGAATCTGAATCTAGGTGAAATGATCTATAAAAGAAAGCAGGGATCACCAGTCTTGGACTCTCTTCTGAGCAGGCAGTCTTGAGAAAAAAATGTCAAAATATTTCAAGGCGTAGTTCTTAGTGCATCTATATATGCCCAGTCTTCAAAACCACAATCCTATATGATTGCAATCCTGCACCGACTAAGGTGTTAGTAGGTGTGTATGTGAGACTGTGTCAGATATCTATATAATAATTCCAGCTAGGCAAGTTTAACTATAATACTGCAGAAGCAACTGAGCTTGTCTTCCTTTGTAGTAAATATAGAGCTAAAAATCATCAGAAGAGACCATCAGTTTTTGTAGCCTACCTTATCTTTACAGCCCAGTACAGCTGAGGAAGTCATACATTTGAGAGTGGCCAGTGTTGTGACTGCATGTGCAATCTTTACAAACATTACAGGTACCAATTCAAACCCAAAACTTCAAAGATGGTCCTCTCCCAAAAACATTTCCACCTCCCCAAACCAAAAGTAAAACAGTATTATCTCAGTGCCCCAAGCTTCATCCAGCCAAGAAAGAAATTAATTCCATGCACGTGGGCTTCTTACTGAGACTGTTCATGCACCAGCTCCATGGTGTTTTAATCAGCCTGCTGTTGCTAAGATCATCAGTCCCAGAATTTCATAAGCCACAAGATTGGCACAAATAGCATGAGGTTATTATTTATTCATTTTTAAATATTAAATCATGGTTTTAACAGTTGTCTCATTTTTCAGCTTCCTCTGACAGGTCCTAATAGATGTGATACAGTTATTGCATTATCAACCATGCTTGAAAATTGTAGCAGCAGCAGAGAGACATGGGACTCTACTAAAATACCTATGATGGGACAAGTTCCCTGGTGGGCACAAATAATGGGCAGAGGGAAGCAAACTATAGGCATATAAGTTATCTTCCAATGGTATAAATTTGTCCTATTAGGGGAGTTACATCATTGTGTGTAGAAAAGCCATGAGCCCAAGACTTTTTTGCTCTAGGTAATGTATACAGATGTGATAAAATCAAAGCTTAGAGCCTTGTCTAGTGATCAGGCTTTGATGTGAGCACTGGATTTGGGACCTACAGGCTGCCTTTAATCATAAAACATTTAACAGGTTTAAAAAAAAACTAGCAATATACACATATTCACTCTTAGATACAATGTCTTACAGTATAGAGTAATTGTAAAGCACCTTACACACTAAATTATAGTAAATCTTTATTCCCCTTTCCAAACAAGCCATAGGTTATTAGTAGAGTTTGAAATGCAACCATCAGATCCATTGCATGTACTTTTTCTGTGTTGACTTCAGAACCAGGTGGTAGGATAAGTCTGTGGAAGGAGACAAGGCACCCACCTGCCTCTGGATTCCACTTCTACTTGTGAGCAAGGGAAGAGCAGTCAGCTCTGCGGCGTAACTTTCAGTTAATGCCTTGTGGGATAAATATGGTCAAGTGGTTGCAGAAGAAAATAGCCAAGTGTAACAGGAACAACTTTTTAAGCTGTCTCCAAAACCTGAAGATGGAACTTCTATCACTGAGTGAAAAGAATAACTCTTTTTAGCTGGATCCTGTAGTAAAGTGTTGGCTTCACTGAAATCATTGCTGAAATTAACCCTGACTTCAGAGGGGATTGTAACCTCTAGAAACAACTCAGTGTGACAGATTGGCACAAAGCGTGGCAGAGCTAATCTGTGTTAATGTGCATAGTACAGAACTTAGTTGGAGTGATCTCTGTAAAAGACGGTGTTGCAAACTGGCAAGGAGGAGAGTATATTGCATAGCGTTGTCCCAGCTTCCAGTCTTTGCACTTCTTTCAGTGATCCTGAACAAGCTTTCAGTTGTCTTCTCTGTGAAATAAACCTTGACAGGTAACTCCCCAGGACTGTGAGACTTTCATTCAAAATAAGGGTCGCAGTGTATATGGGAGATATGAAGAACTGTCACTTGAAGAGCTGAGGCTGGAATTCACAGTGTCTCCTGGTCTTTATGAGACTATGTAGCCCAAGCAAAAGAGGGTGTTCAAGCTAAATTTGTAATAATTTAAGCCACTCTGCTAGTATGATTGTTGTTATCTGTCTGCTAAAATATCACACACACACAAATAAAAAGGTAGCTTCAAAGGAAAACAGTCCATGAGTATGTGAGCTACTGTATGCATGTCCTTACCCAGAGAAGGAGGTACACACTCCCATTTGTTACCAGTAGGCAACAAAGTGATAACTCATAACAGAGCCTGCAGGTTCTGTGGTGCTTTGAATGAGACAGGCAGCTTTTATGGCGGAAGAGATCTCCAGTCCAGTTCATCACTGAGTCAGTTCTTCTAACTAGCATCAGTTTCATCATGCACCCATTTGGTCTGAATTAGCTGTTCCTATAGGTGCTACTCTTTCACAGGTGTAGTCTTTTAAGGTTGCACTTTGAAAAAATTAGGTATACATCTGGCAACGTATGTTTAACAGCAGAACCACAGGTTCTCAACTGCCTAAGCATGTGCTTCATCTGGAGAATGAAGAGAGGACAGTGAGCTTTGGGGAAAGTGATTCACAGAAATTCTGCTATTGCAGAGAATTGCTTGGAAATTTGAAGTACTGTGTCCTTTACTCCAGACATATCCTGGGTTAGGCATTCCTTGTGATGAGTTGCTTTGCTGTTGAATGGTCTTGAGGAACAGAAAATGAATCTGTAACTTTGCAAATGCATACCTGGCAGGAGGATTTATATGTACTAAGTGACCCTCATTTCAAATTAAGTTAACAGTATGTCATCACTTAAAAATGTTTTCCATTAATATTATTAAATTATCCAAAGCACTGAGGGAGCAGAAACATTTGCTGAAAGCCTGTAATCAACAGTAAAGTATCATATACTGGAACATTAGCAGCAAAATATTATGCAACTTAAAATGGAGCTTGTTTTTCTAAGTACAGTACATATTCTTGCCATAGCCCAAGTGCATCAGTGCAGGCAAAGATGTGACTGAAGATACTTTTGTTTGGACAGGACCAGAAGAGAGAGACCACATATTCATACAACATGCCATAAAAGAAACTCTGTCTCAAACTGAAATCAGTGGATAAACTTAGCATGATTTATGTAGGGTAGGAAATCATGGAAGAATCACCAGGGTTTCTGTAGGGAAGGATTATATTCCTTGTCTTTTTAAAATGGTCTTTATTAAGAGTTGTTTTGCACACTGTTGTGAATTGTGACCAACCTGGGTTTTTAACTTCTTGCTACGTGTATGGATATTGCAGATGATATCCTGGTCATGCTGAACACAAGAGAAAGAAAGGCAACTCTGACTGATAGTAGTGAAGACTTCAGTTTGGTTTTACCGTTCTGCACATACAAGAATAGTACTGTGAGCAGAGTCTGAAAAGAGACTCTAAAGATAATAAAGAGACTTTAAAATATGAATACTGCCATGTAAGGAATTGTGAGGCATACTTCTATGACACGGCTTTGTCTCATTTCAGATGCATTTTAATTCTTTGTCAGTTATTTTCCTGTGCTTCAGCTTACCTGATCATTCAGTCCTCACTGTTTTAAGTGGGCACTGTAGCTATGCAGCAGTAAGAATATTTTGCTTTGCCTACTAGATCCTGTATTTCTCCATACAGTAAAGTTCTACCTTTTTTCAGCTGTTAGCTTAACCTTCCCTTTTTGTGCTCTGTTCTCTTATTTTCAACACATTTCTGAAATGCCTTTCAAAAGCAGAGAGAAAAGAGAGCTGTAATATATTTTCAAATCTTCTTTATGTTGGAAAGAAGAGAGAAATAGAGGGAGCAGGAGAGGAATCCGTGAAAGAAAAAAAAAAAAAGGGATGTATAAGTGGATATTGGGAGGGAAGGTATAATAAAACCAAGACAGTACAGACATCTAAGCAAAAAGCAACAGCCATGAATGCTGCTTATAAGTTGGGTTTTCCGTATAAACTGGCAAACATCTTAAATGTGGTTTAAGAGAGAACTGTTCTCTTTATCATGCAGCAATTTTAAACACAGACTTTGCAATCATATTATCTAGTGTTTTCCAGTGAACCTTAAACCAACATATGTAGTGGACCAAGAGCTTGAAAGCGTAATCATTCATTTGTCTCTGCTCACAGTTATATTTTGGTAGCAGGAAAATTAAAACAACCTTTTTTTCCTTTTCTGTTTTGTCTTTGTTTTAACAAGCAAAGGTGGATATTGCAGCTTAGAACTGTAAAAGCTACACAGCTTGATTTGCAACCTTTGAACCAAGGTACTGTACAGTTCTGGCCTGAGTTTGTTTTTGCCATTTTTGGAAATTATCTTGTTTTGTTACAAGAATGATTTAAGTTCTAAGTGCCATAAAAGTTCACCACAGTCCAGACCAACTGTACTGGGAGAAGGTTTGTTGCTTGGAAAGATCTTGTCAGCATTCAAAATTCTGCGCTTTGCACTTTTCCTCCTTTATTCTTCTGCCATTCATGTGCATATGGGTGTGTGGGAGGCTGATGGTTTTTCCAAACCAGACCTAATAAAATAGGATTTTTTCTTCCTCCCCAGATAAGTGGACAGCCTATTACAAAGATTTTTTTCAAGTATTTTTTAAGTTGAATGGACCCAAGCCACAATTTAGCTTAGTGACCTTAGTGATCTGATGGAACAACAATGACATTTTGCTTCAAACTTAACGAACAAAGGCAGGCAGAAGACTGCACTTGTTCATGTTATTCCAGTTTTCGGATAAGCAGGATTGTTTTCCATTTAATCTGACCTCCGAGGCAGAACTCTCATTGGCTTTGCGCAGAGGACAAATGCACATTAATGGAGAGAAGGGCAAACAGTCAGAATTATACCACTAATTATCGAGTACGAAATGGATGTGAGTTTCCAAGAGAGCATCACCCCATTAAAAGTAAAATACCTTGGGTTTTGGCTCACATTTTCCCTCAAGCCTTTTCTAGCTGATATCTTTCTAAGTGTCTACAGTTGGGCTGATTGATAGCCGTTAGTCAAATCCAGTAACTGTATCGGTCTGTGGTTGGAGATGAGTGGTAAGTGAGTGCCAGGCCATTCACTTGTGGTTTTCCTTCTAGCTTCCAGCTGTGCCAGGCTTTCAGTCAGGGGAATAGATCTGTTGGTAAGGGAAACCGTTGATAAACCATAGAAACCAAAAACTGTCACTACCCATGACAAAAAAACAGAAGGGAACCTTGAGGCAGGGGTAAGAAGACCCACAGAAATGGTGTTAGCTGACCAAGTTTAATTTGACTGTTAAGTTCAGGTATGGGCTTACGTCAGGCCAGGCAGTGGCCAAGGGACTGGGGCCGGGTGGCTCTGGGCTGGCAGCCGGCAGCTGCACACAGCTCAAGCCCAGCGGGAGCTCATGAGAGAGCTCCCCTCCTGGAAAGCTTCCCATAGCTTCTTCACGTGCAGATGGCACAGCACTCATTTGAAATCCCCCTGAACATGTCATCCTTAAAAAAATATACATTCCTTAGACAGGTGATATTCCAGTCTGTGACAATCTGGATTAGCCTAGCCAGAGGTCAGAGGAAAAGACCTTGTGGCTAAGAGAAAGACCACAACATGTCAGTCATGATGTAGATATTTGTAAGTCCTTGATATTAACATTGTAGCATTTGTAATGGACATTTGGAAATGCAGCTGGCAGCAGAAATGCCTGGGTCCCTTGTGCTGAGCTGTGCTCGGCCCAGCTGCCAGCCAGTCGTTGTGAAGGTGCACCACCTTTGTGTCTTCTGGAGCATCTCAAAGGCAAGTTCATTCCTGGGATAAGCCAGAGAGGCCTGAGGGCTGCTTTGATGGTAACCCCAGCTGCAGATGGCTTTCAGCAGTCACTCCACCAGCCGGAGAAGAGGAGAGAAGCAGAGCAATGTTACCCGTGCCCCTTCCTCTCCAGCCCAGAGAGGGATAGCCAGCTGTACACTGCCCAAAGACTTTCCTTTTGAAAGGGTCTCCTGGCTCTTTCACACAGCTTCCCTCTTCAGGAACTTGGCTGAGAAAGGCTTTGCTTTTTGCCTAGAGTTTGGCTGCGGGAAGCTCTGTGTACTTTTGTTTGACTCGTAATAGAACCAAACATTGTTTTTATTTACTTTTCTCTTTCGTAAGAAAATGGCTACAAAAAGGTATTTAAACTCCAAGTGGGTGTACGGGATCCTTTCCTGGACACTGGTGCACTCAGAGAGGTTGGAGAAAGACTAGATTTTAACCGTGGCTCATGTTGCTGAGCTCCCAAGTGTGGGGGTTTTTCCAAATTGTCTAATCAGAAATTTTGATCTGGGCAGCTTTACTGTTTTCTGTATTTGATTGTCCGGAAAAGAAATCTAATAATTAGCTACCATTGGTCAGTCGTAAAAACAGTATGTAATAGTTCAGAAGTATATAGGACAAATCTGTCCCACATTTGTGTTTTCTTTTCAACAGCTTCGCGCTAGCACTTCTCCATATGTATGTGCTCACCAAAGCTATTAGATGTTCTTTACACCTAAAGAAAATGATGAATCTGCATGAGAGAAGTGGAAAGTGCACCTAAAGGAACAGACAACAGCAGGAGTTTAAAAAAGGCTAAGGACAGCAGAGTAAAACATAACAGCATTCTGAAACATTGTACTATTTTGTACCAAGTTCAAAGAGAAAGCAAAAGGAAGTTTGATATTTAGATTTCTGGAAAACCATTTCTCCAAGGGAGCTGCAGTGCCCAGAGGCAGCTCCCCGCTGCCCTTGTGGAAAAGCTTACCTACGCTGCAGGGTTCAGACCACTGCAGAGAACTTGCCAGCTGGTCTGGGAGTCTGTGCTTTGGCTGCAGTTGCAGATGTCAAAGACCTAGATAGAGTCCTAATTTGGGGAGGAAGGGAGGTGGCCACAGCCTCTCCTGCATGTGCATGCTGACTGCCACAGAGCCACACACGTGGTACCCTCACGTAGCTGGACCCGCCTTTGCCATCAGTCCTCAGGGTCATGCTGTTGGCTGTGTACTAAAAAATAGAGAAGGGGCATGGCAGGATACAGCTCACATGAGTTCCTGTCCCTTCTTCCTTTGAAGCCACAGTTCGCCTTGTGATATGAATACACGTGTTGCCTTGCTTCTAATTTTTGTTTGCACAACGCCTGTGGCACTGCCGTCACATTCACTTGCATGGTCTGCTTGGCCTGCCGACACGCTGGCCCTGTACAAATGAGTCCGTGTGAGACACAGCCACCATGGTACACTGACTCTGCTAGAGACAGAGCCAGGATTTGACAAGTCGAGAGCTCTTGATGTCAGCATGTGACATGCCTGGCTGCCCTCTTACGCTGGCAGTGTGCTTGATTTTGCAGTCTTTGAGGAAACGGCAGTCTGGCTATGCATGGTCAAACCATATGACTTCTTCCAGAAACTCATGCATAATGTGCTCTGCTTTCCTTTTATAGATGCACTGAATGCATACCGTCCGGAAGCAACTCTAAGACAATCTCTGATGCAGTATTTCTTCTTTTACTTAAATGTTCTCCATATTCATAGCTTCTCTCCTAATGTATCCAGGTTTGTCAGTAATATGTGCTTTTGGTATATAGACATTTGTCAATTAAGAATTTCATCCAAGGGATTACTTCATTTCCACTCATTTATTTTACTGAGCTCGAGTAAATTGGCATGAAGATTCAGTTTCTATTGATTTTGACCAAGTCTGAATCAGTTACCTGAAGATAAATGACTCAATCAGCTATATCATCCAGAATTTGACCAACTATAGTGAATTATCAGATCATTTTTTATTAGATTATGTCCATGAAACAGGTTTTATTATTATGCCAGTACAGTATACACACTGTTCTATACAACAGAATAATTTTTTAAGTGCTCTTTAAATCCAAATAATTGGAGTGCAAGCCTTCAACATCTAAAGAAGTATACGTAGCAAGAAATTTTTCAGTAATGTTCATATCCATAGCTGTTAAATTAAGCCTGTTTGGCAGTGATGAATCATACTCTGCTGCTGTAAGAATGAAGATACTCAGTTACAACTAGATCTAGTCAGACCATTAGCAATGAAAGAGTGTATGTACGAAGTCAGAACTGTATCCTAGCTGAGTGTCCTACCCTGTGAGGCACAGAAACAGGCTTTCTTGCTTGTCTCCTGCCTTGGAATCAGTTTTCCTTTTCTGGAAAGTAATTGCAAAAGGAGAGGTAGTTGTTGCTTATCTAGATCTTTTAAGAGTTTGATGGTGAGGGCACTTTGCTGGAAAGTGAGAGCAGAGTTTAAAGAGGGCCCAGACTTTTTGGAAAACTCTATTTTTGGCAGACACTCCAGCCACAACTGTATGAAAAGCAAGGCATAAAATGGCTTACCATGGAAGGAAGCTTTTAGTCAGTTATTCACTTAACTCCAGAAGAGGATTCTGTATTTTTTAGTTCTGAGCAAATCAGATTTTTTTTCAGAAATGACAGCCAACTCCATCTGGATCTTGGGGAACTTGGGACATGAAGGTGATAAACAACCTGGTGATGTGGGGACTGAAAAGTTCAGATGTGGGGTGGCTCAAGGAGCTACAGGTGCTCAGTACTTCAGAGACTGAGGAAACATTCATTCTGTAAAGACAGAGTTGTATGTTATTTCCATTAAAATAATGTCAAAAGCCAATAGAGTTGTGCCATGGACAACACAGAAGCAGGGCTATGGCTCAGTAATGGCAAAGCAGAGATAACAGCATAAAAAATTTTCTTTACTGAGAGGGTTGTCAGACATTGGAATAGGCTGCCCAGCGAAGTGATTGAGTCACCATCCCTGAAGATATTCAAAAAGCACGTAGACGAGGTACTCCATAACATGGTTTAGTGGGCATGGATGATGATTGGACTCGATGATCTTGAAGGTCTTTTCCAAACCTAAATGATTCTATGATTCTATGATTCTAAAAGTTGCCCCAAAATTAATTTGGGAAGCTTTGAAACACACAAATCCCCAGCATAAAGTATGTTAATGGTGCAGTTGCATAGGGGAGGGTGGCATCTGAGCAGTGTCATCACCTGGAAGTTCTGTTTTGTTTTTTCTCTTTAATATAAGAAATTAATGTACTCTTTCTTTTGGTCAAGATTCAAGTGGGAAAAAAACATTTCATGTGAAATCACTAATAGCTGAACAGGATAAGTAACCGGAGAGCTCTCAATAGGTGAACTCAGATCACTATGCACTGTCATGGGCCAGTGAATGTAAATCTTGCAGCTTCTCCAGCCTGAGTAACAGAGTGTATTGCATGGGACAAAGTATTGCTTAGGGCAAAGTTGTATTTAGTTTAACTGTCCTTTGAAAACTGTATCAGTTTTCCTTGCATGGTTGCTATACATACCTTCTACCTTAAATGCTTATCTCAAGTTTTTCTGCAGGTGTTTATTAATTCACTGTAAGCCAGCACAGCTGCTAAAAATTAAAGTATTTTCTTCACACCATCCTTCTAATACACTTTCATGTCTTTTGACACTCAGACTCAGCAGCTGGAGAAGAAGTTTGAAGTTGAAATTTCACCTCTGCTCACATAACAGTTTACTGTTTAGTACTGAAATGTTTTCCTTGCCTTTCTTGTCTGAAGGGTTGTAATCCCCTTTCAGAGATTTTTTTTCTGACCAAGAGTGTTTTATTACAGCTGAAGGTGATGAGACATATTAGTTGCAGGGGGGCGGCAGTTCTTCTTATGTTTCAGGTTTATCTGAAAATTTAGAGAGGCTTAGTGTAACAGGTGCCATTAACACCTAATATGGGGGCAACAAAAGTGATCATAGATCAAAACATGTACTCAGTACCACATAGGAGCAGCCTAAGCCCAGTTAGAGAGAAAATTCAAGGATTCTCTCTCTTAGCTTGTAATGTTTTCCCAGAAGAAAAAAAAAAATAATCCAAATAACCCCTTTTCCTTGGATTTTATTCCGTGTTGAGCATCTTATGTTCTAGATTGTGTAGAACATTTTGAATTCTGTGTTTCCCTTCAAATATGGAAATTTGACATCTATTGGAGCTCTCTTGTCTGAAGGCTCAGAGAGTGCCCATGTGCAGCCTCTGTTACCTCATTATCACTCTGTCACTGTACTAACGCAGATGACAGAAAAGATTTTTTCTTTCAATTTTTTTCCAATGCTTTTTATAGTTGGATATTTGCTTTTCTGCCTTACTCTTCCCAGCTGTAGAATCAAAAAAAAAAAAAAAGTTAGACTTGTAAATTAGTCAAATACATGTACCATCTTCCATGTAACTCATAATAATGGAACTAAAGCATCATTTGTAACACTGTCCTTTCTCGTGATTTTATATTACATATTTAGAGTATAAGCTCTTTTATCTATAGGGTATACTTTAGTCTGTGAAGCTCCTTGCTTAGCATTATTGAGAAAGAAATAAAACCGTAAAAAACTGGGAACACATACTTGGATGGTAATTTGTTACGTATCTTTGGCCAGATTGAATGAACCATTATGTGTAGTATATGTGTTCCTTTTACATTAACTTGCTTCTCCGTTGATATAGAAGAATCAGGGATAGGTAAGAGTTTCCTTCAGGCAATAATTACATGTGCATAGACTTTCAGCTCATACAAGAATGACAACACTGTTACACATTTGGTTAAAAGGAGTTTATTCAAAGAGAAATCAACCTAATGGCACAAAATCTTTTAGTTTAAAGCTTTATTGGGAAAACAATCTGATTGAAAATATTCAGTTTGTGGAACGTGAATTGGATTTCAATTAGAGGGCCTCAGACTTGAAAACCTATTACATATCCCCTTGATTAAAACTAGTTCCAGCATTAGAGGGACCCTCAGAGCAAAGTCCATTTTAAAAGGGTTTTTTATACCAGTAAATATGGTAAATGTCAACTGATGAGCTTTCTCAGAGTCATCTTGACATTGCAAGAAAAGTTGTGAAACTATAAAAAATTAATTCTGTATCTCTGAAAATTGTGATTTGAATAGATTTTCACAGTGATATTTCACACAGCATAAAGGAGTAGATACTTCATGTAGAAGATTGCTTTCCTTTTATTTGCGTAATTGATAAAGACTAGGAACAGACTCAAACTCCTATTGCTTACCTTGAAGGTAGGTCTTTTGCTGTGGTATAGATGTTTTAAACCCACTTCTTTACAGCATTAAGGAGCACATTCACACTCTGACTAAAACGTGTCATTTTGGAGTGCTGTCTGCTAGATTTTTAAGTGAGGACTAAATTACGAGTTAAATGAAAGGAGTGAAAAACAGCTCTGGCATGCTCTGGAAGGAGGATTTCGATCTTTACAAGGAAAATATGGGCAAATTTGTTCACAGGCACAAACACCTGGAGGTGAGGATTTTCCTGAGCTCTGCACAGACACACACACTGCCTGCACACAGCAACCTGCACACTGATTTGCACCATTGCTTATGTGAGTGAACTGGAGAGGAAGGAGCCCTCTTGGCTCCTGTCCATCCACATAGGACAGCCTTTATCTTATCCATAGTTCAATTACTGCCTTCAAGCCCTAAAACGGAGTTGCACAAGAAGAGCAAAGAAGCATGGCAGTTTTAGAGAGTGCAAGTTTAGAAAGGGGATATAAAATAGATTCATGAGAGAGAAGACAATACAGAAAACTAAATAAGTGATCATGGGAAGAGCATGACCATATTGTATTTGTCACACCAGTAGTTCTTTCAGGATGCTATAAAAATGCAGAAGCCTGCAGTTCAGTTACATAACTAAACTTCAAACTGCTGACTGACAAGATAGATGTAATTTAACTGTGTGCAATGACGAGGTGGGTGTTTAACACACAAATAGTCAAATCATATTGCTGGTAGAACTGTCAGTACAAACAAGAGGAATGCTTCTTTTTCTACTCCAAGCAGAGACCATACATTTTTTTTCCTTTCCGTTTTTCCAAGGTCAGTTGTCTATGTATTTCCAGAACTTGCTTCGAATGTTGGAACAGTTTTCAAAATGCCAGTGTTATATCATGCTCCCTGAGCTAAGATAACGACTCTTAAAGCCCTGGTGAAATAAACCTACAAATCTTCTGGAGAAGCAAATGTCCACAGATAAGAGAACTGTGACGTGCGTGCTGAGGGAATAAGTGAAGGACATTCAACCTATCAAGGCTCTTCCATTTCAAAAAGTAGTGTTAAATGACGAATGCTGAAGCAGTTCTGCCTGGGAACAGATGAGAACTGCCCATGTTAGAGCATATTCTGGTCAAAGATAATATCTGCACTTACCTTACTTTGGGCGTTTTATATATATATATATGTGTATCCTTCTGTTGAAGCACCTTTTTTTCTTATAAGAAGTTGTGAAACCAGATCTCACTTGGCTTGATCTTGGGGTCGTTGATGTCTGTGATAAAGCTCCCTTTTATGTCAGTGGTGGGGGACGAGGCCCATCATTCTGCTCCAAGGCCACCTGGGACCTTGAAACATGATGCTTACATGAAAGGTCCCAAGCAAATGTTAAGCACCCAGAAAAAGATCTTCCTTTGCCCAGTTCCTAAGGGAGCTTTGAAGATACTTATATTTTTTCTCATTTATGCTCTTTCTCTTGCTTTTTGCTGTATTTTTAATCAACAACTGAATCGACACAGTAGGCTGGCCCTGCTTTGGTCGTAAAGCTGTACACAGTGCCTCTGTTTGGTTTCCCTTTTACTAACATTTCCCTTTCAGTTATGCATGCAAAGGGAACATGCATATCCATCTGCAAATACCTTGTGACTGGTCCACTTTACAACTCTGGCTCTTCCCAGGCTGCCAACCTGTATGTTAAAAACCCTCAGAAAGTCCAGCACATAATACAATTGTAATACAATCATTTGCAGCAAAGCAGTGCAAACTTTTCATGATGAAAACCCACACCAGGAAACATTCATCTGCTGAGCAAACTTAACCCCCAAAGTGATGGCTAATCTTTTTTAGTGTGTTCTCTCTCACTGTTAATATTGTTTTCTGTTTTACCTTTTACCTCCTTGTGCACACCAGTGGCTTGCAGCTTCCAGCCACATTTCTAGTAGCTCTGGACCTGTACATGAACAGTGTCCTGGAAGCTCGCTGTACTAGCTGGGTCTTTCTGTCGTTGGCTTTTATCTACACACAGCTCAGAAAGCACCTTGCTTTCTCAGTTCAGGCAGAAATCCCATATGTTTCTTAGGAAATAGACTGTATGTGCATTTAGGGGTCAGAACATTATCTTTAGTTTTAGAATTCATTCACTTCATTTTAAATAGCAATGGGGAGCAAATTCAACACACTACAGCACTGGAAGTTTGCAGTAGTTTTCCAGAAACTACATGTTTTCCTTTATCTGCTTTGTCTAACGGATGACATGAGAAACTCCAGAGAAAATACTAATTATTGCAATTCTTTTGATGTATTAGACCTGATTCTGATAATAGTTTAATACTGATATAGCCCAAATCATCTTAGAGATGTTATTCATGATTGTGGTACTTGAAGAATGATAGATTTTCGGTTAAAAAATTGGGCTGTTAAGACTAAAATAAGAAACTCAGGATGGCTGATCTGTTTTCTGTCAGATTTTAGCTGAAGAGTATTTCCTCAGTCGTAAAGTTTATCTATGTCATCTTTCTTCTTAGATGTAGGAGAAGAGAAGTTTCTTAAAAGTTTTGAGCAATTTGTGATCAAGTATAATAAGCTCTACATGAAGTAACTTCTTCCTATGCTGTGTCTGGCACCCACCCACACAAAGATATTATTAAAGGGAAAGGAGAGGGAGAAGTACAAAAAATGTTACATTTAAAATGAGAACTCTGAATTGCACAACAGCTGAGGCAAGTCACTTGTGACTGGAAGTGGGTAACTGTCCAGAGCGTGCAATGTTGTCAGCTGTGGCCTGTTTTCAGAGTAAAGTTTTATATTGTACTGTATTCATTTTACCTATCAGAAGAGCAAATGACCTTCATCTTTAAACAGTGATACATATTTTTTCCTTTTATCTTGCCTTAGTTTCTCTTTTCATGCCTGCAGTACGGACTTGTCCAGGGGATCTCTCAAAGAGAAACAGTGGTGGGAACAAGACTGAGGAATCAGCTCAGAAATAATCCCTCTGAATAATGGTTTCCACAGGACAGTCCAGATCATGTTACTTCTAGTCATCTCATAATTCTAGATTTAGGTCTTATTTGTTTTTAATTCTAAAAATGAAAATATTTTCTTCATAACAAGTGACTAAGAATCTGACAAAATTATTTGCCAGCTATTCATATTTTGTAATATGAAAAGAAAAAAACCCATAATTTAAATATATCTTTGAGTCACACACTATGCAGCTTGGCAGGTTTCCCATGGCACAATACCGGATTCCTTGGCAAATGCTTCTTGGCTTTAGCTTTTTTAGTTTCTTCAGCATCACCTTCTTGTTCTTATACACAAAGACATACAAACTCCTAGACTTTACTATAACCTTACCAACTTCTAAAATTCCTTGTACCACTTCCATAATCTGCTGCTATATTCTTTGCCTTTACATTTTTCTCTCCACTATGTCAAATTATCATGGACTTTCAACACCTCCTCCATCTTGCCTAATGCCTTCAAAGCAGCAGCTACCTGTTCTGAAATTGCTGCTCTTCTTCCCAACACTTCTCCTTGCTATCTCTTCAACCAGACTGTCTAAGCCCTACTTGCCCAACAAGCAAGTTGTACCTTTTCCACCCACGATGCTCTTTTCATTTTAGGGGGTTCTTGTATGACTTCACTGAGTACATGTGGATTGCCAATACGCAGACTTTTCACTGAGAATATTGTATATATATTCAAGTCAGTAATCAAGAGATTATCCTTATGGTGATAACAAGGAAGGGGATGGGATTCCCAACTGCTGTTGTCACCACACTGAGCGAAAGGACTAGCAGAAAGAATCCAGATAATTATTTTGGAAGTTATTTCTTGCATATCTGGAAAGATACAAGGCTTGTCTAGCCTTGGAGGCACTTGTTTTGGAACTCTAGAGTTGTCATGATAGCTCTGTAATATGTTTTGGTTAGAAAGAGAATTTCTTGACTTTCTGATCCGTTTTACCTGATTCATTTTACCATATTACCTGTAGTTTAATAACTCAATGTCAGAAATTGAAAGATAGTTTCCAATCAGAATGTCACTAATCGGTTCAAAATGTCAGCCACTATCAAAAACCTGCAGAAATCTTTTCCTGTGCCTCAGTGCATGTGGTTTTATTAGACTATTTTTTTTCTTGTGTCTGTACTGCATTATAGACTAGAGCAGTGCTTATCAATATCTTTAATTCCAATCTTTATGAAAATTCTAACTTTTCTTATGGAAAGTGACAAACCCTCTTTGCTTTGTAGACCAAAGTCTGAAAGTAAAGTCTAGAAGTAATATAGCCAGTTTAAAGTTAAACCTCATTTATCTCTTGGGTGTCATTGCATTGTCATTGTATACAATACTTTTAGAATTGCTTTGGCGTGTCCATGGAGTTGCACCAGGGAAAATTTTTTCATGGAGACCTGCTTAGGAAATATTTATATCTCAGTTTTTACTGAGTAGCACAGACATGAAACATAGTGCCTATAAAATAAAATACTCAACCTTTCAGACACCAATATCCAGTTCAGGTAGATAGAATATTCAGTGAAGGTGAAACTCAGGACGAAACAACAACATGAGCTGAGTATATTCCTTTGGACAAGAGAAAAGAGCCTAAAGTTGGTGAATGGTGAAATCTAATTTGTTCAGCTACGTATAAGCATGCGAGCCTTTCAGCCAGAAGATTAGTGGTGCAAGTCCTTCTAAACTATAAGCAGATGGTAACTTTTTCAGAATTTGTGAGGTTTTACATTGCAACCTTATATTGTGATTTGTATTTTTATTTCTGTATTATCACAGAATCACAGAATGGTTGAGGTTGACGGGACCTCTGGAAATCATCTGGTCCAGCCCTCACTGCTCAAGCTGGGCCACCTAAAACTGGTTGCCCAGGGCTATGTCCAGATAGCTTTTGAATATCTCCAAGGTGGGAGGCTCCACAACCGCTTTGGGCAACCTGTGCCAGCGCTCAGTCACCCTCACAGTAAAAAAAGTGTTTCCTTATGTTCAGAGGGAACATCCTGTGGTTCATTTTGTGCCCCTTGCCTCTTGTCCTGTTACTGGGAACCACTGAAAGGAGCCTAGCTTCATCTTCTTTGCACCCTCTCTTCAGGTATTCATATATATTAAGAAGATCCCCCCTGAGCCTTCCCTTCTCTAGGCTAAACAGTCCCCGCTGTCTCAGCCTTTCCTCATACGTCAGATGCTCAAGTCCCATAATCACCTTCATGGCCCTTTGCTGATGTGTCTCCAGTATGTCCGTGTCTCCAGTATGTCCAGGTCTCTCTTGTACTGGGGAACTCAGAACTGGACCCAGCACTCCAGATGTGGCCTCACCAGCTCACCAGTGCTGAGCAGGGGGGAAGGATCACCTACTTCGACCTGCTGGCAACAGTGTTCCTCATGCAGCCCAGGAGTTACAGGCATCTTTGTGTTGGGCTGCCATATAAAAAGGTAGATAGAGTTATCTGTGAAAATAGTCACAATGCAGACTCATAGCTAATATCCATTTAATTGTGCAGCTGCACATTTTGTACGTCAACAACTAAGGTACATGCTTATTGACTCACTTGGAGTTTATTTTACCAGGACAGGGTAGTAATAGGGTGCCTCCAACTCGTCTTCATATCTGTAGGCTAAGGGTATTCTGGTCCTACATTAGACATGAAACGGGTTTTCCTCCATTCAGTGGGCACCATTCCAGAGGCAGTGGATAATGGTCTAGCTCCAAGGCCTGGAGAAGGAGTGGTCAAACAAGATGGAAACCTGCAGATTCCCAGTAACATTTCCCTCCTCTCCCTAAAAAATCAAAGAAGCAACAACCAACAAAAATAGGAAGTTATGGGGACACAACAACATCTGAGACTTCTTGAGCAAATAGGGTCTTAGGTGCACTGTGAGTTTTTTCATCCCATCTTCTTCCCTACTCAAGTGTGTGTTTTGTAACAGCAATGGCGTCGGAGCCCTCAGAGCATGGATTTTGTAGCAAGCAAAGTCAGGGAAGGTTGAGAGGATCAAGGAACCACACAAAAGGCAATGGATAGCCCTTTCCTCCACTAGAATATCCCTCTTCCTGAGACACACGTACACACAGATTTTAGGAGTTCTTTGGAGTCAGAGGACAGACTCACATCTTCTCTATGCCTTTCCCGAGGAAAAAAAGAAGGAATTCTACAAAATCAGACTCTCAGACTTTAACCAGTCTTACACAGATTATCATCACAAGGAGGAGAACATATCCCCAAGTAAGGACTTCTGGTTTGAGCTTGCATAAATAAACCTCAGGGAGTGAGTGCGTGAGCGAGTCAAGTGAAAGATACCAAGAACAAAGGTGAAATTTTACATTTCTGTGGCTGCTGAGTATGCTCCCAGTTCAGTGGTACTGGGATAGCTGATGTCCACCTTTAAGAATAGAATTTAAAAAACAATTGGCTTGAGGTGAAAGTTTTTATGTGTGCTGGAATTGCAGTGCTGGCAAGTCATTACTAAAGAGTATCTAGTGCCAAAATGTGAGATGAGATCTTCATACAGCTGCTGATTAAGTGGATCTACTTCCCCAATCATACATCCAATATTCCAATTGAACCTTCAGCCAAAATTCATGAGGCAAATTTCGTTACATTACTGGTGCCTAACCTGAAGTTGGCATTCTATTGTAGTCATGATGGTGGGGTGGATAGGAGACTGAAAGATGAATTAATAACACTTCATTATGATGAAATATCAAAGTATGTTGGAAGGTCACCTTGTGTTGTATAATTACATATTCAAAAGAATTTCAGCCCTTAGTGAATCTGAGACAGCAGCAATGATGGGAAAAACCTCCCTTAAAAATCCCAAGAATCATACTTGTTTTGGCATGACACTGCCTAAGGTGATTTGCGAACAAGGCTGACTTTGCCAAGCTTTCACATTAATGCAAGGTTCAGCATACATTTTAAAACATTAAATCAGCTTTCCATTTGCATGGATAGAATTATTTGATTGTGTAGATTTTGTTAGTTTAAAGGGCCCCAATATTCTAATGCTGGAGCCAAAACTAAATACTTAAAGTAACCGTATGCTAATAATTCTAAGCAGTCATTCAAAAAAATGTCTAAGGTTATCATATTTTCTGAGTTTGGAAGATATGGAGTGTGTCTGCTGCCACAAACAATACTAGGATTGTAGCTACTCAACATTTTGGAAATCAGGCTCAAAACTTACAGCAGAAGTAGATACTCCTGTCTGAATGAAGTTAAACTTTGGGGTTTTGTAGAAGCCAGTATTGCTGGATACCTTAAAGCTTAAAAAAATACAGAAACCTCTAAGTATGAGTTGAAACGGTCTTGTCAAAGAGGCTGCAGTTAGTAAATATCATGTATATCCAGGAAGCAGCGTGTAGGATTATTTATGATCTATTCAGAATCAAAATAAATAAAGCCCTTTATGGACAAGCAACAGGCTACCGCATTTTACCCCATGAGTTTCAATCTGATGTCATATGGTTTCAAATCAGACTTGAAGAAATTGTTCTCTCAATGTCCCTGCACAAAGCAGTTTGCCATGTAAGTTGATACAACATGACCTGAATGGCAGCAAACACGAAGGAGACAAAATGCGTGTTTAGTTCATCAAAGATGGTCAGCATGTATTCCAGTTATTGCTCTGCTCTTTTTCTTGGTGGTACAGATTTCTGCAGAGATTACTATGTTTACCTGAGAAATGTCACAGTGTTCTGGGTCTACTTACTGTATTTGGTGTGGACCCACCAGCTAGGCAGAGACATGGAGCTCTATTGTCTATGTGAGTGTCAAGATGTAAAGCACCATTTTTCAGAATTAACTCATGGTTAGCAAAAGAAGATCCAGATCCTACACCTGCTCCTGGTGTAATGGGCAATGAGAGGGGAAAGACTATAGCTGAGTACTCATTGCTCTTCCAGTGTAGATGGGAGAGGTCTTATCCTATGAAAAGCAACAGTGAAATGATGTCTTTGACTATCACTGCTGTTAAGGTCCTGTAACAGACAGAAGAAAAGGAGTATGCAGTGAGGCAGGAGAACTGACGTTTCTCCATAACCAAAGGCTGCCACTGAAAACATGGGAATATGTATTGTTTGTCAAGTCACCAGGTCTCAGTTGAACAGTTTTGGAAACTGTAACTGTAAGTTTAGAGCATGCACTGTACTCCAAGAGCTGTGCTCCAGAAGAGAGGGGCAGCCTGGCTATCAATCAACCCAAGTTAGTATCTCAGTTTGCAGTGTGTCTGAATTGCATTTCTTGGAGTAATCTACCATTTGTTGAACCAAAATGGTACGCAACATCTGGGGCCTGATCTTCACAGATGCCCTCATTCTTGGCTGGATCCTTAATCATCTGTCAGTAATCTGTTGGAATGTCTTGGGAGTTTACACATAAAATTGCACTGTTGATCACACCTTACTGAATTCAACACAAAGATGGCAATACAGCCATACGGCCATACAAATCTGAATTTCGTATTTTACTTAGGCACTATGGGGTGATAGTATTTTATAAACCATGAGTGAAAATATTTTAAATTGCACTTTGAAAAGGAAAAGTATGTACCACTCTCTGAAAGTGTTTTGAGACGCTGTTTTTTCTGAAAGCCACTGGACATTCTGCCTATTAATTTGTTTCTTTCCTGAACATATCTTTATTTATGCAGCAGAAGTATTCCTCTCCTTCAAGGTAAATTCTGTACCGTTTCACACCCCATTCTTTACAGACCTTCACAAATTCATTGTCATTTATTTGACCCTTTAAACCTAGGAGAACATTTCCAAAATACAATATACAAGACATTTAATTTTGAATTTATATCCATAACAATTAATGTCTAATTTTATTATGTTTTAATGAATTGCATGACATTCACTCTGGTTTTGTCTCTGTAAACAGCTATTTAAGTGTGTTCTTTGTAGTGAAAAATATTTGTTAATTATATCATTCAGAGGATGGTATTAGTTGAGAGAAAGTTATTTCATTTATGTTAAAAGGTGCAATTAAATTTTCAAAAGTAGCATGCTCAAAAATATATCTCATCTGTCCATTCTTTTATCAGTTTTCGTAGAAACTTGAAAGATACACTCACAGACTGGATAAAACTCGGAGGCAGAAGAAGTGATGTCTCAAAAAAAATAACGTTTTCACCCTATTTTGGCAGCTGTCAATGACAAATATAAATTCATATTCATTAAAGCAAGTCACGTCCTAAAAATATTTCTTTGTTCTTTCAGACCACTCTTCCGTGGAAACTCAGATGTTGATCAGCTAGGAAAAATCTTTGAGTAAGTGATAACTAGTTGCACTATGTCAATACCTGTTTAACATTGAAACACTGTGACGTTTCTTTGCCATGTTTTTATGCGATAATGTGACTAGAACAAAGTATTCCTAGAACATATTTCCTTTTGCTACCATATGCAACATGATATTTCTGTGTATTCCGTGTCAGAGTGGGAGGAGGAAGCAACATGGAATATAGCTCTGCAGAACTAATAGCCATCATCGGGAAGTTGAAAGACTTCTGTTTCAAGCTTTTTAAATCTCTTAAACATATTGGGCATGTACCATTCATGCATATTCCTAAATAGTTAGATCCAAGAGATTCTCTTCACATAAACACAAATGTTTTACTTTTCAGTAATTTCTTTGTGTATTTCAGAAGACAACATTAGACTACTTTAAAATTGTTATTAAACTGAAATCTCTAAGACAATTACCAACAGCTTCTTTGCGGAAAAGACTTGTGTACATTAGAAAATATTTTAGCTTTTAAAATAAACTGTGTAGCCTGTTAAAATGATTAACCATCCATATTTTGGTCAGGAAGGTAACTGTGAGAACAGAAGGAATATCAGCATTTTAACATATGCTTTGTCGGAGATGAACTAATTGGCTTTATTTTAAAACCATTTTACAATTCTAGTTTGTGTTTTTCTTCTTTAGATTTATCAAATATGTTGGGGGGGGAGGGGGCTCTAAACTCTCTGAGGTAGAATAATTATCTTCCAAAATATGTTCTTAGTTAAAGACCAGAAAATTAAGTTATTGATATTACTGATATGATAATTAAGTAGGATTATATAACTTTTTCTTGTAAAAGCTCTTCAGAGCAAGGAATATTTCTGAATTTATAAGAACCATGTAAATTTAAGATCTGATATACTTACGGTGTAGTTAGGAAATCAAAGCCATATAGGGCTAGTCCCACTCCAGAGAATGAATGCCCATTTGCCTTTGCACCTCTGTCTTCCCTTTTCATATGGAAAGGCTGCAGGGATCCAGGGATCTGGGTGAAATAAGAAATAAATAGCAGAGAGAGAGGGGGGTGGGGTGGAAAGGCTGAAATATTATTCTCTTAAAGATATCCCAAAGAGAAGATAGTAAAATTTCTGAGAAGAGCTTAAACAGAACAAATAATGAATTTCTCTGTTTAATCATTTTTCCAGTTCTCAAATCATAACAGATCTGTTTCTAAGCATTTTCATTATTTAATATGAGGTTCCTAAATTGCAGGTCTTGATTTCACACAGTTGACTTCCCTTTCCTGCATACCATACCAGTGTATGTGACTCACTTGCGTGGTTAATTTGTCATGCGCTGAATAGCTCTTCCTGCCCAATCCAGAAAAATCAGTCCTTAAAGTCTACTTTTTCTTCTTCTGCCAAAGCTACTCCTTTAGTCCTACAATATTCTGCTTTATTAAATGAGATAGTTTTGATACATACAACATATTTTATAATTTTAAAAGACATAGCTGTGATTTTTTTTTTTAAGGATTTTGATTCATTTATGACATTTAAGGGGAAAAATCAAAATGAACTGGGATGGGATTAAATGCATAGCTGCTAGTGGCAGCCTCCAACAGGGATATTTCCATCCCTAGGGGCTGAGATTACCTGTGCAGAAAAGAATTCATCAAGAAGAGAAAATGCCATGCTAATTTTAGAAGAAATTCCTTATTACACATCTACTTAAAGAGAAAGTTTGGTTTTGCTTCTTTTGTGCAGTTCTCCTTAAATAGTTCAAAAGCTTCTTGGGTTCTGGGGGAAGTTATGCTAAATAGTGTTTATTTTGTGTTTTCACAGCTGGAGAACCCCCTACAGTTAGGCATAGCTCTTCTTGTAGGAGGTTTGTTTCCTTCTACAGTAGTGACTCATTCTGCAGACTAATTTGGACAGAAAGTAGTTTTGGGATTTTCGTGCGATCTGGAGTGATGCATTTTTTTCAGATAATGGGGCTGTGGTCTACCTTTGCTTTACATGTGCATTCTGATTTGCGTCAGGTAAAATTCCACTGCGTTTGAGGGTAAATCCCTCGGAGGTAGCCCAAAACAATTTCCTGCTTTTCCAGGACACCACCAGCGTGTGGAATACCCTCATAGATTTCAGGCTAAAAGCTGCAATGGTTTGAGCAGACTTGTCTCCCATTGTGATCAATGGGAGTGGAAAGTACTCGGCGTTTCTCAAGACCAGGCCTGAACCTTTGGCAGGAGGTGAAACTCATCCAAGATACTCCCAAACTTAGTCACTGGTAGTGGTACCAGACCAGAGTGAGGGCATCTACTCAGACATCCATTATTAGCAGTTTTGAGCACTACGTGAGTGTGTAACTAAAAATGTCTCTCCTTTCCACTCTTGGTCTTGTCCACCCTACCTGTCTGACAGGCTGCCTCCTTGTTTCTTTTTGTTAGCTTTGCCTGTGCCTGTGCTTATTCTGCCCTGTTCGTGCTCTCTCATGCAGACATTAACAAAACTGGGACTAATGAAACACATTTGAATGGCAGGTTAAACGTCATTGTTATTTACAGTATTTGACTCCCCCATCTTCCTGGGGTGCTTTTCATATTATATTTAATATGGGTCCAGATCCTCAAACAGCTAATCACATGGCTTTAACCACTGTGGCCAAGGGAGTTGCCCCATACCCCCACTGCACCTGTGGTGATAAAAGTCAAATTCAATTTTTCATACAGATTTAACTTACCACTTCCCAAGAGCTGTGATGTCTTCAGAGGTAGTAAAATTAAATTGTCCTGAGATTTTAATTGCTTTATCCTTCTAGCCATGCCATTGTTTTGAAGACATATTAATTTTCAGAGGTATTTTAGGTGAGCCAAATTACAATCTAAAACCCATGTAGGTAGATGCAGAGTAATTCCACTGAGGTAACCTATCATTTACATCAAAGTGTTTGGCCCATGGCCTCACCCGGTCTTACTACCAACCTCAAAAAGAAGAAAGGTCAATGCTGCTCCCTAGTGGTCTTGGGCTTAGTGCAGACCCAAGTATTCAGTGACGTTTTTCATGTTCCTTCTTGTCTTACCCTGTCAGCGTTTCCATGAAAAATCTCGATTTTACAAGCTGTAAAAATTTATTTTCCCTGAAACCTGACAAGTAATATATGGTCTTTTCCAGAATTTCCATCAGAAACTGGCGTTTCAATCCCGCAAATATTAGCATCAGACTAAAACATGAAATGTATGAGATATGATCCATCACTGGACGTTTACCTACTGTTTCATTTATTTGGGTTTTAAACCTTACCATGATTATTTAATAAGTATAAACATCTTCTAGAATTTAAAGCATAAAGAAATATAAAAAGAAATTAAAATATTCTATTAAGGGGTAAAGAAAAGCTAAAATATAGCTGAAAGTGAAAACATAAAGACATTCGAGTCCTATGCCACCTCTGAATTGACACTTTAAAACCTGTATTGTGAAGCAAATAAATTGTTTAAATTTGGGCAACAATTCCTGCACACAGCTTTGAAGCATTATGAAACATCCCTTTTATTGCCTTACCCTCATCTTGACCCACACTCTTCTCTAACTCTCTATTCTTGTGAATAAAGATCCTTGCATGCAATTCCCCTTTGAAATTTACTGCTTTTAATCATCCTGGAGTGACATATGTTGTACCATCCAGTCAAGAGCTGAGCAACTTTCTTCCAAAACACTCAGCCCTTTTTCAACAACAATAACAACCAAAAAAAAACCAAACAAACAACAACAAAAAAAAAAAAAAAAAAAAAAAAAAAAACAAAAAAAAAACCAAAACAAAAAAACAAACAGAAAATTGAGACCTAGGCCAGAAAATTATGCTGGCCACAGAGTGATTCCTACCAAGCACACTGGAGGACCTATGCTCATCAGCCTCTATTCACAGAGATCAGTGCACTACTGTACAATTAATCTCACTTAAATGAAAAGACTTATAAAGTAAACTGCCACTCAGTATAATCCATATAAAGGGGAGACTGCATAAATGTTCAGACCCAATGTTATGTTTTTCCTTTCACAGTGTAATTGGACTCCCAGAAGAAGAGGACTGGCCTAATGACGTTGCCCTTCCAAGAAATGCTTTCACTTCCAGACCCGCACAACCTATTGAAAAATTTGTACCAGATATTGATGAACTGGGCAAAGACTTGCTTCTTGTAAGTTTCTATTCGTTGTTCTCCAAACCGCATGACTGATAGTTCCCACTGTGCATGCCACATGCCAAGAAACATTTAAGTTTCCATTCAATGAGGTTATTAAAGAAAAGCTCAAAAGTAGGTAGGCAAATTCATGTAAATCTGTGAAACATCATCACAAGGACACCACCAGCTCAAGAGGTGTCAGAGCTGAGAATAGTTGGAGTCTAGGAAACTGTGTCAGGGAAGTACCTGTTTGACCTGTCTTTAGACCTTATGCTTAGATCCTCATTACTGACCACTGTTGTGCCACTGATTCAGCCCCTGTTATAGTATAAGCCTGACATGAGTACAAAAACTGATCTACCATTTTTCATGGTATAGTGGATCCAGTATAAAGCAGAAAATAGGCTGTAGAGGCAGATTAAATCTTCATGCCTTCTACTGAATGCTGAAAACTTGAGATTTGCAATTCACCAATTGTTCCCTCTTACAGATGTCAGGATTGAACAGAAGCAAACACATTGTGCTGGTACAACTGGTAGCACTGAATTCAACCAAATTATTTCCATCATTTTTATAGATATGTCATAAACCCCAGCCCTGAAGTTCAGTCTTGGAATGGAATATAGGGAGTAGCCTTACCTCAGTTTGCCTTTTGCCATGCTTGTTGAAATCTAGCTTAGTTTGTTCTCTGGAAGCCTTTAAAAGATCTTGGTTCACATGGGCTCGGTAGTGGGGGCTCAGTACAACTCTTGAAAGACTTGCTGTGTCCCTTCAGAAACTGCTATCTCTGGCCTGCATTATCTATACAGAACAGCAGATCATCCTCCATTGTCCTTATGACTGCAGCTTCCAGCTACGGTAAGCTGAACTACATCTGGACACTTGAAATGACAGGGGAGAAACGCATCTGTTGTGCTTGCAGGCAGCTTGGAAAAGGAAGCTAGGCAGAAGGACAAGAATTAGATTCTGGAAAGAACAAGGAATAAAATATGGCAGAGAGCTCAGTGAGCACGAGGGATGATGGGAGGGGGGAAGAAGGCAAATACCTATGCCTAGAAGGTGAGGTGGGAAGGGAAGCTGTTTCTGTTAGGCAAAGAGATGAGAACTGGGAGCCACAGATGAAAGGGGCAAGTAGGACTGGAAGTCACTGAATTAAATTTCAGAAGTTAAATGATAGAAATTCTGATACAAGAAAAGAAAGTAGGAGTAGGAAGTGGTTAGACAAGGATAGTAGGAAGAATACTATTTGCAGGTGAATAAAGGAAAAGAGAAGAACAAGGTATAAAAACACAAGGCCATGGAAGAGATTTCAGTGCTGGCTGGACAAAGGCTGACATAAGGATCTGGAAGGAAGGCAAGTGAAGTACAACTAGGAAGAAGAGGGAGAAACTGAACACAAAACATTAGCATACAAAGGCTATAAAGCCAAAGACCCAACACCTGTAGAAATGCTGAGCCTAAGAATGAACATATACCTTATGATGATGTCCATGTTTGTATAACCACAAAAGAATACTGCATTGACACTAAGGGGATTCAAAAGTTGTTCTTGAATAATTGCTCCCTGCAGTCTTTGAGACAGATGTTCTGTGCATGTGAATTCAAGAAAACCTGAATTCTGGGATTTCCTAAACTATGAATACTTGAATTTTCTAACTTGTTATTTTCTATTAGCTTTGGGGATGCCATATTCATACACTATGACCCCACTGCTTGTTTTAATATGGATGGTCATCTTATCGTGCAGCACTTACTGAGACACTGTTGTGTCTCATACTGATCATAAATTGAATGTGGCATGCGTTAATGTATATATGCAATGTTAGCACTGTTAACTGTACATTTTAGTTAAAACCAGCTTCTTTTCATACTTACAGAAATGCTTAGCATTCAATCCAGGCAAGAGAATATCTGCCTATGTTGCCCTCTCTCACCCGTATTTCCATGATCTGGAGAAATGCAAGGAGAATCTGGACTCTCACATGTCATCCAGCCAAAACTCCAGTGAGGTGAATGCATCATAATGCTGACTGAAGATGAACCATAAATGAACAAGACGTGTAGCTGACAAGGCCACTGTCCCACACAAACCACATAGCTCTTCTAGCGAAGATCATTATTTGGAGGTTTTATGCACTTATCTTTTATTTTGGGATTGTGATGTTCTTATCCAAGAAAATCAATCTAGTTTACTTTCATCAGAGCAACACAAGGGCCAGGGCTTTGACCTGCTCCCATTGCAGCTTTATGTTTGGTTTGGTTTTGTTTTGTTTATCTACCTGGGAAAACTCCAGATGAAGAGAAGCTGCTGACCAGTTTTGCTGCCATTTTATCCTTTTAATATTGAATGCTGCCAGTGTGGAGTAGGATGATCGAGTTACTGCCAAAACATGATGCAATCTCTCTCTCTAGCTGCTGAAGCATGATTTGGTACTTTTTTTATTATTATGAGATCTCTTACAGTGATATTTAAAGAATGGCATTGAAATATCAGATCTCTCAACCTGCAGTTAATGATACACTCATTAATACATCCAGCTACTGTTCATTCATAGCATATATGCAGGTGCTTCCCCACTTGAAAACTTGGATGGATTATTTTATCATTTCATTACTCTATGAAAATAACAGTGATGATGGTGATCATAATAAATGTCTCAACTTTAAGGTTTTTTCATACACAAACGAGTTATTATCTAGCTAAGTTTGTGTGTATGTTGCAAAAAACAAGTGTTTAACAAACTTCCAGAGTCCTGTTCTTAAAGACTCTTTCAGTTTCCAAATGGTCAGTTTGCACTGAAATCCAGGCACATTCTAGCCCATCATCTAACCCAGCATTCCCCTCTGGAAACTGCAAACACATTTTCTTTTTCTCATTCCAAATTTTCTGATATGCAGCCCAAAGACATGAGCAGAGCCAATGAAAATCAATACAGATTTTCACCTTCAACCTGTTCTGCTTATCAGCCAAAAAGGAAAATAGAAAAAAATTTTCCAGTTCAGAAGCAGAGAATCCTATACCTGTAATAAGCACAGATATGTATTTGTGCTGAATTGTATGCTGTATACGGCACTGCCTTATCTGCAATACCCCCGCTACGCATCGCAAGTGCATGAACATTACTGTCTCAAAATGCCTCAGATGTCATTTATTAAGCAAACTCGTTTTCTATGCAGAAATGCATGAGCTTCTCTCCTAAACCACCATGTGGGTATACTGGCACATTCTTTACCACTAGGGTTAATGTGCCATTATTGAATGTCAAAATAACTAAGCAATTCACATGCCTTTATAGCACAGTTATTTTAAATATTACATTAAATTTTTATATTTAGTATTTTTACCTTAACTAAAATATATTTTCAGTATTTTAAAAAGAATCTTTTATTTTTTTAATACTGTACTGGGAAAAAAGAAATATTTTAAATCCATAAAAGCTGTTCCCAAGCATGACTTTAGTGCACTTACCTGGATATGACTTGGGGGAAAATATTGGTCCAACAAGTTAGCCCTTACCATAAAACCATAAATATACACTATTGCAGTATAACTGATGATAAGTGAGGCAGCTAGCTTTGCTTACTCCTGTGATAGTCTCTTAAGCTTTTATCTTCCTCATCTCTATTTCATCTTGTCTAGCTAGTGAGCCAACATTATATCCTTATTCACAGCATGCTTGGCAGAAGCGCTGGTCCTTAGCAGTGAGTTGAGCAATATAATCTTCCCACCTGTGGCATGGGAACTTGTAGCCATCTCCCTGGCAGGTTTCTCAGTCCTGTGATAGACGGGTTGTTGTGGCAAGCTTCATTGTTAACTCTGTTTCAGGTATCTGTGCTGCCTGGGACATGGTCCATTGCTAGGATAGTGAGTGGATCTTATCTGTCTCTTGGATAAAGCTTTTCACTACTGTTAGACACATAAGTATGAGATGTATGGTTAAATTTAGGTCTGTTTTAAATAAGCCAGGTTTTAAAAGGACCACTTGCGTGCATGCATGCAGTGACCTGTGCTTTCCTCCATGCCCAGAATGATGCCTATGCAAAACCTACCAGCATGAACAGGCAAGCTGCAAATTAGGCTTGGCAAGAGCGTGCATGAGGCATCTGCACTCAGAGATACTACAGATGCAAAACACAAGAATTTTGGAAGCTCTGTGAGCAGCAAGCTGAAGGCCAGGGAGCGGTCATGGCAGCTAACCCTCTAATCTTGGCCTTGCCTCTGTCATTGTCTCTGTTTCTACATCCAAGGGGAACTGCAAGCCCACTGCACTGATGTTGTCCCAGCCCTGTTCCTCCATGGGTTAATGGACCTGAGTGTGAATAGGTTTTAACATTCATAGAAAAGGATGGGCCAGAGTGAAATATTTGCTAAACATTTTTAAACAAAAATTAGAACAACAGAGACAAATTTCAGGAGACTCTTGTGACAGTAACAAATATTTTAGAAGTTTTCTACACAGTCTAGCACTTTTAAAAACATTCCACATTTTACCTAGTGCTGAGCTATCATACATAATTTATCAGGGCATTCAGCTGGTGTGGCTTTCCAGCAGCTGTCAGGGAACTCTCCCAGAGCTCTCCAACAACTAACATAGGGTGAAAATGTAGGGGAGAAGAGGGTATTTTCAAATCAGGCTTAAAACTCTCAGATAGAGATGTGCATCTGTTCCATGTTAGAAAAGCTTGTTGTGTTAAGCTTAGCGAAGCAAAGGCTAGAAGAGAACATGATTGCTGAATGTAGGTACATTATTAGGGTAAAACAAAAATGAGGCAAGATAACACTTTAAGCTAAAGGTTACTGTTGGCTCAAAAACTAATGAGAATATGGACATCACGAGGATGTTAACTACTGGAGCAGTATTTCCCAATCAGTAGTATCAGTAGAAGAGCTCAGAGAGCAGCAGAGAAAAGCAGGGGCTGGCTTATGGAATCAGAAGCAGAGCTTCTGCAACGTGGTGCTGTAAGTAGTCTAATAGAGGATCAGGTTATAAATGGGGGTATTCAGGAGAACAGCTTGAGAAAGGCTGCATTAATGGTCACGTTCTGGAACATCCTTCCAGTGGGAATGGCAGGAACAAAAAAAGAAATCTGTCTTGGCAGGGTTAGGGAAATTATTTATCTAATGGGGTCCTTGTGGTAGCAAGGATCTAGATTCAAAGGACCAATGACTTTTCAAATGACCTCCTTTTCAAAATCTCTTTAGGAAGAAATTTCATCTGACACGCCATAGGCTTCCTCTTATTCCAGTCTTCCCTGCCAAACCATGGGGTTTCACTTACACTAGTAAACTGAGAAAGCCTGTTCTCTGGCTGGGTGAAGTGCTGGCACTGGCTAAAATCATGCCAGGAATCATGCTCATAATTAGACAGTACAGACAACTGTGGGACTGTGCTCGAGCCCATGCCCTTGCTCTTTTTATTTTACTGGTACAGCTCTAGTATTTGAGTACCTTTACTCATTACTGCCATATGTGTAGGTTGTAGGAATTGTATATGTAAAAAGAAAGTGCTCCTTGACACACACGTTCCAAACTGTGATGAAAACTCTTCGTATACCCTTTAAATAAGACTTCAGAGTGCAATTCTTAGCAATAACTATGCCTGTATGTGTTCTACAGGAGCAGTTCAACAGCAGCTAAAAACCACTGAATAACAAAAAAAATATCAAAAATAAGTATAGATGTTAGCTCCTAGAGCACCCACAACCAGGCACTGTGCTCTTCTCAGCAGAGAACAGGGTGTTCTAAGTAACGGAAGGAGCAATTTCTATCTCCCACCAACCTTTTTTTTATCACTACTACATAATTCTGCAGGAAAAACAGACCCAATAACCAAGGAAAAAAATCACCAAAGCCAGCTAGTGAAGTGCTAATTGCTGAACCACAGCAACACATCTGGAGCAGCCTTTTCTCTCTTCACCCTGTCTCCATGCTCACTATAGTGTCCAGTTCTTCTCCTTCAGCTGCCTTATGGAAACAAGTTTCAGTGATGCTCACAGGTGCTATTTCCAACAAGATTCTTCCAAATTTCCAATAGCTACACAGTGTCAGTGTCCCCTACGTACCTATTACCAAGTATTGCTTCTTTTAGTCCAGCAGCCCAGAACTGATGATTAAAAAAGAATCTCGTGTACCTCCTTGCTTACCCTTAGTTTTGCATACACCTATGTTGCCTTCTGTGTGCCGAGTAAAATTATAAAAATAGGGTTTGTGCATATTTCTGTGTAGGCTGTGCCCACACTCCAGGTTTTTTTCAGCCTATTAGTCCACAGTGGTAAATGTTGGAGTATCTTCCTCTGTTGTTTCTGTCCTAAAACACACCAAAAAATGAGGACATCATGTTTCCAAAATATTGAAATTTGGTGCTATGTGTACAGAGCCTTTTACAAGAAAGGAATCAGTAAGTTGTAGCATTTGAGCATCTTCTGCGTGGGGTAACATTGTAAGCATCGTAACTCTTAGTGGTTTTTACACTCAATGGTTGTTTTGGTGAATAAGAAGAAAATACTGTGCCATGCTACTTTTCACAGGTTCACTCACTGTCTTTGAGAAGCATGTTTTATTTTACATATACTCCTCTCTGCTGTTAGGTATTAGGCCAACTTTAGTATGGAAAATAAAGAGAAAACGAGCTGTTTTGGTCTTTTAGCCAACAAACTTGGAGCACTTATCTGACTCACAACTGAAAGCACATCAGTTGTCAAATACGTATATGAATCATAAACCACACAGTTTGGTTTAAAAGGCCACATACATTAATTATGTTCCATGTATAAGACACAGCTGAATAATAAGGAAGTTTATTCTAAGAACTTTGTTTTATAGAATCACTTTGCTAGTATTTTTCATTTACAGTAGTTTCAGGAATAGGTTGATTTTTATATACAATATGAATTAGAAGATACTAGGCTATTAGAGTGATTTTGTTGTGTTATGCTTGAAGTTTGAATTGATCGCAAGCTTAGGAACCTAGCATATTTATTTAACTATGAAACTGCTTCTAAATATCACAATCTGGTTTTGATGTTAACAGGATTTCACACTTCTCTTGATGTGTAAATGATTTTCTTGAAATTAGTATACTAGAAAAAACATTTTTCCAAACTGCAGTTGTGTGGGAAAACTTAAGAAATATATTTTTACTTTCACAGAGAATAGTAACATGTTATGTATTGAAATCTTCAGTAACTGACTGTTAATAAGCTATCACTTTTACTTCTTTTTGATCACTAAGTATTGGAGTATACAGATTACTTTCCATGAAGAAAAAATTCAGAAACAATCTCTAGAACAGTAAATGGGATTTTATATGTTTAAGCTTCCAAGTTTCACTTTCATATCCAGTTTTTTTGTGCAAGTCCAGTTCAGGTGTGCAAAAACACAACTACAATTTTAACAGTCTAAAAGGCTGTGCAACTCAAATAAGAGTTTTATCTGTGAACTATTTATTTTATTATATCTCTTTGTTTTGCAAATTGTTAGATAATGACTGTAATAACTCTAGTTTCTGGACCAGACTCTGTAACCATCAAATCCCAGTAATTTATATAAAACAATAAGAAGCTTTCTCATTGGCTTAAATGAACTAGGCCATTAAAAGAAGAAAGATGTGGACACATGAACTGACAAATACACTTTTGCCAAGTGTTATTTTTTCCTTTTAGTTTGAAGCTTAGCAAGTATTACATACTGATATGTAATATATACACAATATAGGAACCATAAAAAACACTTAGGAGTCGTGTGCATGGATAATATAAAAAAATGGCTCATTAGGTTTTTGCAGAACCCAGCTAAAAATCATTCTTTTAGCTGTAACACTGAACATTTTGAAACTGATATATTTTTGCATTAAGAAATATTCCTGAAAAATTATGTATATGTTTTTAATTTAGACAGTGATAGGCACCCAAAGAGAACTGAATCAAATAGGAACTTGTTCTCAAAAAATTATTCTGCAAGGCCAACGAGATACCATCAGTTCTTTATGTGTTCAGCGGAAGCTGAAATTAGCCAGCCCCATGCTTAGATGAGCTTTTTGCTTTCTGGACAGAAAAGCCCAAGGTTGCTGTGAGTAAAGACAGTGGAAAATTTGCTTTGACTTAAATAAAGTCCTTTCAGAGCTTCTGCAATATTCAAATTTCCAGCCTTCATTGAAAGATTGTGCAAAACAGCTAAGATAAACCAAAACTCCCTAACCATATGGCATTTTTCCTTCAGATTAAATGTTTTATATGTGTTAGAATATATTGGTGGGCTTCATCCAGCCTAATGTCAATGAGACTTTTGCATGGCTAGAGAAAGTAAGAAGAGATTCTGCTACGGATATTTTGATACTGGGTGACTGTGGTAGAGTAAACTTTTTGTTCCCCAAAAAGATCAGACAAAAGATATTGCCTTCTTTTTAAATAAAACAAACAACTGACACTTAGTAAAGATTAAAAAGGAGATTTTAAGGAACCATTGGGAAAATATTGTTCGGATAAGTGAAAAGGAGCATATTTATAATGTGAAAAATGTAAATTCAAACAATGTGTATTAAATATGCATTGAAACTGATACTTTTTCACTGACCTTGCAAAGTTGATAGGGTTTTATGAAAGAAAAGCATCCAGGTATAAACTTATTCTAACTACCAGTTTAATGTTCATTTGCACTAAAGCAACCTATACTATCTGACTGAAAGGAGAAGGGAAAACAGGTAATGTTTAACTTGTGATTTACTTTAGTGATGACTACATGGATATGCTGTAAAGCTCTCAAGCTCGCTGTCCATTTTTGAGCAAGCTAGATTTGCATCCACACTGTTTAGCTTTCTGCACCTTAAACCCATCCACAAGCCAGAAAAAAACCCACATTTTCTAGTGTTTATATGGATATTTGCTCCCACTGACATGCTCATGTTAAACCCAGCCAAAGAGCATTGTCTCTGCCACTGAATGGAAAATGAATTTTCACGGACTGCCAGCTTCCTTCATGCAATTACTCCTAAAGAGTTTGTAATTAACATTCAACAATATGCAGACTTTCCTCTTATTCCATGTTTCATACATATGCCATGTTATGCAAATCCTCAGCCTTTTTTTTGTTAAAAAAAACCAGTTCTTGAATGTTAGGATCAATTTTGAGTAGCTCGATGAGGGAGGAAAATTGTGAAGTGCTGCAAAGAGAGGAAAAATGGGCAGAGATTAGGAGAGCTCAGGGCAATTTTGGCAAGTGAATTTGAATATGTGGAAAAGTTACGTGTAAGTGTAGGGGGAAGACTTTTTTTCCACGTGTTTTGTTTTCTCCTATCATTCACTTTCATAAGCATAAGATGATAAAGCAAGACTCTTGCATGGGATTTTAGTTCCAGGCACTTATTATGCCAACTTAAATCATGAGTTCCAGTGCAGTTTTTCAACATAGCAACAGCCCTATTTTTTAAATCAGATTTTGCAGAAGCTAGATGTTTTTCTGTGTAGATACAAAAAAAAGTCTTACGAGACAGCCTGAGAGCAGATTAAGCTGGCCACACAGACATTGCCTGTAGTTCAGCTGCAGACATGGAGAATGTACAGCCCTAATGCAGGACAGTCACTAACAGTGTCCATTAGCGTGCAATATCATTGCGTATTGCGAGCTGACTCCTGCCACAAATTGAAAGTCCTATGGCAACCCAAAATGGCATGGTTTTGAGCACTTGGACTTTGAAAAGATTATCCTCATGCAAGTTTTGCTGGATCAGTCCAGGTGGTTCACCATCTTACAGGAGCAAGTCTGAGAGCCTAGCAAGTCTGGCTGACACCCAGTGTAAGTAATACTGCAGAACTATCTGCCATTGAAAAAAAAAGTCTTTTTGTAGGTTGTACAGCAGGAATGGAGCTTTCTGAGCTGCTGTGCCAACCTGAGAGCTACCATTAACTATTGTTATGCCTCCTCCAAAAATACAGAGTATAAGGCCTGTGTAGCATTTTGTTGCGTTTAGCTCATGTGTGTGGGTGGCTGGGTAAGTGTTGGCACAGAGCAGCTAATTTTGGTCCTTCCATTAAGTGTGAGCAAGTAGGCTTGGCACAGAGACAAATTTCACAGTTCCAGGGATAGGAAACGTCTAATTCTACACAGTAGTTCCCTGGCATTTGTTAAATACATATAGTGATAGATCATCCGGTCACTCAAGCTGTCCTTTCCTTATCCCAGATCATCCTACTGCAACACTGTGAAAGAAGCCCTGGGGAGTCTACTCCTCAACAGCCTTTCAACACCCTGCTTCCTCTCACTGCAGTGACACTTAATTACCTATCACTTGTCTATCACCCTGCTGATACTTCCACGGCCACTTAAGAAGATGTGAGCTAAATTACTGCCTTGTGATTCTGCAGCCCCCCCAGTCTGCAGGCAGCCAATGGTTTGTACTATAGTTTTTCCTTGCTTCTTGTTAGGAACTTGGAAATGCTACAGTAGAACATGGTAAAGTGTGTGCTACTTCTACATTCTTTGGTTCAAGCAAAGAGATGAGCTAGAATAGATTAGATTGAATATAATGTGTTTGATCAGCCAAAACACTTTTTGATTCAGAAGATTATTTACTAAGTATAGAAGATCCCTGGACAACTGTCTGTGATGTACATGTTTACAAGAGCAGCCAATGATGCTTCTGTTATTCAGAAGTTTTTAATGGATACAAACAAGACTAGCAATGCCAGCCTCCTACTGCTTACCTCCCTTCCCTTCCCTGAGATCACTATTCCCAGGGAGAGGTTTCTTCCCAGCGTGAGGCAGAGCAACTATGAAACAGTTCTTCCTTATATGAAGGTCCCCAACTCTCAAGATAACTTGGGTGCATGTAGGCAATCAAGCTCATTGCTTTCTGCTATGGCAGTTTTGAGTACAGAGCCCTGCCCCAAGTACTAGGCGCAGACGGACCTTAACCCCCAGTACATCCTCCTGAGAAAAAGTCTTTCCAGGATCTAGAGGGGACAGTATGCTTACTGTTTCTATTGCATTTTAAACAGCAGTGTTATAAGAACTCCCCTGAGAAATGTCTCTCACTACACAAAAAGGATGACTCTGAATTCTGGACATGCTGTGGGAAAAGACAAAGTGTTTTATTCCAGGTGGATGATGGTGTATCTTGAACAATCATCCCTCACTGGTGATAGAAAAAAACCCAACAAACTGGGTTCAAAATATAGCCTGGGTCTGCAGAGTGCTAGTTAAATAAGAAGTGCTTCTCAATCTTTTTCTAGCAAGACTCAAAATCCATCATGATTTTTTGCAGGGACTTTATCTTGGAGTCCCTTTAACAAAGGTGGCTGTAACCGTGGGTTGCAACTACAACAAGAATTACATCCGAAATTGGATGCTGACAAGAAGTGTGTGGATGCAGGGCTGTACAAGGTGGCTTATATAAGTTCAGTGGGGATGTGCTCGTCTGAGAGTATTGATTGCCATGCACATTTTGAACTGAAGTTACCTATCACAACATGATAGAAGGACTGCAATGTCATGAGATTAGAGGCTGAAGGACTGCAAAGATTGATCCATCCTTTCCTTTTTCTCTCTTGATGTCTAGCAACACAGTGGTTTTCCAACTTTGTTTTGTTTTGATTTGTTTTATTTCACCTCCATCACCACCATTCTCCTTCCTTTTGTGTATAATAAGTTGAATAGAAGAGCATTACTCTGGTTTACCAGCTTAAAACCAGAGCAGACCAAAACTGTCTAAAAATTCTGATCACTCTCTGGTGGTCAATATTAAGTGAATCATTTGTCTCTGTTTAGATTCCAACAAATACAATTCAATATCCATGACACCTTCCTTGCATTCAGCACTGTTAAATAACCTTGCTGTCATTCTCTGCAGCGTTCAAAATCTCTTTTCCCGGAGACTGAACTCCCCCCCTACAACCCACTTAGAGTCACAGCAACATGAGCAAAAGAAGTTTACGTTATGGCAGTGCTTTTTGGTAAGGAATGACAGCCGGTTCCAACTGAAGCAAGGCCTGAAAGAGTCTCGAGGACTCAGCCAGGCACCTTTCACAGGCAAGGCAGTCACTTCTGTTAAAGTGAAAAACACATTTTAAAATACTTAAGACAGAGAAAATATAAAGATGCCATTTATTTTTCTGATAGAATCTGTTTTCTACACAAAGCTGTATGATTTTGGCACTGAAACCAAGCCCACAGGCACCCATTTATTATTTCCTTTCAATCTTTAATTTCTTTATAAATTCTTTTCAGGCATTCAAATTAATGTATTTATGGTCTGTTTCATTCCAATTCATTTAAGTGGTCTATATCTGCCATTGAATCTCATATAGGTTTTATTTTTAATGTAATATTTAGCTCCATTACTTTGAACAGCTTTAAAAGTATAAAGTCTTCGAATGCTCTAGTTAAAGAAAAATTACACCCTCAGAATGACGTCTTAGAAGTTGAACTGTATACTTTGGAAATTATGTTTATATTATAACTCCCGAAAGCATCACAGGGTGCTTTTCTCTGTATGTCTGTCTTCTTTCAGTGTAACAGTGCGTATTTGTATTTCCTCACTAGCTTGATACTCTTCAGTCTGAAGGCCCAAGTACGCAAACATGAATACCAGTAAATGGGGTCAGGGTTTATTGAAGATGTGGACACACTTATCTGCAAGCTATTTGACATTAACCTAAATTATTGCTATTATAATTCAGTATATTTTTTCTTATGAAAACACACTAGTCCTGTGAAAGGGTAGTTGCCAAAAAAATATGTCAAGTCTTGCTGCTTTATTGTTTATTTGCATTTAGTATACACTTCGGTTGTTGAAGTGAAGCTAGTTTCGTAGAAAGGCAGAAAGCTAGATCAGTCAAAAAAAATCATAAATAAGCTTCATACTGTACATTGAGTTTTGCAGCTAGAGTAGTATGTGTGTTCAGATGTAGTATTTTTATGCTTTAGGGTATTTTTGTTTCATATGTAAAGGAATAAGCAGATTACTTTGAAATGCTATTGTAGAGCTAATGTTACACATAGTGGGAGAATGTTGTCTGAAAAATTAAAATTAGAAAACATTACATAGGCTGCCTTTGGCTTTATTTTGTTTGTAGGAGGTCCAGCAGGTATCTGTCAATTCCAAATGCTTAAGCCAGGGGCCAAGTTTGTGTGGCATCTTGTAACTGAAGAAAGTTTTTTGCAGTGATAAATTTGCCCACCTGGGCTTTAGGTAAGGTTGTTGGCTAAACAAAAGCATAAAGGCAGAAAATTTAGGGTTTGGTTTTTTGGGTTTGTTTTTTTTTTTTTTTTTGTGCATGGACAATTGCATGAAATAGGATTGGGGTTTCAAAGTATTTAAAATCATTTAGCATAATTTACTCTTGTAGCTCCACTGACTACAGTTACATTAAATGAAGAATTTGACCTTGTAAGTCTACAAATTTCAGTGTCAGGCAGTTCTGGTCTATATAATGATACTTAAGCTTAGTAAATCAGCAAGAATACTATATAAATGGTAATATGTGATAAAAATCTTAACTCTAGTAACATTCTCTCAAAATTTCTATTCATTACTTTTTTTATACAAAAGTTCAGAAGTGCATTTAGTGGCATTGGGATATGTGGAGAAAAGGATGATGCTGGTACAGAAATGTATCAGAAATAAGATTCAGTTCTTTCTTACTGCTCCAGACACTCCATGTGTGCCTCCCTTAAACGTTACAAATCCCACTGAAGTTAACAGAAGACATATATAAAGTTAAGTCTCTTTGTAACTCTCACGGGATACTGGTTTCAGGATCTGCAAGATAAGTTATGTTCTCAAAGGCATTATTAAAACTTGTGTTTTCAGGTTTACAGAATACTACGAACAGTGAGGACAGCTTCTGAGACACATCCAGAGTAACCTTATTAACTGATATTACATCAGACCAACATCCATTAGCAAATCAAAATCTGTTTCGGTACTTTTACTGCTCAGTATGATTTTACAAAAAATAACATGAAAAACATTCAGAAAGTTAAAACAGCCTTTAATGCTGTTTGGCTTATTTTTTTCTCTTTTTTCCCCCTTTTAATAAAATATCATTTGCTCTGGAGGTGTCTAGGATTTGATAATTCAAAGAAAACATTCAAAGCCGTTTTGAATATTTTTTTTTTCATTCACCTTAGGGCATATACTCAGCTGGTGAAAATCAGCATAGTCCTGTTGACTTCTACAGCATTATATCAGCTTGTACCAGCAAAACAGCTGGCACATCGAGTTTCAGCATTTCAAGTCACTTTACCTACATATGCAGTAGGATTTTGTTTTGCAAGGTGGAAAGTTACCTATGGTGCAAACTGTACTACCTAGACTACCATTGATACCTATTCACAGGACATGATTTCACTGTATCACTTCATACTTGAAATTCATGCTGTTCTTTTAATCAGGGTACAAACATGAAAAGGTGCGTGTGTTACTGTTTCTTTTAAAGGTGCATCATTTTTTTTTATTCTGTGTGCATGGTTACTATTCAGTGTTCCTTTACATTCTTTGCATTCAGCATTAAAATCACCTATGTGTGAAACACAGAATCACCTACAGAGGTACAGGAATATGTAACAGTGATTTCTTGAATTGTTACTCAAATATACTGGTTTACCTTTTAGTCATCAATGACATCAAGGGGCTACAACATGCAAACTGTGGTATATAAAAGTATTGCACCATTGCTGTACATGAAATCTTGCAGCCTCTCTCCTCTTCTTGCACAGCTGCCGATTACCATATACGCATTGGAAAAAAATATGTTTCTGCTGTACAGAATGGCTGGGAAATAATGCAGACACTTGGGAAACTCTAGAGCTCCCTTTGCAAGCTTTCAAAAAAAGCCCTTTGATCTAACTGCATGCCTGCTCTGTGTCCCAAATTTCACCCTATGGGGCTTTCTGCTTTAAGAACACCCTCAGCTGGGGCTACTTTACGTTGACTGCATTGAAGTTCATCGGAGCATGGCACCTTACCATATAACATATTCTTCAGCTTTTACAAGTTTGTAAAGATGGTTGACTGCAAAAATAACTATGTGTCAATACAACAAAATTAAATTAAGGCACACAGAAGGTTATCAATATTGTATTATATCAGAATTACAGTCCTTTGGAACTGAACGTTTTGCTGCTGGCAGTGCAAGAAAAGCAAAGTCGTGTATTTATTGTTGGGTGTTGAGGGTTTAGTATGAAATTCAATATAATAAAAATTTTCACAGTGTCAAGTTCTTTTTAGTTGTTCCCAAACTATTGGAAGGTTAAAAGGCAAAAAAAATTAGTTTTGTATTTAAAACTGCTTTCTTGAGGTTTACTTCACCTTTCTAGCTGTATGTTTCTTTTATCTAAAAATGTAAAATGAATACAAATGCAGTAAGTATTGTATATTAAATACAGAAAATTAGCAACGTTGTTTTCTAGTTTTTATGTTTGCAAGTGTTCTTCTCAACACCCTGAGTATTCTAGAAAATCAACAAACATACACACAACCAGACACAGAAACGTAACCACATGCACACCCTCTCCAGCACCTTACCATATACCTTTAATTTTATAAAAATCTAACCTCATTTGTCCCGATTTCTCACTTCTGAACTACTTTATTGCTCACCTAGGATGAATTCCATTTAAAAAAATAAAAATTTGAGCCATCACTTTTTGTTTCAAAGGCATAACATTGTTGCAATTGCTAAGAATGCTACATGGTTCAGCACTAGTTTGTCTTTACTGAAATCTTCTTTGGTTTAGGCAAATTGTGCCTTAATTCAGCTACAATGGCTCTCAGTCATTCATGAAGCACAGTATTTTTCCCAAATGTTACTTGATCCAACTTTTACGCTAACATGCGTGGTATTTGTGTATTCCTAAAGATTCTGCTGCTTTCATCTTCCATCTTTTAAAAAGCTGAGCACACCTTATTGATTAACTGTTTTTTCCTGATGGGCTATAAATATGACTAGTAACATTTCTGGGTATATAGAAATGCTAAAAGTGCATGTTTTCAGTCAAACACAAAATGACACAACATCAGTCTCTAAAACCAGACGCATATTTTCTGTTTTCACTCCTAAACAAGCAAAAAATCCTCATTAAAACTCAAATAAAGTTTCAGCTTATTGTAAAGATCATTAAGTGCTCTTTAGAGCAGGATAGAAGTAGTTTCTACTAACGAGGCCTCCAATGAGCCACCAGACACAGGAATCTAAAAACTATTAGCTCAAACAGATTTCAGCTTCTGGATGAAAGCTCTAGACAGAAATGACTGCAAAGCTAACCAGATCCCACAGCCACAAAGGATTTTGTAACTCAGAACCAAAACTTCGAGCTGCCGCTAGAAACTATAAGGAACCATGAAAGTCCTTTACAAAACATAGTTATATACACTGCAGGTGCAACGCAGCATTAAATAAAAACAACCCCTACCTTTACATTATGTGACATTCCAAATTAGTCTTTAAGCACATTATAAGATTATGAGCAGCAGTCCAGCCAGGGACAGACACAAAATCAACTGCAGTGAGGCCTGTGGCTGGGCAGAACAGTCAGCATCGTAGATACCCATACTAGCCATAGCTAATCCATTGTGAAAAGGTGGAAAAATCATGGAAAAATTTAACAGATTAAACAAGAGCTACCATGCACGTCTGGATACTATCTGGTGTTTTCTCTCTGATAGTGCTCAGGGCAAGATACCACAGAAGAAAATCCAACAGTCTGTGGGCAGTTATAGAACAAATTCTTCATACCGGACTTTTCTTCCTAGCCCTCATCTGTGAGAAGGTGACTTACCCCCTGCATGAAGTTCATAAAACCCAATTATGGAAGAGAAAATTATCTTTAAAAAAAAAAAAGAAATCCACTAAGCAAAATACTAAGGACCTTGAAGAAATAAGCACAAATGTTACTCTTCTCATTATTCACAAAAATGTTCTCACCTTCTCTGACTCAAAATTATCTAATGACACTAGATGTCACATGCTTATTAGCACCACAGAAACAAATGTTCATTTTAAAAGATTTAAATGCGTTGTCTTTGCCTATCATTTGCTTGCCATTTACTGATACATGGAAAGCAAGATTTACAGTATCTGTATCATTCCTCATTTTAAACCCATCAGTTGTGTAGCTTTTTTTTTTCCCTCTTCAATAAACAAGGTCATCTTTCAGTCTCCTGTCACACAGAAGTCATTTCTCGACGTATTTTCATCCATTTTTAGAAATCTGATTTAGCTGGCTGAATTATCTGGCTGGACTCCCAAGCATCCTTCACAGCCAGGGAAGAAAAGCTAATGGGAGTCTAATTAAAACACTCTGACATGCCTAGCGGAGGACTCCCTCCTCCCCACTGCCTGCACAGGGAGGGAGGGAGGGAGGGACCCCGCACCCCTGGCCTCCTGCAGTGGCAAATCTTCATATTTGCAGGCACCAGGTGCCAGCTCAAAGCCTCATGGCACAAAGCATTGGATGAATAAACTCTCCTAGTTCAAATTTAGTCAAAACATTTCTGTAGAGCAATTCTGTCCTGGCAGACTTGACGGAGCTTCGGTATTACCTATGCTGCTGCAGCTGAGCTGAAGCCCACGGAGACCTGCAGTCCCACCACTGTGTCAGCGCAGAGACGGACAGACAGCCGTGCTCCCACCCACCGGCCACCCTGTACCGCCCAGGGCTGCAGCAGCGCTGGGGACTGCCTGCTCGGGTGCAGTGCAGTGGTGTTAGTCACCTAAAACTGGGTTGCGTGTGTGTACTCCAAAATGGCCCAAACTTGAAAACGTGTTCAGGGTGAGGACATCACCATGCTGCACAAAAGGGGTATCACAATATATTTAATCATACTCCTGATCTTATTTTGTATATATTTTGATGCAGTTTGTTTCTTCTGTCTTCAATCTACTCCTCCAGCATCACAGGCAGCCCAGTGAGAACTTCAGCCCGATGTGTTTCCAAAGTAGCCATCCTTGTTTCAGAAAATACCAACAATTTGCTAAGGAATTAGTTACCCCTTCCCATATGCACTATCTTGCAATTTTCAACAGTAAATTTTATTTGCAATTCAGCAAATTTTACTTGCAATTCTGGTGTAGTAACCTTGTTAGTTTTCTTCAAGCTCCTCACAGCCTGCTCTTGGTTTTACTAAATAACTTGGTGTGGTGGGTTGACCCTGGCTGGACGCCAGGTGCTCACCAAAGCCACTCTATCACTCCCCCTCCTCAACCGGACAGGGGAGAGAAAATATAACAAAGGGCTCATGGGTCAAGATAAGGACAGGGAGAGATCACTCACCAATCACCATCATGGGCAAAACAGACTCAACTTGGGGGAAAAATTAATTTATCACCAATCAAACCACAGTAGGATAATGAGAAATAAAACCAAATCTTAAAAACACCTTCTCCCCAACCCTCCCTTCTTCCCACGCACAGCTTCACTCCTGAATTCTCTACTCCTCCCCCCCCAGCAGCACAGGGGGACAGGGAATGGGGTTTACGGTCAGTTCATCACACATTGTCTCTGCCGCTTCGTCCTCCTCAGGGGCAGGACTCCTCACACTCTTCCCCTGCTCCAGCGTGAGGTCCCTCCCACAGGAGACAGTCCTCCACGAACTTCTCCAACATGAGTCCTTCCCACGGGCTGCAGTTCTTCACAAACTGCTCCAGCATGGGTCCCTTCCACAGGGTGCAGTCCTTCAGGAACAGACTGCTCCAGCGTGGGTCCCCCATGGGGTCTCAAGTCCTGCCAGAAAACCTGCTCCAGCATGGGCTCCTCTCTCTATGGGTCCACAGGTCCTGCCAGGATCCTGCTCCAGCGTGGGCTTCCCACAGGGTCACAGCCTCCTTCGGGCATCCACCTGCTCCGGCGTGGGGTCCTCCATGGGCTGCAGGTGGATATCTGCTCCACCATGGACCTCCATGGACTGCAGGGGACAACCTGCCTCACCATGGTCTTCCCCACCACGGGCTGCAGGGGAATCTCTGCTCCGGCGCCTGGAGCACCTCCTCCCCCTCCTTCTTCACTAACCTGGGTGTCTGCAGGGCTGTTTCTCTTATGTGTTCTCACTCCTCTCTCCAGATGCTGTTGCGCAACAGTTCTTTCCCCTTCTTAAATCTGTTATCCCAGAGGTGCTACCACCGTCACTGACAGGCTCGGCCTTGGCCAGCAGCTGGTCCATCTTGGAGCCAGCTGGCACTGGCTCTGTCGGACACAAGGGAAGCTTCTAGCAGCTTCTCACAGAAGCCACCCCTGTAGCCTCCCGACTACCAAAACCTTGCCACGCAAACCCAGTAGACTTGGTATCACAAATTCCCGTGGGCTTACCAATTTTTCCTGCTATTCCCAAATACGCTGAACACAGCAATGCTATTTCAGAAACAAAACTCATTTGTGCTTTCATATGATTAACGTATTAACATGTGATAACTTTTCTTCATTTTAACAAAGCTATAACTAATACGCAGTAATTTTTAATAGTATACACTTTAAGAGAAGGACATTTGAAATGCTGAGTTAGTAGGTCCTGGTAACTCCCCGGCTTCTCTTAGCATTTCCATTAACCTAATGCAATATTAACCTTGTCAATACTACAATGTTCTTTATTTTGCAGTGCAGATAGCTAATGAGTGATGAATATGCACTTTACTTTTTCTTTTTCTCAAATAGAGCCCCAATTCATTGAACTCTATGCCAGGACAGGCCGCTATTTCATAAAACCTTAGTCTGCACATCTACTGAAGGAAAAAGGAAAAGGAAGCACTGCAGTTTCCCAGATAGATCAAGAGCAGGGGAAAAAAAAAACAAACCGCAAAGGCATTCTGCCCTCTCCTGGGATGTCTATTCCAGACGGGCGCCCCGGGCCCCGCGCCCCAGGATACAACTGCCCCTTTACGTTTTATTTCCCCCCTCAGAGTTACCCTCCGCTGCCCCAGCTCGCCCTCCCGAAGGTCGGCCCGGCGCCACCTTCCCGCCGGCAGGCCGGGGCGCTGCCGCTGAGGGCCGCCTGCCTGCCGGCCGCGCCGCCGGCCCCGCGCCGCCGCCGCCGTCACGACGACGCCCGCCCGGCTCCCCGCCAGCGCCCCCGCCCCAAGCGACGCCCTGCATTAGAGCTCCCCCGCTTCCACCGTCCCTTCCCGCCCTTCCTCTTCCGACCGCTCGGCCCACGGCCTCCGGCGGCTGCGAGGCCTCGCCCCGCCGCCGGAGCGGGAGCCCAGCCGAGCCGAGGCGGGGCGGGGCACTAACGGCCGCCACCCGCCGGCGGCCAGGGGCCGCTCCGGCCGCGGTGGCGCCGCGGCGCCGGCAGGCGGCGCTGCGCGGCCGCCGCCATCGCCGCTCCCCGCAGCTAGGCGGCTGCTCGGGGCCGAGCAGGGCCGGGGCGCCTGCGGCGCGGCTTCCCGGGCGCGGGGGAAGGGGCCCGCGGCCGGGCCGAGGCGACGGCGGGCGGCGGCGCGGGGTCTCGGCGGCGCCATGGGGAAGCGGGACAACCGGGTGGTGAGTAACGCGGGAGGTGCAGGCAGCAGCGGGGAGGGCCGGGCCGGCGCGGCGGCCGCGGCCGCCGCTGGGATCCGCCGCAGCCGGGGCGGCACCTTCGGGCGGGCCCCGGCGGGGAAGCTGCGGGGAGGTGGACGCTGCCTCAGCCCGGGCAGCCGCAGCGCTGCGGCGGCCTAGGCGGCCCCGTCCGGCCCGCTCCCCTGCTCCGGCCGCCGGGGGCGGGGCAGAAGGGGGCCGCCGCCCCACGGTGAGGGGAAGGGGGCCGCCGGGCCTCCGCCGCGGCGGGCGGGCGGCAGGCGGGCACTCGAGGGCTGGCAGGTTAGGCGGCGTCGGGACCGGGGGGCCGGTGGGGCCCCGTGCCGCCGGGCGACAAAGGCGGGCCGTGCCCTGCGGACCCGCCCGGTCGGCCGGGCTGGGCGGGGGCCCCGGGGGAGCGGGGCCTGGGCTGCCGCAGGTCCCGCGTGGGGCGTCCCTCCGCGTGGGCAGGCGCGCGCCCGCGGCTCCCTGTCGGAACCTCTGATTGCCTTGTCAGCGCCGGCAGCTGTCGTGACTGATGCCTGCTTCGTGATCTGCGACGTGAAGATGATTAAGATGCTGGCCGGGTCCTTGCAGAAATAAAACGTTCCCCGTGGGAGTTGCAGCATTTGCTGAAGTAGCTCCGATCCTTACTAAGCCGTATTTCCTTAAAGTTGGCGTTCGGCTCCACCTGAGCGATTTGAAAGCCTGCCTTACGCGGCGCTCTGCTAACCTCGGGAGCCAGCGGTCAGAAGGCCAAAAATCTGCTTCTGCACGCTTGACTGGAGAGCCTAATTTTATACTGTTACCACCTTCATCCCTCCTCGTGTTTTTCTTTAAACTTTTTCATTCTGGTTAGCTGTTCACCTTACGCTCGTGTTTCATTTAGGCATTGTAAATTTACAATTAATGAGTTTTATGACTAAAAACAGGTCATAAGACTTTTTTTTTCCCCCTCCTTTCTTTGTCCCTTTCTAGTATATGCTGTGAGTTTGTACTCGGATCCATTCAGGCAAAAGTCTTTGCTTACCTTGGAATAGTATGTAATAGACATGATGGATGTATACAAACGGATAGCTAAGTATCTTTGATTGCTTTTTGAGGTATCAAAATAATGGAGTCTCCTGGGAAAGAGTTGAAGTGTTGACTGCAAGACCCGGCCTATGCTTAAAATTTATTGCCCTCTTACAATGTTTTTGGGTGTATTTGTGTGTCTATTTATTTATTCTTAATTTTCTTTCAATAGGACAGTTGGAATGCAACTACCAATGCAAGCAAAACTTTATATTCCTATATAAGTTTCATTATGCCATTATGGCTGCTAATACAGACAAGTTATAATATAGGACCCTTTGCTTCTCTTCTGTGATGGTAGAGCTTTCTCCCGGTTACAGTTTTCCCGTGTCCATTCTTAAATACACCATCATTTTGACTATTTGGAGGTGGAAAATAAATTTGTTTTTTTCACATCTGAAGGATACTTGCAAGGCAGCAACAGTTTGTATCGCTTGCCCAGAGAACCCTAGCTGACTGAAGGTGCCAGTGCTTTTCATAGGGACGAAAGCTATACAACAAATACCTTTTAATAACTGCTTGAGCAAACTGCCAAAAGAAGAAAATGAATGTGCAGACAAGCACTTCCTTTATTGAGAGTGCGTTTCTGTGCTCTCTAGCTAGTGACATGCAGTTTGGCAAAGTAGTGTAAATACTTCTAAGAAATGTTTATTGGCAAAGTAATTCTTCATAAATAAACCTGTTTGAAATTCTAAGAACGTGTTTTAAGACATAAATTTCCTAACTGTGAAATACAGAGTGGTATTCGGTCTTGCTGCCAGAAAGTTAAAGAAAGCCACTGAACGGAGGAAGCTTCCTAATCTAGTTATCTGGGGTCAGTTTTGAGGAAGTAGAAAAACAGTATTTGACAGTTGTAGCCTCTTCTGCAGGTAGAGGGAGTTTTGTTGGGGAGCGGTGGGGTGTTTGTTTCAGGTTAGCTCAGGTAAGAAAGCACCTAATTTTTATTTAAGAGCAGAAAGAAACCTTGTTTTTAGGAGTAATAATTATGTAAGAAGCTAGAGGTTTCAGATATACATTCTTGAATGGTAACCAAAGAGTTGACTCACTTTGCTCACTGGAGTAAGCCGAGTCATGGATTACATTCTGTTGTCTTCTCTAGTGGATCTACTACATTGAAATTACCTTTGTTTGATGAAAGCAGTGTTCAAATACTGCTTTCCTGCATTGCTAAAGGAGCTCCTTTTCCACTCGAAGCTGAATTCAAATGCAAAACTTTTACTTGTTTGTAGATTTGTAATGTAATAAAATGCTAGAGTTAATAATGTGAATACGTATCTTTAAGTGCTATAACTACTTGAGTGCACGCATCCACCTGGCTACAAAAGAAGGTGCCAAACTGAGATTAAACTAGTTTAAATTGGCATAACTCAGCATTTACTTGCCCATGTTAGCTAGCCTTTTTGTGTGAATTAAAGCAAAAAAACAAAGCCCCAAGAAGTGGCAGCATATGTCACCCTTAGAGTTGCAGAGTCAAATTGAGTCAAAAAATGGTCCACTTGAGAGAGTCCTCAGATTGCTGCTGTGTGGTCCAGCTGATGGACTGTTAGCCAAACTCAGTGTGGGGAGTGCTTCCCTCCAGCCCAGTGCCGCATTCCAGTCAGAGCCTGGAGTCCCTCTTCCAGGACTAAACGTAGGCCCAAGAGCTGAAGGCTGCCAGCCTTCTCACAGTCCAGTCCAGAAACTCAGCGTTGCTGTGGGGAACGGGAAAGAAGGCAGAAGCTGCTGCTTTTGACAGCTTTCACAAATGGTCACTTACTGTGCATGGTGGTTTCTGAATGCTTACTTTATGGCCTGATAAAAAGCAGTGTTGGACATGTGAGAGCTATACACATGGTCAAATCTTTACTTTGAATCTACAAAATGTTGTACTCTGTACTGTACAGATTGGGCAACCAAAACTGGTCATTGTTTTGACTGGTTGATTTTTTTTCCTCATCTCCAAACTGAACAGTAAGAACAGTAGGTGTTTTGTTTTGCAGAAGTAAATTGTGAAGTGTTGGGATGACATAGTGATAAAAGCCCATGAGATAAGGGGGTGTAGGTACCTCCCTTTCACATGAGCAAAATATTATTGGCATTAAAAAAGAAATGAAGAATTGTTTGCTAGATTAGAGTTCTTCCATTAATTGCTGAGGTGGATTGTAGATTCTAAGTTTTCAGTTAATCTTGTATAACCTATTAAATTTTTAGAGTGAATATGAAGAGGATGCATGGGTTTGAAAGATGGAATACCTTGTAACATTGTTTTGGAATTTTTTTTAATTTTTTTTTTTTTCCTTAAAATAGCCCTAAGTCACAGAATTTTCATACATGCATAATTGTAGCAGAGCACCACCGCTTGCTTGTTTTGGTGTTGCAGCAAGAAACTTTACGCAGAATTTGTTGAATCTACTATCATCAATTTTGAGCAGAACTTTAAAGGCATAAGATCAGTTGTCCCAGAGAGTAAGAGCTGAAATTTAATTACATTTTCCATATCCCAAGGAAGAATATTTCAGCAATTGTCATGCTGTACTCAGTTTGCAAAATCATTGCTCAGAGAGGGGAATTATTGTAAGGAATATGGTCTCTCTGTGGATGAGTTCTTTCTGCCACAGTATAACTCAAGTTGCAAGCACTTACTGAGTCTTTCTGCCAGACTGAATCAACTTGTTTTAGTTAAATATTTTAAGTTTTTATAAACAAATATATTTTATTTTTCAGTGAGTGAGAAAAAGGTTCTGTGAAGAACAAAATGAACAGATTTTGGTATCATAGCGCAGCTGATGGGTTTTATATTTCTCTTTGTTGTTTCATATTCAAGGCTTATATGAATCCCATAGCTATGGCCAGAGCGCGAGGTCCTGCCCAAAATTCGGGACCAACAATACAAGACTACTTGAACAGGCCAAGACCAACATGGTAAGTGGCAATACTCGTTTGCCCTTCTGACCTTTTGAGTAAAAGATTTGTTCCCTCTTACTAAGATGACACCGGTACCTACCTCCTCCCCAGAATACCCAGTAATACATTTTGAAAGATTCCTTGTCTCTGGCCAAGGTGTTTGTTTCTAAATATGTATTCAGTCTCCTCTTTTAAAAACAACAGTATTTCATTTTGAAAGGCATATTTCTCCTTTGTCTTTAAATATTTTGGCAGTGGTTTCTCAGAAGAGCAAAACGTTGGTCATTTTACCTCTTTCACAAATCCTAATACCTAAAGCCTGCAGATGTATTTAATTTTTAAACAAAGTAATCTCTAGAAAAACATTTTGCTGGTATATTCTTAGAACACAGTTTACCCTACCTAACAAAATCATCACTTTGAGATATTATCAACAATTCACTTTATGTTCAGTCCATTTTGCCTCCTCTTATAAGACATTAGAGAGCAATTTACCTAATTGCAAAGTTAGCTTTAGATCTTTCAGAGGGATTTAGCTACTGTACTTAAGTTATTAGGGTTAGGTTACCATATGCATAACATCTAAGATGCTTTCATTCTTCTTTCTGTTGGAAGTTCAGCCAAAGCTAAACTTCAAAAAACCCTACAAAAAGTTAGACACTGAATAAGGTATTTTTAATCGTGAAAATTGTGATCTATCATCCTTTTTATGTAGGGAAGAAGTGAAAGAGCAACTAGAAAAGAAAAAGAAAGGATCCAGGGCTTTGGCTGAGTTTGAAGAAAAGATGAACGAGGTTGGTAATGTTAACAGTGTGTTAATACTTGATTCTTCTTATCTTACATGCTACTTTTCCTCCATTATCATTAGCAGCACCAAGTACCTGTAATATTTCACTTCACTCCAGCTTTTAATGAGTAAATGTTTTGTTTCATTTGTATCAGAAGGTAAAGTTACCACTTAACCAATGAAGAGCTACTCTCAGTTCAGAGAAATGCTATATAAAAAGTTTTGAAAATTGCTGCTGAATAAAGCTTGAACTTTTCATAAATGTAAATATAGTTATACAAATCCATATGTTTATATTAATAAATGAAACTCATGCATTTTCTGGTATGATAAATCAAAGTCTGTTGTGCTAATCTTCACTTGTTTAAGGTCACACAATCCAAATGTATTAGAAAGAGGTGTATTACTGGAAACAGACGTCTTTGGCAAGGAATGTACACATAATATTAATAAGGGAGAAGGCACAAAGGATGGCCTTCAGTATATAGATAGGACTATAAAACACTTCTTTCTCTCTCATCCTAAGCTGATTATGTTCCATGCTGGTTCCTTACTATAAATACAGCTGTTCTGATGCTTGTGTTTAGTACCTACTGGAGATCAGCAGGGTACAAGAAAGTTTCATTTGTAACTGCTGTTGTGTACTGTGTTGGGCTTGGGTGGCAAGATTTTGGTAGCGGGGGGGCGACAGGGGTGGCTTCTGTGAGAAGCTGCTGGAAGCTTCCCTTGTGTCTGATGGAGCCAATGCCAGCTGGCTCCAAGACGGACCAGCTGCTGGCCAAGGCCGAGCCCGCTGGCAACAGTGGTAGTGCCTCCTCTGGGATAACAGATTTAAGAAGGGAAAAAAAGTTGCGGCAGCACAGAAACTGCAGCCAGAGAGGGGAGTGAGAACATGTAAGAGAAACAACCCTGCAGACCCCAAGGTCAGTGAAGAAGGAGGGGGAGGAGATGCTCCAGGCGCCGGAGCAGAGATTCCCCTGCAGCCCGTGGTGAAGACCATGGTGAGGCAGGCTGTCCCCCTGTGGCTCACGGAGGTCCACGGTGGAGCAGATATCCACCGGCAGCCCATGGAGGACCCCACGCCAGAGCAGGTGGATGCCCGAAGGAGGCTGTGACCCTGTGGTAAGCCCACGCTGGAGCAGGCTCCTGGCAGGACCTGCGGATCTGTGGAGAGAGGAGCCCACGCTGGAGCAGGTTTTCTGGCAGGACTTGAGACCCCATGGGGGACCCACGCTGGAGCAGTCTGTGCCTGAAGGACTACACCCTGTGGAAGGTACCCATGCTGGAGCAGTTTGTGAAGAACTGCAGCCCGTGGGAAAGACTTATGTTGGAGAAGTTCGTGGAGGACTGTCTCCCGTGGGAGGGACCCCACACTGGAGCAGGGGAAGAGTGAGGAGTCCTGCCCCTGAGGAGGAAGGAGCAGCAGAGACAATGTGTGATGAACTGACCGCAACCCCCACTTCCCATCCCCCTGTGCCGTTGGCGGGGAGGAGGTAGAGAATTCAGGAGTGAAGCTGTGCGTGGGAAGAAGGGAGGGGTGGGGAGAAGGTGTTTTAAGATTTGAATTTGTTTCTCATTACCCTACTTTGGTTTGATTGGCAATAAATTAAGTTAATTTTCCCCAAGTGAAGTCTGTTTTGCCCATGACGGTAATTGGTTGAGTGATGTCTCCCTGTCCTTATCTCAACCCACAAGTCTTTTGTTATATTTTCTCTCCCCTGACTAGCTGAGGGGGGGAGTGACAGAGCAGCTGCGTGGTGCTTAGTTGCTGGCCGGGGTTAAACAACGACATACACACAGGAAGAAATTAGGATACAATGAATTTAACTGTTACAGTTCCTTCTTGGGTTCTGGTATCTTGAGATAAGCTTCAAGTAGTCTTCATCATTGTGTGTGAGTTTCTGGTTGAAGTAAGTTCCTCCTCTGTTACTGGAAGGGCATAGGGCCCATAGTATTCTTGCTATACCTTTTTGCCTAAGAAGTTATACCAGTATTTGGAGGGTCATGAGGTGTTATTCTAAGAGGATCAGTTGTTCTGCGCTCAGAGTTTTAGTTTGGTTTAGTATTTTATCATATTCCTTTCCTCCTTTTATCTTTGCTTTATTGTGAAATAAGTGAAACTGGCATGGATAGAAGATAATAGCCTTTCAGTATGGCAGAAGGGTAGGAAGAGATGCAGGGAATTGTGAAATGGCCGTGAGTTCTCCCTAAAGCTCCTAAGAACAAATCTCTGAACAGTTGAAAAGATTACAAGTGTCTGAATGAGGTGCTCTCTCTCCTATTTTACTGACAGATGTTGTACTTTTTTGTTTAAAACATAACACTAGCACAGTCTTAAAATAATTTAAAGAGAACACCTGCCTAATAAAGCACAGGCTTTTGTTAGAGACCCCTCAGGTAGTTCTGGGTAGCCAGTATATCAGAGTATACAACCCACTGCAATATTGCGTAGATGCTACGTTGGACCGTGGAAACACATTACACACAGCAGTATATCCTGGCTAATCTGTCATGTCTCTCAGCAGCACTGTTCAGCTAATTCACAGTATTGCTGACTTGAGGATCTATGTATCATATTGCATTGCACAGGTATAATCTTATGTAATTCCCGATACTTCTGTCCCTTCAGTACACTATGTGGATTATCGTTGCTTTGCCAATACAATACCAATACAGCTTCATTGTGAGGAAAGGGAGGATCAAAATAATAATAAGAATAATAATAAAAAAGAAGGGAGCACATGATGTGTCTGACACAGGAAGCAGAAATAGCACAGACTGAAGATAGCAGCCTTTCAGTCTGATGGGGGTGGTCTGGGTGTTCCAGAGCTCTTGAAGGGGGCATTTTAGGTAGACCTAGAGAACTTGCGAGGGATTGAAAAGGAGGAACGAGAGGAGACTTTTATCTGTGCAGTGTGCTTGGCCTAACAAAAATAAGAGCATTTCTATGAAGGTGTGTATAATAATTTAATCTAATCATTGTTGACACCAGCAAGCCCCGGAACAGACACTAGAGACACCCATACAGTGAAGAAGGGCCCAGGAGAATTTGTCTTGAAATTTTGTTTCAAGTGATTTTAAAACTAAGACAAAATAGCAATTTTTCTGGTAGGGTGCCCTGGCTTTCTAAAGTGCTCTAGGAAGAAACACCATGATACAAAAGCAAAAATTCCATAATTGATGACCTCCAAGATAAGTGACAATCTCTTAAATCCAAGTAACTTGGAACATTAAGGTGTGAACTAACATGATATTTTGATGAATATTAATCTTCTGAAAAATCAAATGCATTCTAGCCTTTGTTAACATTATATGTTGTTTATTTTCTGTGGGTTTTGTGAAAACTATAATGTCAGGTAGAGGACAGGATTTTGATAAAGGTCTCTTAAAAAAAACTCTTTGGAAATTACTCTCATGCCACTGTTTCTGTTTGGGTTTGTTTTCAGAATTGGAGGAAAGAACTGGAAAAACACAGGGAGAAATTAATGGGTGGAAATGAGAGTTCCTCCAAAAAGAAAGAGGCAAGTTATTTTCAATTTCATACAGTCTGTGTTTGGAACTGGATTTATCATCGATACTGCCATGTACAGAATGTCATAAATACATTTTAAAAGCCAGCATCAAAGTACATAAACCTAAATGCACAACAACAGAACATGATGCCAAACTAACACTTGTTTTATTCTATTTTTAAGAAAAAGAAAAAGGAAAAGAAGAAATCTAATAGGGTGAGCAAAATTTTCAGTTTTCTGAGCTTTTTTGCTTTGGGGTTGTTCCTATTTGTCATTTAAGTTCTCTTGGAAAGAGAGTATAGCTGTAATTTCAAATTTATCTGTTAAATGAACTGGTTTTTATCTGAGAGGGGTGGCGTACATTCGGTAGAAGGAGAATTTTACTTCTGCTTAAAGGGAGGAGAAGATCATCAAATAGATATTATTAAATGAAAAATGTTAGAAGTTACTTTTTACAGTTTTATTTAAGAAAATCTGTGTAAGACCAGCTTCTTGGAAGTAAAATTCCATTGATAATACTTCGCAAATGAAGAAATTTTAAAGGGAGTGTTTGGATGGACTTTTGACTATTTGCCAGACAAAATGCTGCATCTCACAAGCTTCACTTTTTGTTGTGTTTGGTCAAGTTGTCTTCATCTTCCTCTTCTTCATCAAGCTCTGATTCTTCCAGCAGTTCATCTGATTCAGAAGATGAGGTAAGAACTAACTTATTAGAATCTAACGTGTTTTGTTTGTGAGGCTTATTTAACACAGATTTTGGTAATATGTTTTAGAATATTGTTTGAGGCCTTGGTTTGCATAAAACTATTTAATTTTTATGCATTTGATACATATAATAAAGTTGTGAATTTTGGATATATATCTGTTCAAGAATTTCTTTATGAACACTATAAATTTTGGGTGGATGGCTTGTAAACTGGATCCATTTCTGTTTTAACATTGAACTGTATGCTTTTTCAATCGAATCCCCCATCTAATCATAAAAATGCAAACATATCATTTTTACTTTTTAGCAAAAATCTTTGTTACAGATAATCAGATTCTACAGCACACATCTAAATAATAAACAGAATCTAGAGAACCTGGATTTTTCACCAGTTTACATTTTTTCAATGCAGAAGAGTTATGAAGGTGTTCCGATAAAAGAATCAATTGTAGTGTACTTTATTCCTCAAGAGAACATAACATGCAGGAATTTGGTGTTCCCTGTTCTTTACATTTAATGTAAGTCTTTAATTCTAGTAAGAATAAATTCAGGGTTGTGTTTTTCTTTTTTCCTACAATATTTGTGGATAGGATAAAAAGCAAGGGAAGAAAAGAAGGAAAAAAAAGTATCGCTCCTCACGAAAGTCTTCAGCGAGCTCAACTTCTGAATCTGAGTCAGACAGCAAGGTAAATATGCAGAGGTGTTACCCTTGGCAAGTTTTCTTGATCTGTGTTACAAAGACATAAATGTTTCTGACTTTCGCGTATCAGTATTTTTTTCATCTTCCAAATATAAAGCTATGCATTCTTATTGTAGCTAAGCTGTGCTTGTAACTTCCAGATGCAATCGGGAATCTACCTCCACTGGCCGCAATGCCTGGCAGAAGTAATTTGATCTTTAGAAAATGAACACGCTTTATTCCAGCAATTTTTAGCTATTTTTCTGAATTCAGACATAGGCAGCTTTCGTGCTGCTCAAATGTTTAGTTCTAATACCACATTAACACTTAAAAAAATAAAATGTCCTGTGAAATTCTTGTGAATATGCTATTTAACTGAACACCATTTGTGAATATACAGGTATTGCAGGATATCAGTGGCCAGAATATTGCCTCTCTAAGTAACTGTGGACTGAGGAGTTTCCTGTTGGAGAACTAAGCCCTTCCCAAATGCCTATTAAATTGAGGGTGTCTTTTTCCTTTTCTGAAAGTAGAGCAATGTAGATATACAGGCTTACTGAATGAACAAAAAAGTGGAGAAGATATATGAAGCAATTTGTTCTGTTATGTTAGCATTTTTCTGTGTTACAGTGGATAGTGACTGTACTTCTTGCTGAAATATTAATAATACAGTGAGTTGTTAAGATTTTGTGTATAGACTTTATCACAGGCTTTCACTGGAATACCTAGTTCAGTGTGGTATAAATTGTGATTAATCACTGTTTGCATACACATATGAATTTGTGCAATGGGAGTCTGAAAACTTTTGCTCCATAAAGGGACACAGAGATACCATTTCTACTGAAATTGGAAGGCAGAAGACTCCATGGAAATATCTGCTTAACCCTTGCCTGATCAGCGGAGATGGGCATGGATAGAGAATAAAGACTCCAGACTGTTACGTGTTAGACATATGTTATATGTGGTTACAGTAGCGATAGCTGGTAGCCTTTCCAGAGGCTTTCTACATGTACTGCACTTAATCTTGTTACCTGATTCCAGACAGATCTTTTCACACTGCTTGTCCAGGGAATTAGCAGCTGCATCAAAACTATGGCTTTTTCATATTTTTCCTGTTAACTGCAAGGTAGGAGGTACAACTTTGAAGAACAACCTTCAATAGACAGAGAAAAAGACAATGGGTCAGACTGCTTTTGGGATTTCTGCCTTTTTCCTGAAATAATTTTGTCATGGTTTATGTTTTCCTTTCTATTTAGGACAGCACAAAAAAGAAAAGGTCAAAGGAAGATTATGAAAAAGAGAAGGTATTTTTACTCTTGAAATACTTATATCAGAATTGCATTTTACATACATAATGGCACTCTTTTCTTTTTCTTTTTTTTCTTTTTTTTTTTTAAATATTGATTGCCTCAATTTACACCTATGGGAACTTTCTGTCCACAACCACACAGTCAGAAGGTACTCAGTACCCCAAGTTTGAGGTAGACTTTTAGTTGAGTTCAGCTCCTGTTTTAGTAGTTGTTGTTAGTGGAAACTGCTGGATCTGTTCTTGTTATGAAGGTAAATGAAAAAAGTATCTAATCTGCTGTAGTAGATCAGCTGCATTCTAGTATTTTCGGTTTTATCTTGAGCAGTCACATTGAGCTAAAAATATGTGTGATGATATTTCAGTAGCATGCCTGGTAGGATACTGGCTTGTTGCTGTAAATTAAGGAACATCAAGCAGAGAATATATTTAACGAAATGTAGTCATAATTATAGATACTGTACTTATGACAGCTGTGATAAATTGCAGAGAAAAATGTATTAGCTTAAGAAAAATTACCTTAGACTGTCTTTTCTCTGAGCATGAAAACCCTCTTTCCTTCCTACCACCTCAGCATTTTGTACACACATCTGAGGACTTTCTTCCTTCCATTATGTTTAATGCAAATAATCTTGTTGACTTAAATTTCAGTTATTTCTACCCTATGTGTAAACTTAACAATGCTTTCGGAGTCCACCCTAGTCCTTCTCTCTAGTTGCCTTTCTTATCGCATCGGCCTCTACTACTCCAGTCAACAGTATTGACTTTGATACATAAATTCTCCATTGCATGGAGGCAAACATGTTGATTTTTTTTTCCCTTGCTCCTGCTTCCATTTCACAGAGTTTCCATTTCCCATCAACTCCTTTTAACTTTGAAGCTTCTCTTTGAAAACCAAGTGTCTACCATAGCCCCTTGTTGTAATGCTACTTTCACACATCTTCTGAAAGCAAAGGGCGTTTGGGAACTAGAGGTCTTCCCCTACCTGAAGCTTCCCCCGTCTCTCAAATGGGCTGCATCATGTGTACTTTTCATGAGTACTTTTGGGAAAGGATTAAGGTGCCTGTAATAGACAGAATAGCACAGCTGAGATATGTGATCCCACCTTGCAAAAAGATGATTAGCAACAATTTTTTCAGTTTCTGGCCTTAGAAATTGAATGGAAGAAAGTAGCTTCAGTCTTAGGAACACCTTGCCTGGTCCAGAGCAAAGCGGGGGGACGCAGGAGGAAGTAGCTCATCAGAGCAATCTCATGCAGCATCAAAATTTTTAAAATAATTTTTTAAAACAGACTGTCTTTTAAATATGCTGAGGTTATACATGAAGTGTTGAAGTGCAGCTGGCAGGGACAGCTGGTCCTGTTTGGACACAAATATAGAGGGAGCTGTTCTTTTAATTTCATCAACAAAGCAAGAGTCTGAAGCTGCAGCATTTGTATGCACATACTGAGACATCTTAATTTACTCAGTAGTATTTAAAAGTGGTGAAACATTTTATTTTCAAATGCTTACTCCTTCATGTGTTATTTAATGTAAGAGACTATACTGTAGTATTATTCCTCTCACTTTTAGAAGGCTGCTATGTCTTAGTAGCAAGAGAAAGGAATATACAGAAAAAGATTATTTCCACTAAAAGCATTTTAACAGTTGGTAGGGTAGTTTGTTGATGATGAGTGATTAGTTTAATGTCAGCAATATTTAAAAATATTTCACAACTTAGAAATAATATTTCAATCTGAGTTTTAAGCAGAAGTTTTATAAAATTTTAAAGGCCTGACTTTACTCACAAATATATTACTTTGTGTAGGAAGGTAAAAATCACCACAGGAAAAGGAAGAAAGCCGATCGTGGTGATGGACCTTTATCATCAGAATCCTTATCAGAATCGGATCAGACAGAGGAGGTCAGTGTGAAACCTCAATTTCAGATGTTATAATGCTTTTCACTTACTGATTCACATGAGTGAATGAACGAACTAGCTTAAACAAGTGTACTCTTCACTGGGTAAAAAACTGGCTGGATGGATGAGCCCAGAGGGTTGTGGTGAATGGAGTTAAATCCAGTTGGTGGCAGGTGTGCCCCAGGGCTCAGTATTGGGCCCAGTTCTGTTTAATATCTTCATCAATGATCTGGATGAGAGGATCGAGTGCACCCTCAGTGAGTTTGCAGATGACACCAAGTTGGGAGGGAGGGTCGATCTCCTTGAGGGTAGGGAGGCTCTACAGAGGGATCTGGTCAGGCTGGATCGATGGGCTGAAGCCAATTGTATGAGGTTCAACAATGCCAAGTGCCGGGTCCTGCACTTGGGTCACAGCAACCCCATGCAGCGCTACAGGCTGGGGGAAGAGTGGCTGGAAAGCTGCCCAGTGGAAAAGGACCTGGGGGTGTTGGTCGACAGCCGGCTGAATATGAGCCAGCAGTGTGCCCAGGTGGCCAAGAAGGCCAACGGCATCCTGGCCTGTATCAGAAATAGTGTGGCCAGCAGGAGCAGGGAGGTGAGTGTCCCCTGTACTCGGCACTGGTGAGGCCGCACCTCGAGTACTGTGTCCAGTTTTGGGCCCCTCACTACAAGAAAGACATTGAGGTGCTGGAGCGTGTCCAGAGAAGGGCAACCAAGTTGGTGAGGGGCCTGGAGCACAAGTCTTATGAGGAGCAGCTGAGGGAACTCGGGTGGTTTAGCCTGGAGAAAAGGAGGCTGAGGGGAGACCTTATCTCCCTCTACAACTACCTGAAAGGAGGTTGTAGCGAGGTGGGGGTCGGTCTCTTCTCCCAAGTAACAAGTGATAGGACAAGAGGAAATGGCCTCAAGTTGCACCAGGGGAGGTTTAGATTGGATATTAGGAAAAATTTCTTCACCGAAAGTGTTTTCAAGCATTCAGACGGGCTGCACAGGGAAGTGGTTGAGTCACCATCCCTGGAGGTATTCAAAAAGCGCGTAGACAAGGCACTTCAGGACATGGTTTAGTGGGCATGGATGATGGTTGGACTCAATGATCTTGAAGGTCTTTTCCAACCTAAATGATTCTATGATTCTATGATTTAATACATTGTTGAAACTGTTGTGCTCTGTACAGTTGAATTTAAGAGTGCAGCACATTCAAAGTTGGTCATATTTTTCTCTTTAATAAAAACTTTTAGTAAGAATTGTTTAGTACAGCTCCTATCACCTACAATCATTTTGAATTAATCTTTTTGAAAATTTTCAACTTTTTATGGATATTTTAAAGCTCAATGAAATGAGGCTAAGTGATTGGTGTTGTGTCCTTCACAAGATTTGTCTCTGGTGTTTGTGAATAGATTGGCAGATTTCAAGATGGCTAAAATTTTTTTGCTTCCTTTTCCAGTGAATTAAAAAATTTTGGACAGAATAATCTTAACTCTCACCCTTGTGTATATCTACTTTGAGGATCTGTATTCTTGTATATCTACTTTGAGGATTAGTATTCTTGTGGGATTACAACATTTGGGAAGGTTCCAGTGTGTTGCATTTTTTCATTAAGAATTTTTGCCACATTGTTAGCTTAGTAATATTACCATTATATCTCTGCTGCTTCTTGTTCTGCTGTGTATTAAAAGCAGAGTGTGTTTCCAAATAGGATGTTTATAGGATAATGCATATTCTAGAATATAACACAGACAACCAGTGTTTCTTCATGGGTTATTGTTCAGTATGTTCTGCCACTGTTGTGCCATCATTCATTTGTATGCAACAAAAGCTCAATCTTTTATTTAAAACAGCATTTCCAAAGCTGCTTTCCCATTACATTTGATTTAATTTTATTTTTTTTTAGGTGCAAGCGAAAAAGAAGAAAAACAATGAGGAAAAAGAGAAAACAGCAAGTATCCTTCTTACTCATACTGTAGTTTTAGGATATAAATACTCTGTACTTGGTTAACTTCCAATTTCACATTTGTCAGTAATACAAATGTTTTATAACAAAAGACTACTGTCACATGAATTTAAATTAACAATTTCTCTATTTACCTGCTGTAGTCACAATAAGGAAGAATTTGTCACTATTTTACCTATATAGATATATATGATTTGAGATTTATGCAAGTTTAACACTTACTGTAGCATGTATTTTACTCTGTATCAACCTACTAGAACTACTAATATCTGTGTAGGATCAAGTAGGGTAGAAGTTTGCCACACAGGTATCGGTGCTGTTCCTTTGTTAGTGTTGTGTTTAATTCTTCCTTGGTAAGCCCCCTATACCAGACAATGAAAGGGCCTTAGGACATAATAGCTGCAACATCTACACTCATATAATTCTTCCCCCAACCAAATAAAAAGCTGTCAGCAACCTGTTACTTTCCTCAATTTTGTTGACTTGTTTCTGTTGCTAAAAGTAAGAGGAAGGTTCAGCAGTGATTTATATAGACCCAGATTCATCACACGTACCTGAGGCTCCTTGTTAGGAGTATAGTGATTTTGAGAACTGAATGCCCACTTGAGATGTCTGTATATCTTTCTATCTCCCCTGTGAGCAGCAGTGTTCCTAATTAGGCATCTTAGTTATCTAGATGAGTTAGGGTGAAGGGAAGGTTTACATCAGTCACCTAAAAATACAAGCATAGGAGTATCAGTGATACTGAATACACATTTTCCATGGAACTTGTTTGTTTTTTCATAATCATAGAAGTGGTTTGCCATAAAATTTCTAGTGACTGATAGTGATTTTTTTCTTAGAAGAATTGTGCATGTAAGTAATATGTATAAAACAAAGCTTTTATACCAAGAGTGTTTTGTTTACATAATGTCACACCTATTCAAGAATTCCAGTTGAAATCCTGCTTGCAAAAAGACAAGATTGTATCTCTCAGCTTCTGTATTACAGTGATCAGGATAATAACTTCAGGACTGAATTCAGTAGGGTTAATTGAGTGTATTGATATTTACAACTGAGATCATAATTGTTTTATTTTAAATGAGGTGCAAGTGCTAGACATTCTAGCCAAGTGTAGTTGAACTATTTAATTTTGCACAGTAAATATAAGCACTTACTTCAAAATCTGTAAACATCCTAGTTATTCCCACATATATAAGATGTCACTGCTTGTCAAAGCACTTCCTTATTACTTTCTCAGAAATATATAAAGCACTGAAAATCATTTAAAAGATTAGGAAATGTAATAGTGACAGTGATGAGAGGTGTGAAATAGCCAGACCATGATGGAGGTAAATTGAAGACTGCTCATACTAGTGCAAATTACTGGGTAAAATACGAATTTTCTTTTTGTGATTTCTCACCAGGCTTTTGTAGAAATCTCTTTTTAAATGTCTTTACAAAGATACCCTTTCTGTGCTCTCATTTTGCTTTAGCAGAATTTAATAGATGCCAATTTTATTATACAATAACTTCCATTTAATTTTTGTTATTCTTCAGGATAAAACAAAAAAGAGAAAGAAGCACAAGAAACATGGTAAAAAGAAGAAAAAGAAGATTGCTGGTTCAAATTCGGATTTGGAATAATATTTAAAAAAAACAAGACTATCAACAGAAGTGCAATGACTAAAGGAAACTTAAACTGTGAAATGACAGCAAACTTTACCAAACTGCATGAGTTTTCCTGTGTTTTAGAAATATTCCTAATCTTTCAGTAGCCAGCCAGATGCAGCTGTGCTGGGAAAGACCATTGTTATTGCCTGCTGCTTAATACACGAGGTACAACTTTTATAAAATTCCAGTAAGCAGTGTCAGATGTTTGAAACAATATGAGATGGTAGTCCAGCTGAGGTGTAAAATATTGGAAAATGAGAGTTAAACTTTTTAGATAGTAAAAGTAGTCTTTTAAAGCATTAGTAATAGTCTTTATTTGTAAATCAGGACAAATAAAATCCCAAGTTCATCCTGCAGGTTAATATTATACATAAACTATTACAAGCTGGTGTCTGCTAATGGCATTTACAAAATGGGAAATTAATGATAACATTTAAAATGCTGCCTTTGTAGAAATGTTTATCATCTGCCCCATTGCCGTCTTCATGCTTACGAGAAGGGGAATGCTACCATTTTGGCTAACTGAATAGGGTGCCTTTGCCTTTGATTCTTGCAAATCTTTGCTATTTTTAATCCATGCAGCATCTCAGATTCTAGGGAAGCCAGAACTATTGTCAGCAGGCTTTTTCTGAATAAGCAGTTCTGGGCTTCTAAGCATGTGCTTCTGCATTAAGCAAGAGCAATGACATTTTGCAGTATAACTGACATTCAAAACCTGAAGATTTTACCTCTGCTTCTTTGAAATAGCGATAGATCTTTGCTAGTAAATATGCATATTTCATTTAATGTACTTTTGGTTTAGTTGAACACTTTTTGCAAACACTGGTAGCTTTCTTTGCATTATCTTTAGAATTGTTTTGCATGATTTGTACCATCTTTAAATTAACAAAATGCAAGTAATCGTTTGTTGTAACCAGTTCTATGAATTACGTTCCACATGCAGAGTTTCATGTATGTATTTAGTTATTCTTACAGTCAAGTTCATTGCTGTGTTTAAGTGCACACTTGCTGAAGATACTTAGCATGTAAAAAGCAGGGTTTTGATACCTTAACAGCTTCATATTGAAGCTGATTTTACTCTTAAGCAAGTTCAGTGGCAGACCTGTTACGTGATGTGTCTTGTTAGATAAAAAAAACTACTGCCAGAATCTCATTAAAGATGCTGTTTAAACAGTTTGTATTTATATTTTTGTACTTGAGGGCTACAGAATGTTGACCTAAATCATAAAGCTGTTTTACATTAAATTAGTTGCTTTAGAAATTGAAAAAAGCTTTTATAAATTAAATGTGCATGCAAGGAAACACAAGCAACCATTCAATTTTAGTTTTTACATGAAATTCTCATTGCATCTTCCATTGATGTAGCCATTGCTGGGCCTCCTGTTAGCCTTTAAAAACTGCCCATCCACCCCGAGTGGTCGACTATAGATTGTACTCTTGATCGACCCCCTTTTTCATTGCACAGGTGCTAACTTAGAGCTTTCCTCTATTGCATACAGATGTTTCAAATATTGTATTGCCAAGAATTTTAAGACCTTTAAGACCTTGATTATTAGTCTGCAAACCATAACTAAAAACTGGGGGAGAAAGATGATTTTGTATTGCCATTCTACAGAGAAATTGACTTTTCAAGTTAAGTTCTTGGGAAAATACAACCGTTGAGTTGCTGTAATGTCCCTCTAAACCATAGTAAGAATATTTTGATTAAATATTTTATACTGTTGGGCTTGATGTTACAGATTCTCGACACTGTTTTGTCAGTGAGGTTAAAATAAAGGCAAGATGCAGTGAACAGTAGGGGTTTGGTTTGGGGTTTGCATTTGGTTTTGTTGGGGTTGTTTTCTTTATAAATTGTGGTGTTGCAGTTTTGGTGAAAGAAGTTGTAATGAACCATAGCATAAATGGTCTGTCCTGTGTGATACCTTATTTGATTCTTACACAACTACCTGCAACAGAAAGAAATAAAAATGGAAATGAGCCCCAGTATTCCAAGTACATAAGCCGGTATGTCATTTTAATTGTCTGAATATAACTATTTGTTCTGGGCAGCTGTGGGCTTCAGATGCTGCTGTCATGCTTTGGAAGTGGTGTAGCTGCGTAAGGGGCTTATGGGTGCTGTCCGTTCACAGCAAAGCTGCTTTAATACTGACAGTGAAATATTTCCATTTTCAATCCCCTAACCAACACATCGCGACTCCTCTTGCATCCTCTTCTTCCTGAGGAAAGAGTAAAGTCTGGTCACAACCCTTCAGCGTTCTGGCTTTGTACGCGCCGAGCGCGTCAGAAGGGTTTCGGGTGGCACCGGGCAACCTACAGGCGTGTTCCAAGTTTCAGCAGTGGGACAAAGCAGAAAACGAGCCATGCGGGAGCAAAAGTATTTTAGATTTTTGCCTCCTGACAGCAGATGAACAAACACTATTGTATGTAGTGTTTAATTTTTAGCTCTTCTTTCCAGAAACGCTTTTGGCGGTTTGAAATTCAGTTATTTTCGTTGCTACGGCTGCTTTTTTTTTTAAATGCATGATAAAAATTGCTCTTTGTTTTGCCGGTGTCACCAAGCGGCACGGCCTGGCCGCCCCGCCCGCCCGCGTTGCCAGGGGAGCGGCGATGCCGCCGCCATGAGCAGGAAGAGGCAGCGGCAGCAGCTGGCGGACTCGCTGGGCCGATCCGCCAAGCACTGTGAGTCTCTCCCCCGGCCCGGCACACGGACCCCGCGCCCGGCCCGGCCGCCGGCGGGGGGCTGCGGGGAGCCGTGCGGCCGCCGCCTTCGCCTGAGGGGCGTTCGCTGCTGCCGGCCGCCGCCCGTTATCCGTGTGCTCGCTGTGTAGCCCCGTTCACCAGCCACCCCCCCGAGGCGGGCACTTCCCGCCGCCCCCTTAGCGCCAGCGGGTACGGGGCGGAGGGGTGTGGGGCGCGGGTTTAATGGGGAACGCCCGAGGGGTCCGGGCCCTGTAGCTTCCCTGTGCCTGCCCTGTATTTTTACCAGCCTAAGTTACATGTTCCCTTGTGTTTCGACTGGGCAGTTAATAAACGCGAAGTGGAATGTCTGATCAAGCTCTTCGACACGCTGGTGGCCGAGTCCAGCAGCCGCTTTGCTGCAGCTGGCTTTGACCGTAACATGTTCAGAGACACCCTGCACAGCGCGTTTGGCATGACGGATGACATGATCATGGACAGAGGTGAGACTGATAGGTCTAAAAAGATTTAAGGTTTTAGTTTTACGTTGTTGACCTGATGAGCATGCCTAGGCAAAATAGGGCCATCGCATCCTGGTAAGGACAGCAAAGGGAGGGTTACGCTAAGGAGCCGCTGAGTACGGGGTATGGGGTTTTTTTTCCTTTATGCGGAATCGTTTTCCCACTAGTTCATGACAGCTCATGCTCTTGTACGAGGGAGACCCGCCAGAGAGGCAGTTGTACTGCTGTCCTGTGGCTGTGTCCGTCCCAGTCACTGTAGTGTCGTGACAGAAGAGGGCAGCATGGTGTCACTTCTCTCTTTTCTCCGGTGGTTCCACCGGGAGCTGCAGTCCCTGCTGCTGGTGGACAGCTCTGTCTCTGGCTTGAAGGTCCCAGAAAGGCATTCTGTTTGAATGGGTAACTTCTGGAACAGAGGCGGTGTGAACAGCACCGAAGGGACTAGGCAGACAATACAGAGAGATGAGAGTAATGGGCCAAATAACCCCTTGAAAATACAGTGGTTTCATGGATTCATAACATGAGGGCCACATTTGCAGTTGCTGTGACAGTCACATGAATGATCTCTGATGTACAGGTGTCAAGGAGGATGTGGAGGAGGCATGAGTCTACCGTTCAGTCTCAGGCTGCTGCCAAGAGCCACCCCTTGGTTCAACTTTCTCCTGTTCTCTAGCAGGAGGGGTATTTCAATGCCATAAAATAAAAACTTGTTGCCATTTTATGCAACAGGTCAAGTGTGTCTTGGAAGATACCTTACACGGACACAATCTTAAAAATTATTTAATGCTTACATACAAGGGGGCTGATTTCACTTTGCAAAAGCAAACCTATTGTTTTCCAGTTCCAAAATGCGTGGCTCTGCATGTAGAGGTGTTCCTGTAGCCAACTTACTAATTAACATTCTAAAATATGAATTATTAAAGATGTTATTTAATGCTTTGAAGTGTATCTTGGATTTGAAGTACTGTATTACAGGCTGTGTGAATAGTGGAGCTGCAAGATTGAAAGTTTATTTCGGGGAAGGGAGAAGAAAAAAGATTTTGGTACCTGAAAGACAGGAGAAGGTTTTTTTCTTTGTATATTTGAAATATTTATGTACTGTTTCTAGGATTACTTTCTCCAAGATTTTCTGAGACAAATCCTAGTAATTAAAATCTTCTTCTGTATGCAAATATGCTTTAGTGTAAGGGATATTGGTTTATTTGGTTTACATCTGCATGGAAGCATACTTCCTGTAGTTGCTTAAATCAGGAAAGCAACAGATTGAACAAAACGTCTTATCCCAGCAGGATTCTGGAGTGGAAGATCAGTAAACTTAGGGCTGAAATCCCCTTCATTGTTACATCTTAGAAAGATTCAAGAAGGGTAATCATACCTTCGTGAAAGCAGAGAAACATCTTCAGAAAAAATATGGGTTTACATTTTCATTGAATTTAAGAAAATATTCCTTTGTTTGTTTTTCCCTCTTAAATAAATTTAAAATGTATCTAATACACTTCCCAGTGTTCCGCACTTTTGATAAAGACAACGATAGCTGCATCAATGTGGTGGAATGGGTGGAAGGCTTATCAGTATTTCTTCGGGGGACATTGGAAGAAAGGATTAAATGTAAGATTTATCTGTATGCTAGTATTTAGTAGTAATCATTTAATTCATGACTATTAAATTACATGTTGCTTTTGTTATAATTTAGTAGTTACTTTTATAAAGTATTTGGTAATTGTTTTCTTCTGTATAGTTCAATGCAATGAAACTGACCTCTGAAATGGCTTCTCTGAGACAGAGGTTTTTCTGTGTAAACTGCCGTTATCATAGCTGCCACCTTATTTTATTGCTTACAAGAACTAGCATTTGAACTGAAGCTTGTTCTGCAGTATACAGTTTTGACGGAATGTATGTTTTTGTATTCACACACAAAATTAGAAAGAAGCAGATGTAGCTGAAGGCTGATTTTGGCTAAATAACACAGTCTCAAGCCAACCAAGACCTGTGCCAACATTCATTTACTGGCACAATGCGGGGCACAGCAGCCGTTGCATCAATTCCAGCAGTTCTTCAGCTTGGAAGCATAGATTGAAAAACTGAGTCTGTTTGTAAGATGGTCATGACAACCTTCACAGTAACGATGGAGAAAGATAGGGGAGAAAAAATAGCAAAAACTCTAGAATTTTAAGAAGCAGAAGAAAAATAAAATAGGGCATGTGGAGAAAAAAAGTGTAATAGAAACAGGAGAATGACAGCATGTTGTTTCCATAGTTTCTAGGTTGCAGCATCAGCCATCCCTAATGCACTATATAAATCCATCTGGAAAGCGGCCTGGGGTGTCACAGCACTAGGATGTGTGCCCAGGATGTAATTCAGTATGTCAGTACAACTACAAGCAGTAAAATACGCAGCCCTGCTGTAAGCACTATAGAATATACTAGTGCGTAGCGATAGACAGTGTTGTCTGTCCTAAGTGTATGCCAGTACAGTTTTTCACTGTAGACACAGTCTTTGTCAAGAAAAAAACCCACCTCTTGTGTTCCAAAACTGAAGAGTTTTGTTCGTTTGTTTAAATAGGTTTTGTGAAGGATAGTAAAGTTTATTATGGTCATAGATTTCTGATTCCAGGAAGGTAGAAACAATTGTAAGAGGAATTAGGCAGATACTTATACTTGTAATGTACTCTGTTAGAGGGATATTCTCTTTGCATTAAGGGATACTTCAGTTATGTTTTCCACGCTAGTACAGCTCATTCTTCCTTCTCCTTTACTTTTTGAACCCAGCTTCCAAAATAACGAGGATGTGTTTTGTAGGTGCAAAGTCATTCTGATATAGACAGCTGGTCCCCACCACGGGAAATTGGGCTTCTAAACCAGAACCTTGTTTATATTCTAAATGGACAATTCTAGAGAAGTTAGGTTTCTGTGAACGGAAGATTATTTATTTGAGCAGAAATAGATTTTAACTATGAAGGGTAAATAGGCAATAATTGACTAGTATGTGTATCAAAATATGATACATATATTTCATGTATAAATATACATGATAAATGTGGCTCAATTGATATGCTGTACAACATACAATTCACATTTTCTGTCTATAGGTAACAGACAGCTTTAATGGTGTGTGATATAGTTTGTGTGACCTTTAAATTGATTTATCTTTCAAAAAGACTGTTTTGAGGTTTACGACCTGAATGGTGATGGATACATTTCGAGAGAGGAAATGTTCCAAATGCTGAAAAACAGCCTTCTCAAACAACCATCAGAAGAAGATCCTGATGAGGGAATTAAGGACTTGGTAGACATAGCACTGAAGAAAATGGCAAGTACTTACTCATTGTGATACTTCAGTGTCTTTCAAACATTCATTAACTGAACCTTAGAACATTCCTATGAGGCAACAAAGTACTGTGTCTGATTTACAGTGGGATTCTGAGCCATGGACTTAATTACATACATGAGATAAACAAGTCTCCTAATAAAGCCAGAAATATAATCCAGATCTAATGAGTCCCAGTCCAGTATCCTCACATGAAACTGTTAGTTTATTATGAGTTATAAACTTTATGTATAAACTAGCATGTGTATGTGTGCATACACACATGTGCATGCCCAGTCAAAACAAAAGCCCAGTCAGAAGTGGAAAATTCAAAAGCGTAAGCTGCATTTATTCCAGTGTTGGGCATCTGCAGTAGCTTTATTAAGTACATTTGTGTTTTATCACTTGATCATGAAATGTCTTTATCCAATTTATATATTCTATTAGAATAGTAACCTCAAGGTTATTAAGGTAAAACTTGTCTTACTGTGATTAATCTAGGGTATCCAGATCAGCCAGGGACTATGTTTCAACATTTTCGTCAAATCAAGAAATACAACCTCCCCTCCTCTGGTGGTGGTCAAAAAAAATCTCACTTAAAACCAGGTCTTGAATCTCAACTCCTTTTATTTAACTCCGACTTTTCTATTTTTCAAACCCACCTCTTTTGCACACCTTCAGCTGAAAAGCCCATCTTACCCTTAGTTCTTGACAATGCTGAATCTAGCCTCACACAGAAAGCAAGCTATGACTTAGTAATTTGTTCATCTTCAGAGCACCTACCTGCACAGCTTTCCTGCAGGTTGCATCCAAAATGAACACCTTCATGTTCTGGGCAGTTGATAAGTGGGCTATGCTAGTCCAAGCACAAGCACTATGCTCTAGACATAATGAATCTTCATATATATAAGAACATATTATAAAGTAATCATGTACATAATCCTGTTTCAGCTTTTCCACGAGAACTTAGTAAAGCTCTGGTACGTGTTTGAAGAATGTCCAGATCTCATTTGGCTGCTGAGCAGTTGTCTGAGTAGGATATTGCTGCCCATCTCAAATAACTAAACAACTGTTAGATATCCAAAAATGCATTTGTGGAGTCCAACACTCAAAGAAGAAAAAATTACTCTTTGAGCAATTGCCTGTAGGTACCATGGCATTGTGACCAAGCATACGTCCAGTCCCATATCGTTTTCATACTTAAAAGTATTCATAATGAACATGCTCGTGCCCTGCTCTCCGTTGTGCTGAGGAATGTAAAAGGCAGAGGCTACCCAGCTACTTCTGTTTCTCTTAAGCATCCAGTGGCAGGTTTTCTTGTTCAGGAACCTCTGCCTACATAGCTCCTTTCCTCTGCTTTTCTGGCCATTAGAACCTGTGTTCCCTGCATGTCCACCAGCTACAATGGTTCCATGGTTTGTTCTTCAAAAATTTTGCTTTGGCCCTGTGCCTTGAACACTAGTCACATCCACCCAGCAATCTTCACTTAAAGCCTTTATTTTATATGGTTTAAAGAAGTACTTCGTATGCTCACCGTAGCATTTGTTGGCGTTGTAAGCTGCCATGTCAGTAGAAGCAGGAGGTTTTCAAATTGCAGAAATACTAAAAACACAAGGATGCTTTTTCCACCCCCAGAGGAATATTCTGCTATGCTGAGATTCTGCAGTATGAGAGAAGTGGGCTAGCATCAGCATGTTCCACCATATGCTTCCGAGTGCTGTATGTGAAAAAGACAGGGCAGAAGTATGCCTACTATAGAAACCAGTAGGGTGAAGTATTTCCAGCCTCATGAATAGGATGTAGGTACTCTCATGATGTAAATACATATACAGAATATATTCTAACATTTTCTCCTACTTTGAAGTCTCCTGCTTTTAATTTATCGCAGTGCAATGGTGCTTGAGATTTGTCCATGCAATTCTCAGCTCAGCCTCTTCCCATGTTAGTTTTGCCTTTTCTGGAATTCTGTTAGCAAAGCTGTATGAGATAGATAGTTGAGCTTGCTCCACCTTTTATGCCTTAGGTAGAGGCAAATCATACAGATCTTGTCTGAGCAGGGACTGATGGCCCAAATAAAAGGATTTTTGCATACAATCAAACTAAAAATAGGATCCATGTCAATAAAACACCTGTTAAACAAAAATACAATTACTACAAGTCATCATCCTTTGCTGAAGAGTTCCCTTCCTTTTATAGGACTATGATCATGATGGCAAGCTTTCTTTTATGGACTTTGAAAAAGCAGTCAGAGATGAAAATCTTCTGTTAGAAGCCTTTGGACCGTGTTTGCCAGACATAAAGGTATATCAACCTTGCGTTTAAAAAAAAATGTGCAGTACTTGCTATAGTATTGGTGAGGAGATGAACATATTATGGTATTGACTGTCATTACCTGGGGCCTGCTGAAGTCAACTGATAAATGCTTCAGTTGTGAGATATGCATATGCCAAGTTCCTATCTACCTTTCACAGCACCGATGTTTCCTTATACAGTTAAATGCTGGTACCAGAAAACCAGACCACACCGTTACTCAATGTTTGTCTGTCCTGGGTCAGCAATATAATGAATCATCCTCAATGAGCACCCTCTCAGACTAAGAAAATGAGACCGTTTTGTTGAATTGTTTATCCGAAAGCTCTCCAGGAATACAACTTCTATTTTTCTTTCTTCAGTGCCACTGGCAACACTGCCATCACCTCACTTACAGCCCCTTTTGGGAGAGGCTGCTAGTTTTCTGAAAAAAATACCTTGAGAGTGTTCTTCATTTCAGAGTGTGGCACTGGTGTTTTTTAATTACATCTAACTGGGCTTTATTTATTAGCAATACATCTGATTCAATTCAGAATTTTTTTTTTTTTTTTTTGGAAGATGGCAATTTAGAACATGCTCATTTCCTCAGTGTTAAGTTCAACTGTGGAGAGCATTTCTGCTCTATAATAAAGAATAATTTTTTTTTTCCTCATCTAGTAATCACTATTCTATTTGAACTGCGTGTCATTTTTAAATACTGAAAGTTGTGCCTTCATAGAGATCGAAAAACAAAATTCTGAAATACATGCAGCGATTCCTAGAAACAGAAAAGTTGTGTAAGACTGCTGAGAACACAGCAAGTTTTCATTTGCTGGAAACCTACACTTCCTGCCAGCCCGCCTACCTGGTAGGCTGGAGGACAAGAAAGGGTCTTGTAGCCATGATTGCAGGCTGTATTACATCACATCAGCTGGAAAGCAGCTGTTTCCAAAATGCCAGACTTGCCCTGACAGGCTCTCAAAAGACTTTCAAGGGTTTGGGAAAACCCAGGTAAGTACTCTGCTTTTTCCACCAGTGGAAAGGTTTTAAAAAGTTTCTGAACAGAATTATGTTCACTCATCAGCATAGAAAAATTACTTGCTTTCTGTCAGTGTTGGTGATAAACCAGATACACAATTCAGGCTAATCATGGCAAGAGGTTGGAAACTCAGCTTGTTTCTTGCTTACAGTATTTGTGCGCTCTGTTCTGTACCCTGCCCAACTGTTGCCTTTTTACTAGGTCTCTAGTTTCACTGTTAAAAGAGAACTCTATTTACATGTACTTTCAAGTCCTAAAAGCCATAAATAAATTTCGGCTATGAGCTTAACATGAAGAAAACCTATAAATTACTAGATTGCCCAGTGGGGTTATGTTCGGGAACTTTAATTGTACCCCTTGACACAAATTAAACACTCATTTGTACTTCAGTGTATTTTTTTAAAATGTAATGAACTTATTGGATAGAATCCTACCACCGTATGCGGTTCTCCAAGGAGTCTGCAAAGATGCACCACAAGCCGATTCCTTGTATATGCTTGCACCAGCACCAATCCTGTGAGCGTCAGCGTGGGGCACCTTAGCCCAGTGTTGGGTTCATCCCCCCAGCTCCAGTTCTGCTGCCCAGAGGTGGCCCCTGAGCACTCGATCCAGGACTGTTACAAAACTGTGCTGCAGATATTTCTCCATCACCAAGGGAAATTTCACTCCTTTACATCAAGTCATCTAAGTCTCTGCCATTCCTGGTTCCAGACGGTCTAACTCATTTTGCAGCTGGGCCTTCTCACCCTCCATGCCAGATCATTCCTTGGTCACACATTACCACTGCTGAGCAGTTACAATTTGAATTTCCCCTTCACTTACAATTTCTGAGTGTTCTCACTGGTCTCTCAGTGATGACATCATTAACACTATGGAATTTACCTTTTCTAAGCTAAAAAGCAAGAGGTAGCCTAAGTGTAAGGACTGTCACTGCCTACACATTTCAGTTTAGCACCTTTTCCAATTAAATTTAACTCCTTATTAATTGAAAATGAACTTTTTTTTTTTTTTTTTTTTTTTTTTTTTTTTTTTTTTTTGAAACAGAGCAGTATGGCATTTGAACAGAAGACTTTCCAGGAAGCTCGTAAACTGTAACTCCAAGTGGAATACTGTTGTAAGAGGTTTTTTCCTTCACCGTTCTTCATGGTATAGTAAAAGTATAGGAGCAACTTGAAACTATTACTAAGCTTCAGTATTCCTTTACTGTAAAAGGTACTGAATAAATAGAATTTACTTCTGTTACTCTACCTAAATACAGTTCTTCAATGAGTTATTAAATATGTTGTAGTACGAGGTACACAGAACAAGATTGCAACAATATTATTATACTGGTTTGTTCATTCCAGGAAACAAATCGATACAATTTTTATCAGGGAATTGCTTGGAAATACAGTATAAAATAGTTTTATTTTTAACATAAAAAAATAAGTATTTTAAACTCTATCCTTTTAAAAAATTACTGTTGGAAGATGCTGCCAGCAGTATCTATATTCTTCTTCTCTGCTTTACAAGTGGTTTGGCTGAGCTACTCTCTGGCTTTTGCACAGATGTTCTTGAAACAGAATCTGCTACCTAAATTGAGGGGGGGGGGAAAAAAAAAATCTTAGTAAACTGTAACCACTCCTTTTTTATGCTAGTTTTAGAGTAAGGCCATGTCTCCAACATTTGAGTATTGGGAGGGATGTATTACTATAATCACACTTGTATTGAATTTTCCTGCAGAAGAAGGGAAAAAAAACATAACCCCAAATGCAGCATTAAACACAAGAGCAGTGAAACTTAGAAAATAAAAGTGTTAGCAGTATCATTTTTGTATTTTAACCACACAAACTGATTTCAGATACTCAGTGATAGAGTGTTACATATCTTAGCACCCCTCTCCCTACCAGAGGTGTTTTCAAAGTAAGGTTTAGTATGCTTTTTAAACTCAGGTATTCCAGGAAGAAGAGAGAAGGGAAAGGAAAAACATGTGCTTTGACACATATTTTACAAATATATTTAATATAAGAGGTGCTTATTTATCAGTTTGACTGGAGATAAGCTCTTCCAAATCAGTCTAATTAGTCATAGTCAAGGGAGCTTTTTCATATCTTAATTTAAATGGAAAGTTGTATTGGGAGTGTTTGACCTGCTGATTAATATCTTCCATAAAAGGTTATAAAGCTTAAGGCATGCTTCTCGGCATAGAATGTGTGGTTCTGTACATCTTTTAATGCCATAACAAGTGTTGGAGCAAAATTACATTGAACTCTGACTTTATTATTTTTTACTCCCTTTCAATCAGAAACCAGATACAAGTACAACACTGGAGTCAGCAGGACTACCTGCAAAGTTACAGTGCCGCCCCATGTGGAAAACAAGTGTAGTTTGCTAAAAATCATTTAGGACCATGCACTGACATTTATACTTTCTAAAGTGTAGTGTAAGAGGTATGGAGTAGAATGGCCTGCAATATTCTGTGTTAATAAAAATATTTAATAAAAAATAGTAAGAATGCTAGCTTTAAGTGGCAAATAAACTGATAATACTGAATAAATGATGAATTAAGTTATCTTAGGGTCTCTATTTTTATGGATAACAAGCACATATGTTTTAAAATGAAAATATCAGAACTTTCAGAATCCATACCTCTTTCAGTTTATTTCGAATTAATGTAGCTGAAGTATTCAATGAATCATCATCCATATCCACTTTAGGTAGTTCTGGTAGCTGTGGACCAATAATAACTTCAGTACTGTCCACACCTGTTCCAATGAGGGAAAACTTGTTACCTTCTTCCCTCTTCCTCTTACGTTCTTGCAGGTGAGTTGTACGAGGCATAAACCGATCAACTCCATTATCAATCCGAACTGTTCTTTGCATTAAGGAAGTTGGTGGAGTATGTCCTCCCGGACATACACTTAGAGTTAGGGATGCGTTTTGACCAAAGTACCCAGAAGTTTCAGCACAACTGTTCTCATACTGGGGAAATGTCAACAGGCTCTGATTATGATTCCCAGATGCATAGCCTGTGTTGTGGGATACCCCGTGAGAACTTGTAAAGCAGGATGGATCCCAGTTACTGGCTGCACATGATCCTGATGTACTCCATGGACAGTCATGCTCAGAGTTCTTTGAGACTGTCTTCTTAGGTCCCTCTACTTTCTTTAACAGAAAGAAATCTTTAAAACAACAAAAAAGTAGCTTCACTATTATGTCGTTATTAGTTCTAACACATAAGAAAAAACATTTAATACAATTACAGAAGTAATACCAGTGATATTTCATTCCCAGCCACTTTTCTGTGATTCTTTTTTCCTAAGTGGCACCTCTCAACTGAAGCTTTTCAGCCTAGTCCCTCTGCAGATTTGTGAGGAATGCCCGAGCAGAAGTATTTCAGCATTTTTGAGAACACAAGGAAAATATTTCTGATGTTGCAAATCAATAATTTTTACTTCCAGTTATGATTTCAAGGATAAGCTGTCTTGCAACGTTGAAAAAACAGGTGTTTTTTCATGTTAAAAATCAGTGGGTTTACTCCTTTAAAATACCTTCATACAATGAATAATGATATCAAAGTACATAAGCACAAGAAAGGAGAAGCCTGTGCTCAGCAATTTGCTTATTTCTCAGCTTGCCCAGCCTTCAGTTGTTGAAGGTTCTGGTATAGTCACCTTCCTGACAAAACTGTCCCTCTGGGCATGCCTGAATAAGCAGGAAAAAGGGTGAAAAGGTGATCCAAAATTTCCTGCCAGTGCTTGAAATTTCTGATAACATTTTGAAAAGAAGAAGAGAAGGAAGTACCTCATTGTTAAAGCTTATGCATTTTTTTATTTTAGTGCTTACCAAAACTGAAAAGTTGCTTTGAAAAAGATACAGCCCTCTAAATATTGAAAGATGTCTCCGTTCTGCTGCAAACATACTTAAAATGCATCTTTAAAACAGCCAGATAAAGCATTTTCTTTAATGGGCTCTTTAACCAAAAACCCACCCACCACCGAAGTGAGATATTAAGATTCTGTAGGAAATTTAATTACAAACCTCTTTGATTTGTTGCTTTTGCTATATACTTTCTTCTATCCTGCAACTTCTCCCGAGTTTCTTGGACCGTTTCAAATTCTGGAGCGTAGCACACATGCAGCAAACTACCAAAGAAACTTCGTTCATCCATTTTTTTCTTGGCCACCCTGAAGGGAATTAAATTGTATTGGCAAAACTGAGAATGTTACTTAACAGATTGTAAATAAAGAAGGTTTAAAAGATTAAGACTGCAAGAGGCAGATATTGCCCTAATACCTTGCACATTGCAGTTTTTGGAATTTTATCAGATAAACTTCAGTAAATTGCTCTGCTGGATATTCATCTAGAGCATGATATTCTTCAATGGCACCATATAACGCAAATTGTTCAACTAATTCCTTCATAACGCCTAACGCAGGAACTCCTTGTATTAGTAAATAACGAGATTCCAAGTTGATAGTATAAACCTGGGGGGGGGAAAAAAAAAAAGAGTATGCTAAAATGTTCATATTCTTGCTTTACTGCAAAAGTAAGGAATTTTGTCTGTTTGCTGTTGTTCCTCAAATCTTCTCAGGATGCTGAAAATCCATCTGTACTCTATTTTGACTTTGGACTCTTGCAGGAGCAGTAAGTACACAATTATCTGGGACATCTTCATCATCGAGCAGGAACTGAACTCAAGCTTCTTACTCAAAGTAGAACACAAATTAGAGTTGGCTCTTCTGCACCAGGTCAGAGTACTGCCATTTGCTGAGTAAAATCTCTTAAGTCTCTGGCCAATTTCCTCACAAGACTGACTAGTAACCAGTTAATATAAGGCACTGTCAAACTAAAGACAAAACCACCGAAAAACCTGTCTTGTTCACGGGCAGAGAGGTCACACAGGTGAAACACGGAGGAAAAAAAAGGTACCACAATTCCTTGGGGCAGATGATGTGTGTGCAAAGCTGTCTCCTCACTACAGTGATCAAAGAGTGTATGTTTTTAAGACAGAGAGATACAAGTAAGATGCTGAGAGAAACAAGGTCTTCCCCCAGCAGGTTATAAAACAAACAAACCACTCTTTTTGTGTAACGACTGTCACATAACACAGACTCTAAGGAAAGTTCTGTGACAGCTCACTACATGCAATAGGTAGCTAAAGCGTAAGATCAAAGGAAATTCATTCTGACTTTGTTAAAAAAAAAACCAAGACAACAAAACACCAAACACATTTAGATTGCATGGATTACACATATTTCTCAAAAAACAACAAATGCAGGACAAAGAGGGAACCCCTCAGGAAACCAGCTTTCAAGCTGCTATCGTAACAAACAGCCTCTGCAAACAGGTCACATAAATTGTTCCTGTGATAGCAGCTTACCCCTGCCTGCTCTCTTTCTCAAGTCAGCCCTAGTAGGTGCCATTACAGCATGCTGTACGTTAACTGCCCCCACAAAAAGCAAATCCAGCATTTCTGCTGCTGTAATGAGAGGTTCCTGCTGTGCAGCAGGCAAGGCCCTCCACGCGCGGCCTTCCCTTCAACCTCCCCAGGAGCTGCTGGACACCACAGCAGAAGTACAAGAGCGGCCCACTGCACGCGAGTCCTGCCGAGTTCAGCGGTGTCGCGCGTCCAACCGCATGGTTTTATATTTTGCGCAGAACTAGCCTACTTGTGCCACGTGCGTTTCTAAGCCATTAATTGACACAACGCAACGTGGGAGTTACTAGATTTACCAGACCCAGCTCGCGCTGTGCCTCCCGGCGCCGACTGCCTGCCTCAGCCCGCGCCCCGCCGCACCTCGGCGGCACGGAGAGGAGAAGAGGAACGGACAAACACCCAGAACTGGGACAAACGCTAACACGGACGGCAGTCCAGGCGGCGACACAGCTGCAGCCGGAGGAACGGAGGCAGCTCGCCAGCCGAGCTCCCTGCCCCCGAGGAGCCGCAGCCAACAAGCCCGCGGCCGCTCCAGTGCCGCCCGCCAGCGCGGAGGATGCGGCGCTCCGGGACCGGGGCCGGCCCGCTCGGGTCCCGCTCCAGGACGGCAGACCCGCGCCGCGGCCCCGCCAGCAGCGCCCGGCCGCCCTCCCGGCAGAGGCGGCCCGAAGGCGGCCCCGGCCCGCCGAAGGCCCAGGCCGGCCCCACCTTCACGGCGCGCGGCCTCCGCCCCTCCCGGTACTTGGCGCGCGACTCGCAGACCCCCAGCTGCGCGTGGTGCTTGCAGGCATCGCCCAGCCCGCTGCTGCTGCTGCTGCTGCTGCTGCTGCTGCTGGCCGCCATCTTCCCATCACCCACCGCGCCCCGCGTAGGCAGCCCTAGCTGCTCGCCGAGAGAACAGCCAATCAGACAACGGGCGGAACTCTCATTGGCTCCCACTGAGGCGGAAATGGACGGCGTCGATAAGCCAGACAGAAGGAGCCGAGGCCTTCGATAGGGAAGCCAATCGGAGGCAGGGAATGAGTATATGCCGCGCCCGCATTGGCCGGCAGTGGGTTATACCATCGTCTCGGGGGCGGCAGGGGGGATTTGGGGAAGGCCTGGCCCGCTCGCCCGCCTCTAAGTGGGCAGCTCCCTGCTAGGGCGGAGCGGGCGCGCAGCGGCGGCGGCGGGCTGCGGGGGCCCGGCCGGCCGTCGGCCGGCATGTGGGGCAGCGGCAATCCCGGCGGAGGCGGAGCTGGAGCTGCCGCGGTGACGGTCGTCCTGAGCGGGACCCGGGACTGCTTCCTGCACTTGCCTCCCGAGCTGGCCTCTCACCTCCGCCTGCAGCAGGTACCGGGTGGGCTCCGTTCGGGGCCTGGGCGGAGGGACGCCTCGGTCAGAGAGGATTATGGGAGAGCACCGTCTGCCCCCCCCCCCCCCCCCCGGCAGCCCGTTGCTGTGGTGACACGGCGACGTCGTGCGCCCCCGCTGCGCTCTGGCGGCCGGGCCCCGGAGGAGGGGCCCTGCTTTGTCATCCGTTCTTCGTCCTCGGGTGCCGGAGAGGTTGGGATTGATCTCCCAGCGCGGTCCGGCAGTGCTGGATTCTGCCTGTCTCTGAGCACCCTGTATTTTATACCTGTTTTCACCAGCATTCACCGAATAATGGGTAAATTAGCCTTCCGCGTAGGAGGTGAGGTGGTAAACCCAAGCAGAATCGTCATTCTTGGTGTACATAAGTCTTTCACTATATATTCCCGTCATACAGAAAGGGACTCCTGTCGTGCAAAGTCCTGTTAAGTACGTGGATCAGTAGCTGGAAGCACACCTTAGATTTTTAAACATTTCACACATGATAACAAGGGCAAAGCCCACGTGCGTCCCTTATGGGATGAACGCAAGAATTAATGATCTGCAAGCAGAACGACAGGATGAAAAACGGCAAGAATGAGCAGGTGAAGAGGAGATGGGAACGAAGCTCAGGAGCGGAGGTGGTGGCCACAGTCCTGGCAAAGCCCCTCTCGGCCAGGGTGGCCTCGCCCAGCGCATGTAACCTGCTGATTTCCCAAGACCATAAAGGACATTTCACAAAAGCAAAATCATCTAGGCTTGTAAAAACCTGCTCTTTTTTCCTTTGGGGTAGTAGAAGGAGGCTGGTGGGGTTGCAAGAAATCCGGTATAAATGTTCGCTTCTTTTCTGCAATGGTTTCTGGATGTTTTACAAATCTGCTGGCAAGAGAAAGGAAAAAGGAGTGCAATTGCTTTGAAGTCTTGTAGCGTCATTCTGTACATAGTTGGTTATGGTGGGCTCCTGCTTTTACTTAACGTGATCCACAAAATGAAACTATATGATCTCCGAAATCTTGATAGAAATAGCATATTAAATGCAATCTCTTCACTAAAAATGGTAAAAAGGGGATAAATAATTATGTTACTAGATTACACTGACTAAATCATTAAAAAACTCGAATCAAAAGCTAAATTTAATTGCAGAAGGTATTAGATAAGTGCGTGACAAAACAGTCTACAAAACTCAGTGTTGTGTGAAGATTAAGGCACTCAGGGAGAAGCTTTATCTGTGCGAATATGGGGAAGGGCTGCAAATTAAATGTTACAGTTGGTAAAAGGATCTTGGAACCGTTGTAGATATTCTCTGGAAATGTTTTCAGTTTACCAAAAAGTCAAATAATACTTGAACTCATCAGGATAGAGTTGAGAACAGAACAGAAAACATCACTATGTTAACAAGTAAGTCTGTGGTATACCCACACTGTCTTGGTCACCATTGTCTTGGTCACTTGATTTTCATAAAAATAGTAATTTTTGAAAAAAATACAGAAAATGACAGTTGAGTGATACAATGTAGGATATAGTCTCTTTATGTGGAAACTGAACATATTAAGATTCTTCAGTCTGGAATCAAAATAGCTAGGCAATTCTGAAACAGATTGATAAAATCATTTTGGTCTGAGTTTATGTGATTTGGGACTTATTTTAAATATTCCCCAGCTCATGAAAGCTTGGAGTCCATGCAAATGTTGCAATGCATGTGAAGTTTAAGCATATACTTATGGTTTTTCCTCATTTGGGAAATAGAAATGTGTAGTTATACATTTCTGTAAGATATTTGTTTGATAGACTGTATTACAGAAGAAGGGAAGAGGAATTATTTTCCTTACTTAAAAATAATCCATAAAAATTAAAAGCTGTTTAACAATTGAAACCAACACACACTTCCATGTTGAGAGTTGTGCAAATAAGTAACGTGGAGAAGAATTCCAAAGAAAGTCTTGGTTAATAAGAAGTTGGCTAGTCTGCCAGAATTTAAAAAAAATTCTGTCATTGCTAATAGAAACACCTGTTGCTAATATGTTGTAAATGCTGCAAGTTATTGTTAGGGAATATTAATTAAAATGGGGCATGTAAAATCCAGAAAATATTTTTAATTCCTTTGATCTTTCTAATCAAATACAGTTTAGGTTGACTAATAGTCATCTTATTTAGCTTGTTTGATGTTAATTTATTTTATTTCTTTGAAACTCATAGGGCCAAGCTGTGAAAGTATCCTGTGGTCATCAGCCTGTATTTTTGAGCTGGATGGAAATCAGGCATCGAGGTCACCAGGGTGAAAATATTGCAGAGATTAACAGACAGTTGGCAGAAAAACTTGGCATTACAGATGGAGAACAGGTTTGAAATGCAGTCTTTTTTTCTTATTTAAATAAAGAGTATATTGCAAGATACCTAAAAAGGTGATAATTTACAAGTTAGCTATGACGTTCTTGTTTCACGTATTCAGACAGTTACTTCATTTGTATCTGCTCATAAGAACAGTTAACCCTCATGAAATGTCTCAAACATGGAAAGATTTGCTCATTAAATCATTAACAATTCCCTAAATAATGTTAGGATAGGCTTGTGGGTAGGTCTTTGCAGAGTTGGAGCCGCTAACTGCAGTGCCATTAATTTTAGGAAAATACACTTCTAAGCAATTAAACAATTTGGGAATTATCTCATGAGAATATTTTGCCTGGAGTTCCTGGTTTTTTAAAGTAATTATTGACTTACTGCATATTTCTTCTTGTTTGAGTTATTTGGGGTTTAACTTTTCATCCCTTTTCTTCCTCCTTCACCATATGTCCCAGTGTGTCCTCTCTCTTTGAACGTGTATTTAAATTGGCCTCTTACTCTTGGACACTGTGTTAAACTTCTTGTAAACGATTCTTTCATTGGACAGAAGTTGAAGAGATGCCCAAGAGGCAGGCAGAGCTTTTCGACACGGGTCTATTAAAATCTCAGCATTCAAGGGGTTTTTTCATATTAATAGGTAGAGATTTAAATGAACAAGAATAGAAAAGTATTACTCTACACAATGTTATTATGTAGTATATTCATATAGGCCTATTCTCTCATATGGAACATTTTATTCAGCATAATAGAAGACATCAAAGAATGTGGCTCAAAGCAGTGTATTATCTTACCTTGTTTACTTTTTTAGTGTATTCTCTCTAGAAATGATGTATCTGTTTGCAGAACTTTACAATTTACTGGTTCAGTGGCAAGGTAACTACCCTTTTTAGTTCTAGCAATTAATAGCCTTCAACAGAAAAACAATTGACAGAGGAAAGCTAAGAGAATCTCACCCAACTGTTGCCTGGAAATAATAATCTGTACAATCACATGAATATATGAATAATTAGGTAGTTTTGCCATTGTTTTGGATTCAAGAATTGCACATTTGCTGTGTTTCGTAATAATATGCTCTTCTGTTTACCATGTTGGGGAAAAGATATTCCTCTCAACTTTTGCTTCAAACTGAAGACCTAGAGGAATTTAAAATCGATTGGTACTTTTATAAAAGCTGACCTGAAATAAATCTCTCTGAGAGGACAGGTAACTAGTTTTATCTCAAGAAAAATTTAATGAACTTTATTTAAAAATGTATGACATGATATTGTTTGAAAATTGTTACTTTCTGTCAAATGGAACCTTTGGTAAAAATTGACTTTTGAAATATATGTTTAATGCTTTCTGAAAAGCCTAAGCCACAATAGCTTATATCATTCCTCCTGATACACAGGACCTTAAAACTGTTCTGTGGAAGTGGGGCTGCTTCCCGTGAAACCATTCATGTAAAGGAGCTGGTTTTGCTTTTGTATTGTACTTTTTCCTCATTTTTTCAGCTGTTTCTGCGTTATCTAAATTTGTGCACAGCTCAATTTTTCAGCATTCTAAAGTCCAGAACATTTAAAAATAAGAATTTTAAAATGCAAAGATGACTGTGTGATCAATATGCATTAAAAATTGATTGTTACCAGCTGATAAAGCTCTTGATGCTTTTCACATTCACTTTTATTCATGATTTGTTGAAGTCCCCAAGCATGCCCAATGCAATCCATTTCCAATCCGTTGACCATCCATCTTCTGCTTATGAATTACCTAGTGTTATTAAGAAGATATATGTTCAAAGTAGTGACAACGTATCATGAAGGAGATGTCAGTTTTCTAGTTGAATTAAAGATGGAGCTTTTATGTGTTTAAAAATAAGTTAAGTATTTCAAAATGGTGTTACTTAAGTATTTTGAAATGGTGCTACTTTTGCCAGGTATTTCTTGAACCCTGCTCCCACGTCTCCTCCTGTCAGCAAGTAGAAGTGGAACCACTCTCAGCAGATGATTGGGAAATTCTGGTAATAAAACCCTTTCCACTGTTCACATCCTTTTCTTACAGATGACAGATTCTGACACAAGCAGTTTTTGCACAATACCCCATTCTTTCCAGCCCTTAAGGAAATTCTAAATGTGGTGGGGTTTAATTGTGTTTTATATTTCAAATGGTGTATTAGAAGGAGACAAACAAATGTTAAAAATTTATGCAGTATTTAATTTATGATATCACATTTCCCCAGGAACTGCATGCTTCCTCTCTTGAAAAACGTCTTCTTGACCAGATTCGAATAGTATTTCCAAAAGCCATCTTTCCTGTATGGGTTGAACAGCACACTCACGTTTACATCAAAATCGGTAAGCAATGGTGAAGGCTCTTGTGGCACCTTGAGTAAGCTGATTTGCAAGAGTGGATGCATTCATTGACCTGCTCTGTTCATACTCAGGTACACTTATGCCAGCAGCCTCCTATGGGAGATTAGAACCGTGCACGGAGCTTCTGATACGTCCCAAAACACGTGAACTTGAGGAAGATATCACCAGCACACCTTCCACAAAAAGTGACATCTTGCTTAAAAGTTTTGTGAAAAATAACATGGAGCAAGAAGAAACAGTAAAGGATCCTTTTGCCAAACAACCTTACTTAAAGCCAGGAGTCCTTGAACAGAGTAAGGCTGATGCAAACATGACGTTTGGCTCAAATGTTCTCCCAAATATGTGGAATTTCATAGGGAGCATTTTCTCTCATACATCTGAGCAGAAACAAAAGACTTTGTGTGATAAAGATGAAATGAGCACCTTCAAAGACAAGCTGATGAACTTAATTCACATGGATTCCATTTTTAGAGTATGTCAGTCCCAGCCTCCCAGCGTACAGAATGCATCTGCCACTTATGCATTTCTGAAATGCAATGCTATTCATGTTTTTCCATGGAATTTAGAATTTATTGATTTGGATCCAAATCCTGTAGTAACTTTCGGGAAAATTAATGAGCTGCTTTCCCCAAGACAGCGTCATCAAGAAGCAAAGCAAAATCTGCCATTTGAAAAGCAAAAGCATTTGACTAGTACGCAAGATAAAAATAATTCTAATTCTGATAGCAGTCAAGCATCCAGTGAGGGATCTGTTGTTCAAATCGTTTGGAATGGATTTGAAGACCTAAAGAGTGTCATAGAGTATGGCCACAGTGGGGAACCCCTACATGTTGGAAGAGTTTGGGTCAGTTTGAGCACACTATCTTTTGGGCTTTTTATTGGATATTTTCTATTGGATAATTGTGGAACTGGCTAGTTAACATGCAGTTTTGGGATATAGACTTTGTGTTAAGCTCTCAAGTATACTAGAATCAAATAATATTTACTAGATCTGTGCTTTGCTAAGCTGTCTTGTTCTGGACTACATTACTTACCATCATCCTCCAAGATGTACAGTGTACTCTGGGTTTCTGCACCCTTAGCATTTTTTCACCAAAGGGAGAAAATTCTTCAGTGTTTCTGGAGGGAATGCATGCTTTCTTCAAAATCTGTTGGTAGCCATTGTATTCATGAGAACGTGAAAGTATTAGATACTTTCATACATTCAGTACTGCATAATGAGATTCTTTTCATTAGTTAGCACTTTGAAATGTGCTTTGGACTCTAGGTGTCATCAAACTGTAAAGTAATGGGATCACGTATCCTAGCACTACATGATGTTTGTGAGTCCTTTTATATACTCTTTAAAATACATCTTAAAAAAAAATAACTAGCTTTTATATAATTTAAACTATTTAAGTTTTTATATACTATTTTGCAAGGTGGCACAAGTCCTGGTGTGCAGATGCTGACATTTCAGTTTGTTCTGATAGAACTACAGCCTGCTTATGTTCTTTCTTTCCTGGAAGCACATGTGGGATCAACAAAACTAGATAAAATGCACTCCAAATCACCACTTGACTATTTGGCATAATATACTTCTCACCATTCAGTTATTTTTTTGTTGAGAGTGAGAGGAAGAGCCTGCAATGGTCTTGACCACTAAATCGTTTGAGAGATTTAACAATTTTCCAAATGTCAGCAACCATAAAGTCTTTCAGACTTAATAAACATTTTTGAGATGTTTTCAGTTTGGATATATGTTTAAAATGACACAGAATAGTTGAAAAGTAGTTTCCTTTTTAAAAGGGCAAACCAACTGCTACAATTTAGGGAGACTGGATTTTCTCTCTCTGTGCTGCAGATGTGCTTAGTTCTGATCTGTATAATGGCCTGTTTACCTGGCCATGTAAAATTAATTTTAATGAGCAAATGAAAGTAGAGTTGCTGTTTTTCTCCTATACTAAAAGCATTTTTACAACGTTCTGAGAATTCCTCCTAATTCTTCTTTTTCAAAGTTTTGGTTTTTATTTAAAGAAATTAGTAGATGGTCAGCTGTAGTGAGCACTTTCACAAATAGGATAAAAGGCAATTAGAAGTGTGCATGGGAGAGCAAGATTTGGATACCACCATCAATTTTACGGTTTCCTTCTTAATTCTCTTGCAGATTACAGCCAATAAACAGATCAGTGATCAAATGTTGAGGTTCTATTAGTAATGAAGAAACTGATATTGTATTTTATATGCAATGTTATAACTGTTTACTTTCTGATATTTCTTTTTTCTTTGCTTTTATTTTAAATATTTCAGATTCCAGATGGTCTGAGAAAAAAACTGCGTATCGAAATACACTCGACAGTCCGAATTAAGTCAGTTGAATCTATTCCTAAAATTCCTGTATCTCTTATACTCCAACCCAAACAGAACTTAGTGAGTTGATATTCTTGGTTGCATATTTGTTTCTATATTGGAAAACTGATAATGTTGCTCTGGTCAAGTCAGGGAGCGGGGGGGGGGGGCGTTATGTTTATTTGTTTTCATTTGTTAGATGAGAGTTTGGAAGTTGTCCATCCTGCATGACATAATTCCAAAGGAATTTCTTTTTTGAATAATTCCTTGCTTTTTCTTTTTACTATGTAAGTTTAAATTAAGAAGATGCTATGACCTACCTAAACAAGGCTTATCTAGTAATACTATTTTGTATTTTGATCAATGATACTGTAAACATCAAGCCATTAAATTTTGTTTTGCACTTGGTAAATATTTCAAATAGTTTAGCATGCTATCTGTAGCAATTTTCTATTTAAAGGAACTGGTAGAGGTCACAGAGTGTGGAGGAAATAGAACTTCTGAATTTTGACTCCTAGCTTCCTGAAGCTATTAGAGGAATGCTGTATAGTACCTTTTAAATCATAAGGTCTTCTGTTATTCTCAAATTGTGAAAATTTCTGATGCCTTTCTTATTAGAAAGGATGTTAACATGAAGGAGAAATGGCATTGGTAGGGAAAAGATACATTTTCTGTTTAATTAGGTTTCAAACATAAACAGTTGCTGACCAAATGGCAACAATAATCAATAATAATTTTGCGTCAGACCCTCCTCTGCATTACATTAATACTAGTTCAAACCTGGCAAATTTAAGTGTATACATTTAAGCCTATAAAAACAAACACAAAAAAGAAGAATCATAGAGTTAAAGAGGAAATACCCATTTTAAGTCTTCTAGGAGAAGACATGCTTATACTCTTCAAACATTGCAGTGCCCATTAGACTTCCTAAGAAAGACAATTGCAGTAAAATTATTATAATTTTTTTATGTGCTGTTTAGTTTACTTCCTTTTAATGCTTCCTTTTTAATTTTTCTTTTCCTCATGCTAAAGATGTAATTTTCTAGAGTTATATCATTGAATCCCTCTCTTTTCCTCTAAGTGAGACACATCCAGTCTTCTGAGTGACAGTAATAACATACTTAGTACCAGTTCTCACAGTCTGTCAGATGTAGCTCTGGAGTGATGTATTTCTTCATAATATACTGTATGCTTGTTTCTGTGTGATTTTCTGGCCTGTTTATTTCCCATGTTACCTGCCCTTCAAAGCTTTAAATACAGCACTTCCCATCCTAGCAGGGCTTATGCAGGTTTATTCTTTATCCCCAATATTCTAATTTGGTTTCTTACCTACAGAGGAATGGTTGAATTGCATTATTTTTTCATATTGGAGTTAAAAGAAGTATTCTGGCAGTAATCTGCTAAAATCGTAACAAGTAGTTATGTGTGCTTTTGTATGTTTTAAATATGGATTTCTGCCTTTCCTTTCTAATTCAGTTGAATTTTTTGTAGTTCTTGGAAAAAAAAAATGGACAAATGCAGAAAGAAATATGACAGTAACTTTCATTTTCCTTTCTGAACACTGCTTCCATGATCTCGGTTGATTCCCCCCTTTTTTAGACAGGAATTACACTTCTCTGATTAGGAACTCAGCCAAGAGATAGGCGATCTAGACTCGATTTCTTTTCCTATTCCATTTAACTAGGTGATCTGGGGTAAGTCGTTTGGTCTCTTTGCCTGCCTGTTGAAGTTTGTTGTTGATGCCCCTGACCTGGATGAGCCCAGGGTTCTCTGTATAGGAAGCAGGGTATACAGGGAAGAGAGGGGTGTAGTGAGCACCCAAAATAAGTCACAGGTCAATATTGGTGCATACCCTGGGGGCTCTTTCAAACCCAGGAGCTGAGTAGTGCTCTTGGATCTGGCAATACAGATAAGTAAAACAAGAATAAAAGCTTTTCCTTGCTCTCACATCGGTGTTCCAAAGATAAAATCTTTAGAGGTGGTCGAAGATTCAGCTGTTGCCCTAGCAAGGGCTAGGCAGGTGCTTTCCATAGAGCAGTTGATAGAAATGGTGTTTGCTGGCAAAATGCTATTTTCTAAATAAATAAAACTTTTATATCTTCTTCATCTCTGCTACTGTAAGAGAAACAAATGCCTCGTGCATAGGAGGAAAACAGTCTTACAACTTGTTTTGTTTTATTTCCCTCTTTCCTATTTAGCATAAAGATACACATGAAGATGATGTTAAATCTGCTTTCAGTTCTTGGTTGCAGAATTCCACTACTGATGATCACCCATGGATAATGACAAGCAGAGACTGTATACATCTGTCTGTTAAAGAAGGTAAGGATAATACTGTCCTGCGCTGTAGCTGTCTTAACTGTCCATTATGGAATTTACTTAGGCAATATGCCATTTAATCTCTTTATACACAATTTAACATAATAGATATCTCTTTACAATGAAACTGTAAGCATGAATTATGCTTTAATTATTAACCTTTTTTATTCTTTCATTTTGGATTATATTATATTAATTCAAAATACAGTGATCTGTTTCATCTTGTGAGGAATAAAAACTGAATGTATTTGGAATTTTAATAGTTGTTCCTTGGGTTTTTACAGGAATGGAGGAGTTTGTCCTTAGTGTAGTGCATCCTGCACACATTGAAGAAAATAAGTCTGAGAATATTTTTATACTGAGTCCCAGTTTGCTGCAAAAGACTAACATACAAGTAAATATCACATAGTATCAGGTATCAAGTAATTTAAATTGTTATATTTGGTTAAAAATGTATTGCATTTTATATATAACATATTTTGGTTTCCCTTTTTAAATAAATAATGCCAGTCTGTTCATTAAATTATATCTGCATTCTTTATATGTTATTTTATAGCCTGAGGCATTGGTGAGATTCCAGGCTTGCCACACTTGTCACTGAATTTCATAGTCTATGTCAAACTCTCAGAAAAATCAATTAGAGCAGAGGAAAGTCAGTATTGTCCAAGTTTAACATACTATTCTTATACTTAGCTGTTCTTTCCCTTAATACCTAAACCACTGTAAAAACACTTCACAGTGTATCTTGCAGGAACAGTAGCTTGTTCTGACAAAGTTGAGACATATTCCCCACTCAAATCTACCAAGCTCACGCTGCCTTCTCTTTTATGTAGTTCCTGTGCCTTCTGTTTCTTCAGTCTTTTCTTTCTCAGCAGAATAATTATTTCTATTTAATATTAGGATTACTGTTCCCATTAATAATTCTAGTTGAACCAGTGCCCATGACTCCAGGGTTATGGTTATAGGAGGGGGATAACATTTTTTCATTTTTTAAACTGGTACAGTTAAATTTTAGCAGAGAATTAAGGTGTCCTCTTTTGGCTGTTTAGAATAGAATTTTTCTGCAAAATTTAGGATTCCTGTTAAAAAAAAAAAAAAAGTAAAACAAGAGCTTTATTTCTACTGGTAGTAGAGAAGTACAACAAGGCTTCTACAAATTGTGCTAATGACTGGTACTAAGATGAAGGGGTGAAGTGCATTTCTTAATAGCAGCGTCATCTTCTCCTACCAGCCTGTTCTTATCTGTGAACCTCTCTGTTTAGCCCTGTTTGCTTGCCCAGCTTTCCATACTAGCCCCCCCGTGAACTAGGCTGAAAAATTAATGCAGGTGAAAAAAGCCAGGTGTTTTGTCAGGTTACTTTTCACCCAGGTCAGACTCCTGATCTGATTCACTATCCTGCCTCACAAGTGCTCACGCCAGCACAACAGCGGAGGGCACAGGAGAAGGAACAAGTAATTACAGGTAGGGAAAGAGATGATGGGCTGCGTAGTCTGGTATAAACAGCCCTTGGCCTAACATATAATCATAGGTTGTTACATCACTGTAAACACCGGATTGTATTTTGGGAATAGTTGTATCTATGCCATTTTACCAGTGCATCTTTCTTTCAAGCACAATAAGCTTCAGCAAAGCACACACGCAACATTTTCTCTACACAATTCAAAAAATGGCTAGTCACCTCTATACCCTTCTTCTGTAGTTATATTTAATGTAAAATACTAACTCTTTCCTTTGTTGTAGGTTCTTTTACATCCTCTAACTAGAAAAACTGATGGTGACAGCCAGCCACCTATGTGTGATACAGACAGGAACCTTCCTTACCACAAACTAAATGATTTAGGGTGAGACATTTTCATAGTAGAAAACATGGGAGGGAATGGGAATGGGAATTAAAAAAAAAAAAAAAAGGAGTATTGGTGGAAATGCAGATTTTTTGAAAACTAGGCCAGATCAAAAAAACCCTCTGCATCTTTTGGCTTGTGTCAGGTTCAGACTGTATCCTAGTATATGTAGGTGGTTAATTTTGTCCTCTGAATAGTCTTACTGCAGTGAATAGAAAACTTCATGTGACTGAAGGTACTCATGTACTGAAAAGTTCACCATGTCTGACGGTAGGATGGGAGGTCTCAGAACTGCATAAGTTTCAGAAGAAATACTGATAGGCAGTGGCTCCTGGTGTGCTTCTAAGTAATATGAAACAGACCTGTATGTAGCAGTAAGGGACACTGGGGTTGTTTTAGCTGGAGTTTCCAAAGGAAGCAAAACTTATGGTATGTTGCAGTCTCTCTGTCAATCCTCACAGTAACTTAAACCTGTTTACTTGTTTAACTACATTTAATAGTGTGGGTCTCAAAGAAACTTAGTTCCTACAAGTTTTATCAGAATTGTCAGCTGAGGAGAGAAATGCAGAGTGGTGTGTCCACTGGTAAAATGTGCAATATAAGCTCAACAGCTACTTGGTTAACCTGCTGGGTTATTCTGGCTACTCTGCCACTGGCAGAGGTGTAGTCTGGAACTAGCCATAGGACATGCTGGCTCTTTCCCAGCAAATAAATTAGTAATATGTGAAGCTGTGGTCGTTAGTAGAAGGGAAGACAGTGGTATTGTGTAGCAAACTTGAAGTAGGGATGGGGCAGAGGGGACATGAGAGACTTGGAGCATTGTGATAATATGCTATCAGCATTGTGAAAGGCAACTGAGGATATTATTATTGAAGAGGGAATGGGAACTGATATGGGGGTAGTGTGGTAGGGATGTTAGAAACCAGGATTTGTTTCTTTACTCTATTTCTCATGGAACAACATTTTTGTTTAAAGTTGAAATACAAAACTGATAGCCTTGCTGTTTGTGGGCCTGAAAGGAGCACTATTGTGTCAAAAGTCACAAAGATTTAGGACCAGTGAAGGATAAGGATGTCTTTAAAGGCACTATATGTTGCTTTATTTCTGAAAAGGCCGAGAAGTTTTCTGACCCAGACATGCTCCATGTTTTACCAATTTGTTACCTTCCTTAGTAGGTTGTTACTCAGACACTCAAATAGATGAAGCCCCAAAAGATGGTTAGCTCTTATCTTCTGAAAGCTACCTCATGCTAGGATGGTGTACAATGACTAGATAACCCTTACATTGGGGGGGGTGTTCTGCAATGTCTGTCTGCATCCTTTGCGTCACCACTGCAGAATAAAGGTGCTGTCTCTTCAGACTGAATTGTCTTTAGCTTTTTCTTGAAAAGGTGAAGTATGTCACAATGTGTCGGCACTGAAACTTCACCATACTGCGAGCGATTACTACTTACATCGCGTGTACTGATGCTACCCTAGGCCATTTAATGTTTTATTTGCTCTGCAGAGGAGTGGACAAAGTAGGAACATCTTCCTTTGAACACATAAGCCACAGTCTTCTGGGGCGTCCTTTATCTCAAAAGCTTGCTGCTATTTCTGTGGGACTGCGAAGTGGAGGGGTGCTTCTCACAGGAGGAAAGGTACACACTTCACTACTCTACTTGCAAACCCTCCCAGATTGTTTTCCATAGTTACAAAGCTGTTTTCCTTAGTTTTCTTTGATACCATGTGAATTCCAAAGAATTAAAGAACAAGCTGAAAAAAGAGCAGTTAACTGATTAGAGTTAATTCAGTAAAACATTATATTATATATATGTGTATGCATTATATGCACACTTCATCAAAATATATTCATATTTCATGTATATATATATAATACATATATAATTTAAGTGTTAAAGATTGTTACCAATGCAATTTCAATTCGTTGCCTTAGGGAATTAATCTACTTTGTGTTTATAGTATAATAAATACTTCTTGTCTCTGAAATATTTGAATGAAGATAAGAATATAGTATTTTCTCCTGTGTTCTAACATAAAGTGAGAGTGAAGTTGATACTCTCATTTTCCTGTTGCCTCTTACAGTGATCCATTTAGTACCATATTCCACTAAAACTAACAGATGTCTTAACGCTGAACTCAGTGGAATCAGAACACTATCTGTAGTGGATGTATCCACTCTGAATTTGTTTCTACTTGTTTCACTCTAGGGCTTTGGTCTCTACCAAATGATATAAAGACAGAATACATATATACTTTTGGTGAGGAATAAAACTAGTGTGCATACAGCTTTCCCAGCTTGTTAACCTGTGTATACTGTGAAAAAAACTCCACAGAAACAGAAGGAACTAGTTCTGTCAATTTACATTAGCTCACATTTATTTTTGTAGGGAAGTGGAAAGTCAACATTAGCAAAGGCCATCTGCAAAGAAGCATTTGATAGACTGGATGCTCATGTAGAAGTAATTGATTGTAAAGCTTTAAGAGGTATGATAATTTTTTTTCTAATCTCAAATGTTTGCTGTATGATGAAGCAGCACAATTATGAAGTTCTTATATTTAGTCTGAATAATTTTTCTAGTATTATTACTGCTTTTGCAAGGATATTTGATGCCCCGCAATGAGCATCTTTAACAGTCTGATGAAAATACGTCTGCCGTAAGCTTATTTCACGCTTTTGTCAGTTTCTGTCCCACTTACCACCACCAAATTCAAACCATGCTTGCCGTGCTTATTTCTAATTGTTACAAAATAGGAAGAAGTTGCAAGTTGAACTGTGTGTTTTTTCAGCTGTGCTAGCTGGAACAAATGTTATATTAACAAATCCTAAGTGTTAAAGGATACCTGTATTACTGAGTGAAAGGATCACACAGGCACCAAAGAAGAATCGACCAACCAGCTGAAACCTGATTTATGATGGCATATTTACTAACCTAGTGTATGTTGGCAAGAGTCATCTAACACTCATGACTATAGATGATGAGATGAATCCTTAGGTTTTGTGAGTTCGAAATAAGTATTTTGCACCAAAGACGGAAGTGGACAAAAAAGGCTTTTTTTTCACTCTTTCATTTACTGGCTTTCCTAAATAGTCTTGTTGTTACAGGGGCACAGAATACTTGGCTGTTTTGTTACAGAGCCCTTGTATTGCATGGCTATACTCTTTTGGCTTAAGTCCCTACAAAGCTCCTTACTCCAGAGAAAAAGGGAAAGATTGATAAAGAGCTAGGTCCTTCAATTTCAGAAATTCTACCAACTGCAGGACTCTTTAGTAGCTAATTTAGAACGTTGCTGATACTGCTCTGTCTTTAACTGTCCAGAAATTAGACCTGTAGGCTTCTATAGTAGTTAGTGAAAGATTTTAGGATGGGTGGATCCTTCTAGTACTTTTTTGATAGAAGATGTGGACTCTTTTCTTACTGACTGTTGACTCTGGTTTGATCTTGGTAGCTGGATTTATGGGAGTAAAATTAAGCTACACGAATCAAAACATTGTTATATTACATGAGCAAGATGTAGTCAGTCTGATGATTTTTTTCCTTATATGTTTTGTCATTAAAATTGTATTTCTGTTTTAGGAAAAAGATTAGTAAACGTAAGGAAAATTGTGGAAGAAGCTTTTTTAGAGGCAGCATGGAGACAACCATCCATTCTTTTGATGGATGATCTTGATCACATTGTTGGAGTACCTTCTACACCAGAACATGAGAACAGTCCTGAAACCGTTCAAAGCAATAGACTTGCTTATGGTAATGCTGTGCTACCTGTGTCTGGATAAAAATACAATGCAACTTAGAATTTCTTGCACCTGAATTGTACTGTCCTACCTGGACAATTCTGTCTGTATCATTATTGCCTCTGGACCATGTGGTATTGCATGGCAGGGAATCACAAAATATGGTATGTAGACCATTTGTAGACCACTAGCTGAATCAAAATCATCCACTCTGGAGCTTGGCATAGTCATTGCCAATGACGTACACCACTGCTGCTGGTGGTAGTGCCTGTTGTCAGTACCACTGCCAGTGGTAGAGGCTTCTCAGTTCCTTTTCGTATTGTTCATGCACTCAAATATGTTGCAATTGCTTACAAATTACCGATGAATCTTTAACTGATAATTATTGATAAGATCAGTATTATAATTGATATACAATTAAGATTGATCCTGTTTTCCATAATTATTATTTATAATTACAGAGATACTTAAATTTGATACTTACTGATGTTTAGAACCAGCTTCTTTTAGCTGAGTACTAACTTCTTTATCACCCTACTCGGTATGCTTTGTAGAACTTCTGTTTTATTTTACAATGTAATAACCCACAGATTTTAAAAATAAGATTATCAATTGTAGTTTGATATCCTATATATGGTTTCTTTTTATTCCCTAGAATCTAGACAGTGATAAGTTGTAAAATTAAATTAAATTTAAATGATCAAGATTAATATCTTTATTTTTTTAGCTGTATTCAACTCTGTTCATGTAAAATTAAAGCCATAGCAAAGAATATCTTCCATTTCTTAGCTGAGTTTGAGGGAGTTAGAATAATTTTTTATTAAATTGCTTTTGAAGTTCAGAAAATCTTACTATCATTACTTTTTTAAAAATATGCACTTACGTTACTTGCAGAATTGTTTGTGTTTTTTATTACTTTATTTACAGGTATAATGCATACAACAGAGGTTTAGAGTTTTAAAGGTTATTCCTTGAAGATCTACCTTGCATCCATAATTTCTTTGACTTTCACATATTATTTTTTCCTAGATCACTTATTGTCTAGGCTTAGCATCTATTTTAATTCTTATAGCTTTCCCTTTTTTGTTTGCATGGAGGAAATTATATTTCTACAACAGTGATCATAGTGGACAAAAAAAAAATCTACATTTAATATCCTGTGGTAGATATCATCAGTGATGTTACAAATTTAGCTTTTAAAGAGCACTTCTGGTGGCATTTTATTAATGGAATGTACTGTCCTAGAAAAAATAATTATACATCTTTTATTTTTTTAAATTTAAAAAAAAGCCTGTAAACATGGGAATAAACCAAGTATATATTAAGATGTTACATTTTGTGTGCCCTATTGCTGCTCTCCAGTACAGTAGAAATGTCTGTTATGAAATGCAGAATATTTTGTTATTTTACAATTCATGGAGCAATGTCTTCTGTGTTTAGTTTTGAAAGATCTGATAAAAGAAATTATTTCCATGGGGAGTTTGATTGCATTAATTGCCACAAGTCAGTCTGAACATTCCCTACATCCTTCCCTGGTTTCAGCTCAAGGAACTCACATATTTCAGTGCTTCAAATGTATCCGATCTCCAGATCAGGTAAATTCAGGTAAAATGGTGAAAATGTTGTTTGCCTTCCCTGCAGCCTCAAATACAGTACTGGAACAGCTGCAAAAATATTGGGTTACACCCAAAGATGAGAAAAAATCTAGAAATCTTAGAAGTTCTTTCATGATACTTAAATACCTCAGAACTTTTATTCTTTTAAAATTTTATAATGACAGATATAAGTAATCCAGTGAAAACTCCCAGTTGGCCCCACTCTCATCTTCAGTGGCGAGAGAAGGGTGTATTCAGAGGACATTTCAGTTCAACGTAAAACAAGTCAGGTTGTGTAACATAGGTGAGATATGCATGTCTCCTTGTTACCTGTAAGGGGATTCTAGAGGAGCAGCTTTGAAAAAACATGTAAGTCACTACAGTTAGATAAATGAGATTAAACCTAAGTGTGTTTTTTCACTGCTCAGAGGAATAACTATGTCCCTAGAACATGTATTTTAAAAATGTTATTAAAACTGAATGGTAATTCTATGGGAAGGTTTTGAGCTGGTTTTCTATACTAATTATATCCCTCTACTTTTGAATATAGTCCATTTTGAAAAGTAAGAAGGATAGAGTGAAGAATAAACAGTATAACTTCATTGTAGGAGAAAGCAGACACTTTGTACCTGTGCATGCATTAATGACATGACACAGACATGACAACTCATTTGTATTTAACACGAGTTGTTCCTGCCTGCTTGTCTTCTGTCACAGGCTAGCAGTTGAAGGCCACTGAGGCGGGGATTCTGCATTAGATAGAGTATAGCTTTCTCCCACTTCCTGCAAGTCTGCTTTTATCATTTTTAATACTAATACATGAATAAGGATGAGACATCACTGGAAAAGTCAGAATCTCAAAAGATACCAAATTATGTGATCTATTTTTATCTAATGCAATATATTTCATCTCAAATATATTCTACTCATATCAGCAAAATGAAAGATGTTCCTTTTCCTGTGAAACAGAAAAAATGGGTGTATAACAGTAGAATCTGGGGGTGGAGGGTTGTTTCATTATTACTGTTGGATTTAAGATAGCTGTGGCGAGGTAAACATTTAAAGTTATAAAACTGTTGAATTTATTGAAATTCACCCAAAAAACTAACTTTTGTTTATGTTCATGCCTTCTCAGATTTTGTTATTTGAAGGTTTGGTGACATGTAAATATTTAAGGAAATTTTAGTAACTCTCATGTATTTACTTTCTGAATTTCTAAAATCCATATAAATAGTAAACTCAGTATACACTTGCTGCACGATTCTATTTTTCAGAAGCAAAGGTGTGAAATGCTGTATTCCATAATAAAAAAGAAACTGAATTCTGATATAAAGAAGTTCTCTGATCTTGACCTCCAGTGTATTGCAAAGGAAACAGAAGGTTTTGTTGCTAGAGATTTTACTATGCTGGTTGATCGTGCCATTCATGCCTGTGTTTCCAACCAGAATGCATTTCAAAATGGTGGTATGTTGACAACAAAATCTCTTATTTTATATTCTTACTTCTGTTATCCAGAACCTGTGGAGTAATACAGAACTAAAAAGCCAGGTTTTATGTTTTATGTTTAAAATGTATTTAATTGTTATATATTGTGAGGAATCTGTTACTGGTAGGCTGTGTGTTCTTTTTTTTTTCAGGACTTTTTTTTTCTTTTTTTTTTTTAAGCAGAATTGAATCTGTCAACTATGGATTTTCAGAAAGCTCTAAAAGATTTTACTCCATTAGCTCTGAGAAATGTCAACCTTCATAAACCTAAAGACATTGGCTGGGACAGGATTGGTGGCTTAAAAGATGTGAAGCAAATACTCATGGATACCATCATGTTACCTGCAAAGGTACCCTGTTCTTTTAAATTAGTTACTTGAATTTTGTACATAATTTTAGTAGGGGAAGAATTATTTTTAAGGTGTGACACGGTATTTGACAGAAAGATGACAGGTATGATTTTAAGCTACTTTTATACGTTCCCAGTCTTCAGCTACTGGAAAACTCTTTCTCCTTCTCCTTCTCTTTTCCAAATATAAAGGCAATAGCTTGTGCTTTTGTACAGATCAAGTGTTGCTCTAGAATATCGCAGTATTGCTAACATCATCTTTGCTACAGTCTCTGTTGCAGGGTTTGTGATTAGGCTCTGTAAAAATAACATTTCCAGCTGTTTCCTGCAGTGCTTCTGCTAGAAGAGTATTCTCTTTTGGATAAATGCCAGTCCATCAATTCCCCTTTATTTTACTTTGGCCTTTCTGCCTTGGTTAAAACTTCCAGCACTGAGATAAGCCATCTATTTCAGTCTTCAGGGAATGACTGAACAGTTTTCTGTATAATGGACAGAATCTTTTATGGTATACTTATGTAATTTGATCTTATCAATCGGTGATTAAAATAGGACTTTAGAAGTACCAATATGGACATTATAAAGCTCTAGTGCATCCCTATTCTGTCCTGTTCCCTCTTGGCAGAAGATACCACTTGTTTGTATTTTAAGTACCTATGAAGCCTAGGAAACCACTTCAGCCTCAAGTAAACTAACAACAATCCAGATAAGCGCTTGTGATAATAATGTGGATAAAAGAAATTAGACACATTCTGTTTAGACAAAAATCAACACTAGTCAGTGATATTACAGTACACTGCAGAATAATTATATATTTTAGAATATGTCTTGTTGAAATTCTTTTCCAGTATCCAGAATTATTTGCAAACCTGCCTGTACGACAGAGATCAGGAGTCTTGCTGTATGGAGCACCTGGAACAGGAAAAACACTGTTAGCAGGAGTAGTTGCTCGAGAGAGTGGAATGAATTTCATTAGCATCAAGGTAGCAAGATTTTGGAGATTAATTGATTCATTTTATTAAGTGAATGAAATAGCTTAACATAATACCTGTGAGTATGTGCTTGTGAGGGCAAAATACCACAGAAAGAAACTCACATTTAAAATTTGGTATGTCTCTGGATATCCCACCATCTGACTTCTGAAACTTCACAGTTTTATTACCGAGGGGGATTTTTTTGTATAATTATTCATTAGGCAGAATTATAAAATTTAATTAGATGTTCTTAGTTTCCCATTTTTTATAAAAAGATCCTGAATTTTCATTCCACTGGACAATGAAGTTGTGCAATGCATTTTAAACATATTTTTGAAACACAGTGTAAGCCATTGCCTTGTGATACTGTAACACATGTTCTGTTGTAGTAAAATGGAAATTATTACTTTAAAGTAAGTTGGAATGCTTAAAAGCTTCTTTTGGCTTATCTAGACCCCTCGGCTCTTCTGTTCAGAAATGCCACTCTCTTGGTTACAAGAAAATGCTCTAGTATATAAAATCTATGCTGATGTTGAATTACACATTAAAACTAAGAAATATATCATGAATGTTCTTTTCTGATTTTTTTTTTTTAGGGACCAGAGCTGCTCAGCAAATACATTGGAGCAAGTGAGCAAGCAGTTCGAGATATCTTTAACAGGTTGGCTTTGTAAAGATTTGTGATCTTATCAATGAATTTTATTGGTTGAAGCTCCAAGAAATAATTTTGTTGTCCTAGGAGAGACATGGCATCAGATCACAAAAGCATCCAAAATGATTAGATGTGCCGAACCAGATGTTCAGATCTTGGCAAGTTCAACTTGACTGTCATTCTTTAAAAAATGAGCATTTTGGCTCAGATCAGGAGAGCGCTTTTGAAGCTGAACTCCCAGTTCTCTCCATTTACAGTGCGTTGGTTCACATCACAGAACTGTCTTGGAAAACACATGCTGAATTCCTTTCAGATGTGTCCAGGAGACAGTCAAGTGTGCTCCAACTAGTAATGAATGCTCAGTACAGAGGATCATACTAGACTTGGTATTGAGGTCCTTGGTGCCGGTTGTTTTGTTTTTACAAATCTGCCCTTACTGACCCTCAATGCTAACTAATATAAACATATCCTACATAGCCTTTGCTTCTCCTGTAGTTTACAGCATAGGCAGTCTTTGTGTTAGACGTACATAAGCCAAGACCTCATCTGCTGTGACTGGATTTTAGAGTTTTCATGTATATTAACACAGTTGAGTAGTTCAGAAATTATAAAGTGAGTGCAAGGTATGTCATAAAAATGACCAGTGATTCCATTGTAATCCAATTCTTCAGAACCTCTTCATTTCTACAGAAAACAGATTTTCTGTTCTCTCATTAAAGATAACTGTTCTCTGAAGCAAAAAGCAGTTACCTTTAATATTTCTAAGCAGTTTTACCTGTGACCCAAACTTAAACAGAATTTAAATATTGCCTCTTTTTTTTCCTTTTAGAGCTCAGGCAGCTAAGCCTTGTATCGTTTTCTTCGATGAGTTTGATTCTATTGCTCCTCGCCGAGGTCACGACAACACAGGAGTTACCGACCGAGTGGTTAACCAACTGTTGACTCAGTTAGATGGTGTGGAAGGCTTACAAGGTAGTAATTCATCTGTGTGCTTCTTTTCATGCAAAAGTTTAGCGGATGTTAATGATATTTTTCTGCATTTTCCTAAGGGGTTTATGTGCTGGCTGCTACTAGTCGCCCAGACTTGATTGATCCTGCTTTGTTAAGGCCAGGTCGACTGGATAAGTGCCTGTACTGTCCACCTCCTGATCAGGTGAGGAAACAAAGCATTTTACATGAGAGGCAAGGGTAAAAAAAAACTAATGGGCTTTATTCTCATTTTCTTTATATTCAGTGGCATTTCAAACCTGGACAAAGTGGACTTGATTGCCCAGCTGCAGTTATACAACAGTATAAATTCACTGATTTTAGTGTCAATGTGTTTGCATGAAACTGGGGAAAGAGAAGGCTGTTTACCACAGTCTTCAGGATCAAAATTCCTGTGGATATAGCTGATTTAAAAAAAGAAAAATTAAAAACGGAAATTAGTCTGGAGAAAGAAATTGGATGCAGGGGTAGTGTTTATCATGTTCTGCATCTTTCTCTGAATTATGAGTCCAGTGGATCTGCTATTTGCTTGAAGTGATGAACCATAGCCATTCCCAACCCAACTCTTGAATTATCTGAAGTTTTCAGAGCAGTTTTATTCTGAATTCAGTTGATCCCACTCTTCTTTACCCACATTTAATTTGGAATATTCAAGCTCTTTTTAAGTCAGATGTGTCACTGGTTAGGAAAGGGACGCTTCCCATTGATTTTAGTGGGGTTTGGATCAGGCCTTTGAGGCTGTACAATGTGTGTCTTTGATTCCCTATTTTATGAGAAAAAATTAGTGCTGTTCACTTTCAGATTAGTTGGCACATACAACAAATACCACGTCATTTAATTCTGAAACACACATGAAGAAGATGGTCCTGTGCCTTAAGAACACAAATATACTCCTTTTCCCTGCACCCCCAATTTTTTTTTTTTTTTTTTTTTTTTTTTTTTTTTTTTTTTAATTTCTTGTTTAGAAGATGATTGTTCAGGTAAACAGAAGTTTTTCACTTCTGTCACACTTTTCTTTGCAAAAGGACATATGAGTAGCAGAGTTCACCTTCATATTTTTATATATTTCATATATAAAAATCCCAGATATTAACTGGATATTTAGAGAAATATATTTCTCTGTATACTGCATTTGGTGCAGTTTCTTTTAGGCTCTTCAAGAAAGTGTAACAAAATGTATGCCTATATTTTAAAGATTGATTACTGTACAGTATGTCCTATATGTTACTAGGGTAGTATCTTCTTTAAAAAAGATTCTTCCTCCCTCAGATAGGAAGTTGCTTGTGACAGGGCCAAAGCACTATCTAGCAATCAGGACAAGGAAAATACCAAGTTGCTTTACTGACTTCTTTTTTTTTTTTCTCTCCCTTTTTACAGAATTCACGCTATGAAATCTTAAATGCTCTCAGTCATTCCCTGTCCTTGGCAAACGATGTGGACTTTCAGGATTTGGCAGCAAAAACAGAACGGTTCACAGGGGCTGACCTAAAAGCTTTATTGTACAATGCCCAATTAGAGGCAATCCATACTAATTTAGGTTCAGGTTTAACACAGGTAAATAAAACTGATACAAAAGAAGTCTCTCCTCTTTTTATTTTGACCTTGATATGTTTGAAAGTACTAATTTTATCCATGGTTTTTTTAGCAAAATTATGTTTAATAAGATTTAGTTTTCCTATATTTATATACAGAGGATTAAAATCTTAATATGTTTGCAGAAAACTGCAAGAATAATGTAACAAATAGTTTAAATACTTCTTAAACACAAGTTTTTTCATTTTATGATAGGTGTTTAATGTTAAATAGATTTATGTAAGCCAAATCTGTTTATCATTGTTATGAGGAATGACTGACAGATCAATAGGGGGATCCCACTCAGAGTTTCTTAGGAGCAGCTAGCAAATTCAATTTTGAGGTGGCACATTTTGGATTATGGAGGAAGCAAGGAATTGGTGGGTTCTGTGGAGTTGTTCCAACAGATTCAGTGTGATCTGAGGTCAGGAGAGAAGTGGAAAGAGAATGGTGATATCTGAAGTGGCCTGGTCTGGCTCATCTTCCAGGCACCAGCTAATACTTGCACTTCCAAGGTACAGGATCCCACCCTTGGTTTATACCCATGTGACTGACAGATCCTTTCCTCTTTTAGCTTCTTTTCAGCCACCTTTCCTCACATTTTTCATGCCTGTCTTCTGGTGCTAGCTGGAAAGGGGTGGGCATGGCTTCCACCACTCGGAGGTCAAAGGGAAGAGTTGGGTCAGGGGTGCAAAAGCAAGGAGACCTCTTGGGTTCTTTTTGCCCCCGTTGTTACCAAGGGATGCAACTCAGTATTGGGAGGGATCTCCAGCATATCTTCCTTAACAATCCTTTCACTTGCAGCATCAGTAAGTAAGTAGTTGTAAGGATACCTGATGGTTATCTGTCATTAGAGGAGGCCATTGTCTAAGGTAGTTGTCTCCAGAGTGGTGTGCACCCACCCTACATGGTGCACAAGACAATCCATTGAGGTACAGGAAGAAAAGATTAGAACTCAAATAGTACATGGATATAAACTACAAATAAATAAATATGCATATATTTGGTGGAGTGTGCTCAGAAATTTTTTACTGGTAGGGGTGTACAACCAAAAAACGTTTGCAGGCACCAGTCTAAAGCAACAACTGTGATTTCCCCATCAGCACTGAAAATGTGTCGGCTATGACTAAAGATGAGTACAGCAATCAGGCACTGTAAAAGTAGACTCACCACAACCTCCTAGAGCACTTTACACAAGATACTAAATTGCTTGGAGGGCATGGTTGAGACAGAAGTGATACAGTGCTACAACAGAAAATGTACGTGACATTTCCCAACACTTGCTGTTAATGAGTGAGTGAGACAGTTCAAACCAAACAAATAAAACCTTAAAATTATCTCCTCAAATTATTTTTCTAGCATGAAGACAGAGGTTCTGCTTAAAGGCATTGGATTTTTCTTAGCAAAATATTTGGAAATGTACTCCCAGAGAAAGACAGATTACTAGAATCAAATGTAAATTGATACTTTCATTTACACTGCATATGAAATTTTTAAATGTATTTCAGATTGCAATTAGTTATGAGGTAACACTGCTAATGTTCTGTTCTTTGTCACAGGATTTTGGTTCTAGTTCTGATAGTGACTTCAGTCTCTCTTCCATGGTTTTTCTAAACCACAGCAGTGGCTCAGATGATTCAGCAACAGATGGAGAAGCAGGGCTAGAGCAATCTCTTATTTCTTTAGAGATGTCTGACTTGCTTCCTGAAGATCCAAGATCCAACATGTATCGTCTTTATTTTGGAAGCTCTTATGAATCAGAGCTGGGAAATGGAACTCCTTCAGAACTGGTAAATTACTCAATATTTTGAATTTTCAGTTGTGAAGCAGAAAAACTGAACTAGGCAAATGGTATGGTTTTATAAATACACTTATGTCTGCTTTGTCCTTCAAACTGTCTTCATCCTGTACCTTGTGGTCCACAGTGGCAAAGAAGATGGAAGGATGTTATCTGACAAAATACAATATGGAGTTCTCTGCAACTTTGCAGGACTTTAAAATCAAAATCCCAAAATACTGCTTAATACTTTACAATCAGGCAAACTGCATTCATACTAGATCTTACTGTCTGCTCTAGGCTTGTTGCCTTCCAAAGTTTATTACTAAAACAGTTTTTGACTTTTTGGTGGGTTTTTTTAATTTAACTTAGTTTTATTACTAAACAATGACCATCCAGCTTTCAAGAATTAAGTCATAATCTTAAGAATCAAGAAACATTTTTCAGTTGCCAGTAGAGTGTTCATTAATGGAATAATCTGACCAAGTAATTGTGTAAATAACCGAAGTAAACCTTAGCTTCCATTGTTGCTCTTAGTAAGCAGAATTCCTGTTGTGGTAGTATCACATTGCACAGAAAGCAGCATGTTCTCTGGCTAGCTTGCAGATAGGGATGGGCTGGTTGGCTACCCAGCACCTGCATAGTGATCAGCTGGCCAGATCCTCTCCCTTGGCTGCCAGGTAAGCAAAACAGAATATGCTGCCTCCAAGCTCCTTATGGTGAACAGATGACTTTAGAGTTTGCGTGTGATCCATGGGACATTCATTTTCAAGATCTGTTGTAGAACTGTTATCAAAGTAGTTATCAAAGTTGTTAGACTCTTGTTTTCAAAACTGGCTTGCATTGATTCTTAAAGCCAAAAATAACTTATTTTGACATTGGAGAAGTAATTACTGACTACTAAGGTGCTTTTGTATGTTTCATCTGGCATTATAGACGATAGTGTTCAAGTAATGCATCTCTAGAGACTTTGGTTTTCCTCTGACTGAAAGTTCTTCAGCAAGGCTATGAGGACTTTGATATCTTAAAGTTGTTGAACTTGCAAGTTGCATATGTTATCAAGTGCACAGAGAATTTGGAGGTGATGAATATTTAAATGATGAGTCATTCCAAAGCTAACTACATAAACTTGCCCAGATTTCCAAACCACTGATTTTCATATGTAAATAAAACAATGGACTTAGTAGACCTTTGTTCTTTTTGAGATAGGCCATTGCAAAAATATTTAGGTTTTTTCCAAACATAAACCACTTAATTTTCAAATCTGTACTTTTCCCCAAACACCTTGGCACATTAACCTAAATCTTTTGTTCAAAAAGTTATGTATGTGATATATTTTTAAGAGAAAGTACTCTTTTTGCCAGTGGGGGCAAGTTTGTACTGAATTATAGGCTAAATCTTAATGGTGGCGTTGCTCTTTTGGATCCATAATGAGTTAATGTATTTCTCCTTGTGGTCAATTTAGAGCTCTTTGTGTTTGTCTGGACCAAACTCCGTAACTCACGATTTTACCAGTGTGACTCAGAGAGACACAGCATCATCACAACCTTCAATGCTTAGAACAGCTTCTCAAGAAGACTCCCTGGAAAATAACCAGGAGCAGCAAATAGAGCACCTGAGGACAGAAATCAATGCTGTTAAAGCTAATTACAGAAGCAAGAATGGAGTATGGCAGTTTTTTTGATTATTTAGTCTTAACACTTTTCTATTGTTTCCTACACTTCTGGGTATTTGGATATATAATTTCTGCAATAATATTAAATATAATGTAACAAAAATAGCAAAGATAAACAATACCTAGTTTGAGGAAAAATAAGCCAGATGTTAACATTCATATAACTAAATAGTTAGTTCTGTGTTATTAATATGGAGGCAGGGGGGGAAGTTGTGACTGTATTTATAATATATTTGTCTGTACATATAATGAGGAGATTCCAGAGTTACTGATATTCATGGAACTATGTTTCTGTGGTAATTTTTTGTTGTCTGTTTATGGCTCTGTTTTCAAGGAGGACAGCACCCTTAATCAGTCAGTGCTTGCCAAGAACGCTTTCATTATTACCCAGTCCCATCTGATGACTGCACTTGAGGGTATAAGACCATCCATTAGCCAAGATGACTGGAAGAATTTTACTGAACTGTAAGTATTAAATTTTTTAGTAATTGTGAATTCAGTGAAGATTTGGTCTTTTCACATTCCTTATTCATCAGAAACACAATAGTTATTTAATGTGGGGAATAGCAGCGGAGTTGAATAGCTTCTGACAGCAATGTTTTTCAAAAATATTAAATTACATACTGGGAAAGGGAAAATTTTTTACACTGCATTGTCTTTTGTTGTTTTCATTAAAGTAGGACCTAGAAATTCTAATCACAGACCAGAAAACCCTTGTATTATGTTAAAAGCTATACTAGTACAAAGAGGCACCGATTCTTTAAGACTTAGAGCTAGGTCCTTCCTGCTCCCTCTGAGTAGCAGCCCCTCGTATTTTCAGATTGCTGGGTTTTGACTCTCTGTAGTGGTCTTTGTAGCTGCCATGTTTGGGAAATGGCAATAATCTGCAGAAGTATAAACATACTGAAAAGCAGAATGTGTCTCCTTAGACTTGGGAGATGACTGGAGTGAAAAAGCTGGAAACTGGCATCAGGATGTTCTGTGATCTCATCAGGGGGTTCTTCTGACATGAAGATTGTTAAGGAGTTGTCTTCCTCAGCTGATACATAGATAAGCAGGTCTTACAGCAGAGGAAAGAGAGGAGGAAGGGACAGGAAAGGAGGAGAATGAGAGATGCTTCCCAGGAGTCCATACCACCCTGTTCACTTCTGTTCCTTGTCCCACCTTTTCCCCACTGCCCCCCAAAAATTTAAAAAAAAAGGGAAGCAGAGCAGAGAGCTCTCTGAGTTAGGTTTGTGGATGAAAATTCCTACAGGTCCCCAGGTCTCAGGAGACATGCACTCTTCATTTCTGTAAAAACATACTTAAACATCTGTAGTTTTGTGTTACGTTAATGTGCATTTGAAGAGGCATATGCAAACAAAGGCATTTCATAAGAATTTGCTAATATCTTTTTCTGTTTCCAGGTATGATAATTTTCAGAATCCCAAGAAGAGAAGAGGACAAGTTGGCTCAACATTCAGACCAGGACAAAAAATCACTTTAGCATAGTGACTTGTTTTTGCTTGTAATTGCTAAACTGTAACTGGAAATGACAAATGTGATTAAATCAGATTATTTATATTCATATGGATTTATTAATGCGGCAGTTGAAGATAAGTTTCTTTTAAACTTACATACTGTAAAATTATGTCACATTTTATTTTGAAGAAAATCATCTTCCTTCAGATTGATATTAAATTTTTGAGAGAACATTGGTTACGTTCTGTCCAGTTGTTTATCACATAAAATTTTAAATTTTGCTTTTTTTAGCAATATAGTTGCCAAAGCCTAACAGTGATTTCCTGTCCCTGTTTATCTCCTCACAACAAATAGATTCTGTTTGAATAAACTGTAATATCTAATGGTGGAAATATTTTTAAAAAATTCTATAAAGCCATTCTCTAATGGCCTTTGGAGGGCTTAGGGAAGGGTGGTACTTCATATGTTTATTGGTAGGCAACTAGACCAATACTTCCAGAATAACTATAGCAAAAAAAAAATTAAGACAAACCAAGATAATTGTATCTTGTTTTCTGCCACTGTTTATTATTCAGAAGAATATCAAGTTGCATTTCACAACAACTGTATCTTCTTATCACCATCTTTTCTTCTTGGAGACTGTTCAAAAACGTCTCTGATGTTTGGAAGCTTTCTAATGTACATCCTGAAGCTATTCACAACTACTGTCTTACATGAAGATTATTAAAGAGTTGTCTTCCTTGGCTGATACATAGATAAGCAGGTCTTAACAGAAGGGGAAGGAAGGAAGGAAGGGGCAGGAAGGGAAGAAAACTAGAGATGTTTCCCACAAGTCTATACCACCCTTTCACAACATTTTACCAATACTGGGAGGTTCTGCTTGGTTGGTTTTTCACCGATCTTCCTTCCCTACTATTTACCTTCCTGAGCTAATTAGAAAACATTGTGCCTTTTTTTTTTTTTTTTTTTTTTTTTTGGTGGTGGTGGTCTTTCATAGCTGTTACATGCCTTTTCACACCTGTATTGCTTTGAGCCATTGAGCATTATTACCCTTTCTGTGATCAGATAGTATGTCCAGGCTTCCTCTGATCACTTCTTCAGGTACATTAGTAGTAGCAGCCTTCCTCAAGCTTCTCCTAAATGTTTGATTATATGGTCCCACTACCTGTTCCAATTTGTTATTTCATTCATTGAAATGTATCATGCTATGTCAGTAATTAGAAGAACACGTCATATTGACCATATATGATAATTCTGTTCACTGCTGTCTATTTGTAGTTCCTATTCCCAGTGCCAGCAAATAACCCAAAGAATGTATTATTTGTATGTTTGTTCTTGCAGCCTGGTACAGGTGAAGCCTGTATACACTACAAGCCTTGATACACTACAGGTCTTAGCTTGTAGCAGTTAAGATCCCTGATTTTCTCATTTATGCTGAGCTATTGCTTTTTACTTATGCTTAAGTCTTGCTTCAGTAGGTTTTGAAACTGAAAATCCTTATTGCATTACTGCAAAGCTCTACTATTGTCAATATCACTATGTCATTAACATCATGCTTATTTTTTACAAGTGGATATATGTTTATTTAGCATTAGAGCCATATCCTAGATTACCTCTAACCTTGAGTTCATCTTTCTTATATAATAGTGTCATTTCTTTCCTTGTTCACCTTGTTTTAAATGGCTGTAGAGGTGAATATGAATAGGGGTTGAACAGATAAGCAATTTGCTGCAAAGGAGCAAGTTATTCCCTGTCAGATGCTCCATGGTAACTCACATTTACACTGTGGTATATGTAAGGTTCTTTGAGTAATTTATCTTTTAACAGAAGAGGGCCAAAAACCATAGATATTAATGAAATGCAGCAGCTGGCAAGCTGTAACTAGTTACTCTGCTTTGTTTATGTGTCAAAACTCAAAAACTTCATGGGTTTGGGGTTGTTTTTATTTCCTTTTCCAGGTCCAGTAGTTCATTTTGGGCATTTCTAGCCTTCAGGATGTAGTTTTTTTGTTTATCAGTTTCTTGTCATCTTTTTTCCTACGATTATTCATCCAGTGACATTTTGAGCTCATTCAAAATATTTTTTTTCTCTTCCTTGAGCTTCAAATTCCAAACAGTTTTCATCTCTAATCTAAGGAAATGTTATATTATCTTCTATTCAAATACTTGCATTTGAAACTTCAGCCCAGTTAATTTCATTGATTAGTTCCTGTAGTTTCTCAGATAGCTCTGGGAGCTTTTCACTTATTCTTCTACCTACTGACTTTAATGATTTTTCAGTCAAAGGTTCTTTTCTACAACTAGTGCTTCTATGAGAAGGTGGTCTTCTAGCTCTTTCCTTGCCAAAATTGTTTAAAGTACATTGCAGTTTATTACATCTTTTATGTTTGGTAAAGAAATCAACTATTACAAAAGCATCCAGATTAGCCCAAATTAGTAGTAGTGTCTGTTCTTTAACTTATGTCTAGATAATGGATGTACCAGATTCATTAAAAATTGAAATGATTTAACCTTCCAAGTAATGATAATCTCATAATGCACTGATACTTAAATCTGAAAGGACCAGTCAGAGGCCAATCATGATTGTAACAAAGACAGTACAATAATCTATGGAATTATCTTCACACTTGGAATCATTTAATTAGAATACTATACTTCAGTGCCAAGTATTATATTGTAAAGTTAAAAAGGAAAGTATGCTTGCTGTATGTTGAGCTCCTATCAGTCCCCAACCAAAATTAGATACTATACTGTCACGGAAAACATTGTTAAAACCCAGGAAGCCTAGGTTCCAAATCTGCACTCTTCCTTTCTACGTGCAAGGAATTTCACCAGTGAACTAGCCCAGGTGTGTTAGTTCATACATCCCCCTACATACACAACTTGGACTGATGCTGTGGGTAACATCATTTGATCCAAGAAAGTAGGTCACTATTAATAACTAGTTGCTGTTAGGTGATCTTTGGTTATATTCTGAATTATATTAACATCTCATCTTAAAAGACAGTAGACTATCTAAATGAAGCCTAGCTAAGATCTGTTATACAGGCACCAAGTCCAACATACAGGGAGCATAAAGCCTATAGCTAAATGGAGGATAATCCCTTCTATTCAAGCGTTGTGCAAGAAACGTCAGCTGGCCTGTGGAGGCTCTTTCACAAGACCCGGTATTAAGGAGCACACAAAGAGTGAAAAGGAACCAATAACAAAGTTTGTTTCACGTTCTGTAGGGCAGCCGGGATTTAGCCGCAACGGCTCATGAAGATACCACAGGCAGCCAATGTCATGTTTGAGCCTTTTGACCTGTCTTTTCCAGTCTCCTCCATTAAGTCAAGAACCAAGTAAACTCTGTGTGAAGCAACAACCTAAAGACGGACAAATTCTGTGCCTCCCAACTAGCTCATCTGTCATTCCTACCTCCCGTAAGTGCTACTGATGTCAGTTTTTCAGGGTATATATTACAGCCCGTATAAAAGGTTGATAACCCGGGGTAGCTTTTTCCTTTCACTCCTGTTGTCACCAACATTGTCAGCTGTCACTGACCTTTTCTCAATTGCCAACCAGCCTTTCCCCGTAGTCGAGGGACTTCTGAAGAAACAAGTGTTAAATATAGATGTAAACACTTACCCTGTTTCTAACATGCAAGGGATTATTTCACTTTGTTAACAGGAATTCAGTTTCCACTACTATCCCATAATTTTTCTTAAAAAGTGTTCAGGCAGCTTTTACTCTAAAAATTATTTACATTGAAGCTGTCTTCTTGCAGCTGTGTAGCCAATAAATTTTTCAAATACTGCCTTGGGAAAAATGTACCTGTTTTGAAGTAATCCACAATTCTGGATTAAGTCTGTTGATGACTGGAAAAAGTTTCTGGGAAAAAAAAGAGATAGTGGGTCAATTCTGCTAAATGCTGATTTAATCAGTGCAATTAAATTTACTGAAAGGCTCATGTGTCTGAATGTTGAGGGAATTTGGTAATTCCTGATAATCAAAATCTGCCAGATTTGCTTTTCCAAGAATTGGGGACATTGAATACCACCCAATGTGTTAGGCCCTTTTACTGTTAATGCTATTCTGCCATAAATCATATTTATTGTTTGTCTGAGAAACAGAATTTCTGTTGTACAGTAAAAAGTTCACAAGGTATTTATTGTATAACTTCTACTTCTTAAGGAATCAAACTTTGTTCCATTTCCAAAGAGAAAAAATGGAAAAGGTTTCCTAGCCCATTTGAAATTAAAGATAAGCGACGTCTGCCGAGGCTTAGATTACATTAGCCTTATGTTTCATAATAGATGTCACCAGCTAGGACTCTGCTTGACAATATTTTAAGCACAACAGTTAGCAGCCTGGTTAAAACACACAAATTTCATTATTTACACTAGGTTTGAAAAGTAGTTTGGCTTTTAGTTCACCCAAACAAGTCTAAATTTTGTGTGGACCAATCTGTATTAAATGTCATACAGGGAGTTTCTCCCTCCTTCTCTTCTGGTGTTAAGGAAGCAAAGTAAATTTCTCCAGCCCAAAAGCAAACAAATGTTTTATAATTTCAAAACAAAAGCATTGTATGAATTTAATTTTTTCACAGGATATTTTCCTCAAATTAACTGGGGAGTGGGGGGGTGTATACATCTATATATAAATATGAAACGATATATAGTTGGCTTGTTTAATATTATGAATCTAATTTATCATTTTACTTGTTGCCTAATTTATTTTGTAACTCCTAGTTATTATGAAAATGGTAAAATACATACATGCTGTATTATTGCACGAGGATCTGACTGGTTTTTATTTAATACCTCCTAAGCGCATATAGGAGAGTGGGAGTGAAGCCTATTTTCCAGGGAGTTAAGATAGCAATCATAAAATTGTAAGCAATGCAGGAACTTGGAAGAGACCAGAAGCAGAACAGAATTTCTTGCATGAGTTAGGCTGATATTTGCAGCATTAGCCCTATGGAATGAAGTTGGGAGACCGGACTACAGTTTGTCAATGTCAATTGACCGGTCGGAATTCCCTTCAATCTCCCACAGGCATCATTTGGGAATAACCCATTTACAGCTGCCACTTGAGAACCTCGGCCAGGGGAGCGAAGGTGGTTTGGCAGAGGTCTTTCAAATCGGCACTCCTTCAATACATTTCATTACAGGGGTTTGTAGCGTCTCCGTTGCACTTAAAATGCCCTCTCTTAAAAGTGGGCCATCTGTTAGCATGACCTTGGCATCAGATGTTAAGTATGGGTTAAGTGAAATATTTGGCATCGGAAGCACAAGGGAGAAGGCAACTTGTTCACCACGATAATGTGTTTGATCTCAGTGCAAGCTGTTGTAATACATGAAAAGTTTAGCATTTATTAACTAATACCCAGCTTTGCCTCAGGTACGAATTTTGAGACATTAGTTCTATAATCTGGTTTAGGTTTTTAGCAAGTCATATACCAGATTATTTCTCTCTTTGAGTAGCATATGCACAATAGGATTGGAGTGGTACAAATCTTGCGTTAAGGCTCAATTGCTTTAGTTTTCCCATTTCTAAAATAGGGCAAATGGTAATAATCTGTCATAGGTACACTGAAATGAAAATCTGTTGACTAAGGTTTAGTGTGCTGTTCCAGTGATGCAGCAGAGAGATCTAGAATAAAAAATACTTTGAGATGCTCAGATAGTGGTTGGTAAAGAAATGCTAAATCAGTTTACTGGTGTTCAGGTCACAAGTGTAAGTTGGACTAACAGAAATGAAGCGTGAAAAATTCTCCCTCCGTATCCTCTAGCAGCCGGTGGGGCTTTCGTAAGACTCCCAAGTATGCAGCCTTCCTGTCATGTCGTACAGCAGCAGTGTCATATCAACTGCTGTTAGATAACCACAGTAGATTTTGCATCTCTTAGCAGTGCTGTCACACGCTTGTCTCCAAGCTCCTTTAAGAGCTTGAATTAGTTGAAATGATTTAGTGAAGACTGACATCCCAGGGAAAAAGTCAGTTTGGGACTCTGAGATGCAAAAAGATGACCGCTTTCTTCATTGTTTACACAAAAACAGCTCTTAAGATTCTGCAGTAATGATTATTGCCCAGTTTAGGCCCAGCTGTAACACAGTACATATCTTGTGGAGACCTGGTGGATAAGTGGACGCTGGCACTAGATTTTGGTACATCAGAAATTATTAAGGTCATACAGCTGTTGGGTGACTTCCCTTACTTCCAGAGATCAGCAGCTTTGTAGAATAACAAGCAAAATATTTGAAAGCACCTACAAAATCCTGTCCATGCCATGTTATGTAATGCCCACATAAGCACCGCTAGGATTAAAGCCATCCTCATGGGTTTGTGCCATTTTTCTGTTAGGAAGGTATTTGGATCCTTCAGATGAACTCGTTAAAGATGCAGTGCTAATCTCCATTTCCCTAATTATTGCCAAGTTTCAGGAAACGGTAATAAAATTATTTTTTAATAATACATATTACTTTAATACAATGCCTGTTATGTTGCCAAAGCACTGTTTAAATGATTGTATAACTAGAGCATCATGCACGACCTTGTTTAGACACGAAAAAGCTACAACGGGAGCTTTTTGGTGCATAACTCTTTCCGTGTTTGCTAAGAGTTAACTCTGAGCCCGTTTTCTAATGCCCATTTTTCCAGGAGTTAAAAACCGGCTAATTTTCTTAGTGTCTAAAAGACATTTTTTTGTTGTTTTTTTAAAAGACCAAAATGTCCTTAATTACAAAGCAGGGTTTAAAACACGGATCTAGAAAGAAACGCTTGAAGTCAGTGTGTTGAAACTTTCCTGTTCTACGGCTCCTGGGGCGAGAACGCTCTTGGCTTCCCACACCCCAGCACCAACCCCCCCTCCCCGCCCCCGGCCCCGGCTCTCCATGCTCCCGCGTCCGGGTGAGCAGATCTCCGCGTCCTTCCCGACGTGCGGATCCCGCTCACCGAGCCGCGTCTTGGTGAAGACCGTGGGGCCGGAGCAGAACTCTTGCTAAAAGAGGGAGCGGGGCCCTCTGCTGCGGGTGGCATTAGACGCACGGAGCTCCCTTCTCTCTGCCGGCAGCCGGCGCGGGAGGCCGGCGGCGCTGCCAGGGCGCCTTCGCAGCCCTGGAGAGCGTCCCAAGAGCCGGGCACAAGGGAGAGCGCGCCCGCCCGCCCCGCCGAGCGAGCGGCGGCAGGGAGCCGCCACAGCGCCGCGGGAAGCCCCCCCCGCCCGGCCCGGTGCCGCCGCTCCTTCCCCGGGCAGAGCCCGCCGCCCGGCACACGCGGGTCCCCGTCCCCGCCCCTCGCCGCGGGGCTGGGGGGCGGCCCCCGGCGGGGCGGTACGGCGGCGCGGTACGGCGGCGGCCCGCCGGACCCCTGCGGAGCCCGCGGCGGGCGGGGGATGAGCGGCGGCGGGAGCCTGCCTGCCGGGGCTGCCGCGGCGCCCCCGGCCCCGGCGCCGGCCCTCTCGGCCCGCGGCGCCCGCATCGCCGGCGGCGCCCCGGGGCTGCTGGACGCGGGCTTCGCCCTCTACGTCGCCGACGCTTTCGATCGGGAGCTCAATCCGCAGGTGCGGGGAGCGGCCGGGCCCGCGGCTCCGTGCCGGAAAGCTGCCGGCCGCCCGGGGGCCCTGGGCGGCGGGTTTGCCCCGGTGGGCTCGCAAAGCGGAGCTCGTGGCGGAGGCGGAACGAGAACCCGGCGGGTGCTGTCCTCCTCCTGCGCCACCGAACACCTGCCGTCTCTTCCAGGGCATCCTGAATTTGGGGACGAGCGAGAACAAGCTTTGCTTTGACTTGCTAGAGGAGAGAGTAAGTGTTGCTGCCTTCTGACTAACTGGGATTTAACCGCCAGTTCGTCCTTCGCACTTGGGAAGTTTCCGATTAACAGTTCAGCCTAGGCAGAGTAACACACCTCGGGTCGGTAGGGCACTGACCGCGCCGTGACTAGCGGCTTTCACAAGGACGCAGGCTTTCTGTGTTCATATGTACCGCTCCCGTTGCACACCTGGAAGTAATTTGCCACGCAATACTTACCTTGAAAACTTGCCTCTGGTTGAAAACCAGAATAGTTTTGGTTTTGCCTGAACTTCACTCACGTTTATTGAGCATGTACTCCAAACAAAACTGAGCCAAGAGTCTGTTCCCCTTTCGGCAGAAAATACTGCTTTGGAATGCTAGCTTTCAGGAAGAAGTGCATTTTCAGAGGGGAAAACCGTCGCCGGGTCAGATGCCTGCTTGTCTGGTGGCAAAGCCAAAACTCTGACTGAAAATGCTCCATACATGGAATTCAGGCTTTGAGCAACGTGAAAGCTACAACCTAGACGTTAGGCTGCTGTGCACCGCAGTACGAGCCAGTCTCTGAAACGCAACTGTGGGGAAATTGCACGTTCTTTAAAGGCGGTATTTTCCCCAGAGTTGTTAATTCTAGTTCATCTGCTGGAAAGCGTGGTGCTCCCCCTTATGTGTTAACAAAATAAAGATCAAGTTGCCAGGCCAGCTTCTGCAGCTTGCCAATTGCCTCTTGCTTCTCCTTCCTACTTCCATGAGGTAATGAATTTGCACTAGTGCAACTGCTAGTGTGTTTGCAATGCTTGTGTTGGAGGGTCAGGCATCAACTCCATGTACAGATTGGTTAGCTGATGTGTTGGCAGTTGGAGAGAATTTTTTTTTCTTAGGAATAAACCAAAATCGATGTCACAGTGAATATAGGACTGAGCCAGTTCCCAGGGCAGGCACCTGCTTTGAGAGCAAGAAAGCCACTGCTGGAAATACAGCTGGTTTTCTTCTGTAATAGATGGGGTTGCTGTCACTTCTCTTCTGTTGGTTGAGAAGCTAATCAAAGTTGACACGTGAATTAAAAGCTGATATCATAAATACTGCAAGCGTTGTTTGAGCTTTGATATATCTCAGAAGTAGCTGCATAATCTCTTAGGTACAGCTGCGATGCTTTTCCTCAATGTGTTATTCAGGAATTGTTTTAATATATGACAGAATAATCCAATAAATAATTCTTTCATTGTTTCCTTCATTTTGATGATGTTTTAAAGTTGTTTTCTAATATCTTAAAACTAAAAAAGAGAAGGGCAAAGTTTGTAACTGGTGAATTTTTATATTCTCCATTTCCGTAATGGTACTCAATAACGGTGGGGTTTTTTTAAATAATAAAGTTTTACTCTGCTACAGCAGAACAGAAACTCCCACGAACTCTGTGTTCTACAGTATCTCTCTTTCATGTCACCAGCTCACAAGACCTGACATGAATTATCTGGAGCCTCATCTTTTCCAGTATTCTGATACGCAAGGTACTAGAAGGTGCGAAGTTTATTTTCCTATTTGTCACATTGCTTGTTGTCAGTGCTAGTCGTGGCTCGTGTGAAGCTGGGTGTGGTTTCATTCTTTTGATAAGCCCAAAGGATAGGTGTGTTACTGTTACCTGCATGCTGGCAGGCTTTTGGGTGCCTGTGCAGGAGTTACTTTTTGGGATATTTGTTCTGGTTTTCTCCCCACCCTCAATGTGCCACAAAGACCCGGAATGCCAAAGGTCAAAGATCTGGGGGCTTGCTGGCAAGCAGGAGAGCATGTATTGACATTTCCTCCGGAGCTGTGGCGAATCGTTCCTGGAATGATTTCTTCTAGTCTTGGTGAGGGATAAACTGAAACTCTGGGGGCTGTGAAGAGTAGGGGTGAGATACTGGCTCCCTGAAGATCGATAGGAACTCCACCATCGCCTTCACTCGGGCTGAAAGCCTGTCTTGATCTAAAGAATTGTCACTGACTCAGGTTTCACTGTTTCTGGTACCCAAATTCTTGTCCTTTCTCCAAAAACAGATCCCACTCGGGCTCAAAGATGCTTTATTTTCTCATTTTTCCAGTGTACAGCAATAATAGTTGAGTCACAGTCACTGTTATTCAAGGTAACGGCTTCTCTGTGCTTCTGTCTCACAAAATATAGCACACTGGATATCTGAGGAAATTATATTATTTAATCAAAATCTTGAGGGCTTTCATAACAGAATGAATTAATGCATTTGTTCTGGTTTTGGTAAGCTTCATTCTTCTGTGTGTATTTTGTGCTTTTTTTTCCTGAGAAATACGTGATTGCATATTTGACTTCAATTCTGTATTTTAGCTTCAGAGAAGAAATTGCCAAATTTCTAACTGACTATGCCAGAGCTGCAAAAGCACTGAATCCGGAACATGTAAGACAAGTGCTCTATCTTTGCATTTTTTTTTTCTTAAACTGATAAAGATGGATAAATCTGAATACAAATGTCAGCAAGATACTACAGGAGGGATATGTGCAAGATTTGCAAAAGCCTTACTAGTGTTAATTTTCCATTTGAAAAAGTGGGCAAAGGTGTAACACTCAAGGACTAGTGTTATAGGTGTAGTAGTGTGGCTTTTTCACCGTTTTTTGGAATTTAAACTAGTGCTGATATTTATGAATTTATGAATTTAAACAAGTGCTGGTATTTCTGCTAAATATTTAATTGCTAAATCAAAGTTTGTACTACTTTCAGATAACTGTTATGAATGGCTGTTGCGCTGTTTTTGCTACTCTGTCAACTGTACTATGTGACCCTGGTGGTGAGTAAAAACCTGATTATTTTACTTAAGAACATTTGTTAGCCGTGAATATAATCATATTGTGACTTCTGACAGCCTGCTGTTACTCTAGCTGCCTGAATAAAGCAAAACCATGGTATTTCTTTGTCACTGGCAGAGCATCTTTGAAATAATGCCTCTATTTCTAGAACGGTGGAAAATATTTGAGGTATCAGCAGGTCCACTCGCTTTCTGGAATGCAATCTGTAGTTTTTTAAGAGTTACAGGAAGAGGAGAAGGGTATCAAGAGAATGCAGTGTGTTTTGAAAAGTTATGATGGAAGCTGGAGGGCATAGGCACACAGGGAGGGAGGTGGACTGGGTTGAAATCTGGGACCCAGAGAAAATTTGGGTAACTGAGTAAGGAAAACACGTAGAAGGAATCTGGGACAGGGGAACGGAGCTGCAGCAAAAGAGGGATTCCAGATCAAACAAGGGTGGTGGTGAGGAAGAAGCAGAGGTGGGAATGCAAAGCAGAAGGAGCAGAGTCCCTGGAAACAATCTGCTCACGGCAGAGGTAGACAGTAGGAGGAAAAAGAGAGCTCAGCAAGGGAAAATGTTTTCTTCTCTGGTTTGGGATGAGGAAAGCAGCATAGTCGTGCAGTACAGCTGAGAATGGGGAAATCCACGAAGAGACCTGCCAGGGAAGGAAGGTTAGCAGGATGACTTACGTGACCTCCAGTGCAGGAGGCTGTGCCGCCCCCCTAACACCCTGTTACTGGCACCAAGAGCCCTGGGGAGGTGGGTGGAGGGAAGTGGAGTAATGTGGTGCAATGACTTCAGCGAATCGGTGGCAAAAGTGCTCTGAAACCAGTGAGTTTTGTTTAGCTTTAAATGATTATGTTTACTGAAGGTGACTTGTATCTGTGGCTATTTTAATATGTTCAGATTTCATTGTATTTGCACAGTTTTAACAGGAACTCTCCCGCTTGAACACTGACAGGCTCCTTTTTACCCCTTAGCTAACATAGGAAACCCACTCTGTCCCCTCTGAAACCCTGTCACGCAGAGCTTTTGGAGCATCTCCAGGAGAACACTAACCTGGGGCTACTTCACAGCAGAAAAAAATGAGGAGGGAAGCAAGCTCCACAGTGCTGTAGGCTCCTTGGCTGCAAGATAGCACTCTGGCAACCAGAAAGAAGTAGTTGAGGTTTGCAGCACTTCCTGATGAAAAAGCAATGGTAACAGAGCATTAGCAAAATATTGAGAGCAAGATTGTCATTTGTCATTATTATTTAAATAAATAAACCAACTAATTGATCAGGTCCATTCCCTTTTACTGAAAATTTATGAGTTTCAAATCTGCTATTGCGAATGCTAAGGAAGAAAATTGGGAGAGAATTCAGGTTGACTGATCTATGCTAAATTTTCAGTTTTGTTTAAATATTGTTTTAGGCTATAGTGAAGGCCTAAATGTGAGATTAAATCAGATGTCAAATTCTTAGATTGTCAGTTTAGTCTATTAGCCTGTAATGAAATAATTGCTCATGAGAAGTGTTCCTTTCATTTTCTAATGTTTTTAGATGGATATCTTATTCCAGCTCCATACTATGGTGGTATAAATTCGAAAACATGGCTATATGGTGGAATACAGCCTGTTCATGTGCCCTTGTCCAGTGAGGTAAAGCTTTTGTTATTCACATGCTTCAACAGACATTTCACAGGGAACAATCAAAAAAACCTGAAAACACAAGTCCAAGTAAAGAGACAGGACCAGTCTAGCACTTTTAGAGACAGCCTGTCTTTTTCTCAGACTGCAGCATGATAGGAGGCTGGTGTCATCTGATGTGCAGGATTACGTTCATTCTGTGCAGACACTGTTCTGCACTGACATGCTGAATTAAAATTTGTCAGCTCTAAGTCTGTCACTCCTACTACGAGTAAATTTGGATTGCAGATTTTTCCCCTTAAGCACTGAAAGATGTATCTACCACAGAAGCTGTGGAACATTGGTTCCCCCTTTGAAAGCTCAGTTTTCTGTGAGGCAAGTCAAAGGGGGGTAGCATCTTTTATAAGACCAAATCATACCGTCAGAGGAAAAGAAAATGTGATCTTTCAGGAACACAAGTTCTTCTGTAAGTCACTGATAGCATAGTCTTGAGTAAGGGCAACATTTAAAAACAAAATAATTGAATTATATAGAAAAGACTGATCTTAGTTTCAGATTCTGAGGAGGTAACAGTATTGTCAGACTGCTGTTTTCCCTCCTTGAACTAGTGCCATGAGAAACTTCTTTTGTTTAACTTTTTTATTTTATAAAAGCCAGTAGCAATTGTATTTTGACTAGGTGGGAATGTTTTTTCACTGTCTTTTTTTTTTTAATGTACTTTATATCTTTTTATTCTTGCTGATTTTTTGTCTTCTGTAGGTGACTGATGAAGAGGGTCACCCTTTCCAGTTAACAGTTGAAAAATTAGAAGCTGCATTACAGAGCGCTAAAAAGCAGGTATCAATAACATTGATTTCTGATTTTCACGTTTTCCTAGTTATTTTGTAAGCAGCATATGTTCTCAGCACTGAAGCATTTGTATAGTTTCACCTCTGCAGATTTTCAGTCTTGTGACTGAGGTGGGTTCAACTCTGGCAACAAGAGTTTAATTGATTTTATAATCTGGGCACTGTAACAAAATGCAGAGAAACTCCCTGACTCTGTTTTATGAAGAACAGATCTTAACTTGTGTTTCAAGATCAAGTTTCTTCCCTGTAGATTTTAATGGAATTCAAAGTGTTGTAAACAAGCTATTGTTCTGACCCTCAGAAGAGAGAATATGCTACTGTAAGGACCCACTCAGTTAATTAAAGAAACATGTCTAATGTGATTTTGAAGAGGGTTCTTCTGAGTTCCAGCTAACAAGGAATTGCTAGCAAACAAAAAAACTACAAATGTAATTTTTCCAGAGTTTAGGAAACTTCATTAGTTCAAAATACTTCGCAAGTTCAGTGATTTTATTCTGATTAGGATTGCATAAATGAGGATATTATTGCTTGTCACGTACAGGGATATTTGCACATTCCTCTCTGTCTTTGGAACTGCTTGTTCTTCCCTGTGGAAATGTTTAGGTTTGTGAGTGTCTGCAAAATAGTGCTCACCAGTATTTCAGGCTAAAATGTTTCCTATTCTTACTGTCTTGATATTCATAAGCCACTCACTTAATGGAAGATTATAAATGCACTTACACTTAACTGTTTGTGCTCTTCCATGAAAAGATCCAGCGGAGGAGGCACAGGCTGAATAGTAAAACACTTTACCAAAGATGTGGTGACGATGGTAGTGACTTCAAAACATGAAGCGCGATAGACTTCTTGTGTCCTCTTCAAGGGTAGAAAACAAGGTTTAACAGTAGGTAAACCATATAGTTACAAGGGAGGTCACTTTTAGAAAGGTCAGTTACAAGTAAGGTCACATATAAAGAAGGAGGTATTTTAGATACACACAAATGTGTGCATAACTTTTTTTTTTTTTTTTATAGCTATGTTGAAGTTGTCCTAGTTCGCTAATTGCTTGATCAGCATGGTGCCTATGTTTAGACGCCATCTGTATGTCTGTGTCATCTGCCTGTGCCTTTGCCAGCCCCTGTGAGCCCAAGCACTCAGACACTTCTCACTGGATCCTAGCAGAGGGAGGCAGCTAGCATCCCTGCTGTGTTACTGTGGCTGTCAGGACATGAACTGGCTGGGCAAGGCGCTGGATCACAGACCAGATTAACTCTTTAGAGATCTGCATGTGTTTGTCAGCCTTCTAGAGCTGAAACTGTTCTCACGAATAATATTATAAACATCTGCTTTGGATACATGTAGTATCATAAATAGCTGGAGGAACTAGACTAGAACAGCAACTGAGAAACTGCTGTCCCACAGCAGCTGTTCCTATGAACAATAAAGCCTCATTCAGCATCTTCTGCTTAATACACGTCAGATGTCAAATACACTAAATATGCTATTGTGCAAGGAGTACTTGTGGAACAGCTGTTTGTGCTTAGTATTTGCATCTTACCGTGTTTTCAGGTAATTGCTTCCTGTAGCTGGAATGAAAGGCAATACACTGTAAGTTCATTTCTTGTGAAGTTCTTGCTCACGGTACCCATTAATGTTCAAACAAATTGCACTTGGCAGAGAAAGCAAATACCAGGGCTTCCTCATCACTGAACTTGGTTTCCTGGAGTTCCCTGGGAGCTGGTCTTTGCAAGTAATCTCCTTTGGAGGAGGCTCGGGTGGAGTGAGAATTTGCAGTGGGTGAGGTTTTCTAAAACTTAAAGACGTGGAAACAAAAAATAATAATTTTATTTCAAGTTTATCCCAAATACAAAGTAATAAGTCAACTCCTCATGTTGATGTGTTTCAAGTCTTGAAAGTTCCTGCTGTAGTCATTGCACTGTTTGATTGTGTACAATCAAAATACATTTGCTGCATATAGCTTATGTTAATGTACGTTAAGGATTTTTTTAGTAAACAGAAAATAGATGATTTTCTGAAAAATAACTGTAAAGTTAAAAAAGACTGGTTATGTTTGTACTTGTAATCTAATTTTTGATCATGCAGGACTCTTCTTATTACACAGTAGAATATTTAGCTTCTGTAGAGAGATAAATTCTGTAACAGAAATTCTGCACTGTTGATAAATATAATTAAAAAGTAATTATTTGCCCAAGACCTCTGCGCATCTCATAGAACACCGAGTAATTAAATTTTCAGTTTTCTGCAGATTCTATTACTTGTTTAAAGAAACAAGCAACACTGAAAAATTCATTACTCAGCAGGTTATTAGATGTCAAAGCCCAATTTCTGTTCAGCTTTCCCATGTTTATCAACAGTAACTTTGTTCAGTCCTGGGAAATTATGTTGGAAGTATGCCTGTAGAACGTTAATCCGTAATTAATCCCTACAACACCATTATCTTGCCTGTTGATATCAGTGGGTGTTTCAAATAAACTATTTAGTATGTTTTTTGGGGTGGTAGGGGATAAATTATGGAAGGTCAGTAGCTGGAACCTTAGTCTGTATAGTAATTACACTATGTAATTAAATAATTTTCAAAAGCTGCTTTTCACTGGAGGTTCACAAACTTCCTCGTGGCGTCTTCGCTAGTCATTGCTTTGACGTTGTTGGTGTCTCCAACTATCAGTTTTTCTTTTTCAGGGCATCCGAGTCAGAGCATTAATCCTGATCAACCCCCACAATCCGTTAGGGGACATTTACCCAGCACAGTTACTGAAAGAATGTCTAGAGTTTGCGCACAGGTTTGAGCCCTAGTGCTATTTGTTTGGTATTTATTTTTCTGTTAATGCAATATAGCAGTGATGAAAAATCACCTCTGGTGATCACCTGTTCTTTGCCTGTACATGTTCGGAGGAGGTGGTGGACAGGATCCTGATCATGTTTCTTGTGTAACTATCCTTGTTACTTGGCCTTTCTGGGAACACTAGAATAAATTGCTTAACCTGGGATCCAACAATGTCTTTCTGAATGAAGTACTGTTGGGATTTTTTTTCTTTTATGTGTGGTTAAAAAGCTTTTTGTTTGCCTAGCAATCTTTCTTTATTCACCTGCTTTGATGCATGGCTCAGAAAAATGACAACCGGTGATTATCAGTCCTTTGCAGTAGTAGTAAACATGGCCAGCACTGTCATTTGAAACATTATCAAAATAAGAAAATCTTAACATTTGATATTGAGGGAAAGAAATTGAATTGGCAAGGAGTAAATCAACGGTCTGAAGTTTTGTAGCATCTTTTATACCTATTTAGCTCAAGACGTGCAAGCAATTCACTTTCCATCAAAGGAAGATACTTCTGAAATGTCTCATCCCCATTCGCCTTCTTTTGTCCTTACCCAGCTCAGAGTTCATGTTCTAAGCTCTAACAGTCTCCTGAATCCTGTGGGTACTGATGGAGAAAAAACACTTCCTTTTGAAAAGCATCTATATTCTTTTAGGAAAAGATATATTCCTTTATTTCAGTGAGCTTCTGCCAAAGAATGACTGCAAAATCCTGTACACACTTTGAACGTTAACAATGCTTAGTTTCTGACAATCTTAAATAAAGTAGGTTGGTATTAATTGTTCATTAATTACCAAAGAATACTTCTGCTTTATTTAAATTTCAAATGGAATAACACATCATTCCTGCATTTTTGGCATGATTTTCTTTTCATGGAAAGAACAGTGGAGGTTGGTGGAATTCAGCACGCTACTTCCAGTTACCAAGTTTTCAGAAAGGCAAATGTATCTCTTCTCAGCATGCCCCATGGATTTCAGGATGCAACCAACTTAAGTTGGTACTGAAATAATGTTAGAGGATAAGGATTAGAAACAATAATTTTATTTTTAATGTAAAAACTGTTCTGAAACAAAACTTCCTTTTAAAACAAAATATGGAAGTCAGCAATCAGATTAAATGAGGTTTTCTTAGAAGAGGGTAACTGTACTACTTGGGTGTTGAAAACCATTCTGCAATTTTTTCAGTGTTTCTAAGTATGTGCATGGCTTGCTGGTATCAAGTATGATAACATGGCTTTCTGTTTACTGTGGTTTTCTCAGCAAGGGTGTATCAGAGAGTAATTGTAAGTGCATGACAAGTCTTTTTTTAAATCTAACATCTGCATTTGGCTTCAAGTCTCACTGAACAAATCTTGCAGGGTAAAGGGGTTTATAATAAATTGCTGTGTTCATTTTAAACTTTAAATAAGAGTTGGGTAGGACCATGCACATTCCAGAGAACCATTGGATTGAGCATGCAGTTGGGTTTTGTTTCACATATATGGAATGTTATTGCTGCTGAGAAATACAGAATGTGTATAAATAGAAGTTGGTGATGCACAAGTGCTCACAGTATGCCTTGTGACCTTAAAACCTTGGGACCTCTTTGTGTAAAATTTGTAGGGGGAATATAACAGCAAATAGGCATGCTTATGGATACTTTGCCATGGCAGTAGTTAAGATTATATATATATATATATATATTTATGCAAATAAATTTCTTTTAAATATGTTAATATGCCTGTATTTTTCTATACATAGATATGAATTGCATGTAATAATGGATGAAATATACATGCTGTCTGTTTATGATGATACCACCTTCACCAGTGTTCTTAGCTTAGATTGGTAAGTGTGATTTCTTAGCAGGGATTAGAAGATATTTAATCCTAAATAGAACCCATGCCATTTTTTTCAATCTTCTGTTTAGCTAGTATAACTGGTATAGTTTGAACTAACTCATATCCAAGTCTTTGCAACCATGAGACTAGTTAATACAAGAGAACTTCTTCATAGACAGCTTTAAATGGCAGATCTCTTGCTTCCAGCTAATGTCTATGACACAGTAATAACAATAAAAATTGACAGAGCCCTTAGTCATTTTGCCATTTTGCTTTTCTTTGTTGTTACCTGTCACACAGCCTGAGTGTAAGATTCTCACTGTAATGGTAATGAAGTTCCCTAAGTTTGTGCAAGTTACCTGCTATAATAAGTCTCCTTCCTGACTAGTATGCTGTTGGGCTCTTAGTTTCCTAACAGGTGATGAAAAGAATAAATGTTTCAAGAATATTTAAACCTATTGGTATCCAACTAACAAAATTCTTTCCCCAAAAGTATGTGATTTTCTTTGTATAACTGCATAAGTTTCATACTGATGGGAAATTTCCAAGTCCATCCAGGTACAACCAAGCCCAGTGAGCCCTCACCCAAACAAGATCATGAACCATATATGAAGCCTAAAAAAAAAATACTCTTGTTTGTTACTGTGAAAGTTCACCCAGCTCCATTAGGCTGAAGACAGAAATTTCCAGCTTTGGCCCTACTTACACAGTCGCCCAAAGGAGAAAAAAAACATCAGCTTCGGTACACTGAGGTGTATTTTGTTTAGTTGCACCGCACTATGTAGGTTCATGCCCTAAGTGTTCACTTCTCCCTTCCCTAGCCTGAAATGCAGCATAATTGAGCAAACAATTCTTGTCCATCAAGTACAAGAGCAGTTGTGCATCACTTGTGGAAATACTGCTTTCGTGTGCGAATACTGATATGTGTGTGATCACTGGCTATGCAGCAGGGATCTGGGAATTTTAACTGGACCATCACATCTTAGTGCACATCATTTCTGTTTGGTTTGTTGTTTTTTTTTTAAATCAGTGCCTCAGCACACACTTGGGAGATCAGTGTCATAGGGTAATGTTTTGTTAAAAGATCTCTGAGAAAATGTCATGTCACTTTAAAGGATTAAATACCAATTTTACTAAGAAATTACTACAATTTTTAAAGTGTAACCATTTTTGTAACCTGCATAACTTGTTCTGTAGCAACAGTTCTTGTCTTCCTCTTTTCTCATTCAGTTTACCAGATCCAGAACGGACACATTTTATGTGGGGTTTTAGCAAGGTAGGTCAAAATACTATGTTTGTGTTTTAATTTAAGATATTTCTCCACAAAAATTACTTGGGCTATCCTGACATAATTTGTGTTATAGGTGCCAAACTGAGTTTCTCTTTGTTTATTAATTTGCTTTCTTCTTTAGTAGTGTAAAATTTGTTAAAGTTCAGAGTTTAATTTGGCATCTACTTGACAGCAGCAGTTAATGCAGATGTGTTAAAGGCATTGAAACATGAAAGCACATTTCAGATATGTAGCATTTTGCCTTTTGTTTTCTTGGAAGGAACAGTAAACTGATGACTGCTTGGAAACAGTAGTAGGGTATAATGGGGAGAGCCCAAGGGTATAAGCCAAGCATGTTTTCAGTTGGCTGTAAAGCAACTCTGTTAAAGCCACTGACCTCCCTGCCTCAAGGTTGTTTAGAAGTTGCTGGCTGGTTTTTATCACGCTTGGGACTCCATTTGGCAATGTTGAGAATTTACTCCAGGTGGGTTTGTGTCCTACGCATCACAATGACTCTAGGCTCGGTGGCTTGACAAAGCACAAACATAAAGTAAAATTGCACCTCGCTCTCTTCTTTTTGTCTTCCAAGGATTTTGGTATGAGTGGTATCAGAGTTGGAGTATTGTACACCAGAAATCATGAAATTCGGAAAGCTGTGAATCAACTGGCTGTCTTCCATAGCTGTCCTGGACCTGTTCAGCATGTTCTCAGTCAATTCCTTAGGGACAGAGGTTAGCCACACTAGAAATATTTCCATTGAACTGTTTTATTTTTCCATTGCAGGTGGAAAAAATTATATTTTTCTTGTTTTGATAGATTGGTTGGATAATGTGTTTTTTCCCACCAACAAAAAGCGACTTAAAGAAGCACAGAATATTCTTGTGGATGGGCTTGCAGATGTTGGAATACCCGTGCTCAAAAGTTCAGGTGGACTCTATGTATGGGCAGACTTCAGAAAAGTATGTAAGAAGTTTGAAAAGGGGTGGGAATGTAAAACTTGGAAGTGTAAAGATTACTTGTGCATGTTGTTACACACTTACCAAAGTCCTGGAAAATCCTTTCAATGAATTTATATGCTTGTTCAACCTTTAATACAAAATTATTTTCTTCTTTTAGTTCTTAAAATCACAGACATTTGAAGCTGAACTTGAATTATGGCAGAAGCTCCTTGATAAAAAACTCCTGATTAGTCCTGGAAAAGCTTTTTATTGTTATGAACCTGGATGGTTTAGACTGGTTTTCTCCAATTCTGTAGATATAATTTACTTGTGTAAGTGGGTTTTACTTCTAATATGGCATATAGTAGCACGCAAGTTTGAAGAAACATTAACATTACAAATAATGAGTTCAAACCTAATTATTCTCTCTCAGCTTGTGAGAGGCATTTTTAGTGTTTGTATGAACTGAGAAATATTAGACTGGCCCAGAGCATTGCTTACAAAGCACTTACATTGGATTATGTTAAACCACTAAAGCTTTCAGAATTTAATTTTTAAATTTATTTTTACTCTATCAGAAGTAAGGAACCAAATTTTATGTGAAAGGATTTTTACTCTTTCAAATTGTGCTTTATAACATGTGGGAATTCCCCACGATCCTTCAGTTTTATGTGGCTCATGTTGGATATGAAGTATCCATCTCCTATGCTGTAAAATACTTAAACTTGAATTAATGCTTTATACTGTTGGCAAAGTGCATGTTTGTGAAGCATATAGAGCATATAGAGTTACAGAAAAATGTACATTGAAAGGGAACTCTTGGGTCATCTAATACAACTTCCTGCTCAAGGCAGGGCCAGTTTCTAAGTCAGAGAGCAGGTTGCTCAGGGCCTTATTCAGTCAAGTTTTGAGACTATCTAAAGATGGAGATTACGCAACCTCCCTGAAGAACCTGTTTCAGTGTTTAATCACTCTCGTGATGAATTTTTTTCCCATACATCCAGTCAGTATTTCCCTCTGTATTTCCTTTCTACAGGTATTCAGAGACTTGAGCAAATGTTGCACAGTTACGCTGCTGAACCAGTCACAAACAACACATCTTCTACTGCAGATGCTTTATGCAATCCAGAAAAAGATTCTTCAGGCAAACCTTCAAACACACAAGGAAAAGATGTCTCCCAGCTAAAAAATATACTTGTTTATTAAAATCATATATGCATTTAATGACTCGATATAGTTTAACGTGCTTGTGTTTACTAAAGGTGTGTGTGACTTCAGTATTTTTGGCTGTAACCATGCATAACACTCTCACTTCGCTGTGACCTGGCATTAATAATCTTGCAAGTGGACTTGCTAATGTTGAATTTTAAGGAAAGTAGACCTCCTGGATATTGTGAAATTAGCCTCTGTTAAGCACAGCACTTGGTTTTACTCCATTTCAAGTGTACTATGTCGGTAAAATCAGTGAGTCTTAATATATACTTGCACAGTTGTTGAATTATGAAATTTTGAAAACACTGGTAAAATGGTTATGCATATTACTATATATTATGTACTGTATATTTTAATCAGAATACTGAAAATACTGTAGCTGGCAAAATGTTTTTGTATATTCACGATCTCTCTCTAAGCGTACACTTCTCTGTATATGCATGCTAAGTGAGTACTGAGAAGCATTTAGATTTTTGGCTTCTGGGCTGCCTTTCAGATTATTTCTGTGTGCCTGTATTCATTGGATAGTGTTTTCATACATTAACTATAAAAAAAACCCTTGAAGGTCTGTAATGCATACTCATTTGGCAGAGTTGTATGGCGACTTTTTTGCTTTGGTTTTGATTTGTTGGGGTTTTAAAGTATTTGCAGAACTAATTCACTGTTTGCTCTGTTATTAAGGTTTGGTGAGAGAAAACCAGAACTGCAAAATTAACAGACTGCTGCTGTAGAGGCTCAGTAGGAGGATTGTCTCACTGTGGATCCCTAATAAACTTGGAATTTGTCCTCCTGATAGTAACATGGCCTTTGACCTGTTTTTCATGGCATTTAAACTTGGCAACCTTACACTGTTCAGGCTAATAACATAAAGATAAATAATGTGCTGCACAGCAATTTTTAAAGCTCATAGAATTATGGAATAGTTGAGGCTGGAAGGCACCTCTGGAGATCGTATAGTCCAATGCCCCTGTGTGGGGCAGGGTTAGCCAGAGCAGGCTGACCAGGACTGGGTCTGGTTGGGTTTTGAGTATCTCCAAGGATGGAGACTCCACAGGCTCAGCAGCTTGTTCCAGAGTTCAATCTCTCTTTTTTACTGAAAAGTTTTTTCTTATGTTTAAACAGAACTTCCTTTTCTCATTTTGTGCCCATTGCCTCTTGTCCTGTCACTGGAGACCCAGAAGAGCCTGGCTGCATCTTCCTTACGCCATCTTGTCCCGGATTTATACACGCTGATAAGATCCGCCCTGAGTCTTCTCTATTCCAGGCTGAACAGTCCCAGCTCCTGCCCTCATATTTCAGATGCTCGAGTCCCTTAATCATTGTTGAGGCCCTTCGCTGGACTTGTTCCAGTATGTCCATGTCTTTCTTGTACTGGAGAGCCCAGAACACTGGGCCCTGGCACTCCAGATGTGTCACACTATTGCTGTGTAGAGAGGCCTGTGGTGTTTAATGTACTCATCTGATCTTGACAGGGACTGAAGAGTGAAACAGCACCAACAGCAAAAAAACCTGATGAGTAAGCTTTTCAGGCCTGTAAAAACAAAGGTTGGTAATAAAACACAATAGAAGACCTTCAGAAAACTTGCTGACTGCACTTGGCAGATGAAATTAACTGTAGATGAAAGGAAAAGCAATGTGATAGGGTCTAACGATCATTACTCTTCAGTAATGATCCCCCATGAAACAGGGGGGATTGTTAAGAGGAATTTGAATGTTAGAAATTACTAGAGAAGAAATAGACGGCTTCAGAAAGTATTCTGTCATTATAAAAAAATCCACAGTTCCTGCATGTGTGCTGTTGAAGGTTACGTGCAGTTCAGGTCCCCTTGTATCAAAAAGGATACAGCAGAACTAGGATAGTCAGTTCAGTCTACTGAGGAGTCCTAAACACACACCTCTGAACTACAAGAGCGTTTCAGGAAGTAACATGGTGATCGCCCAGGTCTTAATTCCCTTCCCTGAGGCATTTTAAGTTGGGATTTGGCTGTTATTGGAGGTGGGCTCCTACACAGAATTTAGGTTTACCCCAATAGATCTGTTCTTACATTAATCTGAAACTCTGCTTCGGAGCATTGGGGAAAGAGATAATGTAGAGATTTGTAACAGAAAGGCGAGGGTTGCTGTGGATGGCAGTGTGTGTGCCAGCACCAGCGGAAACAGCAGAACAAGAGTGAAGGGCATGACCTGCATTGATAATGATGGACGCTGCTCCCAGTCAGACCAGGGAGTGGGGCAAGCCCAGATGGTGGGCGCGCTGGCAAGACCATAGCACCGACGGCTCCTCAGCGGTGGGCCCTGCGCTTTACGAGAGGAGGATGGCAACAAGCCAGCATGTCACACGTGCCATTCCTTTATGGCATTAATGTGAGTGTGTAAAACCAATTTGTTAAGAGATTTGTTAGATTTTCCCCAGATCTTGCACTGAGTTTTGTTACACTACTGTTCTACAAGAGACATTGTTACTTGTTTCTACCTGGAAGTACTGCAATGAGTTGCTCAAAAATATTGTTGCTCACTAAAAGCTGAGGTGAACTTGTCAGTTCCTTTTCTAACAGTCTCAACTCATTCAGGGTGAGCTGTAGGACATTACAAACAGGTTAAGCTTGACTTGGAAGCCTACAGAGGGAGTATATCACAATATGCATTCCTGTCATTATCCCACAGTATTTGTTTCTATGTATAGCCTTGCATGGATACGTTAAGTTTCAACATAACATTTCCACTTATCTCACCAAGGGAGCAGTTAAGCCGCACTCAGGCTCTGCAAGTTCTGCAGGTAAGAAGCAGTGGCTTTTGGTTTTGTTTCAGCCAACAATAAATGCAGCATCTACTTCCATTTCCTCCACAGCTTGTGATCAGCTTCTCATGAAGAGAAGGGGACAAATCTTTTATCTTGCCTAGCAGCAGTCTACTACTAAGCAGTTTAGAAACAAAGATCTAAGAAAGCAGGAATAGTGAAACAGGAGTTATTAGGATCAGCACCATGAAAAACTATTGATCCTCCTGACACAAAACTCCTCCTTTCTCACACACCATATGACCATCCCACTTTTGGTTGTATGCAAAAGATGAACATAGGTAAGTTTTTCAATAAGCTTTACTAGCTGATATTTGCTTATAACTTTTGATGGTGTTCTGTTGAATGTGTATTTAATTTTTAAACACTTATGCCATGACTACTTTGTGCAGTCAGACTTTACAGCTAGCTTACGCATTCAGCACTGAACCAATAGGTGCACAGAGATCACCAGAGAGCACCTTGTTTCTTGAGAAATATTGACAAAGCTTTCCCTTGGCCATTCATTATGCTGTCTTCAGTCAATTCTCATTTTGAAGTTAATAGTCACTAATTGTTTTGTGACATTTTGAAAGGTGAGAAATATGTGGAAAAAACAACCCAGTACATAACGACAATCAGTGAGACAGAAGATGAGTCAGCAAGATCCTAGCAGAAGCAGCACCCCACCAAAAGATGACAGAGGGAAGACCTCCTGACATTCTACCTTCGTATGCAAGATGCAAAAAACCCCCGTTCCTCTGTAAACAAGCAAAATGACATTTTCACTCTGCCATGTCCTGACTCCTTGAGGAGAGGTAATTGGAAAATTCCGCATTTGGATTCCCATAATTTGGGAAATAGATACTCTCGAGAAAGGCACGCTGCTTAACAGGACAGGGTATCTTTGCTTTAATTCTTAATGGGCTACTGAAATCTAGCCTTTGGAGAGAAGAGGTTCCCAAATTCTGCTTACATATTTCTGATTCATTGCCACAAGCAGCCTTACAGCATGATTTTATCCAAATGTGATCTTATCAGAAAGAAAGGGATCATCAATTGTGTAGGATACTATGTACATAACACTTGTACAGGACTCTCAGTCTGGCATAATCCATGGTTTTACCAGATAACTTTGATAAGGTGGCTAATTATTGGCTGAGTAATCCCTAGTTATCCCTAAAATCAATTACCTCTCCTTCTTTATAGATTAAAACAACCCGTTGCTATTTTCTCACGATCCTGGTTGTCAGTAGCCCTGTTAGATGCTTTTTTTGTGAGCAGACTATTCTCCTTTGGCTTTTGCAAGTGTAACTCATATACAGAGCATCAGACAGTAGGAAGTTTTCTTTTAGTTTTCTTTCTCCTCCCCACATCCTCTACTCACTGAAGTTATTGACTGGCACACCAAAGTGAAACTACCTTAACTTTGTACCTTTAGCAAGTAAGTAATCTGAAAGCTATAACGTAGCATTTTCTCATACAAAAAGTGCACCCAGATGTGTTACACCCTTTATTTGTAAATCAATGAGTTAATTATTGAGCCAATAATCCCTGCTTCATAATAGTAACTGGAGGGTGCCCATAGAAACAAAAGCATAGAGCAACTTTTTACTCCTCTGAAGTACTCCCTTGATGCAATCTCTGGGGTCTTGTGTTTTGCTATTCTGTTTGTAAATCTTTCATCGATCAACAGAATTGGGATATGTAGTGCTTGTACATACATTGAAAAGGATTATCCAAATCTGACCTTCTGAAGACAAAAATAAATGTTCCTACTGACGTGTCCTAGAGAAAGATTTGTGTTAAGAAAAAAAATTTGTGTGTTTGTTTAGAACCTGGATCAGTTAACAGAGCCAGTTTGCAGAAAGGCACATTACATTGACAAAGGCAGAGGGGTGATGATCTTCAGGAAAGAAGTGGACAGAAGGACCACGAACACAGATTGTGTAGGAGGGTAGCAGGAACTTCTGAAAGTAGCTTTGTCCCTAAAGAAGACCTAAACTCTTTCCTGAGAAAAGAGGAACACTCCTTTGTTCTCACTAAATGAAAGAGAAGATTTTGAAGGAGCCCGAATTGCTATATGTAAGGAAACAGATGCCTGGGTTTACTGTTCTGAGTCAGCTAAAGGGACAATGCCCAGCACAGTATAATCTTGATGTTTTCAGGTAAAAACAATCTTTCTATCCACAGCTAGATTCTAATTATACTTCTGTTTCATTAAACAGACATCAAAGTACTGCAGCATTTCATCAAGATGCATGAACCACCTCGAGACATTGTCCATGAAGAAGTTGTTATTGTCATTGAAGAGACTGAAGTTATCAAAAAGGAAGTTACCAGAGAAAAATAACCTCACTGAAGCTGTAAGCCAAATGCAAGAATAAAGGAGTCAGTCAGCAAGCAGATATTCCCCAAGAGCCAGCATTAGAATCACCAACTATAAGGGTTGAACCAAGAGATTCATGTAATCTTCCTGAAGGTAATTGTGACTGTGTGGGTGAAAGAGAGATAATTGCCAAATACAAAATGCTCTTGAAAATGATTGCAAGACTCTGTGGTGGGGAGCAAACAAGAATAACTATTAATTATTGTGAAAGTATTTCTGCTTGGGACATCATGTTCATCTTTCGTAATTTTGGAGAGATGTGCTCTGTTAGCTAAGAGATGTACTAACTCTATCTGTGTGTTACTAGATTAAAACTACAATTTATTTGTCTGATCTTTCTAATTCAATAAATGTAAAGAGCATTTGAAACTACAGTACTACATCTATTAATATTTTTGTTCTCAGTTCTGTAAGGCCATTAAGGATTTACTAATCATAATATACAATATATCACCAACCACAATAAATGTGATCTTTGCTTCTTGTATAATATTCAGTGTAAAGTTGAAAACTGCATTACCTGAAGTTGAAGGCTGCATTACCTCAAAGCAAGGCTAGTATTGGATACCTACGGCTAAGTTCAAACGGTAGGGGCCAGCTCCTGGTTTTTGTGTGCATCCAGGTTTTGCCAGGATGAATGAGGTGATCGTCATGTGGCATGCCACAGCAGCAAGAGGGCAACTCTAGCCTCATTTTAGAAGGAGCCTACGGAGCCACACATTTATTAGTTGTGTTTGAATAATAGTCATGTTTTGGCAGAGGACAGTAGCATTCCCCTCGCAACAAAGCCATTGCCCAAATGCAAACCATTCTCCAGCACATATTGTTTTGGTACAGGAAAGTTCAGGTGGTTCTAAGGGGTACTCCTCCCACAAATTTCCCACCCCTACCCAGATTATTCGAGCCCGATTCTGAGGATGTTTGTTATGAATTTTGATTGATTTGGTGTATAGATTTCTCTGTGTATTACTCAGTTCCATATGCACTACTCCCCAGCCCCAGTTGTAAAAATTGTGCATTTGTCCATGTCCCATTTCCCACCCCCTTTACTGGCAAATCCCCTTTGTACATCCTTCACAGAAAGTTGTCCATGTATCCCTAAAAGCCCATGGGGATTTTATGTTACATGGCAAGTTGTGACAGGGGCGGTCCTTTCCAACACAAACTATTCTATGATTCTGCCATTTGTCTTCATCCTTCAAGTGTGAGTTGGTCAAATTCTTGCCACCCATATCCCTCAGCCTCTCCTACCCCTGAAAAGTTTATTTGTTCCTTTTTCTGATGTGGTGGTTCACTAGTTAAGGTAAGCGATGATCCAGTATTAATTAAAAACATAGTCCCTGTTCACATATTCACACATATTCAGCAATGTGCTCTGGATCTCTAGCTGTCTGTGGAGGGGTTGATTTTGATATTAATGCTTAACCAGCCCCCCTACAGCGGGCCTCCCTAATGAAGGGATAATTGAGTCATTGCTGCCACTTCCCTAGACTTCAGCGGTTTGGCTGAGAAAGTCAGATGCTAGAACATTTAAAGCACCTTTCACTGATGGAAAATTCTTAAATTCCCACCCGCTTTGGGCATTTCCAACCATCCTTGCTTAACTGTGGCCTGTATTTAATATCCTGAGTTTTTTCCCCATGACAGTACGTTGAAAGTGATGTAAGGAGCTCGGCTGTCTCTTCCAGCTGCTCCGACCCAGGACCTCTCCGGCCTGGTGGCTGGAGCCCAGCCTGGGGACCCGGGGCCTCTGCCCAGGCTGGGGGACATGGCAGTCGCTATCCTGTTTCCAGGTTCAACCAGTAGCGAAACTGAGCATGGATCACAGAGACACACGGACACCCCTACAGACACACAAGCACAGAGGACGCTGACACGACTGGTCACACACCCTGCCACAGGCAAGGTGCTGCCTTCAACAGTACCCGCATGCAGGACTCACGTGAAGCATATACATGGGCAGCCAAGTCCCTTCCTCCTCCGGGGCTGGCAGACGGGAGGTGCCTAGCGCAGGCACACGCGACACTCTCCAGGTTCACAACCATACGCACACTCGCACATCCTCAAGCATGGCCTCTTCACCTGCCTGCCACCCCAACCAGATCCTGGGCCCCCTTACCAGCCCACGGGTCCCTGACTCACTGGCCGGCCCAGCTTGGTGCTCGCTAGCAAAACACACGGAGCTCACATGCTTATCCCTCATGCTCCCCACATTTACGGGATACCCTGGTTGTACCAGCATGGGCCCCCCACCTAACTGATACCCCATCCCAGACCAGAGGCCTCCCCGCTTGCCAGCTGCTCCAATTTTAGGTTTGCCAATAAAGGCACATGCACATCCCACACACCCCAGGTCTGGGGAAGATACAGACACACGTGCCCAGCCGCCACCAGGCACATGGGCCATGACCCGCGGTCCCGCTTCAGCCGCTGGTGCTGAGCCCCTCACTCGCCTCACTCACACCGCTCCCCCCCTCCCCAGTAGCTAGTTTTGGGAACATACACCATTCCCACCCCAGCAGCCAGGAGTTAAAGACCCCCAGTGTTCCACCAGCCGGCACCACAGGCCGGGGCGCCCACATCCCCAGCCCGACTCCAGTAGCCAGCATCAAATTCCACTTGGACACGCACAGGTCTCATAGTCCGTGCAGCACCCACACACAGGGTAGAGTGAGATTACACAGAAAGATAGTTAATAAAAGATTTAATAAGAAGTTATAAGGTGACAGGACAGGCTGCAGTGACCAGGCACAGGGCTCAGCTGGACAAGTGTACTGACCGGCCTGGTCAGGATTTCTGTCTACAAGCTTGCTCTTTTTTTCTTCATCAACCCAATTTTGTGAAGCCTTTGGTCAGACAATTTTATTTCAAAGAATACACAGTCTCACACTCCCCATATCCTTACAGGGGACTCTTCATGGACTCTGCTAGAAGAGATCATGGAAGACACAGGCAAAACGTGCAGCAGGAACTCACCTGAATATGTGACGGTATTCAGTCAGTGGTGCTGAAGGAACCTACCGATGTAATAATGCAACGTCTCACTGAAAGCCAGGTGGGTGGCAGCATGGCAAAGATGGTGCCAACTTATAAAGCTGCTGTCATGGCTTAACCCCAGCTGGCAGCTAAGCTCACTCACTCCCCCCTGGTGGGTTGGGGGAGAGAATCAGAAGAGTAAAAATGACAAAACTTGTGGGCTGAGATAAAAACAGTTTAAAAGGTAAAGCAAAAGCCATGTGCGCAAGCGAAGCAAAACAAGGAATTCATTCACTACTTCCCATTGGCAGGCAGGTGTTCAGCCATCTCCAGGAAAGTAGGATCCCATCACGCATAACAGTTACTTGGGAAGAAAAAGGCCATCACTCTGAACATCCCCCCTTCCTCCTTCTTCCCCCAGCTTTATAAGCTGAGCATGACGTCGTATGGTCTGGAATACCCCTTGGGTCAGTTGGGGTCAGCTGTCCCGGCTGTGTCCCCTCCCAACTTCTTGTGCCCCCCAGCCCACTGGCTGGTGGGGTGGGGTGAGGAGCAGAAAAGGCCTTGGCTCTGTGTAAGCACTGCTCAGCAACAGCTAAAACATCTCTGTGTTATCAACACTGTTTTCAGCACAAATCCAAAACATAGCCCCATACCAGCTACTATGGAGAAAATTAACTCTATCCCAGCCAAAACCAGCACAGCTACTCCCAGAGAAGACATCGGGTACTACAGATAATAAGCTCAGTGTCTGCATGGACAAATTAGTAGAAAGTACCAAAAGGAGAGGCACTTTAACAGGTAGTATACATTGGGGGAAGAGCTAGCACAGTCTTTGGAAGGAGGAATTCTGCCTCAAAGTTACTGGCATTTTTGAAGGCCTCATCAGACTTGTAAACAAGGGAAATGTGATTGCTGTATTTTGCTTTTTTCAAAAAAAAGAAGGAGCTTCACTCTTAGGCAAACAAAGCTTCCATGGGTTAAGGGGGAAAGTCCTAGCATGATGAAGTGTTTAAAAGATGGAAAAACCAGAGTTTGAGTGAATGATTAATTCTGAAATTGGTGGAAAGCCATTGATGAATCCTGCAAGAATCTTCTTCCATGGTCTGTGGTGTTTAACATATTCATAAATGATCTTGACACGGAGTGAAAACTGAAACAGCAACAACAACAACAACAAAAAACCCCCTAATGAGTAGTTTTTCAGGCCTGTAAAGACAAAGGTTGGTGACAAAACACTGTAGAAGACCTTCCCAAAATTTACAGACTGCACGTGACAGACGAAATGTAATGTAGAAAAATGGAAAGGGAAAGGCTTGCTCTGTCTTACACACCATACTACACCTCAACTTTAGTTATAAGCAAGAGATGAACAAAGGTGAGTTTTTCCATAAGCTTTATGTCCTGGTTTCAGCTGGGATAGAGTTAATTGTCTTCCTAGCAGCTGGTACAGTGCTATGTTTTGAGTTCAGTATGAGAAGAATGTTGATAACACACTGATGTTTTCAGTTGTTGCTAAGTAGTGTTTAGTCTCAAGTCAAGGATTTTTCAGCTTCTCATGTCCAGCCAGCGAGAAAGCTGGAGGGGCACAAGAAGCTGGCACAGGACACAACCAGGGCAGCTGATCCAAAGTGGCCAATGGGGTATTCCATACCATGGGACATCATGCCCAGTATATAAACTGGGGGGAGTGGGGGCAGGGGGATTGCTGCTCAGGGACTAACTGGGTGTCAATCGGCGGGTGGTGAGCAATTGCACTGTGCATCATTTGTACATTCCAATCCTTTTATTATTACTGTTGTCATTTTATTAGTGTTATCATTATCATTATTAGTTTCTTCTTTTCTGTTCTATTAAACCGTTCTTATGTCAACCCACGAGTTTTGCTTCTTTTTCCCGATTTTCTCCCCCATCCCACTGGGGGGAGGGGGCAGTGAGTGAGCAGCTGGGTGGTGCTTAGCTGCTGGCTGGGGTTAAACCATGACACTTTACTACCTGGTATTTGTTTATAACCTTTGCTGACATTCTGTTGAAGATGTATGTAATTTTTAAACACTTACATCAAGACTACTTTGTGCACTTAGACTTTGTGCACTTTGTGCACTTAGATTTTATAGCTAGCTTATGCATGAACCAATAAATGCACAGGGGTCACCAAGATCTCACAGATAAAGGCCTTGTTTCTTGAGAAATATTGACAAAGCTTTCCCTTGGCCATTCACTATGCTGTCTTCAGTTGATTCTTGTTTTGAAGTTAATCGTCACTAATTGTTTTGTGACATTTTGGAAGGTGACAAATATGTGGAAAAAAACAACACAGCGCAGAACAACGATCAGTCCAATGAAAGGGTATGAGTCAGTAAGATCCTGGCAGACGGAGCCCCTCACCAGAAGACCAGAAAGGAGGATCTCCTGGGATTCTACCTCCAGATGCAGGATGCAAAAAGAAGCTGTTCTTCTGTAAACCAGCAAAGCAGTATTTTCACTCTGCCATGTCCTGACTCCTTGAGGAGAGGTAACTGGAAAATTCCCTATGTGGATTCCCATCACTTTGGAAATTAGCTTCAATTTCCAAGTACTTGGCAGATTAGTCTAAGAGGTTAAAAAAAGGGAAAATAAGAGGGGCTTCTCTACATGCCAAATGCAATGGGAGTCTGCTTGCTTTGCATGCATTGAGCAATATTGACTGCTGCAATGACTACCTGACCTCAGGCACTGCAGATTAGCAGCTCCTGGGAAAGTTTCTGTGTTCTTTTGCAGGTTTGTGCAACATACGAACTGCTTGTATTTGCTAGTGGAGATGTTACACAAGCAGAGAATGACTGTCTACCTTAAGTAGGCAATTGCTGTTTTCCTTCTACTTGTTTTTTCACAACATAGGGGTAATAAGACTACGCACCAGATCTATTAAATGGACATTTTCAACGTGGAAGGAACAGAAGGTCACTCTTTGCATAAACCTTCTCATCTTCAGCACACAGGCTCCAGAAAGCAGCAGAGATGATCACAGGCACATACTTTTGAAATCTAGGCAGCATAAATCACCCTGTATACCATCACCAGTATAAAACACTTACTGTTCAGCACTGTCATTGTCTGTTACTGTTCATCAATCATCTTTGACACTTCAATTCATCACTTTGTGTTCTTGGCCCTCTGGGAATTGTAGAGACCTGGGTTTGAGGAGTGTGCAAAGAAAGCCGAGGGAAACAGCACTGAGCGCAAGCAGGGGTAGCGTTTTTATTCGTTGGCACTCTGGCAATCCTATTGTGCTCAATAGACATGCTGAAACATGTATTTTGCAGTCCCATACAATGTTGTAACTACTGCTTTGTCTTTTCTTGGGACCAGGGTATTGAAACAGCTGGAGAACTGCTGGCTTTCGCTTATGAAAGTACCCAGAAATGATGCACCAAACGGCTGGTTCAGATAAATGTTATGAACCAAGAACTTATTAACAGTACCAGCTGGGACCTCTACCAGAGTGGATCAGGTTGGTATTTTGCTACTTCTCTTCCTACATCTTTTGTTTTTCTTGGTTGGTAGGATTATGGCACAAGAAAGAAATTAATCTCATTTCTTAACACTTTCTATTCACATCTTCCATGCTCCTTCCTCTTAATTGAAGGCTGGAATTGCAATGTGAGGATAGTAAATAGATACGTACCTAGCCCTGTGTACTGAAAACCATAAATTTCTACTCACTGATTTTTAGGTTTTTCATTGTCCCTCAGCTGGTGCTTCAAGTTGAAATGGTCTATGCAGGTCTATTGCATCAACTGCAACCATTTCAGCTTATCGGCAAGTTCTGGGCTCCGCATGTTCAGTTAGCTCGCATTGCTACATTTAGTGAGGTGCTGAGTGTAAAAGAAAGAAAACCTAACAGCTAGGGGCTCTTGGGCAGGGAGAGGAAGGGAGGGAAAAGAGAAGTTGCTCTTTCTAAGGCAGGATCTATTAACTGGGTCCCAAGTCTGGCTTCTACTCTGTAGTGACTTCAGATCCTGCCCACCCAAGGCTGTCTGTACAGGCCCAAGTAGCTCTGCTCATCATGTTCAGATGCTGGAAGGAGATGCAGAGACACAGAAAAAGCATCAGAAGAAAAAAGCCTTTGTCAGAATGTAAAACCCATGGGTATGCCAAAAGGCTGCTTATCAAAAAGCTCCTAGGCATAAATTAAAACCAAGAAAATTAAATAAAATCAATTCTGGAAAAGCATGGCCTTGTGTTTTTCCTCTTGATCCAGCCTTCTAATACAAATCTGCAAATCTTGAATGACACTCAGGTAAGTTAGAGGTAAAAAATAATTTAATATACACCCAAAGTGCATTTTTGATGTTGTGGTGGGTTGATCCTGGCTAGATGCCAGGTGCCCACCAAAGCCACCCTATCCCTCCCCCTCCTCAGCTGGACAGGGGAGAGAAAATATAAGAAAAGGCTCGTGGGCCAAGATAAGGACAGGGAAAGATCACTCAACCAATTACTGTCACGGGCAAAACAGACTCGACTTAGGGAAAATTAACTTAATTTATTGCCAATCAAACCAGAGTAGGGTAATAAGAAAAAAACCCCAAATCTTAAAACACCTTCCCCCCACCACTCCCAAATTCCCTGGGCACAGCTTCACCCCCAAATTCTCTACCTACTTCCCCCAAACGGCACAGGGGGATGGAGAATGGAGGTTACGATCAGTTCATCACATGTCTGTGCCGCTCCTTCCTCCTCAGGGGCAGGACTCCTCACACTCTTCCCTGGCTACAGCGTGGGGTCCCTCCCACAGAAGACAGTCCTCCACGAACTTCTCCAACTTGAGTCCTTCCCACAGGCTGCAGTTCTTCACAAACTGCTCCAGCATGGGTCCCTTCCACAGCGTGCAGTCCTTCAGGAGCGCACTGCTCCAGCGTGGGCTTCCCACGGGGTCACAGCCTCCTTCGGGCATCCACCTGCTCTGGCGTGGGGTCCTCCATGGGCTGCAGGTGGATATCTGCTCCACTGTGGACCTCCATGGACTGACTGCAGGGGGACAGCCTGCCTCACCATGGTCTTCACCACGGGCTGCAGGGCAATCTCTGCTCTGGTGCCTGGAGCATCTCCTCCCCCTCCTTCTTCACTGACCTGGGGGTCTGCAGGGCTGTTTCTCTTATGTGTTCTCACTCCCCTCTCTGGCTGCAGTTTCTGTGCTGCCGCAACTTTTTTCCCCTTCTGAAATCTGTTAACCCAGAGGAGGCACTACCACCGTCGCTGATGGGCTTGGCCTTGGCCAGCGGCGGGTCCCAGCTGGCATTGGCTCTGTCGGACACAGGGGAAGCTTCCAGCAGCTTCTCACAGAAGCCACCCTGTAGCCTCCCAACTACCAAAACCTTGCCACACAAACCCAATACAGATGTGCCTACAAATATATGACAAATACCTGAGAAAAATCAGTGTGTTTATTTACATGACCTACAAGTATATATCTAAAATGAGTCATTTCTTCATTTCAACCAGTATGGCTTTGTGTAACTAAGACTCCATTTCAATAATATAAAAATATATTGAATAAATCATTGAATATTTACTGGACAGCCTTTACGTATACAAAATCTGAAAGTTTTGCTTTCAGCAATTAAAGCTGTTACTTGTTATTTGCTGTATTTAATTGTCACTAAAAATGTTTTGTTTGCTTTTTTTTTTTCCTTATTTTTTTTACTGGAATGAGTATTGCTATTATTTTTCTGTGTACAATTGCCCACCAAATCATTTCGAGTGCCTTACACCTTAAGAGAGGTAAGTACATTGCTTAAGTCCATGATTTTTCCTTTCCAAGCTCTTTTATTTCTCCTATATAGATATAGAAGTGAAAATTCTCCCTAGTCATAAAGTAGTTTTAAAAAACAATGTCTGCATTATTTCTGTCATGGAAACTCCTTCCTGTTCTGCAAGGCAAATGTTCTTGGATAATACCAACTTCCTACAACTACAAAAAGGGTATTTTCCTCCTGCAGGCAGAGAAAACTACAATGTATGAATCAGGGCACACTCTACGTTCTATGCATTACTTAATATATTACATACACTCTGCGTATTTTAGCTCTTAGCTACATGTTCCATCTTTAGAACTAGAATTGCTTAACGAAAACGTCTGTTGACTGGTCACAAAGCTCTGAAGCTTAACACAAGGCCATAAATTCAGTAGCAGTGTATCCACCCACAGTCCAATGATGCAAGAATGAAACCTACCTCAATTTTGACATAGGGGATACCGAAAAGAGAGACTAATGGGTGAGCTCAGCTCCTTCAGTTGCAGGCCATCAAAGCCTGTCCCCATGGGATCCTGTGATACTCTTTCTGCTGTTGAGTCCATTTTGCAGGTCTTCCTTTTGCCCTTCGTTTTCCTAATATGATAAATTTTCAGAGAGAGACATTGCTCTCGGAGGTCCCATTCTTTCAGCTATGTCCATAAGAAGCTGTCTGGAGAGTCATTCATTCTTCCCATGTTACTGGTTGATGTTCTGGCCATGAAAAAACAGGACAGTACCATTGTTCAAATACCTATAAATAAAATTATAATGCTTTAATAACAGACCTTGCCTGAGGATCCACTCTCTTTAGGGACCTTACCATCAGAATCCTTGCCCATTTGAATTATTTTTTAGCACTTCCCACTATAATCAAAAACTAAAATAAAAATACTTAGTGTTTACTAAGGGAGGTTGTTCCATAGCGCTCTCAAAAAAATATTTTGTCTTTTTTAGATGGTAATTGGACATGTAATACTTGGAATTATTTTAGATAAAGTCTTTTAAGCATTCTTCTTTCACTGGCTTACATTCTGCTTGAGCATTTTGAGCTAACAGGTTGCCTCTTATGTCTTAGGTTCCCACCATAAAATGACTAGAATGCAATTTGGAGGAGTAACTGCATTTGCAACTATGTCACTTTTTATTTGCTCACAAGACAAAAGTTATGTACTATTAACGGATTATGTAACAACAAATAATCTAAGCTGTCACGATTTTAATGACAGCTCTATATCTGTTTTATCAAGTCACTCAATTTCTACTAGTTATGTTTGCATCGCCCAAACTAGCAATACTCACAGTAAAAAAACAGAATTGAACTATCTGTGCTGGAAACCATTAAAACTACCAGGAATGATCCCGCTCTCCCACTAAGCTCTGTCCCAGCTTCATTCTTCTGTCCACAGGTTTGCAATACTAAGGGCAAGACAAATCAAAACATGTAAGTGAAATATATTGTATTTCAAAACAGGTTTTTCTCATGAACATATTACCATTTATCCGTTCCTTTCTTAGAGTGTCTCTTGGAAACACTGACAGAGTATCAATAGGAAGGCAGCTGCATCTGGAAGTCAGTTTAAGAAGTTAACAAAAACAGAATTAGAAATCAATTAAATATGTTTCATGGAATTATTCAGTTTATTAACAGACCAGGAAAAGGAGCAAAAGCTTAAGTCAGCTGCAGTAATTTCAGGACTTACCTTTATACATGTCACTGATGATAGTTTATTACTTACCATCCCTAACAACAATTTTGGGGGGTTCAAAATGTGTTGGCCAACTGCAGCTAAAGACAGTCTCGCTGTGCTTGGTGTCCTCAGGAAACCCTGACAAGCATAACCACATTAAACACCTCCAGCATTCTGCTGATTATTGGGGCAATTGTGTACCCTTATAAATTCATATGCAAGTGGTTTACTTGATGTGCACCTATTAGATGTACTGACATGAGTTAGCCCGTACTGTACAGTACCTGTAATCGCTCTATCTGTCAGGGCTAGTATCAGTAGCTTCATATCACACTGCAGCAAACAAAATAAAAATGTTTAAATGCAGAGCTCCTTTCCTGTATTGGGGAGTCCAGCAAAAAATTTTAGAAGACAAGTTTTATGTTTAATCAGCTGACAAGTAGATAAATCAGCAAAAAAGAAATCTAGAGGAAGTGAAAGGAGAGAAAGGAGAGGAAGGCCAGGAGCGAGGTCACCTTGGGATCAATTACTGCAACACATTGAACATGAGCACACATCTCACGTGTGTAGCAACTGAAGTTACTTAAGATTTAACTCCGTGTTAGCAGTACACTGTTACAAATTTCTGAGCATTTTGAACAACTGACAGTATCCCTCAAATTTAGCACCTGCTCCTTAAGGTTGACTATTCTTCCATGTATTTGAAGAGGGCAGAACTGAGACTGCAGACAAACAAATATAGCTGGTTCCTGCTGTCACGGGTCCCAGTGTATTAAAAGTTGTCAATACCTCAGACTTTCAAAATAGATTTCATCTTAAATCAAAGCTTTTCATGAAGTAAAAACATAAGCCTAGTACAACTTTTATAGACTTTCATACAATATACTAAAATTGATTTGGGGCTTCTGGGTGCTATGGTCACATATGTCAGAAAAAAAAAAAAAGCTGAAAAGATCTGTGAATGTAAATTTAAGGCATTTAAGGCCACTTACAGCTCTCATCCTTCATAGGCAGCAGGAACCACTAACCCCAGGGAATTCAGGCCATAAAAGCATATTTCATAGTGTTTGGAGATGACTGGCTTGTAAAAAGCTTAGTGCAGAAAACTTTAACATTTGTATTTTAGTACGTGGTGTTTTTCCCATTCTGCTATTTAAATATTTTCATTGGTATACTGTGACTGTCAATATATAAAATTAGTCTTTATTTCCCTTAGCAAATGTTGGTTTTTTTTCATTTGAATTACTTGAGGATTTTTTTTCTTACCATCACTAATTGCAAAGACTGAAAAAACAATTTAAAATCAATTTTAAGACACCAAACTAACACACACACACCAATAGTAACAATGTGAAACTCAAATCATACATCAGCGTTGGTTTGCTCAGGAAATAAAGATACATTTCTGCCATAAAGATGCCAGGATGGCAAAGCCAAACAACATTAATTTTTAAATCTGCATCCAGCTTTCCAAGAAATTTATCCCCTTATATAAGCAAAGTTTAGCAGGAAGCTACAGACATAGGCCCACATTTTAGATTCAGCTGAACAAAATTCCCTTAAAAGGTGACTGTTAAATAGAGTACTGCCTTGCGGAGGATAGGTTTTCGTCTGAAGAAGAGAAATCTAAGTAGGTCACTCCTCTCCAGTGTAACAGAAAACTGTTAACTGCGACCAAGTTTAGCGTTTATTTGAAGCTAGTCTTAAATTATTTAAGAAGTAAACAAAACCTGCAGTCACAGTTAACTAAATTAAGCAAGTATATAAAGTGCTGGATGATTAAGAGTATGTCTTTTAACTCCTTCTCTGGAAAATAAGTTAGAAAATAAGAACACTAAAGGCAACTTTCAGAAGTCAATTATTTGCTCACTAAAGTTGAAGATGACATGAAACTTGTGGTTTTGTCCCAAAATGAGCAATAATGTCTGAAGAACAGAGCACAGAAATGACGCATCAAATGGAAAGAAAACTTCCACTTTAAAGATCTGATATAATTTAAAATAAATAAATACCATAATCCATAAAGTAAAATGAAAATTTTATAATTTTTTAAAACTTCTTGTATGGGGTTCACAGACCTGAGAATACACCCAAAATAACTTGTCCAAAGTATTCCTTTAAAAAATTATAAATTATTGGTAACAGTTTCTTTAATGGAGATTGCAGGAGTAGGTCCCACATGAGTCCATATATAGCCCTTCTCTGGTCTTGTAGGAACAGTAGGGAAGGGAGATGATCGAGATTTGAAATATTCTGAAGGTGCATGACAAACAAATTCTAAATATTCCATTTTTCTTGGGAGATCTTCTTCTGGTCCTAGGGGAAAAAAAAAAAATCTTCAAAGACGAAATTTAAAGGCATAAAATTGGAGTATGCAGGACTTAAAAATATGCAACAACAGCCAACATCCCTTGGAGAATGTTCCTTTTCAATCAGTGACTTTCCTGCCAAAGTAGCCTCAAATACGAGGCAAGATACCTCTACCTTTATTTTTCCTGAGCTGATCTTTTTCTTTTTTTTTCCCCCTCATTTGAAGCATTCAGTTATTTGATTGAAGTACTTTTGTTAATATATTTTAAATAGATACTATTTGTGGCCTGCCTGTGAAGAGGATTTTTCTGAATTATTAATAATTTTATCATCAGTAGCAGAACACTCTCTATGCTAGTGCTTGCACGCTATGTATTTTAAGTACCCAAGATGAAGATCAGCTAATTCAGGTCATCTTAAAAGAAACAGCTTGGACTGGTGTATCAGGTTTATAGTGTAGTAACTTCAATTCTATCTATGGAGTAATAATTTGATCTTTAAAGTTGCAAGACTGTAATTGTGCCCGTGAGCGCAAATACTCAGATAATCACACTCACTGCAGTAGCGCTAATCATGTTATATACAGAAGATAAATAAATGATCTTGACAAGCTAAAAGGTTAATTAAAAAAATACAACTCTGCATTAGTCTAGGCACATATAAGTAGTTGTATAAAATAAAGACTTAGAGATTACCTATGATATAAGATGCTGGGTCAAAACAATCTTTGGGGCTGGCTTGCGTAGGAATGAGCCAGGTTAGCGCAGCACTCTTTTCACAGTATTGGTCCTGAATAAACCCACGGATCTGAGCGTAGTATGTTTTTCCATCCTGCTCATCAACCACTGAAACAACATCTCCAATTTGATAGTATACACCCTAGAAGAAGAAGAAATGATAATTAAATCAAACAATCTGATTTTAGAAGCTTTACTCTGTGATTCTGATTCATATCTTAAGTATCAGTACCTTAAATTATCTCAAATTACCCCCGTCTTGAAAGACAGCCTTAATTCAGCCACATGCAAAAGAACGGTGGCGTAAGATAGAGCGCTGTCTCACCCTAAGCAGTCATCAGCACCGCTTGTGCACAATCACCCAATGTCTAGGAGTCTGAGGCTATGCCTCCTGTCTGCAGAGTGGAGATGGTCTCATTCCGTCAGAAGCAGGAGAGTGCAACACCACCTTCTAGAAAAAGTAACTGTAGTAATTTCCCTGTGTGTGCAGGGAAAGCAGCTTTCTGTGTATGAAGAAGTTCACTCATCTGAATGCAAAGGAGTCCCAAAACACAGATCCACCTCCTGCCACCTTCCATTGTGCTCTGCAACGTGTGAGGCTGCGCACCAAAGGCAACTCACTTCATGTCGTAACAGCGTCGCACAGCACAATGCAGTGCCTGCACTACCTATCAAGACCAGAGTTTGCCAAGAATCATCCAGGAAGGTTTTGTTTTTAAAAAAGATAAAAAGAACACAAAAACCCCAAACAGCCCCCTTCTCAACAGCACAGCAAAGTATCAGAATAGAAACATTTTGCATAAAGAGATCACATTAAATAAAACTTCTTAGGAATAAAGAATTTCTTAGGAATTCCTGATAAAAACACTCAAGACAAGACATTAATTCTTTTCTGAACTAGTCAACAGCAGAGATTCATTTGGGATGCCAGACACGAAGCATCAGGTCTCTAGAGAGTATACAGAAGCTCCTCTGGCTGTGCAGTCTCCCACTGGCTATCCTGACCTTTTCTTTGGGGGAAAAGACATTTCAAATGTTTTGGTTGTACTACCGGGAAACAAAAGCAAATTTCAGAACTTCAAAACACTAACACCTTGGCATGCTGTTAAAAACTCTCTCAAGCATGAATGCGAGGAAGGCTAGCTTCTGCTTTCATTGCAATAGTCAACAGATCCTGTTCCCAGGGTGTTTGAGACTGCTTGCACTCAGCTCTGAAATGGGAGCCAGTTTAGACGTTAGGGCAGTGCAACCCACCCCCTCTACAGGCAACATTCTCTGTGCCTAAGGTAGGAAACATCACACAAATTTAAGTAATCAGCTATAGTCACTTTTGCTTGACCTCTGCACGGTGAAAGTTAAAAGTTTCAAAACCTTGACTGCAATAATTACTAAGGAAACCAGATGCATCTTTTTCTTGGAAGAAAAAAATGGGACAATGATAAATACGTAAACTACTGTGGTAAACTACATTGCAAGACTTAATGGCAAGAACATAAGGCAGAGCAAAATCCTACACAACTGCTAGGCAAGGAAAAACAGTTTCTGGGAATACGCCCCTAGTGCTTTCACTATCTGTGATAATTTTTGACACTGGAAACAGAAACAGCGAGCTCTTTTTTTTCAAACAGATTTGCACAAACCGTACCTTATAGAAGATTGATTCTGCTGTAATTATAGTGGATACAGACTCAGGAGCCTTGATGGGCTAAGAAAAGAACACAGAAATGGAAAATCAAGAGGGTTAAAACAAACCAACCATGTAATATAATTCCAGGTTGGTTTTTTTCCTTTTAGACAACATACTGATACGTTATCCTCTTAGAAAATTAGCGAACACAGGAAATGGGGCGCAAACATTTCAAACATCTGTACGTTAAAATTGGAAACAATAAGGTTAACATTTTCGCCCTCAGGATTTTAAGCGGAGAAGCGAGTACTAAATTCACACGGCTGGTTTCTATTTACACAAACCCCCTTCCCTCGAGAAGCGAGCCCGAAGGACTGGATGCCGTGCGGACGGACCGGTGGATCACGCCGGGGGCCGCGCCCGCGCTACGGAGGAAGAAACCGGCTCCGGCTCTGGCAGCTACTACGGCCACCTCCCGGCCGGGCTTCAGGCCGGTTTTGCGGCAGGAGCTGCACAGCTCCGCGCTGGGGTCCAGCGCGCCGGCAAGGTGAGCCCGGCGGGGGCCGGGCCCTGCGGGCCCGCCGCGGGGAGCCGCTTCTTCGGGGGACGAGACGGGGCTCCAGCTCCGCCCCGGCCCGCGGGGGCCCCGCGGCGGCCCCGCCGCTTCCCATCCCAGCCGCCAAGAGCCGCACGCCACCTTACGTTTTTTAACTTAAAGATGTGCCTCCTCCCCTTGCCCTTCGTGGAGACCTTCTTCTCGGCGGCGGGCGCCGACTTGTACTTGGTGTTCCTCAGCCGCGCAGAGCGCCGGTGGATCTCCTGCTTGCTCTAGGGGGGAAATGGTCGAGTAAATACACGGAAGGGCGCTGCCCCGGGCGCGGGGCTGCGGCCGGCCGGGTCCGGCCGGTCCCTGCGGGCTCACCTGCTTCCCGCCGCCGCCGCCTCCGCCGTTGCTGTGCTGGGCGGCGGCCGAGGTGGTGGCGAAGGCGGCGGGCCCGGGCGGCGCGGAGCGGGCCGTGCAGTTGTTACACAGGATCTCGCCCTGGCCGCCCTTCTTCCACATGGAGGAGGACGTGCTGCGGCACACGCTGCAGGTGGGCTTCAGCCCCAGCGGCATCCTGCGGCCGGCGGCGGGGCCCGCGGCCCCGGGCAGCGAGACCGGCGGGGAGCGCGACGCCGACACCGGCCGCGGCGCCGGCCCCTTCCCGCCGGCGGCGGATGTCGCTGCGGCGAGCCGAGGCGCGCCGGGAGGAGCGGGGCGGCCGGCCCTGCCCTCTGCTGGCTGCGGGGCCGCCCGCCGCCGAGGGGTGGCCGCGGCCCGGCCCGGCCCGGCCCGGCCTCAGCGCCCGCCGTGCCGAGCCCCGCGGGGCACCGCCTCCCGCCGCGCTTGGGCCCCGGCAGGGGCGGGCGGCTGCGGCCCGGCCCGGCCCTGCCCTTCCCTGCCGGCGGGGTCGGGGCCTCGGTGGCCGGGGAGGCTTTCGGGGCAGAGCGGAGCTCCGTGGGCCCGTGTCCCGCCGGCGTAAAGGCTGTTTCCCTCGGAAGTGGCAGTCAGCCAGCGTTGGCTCTCGGTCCCCGAGGAGAAAGGGTTCGTGTCCCAAGCAGGGCGCGTCTCTTGCCTCAGCAAAAACCGTGACAGAGAGGCAGAGCAGTGTCCCTGCAATCCGGCGAGAGCCGCAGGCGGTCCAGGGCGAGACCCGACGGGCGCAGCAAAGCACGGAAGCCGCCCGTGGTACCTGCGCCGTTCCCGCTTGCCGGCGGACGCCCTCGTCCCAAGATGTACAGCTGTCATCCCTCCTACTCACCGGAGAATCAGAGGGCAAGAGGCGGACTCAGGTAGTCGTCCTGATTCAGGAGAACAGTGACTGTGGATCTTACCTCGACACGCGCCAGCTTCGGTCTTCATTAAGCCAACTGCCCCTCAGTCACGTATCAAATAGTTTAAAGGGCTGGGGAATGGACGCGTGTCTTTGTGAAGCTTTGCCAGCTAAATGTGGGAACCACGGATCTAACTGTGGTTCCTCACCCTGACGCCACTTTCATGGCCCCAAGCCATCCTGTGTAGAAGTTTCTCTAGTCTGATGTTAAGAAAGAAATGCCCACTCACCCACGAGGATTTGCAGCCTCTTAGTTTCCCTACTCAGCCTTCATCCTTGATCCTCAGGTTTCATTTAAACCTTCTTTGGTGCAAATTAAGTTGACTGCTTTTTGTCTTGTTCTCAGTGGACGCAAAGAACAAATAATCTTTTTTAATAACATTTTTTTACATAGAGGAAAATGATCCTGCTAAAATAAATTTTTAAAAAATGTAAAATAGAGGCTGTTTCTTTCAACGGTATCATGGTAACAGTTGCATAATTAATAGACATAATTTGCAGGGATCTGCTTACAGATGCTCCCCTCATGCAGTGTGCAGTGGCTGGAGGGCTTGCTTGCATTGGTGCTGACTCATGGGCAGCTACACTTAATCTCTTGCACGCCTCTCTTTCACGCCAGCTTCGACTTTCTTGTCTCAGGTGCCAAATGTATTTTGTTTGGATTCAAATCCTATTTTACCTTCATCTCCTTTCAAGCTGTTCATAGTTCTTGGGCTGTTATTTTTTTTTTTCTCTGCTTCTTTAATCTATCCCTCTGTAGTTTTATGATTACCTTGCAGGTCAGTGATCTCACAGAGATCTTTACATTCTTTCCACCACTTTTTTTGCAGCTTCTGCCTGCCTGCCTTCCCAACCACCCATCCCAGAAGTCCTCCACTGCCGGGGCCCTCTCAGTGCCATCATGTTGGCATAGCATCACTAGTCTGTGTAGAAACGGGGTAGAAATAAGCAATGGTGTCCATTTCTGCCCAGATAAGTATCTAATACTTAGTGAAGGCTTTTGTTCTGTGAATTTTATAAGATACAGTGTTAATGGATTACTAGTACATTTGGAAGTAGTTGTTTTTTTTCAACTCCAGTTTTGCTGTAACCTTTCTATCATCTTCCCCACTCCCAGCTTCTTCCCCTTTGGTCTTTCCAAAACAATGCTGCAGAGTCTTTTCCTCTTCTGTCACAAATGTAGAATGTATGTGTATTACAGTGCACTTAGTATGATTATTCTGTTGGCCTTGTGAAAGGCCATTAGAGCTACCATGAGGGAGAGACAGGGATTGCTGTCTGTGGCGTTTGATCACTCCTCACCTAGCCTGAAAGGTAATGCAAAGAGCATTGGTTAGGATATTTTGTCAAAAATTGAAAACAGCATGTCTTTTGTTTTAGTTATGCCCAATAAAATTAGCATGGATTATCTTTGTTATGTAGGCAATAGCTGAAATGTTCTGATCTGAGAGCTGCTGAATACCCAGTAGTTATGGGTAGCAGGGGACGGGGGCTCAGGACTTCTTAAAAGTACCCCCCTCTAAGTTCCTCTCTAGAGGATTCCAAGTTTTACAATGTTGATCCTAAATTTTGAGCATCCTCTTCAGTTTCCTGATTCTCCTTAATAGGACTAGCCTCTCTTTGAAGCTGAAGTGGGTTGAAAGGCAACTGTTAAGTCTGTGGCCTGATTGGAATTGGAAATGCCTGATTTACCTGAGGGATTTTGCACAGTGTAAGCTTAGCTAAAGCTGGGGAGTAGATCTATTTTCTTCTAATTAATGCATATTTCCACTTTATTTTATTTTTGCCCCAATAAGAGAAAGGGGTGCTCTTGGCTGAGCTCTTTGGAGTCATCAGAACCCATCCCTGCTCTGAGACTTCAAATGTAAATAGACAGGACAGAGAAGTGGAGAAGACAAAATGTTGGCTCCGCCCGGGGAGCCCACTGGCTGTCATTGCAGAATCATTTCTTCTTGGGAGCTTTCGGGAAGGATGTCATTTATTGGAAGTGATGCACGTCCACGGACTCTCTGCATCTCCTGCTTAAGTAGTTGAATTGTTCTGCAGTGGATTTAACTGCATTGCTTCCTCTTAGCTTCCTACTGCTATCCTATAGTCTGCTGGCTCACATCTGAAGAATCCTGTATTCTGATTTTCTGTGTGTCACTGTTCCACAGTCAGCTGCAGAGGATGCACCTGGAGTGCCTCTCCAGAAATTTTTGCGCTGTAAATGCATGTAATTTGGTATGAATCTGACTGATTGGTGCACTTTGCATTTCCACATGGTCCTGTACTAAGGTTCTGTACTTAGTAGGTCCCTTGTGAGAAAAGCAGGGTTTATTCTCTTAATTCCCATAGCTAAAAATGATGCCATTCTTGAAACATATTACACAATTACTACTTGCATAAGTAGCATGCATCTATCTTTGCAACTTCTGGGTCTTAATTACTCATTTAAGTGTGTGGTAGAGCCAAGAACCCCAGATTTTGTGAGGTCTTTGTTTTTTGGCCCCGTGGGATGTGGCTAGGTAAAGCAATGGCAGTGATAACATATCATGACCACAAGTACTCTGTTCTCTTAAAGCATGTTAAAGCTGTCTCTCAAAGCACTTTATTTGTGTTCTAAAATGCTTCTGTGATACAAGAACAGCAAGAATACACCTTTTAACAAAAGTTAGTATTTCTGCACTTGTCATGTTTTGCCAGTTCAGGCTCTCGGGACTTATTTTTGTAACAGCTGAGAGTTTTTCACTATTGTATCTACTTGCAAATGGGGGTCCTGTAGTACAGGCTTTCCGCTTAAAAGGTTATCTTTACAGGTTACTGTTTCTGTGTCGTTTGAGACAGCTCTTGAGGAGCTTGGAGCAGTTTTGATGTTAGTCTTTGAACAGGATTTGAATTAGTGGTTCCAGCTAAACTGCATGCCACTAAAAATACTTTAGGCTTGGTTTTTAGCCTTTACAATACTGATGCAATCAATGATGTGGTCCTTGGGTACAACCTCACTGGTGACTCTCTTTTTGCACCTGTGACAAAAGTGGGTACTGCTGTTAACTGTGACTATGGAAGGTCATTTTCTTTATGTATGTTTTTGTTACAGAATGTTTTAATGTCTCCTTTATAAGCCAGTATGACAACTGCAAGTCAACACTGATTCCTGAAGGCACAACATGCACATTCCCACTGTGCATGTAAATTAACTTGTTAATCACATAGACTTTATTTAATTAGTAAAAATATGTAAAGGAAATCTGCCACTTGGGTAAGATTTCATATTAAGTGCAAACCAACCTCAGTTATTTACTATTGACAGTTTATTACAGCTTTACACTTAGATTTCAAAAACATGGCAGACGTTTGTCCTTTTCAGTCAGCTGCACTTAACAGGTTACTTGGGATTGTCATTTTATGTTTTTATTTCAGTGAACATTTCCTCTGGGGTAGACACCTCCCCCCTGCCCCTTCTGATGCAGCCTCAGTGGCATTTTTTAAAGCAGTGCTCAAGTCCTTCCATGGCTGTAGTTCTATACATTGCATGGGGAGTCCCCGCTTTTGAGGAACTGTGTAGTTAGAGCCTTTCCAGACTCCTGAAAGGTGGCAGGCTCACAGTATAATTTTGTGACTTTTTGTTTATTCTTACACTAGTCAAAGGACCTGCCATAGTAGGCAATAAACTGAACCAGAGTTTCATTCATCACCTCCAGTGGGACTTCACTGTAGTACCTGAAATGTTCCTGGTTTTGATCTTAGCACCTGTGTCCTTAGCAATCTTTGAGCCATCCTCCAATGGCAAGTGTAATTTTGAGTACGTGAGACAATTGTGAGTATATCTCATTTTCCATGACGCTTTGCAGCACATTGCTCTATTTGTTGGATTCTGCAACGAGTTCAAACTTGCCTAGGATATTTTTCCACGGTTTAGTCTGGGAGTTTTTCCTACAGTCCCTGTTTTATTCCTTGCCTGGCTCTGTTAGTGAACTTGAACCTTCCTCTACATTGTTATTACAATGGAATGTAGAACTACACTCATTCTTATCTGAGTTTATTGAAGTTTCTTCAAAGATGAAACTGGACTGCTGTGCTGTGTTGATATAGCAGAAGCCCTGTACTCAAGCAAAACTTGAAGGGCTGACAAGCATGACAACAGCAGTGTAATAGGAAATTGTAAGAGGACATTATTTTCTTTATGTAACAAATTGCTATTATGTTTCAGTATAAAGATTTCCAATGTGAGTCTATAGAGCAGAGTAAGATCATTTATGAAGAATATTTTGTCCTTTTTTTTTTTAACAGTAGCTACAAATAGGTTATGCCCTATTGAACAGTAGTCTTCAGTATTTTGATAATCTATTCAAAGTGCATCTCTGGTGTTACCTCACCCACTTATCTAATTTAAATCTCTAACACTATTTGGGAGAAGAGCTATATGGTAGCAGAAAGTGCAAAAATCCATCAAGACTGGCTGTGTATCAAGGGGAAGTTACTTGATCTAAATACCTTGCATATCTCCTTGTATAATGAATAGACATTATATACACCATAAAGGTCTACATCCTAATGTTTCTTTCAGTGCCACGTATATTGTGCTCACTTTGTACAAATCAAATAAATGTGGTTTTTACTTAGACCATCAAAGAGTCTATCAATTTCTTCTGCCTTCCAGGACAGAATTAATCTCAAATCATGGAGAATGGCTAAATTATAGCCAAGCAGAATTTGGACTGCTGTGCTCAATAACACTGTCTGTATATGCTCCAAAGAAACAGAACTGGAATTTTAAGTGTTGCCTGCTGCTGAATTACATGTAAAGACATCATGGTCAGAAGGAGGGCCTCGAACTCCAGATGCCTGAACAGAAAATAAAGACCACTAATTTCAAAATAAGTTGGTTTTGTTTTGTTTTAAATTGCAGAATGTGAAGTTTTCCACTATAACAAGTATAAATTCTAGTATTCTTTGCAATCACAGTAGTGAATCTTGGCTGGCTAATTAATATGACATTGCTGGTTTTTTGCATCCCTAAAGGTGATGAAGTTGGCCACATGGACTGCCATGCTAAAAAATGTAAACAGCAAGGCTGACTGTGCCATTTGCAGAGTAAAAATGTTAGAGCCCGAGTAAGACCTTTTTTCCAAATAGATTATTATAAATAAAATTGATTTGATAACTAAAGCAGAAGGTGCAGTGGCCAAAATATAGCTGATGAATAATTTGCACAGTTATGTTCACCGTTGCTCATAGAAAAACACCTGGGTTTATAAACTGATAAATACTCCTTAAAACTCTTTATGTAAAGGTAAATCATTCTTATGTGGTGAACAATTTCTGTGTAAAAACCCCCAAGATAAAATCCCCCATCTTTCTTCCAGTATTGTGTGGTGGATAAGACACTTATGCTTGGATGAAAATATCACTATAATCTGAATCCTGAAGATTATCTATTTGCAGTACTGAACATCTATCTGGATATATTAAATATTTTCTTGCTTATAGTCCATTTATCTGGATATTCATGCAAATGACCTAAAAGAAAAAATATATGCAAAACACCTTCTCAAGTTTGTATTTCACTGCAGAAAGGATTTCTGTAAAGATCAAGACCTGCATAATTTTAAAATAACACCATCCTGTTAACAATTAGCTTTAACATTTCGTTGGTGAGATGTAACCTTAAGTATCTATGAAGAGTTGAGGAAAAAAGGGCTTTGCAGTTAAGTTAGGAAACATTTTTTCTTTACTCCAGTATTGCATTTTTAGTAATTTTTTATGAACTACTTGGATTGTTTTATGGTGTTACATATTTGGAAAATTGTACAAATTCTATACTTGCCTATTTTTGAAGTGGAATGAAAGTGTATCATTGCAGAAAGTCAAGCCTTCATTCACTTCTTTGCCCTCATACAAAGACTGACAGCAAACACAGCTTTATGCTGTATTTACAGGGGATCCATCTCCTCCTTTTCATGCACATCTTGTGCTTTACTCTTCAGTTAAAAGGACGAGATGGTAAAAATGACACTCGGTTTTACATCGTCACTGGCTTCTCTACATCTCTCAGCTTTCTATATCTGGCTGATCTATAGAAGAGTAAAAAGGACAATAATCAGTATATTGTCTAATTCTTGAGTAGATTGTCTAGACAATTTTTAGTAAAGAAACTAGCTATCATTACACCCATGTTTGGCTTCCATTCTTACCAGCCTCCGTGAGTATTGCAGTGGGATGCCCTGTGTATGCTGGGAGAGGGGAAGAGAAGGAGGAGAAGGTAATAGTGAAATTGGCCTTGATAAACAGATCTCTAAAACTGGGCTGTGGGGGTGTCTGATATTGAAGCATGTTGTGATTTTAAACACCTCAGAAAGTATGTTTTAAATTTGTCTATCTATTAGTATGTTCTAGCTGCCATAAACCCCCAAATCTCTCTTGTGATACTCACAATCTTAGTAAAACTCAGTACTTGCTAACTGCAGCATATGCAGTGACACCACAGCAGCAGGTGATGGAAAGTGCCTTGCAGTGACTAATCCAACTTTGTACATTAGATTTTAGAAGCTCTCCAGCATCTTGTCATGCTTCTTGGAGGAAGCTAATTAAATTACTGTAACAATGAACAGAATAGTTTAGTGCCTGTTAACATAACAGAGGTGGTCTGGAATTTCCTGGTAACAACGGAGACTGGATATTAAGTGGAAATTAAGTAACACTAACAGGATCTTTCTCAAAAATTAGTCCCCCCACTCTCTTTAGCACCACTATTTGTAATGACAAGGCATTACTCTACAACAAACAAGTGCACAATACAGCTATAGCAATTAAGACAAAATTGTCTATTTTAAATTTTGTTTTCAAAGCTTAGTGAACATACGTACCTTATATTTACAAATAAAAACATTCAACTTACTATATGGTCCCCAGCTAATCTGGCACAGGACTGAACATATTCTAAAAATGTCCATCATCAGTCTTAAGAATCTGCTACAGTAAGTCTAAGATGTAATGAGACAGATGGAATTAGTTTAAGTAATAAATGTTTAATCAAAGAATTTTACATATTATTAACAGCATTCATTTGGCCAAACATCTACATGGTTGTAGTATCCTACTTGTATATAAAGTGGGAATGTATCAAGTATAGACTATGAAAGTGCAAATAACAATTCAAGGTTAGAGTAATTTTTTTACATTATAAAATTAACAGGTTTACAAAATAGTCTTGCCAAACTTTATTTTTGAATTGTAAAGTCAATGACTATGGTGTTAAAATAAGTACCAAGAAAATACAAATTTAATAGGCTAATTTCATGCTTCTAAGAGTAACACGGAAACAATGTACTGCACAACCTAACCAAATTACAAAAAACCAGAACCCACAAACTTCACTATCTTCACAGAGAGCACTCTAACATATCTTACTGTAACTTTGCAAGACATCTCAATGCAATACACAATCTTTTTGTGAGAATCTTTCTATTCAGAAATTACAGTTCAAGGAAGCTATGTGAGTTGAACAACTTTCAGACCAATTCATGATGGTAGTTCATGAAGAACTGTTTTAGTTGAAGGATTTTATACCATAGAACAATTTAAAATAGGTATTCTTCAAAGATGTCCAAAGGTTCATGATTATGGCAGGAGTAGGGCAGTTAGAGGACAAGTTGGAAAATGATTGGAGACTATTCTATTCCATTCTCTCTAAAGATGCCTGCAAAATGAACCAGGGTTTTATGGGGTAAGGGTTAAATATTCTTATTTCATTTTTTACTAATATGAACCTTGTGACTGCAAGGTTCAAAAGCTGCATTTGCATGAATTAGTTACCGAAACACTCACTTGAACTCACAGTAATCAATACATAAACTTTGCTATCATGACACTTGCCTATACACACTCAGTAGTAATAAACTTTTATATCATATCAACAAATCTCTGGTAACAATTAAGCAAAACTTAAAATGGAGTGTATGTAATTTGCTCGTGTTATGAGAAGTTTTGATTATATGTAATTAAAACAGCCATTTCAACAACTTACTCTAGTTGTAATTACATACTGTACCATTGTATCTCACTAACTGTAGATTGATGCTTTTAAGCAAATCTAAAACCAGTATATTTTTTTCACGGTACAACAACTAGGAAAAGGGGTTTTTGTGTTGTTTTTTTTTTTAATATTTTTTTTTTTTACACTAAACAGTAATCACACAGCAAATGAATATTGTGCAATTGAACAAATACCTAGCAGTGTTTTGTTTATGCAAAAACACTGACTGAACATTTATTTATTTACTGTAAAGGCAAGGCCATGGGTGGTTTTATGGAGGTCTTTGCAATTAATAGCATAGTTACTCCAGAACAGACACTGAATTTGAATTACTTGTTTAACTGTGGCAACTATTGAGTTGGGTTAGGCAAAGGCACCGTAACATGTTGAGCAGAATGTGTTATCCGAACTTCAATTGTGGGACTGGCTAACATATGAAAATTCTGTATTCCTATATTTTTATAAAATGTTATCATTAAAAGTAATTGCACTACTAGTGCATAGAATGCTTTGTAGAATTATGAAAACAAAGAACTATGATTGCACTTCCATTAAAGTGTCTCTTAAAATACAGCATAGCTGTTGCTAACTCACTGTATTTTAATATTTAAAATAACTGTTTAACAGCAGCATTAGGTTTTATTAACTTAAGATACAGGCTACATTTAATTAAATGCAGTCACCATGGCAACACATGCCAGTTAAATTTAGAGAAGCAATGCTACCCAGTGGTTTCTTTCACTGCTAAGAATTGTGGGGTTAGTCTGATAGAGTAACACTGCACTGTTTCGTTAGGCTACCGCCAGCTAACTATTCACAGTTTGGCACATTTGGACTGTAAATAGACATGAAAAAATCTTTGATTTTAATGGGAAAGAATATCCCCTAAAACTTGTTCCTGGAGCAGTACTAAAGAGAAGCATTAAATACCTCCGTTCACACTGCTAACGAAAAATGAGTAAGAAAAAGTTATGGAAAACTAAAACAAAATGCAAATGAATTGCTAAATGTTATTTTGGTGAAAGAATGAGTTCTAAAAAATGGAATAAACTATTTTTTAGGAAAACCAACCAAAATAATCAGTGTAAGCCTTTAATCCGTACTTTCAAGTTAAGGATCGTCAACCTAAGGCTAAACAGATGCTGCATTGTATTAGGAATGTGGAATACAACCTACTTATTCCTTTTTCTTGAGAGCAAAAAGGCAAGTACTACCTAATTAAATGCAAAGGATATTCCTTGAAAGGTTCACATTATTATAAAGAACTACAATTCAAGAGAACTCCTAAATATCCGTTGTTACGTCAGTGGTTACAACTGAGCTGTAATTATGTGGATCAAAGCCTCCATAATGCTGACTCCACATAATGTACCATCTGTCACTGCCATTCATTTACTCCAGATTTAGTTTTTATTCATACCAGATGCACATGTTCAATCCATTCACTTGAGGTTTGAGGAGTCTGACTTGAAGTATCTCCTGACGCATCCAGGGTGCTTGTTACCTCCCTGCTATGATCACCACTTTGTGATACTGTTTCACCTGGAAGAACGTTTTCTTCAGAAGTGCTTTCCTCTGTTTGGGTTCCTCTGCCTTCGTTTTTGAGTGCATCCTCAAATAGTGCATGCTCCTCCTGAGGTGCCAGCCCTGTGTCTGTAAGATTTGGTTGCCCTGCTGACCCATCTTCAGTACTGGGTTGCTGTGAATCCTCATCTGTTTCTGTACTTGTTGAGGGGATCAGAGCAATACTCTGTGGGTTCATGTCATGAAACCAGGCCATAATATTTCCAAGTAGATTTTCATTGGTATTGGGATCTTGACTGCTGGAATCAGCGTCACTAGATGTTGAGTATAATCCGCTTCTTGTATCGCTGCAGGGGTGTGAATGGAGACGATCAGCTGAAAAGGGATCATTGCCTGCACCTAGTCTCATCAGACTGTCACCAAGTTCTAACAGCTCAGAGCTGCTCAAAGCGCCTCTTGGATTATCTATACTTATGGGAGCAGAGTCCAATCTTGTAGGCAAAGAGGTACCTATTGCTCCTAAAGATGCCTCATTATTTAGAAAGTCTCTAGTTTCTTCATCTATGGCCAAGCCTGATTCTTGTAATGATAACTGAATAGCTAGCAGGATGTTTGGGTCATCTTCGTCCAAAGAACTCAGAGCCTGTGGAAATACATAAGGTTGCTTTCAGAATAAAACTTTCATCTTGTTACATATTTTGGATTAAAAGTAATTTGGTCTCAAATCTGAAATTAATTCATTATTTCTACATGTCATTTATCAGAATCAATTTTTACTGACAGAGTTGACAACAGAATTTAAAAGGTGACTATTGTTACATTAGTGATTGTATAGCAGTTCTTACCAGTGTGAACGTATAATTTGTTGTCCTAGATTTTCCCTTTCTCATTGAAGAATTAAGAAAATTTGCAGAGACAATGACACAGAAAAGCAGAGCAGAGAAAGGCAAGCAAAGCAAAGAGAATGGAAAAGAGATTAGGGGAGGTACCTGAAGAGAATCCTGGTTTTCAGAGCGACTGACAGGGGTATAGTCATGAAGCGAAGAGCTGTGCAGAATACCCATAGAAGCTGAACTCACCATGGAGGTGCCGTGTCTTCTACTACTGCCACCTTCCTGAGTGTCTGTTGGGCAATTGAAACAAAAACGATTGATCAACCAGTGAGGAAGCCTTCTCCACTGTTATTTACTGACAGAATCTCTTCCTTCCTTCTGGATTCCAGCTGTGTAATTTTACTCCTTTATTCACTCTGAACTAAATAATCCAAAACACTCCTTCCACACCAACTCTTACACAGTGACAAAACACTAGTCCCACTGTTTTAGGAGTGACTGCCTGGCTCATTTGTGCCTTTCTGCTCTCAATACCCTTCTCTTTGAAAGGATGGGGTATGTCATCACGAGCATGAGCACGCTGGCAGGAGGGGCAAAGTGCTTCTAAGGCATATACATGATTTATGGAAAGTCCTGAAAAATACTGCACATGGACACAATATAGGATGCTTTACAGGTGGATTACAACCAAAGTTTACCCATTTCTCTGTTCTTTCAAAGACAACAACTCAGCTGTAATGTTAACGTTACATTAATTTTTACCATAACATTGCAGCACAATTAAGAGTAGAGTCATTAATGTATACCTCAGCAATCACTGACATTGCTGTTTCCTTAAAACAACCAACAAAAAAATAGAAGGAAAACGCCGTTTCCAGAAAAACCGCTCTTTAATAAAAATAAATGTAACTCTTTTGACTTTGGAAAATGGAATTTTCCACTTCCAAAATTGAAATGAAATAAGGTGAGACAAACCAATTCTCTCTTGCGTGCTTTAACAGTATGCACTGGTCATCACCACAATATCCAAGTGTTCAGTCAAAGTCCAGTTCTCAAACAGGATGGTTTTGCATTTTACTCGTAATAGGGAAGGAGCAAAGCTCACCAAAATTCTTTTTATGTTTCTAAAATAAAAAATGCATTTGTTTATTTCTCCTCAGAAAAGGATTTCTCCTTTTGTTTTTAAAGCACAAGCTATGTATAGGACTTAGGTTCATGAGACACAGCAATGAGAGTTTGTGCAGCATGGCTTAGAGACCGAGCACACAACTGGCAGCTCTGAAGAAACAGCATCACAGCATGATTTGGATTCGAGCTATTTTTGTACCTTTGCTAAAGCTCCTGGCAGAATGGAGACAGCCCAGACAGCCAAGTTACAGTGACCTTAAGGGACTGCGCTACCAGTCGTAGCACTGCTTAGATGAGCAGCATGCTGGAAGTTGTCGCCCATGCCAAGTTGTTTCCTGGCTGTCTGCCAGTACAGGAGTTTCTGAGCAGGGTTTTGGAATACAGCTTTATGACTATCTTCCAGCAGGCCTGTAGCAGCGGATCCCTCTTCTACACTCTTTATGCACAACTGGCCCTTTTCATTTGCATAAAAGAGCTGGTATATACATAAGACTGTCATACGAAGTAAGTGCCCTTCAAAATTTCTTCAGAAAAGCAAACCTGCTCTAAATAGCTGAGGAGTTGCTAGTGGGAAGATCAATGCATTTCTCTTTAAAAAGAGGAACAGCCACAATGAAGTCAGGAACACTTCTAAGATCACATACAAAAATACAAAAATAAGCCTTTATGTTGTATCCTGGAAAATACAGCAATGTATTTGAAACTTCTTTAAAGTGTATCTGCAGAAGAACAAACACTGTGGTCACTACTAGCAATTTCTGAAGTAGGAAGACAAAAAAAGCCAGCCCCAGGCAGGAACATACCTAATGTACTCTCACTGGGGTCATCAGGATCTGGAGTATTACTCAGCAGACTGTGCATGTCTCCACGTCGACGCTGCCTGTGCCTCCTCCGATACTGAAATTCAGCATATTCCTGCATAAACCAAAGGTAACAAAATACAGGGCAGCATGCAGTAATATTTTTCTGATGTAACGAGCACCACATTTTCATAAAAAAATGTGTGATTTTATATGTTTATTATAAAATCACCTGTTTTCAGAAAAATAAATTGCAAGTTATATCATGCAGTGCTTAACATAAATAATAAAAAAAAATTTCAAAGGTAATCCTAAATCTATAAAATAATGAATTAGCAAAGAAAAATACTTGACGTATTACTGACATTTTAATACTTGCAATCTCCCTTTTTAAAGAATTCCAAGTACACTTTTTTATAAAAGCTTTGATGCCAAACTTTATATACACACACATCGACACACTTTTTAATAAATATATACCTAGTGATTTTAGAACATAAACACAATTAATGTGAATTAGACCAATAGATTTCTCAGAGTCCCTGTTGCCACCAATGGCCAGCAGAAAATAACCTTTGAAAGGCTACAGAAAGCTGGCTAACATACACCGGGACTTGTTTCACTTTTCCCAGCTTCCAGGACACTATGGCTCAGAAACTTCTTAAGCTACAGCTGATACTCTTCTACTGAACACTCTTTGACGGATTTTTACTCCATGAATTACACATCTCCTCTATTTTTACCTAACTTGAGCTGACAAGCCATACCATATGGACTTGAACTCCTGCAGCCTGTAATTTCTCATGTTGTGTGTATTTACCAGAAAGAGTTTATATAACATTTATGGAAAAGACTCTTTCAGCCACATCAAGCTAACATCCCAAGGGTTAATTATCTTAATATTTGGAAATAAATGCTTTGATTTCCACACCTTTCCTAATATTAAGAGACTAATTCTTTGCTTGAAGGCAAAAATTCCAGATATGCTTTCTGGTTAGTACAGTTGACACTGAACCTGACTCTCTGTAGGTAAGATCTCAGTTATGCATTTACACAAGGCAATAAGAATATACACACAGGTACTAGCTCTTCTCTTTGGAAAAGAATGTTGCTATTTTCTTCCCTAAGCCCCAGGTTGGGAAATCTGTAATCCAAAGGCTTCATTTAGCCAAATGACTTGGGAAAGATAACATTACCATCAGCTTTCTTTTCGTACATTAACTCTTCATCCTAGAATATTTCAACATCTGAAGTAGCTAAAATTTAAATCCAGAAGTGTCATTTCTCTTACACAATGACCTTATTAATTTTGATGGTATTATGATAGTATGTTGTCTTTCCATGAAGTGTTTCAGCCCAAGTTCTTATGCATAATAACATGCAAACCAAAAAAGAATAGTCACAAAATGATCAGTGTGGGCAGATTTTTAGCTATGTAAGGCCCATGAAAATTGTAAGAACATAAAAATAGCTGTATTGGATCAGACAAAAGGCCCATTTAGCCCAATATTCTGTCTTCAACAGTAGTTAGTAGCAGATGCTTGTTAGCCTATGGAACAGCATAAAAACTAGGGCAAACATGAAGTGATTCTTCTCTAAAATACTTTTCCAGCTCTTAGGAAGCTCAGGGATTTCCTAAATGGAAGGCGGTGCCCCAAACAACAGAAAATCTAATCCTGATATGAAACAATATAACTGCATTATTTTAAAAACATATAATTATATAACTATGAATTGGGTAAGGAATAATGAGAAGTGATCACTGAACACTTAAGATTTATTAGTGATGTCAGAACTTTTATCTGTTTGCAATAAAATCATAGATTTTACTGATAGCCATTTAACTTTTGGTTGCTTTTTAACCTTTAGAAAGATATCTTGATTACTACCGACCAAATTTTATTTCTGATTACTTGGAACAATTTTATACATGTGAACAAAAGGATTTTTAATTTTATTGGGTAGGAACATCATGGTTTCACACAACGGTCTACAACAAGCAGTGTTCCTTGCTAAAACCAGTAAGATTTTGTTTTCTGTAATAATCTGGTATACACAGACATTCTACTACTTCTCAGTAGAAGTATAGCTCTATGTCAAAAATTTTGTAGTTAAATTCACTAAAATAAACAAAGATGACTTAATAATTCTACAAAATTCCTTTAGCATAGGTGGTTGCAAGTATCCTTGATAGCTAAATAGCAAAGAAACCAACTTGCATCATACAGTGCCACACTTAGGCAAATCACAAAAACTCATAAGCAATCATCTAAGCACGACTGCAATGGCACCTACTGCTAAACAGCTTATCAACATATTTCTTATCAGCTTTTTCTCATAACCAGTTCCACTGATGATACAGCAACATCACAATGAGTTTGATATTATCAAATGTGGAATTATTCCAAAAGAAAGGACTAGAGGAACTAGACAGGAGAAGCAAGTTGATCTTTTGTAGAGGAGCAAGCTATTTTCTCACCAGCGTGATGCTCACCAACGACAATAGCAAAGGAAATATATAGAAAAAGTACATGGAGTTTTCCAGGATGCTTTAAAATGACTAGCTAGAAAGAAAAGAGCACCAAGGAAATATTGAAATGAAGTTTCCTTCCAAATAGAATGCTTTAATCTAATGTTCTCAAAGTATGAAATAAAAATTAAGATGATAAGGAAAAGCTTTATAGGAAGCTTCTCATATTTTAGTGCAGAGTCTTGAAAATTATTTACTCTTTCCCATATATAGGTAGTGGAATATTCACTTTAAAAATTATAATTTTCATTCTTGGTTAAGTAGCAGAAGTTCATCTCATTTGAGTATGCAATTTCCATCCTGCTCCAACACATAAAAAGAAACAACTCAAACAGTTAACAATACTTAGGTGTATGCCTGTATGTTTTTGTTGGATTGTTACAGAAGGATGGAAATTTCTTAGACTTTTTGTTAAATTCTGCTGAACTGATGTTGCATTCAAAAGTAATCTACACAATTTCATATATTTATTACTTGAAGGTTCCCCAGCACACAGACACCAGTTTATACACTGTTTTAAACTGGTTATGTACTTGGAAAATTATGAATACAACATAGCTTGCCTAATGCCACCTTAAATAACTATAGCCATGTTAGAGGCATTGTTTAGAGTCATTGCATGATTAGCTATGCATATATTTCCTTCTATTGTGAAATAAATAAAATGGTAAGCTTAAACCAACTTGAAATGCTTTGAATCAAAATAAGGAAGCTCTTCATGCAGATTGCGATCATACCTGTGTTTCTAGAATATGCAGAACTAAGTTAAAAAAAGAAAAAGGAATAGTTTACCTCCGGGGATGCAAATCCTAAATATTCCCAATCCCACGTTCCACCAGCAAAGCTATAAAATGAAGAGATACACCATAAAGTTTAGAAGTAGAACAAAGTATGAACCTCAAGAGCTTCAAAACCTATCAACTTCTAAAAACTAGGCAATTGTAACTCTTTAAACTTAACAAGTCTTCTGCTTTAATTCTTACCTCAAAATTCATTTAGAAAACCATACAATTAAACTGTTGACTATTCCAGAACTGCTCAATATTTTTAGCAAATACTTACAGATTTTTTGGAGTGTACCAGGTATTTAGTGACAATCTTGAAGGAAGAAAGTGAAATGGAAGCCATAACATCTAATCATTAATATACTACAAATGGGGAAGCAATTTAGGTTGCAACATACAGAGCAGTGATTCTCAAACACATTTTTCCTCAGTGAAAAGTTGTAATTCCACAAGGATCAAATGTCCAAGAAAATGTCACCATCTGGTGATTTACAACCACCACTGTTTATCAGCTCCACTTTACCTCACTGTCATAGAATGACAGTGGATTCACCCACTGTGGCAGCTATCAATGAACTTTTTTGACTTGCACAGAATTTTGTTTGGATTACCTGCGCCTGGGTGCTTCTGGTGAGTCTGCAGGAGCAACACCACGGGCCACAGAGGCCAGGAACTCTTGCCGCTTCTGCTGCACAAGACAAGCTGCACGGATGATTTTATGGCGAGGAGTCCGAAGGTAAGGCCTGTTCACTTTCTGTGCAAGGTCTTCAGTGACCATTTCTAGGTCTGTCTGCAATAGTTAATAAATACAGAATAATTTTACAGTGAAATGAAAATCAGGCAGAGCTCTGCACCATAAATACTGAGCAGAATGATGTAAGTTTTCCTGGAAATACAATTTAAAATACCAAAATACTCTAAAATGTCTGCCCTTCTAGCCTACCCATTTACTGACCTACATGCTGTCCTCCAGCCTGGAGCAGGGATTCCCTGCACTTACACATATTGAACATCTGCAGGGGCCCTAAAGGAAAGGAAAGGAGGCAGCAGCCCCTGTCGCTGATGCCACCACCACCCAGGTACTCCCCCAGTTTTGTCCCCACCTACTTGTTAGACACATTAATAGGGAAAGACAGGAAAGAGGAGCTAGAGAAGGAGATGAAGACTGAAGATAAAATACCATCTTCAGAAAAGCAGGTTAACAGTAAATAGTTTTCTTTTTTCCCCTTATACCTGTCCTTATCCCTTTCACTCTGCAGCAAAATGTTGTTTTTCATTCATTCTAAAATGGAACTAAAAGCTACTGTGTCACAGAGTAATAAAAAATGCATTAATTCTCCAACTTGGTTACAAATACAAAACAGGTGTATCAGTTTTACACTACAAAACCAGCAAAAAGACACTGCTAACTAATATTACAAAAAAAGAGTAACATCAGAAAAGCAAGATATAGGCATGTATTACCTGCATAAGTTCAAATATTTCCTTCTTTGTGCTTTTAGGCTCCAAAAAGAATCCATATGGATAAGAACACTTCAGAATGCGGCGAGTTTTTAGAAGCTCTTGTACTGCATCTTCAATGAATGTGGTATCAGGACAACCTCCCTCAGCTGTAAGATGAAACAAGCATTGTGAAAATATTTTCCTGCTGATGTCAGCGTTTCTTTTACTCTAAGGGTTTTCCTCCAAAATAATAAAATTTACGTGCATGTCAGTTAAATATTTCGCAAGTGAACAGCAGCAAGTTCTCAATGACTACACAGTGTTTTTACTAAAAGAAGTAAGCACAGAATATTAGCTTCTCCCTTACTAATGCTACTTTCTCCTTGAGTCTTTGGAATAGGTAAGATTTACTGTACATTTAGCTTTCATCCAGTGCATATGAATTCTAGTACTGGAGGGATCACATCACACAGCAGACTAATATGAGCTCTATAAAAAAAAAAAAAGGTTTAGCCATAACAGAGTTGATTTGATTTAAAATCAAATTCATAGATCACAGCAAATACTTACTTCCACTGAGAGCTCTACTCAACTGCTCCATCTTTTCTTTGGCTGTTTTCAGAAGGCGCTGTTCTAACTAGAAAAAGAAAATAAATAAAATACAATAAGGTAATTATTTTGGATGACTAAAATAGAAACAAAGATCAGTAAAAATGGCTTAACCCACACCTGGTAGCTAAGTTCATGGTTCTTAAATCTTGTGTAATAGTGCATAAACCTATCAAGCTCTTGAAATCTTCTATGCTTCCTTTCAGCCTGGAAAATAATTAGGAAACAAAAGAAACCAAAATAAATTTTATGATTGAATTTAGCAATGACCATTAGATATAATTACATAACCAACTGTTTCTATTCCCACTATTCATGAAGTATTTTACACAGTGCTGATGAGTGCCATGTAAGTCAAGAGACAAAGTAATTTTTGAAATTCACAAGTCTTCAAATACTGTAACCAGAGTTGATACACTGTGTGTGCACATATTAAGCAGACCTTCCAAATGCCAAAATTAAGGCATGTCTTCTGTAGTGCACAGCAGCTAATTACAATACCAGTGTGCCCATTTTGCAAAAGGAAACCATGGCACAGAGAAGTAAAATGACTTGAGTAAAGTCAACCAGTGGTTGTTACCAAAGCCAAAACCAGAATCAAATCTTATGTTCCTATCCACAAATAAGCAGTGTTTTCTTTCTGTCTCTTTGATGTATTTAAGGTTGTATTTTTCCATTTCGAACTCAAGTTAGGAAGATTTTTGATTAAACTTATCCTAAATAGAAAATTGCAGCCTTAGCGCTATTTTTCAAACACACACATTCATTTGTTACCTCTACTGTCATCTCCTTGGACTGTTCCTCTACATGTTGAATAACCTCATAGCGAGTGCATCTGTAATAGCCTCCAGTGGAAGAGCTGTGCTTCTTCCATTCTTCTAAGCATATCCAGCAAAAGTCATATTTGCACTTCAGAAAACAAAGGAACAAGGGGGAAAAAAAAAAAAAAAGAAGCTGATACATTGTAGATTTGCAGTTATGCATCATTATTCCTCCATGAAAAACTGAATTAACATCATTTTGAGTGTGCTTATGGTCAAAACAATTTCTGAGGAGACTCCTTCCTATTTTACCTACTACAGAAGATCTGGGTTATCAAACCATGTCAGTCGTAATTTTTCTCCCTTGGATCACATGATTGTGTTGGATCTACACATTAAGTTTTAAGTGGATGATAAATACAGCTGATCAGGCCTGGGTTTTTGTTTTAAAAAAAGAGAGTCCCATTTTTTAAGCAACACACAAACTGTTCAGGAGAAAGGGTGAATTTTTTCCTAATATCAATTAAAAAAACATGATTACTGGTATTTTTGTCATGTGATGTTCCTGATACAAAACATTAATAACAACTACTAAAGCAAGAGAGAAGAAACCAGAACATAAACTTTGAAGAGTGATTACTTCAAGGTGAGCCTTTTCTGCATCGACTAAGTGGAGAGCTTTCAAAATAGATAACACCTTAGAAGGAGATCTGACTTATCGAGGCTTTTCTGCATCAGAGAAGATCAAACTATTAAATATTCTCAACTCAACACTGAGTTCTCAGCTAGTTTATTTCAAAAGTAATTGGAAGCTATTTATGGATGGACGGGCAAAAGACTTTACGACTTGGTGAATCCTGTTTATTTTATCTGTTTTACAAATAAGCAAACCAAAATCCTGAAAAAACAAAGCAAAAATTTACATTAATTAATATGAAGCCATTAATATTATTATTGGAATTAGATAAATTAAGTCACTTTTTTCTCTCTTTGTTAAGTTTATCCTTTCCAGGAATACCTAGTCCATACCAGATGTTTTTATCAGTAGTTGTTTTACATGATCAAGGAGATGTATTACAGGAAGAAATGAAATCTAATTCTTGCATTGTACTTCTGCTAATTTTGTCTCACCAGTAATGCTGATTTTCTTCTAAAAAGCAATGCAGACTAGGGTATTTCTTCTTGTTACTGTGCTGCACCTTCTTTGTTCTTAAACGTTTTTTTGAAGCTGCTTGCTTATAGAAAATGGTGAGTGCTGAGTATGAAGTATGAGAATAATTGTGTATAAAAGTGTTGTGTGTATCACTGCATCATTTTCCTATTGTTCAAAACCACTCATATTCATTATAAGAAAAAAATCATTATAAAATATTCAAAAAATGGTATGAAACAAGCTGTTTCACAAGCAACAGAACTAATAAAGCTTGACTTCCTATTAATTTGTGTGTATATGCTCCTACTGTAATAATCTCGCCTCTCCCAAATTATTTCCCTCTGTGATCACCCCCCCATATATATCTTCTAATCTCTCACATCTCCAAAAGCCTCCTCAAAACCCCACAATTCACCCAGTGTTCCTAGACGGTCCTCCATACCTCAGTCTCATTGAACATTTGAAACCACATCATCTGTTTCTACACATCTCCCCAAACCCTGAGCTCTGTTTTATGTGTCTTTATGCTCACCTAGCCATGCAGCAGCACTGCCTAGGCACAACAAATCACATCTGCTGCCTGGCCACTGTCTGAGCCAAGCAGAAGAGGTAACAGCTGAGCAGGTAACTGCTGAGTAGGTATTTCAGCCTCTCTTTTGGTGGCAGTACAAATTAAGTCTCTGCACCATACAGCTACCAAGTTTCATGAAACTTGCAGTAATTTAATATCCATGAGCCCCCTCCTGTTCCTTCATATCTGGTTCAAAGCACCCAGAGGGTAAAAAAAATACTACAGGTAGGGGAGCGAGAGAGAGCAGGACTGCCTAACCCTTGTCTCCTTAGAAACTGGGCTCATAAAACAGTACGATGCCTGCTTAAATATAGAAATGTGATTTTATGAGTAAAGAGTATCCTCCTCTACAGCAAGGCACACGCTAGCTGCTAAGAGGCGGTCATAGCTCATCATGTAGTAGGCTTGAGCAGGCCTTACTGCAGCAAAGGCAGAAGCTCTGTCACAGACCCTTACTTCAATGGAGGAAGAGACAAGCAATGTGTCCACTGTACCTTGTGTCTGAGCCCTGCAACAAGCTTGAGGATACTCTTTCCTTTTCTTCCTCACTGGCTGAGGGGAGGCGGGTTCTATTTGCAGAGATTTCTCCACCACAAAAGGAATCTGACTGTTTTAAGGACACTTTAAGCTGTTTATAAGGTACAGCATCAAAGAAGAAAAGAAAACTGTGGCTGTCAGCCAGTACCTCAGAATGGTACTGAACTAAATTATCTACATTCAACAGTGTTTAATGGCCAAAATCTTCTCCAGCCTGAAGCCAGCAAAAGAGAGACTGAAATACCTACTCAGCAGTTACCTGCTCAGCTGTTACCATTTCTGCTTGGCCCAGACAGCGGCCAAGCAGCAGATGTGGTTTGTTAAGCCTAGGCGGTGCTGCTGCATGCTCCCCCTGAGGAGGAAGGAGCAGCAGAGACAGCTCGTGATGAACTGACCGCAACCCCCATTCCCTGTCCCCCTGTGCTGCTGGGGGGGAGGAGGGAGAGAAAACCGGGAGTGGAGTTGAGCCGGGAAGGAGGGAGGGGTGGGGGGAAGGTGTTCTAAGGTTTTAGTTTTTATTTTCTCATTACCCTACTCTGATTTGATTGGTAATAAATTAAACTAATTTCCCTGAGTCAAGCCTGTTTTGCCTGTGATGGTAATTGCTGAGTGATTTCTCCCTGTCCTTATCTCGACCCACGAGCCTTTCCTTATATTTTCTCTCCCCTATCCAACTGAGGAGGGGAGTGAGCAGCTTTCGAGCCTGCCTGGCATCCAGGGTCAATCCATCACACATACTTTTGTTCAACTGAGATGAGCTCAGTGGCAAAACCTGCAACAAACATAGCTTTTACAGTTTTTAGCACTATGGAATTTATGAGCTCCTTTAAAAATCATTTAAGAAAAAAAAAAACCCAACAAACCAGCAAACTTGGCATAAACCAAAGTGAAGGAGAATCTGTTCTCTGCTGCCACAGACAAAACCAAAGAAACGACACCAAAAAAATCCCCAACCTTCAATTCATATCACAGAGAGAATATGTGATGCTAATATAAAGAAAAGGGATCCGCATAGCGATGTAGAGAGACTAACACATTTCCAGAAAGATAAAGAGAATTACTTTCTAAATCTCTTAGCATTTTATTGGAGGCCAACTATGTCAAGTGTGTGTTACTTTCTTATTTTTAATGATGCTCCTCCAACAGCACGCTCCTCACAGAGACGTATAAGGTATTTCTGACATAAAGAAACAGTATTCTAAATATGCTGCTTTTAACTGATTTGAGAGACAAAGCATTCTCAAATGATACTGAACTCATGGCAAAAAATATTTTTTCTATTTTGGTAGCATAGTGCAAACTTGTGACTAATTTTTTGGCTGCTGTCACCAATAAGTTTCTTTTAGAATTACTCTTTGCTGCCTTTTCATTCTTACTGATTAATTCCTCTTCACAGTTTTCCATTTAAACTTCTCTGTTTTGTTGCTATGTTAGAGAAATAATGCAAAGAAAAATGTAGTAAGGCAAAATCTTCATTAGAGCTTACCATTACTTAAAATGTTTCATCTTCTGCCAACTAAAAATGTTCTTTCTCTTCCATATTATTAATGATGATTAAACTATCAATTACTTCCGTTTCCTTAAGCTTCATACTGTATTGCCAGTAATTCTTAGGTGTTTATGAAATTGCAATCATTACAATGCTCAACTGCCAGCCAAACAGATTTCACTAAATATTAAACATTTTCTAAATAACCTAAATGTAACCTGGCATTTGCAAATTATCTAATTCTTACAACAGGTTCCATTAGATCTCAGGCATGACATTCCAGAGATTTTGGACCTCTGTGCTCCTAAAACATGACATACACAACCTGAAATATGGTTTCACAAACAATTATATGAAGGGCCTTTCTTACCTTTGCACATTGCATGTGGTTGCAGCCCTCATTCTTCTGAATTGGGGATTTGCAGTTGGCGCATGGTTTCGAGTTCGTTAGTAGCCACAGGCAGTTGGCAGCATCCTCATATGCCTCACTCACTCCCACAACTTTTTGAAGGTGACAGGAGGAGATGGAGCATGCAAAACCAGAGAAGTTGAAATTATAGTTGTGTAATCTTTTGTGAAAATCAGATTAGTAAAGATTTATGTTTACATGTTTCTTGACAGACTATCATAAATCTTCACTATATATCTCTCACGTATATAAATATATACATTTTCTAATTTATACATATTTATATATTATTATTACATGTATTACTCCTATATATTTCCACACATGTATTTCTATATAAACTTATATATATTTGACACATATAATATATAAATGAAAGAATACATGTATGAGAAAAACCGGCATAGTTTGACAAAGCATGGTGTATTTTGCCTCTTTATAAAATTTTCTATGCTTTCCAGAATATTTATAACATATTATGGAAAGGCTCTGAACTGTGGTAACCAAGTTAAGTTGGTATTTATTGAAATTGCTGTTCATCTTTAATTTTTTTGTTAATGTTGACCAAGAAAATGTCTGTCCTGTGTAAACCCAATCTTTATTAGTTTTTTTCAGTAAATGTTATTTATCATTAAGCCATTCCCTACAATTCCCTTGCAATTCACCCTCAACCTTACTATTATTATCACCTGTTGGCTTGAATTAGTTTTAGAGCACACAACCAACCACATGGAACACAACTCAAACAGAAGTGCAGACTGGGTTAAAAGATTTAAAATTGTCCGGGACAAATAAAGTTATATTCAGGAATAAATCAATTAATTAATGAAACAAAGCTGTAAGAGTAAGGTAAAAGAGTTTTGTATGGCCTGACTGAACCACATGCAGATTTATGGGGAGGAATTGTTTATGAAAAACAGTCTACCATAGTGCTGCCTAATATGCAGTTGAAGTGTGAGGCAGCCCTTCATGCACGGGTTTCATTTTCTTCCCCTTTTACCCTATTTTTCAACTAATGTAGAGTTTCTACTTAATGCAAGTAAAAAATCCCTCTAAAACCAAAAGATAAAAACAACAGCAAAAAAATTAACCCCCCCCCCGGCATGTCCCTTACGTTCTTCTGGTTTCATTTCAGATATTTTCTGTAGCCAGTCCTTCCAGGTTTGGCAGTCACAAGGTTCATGTGCTTCACCAAGACATTCCCTGAAAATGAAGGTGTATATGCAATTACTTATCATTTAGAGATTTAGAATTAAAGTTAAAATAGGTTCAAGCTAAAAAACATGGAAACTTACGAAGACGCACTCAAACTTTAATTAAGTCAGGAAGATAAAAAGCCATCCAATTAACATTATTTTAAAATACTCTCAGACTACTTGCTCACAAGCACAGATGACCATTATTAAGATTAATAAAGAATTTAAATGAGACAGGAACGGAAAAGAGCTTTTAAAAATTATAATCTAAAATAAATCAGCTGGTTTGTAGTTCGTTTGAGTTATGCCCCGGTACTGTTTTAGTGCCACGAAATGTGCTAGTATAGTTTATGTGATAAAGGTAAACCAGAATAAAGAGATTATCCAAAACTTGTTAGTTTGCTATAGCTGAAATGCATTTTATGTAGAATTACTTGCACCTATTCAGTTGTAATAATTAATCTTTAACTAGATTCAGGCTTTTAATCTAGAACAAGATCCAAGCCCTTCAACACCAGCATGAAGTATTTATGGATGTTTACTCTTTCCACCAGAGTCTCTTAAATGGGGGCTTTAGCTTAGTTACATGGACACAGTGGAGAAATGAATCCCTTGAGCTTCTCTGGAAGTTACTACTAGCTTTAAGGATGGCAATCACTGCTACACAGTGGCAAATATATGGCTTCCAGATGGTGCTTCGGTGTAGATGTGTCAATATGGACTCTGGATTTGTAATGACTCCTTTTTTTTACTGGAATGGCAGCAAATAGCCTCAGACATCTGCCACATCAAACAATACAATTCAGAGGGAGTAGATTTCAGATGGGTTCAAGCTGCATCAGAGCATATGCAAGTTTTCTGCAGATCCAATGGTGAACTGCTCTCTGCAGTGCAGATTCAGAAGTTACATCAATACTCTTCTGATTGCTCTTGCCCACATCTTAAGCAGGAATGCAGGAATAAAGAAAAGGTTACAGCAACAGTTTTCAACGTTTTTCCCACTAGCTAGTCTGCTATCAAACAAGCTTAAATTCACTACACAAGGATGTCTGGTTTGGAGATACTTAAAATCCGTAGCTGGGAAAGATTGTACTGGAATAAATAACTAGTCTGTAATAAGGCAATCTCAGCCCTGGTTGAAAACTGACACCTTTCACTTCTGTGGGACAGTAGTACACTTAAATCATTGACTTCAAGAGACCCAAGACCTCTTACTCAGTATTTGTTGCCAGAAAGGACTGAAACTAGCAAAAATTAACTTTAATAAACTCAGTTTTAAGTTAAAAGCTGATTAGTCAATCTATTACTGGGAAGGGAAAGGTTGTGTCTTTGATGTTTTCAAATTTGTAAATATGTGGATTTTTAATGAAGTGCAATCATATAGGTATCATGTATCTATATCTAGATCTAAATCTATAGGATAGTCACAACAAAGTGTTAAAGAACAACTTCTCATGGAGGAAGTTCTTTCTTCAGCCCACCCCAAAACAAGGATTTTTATACTGGGATGTCATTTTACTAGAGTAAGAGCATTTTGCCTATCACTCATAAAAAATTTTATGAAACAAAGTTGTATTTTGAACAGACTCCCTGACAGCACTGAATGAAGGGAACTAATGCCAAACAGCTGTAATAATTAACAGCATTAGCCTCCCCAGACTGCCTTCCTCAATAATCAGTAGGATGATTTATCGGAAGGTGCAGTACATACTTAATAAAATTGTAGCAAGTTTCAACAAGTTAAAATTCATGGAAGGGCTAAAAGCATCATCCAAGAAGAATGCAGTTCTGGATTTTCTTTCCCCTCATAATAATATTTATATCACATAATGCATTTTGAATCAAAACAGAAAAACACTGTTGCAACATATAACTGGCTTCCCAAGTGCACCTGAAGAGATGCCTCTCCCACAGGAGAAGACTCTGAGTCTCCATCTAGGATGAAAGGAGTACTGATGATGCAAACCCAAATGTGCACTGCCTGCTACAACTGTTTTCCAGAAGTGTCTGCCTGCTACAATTCTTTGTGCTTCTGAAACAGCATGAAGGAGTTCTAATATATTGAATGTACCTGATAATACACAGGTATAGGATCTGTGCAGTTTTCATTTGTACTACATTTAAATATCTCAGAATGCTTTTTCTGAAAGGGAATAGAATTTTGTATGTCACAATAGATTACAAAGATTACACACAGATTCCATTTTGTTGAAGGTGCTGATAGTGTTGGGTAATGAAAAATGAGTAAATTCTAAGGAACTCTGTAGTTAAGAGAAACATTGCTACTTTCACATAAAAAAAAAAAAAAAGGAAATTGCTCAATAGACTCAGAGAATTTTCTTGCTTTTATGAGCAGGAAGGCTATAGATCCAAAAAAAGGAAGTGATTATCTAGGCGTTGGTTGGGGTTTTCTAATGCATAAATTCTGAAGAATCTCTTGGTAAATGCAGTTTCAGTTGCTATTACAATGCCTAAGATCTAGATTACCTGGGTAAAACTTGCAGAACTGACATAAGTATGGAACTGTGGGATTTGTTGATTGAACTTTAAAGATATGAAGCAAACTCCCTTTAAGCATACAGTAATGATGAAAACCCTCTGAACTGAGAATACACTTTCTTTTTCTGCAGAGGAACTCATTCATACACGGGGTTTTTTGTACTGTAAGACTAATATGACTGTCCTCAGCAAATGGTTCTGATTTATAGTACTGCAGGATGCTCTGGTTGCTAGCAGAATTTTCTTGCCATTGCTGAAACTCTCCATTCGCTTCTGTGGGGATGAAAAAAAATGCCTTGGAAAGCCCCTCTTGGACATTTTACTACTAAAATGAGATCTTTTTCAAGACCTTAACCGTATTTGCTTGTGCAGTATCTCAAAGCATTAACATAAAAAGAACATTCAGAAATATTTTCAGGAAGCATAAAAAAGATATTTCTTATAAAAATTAGGCACTCAGAGGACATTCTGGGGAGCTAGTACATTCAGCCCATGTAAAGGAAGCAGAAGGTGCCAATGTCTGAAGGATCATGTCAATATTACACTAAAGTGGTCTCAAGCTGTCTTTCAGGTTAACGGAAAAATTGATTCTCTGTAATCAGAAGCAAGGATGAGAGGATGGTAGCTTCTTGTGGAATAGTACTAAAGTTTGTTATATGTTCACTGGTAAGAACATTTTCTGGTTTGTTTCCACAGGATTTGTTTCTTTCCAAGTTCTCCATCCATTGTGAACAAACTTGTCCCAAGAAGTTCTGTTTTCTGGCTTTTGTGGTTGTTTCATTATGCCTACTTTCCTCTTCTTCCTTTCCATTCATATGGGGAAAGAACTAAAATCAGAAGCATCTTTCATTAAGAGTCTTATGATATTTGGAATCATGCACGTTATTCAGGATCTCATCTTCTTGCATCATGGTTTCAATTGAAAAATGAAAAGAAGTATTACTCAGCTTGTCTGAATATCTATACTTTGGTTGACTCTTTTTGGTTTTCCAACCTCAAGAAGGATGTCCCACTACAATAGTCATGAACCGTCAGTCTGATAATCTCAAGGAACTAGGATAGGGCTTTGCTCTGCACTTCAGAAAAATATCCCACTATTTTTTTGCTTTTGTTGATACCGTTGTTGTCCTTTCCTTGGAAGTGCTGAAGATAGATAATCTGAGGGATGTTTTTTAAATATCCTCTGGCTTTTTACTCCTTCTCGAGCTTGTACTCATCTTAAGACTCAATAAAAGGTAACATAAAGAAAAAGTGCTGTTCCTAAAGTGAAATAATGATTGGAGTGATCCTGCAAACAGAATAGCTATGTATGAAGCAAAAGGTCCTTCATAGTCCTGTTTAAACTGCAGCTTCTTTGATGTGATTCTATCAAAATTCAGAAAGAGCTAAAAATTGCTGATTTTCTGTACTACAATTCAGAATGTGCCATGTTTCGATTATATTACAACTATCTAGAGCACACACAAAAATCCCTCCACCAATATCCTGCTTCTCCTCTGTCCCCTCAGAACAGAAAATCACAACACTCCATACTGCTGTTTTGCATCTAACAGAGCCAATAATGAGTACTATAACCTTTGCTGTGCCCCAAAATACTAAAATATTTGTGCATATGAGGTTATTTAGTGCATGGATACAGGATAGTAGTGTCATATACCATCCCATACAAATTTTTGTTGCATGCTTGGTGCTAAGTGGGACTTTTTAATTAATCCCTGGAATAGCAGTGACTGTGAGTGTATGTAGATGTAGGTAAGTTTCTAGTACTAACCAGCAGAAAAGATGTCCTTTTCCACAATCTACAGCAGGGGCTTTTAGCATAGGGAAGCTAAGTGTATCTGATCCTGTTGAATTTGATCCTTGTCTTGTTAGCCTTACTGCTCTTTCACAGCCTGGTATAGGACACCATTTAATAGCAGGATTATTTTCAACAAAGGCCTGGGGGAAAAAAAGGAAAAAAGGAAAATATTTTACCACATAAGATCAGATTTCATCATTGATATAAAACAATCTGTATTCATAATCTTCCTTTGAAGGAACAAAGCCAAAAAGCATAAGGACAATCTTGTAGCTACTTTGACAGGCTTTTAAAAATAGTTATAAAAAGGAAATAATTTAATCTTCACCTTAAAAATGGTATATTTTTTTGAAATAACAACAGCACTCCAGACTTATGCTAAGATGCAAATAACTTGCATCCCAAACAAAATGTTCAATGTGTGCAAGTCAATTCCTTTGTGATATGGCTTACTGTAAACTACTATATACGCACTCGCAATGTGCTCATTAACAGAACTGACTCTTGTAGTTGAAAAGAATTAAAACCTACCTTATTGTTTAAAAGAAAAATCCCACAATATATCCCACCCACAATAAACTTGAAATTAGAACTAGACTAACTCAGGAATTTACCTCCAGTCTTTTTTGGTTAATGTAGCAGATTTTGTTTTGTAAAACTTACATCTAATAAATGAGGAGGAAAAGGAACTTTCACTACTTTGCTTCGAACCTATGCTGATCACCAGCCACTTGAAATATGAAGATGTAAAAGATTAATCAGATCTGGTCATTTAATTTGCATCCTATTGTGGAAGACTCTTAGTGTACATTAAAGAGACTTGTCACACAAAGTATTTTATTGTAAACGAAAAAATATTTCTCTACTTTCTTTTGCCCTGCCACCACTGATAAAGTAGCACATTATCTCAAAGACTAGTTCATTACTACACTAGTGTAAAAGAAAAAAGATGAATTAAAAGATTGCTTTTAAAAACAAGTTGCAATGATGGAAATAAACACATAAAGAAGTCAAATGGGAAAACCGAATCAAGGTTTTCCTACTTCTCTTCCTATATATACCAATCATATTAAGCGTTGGATGGAAAAAAATTTAAGTAATTCACTTGTACTAATAAATTTTTAAAATGGAAACAGATACTATTTCTGAATGTAAACAGTCTCTTGGTAATAAAAATAATCAAAAAACTCTTAAAAATTTCAGATTGTCAACACAAACAAGTCTGGCTGATTAAAAGCTTCGTATCACCCGTTACAAATATTAGTTTGATCAAATCATTTTATTAATACTGCATTAGATTACACATTATGGAAGTATTGCATTTGTGCTTAAGGAATAAATATAATGTTCTCTCTTTTTTCTCAGTGGTATATCAAACATTGATATTATGGCATATAAGACAGCCAATTATTCACTGTACGCATTAATTTATTAATTTCTACTCGGAAAGTTACAGATGTATTGCAGCATTTCACATAGAAGTTTTAAGTTATTTTTTATAAAATGAAATACAGTTCAAGAGTATAAGAACAGTTTGATAATTTACCTTAATGTCAAATTGAAGGTATCTTTTGTCCATCTCCTTGGAAACCACACTTTCTATGATGTCTACAGGCACAAGCTGGAAACAATCATATGCTGGGCAAAAAATGTTGTGAGCTTCACCCTCCTGAATTTTCAGATTCAAAAATCTGCCAGAATTTTGTCAGTCAGTATTTGTGAATAAAAAGTAAAAATCAAAAGGCTGCTGAATACTTTATACTAGGTTCACAGATATTCACATTAATCAATTTTAAAACAAAGAAAAGGAAGTATCCCTTTCTGCTCAAAAGGGCTACAGATTTTTATGAACAGTATAATTTAAAAAAAAAATTAAAGAACACTGTCATGGTTCAAAAGTGAACACCATCAGCTATGCTTAGCCCTATGTGTTTGTGGTCTCCGTCCTTGCCATTTATCAGAGACAGCTCTGCAATGTTTAATTAAACTGAGCATTACTTCTAACTTAAATCAGAAACAGAACATGTAAGTGTAATTAATCTAGGAAAGAATTAATTTGATACGCAATTAATTTTTACAACTGTGCTAGTCAAAATAGGTTGGCTCTTGGAAACAAATTTCTAAATGGAGACTTTACAGTCCATAAGCACCAGAATGCAAGACAGAACGAGCTCAGAAATCTGCTGAAAGCTGGACTTTTAACTAGCAGTGCACAAGGTTGCTTAGTTCAAAAGCTGTAACTTACTTATTAATCTGACACCAAGGATGATACTCATCTAACTTTGATCATCTAAAGGACAGGCAGATATTCTAACTTAGTCACCTGGGATCCTTTAATAGTTAAGGTAGAGAGACTTGCCAATTCACCCCATCTTAGATTCGTATCTTAGAATGGAATAACTCAGTCCTGGCTATGCTCCGAGTAACTCAGAAATGACTGGCTCAGAAAGATGAATCCCACCCTAGATGTGCCACCACAAACACTTGCTTGACATTGAACTGTAGGTCTGAGTGTGTGCACAAATCGCAGTACACGTAGTCCAGCACCCAATTTAGAAGCACCATGTCAAGCCAGTCATCTTTTGGTAACTTCTACATCGCTGCATAACAATTTGCAAGACAACAGAAGCATGACTATTCATTTTCTTGCCACTGAAAAGAACTGCATTCTAAAAGCTTATATAGAAGAGAAAGTGCTCTTCCTTAACAAAGGAGGAATGGGTTCATAAAAATGGGGCTGATCTGCAGAAGGACTAGCTGCGCTGATATGACACTGTAACAAGACACTATAGTGGTACAGTTCAAGTAGTACAATCTCCTGAATGGGGAAAAGATGAATATAAAAGCACTGCATGCAGATATAATTATTCCTGGGAAGTATGATTAATATTTATAGTAGCATAACTATCCATGTCTGAGTTCTTTACTAGCATGACTATTCTGACTTTAAAAAAAATTATGTAGTAACAAAAGCATTACACTAATAGAACTTTCAAGCTAAATCTACTCCTCAGTTATTAACCCTGAATGTAAGAAAGCGTTTTAATTGCTCTTCTGACTGGAAATGGATTTTCGATGCCTAAGTTTAGCTTGCTAAACTAAGAGAAGGAATTAAGCATGTGCTTAATTTAGAAAGTGTAAACCCCAACGCCACCAACACCATACGCACACTCAGCAAATCAAAAGTAGGCTCATCTATTTACACACAGGCTTGAAACATTTGCTTAAGAGTTTTGCTAAATCAGGACCAAACCAAACATTATGTAAGCCTAAAACAGTTGATGGCCATTTTGAGTGACAACTTAAATATTTGATAGGGCCAAACCAGCAACTCTCTGAAACCCAAACAGTACTTTAACATTAGCTGTTTACAGTCTCTGTCCTTCCCTCTTCAAAATGGCAAGTATGAAAGTTTCTCAAAAGATAGAAAAGTACATATACTCACGCCTCCCAGCACGCTCTGCAGAAGTCATGTCCACAAGGCATATCCACTGGGTCTTCAAACACAGAAATATTAGACATACAAATGTCACACTGTAGATGAAAAAAATACTTCTGATTAAGAAATACCCTAAAGCCTTTCATATTGTTAGCAGGACACATTACGGTGGAAAACCTCAGCAAAAATTTAAAGAACTGCTCAGTAGGGGAAAAAAATTAACTGTAGCCAGAAAAAAAGTTATTTAAGCTATAGAAATAGAAATGGGAAAGATCAAGTATCTCTGTTTATATACCACCCCATCCAAACAGCACATTTTGGGGTGCCTTCCGTCATGTCCTCCAGCTCAGTAAGTGTTTCACCCTGCAGAGCACCGGGACCTCAGAGTTAGAGTTCTAGGGACAAAAGGGACCTGAATTTTTTATCAGCTTCACAGGCAGCCAGAAATGGGAGTTTGGAGATGACAGAGGTTACAGGAAATGTTTAGTATCTCACACAATCAGGTCAAAATCAAGGCGGAGCAATTTGGTTGTGCAACAGCAGCAACTATTTTAAGCAATAATCTACATAAATACTATTTTTTAAAAATACTTCGAGGCTTTCGATCAAAATAAAGAGTAAGTTAAGCTACAAATATTCTAACAGAAGATACCACTGCTGAATTTTATACAACTAGCTACTATAGAAAAAATAACATTGAATATTGAGACCGTTCCTCTGAAAACATTTAAAGCATAGGGATGAAACTACTCATTGCTTGTGGTTAGGCATGAAAAATAAATATTCAAGTTCTTCAGGGAGTACAAACAGATTTTTCTTTCCATTGGAACAAAGACTGCATAAGAATTTACTTCACCTTTCAATACATTAGATACTATACATACAGAGGATATTTTCAAAAAGTTAGCCTACGGTAAGCCACTTTTTAAAAGCACTTGTGTTATAGCCAAAACAAAACCAAACCAAAAAAGTCAGCCTTTGAAGTGCAAAACTCGATGAAGGCATTTATTGTTGTTTCAGTCATTTCAGCTTATTGTCTTGCCAAAGTTAAATATTTTAGAAGTCGACAATGCATCAAAAATGTTCAGTATTAAATTTATATGAGTTTTCAATTTTGTTTAAAATGTAACTTTAAAATAAGAAATTTCATGAAGCCCTGAGTTCAAAATATCAAGTACAGAACATTTACTGGGCCAGTTTTAATTATAAGATAGGATGTAAATGCAAAATCTGAAAAGAAGCTTTATAGCTTGTGGGTTTATTTTACATATACCTTTTAGTTTTCATTTTCCTGCCAAAATGAGAGACTTCAGAAAATATGTATTATTTAATAAACAACATTTTGAAAATATTATTTTGATAGCTCTTTATAAGATTTTTAAACAAATGGGAATACTAAATGTGTAAATCTAGATTTGGATTTAGACACACTAGATCTAGAATGGCAATCATTATCCAAACCTGCATTCCTGGCTTATGGACCATCAATGAAAAACAAAACATACAATGTAAAACTGAAGACGTGTAATCTTTCATTACACATTTTAATTAGGAAATATTCCCAGACAATATTTAACTGCTAATGTAAATAAATGTATGATAACATTATTCCTTCTATATAGCATCTTTTCCAGCATTTTACAATTAGAGAAATAAAAGATTTCTATGCAGGAATGCAAAATCTTAATTTTAATATGAGATCTAGGGACGATGCATTTGGAAGACTGCATGTAATATTCCACAAAAATGCTTAGGTCATGGAGCAAAAGTTTTATAATGCTGCAGCTGCGGATTATTAAAAAGAGAACTCTGTCTTCCAAAAGAACCACACTGATTTTAATGAAAGGCGCTTTCATATTTCAGATTTGCAATAGCCTTGTAAACCGCTTGAAGCAGCCCACACATACTAAAAGTAATTATAAGCTTACAGTACACTGGTGGGCTGACATTTCAAAATGCAGACAAAGAGAATTTTGTTTTCTAAAGAAAAAATTTTCAAAAGGCAGGGTTCACAGCATTGGGTACATTCAAGGAAATGGATACAATGAAAGTGAACATCTTGGTAAGTATTAGATGAGGAGAAGCTCAAAAGAGCCAAATGCACTGATGTGACTGGAGCTGGCTAAAATGCTACTTTGTGAGTGACAGCCAAGGTGAAAACAGAGTGCTTTATATTAGCCAGATGCTCGACTGTCTTATTGTATAGAATGTGTAAGGTGTCAACTTCTCTGTTCACCACTTTTGGAAAAAGAAAACACTTTACACCTTTACAAATGTATTTTCAGAATGAGATGACAATGCAGCTCTCCTATCCACATAGGTGTGCTATGTTTAGAAATAAGCTCTTTTGCCCTGCTAGTTTCAGATCTATTTATAAACTTACCACAGCTGTCTCAATATCTCCTGGTGAGGGGCTGATTTCATCAGGGGAAGTTACAGAAGAGCGAGTAGTGCGTGGAGTTCGCGGAGAAGGGAGTGTATCCCATGCGTTGTATCCACTTGGAGGGGGAGTTGGCATCTGAACCCCTGAACGCTGGCAGCAGTTCTCCGGATTAGACATCCATGCTTCAAGTAACTTCTCCCTGTCCCAGTCTTCAATAAATATACAGATACAGGAAATTTTGCAGCTGACAATGTTTAAAATATGTTTTGTAACTGCACCCTCAAAAGAATATATAAACACTAAGCTAAAAAATTTAGAAATAAATAAAAATGATAAAGTATGAATGGAACTTTAGACATTAGATTTTACAGAACACATTCCAAGATAATACATAATGCAATGTATTTAAGTAAATAATTGCATCACAAGCATCTCCTTTCCCTGTAATATCAATCTTAAATAAAATTATTTTTATTATTTATTCACAGCAATTGTAGTAGCCAGCAGACTCAATCAGAAACCAGAACTGCAGTGACTTGCAAAGACAGATCAAAATATAACAGCCCTTTCACTAGAGAATTTTCAATATTTTCCTTTTCTATGAAAAAAGTAGTTGTTCAATATGCATTCACTTTCATCTATTGTGGTTTTTCAAGAAGATGAAGCCAAGTGCTACAAATGAAGAAAGAAGACTAAGATACAACTAGATTACAAAAAGATTTGTGACCTAATGAGTTACCAGTCTTTATATATGCATATAAGAGTGATGTATTTCTGGGGAAAAAAAAAAAGACCCCCCCCTCCACCTGACTGCAAAAAAATTTCATATATTCTTACCACGGTTTTATTCTATAATTGTTACTGAATGCTTTACTTTCACTCATAATTAACAGTGCCCGTTTATATACAAAAAAGAAATAGTGAAACAAATTTTATTATGTATGAAGAACTTAAACCTAAATCAAATTTTTTTTAATCATTGTTTGAAATGTCTTCTGTTTCTGATTCCTAAGAGTAATACTAAAGCTATCTTAAGAATAGTGATTTTTTCTATTAAAAATACTTAAAAGTTCTCATTTAAATATAAATCTACCCAATTCCTATATGGATTTGAATCTAAAACCATATCATAGGCTAGTTTAATTTCATTTGTTTAAAGACATGGACGCTGAACATATTTACACTTCAAAAATTATGAACTTTATTAGCATTTTTCAAATTACCCTGAGCTTATAATCTTTCAGAGGGGAACTGACTGATGCTAAGATACAGATAAAATTTGCTAAAAGTTTTCTTGAGCTCCTTTGTTTGTACTGTATCTTTAAAATTACCCAGGGTTAAGACATGCTACTAAATGGATACCACTGTGTTTTCTTTACTAAGTTATGATTTTAGTAAAATATGAGGTAGTTACATTTGCTAAATTGACTCTCTTCTATCCTGAAATCAAATGCTGTATAACGAACTAGAAGAGAAACAGGAACAATGTTGAAAAAACACTTGTAGAAAAACTGTAAAGTTATTTATTTTCATGACCGCCATAATAACAGTTTTTATCTTGGCTGTAACTCTACATACTTCTGTCTCTTGATTGAAAAAAGAAATACACTCTTAACTCTTACAGCCTGTGTTAGTAAATTGGTATAGTTGTATAATAAAAGAAAGCAAAGTTTGTTGGATTAAGTATTACCTGTCTGCAAACTATTAAAAGTAGTACATAAGAATGATCTTTCCAAGAATTTAAAACATGCTTTTCATACATTAAGTGTGAATTAAGTTAAGACTTCACATTATTCTTTTATGAATTTCAAGATTAAATGCAAAAACATTATAATCTGGCATTTGATGCTTCCTAATTGTCTAAGCCTTTGTAAATAGCTCAGTTATACCCTTTACTAGGCTGAACCACTTCTATGTCTTCATTTCAAATAAAATAAATTCTGTTTGAATAATTTCCAGTGTATGAGTACAGCTACAGGCAAAATAGTTGACTTTCTCATGATTTGCAAATTGTCGGTGCTTCTTTCTGTGCACTGGCCAATTGCGTTAAGTTATCACTACATCACTAAGGCAACATCAGTAGAACGACCTTTCCAACACAGACTGATTTCTTCTCAACTTTCAGTTCCTGCTTGCTAGGTGCTGGCAGACATTTCTCCACAGTTTACATCAACCTCACTGCTTTTGGACTTATTATGGACTGTACTGCAACAGTATTGCCATCATTTTCTTCAAAATATATGCACAGGCTACACAATCTGCCTACCCACTTAGTCAAATATTAGTAATATTTAGCCTTAATGAGAGCATTCTGAGAATCCAAAACAGCATTCAAATAGTGCACAAATTATAAATACATCATAAGAATTAAACAAATAATCAACATTAAAAAACATATACGCAAAGACTGTGCTTTAAATATCATCAGACTGGCACAAGGTCATGTTGACTTAATTCAATGTTAAAAGGAACACAAATACCAACTACTGAAAATAATGTAAAAGAGATGAGTTTCAGGTACCATACCCCCTCATGAAAGTCTGCCAAATGTTGTGGGTTTAAAATAATGTTCTCCTATTTCACTTTTCCCTCTCGCTTTTATTTTTGCAAGGAGTCCACAAAATTAATAGGGTATGAAAGCTTAATCCAGCAATACGTTGATGAGCATGCAAACCATTAACTGCCTGAGTAGTTCCTTTGGCATACAGTAACAATGCAGATGCTTCAGTAAGCATAAGTTTTGAATCACTGAATTAAAGCCTAAAGCTTCCACTGAGTTTCAGAGATACTTTTGTTTGGAGCAAACACACTGAATTCAGTATATCTCCATTCTGACAACCCCAGTTTAAATTACACGACAAGAGCACAGACTGATTTCAGTGAAATTAAACTAGTTACAGATATACACATGGAAAAGTATACCCTGTATTAAAAGAGTAACTATAAAAATCCTTCAAAGGACACACACTCATATGCTTTAAACCCCAAGGCAACTTCCAGCCATTTATTACAATGGTCAGACTGCTTTTATTGCAACAATAATAAATAAAATTTGATCCAGTTTTATATACAAATATAGAGTGGCAGAAAACCAACGGTCTGACAAAAATAGGTACAATCAATTTGACTTTTTTGACATATAAAACCATGGAAGTTCTACTTCTGTGTCTCTCACTAAAATAGGAAAGCTCTGTTTCTCCACACTGCTTAAGTTAAAATGTCTTCCACTGTAATTCCTAGTTTGAATCACTTTCCTATCAGTTTCCCTGTTTGCCTCAATGCTTTTTGACATACTGCAGCTGTACTTCTCTCTGAAGTATTGTGTGAACGGTTTCCTGGTCTTTGATTAACTGTTACTTCTCTTTTATTTGGAAATAAAAAGTAAACATACAACTGCAATTTTGACTTTGCTGAAAACAGTTTCTTTAGTCTTTAAGGGTTTGGATTACCATGTGCCCGAAGTAGAGCTTCTGCAGTAAAGAGCGGGGCTTGGAGCATGTCAGCAGATTCCACGATCAGCATATCCTTAAGCCTTCGCAGGTCCTGAAGTCTTAGCCCCTCATATGGCTTTGAGAAGAAGAAAGACAATTTATGTCTAACAGTATTTTCCATTAGTCTCTAATGCCATATTAAAATTAAAACATTCAAAGCACTGTTACTGATCATCATCTCAACTATGAGGTAATATGTGACAAAATTTAGTCATTGTGCAGACCAATGACCATGCAAAGCTTTATGGAAACGCTGTCATTCTGCAATATTTATAGTATGATCTTTCCACATTTCAAAATCCAAAAGACAGTATCTCTAGAGTTCTCCATTATAGTTGGAGGCCACGTTCAAATGATGAACTAGCTTAACATTGACTCTCTCTCAAAGAAAGCTAGATTTTCACAGAATCCAGCTGAATTTTGAAGTGATTAAACTTCAGATATTATGGCATGGGTATGAGAATGCATGACTAGATTTGAACTAAGGATTTTAGGGGAGCGAGAGAATGGACAGGTTAACATATGTTGCATATAGATTCTCTGACACTAACTTTATACATGAATTGAGACCCATTAACTTTGAATTGATCTGGAGGAGGACACATTGAGACATTAGATAGCAAGAAGGGATATGTCTGTGAACAAATCAGGTACAAGTCTTTTGAGGCAACATCCACCCTCACAGAAGCACAGCAGTCAGTCATGAATAGGAGAGATGAGACATCCAGTCAGAGGTTCAGAGAAACACAGAATGGTTGAGGTTGGAAGGGACCTGCGGATGTCATTTGGTCCAACGTTCCTCCTCAAGCAGGGTCACCTAAAGCCAGCTGCCCAGGACCATGTCCAGTCAGCTTTTGAATTATCTCCAAGGCTGGGGATTTATTATACATGAAGATGTCAAAACTCTTTTTGAGAAACAATGCCCAACTCTGATAGCCCTACACAGTCAGAGCAGACCATCCAGCTGCCTTCCTCATCTGGAGCTCCATCCCCTTATTATAGTGTTAAAAAAAGGTCAAATTAGAAAGACAAGAAGGCAGTAATTTTAGGATTCTGAATTAGCTCCAACCAAGATACTAGAGATGCATACACATGTTTTGCAGACTCCTTTTTAAAACTAAGAAAGGAAGAACATGACAGCAAATAAGGGTTGTTAACACTTTGTTAAGTGTTGCACAGGGAAAATGCCCAAAAGGTAGAAAGAGAAAAACAAGTGGGAGGATATGTACAGAGAATGGATACAGAAAGGGCATGTAAAAAAATTCTTCTTAGATGCACTGGTTTTACTTATGTAAAGGATAGCTAACAAAAGATTGAAAGCATTTGACATAAAACTGGTTATGTGGTCAGGACTAATTAGGAACCTGGCTACCAAATGGCAATTGTCTTCACCAATTTGGAGAAGAAAGGACACAGGGCAGCAGCAATAACAGATAACCACAGTTAAGACCATGTATCATTATTATTTACTATCTATATTTTGATTATATATAGAGTATAGTCCAGGATTCTCCAGTGCTAGATAATATGCACACACACGCATGCATACATACATAGACACAAAGCAAAAGACTGGTTCTGTCCTCGGAAGTTTACAATCTAAGTGAAAGCCTACTGTGCGCATAACCCTTTGAGAGTCTTTGAGGGTTTGCCTTCTAACAAGCAGAAGGCAGAAGAGATAGGAGAATGGATACCCTGGGCTGCTACATGATTTTGCTCTTTTGAGACATCTACTTTTAAACATAATGTACTTCCTATGTTCTAGGTATCATAATAAACTCTATAAAATGCATCTAAAACCATAACTGACTCCCACAAGGACCTCTTCTGTTAGCTAGTCAGTAAAATAAACAGGAACTTCTGGATATTAAAAACTCTGTGATTGGCAAGAGTAATGGCGCCATGGCTCTGCACTGGGTCTTTGTCCTTTTGGAGAAAGCAAGAAATGCAGAAGAGAAATGGACGGTAAGTGTCCTGACCTTTATCTTGATTGCCCAAGTTCAGGGAGTTTCTGTATGTCCTTCCATTGCTGATCATGCATGACTCAGTAAAGGACAATCTGAGCATTAAAGGCTTGCACTGAAATGAGTCTGGGCCACTTGATTCATAGCATGCTGGAATTTGACTGACCTACTTAATTTTTTACAAAAGAAATCATTTATAAAAACATGTCAGAGAGACAGGGATACAAACAGCTGGGTGCCTGAATGATTATAATTGCACGAATATACTGCAAAAAAATGGAAGCAGAGAGTAAATCATCTGAATCTGAACTGCATTTTGAATTGCAATTGTAAAACAAGTAGCTTTCTCAGCACAACAGTACTCAATTCTTGAAGACCACATATACATAAAAAGAAATGTCTTTTCTGTTAAACCTGCAACATATATGCATGTTTTAGGACCTAGTATTTTATCCTGAAATGCAGATATGCTCAAAATTATATTTAACTGATTGGTTCTAGGTCAAACACTGGCAAGTATCTCCCTTGAGTAACGCACTATTATATTATCTCAGCTGGAGCATTCCATACAACCCAGCAGGGATTTTTGGATCCTGCGGTTTTTAAGAATCCTAGTTTCATCTTTTTAAGTAATGAGGGAAGTATTTCTTAAGAATGTGTTTGAAACTTCAGACATTTGTTTCATAAAATAATATATGAGCCCACAGAAGAAGCTGAAAGAAAGGAAATTTTAGGCTGGCACTATTAGGTAGCTTAATCTGGAAATTCCAGAATGAAGGCTTTATACAATGAGAACCCTTAAAAATGTTAATGTGTACAATGTGTACAGGTCTTTCAGAGACCTGTGAAGACACAGTCTTTAGTTATAAGGATGTATATCCTTTATGTAATATCATGGAGGTTTGTTTTTAACTATGTCCAACATTGATGACTTATCTCTGCACTGCCATACACTGTAAAGGATTTTGATTACAGCTTATGATGCTCAGAGACCTCCTTTAATACTCATTTATGGAGGAGCTCTTTATTGATATTTGCTGTGAAAAAGGCGTTCAGTATTAGCATCACTTAACTATATAATGATTCTGGAATATACTATTTGGGTTACTATAATGCACTGGTGAGCGTCTCACTACAGATTTCAACACTTCTGTATTCTTAAGAGCCCTTCTTTTTAACTATTTTTTTCTCAATTTTTTATCAGTAATATTTAGATATCATAAATTATATAATTGTTTTTCTCCTGAAAGTACTTTTAATATGTTAGCTGATTATTTTAATAGTTCATTTCAAACTATTATTATTTTCTTCACTTTTAAAGTACCATTAAAAAGACAAGGGCAAAGTAACTCTGCTACAGTGATGACTATATAATTAAATGGTGTCAAATATACTCCATGTAAATATCCTCCTCTATGGGTGGATGGAGTTCTATAGTTAATGGAGTCATATATTTAAAAAATCATTTATACTCCATTTAACTCATTCAAGTATAAGTAAATGCACTATATGTATATAAATGTATATATATCTTAACTGCTTGTAGTCCCCTTCTCTCTGTTCACTTTATAAACCATTCTCTATCTGTAGAGATAAAGTACCTTTTAATCACTTTAGATAACTCTTTGTATTTATGGTATGTGCATTATATATATTTATATGACATCAATTCTGGAACTGAAGTAAACCATTGCAATTACTATACACTAAATAAATCTGTGATACACTCACTAGCAGTGTATTTCTACAGTATTCAGTAGCACATATGTAAAATTAACTAAGAAATTACATACTTTGCTATTGCACAATGTATTTCACTGAGTCTGACTGAGAGCCAAAACTGTTCTGGATGATCTGCTCTGAAGTACTGCTTGTTCCCAGGTGTTTCTTATGTAAGTTTAAAGCATTGCATGATGTAATTGAAATGACAGTGCATGTTATCTTCCAGGGATACATCACCAAGACAAATATGCTCCCATGCTAAATAAACAGCAAATTAAAAGACTGCAAATAAAACAACCAAAACCTATAAAAGCAGTTTAAAAAATAATCAGTCACAGTCATATTATTTAGTGTAACTTCAATTAGATGTAAAAGATAAATATAAACTTAGATTTTATATAAAAGAGATATTTTTTTGGAGATTGTTCATCAACAAAGTAAGAGAAAAGAATCAAGACAAAAAAAGTAATCCAAAATACTCTCCTGGCTTGTTTTCTAATACCCTTTCCACCACCCACACATCATAGATGGATCTTCTTTTGCTACAACTACCTAGTGTTAAGAGAGTCACACTTTATACTCCACTCTTAAAACATTTAGCATTTCCATTTTATATCAGGAAATACAGATTATGTGTGTGTTGGTACATTGTTTTCCTTCCAAACAGCATTTTGTGGAAACACACTTAACAATTATGTTTGTGTTTCAAAACTATTAGGGCCTGTTTGCTACCCATCTTTAACTGCAGTCTCTAATTTGATCACTAAAAACGTTTGAAGTGTACTAAAACCAAAGTAAAATAGAACTGTTGCTTTAAAAATATGCTTCAGGGAGCACTGTAATAAAATGAGATTTTAAAAGGTTGGCTAACTGTATGACGGAAATGGATTTTATTCAGAAACCTTTGTGGAAGGAGTAAACTGAACTGCTGGAAAATGGACAGCTCTTTGCTGTTGGGCTCTCAAACTTGAAATATGGGTCTACTCAGCAATCTGTATTTCTTGACGGCTTGAGAGCCTCTGTAATCAAAGGTATGTATGTGCAAGTTATTTTTTTCACTATTACAAATGTTTCAATTCTAAGCATGAGCACTGACATAATTCCCTGGCGATATTTCACTGTGAAGAACAACACAAACTGGTTCTCAACATCAGAAACAAAGCTTTGCTATTACTCTGAATACACATACTTAATTCAATCACACTGCACAGAGCACTACAAAAATCTTTTGCTCTGTATAAAAAGAGGATTATTTTCTGCCATAAAACATGGCAGGTCTGGAAGGAGAGGTATTGGGTACTATGACTCCAGAAACTACTATGCATATCATAAACACTGGAGTTAAGCCCGTTTGGCTGTTTTGCCTGGGAAGAAATCCTATTCATAATTTTCAAATGTTTTATCTTTTCCTCTAACCTTCATTCAAGAGATGAAATGACTTTGAAAATGCATTTCTTAGTGTTCCAAAGTTTTTTAATTCTTTATGAATTATTTTTTTGTGTGTTTTGGAAGTGTTAAAAGGCATCACTGAACAATTACAATCTAAATACCATGTTAAACAAGCATTTTGCATGCTTGCTTGCCTCAGTGTTTAATACTTTTTAAAAATGAAATTGAGAGAAAAAAAAGTAGAGGACCATGTCTGAGGGGCAATTTTGGTGAAGGATATGTGTTCTGGGGAAAGCTTTTGGATCACCTCTCACGCCCCATTAAGATAACTGCTGGAGGTATCACCATAGCCAGTGGTAAGTGCAGCTTTCACTGCCCATCCCAAACATTTGTCCAGAGACCTGGAGGATGAGGACATGAGGTCATTTGGATTGCAGTTCAGTGCTAGTCTTTCTAAGGCTTTTTTTTTTTCAACTGGTTTTGGCCACTCTGAGGGCTAAGACTGAAAAATGAACTTCCCCTGACTACATGCTCTTGGCATCTCTCTTGTTCTAGCACTTGTGCTGTTACAGTTACTCAAGAAGTTAGAGAACTTAACCCACTGAAAAGTCACAAAGAAAAGGGTGGGGGAATGAAGGCAGCACATGATGGCAGAATTGCTCTATGTGAAGCCCCAAGACCACCAACCGGTGTACCAAATACCAGGCTGACATTTTTCAGCTTGTGAATCTTTAGAACATGTGGGAAAGCTGTCCTGGTATGTCAGATGGCTCTAGGTCTGCAGGCCTGCCTGCATTTCGGTTCTCACGCTCCACAACTTTGCTAAAAACAAGTCAAATGAGGAACAGAACTGTATCTTTTAACAGTCTCAGTGAAGTGACCCCAAATTAACATAATTACCTTTTACTTGAGACCCTTGTAACTATCAAGTGTTTAAGCTGATTTTGCTCTGAGCATCTACCTTAAACAGTCACGAGACATTATTTTTCTCTTGCTGAAAAGCCTGTTCAGGTGGTTCTTGATTTGCCCCATCCATATTTCTAAGTTCACTATTTTCTTAGCTGTGCTGATGCATATGCCAGCAAACCCATGGTATAAATATAATGATAAAAATTATTCAGGTTAAATAAAACAATTACATATTACCACTCTTTAAAACTTTTTCTTCTTGTAAGCCAAATCATTGCTATGATCCAGTCCTCAACATAACCATCCAAATAGTTCTACCTGTACAACCAAAGGAGTGGTAAACTGCAATTGTGGCAGGAAACTGCAGCAGTCTTTTAAATTGGTTTTGTCAACAGAGAAAATGTAATTTCAAACTACATTCTTACAACAATTTGGGTGTCTCTATATGGGAATAATCAGAGAAACTGAGTTAATTACATTTGCTATTTCAATGTACAATTCAAGTATATTAAACCTTATCTCAAAACCTCTCATCTAGGAATAAACAATCTAATTAAGCTTGTTTATATTTGCATTTATTCAAGAAAATTAGAAAATTAATTGAACAGTACAAAGACTTTCTTACATTCAAATAAAGGTGACCATGTGTGGCATTTTTCAGGGAAACAGTTGACGTGATCTAAGCCTACTCATGTCTAAACTTGAATGAATTTTCTTTTAAGTGTCATTAGGTCATAAGTGGGCTAAGCTAGTAAAAGGCGAGGCCGTGCTACTTTTGAAGGGAGTAGCCATACAGAAATCTATTGTCCTTTAATTTACACAGAATTACTTTGTAATATTTACTGAATCATATAATTTATCTATGTATTCTTATTTAGAATTTTAGTTAATTAAAATCTGATAATGGATGGGGGAGGGTACTTCTGCTCAGAATCTTTTTGGTTATATTATCCTTATCAAATCACAGTCTTCTGTAAGGCATACCAGAATTCAAGCAAATTTGTGTCAGTGAATTGTCTCTCTCTTTCAAAAATTGACTTCAGAATAACACCACCTGTTATTACCTGGTTTTCAAACAAGTTCTGGTATGGAGTAGCTTAGGGCATCATGTTATAAAACAAGAAAGTAAATGCACTGTTTTGAAATCCTGCACTACTCAGCTGGTTTTTGGTGACATTCAACCCAGTCTCAGTCTAGGAAGATCCACCAGAACATTTTCCCTATTCTATCCCATAGATTTTTCTCCTTTTCAGAATTTCTCCTGCCCTCATTTTCAGACAGAAAGGCATCTTAAGAAATAAAAATATGTAAAACATGTTTTAGAGAAACTGTTTCCCAGCTTACTGGCCTCACTGTATTCTCTCCAGCCTCACAGCCTGCAACACTTTCAAGACAGTCCACGTAATGAAGTACATGAATAAAACTTCTTTAGTTTTGACAATGTGTTTGTTATGTTCTCTGAGCTTAACTTGAAAGCTATAAAGTGCTGTGTTAAAATCAAATGGTTTACAAATACACAGTACAAAGTATAGTACCTACAGAAACACTTTGCAGAATTTTTCCACAATGTAACTGCTACAAATATAAATGTGTAAAATGCCCCAAATTTAAAGTATCCTCTGACCTCTTTTTTGTCTAAAGCAGCATATTCAGCTTCAATGCTTTCAGCTTCAGGATCACGTGAAAATACCATTCGAGATTCCAGGTTAAGAGCCAGCTCTTTGTGATGTTGTTTCTCTGCACAGTCACATGGGGTATCTTTATTTTCATTTTCTGCAAACAAATCTCCACCATGTTTTACTAGAAGCTGAAAAGTAAAATGGCAAATTAAACAGTTACTAATTACCAACTCTAATAATACCCTGAAGAAAAGATCTGTTAGTTAAGAAGAGAACAAAAAAAATATGAACAAGGAAAACAGAAGGAAGAGACAAATATAATAGCAATGGTCTTCAGGAAACAAAGATTCTCTATTGCTATTAAATAAATTACTGCTTGATTTCAGACATAATTATACCTATACCCACCGTAATTCCGTGGAACGACAAAATCTCAGAAATATGTTACAAGGCAATGCTGTACAATATGTTGCTGTTAGGTTTTAAACACTAAAATTCTCCTCTACTGATATGGTCAGTGCTCCATAGAAAATAAGGGGCTTGAGGTCCTCAACCAACTGGCAAGATGGAGCTAGAAACACCTTTAAATATTCTTTATATATGGGTACATTCTTCCCAGCACTGGTACACTGCTGGTGACAGAAAATGGGAGATTCCTTGGGTAGGAGGGAAGATGGGGTACCAGTTCACAGGTAGCACATAATACTGCCGGTAGCTCTACCTTATTTTTGAGGACATGAGAAAAGTGAAATGAAATAATTTTAATTCTAGAAATTCTAATACGGTCTAGTACTGTGCCATTTCACCAACCTTGTCTCTTGCCAGTAACCACCCAGAAATGCAGTCTCTAGGTAATAAACACTAATTGTGCTGCTCTCATTACCTTGCCAACCTTGCCGCCTGCTACAAACTGATCTGATATCAGCAAGGACAACAAATGCCACAGATTTTAAAGGCCAACAGTGGACCATTTTGCTGATTTATTAGGACATCTTTATAACATGTGCTGAACTTCTAATGACAGGAAGTCAGGACGATCATTCACTACCAAAATGATTCATCTTATTTCTAAATAAAACTAAAATCCATAAACATTATCTTGCCTTCAGACCATGATGGCTGTAATAACACTAAACTGCATTTTTAGCCAGAGTATTTCAAAACTCACCTTCTAATTTTTATACTTCTAAAAAAAATAAAATTTCCCCAAAATGATCTGTTCTCCACATAAACCTTTTAGATCATGATCAGTCACTTCCTACTTTTCTCATCAACAGATTGTATCTCCTTCACCTGTCACTGTAAAATACAGAATGTATTTTACAAACCTGGAATAATTCTTGTAGATTCTTTGGAAACTTTTTGCACATTCTCTAAAATAAAAACAAACGCAAACCCCAAAACACCACAAACCAGTGTAATAACAAGATTTAGTTGAGAAGAAATTAGTGTCATTAAGTATGACACCATATTTTATCTTCATAGCAATGCATCAGGCAGAAATAAAGATAATACTGGGATAATTATCAAGACACCCAGCCTACAGTTACCTTGTTCCATCTAAACTTCTTAACATTGCCAAAACTTTGTTAACTTGAGTTTCACATTCTGTCTGTACATTTTAAACAGAAATTTAAGCAACTAAGACACCTTCTGAGGAAGAAAACAATAAACATACTTGAAAGAACACTCCATAGACCTATGCAGCTCAAAATCTAATCTGCAAGATGAGGAATACGCAAATCAACAAGTTTTTAATAATGAAGCCATATTTCTCTGGAACACTGTTAAAAAGGCTTGTGTCTCTTAGGTAATTAAAAGGAGATTAATAATTTAAACAATCACATTAATAATTTAAACAATCGCAAAAATGCCATTTAATATGCCAAATATGGTGTGATAGAGTGGAATATATCTGCATAAAATCAAACCTATTCGGCATGAAAGTTAAGTCTTTTTTCCTATTCAGTATTTTAAGGTAAGCACATTAACTTTGCCCAAACTACCTTTAGCAATGGATTCCACACAGCTGTTCTGCTCAGAGAAGAAATTTAACACATGTGAATGGAGTAGTATCAAGACTGCACATTTGACTATCAACTCTGAACAAATCAACTAGTAGGTGGTTAATGCACAAGGGACTATGTTTGGTTTTTCCTTTCCTTATGTGGGTGTGGTGAGGACAGGGGAAGATACAAGGCCGGGGTTTTCCTGAAAAGTTATGGAAAAAGGAGATGATTAAAGAGGAATGTTGCTCTGAAGTGAGAGTAACCACCATAAAACTGGGCAAAAGGCACTCCTGGGGTTCTAAGTAACCTTCAGTTTACTGGAGAGAGGGAAGACCACTTCAGGATTAAGCAATTAAGTTTTTTATCTCTTCTTGTTTTGCTAAGAATGTGAATCCTCAAATATTTCTAGGAACAAAGAGATCATTGTTAAATTCCTTCACCAAGCTCTGTTTCAGGCTTTTCATAATGTAGCGTTCCTGTTCATAAACCTGTTCCTGTTGAAGGAGTTAGAAGGACTACAGACTATACTGGAGGACTTAAGATATCTCAGATACTAATGGATCTCCTTGGGGAAGGCTAGATAGAACAACTGTGACTGAAAATGCCTGTAGCCAGAATTTATCAAGCAGCTGGATCAAACAAGTGGCACTAAAAAACAGAACAAGAGAAAAGTACACAGTCCTTTGCAATTAGTATTTTTGCTTATCAAATCTAAAAAGAATTAAAAGTTGACAATGAAGATAAAAGTGGTATTAATATAGACCTAGGAGACAGCCCGATATTTGTTTACAAATCAATCACATCAAAGGCTCTAAATCAATCATATAACTATACAAATAAAAAAAGATTAATTCTAGTTGACAGGAAGAGCCAGGCAATACCTGTATGTCATTCAGTTACTGTGTGCATAATTAGCTGGGTCTGAGTATAATTCAGCTAGCAAAGACTGCACAGTGACTTGCCTCCCTGGTGAAAATCAGTTAAGTGTGTAAATAATTTCTAGGGACATGTTGAAGACAAACTGCTAGCATGGAGCTTGTGGAGCTGTAACAATATGGGGCAGAGAAGAGAGAAGGTACAGGGGCAAGATTCAGGCTGTGATACTGGAGGTTAAATATTAGCATCTACTCTTAACTCCTCTCAGTACTGAGTAGGGGACCAGAGAGACAGAGGCTTAAGTTAGAGCACAGAAAATGGCATAAGGAAGCTGAGTTTCCATTCATTAGAAGCTCAGAAAACTAGGAAGGATGATCTTTATACTAACAGAATGAAAGCAGTGTTGGCTATTGGAAATAAAAAGACACTAGCTGAGATTTTAGAAGGGACTAATGAAAAACCAGAAGATAAAGAAGAGCATCCAGTTCAAGATGGTGCACAGCTAAGGCTGGGGAATTGAAATGACAAATTTTAAATGAGGATTTTCAGACAATATCTGGAAACTTGACAGAATACAATCAGTGTAACAAAGTAATACCACAGAACATATTATGTGAGAATCACTAAGAAGTTCACAGTATTGGAAGGGGGGCAGTATTTACCTTTTTTTAAAAAAAACAAACTCACAGATAAATAAAATAACTCTATCAACAAATAACAGAGAATCCCAGTGCAATACAATTCTGCACTTAAAAAAAGAATGGTGACCACTGACCAAAACTGTAACGATAAAAGTGACATGCTGACCAAGAACAGAAATGCTGCAGGGGCAGAAACCAGAAAAAAAAAAGGGAACTTCAGTCACTCCATCTCCCAAGCATAATGAGCAAATGCTATGCTAATACATGATGCTTAAATTAAAATTTCAGACTACATAAGTGGCTGAATAATAGACAAAATAGTTAGCTAACGCATGAGAGGAGAAGCAATACCTGACTTTGTCCAAAGCAGTCTACAAGACCTAATTCAAAACGTTACCATCAAAGAACCACTCAATAACAATTCCCAAAATGTACTTGGATTCCCCATTCTTGCAGAAGAAGAACAAAGGGAAATAATTCATTGCCTACTTCCAAAAAGTGGTACTAAATAAAAGCATGGAATAAAATTCCAGAAACATCAGAAGAATTTGTGAAGCGAGAACAACGGGACAGAATCGTATGGGAAAGAAGAAGCTGAAGTTGTCTCCAGATGAAGAATACATAAAGAACAAAGTCTGGAAAAGATAAATGTAAAATCACAATAAAGAAGGTTCTGAATGTTTTTTGAGCAGTATGCCACATGCATTAACAACTCGGAATAAGTAATTTTAAAACACCACACGGTAAATCTGTCAATGTGTTTGTAAAGTTGGTCGCTGGACAAAGTGAAAAAGCAATCTCAAATAACATAAAGCAGAAAAGTGGTATGAATTGTTGGAGTCCAGATTCTCTGTGGATGTACCACACATGCCTTATGAAGGACACAAAAGAAAGTCTGTTTCAAATTGAAGTCTTAGCACAAGAGGTTCTAGAACTACCAATAAACCAAATACTAATATAAATTACTTAAATTGGTACTTATTCAGGAGTCCTAATGGAACTCAAATATGAAATTTCTGAACTATTTATTACAATATGCAACTTATTGTTTAAATCTGTCACGGCACAAGATTAGAAGGTGGTAAAAGTAACACCAATACTAAAAATAGCTCCAGAGAAAATCAGGAAAGTACAGGGAGAGCATCATTTTTTGCTGCAGAGAGATCACCAGTGAGGTCCCACAGGTGCTGGGACCTGACTGTTTAAGCTATGCAGAAGTTATCTAGAAAAGCAGGTGAATAATCAGGTGATAAACTTTGCTGATGATACTAAGTTAATGAGTGTAGTCTGAATAAACATGAAGTTATACACAGAAGAAAAATAACCTAAATTATACATATAAATGCTGAACTCTGAATTAATTGTTACCATTCAAAACACAAATCTTGATATTACAATAGACAGACTTATGAAAATGTTAACTGTGTTTGAAAATGTTAGATGTTTGTTTTTGTGTTCTTCAAATTAAATTACCAGTACAATTAAATAATAGTCCTCGTTACTTGGTATAGTTTAAAAGTAAATTTGATGGGAGACCTTCAGAGTCATTATAATTCCCAATTACTCATTACTATCCACTACTTTCACAAACATTAAAGTAATTTTTAATCTGTAAAAAGGTAATTATATTTAAGTATGTCAGCACAGATGTATGGCATCCTCTAAAAAAGCTGGGCACTGTAAATTAAAGACATCAAACCTGTTCTTGAAACATGGACAGCATTTCCCAATCTCAGCTACAGAGCAGAATAAAAAGAGCTCTCATTTTCTCTCAGGCAATTATTTCACTTCTCTTTACACATATAGGTATGCCTATGCCTACCTTTAAAGCTTTTTCTCCAGTGTTATGGTCTTCTAATTATATCCAATTTTTATAAGCCCACACAAGTCTTTTTCGTGCTGAGTAGTTTATGTCATGAAGTTAATCTATACGCAATCCAGTTTTTTCATTGTTCTCTACAGACAGTGTACGTTTTGGGTTGTTTATCTTTGTAATTTTTCCAATTAATGAAAAATAGAATTAAAAAGTTAATTCAATATACTTTATCAGACTTTTTTTTTCCCCAAAACAGCTTTGTGAACAACTGTGCATGTCATTTACTAATAGCAGTATACAGACTTGTAATTATATATGAACTTTTACCTCGACACAGGTTTTCATCCCTGAGGCAGCAGCATAGTGCAAAGGTGTATTTTTTTTGTTATCAACAGCATCAATGGCTGCTCGTTCATATTGTCCTTCATCCAGCTTTGCTCCCTTCCACTTCAGGATCATTTGCAGACAATCTGCTCTTCTGCAGTCGTCTTCTGAGGGTCGTGTCAGGCGAGGATGAAGAGCTCCTTCCGAGATCATGATCTGAGGTCCCATACACAGCAAGTGCATAGATGTCTCATTGTGCACATTCCGTTTATTTGGGTTACCATCTCTAACAAAAAGGAAAGTTCTGTGGGGGTGGAGGGGAATAGAAGAAAAAAAATTAGCACACAATTCCATTCATTTCCTTGAAGTGGGGTCTATTATGACAGCTTTCTTCTTGCCAAGATTTTTATTAGCCATGTTAGTGATAAACACTCTTAATAGATAATTACTACTGGACAGTTCCCATTTCTCTTAGGAGTGAAAAGCCAAGATCTGGATGAATTACTGAAATATCATTAAGCACCATATATAATTACTTTGTCAGTGTGTGACATAAATTTTAGTTGGCAAAGTTTATTCTACAATTCTGTGTTGCATTGCAATAAATGTTATTAAGTCACAAGATTGATGAAATAGATACTTCCTTTCTTCTACTCTGTGTCCTGAATAGTAGTGCATTTGGTAGTTTGCAAATACATAATGCCAGAGCAATTTCCCCCAAATCAATTCTCCTTTCCTGTATCTTTAGTCGGATGTCAATGCAGTACTTACTACTTCTTGAAAATATATGAAATACTTTTCCTGCCAGCACTGCATGCATTGAGGAAAGACTCTGTTTGATTTCTCACTCTAGGATATATGGAAATGCCATGTAATGCAAACCCCCACCTATGCAGGTAACAGAGGCTGGCAAGAATTTAAGTGTTCTCCTGAATGCTTTAGAGGCAGTTCAAAGTGGACAATAAACTATACCGGCAAAAAGGGTCAGCTTAGGAATGAAAGGGAAACAACAGACTGATTCCTGGAATCACAACTCTGAATCCTGACAGCTTCTGAGACAATGCAGCTCTCTGCTGCTTCTTGCCAGGAAGGAATTATAGAAGTTACAATCCAATTCTGAAATGGAAGAACTGAGACATATCATACAAGTCCTGTGAATCCAAACTTGCTTTAGCCTTTTGAGGTATACTGAAATACTAATTTTTTTCTTAAGGGAGGTGGGAAGTGGCAGAGAAGAAAGACCATCCCTTTGTAGGACTGGGGTCAGAGACAGCAACGGTGAAAGAACTCCGTGCAAAGGTAGGAAGGACAGCTCCCGGAGAGGTAATACCAGGCTAAATCAGAAGCATGGCACATACGTTCAAGAAATCACTGCAGAAACACTTGCACTGTTCCCATAAGCCCCCTCACATAAAACCAGCAGAAGTCACTGTTCATCTCCTCGACAGGCTGTTCCCTGACTCTGAACAGTTTGCAAGTCTGAAAAACACAGGTATTCTGGAATCCTCATTAAGTCAATACAGGGGACCAGCTTCCACCCTCCCTGCCCTCACCCCTAAGACTCATTAAAAACAGTTTCAATCACTTCACTTTAAAACAGGCAGCTCAGCCACCTGAAGGCAGGCACTGCCTAAATACAAAATCAGACCATATTGCTCGTGGTGAACGGAAGAGAGCAGAAGAATTTGGTAACCAAATTGACAAAAGAAAACATTATTTACCTCAGGTATTGCCTTATGCTATGGTTACAAGACTAAATGCCACCTCCTCTTTCTGTTGTCCCTGAATATATCCCACCAGGCGCTACACAGTATTCTATCTCTCAGAGTTCTCCCATGCTTTGTTCAGGACAAAGAATAATCCTGAAACTATTTTATTAATAAAGGAAGAGGCTACACAGGGTGGATGTGGAATGTCCCTTTCAGAAATTATTGAAAACAGACTGGACAAGTACTTCAGTAGAAAAAATGAGGCACAGCTGATCTGGTCTTGCAATGGAAAGATGTCTTGATGATAATAACCGTCTGGTCAGCCGGATTTCTGTCCTTTCTTCCCTCTGAAAATTGCTGAACAGTTTGAGTTCAAAATGAAACTTACTACTAAAATAGTGTTGTTTTAAATAAGTGGTAACAAAGTATTCAGAGGAAAAGACAAAAACAAAAGTCTCCTCTATGTTGTCCTATTTTGGCAGCAAAATGTTCCTTAGAGAAATCTGTCTTTTATTCCATGATAGCTGACATGACAGATACATTTGTTAGGAAATAAGAATATGCCAAACTTGAGATTAAAGATGTTGCCAAAAAAGCGATAGCACATTTTGTTTGCTTGGTTTTTTTTCTTTTCAGAGGAAAGGGATTTAGCAACACAGGCAAAGTGCTTCACAGCCAATTACATGAAATGACAGGACAAACCACTATCAAACAGTATCCAAAATGAATTTCCTTTTGAATTAGCTTTACATAGTACGAAACTAGAGACAGAAAGAAAGGAGGGGAAGGAAGATGGGAAAGAACAGAGAGACAGAAGGAGGGAAAGGAGAGGGAGGGGGGGGAGGGAGGGAGGAAGGGAGGAAGGAAGGAAGGGCAGGAGAGGGGAGGGTGGGGGGGGAGGGGAGGGAAGGGAAAGGAGGAGAAAAAGATAACTCACTGGGGAACAGGGAGATGAATTCTATAGAGGCACTTAGATATGAGAATGCTAGATGCCTTAGGTATGAGGTTTTGCAGGTACCCACTGCAAAACCTGGATATAGAAAATACAAGGCTAAATCTAAGTAATCTTGGTCTCTGAGAGATGTAACTTTGGTTTGGAGACTCACTAAAACCTGAGTTTCTCTACTTCCGCAATAAAATCTGTTTCATGATACATCAGTATCTTTTCTTCTGTTAACTCCCTTTCACAATTTCGTTTGTTATATTTCTACTTCAAGTAAAGATCACCCCCAACTTAGCCTTCAATGCATTTGTAAACTGCAGTATGAACAGAAAAATGTAAAATTGCTCATTTTTCAGTTCTGAGTCCTTAACTCAAGAATAAATACAGGGTATTTAAATTTTATTTTATTATTCCCTCTTCCCCCTACCCATGACATTTACTATCCATATGCCTCCTAATATTCCATCCCAAAACTCTTGCATCTTCCTTAAGAAAGAAAAAAAAAATAAGAGATCACAGCACTGGGAAGAAAGAGGCAGCGGCTAAAGATTGTAAAAGACTTCATGTGTGGCTCCTTTTTCAGTAGTTTTTAAAACTAGGTAACACTGATGTTCAAGTCAGTAGGCCTAACTATTTTTACCTGATGTTTGTAACATGAAGTTTGTAAAGCTAGCAGACATCTGTTACCTTCAAATTCGCTGTGGAATGAGTAGAGAAGAAAGGGTGATAAAGAAGGGGCCAGATCCCTTCTGCAATCACTACAGGGGACTGCGGTATGGTAGCAAAAGTACCCAGTGTTTCAAATGCAGAAGCATTCAGTAGGAATCCCCGAGGACACACAACTGAGGAAGTATTGAGATTAAAGGCTTCAACTGGCACAAAGGCATAGCACCAAGCTCGCGGTATGAAGCTAAAAGAAACAATTCAGTATTGCCAAGAGGGCAGACTTTGTCTTTCACATGAAGTGCCTGAACTCTTACTTGAGAGTTTGCACTTAGACTGTATAACATGCTGGATGGCTGCACTAATTAGACCTGCATATTTTGAATGTCAGGAGAGTCCTTTGGGTATTAGTTAACCACATCTTTTCCTCCCACTCCGAGTTGCTTTATAGTCAACGTACTGATTCCTGCTACTTCTCTAATTAAAAGTAAAATGTTACTTTAAAATTCAGTGAAGAACTGTCTGCGGTTTCTGTATGACGCTGAACCAGGGCTTGAATTTTTTTAATTGTGAGAGGACCTTCATTGTCTCCTCCCAAACCAGATGAAGTTTCTCTAGTATCTTTAGCTATCTAATCATTACCTTCTAGGCTTGATAATATTATAATGTATATTTCTGTTTTCAATATTTAGCTCTTTATCATCAGTGGAATTCCATGCTGTGGTATTTTAAAGCATGTGATTCACTCCTGAATCAGGTTACAGTGCATCTGATTTCAGAACAGCACAATGTTTGTGTGGTGACCTGTGAAAGCCATAAATCAGACACTTTTTCTTAAAAACAGTATTTTACACACAAACAAAAATATTCATAACCCCTGCTAACATAATAGTAAGGTTAACTAAATAGTATCAATTAAAGAGACCATCCTGCTTATATTCATCTCCCTTCATTTTTTTAAAAACCTTACTATATTTTTCCCAACAACTCTGCTGAAATTCTCTTTAATAATCCCAAGCTATGGGGATTTCATCCCTATCTGACTGACTATATGCTGTAACCTATAAGTTTTCCATTACTAAGATTTATGTAAATTATAGAAGAACCTTTGTAGAAGGCACAAATGCTAAATGGATACAAATGCTCTCCCATAGCTCAAGGTAGATATTTCACCTTATCCTCAATAGTTCAGTGATGAGATGGTTCTGCTCTAGGCTGAAACTCTGTGCATAAAAGTAGAATTTGAAGGCTGTCAAACCAGTACCCCTTTTTAAACCCAAAATTCCTCTCTAAAGGGTTAAACAATAGTTTAAAAGGTAGCTTTAACAGTGAGTAACTATTAGTATAAATTTTTTTCCACCATAAAATTAAGGTCTTGGGGAAAAAAACAATAAAACTCTTGTTTTCAGAAGTTATGTATATCCTAATCTAAAATGAGAAGGGCTTATGTCCTGCCTGCTTGCAGATTCTCTGCTCCTAAACAAATAGAAAGGCACTTTTCTGTATTAACCAGATGATGAAAAACTCTAGAATGGATTTAAATCTTTTAAAGTGTCGTTGCTCTGTTTTAGTCTTGCTCCACAGCACAAAGAATATCCCTACTCAAATAAGTCTAACAGCATGGTAGATTTTCAACCCCTGCAGCAAGAAGTATCAGCAGATTATTTTTTTTCCAAGAGAGAAATCCAAAAAACCTCCCTAGAAGGCTACTCCCTTGCCCAAGCTGAACATTTGCCCTTCTGTCCAAGTTATCTGCTAAAAAATTGTCCAACCATCTCTAAATATGTTGAAAACTTCAGTAAGAACCATCTGCAAATTTTCGAGAACTATTTTGCGCCATTTGTAAAAAACACTGGTGGGCTTGGGGAAAAATTAGGTTTGATTACTTGTTCTCCTTGCTTGTCACTCAACTTCTATGTCTCATAAATGGGTATGACAAACACCAGAGCTGCCAAAGGCAACCAGGACCTCACTCTGGGCACATAAATGGGCTTCAAAGTGCCACATGATTGCCCCTTTTTCTCTCCTTAATCTCCTGAAAAGTCAAAGGATCAGCTCTTAAGTGTAAGGGGAAGTCAAGCCAATGCTGAAAAGCCCTGCTGAACCCATGACTTAAAGTTCAGAGAAGATGACTAGTATCCAAAAAAGGGTAAATTAATACATTTTACATCCACAAATTCATTATTCATCAGGGCTCCATTTTTACCAGTGGTATTTGGTGCGTAAGACTTTCACAGAGCAGAGCTACAGACCCCTGCAATTTGGCTCACAACTTCAGAGGTACAAGAAGCTAAATTTTGCCTGGAAATGTACTGATAGAGTGAAAATATGCATTGCCTATGGGAAATACCACTTAACCACAAGGCAGCCAAACTTTACTCCAGTTGCAGTTTCCAGATTTTGCTTCAAGCTGTAGCTCTTTGCAGAATCCAAACTTGATGTGACAAAAGCATCAAAAAGTGTTGAAAATAGTGACAAAAAAGAAAGGGCTGTAACATTCACACCTACTACTATCTGTATTTGCAGAAAAGCAGCAAGAGACTCAAGATCACAAGGCTGTGAACTTGAATAATAAACAATTGGCACATTCCCTCACACTGGAAAACTAACACCACAACCATTTCTTCAGGTTTTAATAAAACCTTTCATATTTGGGGCATGAAAACCACCACATTTACAGTCTCTTTCTCTCTCTCAACAAATGCTATATACTTTATAGCTATATATATGTATACAGATGTATGTGTATATATATGTATGCATATAAAATACATGAAAATGTACCTATGTATAGAAAAATGAAACCAAAACATAAATTAATGTAAAATGAAATTATAAAGGTAGTTCTGACAGCTGGAGACTAAAGCAAGTCTGAATCTGCTCAAAGACAGTGAAACTTACTGACTTTTTAATGCAAAGCACTTATGCGTACTACATAAACTGCACAGCAAATTGCACCATTGCTTTTAAGCAAGACAAGTAAGGTACTAGAAAAAGGTGAGCTGCAGCAACGAGGTAAACTAATCTGCACAGGGTTCCCTTTCACAACATCCCCTCTGGTCCTTGGGTTAGACAGCCCATATAAGTCCAGCTTGCTATTAAAAAAGTTACACTGCAAACTCAACTTCAGGCATAAACCTAAAGCTCATAGCTTTCTGAGCATTAACAGAAGTCTGGGTAAGCCATGAGTTACAACAACATAGAGAAGAGCCAAGCTCTGTTACCCAGTAATTTAAAACTCATATGCAATGAATTAATTAATACAATTATTGAATCATTCAGCTGCCAACACAGTAGGTCAATACTCATGCATTAAACCTTGAATAATCATGGTTATTTCATTAACTCAAAGTACTTTTCTCCCCAAATGTGTTATAACAAAACAACCACAGCAAGCACTTGAAGAAATCTTTTTAGTCGTTACTGACAGCTGTATAGAAGTATGAGCTGGTTTAAATAATTTTGTGAAGCATATTATTATTTACTTGATGTTGAAAGCCACGTCTAGTAAAGGTATTTATTGATATTTTTATTCATTATATAGTGCTAGAAAATTCTTTATTAGTACTTACAGTTTCTTCTCTGTTTCATTAAGATTCTTGGGCTTCTCTTAAAGCCCAGGAATCTCCTGCATGCAGTAAAAAACTGGGCAGGACACAGTGACTATTTCTGTTCTAAGATAAAGAATCTGCTGACAGATCATTAACCATTTATCAAAGAAAAAACAAAGACTATTACACTGACTTCTTGTAAGCCTTACATTCAGTTGGCCCCTTGCCTAAGAACTGTTACTAACACTACCAGAATCCCCATAAACACTACTAATATCCTGCTGTAGTAAGGAGCGAGGTTATACCAGTGATAATTTGGACTAACAGCAAAGGAAGCATCTGAGAGGCTGTCAATGATACCATCTCCACTGCTGATGGAAGTCTGTGAAGAGCTAATCCTTCCAAATTTGAAGTCTTCACAGACATTTCAAGATCCCTTATGACAAGTACTCCACTCTGGCCTCCAATTCTGTATTTTTCCTAAACAGAAATGCCTCCCATTTGTTCCCATTCATATGACTCCTACCAAGTACAGTACATCTGGCAAAATGGGTTAAATCGATTTCCTGAGTACTCAAACAATTTCTGCAAGATTTTCAGAGAAAACCACCAATTTGAGAACCAAGTCCAGACTATGGCACATATGAATCATTTCTTTTACTTAGAGCAATCTAAACTTCAAATGGAAATCTTTGACTCTACCAACATACGCTCTTCTGGGCCTATTTCACTTATGGACTTGATGTAATGTTCAGTACAAAAATACTGCCTAGAACACAAGCACTGTCTTTACTCTCTCCTAAACTGGCTCTAAGCCTTACAATCTTTTTCACTGTATTGCTGTCATTTCACCTATGGTTTCCCCAAACAGCTTGTTTCCAAAAGACTATTAAAGTGATTAAAGGTAAGTCAGCACCTGGGTCTGAGTTCCAGTTCTGGACTGACTCATGTTAATGTAGTAGCCCATCACGTAAAGACATCTAAAAAAGGTCTTATACAAATATGTACCTGTCATGGTTTAACCCCAGCCAGCAACTAAGCACCATGCAGCTGCTCACTCACTCCCCCCACCCCCAGTGGGATGGGGAAGAAAATAAGGGAAAGAAGTAAAACTCGTGGGTTGAGATAAGAACGGTTTAATAGAATATAAAAAGAAGAAACTAATAATGATAATGATAACACTAATAAAATGACAACAGTAATAATAAAAGGATGGGAATGTACCAATGATGCACAGTGCAATTGCTCACCACCCGCCGATTGACACCCAGTTAGTCCCCGAGCGGCAATCCCCCCACCCCCACTCCCTCCAGTTCCTATACTAGATGGGACATCCCATGGTATGGAATACCCCGTTGGCCACTTTGGGTCAGCTGCCCTGGCTGTGTCCTGTGCCAACTTCTTGTGCCCCTCCAGCTTTCTCACTAGCTGGGCATAAGAAGCTGAAAAATCCTTGACTTGAGACTAAACACTACATAGCAACAACTGAAAACATCAGTGTTATCAACATTCTTCTCATACTGAACTCAAAACATAGCACTGTACCAGCTGCTAGGAAGACAATTAACTCTATCCCAGCTGAAACCAGGAGTGTACCAATGAAGAACTTGCTATTCTCTTTACAAAAAAATGCAAATACGTTGAAAAGTTTCTTTGGTTTAGTGGTTATGTGTCAGCTAACATGATTAAGTATACCTTCTGCAGGTAGATCGTAATCTTTGGCTTGGTACAACACAAAAAAACAAGAGGGTCAATGTGTAGGAGTGGCAAAGAGATAGAATTGAATTGTGGAGCACAGATCCAAAGATAGTGTACGCTAAGAGTGAGGAACACAAAACTTGGTTAATCCTTACATTTGTTATACTGTGGGCCAAAAAAATCATGTTTTATATATGGTTCCTATGCCTGTTAGGAGGAACAGCAGCACCAAAACACAGAATTAAACCATTCCTGATGCAAAAACGTATCAACAACATCCTTAAGTTATGCTTAACCAGAAAACTATGGTATTTATTTACGAAGGCCTTGAGCTTGGCCTTCCCTTGGACAGTCAGGAATACTGTTTCCATGATCTCATGCTACTTCCGGCTTCTATTTCAATATTCTGAGTGAGATTTCAAAAGAAAAAGAGCTGAGTGCCAAATTAGAAGCTGCTTCCACTGGAGCTGGCTGCTTACCAGCAGTTTTTGTGACTAAATGTCTTCTGTAATGCAAAATCTGTGTGATTTTAATCTCTGTCTCTGGCCCTTTCTTCTATACATTTCTTTACAGCTAGAACCAATGCTCAAACTTAGGTGTCATCCTTCCAGCCTTCTCTCCAAATTCCTCCTCGGAACACAGTTTTTTCTGAAAAGACTATCCACAATGAATTCTCTTCTCAGATACCTGTAAGACTATTATTTTTAGATTGGTTTCAAACAAATGTCAGATGAATTAATAAGCATTAAACTACTAACGAATGCGTTCATCTTCACCACTTAAACACACAGCTTCGTATTTCTGCACAGGGACCATTATCTACGTATCAGCTTGTAAATCACCTAGAAGTGTATGACATCTAGTGTTGACATTATTTATATAGCAATAATGATGAAATTACACAGCAAATACTAACAGGCTTTGCATCACTTCTATTCTTTCTATTTCTTAAAAACTATGAATGTATTACAGAGATTGTCTCGCCTGCCTCTATCTCTCCCTCCAGAAAAATCCTTTCAATCTGTATGTTGCTTGATCTTTAATGACACTAATTTTTATTTTCCTTAAATGTCTCCATTAAGTAATTTTATTACACTTAAATTGAAAAAAATCACAAATTTAAAAAATCAAATCATCCACAGTCTGTATTTTAGCCAAAAGGAAAACTGGGTTTATATTCAATGTCTCTGAATTTTTTAGCTGGATATTGCATTTAGCTATAAAAGTTAATTAGTTATTTCTGATAAATTTACTTCTGTTTATCAGAAATTGCAATTCTCTCAGTCATTATTCTGGTAACTACTGAGCCAACAGATCTCTCTCGCAAGGAAGCCATGTGTGCCTCTAACCCCAGGGTGAAGTTAAGCCATTTGACACAATGATTCAGCAGTTACCAATCAACTCGACAGAGTCACAAACTCTACCTGGTAACAAAATTAGTTGAAATGAAGATTCAGACATCCTGGCTGGCAAGGACCAAAGCTGTACTCCTCTACAACCCAAATGTAATTTTATTTTGCCTGTGGTAAAATGTTCACAAGGGTTCTACTAAGGAGAACAGACAACACAGAATAAGAAATCTTTAATAGTGTACTGCATTAATATATCTCATCTCACCAGTCACTAACGAAGCAATCTTATTCTGCAGTATCTGATTTCCAAGGCAAGAAAAATAAGAACAATGTGGGGAATAGATGATCGTTTCAGTAAGAGCATTTAAACAGTGTGTAAACATGTGCAGGGAAAAGCACTGCAACCTAAGGTTCCCGCTTTCCTAAGGGTGCAGAAAAACCTACTAGTAAGAAGCAGCAATAACTCAACACACTCAACAGTGGCACCTGTAACTGAGAGCAAGGCTCTGTTGTGACCAACGAACTCCGTAGGCATCACATATATTCAACCTATTAAGCTTAAAATAATCAGAAATCAGCTAGGAAAAGGTCAGTTTTAAGAGCTGAAAACATAGCAGCTGACTGGCTCTTGAGCTTTGCTTGTAGGTCAGACTACTATTAAGATAAAACCTACCCACTGTTTTGTATTTTGTGAGGAAGTCATGAGAAGCACCAGGGAAGCCACCTTGGGAGGCCACACATCTAGTTAGTGAGAACAGCTTTTAAACAAGATTTTGAGCTTTAGGGAAAAAAACCCAAGGGAGCAAGTCAGATAAGGGTGTGAGTTCTTCAATCTGCCTTAGCTGTACTTTCGAAGACAGTGCCCAACTGAGTGACAGCCTTTGAGAAACCTAGTAAATGCTACTGCTGCTACTCCATGTCTGTAGCTGCTCCTCTAAGCGTCCCCGCTATTTTCTGTCTTTGGCAGTTTTCTCCAGTGAAGATTCAGTCACAGTAAGAACTTGCTCAATTTTAAAGGCTTCCTAATTTTATCATTTCTCCATCCTCTTCACTGCTTTTGAGACTGGGTATCATGAAAATGGCCTTATAAATGACTATTTTCTACAATCCAGTCACATGCTCTGCTACTGAAGTCATGGCCATTTCAATTCACTTGGTCCTCTTGCTTCTTTAGAAACACTCCCACAAAACCTGGTCAGATCATGTTCTTCATATATTATTCTCCTCCATCAGATGTAAAACTCCCTTCAGTACTTTATATTCCAAAGCATTTAGTAGGTGACCAAGCCTCATAACCATGTAAAATAACTAATCTGAAAAGGGTCTTACAGAACCAAAACCCAGGTATTTTTCAGCAGCTGAGAAGAACAAAACCAAAACATTCAGATAAACAGCAGTGCTTGGCTTGGATGGATCCAAGCACTGCACTGATCACTCACCACAGACCACAAAAGTTAAACATTTAATACTTTATCACAAGCAGTTATCTCTGACAAGTAGCATTCATGTCTGATATGGTAAAACCATGGAAGTATTAAATTTAAAGCTTTGCAGGTGCATACTATTCAATTCTACACGATCCAGCATATTCTAGGATGAGATTCATCTTCTCAGCTCAGGAGATCTACAGTGCAGAAAACTACAGCTGATCCAGTTCTCTCAGATTCCCTTTATCATCAATGGGAAGAAACAGGCACTTCTGGCACACAATTAATTTAAAATATTTTATGGTCAACTTCACAATAAAATGAATTGTGCTGTCGCCTTCACTAATTATTCTGACTAGATTTATTACCTAGGTCTACACTGACTATAAAGAGAGTCTAGCATGAATAATTCCAACACAGACATACTTACTTTTATGAATAAATTTATTCTTAAATAAAATTATAGTCTAAATATTCAATTTATCTGTGCAATTGTTGTTAATTAAAAAGAAGCTTGTTTTTTGTTGTTCAAAATTGAATAATCTAGACAATGACATTCTAATAAATTATTCAGATGAAATATTATAATGTATTGTAATATTTGAAGTTATTAAAACAGGACAGAATTCTTTTGTTGTGCGGGAGAAAGGGAAAATAGTTAGTTGGATATCTTTTATACTAAGATCAGGTGTCAAAACTTTTAAAAACTACTTTTAGGAAAGAAGCATACGCAACTATTATACCTTCATAATTTTTTTCCCAAATGAGCTGTAAAATTGCCTGGAGAACACCAAACAAATTTAATCATTCAAAGAGTTACCATGAAGAAAGAAAAAAAGACAAAAAAAAAAAAAAAAGACTCCTCCAGGATTTCTGAACAACCTGCTGAAAACATCCATACATTCAACACAGATTTCCTTACACTGGGACCCTACTGTTTTGGTTAATAACTCCATGTTTTTCCCGTTGCCCTTATTAGACAAAGAGCTGCTATTAATCTTCTTACTATTTTTCTTTTGCTCACATTTATATTGGAAGTACAGTTAGGAGAGTAATTTAAAAGGGAACACCAGTCTTACTGGCAAAGCATTGAATAGATTTTCAGAAATTTGATAAAGAAAGAATATATTTTGTAGCACCTTTATGAAGATTTCAGCATGAATGATTTATGTCAATTTGGATCTCAGAGTTTAAACATTTACAGAGCTTCTGTCTCAGTCAAAAGAGTAGAGAGTGAAGGAGCCTCTTTTTTATTTGCATCTCCAGAAAAAAATATAATCTGAAATGCAGAGTGGCTTCAACCTTATCAGAAAATAATCAAATACTGCAGCACTCTAAAGTCAGAAGATCTGTGAAGAAGTTAAAAGCGTTTTCTCTAATACTTCTCCTTGACATATATTTTTGCAGCACAAAAATCCCCTAATATCCTCTCAACTGGAGACAAGTCATGTTCTAAAAAACACTCTGCACACGACTCCCTCCAATACACCCCAAATTAATTTTCAACATGACTGCAAAAGGAATAAAAACCAACAAGGGAAGAGACAGTCCCGAATGTGTTGTGACCAATGCAGCGTTCCCTCTGACATCAACAAATTTCCTGTCAAATTCATCCTATATAACATATTGGTAATCTCAATACACTTTCTCTGATTGCATTACAATTGCTTAGACCAGTCCTTACTGAAACCTCTTAAAATGCCATAGAAACTAGATAAGGTAAGACAAGACAAGACAAGACAAGTCTGTAGCCTACATCGACCTGAAATTCCAAGAGCTGCGTATTTATTTAACATATCAGGAAATTTTGGCCTAGAAGAAACCACCACTACTTTGATCTTCTGTCATTCTACTGCAGTGAAAAATACTTCCCAAATCATAGCAATGAAACAAGAAACACCTCCCATAGCCAGATCCCGGGCACATTTACCAATGTTTCTCTCTGGCTAGCTTAGCTATGCCTTGAATGCCAGAGTTCCTTTACTACTATTACTGATTGGCAGGCATCAAAAATGTTTAAAAAAGCTGCATTTTTTTTTTTTTCAGTTTCAACATTCACCTCAATATCCAGAATCTTCTGTAACTGGAAACCTTTGTTTTTCCTGTTCTAGAAGAAAAATCAGCTTCAGAAACCTGTTTTGTCTCCCCACAGCTCCATGCTTCTATCACCTCCTCCTCCTCCCCCTCCCCCGCCTTCAGCGCAGGGCCAGCAGCAACTGCTACAAACAATCCACTTTGGGCTTGAATACTCACCAAGTGCTCAGACAAGTGCTCAGACGTAGCAGGATGAAGCACACAATGAGGAAAATCTGTCATTGATCCAAAAAGCTTCCCAGCAAAGCTACAACACTGAAAGTCACGCCACAACATATATTGCAAAATGACAGTTTATCTAAGATTTTTTTTTTTTTTCCTTTTAACCACAGGTAGCGTCCACATGATTTCCAGCCACTCCATCTCAGCCACCCTGTGGAAAAGCCTATTCTTCTGTTGTATTTTGGGACTGGTTCACCAACAGCCAGACCCTGGTGAGTAACTTTCCACACTGATAGCAATTCTTTCGAACTGAGCAGTCAGACGGTATCAAATGTACCTTAGGCAAAAAAAAGCCTGAGGGCATTGGAGGTGCTTGATCATCTGAAGACTGCATTTTCTAAAGAAAACATATTTCCTGTATGCTTTTTCTCTGTAATATTTTTACACCCATTTAGTGAATGAAATTTAAACTACCCTCTTGAATAGGAATCTTCCGTTAAGACCTTCATTCATAGGGAATCGTGGTAAATGTTTATAGTGGAGTAAGACCAATGTATATGTTGTACAAAGCTCTCCATCCATCTGTGCTACGTATCTTTCATTATTTTTTTGATGTTTCTGAGTGCTATGTAACTTTTTTCTCTTGCTTCCAGAAGACTTACCTATCACCCATTAGAGACTACCTATTTATTAGCTTGGAGTGAACACAGTCTGAATAGTGACATCAATACAGTTTTGTGACAGAGATAATTCTGAACTAGAGCTGTTAACCAACCAAGGCACACTTCTCTGAACATTAGTGCTGAATCTAAGCACCACCAGCAGATGTCTAAAGACTGTAGCAAAATATCACTGAGTAAATCACACTCAAATTGTTCCTGCAGTATTTACAATATAGTCCAATAAAGAAAACTTAAAATGTTTTAATTCTTTGCTTCCAAAATGAAAAGTAACCTTCTCATGTTTTCTGGAGAGATTTCAAGGCATGTATTTTCTCTTTGTACCTTTCTATTTTTAGTAAAAGGCCCCAGACTGTTAGGGGTTGGCAAAGACGGTAGTCCATGGGAGGCAAGGCTGCTATGGCTCCATGTCCCCAGGTCCAGCCAAAAGAGGGGCTGGGCTGCATTCCCAATAGACACACATGCAACACCTATATACATGGCGGGCCACACAGATACATGTGGACAGAAACACTCAGCACTCACGTGACCACAAACAACACTGGCGGCCTCATCCTGTTCCACTCTCTAGGCAAGCAGGATGAAGGGCTGCTAGTGGGAAAAATTTGCATATAAACAATGTTAATCCCTTCAGCAACTGGCCTTGGATGCTGTTTATCCCGCAACTGGCACTGGATGACCTGGACTTTCCAGTGACCTCGCACACACATGTACTGCAGATCCTCAGTAACTGGCCTTAGACATTACCAGTACCTGGCCCCTGGATCCTCTCATCTCCAGTTGCCTCAAACAGGCCTTCTGGCTGACCTGTGGACTTAGGGCTGATTCGAAACATGGCTCCCAGGCCACTTAACCTACTCACTGGCTAGTCCAGATTGATACTCACTGGCCACTACGCATTGATATATGTACTGACATATGCATGCACTCTGTCTCTCCAGCTGCTGGCACCCCAGGCTCAGGGACCCCTCTGTCATGAGGTCCCTACTTCAGTTGCTGGTACTTAGACCTCCATACACAAACATGCACACAGCAGAGTCCCATCATCCAGGAAAATAATTAGAAATAGAGTTTAATGAGAAGATAGGACAGACTGCAGTGATCAGGCATGGTCAGACAAACATCATGGTCTGACAAGCCACCCAATTCCACGTACTGGCCCCTTTTAGCCCCTGCTGTATTGTCCCAAGCGTGTTCCTCCCCAAACCGCCTTGATCCCTGTGGTGGGTTGACCTTCACTGCCTGCCAGGTCCCCACCCAGCCACTCTCTCACTCTCCCTCCTCATCAGGACAGGGGCAGAAAATACAACAAAAAAGCTTGTGGGTTGAGATAAGGACAAGGAGATGGCTCACCAATTACTGTCACAGGCAACACTGACTCAACTTGGGGAAATTAATTTAATTTATTGCCAATTAATAACAGAGTAGGCTAGCGAGAAATAAAAACAGAACTGAAAACACTTTTTGCCCATTCCCCCTTCTGCCCAGGCTCTACTGCACTCCTGGCTCTTCTATCTCCTCCCCGCCCGAGCAGCGGTGGATGGGCAATGGGGATTGTGGTCTGTTCATAATGCTTCATCTCGGCTGCTCCTGCCACTCTTCCCCTGCTCTAGCTTGGGGTCTCATCCGTGGGATACAGTCCTTCCAGAACTGCTGCAATGTGGGTCTTTCCCATGGGCTTCAGTTCTTCAAGAACTGCTCCAGCATGGGTCCCTTCCACAGGATACAGTCCTTCAGGAACAGACTGCTTCAGCATCCTCACGGGGCCACAGGTCCTGCCAGAAAACCTGCTCCAGCGTGGGCTCCTCTCTCTACAGGTCCACAGGTCCTGCCAGGAGCCTGCTCTGGCGTGCTCTCTCCACAGGGTCACAGCCTTCTTCAGGGCACATCCCCCTGCTCCGGTGTGGGATCCTCCCTGGGCTGCAGGTGGATATCTGCTCCACTGTGGACCTCCCTGGGCCACAGGGGGACAGCCTGCCTCACCATGGTCTTCCCCACCAGGGGCTGCAGGGGAATCTCTGCTCCGGCGCCTGGAGCACCTCCTCCCCCTCCTTCTTCACTCACCTTGGGGTCTGCAGAGTTGTTGCTCTCACATGTTCTCACTCCTCTCTCCGGCTGCTGTTACGCAGCAGTTCCTTCCCCTTCTTAAATCTGTTATCACGGAGGTGCCACCAGCATCGCTGATAGGCTCAGCTTTGGCCAGTGGTGGGGCTGTTTTGGAGCCGGTCGTGTCTGGCATGGGGCAGCTCCTGATCTCTTCTCACAGAAGCCACCCCTGCAGCCCCCTGCTACCAAAACCTTGCCACAAAAATCCAGTACCATCCCCTTCTGTAGACTCCTCCTGACAGGTGTCACAGCTGGGACATGGGGTGGACGGCTCTCCGGTGACAGCCCTGGAGCAGGGGGCTCCTCCCTCTGAATGAGCTTACTGGGATCCCCCCGCCGCTCTGCCTCTGGGCTCCCTTGTGCTCCTGGGGATGAGCCCTCCATCAAACAACCTCACCCAAACTCTAGCTATATAACCCTACTAACTGGACAAAGAACACGAGATAGCTGTTGTTTGTGCTAATTAGCTGTGACCAGCAATTTTTGGCTTTTAAACATTAAATGCTCTGTTAAAACAAACTGATCTGTCAGATAAACATTATTCAGGGCTGCAGACCAAACAAAAGTTATATATTAATGGAATGTCTAACTATTTTCCTTTTTTTATTTCAACATTTCTAATATATCAAAGCTTTCTATGATACTCATGAAAAATTATCATAGAAACAATCCTAGTATTTTAACACACTCTTGCTGAATCTTGTGAAAAGAAAAGAAATTAACAGCTAATTTTCAGATTTTTAAAGCTCGATTATATATTAAATCAAGTTTCTGGGCTGTAAATGCTGGATGGAAGGTGCAGCAGCCAGATGACTCAGACACCTGCTGTAAAACAACTGCAGTTCAAAATCGTTGAGAAAGTTTTGTTAGTTTAAGTTTCTGCCAGTAGACTTTACGCTGGATTACACAAAATTTGTCCAGGTCAGGAGTTTTGCTTCACGACCCTTGCACCTCTTCTCCAGTTTCTTGTTTCTTCACTTCTGAGATTGCTATACCAAGATGTCCCCAACTCCCTTTCATTGCAAACTCAGTGCCTGTGCTTTCACCGTGTCTTTGGACAGTCACCACCAGCCATACATCTGGTAACAGGGAGTTTGTCCCTTTGCCTCAGTATTTGGTAACAGCATGGCCAGATAGGTTATTTCTAAACATCCCAGAATATCTCTCTCAATGTATTGGGTTATGCAAAAGGTGTACTGACAGCTGCATCACAGTACAGTACTCTGTTTTGAGAAAATTTCACACAGTGAATTGTAGAACATGTCAGTTCATATCCACCTACAATAATACAAATACCAGCCTATAAAGAAAAATTGAATATGGTATAAGTAACATCTAGAGTTTGAACTATAAGTTAGTGTAGCTACAGATTCCCAATTATTTAAAATGTTTAATGAAGTGCTAAATATAAAATATTGTAGTATTATGGATATCTCATAATTGTAAATTTCTTTCAAAATACAAACAGGTTAAAATTAATTTTATTTTTAGCTACTGTACTTCATCAGTAAATCGAATCATTCATTTTAATATTCAGTTTATTTAATCTCTGCCATACCCAGGACTTTCTATATCAAAAGGAAGAGGCTTAACAGGAAATCAGTTGTGCCCTTTCTATCAACTTTGCAAACAAGCACACTGTAAGTCTGATATTTATTCACTCTTACTACTTTGTTTAGATAAAAAGGCTACATTTTTGATTAGCTTGTCTTAGACAGGAGTTCTGAACAAAGCCCTTAGAAAGACAGAAGAAAAGTAAATAGTAAAAACACCTCAGTAAATTACTCCTAGCAACAGCAACAATTCTAACAGTCCAGGTTTTCAGAAAACCTGGCAAATAATAGCACTATGTTTACTGGCAAAAAATGTATTGCAAACCTTGGACTCAAACTAGAAAAAGGAATTATTCTTTCGATCATTTGTTTGCAATATGTGCAAAATAAAACAGTTGTCCTGTGAGACTTAGATGCTGAAGGTCCCATACAGTTAGTAGTAAAATGTAATTTCTAAATTAACTTTTTTTTAACACAAAGCAATTATTTGAGATCTCATCATAAGGGTGCAATATGAATTAACTAATGGACTGCTCAGAAGTCAGTAATTATGACTTAATTTCTTTCCATATGTGCAAAAAATTTCATGTGTCCTTGTTGTTTCAATGAGCCTTATTTTCTTAAGAGATATTTTCTTGACAGAAATAACCTGAAAATCTCAGAGGAAAAAAAAAATCACACAGAAAATGTAAATAAAAACTGCATGCTATTTTAAATTAAGTTTAGTTAAATTTTTCCTGTAATTCAAGAATCAGGAATGGGGGAAAGTTTGGGGATGTTAAGAAACAAACAGATTCAGTGATGAAATGAAAACATCAATTAAAACCAGAAATACAGAATACACGATGGAGGAGAGAAAAATATTTAGCAAAAATCAAGATAAATGAGAAGTTATAAAGTATAAAAAACTGTTAGGTGAATCTAAAACACTGAGGAAAAATTTATGGTGGGAGGCTAGATAGCTAGTAAAGTTACAGCCTATGAGGGACAAAACAAACCTTATACCACACGCCCATCAGTAGATAGAAACACAGAGATGAAAAGAATATTAACAATAACACAGGTCAGTATATATTTCCATTCTGTTTCCCAATATAAGGAAGAGGATATTTATGAAATTCTCTCTAACTTACTCCCTACTGAAGAAGAGGTTTAGCAATGTCTACTCAGTACTAGCTTCATGAAATACTAGACCAGAACAGCTTGTACCTGTGATGTCTGGACATGGATGAGATGTTAATCTTTAATTGATCTTAGAGTGCTGACAAAAAATACAGGAGAATGGAAGTAGCTAATGTTAGGGATTGCCGTATATGTTGACTGCAGCAATTATAAACTTACTTATTATTAAGATATTAATGTTCACTGTTATTATCCGAAATGAAAAATAAAACCTGCCTGAATAACACGAGAATAAACATATATTGTGCCATCTGGAAGTAGATACAATCAGTATGGTATCCATTAGGTACGGCTTCACAAACAAATTAAGACAGGAAAACACATCAAGAACTGTGGAACAGTCACTATTTTCAAAGAACTGTGGTATAGGAGTCTTCAGGAAGCAAGCTAAAATTGTACAAGACTAATGTTACAAGGAACAAAGATACTAAAAATAAAATTAAAAACTGTTATACCAGTCTGTGATTATAGACTAATTTGCATGTTTTCTATTACTACGTGAACATGTTACAAATTCCATGTCTGTAACACACACATACATACGCACATAATATGTGTCCATGTATGTGCACACACATAAGGTATTTATAACCTAGCTGACACTCTGGCATTTCTTAGGTCAGTTTTTCACACCCAAGCAAAACTTCAAATCATACTTACCCCAGAATACGGTTCATTCCATGCCTAGCAGCATAATGGAGCGGAGTATTGTGCTGGTACGTTTCTCCATAAGAAGTATTTGGGTCAAGAGTTTCTTTTAGTTGAGGGTTGCTCTCATAGATTTGGCAGGCCAAGTTTTCATCTCCATTTATAAGAGCTTTGCGGAATTTGGTGGTTGTATTTCCCATGTTGCTATCCTAGCTATCAATGGCACTTTTTCCTTCCCCCTTCATCCACTTGTTGTACGGTTCTGTAACATGCTTTGCAGCCTAAAAAGACAAAAAATATTTCAGTTATTCTGTAAAACACTCTTTCCTAGATGAATTCACCGGAAGCTACAGCACTGTAAGCAGGCATGTGAAGGAGTACATAGGGCCTGTAAACTCTACTCATGAACTGCTGAAGTCCTTCTAGGTAAATACACACAAATTCCCAATTTTTCACAGGTTATTTCCCTGATAAATTGTGCTATCTCCCAGTGCAAATATCTTCACTACCTATACTCTTTGAACATACAGAAAAGAAAAAAAATGGCCAATATCCACCTGTATTAGAAGACAGGGATGAACACTGAATTTCCATTAATGAGAAGTGAATTAGAAATTAGAAGTGATTTCAAAACACAGCAGAACCAAAGCAAAATTCTTAAACGAGGTAAAATTCTTCAAAAACATGCAAGAAAGCAGACATCAGTTTAACTTTCACTTAAATCATGCAAAAATGTGCTTGAAGCACCTGTGCTTGTGTAGGTGGGTGTAAACAGCACTCTTCTGTGCCAGCAAGGCGAATGCACATGAACACAGGAACTACCATGGCCCCATCTTAACAGTTCTGCTAAGCGGACTCTTTTAAACACCTAACCCCATTTTTTAAATGACACTTAAGAGATCAACAATGAACAGGTCCATACAATACCAGGCATTATACTGGCACAAACCAACTGCACCTTAGAACTACTTCAAAGTACTTTCCAGCTGCTATGCTCCCCAGTCTCTCACCTTTATCTGATGGAGGGGACCAGCAGGTTGAGTTGCATAAAGACAGGGCAGACTGAGCATCTCCACTCATGAGATGGGACAAGAGAAGCTTATCAGATCGTGCAGTCGAGAAGAGCACATGTTGGTTTATGTCAGTGGGACAGACAGGGGACTCAGCACCAGTCTGCAGCTGGTAGCACTGTGAACCTTCTAGGAGGTATCTTTTGTGCATGAGTCATCCCATTCAGACTGATACATGCCAGAACTTTCACCCCACAAAGCACACACTGGGATCCAAACATGCCAGGCACAGCAAGTTAGGAATTGAGATTTCTAATGTTGGGCACATATAATCAGGCAGGGCAGGAGCTGCTTCGTGCCCAGTACCTTATATTCAACCTGATGGGACTATCTCAAAACTTCTATTTCTACATTGGCTTTCCAGCACAGTTACTGGTGCCCAGACAGCCTTATACACAGAAGAAATACAGGAATCCAAGGGGTCTAGAGCTGCACAAAATCCCAGGGAATCAGAATGTAGATGCAATTCATGTGAAAAGGATTTGGGGAAACCTGGGGAAGAGCTGCAATGAGATATTTTTGTTTCTCCAGAGTAGTCCTCTCATGAGCTGCTTTCAGCTACTGTTATGAACTTCTGTGTCACGTTGCATCCCAGTCTTACTATAGCTTTGCTCAGATCCCATTCTGCACAAGATCCTACCAGCGCGAGTGTTGCACTGTCTCCTCTCTGCAGTTCCTCTGAGAGATCATTTCATGAAGGGGAGGGAAAAGACTACTTTCATCCAAATCTCACCAGTGCCATTCGAGAAGGAGAGCGGTGGCCTACATTTTCATCCCCTTTTCCTACATAACTTTGGTGAGGCAACCCTTATTTTGGAGTTGTTGTGTCCTACCTTTTGATGTCATTGTGTGAGATAACAATGACACTGCCAAATCAGCTGACTCAACATGCTAAACATGTTGCCCATGTTCTCCTGTGACCAGAGTTACCTAACAAGCAACTGCGTTAAGCAGCTGAAAGTTTATAATACTAATACTAAAAAAGTTGGCACTCATTTAAAAGCAAATGCACACCCTTCATATGTTTAGTTATATACACAAACCAAAGCCCAGATTCTTCAGTCACACTAAGGATTCTGCAGCATTTTGTATCTTTCCATCATCTCTATGTTTTAAAATATAAACATGAGATACTATGCAGATATATTTATATTCTTCAAGAAAGCCACTACATGTTCACATTACCATGTCACAGCTCTCAGTGCTGTAATGTTTTCAGATGCAGAAACAGCTGCATTACTCTAAATATTGTATAGTTTCAGGTGTTAATGAAAGACTGTACAAACCCAAGAAAAACTCTACACTCTTCTCAATCAACCAGCAGTTCATATTACCTTCAACAAATAGGATCTCAAAAATAACTTGAAAGAATGATTTTTCAGTAAAGTTTGCTAACGAGATTAGTTTATGATATTACAATATCTGTCAATCCCTATTCACCACCAATAGCTCTCGAGACTATAAACTAAATTAGACAAGAACAAGTGCCTGGAAGATATCACGTTCCTAGAATCTTCATGAAAATCAATAATGAAGATCCCACTAGTGCCCATAACAGGAAGAAAAGCACAAAACCTTCTTCCATCATTTGAAATTAGAAGGCAACGGCACCAATTGCCATGCACTTATTTCTGGAAATTAGCACATGGATAGCTTCTGCCAGCTGCAGAACATGCTGCCTCTTGCCCCAAACTGGAATGATAAACAAGTCTGGGTAGGCATGAGGGAGGGTGTTGAGAGTATAAGGAGATAAGATGGTGCCCTCAGGCAGTCTGAGAGGAAGCTGGGGCAGGGTGGTATTGTTGAGATGTTGAAGAAGAGATCTGAATGGATTTAGGCAGGGGTCTGGAAATGTATGGGAGAACTGAGGGTCTGTGTAGGGTGGCTCTACAGAACTAAAAAGCTCAAGTTACTGCAGTGCAGAAAAGGCAAAAATTGTAAATTTCATTAATTCTGTTGCACACCAAACAAACTGTATTTATTTTTGATGGCATATGGACATATTAGGTGGTAGCACAGTCTTTAACAACTAATAATACAAAAGATGCAGGCACATTGCTTGAACTATTATGTACATTATCATAACATCTGGGAATTTTAGGAATACGCAGCATGTACTGCATAAGTCCCTGAGCAAAACAGTGACATCTGCTTCCATAAAAAAAGCTTACAGCCTATGTGCACAATAAAGGGTTACATGTGATACAGACATGATATAGAAAGGTGAACGAAATAAAAAGAGTAAAATACTTGTCTGCATAACAGGACCACTCTCCAAATGAAAAGATTCTCAGTCAAAGGAAAGGGAGAATTTGAAGAAGGATTATGAAACAGAGCAATGATGCAGCTCTGAACAGACACAAGTGAAAACTCCCTGCAAAACCAAGAATCAGCATAGAGGTATTGAAAATTTAGCAAATGGCTAATGTAATTACAATCATCACGTTATCAAAATAAAATGGAAGATGATAGAATGGGGATAGTCCATGAAAGCCCTTCAGGTGAAGGCAAAGAGCTTATATTTGATGTGATAGCAAGAAACCAGCCTCTGGAAGAATGCAAGGAGAGAAGTGACAGGGTCAAAAGTAACCCTGAAAACAATTCCCTACTTAAAATACATGATACAATAAATTGTACTAATGCCTTTCAACTTCATACAGTATCCACAAGGTCTTTCATCTTTAACACTAAGACAGGCATTAGTCTTTTATGGCTTTGGAAATTTGGTGGGCCACACTGTAGTTTTCTTTTCTGAATCAGCCATTAAACGTGCCAGCAGAAGTACAGAAAGACAGGGGAGAAGCTGCCTCTGTACCCTGGCTGCAACAGTTGGCTCCCAGCATGTTTGGAAGTCTAGAAGAAACCAAGATGTGACAGCTACTGCCTCTCTCAAGCTGGCATGGCTCATGAGTGCCCTGCTGTAAAATATTCAAGATCTGCCCATCTGCAGTCTTCAGTTTGTCTTTCAGCTAACAGACCAACTGCATCTGCCACCAAAGAAGCCTCTACTTCAACTGAAGGAGAAAAAGCACAAAATATAAATTCATGCAACAAACTTCTGGATCCGAAAATGGCTGAAAGAAGCCCAGTCTGCCTCTTCTTTTTTGTGGTGGTTTTTTCCATTAAGAGCTTCAAACCTGTTACGTGTTCTCAGAGGACAGTAAGCTAACAAGGCCAATGCTGGAACCAGGCAGTGATTCAGAGAAAGGAAACTTGGTTTGCTCTTTCAACCTCTCATTTCATGTTTTTGAAGGTGAAGGGCATGTATTTCCTCCTGAGAGGGAGGAAATGGGTGGCAGGGAAGGGGTCTGGAAGGTTCAGCCAGTCTATAACCTCAGGGACCTGGAGGGCTCCCATGGGCTGAATACAGGGGTTGCTAAAGCAGTTTCAGCAGCTCCCAGGCTCGCATGGGTAGTGTGCAGTGTCAATGTCACTGGTCTTGCTTTGCTGTTTGTGTAAACCCAGCATTTAAAATCCTTAGGCTATTTTTTAATGTGACGTATTACAAAAACATCACAGCAGAACAAAAATGACAACATGAAAATGACAATTTTCAAGTATTTTATCTTACTAAAATGAGACTTGAGTAGAATTTTACAGGACAAAGACAAGATATTTGTTTGGTAGGCAGACCTATTCACTAAATTTTCAGGTTCCGTGATAACAGAAGGGCGATATCATAGACTTTACCATAACCTCATAACATTTATCATGACCACAAATACCATAACCTTTACACCAAAGAATACAGGAAAAACTATATGCAATGTTTGCTAATTATATCCCATATTATTTCAGAATTCCAAACATCAACCATCTCATTCAAAATTAGAAACTGTATTTACTATGCTACTATTGCCAAATAAAAGTTCCAGCTTAAATGAAAAAAACCAAAATACTGGTTACAGAACTCATCATAAAGTCTAAGGAAAGATTCTTATAAACTCAGTCAGGGGGATCACACTTCTCTGCTTTGGCAATGAACAGTAAAACTTCTATGGGCTTGTTAGCAACACTGCTAACATCAACACTTTGATATCATAGCTCTATAAATATTTAACAAAGAGACAGACACTCTCATAGGAGCGTGAAGAGTGCGTACAAGATGAAAAAAGGGTGGATACAGAAAGACATGGGTAGAGCAAGGTAACAATGAGAGATTGAGAGCAGTTGCACCAGCTGCCCAATTACTATTGATTTTTCCACGGGCATCATCACAGAAGTGAGTTTGAAGAAGGACGATTGTAATGGCTTAATAGGATTTTAGAAGGGGTTCGTCCTTTGAAAAACTGCCACGGTGCTTGCTAGAAATTTATAATGAATGACAAAATATTGTACAAGTGGGATCAGGTAAGTATTTTTGAAACATCCTACTTCTAACACTCATTTAGGAACCACGTATTGAACACACAAGTCTTTAATGAGATGACGTACGTCTCTCAATGTACATTTGAATTGCTTTAATACTGAAGCCAAATTTCTCACTGAATGTAGCACTAGCATGTGATCATACAGCAGGCGTTCTGTATCTTGGGGGATAAAGAAAAGGAAGGAAGACATACTGTACTACACCATACTGCTTATGAAATCTATCAAAACCAGTAAAAAAATAATCAGGTTTAACAAGGAGAAGAAAATGCTATGTGTTTCTTGCACCAAAAAATCTATTATATATAATTAGCAAAGATCAGCAATGGATCTAATCATCATTTGCAACCATTATTTTACAATGTAATACTGTGTAATTCCACAGTTTAACCCTAAAAAGTTTGAATACCATTCACAGCTTAAAAAAAGTGTACTTCTTATTTGACAAAAGTAGTTTTTCATGTAAACTATAAGAACATCATGGTGAAATAGCTAAGTGAGCCAAGCTCAAAGAAGCAAGACTTTACACAGACCCTCATAATTAAATCTTAATATTATTAAAATAAAATACATTATTGACTAAAATTAGTGTACATTACATGGTTTCTACACCTTTGGAAAGACAAGTGATAATGAATTGCTTATGCAAAAAGGATAAAGAAAAAAGATATCAAAACTACTTGTTTTCCAAAAGCACCTGGCTTATGCTGACAGCATAAAATACTATATTGTATTCTAAAAGCATCTTCTGTTTCAAGCACGATTAGCTCAAAAGGTAACGATTTTATTTGCTTTGGATACTGCAGTTAAACAGCTCATTTTTAAAAGCTGAGTTTCTAAAATATTTACTGCAGAGTCTGTCCTGCATTATAAATCATAATTTATTGCAGAAGAGAACTATGAACAGCTTTGTGGTTTAGGAGAAAGCCTAGTAACCTGGTACACTTAGGAGGAGTGTCACATCGTCATGTTGGTAATTTTAATTCTCACTACTGGGACGGACTAACACAAATGAAGCAAGTCAAAAGTCATGTTCAAGAACTCTCAGGATACCAAGCCCTCTCCCTAACACAGCAGAAAAAGTCTTGGTTAGTGCTCCTCTTCCTCCCTTGCCTCATTCCCTCTCCGCAAAGTAAAGAGCACCACAGTGCCAAAAAATTGCTCACTTTATCAAGAGGAAAAAATTAAAAATTAAACATTCAAATGTGCACACCTACTTTATGTATGGCTGGCAGAGATGTATATAATTAAGATGTAGCAGAAAAAGTTAGGCTAAAGCTAACTTTTACATGTTTACAGTAAAGATTTCAGATTTGCCATATTTTAATTAATGGGCAAAAATTGTTCTTGATGGATACCTGCATCTGGAGGAACATTTCAGCAGACTTTTAAGTAACAAATGCACTAGCAAAACTTGAGAATCAACTTATGGAAAAGTGGTGGTGGAGGGGCTTGTTTGGTTTTGGTTCGTTTGGTTTTGCTGTATGGGTTTTTGTTTTGTTTTGTTTTGTTTGGTTTTTTTACACACTGCAATAGTCTAAGGTTTGTGCCAAAAGTTCTGAACTCATCAACAGGAAATGATGAAAGCATCTCTGCCACTTTAAAGCTCTGTGAGTGGAGCTTGACATTATCAAATTCAGTGTTATATTTTACATGTCAAAGTACAAACCAAAAAAATAATTGTTATGCCAACACCTCACCCTTTGTAGAACGATCACCAATATAACGTTCTGTGTTTTAAATACCAAGGTTGAAAAGTGGCAATAATGTTGCAAGTCGACTTGCATAAAACACAGTGTACGGTAGTGAGAGAATTAATTATTTCCTCATTTATATGTTTGTGGGATAGAGAGTCTAGCAACTTATGTTAGGATCTTTTTATGCTGGCCTATGTACCCACAAGTAGAAGGCTTAAAGTTATTGCTCAACTCAGTAATTTGAGACTTTGGCTTACTGACTCAGGCACAAAGACTTTCATGCAGGTGGAGTATTTTCTTTCAGACACATTTCTTTCACAACTCCAGTTTGTGGAGAAAAAGGGATTTTAAGCATGGCTTTGGTTTTCTTTGCATTGATACACTTACAGGGATGCAACACGGGCAGCTGCAGCAGAGACTAGAAGCAGTTATCACTTTACGGAGAAAATTGTGCATAGATCTAGCTAAAGTAATTGCTACATTAATTTTGATGGTGTTGTCTACAGTACTTGCATTTATCATCTAAATGAAATGTGGTAAATCCACTGTGGTGTCGGTACATACACACATGGCAGAAGAGACAAGATACTGTGCAGCCAAATCGAAGGTTTACTGTGACAGTTAGATGAAGATAGCATCCCTGCAGATAGTTGGGAAAAGAAATCCAGCGGCACAAGTTAAAAGGAGCACCTGTTTTGGTGCATCCTGGTTTTTTTATCCTTAGAGAGCAGCAATTCAGGAAGACAGAACAAAAGAGTTATCATTCTATAATTATGCACTGTAATATCCAATAGTCTCACCTGTAATTGCAGATCATTTCATATTCATTCCAGGGCACCATGTCTTTAGAAAATTATTTTAAAAACAACAACAAACCCCTCAAAGTTCTCTGAAGTCCAGATAACACTGGAGTTGTTCCCAATGCAACTGTCTGTCAAGGCCTTAATAATCTGATTTAATTTGCTGTAGCTTAGTTACTGCTACAAGAGAGATATACTTCTTAATGGTCTTTTTAGGCTCCAGTCATAAAATACAGCAGAACTCTTTTAGGACTAGCTATTCAATCCTCAGGTTAAGTAGACTAACCAAATCTAAAATAATATAAAATATCTGTACCTAGTGTAATACCAACACTACCATCCTAAGACTTCCTCTATCCAGATCAGAAGGTGAAGAAGCACAAGACGAAATGTTTGACATTTTATTAGATTAAGTCAAGCTAAAGACAGACATGCTTGATAGTTCTTGCATTTTAATCTCAGGCTCACTGTTTGTCTTAGTATAAAAAGCTCACTGTAGACTGTTCCACTGACTAAAGTAACTCAATACACTTTTGATACAGTGCATAAAACAGTTAATGAAATAAATGTCTATAAAAGTGACTTCTCTACCACAGGTCAATGCTGATAGCACCACTTTTTCATCAAGCAAAAGTGAACAAGTATCACCCAGCCCCTACATAAAGAAGTACCAGCAGCCCATGACTCACAGGACAGTTAGCATCAGTGATAAGCTAAAGAGTATGAACCAGGGACTGGTAACGTTCTTAACCAGTGCAGTGTCTCTCCTGTTGGCAGCATGAACCCCATTCAGGTAGTTTAATGCCTCTCTGGTTGGTTTCTCCTTAACCCTCACACATACTACATACCCAATGTGTTGGCTGGGATGGGAGTCTCTTTGCAAAAAAGACTCAAACACACTTTATTTAACCGTAAGATAAGCAACAACCCAGCTCAGTTCAGTTAAAGACAAGTGTGGGTCCCCTCCAAAATCACTTTCAACAGACAAAAAGAACACAGTGAAACCACCACCAAGAGTTACAAGGCAACGGTTTACAGAGTAATGGACAGATGGGATAAACAGACTGACGCTATATGGAGCAAAAAGTCAAGAAATTTGTGTGCTCCTGTCAGACTGACCTGCTTAGAAAAACTGAGGGTAAAGACAACCAGTACTGGAGAGCACTGCTAGGACATGAAGCAGAAATGAAGACGGATGCAAACAGCTATAGAAAACCCTATGGGGAGCTTGACTGACCAATCTAAATAGGGTGCAATGCACCTTGACCCTGGCCTTAACAGAGTCCTGGATGTATTTTTCAAGTATGTTTGCTCAGCTTAACACAATTTAAAAGCCATGTTAAGATTCAAGTAAACAAGTTTGAAACTGCACTGCAGCCTAAAGCCAACCCTCTGGAGAGCCCCTGGTACAATCTGGCCAGCCAAAAGCTTTAATGTTAACCATATTTTCAATGGCATTAAACTGATACAATTGAAAACAAAACTTTTTGGCTGCCAGGGCGTATCCACAGAAAGGAAAAATAAAGAGGATGACAACGCAGGGCTGCTCACGAGCATGCACCTCCATGGTAAAATCTGAAAATCCCTTATACATTTAGAAACCTTAGCATGTTCCTGAAGCAGAATTCTCTCAGTTTAAGGAAGCTTTATCACAGGAAAGGGTATCAGTTGGTAGGGTCATGCTGTCACTGGATCTTGTAAGTATGCAAGAGGCCTACATGATGTATCTTAAAAAGTAAGGATAGCTAGTAGACCAGGTCAGCCAACTGCAATCAGACTGTACATAGTAAGCATCGTTCCACCACTTTCTAAAACTATACAGTTGCATTTAGAAATAATGAGTATCTGAAGTCAGTGCATTCCAACACAAAAACTACTGGTTTTATAAACAGCAATGAATTTTTAATAAAGTAAAAATAAAAAGGTGAGCAAACAAATAAATCTAGATTTTTCAACATAGAATCTCCCAACATATCATGCTGTATTTCAAACCATCAGAGGAAAGCAACAATCACAGTAACCTACCACTGACTCCTGACTCGTAACTACACTATTGTGAGGACCAGTGCTCTATCTGTAGACTGCTGATAGTCCGCAAGTTGCACGTTCTGAATAAACTGAGCAACACTTACTGCAATTTCTCTATTATTACCCAAATAACTGAAAGCACTGAAAAGAATATTACACATCATTTCAAGGAATATGTAATGTATGCAGAGTTCCCTATTTTTACTTAAGCAAGCTATGCTTTGAAGAGTGACAGAGTACATCTCTACTTGGTGTGTTATAATTATTTCATAAATATTTACGGGATGAAACTTTGTAAAATATACACTACTTACATTAAAGAAGTATCCGTTTCTATGCTATTCAAGTGGGAGGTGAGGAAAGCATATTCAACTGTCTGAGAAAGATGATGAACAATGTTCACAAACGTACCGGACTAAAACCACACACACACATACTTTTATTGTTTCCTGGAAGCATTCTTATGTGCTGGTTTTGTTCTCCGTAAAGCTAAAAGACAATGTGACCCCACTGATCTTTCAGAGATCTTGATTTTTTTCAGATGAATGAGTAAATCAATATCCTTTTAACAAAGAGGTAATTTAACCGGTCAGCACTCCTTCAAAGCAATACATTCATTTAGGTCTAAACACAGAATCCAGGAGATCATTGTGTGTCTAAAATGAGACAGATTCCCACAGCAAAATACGTTTTCTCACAATATTTCACAAATGTTTTATGACATTTCTGAGAGACAACTTTAGGAACTATTTAACTCTTTCTAGTCCAAGAGGTATGCATCCTGCTTGTCCTTGGGTGCTAAGCTCCCAGAATCTCAAGAGTCATCATTGCTAAGAACGAGCCATTCAGGTAACTACAGTGACAAGGATCATCACTTGCACCTTACATCGGCCAGAAAATTAGCAGAACTGCAAATGCTGCACTTCTGATAAAATATTTAATATACCCACGGGCAAAATTCTGACTCTGGCAGGGAAATGGCAAAAGATATATTGGATCTAATCTAACATTAATTTACACAAACACATAACTTGAAGAAATATTTTTAACTTTTGCCAGAACACCTCTGCTGAAATATTGGGCTGTTTTTCCCACTGCGTACAAACTGTTTAATCATTTACATAAAGGCTGTGGATAACAAAATTTAATTATAGTATGTCACTTACAGTTTGTATTTACAAAGATTATTCTTGACTCTAGCGTAATTACAATGAAACACAACCTTGTTTTGCGTGATAATGATTTTTGGCTTCAAGACAAATATCAAGCCAAAGAAAAGAGAGAGAGAATAAAGCTTATCACAAAAATCCAACAGAACCTGAGATTGAATCATAGAATCACAGAATGGTTTGGGTTGGAAGGGACCTTTAACGATCATCATGTCCAACCCTCCCACCATGGGCAGGGACATCTTTCAGTAGGTCAGGTTGCTCAAAGCCCTGTCCAGCCTGATCTTGAACACTTCCAGTGGTGAGGCATCCACAACTTCCCTGGGCAACCTGTTCCAGTGTCTCACCAGGCTCATCATAAAATAATTCTTCCTTTTGTCCAATCCAAATCTACCCTCTTTCAGTTTAAAACCATTGCCCCTTGTCCTGTCACTAGAGGCCTTGGTAAAAAATCCCTGCCTTTCTTGTAAAGCCCCCTTTAAATATTGAAATGCTGCAACAAGGTCTCCCTGGAGCCTTCTCTACTCCAGGCTGAACAACCTCAACTCTCTCAGCCTTTCTTCACAGGAGAGGTGTTCCAGCCACTTGACCATTTTTGCAGCCCTCCTCTGGACCTGCTCTAACAGGTCCATGTGTTTCTTGCACCGGAGACCTCAGAGCTGGACACAGTGCTCCAGGTGGGGTCTCACAAGAGAGCAGAGCAGAGGGGGAGAACCACCTCCCTCAAGCAGCTGGCCACGCAGTTCTCCTATTAGTTCTTCTATCAATTCTCCTATTAACATAATCGACATACTGACTGATGTAGACACTAATACAATACGAATGACTGCCGTTCTTTGTAGAATACTATTACTGACCTTTCCTATGTAAGGCAAGGAAAGGAGTAAATACAAATGCAAGTTACCAGAGTCTCTTATTTTGCAAAATCTGACCCATTTGGCATCAAAACTGCATGAAGCGCAACAGAGTATGCAGGCTTAAAGTTACAAAGATTTTCAAGAACCGGTCTAAAAAAAGCATTCTGTTTTACCCAAGTAATAAAATCTTTTACTTTAATCAAGATCTTCAGCTATTTACCTGAAGCTTCCACCAGAAGTAACTGTACAGACACTGGGATCATAAAATAGCTAATGGTGCTTGATGGTTAGTGGAACTTTCTTCATGATCACATCCAGGGGTCATGCTGAAGCTAGACAGACAAGATAGTAACAGCAGTTATGCCATTTCTCCTATGCTCTCACTATTCCTGCTGGCAACCAGATAAGATAGTGGGAAAAAAGCAACAGGAGTAACAAGTCTGGCTGGATTGCCAGGAGCATGAAAAATGCAGAAAACAAGGGAAAACAGTTTGCAGTAGTCTGTGGGTGGAAAGTGAAAACAGAAAGGAGAAAGGACACTACAAAACCTTCATCATCCATGGGCCACTGTCATGCAAGCTAAATAAGGCAAAACTAGTAGGTGTTCATTAAGCTAAAGGACATATTAATAAAGGGCCTACACAAGTAGGTGAATTGTGGTTATCCTGAACAAACATTCCTTATTCTGGCATTTTTTATTTCTAGGAAATGACTGAGACTGTGTAAGTCTCTTACAATGATTTTTCTTTTGTTGAAACTTTCTCAAGTAGTATGTACCTATGCTACTTGTCAGTACAATGCTCCAGTCAGGACAATGAAGCTTCCTTCAGAAACAAAGAGAAGCATAAACAAACGATTAATATTACTACCCTTCCTGATATCCAAGCTTAAGAAAAATGTATGTTATGATGTGCTTGAAAATTAGTATTTATATCAAAAATCTGAGCAGTAAGTAAAGAAAGCAGATGTTCTATGATAGAAATAAAATTATTTTCAATTTCACTTTTTCTATGTTCTTTTCACAGCTAATATTGCTGAGAAGTTTGGGAGTATCAACCAGGGAGTTTTCTGCTCACTCCTGCCTGACATACACTTCAGCTCACATGCCCAAAGAATATTAGTGAACACAGACCTACTTTTTTTTTTTAAATCGTTCTTTTAAAAGTCCTGTTACATTTGTCTGTTATGGTCTTTCTTAAACAGCAAAACTGTGATATAAACCCCATTCCTTATATTCTAAACCACAACATTCAGGTCACCAGATTCTTACATCTTGTGTCTGCGGGAACATTTCACTATTGCATCCACTGTTTCAATTTCTTATTGCGCCTGAAAACAAAAAACTCTCTGTTCATGCAGAAATGTGTCATAACAATAAAAGAGCATCTGTGCTCCAACAAAGCCAATGGCATTTGTAGTGATTAAGGCTAACCAGTTTGCAGTAGGTTTTCCTCTTAAATTATTGCAATACTGTTGTAGAAAGCCAGGAATGGTTTTGTTTTATTGGTTTAGCACACAGGCTACATCATACCACACTTCACTAACGAGCCTACATAACCAAATTATTCCTCCTTCAGACAAAGTCTTTTAAAAATTTCTTTGTCCCTAATGCAGTAATTTAACAGCAACTTCCATGAGTTTGGATTAAACAACATCAAGACATCTCTTTGGACATCATCCTACAGCTGTGCTAAAAGCTAAGAGAAGGCAAACAAGAAGTCTCTTCAAAGGTATCTGGGGCAAGATACAATCTCAGCCGAATTTGATGATCTGAAACTATTATACCAAAGAAATGTCTAACCTAGGTAAATGGCTACCTGATACAGCAAAAGATAAAGATGTAGAGTGACACTTTCTGGATGAAAACTACTGCCCAAATTCAAGAACAAATCCATGATTTTTCACAGAAGAAAGAGAGCAAGCTTTTGGGTATGGAGAAATGAAGGATCCTTGAAGACAGTAAGGGCTCCTAGCCCTGTGCTTGCCAAGATCAAGATTTAAGTAATCAGAAAGGATCAGGATGGTGCTGAACTTCTGGCAGAGTCTCTGCTATATTCTCCAGGGGAATTCTGTGGATTTAACACCAGAATGAGTTTAAAAGACGTTGAAGACCTGCAGGAGTTGCATTTCTTGGTTTTATTTACCACCTTCTGCACGCTACAAAGAAACTGTTTTCCTGGATCGCAACCTCAGAAATTGATATAATCCATTATCTTTCCTGCTAGCAGTCAGTCCTATACATTACAGAGAGAGTTGTAAAAAGTTTAATTAGACAATGAACAATCTGCTAAGGGAAGAAATTTCTTTAGTCCAGCAACTAAGTGATTGACCTTGTCCTGAAATCAAAATTTTTCATCATTCATATTTACTCATGAGCATTCTTATTGCTTGCATCCACAGTGTCCAATACTCCAAAAATTATAATAGAATCTTGGAGCCAATGTGTTCTTGAGATAATGGGTTCAATTGATACTCAGTTTGGAAACCTGAAAAATTACCTGGCTTCTACAGCAGATTAAGAAAGTAAAAACTTTAATGAGCTTTTTGTAGCTACATTACTAAGCTGAAAAAAAAGAGGAATTCCAAAAATATTAGACAAGACTTTAAAAAATTAAAAGCAAAACCCCCAGGGTTTTTTTCAGCTTTGTAGATTTCAAAGGGTTAGAGTACAAATTAAAAATGACTGTAGGTCTGACAAAGACTGCTAAGAGTCCTTTGCTGTTTTGGAACTTACTTCAGACTGACTGGGAAAAAAAAATGTTGATCCTCAAAAATAAAGGCAAACTTTGCTTAGGAATAAATATCCAAAATTCTAAATGGGAGAGAAACTAAATGGGAGTTTATTCCTACCTTGAAAGAATTCTATCTCCAACAGCAATTCTATTTCAAGACTTTAGCTTAAAGCAAGCTGGTTTTCATTATATATACTCAAATGTTATTAATGACAACTAGGTTACTTCTTCAGTTCTAACAATCTCATTTACCACTTCTACTGTTTACATGTCAACATCTTATTGATTAACAGAATTTATTGTGTGCTTTCATAAAACAGCATTATATCTGGTTTGCAGCAAAATTTCCAATGGTTTTAGACTTCAATATGAAATTGACTTTAGTTCTTCTAAAAGTTTGCTGTTACCAATGTATGCATTTTTTTTCCCATTTTGTTTCCAAAGATTATAAACATAGTTACAATAATGGCCATACTGGATCAGATACTTCTCATTTAACAACTTGTCCAGAGAGTTGCCAGCAGACTATACCAATGAAAACTACAAAAACTGGGCAAGAGTGAACTGATGCTTTTCCACAATACTCTCCCAGTCTTTGGCAATTTACCACTTGATGAGTTCTTGAGCCAGACGCACTGTTTTTATGTTAATAACCTGTAATGCATTTTTCTTCCATTAATTTGTTCAAAACTCCCTGAATCTATGGAAAATCTTAACAGCCCCAGCATCTTGAAATTTCACAGCTTAACTATTAATTGTGAAGAAACATTTTTTTTAATTTGCCACTTGTTAAATTTCACTTTCACTGTCTACAAGAACTGAAAGGTAGACAGCAAAAAAATTTTTCTATTTACTCTCTCCATTCCACTTGTGATTTTAGAGATTTTTATCACATCACCTTTTACAGGTGATCACCCTTCTGTCATACCAATCTTTTGCTCTTTCACAGAGTGATTAACCCTAATTCTTAAGAAATCGATTCTGCGCAACTTTTAAGATCCTTTCTGCTTTTTCTGATTTTTTTCCAATGCCACTAACACCTTTTTGAGTTAGGAGATGAGAAGCTGTGTACAACATGCAGCATGCATGGATTTACATGGTGGTGGCATGATCTATACTCTTTCAACATTTGTTTTACTTTTTGGACTGGTACTAAGGACTATTTCTTCGGAGTTTTTATTATAACCTCAAGATCTTGCTCCTGAGTGGTAACAATTAAGAGAATAATATTCTATATAAAATTAGGACCCCCCCAACCATGTGAATCTTTCACCTTTAGCTATATTGAGTTTCATATGCTATTTACCATTGTGTCTCATAAAATTCTTTTTCAGTTGACACTGTGTTTGTAGTATTGTCTAGAGACTATCATCTCACCACTTAACATCTTTTCTGGATCATTCATCCTTACATTAAAAGCAGAGGTCCTAGCACTGATCTATCTGGGACTCTATCAGTAACCTTCAACCACTGCAAAAACTGCCTCTTTATTCCTACCCATTTCCTATCTTTTAACCAGAGACTTCTGCACGCAACGGACCCTTCCTCTTTCCCAAAGCTGTTTGGACTCTTTAAGGCTTCTAAGCAATGTGATCATGTGAAATGCCCTTTGAAAATCCAAGCAGATTATATCAAATGCATTTGCCCTGCTAACTTCTTCAAAGAATTTCAGTAAGTTTGTGAGACCAGACGTTCCCTTACAATGCTATGTTGACTGTTCCTCAGGACATCGCATTTATCCATGTGTCTTCTAATTTGGTCCATTATTACATCATTTCTACTAATATTCCAGGAACAAGCATCAGGCTTACGTATCTTCTGTTCCACAAGCATGTCCTAGAATCTTCTAAAAATTGCATCATGTTAACTCACTTCCAGTAATGCAGCACCAAGTTAGTTCTTAAGGGAGAGGTTAAACAGGTTTTTTGCACAGTTTTAATTACCAAAAATTGTACTAAAGAAAACCATATTTCCACTGAGAAAAATAACCCGAAACAAGAGTCTCCACAGCTTTTCCACAGGATTCAACACAGATCGACAGTTCTGAGATCAGACCTACAAAATTAAGACCCTGGCTCTCATCACTGAGTAGGTACATCTCACTTTGGCAAATGATACTTGATAAAGGGATGGCATCTATGCTAATCTCCTTTTACCTTGCTTGATTCAGTCAGAATGTAGGAAATCTGTAAAGCACATCTAGAATATTTTTTTACATTAGGATGGAGGAGTGTTACTCTGTCTTTTAAAAATGTTGCATTATTTTAGACTTCCCTCCCTCCCCATTTTCTCATGAAAGACCTCTCACTGAGAGATGGTGAATTATCAAGGAAGGATTGTAGCCAGATACTACAAAAAAGAGAGGAAAGCATAAGCAGCATGGTATCACATATGCAGACCTTGCTTCTCCTTACTCTTCACTACTTCACATCAACAACAAATAAAAGGAAACTTGCAAAAAAAATTGCCCCTCTCCTCACAGTTCCCCTGTTCCCATGCTCTCCTGTAGTCTCTAAACCTTGTCACTCTTATTACTGTTCTTCTCCACTTCATGTTTGCTGGGGAAGAACAAGGAGAGACCTCCTCACAGAAAACACTTGACTAGCCAAAGCATACCTGAAAAATTTTACTGGACTTCCCGATATGAAGGATAAAATTCCTCCATCCAGAAACAGATTTAAGCATTCAACACTAATTATACAGTCTAATATACCAGTCAGGAAATACTTTACTTTTTATGCTTTAAACCAGAACACTGCAGTCTAAAAAAGGGAATCATTATAAAAAGATTTAGATTGTAATTTGACAGTTATGCTGGATTGCCACAGAACCAGATCATCTGAGGTACCAGATTTAAGCCTATTCCATACCAGATTGCTAATGGTCATACAGTAATGTTCCCCTGCCTCAGCAAAAGCCTTTGGCTTGCTATCCAGTAGCCAAGATCATCTCATGCCTTGTCCCCGAATTCACCTTTGTGTACTGCCCAAGTTTTTGCAGGATCGGGTTTTTTGGATGGAAAGCTGCTGCCTTACCTCTTTTTACTGTCTCTTTTTACTGTTACTGTGCCAGCAAGCATGTGTTCTGAAAAGCAGCATTTACCAGATTTACATACCCTTTGTTTCTAAAACCACTTGCCCATGAGCCCATCTAGTATCAAAATAGACAATGTGGAGTTAGTGCAGCCTGGGCTGTGTTCATCACTGACTCTTCCTTCCATGTCTGCTCCATACAGTTCCCAGTGTCATAAGAAAATTATGACTGCAAACATAGCTAGCTCACCAGTGGATCCGGTACTTCTGGTTAGGTAAGGTGACCTTTAGGACCTCTGTCCCTTACTTGCGGCTACATTAGACAGAGATCCTGCAGAACAGAAAGATCCAGGTCATCCTCCTGACTCGGGGAGGTGTCAGTGACACTGCACAGGAGGTTCTTACCCAGTGCTATTTCTGAACACTGCTCACAAAGTCACAGAGAACATCTGCACATGGGCTTTCCCCACCGTGGTGGTGCTGCTATGACTAGGACACACGTTCCCTTCCTGCTACCTCCACAGCTAGGCATGCCTCCTCACATAAGGGAGACTTTTACTTTGATGTCTACCAAACCTGGCTGAAAAGCAGTGACAGCAGGCACCCAGCCAAAGACAGCGCGTGGCCACCTAAGACTACACAATCCAGCCTGCTTATGTAAAAAAGCAGGTCTATGGCCACCAGTCAAGTCACCATGTCTCTCCTTGAGCTTGACAAGCCCATTCACCCTCCTCTACCATGACCAGTAAAGCTGTTCTTAAGCAGCCTGACCTATCACTAGGAAAACTTTAATTATCAATCCAGCATCTCCTAGGTACTGGTAGAACTTGTATTTGGCTGCCTGAAAGTGAGACAGAAATCCACTGGGGTTAGGTCCAAGGATAGAGCTTGTTAGAAGAAGAATCCCACTGCCAGTTTCACTGCACACATCTGCAGGAACAAAAGCAAGCAGTGGTAGATGAGACATAAGCTGGGGGAACCACCTGTATTAGTTTCAGCAGCTTGCAGAGTTTTGATACTCAGGAATCCCTTGGTGACCGCTTTATGAAAAACCTACTCCTGTGCCAATGTAACACACAGGAACTTATTTAAGAATAGTTCTTCCTGCTTGTAAAGTGAAAGGCTCCACAAGAGACCCCCCCCAAAAAAAAAAAAACCAAACAAGTGCATTTCTTTTTCCCCTACACTTCTTGTTCCTGTCTTGGGTTGTTCTCCTCCCCCAGGTCCAGTTCCCTGTTATTGCTGCCCAAATCAGTGTGTGACCTCTACCAGATTACCCTGAAAGCTTCAGAAATTATTACAAAGTCATTTTTATAGTTATTATGAAGCATGCACTTAGCAAGCTGGAAATCTGTCTCCAATATCTTTTTATGACACTAATGTTGTTTGAGAAACTTAGACAGTAGTGTCTAAACCGGTTTTAATTGACATCAGGGCTGATCCTGCCCTTTCTGTTTCTGATCCACCCCTTCTGTTCGTCCATATTCGCGCACTTTCCCTTGTTTTGTACTGTCATGTGCCTTTGTGATTATAGAGAGAAGAATAGCTGTAACTCATATCAGCTCCTTCTCTTGGGTTTTCTTCCTGGATGTTGATGGTCTGAACGGCCAGAGCATGGCAGCAGTGATAGGGAGGCAGGACTATTTGCACCAGCGCATACTGTAAAGAGTGGAAATACTTTCAAAACTGTTTGTTCAAACTGAAGCACAGACAGAAGCAGAAACACCAGCAATGTGCAAACTGTGCAAAGCCCACAGTTGTTTGGGTGCTGGAGGCAAGGCAGGAGTACACCAGCACCACTGCATTAAAGTCAAAACAGTTTTCAGGAAATTTCTCTTGTAGCCCAGCATTATTTTATCAGCTATGACTCTAACAGTGGCTGTGCATTCAAAAGGGGATGGTGGATGGAGCACGGACTGGAGGATGTAGCTGGGTGGAGTGGAAGACTGCAGATACAGATCAGGCATCACAGCCCCATAGGCAGCACTGGCTGCTGTAAACTGCACCCAAGCTTACAAGTACCCATGCTGAGCCATGTACAAAGGAGTATCAAACGGTATCAGGATGCATACTCCCAACCAGTAACTGATACAGCAGCTTCACCCTAGCCCTTTCCAAAAATGTAAGCAGAACTGGTACCTGAGTCTGGGTCCAGTTTTAATCTCATTATGTAAAAAACAGATGCTACTCCAGTGCCTGATGCTAGGCAAGCAAGACTAGGTGGAAAGACAACTAACATCACTGTCCAACAGGCAGTGAAAGCACACAGGTGAGCTTGCATTTGCTAGAGGGCAAAGACATGCAAGCTCTGCTACCCTGGCAGTCAAAAAGCAGCAGTGGGGCAAGAAGGTACTGGCGAAAGGTGTTTGGTTTAGCTGCAGGAGGCCCAGCAGGACTCTGGTGAAAACAAAATCTACCAACTTGGCACAAAGCTTTTTGAACAAAGACAGTCTTGAAGCGGAGGGGTGGTGAGAAATATGCCTAATGTAGTCCCTATCCACTTGCACCTTGGGAAAGGGTGATGCTTAACAACAGTCTCCCCTTCCTTCCCTCCTATATTGCATATCCTGTTGCATCATATTTTGTAATAGACTTAAAACTTGCTGGGGGACAATCCATGGACCAGATTTTCAATTGCTGGTGGATATGCAGAAACAACAATACTTTATCAATAGCGTTGAAGTATTCATTAGAGGATTTAAGTCTTAAGGTCTTCTGAAAATTTCAACAGGCACACATAGCTTTAAAAATCTACCCTGGTGTCAGCCTGTGTACTTGTATAACATCCTGCATAGCAAGAAGCATGTTCTAATTGCATTAAACTACTCTCTAGAAGACCGGAAGGGGAAAAAGAACAACAGACAAGAAGTGAGAGAAATGGAACACTATTTGTATTACAGTAAAAGTAAGAAGCATCTCTGAAGCAAGCACCTAACAGCTTAAAGAACAGCCATGACTAACAACATACAGTAACAAAAAATATACCTCTATAAAGAGATGAAATAAATATAAAAGACTCCCTTTTCAAATGGTGTTTTGTATGAAAACATATCGTATTGCAGCAGAAGGGTGTGAGGCTGGAATGTTCCAGGAATCAGGGATGCTGGAACCACTTATAATATAATAATCCATAATCCACCTATGCAATAGCTTGCTCATTTTCAGGATGTAATCAAGTGTCTGTGTAACATTGAAATTTTATTTCCTTAATCAATTAGAATGGCAAACTGTATTAAAAAAAAGCCCAAACCTTTGCATTTTACAGCCCCATGTCCCATTGAGTCCATTTTGAAAACAGAATACTGCTCTCAGGTCTTCAATTCTATGTTGACAAATTTAAAAGTCACTTCCATTTTTAAGAATGCAACTTATTTAAATAGAAAGAGAAATGATTCTTTATCAGAAGCATCCTCAATTGTAGGGAATTGGGGACACAACATACAATTACTGCATCATTTCTTGGACATTTCTTGGTGTGCCCTTGGTTACAGCTGTTTGGATACAGCAGCTGGGTGGGCAGCTTGGAAAGGACAACAGGAATCATCAAACAGAGAGTAAGCAGACACAGGCAGTACCAGGGAAAAAAAAAATATACAATAGCTAAAGCAAGGCATGATTAGGGTGGACTGTCTGGCTTTAGGAATGTGAAAGGATTTATTTTCACAGTAAGCTGTGGGCAGACTGGTTCAGGAATATTTTTTTGTTCAAAGTTCATACTGAGGTTTTAAGTTTCAAAAAGAAACTTTTTTGAACAACTCCATTTAGCACTAACCCAGTTTGCTTTGATCTGCCTGTCAACATTACTTTGAAGAAGCTACAACATGCTGAAGACACCCAGAAAATACTGCCTGGTTTTGCTAGAAATTGTATTATTCATACAGAAGTTATTCCCAGGAAAAACATGATTTTGGGGTTTAGGATTTCTTCCCTCGCACCCATGAGTAGATGCTAAAATTGAGAACCTTTGTATATTTGCAAAATAATAAAGGACATAATTATTAGTAACTCCTCATGGCTACCCTGATACCACAACGTACAAAACTGAAGTTAATTCAGTATACTTTTAAGGCTTGTGACTAATTTAGGAGAAACTTGACTCATCTCTTCCTAGAAAACCTTACGAATAGCTAAAACAGAAGTGTGTGTGTGTGACAAAATCAATCTTTAAGAAGGTGATTGGTTAATTTTTTTTTAAACTCTGGTTCTCCATACTGCTTCCTCACTCACTGTATACATAACAGAAATACACGCAGAAAAAAATCAACAGGATTTCTGAATTGAGCTCAGTGAGACTGAATTTAAAAGGTATTTCTGTGAAATAAAAGACCAAGTCAATAGGCACTTTACATTGCCTTTAAAGTAAAACTATGTGACTGTTTTGTAACCTATTCAGGTTTGCTCATTTTACATTGTAGTAACATCCAGGGTAGCAGAGACTAAAACCTTCAAATTATCTCTTCTTAGTTAAACATTACAACTAAGTATTTTATACCAGAACATGTTGCCAGTCTAACTCCCACTCCAGACAAATGAATTTAGCTTTCTATTCCTTATTAAATAAATAAGTATAAACCTCAGGCTGCTTTTTTATGAGAAAGTCTGGATTTATGAATTTGAAAAAAAAAACCCACAAAACAACCCCCCCCCCCCAAAACCCAACCTCAACAAATAAATAAAAACAGAATAAGCCTGAATTACAATTACAGTTATACATTTATTTCATTGCCTGAAAGGATGCACAAGAAATCACGCTAATTTCACATAGCAGGAAAAAAAATTAAAGTCATATTACAGAAAAAAACCCCACAATGTTATTTAAAAATACAAAACTCTGGAAAAAAGATACCTAATTCAGGATTAGTCTATTCCATTACAGACACATGATAATTCGAAACACTGAACTTATCACTTCAAATTTTTGACTATACAGAAGTCAGGTTAAAAAAACAGGGTCTGAGCCATATAGTAGAATTTATGTAAGATAATCATATTGTTCTCTTCTATGAAGCTCCACAGCCCTCTGGGCCACACACTTCAGCTGGCCCAAAACCAGCTGTATGCAGAGGAGGGAGAAAATGGTTGGTTGTGCAACCACATCATCTGATACAGAGCAAGCACTTATTTACATTGGAAGGAACCTCTGGAGGACAACTGCTTCGATCCTCTACCCAAGGCAATCTTCAAAGCCTCAAAGGCTGCTCAAGGCCATTCTCAATTAAGTTCAGAGTATCTCCAAGGATGGAGAACCCACAGCCTCTCCAGGCAACCTGTCCCAGCATTTGACCACCCTCATGCTGTAAATCTTTTCCTAATGTCTAATTGCTGAACTTTTTCTGTTGCCTCTAGCGCTCTCACCCAGCTCCTCCAAGAGTCTGGTTCTGTCTTCTCTGTACCCTCCCATTAATTGAAAACAAGATCCTCCCCCTAGTCTTCTCTGAACACTGAGGACACCCAGCTCTTCCAGCTTCTCTTTTTACATTATGTGCTCCTGCCCCTTGATTATCTTGGCAGTCTTCCTCTAGACCTGCTCCAGTATGTTAGAATCTCTCCTATATTGGGGAGTGCAAAACTAGACACTGTTTCAGATGCAGTCACACAAATGCCAATCTGACAGAAATACTCACTTCTCTCAGCTACTGGCTTCATTCTTGCTAAGGAAAGGCACACTGCTGACTCACATTCAACTTGGTGTCCACAAGGAAAGTGATGTCATTTGTTGCAATGTCACTTTCTAGCCATTGGTTCCCAGCCTGTACTACTGCATAGGGTTATGCTGTTTTGATTTTCAGACTCTGTTGAATACCACGAGGTTCTTGTCAGCCCATTTCTCCAGCCTGTCAAGGTCCTTCAGAAGAGCAGCCCTGCCCGTGAGCACACACAACCTGGTGTCATCAACAAGCTTGCTGATGGTGCATTCCATCGCCTCATCCAGGTAGTTAATGAAGATTATAAATGCAAAACTGCACTATTTAATCTTACTGAATACTAATTAGCACGTCCTGAAAAGGATAAAGGACTTCCACGTGGTTTAATTTTAACTAATTAACAGGTTGGTAAATGGGACTTTACAAAGAACTTGTATTTCAATACACAAGCCACCATATAAAGACTCTTCAGTATTTTTTTTTTTAATGGGCAGTTTGTGCTTGATGACTCATTGAAATAGCTCCAATGAAAGATTTCTCTCCAACACATCATTCTAAATATGGAGAACTAAATACATAAAGTATCTGTGTCAGTGACTCTCAAGAAGTCAGGGAAAAGGGCCTAAATTAAGAGCCACTGTATAGTTGTACTGCAATACACTACACAGCTGTTAGCAATGTCTCAGTACTGCAGGCTGTGTACCTCCATATACAAGCTTTCAGAGAACTCAAGTAACTGGAGTTCTTTCATAAAAAACAAATGCTTTATCTCAAAATTGTACATAACTCACAGTGCTGCATAGGCCTAGATTATTTGGGTATTACAATTTTGTAGTAGAACTATTTCTACAGAATAAATGGGTCAGATCATTGCTGAAGAACCACATGTTCTGCTATCATAAAGTCTGCTATATAGCCATGTCTCAAGGTCTGAGCTTTAAAATATCAAAATCCTCACCTAATGGGTACAGAGAAAACTTCAACTATTTAGCAAATGTGAATGAAACTGCACCAGTCAGTAAGTTCCTTAAAATGTTAAAATGTATAACCTGCATTATTAGCACAGCTGGAACTTTGGTCTTCATAGTTTAGTGGCTACACTGTTCTGCAGTTTCTTCAAGACACTGATGAAATTCACCATTTTGATTGACTACCAAGAAATTTTCTGGGCTCTGCTCTCCCAGGACGTTTCAATAAATCTATCTGTAGTCTTTCAACATAGGAGAGAGTTAACTGCAGATTAATACATTTGCCTGTCCCCCAACTGCTTAAGAGATCTAGAACACAGCAGAGCCACCTGGATTTAAAAAAAATCCTAAAAAAGTAACAATTCTGCAAGTAATTTACACAGGCAAGGTTAAGAAAAAGAACATTTAAGAGGAAAACTCTATTGCAACAGCATTTACAGGTTGCTACTGCTGAAAATTAGTCCTGATGTGCATCCAGCCTTGTATATATTATTTTTATATCTTACACACATAGTAGCTAATAAAAATACAAAAAAACCCCCAGAACTGCATACCACAGCAATACAGTAACAATCAAACCCTTAGTACAGGGAAGAGTTCATTAGTAAATTACAACAGCCCTAAAATTCCTATTCTTAAGTCTATGATAAAATTTTAATAGAACCAGTATTTAATATAATTCCAGTGCAAAAACATAAACAAGTATACATCATGATCTTTTCTCATAATATTTCAGCTATTTCTCTAAAGGCTGGCTCATAATAGGAAATATTTCAATTATCATTACCAGTGCTTCATCTGTGCATCCTAAAAAATACACTCTTGCTTTTTAATACAGTAAGACTTTGAGTTTCTAAACAACTCTGATAGAAATATACTATTTTAACTTTGCCTTCAAAATTCCTATTAGAAATTCATTTGAAATAAAAGGCAGGGGGGATTGCTATCCCAGTTAACATTTGTGAAAGCTCCTTGAAGAGGAGATCTTAAGTGGACTGTAAACATAGCTTAAACTAATAAATATAACAAATACAATTTTCTCCACTAAGTTATTTCATTTGTAGTAATTTACAATCAGGACCAAAACAAGCTGCACACAAACAGGACATGATGTTCCTACAGTAACTTAAAGTACCTGCTATAAGAACAAGCAGGGCCTGTTTTTAAAGCAGAATTATATTTAGAAACTAGAAAAATCCAATTCTTTTCTATGCTAAATTCCAAGAAGAGTGATCATCAGCTGAAGTACTTGGGGCAGAGAATCAGTTTCCAGCTTATGTTCACATTTAACCACAACTGAATACAGAGTATATAAAACAGTTGAGAAATATGCCATTAGTATATACATAATTAGCATTATATATATTAATTTTAAGTGTATTTTCCCAGAAATAGCTTTGAAACCTTCAAAGCTGTATCTTTCCTCAAGTCATCTTTCATTAAAAAAACCACACAGAATTATGTTTTCCTCTCTATAACCTTTAATTCTATGTGAATTACAGTTAAATCTTAATTCACATTGGTATTCACATAAAAACTTACCCATTTGACTTAATTTTCCCTAAGTTTATCTTACTTCTTGCTAGTGCTTTGCTTCACAGCCTATGCAAGACTCTCTGTCTCTTCTTAAGTTTTCATCTGCCAAGAACTGTTTAGAATTTCTACTTGCACAGAAGTGCCAAATCATTGATGGTGGTCAAAAAAAAAGAACCAAACCCCAAGACCACAGCGTGTCTAAACAGGTGTCACCCATCCAATTAATTTCATGAGACAGAGGCATCAGGTAAGTATAACTCTGCGTACCAGCCATTATCACAGCAGATGATGCTGAAGACAATCCTGACTCCATAAAAATGTTCTGCAAGAGCAGATCAAAGCTACAAACCATTCATGTTGTCAACAGAAGAAACAAACCTTTGCTTCAAGAGGTACAAGACAACAGTGCAACACAAAACAATAATCAGAAAAATAAGGAGGAAAGGATAGAAAGAAGAAAAGCAAGAAAAATAAGAACAAATATTCAGAAGCTAGAATGCCATCTCAGTAAATACAGAGGAAACACCAATGCAACACAAAGAACAGCTACTACAAGATATTGCACAGACACTGTATAGAAGAGAAATAACACAAACCTCAAGAGTAGTAGCCATCATGGTTCAAGGATATAAACAAACCTCTTATCGGTAAGTTCTACTTTTGTTAACTTGCATAAATGGAAAAGGATTTAAAAGCATCAGATTTAAATACACTACATGATGAAGAAAAAATCTGCCTCCACAAAATCCATTCTAGTACCTCAAGTTATTCCAGAATTTGAAAACAAGCAACGGACCTTTTCTTTAATAAGCATTTATTATCTTCCTGCCTTTGATAATGACTCCTGAAGCCCCCCCCCCCGCCTTAAATATAAGAACTGACTCCACACTACAGAAAAATGGCCCCAAATTACAAACATTTCTTAAAAGTTGTATGTAGGAGGTATACAAGTGGTGATTTATTTTCTTGCTTGATAGAGAAAATAATCTACAACCAATTGGTCTCTTTGACAACAAAACAACTCTCTTTAGGTTCTTTTGGTTTTCAAAGCCTATTGTCCAGTTACTAGAAGTCAAGGTTCTTAAACCGACTTGTATACAGTCTTGCAGATGGTCCAGAAACTGATCATTCTTCATCTTTTCCTCTAAACTGTGCTTTATTTCAGAATGCTAAAGTAAGAAAGGGTTATGCCTATGCCTTACAGACTGTCAGCTGTAAATATAAATGGAATAGCTCAGATCATTCCAGCAAACTTAAGGATTCACTCTAAATACCACAGTGACTTGGAAATGCCTAGACTGTATTTTTGACCACAGCCTTTATTATAAAGCAAGGACTAAGTGGTTCACAGCAGTTTAAAAATACTCCTTTAAAATGAATATACACCATTTGGCTACCACATGGCAGTCCTTATTCCATGGAACTTGGTGACTGCGGTATTTCCAAAAGTCTTTTTGGTTTATTTACTCATATGCTTCTGAGGTGCTATTTTCACAATAAAAGCGTATGTCAAAATTGAATACTTATTTTTTGTTGTTGTTATTTTTGTTGAGAAAAGGAAAACCTAAACGCAGCAAAGAGATACAAAGAAGTAGCAGGCAATAACTAAGTTTCTACTTCCTGGAACGCTAGATAGCATGACAGACTACACCACAGAAGTTGGAATCAGAATCATAGTATCGTTTAGGTTGGAAAAGACCTTTAAGATCTTCAAGTCCAACCATTAACCTAGCACTGCCAAGTCCACCACTAAACCATATCCCTAAGCAGCACATCTGTCTTTTAAATACCTCCAGGGATGGTGACTCAACCACTTCCCTGTGCAGCCCGTCTGAATGCTTGACAACACTTTCGGTGAAGAAATTTTTCCTAATATCCAATCTAAACCTCCCCTGGTGCAACTTGAGGCCATTTCCTCTTGTCCTATCACTTGTTACTTGGGAGAAGAGACCGACCCCCACCTCGCTACAACCTCCTTTCAGGTAGTTGTAGAGGGAGATAAGGTCTCCCCTCAGCCTCCTTTTCTCCAGGCTAAACCACCCGAGTTCCCTCAGCTGCTCCTCATAAGACTTGTGCTCCAGGCCCCTCACCAACTTGGTTGCCCTTCTCTGGACACGCTCCAGCACCTCAATGTCTTTCCTGTAGTGAGGGGCCCAAAACTGGACACAGTACTCGAGGTGCGGCCTCACCAGTGCCGAGTACAGGGGAACAACCACCTCCCTGCTCCTGCTGGCCACACTATTTCTGATACAGGCCAGGATGTTATTGGCCACCTGGGCACACTGCTGGCTCATATTCAGCCAGCTGTCGACCAACACCCCCAGGTCCTTTTCCACTGGGCAGCTTTCCAGCCACTCTTCCCCCAGCCTGTAGCGCTGCATGGGGTTGTTGTGACCCAAGTGCAGGACCCGGCACTTGGCCTTATTGAACCTCATACAATTGGCCTTGGCCCATCGATCCAGCCTGACCAGATCCCTCTGTAGAGCTTTCCTACCATCAAGCAGATCAACACTCCTACCCAACTTGGCGTTGTCTGCAAACTTGCTGAGGGTACACTTGATCCCCTTGTCCCAGTCATTGATAAAAATATTAAACAGAACTGGCCCCAGTACTGAGCCCTGGGGAACACCACTTGTGACTGGCCACCAACTGGATTTAACTCCATTCACCACAACTCTTTTGGGCTTGGCCATCCAGCCAGTTTTTTACCCAGCCAAGAGTATGCCCGTCCAAGCCATGAGCAGCCAGTTTTTCCAGGAGAATGCTGTGGGAAACGGTGTCAAAGGCTTCACTAAAGTCCAGGTAGATAACATCCACAGCCTTTCCCTCATCCACTAAGCAGATAACCTTGTCATAGAAGGAGATCAGGTTGGTCAAGCAGGACCTGCCTTTCATGAACCCAGGCTGACTGGGCCTGATCACCTGGTTGTCCGGTACGTACCGCGTGATGGTACTCAAGAGGATCTGCTCCATAACCTTCCCTGGCACTGAGGTCAGACTGACAGGCCTGTAGTTCCCCAGATCCTCCTTCCAGCCCTTCTTGTAGATGGGTGTCACATTTGCTAACTTCCAGCCAACTGGGACCTCCCTGGTTAGCCAGGACTGCTGATAAATGATTGAAATTGGCTTGGTGAGCACTTCCACCAGCTCCCTCAGTACCGTTGGGTAGATCCCATCTGGCCTGACAGACCTGTGTGTGTCTAAGTGGTGTAGCAGGTTGCTAACCATTTCCCTTTGGATTATGGGGGCTTTATTCTGCTCCCCATCCCTGTCTTCCAGCTCAAGGGGCTGGGTACCCAGCAAACAAATGGTCTTACTATTAAAGACTGAGGCAAGGAAGTCATTAAGTACCTCAGCCTTTGTTGCTCTTTCCCCCTGCATCCAATAAGGATTATCCTTAGCCCTCCTTTTGTGGCTAATGTATTTATAGAAACATTTTTTATTGTCTTTTACGGCAGTAGCCAGATTAAGTTCTAGCTGGGCTTTTGCCCTTCTGATTTTCTCCTTGTACAACCTCATCCTTATAGTCCTCCTGAGTTGCCTGCCCCTTCTTCCAAAGGTCATAAACTCTCTTTTTTTTTTCCTGAGTTCCAGCCAAAGCTCTCTGTTCAGCCAGGCCGGTCTTCTTCCCCACCGGCTCGTCTTTCGGCACATGGGGACGGCCTGCTCCTGCGCCTTTAAGATTTCCTTCTTGAAGAATGTCCAGTCTTCCTGGACCCCTCTGCCCTTCAGGACTGCCTCCCAAGGGACTCGGTCAACCAGGCCCCTAAACAGGCCAAAGTCTGCCCTCCAGAAGTCCAAGGTAGCAGTTCTTCTGACCCCCCTCCCTACTTCTCCAAAAACTCTATCACTTCCTGATTGCTGTGCCCAAGACGGCCTCCATCACATCACCCACAAGTCCTTCTCTGTTCACGAACAACAGGTCCAGCTGGGCACCTTCCCTAGCTGGCTCACTCACCAGCTGTGTCAGGAAGTTATCTTCCACACACTCCAGGAACCTCCTAGACTGTTTCCTCTCTGCTGTATTGTATTTCCAGCAGACATCTGGTAAGTTGAAGTCCCCAGCAAGAACAAGGGCTAGTGATTGCAAGAGTTCTCCCAGCTGCTTACAGAATATTTCAGCTGCCTCTTCATCCTGGTTCGGTGGTCTGTAACAGACTCCCACCACAATTATCTGCCTTGTTGGCCTTCCTCCTGATTCTTACCCATAAACACTGAACCCTATCATCACCATCATTAAACGCAAGACAATCAAAACACTCCCTAACATACAGGCCTACCCCACCACCTCTCCTTCCTTGCCTATCCCTTCTGAAGAGTTTATAGCCATCCATTGCAGCACTGTGGTTGCACAAGTCATCCCACCATGTTTCGGTGATGGCAACTGCATCATCCTGCTGCACAACGGCTCCTAGCTCCTCCGGTTTGTTGCCCATGCTGCGTGCATTGGTGTAGATGCACTTCAGTTGGGCTATTGATCGCACCACCTTTTGGCGGGGGGGAAGAAGCCCTAACTCCTACATGATCATTCTCAGGCACTTCCATGGTTTCTAACACATCAATAATCCTTGCATCTTAGCTGCTGCATGGATCTCCATCCCCTACCTCCACTGAGACAGCAGATCGAAGGACCTCGCTAGCACACTGTCCCTCAAACATTGGTGTGCCGCTCCCAGGCTTATCTTTAGCGAGCCTGGTTTTATTCCTTTCCCCCTTCAGATCTAGTTTAAAGCTCCTTCAATAAGCCCTGCTAACTCCTGTGCAAAGATCCTTTGCCCCCTCAGAGAAAGGTGTACCCCATCTGTCACCACCAGGCCTGGCGTCATGTAGACCAACCCATGATCAAAAAAACCCCCAAATTCCGCTGGTGACACCAGGCTCGGAGCCAGGTATTGATCTGCTGTCTCTTCTTGTTTCTTCCCTCATCATTCCCTGCAACTGGAAGGACAGAGGAGAACACTACTTGTGCTCCTGATCCCCTAACCAGTCGTCCTAAGGTCCTGAAGCCTCTCTTGATTGCCCTGAGACTTCTTGTTACAACTTCATCACTGCCTACTTGAAAAATCAATAATGGATAATAACCTGAGGGCTGTACCAGGGTAGGAAGCTTTCTCTTCACATCTTTAACCTGGGCCCCAGGAAGGCAGCAGACTTCCCTAAGAAGTGGGTCCGGTCTGCATATTGGGCCTTCAGAATGGAGTCTCCTATGACAATGACTTGTCTTTTTTTCTTTATGGGAGCAGTTTTGACGCAGGGCATAGGCTGACTTAACCTCAGTGACACCTCCATGCTAGATGAACCACTGTCCTCGTTATTGTTTGGTTCCACTTGCACAGCCTCATACCTATTATGCAAGGGCACCCGGGAAGGTGGGGTAGTCACAGAGAAGACGCGCTTGCTGTGCCAGGCAGGAACTTGTCACTATTGCCCCCTATCCCTTAAGTCACTGTGTTCAGCCAGGTAGAGTGAGGGTAAGAAAACCTTTGTATCGTGCACCCTGTAAGTTCTTCAGGTGCGTCAAAATGGTAAGCACAAGCCACTGGGAAACTCCTTTAAATAGGGAAAATCCCCAAGAGATTTAATAAAGTCTGCTCCAATATAGAAGCCTGCCCATAAGAACTATTCTATACGTAGTTAATAATACACTGCCTCAGTTGTCATGATGTAATATTTAAACTACACTAACTTACTGTCAAAGAATAACATTACTATACTGCAGGCCATGTGCAAACATTGATTCGTAGGTGCAAGTTTACACACAAACATAAACTTACTTTTAGAGAATTCATTTTGGCCCCTCGTCTTCCTTATCAGTATAGAACTGAACAAGAAAAGTTACAAGAGGAACTCTACAGCCAACACTGTCACACAGCTGCACCATAAAGCCACCTGAGCCAGGAAGGATGCCAGGCATTCAGCAGAGAGGCCCTTCTATTTCCCTGCAGTAATCCATTTACAACCTGTTACTATATTTTTACTGCAATTATCCTTCAACAGTCAGAGTTCAAAATTTATGTGCTTTAAAATATAAGTCAAAGCAACACCACTAAATGAAAACATCTCTTAAGCAACTCCAACAAAACTCCTTAAAGAAAATTCAAGGATACTAGCAGTACTACAAATTAGCTTCAGGTCAAAATTAGTGTTTATCTAAAAACACGGTGATTCTCGTTTGGAAAACAGGAGAGTTAAGGATACACATAAAAGTGAATTTGAAACGTTAATCTATATAATATACGAGATTTTTGCAACTTCTGAAAATTACTTTCAATTACTAAAAACAAGAATACAGGAAGAGGATGGGAGAAGTAACAAGGACTCCCTCAGATCACCTCTGCACACCCATAAGAGAAAAGCCTGGCTGATTTTACACAGGCATTTATTTTATTTCTTTTTATTTTCATAGTACAATTTATGGTTTGTGAGACTAAAAACAAAGCAGCAGAAAGTAAGGACGGTACTTTTAACAAAGCATGGAGGTTAAAGGAAATTCAGAAAACATTTAAAAAAAAACAAGAAAGCAACTGACTAGTATCTATCTTTCTCCAAAGTGATTTTTGGACTAATACACTGAAGATATCCCACTATTGCTACACTTACTTGTATAGCACTCCACTTTGAGTATTTTTTGAGATGAGACAGATAAATAGATATACATATACATATAAAAACATAAATTATGGCAGTGTGGAATGGAAAACATACTATTTCACTGATACTAGAGAAGACAATCTAATATTCCTAAGGAAAAAAAAAAAAAAAAAAATCACAGAATGGTTTGGGTTGGAAGGAACCTTTAAAGACCATCACGTCCAAGCCTCCTACCACTGGCAGGGACATCTTTCAGTAGGTCAGGTTGCTTAAAGCCCTATCCAACCTGACCTTGAACACTTCTAGTCATGGTGCATCCACAACTTCTCTGGGCAACCTGTTCCAGTGTTTCACTCATTGTAAAAGATTTCTTCCTTATTTCCAATCCAAATCTACCCTCTTTCAGTTTAAAACCATTGTTCCTTGTCCTGTCACTACAGGCCTTGGTAAAAAGTCTCTCTACCTTTCTTATAAGCCTTGTTTAAATACTGAAAGACTGCAATAAGGTCTCCCTGGAGCCCTCTCTACTCCAGGCTGAACAACCCCAACTCTCTCAGCCTTTCTTCACAGGAGAGGTGCTCCAGCCCTCTGATCATCTTTGTGGCCCTCCTCTGGACTCACTCCAACAGGTCCATGTCCTTCTTAAGTTGGGGGCCCCAGAGCTGGACACAGTACTCCGGGTAGGGTCTCATCAAAGTGTAGTACAGGGGGAGAACTGCCTCTCTCAACCTGCTGGTCACGCTTCTTTCTATGCAGCCCAGGATATGGCTGGCTTTCTGGCCTGCAAGAGCATATTGCCGGCTCCTGCCCAATTTTTCATCCACCAGTATCCTCAAATCCTTCTCCGCAGGGCTGGTCTCAATCCATTCATTCCCCAGTCTGTACTGATATTGGGGACTGCCCCAGGCCAGGTGGAGGACCTTGCGCTTGGCCTTCCACAATTTCAAACAAAGACTATTTTTACTGATTCCACTTAAAATCTGGAAGACATTTAGCAGTTCTGAAGAAAACTAGCAGTTTTTAAACATTAGGTAGACTTCTCCAGCTTGAACTTTTAATGTAATGTAATCTTGCATGAAATATCCTCTGTCCCTAAAATTTACACATATGTGTGATTTCAATAACACTCCAAGGAAAAGTATGTGGCATGTATTTTGAGAGGAGGGAGGGAAAGCAGTAAAAGTCTTGTCTGATGATGATGGTGTTGAAAACACAACTTTCCCTGTCATTTTGAACATTTCAGAATTTCCATGGGGCTGCTCTTCAAGCAAAACAGATCTCTTTTTGCTACGTATCATTATCAATTATGTAAATACAGTAATGTGATTAGAAACATAACTGGTTCAGCACACCTATTTGTAACCTCCAGCTTCCTAATTTTCTTTCTTACTGGCATGAGCCACCTTAGCAAAGGCAACAAAACTTCAACAGTGACAACTGCAGAGAACAACTTCAAGTTTTCAGATTTCAAGGTGAAGTTAATTAACTAGTCAGGTAATGATAACTACATGACATCTAAACAGCAAAGTTAAAACAAACATACCCCAACCCCCTCTCCACCCCCAATAAAATAAAAAAAAAAACACACCCCAAACCACACATACACAACAAAAAAACGTAAAAAACAAACAACGTAAAAAACCCCCACCCCACTAAAAAAAAAAAAAAAAAAAACAAAATCGCCACAAACCCTGCTAGCCAAACTAGTTAACAATTAATAAACAAAGCTCTATTACTGAAACAAAAAGCAATGTAGTGCTAATCAATCACAGCAGAGGTGTCACAGACCAGTGGGTGAGAAACTGCTCAGGACAGATTAAATCAGCCATAGTGTTAACAGGTCTTATATATTGAACAAAGAGTAATGACATTTTCTAAGACCATTTTTTTATAGTTGTTCTACTGAACAAAAGCTAACAGCTGTAGAAGCCATTCCCTTTAAAATTTACATGTTTAGTTTCCTTTAATTTTCTGGAGTGTGTATGCCTGATAGGAACATATAACAAACAGACATGTGTAAACTTACATACAATATGTAACTATGTCTAGGAAACTATGTTTTTTCAATAAGCCTAATCACATACTTACATATGTACATACCTAGTACTATCTAGATGTGTATGACACAAGTAAAAATTAGAGGGACTGCATAAAACTTACCAATACTATTATTATTATTACAATAGTGCCACTGTTGGGGTTTTTTTCTTTTTTTTTTTTTAACTAGTTTTTATTCATAATATTCTGCTGATGCATGTGTATATATATATATATATATGAAGACAGGGCACCACCAAAATTGTTTAGCTTTTTAGTAGATTTCTAGTAATATTTTTATTCAGGAATAATATCTTTTGTTATTAAAATATTTTATTCTTTTGTTTAATGACTAAACAAAAATTTGTTAAAGAAGGAATTGCTTGAGTACAAGACCACAGAAAGTCTTGGAATTAAAGTTTCCAGAAGCCTCTCCTGTAATTTGGTCTCTTATTTGTAAGGACAGCTATTTACTCTTTCTATGTCCAGGGAGACAAAAAAAAAAGTTGCTATAAATTTTACCACTTCAGTTCTGTGTAGACACCTCAACTAAATAAGCCACATGTTCTTTGAAGTCGAAAAATGCTGTTGCTTTCTGTACACCTAAAGCCATTTTTTTTTGTTTTCCAGGGAAGAAGAGTATTTTTCCCCTGTACCCAAGAGAGATTAAAGAGAAATTAAGCCACCACACTTCATATTGAAAATCAGAGATGAAAGTAAGGAAAAAACACTCATACGTGTAAGGAAGAGACAGTCTCTTCTCATTGCTAACCTCTACAGCTCATAATTCTCTCAAAAGTAGTCTGTCTCTTTAGAGAATGTACTTAAACTACAGTACACCTACTGATGTTATGTCTACAACTAAAACTCCATTTCTGGAACCGGTAAGCACAGGAATGCGCTCAAAGACGAAAGCACAATCAATGGTTAGTAATGATGGAGGGGTCCATGCGAACAATTTAAGCTGTGGTATTAGTGCCTTACTCTGCAGAGCATTTTTTTTGTGACTCCACACTTAGCTCTGCATGCTATTTGAACTGTAAATAGAAGACAGACTGAGCAGTCACGAATTACCAAGGTTGTTGTTCATTTTTAAAAGTCGCCCAATTTCCAGTATGTGTTCAGACCTGCCTGGGAGAGTGATACTGCTACTTACATAAAACTGTTACAGACAGTACCAAGACTCAAATTTTTCCTCTGAGGAAAAAAAAAATTTAAAACACGAGATCGTGAGCGTTCGATTTCATTCAAGAAAGACTGTTTAGGACAGCATTACCCAGCCTGGAAGCAAGGTTACGCTGTCACAGCTCACCCAGCAGCACATGCTCCCACTCTGGCCACTCACACTTTTCCCCTCTTGCCTTCAAGGCAGGGTTTCCAGGCTACGAACAAGGCGGGCATGAGCTCAACAGCGGGAGCTGGCTGAAGCCAGGCCATCGGGCAGCTCCAAACTTTCCGACGGTCCCGGCCGAGGGTGCCCCGCCGCCTCGGGGCTGCTGCTACTGCTGCCGCCGCCGCCGCGCCCCCCACCCGGCCGGTTTCCGGGCGAGACCCCCTCCCTCCACCACCGCAGGGCGCGGCGCCCGGCGAGAGCCTGGGCCGGAGGCGGCCTTCCTCCCCTCCTAAAAACCCAGCCCGGCGGCCCGCCGCCTCCCGCCATTACGCTTCCCCACAGCCCCCTGCCCACCGGGGCCCGCGCTGCCGGGGGCCGTCCCCACACCGGCAGCGCCGCCACGCCCGGAGACGGCCAGCTTCGATAGATAACCTGCGGCTTGTTTACCTCGGCACGCCGGCGCTACCCTCTGCTCTCACCTCCTCCGCTCCCCTCGCCTGCCGACGGCGCCGAGGCGCCCCCGGAGCCGCCTCTCGGCCCGCCCCACCCGCGATGCGATGGGCTGCCGACGCCCAGATGTGCAAAGTCTCCCGGCTGCGCCCGCGGCCGGACTCGCCTCGCCCTCCCGCAGCCCCACAGACCCCGCCCGAGCCTCCCCCAGCGGCGCCGGGATGGCCGCCAGAGCCGCGGGGCACTCACCGGCTCCTCACAGGGGCTCTCCCCGGCCCTTCCCGGCGCCTCCGCGCCCGCCACCCAGCGCCTCCATTTGCTCAGCGGCCGCTCCTCTCCCTCTCTCTCCCCCGTTCCGCTCCGGATACGGCGCCCTCTGGAGTGCCCGCTCCGCCGGGCAGCCGGGGCCGTCACTCGGCGGCTGAAGCGGTGGGGAGTGCCCGCCCGGCGGCGAGGCTCCCTCCGCGCAGGCAGGGCGTTGCGGCTGCCGCCGTCTCGCTGCCCCTTTGTTCGGCGGCGGCTGCTGGCGTTGTGGCGGCGCTGACAGCTGCGGGCGGCGCTCCCCGGGCCCGGGCGGCCGCTCCACCTCAGCGCCTCCCTGCCTGCCAGCAGCGCCTCATGCTCCCGGCCCACGGCGCGGTCTCTCTCCCTCTTTCTCCGCCCGCGGTCAACAACCGGCGGCAGCAGCAGCAGCAGAAGTTCAGGCCGCCGACCCGGAAACTCATCGGCAGCCGAGGCCCGCGGGGGTCCGACGGGAAGCGGATCCGCCGAGCCGGGGGAGGGAGCGGGGCGGGGACGGGGCGGAGCGGGACGGGACGCGTCTCTGGCGCGGGGCCTGGGCTCCGGGCTCGGCGAGGGGATGCGACAGCCGGCACCACCGAGAAAGGCAAGGGAGGCAGGGAGCGAGCGAGCGGGGCCGGGGCGCTGCCCCTCACGCCGGTGACGCGGGAGCTGTTCCCGCTCTGCGGGACTGCGGCATGAGCACCCCTCCGGGGGCCCGGTGCCCGGCCGGCTCCTGGGCGCGACCGGGAAAGTTCGGGGGGCGTTTCCCGGCCGTGAGGCGCGGACCGGCGGGGTGGCTGCCGCTGCAGCGGGAAGTGCCGGCGGCGCGGGGCCGCTTCCCGCCCGTCGTGCTCCTCTCGGCGGCCAGCTCCCTGCACGGCGGCGGCGGCGGTCTCGCCGTGCCGGCGGGAGGCCGCGGCCGCCGCCGCGGCTCCCTGCGCGGGGCCTGCGCTCGGCGGGGCGGGCGGGGCGGCCTGCCTCGCGGGCGTGGCGTGGCCGTGTGTCGCTGCGGGGCGGCGGGAGCCGCCCGCCGCCTCGTCCCGGCGGGTCCCGGGCGGCAGCGGAGGGTGCCGCCGGGCGGCGCAGGAGGAAGCCCGGCTGAGGCACGTTCTGGAGAACTTGCATCCGTTGGGACGGGGGCGCGTTGTTGGCGCCTGGATTTGGTCAGGCCAAGTTCACCGGTGGTGCCTTGTGAAGCTGGTCATCGCTATTGTCCATCCTCACCCTTCTTCATCCTCTGTTTTTGTTTTCCGGCGTCAGTCGTCTCGCAGCTCTCGGGGTTGTTTGTTTCCCGGACATCCTCACTCCGCTCTGGATTTAGTGCAGAGCGCTGGCAGAGGGAGTTCAGCCACTGCTTATTCACCTGACCATCACCTGCCACCCAGGTGGCTCAGCCCTGCCTGTGCAGGTTCCCTCCACGCAAGCCTGTGACCCAAACCCAGTATATCCTGGTACATGTAAGGAAATGCAGGGAGCATGCCTTTTCCAGCTGCCTGTAAGGGATGGTGGTTTCTGGTTCGTTTGAAAACTCTTTAATATCCCAAAGTAGGAGCTCTCACAAGTCAGCACATTGCTTATTTAATGTTTCCAGACGCTACTGTAGTGCAAATCAGTAGATGTTTCTATTCAGATATTACTGTCCAAGTACCACCATTAAATCATCTAACTAATGTGTTTATTTTAACTGAAGGTGAAAATGTGCATGCGGTTATTTATGTTGGGTTTTTTTAATAATGTTTTCAGGTAGTCTGATCCCAGCGAAAATACTGGACTAAGGGCATGGGAATCTGAAGACCTCTGTTTCTCCTAGAACAGGTGAAGAAGCTAGGAACAGTGACATTAAAAATCTCTCTGGAGGGATTAATCTGCAAAAAGCATGTGCTTACTGATGATACGGAATGAAAAGAGGTTCATTTGCAGATGAAGAAAATTATCAGCTGGAAGGTGCTAATGCCCAGACATGACCTTCTTTTCAAATCTGATATGTGAAGTGCTTTAGCCTTAGGAGGTTTTCTTTAACATTTTCATAAAATTTTGTGATTATAGGAATTGTCACTGGGGGTTAAACAGAAGGGTAAGCAAAGTTTTGTCTTAAATCTGCTGACTTTTTGCAAAAACTGAAGACATATTCCTTTCATAAGCCCTGTGTCTGAATGAATTGTGCACCAGTTTGCAGCCCCACTGAAGTAAAACTAAGTAAATGAATCCATATTATTGTTTATTTTTATCAGCTTTGTTACTTGGGCTGTAGGCAAGACTGTGTTCTACTTCCGGGGGGGGGGGGGAGAAAATCAGGTATTTTCTTGAAATCCCTGTGGAACTTATGGAAATGCAGTACTTTGTCGTAGCACGTTTTATAAGTTACAGTGCTCATCACTTTAGAATGGTTTTCTTTTTGAATTTCATATGTTTTTCAGAGTCCTAAAATTTTTTGGCCTTTTGCCTGGCTTGCAAAATGGGGAAGATAGTTACAAAGTGGAAAAAAATACATGTTATTTTTATTTTAGAAGTGGGTTAGCAAGATTATTTGTATTAAATCTATGTGATGTAGGATTTTCCCCTTTCATTAAAAGGAAGTAGAATTGTATCAACCACTGGTATTTTTCCAGCTAAAGAACAATAAAGGAATAATACAAAGAATCAGTGGATATGATTACTGCATCCTGAAGTTTAGTATGCTGTTGGATATGCTGAACCTTTACTTCCCTTTATTCATTGTTTCCAGTGATAAATTAAGGAGAGATGGGAAACCCAGAAAACATTGGAGATGCATATGTTGCTGTGATTCGTCCAAAAAATACTGCTAGCCTGAATTCTCGGGAATATCGAGCTAAATCCTATGAAGTAAAACTATTTACATTTTTTATTTATTAATATTTTAAAAATAATTATTTATAGTAAATATATAATAATATAGCAGAACAGATAATATGATAATAACATTGCTTAAATAATGTCTATGTATGTCATATCTACTATGCATTGCCCCATCCTTATGGTATTTGAACACTTTATGGTTTTGTAATACCTGTAAGTTTCATGTCATTTCAGAGCCTTTTGCTCAGTACAAGGGTGCAGCCTTGTCTTATTCTCTTTAACCTTACTGTTACGGAGGTCATTCTGACTTCGCCATCCTGCTCCTCTCCATTCAATACTCCCTGAATTTTGTTACTGCTTTTACAGTGGTACAATGAATACAAAAAAAAAAAAAAAAAAAAAGGTGTTCTGTACTTGTTTCAGTTATGCTTAAACTCCTTTGGTTTCATTACTGTTTGAAAGATTTTGTTGCTTGAAGTTCCCATTGAAGGCCAAAAGAAAAAAAGAAAGAAAGTTTTGTTGGAAACTAAACTGCAGGGAGGCACTGAGATAACCCAGAGCATCTTGGATTATGTATTAGAAGCCACCAAACCAATTTCACCAGCCAATCAGGGTATTAAAGGTAAAAACGTTTTAAGCTGATTTTATTGTTGATAGCTCTATAAAAATATTTTAAAAATTAAATGGGCGTGGAAAGGTTGTGCGAAAGCATGAAATTAGTTTAAAAAAAGGTGTGTTTTGAGGTTCATCAAAAAAAACCAAGCCAACTATACAGCTAAAACCTTTAATTTAAGGATTTGTTTCCCTTTACCTTCCAACTCTATAAAATGCTTACTAAAAGATTTTTATTAAGTGTAACTTTGCCTGTCTGTAGTACTGCTTTACCTCAAATTGAGACTTATAGCTAAACTTCTGGTAAACCAGATTGAAGTGGCTTTTTTTATCTTTAATTTCAGCTAAAACTTGACATGAACTAGTGAATTGATCGCTTCTAAAGTCTGTTCTAAAGCTGGCATTGTTCAGTAGACAGTATCTACATGAAAATATTTCTTGCATAACTGTTATCACAGATATAATTTGATTAGTACATTTTCTTTTTCATTGTTGTTGCATAGCTGGTCTAGCAAACCACCTCACACTTGTGCTGACAAAATTTGTTTTAGCCAGCATATTACATTTCCAGATTGGTATAAACTGTACTGACTAAAGCACTTTTTTTGCTGTGTACCTCATCTCTGCTTTGTAAATGAGGTTATACTGGGAAGGTTGTCAGTGCGGACAAGACAATACAGTGCTAACAATTTAGAAAAGGAATAGCTGGTTGCATGGTAAAATGTTGTGGGTGGCAATAACTCGAGTTGGATAGACTTAACAAAGCTACTTGAGCAGCAAACATGAAATAACATAATAGCATTAATACACATTGAGGAATGCCTAGTAAAAACAAAAACTCTGTTTCTTACACAGTTCAGAGTGTTTTACATTGACTCAGACAGAGGGCCCAAGCATTAATATGCACAGCTTAGTGTGGCCACTGCTAAAATATGCAGCTGAGGTCAGAAAAGCAAACAAAATACTAAATTCTGTAAGGGTGGAAAGGAGGATAACATGGAAAATACTGTCCTACCACTACATGAATAAACCATTCACCCTAATATGGAATATAGCATGCAGCTGTGCTTTCCCATTTCAAGAAGAGTCTTGTTCAACTTAGGTGGTTTGGGGGGTGAATGCTATGAAAAGTCAGGGGTATAGAAAAGTTGCTATGAAAAAAGGGGTACAGTCATGTAATTTTTCATGTTAATGGGTATATACATGTTTGTGTTATTTATTTTTTCATATGTATTTAGACTTTCTTAGCTTGCTTTAGATTATAGCTCATAATAATCATAATTTTTTCTTCCTAGAAATTAGGAAGGTTGAGTCTGGTAAGCTTTCAGATAGCCAACATTTTTTTGTTTGTTTGTTTTGTTGGTTAATTAATTATTTTGGGTTTTTTAATACTGTGCTAGGAAAGCGCGTAGTGTTAATGAAGAAATTTCCCCTTGATGGAGAGAAGGCAGGGCAGGAGGCATCACTTTACATTGTTCCAACTGTTGTGAAAGGTAATGTGTATAATTTCTGAAGTTGCACCCATTTTAGCAGAAGCCGAGTTAAGGTTTTAGTAAGAATTTTTGTGAATATGCCATATGGCTTTCTCTGTATTTAAACATTAAAAGTTAGATTCAGGGGAAACCTCTCTCTGAATACTTTAAAACTCAAAAAATTATTTAAAATTAAGGAAAAACCCTTGTTTTTAATGTTTTGCCTTTGTTTCTATAACGATAGCACACTTCTGTTTTAAGCTGTTTGTTCACTTGATTATATTTCAAAACATATGCATTAACTTGTATAGAATTTACTGAATGCAAGTGTAAATAAGACATCCTATTCAGTTCAGTGTTGTTTACTCAGAGAAGAATGCTTATTGAAGTCTGTAAATGGTTTTGTTTGCATAAGGAACGGTGAATAAAGTCTTTAGAAGGCTAAGTAAATTGGTTGTCAGGAAAGTATTTAAAAAAAAAAAACCTGAAGTAAATGTCTGTGTGCTTTTGAGGAAGCTCCTTAATTTTTGCCTTACTGATAGGCCTTAAGGATAAAAACTATCAAATAAAAACCATTGCAGAGTTACCGATAGCAATAAATGCCTCTTCTAGTCCTGAGTCCTATCCTTTTTTTCTGGCAACAGTATACATTTAATATTAATTCCTCAGATGAAGTTGATCACATTGATGGAATAGTAACTGAACTTTAAGGTTTTTAAGGCTACCCTGTTAAGTTGCGAATTGTTACGTAAGGATTGTATGTAATTACTGTCAATTAGCATTTGGGAAAAAATGAGTTACTGTAGTCTAAAGTTAGATTATGCTCTCAATTAGTTGGGAATGTATAACTACAGAGGATGCAGAAAAGAAAATAAGATTATTCTTATCGATGTGTCTTCAGAGTATGTTTCCTTTTTAGATAATACAAAATATGCATACAGTCCTGGATGCCCTGTGTTCTACTGTTTACAAGACATCATGAGGGTCTGCAGTGAATCCAGCACCCATTTTGCTACACTTACTGCAAGAATGTTAATTGCCTTGGATAAGTAAGAAATGCTATCAGTAAAAATACATTAAAATAGAAGTTAAACAAGAAAATTTGTAGATGTAGCACATAGTTTTTATGGCATTCTTGTGATTAAGAAGGAAATTATTGTGGTATCATATTATTTTTTCATATTTATCAGAAATTGAAACCTTGACAACGTATTTCTAAACGTTTTTAAAAATCTTTTGCAAACTGAAGAATGGTGTGCTTTTGTAAATCAAGTGGCTTTTTGGAAGTTCTTGCTCACAGTGAAGATTTTGTAAAATCCTATAAAATACTAATGATTAATCTTCTGTAAGTGACATAACTGCCATCTGTAAGAGTATTTGCCGGAGTGTAGTAAAAATATCCTGTTAATTGTATACCATTATGATTTGCATTTAAATTAACCCCACTGTTTACAAAGGGAGTGCGTATTCCCCAGCCATACAAATTTATTTGCAATAGGGAATTAACTTTCAGAAAGGTGATTAGTTGTTTAACCTGATTTATAGTAGTTTGACTATGTGAGCATTTTTTGGTCTTTTTTATGCACCCTTAACAAAGAAATACCAGACCTACTTCTGTAGGAATTTACTTGCCTTATTAAAGTTAGGTGAAACTCTTGGCTAACATGGAAAATTATAAATTACAGGCTATTACCTAAAAAGTTACCATGTGTAGGGTTTTTACAGTTTATTAGTAGAATCATATTATTTCCATGTATACCATTGTGCCAGTTATATTTATTTGCTATTTAATGAGTGCCTTCAGACTCTTAGCTCTGCTTAAGATGTTTTACCAGCCTTACAGTTGTGAGAGAATCCTTGAAAGTATAGTAGAAAATAGTTTATTTTGATTATTTTTTATGTACATAATCTGAAACAACACTTTTCAAAGGTTCAAACTACCGTAACTAATTTATCTGCCAACTCCTTAGAGAAAATGCCTGAAAATACCTCAGAGAGGCAAGAGGGTGTTTATAGTATGATGATCACAATTTTACAGTCCTCCTTCCCAGCAGGACTATGAGTAAGTGAAGAGAACATGGCTTTTGCAGAACATGATAGCTTGGATCTGGGACTTAAAAATCCAGGCCTGAGCACATGCATTGAACTGCAGGCCACGTTCTGCCATCCTTACACATTGTCCTGGGACAGACAAGAGCCAAGCGGTCTGTCACTGCATCTATCTTTCCAAAGCATGTACTTATCTTTCTTCTATATTTCTGGGCTAAATCACTAAATGGAATTTATTGTATTCCAGCAAAGTACATGTTTATCTCAAGCTTGTGAGAGAGTATGTGCAGAAACCTGAAATACAAGCCTGGCTTTAGACCCTTAGTTAAAATGTGCCCCATTCAACATAACACTGAAATAATTTAGCAATTCAGTGGAAATACATTTATCCAAAAATCCTGAGCGCTGTGTTATATTGCATATATGGCAGGAAAAAATGCAGCATGTGTACAGTGCTGACTTTCCCATCTAGCTCAGAGGGCTCTAAAGCTCTTCTATACTGTCAGTAGGAGTGAACTTAGAGGAGAATAACCTTCAGTACAGCTTTGTGAAAAGGCAGGTGGTAGCCTATGTGAAGGAGACTTGGGAGTTTGGAAACTACCAAAGGACCTTATAATTTTTTGCCTTTTCCCACCTCTCCCTAATGAAACCCATGAGTTAGAAGGCTTAAATCAGCACAGATACTGAAACTTCAACTCACCCTTAAACAAACTGCTTTAAGTTTCAAAATTTGTATGTTGAGAGTAGTAATACTGATAAACTGAAAGTAAACGAAATGGCAACATGGTGGTGTGGTTAAGTGTTTTGGCTACAACCAATGTTACTCTTGCCTTAGCTTATACTTTCCTTTTCTCTGAGAGTTTGCATCCGCAGGAAATGTGTTTGAGCAAATACATTTGCTTACCTATATTTGGTTAAAAAATTGCATGGCTGGGAATTAATTTAGTGCTATAAAATTGGCTGTGCACATTATCATTAATATTTTTTTTTAATTAAAATGTGTAATGATCATACATGCCAACCCTTAATCAAACAAAATAATGGACAGGCATGACCAAAATAGTCCTTCTCTACCTCAAAATTACCTTCCCTTTTTCTCCTGCAGGTGGTTGGATGAACGGCACACCCAGTCTCACTCCATCCCAGCTTTATTCAGACCATCTCCTCTTGAGAGAATTAAAACAAATGTAATAAACCCTGCCTATGCTATAGAACCTGGTCAAACAGAGAGCTCGTTACACATGGGTTATACTGCCCTGGAAATAAAGAGTAAAATGCTGGCATTGGAGAAAGCGGATATGTGTATCTATAATCCTTTGTTTGGATCTGACCTTCAGTATACCAATAGGGTAAGAACTATATTTTCATTTTATATTTGTGAAACATACATACATTTTCATTTTACAATTCATTCATTTATTTGATATGAGTGTGTGCTTTATGTTTAATATAATCAGATTTCTTTATTGCATACTTACTGCTAAATGGTTTTTCAAATCATCACATTTGAACATCATTCTCTTTAATTACAAAATGTTGCTATCGTAACTTTGGTTTCAAGAGAATACCTGGCCTGGATGGGGGATTGTTCAGCCAAATCTCAGTAAGATATTTTTTCAGCTGTGTTTAAATTATGTCTTCACAGGTTGACAAAGTGGTAATAAATCCATACTTTGGCCTTGGAGCCCCAGACTATTCAAAGATTCAGATTCCTAAAAGAGAAAAGTGGCAACGTAGCATGAGCAGTGTCACAGAGGACAAGTATTACATTACATTCCTATTTCATTAATGGATAGTTTTGTTTTGTTATATTACAGTAGTACTTCGTAGACTTGCTCAGAATGAGATCCCTATTACTTAAGGGCTTTGCTGTATAAATACATATTTTAAAAAAATATTTGAAGTTTCTGAGTACTGAAACACAACAATTAAAGGACAGATCAAGAAAGGTTAAATTATAAACATTAGGGAAGCATTTCTTAGCATAATGAATACAGCTGTGGCTTGACTACTGCATGACTAAAATACTAGTTGTATGAATACTGGCATATTTTAGCTGCATGAGCTTAATTTTTGTTCTTCATGTAGATCTACAGTTAGTGCTAAGTTAGTCATTTAAAAAAAAGCTGATGTTCTCAACTACTGAAGTATTTCTGAACTGTGTTTTGCTTCTGTTTCCCCTTTTTAATTCATAGGGAACACCAGTGGGTAGATGATTTCCCTCTTCACCGCAGTGCTTGTGAAGGTGACTCTGATTTACTAAGCCACCTTCTGGATAAAAAGTTTTCTGTTAATCAGTTAGATAGTGACCACTGGGCACCTATCCATTATGCATGCTGGTGAGTCAAATTAGTATAGTTTTGCCAATCAAATGTATTCTTGCTATCATGATTCCTTAGCACTCATCATTCATGTAATTTATCATACAGACTCAAAAATGAGAAATCAAAAAAACTCTAGACTTTTTACACTTTTACTCTAATATATGTTATTGTTAACCTTCTGAAGAGGAAGATGGCTTCAGGTCTTGAGATAATTTCAATCTGAATGGTTTCAGAGGAGACCAGGTGTGGAGATCATATCATCAAACACTTACCTATTGCCTCTCATATCTGTCCTGAAGCATCTGTTCTAATTCCTACTGGGGACACTGGGTCTAGTTTAGTGTGGTAACTTTTACAGTCTTTGTTGGTTAAAGGCTGTGAGCAGTTTTACAGCACAGGAATTGCTGAGCTGAGCACATCTTAGTGATGGTCAAGCTTTGAGTAGAAAGCTGGACTAGGTGATCTACAGACGTCAACTTGTCTGACTAATTCTGTGATGGTTTAGTCTGTTGGTGCTTGAGAGCTTTCCTCAGGTGTTGTAAAAATGCTTTTGTTTTGTCTTTATGTAAGTTAGTCTTCTGTATTTATAGTAGTGTCTGATGATAGGAATAACCTGAAAATCAAACTTAGTTATAAAAAAACCCCACATATTTTATTTTTAGTGTTTGTCAGCAAGTTTGCATAAACAGTATATGCAAGATTTACCATTTATCAGCATGAGGCTTAGAAGTCCTCAGTATCCATCTGCATGACAATCAGAAGCTTTACTCTGATTCTCACACAGATTATTTTTTTTATTCAGGCAAGGCTGAGGTGAGCTCTGTTTTGCCATGACTGAATTGCTACAACTACCCAAACCTAGCTAGTTTGAAGCAAGGTTTGGTGTGTCTATAATGAATCCAATAAATGGTTACTAGACCAATGGTTACCAAAGAAGTGCAGAACTGATACTAATTTCTACAAACTTATTAGTGTTCCGCTGCCTTTGGTGTAATTTCAAAACTAAAAACACTTGAGCATGGAAATGCACTTTTCCATATTTAGGACTATCTGAAAAAAGATTTTATTTTACATTTGCTGGGTCTTTTCTGCTTTAAACTTGTCTGCAGGTACGGAAAAGTTGAAGCCACTCGAATGCTGTTGGAGAAAGGGAAGTGCAATCCAAATCTTTTGAACGGCCAGCTTAGCTCTCCTCTTCATTTTGCTGCTGGAGGTGGGCATGCTGAAATAGTACAAATTCTACTAAATCATCCAGAAATTGACAGAGTAAGTTCTGTTTGTGTATAGAAATAGCAGTTTTAGCAACAGTTTTGAGCTTGTGTATGTGAAATGTTTTGTGTCCAGATCACAATGTGTAAACACAATGATTCCACTGAGAGATTACAGAAAAATGGTTAAATCTTTTTCATTACCTCTACTTTTCCAATTGTATATCAATTAAATGTTTGAACCCTAGGATCAAGGATTTTAATTATCTCAAAAAATGTGTAAATGTTTACCTATCTCCAGTGAAAACAATGTATTATCACTGTTTCTGTTTATGTTTGTAGCACATTACTGATCAACAAGGAAGATCTCCACTGAATGTCTGTGAAGAAAACAAACAAAATGAGTGGGAAGAAACTGCAAAACTGCTGAAGGATGCCATAAATAAACCTGTATGAGTTCATTTTCTAACTAGTTTAAACTTTAATTTACACATAAACTTGTAGAAGAGCTAGGCTCACTTATAGTTGTTACTGAAAATGTGCAGGATACTGAAATTGTTAATGTAAATATTGACAAACTGACATTTTGTCTCTTTAAATGTTTCTGCCTATATTTATTGCTCAAGAAGTACATGTAAGACTTTAAACGTGATGTTTTAATTTATTTGTAGGAGCATCACATCAGCTACTGATTTTATATCTACTTTTGATCATACAACCATTAGCTTGCTTTATGTATTGTCATCTTATATGTTGATAAACAGGAGCATTCAGCTGACTAAATAAATGTTGGCTTCTGCAAAATAGGCTGTACATCAGTTAGTCAGTGTAGGCTTCCTTGGCAGTCAGTGGAGATCTAGCCAGGATAGTAAACAAAATTTACGATGTGATTCCTCTCATCCTGAAGTAGGTTTAAAATTAGCCAAATGATATAAAACTACTTGTTTCTTTTCTTTGACTTGGGATGCAACTTGTATCTCTGTAGGCAGGTGGCAGTAAACCTGTCAATTTTTCAAGATATTTTAAATTACCTTCATTTCACTCTATATGAATGAATCTTCCAAAATAATTAATGAAGAATTGACCCCCTTTATTTTAGGGATCATATTATGCAGTTGGTCAAATGGCAAATGTGTGTCTAATGACTCTAAAAGACTAATGCAAACATTTTAAGTAGATCTCACAGCGTTATAGGTCATATTAAGTTGTCACTTATTACTGTTGAATTAATACATTAAATAAAAAAAAAAAAAGTACTGCAATAGGAGTCACAGTGACTACTGCAGCAAAAATAGACTAATGTTTTCCATTCCAGTCTCATTTTCAGTCAGTTGTCATTTTCCAAGGCATTCGTCTTTTTTTCCAGAAGTTTTTAGGACCTCAGTTCTTGATGACTAAGTAGGTTTGAAGAAGGGAAATAACAAATTCCTGCAACTTTTTTACTCAAGCAGCTGAAACATTTAACCTGTTAGAGAGATGAAAATGAAAAGTTTCATTGATTTATGACTTGTGTATGTATATATATGCTTTAAGCACCCGATTTACGTTTCAGTACATCTTTCAGGAGGAATTCTCTGGGCCCACATGCAATTCAGTGAAAGCTATGGGAGTTCTGAAGGGGAAAATTATTTATTGTTAGTAATATTATAGAAGTGCTAAAAGATCTTAGTGAGATTGTATTCTTATTGTACTGGGATCTGTGTAAAGGGTGGTGCTTCCCTCTGAAAAATCAGTCTTTTTAGTATGGACTAATGAGGGGAATAATTCGTAATCTGCCAGTAATAGTGAGGTGGACATTTCGGGTTATGCATAGGCAGTTGAGCCCAAATCCCTCAGGGAACTTTTAAATGCCTGCTTGCCTTTTTGTTCAATGGAAGTGAAGTCCTCAAAATATCAGTAAGATCCTTCTTGTAGTTATTGTGGTAAAAAGCACAGTATCAGAACTTGCATAGGATGAAACAAGCAGTTTTGATAAATAGTGAATATGCAGGAATTGTGCAATGTTCTGTTTCTCAGCAGTATGGATGTTGCTGAATTATGGTAAAATTGTTTTCGTCTACAGAAGCACCAACAGAAAAGATTTTAATAAATTCTTTGTTTAATATGTTTAAATTTTTATGTAGTATGAGAAGGCACGGATTTATCGTATGGATGGGTCATATCGCTCTGTTGAGTTGAAACATGGAAACAATACTACTGTACAGCAGATAATGGAGGGAATGCGTTTGTCTCAAGAAACTCAGCAGTACTTCACTATCTGGATCTGTTCTGAGAACCTCAGTAAGTAGCAAGGAAGATCGTGATACTTGAGAGGTTATCATAGTTTTTTTTTTATTTCTGCTTGCCTCTAGAAAAAAAAAATATTTTCATAGGAAAATAGGAAACATGCTCTCTGACAGTTCTGTATTACCCTCTTTCTGTCAACTTTGAAAAGCCATCTTTTAGGAGTTAGTTTGTATCTAGACTGTCTGTTAATACGCTTTGCCCCTGCCAGAGACTCTGTAATCCCTGTAGGTCTCATTCTTTATATCTTTTGCATAGGTAGTGAGACCAAATTTTCTATTTCCTCTGCTTAAGCTTTCTTCCAGCAGATCAACTCCCAGCCTTTACAGCCTGATGTCTCTAAACTGTGCTTTCAGAGCTATAGAGAGCTGCTCTGTTGTAGCTATCATTTTGGGTATCCCCTATAGGTCTGACCCTGTATCACTGTGGCACCTATAATGTATTTCATCTAGGAAGATGAGGCTAGTCCAGATTGCCTTTCTGTTATAGGGCATCATTGCTGTCATAGTCCTTACTGTTAATTTACCCTGATTTTAGTGGTATTTTTCTTCCCAGAGTATCTGAAATTGGATGCATGTAGTTCTTTTTACTAATGTTTAATATAATTAAAAGTAGTAATTAAAACTCGTTAATGTTTTTTCATTAGGTCCTCTAATCATATGAATTTTCATGTGTTTTGCACTAAAATTATTTTTGATAAAAAGGTTTTCAAATATATTTGGGAGGTAATTCTGATACAAAATGTCATTATTACATTTGCTGTATTTTTTTGGTATTTCTGATCTAAGTAAAAAGTATATTGTAGTTGTAGTCTTGAGATATATAGCAAAATATAAATAGAACCACAAAAGAGTCAACAATTGTGATTGTTTTGTTAGTAAACATGGTTAACAGTACTGCTGCAACAAGATAGCTATGGGACACATTATAATAGATTTACAAAGGACAATTCAGGTCTGGTAGGATACTGTGTTGACAGTACCATTAACACAGAAGCCTGCATTTAAAATTTTATTTAGTAATGTCAATCTTCTGAAACTTTCTGAAAAGTTTATGGTTTATATATATAAAAAATGGCAAATACATTTATAGGATAAGCTATATCTGTATTTTTTTTGGTCAGAAATAAGACCATTGGACTTTGTATTCTTCCCATAATAATTGAGACAACAGTCTCTAATGTTGTATTACTGTTTTTTAAGGTCCATCTTGGTATTCCACTGAATTTTTAAATACCACTTGACTCTTGAGAAGCTGAAAATAACAAAGGTTCATCACTAGTGCATTTAGTGAATCAATGCTGAGAGTTTTGTCAATAAATCCATATTTTCAAAACCTTTTATATATAGCAGTTTAGAAAATACAGGGAAAAATGTTTGTTAATGAGTCCTTAGTTACAGATACTCGGTTTTGGTGCAGCACTTAATCGTATGTATATATATATGTGTGTGTGTGCATGCTGGGTTATTCTGTTTGTTTATTTATAAAAAAAACCTGTTATTTTTCAGGCCTCCAACTGAAGCCATACCACAAGCCTTTGCAGCATATTCGAGATTGGCCTGAAATATTTACTGAACTAACAAACTTGGATCCTCAAAGGGAAACTTCACAGCTTTTCCTGAGAAGAGATGTGAGACTTCCATTGGAAATAGAAAAAAAGGTCTGCATTTGGAAGTGATAGTGTGAAATCACGGTCAGAGTCAGAACACTTTGTGTTTAATGACTGTAGTAATTTCCAAACTTGTTTAAACTGGACCTCTCCTTTCCTTTTCTGTAATAGTCTGAGTCTTCAGGTTCTTCCCTCCCTCTCTCTTGCCTTCCCACCCTATCTCTCTCTCTCATTTCTCACCTTCCCAACTGTTTGGTTTATCATTAGTTTATGTGCCTCAGTCTCTGTCTGTCTGTCATACAGCTAAAAACAACCTGCCCAATTTTATTCTCTTCCTTGTGCTGTGATTTTTCAGATACTTAATTGGTCAATTTCATTGGGATTATTCAAACATATTATTCAAAATGGATTCATGGGAGAAAAAACCCACAGATGTCAGTGTTTCTGTGAACCTTTTGATTGGGCATGGTATGCTAGTCACCTTTAATTTGTAAGTGTGTTAGATCAGTGATGTCTTGAATTAAGTCAATGAAAATATGTCATTTTTTCTATTACAAAGCATTACTAAAATGTACTCTTCTGTCAGGATCACACCTTTGTCTTCTGTCTCTGAATCGGTGAGAAATTGTGTTTATAGTTTCTTAGCTCATTTACTTTTACAAAGAAATCATATTATTTAAATTTTTTTAACAGATTGAGGATCCATTGGCTATTCTTATCCTTTTTGATGAAGCCAGATATAATTTACTGAAAGGTTTCTATACATCACCTGATGCCAAGCTGATCACACTGGCAAGTCTGCTTCTACAAATAGTCTATGGAAATTATGAGAGCAAGAAACATAAACAGGGCTTTCTAAAGTAAGTGTGTGTGTTTTAAAACTGAAAATTATGGTTTTAGATTAAGTATTTTTAGATAGCACGTACTATGGAACTCTCAAATTTTAGGTATGATATATTTAGTATTTTTCTCCATCACTGAGCTCTAGTTCAGAGTAACCACATAACCCTCGTAGCATTAATAGAAGCTGGACATGGGGTCTGAAAAATACATTAATCTTAGTTATTGCAGTCCCAGGAAGAGGGATGGAGGTTCTGTATTCTCTAAGTCTATACTGAGATACAATAATACCAAAATGAGTGACAGTATTCATGTGAATGAGGGTTTTGACTGGACTGAGATTTTGGACAATGCTGAAGAAACCTCTTACTATGTCCAGTTAGACCAACTTCTGGGACTGCCTTTCCTCCCTCTTTGAAGAGGACAGACCATGCAGAGATATTATTTCTGTTCTCTCATTTGTATGTGAACTGCTATACTAAATTGGTCAGAAACATAGCACCAGTAGGGCTCTGCCAGATGGTGCTCTTCTCTCCCCTTCTTTCTGCTTGCCAGCACAACAGTAGCTGAGCTGTTCGGGGATATGGCTTTTTCTTCCCACATACATTTCTACAGCAGTATCTGAGCGCATCAGGATTCCAGTTACCTACTGTGTGCACCTTCACTCCACCCCCTACCATCTCCACCTCCATTCATGTAACAGCAGCTGTGCTATTCTGGAATGCTACTATACTTCTTGTCTCCTCTCATTCACAGCATCAATTGAACTGTCTTGGCTTGATTATTTTTTTTTGGTTGTATTCTCCACCGTCAGTAAAACAGAGTGCATTTTCTGCCACCGTTACTCTGATGTAAGTGTGGGCTGCCTCTGAAAGGGCTGGCTGTACCGACTGCACTTGTTCATTCCTTTCCCTTCCTTCTGTTATGTGTAGAGACTGTACCATTACAGAGTAAGCTAGGTGAATGAGCTCGCTGACTGGAGAACTTTTGGGTGGGCTGTTCAGTAGGTTCAGCTGTTGACCCATCTTGTCCTGCAGTTACACAGTTGGTAGATTGAGCATAAGGAGAACTGGGTTTAAGTGGGACTGCCCACCTGCAGGAGTGTGCAGTTAAACGCAGCTGGGTTTAATACAAAACTACCCCCTGCTGAATCCCAGGAGCTGCACGGTGGTGTTCCTTTCCACACTGAGGCAAATCAGCCATGTGGTTATGAGCTGATCCTGCTCAATGGAAGTGTTTGGCTCTATAGACAGGACTACTTGGAAAGATGGTTTCGGCCAGATAAAGAGCCTCGTGGGCATTTGGGCATGCTTTCTGCCCATATTTAAATGAATATGTTGGAAAATATCTCGACTTGCTCTTCAGACAGGTGAAGAGATTTATATCCTGAATTTTTTTGTAGTTGACATAAATGTTTATTAAAAGACTGGTCCTTTCAAAAATATATCCAGGCTGTTGTTTGTATGAGAGTATCCTTGACCTCGTAAGATCTGGATGCATCGTCCTGTGCAGGGTTTTTGCTTGGTAATCATATGTGCAGTTACTGACAAACAGTTTAAAAATTACTAAATAGGTTGCATCACTAAGTTTTTGAGACTATCTTAATTGTGCATAAAAGCAAACTAGGAAAGGCTTCCTTTTAGTGTTTTTTGTTTGCTGTGTTTTTGTTTTTTTTTTTTTAAAATGCACTTCATATAAATAGCTTCACTTTCATGTCATGTAATACATAATTTTAATGTGGAAATTAATTGGGCCAAGTCCTTGGTGGTGCTGAATACAGCAGTGAAGGGAAGAGTATCTGTAAGCTGTCATCTTTTCTGAGTATGTGATATTCTGCTGTAAATGGCTTTTGGTATATAATTTTGGCTTCCAAACTGCAATTCACCAAACTGGTCTGTAATCAAGTAAGAGCCAGGTGTTCTGCTAGCATTTCCTCTCCCTGCTGTGTCCATGATGCAAGGGTGTAATGCAAAGCTGGATCTCCATTAACTGAGAATTACACTGTATCTTAGGAAGCCTTAGCTTACCTTTCAGGAAAGCTTCTCACCTGATGAGGCAAGATAGCATAGGAGCTGACTGTCTAGCTCAGTATGTGACATGAAGATACAAATTGGCAGGCATTGTTCTTTCTCCTTACTTTGTTTAGTGAAAAAAACTTTTCTGCTTTGTTTTTCTCTTAGTGAAGAAAATCTTAAATCTATAGTACCAATCACTAAACTAAAAAGTAAAGCTCCTCATTGGACAAACAGGATACTTCATGAATACAAGGTGAGATAAATAATAAAATAGTAGAAAATACTGTCTTAAAACACTTTTTGACCGTTTGGTTGTCAGTTAATGAACAAAAGTACTAGTATATAAAGCTAGAAATGTGTATGTTCTGAATTTTTGGGATGGGTAGTTGGAATGCTGGTTTTCTTGTACAGTTCCAGTTGATCTGTTTGTTAGAAGTAAATACAATTATCATCTGTTCATTTATCTTCAGTGTTAACTGTGTATTGGGGATACTGCCAATTCAGGCATACATGTAAAAAAATCCACTCTGAGTTACATTTTCACATCTGCTTGTAAGCGATAGATCCACAAAGTCCTTTTTGCCAGTGTTACTTGAATGTTAGGGATCTGATAGTGCTGCTGATGCACACGTGTGCATACACACAAACTCCTTTGACTAGAGCAGTTAATTGAGCAAAATTTTTAAATGTGGACTTGGGCTGCTTCTGTAAAAGACATCTAACTGAGGGCTATGGATTCCAAACAGGGTCAGAGGCACCTGAAGATTAAATTTGTGAACTTCATAAAACATTATGGAAAACGTGAGGTGTGTCAGAGGAGAACTGTATTGGCTGACATGCATCACTAAAGGTAGCTGCAAGGAAACACTGCAGAGGCACCCAAGGACTGTTTTCAGGCCTTGCTTCTCTTTTGAAATGAGGTTACTCAATCATAAACTTTCTCTTGGTGCCTGCACCTTTTTTTGTCAGAAACCAGCAGATCGTTCCTGTTCTTTTTAATACAGATGACGGAGGGGATGATAGTGGTCTTTCTAAGACTATGGTATAGCAGAGGGCATAGCAGAGTAGTCTCTACTCTTTCTTGTATCAGATAATATGTAAGAATGAGCATAGCTTTCTTGACTTCTGCTCTTAGACCATTATTTTGGGGTGTGGGGTATGGGGGAAAGGGGAAAGGGGTTGCTATCTTTTGTTCCAAAGATATTAATATATTTTACATTTTAAAAATAACTGTGTAGAATTCTGATAAGCTGCAATGCAGGGTGTGGATCCAAAGAGGTTGGTCCCATCCACCGCACTCACAGTCATTGTCCGCTAACTGTTGAAGACTTGTGTTCTCTCTCATGCCTGTGCCTTATCTTGTGTGTGGCCCAGCCAAGTTTTTTGTTTGTTAGGGTACTTTGCATCAGTCTATTTTGAGGTGGGAGCACTCTAGCGATCCTTTTGTTGTGACTATTTCGCTCTGCTGAAGAGGAAGAAATGGAAGCCTGTCTCATTCTGAATGAAGGCTCCACTAAAGAAAAGAAATCTGCACCTCTGTTTTGCTTACAAAAGAAAAAAAATCCATGTTTTTTCAGGGGGAGGTACTTGCTCATCTTATCATGCCTCACTGGATTGGACCTTAAAGGAAGCAGAATGCTTAGTTTAAGGATTATGATGCGTTTAGTGTCAGATGGGTGCATAGCTGCTTATCCCTGATGGGTCCAACATACTTCTGAGAGAGGCAAAATTGTGGGGCCCTGCAGAGGTTAGGTGTCTGTGGTTCAGATTTCTGAGGCTCGTACAGGTATCTGCTTTCTGCCTCAGTCTCTTTTGGCATTTGAGCCTTTCTGTGGCTCTAGGGTTTAATTTAGATGTAGGAAGATGGTTGCTGGGAAAGCACTTTGGGAATGCTAGTTTAGTGGGAATTCCACTAAATACTGGATTTTCTTCAAATAAGCACAACTATTTGGGAAGACTTGTTGATTGCCATTGTTCCTTTATTTCTAGAATCTCAGCACCAGTGAAGGTGTAAGTAAAGAGATGCATCACCTTCAGCGCATGTTCTTGCAGAATTGCTGGGAAATTCCTACTTATGGAGCAGCATTTTTCACAGGACAGATATTCACCAAAGCAAGTTCAAGTAGCCATAAAGTCATCAAAGTGTATGTAGGAGTAAATGTAAAAGGGTTGCACCTCCTCAACATGGAAACAAAGGTCAGCTTAAATGAACTGCCAATGATAGCTGTTAAGCTTAATTCTGTTCTCTTAAATTCTTTGTGCTAGTAGTCATTTTACATCTGGCTGTTTAGTTAAACTTGACTGTGAAGATTTCCAAGATTTTAAGATCTTTATAAGGCACTACTAATAGAAAGCCTTGTATTTTTCCACTTTACTACTTTATAAGCTACAACTACATAGTGGAACATACTGTTCTGAGTCAGAATCCTGTCTAAGTGAACGAAGGAAAGTTCAGTTTGTAAGTATGGAGAATATTTTCTGAATGACAGTTTCCTACATTTCATTGTAGGCTTTACTCCTCAGCCTAAAGTATGGTTGCTTTATGTGGCAGTTGGGAGATGGAGATACGTGTTTTCAAATCCACAGTCTGGAAAACAAAATGAGCTTTATAGTACATACCAAACAGGTAAGCATTGTCATTTTTCATCCTTTATATTCAACTGTTTTTTCCTAAACTAGATACATGCCTTTTCTCTCTTGAAATTGATCACCCTTGTACAGTATAAAAGAAGCCTAAGCCAAGCCACCGCAAAAATTATCTTAAAACTTTCTTTTTAATATTTCAGAATGTTTGCTTGTTTTCCTAGCATGTGAACCCTTTAGGGTTCAAAATACATAAAATGCATCTGTAATCATTAGGGTAAACTTTTTTTTAATCAAAACTGTTTGTTGCATGCGCCCAATCCCTCGGACTCAAGGATAATTCCAAATACAGTGAGAATCACAGAGTTAGAGCTGGTAATTTTGCTATCAAAACTAGCAGAGTTTGAGACTGGATAAAACTGAGGATCTGTGAAGGCAGTTTTATAAAGCAACTTCACTGCAATTGCTACCAGCAACTTTTGATAGTGTTTGTGGATGTCTGATGGAAAATGCTTGTTTTACCCATAGTCTGCATCAGTGGTACTATGCCATGTTAACATATGTTGTGACAAAATTACAGCTTTGAGTATCTTGCATACTTTGACAGTAGTTGCTTTTGATTCTTATATATTAAGGTGGTTATAGGGGAAGTGACTGAATGTTTTGAAAACACTTTGATAGCTGAGGAAAACCTAGGTTTTATTTTCCTTGTTTCTAAAATGATGCAACTTCTTACTTATTTTTATCTACTTGCATTTCTCATATATTTGATTGTGTCATAGTTCCAAAATGCTGATAGAATTTAACTGTATACCTTTATATAGGCAGGTCTCGTTGTGAAACTTCTGATGAAATTAAATGGCCAGTTAATGCCAAGTGAAAGAAAATGAATGATGGAAATGAACAATAGTTATGAAACAGCATCTGACAGCTAAGCAAAAACCAACTTATTTCTCATCATAACAGAAGACTTCCATGTACATGAATTTTACACAATAGAAAAGTCAATTTGTACAGTTTTTTAACTTTGTACAGAAGCTGCATGGTTTATTTTTTTAAAAACTATACAACTTATCTATTATTTTTATAAATATTTTTGTGTTTTATGTATAAGCTATTGTAGGGCTTGTAGGGCTTGAGCTTAACCAATAAAGCTAATGAAATGTAAATGGTTTACTGAGTTGGACGAGTACGAATCAAGTAAGGCTTTTGTTCCCAGGGGACTATGGGACCACCAGTGCCATTAAGCAAGTCTCAGTTAACCTATTTACCTTTCATGCCATTCTGTGGAACATCAAGGAGGTTGTATATGTTATGGTATTTTGTAGACACACTTTATTTTTAAGATACTGTTGATAAGTATGCAGTTAGACCTTTGAGCAACTACTTTTGATAAACTCTTGGTTTTTATTTGGTTTCTGACAAACGTTACAGCTGGCTTTATTTTTACTCCTAACTTTCTCATACTTTGTATTCATATTTATTCTAAAATATTGCATGAGGATGTCAAAAGGGAAATATTTTAAATCATTCAGAAGCCATATTAAATGTTTAGCATGCTTGTTTTTTAAAAAAATGGATTTTTACTTTTGCTGTGCAATATTAAATGTGTATATGGAGGGAGGGGTAGATACAGATTTACAAATTAGTCTTACTCAGAGGACTTCAGAAAGTTTAATAAACCTTACTCTGGATTGCAACACATATGCAGTAATGAAAACTCATATAGGAGGTACTAAGTTATTTCTGTTAAACTAATTTTCCTACTGATTACTTCAGTTTCTTGAGGCTGCAAGCAGTGCAGGATCCAGGAACGAAGATTTATATTGCAAGAAAGTCAGATACAGCTTGTAAGCATTTGGCCTGCTCTTTGCAGAGTCAGGATTGGGTCTCAACAAGTTGGGTCCAAAGTATAAGGTGGGACCCTATGCAGTCTGAAACATGTCCTTGTATGTAAAAATAGTATCCATAACATAAATCCTTAAAATATCTGGTTGTATTTCAGGGTTTTAAGTGCACTTGACTCTTTCTTCTGTGTAAAACTGCATGCTAAAACAGTGTGCAATATTTTGTAAAAAAGTTTTTATTAAAAAAAAATAAAATTAGCACTTGCCTCTAAGTTTTCAAATAAAAGTTAAAATGAATGTTAGGAACTGTGCTGCTGTATGGTAACTTTACTCATACCTTACTATTAGTAAGTGCAGTTTAAGAAATTAAAGTAGTAAGCAGTTAAAAAAGTGAACAGGAGACTTATATTTTTTAATCTTCTTAGCAAGCTATACTTTTCTAGTTAAACTTCACTGGCATAAGTAACAGTAAATCTTCATGGGTTGTTGTATTTTATTTAAGGTAGATAATGCAAGTCAGGTCCTCCATAGTGCATCCTTGCTGTCACTTGGCGCCGGTATCAGAAATACACTTCTCTACATAGTACTTTGTTAGAAAACTAGAGGAAAAAATGTTAAAACGTCATTTGCATATTTAACAATACTATTAATATGCCTTATTGCTGTATAGTTCTTTCTGCTAAATTCTTATTTATTACTACCTAATAAACTGTTTGCAACAAGTCATGTTGTTTTTGTTATTGCAGCCAGCATGAAAGTGCCATCAAATGTCTTACAAAGCAGGTGTTAGTACCAAGGAGCAGTAACAGGCTCATCTTTGCAAGGTATGTAGGAAGCTCATCAGAGAGGATCACAGAGGAGGTCCCATGGTGACTACAAATTAAGGTAGTGCACCTTGGGAATTACTCAGGAATTTGTCAGGAAAACTGGAAACTGTTATTCATGGCAAACCAGAAGTTTGCAGATGTTGTGTGTCAGTGGAGTCATTAACTAGGGAGTGCCCGGTTATGCAGTCCTAGCAGGCTTCTGGCACCTGGGGACGTAGGAGTTGCCTTCCTTGTCACAGCAACACAGGGGAGAGTACCATCCTTCAGTCTAAAAGTGGGGAAATGAAAAATCACAACAGAGAGAAATCCAACACTGTAGAGAGACCACTAGTAACAACCATCCTATCTGTACCAAAAAAAAAAAAAAAAAAAAAAAAAAAAGGAAACGAACTGCAAGAACGGCAAGTCTGAAAATTATGCCTTTGTAAGCAAGAGATACTCAGCTCAACTCCTACAGCTTACCTAGCAGGCGCGTTTTTAAAAAAACGAGTAACAGTATAGCTGATGAAGCAAAGACTGGAGCGTAGAACACTCCAGCCAGGCGCAGTAAGGCAAAATAGTAACTGCAAGCTTAAAGCTGTGACAAACAGGCACAATTTTACCGAGCGGAATAATTAATCGTCGGGCCAGCGTGCTGGCCTGAGGATTGCTCACCCCCGTGAGTGCGGGCCTCGCTTCGGGCGAGGAGCGGCCCCACCTGGCGCTGGGTGCCTTCTGCCGTGCTGAAGCGAACCTGCGTGCTTTTTGGTTGGGACAGCCCGAACCGCCGCCTCACTTACTCCAACCACCCGCCCACGGGTCTCCGGCCCGGCTCAGGGCCCTCTTCCCGGCTTCGCGCCCCGGGGCGGGGCGAGCGGCGGCCCCGCTCTCTCAGCGCCCCGGTCCCGGCACCACCCCGCCCTCCTGCGCAGCCGCTCGGCGGCGCCGCGGGGAGGGGGCGCCGTCGGTTGCCGCGGCGGCGGGCGGACGCCCTGAGGGGAGCGGCGGCGGCGCTGGGGAGGCCGCGCCGTGTGGCCAGCGCCAGGGCTCGGTGTGGCGGCGGCTGAGGTGGGCGCCGAGATGGGGTACCGGCCCCCTTTGCCTCCGGCCGGGAGCTGTTTGAGCTCGGCGGCCGCTCCTGCCTGCGGGACGGGGAAGGCAACGGCTTGTCCGAGAGGAAGGCCTTGGTCCTGAGGGAAACCCTTCCTGCAGCCCAGATGTCCTGCCGCTGCTTTGGTGACAGGGAAAAGTTACTCTAGATGGGGAGGGGTTTCCCTACCGTTGTTAGCTCGCAGCTAGATGTGCTTCAGAAAATAGGCGGTTACTTAAAAAATGCAGGTACGGGCTCAACAGAAAGTGTACATGGTTTGCAAAGGTCCTGCTTGACCTTAAAGCTTTTTTATTAATATGGGGTAAGGATATTATAATAATCTTGCACAGCTTTACCCCATCGGCAGGAAGACTTGTATTAAAGGAACTAGGAAAAAACATAAATCTATTCGAGGGACTCGTGTCTGAAGACTTACAGAGGAAGATGGTATAACTGTGCCTGTAAGGGCAGAGGAAAAGACCAACTAATACCTTTGGTTTGTCAACTGGCAGTCAAGTGAAGTTGGGAAAATACTGTTTATGATACATCACTAGTAGCAGGAGAACAAAAGTTCAATGAAGTAAATTAAAGTTTAAAGCAGGAAGAACGCGCAAACAGAGCTCTAGAGAACTATGGAATGTCCACTAAGCTGAGCAGTGTATTGTCTACGAGACAGATCAGGCTATTCAGTGAAATGTCAGGCAATAAATCGCTCATTTCTGATGTATGTTGTGTGATCTGTATTCTATTGTCTGGAAAAACAAGGTATTAAAGTAGCAAGGACTGCAGTAAAATAATCCCTTTTTTGGGGTAAACAGAGAAGTGGGAGAGTTCACAAATGTGGAAGAAGTCTAGATTTTTTTGAAGATCTCTTACAGTTGCTAGCTCAGTCTGCTAATGTTAAAACATAGGTTTCACACTTACAGTTTGGTTTCTTAAAAAAATGGTAAGAATCAATTAGCATCCGAGAAAAAGGAACAATGTTTCTGGAGAAGGAAGAAGATGAAATCCCAAGTGGTTTAAATACAAAAGGACTAAACAAAAGCTTTTGTGAGATTCCAGTTAATGATGCCAGGAAAGACCCATTGCATTCATCAGAGAATCCTAAAGTAGCTGATGTAACTATGAAAAGTTTGAGTGGTATTTCACATGACGTTCCTAAAGCAGCTGGCAATGAGGAAAGCCATAAAATGACTGACTGAAAATAGATCAAGAAGTGATTTACCTGAAAAAAGGTATGAATGTGAATTCTCAGCTGAGATAAATGCTGCCACGATGCCTCAAGGTGTCTCTGAAACAGGTGTGAGAAAACACGTACTACTTACATTACCTGAAAAGGATACTGGAGAACTAAACCAAATCCTCTCAGAAGCTGCCAATGGAAATGCCAGACCAGACATATTACCATCAGCAATGAATCCTGAAAGCGAAGAAAATGGATCAACATACATGTTGCCTGAAGAAAAAGCTGAACATTTCACACTTGGACTAAATGATAAAGGACTAGGGGGCATGCCTCTGCTCACTTTTGAAAACCAAAATTTAAAATATTTGCTCTTACACAACAATGAAATAAAAACCATTGCATTCAAATATAGGTGATCTGACTAATCTGGAAATCATGTTATTTGAAAGAAATACACTGACACTGTTGCCACCAGAAATATACTTACTTCATAAACTGACAGTACTGAATGTCAGTCACAACCCGTTACCTATCTCGTCTCCCTAAAGAATTGTCAAAGCTTGTAAATATTAAGGAACTCAATCACTACGACACTGATGAATTTCCTTTTGCATTGGAAAGCCTTGAAACTTTAGAGCTTGCAGGCAACAAGCTAAAAACTTTATGAGATACCATAGTTGACATGAAAAATTTGAAGGTACTCAACATTGATTCCACTCAAATCTCAATATTCTCAAGGGTTCTCTGCTATCTTCCTCATCTAGTAAAACTCAGCATATGTGAGAACTTGATTCAGAGTTTACCAAAGGATATTAAAGAGCTTAAGAAACTACAAGATTTTTCAATTAGTAACAATAAGCTTATATTTTTGCCTGTGCAGCTTTCCCAGTTGACAAAACTAAAAGTACTCAGAGCTGATGATAACAAATTGGAGGTTCTTTCAGATACAGTGGAGTATTTATGAAACCTTAAGTTTTTGAATGTTGCAAAAAATTTATTCAAAAGCATTACAGATAATCTTTGCAACTGTACCATGTTGAAACATCTCATTATACATAGTAATCAGTTAACTCAGCTTCCTGCTAAGATTCACAGACTTAAACATTTAAAGGAGTTTTCCGTAAGTAGAAAACAACTGGACTCACTGGGTGAACAAATACCGCATTTAAAAGACCTTTTCAAAATAGGGTTTTCTGGAAACGCATTAAGATACATTCCTGTTGAATTAAAAAATTGTATACGGATAACCAAAGCTGACCTCAGCAATAATAAGCTCTCTCAGTTTCCAAATGCATTGTGTGCCTTATTTGATCTTAAACCCTTAAATCTTAGTGGCAACTCTATTTCAGAAATAATACCTGGAATTTCTGACATCAAAGATTTGGAGCAGCTAGAGTTAAAGAAAAATAAACTGTCCTCATTTTCTGCATGCTTGTGCAGCCTTTCAAAATGAGGTTACTTGGATATAAGTGAGAATGAAATCAATAATGGTATGCCAGCACTGGTGTCCAAGATGAAGGCTCTCCAGGTACTGCTGTTAACACCATTATCACTTTGACTCATTTCCTGAAGAACTGTGTTCTTTAAAATGTTTGAAAACACGTGACATTTCAGATAATCAGATAAAGAGCATTCCTTTACAGATTAGCAGTCTGGAAGTGATCAAAGACCTAAATGTATCAAACAACTAGTTTGCATCTTTTCCTTCTGATACATGTCATCTTTCTTCGCTGGAGACATTGACAGTGTGTCGAATGAATGGGTGGAAGGTAAGAGAACATTTCCTTGTGTTGCACAGATTGTTGTGCTGCAAAATTATTATCAATAGACTTCCTCCTAAAAGATGTAAAAGCTCCTGTGTTTGAATACATCTAGAGTGAACGAAGAGCAGAAAAATAGCCCCTAAAGAGGCAAAAACGTGTACGTATTTACCTGTTTTTAATACCATAATTGGACAAAAATCTATTAGGATACACTTTTAATTAGAAATACTAGATATGAACCTCACTTTATATAGTGTTACTGAGGTGTATCTTGAGGTGATATTTTGATAATTGGATTGATCTAAAATAGACCATCTATTTTTTTATTTTTCTAGTAGTATTAGGAATGTAGGTGTTTTCCATCCCAATGGATGTCAAGAGGCAAAATGACTAGCTGGAATTTGGTAGATAAGCCTGCCTCCAAGATTCCTCTCTGTGAAATGAACAAATCCTTCCAACTTGTGTCATACTTCTTAAAATTAGTTGGTCATTAGACTTTCACTAAGTCAAACAAGAAAAGCTATATTGGATCCCTGATTTCTCATAGCAGAGAAAAATGCTTCACATTTCTAAAATCCAAAGTTTAATTTCTTTTTCTTTTTTTTTAATACTAAGGAACAAAGCAAAACAATCTCCTCATGAGTTAGGCATTTAAAATTCTCCTTTCACCAGAATTTGCAAAATCAGTATTTCATATCTGATTTCAGAAAAGGCTCGGATTTCTTAATATGATTTCAGATGTGGTTATGATCCTTTCCAAGGGCTGGTTTTCTTCAGACCAGGAGCAAAAAGTATGCAATCTTATGTCCGTTTCTCAAAGAGCTTTATTTTCCACAGTAATTGGACAACAGTTGAAGTTCCAAGAAGGAAAATAAAAATCAGAAAAGACCAAAGTAAGAATAGAACCAAAAAGAAGAAAATGGTGTGTTTAAATTCCTTGTGGCTGAAGAAAACAGAAAATAAAATTAGAGTGTTCTGAGAGGGTAAAATTTTTCATTAATGATAACAATGACCAAAAGAACTTGTAGAGGTCCAGCTGTGGAGGTATTATTCTACTGCATATTTTTTATTGCCTTTCTGTTGTCATGTCTAAAAAGCTTCCCTGCAAATTTCTGTGCTCAGCATTCGTATTTTTATTGGAAGATACCAAATTAGCTTCCACTAGAATCGAAGGTCAGAAGCTTTTATTGTTGGAATAAAATTATGGGATCTTATTTTGCCTGCAGGAAAGTTATCTTTTAAACTTTTTGCAGAAGAGAAAGAGTTGTATCCAAATAAATGCATTGTTTTATTTCTTTATCAGTTAACTAAAATTCCAGAGGAGCAATCTAAACTGGTTTTCCTCGGGGAACTGGACATATCTCACAATGCATTGAACGGAATTCCAGACAGCGTAGGGGAACTGGACTATTTGGTCCATTTAATTGCAAATAATGATATCGGCCAGCTCCCCAAATTTATTACATCACTAAGAAAGCCACAACAGCTTGACCTGAGTGGTATCAGGCATCCGATCTGTTAGTAAAATGTAAGCATTGAACTATTCCCCAAAGAGTATAAATAGATCATGAGATTAAGGTGGTGATGGAGCACACAACCGAGGAAAAGACAGCTTTCTAGTTTTTCATGTATGCTGCTGTGATCTGCCATGGCTTCTAACCAAGCATCCTCTCTTAAATTTAGTATTTTTAATACAGATTTTTAATAAAATCTGTGAAATCTTTTTAAGTGGCACAATTTTTGCAAGTGAGATCATGAGGCACACAAAGGCCCGGCATGCACAAAGCATGGATCACTACAGCAGGTGCTGGGCAGGGTCCCGTCATTGACGAGACTGACCTTTTTCTGCTGCAAAGCACGCGTGTCTGTGCTCAGCTGTCTGCGTGACGCTGCTGGCATAGTACAGCCGGTTGTCCAGGGGAGTGACCCGGCGTGGATGACCACGGGCGGGTCATCTCGGGCAGGTTGTGCCAAATGGATTCTCTGGTACGGGTTATCCTGGGTGGGTCATTCTGGCGTGGGTTCTCCTGCCGGTGTGGGTCAGCTGGTGTGAATTATCCAGGGTGGACTGTCCGGTGTGGGTCAGGTACCCAGGTGGATTACCTGGTGTGGGTTGTCCCGGGTGGATTACCTGATCCCGGCGCGAGCTCACGCCCACGCATCTCGCCCCCCCCCCCCCCCCCCCCCCCCCCCCGAGTTCACGACGCGCACCGCCCGGGCAGGCGTGCCTCTCCCCGCAGCGTGCTGCTCGCTCCCTAGGGCTGTGGCGCCAGGGAGCTGCCGCAGCCCCGCGGGCCCGAGCGGTGCTGCAGAGAAAGGAGGCGGAGGGCAGAGGCCACCGAGCCGCCGCTCAGCGACGGGACCGCGCCGGAGGCTAAGCAACGACCGCGGCGCCTCGAGACCAGGAGCTCCGGGGCGGCCTCGGGCGTTGCCCCTGCGGCAGGCAGCCCCTCGGGGGCGGGGAGCAGCTGCGGGAGGAGGCAGGCGGGGCCGCGCTCCCCGGCTCAGAGGCCGCGCCGGGCGGCCGGGGCTCGGGGCTGCGGCCCGGGGCGACGCTGCCCTCGCCGGCCGGCAAAGCTCCGCGCAGCCACACGGCCACCGCCTGGACGCGCGAGGCCTCAGCCAGCGGCCAATCAGCGACCAGGGCCCGGCGCCCCGCCCCCCGCCCGCCCGCCCGCCCAATGGCGCCCCTCGCAGCCCGGCAGACGCCGTCACCCCGTAGAGTGCGGCCTCCGGTTGGCTCCGGCGCCGGGAATCGTCACATAGGCAGAGATCAGCCCAGCGCGGAGGGGCGTGGCGGCGGCGGGCCCCGCTCCGCGGCGCGCGAGGCGGGCGGCGGTTCGCAGCCCGGCGGATGGCGGTGGGCGCTGAGGGGACGCTGAGCCTGATGGAGGTCGGCGGATCCCTGCTGGAGCGGGTGGCCGTCGGCAACCCCCTCTCCCTGGTGCTGGCCGCCTCCGCCTTCGCGCTGAGCCTCGGCTACCTGTACCAGCTGGGTTACCGGCGCCACGTCGGGTCCGAGCGGAAGGTAGGCGCTGGGGGACGCCGCCGGGGAGAGGCGGTGGGCCGGGGCAGGGGGGCCGGAGGCCTGCGCCACTCTCCCGCTGAGGCGGGGGAGAGGGAGGGAGAGGGCGAGGGCCGGGGGGAGCCGGGCGGCCTCCCTTCAGGGTGCGGGCGGGGAGGCAGCGGTGCGCTCGCCTCTGGACGGCCCTTCCCGGGGAGCGCCAAGGAATGGGCGGTAAAATCCAAGTGTGCGGGAGCAGGCTCTGCCGAGCGAGGAGCCTTCCCGGCAGCCTGCCCAGGGACGGTTTCCAACGGGAACGTTGCACCGGCTCGTCCCTTCGCCCAGCTGGCTGGTACCACGTGAAGCAGAGGCGCCTAGGTTTTGTAGAGGCGCAGGCTGTGCCCTGTGCTGCTTCATCAGTGCAGCTTAAAAGAAGGCTCCCATGTATGTATGAAACTTGTTGCTAAAGTGAGGGTGATGCTTTTGGGGGACTGTTTAACAAATCGTCGACTGCTGCTTTCTTTCCCATTGCAGTAACTTTTTGCTTTGCTTTCAGAGGCAGGTTAGCAAGAATCTTAATCGCATTAATTTTGTTTTAACCAATGCTGCTTTTAAATGTGGCTCACTCTTACTCTAAAAAAAAAAATCAGTTGTCCAAAGTTGGCCTTTTCACAAAAGAGTTTAAACAAAACATGTATAAAGCCTCCTCTGTGTTTAGTTTTTATGTAAATGGACATGATGTTATTATTCTCTGAAGAAAATCCAATATGTACTTTTCTCTTTCTTCCTCAGAAATACCCACCTTATATTTCATCAAGCATCCCTTTCCTTGGACACGCAATTGCATTTGGAAAAAGTCCCATTGAATTTTTGGAAAATGCTTATGACAGGGTATGTTTTCTAACATGACTAGCTGAGCATATGCTAAAATATTTTTGTGTATCTATTAAGTTCTCTGTCTAGAACCTGTTTAAAAATAAGTTCATTCTCGTTTACCACCTCAAATGTGGAATGGAGTGTGCAGAGTAGGTGCTGGTTTCTTCTGATCTCTGTATGTACATCACTGTTAGAGACATAGTGTTTTCTGAGATGATACCTCTTGTGTTTCAGATTTAAAAAATATGTCTGTGTATTTGGGTAATGCTCACAGCTGAATCGCAAGTTAATTAAAAAGCCATTTTCATGATGTTATTTCTTGCTTTACTTGGGAACTTTTAATCTCACTCTTTACTAATCTGTGACCAGGCTGGAATGTAGCTGACCACCTCTATAGGCAATCATCTGATGAATTTTAAGGCCCTCTCCAATGTTAAAAGGGCTCGTGTATGAAACCTCAGTAGCTTTTATGCTCTAACAGCCCAAAAGAAATGAACTAAGGCAGTAGAGCCTTAATTCCAATGAAATAAGATTTATTGATCTGTTTCACGTTGTCTAAAACTTTCTAGAGTCATAAGCTTAAATCTTAGCTTGGATAGCTTAGAGAAAGCCAAATTTAGTATGTGAAGGTCTGCTGGAGATGACCTTTAATCTTTAAAATCTTACATGCTCTTGATTACCAATGCATAACTCCAAATGCAGAATTTTTTGAGACAATGTTTGTAGATTACTGGAGGCTATATGTGCTGTAATCTCCCTACTAGTTTTTGTAGCCTAATTGATCTTTTATTTACATTTTTTTAAACTAAATGGTTTTAAAATGTGCAAGATCATGTGTGTTGATTATAACGTTAGATATCACTAGTAAGTATACTGAGAACAGAATTTAAATGTGGTTTAAAATATTTCTATCTTTATTAAATTTCTAGACATTTCTTAGGAGAGTAAGTGATTTATGGAAGCCTGTACAGAAAGAGATAGGGATTTAATGATTTGCATTGTTCTTATTTAAAATAAACTGGTATTTTTTTTCTTTCTTAGTATGGACCTGTGTTCAGTTTCACTATGGTTGGCAAGACATTCACATACTTACTGGGTAGTGATGCTGCTGCTCTACTCTTCAATAGTAAAAATGAAGATTTGAATGCAGAGGATGTATACTCTCGGTTAACTACACCAGTTTTTGGCAAGGGAGTTGCTTATGATGTCCCTAATACGGTATGTATTTTAAATATAAGATGAGTAGAAAAGTAGTGTAATTTAAATTCCGAGTAGGCAGCCCTGAGCTCTTGGCTCAGCATGATGGTGTTCGTACGCAATTCTGGCATATTGCAGGTAAATTGTCTCAGTTAGATAATCAAGACTGAACATGTTTAGTTTGCTTTATGTACCACCTGGCCATTCATCAGTCTGGATGCTATTTTTTGTTTTTGAAACCATCTAATCCCACCATAGAGGAAAAACTAATAAGTGAGTCTCTTTTTCCTTCCCTTATAGCACGCCACTGACTGCAGCTTACTTTTCTCTTACAAGCAACTTTAGGTCTTCCTTCTGAGAGGGTTTTAAGAGAGATAATTTTTCATTTATGCCAGGCCAAATCTAGGTTAAACAGGAGTATTAATTTGACAATTTCCACTGCAGGGTTTGTCTTGGTTGGACAAAAGTGCGTCTGTATATGTTTGCAGAATACAGTCTGCATGGGTCTGGGAAGCACAGTGGCTGTGTCATGTGGCTTTGTTTCTGAGCTAAGCATTGGTTGCTTTCTTGTTTGTGTTGTCTGGCACGTAGGAGTCTTAAACTGCAGAAACCAACTTTTCTGCGGACAGACTTGCTCCACTGGGACTCTGTATTCAGTATATGTTGACATCAACAGCCTGTTGTACAACAGAGTAGTCTGGTGGCAGAAACAGCATTGTGATATATGATATACTTTATTTTTGGATTTTCAGCTTTGACTTAATTTTGTTTGTATAAATGCCAGTCATTTGACCGGTAATAGCTTCTGTGGCCATCAAGACTTTTCCTCCTTAGCATGCCTCTTCATTCTCCCCTGCCAAAAGTACTTGCAGTGATTGTTGCCCTCTTAATTATGTGGCTTAGGGGCAGTAATCACTAGTCTCTTTTCCTTCACACCAGCATTTTGCAGTGACATATGTTGCTCTTATGCCATTCTTTTGGAAATCTCATATACAACTGACTACCAACAACTTGCCGCCTTGTAAATAAGTAAAGGAGAACTTAGTTGTCTCCTGCTTTGTCAGAAAGTGTTAAATTGTGGATAGACAGCATCACAAAGTTTGGGGGGAGGGTTGTTTGGTTGTTTGGGTGGTGGGTTTTTTTGTGCTTGATGAATTTGCTTAGCTCCTCCCATCCCTTTGTGAATGAAACCAGCAGGACTGCAGCCTGGATAAGAAGTAGGAGATTATTCCTTGTGTCCTAGGAGACCTCTTCCAAAAGCAGGGTCATTCTAACAGACTTGTTTCTACCAGTTCTGACAGCCAAAGGTCTTCCTCAAGAAGTCAGGAATGGAGTCGGGCATCCCTTTTGCAGCTGCTAGAGTGGAGAGGGTACATGATTCTCGGCAATACATCTTTCATGTTCTTCTCTGGTATATACTAGTTTCAGAAAAGTGTCTGTGAATCGGACATAGGCTGCTAAGTTGGCCACATTTTCACTGTGTTGTGCTTATTCTTTGGATTCTGACTATTGTGGGATGTCTGCTTGAAACTGAAAGGTGCTAGTTTGTCTCTTAGTTCTGTGACAGTTCATCCACTTGTTACAGCTGTCTTGACTTCTGCTTTCACACTTTATAATTCATGGATGGATTTGAATGTCTGTCTTAATTCAAGAGCTAGTTCTTCGATGAGATCTAATCTCACTCACTCTTCCAGAGTTTTACAGAACTTTCTGTAAGCTCCTTGGAAATGGGCATTTGTTACAACTGTGTTCTTCAGGCATACAGGGGTGATTGATTAAGGCCTACCTCATTGGTCCACCATATACTGCTTTCTTTCGGAATTAAGGTCTTTTTCTAGAGTTACCCTAATTTTTTTCCCTAGACTGTGAGTTCTGCTTTAGTCAAGAGATTAATCTTTTCATACTACTCAGCCTTGGGTATCTGTGGATAAGTCTACTTCATTCATACCTTTGATACTGGAAGGACTTCTTCCTTTTTATCTCTGCACATTCAGGTTCCTCAGAAAATCACCTGGGCTACTGTTTTCCACAGCTAGGAGATATAGGGATTTTGTTATTGGCATGCACTGGTTATCTCTAATTGTGTGTTTCCCTGTATGAAGCTAGTGAGGTAGCATGTCCGGTTGTGGCCAGAATGCATTCTGCTAGAGGTGAGCTGGGTTTTTTGCATAGTGCTACCACCATGATTTCATTTCAGACATCTACTGGGAAGGCATTTAGAGAGCCTTTCAAACTTTCATTGGTGATCTACTGTTGATAGATCATCCAGAACTTTCTTTTGAGACCCCCTTCTCTGCTCAAGCTGCTAAGTCTCTATGTCTTACTCTGACAATGACTTTCAGTCATGTGTTTAGAAGAGCCACCCCTTACATTGACTACTTGTTAGAATGTAACCGATGACTCTTTAAAAGGAGGAAGTTACTTATTTACCAGTAATTCTGGTAATTGTTTGTTAATATGCATAGTTTATGTATCAACTCATATTCACTCTCTGTCTCCTCCCTCCAAGCCTCTTGCAGATAGTTTTCCATTGAGAGGAGCTGAAATGGCAGAGATGTGTTCACTCCTGTGTGCCATTCCTGCCTCCATCAAGCTGCAGATGGACTAGCATGTTGCAAGGGAAAATGTGCTTGTCTCTTTGCTCTGTGGCATGTATACCCTCTGATAGACTGCTGGAGTCCCCACTGCGTTCTGAAAACAGAAGTTTCTAGGAAGTAACCTTTCTTTTTATGACTTTTGTTTCGTGAATAACTTTATAGCACAGGCAGAGCCCTTGGTGGGAAGACAGTTTTTGGTGTATTGCTCATGGTATAGTACAGATCTATAGGGCTGTATTGGGTTCGTGTGGCAAGGTTTTGGTAGCGGAGGGGTTACAGGGGTGGCCTCTGTGAGAAGCTGCTGGAAGCTCCCCCTATGTCCAACAGAGCCAATGCCAGCTGGCTCTAAGATGGACCCGCCGCCGGCCAAGGCCGAGCCCATCAGCGACGGTGGTAGTGCCTCTGGGAGAACAGATTTAAGAAGGGAAAAAAAGTTGCAGCAGGCACAGAAACAGCAGCCGGAGAGAGGAGTGAGAACGCGTAAGAGAAACAACCCTGCAGACCCCAAGGTCAGTGAAGAAGGAGGGGGAGGAGGTGCTCCAGGCGCTAGAGCAGAGATTGCCCTGCAGCCCGTGGGGAAGACCATGGTGAGGCAGGCTGTCCCCCTGCAGCCCATGGAGGTCCACAGTGGAGCAGATACCCACCTGCAACCCGTGGAGGACCCCGTGCCAGAGCAGGTGGGTGCCCGAAGGAGGCTGTGACCCCGTGGGAAGCCCGCACTGGAGCAGGCTCCTGGTAGGACCTGCGGATCTGTGGAGGGAAGAGCCCACGCTGGAGCAGGTTTTCTGGCAGGACTTGTGACCCCGTGGGGGACCCATGCTGGAGCAGTGCGCTCCTGAAGGACTGCACACCGTGGAATGGACCTATGCTGGAGTGGTTTGTGAAGAACTGCAGCCCATGGGAAGGACCCACGTTGGAGAAGTTTGTGGAGGACCATCTCCTGTGGGAGAGACCTCATGCTGTAGCAGGGGAAGAGCGTGATCAGTCCTGCCCCTGAAGAGGATGAAGTGGCAGTGACAACATGTGATGAAATGACTGTAACCCCATTCCCTGTGCCCCTGCGCCGCTGTGGGGGATAGGTAGAGAATCCGGGAGTTAAGCTGTGCCCGGGAAGAAGGGAGGGGTGGAGGGAAGGTGTTTTGAGATTTGGTTTTATTTCTCATTACCCTACTCTGGTTGACTGACAATAAATTAAGTTAATTTTCCCCAAGTGGAGTCTGTTTTGCCCATGATGGTGATTGGTGAGTGATCTCTCCCTGTCCTTATCTTGACCCACAAGCCCTTTGTTATATTTTCTCTCCCCTGTCCAGCTGAGGTGGGGCAGGGGGAGTGATAGAACGGCTTTGGTGGGTACCTGGCATCCAGCCAGTGTTAACGCACCACAAGGGCAGATGCCCTAATTCATAATAAGGGCTGTTTTAGGGTGGTTTTGAGGATTCCCAAGAAGGCGAACACACACTGACTATAAGGGAAAAAGCAAGCATTTATTAACTACAGACATGCGTTATGCTAAGGGTATCTTGTAAAGCAAATTAACATACCGACCTGAGGACCATGAGGAAGGTGGACCATCCGTACATTCTTGTGCCGTCTTGCGCCACGAGCTCAGCCCAGCAATCAGTAGGTGCTAGCTTTACGTGGGCATCCCCACGGAGGCAACGGTGGCCTTGCTGTACACCAGCCCAATGCTCTTTGGGAAATCCCGGTATTTATACATTTGCAGAGGAACGGGTTTTGGCACACGTGGCCAGCGGGTGCCAAAACACGCCTTGGTTGCAACATAGGAAGCCTATGACGCATGCACTTGCTGGCCAGGCGTGCTGCATGAGCCATAGCCATCCTGTCTATTGGTTCATGGCCTTTGTACAGGCGGCATATTGTCATAATCCAGCAGTCACGTGCCGACCGTGCTCACAGCTGTACCGTGCAACAGCCCGCTGCATGTCCTCCCCCAGTATTGCTCAGCTTTCTTATCTCCGTGGTCAGCATTCCAAGCAATGGGCAAAAAACCATCCGTTTTCTGTGCTGACTGTGTTTTTCTCGGCTATCTACTTCTCCCCCAGTGTTCATCCACAGACCAAAATTCCATCTTTTAACCCCTCCGTATACAAGGCCTTAAAAATTCATTGAATAATTTTCTGAGTAGATGTCCTGTCAATCCATTGAATGGTTCTCATCTAATAATGGGCTTTTTACCAGTAGGTTTGTTAGCTATGAGTCTGTACAAAGAAAAAGAGGAAGAGGTGAGAAGGTTGTGAAGCTCACCATTTTCCTAGGAAGCAGTTTGCTTCCTGCTTCTGTCTCTGACTTCCTGGGCAGTGAGATCAGAGGGCCTTGTAAAAGAAAGGTGCATCTCTAGAGCAGGGGTAAGGTATTACTGCATGAGAGAAGGCAGACGCTCTGGGGAAGAGAAAGCAAGGAGGCCACATAACAAGGAACACAGACTGAATCCAGACTTTGCAAGGACAGGTCTGATTACGTTTGTGATTATGGATCTAAAGTGCATTCCATATTTCAGTCTTGAATGCTTCTTTTATCTTCAGGGATAAAGTTTAACAAAGGTATTAAAATTACTTTCTGGTTTTGGTACTGTAGCTCCCTTGAGCTAGTATTTTACTTGGATATTCAAAATGGAATATTATCTATTATTTAAATTTGAGTATCTCTACAATCCTAACCATAATTTCTTTTTACTTCTGTATGTTCTTGTAGTACAAATGATAGTAAGTTGTTAATTACATTAATATGGTTATTCTTGTACTGATTGCTTTTCCTGTCTTGGTTCCTCTAGGTGTTTTTGGAACAGAAGAAGATGCTCAAAACGGGGCTAAATATTGCCCAGTTTAAACAGCATGTATCTGTGATTGAGGAAGAAACAAAGGAGTATTTCAAAGCATGGGGAGAGAGTGGAGAAAAAAGTAAGCAAGCCCAGATGCATTTTTTCTTCAGATTTTCTGGGAAGGAATTAAGGCCAATGCAGTATGTTTTTGTAAATAATTTACTGCAGTATTAAAGAAATGAAAAATGACATAGGTATAACTGTACGAAACATCAGAAGAAACATGCAAAATACAGATTTTGTTTAATCAAGTTTAAGGGTATTGGAGAATAAAGCCGCTCAGAAAATCATTGACAAGGAGTAAAGGACTATCTTTTTGTTTCTCAGTCAGCTAATAGAGAGTGTACCTGTTGCCTGGCTGAATCATGCTCGTTTTGCATGAGATGAGTTGGCTCAGTGTAACCACCTCTTAATCCCTAGGAAAAGATACTGCTCTGGCTTCCCAGAGCCTGTCAGAGATCTTAGCTCAGAGAACTTCTGCACTGGAGAACTGCATCCTTGAAGCTGATAAGGTTAGGTTAGTGATCTAAGTGGAATTCTTTTATTTCCCACCTGTCTTTCCCAGCTAGCCTGCTAGACATAGCCCATCACTATTGTTGCAAGCCCACAGTGGCATAACAGTGTCAGAAATACTGTTTATTTAAACATATATATTTATGTTATAAAAATATATAATATTCATATAATATATAATACTTTCACATAAAATATACAATATAAATTGTATTAATGATTATATAATTTATATAATATATTTCTATAATTAAAATAAAATTATATGTTATATTAAATGTATAAGTATTATTATTTTAAAATAATTCATTGAGCAGCAAAACTAACTGGTTTCCCATGGGTTTGGATTTCAAGATTAAGTTTTTGTCTGAATTCTTTTGTATTTATTAAGGATTGAGCTTGTGCTGCATGCCTTACTTCGGAAGGATCACTAGCTCCTAGAAAAATTTATAGAAAAAAAATACCTTAGAAAAAAGTTGTTGAAATCAGCCATCTAATTAAAAAGTTGTTTGAAGAGAGACCTGATAAGACATGCAGAAATTTAAGATTAGATGCTTCATTCTCCTAGTAAAACGATCTAAAACTCTATTTTAAATTATTAATCTGTGTCCAGTTAGCTACTTATTTTTCTCTTCTACAAAATAAAAATAAAGAATAACCTGTAAAACATAACATCTTGCCTGAAATGCATCTTCAGTAATATTTTTCAAATCTTTCCTTAGACCTGTTTGAAGCCCTTTCAGAACTTATCATTTTGACAGCAAGTCATTGCTTACATGGGAAAGAAATAAGAAGCTTACTGAATGAGAAGGTGGCTCAGCTGTATGCCGATTTGGATGGGGGTTTTACTCATGCTGCCTGGCTTCTGCCAGGTTGGCTACCTCTGCCCAGCTTCAGGTACCGGAAATAACAGATGAAGCAACTAAAGCATTTTATCTAAACATCTTTGTTGTTTGGGTTTTGTTGTTTTTTTTCCCCCCATTTCTTGTTTGTTAGCTATTCTAGACATCCCAATAAATCCTCATAAGCATTTTATGTATAACTTAGTATAAAGTTGCTAATAGAAGTGTTTTGAATTGCAGACGTCGAGACCGAGCACACAAAGAAATAAAGAATATTTTCTACAAGGTTATCCAGAAACGTCGGAAGTCTGATGAAAAGGAGCATGACATGCTCCAAACTCTGCTTGATGCTTCATACAAGTAAGCCAAGGGTTTGAAGACTTGTCATTTATAGATGTTTTACTTCAGCTTTGAGCTCTTGAGTTAAAACTATCTACCAAAACATAAGAAATACTCTCTCATGTTCTGAATTTTGTTGCCAGCAATTGGTCCTAGCTTGTATTCTTAAAAACTATACTTGTAAATGGTTATTCAGATTTCTGAGATTTTCATCAGTGTTCCCAATGTTTCTTCCTTTCTCTTTGCTGGCTCTTCAGTAATGATTTTCTTTAAGGCTCCTAGAGAGTGTCTCTCCCTCTGTTCTCCCTTCTCCCTATCCCTACATCTTTCACTGCTCCATTTAGGGTAGGCAACAAAAGAGAAGAAGGAGAAGGAAGTACATTCGAAGAAATTGTAAATGCTACTGTAACTGGAAACCTGATCAAATGAAGCTCTTAACCTAACACCCTTCAACCTAGGGATGGCCGTCTGCTGACAGATGATGAAATTGCTGGAATGCTTATTGGGTTGCTGCTAGCGGGGCAGCACACATCCTCCACCACCAGTGCTTGGCTTGGCTTCTTCATAGCCAGAGACAAATCAATACAGGACCAGTGCTATGCTGAACAAAAAGCAGTTTGTGGGGATGACTTGCCACCATTAACTTATGACCAGGTTTGTATGTTACATATTCCCGCTGGTTATTTTTATACTTTTAGATGCTTATTAAAAAAAAAAACCCAACCACAAAACAACAAACAAATGTGAAATATAGTCATATGCTTCATGTTAGATTCATAATCTGGCATAGTCACTCTCTGATAACACTGTTTGCCAATATATCTCCTCCATCTCCTCCTCTCCAAGTAAATTATCAGCTTGCCACTTCGTTTATTTAATCAGTGTTGGTTAAGGAGATTATAGTTCCTACAACATCTATTTAAGAAATGGTAGTTCTGTAGAGGAGAATCCTCATGTTCCCACTAAGGAAAGGGATGCAGTGTGACCTTGTTCTCTAATTAGGCATCAGAAAACACTCATGAGACAGATTAGTAAGAAACTAGTTGAATTTGGCTGCACTGGTCAGAGATTTTTTCCTTAATTGAATTAAATGGAAAAAAAAGAAATTGTCAGCTGATGAAGTACATGTAAATATGAGCTGCCTACTGTTGTTTTTTTTAAAAGTTGTTTTTAAATGGTATAAAATACTATTTTGTTTGTCTTGAATAAATTTGGGTATATTTTGATATATCATTTTCCCTGTATTTTCAGCTCAAGGATCTCAGTTTGCTGGATCGCTGTCTAAAAGAAACTTTAAGGCTTAGACCTCCTATAATGACCATGATGAGAATGGCCAGAACTCCCCAGGTGAGTACACTTTTTGGAGCTAACTTCACTTCAGCAGAACAGGGCTGGAAAAGGCTGGGTAGGGGGTGTCCTGGTTGGCAGAAGGAAAACAAGAGTGAGCAGTGTTTGCTGGCAGGGATGAAAGCTGATGACAGCCTGGGTTACACCAGTGAGAGTGTAGCTGGTGTTGATTGAGGAAAGCAATTAATACCTTGAACTTGGTAGTTGTTACCTTCATGTAGAATTATTTGTGTCCACTTTTGGACCCCTCTGGCCCCCAGCAATCAAGATGTTGATGAAGTGAAGCAAGCAGAGGGACACCAAGATGGCAGGGGGTTGCAGCACTTGTCACATGAGGAGAGGCTGAGGGAACAGGGTTTGTTCAGCCTGGAAAAGGGAGGGCTCTGAGGGGACCTAGTAACAGCCCCGTGCAGTCTTATTCAGCAACACTGACCCTTTGTTTTAGCTATCAATCAGTCTCACTTGAGCTTAGTTTGGTGCTACCATTTAAAGATATTTTTTGTTTGCCAGGTATTTTTAAAAAAAAATCTAGCTAGCTAGCTAGCTGTCTTGGAAAAATTTGGCTTGCACTTAATACAATACAAGCTAGGTATATCTGAAAGAAAACTTGCTGTTTGTACAAATAGAAAGTCAAGTAAGTCAATATTTTTTTGCACAGATGTCCCTCCCATGACAAGTGCTTTCTATAAGTTTTAAATTCATTCACTTTTTAAAAAAGTCTTTCTGTAGAATTGCTAGTCTTGTTAAAGCAGCTGAAAGGTTCCTGCAACTACTTGAACATTGTGCCCTTTACAAGTAAAACAATAAAGTGTTAGGCCCTGTTAATTTTAAACAAGCGTAGCCAAAATCTCCTTTGAAATTCAAGCCTCACAATGTAGCACTTCAGGTAACATTTTAAAAAGACAAATGGAGACATTTTGTGATGTGTGGGGTCTTGTTTCTTCTGTTGTAGACTGTTGCTGGATATAACATTCCCCCCGGCCATCAGGTCTGTGTATCTCCCACTGTTAACCACAGACTCAGGGACTCCTGGAAAGATGCTCTAGACTTCAAGCCTGACCGGTATCTCCAAGATAACCCAGCAGCTGGAGAGAAATTTGCGTATGTTCCATTTGGCGCTGGTGAGTAAGAAAACACAGCACCTTACTAAAGTGGCTCACACTAGTCATCTTGTACAGCACCTCCCCACGCTGTAGTGTCTGAGGATGTATTTTTTAATTTCTATTGCTGCCTGAAAGTCTTCTTACTGTGAAAGTGCTGTTAAAAGAATGAAGTCAATAGTTTTGCGTTAGTAGTACCTGTGTATAATTCAGAGTAGCAATCAAAACAAATCTTGAGGTTAGCACGGGTGATATTTGACTCAAGTCTTTTCAAGGCAAGGTAAAAACCTGGTACTACAAAGTCAGTTTAAGGCAGAGCAAAAATCTGCATAGAGTTGTAACTGCCAAAACACTTTGCAAATACCACTGCAATAGGGTTAGGGTTGGTATCTTTTCTCAGTGTTGTAAACGCTTCTTTGGTGATCCATACATTAATGCTTTCTGGATGACAAAACAACACAATCTCATTCAATTGACTTGGTCTGTTTTATGCAGTGACAGCTTATAAAAAGATGATGTTGATGGAGTTCCATAATGGTGTATGTGCAGCATCAGAGCCCCACGTTGTTCAGAAAGGAAAGAAGCAATTACTGTCCACATAAAATTTTTAAAGTTAGCTTGTTGTCAAAGGTGACTTACTAAGTATTCTAACTGCTTTTTATGGTTTTCCTTGTAGGCCGTCATCGCTGCATTGGAGAAAACTTTGCTTATGTTCAGATTAAGACTATTTGGTCTACTTTGCTTCGTTTGTATGAATTTGATCTCATCAATGACTATTTTCCGACTATAAATTACACAACTATGATACACACACCTAATAACCCCATTATCAGATATAAGAGGAGGTCACTGTAAATTTTGGAGCTAAAACCTTACTTAAATTTAAGTTGTGTAAACTAACAGACTTTTGAATAAAATTGTGACAAAATGAGTGGCAAATGGAAACTCCTGCATCTACTGCTAGGAAAGCAACAATAATCTACCACATGCAAAGTCTTTGCATCTATTTTGTTTGTTTGCCCACACCATTTAATGCTGCTGTGTATAATTCCTTGTTCTACAAATTTCTCATTGCATTTTTAAAAGAAAAAGTGTTTTTTCTATTGGTGTAACACTGTTAAGGTGCATGCCAACTCTTTAAGGTGAAGAAACAAGTCATTTCTATAAACGGAACTCTTTGCTTTTGAAAAATAATTGAAGATTACTTTCCCCAGATAATATGGCATAAGACTGTGTACCGTACCTCTGTATCCAACTACAGTAAATTGGCCAGGGAACAGTCACAGAGGGGGAAGGTACTTGGTGGTGCTCTACTTCTGATACCTGTGATTCTGTTCCAAGCAAACTAGGTGTAGTCTCGGCTGATTCTTGGAAGTGCCCACATACATACTTATTTAAAAAAAGGTTACTGTACAGCTGAGTAGTAGGCAAACTACAAAATGTCCACAGAGAAGTCTTTCTGAGAATAAATGATTTAAATGTCTAACTTGAAGCAGTTGTAAAATGCTTTGGTTCAGAAAGGAATGACCGATTTTCTAAAAATTTCTGAAAGTAATGATCTCTAAGAGCTTGGTGTAAGTGTGAAAGTAACAATATGATGATACAAACATTAATTTTGTAAATAACATGTTTGCGTATAAAATGGTCACAAACTAAGTGAAATAGCTGAATGTTGTCTCGCTTTGTACTGACTCATGCAGGATTGTTCAATGATGTTTGGTTCAAGAGTGGTGATAAATGGTAATGAGCTCATAGGAACTTTGAATTAAATTTATAAACAAACCTCTTGTGGAAGTTTTCTGTGCTCAACTCTGTCAATTCTGAAAAGCTTTTGTAAGTAAATTTGTAAGAAAATTTAAGGATGAAGTCAATCATGCAAAGAGCTTCCCCCCTTCATCAGTGCTCACCATAGCAAGGGCTTTGCCCCAGCCTTCATGTTCTAAACTCAGGTGTAACCGTTACAAAACTTTGTGTTTGTATCAGTCACAGCAACTGAGGGAGTGCAGTATCTTCCCATCCAGCCCTGTCAGATGTGATCAGGGTCTTCAGAAACCAAGCTTGTACCTGTCCTCTCTTCTTGGCAGTAGCAGTATTATTTTGGAATCTGTAAAAAGTAAAGCTGTAGCCACCGTGAGTAGGAGGAGTGCAGTGTGAATAAGGGAGGAGTTCCTGAACACAGTTAAAAGCATGAAGTCATCTTTATTTCAGTACTTTGACAAAATACCCATAAAATTCAAAACTTCTACCATTACAAAAATAGGTCTCTACAAGTGATATTCTGTCTGCGCTGCCCGTAGCAAATATTACGAGAGTCATGTAACTTCAGTAGCCTTGCCAGAAAAAGTGCAAGTAAACTTTGCTGAATGTAGCTCAATTTCATTAATACACAAGTTTCATCTTCACACCCTTTTGATAAATACAGACTTCATAAGTTAATCATTTAAATTAGCATTCCACAAATATACACGTAATTTAGTGGTGGGGTGGGTTTCTTTGTTTTTGGGTTTGTTTGTTTTTTTCATGAACACAAAGTGTCTATATACATAAATCCCAGTCTGTGTGGGTGTGCCAGGATGGAACTGTAGACAGTTGTCTAGCTGTGTTCGTATTGGTCCCACAATATACACATTATACAAAAGCACAGAAAGAGCACAGATTTACAGAAGGCAATCCATTAACATCACTGCCAGTGATGGAGATGTTGAAAGGGTATTATTATCTTCTCATACCCGCGTGCAACTGAGTGTATGAAGTCGAACCTGTAAGAGGGAGAAAGATCTTCATCAAGATTACTTGGAATAAGTAGATGAGGATTCACCAATGACATGTTATTTAGATGAATAAGTGCAAAAGATTTTACATGGGAATTTTTTTAAGAAAGCTTCCTCAAATGATGCATTTTATGCTGAAGTAAGACTTTGACACAGTAACTGCAAAAATCAAGTTTGATAAATTACATCCCGTTGATTTGACAATTTTCTTGACGTATTCCTTTTACAGCACAAAAATTACCATCATCTATGGGACAAAAAGGCTGTAACTTCTGTAATCAAAGTGGGAGGAGAAGAAATTCCCCTCGTACTCCCACTCCTCAGTCTTTTGGGTACATTTTCCTCCATCTAGCTTAAATCTTAATAAGATGCCAACTGAATCCTTGCTGCATATTCATTAGAGATCACAGAAAGTTAAAGTGTTGCCAATAAACTCAAAATCTATAATTAAAGCACACATTTGAACGTCTCCCTTCAAAGAATTTAACAATTTTATTTTTAATAAGCTTTTTGCTACAGCTCAGAATAGCCTCTTGTCTAAGGCTGAAAATGCCTAAAATCAAAGACGTTTGTTACGTGTCTCAGAGAACCAGCACATGCTTTCTAACTTGGAACCGTGCCTTGTGCTACCCAGGAGCCACGGGGAGGACTGCCTGAGCCCTTACCTGACTGCACGCTGCCAAGCCGCCTTTGTAGTGCCTCCAGCCGATTGATGTAATCTGTTAAAGCTCTTTCAGGATCATAGTTCTGCAGCTGAGAACAGGCGAAAGAGACTGGGTTTAAATCAGCATGCATACCGTGGAACCTAGGGGCAGAAGAACACAGATGTTTTTAAAAAGTGAAATTTTAAATAAAACCGAAGTATCAGCAGACACAGCAAAATACTGTAAGTAGGAATACCTTACTGACTGCACGTCCCTTACTTTACCCGTGTGGTAGCCAGCACATCGTACCTATTTAACTTCCCTGCCATTTATGGCCCAAGCCATCATACTGCCTTCCCCAGAGAAACCACTTTTCCCAGCTGCCTTTCCTTTCTACTGATTTGTTTTCACCTGATTAGTTGCTGCATTTCTTTGGGACAAAGACTGACCAGCAAATTCCTACTGAGACTGTAGCAGAAGCCGTGGCATATTCAAGTTTGCTTTTCTATTAAGAAGCTTGCGTGAACAAGGACACAGGATTCTGTCTCTCTTCGTTACTTTCTGTAAGTTAAAGTCCAGTCTCTCTTTGTTACTTTCTATAAGTTAAAGTCCAAAGTGGCTAAAATAGATTAAACATTTTCTCCATGTAAACTGTTATGGTTGCCACAAACTAAGATTACAAATGTTGAGGTGGCTTATATAAAAATGAAGAACCAAAATGGCTAGAATCTGATACTCGGTAAAGATCTGACAACTTCGTATAAACTCATCAAAGCCTGATGGCGCTCATAATGCTGCCTTTGACAAAAAATACCTGGTTTCAGTGGCATCCGATTCCCTGATACCTCTGGTATCGCAGCTCAGTACAGCCAACCAGAAGGGTTTAATCAAGAGCAAGCAGCGGAGCTACCAAGCAGCTTCCACCCGCTCTCTGGCCACGAGGCCGCAGTAATTCCTCCCGGCCCACAGTAACCGGATGACTCTCCCCAGCCCCAGCGAGCGGCCCTGCTTTTCCCTTCCTTCGGCTGAGGGCACCTGAGGCAGCTCCTCCCTGCACCACACCCCGCTGCCAACCAGAAAGGTGGACAGGCAGCGGTGGTTTGCTTGGCCGCAAAGCCTAGGCTCTACAGACGGAGGTAAATTTTGCTCCACCCAGTCATCTACCACCAGTTCCAAGAACATGACGTGAAGCAGGCAGCAGAAGTCTGCAAGCTTTGGCCTTGATCAAGCGATGGGTAAACGCACACTGAAGGCAAAAAAAGCTAAAGATCTTACAGCATCAAAGATTACAAGCCTTAGCAGTAGGCACTGATGCATTCATTTAGTTAAACAGTGTTCTGACAGAGAATGATACTCTAAAATAAGACATACTTATGCTGAAAGTTTACAGGAGGTCTAGGAGACTCTATGTCTGACCTGGATCTATAGGAATGCCTTTGTTCTCCATAGAGATCCATGCCACCAGAGAATGAATCAGGCCGTAATTCATTACCTAGAAATATAAAAAGCAATGTCTTGAGAACTAAAAAAAAAAAAAGTAACACCTTTTGCACTTTCCTGGGAATCTCAAATGTGAGTTTTCTGTTTGCATATCACAAAAATGGTGTTCAACAAATGTAAACCACTTTCAGACTGCTTCAGAGAAAACCAGAGGTGAAATCCTGGCCTCACTGATGTTCATGAGAAAACTTTCACAGACTGAGTAGGACAGAGTTTTAGTGCAGACCTAGATAGCCAGGAATTAATAAAGAAGCTTCTGATTCTCCTTAGGCTCCCACCAAAAAGCAAACAGAAAACCGGATTTCCCAAACTTTAAGCTATAACAAAAGAATGATAGGCTTTTGTTCTGAGAAAAAGGCCAGGGAGGGCTGGTCAATAAATAGGCTCTGTCACCACTGTGGGGTCCTGTAGTTACCATGGTTCCTCTGTCCGTCCCTGTCCTCAGCATCCTCTCTCGGAGCTGGGGGTGCAGGTCTCTTAAGAGAAACCCAATGATGCAGCTAAAATTGTTTTTACAAACACACTCCATAGGGAAAGTTGCCATATTTTTTTAAATCCCATCCACAATGGAGCAAAACAAGATTGAAGAGCAAGCAAATAGATTAGTGTCTGTGCTGAGCATGGAAACTATCAGAAACCTGAGAAATACGTTAATCCAAGCAATTATAGCAAAAGGAAGGGGGAACAGCACCCCATTCATTCCACATGAGGAAAATACAAATAAAAACCCACTTCCATTAAGCAGTGGTGTGACTTGTGAATACCATTTTTTCAGTCATTACTGGACTACGATTTACCTGTGTTCTGGCTAAAGACATCCCTATTGATACTTAGTATACCAGAACCTGTAACTCTGTGCCATCGACGAACCAGGAACTTCATTCTGCATTTCAAATAAAAAAAACAAACAAACAAAAAAACTTCAGGATAAATGAAACAGTCTGCTAAAAATAATCTTGCTTGTTGTATTCTAGAAGGCATAAGAATTTCTTGAACACCAAGCAAAATTAATGGATGGGCATCTAAAAACTGAAGATCAAGTAGAAAACGTCTTTATACACATCCCTAAGAAAAACATCTTTTGTCCAAATCTGCTTTCAGCTTCACTTCTGCAATTCCAGTGATTCCAGAGGTGCTGCATAAGTCCAAATGGAGAGCAAATGGCTCAAGCACCTAAGCAACAGGACATCAGCATTTTAAAATCATGCTAAATACACTTTTTGCCCTATCACGTCCCCAAAATTGTGACTACAGAGTGCTACGAGTAAAAGCCTCACTTACAACAGGTACATGAATAGTTCCTTGAATTTATACTACACACAAGGCTCAGACCAAGAGCAAGCAGAAGTGCTTGGGGGTTCAAACCTTTGAGAAGAAGGTTTGCTAGCAACATGGCAGTACTATGCAGTAGTAACCTTCACTTGTTCTTCTTCACCTATTCCTATTCATCCTCAGTCTGAGACCTAAAGCCTTGTTAATTCAAAGGACTACCTAGACAGATAAAATTAGTTCATAAATCTGTATTATACTTATGCGTAAGAATTTAACCGTTAAAGGAAATTAAGTTGCAGAAAATACCACTGTAGGTAAGTGCGTACCCTAGAATTGCTAATAATTTTTTTCCTAATATTATGACTTTATCCAATATACTCCATCTTTGATTATCAAATATTACTTATTCCTGTTACAGATTTTTTCTATGCTCTGCTCACCTTGTCACCCTACACAGTATCTACTATATTCGTGACTACCAAAAATGTGTAATTTCAACAGGATAGAACATGACAAGTTCTAGATTCCACTAGAGAGCTAGAAAAGTATATATTAAACTGCACAGTCATATCTGTTAGAAATCGAACTTCATTCAAGCTTACCTTGAAATTGCGATGGACACTCTGACTGCAGAGCGAAATCTTGTAAAACCCTTTGAATGACGTGTGATGATTTCGAGGTCTGTGTAGGAAGGCTGTCCACCCATTCGTGCAATGAGGGCCAGCGTGGCTTCCTCACACTCCTGGAATCCGCCTAGTAACAGCAGCAAATATTTTTTCTGATATATGAGAGCTTTCCGAAAGCTCTCTGCTCGTAGGTATTTGCCATAAATTCTCTACAACAAGGAGAAAAAAAAAAAAGGCCCCATAAGCTCCAAGAATGATTACAGTTCTAAGACTTTTGACATCATTACCCCTACAGCATTTCTGTGATTATTCATTTCTCGCTATCATGGAGAAGACTGCACTACTGCTCACACTTGTTGAATGTAGCTTCATAATATGAGGATCACCAGAGCAGCAAAAAATAGAGCACAGACAGAAGGACAACATAGGTGCTTACATATCATCCTTGGGGAGAAAAACTAAGGGTCAGTTAGTTATCTGAGGATGAAAATTTTAAAACTGAATTAATACTTGTTTACTTAGAATAAGCAGAGTGAACACAATGAAAAATAGGCCCAAATCAAAATGAAAAAAGCCGCTGTAGTTAGTATGTGGGCAACAAATTCTTCCTACCCTTAAAACAGCATTTT